>NC_134702.1:206058990-210858990 GCF_043290135.1 Rhipicephalus microplus
GTGGCACTGCAATGGGCACGAAAATGGTGCCAAACTTCGCGAGCACCTTTATGGATTCACTTGAAATTCTATTCATTGAGGGATGCACCTTGAAACCTTTCTACTACAGAAGATACTTAGGCGATATTTTTATCATACGGAACCGCGATGGGCGAAGTCTTTTTCGCTTCATAGAGGATTTTAATAAGTGCCACCCGCCAATTAAATTCACCCACAAAATTTCCAAAACTAGCATTAACTTCTTGGACGTCACTGTCACGGTCAAAAATGAGCGCTTGTCAACAAAACATTACAAAAAGCCTAAAGACCGTCAAATGTACCTACATTTCAACAGAAGCCACCCTAAGCATTGCGAAACGGGTATTGCATATTCTCAGGCCTACCGGTACCGAAGAATATGCACCGATATGCGGGAATTTGACAGACAAGCAGAACACCTAAAGCATTCCTTATTTAAACAAAATTATCCGGAAGACTTTATTGACGATGCCATACTACGTGCTCGCAACGTGAACAGGAATGATATAAATAAGGGAAGAAACAGAAAATCTAAAACGACTTGCCAAACGAACCTTGTACTAACTTACCCCTCATCAGCGTCACGAATCAACAACATAGTTTCCCGTGATTTCAACATAATCAGGCAAAGCAAACGACTAACTTCTATTTTCGCGAAGCCACCTCACGTGGCGTACCGCCGGGATAAAAATCTGAAGGGCAATCTTGTCACAGCAAAAACAAACAAACCCTCCCGAAATTCAATCACGGTGCCATCCCTGCAGAAAAGCTCGATGCAAGGTATGCCCACAGATGGTCATAACACGTGAATCCAAAGTGAACTTCTCGGATTTCGAATTCTGCATAACTGAAAGCCTTAATTGTGGCTCCAGTAACGTAATATACATGCTACATTGCAATATCTGTGGACAAGAATATATCGGCCAAACAGTAATAATAATAATCAATAATAATAATAATATAATCAATAATCACCGGTACCACGCCACTACACTGCCGAAGCTACATTTATCTAGACATCTGCGCCTGCCAAACCACAGTTTTGAAAATATAAGCGTAACTCTTTTGCAGTCTGGTTTCTCAAACAGGCGCGAGCGCGAACAGCGTGAGGCATCCTTTATTTTCAAATTTAAAACATTAGTAGCCGGAATCAACGAGGACCCCGGAAGACTCTCCTGCCTCCGAGAAGTAATCCAGGAGGAAACTTGTGACAAAGATTGGTAGCTGGAGACCATGCTTGTTTCTTTCTAACTGACTCGTACGTGTAGACTGTCCTTTCTTGCTTTTTTGATTTTTTTCTTTTTCCACTTTTTTCTTTTTTTCACATGCACATACAAAGTGTTTAGGTTCTCTTACCACTTGATGACCACTGAAAGTAAACGAACGAAGATTAAAGGTAAAGAGCCGACTGACCCATTAAGGAAAAACCCTTTCCCTAAGCACACCGTCACGGACCCCTCCCGCCACCGCGGCGACAACCTTGGGTGGCCCGACTTGCGTCGAGAACTGAGCAGCACGGGATAAGAACCGGATGTGGACGTACACCGATATTTGGTTTCCTTCTTCATGTTCACAGTGGTCCTTCCGATTTTGTTCTTTTTTTTCTTTTTGTACTTTTTCTTCTCTTTTTTCTTTCTTTCTTCCTCCTTCTAGTTCTCTCTCACTCTCGCATACATCTTTCAAGGCGAGAGGGACGCGGCAGCAACGAAGTTTCGAAGTTCATGTTAGTATAACTCATCCCGAAACTGTTGAGAAATAAATATATTTATTCTTGCTGACAACGCTCCCGTTGTGCCATATCCCATATATATATATATATATATATATATATATATATATATATATATATATATATATATATATATATATATATAGTCCAGTAGATCCTCCGTGAGCGGTCACAACATGGTTTATTTCGACGTTTCGGCCTAGAGTCTGGCCTTCATCAGGATTAAAGATACAGTTTGTAGGTGCTGAGCTTTATACAATCTCAAATCAGAGGGCAAGGAAAAAAGAAAAGAGACAGAAAAGAAAAAAAGAAAAAGAGAGAAAAGAAAAGAAAAAGAAAAAGAAGAAAAAGAGAAGAAGAGAACAATAATATACGGTGGACTCTCCTCGGGCGCCCCCCTTCCTCTTCCCCCCTCCACTCTTCCCTCCACTTCCCCCTTCATCTCTCTCTCTCTTCTCCCCTTCACCTTTGTGATGTCAGTGGTCTGTGTATGTTTTCTTTCACTAACGCATTCCATCTGCATCTGCAGAAAACGGAAGTAATGGACAACAACCTCGGCAAGGAGCAGCGCTTTGAGATAGGTAATAGTGCACTTGAAGCTGTAAAAGACTATGTCTACTTAGGGCAGGTAATAACCGCAGAGCCGAACCACGAGATTGGAGTAACTAGAATAATAAGAATGGGGTGGAGAACATTCGGCAAGCACTCTCAAATTACGACAGGTAGATTGCCACTATCCCTCAAGAGGAAGGTATATAACAGCTGTATCTTGCCGGTACCTAGCTACGGAGCAGAAACCTGGAGACTTACAAAGAGGGTTCAGCTTCAATTGAGGACGACGCAGCGAGCAATGGAAAGAAAAATGGTAGGTGTAACCTTAAGAGACAAGAAAAGAGCAGAGTGGATTAGGGAACAAACGGGAGTTAAGGATATCATAGCTGAAATCAAGAAGAAGAAATTGAGACGGGCAGGGCATGTAGCGCGTAGACAGGATAACCGCTGGTCATTAAGGGTAACTGACTGGGTTCCCAGAGAAAGGAAGTGGGTTAGGGGGAGACAGAAGATTAGGTGGGCAGATGAGATTAAGAAGTTTGCGGGTATAAATTGGCAGCAGTAGCACAGGACCGGGTTAACTGGCGGAACATGGGAGAGGCCTTTGTCCTGCAGTGGACGTAGTCAGGCTGATGATGACGATGATGATGATGAAGGGGGGGGGGGTTTAATGGGCTCTGAGCCCGCGATCACAGTATAATGATGATGATCTCCACTGCCATGGCTCGTACCCACTCAGGGGGATCGCAGTGGAGGCAACGTCGTCTTCCTTCTCTGCCCACGCTTCCCATGTTTTTCCTGGTAGTGATACTTTGTATTGTAGTGCCATCATCACCATCATCATTTTTTCCATCACCGCGCCGCGTCTGTCGCGCAGCTGGCGCTAGCTCGAGCTGCGCGAGATAGAGAACGACCTTCTGGCCTGGCGGCTTGGACGCTGGTAGTCGACGTGGCTCCGCTTCAGGCCTGCAATAAAGTGGCGAGATCGGCTCGGCCCCATCGGCCGCCTTCGACGTCATCTCACGTCTCCTCTTCTCTCGCCGCTACATTGGTGACCCGGAGAACACGCCCTTCGCCGAGCGGCCCGCGGCCATGTTCCCGCAACTATGCCCGCCAGTGCCACCGTTTCAATCGACCTACCCCAAGGTATGGTTCATGCAGCTCGATGCCGTTCTGGCGCTGAATGGCGTCACGGACCAGCTGCAGATGCACGCCATTCTTCTCGACGCCCTTCCGATAGAGTTGCGCCATCTCGCTGCCACTTCAAGCACCAGCCCGCAGCCTTACGATGCGCTCTGCACTGCGGTGCTCGCCCGCAGCGGCAACACATACCGTCCGCTTCCGTTTACCCGCACCAGGCAGGTTTCCCCGGCGTCGCAGAGCAACGTACGCACGCAAGCGCACGCAGAGCAAGCGACGGCACGCGACACCGTGGCCCTCGCCGTTTCCGCGACCACCAGCTCAGACGCCTCGGCCTCCTCCTCGCCGCAGCTGCTGGTCAGCTCCTCGACGGTGCCCCCTGCCACTCCGCCACCTGCCACTGGTGCCAGCAATGGCTTGCCGGGTGCCTCGCCACATTCCACTCGCACCTACCCGGCCAGCAGCCGACAGCACTCGGCGTCCCCGCTCCCCGCCCCTGTCCCTGTCTCTGTTTCGTGGTCTACGACGGGCCCCAGCGCCGTGCCTTCGCGGAGCCAGACCCTGCCCTCAATGCTCGCCCACATTGGCCTCACGTACCAACCGCTTCCAGGGGCCCGCGACTTTGGGGTTGTCACTGCGTCGCAACGTGTGCTACCAACCGTGGCCCCACCAGACTCCATGACGGCCACCTTGCCGCCCACCTCGGAGCCTGGCACAGGTGACCTTTCACCCGTTATTGACCTCCAGACTTCCTCTCGTCTGGCCACTAGCGACGCGTGTCCCGCGTATGAACTGCCTACACCATCTGTCGAGCCAACTGAACTATCTACGATATCTGTTGAGCCAACTGAACTGTCTCCGACCCCTGTCGAGCCAACTGAAGTGCCTACAACATCTATGGAGCCAACTCAACTGCCTACATCTGTTGAGTCAACTGAGCTGCCTACGACGTCTGACCAGCCAACTGAACTGTCTATGACGTCTGTCAAGTCAACCGACCTAACTACAACCACTGTGGAGCCAACTGAAAGCATGGGAACAAGCACTGCCACCAGTCCACCAGCGTCGAATACCTCGGCAGTGATTGAGGCGACAACTGAACCCGTCTTTCCTGCACAGCCTCCCATGACGCCATATCCCGTGGTCCGCGTATTCGGCACGGCGACGAACGAGTCGCAGCCGCTGCCTGCGGACGGCGTGTGTGACTACACCTTCTACGACGGCCTCTACGACACGGGCCCGTTTGACACGCTTTACAGCCCGCATTTTAGTGCACCAGTTGAGCACGTTCTCAGTCACGCGTCGCTTCACAGCGTCACTGAGTACGGCCTCTCTTTCGCCTACAGAAACGCATCACAAGTGGCGCGAGACCTCGAAATTCCAGAGGTGCTTTCCACGATTGAAGACCTCTGGGACCGAGCCATCCGTCATTACGGATTTCTTTCCATCGAGCGCTTACTTCTTCGTCCACTGCGCAACTCTCAGTGTCGCCCACCAGAGACCCACTGGTTCCCGATGGTCACTACACGTTGACAAACTGGACTTGCCAAAGGAACACTTTATGGACTGCCGTTCATGTACATAGCATTTGTCGCCCTCTTTCTTTTTTTCATATGCCTTCAAATCGCGCAAAGCGCTAGGGGGGGGGAGCCCTGTAGTGCCATCATCACCATCATCATTTTTTCCATCACCGCGCCGCGTCTGTCGCGCAGCTGGCGCTAGCTCGAGCTGCGCGAGATAGAGAACGAGCTTCTGGCCTGGCGGCTTGGACGCTGGTAGTCGACGTGGCTCCGCTTCAGGCCTGCAATAAAGTGGCGAGATCGGCTCGGCCCCATCGGCCGCCTTCGACGTCATCTCACGTCTCCTCTTCTCTCGCCGCTACAGTATCATTCCTCCTCTCTCAGACGAAGTCCTCTGGGCGAGTCATTCTTCCATCCTTCGTGTAAACGGCTTCAGGCGGGAAACATGCGTCACCTCTGTCTTGCATGAACGTCGGCCACTAGTGGTGACACGTGCAATTTCATAGTTGACCTCGCTGACACGACGGAGTATCACAAAAGGACCGGCATAGTGTGCCAGTAGCTTTTGGCTCAAGCCACGTCTGCGTATTGGGGTCTACACCCACACTAGATCACCGGGGGCATAGGTTACATGCCTGTGTTGACTGTCGTAGTGAGTTTTGGAGGACTCTTGCGCTGCCAGTGTACGTAAGCAGGCAAGTCGACGGGTCTCTTCCGCACGACACAAGATTTCCGCAATTGTTAAATCGTCATGGATGACAAAAGGAAAAATAGTGTCCAGCGTATGTCGAGGTGAGCGAGCGTAGAGCAGATAGAAAGGGCTATAGCCTGTCGTTTCGTGTTTCGACGTGTTGAAGGCGTACGTGACGAATGGTAATACTTCATCCCAGTTTTTGTGGTCAGAGGTGACGTACATTGACAACATGTTGATCAACGTTCGGTTTGTGCGCTCGGTGAGACCATTAGTTTGCGGATGATACGCAGTTGAGTGTCGGAACTTAGAGGCACACAAACTAAGTAATGATTCGACAATATCAGCGGTAAATTGTCGTCCACGGTCACTTATTATCACGCGGGGAGGTTCGTGTCGGAGGATTACTGAATGCAACAGGAACTCTGAAACCTGGACTGCCATGACGGAGCATAAGGCAGCCGTCTCGCAGTACCGCGTCAGGTAGTCGGCGCATACAATTATCCACCGGTTCCCTTTCGAGGAGCGTGGAAATGGTCCCATCAGGTCAATGCTAACCTTTTCAAAAGGGGAACCGGGAGGCTTTACCGGTTGCAGGTGACCAACTGGACACGAGGAGGGCCGCTTGTGGCTCTGGCACTGCGTACAGCTGGCCACGTAGTTCTGAATTGTTTTGCTCATTTTCGGCCAATAGAACCACTCTTTCGTGCGACTAAGTGTTCGTGCGGTGCCTAGATGGCCAGAGGTGGGGTCATCATGCGTGAGACGCAGAACAGACGTTTGGAGGGACGCAAGAACAACCAGCAGAAAGCGGGCGCCCGTCGGGGACAAGTTTCTCTGGTAAAGAAGATTATTTCGGACGCAGAATCGGCCTTTGCCTAATGAGTTTCTCGCTCCAGGGAAGAGAGCTTTTAAGCTTGGGTCAGCACGCTGCTCAGCGGCGAAAGTCACGGCATTGGGAAAGCCAGACGACAGAGAAGCGATAAGGTGGTCAAAGTTATCGGCTTCACAATCTGTCGATGGTAGCGGCATTCTGGAGAGGCAGTCTGCATCAGCGTGTAGACGGCCAGTCTTGTATGAGATGGTGAAGACATGTTCTTGCAAACGAATGGCCCATCGTGCGAGGCGGCCGGATGGGTCACGAAGGTTGATCAGCCAACACAGGGAATGGTGATCTGTGACGATAGTAAACGGGCGACCATAGATGTATGAGCGAAACCATTGCACGGCAAAGACTATCGCTAGGCATTCCTGTTCGGTAACTGTGTAGTTGCGTTCAGGCTTGCTTAAAGAAAGACTTGCGTACGCCACAACGTGTTCCTTCTTGCCAGAACGCTGAACGAGAACGGCACCGATACCGATGCCACTTGCATCTGTGTGAATTTCCGTGGGCGACGAAGGATTGAAGTGCCGAAGTATTGGCTGCGAAGTTAACAAACACTTCAGCTTGTGAAAAGCGGCATCACACTTGGAGGTCCACTGAAACAGGCTGTTCTTGCGTAGAAGGCTCGTCAGGTGGTGAACCACATCCGCAAACTTGGGTACGAACCGGCGGAAATACGAGCAGAGCCCGATGAAGCTACGCAGTTGTTTCACAGATTTAGGACGCTCGAACGATTCAACGGCCGCTGTCTTTTGTGGGTCATGTCTAATGCCATCTTTGTCGACAAGATGTCCTAACACCAACGTCTGTCGCTCGCCAAAGTGGCACTTTTTTAATTCAATACAAGGCCAGCTTTTTCAATGCAGCTTAGCACGAGGTCTAGGCGAGTGTTGTGCTCCTCAAATGTACGTTCAAAAATTGCGACATCATCAAGGTAACACATGCATATATGCCATTTTAAACCACGCAATATAGAGTTCATAAATCTTTCGAATGTCGCAGGAGCATTGCATATTCCGAATGGCATAACGTTGAAC
This sequence comes from Rhipicephalus microplus, assembly GCF_043290135.1. Classification (NCBI taxonomy): domain Eukaryota; kingdom Metazoa; phylum Arthropoda; class Arachnida; order Ixodida; family Ixodidae; genus Rhipicephalus; species Rhipicephalus microplus. The sequence continues at coordinate 206,066,561 of NC_134702.1, forward strand.
TCGTGATGTCCGTCGGTCGTAACGAATGCCGTCTTTTCTTTGTCAGCTGCGTGCATCGGAATTTGCCAGTAACCTGATCTCAGGTCGACAGATGAAAAGTAGGACGCGGAATGCAGGCAGTCTTGAGCGTCTTGAGCGTCGTCGATGCGCGGCAGTGGATAAACGTCTTTCTTGGTAACAGAATTCAGTCGGCGGTATTCAACGCAAAATCTCCACGTACCATCCTTTTTCCTCACTAGAATGACCGGAGCAGCCCATGGACTTGCCGATTCCTGTATTATTCCCTTTTCAAGCATTTCTTGGACTTGCTCGTTGATGATCTTGCGCTCCGATGGTGCCACTCGATAAGGTTTCTGCCTAATGGGATACGCCGACTCGGTGTGGATCTGATGACGTATCCGGGACGCTGGGATTAAAAGCCCTTGGCTATTTTTAGAAAAATTGAACACTTTCGAGTGCTTGGATAGAACGTCGAGCAGTGTATGATGTTCGCTTTGGTCAAGTGACTTGCTGACCATTTGTAGCAATTGGGCATCTTCTGAACCTTCTAAGCTTAGAAGTTCATTTCGGCTTGTAGCATCAAGAAGCGCAACCAGCGTCGTACATGATTCGGGTCTAAATAGTGCAAGTTTCGTGCCGCCTGGCAGAATTGCAGGCTCCATAGAACTGTTCATTGTCCACACACCGGCCCGTCCATCAACGACTTGCACTATAGAATGGGGATTGAGAATGTTCTTTTTCAGGCATGCCAAGGAAATCGCTTCGAGCGTGGCGTCAAACGTGCCACAGTTGTTGCTGGAACATGTCACGGGAACACATACAGCAGAAAGTGCAGGAACGACTGTGTCCACGGAGACAAAAAAGATGCATTCCTCCGGACGGGAATTTTCCAAGAGTGCCGTTGGGAAAGTACCATGTATAGAAAGATGCCCACTTCTGCAGTCTACAGTTGCCCCACACTCACACAAGAAGTCAATACCCAAGATAACGTCATGTGTAGACCGCGGAGTAACCGCAAACTCTGTGCAAAACACCTTGCTACACAGCGAGACGTCCACAGTACAATATCCCACCGGACACAACACGTCACCACTTACACCACGAAATGTCACCCCACGGTTCAGGCAAAACATCACTTTTGGTCCCAGCAGGTTTTTTTTAAAATTTACACTCATCACCGAGACTGTCGCGCCTGTATCCACAAGTGCCATAGTAGCCACTTCATTAACAACTACATGAACTTTGTTCTTCAACATATACGCTGACGGGGTATACCTGTAGATAGCACCTGTGATCTCGCGGCTTCACCCCCACTGGCCGCATCGACTAGTTTTCCGGCGGCGGTGTACGTGCGCGTCGCCGTGGCGATGGCGATCGTGGAGCACGGGGAGCTGGTGGTGGTGTCAAACTTCGATCAGAGGCCGGCGAGGGGTAGCGTGATCCGGTAGGTGCGCGTGGTTTCCGTGACGTGGAGAGCGGATGGTCGAAAGGTTGGTGAGACATGTGCCAAGACTGTCGCTGATATGGGCGGTGGTCACAAAAACGTGCAATGTGACCTGGGACACAACAGTTGTAGCATACCGGACTTGGTCGAGGGGCACGTTGTTGCTCAGAGTAACGACTCCTCTTGGAAGGCATGGGATAGTGGTACCGTCCTTCGGGGGCCCTGAAGGGAGGCGATGTTGGGTAAACAGGTGGGCGAAAACTTCGTTCGTAGTTGGGAGGTGGTTGACGGGAGAATCTAGCTTGCCGTGTGCCTTGATATTCATAAGCGTCTGCTGCGTTGATCGATGGTTGCCATGATGGAAGAGAAGCAAGAGTCCGCACACGTTCTGTTTCGCTTACGTACCCATCCTGAAAATCACTGGGGCGATGATAGCTCTGCTGACATCAAAGCAGCTCTTCTCTGACGATCTGCCATATGGTCAAAGCAAGGTCGTTAGGCGGCACTGTTTCAACACTAGCCACAGTGTCGACGTTGGACAGGCGACCGAATTTCGGAGAAATTCGTCGCATCTTGAGGGATCCAAAGGTACGACAGTGCTTCATCACGTCGGACACGGAGTTCAAGCAGTCTTTCCCAATTAAGAAATTGTACACGTCTTCGGCTATACCCTTGAGAAAGTGTCCAACCTTGTCTTCTTCAGACATCCTCCCATTCACGATCTTGCACAGCTTCAATATTTCTACAATGTATGTCGTACATGTTTCTGCTGGAAGCTGTGCCCTCTGAGACAATGTCTGCTCCGCGCGTTTCTTCTTTGCGTCCGAATGACCGAAGCACTTCTGCACTTCTTCAACAAAACGTTCCCAAGTCGTGAATATGTCCTCGTGGTTCTCGTACCACATAAGGGTGGTATCAGTTAGCGAGAATACGACATGATTGAGCTGTTCGTTGAGCTGTTCGCGATCACAGTATAATGATGATGATCTCCACCGCCATGGCTCTTACCCACTCAGGGGGATCGCAGTGGAGGCAACGTCGTCTTCCTTCTCTGCCCACGCTTCCCTTGTTTTTCCTGGTAGTAATACTTTGTATCAATATGCAACGCTACGGCCACTCAACCACCATGCCTGCCTATATATATATATATATATATATATATATATATATATATATATATATATATATATATATTAAGAAGAAGAAAAACCTCTAACCCAGTACTCGCCATCGATATGGCCAGACAGTGTCTTAGGAACGCTCGTAGCACTGGTAAGACTTTATATCAGTCTTATACAACGCTAGTACAACTGAGCACAACTGATAGAAAACTGCATCAGACTTATACAGACCGCCATCAGGATTTTTGCTAGGGGAGTGTTAGGTTGACGGTTGTCTTCCGTTTCTATATACTGCAAGTGCGGTTACGTGCGTGTCCACTTTCTCAGTAAACAACTAAACGCAAAACCGAGGCCTCCGAGATAGCTCCAGCAATCGCGGAGACAAACAGCAAAAAAAAGAAACCTTATTGTGGCCGCGATCAATTTGTGGTTCACGTTTGTGACGTACGTGTTCACATTTCCTGGTTAAAGCAGGAAGTTAGAGCCTTCAAAGCCTTTCATTGGTAACGCTGCGTATTGGCGACCACTTCAGATTATCGGTGGCTGCGGCGTGTACGATGATTATAGCGCGCATCACCTGTTTACTATTGCATAGAGCGCACCGCGGCAAGAGGCTCTGTTAAACTTCATAATCAAAGTTACCAGTGTTCTCCGTGGTAACTTTCGAGCGCATTAATATATCGCTTTCGTTATCACACTTTCTCATGGGGCCGGCTGTGGAGAACGCGAGTTATTCGTTTACCCAACACGTTTGTCACGGCCCGTATCGAGCATTCTCACCGTCCTGCTTCGTAAAAGTTGCAGAAATCAGCAAAACTGAAGTCCTTTACGTCCACGACAATTCGCAACGTAACAGTAGCGTCGACTGGGGTAGGTTTTGTAGAGCACGGAGCTGTTGCGTCTGCTCTTGTTCTCGCCGTCATTCTGGCGAGTGAACCATCAAGCACTTTATGGTGGTTCAGTGACGCGTTCGGCTAGCGGACAATAATTCGTAGCTCTTTTTTTTCAAGTTCGGAATGCGCAGATACTCCTAACATTTCGCTGAATTTTCGTTTTGTACGCTGTAGTTGCACGTGATCGCGCAGCAAACTGTGCACGGGAGATGGTGCTTGCACTATTCAAAACTGCAGTGCCAGGTGACGCAGCGTGTCCGCAAAATTCCAGAGTCTGACGTCTATAGAGACAGCTTGCGCAGCCGCCGTCCGAGTTTCCCTAAAGTAGCACGAGCTGGGCCTAGTAAGGCCAGAGCTTCTACCGGAAGGGCCGCAACCAGGTTTGCACGTGAGTTACTTGCGCTGGAGCTAAGAAATTATTGGAAGGTCTGTAACTGGCTGTGCGGCAACTCCACTCAGTCAATGCCAAGGAGAGACCTAGCATCAATCGAGATGACCGCATTAAGCCTCCAAGAGCGACCAGCCTCGCAGTTTGTTAAAGAGGCCCTGAAACACGTTTTAGTAGCGTGTTCAGTTAGGCATTTTTGAGCGCCCTGAAAAGTATGTGTGCCTTCGGTTGGAAGAATTCAAGCGGTCAAACTACCATCGGTTGCTCCTTTCAGAGCGTAAGCGTCTGTATCAGAGCGCTCCCGACCGCTCTGACCTTGAAGTGATAGCGTGGCGTGATCTGACCGAGAGTACGGTTCACGTGACACAAGCCAGCCAGTTGCGTGGCTTTCGGCAAATGAACAAGATGAAGAGCGTAAGTGTGCATTTAGGAAGGGGGTATCACCGGGCACGTGATACTTCGTGTACGTGCGTTTTAATGGTGGTTTTGTGCGCGTGTGGGGCGAATTCACATCTAAGAAGCCATAGGTGTACCATGTCGACAACTAGGCGGCCAGCGAAAGCGAAAGATACGTCAATCATGTCGTTACAGCAGCTCGCAGACAGCCTCGTGATTTGACTTGAAGATTTCAGCTTAGACGAGGACGATCACCAGATTTATTTGCTGAGCTCAGTAGGCTTTCGCTATAAACAGACATTCCAGTGAGAGAGAGAGAAAGAATACACCAAAGGCCAGACATGTCAGAGATGTCCACTGAACTGATCGACACCATTTGTTGACGCGGTGCAGCATTTTTTACCAGGCAGCCTCCCGCGCTTGCTGCACGGTGGCACTAAGAGTCAGCGCATCACTACTCGGAAGAAAGTGCCAGGCCTCACCGAAGCTTTGAAGATTCTTAAGCAGTTGTCCGGGGCGTTTTCTCAGCACAGCTCCTTCAATTGTGCGTAAATAAAAAGTACAGTCAGGACTGTGAATCCCACGTGTTCATTTAGCAAACAATGTAGCAGCTGCTTCTATAAGTAAGCGTTTACTAAAGCATACCTCTATTTCAATGTTGTGAAAGTTTACTAATCACTTGTTAGCGACGGCACTCACTCTTTTCACCGTGATAAAGATCAGGAGCTCGGTGATCTTTCTACACGAACACGTGGGATAAGCCTACTAAACGCTTTCAGTCGGCCAGAGTAAAACAGTCGGTGAGTTCCTGCTCTCTGACACTCGTGTTTTAAAACACGTAAATATTTTTATACTGGAGGGTATCTTGAGAGAGCAGTTCCTACATGTTGCTGGTGGGAAAACAGAAAAGAAACTTACGTGAGCGTTTTTTAGTGCGAGGTTATGGTGAAGCAACAAATTGGTGCACTTATGCACTAATTATGCACTTGACAGGCAGTATTGATTGAGAAGTTGCGAATGTTGAGCTTTATCTCTTACTTCAGGTGTGATACCAATAGCTATAACCTTTAAAAAAATTTAAGAACCAGCGATTAGGATCGATAACGTTCAAGGCTTGCACAATTATTTGACGTTCTTGGTCCACAGATGAAGAGAGCCGTATGATTGAACTCAGCGTTAGCGCGCCTGTTAAGGTACATTAGACGAGAGCACGCCTATCTCGCACCCATGCAGGTGCCTTCGGCGGTATACCCTTGGTTACAGAGACGCCATTATTTGTTTGAAACTACAAAGGCGTACTTCGCTAACATGGCAAGCAGTGGCTTTGGGAGTTTAAAAAGCGAAAACGCGCCTGTTAACGCTACACCTGCTTATGAAATGTCATCTGGGCACCACTGCGCTGTCATCTGATGCGAGAACAACCAGCGCAAGTGGAAAATATTGCTGAGCACTGCGTGTGAAGTTCACAGCGCATCGCGGGAATCGTGCTGGTGTGGTGTTTTGCAATTGCACAGATTGCCGTCCACAACAAAAAACGCTGACCTCCGCCGCCTTAAGATATAATTGCAATCGACAGGAAAAACTACGAGCCCAGTGAAATGTAGGAGTAAGTATACTTATTGAGTTTATTGAAGCCCGAATCCAGCTGTTCCACTTTACAACAGCGATTTGCGTGCAGTATGCCTGTAGTATGGGGCACAAAACTATTGCCGTACTCTTTCGCAGGCCGCATGTCAATAGTAGGATATAAGTGTTACGAATCACGCGTGCATACACGCACCGCGCAGGTTCAGTACAACTGTAACGGCCTACTATCTCTTTGCAAAGAGATGTGAACGGTGCAGAAATCGTGCCTTTTGACTCCTTCGAACTGCGACATGCCTTGACTGTCCCTCGGCGTATCTACATGTGCTTTCGGCCGGCGTCAACGTATAATTTTAAAATCTTGTCCTTTCTGGCACGTATGCACCACAGGTGTGTTCTGAGTGCCCGGCAGGACTGGAATTTGATACACATGCGGTGCATGAGCGTAAGTTGAAGCCAGATTTTAGCGCTACGTTGACACCAGCTTAGAGCACAAATTTGGCCTTGTCACAGCCAAGCCACGCCGCAGTTGACGCTTTCCGCTGTTCGCGTTTCTTTCAGTCGGATAATGGGTACCTGATGAAGTTGCTTCCGCAGCCTCCAATGCATGTGCTGCAAACATTTTGGACTGTCGAGGAACGTCTCAACGTTTCGCATAAAATCAGCACAAAGTTCTAGCAAAAGAACAGCGCGAAACATGCTTACAGCCGGACTCGAGTTGTGAAGTTTCGCGTTTGATTTGCAGAGCGTCTGCTCGCCTGGCAGTTGAGAGTGTTGCTTCGCCGCGCTTGCAACAGACGGCCCCACGCGCTTTTCAATATGGCAGCAAGCACTGAGCTCGCTGTGTTCTGGTGTATAGAGCGCAGCTTGCCGACACCATGGCTGTCGGTGGCGTAACGGGTGGGATTGAGAAAAATAAAAGCGAAGGATAACTGCACAGGATCAAATGCAGATTTGTGGCTGGGGTCTTTGAGTGGCTGTCGAATATTCTATCACAAAGCCGCGCTGGAGTTTGAAACGCGAAAAAGACTATAAAAGCGCTAGTCCGACAATGAATCTTGTTAACCTATCTGATATAGCATGGTGGAAAAGTGAAATAACAAGCAGTCACTGCACTAATTGTGTAACGAGTGCGTGTTTTAGTGCTTTACATCCACTTCGAAGTCCAGGCATGGTTATTCATCCTAAGGCAGATGCATCGTCAGCGAAGTACACACGCCAGGCATTTTGGGTGTCTCGCTTACCTGAAAAAGGACGAATAATGGCTCAAGGGGTGCAGTCTTATTAAACAAAATTGAAAATTATAACGCACTCGATACCTTGCCGGAAGCCAGATGTTCAAGCACAGTTAGCCTTGCCACAACAGGAAGCTGCACTCATATTTCCCCCAATGGTGAAGCTGAAATGAAACTCGAATTTGGCACCACCAATGTTCACGAGACGTTTTTAGTGGTCAAGGATTGCCCGTACGAGCTCCTCGGTGGTCTTCTTTTTTGTCGAGCAGCCCGGCTTCTCATTGATTCTCAATAGGCAAGATTGTTCTCGTAATTGATTTTTTTCACACGAACATCATTTGCCAACAAAAAGTCTGACTCGTTTCTCATATGTTTCATTATCACTGGTAAGTGATAGAAACAAGAGTAGTACAATAGAGTAGGAATGAAAAAAAATTCCAGCGGTCCTTTAGGTAGTGGCCAGAAATGACTTGAAGGCAAACCGCATCTTTTTCTTCTCACTATAATGTCACGATGAGTCACAAGTACTGGGGGATTTATTGAATGACCGGGTAGCTAGCTCTAAGACGATGCGTCAGTCGTGGCTGGCTCTCGAGCAGAGAAGAAAGCACGCGATCTTCTTTTTCCTCCAGATTGAGAGCCGCTCTTGCTGTCGACCCACTACGTGCTGGTGGCATTATCCCCCCCTTCAAAAAAAGAAAAAAATACAAGTTTCAAAAAGAGGAAAGAAAAGTACATAGCATCACTACGATGCTACTACATACGCAGGTGAAAAATAAATTGGAAATTCGGATAAAGTTAAAGTAAAATTTGAAGAGCGTGCCAATATAAAAAACGTCCATGAACGAGAAAGCAAGTTCACACAAATAAACAAAAAACACAAAGAATGCTGTACGGTAAAGAAAAAGTTACGAGCAACGCGCAATAAATGGTTTCATGCGCAACACATGAACGACGTCCGGCCTCAGTCGTGTCCTGCTCCGTGCATGGGGTGTTGAATCCGGAACCACTTCGTAGTTCACGTCACTGACGCGGCGTCACACTTTATATGGGCCAAAGTACCGGCTCAGTAACTTTTCACTAAGGCCACAGCGGCGGACCGGCGTCCACACCCAAACTTGATCTCCAGGGTTGTAAAACACTTCTCTGTGGCGGGTGTTATAGCGTCGTGCGCCTGCCTGCTGTTGCTGGCTGATGTGCAGTCGCGCGAGTTGCCGGGCTTCCTCAGCACGCTCTGCGAATTCTTCGGCGTCAGATGCCAACTCGTCTTCGTCTTGACACGGTAGCATAGAGTCTAGCATGGTCTGCACTTCGCGGCCGTAGAAAAGCCGAAATGGCATGAATCGCGTGGTCTCTTGCACGGCGGTATTATATGCGAAGGTCACGTAAGGTAAGATCCGGTCCCATGTTTTGTGCTGTGCGTCGATGTACATTGAGATCATGTCTGCGAGGGTCTTATTCAGTCACTCGGTAAGTCCGTTGGTTTGCGGGTGGTACGCAGTGGTCCTTCGGTGTCTGGTGTTGCTCAGTTTGAAAACTTCGTCCGTAAGCTGCGCCGTGAATGCCGTCCCTCTGTCCGTTATTACACTGGAAGGAGCACCGTGTCGTAACACGATGTGGCGCATGAAAAATTGTGCTTCCTCAGAAGCCGTGGCTCGTGGGATCGCCTGCGTCTCAGCGTAGCGTGTCGAATAGTCGGTCGCGACGATCACCCATTTGTTGCTGTCTGCAGACAGGGGAAATGGCCCGAGAATGTTCATGACGACTTGGTCGAATGGCGTGCAAGGTGCTTCAATGGGCTGAAGCAAACCAGCTGGCTTAACAGATGGTTGCTTTCGGCGCTGACATTCCCGACAGCTCTTGACGTACTTCTTGACGCTTGCCGAAAGTCCTGGCCACTAGTACCTCTTACTCACTCTGGCAAGTGTCCGTGAGTAGCCGAGATGACCGGAAGTGGGTTCGTCATGGCAAGCGAAGAGGACGTCGTCTCGCATGTCTCGAGGAACCACCAGGAGGTAGGCACGGTTGTTCGAACGAGCGTTCTTCTTGTACAGCACACCATCTCGAAGGCAGAACGATGGCAACGAGCGGAATAAATGACGTGGTATGATTGTGTCCGGGCCCTCTACATGATCGATGATCGGACGAATCTCTGCATCATCCCACTGCCGTTTACTCAAGTCTGATGAGCTAATGGTGCCTAGGAAGCCTTCGTCTTTCTCTGCTTCCTGACTGACGACATGAAGGGGTGTGCGTGACAGTGTGTCAGCGTCTTCATGCTTACGGCCGGACTTAAGGACGATGGTGACGTCGAATTCCTGCAGCCGCAAGCTCCACCATGCTAGCCGTCCTGAAGGGTCGCGCAGGCTTGCCAACCAGCAGAGGGCGTGGTGGTCCGTCACTATCTTGAAGGGACGACCATAAAGGTACGGGGGAAACTTGGTGATTGCCCACACGACTGCGAGGCACTCTTTCTCCGTAGTGAAATAATTCGCCTCGGCACGGGATAGAGAGCGGCTGGCGTAGGCTATCACCCTTTCGATGTCCTCTTGACGCTGAACGAGCACTGCACCAAGCCCAACGTTACTAGCGTCAGTATAGACCTCCGTGTCAGCATCATCGTCGAAATGAGCGAGAACGGGTGCTGATTGCATGCGCTGTCGCAGTTCATGAAAAGCTGTTTGTTGCTCGTTATTCCAGACAAACGGCGTGTCGTCCCTTGTGAGACGTGTCAGAGGTTCTGCTATCTGTGAAAAGCCATGAATGAACCGGCGATAATAGGCGCACAAACCAAGGAAGCGCCGGACGGCTTTCTTATCGACAGGAGCTGGTAATTCGGCAACAGCCACAAGCTTGTCTGGATCGGGCCGGACTCCTTCGGCGCTAACTACATGTCCAAGAAATTTCAGTTCTTCATAGCCGAAGTGGCACTTCTGTGGCTTTAGAGTGAGGTCCGCAGATCGGATAACCTCCAGCACGCTGCACAGGCGCTGAAGGTGCTGCTCGAACGTGGCAGAGAAGACCACCACATCATCAAGGTAGACCAGACAAGCCTTCCACTTCAGCCCTGTGAGGACAGTGTCCATCATTCACTGGAAAGTTGCCGGCGCTGAACACAAGCCGAAATGGAGTACTCGAAATGGGTATAGGCCGTCTGGAGTCACGAAGGCTGTCTTTTGGCGGTCTCGCTGATCTACCTCGATTTGCCAGTACCCGCTTTTTAGATCGAGTGAAGTGAAATAATGGGCACGACGAAGTCTATCTAGCGAATCGTCGATACGCGGTAGCGGGTACACATCCTTTTTGGTCGCGTTGTTAAGCTTTCGGTAATCGACGCAGAAGCGTAGCGACTCGTCCTTCTTTTTGACAAGCACGACTGGAGATGACCACAGGCTGTTTGATGGTTCGATAACGCCATCGTCAAGCATCTCGCGAACTTGCGTACGTATCGCTTCACGTTCTTTAGCCGACACGCGGTAGGGGTGCTGGTGTATTGGGCGTGCGTCCTCGTACGTGATGATCCTGTGTTGAGTGAAGGACGTCTGGCGGATATTTGAGCAACTTGCGAAGCAAGACCTGTACTCGAACAAGAGCGCTCCAAGCGCAGTCTGGTTATCGGTGGACAGATCAGGATTGATGTCAATATTGCGCATTGATGTGTCTGCGTTATTTACTATTTCTGACCTGAGACAGTTGGTTACGTTTGCTACTTCGTGAGAAAATGCTATCGAAGCGCCACGGAAAAGTGTCGATGCTCGTTGCTAAAGTTGGTAACGAGCTATTCAGATCGGCCGTCACGATCGTGTATTACACTTCTCGCTACACATATGCCTTGCTGCAGGAGGTGTTCTAAATTTGTCTCGGCCACCACATCGCCATCACTCAAACCACAGCATGTTACGTCGACTAGAACACTGGCTCGGGGAGGAAGCGTCACGCTCTGTTCAGAAATACGGAGTACGTCGACACGCATTCCGTCATCCTGCACGTTGATTGCTCGCTGGGCTGAGAACGTGACGCGGCGCTCTTGCAGATCAATGATAGCTCTATTTTCCTGTAGAAAATCAACTCCCAGAATGACGTCACGGGAGCATTCACGTAGAACAAGGCAGCTTGCTACGAATGTGTACCCTTGACTCTGTACTCTAGTTGTGCAGGCGCCCAGTGGAGTAACGACATGGCCACCAGCTGTCAGAATCTGCGAGTTATGCCCCGGCGTGATTACATTCTTCAGCTGCGTTGTCAGTTTTCCGATCAGTATGGAATAGTCTGTGCCAGTGTCCACTAACGCATTAACTACACAACCATCAATTGTTACTGCTATGTCGAGTGAAAGCCGGCTATCCTTTGCAGCAGCAGGTGTTGTCGGACCAGTTTCTGTACGGTTCTGCGTCAATAAGAGGTCTTCAGCGCTTCGACGTTCAGCGACCCTGCACCCAGAGGTCGCTTCAGCTAGTTTTCCCGGCGGGGGCTGGGAGATCGTGCGGTAGAATACCGCTGGGGCGTTGATGAAAATCGCCTCGGTGATGGCGAGCACGACTGGCGCCCGGCAGACGGTGGTGCATGCTGCTGGGAGAGGTAGTTTTGGATGTCGCGTGGTGTCTGACCGTAACGGGGTGGCGGCGAGTACGCAGAGAAGCCGCGAAGCCCAAGACGGCAATAAGGGCACTGGCGGTACAAGTGATCAGCTTCCCCGCAGTGAAACCATTGAGGCCGATGATCGGGTGTGCGCCAGACATCAGACTTTCGAGGAGACGAGTGGCGATCGTTGATGTACTGGACCGGTTGCTCCGAACGATGGGCGACAGAAGCACCACGGACAAAGGGCAGGGGCGGTTGCGTGTACGTGCCTTCGTAGTATGGTATGTGCTGCGCTGACTCGAGTGAAACTGCAGGGACAGGATGAACGAACAATGGCGGCGATGCAGCAGGGCGTTTCAAGGCTTCCGCGTAGGTTGTCCCACGGTGGTAATCAGCAGGAGCTGACGCAGCTGTATCAGAAGGCAAGGTGTCCCGGAGGGCTTGGTGCCGCTCATCCTTGATCACAGTTGCAATAGAGCTAACCGTAGGATGAGGTGTTACACCAGCCTTTTGCAACTCTTCACGTACGATATTACGGATGAGTTCACGTAAGGAGTCATTGCTGGTCCCAGCGGCGGCGAAATTGTCAGCAGTGGACATGCCACTGACTTGCCTGTCGCATAGGTTTGATCGCTGCTGCAGAATGTTTTCCATTGTCACGGCTTCAGACAAGAACTCCGCGACCGTCTTCGGAGGGCTTCGCACGAGTCCGGCAAAAAGCTGGTCCTTGACACCGCGCATCAAGTGACGCAACTTCTTGTCCTCCGTCATTCTTCAATCTACCCGTCGGAAAGGACGCGTCATGTCTTCGACGTACGCGGTCACAGTTTCATTTGGCGACTGGACGCGGGCAAGAATAGCTCGTTCAGCTCTTTCTTGGCGGTCAGCGCTGGCATATGTCTGCAGAAGTCTACGAGAGAATTCGGGCCACGTCGTCAGCTGCTCCTCTCGATTTTGATACCACGTGCGAGTCCCGTCTTCGAGATAGAAGTAGACACGACCCCGTTTCGCCGCGTCGTCCCACTGATTCAAGTTGGCTACGCGCTCGAAGTCCACCAACCAGTCCTCAACGTCTTCGTGCTCCGTACCATGGAACGTCGTCGGTGCCCGTGGGCTTTCCAACGTATAGCGGTTCGACGACGTGCTTCCCGTGCCGGTTGGCAAGGTTTGTACCGAAGTGCTGGTCACGTTTGTTGACGTGGTGGGAGCAGTATCGTTGACTTCCGGAGGCAATCACCTGATTCGGCGGCTGGTTCGATGCACGGGAGTATTGACTGGCACTGGACTCGTATTACGGCTTCCTGGGGGGGGGGGGTCTGCAGCATCCGTGAGACTACCCAGAACCTTCCACCAGTTTGTCACGATGAGTCACAAATACTGGGGGATTTATTGAATGACCGGGTAGCTAGCTCTAGGACGATGCATCAGTCGTGGCTGGCTCTCGAGCAGAGAAGAAAGCACGTGATCTTCTTTTTCCTTCGGATTGAGAGCCGCTCTTGCTGTCGACCCACTACGTGCTGGTGGCAATATTTTATCCTTCACTTCACGAAAGCTTTCCACATCCTGTGTGGTTTCACTCAGCCTGGTGACTGCATTGTAAGTCATGTGCAAGTACAGTTTCTGTCTACGCTCCCCACGGGGGCAGAGTTTGGCATAGGTCCGCCGTCTTTCCCGTCGAGGCATGCACGTCAAAGAAAGCCACCCTTCTCGAATCTAGGAGCCAACGCTGCTCCGTGTGCTTGCAGGCTTGTTCATGCCTCGCCACTGGCTACTCAACTAAAAATAAAAATTCAAGCAAAAAATTATTTTAAATCAAACTAGCGCCACAATTTGTTTGATTGCAGCCGTTATTGCTAGTCCCATTTTTTTTTAAATAGTGAACACGTAATCACCGTAAATTCGAAGCACCAATGCCTTTTTCAAAACATTACATTCAGCTGAAGAAATGGCGGAGTTCAAATAACTTCTTTTTCTGTCATTCCAGTTTATGCACAGAAAACAAGTGCAGAAGCTATTTAAACTATGTCGAACTGAACAACTTGCATAAGTGGTTGTTGCATTATTAACTGGTGACAGAGTACATAGATCGGTTATATACAGTTGGCTGCGTTAAAGCACGTCGTACCATAAATAACAGATACGTTATACGAGCTATGATAACTAAAACATATCATAAATAAAAAGTACAAAGTTAAAAAAAGTTGACAACTACGATACTTTCTAATGAAAATCCTGAGTGCAGCTGCTTAGGTGTTGTCATTTCGCGATACGTTTAGATATCCGATTTGGAAAGAACATCTACGTGTGTACATTTGCATACCACTATTTATTTTCTTGAACTCTCTCTCTCCCTCTAGCGCTGTCGATTCTTTATTATAACGAAGGAAGCTGGGTGATCAAAGAAATGAGCGATGATATGTTCGACTGGGTGCGAAATTGCCTGGTTTTCGACAACAAGGTCTACGCAAGTGTTTCACGAGGTCCTCACATCAGTGAGATAAGTTATGACGGTGAGAGACAGGATGTACTCGCACACAAGTGTTGGAAAGTGCCGGTTGTTTTTATCTTTAAATGCAAGTCGTCTACAACTAACATTGCTGTGGGCCGATGTGCTGTTAAAACGAGGCGCAGGAAGCGCACGATTTCTTTGGTAAATGTGGTGGTCGAAACGTACGCAGCCACGGCCAGCAAGCCTTTGCCCAAGCTGGCGGCTCACAGTCCACCAACTTCAATTTAGGTACCAGTAGTTCCGTCAGTATATATATACATACTCGTACGCAAGTAGATAGCCACTCCCGCTGTGGTCTTGTGGCCTCCACGAGAGTAACAACAGTAATGCTAGTCAACGATTTTGAAGGCTTGTTTGGGATCTATGCAGGTTTCAGCAAGACATGGCACAGAGGCATGTTCAAACATTGGATTGTGGTCTGTGTCCGTGACATGTGCGGAAACGGAGCGAGCATTAGGCACTGAGACCGATAAAATGTGTGTCTGCTCAATGGTGGCGCAACACTTTGCAGTGACAGCTTTGTATTGTGTGACCGCAAACGACGAAACTCATCGGCTAGCGTCGTGTGCAGATCGCTTGTCCCATGGTAGAATAATAATCTTCGGCAGGGTGCTAACCCAGCCCTCTTGAGTGCTTCCCCTTTCATGTGGCACATCATTTTCGTTACGTACTCGCACCTGCTCTACATGGCAGCGGGGCTTGCGCAACTGCGCAATTGTTCGAGTGGCGACGCCACTGACGGCGATGACGATGGCGGCAATGATAACGCTACTTTACAGAGGAACGGGCACCCTAGAGCTACGCTCTAAAGTAACTACACAGGAAGCACATGTGCAGGACAACTACTCTAAATGTTCACGTATCATTTAGGCTACAGAGTTACGTTCCACTCTTTTGTCAGATTTCACATGCAGAGTACAGTTCAACAGATTGACTCTGCACATACCTAGCTTGGCACCGTAATTGAACTCTGGCACTCTGCCCATTTGGTTGTAGTCCCAGCGGGTGATCGGCTCGCCTTGATCCATATCGATCACCTCCTGGTAGATGAACGGCATGGCTCCCGCAGTGAAGAACTCTGTGCTGAGGTTGTTGAGTTTCGCGTAGGTAACTTTCAGGTCAGCAGTCCACATGTGTTTGGCGGCATCGACACGAAATCCGGCTACTCCCAAACTGATGACTTGATTCAGGAACTCGGAGATCTTAGCTCTAACATGCTGCCTAGTATGGTTCAGGTCACGAAGTCCAAGCAATTCACAGTTGCGCACCTGTAGGAATGGGCAGAGCCAAATGAAGCACAGAAAATAGACAAGTATTTTCACGTCGTCGTCATGGTTACGAATATTGCACTAAAACTGAAAAATACTTGACTTTTTCTTGGGGCCTAATGATGCCCGGCGTAAGCCTAGCAATATTTACTGTACTCTAGTGCTGAAGTACTTCAAGGACTTACTTTTATACTATAAGACAGGCAATTAGGGTTGTAAAACTAAGCAGAATAATCCAATACCATTCTGTTCTCTTTTCCTGCGGCAAATAAGTCAAGGTAACCATAGCGCGGCGTGTCTGGATAAGAATGCAGAGGTAGTCCTGGTTGTCATTCACGATTTTATTAGCGTTTAATTTATATGCAGGTTTTAGACCAAGAACAATGATATTAGCATACCTTTTGGGGGGAAAGTGTTGTACAAACAGTTACGTACAATGTAGGACCGCTAGAACCACATTTCTTATTCTTTCACCCTTTGTACGTTTTAACGGCACCTAGGAATGAAAATATAGTAATACATTTATTTGAACTATCTTTTCTCAGCAGAAAGAAAACGCAGTTGAACTTAGGGCTGTTCTGTTATTGCGATATGAACACTCTAAGCAAATTATAACGCGATAGTGTTAAATGGCTTGTTTCGTAGAAACTCTGGTTCTGGCATTAACGTAGATGGTTGCCAGTGAAAAATCAACAGTTAGCTTCATGATCAAAAGATCCATAAAGATGAAAAAAAATTATTAAAATTGGAAGATGCTTCAGCCTCGTCTTTAAGACGCAGATCGTGATATCGTTCGTGCGCATCGGCTCCTGGACTGCTAGCCTGCTTCTGCTCTTGGTGCATGCCTCAACGATTCCTTAAGAAAACGAACGACTGTGAGCGCAGCACTGGCCGTTTCAAAGTACCGTTAAATATCTACTGAAAGCACGGTTGCTAGGTGCACAATGCGGCATAACTATTTCTTTTGTGAATCAGCGAAGGCACCACTACTTGTCGGTACGGCAATACGTGACCCTACGAAGCTGTTCACTTTTTGTTGACGGTTCTGCTGTATATGAGGATTAGGTATTCGTGAGAAATTTGTCATGTACGGGCCTTTAAAACACTCACTCCTTGCTCGATTCGCATGGTTTAGCACCTTGCGCAATTCCACGCTTCTGTCACGCAATACATGAAGGGTTAAAAAGATGCCTTCCAGTGCATGTCATTCATACGGTGTTTAATTCCAGAGCAATTTCAATACACATCATGCTATCGTGTATATACCACCATGATGCTAGTGGACTTCCATGCCACCGTGGGAACAAAGTGCATCGGGTTGTTTTATTCACAGTTTTTATTGTATTCTGTGTTGTGTAGCAAAGACAGGAAACAAGCATAAAAAAGATCATGCTTCTTTGGTAGAACACCTACTTGTCATGTGTACGCCATGGGTTCAATCATCACTCAGACTTGACTATTTTTATTGCTTCTTTTACTTGCTTTTATCTAAATATTTCTGTCATGCGCAAGACGATTTTTTGCTTACAATCAATTCCGCCATTAACCACGCTGACATTTCTGAGAAACTAGATCTTTTACGCTATCACGCTAAAATTACTCGGTTTCAATCAAAAAAGAACCCCGGCAGCTGCGTGACAAACAACTATTCTGACTCAAGGTCACGCTGTTGCTTGACACTCTTTCGAAGGAAAAAAATTACTCCCAATTTCTTGTGGTGCAAGAAAATAAAAATAAATATAAAGAAAATATTCGCCTAGAGCGTAAGCTTAACTGGGCCGTCTGCGTCGCAAGCAGGTGTTGTACCGCAAGCCACGCTAACTGGTTGCTTGATTGATATGTGAAATTTAACGTTCTAAAGGCACCACTTGATTATAAGAGGCACCTTAGTGGAGAGCTCCAGACACATCGGCCACCTGAGGTGCTTTTACGTGCACACAAATCTGAGCTTGCGGGCATACAGCATTTTCGCCTTCATTAAAAATGCAGCCGCCGCAGCCAGGATTCGATTCCGGGACCTGCGGGTCAGCAGCCGGTTACCTCAGCCAATATTGAACACCGCGGCGGGGCGCTAACGGGATAGTTAGGTGTGTTCCGTCGTGATTTCCCGCAGTCCATGTGCTTCTTTGCACTACTGTTCTAAGTTATGCATTACCAACTAGCCCTTCAGTGTGTTCTTTCAGACAGCACTTGTATCTTTTTATTTACACAGCGGTGTGACATTGAACTATATCATGTATGCAGGTTGTTAGAAATAGTTCAGGCTAACGGTCAGAAGGAACCTAATAATTTCATACTACCATTATTTGCACCCTTCTTTCAATCTTCAAGTAGTCGCTGAAATTTTTACTTCAGATGTCATGCACCTTGTCCTTACGTGGATTGCTGAAGAGGCTGTACAGCGTTTCAAAGCTTGAACATCTTGCCCGTTGTTAAACTCATCGCGCATAATCACTTACTGTAATTAATTTCAGGTCATATACAGGTTAGTTCTATATTTTCGTCTCTTTAAGTCGTTCTTCACACCCGAGTCGACAAGCTGCCCCGTCTTTCTCGCTATAAATGTTGTGGTGGATAGCGATCAGGTTCACGAGCGCTAGGATGAGTTAGGCATTTGTCACGCATTATATAACGTATTACTTGCTATAGAAATTTTAAGACTTTCTCTTCAATAGTATGGTAGGCAACGTTCTCGAATTCAGCAATGTAGACAACGCCCTTTAGGTACTCAAAAATAGAAACGAATATTTTGAAATCTTCTTTAACTCAAACACCATTGTTAATCTATGCAGATTTTTTCCGAATCTGATAATGTAAAAAGTCACGTAATGCTCAAGCGCAAATGACGCACAGATCAGTTAGTATCCTCCTACTTTTAATGTTACCAGCTTAAATTTCCCACAACAAATGCCTGTATCACAGGTATTTTGGTGCCGCGCTGCGGTGGTCTAGTGGTTTAGGTATTCGCCTGCTAACCTGCAGGTCACGGGATCAAATGCCAGCTGCAGCGGCTGCATTTTTGATGGAGGCGAAAATGCTGTAGGCCCGATTGCTCAGATTTGAGTGCACGTTAAAGAACCCTAGGTAGTCAAAATTTCCGGAGCCCTCCACTACAACGTCTTTCACAAACATATGTTGGTTTTAGAACGTTAAACCCGCCATAATAATAAAATCAACAGGTATTTCGGGCAATTCCGTGTTTTTAGCATTATTTTCTCAAGAATCCTTCTGCTGTACTGTCAAGTATTATACTTGTAATGTAGCATTTCATAGGATCTTTATTGTAGAATTATATTATATCGTGAACAACAAATGCACTATTTTTTGCTAAGTTTGCTTAGAGTTAAGAAATTGGGAAACTGGTGGCAAAGTGCTATAGCAGCCAACATGTATGCTTCCAGAGGTATACACCCTATTTTTTCAAGAATAACTTAAGAAATATTCTTGTTAGTCAGAAATGCCTATCTAATGCAAATATAATGGAAACCGTGAATGGTGTTCAGGACCACCTGTCTGTTTTTACGGAAACACGTGCAGCGTATGATTTACTTAAAATTTCCTATTCGCAGATTGCAAATTTAGTAAGGCTGTTACGGCGGTCTTTGATGACGATCGTAATGTGTTCATCATAGAAAACAGGTATAGAGTGCAAAAAAACAACTGCGGATTGTGTGTGGCTACTGATATTTGAAACAATCAACACATCTTTGCAGTAAGTACTTGGTAAATGTGCAATATTTACATTTTATGCATTGTTATAGGCTAGAAGCAGTTTTCACTGAACGCCCTGTATTGTCTTAATATAGACAGCTTAAGCATCACATTTTGTTCACCTGATTTACGTCTCCGTAATTATCGATACCATGGACTTGCTGCCACACTGCCTTTTCGTGTGGAAGTCATCGGGAACATACGGTACGGCAGGGTAGCTGTATTCATCGTACTTGAAGCTGCTGCCCGCTGTGCCTTTTTTTAATTGCAGAGGACCAGTCATGTGATTAATCACGGCGTCCACGTACACTCTGCGGAAACAAAAAAAAACGAAATTGTGATATTTGTAAACGTCTTATTAGATCTTTTCCCGAATTTGCAGATTCTTATTCATTGGAATGTGCACGAGTACGTGCTTGCCTGTTAGCTCTGCTCTGGCTGGTTGGTAGCTAGAGAATGTTGTATAAAACTGTTGTATCTACATTCAAAACCAAAGGGTTGAGGCCCGAGGCGGGGTAGAAACCACAAACACAAAAAAAGGTATCCAAAATTTAACACTCTGGTGGCTTGGAAAGGTATATTTTTACTTGTTTGGCGCAAATTAGTCACAAGAAGTAGGGCAATGCACTATTTATTTTGTTAATTTTATTACGCATATAATAAGCCAGCTTGACTCAATAGTCAAGAAGTCGAGCAATTGTTAAGTCTTCCTATTTCATACGTTTGGTCTCCTGCCCCTTGCGACATTTTTGCGGACAATATCGGGGCGTGTTCTCAGATTTGGGTGCGCGTTAAAGAACCCCAGGTGGTCTAAATTTTCAGAGCCCTCCACTACAGCGTCTCTCAAATTCATTTGGTTGCTTTCGGACGTTAAATCCCACATATCAACAAATTAAAGAAGGTGGAAAGACAATGTATCGCTCGCAGGCACTGAAGCTACAAACTTAGATCAACGTATCGGACACACTACCAATTGACCTACGATGACGATCGTCCGCGAGTCCAAATTATCTGTTATTTATGCAAACGCAAACCGCCTAGTGTTAGTAAGCGCCGCTCCAGACCATAAGGCACGCATGGAAAACTGTTGATTTACCTTCTGGTGCCACGCAGCACATGCTTAGTTTGTTTTAATTACGAGCTAGCTGTTGCAAAAAACTCCTAGTTGTCATCTACTGTGCAAGGAAAAGATTCTCAAAATCACTGAGCGATAGAGAAGGGATTTCGGAGTGCTCTTTTTATGTTAAAGAGAAGCCTAATAAAAACGAACAAACGTTCATGCCAAGAAGGGTATAGAAAATGGCAAGAGTACTCATGATCAAAAATGAAGAAGAATTAAGGACGACGCAAAGAGCACTCACTGGCGGCGGAGATTGAGAATGCAACCTTCGAACCTGCAACTTGCAACCTTCGCCTAAACAAGGGTGTGCCACGCTCGCAACCATAGTTACCAGTAGCGCTGACTAACACTTCCAGGGTTTAATCAACACATAAATACTGATAAAAGGCCGCAAGAATGAATGCCACCGCAGCTCATCTTAGTGCGCATCGGACGTGATAGTCGAAGGTTGCAGGTTTGTTACCCATCGCCTCAAATTTGTTCTTCTGCTTTATTTCTTCATATTTCTATCATATTTTCAACGAATAACGCATGCTACGCTTTCCTTGTTTGCATTTTTGTTCAATAAACATTACGGTCAAGAACTGCATACAAAGTGACGGAAGAAAATTGTACATACCGACAGTTCTAGGTTTGCTCCGGTAGTTCATCATTCCGAAGTTCAGAAATTGAATGTTTCCTTACATATAAGGCTGATTGCTGTGTTGGGGGCTGGCTGGTCCCGACGAAGCAGAAGAAAAAGACTGCCGACGGAGACGCACGCGGCCGGCGGGGACGCCGACCTGCCCGAACACGTGGGTTGGCGCGAAGCGCCGAAGAGAAGAACAACCGCACTCCATGGTTACCCAACACACTCGTTTTATTTTACAGTCGCCATGAAATCCTAGATGCCAGAGCGGCGCCCCCTGGCATCCTCACATGTCATTCCGAAACCGAAAACCCAGAACACAACAATCATCCCCTCCTCGAAAAAACGTTCACCTATACACTGTTTATATTTACACATGATCAATACCAACGTGTTATACAAGGTATGTACATTAGAACACATGACAATTCAGAGCACTGCACACTGAACTCCCACATTGCGAATCCTGCAAACGCACTGAAAAATGTACAATGGAAGTCCTGAAAATGCACTGGAAAGAAAAAATGTACACAACTCGGTACAACATTGATTTGGATGCATTGGACCTTTTCACAGAACATAATGTTCACAACAGTAATGAACAAGAGTTCTACATCACCTAGTCTTCGAACCGACGCGGCTTCTGCCGCTTTCGCTTAGGGCGGGCCCTTTTGGGTGTAGAATCAGGTGTCTCTGCACCTTGGTCACTTGTGCTCTGATGTGACACATCAAGAGCAGTAGAAGATTGTGAAGGCTCTGAACGAGCGTTAAAATTCGCGGTCTCATCAGAGCTCGTAGCTTGAGCTTCGGAAGGATTTTGTGGACTGGAGTCTGGTTCAAGGGTTTCAGCCATATTTGAAGGTTTGAAGTGAACCGTATGACTTGTGTACTTAAACCAGCGACACCGACTGGTAACTCCTCCAACATGCATAGTTGAAAGGCGTAGACGGAACGTGATGAGGAAGACTTTTAGGTGTTGAAAGTGAATCCGTATGAAAAATAACAAGGCGCGAAGCATTCCAGATGTCACCATCACTTAAGCGAAAAGAAGTGGGGCTAACCTGGCCCAAGACTTTGTAAAGACCCCGATACTTGGGGCGCTTGCCTGACACACGAACCTTGACTAGATATCCAGTGCGAACTCTGGACTGCTTTGCACTTCGACGGGTGTCAACATACTTTTTCATTGCTTGTTGATGAGAAAAAACTCTGGTACGGATTTGATCAGGAGAAGACACTGCTATGTTACGAGGCAAAGAGACTATGTCGAGAGCAACTCGCGGTTGCCTACCGTGGAGAAGTTGAGCAGGAGATACTCCAGTGGTGCCTAGTGGTGTGAACCTGTACGGAGCAAACATTCAGTCAAGACTTGCTTGAGGGGACGGTGCTCGAATTGGGCGATCTGGATATGTTCCTTCAGAACACGATCAAAGCCCTCAATTTGCCCATTTGATTGGGGATAGAAAACTGATGACCTCAAGTGCTGAATTCCTCGTTGTGAAAGAAAAGCCTCGTAATGTTGGGACAGAAACTGTGGACCATTGTCCGCAACTATGGCATCAGGAAAACCTTCCCGGCTGAAGATTGAAGACAGAAACTCAATGATGACCTTAAAAGTAACTGTATTTGTGAAACAAAGCTCTGGCCATTTGGAATGGTAGTCGATGAGAGAAATAATAAACCGGGCATTTTGCGGAACATTATGCAAAGGACCGATGAGGTCCATGCCGAGTTTCTGCCAAGGCCAATCATGCCACTGGACTGGCTGCAACGAAGAAAATGCAGGTTTGGCAGACTTGCCAGCTGCCTGACATATATGGCAGTTGTAAACTGCATGCTCGACCTGCTTGTCTAAGGCTGGCCACCAGTACCTGTCTCGGAGATTCTGTTTGGTGCGGACAATGCCTGGATGGGCCTCATGGGCAAGCTGTATTAGCTTGTTACGGAAAGAAGCCGGGGGAATCACGCGTTCATCGCGGAAAAGCAAGTCCTCGTAACAAGACAGTTCCCGTCGGACTGCCAAGTAAGGCAAGAATTCAGAAGCAAGAGCACATTTGGAAGGCCATCCTTCACGTAAATATTTGATAACTTGAGACAAAGTGGAATCTGCAGCTGTAGCTGCCTGAAGCTCGGCTTTAGTAATGCAGGAAGTAACTAATGAAACAACTTCCTCAACCCGCTCTTCAGTAACCGGTATCTGAAGAGAAAGGCACGACAGTGCATCAGCAACCACGGTATTAGAACCTTTACAATATTGCACACTGAAATTATAATACATGAGTTTGGCACACCAACGGAAAATACGAATGGGGCTGTGGCCTTTGGATCCTGCAGAAAGAAGAGCAACTAGTGCTTGGTGATCTGTACGTAATGTGAAGTGCCAGCCCCACAAGTAAACATGCCATTTCTCACAGGCAAAAAGACACGCGAGAGCTTCACGCTCTCCTACTGAATATCTGCGTTCAGCCGGGGTCAATGTACGAGATGCAAAAGCGATAGTGATCAGCTGATCACCTCTGAGTTGTTGAAACACTGCTCCCAGTCCAACATCGGACGCATTCGTCGTGATGACGATGGGAAGCTACTCACTGAAAATACTAACGGCTGGCTTTGAGGCCAGTATTGACTTAACTCAAATGAAGCTCTGCTGAGCTTCAGCTGACCAGTTAAAAGGCTGTGCTTGACGAAGTAGAGTACGCAGTGGTTCAACAACATCCGCATAGTGAGGAACAAACTTGGCATAATAACCAACAAGACTTAAAAAAGATTGCAAGGTATTGGAGTCAGTAGGCCGTGGGGCGTTGACAATTGCCTGAACTTTAAATTCAACAGGTGTCAAGCCGCGGGAACTGACATTATGTCTTGGAAATTGTCACCCATTCACAGAAAAATTGCACTTGTTATTAAGTTTCATACCACATTCTTTGATGCAGTTGAGAACAGTATGCGAGTTAGCATCGTGCTCTTCGCGAGTAAGTCCCCACACCAAAATGTGATCCAAGAAACAAAGGGCGCCATTACAACCCTTAGTAATAATTGACATCATTTTCTGAAACACTGCAGGGGCAGATGCAAGCCCGAAACACACGCGGTGAAACCGAAACAAGCCTTCGTGCGATACAAATGTGGTTAGGTCTCTACTGCACTCAGAAAGTTCAACTTGGTGATAAGCAGACGCGAGGTCCAGCTTGGAGAAACATACGCTCCGGAGAGCTGATGAAGCAGCTCTTCAATGTGAGGAAGTGGAAACCCGTCTACGACGATCGCCTTGTTCTGTTCTCGTAAGTCGACGCATAGTCGAAGGGATCTATCTTTTTTCTTGACGACGACCAATAGAGAAACCCAGTCGGAAGGAGAGAAGCTTGATGATTCCGCTGGCTTGAAGGCGAGACAGTTCCGCAGAGACTTGCTCACGGAGAGGAAGAGGAATGCGGCGCAGCTTGGCACGCACAGGGCACACACCTGGTCGACGCATCACTTTATGCACAAGACCGCGCACACAACCCAGTTCATGGGTGAACAGGTGGTGGAATTCAAAAGGCGCGTTGGCCGGAAGATCATCTTGGACGTCCACTTGAGCACACGTCTTAGACGCACCGACGATGTTGATGGACAAGGCAAGGCCCTGATGGCATCACGTCCCTAAAGCGAGCTGCCATTGGCAGTTACATAAAAAGTAATGGAAGCAGTGCGACTGCGATAGGAGAGCTCAGCTTTAAAATGACCTAAATTATCAACCGTCTCCTTGGAATATGTTTGTAGAACGACGTGTGAAGGCAAAAGCCGATTGTTGGAAAAAATACTATGAAAGTCAGCGGCACTGATTAAAGAGACTGAGGCACCAGTGTTCACGAAAAATGACAAGAGCACATGGCCCACTGAAGCTACGATGCTGGGCTCGTACGTAGTGTGGAGGCCATCCACATTTAAAACAGTGACCGTATTGGTCTGTGCAGTGCTCGAAGGAGCGGACGAAGAAACTGGTACAGGAAGATTTGTTGGACGGGAATTGCATACGGACTGAAAATGTCCGATTTTTCCGCACGCAAGACAAGAGCGATTTCTCGCGGGACACTGCGCGAAATTGGCTAAATGCCGAGCCGATCCGCAACGAAAGCAATGCGCAGTTGCGCGTGGAGAAGAAAATTGCGAACGCGAGTTAGGAGCTCGGTGCTGTTCCGGAAAACCAGAATTTGGCGGAATGGGGTCGCCATATTGCCGGCTTCCTCGCCCCCGTGACACAGAGAGGCCGCCATGTTGGCTGCCACGGAAGGACTGTGCAGGCGGGCGTCCAGGTTGGCCGCCGCGCCGAGACGAAGATGAAGGGCCGCCATTTTGACGCGTCCCGTGAAACAAAGAGCCGCCGCCTTGGCCCCCCGCAGCAGAAAGTTGCTGCACTGAATGCGGAGCGAATTGCTCCAACTTGGAGCGAATAAGCTTGTCCTCTCGCGCAATCGAGAGCGCTTCGGATAATGAAATCGAGGAGTCTTTTTGAATCATGCGGCAGCGGACGTCTTGCGAGGCTACCCCGGTGAAAAGCTGATGGCGGATCATATAGTCCTCGAGCGCGCCCAAGCCGCACGACGCGGCGAGCGTTCGAAGAGAAGTAATGAACTCGGCGACTGGCTCGTCAGGCAATTGTCGCCTTTCTTGGAACTTTACGCGTGCGAGATAATCGCACGAGACATCTTTAAAATGCATATCGAAAAGAGCAACAGCATTCTTGAAGGCATCGCCCGACGCTGGCGTCGGCGACGCGTTGGTGGCGTCCAAAGTATAGAAGAGCTCTAACCCGGCAGGGCCCAACGCGTTGAGCAGCAGGGCCTTGCGACGCTCGGGCATGCTGGCGTCCTCCCAGGCCGCGTCTGCGTAGGCCTGAAACACCAATTTCCAGTTCGCCCACGGAAGTGGCGGGTCTCCGGGCGAATGAAGAAATAGGGGAGGTGGAATAGTAGACGCCATTTCAAGCAAGAAGAATGGAGAGGTGCATACGAGAAGAAAATGACGCCAGTATACTGTTTAAAGAAGACGACAGAGGCGGCGTAACTGAATGAAGAGGAAATGAAGCGACGCAGCACGCAGCAGCCACATTGCTGGGAACAAAGAGCGTCTAGGGTTAGCAGGTTAGGTCCGTTAGAAGCAAGAAAAAGACGAACACGGAGAACAAAATGGGTTTTTACACGTCCTTGTCACCATTGCTGTGTTGGGGGCTGGCTGGTCCCGACGAAGAAGAATAAGAAGACGGTCGACGGAGACGCAAGCCGCCGGCGGGGACGCCGACCAGCCCGAGCACGCGGGTTGGCTCGAAGCGCTGAAGAGAAGAACAACAACCGCACTCTACGGTTACCCAACACACTCCTTTTATTTTACAGTCGCCTTGAAATCCTAGATGCCAGAGCGGCGCCTCCTGGCATCCTCACATGTCAATCCGAAACCGAAAACCCAGAACACAACACTGATTCCAAGGTGTTTCCGATGTGCTAATTTCCCCATAAAATTGAAGCACATTTCGTTTTCTTCTGCCGGCAATATTCAGATCAAAAGTGAACATGCGTTGATGCTGCATTGCAGCAGGTGGCCTTAGCAATATGTTCTCGAGAAATTTAGTTACTTGGTACCGCTGCCTTCGTTTAAGGCAACAGTAACCGCTGATTCATTGTGTTCGGTTATTTATACAAAAAATTTACTGGGAGAGTCCACTTTTTTTTCTCGTCAATTAGAGTGATTTCCTCGAAATGGATTATTTGTGCATATAATCATCTGACGACGCATTTCTTACGCACAACTGTTCTCAATTTTTCTCGCCACTTTGTTTATTATTTATAAGTATTTCATGTTTCGCTCCCATATTCTCTTGTCCTCATTTAAAGTCTTCAATTTTCTATTTCTTGGCCTTTCTCGCACTTCTTAGTATTGTTTCCATCCATAAATGAAATATTATTATACATAATCACAACCATCAACGTGATTGCCCCTGAGTGGGTAGGTGCCAATATTCTAAAGAGCGTCATCATCATCGTCATTAACAAGGTGGTAGAAGAAGAAAGAACAGCCCACGTGCAGCACGCACCACGAGCCACGGTCTGCGCGTTTTGCCACTTCAACCTCAGCGAAGTCCCGATGTGCGGCCAGGCTGCCCCGTGTGCTCCGCTGCTCGACGAAACGCCCGCGACGCTACCTCAACATTGCCTCGGCCGTCATTCTAACGGGTGAGCTGGCACATCCTTGAGGGACTGGTTAGGCATTGACTTACTTTGATAGCGAAGGAGCCAACAGGAGGAGCACTGGCTCAATGTTTCGTAGTCTCAACGCAATGTCATTGAGGCAATAAAACCTTAACTTGTTTCTGATTTTTCGTCCCATATTTTCGTTCACGGCGCAACGTTTTAATCGCGCTGCTTATTTATTTTGCAATGATAGACTAACTAGCCCAACGAAACGCACTTCTTGACGTACCTCTCCAGCGCCACCTGTACATGCGGTAGATATTGACCTTGATCTTCTGGCGGATCGAGAAATAACACCACATATGAAGTTGCTTATCCTATAGTTGCACCCAAATTTCTACCAGGCGAGAATATCTAGGTTTTATTTGTGCTTGATTTTTTTACTCAAAGTTATGGAACCCCAGTGTAAAGCAATGCTAAAGCTTCACACAGCGTCCGCTGTTGCCGCGCCAAGGTGTGGCACAACTAAGTGGCTAGACATTGAAAGAGGTATGTGGCTGTGGTTTCACGTCAATGTATCCTGCTGTCTGCTAACATACGTGCCTTTCATCTTAGACAGCAAATAAAATACAACGACAAATAAACGAGCGCAGGAAAAAGTAACATCTAATTATCGCTGACATTTCTAGCATTTTCCGTCGCTGCCATGCTTCGACGCATGTTCGTAATGGCGATTACTAGATTTGAGGAGCGAGTGGTCTTTCTAGGCAAAAGGGGCGTTATTCTCGACTATTATCACTGTTTTTTTTTTGTTCCTGGCATCAATTGAAGGCCCTAAAAAGTGTTCCAGTTATTTTCATGCCATGCCATTTCTGACCACCTTTTCGGCTTCAGGGAATAGATAGACGCCCTATATCTTTGCAGCATACCAATTTTATTTTAATTAGATTGTGTTGTAGTGAACTGAGAAGGAGATACTGTTGCACTTTAGGTGAAAATAATCACTGAGATGCAAACAGAAGTAGATACGTCGGCCTCTTTCTCCCCTATGGACGTTTGTCATTAGACATCATATCTTTCAGTGAGTGCCTACTCACGCAAAAAAAAAATGTGGAACGTGAACACGATAACAAAGCAACTAAAGCACAAATTAAACCATTAAGTGGGACCACGTTGCTTGTTTTGATTATGTTTGTTGGCACAGAGCTGGTTTATTGAATGTGGCTCACTTTGAACAAAACAGTTGCACATGGCTCATTTTGAATTAAAACTGCCTTTTCTAGCTCATCTTACAATAAGGAATAGCCCCATTCAGATAACTGTTCTAAAAATTGAAGATACTTTGCCCTGCTTTACGTTCCGCTGAGATGTAGCCCAGTTTTGGTTTCTGCATTTCACTCTTTTAGGGAAAAAGAACGCCTGATGCAAGTGGGAGCATTTTTTTAATTTAGTAGTTTAAACAGTCGGATATTTCATCAAATAGGTTTTCAGTGTCAGGTCATGGTCACGGGGTTCGAAATCTTCAAGAATAGAATGACCGTGGCGTTCTATAGATTCAACCAAATTTTCCATGCAGAACACTATTTTTAAATATGAAGTTCTTAATTCGCTTTGGACAATCATTTTTTTTTATTTTTGAGCAACATTTTGAATTTCCGTCCCCGCACGCACCAAGACTTTCTTCACTGCAGCCGATATTGTGGCGGCTCTGGAATCTTATTTTTGTAAAACAAAATTCACCGGAGTGATGCGTTAGCAACAAAAGTTTGAATTTGTTTGGTCAGCAGAAAAAGTAGTGAAACTGTGTTTCGCAAAAGAAAACAAAACTTGATCTTATTGAGAATTTCCTAAGCTCATCGCGATACAGCGCTTACAACACGATTTCTGTGTTGCAAGGCTACCTTGAAGTCGGCAAATGTGACCATTTTAACAGACTGCAGCAGTCGAGTCTGGAGATCCATGCAAATAAGGCAGTTCAACAAATTTCAAGATTACGTGCGGATTCGGTCAATACTTTTCACATTACACTTTTTTTATACAGTCTTTAGCTCGCAATCGGTATCAATTCACTCACAAAAGTGTTTGTGATACTAAAGTTGGCCTGCAACACACAGACATGAAAACTAAAGAATTTCTCGCCGTCTGGCGACAAGATATACTGACACACAAATCCCAAGTTAGTCACAGAAGATGAAATTAGAGAATTTATGAAGACCACAATAACAACACTACCAATGATGCTTAACAAAGACGCAAAAGCACCACAAAATATAAAGAGGCCAGTTATAGCAACTCTACAACAAAAGCCATTCCTGAAATAAGAACTTCAGTACCTAAATCCACACGAGACCATACGCCTCGAGGCCTAGAACAAGACTTGATACTGGATAGCCGACAATGACGAAGATGCCTACTTAAGGCAACGAGGAGCAAGAAGATACGCAACGAAAAGAATAATTGACCTATTTCCGGATTTAAAGTTGGTAATCTATTATATAGCAGTTTTCAACACCAAAGCTTCTTTTTTTTTCTTTTTTTTAAAGATCAATAAGCGCCCGTTCTACACTTTGCGGTGGTTGCATGGTAATCTCCTACAAATCCTTCGACAGTCTATCACTGCCTCTTCCTTCTCTCATCTCTTTCACATTCTTTCCTTATCCTACCTTCCCTCAAACCTGTCATATACTTGGGGGGCTGGTGGGCACTCTATAGCCCTTGTCACATCCTCTTCAGTATTGGTAAAACCAGACAATGCTTTCACTACTTGAAATAAACTGCCACGCCTGCCTTGTATTGTCAGTCTACCCCCATGGAAGATACAGCGTTAAGAGTTAAATTATCGCTACTTGCTCTCCAGGTGTCCGTGGAACTTAGACAGCAGGCAGCAAGCTACTGTGGATAACACGAAGAATGCAGGTGAACCCAGTTTTTCGTATTCAGTGTAATCGTGTTGTAGTCGAGCACCGTCCTCCAGGAAATAATCTCGGCCATGCGTGCCTGAGCGTCGCGTAAACTGCGTGATCGGTGACCACTATGCGTGTTCTGTAGCACTATCCATGTATCCACAGTGGTCATGTGTTGTTTATTTTTGCCGCTTTTATTTTACATGCGCAGTGCTGACCTGAGAGGGAGAGAGAGGCGACTAGGCGGTGACTATGACCGCCGGATCCGTGGTCAGGTTCCCGGTGTTCTCTTCTGGCGAAACCGCCACCGATACTGTGAGCCCCAGCGCATACACGTGAGTGATCTTGCAGAGTTTTCCACTTCATCGCAGGGACCCGCTGACCTCAATCAACCGCCTATGTTCGCTGGGGCAAACAGTGTGGTAAATGGCGCGAGGTTGATTACATGAATCATGGCCACGAAACTGCCTTAGTTTCGAAACCTGTAAAAGTACGACTGTATTGAGAATTAGGTTGTTTCATAGTGAGATACTGTTTCTATTATTTCTACTCTTGTTTCACTACGTACAGAGTGCGAAGATACTTTTGTTTCTTCGCCACTTGTGCTAAGAAAATGTTTTTTTTTCGCCGCCTCATCAGGCACAATTTTATCAAAGTTCATACCAAGCCCACATGTTACATAGTTACTCGTGCTTCAAAGCAGGCGTACATTTGAAGGGCAAAAGTAGGAACAGTGACCATACTAAACATGGCAGCCATTTTTTGTTATATTGAGCTCCACTAATCACACTGAAGAAAATAAGTGTTAATTTAAGCGGTTCGTATTTTTGTGGCATAGAGTAACACTGACAACAGTCTCTGATGACTAGGAAACAGAAGGGGTTTTATTAGAAGTAATTCTAATGCAGATGTGAAGGAAAAGTGGACAAAACTATAACTTCCCACCGGCTGGATCCAAACCTGGGACCTTTTAATAGAGCATTCGATGTTCTGTCACTGAGCCATGACGGCGGTGATCTCCCCGTCCTCTTTATAACGTATGCACGTGCGCTAAACGGGGGAGCGTCAGTCTGTGCCGCCAGTAACCATTACGGCTAGTGGGAGACACCTTCTCTGCCTGTTGGTGTCCCGTTGCACGTGATAGTATTACGAGCAGACAGCTTACTATAATATTCTCTCGAATACCAGGGCCGTACCCAGGAATTTTTTTCTGGGGGGGGGGAGGGTTGCGTGTAGAACGGCTGCTATTTTTTTAAATGTATACTGGCTTATTTTCGTGAATAAAACAAGTACATCGCTTACTTGTCATAATTCGATGGTACTTTTCAACTATTTGTACCCAAATGAAGAAATTGGTATGCCAACCTCAAATTCTGGTTAAAGCAAGAAATAAGTTTGGACAATAGCACCACCAAAGCCGGGAACACCACGACCAACGGCTCCTGATGAAGTAACACAATGTAACCGCGGTACAAAAACGGTATGTATGTGTTACAAGCTGCCACTCTAGCGTCGCCAGCGCAAAGTCAGCGAAGGGAATGGCAGCAGGTTAGGTCGTTCCGTACGTAAGCAGAGACAGTGAAGAGATCAGAGACGTATGTGGGAAAAACAAAACTCTAGTGATATTGCAGCCCTGCAGAGGAATCTAGGAATATTGCAGAGGAATCTAGTACAACACTTAATACCAACTAAAAAAATACGTATAAAATCAATAAATCAGCTTACAAGAGAGAAGTATTACAAACTACACAAAACTAACCAACAATAAAACTACAGATGAGAAAGTCCGAAGGTATAAACAGGTGAAGGGATACCAGCGTTGAGTCCACGACGATCGGATGCGAGAAGTCAGAGAGAGTTCTGGCACAACTGCGATGTCGGCGGTGTTGCAGCGCTGGTGTTCCCGGGAGGCTAGTGCTTGAAGCCGATCTCGGGCAGGTTGAGCTTACTCGAGATTCAAGTACCGATGCCTACATTACAGATGTTAATTTCGCGTCACAACTAGACGAATGGCTAAGTTTAGGTAGCCAGCCGACACGAGCCGCAACCACTTAAGGATTACTTCTTGATCTCCTCCTACACCATGTTGGTCAGCAACTACACTGCTTAGCAAGGCGAAATCCTGCTCTTAAATCGACCTTCGTGTCCCCTGATTCTCGTCTTGGGGGGAAAAGAGACCTCTACATGGGTACTATCATGCACGTTTCATTGTTAAAAACTCCACCCTAAAATTATATTTACCACGTCCCTTTTTAATTAGGAGAGGGTCCTCAACTGAGCGAGAGTGAAAACCTGTTTGGGTTCTCTCATACAGCTTGTCCACAAGCAGTATTGCCCGATGGAATGGTCAGTTTCCTTGGTTTCAGCCGGTGCGTCTTGCAGTCTACAGCTAGTTCGGGGTGCATCGCGGCCTTTGACGACCCTGCCGACGCCGCTTTAGGTACAAAGGATCAAACATCGGTGACTAGCGTTTGAAGAAGAACACCCCATTCAGTACTTGTCTGCACTAAAGGCCAGTCTTTCATGAGCAAACGGTTCCACCGGTCAGCGGGGGAGTGTGGCTCCCGTTATTTGCCGTTACGCCGGGTCGCGAAAATGGCAGTCCGTGACAGCATGTATGCAAGCAAACAAACAAGTCGCCCGACATTCCGATCTTCTTGTTACCGTTCGCACATTCTGCTTGCTGGATAGTTTCCTCGTAATTGCGAAAGGATAGAAGGGTTGAAGCTTGGGCTAGCTGGGTTTAGCTTTTAATCGACTCTTGAAACTTAGAGGGAAGTTTATAACGAGGAAGTTTTTCCTTCTCGGCAACTTGCAAAAGTCTGTGAGGACTTGTTCTGGGGTTATTTGAAGTTCTCGATGGAAGTTGAGCAGTGCTAGTCCGGTCAATCTGTCGTTGTTCGTATGATTTCGAAGGTAGCTCTTCAGCCTTCTCAGTGTGGAAAAAGTCCGTTCCGGGGTCGACGAAGACATGGGTAAAGTCGTCAGGATAGAATGTAGGCTGTGGATGTTCGGAAAAAAGTCGTGGTTGCACATCTCTAAGGCCTGTAAAGCACAAGCTGGGCGATTCTTTTCTTCGAACTGGCAGCATTTGTTCACCCACAGTGCGAGCTCTGCTTCAATGACATTAGCTGACATTAGCTGAAGGAATGTCGCCTAAGTAAAACTGCACTGCATCATCAATATCGGAAAGGCTAGCCGATGCGCAGAATTTCGGCAGCAGCATGTTAAGGCCAGCCACGACCTTCTTATGGGCATCGAACAAGTCTCTTAATTGATTTTCGAAGTCAGCCAGCAAAGGCAAATACACATTCCTCCGGTAGTACTCTTCGGGAGTAGCAAAAGGTACGTTGCTTCTTTGCATCTGCCTTCCAGTGATGCGTGATAGGGCCATCTCAACATTTGTTATCTTCAGCAAAGAGAGCGACTTCAGAAAAATCTTATTAAATTCCATTTCCGCACTAGCCCTTTTTGTGGAAAGAACGTCTATAACATTTTTTACGTGATCGCACGCTTGAGCCAAGTCACAGTCAATTTTTCGAAGAAACTTGCAAAGTGGAAGTGTCAAAGAGAAGAGGTCGCTACAGATCTGAAGCGAAACGACAAACTCAGGCTTCGTAATGGCATTGAGCAGTTGAGAAGCTTTTGATGAAGTATCAGATGACGCGGCCTCTTCTTCCAAATATTCGAGGAATTGTACAATAGGCACGTACAGTTCAAGGAAACGCTGAAGTGCATCGTGACTCTCTACCCACCTTGTCTGGCAAAAGGAGAGAACTGATTTTCTTTTTTTCTTGTGTTAAATCTTCTACATTGTCTCGCAGTTGGTTCGTTCTCTCTGGCGTAGCTCTCACAAACGTACAGGTTTAGGATACAGTTCCCAAACAGTTGCGGATGCTGCGGAGTTTGCATGCGTGAAGCAGAGCAAGGTTCAACGAGTGGGCGCTACAATGCACGTACAACGCTTTGGGCGCTGTTTGACGAATGAAGGCTTGAACACCATTAAAGTGGCCGCTCATTGATGCCGCGCCGTCGTATCCTTGCCCGCAAAGTAGGTTCAGGTCAAAGCCATGACTTCTAAGGCTGTGTAGGATTGTGCTCGCCAGCACCTTGCCAGTAAGATCGTACACACGAACGAAATCTACAAAATCTTCTTTAAGAATGGGCACTCCCGACGTGCCGTGTCCAACGTGCCTTACACATAGGGAAATGCGGGCGGTGCGAGATATATCAGTGGCCTCGTCAGCTAGAACTCAAAAACACGAACCTGAGTTGACGTTTTCCACTATCTTTCTTTGTATTATTTTACCACAGAGGGTGATCAACACATTTTGAATTTTTGGGCTCGTGTGCAGCGCATTCGCCGGAGATGTTTCCATGTGAGCTCTCAAGGCGGCATCTCCACATTTTGCTCTCATCCTAAGCAGTGCGCGGAAATTTCATTCATTTTTTAATGGCAGCACTTCAGACATATTTATCGGATCAGAGTCGTC
Source organism: Rhipicephalus microplus (assembly GCF_043290135.1). Lineage (NCBI taxonomy): Eukaryota > Metazoa > Arthropoda > Arachnida > Ixodida > Ixodidae > Rhipicephalus > Rhipicephalus microplus. The sequence continues at coordinate 206,101,002 of NC_134702.1, forward strand.
TATGCCGCGAAGCGGTACTTCTTGCCTGCCACAGAAAAGGATTGTTTCTATTATTGGCAGCAAGTTCTTGCGGTTTTCTTCCGCCGGCTCTTTAAGGCCGTGGTCAAGTTGTGTTAAGATGTCATGCTGTGAGCGGGACCGGACTGCTAAAAAGTTCTCCGATAGCGTTGTTGACATGGCGTGATAACTGCTGGATGGGTGGCTCTTAAAGGTGCCCATGGCATTCTAGTAATTGGTGAACTCCTTAGTTACAAAACAGCCCAAGCGCTGGTGCTCCCCTTTTTCTGCACACTCGCTTGCGAAGACTACGCAATATTTGCATTAAATCAAATCAAATTCTTTATTTCTGCCTTGTAGGGGTACAGACAGTGGAGGCGCAGAAAAAGCTGTCAGAGACAGCTTGACAAAGCCGCGACACCCTTTTGCTTAGCAGCAGCTTCACAGCAATGTTCATTAAACAACAGTATTAACATAGTGTAATGGCAAATAAACAATAATCGACAAATGCTCCTTGAAGCTTCTCTGAAAAAACAAGCCATGGGTAACGATCTACCCAGTGGGGTTGGAACTTCAGATTCTTTTTCCCTGTGGCTGGATAATCATAGTTAGCCGGAGGGTTGCACGGATTGAGCAGCAGCTTCTCCATCATCCCTGGATCATTTACATTATTGCTTTTCGAGACAAACAGTCCCAAGTCAAAAATATTTGCACTCGTCGCACCGAGGGGAGGCAAACCAGAATGTGTAGGTGCCATGCCACTCACCTTTCTTAGGCATTTCCCAGTGGTAAAGGCGTCACTTTGCCCAGCGTTGACTCTAGAACAAAAATCATTTGGAGTTACACTGCGGCCACCATCATTTCCCGGTGGCGCAAGCGTGTCCTGCTTGTGTTCGTTCTCAGGTGATTCATATAAACCGGTGCATTCTCCTGAGTCGCTACAGAAGTTCGGACGCGCTTGGCTTTCCACCAGTGCTGAGGAGGGCGAAGTTTCATCCTTCCAAGGAGGCGGTTCTTCTCCGTCCGCTTCATCGGTTCAACCTTTCTTGAAGTAAGACGCAAGACTCCTTTGCTTCGTTGTTGCAGAGTGTCTTTTCATTTTGCTGCCGCAATCCCGTGCACGCACACAGAAGTGGCCAGTGGCTCCAAAAAGACGTTTGCGACTGCTTCGACTGCCTGGCGTGAACGGCGGGCAATGTTTTCTTCCTCTCTTATCCACTTTACAGTGGCTAGAATGTAGAAGTGTGATGAACGCGCCGGCTCCCGCGTGGCGCATGTGTTTGCTGAACGCCGCTACAGCTGGTGTGCATGCAGGCTCATTATTGTACTCCAGCTGCAGCAAACTGGATTAACGCTACTTAAAGACCTTTTCACAGAAGACTCCATGGGCACTGCATACTCCCCTTATTATACGTAAACCCCCAAGAATGCACTGCCGAGACATTTGCACTCCCGTGGTACAGTCCAGAAAGGAGGTGTTGCTCCGTTCCTGTGAAAAAGTCACCTTTTCAAAGACGGCTCTCTGGGCGCCTGCATAGTTCTCTCTGGGCTGCGCTAATTAAATAGCCCTGACCCCCCAAAAACGCACTTTGTAGGCTATGACGTCAGCCTCTGTACTCCCACGCGCAGCCCAGCTTGGTGGCGTTTTTTTTCTCCTGTGAAAGTTGACCACTGGTGCCGGATTGTGTGCCAGCTGTATCCTCGCTTTGTGCGCTTTGTAGGGAGGCGCATATACCTTCTGTGTACAGAAGAGGTAGATTTCTTTGCGTGTGGTTAAGGTAGTTCGAAGTTGCTCGGATATGCCAGTTTTTCAGTAGATGTCACCTTCGATGATTCGTTTCGGTGGCGAGAACTACAGTTTGAGAAAAGTTCGCCCTGCAGCCTGCATCCTCGGAATGCGCCGCTGAGTTTTTCCGATTAGTGGTTTTGTTCCCTGGCAAGTTTGCGCACGTCGTGTTGGTGTTGCCATAGCTGTCGAACTGTTTACCTTCACAGAAGTAGAAGCGCTTTTCGTAGGAACCCAAAGCCGACACGTGCGGTCCGCACAGACGGATAACTTCTCCAGCGGCAATGCTCAAGGAAAGCATCTGGAATTAATAAAGGAGCTGCTACGGTGTGAAAGACGAAAAAAAAAGACTCGAAGGAATGCGAGGGCGAAATGCAAAGCTGTACAAATAGGGCAGGTGCGCGTGCGGGGGAGGGAGCACTGAGATGTTCTGGTAAAAGGGTAAGCTTGAAGAAAGGAAGAAGAGGGACGCAATGCCAGGAAAGTTGCAGTGTAACTTTGGCAGCTGGTGGAGTCGCTGTGAAGGCGTGTAAATATTTTAGTATCACCCGAAAAGTTGAAGCATCGAAAATTTTCGAGGTGGTCAGTACCCCCTCGACCCCTCCCCTAGTTACCGGCCTGTCGCATACTACCGGAAAGAATCAGAGTTATAAGTATGGTTCCTTGGTGCCATTGTGTGTTAGTTCTCATTAAATTGGTAAGTTCGCACTTCATGTTCATGATTGCGGTGTGGTTGTCGCACTAAAGATTGTGTCCTTGTACATCAGAGGAAGGAATCATGAAAGTAGTGGAGCACCCAGTAGAAAAGAATGTTCAGGGGCATTCACGTCGACAAGGGTGACCGTTGCTGCTTGTCCGGCCACAGGAAAATGTATATATATCTATATATATATTTATTATTCACGCCTAAGGCTTGAATGCACTATAAAATTTTACTTCATATTTCTTGGCAGATCCGTACGAGGAGCAGTAGACGAAAACCAAATTGCGCTTTACAGAAGTAGTCATTCAAGATATCACGCTATACAAGAAGAGCGATAAAAATTCCCGGTCCTAATCTATAGTGATCGCACGTAGCAGAAATCGAATAGAAATACGGCCTACGAGAACGTACGTGACATTTATTTACTTGAACAATCATTGTATCATAAAATATTTTTGTTTTTTTTTATTCAGGAGGAACATCGCTGCCATTGCGCGAGAGACGAAGTGAGTATAAATGTTAACAAATAATGACTTGCTGATTACTGTCAATATTATTATTTTTAGGTAGTTGTTGTGGCAGCACATCTTCCGTTAACCGTGCGACGATACGTGCAGGAAGCACAAGGTAAAATGCACGTGGAGCGAAATATTCTCGCTTGCTAACCGACCAAGCGTCTGCGCATTCTACGACCACGTGTCCGATAGATACCAGGTTCTGCGACGTAGCACAGCTACCAACCGCCAGTGGGTGTGAAAGAGCCAATAATTTCTTTATTTGTTAATATCGCTTCAGAGATTATATAAAATGTAATTATAAAAATGTATTGAATACCTTTTATATAATTATTGACCTTCTGAATAACTCATCAATGTGAATTGTTGTATTCGTCCCACGATGTGCACTGCATCCTACGGAACAATTCTTTGCATCTTGTGGTACGTCGCTGATGAAACGAAGTTAGCCTTGCCGCGGTGGTCTAATGGCTAAGGCACTCAGCCGTTGACCCGCCGGTCGCGGGATCGAATCCCGGCTGCGGCGGCTGCATTTCCGATGGAGGCGAAAATGCTGTTGACGCGTGTGCTACGATTAGGACGCACCTCAAAGAACCCCGGGTGGTCGAAATTTCTGGTGTCCTCCACTACGACGTCTCTCATAATCATATGGTGGTTTTGGGATGTTGAACCCCACATATTATGATAATGAAATGAAGTTACTCTTATCAACCTTTGTCTGCAGCAAAATCTGTTTATGCGCCATACTAACACTTTTTAGGCAACGGCCGTATGGCAAGTGCCATGGCTCGTAAACTTCACCGTGGCAGTCATGTGTTCTAACGGCAGTTTTAACACATCAATGCTGATGGCTCGGCTAGTTCGCTGTGATGAGTGCATGAAAAAAAGTGCTTATAAATAGTCAATCGTCGAAATCACAGGCCCAACAAAGTCCACTCTGAGCGGCTTCTCTTCGTGTACAGTAAAACCTGATTTATATGAGCTTGGTTATTTAGAACTACCGCATAGTTCGAAGGATCTGTGGACCCGTATTTTGCAATGTATTTGAATTGAGAATTCGAAGTGGCGGTCGGCACAAGTCCAGTTAATTCGAAAACTTTAGGTCCCATGTGCCGATTGACGATACCAATTTTGAGCGAAACCACGGAAATTAAGGCGCTTGAGGGAACAGGGTAAGCCCTACACCCGCAATGTATTTAAGGCGCAGTTTATGTACTTTTTTCTTCATAACTATTCGATGTACAGCTATTATTTCACTATTATTGAGATGGTAACCTCTTCTCTTTTTTACTGAAGCAGGTTTCCCACTGAAAGTTTCTATGCTCATTTTTTGTGAATTGTTTCCTTCAGGCACACAATTATCACTCATAATTAGCTGTTAAATGTCTTGTTGACGAATAGCACTTCCTCACACAAAAATTACCCTGCATCAGCACATTTTCATTACGTTATCTAAATATTGGCTGAAATAAATGTTTTGGATACTTGGGTTGCTAAAATAGGGGAAGAAAAGTAAAAAAAGAGTATGTTTTGAAATAATCGCGCTTAATGTTCAAAAATTGCATTATTTCAAAGTAAACTGAGGAGACAGCACATTACGAACCCGAGGCAACAGCAAGATATTCGTCACCAATATCATTTTTTGTTTTAGTGTTAAAAGTTCTTGCCTTCCAAGCCGGCTTTGCCGCCTACTACGCTGCCGTCTCAGCAAAGTGCTGTCGACGCAGGTCAAGTGTGCGTGGGCCTTGCGTTGTGCTGTGCGCTGATGAAATTGTAAATTCACGCGGGCTATATCTCCGTCATGAAAATACTAAGCGGAGCATCAAGAGGACAAATGTTGAGTGTTTCGTAGCTGAGGAAAAGGTTTTCGAAACTCACGCTTCCACACGACAATTCCACTAGTTACAGTTTGGAGTTTTGTCACAGAGGTATTTAACTAGTGATTCTGGATGAACTAGTTTCAGATAATTTCAGATAAGGAAAAGGTATAATTGTGAATGACCCGAATGTGCGCCTGCGAAAAAGACGTGCGTTATTGCAGTACAGAAACGACACGCGGGCAACATGTTCCTCGCTTTTCGCAACGTCGGAGCATCGATCATGATTTTCTCATTGCTTTTGACAGTGCAAGGATAATAATAAATGTCAGTTTGACAGAATTTCAGGTGTATGTGAACCTCTGATTGGCTGTTGCTCGAATAATTAACGCATTTATTCTGCTGGCACAGTTCTTGTCTGCAACACCAACTTGGAAAACTCAGTCCTTAAGATTCACAAAAAAGAAAAAAAAATGACCATGTTTTCGAGCCATAACGCACCGCGAATTTCCTCACAGTGGCTCTTAGTAATTGTTTTTATTTCATCAGAAAGAATGAGTTAATTTAGCTGACGCTGCGAGGAGCAGGTGACGTGGTGCTCGCGTTCGGCCCCTTTATTGCAGTAAAGCACGTCTTTGTCTACGCAGATGCTCATTTTAGTTGACAACGAGACCAGTTTTAGATGCGGAGCATCTAATACTCGAGGCTTGTAGTGCGGCGCCGTCCGCAAGCTTCCTCCTCCTTCTTCCACCATCTGTGCATCCCTTCCTCCTCTACACACCGCGCGCGCTTCACTCCTCCACCATCTGTGCACCCTTCCTCCTCTACACACCGCGTGCGCTTCTCCTCTTCACGAACATTCGCTAGCTGTATAATGTAGCGCGCATGCGCCGTCACGCTTCGAGAACATCGGCAGCTGTCGCGCGCGCATGCGCCGTCGCGCTTCGAGAACATCGGCAGCTGACGCGCACGCATGCGCCGTTGCGCTTCTCCCCCTTCTCGAACATTCGACAGCTGACAGTGCATGCGCCGTCGCGCTGTATATATACTCAAGGTCGGCGCTCGCTCGCTCAGTTGCCGCTCGTCGGTTGGTTTGTACGGCGCGTCGACGTCTAAGGTCGCGGTGAAATGAATTCCAACGAATCCACAAACACAATGATCGACGTCCCTTCGACCAGCGCCGCCCTTCCGCATACGTGTGTACGTGTTCACTCATTTAACACCCCCTCCTACAACCAAGTTAACCAATTAAGCCATCAACCCAAGCAAGTCGCAATTTAGCACCCCATTTCACAACCACGTTAACCAATTTAGCCATCGACCCAAGTAAGTCGCACTTTAACACCCCGTTAACCAATTATATGCTCCGCATCCTTCTCAGTGTTCCCCCGAGGGAAGCTGCGGGCAATTTTTTTGTTTCATTTATGTAGTACTACTTACGCTGATCGCAGCAAGGCCCGTTTTCTCCTCCCGTTTGCGGCACCATAAGGGCCAGGTATTGCTGGAAAACAACACCTGAAACTGTCAAATAAGGTGGCACAGCAGACAAATGCCGCTCACTACTTTAAAAATTCAAGGTTCCTTGCATCGCACTGTTTGTATGCTTCGTTATTTCAAAAAACCTCTTGATTCGAGGAATTTTCACAGTGCCAGGTACTATGAATGACGAGGTTTTTTTTTGTATATAAACTCTTACTCAATGCACGAAAATTGACCCATTTCTACTTCATGAAAAAAAATGAATGAAAAGTGGGAATCTGAAAATTTCTAAGAAATAGCAGCTTGGTATGTTGAGCAGATAATCACGCCCGCGGGCTGGTTCAGAAAACGTATTACGTAAATGTACTTATTCAACGTAAAATGCTATTAGTGAAAAGTTTATTTTTGATAGCTCGTTGCTAGCGACCTAGCTAGCTAGTGCTATGATAGTACTAGCTACCGCCGTACTATGCGAGTCATATGCTAGTACTAGCTATTGTAGTACTATGCGAGTACTATGCAAGTACTAGCTACCTCAGTACTATGCTAGTGCAGCTAGCTATTACTGCGGCCCAAATAATTTCTAAGGTGTCACGTTCCAGTACCGTGACGCAGTCGAGTAGAGGTCTGGAAATATTCTGAAATATCGTATAACAAATCGAACTATGCTCTGCTCGATTCGGTGGAAACAGCGGAGACTTATTTTCACTTGTTTCAGCAACCAAATTACCCAGATTCATGCAATCCAGTTCTATGCAATATATTTAGGCCAGGATGAAGGCGTTTTAGCTTGGAACTGGAGTGTCACCAAAGTGAACGTGTTGAAAGCCTACTAACAATCCCTTGGTATTTGTCATAAGACATTGGGGATTATGCTGCATTCGAGTGTAGGAGTAAAACTTACGTACAAGTTTACATCACTGACAACTCGTGCAAGTGTTATGCTAACGTAGCGTTCTGGAATTAAGTGCTATTAAGTGATAATTTATCTGTCCGTTTCGCCGAACGTTTAGCTCCATATTAGGTGCTACATTGCTTAAATCTTGTTCTCACGTTTAGTTTCATGAAACACTGGCGGCGAAGTGCCACCGTGAATGCTGCAGTCACTTCTGCTTTTCAATGCATAGTTATAACATATTTTTAATGCTCTAGTCGCTGATACGCACCAACATACCGCTGTTTACACAATCGAAGTTCTTTTTGACGCTTAAAAGTAATTGTAATATAGTTTTGTTAACATTCGCTGCAAGTAATATATTGGGCGATTCAAGCGCTACCGCTATTTCTACAATTGTTACTTAGCTATTCGGAAACTGTGCAAACAGTATTTAATTCGTACTTATTCGACTCGGTCACAAAATTCACTATTCTGGGACGGCTACAAAGGGGGCACACCAGTGCCGAGATCTTCTTATTTCGGCTGCCTTGAGTTATTCACAGTTCGCTTGAATCTAAATCTCACATTCGTGCAATCGGCCTGCATCAATAAGCCTCATACCAGCTCCTTTGAATGCAAAAAACCAGCACATTATTTTCTCCTGGCGTTTTTTGGCCCTTTGTGGCGTTATTCGTGACGAATGAACTATGATTCCCCCTGCAGTCATTACAGTGCATACCTTACTTTGGTCGTCGTACACGTGAAATGTGAGATGTGGGTTGTCTTCTGCGCTGCTTTATCATGCAGTCGGCCATCCGTTTCTCCTTTTCTCACCTTACTATCGTGCGCGATAAATGAATTCAATTACTTCCGTGTGCTTCCGACTGCGCAAGTCGCGATAACAACGTGTAGCTGACAACCGCGAAATATTGGTAGGTTCAACACTTGTCCCTGACATTGTACTCGTGCTTCTAAGAAATAAGTGGCCAGGAAGAGCTATCACCTGTACTAAAAGTAGCGAAGGCAAGTAGGCAAACCACTTATTTGTCTTTGAACGCGGATTGGCTTTTCCAGTGTAGCCGAAGTGGCTGGTACTCACACCCCAATCTCGGGGCTTACCGTCACGCCACCTTATCTGCTAAGCTACTGTGGCGAGGTTATCATAAATGAATCGTGAATACATACACAGTATATTTTCCCATTACCTTTCTTTGCTTTTAAAGCTAATGACAGATGAGTAGCTGTTGGAAATTCTGCTTGGTCATGCTTAAGAGCTGCATGCGAAACTTATTTCAATAAAAATGTGCCTTTTGCGGCCACGTATGTACTTCCGAATAGCGTTGAGGTAAAAAGTTTTGGACAAAGCGACAGATGAAAGCGACATCGCCAGTAATAATGAAAGCATCTTTGCAATTTCTTCTTGACAGAGTAGTCGACAGAACCCGGGAACGCTTCATCGTGATCGCGATGAGCACCCTACTCTTGCTCATCAGCCTCACACTCTTCTTCATACTGTTCACGCTTCTCTCCGAGGACTGTGAGTATTGCTGTCAAAATATTCTCGACCTTCGTACACGATAATGCTAAGAAGCCGGATTCACGGCAATGCGTTGAAAAAGTTTTTGTAGTTCTTTTTTTTTCCCCATGATGTCCTGGCTAAAGGGAAAGGGGGTACGAGTTGCACGCACGGGGCGAGTTCATGTGATGTGACAGAAATGCCATGCGATAGCAGGTAGCACTTTCTACAAGCTCCTGGCGGCGCCCTTTTGAACTCTTCACGACCTTTCCCAAATGCATGCAGGGCGAGACTTCTTCGGCGAGGAAAAGCTGAACACTCGTGAGAGAAAGCAAAGCTCCCGACTTCCGGGGGCGTTTCACGCTGCTCGATATTCTATTCGCGAAATGTTCCGGCTATTTATGTTTAATGTAACCCTAGATTTCTTATGCATTGAGTTGAAGCCTGGTCGCGTTCGAAATTAGTATAAAATAAGGGAGAAACGAACTGATCACTTCACATAGTTGGGTTCGCTAATACAGCCTCGTTACTCATTCGTGTGTTCTATTCAGGATATGCCATGTTTTACTCATCCTCCAGCTTGGGTTGCTATTATGCGAATGCCACTCCGTGCCTCTGCGTCCTCTGCATGTAGTTATCAAAAATATCTGTTACTCGAGTCAAGCTAAGTTTAATGTGATTATAGGGATTCTTACTAAATAAAAAGGTGTACATTAAAAGGTGAGCGTGGCGCGTATCATTCTGAGGGCGTGTCGACTATGCTAATTATATGTTCATTACAATGTACATACGGTAAGCCTTTTCTAAATTACACACTAGGAACCAAAGCCCCACTTGTGGTTTTCGCGGCCAATTTTGTGATGGCTTTGATTCAACTTTGACAGGGTGAACGTAATTGTGCATGTTCACTATCAAACTGGTGCCACTAATTCGATAGTAAGGCTGGTTATTCATGAAAGGGGTTCGATGTTCACAGATGTGGACTCCTCGACAGAAATCCTCAAGGAGCGAACCAAATGTAAAGTAGCACCGATCATTGTTGCCGCCGTGACACCTACAATACGAAACGTTCCTAAACTTACTGAGTCGCTTGCCAACTACGATCCGATTGTGACATAGACAAAATTTAGGCGGCTTGGCACTTGACCATTAAAGAATAGAGCTTGAGGATAAAGAACAGGGGCGTTCAGTCTTTGGATGCTGTGCTTGAAGTGACAATAAAGAGCTGAACGCTTTTTCACGAATTAGTGAAGTACAGTTTCACGTTCCCGAAAACGCCACTCATACAACAACGTGACGCCACTTTAATATTCCCGCACCAAACGTTAAGACGTCATACATTTTGAAGGCGTCTACTGAACAACGAAGGACATTGTCACTTGTGGGTGGGATAAACCTATCAAATGAATTTTTATAATATTTCAGCCAGCGAATTTCGCGAAAGTTTGATGTTGAGCGCAGAGAGTTCTGCGCCAAATTTACAAACCAAATTTCCACTTTGATTTTCACCACTGATAATAAAATCAAGGTATTGAATTATGGGGCATTGGAGCTGCGCCATTGCAGTTCGTTGCGATGATGCTTCATTTGGCATCCCTTTAAAATTAACTCGTGATGCCATAAAAGTGAACTACAAATATCGAACAGGAAGAAAAATCGAAAGAACCATCAAAGCTTTGGAAAAGCACTCAATACCACAGTTAAACAACTTGATGCAGTCAATTTGCTGTCACCAAGATAGTCGTGGATGAATCCCCCGGACTGCCACGTATTTCGCCCAGGGCTTATGCCAGCCCGTCTAATCGCCTAATTCTCAAAAGTTAGGACATTCGCTTTTAGTATTTGAAAAGTAAAAGTATCACTCAGGGTTCTCAATTTATTGTTTCACGCCTGCTGTTTTTTCTACTTACAGTCGCACCGTTCACAACGGTAATAAGTAAGCACATGCATATCTATATCTTTAACCGACTCACTATACTGCAGTACCGCGTAAGGTGCCTTTTGTTTTTGTTAGAATTGTTTTCGTAACGTACAATGATTGCAACTACGGAAAGCGTCGTTTACTGCCAAGAACAGCAGCAGGGGTTCGCTACGAGCGCTTGCCGTGTTCTTGCCGTTGCGTATGCCGATGCTATTCGGCAGACGCCGAGGAATCATGCCGTTACATAGACATTGTCAGCGCATCACTATTATTTTGTAATGTTTATTGTTCCGGTGGTGGTGATGTTTGTACGTCGCTGTGTTTAACCGACTACTCGTCCTTTCACAGATAATATGCGGCCCACGCAGCGTGCCGAGAGAGCGCTTCTGAGAACATTGCAGTGCCTCGCATACCGGATACGAATGCTTCAAATGCGATCACGAAGCTTCGCACGGCGTTTCGAGCTTAACGTCCGGAGGGGCCTGTTTCCGCTTCCTGCAGCAAAATCTTAGGATGCGCTGAGTGGGCCACATACGACTCACGAGCTCTGTACGTTGACTTCGTTGCAGGTGTGCTACAAATCGCCGTGGACAGCGTTGCGCCGCCTTTGTCGGAAGAGATGGCAGTTTCATCCCAAACAAAATGGACAGCTCATCGTACTAGGAGCGAAATAAAACAAGAGAACTGTTTTAAGAAACTTCGTGTTTCATGCATGATTGTGGTTGCGCGAAATAACAAAACATATCCTAAGACGTCCATTACGGCGGCTGTTCACGTTGTTCCGTATGAAATTTTCAACAGGATGGAATGCTGCCGCAGAAAGACTTTAGGTGAGTCGTGCACTACAGCTACCACACATTACGCAAAGGAAGCTGCAAACAACGCTGCGTGGTATGACTGAAGGCAAGTAGGCGTATACGTAATTTTAAAACCGCCAACTTCACGTTAGAGTCTGCTGTGGATTTCCACGCTGCGCCTCCGAAGATGTAGAATTTTCGCGCCTCAGCTGTTTACTCTTTCCAGATTCTAATGAAACCATGCCGTAAGTTTCCACTTAATGTGGCGTAGCGTGTTCTATAGAGCTTGTAGGTTTAGCTAATCACATAAGCTCCTATTGAAAACCAGCGCGTATGTAAGTATCCGCGCAACCAAACTGACAGCGCTGTACAAGGCACCACGGAGCTGTGGGCAGCCGCTGAGAAAATGATCGTCGAGGACTAATACCCCTGTCACGCGTGCACCCACGAACATTGTTTCACTCCCGCGCCCTTACGACATAGAAGATGAGGTTCGTGTGACACGGCCACCACTACGCAAACGAAGGTAAACGGAGCATTTCGCAAAGGGTGTTCAACGATCTCCCTTGGCGCTGCCGTTTAAAAATATTTCATCCACGTGTGCGATTGCTGTCGTCGCCGTGCTAAGTTTGCCCGTGAGAGGAACGACTGGCAGCGCTCCATTATCGTAAACTGCTTCGACAGCTGCAGGACTGGGTAATGGGACCCGACCTCATTCAAAAGCAACTTGGAGGCGCTCGCGATAGCAGAAAACACACTTTCATACACGGGCTATAAAAACAACTATTCGTCGAGAACGGTGCACTGGAAACAAACGCAACGTTGAGCACAAGGTGGCCAGTGCCACTACCAGCATCGCTACATTTAGCGAATGCATTTTCGCTTGAAAATTAAATTTTTGTTCGCTTCACACCTCCTCAATATTGTATTTTTGTAAAAGTTACATAACGAAAATCCACAAAAAAGCATTGAGAGATAAAATCCGGACACTTCTGCGAAAATCTAGCGGCACTGGCTGAGCCCCTTCACGGTAACTATAACAGCCTTGTCATTGCTGTGTGACACACACTTCCACAACGCTATCTCCGTCAGACTCTCTAGGGGAGATTTACGTTGACTGAGTTTAACAGAGTTCAGTGGTGGCCGTGTGACAGGAGTATAACTCGTAAAAGGTTCGTAACGGGACACCGAGCGTATATTTCATAACAGTTGCGGCGTTTATTCGCGTATTAGTGGACAGCTCACCCCGTACAATTTTGACGTCAATAGTGTTATTTTTCCACATTACAAGACCGCAAAATATTTAAGCACATGTGCTGAGAGCTCACCGACCACTAAACCGTCATGGTTTGTAAAGAATACATAATTTTTCCTTCGTCTCTTTACTTCGGGATTCAGTAGTTCAGAAACAACCGAAAAGCAATCTCATTCACAAAACACACCACACACACAGCTGCTCTGAATACACCCCCCCCCCCCACCACATGTCTCGGTTCACCCTCCATTTTTTACGAGGCGACTCGGCAATGCTGGCATACCGGTAGGGTGGGTAAAATTGGGAGGTGTGAAAAGCGGCCGCTCTAAGGTGGCTACCACTCGTGAGCCTGTAGCGGTGGCGCTGTAGTCGGAGGCGCTGCCAGCTTTCTTCGTTGCAACGCACCCGCGATTGTCATTTCGAGGTTTTCGCCAGCACAAAAGTTTTATCAAAGTGAATATCAAACAGCAGATTCACCGATTATGAATACATGCATCTTCCGCTGAACGAACATTCCATGAGAACGATGATTTCGACGGAGCGTCGTTCTGACAGCACCACTCTTTATATGCTTGGTGAAACCAAAACGGTTTTCTTTTTGGTCACTTTTAACTACGCCTTAACGGAGTAAAAAAGCTTGCTCTAGCGGAACTACGTATTTTTGACGATGCTAGTTTGTCAACATTGCCTTGTGCTAACCAGCGATGGATTGTGACAACATTTGCTGCTAAATCTGCATGGACAGAGCGACTTACCCGAGTGCCGTTACGCATTGCCATTTTCTCAATGATGTACTTGTATTACACTTGAGGCAGTTTTCTGAAACATGTGTAGGAACTGAGACAATATTTAGTTTCATGGCTGCAACAAAATTTATTACAGTAAGTCACTAACGGACACTTTTTAAGTGGCACAAAGATTGAATTGTTTGACTTTTTTCTCACTTTTTACTTGGTTCAGACATTTCAGAAAAAATTCTCGACGCGCAAAATGGTCTGATTACCGTTTTCTTCAACTTTTCGCAATGTTCAATGCAGCCGATTTCTGGAAACTGCTTAGAGATTGTAGAAGACTGGCTACTAAACTCGAATGCAGGTGCACTGCGCTAAACACTTGTGTCAACTTGGTTTCCGTATATTTCTACCAGGTTTTACCGAGACTCTGACGGATATACAAGTCTTTTAGGGTCCCAATCTTTAGTCGCCTGTCTTGGCAGCTTTTCGAGTTATTTCGTCGATCCTCCTACATACTAGGGTTATCGGGTACTTTTTGCTGGTACGTAGTCCGATGAAGCAGCATTTCGTTCTTTTCGTTCTTTAGGTAAACTCTTCGATATATATTTGGGCAGGGTCAGATCCCAATCTCTTGTCGCCTGCCTTGGCAGCTTGTCGAGTCATTTGGGCGACCCTCCAACATACTGGGGTTATTGGACACTTCTTTGCTGGTACGTAGTCCGATGAAGCAGCATTTCGTCATTTTCATTCTTTAGGCAAACTCTTCGATATATATTCGGGCAGCCTTGGAAATAAGGTGGGTACCGCATCATTTCCTAAACTAGTCTTTTCACGCTGCATTCTTCCTGTCCTTCCACAATATGCACGAATTCTCGCACGCTGAATTTAAAAACCAAGCGCGAAGACATAATTTTCAGGTAAATAAATCTATTTATCAAAAAGCAATGCCCTAGGTGTTAAAAGCACCACAAAGCGTACAATATCGTCACTTCCCTATAAGTAAATCTAGGGTGATTCCACGAGAGATCGACACGGGTCCAAAGGTTGATATTTTAGATTTCATTGAGTATTTTATATTTTGTGCACCTCTCACCAGGTAGCCCGAAAGTCAACTTCGTTTGATGATTAACGGCATAACTTACGAGAAAAAAAAACATCAAACTTCACCAACACGGAGGCACCAATTTTGTCACCTGTCATTTTAGAAAATTGCAGATGCTATAAAAAGACAATTTTTTGTTTCAAGGAAGATATTTTTTACCTGAAATGCATGTATAATGAAGAATGAATTCATATGGTTTCAAGTTAGTAGACCTTAAGAAAATAGCTTTTACAAATGTCTAATTTTGCGACAGTGTAAAATAAGTTACATATTCCCCATTTTTTTCTCCGAAAGTAATGCAATCAACGTTTTCGAACTTGACAAGTTTCAAGTATATAGTGTGTTCATTAGGTACGTTAATTATTTCTGCTGTAGGGCAAACATAACTTTTTTATATATTGCCTCAAAATTCTCATATCGGCAAAAGTGTACTTCACTGAAATTTGAATAATAAAAAACCCATCTTCGATTTTTCGTAAAATCTCGTAAATAGACAACCGAAGGCCATCGTACAGTAATATAACAAACATGTTTCATTATTTTGTTTTTAGCGACAATATTCCTGGTGCAAACAGAGCTTTTCGAGAATGCGCTGATGGGTTGAG
This sequence comes from Rhipicephalus microplus, assembly GCF_043290135.1. Classification (NCBI taxonomy): domain Eukaryota; kingdom Metazoa; phylum Arthropoda; class Arachnida; order Ixodida; family Ixodidae; genus Rhipicephalus; species Rhipicephalus microplus. Next base: position 206,116,106 of record NC_134702.1, read on the forward strand.
AAATCTGGAAATCGGAACGGAAAACCGGCAATAGGCTTCAAAAGCGAGTAAACGTGAGCGCATTTGGTGAAGAAAGGCTGTTTTACAGATAGGAGTAACTATATTGAACACGATATTCTACAGTATCTGAATGCACTATTATATGTAGAGCACTGAGACTTCTAATATGTGTGCCTCTTCATTACTGACACACATATGGAGCTGCTGTGACGGCCATGTGTTTGCAACACGTTGGGTAAGAGAATTGAATGTTGAATGAGTTCATAGACAATTCATAACAATTTTTTATCACTTGGGGCACGAAGACTGCCGCATTAGACTGAAGAACACGCTTTAGGGCAAGTTGTCATCCGTCGTCTGCTCTACAGATGAATCGCTGTGCGCCGCATCACGGAGGCAATGCTTTCGATCATATGGTTCAAAGTAGGAACAAAGATTACATCTCTCGTAATTTTATCGACAAAAACATTGTGAAATTCATGTTAACGTACTATACTTCAGTTTTGCATTCCCACATTAGAAACTTGTGCGCAAGTATCCACAGTGTGCATGCAAAACGGAAGTAACCGCCGCCGGCAAAATACGGGGAAAAACTGAGCCAGCATATGAGGAGAATGACATGTGTTTTGTGGAGAAGGAGGGCTGGTCACTTTGGCAACGCTTTTCGCTCTGCCTGCAGTGCCCGGGTGGTTCATCCCTGACTAAGTGGTTTGGCGCCACACGATTCCCTCTGTGGTTGTTCTTAAACGGTCTATCCGTTCATCGCGTGCGCCTATTGGGCTCCGTTACTTCTTTTTCTGGTAATTTTGCCTTAGAGTGTTCCTGTTTGTACTCGCTCTGCGCGGTGTCGTCCTAATTACACCGCTAACTTTGGCAATGCATCCAGGAAGTGAAAAAAAACTTTCTTGGTGCGCTTCTCACTGCCCAAGGTTAACTATAATTAATATGTGCGGTTGAACGTCACAAAATCACCCCATGATTATGAGAGACGCCGTAGTGGAGTGCTCAGGAAAGTTCAATCACCCGTGGTTCTTTAACGCGCACCCAAATCTGAGCTCACGGGCCTACAACGATTCCGCCACCATCGGAAATGCAGCCGCTGAAGCCGGGATTCGATCCCGCGGCCAGCGGGTCAGCAGCCGAGTGCCTTAACCACTACACTATCGCGGCGAACCTACCCAAGGTCCGATATGATGATGATGCCCCATATGTATGGCTCAGACCCACTGTGAGCTATTGGCCAAGAAACCAACTATTAGAAGGAATCGCATATTTATTGTACAACTAATGCATTATAATAGGGTTAGAAAAATTATTTCACTAACTTAGAGATTACCGATGAAAACCATCCTGGTTCAATTCAGAATATTTGTGCAGAGAAACTGATATCCCGATAGAAACAACCTATACTGAGGAAGCTCCCAAGGCAACAATGTTTGAAATAATGAAATCCGATCTAGTGTACCATTCATTCAAGTGTACCAGCCATTCATGCTGATATTAGCCGTAAGTTTTCATAGCATTGAAGTACCAGCATCGACATGTTTTAAGAGATAAATCAAAGTAATTATTCATTCGATAACTGCGAATTTGGTATCGTCGGGCGTGACTCTGGCTGAATTTATTCAGAAAGATAACATTTGATGTCCCTCAGAAGTGTATGGGAGTCATTGCTCTATATCAAGTGCTTTGGCAGTGCCCTGTCGTTGTGACAAGGTGGGACAAGGAAAGGAGATGGTGGCAAAGAGTTTTTCCAGTCTAGTTCTTTTCGATGAAGCTCAGAATCAAGAAGAATCATGATGCGGCACTGTACGGTATGACATTTCGTGCCAAAATAGGAGCTACCTGCATCAACCTGAGGGTGGATGTGCAAGATCTGCATAACTCATGCCCATACACACCGTACAAATTACTAACAATTTAGAAATTATTAAACTTGAGGCTTTGGTGTCAGATATTTTAATGCCGACGGTTCACAAAAGTATTTTTTTTCATTATTCAATTCGTCTCTTTGAAAAAAATTCACTGGTGTCTGCTGCTCATGTGTTCTTGTCTTCATTTTTCAGGACAGTGGTGTGTATATGTGTCTCGACGAATTATAGCGGCAAATACGCGCTAGCGGTGTTTTCGCACAAACCAGGGTTGCGCTTCTGTTTTCACTCAGCCATGTTCACCTTTTCGTATATAAACAACAGAATCAAAGGTTTTTGTTGCAACGATGAAAATCCTTCCGAAACTTTTGTAGGCTGGGTGCAATGGGGCACGCATCATTATTACATGTGAATGAAATGGCACACTAGTGAGCCACAATAGCTGCACTTATAATAATAAATCAGGAAATGGCTGGCGTAACAGCTTTAAAGTTTCAACTTTAAAGACTACAATGTTTCGCTCTCTTTTCGCTAGAGTCAGCTTTAATAAGAACCAACCAACAAAGGAGCCGAAGAAATTAAAGTGAAAATCGACAGTAGTATTTTGATTTATTTGCGAACGAATTAACGAAGCCCCGCCGTGGTGGTCTAGTTGTTAAGGTACTCGTCTGCTGACCCGCAGGTCGCGGAATCCTACCCTGGCTGCAGCGGCTGCATTTTCAATGGAGGCGTAAGTGCTGTAGGTGCGTGTGCTCAGATTTGGGTGCGCGTTAAAGAACCCCATGTGGTCTAAATTTCCAGAGCCCTCCACTACAGCGTCTCTCATATTCATTTGGTTGCTTTCGGACGTTAAATCCCACACACCAACAAATTAAAGAAGGTGGAAAGACAATGTATCGCTGGCAGGGACTCAACCTGCAAATTTAGATCAACGTATCGGACACACTACCAATTGACCTACGATGACGGTCGTCAGCGAGTACAAATTATCTGTTATTTATGCTCACGCAAACCGCATAGTGTTAGCGCCACTCCTGACCATGAAGGCACACATGGAGCACTGTTAATTTACCTTTTGGTGCCAGGTAGCACGTGATTAGTTTTTTTACGAGCTAGCTGTTGCCCTAAATTTTTAGTTGTCATCTAGTCTGCAAGAAAAAGATTCTCGAAATCACTGAGCGATGGAGGGGGTACTTCAGATTGCTATTTCTGTGTTAGAGAGAAACCTAATAAAAACGAACAGACGTTCAAGCCAAGAAGTGTATAGAAAAGGGTAAGAGTATTCATGATATATGTGAGAAAAAATTAAGCACCACGCAAAGAGCACTCGCTGCCGGCGGAGATCGAGCATGCAACCTTCGAACCTGTAACTTGCAACCTTCGCCTAAACAAGGGCCTGTCACGCTCGCAGTCATGGCTACCAGTAGCGCTGAACAGCACTCCTGCAGGGTTTAATGAAGACGTAAATACTGATAAAAAGGCCGGAAGGATGAATGCCACCGTAGCTCATATAAGTGAGCATCGGACGTGATATTCGAAGGTTGCAGGTTTGTTACCCATCGTCTCCAATATGTTGTTCTGCTTTATTTATTCATATGCTGGAGGAATATCAGTCCTACTGTTACATGCAGTTTCCCCTCTGAAAACAGCATCATTTATTTTTTCGACCACTTGTCAGTGATATACGAGGCTGGCCGAAGAGGAGAGGAGGAGCGACGAAAGGGTGAAGGTGATCAGCGTCGGCTTGAACGGTAAGTGTTCCACGTCTCAGTCGATGCGGGCGGAAATGGAGACCGCTGCTGTCCAGATGAATAACGCTGGGCGTATAAATCCCCGTTGGAAAAGTCCCGTTCACGCATGTCGTACCCACGACGCTCGTCCTGCTGGCACTTGCGGCAAAGCGCGATATATGGCCACGATATCCACAGTAAAAACATGTTGGGCGAGACGGGCGCCAAGGCGGGTAGTAGAAGGCGCTCGGCGCACCGGCAGATAGCGCACTCAAGTGGGCAGACGGAGGGTTGGGTGGCATTGGCCGGAAGTCACACTCATTACAAACAGGAAACGTCCCAGACGATTGGAAGATAGCTCAGGTTATTCCCATCTTTAAATCAGGCAACCGCGCAATCCCAGCTAACTACCGACCTATTTCCTTAACCAGCATCCCATCTAAAATGCTCGAACATATTATAGCTTCAAACCTAATGACATATCTGGAATCCATCAAATTTTTCTTCGATCACCAACACGGTTTCCGGAAACAACTATCATGTGAAACACAACTGGCCGAATTCACACATGATATTCTTCACTTCATGGATGAAAATCTTCAAACTGACGCCATATTTTTAGATTTCTCTAAAGCATTCGACCGTGTTCCTCATAACCTCTTACTCTCTAAACTATGCAACCTTGGAATCCCTCCCAACATAATTTTCTGGATAGAAAATTTTCTAAAAAACCGTAAGCAGTTCACCAGCGCTAATGACCACGACTCACCTCTTTCCGACGTAACGTCCGGCGTCCCCCAAGGTGCTTGTCTCTCCCCGCTCCTTTTTCTAATATACATAAATGACTTACCCACCAATGTGCTAACCAAATTAAGACTTTTTGCCGATGACTGCGTTTTATACTCTCCAATCTGTACACCAGACGACAACATTAAACTTCAACATGATTTAAATTTAATTGTAACTTGGTGTGATAGGTCACTAATGCCGTTAAACCTAACTAAGTGTAAAATTATGTCATTCACCCGCAAAAAGAGCCCAGAAAAATTTACCTATAGCATAAAGTCTGTTCCCATTAGCCCTACCCTATCATACAAATACCTCGGAGTGCATCTGTCATCGTCGCTATCCTGGTCAACCCATATTCAAATAATCTGTTCAGAAGCTTCACGCACTCTCGGATACCTGCGCCGCAACCTAAAATTAGCCTCACCAGACATTAAAAAATTAGCTTATGAAACGTACGTCCGACCGAAACTAGAATATGCTTGCTCAATTTGGCAACCCTCACAAACATATCTAACTAACGACTTAGAAAGGATTCAGAACCGCGCTGCCCGTTTTATTTACTCCCAATACTCTAACGATATCAGCGTTACTGCACTAAAAGAATCATTGAAACTGCCGTCCCTCGAATCTCGTCGTATCATTTCTCGATTGTGTCTGATGCATGCTTTCTATTATCACCCTCAATCACGGCACGTCCTCCTTCAACCATCACACAGAACTTCATCCCGCATAAACCACAGTCACCCTATCGCACCAATAAATGGACACACTTCTGCAATGATTACTTCCTTCTTTCCCAATGGGATAACACTGTGGAATAAACTACCTGATAATATAGTCACGTGTAATAACCGCCAAATTTTCCGCAGTAAGCTAAAATGTCACATGTCGCAATCTAACTGAATGTGCTGTTTTCCCTGCCAATGTTTAAATACTTTTTTTAACTAATGTATAAACTGTCGTCACTTTTTTCTGGAAGCTTACCTTTGTACCATTACTTTTTTAATTGCATTTGGTAATATTGGCGTTTTACTTTGCATATTGTACCTTTTTTTTTTTCTCATTGTTCTCTGAATGTTTACGTTTTGGAACCCTTCGAGTTTTGTTGAGTTGTTCGACATACCTTGTACGCCGCCCCCCCTTATGTAATGCCTCCGGGCCTTTAAGGTGGAATAAATGAAATGAAATGAAATGAAAGTGGAGCGATGGTGCAGCAGCAACCGACGTGAACGATGGCAGCGGCAACGTAGAGTTTACGTTGCGAGAAGGCGCGGCCGCAACTTGCGCGTAAATTGGAGGGCTGGACGGAGGTGGCTGTACGTGGGCTGGACCGGTGAATGATGTTGGTTCCTCCCTTGGATGTCACGCAAGGCCATGCTTGAAGGTTGCGTGATAGATGGAGAAGGTGGTAAGAAGCCCATTGATTGGAGTTCTTTTTTTTTATTTGAATATACTGCAGGCCCTTCACGGCCCAAGCAGGAGTGGGTACACAGATACATCGAAATACATACATTGCCAGAGAAAAAAAAAATGAACAAAAAAATCATGGTGCAAATTCAATACACTGTATGCGGTTGATGAAAGAGTCAATCGTACTACAACAAACAATGTCATTGGGTAGGCTGTTCCAGAGGGAGATAGCCGACGGAAAAAGTGAATGTTTGTGAGCGTTTACACGACTTAAGGGTTCTTCGCGTATAATCTCCCGCAAGTCCCGGTCTGCTGGACGATGTTCGCTATTGCGCGACTGAAGGCGAACAGAATCAAGTTCGTCGAGACGCTGACACGTAGAGACGATGTCAGCGACAGTAGGAGGATTCTGGGCAACTAGGGCATTGTAGGCAATGCTTCCGATGCCCTTCAAGATTTGACGCAGTTTTTCTCACTCGGACATTGAAACATTGACGCGCCGGCAAAGCGCAAGGACATCCTTGATGTACGATGTGTACGATTCGCCGGGACGTTGTTTGTGAGTATCTATGGTTCGTTTTGCTAGAGCGGGTCGAACAGCAGGTGTGTCGAATCCTTGGCGAAGCTGCTGCTTAAAGGAAGGCGAGTCGGTGAGGTCAATCTCACGGTTGAAGAACCATGTCTTGGCAACGCCCGTGATATTGCTACGTAGCTGACATATCGGTGGTCAGAAGACGACAACGAGGAAGTGGTCTGTCGGTTGTGCGTGCTGTCTTCCATCTTAGTCGACGCCATACGCATCAGTTTGCATATAGATTTTAAATAGACACGTCTCGTGTCATTTTTACGTAACATCTTTGTGGTGGAGGTGCTGGGTACTTCTCCGTCCTCATCACGAAGCTTCGCAACGGCCGCATCATCATAGGTCCAACCATGTCACAGGTTGAACAACCATCGTCTTCACCACCTGCCCCTACCGTGACTTCTACATACGTCGTTCTACCTCCTGCTCGTGATCCCGGTGTATTTTCCGGTCAGGATGGCGTTGACGTTGACAAATGAATCAACCGGTACAAACGGGTCAGCGCAAGCTATAGGTGGGACCCGACTCTTATGCTTGCCAATGTGCTTTTTTACCTCGATGGCCCACCGCGAGTGTGGTTCGAGACGCACGAAGCGTAGATTACGAGCTAGGACTCCTTTAAAGAGAAGATCCGTGACCTTTTTGGTGACACTGTTGGGTGGCAGATCGCAGCGCGGAATCAACTGGCGGCTCGTGCACAGACGTCGATGGAGTCGTACGTCGCGTACATTCACGACGTCATCGCCCTATGCTACCAGATTGACGAGCACATGAGTGAGTCTGAGAAAGTGGCCCATGTGCTGAAAGACATAGCAGACGACGCATTTATTCTTCTAGTTTTCAACAACGTTGTCACCATCGACGCCATCATTAAAGAGTGCCGGCGGTTCGAAGAAGCCAAGAGCCGCCGTATTACTCCGCGATTCACCCGGCTGCCCAACACGGCCGCAACCTCATCGTGTGAAGCCGCCCGCCAGTCCCCCACGTATGACAACGTCACACGCATTGTTCGTCGGGAAATTGAAGCCGCCTGTCCGGCTCCTCTTCAGCCACCCGTTTTCGCAACGCTCGCCTCTGACCAACAACAGCCGTCAGTGGCGTTAATACAAGCTGTGGTGAGGCAGGAGTTTGCGAACCTCGGCCCTCCATCAGCATGTCCCTTGACTCACCCTGAAGTCCCGTCCTACTCCCGAAGACACGCACGCCGTTCACCTCCAACAATGCCCTTCCGTAACCCTTCGGAATGGCGAACACCCGACGACCGGCCTATTTGTTGTTCCTGCCACCAGCCTGGGCACGTTTCTCACTATTGCCGCCACGGTTGGTCAAACCAACTACGTCAGACTTTCTCAACCTCGGCGCTCATGCATCCGACGACCCCTCGACATTCAGTCGCCACACCCTTCCATTTCTATTCGTCGTCATCTTACGAGCCTTCCACTGACGCCCCTTTGCCCGGTCGCCGCAGCTCTCGCTCCCCGTCGCCGCTACGTCGCCAATCCCACTCTCCGCCACCTCGGCGCTTTTCCTCACCGAGCTTCTCTGGACGACCGCAGCAGGAAAACTAGATATTGCAGCTTATAGAGGAGAAGCTGCAATACCAATGACGGCCGAAAATCCTCTACTGACGCTTCCCACGCACCATAGCCTGCTTGAAGTAGAAGTCGACCATGTTCCTGTGACTGCCCTCATTGACAGAGGTGCGCACCTGTGTATTATGAGCGCTTCTCTACGCTGCCGCTTACAAAATATTATGACGCCATCTACGACGCAGACAATACGTGTTGCCAATGCGGTACTGTACCAGAAATCGGAATGTGCACTGCTCGTGTCAGCATTGCCGGTCGTCACGCCGCGGTCCTTTTTGCCGTACTAGCCTGCTGCCCTCATGACCTCATACTTGGCCTTGATTTTCTTTCGGCACACTCGGTCTTAATTGATTGTTCATCTGGTACCCTCAGCCCCTATCTACCAATCTTTGCCGACTACTCTGCGAAGCCCACCAGCCGCTTGAGCCCAACCACTTTCGTTCGCCTGCCGCCTCGAGCCATCACGTACGTGTCTTTATCATCGACCCCTCCCGTTCTTGACAGTGATTATATCGTTACGCCATATACTGACGTTCGGCTGACGTGCAGTGTTACTGTGCTATATACCATCGCGACCATAGCGGATAACTGTGTGTTACTTCCGCTCCTTAACTTTGCTTTCACCCCTCAAGTGTTGCCCTGCCAGATGTCTCTAGCCAAGCTAACTGCCGTAACACAGGACGATTTCAGTGTTGTCGCTGTATCTGCTCTTGATCGAAGCGCAGTCTCACGGTCACACAGCTCAGACGATGGTATTTTTCGAAACATGATTGGATAGGGGCTGTCACCTCACCAGCCCGACGCTCTCTGTCAAGTTTTGGCCTCATACAGTGACATTTTCGACACCGACGATCATCCCTTGGGCCAGACTACAGTTGTCACTCACCGAATCAACACTTGTGACTCTGCGCCCATTCACCGTCGGCCGTACCGCGTGTCAGCGTCTGAGCGAGAAGTGATTCAGAAAGAAGTGGCCAAAACGCTTACGAAAAACGTAATCTAACCATCAACGAGCCCTTGGGCATCTCCCGTGGTATTAGTAAAAAAGAAAGACGGCTCATGGCGTCTCTGCGTTGATTATCGCCATCTCAACAAAATTACCGAAAAAGACATGTACACTCTACCACGCATTGACGATGCCCCTGATTGCCTCCATGGCGCCACCTTCTTTTCTTCTCTCGACCTCTGATCTTGCTACTGGCAAATTGCTGTAGATGACATGGACCGAGAAAAGCCCGCCTTCATTACCCCTGACGGTCTTTACCAATTCAAGGTCATGCCAGTCGGGCTCTGCAACGCGCCAGCGACCTTCGAGAGAATGATGGACACGCTCCTTTAAGGATTTAAATGGTCAACATGTTTGTGTTACCTGGACGACGTGATCATTTTCTCACCTACCTTTGCAACCCACCTTGAACGCCTTTCGACCATTCTATCCATATTTCGTTGGGCCGGCCTGCAGCTCAATTCCTGCAAGTGCCACTTCGGTCTTCGTCAGATTACCGTATTTGGTCACCTTGTTGACGGGGCCGGCGTACGGCCGGACCCGGCGAAAGTACGCGCTGTAACAAACTTCCCAGTCCCACGCTCTGTCCATGATGTTCGTAGTTTTGTGGGCCTCTGCTCCTACTTTCGCCGGTTCGTGAAAAACTTTTCGGCACTCGCACAGCCACTCACCGACCTTCTCAAACTAGACGTCCCATTTTCTTGGGGCCCTCCTCAAGTTGACGCCTTCTGTCAGCTAATCACCGCTCTAACGACACCTCCTATGCTTGCACATTTCGACCCCGATGCTCCTACAGAAGTGCGAACAGACGCGAGTGGCCACGGAATTGGTGCAGTTTTGGCGCAAATTCAGCGGGGCAACGACCGTGTAATCGCATACGCAAGCCGTCTGCTTTCTAAGTCTGAACGTAATTAGTCTATAACAGAACGGGAATGTCTCGCTCTTGTTTGGGCAGTTTCGAAATTCTGTCCTTACTTGTATGGCCACCCTTTCCGTGTAATCACAGATCATAACGCGCTGTGTTGGCTTCCTACTCTGAAGGACCCCACTGGACGACTTGGTCGTTGGGCATTACGCCTACAGGAGCATTCCTACTCGGTTGCTTATAAGTCTGGACGTCTCCATCTGGACGTCGATTGCTTATCCCGCTACCCTGTTGATCAGCCCGACGAACCAGACATCGAGCCTAGCCTCAGCGTCATGTCAATGTCCCGGTTTCTTCAGATTGGTGATGAACAACGTCGTGATGCTTCTCTGCGACAACTTATTGACCGTCTCGAATCTGCTCCGAACGACACGTCACTTCGCATGTACGTCCTCCTAAACGGCACGCTGTACCGTCGTAGCCTCCAGCCAGATGGCCCTGAGCTTCTTCTTGTCGTGCCGAAAAATTTTCCTTCAACCGTGCTGCACGAGCTTCACGATGAACCAACTGCTGGTCATCTGGGTGTATCTCGGACGTATGACCGCGTGCGTGACCGCTTCTTTTGGCGCGGTCTCGCCCGGTCCGTTAGCCGTTACGTGTCCTCCTGCGATAAACGCTAACGTAGGAAGCGACCTATTGCGCCCCCGGCTGGACTTCTTCAACCGATCTCATTCCCAACCGAACCTTTCTTCCGTGCTGGTATAGATCTTCTCGGTCCTTTTCCCGAGTCGAAATCGGGCAACAAGTGGGTCACCGTTGCTATAGACTACGCGACTAGGTATGCCATCACTCGAGTGCTCCCCACCAGCACCGCTACTGACGTTGCGGACTTTTTGCTTCACGACGTCATCCTACACCCTGGCGCTCCTCGCCAATTACTCACGGATCGCGGCCGCGCATTTTTGTCCCGTGTAATCGACGATCTTCTGCGCTCTTCCTCGACGCGCCACAAGCTGACCACTTCCTACCATCCCCAAACAAATGGCCTTACCGAACGGCTAAATCCGACCCTAACGGACATGCTCGCAATGTATGTGTCCTCCGACCACCATGACTGGGACCTGGCGCTACCTCACGTGACCTTCGCGTACAATTCTTCACGCCACGACGCTACTGGTTATTCACCCTTTTATTTGCTTTATGGCCGTGATCCGAAGTTACCACTCGACACCCTACTTCCAACCACTACAACGCCGTCAACCCAATATGCACGTGACGCTATTGCTCTTGCCTACCACGCACGTCAAATCGCCCACTCTAGACTTTCGGCTTCGAAAGCCACCCATAAAGCCATCTACGACAGCCGGCATGCTGACGTTCACTTCTCACCCGGTTCTCTTGTTCTCCTGTGGTGCCCAGTTCGTCGAGTTGGCTTATCAGAGAAGTTGTTGTCTCGCTACATGGGTCCTTACCGTATCATCCGCCAGGTAACCGACGTCACCTATGAGATCATTCCTGCATCTGAGACCACAAGCCTGCCTGCAACCACACCCAGTGATGTTGTGCACGTCAGCAGGCTAAAACCTTACCACCTGCCCACTGAAGACCGTAGTTAATGTGCACCGAGACGGCGCTTTTACCGCCGGGGGGGGGGGGGGGGTAATGCTACGTAGCTGACATATCGGTGGTCAGAAGACGACAACGAGAAAGTGGTCTGTCGGTTGTGCGTGCTGTCTTCCATCTTAGTCGACGTCATACGCATCAGTTTGCGTATAGATTTTAAATAACAAGCCTCTTGTCATTTTTACGTAACAATATAAAGCGATACTCGGCGGCGCTCGTTCGAGTCATCCCAATGATTAGTTGCGCTAACTCGCTCGTAGTTTTCGAGCCAGTCCTCCACATCTTCGCCGCGGAGACCAGCGAAGATCGGAGGGTCGCGCTGATGGTTTACGATGTAAAGAGGGGACCTTGCGGCCTAGGGACGGGAGCAGAAAGGGCGTCCGCTCTCTCACTCTAAGACGTGTGGGTGGACTGAGGGTCCAAGCGGCGGCCTGAACGAAGCTCCAGCGAGTAGACGTTGGGAGCAGAGAACCGGGATCGTCAATGCACTTCCACCACGTATGACGACTCGGGTGTAACGAGGTTTATTGGCCATAAACTCGGGAACAAACAAGTGCAACGGACCCGAAGATGAAGCTCACGCTCAAAGACGATGACGATTGTCAGCCAGAACAGGTGATGATGATTGACTGCTGTCCAGATGATGATGAAGCGCATTATAGATGCCTCCATTTCTATCATATTTACAACGAATAACGCACGCTACGGTTTCCTTGCTAGCATTTTTTTCTTGCTTCTCATTAAACATTACTTTCAAGAACTGCATGCAAAGTGACAGAGGAAAATTGTACATACCGACAGTTCTAGGTTTGCTCCGGTAGTTCATCATTTCGAAGTTTAGCAATTGAATGTTTCCTTACATACAAGGCTGATTCCAAGGTGCCTCCGATGTGCTAATTTCCCCATAAAGTTGAAGCACATTTCGTTTTCTTCTGCCGGCAATATTCAGATCAAAAGTGAACATGCGTTGATGCTGCATTGCAGCAGGTGGCCTTAGCAATATGTTCTCGAGAAATTTAGTTACTTGGTACCGCTGCCTTCGTTTAAGGCAACAGTAACCGCTGATTCATTGTGTTCAGTTATTTAATTTTAAAAAATTACGGGGAGAGTCCACTTTTTTTCTCGTCAATTAGGGTGATTTCCTCGAAATGGATTCTTTGTGCATCTAATCCTCGGACGTCGCATTTCTCACACACAATTGTTCCCAATTTTTTCTCGCCACTTTGTTTATTATTTATAACTATTTCATGTTTCGCTCCCAGATTCTCTTATCCTCATTCAAAGTCTTCAATTTTCTATTTCTTAGCCTATTTCCCTCTTAGTATTGTTTCCATCTATAAATTAAACATCATTATACATAATCACAACCATCAACGTGATTACCCCTGAGTGGGTAGGTGGCAATATTCTAAAGAGCATCATCATCATCGTCATTATTAAGGTGGTAGAAGAAGAAAAAACAGCCCACGTGCAGCACGCAGAACGGCCTGCGCGTTTTGCCATATCAACCTCAGCGAAGTCCCGATGTGCGGCCAGGCTGCCCCGTGTGCTCCGCTGCTCAACGAAACGCCTGCGACGCTACCTCAACGTTGCCTCGGCCGTCATTCTCACAGGTAAGCTGGCAACTCTTTGAGGGACTAGTTAGGCATTGACTTACTTTGATAGCGAAGGAGCCAACAGGAGGAGCGCTGGCTCATTGTTTTATTGTCTCAACGCAATATCAATGAGGCGATAAAACCTTAGCTTGTTTCACACTCCTCGTCCCACATGTTTGTTCACGGCGCTACGTTTTATTCAAGCTGCTTATTTAATTCGCAATGAGAGACCTACTACCCCAACGAAACGCACTTCTTGACGTACCTCTCCAGCGCCACGTGTACATGTGGTAGATATTGGCCTTGATCGTCTGGCGGATCGAGAAATAACACCTCATATGATGTTGCTTATCCTATAGTTGCACCCAAATTTCTACCAGGCGAGAATGTCTAGGTTTCATTTGCGCTTGATTTTTTTACTCAAAGACATGGAACCCCAGTGTAAAGCAACGCTAAAGCTTCACACAGCGTCCGCTGTTGCCGCGCCAAGGTGTGGCACAACTAAGTGGCTGTGGTTTCACGTCAATGTATCCCGCTGTCTGCTAACATACCTGGTTTTAATCTTAGACAGCAAATAAAATACAGCGAGAAATAAACGAGCACAGGAAAAAGTAACATCTACAAATCGTTGACATTTCTAGCATTTTCTGTCGCTGCCATGCTTCGACGCATAGGCGTAATGGCGATTACTGGATTTGAGGAGCAAGTGGTCCTTCTAGGCAAAAGGGGCGCAATTCTCGACTATTATTACTGTTTTTTTTATTTCTGGAATTAATTGAAGGCCCTAAAAAGTGTTCCAGTTAGTTTCATACATGCCGTTTCTGACCACCTCTTCTGCTTTAGGGAACAGATAGACGCCCTATATATTTGTAGCATAACAAATTTATCTGAATTATATTGTGTTGTAGTGAACTGAGGAGGAGATACTGTTGCACTTTAGGCGAAAATAATCACTAAGATGCAAACAGAAGTAGATAAGTCGGCCTCTTTCTCCCCTATCGACGTTTGTCATTAGACATCATATCATTCAGTGAGTGCCTACTCGCGCAAAAAAAACCAAATGTGGAACGTGAACACAATAACAAAGCAACTAAAGCACACATTAAACGTTTAAGTGGGACCATGTTGGTTCTTTTTATCATGTTTGTTGGCACAGAGCTGGTTTATTGAATGTGGCTCACATCGAACAAAACAGTTGCACTTCGCTCATTTTGATTAAAAACTGCCTTTTCTAGCTCATCTTACAATAAGGATTAGCCTCATTCAGATAACTGTTCTAGAAATTGAAGATACTTTGCCTTGCTTTACGTTCCACTGCGATATAGCCTAGTTTTGGTTTCTGCATTTCGCTTTTAGGGAAAAAAAACGCCTGATGCAAGTGGGGGCATTTTTTTAATTTAGTAGTTTAAACAGTCGGAAATTTCATCAAATAGGTTTTCAGTGTCAGGTCATGGTCAGGGGGTTCCAAATGTTTAAGAATGGAATGGCCGTGGCGTTCTATAGAGTCAACCAATTTTTTAATGGCAGAACACTATTTTTAAAATATGAAGTTCTTAATTCGCTTTGCACAATGTTTTTTTTTATTTTTGAGCAACATTTTGAATTTCCGTCCCCGCATGCACCAAGAATTTCTTCGCTGCAGCCGATAATGCGGCGGCTTTGGCATCTTATTTTTGTAAAACAAAATTCACAGGAGTGATGCGTAACCCACAAAAGTTAGAATGTGATTGGTCAGCCGGAAAAGTAGTGAAACTGTGTTTTGCAAAAGAAAACAAAACTTGATCTTATCGAGAATTTCCTAAGCTCATCGCGATACAGCGCTTACAACATGATTTCTGCGTTGAATGGCTACTTTGAAGTCAGCAAATGTGACCAGTTTAACAGACTGCAGCATTCGAGTCTGGAAATCGATGCAAATAAGGCACTTCAACGAATTTCAATATTACGTGCGGATTCGGTCAATACCTTTCACATTACACTTTCTTTACACACTCTTTAGCTCGCAATCGGTATCAATTCACTCACAAAAGTGTTCGTGATACTAAAGTTGGCCCGCAACAGACAGACATGAAAACTAAAAAAATTCTCGCCGCCTGGCAACAAGATATACGGAAACACAAATCCCAAGTTAGTCACAGAAGATGAAATTGGAGAATTTATGAAAACGACACTACCAGCTTTGTTGATGATGCCAAACAAAGACGCAAAAGCAACACAAAATATAAAGAGGCCAGTTATACCAACTCTACAACAAAAGCCAATCCTGAAATAAGAACTTCAGTACCTAAATCCACACGAGATCATACGCCTCGAGGCCTAGAACAAGACTTGATACTGGATAGTGACAATGACGAAGATGCCTACTTAAGACAACGAGGAGCAAGAAGATACGCAACGAAAAGAATAATTGACCTATTTCCAGATTGAACTGCCGCATGTGCCTTGTATTGTCAGTCTAGAATTGTAATCTATTTTATACCAGTTTTTAACACCAAAGATTCTTTCTTTTCTTTTTTTAAGTTCAATAAGCGTCCGCTGTGCTGCCGGCCCGTTCCACACTTTGCGGTGGTTGCATGGTAATCTCCTACAAATCCTTCGACACTCTATCACTGCCTCTTCCTTCTCTCACCTGTTTCACATTCTTTCCTTATCCTACCTTCCCACAAACCTGTCATACACTTGTGAGGCTGGTGGGCACTCTATAGCCCTTGTCACATCCTCTTCAGTATGGGTAAAACCGGATAATTCTTTCACTACTTGAATTAAACTGCCACACGTGCCTTGTATTGTCAGTCTACCCCCATGGAAGATACAGCGTTAAGAGTTAAATTATCGCTACTTGCTCTCCTGGTGCCCGTGAAACTTAGACAGCAGGCAGCGAGCTACTGTGGATAACGCGAAGAATGCGTGCGAACCCAGTTTTTCGTACTCAATGTAATCGTGTTGTAGTCGAGCACTGTCCTCCAGGAAATAATCTCGGCCATGCGTGCCTGAGCGTCGCATAACCTGCGTGATAAGTGACCACTATGCGTGTTCTGTAGCACTGTTCATGTATCCACAGTGGTCATGTGTTTATTTTTGCCACTTTTATTTTACACGCGCAGTGCTGACCCGAGAGGGAGAGAGAGGCGGCTAGGCGGTGACTATGACCGCCGGATCCGTGGTCAGGTTCCCGGTGTTTTCTTCTGGCGAAACCGCCACCGATACTGTGAGCCCCAGCGCATACACGTGAGTGATCTTGCAGAGTTTTCCACTTCATCGCAGGGACCCGCTGACCTCGATCAACCGCCTATGTTCGCTTGTGCTAACAGTGTGGTAAATGGCCCGAGGTTGATTACATGGATCATGGCCACGAAATTGCCTTAGTTTCGAAACCTGTGAAAGTACGACTGTATTGAGAATTAGGTTGTTTCATATTGAGATAGTGTTTTAATTATTTCTACTCTTGTTTCACTACATACGGAGTGCGAAGATACTTTTCTTTTTTCGCTACTTGTGCTAAGAGAATGTTTTTTTTTTCGCCGCCTCATCAGGCACAACTTTATCAAAGTTCATACCAAGTCCACAAGTTACATCGTTACTCGTGTTTCAAAGCAGGCGTACATTTTAAGGGCAAAAGTAGGAACAGTGACCATACTAAAGAAGGCAGCCGTTTTTTTTTGTTATATTGAGCTCCACTAATCATACTGAAGGAAATAAGTGTTAATTTAAGCGGTTCGTATTCTTTGTGGCATAGAATATCACTGAGAACAGTCTCTGATAGCTAGGAAAGTAAAGGGGTTTTTATTAGAAGTAATTGTAATGCAGATGTGAAAAAAGTGGACAAAAATATAACTTCCCACCGGCTGGATCCAAACCTGTGACCTTTTATTAGCGCGTTCGATGTTCTGTCACAGAGCCATGACGGCGGTGATCTCCCCGTCCTCTTCATAAGGTATGCATGTGCGGTAAACGGGGGAGCGTCAGTCAGCGCCGCCAGTAACCATTACGGCTAGTGAGAGACACCTTCTCTGCCTGTTGGTGTCACGTTGCACGTGATGGTATTACGAGCAGACAGCATATTCTCTCGCATGCACACTACCGGAAAGAATCAGAGTTATAAGTATGGTTCCTTGGTGCCTTTGTGTGTTAGTTCTCACTAAATTGTTAAGGTTCGCACTTCATGTTCGTGATTGCGATGTGGTTGTCACACTAAAGATTGTGTCCTTGTACATCAGAGGCAGGAATCATAAAAGTAGTGGAGCACCCAGTAGAACAGAATTTTCAGTGGCGTTCACGTCGACAAGGGTGACCTTTGCTGCTTGTCTGGTCACAGGAAAGTGTACATATTTATTTTTATTATTCACGCCTAAGGCTTAGAATGCACTATAAATTATACTTAATATTTCTTGGCAGATCGGTACGACGAGCAGTAGACGAAAAACAAAATTGCGCTTTACAGAAGTAATCATTCAAGATGTCACGCTATACAAGAAGAGCGATAAAAATTCCCGGTCCTAATCTATAGTGATCGCACGTAGCAGGAAACGAATGAAAATACGGCCTACGAGAATGTACGTGACATTGATTTACTTGAACGATCATTGTATCATAAAATAATTTTTGTTTTTTTTTATTCAGGAGGAACATCGCTGCCATTGCGCGAGAGACGACGTGAGTATGGATAATAACTAATAATGGCATGCTGCTTTCTGTCACTCTTATTAATTTTTAGGTAGTTGTTGTGGCAGCACATCTTCCGTTAACCGTGCGACGATACGTGCAGGAAGCACAAGGTAAAATGTACGCGGAGCGAAATAGTCTCGCTTGCTATCCGACCAAGCGTCTGCGCATTGTACGACCACGTGTCCGATAGATACCAGGTTCTGCGACGTAGCACAGCTACCCACCGCCAGTGGGTGTGAAAGAGCCAATAATTTCTTTATTTGTTAATATCTCTTCAGAGCTCTCGCTAAAGATACTCACCAATAAGAAGACAGCTCAAAAATATGTTCGCCTGGTTACTATAGCCAATTTGCCTATAACGTGTTACAGCATTATTAGTTGCTTTAGTAACCAACGTTATCTCAATTAGCGTTTTTTTTTCTCTCATTAATAGTAACTGTCCATGTGTGCGGATTCCTGTTAATATATGATCCTTTAACCTTATTTGTGGCAATAAAATAAAAAAAAACAATGTTATCTTGTCGGCCACTGAGATATACGAGAGACATTCGAATCGAAAGAAGCATCCTAGAAAAAGACCGTCCTGGAAAAAGGTCAAGCGATGTCGTTAGTGGTGACATACTTCAATAAATTAGCTGGTACTATTGAGTTACAAAAACAATGAAAATGATACTGATTGAACGGCTAAGTTAGTCAAGTATTGTCATCTCTCTCAAGCATTAAATGAGCATGGATTTCAGGGACGGCAGTATGTGGCATTGTGTGTGTGTTTTCAAGACTCTTTCCAGGTATATGCCAGAATCGGCTACACATAACAATTACTATGAATTAAGAGAATACGAAGTAGCTGAAGTACAGGCACCATCACTGTTGACATCAAAATCTCTTGGTAATATTGCAATCATCTTGCTTATGCTTACGCCAAGCTTATTTTAGGGTTTCTTAGTCATGTACGTGTGAAGCACAGCTATACACACATTAGAGAGCACCGAGAGCTCAAGCATATGTTTTGCTCAAGAATATATATATTGAATACCTTTTATGTAATTATTGACTTGCTGAGTAACTCATAAATGTGAATTGTTGTATTCGTCCCACGGTGTGCACTGCATCCTACGGAACAATTCTTTGCATCTTGTGGTCCGTCGCTGATGAAATGAAGTTAGCCTTGCCGCGGTGGTCTAGTGGCTAAGGCACTGGGCCGCTGACCCGCCGGTCGCGGGATCAAATCCCGGCTGCGGCGGCTGCGTTTCCGATGGAGGCGAAAATGCTGTTGACGCGTGTGCTACGATTAGGACGCACCTCAAAGAACCCCGGGTGGTCGAAATTTCTGGTGTCCTCCACTACGACGTCTCTCATAATCATATGGTGGTTTTGGGATGTTGAACCCCACATATCATGATCATGAAATGAAGTTACTCTTATCAACCTTTGTCTGCAGCAAAATCTGTTTATTCGCCATACTAACACTTTTTAGGCAACGGCCGTATGGCATGTGCCAGCATGTGCCATGGCTCGTAAACTTCACCGTGGCAGTCATGTGTTCTAACGGCAGTTTTAACACATCAATGCTGACGGCTCGGCTAGTTCGCTGTGATGAGTGCATGAAAAAGAGTGCTTATAAATAGTCAATCGTCGAAATCACAGGCCCAACAAAGTCTCTCTGAGCAGCTTCTTTTCATGGACAGTAAACCTGATTTATAGGAGCTTGGTTATTTAGAACTACCGCATAGTTTGAAGGATCTGTGGACCCGTATTTTGCAATTCATTTGAATAGATAACTAGAAGTGGCACAAGTCTAGTTAATTCGAAAACTTTAGGTCGCACGTGCCGATTGACGATACCAATTTTGAGCAAACCCGCGGAAATTATGGCGCTTGAGGGAACAGGGTAAGCCCTACACCCGCAATATATTTAAGGCGCAGTTTATGTACTTTTTTCTTCATAACTATTCGATGTACAGCTATTATTTAACTATTATTGAGGTAGTAACCCATTCTCTTTTTTACTGAAGCAGGTTTCACACTGAAAGTTCCTATGCTCATTTTTTGTGAATTGTTTCCTTCAGGCACACAATTATCACTCATTATTAGCTGTTAGATGTCTTGTTGACGAATAGCACTTCCTCACACAAAAATTACCCTGCATCAGCACATTTTTATTACGTTATCTAAATATTGGCTGAAATAAATGTTTTGGATACTTGGAATGCTGAAATAAGGGAAGAAAAGTAAAAAAAAAGTAGGTTTAGAAATAATGGCGCTTAATGTTCAAAAATTGCATTATTTCAAAGTTAACTGAGACGACAGCACATTACGAACCCGAGGCAACAGCAAGATATTTATCAACAATATCATTTTTTTGTTTTAGTGTTAAGTCTTTCAAGCCAGCTTTGCCGCCTACTACGCTGCCGTGTAAGCAAAGTGCTCTCGACGCAGGTCAAGTGGGCGTGGGCCTCCCGTTGTGCTGTGCGCTGATCAAATTGTAAATTCACACGGGCAATATCTCCATCATGAAGCCTACTAAGCGGAGCATCAAGAGGACAAACGTTGAGTGTTTGGTGGCCGAGGAAAAGGTTTTCGAAACACACGCTCCCACACTACGATTCCACTAGTTAGAGTTTTGAGTTTTCCCATAGAGGTATATAACTAGTGATTCTGGATGAACTAGTTTCAGATAACTTTAGATAAAGAAAAGGTATAATTGTGAATGACCCGAATGTGCGCCTGCGAAAAAGACGTGCGTTGTGCAGTACAGAAACGACACGCGGGCAGCATGTCCCTCGCTTTTCGCACCGTCAGCGCATCGATCATGATTTTCCAATTGCTTTTGACAATGCAAGGATAATATTAAATGTCACTTTGACAAAATTTCAGATGTATGTGAACCTCTGATTGGCGGTTGCTCGAATAATTCACGCATTTATTCTGCTGGCAGAGTTCTTGTCTGCAACACAAACTTGGAAAACTCAGTCCTAAAGATTCACAAAAAAGAAAAAAAATGACCATGTTTTCGAGTCATAACGCACCGCAAATTCCCTCACAGTGGCTTTTAGTAATTTTTTTCATTTAATCAGAAAGAATAAGTTAATTTAGCTGACGCTGCGAGCAGCAGGTGACGTGGTGCTCGCGTTCGGCCCCTTTATTGCTGTAAAACACGTCTTTGTCTGCGCAGATGCTCATTTTAGTTGACAACGAGACCAGTTTTTTTGTTTCATTTATGTAGTTATACTTACGCTGGCAGCAGCGAGGCTCCTTGTCTCCTCCCGTTTGCGGCACCATAAGGGCCAGGTATAGCTGGAAAACAACACCTGAAACTGTCAAATAAGGTGGCACAGCAGACAAACGCCGCTCACTACTTTAAAAATTGAAGGTTCCTTGCATCGCACTGTTTGTATGCGTCGTTATTTCAAAAACCCCCTTGATTCGAGGAATTTTCATAGTGCCAGGTACTATGAATGACGAGGTTTTATTGTATATAAAGAAACTCTTACTCAATGCACGAAAATTGACCCATCCTACCTCATGAAAAAAAATCAATAAAAAGTAGGAATCTGAAAATTTCTAATAAATATCAACTTGGTATGTTGAGAATATAATCACGCCCGCGGGCTGGTTCAGAAAATGTATTACGTAAATGTACTTATTGAAAGTAAAATGCTATTAGTGAAAACTTTTTTTTGATAGCTCGTTGCTAGCGACCTAGCTAGCTAGTGCTATGCTAGTACTAGCTACCGCAGTACTATGCGAGTCATATGCTAGTACTACATATTGTAGTACTATGCGAGTACTATGCAAGTACTAACTACCTCAGTACTATGCTATTGCAGCTAGCTATTACTCCGGCCCAAATAATTTCTAAGGTGTCACGTTCCAGTACCACGACGCAGTCGAGTAGAGTTCTGAAAATATTCTGAAATATCGTATAACAAATCGAACTGTGCTCTGTTCGATTCGGTGGAAACAGCGGAGACTTATTTTCACTTGTTTCAGCAACCAAATTACCCACATTCATGCAAGCTCAGTTCTATGCAATATATTTAGGCCAGGATGAAGGCGTTCTTCCTTGGAACTGGAGTGTCACCAAAGTGAAAGTGTTGAAAGCCTACTATTGATCCCTTGGTATTTGTCATAAGACGTTGGGTACTACGCTGCATTCGAATGTAGGAGTGAAATTCACGTACAAGTTTACATCACTGACAACTCGTGCAAGTGTTATGCTAACGTAGCGTTCTTGACATTAAGTGCTATTAAGTGATAATTTAACCTTCCGTTTCGCCAAACGTTTAGCTCCATATTAGGTGCCACATTGCTTAAATCTTCTTCTCACGTTTAGTTTCATGAAACACTGGCGGCTAAGTGCCACCGTGAATGCTGCAGTCACTTCTGCTTTTCAATGCATATTTATAACATATTTTTAATGCTCTAGTCGCTGATACACACCAACATACCACTGTTTACACAATTGAAGTTGTTTTTGACGCTTAAAAGTAATTGTAGTATAGTTTTGTTAACATTCGCTGCAAGTAATATATTGGGCGATTAAAGAGCTACCGCTATTTCTACAATTGTTACTTTGCTATTCGGAAACTGTGCAAACAGTATTTAATCCGTACTTATTCGACTCGGTCACAAAATTCACTATTCTGGGACGGCTACAAAGGGGGCAACACAGTGCCGAGATCTTCCTGTTTCAGCCGCCTTGAGTTATTCACAGTTCGCTTGAATCTAAATCTCATATTCGTGCAATCGGCCTGCATTATTAAGCCCTATACCAGCTCCTTTGAATTCAAAAAACGAGCACATTATTTTCTCTTGGCGTTTTTGGCCCTTTGTGGCGTTATTCGTGACGATTGAACTGTGATTCCCCCTGCAGTCATTACAGTACATACCTTACTTTGGTCGTCGTACTCGTGAAAAATGAGATGCGGGTTGTCTTCTGCGCAGCTTTAGCATGCAGTCGGCCATCCGTTTCGCCTTTTCTCACCTTGCTATCGTGCGCGATAAATGATTTCAATTACTTCCGTGTGCTTCCGACTGCGCAAGTCGCGATAACAACGTGTAGCTGACAACCGCGAAATATTTGTAGGTTCAACACTTGTCCCTGACATTGTACTCGTGTTTCTAAGAAATAAGGTGCGAGGAAGAGGTATCACCTGTAGTAAAAGTAGCGAAGGCAAGTAGGCAAACCACTCATTAGTCTTTGAACGCGGATTCGCTTTTCCAGTGTAGCCGAAGTGGCTGGTACTCACACCCCAATCTCGGGGCTTACCATCGCGCCACCTTATCTGCTAAGCTACTGTGGTGAGTTCATCATAAATTAATTGTGAATACATACACAGAATATTTTCCCATTACCTTTCTTTGCTTTTAAACCTAATGACAGATGAGTAGCTGTTGGAAATTCCGCTTGGTCATGCTTAAGAGCTGCATGCGAAACTTTTTTCAATAAGAATGTGCCTTTTGTGGCCACGTATGTACTTCCGAATAGCGCTAAAGTAAAACGTTATGGACAAAGCGACAGATGAAAGCGACATCGCCAGTAATGATGAAAGCAGCTTTGCAATTTCTTCTTGACAGCGTAATCGACAAAACCCGGGAACGCTTCATCGTGATCGCGATGAGCACCCTACTCTTGCTCATCAGCCTCACACTCTTCTTCATACTGTTCACGCTGCTCTCCGAGGACTGTGAGTATTGCTGTCAAAATATTCACGACCTTCCTACACGATAATGCTAAGAAGCCGGATTCACGGCAATGCAATGGAAAAGTTTTTGTAGTTCTTTTTTTTATGGTGTCCTGGCTGAAGAAAAATGAGGTAATAGTGTCACGCACGGGGCGAGTTCATGTGACAGAAATGCCATGCGATGGCAGGTAGCACTTTCTACAAGCTCCTGGCGGCGCCCTTCTGAACTCTTCACCAACTTTAACAAATGCATGCAGGGCGAGACTTCTTCGGCGAGGAAAAGCTGAACCCCCGTGAGAGAAAGCAAAGCTCCTGACTTTCGGGGGCGTTTCACGCTGCTCAATATTCTATTCACGGAATTTTCCGGCTATATATGTTTAATGTAACCCTAGATTTCTTATGCATTGAGTTGAAGCCTGGTCGCGTTCAAAATTATTATGAAATAAGGGAGGAACGAATTGATCACTTCAGAATAGTTGGGTTCGCTAATACAGCCTCGTTACTCATTCGTGTGTTCTATTCAGGATATGCAATGTTTTACTCATCCTCCAGCTTGGGTTGCTATTATGCGAATGCCGCTCTGTGCTTCTGCGTCCTCTGCATCTAGTTATCAAAAATATCTGTTACTCGAGTGTAGCTAAGTTTAATGTGATTATAGGGATTCTTACTAAATAGAAAGGTGTACATTAAAGGTGAGCGTGGCATGTACCATTCTGAAAGCGTGTCGACTATGCTTATTATATGTTCATTACATTGTACATACGGTAAGCCTTTTCGAAATTACACACTAGGAACCAAAGCCCCAATTGTGGTTCTCGCGGCTAATTTTGTGAGGGCTTTGATTCAACTTTGACGGGGCGAACGTAATTGTGCATGTTCATCATCAAACTTGCGTAACTAATTCGATAGCAAAGCTGGTTATTCATGAAACGGGTTTGATGCTCACAGCTGTGGACTCCTCGACAGAAATCCTCAAGGAGCTAAGCAAATGTAAAGTAGCACCGATCTTTGTTGCCACCGTGCCACCTACAATACGAAACGTTCCTAAACTCACTGAGTCGCTTGCCAATTACGACCCGATTGTGATATAGACAAAATTTAGGCGGCTTGGCACTTGACCATTAAAGAATGGAGCTTGGGGATAAAGAACAGAGGCGTTCAGTCTTGGAATGCTGTGCTTAAAGTGACAATAAAGAGCTGAACGCTTTTTCACGGATTAGCAAAGTACAGTTTCACGTTCCCGAAAACGCCGCTCTTACAACAACGTGACGCCACTTTAGTATTCCCGTGCCAAACGTTGAGACGTCATAAATTTTGAAGGCGTCTACTGAACAACGGAGGACATTGCCACTTGTGGGTGGGATAAACCTATCATATGAATTTTTATATTTCAGCCAGCGAATTTTGCGAAAATTTGATGTTGAGCGCAGAGAGTTCAGCGCCAAGTTTATAAACCAAACTTCCACTTTAATTTTCACCACTGATAATAAAATCAAGGTATTGAATTAAAGGGCATTGGAGCTGCGCGATTACAGTTCGTTGCGTCTTGCTTCATTTGGCATCCCTTTAAAATTGACTTGTGGTGCCATAAAAGTGAACTCCAAATATCAAACAAGAACAAAACAAATCGAAAGAACCATCAAAGCTTCGGAAAAGCACTCAATACCACAGTTAAAACACTTGATGCAGTCAATTTGCTGTCACCAAGATAGTCGCTAATGAATCCCACGGACTGCCACTTATTTCGCCCAGGGCTTTTGCCAGCCCGTCACATCGCCTAATTCTCAAAAACTTAAGACATTCGCTTTTAGTATTTGCAAAGTAAAAGTATCCCTGAGAGTTCTCATTTTATTGTTTCACGCCCGCTGTTTTTCTACTTACAGTCGCACCGTTCACAACGGTAATATGTAAGCACATGCATATTTATATCTCTACGCATACTGCAGTACCGCGTAAGGTGCATTTTGTTTTTGTTCGAATTGTTTTCGTAACGTACAATGAATGCAACTACGGAGAGCGTCGTTTTCTGCCAAGAACAGCAGCAGGGGCTCGCTACGAGCGCTTGCCGTGTTCTTGCCGCTGCGTCTGCCGATGCTGTTCGGCAGACGCCGAGGAATCATGCCGTTACATAGACATCGTCAGCGCATTGCTAGTATTTTGTTATGTTTATTGTTCCGGCGGTGGTCATGTTTGTACGTCGCTGTGTTTAACCGACTACTCGTCCTTTTACAGATAATATGCGGCCCACGCAACGTGCCGAGAGAGTGCTTCTGAGGACATTGCAGTGCCTTGTATACCAGATACGAATGCTTCAAATGCGATCACGAAGCTTCGCACGGTGTTTGGAGCTTAACATCCGGAGGGGCCGGCTTCCGCTTCCTGCAGCAAAATCTTAGGATGCGCTGAGTGGGCCACATACGACTCACGAGCTCTCTACGCTGACTTCGTTGCAGGTGTACTACAAATCACCGTGGACAGCGTTGCGCTGCCTTTGTTGGAAGAGATGAAAGTTTCATCCCAAACAAAATGGACGGCTCATTGTACTAGGAGCGAAATAAAACAAGAGAACTGTTTTAAGAATTTTCGTGTTTCATGCACGATTGTGGTTGCGCAAAATAACAAAACATATCCTAAGACTTCCATTACGGCGGCTGTTCACGTTGTTCCGTATGAAAATTGCAACAGGACGTAATGCTGCCGCAGAAGGACTTTAGGTGAGCTGTGCACTACAGCCACCACACATTACGCAATGGAAGCTGCAAACAACGCTGCGTGGTATGACTGAAGGCAAGTAGGCGTATACGTAACTTTAAAACCGCCAGCTTCACGTTAGAGTCTGCTGCGGATTTCCACGCTGCGCCTCCGAAGATGTAGAATTTTCTCGCCTCAGCTGTTTACTCTTTCCAGATTTAATGAAACCATTCCGTAAGTTTCCACTTACTGTGGCGTAGCGTGTTCTATAGAGCTTGTAGGTTTAGCTAATCACATAAGCTCCTATTCAAAACCAGCGCGTATGTCAGTATCCGCGCAACCAAACTGACAGCGCTGTATAAGGCACTATGGAGCTGTGGGCAACCGCTGAGAAAATGATCGGCAGAGGACTAATACCCCTGTCACGCGTGCACCCACGAACACCGTTTCACTCCCGCGTCCTTACGACATAAAAGATGAGGTTCGCGTGGCATGGCTACCAATACGCAAACGAAGGTAAACGGAGCATTTCGCAAAGGGCGTTCAACAACCTCCCTTTGCAGCTGAACGAGGTACTCTCGTCCTCGGTATCTCAAGGTATGAAACAAATTTCGAGCGCCGGATTGCCACACTGAGCACAATAACTCATTTCGGCAATTTTAAACTCTTTTGTTGCAGTACTCATTCATAACGTGTTTGTTTACATTTACATAGGCTCGCCAGAGTGCAGCTATTCTCCACCCCGATGCCCTCCACACCGTGCCTCGCCAGTAGGGCTGGGCGCTGGCGTTTAAAAATATTTCATCCACGTGTGCGATTGCTGTCGTCGCCGTGTTAAGTTTGCCCGTGAGAGGAAGCACTGGCAGCGCTCCATTATCGTCAACTGCTTCGACAGCTGCAGGAATGGGTAAAGGGACCCGACCTCATTCAAAAGCAACTTTGAGTGCGCTCGCGATAGCAGAAAACACACTTTCATACACGGGCTATAAAACACGTTATTCGTCGAGAACGGTGCACTGTAAACAAACGCAGCGTTGGGCACAAGGTGGCCAGCGCCGCTGCCAGCATCGCTACATTTAGCGAATGCATTTTCATTTGAAAATTAAATTTTTGTTCGCTTCAGACCTCCTCACTATTGTATTTTGGTAAAAGTTACATAACTGAAATTCACAAAAAAGCATCAACAGATAAAATCCGGACACTTCAGCGAAAATCCAAGAGCTGTGGCTGAGCCCCTTCACGGCAACTATAACAACCTTGTCATTGCTGTGTGACACACACTCCCACAACGCTATCTCCGTCAGACTCCCCAGGGGAGATTTACGTTGACTGAGTTTAACAGAGTTCAGTGGTGGCCGTGTGACAGGAGCATAACTCGTAAAATGTTCGGAACGGGACACCGAGCGTATATTTCATAACAGTTGCGGCGTTTATTCGCGTACTAGTGGGCAGTTCGGCCCATATAATTCTGACGTCAATAGTATTTTTTTCCACATTACAAGACCACCAAGGAATTTAAGCACATGTGCTGAGAGCTCACCTACCGCTAAACCGTCATGGTTTGTAAACAAGGCAGATTTTCCCTTCATCTCTTTACTTCGGGTTTCAGTAGTTCAGAAACAACCGAAAAGCAATCTCATTCACAAAACACACCACACAGACAGCTGCTCTGAATACACCCCCCCCCCACCCCATGTGTCGGTTCACCCTCCATTTTTTACGAGGCGACTCGGCAATGCTGGCATACCGGTGGGGTGGGTAAAATTGGGAGGTGTGAAAAGCGGCCGCTCTAAGGTGGCTCCCACTCATGAGCCTGTAGCGGTGGCGCTGTAGTCGGAGGCGCTGCCAGCTTTCTTCATTGCAACGCACCCGCGATTGTCACTTCGAGGTTTTCGCCAGTACAAAAGTTTTATCAAAGTGAATAACAAACAGCGATTTCACCGATTATGAATACATGCATCTTCCGCTGAACGAACATTTCATTAGAACGATGATTTCGACGGACTCGTCGTTCTGACAGCACCACTTTTTATATGCTTGGTGAAACCAAAACAGTTTTCCTTTTTGTAACTTTTAACTACGCCTTAACTGAGTAAAAAGAGCTTGCTCTAGCGGAGCTAGGTATTTTTGACGATGCTAGTTTGTCAACATTGTCGTGTGCTAACCCGCGATGAATTGTGACAACATTTGGTGCTAATTCTGCCTGCACAGTGCGACTCACCCGAGTGCAGTTACGCATTGCCATTTTCTCAATGCTAGACTTGTATTGCACTTGAGGCAGTTTTCTCAAACATGTGTAGAAACTGAGACAATATTTAGTTTCATGGTTGCAACAAAATTTAATACACTAAGTCACTAACGGACACTTTTAAGTGGAACAAAGATAGAATTGTTTGACTTTTTTCTCGCTTTTTACTTGGTTCAGGCATTTCGAAAAAATTCTCGTCACGCAAAATAATCTGACCACCGTTTTGTTCAACTTTTTGCAATGTTCAATGCAGCCGATTTCTGGAAACTGCTTAGAGATTGTAGAAGACTGGCTACTAAACTCGAATGCAGGTGCACTGCGCTAAACACTTGTATGAACTTGGTTTCCATATATTTCTACCAGGTTTTAACGAAACTCTGACGGATATAGAAGTCTCTTTAGATCCCGATCTTTAGTCGCCTGTCTTGGCAGCGTTTCGAGGCATTTGGTCGATCCTCCTACATACTAGGGTTATCGGATACTTTTTGCTGGTACGTAGTCCGATGAAGAAGCATTTCGTCCTTTTCGTTCTTTAGGTAAACTCTTCGATATATATTTGGGCAGGGTCAGATCCCGATCTCTTGTCGCCTGCCTTGGCAGCCCCTCGAGTCATTTGGGTGACCCTCCAACATACTAGGGTTATCGGACACTTGTTTGCTGGTACGTAGTCCTATAAATCAGCATTTCGTCAGTTTCATTCTTTAGGCAAACTCTTCGATATACATTTGGGCGGCCTTGGAAATAAGGTGGGTACCGCATCATTCCTAAACTAGTCTTGTCACGCTGCATTCTTCCTGTCCTTCCACAATATGCACGAATTCTCGCACGCTGAATTTAAAAGCCCAGTTCGAAGACATAATCTTCAGGTAAATAAATCTATTTATCGAAAACCAATGCCCTAGGTGTTAAGAGCACCACAAAGCGTACAATATCGTCACTTCCCTATAAGTAAATCTAGGATGATTCCACGAGAGATCGACACGGGTCCAAAAGTTGCTTTTTAGATTTCATTGAGTATTTTATATTTCGTGCACCTCTCACCAGGTAGCCCGAAAGTCAACTTCGTTTCATGATTAACGGCATAACTTACGAGAAAAAAAGAAACATTAAACTTCACCAACACGGAGGCACCAATTTTGTCAACTGTCATTTTTGAAAATTGCAGATGCTATAGAAAGACAACTATTTTTGTTTCAAGGGAGTTATTTTTTACCTGAAATGCATGTCTAATGAAGAATGAATTCGTACAATTTCAAGTTTGTAGACCTTAAGAAAGCAGCTTTTAAAAATGTCTAATTTTGCAACAGTGTAAAATAAGTTACATATTCCCCTTTTTTTTCTCCGAAATTAAAGCAAGCAACGTTTTCAAACTTGACACGTTTCAAGGATATAGTGTGTTCATTAGGTACGTAAATTATTGCTGCCGTAGGGAAAACTTAAATCTTTATATATTGCCTCGAATTTCTCATATCGGCAAAAGTATACTTCACTCAAACTTGAATAATAAAAAAACCCGTCTTCGATTTTTCGTAAAATCTCGTGAATAGACAACCGAAGGCCATCATACAGTAATATAAAAAACATGTTGCATTATTTTGTTTTTAGGGACAATAATCCTGGTACAAATCGGAGCTTTTCGAGAATGCGCTGATAAGTTGGGAAATCTAGAAATCGGAACGGAAAAGCGGCAATAAGCTTCAAACGCGATTAAACGTGAGTGCATTTGGTGAAGAAAGGTTGTTTTACAGATAGGAGTAACTATATTGAACACGATATTCTACAGTATCTGAATTTACTCTTATACGTAGAGCACTGAGACTTCTAATATGTGGTGCCTCTTCATTACTGACACACAGATGGAGCTGCTGTGACGGCCATGTGTTTGTAACACATTGAGTAAGATAATTGAATGTTGAAAGAGTTCATAGACAATTCATAACAATTTTTTATCACTTGGGGCACGAAGACTGCCGCATTAGACTGAAGAACACGCTTTAGGGCAAGTTGTCATCCGTCGTCTGCTCTACAGATGAATCGCTGTGCGCCGCATCACGGAGGCAATGCTTTCGATCATATGGTTCAAAGTAGGAACAAAGATTACATCTCTCGTAATTTTATCGACAAAAACATTGTGAAATTCATTCTAACGTACTATACTTCAGTTTTGCATTCGCACATTGGAAACTTGTGCGCAAGTATCCACAGTGCGAATGCAAAACTGAAGTAACCGCCGCCGGCAAAATACGGGGAAAGACTGAGCCAGCATATGAGGAAAATGACACGTGTTCTGTGGAAAAGGAGGGCTGGTCACCTTGGCAACGCTTTTCGCTCTGCCTGCAGTGGCCGGGCGGTTCATCCGTGACTAAGTTGTTTGGCGCCACACGCTTCCCTCTGTGGTTGTTCCTAAACGGTCTATCCGTTCATCGCGTGCGCCTATTGGGCTCCGTTACTCCTTTTTTGGGTAATTTTGCCTTAGAGTGTTCTTGTTTCTACTCGCTCTGCTCGGTGTCGTCCTAATCACACCGCTAACTCTGGCAATGCATTCAGGAATTGAAAAAAAAACTTTCTTGGTGCGCTTCTCACTGCCCAAGGTTAATTATAATTAATATGTGCGGTTGAACGCCCCAAAATCACCCCATGATTATGAGAGTCGCCGTAGTGGAGTGCTCAGGAAACTTCAACCACCCGTGGTTCTTCAACGTGCACCCAAATCTGAGCACACGGTCCTACAACATTTCCGCCACCATCGGAAATGCAGCCGCCGAAGCCGGGATTCGATCCCGCGGCCTGTGGGTCAGCAGCCGAGTGCCTTAACCACTTCACTATCGTGGCGAACCTACCCAAGGTCCGATATGATGATGATGCCCGATATGTATGGCTCAGACCCACTGTGAGCTATTGGCCAAGAAAGCAACTGTTAGAAGGAATCGCATAATGATTGTACAACTAATGCATTATAAGGTTATAAAAATTATTTCCCTAACTTAGAGATTACCGATGAAAACCATCCTGGTTCAATTCAGATTATTTGTGCAGAAAAACTGATATCCCGATAGAAACAACCTATAGTGGGGAAGCTCCCAAGGCAACATTGTTTGAAATAACCCTTATGAAAATGAATGTTCAGAGTCTAATGTGCAGCTAATGCACACCTAATGAGTCTCTAGATTGACTTCAGACCTGCAAAACGTAATGTATTTTAGCATGAGGTGTGCAATAGAGACTCAGATGACAACATGCACCAGGATTTCTGATGATCAAAGTACGCAGACTTTCCAGTGCGTGTCCTAATGTCTAAACACATCACAATGAAAAAAATTTTCGTTAATCTTGTTGTCTACTAGTGTCAAAATATAAATGGTTCGCACAGTCCCCATCGATTCGGGCTGCTTGCATGCAAAAAAGCGCGAGCCTTGCAGCGCCACGCTGGCAGTGCGCACTTTGTGAACTAAATGCCAACTCTTTAGCGACCGGAAGGAGTAAGCCTGCTCTTTAGCTGTTTTTGCCCTCTATCTATACAACAGTGCAACATCCTGCTTCTGCGACCACGTATGAGCAGCGGCACATGCATTGGCGGCCATGCGCTACGAATGTCCTGTTTCAATGCGTGAGTACTGTACATATATGTTGACCATACTGGGCATGTTGGTACCTAATTGGGAGGAAACAGGAGTGCAAGGAAATACATGGACTGATGCATTCATTATCGTTTGTGTGTTGGCGTCTTAGCTCATGATGCTGTTCACTTCTGAGTGTACATTTTATTTCCTCGCTGAGCACCTACATACACTCTAAATTGTATTATCTCTGTGACATAAGGGTTCAGGCAATATTTTTGGCATCTGCATGCTCTAAAATAGTCATGAGTTCAACACTGTGTTGTGCTATTTCTTTAAATACTTGAGTAACGTAAGTGTTTGGTCGGGTTGGTAATTCATCGCCTAGAAACTTTTGTAAGGTACGGCAAATTATCAACAGAGAAAAGGGAGAGGACACAAAGTAGTGCTAGCTCGTGTTGTCGCCCTTTTGATTGTGCATGTTTTTTTCTGCTGTTGAAAGTTTTCTTTAGAAAGAGTTCCTATCCTTGTCCTATCAAGACATTCAGTTAATGCCAACACACCCCAGTGTAGATTCTTGTGCTTATTAATGACCAGCGATCAATTTCATAATTTGCAATACTGGCTAGTGAACATGGGCAACTGTGCACTCTAAAGCATGAAGCTCGGTAAAAATATTTCCTTCTTTATAAAGCTTTTGTCACCTCTTCAAGGTACCTAAATAATGTATTTTTAGCTATTGAATATTATTCAAAAATATTCAAGGGTACAAAAATGTTTTCTTTGCTTCCTCCGATCTGTTGCTTGTAGAAAGTTGTGTACAAATGACCTGTAACATGTTACAACATGCATATCTGTGTAACATACTGTAGGTTACAAAAAGCACAGTTTTTGAATTTTTTTCACTAGAGTTGTGTAGCTGTATTACCTAGACGTAGCTCTACTCTTCATGTGCCTGTTTGTTGCTCGATTTCATCTTGCACTTAGGCAAGCGCATAAGAGTGGGGGCAGCCCCCCTCTCCCAGAGCTTGTTAACTAAGACGGGGGCTACAAAATTGGAAGCTTACTTAACCAAGTAAGGGGGAGTGCCATAGTGAACCTGCCTGCCACCTAAGTGTATAAAAACCCTGCACACGCCTAAGACTTTGCACCTCTGAGCATGAGCCCTCAATTTAGTTCTCGGTTAAAGAAGAGGGATTTTAATGTGGAAGATTTGTGTAAAACAGTTGTGGAATATAGACCCACTGTTGCATGCCATAGTCGCACATTGGGTGCCATTGGAATCGTGAAAGGATGTTATTCTACAATACTGCCTTGGAGAAGCTGACTCAGCTGATTCCTCCGTTCGTGATAGCTGGCTTCTCTCCAATTACTGATCAATCAGCAGCCCTCTGAACTGATGTATAGTGGTTAGTTTTTTTTTCAACACAGCATGAAGTCAAGGCTATGTGGCTCGACATTGAATCAAGAGGGGTTATTTAATATAACTGATAAATGTATATCACTATTTAAAAAAGGCATAACTCATCAATTGTAATGTCTATTCATGTGCTGTGCTGAAATGTATGCTTCAGCGCCTTCTAAGTTTTTATGTTCTCTCGTGCTGGTTTTAAATAGAGCAGCGGTGCCACCACGACGGTGCTATAAAAGACCCTATCATCAGTGCAAAGTTGAAAATTAAATACAAATGCAGTTATTCCTGGAAATGTCTCATTTGGTTTTTCTTTGTTTGTACTTATAAAACAGGACTTTCGCAAGAATTGTAAACAAGAACGAACTAGCTTCATTCATTGTCCTATCTGAACTGAATTGCTTGACAATGTAATGCATGTTTCCGGATGCAGGTATTATATACTTGAAGCATTATTTATTGTCTTCGAAAGAATCAGATGTGTGAAAAACTATGATCTGTTCATTAATCGAAGTGGTCTGATGGTATTTCCTTTACGATCCTGTAATTTGTGCACAGTTTCATAATAATAATGAAGCGATTTATTGATCTGCTTTTGAGCAAATATTCTGTTGATGGCATAGGACCTTAGTCTACAACGCGACGTTAGATGTCAACCTAATGCATATGCTCGATAGCACTTCACTAGACAACGGCCATCAGAAACTCAGATGTCAGGACCCTATAGACTAACGCTAGCCAATGGTCATCAGAAACTCTCATGTCGGGCCTCTATAAACTTACGCTAGACTATAGTCATCAGAAACTCTAATGTCATAACCCTATAGACTTACGCTAGACTATAGTCATCAGA
Organism: Rhipicephalus microplus; assembly: GCF_043290135.1. NCBI lineage: Eukaryota > Metazoa > Arthropoda > Arachnida > Ixodida > Ixodidae > Rhipicephalus > Rhipicephalus microplus. The sequence continues at coordinate 206,150,278 of NC_134702.1, forward strand.
AACTTTAATGTCATAACTCTATAGACTAACGGTGGCCAATTACTACTAGACTCACATTAGGTACGCATTAGGAAAGCGCATTAGACTGACAATAGACAGTTTAAAGATTGTGATGTCGAATGACATTACCCTGATTATAAAAGTACATTAATTTTTTTTTCATAGGGGAATGAAATCCGATCTAGTGTTCCGATCTAGAAGCTACCAAGGCAACAATGTTTGAAATAATGAAATCCGATCTAGTGTACCATCGATTCAAGTGTACCAGCCTTTCATCCTGATATTAGCTGTGGGTTTTCATAGCATTGAAGTAACAGCATCGACGTGTTTGAAGAGATAGTTCAAAGTAATCAATCATTCGATAACTGCGAATGTGGTATCGTCGGGCGTGACTCTGGCTGAATTTATCCAGAAAGATAACAATTGATGTCCCTGAGAAGTGTATGGGAGTCATTGCTCTATATCAAGTGCTTTGGCAGTGCCCTGTCGCTGTGACAAGGTGGGACAAGGAAAGGGGATGGTGGCAAAGAGATTTTCCAGTCTAGTTCTTTTCGATGAAGCTCAGAATCAAGAAGGACCATGATGCGGCACTGTACGGTATGACATATTGTGCCAAATTAGGAGCTACCTGCATCAACCTGAGAATGGATGTGCAAGATCTGCATAACTTATGCCCAAACACAGCGTAAAAATTACTAACAATTTCTAAATTATTAAACTTGAGGCTCCAGTGTCAGATATTTTAGTGCCGACGGTTCACAAAAGTATTTTTTTTCAATATTCATTTCGTCTCTTTGAAAATGTTGACTGGTGTCTGCTGCTCATGTGTTCCTGTCTTCGTTTTTCAGGACAGTGATGTGTAGATGTCTCTCGACGAATTTGAGCGGCACATACGCGCTAGCGGTGTTTTCGCACAAACCAGGGTTGCGCTTCTGTTTTCACTCAGCCATATTCACCTTTTCGTATATAAACAACAGAAGCAAAGGTTTCTGTTGCAATGATGAAAGTACTTTCGAAACTTTTGTAGGCTGGGTGCAATGGGTCACGCAGAATTATTGCATGTGAATGAAATGGCACACCAGTGAGCCACAATAGCTGCACTTATCATAATATATCAATAACCTAGGAGATGTCACGCTTCAAAGTTGAAACTTTGAAGCGTGACAGCTTCAAAGTTTCAACTTTAAAAACGATATTTTTTTGCTCTCTTTTCGCTAGAGTCAGCTTTAATGAGAACTAACACACAATGAAGCCGAAGAAATTAAAGTGAAAATCGACAGTAGTATTTTGATTTAATTGCGAACAAGTTAAAGAAGCCCCGCCGCGGTGGTCTAGTGGGTAAGGTACTCGGCTGCTGACCCGCAGGTCGCGGAATCCTATCCTGGCTGCGGCGGCTGCATGTTCGATGGAGGCTAAGTGCTCTAGGTGCGTGTGCTGAGATTTGGGTGCGCGTTAAAGAACCCCATGTGGTCTAAATTTCCAGAGACCTCCACTACAGCGTCTCTCATATTCATTTGGTTGCTTTCGGACGTTAAATCCCACAGATCAACAAATTAAAGAAGGTGGAAAGACAATGTATCGCTGGCAGGGACTGAACCTGCAAACTTAGATCAACGTATCAGACACACTACCAATTGACCAACGATGATGGTCGTCCGCGAGTACAAATGATCTGTTATTTATGCGCACGCAAACCGCATAGTGTTAGTCAGCGGCGCTCCTGACTATGAAGGCACGCATGGAACACTGTTGATTTACCTTTTGGTGCCAGGTAGCACGTGATTAGTTTTTTTACAAGCTAGCTGTTGCCCTAAATTTCTAGTTGTCATCTAGTCTGCAAGAAAAAGATTCTCGAAATCACTGAGCGATAGAGGGGGTATTTCAAATTGCTATTTCTGTGTTAGAGAGGAACCTAAAAAAACGAACAGACGTTTAAGCCAAGAAGTGTATAGAAAAGCGTAAGAGTATTCATGATATAAATGAGAAAAAATTAAGGACCACGCAAAGAGCACTCGCTGCCGGCGGAGATCGAGCATGCAACCTTCGAACCTGTAACTTGCAACCTTCGCCTAAACAAGGGCCTGCCACGCTCGCAGTCATGGCTACGAGTAGCGCTGACTAACACTCCTGCAGGGTTTAATGAAGACGTAAATACTGATAAAAAGGCCGGAAGGATGAATGCCACCGTAGCTCATATAAGTGAGCATCGGACGTGATATTCGAAGGTTGCAGGTTTGTTACCCATCGTATCCAATATGTTGTTCTGCTTAATTTATTCATATCCTGGAGGAATATCAGTGCTACTGTTACATGCAGTTTCCCCTCTGAAAACTGCATCATTTATTTTTCCGACTGCTTGTCGGTAGTATACGAGGCTGGCCGAAGAGAAGAGGAGGAGCGACGAAAGGGTGAAGGTAAGCAGCGTCGGCTTGAACGGTAAGTGTTCCGCGTCTCAGTCGATGCGGGCGGAATTGGAGACTGCTGCTGTCGAGAAGAATAACGCTGGGCGTATAAACCCCCACTGTTAAAGTACCGTTCACGCATGTCGTACCCGCGACGCTCGTCCTGCTGGCGCTAGCGGCAAAACGCGATATATGGCCACGATATCCACAGTAAAAACATGTTGGGCGAGACGGGCGCCAAGGCGGGTAGTAGAAGGCGCTCGGCGCAACGGCAGATAGCGCACTCAAGTGGGCAGACGGAGGGTTGGGTGGCATTGGCCGGAAGTGGAGCGGTGGTGCAGCAGCAACTGACGTGAACGATGGCAGCGGCAACGTAGAGTTTACGTTGCGAGGAGGCGCGGCCGCAACTTGCGCGTAAATTGGAGGGCTGGACGGAGGTGGCTGTGCGTGAGCTGCACCGGTGAATGATGTTAGTTTCCCCTTGCGATGTCACGCAAGGCCATGCTTGAAGGTTGCGTGATAGATGGAGAAGGTGGTAAGAAGCCCATTGATGGGAGTTCTTCCCGTATAATCTCCCGTATCATGTCACGCAGGTGCCGGTCTGCTGGACGATGTTCACTATTGCCCGACTGAAGGCGAACAGAATCAAGTTCGTCGAGACACTGACACGTAGAGACGACGTCAGCGACAGTAGGAGGATTCTGGGCAACTAGGGCATTGTAGGCAATGCTTCCAATGCCCTTTAAGATTTGACGCAGTTTTTCTCACTCGGACATCGAAGCATTGACGCGCCGGCAAAGCGCAAGGACATCCTCGATGTACGATGTGTACGACTCGCCGGGATGTTGTTTGCGAGTATCTAGGGTTCACTTTGCTAGAGCGGATCGAACGGCAGGTGTGTTGAATACTTGGCGAAGCTGCTGCTTAAAGGCAGGCGAGTCGGTGAGGTCAATCTTACGGTTCAAGAACCATGTCTCGGCAACGCCCGTGATATAAAGCGATTCTCGGCGGCGCTTGTTCGAGTCGTCCCAGTGATTAGTTGCGCTCACTCGCTCGTAGTTATCGAGCCAGTCCTCCACATCTTCGCCGCGGAGACCAGCGAAGATCGGAGGGTCGTGCTGGTGGTTTACGATGTAAAAAGGGGGGCCTTGCGGCGCAGGGACGGGAGCAGAAAGGGCGTCCGCTCACTCACTCTGGGACATGTGGGTGGACTGAGGGTCCAAGCGGTGGCCTGAACGGAGCTCCAGCGAGTAGGCGTTGGGAGGAGAGGACCGGGATCGTCAATCCACTTCCACCACGTATAACGACTCGGGTGTAACGAGGTTTATTGGCCGTAAACTCAAGAACGAACAAGCGCAACGGACCCGAAGTTGAAGCTCACGTTCAAAGACGATGACAATTGTGTTGTGTTCTAGCTTTCGGTTTCGGAATGACATGTGAGGATGCCAGGGGGCGCCGCTCTGGCATCCAGGATTTCAAGGCGACTATAAAGAAAATTAGTGTGTGTTGGGTAACCGTGGAGTTCGGTTGTAGTTCTTCTCTTCGGCGCTTCGCGCCAACCCGCCTGTTCGGGCTGGTCAGCGTCCCCGCCGGCCGCGTACGTCTCCGTCAGCCGTCTTCTTCTTCTGCTTCGTCGGGACCAGCCAGACCCCCAACGCAGCAATGGCGACGAGGACGTGTAAGAACCCGTTTCGTTCTCCGTGTTCATTTTCTTGCTTCTAACGGACCTACCCTGCTAACCCTAGACGCTCTTTGTTCCCAGTAAGGTGGCTACTGCGTGCTGCGTCGCTTCATTCCTTCTTCATTCAGCTACCCCGCCTCTGTAGTCTTCTTCAAAGAGTGTACTGGCATCATTTTTGTCTCGTCTGCACCTCTCCATTCTTCTTGTTTGAAATGGCGTCTCCTATTCCACCTCCCCTATTTCTTCAATCGCCCGGAGACCCGCCACTTCCATGGGCGGACTGGAAATTGGTGTTTCAGGCCTACACAGACGCAGCCGGGGAGTACGCCAGCAAGCCCGAGCGTCGCAAGGCCCTGCTGCGCAACGCGTTGGGCCCTGCCGGGTTAAAGCTCTTCTATACTTTGGAAGCCACCAACGCGTCGCTGACGCGAGCATCGGGCGATGCCTTCAAGAATGCTGTTGCTCTTTTCGATGAGCATTTTAAAGATGTCTCGTGCGATAATCTCGCACGCTTAAAATTCCAAGAAAGGCGACAATTGCCTGGCGAGCCAGTCGCCGAGTTCATTACTTCTCTTCGAACCCTCGCCGCGTCGTGCGGCTTCGGCGCACTCGAGGGCGACATGATCCGCCATCACCTTTTCGCCGGGGTAGCCTCGCAAAACGTCCGCTGCCGCATGCTTCAAAAGGGCTCATCGATTTCATTATCCGAAGCCCTCTCGATTGCGCGAGAGTTGGAGTGAATTGCTCCAACTGGGAGCGAATAAGCTCCCAGTTGGAGCAATTCACTCCGCATTCAGTGCAGCAACTTTCTGCTGCGGGGGGCCAAGGTGGCGGCTCTTTGTTTTACGGGACGCATCAACATGGCGGCCCTTCATCTTCGTCTCGGCGTGGTGGCCAACATGAACGCCCGCCTGCACAGTCTGTTGTGTTCTGGTTTTTCGGCTTCGGTTTCGGATTGACATGTGGAGATGCCCGGGGGCGCCGCTCTGGCATCTGGGATTTCAGGGCAACTGTGGAATAAAGAGAGTGTGTGTTGGGTAACCGTGGAGTGCGGTTGTTGTTTTTTCCTTCGGCGTTTCGCGCGAACCCGCGTGTTCGGCCTGGTCGGCGTCCCCGCCGGCCGCGTACGTCTCCGTCAGCCGTCTTCTTTTTCTGCTTCGTCGGGACAAGCCAGCCCTCAATACAGCACAGTCCTTCCGTGGCCGCCAACATCGCGGCCCCTCTGCGTGCGGGAGCGAGGAAGCCGGCAATATGGCGACCCCATTCCGCCAAATTCAGGTTTTCAGGAACAGCACAGAGCTCCTAACTCACGTTCGCAACTTTCTTCTCCAAGCGCAACCGAGCATTGCTTTCGTTGCGGATCGGCTCGGCATTTAGCCAATTTTGCGCAGTGTCCCGCGAGAAACCGCACTTGTCTTGCGTGCGGAAAAATCGGACATTTTCAGTCCGTATGCAATTCCCGTCCAACGAATCTTCCTGAACCAGTTTCTTCGTCCGCTCCTTCGAGCACTGCACAGGCCAATACGGTCACTGTTTTAAATGTGGATGGCCTCCACACTACGTCCAAGCCCAGTATCCTAGCTTCAGTGGGCCATGTGCCCTTGTCATTTCTCGTGGACACTGGTGCCTCAGTCTGTTTAATCAGTGCCGCTGACTTTCATAGTCCTTTTTCCAACATTCGACTTTTGCCTTCTTATGTCGTTCTACAAACATATTCCAAGGAAACGATTTATATTTTAGTTCAATTTACAGCTCAAGTCTCCTATCGCAGTCGCATTGCTTCAATTACTTTTTATGTAACTGCCAATGGCAGCTCACTTTTGGGACGTGATGCCATCGGGGCTTTGTCCATCAACATCGTCGGTGCGTCTATGACGTGTGCTCAAGTCGACGTCCGAGATGATCTTCCTGCGAATGCGCCTTCTGAATTCCACCACCTGTTCACCCGTGAACTGGGTTGTGTGCGCGGTTTCGTGCATAAAGTGATGCGTCGACCAGGTGTGTGCCCTGTGCGTGCCAAGCTGCGCCGCATTCCTCTTCTTCTCCGTGAGCAAGTCTCTGCGGAAATGTCTTGCCTTCAAGCCAGCGGAATCATCGAGCCTATCTCTGCTTCCGACTGGGTTTCTCCACTGGTTGTCGTCAAGAAAAAAGATGGATCCCTTCGATTATGCGTCGACGTACGAGAACCGAACAAGGCGATCGTCGTAGACAGGTTTCCACTTCCTCACATTGAAGAACTGCTTCATCAGCTCTCCGGAGTGGTATGTTTCTCCAAGCTGGACCTCGCGCCCGCTTATCACCAAGTTGAACTTTCTGAGTGCAGTAGAGACTTAACCACATTTGAATCGCACGAAGGCTTGTTTCGGTTTCGCCGCGTGTGTTTCGGGCTTGCATCTGCCCCTGCAGTGTTTCGGAAAATGATGTCAATTATTCTTAAGGGTTGTAATGACGCCTTTTGTTACTTAGATGACATTTTGTTGTGGGGACGTACTCGCGAAGAGCAAGATGCTAACTTGCATACTGTTCTCAACCGCGTCAGTGAGTGTGGAATGAAACTTAATAACAAGTGCATTTTTTCTGTGAATGAGTTACAATTTCTACGACATAATATCAGTTCGCGCGGCTTGACACCTGTTAAATCTAAAGTTCAGGCCATTGTCATTGCCCCACGGCCTACTGATGCCAAAACCTTGCAATCTTTTCTAGGTCTTGTTGGTTAATATGCCAAGTTTGTTCCTCACTATGATGATTTTGTTGAACCACTGCGTACTCTACTTCGACAAGCACAGCCTTTTAACTGGCCAGCTGAAGCTGAGCAGAGCTTCACTCGAAATAAAGCTCAAAGCCAGCTGTTAATACTCAAAGCCAGCTGTTTGTATTTTCAATGAGAAGCTTCCCATCGTCATCACGACAGATGCGTCCGATGTTGGACTGAGAGCAGTGTTTCAACACCTCAGAGGTGATCAGCTAATCACTATCGCTTTTGCATCTTGTACATTGACCCCTGCTGAACGCAGATATTCAGTAGGAGTGCGTGAAGCTCTCGCGTGTCTTTTTGCCGGTGAGAAATGGCATGTTTACTCGTGGGGCCGGCACTTCACATTACGTACAGATCACCAAGCACAAGTTGCTCTTCTTTCTGCAGGATCCGAAGGCCGCCGCCTCCTTCGCATTTCTCGTTAGTGTGCCAAACTCATGTATTTTAATTTCAGTGTTTTTTATTGTAAAGGTTCTAATAACGTGGTTGCTGATGCACTGTCGCGCCTTCCTCTTCAGATACCGGTTACTGAAGAGCGGGATGAGGAAGTTGTTTCATTAGTTACTTCCTGCATTACTAAAGCTGAGCTTCAAGTAGCTACAGCTGCAGATTCCACTTTGTCTCAAGTTCTCAAATATTTACGTGAAAGATGACCTTCCAAAGGTGCTCTTGCTTCTGAATTCTTGCCTTACTTCGCAGTCCGACAGGAACTGTCTGGTGTCGAGGACTTGCTTCTCCGCGATGAACGCGTGATTCCCCCTGCTTCTTTTCGTAACAAGCTAATACAGCTTGCCCATGAGGCATATCCAGGCATTGTCCGCACCAAACAGAATCTCTGAGACAAGTACTGGTGGCCAGCCTTAGACAAGCAGGTCGAGCATGCAGTTTACAACTGCCATATATGTCATGCAGCTGGCAAGTCTGCCAAACCTGCATTTTCTTCGTTGCAGCCAGTCCAGTGGCCTGATCGGCCTTGGCAGAAACTCGGCATAGACATCAACGGTCTTTTGCATAATGTTCCGCAATATGCCCGGTTCATTGTTTCTCTCATCGACTACCATTCCAAATGGCCAGAGCTTTGTTTCACACATACGGCTAAGTTCTGAGGTAATCATTGAATTTCTGTCTTCAATCTTCAGCCGGGAAGGTTTTCCTGATGCCATAGTTACGGACACTGGTCCACAGTTTCAGTCCCAACATTTCGAGGCTTTTCTTTCACAACGAGGAATTCAGCACTTGAGGTCATCAGTTTTCTATCCCCAATCAAATAGGCAAATCGAGCGTTTTATTCGCGTTCTGAAGAAACATATCCAGATCGTCCAATTAGAGCACCGTCCCCTCAAGCAAGCCTTGACTGAATGTTTAGCTTCGTACAGGTTCACACCACAAGGCACCACTGTAGTGTCTCTTGCTCAACTTCTCCACGGTAGGCAACCGCGAGTTGCTCTCGACATAGTCTCTTTGCCTCGTAACATAGCAGTGTCTTCTCCTGATCAAATCCATACCATGGTTTTTTTCTCATCAACAAACAATGAAAAAGTATGTCGACACCCGTCGAGGCGCAAAGCAGTCCAAAGTTCGCACAGGTTATCTAGTCAAGATTCGTGTGCCAGGCAAGCGCCCCAAGTATCGGGGTATTTACAAAGTCTTGGGTCAGGTTAGCCCCACTTTGTTTCGCTTAAGTGATGGTAACATCTGGAATGCTGCGCGCCTTGTTATTTTTCATACGGATTCGCCTTCAACACCTAAACGTCTTCCCCATCACGTTCCGTCCACGCATTTCAACTATGCATCAGACTATTACATGTGGCGTCCATGTACAGGCATTTCTTCTTCAAGGGGGGAGGAGTTACCAGTCGGTGTCGCTGGTTCAAGTACACCAAGTCATACGCTCCACTTCGAACCTTCAAATACGGCTGAGACCATTGAACCAGACTCCGGTCCACAAAGTTCTTTCGAAGCTCATGCTGCGAGCTCTGATGAGACCGCGAACTTTAACGCTCGTTCACAGCCTTCACAATCTTCGACTGCTCTTGATGTGTCACATCAGAGCACAAGGGACCAAGGTGCAGAGACCCCTGATTCTACACCCAAAAGGGCCCGCCCTAAGCGGAAGCGGCAGAAGCCGCGTCGGTTCGAAGACTACATGACGTAGAACTCTTGTTCCGAACAGTTGTGTACATTTTTTTGTTTGTCAGTGCATTTTCAGGACTCGTAGTGTGTGAGTTCGGTGTGCCGTGCCCTGAATTTTCATGTGTTCTAACGTACATCGATCATGTATAATTATAAACATGTATAGGAGCACTTCTTTCGAGGAGGGGATGATGTTGTGTTCTAGGTTTCGGTTTTGGAATGACATGTGAGGATGCCAGGGGCGCCGCTCTGGCATCCAGGATTTCAAGGCGACTGTAAATAAAATCAGTGTGTGTTCGGTAACCGTGGAGTGCGGTTGTAGTTCTTCTCTTCGGCGCTTCGCGCCAACCCACGTGTTCGGGCTGGTCGGCGTGCCCGCCGGCCACATACGTCTCCGTCGGCCGTCTTTTTCTTTTGCTTCGTCGGGACCAGCCAGCCCTCCAACACAGCAGATTGTCAGCCAGAACAGGTGATGATGATTGACTGCTGTCCAGATGATGATGAAGCGCATAATAGATGCCGACATTTCTATCATATTTACAACGAACAACGCACGCTACGCTTTGCTTGCTGGCATTTTTTCTTGCTTCTCATTAAACATTACTTTCAAGAACTGCATGCAAAGTGACAGAGGAAAATTGTACGTACCGACAGTTCTAGGTTTGCTGCGGTAGTTCATCATTTCGAAGTTGAGCAATTGAATGTTTCCTTAAATATAAGGCTGATTCCAAGGTGCCTCCGATGTGCTAATTTCCCCATAAAATTGAAGCACATTTCGTTTTCTTCTGCCGGCAATATTCAAATCAGAAGTGAACATACGTTGATGCCGCATTGCAGAAGGTGGCCTTAGCAACACGTTCTCGAGAAATTTGGTTACTTGGTACCGCTGCCTTCGTTTAAGGCAACAGTTAGCACCGATTCATTGTGTTTTGTTATTTATATTTAAAAGTTTACGGGGAGAGTCCACTTTTTTTCTCGTGAATTAGGGTGATTTCCTCGAAATGGATTCCTTCTGCACCTAATCCTCAGACGTCGCATTTCTCACACACAATTGTTTTTTTCTCGCCACTTTGTGTATTATTTATAACTATTTCATGTTTCGCTCCCAGATTCTCTTATCCTCATTTAAAGTCTTCAGTTTTCTATTTCTTGGCCTATCTCCCTCTTCTTAGTATTGTTTCCATCCATAAATGAAATATCATTATACATAATCACAACCATCAACGTGATTGCCCCTGAGTAGGTAGGTGTCAATATTCTAAAGAGCATCATCATCATCATCGTCGTTATCAAGGTGGTAGAAGAAGAAAGAACAGCCCACGTGCAGCACGCAGCACGGGCCACGGTCTGCGCGTTTTGCCCCTTCAACCTCGGCGAAGTCACGATGTGCGGCCAGGCTGGCCCGTGTGCTCCGCTGCTCGACGAAACGCCCGCGACGCTACCTCAACATTGCCTCGGCCGTCATTCTCACAGGTGAGCTGGCAAATCCTTGAGGGAATAGTTAGGCATTCGCTTACTTTGATAGCGAAGGAGCCAACAGGAGGAGCACTGGCTCAATGTTTTATTGTCTCAACGCAATGTCATTGAGGCAATAAAACCTTAACTTGTTTCTCACTCCTCCTCCCATATGTTCGTTCACGGCGCTACGTTTTATTCGCGCTGCTTATTTTTTTTGCAATGAGAGACCAACTAGCCCAACGAAACGCACTTCTTGACGTACCTCCCCAGCGCCACCTGTACATGCGGCAGATATTGGCCTTAATCTTCTGGCGGATCGACAAATAACGCAGCAGATGAAGTTGCTTATCCTATAGTTGCACCCAAATTTTACCAGGCGAAAATATCAAGGTTTTATTTGTGCTTGATTTTTTTTACTCAAAGTCATGGAACCCCAGTGTAAAGCAATGCTAAAGCTTCACACAGCGTCCGCTGTTGCCGCGCCAAGGTGTGGCACAACTAAGTGGCTAGACATTGAAAGAAGTATGTGGCTGTGGTTTCACGTCATTGTATCCCGCTGTCTGCTAACATACCCGCTTTTAGTTTTAGACAGCAAATAAAATACAGCGAGGAATAAACTAGCACAGGAAAAAGTAACATCTACAAATCGCTGACATTTCTAGCATTTTCCGTCGCTGCCATGCTTCAACGCATGGGTGTAATGGCGATTACTTGATTTGAGGAGCGAGTGGTCCTTCTAGACAAAAGGGGCGCTATTCTCGACTATTATCACTGTTTTTTTTTTGTTCCTGGCATCAATTGAAGGCGCTAAAAAGTTTTCCAGTTAGTTTCATGCCATGCCATTTCTGACCACCTCTTCGGCTTCAGTGAATAGATAGACGCCCTATATCTTTGCAGCATACCAATTTCATTTCAATTATATTTTGTTGTAGTGAACTGAGGAGGAGACTCTGTTGCACTTTAGGCGAAAATAGTCACTGAGATGCAAATAGAAGTAGATAAGTCGGCCTCTTTCTCCCCTATCGACGTTTGTCATTAGACATCATATCTTTCAGTGAGTGCCTACACGCGCAAAAAAAAACAAAATGTTGAACGCGAACACAATAAAAAAGCAACTAAAGCACAAATTAAACCTTTAAGTGGGACCATGTTGGTTGTTTTGATCATGTTTGTTGGCACAGAGCTAGTTTTTTGAATGTGGCTCACTTTGAACAAAACAGTTGCACTTGGCTCGTTTTGATTAGAAACTGCCTTTTCTAGCTCATCTTACAATAAGGAATAGCCCCATTCAGATAACTGTTCTAGAAATAAAAGATACCTTGCCCTGCTTTACGTTCCGCTGAGATGTAGCCCAGTTTTGGTTTGTGCATTTCGCTCTTTTAGGGAAAAAAAAACGCCTGATGCAAGCGGGGGCATTATTTTAATTTAGTAGTTTAAACAGTCGGAAACTTCATCAAATAGGTTTTCAGTGTCAAGTCATGGTCACGGGGTTCGAAATGTTCAAGAATGGAATGACCGTGGCGTTCTATAGATTCAACCAAATTTTTAATGGCAGAACACCATCTTTGAAATATAAAGTTCTTAATTTGCTTTGGACAATCATTTTTTTCATTTTTGAGCAACATTTTGAATTCTCGTCCCCGCACGCACCAAGAATTTCTTCGCTGCAGCAGATATTGCGGCGGCTCTGGCATCTTATTTTTGTAGAACAAAATTCACCGGAGTGAAGCGTTACCAACAAAAGTTCGAATTTGAGTGGTCAGCTGAAAAAGTAGTGAAACTGTGTTTCGCAAAAGAAAATAAAACTTGATCTTATCGAGAATTTCCTAAGCTCATCGCGATACAGCGCTTACAACACGATTTCTGCGTTGCAAGGCTACCTTGAAGTCGGCAAATGTGACCAGTTTAACAGAATGCAGAAGTCGATCTGGAAATCGATGGAAATAAGGCAGTTCAACGAATTTCAATATTACGTGCGGACTCGGTCAATACTTTTTACATTACACTTTTTTATACAGTCTTCAGCTCGCAATCGGTATCAATTCACTCACAAAAGTGTTTGTGATACTAAAGTTGGCCTGCAACAAAAAGACATGAAAACTAAAGAATTTCTCGCCGTCTGGTAACAAGATATACGGACACACAAATCCCAAGTTAGTCACAGAAGATGAAATTGGAGAACTTATGAAGACGACAATAACAGCACTACCAATGATGCTTAATAAAGAAGCAAAAGCACCACAAAATATAAAGAGGCCAGTTATACCAACTTTACAACAAAAGCAATTCCTGAAATAAGAACTTCAGTACCTAAATCCACACGAGACCATACGCCTCGAGGCCTAGAACAAGACTTGATACTGGATAGTGGACAATGACGAAGATGCCTCCTTAAGACAACGAGGAGCAAGAAGATACGCCACGAAAAGTATAATTGACCTATATCCAGATTAAACTGCCACACGTTCCTTGTATTGTCAGTCTAGATTGGTAATCTATATTATACCAGTTTTCAACACCAAAGCTTCTTTTTTTCTTTTTTTAAATTTCAATAAGCGCCCGCTGTGCTGCCGGCCCGTTCCACACTTTGCGGTGGTTGCATGGTAGTCTCCTACAAATCCTTCAACACTCTATCACTGCCTCTTCCTTCACTCACCTCTTTCACATTCTTTCCTTATCCTACCTTGCCTCAAACCTGTCACACACTTGTCGGGCTGGTGGGCACTCCATAGCCCTTGTCACATCCTCTTCAGTATTGGTAAAACCGGATATTGCTTTCACTACTTGAATTAAACTGCCACACGTGCCTTGTATTGTCAGTCTACCCCCATGAAAGATACAGCGTTAAGAGTTAAATTATCGCTACTTGCTCTCCTGGTGCCCTTGGAACTTAGACAGCAGGCAGCGAGCTACTGTGGATAACGCGAAGAATGCGTGCGAACCCAGTTTTTCGTACTCAATGTAATCGTGTTGTAGTCGAGCACCGTCCTCCAGGAAATAATATCGGCCTTGCGTGCCTGAGCGTCGCGTAACCTGCGTGATCGGGGACCACTATGCGTGTTCTGTAGCACTGTCCATGTGTCCACAGTGGTCATGCGTTGTTTATTTTTGCCGCTTTTATTTTACATGCGCAGTGCTGACCTGAGAGGGAGAGAGAGGCGGCTAGGCGGTGACTATGACCGCCGGATCCGTGGTCAGGTTCCCGGTGTTCTCTTCTGGCGAAATCGCCACCGATACTGTGAGCCCCAGCGCATACATGTGAGTGATCTTGCAGAGTTTTCCACTTCATCGCAGAAACCCGCTGACCTCAATCAACCGCCTATGTTCGCTGGGGCAAACAGTGTGGTAAATGGCGCGAGGTTGATTACATGGATCATGGCCACGAAACTGCCCTAGTTTCGAAACCTGTAAAAGTACGACTGTATTGAGAATTAGGTTGTTTCATATTGAGATACTGTTTCTATTATTTCTATTCTTGTTTCACTACGTACAGAGTGTGAAGATACTTCTGTTTCTTCGCTAATTGTGCTAAGAGAATGTTTTTTTTTCGCTGCCTCATCAGGCACAAGTTTATCAAAGTTCATACCAAGCCCACAAGTTACATAGTTACTCGTGCTTCAAAGCAGGCGTACATTTGAAGGGCAAAAGTAGGAACACTGACCATACTAAACATGGCAGCCGTTTTTTTTTGTTATATTGAGCTCCACTAATCATACTGAAGGAAAGAAGTGTTAATTTTAGCGGTTCGTATTCTTTGTGACATAGAAAAACATTGAGAACAGTCTCTGATGGCTAGGAAAGTTAAGGGGTTTTAATTAAAAGTAATTGTAATGCAGATGTGAAAGAAAAGTGGACGAAAATATAACTTCCCACCGGCTGGATCCGCACCTGTGACCTTTTAATAGCGCGTTCGATGTTCTGTCACAAAGCCATGACGGCGGTGATCTCCCCGTCCTCTTTATAAGGTATGCATGTGCGGTAAACGGGGTAGCGTCAGTCAGCGCCGCCAATAACCATTACGGCTAGTGGGAGACACCTTCTCGGCCTGTTGGTGTCCCGTTTCACGTGATGGTATTACGAGCAGACAGCTGACTATAATATTCTCTCGCATATTACCGGAAAAAATCAGAGTTATAAGTATGGTTCTTGGTGCCATTGTGTGTTATTTCTCACTAAATTGGTAGGGTTCGCACTTTATGTTCATCATTACGGTGTGGTTGTCGCACTAAAGATTGTGCCCTTGTACATCAGAGGCAGGAATCATGAAAGTAGTGGAGCACCCAGTAGAAAAGAATGTTCAGTGGCGTTCACGTCGACAAAGGTGACCGTTGCTGCTTGTCTGCCCACAGGAAAATGTATATATATATTTTTATTATTCACGCCTAAGGCTTAGAATGCACTATAAAATTATTCTTCATATTTCTTGGCAGATCGGTACGAGGAGCAGTAGACAAAAAACGAAATTGCACTTTACAGAAGTAATCATTCAAGATGTCACGCTATACAAGAAAAGCGATAAAAATTCCCGGTCCTAGTCTATAGTGATCGCACGTAGCAGGAAACGAATGAAAATACGGCCTACGAGAATGTGCGTGACATTGATTTATTTGAACGATATTTGTATCACAAAATATTTTTTTGTTTTTTATTCAAGAGGAACAACGCTGCCATTGTGCGAGAGACGACGTGAGTATGTATGTTAACTAATAATGGCATGCTGATTACTGTAAATATTACTAATTTTAATGTAGTTGTGGCAGCACATCTTCCGCTAACCATGCGACGATACGTGCAGGAAGCACAAGGTAAAATGTACGCGGAGCGAAATAGTCTCGCTTGCTATCCGATCAAGCGTCTGCGCATTCTACGACCACGTGTCCGATAGATACCAGGTTCTGCGACGTAGCACAGCTACCCACCGCCAGTGCGTGTGAAAGAGCCAATAATTTCTTTATTTGTTAATATCTCTTCAGAGCTCTGGCCAAAGATACTCAGCATTAACAAGACAGCTCAAAAATATGTTCGCCTGGTTACTATAGCCAATTTGCCTATAACGTGTTACAGCATTATTAGTAGCTTTAGTAACCGACGTTATCTCAATTTAGCGTTTTTTCTCTCATTATTAGTAACTGTGCATGCGTGCGGAATCCTGTTAATATATGATCCTTTCACCTCATATGTGGCAATCAAATAAAAAAAACAATGTTACCTTGTCGCCCACTGAGATATACGAGAGACATTCGAATCGAAAGAAGCATCCTAGAAAAAGACCGTCCTGGAAAAAGGACAAGCGATGCCGTTAGTGGTGTCATACTTTAGTAAACTAGCTGGTACTATTGAGATACAAAAACATCCAAAAATGATTGATACTGATTGAATGGCTAAGTTAGCCAAGTATCGTCAGTTTTCTCAAGCATTAAATTAGCATGGACTTCAGGGACGGCAGTATGAGGCATTGTGTGTGTGTTTTCAAGAATCTTTCCAGGTATAACCCAGAATCGGCTGCACATAACAGTCACTATGAACTAAGAGAATACGAAGTAGCTGAAGTACAGGCACCATCACTGTTGACATCAAAATCTCTTGGTAATATTGCAATCATCTTGCTTAAAGCTTACGCCAAGCTTATTTTAGTGTTTATTAGTCATGTACGTGTGACGCACAGGTATACACAGATTAGAGAGCACCGATAGCTCAAGCATATGTTTTTCTCAGGAATTTGTGTATTGAATACCTTTTATATAATTATTGACTTGCTGAATAACTCATAAATGTGAATTGTTGTGTTCGTCCCACGATGTGCACTGCATCCTACGGAACAATTCTTTGCATCTTGTGGTCCATCGCTGATGAAATGAAGTTAGCCTTGTTGCGGTGGTCTAATGGCTAAGGCACTAGGCCGCTGACCCGCCGGTCGCGGGATCGAATCCCGGCTGTGGCAGCGGCGTTCCGATGGAGGCGAAAATGCTGTTGACGCGTGTGCTCAGATTAGGACGCACGTCAAAGAACCCCGGGTTGTCGAAATTTCTGGTGTTCTCCACTACGGCGTCTCTCATAACCATATGGTGGTTTTAGGACGTTGAACCCCACATATCATCATCATGAAATGAAGTTACTCTTATCAACCTTTGTCTGCAGCAAAATCTGTTTATGCGCCATACTAACACTTTTTAGGCAACGGCCATATGGTATGTGCCATGGCTCGTAAACTTCACTGTGGCAGTCATGTGTTCTCACGGCAGTTTTAACACATCAATGCTGACTTCTCGGCTAGTTCGCTGTGATGAGTGCATGAAAAAGAGTGCTTATATATAGTCAATCGTCGAAATCACAGGCCGAACAAAGTCCACTCTGAGCGGCTTCTTTTCAGGTACAGTAAAACCTGATTTACACGAGCTTGGTTATTTAGAACTACCACCGAGTTCGAAGGATCTGTGGACCCGTATTTTGCAATGTATTTGAATGAATAATTCGAAGTGGCGGTCGGTACAAGTCCAGTTAATTCGAAAACTTTAGGTCCCATGTGCCGATTGACGATACCAATTTTGAGCAATTCCGCGGAAATTATGGCGCTTGAGGGAACAGGGTAAGCCCTACACCCGCAATGTATTTAAGGCGCAGTTTATGTACTTTTTTCTTCATAACTATTCGATGTACAGCTATTATTTCACTATTATTAGGATAGTTCCCCATTCTCTTTTTTTACTGAAGCAGGTTTCACACTGAAAGTTGCTATGCTCATTTTTTTGTGAATTGTTTCCTTCAGGCTGACAATTATCACTCATTATTAGCTGTTAGATGTCTTGTTGACGAATAGCACTTCCTCACACAAAAAATACCCTGCATCAGCACATTTTTATTACGTTATCTAAATATTGGCTGAAATAAATGCTTTGGATACTTGGAATGCTGAAATAAGGGAAGAAAAGTAAAAAAAGAGTATGTTTAAAAATAATCGCTCCAAATGTTCAAAAAGTGCACTATTTCAAAGGTAACTGAGACGACAGCACATTACAAACCCGAGGCAACAGCAAGATATTTATCACCAATATCATTTTTTGTTCTAGTGTTAAAAGTCTTCCAAGCTAGCTGTCAGCAAAGTCACGCCCGCGGGATGGTTCTAGCTGGCAAAGTCGGTTTGCTAGCAGGCAAAGTCGCGCCCGGGGGCTGGGATAATCACGCCCGCGGGCTGGTTCAGTAAAGGTATTACGTAAATGTACTTATTGAACGTAAAATGCTATTAGTGAAAAGTTTCTTTTTGATAGCTCGTTGCTAGCGACCTAACTAGCTAGCGCTATGCTAGTACTAGCTACCGGAGTACTATGCCAGTCATATGCTAGTACTAGCTATTGTAGTACTATGCGAGTACTATTCAAGTACTAGCTACCACAGTACTATGCTAGTGCAGCTAGCTATTACTGCGGCCCAAATAATTTCTAAGGTGTCACGTTTCAGTACCGCGACGCAGTCGAATAGAGTTCTGAAAATATTCTGAAATATCGTATAACAAATCGAACTGTGCTCTGTTCAATTCGGTTGAAACAGCGGAGACTTATTTTCACTTGTTTCAGCAACCAAGTTACCCAGATTCATGCAAGTCCAGTTTTATGCAATAAATTTAGGCCAGGATGAAGGCGTTCTTGCTTGGAACTGGAGTGTCACCAAAGTGAACGTGTTGAAAGCTTCTAACAATCTTTTGGTGTTTGTCATAAGACATTGGGGATTACGCTGCATTTGAATGTAGCAGTAAAACTTACGTACAAGTTTACATCCCTGACAACCCGTGCAAGTGTTATGCTAACGAAGCGTTCTCGTCATTAAGTGCTATTAAGTGATAATTTATCTGTCCGTTTCGCCGAACGTTTAGCTCCACATTACGTGCTACATTGCTTAAATCTTCTTCTCACGTTTATTTTAATAAACACTGGCGGCGAAGTGCCACCGTGATTGCTGCGGTCACTTGTGCTTTTCAATGCATAGTTATATCATAATTTTAATGCTCTAGTCGCTGATACACACCAACATACCACTGTTTACACAATCGAAGTTGTTTTTGACGCCTAAAAGTAATTTTTATAGCTTTGTTAACATTCGCTGCAAGTAACATATTGGGCGATTCCAGAGCTACCGCTATTTCTACAATTGTTACTTTGCTATTCGGAAACTGTGCAAACAGTATTTAATTCGTACTTATTCGACTCGGTCACAAAATTCACTATTCTGTGATGGCTACAAAGGGGGCACACCACTGCCGTGTTGTTCCTATTTCGGCTGCCTTGAGTTATTCAAAGTTCACTTGAATTTAAATCTCACCTTCGTGCCATCGGCCTGCATTATAAGCCCAATACCAGCTCCTTTGAATGCAAAAAACGAGCACATTATTTTCTCCTGGCGTTTTTGGCCCTTTGTGACGTTATTTGTGACGAATGAACTGTGATTCCCCCTGCAGTCATTACAGTACATACCTTAGTTTGGTCGTCGTACACGTGAAATATGAAAAGTGGGTTGTCTTCTGCGCTGCTTTACCATGCAGTCGGCCATCCGTTTCTCACCTTACTATCGTGCGCGATAATTGATTTCAATTACTTCGGTGTGCTTCCGACTGCGCAAGTCGCGATAACGACGTGTAGCTGATAACCGCGAAATATTGGTAGGTTCAACACTTGTCCCTGATATTGTACTCGTGTTTTTAAGAAATAAGTGGCCAGGAAGAGGAATCACCTGTACTAAATGTAGCGAAGGAAGTAGGCAAACCACTTATTAGTATTTGAACGCGAATTGGATTTTCCAGTGTAGCCGAAGTGGCTGGTACTCACACCCCAATCTCGAGGCTTACCATCGCGCCACCTTATCTGCTAAGCTACTGTGGCGAATTCATCATAAATGAATCGTCAATACATACGCAGTATATTTTCTCATTACCTTTGTTTGCTTTTAAACCTAATGACAGATGAGTAGCTGTTGGAAATTCCGTTTGGTCATGCTCAGAGATGCATGCGACACTTATTTCAATAATAATGTACCATTTGTGGCCACGTATGTACTTCCGAATAGCGTTAAGGTAAAAAGTTATAGACAAAGCGACAGATGAAAGTGGCACTGCCAATATAAACGAAAGCATCTTTGCAATTTCTTCTCGACAGCGTAATCGACATAACACAGGAACGCTTCATCGCGATCGCGATGCAGACTCACACTCTTCTTCATACTCTTCACGCTGCTCTCCGAGGACTGAGTATTGCTGTCAAAATAATGACGACCTTGCTACACAATAATGCTTAGAAGCGGGACTCACGGCAATGCATTGGAAAAGTTTGTGTAAGTTTTATTTTTTCCATGGTGGTATCACCTGTACTAAAAGTAGCGAAGGCAAGTAGGCAAACCACTTATTAGTCTTTGAACGCGGATTGGCTTTTCTAGTGTAGCCCAAGTGGCTGGTACTCACACCCCAATCTCGGGGCTTACCATCGCGCCACTTTATCTCCTAAGCTACTGTGGCGAGTGCATCATAAACGAATCGTGAATACATACGCAGTATATTTTCTCATTACCTTTGTTTGCTCTTAAACCTAATGACAGATGAGTAGCTGTTGGAAATTCCGCTTGGTCATGCTCAGAGATGCATGCGAAACTTATTTCAATCATAATGTACCATTTGCGGCCACGTATGTACTTCCGATTAGCGTTAAGGTAAAAAGTTATAGACAAAGCGACAGATGAAAGTGACACTGCCAATATAAGCGAAAGCCTCTTTGCAATTTCTTCTCGACAGCGTAATCGACAGAACACGGGAACGCTTCATCGTGATCGCGATGAGCACCCTGCTCTTGCTCATCAGACTCACACTTTTCTTCATACTCTTCACGCTGCTCTCCGAGGACTGTGAGTATTGCTGTCAAAATAATGACGACCTTGCTACACAATAATGCTTAGAAGCCGGACTCACGGCAATGCACAATGCATTGGAAAAGTTTTTGTAGCTTTTATTTTTTCCATGGTGGTATCAGCTGTACTAAAAGTAGCGAAGGCAAGTAGGCAAACCACTTATTAGTCTTTGAACGTGGATTGGCTTTTCTAGTGTAGCCCAAGTGGCTGGTACTCACACCCCAATCTCGGGGCTTACCATCGCGCCACTTGATCTCCTAAGCTACTGTGGCGAGTGCATCATAAATGAATCGTGAATACATACGCAGTATATTTTCTCATTACATTTGTTTGCTTTTAAACCTAAAGACAGATAAGTAGCTGTTGGAAATTCCGCTTGGTCATGCTTAGAGATGCATGCGAAACTTATTTCAATAATAATGTACCATTTGCGGCCACGTATGTACTTCTGAATAGCGTTAAGGTAAAAAGTTATGGACAAAGTGACAGATGAAAGTGACACTGCCAATATAAACGAAAGCATCTTTGCAATTTCTTCTTGACAGCGTAATCGACAGAACACGGGAACGCTTCATTGTGATCGCTATGAGCACCCTGCTCTTGCTCATCAGCCTCACACTCTTCTTCATACTCTTCACGCTGCTTTCCGAGGACTGTGAGTATTGCTGTAAAACTAATGACGACTTTGCTACACGATAATGCCTAGAAGCCGGACTCAAGGCAATGCGTTGGAAAAGTTTTTGTAGCTTTTATTTTTTCCATGGTGTCCTGACTTAAAGAGAGGGGGTACAAGTTGTACGCACGGGGTGAGTTCATGTGACAGAAATGCCATGCGATGGCAGGCAGCGCTTTCTACAAGCTCCTGGTGGTGCCCTTCTGAACTCTTCACCAACTTTCACAAATGCATGCAGGGCGAGACTTCTTCGGCGAGGAAAAGCTGAACCCCCGTGAGAGAAAGCAAAGCTCCCGACTTCTGGGGGTGTTTCGCGCGTCTCGATATTCTATTCACAAAATGTTCTGGCTATATATTGACGCATGTTTACATGTGGACGATAACGATGATGGGGCATTTAGGGGGCACGAGGTAGTGGGCCTCTAGCTTCTCTAGAGGCCGAAGAAGACGATCTTGTGGCTCAGCTGCTAAGGACACGCTGCTTTCGTCGTCCCAAGGTGTATCTGTGTTTTATTCGCGTTGTACCGTGACACTGGTGAATGTGCTGGGCCGCAACCCTGTCTTATGCTCCACACGCCCGCTGGGAGCCGATCACCGAGTCCAAACGCATTGTCACCTGTAGAAACACCGGTGCATCGCTCCAGTCGACGGTTGCGAGGCCTCGCGCCAGAGCTCACTCACTCGCCGGAACCTGCTAGGCGCCGCACACCTCAACCAATGGCCAACGCAAGTTCGCAACAGGTGCCCCAAGGCAGCTTTCCGACGCACCCATCTCAGGTGACCCTCTTTCAACCCCTCGTCCCTGATCGCTTTAGTGACGGTGCCCACGAAGACGTTCACGACTGGCTTGACCACTATGAGCGTGTTGCCAAGGCAAATCAGTGGTCGGAACAGGAAAAGCTTTCACGCGCCTATTTCTACCTTGACGACGGTGCTCGTACTTGGTATGAGAATAGAGAAGGCAATTTGTCAGCTTGGCTCGACTTTCGACAGAAGTTCGTCGATACCTTCGCCAATATCGATAGAAGAGACCGTGCGCAGCAGTTATTGGAGCTACGAGTTCAAAAACCCAACGAAACCGTTGCAATGTTTGCCGAGGACATGACTCGTCTCTTTCAACGAGCTAACCCGCACATGACGGAAGATAAAAAGTTGAGTTACCTCATGCGCGGTGTCAAGGAACAGCTTTTTGCCGGGCTACTGCGCAACCCTCCGAGTACCGTGGCTGACTTCATTAAGGAGGCTACGGCTATCGAGCGGGCCCTTCATCAACGCTGCAGGCAATATGACCGCATGTCCTGCAATGTCCCATTCAATGCTATCGCCATGACGTCTGAGAGTCAGAGCTGCTTGCGAGACTTGATTAGGGAGATAGTTCGCGAGGAACTGCAGAAGTTGCGGAATCCGGTTGCTGAAAATCCCATCGCGTCGATCGCTGAAGTCGTACGCGACGAAATCCACCAAGCATTGTCTACGGCTAGTCCTGATGCTCAGCAGCGTCCTATGAGCTACGCTGCCGCTCTCCGACGTCCACCACCCGCTATGCCGACGCTGTACCATCAGGTTCCGATGGCCCCTTCGTATCCGCCGCAAGAACAGACACAGCATCAACCACCCACGCTACAGCCATACAACCAGCCGTCCACAGCCACCCCATGGGCATCGACGCGTCCACCGACCCGGAAAACAGATGCATGGCGCACAGTGGACAGACGTCCACTATGCTTTTACTGCGGAGGTGCAGGACATATTGCCCGTCATTGCTGGCATCGAGGTGATTCGTTCCGTCCTCATCGACCTTGGTTTGGCGGTCGACGTGCCAACGATGAATACACTCCGCGCCGTGACGACACCTCTTTCTATGGAGCCCTTTCCCACTTTGAGGACGGCTCTACCACTGCAGAGAAGGCAATGCCTGCTCACCCTTCTGGTTCGAGACGTCAGTCCCGATCTCCGTCCCCCGCGCGTTCGCCTTTGTCGCACCGCCGCACCTATGCGGACCTTAATACAAGAAGGTCACCTAGCCCACGCCGGTGAAACTGAGAGCGGCGACCTTCGGGGGCAAGGTTGCAGGCCATAAAGATGATGACAAGAAGCCTCCACAGCACGACGCCATACAGCCGATAAGCCGTGAAAACGACGAAATTGTGACTGCTGACCTTAGTGTTCTTCTCGACGGCCAGAAAGTAACAGCTTTAGTCGACATTGGTGCCGACTTCTCCATTATCAGTCAGGACCTCGCCGACAGCCTCAGAAAAGTGAAGACGCCATGGACGGGCCCACATATAAGAACAGCAGGAGGCCACTTATAGATGCCCTCGGGAAGATGTACCGCAAGAATTGACATCGGAGGTTCTCTTTTCACTGCGTCGTTCGTCGTTATCACCGCATGCTGCAGAGACGTAATTCTTGGCATGGACTTTTTACGGGAATATAGTGCCGTCATCAACATACCAGCAAGCTTGATTACGTTTTGCAACAGTTCGGGCTTACCGATTCTCCAGAGGCGCGACGAAACCAACTGCGTCTTACCGATGACGATGTGGTTCTCCCTCCGAGGTCATGCACGCTTGTTTCTGTGGCCGCCGCTGCTCAGTTTGACGCCGAAGGAGTTGCAGACCGAATAAGCTCACTGCTCTTCACCCACGGTATTTCTGTCGCACGAGGTATCGTCAGAGTTGCTGCTGGACGCACGGACTTGCTGCTGACCAATTTTAGTGCTGAGCGCCGGCACCTTCCTAAAGGCACGGCTGTGGCTTACTTCGACGATGTCGTAGATGCCGAAGGCTGCTTGGCGGTAGTCGACGAGTCGCTAAATCTTTATTCAGCGCCTGTTCTGGACGTTAGCATTACTTTGCCGAAAGACGACCGGCGCAGACTTCTTGAGCTACTGGCCAAATTTCAAGACTGCTTTTCGACAACATCAAGAGTTGGCCGCACGCCTCTAACCAGGCATCGAATAATTACCGAGGAAACGGCGAGACCTATTCACCAGAACCCTTATCGCGTGGCTCCAAAAGAACGTGAAGCGATACAACAGCAGGTAGACAGAATGCTTGAAGATGACGTCATTCAGCCTTCACAGAGCCCCTGGGCGTCACCTGTAGTCCTCGTTAAGAAAAAGGACGGCAGCCTGCGCTTCTGTGTGGACTACCGGAAGCTAAATCAGGTGACCAAGAAAGACGTATATCCACTACCGCGTATAGACGACTCTCTCGACAGACTTCAACATGTTCGATACTTCTCTTCAATGGACTTGCGGAGTGGATACTGGCAAATCGAGGTGGACCCGAGAGACCGCGAGAAGACCGCTTTTGTGACACCGGATGGGTTATATGAATTTAAGGTCTTGCCATTCGGTTTGTGCTCAGCCCCTGCTACCTTTCAAAGACTCATGGATACCGTGCTTTCTGGGTTGAAGTGGAAAACATGCTTAGTATATCAGGACGACGTCATAGTGTTTTCCGCGACGTTTGACGAGCACCTTGAAAGACTTGAGGTGGTCTTACGAGCCATACAGTCCGCGGGCCTGACGTTGAAGCCTGAGAAGTGCCACTTTTGCTACGAAGAGCTGCGATTTCTTGGTCATGTCGTCAGTCATGCTGGTATTCGTCCCGATCCTGAAAAAATCGCAGCCGTAGAACAGTTCCCCATGTCAACCAATAAAAAGGCTGTCAGACGCTTTCTCGGCCTCTGCGCATATTATCGACGATTTATCGCGGACTTCGCACGCATAGCATCACCGCACACTCGCCTCACAAGAGAAGACGTCACCTTTGAGTGGAATAACGAAGAGGAAGCTGCTTTTAACGATCTTCGCCAGCGACTACAAACACCCCCAATCCTTGCCCACTTCAACGAGAGAGCCCCTACGATGCTTCACACCAATGCTAACAATGTTGGTCTGGGAGCTGTGCTTGTGCAGCAGCAAGAGGGCGCAGAAAGGGTAATCGCTTACGCAAGCAGAACGTTAACACGTGCTGAGGCTAATTACTCCACGACTGAGAAGGAATGTCTCGCCGTGGTATGGGCGGTTACGAAATTTCGTCCGTATTTATATGGCCGCCCCTTCAAAGTAATTAGCGACCACCACTCACTGTGTTGGTTAACTAATCTTAAAGACCCTACCGGCCGATTAGCGCGTTGGAGTCTCAGGCTGCATGAATTCGACATGGCAGTCGTACATAAGTCAGGGAAGCGACATATGGACGCCGACTGTTTGTCCCGTTCACCCATTGGGTCGGTAACCCTACCCGAGGAGAAGGAAACATCATTTCTCGGTGTCCTCGACACGACCACCATTGCGCAGCAACAACGAGACGATGCTGAGTTGCTTGGCTTAATAACATACTTGGATGGCAGATCTCGGAAGGCGCCAAGAGTTTTCGCAAGAGCGTTGTCATCATTTTGTTTACGTGGCGGTGTACTCTATAAAAGAAATTTTTCGTCGACGGGATCTGCCTATCTGCTCGTAATCCCAGCAGCCCTTCGCACCGAAGTACTGAAAGCATGCCACAACGAGGTTACCTCTGGCCACTTGGGTTACACAAGAACGTTGGCCAGGGTACAGCAAAGGTATTACTGGCCAAGACTAACCACAGCCGTGAAGCACCACGTTCGTACATGTCTCGACTGCCAGCGACGCAAGTCACCGCCAACTAAACCAGCTGGCCTCCTGCGACCCGTACAGGTCCCAATGACTCCATTCCACCAGATCGGCATGGACATTTTGGGCCCACTCCCTACTTCTACTGCAGGCAACCGATGGGTTATTGTCGCGACGGATTATTTGACCCGTTATGCCGAGACAAAGGCTATCCAGAGAGGTACAGCAGCGGAGGTGGCAAGATTTTTTATCCAGAATATTGTACTAAGGCATGGTGCACCAACGGTCGTAATCACAGACAGAGGAACCGCATTTACAGCAGCTCTTTTGGACCATGTTTTGATGCTAAGTGGAACAACGCATCGTAAGACCACCGCATACCACCCACAAACGAACGGGCTGACAGAGCGTCTAAACAAAACCATTGAAGACATGCTTTCGATGTACGTTGACGTCGAACACAAAACTTGGGATACAATCTTGCCTTACATAACGTTTGCATACAACACGGCCAAGCAAGAAACGACCCGCATGACACCTTTCAGCCTCGTTCATGGACGGGAAGTACGAACCATGTTAGATGCAATGTTACCGCATGAACGCGACGACATCGTCCCAGACACCGACACGTTTACGGAACGCGCAGAAGAAGCTAGGCAACTTGCACGTTTACGGATCAGCCAGCAGCAAGACTACGATGCAGGCCGCTACAATACTCACCGCAGAACAGTCGTCTACCAACCTGGCGACAAAGTATGGGTTTGGACGCCCATACGAAAACGAGGACTTTCCGAAAAACTCTTAAGAAGATACTTTGGACCGTACCTAGTTGTGCGACGACTGAGCGATGTGACTTACGAAGTTGTTACCGACTGTTCGTATAGTACAAAGCGTCGCCAGCACCATCCTGAACTCGTTCACGTAGTCCGCATGAAACCCTACGTCAGCGAGTGATTGCATGATACTATACTTTAGAAAAAAAACTGCATTACAGACTGCGCATCGGGGCGATGCTCTTTGAGAGAGGGGCAAATGACGCATGTTTACATGTGGACGATAACGATGATGGGGCATTTAGGGGGCATGAGGAAATGGGCCTCTAGCTACTCTCGAGGCCGAAGAAGACGATCTTGTGGCTCAGCTGCTGAGGACACGCTGCTTTCGTCGTCCCAAGGTGTATCTGTGTTTTATTCGCGTTGTACCGCGACAATATGTTTAATGTAATCCTAGATTGCTTATGCATTGAGTTGAAGCGTGGTCGCGTTCGAAATTAGTATAAAATAAGGGAGAAACGAATTGATCACTTCACATAGTTGGATTAGCTAATACAGCCTCGTTACTCATTCGTGCGTTTTATTCAGGCTACGCTATGTTTTACTCATCCTCCAGCTTGGGTTGCTATTTATGCGAATGCCGCTCTGCGCCTCTGCGTCCTCTGCATCTAGTTATCAAAAATATCTGTTACTCGAGTAAAGCTAAGTTTAATGTGATTACAGGGATTCTTACTAAATAAAAAGGTGTACATTAAAAGGTGAGCGTGGCGCGTATCATTCTGAAGGCGTGTCGACTATGCTAAATATATGTTCATTACATTGTACATACGGTAAGCATTTCTAAATTACACACTGGGAACCAAAGCCCTACTTGTGGTTTTCGCGGCCGATTATGTGAGGGCTTTGATTCAACGTTGACGGGGTGAACGTAATTGTGCATGTTCAGTATCAAACTTGCGCCACTAATTCGATAGTAAGGCTGGTTATTCATGAAACGGGTTCGATGTTCACAGCTGTGGACTCCTCGACAGAAATCCTCAAGGAGCAAACCAAATGTAAAGTAGCACCGATCATTGTTGCCGCCGTGACACCTACAATGCGAAACGTTCCTAAACTTACTGAGTCGCTTGCCAATTACTACCCGATTGTGACATAGACAAAATTTAGGCGGCTGGGCTTAACATCCGGAGGGACCGGTTTACGCTTCCTGCAGCAAAATCTTAGGATGCGCTGAGTGGGCCACATACGACTCACGAGCTCTGTACGTTGATTTCGTTGCAGGTATACTACAAATCGCCGTGGACAGCGTTGCGCTGCCTTTGCACTTGACCATTAAAGAATAGAGCTTGGGGATAAAGAACAGGGGCGTTCAGTCTTTGCATGCTGTGCCTAAAGTGACAATAAAGAGCTGAACGCTTTTTCACGAATCAGCGAAGTACAGTTTCACGTTCCCGAAAACATCACTCCTACAACAACATGACGCCACTTCAATATTCCCGCACTAAACGTTGAGACGTGATAAATTTTGAAGGCGTCTTCTGAACAACGGAGGACATTGTCACTTGTGGGTGGGATAAACCTATCAAATGAATTTTTATAATATTTCAGCCAGCGAATTTCACAAAAATTTGATGTTGAGCGCAGAGAGTTCAGCGCCAAATTTATAAACGAAACTTCCACTTTGATTTTCACCACTGATAATAAAATCAAGGTATTGAATTAAAGGGCATTGGAGCTGCGCGATTGCAGTTCATTGCGTTGTTGCTTCATTTGGCATCCCTTTAAAATTGACTTGTGATGCCATAAAAGTGAACTCCAAATATCAAACAAGAACAAAACAAATCGAAGGAACAATCAAAGCTTTGAAAAAGCACTCAATACCACAGTTGAACAACTTGATGCAGTCAATTTGCTTGCACCAATATAGCCGTGGATGAATACCACGGACTGCCACTTATTTCGCCCAGGGCTTATGCCAGCCCATCTGATCGCCTAATTCTCAAAAACTTAAGACATTCGCTTTCAGTATTTGCAAAGTAAAAGTATCACTGAGAGTTCTGATTTTATTGTTTCAAGTCTGCTGTCTTTTCTACTTACAGTCGCACCGTTCAAAACAGTAATAAGTAAGCACATGCATATTTATATCTTTACCCATACTGCAGTACCGCGTAAGGTGCATTTTGTTTTTGTTAGAATTGTTTTCGTAACGTACAATGAATGCAACTACAAAGAGCGTCGTTTACTGCTAAGAACAGCAGCAGGGGTTCGCTACGAGCGCTTGCCGTGTTCTTGCCGCTGCGTCTGCCGATGCTGTTCGGCAGACGCAGAAGAATCATGCCGTTACATAGACATCCTCAGCGCATTGCTAGTATTTTATAATGTTTATTGTTCCGGCGGTGGTCCCGTTTGTACGTCGCTGTGTTTAACCGACTACTCGTCCTTTCACAGATAATATGCGGCCCACGCAGCGTGCCGAGAGAGTGCTTCTGAGAACATTGCATTGCCTCGTACACCGGATACGAATGCTTCAAATGCGATTACGAAGCTTCGCATGGCGTTTGGCGCTTAACATCCGGAGGGGCCAGTTTACGCTTCCTGCAGCAAAATCTTAGGATGCGCTGAGTGGGCCACATACGACTCACGAGCTCTGTACGTCGACTTCGTTGCAGGTATACTACAAATCGCCGTGGACAGCGTTGCGCTGCCTTTGTCGAAAGAGATGGCAGTTTCATCCCAAACAAAATGGACAGCTCATCGTACTAGCAGCGAAACAAAACAAGAGAACTGTTTTAAGAAACTTCGTGTTTCATGCTCGATTGTGGTTGCGCCAAATATCAAAACAAATCCTAAGACTTCCATTACGGCGGCTGTTCACGTTGTTCCGTATGAAAATTTCAACAGGACGGAATGCTGCCGCAGAAAGACTTTAGGTGAGTTGTGCACTACAGCCACCACACATTACGCAAAGGAAGCTGCAAACAACGCTGCGTGGTATGACTGAAGGCAAGTAGGCGTATACGTAATTTTAAAACCGCCAGCTTCACGTTAGAGTCTGCTGCGGATTTCCACGTTGCGCCTCTGAAGATGTAGAATTTTCTCGCCTCAGCTGTTTACTCTTTCCAGATTCTAATGAAACCATCCCGTAAGTTTCCACTTATTGTGGCGTAGCGTGTTCTATAGAGCTTGTAGGTTTAGCTAATCACATAAGCTCCTATTGAAAACCAGCGCGTATGTCAGTATCCGCGCAACCAAACTGACAGCGCTGTATAAGGCACTACGGAGCTGTGGGCAGCCGCTGAGAAAATAATCGGCGGAGTACTGATACCCCTGTCACGCGTCCTTACGACATAGAATATGAGGTTCGTGTGACACGGCCACCATTACGCAAACGAAGCTAAACGTAGCATTTCGCAAAGGGCGTTCAACGAACTCCCTTTGCAGCTGAACGAGGTACTCTCGTCCTCGGTATCTCAAGGTATGAAACAAATTTCGAGCACCGGAATTCCACACTGAGCACAATAACTCATTTCGGCAATAATAAACTTTTTTGTTGCAGTACTCATTCATAACGTGTTTACATTTATATAGGCTCGCCGGAGTGCAGCTATTTTCCACCCCGATGGCGAGGCACCACCACGTGCCTAGCCAGTAGGGCTCGGCGCTGCCGTTTAAAAATTATTTCATCCACGTGTGCGATTGCTGTCGTCGCCGTGTTAAGTTTGCCCGTGAGAGGAACGACTGGCTGCGCTCCATTATCGTAAACTGCTTCGACAGCTGCAGGACTGGGTAATGGGACCCGACCTCATTCAAAAGCAACTTGGAGTGCGCTCGCGATAGCAGAAAGCACACTTTCATACACGGGCTATAAAAAACACTATTCGTCGAGAACGGTGCACTGTAAACAAACGCAGCGTTGGGCACAAGGTGGCCAGCGCCGCTGCCAGCATCGCTACAATTAGCGAATGCATTTTTATTTGAAAACTAAATTTTGTTCGCTTCAGACCTCCCCATTATTGTATTTTTGTAAAAGTTACATAACGTAAATCCACAAAAAAAGCATCGAGAGATAAAATCCGGACACTTCTGCGAAAATCCAACAGCATTGGCTGAGCCCCTTCACGGCAACTATAACAACCTTGTCATTGCTGTGTGACACACACTCCCACAACGATATCTCCGTCAGACTCACTATGGGAGATTTACGTTGACTGAGTTAAACAGAGTTCAGTGGTGGCCGTGTGACTGGAGTATAACTCGTAAAATGTTCGGAACGGGACACCGAGCGCATACTTCATAACAGTTGCGGCGTTTATTCGCATATTAGTGGGCAGTTCGCCCCGTATATTTTTGACGTCAATAGTGTTTTTTTTACATTACAAGACCGCCAAGGGATTTAAGCACATGTGCTGAGAGCTCACCGACCGCTAAACCGTCATGGTTTGTAAAGAAGGCAAAATTTTCCCTTCATCTCTTTACTTCGGGTTTCAGTTGTTCAGAAACAACCGAAAAGCAATCTCATTCACAAAACACACCACACACACAGCTGCTCTGAATACACCCCCCACCCCCCACCCCATGTCTCGGTTCACCCTCCATTTTTTACTAGGCGACTCGGCAATGCTGGCATACCGGTAGAGTAGTTAAAATTGGGAGGTGTGAAAAGCGGCCGCTCTAAGTTGGCTCCCACTCGTGAGCCTGTAGCGCTGGCGCTGTAGTCGGAGGCGCTGCCTGCTTTCTTCTTTGCAACGCACCCGCGATTGTCATTTCGAGGTTTTCGCCAGCACAAAAGTTTTATCAAAGTGAATATCAAACAGAAATTTGACTGATTATGAATACATGCATCTTCCGCTGAACGAACATTCCATTAGAACGATGTTTTCGACAGAGCGTCGTTCTGACAGCACCACTCTTTATATGCTTGGTGAAACCAAAACGGTTTTCCTTTTTGTAACTTTTAACTACGCCTTAACTGAGTAAAAAAAAGCTTGCTCTAGCGGAGCTAGGTATTTTTGACGATGCTAGTTTGTCAACATAGTCGTGTGCTAACCCGCGATGGATTGTGACAACATTTGGTGCTAATTCTGCCTGCACAGTGCGACTCACCCGAGTGCAGTTACGCATTGCCATTTTCTCAATGCTAGACTTGTATTGCACTTGAGGCAGTTTTCTGAAACATGTGTAGAAACTGAGACAGTATTTAGTTTCATGGCTGCAACAGAATTTATTACATTAAGTCACTAACGGACATTTTTTTAAGGGGGGCAAAGATTGAATTGTTTGATTTTTTTCTCCCTTTTTACTTGGTTCAGACATTTCGAAAAAAATTCTCGTCGCGCAAAATGATGTGACCACCGTTTTGTTCAACTTTTTGCAATTTTCGATGCAGCCGATTTCCGGAAACTGCTTAGACATTGTAGAAGACTGGCTACTAAACTCGAATGCAGGTTCACTGTGCTAAACACTTGTGTCAACTTGATTTCCACATATTTCTACCAGGTTTTAACGAGACACTGACGGATATAGAAGTCTCTTTAGATCCCGATCTTTAGTCGCCTGTCTTGGCAGCGTTTCGAGGCATTTGGTCGATCCTCCTACATACTAGGGTTATCGGACACTTCTTTGCTGGTACGTAGTCCGATGAAGCAGCATTTCGTCATTTTCATTCTTTAGGCAACCTCTTCGATATATATTCGGGCAGCCTTGGGAATAAAGTGGGTACCGGATCATTTCTCAAACTAGTCTTTTCACGCTGCATTCTTCCTGTCCTTCCACAATATGCACGAATTCTCGCACGCTGAATTTGAAAACCAAGCCGAAGACATAAATTTCAGGTAAATAAATCTATTTATCAAAAATCAATGTTCTAGGTGTCAAGAGAACCACAAAGCGTACAATATGGTCACTTTCCTGTAAGTAAATCTAGGGTGATTCCACAAGAGATCGACACAGGTCCAAAAGCTTTTATTTTAGATTTCATGAAGTATTTTATATTTCGTGCTTCTCTCACCAGGTAGCCCGAAGGCCAACTTCGTTTTATGATTGACGGCATAACTTACGAGAAAAAAAACATCAAACTTCACCAACACGGAGGCACCAATTTTGTTACCTGTCATTTTCGAAAATTGCAGATGCTATAAAAAGACAAATCATTTTGTTTCAATAAAAATATTTTTACCTGAAATGCATGTCTAATGAAGACTGAATTCATACGGTTTCAAGTTTGTAGACCTTAAAAAATAGCTTTTAAAAATGTCTAATTTTGCAACAGTGTAAAATAAGGTACGTATTCCCCATTTTTTTCTCCGAAAGTAATGCAAGCAGCGTTTTCAAACTTGACCCGTTTCAAGGATATGGTGTGTTCATTAGGTACGTAAATTATTGCGGCCGTAGGGCAATCTCAAATTTTTATAAATTGCCTCAAAATTCTTATATCGGAAAAAGTGTACTTTACTCAAATTTTAATAATGAAAAAAACCCATCTTCGATTTTCCTTAAAATCTTGTAAATAGACCACCGAAGGCCATCATACAGCAATTTAAAAAACATGTTGCAATATTTTGCTTTTAGCGACAATATTCGTGGTAAAAATCAGAGCTTTTCGAGAATGCGCTGATAAGTTGAGAAATCTAGAAATCGGAACGGAAAAGCGGCAATAAGCATCAAACGCGAGTAAACGTGAGCGCATTTGGTGAAGAAAGGCTGTTTTAGCAGATAGGAGTAACTAATATGAACACGATATTCCACAGTATCTGAATTCACTCTTATACGTTGAGCACTGAGACTTCTAATATGTGGTGCCTCACCATTACTGACACACAGATAGAGCTGCTGTGACGGACACGTGTTTGGAACACGTTGGGTAAGAGAATTGAATGTTGAATGAGTTCAAAAACGTTTCGTAAGAATTTTTTATCTCTTGGGGCACGAATACTGCCGCATTAACCTGAAGAACACGCTCTAGGGCAAGTTGTCATCCGTCGTCTCTTCTACAGATGAATTGCTGTGTGCGGCATCTCGGAGGCAATGCTTTAGATCATATGGTTCAAAGTAGGGACAATGATTACACCTCCTGTAATTTTATCGACAAAAACATTGTGAAATTCATTTCAACGTACTATACTTCAGTTTTGCATTCTCACTGTGGATACTTGTGCGCAAGTATCCACAGTGTGCATGCAAAACGGAAGTAACCGCCGCCGGCAAAATACGGGAAAAGACTGAGCCAGCATATGAGGAGAATGACATGTGTTTTGTGGAGAAGGAGGGCTGGTCACTTTGGCAACGCTTTTCGCTCTGCCTGCAGTGCCCGGGTGGTTCATCCCTGACTAAGTGGTTTGGCGCCACACGCTTCCCTCTGTGGTTGTTCTTAAACGGTCTATCCGTTCATCGCGTGCGCCTATTGGGCTCCGTTACTTCTTTTTCTGGTAATTTTGCCTTAGAGTGTTCCTGTTTGTACTCGCTCTGCGCGGTGTCGTCCTAATCACACCGCTAACTCTGGCAATGCATCCAGGAAGTGAAAAAAAACTTTCTTGGTGCGCTCCTCACTGCCCAAGGTTAATTATAAATAATATGTGCGGTTGAACGTCCCAAATTCACCCCATGAATATCAGAGACGCCGTAGTGAAGTGCTCAGGAAACTTCAACAACTTGTGGTTCTCTAACGTGCACCAAAATCTGAGCACACGAACCTACAACATTTCCGCCACCATCGGAAATGCAGCCGCCGAAGGCGGGATTCGATCCCGCGGCCTGCGGGTCAGCAGCCGAGTGCCTTAACCACTACACTATCGCGGTGAACCTACCCAAGGTCCGATATGATGATGATGCCCCAGATGTATGGCTCAGACCCACTGTGAGCTATTGGCCAAGAAACCAACTATCAGAAGGAATCGCATATTGATTGTACAACTAATGCATTATAAGGTTAGAAAAGTATGTCACTAACTTAGAGATTACCGATGAAAACCATCCTGGTTCAATTCAGATTATTTGTGCAGAGAAACTGATATCTCGATAGAACCAACCTATAGTGAGGAAGCTCCCAAGGCAACAATGTTTCAAATAACTAAATCCGATCTAGTGTACCATCCATTCAAGTGTACCAGCCATTCATGCTAATATTAGCCGTAAGTTTTTATAGCACTGAAGTAACAGCATCGACGCGTTTGAAGAGATAGCTCAAAGTAACTAATCATTCGATAACTGCAAATTTGGTATCGTCGGGCATGACTCTGGCTGAATTTATCCAGAAAGATAACATTTGATGTCCTTGAGAAGTGTATGAGAGTCATGGCTCTATATCAAGTGCTTTGGCAGTGCCCTGTCGCTGTGACAAGGTGAGACAAGGAAAGGGGATGATGGCAAAGAGTTTTTCCAGTCTAGTTCTTTTCGATGAAGCCCAGAATCAAGAAAGACCATGATGCGGCTCAGTATAGTATGACATTTCGTGCCAAAATAGGAGCTACCTGCATCAACCTGAGGGTGGATGTGCAAGTTCTGCATAACTCATGCCCAAACACACCGTACTAACAATTTATAAATTTTTAAACTTGAGGCTTTGGTGTCAGATATTTTAATGCCGACGGTTCACAAAAGTATTTTTTTTCGTTATTCAATTCGTCTCTTTGAAAATGTTGACTGGTGTCTGCTGCTCATGTGTTCCTGTCTTCGTTTTTCAGGACAGTGGTGTGTAGATGTGTTTCGACGAATTTGAGCGGCACATACGCGCTAGCGGTGTTTTCGCACAAACCAGGGTTGCGCTTCTGTTTTCACTCAGCCATA
This sequence comes from Rhipicephalus microplus, assembly GCF_043290135.1. Taxonomy (NCBI): domain Eukaryota; kingdom Metazoa; phylum Arthropoda; class Arachnida; order Ixodida; family Ixodidae; genus Rhipicephalus; species Rhipicephalus microplus. Next base: position 206,185,428 of record NC_134702.1, read on the forward strand.
TTCACCTTTTGGTATATAAACAACAAAAGCAAAGGTTTCTGTTGCAACGATGAAAGTACTTTCAAAACTTTTGCAGGCTGAGCGCAGTGGGCCACGCGGCATTATTACATGTGAATGAAATGGCACACCAGTGAGCCACAATAGCTGCACTTATAATAATAATTCAATAACCTAGGAGATGGCTGGCGTGACAGCTTCAAAGTTTCAACTTTAAAGATTACATTTTTTCGCTCTCTTTTCGCTAGAGTCACCTTTAATAAGAACCAACACACAATGGAGCCGAAGAAATTAAAGTGAAAATCGACACTAGTATTTTGATTTAATTGCGAACAAATTAAGAAGCCCCGCCGCGGTGGTCTAGTGGGTAAGGTACTCGGCTGCTGACCCGCAGGTCGCAGAATCCTATCCTGGCTGCGGCGGCTGCATGTTCGATGGAGGCTAAGTGCTCTAGGTGCGTGTGCTCAGATTTGGGTGCGCGTTAAAGAACCCCATGTGGTCTAAATTTCCAGAGCCCTCCACTACAGCGTCTCTCATATTCATTTGGTTGCTTTCGGACGTTAAACCCCACACATCAACAAATTGAAGGAGGTGGAAAGACAATGTATCGCTGGCAGGGACGGAACCTGCTAACTTAGATCAACGTATCAGACCCACTACCAATTGACCTACGATGACGGTCGTCCGCGAGTACAAATTATCTGTTATTTATGCGCACGCAAACCGCATAATTTTAGCCAGTGCCACTCCTGACCATGAAGGCACGCATGGAACACTGTTGATTTACCTTTCGGTGCCAGGTAGCACGTGATTAGTTTTTTACGAGCTAGCTGTTGCCCAAAATTTCTAGTTGTCATCTAGTCTGCAAGAAAAATATTCTCGAAATCACTGAGCGATAGAGGGGGTATTTCAGATTGCTATTTCTCTGGTAGAGAGAAACCTAATAAAACGAACAGACGTTTAAGCCAAGAAGTGTATAGAAAAGGGTAAGAGTATTCATAATATAAATGAAAAAAAATTAAGGACCACGCAAAGAGCACTCGCTGCCGGCGGAGATCGAGCATGCAACCTTCGAACCTGTAACTTGCAACCTTCACGTAAACAAGGGTGTGCGACGCTCACAGTCATGGCTACCAGTAGCGCTGACTAACACTCCTGCAGGGTTTAATGAAGACGTAAATACTGATAAAAAGTCCAGAAGGATGAATGCCACCGTAGCTCATATAAGTGAGCATCGGACGTGATATTAGAAGGTTGCAGGTTTGTTACCCATCGGCTCCACTTTGTTGTTCTGCTTTATTTATTCATATGCTGGAGGAATATCAGTCCTACTGTTACATGCAGTTTCCCCTCTGAAAACAGCATCATTTATTTTTTCGACCACTTGTCAGTGGTATACGAGGCTGGCCGAAGAGGAGAGGAGGAGCGACGAAAGGGTGAAGGTGATCAGCGTCGGCTTGAACGGTAAGTATTCCACGTCTCAGTCGATGCAGGCGGAAATGGAGACCGCTGGTGTCCAGATGAATAACGCTGGGCGTAAGAATACCTACTGGAAAAGTCCCGTTCACGCATATCGTACCCGCGACGCTCGTCCTGCTGGCGCTTGCGGCAAAGCGCGATATATGGCCACGATATCCACAGTAAATACATGTTGGGCGAGACGGGCGCCAAGGCGGGTAGTATAGAAGGTGCTCGGCGCACCGGCAGGTAGCGCACTCAAGTGGGCAGACGGAGGGTTGGGTAGCGTTGGCCGTAAGTGGAGCGGTGGTGCAGCAGTAACCGACGTGAGCGATGGCAGCGGCAACGTAGAGTTTGCGTTGCGAGGAGGCGCGGCCGCAACTTCCGCGTAAATTGGAGGGCTGGACGGAGGTGGCTGTACGTGGGCTGGACCGGTGAATGATGTTAGTTCCTCCCTTAGGATGTCACGCAAGGCCATGCTTGAAGGTTGCGTGATAGATGGAGAAGGTGATAAGAAGCCGATTGATTAGAGTTCTTTGCGTATAATCTGCCGTATCATGTCACGCAGGTCCCGGTCTGCTGGACGATGTTCGCTATTGCCCGACTGAAGGCGAACAGAATCAAGTTCGTCGAGACGCTGACACGTAGGGACGACGTCAGCGATAGTAGGAGGATTCTGGGCAACCAGGGCTTTGTAGGCAATGCTTCCGATGCCCTTCAAGATTTGAAGCAGTTTTTCTCACTCGGACATCGAAGCATTGACGCTCCGGCAAAGCGCAAGGACATCCTCGATGTAGGATGTGTACGACTCGCCGGGATGTTCTTTGCGAGTATCTAGAGTTCACTTTGCTAGAGCGGATCGAACGGCAGGTGTGTCGAATACTTGGCTAAGCTGCTGCTTAAAGGCAGGCGAGTCCGTGAGGCCAATCTCACGGTTCAAGAACCATGTCTTGGCAATGCCCGTGATATAAAGCGATACTCGGCGGCGCTTGTTCGAGTCGTCCCAGTGATTAGTTGCGCTCACTCGCTCGTAGTTATTGAGCCAGTCCTCCACATCTTCGCCGCGGAGACCAGCGAAGATCGGAGGGTCGCGCTGGTGGTTTACGATGTAAAAAGGGGTGCCTTGCGGCGCAGGGACGGGAGCAGAAAGGGCGTCCGCTCACTCACTCTGAGACATTTGGGTAGACTGAGGGTCCAAGCAGCGGCCTGAACGGAGCTCCAGCGAGTAGGCGTTGGGAGGAGAGGACCGGGATCGCCAATCCACTTCCACCACGCATGACGACTCGGGCGTAACGAGGTTTATTGGCCGTAAACTCGGGAACGAACAAGCGCAACGATGATGATGTTGATGATGATGATGATGATCCTTCAGCTTTGCTGGTACTCGCCCACAAAGGGGGATCGGCCAAGAACCAGGCGGCAGGATCATGAAGTGTGCTAAGTCAGGCATTCAGGTAGTCTCGTAGCCGTAGATAATAAAAATAGACAAACAGGGTAATCTCTTGGTTGCCCTTATGTACTCGCTTACAGCAGAGAAAACTTTCCTGCGGCTATAACCTAACGTAATCTCTCCGAAGGATAAAATTAGTTCCACGTTTATTTTTAAACATAGCTTCTCAATTGGTTCGACTAGGTATCTTTTCTTTTGATAAGCATAACGTTGACAGGATAAAAAGAAATGATCTATTGATTCTGATTCCTTGCAAAAGAGACACAACGGAGATGCTGTTAGTCCAGATTTATGTAGGTAGTAATTTAGATGCGGAATTTTGCATCGTAACCTGGTGATTGTAATTTCAACCTGCCGAGATACACACCGCTGCTTGTTCCAGCAATATCTTAGATATACGAAGTCTCTTACTTTATTCATTGATAATTTTTTCTATTTCTTTGTGCAAACAAGAATTTCTATGTCTGAGTGCTGTTACGTAGGTGAAATCAGGTAAAATTGATAAGAGTGGTCCGCTTAAAGATGCTTTGGCTAACGAGTCTGCCATCTCATTTGGATAAATCCTGCAGTGGCCAGGTATCCATAGCAAGTGAAAATTTTTTAGGTTTTCTGGTAATAAACTGCTAGTCATACTCAATAATGTCTAATTTCTTGCTGTAGATAGTGCAGTGCATACTGAGAGAGAATTGGTAATTAGGACTGCTTCTGATTCGCTTGCAGGAAGTTGGCGAAGCGCTAGAATTATAGCAAATAATTCAGTGATGAATATAGGCGTGTAATCTGGTAATCGAACTGAGAAAGACCAGTCGAGAGGAGTACAAAAGATGCCTATTCCAGCCTTTTCGTTCAATACGGATGTATCCGTCGCAATAATGTTGTTTATGGACAGATGAGTCAAGTAATCTTTTAACCGAGTATTTAAATATTGAAGGGGCAGTTGTTTCGCATTAGAGAAAAAAATATCATCAAATTTAATTTCAAGTTTTGAATTAGGCGTCTTCGTTATGCCAATCTGATAAATATTTACATTGAGAGGCTCTAGCAACGCTTGGACGAACCTAATCTGAGGGGAGTGTAGTCTAGACCATTGTGTTTCAATGATTGCGGTTATTTCTTGAATAAAAACGTATGAAGCTTGTCGCAGAGGCTAAATGTATATTTTTAAGAAAGTATGAACTGCAAGTATTTTAAACCGAGTTAACAAAGGTGGAAGGCGCGCTTCCACATACAAACATTATTTGCCACAAATTTGAGGAGTCTAAGACACAAGCGCAAAGCTTCTTTTTCTAATAATATTAATTGTCTCATCTTGTAAACCTCACTGCCTGAAAATAATACACACCCGAATTCCATAATAGGCTGCACATACATCTTGTAAATCATTATCAATGTACTCCTACGCAATCCTATTTTTCTGTTTACCAATTTGCGTAACCACCCCAAGGCACGTGACGCTTTACAGCCAACCTCCTCTATATGGCTTTTCCAATTTAGCGTCCTATTATATACGATGCCTAGGTATTTCAGGAAATCGACCTGGGGAAGTAGCTAGGTACGATACATCAGGGAAATAATGACACGATCCTTAAAAGAGAATGGCAGAAGCGCACTTTTTTTGACGTTCAATGACATATGGATATTGTCAAGCCATCCTTCGAGCATGTTCATGTAATTTTGTAATGCCTGGTACAATGAGTGCAGATGACTGTTTTTTGCGAAGAAAGCAATATCATCTGCATATACGTAAATTTGGATATTCTGATGAGTTGGAGTGGAACTTAGTAATATGTTGAATAACACCGGGGATAATACTGAGCCCTGAGGTACACCTCGTGTTTGCTCATATTTTTTAGAAGAGCATCCATCCAAGAAGCAATAAAATTCTCTGTCTTTCACAAACTCTGTAATCTATGCTGTCATATATTTTGGAAAGCGATAGTCTTGATCTGCTGGATTAGGATAATATATTCCACTTTGTCGTATGCTTTAGCTAAGTCTAGAGTGACTAGTGCACAGTATTCGCGGCGATGCCGAGCCAGCTGTATGCGACTTTCCAAATCCACATGTGCACACCAAATGGAGTATCCCGATCTAAAGCCAATTTGTCTTGGGTTTAGTATTGTATGTTCATTGATGTAGTTTATTATACGGGCATTTAGGACTCTCTCTAAAAGCTTGACCAGGTTAGATGTCAATGAAATAGGCCTTATGTTATCCAGAGTAAACTCCATTCTCTGTTTCTTAAGTTTCGGAATTATTTTGGAAAGCTTCCAATCTGCCGGAATCCAAGAATTTTTCTGTGAATAATTGACTATATTACGGATTTCATGTGGGGATATTTCGTATAGCACTTTAATCATTGTAGAGGTCACCCCATGAGGTTCGAGAGCAGCGGGCGGTAAGCTCTTCATCACATCCGCCAGTTCAGCTAAAGATGCCTCCTGGAAATCACAATCCACCCTTAATTTCACCATGGACTTTGGCATAATTGTCGTAAACCTAGTTTGCAAGCCTTTAGCAATATTTTCCAAGAAGTCAGAGAGTTCGCGAGGAGACATAATTTTTGAATGACTGCTTTCTGTCTGTGGAATCATTTTTCTCGCACGTAAAAACCTGAAAAGCATTTTCTTATTTTTAGACTTAGACAATTAAATTTATTCATATCATAGTCTTCTTTTGCTTTGCGCACTAGACGCTTAAAATCGGCGCCCATGAATTTGTAATCACTACAATTTTTGAGGCATTGGCTAATTAACAGCTTTTTCGAAGCTGCTTTTCGCTTTCTCTACCCCCTGACACATTCTAGATTCCACCACGGGCTAAAAGATCCCGCTGTGTTCGAGTTTACAGTAAACGTTGAATTTTTTAATGATCGTTTCAACACCGCACATAGACTCATAGCCCTAAGATCTTCCTGCATTTCCTCGCGAAAAGTTAACGTAGATTTTAAGTCTTTTTGTAATTTAGCATAGTTTACAAATTAACCAACTTTCCCTGCCAAACTGAACTTCGGGAACTTAATTTCAAACGTAATGAGAAGGTGGTCGCTGTTTGTACCACAATCTAATATATTCCACGAGAATAGGCTTAAAGTGGAGCTGGAAAATGTTAAATCAATATACGACTTAGAGTTACCTCTTACAAATGTAGCAACGTGTGAGTTCAAGCAGGAAAAGTTATTATCAAGCGTCCATTCTCCCAAACGTCTTCCGCATACATCAGATGTGAAGCCCCAAGACACATGGTGTGAATTGAAATCACCACACAGTACTATTTTTTTTCTGCATGAAGCTACCATGATATCGAGGCATCTCGTGTCTGGAACTCCTAGGAAAGTATACATTTGCAAAAGAGAAAGGCGAGCAGTCTGGTAGTGTTATGTCTAACACCAGAATTTCGTAATTCGTATCCATACACTGATACAATATCTTGGCTCTGTGACTAAATTTAGTTCATATTAAGAAAGCTAGACCGCCACCTCTACTCGGCCGATCCAGCCGTATTAATCGATAATTTTTCATGTAAAATTTTTACCGTTAGCAAGCCAGGTTTCCTGAATGGCAATTTTGTCGGGAGAAATTTGCGAAGAAATATATTGTAAATATGTAGTTTCGGACCAAATAGACCGTCAGTTCCACTGCAGAATTTTTAGGGAACCTATTTTGATGCTATACCGGCAGAAGAAACTGCCTGATCCAAAATATCTTTTTTCAAGAAATCATTTTCTGAAAGGTTCTCAAAGAAGTCTTTTTTTGACAACTATTTCTTGGATTTTGGGTTGTGAGAAGACTTTTTAGAAGGGGGAGATCTGTTACGTTTCAAAGTTCTTAGAGATTGTGTCCATATCTCTAAAGTCTCCTGAATCATTTGTCACAGGTTCTGACTCAACCTGAACTCTATTTTTTTGAAGGTCTTGCTTTCGGAGAGATAGATCTATGATTGACTGTCTGATTTTTCTCCTCTGTGCCCCTTGAAATCAACAGAGCGTGCGAATTCCGATTTGCACAGAAACTGTACCAATAATTTGTGTCAGCTGTTGTGTTAACATATAAGCCAAGGCTTCAAAAAGAGTAGCTGCCAGACGCTGCATCGCCTTTTTAGTGGACTTTTCAATAGCCTCAGTTATCGACTTTACGAGCGATGCATTCATGGCCGCTGTGTGCCGGAATGTTATGCCAGCCTAACCTTTCGATCTTTCGTGCATTTCTGCTACCACCTCCCTTCTAGAGCAACGCCTGTGTTCTATGATTTCTAGAACACACACCCATTTCTCTTTCTTTTGTGCCACATTCAGCAGAGTCTGCAGGGTGCGCTCCATTACACAGGCAGCACTTCTGGTCATCAGATTTGCAATCGCAGCTGTCATGACTCTCTCCGCACAGACGACATCTAGCCTGTGATCTGCATCCTTTCATGCTGTGGCCAAATCGCCAACATTTTGAGCACTGCAAAGGTTTCGGGGAAAGTGGTTCTACTTTGTAGATTAGTGGCCATGCTTTAATTTCTGTTGGCCTAACTCTTCCTGCAAAAGTTACTATAACTGATTCAGTAGGCGATTTTGTTTTATCAGTCATTAGGGTGCATCGATAGACTGAAACTGCCCCAGCTACAGCAAATAAGTCAAGAATTTCTTGAGGTGCCAGACTCGTATCGACCCCCCGGACTATGCCCTTCGTACATGCAAGATGAGCTGGAATAAACTGGCTCACTGGCAGTGCAGCAAATTCAGAGCAATTCAGAAGCTCTCGGACGCAATCCTGGTCTGCAGAGCAGCACAGTATACCCCCTCGGCCGCACTGGCGGACCTCAGTAATCTTCTGGAAAAGCGACGAGGCTTTCTGAAGCTCCACTTGTATCACCTTCGGATTCTTCATTGGAATGGAACCCCCATTCGTAGGAACCAGAGCAACAGGGACGTAGCTATCTCCACTGCGTAGCAAGGTATTGAGCGGCCAATCCTTGACCAGTAGTGAGGCCAGCCAAGGGGAGTGCCCTTGGCCGGGTGATGAGAAAGACATCAGAATATTCTGACTTGCCTGACCTCCAAAGGGCTGCAACAACGTTTCAGTTGAGAGAAACTAACAAGAAATACGAGGAATCAAAAGCAAACCAAATCTTACCTAAAAGGATCCTACCGCTCGACGTTGAGCCGATCTCCAATGAGTAGAAAAACGAGGGACGCGACTGTTTGTTTGTTTGTTTGTATCCTCTTATCCATGGCTCGTACCCACTCTGGGGGATCGGCCAAGAGAACATATAGTCTCATACGGACGATAATTGCATTATTGCTTACAACGAAAAAAAAGGGGGAGGAGTTGTATAGTGAAGACAGTATGTTAAAAAAAAGAAAGTAACCAAAGATTTAGATAGTGAGAAAGAGAACCAACAAGAAAGTAGACACTAATAGCTATAACTTGATTTTGGGAGCCGACCAGACAGCTGGTTTCGCCAAACCCGATTAATTTGGTATGTCACGGATTTATCCAGATTTGAAAAATTACTTTTCGACGCGGTTTTTTTATTACCTGTTAACGTGGGCTTTGTGTTGAAAAGCGTTTAGAGTCTTGAATACAATTTCACACCGCATCGAATGCATCTTTGTGTCAATTTTCCAAAACAGAGGCACCAAAACATAGAACATTTTCTGTGGTTAAATTTAAACCTAGCTTCGCAAATGCAATATCTAAAAGTCGTTTCCTAATAAATGCATAGTTACGACATGAGCCAAAATAATGTTCAATAGTTTCTGATTCTTCGCAAAACGGAAAAAGGGGGGAAAGTGTCACATCAGCTCTGTGTAAATGAAAATTTAATAGGGGGACACGGCACCGGAATCTGGAGATAATCTCAAGTTTTTTGACGGACTCCACTGGACTTTCCATGGAAATTTGAGGTGCTGATAATCTGTCCATTGCGTGGTATTTTCCAAACTATCTGTAAAAATAGCGAATTTCCTATACCTAACCCCTGATAAGTATTCTAACTTGGGAAGTACAGAAATAACTGGTCCATCGAGTGAAGCTCGTGCCAAAGCATCTGCCAATTCAATTATTTGTAATGCGCAATGACCTGGGACCCACACTAATTTGAGGAGTTTTAAACGTGGTGGTGCTAATGTGTGGAACGCTGCTAGGGCTCGGGATTGTTCAGAGGTTGTCAAAGCTGCACACACCGAAAGTGAGTCTGTGAGGATGATTACACTGGTCTTGGTCGTAGGAATTTTACGAAGAGCTAAAATAATAGCTACTAGCTCGGCTTCAAATATAGGACTGAAATCTGGTTGACAGAAGCATCTGTAGCTATGACATTTTTTGTTTCTGCATGTGCCAAGTAATATTTTAATGAAGTGGTCAAAAATCTAAGAGATTGCAACTTGGCTTGTGGGGGGAAGATTTCATCGTACTCTATTCTAAAGTTGAGGGTTGAGTAATTAATTTCCATTACTGTGCTAATGTCTACATTTATGCAATCCAGTTTCTTTTTAAATAAAATTATCTGAGGGGTATGAAATCTAGGCCAATGTGCAAGAAATAAAGAGTCAGGGTCGCTGATAAATGCGTACTCTGATCTTCGCGCCGGTAAACTGTAAAACTTTAGGAAGGTTTGAACCGTTAGAATGTGGAATCGACAGAGGAGTGTTGGCAATCGCGCTTCTTGATACAATATACTATTCGCCACGAACCTGGGAAGTCCCACGCATATTCGCAGGGCTTCTCGCTCTAACATTACTAGTGGTTTAATTTTATAACCAGCGGCCGTCGAGAATAATACACACCCGAATTCCAATATTGGTCGCACATACATTTTATATATCATTACCATCGTGTGTCTGCGCAGCCCGTATTTTCTGTTGCTTAACCTGCGTGATAAACCTAACGCCCGTTGTGCCTTTGCTGTTATATATTCAATGTATGGGCTCCAATTCAGCTTTTCATTATAAATCATTCCTAAGTACTTGACTGAATCTACTTGTGGAATAGGTTCCCGATTTTACAATACAGAAATTGAAACTGTATCTGCTATAGGGAACACCAACAGTGCACTTTTACTGATCTTCAATGACAATGAAATGAATTGCAACCAAATTTCTAGTGTAATAGTATATCTTTGCAGTTTTTGATGTAGTGAGTAAATGTCGCTCTCTGCAGCGAATAACGCGATATCATCTGCATAAATGTAGACACTGACATCCTGAACAATTGTAATAGAGCTCATCAGTATATTGAATAATGCTGGAGATAGGACGGACTCTTGGGGAACAGCCCGTTTCTGTTTGAATTTATGCGAACAACAGCCATACTTCACGCAATACTATTCCTTTGATTTTAGGAATTCTGCTATCCACTCAGTAATATACTGAGGAAACTTTAGACTCTGCAAGGTGGTCAGTAGGATAGAGTGCTCGACACTGTCGTACGCTTTAGCTATGTCGAGAGTTACTAATGCGGCGTACTGTTTCCTTTTACGAGCAAGCTGAATTCGACTCTGTAAATCTGCATGGGCGCACCAAATTGAGCATTCACAACAAAAACCAATTTGATTTGGCTTTAATATGACCTTATTCGTCATCCAGGAGTTTATTCGGCCCTTTAGAAACCTCTCTATGAGTTTCACCATGTTCGAAGTTAGCGAGATGGGTCTGATATTTTCTATGGTAAAACCTAATCCTTGCTTTTTAATAATGGGATTACCTTAGCTATTTTCCAGTCATAGGGTATCCAGGCATTCTTTAAAGAGTAGTTTATAAGATTGAGGATGTCGCCAGGGGATAGCTTGAATAAAATTTTAATCATAGAAACTGTGATTCCATCTGGACTAGGAGCAGACGATGGTAGATCTCGAATGACTTTTGATGCCTCAGACAGCGTTACGTTTTCGAAGTCAGTGCTTATGCTAGACTTTTGCCAGTTGAAAGCCATAGTCGAAGAAAATATATTTTTTAGACCTCTCTCAATAGACTCTAAAGAGTTCTTCGTTTCTTCCCATGATAGTTTTTCATAATCAGTGTTAACCGTAGACGGCAGGATTTGGCGAGATCGCATGTATTGAAATAAAGCTTTCTTATTTTTAGATTTCCAGAGAAAATCGAAATGTCTTTTATTATATTCTTCTTTGGCTTGGGCCACCGTGTGTTTATATAAGCGGCAAGAAATTTATAATGCGACCAGTTCTTAGGGGACTGATTATGTTTTAGCTTCTTCCAAACTGCTTGTCTTCGTCTGTAATCTCGTGAACAGTTGGAATTCCACCAGGGGCTATAGGGTACTCTTTTCGCCAATTTAACAGCAAATTCAGCGTTTTTGTATGCCCTTTTCATTACTGCGCTTAATTTCATAGCTTTAGTCTCCTCTCCATCCTGAGAAGGAGCGTCTAAAGCAGGTTTTAGGTCGTGTTGAAATTTTGCATAATTTATATTGGTCCGGGCATGGAAGCATGATGGTTTGACGGGGCAAGCGATCTCGAACATTATTGGAAAGTAGTCACTGTTGGAAGCGCAATCAAGGGCTGTCCACGATGTACTAGCAATGGCCGAGCTTACAAAGCTTAAATCTAGGGCGGAGCGTGAATGACCTCGAATAAATGTTCTAGCGTTAAGGCACAATAAGTTGTTGTCTACCGACCAGTCCCACAACGTTGTCCACACTGATCTGTTCTAAAACGCCCGCAGATATGGTGAGAGTCGAAGTCGCCAACTATAATTTTTCATTCACAGCCTGAATTTCCAGCCATATCTAACAATCTAATGTCTTGAACGCCTACAGGAAAGTAGACGTTTATTGGCGAGAAAGGCAAGTATCCTGGCAAGGTAATATCTAACGCGCAAATTTCGCATTCAGAAGACATACGTTTGTATGAGTTTTTTACTTTTAAACTATTTTATTGTTTAAAAAGAAAGCTAAACCTCCACTTTTACATGGACGGTCTAGACGAAAGGTTTGGAAGTTGGGTAGGTGAAATAAATGATGTGTGAATAGCCAAGTTTCTTGTAATGCAATAATAGCCGGATCGAATCCGGAAGACAGCTATAACAGATCTGTTATGGCTGAGTGAAGAGATCGGCAATTCCAATGTATAATTTTAAGAGACCCTATGATTTTGTTAAAATGGTTTCGGCAATTACCTTGTCTAAAATACTTTCTTTTAGAAAATCGGTTTTTGAAAGGTTGTCTTTCTGGTATTTTTTGCTTTTTACATGTTTCGGCGAGCCAGGTTTTTTCGATACAGGAGATCTAGAACGATTTAGGCATTTGAGATCTATGTCCACATCTTGTGTGTTCCTGAGAAGCTTCCTGTGCACCCTCGCTTTGCCTCTGAACGCCTTCTCCAGAGGGCTCTGCAGACTGTGCATCCGGTGGAGTTATCTCAGATTCTCACTTGTCTCACTTGTCGGGTGTGCAGATTCAGCATTTTCTACAGCCGTACTTATATTTATCTGTGCTCCATAGACTTGTGCGATTTGGTTATTCACAATGTGCGACAGCGACACACATAGGGTGGTAGAAAGACGTTGCATAGCCTTATCCACAGCCTTCTCGATCATATCCGCAATTGATAGGGAAAAGAATGCTTCCATTGCTATGTTATGGCGGGCAGCTGCTCCTGCAATCCCTTGAATTCGGGCTTGGATTTCAGCAATGGCATCCTTTCGGGAGCATCGCCTTTTGTCTACAATTTCAAGGATTTGGATTTCACGTGCCTTGGCTGAGCAGTTTGGGTTATCAGCGCAGTGTGCTTCATCGCAAAGACAGCACTTTTCTTTATTACTTTTACAGTCGTTTGAGTTGTGCGTCTCACCACAAATTCTGCATCTAGGTACTGACCTGCATCCTTTCACTGTGTGCCCATAACGCCAACATTTAATACACTGTAGGGGACGAGGTGATAGTGGCTCCACTCTGTATATTAAAGGCCACGCTTTGATTTCGCTGGACGATTCGACCCGGCAAATGTAGCAATCACAGACTCCGTTGGGACCTTGTTCTTGTCCACAGCTTGACTACATCTATAGATAGCTATCACACCTGCTTCTGAAAACATATCTAATATCTCAGTTGGGGTCAAGTTGACATCGACACCCTGAACGAGGCCGTTGACGCAAGCTAGGTGAGGTGGAATGAATGCCCTCGCCGGGTTGGTAGTGAATTCCGAGCATTTTAGTAGGTCTCGAACACAGAGCTGGTCAGACGAGAAGCAAAGAATGCCACCCTTGCCGAACTGCCTGACCTCTGTGATGCTTTGGTAGTGAGTTGTAGCGGCTCTCAACTCCGTCTGAATCATTTTTGGATTCTTCATCTGTATAATAGCATCGTTGCTTGGGACCAATGCCACAGGAACGGATGAGATGCCATTGCGTAAAAACAAGTCCACTGGCAATTCCTGCGAAGGAAGAGAAGCAGACCGAAGCAAAGCCCCTGGTCCAGGTGAGGAAAACGGCATCTGCCTGGTCGTACTATCTGAAAATACACTCGCCTTCAATTAGGACACTATAGAAACGCGTATGAAAAAAAGAATAAACAAAATCAATCACAACTACTGAATTCTTGGTCAAACCCAGGCAAACGTCAGTCGCGTTCGAGCGCACGAGACCCCATCAAAAAGGCGACTCAAAGAATCACTTCTTTCTTCTGCGTTTGCTTCCTCGCAACCGACCCGAATATGAAGCTCGCGTTCAAAGACGATGATGATTGTCAGCCAGAACAGGTGATGATCATTGACAGCTGTCCAAATGATGATGAAGCACATAATAGATGCCTACATTTCTATCATATTTACAATGAATAACACACGCTACGCTTTCCTTCCTATCATTTTTTTAGGGGCGAAGCTCCTTAGGGTGTGGGTTGTGCGTCCCCTGTATGTAGCCACCTCTAGTTTAGTTCTTGCAGTGTTCACTAGATGGCGGCACCGTCCCCTGTATGTAGCCACCTCTAGTTTAGTTCTTGCAGTGTTCACTAGATGGTGGTACTTGTAGCTGATGATGAAAAGATGCAAGATGTTATAAACTAGAAAGCGGTACTTGTAGTTGATGAAAGACGCGAGATCTTATAAAATAGGAATGATGTCACATATGGCGCGTGTCATTGATTGAAGGCAATCGTTTGATTCAGTGCGGCGACGTACGCTAGGGGGAGCGATGTAATGAAATCAAGTGGGCGAAATGTACAGAGGATTCATGGTTTACCAGGTTTACCTCCGGAGCTTCGCCCACTCATCATCATTCACTTCGTGGATATGGCGGCACTTTTTTCCTTCTAATTAAACATTATGTTATGTTCTGGGTTTCGGTTTTGGAATGACATGTGAGGATGCCTGGGGGCGCCGCTCTGGCATCCAGGATAAAGTCCCTGAATAATAAACTAAAGTAGCGCCAACCGCACCCCTTCGCCTCTACCTTCTCTCCCAGCAGCCACATCAGCGCCTCTAGAGTGTTTACCAGGAAACTACGAATGCGAAAGCACGCGGGCGCACTGGATGTGCCAGACGCTTGGGCAGCTCGGGCACTGCTGCGCCGTGCGTTTTTTTTTTTTTTCATCGCGCTGCCGTGCCTCGGGTATGCTGAAAGGGTACGCCGGTGGCGTCTGTTCGGGGAGCGCGCTCGCTTCACAGAAGCAAAGTCTACGGCGGCCATCGTTCCGAGATTCGTCATCGCTGTCTCAGCGTGTGTGCGGCGTTGCCAGTATTTCGTATTCGGTACACTTCCTTTGCATTTCAATCGTCGCTTAACAGTTCTTTGTATCGTTAATGTGGTGACATTACTCGTTCGTTCGTTGGTCGACTCAAAAGAATAGAAAGCTAGCTACCCCTCGCAAAACAGGCAATGGTTGTTCTACGTTTTCAAAGCAAGCGTTTTGTGCGAAGAAGCCAACCTTTCTACTGTAGAAAAAACTACGAAAGCAACTATGACTTTGGCACGCTCTTCTTGGACCGTCAGTACCGAAAGCTTTAAAAAATCGCCGCAGCAATATTTAATACAGCGCCGTGCGCAGCCGAAGGAAAGACTCAAATATACGTTGTCGGCGCGTGGCCGACCAGTTCGAGTTCACTGTCAATTGCATGAAGCGACTGCGTGGGCGAGTTAGGCCATGTGATACTACTGGCAAGTGCTGACGAAATCCGGTCACAAGGTCATGCTGATTCTTTCTTCGGTCTGTGAGGTTATATGCTGCTCGCATTATTCGATGTACAGTAATTTAAACAACTACTGCACATCGTGCGCGTATATTGACAGACGTGGCTTGTTACAGTCCGCATAGAAGGTATATTGATATGTAAACTAGTGTAAAACTGGGTGGGTTTACTCATATTGGAAAAAAAAGAAAGCGCAGCTAAGGAGGCAATAGAGCCCATAGAAGTATTACGTAAGACAGGCGGTAAACAAACGAAATACTATATTAAGAATACAAAAAAGGTAGCGTTCGCGCATGCATAGTGCTTTTTAGCATCTCTCTTTAGCAGCTGAATGCGCAACCCGACAAATAAAACATAAATGAAGACTGAACTTTGTCCTTTTTCTCTGCATTTCTCTTCTATCTGCCAACGTATTTGAGAGTTTAACCTCCTCGACAGGACCTGAAATCTGCATACAAGGGGTGCATGCAGCCCGACCATACTAACATTTGCGATTGCTGTAAAACATATTCCAATTGGAGACTTGCAGTTGTTAGTCCAGCATGTGTCCAATGAAATTTTCTACCTAAGTTCTCGTCCATGCCTTTATTCTTTAATTAGGTGTGTTAAAATACAATCAATAAAGATGAGTAAGCATAGCTTGCTCCATAAAGAATAACGCATCTCAAGCTACTTGGTTATTATTATAAGGTACGAACAGCTCGCATTTCACAAGGACAGAGGTTGGGGAAGTGCGATAATGTGCATAATGTTTCTCCTCTGTGTTCTGGTGAGGTCCATACCGGTTGTGTCCAGTGTTACATTAAGTTCCTTCTTTGCACATATGATTGTCCCCATTGTTTAAGCAGAATACATCTCTCTTAGAATAATGTTTTACACTTACATACCGGCTCTAGGCCACTCAACATCCATCACACCTCGATCTTCCCTGGCATGAATACATAAGAATGACTGCGTCTGGGAAGGCAGCATTGAGTACACACATATACTTGGGATGTTCATGGCATGACATGTTTATGCATATGCCATCATAATAGCATGCAATATGTCAAGCGAACAAAGGGGCCTGGTACTCATTAGGAAACCCCATTCCATAATGTCACTTTATTGATAAACACCAAAGTTCAAGTACAGTTGATTCTATGCAAAAACTGAATGAAGGGCACAAAACATGACATCTATTCAACATTTCATGAAAATGCGGGACTGCCTCAATCATACATGATAATTATGCAGTGTACACAAAAAATGACATGAAATATGTGTTAACGGTGACTTGTTGTTATACGTGCATATCACAATGACAAGAGTAAAGAAAAGCGATGGCAATCATGGTGCACTCACAACTAGCGAAAAGTGGACGCAATTTGTGCCAAACACCTTTATCAAAATTAACACTCCACATGTGGAATTTAGCGAATGAAATGAAGTACACATATTGAACTTTTGAAAGCACAGGAATAGGAAGTAGACATAGAAAGCCCCTACTGGCGATATGCAAAACATATATGCAGATTTTTTTTTTATTTAATAATACTGTCAACCCTCGCTTGAGGGTCATAACAAGGAGGGAGTACAATATGAGTGCAAACAGAACACCTAAAAAAACCACTAAGCAATAAACACAGGAAAACAGAATGGGCAGTACTTCAACCATTACCAAAATAAGCATCAATTTCTCTGTCAAAAGTTTGTACATCGGTACTATTAATTACATGTTGGGGTAAAGAATTCCATTGTTCTAAAGCATCCGGGAAAAATGACCACCGAAAGATGTCAGTGCGAGCACTGAAAGGTTGAATAGGGGCATCATAATTCAATCTAGTGCTACGTTTTCCGGGAAGGCGTATGTACTCGTCTTTAGGTATTTTGAATATCCCTTGGTTTATACGAAATAATGTTTCAAGTTTTTGTTTCCGGCTTCGAATTTCCAGTGATTCTAAATTGCATAAATTTAGCATATCAGTTACTGAATCCCGCCTTCTATATCTAGAGCACACAAACCGAGCTGCACGCCTCTGAATACGTTCCAACTTGGTGACCAAGTGTTTCTGGTGAGGGCTCCAAACCACAGAGGCGTATTCCAGTCTAGGTCTAATATATGTGTGGTATGCAAGCAGCTATACGTGTTTCGGTGTTTTATGCATCTTTGCTCGTAGAAAACACAGTTTTTTAAATGACTCAGAACAAACTGATTCAATGTGACGGTGCCAAGTTAAGTTGTTCGTAATTGTTACCCCTAAGTATTTAAAATGGAGCGTTTTACTGAGTTTATTGCTCCCGATGTTGTACTGGAAATTGAGAACATTTTTCTTATTGGTAATGTGTACATATGTTGTTTTTTAAAGTTAATTTGCATATCCCATTCGCAACACCACAATTCCGAATCTTCAAGGCACTTATTCAACTCGAGTTGATCATCAGTACAGCTTACAGGCATATAAATCAAACAATCATCAGCATAAAGTTTCATGTTAACAGGTGGCTTTACAATAGTACTTATATCATTTTTGTACAACAAAAACAACAGCGGGACAAGCACGGACCCTTGAGGCACACCTGAAAACACATCTTTAGCAACGAAAATGCAGGCCCCAATTTCATTTTCTCATAGTGTCTAGGGACCAAGAAGGATGGTTTCAAGTGCGGTGCTATGTTTAATTGCAGTTCAGAGTCTATTTCTACCAGCTTCTGAATCGGCACAAGGTTAACCTCATTCGAAGGCAGCTTGTGCTTTTCGACCACATTTTCGGGAAGGAAAATCGATTGATATGTAGGCATAAAACAGGACATACACGTGAAAGACATAATAAAACAGATGTAATAGGCCCAGCAAAACCACGGACCTAATCATAGACTAGTGAGGGTAACAACAGCTCTATCAGAAGAGAAGAAGAGCGAAATTAGCCACTAAAATAGAGGCCAACCCAGATGTAGTTGGAATAAAAACACACGAGCTTATAATTGCCCTCAACAACAAGTGCAAAGCTGTAAAATCATAGGGCAACAATAGCTTCAGCCTCAAGACAACAAGAGAAAAATCAGCCACAGGCCAACCTAGCAGAAGTCAAAATAAAAATACACGAGCTTAGAATTGCGTTTGGCAAGAAATACAAAGCAAAGAGAGGAAAAACGAGACAACAGACACAGAGGCAATGAACAAAACCATTACTACACTAACATCTGAAGCAGAAATTTAAGGCGGTAAACCACCAAGGCAGAAAGTGAGAGAAATTTCCCGAGTGACGAGAAACATAATGAAAAACAGGGACACTTGACACAGAATATTAAAAATAGGCTTAGCTTAGTTAACAAAGCTTCTCATCAAGAACTCTAGTCACACAGAATTACAACGTAAATAAGATCGAGACACCACCCAAGCTACTTAAAGGGAACTGCTTATAAAGGACCAAAATGTACACACTGAAACAAACAGGGCAAACGTGTTAGAAATTTCAATGACATTATGACGGCAACTGAAAACATCTGCTCTGAACTGTACAGATCAAAGATAAGTATTTACTGTTGAAATGAAATCACAATAGGACAAAACACTGCAGTTCCTCATGTACGGTACTTGGGGATTCAAACGCAACATCAATTTTTTGGGGATAACTGGTATGCACACCTGCTCGAAATAACCAGGTCATGTCGTGATAAATATAGTCTCTAAGAATAATTTTGGCTCTGATATACACGTTCTAGTCGAAATTACGCTAATATGACCCGAACTTAACGCAGTGTCAACAAAAGTATGTGCGTTACTGAGACCATAGTTCCTGCATTTCAATTCGTGAGTACTGTACCTACAGACTAGGTTAAGAGGCCATACCACATATACATCATAGAAAAACGGAAGTAAAACACGGAAGAAATGAGGCATACACACTATTTTACATTGGTTGTAATAGCCTGCTTTTCAATGCTACGACTACCAGTTTTTGCATCTTTAGCTTCATCAGCTGCCAATCGCATATTCTCTTTCCGCAGAAGAATGTTAATTCTGGTTTTAACAAATGCTCTCAGCAACCTCTCCTGAATGTTGTGGCAAGGTGGAAAACAATTGACAGCTTGCACACTGTCATTTGTGGTGGCCACAAGTTGACCAATCGAAACTTCATTGCACAAAACTTGTTGCTATTCACTATAAACATATTCTCAGCTGTTTCGAGCAAATGAAGTACTACTGGCCCTGGTGATACGAGCTTGCTGTCATCAGTGTAGGATTTTAACTTTGTGAGCACACTAGCTTCCTTCGACACTGTGGCAGTTTTGCACTGCTCACAAATCCCTGTGTGCTTTGCAACACTCTTTACCACAAACCCAGCAAGGTAAATAAAAGTCTCATGCTCCATCATGCTTATGTCGAGAAGATCACTGGGATATTCAACAGCTTCTGTATCATTGCTGTTAGGAGCTCTTGCGTGGCAATTTTCGATGCCAACTATGGAAGGAGCATCGTCGATAGCATAGCTTCCACTTCTACTGTGCCGAAAGAACTGTGCCAAAGTAGCAGCTCGAATAGCACTACGAAATCAAGGAGCTTTTGGTACTGTATTCTTCGCCCTCAGAGTGGAGAACAAATTCTCAAGAGTATCTTGGGCAAATCGGCTGAGCAAAACAAAAAAGCCCTTCTCATTAAGATAATAATGCTGCAGTTCCAATGCAACTTTACACACCAAAATTATGCCCGTCTGCACAGGCTTCCACACTTGTTTCGATGGAGAGCCCATTTTCAGATCTGTAAAAAGAGTTACCTTTAAAAAAATCAGTGAGTCCTCATATTTCTGATCATTTACCTTGCTGATGCCAAGCTTCGTTGTACATGATGTCAGTACTTTGAACCACCTAAAATGGTTTCTATGAACCATGCTGTTATCAACGCTTCATGGAGCAAATCTTTCCTTTGGACCAGGAAACGAAGTGCAGCTGCAGTATCGTGATTTAGCAACGAAAATGCAGGCCCCACTTTTTTTTCTCATAGTGCCCTGGGTCCAAGAAGGATGGTTTCAAGTGCAGTGCTATGTTTAATTGCAGTTCAGAGTCTATTTTTACCAGCTTCTGAATCGGCACAAGGTTAACCTAGTTCGAAGGCAGCTTGTGCTTTTCCACCACATTTTCGGGAAGGAAAATCGATTGACCACGTGTGAGGTGGTTCCTCAAGTTCTTTAGCAAATGTGCGGTGTCTGCCATAAAATAAAGCTTCCGATTTTGGTCAACAGGATGACAACAAGAAACTCTTGACACAGAATGCTTTCCCACAACTATGCCAAATTCTCTCCAGAGCGCCATAATTCCACCACCCATGTCGCTAACGACTGCATCTATACGAACCCCGATTGTTTCACATCCCTGAATGATTTCAATCAACTGTTCTTGAACTGCAGCACTGCTGAACAAGTTTCCAGTAAGATGACAAGCAACTGTCTGCTTCCATCTTTGTGTAACCCCACCCAGCATGAAAACAAGTCCATGCGGTGTCACTGCAGTATGTGGCAGAGAACCGTCGGCCAAAGGTAAAGTTGGCCTTCCAATAACAGTGCCAGTCGTTCGGTCAAACGCAAGCCCTGAGCTCAACTGAATTTCATCGAGCATCAGAACTGCATGCCTCTCATGCTCCTTCATGGTGGTTACCTGAAACATGCAACATGCATTAGGCAACAAAGGCATTAATAAAGACATTTAAAATACAATACTTTTCAAGAATAAACAGGCAGTGCACAGTGCAAGCTGTATTTCGATGTTTGCATGCAAGAAAAATATCACCTATTGAAATTTATGTGGAATTGTGACTAGTTAGAGGACCTGAAGTCATAAGTGAAGGAAAGGTTAGAATTTGTTGTGGAAACTTTATGAATGGCCGCTAAAACGTGCACGACAAAGAGCGCAGTAACAGGCACTAACACTGGCACTAGCAACACAAGAAAGCTTAATAAATATTAAGTTTTACGCGCGAAAACCATGATACGATCATGAGACATGCCATAGTGGAAGGCTCTGGAAAAGGTTTAACCTTTTGCTCAAGGTGTACTGCTGAAAGAGATGCTCACGAGAATAAATGCAACAAATATATTCAGCTACACCATCCTTTCGCCTTTAAAGCAAGGGACTTCAGAACCTCATGTATAATTCCTGGTGAGAACTTGTAGTTTTCAACACGACGTTGTAAAGTCATTTCACTCGGAAAGGGTACAGCAAGCTCCCTGACCGCATCGTAGCCTCTGGATCCACATGCCAAACGGAGCTTGAGGCCTTTCTGTATAGTCTCTGTAGACCATTGCTTCCCTCGCATACTGGAAGTCCACATGCCTTGCAGTCGATCTGGTGACAGGTACTTCTTGATGTTTCGCGTGAGTTCATGGTTTCTACGGTTTGCTCCGCTTTTCTGTTGTTGCAGTGTAGCAACTTTCCGCTTCATGTTGTTCAAACACTCTTCCAATGTAGCTATTCTTTTGTGAAGGGCAGCTACTACTGCTTGATCAGCATCCCAACTACTTGAACTGGAGCCTGCAAAGAACAGATTGAGCAGGAAGTGACAAGAGTTTGAAAATTTCACTATTTAACCGAGACTAGCATGTGCGGGCGAACCATAAGGATTTAAAGAAACAAAGAAATCAATGCCACTCCATATTATTCAGCAGAAAAGTGTAAGCGTAACTTTTTGAGAACACAACAGTGGTTTTAACAAACAGCATAAGCTGACACTGTTGCTCAATGAAGCGGGACAATTGGAGCTGCGCAGAACCCGAAATGCATGCATCTGAACTATTTTTTTGGTGGGGGCGTGTCCTTGATCAGAAATAGGAGCAGGACAGTCAAGTGTGCTCACGTCTCACTTTGTACTCTGCGTGTGAAGGTAGAAAGACATTGTGGGAGCAGCAAGTATCTGGTGTACCACCTCCTAGCTTTGTCAATAGTTAGTAATGAGTAAAGACATGAATATATGGCACGTACTCTCGGTTATGACGTAGGGTTATCAATGGAGGTGACTATTTCAAACAAAGTGGGGAGAGTGCCGTGGTTCCACTGTTGTAGCTTTTTTTGACAGAGTTGCTACAAGACGGCAGCTGATTGCGTGTCACAAGGGATAGTGTGATGATGTTGCGCAGCGTCTAGCAGTGTACTATGCATTACTGTACACAAAACACAGCTTACATGTTCCTCCAATAAACTTACGTTGTGTGCGACTACTCTCGCTTTACAAGAATGAGCATACCAGCAAAAGAAACAAAACAGGGCACCAGTACTTGGAGCGCATCCGCACTATTAAATGCACAATTATATCAATCTGTTATGAGCGTGCACGTAATTTCCTGTAGGCGGCGATGTGTCACACTCAAGTGTATATTGCATAGTGTGTGAAAACAGTAGCACAGAACACTTACCGGTGACATCAGCTGAGCCCTCAGCAGACATAAATCCTCCACAGGCAGCACAAAAGTTCTGCTGAGCTGTAAATGACGGATAATCTTATTAGTAGTACTGAAGACCGATACAGTCACCAAAGCTTTAAATTAGCACAGTTGCAGCACAGGTAATGAGGGATGGCCAGTGACTAAACTTAAAAAATGTATATGATACTGAACAGAAATTTCACTCACACTCAACAGGCACCGTAAAAGCTTGAAATGGCTGGCAGCTCGTTTCATGGGTGGTTTTCACACCTGCGCACATATGATAGTTGGAACCAGCAAAACTATCTGGCAGACACATGCCTATACAAATCATGAAAAGTAGCACTCACCTGCTGAACAAGCTGATGAAAAAGCTGGCAGTGCGTCACATTCGGAACTTGAAGGTGCATCTGCAACATGAGATCAACAATAAATTATGTGAAATTTCAAAGCAACATGTCACTGCCATTACCTTCTGGAGAATGCGATGGTGCTTAATCAGTGGCAGTGTGACCTAAAAAAGATAAAGACAAATTGAAGAAGACCATCATCTCTGTTATCTCGCATTTTGGCAAACAAGCATCCACACTACTTGAAGCATTTACAATACGCACAGGTGCATTACAATTTTTCAGTAATAAGAATGCATGCCAAAACCCAAGCAATAATGCTTTCAATGTTTGCAATGTGTTGAACACCATACTGCGGAGCAAAATGTTGTGGATCTGCAGCACACTCCTACAGACATGATTGTAAAATATATATAAACCAATGGATACAAGTTACAAGCCGTTACAATGCTTCGACTAGATGCAGCATGTGTGTTAAATACGTTACCTCGTGAAGAACCTAACCCTGCTTGAGTGGCATCACTGTTGCCTCCATAGCCTGCAAATTTTAAACATCAATGAAGGCATAAAGCACCTTTGTAATTACGGTAAGTAATAAATGCAGTAAGAACTCACCATCAACAGCAGCTGGTGTCAGAAGCACATTCGTAGCTGATGGATCGTCTGTCTCTTAGGCTTCTGCCTAATCCAAACATGTATTAATGAGAACGAAGAGAGAAAAGGCGTGAGATGTGCTTAACCGTCAACTCACCATCAACAAGAGCAGCTGCTGTTAGTAGTAAATTAAGGCCACAAGATGAGCGGGCTGAATCATTGAATTCTGGAGAATGAAAAAAATGCAATAATTACACCAAAGAAAAGTCATTAGCTATACACAAACAGTGCACAACACCTATATGCAAGACGACATGTTTCAGGTTAGCGAAAGGCTGAGAAGTAATTATGGGTGATGCAGAAATCAATGAAGACGGACTGAACATTCTCCAGTTTTTTAACGCGATTGGCTTACCTGACGTTTGCAAATGCTCTTGACTGAAGATCGTAGGCGCCGCGTCTCTCTTCAACTTTTTAGTACCAAACTTGTGCAGCAGTATCGGCTCGAATTGGTCCGCAGTGAAGTGGTCCTAGGTAAGGAAATATTCGCGGCTACTGTTACTCAATGTAACAGCACGCTCTAAAAGAAACTAAAATAACCTTTAGTGTCAACACGTACACGACTACGCACTGTTTTCCACATTCTCTTCCCACCAGAGTAGCACACGGTGCGTACAGTGTGTAGAAATACGCACCATTTAGCCTTGCGTGTCCTTATTTCAACCACAGAGCTTGTGAATACTGAGCGCGCTAGAGCACATGCTTAAACGAAATGATGCGACATTCAGGTCGCTGCCCACGCCTTTATACATAAAGTCCTTACACCCATACACCAATACACGCGGGAGTCATTTAACTATACGTTGGCCAATAAACAAAGTTTAGTTTAGCACTTGAATGTATCCATCACATTTACTTTGTAACATATCGACGATTATTTCTGGATCAAACGAGTAATAATAATAATAATATCTGGCGTTTAACGTTCCAAAACCACAATTTGATTATGAGGGACACCCTTTTGGAGGGATACGGAAATTTCGACTACCTGGTATTCAATAACGTCCATATAATGCTAAGTACACAGGCCCCAACATTTCCGTCTTAATCGAAAATGCAGCCGCCGCGGTCGGCATGGATCAAGCCAGAGACGCAACGTTTACACGGCACTAAACGCGGCACGCGTTTCAACTGGCATGCACGTTTACCATCGACGCGGTTACTCTCTTTGTGTGATGCTCGAGCTTGACAGTACCGCAACACTGTAAACACGAATACAAGTGAAACGATAGAGTTTAGCTCGCCGGTACTCACCTCACAAAGCAGCGACGATACAGGGTCCAAGTGAGTCCTTCCGATACGCTGGAGCCACAGTTCTAGCCGAACGGCATTGTCTTTTTCTCGCGGAAGCGAAAACAGCTTCTTTCCTCTGCTGTACCTGCTTTTGCAACCGCTGGAACAGCAGGTCGGCATCCCGAAACGTGCAGGATTACCGTGCACACACTCACGCGCGGTCGAACTCCGGCTACACAACAATACCAAGCACGCACGCCTAGCCACAAACAAACACCGCGAAAGTGGACAAACAAAATGGCGTTTGCGACACCTTCACAAAGGCTAGTGCGTCATGCTGCAGATTCTTAGCACCACCGGGTTTTTTACACGGACAGCAGTGGCGCTGCCATTGAGAGCGTCACTGCTGAGCGCGTCTGCATGCAAACGGTGGGCTATCGCGTTGAGTATTGCGTGCTTGCGGTGATGTCTTTTGCCACTGCATGCCACTTGCTTATATACACGTCACATCGTCGTATTTAACGTTACTTTTTATATTTTTTTTCTTTCTCAATTACTCTTTTGGTGCATCGCCTAGAACCGCAGCGCCCAGACGCGCTTTAACGGAAACATGAGCACAAGCTCATCTTTGCGGCCAGGAGCCATACAGCCCCTCAACTAGCGTCGTTTACTATCTGCAATGCACGCGAGGGGAGAGGAGTCTGCACATTGACACGAACGGCGCTACTTTAGTTTATTTTCAGGGACTTTAATCTAGGATTTCAAGGCGACTGTAAAGTAAAACCAGTGTGCGTTGGGTAACCGTGGAGTGCGGTTGTTGTTCTTCTCTTCGGCACTTCGCGCTAACCAGCGTCTTCGGGCTGGTAGGCATCCCCGCCGGCCACGTTCGTCTCCGTCGGCCGTCTTCTTCTTCTGCTTCGTCGGGACCAGCCAGCCCCCAACACAGCAATGGCGACGAGGACGTGTAAGAACCCATTTCGTTTTCAATCTTCGTCTTTTTCTTGCTTCTAACGGACCTTCCCTGCTAACCCTAGACGCTCTTTGTTCCCAGCAAAGTGGCTGCTGCGTGCTGCGTCGCTTCATTTCTTCGTCAATCAGCTACGCCGCCTCTGTCGTCTTCTTCAAACAGTGTACTGGCGTCATTTTCTACTCGTCTGCACCTCTCTATTCTTCTTGCTTGAAATGGAGTCTCCTATTCCACCTCCCCTATTTCTTCATTCGCCCGGAGACCCGCCACTTCCATGGGCGGACTGGAAATCGGTGTTTCAGGCCTACGCAGACGCGGCTGGGGAGGACGCCAGCAAGCCCGAGCATCGCAAGGCCCTGCTGCTCAACGCGTTGGGCCCTGCCGGGTTAAAGCTCTTCTATACTTTGGACGCCACCAACGCGTCGCCGACGCCAGCGTCGGGCGATGCCTTCAAGAATGCTGTTGCTCTTTTCGATGAGCCTTTTAAAGATGTCTCGTGCGATTATCTCGCACGCGTAAAATTCCAAGAAAGGCGACAATTGCCTGGTGAGCCAGTCGCCGAGGTCATTACTTCTCTTCGAACGCTCGCCGCGTCGTGCGGCTTCGGCGCGCTCGAGGACGTTATGAGCCCCCATCACCTTTTCACCGGGGTAGCCTCGCAAAACTTCCGCTGCCGCATGCTTCAAAAGGGCTTCTCGATTTCATTATTCGAATCCTCTCGATTGCGCGAGAGGATGAGCTTATTCGCTCCTAGTTGGAGCTATTCGCTCCGCATTCAGTGCAGCAACTTTCTGCTGCGGGGAGGGGGCAGGGCGGCGGCTCTTTGTTTAACGGGACGCGTCAACATGGCGGCCCTTTATCTTCGTCTCGGCGCGGTGGCCAACACGGACGCCCGCCTGCACAGTCCTTCCATGGCGGCCTCTTTGCGTCGCGGGGGCGAGGAAACCGGCAATATGGCGACCCCATTCCGCCAAATTCTGGCTTTCAGGAACAGCACCGAGCTCCTAACTTGCGTTCGCAATTTTCTTCTCCAAGCGCAACCGTGCATTGCTTTCGTTGCGGATCGGCTCGGCATTTAGCCAATTTTGCGCAGTGTCCCGCGAGAAACCGCACTTGTCTTGCGTGCGGAAAAATCGGACATTTTCAGTCCGTATGCAATTCCCGTCCAGCAAATCTTCCTGAACCAGTTTCTTCGTCCGCTCCTTCGAGCACTGCACAGACCAATACGGTCACTGTTTTAAATGTGGATGGCCTCCACACTACGTCCGAGCCCAGCATCATAGCTTCAGTGGGCCATGTGCCCTTGTCATTTCTCGTGGACACTGGTGCCTCAGTCTCTTTAATCAGTGCCGCTGACTTTCATAGTCATTTTTCCAACATTCGGCTTTTGCCGGCACACGTAGTTCTACAAACATATTCCAAGGAAACGATTGATAATTTAGGTCATTTAACAGCTCACGTCTCCTATCGCAGTCGCACTGCTTCCATTACTTTTTATGTAACTGCCAATGGCAGCTCGCTTTTGGGACGTGATGCCATCAGGGCTTTGTCCATCAACATCGTCGGTGCGTCTATGACGTGTGCTCAAGTCGACGTCCAAGATGAGCTTCCGGCCAACGCGCTTTCTGAATTCCACCACCTGTTCACCCGTGAACTCGGTTGTGTGCGCGGTTTTGTGCATAAAGTGATGTGTCGACCAGGTGTGTGCCCTGTGCGTGCCAAGCTGCGCCGCATTCCTCTTCTTTTCCGTGAGCAAGTCTCTGCTGAACTGTCTCGCCTTCAAGCCAGCGGAATCATCGGGCCTGTCTCTGCTTCCGACTGGGTTTCTCCACTGGTCGTCGTCAAGAAAAAAGATGGATCCCTTCGACTATGCGTCGACTTACGAGAGCCGAACAAGGCGATCGTCGTAGACGGCTTTCCACTTCCTCACATTGAAGAACTGCTTCATCAGCTCTCCGGAGCGGTATGTTTCTCCAAGCTGGACCTCGCATCCGCTTATCACAACGTTGAACTTTCTGAGTGCAGTAGAGACTTATAGACTCGAGTGGGCATGTAGGCGCCGAGAGAACAATGCTCATCAGAAGCGTACGCATTTGGGCTGGTTGGTTCATGTTCACAGAAGTTAAAAAAACAGCGCTAAAAAGACGGGACAAGAAAGGACAACAGGACAGCGCCCTGTCCTGTTGTCCTTTCTTGTCCCGTCTTTTTAGCGCTGTTTTTTAACTTCTGTGAACAATGCTCATACCGTGGTTCTTCGTTGTTTCGCAGATTATTGGCACCTGCGCTGACGGCTTCCATCCCGGTGGAT
Source organism: Rhipicephalus microplus (assembly GCF_043290135.1). NCBI lineage: Eukaryota > Metazoa > Arthropoda > Arachnida > Ixodida > Ixodidae > Rhipicephalus > Rhipicephalus microplus. Next base: position 206,213,368 of record NC_134702.1, read on the forward strand.
TGATGGGTGATAGCAGCATGAGTGTCTACCTTGACAGCTCCCGTGCCATGCGTTTCGCCGCCAACGATACCGGCATATTCCTATCGCATATATTCACGCACTCACCGACGCCGCTCGAACCACATCTTCCTGCTACGCTTCCTGCTCAAGCAAACTTCGTTGCAAGCTATCCCGGATCGACATCGACAGTTGCAACCGTGGCTCCACCGCGGCCTACAAACCCAGGACGCGCGCTTGTCTTCACCAGTGGGCATGGAGGCGCCGAGAGAACAATGCTCATACCATGGTTCTTCGTTGTTTCGCAGATTATTGGCGCTTGCGCTGACGGCTTCCAGCCCGGTGGATTGATGGGTTATAGCAGCATGAGTGTTTCCCTTGACAGCCCCCGTGCCATGTGTTTTGCCGCCAACGATACCGGCATGTGCCTATCGCATATATTCACGCACTCACCGACGCCACTCGAACCACATCTTCCTGCTACGCTTCCTGCTCAAGCAAGCTTCGTTGCGAGCTATCCCGGATCGACATCGACAGTTGCAACAGTGGCTTCACCGCGGCCTACGAAACCAGGACGCGCGCTAGTCTTCGCCAGTGGGCATGGAGGCGCCGAGAGAACAATGCTCATACCGTGGTGCTTCGTTGTTTTGCAGGTTAGTTACCTTAGTCAACTTCCTCATTCCTGTTTCAAATCTGATGATCGCTTTCTTGTGGTGTTTCCATGCCCAGAAGCATTGCTTGAACCATTCAGTGCCCTTTTCTTGCTTATGTGTGGGGATGTGGAGTGAAATTTTGGTCCTGGCGATAATTCTCTGGCAGATATTGCCAAAATGCTGAAGGACTTGTCCGCGCAGTCTATTAGAATAGAGGCATCCCAAACAGCCATGTCCAATGACATATCCGAGTTAAAAGAGCAACAGAAAGCATCTACGAGCCAAATTGCCGACATTGGCAAGCGTCTGGGTTTTGTGGAAAGCCAGTTAGCTTGTTTCGACACCATGAGGGAAGACCTTAATGCGAGAAGTGCTGCAGTGAAGCGCGTGGAAACTGAAACGATCTCGCTTCGAACCCGTCTAGACGATCTCGAGGACCGCTCCCGAAGGGACAACGTTGTGTTCTTTGGAATTGAAGATGTCGCTTCAGAGACTGCCGAACAATCTGAAATGAAAGTTCCTAAACTTGTCGCTAGCAAGCTTCAGCTGACGATATCGTCCAAGAGTATAGCCCGTGCGCATAGAATTGGCAAATTCTCTAGTGGCCGGAACCGCCCTCTTATCGTAAAATTTTTGGCCTACAAAACAAAAGAAACAGTTTTTGATAAACGCTTCTTACTAAAAGGCTGCAATGCTTCTATGAGTGAGGACTTTTGTGCAACTACGCGTGATACGAAAAAGGCTCTGTACGAATGTGGCAAAGGACTGCAAGTTCCGTTCAATCTTGAACACACGAAACTTTCGCCAACGGAAAATGCTATGGCTGTGATAAAACCACTAAAGCAGTGTACGTCATCGGTCCTTCCACAAGAAAAAGTTTCCTGGCTAGTAATAACGTAGGAGATAGCGCAAGTGTTAGCGACGCTGTAGGCAACGACGAAAACATCAGTAATTCCACATACACAACCGCAAATATTCATGCTGCCTCTCCGCGTCGACTCCGGTCTGGCCGTATGCGCAAAGTGATCTAAGTTAGGGTCACGCAGAGGCGGTGCTCTCTCTGTACTAAGTACTAACATACGTAGCCTTTTGTCAAAAAGTGATGAGTTGTGTGCCCTGATGAATGATTGTGACGCTGGTATTGTCGCTCTAACTGAAACGTGGTTAACGAATACAGTCTCTGATGCCGAATTATTAAAATGTGAACAACGTTACAAGGTCTTTCGCTGTGACAGATATGAGCGACGAGGTGGTGGTGTTCTACTTGCGAATAAAGATGACATTGAACGTTTCCTTGTTCCTGTTCTCACCGACTTAGAATCGGTATGGTGTTGTATTCGTACTGGCTTTAAAAACCTAATAATTGCAGTTTGTTACCGACCGCCATCCAGCCCATCGAACTTTTGCGATTCTTTTCATGACTGCTTAAACCAAATTACTGTTCGTTTCCCATGTGCGACTATTATTCTTTTAGGCGATTTTATCTTCCCGGACATTCAGTGGTCAGACACTTACCAGTGCCCAAAGGCAACGTCATCTGAATCTACCGAATTTCTTTCGATTTGTAACGACTTTGGGCTATCACAATTAGTTCAGCATCCCACACGTGTCACCTCGACTGCATCATCCCTTCTAGATCTCGTGTTGACGTAATCTCGAGATCTTGTGTCTCCGATAACACTGCTGCCTGGGTTAAGTGATCACGACGTAATTCATTTTTCTCTATCGTTTCCACGCTTGCGCTCATCCAACCGTTTTAAAATGATCAGAGATTATAACAGAACTGACTTTAGCACCATAAATACTAAATTATGCTCTTTCTTAGATACTTTTTCCCTGCAAGTTTTGAACGCACTGCAGAAGATAACTGGAACCTATTTAGAAGTAAAAGTTTGGAACTAACAAATAAATATATTCCGGTAAGAAAGGTGTACTGCAATACTAAGTCTCCCTGGTACAAACGACACTTATATAGACTCTCTAACCGCAAGAAAAGACTGTTTAGAGCTGCGAGGACATCCCAGTCTTCGGTTAGATGGCTAGCTTACAAATCTGCAGCTGCTACCTATTTAAGTGAACTAAAAGTAGATAAATTTACCTTTTTTAACAGAACCTTACCATCAGTGCTGCAAAAAAATTCCAAACAATTTTGGAACATTGTACGAGGTAACAAGCATAGCAACCTGTCTTTAATATCCCAAGGTAATGTAATTCCGGATCATCAGTGTGCATGTTTACTTAACCGTACTTTTGCTGAAATTTTCTCTGAACCATCCAGTAGTAATGACATACTTCCTGCAAAGCCGTTTAATTTTCCCTCAATGAACATCATTGTCATTAACTCGGAAGGAATACAGTCCATCAGCAATAAACTAAAGATTTCATCTTCATGCGGCTGCGATGGTATCACCACAAAATTCTTGAAAAACACGGCAGAGTATTCTTCACTAATCCTTGAACGAATATTCACACAGTCTCTTCTTACGGCAGTTCTTCCTAACGACTGGTTAATTATAGGGTGGTACCTTTACATAAGTCCGGAACAACCCACGATCCAGGTAACTTTCGTCCCATCTCTCTCGCATCAGTACCATGTAAAATTTTAGAACATGTAATTTACTCTCCCCTTATCAAGTTTCTTCAAGGCAATCATTTCTTTACACCTGCTCAGCATGGCTTCCGAAAACATTATTCGTGTGAAACACAGCTTCTACTTTTTACTAACGACTTACACATATCCCTTGACTCTGGAACAATAACTGACTGCATCTTTCTAGATTTCAGCAAAGCCTTTGATAAAGTAACACACTCCCTACTACTACATAAACTAAACCTATTAAACATTAACTCATATGTGCTCGCTTGGATCCGTAGCTTTCTTACTAACCGCTCCCAATACGTATCGGCTAATAATTTCTACTCGTCTACTACACCAGTTCGCTCCGGAGTGCCACAGGTGTCTGCCCTTGGGCCATTTCTGTTCCTAATTTACATTAACAACTTGCCTAACAATACTTCTTCAACAATGCGCCTATTCGCGGATGATTGTGTAATTTATCGCCAAATATCTAATAATCATGACATCACTACCCTCCAAACAGATTTGACTAACGTGCTTAACTGGTGTAAATTATGGCAAATGGAATTAAATGTTTCGAAGTGCAAGTATATGCGCATATCACGTAATACTACCGCATGTGCAAATCATTTCCTTAACAGCACCGTACTCGATCCCGTCCCCTCTTATAAATACCTTGGTGTCCATATTACTAACAACTTATCTTGGAAACATCATATCAACTCTGTCACATGTAAGGCAAACCGGGTTCTAGGATTGATGCGAACAAACTTTTACATGGCCCCTGTTGATTTAAAAAAGCTTCTTTACATTACGTACGTTCGTCCGCATTTGGAATACGCGTCATCGATATGGGACCCTGGTAATATCACTTTAGGTAATGAACTTGAGAGCATTCGGAATCACGCTCTTAGATTTATATTATCAGATTATCGCCATACCACTAGCGTAACTAACATGAAATCAATTATTAACATTCCTTTACTCGCTACAAGCCGTAAGATATCCATCTCGTACTCTTCCACAAAATTTAGAACAACTCCCTTCGGCGTTCACTTTTAATAACCCCACCGTCATACATTTCAACTCGTACTGACCATGCGCAGAAAGTTGCTGTTCCTCGCTTCAAGACATCAACATATTCTCAGTCATTCCTGACTAAAACTTGCAAGGATTGGAACTACCTCCCACAATCAGTTGCATCCATCACCTCGCCTTGTAGTTTTAAAACATCGCTCGATAATATAATTGGTGTTGGAAATGTAAACGTTTGATATTGTTGTTAGTTTTCTTGTATAATCTACTGGCTGTATAACATAGTTGCAATTGATAATAGTTGCTTCCAGTGTTTAATAATGTTCTACTGTCTTGTCTATGTATTCTTTTCTTTAACATTGTTCGTCAGTGCCCGCTCCCCTCTGCAATGCTGTAAAGCCCTGAGGGTACAATAAATAAATAAATAAATAAATAAATAAAACCATATTTGTATCGCACGAAGGCTTGTTTCGGTTTCACCGCGTGTGTTTCGGGCTTGCATCTGCCCCTGCAGTGTTTCAGAAATTGATGTCAATTATTCCTAAGGTTTGTAATGGCACCCTTTGTTACTTGGATGACATTTTTGTGTGGGGACATACTCGCGAAGAGCACGATGCTAACTTGCGTACTGTTCTCAACCGCATCAGTGAATGTGGTATGAAACTTAATAACAAGTGCATTTTTTCTGTGAATGAGTTACAATTTCTAGGACATAATGTCAGTTCCCGCGGCTTGACACCTATGAATCTAGAGTTCAGGCCGTTGTCAATGCCCCACGGCCTACTGATGCCAAAACCTTGCAATTTTTTTAGCTCTTGTTGGTTATTATGCCAAGTTTGTTCCTCACTATGCTGATATTGTTGAACCACTGCGTACCCTACTTCGTCAAGCACAGCCTTTTAACTGATCAGCTTAAGCTTAGCAGAGCTTCAATCGAGTTAAGTCAATACTGGCCTCAAAGCCAGCTGTTGGTATTTTCAATGAGAAGCTTCCCATCGTCATAACGACAGATGCGTCCGATGTTGGACTGGGAGCAGTGTTTCAACAACTCAGAGGTGATCAGCTGATCACTATCGCTTTTGCATCTCGTACATTGACCCCTGCTGAACGTATATATTCAGCAGGAGAGCGTGAAGCTCTCGCGTGTCTTTTTGCCTGTGAGAAATGGCTTGTTTATTTGTGGGGCCGGCACTTCACATTACGTACAGATTACCAAACACTAGTTGCTCTTCTTTCTGCAGGATCCGAAGGCCGCCGCCCCATTCGCATTTCCCGTTGGTGTGCCAAACTCATGTATTATAATTTCAGTGTTCAATATTGTAAAAAATCTAATAACGTGGTTGCTGATGCACTGTCGCGCCTTCCTCTTCAGATACCGGTTACTGAAGAGCGGGATGAGGAAGTTGTTTTATTAGTTACTTCCTGCATTACTAAAGCCGAGCTTCAGGCAGCTACAGCTGCAGATTCCACTTTGTCTCAAGTTCTCAAAAATTTACGTGAAGGATGGCCTTCCAAATGTGCTCTTGCTTCTGAATTGTTGCCTTACTTCGTAGTCCGACAGGAACTGTCTTGTGTCGAGGACTTGCTTTTCCCCGATGAACGCGTGATTCCCCCTGCTTCTTTCCGTAACAAGCTAATACAGCTTGCCCATGAGGCCGATCCAGGCATTGTGCGCACCAAACAGAATCTCAGAGACAGGTACTGGTGGCCAGCCTTAGACAAGCAGGTCGATCTTGCAGTTTACAACTGCCATATATGTCAGGCAGCTAACAAGTCTGCCAAATATGCATTTTCTCCGTTGCAGCCAGTCCAGTGGCCTGATCGGCCTTGGCAGAAACTCGGCATGGACATCATCGGTCCTTTGCATATTGTTCCGCAAAATGCCAGGTTCATTGTTTCTCTCATCGACTACCATTCCAAATGGCCAAAGCTTTGTTTCACCCATACGGTTACTTCTGAGGTCATCATTAAGTTTCTGTCTTCAATCTTCAGCCGGGATGGTTTTCCTGATGCCATAGTTACGGATAATGGTCCACAGTTTCCGTCCCAACATTTCGAGGCTTTTCTTTCACAACGAGGAATTCAGCACTTGAGGTCATCAGTTTTCTATCCCCAATCAAATGGGCAAATCGAGCGCTTTATTCGCGTTCTGAACATATCCAGATCGCCCAATTAGAGCACCGTCCCCTCAAGCAAGTCTTGACTGAATGTTTAGCTTCGTACGGGTTCACACGAAAAGGCACCACTGGAGTGTCTCCTGCTCAACTTCTCTACGGTAGGCAACCGCGAGTTGCTCTCGACATAGTCTCTTTGCCTCGTAACATAGCAGTGTCTTCTCCTGATCAAATCTGTACCAGGGTTTTTTCTCATCAACAAGCAATGAAAAAGTATGTCAACACCCCTCGAGGTGCAAAGCAGTTTAAAGTTCGCACTGGCGATCTAGTCAAGGTTCGTGTGTCAGGCAAGGCCCCCAAGTATCGGGGACCTTACAAAGTCTTCGGCCAGGTTAGCCCCACTTCTTTTCGCTTAGGTGATGGTAACATTTGGAATGCTTCACGCCTTGTTATTTTTCATACGGATTCGCCTTCAACACCTAAAAGCCTTCTCCATCACGTTTCGTCCACTCCTTTCAACTATGCATCAGACTGTTACACGTGGCCTCCATGTACAGGCATTTCTTCTTCAAGGTGGGAGGAGTTACCAGTCGGTGTCGCTGATTCAAGTAAACCAAGTCCTATGGTTTACTTCGAACCTTCAAATACGGCTAAGACCGTTGAACCGGACTCCGGTCCACAAAATTCTTCCGAAGCTCATGCTGCGAGCTTTGTTGGGACCGCAAATTTTAACGCTCATTCAGAGCCTTCACAATCTTCTATTGCTCTTCATGTGTCACATCAGAGCACAAGTGACCAAGGTGCAGAGACATCTGATTCTACACCCAAAAGGGCCCGCCCTAAGCGGAAGCGGCCGAAGCCGCGTCGGTTCGAAGACTACGTAATGTAGAACTCTTGTTCATTAGTGTTGTGAACATTATTGTTCTGTGAAAAGGTCCAATGCATTCAAATCAATATTGTGCTCAGTTGTGTACATTTTTTTAGTTCATTTTCAGGACTTCTATTGTACATTTTTTCAGTGCATTTTCAGGACTCATAGTGTGTGAGTTCGGTGTGCCGTGCTCTGAATTTCCATGTGTTCTAACGTAGATACCTTGTATGATACGTTGGTATCGATCATGTATAAATATAAACAGTGTTTATGTGAACTTCTTTCAAAGAGGGTATGATTGTTGTGTTCTGGGTTTCGGTTTCGGAATGACATGTGAGGATGCCAGGAGGCGCCGCTCTGGCATCCAGGATTTCAAGACGACTGTAAAATAAAACCAGTGTCCGTTGGGTAACCGTGGAGTGCAGTTGTTGTTCTTTTCTTCGGCGCCTCGCGCCAACCCGCGTGTTCGGGCTGGTCGGCGTCCCCGCCGGCCGCGTTCGTCTCCGTCGGCCGTCTTCTTCTGCTTCGTCAGGACCAGCCAGCCCCCAACACAGCACATTACTTTTAAGAACTGCATGCAAAGTGACAGAGGAAAATTTTACATACCGACAGTTCTAGGTTTGCTCCAGTAGTTCATCGTTTCGAAGTTGAGCAATTAAATGTTTCCTTACATATAAGGCTGATTCCAAGGTGCCTCCGATGTGCTAATTTCGCCATAAAATTGAAGCACAATTCGTTTTCTTCTGCCGGCAATATTCAAATCAGAAGTGAACATGCGTTGATGCTGCATTGCAGAAGGTGGCCTTAGCAATATGTTCTCGAGAAATTTAGTTACTTGGTACCGCTGCCTTCATTAAAGGCAACAGTAACCGTTCAATCATTGTGTTCGGTTATTTAATTTTAAAAAATTACAGGGAGAGTCCACTTTTTTTTCGTCAATTATTGTGATTTCCTCGAAATGGATTCTTTGTGCACCTAATCCTCAGACGTCGCATTTCTCACACACAGTTGTTCTCAATTTTTTCTCGCCACGTCGTTTATTATTTATACCTGACTCATGTTTTGCTGCTAGATTCTCTTATCCTCACTTAAAGTTTTCAATTTTCTATTTCTTAGCCTATCTCCCTCTTCGTAGTATTGTTTCCATCCATGAATGAAATATCATTATACATAATCACAACCATCAACGTGATTACCTCTGAATGGGTAGGTAGGTGCCAATATTCTAAAGAGCATCATCATCATCGTCATTATCAAGGTGGTAGAAGAAGAAAGAACAGCACACGTGCAGCACGCACCACGGTCTGCGCGTTTTGCCACTTCAACCTCAGCTAAGTCCCGATGTGCGGCCAGGCTGCCCCGTGTGCTCCGCTGCTCGACGAAACGCCCGCGACGCTACCGCAACATTGCCTCGGCCGTCATTCTCACAGGTAAGCTGGCAAATCCTTCAGGGACTAGTTAGGCATTGACTTATTTTGATAGCGAAGGAGCCAACAGGAGGAGCGCTGGCTCAATGTTTTATTGTCTCAACGCAATGTCATTGAGGGAATAAAACCTAAACTTGTTTCTCACTCCTCGTCTCATATGTTCGTTCACGGCGCTATGGTTTATTCGCGCTGCTTATTTAATTTGCAATGAGAGACCAACTAGCCCAACGAAACGCACTTCTTGACGTACCTCTCCAGCGCCACCTGTACATGCGGTAGATATTCGCCTTGATCTTCTGGCGGATCGAAAAATAACACCGCATATGAAGTTGCTTATCCTATAGTTGCACCCGAATTTCTGTCAGGCGAGAATATTTAGGTTTTATTTGTACTTGATTTTTTTTACTCAAAGACATGGAACCCCAGTGTAAAACAATGCTAAAGCTTCACACAGTGTCCGCTGTTGCCGCGCCAAGGTGTGGCACAACTAAGGGGCTAGACAATGAAAGAGGTATGTGGCTGTGGGTTCACGTCAATGTATCCCGCTGTCTGCTAACATACCTGCTTTTAATCTTAGACAGCAAATAAAATACAGCGAGGAATAAACGAGCACAGGACAAAATAACATCTACAAATCGCTGACATTTCTAGCATTTTCCGTCGCTGTCACGCTTCAACGCATGGGTGTAATGGCGATTACAAGATTTGAGGAGCGAGTGGTCCTTCTAGGCAAAAGGGGCGTTATTCTCGAATATTATCACTGTTTTTTTTTGTTCCTGGCATCAATTGAAGGCCCTAAAAAGTGTTCCAGTTATTTTCATGCCATGCCATTTCTGACCACCTTTTCGGCTTCAGGGAATAGATAGACGCCCTATATCTTTGCAGCATACCAATTTTTTTTTTAATTAGATTGTGTTGTAGTGAACTGAGAAGGAGATACGGTTGCACTTTAGGTGAAAATAATCACTGAGATGCAAACAGAAGTAGATACGTCGGCCTCTTTCTCCCCTATAGACGTTTGTCATTAGACATCTTATCTTTCAGTGAGTGCCTACTCGCGCAAAAAAACAAAATGTGGAACGTGAACACGATAACAAAGCAACTAAAGCACAAATTAAACCATTAAGTGGGACCATGTTAGTTGTTTTTATGAAGTTTGTTGGCACAGAGCTGGTACATTGAGTGTGGCTCACTTTGAACAAAACAGTTGCACTTGGCTCATTTTGATTAGAAACTGCCTTTTTTAGCTCATCTTACAATTAGGAATAACCCCATTCAGATAAGTGTTCTAGATATTGAAGATACTTTGCCCTGCTTTACGTTCCGCTGAGATGTAGCCCAGTTTTGGTTTTTGCATTTCGCTCTTTTAGGGAAACAAAAACGCCTGATGGAAGGGGGGGCATTTTTTAATTTAGTAGTTTAAACAGTCGGAAATTTCATCAAATAGGTTTTCAGTGTCAGGTTATGGTCACGGGGTTCGAAATGTTCAAGAATAGAATGGCCGTGGCGTTCTATAGATTCAACCCAATTTTCAATGGAAAAACACTTTTTTTTTAATATGAAGTTCTTAATTCGCTTTGAACAATCATTTATTTTTATTTTTGAGCAACATTTTGAATTCCCGTCCTCGCACGCACCAAGAATTTCTTCGCTGCAGCCGATATTGCAGCGGCTCTGGCATCTTATTTTTGTAAAACAAAATTCACCGAAGTGATGCGTTACCAACAAAAGTTTGAATTTGATTGGTCAGCCGAAAAAGTAGTGAAACTGTGTTCCGGAAAAGAAAACCAAACTTGATCTTATCAAGAATTTCCTAAGCTCATCGCGATACAGCGCCTACAACACGATTTCTGCGTTGCAAGGCTACCTTGATGTCGGCAAATCTGACCAGTTTAACAGACTGCAGCAGTCGAGTCTGGAAATCGACGCAAATAAGGCAGTTCAATGAATGTCAATATTACGAGCGGATTCGGTCAATACTTTTCGCATTACACTTTCTTTACACAGTCTTTAGCTCGCAATCGGTATCAATTCACTCACAAAAGTGTTTGTGATACTAAAGTTAGGCCGCAACAACAGACATGAAAACTAAAGTATTTCTCGCCGTCTGGCAACAAGATATACGGACACACAAATCCCAAGTTAGTCACAGAAGACGAAATTGGAGAATTTAAGAAGACGACAATAACGGCCCTACCAATGATGCTTCACAAAGACGCAAAAGCACCACAAAATATAAAGAGGCCAGTTATACCAACTCTACAACAAAAGCCATTTCTGAAATAAGAACTTCATTACCTAAATCCACACGAGACCATACGCCTTGAGGCCTAGAACAAGACTTGATACTGGATAGTGGACAATGACGAAAATGCCTACTCAAGACAACGAGGAGCAACAAGATACGCATTGAAAAGAATAACTGACCTATTTCCAGATTAAACTGCCACACATGTCTTGCACTGTCAGTCTAGATTGGTAATCTATCTTGTACCAGTTTACAACACCAAAGCTTCTTTTTTTTAAAGTTCAATAAGCGCCCGCTGTGCTGCCGGTCCGTTCCACACTTTGCGGTAGTTGCATGGTAATCTCCTACAAATCCTTCGACCCTCTATCACTACCTCTTCCTTCTTTCACCTCTTTCACATTCTTTCCTTATCTTACCTTCCCTCAAACCTGTCATACACTTGTGGGGCTGGTGGGCACTCCATAGCCCTTGTCACATCCTCTTCAGTATTGGTAAAACCGGATATTGCTTACACTACTTGAATTAAACTGCCACACGTGCCTTGTATTGTCAGTCTACCCCCATGAAAGATACAGCGTTAAGAGTTAAATTATCGCTACTTGCTCTCCTGGTGCCCTTGGAACTTAGACAGCAGGCAGCGAGCTACTGTGGATAACGCGAAGAATGCGTGCGAACCCAGTTTTTCGTACTCAATGTAATCGTGTTGTAGTCGAGCGCCGTCCTCCAGGAAATAATCTCGGCCATGCGTGCCTGAGCGTCGCGTAAACTGCGTGATAAGTGACCACTATGCGTGTTCTGTAGCACTGTTCATGTATCCACAGTGGTCAAGTGTTTATTTTTGCCACTTTTATTTTACACGCGCAGTGCTGACCCGAGAGAGAGAGAGAGGCGGCTAGGCTGTGACTATGACCGCCGGGTCCGTGGTCAGGTTCCCGGTGTTCTCTTCTGGCGAAACCGCCACCGATACTGTGAGCCCCAGCGCATACACGTGAGTCATCTTGCAGAGTTTTCCACTTCATCGCAGAAACCCGCTGACCTCAATCAACCGCCTATGTTCGCTGGGGCAAACAGTGTGGTAAAAGGCCCGAGGTTGATCACATGGATCATGGCCACGAAACTGCCTTAGTTTCGAAAGCTGTAAAAGTACGACTGTATTGAGAATTCGGTTGTTTCATATTGAGATACTGTTTCTATTATTTCTACTCTTGTTTCACTACGTACAGAATGTGAAGATACTTCTGTTTCTTCGCTTAGTGTGCTAAGAGAATGTTTTTTTTTTCGCTGCCTCATCAGGCACAAGTTTATCAAAGTTCATTCCAAGCCCACAAGTTACATAGTTACTCGTGCTTCAAAGCAGGCGTACATTTGAAGGGCAAAAGTAGGAACACTGACAATACTAAACATGGCAGCCGTTTTTTTGTTATATTGAGCTCCACTAATCATACTGAAGGAAAGAAGTGTTAATTTTAGCGGTTCGTATTCTTTGTGACATAGAATAACATTGAGAACAGTCTCTGATGGCTAGGAAAGTAAAGGGGTTTTAATTAAAAGTACTTGTAATGCAGATGTGAAGGAAAAGTGGACGAAAATATAACTTCCCACCGGCTGGATCCGCACCTGTCACCTTTTAATAGCGCGTTCGATGTTCTGTCACAGAGCCATGACGGCGGTGATCTGCCCGTCCTCTTTATAAGGTATGCATGTGCGGTAAACGAGGGAGCGTCAGTCAGCGCCACCAGTAACCATTACGGCTAGTGGGAGACACCTTCTCTGCGTGTTGGTGTCCCGTTGCACGTGATGGTATTACGAGCAGACAGCAGACTATAATATTCTCTCGCATACTACCGGAAAGAATCAGAGTTATAAGTATGGTTCCTTGGTGCCATTGTGTGTTAGTTCTCACTAAATTGGTAAGGTTCGCACTTCATGTTCATAATTGCGGTGTGCTTGTCACACTAAAGATTGTGTCCTTGTACATCAGAGGCAGGAATCATAAAAGTAGTGGAGCACCCAGTAGAAAAGAATGTTCAGTGGCGTTCACGTCGACAAAGGTGACCGTTGCTGCTTGTCTGCCCACAGGAAAATGTATATATATATTTTTATTATTCACGCCTAAGGCTTAGAATGCACTATAAAATTATTCTTCATATTTCTTGGCAGATCGGTACGAGGAGCAGTAGACAAAAAACGAAATTGCACTTTACAGAAGTAATCATTCAAGATGTCACGCTATACAAGAAAAGCGATAAAAATTCCCGGTCCTAGTCTATGGTGATCGCACGTAGCAGGAAACGAATGAAAATACGGCCTACGAGAATGTACGTGACATTGATTTACTTGAACGATCATTGTATCATAAAATATTTTTTGTTTTGTTTTTTATTCAGGAGGAACATCGCTGCCATTGCGCGAGAGACGACGTGAGTATGGATAATAACTAATAATGGCATGCTGCTTTCTGTCACTCTTATTAATTTTTAGGTAGTTGTTGTGGCAGCCCATCTTCCGTTAACCGTGCGACGATACGTGCAGGAAGCACAAGGTAAAATGTACGCGGAGCGAAATAGTCTCGCTTGCTATCCGACCAAGCGTCTGCGCATTGTACGACCACGTGTCCGATAGATACCAGGTTCTGCGACGTAGCACAGCTACCCACCGCCGGTGGGTGTGAAAGAGCCAATAATTTCTTTATTTGTTAATATCTCTTCAGACCTCTGACCAAAGATACTCACCAATAACAAGACAGCTCAAAAATATGTTCGCCTGGTTACAATGGCCAATTTGCCTATAACGTGTTACAGCATTATTAGTTGCATTTGCATTAGTAACCAACGTTATCTCATTTTAGCATTTTTCTCTCATTAATAGTAACTGTCCATGTGTGCGGATTCCTGTTATTATATGATCGTTTCACATTATTTGTGGCAATGAAATAAAAAAAACAATGTTACCTTGTCGCCCACTGAGATATACGAGAGACATTCGAATTGAAAGCAGCATCCTAGAAAAAGACCGTCCTGGAAAAAGGACAAGCGATGCCGTTAGTGGTGTCATACTTTCATAAATTAGCTGGTAAAGTTGAGGTACAAAGACAATGAAAAATGATTGATTTTGATTGAATGGCTAAGTTAGCCAAGTATCGTCAGCTTTCTCAAGCAATAAATTAGCATGGATTTCAGGGACGGCAGCATGTGGCATTGTGTGTGCATTTTCAAGAATCTTTCCAGGTATATGCCAAAATCGACTGCACATAACAATTACTATAAACTAAGAGAATACGAAGTAGCTGAAGTACAGGCACCATCACTGTTGACATCAAAATCTCTTAGTAATATTGCAATCATCTTGCTTAAAGCTTACGCAAAGCTTATTTTAGGGTTTCTTAGTCATGTACGTGTGACGCACAGCTATACACACATTAGAGAGCACCGACAGCTCAAGCATATGTTTTTCTCAGGAATATATGTATTGAATACCTTTTATATAATTATTGACTTGCTTAATAACTCATACCTGAAAATTAGTGTTATGTTCGTCCCACTGTGTGCACTGCATCCTACGGAACAATTCTTTGCATCTTTTGGTCCGTCGTTGATGAAATGAAGTTAGCCTTGCCGCGGTGGTCTAATGGCTAAGGCATTCGGCCGCTGACCCGCCGGTTGCGGGATCGAATACCGGCTGCGGCGGCTGCATTTCCGATGGAGGCGAAAATGCTGTTGACGCGTGTGCTCAGATTAGGACGCACGTCAAAGAACCCCGGGTGGTCGAAATTTCTGGTGTCCTCCACTACGGCGTCTCTCATAATGATATGGTGGTTTTGGGACGTTGAACCCCACATATCATCATCATGAAATGAAGTTACTCTTATCAACCTTTGTCTGCAGCAAAATCTGTTTATGCGCCATACTAACACTTTTTAGGCAACGGCCGTAGGGTATGTGCCATGGCTCGTAAACTTCACTGTGGCAGTCATGTGTTCTCACGGCAGTTTTAACACATCAATGCTGGCGGCTCGGCTAGTTCGCTGTGATGAGTGCATGAAAAAGAGTGCTTATAAATAGTCAATCGTCGAAATCACAGGCCCAACAAAGTCCACTCTGAGCAGCTTCTTTTCATGTACAGTAAAACCTGATTTATACGTGCTTGGTTATTTAGAACTACCGCATAGTTTGAAGGATCTGTGGACCCGTATTTTGCAATTCATTTGAATAGATAACTAGAAGTGGCACAAGTCTAGTTAATTCGAAAACTTTAGGTCGCACGTGCCGATTGACGATACCAATTTTGAGCAAACCCGCGGAAATTATGGCGCTTGAGGGAACAGGGTAAGCCCTACACCTGCGATGTGATTAAGGCGCAGTTTATGTACTTTTTTCTTCATAACTATTCGATGTACAGCTATTATTTCACTATTATTGAGATAGTAACCTATTCTCTTTTTTACTAAAGCAGGTTTCACACTGAATGTTGCTATGCACAATTTTTGTGAATTGTTTCCTTCAGGCACACCATTATCACTCATTAATAGCCGTTAGATGACGTGTTGACGAATAGCACTTCCTCACACAAAACTTACCCTGCATCAGCACATTTTTATTACGATATCTAAATATTGGCTGAAATAAATGTTTTGGATACTTGGGTTGCTGAAATAAGGGAAGAAAAGTAAAAAAGTATGTTTTGAAATCATCGCGCTTAATGTTCTAAAATTGCATTATTTCAAAGTTAACTGAGATGACAGCACATTACAAACCCGAGGCAACAGCAAGATATTTATCACCTCCGCAGGGGCGCCTGCGCAAGTAGGCGTTTGGTGTGTAGCGACACCACGTACCCGAGCTAACGGGGGAGTTTCTACTCCCTCCCACGCCTAGCCGTGCGTGGCTTTGCCGTGTCCGGAGAAAAGGGGATCCTGCGGGTTGAGCCAATGCTGGGTGATTGGACCTTTAAGGCCCCCCGGCAGAGGCAACACACCCCTTTGGCCCCGGCTTCAGGTAGACGGCATCCCTGGGCTGACCCACCTAGGGGAAATCGGCAGTCGCCTTTTCCTATCTCTCTCTCCCTACATCTTCGTCTTTATCTCTCACTTTTTATCTATCCTGTCTTCTAGTCTCTTCCGTTTACTTCCAAACTTCCTGGCGGCTAAAGTTAACCTTGTGTAGTTACCCAACCTTGGGTAGTTATATCTTGTTATAGCGGCGATGTATGACTGGCGCCTTCAAGTGTTCTACCTTGTAGCGTCCCCCTGTTGGGCTCGGTGGTGGGTGGTCACCATCTGCGCCGAACATGAAATGCACCACATGGCAAAATCTTTCCCCCCTGTCAATGATCGGTCCCTGAAGAGGAACCGCACCGATGAAATCTCCAAACAAACCGGAAGTGATTGTGACCACTTCTCACGATTTTTAGTCATACACTCTCTGGCAGATAACGTCTCCGTTGCAGGACTGTCGGTTTTCCTGATAGCTAAAACCCTTGCTAACCTAATAGACAAAAAGTATGATGCAAAGAAACTGTCATCCGGTGATCTTCTTGTTGAAGTAAGCCAGAAACAGCATGCAAACACTCTCCTGAAACAGAAGCAGTTCGCCCACCTGGACGTGTCTATCACCCCCCACCGCAGTCTTAACACTGTTCAAGGCGTCATTTCACAAGGTGATCTGATGCGAGAAACTGAAGCTGACCTCCTTGAAGGCTTTCGAGAGCAAGGCGTAGTCGCCATCCGGCGGATAACCATCAGGCGAAACAATGAAGAAGTGGTGACGCCTCATATAGTACTAACATTTAACCGCTCCATCCTGCCAGAATCCGTGAAAGCTGCATTCCTTCACTGCAAAGTCCGCCCCTACATACCCTATCCTAGAAGGTGCTACAAATGCCAGAAATATGGACGTAGGTCGAACACCTGTCGCGGAAAACAAACATGTGCAAAATGTGGTGATCATGAGCACCCTACCGAGAGCTGTACTTCCACGCAAACAGTGCCCTAACTGTCACGGGCCACACGCAGCATACTCGCGGACATGTGAAATTTTCAAAAAGGAAAAGGAAATCATCCAGATAGAAGTAACGGAAAACATCACATTTTCTGAAGCCCGAAAGAAGGTGTCGCTCTTCTCCGGAAGAACGTACGCTGAAGCAGCGCGCCGGGGGGCCGGGCGGTGTCTAGTAACCGTGGGCACGCAGTACAGCTTTGCTGATGCATGCACATCTCGGCCCCCCACCAAGCAGCCGCAGGCTGCACCAACGTTCGAAGTCTCGCAGGTCCACCTCCATCAGACCTCGGAGACAAAAGAGACAATCCAAACCCCGCAGGTCAACCTCCGTGAGACCTTGGGAACGACGCAGACAACTGAGAGGGCACCTGTCCCTCTTGAGAAACCTCCGTCAGCCTCCGAGTGTTCACAGGGGGCAATGGATGTGACACCGGCGTCCTCAGCATCTCCGATGCTCACGGAATTCACCCTATTGAAGCACAGCCCACTAGAACGCCTCAGAGGGAAGAAACACCCTCCTGTCCAGGCGCCTGACAAACGCGGCAAAGTCTGAATAACCTTCCTACCTTTCTTCTTTCTCAAAAATGGCTGCTGAGAGTATCATCTACTGGAACTGCCGAGGTCTACTGAAGAACCTGGATGACATTTATGAAATACTTGCGCAACATCAACCTAACATACTTTGCCTGCAGGAGACACACTTAAACTCAACACACACTAACTTTCTAAGAAGATATGCGGTATACCGAAAGCACAGGCATGGCACTGCCCATTCATCCGGCGGTGTCGCTATCGTGGTGCAGAAAGCACTACCGTCCCAAAACCTCACTCTGGTCACCGACTTAGAGGCAGTGGCAATACGGACCCTTATCTTTGGACGAATGACAACTGTGTGCTCATTATATATCCCTCCAGACTACCGCCTGTCTACTAAAGAGTTTGAAACTCTAGTCGACCAGCTCCCGCATCCATTCCTCTTGGTTGGAGATTTTAATGCGCACAACCCCCTATGGGGATGCAGAAGAACAGATTCTCGAGGCTCCTTAATCGAAAACTTCCTCTTGTACTCCGGCTCCTGTATACCTAACAAAAAAAAAACCAACGTACTTTAACGCAGCGTGCAACTCATACACAGCCATAGATCTTGCTATCGGCTCTCCTTCACTCATGGCAACCATAGATTGGTCTGTTATTCATAACCTCTATGGAAGTGGTCATTTTCCTGTCTGCCTAAAACACACAGGAAGTACAAGTAAGACGACTATAAATGTATTCAAGTTTAGAGAACAGGATGCTGACTGGACAAAATTCCGAAAACTTACAGAACTGTCGCGTTCTTCTATTGAAAACCTAGACATTGATGACTGTGAAGCATTGGTCGTACTTCATATCATACAGGCCACAGAGCGATCGATCCCACAGACATCTGACAAGACGCGAAACAAACGACGGCCCTGGTGGAGTGCGGAGTGCAAAAACGCTCGCGAGAACCAAAACAAAGCTTGGTCGAAATTTCGCAGGTACCCGACAGCTGACAACCTGATGAATTTCAAGCGTGCAAAAGCAAATGGTAGGCGTATCCGACGAGAATCAAAGAGGCAGAGCTGGCAGTCCTTCCTCTCGTCAGTTAACTCCTATACTGATACGCATAGGGTGTACAACAGAGTAAGAGCACTTCAAGGGCACAACACTCATCCGGTCCCTCTCGTCAGTACTACTGGTGATACGCTGGAACACCAGGCAGATGCCATAGGCCAACACTTTGAGTATATCTTCAGCTCAGCACATTATACAGAGTCCTTTAAACGACACAAGCTTGCTGTGGAACGTAAGCCCATCCGTGATAGAAAGCCATCTGCTGGAGGCTACAATACTCTGTTTACCATCGATGAATTGAAGGCAGTGCTGGCAACATGTGGCAACTCAGCTGCACGCCAAGACAGGATTACATATGGCATGCTGAAACACTTACACGAACACACGCTTGATGTCAATCTCTTACTGTTCAACAGTGTATGGTCCTCCAGGCGTCTACCCAAGGCCTGAAAAGAGGCAGTTATAATACCCATCCTCAAACAAGGAAAGGAAGCCACACTTGTCGCTAGTTATAGGCCTATCGCCCTGACTAGCTGCTTGTGCAAGGTTTTTGAAAAAATGGTAAACCGCCACCTCATGTATTATCTTGAATATAATGGCCTCCTTGACCGCCGTCAAGCTGGCTTCAGATCAGGCCGGTCGACAGCTGACCAACTCGTAGCATTCGAATCCTACGTCAGGGATGCCTTCATTCACAAACAACACTGCCTTTCTGTATTTTTTGACTTGGAGAAGGCTTATGACACGACATGGCGTTATGGCATTCTCCGTGACTTTCAATTCCTTGGAGTGTCAGGGAACATGCTGAATACAATTCAAAGCTACCTCTCTGAACGTACGTTCAAGGTTCGTGTTGGAAATGTTCTTTTAAGGCGGTTTACTCAGGAAAATGGTGTCCCCCAAGGTGGCGCACTTAGTTGCACACTATTCATCGTAAAAATGAACTCCATAAACACTATACTGCCTAAAACAATTTCCTATTCTGTATATGTTGATGACATTCAGATCAGCTTCAAATCATGCAACCTAGCCATCTGCGAACGTCAGATTCAGTTGGCAGTAAATAAGCTCTCAAGCTGGGCAGACAAAAATGGTTTTAAGTTTAACTGTGACAAGACTGTCTGCCTACTCTTTTCAAAACTACGTGGTATAAGGCCGCCCCCCAACATTTTAATGAATGGACACATCATCGATACAAAGAAGGATCATAAATTTTTAGGTGTTGTGATGGATGAAAAGCTCAGCTTTGTCCCACACATCAAGCAGCTGCGACTGAAATGCTTGAAAGCCTTGAACTTGCTCAAGATTCTCTCGCATCAGTCATGGGGTACAGATCGGGACTGTCTATTAAACCTTCTCAGTAGTGTAGTGCTCTCACGTATTGATTATGGCTCGGTTGTGTACGAATCAGCATCGAGATCCACACTTAAGATGCTCGACCCAGTGCACCACCATGAGCTTCGTCTGGCTAGTGGTGCCTTCCGAACCAGCCCAATAGCCAGCCTGTATGTTGAGACAGATCGGTGGTCATTAGAACGACGACGGTAGTTCACAAGCATCAAGTATGCAACCAAGGTGCTCTCTCATGTCGACCACCCATCTCGCGAGCTATTGCAGGATACATCAAAGGCCCACCTGTTCTTGAGGCGACCATCAGCCACGCCAACGTATCCCATTAGAGTGGCCTCACACTTTGAAAATCTTAATATATCTGTCCCCAATCTTCAACTAAGTTCCCACAAGGACACTGTGGCACCATGGAAAATGCGAGCTATCAATTGCGACTTGTCATTCCTAGAGGTAGGAAAGCATGGCCTCCCAATCGCAATCGATCAGCATTTCATGTACTTGCAGGCAAAATACAGGTGTGCTGAGTACTACACTGATGCTTCCAAGTCCTCGGCCGTCGCATGTGCTGCATACGGCCCAGCGTACTCTGAATCTGCAACAATGAATGAACATACCAGCATATTTACTGCTGAGTGCTATGGCATACTGCTAGCTGTAAGGCACATCTTAAAGAAGAAAGAACCAGCCTCCATCATATACACAGATTCCCTCAGTGCAGTGACTGCGTTGTCTTCCGCAAATACACATAAAAACCCTGTGACTAATACCCTTTTAAACTGCCTCATGTCAGCCTACAGATCCAACCTGAAAATCACGCTATGCTGGATTCCGGGACACTGCAACATAGCTGGCAATGAGGCAGCGGACCAACTTGCGAAGTCCGCTGCACTCCGCCCAACAATAGACGTAGCCATCATCCCATATGAGGACTTGAGGCCGCTAATCAGAAACCGAATGCGTAAGCAATGGCAAGATGAATGGAACGCAGCAAATGCAAACAAACTGCACTTAGTAAAGCCAAGAATAGGAAGATATGTGACTGAAAATCATAACAGGCACCAAGAGGTTGCACTGTGCAGACTCAGGATCGGTCATACACATGCAACACACTCGCACCTTTTAAAGATTTCTCCAGCACCACATTGTGCAAAATGTGGTATTGAGTTGTCTGTCGTTCACGTTCTAATCACCTGTCCATACCTCGAACCAGAAAGACTGTGTCACTTTTCAAAGCTGTACAAATGTCACATTCCGCCTCATCCACAATTTTTTTTTTGGAGACGATCCCTTGTTTCCCCCAAAAGTAGTCTTAAAGTTTTTAGCTAGTGTAGGCTTCCTACACTCAAAAACATATTCTCACTAATCTTAGCCTCCTCTCAATCCTGAGGGGACGGCTGAGAGTTTTTTTTATCAAATGTCATGCAGCACGCACTCCTTGTCTTGACAAGGACTGTTGACGACACGGCATGACTTTCTAAAACCCATAAGCATAGCCAGTTTTAAACCCATCACACATAGTCACTACACCTAAGTTTAAGTCCTATACACTACTCTTTTATTCTTGCCACCCTGAATAGAATTTTATAATCAAATCGACCAAAAAACCGTTGGTTTGGCGCTCTTTGGCCTGAGTTGCCCTTGCGCTACTAAAATCTACCATCATCATCTTGATATTTATCACCAATGTCAATTTTTGTTTTAGTGTTAAAAGTTCTTGCCTTCCGAGCCGGCTTTGCCGCCTACTACGCTGCCGTGTCAGCAAAGTGCTGTCGACGCAGGTCAAGTGTGCGTGGGCCTCGCGTTGTGCTGCGAGCAGTTGAAATTGTAAATTCACACGGGATATATCTTCATCATGAAACCTACTAAGTGGAGCATCAAGAGGACAAATGTTGAGTGTTTGGTGGCTGAGGAGAAGGTTTTCGGAACACACGCTCCCACACGACAATTCCACTAGTTATAGTTTTGAGTTTTCCCATAGAGATATTTAACTAGTGATTCTGCATGAACTAGTTTCAGATACTTTCAGGTGAACAAAAGGTATAATTGTGATAGACCCGAATGTGCGCCTGCGAAAAAGACGTGCGTTGTTGCAGTACAGAAACGACACGCGGGCAACATGTCTCACACTTTTCGGAACGTCGGCGCATCGATCATGATTTTCCCATTGCTTTTGGCAATGCAAGGATAATGATAAATGTCAGTTTGACAGAATTTCAGATGTATATGAACCTCTGATTGGCGGTTGCTCGAATAATTAACGCATTTATTCTGCTCGCAGAGTTCTTGTCTGCAACAGCAACTTGAAAAACTCAGTCCTAAAGATCCACTGTGGTGCATAACGCACCACAGTGGCTCTTAGTAATTTTTCTATATTTCATCAAAAAAATGAGTTAATTTAACTGACGCTGCGAGGAGCAGGTGACGTGGTGCTCGCGTTCGGCCCCTTTATTGCAATAAAGCACGTCTTTATCTACGCAGATGCTCATTATAGTTGACAACGAGACCAGTTTTTTTGTTTCATTTTTGTAGTTATACTTACGCTGACAGCAGTGAGGCCCATTGTCTCCTCCCGTTTGCAGCACCATAAGGGCCAGGTATTGCTGGAAAACAACACCTGAAACTGTCAAATAAGGTGGCACAGCAGACAAATGCCGCTCACTACATTAAAAATTCAACGTTCCTTGCCTCGCACTGTTTGTATGCTTCGTTATTTCGAAAACCCCCTTGATTCGAGGAATTTTCACAGTACCAGGTACTATGAATGACGACGTTTTATTGTATATAAAGAAACTCTTACTCAATGCAAGAAAACTAACCCCTTCCTACTTCATGAAAAAAATCAATGAAAAGTAGGAATCTGAAAATTTCTAAGAAATAGCAGCTTGGTATGTTGAGAAGATAATCACGCCCGCGGGCTGGTTCAGTAAAGGTGTTACGTAAATGTACTTATTGAACGTAAAATGCTACTAGTGAAAAGTTTCTTTTTGATAGCTCGTTGCTAGCGACCTAGCTAGCTAGTGCTATGCTAGTACTAGCTACCGGAGTACTATGCCAGTCATATGCTAGTACTAGCTATTGTAGTACTATGCGCGTACTATTCAAGTACTAGCTACCATAGTACTATGCTAGTGCAGCTAGCTATTACTGCGGCCCAAATAATTTCTAAGGTGTCACGTTTCAGTACCGCGACGCAGTCGAGTAGAGTTCTTAAAATATTTTGAAATATCGTATAACAAATCGAACTGTGCTCTGTTCAATTCGGTTGAAACAGCGGAGGCTTATTTTCACTTGTATCAGCAACCAAGTTACCCAGATTCATGCAAGTCCAGTTCTATGCAATACATTTAGGCCAGGATGAAGGCATTCTTGATTGGAAGTGGAGTGTCACCAAAGTGAACGTGTTGAAAGCCTACTAACAATCCCTTCGTATTTGTCATAAGACGTTGGGGATTACGCTGCATTCGAATGTAGGAGTAAAACTTACGTACAAGTTTACATCACTGACAACTCGTGAAAGTGTCATGCTAGCGTAGCGTTCCTGCCATTAAGTGCTATTAAGTGATAATTTATCTGTCCGTTTCGCCGAACGTTTAGCTCCATATTAGGTGCTATATTGCTTAAATCTTCTTCTCACGTTTAGTTTCATGAAACACTGGTGGCGAAGTGCCACAGTGAATGCTGCAATCACTTGTGCTTTTCAATGCATAGTTATAACATATTTTTAATGCTCTAGTAGCTGATACACACCAACATACCGCTGTTTACGCAATCGAAGTGTTTTTGACGCTTAAAGGTAACAGTAATATAGTTTTCTTAACATTCGCTGCAAGTAATATATTGGGCGATTCCAGAGCTACCGCTATTTCTACAATTATTACTTTGCTATTCGGAAACTGTGCAAACAGTATTTAATTCGTACTTATTCGACTTGGTCAGAAAATTCACTATTCTGGGACTGCTACAAAGAGGGCACACCAGTGCCGAGATCTTCCTATTTCGGCCGCCTTGAGTTATTCACAGTTCGCTTGAATCTAAATCTCACATTCGTGCAATCGGCCTGCATTAATAAGCCCAATACCAGCTCCTTTGAATGCAAAAAACAAGCACATTATTTTCTCCTAGCGTTTTTGGCCCTTTCTGCCGTTATTCGTGACAAATTAACTGTGATTACCCCTGCAGTCATTACAGTACATACCTTAGTTTGGTCGTCGTACACGTGAAATATGAAAAGTGGGTTGTCTTCTGCGCTGCTTTATCATGCAGTCGGCCATGCGTTTCTCGCCTTAATATCGTGCGCGATAAATGATTTCAATTACTTCCCTGTGCTTCCGACTGCGCAAGTCGCGATAACAACGTGCAGCTGATAACCGCGAAATATTGGTAGGTTCAACACTTGTCCCTGACATTGTATTCGTGTTTCTAAAAAATAAGTGGCCAGGAAGAGGTATCACCTTCAGTAAAAGTAGCGAAGGCAAGTAGGCAAACCACTTATTAGTCTTTGAACGCAGATTGGCTTTACCAGATTAGCCGAATTGGCTGGTACTCACACCCCAATCTCGGCGCTTACCATCGCGCCACCTTATCTGCTAAGCTACTGTGGTGAGTTCATCATAAATGAATCGTGAATACATACGCAGTATATTTTTTCATTACCTTTCTTTGCTTTTAAACCTAATGACAGATAAGTAGCTGTTGGAAATTCCGCTTGGTCATGCTTAGAGATGCATGCGAAACTTATTTCAATAAGAATGTACTATTTGCGGCCACGTATGTACTTCCGAATAGCGTTAAGGTAAAAAGTTATGGACAAAGCGACAGATGAAAGTGACACTGCCAATATAAACGAAAGCATCTTTGCAATTTCTTCTTGACAGCGTAATCGACAGAACACGGGAACGCTTCATCGTGATCGCTATGAGCACCCTACTCTTGCTCATCAGCCTCACACTCTTCTTCATACTCTTCACGCTGCTCTCCGAGGACTGTGAGTATTGCTGTAAAACTAATGACGACCTTGCTACACGATAATGCCTAGAAGCCGGACTCAAGGCAATGCGTTGGAAAAGTTTTTGTAGCTGTTATTTTTTCCATGGTGTCCTGACTTAAAGAGAGGGGGTACAAGTTGTACGCACGGGGTGAGTTCATATGACAGAAATGCCATGCGATGGCAGGCAGCGCTTCTTACAAGCTCCTGGCGGCGCCCTTCTGAACTCTTCACCAACTTTAACAAATGCATGCAGGGCGAGACTTCTTCGGCGAGGAAAAGCTGAACCCCCGTGAGAGAAAGCAAAGCTCCCGACTTTCGGGGTGTTTCGCGCGCCTCGATATTCTATTCACAAAATGTTCTGGCTATATATGTTTTATGTAATCCTAGATTGCTTATGCATTGAGTTGAAGCCTGGTCGCGTTCGAAATTAGTATAAAATAAGGGAGAAACGAACTGATCACTTCACATAGTTGGGTTCGCTAATACAGCCTCGTTACTCATTCGTGCGTTCTATTCAGGATACGCTATGTTTTACTCATCCTCCAGCTTGGTTTGCTATTATGCGAATGCCGCTCCGTGCCTCTGCATCCTCTGCATCTAGTTATCAAAAATATCGGTTACTCGAGTCAAGCTAAGTTTATTGTGATAATAGGGATTCTTACTAAATAGAAAGGTGTACATTAAAAGGTGAGCGCGGTGCGTATCATTCTGAAGGCGTGTGGACTATGCTAAATATATGTTCAGTACATTGTACATACGGTAAGCCTTTTCTAAATTACACACTAGGAACCAAAGCCCCACTTGTGGTTTTCGTGGCCGATTTTGTGAGGGCTTTGGTTCAACTTTGACGGGGTGAACGTAATTGTGCATGTTCACTATCAAACTTGCGCCACTAATTCGATAGTAAGGCTGGTTATTCATGAAACGGGTTCGATGTTCACAGCTTTGGACTCCTCGACAGAAATCCTCAAGGAGCAAACCAAATTTAAAGTAGCACCGATCATTGTTGCCGCGCTTGACACCTACCATACGAAACGTTCCTAAACTTACTGAGTCGCTTGCCAATTACGACCCGATTGTGACATTAACAAAATTTAGGCGGCTTGGCACTTGACCATTAAATAATAGAGCTTGGGGATAAAGAACAGGGACGTTCAATCTTTGCATGCTGTGCTTAAAGTGACAATAAAGAGCTGAACGCTTTTTCACGAATTAGCAAAGTACAGTTTCACGTTCCCGAAAACGCCGCTCTTACAACAACGTGACGCCACTTTAGTATTCCCGTGCCAAACGTTGAGACGTCATAAATTTTGAAGGCGTCTACTGAACAACGGAGGACATTGCCACTTGTGGGTGGGATAAACCTATCATATAAATTTTTATATTTCAGCCAGCGAATTTCGCGAAAATTTGATGTTCAGCAAAGAGAGTTCAGCGCCAAATTTATAAACGAAACTTCCACTTTGATTTTCACCACTATTAAAATCAAGGTATTGGATTATGGGGCATTGGAGCTGCGCGATTGCAGTTCGTTGCGTCGTTGCTTCATTTGGCATCCCTTTAAAATTGACTTGTGATGCCATAAAAGTGAACTCCAAATATCAAACAAGAACAAAACAAATCGAAGGAACAATCAAAGCTTCGGAAAAGCACTCAATACCAATGTTGAACAACTTGATGTGTCAATTTGCTGGCACCAAGATAGCCGTGGATGAATCCCACGGACTGCCACTTATTTCGCCCAGGGCTTATGCCAGCCCATCTAATCGCCTAATTCTCAAAAACATAAGACATTCGCTTTTAGTATTTGCGAAGTAAAATATCACTGAGAGCTCTCAATATATTGTTTCATGTCTGCTGTATTTTCTACTTACAGTCGCACCGTTCACAACGGTAATAAGTAAGCACATGCATATTTATATCTTTACCCATACTGCAGTACCGCGTAAGGTGCATTTTGTTTTTGTTAGAATTGTTTTCGTAACGTACAATGAATGCAACTACGGAGAGCGTCGTTTACTGCCAAGAACAGCAGCAGGGGTTCACTACGAGCGCTTGCCGTGTTCTTGCCGCTGCGTCTGCCGATGCTGTTCGGCAGACGCCGAGGAATCATACCGTTACATAGACATTGTCAGCGCATTGCTAAAAATTTGTAATGTTTATTGTTCCAGCAGTGGTCATGTTTGTACGTCGCTGTGTTTAACCGACTACTCGTCCTTTCACAGATAATATGCGGCCCACGCAGCGTGCTGAGAGAGTGCTTCTGAGGACATTGCAGTGCCTCGTATATACCGGATGCGAATGCTTCAAATGCGATCACGAAGCTTCGCACGGCGTTTCGAGCTTAACGTCCGGAGGGGCCTGTTTCCGCTTCCTGCAGCAAAATCTTAGGATGCGCTGAGTGGGCCACATACGACTCACGAGCTCTGTACGTTAACTTCGTTGCAGGTGTACTACAAATCGCCGTGGACAGCGTTGCGCTGCCTTTGTGGGAAGAGATGGCAGTTTCATCCCAAACAAAATGGACAGCTCATCGTACTAGGAGCAAAATAAAGCAATAGAACTGTTTTAGGAAACTTCGTGTTTCACGCACGATTGTGGTTGCGCAAAATAACAAAACATATCCTAAGACTTCCATTATGGCGGCTGTTCACATTGTTCTGTATGAAAATTTCAACAGGACGGAATGCTGCCGCAGAAAGACTTTAGGTGAGTTGTGCACTACAGCCACCACACATTACGCAAAGGAAGCTGCAAACAACGCTGGGTGGTATGACTGAAGGCAAGTAGGCGTATACGTAATTTTAAAACCGCCAGCTTCACGTTAGAGTCTGCTGCGGATTTCAACGCTGCGCCTCCGAAGATGTATTTTTTTCTCGCCTCAGCTGTTTACTCTTTTCCGATTCTAATGAAACCGTCCCGTAAGTTTCCACTTATTGTGGCGTAGCGTGTTGAATAGAGCTTGTAGGTTTAGCTAATCACATAAGCTCCTATTGAAAACCAGCGAGTATGTCAGTATCCGCGCAACCAAACTGACAGCGCTGTATAAGGCACTACGGAGCTGTGGGCAGCCGCTGAGAAAATGATCGACGGAGGACTAATACACCTGTCACGCGTGCACCCACGAACACCGTTTCACTCCCGCGTCCATACGACATAGACGATGAGGTTCGTGTGACACGGCCACCATTACGCAAACGAAGGTAAACGGAGCATTTCGCAAAGGGCGTTCAACGATCTTCCTTTGCAGCTGAACAAGTTACTCTCGTCCTCGGTATCTCAAGGTATGAAACACATTTCGAGCGCCGGATTGCCACACTGAGCACAATAACTCATTTCGGCAATATGAAACTGTTTTTTGTTGCAGTACTCATTCTTAACGTGTTTGTTTACATTTATATAGGCTCGCCGGAGTGCAGCTATTCTCCACCCCGATGCCCTCCACACCGTGCCTCGCCAGTAGGGCTGGGCGCTGCCGTTTAAAAATATTTCATCCACGTGTGCGATTGCTGTCGTCGCCGTGTTAAGTTTGATCGTGAGAGGAACGACTGGCAGCACTCCATTATCGTCAACTGCTTCGACAGCTGCAGGAATAAGTAATGGGACCCGACCTCATTCAAAAGCAACTTGGAGTGCGCTCGCGATAGCAGAAAACACTTTCATACACGGGCTATAAAAAACACTATTCGTCCAGAACGGTGCACTGTAAACAAACGTAGCGTTGGGCACAAGGTGGCCAGCGCCGCTGCCAGCATCGCTACATTTAGCGAATGCATTTTCATTTGAATATTAAATTTTTGTTCGCTTCAGACCTCCTCAGTATTGTATTTTTGTAAAAGTTACGTAACGAAAATCCACAAAAAAGCATTGAGAGATAAAATCCGGACACTTATGCGAAAATCTAACGGCACTGGCTGAGCCCCTTCACGGTAACTATAACAGCCTTGTCATTGCTGTGTGACACACACTTCCACAACGCTATCTCCGTCAGACTCTCTAGGGGAGATTTACGTTGACTGAGTTTAACAGAGTTCAGTGGTGGCCGTGTGACAGGAGTATAACTCGTAAAATGTTCGGAACGGGACACCGAGCGTATATTTTATAACAGTTGCGGCGTTTATTCGCATATTAGTGGGCAGTTCGCCCCGTGTAACTTTGACGTCAATAGTGTTTTTTATTCACATTACAAGACCGCCAAGGGATTTAAGCACATGTGCTGAGAGCTCACCGACCGCTAAACCATCATGATTTGTAAAGAAGGCATAATTTTTCCTTCATCTCTTTACTTCGGGTTTCAGTAGTTCAGAAACAACCGAAAAGCAATCTCATTCACAAAACACACCACACACACAGCTGCTCTGAATACCTCCCCCCCCCCCAACCAATGTGTCGGTTCACCCTCCATTTTCTACGAGGCGACTCGGCAATGCTGGCATACCGGTAGGGTGGTTAGAATTGGGAGGTGTGAAAAGCGGCCGCTCTAAGGTGGCTCCCACTCGTGAGCCTGTAGCGGTGGCGCTGTAGTCGGAGGCGCTGCCAGCTTTCTTCGTTGCAACGCACCCGCGATTGTCATTTCGAGGTTTTCGCCAGTACAAAAGTTGTATCAAAGTGAATATCGAACAGCAATTTCACCGATTATGAATACATGCATCTTCCGCTGAACGAACACTCCATTAGAACGATGTTTTCGACGGAGCGTCGTTCTGACAGCACCACTTTTTATATGCTTGGTGAAACCAAAACGGTTTTCTTTTTTGTAACTTTTAACTACGCCTTAACGGAGTAAAAAAAAGCTTGCTCTAGCGGAGCTAGGTATTTTTCACGATGCTAGTTTGTCAACATTGTTTTGTGCTAACCCGCAATGGATTGTGACAACATTTGCTGCTAAATCTGCCTGGACAGTGCGACTTACCCGAGTGCAGTTACGCATTGCCATTTTCTCAATGCTGGACTTGTATTACACTTGAGGCAGTTTTCTGAAACATGTGTAGAAA
The DNA here is from genome assembly GCF_043290135.1 of Rhipicephalus microplus. Lineage (NCBI taxonomy): Eukaryota > Metazoa > Arthropoda > Arachnida > Ixodida > Ixodidae > Rhipicephalus > Rhipicephalus microplus. The sequence goes on from NC_134702.1 coordinate 206,243,214, forward strand.
CTCAGACAATATTTAGTTTCATGGCCGCAACAAAGTTTATTACAGTAAGTCACTAACGGACATTTTTTAAGTGGCACAAATATGGAATTGTTTGACTTTTTTCTCTTTTCACTTGATTCAGACATTTCAAAAAAAATTCTTGTCGCGCAAAATGATCTGGCCACCGTTTTCTTCAACTTTTTGCAATGTTCAATGCAGCCGATTTCTGGAAACTGCTTAGAGATTGTAGAAGACTGGCTACTAAACTCGAGTGCAGGTGCACTGCGCTAAACACTTGTGTCAACTTGGTTTCCATATATTTCTACCAGGTTTTACCGAAACTCTGACGGATATAGAAGTCCCTTTATATCCCAATCTTTAGTCGCCTGTCTTGGCAGCTTTTCGAGTCATTTGGTCGATCCTCCTACATACAAGGGTTATCGGGTACTCTTTGCTGGTACGTAGTACGATGAAGCAGCATTTCGCCGTTTTCGTTCTTTAGGTAAACTCTTCGATATATATTTGGGTAGGGTCAGATCCCAATCTCTTGTCGCCTGCCTTGGCAGCTTGTCGAGTCATTTGGGCGACCCTCCAACATACTAGGGTTATCGGACACTTCTTTGCTGGTACGTAGTCCGATGAAGCAGCATTTCGTCATTTTCATTCTATAGGCAATCTCTTCGATATATATTCGGGCAGCCTTGGGAATAAGCTGGGTACCGCATCAATTCTTAAACTAGTCTTGTCACGCTGCATTCTTCCTGTCCTTCCACAATATGCACGAATTCTCGCACGCTGAATTTAAAAACCTAGCGCGAAGACATAATTTTCAGGTAAATAAATCTATTTGTCGAAAAGCAATGCCCTAGGTGTTAAGAGCACCACAAAGCGTACAATATCGTAACTTTCCTATAAATAAATCTAGGGTCATTCCACGAGATATCGACATGGGTCCAAAAGTTGATATTTTAGATTTTATTGCGTATTTTAAATTTCGTGCACCTCTCACCGGGTAGCCCGAAAGTCAACTTCGTTTTATGATTAACGGCATAACTTACGAGAAAAAAACATCAAACTTCACCAACACGGAAGCACCAATTTTGTGACCTGTCGTTTTCGAAAATAGCAGATGCTATAAAAAGACAAATATTTTTGTTTCAAGGAAGATATTTTTTACCTGAAATGCATGTCTAAAGAAGAATGAATTCATACGGTTTCAAGTTTGTAGACTTTAAGAAAATAGCTTTTAAAAATGTCTAATTTTGCGGCAGTGTAAAATAAGTTACGTATTCCCATTTTTTCCCCCGAAAGTAATGCAAGCAGCGTTTTCAAACTTCACACGTTTCAAGGATATAGTGTGTTCATTAGGTACGTAAAGTATTGCTGCCGTAGGGCAAACCTAAATTTTTATATATTGCCTCAAAATATTCTCATATCGGCAAAGTGTACTTCACTCAAATTTGAATAATAAAACAACGCTTCTTTGATTGTTCTTAAAATCTCGTAAATAGACAACCGAAGGCCATCATACAGCAACATAAAAAACATGTTGCAATATTTTGTTTTAGCGACAATATTCGTGGTACAAATCAGGGCTTTTCGAGAATGCGCTGATAAGTTGAGAAATCTAGAAATCGGAACGGAAAAGCGGCAATAAGCTTCAAACGCGAGTAAACGTGAGCGCATTTGGTGGAGAAAGGCTGTTTTAGCAGATAGGAGTAACTGCTTTGAACACGATATTCTACAGTATCTGAATGCACTCTTATACGTAGAGCACTGAGACATTTAATATGTGGTGCCTCTCCATTACTGATACACAGATGTAGCTGCTGTGACGGCTATGTGTTTGCAACACGTTGGGTAACAGAATGGAATGTTGAAAGAGTTCATAAACGATTCATAACAATTTTTTATTTCTTGGGGCACGAAGACTGCCGTATTAGACTGAAAAACACGCTTTAGGGCAAGTTGTCATCCGTAGTCTGCTCTACAGATGAATTGCTGTGCGCCACATCTCGGAGGCAATGCTTTAGATCTCATGGTTCAAAGTAGGGACAAAGGTTACATCTTCCGTAATTTTAACGACAAAAACATTGTGAAATACATTTTAACGTACTATACGTCAGTTTTGCATTCGCACTGTGGATACTTGTGCGCAAGTATTCACAGTGCGAATGCAAAACTGAAGTAACCGCCAACGGCGAAATACGGGGAAAGACTGAGCCAGCATATGAGGAGAATAAAATGTTTTCTGTGGAGAAGGAGGGCTGGTCACCTTGGCAACGCTTTTCGCTCTGCCTGCAGTGCCCGGGCGGTTCATCTCTGACTAAGTGGTTTGGCGCCCCACGCTTCCCTCTGTGGTTGTTCCTGAACGGTCTATCCGTTCATCGCGTGCGCCTATTGGGCTCCGTTACTCCTTTATCGGGTAATTTTGGCTTAGAGTGTTCTTGTTTGTACTCGCTCTGCGTGGTGTCGTCCTAATCACACCGCTAGCTCTGGCAAAGCATCCAGGAAGACAAAAAAAAATATTTCTCGGTGCGCTTCTCACTGCCCAAGGTTAATTATAACTTTTATGTGCGGTTGAACGTCCCAAAATCACCCCATGATTATGAGAGACGCCGTAGTGTGTGCTTAGGAAACTTAAACCACCTGTGGTTGGTTAACGTGCACCCAAATCTGAGCACACGGGCCTACAACATTTCCGCCACCATCGGAAATGCAGCTGCCGAAGCCGGGATTCGATCCCGTGGCCTGCGGGTCAGCAGCCGAGTGCCTTAACCACTACACTATCGCGGCGAACCTACTCAAGGTCCGATATGATGATGATGCCCCATATGTGTGGCTCAGACCCACTGTGAGCTATTGGCCAAGAAACCAACTACCAGAAAGAATCGCATATTGAATGTACAACTAATGCATTATAAGGTTAGAAAAATTATTTCACTAACTTAGAGATTACCGATGAAAAGCATCCTGGTTCAATTCAGAATATTTGTGCAGAGAAACTGATATCCCAAAGAAACAACCTACAGTGAGGAAGCTCCTAAGGCAACAATGTTTGAAATTATGAAATCCGATCTAGGGTACCATCCATTCAAGTGTACCAGCCAATCATGCTGATATTAGCCGTAAGTTTTCATAGCATTGAAGTAACGGCATCGACGTGTTTGAAGAGATAGTTCAAAGTAATTAATCATTCGATAACTGCGAATTTGGTATCGTCGGGCGTGACTCTGGCTGAATTTATCCAGAAAGATAACATTTGATGTCCCTGAGAAGTCTATGGGAGTCATTGCTCTATATCAAGTGATTTGGCAGTGCCCTGTCGCTGTGACAAGGTAGGACAAGGAAAGAGGATGGTGGCAAAGAGTTTTTTCAGTCCAGTTCTTTTCGATGAAGCTCAGAATCAAGAAGGACCATCATGCGGCACTGTACTGTATGACATTTCGTGCCAAAATAGGAGCTACCTGCATCAACCTGACGGTGGATGTGCAAGATCTGCATAACTCATGCCCAAACACACCGTACAAATTACTAACAATATAAAAATTATTAAACTTGAGGCTCCGGAGTCAGATATTTTAATGCCGACGGTTAACAAAAGTATTTTTTCCATTATTCATTTCGTCTAATTGAAAATGTTGACTGGTGTCTGCTGCTCATGTGTTCCTGTCTTCGTTTTTCAGGACAGTGGTGTGTAGATGTGTCTCGACGAATTTGAGCGGCACATACGCGCTAGCGGTGTTTTCGCACAAACCAGGGTTGCGCTTCTGTTTTCACTCAGCCATATTCACCTTTTGGTATATAAACAACAAAAGCAAAGGTTTCTGTTGCAACGATGAAAGTACTTTCGAAACTTTTGTAGGCTGGGTGCAATGGCCCACGCAGCAGTATTACATGTGAATGAAATGGCACACCAGTGAGCCACAATACCTGCACTTGTAATATTAAATCTATAACCTAGGAGATGGCTGGCGTGACAGCTTTAAAGTTTCACCATTAGAGACTACATTTTTTTCGCTCTATTTTCGCCAGAGTCCGCTTTAATAAGAACCAACCAACAATGGAGCCGAAGAAATTAAAGTGAAAATCGACAGTAGTATTTTTATTTAATTGCGAACAAATTAAAGAAGCCCCGCCACGGTGGTCTCTTGGGTAAGGTACTCGGCTGCTGACCCGCAGGTCGCGGAATCCTATCCTGGCTGCGGCGGCTGCATTTTCGATGGAGGCGTAAACGCTGTAGGTGCGTGTGCTCAGATTTGGGTGCGCGTTAAAGAACCCAATGTGGTCTAAATTTCCAGAGCCCTCCACTATAGCGTCTCTCATATTCATTTGGTTGCTTTCAGACGTTAAATCCCACACATCAACAAATAAAGAAGGTGGAAAGACAATGTATCGCTGGCAGGGACTGAACCTGCAAACATAGATCTACGTATCGGACACACTACCAATTGGCCTACGATGACGGTCGTCCGCGAGTACAAATTATCTGTTATTTATGCGCGCGCAAACCGCATAGTGTTAATCAGCGCCGCTCCTGACCATAAAGGCACGCATTGAGCACTGTTGATTTACCTTTTGGTGCCGGGTAGCACGTGATTAGTTTTTTTACGAGCTAGCTGTTGCCCTAAATTTCTAGTTGTCATCTAGTCTGCAAGAATAAGATTCTCGAAATCACTGAGCGAAAGAGGGCGTATTTTATATTGCTCTTTCTGTGTTAGAGAAAAACCTGATAAAAACGAACAGACGTTCAAGCCAAGAAGTGTACAGAAAAGGGTAAGAGTATTCATGATATGAGAAAAAATTAAGGACCATGCAAAGAGCACTCGCTGCCGGCGGAGATCGAGCATGCAACCTTCGAACCTGTAACTTGCAACCTTCGCCTTAACAAGGGTGTGCCACGCTCGCAGTCATGGCTACCAGAAGCGCTGACTAACACTCCTGCAGGGTTTAATGAAGACGTAAATACTGATAAAAAGGCTGGAAGGATGAATGCCACCATTGCTCATATAAGCGAGCATCGGACGTGATATTCGAAGGTTGTAGGTTTGTTACCTATCGGCTCCAATTTGTTGTTCTGCTTTATTTATTTATATGCTGGAGGAATATCAGTCCTACTGTTACATGCAGTTTCCCCTCTGAAAATTGCATCAATTATTTTTCCGCCCACTTGTCAGTGGTATACGAGGCTGGCCGAAGAGGAGAGGAGGAGCGACGAAAGGGTGAAGGTAATCAGCGTCGGCTTGAATGGTAAGTGTTCCGCGTCTCAGTCGATGCGGGCGGAAATGGAGACCGCTGCTGTCCAGATGAATAACGCTGGGCGTATAAATCCCCACTGGAAAAGTCCCGTTCACGCATGTCGTACCCGCGACGCTCGTCCTGCTGGCGCTTGCGGCGAAGGCGATATATGGCCACAATATCCTCAGTAAAAAAATTGCCCGCAGCGTCCCTCGGGGGAACACTGAGGAGGATGCGGAGCATATAATTGGTTAACAAGGTGTTAAAGTGCGACTTACTTGGGTCGATGGCTAAATTGGTTAACGTGGTTGTGAAATGGGGGGTTAAATTGCGACTTACTTGGGTCGATGGCTAAATTGGTTAACGTGGTTGTAGGAGGGGGTGTTAAATGAGTGAACACGTACACACGTATGCGAAAGGGCGGCGCTGGTTGAAGGGACGTCGATCATTGTGTTTGTGGATTCGTTGGAATACATTTCACCGCGACCTTGGACGTCGACGCGCCGTACAAACCAACCGACGAGCGGCAACTGAGCGAGCGAGCGCCGACCTTGAGTATATATACAGCGCGACGGCGCATGCGCTGTCAGCTGTCGAATGTTCTCGAAGGAGAAGCGCGCGCGGCACAGATGGTGGGCGACGGCGCGACGGCGCATGCGCGCGCGTCAGCTGTCGAATGTTCGAGAAGCGGTGCGGACGGCGCGGACGGCGCACTACAAGGCGCGAGTATTAGATGCTTCCGCATCTAAAACAAGTTGGGCGAGGCGAGCGCCAAGGCGGGTCGTAGAAGGCGCTCGGCGCATTGGCAGATAGCGCACCTAAGTGGGCAGACGGAGGGTTGGGTGGCATTGGCCGGAACTGGAGCGGTGATGCAGCAGCAACCGACGTGGACGATGGCAGCGGCAACGTAGAGTTTACGTTGCGAGGAGGCGCGGCCGCAACTTGCGCGTACGTTGTAGGGCTGGACGAAGGTGGCTGTACGTGGGCTGGACCAGTGAATGATGTTAGTTCCTCCCTTGCGTTGTCACGCAAGGCCATGCTTGAACGTTCCGTGATAGATGGAGAAGGTGGTAAGTAGCCCATTTATTGGAGTTCGCGTATAATCTCCTGTATCATGTCACGCAGGTCCCGGTCTGCTGGACGATGTTCGCTATTGTCCGACTGAAGGCGAACAGAATCAAGTTCGTAGAGACGCTGACACGTAGAGACGACGTCAGCGACAGTAGGAGGATTCTGGGACACTAGGGCATTGTAGGCGATGCTTCCGATGTCCTTCAAGATTTGACGCAGTTTTTCTCATTCGGACATCGAAGCATGGACGCGCCGGCAAAGCGCAAGGAAATCCTCGATGTACGATGTGTACGACTCGCCGGGATGTTGTTTGCGAGTATCTAGGGTTCACTTTGCTAGAGCGGATCAAACGACAGGTGTGTCGAATACTTGGCGAAGCTGCTGCTTAAAGGCAGGCGAGTCGGTGAGGTCAATGTCACGGTTCAAGAACCATGTCTTGGCAACGCCCGTGATATAAAGCGATACTCGGCGGCGCTTTTTCGAGTCGTCCCAGTGATTAGTTGCGCTCACTCGCTCGTAGTTATCGAGCCAGTCCTCCACATCTTCACCGCGTAGACCAGCGAAGATCGGAGGGCCGCGCTGGTGGTTTACGATGTAAAGAGGGGGGCCTCTCGGCGCAGGGACGGGAGCAGAAAGGGCATCCGCTCACTCACTCTGCGACATGTGGGTGGACTGAGGGTCCAAGCGGCGGCCTGAACAGAGCTCCAGCGAGTAGGCGTTGGGAATAGAGGACCGGGATCGTCAATCCACTTCCACCACGTATGACGACTCGGGTGTAACGAGGTTTATTGGCCGTAAACTCGGGAACGAACAAGCGCAACGGACCCGAAGATGAAGCTCACGTTCAAAGACGATGACGATTGTCAGCCAGAACAGTTGATGATGATTGACTGTTGTCCAGATGATGATGAAGCGCATAATAGATGTCTCCATTTCTATCATAATTACAACGAATAACGCACGCTACGCTTTCCTTGCTAGCATTTTTTCTTGCTTCTCATTAAACATTACTTTCAAGAACTGCATGCAAAGTGACAGAGGAAAATGGTACATACCGACAGTTCTAGGTTTGCTCCGGTAGTTCATCATTTCAAAGTTGAGCAATTGAATGTTTCCTTACATATAAGGCTGATTCCAAGGTGCCTCCGATGTGCTAATTTCCCCATAAAATTGAAGCCCATTTCGTTTTCTTCTGCCGGCAATATTCAAATCAGAAGTGAACATGCGTTGATGCTGCATTACAGAAGGTGGCCTTAGCAATATGTTCTCAAAAAATTTAGTTAATTGGTACCGCTGCCTTCGTTTAAGGCAACAGTAACTGCTGATTTATTGGGTTCAGTTAATTAACTTAAAAAAATTACGGGGAGAGTGCACTTTTTTTTCTCGTCAATTAGGGTTATTTCCTCGAAATGGATTCTTTGTGCACCTAATCCTCAGACGTCGCATTTCTCACACACAATTGTTCTCAATTTTTTCTCGCCACTTTGTTTATTATTTATAAGTATTTCATGTTTCGCTCCGAGATTCTCTTGTCCTCATTTAAAGTCTTCAATTTTCTATTTCTTGGCCTTTCTCCCTCTTCTTAGTATTGTTTCCATCCATAAATGAAATATCATTATACATTATCACAACCATCAACGTGATTACCCCTGAGCGGGTAGGTGCCAATATTTCAAAGAGCACATCATAATCGTCATTATCAAGGTGGTAGAAGAAGAAAGAACAGCCCCCGTGCAGCACGCACCACGGTCTGCGCGTTTTGCCACTTCAACCTCAGCGAAGTCCTGATGTGCGGCCAGGCTGCCCCGTGTGCTCCGCTGCTCGACGAAACACCCGCGACGCTACTTCAACATTGCCTCGGCCGTCATTCTCACGGGTGAGCTGGCAAATCCTTGAGGGACTAGTTAGGCATTGACTTACTTTGATAGCGAAGGAGCCAACAGGAGGAGCACTGGCTCAACGTTTTATTGTCTCAACGGAATGTCATTGAGGCAATAAAACCTTAACTTGTTTCTTACTCCTCGTCCCATATATTCGTTCGTGGTTCTACGTCTTATTCGCGCGGCTTATTTAATTTGCAATGAGAGACCAACTAGCCCAACGAAACGAACATCTTGACGTACCTCTCCAGCGCCACCTGTACATGTGGCAGATATATGCCTTGATCTTCTTGCGGATGGAGGAATAACACCACATATGAAGTTGCTTATTCTATAGTTGCACCCCAATTTCTACCAGGCGAGAATATCTAGGTTTTATTTGTGCTTGATTTTTTTACCATGTCATGGAACCCCAGTGTAAAGCAATGCTAAAGCTTTACACAGCGTGCGCTGTGGCCGCGCCAAGGTGTGGCACAACTAAGTGGCTAGACATTCAAAGAGGTATGTGGCTGTGGTTTCACGTCAATGTATCCCGCTGTCTGGTAACATACCTGCTTTTAATCTTAGACAGCAAATAAAGTACAGCGAGGAATAAACGAGCACAGGAAAAAGTAACATCTACAAATCGCTGACACTTCTAGCATTTTCTGTCACTGTCATGCTTCAACGCGTTGGTGTAATGGCGATTACTAGATTTGAGGACCGAGTGGTCCTTCTAGACAAAAGGGGCGCTATTCTCGACTATTATCACTGTTTTTTGTTGTCCCTGGCATCAATTGAAGGCCCTAAAAAGTGCCCCAGTTAGTTTCATGCCATGCCATTTCTGACCACCTCTTCTGCTTTAGGGAATAGATAGACGCCCTATATCTTTGTAGCATACCAGTTTTATTTCAATTATATTGTGTTGTAGTGAACTGAGGAGGAGATACTGTTGCACTTTAGGCAAAACTAATCGCTCCGCCAAAGTGGTCTGGTGGCTAAGGTACTCGGCTGCTGACCCGCAGGTCGCAAGATCAAATCCCGGCTGTGGCGGCTGCATTTCCGATGGAGGCGGAAATGTTGTAGGCCCGTGTACTCAGATTTGGGTGCACGTTAAAGAACCCCAGGTAGTCAAAATTTCCGGAGCCCTCCATTACGGCGTCTCTCATAATCATATGGTGGTTTTGGGATGTTAAGCCCCACAAATCAATCAATCAATCATTTAGGCAAAATTATTCACTAAGATGCAAACAGAAGTAGGCAAGTGAGCCTCTCTCTTCCCTATCGACGTTTGTCATTAGGCATCGTATCTTTGAGTGATTGCCAACTCACGCAAAAAAAAAACAAAATGTGGAACGTGAACAAGATAACAAAGCAACTAAAGCACAAATGGAACCTTTAAGTGGGACAATGTTGGTTTTTGATCATGTTTGTTGACGCAGAGCTGGTTTAATGAATGTGGCTCACTTTGAACGAAACAGTTTTACTTGGCTCATTTGATTAGAAACTGCCTTTTCGAGCTCAACTTACAATAAGGAATATCCCCATTTTGATCTGTTCGAGCTATTGAAGATACTTTGCCCTGCTTTACGTTGTGCTGAATTGTAGCCCAGTTTCGGTTTACGCATTTTGCTCTTTTAGGGAAGAAATGCCTGATGCAAATGAGGGCATTTTGTTTTAATTTAGTAGTTTAAACAGTCGGAAATTTCATCAAATAGGTTTTCTGTGTCAGGTCATGGTCAAGGGGTTCGAAATGTTCAAGAATGGAATGGCCGTGGCGTTCTGTAGATTCAACCAAATTTTTACTGGCAGAACATTGTTTTTAAAATGTGAAGTTCTTAATTCGCTTAAGACAATCATTTTTTTATTTTTGAGCAACATTTAGAATTCCCGTCCCCGCACGCACCAAGAATTTCTTCGCTGCAGCCGATATTGCGGCGGCTCTGGCATCTTATTTTTGTAAAACAAAATTCACCGGAGTGATGCGTTACCAACAAAAGTTTGAATTTGATTGGTCAGCCGGAAAAGTAGTGAAACTGTGTTTCGCAAAAGAAAACAAAAGTTGATCTTATCGAGAATTTCCTAAGCTCATCGCGATACAGCGCTTACAACACGATTTCTGCGTTGCAAGGCTACATTGAAGTCGGCAAATGTTACCAGTTTAACAGACTGCAGCAGTAGAGTCTGGAAATCGATGCAAATCGATGCAAATAAGGCAGTTCAACGAATTTCAATATTACGTGCGGATTCGGTTAATACTTTTCACATTACACTTTCTTTACACAGTCTTTAGCTCGCAATCGGTATCAATTCACTCACAAAAGTGTTTGTGATACTAAAGTTGGCCTGCAACAAACCGACATGAAAACTAAAGAATTTCTCGCCATCTGGCAACAAGATATACAGACACACAAATCCCAAGTTAGTCACAGAAGATGAAATTTGAGAATTTATGAAGACGACAATAACAGCACTACCAATGATGCTTAACAAAGACGCAAAAGCACCACAATATATAAAGAGGCCAGTTATACCCACTCTACAACAAAAGCCATTCCTGAAATAAGAACTTCAGTACCTGAATCAACACGAGACCATACGCCTCGAGGCCTAGAACAAGACTTGATACTGGATAGTGGACAATGACGAAGATGCCTACTCAAGACAACGAGGAGCAAGGAGATACGCAACGAAAAGAATAATTGACCTATTTCCAGATTAAACTGCCACACGTGCCTTGCATTGTCAGTCTAGATTGGTAATCTATTTTATACCAATTTTCAACACCAAAGCTTCTTTTTATCTTTTCTTTTTAAATTTCAATAAGCGCCCGCTGTGCTGCCGGCCCGTTCCACACTTTGCGGTGGTTGCATGGTAGTCTCCTACAAATCCTTCGACACTCTATCACTGCCTCTTCCTTCTCTCACCTCTTTCACATTCTTTCCTTATCCTACCTTGCCTCAAACCTGTCATACACTTGTCGGGCTGGTGGGCACTCTATAGCCCTTGTCACATTCTTTTCAGTATTGGTAAAACCGGATAATGCTTTCGCTACTTTATTTAAACTGCCACACGTGCCTTGTATTGTAAGTCTACCCCATGAAAGATACAGCGTTAAGAGTTAAATTATCGCTACTTGCTCTCCATGTGCCCGTGGAACTTAGACAGCAGGCAGCGAGGTACTGTGTATAACGCGAAGAATGCGGGCGAACCCAGTTTTTCGTACTCAGTGTAATTGTGTTGTAGTCGAGCACCGTCCTCCAGGAAATAATATCGGCCTTGCGTGCCTGAGCGTCGCGTAACCTGCGTGATCGGTGACCACTATGCGTGTTCTGTAGCACTTTCCATGTATCCACAGTGGGCATGTGTTGTTTATTTTTGCCGCTTTTATCACGATCCACCAAAGCGATACTCGGGCTCGACCTCAAAAAGGCGTTCGACAACGTTAGCCATGCTGCGATACTTGAAAGTATACGACCGTTGGGACTGGGCGAGAGAACGTACCACTACGTACGGGATTTTTTTACAGGCCGCCGGGCCCGATTAGCGACCGGCGAACTAGAATCGCAACACATATACATGGGTTGTACGGGCACGCCGCAGGGCTGCGTAATCTTGCCCATGCTCTTTAACCTCGTGCTTGTCGGATTACCACGAAAACTCGCTGAGATAGAAGGCCTCCACCATAGCTTGTACGCCAATGATATCACCCTCTGGGTTGCCGAGGGAAATTACGGCCACGTAGAGCAAACGCTGCAGGAAGCCGTCGACGTGGTGCAGGACTACCTTCGTGACACTGGCCTCGAATGTTCCGCCGCTAAATCGGAGCTCCTGCTCTATTGACCCTCGCGCAGGGGCCGTAAACCCAAGAACGCCGATTCTGCACTCGAGTGCGCATATAGAGAAATTAATGTACGCACATCAGACGGCGCTGTCATACCACAAGTTAACACCATTAGGGTACTGGGCTTGCGCCTGTCCGCCAACGGCCACAACGGCGAAACCATTCGCAGACTAGAGGGCGTGGTCAATGAAACAATCCGGTTGCTGAAACGAATAACAAATCGGCATAGCGGAATGAAGGAAAGCAATACCATTCGCCTGGTACATGCTTTCGTTATGAACCATAAAACGTACGTCGCCTCCTACCTCAAGTGGCAGGCGACTGAACGCACCAAACTAGATTGTCTCATCCGCAAGGCGTACAAACGTGCAATCGGATTATCGGCCAATACCAGCACGAAACATTTCTCGAGCTGGGGTTGCACAATACTCTAGATGAGATAATTGAAGCACACATCACCGCCCAGTACGAACGTCTGGCGAAGACCAGAACAGGTCGACACATCCTCAAGACACTGGGTATCAGCTACCATACGCAGCGCGGCAAAAAGGTCGGGATACCCAAAGGTATTCGCGAGCGCATCGTCTTTCTGCCGTTGCCTAAGATCATTCACCCGACACATCACATCAGTCGGCGCAACAGGCGCGCCCAAGACCTTGAAAAGAAATTCGGCAATAGCAAAGACATAGTTAACGTGGACGTGGCCCGTTACGACTGCCACCGTGGTTTCGCGGTCGCGATAACGGATCATGTAGGAACTTGCGTCACGAGTGCGACGATAGGCACGGAAGAGACGGAGGCGGCCGAAGAAGCTGCCATAGCCCTCGCGATAGCCACTACGGACGCCGAGGTGATAATAGGTGACTCGCAGGCGGCGATACGCAACTACGCCAGCGGCCGGATCTCCCGCGAAGCGGCCCGCATTCTCCAAATTCACGAACGCAACATCTGCCACAAAAACGACAGTTTCCTCGTATGGACCCCCGCCCACACGGACCCTCCGCTTGCGGGCAACGCGACTGCCCACGCCACGGCTCGAGCACTTACACGCCGAGCTGTGACGCCTGCCGACAGTCCCGATGTCTCGCACACTTCGACAGCGATGCGGGAATGGACGTGGGGGGGTGGCATAACCACTTTCAGAGACATCACGCAACACTACAGACTGAACAGATGCAAATATTCACCACCCCACGCCAAACTAAACAAGAAACAGCCGGTTGCCTGGAGACAACTACAGACACACACGTACCCGAATCTGGTGATCCTTCGCCTCTGCTACCCAGGCATTTATACGACCGACGCGTGTAAGGCGTGCGGAGCCTGAGCGACGCTGCAGCACATGCTGTGGAAGTGTACCGGTAACGCGCAGCAGTCCCCTACGAACCCGGTAGACATGGCAGTCTCGAACCGCGAGGCGAGATGGGAGGCGGCTCTGCTCAGCCACGACCTTACCGATCAACTGTGGGCCGTCCGGCAAGCCCAGGATGCCGCCCATGTCCAAGGACTCGAGGCCGTCACCTAGGCCGGGGTGCTTGTAGCCCCATCCCGCTCAATTACGCCAGGCATGTTTCATAAAGTTTTTACTCACTCACTCACTGATCGAGACGTTTCCTAAGCTCACCGCGATACAGCGCTTACAACGCGATTTCCGCGTTGCAAGGCTAGCTTGAAGCCGGAAAATGTGACCAGTTTAACAGACTGCAGCAGTCGAGTGTGGAAATCGATGCAAATAAGGTAGTTCAACGAATTTTATTGTTACGTGCGGATTAGGTCACTTTCATCGCCTACCTGGCACAGTCTTTAGCTTGCAATCGGTATCAATTCACTCACTTATGTGTTTGTGGTACTAAAGTTGGCCTGAAACAAACACACATGAGAGAGAGAGAAACAACTTTTATTGAAACGGCAAGTGTTAGAGGAGTTGACTCCCCTCCCTTAGATGGCAGCTAGGAGTCCTTGGGCCCTAGCGGCATCTTCGGCTTGCCTGATGACCTGTAGTTGGTCCTCGATGCTTGAGCTTAGCAGCGCGGTCTCCCACTGCTCCGTATTCATGTATGTGTTTGGCCCCTTCACGATGTTGGGGCAAGCCCAGATAATGTGTTTGAGGTCCGCCCGCTGATTGCAGTGTTTACATCTGTCTGAGTAGAGGTCCGGGTAACAATGATTATAAGCGATTGGGTTTGGGAACGTGTTTGTTTGTAATAGGCGCCACGCTGTCGCCTGCTGCTTATTTAACGAGGAGTGTGGTGGCGGGTAATGCTGCCTCCCTAATCTGTAGTGCTTGGTAATTTCGTTGTAACTGAACATGCGGTCTCTCTCCGCACGCGGGCTCCGCGTCATTCCTGCCCCTGCTCGGCTCGCTAACTCTCAAGCTAGGGTGTGTGCGGTTTCATTGCCCGGGAGGGAGGAGTGGGCGGGCGTCCATATAACATAAACGTCGCGCTCTCCGCGAAAGTTATTTAAGATTCTTAACGCCTCTTTCGAGACCCTTCCGCTAGCGAAGTTATGAATCGCGGTTTTAGAATCACTGATTACGACGCTGGCCCTTGTGGACGCAAGCGTCAGCGCTATGGCCGTTTCTTCAGCGATTTCCGAATTTCCTGTTTTAATGGTGCCGCTAGCAAGCAGGTGGCCCGCTTGATTTGAAGCGACTATTGCCATGTGTCGACCGTCTGTATATTCGGCTGCATCTACATATACCACGTCCGCGTCATGTTGAAACTTCTTGTGCAGTGCTCTCGCTCTTGCATTCCTCCGCTCCCGGTGATGTTCGGGGTGCATGTTTCTGGGTAACGGAGGTATTATGATGCGCTCTCTGGTTTCTTTTGGGATATCGTATTTATTGCCGCTTTGGCCAGCGTACGTTATTGCAAGTTTGTGCAGGATGTGTCTTCCCGTGTTGCTTTGCGCGAGTCGTTCATATTGCGCTATCATATGAGCCTCAATAAGTTCGTCTAGCGTGTTATGCATTCCTAACGCTTCGAACTTTTCGTTAGACGTGGTGATCGGTAATCCGAGGGCTTGCTTATATGCTTTTTTAATTATGCATTCTATCTTTTGTTTTTCCGCCACTTGCAACTTGAGGTATGGGGTCACATACACTATGCGGCTGACGACGAAGGCTTGGATGAGCTGCACTAAGTTGTGTTCTTTCACGCCGTAGTTTTTGTTGGCGATTCTTCGAATCATTCGAATGGTTTGTTGGGTGTTGTTATCCAGGAACTTTATTGCTTCCCCGTTATGTCCGTTCTCGGATATTCGGAGTCCCAGAACTCTTATGTGTTGTACCTGAGGTATTGGGTAACCTCCTGCTAAGATTGTGATGTTGTGTCGTTCGTGAATGCGCTTGCAACCTCTGCTTGTAGGTCTGTAGAGTAATAACTCCGATTTTTGAGGAGAGCATTTTAGGCCATTGTTCTCCACGTATCGCTCTACCGTATTTACTGCTTGTTGTAAAATCTCTTCTATGTGACCGTCGCTCCCGCCCGTCACCCATAGGGTGATGTCATCCGCATAGATACTGTGCTGAAGCCCTTCGACGCGTTCCAGCTCTGAGGGTAAACCAAGCATCGCCACGTTGAATAGGAAAGGGGAAAGCACCGAACCTTGTGGTGTTCCCTTGTTGCCTAGAACGAATTCTTCGGATTCCGCTTCCCCGGCCATTATTGTAGCTTTACGGTTGGTGAGAAAATCTTTTATGTAATCGTACACTCTCCGACCTACGTGTAGGTTTTGCAAGTTGCGCAATATGGCCTCGTGGGTGACGTTATCAAATGCCTTCTGCAGGTCAAGGCCCAGAATGGCTTTTGTATCCAGGGTGTGCGTTTCGGCGTCTATGATTTGATTCTTTAGCTGCAACATGACGTCTTGCGTCGAGAGTCTTGGTCGAAAGCCGATCATGGTGTGTGGGTATAGCTCGTTGTCGTCCATGTATCTGACGAGACGCGTTAAAATTACTTTTTCCATGAGCTTTCCAATGCAGGACGTCAATGAAATGGGCCTGAGATTTCCGATGAGCGGCTTTTTGCCCCGCTTGGGTATTAATATGATTTTGGCGGTTTTCCATTTCTGGGGTATGGCGCTCTTCTCCCAGCATTCGTTTATGTACTTTGTGAGAGCAGTGACGGATTCGTCATCTAAGTTGCGAAGTGTTTTATTTGTTATACCGTCGGGACCCGGGGCGGACTTGGGATTGAGTCGTCCGAGTTCGTATTGAATCTCTGCATCTGTTATGGAGGCGTCGAGGTCGACGTTATCCTTCCCTTCGTACTCTGGGAGTCGTGCCTTTGTGGCATCTCCTACGTATGTCTGGCGTAGCTCGCGTAAGAGCTCTGCTTCTGTACCTGCGTAGCTGTGTAGTATCCGTTGCAGGTTTTGTCTTTGTGTTGTTTTCGTGCCTTCTGGATCAAGGAGGCCTCGGAGAATGTTCCAAGTTTTGGACATTCCGAACTGCCTGTTCTTTAAAGTGCATATGCCTGCCCACTGCTGCTGGGACAGCCTATTTGCGTAGTCTTCTATGTCTCTGTCGAGCGCGACGATTCTCTTTCTTAGACGCCGGTTGTGCTTTTGACCTTTCCAGCGCTCTTGCAGGCTGCGTTTTGCCTCCCACATATGTAAGAGCTTGCTGTCCATTTCTTCCATTCCTGCCTCTTCGGGAACTTGTTTGGTGGCTTTCTGCACGCTACGCTGGAGTGTCTGTCCTCTTCTGTATATCTTCGATGGTCTCTGTAGCATCGTCCTCTCTTATCTTACGAAAGGTGTCCCACTCGGTTAACATTATTTTTCTACCTTTCTTTTTACGCGGACCTGCTTGTAGAATTGTGCATACAATGTAGTGATCGCTGCCTAGATTTACGTTACTGTTGTTCCAATGAGGGTTGGATATATTCTTTATGAATGTAAGGTCCGGCGTGGTGTCTCTACTGACGCTGTTCCCCATTCTGGTAGGGTCTTGTGGGTTAGTTATTAGCGTGAGCTCCTCGTGCTGCGCGTCGTTCCACAGGTTGCGGCCTTTAACGTTTTCGATGGTGTAACCCCAGGCGGCGTGTGGTGCGTTAAAGTCGCCCACGACGATCAGTGCTTGTCTGCCCGCTACGTTTAGCACTTTGCGGAAAAGCGAGCCAAACTTTACCTTTTGTCGTGGTGGACTGTACACGTTCAGCACAAAGAAGCTTCCCTCCTTTTTTCGAGACGGGAGAATTTCTAGTAGGACGTGGGCTATGTTGCGTACGCCAGTATCGTGTTCTACAGCCGTTATATTACGATGTATCAGTGTGGTTACTGTTGCTTTTTCAGCTAAAGTGCTATATGATTTGTATCCTGATAATTTTGCGGTCCCCCCAGTTTCCTGGAGGGCGATTACATCTGGTGCTTGCTTGGTTTTTACGAATTGCTGCAGGTTACCCCGCTTACGACGAAACCCACGACAATTCCACTGCCAAATCGTGTATTCATTAGGCGGCGCCATGTTGGCTACTCGAGTTTTCTATGCAGCTGTTCTCAGCCGCAGGTGGTCTGCTGTACGGCTTGCTCTTGACCGGCCGCGCTCCTGCGGGTCGGGCGTCTTGCGAGACGTTTTCCAGCTGCCCTAGCCTACCCTCGAGGGTGTCGAACCTCTGAGACATTTCAACTCGCATCTGCGTTATCTGCTGTTGTAGGTCCGCGCGCATCTGCATGAATTGCTGCTGTAAACCTACGAACATTTCCTGAAACATGCCTTTTACTTCTCCGAGTGTAGAGTCGCTTTGCTCATCGGCGTTTTCCTTTGCCCTTCGTTTATGCGGTGGCGTTTCTCCACTCATCGACGCGGGAACGGGCGTCGCCGGAGCTCGAAGAGGTGTCGACGCCCTAATGGGTGTTGGCGTGGTATGGGTCATCTCTGAGTGTTTTGGGTTCTTAAGCTTAGCGTTTTCTACTTTAAGCATTTTTACCTCTTCCCTTAGCGTCGCGTTTTCTCGCGTTATTTGCTCTAACAACTGTCTGATCTGTGTTATTTCCTGTTCTAAGGCGGACCCCGCGCGTGTAGGTGTAACAGCAGTGCCAGAGACCGCGTCTGCAAAGCTCACCTGTGCCTGAGTTTCTACCGCTCCTCGGCTGGATTGCAATCTTGACGTTGCCCTGGATCTCGATCGGGTTCTCGATCGGGTTCTCGAACGGGTTCTGGACCGGGTCCTCAACCTTGGTCTGCGACCGGGCTGCTCCCGGCTGTCCCCCTCGTATGGTCCCGGGGGTGAGCCTTCTGTGCGATGGCCTTCTGATCCCTGGGTGTTCTCGCTCGTTGCTTTGCCAGCTCGTTTGTTGTAGTCGTTGATGCCGTATGGTGTTTCGGCCTCCGCTTCTTCTCTTCTTCGTCGCTCCCAGCGTCTTCGCCGGACCAAATACGGTATCTTGTACTTTGCCTTGCAGCGTCTGTCTCCCGTAAAGTGAGCTTGCCCGCATAGCTGACATCTTGCTTCACACTGGTGTTCTTGCGGCGGGTTGGCCACGCCGCATCCTCTGCATATTTTTTCGTCTGGGTTGGGGCAAACGTCCGCCCTGTGTCCCAGCCTCCCACATTCGTAGCAGATGTCAATGTGTTTTCTGTATAGCGAGCACCGGACGATGAGCGCTCCGTATTTCACGTATCTCGGCACGTGAAGTCCGTCGAAGAGCACGATTACATTGTCTGTGTTGCCCATCCTCTTCGCGTGTAATATGCTTGGGTTTCTTGCTGTCACTAGGTTGTCTATAATATCTTCGGAACTTTCCTCTTGGGATATCCCTCTTATGAGTCCCTTAGATGTGTTTTCCGGCGCTGCTCTGTAGGCGCTGGCTTCGTGTTTTTGCTCTCCCACTCGGATCTTCGTGATGGCTCCGTACCGCCTGGCTCGCTCTTCGGACGGCGTGCTGACGACCACGATATTCTGCTTGTAGTTTATGCATATACTGTCTTCTTCTGCTGCTTCGCGACCGACGCCAGCGGCGTTTCTCAGGCAGCAGTATATGCGTGCCTGCCTGTGCTCCGAAACGCTGAGTCCTCCTCGTGGTCGCACGATCACTTTGTAGTCTTCTGCCGGTAGACGAGGAAGTCTGCTTGCATTAGCAATTTGTCGTATGGTTCGTTCACCTTTCCACTTGCTGTCCCCAGGCGCGCCCGTCGGCGCAGCAGCGTCTCTTAGCATGGTTCTCTTCGGGCCTGAAATCCCTCCAGATGTTTTCGTGATGTTTCTTCTGCGGACTTCGCACCATCCGGCGTCGTTGGTAAAGTCCTCCGGTTGCATATCTTCTCCTTCCACGCTTACAACCTCCATCGTGGTGCTAGACGCGCCGTCGAGGCGTTCCGGGGTCGCCCCAGGCGTCCTCGTCGACGCGTTGGACCTAGCTCTCCCCGCCGCTGCGGCGGCAGACGCAATGTTTGATCTTCGTGGCGACTCAAAATTATCGGTGTCAGTGCCGAAAAAAGCGGGCCCACCTTGCAATAGTTGGTATCCAGGTGTTCGGCTGAACTTCCTCCGTCGATTGGCGTAGAGACTTTAGCCAAGTTTTGCAATTTTTTAACAAAAATCATTTGAAAACTGCGGAGCCTACACAACGTGCGTCCGCACTCTGCGACTCCTAGCGTCCAACCCCCTATACTCCACACATGAAAACTAAAGACTTTTTTGCCATCTGGCAACAAGATATATGGACACACAAATCCCAAGTTAGTCACAAAAGATGAAATTGGAGAATTTTTGAAGACCACAATAACAACACTACCAATGATGCTTAACAAAGACGCAAAAGCAACACAATATATCAAGAGGCCCGTTATACCAGCTATACAACAAAAGCCACTCCTCAAATAAGAACTTTAGTATCTAAACCTAGACGAGACCACACGCTTCCAGGCCTAGAACAAGGCTTGACACTGGATACTGGACAATGACGAACATGTCTCCTCAAGACAACGAGCACCAAGAAGATACGCAAAGACAAAAATAATTAACCTATATCTAGATTAAAAGTTTTAATCTATTATAATTCAAGTTTCTACGCAAAATCTTTTTTTTTCTTTTGTTTAAAAGTTCAATAGGTGCCCGCTATGCTACCAGCCCGTTCCACTCTCTGCGGCGGTCGCTAGTGGTATTCTAATACTAATCCGTGGCCACTCTATCGCTGCCTTTTCTTTTTATCACCTCTTTCACATTCTTTCCATATCTTACCTTCCTTCAAACCCATCATACACTTGTAGGGCTCGTGGGCACTCTATCGGCCTTCTCACATCCTCTTCATATTGGTAAAACGGGATACTACTTCCACTAAAGTTGAATCAAACTGCCACGCGTGCGTTTTATTTTCAGTCTGCCCTCGAGATACAGCACTAAGAGTTAAATTATCGTTACTTGCTCTCCTGGTGCCCGTGCTACTGCGACAGCATGCATCAACTCTGCTGTTGATAACGCAAGCAATACGGGTGACACTAGTTTTGGTCGAGCCGCGCCCTTGAAATTATTTAATGTGTGCCTTGCGTGCCTGAGCGTCGCGTAACCTGCTTGATCGGCGACCACTTTGCGTGTTCAGTAGCACTGCCCATATATCCACAGCGGGCATGTATTGTTCATTTTTGCCGCTTTTATTTTACATGCGCAGTGCTGACCTGCGAGGAAGAGAGAGGCGGCAAGGCGGTGACCATGACCGCCGAATCCGTGGTCAGGTTCCCGGTGTTCTCTTCTGGCAGAACCGACACCAATACTGTGAGCCCCAGCGCATACACGTGAGTGATCTTGCGCAGTTTTCCACTTCATCGCAGGGACCCGCTGGCCGTGATCAACCGCCTGTGTTTGCTGGGGCCAACAGTGTGATAGAGGGCCCGAGGTTATTTCGATGCATGTTTCCATATTTAGTTTCATGGGCAAGAAAAAACAATAATTGCATTCAGAAGCGGAGTTGGTTTGTATGGAGGCACATCTTTTTTTCTTCCTCTACTTCTGCGTTCTCACCAGGCATCATTTCATCAAAGTTGATATAAGCCAATAAATTACATAGTTAGTCGTGCATAAAGACAGGCGAACATTTTTAGAGCAAATGTACTAACACTGGCCCCACAGAACAGAGGAGTCATTTGTCATATTGAGCGTCGATGATTATGCTGAAGGAAAGAAGCGTTGTATTTAAGGGCCAATTTTTGTGTTTTTACATTTGTAATCAGAACTAACAGCCATGATGGCCAGGGAAGTAAAGTTATTAGAAGTAAATTATTGTAAATCTTAAGAAAGTAAAGTGGACGAAAAAGGGGGACATGCTACCGGCAGGGACCGAACTTGCGACCTTCTAATGACACGTCGGATTGTTTACAACTGAGCGGCGGTGGTGGTCATACCTCCATCCTCGATATAAAGTATATGTGGTATGCTGGCATTATGCGCATTTAAACGAGAAAACGTCAGTCAGCAGCGTCGGTGTCCGTTACAACGAGTGTGCAACACTCTCTTACGTTCTTTTGGTTCTACGTAGGATGTGATTGTATCGCGAGCGGACAGCTGACCGATAATCTCTCGCCTTCCACCTGACGGCATCCGTTTTATAAGCATTCCTCTCTGGCACCCTTGCTTGTTTAATTATGCGAATGTTGATAATGATTGCCTTTTATGCTCAACATTGCCATGAGGCTGCTACACTAAACCTAATGTCCGCGTAAATCAGAGGCAGGAATGACAGAAGCAGTGCAGCTCCAGTAGAAAAAAAAGTATCCATTGGATTTCACTCAAAGTTAACCTTTGCTACATTCTGCCCTAAAAATATGTACATTAACGTTTCTATCGTCGCGCTTAGGGCTTGTAATGAGCTATCAAGATATACGGAAACTCATGTAACGGATTGGTTTAAGGAGCAATAGTCGAAAAACAAAATTTTGCTGTACAGAAACAACCGTTCAAGAAAGCGCAATATACAAGAAGAGAGATAATTCGGCATGATTTCGCCGAAGGTATAAATAAAGCATATCAGACAGGCGCTATATACATAGATTTTAGTAAGGCCACCTAATAAATTACTCTTAATAAGTATCACTTAATAAATTACTTCGCAATAATAAGTGTCACCTAATAAATTACTTCACAAACTAGGTTTTATTATAACGAATAGTAGCTTACCTGATGAACTGATACTAATACGTTTCCCTAAATGGCACCGGCTCAGGTCGAGTTGGCGTTGTTTGTGGCGTCCCTCAGGGGTCCGTACTTGGGTCTCTACTAATTTTGACATTTATAAATGACATCACCACTGATAATAATGTTAAGGTTAAACTTTATGCAGACGACTGCGTTATTCATGAAAAAGTAAGGTCAATCGAGGATCAGATTAGGGTAAATGAAAACTTTCAAAGAATCATATCATGGTGTGATCAGTGGCAGATGACTAAAAATTACGACAATACCTGGATCTGTGGTTTACAAATAGTTCATCATGGTCAAAACGTACAGATGTTGTTACAGATAAGGCATTGCGTAAATTATTCTTTTTAAGACGATCCTTAAAAATATCAACTCCTTCCATTCGTTTCCTTGCATAGCTGTCCACTATATCTTCTATGCTGAAACATGTCGTGTCAATTTGGGATCTATACACAAAAACAAATATCAGCAAAGTCAAAAGAATACAAAAAAGTAGTTCATTACATAGATAACTCATATGGTCGCTCCTCAATTACTGAACTATTGTCAAACTATCTGGGTTGCCCTCAGTTAGCAATAGAGGTAGAATTAGCCAACTTAAACTATTTTACCAAATAGTTAAACGACATTACAAGATAAATTTTTCTCCCACTATCAATTGTTCTCCGGGTTACGCAACCAGGCAAATGCATTTTTTCACGTTAACACTTTTATTTCCACAAAATAACTGGTTTAATTACTTTTTATTCATAACCTACCCAAAAATACTGTAACACAAGCCTCGCTTTCCATGTTTGAAAATAATTTGCAGTAGCACGCTAGCACCGTTGAATATTGTCACCTCGCTCCAGGGGGTGTCGACAAGGTTTATTGACGTCTGAGCAACAGGGTTCTAACCAAGCGCGTCAGTTGGGCTTGTTTGCCAGAGCAGGGGCCCACGCGCACTTCTTTCTTCTCTGTGATGTGAGCCTTCACCTTGGCATACGACCCACTACTAGAAGTAGGTGGCAAAATTCCTCCTCAAAAAAAAGAGCATCGTCCCGATGCTGTAAAGTTATTGCAAAAAAAAAACAAAACAAAGTACTTAAACAATGAAAAAGGGCACCAATAATGAAATGTTAGACGCGATAAGTTCACCAATAATGAGGCGATTGTCGGAGCACAAATAAAAAAACACAGGAAAAGTGGTCTTCTGGAACGCGCAAAATAAGGCTTCATGAGCACCACGTGAACTATGTCAGAGGTCGGTTGTTTTCGTTGTACCCATCGTGACGACGTAGCGTCCGGAACCACTTCGTAGTTTACGTCGCTCGCGCGGCGTAATACTTTATACGGATCGAAGTATCTGCTGAGCAACTTTTCGGAGAGGCCACGGCGTCGAACAGGGGTCCAAACCCAAACTTGGTCTCCCGGACTGTAAGATACGTCATTGTGACGCATATTGTAACGTCGTGCATCCACCTGTTGCTGCTGACCAATGTGTAGCCGGGCGAGCTGGCGAGTTTCCTCGGCACGCTCTGCAAATTCTGCGTCAGTTGATAATTGATCGGCGTCTTCACAAGGTAGCATCGCATCCAGCATCGTCTGAATTTTGCGGCCGTAGAGAAGTCGAAGCGGTGTAAATCGGGTAGTTTCTTGAACGGCGGTGTTATAAGCGAACGTCACATAAGGCGAAATGCTATCCCATGTTTTGTGTTGGACGTCGATGTACATGGAGATCATGTTTGTGACTGTCTTATTTAGTCGCTCGGTTAAGCCGTTGCTCTGCGGATGGTAAGCAGTCGTCGTTCGATGCCTAGTGTTACTTATTCAAAAAACTTCATCAATAAGCTGTGCAGTGAACGCTGTTCCTCTGTCGGTTATCACTGTAGATGGAGAACCGTGGCGCAGAACATTGTGGCACATGAAGAACTCTGCTACGTCAGAAGCCGTGGCTCGTGGTATCGCCTGTGTCTCAGCATAGCGGGTCAAATAGTCAGTTGCAACAATGACCCATTTGTTGCCATCGGACGATAAAGGGAATGGGCCGAGAATGTCCATGCCGACTTGGTCAAATGGCTTGTGGGGTGGATCAATTGGCTGAAGTAATCCAGCCGGCTTGCTTGGTGGCGACTTTCAACGCTGGCATTCACGAAAGCTGTTAACGTGTTGCTTCACGCTTGCCGAAAGTCCGGGCCAGTAGTACGCCTCACTTACTCTAGCGAGCGTTCGCGAGTAACCTAGATGACCTTATGTGGGCTCGCCGTGACACGCGGAGAGGACTTCGTCCCGCATGTCCTTCGGAACGACAATGAGGTAAGCGCGGCTCGTAGAAGAAGCGTTTTTTTTATACATGAAATTATCTTGGAGGCAGAAAGACGTCACGACGCGAGATAGATGGCGATGTATAACGGCGCTATGACCCTCCAGATAGTCGATGAGCGGTCGAATCTCTTCATCCTCTCGCTGGCGTCTGCTCAAGTCAGATGAGCTAAGGGCACCCAAGAAACCGTCATCGTCCTCTTCTTCTTGATTGACTAAAGGTGCACGCGACAGCGTATCAGCGTCTTCATGCTTGTGCCCAGACTTATATACGATGGTCACATGAAATTCCTGTAGACGCAAGCTCCATCGGGCCAGTCGTCCAGAGGGGTCACGAATTTTTACCAACCAGCAGAGGGCATGGTGGTCCGTCACGACTTTAAATGGACGACCATAGAGGTACGGGCAAAACTTAGTGATCTCCCACACTACTGCGAGACACTCTTTCTCTGTGGTCGTGTAATTCACCTCGGTACGGGACAGTGAGCGGCTAGCATAGGCTATGACTCGTTCTTTGCCGTGTTGATGCTGGACGAACACTGCGCCGAGGTCGATGTTCCTGGCGTCAGTGTGCACCTCTGTGTCAGCATCATCGTCAAAATGCGCAAGAACAGGGGCTGACTGCATCCGCTGTCGTAGCTCGGCAAAAGCAGCCTGTTGCTCGGTAGCCCATACAAACGTTGTGTCGTCGCGTGTAAGGCGAGTCAAGGGTTCCGCTATCTTCGAAAACCCTCTAATAAATCGTCGATAGTAGGCGCACAAGCCCAGAAAGCGCCGAATAGTCTTTTTGTCTGTAGGATGCGGTAATGCGGCTACAGTGGCAAATTTGTCGGGGTCGGGTCGAACTCCTTTTGCGTTGACTACATGGCCAAGGAATTTGAGCTCTTCATAACCAAAGTGACACTTCTGCGGTTTGAGTGTAAGATCTGCTGATTGAATAGCCTGTAGCACACTCCTGAGGCAGTGAAGATGTTGCTGGAAAGTTTCAGAAAAAACTACATCACCAAGGTAAACGAGACAAGTTTGCCACTTCAGACCAGTAAGCACAGGGTCCATCATTCGTTAAAAGGTTGCGGGCGCTGAGCACAAACCAAAAAAAAGGACTCGAAATTCATACAGGCTAACAGAGGTCGTAAAGGCCGTTTTTTCGCGGTCTCGCTCGTCAACCTCAATTTGCCAGTACCCACTTTTTAAACCCAAAGAGGAAAAATAGTGGGCGCGACGTGATCTGTGTAACGAGTCGTCGATGCGTGGCAGCGGGTACACGTCCTTTTTTGTCACGCTGTTCAGCTTCCGGTAATCGACGCAAAAACGTAGCGTTCCGTCTTTTTTCTTGACTAGGACGACCGGAGAGGACCACGCACTGTTGGAAGGCTCGATGATGCCGTCGTCAAGCATTTCTCGAACTTGCGTACAAGTGGCTTCTCGTTCCTTCTCTGACACACGGTAAGGCTGCTGGTGTACTGGGCGGGCGTCGTCGTAAGTGATGATTCTGTGCCTAGTGATCGAAGTCTGGTGCACATTAGAGGAAGCAGCGAAGCATGACTTGAATTCAAGCAAGAGTTTTCGCAGTGCTGTCTGGTTTTCTGGTGTGAGGTTAGAGGTATTATCGATATTGTTTTGAGACGTATCGGTGGCCTCCACTGCGTCCGACGAGAAGCAGATGGGAACGGTTCTTAATTAATCTGCAAACTCTAACGAAGTGTCACAGAAAAGGTGTCGGTGTTCGTTGCTGAAATTTGTAACGAGGAGTTGAGATCGGCCATCACGGAGCTGTATGATACTCCTAGCCACACAAACACCTTGAGTCAGCAGGTGTTCAAAATTACTTTCTGCAATCGCTTCACTGTTTCGCAATCCACAACATGTGACGTCGACAATAACACTGGCTCTTGGAGGAAGCGTTATACTTTCAGCAGAAACACGAAAAACGTCGGCACGTTGTTGTTCGTCCTGCTCGTCGATTGCTTGGTCGGCTGAGAAGGTGATGCGATTTTCTTGAAGATCAATGACAGCTCCATACTCCTGCAGGAAGACAAAACCAAGAATAACGTCGCGTGAAAATTCACGGAGCACAAGGAACCTTGCTACAAAAGTATAACCGCAGACCCGAACTCTACTCGTGCAGGTTCCAAGCGGAGAGACGGTGTGGCCACCAGCCGTTCGAATCACGGAGCCATGTCAGGGCGTGATTACCTTCTTTAGTAGTCTGGTCATTTTCCCCCTTAGTATCGAATAGTCAGCCCTTGTATCAACTAAAGCACCTACTGCATAGCCGTCTATCAGCACCGGTATATCCAGAGAAAGCCCCACATATCGCTCAGTCGAATCTACACACTTTACTGTTAGCGTCGATTGGAGCTTCAGCTCGTCGACTGCCAGCGACCTCGCCGGCAAGGGTCGCTTGCGCTAGTTTTCCCGGTGGGGACTGGGGGACCGTACGCCAGCATGGCGCTGTGGTGAAGATGAAAAGCGCCTCGGCGACGGTGAGCGCGACTGCCGTCCAGAAGGCGGTGGCATGCGCTGTTGAGCCAGGTAGTCCTCAATGTCCCCGAGTCGCTGGTCATACCGAGGAGGCGCTGAATATACTGAAAAGCCGCGCAGCCTGAGGCGCTGGTATGGACACTGGCGGTACATATGGTCCGCTTCACCGCAGTGGAAGCACAAAGGTCGGCGATCAGGAGTGCGCCAAACATCAGATTTCCGAGGCGAAGCACGTCTATCGTCAAGGTAGTGTGCTGGTTGTTCCGCAAGATGCACAGGGCTGACGTAAACGAGGGCTGGGGGCGTGTGTGTGTTCTCGTAGTACCGTAGAGGCTGCGCCGACTGAAGTGAAACCGTAGGAGGTGCCTAACAAACAGTGGGGAAGAGGAAGCTGGGCGCTTCAAGGCTTCCGCATAGGTCGCACGGTGGTAGCCAGCCGTGGCGGGTGTGGCGTTATCCAGACTCACAGGGTCACGAAGGGCATGATACAGCTCATCCTTGACGATGCTTGCAATGGAACTCACTGTAGGTAGTGGTGGTGTGCCAGCCTTTTGCAGCTCCTCGCGTACTATGAGGCGGATAAGGTCGCGCAAACACACGGTGTTGCTCCCAATAGTCGTGAGATCTTGAGCAGTGGACGTGTTCACTTGCCGCTCATACAGGGTGGATCGATGCTGAAGCATCTTTTCCATCGTGACGGCTTCGAACAAAAACTCGGCGACCGTGTTCGGGGGGCTCCGTACAAGGCTAGCGAAGAGCTGCTCCTTAACTCCCCGCATCACGTGACGCAACTTCTTTTCTTCTGTCATACTCGGATCAGCCCGTCGGAACAGGCGCATCATATCTTCCACATAGGTCATGACAGTTTCATTGGGCATCTGGATGCGGGCCTGGATCACTCACTCCGCTCGTTCGTGGCGATCAGCACTTCTGTAAGTATCCAACAGCCGGCGGCGGAATTCGGGCCACGATGTCATCTGTTCCTCGTGATTCATGTACCAGGTACGTGCTCCATCCTCCAAATAGAAGTACACACGCCGTAGTTTGGCCGCGTCGTTCCAGTCATTCAAAGCAGCCACGCGTTCAAAGTCGACCAACCAATCTTCGGCGTCTTCGAGCTCGGTGCCATGAAACGGTGTCGCAACCTGTGGACTTTCGAGGGTGTACCGAGTCACCGGGGGGTTTTCCGTACCTGTTAAGGTGGTTTGAACGGACGTGCACATCATACTGGTGTGAACTGTAGGGTCAGCTTCGGGTGGCAATCCCCTGATCCTGCGGCTTGTCCGATGAACGGGAGTGTTGACTCGCACTAGGCTTGTGGTGCCGCTTCCAGGAGGGGTCTGAAACATCCGTGAGGGGCTACCCAGCACCTCCACCAATCGTCACGTCGCTCCAGGGGGTGTCGACAAGGTTTATTGACGTCTGAGCAACAGGGCCCTAACCAAGCGCGTCGGTTGGGCTGATTTGTCAGAGCAAGGGCCCACGCGCGCTTCTTTCTTCTCTGTGGTGTGAGCCTTGACCTTGGCATACGACCCACTACTAGAAGTATGTGGCATTATACTTCTCTTCTATCGTTCGTTCAAATTTATTGCAAATTTTTGTTCAATTTGACGAATTTTCTTATTGAAATTTTATTCTTTGATATATTAATTCAGCTTGTCTTTGTACTTTTGCATTTTGCACTTACTGTTTGCTGTTAAAATTCGTTGTATTCTTCTTCATTTCCTTAGCCTCAATGTTTTACCTGTGTGCATTGTTTTTTCACTTCAGGTATTTTCTTTCAATGCTTTTGTGCCTTTTTGTATTATCATGTATCAATGTTTCACACCTGCTATAGTCTCTGCTTAAGACTGCGGTATCAATAAACAAATGAATAGAAGCAATTTTTAGTAGTAGTACGCAAAATAGTAGTACGCAAAGTGGCCGGCAGGTGCCAGCACCCTGTCATCTTAGCAAAGCGTTGGAAACACTTGCCTTTTTCAGCATCGCGTTGCATTGTCAGCGGAGCGTGATAAACGCTACGGCCCTTAGTATTACTTATGTATGCCTTCTCTACTATAAAGACACGCATACAAAAAATTAACGTGTTCTTGTGGTGCCTCAGATATGCGGAATAATAGATTTTTAATTGACAAGTATGAACGCTAAAACTTAAGCAATATTGGTGTGCGCTGCAGGTAGGGTGGACAGTTTGGGGTATCGCTTGGGGCCGTTTGGGGTAGCGTTACGGCGGACAAACAGAGAAAAGTACAGACAGTCAGTCAGTCAGTCAGTCAGTCAGTCAGTCAGTCAGTCAGACAGACAGACAGACAGACAGACAGACAGACAGACAGACACACCAAATTTTTTGCGTTGAAGTACCCCAATAAAGGCTATCGTCTTTAAAAGTGCGCCGAGTATCTTACCAGGTTATCTGAAGCGTCAGCACTACCGACCACCAGCGGAGGTGGAAATGCCAGGTACTTTAATAAACAACATTTATTCATGTTATTCCCCAAATAATCACACCAGTAACTAGATCACTTTAAAAATAAAAGGTTGGCCTGGTTACTGTCTCATACGTAATTTTCACATGATACAATACAATTAGTGACTATGTATATTAAAATTAACCTAATCTCAAATAACTGTCATCAAGAGTAATTGTGTGCTTGCCGGTTCCTATAAAATATTACGATGTGTATTTGCCGGACTAAGAAGAGGCATTAGAACATTGAACTTTGAGAGAAGAAGATTTCTCGGCAGCTTTGTTACGTGCGGCCTCGTCATCCGAGCCTTCTGTTTCGTCGGCGAGGCCGGCGAGACGACGATTTCCGAGAAGTCTGAAGGGTAGCGATCCCGTCGTGGGTTGTTATACACAGCACCAGCACCACTCATCAACCAACCTCAGTTCTTGTCAAGAAAATGTGCTAAGTTTGCGATTTGAAAAAAAAAGTTATTCAATTTGGAACGGCATCTCGAGGATGAAAAAGCAATGCCTCTAATGCACAGTGCCATAGTTTCTCAATTACTTTTGAATGTCGAAGTACAAGAATAATGAAGAAGCGAGTGAAGCGTTATACAATATTTACACACTTTTAAAGTCGGAGTATTATATCGTACAATCCATTCAATGGCTGAGTAAGGCAAGTATGTTGAGCTTTTTCTTGCAATAACGTAGAGCAACAGTTTCGGGGACGAAAGCCTAATTGTGGCATTGTGCGAAATTTTTCAACAATGTTTCGAAAGATAAGAAAAATTTGGCTGCACACAAGCATTGGTATTGAGAGATGATTAGACTCCAACAGGCTCTAGCGCTGTCTCGAGGAGTTAGCGAACGTGTGATTGCCGAAGAGTTTTGTGATCTTATACTGAGAAATGAATGGAGAGACCGCCCAAACTAGCGAATATATATACTCAGCAGAATCAGCTTCGGCGGTTGTAACAAAGTTCTCTGTGATCAGTTCATCAGATCTGGATGACAGCTTCACACCAGAGGAGCTCTAATATGTGCTGTCTTCAGTAAAACGAACAAGTTCACCAGGAACAGATGGAGTTACATGCACTGCTCTTGCTAATTTGTTAAGAAAGGAAAATTACACCTGTTGGACATCTATAATAAAATCAGGCAAGAAGAAAAAGTTCCGGAAAGTTGGAAAATATCAAAAGTAGTACCGTTGCTAAAGCCAGGGAAGAGCCCTATGCAGTTGGACTCGTTTAGGCTGGTTAGTTTGACAAGTTGTTTTTCAAGAGTGATGGAAAAAATGATCAATGAACGAATTTTATGGTGGGAAGACATGAAAAAACAACTACCAGAAAGCATAGCCGGCTTCAGAAGAGGTAGATGCACAATTAACTGCATTCTAGATTTGGTCGCAGATGTGGAAAACCAACTAACGCAAGGAAACATCACTGTCGCTTTATTCCTTGATTTCCACCGAGCATACGACACAGAGAGTCACGTTCACGTTCTGGAAGGCCTGGCGTTACAGGGATTGAAGGGCAAGATACTGCGTTGAATCGCTGACTTCCTGAAGCACTGGAAAATTTTTGTAGTTACACAGGAGGGCCCAACGTCAGAACATGTCAACCAAGGAGTGCCACAGGGCAGCGTGCTAAGCCCTACTCTCTTTAATGCAGTCATGGCGCAGCTCCCGTATAATCTTCCACCTAACATCAGATGTTCAGTATATGCTGATGATATAAGTATATGGACGTCTGGTCTATCATTTTTGGATGTACAACAAACTATACAAGAAGGATTGGATTATGTAGACCGTTTTTTAAAAAAAGAGGTATGGCACTGAGTCTGGCTAAAACAGCCATACTTCCATTTACATTAAAAAGACCTGGAAATTTCCAGATTGTTCTGCAAAATCAGCCTATTTAAATGGTTAAAACTCATAAATTCTTGGGAGTACATTTAGACCGGAGACTAACATGGTCGCCTCATGTCAAGTCCCTGGAACAAAAAGTTAATCAGGCCATTCGAATCCTCCGGCATCTCTGCAGGGCCAAAGTGGGTGGTACTACAGAGTCGTTATTAGCCCTACATGTTGCCTGGATACGCCCCATCGTAACTTACTCACTGCCTTTGGGTCACGGACTTCCAGCCTCCACCGAAAGGAGACTTCACTTGTTATTGGCAAGGAGCTTGAGGGTATATCTGGGTTTACCACAGTCAACTTCTAGTGCTTTAGTGTATGCGGAGGCTCGAGAGCCACCTTTGGCAGTACTCCGAACCCAAGAAACATCTAGAAATTTATTTAGAATTTTCACGCAACATGAAAGTCATTTTTTATCTGGGGCACTAACACAAAGGACGGCAACGAGACTACAGGATACTATATCATCATTTCAAGTAGTAGTAGTACCAGAACTTAAACAATGGAAACCTTCAAAACCACCTTGGACGCTGCCACTTCTCAACGTTATCCGTGAAATAGACGGCATAGAGAAGAAAGCAGACATGGCACCTCTAGTAGCGGCACACTTGGTACTTCGTCAGCTTCATGTAATGCATAATGAAAAAACTGAGATATATACAAACGGATCATGCACAGAAGAAGCGTCAGCCTGTGCGGTCTTTATACCCGAAATTCAGAAAAATAAAATGTACAAATTATCGCACAATTCTTCATCGACGACAGCAGAGTTCGTGGCTCTCTTTGAAGCAGTTAAGCTTATCTGCGAGAATCCTGAGCCACGAAAATGGGTGATATGCACTCATAGCAAACTTGCTCTTTAGCTAATTAGAAATGTGAGATCACCTTACAAAAATGGTGAAATAGCACTATGTATCGCAGAAACTGTGGAATATGCCTCATTGCAGGGTCACAACATCGTATTGCAAAGGATACCCAGCCACATTGGAATAAAGGGAAATGAAGATGCTGATAGCCTCGCGAAGAAAGCATTGAAGGAAGGACGGGATTGCGCAATGCTTATGTCTGGGGCGGATATTCGACATTTTATATCGCAAGTAGCTAACCATTGTTCGATGGAGAAGTGGTTTGAGAGCCCTAAATCAAAGGAAATGGTACTTTATGAAGTTGATCCACACAGAAAGGTTTCCATAGCGACAGACCTCCCACGACACCTAGAGACATTGATCCACCGACTTAGATTGAACTTAGCATACACAAACAGCTTCCTGCAAAAGATACATCGATCCAACTCACCGGAATGCCATTGTGATCATGCTGAAGAAAATGTTCGCCATATTCTTTTGAAGTGCGTTAAATACGCGAATGAAAGAGAAAAATTAAAGAACAAATTAGCAAGTTTGGACAGACGGCCCCTCACAATAAAGAAACTACTTGGACCATGGCCTGAGATGCATCTCCAGAAAAAGGCAATAATCTTCCTGACAGACTTTTTAGTGAAGACCACACTGGACAAGCGCCTATGACAGACAGCCAGAGATGGGTATTATATAAAATGTGGTCATGTATATACTGACATTAGATTAGTAAGGTGTGCGTGTAAGTAGTTTATGACTGTGTGAACTGCGCGAAGAATACTGTGTATTGGCATGATATTTGAACTGGTTTCAGTGTGCTATTATGTTTTTTTTTTCGTATTGTTAATTTTTGGGTACCATTCTGTATTATTATTTTATTTTTCGCTGCAGAACTTTGTGGTATGGAGTAGCCGAGGCAATGCGCACCTCAACCTCTCCACAGCAAAACAGTTACAACAAAACAGAACAGACTCCAACCAAAAGTTTTGAAGAAACCCAACGTTTCGATACCTATATGGTTCCTTCCTCAGGGGTGACTGTGGAGACTACATAGCAGCGGCGTCTTCAAAGCACTCTCAGGGCAGATAGGACCTCTCTATCTCTCTCTCTCTCTTTCTCTCGTTTTGCCGTGGAGCGTTTTGCCGTGGAGCGTACACACTGGGAAGAGTTCCGAGAGAGCGGTTAATGTTATGGCAAAACAGATGCTTGGGCTAGTTGGTGACTGGGAATCAACATAATTTCACAGCACAAGACTGCTTTTATTCAAAAAAGAGGAGTGTGCATCGGTTTTCGCATAGCACCTCTTTTAAGTGATATTTTTCTCGTCAGAAGGGCTGTCGCAGACCTCAGAAAAAATGAATACCCAAAAAACTTTATTCGAGCCGCCACCCGCCGCGCTGGGTAACAGAGGCTACGAAAACCCCAAACAACCTTAAGTGGCAGCCCCCCGAAACGCGTGCTGGTCCCATACGTTCAGGGAACCAGCGATATGTTGGCGCGGATCTTCAAGAATGAAAGGGTCCGCATCGCGCACGTGCTTTCGTGTATGCCGGGCCGCCTCCTACTCCGCCCGAAAAACCGGCCAACAATGGGCAGGACCCCCGGTGTCGTTTAAAAATTTCTTGCGCCTAGTGCCCCTGTTCGTATATCGGCGAGACAAAAGACCTACCGGAACAACTGAAGCAACACGCCAACGATGTGTGGAAGCTCTACAAAGAGCGCAGCGCAGTCGTCGAACATGCCGAGACGTTCGATCAAAGGACAAATTTCGAAGCGACGGCCATCTTTGAAAGCGAGCCATATCGGAGGAGAAGGTTATTACTCGACTCGTGGCACAAACAGAGGACAGCCCATAACATCAACCGCTCTCTCGGACCCTTCCCTCAGTGTATACACATGGACTGCGCTCCACGGCAAAACGAGAGAGGGGAGTCATTATCCGCCCCACGAGTGCTTTGAAGACGCCGCTGCCACTTGCCCACTACGAACAGCGGGCGCGAGCCATGGCTGCCCGCTAGTACGGAAGATGATGTTATGGGGCAGCGCGCGCTCTGGCTTGTTGTTGTTATTGAGTCAGCAATCTTGCCAGTTGTCTGTGCGTCTACCTACCGGCTCAGTTCTTATTTATTTCTTTTTTTATTTATTTTATTTATATTTATTCATTATTTTTTTTATTTTGGAAATTACCCGCAGCGCCATCTTAGGAATTATTGCGGGGGGCACAGTGCTTCATAGAAATAATCCGCAGTCTTACGGCCAACTATATCAGCAGGTAACATATTCCATTCGACAATGAGTAAAACACCTGAGTAAAAGACCTTTCGTAGCACGTGACACTATTTATTTATTAAATAAGCATAAACCTTACTTCTTACTCCATTCATTCAAGTGTGCTCATCAAACCATGCAGAGCAATGTATGCATGTTGATGTCGGTCGCTTATAAAATGAAGCTACTGGGATAAATATTGAATATGCAGTGAAAGTTGTTTGTGTGTGATATTACCCTTGATGCTGAAAGCGGTCTGACACGTGACAAAGCGCTTAAAACGTTTTATGTGTCTGCAGCAGTCTCTTCCATCGCATGTCTTAATAACCAACTGCGGTGGTCTTGTATCCTCTCGGGCACTTCTAAAGCATCAGCGTTTAAAGCTCGGCTCACGCGTTGCGATATATGCGGGGCAAGGAAAAGGTCCGATTATAATTTCCACTCAATCACTGCTATGATTTCTCTGGCCTGAAAATTCCAAGTTTCTTTTTTACGATTTCTATTCACAAACACACTTTACCCGAAAAGTAGCCGTGAGGCTTTTTATTCATAAAGCGAAAGTCAAAGGCGCAAATCGGTAAATATGAAGCACTTTGCTTTCTTCACAACATAATCACGCGAGTCGACTGCTTTTTTAAGAAATACTGAATAAATGCACTCACTGGATGTACAAAGCCACCGAACAGGAGTTAGTGAAACTTGGCTGTTCGAGACTCGGCAGGCAAGAACTACCACAAAGAACAGAAATCATTAAGTTATGGAGAATTCAATTCAAGAAGCATGATGCAATCAAAGTGCAACTTAATGGGACCCCCTCCCTCCCCCAACTTCGGCTGAGTTGTGTAATTTAATCTTCATTTTATTCTGAGTGATGGGGCAATCATGCAATTGGCGTTTTGACCTCTGAGTCCAGAAATCAAGCTTGGAGTTTACTAGTGCAAAACCTCACCTACTGCGGCGAGTAAAGTAGTACAAGTAACTCTAATTTCACGGAATATGTACACATTATCTTATTCTACCTGATTTTGCTACCTCACAGCTGATGCGTACCTATCTAGAATTCCGAGATGTCATGCTTGAGACCTTCATACGCAACTTATTACAACGGCGCTCCGTGATATGCGGTCCTTTGCAACCACGCATATCTTTTTGAGTAGCTTTAAGGTAATATATTTTTGACAAAAAAGCAGATGGAAGTGTCACTCTCGTTTGATTGCGTCTGAAATTTGTTCTTGACAGCGTATGCGACAGCACCCTGGATTGCTTCATGTTGACGATGAGCACCCTGCCTTCACTGATCAGCCTCAAACTGCTCGACATACTCTTCACGATACTCTTCAAAGACTGTAAGTAATACTGTCGCACGCGGATAAACCTAACTCACAAAAAATATAAAACTAAAACGTGTGATAATAACTATATATGTGGCTGCATGTGGAACTTTCAAAAAACGTACGTTATTTTCGGAGTGCATTTTGACTTAGCACGTTGCTTTGCTATAATAAGCAGTTATGGTTTACCCTTTAGCGTAATAGGTCACGTTAAGGTAATAGCGCTACCATGCCACAAACCTTTGTTGCCGAAGGCGCCTCAGCGCCCAGGGGGATAGCGTTTTCGTGGTTTACGTGCCCCAGCTGCGATGGTGCCGCCATCTATTGGTGGGTAAATAAGTTAAACAACACTGAAAATGGAAAAAAACGAGAACATTTGTCTATGTCACAGCGCGAAGCAATGTTACAAGTTCATAGTAATAATAAAAGTAAAAAAATTATGAAAGACACACCGACGGAGAACACATTTATGTCGTCGATTTGTTTACAACGATCTTGTAGTTAGCAAGGGGCAGAAGCGGGCTTCTGGTTAGGCCTAGACACGTTCAAAATATAAAGATATCTCAAAGGTTCAAAGGATAGGCTGATTTATCCGGCTTACTTGGTCATCGCTAACTGAAGGAAAGCGAAGCCATTTTAAACAGTCGTTTGCTGCCAGCGAAGTGAATCAACAACTACGCCAAAATCACTTCGAAGCGGGCATCCCAAACCCGCGCCATGTTTTACGTACACTACAGAAACCACGCTAACACGGTAGCGTTAAACTGAAAAAACAGCGTGCGTACGGTGAGGGTACTGGTCACGTACGTTACTGCGCTTGCCTACTTCGACACTGCTATTCAGTATAGCCCACTCTCCAGATAAGCCCGGTAAACTAACTGTCTAGTGTAACGAAGTCGGAACGGGGGTAACAGGCGGGTATTTTTTAGTTCTTTAGTTATCACAACAGTGATAAATATATTCATGAACGAGTCCATGACAGAAGGAACGTCATGGCGAGAAGAAGTTTCTCCTTGCACTGCGTGGCACCCTCCTAATTTCTCCACTGGCTCCCTTAAGTATATTCAGGAAAGACTCCTTTGGCCAGACAAACAGACCTCTCACAAAATGCAACTTGTTGGAGCATTGGGCCCTGCCTGATGTGTATATATATATATATATATATATATATATATATATATATATATATATATATATAGGCAGGCATGGTGGTTGAGTGGCCGTAGCGTTGCATATAGTCCAGTAGATCCTCCGTGAGTGGTCACAACGTGGTTTATTTCGACGTTTCGGCCTAGAGTCTGGCCTTCATCAGGATGAAGGCCAGACTCTAGGCCAAAACGTCGAAATAAACCACGTTGTGACCGCTCACGGAGGATCTACTGGACTATATATATATATATATATATATATATACATATATACATATATATATATATATATATATATATATATATATATATATATATATATATATATATATATATATATATATATATCAGTCATGTAGTTCATGTATTGAGGTTAGAGCCTGGCAGTGTTCAAAATAAGCTAGTCGCGGTCGGCTGTACACCCACATAGCTGAATTCTCTGCGTTCTATTGAACATTTGTAATATTTTACTTATACCGTGGCTTGCGATGAACTATGTTATTGGCGTCTTTGCGTATTCTGCAAGTACCTAAGAGAATATGGCTATTGCTCTGTTCAGGCTAGTTTATTGTGACTCATGATTCCTGCAAAACAAACAAAAATGGACGTTGCCAAGTCAGTGTCATGGGCGCAGTATTAGTTTCCATGAATGTACTTTGATTACTTCATACATAACGTGAACCAATGCAACATGCCGTGCAGAAAACTCGAGTCACAGTCGTGGTTTTTGTGACCGGTTTCTTGAGCGCTTTCATTAGTATGGCGTCGTTAGTATAGCGTCTGTAACCCTCGAAATACAAAAATAAATATCAGTTGTAAGAAGGCGCTTGTCATCGTTAGTTCTTCTGTCTAAAGTTTCAGCGCTGTTGTTCGCTTCTTTGCACTATATACCAGCTTGCCCAAGCCTTAAGCCTAGCAAACGAAGGAGAAATTGAAAGCTGTGAAACGCACTCAATACTGCTGTTTGCATTGCCCTGCTTTAAGAATATGACGGGTGTATCACAACTTGAACGGGTAACAAGCTTGAAACTGTATCCCGACTTGAAATGGAATCGCAATTTGGAAGGGTAACAAACCTAAAAGCCCAATACAGATACAGTATCGAGATGCCGTACCGAGTTGCCTTGGCCGTACCAAGGCGCAGTCGGAGAACAATGCCACCAACTACCACGTATTTCACCTAGTGTTCGCGCTAATCCACCTATTTCGTTTATTCGCAATAATATTTACACATTCATTTTCTTTAGTATTCGGTTACTAAAATTATCGGTGGATCTCCACAATTTATTGTTCAATGCCCGCTCTCTTTTCTACCCACTGTCACACCGTTCGCAACGGAAATAAGTAAGCACTTGCATGTTTCATTAGTTTGTTCATACTGCTCCTTCGCGTGAGGTGTCTTTTCTTGTTGCGTCAATTGTTTGCGTAATGTAAAATGAATTCAACTATGGAGAGCGTCGTTTTTTAGTACCAAGAACAGCAACAAGGTTTCGCTACGAGCGCTTGCTGAGTTCTTGCCGCTGCGTCTGCTGATGACGATCAGCAGACGCCGAGTAGTCACGTCACTGCGTAGAGCTTCTCGGTGCATTGCATGTACTTTTATCAGTAAA
The DNA here is from genome assembly GCF_043290135.1 of Rhipicephalus microplus. Taxonomy (NCBI): domain Eukaryota; kingdom Metazoa; phylum Arthropoda; class Arachnida; order Ixodida; family Ixodidae; genus Rhipicephalus; species Rhipicephalus microplus. Next base: position 206,281,704 of record NC_134702.1, read on the forward strand.
ATATTTAGGAAAAGCTCATATTTGTATGTCACTATGTTAAACCGACTACTGATCTTTTCCCAGATAATATGTGGTCCGCGCAGACTCTTGGGAGAGCACGATCCGGGATATTTCAAATGGCCTTGCACACTCTAAGAATCCTCTGAGGGAGACGGGCGAGCCTGTTTATCTCTTATTCCGCTTGTTGGAGCCAAACTTTCTCATGCGCTGAGTGGGCCGCATTCATCTCACGAGTTCTGTGCGTTGACTCTCGTTCCAGGGATCATCCATGGAGCATTGCAGTGGACAGTGTCGTGCCATGCTTGTCAAGTGCTACTAAAATGGCGGTTTCATCCGGAAGAATGGGGACATGTCTTCGTTTAAGAGCGCATTAAAACTAAAATGTTTTGAAAAAGCTCATGATGATTAATTATTACAACACAATACAATAAACCTACAATCAAATTCACTGGGCTCACTTGAAGGTTATGTCCTCAGAAATGTAGACAACATCAAGCTATGGTCGAAACAATTCCTTTGTCACATCCAGCTTTCATGATGAATGTATGATTAGATGGATGCTATGAGGGTCCCCTTTATTTCAAAAAAACGCTGGCCTAATGCCTTGTCTGCTATGAATAAATGCATCTTACTATAGGAAAAAAAATCAACAGCCAATGTCCTCACCCCTACGGCAAGACGCAGTTGTTTTTTATTTTTTCCATATAGCTTTCAGCCACCAGCCCTGCTAGCCGTATATTAATGACATCGCGGGTATGCTATGTTTTTCGTTGTTGCTGCTAAAACCCAAACCTTCATGTAAGCTCCTGATACAGCGTAAATCTGATCGGATATCGTTTCCTCATATTTCCCACAGCAGGTACATTTTTGTCATTCTTTAGTCAACTTATAAAACGTCTCTTAAGGCTATACCCGAACTTCTTTCAAACAGTAAAACGCTTACGCTTAAATTATAAAATGCCTTTCTTCTTATTTCGTCTAAGCTTTGTCGGTAGTTACTCCATGCCAGCATTTTTTCTCTAACGCTGCCATTAGCTAAATGCCCTCAACCTCTCCGATTTTCCGCACAGCGCTCTTTATTGGCATGTCCCTTAACTGCAGCTGTATATTTACTAGTGAGCCCCTTAGTCCTTTTTACAGCAAAAGCTGTTATGTAATCAACTCATGTCACGCTCGGCGCCGTATAGTTGTCCGCTGATGCCCGTGTCTATACCCCCTATCGCACGAAAAAAAAAACCTAGTACCAAGGACACAGTTGGGCTCAAACCCCAGTACACTGCGTGCCAACCCAGCATACTACCACTGAGCCACGCCGGCACTTAAAACGTGATCGCAAACTTGTATCTGGAAAGAAATCGCGTTATTATGAGTAATAAAGCGTTTTATAACAGCAAAAGAACAACCAGGCGTCACACAATGTGAATATCATAATAAGCGGGTCGTCCAACCCATTACAAAAGCTTCTTGATCACGTATTAACAGTGGCGCATACCCACTTCAGGCATGGTTTCTCATGGTCTCCTTCGCGCCGCAGGAAATGGCGCAGAATTCCTTGCAAGGGTTCAGCGGATACCGTGCTTCTCCGAACAATGACAAAAAATAGCATAGCGAATGGTGGCGCACTACCCAGAAATTATTATTAATGCAGTAGTGTGTACCGAGCAAGTGTTCTTGCAGCAGTTGCCCAATGAGCCTATAAAAAGGCTCCGCAACGCCGCTTTTCTAGCTTTCGCTGCGACTGTGCTGCGGCTTCCGCGCAGGAGCTCACGGGAATATACTAAATTAGAGAGTACAAAGTGACATCGCATTGACATCATTCAAGGGCAGGGAAGCTAGCAGCAAGATAAAATTTGAGAAGCAATTGAGAGAAATGGAGGAGGAGCATTGGCCTAGGAAGGTTTTCAGCTATTTGTACATAAGAAATGTCGATACAAAACAGAGGAAGCGAACCAGAAAATTGACGAGTAAATACTTAGAAAACAGCTGGGGGCCAATCAACAACACGAACAACAGCAGGAAACTATCGCTTAAGAAGAAGGTGAAGGAAATGGAGACCGACATGTGGAAAACTGGTATTATTAACAAGTCGGCACTAGATATCTGTCGAATTTTGAGCAGGAAAGGGTCTATAAGGATCTATAATTATACTCGGCGTAGTTCTTTACTGTTTGAGGCCGGTAAGGGAGTACTGCTAGCCAATTAAGACTTATAGATGTCAGACTCTGGAGTTTTGCGGACACGCAGCCCCACCTGTAGACGCAGTTTTGAGTAGTGCAAAGCCTGACTCCCTCCCTCAGTTTGCTGCGCAACCATGTGCAACCATGTGCACTTTCTCATCTTGCTTGAACTTTTTATCTCATGCACAAGACCACATTGCCTGTCAGACCAGGAACCATGACCCCTTTCCAAATTCCTCTCAAAACATCATATCTATTGTAATTTTACAATGCCCTATTTTTTATCACCGCTGCATTCCTGTTGCCTTCAACCATTACATATATTTCGTGTCTCTTAAGTACTCATTCCCATTGCTTATCCATGTGCCCAGATATTTGTATTTATCTGTTATCTCCAGAAATCCTGTCCCAAAGCTCACTACCTTCATTATCTATAGGAATCATGACTACTGATTTTTTACTGAATCTAAAATCTCATTATCTCTCCCAATACCGCAGATGGCCATCAATTTCTGCAAATCTTCCTTGTTGTTTGCCATTAGCACTATATCATCAGCGTACATCAATGCTGGTAGTGCCTGTTCAATGAGTTTTCTTTGTTTGACGAAAGAGAGGTTGAATCCAAGTCCACTTCCCTCTTATTTGGCCTCTAATCCTTGTAGGTACATCATTAATCACAAGGATGACAGCGGACACCCCTCCCTAAGCCCCTGGTTTATCTCTGTGGGCCTGGATACCTGTTTTTCAAACTTTATACCTACCTTGTTCTTTTATAAATATCCTTCAAAAGATTAGTGACTCCATCTTTCACACCTAGTGTGTCCAGTATTCCCCACAAGTTGTCTTGAAAGAAGCTATCGTAGGCCCTCCCGATATCCAAAAATGCTAGCCGCAGGGGCCTATGTTCCTTTTCTTCTATTTTGATGCACTGCGTCAGTGAAAACTGATCGTCTTCCAACCTCCTGTGTTTCCAAAAACCGTTCTGCAGTTACCCCAGCACCCCCTCATCCTCTGTCCGTGACTGCAGTCTTTTCTTTACAATATGCATCCCCAGCCTATAGACCACTGGTGTCACTGTTATAGGATGGTAGTCGTTTATGTCAGCTGTCCGCCTTTCCTTTATAAATCATGCTCATCTGGCTAAGTTCCCATCCATCGGGGACGTCGCCATCGATTATTGTTTTTCCTCGCTGCCTCTTCTAAAGTCTGCTTAGACTTGGGACCCAATCCACTTATCAGTATGATTGAGATGCCATCCGCATAGAGTTTCCTAATTTACACTAGAGGGTACTCTGGCGCTAGTTTCTATGGCAGCTGCAACGCACGGCGCTTCACCGAGCATGGGAAGGATGGGTAGTACACACATTTGTCAAATATTCGTATTTCTGGCCTGTTTTTGGCTCCGGGTGTGTTCGTGTGGCTTGGAGCTGTTTTCTTACAAAACAAGTATTAGCAAATGTTCAACGGTTGCGCTTCACCATTTTGTTTTTTTAGACTTACTTTTCAAATCGGCTCACGAAGTTCAGAAGGTTCAATCTTTCTTTCAAAACAAAACCGAAACGCAGAAATAAACGAAGCCGCAAGTACGATTCGCCGCCAGCAAGTACGAAGACTAGGCAAATGTGTGTACTACTCATCATTCCCATGGTTGCTGAACGACAGTGGACAGTGCCCTCTAGTTAACTTTAGGAAACTCTATGGCCATCCGGGCCTGTTGATGTACTACTAGAAACACTCTTCTCAGCCCTTTCCCACTCTTGTTGTGAAAATGGTGCCACTTCGCCACTTGATCTATCCTTGTCTATTAAGGTGCATAAGGCACTTTGTTGAAATTTTTGTTGAAATGGTGCAAGAAAGTGTACCACTGCCTCACTGAGCCAGGAAATACCTCTCTCTTTGCGCTGAAGATGCATCACTGCATATGTACATTTGATAGGCGAAACAAATCCACGCCATTCATGCATCATTAAACTGCCGTAACAAGGAGGATGTCGACAAAGCACAGCAAAAAGTAGTGCACCTCTTACATACTGATTTTCTGAATCGGCGTAAAACGACTTTAGTAGTGGCACAAAAAACCTTCAAGTCTACTTGAAGCATTGACGTGAATGGCGCTTCGGTAAATGGAGCAGTGGGAAACCCATGCACGGGAATCGCTGGGTGTCTGGGCTGCGCTCTTCATGAAATTTCACAGTAGTGCAACTGTCATACTTCTCTTTCACAAGAACTTTGCACCCAAGACCTTTGATGGTTTCGCTTCTGGAAATGGAGCAAGTAAACATCCCTCGTTGCATAATTTTTAGCACCCGAACCGGTATTTATTACCTGAAGAAAGGGGATTCACCAGGCCCGATTTCAAAGTACCGGAACCAGAAAGCAATACATATTAAAACAAAAAAACAATGAGGTAAGCTTTTTATAATATATTGAATTGTTCAAAAGAGCACTAACAATGACAGGCACGGAAGTTTAAGCAGCAATAGCAGAATCAAGAAATAGCTATTACCGAATCACCTTTTCTATACATGAACAGCCTTCTCTGCTTCTGCCTATCGCGGCGGAAAAGGTCCATGTTGGCGAATTACTTGCCCGTCGCCACTTCGCTGAGAGAGCAAAGCTTTAGCTGTTCAAAGTGAAAATATGAACGATACGTTATTGGTGGTCCTCCTATTTGAAAGCAGTTTCGTTGACCGCAGGGTGCAGCTGAAGTAATCGAAAGCCACAGAAGTGAGTCACGCGTATACAACACTGAAATGCTTCGAGGAATCTCGTTGGTGTTTCGGCGCTGCTAACGAGCAGTGATGTGATATCGGGCAATCCAGCGGCCCTCCTCATAGTGTTTAGCAGCTTGGGTAACTGCCGTCGTCTCACTCACATATGCGGGGCACGGAAGTATTGCGCATAACGTACCGAGGGAATCGTATCCCTATAGCAGGAATTAGGGACAGATTGCAGTACTTTGAGCGTGTGTTACAGAAGGAAGTGTGCAGTCCCAGTCATAGTAATTGGCAGTGACATATAATGTATACCCCAGTATCGAATGAATGATTCTTTCAAGCTGTTCAATTCATGATTTTAAGTCGCAGCCACGGTGTTCTGGTGCAAGACGCTATATTACCCTAAATTGCCTTACGACACCCTTCAGAAATACACATTCTTTGGTCGAGAGGCGGCTCTCGAGGTGCGCCGCTCTGTAGATTTACATGGTGTGAAATGAGAGGCAACATTACTAGCAGAAGCACATTGCAATGGTGAAGCTTCTGCCTAGCTTTCGAAGTGATTGATGGGAGCAACTATCTAGCAGTTGGTAGTAAGAATCGTATGCCGATATATACAATCTCCCACGCAGTCCAAGAGACAAAAGCACAAGGCAGTGGTTGAAACCCAGTGAGTTCATGGTAAGGATGATCCTAGCAGTACAGGAAGGCGAGTTATAGTGAAGTGAACTATAGAGTTATAGTGAAGTGAACTATAGTGAAGCCGCAAGAAGGTGTAACTATTTATTGGCCTGGCATGAGCGCACTGTGGGCCGTTACATAGTGGAGCGTATGTGTCTGAACGTTGATTTCACCGAAAAAAAGCCATTTGCATCTACCGGAGAGGTAGTCGCGAAGATTCAAAAGCCACCACGTGGAATGAACTCGTGTGCTTGACAGCTTCTTCCAAGGAAAAGCGATGTTGAATTAATTGATTGATATATGGGGTTTAACGTCCCAAACCACCATATGATTATGAGAGACGCCATAGTAGAGGGCTCCGGAAATTTTTACCATCTGGGCTTCTTTAACGTGCACCCAAATCTGTGCACACGGGTCTACAACATTTCCGCCTCCATCGGAAATGCAGCTGCCACAGACCTGTGGGTCAGCAGCCGAGTATCTTAGCCACTAGACCACCACGGCAGGGCGGACGTTAAATGAAGCAATAGTACTTCTTAAATGGCCAGTCAACAGGCTCGGCCAGAACGCGCAGGAAAAGCTCGTACATGTTTCATACGGCTGACCAACCTTTTTCCACACCCAGTGACGTCAACTCGGCAATTGGTGACGTTGGCTAAGTTACTTTTTATTTATGCCTGGTTTAGACCAATTGAGAAGCTGCGTTTTACATCACGTCGCCGATCACTGACTTGACGTCACTGCGCGTTGAGGAAGATTAGTCATGCGCAGGTAAAATGCGCGAGCTTATGCTGCGCGTTTCGGAGCCTACTGACTGGCCCTTTAATACAAACAACTCAGGGTTCTTTGGGTTGTTCCAGAAGCATATTGTTGACAGGGAGTGAGGGCACATGGTAGAGGTACATACACCACGGGGACCCACAAGGTGGTTCAAAGAGAGATACACCACCGCATTGAAAAGATGAGTGGGACAGAGAGTCTGCATCAGAAAGTTTGAGTAAGGAGAGGCAAATGATGCCATTGTCGTGTTTTAGCATGTAGCCCAAGTACCCAGGCACCAAGCTGACCAGATGAATATAATCAATGAATAGTGTCGACATAGCATCTGGTGGTCTGTTACAAGACCAAATGGGTGGCCGCACAATGCGGTTACAAACCACCATGTGGAGCTTCCTTCTTGCTCGTTAGATAGCTAGGCGCTCCTTCTTTTGTAACGCAATAGTTGGCTTCAGTTTTGATCAGCGAAATAATGGCATAAATAATGGTTTACTCGTCAACATCACGCTTACACTGAGCGAGCACAGCACTGAGTTGCACTTCATCATAGGCGTACCAGCCAGGGGTGCAAGGGGGCGTGAGCCCCCTCCCCTCGCTCAGAAAACCTAGGAGGCTGAGCCCCCCCCCCGCCCCACTCTTTCCACAGTTGCTCACTGTTGGCTGCACGTTGCGGAAGCAACGTTGGAAAGCAACCGTAATCACTCACCTATTTTTTACGAGAGAATATTACAATATAGTGGGATATCTCCAACATTTTTGCTGTGACGATTTTTCTTGGAGGCTCTCGCAGTGTGGCTTCCGGTGTTTTCGTGTCTTGTGCTGCAGCATTGCATAGCAAGCCAGCGCAGAACTGGGGCCCAATAACATAGCATAACTTGTTCACGCTTTCGTTCCGCTGTGAGTGACTGATCCAGTTACAGATGCGAAGGAGCAAACTTTTTATGGACTGGTCAAATCTTCTGCTGCTTAAGAAATTTTTTTTATCGAAAATGAATATCATCACCGCTGCTTTGTCGAAACTTCTGTGAGCTGATGAATGTTATGAATCTTATTTATGTTCTAGAGTTATCCGGAAGAGCGAAAAAAGGGTTTCCGCTTTAATCTCCGATAAATAGGATCAGCCTTGCTTAAGGTAACTTGGAGCACTGATGGCAGCTTGCATAGTGTCAACGATTAAAGCGGTGGGCTCAAGAACAGTGGGAAGCTCAGCTTTTAAGATTTTTCCCTTAACTTGAGCCAAAAAACTAAGGGGAAGATGAAAGACTGGTTTTTAGCACTACGTTGGCTTATTTGAGAGTCGCGCGAGAAGGTTTTCATTCAACTTGAATTGTCTATTACCGCTCAAAGTATAACTTCCATGGACTTCCATGGTGCTTCCATGGTACAACTTCCTTGAAGTTGCCACCATGCGTGCCCGTTAGAAAATAGATGAGCTTGAGAACCCTGTAGCAATTTAGGAGAACCACATACTCTCACGGGTCTGGGATAAGCTTCTCGAAGTCAAAGTCATGAGGTGCTCGGTCTGGTGTGTACCTTTGAGTCTGGTGCGCACGCTGTCTGCCTCGGTTTACCTCTCACCATTGTGACTATTAAGTGCACTATTACCTATCTCGGAGCTCTGCTCTTTTCCGAAGTTGTTGTACATTACGTTCATTTTCTGCATATTCATATTAAGACCCACCTTTCTGCTCTCCTTGTCTAACTCCGTAATCATGCGTTGCAATTCGTCCCCTAAGTTACTCAGCAATGAAATTTCATCGGCAAAGCGCAGGTTACTAAAGTAATCTCCATTAACTCTTATCCCTAACTGTTCCCATTCTAGGCTTCTGAAAACCTCCTGTAAGCATGTGGTAAATAGCATTGGGGGATTGTGTCCTCCTGCCTTACACCCTTCTTGATTGGTATTCTGTTGCTTTCTTTATGAAGCACTATGGTAGCAGTTGATCCCCTGTAGATTTCTTCCAGGATGTTTATATATACTTCATCGACACCCTGATTCCGCAGTGTCTGCATTACGGCTGATATTTCTACTGAATCAAACGCCTTCTCATAATCAAAGAAGGCTATGAATAGTGGTTGGTTATATTCTGAGCTTTTCTCTATTACCTGATTGATAGTATGAATGTGGTCGATTGTTGAGTAGCCTGTTCGAAATCCTGCTTGTTCCTTTGGTTGATTGAATTCTAATGTTTTCTTTACTCTGTTAGCAATTACCTTTGTAAATAGCTTGTATACTACAGAGAGCAAGCTAAACGGCCTGTAATTCTTCAAGTCCTTGTCATCTCCTTTCTTGTGTATTAAGATGGTGTTAGCGTTCTTCCAAGACTTTGGCGCACCAAGGAAAATGCTAATCGTCGCTTGACCAACTCGTCCATTCAATAAATTTGCACAGGCTGATTTAGAGTTCGAAAATATGGCTAGTGACAGTTTTTTGCCGTTGTTGGCAGTGATTGTCAGAATTTCTCCAGCCTCCGTAAAAAGCAGCAGCGGGTTGATGTACTGCTGCTTTCGCGAAGACAATGGTCATTCACCATGGCTACAGCCTTACTGCCATTATCAGCGCAGAGTGCCGTGTATACATATATTGTGCATGTCTTAATTTGAATACTCTTTCCGAAGAGCCTCGACCTGGGCCGCCCGCCTATCATAATGGATTTGAGGATCCATAATATGGGGTATAGGGACAATCTTGTAGATATACCTCGAATGTTAGGTAGAAGAGGGTTTTGTTGGGCGATATTGTCGCAATGCAGAAACAGCAGCCGTCGATTACAAGAAACTCCCTTTAATTGTACCGGACGACTGGCAAACTGATCGGAAGAGAACCTCGTCGTCTTCTCTCGCTACGCGTGTTCTTCGTTGTTCTCTTGCTGCTGCATATTCAATGTGGCATTTGCCCGCCTCCAGAGAGCAGCGTCTCGATGCTCTTCTACAAAAGACGGTGTAGTTGATGTATGGTGTAAATCAGTCCGAAAGGTAGGGCTTCATTCGCACAACGTGCACGATTTCTGGTTTTTGCTGGCGAGTTGTCGAGGGGCTGTCAGGAACGACCACGTAATTAACATCGCTCAGGCGTTGTAAAACTGTGTAGGGGCCAAAATACTTCTTCAGAAGTTTTTCAGACAGTCCCCGGCGGCGGATAGGACTCCATACCCAGACTTGGTCGCCGGCCCGATAGACGACATGTCGGTGTGGCAGATTATAAAGTTGGGCGTCGTAATTTTGCTTCTGGGTGATTCGGACGCGCGCAAACTGCCTTGCTTCTTCTGCTCGTTGGGTAAAAGATACAGCGTCCAAATCGATGTCATTGCAGTCGTGCAGTAACATGGCGTTAAGCATCGTCGTCACTTCACGGCCATGAAGGAGCCTGAACGGCGTTCTTCGTGCAGTTTCTTGCTGCGCTCTATTATAGGCGAACGTGATGTACGGTAGAATGTCGTCCCAGTTCTTGTGATCCACGTCAACGTACATACTCAACATGTTGGCAATATTCTTGTTGAGGCGTTCTGTTAAGCCGTTGGTTTGGGGATGGTAGGAAGTGGTTTTTTTATGGGCTGTTCCACTGAGCTCAAGTACTGTCTTCAGGAGCGCGGCCGTGAAAGCGGCACCTCGATCCGTTATTATGACTGCTGGAGCACCGTGCCTCAGGACGATACTTTTTACGAAGAATCGTGCGGTTTCAACAGCGGTGCCACTTGACAAAGCCTTTGTTTCCGCGTAGCGCGTAAGATAATCAGTGGCGACAATTACTCACTTGTTGCCAGCATGGGAAGTCAGATATGGTCTAAGGAGATTCATTCCAATTTGGGCAAAAGGTACCGCGGGCACTTGAATTGGTTGTAATAGTCCAGCTGGTTTTGACGGTGGTGATTTTCGTCGTTGGCAATCGAGACACAGAAAAAAAATCAAGACCACAATACGATAAGAAATCGTCATCTTCTGTCATTCATTTTTTTTTGTTCCGTGTCTCTGGTAACTAGCCACTTTCCTGAAGATGAATCTCTTGTCCATCTCTTGTCGATAACGACTCATACATATGCGAGAGACGGATGATATTTCCCCGAAATTATCACGTGACCGGCTACGAACAGCCAATTACTTCCTTGTGCCACCTAACCACGAGCACATTATCACGGTTATGTCCGACTCCATTGACCACGGTAACGTCCTTGTCAGTCCATCAGCCCGTTGTCTATCCAGAGGGATTGCACTTTCATCGAGTCTTGTCCGCTTCTCCAACGGCACCACATTTCTCGCGGTACTGAATATCACCAATGAGCCAATTCTGCTGACCAAGGGCACTGTTATAGTTTCCAGCATGGACACACAACCTATCTCTGTAGTGGCTTCGGATACCAGCCTGGTGGAATCGCGTTCAATGCCAACAGATGCTCCGCCCACTACGGCTCTCGTCAATACCATCAGCACGGATCTCACTTCCCCGCAAGCAGACGAACTACTGGCGTTGTTGTCTAAACATAAATTTTCTTTCGACGTACATTCCACTGCTCTAAGCCAGACTTCTGCGGTGGCTCATCGCATACATACCGACGGAACTTCTATTGTCTGTCGTCGACCATACCATGTTTCTTCCAGCGAACGCGAGATCATCGACAAGCACGTTGCTGATATGCTCAAGCAAAACATCATCCGCCCCTCCTCAAGCCCTTGGTCGTCACCTGTTGTTCTCGTAAGAAAAAAAGACGGTTCTGTTCCGCGTTGACTCTCGTGCATTAAACAAAGTAACCAGAAAAGACGTATATCCCTTGCCTCGCATTGACGATGCCTTAGATTCTCTACAAGGAGCGGAATATTTTTCGAGCCTTGACCTGCGCTCCGGTTATTGGCAAATTCCAATGCACGATGACAAGAAAAAAACTGCCTTTGTCACACCCGATGGACTTTACGAATTTAACGTCATGCCTTTCAGCCTCTGCAATGCGCCAGCAACGTTTGAACGACTGATAGACACTGTATTACGGGGCCTTAAGTGGAAAACAAGCTTATGTTACCTTGACGACATCGTCATAATTTCTTCAACATTCGAACAGCACTTGCAGTGCCTAGATGAAGTTCTGACGTGTCTCGCAGCTGCTGGCCTTCAGTTCAACAAAAAGAAGTGCCACTTTGCTAGCAAAAGTATTAAAATACTCGGACATCTCGTTAGCAAAGATGGAATCCGGCCTGATGCGGACAAGATTACCGCCGTTCTTCACTTCCCGGTGCCTCAATGGGTCAAAAAGCTCCGAAGCTTCCTTGGCCTTGCGTCGTACTTCCGGCGCTTTATACGAGACTTCGCCACCATTGCTGCGCCACTTCACCAACTCCTTTCTTCGGGAGCGTCATACGTATGGTCGGACGAATGCCAAATGGTTTTTGACACCTTGAAACGTGCCCTCACGTCTGAGCCAGTGCTTTGTCATTTCGATAATGTCGCACCCACTCTCCTCCATACTGATGCCAGCGGACACGGACTCGGCGCTGTACTTCTGCAACGAACAGAGCGTTATGACGAACATGTGATCGCATACGCAAGTCGCACCCTCACAGCAGCAGAGAAAAACTACACCATCACCGAGCAGGAGTGTCTCGCCGTTGTCTGGGCCATCCAGAAGTTTCGACCATATCTTCACGGCCGCCACTTTTCCGTCGTCACTGACCACCACGCTTTGTGCTAGCTGTCGATGTTGAGGAATTCGTCTGGACGTCTTGGTCGCTGGATACTTCGTCTCCAATACGAGTTCCACGTTATCTACAAATCCGGCGAGAAACACAACGATGCCGATGCCCTTAGCCGCTGTCCTTTACAATCCTCATCAGGCACTCTTGGCCTGTCGCCAACTGTGAGTGAACCCATCAAAGTGCCTCCGTCAGTTCATTTACTCGCCGCTGTCGATTTTCTTTCTACCTTCAACAACGACACGTCTCCATCCCACCAACGCAGCGAAACTTACTGTCGCTCTATAATCTAGTGCCTTCAAGGCTCCTCTCATCCTCCCGATGCTCACGCTCATCGACAGCAGCGGTACTTCAAGACTGAAAACTCAATCCTTTACCGCTTTGTCTTCCACCCCGAAGGACAGCGCTGGGTTCCTGTTGCTCCTCGTTCCTTAAGGGCGCAGATTTTGGAGGCGTTTCACGATGACCCTAAGGCTGGTCATCTCGGTTTTCAAAAAACCTATAAACGCATCCGCAGTCGTTTTGCCTGGCCTGGCCTTTCCAACTGTGTAGCGCGATATGTTGCGTCATGCTCGCTATGCCAACGCCGCAAGCAACCCACTTCCTTCCCGGCCGGTCTTCTACAACCTCTTTCGTGTCCTGACACTCCCTTCGATGTCATTGGCATTGACCTCTACGAACCGCTACCAATATCCGCTAGTGGCAAGCGCTGGATCGTCACAGCAGTTGACCACTTAACAAGGTACGCCGAAACAGCTGCACTTCTTTCAGGATCAGCAGAGGACATTACCACATTTTTTCTGGAGGCAATCTTTCTAAGACATGGTGCACCACGCATCTTATTGAGCAATCGCGGCAAGGCGTTTCTCTCAAAACTACTCGAACAAGTCCTCCACGCATGTAATACAATTCAGAAGACGACATCCAGCTACCATCCCCAGACTAACGGCCTCGCAGAGCGCTTCCATCGAACTTTGACCAACATGATATCTATGTATATCAACGCCAACCACACCAACTGGAATAGCATCCTGCTATTCGTGACTTTTGCGTACAATACCGCTACATAGCGCCCCACGAGCTATTCCCCATTCTTTCTCATCTATGACTGTCAACCAACATCTCCGCTCGACATCTATTTTTTGATGTCCCTGTGAACTCGTCATCGTCATCGAGGGAGCACTTAATCTCTCGCCTGGCCGATTGTCGCCGACGCGCCCACCTCAATACACAGGCAAGCCAACAAGAGCGGAAGACACGCTACGATGGCGTCCTCCGCGTAGTTCACTTCATTACTGGAGATAAAGTACTGTTGTGGACCCCAACGCGCGTTCCCGGCCTGTGTGATAAGTTTCACTCACGTTTCATCGGCCCCTACGCTATAGTCGAGCAGACGTCTCCTGTTAAGTACCGAGTAACCCCTGTTGTCATGCCTCCCAACAGCCGTTTTCGTGGTACGGAGGTTGTTCACTTGTCGCGCTTAAAATCATTCGTGCGCCGTACACCACCGTCATAAACAGCGGCCTAATTGGTCGCTTCCGCGTGAGGGGGAAATTAGTGTAAGCACAATATTGACAACATTTGACCTTCATCATCTTCATCTCTATATAATCATCATCACAAAAAACGTCGTCTTCGTTCGAAGGGTTGATCAGGCGATTCGGCCTAGTAAATGCCGTCGAGACTCCAACGCTGCTACTGTCTTACAATATCATTACTTAATGTCTGAGCTCAATTGCTTCGAAGAACTCACGTGGTATTGTAATGGAACGAGCACCAGCACTCTCTGCTATTACCCAGACCACTCTGTGCACCATCTTTACACGTCCGAAAAGCTTGACAACCAAGAGGACAGAGTAAATTGTAGACATGAGCACTGAATAACCTGTACTGAACAGAGATGGAAAACGTACACTCTGCGTAGCCGCCCTTGATACATCAATATAGGCACATCAAAATAATTATCATGATCACCACCAGCCTGACCATGTCCACTGCAGTACAAAGGTCTCTCCCATGATCTGCCAGTCAACCCGGTCGTGGGCTTGCTAATGCCACTTTATACCCGCAAGATTCCTAATCTCGTCAGCCCCCCGAACTTTATTGTCCCCTAACCCGCTTGCCTTCTCTGGAAACCCAGTCAGTTATCCTTAATGAGCAGCTGTTATCCTGCTTACACGCTACATGCCCGGCCCATGTCCATTTCTTCTTCACTTCTGATATCTTTAACCCCGGTTTGTCTCTGATCCGCTATGCTCTGATCTTAAGGTTACACCTATCGGCGTCTCTCATAATCATATAGTGGTTTTGGGACGTTAAACCCCACATATCAATCAAGGTTACACCTATCATTTTTGTATCAATCGCTGCGTCGTCCTCCATTTAAGCAGAACCCTCTTCATAAGCCACCAGTTTTCTGCTCCATAGCTAAGTACCGGCAAGATACAGCTGTTATATACCTCCCTCTTGAGGGATAGTGGGAATCTACCTGTCATTATTTGAGAGTACTTGCCAAATGTGCTCCACCCCATTCTAATTCTAGTTACTTCAATCTTATGGTTCAGCTCCGCGGTTATTACCTGTCATAAGTAGACGTAGTCTTTTAAACTTCAAGTACAATATTACTTATTTTGAAGTGCTGTTCTCTTTCCAGGGTGTTGTACATTACTTTTCTTTTCTGTAGTACTTCAAGACCTACCTTTCAGCTCTCCTTGTCTAATAAGTAATCATGAGTTGCAATTTATCGCTCGAGTTACTCAAATACAATGTGATCAATGAAGTGCATGTTGGAAAGGTACTCTTCATTAACTCCTATGTATATCTCTTCCTATTCTGGGCCTCTGAAAACCTTTTGTAAGCACGCAGTATACAGCATTGGGGAGATTGTATCCCCTTGTTTTACACCCCTCTTGATTGGTGTTCTGTCTGTTTCTTTATGGAGCACTATGGTGGCAGTTGATCCCTTTTTATGTTTCTTCCAGGATTTTATATATGCTTTGTGAACACCCTGATTCCGCAGTGTCTGCATGACTGCTGATATTTCTACTGAATCAAATGCTTTCTCATAACAATTCAAGGCTATGTATACTGGTGCCCTCTCCTGACGGGGAAAGTACCAGAATCTTGAAAAAATGCCAACATAATCTTAGTAGACAAGAAAGGACATCACAAGAACTTGGAAGAATTACAGGGTGATCAGCTTCCTCTCCATCGTACACAAGCTATTTACAAAGAAAATTGCTAGTAGAATTAAAACAAGATTACAATTCATCAAAAGAAACAAGCTGGATTTCAAACTGGCTACTCAACAGTCGGCCACATTCATACTATCGATCAGGTAATAGAGAAATGCTCAGAATACAGCCAACCACATCAACATCTATTTTATCAAATATACTTAGACTCATAAATATTTACACACCAGTTTCAATACTAATCAGATCTTAGAACGCCACCAGATTGCGCTCATCATGGCATGGGACAAATCATGCCTCAAACAAGCACTTCGCTTCTGAAGTGCTTCTATCTATGGGGTTTGAGGAGCGTAGAGAGAAGCGCTTGGTTGAGATCATAATTGCATGCTCAAAGTGCGCTTCAAGCAAGAGCCTAGTTAAAAACACTGGGCGTGTAAACATGGCGAGAAAAGAAAAAACACCACAAATGGCATTGGTGGTGTCTCCTTTCTTGCGTCCTTGTTCGCACACCCTGTCTTTTTAGCATCAATACCTAAGAAGTAGGTCAGCTTGTTATTTCAAGAGCCTAGTGCACTTCCTAATTTATGTCACGTATGAGCATCAGAGATAAACATTGTCGAGCTTACCGAACAAAAACACGATATATGCAGGAAAAATACTTTATTTTACCTTGAATGTAAATATAAAGAACGACAATACTACTGCAAAGTAATTAAAAGATGTAGTAAAGCACTTGTGGATGATTTAGTAGGTAATTATATAACTTCCTTTGTACAAGGAACATGTGATAATGTCACCTGTTTTTGGGATGATTGTCACAAAAGAAAATATAGAAAAATTAGCAAGCATTTAAGAACAAATATAACTTGTATACCAAATTATCTGAAATTCTCCAGGCACTAATTCTGGAGCAGCCACATCTGCACTTTAAGTATCACAGAAGAGCTCTTCTCTGTTTTGTCAGTCAGCTTTCTGCACGCTACATAGAAAGCAGCTGAAGCTTGTGGAGGAACTTCAACTGCCCTCAATGCTTTTCAGGAACCAGTCGGGCAAGCTGTACAGCGTCCACGGATCCGCCAGACGCTTGCACGTTATCTGGTAGGATGACGGCTCATACTTGAAAGATACACAGTCCTGCAAGTCAGAAAACATGAGAGTCAGATTGGAGGCTATGTGTTTTTCCTGCCCAAATGAAAACTTTTGGACTCACAGATATAGGACTGTATATATGTAATGTGCTACAGTCAAATCTCATTATTTCGAGCACGCTTAATTCGAACTCCGGGTTAACTTGAACTCTCGATGAGGTCCCGCCAAAGCTATGTGTATTCCAATGGGCGGAAACGCGTGATAATTCGAACACACAGGCACTTCTGACGGTTAATTCAAACATACTGCGCTCCTATAATGCTCTCAGCAACCCGCCCAATCCCACCGTGGCACCTGCGACACCTCAACGCTGCCTGCAAAGGAAATAAAAGGAAAGAAAAGGCTGCGGTGGAATGTTTGCTCTCTCTCAAATGCTGATCTGCGACACGCTCATGTCACGCTTCTCCCTTTTCTGTCCCTGCCACGAAGAGACCCTTCTTTCAATGCCGTGCGCGAAGACAGAGAGGAAAAAAAAAGAAAGCCGTCACTTGGCGAATGAACATGTGGTTGAAGGAAAAGAAAAAGGCACTATCTTCTGCAGCCTTGGCCCCTTGTGGGAGCACGGCTCTGTGCCTCAAGGGGGAGGGGGGGTCTCTCCCGCGCCGGTGCCACGCTTCTCTCTTTTCTTTCCCTGCCACTTTTAACGATGCGCGTGAAGAGAGCAAAAAAAAAGCTGCCGTGGAGCGTTGAGTTTTTTTTTTCTCGTCACGTGCTGGCCATGCTGCGGTTGCCGGCTGCGTAGTAGTACGCAGCGGCCGTTGTGATCGTCTTTAGAAAGTGTCGGCGCTCGACAATTTCGCACCCAGCTTTTCTTGACAGGTGATTGCTGAAGTGGAAGTAGAAATGCTTTGCGAGCTGCGTGCGAAATCGGTTGACTCACTGCGAGACAAACGTATGCAGACGCGCATCACCGATTACTTCAATTAATAACAGATGTCCTGTGATTTGTGAATACAGTGAAACCTCGTTAAACTGCAGTTGGCTGGAGCTCGTAACGGAGCTCGGAAAAAGTACGTACTAAACGGTAGTACAGCTTAACCGAAATAGGGTCAGGTCGCTCACTTACCTGTCAAAAAAAGAAACCTTCAGGGAGTGCGATGAAAGAACAAAAAACGTGCAGTAATTTATTAACTTCGCGTGACAAAGTCTGTAATCTTCATTTGACGACGCAGCGGCCTAGCAGCAACGACAGCGGCCTCAAACTCACTTACGCTGTGATCCAGCTTTTCCACCGGCCTCCTCTTCTTGGCAAATACCTGCATAAAGCTGACGCAATGCGCAGCTTCGGCCACTGTCGGACCTGGATCACCCGTGTTGTCGCTTTCCATGTCGTCCTCATCACTATCATTTAGCGACACTTCGACAACCGAGCCAACAATGGCTTCGTCGGACACGTCCGGAGATGTCTGCACATCGCTGTCTGCGTCTCTGAATTCGGGGAAGGAAATGCCTTCCGTAACGTCCTGCCGCTCCAGCACTTCAGCTAACAGAGTTTTGCAAGCTTCGTCTACGATGTTTGAAGGCGGGTTGATGGTGTCACTGGTGTCATCTGCGTCGCCCACACACACACTGAAAACAGCACGCTTGAAGCAATTTTGAACTGTCGTTGCTTCAACCTGCCTCCACGAGTATTCAAGCAAGTGAATCGCGCCAATGAGGTCGATGGAGAGTAATTTGCCACATTCAATGGCGAGAAAAAATCTGCACAGCAGATTCTTCTCGTAGAGCTGTACGGCACGGATCAACCAGAAAACATCTATGCACAGTGCCAAAGGAACAAAGAAAGCAAAGCAAGCGCACACCATTTATGTGTGTTTGTGCAAAGCGCCATCGCGTGGACAACACCAGAAGCCTAGCCGACCGAGTGCTTCTTCGTTCAGCAAAATCCAAGAGATGGCGCTCACCAACACAGCCGCCATCATCATCAACACAAACAAGCGAGGCATGTTTCGATCTCTGTGGCTTGCTGTTCTGTCGGGACGCCCAGTGGGGGACGACATGTTGCGGCGAGTGCGCAACGAAAGTTGTAAAAACTACTTATCAACTGATACATACACGATAAGCTGGTACGGCTCATGCGGATACAAAATGCATTATGTTCAATGGCCACCGAGTCGGGGATTTGACCTCACTATTTTTAAAACGAAACTACTGAAACTACTGTTTACGCGGGTACGATTTAAGGAGGTTTCACTGTAAATATAAGTTCCTAAATTTCCCTCTCAAGTGTTATCTCAATGCACATGTGCCACTGCATGGAGAGCCCTCCGTTTATTTCGCTTTCATTATTTCGAGTTTTTTTAATTCGAACTAATTTTTTGGTTCCTTCGAGTTCAAATTATCGAGATTTGACTGTATTTTGTCATCATTCTTTATTTGTAACAATCAAGAGTAAAGGGTTAGCCATCACCAAGTTACGGTGACAGGAGCTCCTTTATTTATTTTTTTATTTCAATAAAAAAATTAAAGCTGGTGACGGTCAGGTAACAAAGCCACACTGAACCATATTTACAGGGTCAGCCTGAGAAGGAGGCTTTTACGTCTGTTACTCGAGGTTGAACTACACCCGATCAGGTGATGCATTGTAGCAATAACAACGGGGCACACAAGTTGCACGAAATGCTTGGCGAGATACCATTGAAAGGTATCTTTAAGGCTACAAGATCTATCAGATAATTTAGCTAGAAAAGAAGCACTGAGTATAAAATCTAAAAGGCAAAAGCTCATCAAATCTGTGTCAGAATTAAGAAAGGTTTCATCCCTGAAAGCCTTTTAGTGGCAGAGACATATTTCCACATCAAATGATCCACATAACATGAATGCATCACATGACCCAGTAATTTGAAGCTGTTCGATATATGGAATTGAAAAAAAAGGCAGAAATTGAGAGAAGGTAAAAGCTTGAAGGGCACACAGCCGCTAAGCATCTATGGTAAGCCTTGAAAGAAGCAAACAAAAATTTATAATTTATTTTTATAAGCCCGTTTTAATTAGGCTACAATGCATTTATCATGTTAGTTTTCTAGCTCTTCTTATTTTGATTACCTAAAGAAGATACTGATCGTGTCCTTAAATTGTATATTTCTTATTTCGCTATTGCGTATGTGAAAAGAAAACTCATGTAAGGTTAGGAATCGTCATATGTCTTGGTGGTAAGTTGTCTCTTCACGCACTACTTTTTGTGGGTGTGAATATTTAAATGTATCTAGAAAAACACAGCGATTTCGGAATTTCATTGCTGTGTCACTAACGAGTTGTGAGCAGAAAAATGTGTGCTCATTATTAGGAATAATCGCTAAATTGACTATCTTTCTGGCGTCAAGGCTTTGACAAGGAGGCTTGATTTGCATACTCATAGTGATTGTGTAAGAAAATGTTACTTCTTCCTTTGGGGTTAACTATCTTAGCATGTTAGGAAATCCGAGCGCCTGTAGCTTACTTATGTTCAGCATTATGAAACATTCGTGTGCAGTTCTGATAGGCCAGCTAGATCATTTTAAAGTGGCAGAGTATTTTAGACTAGGAAAGTGTGGTCCAGTGCAGAGTATTACAAGTTGATTTGACTCCTCCTATGCTACGTGAATGTTCACATAAACATTAATAAAACAATGGAGCCAGTGATTGATATGTGAGGTTTAACGTTCCAAAACCACATGAATATGACAGACGTCGTAGTAGAGGCCTCCGGAAATTTTGACTGCCTGGTGTGCTTCAACGTGCACACATATCTAAGCCCACAGGCCTGCAGCATTTTCGCTTCCATTGAAAATGCAGCTGCCGCAGCTTGGATTCGCACCCGCTACCTGCAGGTTTCAATCTGGGCTCAGGGGCAACGGTTCGAGGGCAACGATGAAAGCCATACTACACACGACATAAAAATTGCAAACAATACCTTAAACCAGGTGTTTTCAAATGTTCCGGCCTTGGGGAGCCCCATCGGCTTTTACCATAATGCCGCGGAGCCCCTAAAGTTTTTTGAGCATGAAGACAATCCAAAGCAAAGAGAGGGCGGAGGGCATCAGCGCCTCTCTACAAACGCAACCACAATCGCTGCCCCCGTTTCAACCTGTTTTTTTTCTTTCTTGATATCGCAGTCCACTTCCGTTAACCTAGAACCCCCGATAATGTATAAAATAGCGATTTCCATGTGAGTCAATTAAGGTGCCCCCCGACACTAAATAAAATTATTGTGGAGTATCATGTCCCAAAACCATGATATGATTATGGGAGACGCCGTAGAGGAGGGTTCGGGAGATGTTAAAGACCTCGTGTTCCTGAAAGTGCACCGACGTCGCACAGTACATCCCTATCAGTTCATCTCCATCGAGATGTGACTGCCACAGCCGAGATCGAGCCCGTGACCTTCAGGTCAGCAGACGAGCACTGTATTGATGTGGACACCAACCGTATACACAGCACGGTTCAGATGCCACGGAGTGTCAGCAATGGGTTGACGTAAAGGAAGCGCTGGATATACAGAGACCTCTTTTTTTGCCAAACGAAAAATGAGACATGCCAGTAGCACAGCGAAACGACCATTGACCGGTACATCGGTCGTAAATCTATAAGCCTAAATACCAGTCAGACGACACGAAGCAAAGCTTTTTACGGGTATCAAAGGGCTATTTTCTTGTTTGGGATACGAAACCAGCACAGAAAAGTGGAATATCACCAAGTATAAAAACAGTGCCATGTGATCACCGACTCACACCGTGATTCACAAATAAAGCGCCGAGGTGCCTGTCGGTGTAGTTTGAACTAAAAGACGGCTCACGAGTATGGAATTATCAGCACTCCGCGCATTCGGCCACCACAGTTTCCCAAATTTTACAAGTGTCACAGTGCCCACTAAACACGAGGAGTTTTTACTGCTGCTACCACGTGGCTCTCTCGTTACCCACTGACGCCCAAACTGTAGATGCAGCGCAAGATGGCTTAGTCAGTGAAACAAAATGCATTGAAAATTTGCTTATCTACACAAATAAAATAATTACTATTGGGGCTAACACAAAAAGGCTACCTTTGATCTGACCGCTCGTCGAACCCTAAGATCACCTGAAGTGAAGCACTAAGTTGAGCTAGGAGGTTTACATTCACTTTTTAAATGCTTATTAGTGCACTTTTTACCCGGACAAATACAGGTGAAAGACAGGACGCGCGCAGCATTCGTGTTTAATACCACAGTTATAAGCTTTTAAGAATCAATGCATCGGCACGAAGTGACAACTGATGATGAAGCGAAGCCTAAAGTCCATAATGTCTATGTTGATGTCACCGACTGAACAGAGAGATGGACGTACAGACAATAGTCATAGAATCACTGCCTGACAATGACTGATGAGGGTTGTCAGTGTGCATATACTGCACTGAGTGCAGCCTGCTAATTTTAAGCTAATAAGTAAATGTAAGTGACCATTACCATAGCATAAAGAACTAACCTCCCGTCGTCACCTTCAACGTGCTGTTTGATGAAGTTAAGCACGTCATTCAGGAACTGCATGCACACATCTTCTGACCACAGTCCCTGTGACAGAAAAAAAAGTAACAGCAGAATTCTATAAAACATCTCGAAAACAAAGCACCACTACTTGTTCATTAAGCAAATAACAAGAATGAAGAAGCCAACACTTTTGCAATTGTGTAGGCAAATCGTTTTAGTTGCTAGCATTAAATACCCTAAATAATAGAAATTGTTCCGCCATCAGTACATGGCGTTCAAATGGTACAGTTATGACAAGCTAAGGCTAACGTAATGTATATAACAGTAGCAGAATATTCTTTGAACTCCTATAAGGCAAAATGAAAACACACCTGGAAAAATGATGGCTCCGAATAAGCCACGGTAAGCAAAACGCATGTTGCATGGCAAGAGGTGTACGCATTGTTGTTTGTTTTGCTTTCCTGCTGACGGACAGCACAAAGGAACAAAAAAAAACAGAAATCGAGAGTTAACTGAAAGAATTTGTGTGTGTGTTTAGGACACCTCATTTACGACATCAACTTGGGAAATGTGTACCAAAAAACTATTTCTATTTTTCATATTCCGTGCTTACAATTTCACTATCTAGTTCAGTTAACCTTACAAAGTATGTGGGTACTGATAAGTCGGCGCCATTTAGTTTACTGATTTAAACGAGAAAATGACATTGTTGATGGACGAAGAATGCACGCTGGTATCCGTGTGCCTAAAACTGACAAAGTAGTAAGCAGAGTCCAATTAGCCTCAAGGCAAGAAAAATTCGGCAGTGTTATCACAGGTCGGCAGGCGCACTCATGGGTCGACTGACTCAAAACATTTCGAATAGTGCTGTTCCTTTAAGGGGCGAAGCTTCTTAAGGCGTGGGTCGTGCATTTCCTGCATGTAGTAGCCACCTTTCCTTTTAATTCTTGGAATGTCTGCCAGATGGGGGTACTTGTATATGATGAATATAAGATGAAAATATGCGAAAGGGTGGTACTTGAAGTGTTCACTACATCGACGAATGAACAGACATACAGAAAGATGGATGTGCAGACAGACAGGTGGAAGAACAGACAAGCAGACAAAAAGACAGACATGAATGCTGCCAGCGAATAATTCACGGTTTACCAATAAAACCTTTGGAACCTTCGCCCCACTCATCATCTGCCAGCGAATTATTCACGGTTTACCAATAAAACCTTTGGAACCTTTGCCCCACTCATCATCATTCAATCTGTAGATATGCGGTGCTTTTTTCCACTTAGACTAAGGTTTAAACCGTGAGTGTCAGTGATTTCAGATGAATAATATTTTTGTGAATCAGTCTGAGCGAGCCCGGTCGAGTAAAGTTTCGGATCGAAATGAGCACTATTGTAATAATTATATTTTGAGAGAGAGTCCAAGGAATGTTCACTTTGCTTGCCAACCTATGGGTGTTACGCTCTTTTACCATAGCAGAAAAAAGTAAAGATGCACATCAATAATCCATAAGCACACAACTGGCAAGCCCGTTCTCCTGCGTGGCGGTATTTCTGTCAGGGCAGCATGGCCTACGCACGTTGATGCTTCGCTATGCTCTGCTGCAGCTGTTTCACACTCGTTTTCTGGGTGTGTCTTGCAAATCTGGAGGTGCGTGCAAGTCTCGTTAAAAGTAGAGCCAACATTCCTACTTAGGTATGAAGTCTTCAAATTTTAATTTCTGTAAGGCACGGTAATGCAATGCTAAGATGTATTAAGTTAATTATGGCGTGCTGGAACACAGGACTGCTACAAGACGCTGAGTCCTTCACGGCCAAGAGCTTCCGACAAAGATGCACGGCGGGAACAAAAAGTACTGGTAACTACACGGGTATATTTGTCAGTCATATTTAATGTACCAATTAGTTACTGTACCTATTGCTGGCTAAGGTGTGCTGGAAGTCGATTCTTCGCAATTTGAAATAAACACTAGCTATGGTTTTTCTTTTCCATGAAGGTGAATATTTGCCTAGCCACAAACAGCGGTGGAGCCACATTTGAGTGGAGGCTATTTAAAATAAACACAAAAAGACGCTGCCCCTCCTCCCGAGAAAAAAATATTTGAAACGAAGTGCTCAATGTGATAGGAAGTGCCGAAAGTGATAGAGCAAGGTAACAAACGATGCTGTGCCAGTTTAAATTGTTGTAATCGCTCACTTACCGATCGACATAACAAGAGATGTGTAGCAAGCACATGTAGTCATGTAGAGACTTTTCGAGATGCCAGAGGAAAGTCATCAATTTCAAGATTACCATCTCGTAGAAGCATACATAATTTCAGTTTCTGCATGTTTTGAAGGTTTAGTGTATACAAAGCATGCCTTACTACCAGCTCTTCGTGCAGCGATGATTAGCCCAAAGAGAACTCAGCCAATAGAAGAACAAATCTTCATTTCAAGGAATCAGGCAACAACATTACTGGTTATGATGATGTTGAACGGAAGCGCTAGTGTAGTTTGAAGAAATTCTTGGTAGAAAATGACGCCTGCAGGTCAAGAAACTTCAGCTGTTTATGAACTAGCAATGCGCTTTTAGAGGCCTTATTATTTATTTTGAGTGCTGCGGATGCACCGAAAAAGTGCTAAAAAATAGCCTGCTCTTTAATGACAGCGTTTCTTAACAAGTGTGGCCAAATTTTTTCAGGCACGGACACTAAACAACGCTTGCCGAAATACACAACTGAAGCGATATTGGCTTACCTCGGCCTTGTCTGGCATTGTGCTCACATAAAACTCCTGGACGTGCCGGACAATGCCATCGTCATCTCGAAAACCACACAATCCCTTTGGGACGCCTCCAAGACGCGACTTGGCCCACCAGGAGAGCAGCTTGTGCCTACAAAAGGACAAACGTAAACAGTCAATTTTATTGACGGTTACATGTACTATTTATTTCTCACGGTACACAGGCTAGTATAGATGTTAACTAAACAAAACCTCACCAGCAATGAAATTAAGGATTCACTGCCAAACTACAACTACCAGAATATGAACTTGATTGATCAATAATGGCGGAATGTTTACCGATTACATGCAGTTTCACCACATGATGCACAAAAAAGTGCTTGGGGAAGTGGAAGGTAGGTCATAGGTCGACATCAAGCATTCTTTAGTTTATCACATCAAGTAGAATCTCCCACGTCTTCCCCACAAAATCGCGTTATGTATTTATCTATTTCTCACACTCTATAAATGCAGTAATACCTGCCAGAATTGATTAGCTTTCCTCTATATGCTGGTATTTCTCCCAGTCTCAGGTAACACACAGCCGCCTGAGACCTATGAAGCGCGCTTGTGAAATCATAGGTGCGCACAAGTGTTAGTGTATTCGAGCTTGTGACTTAGCCCGTTATGGCCCCCAAACATATGAACTTCTGTCCTTTTTTGTTTAGAAATGAACTACACCACAACAACGATAATGGCAGAAGACCCTATTCTTTTGGTCTACGATTCCTGGTTGCAGTACTCGCGCATCGTCCTTCGTGTTCTCTGGTGTACTCATCGCGTGAGCCTTTAGTTTTGTTGCGCTGCCGAGTAGTATCGCAAAAGAAACACATATAAAAGCACAAAATTGAGATCTGCTGTGCCAGATCGAGCTGCTTATATGAAAACTGTCTTTTTCAATGTAAACATTGAAATATTCTTTAATAAATACCATGACAGTCAATTTAGCCTTTTTTTAGAAGACTCATGCTATAATATTTCAGCAACGTAAATCTTAGTACAAACATGAACTATAGAATTTGTGCATTTTATTTTTTTTAAACATGCCTTCAGAATATTTGAAAGAAAATTACGTGATTAGTCCTCTGCCACATCTGTTTGAGAGACAATGAAGAGTGTCACCCGCAGTTCCTGCTGCTACTATATGAGAGTGACACACAGTCTTATTTATAGAACTTAAAGTCACGTTCGCTTTTGCAGGAAAACAGGTGTATTCTCATGAGTCAACGGTCGAACAAACGCCTCTTGCGGCATTCAGCAGCACTCTCATGCTCGCACAGTTCTTTGATTTATAGCCATCTATGTCAGCATAATCATTTCTAATCAAAGTGGACGATTAGGTCAGTTGGTGATCCATGATTGGTGGATACTGCTAAGTAGAGCACACAGACAAATAACAGATGGGGACATGCGCAGACCATCAACTTAAGGCTTATTTTTCGCATTCTACTTATACGAGGTGGAAACGGTAAGAGCAAAAGAAAAACAAGAACAGTTAACCATTACCAAACAACAAGGACTATACACCAGAGAAACAACCCAGGTCAAAATTTCCAGTTGGCTTTCTGCTAGGAGCTGCTGGTTTCTGGTGGAACTTGCAACTAACCAGCTGGTTTCATGCTGGTTGTATTGGTTCCAGCAGTGGTTGTATTGGTTCCACCTACCTAATTTAAATTTTGCACAATAGAAAAGTCGTGTTATTTATTTATAGGTAAAAGCTCACGAAATAGTAGCCCTATATAACGTTTAATTTATCATAACGCCTTAGCGCCGTAGTTTAGCACAGAACACACGTTGCACCTTTGTCGTGACTTGTCTGTCTTTAAATGTGTGTGTTTGATGTGTTAGTTGCAAGTTTCCTCTCGAATCTGTGTGATATTAACATGTAATAGTTTATTCTTGGGTCAGTTTTACCTGTAGAAAGTGTAACAAGTGAATACCAGCCTACTTGAGCTATTCTCGGTGCTGTGCAATATGGTGTCTTGATTGCGTGAGTGCAGATTGAGGCCCAGCGTGTTTCTCAGCCTTCCATCTTCTATGCAAGTAAGTTGCGTTATTATTTCAAATATAGGTAAAGCGTGCATATTCCGAATGTTCTTGTGCTTTATTAAGCTCACTGTCATTGTACATTGGTGTTTGCAATGTTGATGAATGCGTGTATGCATGCCGGTTGGTGTAAGCCATGTTTCTTTGTCTTCGTGTAATGATCTATTAAGAAAGTTCGTAATTTTAGTTTGCTGAGTGAACTAATGACATTGTAGAGATGTTAAAGTTAATTAGCTTGATATGTATGTCCTCGCGCGCACTGCTTCCCGCGGTGTTAAGTAGCATTTTTTAAAGATTGATATCTGCATTCGCGAACTGCATGGAGAACAAAATATTTTATTTTGTTATAGATTGCCTTCATCATTTGGCTTCTCTCCCCAACCCACACATCTGTGTTGTGGATCAAGGTCCCCTTTGGGTTTCCACCCAGAATGATTCAAAACATGGAGCAGGAGCCGAAGCTGGCAGATAACCCTTTTGTAGTGTAAATAAAATACATTTTTTGGAAATAAAGATAAATGATCAACGATTGTATGTTATGTGCATATTTGATGCACTTTTGAAAAGCAGCACCTTCAGAACTACATAATCTTGGGGGGAACCAACTTAATATACTCATTGATACCACAGTAACTCGTATTAATAACTCGCATTACTAAGTATTACAAAAATGGAAAGCGACAATTGTTCAGCTGTGATGGTACTAACTTCCAGTAAGAAACAGGTCAGATTTAGCTGGTCTAATTGAGCTGCAATAAAGCTTGCAGGTGATAGTATACAGCTTGAATTAGGCTTATTGCCAGCTTTGCCAGCTCAGCTCCATGTCTGCGAGTTACAAGTTGGTTGCATGCGTGCAGCACTGCGCTGGAACCACCAGCTTGTGGTTCCATCAGCTGCTGGTTCCATCACCTACTCGGAACGCACTAATGAACCGGCACTGCTGGATTCAATAGCAAACCAGAAGAAAATTTTCACCTGGGAAGGCAGACGATTAAATTCATTGGTCATGCGCACCATTTTCCAGCCAACTTTTCATTTTTCCTTTTCTCGTTTCAGCTATATGTATGTGGTATATATATGTGAAAATTAAGTGTTCAGTTGACAGACTGCGCCTCTCCCCGTCTGCTTGTCATTTGTGTTTTCTACCCCAAAGTATACACTGATCATGGCTCATGTCTACTCGCGTCGAATGAAAGCTACTGCTATTAACAAGCTAAAGCGGAGTTGACGCTATCTATCTGTCTGTCTGTCTGCCTGTCTGTATGTCTATTCGTCCGTCCGTCCGTCCCTCTGTCTGTCTGTCTGCCTGTCTGTATGTCTATTCGTCCGTCCGTCCGTCCCTCTGTCTGTCTGTCTGTCTGTCTGTCTGTCTGTCTGTCTGTCTGTCTGTCTGTCTGTCTGTTTGTCTGTCTGTCTGTCCATTCATCCATCTGTTTGTCTGAAGATGCCTATGTTGGAGCCCATCCTGAAAAAGGATGAACGTGAAAAAAATTATTTCACGTTCGGAGGCTCTCTGAAGGCGAAACCGATAAAAACAATAAGAGCAAACTTAACAGCAAAAGCTGCCAACTGTTTGAGATGAACCAACTCCCATGCAGAAAATGTGTTATTTCATGAAATTCAAGCTAATTTGAAGTATTCTGCATTTGTTTCCCCGTATATTCATAAAGCTATTTCACAAGACAGTGAAACGCGAGTTGGTTTACAAAAGCTGGAGATGCTAACAGCTACTGCAACCTGTCAACTTTTAAAAAGAGCTGACAGGTTTAGAACAGTGTGGAGTGGACAAGCACTTATATTTAAAGAATCTCAAATAGATTAGTGTCTGTTGTAAACGCATATATTTCAACCATTTCTTGCCGAGCCAGTGTCCATCTTTAGTTTTATCTTCGCACCAAGTTTCACAAGTGGATAGTAATAATAATAGGTAGTCACAGTGATAGAAGCGACATTTTGCTTTTTGGAGCAGGTTCTGGAGGAAAAAAGGGTGCTTTTAATTCGGCTTAAGTCTCTTAGAAGCAGAAAAAAATGCTACAGCTTAGGGTTGCTATTGGTAGCTTCAGAGCAGATGCATGTTCCTAATGACTCCAAAAGTCTAAAACATCACTTAAGCATCAATTCAATGTTTATATTTATTATTAAATATTCCGTATGCTAGTATGCAGCTAGTATACAAGCAGTATAGTTGGCATAAATCATGGGCGGGAGAAAGGGTTCAGGAGAGTCCAGAATTTACTTGTGTTCAGGCTTGGGAGCACACCCCTTGCAAGGGTTGCAAGTATAGCACAATCAATTTTTTAAAAGACTTTTTATCTTCTGCTGCGTACCTATGTTAACTGCCCTTCAGCTGTGTGAACAGCTGTGTGACCCCATGCCCATTTTTTTAATTTTGTTTGAAAGCCCAATTTATTTTTATATAGATAAATATACAACCCATATTAAAAATACAAATTGGACACCATGGCCTGATATGTGAGATTTTTCTCGATTTACGCCACTGAGTAGCTTACTGGGATGATATCGTATACAGCTTCCTTTCCGTTTCGCTTAGGCTCAAACGAAGGCCCCTTGTTTCAACTTCATTCTCTTTAGTTTGCCAACACCATTATAGAGCAGGTTTAGAGCAGTTACTAGCAAATATTGCAGTTTAAACAGCATGGAGCACCATTTCCATCACTGCAGTTAAAGTTTAAAGGGCTTAGTGCGATAGCGTGATCTAAATGCACATGTGTCACACGCTAAATGACACGTAGCCTTATGGGAGCGCCCACTATCTTTCAGATAAAGCATTACAAACTTTTGTTGGTTGACGTCGTACAGGACAATGGTTTCGAGTGCCCCTCAACTAATTAGGAATATCCAGTAGGCAGACAACGGGACATACGTTTCGAATATTCCAGACATCCATCAGATGTCCACGATTGTACACAGTAAGTATGATGGACATACATCAAAAGTACAAAGATAACGAATTTGTACTTTCGCTCGTCATCCATCTAGGATGGCCAACACAGACGTTGGCCAGCCATTCAAGAATATATATATATACATTTACACACATCAATGCCATATGACTGTGGGATGTTCGTGTATAGTGACACTACATCCATTCTCACAAAGATACTATAGTTAGGAACGTCGAGTCCGGTGATTTCACGGAGAAAGTGGTTAGTGTCCAAGCGTCGCAAGCTAGAGTGGGATGGGGTTACTGCAACAATTACTACACATGCACTTATACCGGCGACACCAATAGATATTAACCGGCATGTGGAAACGGCACCTCCGAGTGTAAATAATCTTTCATCAGCACAGCTATCTGCAACCAAAATCAGACTACTTTCAAAATGCCTCATGTTCTGTCTGGCTAGTGAAAAATTTAATGAATTCCAGTTGTATCAGGATTTGGATAACTTTGCCAGAAACAAGAAGACTTCCATGACCATGAACCGAGTCGAACAGCATTTCCTGGTTCTTCAGCAAAAACTTGGTCACCACCTGAGCAGTGGGACAGTCACCTAGACATGTATATATCTACAGTACAAAAACGCATCATATCAGATTGTTGAAAAATAAGGCGCTATAGAAACAATCTCTCCTCGGAAGGGCGTAAGTCACTGGAGCTCCTAAGCTGTCGAGTGGATTTGGTAATTAAGCCTGCAGATGAGGGTGGTGCGATAGTAATATTAGATAAAACTGAGTACCTGAGAGAAGGCTATCGGCAACTCGAGGACAAGAACTTCTATATGAAACTTGAAGAGGACCCCACTCAATTATTCGAGTCAGAAATAATTCATGAACTTAATTCGCTTCGTAAGAACGGAAGAGTCACGGTTGATATGTTCATGGCAATGCAATCAATTCAGCCTGCTCCAGGCCGCTTTTACTTGTTCCCTAAAATACACAAAACCAACCGACCCAGTCATGCTATTGTTTCAAGCAATGACACAGTACCGGAAAAATGTTCAAGTGCGCTTGACTTCATCCTTAAGGATATTGTTCTAACTATCCCCTCATACATTGAAGACAATAACCTTTTCTCCGTCAAATCAGCAGACTCGAGGTTCCTAACGATAGTATCCTTGTCACAATGGATGAAGGGTCACTATACACGAACATACCACAGTCAGATGGCATTGATGCAACAGTCGCAGCTTTCAAGAAGGCCAGTGTGCCTGTGTGCTTAGATGAGGACATGCTGTCAAGTTTACTGCGGTTTGTACTCAGCCACAATAATTTTGAGTTCGATAATAAGCACTTTCTCTAGATAAACGACACAGCTATGTCTACAAAGATGGCTCCTAATTAAGCAAATATTTTTATGGCATCTATTGAAGAACCTTTTCTTGCAAGCAGGACATTGAGTGAAGCCTCTCGTCTACAAAATACTCTTGGAGGATATATTCATTATCTTGCATCTCCAAAAGAAAAGTCTGCTGTCATTCATAGATGACATAAATTCAACACACTCATCAATCTCGTTTACACACACCTACTCCAATTCAACTATAAACTTTTTTGATGTTACTGGTCAAATGATGGAGAAACGAATTTGCATGAACCTGTAGGAAAAAGGAACGGATCGCCATCAGTATCTTCATTTTAAGAGTAGCCATCCGCATCACTGCAAGACAGCCATCCCATACTCGCAAGCACACCGATATCGCCGAATTTGTTCAGACGTGTTAGATTTCGAAGGTCATGCCAAGGATCTTAAAATGGCTCTTGTGGCTGTTGGGAATGGGGGTCTACCCGGTCTCTTGTGGTAGCGTGGTGTAACCGGGTGGAGGAAACGAATGCTGACAAAAAGAGGATATGAAAAACAAACAAGTTTATGGCTCTATTTACACTTATTTACAGCAAAGAAAGGTTAGGAGTTTCACAAACCACGAGCATGGTGGTTGAACTGGTACATAGTTCAGAGCCCCGTCCAGCACTCTGCGGCGTCGTTTTAAGCCCTGTTGGCCTTCTTCTCTCCGAGTGGAACACCAATCACACACACACAACAGGTGAGGGGGGCGAGCATGCAAGGCCCACGTGAACGTCCAATATTGAGTCGTGATCACTGCACTGCAAGGTGTCGCCTGCGGGGCTCTTCCTCGTCGTGTGTGTGTCGCTAGTCCAGAGGTCCCACGCTAATGACAGCATACGTCAAAGGGTCCGCCAATCTGTTCGCTCAATTAGTGGGGCAATTTGCGGCGGCCGCCACGATCACTTTTAAGGAAGATGCTGTTTTTGTTGTCCTTTCTCGAACGATTAACAGCGTCGTGGCGACACGACGTCTCACCCTCCGGCTAGCAGAGACATTGCCTGGCGGGCATAGGCAGCCGGCCGGTCGGCTATTCGGTTGAGCATTAAAAGAGCGCCGCTCTCCATTAGCTCTAGCGCCGGTCACAACAGCTTCCCCCTCGCCACATGAGTCACCTAGGGCATCAGTCACCGCTGCTGCTCAAAGGGACGACGAAAGGGTCCGTAGTTGAAAGTCATGAACTCGCCTTTGCTTGCCGCATAGTCTGGGTAATTGCCGAAGTCTTCGACAGCGTCTGGCAGATTGGGCGCTGAAGGGGTTGAGAGACTCGCTAGTAGACTGACTTGCGCACAATGGTGTCTGCCCAGATGAATTGCCGGGCCAAACGTAACAGCTCCTCCACCGCCCGAAAAATCTCGGCTGGCCAGCGCTCCCAACCGCTGGGCACGAAGAGAATGGCTGGTGACGAGGACGATGGCCCGGTTTTGACTCTCCAGCTGCGAACTCGTAACCGACTCCCAAACCAGCTCACAATGATCGACAACAGCAAGGCGAACCACATAACACAATACCATGCTGCAGTCAAGCACCTTGGACCCACTTATAACCCTCCAGGCTTCTCAAGAAACACAAACAGAAGAAAAACCTGTATGCTAAAATTTTGAGACAGTTTGGTGCTGCCAAAGTTACAACAATCGTGGACGTGGAGATGCTTACCATAGATAGAACAAATTGCCGTGCGAGAAAAGCACACAAAGGCGAATATAATTTGGCCCCATATAACCATGATTACGCTCTTTCAAAACTAGCTTCCTATCATCCGCACTAGTAAGTTGTAACTTACATCCGCTGACTTATCACTAACTTAATGAAACACAACCAACTACTTGAGTTTTACATGAATGCTGCCAGATCTTATACACAAGGTATCTGGGCGCCCTTTTTTTCCCTCTCATTATAAACTTGCAAGGCGTAGTCGAGAGTACCTACTTTTAGGACACCCTGACACCAAGGAAAACTCAGTCGTAACAGATTAAACTGCGTCCTATAAATCCTAGAATTGTATCTCAAGCCTCAGAATTTGAAGAATGCAATGCTCTCAGCTCAAGTCATCATTAGATCCTTATAAGCAATCACTAAAAGAACAAAATGAAGGGAATAAACCTCTCATACGACACACTCATTTGTTGAATGTAGCTTCATGTCAGCCTATGTTTTTAAAGCACATGACTTCGCTGTGCGCCCGAGCACGACATCATACTATCATACAAAGAGCAATATCGTATCAACACACACCTAATCATAGGTCATTTCGCTATAACCTATAGCGAACATCACTTCAAGTTTAGGGGGCATACCAAATCTTCATCCCTGACCTACATGCTTTTAGCTCAAAGAAAACTAATTTCACGCAGTCGGCAGACTGATGCGGGCCACTGCTTCCGCATAACAACTCAACTAAAAACACTTACAATGCTTTTAAAAAATCTAGAAGGGAAAAACTGCTGCTGCACGAACTAGCCGGGGAGATGACAAAAGAATACTACTTGAAAACCAAAATAAGCAAACAAACACGATTCTAAGAAAATTTTCTTTGTCTGACTCTCCAGCTTATAGTTGTCTCTCACTTCAATCGCACACGCGGCGGTCGAGGTCTTGGCGGATTTTCAGAACGCACGGCACCACAACGTGCAGGTCCTTTAAGCTGAAAAGCGCAGTCACGCCTCATTCGCAATTTCTGCGGGCTTCTGTCAATCTGGCGGAGGGAACCCGAGCAATAGAAGGGAAGGAGTGACGGTGTGCTCTTTGGTCTAGCTCCTGTACAGTGCTTAGCTATTGCGGCCTTTCTTCTAGGACCACGTCGACCCTCTTGTCCATGAAAAGCTCTAAATCTCCACCACGCATACCGTCGCAAGGACTTGCACCATGGCCCACCGTTTCACCCTCTGTGCCTTACTGTAGGCCACAAAGGACCTTTCCTTGAACTGGCCGATGATCTACCCTTCTTTCTTTCGCCCGGCTCATTGGTACCCTTTTCTTGCTTTTGCTTAGTCACGCACGTACGCTTCAATCTTTTACGGCTACGCTTGCAACCAACCGTTTTCTCACAACTAGGAAATTGGCCTCGGGTTGCTTCATCGGTGGTTTAACCACTCAAGGGTGCTTCTGAACCACCTGCCCTACTATTTCGGCACTTTGATTTCTCGGCCGTGTTGCCTTGTCGGGCCAGTTCACCTGTACTGAACCTGCATTCGCGCGTGCCCTGAAACGTGTCATCGATAGAACTGAAGTACCAACGACTTACACGGGAAGGCATTCGCGAAAAACCCGCTTTTCTTTTTCTTTTCGTCCGGCAGCTCGGACACATGCAGAGGAGCTTGGACGCCGATGCGAAATGCCTCATTTTGCCTGCTACGCTCAAATGTTTCGAGCTTTTCTCAACATGCGTAGTGACTTCTGTCTCGCTCACGGCTCTCCGACATCTCTTGCGTCTGCGCCGCTTTTTGCATCTGGTTTCCAAGCTTCCCAATCGCATCTCATACACGTGAACCCTCTCACAGCTTTCGTCAGCTGTCTCAGTCACACAGGCTAAATGATTTTCGACAAAGTCATCTTTATTCTCACCCTCTAGACTGGCGGACTAGTTATCACACTTAGAAACAATGCAGCTGCTTCCCTTCGAAAAATCTTGCTCGCATTCCTGAGAGCTGTCTGCAACTACACTTATACCATTCTCTACTTTCGCTACTTCTCCTGAGCTTTCTCCGGTGTCCTTGACTACTTCCACATTGTCTGCAAAATTTGCCGTCTCGACAAACACAGTTGAGGTCTGTACCGGCTTTTACAACTATCTTAGCTGTTTCGCTAGCATATAACTGGCGCAGCACCTCGTCGCACTCGCTCTGGCCTTCGGCGGCCTCTCTCGTTAGAGCATCATCTTCCGCAGCTCTCACATTCGGTTGATTTGCGAACCTGCTGCGCTCTTCACACGTGCTAGCCTTCTGTAATGCACTGGACTGCACCTCACTCATTGGATCAATGCACTTCTCGTGTGCTACAGTTGCGGATAGCTGAAACTTGCGCCGCATCGCTTCAGTTTTACGTTCCAGAAGTTTAATCTCCAAGTCGCGTGCTTAATCACGCTCTTTTCTATCCCTTCTTTCCTTTTTCCCTCTTTCTTTCTCCTTTTTTGGTTTCATTCGTTCCGTTTCCTCATTTTCTCGTTTCTTATTTTGTTCCTCCAACCCTTTCAAAGCTTTTAACGCATATCCAATATCCTCCTCACTAGTGTTTTGCAAAATTGCTCTAAAATTTGTGACCTGCCCATTCCTTCCTTAATCTTAATACCCAGGTCATTACATAAATACAAAAGTTTGTCTTTTAGCAGTGTGTATACTTCCATGATTGTCATTTGTCTTTGGTCCTACCTCTCGCACAAATGTAGGAGATCCCTAAAACACACTCAGAACTCAGACTAGGTGATCTTCCTAACTTTGAATCAAACAATCCAGTTTCTACTAAACTCACACAATGAAACCTGGACAGTTAAAGCAACGACTAAGCACTCACCTCAACACAGCACCATGTCGCGAGATTCATCTCACTGCTGCCAACCAGTTGTTGCGAATAGGGGTCTACCCGGTATCTTGTTGTAGTATGGTGAAACCGGGTGGAGGAAACTAACGCTGACAAGAAGAGGATACGAAAAACAAACAGGTTTATGGCACTATTTACACTTATTTACAGCAAAGAAAGGTTAGGGGTTTTACAAACCACGAGCGTGGTGGTTGAACTTGTTCATAGTTCAGAGCGCCGTCCAGCACTCTGCGGCGTCGTTTTAAGCCCTGTTGGCCTTCTTCTCTCCGAGTGGAACACCAATCACACACACACAACAGGTGAGGGGGGCGAGCATGCAAGGCCCACGTGAACGTCCAATATTGAGTCGTAATCACTGCACTGCAAGGTGGCGCCTGCGGGGCTCTTTCTCATCGTGTGTGTGTGCTGCTAGTCGAGAGGTCCCAAGCTCCTGACAGCATACATCAAAGGGTCTGCCGATCTGTTCGCTTAATTAGCGGGGCGATTTGAGGCGGCCGCCATGATCTCTTCCAAGGAAGATGCTGTCTTTGTTGTCCTCTCTCGAACGGTTTATGGCGTCGTAAGGACACGACGTCTCACCCTCTGGCTAGCAGGGACAATGCCTGGCGGGCATAGGCAGCCGGCCGGTCGGCTATTCAATTGAGCATTAAAAGAGCGCCGCTCCCCATCAGCTCTGGCACCGGTCACAACAGCTTTCCCCTTGCCAGATGAGTCACCTAGGGCATCAGTCACCGCTGCTGCTCGAAGGGATGACGAAAGGGTCTGTAGTTGAAAGTCATGAACTCGCCTTTGCTTGCCGCATAGTCTGGGTAATTGCCGAAATCTTCGACAGCGTCTGGCAGACTCGGCGCCAAAGAGGTTTAGAGCCTCCCCAGTAGAGCGGCTTACGCACAATGGCGTCTGCCCAGAAGAATTGCCGGGCCAAACAAAACATGGCAAAAGAGTACCCAGAGAGAACTATCGATGATGCTTTCAGCCGGGCGCAGTTTAGATAGGAACAAAATGTTGTCGGGCTTGGAACCACACCATTCAAAAAACCAAACTAACCTTGTCGTGACATACTTGTTGTCCACACTATCGCACCCTAATAATATCCTTTTAAACATTTGAACATTTTGTTTTTTTTATTATTATTTATTTTATTTTCCTCAAGGGTCCCTAACAGAAGGGACATTACATGAGGGGTGGGCATACAAGAAGAGGGGGGGGGGCGGTAACAGCTACATTTGTTTGAGGACTCTGGATGAAAACATTTTTCAGTGACAAAAGGTACCACTTAAAGGGTATCGAAACATTGCTAAGTACACAAAATATACATACATGCCATACTAGGAAGATGACACTAAAAACCATTATACAAGTAA
This sequence comes from Rhipicephalus microplus, assembly GCF_043290135.1. Classification (NCBI taxonomy): domain Eukaryota; kingdom Metazoa; phylum Arthropoda; class Arachnida; order Ixodida; family Ixodidae; genus Rhipicephalus; species Rhipicephalus microplus. The sequence goes on from NC_134702.1 coordinate 206,318,532, forward strand.
TAGCATGGCAGATCACAGTTCAGTTAGCTATTGCAGTTCAGTAATGGTTGTCAGGGAATTTTTAAAGGTTTCTGCATCCTGAATGCTAACAATGGTATCCGGTAGGGCGTTCCATTCCTTAGCTGTCCGAATGAAGAAAGATTCTGCAAATGTGGTAGTTTTGGGACGAGGGTAATGTACTTGCATAGTGTTGCAACAACGATCAGAGAAATGGGGGCGTTGGGTGCCGTAAATGCTGGGTGGGGATGCGTGATAGAATTCGTGGAATAACGCGAGCCGCGCAGTTTTTCGGCGTTGTCTAAGGGGAATGAATGCGGCACGTTTCTTTAAGTATGTTACACTGGTGAACGATGAGTAATCGGAAAAGGCGAATCTGGCAGCGCGGTTTTGGATGGCTTCTAGGTTTTGGATGAGATAATGCTGGTGTGGGTCCCAAATTGCTGCGGCGTACTCCAGTTTGGGGCGTATTATTGTGGTAAAAGCTAATTTTTTTAGGTGGCTGGGAGCAAACTTCAGGGTTCTTTGGATATAACCTAAAGCTCTACGAGCTGTTGAAATGACGTGATTGATGTGGAGGGTCCATGATAGGTCACTTGAGATGTGTATTCCAAGGTATTTATACGAGTTAGTCAGTTGTAGAAAACTGTTATGTAGGGTGTAGTTGTACACTAACGGATTAGTACGTCTGTCAAAAGACACTGATCTACATTTGGAAATGTTTAAACTCATCTGCCACTTGTGGCACCAATTTTGAACGGCTGTTAGGTCTGTTTGTAAAGCTATTTGATCTTCATGACTAGAGATTGTTGCGTAAATAACGCAATCGTCGGCGAATAATCTTATATTGTTAGTAATACGGTGTGGAAGGTCGTTGATGTAAATCAGGAAACGCAGGGGGCCAAGTACTGTTCCCTGGGGAACACCGGAGAGGACGGGAGAGATTTGAGACCTGGCTGTATTTATGACGACGAACTGTTTCCTGTCAGTGAGAAAGTTATTATTCCAGGACAAGACGAATGGGTCGAGGTTAAGCAAAGAAAGTTTGGTCATAAGGTGGTGGTGAGGAACTTTATCGAAAGCCTTTTCAAAGTCAAGAAATATGGCATCAGTTTGGATGTTCCGGTCAAGATTTGTGTGCAAGTCATGGATGAAGACAGCAAGTTGTGTTTCGCACGACAGGCCTTTACGAAAATCATGTTGGGAAGGATGAATGAAGTTGTGCTGTTCGAGGTGATTAATGATGTTGGTAAATAAAATGTGCTCCATAATTTTGGATGAGACACTTGTAAGCGATATGGGCCGGTAGTTATATGGGGATGCTTTGTTGCCATGTTTGAACAATGTAGTGATTTTACCGAGTTTCCAATCACTCGGTACCTGTCCCTGTGAAAGTGATTGAGAGAAGAGCAGCTGAAATGCTGCGCTAATTATCAATTGTGTATTCTTTAATATTTTGCTGTTGATGTTATCAGTTCCACTTGCAGATGAGAGTTTCGTTTTTCTAATTACGTTACTTATTCTATTTGCAGATATTTTAATAGGTGACATTGGCTCGCTTATAATAGATTCAAGGGTCTCTCCGCAGTTCGCAAAAAAGCTGTGTTCACGAGTGAAAACAGAACAAAAGGCATGGTTTAAGGCATTCACCGAATCTACGTCACTGAGTGGTTTGTCATTAGTACCGGATAAGGTTATCGGCAAGATGTTTCTTGGGTTTATTGTTTGCCAGAATTTTTAGGGTTATTTTTGAGCATGTCTGGTAGTGTTGTTCGAAAGAAATCGCGTTTCGCGTTTTGAATGTTAATCGAGAGGCATCGTACGGAGTCGGAATATTCTTTCCATAGGGACCGTTGGTTCTGTTTTTTTGGCACGTCTGAACAGGCGTTTTTTCCGGTTTATCAGTTTTTTAATCGCGTTGTTAAACCAAGGGGCGGATGTTTTGTTTTTAATTTTTATTCTTGGAATATATGCATCAGTTAGTTGGTTGAGTTTTTCGACTAGCAACTTCCAATTATTTTCTATGGTGCGCTTGTTGAGTCCCTGCTCGTACGAAATGTAAAATTGTTCAAGTTCGTTGTTAATCTTTTCTTAATTGCCACGACCGTAGAGTTTTATCTGCTTTGGTGTAGGCTTATTTTCTGGAAAAGTAAAACTAAAAGAGGCAAGAATAACTTTGTGATCACTTATTTCTTTAAGGTAATGGAGAGAATGCAGGCTACTTGAATCCGACATTAGAATAAGGTCTAATATATTAGAGCTGTGTAATGTTTCTCTGGTGGCATGGGTTATTACTTGTGTTAGTTGGTAGTTTTCTAAACAGTCTAGGAATTCGCCGCATTCACCGCTGCGAAGGGAAACGTTGTTTGACCACTTTATGGACGGATAATTGAAGTCTCCGCAAATTATGAACTTTGCACGGGGATGCATTTTGTGTAGTTTGTCGAGGGTGTCGTTAAAGTTGATGTTAAAGTTGGGCTCTGATTTGAGGGGGCGGTAACAGACACCTAGTATGATCAGCCCATGGGAACTTTCGCAAGCTACCCAAAGGGCTTCCAGTGGACTGGTAATGCTAATAACGAAGTGACGGATTGTATGTTTAACAGCGATAAGCACGCCACCACCTCGACCGGATAAACGGTCCTGGCGATGCAATGCGAAATTGGTTAGATATGAAAGAACTTCAGAATCTTTGATGGAAGGTGAAAGCCATGTTTCTGTCAACATCACGACGTCACAATCAGATGATTGAATTATGGTACATATTTCGTCGCGTTTCGGCATAATACTTCTTATGTTTGTGTAGAGAATAGAAAAGCTGATGTCATTTGCATGTTTGGCGGGGTGATTCTGGGTATGGCGAGAGGGTGAGGTAACTGGCGATACATTTACTGGGATGTGAAATTGCTAGCTGTCGCGTGGAAAAATTTCTTTGACTTCTTTTCGGGTTGCATCATAGTGGTACGATTATTTCCCGATAACTACCTTCTTGTAACGGAGCTTGAAAGGGCCGCCGTGCTCACGTGCGAAGCGTAGAAGCTCTCTCTGGGCAGTGTGGGTAGCGAAACAATAATCCTGACCTACACTGTACCGCGTATCTTTTAGTTTGAAGCCGTTAGATAAGATTGCTTCTTTTATTTTGAACTGGGAGAAATTAACAATTACTGGGCGCGGTTTTTCTGGTTGACGTTTTCCGATTCTGTGTGCTCTTTCGATATCGTTCGGCACAAGGTTACTTTTGATGTGCTTCTTGCAAATGTCAGTAACAAACCCTTCACTGTCTGCCCAAGTTTCTTCTTCTTTTTCGGGAATTCCATAAAAAAGAAGATTGCACCGACGCGACCTATCTTCGGCATCGTTCAGCCTGCCTTCCATATTGAAGAGCAGGACTGTTGTGTCGGTTGATGATTTTGTTAAAGTTCCTACGCTGGAAAGAAGTTCCGGGATAGATGCGCACATTTCTTCAGATTTTGTGATACGAGTTGCAAGGTCTGTTAATGTTACTTCGGTTGCTGTTAGTCGTTCATTTATGGTTTTCAGTTCGGAAAGAATTTGAGCCTGGCCTTCGTCTAGTTTTGTTAGAAGTGCTTGGATAGTTTGGTCGGTTTGACTGTTTGCGCTACGCATGGTAGGGCCTGGATTAAGCTCTACGTCACCTGATAACAGTAGCAGTTTGAGGACAATGTTCGCACATGTAAAGATATTCATAACAAAACACAAGAAATACTCTGGGCATGGCAGTTGCTCCAAAAAACGGTTGCTAGTTTTTTTTTGCATAAAGGGAGTCGGGCGAACGTACCTGCACAATAAATGCGAAGGGCGTGAAGGGATACCGCATGTCGGCACAACTGTCAAGCCCACGAAGTGTCGGCTGCGGAGCGCTGTCTTTTATGCCCGGTTGGGCAGCTGATGTCGCTGAGGGTGGCGCTGTTGAAAATTCTAGGAGTACGGTGAGGGGGTAAATGCAGGGGCCATCTTTCGGTGCTGGATGGAACGGTGCTGGAGCGTCAAGCAGGAGAATGGGGCATTGTCCGGATTGGTTGCTGCCGACAGCGTCGAATGGCTCGACACGGCATGCAGCAGCGAGCAGCTGCACAATAAATGCGAATGGCGTGAAGGGATACCGCATGTCGGCACAACTGTCAAGCCCACGAAGTGTCAGCTGCGGAGCGCTGTCTTTTATGCCCGGTTGGGCAGCTGATGTCGCTGAGGGTGGCGCTGTTGAAAATTCTAGGAATACGGTGAGGGGGTCGATGCAGGGGCCATCTTTCGGTGCTGGATGGAACGGTGCTGGAGCGTCAAGCAGGACGTTACACAGCATAGTGCACATCTATCCTCGATTTTCACAGAACCGCCGTGAGTGGTCTACCGCCGCGAAAAGAACATAAAAAACATTCTAGTTAGAGCTGAGACGATCGAATCTGAAAGCAGTGAATCGGGTTGTAAGCCATGTGGGAAACCACGCTGCCAAGTCTGCAAAATGGATGACCAACACCTGTGTTGCCAAGGCTTCGTTCTCAAAATTAAGGACTCACTAAATTGTGAACGCCAGAACGAGGTATATATGCTGCATAGCAATGTCTGTGGCCAGCAGTATATCGGTCAGATTGGTACAACGTTCAGACAACGTTTCATTAACCACAAAGCCCCTGCATGCACACTATCAATTCTCCCGTTTTCCAAGCATCTGAATTTGCCAGAACACTCATTCCATAAAATACGCTCCATCCTCCTCCTGTCAGGCTTCCACGGGACTCGTGAACGGGAACAAAGGGAGTCATACGTCATCCACAAATTTCAAACACTAACAGATGGCATCAATGAAAGCATCAGCAACCTATCGTTTCTTAAGACTTGCAGAGATGAGATGGGACACGAATTGAGTCTGGCATAATTAATATATTATTCCTCGACATGCTCAAAGGAAGTGCCCATTAGTTATCCGGGCGAATGCACCAACCGAACATTTTTTCATGCTCTGTTCGCATATTTTTTTTGCTTTTTCCATGCTATGTTCGCATATGTATTTTTTGCTTTATTACAGTTTTCAGTTATTTTATTCTTTATTTATTTTTATAATTATTTTACTATATTTCTTTATTTGTATTATTTTATTTTTTATTACTAGTTTGTCGGTTTGCATTTCCCTGAGTTTACAGAGTTGTGCTTATATCTGTCGATATCACTGGTTTCATTATCTCTTGTTAATATTTGTTCCATTATGACATTCCACATTTCTTTTTATTTTTGATCATTCCGTTTACTTATGTTTGCCTTATTTTTTGTAAGTGGAAGAACCCGACCAGTGCCAGCCGGTTTCAATCACAAGTGCTTCGTGGAGTGGTACAAAAGGGCTGGATACATACACACTGTCATATTAACATGTGCCTTCTGGCGAAAAATTTAGTCTGTACTTTTCAAACGGCCCTGTGTGTTTTCACTATCTTTGCCCCGAAATCTACCGCCCTCCCCTACACACATGGAACGTGTCAGTGTAGTCTCAGCAAAATACCTGTTTCCCCTTCTTTCCTAGATTACTACAGAAGGGGCCACATCGAGGGCTCTCTCTGCAGAGTCGCCCCTTTCGCTACAAGCAATTTCCTGCCACTGAAGCTCAATGTCCCTCCACAACCTTCTAAGATGCGTCCCGGAAGCCACTCTATCCCCCACTCTCTTTCTCCTTCCTCCCGCCATTTTTTCCCTTTTTTACATTTTCTTTTCTTCTTTTTTTACTTTGGCTTTTTTGTGTTTGCTTCAGCGAATGAGGGGAGGATAACTGTTCAGCACAGCCATGTCAGCACTGTAAAACGCCACTAATTTGTCACTCTCTCTCGTTTCCTTCTTGCCCCACCATGTCGATGAGGTATGTTCGCATAGCGTCGCACTTGTTCGCAAACCCCTGACGAACACCGATGCACCGGTCAAAACAGTTGGAAAAAAAAACTAAGACAACCACTAAGTTGTGTCTTTTCTCTCTCTCTATCTCTTTCTCTCTCTCTCTCTATCTCTCTCTCCCTGTATATATATATATATATATATATAGAATGGGAGACGTGGCTTGGCTCATAGGCCATGTTTATTCCAAAGCACTTCTTCATCCTCTGCCTCTACCATCAGTCACTGCCTTCTTATGTCACAGGATTCCCCCTACCCCCGAAGGAATGCGCAACCTACAAATTTTAAAGCATCACAACAAGTGGAGTCTCATAATAAGAAAAATATATCAGAAAATGAAGCATTACTATGTAACACGACGGTTTCATTCACTTGCACAAATGCATTCACAAGAGAGGAAGTCCGGTGATATCTAGGAGACCTCAGGGGGGGGGGGCGAGGTTGGCTTTTGCGTTGTGGAGAGCATGTCTATGCCTTCAACGTGAAAAATGACGATGACACAGCCTGGATAGTAAAGAAGAACGAAAAGGTTGCGAGTCTTTGTAGCATTGGAAGGTCGGATGTCTCATGGGTTGGATTCCGCGTTGTAGCTGCGACAGACGCTTTGCTTCTAGAATGCGTGATTCTTGACAGATTATGATGGTGTGAGGACTGAGTGCTGGCGGTGTGCGAGAAGGGCTTCTGCGTTCTTCTTGGCATTTTCTATGGTATGTAGCATGTGTAATCGCAGGCGCAGAGAGCATCTGTGGTGAGGTTCCTTCATCCGGAAAAGTCTTATGTTTTAAAATGGTCCTTAAATCAAATATTTTATTTTTTCGATGTTGTTCAAGTCGCAAGTGTACTTTCATTGAAGTCTTCATTTGTCATCATCTTTTCTTGGTTTGGTGATGGCACTATGAAAATTACGGGTGGTCATCGTTGTTGAATGAGCAGATGCTCTCGGTAGTCTCCGCATTATTTACGAGTGGGATGTAAGCATGATTTGCCTCAAAGAAAGCAGTAGACGCCTTTTAATTTTTATCAATGAGACTCACATTCAATTGTGAATCCGTACGCTTTCGACTTTCGGTTGGTTCAGCTCCTGAGGATGCGATCGCCGCAAAACATGGCTTGATGTGCTTCCGATTCCGTATGTTTGTTTCTTTCCGTGACAATTGAGCTAAGCGTTCCTGAAGTACAGCTACTTTCGGAATGGCAGTGGCTTGACAAGTTATGGGGTGGATATTTCAAGTGGTCTGTTGCCTATATAGTGATATCTTATGGCGTGAGATGTGAGGGACGAGCGCCAAAAGAGCTACTTGACCCAAAACCAGGTGGTGGCTTACATAAGTAAGAGGAAGAGTCAAGTACATTGGGTGCTTGAATAATGTCTTGATCTGTGTATTGTATGGAAGAGATTAGCCTTGGCGATGTTTGTGCAGATGGGAAACCAGGTAGAAGATTGGGCTTGTAGACAAATAGCCGGGATGTCTTTCCATGAGCAAATGGCTGACTTCACCTGAAGGGAAATATAAACTTCTGCTCTGTGATCGAATGCGTAGAGGCTGCCTATGACTGTGATTACTAAATTTGAATGCATCGTTATGATTGGTTGTAATCAAATCTTCATTAAAGTCTTGAACACACTTTTTCTGGCATAGCTGATATTGCTGTGGAATGTGTTGCGGTGGGAGCCCTTCTTGGTAATCAGCTGGTAGTCTGTAGGCTGTTGTCATACAGTTCGGGCAATCAAGATAATGCTTCACAGTTGACAGAAAGCTCTTCAGAAGCTTCTTCTACGCTGTTCACTACGATGGGCTCTTGTGACAGGCAACGTGCGATGTTTGATGCGTCTGATCCTTCTGTTTTGCTTCAAGTGTCAAGTGTGTATGCACTGGACGGTGATGCATGAGTCCGTGCGCAAGGAGTATGGCTCGACAGGGTATTTTCACGATGCGTCAGCTCCTCTATCGCGAACATGGCGTTCTTATGAGGCAACGGCTGAGCGTAAGGAGCGCTTGAAGAGCAGCATGACGGAAACCAAGTGGTGAACTCACGCATGCCAGATGAAGAACGAAGGGCATCAGGTGGACGAGCAACATCTCGTGTCGTATGCTGGAGTGACGACTTTGAAAATACCGGCTTTCGAGAAGAGAAACTTGATGCAAAGCTATGTTCCTTGAGTAAAGATTGTGGACTGTGACTGCCGAGTGTGATTGTCCCCAGACGGTTAGTATTGAGGAAATTCTTGTCATAGTCATTAAAACAGGTGATTATATCTCCTCTCATCTATTGCCACGATTCATCGTTATCAAATATGTATGTAAGGTAAAATTTGAATGCCTCATCAGTCACGTAGTCACTGAAGTTTGTAACCATCTCCCATTCCGACCATGAGGCAGTGGTAGCGTGGAGCTCAAACAGGTCGAACCAGTCCTGCACAGGTCCATCATATGCAACTCCAGCGTACTTGGGGATGGTCAGGTCAGTCGATTGTTCTGTCATGATGCCGCAAACTGCATGCGCCTGAGATCACCTCTTTTGTGGTCGATATTCATTTGACGTATATTGCCGGTGGCTTCGTGAATAATCTGAGGCTGATGAGCCGCGGCCAGGTCTTCATCCGGTCGACTCGTACGCCATGTCTATTCTAAAGCACATCCTCATTCTCTGCCTCCACCATCAGTCACTGTCTTCTTACGTCACACACACACACACACACACATATATATATATATATATATATATATATATTGCTTGTGTGTATATAGCTAGTGCGTATTCAAGAAAGACCTTTCATGTGAACAATGTACCCACACAGCCTCGGAGGCCCATCTTTTTCCCACAGCAGAAGTTTTTCTGCTGCAAATGAATTCTAAAAGTCAATAGAGTCCAAGCGGACTTTCAAGATCCATCCAATCTTTATTATCATCATATATCAAGACTAAGAAGCACATATCTCACAGGCCGCAGCCGCGATCGTGAAAGTGTGTTTGCAGTCTTCCAAGATTTCAGTGTTCAATGTCCTTACGCCTTCAAGTGCGATAACTTCTTAGGTGGCAGCAACTGCTTTTTTGTGGGTTTATTAAATTTTTAGCAAGAAGCCCAACTCCCGCTTGTTTATGGTTTTGTTATTCTGGTAACCGCAATACGTGCATACGAACAAGCATAGGAGAATAACTAATAGGTGTAGCACATGTTTTTAAAGAAGGTATACAGGCACCAACCACGTGCTCGTCTAAAATCGGTTAATAGCAAGGAATATGCAAGCAAATAAAGAACTGAAACATGCCACGTATTAGCAGGGCTCATACAAATGATGGGCAATAGTTAACGTGAGATAAAAATAGATAAATCATCGATATGAGACGTAAAGAACAGATATGTAACAAGTGGCCTTATGTGTTCCGTGCGAGTGAGCGGGGTTGCTGCTTGCCGCGGTAATCTCTGCTAAAAACAGTGGTGAGCTCGTGCCACGTTTCGGTGCTTCTTGTTAAAAAGTCATCCATTGTAACTGCACATATTGTTGTTGATATCCACAAGAGCGCACTTGAAAAAAAAAAGAACTGCCCTTGCACTCGGAGCCTCGGAGACCGGCTCAGCATACATACGTGCAACGCGACACGAACGCCTTCCTTTTTCCCGCTCCTTCTCTTTGCGCGCCACTGGTCAAGCAGGTTTCGGGACAATAGGCACAATGGGGCGTGTTTTCTTCTAACACATCTAGAGGGGCATTGCTACCGCAATGTGTACGTTCGAGAATCTGAGCAACTGCAGTGCACCACTTGTTCAGAAGTGTCGAGGATGGCGCAGTAAAGTTTTCCGACATGATGACTGCTATGGCGTGCTCGATCTGCATTTTCGTCAGTTCACATGCGATAATAATAACACTAAATACATTGTTTCCAATGACATATGCATCATATATTGAATCAACCAGATTGTTTGGCGCATGAAGCAAAATTATTTGGCACCCTGGAATCAAATGCATGTGCTGAAGTTTGAGTGAATTTTTGAGTAGATTTTAATGAAATTTTATGATATTGTCACCCGGAATTTGGAAGGTCTATATATATTTTTTTTTCACTATATCTTAATTTAAGAATAATTGAGAGCAAACACACATATCCTTCGCATGTCTTTATATGAACAGCCAGTCAACGTTCAAATCTTAATGTCCGGTCGGACATCCCATTCGGACGTCCGGAAAACAGCCGCACAGGACATAGATTTTCGCAGTACATTCATTGACTATCCGAGTTAGATATCCACACGGCCGGACATTTGTATTCATAATGGACAGACAGTGAATATTCGTGGTTACTTGGGCCGCTTCGAACTGAATTTAGTGTTGAAACTTTTTTTTGTAGCAAACTGCTGTGTAAAATGATTACACTTGCCTTCAGGTTGCTTTAGTGAGGCAGTACTAGATCGACTTTAACATTGATTTTGAGATCACTATGAATAACGGTGCCAACAAACCTGCAACATAAAGATTATCGCTTTTTTGCGTGGTTCATAGTATTTTATTTTGTTGTTAGTAACACGTAATAATATTGCCACGTGCAGGAATGTAGGCGAGCATTCTCAGCTCACAGCTTGGCCACGTAGGCACTATCCTACGACATTAGCGAGTTTTCGAATGGTGTATGCAAAGAATTGCACACGCTAATCATTGCAGTCACTGACACTGCGCATGCACCATAAAGATAACCACCATTAGCATTTGCAGTCCGTCCACAAGGTGGCTGCAGCAACCCCTTTGAGATGACTTGAGCTGCGTCAATGTTTGTGGTGAAGTAATGCCATTCTAAAGCTCATACAGCACCCACATGCAAACGCTACACCCGGGGCGCCCACTAACTTTGCATACACTATTAGAAAACTTCTTATAAAACCATGCTGTCTGCACCGAACGTTTGGAGCATGGTAAAATTTTAGCACTGACAAAAATTTTCATAACATTACTGTATTCAATAAAAGTTTTTCGTTCAACGAGCCACTCGGAACAGGTGAAGCAAAAGTAAAAGAAAAGGGTAAGTTGGGTTTACTGCAGTGAACACTTGTGAAAATTCAAGCGTTGTGATCCAGCGGAAAAGACACGGTTCGTCTTGAACTCCACGTAGCTTGCTGTAGAACCTGGCTCGCACTGAACAGAAGGGTCCTCAGCTTTTACTTCTGCAGGAAAAAGGCCTCTCCCATGTTCCGCCAGTTAACCCGGTCCTGTGCTTGATGCTGCCAATTTATACCCGCAAACTTCTTAATCTCATCTGCCCACCTAACCTTCTGTCTCCCCCTTACCCGCTTTCCTTCTCTGGGAATCCAGTTAGTTACCCTCAACGACCAGCGGTTATCCTGTCTACGTGCTACATGCCCAGCCCATGTCCATTCCTTCTTCTTGATTTCAGCTATGATATCCTTAACCCCCGTTCGTTCCCTAATCCACTCTGCTCTCTTCTTGTCTCTTAAGGTTACACCTACCATTTTTCTTTCCATTGCTCGCTGCGTCGTCCTCAATTTAAGCTGAACGCCCTTTGTAAGTCTCCAAGTTTCTGCTCCGTAGGTAAGTACCGGCAACATACAGCTATTATATACCTTTCTCTTGAGGGATAGTGGCAATCTACCTGTCATAATTTGAGAGTGCTTGCCAAATGTTCTCCACCCCATTCTTATTCTAGTTACTTCAATCTCGTGGTTCGGCTCCGCGGTTATTACCTGCCTACAACTTGAAGTGCACTATTACCTATCTCGAAGCGCTGCTCTTTTCCGAGGTTGTTGTACTTTACTTTCCTTTTCTGCAGATTCATTTTAAGACCTACCTTTCTGCTCTCCTTGTCTAACTCCGTAATCGTGAGTTGCAATTCGTCCCCTGAGTTACTCAGCAATGCGATGTCATCGGCGAAGCGCAGGTTACTAAGGTATTCTCCATTAACTCTTATCCCTAACTGTTCCCATTCTAGGCTTCTGAAAACCTCCTGTAAGCACGCGGTAAATAGCATTGGGGAGATTGTGTCCCCCTGCCTTACACCCTTCTTGATTGGTATTCTGTTGCTTTCTTTATGAAGCACTATGGTAGCAGTTGATCCCCTGTAGATTTCTTCCAGGATGTTTATATATACTTCATCGACGCCCTGATTCCGCAATGTCTGCATTACTGCTGATATTTCTACTGAATCAAATGCCTTCTCATAATCAAAGAAAGCTATGTATAGAGGTTGGCTGTATTCTGAGGATTTCTCTGTTACCTGACTGGTAGTATGAGCGTGGTCGATTCTTGTGTAGCCTGTTCGAAATCCTCCTTGTTCCTTTGGTTGATTGAATTCTAATGTTTTCTTAACTATACTAGCAATTACCTTTGTAAATCGCTTTTATACTATGGAGAGCAAGCTGATGGGCCTGTAATTCTTCAAGTCATGTCATCTCTTTCCTTATGTATTAAGATAATGTTAGCATTCTTCCAAGATTCTGGTACTCTTCCCGTCAGGAGACTTCTCGTGAAAACTGGGTGGCTAGTTGTTGTAACACAATCTGTCCTCCATCTTTCAGCAGATCTAATGCTACCTGAACCTCACCAGCAGCTTTGCCTTTTTGCATGCTCTTCAAGGCTTTTCTGACTTTTCTATCAGTACTGGGGGGAGGGGGGTGTCACCTTGGTTACTGCTAGTTCTTATAGTATTAAAGTCATGGTTGTCCCGGCTACTGCACAGATCTCTGTAAAACTCCTCCGCTATTTTAACTATCCTATTCATATTGGTGGTCATTTTGCCTTCTTTGTCCCTTTGTGCATACATCCAATTTTCGCCTATCCCAAGTTTCCTCTTCACTGCTTTAACGCTTCCTTCGTTTTTCAGAGCGTGTTCAATTATCTCCATGTTATACCTTCTTACATCGGATACCTTACGCCTATTAATCAGCTACGAAAGCTCTGCCAGTTCTGTTTTGTCTGTTGTACATGAGAGTTTCATGATTTGATGCTTCCTAATGAGATTCTTCGTTACCTGGGAAAGCTTGCCAGTGTCCTGTCTAACTTGTTGGTGGCTGATGGTGGCTGGTGCAATTCTGGCGACCACAAGACTGCGCCAACGATTTGCGGGGCGACACCCTATGCAGCAATGGCGTAGTGGTTCGAGCATCCAACTTCCACTGCACACTCCGTAATGATACTCGTCAGATTATCATTCATTGTATCTACGCTAAAGTTGGTTTCCTCACTAAGAGCCCAGTACCTGTTCTTAAGCGAGACTCTGAATTCCTATACTTTTCCTCTCAGTGCTAGCTCATTTATTCGCTTCTTGTGTATCAGTTTCTGTCATTCCTTTGTCAAGTCTAGGCGAATTTGAGACCGTACCATTTTATGGTCACTGCATCGTACCTTGCCAACCACTTCCACACCCTGCACCAAGCCTGGGTGTGCACTCATTATAAAGTCTATTTCGTTCTTATTTTCGCCATTAGGGCTCCTCCATGTCCACTTGTGGTTTCCTCGTTTTCGGTAGAAGGTATTCAAAATCTGTAAATTACTGCGTTCTGCGAATTCTACTAGTAGCTCTCCTCTGGCGTTTCTAGTACCGATGCTATATTCTCCTACTGCCTGGTCTGCAGCCTGCTTCTTCCCTACCTTTGCATTAAGGTCACCCATCACTATATTATACTGTGTTTTTACCTTACTCAATGCTGATTTCACGTCTTCATAGAAGCTTTCAACTGAAGCGTCATCATGGCTGGATGTAGGCGCATAAGCCTGTATCACCTTCATCTTGTATCTCTTATTCAGTTGAATTACGATACCTACCACCCTTTCATTAATGCTATAGTATTCCTCTATGTTGCCAGCTATGTTTATGTGAATTAGGAACCCCACTCCCAGTTTTCTTCTGTCAGCCAAGCCCCGATAGCAAAGCACGTGCCCATTCTGTAGCACCGTAGAGGCCTTATCTGTCCTCCTAACCTCACTGAGCCCTATTATATCCCATTTAACGCCCTCTAGCTCCTCGAATATTACAGCTAAACTTCCCTCACTAGATAAGGTTCTAGCGTTAAAGGTTGCCAAGTTGAGGTTCCAGTGGCAGCCTGTCTGGATCCAGAGATTCTTAGCACCCTCTGCTGCGTTGCAGATCTGACCGCCGCCGTGGTCAGTTGCTTCGCAACTGCTGGGGACTGAGGGCCGTGAGTTATTTGACGTATGCATGTGGGAAGTAGTGGCCGGATACTGCACCGAGGTGGCCAATCCTCTGGTGAGGGAGTGCGTTCCCGGCGGTGGTTACCGGTGAGGCCGCACCCCAGGCTCGTAATGCAGTTCCACCACCACACAGATTTTTTATCCGGTTGGGAACTGCGCGGCACTGGGATTTGAACCACGACCTTTTGCATGCGAGGCGGATGCTCAAACCACTACGCCATTGCTGCATAGGGTGTCGCCCCGCAAATCGTCGGCGCAGTCTTGTGGTCGCCAGAATTGCACCAGCCACCATCAGCCACCATAATGAGGCCTCTAGGGGCCGAAACACAATCTTGGTATCCTCCCTGGGAAGCTGGGGCATCCGGCAGGCGTGGATGATTCTAGCCTTGATGTTATTGCCACTGTTACGGCCTCGCGGGGCCTCGACCGTTGTCGACTTCGTCTCGTTGAGAGTAGCAACATTAGCATTAGCGCCTGCCGAGCGCGCGCCAGCTCTTCTGGCGCCTGCAGACTGCCAACCTCGGTCTTCTGTCACCTCTTCAAGGGTTATGTCCTCCCCCACCACCTGGTATTCCATTTTTTTGGAAAATAAGCCCCGAGAAGAGCGAAAAGGGCAACCGGGAATGGGGACGCGGCTGGCGTCGCGCCGGCGTGGGCTTACCTCGTTAGGCTTATCCCAAGCGGTGGCCAGCTCTGGAGAAAAAACGTTCCAAAACGTGAAAATAGTCCACTCACACAGCAGGTTTTGGCATCAAAATAGTCTTGGCACTTTCACTGATGCGACACAAACAAAGCTGTACGCTCACATCCAAAAAATCACTTGAAGATCATCGTAGGAAGCAGGAGCCGCTCGAAGGTCGTATGAACAACAAAGACGCCGCGCCGCGCCTCCCCGCACCCAATGAGGTTTAAAGAAAAATTGCTGGACTGGAAGCTCTCGCAAGCTCGGAAGCTCTCGAAGCTCTCTCACTATGCTGATTGTCTCGAGTATGTGCCCCACAACTTAAATTGGATTGGTGATGATGAGTATGTACAGATAAAAAGATGTAACGAGTAATAAGGCTCACAATTATTTTCCCCGCGCACTTGAGCGGCCGGCCCGGCGAAGACTTAAGCGGGAAAGGTACAGCGAACAAAGGGTTTAAGGCGTGAAATGTGGACTATCTCGATGCACGGTAACGACGGTGCTGTGTTGGGGCTGGCTGGTCCCGACGAAGCAGAAGAAGAAGAAGACGGCCGGCGGAGACGTACGCGGCCGGCGGGGACGCCGACCAGACCGAACACGCGGGTTGGCGCGAAGCGCCGAAAGAAAAGCACAACAGCCGCACTCTACGGTTACCTAACACACACTGTCTTTATTTTCAGTCGCCTTGAAATCCTGGATGCCAGAGCGGCGCCCCCTGGCATCCTCACATGTCAATCCGAAACCGAAACCCAGAACACAACAACCATCCCCTCGCCGAAAAAAAGTTCACCTATACACTGTTTATATTTATACATGATCGATACAAAAGTATATACAAGGTATGTACGTTAAAACACATGAAAATTCGGAGCACGGCACACCGAACTCACCCACTACGAGTCCTGAAAATGCACTGACAAACAAAAAAAAATGTACACAACTGTTCGGAACAAGAGTTCTACATCACATAGTCTTCAAACCGATGGGGCTTCTGCCGCTTCCGCTTAAGGCGGGCCCTTTTGGGTGTAGAATCAGGTGTCTCTGCACCTTGGTCACTTCTGCTCTGATGTGACACATCAAGATCAGTGGAAGATTGTGAAGGCTCTGAACGAGCGTTAAAATTTGTGGTGTCATCAGAGCTCGCACCATGAGCTTCGGAAGAATTTTGCGGACCGAAGTCCGGTTCAACGGTCTCAGCCGTATTTGAAGGTTCGAAGTGAACCGTATGACTTGGTGTACTCGAACCAGCGACACCGCCTGGTAACTCCTCCCCCCTTGAAGAAGAAATGCTTGACATGGAGGCCACATGTAACAGTCTGATGCGTAGTTGAAAGCCGTAGACGGAACGTGATGAGGAAGACTTTTAGGTGCTGAAAGCGAATCCGTATGAAAAATAACAAGGCGCGAAGCATTCCAGATGTTACCATCACTTAAGCGAAAAGAAGTGGGGCTAACCTGGCCCAAGACTTTGAAGGACCCCGATACTTGGGGCGCTTGCCTGGCACACGAACCTTGACTAGATCGCCAGTGCGAACTTTGGACTGCTTTGCACCTCGACGGGTGTCGACATACTCTTTCATTGCTTGTTGACGAGAAAAAACCCTCGTACGAATTTGATCAGGACAAGACACTGCTATGTTACGAGGGAAAAGGGCTATGTCGAGAGCAACTTGCGGTTGCCTACTGTGGAGAAGTTGAGCAGGAAACACTCCAGTGGTGCCTTGTGGTGTGAACCTGTACGAAGCTAAACATTCAGTCAAGACTTGCTTGAGGGGACGGTGCTCTAATTGGGCTATCTGGATATGTTCCTTCAGAACGCGATTAAAGCACTCGATTTGGCCATTTGATTGGGGATAGAAAACTGATGACCTCAAGTGCTGAATTCCTTGTTGTGAAAGAAAAGCCTCGAAATGTTGGGACTGAAACTGTGGACCATCGTCCGTAACTATGGCCTCAGGAAACCCTTCCCGGCTGAAGATTGAAGACAGAAATTCAATGATGACCTCAGAAGTAACCGTATGTGTGAAACAAATTTCTGGCCATTTGGAATGGTAGTCGATGAGAGAAACAATGAACCGGGCATTTTGCGGAACATTTATGCAAAGGACCGATGATGTCCATGCCGAGTTTCTGCCAAGGCCAATCAGGCCACTGGACTGAGTGCAACGGAGAAAATGCAGGTTTGGCAGACTTGTCAGCTGCCTCACATATATCGCAGTTGTAAACTGCATGCTCGACCTGCTTGTCTAAGGCCGGCCACCAGTACCTGTCTCGGAGATTCTGTTTGGTGCGGACAATGCCTGGATGGGTCTCATGGGCAAGCTGTATTAGCTTGTTACGGAAAGAAGCAAGGGGAATCACGCGTTCATCGCGAAAAAGCAAGTCCTCGACACAAGACACTTCCTGTCGGACTGCGAAGTAAGGCAAGAATTCAGAAGCAAGAGCACCTTTGGAAGGCCATCCTTCACGTAAATATTTGAGAACTTGAGACAAAGTGGAATCTGCAGCTGCAGCTGCCTGAAGCTCAGCTTTAGTAATGCAGGAAGTAACTAATGAGTTAACTTCCTCATCCCGCTCTTCAGTAACCGGTATCTGGAGAGGAAGGCGCTACAGTGCATCAGCAACCACGTTATTAGAACCCTTACATTATTGAACACTGAAATTATAATACACGAGTTTGGCTCACCGACGAGAAACGCGAATGGGGCGAACACTGAAATTATAATACATGAGTTTGGCACACCAACGAGAAATGCGAATGGGGCGGCGGCCTTCGGATCCTGCAGAAAGAAGAGCAGCTAGTGCTTGATGATCTGTACATAACGTGAAGTGCCGGCCCCACAAGTAAACATGCCATTTCTCACAGGAAAAAAGACACGCGAGAGCTTCACGCTCTCCTACTGAATATCTGCGTTCAGCAGGGGTCAATGTACGAGATGCTAAAGCGATAGCGATCAGCTGATCACCTCTGAGTTGTTGAAACACTGCTCCTAGTCCATTATCGGACGCATCCGTCGTGATGACGATGGGAAGCTTCTCATTGAAAATACTAACAGCTGGCTTTGAGACCAGTATTGACTTAACTTGAATGAAGCTCTGCTCAGCTTCAGCTGACCAGTTAAAAGGCTGTGCTTGACGAAGTTGAGTACGCAGTGGTTCAACAACATCAGCATAGTGAGGAACAAACTTGGCATAATAACCAACAAGACCTAAAAAAGATTGCAAGGTTTTAACATCAGTAGGCCGTGGGGCATTGACAATAGCCTGAACTCTAGATTCAACAGGTGTCAAGCTGCGGGAACTGACATTACGCCCTAGAAATTGTAACTCATTCACAGAAAAAATGCACTTGTTACTAAGTTTCATATTACATTCCCTGATGCGGTTGAGAACAGTATGCAAGTTAGCATCGTGCTCTTCGCGAGTACGTCCCCACACCAAAATGTCATCCAAGTAACAAAGGGCGCCATTACAACCCTTAAGAATAATTGACATCATTTTCTGAAACATTGCAGGGGCAGATGCAAGCCCGAAACACACGCGGCGAAACCGAAACAAGCCTTCGTGCGTTACAAATGTGGTCAAGTCTCTACTGCACTCAGAAAGTTCAACTTGGTGATAAGCAGACGCGAGGTCCAGCTTGGAGAAACATACCACTCCGGAGAACTGATGAAGCAGTTCTGCAATGTGAAAAAGTGGAAACCCGTCTACGACGATCGCCTTGTTCGGTTCTCGTAAGTCGACGCATAGCCGAAGGGATCCATCTTTTTTCTTGATGACGACCAGTGGAGAAACCCAGTCGGCAGCAGAAACAGGCTCGATGATTCCGCTGGCTTGAAGGCGAGACAGTTCTGCAGAGACTTGCTCACGGAGAAGAAGTGGAATGCGGCGCAGCTTGGCACGCACAGGGCACACACCTGGTCGACGCATCACTTTATGCACAAAACCGCGCACACAACCAAGTTCACGGGTAAACAGGTGGTGGAATTCAGAAGGCGCGTTGGCCGGAAGATCATCTTGGACGTCGACTTGAGCACACGTCATAGACGCACGGACGATGTTGATGGACAAAGCCCTAATGGCATCACGTCCCAAAAGTGAGCTGCCTTTGGCTGTTACAGAAAAAGTAATGGAAGCAGTGCGACTGCAGTAGGAGACCTGAGCTGTAAATTGACCTAAATTATCAATCGTTCCCATGGAATATGTTTGTAGAACGACGTGTGAAGGCAAAAGCCGAATGTTGGAAAAATGACTGTGAAAGTCAGCGGCACTGATTAAAGAGACTGAGGCACCAGTGTTCACGA
The DNA here is from genome assembly GCF_043290135.1 of Rhipicephalus microplus. Classification (NCBI taxonomy): domain Eukaryota; kingdom Metazoa; phylum Arthropoda; class Arachnida; order Ixodida; family Ixodidae; genus Rhipicephalus; species Rhipicephalus microplus. Next base: position 206,337,571 of record NC_134702.1, read on the forward strand.
GAAATGACAAGGACACATGACCCACTGAAACTACGATGCTGGGCTTGGACGTAGAGTGAAGGCCATCCACATTTAAAACAGTGACCGTATTGGTTTGTGCAGGGCTCGAAGGAGCAGACGAAGAAACTGGTTCCGGAAGATTTTCTGGGCGGGAATTGCATACGGACTGAAAATGTCGAATTTTTCCGCATGCAAGACAAGTGCGGTTTCTCGCGGGACACTGCGCAAAACTGGCTAAATGCCGAGCCGATCCACAACGATAGCAATGCGCGGTTGCGCTTGGAGAAGAAAATTGCGAACGCGAATTAGGAGCTCGGTGCTGTTCCTGAAAACCAGAATTTGGCGGAATGGGGTCGCCATATTGTCGGCTTCCTCGCCCCCGTGACGCAGAGGGGCCGCCATGTTGGCCGCCGCGCCGAGACGAAGATGAAGGGCTGCCTTGTTGACGCGTCCCGTGAAACGAAGAGCCGCCGCCTTGGCCCCCCGCAGCAGAAAGTTGCTGCACTGAATGCGGAGCGAATTGCTCCAACTGAGAGCGAATAAGCTCGTCCTTTCGCGCAATCGAGAGGGCTTCGGATAATGAAATCGAGGAGCCCTTTTGAAGCATGCGGCAGCGGACGTTTTTTGAGGTTACCCCGGTGAAAAACTGATGGCGGATCATATCGTCCTCGAGCGCGCCGAAGCCGCACGACGCGGCGAGCGTTCAAAGAGAAGCAATGAACTCGCCGACTGGCTCACCAGGCATTTTTCGCCTTTCTTGTAATTTCACGCGTGTGATATAATCGCACGAAACATCTTTAAAATGCTCATCGAAAAGAGCAACAGCATTCTTGAAGGCATCGCCCGACGCTGGCGTCGGCGACGCGTTGGTGGCTTCCAAAGTATAGAAGAGCTTTAACCCGGCAGGGCCCAACGCGTTGAGCAGCAGGGCCTTGCGACGCTCGGGCTTGCTGGCGTCCTCCCCGACCGCGTCTGCGTAGGCCTGTAACACCAATTTCCAGTCCGCCCACGGAAGTGGCGGGTCTCCGGGCGAATGAAGAAATAGGGGAGGTGGAATAGGAGACGCCATTTCAAGCAAGAAGAATGGAGAGGTGTAGACGAGAAGTAAGTGATGCCAGTATACTGTTTGAAGACGAAGGCAGAGGCGGCGTAGCTGAATTAAAAAGAAATGAAGCGACGCAGCACGCAGGAGCCACCTTGCTGGGAACAAAGAGCGTCTAGGGTTAGCAGGGTAGGTCCGTTAGAAGCACGAAAAATACGAACACGGAGAACGAAATGGGTTCTTACAGGTCCTCGTCGCCATTGCTGTGTTGGAGCTGGCTGGTCCCGACGAAGCAGAAGAAGAAGACGGCCGGCGGAGACGTACGCGGCCGGCGGGGACACCGACCAGACCGAACACGCGGGTTGGCACGAAGCGCCGAAAGAAAAGCACAACAACCGCACTCCACGGTTACCTAACACACACTGTCTTTATTTTACAGTCGCCTTGAAATCCTAGATTAAGGTCCCTAGATGAAACAAGTTTCCAAGGTAGCGACACCTTTCCCTTTGCTCCTCAGCAATGTTCTTGGAGCGCGCCCTAGAAGGTTCAATTGTTTCATAAAAAAACGAAAGTTTGGCTTAAGCTGCTACGGTGAACAAGTGTAAATAAAACAACTTAGAACGAAATGAGTCGTACAATAAACGGTTAACTTTATGAACATAAATGGTACAACACAAGAGCAAGCGGGATGTGCGTTACTCATCTGGCAACGTTGTGCAGTTCTATATTTTACACCACTAGCCATGGCGTCTCGCATCGTTCATCGTAGTTCGTTCAGTTCTCCGAATGCGTTTTGTTCGTGCTGTGACACAGTGAACGCGCTTCTTGCTCGATCCTGTCAGTGACGCTGCGACGAGCGATTACAGCCGGCTTGTGCACACACAAGAAAAAACTACGGCCAGACTGGTACGAACACTTGACTAGGAGCCCTGCGATGACGGTTTTTCTTTAATGTGCCCATTGGGACAATCATGATGCCAGGTGATTCTGATGCGGTGCTAGGAACTTCCTGAAAAGTGGACTTCTACTGGTGAGGTGTCTCGAAGCAGCGCGTTTCGGCTCATGCGTGCACTGGTCAAGCGTGAAATGTTTCTGAAGGTGCGTTGATTACACCCTCCAGCTGCTCTGTATACGAGAATACACACAAGTATTTGTACAAACTGGCGTGCACTGGACGCGCATTAGACGCGCGCCTGGCGTTTCAATAAAAACCGACAAATAAACTCATTTCGCAGATCCGCGTCGACGTACATTGACGGAGTTGCACGAAAGCGTTCGCGTGAAATGTTTCATAGCTATACTTCACGGCATGCTTCATTTCGGATAGCACAATGTAAGTTGAAGAGAGCGAAAGCATTTTCCGTTGTTTTACGGCAACGCAGCACTGTTGAAAAATGCGGATATTGCATATAACGAGCACTACGAAACAATCTCGGTCGACTTGGAGCACACTAAAACGCTCCTCCTGTTCCGCTTATGTCCTGGCTACGATTTCGTCTTTGGTCACGGCAAGAATCCAGCTGGAGTTGTATGCGCATGCGTACTCGTTTCGAACCTTTTGCATAACGATAAATAACACCACCAGCCATTTGCAAGATCACGTGAGAGGAATGCACCAATTACAGACCCGGATGGCAGAGAAAAGGAGGAGTAATTGAGAGAGTGAGGACGACGGCTCGAGAACAATGAGTGACGCTACCTTTTGTTTCATCTAGGGACCTTATCCTAGATGCTAGAGCGGCGCCCCCTGGCATCCTCACATGTCAATCTGAAACCGAAACCCAGAACACAACAGACGGTCCAAGGAGCCCTCGACGGGAGTGACAAGGTAATTGACAGGAGATGTCCGTTCAGAAATAAGGTAAGGTCCGAGAAAGCGTGACAGAAACTTTTCACACAATCCGGGGGTACGAACAGGCGTCCAAAGTAATACTTCATCTCCAGGACGGAAGCTGACGTGTCGACGTAAGCTGTCATAGTGTTGCTTGTGGTCTAGTTGACTCGCCTCCGTGTTGAGTTGAGCACGTTGCCGTGTTTCAGCGAGCCTGGAGACGAAATTTTCTGGCGTAGTCGTGGATGTTTTTGTCGTTACATTGAAGAAAGAGGCGTCAATAGTGAATGTCGGCGCACGACCACAGACGAGGAAGAAAGGTGAATACCCGGTGGTTCGTTAAACAGCGGTGTTGTGTACAAACGTTACGAACGGCAAGATTTTGTCCCAGTTATCAGGGTTCGGTCCGATGTACATGGATATCATGTCGATTAGAGTCCGGTAGAATCGCTCTGTCAAGCCATTTGTCTGCGGGTGGTAAGCGGATGCGGTCTTATGAACACGTTTTTAGAATTTCGTCAAGAATTGTCGACATGAAGGCCTTGCCCCGGTCACTCAACAACGTGTGAGGTGCACCATGACGCAACACAATGGCTTCTAAAAAGGCGGCAACGTCTGAGGCGCAGCTAGTGCGTAGAGGAGCGGTCTCCGCGTATCATGTGAGGTGGTCGACGGCGTGGACGATCCAGCTGTGGCCCGCTGGCGTTACGGGAAGTGGTCCGACGAGGTCTATTCCGACAACGGCAAAAGGTGTATCGGGACATGGAATGGGTTGTAATAATCCAGCAGGAGCAGAAGTTGGTCGTTTCCGGCGTTGACAAAGTGCACAAGAAGCGACATAATTAGCCACAAAGGTAGAAAGACCAGGCCAGAAGAAACTGCTCCTAACGCGGTTGTAGGTCTTCTGAAATCCTAAGTGTTCAGCTGATGGGTCGTCGTGCAGTGCTTCGAAACTTGTTTTCGCAGTGAACGGGGAAGTACTGGCACCCACCGATGCCCATCCGCATTGTAAGTATAGCGCTGCAGGACATTGTTGTCTAGCTTGAACTGCCGTAGCTGATGACGTAGTCTAGCATTAGGTGGAGAAGGCGAGCCATTCAAGTACCCGATGATGCGGTTACAGTATGGGTCATCACGTTGCAACGCGGCAAACTGAGCGCTGCTGTTTAAAGATAGTGACCCAGCAACTGCCAGGGGTGATAAAATGAGTGCAGAGGAAGCCGCTTGATCACCTGAGGGGCATCGAGGATGCGTGGTTGGAGAAGAAAGTGGCAGAGGACAGCGAGATAGAGCGTCGGCACCGTGATGCTGTTTGCCAGACCTGTACCCAACGCCAAAAGTGTACTCTTGCAAACGGAGTATCCTGAGATAAGGCGCCCAGACAAATTCTTCAGCGAGGACAACCAGCATAGGGCACGGTGGTCGGTAATCACAGTGAAGTGGCGTTCATGCAGATAAGGTCGAAATTTCTGGATGGCCCAAACGGCAGCAAGTCATTCTTGCTCTGTTATCGAGTAGTTCTGCTCCGCAGGTGTTAATGCGCGGCTGGCATACGCAACTACTCGCTCACATGAAGTGTCGTCGAGCTGGAAGAGGACAGCACCGATTCCGTGGCCGCTGGCTTCTGCGTGCAGGAAAGTGGGTGCAATCTCATCGAAGTGACGGAGGACGGAGTCTGATTTCAAAGCACGTTTAAGGGCTTGGAAAGCACACTCACTTGGAAAGCACACTTGCACTCTTCAGCCTAGGTGAAAGCCGTTCTTGGCGTCAGAAGCTTGTGTAACGGCCCCGCAATGGCAGCAAAGTGACTGATAAAGCGGCGGAAGTAAGACGCCAGACCCACGAAACTTCGCAATTTGATTGCCCGGACGTGGAAAACTAATTACGGCAGCAACCTTGTCAGTGTCGGGTCGAACACCATCTTTGCTGACAAGGTGACCTAATACTTTGATGCTCCTGCCGGCGAAGTGGCACTTCTTTGTATTGAGCTGAAGCCCAGCGTTCGAAATGCACCTAAGAACGTCGTCCAAACGCTTAAGGTGCTGAGGAAAAGTAAGAGAATAAATTACGATGTCTGAAGCCCAGCGTTCGAAATGCACCTAAGAACGTCGTCCAAACGCTTAAGGTGCTGAGGAAAAGTAAGAGAATAAATTACGATGTCGTCCAAATAACATAAGCAGGTTTTCCACTTGAGACCACGTAAGACAGTATTTATCATGCGCTCGAAAGTTGCTGAAGCGTTGCATAAGCCAAAAGGCATGACGTTAAACTCGTAAAGTCCGTCAGGCATTTCCAACGCTGTTTTCTCATTGTCTGCTTCACGCATAGGTATTTGCCAATACCCGGATCGGAGGTCAAGGCTGGAGAGGTATTCTGCGCCTTGTAGGTAGTCCAGGGCATCATCTATGCGTGGCAACACGGATATACATCTTTTTTCGTTATCTTCTTGAGCGCTCTGTAATCAACACAAAAGCGGAAAGAGCCATCCTTTTTCCCGACCAACACCACAGGAGATGACCAAGAGCGGGATGAAGGTTGAATAGTATCCCGTTTGCTGCCTTTGGTTTTCGCTTCCTTCGGTTTCGACGTTGTGCTCTGCAACAGAGGTGCAGCCCAAAACTTTGGAATGTACGTCAAACGAAAAGCTGTGCTTTCGGAGGAGGTCTAAGAGGTCTCTCTTTTGCTCAGCAGTGAGGTGAGGACTTATGGTAGCATTTAAAGCAACAGTGGTAGCCTTGATATCAGTTGTAGCAGACAAAGGCGGTGATTCTGCGTGAAGAGGAACCAGCGAAAAAGGCTCGCTGTCAGTGAAGCAGCTTACAGCAGTGTCCTGGGACAGCATCACTGGCGAAGAAGTTGGGTTCAAGGCAGTGATATATACCCTACCGTCGTTAAACTGCACAAGGCCGGGTGCAATGGTAAGCCCCGCAAGTTTGGAGCGAACTGATGGAGCAATGAACACGTCACCGTTAACTATAGTATCCGAAGCGATCATGAGAGTTCGTTCATCTCCTGGCGAAATGAAACAATCCACGGGAGCAACGAAACGGAAGCTGTATGGATCGACATCAGATGAACTCTCAGTAGCTGACATATAAATTACTCGCTGAAGACAAGATATAAAAGCTGATACCGAAGAAAGGAAGTCCCAACCTAAAATACTTGTGTGAATGCACAAAGGAAGTACAAAAAACTGAATATGGTGAATGACGCCATCTATGAAAACGCAGACTGTACGAACACTTGAAGGCTGAATAAGGACTCCATCTGCGCAACGAAGGGGAGGGCCATCGTATGACGTCCTAACTTTTTTCAAGCGGGCACAAAATTCTGCCCGAATTACGGAAAGTGATGCACCTGTGTCTACCAGTGCCTCTGTCTGTATACCTTCAACATACAACAATAAAACATTTTTGGGTGGTCTGGAGGAGTTTACGCATTCCGAAAGATACAGCTTTCACTCCCGAAGTTGCACTGTGTAGTTTTCCAGTTGGCGGTCGGGAATCGAAGTTGAAGGTCGAAGGGGAGAGGAGCAATGCCGCATCGGTGAAGGTGAGCGACAACTTGAGAAACGGGAACTGCCAACTGAGCCAAAGTTCTGCGAAGAGGGAAACCGGCTTTTGCTATTCTGATACAGTCGACGATAGGGTGGTCCAGTGGGGTAGAAGTCGTCCCGTTCAAAGTCGTCGTGGCTTCGTCTTTCGTCTTGTTGACGGCGACGGCAAAACCTTGAAATATGCCCACGGATGCCTCAATAGAAGCAAGTCAGTCGTGTAGTGTGCCAGGTGTTGTAAGGCTGGGAAGATGGTTGCGGTGCGAGTGAGTTGAGCGAACCATGCACTTCGGGCGCTGGTAGCTGCATTGGGCTTTGCTGGGGTACAGGTGTTCTAGCAGCAACCTGAGCATAAGTTGGCATGGCCACAGGATATGAACTCGGAACAGGTGCGACAGTCATCGAGGTCAGGCTTTGGTGGGGCGCAGGCGTCGTTGCAGCAACGTGAGCATAACTTGGCATGGGCACGGGATGTGAGCTCAGAACTGGTGTGCCTGTGATCAAGGCCAGTTCCTTCCTCACGACGTTGCGTAAACTAGCAGCAGGTGGCGTCGTTCGAATATCAAGGTGGCGAGGTGAAGCCTGTGCATGAAGTTCCTCGCGGATAACAGCGCGGATCAATGCACGCAGCTCTGTTGTGTCATGACTCGAGCTCAGATCAGGCATACCAGGTTGTACCCGAAAGGTTTGAAGCTCCTCAATGCGCTGAATGGCAGCTACAACATCGACTACGGTCTGGAGATTCTGCACCATAAGCGCATTAAAAGCGACAGTCGCAATGCCTTTCAGCAGGTGGCACACATGGTCATTTTCCGCCATATGGTTGTCGATGCGGCGGCAAAGGGCAAGAAACATCTTCAGTGTAAGAAGTGTTAGACTCGCTGGGGCTTTGAACACGTGCACCTAGCCTCTTCGCGATATCCGAGCGCTCTGACGGGTTGGCGAAAATCTGGCGGAGCTGGCTTGTAAAGTTGGGCCATGTCAAAAACCTGTAGCGTGGTTTAAAAACTACGTTTTTGCGACGCCCCTCAAGTAGAATGCAACGTGAATGAGTTTCAGAGGCTCATCCCTGTTTTTGATGGCACTCAGGTGGTCATACTCCTCGAGCCAGTCTTCCACGTCTTCACCCGGAAGCCCATCGAACAGCGGAGGATCCTTTTGAGGGCTGGTGACCAGGTGAGAAGGGTTTCTTGGCGATGGGAGCAGTGGCGCAGCTGGTGCGCTGGGCTGGTCGGCTTGCGACATTACCAAACCCAGGTCGTTTAAGCGGAGGCCAGAACGGAGCTCCAGGGATGTGTTCTAGAAGACGCTGGGAGTGTCCGAGAGCGTGAGAGAACGCAGGAATAGGGCAGCACTCTCCACCACTTGTAAGACGGCGTCCAGTACCCTCAAGACTCTTCTTTATTGTCTCGAGTATGTGCCCCACAACCTAAACAGGATTGGTGATGATGAGTATGTACGACGAAAAGATGAAACGAGTAATAATGCTCACCATATATATATTGTCATGAGCGAGACAGAGAACAAAAGACAACACCTGATCCTGGGCCAGGTGTTCTTATTCTGCCTTCTTCTTCCTCTACCTTCCCTTAGCTGCCCACGCGCCGAAGCGCCAGCGCCTTTCTTGGTCATGACACTCGGCCATGACTGCGCGCGCGCGGAGCTGGCGGCAAAGTTTCTGGTGGGCGGGCTTGGCTGTATCGTGGTTGTCAGCCCGGACCACAATGCAACATGGAGCGACAGTCTGGGGGAAACGCCTCTGGTGGACGGCACTGGCTGCCTCGAGCTGGTCACTCTTTTGCACGCCACGATGTCTTCTGAAAAAGTGCTCTGGACTCAGGCGGTCGACACTGGCTGCCCCGTTGCTGCCGACGCTCTCGGCCGCGATTTGGTCCCGGTATCTGCCAAAGGTAGATCTGGCGGTTGATAGAGTGGCTGCATCTCGGAGGTCGGCCTTGGCCACGCTGAAACTGGGTGCCAGAGTCTTTCACAAGTCTATCGGGAGGTCGAGACTGGCTGCATCGTTGTGGTCGGTCTCGGCCATGCAGACTCTCTCTGTGGGAAGGTTCAGTTGCCACAGAGGGTTCAGTTGTCGGCCTGCGTCTGACGTCATTCGTAGGACAGGCGGAGAAGCTTTCTGTCGCGCGGCTGGAGGGCTCCGAGGAATCTTCGAGGTGTTGCTCCACTTCAGCTCGGTGTGCGAATGGGGTTGCGTTGCTGAATGGCAATGCAGCACAGTCGAGATGATTCTCTGCGGCTGTTTCGTTGGAGCAACGCTCTTCAAGAAGTCCGACTTCGGTAGCGGCCTCTGGCCGCAGTGAACTTGCTTCGGGTAGCAGCCTCTGGCGGCAGTGAACTTGCTTCGGGAACTTCTCGTGTGGTAAGCTGCAGCGCACAGCTGCCGCCTCGAGTTGAAAAGCCTCTGGAGCTTGCTTCTCGGTACCGGCCAGGTTGGACAGAGTGGTGGAGGGGAGGTGGTAAGGATTACGACCGAAAGCAGCATGAGCTTGCAGCTCCACTCCGCCCATCACTGCTGCTTCCAGCCTTCATACCGGTGCCATGCCGCTGCACCTCCCCGAAGATGGTCTACAGCCACGGTCCATTTTTGATTTTCTGTGCAGGCCTCGCACATTGCTATCGCGTTGACGGTTGCCACCCAGCTGTCGGCGTCATTCCGGACCCCGTGGAATTCCGGTAGTTCGCAGACGGCTGGTGATTGTGAGGTGGCAGGTGGCAACGCAGAGATCGCACCGACGCGAAGCAGTCGAGCTGGTGTGAGAGCTCGATCAGAGAAGACCGAAGCTCTCTGCGTTGCTCCGGTGTGCTAGCCTCAAGGTCTTATGAGGCAGCTACATCCAACACTGCGTTAATGTCACGCAATGCTGGCAACATTGTAGGAGCTCGCTCGGCAATCAACGCTGTCAGTTCGCTAGTCTCGACGCGGAGTAGCGCGATGGTACACCGCAATTCCGCGGTGCTGTCGGGCGTTAAGCCTGAAGAGTCAGTAGTCGTGGTCGTTGAGTAAGTAGCAATTGTGGCACTCAGCCCGGTGTGTTCGACGAGCAGGGAAGCCTAGACGGCGTTCCGTGGCGGCTCGTTTGTTGAAAGAGTACCGCAACGGGAATGTAGGCCATGGGAAACGTGAGCGGCATTCCCAAGGAACAGGAGCCGGTGCGGATCTCTGCCGTGAAACGGTGGCAGGGTTTCAATCAGGTCATGACCTGCACCACAGGGGAGACCTGGACGCCGTCCACAGGTGGTCTGAAGGGTGGCTGAACCGGCGGGTTGGACCCCATCGCTAAGGAAGCGTGAACGGCGTTCCTTGATGGAGACGCCCGCGCTGCCGACGAACCACGAAGGCACGTACCGGTGGCCTTCTGCAGAGGGTTCACTTGTCGGCTTGCGCTGACGGCAGAATCTATAGCCAAGTACTATGTGTTTAAGGATTGAATTTCACTCGCTTCTTGATTGTAGCGAATAGTCAGTTAGCCTCCTCCTTAATATGTTTAGCCGTTTAAAGTCTATTTTGCCTTCACTTTCCCTATACCCCGATGCGTTGAAAAATTCTGCGCCATTATATGGGACTAAAGGGTGGAGGCCTTTACAGAACATCAAATGTTCAGCCGTTTCCTCCACCTCTACACACGCACTACATACCGTGTCTGTGCCTTCGTATTTGGCTCGGTACGTCTTGGTCCGCAATACTTCCGTTCTAACCTCGAAGAGCAGAGAATAAACTACCCCGAGAATTATCGTAGATCTTTTCCCTTGCAACTTCTTGCTTTAAAGTTTCGTAGGTCTCCAGTGATGATTTCTTAAGCATTCCCATCTTCCACATGTCACTCTGTTTCCTTCACCTTCTTCTTAATCGGTTTTTCCTTTCGGCTTGGTATTCTGCTGTTGTCTGAATTCACCTTCTTCTTAATCAGTTTTTCTTTTCGGCTTGGTATTCTGCTGTTGCCTAAATACTTAGTTCACAATTTTCGAGCTTGCTTCTTCGATTTAGTATCAACATTTTTTATGTACACGTAGCTGAAATCTTTCCTAGCCCAACGCCTCTCTACCATTTTCCACAATCACTCATGAAATTTTATCTTGCTGCTAGCTTCCCTGCACTCAAATGATGTGCATCCCATATCACACTGTACCCCCTGATTTAGGGTATTCCCATGTACTCCCAAAGCAAGTCTACCTATGCCACGTTGTTTAATTTCTAACCTTGCTTGAACCTTTGATTTCATGCACAAGACCACATTGCCGAACGTCAAACCCGGGATCATGACACCTTTCCAAATCCCTCTCCCAACGTCATACATATTGTAGTTCCACACTGCCCTATTTTTCATTACAGCTGCATTCCTCGTGCCCTTAGTCATTACGTATCTTTCTGGTTCCCTTAGATACTATGCTCCAATTTATCTATACGCCCTAATCTTTGTATTGATCCACTATTTCTAAAGTGACTCCCTGCATCCTATGCTCACTGCCTTAGTTATCATTAACAATCATAACTGCAGATTTTTCCCTGCTGCACTACATATTAAACCTATATCCCTCATTACCACAGATGTCTATCAATCCCTGCAGATCTTCCTTTTTGTCGGCCATCAATACTATATCATCCGCATACATCAATGCTTGTAATGACTGTTCAGTGCGTTTTCCCTGCTTGGCAGAAAAGAGGTTTAAGCCGAGTCGACTCCCCTCTAATTTGGTTTCTAGTCCCTGTAGTTTCAGCCTAAATAACAAAGGTGCAAGGGACCTCTCTGTAGAAGCCCGCGTTGTATTTCTTTAGGTTCAGATACCTGTTCTTCCCATTTGATAACTACCTTCTTAGTTTTATAGATATCCTTTAAAAGAATAGTTGTTCCATCTTCCACATTTAGTGTGTCCAGTATTCCCCACCAAGTCTTGAATCACACTAACGTAAACTCCCCTGATATCTAGAAATGCCAGCCACAGGGGCCTGTGTTCTTTTTCCGCTATTTAAATTCACTACATCAATTAAAACAGATTGTCCTCCAACCTCCTTTGCTTACGGAACACATTTTGTAGTCCTCCCACCACCCCCTCATTCTCCACCCATGTCTGTAGTCTTTCAATTACTATCTGCATCACCAGCCTGTAAACGACTTATGTCACTGTTATAGCACGGCAGTTGTTTATATCGGCTTTGTCCCCCTCTTCTTTAAGGATAATGCTCATCCTGTTCAGTTTCCACCCGTTGGCAGCTTCTCCATCTATCATTGCTTTGCTCGCTGCCACTCTTAATGTTTGCCTAAAGTTTGCTCCTAGTTTTCTTATTAGCATAATTGAGATGACGTCAGGGCCTGTTGATGTGCTATTAGGAACCCTTTTTTTGCCCTCTACAACCCTCATTGTCTCATTTAAGTCACTGCGTTAATTGGTTCATCCTTACCTGGTATGATGCATGCTGCACTTCCTTGGTGTTAAATTTTTCAGTCATAAATGTTTTTATATATTACATTGCCTAATCCCCTTCTAGTCTGACATCTTGAACTTTCGTTATAAACATCTGTTCCATGCTTGTCTTATTACTCAGAGAAATGAGATTGTTCCGAAACTTTGCAGCGGACTTTCTATCCTTTTTGTTTACTTCCACCATCTGTTTGGCCCCCTTTTTTTTGATGTTTTCACTGATCAAATTGGACGCTTTCCTTTTGCAGCTTAAAAAGTTATCCCATTTTTTTTGACATAATCTTCCGGATCACCCTTCTTTAGCACACCTGTGTTCCTTGGAGGCTTTCTGTCGTGTTACTGTGACTCTCTCAACTTTCTGATTCCGCCAGATCTTGGGTCTGTGTCTCCTTTACCCGTCGATTTGAATCGTACCTTAGCACGGTCGAACTCGGACAGTCGAGTTAGATTTGTGTATGTCCACTCTGTTTTATCATCCTCGGTTATTATTTCCTCAATCTCTTTAGTTGCTATTTCCATTTGCCTTTATGAATAAATATCTGTCCTTGGCATTTCTCGGTGCTGTTGCAAATGGTTATATTATGCGATTAGCATTCTGCCTGTTGGGTCAGTATATCCATCCATATCTCCTATATGCGGCTTCATATGTTCTATTATAATTTCCTCGCACTCTTTTCCTAGTTCCACAATGTCATTTTCTATGCACTGCACCGTTTCTTGTTAAATGCGAAGCATTTCTTAGCGAACTTCGCTGGCTTTGAGCGTATATATGTAGACATCTATCTAGCCGCCTACGACTTTCAGTTCTCCTGGTCGGTTCGATAATAATATCAATACCAAACTTCGTACGGCATAACATGACTGTATGAAGAACATATTTGACTAGTCATAACATGAAAAGCATGATAAGTATGTCATAAATGTCATGATTTACAATACATTGGCCTGCAGCTCTTGCGGTAGTTCCTCTCGCATGGCGTGTCGTACAATTGGTATGGTATGCCATGATTGCGTGGTAAACACAAGCGACAGACCCCAACATGAAGATCATGGCATGTGTGTCATGTAACAACATGACTACATGCCACACTCATGATGCGCTGTCGGCCGTTTCGCTAGCGTCACATATACCAAATTCGGTATTGCCGTACGTGAATGGATGACGAAGGTATGTGATGGGTGCAAACAAGATAATCATGAGAAGCGTGTCATTTAACAACATGCCTACATGCCATGCTCATGATGTGCTGGTGGCCGTTTCGCTAGCTTCACTTATACTACATTTGGTATAACGGGGTTTGAATGAATGACGAAGGTATGATACTGGGCAAACATGATGAGCATGAGATGCGTGTCACGTAACAGAATGACTACATGCTAGGATCATGATGTGCTCGCAGCCGTTTCGCTAGTTTCACATATACTAAACTCAGTATTACGCTATGTGAACGGATGACATAGGTGAATGACACGTCCAATCATGATAGTCACAACATGTATATCAAGTAAAAACATGACTACACGTCACACTCAAGATGCGCTCGCGGCCGTTTCGCTAGCTTCACATACGCCAAACTTGGTATTACGTGACGTCAATAGATGACGAAGGCATGTGACCGCTGCAAACACGATAACCAAGAGATGCGTGTCATGTGAGAATATGACTACATGCCACAATCAAGGCGCCAATACCTTTCGAAATGATGTGGTGCGCGTGCTCGCCGGCGCAAATTTCGTCGTGTCACGCTGGCGTTGCCACAACAGGCGCCGGTCCTGCCATATACTCACAGAAGCACGCCGCACAGCGTTCCTTTGACGCATGCGCGTTTCAGTACATCCCGCATCCCTCCGTCACGAAAAGAGGGAGACGCAGTGTTGTCTGGGTAACGCATCGGCGCGAAGTGCAGCAAGTCGCATTTCGCGCCGGTTGCCTTCGGGTCGCGCCGACGGACGCTGGTCGCGCCTAGCGTCAGACCATAGATTGCTCGCGTTTTCCTAACGTAGCGTGGCTGTGCCCAGCGTGCGCGCGCGTCTACGCTACGTTGGAGTATGTTGGGCCTTTTATGATGCGCTCACGGCCGTTTCGCTAGCTCTACTTATACCGAATTTGGTGTTACGTGACGTCGATGAATGACGAAATATATGAGTGGCGCAAACATGATAAACCTGACGCGCTTGTCCCGTAAGAACATCACAACATAACACGCTCATAGCGTGCTCGCGGCTGTTTCGCTAGCTTCACATATAGTAAATTTGGTATCACATGACGTGAATAGATGACGAAGGTAAACGACACATCCAAACATGATAATCATGACACGGAAGTCATGCACGGCATCGTTTACTTCCACTTCGTTACGTTGTACTCATCTTACATTGACATACCAATATTTCTCATTTGTGCGTCACATATCATCGATTTTGACTGTACGTAGGATCTACCAATTTTAGGAGAAAAGCTTCTTGAAGCGGCACCCGTTCGTCCCTCGTAGTCGTAGTCGTAGTGTGTAACCAGTGTTACATTTTGACCTGCAAGGTGGTGCCGGTGGGAGATTTCTCCTGTACTTTGTTGAACAATAAAACGTTCGCGACGTGCGCGTTAACTAAAAGCCGGATGCCCTTGTCTCTCGTTCCCCGTTAGCAGCCATTGGCATGTACATTGAGCACTATCTGACAAGAAAGGGTTGCTACGTTATACTCGCTGGGTGTAACCTTCTCAGTTTTAGAAAGGTTTAGCGAGCGTTGGGCCGCAGTGCCATGAATACAGTGAACTAGTGTATACCATGAACTCGAGGTGGTTAATGGTGGGAAGTAGACCCGGAGCGCAAGCTGTAAGAAAGTGTGCGTGTGCCACCTCTTGTTGAGTCCTTGGAATGTCCGCTAAATGGTGGTGCTTCTATATGGGGAATATATGATGAAAAGATGCGAGATGGTGGTACTTGGAGTGTTGAATATATGGACGAACGGACACACAGACAGATGCATGGACGGACGCACGAACGGACGCAGGGACGAATGGGCGGATGGACGCAGGGACGGACGCACGAACAGACGCACGCAGGGATGGGCGGATGGACGCATGGACGGACGGAAGCAAGAACGAATGGACGGACGAATGCTTCGCCCCACTCTCCATCATTCACTCTTTGGATATGCTGCCATTTTTTCGTTCTTGAAGCACCACGGTTATTATTCAAAGGTGTTGGGGGGGACGCGCCTGTCCATGCATTCCTCCTGCTTCAGTGGAAGTAGCGTTGGCGTTTCGGCTTCTGCACAAGCGTCGATACGGAATGGTCGGTGCATTGATGTCACTGGTCCCGTTACTTCGGGAGGCGATCGCCGGGCTAATTCTAAGGGCCGAAGTATCGGCCCCCCGAACCGCACCACGAAAGCGTGGACAATTTATAAATGGTTCTTTTTGGCGCTCCAGTGGACGCCGGCTGTGGCCCAGAGAACAAGTCGGAGCCGAGAGTTGATAAACAAAACAAAATTATATTCTCAATAATGGCAGATAAAAATGAAACACAAATATGCACACTAAACAATCGTTGAATACAATATGTCACCAATCAAACAACGTACTACGTACGCAGTACAATCAGCCACACTCGAAAAAACCGGCACAGACAACAATACGCACTACAATGCAGTCGCATGCATCGAACAACCAAGACACTTAAAGACTAAAGAGTTAGTAAACTTATTCAGTCCAAAGTTCTTGGAACAAAAGTCTGAATGATACTCTTCCGAGAATCACTCACTCAAAGTCCAGCGTTGTTGTCGTTCCGCTGCCCCCGAAGTTTCTCTTCCAGGAAACCTCGCGTCTTCACTTGGCCGCTCTCCAAGCTTCAAACTTCTTCGCCGGAAACACGTCGGCTTCACACTCGCAGCTGTTGCCACGTGTCTTCGCTGAATAGCGGTAGACACACAATCTTGCCTGTAGCTCGAGTCGTCACCCCTCAGGTGGAAATCCTCCTCTTCTCCTGCTTTTTCACTAACGGAAAAAACCTTCGCCGACTACACAGCGGAATACCCAACGCGCTCTGGCGCTAACTTCCGTCTTCTCCTGATCTCCCATCTCGGCTGCTCGATTAAATACCTTCCGCGCGAGATTCCAGAAAGTTCTCATCATTTCGTCGGCGCGATACGCAGCGAAGGCTGGGGGAAAGGGGAGACGATACGGGGCCGTCCGCGCCTGATGACTCAACCCGGCATCACCACGCCCCTTTCCATCGAGAATCTTCTAGGGCCTGCTCGGCCGCCGACGAGAGGAGGCCCGTCGGCGAAACCACGCTTCCGAGGGGAGAAGGACGCGTGCGCGGGGGTCTTTGGATGCTTGTTTTCTTCTTTTAGGGGCGAAGCTCCTTAGGGCATGGGCTGTGCGTCCCCTGTAGCCTGTATGTAGCCACCTCTAGTTTAGTTCTTGCAGTGTTCACTAGATGGCGGTACCGTCCCCTGTATGTATAAACAAGCATCCAAAGACCCCCGCGCACGCGTCCTTCTCCCCTCGGAAGCGTGGTTTCGCTGACTCTCGGTGCTTCGTCGCGACGGACGGAGAGTGTGGTAGAGGTCGGACGTGTTTTTGGAGAGCTCCGGAATGACAGCTACAGATAAGTGTTTTTGCATGTTTCCAGCTTGCCTCTGTCTGTAGCGTTATGAGAACGTAAGGCGCTAGCGTAAAGCTTGATTAGGTCTATTACGGTGTACGTTTTTTTTAGTATTTTGTACTGTGTCTTTTTTTTCTCCAGCCACCACGTGGCTGAGGTCTGCGCGTAGACCGACCACGTGCATGCGCAGGTGCTGTGAAGTGTAGCGTATTTATTTATTATTGTGGTTCTTTTTGGCTTAGACCAGTGTATTTTAGTACAGTTTTCTAACACGTGGGCATCGGTAAACTGAGCTAGCCATGGTCAAAAAGACCGTAAAGTGTTCAGAGTGCGGGGTAGGTTGGAAGGTGGAAGTTAGTGCGGAGGAGAAAGCAGAAGATGACGCCAAGTGTAGACAGTGCGAGTTCGAGGAGAAAATGAAAAATATGATGGCGGTCCAGAGTGGGCTCATGGAGAAAATCGCAGAGCTGGAGAATGCATTGGCGAAGGAGCAAGAGAAAACGTCAGCCATAGAAGAAAGGCTCCGGTCAGCCGAGAAGGGCCTATCGAAGGTCGTGAAAGGGAACGAAGACGCAGGTGACGGCGGAAGCATTATGGCGACGACCCCCCGTGCGGGAGAGATGAAGGAAACAGGCATGACAAAGGCAGATACATTGGCCACAGGGCCCAGCTACCGGGAAGTAGTTTTGAGGGCGGGAGGGAGCAAACCAGCAGCCGTGACTCACGCCAGTCACCTAGTCAGCAGCCAGGTGCAGGTTTCAGAAGGAATGTCTGAACAGGTCATCATCGCCGGTGACTCAAATTTAGTCCGATGCGCAGCGGCAATCAAAGAAAGGGTGAAAGGCGACAAGAGAGTTGCGATAGGGACGTTCCCAGGACAAACGCTGGGGACAGTAATGAGTCAAGCGGGTGAACAACTCGCAGCTAAAGCTAACAATCGTAACCTCGTTGTAATTGCGGGAGGGCTAAATGACGTCCTGAAAAAAGAATCGTCAGGACTAGCGACGACCTTGGCGAAAGGGGTGGATGACATGCGCGCCGTGTCCCCCCAGGTGCAAATTGTAGTATGCACAGTACCGGAAGTACCAGTACGCAACGTCAACCTGCAAAGAGCGGTTGTCGACGCAAACAAAGAGATATGGCGAATTAGTCGAGAGAAGGGTTTCGAGGTAGTGGATTTAAACAGGGAAGTGCACAGGTGGGGTGGATTCCAAAGAGACAAGATTCATTTCGATAAGAGGCTTGGACACGAGGTGGGCTGGCGACTGGCAGGACGCGCAGTAGCTCTTTTGGGGGGCTCACGGGCCCTTCGGAGTCCGGGGTAGCTCGTAACAGGGAAAACAACCAGGAGGACGCTTTGACAGGTAGAATTGCGAAAAACCAGAAAAAAGGTAAAAGAAAAAGGAAAAAGGCGCGTGTTGCAATTAGTTACATAAACATGCAGGGTGGCAGAAGGAAGGCAAAATGGTTAGAGATTGAGGAGCAGTTAAACAAAGAACAGATAGGCGTGTATGCGGTTACAGAAACACACCTTAGAGGCTTGGAAGAGCCACCACATATTGAAAATTATGTTTGGGAAGGGTGTAACAGGACCATATTGGAAAGGAAAGGTGGGGGTGTAGGAATGCTAATTCATCGCGGAGCCAAATGGGTTAGAGTGAAACAGACGTGTTCAGAGCACCTCTGGGTTCTGGGCACAGTAGGTGGAAAGGAAACGTGGCTAGGGGTAGCCTACTTGTGGATGGGGAATAACTGCAGAGAAAAGAATCAGGAGATAGTGGATTGCATGAGTGCGGATATTAAGGAATTTGGTAATGGGGCCGAAATCATCCTTCTAGGGGACATGAATGCCCACATACATGACCTTGACGGATATTCAGACACCAATGGGAAGTTATTACTAGATCTTTGCGAGCAACATAGTATGGAGATAGTTAACACGGGGCCTAAATGTGACGGCCAGATCACATGGGAAGTCGGAAACAAGCAATCAAGTATTGATTATTGTCTCATGACTGAAGGAATCTACCACAAACTGACAGAAATGAGGATAGACGAGGAAGGCATTAACAGCTTGGGTAGTGATCATAAACGAATAACATTACAAATGGGATACGAAACTGAAAATATGAGCATGGAATCAAAGTCTGGCAGCTCGTATTTAAATGACAAACAAATAATAAATATAGCCGCAAGAGTTGAGGAAGAAGTAGGCGAAATACCAGGCAAGGACTGGGAGTATAGTGAGCTGTTACATCTAATGACGAAGGAGATAGGGAAAGAGAAGAAAACTGTTTGCTGGAAAGGAAAAAGGAAGCCAAAAAGTTGGTGGAACAAGGAAATCCGGGAGGCGATCGAGAAGCGACGCGAAGCATCACGGGAGCATAGAAAGGCAAAAAAGGAGAAGCGGCCGCAGGACGAAGTCAAAAAAATATGGGAAATATATTTAGAGAAAAAATCCCTTGTACAGAAATTGGTAGAGGCAAAAATTAAAGGTGAAAGTGAACGCTGGATGACAGAGATACACGAAAAAAAGGAGGCCGCGCCTAGGATTTTTTGGAGCCACATAAAGGCGCTAGGTAGGAAGTCTGTCACAACGCAACAACATATTCTAGATGAAGGAGGAAATCAATTGGAAGGGTACGAAGCGCTAGGTTACATCCAAAAGGTAACAGCCGATTCGTTACAAAAGAGCGTCCAGGGGATCTCCCCGGTGAGTAAAAGTGTGGCGGAGAAAGCAACAGAGGAAGAGCTAGTACTTGATAATTTCAACTGGAAAAAGGCCGAAGGAAAAATTCCAAAGCGCACTTCCGCGGGTTTAGATGGGATTCCCGTTAGCCTCATTAACGAACTAGGACATAACACTAAAGAAGCATTGTTAAAAGCAGTAGAAAAAAGCTTAAAGGACGGACAAATACCGGACAGTTGGCGACAAAGTAGAATGAACTTAATCTATAAAGGCAAGGAAGAAAAGGACAAGATTCGCTCGTATAGACCACTAACCATTACATCGGTACTATACAGGTTGGCGATGCAAGCAGTAAAAATGAAAATAGAAACATGGGCCGAACATAACGATATTTTGGGAGAACTTCAGAACGGATTTCGAGTCGACAGGCGGTTAGACGATAACCTGTTTGTTCTCACTCAGTGTATAGAAATATCTAAAATAGAGAATAGGCCCTTGTACGTGGCTTTTCTAGACATCACTGGGGCATACGACAACGTTAATCAGGAAATTTTGTGGGATATATTGAAAGGAATGGGCATGGGCGACGACTGTATACAGCTTTTGAGGGAGATATACCGAGAAAATACAGTTTGCATAGAGTGGGAAGGAATGCGTAGCAAAGAGAACGTTGAGGTTAGCAAGGGTCTGAGACAGGGATGTCCTTTGTCCCCGCTGTTATTCATGCTGTACATGGTGAGTATGGAAAAAGCGCTAGAAGGTAGCAACATTGGTTTTAATCTGTCACACAAACAGGGTGGCATGATGATTGAGCAGAAGCTTCCAGGTTTATTTTATGCGGACGATATCGTCTTATTTGCGGACAGTCGAGATGATATACAGCAGCTGGCGAATATATGCGGAAGGGAAGGTGAAGCTCTTGGACTAGGATTCAGTGTAACGAAGTGTGGATTGATGGTATTCAATGATCCCTGTGATCAGACGGTGTCCATACAAGGCCAAGAATTACCGAGGGTAAGTGAATACAAGTACCTTGGAGTATGGGTAAATGAGAGTGATAGATACATGGAGGTACAGGAAAAAGCCTCGGCAGCAAAAGGAAAGAGGAATGCGGCAATGATGAAGCACAGAGCGTTGTGGGGATACAATAGGTATGAGGTGCTTCGAGGTCTGTGGAAGGGTGTAATGGTTCCAGGGCTTACTTTTGGGAACTCAGTGGTGTGCATGAGGGCAGAGGTGCAATCGGGAATGGATGTAAATCAAAGGACTGTGGGACGCCTCGCGTTGGGTGCTCACGGGAAGACGACAAACGAGGCTGTAAAGGGCGATATGGGGTGGGCAGGTTTTGAGGCGAGGGAAGCGCAGAGCAAAATAAGGTTCGAAGAAAGGCTAAGAAATATGAAGGAGTGTAGATGGGCAGAGAAGGTGTTCCGTTATTTGTATAGGAAGAGCGTGGACACACAGTGGAGAAAAACAACTAAAAGACTCACTAGTAAATATACGGCTGGTATTGTAAGCCATATGTCAACAAAGAGCGTTAAGAAAAAAGTCAGGGAGGCGGAGAGGATTTACTGGATGGCAGCTATGGAGAAAAAACCAGCTTTGAGTAACTACCGAAAGGGCAAAAATGAAATAAGGAGGGAGGCATTTTACGATAATTCAAGGGGAAGCGCTTTACTGTTTGAAGCGAGATCGGGTTGCCTTAGAACGCGTAGTTATAAAGCAAGATTCAGTAAAGAAGAAGAACAATGCACATGCTGCGGGAAAGATGTTGCGCGTCGCGGCGACCGCAGTCTGCGGGTAGCGGGGCCGATCGCCGTCGCTCCGTCGAGCCAAGGACTAGGGGAGAGCTTTGAGCAAACTTAACGGATTTATTTACATCTTTACAGGGAGTTGTCGAGATGACAGAAGAGAAGAGAAGAACTAGTGGTTTCACAAACCACGAGCGTGGTGGTTGAACTTTACTTAGTTCAGAGCGACGTCCAGCACTCTGCCGCGTCGTTTTATGCCCTGTCGGGCTCCTCCTCTACGAGTCGACCACCAATCACGCACACACAGGTGAGGGGGGGGAGCATGCAAGGTCCCCGTGAACACTGCACTTTGGTGGCACCAGCAGGGCTCTTCCTCGTCGTGTGTGAGCCTTTAGTCGAGAGTGCCCACGATCCTGGCCGCATACTTCAAAGGGTCCGCCGATTATGTTCGCTCAATTAGCGGGGCGATCCGCGGCAGCCGCCGCGGTCTCCCCCAGGAAGACGGCGTCCCTGTTGTCCTCTTGGTGGCGTCTTGGCGACACTACGTCTCGTACTCCGGGACAATGCCTGGCGGGCATAGTCAGTCAGCGGGTCGGCTACTTGACAATGGATTAAACAAGTGCCGATCTTTTGAGAGGTGCCCGGTTCGTGGATTCCTCTGGGGAGAGCCCTTTGATCAGCGCCGTCGTCGTCTGCCGGTTAACGCGCTAACGATGCGTGGCTGGCACAGGCGGGAGATAGAGCGGCGGCTCCAAAACCCTCTTTGGCGACATTCCACTCCGTTGGCGCCGCTGTCAATCAGTAGGCGACGTCTCGTGGGGCCGGCCTCTGTTGCTTCCTCCGTCCAGACGTGGCGAGACTGTCCTTTTTGCACTAATCCGGCGTGGCAAATGACTCGCTGGGTCAAGGCATAGCCCGATCGCTACAGCTCCTCCGCCGACGGGAAGATCTCGGACGTCGGGTAGTATCAGCTGCTCGACGGGAGAGATCACAGTAACCGCAGTCTCCCAACACCACTGAAACCACAAAGACCAACCACTAGAACCAGCAAGCGCCGGCAATGAGTTTTCGGCAACCAGGCCGGTCTTTCAAATGTGCCACAATGCACCTACGCTTTTTTTTTCAAATGGCAACCACACTAATACTCTTGCCCATAGCTAAAAATTTCGATTATTCCAAATACCCCTTAAAATCATTACGGAAAACGTCCCTCAACGTTCCGTATAACACGACGCTCAGCTAAAGAATTTAACTGATCCCTGAGCACATACCGAAATAACAAAGGGTAATGCAATTTCGTATACTAACACGCTTATTTGCTGAATGTAGTTTCATGTCAGCCCATGGTTTTAAAGAACGCACAAGACTTTGCTGTGCGCTCTAGCATGACATCTTACTCTCATCCAAAGAGCGCTAGCATACCTACACGCACCTAACATAGGCGATATCTCTCTCACCTAGGTGTCCTTAAACCCTCCTCTGAACGTGAATTTTCTCGAGAAACAAACGCAAGGAACAATCACACTTGAGGTACACGTCAGGAGTGCGTAACAAAACAGGCGTTAATTTTGCGCCAAAACCCCTGTACCGAATGTTTCTCCCCATGAGCATTTCGAAAATTGCTTTGTTTGGTTTTATTCTAAAACCTTCCCAAACATTGCTCATTTACTCTATTGAAGACGGCATGCGATGCCGCGCTTAACTAAAGGGCACGAAGCATAGAAACTCCGGCGCCGCTCGACTACGCTACCGCGCTTTCAAAACTAGCGGGCGTACCAAATCTTCATTTGCGACTTGCGTGCTCGTATCTTAAAGAAAACTCCTTTCACGCAGTCAGTTGACTGATGCGGGCCACTGCTTTCTCATAACGCTGAACAATTCAACTCGAAATTTTGACAAAGTTACACGCAAACAAAATCTAGAGGGAAGAAAAAAGTGTCCAAGCAAACTAGCTGTGGAGATGACACAGGAACACCACTTTAAAACCAAATATAACCAAACAAGTATGTTTCAAAATAAACTCCTGTGTCCGACTCTCCCTCCTACAGCTGTCGCTTCCCCTTCAGCCGTACACGCGGCGGTCGTGGTCTTCGACTCTGAAAACGCGCGAGACGACAACGTGCACGAGCAACAAGCTTAACTGCAGCGTTCCGCCTCATTTGCGATTTTGGCGGTCTTCTATCAGTTCGGCGTAGGAGACCGGAGCGATGCGTGGGACAGAGTGGCCATGCTTTCTTTGGGCTAGCTCGCGTGTGGTGCTTAGCTATTGTGGCTTTTCCTTTTCCTCTAGGACCCCTTCTACAATCCCGTTCCCGCAAAGCTTTAAATCTCCTGCGTACATTCCGTCGCGGGGATGCGCGCTGGGGCCTACCCTTCCGCTGTTGGAACCTTACTTTACGCCACAAAGGACCTTTCTTTGAACTGGCTGGTAACCTACTCTTGGGCCGCTCGCCCGGCTGATTGCCCCCTCTTTCACCGCTTCGCTTTGTCGCTCGCGTACGCCTCTCTCGTTTCCGGCGACGTCTGCGACCGACCTGTCCTGCACCGCTGGTGAATTCGTTGCCGGTTGAGTTATCAATGGTTTTACCGCTCAAGGGTGCCTCTGCACCACCTGCCACAGTGTTTCGGCACTTTGATTTCTTGGCTCTGTCGCCCTGTCTGGCCGATTCACCTGTGCTAACGCTGTACTCAGGTGCGCCCTGAAACGTTCTGTGGATAGAACGGAAAGAACGGCGCTCTCCACGCAATTCCATTCGCGAACCCGCTTTCCTCTTGCTTTTCGTCCGGTCGCTCGGACGCATGCAATGTAATTTTGACGCTGCTGCCAAGCTCTTATTTGCTACGCTGACAGGTTTTGCGCCTTCTTTTACACGCGTAGTACTGTTCGTCTTTCTCGCGGATTTGCGACGTCTCTTTCGTCTGCGCTGCTTTTTGCGTGTCACTTCCGAGCCTCCCGATCGCATCTCACACTCGTGAACCCTCTCACAGCTTTCGTCAGCTGTCTCAGTCGCGCGGTCTAAATGATTTTTGACCTGGTCATCTTTATTCTCACCCTCTAGACCGGCGGACTTGTTAACACACTTACGAACAATGCAGCTGTTTCCCTTCGAAAAATCTTGCTCGCATTCCTGAGAGCTGTCTGCAACTGCACTGATACCCTTCTCTACGCTCGCTGCTTCTGAGCTTTCTCCGGTGTTCTTGCCTACTTCGACCTCATTTGCAAGATCCACCATCGCGACAAACACAGTTGAGGTCTGTGCCAGATTGTCTACAGCTATTCTAGCTGTTTCGCTAACAGTTAACTGGCAAAGCACCTCGTCGCACTCGCTCTGGCCTTCGTCGGCCTCTCTACTCAGCGCAGCCTCATTCGCAGCACTCAAACTCGATTTGTCTTCGAATCCGCCGCTATGTTCACACGTGCTAGCCTTCTCTAAAGCTCTGGGCTGCACCTCGCACTTCTCGTGCGCTACACTTGCGGATGACTGAATCTTCCACTGCGTTGCCTCGACTTTTTGTTCTGACAGTTCAATCTCTAGGCTGAGTGCTCGCTCGAACTCTTTACCTCGCTCCCGTTTTTCTATCTCCCATTTGCTCTCACTATTCACCTTGGTGCTATGAGAGACACGCGGACCTCTCTCAGGCTTGGTTTTAATACCAGCACACCGTCGCGCGTTCTTCAACGGAGCGTTCGGGAGCTTGTACTCCATTTGCTTTCTGTCAGCTCTAATGCCGAAGCACCGCAGTAAGGCTGCCTTAGCTACATTGTAATTATTGAACTCCTCCTCGGAAAGGTACCCTATTCTACCAATTGAGTCGCACGGAAAGACACTCAATAAGGCGATAGACCAATAGTCTTCGTCGAGCCTTAGGTCTCTGCAAACATTCTCGTAAGAGGTTAGGTAACTCTCTATATCCTCGCCCTCTTCGAATACATGGATCCTCGAATTTACTTGAGACCATCTAAGGCACTGTATTATCTTCTTGTCTCTTCCAGTTTTACCTTTAGGGTTTCCTTCCACTGCTCTCTCTCTTGCTCTCGCCTTTCCTGACGCTCCTGTTCCTGTTGTTGAATCTCGTTCCACGTTTCTTTAATTTCTTCACTGGTCAGATTCAAGCCCTCGATAGCGCCAACAATTGCGTGTTTCTTCATCCCCGCATCTACTTCTGCTCCCAGCTCCTCCCCAAGAATCAGGAGCTGACTCTTCAACAAACGCTTCCAATCCATGACAGAGAACTAGTGTGGTGCAGCTCACTCTCTACCCAGAAGTTCCGTAAACAACTGCTTCTGTGGTAGCCTCTACCAGCGAAAAGATTGCACTTCTATCTTATCAGCCTGGCAACCAAAAAACCAAAGCCAGCACTCACCAGTCCACAGCTGCCAGTCTCCATGATCTCGGCGTGTTGTTCATTCTCCGTCCTCCAGGCTCACATCCAACCGCTTGCCATCCAGTTGTTATGGATGGGAAGGAAGGTGGCTGATGGCATCCCACCGCTGCCACCAGTTGTTGCGAGTCGCGGCGACCGCAGTCTGCGGGTAGCGGGGCCGATCGCCGTCGCTCCGTCGAGCCAAGGACTAGGGGAGAGCTTTGAGCAAACTTAACGGATTTATTTACATCTTTACAGGGAGTTGTCGAGATGACAGAAGAGAAGAGAAGAACTAGTGGTTTCACAAACCACGAGCGTGGTGGTTGAACTTTACTTAGTTCAGAGCGACGTCCAGCACTCTGCCGCGTCGTTTTATGCCCTGTCGGGCTCCTCCTCTACGAGTCGACCACCAATCACGCACACACAGGTGAGGGGGGGGAGCATGCAAGGTCCCCGTGAACACTGCACTTTGGTGGCACCAGCAGGGCTCTTCCTCGTCGTGTGTGAGCCTTTAGTCGAGAGTGCCCACGATCCTGGCCGCATACTTCAAAGGGTCCGCCGATTATGTTCGCTCAATTAGCGGGGCGATCCGCGGCAGCCGCCGCGGTCTCCCCCAGGAAGACGGCGTCCCTGTTGTCCTCTTGGTGGCGTCTTGGCGACACTACGTCTCGTACTCCGGGACATTGCCTGGCGGGCATAGTCAGTCAGCGGGTCGGCTACTTGACAATGGATTAAACAAGTGCCGATCTTTTGAGAGGTGCCCGGTTCGTGGATTCCTCTGGGGAGAGCCCTTTGATCAGCGCCGTCGTCGTCTGCCGGTTAACGCGCTAACGATGCGTGGCTGGCACAGGCGGGAGATAGAGCGGCGGCTCCAAAACCCTCTTTGGCGACATTCCACTCCGTTGGCGCCGCTGTCAATCAGTAGGCGACGTCTCGTGGGGCCGGCCTCTGTTGCTTCCTCCGTCCAGACGTGGCGAGACTGTCCTTTTTGCACTAATCCGGCGTGGCAAATGACTCGCTGGGTCAAGGCATAGCCCGATCGCTACAAAGATAAGGAAACGGCGGAGCATGTTCTGATTGAATGTGGAGATATCCACCCAGGTGTACGTTTGGGCACGAGCCTACAGGAAGCCTTGGGTTTTAGGGACAACAATGGAAAGCTGAACACACCCGCGATTGAAATAAGTAAGAGACGGTTAGAGTATTGGTGGCAGAAAATTAGAGAGAAAGGACAAAAATAAATATTGGAAAAATAAAATATGGACAGTGTGCCGTAAATGGCAGAGAACTTAAGCTGAAAATTTTCCTTTTTTTCCATTAAGATAGAATTTATCGAATTAGAGGCATTAGGCCAACATCAAAAAAAGAAAAAAGGTTTTTTTTTTGTCGAGCCTGGTGGCATACTTGTCACCACCCCGTTATAAAGGGGACGCTCATAGCATCCATCCATCCATGTAGCCACCTCTAGTTTAGTTCTTGCAGTGTTCACTAGATGGCGGTACCGTCTCCTGTATGTAGCCACCTCTCGTTTAGTTCTTGTAGTGTTTACTAGATGGTGGTACCTGTAGCTGATGATGAAAAGATGCCAGATGTTATAAACTAGAAAGCGGTACTTGTAGTTGATGAAAGACGCGAGATCTTATAAAATAGGAATGATGTCACATATGGCGTGTGTCATTGGTTGAAGGCAATCGTTCGATTTAGTGCGGCGACGTACGCTAGGGGGAGCGATGTAATAAAATCGAGGGGGCAAAATGTACAGAGGATTCATGGTTTACCAGGTTTACCTCCGGAGCTTCGCCCACTCATCATCATTCACTTCGTGGATATGGCGGAATTTTTTTTATCGTTGACTCTCGGTGCTTCGTCGCGAGAATTTGGCGGAGCGCCCTTTTTTGAGCGCTCGTTTTGTGACAATTGAGTACATGTGGTATTGACAGTCCAGCTCCTCCTAGTTCATGACGTTCTTGTTTCTGTTGCTGCAGCTGACCGGTCCCGCATTACAGATCTTCGATTTGCCCCTTCACACCCGTGAGTTGTGCATTGAACACGGCCTGCTGCACGTTCTTTTAGATGCGAAGCACTTCTGAACGAACTTCGGCGACCTTGAGCGTATCTATCTATCTATCTATCTACCTATCTATCTATCTATCTATCTATCTGTCCATCTATCTATCTTTCTATCTAGCCACCTATGACTTTTTGTTCTGCTGGCCGTTTCGATAATGGTATCTATACCAAACTTGGTATGGCATAACATGAGTGTATGAGGGACACATTTTACTGGTCATAACATGAAAAACTTAGGTATGTCATGAATGTCATGATTTAGCTTTTATGGTCTTGTAACTCTTGCGGTGGTTTCGTTCACATGGCATGCTGCAAAACTGGTATGGTATGACAGAATTGCATGGCGAACACAAGCTACGGACCCAAACATAAAATTCATGACATGTGTGTCATGTAACGACATGGCTACATGCCACGCTCATCATGCGCTCGCGGCCGTTGCGCTACCGTCACATATACAAAATATGGTATTACGGGACGTGAATGAATGACGAAGCTACATGACTGGTGAAAACATGATCATCATGAGATGCCGTGTCATGTAACAACATGACTACATGCCACGCTCATGATGCGCTGGCGGTCGTTTCGCTAGCTTCACTTATTCTAAATTTAGTATTACAGGACTTCAATGGATGACGAAGGTATAATACTGGTGCAAACATGATAAACATGAAATGCGTGCCTTGTAACAAAATGACTACATGCTAAGCTCATGGTGTGCTTGCAGCCTTTTCGCTAGCTTCACATGTACCAAACTCAGTATTACGCGATGTGAACGAATGACATAGGTAAATGACACATCCAAACATGATAATCACGTACGACATGTATGTCACATAAAAACATGACTACATGCCACGCTCGTGATGCTAGCTCCACATATACCAAATTTGGTGTTACGTGAATTACGTGACGTCAAAAGATGACAAAATATATGACCTGCAGGTACAAACATGATAACCCGGACACGCGTGTCATGTGAAAACATGACAACATACCACGCTGAAAGCGTACTCGCGGGCGTTTGACTAGCTCCCCATATACTATATTTGGTATCACGTGACGGTATTAGGTGACGGAGGTAAATGACGCATCCAAACATGATAATAATGACACCGGAGTCATGAAGGCATCATTCAACTCCACCTCGTAACGTTGTGTTGATTTTAAAGTGACATATCCACCGTTCTCATTCATGCTTCGCATATCATCGATTCCCACTGTACGTGAGATCTTCCATTTTTTTTATTCTCTGGCTTTTGCCCCTGTCCACAAGTATAAGAATCCCAGGAGCATCATCTGCCCTGCCACTTTCCCTTTTAGTCATAAATGTTCCCTGCACTCCTGCTCGACCCTTTGCCAGTCTGTACTTTTTTTTAATGAATGCCTCAATATCACCCCCCTCTCTGCTGCCTTCTGTTCTATTACAATATTCCCATGCGTAGTCCAGATTGTTAGATGGTTGTTACATGCCCTAAAACGTGTTTCTAGAAACCCATATATTAGCTTCTCCTCCCTTAGCTGTTCTTCTATCTCTCCCCACTTCAGCCTATTCCTGCCACTCTGGATGCTAATATATTCTACGTCTGAATTGACTCAGCCCTCGTGGCTACGTAAATTTGTGTCCCGGACTCTACGTGTCTTAGATATTAGTGCCACTTCGGAATCGTGTCTGCCTCTACCACCTGTCAAAAGGTCCCCCTGTTTGTCCCCCTAGGAATCCACAATAAGCGCGCCCCCTTGCGGTAGCCGGGCACGTGAGGCGATGATCGCTGGTTTTGCTAGGGAGCGCGGTGATTGGGACGGCTGCAGAGAACCACACCGCGCACCCGCAATCTCGGAGGCCATGTTCCAGCGGACGTTTTGTGGTGCAGGGTAAGCGAGGGGCGTCTGCTACGCGCGGTAGTTTTTGTGCTGTATTTGCTTGCAGGGCAATTGAAGTATACTCAGCTTCATTAATGAGGTGTGGAATTGAGCTCACCCATCGTTAAGAGCTGTGTTAGTGCCTGGGGTAGCAAGAAAACGCAACAACTGATCTTTGAAACAGCATCAACGCTGTTATGTTCTGGTGCTAGAGTTCAAGTACGCTAATTTGGTTGCTGTGCGCGCGCAAAAAGGCATAACTTGAAAGGAAAGAACGAAAACAACCTGAATCGCATGGCCAAGGGAGTAATACCACCATGCATGCAAGAAATACGAGTAATGAATAAAGTAAATTACGTTTTCAGTCACCTGAAATACTTAACTGCAGTGACCTTTTGGCTCACCATGACGGGCTTTTTAGGCACGGTCGCCGGTGGTTCGCATCCACACACACGTTATATTAGATAACTTGTTAGCATGGACTCCTGATTTTTCAGAACAGAGAAGAGCTACAAGAGAGCATGGCCGTACCACCGCAATATCCTTCAACTTATTTCGTTTTAGACCTGGCGTACAGCAACAAAGATTGCCATGCGTCCAGCTTGTTTCAATTCAGACATTGAAAAGAAGACCAGTGCCAGAACAACACATTTTATTCCATGTTTATGCGATAAATACGTAATATAGAAAAGTGCCTTAAATGTACCCACAGCACATTAAATTAAATATACAAACAGCAGCACTTTAGCTGTGCAAATTAACTTACTGTAACAAAATACGTCGAGCAAATGCAAATATGTTCTATCACTTTAGGAAATTGTGGAAATACGCATTTCCCACATGCCATATCATTACAAAAATGTTCAATGCAATACCATACACTTTAAACAGGTAGCTTGAATAGCAACAGTTGCTTGAATAGCAACTGTAAGTTTCGGTGCGATATAGGGTCACTTATGCGCCGGGATTGTCCTTATCTACAAGGATCAAATCAGCATAAAATTTCCGAAGAAAGTAAATCAGGAAAACAATCCTCGTTAGTTCTTGTTATTTGTCGACCATTTCCATAAATTGAACTATTCTATTATTGATAGCAAGGTATATTACGAAGCACGAAACGTGTATACGAAATCATTCTCTGAAGTTACATGTTCAATTTCACCGAGTGTTACGCTTTTCTAACACACGGCGAAAGCTGCGTCAATGATGCCTCACGCACGCTTGTTTTCTGACGTTCGCTCCTAACATGTTCATTTACTTCATTTGTCTTGTTTACCTGCATACCTTGTCATTGTACAAATTGTACGAATGTGCTCAGTTCTTCCAAATCTAAGGGTAAGTTGTAAACGAGATAGGTGATGACCCCGTTTCCATCATCTGGTGGAGACAAATCATACAACACGTGATATTTTATAGCGAAAGCCTCAGATTCTTCATGAAACGCGCAAATTGAGTGTCGACGTTGGTGTCGCGCCTCGGCAGCGACGGCACGTACGAGGGCGTACACACACAGTTACACGATTCACCGTCAGGGGGAGGAGGTGAAGATTCATCGCACATGACATATTTATACAAGTCCGAACGATATGTCTTGTGCTGACACAGCTAAAAGAAAGCGTAACGTCCCTGTTGTGGTGCATAGTCGACGCAGCATAATCAACTATGAAAGAAAAATAATAACAAAGGGCAGTGCCCCGCCTGCTGCGACTCTATTCAGTTTCCTCGTCGTCCCTAATACTGAGACGCGATATCCTAATTGCACAGCTGCGCATACAACAAGAGAACGCGCCCCAACTTCTGCAACACGTGGTTCATTTCGTTAATTAGGTTCCACACGCACTCGCGAACAAGTTCAGGCAAAGTTCTGTTTGGAGTCTCATACCCCAGTTGTCAAATTTTGGGGTGGTTGTTGGCAAGGTACTGTTTGGCGTCTGATTTCCCAGTTGCCAGACCTTGGGATGGTTGTTGGCAAGATTTTGTTTGGCGTTTCATACCCTACTTGCCAGACCTTGGGGTGGTTGTTTCCAGACTGCCGCCAAATTCGGCAGAGAAATTCATCCCTGTAATTGTGGCTTCTCCGTGAGAGTTTGGTGTCGTCCGCGGCGCATCTCTCGAGTGCGTTAGCTACGTTGGCTGTTTTATTTACGAAATGAAGGTAAAACGTGCGTCGCAGAAGTCGGCGCTCGTTCTTGTGCTGTGTGAGCTGCTGTGCAAGTAAGAGATCGTATCTCAGAAACAGGGAATCAGCGACACGTCACCCGCCATGCACTTCGCGCGTGCGTGTGCGATGAACTTACCAGCGAGTGCGTGTGCGACGTTGGCCGTTGGCCGTTTCAATTGACGGAATGAACCGCGCGTTCCAGTAGTCGGGGCGCAGAGATCGCGTCTCAGTATTAGGCAGGATGGTGAAACTAAATAGAGTTGAAGCAGGCGATGCACTGCCCCCCCCCCTCTTTTTAGGGGCGAAGCTCCTTAAAACGGCACCCGTTCATCCCTCGTTGTAGTCGTAGCACGTAACCAGTGTTACATTTTGACCTGCAAGGTGGTGCCGGTGGGAGATTTCTCCTGTGCGTTGTTGAACAATAAAAAATTCGTACCGTGCGCGTTAACTAAAAGCCGAATTCTCCTGTCTCTCATTCCCAATTAGCAGCCATTGGCATGCACAATGAGCACTATCTGACAAGAAATGGTTGCTAGATTATACTCACTGGGCGAACCTCCTAGGTTTTAGAAAGGTTTAGCGAGCGTTGTGCAGCAGTGCCATGAATACAGTGAACTAGTGTATACCATGAACTCGAGGTGGTTAAAGGTGGGAAGTAAACAAGAAGCGCAAGCCGTAAGAAAGTGTGCGTGTGCCGTCTCTCGTTCAGTCCTTGGAATGTCCGCTGGATGGCGGTGCTTCTATATGCGGAATATATGATGAAAAGATGCGAGATGGTGGTACTTAAAGTGTTGACTAGATGGACGAACAGACACACGGGCAGATGCATGGACGGACGCACGGATGGCTGCACGGACGGATGGACGCATAGACAGAAGCAAGGGCGGATGCATATACGAACGCAATGACGGCGCACGGATAGACGTGCGGACGCACGGACGGTCACACACACGGACGCATATATGAAGAAAAGATGCGAGATGGTGGACCTTGGAGTGTTGACTAGATGAACGAACGCACAGACAGATGCATGGACGGATGCACGAATGGCTGCACGGAGGAACGGACGCGTGGACGAACGCAGGGGCGGATGCATGGATGATCGCAGGGGTGGACGCGCGGATGGACGTGCGGACGCGCCAACAGACACACGCATGGACGGGCGGATGGACGCACAGACGGTCACACAGACGGGCGCATGGATGGACGGAAGCAAGAACGAATGGACGGATGGATGCTCAGCCCCACTCTCCATCATTCACCCCGTGGATATGCTGCCATTTTTTTTTTTTTCACACCTGAGCATGCCGCATCGACTACGCTCCACGAACGGGACGCTACGCTTTCCCTAGCTCACGTCTCTTTAGAGACGTGAGCTAGCACGTTTCTTTAGTACATGTATCAGTCACTGCACAACACGACGCGAAGTGACGCGAAAGTGATCGTGTCCCCAAAAAGAGCTCGAGGTATACCTGCTACGCTATCGCATATTATACGTCGTAAACACACATTGACCAACTTACGTTTTTGTCTAAAGTTTATGATATGCGCAGGTATCGGTACCACGAGTACATGTCGTATATAAAATAAACATTTGCATGACCCGTTCTCGACCCATTTTAGAACTTACCTTAGCCTGTTTTGCAGTCCTAAGTGGCATTAACGAATGTCATGTATATCAGCTTTTATTTTAACTTCTAGGTCATAGTACATACAGCGCGGCATTACTATGAAGAGGTGAAAAAGCACAAAGCCAACGGTGAAATGGGCAACGAAAGGATGTACACCTTTCTGAATCCACTCTCCGTTTTTTTTTCTGGTGCCGTATCGTATAATATCATCATATGACATATGCTGGCTCATAGATAGAGATGGGTTCTCACGCCGTTCGCGACCAGCGAGCATCACCAACAGTCGCGATCTAGGGCTCTCTATCACCACCGGAGATCAATCTAGTAGTCAGGACAGAGGTTCTAACAGGTTCACGTACGCAAACATACGACGGAGCGAGTTAGTTTCATCACAATCGTCTTCGCTAAGTGCACAGAAAGCAGGCACAGCTCCACAAACGAGTACTACAAAAAAATTAACTTCAAAGTTGTCTTCATACGTGCTTACGAACGTGTAGTACGTACATAACATACATGAGCAAGACGCAGTCAACAGGCAACAGTTCACCGCTTTGTTCACAGGAGGAAGCTTCACGGGAAACATAACAAATGCGACGAACAGTAGCTTCAAACACTCGCCGCCACTCGTAATCACCTCATCCCGCAAGGCGGAACAGGCTTTAGAAGATAACGCCACGCGTAATGACAAGCGTCGGCGCAGTCCTCAAGCGCCCACATTACAATCCATCGAGTCCTCACAAAGATTGCACTGAGCGCGCATCGTACCTTTTCGGCGTCTGCTAGCCCGAAACCTGCCCAAAACCTTCCAGAAAGCTTCCACGACTAAATTGTGCTGAAAGCGTCTGGCGACCCTGAGGCTCCCCGCGGGTCGCCAGAACGTCCAACCCGAGAAAAACGAACGCCAACCGGAAGAGCGCCACGGGGGGGATGGAGCAGGCCGAGAAAAACGAGCGCGCTCTGGCTGGCTCTGGCAGCGCCCGTAGCCAGAAGTCGAAAATCGAAGAGCCCCACTGCTGAAAGTTTTCTGAGGAATTCTCTCTGCCGAACGACGTCGATAACACTAACAACGCGCCACTCACCACACGGCATCACTCATCTGGGTGCGGAGAACAATTCACTCTGACACCCGGCAAGAAGCGAATCGCTTGTAGTGTGCTGCCATTTATAAACGAACCTAAGGATGAAGCGGCGCAGCATTAGTCAAGGTATGGAAGAGAGAATTACGAGCCTGCGCCACATTCCGAGAACAATGAATGTTATGTAATATTATTTATTTATTTATTTAAGTATACTGCAGACCTTCTCGGTCCAAGCAGGAGTGGTACATAGGATATACAAACAATGATGTCACGTACAGAAAGGCACCGACACAATCCAAGAAGAAGAAAGAAAAAACTATTGAATTCCAAGTAGCCAAAACAACAATGTCATAATGCAACGTTCAGAATCATGCTAAAAGGACAAACCAGTCAAAGGGAAAAAAAAACTGCTCACAATAAATCCCTATTCGTACATTTGCGTCTATTGTTCAAAACTTATAGTTTTAATCTTTTCAATAAAGGATTCTACGGTGTCACAGTTCACAGCTATTAATGGAAGTTGATTCCAATATGCAATTGATGACGGAAAAACAGAGTTTTTGTGAATGTTGTTGTGACTTGTGGGCAGTCGTATTGTCTTATTGTGGTTAGTTCTCGTGGAATGCCTGAAGGGTTCAAGAAGATAGTCTGATCTGGATATTGTATATTTCCCATGATAAAGATGATACAGGAATTTAAGTTTAGAATGTATTCTCCGTTCGGAAAGGCAATCAAGTTCGGCTCTTTTACGCAGATTAGTAACACTGGTATACCTGGAGTAATCGGAAAACACAAATCGAACTGCTAAGTTTTGCACTCGCTCAATTTTTCTAATGAGAAATTTATGATGTGGACTCCAAATTATATCAGCGTATTCTAGTGCTGGTCTAATCAGGGTCTTATAGGCGGTTAGCTTTACTGCAGGGGGAGTGTTACGGAGTTTTCTCTTTAGGAAGCCCAATTTACCTTGCGCTTTCGAACAAATAGCAGTTATATGTGGATCCCAATTAAGGTTGGATGTTAATGTAACTCCCAAATATTTAACTTGATCGCTTTTGGTAATTTCTAAATTGTCTATTGTATAAGCAAATTTGAGTGGTTTTTTCTTATTCGTGAAAGTTATGGCAACAGTTTTCTGCGTGTTCAATGTCATTCCCCACTGGCAACACCAGGCTCGAATTTTTGTTAATGAGTGATTAAGGTTAATCTGGTCCTCAGTTCGATTTACCCTTGTGTACACAACGCAGTCATCTGCGAAAAGCCTTATTTGAACGGGTGAGTCAATGACCATAGGAATGTCGTTGATGTAGATAAGAAACAAAATTGGTGCTAAGACTGATCCTTGTGGTACGCCCGAAAGGACGTTCAGGTGGTTTGACGTGTGGTTGTTCACAGCGACAAACTGCTTGCGGTTGTGTAGATATGATGTTATCCATGTAATAATATTATCTTCAATACCAATTGCATGCATTTTAGTTATTAGATCAGGGTGGCGAACGACGTCAAATGCTTTTGCGAAATCTAAAAAAACGGCATCTATTTGTCCTCCTTCATTCAGTGCATTCGCAATGTCGTTGGCAATCTCGGCTAGCTGCGTGACTGTCGATAAGCCAGATCGAAATCCATGTTGCCTATAGTAGAGTAGGTTGTTAGTTTCTAAATGTGTTATAATGGCTTTAAAAATTATATGCTCTAATATCTTGCAACACGTGCTGGTTAATGAGACCGGCCGGTAGTTACTGGATTGTAGTTTAGAACCGGATTTATGTATTGGAATAACCTTTGCCATGCGCCAGTCATTAGGGATTGTCTGCGTAACTATTGAAGTGGTGTAGATTTTATGTAGATATCGGCTTATCCAGTCAGCATAATTATTAAGAAAGATGTTCGAAATATTGTCTGGGCCTGGAGACTTCTTGGTGTCAAGGTTGCGGAGCAGGCACTGAACACCTTCTTCATTATTCTGCAATTCTGGCATAGGGTTAATTAAAGGATATGAAGGTAAAGATGCTCCAGAGGACCCATGCGCGAAAACTGAGTGAAAGAAGGCATTTAATTCATCGGCTATCTGGTCTGGTTGCGTGATAATTTTGTTGCACGATGTGAGCTGGGTAATATCAGAATGCTGCTTAGACAAGTAGCGCCAAAACTTTTTTGGCTCAGACTGCATGAATGATGGAAGCGTGTCATGCGCTACAAATCACTGGCGAATGCTATGCACAAGTACAACAAGGTAATTTTCGGCTGCAAAGATCAGACAATAATATTTAACTATCCAAAATGGCTCTAAAAAATCTGGAGAAGCTGATATGTGCACTCTGAAGGCTATATGATCGAACGTGGGAGTTGCCTCGTGTTTTCACGAAAGCTTCCCGTCTCGCAAGAACGAATTGAATTTATCCCGCCCGTCACGGATGGTCAAGCTTATTTACTGACGCAGGAAGAATAAAACGTGGTTTGTGTTCATTTCCTGCTAACGCGTTAACACTGAGGCTAGCACAGCCGAACAAAGCAACGTTTGCTACTGATCATCCTCGAGAGGACGCTCCTAAATATCGCTAGGCGGCGCGACAGTCTATGAACATTGCACCAAATCAGGGAGTACAAGGTGATATGGGATGGACATCATTTGAGGGCAGGGAAGCTAGCAGCAAGATAAAATTTGAGAAGCGATTGAGAGAAATGGGGGAAGAGCATTGGGCTAGGAAGGTTTTAAGCTACTTGTACATGAAGAATGTCGATACAAAATGTAGGAAGTGAACCAGGAAGTTGACTGGTAAATACTTAGAAAACAGCAGGTGGCCAAACCAAAAAGAACTATCGGTTAAGAAGAAAGTGAAAAAAACGTAGACTGACATGTGGAGAATGGGCATGATTAAGAAGTCTGCACTAGAGATCTATCGAACTTTTAAGCAGGAAATTGCCGAGGAAAGGATCTATGATAATACTCGGGGTAGTTCTCTACTGTTTGAGGCCAGGATGGCAGTACTGCGAACCAAGACATATCGGGCCAAATACGAAGGGGTAGACACAGTATGCAGTGCGTGTGGAGAGGAAGAAGAAACTGCCGAACACTTGACAATTTTCTGTAAAGGGCTTCACCCTATAGTTCAGGATGATGGAGCAGAGTTTTTCAAAGCACTGGGGTTTAGGGAGCGGGAGGGCAAAATAAACTTTAAGCGGGTAGACTTAACTAGAAGGAGGTTATCTGATTGGTGGCTTAAGTCAAGGCACGAGTGAAAATTAAACTCTTCACTGCAAAGTACGAATCCTCAAGCTCACTTTTTAAGGAACAAAAATAAATATAGTTTTTCGTTCATTAGGTATTACGGCTTGGTGGCGCTAGCCACCGCCCGATCTAAAGGGTACAGCGATATCCATACATCCATTGCGAATACGGGGTGACTGGTATGCACCATACGTGTCTGGAGGAGATGGTGTGACGTCGTACGCGACGGGATTTACACGTTGTTCATGTTACGACCAGACAGACATAATCACCGAACTCTTTTACCTTCCCATACTGATTATGGTCTACCGCAAGGTGATAGATTGATAGAAAGATAGATAAAGATAAAACGAAACGTGCGAAGAGCCTGACGTAAGCAAAGTATTTCGTATGAAATGATTGATTTTTAAGTCGTAAGTACACCGTAGGAGAGCGCACTTACCGTTCTGACTGTCCTTCACTGGTCGAAAGCGCCACCGCCTTGTCTTTGTTGCGAATAATCCAGCGGAGTAGACATTGTGCCGGTGTCAGGCTAATCCAATTGGCGTGCAATGCTTTCGCGTATCCGTCGTTCAGGTTCCACATGGGACAAAACGGAATCCGCCTTCGCAGGTACCTCTTTGCACCGTCTCCGTCCATGAACTTAAAGTCATCACCGTCTTGAAGTAGAGAGTAGTGCCCGATTTCACGAGGCAGTGCGTATCTGGGTGTGACGTCTCGACGCGACGAGAACGCTTCACACACGGACATAGCCGCAACTTCTTCTCCAGCTGGATCGCCACAGAGAACGTGATAACGAGGGTCAACCCCAGTACTACTGCAACAACTTTCCATCTTGCAACTGCCGCTATCGCCGCTCCCTTCAACTAAGCGCGTACACGAGGCGCATTCACGCAACTACCGAGCAAGTAGGTGTTCTGTGAGCAAGTCCCTGCGGGGCGCAACGGTGTTCTGTGGGGGTAATGAGAGATAACTCGCGTGGAGTTTCGGCACGTGTATTCATGCGCGAAATAGTCCGGAGGAGTGTAGAGCGTGTTTCGTTTTTTTTTTTTTCTTTCTCATTTTCGCCAAGTGGCTCTGCACCTATAAGGAAAGGCGCAATGTCATCGGTTGAAATACAGTGGAATTGGTGTTTATAAGCCATTCCGCTGTTTTATTATAAAGTAAGTAAAACACGCAAAATTTTCAGGAAATAAATCAGCACTTCTGCGCGATTCACAAGAGTGGAAGCTTGGGCTAGTTGGTGCGTAGTCATATTTGCAAGGTGTTTCAGCGCGCGAACAAAGGAAAAAACGACAGGGTAGACAGAAAGAGCGCTGACTTCCAACTAACTTTATTTCGCAGAGTGGCAAGAATTTATACGTCTAAAAATGAAGATTACAGAGCATGAAGGTAAAAAACAAGTCCCATCTACACACCAGTAACAGTACGTGTGACAGGTCCTCTAATGCCTCAAAGCCCAGCCAGGTAATCACGTTCAGCCTGGGATAAAGCAACCGATGAAGTGCTTACGCATTTATCTCCTAGCACGTGTATTTTTCGGCTTCGATGTATTTTTCGGCACGTGGATTTTTTCGGACAATGTGCACAATGTGGTACAAGGGCATCTTGGCATTCATTGCCGAGATTGTGGGTGCACCCCCCTCTTTGATCAGTGCTCTATATTGGCAAGGCACAGGGAGCAACTTACCCGAGAAATTATCGAAGCCGAAAAAATACACGTGCTAGGAGATAAATGCGTAAGCACTTCATCGGTTGCTTTATCTCAGGCTGAACGTGATTACCTGGATGGGCTTTGAGACATTAGAGGACCTGTCACACGTGCTGTTACTGGTGTGTAGATTGGGCTTGTTTTTTACCTTCATGCTCTGTAATCTTCATTTTTAGACGTATAAATTCTTGGCACTCTGCGAAATAAAGTTAGTTGGAAGTCAGCGCTCTTTCTGTCTACCCTGTCCTTTCTTCCTTTGTTCGCGCGCTGAAACACCTTGCAAATATTCTGTGCGATGTTCAGGATTATGCGGTGATTGAAGGACCCTGCCTTTCGTTCCATTGCAGTGACAGTATACAACTCTTCTGAAAAATAGTACGAACATGTTGCAGTTATTTTTGGCAGTGCAATTGAGTACGTTTCCTCAATGGCCGCTCAAACTTTTGGCGGGGATGCAATGTTGTTGGACGAATTGTCACGCCTTCACAGCGCGCTACGTGTTCGCTGATGCCGTGTGGTGCGCTCTCATGGGCTGCTGAAATAACCATAATTTCACTTTCGATCTACATTCACGTACGATCCAGCGATGTCTCGCGCGCATGAACTATGCATATGTGCGCTTGCCTTTAATACACATTGTTATTGCCACAAAAATGAAAGCTAGAGTGACGCGTTTTCTGATTACT
The DNA here is from genome assembly GCF_043290135.1 of Rhipicephalus microplus. Classification (NCBI taxonomy): domain Eukaryota; kingdom Metazoa; phylum Arthropoda; class Arachnida; order Ixodida; family Ixodidae; genus Rhipicephalus; species Rhipicephalus microplus. The sequence goes on from NC_134702.1 coordinate 206,377,281, forward strand.
AGCAAAACCACGCATGTCATACGGTCTTCCCCCTTGCGCGTCGCCTCACATGTGATGACACATGCATTATGTACTTTATGTGATGAAATTAACAAAAACAATAAGTTAGACCTCTTCGTCACGGGAACCAGAATTGCACAAAAGTAAAGCCTGTCCTTGTAGAAATAGCTGAATTTTTACTGTACATGGATATATAAAACTAGCACAATTACTATTGTTGTTTCGCTGCTATTGCACCGTTTACCTTGAAGGCATTCAGCTGAACGCTCGGTGGATACATATTCATTCCGGCGACTAATGTTCTTGATTTATGCTTAAACAAACCATTGTGGTAACAAACCAATTTTGGTACTTAACGGGTAACCATTGAACGCGGTGTGACAGAAGAGCGTCGCCGACTAGACGGAGACCCTGGGCTAAGGCCACCATCTTATATGAATTTTAAAAAGGTATATTGACACAATGGCCGGACTTAGAGCAAAACGCAACGCGCCCGTGTTTTCCTTATTGTCTCGTCTGCAATTTACGTCGACGCGAGCGCAAGCGAGTAACAGTTGGTACAGCCACACTAAGAAAAAAAATGATCAAAAGAGGGTTATATCATGCTGATCCGCTACGGGTACTGACTTGGAAATTAGACACGCAAAAAGAGAGTTGCCATTTCTAAGGAGTAACAGAAACCTCCTCGAAGCGCGCTTCGATTGCCTCACGTATTGAAGCCTCGAAGACGTCGCTGTATACGCCGCACGCATCACGCCTTCGCCGTTCGGCGTCGTTCTGGCTGGCTCCCGCTCACCCCGGCGACGGGATGTCGCGTATCGCCGCCGGTGCGGCGCCTTCGCCTCCGCCTGTCCTCTCTTTATCTTCTCCGTCCTATGCGTTTTGTTGGTTGCGTTCGTCACGTGTCTAGTTGCTCCCTGTTTCGAGCGCACATGCGCATCATCAGGGTTGGTCGCGCCAGGCTCCGTGCTCAAATTCACGCATGGGCTAAGAAATATTCATGGAGCTGCGGACACGGACAACGTGCGCCGATTAACGGCGTTTACTGCTTTTTTTTTTGTAGGGTACTAATTGCATAGCGCTAGTATGGCGTCTGCAGCACCTATGCGGAAATAGGCTGCCAGCCAGTTTCAACAGTAGCATCCGTCCACCGCAGAGCTGTTGCAGATGCCTATTTAGAAACGCGCCGCACAGTCACAGCGAGAGCTAAAAGAGCGGCCTTTCTGAGCCTTTTCTAACCACTCTTTGATATGCTAGAAGCTCACTGCTGGGCATGGGTCGGCACCTTGAGAGACTACTCACTCACACTCACTCACCACAATTTTTTCAGCCTTCACCCTCACGCACGTTCATACTCACGTCTACTCTCATTCATAGGCCCTCACTCACGTTCATACTCACGCCTACACACACTCACTCCTACTCACTCACGTTCATACTCACTCCTTCTCACACTCCAAGTACTCACTTACGTTCATACTCACTCCTACTCGCACTCATGAGTTCTCACTCACGTTCGTACTCCCTCCTTGTCACCCTAGAGTACTCACTCACGTTCATACTCACTCCTACTCACACTCATGAGTACTCACTCACGTTCAAACTCACTTCTACTCACACTGAAAGTACTCATTTACGTTCATACTCACTCTTACTCACTCTTACTCATACTCATGAGTACTCACGTTCATACTCAGCTATACTCATACTCAGAGTACTCACTCACGTTCATACTCACTCTTACTCACACTCACGAGTACTCACTCACGCTCAAACTTACGCCAACTCACAGTCTAGGCCCTCGCTCACGTTCATACTCACGACTACTCACACTGATGAGTACTCACTCAATTCATACTCACGACTAGTCACACTTGTGAGTACTCACTCACGTTCATACTCACGCCAGCAAGCACTCATAGGCCCTCACTCACGTTCATACTCATGACTACTCACATACTCACGCCTACTCACAGTCGCTCACGTTCATACTCACGCCTACTCACACTCATTGTTCGTGGCTCCCGTTCACGCTCACGACTATTCACACTCTTAGAAAAACACGAACTGCTGGGCGAGTTGGTAATTAATTTTAACTGAGGTGCGCTAAAAATTGAAGTACAAAAGACACCTCGAGACAGCGTGCCGTGTTCAGGGGTCTCCTATTTGTACTTCAAATTTTGGTGCACCTCAATAAAGACTCATCGTTACTCACTCACCTTCATACTCACGCCTGCTCAAGATCATAGGCCCTCTCTCACCTCCGCACTCACATAAGAATTCATCTTCATACTTACGCCTACCCATACTCAGGCGCACTCACTCACGTACTTCTAAATTCAATACTCATCATCTTCACAGCAGGACAAAGGCCTCTCCCCTGCTCCGCCAGTCCACTCGGTCCTTTACTTGCTGTTGCCACTTCATACCCGCAAACTTTCTAATCTCATCTGCCCACCAAACTTTGTCTCCCCGTTTCCCGCTTTCTTTTTCTTGGAATCTAAAAATTACCGGCAGAAAACGAAAGTAATGAACAACAACCTCGAAAGAAAACAGCGCTTCGAGATAGGTGGCAGTGCCCTTGAAGTTGGAAAAGGTAAATACGTCTACTTAGGACAGGTAGTACCTGCGGAGCCGAGCCACGAGACTGCAGTAACTAGAATAAAAAATTCTGCCATATCCACGAAGTGAATGATGATGAGTGGGCGAAGCTCCGGGGGTAAACCTGGTAAACCATGAATCCTGTGTACATTTTGCCCACTCGATTACATCGCTCCCCCTAGCGTACGTCGCCGCACTAAATCGAACGATTGCCTTCAACCAATGACACGCGCCATATGTGACATCATTCCTATTTTATAAGATCTCGCGTCTTTCATCAACTACAAGTACCGCTTTCTAGTTTATAACATCTTGCATCTTTTCATCATCAGCTACAAGTATCACCATCTAGTAAACACTACAAGAACTAAACGAGAGGTGGCTACATACAGGAGACGGTACCGCCATCTAGTGAACACTGCAAGAACTAAACTAGAGGTGGCTACATACAGGGGACGGTACCGCCATCTAGTGAACACTGCAAGAACTAAACTAGAGGTGGCTACATACAGGCTACAGGGGACGCACAGCCCACGCCCTAAGGAGCTTCGCCCCTAATAAGAGTAGGGTGGAAAAGATTCGGCAAGCATTCTCAGCTCATGGTTGGTAGATTGTCACTATCTTCTCAAGTCTAAGGTATAAAACAGCTGCATTTTGCCGGTACTTACCTACTGAGCAGAAACCTGGAGGTTTACAAAGAGGGTTCAGCTTAAATTGAGGATGACGCCGAGCGCGATGAAAAGAAAGTAGTAGTTGTAACCTTAAGAGTCAAAAGAGAGCAGAGTGGATCAGGAAAAAAACAGGGATTAAGGATATCAAAGTTGAAATCAAGAAGAAGAAATGGTCATGGGCCGGGTATGTAGCACGCAGGCAGGATAACAGCTGGTCATTAAGCATACTGACCGGATTTCCAGAGAAAGCAAACGGGTTAGGGGGAGACAGTAAGTTAGGTGGGCAGATGAGATTAGGAAGTTCGCGGGTACATAATAGCAGCAGCAAGCACAGGACCGAGTTGAGTGGCGGATCATGGGAGAGGCCTTTGTCCTGCAGTGGACGTTGTCAGGCCGATGATGAATATTAATATTGAGGTAGCGTTACGTGTACTCAGGTTACTCAAGAAACAATCGACCTGAACAATTGTCGCTTTCTTTAAGGGTCGGTAGGTTCCGCAAACAGGCAATGACTCAGCGGAATTACGACGCACCTGCACATTGATTTGTGTGCCATGACGCGTAGGAGGCACTGAGACATCGTTTAGAATCTCAGTGTTGCGTTACAAGCACTCAAAACGCGTGTTCGTAGGCTACGACGCACGCGCGCGAAATAGAGACGCTCTCGACAGCTTCAGTATACTAAACCGCCACCGTTATGCTTACCCGCCAGAACCCAAGACGTTGCCATGCCATCCGGTCGGCCGCTTCGTCCGTTCCACTGCCCCTAGCACCTTCTGACTGCACTAGTGGGACAGGCGGACGCCGGGACCTCGCCGCCACGTCGGCGCCGCGGCCACCCCGGCCGCCCGGCCACTGGTAGGTGTTCTGTGGCCCAGCGTGACCGTCGAGACGGCGCCTCCCCTCTCTGCCTCGCCTTCAGATGGAATGCGTTGCATACGGCAGTTTTGAATTCGAGAAATTGCGCGCATCTTCGGAGATGTTTTCCTTCCTCTGTGGGTCGCGCTCACGCGGAGACTTCATTGGCTCCGTGCCGGCACTGACGATTGCAGAAGGCCTTATTTATGGATCTGTGGACGCGGTTAACGTTCATTGGCAGTGTGCGTACGAAGGGTTATCGCGTACAGCCGAATGAAACGGTAATTACCGAGTTGCCTTATGTGTGCTTTTGTACTAGCCCACGTTATGTGAATGATAGAATAAATTATTAAGGGTGATTGGGCGCTTATTTCCAATTGTGTCTGCATGGTTGTAGGCATAATAGGCCGCCTTTAGCTGTTGTTTCGTCTAACCTTTAATAAACTTTGCGTCAATAATCATGGTGCAGCGTGCGTCAACTCGCGCAAACGTGGAAAAAATATGACCGTTTGGAGAACACATCGACGTACTAAATAAACATAACGGTTTTATTATTATAGGTGATATAGCTCCAGGTGAAGGCTTAGTAGGGCATAGTAAGTATGTGGGAAATTGAATAAAATGAACATGCCTAGCAGGGAAAGTAAAGAACTTTGATTATGCAATTATGCAATAACGGCTGTGCGTGGTGCCAGGGCCACCACCATGCACGTTTTAACCCTCAATTGTGGTTGATATTTTGGGGGTTTGTCTGCATCTGTGGTGACTTTCTGCTTAGTAATGGAATAGAGTGAATGAATGTGGATCTGTGCAGGGTATCCACAGTGATTCTGTAGCGTACATAAAGTGATGATATCTAAAGGGCTCTAAAGCGTGACGGGGGAGGGGGTGGCAGAATGGCGGAAGGAAAGGCATATATTGCTAAAACAGATAAGTTCACTTTTAACAGGGGAGCTGTTTTAAGGTTGTAGTAAGTCCGCGTAGTGTACGCCATGGTCGGCCGTCTGGTAACTCGCGCGGGGAAAGCCACAAAGGGCCGTTCGCCCTGTCAACCAGGCACTACACTTTCCTTGGTTGGAAAACACGGCGGAGGAAGAAAAACGGTTGGTAAGGAGCCTCAACAAGCCTCGTTTGTTATTGAAAACAAGCCCTCATCAACGTGTCCTGCAAATTTGTTTTTGGTTGGCATGTTCCAAAACAACAATTTTCAGGTTGTGTGTAACTCGGTATATGAATCATGCCTCATGACAATACATAGTTGCTTGGAATGTCTGTTTGTTGTTTTGTTTTGTCTTTTTTGTGTCTAGATACAGTTCTTATAATAAAATATTTTCAAAACTATTTCTACAGTTTTGTTTCCTCGCGAAATTGTTACGTCCTGTTCTACACACTTCATTTTTCATGGCGGCTTTCAGTGAGTAGGAAACACAACAGATCAAGTCACAAGTCTAGCGCCTCCAGCGATCATCACGTTATCATTTATCCATATTGACCATAAATAAATATGGAAACTTCATGCAGATTTCTGTCATGTCTTTCGCAGCATTTGACACGCACATCGCAGTCGCTTTTTATAGTTGGCTATGCTGACACACGTGTATATAAGCGAGACATACCTTGACCGCTTAACTTGAAATCGCACGAAATCTTTTCGCACTTCGCATTTTGCTCTGTCGAATAGCTCGGTGAGTTATTTGGATGTGTTTTGTTAAAATAATGCCAAAATTGAGCTCTTTCTCTCTATGTCGCTCTTTTTTCAGTAACTATAGGCAGCACTGAAATTGTTATCGGACTTACTCACAATGAATATTTCAATATATATAACAGTACTCGCGCAAAGCTAGCGCATGAGTCAGTTGAATAGCTTGAAATAGTTGTAGAACCACTTGCTACTTATCGTGTGTCATTTAACGACCTCAGCAGAGTTACTGGCAAGTATTCCGACTGTATAAGCAGTGGTAACACTACCTTTCAGATAAGTGTTCGTACACTCTTCAGAATTGGTTCGAAAGCAGGTCAATAACTACATGGTGTATATAGATTTTTCACGAGAACAGTTTCCGCCAATTTGAGCTTCGGTTCCGATTTCCCAGCAATTCCGCGGCCTCTGAGGCTAGAAATATGCCTTCATAAATTATTTTTGTTCGTCATCTGTAGTTCAGTATCCAAAGAAAGTGTTCCGCTGCAAGAAGGCGCGAAAACGAACACGGGCATACCCTTCGTGTTAGGCGTGTTTTCCCGCGTATATAGGAGCAGCTTCTTCAACATAAGTTTTAGGTACGCTTTCAGCAACAAAAGCACGCCACCGTCTGGTTACGCTGCACAGACAACAACCAAGCTCGATGAGCATCTTCTTCAATGAACGAGCAATCGAATTCAACTAAACTTCAAACGTGCATGTTCTTTTTTTGAAAATAGCTATGTTATCTTCGCAATCCCGCTCAATACTTTCTCTCGGAACATAATTTTTAACGAACAAGGCCGGCACCCCGTCTTGTAATAGGCACACGTTGTGCGCCAATGAAAGGAGAACTGACAAGTGACGCACCGTTCCTTATGTGCCGTACTATATCTGCGCCTCAAATTAGCTTTTACAAAGTAAATTTATTAAATTTATTTAAAATATCAGAGTGATGTCCACGTTTACGGAATTTTTTCAACGTTTGAGTGAGAGGACGCAAGCTGCGTCTTGAATATATCGCAGCAAATGTTATTAAGGCTGACAATAACCGCACTTCAAAGCGACATATTGTACCTTCAGCAGTGCGGACGAAAAATGCAATCAGCAAACAAACGCCCTTGATGAATGATATCACTCATATTACGACAGCACTGTAAAAAGACGCGCAAAGTGGTTTCAACTCGTCGATAGACAGTTTTAGCTCAACAGCCATGCGCGCGCAGGCTGCCATTGGATTAACAGGCGCACGTATAGATGATTTCTAGGCGCCCGTTGTCCGTGTCACGGCGCCTCCATCTACAATAAATATGTTCACAATAAAGAGTTAAATCACATTACAAGGCATGCAGGCGGACTTTTTTGTGGGGGGAAGGGGGGGGGTTGCTACACCTTTGCTACGCCACGGCGCCTTACGCTAATACGATAAGTAAATACGGCACGGGTCTGTGGTAGCGATCCTCCTCTCCTGCTCGTTCTGCCTAAAGTGCGTCCTGGAATAGGTCTGAGGGCAAAATAACTAGATATGCGAGATGACTGTACGAGCGCTCTTGTATTATTTTACTAAAGTACCTATCCCGATCGGCAGGTGTATCGTCAACATTGCGTAGGCAGACAGGCAACACTACGGCGTGAAACATTGCATAGTAGTTTTTTTAAGGCCTTCGTAGTGTTTGGTTGCTTTTACTGGAGTTAGGAGCACCGAAAACACAACGCATGAGAGAGGAAGGGTGTACCGACTCTAATCTACCAAGTCCCGTACCGTATTTGCGTTCCGTACCTTCCTAACTTTCTAGTTTCCACAACTATTTCTCGAACGCAGTACTACCAAACAAGCAGCGCACTCCACAGACAGAGAGGAGGTGCCGTCGCAACCGCGCCGAGACAGGCGCCGACGCAATCGTGTGCACTGGCGCCAGGACCTACAGGCACAGCGTACCGGGACGAACGACGAACCAAAAGCATGCCACCAGCCACGTGATCTTTGTCGTATTTTACAGGCCAGTGTTGCGGAATTTGTGCCTCCATTCCACTCCAATTCCGTTCCGGGGAATTGAAACTTGCCGCCATTCCATTCCTTTAAATTCCTCGGAACTAAAAAAACTTTGCCCATTCCCACTCCGGGAATGGTCAGGCTGTTCAATTCCATTCCTGAAATTCCTTAACGTCGGAAAGGCATATTGATAGTTTTAGTGAGTTAAGAATGTACGCCCCATAAAGCTGACGTCAACCGATGAAACAAAACCTGCAAAAAATTAAGCATTGCCATTTTTTGGGCGTGTTGGTAAACGGAACTCGAAAACACATTGAGAGCTAACATATTAGGCGCATTGCTATGTCGTCTGCCTTACGTTGTTTGTTAGCGCTCTATATGTTTTCGAGCGTTTATTTCGTGTGAGCAAATGTATACACCTTGGAAGGGGAAGGATATCGCGAATCCGCGCCCGGGTCTATAGTTCGAGTTTGCATAATCACGCAAAGCACGTTACCAAGGTCTAGGGCTAGTAGCTTGATGACGAATTTCGTGCAATAACTCACCCTGCTGATTCCCGCAGGGGCAGTTCTATTGCTACCCATAGTATTTGCATAATATCGTTTAGGCTTGAATATGTCACTCCAAAAGTGAAAGCATAGCGTAATTTTCTGCCGACCAAATCAGTGTGTGAGAAGACTAAGCAATTTTTCCAGATGTGTGAAGTGGTCGTGAATATGGAGAAAACCAAGATATGCTTAAACCGGAGCAAGACCCCCAAGATCTGCTTGTATCAGTTGGAACAGGGCACTGTTCGGGCACCTTGTGCCTTTGCGTCGATTGCGCAACACTGCACCGCAGTAGTGACGCTTGTCAAGCACACCTCGCAAGCATTAATGGGGTGAGAACTTGTGTTCGCCTGTGCGCAGGTATGGAATCTCTTCGTTTGTCGCAAACGTCTGTCGGGTACTAAACTGCTCATGGGATAAAATTCAGGCTGTACCGAGAGTATACGCCACTTTCGTGTGGGTGTATCCTTGGGCGAACGCGCATGGATAACTTGTTTCTCCCTTCAATGTCTGCCGCACTTGTTTATACACTAACTTCCCCTCGGTTTCTCTTTTACAAATACGCAGATCGTTCATATATACTTTTACATCATGCCTACCCTTGGCTCTGGCTTGGCTCTGGCTAACTGAAAGCACAGCTAGAGAATGCGTAGTGATCTTCGACTTTAATAATGATTATTCACGTTCAATGTTCCAAAACCACAATATGACTGGGTGACGGCGTAGTGGAGCACTCTTGAAATTTCCACCACCTGAGGTTCTTTACGTGCATTTGAATCTAAGCACACAGCCTTCAAGCGTTTTCACCTCCATCGAGAAAATGCGGCCGTTGCGGCCAGGATTTGATCTCGTGATCTGCGGGTTAGCAGACAAGTGCATTAGCCACTAAACCACCGTGGCAGGCCAACCTTCGATTTCATTAAAACATGTACACAAGCCTACACGACTAGTTTTAGCATGATAATACGTAGTAGCAATTAAGCGTATGGCAAAATACGTTCCTCTTCAATGATTCCTGCTTCGCGATGCGCACATGAGTATGCTCCGAGCCCAGCCAAGTGAGGAGCAGTAGCGAAGAAAAAGGATAACGATAATTTTCTATTTTTTTTATATTACGGTAGTTTATATTCAATATAGAGACTATGCTGTGTCCTATATGAACGGTAAAAATAAGTATTGCACTCTCTGTTTTCAAGTACGTTCTTTATTTTTATGAATAATTATTACTCGAAAAGCCAAAGAAAAAAAACGCCAGGCCTGCGTGGAACGCGCTGCACAGTCACAGCGAAAGCTGGGAGAGCAGCCTTAAAAGCCTTTTCTAAGCACTCTTTGGGTAAATGCCACCACTTGCTGGGTACCCACTATGCCATAAATAATCATAATTTTTGTGGTTGGCTGCTTGGTTGGTTAGTTGTTCCTCAGAGTTCTGGCGCAACCCACCACGGTGGGTCGGCCATGAAACGAACGAACCTCATTTGTGAAATAGAATTTTTTTACCATCTGGGTTGTAGGCCAGCATTCACATGCTATCCTCCGTCGTTCTTCGGAGAAGCGTGGTATCCGCTACACACTTGCTAAGATTTTTTTCAATGTCTTTAAGCAGTAGCTGATGATGAAGAATTATGCATAAACTTGGTATGTGCCACAGTAATAGGTGATCAAGAACAAGTTTTCTGATTTGTTGGAGCATTGGACAACCCACTCGTTACGCAATTCGCATTGTGTAACGCCTGGTTGTTCTTTCGATGTTCCAAAACGCTTTTTTACTCATTAAAACAATTTAACTCCCAACATCAATCCTGCCTAAGAGCGGTATCGGTCGCTCGCAGCTTTCCGAGTCTAAAACAGGCCACCAAAAATTTAATTCATTTTCATCGGCTCAAAAATCTTTCTACAAGACTAACACGTCTGGCAATTGGTCACTAGTTCTTTGGTAACCACTACGTCGTAAAATGTGCTTAGGTGTCGCCGTGAATTTTAAAGGCTGCAATGACAAGCAGTGCAATTAAAAAAAAGGAAGCTTTATTTCGGTTTTAATCCTCGAAATTTTACAAGCAAACTTTATGAGCTCAATGGGCGTTTCGCCATTTAGTTTTCTAAAACGAGAAATTTGAATGACGACTGCTAAGTCTTTAAAGAAAGAGAAAAAATGCGATGATATTGCGTATACCTATGGCTGCGTGTTTCGCTTCACAAACATGAACTGCTAGAAAGAAGTGCTTGACAGCCATTTTCGCTTCGCTGTCATCATCAGGGATGCCTTAGAAAAAAAAACGTGTTTCACGTCAGTCACGCTGAAAAGTGGCCTTGCGATGCGGGAAAGCAGAAAAAAGCGGTTTTTGTTCGCTTTTCAATAGCACAGGGGCTTTACGGTGTCTGCACAAGTTCCTTTTGCAAGATAAAGCGAATTTTTTCCTGAAGTGGATCCAGGCATATTGTCTTGGTGGGCACTATCACTTTGCCTGATATTTTTTTTTACATCCACCTGGTTGGCTCTACTTCAGTGTCTGCATTCGCGACGGTGCTGGCGCTGTCCTGCCTTAAAAAAAGGTGTCCTCTCCCCAGAACAGCAGAACGCATCTGCTCGGCTGTTGCAGATGAACACCACGAACAGGCACTGTGCCGTGCTCCCTACCGGGTTAAAGAAACTAGGTGCCTTTTTCTTCTTCTAACCACTACCGCCACCACACCACGAACACTTTAACCGTGGGTCTAGGAGGGCTCCCATAAAAAAACACACACGCAAAAAAAACAACAGTGAGCCCACGTGCTTGCGAACCACTTTTCCAGGCTACGATGTAGGCCTTTAGCTGACCATTTGCTAAGAAGTGCGCCTGTGCCTTTGTTTAAGGTTTCCGCGAAGCAAGCTTCGATATTTCACCACGCGGGAAGTAAAAGCCCGGCTGTCTCATGCATTTCATGCAGCAACTCCGTAGCTTCCTCTACTGGGGAAAGAAGCTCAATCAAATCTGTCGCCAGCCTCAGTTCATATTTATACAGTTTAACCTTCTTGCACGCGTGCAGGGTTTCTGTCAGTCCTGGATGACTGGAAAAAGTGGTAACAATCTTTCTCATGATTCGAAGCTGCGAGTTCCACCTCGTTGCGTTGTGAGATTCCAAATGCGGACCGGCCCCATTAAACACTTTTTCCGTGTCGGCGGGGCTGTTGCGTATAGATGCAACGATGGCGCTACATTTTTCTACGACTTCCTCGGCACTTGGGTCCTAAAATAAAGTGAGGATGACAATTAGTAAACATTGACATTGCAAGTACAGGTAACGCAAACGGTCAATGCAACAGAGTTCCAGAAAGAGAAATACGACATGTGCAATAGAAGGATATTAACGAGAAAAATAGCAGAGAGCCCAAAATACAAGCAAGCAAAAATAGCTTAAACAAGGAATCAACCTAATCCAAATCTATAATGTGTATTGCTTCCGAACAACATGGGCGTCCTTTTTCGTGATGTGTGGTTTTGATCATTTTTGTTTGTCCTTCTACGCACTACAGAGCCGTTTATTAAAGTGGTGAGAGAAGAACTCGAACTGGCTGCCTGGTCTGCGGCAAAAAAATGATCCGCGGCACTTAATTGATGGGAAGCAGAGTTCGTGACCTCGATCACGGCAGCAAGTGTTCCACGAATTCCTGAAATGAAGTAGCGAAGCACGCACAAAATTTGAGATATACATCGGGTGCGGATAGCTGCATAATAAAGTTTCCGTGCATCAAAACTGTATTAGGTACAGTTATCCACATTTTTTCAAACTACAATTATTATATTCCTATATTGTTTGCCCACGCATTCATGGCAAATTATTTAACGAATCTTGGCTTTATAAAAATAGTAGTGAATGAATGACGTATCTATTGATGCAAATAAGGTAAAACAATAATGTTATTTATCAGAACATACCTACCGAACGGCGTCTTTAACGCTAAGCTGCAGGCTGTGCGCGGCCCAGCCAAATCGAATTTGCTCCAAGTGATGGAGTTTGCTTAAACTCATTGGTAAAGTGTTCCGGGCAGTCGTCAAAACTGCCCCGCCGTGGTGTTCTAGTGGCTAATTTACACGGCTTCTGAACCACAGGTCGCGCGATTGAATCTCGGCTGCAGCAGCTGCATTCTCGATAGAGGTGAAAATTCTTTGGGCCCGTGTGCTCAGACTTGAGTGCACGTTAAAGACCCCCAGGTGGTCGAAATTACCGGAGACCTCCACTACGGCGTCTCTAAAAATGTTATGGGGGTTTTGGGCTCTTAAACTCCACATATAAATCAGTCATCAAAACTGTCATCTTCATCGCGCTTTTCAGTTTCCCACCCAGCAAATACAAAAGCCTTTCACATCAATCAAACGTTATCTGCCACCGCGCAGATGACAAAGAAAATGAAATAAGAACAGTTAACGCAGGCGAAAAAGTGCGAAAACACATATTCGACCTAGTCAGCGATGTTCCACTTCTGCAAAGTTGCGTCGTACTCGCAGCGGATCCGAGCACCTGCGTTGCTCCCCATCAGGCGAGTGAAAATGAGAAGATACGTGTCAGCCGCGAAGTTGCTGTCCACGAATGTTGCTTCGACAGCCAGGAAACCCGTCATGTTGAGTGCGATACAGACGTACTCCGCTCACGCCAAGGACGATGATATTTTGGTCTTCAGCACTTATACTTACTTGGGCAGCAACTACTCTGAGGTCATCCCGCGATGGCAACTTGTAGCCAGGGACGGCGACCTGGATTTGATAGAATCCAAAGCAGTTACTTTGATCCAAGGCGGCTTCTAAAATTTTCATACGTTTACAGATTGTAGAAATCCCTCCCTCTCGATGACACGAAAAGGCTCCATGTTTGTGTAATCATATTCAGCATGGCGTCGTCAAGAGCAGGCACGGAGCCCTAGGTGAAGGCGGACGTCATTTTCGGCTAGTTTCCCAGCCCTTTCTCTCGTGGCTTGTGCTTTCTTTTATAGAGCCGAATCAGAAACGATGATACTCTGAATACAGCAGGTATAGTTTCGAAGAAAAGTTTGGAGCATGTAGCTTCTTTGTTTTCTCCACGTGTAATTTCAAAATTCTGTTTCGAGTGTGCCTTGTTCGCGTACAAAAACTGCATGCGCCAGCAACTGGGCGCAGGAGCCAGTGTGGTTGTGCGTTACGGTAGTGCTTCCCTAGCCGGCGGCGCCACCCGGGCTGCCCTCCCCCCCCCCCCCTAGAAACAGAGCGAGCGAACGTGGGTTTTCTTCGGTGAGAATCGTGGCGTCGGGATTCCGCAGAGGTGCCGCCGTGTCCATGCGTGGTTACGTGTGCTGTTCTGCATCGTCTCGGAACCTATGCTTTGAAAAGTTTTTCTCTCTCTTCCTCGTACGAAGGAAGATACAACACGGTTCATCGCGTACGACTGCACTGCGCTGCCCTGCAGACCTTCGCCGGCTGAGTTCCGAGCAAAGGCGCCTATGTGTCTAGACAGGAATGACAGCACTGCGAAAGGGTGTGTGAGAGGGGTGTGGGGGGGGATGTATGAGGGGAGACGGGGCGCAAGCTGATATAATACGAAAACTTGCAGTCAACACGAGTACTGCGTCAGTAGTACCAGTACGCATAAACCAAGAAAAAGAAGCGCTTTTTCGTCCCAGTCGCGTCTGGCGACAGAAGCAAGCAGAAAAAAAATGAGGGTGGGGAGGGGGCCGGTGGCTGAGGCCGGCTTACAAATGTACCGTGCTTGTAATCAGCCAAGCCATTTTAAAACTCCTACTTTATTGCTAAATTCGAGGCTCTAAGTTACTAATGTATAAAATTTCATTCACAGTGCGTGGATGAAAACGTACTCTATTTTCGAAAAAGGACGCAATTCCATTCCACTCAAAATGCGCTCAATTCAATTTTTATTGTAATCCTCCAAGTGTTGCCCCCCATTCTATTCCCATTCCATTCCAGGTGTGCGAAAATGTAGAATAATTCCGGAATCATTCCACTTCCGGAATGGCAACGCCGCAAACAGTGACACGCCCGCCGATCGTAACACGCTGCACGAATGACAGTTATCTCTGGAAGAAAAGTCAAATCTTGTTATCTTATTGCTAGTTCTGCTACCTGTTTTCTTTCCGACATCCAACCTCCGTTATTGGGCTTACACGATATCAAAATAAACCTTTTTTTTTTGTTGCCTCAGAGCGCTTGTCTTGTACACGACAGGCCGCTAGTTATCGTGAACACCCTTCGGGCTTCTCACTACCTCAATACGACCACTCACTGTGTGTGGGTCGCTGAGCTTTCTGTGCGGCATACCGACTCGCGCTTATGAGTACACACTCACGTCCACAATCACGCCCAGTCGATTACCCTCATGTGGGCTCACTCACGTTTACACACGACTACTCATACTGAGTGCTGTTACGGGTTGGAAGGAAGGACGCTGGAGGTGATGGCATCCCACCGCTGCGACCAGTTGATAAGGTTGAAGGAAGAAGGTCGCTGGAGGATACGAGAAACATAACAGGGGTTTATGACATTATTTACACATATTTACAGAAAAGAAGCGTTAGTGGTTTCACTAACCACGATCGTGGTGGTTGAACGTTACATAGTTCAGAGCGACGTCCAGCACTCTGCGGCGTCATTTTATGCCCCGTCGGCCTCCTCCTCTCCGAGTGGAACACCAATCACACACACACAACAGATGAGGGGGACAAACATGCACGGTCCACGTGAACGTCCAAGTTTGAGTTGTGAACACTGCACTGCAAGGTGGTGCCAGCAGGGCTCTTCCTCGTCGTGTGTGTGCCGCTAGTGGAGAGTTCCCACGATCCTGGCAGCATACTTCAAAGGGTCCGCCGATTTGTTCGCTTCATTAGCGGGGTGATTTGCGGTGGCCGCCGCGGTCTCTTCCAGGAAGTTGCTGTCTTTGTTGGCCTCTCTCGAACGCTTAACGGCATCTTGGCGACACGACGTCTCGTCCTCCGGCTAGCACGTACAATGCCTGACGAGCATAGGCAGTCAGCCGGTCGGCTTGGTGATTGGGGATTAAAAAGGAGCGCCGCTCTCCTGTCAGCTCTGTCAGTCACAACAGCTCCCCCGTCGCCAGATGAATCACCGAGGTCATCAGGCACGCTGCTGCTTGAAGGGACGACAAAAGGGTCCGCATTTGAAGGACGGGAACTCGCCTTTGCTTGCTGCTTGGTCTGGATAATAGCTCAAATCTTCGGCAGCGTCGGTCAGACTGGGCGCCGAACGGATTGAGAACCTCTCCAGCGGATCGGCTTACGCACAAAGGCGTCTGCCCAGACGAATTTTCAGGCCAAATTTAACAGTGCTCAATCACGTCCACTCACCAGTGACGGATAGCACTCACGATCGTGCTCACAACTATACTCACAACTGCTCACTCGCGCTCATACTCACGTCTAGGACAGCAGAGGATTCTTACACGGAGGCAGGAATTTTCTTCCTCCTTGAATTTACACGTGCCTTAATACTGTGATTACAGCTCGCTATCCGCTCCAGTGCTGCAATGACCTAAATGAGCGCCATGAGAGCATCGCTTCAACATGGCTGTTAACTTGTGCTCAGATGTGGGTGCACGGTAAAAAAACCCCAGGTGGTCGAAATTTCCGGAGCCCTCCACTACGGCGTCTCTCATAATCATATGGTGGTTTTGGGACGTCAAACCCCACATACCATAGAAGTGTGGTGGTTTGAGCTAGTTATTATGACATCACGATAGCTATAGCGCGAGAACAGAACGACGACAAAGCGACTCCTTCTTGTCCCTTTGATGATGATGAGGATAATATATGTTGTTTAATGGCGCAAGGGCCGTTGATGGCCAAAGAGCGTCAGGAAATGATATCGGATCGGAGCAATGGTTATGTTAAATGGCTGTAAAAGGGCCTATGATTCTGCGCTCTAAAGGTGCGTAAGACATATAATTGTTAAAATCATGAAAGTGAAGTGAAGCATGCCTGGTCAGAATGAGTCTTAAGTAATCATGGCACCATAGAATAGGAGTGTTATATTAGCACCGATACCTCGCCAGCGCCTTTGGTCCCAAGGGCTGGGAGACAGGTGCTCTTTGGATGTAGCATCCACAGCAGCAGCCTCCTTTCAGAGGCCGTGCTACCGATCACTTGAGTAGATAACATGAAAAGTATTTGCTTCCTTTACGAATGCATTGAGTGCATTACATTTAAAAAGAGGTTCACGACCAATAAGCATAGCTGGATGAAAGGGTATGTGTTCCTTGTACGCTAGTGGAAAATGTTCTTTCCTGTAAGGCTCTAGCTCAGAGCATTCAAGGAGTATGTGGAGTACGGTAAGTGGACGGCCACATCTGTGACAGCTGAGTGGGTCACCACCGAACAAAAGGTGTGTGTGCGTGCTGTGTGTGTGATCTATTCTAAGCCGACAGAGGCTGACCTCTGTACGGCGCGTTTTCGACGTGGGTGGCCAGTTACCGAGGTATGGTTTGATCAAATGTAACTTCTTATGAGTTTGTAGATCTCATAACTTCTGCCAGTAAGCCCTGAGCTTTTTCCGTATGTTAGGTTTTAAGTCCATTATAGGGACAGCAACTGAGTAGAGGGCAGTGCTTTCGTTGATTGACGCGGCAAGCTGGTCAGCCAACACATTTCCGTCGATCTCGTGGTGTCCTGCCGCCAAGCACACGACGATATGTTGCTTGGAAGCATAGGCCGCGCAGAGTATTGAACAGAGAGATATAGTTATAGGGTTTCTGTGTTTTTCTAGATTTTCAATGTTTTTACGACACACAGGAAGTCTGTGTATATAACTACCCTTGGCGTATTCAATTCTTTGACGTGTTTAACGGCTACGAATAACGCGTAAGCCTCAGCTGTAAAAATGGTTGTGCTGGTGGACAGAACGCCGGCATCCGAGAAGGATGGGCCGACCACCGCATAGGACACGTCAGTAGGGGACTTGGATGCATCAGTATAATATTCTGGACAGTCATATTTATGTTGCAGCTCTAAGAAATACATCAGGATGTGTATGGGGGAGGCATGCTTTGTGACAGCTACGAAAGATGTGTCACAGTCTATAACTTGCCACTGCCAAGGCGGGAGCCACAGAGCAGGGGGGGCTGAGGTGGTATTCAAGCAGTGGGACATCTGTTTCTTCAGCTAGGTCTCTAACACGCAGCGAGAAAGGGCGTGCCATTGCGGGCCGATTGCAAAAAACTTGAGAGCTGGACAGGTCGTTGATGGTAGAATATGCGGGTTGCTCACTGTTCACAATTACTCTAAGGAAAATATATGAAGGAAGAATATGTTCTCTGCAGATGGAGTGACCACTCGTCCGATTCCACATAAAGGCTTTCAACTGGGCTTGTTCTAAAGGCACCTGTGGACAGGCGGATGCCTTGATCATGAACAGGGTCCAACAATTTCAGAGCACTTGGCGTGGCAGAGTGATAGACTATTGCACCATAATCAAGACGTGAGCGTATAAGGCTTCTATACAGATTCATGAAGCACTCTCTGTCGCTGCCCCACGTTGTTCATGACAGCACCTTTAAGATATTCATTGTTTTCAAGCATTTTTAAGATGTTTATGTGCGGTACAAAGGTTAACTTCGCATCTAAAATTATACCTAGGAACTTATGTTCTGTGTTTACGGGTAGACGCTCACCCTTAACGACCACTTCTGGATCAGGATGCAAGCCTCTTTTTCGTGAAAAAAGGACACAGGTGCTTTTCTGTGAGTTTAGTTTGGACCCATTTTCATCAGCGCATTTGGATACCTTGTTAAGGGCAAGCTGAACTTGTCGCTCACAGATCCCAAGAGAACACGATTGAAAACATATCTGCACATCGTCGACATATGTTGAATGAAAGATATTACGCGGGATGTACAGACGGAGAGAATTCACTTATATAATAAAGAGCGTACAGCTGAGCACCCCACCCTGTGGCACTCCGGTTTCCTGTACAAATGTTCGGAACAGAACATTGCTCACTCTAACACGGAATATACGATCAGACAGATAGCTTTCAATGACACTGAACATAATACCGTGTATACCTATGTGTGAGAGGTCTCCCAATATTCCGAACCTCCACGTAGTATCGTAGGCCTTCTCCATGTCGAGGAACACAGATAAGAAAAACTGATTATGAAAAAAAAGCCTCACGTATGTGTGCCTCGATACGTATAAGATGGTCGGTGGCAGATCCTCTCTAAACCCGCACTGCTATGAGTCGAGCAATTTCTTTGCTTCTAAGTAGTGGAGTAAGCGGCAATTATTCATTTTTTCAAATAGTTTGGAGAGGCAGCTTGTTAACACTATAGGTCTGTAACTTGATACAGTAGAGGGATCCTTTCCCTGCTTCAAAATTGGAATTATAACATCCTCCTTCCAGGAGGAGGGGATCACGCCTGAAAACCATATGCGATTATAAAGAGAGAGGAATGTTTTTTTTAGTTTCGAAAGGTAGTTCCTTCAGCATCGCGTACATTACATTGTCAGGACCTGTGGTAGATGTATTACAGCAGCTGAGTGCTGTTAGAAGTTCTGCTAACCAGAATGGTTCATTATATGCCTCATTTCTTGCGGATTTTCTTTCTAACCTTTGTTTTTCTATTAGTGCTTTGTAAATCTGGAAGGTTTTGGAGCAGTGGGAGGAGCTCGATATGTGTTCGAAATGTGTGCGAATAAAGTTGGCTTGATCCTCCAAGCTTTCCCCGAGGCTATTTACTAGTGGCAGGGAATACGTTTGTTGGCCCTTTACCATATTCCACACTTATTCCACACTTTACCTTTACCTTATTTCACACTTTTCCCTCATCTCTGTATGAAATGATACTCAATATAAACTTTTTCCAGCTTTCTCGTCTAGCTTGTCGATGCGTTCTCCTTGCCTGCGACTTGACCTGCTTAAAATTATCCAGGTTTTCTGCTGTCGGGGAATCACGAAGCAACGCTCATGCTTTGCTCTGAGTGGTCCGTGCTTTTCTGCATGCGTCGTTCCACCATGAGACTCGCCGTTTAGAAGACATGCCGCTCGTTTTGGAAATACATTTAGATGCGACATCAAGTATAAAAGCTGTAACATACGTGACAGCGTCATCTATGGTCAGGGCAGACAGCTCAGTCCATGTTATGTGTGTAAGAGTTCTATACCCTTTCTAATCAGCTGAGTTATTCTTCAATCGTGGAACCTGCGGGGGTAGTTGATCTTTGTTCGGCGCACTTAGGATGATTGGGAAGTGGTCACTGCCATAAGGGTTTTTAGGAACGTTCACTTAAAAACAGGTAAAAGGGACGGTGATAAAATGCTAAGATCTATGGAGGAGTACGTGTTGTTTGCAAAGGCTCCTTTATATTTGAAAATATAAACTAGAAGAGAAAAGGAGCGGTTCAATGAGACGTCCTCGCGCTTTACAGTGAGTATCGCCCCACAGGACACTGTGTGCATTAAAATCACCTAGAATTAGAAACGGCTCTGGGATTTCATTTATTAATGAATCTAGACCTATTAATGATTCTTGAACTTTGTGTAGCTGTTGATGCGGTGGTATGTACACAGAGCATATGGTAATGAGTTTATTAAAAATTACAGCTTGAATGGCCACGGCCTCAAGGGCCGTTTGGAGCTTCGAATGCTGGCATGCTATCTTCGATCAGCTATAATGGCCACACCACCAGATGGTACGACAGCATCCTCCCGGGCTTTCCGGAAAATGACATATTGCCGTAGGAAGTCCTTGTGTTTAGGAGTTAGGTGCGCTTCTTGCACACATAGTACTTTCGTGTTAAACTTACTCAGAAGTTATTGGACGTCATCTAAATTTCCAAGTATTCCCCTCACGTTCCACTGTATGATGTTGTCCATAGTGGAAGAAAAAAAGGAAGAAGTGCTGTGTGCATAAAAGACGGAGATTAGCTCATTTTACAGGGCGTTTGTGAGGTCCTGTAATCGGCATTTTGTCCTTTTTGGGGCGGTCGAGAGAAGCTCGCCGCTCTTGCGGCGCTTCTTGCGCCGTTTGGCTTGAACTGGTGTCCATAGCCTCTTGCGAGGCATTGGACGCCCGCTCTCCAGAGCGATCTGTGTGTCGCTTATACTTCGCCTCGATCAACGAAGTCCTTGTCTCCACCGAGTGGGAGCTCGATGATGCCCTCTTGGCCTCGTGATTGCCCTGGCTGCTGCCAGAGCTCGTAGAGGTCACTGGTGTGCACAGGCTGAATGTGGGCAGGGCAGTGCTGGCTGCTCCCGCCGTAGGGGCTTGTGGCGTTGGCCTCGGCACGCTAGGCGTGGTCCGAGCAACTGCCAAGGGCCTTTGTGGTGCCACCCCTCGTTGCACCACTTCAACGAAAGGTGTTCTTAGTGCCAATGGTCACGAGATCCGTTGTCTTGCTGCCCTGGATGTGATAATTTCCTTAACTTTTATAGTTTGTATTTCTTTTTTTTCCAGACTGGGCACGCTCTGGAGTATGCGGGGTGACTACCTTCGCAGGTAGCACAGAGGACCTCGTCATGACTACATTCATCAGCACTGTGGTCGGTCGTGCCACACGTAGCACACATCAGCTGCCCTCGGCAGCTCTGGAATGCATGACCAAATCGCTGGCATTTGAAACAACGCCGCGGGTTTGGAATAAAGGGTCGGACATGGAGTTTTATATAGCCATTTTCGAGAGTGTCAAGTAAAGTGGTTGAGCTGACGGTATCAAGTGCTTTGTTGGCATTAGGATGTTGTTGCGTCTGATTTTGATGCGTTGGACATGTATTACACCTTGGTCCTTTCATTCATCAAGGTGCTCTTGTTCAATCAGTGTCATCAAATCTTCGTCCGATACCACGCCCTTCACTGTATTCATGGTACGGTGTGTGCTCACAGAGACGGGGATGTTACAGAAGGCTACAAGGTGCGAAAGTTTATTGTACTGTTCCTTTTTAATTCGAGAAGCGAATCTCCACTTGCCATTTTCGTGGCCTTATTACCGGTTCCAATGGTCTCTCTCAAGCACTTGGCCACGAGGAAGGGTGAGATTGCTCAAGCTTTTGTAGATGATTGTTCGCAGTTGAGGACATAGTATTTTGGGAAAGTTTCTCTGTTTTTGGGTAAAGTAGTGAAGTTGCGTCGGTGCGTACCCTTTTCGAGGCACGATCAGTTAGAGAGGGGGTCGAGGATCCCATAGGAAAATGTGGATTTTTCGGTAACGGCGCCTACCACCCACCACGGAGTCCAACAAGAGCACGTGGCAGAGCATGTGGACCTTTCTGCGCAAAGCCAGCGGTACGCAGTTACTATAACCCAATATGGTTTACCCTAGTTTGGATAGCCACACAAGGTTAACCCTTGCCGCCAGGAAAAACAGAAGTAAATTGAAGAGAGGAGAGAACAAGAAAGATTGAAAGTGAGAGCAAAAGACGAAGATGAAGAGATGGAGAGACAGGAAGAGGTGACTGCTGGTTTCCCCAGGGAGGGTCAGCCCAGGGGTGCCGTCTATGTGAAGCCGGGGACAAAGGGGTGTATTGCCACCGCTGGGGGGCCTTAAAGGTCCAATCACCCAGCATTGGCACAACCCCCAGGATCCACCATTCCCCGGACACGGCTCAGCCACGCACGGCTAAGCGTGGGAGGGAGTCGAAACTCCCCCGTTAGCTCAGGTCCGTGGTGTCGCTACACACCAAACGCCTACTTGCGCAGGCGCCCCTGCAAGGATTGTCCCTTTGGCGTCGTTCTGTTCTCGCACTATCACTATCGTCACCCCACATATCAATCAATCAATCAATCAATCAATCAATCAATCAAGTGTCCTACAAAAAGGTTTCTTTTTTATTGTTGCCGAAATTGCTGGTAAGCGCAGTATTTGAGCAAAGCATAATAGATTTCGTGAACAAATGTATATATTCAAGGACTACTTATGAGAACATGGTTAGAAGAAGAAATTAAGAGCCGTGTCTCGCAGGCAGTGATGTCTGACAACACATAATAATTTATCGTATTAAACAACGTAAGTAGAGACTGTATTAGTTAGCTCTATGACGTAATTCATGCCTAAGACTAATGTTGAAATTCATTGGTGTACAGGTTTTTAGAGTGAGAAGAGAAAGGGTGAATACAAAAAGCGAGTAATTGTTAGCGATTATGTTATAGCTACCGATAAATGTTATTCAGTGGACGCCAGCCAATACTGAGGTATTTTTTTTTGGGGGGGGGGGGGGGGGGGGTTTAGAAAAAGTGGTTATTGATTTAGAGTACTTGGTACTCTACTAAAGAAGAGCATAAAGCCGGGCTGTGGGCTGTGGGCCTCACACTTGATGAGGCCGTCTTGACAAAAATTACGAACGAGTTCACAGCGTAAAATAACACCAGAAACTCCCACGGCTGCTAGCACACTTCTTTAACGAGGTACTGCATGGTAGAGAAGTTGTGTAATATAGACATGTGTGTGAAAAAATGAAATAATTCTCGAGGTTCTCACGCGCCAAACGCCCCATTTGATTACAAAGAATGAGACACATCTAAGCGAAGGGCTTCAAAATTTTCGACTGCCTTGGATCCTTTAACGTGTACGTGTATGTAGTACATTCACTTATAGTATTTATTCCAGCTCTTATTTGTAGGCTCAGCGCAGCTGAACACAGTAACTTTTGTATCGCCATGGCGGCTTGAAAGTGGCGGCTGAACATTTCTTCGATTGGACTTAAGAAAGATGTATCCACGTGAGTGTGCAAAAGTAAGTGTAAGAAAACGTGGTCATAGGAGAAAATAAATGTCTATGAGCGTGAGCGGACCTGTCAACGTGAGTGAGTTCTGGGAAGTCCGAGTTCACGTGAATGCAGCTCTCTATGACATGGCGCGAGCACGAACATTCGTGTAGGCGTACGAACGTACGAATGTGAGTGGCAGCGTTTGTCTCAATACTAATATCGGTGAATATTAGTGTATATAAGAATAAGCGCGAGCGAACACTTCTGAATATGAGTAACGCGAAATTTGTATACGAGTGGCTGAGTATGAAAACTAGTGAATGTCCGAGTGTGAGCAAATGTATGAACGCAAGCGCCGATAAATCAGTGCTTGGCTACTAGCAAGCATATGAGTACAGATGTATGTGGACTTAAACGAACGCTATCGAGCGTCCGTGAAACGACGCCAATGATCGGAAGTTCAAGTGTAACGTTGAGAAAAGCCGATGTGCGCGAGTGCAAGTGAATGTTTCAGCATGTGACATGAGCCAATTGAGGGGCGGGGGGGATTGAGTATGACTTTGCATAACCGAACATCACAACGTTATTAGCATCCGAGCCAGTAATAGCTTCATTTTAGGTGTGAAACAAAAACAAGAAATATGAAGACAAACACCTCTCAACTTACTGTTGCGACCATGTCTCTAAGTGCTTTTTTTTACACACAGCTTAGTCTACTGGTTCCAAAAACATTCCCAAAACACCCGCCACGGTGGGCTAAAGTACTCGACTGCTGACTCGCAGACGGCGGGATCGAATCACGGATGCAGCGGCCACAATTTCAGTTGAGGTGGGAATGCTCAGGGCTCATGTACTTACATGTAATTGCACGATAAAGAACGCCAGGTGGTCGCAGTGTCTGGAGCGCTCCCCTACCGTGCCTCACATATAGATATCGTAGTTTTGGAATTGTAAACTCCAGCAATCATTACCGAATTTCTATCTTTCTCTGAAAGTACACAAGAGCCAGTGAGGTGACAGTTTCCGGTGTTAACGATATTCCATGATGGCTTTATATGGTCAGTGCTGTTCGGCCTCTCAAGATATGCATGCAAATCTATCATCGCTTTCAATACGAGAAACAGGCTCGCATTGTGGCTGAGAATCTGTGCACACTAAGGGTATACTTTCGCTTGAAAGAATGCAACAGAAAGGATAAAATGGCACACACTGGGGTGACAATTGATTCTATAACTTTTTCAAGTTCTTCAACTTACTCCACCTCTAGTTTTGAGCGACTTCTGTTAAATGCAGTGAAGTATTTATTTTGAGCAACTCCGATAACCTTTGCCACTCTGCCTAGTCACAGCAACAATAAAAGGATAGAATTCAAATTTAGCGTTGTTTTAATACAACTCGTCCCCATAACTTACCGAGCTATTTGGGCACAGGAAAATGGGAACTGTGAAAAGATTGCCCGTGATTTCGAATTAAGCAGTTAAAACAGGCCTCGCTTATACATACATACATACATACATACATACATACATACATACATACATACATACATACATACATACATACATACATACATACATACATACATACATACATACATACATACATACATACATACATACATACATACATACATACATACATACATACATACATACATACATACATACATACATACATACATACATACATACATACCCAACTTAATAGTGCAAATGCGTTGCGTATTGTGTCATACGCTGCGAAGGACACTGCAGAAAAGGGCATGAAGTTCTCGTATTGATTTCTGATCTTTATGAATAGATATTACGTAGTTATGGCTGGCGGCATCAGGCTTGTGACATGGTATGTTGCCATACTTGTTCACCGTGAGCAGCTATGAAAAACAGTATCAGAAGAAGGGGACGTAATAACGTGGCGAGGAAATAGAACTGTAATGACGGGTTCTTAAAATACTGACCATTATGAGGAGGTGCGGTAGACTGCAGTCCCGTACCGTATTTGCATTACATGTCTCCGCAATTTGCTGAAACTCTTTCTCGGACGCACTACTAGCAAACAAGCTGCGCTCTCCGAGTGACGAGAAACAGAGAAAAGGTGCCATGGCTGAACCGAGACTGGCGCCGACGCGCGGTGCACCATGGCGCCAGGACATGCAGCCTACACGAATGGCGCAGAACGCTGGGTGCATGCTGCTTTGGCGTGTGTGTGTGTGTGTGTGTGTGTGTGTGTGTGTGTGTGTGTATCGCCGTGTGTGTGTCTATTGCTGTGTGTGGCGGGGAGGTGCTTGTGTGTGTGTGTGTGTGTGTGTGTGTGTGTGTGTGTGTGTGTGTGTGTGTGTGTGTCTCCGTGCGGACACCATTAGGCAAGTCGATGCAAGATGTCATGTATACCAATGCATCTGTGTGTGCTGCATTTAGTTGTGTAAGCCCCGTCTGGCGAATCATCGCTACAAAAAGAGTCGGCCGGTGAGTGCCTGTGGACACAACGCTATTGGCCACAGACGAAGTCGACCACTGAGATGTGTCTGTGTGGACCCTCTGAAAACGGAACTATAACCTCGTGCCCCTTGTAAGGCCGTTGAAGGCAAGCAGTTAAAAAGGCGATGTTATGGCTGAAGGCAGCTCTGAGGAAACTGTCAATCTGGTTTGTTCTCCGCGCCATCGCGTACCTGAAGATTTGAAAGAACACTATGAGAATGTTGGGAGCACGCCAGACGAAAGGAAGAACGTGTACAGATGCAAGCATTGTAAGATGACCAAATCCAGCAGCAAAGCGAACCCAAGCAACTTCAGACAACATTTACAGGTACGTATTCATTTTTATGCGTTTTTTAATGCAATTCATGCTTGACATGTTCATAATGATACACGCTTACCCTTTGTAACTTTTGTTTAATTAGTATTTCTTTAAATTAGGCATTAAGTCTGAAAGCACCGTCCCTCAATTTCATCATCTGAGTGTGTGGAAGCTTAATACTGTATACATTATCAGGCTAAACGCCGCGTGCCGTAACCGCGTCGCAGCTGAGTGCTTGGCACTGATCATTACTGTCATGCATGCGTAGTTACGTGAACAGAAATTGTTTTCAGCAGATTATTTCGAAGCACTACCATACTTTGGGAAGGGGATTTTTGTATAAGCTTGCCTGCATACTGCAGTGAATAAAAGTTCATTATTCAAGCCACTTGAACAGCGCTGATTCCACGCTAACGGCGGGAGCGCGGGGGCAGAAGCTTGTAGCTCGTCAGGACAGTTGAGACGGGCTACGCTATTGCTGATCGAAATGAACCTTTGCCTTCAGGCGTGTGTGAGAGAGAATTTATTGACGGAGGGGGGGATTCGCGTTTAGTGGACATTCTTGTGCGAGAATGCATATTATTGGGCTGGTTGGTTCTCTGCAATAAACGATGCCACAGCACTGAAAAAAAGGGAATCGAGAATGGAAAGGTGACTGTACGTGTGCTTTAAACGGAATTTTATGTTTGAGACTGCATTTATACAAGTGCCAAAACTTTGAGAAATATGCATGAAGTACGCTATGATAATAGAGCAAAGAATATTACACCCTCTAAGCGGTTTTCCAGCTACGTGGCTTCGTTGCTACGTACACTATTTTACCATATATAGACATGAGGTCATACATGTAAACATATGAAGGGTGTTACAGCTATCACACAGCACAATTTTAAAGAGAATCGGCGTTACATGAAGCAATCCTGGGAAATATTTTTTTCCTGGTGCACATGAGCAGCCACAAATCTTTTTCTTTACCGAGAAATAATTCATTAGTCATAACTTCATAAGCATTCGCCTAACAAAATGTCATTGCAACATGTTGTCAAGAAAAATGTGCGCTACTTTGCGCAACGCACTGATTATTGCTCATTTCAACAAGCGAAGATTTTAAGCTAGCTGTGGTTGGTGCGAGAAAAGTGGCACCATGAAGGAGTGCGCACCACGGAAATTCGGCAAATCCCTCCACTCCCCAGTGGTACACTAAAATGAAGATGCCGACAGTTATACGAACAAATAGCTGAGACAAGGCCTCGAGTGAGAGAGAATACTAGGAAAACGGGAAAGGCTACAGGTGCTGCGAGAAGGCCTTGAAGCGATAGACGACGAGTCCGTTTATTCAGTAGGTTTGCGAACGCTTGGTTTCAGCGTGAGTTTGTTTTTGGAGTTTAAACATCCATGCCTTGTCTGTGGCTGACTGTCCGTAGTTTAAAGGAACATTAAGAGGAACAATGGCTTGGTATAGATTGACAAACTCCACTATGAAAACTCTAGTACCGCACGTTTCACTATCATAAGCTCACTATTAGCAGAGGAAATCAAGGTTGAAGTATCATTCTTAAATTTAGCGCAATAATCTCCGGCTGTGAAGTAAGAGATAAATGTATTTTGGGCATTTTCGGGGCATTGGCTGCATGAAATTTTCGAAAGTTCCGTTTGCTATGTCTCTTGCACCCACCGATAATAATGTGCTCCATCTTTATCGATTGAAAGCTACGTATACGATTCAGTATAGACACCTTCGAAATTTCTTACATCACAGGTGCTGGGTGCGGAAATCTCAAGGTGGCGTCGCCACCTGCACTTTTTCTCGCGCCTTTTCTCGCTTGTACCAAGAAAGTGAAATAGGCAAAGGCAAGGAGATTAACCGGTTGTACCCGGTTTGCTACCTACACTGGGGGAAGGCGAAAAAGAAAAAAAGAAAGCTAGAAGGAAATAGAAAACAAGTGATACGCGCACACATATACACATCGGCAGTCACAACTGGGGTGCGTTTTGAGACCAGTTCCTCTGCAGAAGACTATATATCAAGATGTTCACAAAAGGCTTGCAAGAACTGGCTGCAAGGAATCCAAATAAAATTTTCAGTGCGCATTGCGCTAGAGTTATTGTACCACTGAGGAGAGTGCGCATCGTGGTCTTGAGACCTCACCAAAGCGATGACTTAGTCGGTTTTCGTCGTGGAGGTTATCTGTGGACGATGATGCACACTGTGTGGCATTCTGCACCAGCCCTTTGTGAGTGCACAGTGGTGGTAGTGAGTGCTACGCGACATCCGCTGCCATGTTCAAAGCCTCTATACCTTTTGGCTCTCTGACAGTGATGTATTGGGCGATGGTGGCATTGGTAGTAACTGTTGCTTCAAGGGAAGGCTCAAGGACTGTCTGAGGAGGAGATCGCGTTATCCATTCAGGTAGGGCAGCAGTTCCCCTAGATTTTCGTCGCCGACGCGAGCGTCGTTGCCCAGTCCTTATATCAGCCGCCTCTTTGTGCGTTGATCCGCGTCGTGTAGTTGTTATTGTGGTGTTTTGGGATTGTGATTTTGTACTTAGTACGCAAAAACATTTCGATTTTTAGTGTCCCTTCAACTTAAGCCTCTCTGCACTGAGAATCGATTCAGAAACAAGCTAGATAAAACATAGAAACAACCTAGGGAACAACATAGAGAACCTAGCAGCACCCATACTAGGCTTCAGGAGCGTCCTCGCGTGGATTAGTGCAATCTTAGCCAAGTTTTCTGTTTTTTCGGTAATAGAAACCCTGCGAAATATTGAAAAGTGACGCATAACTGGGCTTCCACACGCATCAGGAAGGGGCGTCCTCACACAGGATCACTGTGCAATAGCCAGAACCAAGGGGGAAAAAAGCAGAAACAATACGGATCACCCTTTCCGCGCTTTCCCCAGCGGAAGGAACGCGCATAACTTCGATCTCGTAGAGTCAAACCGTAATCATAAGTGCTCCAGTCGCATTATGAACGAGAAAAGTTGGCAGCGAGATATGTATCATGATGGTGCCGTACAGTCGAGCGGAAGGTATACTTGCAATATTTCTACGCATGTTGTTTGCGGCCAACCTCTATATAAACCGTTGCCAAAGTGTGGAACATTTTATTTCAACGGAAAAGAGTTGGAGCGGTTGCTTGCAGTAGTCTTATTAGAGGGAGCTCCTTCATTCCTTTTACGGAAGGGAGCGCAGTTACGTGTTATTTTTTATAATACGTGGGCTGTCTTCATCAACCAAAAAATTTATTTACTTACTTGCATACAGAGATACACAATACTCTGAGAAAAAAAGGGAGAGAGCAAGCTAGCAACTGCTAAAACGCCTACCTTCTCTTTCTTAGGAGAAGGGCAGAGATTCAGAAAAAAAAGACAGCTGTAGGAAAAATGAGTAGTATGCAAGTAAGAATTGCACAGTTTTCATAAACATGTTAGTTGCGCACTCAGCCGGAAAAATGAGTACGCAATAGGTACGTTGTTGAAAATGGCACAGTTAGAAGTCATTTCATCATGCCTACGTATGCTTCTGAAACTTTGATAATGACGAGCGTGCTTGTCGAGATGCTGAGTGAATATTGCAAAAATTAACACAATTACCTGATTAAATATTCAACGTAGTTGCTACACGATATAACTGGAAACATGTAGTAGGTTTGCTTTGCGCACCGCTGCGCCTATCTTTAAAAATCCTGCGGCGTTATAGTTGCGACATGGCCTCCTAGATTTCACGCTGGGATGTTTTTTCTGTCGGCTCACGAACGTTTGCAGAAGCTTGATTGACTAACGTCGATTAACTCTTTCACATTGTTACATTGCCTAATACAGAGTGTTTCAGC
This sequence comes from Rhipicephalus microplus, assembly GCF_043290135.1. NCBI lineage: Eukaryota > Metazoa > Arthropoda > Arachnida > Ixodida > Ixodidae > Rhipicephalus > Rhipicephalus microplus. Next base: position 206,406,933 of record NC_134702.1, read on the forward strand.
TAAAAATCAGTCAAATGTTAAAAATAATGAAATATTATTGCTACGCGCCTACAGTTAGCACAGACTTTCTTGAGCCACATAGAGCACGTGATAGCAATACCACGGCTTCCTTTTTTTTTTATCCAGCGGCCATGGAAATAATGTGGAAACTCTAGGCGTTGCCGTATCTCTCGCCGTCCTGTTCTTTTATATGTATATGAATGTATATACTCATTCAAGATAAGCATAGTTCATACAAAACATTTTTCGAAGCGCATAACCGAGGAATCAGAATCTGCGACGAATCCGCAGTGCGCTGACTTAGCAATGCGATCTCGAGGATACTAACGACAGAATACAAACGCACGTGGCGTTGGGTGAAACGAATGAGACGCCACATGTCGAAATTTAAATTATGCGAGACGTGGGTCATGCTACGTCCACTCAATATCGTCGCCCGCGCTGCGTCTGCTCCATATTGTGGACTACCCTCGCTATAGTTTTCGATTTTTAGGTTTTAGCGCCACGCCGACGCCCCTAATAGTTGGCCAGGAAAAAGTAATGTTCTGCGGCCCTGGTGTTGCAAGACATTTGGTAACTTGGGGAAAACTTATACCACAGGAGGTAAAAAACAAGACGACTGAACCAGAATCACAATCATGTCCAGAATAGACGTCAGCAGAGAATGCTTTATCGTGGTTGGTTGGTTGGTTGTTCCTTAACTCTGGCGCAACCCACTGTGGCATCTCGTGCCAATGCCAAGCGCCATTTTCATACTTCCTCGTGAGCTTGTGCGTCCTGCCGTTTTGTTCGTGACCGAAAGAAGGGTGCTACAATGTTTTAACCTTGGATCTTGGGACAACGCGAGTGCAAGAGTCCGAGAGGAGCTTGCCTTTTGCGCATGCGCCCTAGCAGGCCGCAAGTGTCTTATTTGTGCCCTCTATAGCTCGTTCGGTCACGAATTTCAAAAAAATCTAGTTGTGTGCCGGAGTTGTGTGCCTCGGACTAGAACTCTATTATGTTTAATATTCATTCATCGTCGAACTTCGCAGATCGGGAAAAAATATTCTGACGCACTCTATATGACTGAGAACAATACTGCGCCGATTGGAAAAGTGCTGCGCGTATGTTTATATTTTTCATTTTTTTAATTTATGGCTTGATGCTTATTAGCTGAAACATATTTCAATGCTGCAACTATACACACTGAATTGCACAATGTTATCGTGACACATTTTCGAGATATACCTCTCCAAAGTGCGCTCCAGAAATACGTGAGTTTTGTGTTTTTCTGTGCCCCAGTACGTAAAACGATGGTTATCAAATTTAACTGGAATAAGAATGCATTTTCCTGGGAATCTTAAGATGTGTATTCGAAAATCCATATTGAACTCAGTGTTTATTCGATGCATATAATTAGCAAGTGATGTAATAAACTAGTGCTTTTGGTTAACTGTCAATTGGCGTGACATTGAAGTTAGCCGCTCAAGCCATGTGCAGGATGTGTAATACCAGGTTGTAGCGTGATGGTGCACCGTGCTTGTTTTTTCACTCTTTCGATATATTATCATGTGCTCATCAATTGCTGATAATTTACGATATTTTTCCAGTTCGCAGACAAGAAGGCATCTCATCAGTCTCAAACGAAATGCCAGACGACTTTGGATGCCGCCGTCGGTAAATTAATCGCAACTAGCAAGAAACTACCAGCTTCTCACAATATCCAGAAATTCTTTACACGCTGCGTCACTGAAATGGTAGCCCTAGATGGTCTTCCACTTTCCTTGACGAAAGGTGCCGGGTTTAAAAGCCTCATCAAATTCATGAAGCCCGAATTGACCCTGCCATCGCCAAGGACAATCTCACGAACGCTCGAGTCCCTTGCGACAAAATTCGCGCTGCCACAGCTGAAGGAAGAGGAAAGTTTAAAAGGAAAGACAGGGAGGTTGGCCAGTTCTTAGACCAGCTGGCTACACTGTGCTGGGAAAAGGGGTGAGGGGAATGAAAGATGTTAAAAAGAAATGTTGCGAAGAGAAAGAGAAATTACAAAAAAATTGCGACAGAGGAAAGGCAACATCAAAGAGTATAAGACACTAAAGTTTGTCTCTGAGGCAAGTTGTCCGCAAAAAGTGCAGCAAAGCTTTCAAAGCCTTCTGGGCTGAAGATGGGCTCGGCCAAAGACCCAAAATCCTTTGTTCCGACAAAGGCCGATCGTCTAGTCTATCCAGAGCTGCAGTGAGTTCTTGTCTTTGTGCGTTGAAATGGGTGCACTCACACAGAAGGTGCGCGATGGTTTCTTCGCAACTGCAGTAAGTGCATGTAGGAGAGCTGGCCATCCCAATGAGATAAGAGTATGCGTTCGTGAAGGCCACTCCAAGCCACAGGCGACATAGAAGAGTCTCCTCAGCTCGAGATATCCTTGGGGGAAGACGAAGCTGCTGATTGGGATCCAAGTTACGCAGGCGCGCGTTTGCGAAGTCTGTTGAGTTCCACTGTACCAGCGTGAGGTCACGTGCAAGCGAACGAAGTCTTGTAGCTGCGTCGGTTCTTGAGAACGGTATGGCTGTGTATTGGGTACCATCATGTGCAGATCTAGCGGCCTCCTGCGCGGTCATTGCCGTATATACCGCAATAACCTGGTATCCACTGATACAATATGCTGTGCTGTTTTCGATTGCTTGGTGATGAAGGAGCCTTATTTCAGCCACTGATAGCTGAATAAAACGCTGTCGAAAGTCCCTAATGAAAGCCTGCACTTCATCGTGGACATCTGGACTAGCGGCATTCTCGAGTCCATTATCGGCATAAGGGTACAGTTCATTCATAACTGGAAACTGGAACTGCACACGGTGTCGTTTAGACACATTGAAGGCCGCCATATTGGTGCAAACATAAGGAAGACGTTTTTGGCGGAATTGCGGTCTCGCGGTATTAGAGGAGTGCAGATGGGAACCGTAGTCTATGATAATGCCGCAAACATGACCAAGGCCTTCAATATGGAGGACCACTTTGATGAAGATTGGCGAGATGTGCCAGCTGATGAAGACGAGTGTGACGAGGCCACCCAATATAAAGAACCTTTTGAAGGGTCTAGTGAGGAAATGACAATGACCTCGTTTCACAGAGTGAGATGTGCCGCTCACACGCTTCAGCTCCCAGTGAACGCAGGACTGCGCGAAGACGAACGTGCGAAGGAAGCTTTGGTGCTAATTAATGCCACTGTAAATGTTTTCAGACGCTCGTCCTTTTAGACTGAGCGTCTGAAGGTGTTTTGCGGAAGGACCCGATTCCTCCAGCAGGAACAACGTGGAATTCCTTGGTCGCGGCACTCAAACGCCTAACAGAGGTAACATTTTAACTTTATCACTCACGATATGTCTGTCTTTTGTGTTTTTTTACTCTTCACCATAGGGAAAGCGTGCAGAGCTACAGCCACGGCTAACGTTGTTCGTAAAAGTAGTGGTCAGCAGCAATCAATGCTTCAAAACTCTGGCGGGGATTTTGGGATACTTATTCCAGCTAAATATACTTGATTTTATCACATTGAAAAGTTGCGCAAGGTTTGCCAGTTCGATTAGAAAATTTATTTGTCTTCTTCGGGCCATCGAGGCGGTTTCCAGCTAAAATATACTTGATCATCACTTTGAACGTTGCTCGTGCTTTGCCAGTATGATGGGAGTTTTTAATTGTCTCCAACGAGCGATTGAGGTGCACTCCTGGGCGAACATGTGCTATAGAAAAGTATAGCGGAAAAGGAACTGCCGGCAACATTTAAAGTGTAGAAATGTTTGTTTGCATAACACCAGGGGTGTAGCCAAGGGATAGTACGCCATATTTGCGAGTCCAGCTAAGCTTCTTATGAACGTAATGCACAGAAAAGCTAACTGCGGACGTCGCGGAAGCGGCTTGGCAGGGATCGCTGCAGCCTTTATTCGGGGCAAGTTCAATACGAGCAACTACAGCCTAAAAGTTTTTTTCTTGGTTATTTTGGCAATTTGTGGTCTTACTTTGGGCGTCTCTCGTCAGTGTTTCACTATCAAACGTCTCTCGTTAGTGTTTCACTCGCATCTGATAAGAATTTTCATATGTATATCAGCAGTGATTTAGTTTTGTATAACTACAGAGTAATGTTGTTCCTTCTCAAATGCAAGTAATCTCGTTACTTTCTCGTTATTCAGCTGATCTCCAGCTAACAGACAGCTCGCTCATGAGCGCAGGTGAGGCCAAGTACTGCTGCCTAATAAAGTTCGGTTTCATTTCAGGCGGACGTGTTCAACTCCGTAATAGCAGCGCTGAAAGAGTTCAATGAGAATCACCCACCAAAGCGCATCAGCGTCGGTCAGCTGGAAATGAATGCTGCTCGCTTTCAACGGCTCCTGATGTTGCTCAAACCACTTGGAGACGCCACTGTCACACTGCAATCTGACAGCGTGAATTCATGTGATTTACACGTCACGATCAGTTCGTGCTACGCGCCAGTCAGCAATTGCCGGACTTCTGAGTAAGTACACAATTGGAGGCTTGTTAAAAAAAGAAAAAAGCACTAGCTTTTTTAAATAAAATTGTTTAAACTGTTATTTGGAAAGCGGGATTCCTTGATATTCGTGTAGCCGGCGACTAATTTTCTAAACCCGCGCAAGGCTACTCGCTTGCATTCGATCCTCGTTTCGTACTTTTCCTGTAAAGGCACATTAAGACACAATACTATCGTAATAGCTTTAAAATTCAATCAAATAATGCTATAGTAAAAATAAAATACCATGGTAGTCATCAAGCGAGATGGCACATGTTTGCAATTCTATAGATAGAACATTGAACATTACAAACATGAGCTCAGTCATTGGTGTACATAGTAACATTACGCGTGTTTTATTTTTAATAATAATAATAATATTAATAATAATAATAATAATAATAATAATAATAATAATAATAATAATAATAATAATAATAATAATAATATAGTAATTGCTTTCGTGTCTTGTATGTCAGACGATACTCTTGTGCCGCTACATATGTTCCTTTTCAGATTTGTACACCTAAAGGGAAAATTCTCGAAGAATTCAATGAGCGCTTTGAAGATGCGCTCTGTGATGATCTCTTCGTCGCATCAAGCGTACTGCACCCATGGCAAAAACTGCGTGTTTTTAATGCATCTCTTGCCCCTGGCCTATCAAAGCCCACAGCAAAGGAAGCAACGGCAGCTGTTGAAAGGCTTCTAGAGAACCACGCGCACGTATGCCGGTATTTCCGCTCATCTAATACTTTGCGTACGTGAAAGTCATAAATCGCTTATTTGCCCGAATGACTGACGAAATTATATATAAATGTTGCAACGAACCGGCAGGAGTACTTACATTCATGCTTTGGTATAGTGACTTCACTGACTTTCTATTGTCTAATTAAACTTAACAGACCAAAAATTGTCTTTAAACTTTGAATTTACTGAACGCAATCGCGCCTAGATATATCTGACGTGTTTGGAATAAAGAATTGAACATTTGCACACTCGAGCCTAAATTTAAATTTTCTCGCACACTTGGGCATCTCCAAAGCTGAATGCATGCACGTGTTACATTTATGAATTTGTGAACTCTCCTCTCTTGTGAAACGTTCCGTAAGACAATACGGTAAACAACTTGTTTTCAATCGATGAATCTAAGTATTTTCCATTAAAATGCCCTATTCTTTGTTGAGAATCTTATAGAATGACTATAAATTATTAGAGGGATATACAAGACGCTTCGGCAGGATTTCCCTACTACCAACTAAGAGGCCTTTAAATATAAAACGTATGAAATTTGTACACCATTTATATATAGAAAACATGATCACTTGATCGAAAGCTGCATAGGCGTGCGCAGAACTCCGAATGTAGGGAGCTCGACGCAGACCCCCGACGCTACCGGGATTTACTATGGAAACCTCGATTGCTTATCTTCATGACCCAATCATTGTACGCTCAATAGCAATAAACTGAAACCTATTCAATGCATGGGGCAAATTTTGCTCCTCTTAGAAAGGAGCCTCCTCCCCTTCACGTTCGTCCGTGCTCATAGGTGTGGAACAATGTTCTCCAGTAATTATGTAGTGCCTTCCCCCTACCGGGGCCCGCTGTTATCAGAGCCTGCCTGAGCCGCTGACATCCAGTGACTAGCGGTAAAATAGTTTGATTCGGTGAGGCAGGGCATGCTTCGTGTTAATCTACAGTAATGACTAAATGCCGGCATAATATTACGTGAGGATTAACGTCCCATAACCACAATATCATTATGGGAGACGCCGTCGAGAAAGCCTCCGGAAGTTTCGATCTTTTTTTTTAGCAAACACTGAAAGCGCACACTGGCTTCCACCCTTTCGCTCTCATTGGAATGCGACCGCCGCGGCCGGGATCAAACTCGTGGCATTCAGGTCAGCAGCCAAGCATCCTAACCGCTTGCTGTGACCATACGCTTCCGCATATTCATTTGATATCGTAACCTGAAGTTTGTACTCTTCGAAGGTAATGTTATTCAAATGCATCACGAAAATTGACACACCGCTTACCATCCTAATTTAGGAAACAGATTTGTAGTCATAATGGCTTAATTTATGCCGCAGAGCACACTGGCACAAAAAAACAACAAGAAAGAAATACAAAGATATTTTGCGACCACTCAGCTCGTCCGACTTATTAGAACTGCAACGTCAATTGGTATTCCGGCTGAGCTTTCGAGGACCGAGTTGGCTAAGAAAGCTTGTCTTCACGTTCGCGTTCTATAATTGGTTCAAAGTGTCGGGCTTCTGAAATTCGCATCACGTACAAAACACGTCGGTTAGGCGGTCTGATAAGAAAGTTCCTTTTTTTACATAGTTTGAAAGCTCTGAAAAAGCGATAAAAGTGTAGTTGAGGTATTGGTAAATATGTTTATGTAAACTTACTCGCAGTATTAGATGTAATCATGTTTTCGGATAACTTGGCATTAAAATACCGTATGGCAAGTTTTGCAGCCTTAGCATGTTTACACGTCGTATTTTTACTACACGTCATATTTTGACTCGTCTTCAACAGGGCCCGGCCACTAACACAAACAAGGAGGCATCGTCTCAACCTCCACAGTCTGACGTAAGCCGCAAAGGGATCAGCGAAGGGATTAGCCACGCAAGTGACCCTTACGCTCTCTTGGACCTCGTCTGTCCAACAGAAGAGCGAGAGCAATCAGAACTCCACAGCTACTTAAGCAGCTTATCGACCGCTGACGATGTGTTGACCTACTGGCAAAAGCACGAAAAAACTTTCCCACGCCTCGCAAAACTCCCAGTAGTGTGCTTAGGAGCGCCCACATCATCTGGTGCAGTTGAACGACTCTTTTCAGCAGCAGGAGCACTGCAAAGGAATAGAAGAGCTTCGCTATCCGCACGCACTGTACAATGGTTGGAGCTTGTATCTGAGCATGTTAAAAAACAGCGCAGGTAACTGATGTTCTCAATTCTGAAAGCCGTCCAAATCTCTCGAGTCTGAAGCCCGGATGTGCCGAATTTTCTATTTTAAAAGAGTGGCAGAACATAAACGTCATACATGGTAACATGAACGCTGAACATCAATATAGCACCATCGGTCGGTTGGACGTACGTTGATAGTTTTGTATTAAATGGAAAACGAAAGTATTTTGTTCCTAACGAAACTAAAACGACGATGAGCACAGCTATTCTCAATAAATAAGAAGCATAGCTGTACACATGTTCTAGTCAATCTCGCGACTCGAGTGTGTTCAATTCCAATAGAGTTTTCATGTCCTCAAAGTGCGTGTGTTGTCACCATTATTTCTCATGCCTCTGAATAGTTCGTTTCCGTTCTTCCCTTTGCAATATTTATTTTAACTTCGAACATCGCTGCGAACATCGTATAGCGTGAATTCGTTTCTGTTTTAGTTCGTTTTTTTTTCATTTCTAGTACAATACAATGTGTTCCATAAGACTGCTGCTTTCATACTGTTAACTTCATTGCTGCGTTTGTTATCCTCCGACCCCTTTACAATTCCTCGGTGGAAGAGGACGTAGAAAATAAATCCTTTTATTTGTGATTTCTGACGCATTTGTAGTTTTGTGATTTCTGACAGCGGTATATCCAATTCAATGTAACTGTGCACCAAAGAACAGCTCATAAACTATTTTCATATATTCATAGTGAATGAATGAAATTGTCACCGAAGATCATGAATTGGAATAAACCAATCTATACGCGCTTGGGTACGTGTTCGTTTTTTACATGAGCCTTCAACAAATTCTTGGCAGCGATGTTCATAGCTACGATAAAAGGGTTCTTCTAATCGATGATCATAATGATTCTTTACTGGCTACGCCCATCGCACGTTTACAAAAATAAAAATGGCTTTTCTTGCAGAATGGTTGTGCGTGTGTTTAGTTTCATTACCGCTTAACATTTCAGTCTAGCTGTAGTGCACCAAGCATACGATAGTATACTAGAAAAGCAACATTTGAACAACTTTCGGGTGTGAGGACTACAGCGAATGCCATAAACTGCGATGTTGTGCGCTTTTGGCTGATGAGATTGAAACAACGCAAAATTAAAAAAACTTGAAAACCACAACTATTCTCTAGGGTGATCTTGAAGTCTGGGAACTGCTGACGCAAGATTAATAACAAATCGCGAAAAATAAAAGCCAGAAATCATCATAGGAAAACCTGAGTGTGCCAGTTCGCAGTCGGTAGAATTTGGAGTCGCCGTTAAGTTTGCTTCTTTCGCAATAGTTTCAGACTCATCCCAAAACGTTTTATTGCAGTTGAAAGCAAATATTTCAAAAACTAAGTGACAAGTCAATGCACGACTGAAACTTTGCGCATCTTGAACCGAGTCGCGCAAAATCGGGACTCGGGGCAGAGCCCAAAAAGGAGAGCTAGTAGGCAGTTTGCTAGTACTGGCTTGACGATAGGCACACGTGAATTGCACCTACGCGCGAAGTGTTCACGTGGTAACATTGTAAATCTGTAGTAATGGCTAGGTATCGATCGGTTTCAATTGGGTAATCGCTTGGCAATCGCGAGACCTAGTTTTTTCCATTTATCTCTCTTCACACGCGTTCTTTCCCAACAGTTTTTACAATTTGTTAAAGCAACGCTACTGTAGTTTAGAGAAATCCTGCACACGCTACAAGGAACTAGGAGACTTGTCGACAAATGTCAGGAAGTTGAAGATGACAGCATGGGATATATTTTCGTGAACAGAGGTACAGGGCTCGAGCGCATGTTTTGTTAAATGAACTTGACTTCTTGAAAGCTAGAACGTACTCCTAAAGAAGACAATTTCACTTGTTGAAGCGTCAGCTTCTGCATACAGCTTATCTTCACAGATTCCTTTTATATAATACCTCTCAGAGTAAAAAAAAAACGCTTAGCTTATTGAGGGTGCTCGTATATATAGGAAATGCCACATTTATTACCGCACCGCGTACGTGTAAAACACAATCGCACACTATTGTCGGAAAGACAGCCAAGTGACTTCTCGAATAGCCTGTGCGATGAAATGCGTGAATATGAAAGTGCATAGGGTTGGAATATCTCAATGCAGCTCAGTGCATGATCGTGGAGATTAAAAAATGTAGAAAGCATACGGCGCTGATGCCCTGGTTGCAAACATTGCGATGGACGTTAGAGTGATTGTGTTGTATAGACTAATTCTTTCTTTGAGAACAAAAGTGGACTGCATGTACATCTACATGTGTTTGTTTGCATTAAATAATCACGCGATTAGGTACCACAGGAGAAATAGATCAACAAACAATAAAGCTACTGAGTGCCCTAAAAGATCGCAAGAACAGTACTCGCCCCGTTCCAAAACCACCAAATTACCTGCGAAAATTTAAACGCAAAAATTATGTCCTCTCAAATGTGCGTTTACCTTGGTAACACGAACGATGCTGATCAACTCAATAATTACGCAATCAATAGATTTAAATCCACATAAAGGTAACAACAAGCATCATGTAATGAAGTACGGTAGTATCAGAAGGTTTGTAATATTATGCTCTTGCAGTGCGATACCATAGCATTTGGTTTCTGCCCTTGACCATAAGTAAATATCTAACAAATTATAACTATACAGTGTTCATTGAGGACATTTTTTACTCACTCTGTAAAAACTAACATTACCAAAATATGAAAACGAATCTTTTTTTTTCAGAAAACTTGTGAATGGTCGATGCTTGATGCTAGCTAATTCCAATCATCGATTCACAGATTGACATCGCTAAGTTTAAAAAAGCGATGTGACACCACGTCCTCACTTTCGTGCAAGGAAATGAAAAGTATCGCTCGTACGGTCGTTAGTCTAGGAATTGTACACTATGCATTTCTTCAACCTGCCTCATTCAGAGTTCCGGCCCCTTTTCGATTTTCTACGTTAACTTATATTACCGCTAAATAATTCAGTGATGATGATGATGATGATGTGTGGCGCTTTATGGCGCAAGGGCCAATTGATGACCAAAGAGCACCATTTCAATGAGTATAGAGATGTGGACAATGATATGTTGCGTGGCTGTATAGGGGCCTTAAAATTCCTCGCGAAAATGCGGGTAAAAACATAAGTATTAAAAACATGAGAGTGACCTGATATGCATAGTAAAAAGGGTGACAAACGTTTTGATAATAAAAACGTGTAAAAATATTTGGCACTAGCACAAGTGCCTCATCAGCGCCCTTGTGTCCAAGGGCTAAGAGGCAAGTGCTTTCTTGTGTAGCCACCGCAGCAAAAACCTCTCTGCAGAGGTCGTACTACGGGATGCCCGGGTATATGACATGAAAACTATGAATTTCTTTTAAAAACGCTAACAAAGATTTATGACTAAAAAGCGGTTCCCTACCAACGAACAATGCAGGGTGTAAAGGTATATGCTGTCGGTAGAGTAATGGAAAATGTTGTTTTCTTAGAGTTTCTAACTCTTTGCACTGGATTAACATGTGTAAAACCGTTAGTGCTTCACCACATCTGTCACACAGTGGTGGATCACCACCGGACAAAAGATATGTGTGTGTCGTTTATGTGTGTCCTATCTTGAGCCTTGTTAGTGTTACCTCTGTTAGACGTGATTTTGATACTGGTGGCCAATGGCCAAGGTGTGGCTTGATAACGTGTAGCTTGTTTTGTGTGTGTCTATTCCACTTGCTCTGCCAGTAGTCCATGAGCTTTCGTTTGAGAGACGGCTTAAGATCAAGGGGCGGGATCGATATGGGTGTAGTGGAACAGATTTCGTGGACGGATGCAGCAAGCTGATCCGCAATCACGTTGCCTTGGATCTCACGGTGCCCTGTCACCCAGCACACTACAACATGTTGTTTTAGTGTGTAGAGTGTGCATAAAATAGAGTAAAGTGAGACGAGGACAGAGTTTTTTGATTTTTAAGATTGTGCAGAGCCGTAACCACACTGAGGGAGTCCGTGTAAATAACTGTTTTTTGTATTTGTGATTGCTTGATGTGTTTAGCTGCCACAAGTATCGCGCAAGCTTCCGCTGTGAAGATACTTGTGCCTGGATGTAGAGGGCCAGCATCCGAAAAGGATGGGCCGACAGCAGCGTAGGACACCGAGGAGTTAGACTTGGAGGCATCTGTAAAGAACTCAGGACGTGTGTATTTGTGTTGAAGTTCCAGGAAATAGTTTCGGATATGGGCAATAGGTGCATCTTTTGTAACTTCTAGGAAAGACACATCGCAGTCTATATTCTGCCACTGCCACGGTGGTGGGTATACTGCAGGAGCCAATAAACTGTATTCAAGTGACACTCCAGTTTCCTCAGCTAGGCCCTTCAGACGAACTGAGAAGGGCTGCCTCATCGAAGGCTTGTTTTGAAACAGAATAGGGCTCAACAAATCATTCATAGTGGAGTATGAGGGGCGCTTATTGTCTGCTTTAACCTTAAAAAAATATACAAAGGACATGTAAGTTGTTTGTAGATGAAGCGACCATTCATTTGACTTAACGTAAAGGCTTTCTACAGGGCTTTTGCGAAAAGCACCCGTAAAAAGGCGGATGCCCAAATAGTGCATGAGATCCAGCATCTTCAAAGCACTTTGAGTCGCAGACTGATAAACAACGGCCCCACAACCTAAGCATTTGCGAATGAGGCTCCTATACAAGTTCATGAGACATTGCCTGTCGCTACCCTACGTAATACGTGACAACACTTTCAGAACACTCATGGCTTTTATACATTTTGTTTTTAGATACTTAATTTGCGGTATGAAGATCAGCCTTTTGTCCAAAATTAGGCCTAAGAAATTATGCTCGGCATTAACAGACAGAGGTTGACCATTCAATTGAATATCAGGTTCTGAGTGCATACCTCTCTTTCAGGAGAACAAGACACATGTGCTTTTTTGTGGGTTCAGTCGGAATTCATTTTCTTCTGCCCATTTACAGACCTTGTTCAAAGCTAGCTGAACCTGCAGTTCACACATTGCCAGGTTGCATGACTTAAAGCCAAGCTGTACGTCATCGACGTATGTACAATAGAACATATTGCGTGGGATGGACAGGTGCAAGGAATTCATTTTGATAGTAAAAAGTGTACAACTAAATACACCGCCTTGTGGTACTCCCGTTTCTTGCACAAATGTTTGAGAGAGCACACTTCCCACACGCACACGGAATGTCCGATTGGACAAGTAACTCTAGATTATGGAAAGCATTCTACCGCGCACACCCAGCCGAGACAAGTCTCTTAATATGCCAAAACGCCATGTGGTGTCGTAAGCCTTCTCGACATCGAGAAACACTGAAAAAAAGTATTGTTTGTGAACGAAAGCGTCTCGGATCTGCGCCTCGATACGCACCAGAAGGTCGGTGGTGGATCTACCCTCTCGGAACCCACAGTTATATTGGTCAAGCTGATTGTGTGTTTCAAGAAAATATAAAACTCGGCTGTTTATCATTTTTTCAAAAAGTTTACAAATGCAGCTGGTCAGTGCAATTGGCCTATAACTTGAAACTAAAGAAGAGTCCTTGCCCTGTTTCAAAATTGGGATAACAATGGCCTCTTTCCAGGAAGTAGGTATGGTGCCAGAAAGCCAGATAGCATTGTATAGGGAGAGTAAAGTTTTTGGCGTTTCAAGCGGAAGGTTTTTCAACATTTCATACATGACATGGTCGTGGCCTGGGGCAGAGTAACGGCAGGAGTTTAGTGTAGTTTGTAGCTCAGCTAAGTTAAAAGGCTGGTTGTATGCCTCGTATTTTGTACACTTGTATTCCAGTTTCTGCTTTTGTATTTTTGCTTTATATCTTTAAAAAGCTTCAGTATAGTGTGACGTGCTAGAAACCTGCTCGAAGTGTGCGCCGAAGAAGCTCGCCTGATATTCCAGGCTGTCATCCTGTGTGTTTACGAGTGGGAGTGAATGCACTTGTCTTCCTTCTACTCTACCAACAATGTTCCAGACTTTAGCCTCTTGGGTATATGAATTAATCCCCGATAAAAACTTGTGCCAGCTTTCTCTTCTGGCCTGCCGACGCGTTCTCCTGGCCTGAGACTTCATTTTCTTAAAAGTGGCAAGATTTTCGGCTGTCGGTGAGTTCCGAAGCAACCTCCATGCTTTGTTTTGCTGCCTGCGCGCATTTCGGCACTCGGAGTTCCACCATGGCACACGTCGTTTTCTAGGGTGTCCGTTCGTTTGTGGTATGCTTTTTGTTGCTGCATCAATCGGAGACGCTGTAAAGTAGTCGACAGCCGCATCAATGCTTAAAGTGCATATTGTCACGTTTCTTAAGACAAACTTGGTTTATTGGGTTCGTTGAGTCGACTAGCCAAGCAGCAGCTCAGACAGATCGTCTTTGTCTTCTTCCACTCCCGGATCTCACCCAAGCATATCAGGTGGCATTAGTCCCCCTTTGAAAGCATCGACTCGATGCTCGTAACGAAAAAAAATGAAGGCATACACACGCAGATACAAAGAACCAAAAGAGGGAGAGTGCCAGTACTCGCAGCGCAAATGAGAAAATTTCGCCAATGCTTGCGCCAAGCGCAAAAACAAAAGGCATAAAAACACAGGAGAACACGAACAGCAGCAGCAGCAGCAGCAGCAGCAGCAGCAGCAGCACAATGTCACGGCATGTCACAACACGTGAACAACAAAGGCTACTGTGTGAAGTAGGGCTTCAGCCTAACGACATGCACGGTTTCGGGCCAAAGCTGTCGACGAGAAGACGCTGCGCCGTCCGGAAATACCTCGTAGGTAAGATCGGTGACACGTCTAAGAACCTTGTACGGTCCAAAAAAACGGCTTAGGAGTTTTTCGGATAAGCCTGGTCACCGGACAGGGGTCCACACCCACACTCGGTCCCCAGGGTGGTAGGTGACGTTTCGATGGCGGAGGTTGTAACGTCGTGCGTCTTCATCTTGTTGGTGACTGGTGTTCATGCGAGCTAGCTGACGAGCTTCTTCAGCGTATTGAGTGTATTCCTCAGCGTCTGGAGCGATTTCATTGCTTTGGCCACACGGAAGCATAGCATCGAGCATGGTTCGCACGTTGCGTCCGTAAACGAGTCGGAAAGGCGGAAATCGCGTTGTTTCTTGCGTTGCCGTATTGTATGCAAACGTGATGTATGGAAGAATTTTGTCCCAGGTTTTGTGTTGTACGTCAACGTACATTGACAGCATGTCTGCTATGGTCTTGTTAAGCCTCTCTGTCAGTCCATTCGATTGCGGGTGATAAGCCGTCGTTTTTCGATGAGTTGTGCAGCTCAATTTAAAAATGTCCTCCATCACTCGTGCTGTAAATGATGTCCCTCTGTCCGTAATCACGCATGACGGGGCACCATGCCGTAGGACGATTTGGTGCACGAAGAACTGCGTAGCTTCAGAGGATGTGCCACGGGGTAACGCTTTTGTTTCAGCATACCGAGTGAGATAATCTGTCGCAACTATAATCCATTTGTTCCCAGAGGACGACAAAGGGAAGGGTCCAAGAAGGTCCATTCCCACGAGGTCAAACGGTGTCTGTGGTGGTGCGATCGGCTGGAGCAGGCCTGCGGGTCTCACAGGCGGAGTCTTGCGACGCTGGCACTCACGGCAGCCTTTCACGTATCGATGTACACTTGTTGATAGTCGCGGCCAGTAATACTGTTGGCATACTCTGGCGAGAGTTCGCGAATAGCCCAAATGTCCTGACGTGGGCTCGTCGTGGCACGCAAGGAGGATCGCGTCCCGCATTTCGCTAGGAATAACGAGTACGAAGGCTTTGTCGCTACCACGGGCGTTTTTCTTGTAAAGAATGCCTCTTCTTAGAAAAAAAGAGGACAGTTCGCGAGCAATGTGTCGAGAGACCTGAGAGTTCCGGCCTTCCAGGGAATCAATAGCTGGGCGTAATTCGTCGTCTGCCCGCTGTTTTGACATAAATTTGGAATCGCTGACTGCTCCGAGAAAGGCATCTTCATCCTCGGAGCCCCTGACAGCGTGCCCCACAGGCGCTCGAGAAAGCGCGTTGGCATCTTCATGTTTGTGCCCTGACCTGAACACAATCGTAATATCGAACTCCTGCAAACGCAAACTCCACCGAGCGAGACGGCCGGATGGATCTCTCAGATTTGCCAGCTAGCAGAGCGAGTGGTGGTCAGTCACTACTTTGAAGGGACGACCGTAGAAATAAGGCCGAAACTTGGTCGTCGCCCACACGACTGCGAGGCATTCTTTTTCCGATGTAGAATAGTTGGTCTCGGCTCGAGAAAGAGTACGACTGGCGTAAGCTATTACATGTTCAACGCCACAATGTCGTTGTACAAGGACAGCGCCAAGTCCGACGTTGCTGGCATCTGTATGAATTTCTGTAGCAGCGTCCTCATCAAAATGGGCAAGAACAGGGGCTGTTTGCATTCTCCGCCATAGCTCTGTGAACGCTGCATCTTGTTCTGCGCTCCAAGTAAAAGGCACGTCATCCCGAGTGAGTCGCGTAAGAGGTTCAGCTATCTTCGAGAAGTTGGCGATAAATCGGCGATAATACGCGCACAAGCCGAGAAAACGGCGCACTGCTCTTTTATATGATAGAACAGGGAAGGCGGCGACAGCAGCAGTTTTGTCTGGATCAGGTCGCACTCCATCCGCACTAATGACATGCCCCAGAAACTTCAGCTCTTCGTAGCCGAAATGGCATTTTCTGGGTTTCAGAGTGAGTTTAGCTGTGCGAATGGCGTCCAGAACCTTTCTCAGACGCTTCAGCAGTTCTTCGAAGCTTTCGGAAAAGATGACCACATCATCGAGGTAGACAAGGCAGCTTTGCCACTTCAAGCCAGCGAGAACTGTGTCCATCATCCTCTGAAAAGTGGCTGGGGCAGCACAGAGGCCGAAGGGAAGAACACGGAATTCGTAAAGTCCGTCTGGAGTCACAAACACAGTTTTTTCTCGGTCTCGTTCATCCACTTCAATTTGCCAATAGCCACTCTTTAGATCGATGGACGAAAAATACTTCGCGCGTCGTAATCTGTCGAGAGAGTCGTCGACCCGTGGAAGCGGGTAAACGTCTTTTTTCGTGACGCTATTAGGCTTCCTGTAGTCAATACAAAATCGCAGCGTTCCGTCTTTTTTCTTCACTAGAACAACTGGCGAGGACCAAGGGCTGCTGGATGGTTGAGTAATCCCGTCATCGAGCATATCTTTCACTTGTGTCTGAATAGCCGCACGTTCTTTGGAAGAAACGCGATAAGGCTGCTGCCGGATGGGGCGGACGTCATCGTCGGTAATAATTCGATGCTTGGCGAGGTGTGTTTGATGGACTTTGGAAGAAGAGGCGAAGCAAGACCGAAACTCCTTTAAAAAGTTATGAAGTGCAGCCTTTCTCTTGTCTGACAGCGTCGAATTAATGTCGATGTGGTCTAGGAATTCTTCAAACTCATGCGTTTCCTCGGACGCGAAGCACTCCGTGACGTCGGCAACAGGGTCTCTATAGGCTACGGTGGTTCCGCGGAAAAGATGCCGGTGCTCGTAGTTGAAGTTCGTAACTAGTATTTGTGACTGTTCGTTACGGACACGCACAACACTTCGGGCAGCACATACACCTTGGAGTAGCAGAAGTGATAGGTTGCTTTCAGCCACCACGTCACCGTCCCGGAGGTCTTCACAAATGACTTCGATGGAAAGAGTCGCTCGGGGCGGCAGCGTCATACTGTCGTCAGCAACACGCAGCGCAGGTCTACGGCAGTTATCAGCGTCTCGATCTGTTGCGCCTTGAGTCAAGAAGGTCACGATGCGTTCACGGAGATTTATGATGGCACCGTATTCCCGAAGGAAGTCCATGCCGATAATCAGCTGACGTGAACAGTCGCGCAGAACGAGGCGGCTGAGCACAAACGTTGACGCACGAATTTTGACTCTTGCCGTACAGCGACCCAGTGGTGTAACAACGTGTCCTCCAGCAGTTCGAATTCGCGTTTCATTCCACGGCGTAATCACTTTCCTGAGATCTTTTGCTAGCCTCCCGCTGATAATCGAATAGTCTGCACCAGTGTCTATCAATGCATTGACCTGAAAACCGTCAATCACCACAGGTATGTCAAGTGACACGCGGTCACTGGGTTCAGATGTGGATTTCGGCGTTTCTTCGGTACTGCGATTATTCTCTGGTTGAATGTCTTCCGTGTTGCGTGCAAGCGTCAATGGGAGGACTTCCGCACTTTGAGTCCCAGCGACCTTGCCCCCGAAGGCCGCTGCCTTCAGTTTTCCCGACGGGGGCTTGGAGAGCGTTCCCGTGCCGTCACATCAAAACGTGACGCAGGGGCTGCGGGTCTCCTCGGAGATGGTGACCGTGATTGACGTCGTGTAAAGGGTGCACGCTGTTGCGCGAGATACTCTTCGATGTCCCTCGGCCTTTGAACAATTTGGGGACTAGGTGAATTGACGGAAAATCCACGCAGGCCAAGTTGCCGGTATGGGCATTCGCGGTAATTGTGACCAGCCTCACCGCAATGAGAGCAGAGGGGTCGTCTGTCCGGCGTACGCCAGAGATCAGACTTGCGCGTCGGTGCACGGCGACCATCGATGTCCAAACCAGTGTGCGCCGACTGAATCGCGACTGACGACATCATTGTCTGGATCGGGACGTATGGAACTGTCTGAAGCGGAACGTGCGGCACTGTCTGGATCGGGACGTGCGGCACTGTCTGGATCGGGACGTGCGGCACTGGCTAGGTTGGGACTCCTTGAACAGAACGAGGCTTGGCAGATCGCAAGGCTTCCGCGTACGTACAACGGCGACTGTCAGTAGACACAGGAGCCGTTCCGGATCAACCGACATCAGCGGAAAACGATGGGCGTGCAACACCTGTTGGACCTCGTCACGGATGACACGGGTGATAGAACCAACATCGATTGGCCTTGTCCCGTACATCTTTTCCATTTCTTCCCGGACCACAGATCGGATGATCTCGCGAATCCATTCGGGGCTCTTGCTCCCAGGGGTGGCGAAAATTGCGGGGGTTGAGGCAGCATTCACTTGACGGTCAAACAGGGCAGACCGTTGGTGCAGTACTTGCTCCATTGTTGCCGCTTCAGTAAGGAACTCAGCAACACTCTTAGGGGGACTACGCACCAAACCAGCAAAAAGTTTTTCCTTCACACTACGCATGAGGTGGGGCAACTTTTTTTCTTCTGCCATAGCAGGATCCGCTCGCTTGAAAAGCCGTGTCATGTCCTCAACGTGCATCGAGACGGTCTCGTTTGGCATCTGGATGCGTGATTGTAGTGCACGCTCCGCTCGTTCGCGGCGGTCGGGACTCCTGTAGGTCTCCAGGAGGCGACGCTGGAACTCGCGCCAAGATGTCAGAACATCATCCCTGTTCAAAAACCACTTCTTGGCACCGTCCTTCAGACAAGTGTACACGTTCCGGAGCTTCGCGGCATCATCCCAGTAATTTATCGCTGCGACACGTTCGAACTCACTCAGCCAGTCGTCAACAGCTTCATGCTGCTCTCCATGAAAGGGACTAGGCATGAGCGGGTTCTGGACGGTGCAGTAGATCGGCGTGGAAGGTGTCGGAGCTTGCACGGGATCTTGTGTCGAAGTCATAGTCGCCGCGTCAGAGGTTGGTGTCTCAGGTGGTACGCCTCGTTGGCGGCGGCTTACTCTGTGAACAGGAGTGTCCACGGGCGCAGGGCTTGTGTTCCGGCTGCTGGATGGGGTCTTGGGCATCGGGTGGATCGTGAGACGTTGTACCCAGCAACTCCACCAGTCTTGTCACGTTTCTTAAGACAAACTTGGTTTATCGGGTTCGTTGAGTCGACTAGCCAAGCAGCAGCTCAGACAGATCGTCTTTGTCTTCTTCCACTCCCGGATCTCACCCAAGCATATCAGGTGGCAATATGTCGCGGCAGTTTAAATGAGTGATGGCATAGAACTGTTCCCAGTTGGCTTTGCTTAATAGCCATTTCGGAACCTGGGGCGGGCATTCAGTTGATGTCGGTGTGCTCAAAACTACCGGAAAATGGTCACTTCCGTAGGGATTAGTGATGACTTTCCAGTGAAGTAGAGGCACAAACGATGGAGATACTATGCTTAGGTCTATTGAGGAATAGGTATTGTTAGCGAGGTTATAATAGGTTGGTTCTTTTTCAATTCAGGAGACACGCGCTTGAAGAGAGAAGAAACTGTTCAATCAGTCGACCTCGGGCGTCACAACTAGAGTCGCCCCATAGCCTGTTATGTGCGTTAAAGTCACCTAGAACAAGATAGGCTTCGGGAAGTTAATCTATCAAGGACTGGAATTCATGTTTGTGTAGTTGAAAATGTAGAGCAAATGGTGACGAGTTTGCTTAGAAGTACCACTCGAACAGCCACTGTCTGAAGAGACATTTGGAGTTTCAAGTGTTTACATGCTAAACCTTGCTTAACTATAACAGCTACACATCCAGATGATGCCACGGCATCATCACGGTCCTTTCGGAAAATAATGTAACTGCGTAGAAAGTTGGTGTGTTTAGATTTTAAGTGTGTTTCCTATACACACAGCATTTTTCGTGAATAAATGTGTAGAAGTTCTTGAACATCGTCGGGGTTTGCGAGAAGGCCTCTGACATTCCATTGTACAGTCTGTGTTTCCATATTTGATGGAAAGTGGTGCTGTGTGTACGGAAATGAAGTGGCTGTTCAAGTGGGAAGTTGTAAATTAAGTAGCAGGGCCGTCGTCTGGCCCTGTTATTGGTTTCTTGGTTCTTTTAGCGCGCTCTAGGGAGCCACGCCGCATTTACGGCACCTGAGGTACCGTGCTTGTGTCCATTGCCTCACGTTAAGCACTGGACGTCCGCGTACGCGAGCTGCTGTTGTGTATTTGCGACCTCGCCTGGTGAGACGTGAGCGGTCGACCCGACGACCCTGAAGTCGCCTTAGTCTCTGGCTTGGTAGGTGGAGCAGGCTTGGCTGCTTCCACCATGGGGGCGGCCACCACACCTGATGGCTCACTTTGTGTGGGCCTAGGTAGTGGCGGAGGGTGATGCGACGCTGCCCCCTGACGTGCCGCATCAGCGTAAGTTGTGCCGTGAAAAGCCGAACACCCTCGGTGTGCTTCCTTGAAGGAGATATTTTCGCGAATCTTCAGTGTAATGATGTCTTTTTCTTTTTTCCACTGTGGACAGGAACGGGAATATGACGCGTGGTCTCCATCAGTGTTTACACAATGTAGAGTTTCATTACATTTGTTGGATATGTGGCCTTGGGCACTGCATTTGGCACAAGCAGGTCGACCACGACAGCTCTGAGAGCCATGGCCGAACCTTTGACACTGGTAACATCGGCGGGGGTTCGGTATGTAGGGTCTGATCGGTGTCTTTGTATAGCCAGTTTCTATTGTTTGTTGTAGTTCACTGGTGGCAAAGGTGAGTACCAAGTGTTTCGTGGGGATTTCCTGATTGCTCCTTCGGATAACGATTCGCTTCACATTGGTCACATTCTGTTCTTTCCAGCCCTCGAGGATTTGAGCCTCCTTCAGGTCAAGGAGGTCTGTGTCAGAAACAACTCCACATGGAGAGTTCATGGATCGATGAGGTGTTACGCTGATGGGATTGTCGCCGAATGTTGCAAGGTTCTTTAGTTTGTCAAATTGTGTTTTGTCACGGAGTTCTAAAAGAAGGTCGCCACTAGCCATTTTTGTAACTTTGTAGCTATCACCTAGTGTGGCTGTCAGGGACCGCGATACTTTGAACGGGGACACTGTTCTGGCCGTTTTGTTGGGCTTCTCACTGTGTACAACATGATAACGAGGGAATACTTCTTTGGGTCGGCTGCAAAAGGAAAATTCTTCGGTGCGTACGCGCTTTGAAGCGGCACGATCATTGAGGAGTGGAAAGCTTTTATGCATGATAGAGGAATGTAATTCAGTAACAATGGCGGCCACCCACCACGGAGCCTAACGAGGGGACGCTACAAGATTGATGAAACGCGAAACATGCAGACGCCAGCCGT
Organism: Rhipicephalus microplus; assembly: GCF_043290135.1. Classification (NCBI taxonomy): domain Eukaryota; kingdom Metazoa; phylum Arthropoda; class Arachnida; order Ixodida; family Ixodidae; genus Rhipicephalus; species Rhipicephalus microplus. Next base: position 206,428,343 of record NC_134702.1, read on the forward strand.
ACACCGCTACGATAACCTAATGCACGTAGGCCAAGTTTGGCTGGTTGCATAAGGTTAACCCAAGCCGCCCATGAAATTGGGGAAGTAACAGAAGAAATTAGAAGACAAGATAGATTTAAAGAGGAGAAAATACGAAGGTGTGGGAGAGAGAGGGATAGGAAAAGGCGACTGCTGATTTCCCCTTGGTGGGTCATCCCACGGGTGCCGTCTACATGAAGCCGAGGCCAAAGGGGTGTGTTGCCTCTGCCGGGGGGGCCTTGAAGGTCCAATCACCCAGCGTCGGCTAAACCCCCAGGATCCCCTTTTCCCCGGACGCGGCAAGGCCACGCACGGCTAGGCGTGGGAGGGAGCCAAAACTCCCCCGTGAGCTCGGGTCTGTGGTGTCGCTACACACCAAACGCCTACTTGCGCAGGCACCCCTGCGGGGGCTAAATAATTCGGGTAACAGAAGAAATTCATAGGATTTTTGAAGTGTGATTGAAGAAAGAGTACGCATTAGAGCAACGTTTAACCTGGCGGAATTGCAGTAACCTCTTTATATTGAGTGCTCAATGTAGAACATGAAGTCAGTAAACGTTTAGGCCAAATAAATCTTACTACATTGATTTGTGGCGATAATTTATCACCCTATACTGTTTTGTGAGTGCGCGAACGACAATGGTACTACTCACCCTCTGTAAATCTGCTTGGCAGACAAGTTATATCAAGCTGAGAAGAAAGGCAAGAATGGTGGCTGCCTCTATGTTCCTTGTCACCACACGAATCTAGTTTAAATCAACCTCACATCATGATGGAAACGCCAGCACCATTTGGCAAACCAGACCTGTCGGCATGGCCCTGCCGACGTCCTTGATCTGCGGCGTCACAGTTGCTATGGACATGACGTCGTCATGCGGGTTGTCTACGGTTGGGTCGGATCTGGGCTCTTGTTGCGGCTTTCCGTTCTAGAGCTTTCGCAGTTAGTGGCTCCCCACGATGCAACAGACGTGCTGCAATAACCTCTACATCCAGGGGTGGTGGAGCCACAGATTAGGTCTCCTCCAACACGTGATCCTCTTGAGCCCCATCAGATTCAAGTATTGTGACTTACTCCGTCTGAATGACCTCTGCAATGCTCCACTATCCACACACATAATCTTGCAGTTGCTTGATCGGACCCTGCCTGATGGGGAAAGAGGTTTAGGTTTGACTGGCACGAGTTTGAACTAAAACTGTGGTAAGAAAACATGTTGAGGTGCACCCCAAGAGTGTTCCCCTGGTCTTCCAAGCTCTTTCTTTGTGTGTTCACTAGAGGAAGTGTGTGTACTTCTCCTCCTGCTACCTTACTAACCATGTTACAGACTCTCCCCTCATCTGTGTATGAGTAATTGCCTGATTAGAATTTATGCCAACTTTCTGTTCTCGCCTGTCGGCGCACCCTCCTTCCTCGAGACTTGATCTTTAGGTTTATCAAATTCTCGGCTATAGGGGAGTCTCTAAGCAACTTCCATGCCTTATTTTGTTCTTTGCGCGCATTACGGCACTCATTATTTCACCATATGAATTGTCATCTGCCTGATGGTCCACATGTTTGTGGTATACAATTCGTTTCAGCATCAATCAAAAAGGCTGTCAAGTAGCTCATAGCAGCTTCTATGCTTAACGCCGCCATGTCAGTCCAAGTTAATAGAGTCATTTTGTGAAATTTTTCCCAATCGGCTTTGTCGGTGAGCCATTTGGGGACCTGTGCAGGACATGTATTCGTTAATGATGTACTGTTAACGATAGGAAAATGGTCACTACCGTATGGGTTATTAATGACTTCCCGTTTAGGTAGAAGCAGGAGTGATGGGGATGTTATGCTGAGTTCTACTTTTCATTTCATTCATATGTGGTGTTTACCATCCCAAAACCACCATATGATTATGAGGGACGCCATAGTGGAGGACTCCGGAAATTTTGACCACCTGGGGTTCTTTAACGTGCACCCAAATCTGAGCACACGGGCCTACAACATTTCCACCTCCATCGGAAATGCAGCCGCCGCAGCCGGGATTTGAACTCGCGACCTGCGGGTCAGCAGCCGAGTACCTTAGCCACTAGACCACCACGGCGGGGCATGCTGAGGTCTACTGTTGAGTACGTATTGTTAGCGATGTTGTAAAGTGTTGGCTTTTTGCGATTCTGGAGGCACGCACCAGAAGAAAAAAGGTTTGGTTTAGTTTGGTTTTTGTGGTACATAGGCAGCTTAGGCCATCATACACCAAACGCATGGTATTATTGTTTTGAAGTGTTGGAATGCCTCGCCGAGTCCTCGCCTAGGCAAGGGCCTCGAGGATACCAACCAGGTCTAAAAAAACCTTGATCGTCTTCTCAAAAGTGGGAAGCTCTACGCGGTGTTACTGTGTATTCGACAATGCAGTGTATAAGTTTAGAGTTTGTCTAAAAATCCTGCTTCTTTTAGGAAGCTAACAACTTCTGAGTCATCAACAAGCACGTCTTCACTTAAAAACCGTGCAGGATGAAGAAGTATATGTTGATAGTAAAATACGATAAAATGCTTTTCTGTAATTCTTGTTTAGTGCATGACTATAAAATCTGATTTACTTATAGCTCGCCTCTGCATTTCGGACACAGAGTTTTGTCCTCTTTTGCTAGTAAGTAATTTTGGGTGATGTGTGTGTGTCCAATGCGTCAACGATATAAAACTACTTCTATGAACCGTTCTTGGTGTGAGCAGGACTTCCATTCTTCTAAGGTGGGTTTCACTAGGTGGAGCTTGTTTTCTGTTTCTGAGTGCCATCTAGCCTGCCATGCATTTCTGAGTTTGTGGTGTACTGATTTTACAACATCTTTGTAGGGAATGCTGACGTTCTTTATTTCTTTACGTTGTGCTTTTGCGGCACTTTCACCTGCTTTCTCGTTTCCACAGATTCCGACGTGGCTCGGTACCTAGCAAAGCTTTATGTTGTGTCCCTGTTCTATAACTGTTAATATGTTGTGTAGGATGTCGCCTATCATTGGAGCATATGCATTTCTCGGATGAAAAGCTCTTAGTACACTTAATGAGTCTGTGTAGATGATACTTTTCTCGATGTTTTCATTTTTGATTTTTTTCGCCCCTATTGATACAGCGTAGCTTTCTGCGATAAATACGGATGCACATTGCGGTAACCGAACTGTATGTTCCCAGTGGTTGTGTATTACCGCACTTCCAACATATCGTGTAAATTTGGAACCATCGGTGTAAAATGCTGTGTGAATCGCATATTTTGCCTGATTTGCTAGAAATTCTTGTAGTATATGCTCATGCGGGGTTTCCTTTTTTTGATATTGAGTCAGCGTGAAGTCGCACACAGAGGGGAGGCAGTACCAAGGAGGGAGTGCATTGGGTCTCTGAGCGATCATCGGCAATGTGTCCTTTATATTTAAATCTTGGCACGTTTTCAAATCTGAGGAGCGGCCTCATTGCTTGGGGTTTGTTATTAAATAGTGTTCTGGATGAGCATTGAGTTACTATAGCATGACAAAGGTGGTTGGGCATTGATGGAATATTTAGAACGTATGAGCATGTGAGCATGATTGTTCTGTCTTCCAGTGGTGGTTCATTTGCTTCTACATATAGACGTTTTATAGGTGATGTCCTTAATGCACCGGTTGCGAGGCGCAGACCTTGATTGTGTACCAGATCCAGCTGTTTCAGATACGATTTTCTCGCTGATCTATATATTATACTACCATAATCTAGGCAGGATCGTACAACAAAGCAATAAATTTGTAGTAGGCCTGTCCTATTTGAACCCCAGCGTTCGCGTGACAGAACCTTCAGTATGTTCAGAGATTGGGATGCTTTTTTCTTTAACGCTTTTATGTGTGGAAGGAATGTACGCCTTTTATCCAATACTATACCCAAAAACGCATGTTTTTTTACTGGTAATTCGATTTAATTTAGGTATAAGGTAGGGTCTGTCTGTATGCCTCGTTTGAGAGAGAAGAGAATGGCCACGGTTTTTTGTGCAGAAAAGCGGAAACCATTTCTGTCTGCCCATGTTGTTAGTTTGTTAATCGCTAACTGCACTTGTCTTTCACATGTCGATATGTTGCAGGATGTGCTAGCTATTTGGAGGTCGTCGACGTAGAGTGAGTACATCATGGAATTAGGTATTACTTTGCTGATTGAGTTCATTTTTATCACAAGTAGTGTTGTGCTTAGAATGCACCCTTGTGGTACTCCATTTTTCTTGAGTGAAACTTTTCGATAGTGTTGACCCTAGGCGTATCTGGAATGAACGGCTAGATAGGAAGGAAGTCTTTGAGGCAGTTCAACATCCTTCCGCGGATTCCTCGCTCAGCCAGGTCCTGGAGGATTCCGAACCTCCAGGTGGTGTCGTATGCCCCTTCTAAGTCAAAAGAGATGGCCAGACAATTTTGTTTGTATACGAAGGCTTCACGGACGGTGTGTTCGAGTCGTACTAGGTGATCGGTTGTGCAGCATGATTTTTTAAAACCGCACTGATGAATATAGAGGAGTTTGCGTGATTCCAAGACGAATGACAGCCTAATAATAACAACAATTTTGAAGGACTTTGCGAGACAGCTGGTGGGAGCTATCGGTCTGTAGGTACTAGCACTGGTTGGTGGCTTTGCCAGTTTCAAAAATGGGATGATGATGGCCTTCTTCCAGGCTTCAGGTAATTATCCGAATATCCAAACTCGGTTGAAGAATGTTAAAAGTATTTCTATCGCGCGTTCGGAGAGATGGGCTAACATTTCGTAGTGTATCTCGTCGGGTCCCGGTGCAGTTTTCTCGCCTGTTGTCAATACTGTGCGTATTTCTCGATAAGTAATTAAGCATTTGTATGGTTTGTATGTGTTTCCGCTTGTTGGAAGTTTTTGTTTTTCGGCTGCGTGTTTGCGTTTCAGAAATGATTGTGTATAATGTGACGAGTTGGAAACAGCACAGAAGAATTCACCTACAATACTCGCCTGTTATTCAGTACTTGTCTGTACACTAGGAGGTGTCAGCAACAGTACAGTGAACGGGGAAAACTTGCCGTCTATCTTCCGGACCCGTTCCCACATTTCCTTTGACGTGGTGGTGCTGTTTATGGAAGAGATATACTTTTGCCACGATGCTTTTTCAGCATTGCGACGAATGTATCTGGCCTTGGCTCAAGCTTTTTTAAACTTACAAAGTTTTCCGGTGTCGGGGGCCTGCGAAAGGTCCCCCTGGCTTTATTTTGCTTCTTTTTAGCTTCTCTGCATTCGTATGTATACCATGTTTTTGCAATTTTCTTTTGCGAGTCCAGATGTCTGAGGGATAAATAGCCGGGCAGCTGTTACGATGCACTTTGTAATACATTCATTCTGTTGATCTATGTTGAGGCCTTCTGTCCCTAGTTTTTCCAGGCAAGCCTTTTCTTGGAATAGGGCCCAGTCGGCTAAATGTAGCTTCCAACGTCATGGTTTTTGTTGAATAACTTGAGGTGTTTTTGTTTGGCTGATTAGTATGGGCAGATGGTCACTTGCATATTTCTTGAGCTAGAAGAACAGTAGGTTGCTTTTTCTGTATTAAGTAGGTATATGTTATTGCTCTATAAAAATTTTTCAATGATTTGGCCTCTAGTGTCAGTTTTTTGACAACCCCAAAAAACGGAGTGTGCATTAAAATCTCCAACCACCAAAACTGGCTGTGGCAGCTGTGCTCTAAGGTGTTCTAAATCAGAAATGGATATTTTAAGATGTGGCTCCAAATATGCGCTGCACAATGTAATCAATTTAAATGTGTGCATGGTGGCCGCCAAGGCTTCTATTCTGGTTGTAAGTTTGTGTTCTCGCGCTGGTACTCCGCTCTTGACTATAATTGCAACACCACCCGAGAGCCTACTTGCCTACTCTCGGTCGTGCCGGAATGCACTGTACTTTTTCAAGATGTTTTTATGTTTATGACCTAGATTAGCTTCTTGTAAACACAAGGATACTGGTGAGAAAGCGGCTAGTACCTCTTTTATGTCGTTTAAGTTATGTAGGAGTCCCCTGCAGTTCCAGTGTATGAAAGCCATGTTGTAAGTTACGGGTAGTGTTAAACTTAAGTTTTGTTATCAGGCCCAGCGATTCTCGGCTTGACTTTATTCCAATCTAAAAAGTCTCGCCGTCGTTCTAACGTCGACACTACAGGACTACCCTGACTTGTGTCCATGGCATCGCCTGACACGATGGACGTCCGTCCTGATTGTACGGATTTTTTCTCGTTAAGCCTCGCTGCATAGAGAGAGGCTTTGAGGCTCGCTGACCTCAAGGTTCGCACAACCCGAGTTTGAGGTAGTGGTGAAGCGGGAGCTGCGTCCGCTTTGGGCGCTAGGTGCCCTGCCCTGACGTCAGTAGGTGTGCCCTGGTAAGGCGCTGAAGGCCGCTGTGTTGCCGCGTCCTGTTGCAGCACAACGGAGTAGCTTCTGCTTTCCATCAACGAAAGACGCTTCCGCGCTTCTCTGAAGCTGATGTTTTCCTTAACTTTGAGAGTAACAATGCTTTTTTTGTTTCCATATCGGGCAAGCACGCGAGTACGCAGAATGACTACCCTAGCAGTTTACACAGTGGTGTGGTTCGACTTCGCAATTTTCGGAAATGTATTCGTGAGAGGCACACTTAGCACATGTGTTTTGGCCTCTGCAGCTCTGTGAGCCGTGGCCGTATCGTTGGTATTTAAAGCAGCGTCGCGTATTTGGTATGTATGGGCGTAGTTTGAGTTTGTTGTATCCAACCTCCACAGTTTCTGGTAGTATACTCGATGCGAAAGTGAAAACTAATTGCTTTGTTTGTATTTCCTTTTTTCTCGTTTGATTTTTATTTTATACACATTTGTGACGTTTTGGTCCTTCAGTCCATCCTGGAGTTCTTCTTCACTTACATATTTGGGGTCATCATCAGAAATGACGCATCGGACAGTGTTTAGTGATCGGTGAGGTGTAATAACTCTGGAATGTCTTCGAAGGCAGTAATATTTCAAAGGTTCTCATACTGGTGCTTGTACGGTACTTCCAAAACAAGGTCACCATTGGCAAGTTTCTTGATTTTACACCCTTGCTCTAAGGTTTCGGTAAGGGTTCTGAATACTTTGAAAGGGGAGACATGTCTCGCTGTTCTTTCTGCGTGGTAGCTGTGAATCGCATGGAATCTTGGGAGTTTGCATTGGTTGTCAGTCAAAAATTGGTGCGCGTCCTCTTTTGAGGGTGGCGATGAGGTGAAAAGACTGGCGAGTCCATCTAGTTTGTGTGTGCTTCAGCCGCAGTAGCAGCCACCCACCATGGAGCCCAACTAAGGGACGGGACAGGGTCTCGCGTGCAACACCTGTCCACGCCAGCTGTATACCACGACTATAACCGAATATGGCTTAACTCAAGGTAGTTAGCCACACAAGGTTAACCCTTGCCACCTGAGAACAAGTAAACAAACAGAAGAGAGGAGTAGACAGGACAGGCAAAAAGTGGGGGAAAGATGAAGATGTAGGGAGAGAGATAGGAAAAGGCGAATTCTGATTACCCCTGGGTGGGTCAGCCCAGAGGTTGATGATGATGATGATGATGATGTTTGATGTTTTGTGGCGCAAGGGCCATTTCACGGCCAAAGAGCGCCAGTTCATCTTACTAATAATATGGACAATGATTGTGATAAGCGGCTGTATAAGGGCCATAAAATACCTCGCGGTAAGGCGGGTAAATACATACAAGTAATAAAATTATGACCATGCCGCAAAAGGTATGTGCGGTGTGAATAGATTACAAAAGTTGGTGATAATAGAAAACGATGGTGGACAAGTATGGCATCAGCACAAGTGCCTCACTCGATCTTACCCTCGCGTCCAAGGGCCGTGAGGCAAGTGCTTTGTTCTGTAGCCACCGCAGCGAAAACCTCTCTGGAGTGGTCGTGCTACAGAATGCTCAGGTATATGATATGAAAACTACGAATTTCTTTTAAAAACAGTAACAATGATTTATAACTAAAAAGCGGTTTCCTACAGACGAACATTGCAGGGTGTAAAGGTATATGTTGTCGGTATGGTAGTGGAAAGTGTTGTTTTCATAGAGTTTCCAACTGTTTGCGCTGGATTAACATGTGAAGAACTGTTAATGCTTCACCACATCTGTAACACAATGGTGGATCGCCACCGGACAAAAGATATGTGTGTGTCGTGTATGTGTGTCCTATCCTGAGCCTCGTTAGTATTACCTCTGTATGACGTGACTTTGATACTGGCAGCCAATGGCCAAGGTGTGGCTTGATAATGTGTAGTTTGTTTTGTGTGTGTCTACCCCACATGATCAGCCAGTAGTCTCTCAGGTTTCGTTTGAGAGATGGCTTAAGATCAAGGGGCGGGATTGATATGGGTGTAGTGGCAGTGCTTTCTTGGACAGATGCAGCAAGCTGATCCGCCCTCACGTCGCCTTGGATCTCACGGTGCTCTGGCACCCAGCACACTACAACATGTTGTTTGAGTGTGTAGAGTAAGCATAAATTGAAGTAAAGTGAGACGAAGACAGGGGTTTTGTTTTTTAACAGTGTGCAGGGCCGTTACCACACTGAGGGAGTGCCTCTAAATTAATGCTTTTTGTATTTCTAATTGCTTGATGTGTTTAGCCGCCACAAGTTTCGCATAAGCTTCCGCTGTGAACATACTTGTGCCTGGATGTGGAGGGCAGGCATCCCAAAAGGATGGGCGGACAGCAGTGTAGGACACAGAGGAGTTAGACTTGGAGGCATCTGTAAAGAACTCAGGACGTGTGTATTTGTGTTGAAGTTCCAGGAAGTGTGTTCGGATATGGGCAATAGGCGCATGTTTTGAAACTTCTAGAAAAGACACATCACAGTATATAATCTGCCACTGCCACGGCGGCGGGTATATACAGGAGCCATTAAACTGTGTTCAAGTGACACTCCAGTTTCCTCAGCTAGACTCTTCAGGCGAACTGAGAAGGGCTGCCTCATCGAAGGCTTGTTTTAAAACAGAATGGAGCTTGACAAATCATTATTAGTAGAGTATGAGGGGTGCTTATTGTCTGCTTTCTTGTCTACCTCCAGATGATGTCATGGCATCATCACGGTCCTTTTGGAAAATAACGTATTTACGAAGAAAATTGGTGTGTTTTGAATTTGAGTGTGTTTCTGTACACACAGCACTTTTGGTGAGTGTTCATGTAAAAGTTCTTGGATGTCGTCAAGGTTTCTGTGAAGGCCCCTGACGTTCCATTGTATAATTTGAGTGTTTATGGTGATTGTAAAATAGTGCTGGGTGTACGAAAAGCGAGTGGCTGTTTAGACAGGGAGTTTGGGTTCCCTTAACAGGACCGTCACCAGCTCTGTTATCTGCTTTTTGTTTTCTTGGCGCGCTATAGGAGCCACGCCGCTCTTTTGGCACCAAGGGTACTGACGTATCCATTGCATCCTTGGAAACACTGGATGCCCGCACGTGCGGGCTGTTCGTATTTTTGGCCTCGCCTGGTGAGGTGAGGCCTTCAGACCTGAGGACTCTGGACTCTACGGTCTCTGTTTGGGAGTAGGCGGTTTAGCCTGGACTAGCGCCGCCTTGGGAGCAGGTGCCACAGCGGCCGGCTCGGGGTATGTGCGGGCCGAAGGAGTGGCGAGGGCTGGTGCGGCGGTGCCCCCAGACGCGCCGCATCAGCGTATGTAGGTCCATAGAATGGTGCGACTCTTCGCCGTGCTTCCTTAAATGAAATGTTCTTAACCTTTAATGTAATTATTTCTTTTTCTTTTTCCCAGTATGTGCAGGAGCGTGAATATGCGGCATGGTTTCCTTCGCAGTTTACACAGTGTGGCAGTTGTTTGCAGTTCTCATACACGTGGCATAGGACTCCACATTGTGCACAAGTCTGGTGACCACGACAGGTTTTAGAGCCATGGCCATACCTCTGGCATTGGAAGCAACGACGAGGGTTTGGAATGTACGGCCTGATAGATGTCTTCGTGTACCCTGTTTGAATAACTTCTGGTAGTTTACTGGAGTCAAACATGAGTATTAAGTGTTTCGTCGGTATTTCCTTATCTTTTCTGACGATAATTTTCTGCACATTAGTGAAATTTGGCTCTTCCACCGCACGTTTTAAAAGGAAATGCCAACGATGCGTTCAGCCTTCTTGTATTTACCAACGTAACGACCATCGACGCCGTGATCAAAAAGTGCCGCCGTCTCGAGCAGGCGAAGAGTAGACGCATTTTGCAGCATTTCCAGTTCCTACCCAACACCGTGGCAACGTCGTCTTGCGAAGCCACTCCTTGACATTCGTCTACAACCGAAGACGTGACGCGCATCGTCCGACGTGAATTCGGGGTCGCTTACCCGGCTGCCAACAAACCGACATTGGCCGACGCCTCAACGCCAGCTGTCGCCTTGATCCAGGCTGTTGTCCAGCAGCAATTCGCTAACCTTGGTATCCTGTCCACTGCACCCACCCTGGATAATACTGGTCCTTCGATAGCTTCTGTGGACATGAGCCGTCGCCATCCGTACTCTATTCGAACCAGGAATCCGTCTGAATGGCGAACAGCTGATGATAAGCCAATCTTCTTCCGCTGTGGTCGCGCAGAATACATCGCTTGTTACTGCCGCAGCCAATGGCCATCTATTTCTTCTGGCTCGTAATCCGCTTACAGTAACTCATTCCGTCCACCAAACCACCGTTATCCCACCTGCACTGAGTCTACAGCATTTACTGCCCCTAAGGACTACGGCCACCCTGTCCCGTCGTTGCCACCACCTCAAAGCCGCCCTTCTCGTTCAAATACGCGCCGCCGCTCTCCCTCACCATCGTTTAACCCCCGCATGTCCCCGGAAAACTGGAGGTGAAGCTGCCCTGTCGACCTTACCCAAAAATCCTCTGTTGACCTTATGTTTGAACCGGAACACCCTAGAAGTATATGTTGATTGCACACCAGTTGAAGCTTTGACAGATACGGGCGCTCACGTCTGCATTATGAGTTCGCGTTTTCGTCGTCACATGAAGAAGGTCCTCATGCCCCCCTCGACCAGTGTCGTCCAAGTTGCAGATGGCCCAACAGTCCTTGTCGTCAGTATGTGCACAGCTCAACTTACTGTAGCCGGTCATCAAGTGGTCGTCCTTTTTACCGTGCTAGCAACATGTCCCCACGACCTCATACTAGGCCTCGATTTACTTGCCGCCAATTCTGCTCTGATTGATGGCTCCGCTGGTGTGCTCCGTCTTGAACTGCCACAAACCAGAGATGCCCCGTACCAACCGACATGCCGATTACAATGTAGCGACATTGTTCACCTGCCTTCCAAAACTGTGACGTACGTCGATTTTCTGTGCTCACCAGCTGTATCCGACGGTTACTATTACGCTACGCCTCTCACTGACGTACTCCTTGCCCACAACGTTGCAGTGCCCTATGCGGTGCTCAGCATCACATATAACAAAACTTGTCTACCACTTGTATATTTCGGCTACATTAATCATGCGCTTCCACAAGGCACTTCCTTGGCCCACCTGTGTCCGTTGCTCGATTTACAAGTTGAAGTGCTTGCCTTAGACACCCTTGTTTCACCGCAGTGCACATCACTCACAACAGATTTGGGCAGCCGTCAAATTGTAGACATGATCGCCACTGATCTTTCGCCTCCGCAAGTTAAAGCCCTACAACATATTCTCGAGGCCTACCAGGATATTTTCGATTTTGGCGACCGACCTCTAGGGCAGACGTCCTTTGTCCAGCATCGGATACACACAGGTGATGCCAACCCTGTTCCCCGCCGTCCCTACAGAGTGTCTGCTTTTGAGCGGAGCATAATTCAGAAGGAGGTGAACAAGATGCTACCGAAGGACATTATTGAACCATCCTCCAGTCCCTGGGCATCCCCGGTGGTATTAGTTAAAAAGAAGGATGGATCGTGGCGATTTTGTGTTGACTATCGCCACCTTACCAACAACACCAAGAAAGACGCATACCCTCTGCCCCGCATTGACGACGCCCTTGATTGCCTCCATCAACCCTAACAGATTTACTCAAACCAGATGAGACGTTTACCTGGGGTCCCTCGCAAGCAACAGCATTCTCCGACCTGACCACTTTGCTAACTTCTTCTTCTGTGCTGGCTTAATCCGACCCTACGGCACCGACCGAAGACCGCACTGATTCCAGCGGTTACGGACCGGGTGGCCTACTTTTCTCCCATCGATCTTCGTTTTGTTTATCGGCAGATTGCCGTGGACCCATGGGCCGAGAGAAGACGGCTTTTGTAACACCCGATGACCTCTACCAATTCAAAGTCATGCCTTTTGGCTTATGTAATATCCCCGCCACCTTTAAACGAATGATGGACTCCCTGCTCGATGGATTCAAGTGGTCTACGTGTCTTTGTTATCTGTATGACGTGATTGTGCTTGCTCTCACTTTTGAAGCGCACCTTGAGAGACTGTTGAAAATTCTTGGTGTATACCGTCTCGCCGGCCTTCTGCTGAATTCATCCTAGTGCCGGTTTAATCGCCATCGCATTACAATGCTTGGACATATTATTGACGCTTACGGCGTACAGCCTGACCCAGAAAAAGTTCGAGCTGTGAAAGGCTTTCCTGTGCCAAAAACCGCCAAAAATTTGCGAAGCTTTGTGGGGCTCTGCGCCTATTTTCGGCGGTTCATACAGAACTTCGCGGAAATCGCTCGGCCCCTAACAGATTTACTCAAACCAGATGAGACGTTTACCTGGGGTCCCTCGCAAGCAGCAGCATTCTCCGACCTGACCACTTTGCTCACTTCTTCTCCTGTGCTGGCTTAATCCGACCCTACGGCACCGACCGAAGTCCGCACTGATTGCAGCGGTTACGGAATAGGCGCTGTGTTGGCTCAGCGACAACGTGGGAAGCATCGCGTGATAGCTTATGCCAGCAGGCTACTGTCCCCTTCGGAGCGTAGTTATTTCTTCACAGAGCGCGAACGCCTAGCGCTGGTGTGGGCAGTCACGAATTTCGCCCTTACTTTTACTGCTGACCATTTATAGTTCTCACCGACCACCACGCTCTTTGCTGGCTCGCCTCCCTCAAAGATCCCACAGGTCGTCTCGCCCACTGGGCACTCCACCTCCAGGAGTAATCTTACACTGTAGTGTATAAATCAGGAAAACTGCACAAACATGTGGATTGTCTGTCACGCTACCTTGTGTCCGACTGCGGTCCTACGACCACTGATTCTGTGGGTTGCGTCCTTTCCATCCTCCAGCTTCATCTCGGGGACGAGCAGCGTCGCGATCCGGATATCAGCCACCTAATACAACAGCTCGAGTCTTCGCCGCAAGACGCTTCTGTTCACATGTGTACCTTAAAGGACCACACCTTATATCGGCGTAATTTATCGCCAAATGGTAACGACCTACTTCTGGTCATGCCAAAGCACCTGCGCTCCACAGTCCTACGCAAGCTCCATGACGCGCCAACCGCGGGTCACCTTGGTGTCTCTCGCACATATGATCGTGTGCGCCGCCGCTTCTACTGGCCTGGCCTTTACAGTGTACGTCGTTATGTCAAAACTTGTGAAATTTGCCAGCGTCGCAAAAAGCCATCGGGACTCCCTTCCGGATATCTTCAGCCCATCGACATCCCATCGGAGCCATTCTTCCGTGTTGGTTTGGACCTTCTCGGTCCCTTCCCAACATCCGCCTCCGGAAACAAGTGGGTCACGGTGGTTACGGATTACGTGACCCGTTATGCAGTTACGCGAGCCAGCTATGTGATCGCTGATTCTCTACTACGTGATCTCATTTTATTGCATGGAGCCCCTCGTCAACTGCTGTCAGACCGAGGCCGTACGTTCTTTTCGAAAGTGGTTGACGATATCTTGCGTTTTTGCTCTACCCAACATAAGCTCACGACATCGTACCATCCCCAGACAAAGGGGCTTACAGAGCGTTCAAACCGCACCCTGACAGACATGCTATCGAAATACGTCTCGGCCGACCATCGTGATTGGGAACTTGTACTACCCTACGTGACGTCCGCATACAATTCCTCCCAGCATGACACTGCTGGGCACTCGCCATTTTGCCTTCTGTTTCGACGCGAAGCAAGATTGCCGTTTGATACCTTCCTGTCAGCCGCTGCCCATTCTACTTCTGAATATGCACGCGACGCTATTACCCGAGCTGACCATGCTCGTCAGCTTGCCCGCAGCAGAATAATGGCGCCCCAAGACTCGCAGAAGCATTGTTACGACGAACGGCAAGTTTGTCTGGTCGGAATGGTAAAAAGAAACTATTGCACTCTTTAGGTTTTTACGTTTGCTCTATCTTCACTTTGTTATGGTTATGTATCACTTGAAAGGCCCAAGTTTTCATATCACCAATCCTTGCCCCACCACTCTTTGTGGGCAAAAGACACGTTGAAGGCACCACGACCGTCATCAACATAATGACCAGCCTACTACAAAATAATTATGATTATTTATGACGTAGCGGGTACCCAGCAAGTGTGCTTGTAGCAGTTACTCAAAGAGTGTTAAGGAAAGGCTCTGGAAAGCCTTTCGATGCTTGCGGTGTGAAAGTGCTGCACGTTCCGAGCAGGACTGGAATTTTTCTACCAAGGAACACGTCGTTTTCTGGACAGTTCAAAAGCTGTAAAGTACACAACAGCAGCTTGTATGCTTAAGGTACACAAGTCAGTCCAACATAAAAGAGTAAGGTTTCGAAACTTTTCCCAATCGGCTGCAGTAGCCCGCCATTTCGGGACGTGTGGAGGACATGCTATTGCTGTTGGTGTGATTAAAATATTGGGAAGTGGCCATTTCCATAGAGATTTCTAATAACTTTCCGGTAAAGGAGGGGATGAAGAGACGGAGACGCAATGCTGAGATCTATGGATGAAGATGTTCTATTTGCGAGCTTATATTATGTTGGGACTTTTTGATTCAGAAGACACGCGCCAGAAGAGAAAGAGAATTGTTCAATTAGATGACCTCGCGCATTAGAACGAGAAACACCGTAGAAGCTGCTATGCGCATTGGAGTCCCCAGGGGCTAAATAAGGTTCATAGCTGATCTACTAGATACTCAAAGTCATATCCTTGTGGTTTTTAGTACGGGGGTACGTAGACAGAGTAAATTGTGATCATTTTATTGAAGATAAGCACTCGAGCAGCCACTGCCTCCAGGTAAGTTTGATTAGGTAAATGTGTGCATGCTATGCTTTGATTAACAAGTACAGATACACCACCGGATGATGCCATGGCACATTTCGTTCCTTCCGGAAGATTACATAGTTACGTAAGGAGTTTGTGTGTGTGTCCGTCTAGGTGTGTCTTTTGTAAACACGGCACTTTTGTATTGTGTTCGTGGAGGAGTTCTTGTATGTAGTCGAGATTTCGGAGGCCTCCGAGATATTCCATTGTAATATTTCCGTCTGAATATTAAGCCATGAAAGCTGCTATGTTTACAGAGAGTGGAACGTGTGTTCAAGTGAACTACTTTTTGTTTCAGGTGGCAGGACACTCGTCTGGCTCCGTTGTCGGCTTTTTAATTCTTTTGGTGTGCTCCAAGGAGCTACGCCGACCTTTCGGCACCAAGAATACCATCGTATCCGTTATGTTCTATGTGGGGGGGGGGGGGCACTGGAAGCCCGCACAGGTGGGTCGGTGTTTCAAAAATTCGGCCTCGCCTAGTGAGGTGAGGCCTTGGACATGAGCACCCTGAAGTCTCCCATCTCAGTTCACTAGTAGGCATGGATGGATGGATGGATGGATATGGCTGTACCCTTTAGAACGGGCGGTGGCTAGCGCCACCAAGCCGTAATATAAATGAACCAAAAACTATATATTTTTTTTCCTTAAAAAGTGAGTTTGAGGATTCGTACTTTGCAGTGAAGAGTTTAATTTTCACTAGTGCCTTGACTTTAGCCACCAATCAGATAACCTCCTTCTATTTAAGTCTACCCACTTAAAGTCTATTTTGCCCTCCCGGTCCCTAAACCCCAGTGCTTTGAAAAACTCTGCGCCATCAACCTGAACTATAGGGTGAAGCTTTTTACAGAACATTATCAAGTGTTCGGCAGTTTCTTCTTCCTCTCCACATGCACTGCATACTGTGTCTACACTTTCGTATTTGGCCCGATAAGTCTTGGTTCGCAGTACTCCCGTCCTTGTCTCA
Organism: Rhipicephalus microplus; assembly: GCF_043290135.1. Classification (NCBI taxonomy): domain Eukaryota; kingdom Metazoa; phylum Arthropoda; class Arachnida; order Ixodida; family Ixodidae; genus Rhipicephalus; species Rhipicephalus microplus. The sequence goes on from NC_134702.1 coordinate 206,444,480, forward strand.
AACAGTAGAAAACTACCGCGAGTATTATCATAGATTTTTTCCTTGGCAATTTCCTGCTTAAAAGTTCGATAGATCTCTAGTGCGGACTTCTTAATCATGCCCATTTTGCACATGTCAGTCTCCATTTCCTTCACTTTCTTCTTAACCGATAGTTCTTTTTGGTTTGGCCACCTGCTGTTTTCTAAGTATTTACTAGTCAACTTCCTGGTTCGCTTCCTCCATTTTGTATCGAAATTCTTCATGTACAAGTAGCTGAAAACGTTCCTAGCCCAATGCTCCTCCTTCATTTCTCTCAATCACTTCTCAAATTTTATCTTGCTGCTAGCTTCCCTGCCCTCAAATGATGTCAATCCATATCACCCTGTACTCTCTGATTTGGTGTAATCCCGTGAGCTCCTAAAGCAAGCCTACCTATTCCACGTTGCTTAATTTCTAATCTTGCTTGAACTTCTGATCTCATGCACAAGACCGCATTGCCGAACGTCAGCCCAGGAACCATGACCCCTTTCCATATTCCTCTCACAACATCATACCTTTTGTAATTCCACAGTGCCCTATTTTTCATCACTGCTGCATTCCTGTTACCTTTAGTCGTCACGTATATTTCGTGTTCCCTCAGGTACTCGGACCCATTGCTTATCCATACGCCCAGATATTTGTATTTATCTGTTATCTCTAGCGTGACCTCCTGTATTCTAAGCTCACTATCTTCGTTGTCATTGAAAATCATGACTGCTGAGTTTTCCCTACTGGATCTAAAATCTAACCTATCTCTCTCATTACTACAGATGTCCATCAATCTCTGCAAATCTTTCTTGTTGTTGGCCATTAGCACTATATCATCTGCGTACATTAATGCTGGCAGTGCCTGATCAATAAGTTTTCCTTGTTTGACTAAAGAGAGGTTGAAGCCCAGTCCACTTCCCTCTAATTTGTCCTCTAATCCTTGTAGGTACCTCATGAATAATAAGGGTGACAGGGGGCACCCCTGCCTAAGCCCCCGTTTTATCTCTGCAGGCTTGGATATCTGTTTTTGCCACTTTATAACTACCTTGTTACCTTTATAGATACCCTTTAAAAGATTAGTGACTACATGTTCCACGCCTAAGGTGTCCAGTATTCCCCACAATTCCTCTTGAACCACGCTATCGTACGCTCCCTTGATATCCAAAAATGCTAGCCACAGGGGCCTGTGTTCCTTTTCTGCTATTTCGATGCACTGCGTCAGTGAGAACAGATTGTCTTCCAACCTCCTGTGTTTCCGAAACCCATTCTGCAGTTCCCCCAGCACCCCCTCATCTTCTATCCATGCGTGCAGTCTTTCCTTTATAATCTGCATCGCCAGACTGTAGAACACTGATGTCACTGTTATAGCACGGTAGTTGTTTATGTTAGCTTTGTCCCCCTTTCCTTTATAGATCATGCTCATCCTGCTAAGTATCCATCCATCGGGAACTTCACCATCGATTATTATTTTGCTCACTGCCTCTATCAAAGCCTGCTTAGACTTCGGACCTAATGTCTTTATCAGCCTAATTGGAATGCCATCTGGGCCTGTTGATGTAGTACTAGGAACCTTTTTTCAGTCCTTTCCCACTCTCGTTGTGAAAATGGAGCCATTGCATCACTTGATTCCTCCTTGTCTATTGTGGTGCATAAAGTACTTCTGTGTTGAAATTGTTCTGTCACCATTGTTCTTATATATTTATTAGCTTCGTTCTCTTCTAGCCTAACACCTTGAGCTGTAGTTATAAACCTCTGCTCTAGGCTTGTCTCATTTCTTGGGGAGTTTAGATGGTTTCAAAATTTCGCAGCTGCCTTTGTATTTTTTATGTAGTTCTGCCAGCCGCTGAGCTCCCTTTCTTCTAATTTTTTCATTGATCGGAAGGGATGCATCCCTTCTACAGCTTAGAAAGATTTCCCATTTTCTTTCAACATCATGTGTCGGTTCAACCCGCTGCTTAGTGTGTCTGTGTTTCCTAGAGGCTTCCTTGCGTTTTGCTATGGCTTCCTTAACTTCCTCATCCCACTAACTTTTGGGTTTGTGTCTTCTTTTCTGGGGTGACTTGTTACGCATCTTAGCAAGCTCTAGCTCAAAGAGTGAAATTAGATTCGTGTATGTCCACACTGTCTTATTATCCTCGGTGATTACATACTCAATTTTTTTAGTGGCTATTTCAATTTGCCTTTCTGAATAAAAATTTTCCTGTAGTTGCTCATCTTGTCTCCTTCCCACTTTTGTTGCTCTTCCATAACTTAGCTTGATACGTTTGTGATCACTACCCAGACATCTGGAGCCACCTTCATCTATGCGCATTCCCCGGAGCTTATACATCCTATGTGACATCAGTGCACAAGCTATCGTCGACTGCAGCCTTCCTACCTCCCATGTTGTTTGCCCTTCACACTTCTTGGTACTGTTGCAAATGATCAAATCAAGCCTTTCACACATATCGATGATCATTTTGCCTGTCGGGTCGGTATACCCATCTATATCTTCTATGTGCGCATTCATGTCTCCTAGTATAATTATCTCGCACTCTCTTCCTAAGCCCTGAATGTCCTTTGATATACACTCTACCATTGCCTGGTTTTCCTCTATGGCGTTTGCTCCCGTCCACACGTACACGAAACCAAGGAGTGTCATTTGACCTGCCACTTTCCCTTTTAGCCATAAATGTTCCTTGCACTCCTGCTTGACCCTTTGCCAGTCTGTACTTTTATGAATGAATGCCCCAATACCACCCCCCTTTCTGCTGCCTCTTGTTCTATTACAATATTTCCACGCATAGTCCGGATTGTTCGGAGGTGTTCCATGTCCCTGAGATGTGTTTCTACAAAACCGTATATCATCGACCTCTCTTCCCTTAGCTATTCTACTATTTCTTCCCAATTCAGCCTGTTCCTACCATCCTGCATGTTAATATACCTTATGTCTGAATTGGCTCGGCGCTCGTGGCTACGTCTATTTATGCCCCGGACTCTACCTATCTTAGACATTGGTACCCTTTTGGAATCATATCTGTCCATAACACCTGTCGAAGAGTCTCCCTGGTTGTTTTCCTCGTTACTAGCTATCCTGCACCCCGAAGGGCCCGCTTGCTCCCAAAAAAGCTACTGCGCGTCCTGCAAGTCGCCAACCCACCTCATGACCTAGCCGCCCATCGAAGTGAATTCTGTCTCGTTGAAAACCACCCCACCTATGCACCTCTCTGTTTATTTCCACCACCTCAAAGCCTTTCTCTCGGCTCATCAGCCATATCTCTTGGTTTGCGTTGACAACCGCTCTTTGCAGGTTGCTATCACGCACCGGTACCCGGTATCGTGCATATCACTACCTTTACCATAGGAGAAGTGGCGCGCATGTGATCGACGCCTTTTGCCAGTGTGGCTGCTAGTCCGGCTGCATCTTCATCTAAGACATCGTTTAAACCGCCTGAAGTTATCACGAGGTTTCGTCTATCAGCTGTCGTTTTGAGCTTTGCGCTCGCTCGCTTGCCTCATGACTGCTTCCAGCTTGCGTCCTGGGAACGCCCCTACTGCAACCCTCTTGTCACCTCTTACCCTCTCTTTGATGGCTTCTGTGCATTGATTCAAATTCGAGTCCCCGGCGATTATCACTTGCTGTGACTTTTCAGCTGGAGCGTCCTGCACCAGGGGGCTACTTGCACCTGTGACGCCGGCTGCTTTGTCCCCTCCCAGCCCCACCACTACCTCGCTGAAGCTGGGCCTTGCGACAGTTGAACCGGCTAAACCTGTTTTTTCCAAACTTGCCTGCTCTTCCTTCTCCACCGTTCTGGTTGCCGGTTCCCTACTGTTCTCTCCATAGGCCGTTCTTCGTTCAGCTTCGCTAGTGCTTCCTCGGTGGACTTCAGTCTTTCTCCCATTGCCCTCGTTTTCTCTTGCTCTGTCGCCAACGCAGTCTCGAGCTCATCGATTCTCACCAGCAGTTCACTTTGGGCAACCATCATTTTCTCCATTTTTTCCTCGACCTCACAATGCCTACACTTCGCGTCAGCCTCTTCTCCATCCGCTTCTACGCTTGGGTCCACTTTCAAACCCACTCCACATCCTGAACACTTTACAGTCTTTTTAATCATGTCTTTCTGACACCAATTGTCCCTATACTAGATAATTACTAAACTCGAGCCGTGCACTACGAAAAAAAAGAAAGTTTAAGCTCTACTACAAAAATTTGCGTGTTCAATGTACGCGCACCTCCCCCACGGGGTGGCAAAAGAAAAAAAAACAACAACGAAGTTTCAAACACACACACCCGCACTAACTAATAAATACCTGGCGACTGGCCCCCGAAAAAGCCGTAGCATAAAATAAGTGCTACGAAGCATTCAACCGCTGCCTTATAATTATAAGTACACGCTCAAAACATGCAAAAACACTTATGTGCGCAGTCGATCCGGAGCGCTCAAAAAACACGTCCATCCACCGTGACAGCCCGAACTGAACCGCCAGAGCCAGGAGGCGCGCCGTCTGGTCGGGAAGAATGCTTAGTGAAACATAGTAAACTGAACTACTGCCACCTTAGAGGCAGTTGCCACAGCCGACGGCTCGCTTTGCGCAGACGAAAGGAGCAGCGAGAGCTGGTGCGATGGTGCCCCATAACGCGCTACAACTGTATATGTTGAGCCATACTTGGCGAGGCTCTTCTTCATGCTTACTTCAATGAAATGTTCTTATTCACCTTCAAAGCAACTATCTCTTTTTTCAATATGAGGAGGAGCGTGGATATGCGGCATTGTTTCTTTCACAGTTTACGCAGTGTGACTGTTCTTTGCAGTTGTCTGACGCGTGGCCCAAAACTCTACCTTGTGCACAAGTTTGGTGACCGCAACACCTTTGCAAGATGTCTGGTCGCCGCACCATAGTATAGGCGGGTCAGTGGTTGGTTGGATCGGTGCGAGTGTCTGGTCGAAGCTTATGGAACTTTGCTCCATGGTTTGGCGTCACCACTGTAGCGAAAATGCAGAGGATGAAGGATGCTGCTACATGCATTACCTAGTCCTGTTGCAACCCACCACGAGTGATCGGCCATAAAGCGAACGCTACCGCGCGCTCGCATTCTCGCGACTACTCCGACTTCGTTCTCTTCGCTGCGTGGACACGACACCATGCTACAATTTCGTCCTCAAATCACTACAGGGCGCTTGGTGTCAGATGATACTATATCATCCGCGAGAGTGCCGAGGACTGCGTACGTTGCTAGTGCGATCATTCTTTAGTGCATATTAGAGGGTCGTTCTGTAGCTCCGCAAAGTATTCCGTTACCGCTGTTATAAAAGTGTGCTTACAAAAACACAGTGCATGTGTGCCTTCACTAGCTATTTCACCTCCGAGCTTCTCACAACTATTTCTCTTTTTTTTACGTTAAGTTTTATTGGCGCAAGGGCATCTAAGGCCAAGGAGCGCCAGTACAAGCGTTGTTTCAATTCGGTTATTAGTTTAAAAATTAAAAAAAAATGATTAAAACATGATTAAATATTAAAACAAATATCTACGAACCATTTAAAATGCAGTATATTTAAAATAATGTCACTTTGTTTAAACAGGAATGTCACTTTGCTAAAACTTTCACTTTGTTGGCTGAAATCTGTGCTGATAAATTAGTCTGCAAGGCCCAAGACCCTCGCAGCTGAAGTCCTTGCCTGAGCAAGAACTTCGAAGGCTAAGACATACTTTTTATGCACCAGGCAGTACCTCACACTTGAGGCGCAGCTGGTGCCTAGGATGGAATGATATCATTGTTAAAAATTTCACTTTTGCAAGATAATGAAGAAGCCTCTTAAGGTCAACCACTGCATCAAGTGATAAAAACAGCGCTGATGAAGAGGGATATGATATCGATAGAGCTCCCTGAAATGGGTCAGTCGTGCTTGGTGAAGCATAGGACATTGTATGAGGACATGCACAACGGTTAGACTCTCTCCACAGTGTATACATGTAGGTGGATCAGTGCCTGTCAAAAGGTGTTTATGTGTGGCATAAGTGTGGGCTATTCTGAGCCGTGTTAGAGCGACTTCGGCGAAACTGTTGAGTTTTTGGGGGATAACTTTTCTCAGCTGGGGTTTTACAAGGTGGAGTTTGTTGTCGACTTCTCTGTCCCATTCAGCTTGCCAGTGGTTGCGTAGACCTCTACGTACAACAGGTTTTAGATCTACACCCGGAACATAGGTTATATCTAAGGTTTGCCGACCAGCGGCTTCTCGTGCATTCTTGTCCACTATTTCATTGCCCGCAATTCCAGAATGACCTGGAACCCAGCAAATAACAATAGAAAGTTTTAGGTTGTAGGCTGCATAGATTTCGTTAAGGAGCTTAATAAAAGTAGGGTTCTTGCTGTACTTGCCACAAGACAGGGCCCTGACAACACTTAATGAATCTGTGTACACTATAGACTTTTGTATCTTGTGTTGTTTAATATGTTGTATATTAAGCAGGATACCATAGGCTTCCGCTGTGAAAATGCTGGTATGTGTATGCATGGTTCTGGTGTCCGAGAACTTTTCTCCATAGGATGCACAAGATACAGATGTTTGAGATTCTGAGCCATCAGAGAAGAACGCGGTTGAACGATATTTATGTTCAAGGGCCAAGAAATGTTGCTGAATAAGTGCACTTGGACAATTTTCCTTTATGATGTCTTTGAAAGACCAGTCACAAGTGACTAGACATTGCTGCCAGGGAGGGATGTGTTGGACATGGTCACTTTCCGCCAAGTCATTGAAGAAAATTGCAAGTTTTTCTACTGCAGGTCTTATTGCCAATGGAAACGGTGGGGCGATAGAAGGACGGTTTAGGTATAACTGGGTAGTAGACACATCGTTCATAAGTGTTTTACATCCGTGCTGCTTCAGAGACATGATCTTAACTGCATAGTTGACTCCTAGATACGTGCGCTGATAGTCTAGTGGCCACTGATCTGACTCTGCATAAAGGCTTTGAATAGGGCTGGTACGGAAGACACCAAGTGCCAGACGGATACCTAGGTGGTATACAGGGTCCAACATTTTCAGTGCTGTCCTTGAAGCTGACTGATATACTATGCATCCATAGTCTATGCGTGACAGAACCAGGCTTCGAAACAGAGATATGAGACAGTGCCTGTCTGTCCCCCACGACTGATGCGATAAAATCTTTAAAAGGTTCATGGTCTTGAGACATTTTAACTTCAGCTGTTTTATGTGCTGGATGAAGGTGAGTTTGGAATCGAAAATTACACCTAGGAATTTTTGTTCATTCATGATGACTATGTTTTGTCCATTCATTAGTATGCAGGGGTCAGGATGCACACCTCGTCGTCTAGAGAACAGCACACTAGTAGTCTTGTCAGTGTTAAACTTAAAACCATTCTCGTCAGCCCATTTTGCAAGTCAGTTAACACCTAACTGTATCTGGCGTTCGCATACAATCAAGTTACACGATTTGAAACTAATTTGATTGTCGTCCACGTATAGAGAGTACGATATCGAAGGTGGAATAACAGAGCGAAGAGAGTTCAATTTAACTATAAATAGTGTGCAGCTTAATACTCCTCCCTGCGGCACTCCATTTTCTTGAAGAAATGTGCGCGATAACACAGTACCTATTCTTACACGGAACTTCCTTTCAGACAGGTAATCTTTTAAGATGGTAAACAACCTGCCACATATTCCGAAAGACAGTAGATCTTGCAAGATTCCATATCGCCAGGCAGTATCATATGCCTTCTCAAGATCGAAAAAAACAGACAGACAGTATTGATTGTGTACAAACGCGTCACGTATATACGACTCGAGGAGGACAAGATTGTCGGTTGGGGATATAGCTGTACGGAAACCAGACTGGCACGGGTCCAATATGCCATTGTACCCCAAGTAATAGACCAAGCGGCGGTTAATCATTTTTTCAAACACTTTGAGTAGGCAGCTTGTGAGGGCGATAGGCCTGTAACTATTTACCGAAGAGGGATCTTTGCCCTGTTTAAAGATTGGTAGTACTATTGCCTCTTTCCAAGCAGAGGGTATTTTGCCGGTACTGAAAATCTTGTTGTAAAGAGCTAAAAGGCAGTTTAGGGTTTCATCAGGAAGATTTCTGATTATTTCATAAGTAATTGTATCAGAACCAGGAGCAGAACTCCCACAGGAACCGAGGGCGAGCTTCAGTTAATATACTGTTAGTGGTTTATTGTATCCGTCTGATCGAGGCTTGTTCCGGCACAGAGGTACACTTTCAGCTATGCTTTTGTGGCGTAAGAACTAAGTGATATAGTTTTCTGAGCTTGACATTTTCTCGAAGTGTACGCCAAGAGCATTTGCGTGTTCTTCTATTGTATCACCGCAGTCATTCACCAAAGGGAAGGGATTTGGGCCTTGTCCTTTGAGTTTATGCACTCTATTATAAACCTTGCTGGCATCTGTGTAGGAGTTTATTGAGGATATATAGCGTGTCCAGCTTTCCCGTTTGGCTATACGGCGAACACGCCTGCCATTCGCTTTGAAACGTTTAAAGGTTATCAAGTTTTCTGCTTTCGGGTAGCGAGAAAAAACCCTCCATGCTTTGTTTTGCTGTTTTTTAGCAATTTCACACTCCCGATTCCACCATGGCTTTGCGTTAACCTTATCATTCCTGGACTGCGGTATGCACTTTTTTGCACAAGTAAAAACCAATTCCGAAATATAGTTGGCCATCTCTTCTACTTCCAAATGGTCTACCTCTTCGAGGTGTAGTGTACATAGCTCTCTGAATTTCACCCAGTTTGCAACATGAAAGTTCCACTTTTTGGGATAAGACGGCCGGTCATCCCGTTGTTTTGTTGCTAAAAGAGTTGGAAAATGGTCACTTTCATATGGATTATTAATAACTTTCCAATCTAAGTAAGGTAGGAGTGACGGTGACCCAATGGCTAAATCTATGCATGAATATGTATTGTGTGTGGTACTGAAGTATGTTGGCTCTGCCTTATTGAGCAGGCAGGCTCCGGATGCGAGAAGAAATTTTTCTATTCCTCGACCTCTCGCATCACTTTTGGTATCACCCCATAGCAAACTGTGAGCATTAAAATCTCCAATTAACACATATGGTTCTGGAAGCTGATCAATAAGCTTTTCGAACTCTGTTTTATTGAATGGTTCGTCAGGGGCTATGTAGATTGAGCAGATAGATATAAGACGGTTGAATAGAATAGCGCGAACAGCCACAACCTCAAGAGAGCTTTGTAGCACAATGTGCTGGCATGCTACGCTTCTTTGTGCATTGATAGCCACACCTCCAGAAGAGAAATTGCCACCATTTCGATCTTTACGAAAAACCACATATTGATTCAAGAAACTCACATGAGTCGACTTTAAATGAGTTTCTTGAACACAGAACACTTTTGGCTGATAGTCAATAAGCAAGTCTTTGATATCATCTAGATTTTTAAATAGGCCTCTGGCATTCCACTGTAGTATTTGTGTGTCCATTTTAGGTGTATTTTGTGTTCTGTGCTCAAGGATGGAAAGTAAGCTCACGGACCCTTTCCAGGGGCCGTGACACGAGATTTTTCTTTTTTGGATCGGTCGACAGAGTCGCGCCGATCCCTAGGCGCTGGCTGCGCCCTCACGCTCGGTGTTGTGTCCATTGCCTCTTGCGAGGCGCTGGACACGCGCTCTTGCGAGCGCTGCATTTGTTTTGAGGGCCTCGCCTCTAAAGACAAGGCCTTCGCGGCCCCCAGCCCGGAGGCTGGTGGGTCCTTCTTCAATGGCGGAGCAGCACTGGCTGCAACCGCCGAGGGGGCAGAAGGCGTCACCGCCGGCGCACTACGCGTGTGCCAGACAGGCGCCGGGGGCCGTCGTTACGCTGCCCCCTGACGCGCCACTTCGGCAAAGCTGGTTTCTGGCAGGTAGGACACCTGCCTTCGTGCCTCCCTAAATGAAATGTTTTGTTTTACCTTAATCGTGACAATTTCCTTTTCTTTCTTCCAGCTTGGGCATGACCGTGAGTATGCGGCATGTTCCCCGTTACAATTCGCACAGTGAGGAGAGTTTTCACAGGCATCTGATGTGTGTTCGTCAGCACTGCATTTCGCACAAGTAAGGTGGCCTCGGAAGTTCTGAGAACTGTGGCCGAATCGCTGGCATTTAAAACATCGGAGAGGGTTCGGTATATATGGCCTCACTCGGAGCTTGATGTACCCAGCCTCAACGGAGTCGGGCAGTACACTTGAATTAAAAGTAAGTATCAGGTGCTTAGTCTGGATTTCTTTGCCATCACGCCTCATCCTAATTCGTTTCACGTTGATGACATTCTGTTCGCTAAAACCCTCCAGGAGTTCAGCCTCCGTCAGCCCTAACAGGTCATCATCTGAGACAACGCCACGGGTGGTGTTCATGGTTCGATGTGGGGTTACTATTAATTTGGTATCTAAATATTTCACTACATTAGACAATTTTTCATATTGTTTCTGGTCGCGGAGCTCCAACAGGAGGTCACCACTTGCCATTCTCGATGCTTTATAACCTGGGCCAAAGATTTCTGTCAAAGACTTCGAAACAAGAAAAGGTGAAATTGTTCTCACTGGTTTGCCGGGTGTGTCAGCGTGGACAACGTGAAATCAAGGAAAGGATACTCTCTGGTGACCATAAAACTGGAAGACTTCATCGGTGCGCCCTCTTTTCTGAGGGCGATCAGGGAGTGGGGGGAAGGAAGTAGCCATAAGAAAAGGTTTCTTTTCGGCAGCGGTGCCAGCCACCCACCATGGAGTCCTACAAGGGGACGCTGCAGAGTCTGGAAGCACAGGCCCTGCAGAGGCAAGCTGTACACCACCACTATAACCGAATATGGTGTATCCAAGGTAGGATAACCACACAGGGTTAACCCTTGCCGCCAGGAAACACGGAAGTCAACGGAAGAGAGTAGAGGACAGGAAAGATTTAAAGTAAGAGAAAAGACGAAGATGTGAGGGGGAGACAGGAAAAGGCGACTGCCGATTTCCCCTGGGTGGGTCAGCCCAGGGGTGCCATCTACGTGAAGCCGGGGCCAAAGGGGTGTGTTGCCTCTGCCGGTTGGCCTTAAAGGTCCAATCACCCAGCGTCGGCTCAACCCCCAGGATCCCCTTTTCCCCGGACACGGCAAAGCCACGCACGGCTAGGCGTGGGAGGGGGTCAAAACTCCCCCGTTAGCTCGGCTCCGTGGTGTCGCCACACACCAAACGCCTACTTGCGCAGGCGCCCCTGCGGGGCACAACTATTTCTGAAAAGAAGGAATAAGGGAGCGGCATTTGAGAGGTTCTTTCCAAGGGGGAAGAAACCTAGATGCTTTAAAAGAGGGTTTAACATAAATTAGGCACGGTGATGCGAGATGAGAAGGCAATTAAAATTGTCACCTTAAGAGACAAGGAGAGCAGAGTGGATCAAGAAAGAAACGGGGATCGGAGGTATCATAGCAGAAATCCAGAAGAAGAAATTGACATGGGCTGGTCACGTAGCGCGTAGGCACGATACCCGCTGGTCATTAACGTAACTCTATGGATTCAAAGAGAAGAAAACGCGTGAGAGGCAAATATAAAGTGCCTGAAAAAAAATTGGGCAGATCCCACGCACCTGGGAATCTACGTTATGCGAAGCATGCGGAGGGAAGGTTACCGCGTTGCAATTTTTCCTATTGAGTGACATGTCATGAAATGCGCTAAATATATGTACAAATGTTGCTCGCAAAGATATATGTCGAAGAGTTGCACATGTTCATATTACCAGTTGTTTGCCCTTGCACAACAATATTAGCAACACCAGAAGCTAATATGAAGCGCTGATGCTCTCTAGGATGCTGGACCTGGACAGTGCCTCAAAAATAAAATTCAGCGCATGCCAACTAACCACAATTCACGTTAACCCGACGTGACGGTTGTATCAAAGGAGTACATATGTAATGTTTACAAAATTGGGTAGGCAGAGCTTCAACTACTATTGGCGTTTCACGAACATTTGCGTCTATTTAAACAGTAGTTTCGAGACCTGACGTAGCTCTGTGGTGGAATGCTTTATTGCCACGCAGAATTCTTGGGTTGGATTCCAGCTCAACCTGACATTTATTCTTTGCATTCGTCGGGTTGACGCTAGAAATGTCGGGTATTTGTAAATGCTCGCGCGTCAAAATTGCCCATGTGTGTTCTCGTCGCTCTTGGGTAGATAGTAATTATCAATCACCTGTGGCATATACCCGCATACTAGTGGCACATACCTACCCGTGGGTATGGGCCACTGTTTGGCGGGAAGAGTTTGAAGACATACGTGACGGGATTGTGACATTATTCGTGTCTTGACCACCTGATCCTATTCGTCAAACCATCTTACCCTTCCAGGCTAATTTTGGTTCACGTCCAAGTTAAGGGGGTAACCACGAAAGCACCCAAACGTAAGCAGTTAGTTAGATAGATAGATAGAAAGATAGATAGATAGATAGATAGATAGATAGATAGATAGATAGATAGATAGATAGATAGATAGATAGATAGATAGATAGATAGATAGATAGATAGATAGATAGATAGATAGATAGATAGATAGATAGATAGATAGATAGATAGATAGATAGATAGATAGATAGATAGATAGATAGATAGAGACCTCACGTAATCTGGCAGCTCTTTGTTGCATGTTGAGCTAGTCGGGACGCGTTTTCGTAGTCGTTCATAGGCGTGCGCGTGCTCTATGGCTGCGACATCAATCCATCGGATATGTCCTGGATAACATTCGGCCAGTTTCGCTTACTTCAAACATAGTTAAAATAATTGAAAGAATTCTTCATAGCAGGCTCATTGAATTCATCGCTCGTCAGAGCATCTTTTCGCCAAAACAAGTAGGATTTAGACAGGGCTGCTCTACGTGGTCAGCTCATGTATTTGGAAAGCCGAATTCGCCTTCAAAAGTATCTGGTAAGCGTTCTGCATTAGTTAAATTAGATATTGCAAAAGCCTACGATAAAGTGGAACACAGTACATTAATTTCAAGATTAGTGAACCGTGATGTGCCCAAGGGCATTATATCTTGTGTTCAGGAGTTTCTTTTAGAGAGACAATTCTTTTAATGCCACGAGGGAATTACTTCTGCCACATATCGAACAAGAGGTGTTCAGCAAGCATTAGTTCTGTCCCCTCGTTTATTTATTATTTTATTATCATCCATTCCCGTTCAAAAAAATGTTCCTCTTTACGTCTACGCCGATGATATATCTACTTTCTCCTCATCGCGAGATATCAATACTTTGTATCAAATCTTACAATCGTGTTTGAGTGAGCTTGAGGTATGGCTTGACGGGCTGTCTTTTTCACTGAATGTTAGCAAATGTGCTATGCTTGTATTTACTCTATCCGTTCCCGTATTCTTTCACTGCATTATCAGAATGATCCGATTCCACAAGTACCAGCACTAAAAAATCTTGCGATTGTTTACGTGGACAATTGTAATTGGCAGCAAAAAATAGAATCAAACTCCCGTAAAGCAGAAAGTGCCCTAGGATTGCTACGCCGGTTTTGCAATAAGAATTCAGGGATGCACAGGGATACGTTACTTACAATATACAAACTTTACGTGCTCCCAATTCTGCAGTTTGGTTGCGTTCTGTTTTCCGGAAGTGCTGAGTACAAATTAAGACCTCTTATATTGCTAGAAAGGCAAGCTCTGTGTCTGTGTCTCGGGCTACCTAGGTGTTTTGCGAATAGCGTGCTTTATTTGGAAGCTCGAATCATTTCACTTGATGCAAGATTTCGACAGCTTACTGCTCAAACATTTTTAAAACACTACGATGCACCCCTCTTCTATTCACAGACATTTTTCATCAAATATCCAGTTTCATTCTTTAAGCGCCCTTGGTGTCGTTATCAAAGACCCCAAGTCATTTTCGTCGAGTCTCTGTTATCAAATCTTCACGTTTCCCTCCAGCATTTAACTCCCCAAACCCTATGTTCGATGCCAGTTGACTTCATCTTCGATGACATTTTTCCGAAAAACGCAAAGTTACTTCCAAAGCATGTTCTGGAGGACCTCCTTCAAGACCATCTCAGTCATTTTCCTAATTACGTAGTAATTTCGATGGATGCAACGCAAAATTTTTAGAAGACTGGAGTAGGTATTTTTCTCATCAGCTTAATTGGTCTTTTGCGCTCCGATTGCCTGACTTAACGCCAATTTATCTCGCAGAATTTCTGGCTATTACATTGGCTCTTCGAAACCTAAGTTCTCAGTAATCAAAAGCTATTAATATTTTGGATGTTGTGTCTGTTTGTACACATTTAACGTCCGCAAAGCAGTCTTCATTTTCCAGGATATTTTGGTCTCTCGTACCGCGTAGCTTATCAGAAGTTCGGTTTCTTTGGGTCCCCGGACATTCTGGCAGTGCACTAAATAAAACTGCTGACTCACTCGCTTCAGCATCTTTGAATTTGCCGGTGGTACTAGTAGCTCCACAGTATTCTTTCATTACTGCCAAACGTTTCAAACTCCTGTTAATCTTAAAAATTAACGAAACATCACTCCTACAATCTGAAGAATTTCGGCACTTGCAATTCGCATGGAACACCGCAAAATGCCTTTCCCGTCAATGTGAGGTGACCCTCACAAGCTCTTGCTGTAGAGTTCCTTGGTTAATTTTTATCTCCACAAATCAGGATTTTTATTAGCTAACCTAAGTGCAGTTCCCAATGAACCGGAAACAATAGATAACTTTCTTCTCACAAGCCGCCGCATCGCCTCACTGCGTCGAGTAATTTTTGAGAAACTGATTGGTATGCTGAGATTGGAAGTTAACGCATCCACCCTTTTATCATCTCGAGCGATCAGTTAGGTGCGGGCCGCAGTGCTATTTTGTCAGCGCTACATAAATTCATTTAGGCAACCGGAAGGATACACTGCTAGTGGTACTGCAAGATATATCAAATTATTTGTTCCCTTATTTCATTTTTGCTAATTTGTTTTATATATTGTGGTTTGTTGAATTTTTCTGCACTTTTTCCTCTTTTTAAAAGAAACAATAATATTGTTGCGCATGCCTGGGAAGAAAACGAAGATGGGTGAACAGGCTGGCTGCCCGAAGCTGGAGGAAGAAAGAAGACGACGACACTGTGATCATCAACCTGTTGGCCGCTCCGGCGCTTCTCTTCGCGACCAAAATAAACGGCCTCCTTCAGCCGTATACGTCCTGGTCCTCTGTGCGTAACAGATTGGTGGAGGTGCGGGGTAAGATAAATCTAACGACGGGAGCTTCACTTCCAGGATTTCGCCGCAGCCGCTGCGTTGCCGGACTCCCGCCTGCGCCGATCGTAATGGCCCAAGATCAGTCATCTAACGCTTCAAGGCCAACTACAGGGGGTTCCGTGCCCTACTACCGAGCCCCACCAACCTTCAGAGGAAAATCGGGAGAAGATGTCGACGCGTGGCTCGTCCAGCACAAGCGAGTCAGCAAGTCCAACGGCTTAGATGCCGCCGCTCAGCTCAGTAATGTGGTCTGCTGCCTTACGGATACTGGGCTTGTGTGGTACGACAACCACGAGGACACACTGACGACGTGGGACGTTTTTGTTGCGTAGCTGAAAGCGTGTTTCGGCGACTCTAGCATCAAAAGGAAGCGGGCTGAGTAGACAGTGTCTCAACGCGCGCAGCTACCAGGTGAGACATGTACCACGTATATAGAGGATGTGCTGAAGCTCTGCAAGGTGGTCAATGAACACATGTCAGAAGAAGACAAAGTAGGGCAATTGCTGAAAGGCATAGCCGAAGATGTCTATAATTTTCTCATCGGAAAACAGCACCTGAGCTCGGTGTCCGACGTGATGCGGCATTGCCGAACTTTCGAACAGCTAAAATGAGCAGAATTGCTCCAAAGTTTGGCCGGCTCACAAATGTTACAACGGTTGCCAGCATCGACACGAGCTCCTTCCCAGACCTGTCCTCGATGATTCGACAGATCGTTCGCGAAGAACTTTTTCGCTATAGAGAACAGACACACTCAGCAGTTGATCACCATTCGATAAACGACCAACATTCGGTATATGTGCCACGTGAGGCTGTACCTGCGCCGCCGCCTTCTACGACTCCTTGGCAATCGACGGTCAGTGCAGCAGCTGTTGAGTACAGCGCACCCCCACAACCAAGGAGAGCACCACGCTTGCCAGCTCCTCGCCATGACCGGTGCCCTCAGCGTCCGCCTTCTTCGCGACACCCGGTCTATCCTTATGATATACGGGACGAACCAAACCACTACGCCAGGGAAGGCGAGGTTCGATTCATTGACGAACAAACAGAATTTTGACCTCTCATGGTTTGCTACTCCTGTGGTGTTCCAGGACATATTTCGCAATTTTGCAACCGTCGGCGTGTAGCCCCACGGTATAGCCACCCACCACATTTTGCACGGCCTTTCGAACGACTTCGCAGCGACCCGCGAGCAACGTATTATGGCTTACCACAACACTCCACACGATCGTCTGATCGACCGCACGACGATCCTAGAGCAACACACCTGCTGCCTCGTGAAGACTACTGGACGTGCAGCTTCCGGAACCACTCCCCTACATCTGACAGGAGCTTGACACCTCCACCGCCTCGTGTTCCCCGTTCTCCTTTACCACGGCGTTGAAACACGTCTCCTTTGCCACAGGAAAACTAGCAAGAGCGGCCGATGGAGGTGAGGTCGCCGGAGACGTGCTGATATCAGAAATACCTCCTGTGTTGATGCTCAAGAACAAAGTACGTGTTCTTGTTGACGATGTGCCTGTGATGGCTTAGGTGGATTCGGGGGCAACCATTCCGGTCATGAGTGCGTGTTTTAAAGATACCTTGGAGCGGAAAGTTTTATTTAAGTGGAATGAAGCTTCGAAGTTTTGTGGAGTGAGTGGTGAGGCACTGCATCCTGTTGGTGCGTGTCAAGCTGACGTGTTTCTCGGAGGCCGCGTTATCCCAACGGAATTCGTGATTATTCCGCAGGCGACACATGATGTTATTTTGGGTATGGACTTTTTGAGGGAGTGTGGTGCGACTGTCGACTGCCGCACAGGGACAATAGTCTTGAGTGATCACGTTCCGCCAGCACTCTTGGAAAACCCTGTGGATGGTGAGACGGCATTGTGTGTCTGTGGCGACACTATCATACCACCGTTATATCCGTTCGTGTACTTGTTGATTGCAGCAACAGCTATTCCGCCAACTTTGATGCCAACGTAGAACCAGTGTACACCAACTGCATGAAAAAGATTGTGTTGATCCCACAGTGTGTGGTGTCGATCAGACGTGGACGCACTGATTTATAGGCTGTCAATTGCTCTACAGAACCCGTGATGTTACCAGATGGTCTAAAGTTAGCCGTAGTCAGTGGACAACACGAGGCCTTACTGGTGACCGAGCTTAGAGATGCGCCGGAAGAGCATCGTAGTCACAGTTTTGAAACGGCTCTTCTGTCAATGGTGAATAAGTCGCTGAGCACAAGTGAACGCCGAACATTGGTCAATGTACTTTCGAAACACGTCTCTGCATTCGACTTTGCGCCGAAAGACAAAGCGCCCCTAATCCCTGCTTCTCGTACATGTCACACTATCAACATGGGTTTGGCCAATCCGATTAGACAAAAGCCATACCGTGTTTCGCCACTCGAGCGGCGGATTATTAATGAGTAGGTGAACGAAATGATTGAAAACGGTATCATTCAAGAGTCGGTAAGTCCATGGGCAGCTCCAGTAATTCTCGTTAAAAAGAAGACGGATCCTGGAGATTTTGCGTCGATTATCGCCGATTGAATGCTGTAACAAAAAAAGACGTGTACCCACTTCCACGTATTGATGATGCCGTATACTGTCTGCATTCGGCCTCTTACTTTTCCTCTGTATACTTAAGATCGGGCTACTGGTAAATTCCCATGCATCTTGAAGATAAAAAAAGACAGCCTTTGTAACCCCTGACGGCCTTTTTTAATTCAACGTGATGCCATTTGGACTGTGCAACGCGCCGTCGACGTTCTAGCGATTTATGGACACTGTTCTTCGTGGCTTAAAGGGGAGCACTTGCATGTGCTTTCTCGACGACGTCGTCATCTTTGGCCGCACCTTCAGCGAACACAATTCACGTCTGGATACTGTACTGACTTGCACAAAAAACACTGGCCTTGTTCTTAACTCAAATAGATGCCACTTCAGAGACCCACAAACTCTTGTTCTCGGACACCTAGTCGATCAGGAGGGCATTCGTCCAGATCCCCAGAAGACAGTAGCCGTTGAAACGTTCAATGTGCCGCGCTCTGTGAATGAGCTCCGCAGTTTTTTTTTGGGGCTTCGCTTTTATTTTCGCCGCTTTATACCTAAATTTGCCGATATCGCGTATCCGCTGACATGTTTGCTACGGAAGAATACTCCCTTCGAGTGGACTACGGAGTGCGACTCCTGTTTTCGTCAACTGAAGTTCCTCCTGACGTCGCGGCCTGTTCTTCAACACTTCAACCCATCAGCTCCAACCGAACTGCATACGGATGCCAGCGGCATAGGAATTGGTGCCGTCCAAGTTCAACGCTATGGTAACCGCGAGCACGTGATTGCATACTCAAGTCACTCTTTGAGTAGGCCCGAGCAGAATTACACTGTCACAGAACAAGAATGCCTCGCGGTAATATTTGCGATTCAGCGGTTTCGGTCTTACCTATATGGACGCTCTTTTGCAGTCGTCACCCACCACCACTCATTGTGTTGGCTCGTCAACCTTCGGGATCCTTGCGGCCGTCTGGCGAGCTGGGCACTTTGGCTCCAAGAGTATAACTTCATAGTCTCGTACAAAAGTGGTCGATGACACGCCGACGCAGATTGGCTTTCGCGCATGCCACTGAGCACTACAGAGTGTGACGTCGATGACCTCGATCACCTCGTAGCTTCTGTGTCACCAAAGTTTCCTGACCTCAGTACTTTCAAAGATGAACAGTGAAAGGACACCAAGCTGTCATCGCTCTGCACAGCTCCTACGGCATGCCATATCTGTGTATGCAACGGGCTCCTGCATTAGAAGACCTTTTCTAGCAATGGTGCACGTTTCCTCCTGCTAGCGCCGGAAAGCCTTTGGACAGCGATTTTAGGTGCTATGCACGACGAGCCTACGTCTGGGCATTTAGGTTCTGCGCAGACGCTTTACCGTGCTAAGGAACACTTTTATTGACCGTGAATGCGACAGTCAGTCTAGGCGTATGGGGCCAGCTGCACGCAGTGTCAACGCCACAAACGCTCATCTACTGCTCCGGCTGGTCTTCTAGAGCCCTTGCCACCTCCAAGCACACCTTTTCAACAGGTGGGCATTGACCTCGTGGGCCCTTTTCTAAAGTCGGCTAAGAGCACTCGCTAGAGAATTGTATGCGTCGATTACCTCACGTGCTACTGCCAGACGGCGGCCATATCAACCGCAACTGCCAGCGACGTCTCTGTTTTCCCGCTGCAGCACGTTATCCTCCGACATGGCTCACCTCACGTGATCATCAGTGATCGTGGGCGACAATTTACGGCAGATATAGTAGAAGAGCTGCTTCAATTGAGTGAGTCCCGCCTTCGTCACTCGTCGCCATACCATCCGCAAACAAGTGGGCTCACGGAGCGCACCAACCGAACAATTGTAAACATGCCCTCTATGTATGTGGCATCCGACCACAAGAACTGGGATGACGTGCTACCATTTATAACGTACGCGTTAAACACCGCTAAGCACGAGACAACAGGCTATAGCCCCTTTTTCTTGATGTACGCACGACCGCCACGGCACACACTCGACACATTTTTGCCATTCTCGGCGCACGAGAACCTCTCAGTCACCGAAATCCTCTGCCTTGCAGAAGAGGCGCGTCGTATTGCTCGTCCACGCACTTTGGCATCACAGGAAAAATTTAAGGTACGCTATGACGTCCGCCACCGGCCTGTAACTTACCATCCAGGCGACTTAGTGTGGCTGTGGACTAAGGTACGAAGACGGGGCTTATGCCAAATGTTCTTGGCCACCTACGACAGACCATTTGTTGTTCTCGACAAAATCGCGGAAGTCACATACACAATTGCTCGCCTCACGAGAAGTGGTGGAAGAGCCGCTAAAACCCAAGCAGCCCATGTCGCTCGACTGAAGTTGTACACACCAAGGTGAATCAGTTACCTCGCCCGGCGGGCTTCGTCTGCGAGGGGAGGAATGTTGCGCATGCCTGGGAAGAAAACAAAGATGGGTGAACAGGCTGGCTACCCGAAGCTGGAGGAAGAAAGAAGACGACGACACTGCGATCATCAACTTGTTGGCCGCTGTGGCGCTTCTCTTCACGACCAAAATAAACGGCCCCCTTCAGCCGTATACGTCCTGGTCCTCCTTGTGCGTAACAATATTGTTCTTATCTAATTTTTTTTCTTTTTTAGCAAGCATTGTATAATTTTTTTTTTATTATGAGGTACAGTGTGGCCAATCCGCCTTGTGGGTATGAGCCAAAATCTTCTAGGCGACAATACAAGACAAGACAGCATTGATGCCGTAGCTTCTATTTATTAAAGTTGTTGTCGCCTTGTCGCCGCCTTGTCTACGTTGCCGAGTCCACACATTTGGTGCAGTCATCGACGAACCATGCCAAGAAAACCGGAGCCACTCGTCCATTTCGTGTGAGTTAGTGTGCTAGCTTCCCGCCTCATCACCTTTGCCTGCCCTAAGGCTTCTTGGATCTGGCCCGCCCGTCCATCGACCGCAATATCGCTTAGAAACTGGACTGAGGCGACTGTAGAAGACCTTCTAGGGTTCACAACGGGTTTCATTCGCCATGAACGTTTGCGCGGTAATCTGGAGACGATTGGCTCGAAGGATCAAATGATTGAACGCTTGCTTCATGGCGTAGCCAGCTATCGTCAACCATCTGACGGGTCCGACTGGACAGCTGAGGAGGCGTTTTCAAGTAAGAATGTGCTGAGTGACTTACTGCAACAGTTATGACGTTGTCAGAACCGCCGATGGTTCCAGCCCAAGTTACTACGTTGCCTGACTTCTCACCTTCACTGCCAATCTTTAATGGTGACGGTAGCATTTCAGCCCACCAGTGTCTTGAAGAGCTCGAGCGTACCCTATTATTGGCGTCATGGACACCATCTACTCTCTTCGCCGTAGAGCTTGGCAAGCTCCGTGGCCCGGCTGCAGACTAGAAGAGCGTAGCAGAAAACTGTTTCGACACGTTGGAAAATTTAAAGACTGCCTTCGAGAGCCAATTCGGGAACTACCTTACGCTCTTGCAGGGGCAGCCCATAGTCACCAGACGCGTCCAGTCACCCAATGAGAGCCTAGTTGACTACTCGTTGGTAAAACTGCGCGTGATTTCAAGATGTCCGGTCCAACTAACACATCCTCAGCGCATTAAATATGCTTTACAGGGTGTGCGCGACGCACACTTGGCAACAACTATCACTGTACAATGACCACTAACTGTCAGCGCATTTTTTGCCATCGCCATCCAACTCGACAGAGCTATGTAGCACGCCTATGTTTTCCCAAGTCAGCCGCCCTTTGCGGCTCGATCGTCAACGTTACCAGTGCTTCTCTTGCCAGTGCTGCAGATTGGTTCTAGGAATGACAGAGCGCCTTCACATGTCAATCAGCCTGCTTCTTCAGCACCCCATCGAATTTCGTCGTTACCCCTGGACCAACAAGACACTCGTTATCTCGCAATTATTTCTCGAAATGGCACCCCTGCTTATCGCCCCGGGGAAGATATAAGCAAGCCCATATGTTAGAACTGTCGCCAACCGGGCCATCTTGCATCGAAGTGCCCCCATTCCGGAACCAGTGCTCCGCTACCCAGCCAGCAAACATGTTTTCCCTCCCTGGCGTGCCTTCGGACTTCAGAAATACTCCAAGGATCTCTTGTACAGTGCGCTGTGATTGAAGCAGACATTCCACTTATCGGCACTGTAGACGCATATCCTGAGAGTGGTTCAAAGCACACCATACTATCGCTCTACGTCATTGCATCTGCCAACCTGCTACTATGGACCAAATCTCCCCTATCTGTTGTAGGGGGTGGTACCGTCATGCCAGCTGGTACAATTGTACTCGTATCGCTGTGGGGCCTATTTCGGCAATACCTTAGGTTCTAGTTGTGGCTAGAAACCCCTTGCCTTTAATCTTTGGAGAGGACTGGTTTGAGGCCACCCGCGCTGAGCTCCTTGTCTGACCGCCTTGTCTGACCAACAAGCCCACATCACCACTCTTGCCTGATTGCCTCATCCCACAGAAATCCACCATCCTGGCACGAGTATTGTCATGCAATGCTTGTTGAAGGTACTACTACGGAAGTCCAATGCTGTTGTGCTGCTTAATAGCTCTGCGCCTTTTTTTACACAGACGACGTCTTCTACAGCCTTTTCCCCGTTTTCGCCATTGCCGCACAAACCCCAGCCCACATGGTTATTTCTTAAACCAAATGAAGGGTTACCTAATGTGATGCTACATGAACCAAACGCGCCGCAACTTTACTCGAATGATACAACGTTGGAATTGCCATGGCCACAGTTACATGATGCCCACACAAGTCCCCAGTTACAACAAAAAGACACTGCAGTTCAACACGTATTGCACCAGCATGTACACGTCCCTGCCAATAATGACATTGATTTGGGACTTTACAAAGGTACTGACTACTCTACTGCGTTTTTGCCAGATATATTATCACACATACGTCGCCCGCATAGATCCGTCAAGGAGGATGACGATTTCATTAAAAGCCAATGTCAAGAGCTTCATACTGAGGACTCAAGCGTCAATACGGGACAGCTGGACATAGAACATTGACAGAAAGTTAGTCAGCCACTGCAAGCCAATAAATTGCATCCGGAGACAAAGAAGGAAGCCAATGAAAGCATGCACTCAGCCGTACTAAAATGTGTCATTTTTCTGGATGGGCCCCAACGGCATCTTAGCTGTAAGATTGAGGCTCTCAGAGGTAAGGAACACGCAGGCGGTGAGCGCAAGGCCAAGAAACAAGCCACCAAGCCAGCTGCTAACCCAACCCAGAATAAGCGGCCCAAGCCCAGTCAAGGAGGCCTAGCTGCTGCGCACTATATGAAAGAGGAAAGGACATCACAGGAGGCAGCTGCCTTCTGCCGTGACAGCTGTGCGGAAGAAGCTCAGAAGAAGCGGAAATTTCACTGGGCTCTGGAGAAGAAAGAAAAGATCAAGGTCTGATGTGCCCATGTTTTTGATGAAGATATAGCTGAAATGGTGCAAGAAGAGGCAGCAGACCAATGCCAAATGTGGGAGTCATACACTCAGCAAGTGGAACAACGTCAGATAGAGTGCCAGCAGAAACTGCGGGACACCATTAAGAGATGCAGAAAGACCAAGCCTCAGACAAATATGAAGAGTTTCAAGAAGGAGGACCACAATGTTCCAAGATTCTAGGAAGATAATGGTGTTTTGGTTGCTGTTAGCCTATGAGACATGAAAAAAAAGTAGCAGCATATCCACAGGGTGAATGATGGAGAGTGGGGCGAAGCATCCGTCCGTCCATTCGTTCTTGCTTCTGTCCGTCTATGCGTCCGTCTGTGTGACCGTCCGTGCGTGCGTCTGTTCGTGTGTCCGCACGTTCATCCATGCGTCCATCCCTACGTTCGTCCATGCAACAGCCCCTGCGTCCGTCCATGCGTCTATCCGTCGGTGCAGCCATCCATGCGTCCATCCATGCATCTGCCTGTGTGTCCGTTCATCCATCTAGTCAACACTCCAAGTACCACCATCTCGCATCTTTTCATCATATATTCTGCATATAGAGGCATCGCTATCCAGCGGACATTCCAAGGACCAAACGAGAGGTGGCACACGCACGCTTTCTCACGGCTCGCGCTTCGTGTCTACTTTTCATGTTTAACCATCTCGAGTTCAAGGTACATACTAATTTACTGTATTTGTGGCACTGTGGGCCAACGCTCGCTAAGCCTTTCTAATACCAAGGAGGTTACCCCCAGCGAGTATAACGTAGCAACCTTTTCTTGTCAGATAGTACTCAATGTAGATGCCAATGGCTGCTAATGGGGAATGAGAGACAGAAGAATTCGGCTATGGCACACCCACACTTTCTTACGGCTTGCGCTTCGTGTCTACTTCCCACCTTTAACCACCTCGAGTTCATGGTACTAGTTCACTGTATTTATGGCACTGTGGCCCAAAGCTCGCTAAATCTTTCTAAAACCAAGGAACAACCTCGCGTTCATGGTATATACTAGTTCACTGTATTCAAGGCACTGCGGCCCAACGCTCGCTAAACCTTTCCAAAACCAAGGAGGTTACGCCCAGCGAGTATAACGTAGCAACCCTTTCTTGTCAGATAGTGCTCAATGTACATGCCAATGGCTGCTGATGGAAAATGAGAGACAGGAGAATTCAGCGTTAAGTGAACGCGCACGCTGCGAATTTTTTTATTGTTCAAAAACGCACAGGAGAAATCATTCACCGGCACCACCTTGCAGGTCAAAGCATAAGACGTGTTATGCACTACCATGAGGGACGAACGGGTGCCGCTTTATGAAGCTTCTCCCCTAAAAAATGCCCCCTCGTCCTCGTCTGCGAAGAAATCGTGAGAAAATGCGATTGCATTTTTTTCACCGAGAGAGGGCATTGTTGCCGTCAGACATTCGCCTTCACTGACATCTGCCATCAGCTTGAGAGAGGCCCATCGAGCGAATGGTCGAGAGTGAAGCCAGAGTGGACGGGAAAGTGGGGTGCAGGGAAGAGAGTGAACGAACGGCGAAGTACTGAGCCTACTCTCTCTTACACTCTCTCGCTCCATATTCTCCGCTTGCGAGTGGTAAAAAGTGCGCGCGTCCACAGCTGTTGCTATGGAAGAGGGAGTAAGCGCGGAAAAAACACCTGCCAGTGTGCAGCCGCCGCTGGCGGGTGCCTCACATAGCCCGACTTAAAAATGCAGTCACCTGAAAAAACGGGGTGGGGTGTGATCTAAAAAGCCCATCGACCATTCAAAAAAGGAGGGGTCGGATGTGAGACCTCACGTAATCTGGCGGCCCTGTGCTTCATGTTGAGCTAGTCCGGATGCGGCTTCATAGTCGTTCTTAGGCGCGCGCGTGCTTCGTGACTGCATTGATGCCGTAGCTCCTATTTATTAAGTGCGAATGCACTTTATAAGCGACCCTGAATCCGCCTTCCACGGTGCGTCTCCTCCTTTCTCCTAGCAACGGCGCGAGGAATAGAGAGGAGCGTCTGTAGCAACGGTGCAGCGACGGCACACACAACGCCGACTAAACTTCAAGGCCGAAAGGCTGCCGCAGTGACGTCAGAGGTTGGGGGCCCAGTTGCCCAACTGAGCATGCTCAGTAAGATTTTTTTCCACATCTTTTATTCAGCCCAATCAAGCCGCAGCAGCTGCGAGAGCGTGAGCGTTGGTTCTCCTAAAACGTGAACGAAACATAGGCTTTCCGCCGCGTTCGCGGCGTAACTGGGCCCTGTTGAGGT
Organism: Rhipicephalus microplus; assembly: GCF_043290135.1. Taxonomy (NCBI): domain Eukaryota; kingdom Metazoa; phylum Arthropoda; class Arachnida; order Ixodida; family Ixodidae; genus Rhipicephalus; species Rhipicephalus microplus. Next base: position 206,469,946 of record NC_134702.1, read on the forward strand.
TGGGAATCAGGAAGGAAGTAGGTCGCTGATGGATACGAGAAACAAAACATGGTTTATGGGACTATTTACACATATTTACAGAACAGAAGGAATAGTGGTTTAACAAACCACGAGCGTGGTGGTTGAACGTTACTTCAGAGCGACGTCCAGCAATCTGCCGCGTCGTTTTATGCCCTGTCGGGCTCCTCCTCTCCGAGTCGAACACCAATCACGCACACACAGGTGAGGGGGGCGAGCATGCACGGTCCACGTGAACACTGCACTGTGGTGGCGCCAGCAGGGCTCTTCCTCGTCATGTGTGTGCCGCTACTCGAGAGTTCCCACGATCCTGGCAGCATACTTCAAAGGGTCCGCCGATTTTGTTCGCTCAATTAGCGGGGTGATTTGCGGTGGCCGTCGGTCTCCTCCAGGAAGATGCTGTCTTTGTTGGCCTCTCTCGAATGGTTAATGGCGTCTTGGCGACACGACGTCTCGTCCTCCGGCTAGCACGTACAATGCCTGACGAGCATAGGCAGTCGGCCGGTCGGCTTGGTGATTGGGGATCAAAAAGGAGCGCCGCTCCTCTGTCAGCTCCGGCGCCGGCCACGCCAGCCCTCCTGTCGCCCGACGAGTCGACGTGGCCATCAGTCACACTGCTGCTTGAAGGGACGACAAAAGGGTCCGCACTTGAAGGACGGGAACTCGCCTCTGCCCGCCGCCTGTAAAGTGGATCGGCCCACGCACAAAGGCGTCTGCTCAGACGAAATTCCAGGCCAAACTTAACAGCTCCTCCGCCGCCCGGAAAATCTCGGCTGACCAGCGCTCCCAACCGCTGGGCACGAAGAGAATGGTTGGTGACGAGGACGAGGGCCTGGCTTTCTCCCTCCAGCTGCGAACTCGAAACCAACTCCCAAACCAGCTCACAATGATTGACAACAGCAAGGCGAACCACACAACGCAATACCATGCTGCAGCCAAGCACATTGGACCCGCTTAAAAACCTCCAGGCTTCTCAACACAAAAAAGAAAAACCTGTAAGCTAAAATTTTGAGACAATTTGGTGCCGCTAAAGTTGCAACCATCATGGACGTGGAGAGGCTTACCAAAGATGTAACATATTGCCGTGTGAGAAAAGCACACAAAGGCAAATATAATTTGGCCCCAAATAACCATTATTACACTCTTTAAAAACTCACTTTCTCCTGCCATCTGCCCTACCATGTTGTAACTAATCTGATAACTCAGCACTCACTTAATATTACGCAACTACACGGTTTTCACACGAATGCTGCCAGATCCTATACACAAGGTATCTGGGTGCATTCGCTAATCTCATGAAACTTAACGTAGTCGTGGGTGCCTACTTGTAGGACACCCTGACGCCAAGAAAACTCACTCACAGCAGATCAAAATGCGTCCTGAAATTCTTAGAAATGTATTTCTAGCCTTAAAGTTTGGCGAACGCTACTCTCATCAGCTCAAGAGATCACTTGAACTATGAGCTCTCACCAAAACAACAAAAGCAAATTACCCTCACATACTAGCACGCTCGTTAACTGAATGTAACCTCATGTCAGCCCCTGTCTTTAAATAACGCACAGGACTTTGCTGTGCGCCCTAGCACGGCATCATACTCTCATCTCAAGAATGCTACCATACTAACACACCCTTAATCATACGTCTTATCGCTATAACCTATAGCCACCACTCTTTTAAATTTAGCGGGCGTACCAAATCTTCATCCCTGGCCTACATACTTTTATCTCTAAGAAAACCAATTTCACGCAGTCGGCAGACTGATGCGGGCCACTGTTTTCCGCTTAACAATTAGGAACTTCACTCGAAGCTCTTACAAAGTTCACACAAAAAAATTAAAGTGAAAAACTAACTAAACAAACTAGCCGGGGAGGTGACAAAGGAATATTACATTAAAAAATAAGCAAACAAACATGCTTCCCATTAAATTCCCGTGTCACCTTCTCCAGCCTACAGCTGTCCCTCACTTCAATCGCACACGCGGCGGTCGAGGTTTTGGTGGATTTCGGGGACGCCCGGGTCTACAACAAGCACGTGCTTCCAGCTGAACAGCAGCGTTACGCCTCATTTGCGATTTCGGCCGACTTTTGTCAATTTGGCGGAGGGGATTCGAGCAACACGTGGGAAAGAGTGACGGTGTCCTCTTTGGTCTTGCCGAGCGGTGTTTAGCTATAGTGGCCTTTCTTCTAGGACCACGTCAACACTCTTTTCCATGAAAAGCTCTAAATCTCCACCGCGCATGCTGTCGCGTGGACTTGCACCATGGCCTACCGTTTCGCTGTCTGTGCCATACTGCCCGCCACAAAGGCCTCTTCGCTGAACTGGCCAGTAGCCTACCCTTTTCTCGTTCGCCCGGCTGATGGCCGCCTTTTATATTCCTTAGTCGTTCGCTTTCTTGCGGCAACGTTTGCGACCATTTCCCCCACTACTAGGAGGTTCGCCTCGGGTGGCGTCATCGGTTGTTCTAAAGCTCAATGGTGCTTCTGCACCACCTGCCACACTACTTTGGTAGTTCCATTTCCTAGCACTGTTGCCATGTCGCGCCGATTCACCTGTCTTAACTTTGCACTCACGTACCCAACTAACCTGGTGCCTCCCATTTGACTTCATTTGCAAAGGACCCGCTGTTCCCTTTTCTTTCGTCCGGCAGTTCATACGCATACAAATGAACTTTGACGCTGACGCAAAATGCCTAGTCCTGCTTGCTGCGCTAATAGGCTTCAAACTTTTCTGAACATGCGTAGAGCTGCTTGTCTCACTCGCGACTTTGCAACGTCTCTTGCGTCTGCGCCGCTTCCTGCGACTCGTCTCTAAGCCCACCGCTCGCAGCTCAAGGTCGCTAACACTCTCACTGCACTCGTCACCTGTCGACGCCGCTCCGTCAAGATGATTTTCGAAAAAAACACCTATTTCACACTCTAGATCGGCGGACAGCTTGACGCTCTTAGGAACAGTGCGGCTGCTTTCCTTTAAACACTCTACCTCGCATTGCTGAGAGCTGTCTGCGACTGCACTGATATCCCCGTTACCCACTCTCGCTGCTTCTGAGCTTTCTTCGGTGTCCTTGCGTACTTCCACACTGTTTGCAAGATCCACCGTCACGACAAACACAGTTGAGGTCTGTGCCAGATTGTCTACAGCTATTCTAGCTGTTTCTCTAATATTAAACTGGCACAGCACCTCGTCGCATTCGCTCTGGCCTTCGTCGGCCTCTCTATGCAGCGCAGCATCTTTCGCAGCACTCAAATTTGGTTCTTCATTGAACCTGCTGCTGTCCTTAAACGTGCTAGCCTTCTCTAAAGCTCTGGGCTGCACCTCGCACTTCTCGTGCGCTACACTTACGGATGGCTTAATTTTCCGTCTCATTGCCTCGTTTTTCTGTTCCAATTGATCGAGCCGCTCTTTTCTATCCCTTATTTCTTTTTCTTGTTCCTCAAATTTCTGTTTTTCTACAATCTCTACCGCGTTTTTAATATCCTCCTCACTGGCTTTTTGCGAGATCAGCATCCAAATCGCTGTCCTGCCCATTCTTTCCTCTATTTCAATGCCTAGATGCTTACTCACACACAAAAGTTCATCTCTTAGCATTGCCTTCCACGACATGATTGCCGTTGTAGTTTGGTCCTGCATCTCACACATAATTAGGTGATCCCTACAACTCACAAAAGGTAATCTCCCTAATCCACACACAATCCAGCTTCTAATAAACTCACACAATTGAAGCCTGGAAAGTCAAAGCAAAGACCAAGCACTCACCACAGCACAGCCCCATGTCGCGAGGTCCATCTCACCGCTGCCAACCAGTTGTCATGGATCGGAAGGAAGGAGCGTCACTCGCTGATGACATCCCACCGCTGCCACCAGTTGTTGAGGTTGGGAATCAGGAAGGAAGTAGGTCGCTGATGGATACGAGAAAGAAAGCATTGTTTATGGGACTATTTACACATATTTACAGAACAGAAGGGATAGTGGTTTAACAAACCGTGGTTGAACGTTACATAGTTCAGAGCGACGTCCAGCACTCTGCCGCGTCGTTTTGTGCCCTGTCGGGCTCCTCCTCTCCGAGTCGAACACCAATCACGCACACGCAGGTGAGGGGGGCGAGCATGCACGGTTATTTTATTATTACGTTAAGTTTTATTGGCGCAAGGGCATCTAAGGCCAAAGAGCGCCAGTACAAGTGTTCTTTCAATTCGGTTATTAGTTTAAAAATTAAAACAAATGATTAAAACATGGTTAAATATTAAAACAAATATCTACGAACCATTTAAAATGCAGTATATTTAAAAGAATGTAACTTTGTTTAAAAAAGAATGTCACTTTGCTAAAACCTTCATTTTGTTGGCTGAAATCTGTGCTAATAAATTAGTCTGCAAGGCCCAAGACCCTCGCAGCTGAAGTTCTTGCCTGAGCAAGGACTGCGAAGGCTAAGACATACTTTTTATGCACCAGGCAGTACCTCACACTTGAGGCGCAGCTGGTGCCTAGGATGGAATGATATTATTGTTAAAAATTGCACTTTCGCAAGATAATGGAGAAGTCTCTTAAGGTCAACCACTGCATCAAGTGATAAAAACAACGCTGGATGAAGTGGGACATGATGTCGATAGAGCTCCCTGAAATGGGTCAGTCGTGCTTGGTGAAGAACAGGACATTGTATGAGAACATGCACAACAGTTAGACTCTCTCCACAGTGTATACATGTAGGTGGATCAGTGCCTGTCAAAAGGTGTTTATGTGTGGCATAAGTGTGGCCTATTCTGAGCCGTGTTAGAGTGACTTCAGCGAACCTGTTGAGTTTTTGGGGGATAACTTTTCTCAGCTGGGGTTTTACTAGGTGGAGTTTGTTGTCGACTTCTCTGTCCCATTCAGCTTGCCAGTGGTTGCGTAGATCTCTACGTACAACAGGTTTTAGATCTACACCCGGAACAGAGGTTATATCTATGGTTTGCCGACCAGCGGCTTCTCGTGCATTCTTGTCCACTATTTCATTGCCCGCAATTCCAGAATGACCTGGAACCCAGCAAATAACAATAGAAAGTTTTAGGTTGTAGGCTGCATAGATTTCGTTAAGGAGCTTATTAAAAGTAGGGTTCTTGCTGTAGTTGCCACAAGACAGGGCCCTGACAACACTTAATGAATCTGTGTACACTATAGACTTTTGTATCTTGTGTTGTTTAATATGTTGTATAATGAGCAGGATACCATAGGCTTCCGCTGTGAAAATGCTGGTATGTGTATGCATGGTTCTGGTGTCCGAGAGCTTTTGTCCATAGGCTGCACAAGATACAGATGTTTGAGATTTTGAGCCATCAGAGAAGAACGCGGTTGAACGATATTTGTGTTCAAGGGCTAAGAAATGTTGCTCAATGAGTGCACTTGGACAGTTTTCCTTCATGATGTCTTTGAAAGACCAGTCACAAGTGACTGGACTTTGCTGCCAGGGAGGGATGTGTTCGACAAGGTCACTTTCCTCCAAGTCATTGAAAAAAATTGCAAGTTGTTTTAATGCAGGTCGTATTGCCAATGGAAACGATGGGGCGATAGAAGGACGGTTTAGGTATAACTGGGTAGTAGACACATCGTTCATAAGTGTTTTACATGGGTGCTGCTTCAAAGACATGATCTTAACTGCATAGTTGACTCCTAGATACGTGCGCTGATAGTCTAGTGGCCACTGATCTGACTCTGCATAAAGGCTTTGAATAGGGCTGGTACGAAAGGCACCAAGTGCCAACCGGATACCTAGGTGGTATACAGGGTCCAACATTTTCAGTGCTGTTCTTGAAGCTGACTGATATACTATGCATCCATAGTCTATGCGTGACAGAACCAGGCTTCGAAACAGAGATATGAGGCAGTGCCTGTCTGTCCCCCACGACTGATGCGATAAAATCTTTAAAAGGTTCATGGTCTTGAGACATTTTAACTTCAGCTGTTTTATGTGCTGGATGAAGGTGAGTTTGGAATCGAAAATTACACCGAGGAATTTTTGTTCTTTCGCGATGACTATGTTTTGTCCATTCATTAGTATGCAGGGGTCAGGATGCACACCTCGTCGTCTCGAGAACAGCACACTAGTAGTCTTGTCAGTGTTAAACTTAAAACCATTCTCGTCAGCCCATTTTGCAAGTCGGTTAACACCTAACTGTATCTGGCGTTCACATACAGTCAAGTTACACGATTTGAAACTGATTTGAATGTCGTCCACGTATAGAGAGTACGATATCGCAGGTGGAATAACAGAGCGAAGAGAGTTCATTTTGACTATAAACAGTGTGCAGCTTAATACTCCTCCCTGCGGCACTCCATTTTCTTGAAGAAATGTGCGCGATAACACAGTACCTATTCTTACACGGAACTTCCTTTCAGACAGGTAATCTTTTAAGATGGTAAACAACCTGCCACATATTCCGAAAGACAGTAGATCTTGCAAGATTCCATATCGCCAGGCAGTATCATATGCCTTCTCAAGATCGAAAAAAAACAGACAGGCAGTATTGATTGTGTACAAACGCGTCACGTATATACGACTCGAGGAGGACAAGATTGTCGGTTGTGGATCTAGCTGTACGGAAACCAGACTGGCACGGGTCCAATATGCCATTGTACTCCAAGTAATAGACCAAGCGGCGGTTAATCATTTTTTCAAACACTTTGAGTAGGCAGCTCGTGAGGGCAATAGGCCTGTAACTATTTACCGAAGAGGGATCTTTGCCCTGTTTAAGGATTGGTAGTACTATTGCCTCTTTCCAAGCAGAGGGTATTTTGCCGGTACTGAAAATCTTGTTGTAAAGAGCTAAAAGGCAGTTTAGGGTTTCATCAGGGAGATTTCCGATCATTTCATAAGTAATTGCATCAGAACCAGGAGCAGAACTCCCACAGGAACCAAGGGCGAGCTTCAGTTCATATACTGTTAGTGGTTTATTGTATCCGTCTGATCGAGGCTTGTTCCGGCACAGAGGTACACTTTCAGCTATGCTTTTGTGGCGTAAGAACTTAGTGGTATAGTTTTCCGAGCTTGACATTTTCTCGAAGTGTACGCCAAGAGCGTTTGCCTGTTCTTCTATTGTATCACCGCAGTCATTCACCAAAGGGAAGGGATTTGGGCCTTGTCCTTTGAGTTTATGCACCCTATTATAAACCTTGCTGGCGTCTGTGTAGGAGTTTATTGAGGATATATAGCGTGTCCAGCTTTCCCGTTTGGCTATACGGCGAACACGCCTGCCATTCGCTTTGCAACATTTAAAGGTTATCAAGTTTTCTGCTGTTGGGTAGCGAGAAAAAACCCTCCATGCTTTGTTTTGCCGTTTTTTAGCAATTTCACACTCCCGATTCCACCATGGCTTTGCGTTAACCTTATCATTCCTGGACTGCGGTATGCACTTTTTTGCACAAGTAAGAACATATTCCGAAATATAGTTGGCCATCTCTTCTACTTCCAAATGGTCTACCTCTTCGAGGCGTAGTGTACATAGCTCTCTGAATTTGACCCAGTTTGCAACATGAAAGTTCCACTTTTTGGGATAAGACGGCCGGTCATCCCATTGTTTTGTTGCTAAAAGAGTTGGAAAATGGTCACTTCCGTATGGATTATTAATAACTTTCCAATCTAAGTAAGGTAGGAGTGACGGTGATCCAATGGCTAAATCTATGCATGAATATGTATTGTGTGTGGTACTGAAGTAGGTTGGCTCTGCCTTATTGAGCAGGCAGGCTCCGGATGCGAGAAGAAAGTTTTCTATTGCACGACCTCTCGCATCACATTTGGTATCACCCCATAGCGAACTGTGAGCATTAAAATCTCCAATTAACACATATGGTTCTGGAAGCTGATCAATAAGCTTTTCGAACTCTGTTTTATTGAATGGTTCGTCAGGGGCTATGTAGATCGAGCAGATAGATATAAGACGGTTGAATAGAATAGCGCGAACAGCCACAACCTCAAGAGAGCTTTGTAGCACAATGTGCTGGCATGCTACGCTTCTTTGTGCAATGATGGCCACACCTCCAGAAGAGAAATTGCCACCATTTCGATCTTTACGAAAAACCACATATTGATTCAAGAAATTCACATGAGTCGACTTTAAATGAGTTTCTTGAACACAGAACACTTTTGGCTGATAGTCATTAAGCAAGTCCTTGATATCATCTTGGTTTTTAAATAGGCCTCTGGCATTCCACTGTAGTATTTGTGTGTCCATTTTAGGTGTATTTTGTGTTCTGTGCTCAAGGGTGGAAAGTAAGCTCACAGACCCTTTCCAGGGGCCGTGACACGAGATTTTTCTTTTTTGGATCGGTCGACAGAGTCGCGCCGATCCCTAGGCGCTGGCTGCGCCCTCACGCTCGGTGTTGTGTCCATTGCCTCTTGCGAGGCGCTAGACACGCGCTCTTGCGAGCGCTGCATTTGTTTTGAGGGCCTCGCCTCTAAAGACAAGGCCTTCGCGGCCCCCAGCCCGGAGGCTGGTGGGTCCTTCTTCAATGGCGGAGCAGCACTGGCTGCAACCGCCGAGGGGGCAGAAGGCGTCACCGCCGGCGCACTACGCGTGTGCCAGACAGGCGCCGGGGGCCGTCGTGGCGCTGCCCCCTGACGCACCACTTCGGCAAAGCTGGTTTCTGGCAGGTAGGACACCTGCCTTCGTGCCTCTCTAAATGAAATGTTTTGTGTTACCTTAATCGTGACAATTTCTTTTTCTTTCTTCCAGCTTGGGCATGACCGTGAGTATGCGGCATGTTCCCCGTTACAATTTGCACAGTGAGGAGAGTTTTCACAGGCATCAGATGTGTGTTCGTCGGCACTGCATTTCGCGCAAGTTAGGCGGCCTCGGCAGTTCTGAGAACTGTGGCCGAATCGCTGGCATTTAAAACATCGGAGAGGGTTCGGTATATATGGCCTCACTCGGAGCTTGATGTACCCAGCCTCAACGGAGTCGGGCAGTACACTTGAATTAAAAGTAAGTATCAGGTGCTTAGTCTGGATTTCTTTGCCATCACGCCTCATCCTAATTCGTTTCACGTTGATGACATTCTGTTCGCTGAAACCCTCTAGGAGTTCAGCCTCAGTCAGCCCTAATAGGTCATCATCTGAAACAACACCACGGGTGGTGTTCATGGTTCGGTGTGGGGTTACTATTATTTTGGTATCTCCAAATTTTACTAGATTAGGCAGTTTCTCATATTGTTTCTGGTCGCGGAGCTCCAACAGGAGGTCACCACTTGCCATTCTCGTTGCTTTATACCCTGGGCCGAAGATTTCCATCAAAGACTTTGATACTAGAAAAGGTGAAAGTGTTCGCACTGATTTGCCGGGTGTGTCAGCGTGGACAACGTGAAATCGAGGAAAAGATACTCTCTGGTGACCATAAAACTGGAAGACTTCATCGGTGCGCCCTCTTTTCTGAGGGCGATCAGGGAGTGGGGGGAAGGAACTAGCCATAAGAAAAGGTTTCTTTTCGGCAGCGGTGCCAGCCACCCACCATGGAGTCCTACAAGGGGACGCTGCAGAGTCTGGAAGCACAGGCCCTACAGACGCCAGCTGTACACCACCACTATAACCGAATATGGTGTATCCAAGGTAGGATAGCCACACAGGGTTAACCCTTGCCGCCAGGAAACACGGAAGTCAACGGAAGAGAGTAGAGGACAGGAAAGATTTAAAGTAAGAGAAAAGACGAAGATGTGAGGGGGAGACAGGAAAAGGCGACTGCCGATTTCCCCTGGGTGGGTCAGCCCAGGGGTGCCGTCTACGTGAAGCCGGGGCCAAAGGGGTGTGTTGCCTCTGCCGGGGGGCCTTAAAGGTCCAATCACCCAGCGTCGGCTCAACCCCCAGGATCCCCTTTTCCCCGGACACGGCAAAGCCACGCACGGCTAGGCGTGGGAGGGAGCCAAAACTCCCCCGTTAGCTCGGGTCCGTGGTGTCGCTACACACCAAACGCCTACTTGCGCAGGCGCCCCTGCGGGGAGCATGCACGGTCCACGTGAACACTGCACTGTGGTGGCGCCAGCAGGGCTCTTCCTCGTCGTGTGTGTGCCGCTACTCGAAAGTTCCCACGATCCTGGTAGCATACTTCAAAGGGTCCGCCGATTTTGTTCGCTCAATTAGCGGGGTGATTTGTGGTGTCCGTCGGTCTCCTCCAGGAAGACGCTGTCTTTGTTGGCCTCTCTCGAATGGTTAACGGCGTCTTGGCGACACGACGTCTCGTCCTCCGGCTAGCACGTACAATGCCTGACGAGCATAGGCAGTCGGCCGGTCGGCTTGGTGATTGGGGATCAAAAAGGAGCGCCGCTCCTCTGTCAGCTCCGGCGCCGGCCACGCCAGCCCTCCTGTCGCCCGACGAGTCGACGAGGCCATCAGTCACGCTGCTGCTTGAAGGGACGACAAAAGGGTCCGCACTTGAAGGACGGGAACTCGCCTCCGCCCGCCGCCTGTTCAGTGGATCGGCCCATGCACAAAAGCGTCTGCTCAGACGAGTTTACAGGCCAAACTTAACAGCCCCCACCCTCCGACATCACCGCGACAGCCATTTGGCCTTGAAATTTAGTCGGCGTCTCCTCTGCGTCGTTTTTCTTCTCCGCCGCCGGGAAACTAGCACCCGCGGCCAATGGAGTTGAGGTCACCAGACAGTCTTTTCGAGATATGCCTTTGTCTGTTGTTATGCTCAAAAACAAAGTGAGTGTGTTGATTGATGAAATACAGACGATGACGTTAGTTGATACTCGGGTGACTGTGTCTGTGGTGAGCATCGCCTTCAGAAACCACTTAGGTCGCAAAGTCACTTTTTCATGGAACGATACTATTGCCTTTCATGGTGTAGGCGGCGAGTGGCTGTATCCTTTTGGTGTATGTGTTGTAAGTGTTTCAATGGCTGGGAAAGTATTTGTATTCAAATTCCCGATTCTATCTCGTTGTTCGCACGATGTTATTCTTGGTATCAATTTTCTGGAGAAAAGCGGTGCTTCCGTCGACTGTGTTAGTGGGGAAACATCATTAAGCAACTTGTTTCTCCAGTCGCTCTCTGAAAATGGCAACCATGGTGAAGACAGGAACACACTTATGTGATTGATAAAGTGATAGCACTATGTTGGTTCCTGACACCCTTTCGAGTCTCTTCCACAGCGGTTGACGCTGCTTTTGTTGACCTCATAGTGGCACCTCTAGACAAGAACTGTTCTTAGAAGGACATACTTGTGCCCTGTTTTGTTGTTTGCATGACCAAAGGAGTAGCAACACTGGCGACGCTGAACTGTTCTGCCATTCCAATTGTGCTTCCTCGCGGAATGAAGGTAGCTCTCTTCGATGAAGCCTCATGCAGCTTGATAGCGGCACTAGTTACGAACCTAACCACCTTCTCTTGTCCTTGCGATATTCACCGTAATGAAGATCTAATGCTCGGTATGATCAGCAAGACTCTCAGTACAACAGAACGGCAAACGCTGGTACAGGCTCTTTCCCGGCATGTTGCTGCTTTCGGCTTCAAACATAGAGATGCACCGCTTCAGTTACCCTGGTCCCGCGCTCGTCACAGAATGGACACCGGCTCTGCACACACTATCCGCCAAAAGCTCTACCGAGTGTCATCCTCTGAGCGCAAAGTTATCGCCGAACAAGTATAAGACGTGCTGAACAAAGGTGTCGCGCAAAGGTCATTCAGCCCGTGGGCATCCCCTGTAATTCTTGTGAGGAAAAAGGATGGTTCTTGAAGACACTGCGTAGATTATGGGCGTCTAAGCACTATGACAAAGAAAGTAAATATCCCTTACCAAGGATTGATGAGGTCATAGATTGCTTGCATGCCGCCACTATTTTGCAACACTTGATTTGTGATCTGGTTACGAGGTATCTCCTCACGGGAAGAGTACCAGAATCTTGGAAGAATGCTATCATCACAATACATAGAAAAGGAGATGACAAGGACTCGAAGAATTATTGGCCGATCAGCTTGCTCTTCGTAGTATAAGCACTATTTACAAAAGTAATTGCTAACAGAATTAAGACGACATTAGAATGCAATCAACCAAAGTAACAAGGAGGACTTCTAACAGCCTACTCAACAGTCGACCACATTCATGCTCTCAATCAGGTAATACAGAAATGCTCAGAATATAGCCAACCACTATACATAGCATTCAAAGATTACGAGAAGGCGTTTGCTTCAGTAGAAATATATGCAGTCGTGCAGACACTGCGGAATCAGGGCATCAATGAAATATATGATCATCCTGGAATAAATCTATAGGAGATCAACTGCTACAATAGTGCTCCATAAAGAAAGCTAGTTAGTTAGTTATGTTGGGTTTAGTGGCGCAAAAGCAACTAAGGCTATGCTGCGCCAGCCACATGGTGAAAAAAAGGAGAGAAAAAAGAGCAAAAGAAAACGTCACTAGTTAGCTCGGCATACATTGTGCTGTGGAAGTCTGATTGAAAAACTATTTTCTCTGAGGGAGTAAATCCGTCAGTCAGGGAAAATTGTGCTTCGTCGTCCAAGTGATTTTTCCTTTACAATGGTCATGACTATGAATGCGCGGTTAACGATGACTAATGGAATAAAATGAATAATGTTGTGCGGCTGTATAGAGACCTAAAACCAATCACGTAATGTGTATACTTTTAAAATTATGGACATGGTACATGGCGTGGTCAATGGGTATGGTATGTGCGTGAGGTGATTTTGTCAAAAAATGTAAGGGGATCGCTCCAGCACTCCCGCCTCACCTGTGTCCTTGTGCGCAAGGACCAGGAGGTAAGTGCTGTGTTCAAAAGAAGCTGTCACAGCACTGACCTCTCGCAAGAGGCCGTGCTGTGGCCACACAGGTTCGTGAATCTTGCAGATCTGTACCGTACAAATACGATGGCGTGCTTCTTATAACTTATTTAGAAATTTGGTGTCATCCAGGAAGTTGACAACGTCAGTTAGGGGTATCAGCGCGTCATCTCCTAGAAGGAACATGGGGTGACGTGGAATGCGTAACTTGTACAAGGTGTAAAAATGTTTTCTTCGATGTGCTTCCAAATGTGCGCATGTAAGCAAGATGTGCAACACTGTTAGAGGTTCATCGCATTTATCACATGTTGGCTGTTTTTCTTGTTTTAACAAGTAATTATGAGTGATGTGCGTGTGACCAATTCGAAGACGGCACAGGATTACTTCGATAAAACGTTCTTGGTGGTAACATGACTTCCATTCACTTAGGAATGGCTTGATTAGTTGAAGTTTGTTGTTGCCTGTCATATTCCATTCCCGTTGCCATTTAGATGTTAGCGCTGTACGGATTGCGCGGATACTATCCCTAACGGGAACATTTACTTGCGAGATACTTAAGTTCTTTGCTGCTGCTGCGCACTGATCTGCCCTTTCATTTCCGGGTATCCCGACGTGACTTGGGACCCAGCAGAACCGGATATTTTGTCCTTCACTTAGACGCGATAATACGCTTAAAATGTTGCCGATGAAGGGTTCGTATTGAGAGCGTATATGGAGGGCCTTCAATGCACTCAAGGAATCCGTAAAAAGTATTGCTTTCTTGTATCTAGCACTTTCAATTCTTTTTACTGCCATCCACAAGGCATAACATTCAGCAGTAAAAACTGAAACAAACCGTGGTAATCTGACTGTTTCTTCCCACGCACCTTGGACGACACTGCTACCGACATAGCTAGCCGTTTTGGAGCCATCAGTGTAAAATTCTTTGTATGTGCTGTACCTTTCTTGAACGATGCGAAATTCTTGCAATATGTGTTCACGTGGTGTACCTTGTTTTTTGAGATGTGTCAATGAGAGGTCAAGAAATTGCGTAAAGTTTTTCCAGGGAGGCAGCCTTCTTGGCCTTTTAGTAACAGAAAGGGCATCTGTAGGGACGTTACACTCGCGACATTTTTCTTCGAATCTGAGTATAAGTGGCCTTATTGCGTTTGGTTTGTTTGTGTAATGGAGTCGTTTGTCACAGTGTGTGATAATGTTGTAGCATATATGGTTTGGCGATGAGCGAACTCTTAGGACATATGTAAGCATTAGCTGCGTTCGTCTGCTGTCCAGTGCCGGTTCGTTACTCTCGGAGTACAAGCTGGGAAGCGGCGAGGTCCGGTATGCACCGGTTGCCAAGCGTATCCCTTTGTTATGTACGGGGTCGAGTCTCTTGAGGTAGGATTGTCTCGCTGAACCGTAAACTACACTTCCATAATCTAATTTGCTACGCACCAATGAACGATATATGTGCAGAAGGCACTTACGGTCAGCGCCCCACCGCTTCCGCGACAGAACTTTGAGGACATTGAGTGCCCTAGTCGCTTTAATTTTTAGACTGGTAATGTGTGATAGAAAGTTAAGTTTCTTGTCAAATATGACTCCTAGAAACTTGTGCTCTTGTTTAACTGGTAGGACTGTTTCATTCAGTTCAAGAATTGGGTCCGGCTGCAAGCCTCTTTTCTGAGAATACACTACGGCAACTGTCTTTTCCCCGGAGAAACAGAAGCCGTTTTTCTCCGCCCATTGTGTTAGTTTGTTCAACGTGATTTGAATCTGTCGTTGACATGTCACCATGTTAGACGCGCGGCACGCAATCTGGAGGTCATCAACGTACAGAGAATGCATCAGTGTGGATGGTATAACTTTGTTTACAGAGTTCATTTTCACAACAAAAAGTGTAGTGCTCAGAACGCACCCCTGAGGTACACCGTTTTCTTGAGTAAATACACGAGAGAGTGTCACGCCAAGGCGGACCTGGAAGGTTCGGTTGGACAAAAAGTCGAAGAGACAGTTAAGCATTCTGCCGCGGATTCCCAGATCCGCCAAGTCTCGTAAAATACCATACCTCCAAGTAGTGTCGTAGGCTTTTTGAAGATCAAAAAAGACTGCTAGGCAGTGTTGTTTGTGTAAGAAAGCTTCTCGTATTGTGTTTTCAAGCCGAACTAGGTGGTCAATTGTTGAACAACCTTTTTTGTACCCGCATTGGTGGATATCTAGTGAGTTTTCTGTTTCGAGGACGTACGTAAGCCTGATGTTAATGACACTCTCGTAGGTTTTTGCAAGACAACTTGTAAGTGCGATTGGCCTATAGCTGTTTGCTAATGTAGAATCTTTTCCCGTTTTTAGGAATGGGATTATAATGGCCTTCTTCCAATCCGTGGGCATTCGACCAGTTTGCCAAATAACGTTGAAGAAAAACAGAAGGGCCTCGACTGTTTTTGGCGACAGGTGGGCGAGCATTGCATAGTGTATTGTGTCAGGACCAGGCGCTGTTTTTTTACCTGTGGAGAGTACTGTGTTCAGTTCATGGATGGTTAAAGGCGCATTGTATGGCAAGTCTAAGAAACCTGCTGTAGGAAGCTTTTGTTTTTCTATAGATTGCTTGTGCCTTAGGAACGTTTCTGAATAGTTTGCTGAGCTAGATATGTTGTAAAAGTGAAGCCCTAATAGGTCTGCCTGTTCCTGTAGGGATGTTTGAGTACCTGTTGTTGAAAGAAAGGGGATGGTATAGGCAGCGTAGTTGCCATTAAACTTGCGAACCTGATCCCACATTCTTTTGGATGTGACCGAGCTGTTTATGGATGAAACGTAGTTTTGCCAGGAGATTTTCTCGGCTTGTCTACGAACATATCTAGCTTTCGCTTTCGCCTTTTTGAAGGAGATGAGGTTATCGTACGTCGGGTACCTCCGGAAGATACCCCAGGCTTTATTTTGGAGTTTTTTGGCTTCTGTACATTCGTGCGTCCACCAGGGCTTCAAATTCTTCTTTAAGCAACCAGAAGACTGAGGGATAGCTCTCTTTGCTGCCGCGATTATACACGTTGTAATCCTTTGATTCATTTCATCTACGCTCAGATTATCTAGACTCTCTTTATCCAGACTGGCTTGATCGGTAAAGAGAGCCCAGTCTGCCAAATGAAGTCGCCAGCGGGGTGGTCTGGAGGGTATGGTAGGAAGTGCTGTGGTTAGACTGATGAGTGCAGGCATGTGGTCACTACCGTATGGATTATCTA
The DNA here is from genome assembly GCF_043290135.1 of Rhipicephalus microplus. NCBI lineage: Eukaryota > Metazoa > Arthropoda > Arachnida > Ixodida > Ixodidae > Rhipicephalus > Rhipicephalus microplus. The sequence goes on from NC_134702.1 coordinate 206,485,937, forward strand.
TTACCTTCCATTTAAAATCTGTGAACAGCGCTGGAGAGCATAGCGCAAGGTCCAGGCAGCTCATAGCTCCTGAACTTGGGGAGCAGTAAGTGGCAGCGCCAGAATTTAAAAGACAAACATCGTTGGCTAAAATAAAATCTTCAAGTGTTTGTCCTCTAGAGTCAACTGTTTTACTACCCCAAAGCGTGTTATGTGCATTAAAATCACCTGCTATCACAAAAGGTTCGGGTAGTTGGTCTAAAATTAATTCTAAATCGCTTACGGTGAATTGCGTGTGCGGTGGAATGTAGAGGGAACAGACGGTGATGGTTTTGTGCGCTACAATGGTAACGGCGGCGGCCTCTATATGACTATTAATATGAATTTCTCTCACTGCTATACCACCTTTAACAACAACAGCCACACCGCCCGACAGTCGGCTTGCCTGCGTACGATCGCGCCGCACAACAGTGAAGCCTTTTAGGATGTTTTGATATCGATCACCTAGGTTGGTTTCCTGAAGGCACAAGGCTACAGGAGAAAAGTCGTGTAGTATTTCCTTTACGTCACCAAAATTGTTTAAAAGCCCTCTACAGTTCCAATGAATTATAAAAGCCATGTTGAATGTAAAAGTTTAAAAATCGAAGGACAAGTGAGTAGGATATAGTAGAATGGAGGTGACTTGCTTCTAAAAGAACTAAAAAATGCGAGTTCCAAAATGGTGCAGGTTCACTTATTTTACAGGACCCTTTTCTGGCCCTGTAATTGGGGTTTTGCTTTTTTTGGAGCGGTCGAGAGTGTCTCGCCGCTCCTTAGGCGCTGCCTGCACCGCTGGGCCAGAAGTAGTGTCCATCGCCTCGTGCAAGACGTCGGACAGTTGCTCTAGCGAGCGATGATGGCGTTGTGTAGGCTTCGTCTTGGCAGACGAGGCCTTTGACCCCACCAGAGAAGAGGTCGGCAGGACCTCTTTGGCCTCTGAGCTGTCCCGGCTGGTGCCAGGTCTAGGAGAGGCCTCCAGTGTGGCCACGTTAGGGGAGGGTAGGGCAGCCGTGGCTGCTCCCACCGTGGGGGCGAGGGGCGGTCGCCTCAGCGCACTACGCGTGGCCTGGACGGCCGCCTGATGCCGTTGTGGTGCTGGCCCCCGTTGCACCACTTCGGCGAATGATGACTTTTTAGCAAGGTACGGTGAGAGACGCTGTCTGGCTTCGCGGAAGCTTATGTTTTCCTTATATTTGATAGTGATGACCTCCTTCTCTTTTCTCCAAGCTGTGCAGGATCTCGAGTACGCCGGGTGGTCACCATCACAATTTGCACAGTGAGCTTCAGCATTGCAGTTGTCATCAGCAGAGTGTCCCGTAGCACTGCACTTAGCACAAGTAAGCTGCCCTCGGCAGCTCTGTGATGCATGGCCAAACCTTTGGCACTTGAAGCAGCGCCTTGGGTTCGGAATGTATGGTCTGACGTGCAACTTCAAGTAGCCTGTTTCTATTTCGTCTGGGAGTGTGCTAGAGTTGAAGGTAACGATTATGTGCCTAGTGAGTATTTCCCTGTTGTCTCGTCTGATTTTTATTCGTTGTACCTGTACAACATTCTCATCCTTCCAGCCGGCCAGGAGTTCATCATCAGTAAGGTCCATGAGGTCATCGTCTGACACGACACCCTTCACCGTATTCATTGTTCTGTGGGCGGTGACAGTTATCGGTTGGTCCCCAAACGCTACAAGGTTTGTCAATTTTTGATACTGCGACTTATCTTTAACTTCAACCAGCAGGTCCCCACTGGCCATCTTCGTGGCTTTGTAGCCGCTTCCGATGGTCTCAGTGAGACACCTTGACACTAGGAAAGGTGAAATGTTACGGACTTTTTTGTCGGCGTTCTCACAGTGGATGACGTGATACTTGGGGAAGGTGTCTTTCTTTTTCTGGAGGATTTCAGCGGTTGCATCGGTGCGCCCCCGCTTCGGGGGACGATCATTTGCGAAAATGTTGGACGATCCCATTAAATGAGTACATTGTTCGGCAACAATGCCAGTCACCCACCACCGAGCCCAACAAGGGGACACGGCAGAGGTTGTGATGGAGCAAGCCCTGCCATGCCAACTGTACATCGTTGCTATAACCAAATATGGTGTACCCAAGGTAGGACCACCACACAAGGTTAACCCTCGCCGCCAGGAAAATTGGAAGTAAATAGAAGAGAGTAGAAGACAGGACAGATAGATAGCGAGAGATAAAGACGAAGATGTAGGCAGAGAGAGATAGGAAAAGGCGACTGCCGATTTCCCCTGGGTGGGTCAGCCCAGGGGTGCCGTCTACGTGAAGCCGGGGCCAAAGGGGTGTGTTGCCTCTGCCGGGGGGCCTTAAAGGTCCAATCACCCAGCGTCGGCTCAACCCCCAGGATTCCCTTTTCCCCGGACACGGCAAAGCCACGCACGGCTAGGCGTGGGAGGGAGTAGAACCTCCCCCGTTAGCTCGGGTCCGTGGTGTCGCTACACACCAAACGCCTGCTTGCGCAGGCGCCCCTGCGGGGCATAAAGAAAGCAACAGAATACCATCAAGGAGGGTGTAAGGCAGGGGGATACAATCTCCCCAATGCTATTTACCGTGTGCTTACAGGATGTTTTCAAAGGCCTACAATGAGAGCAGCTCGCCATAAAAGTTAATGGAAAGTACCTTAGTAACCTGCGCTTCGCTGTTGACATTGCAATGCTGAGTAACTCAGGGGACGCATTGCAACTCATGATAATAGAGTTAGACAAGGAGAGTAAAAATTAGGTTTTAAAATTATTCTGCAGAAAACAAAAGTAATGTACAACAACTTCGGAAAAGAGCAGCGCTTCGAGATAGGTAATAGTGCACTTGAAGTTGTAAATAATGTCTACTTTGGACAGGTAATAACCGCGGAGCCGAACCACGAGATTGAAGTAACTGGAAGAATAAAAAAGGAGTGGAGCACATTTGCCAAGCACTCTCAAATTATGACAGGTAGATTATCACTATCACTTAAAAGGAAGTTACATAACAGCTTCACCTTGCTGGTACTTAGCTACGGAGCAGAAAACGGGAGACTTGCAAAGAGGGTTCAGTTTAAATTGAGGACCACGCAGCGAGCAATGGAAAAGAAAATGGTAAGCGTAACCTTAAGAGACAAGAATAGAGCAGATTGGATTAGGGAACAAACCGGGGTTAAGGATATCACACTTGAAATCAGGAAGTGGAAATGGACATAGATCGGGCATGTAGCACGTAGACAGGATAACCGCTGGTCATTAGAGGAACTAACTGGATTCCTAAAGAAGGCAAGCGGGTTTTGGGTAGACAGAAGGTTAGGTGGGCAGATGAGATTAACAAGTTTGCGGGTATAAATTAGCAGCAGCAAGCACAGGACCGAGTTGACTGGCGGATCATGGGAGAGGCTTTGGTCCAGCAGTGAATGTAGTCAGGCTGATGATGATGATGTTGATTGACAAACACCTATGGAACCTGGCGACAACAAAAAGACAGCTTTTGTAACTCCGGATGGCCTATTTACATTTATTGTAATTGCCATTTGGCCTTTGTAATGCTCCTCAGACCTTTGAAAGATTTGTGGACACAATATTACATCACTTAAATAGCAGTTATGCATTTGCTACCTTGACGATGTAGTGATATTTGCGCGGACATTTCAAGAACATAACAACTGTCTCAGTCTTGTTCTCTACTGCATCGAAAAAACGAGCTGGTTCTGAATTCTAAAAAAATGTCGCTTTGGCAATCGTCATATTCTGGCTCTGGGGCACTTAGTCGACAAGGATGGCGTCAAACCCGATTTTCACAAGATAGAAGCAGTGAGCTGTTCCAAACCACCGCAGTCCGCACGAGAACTTCACTCATTTGTAGGCCTATGCTCATATTTCCGTCGTTTTGTTCCACGATTTGCGGAGATCGTGTACCCGCTGACAAGCATCTTGCGACAGGATGCGACCTTCAAGTGGACACCAGAGACGACGCCGCATTCTCCTAACTTAAGCTTGTACTTAGGTCAGCACCACTGTTGCGTCACTTCGACCCATCTTGCCCGACTGAGGTCCACACTGACGCTAGTGGTATTGGTGTAGGAGCGGGGCTCGTACAACGTCACAGTGGCGCAGAGCATGTCATGGCACACGCCAGTCATTGCCTGAGCAAATCTGAACGCAATTACAAAGTTACGGAAGAGTCTGGCAGCTGTTTTCGCCTTACAGAAGTTTCGTTGTTATTTTTACAGGAGACCATTTAAGGTACTTACCGATCGTCATTCTTTATGCTGGCTGGTTGGTTTGCGTGATCCCTCTGGCCACCTCGCACGTTGGGCGCTGCGACTTCAGGAATACGACTTCACGGTGTCGTACAAGAGTGGTCGTCGTAACGATGACGCAGACTGCCTCTCCCGGATTTCTCTTGGGACTACTGACTGCAATGCTGAGAATTTTGACGACTGTCTTCATGCTGTTACAAGCACGTTTCCCGACACAGCTGACTTCCAGAGATAACGACGCGACGATCTCAATCTGGATCCTCTTTTAGGAGCGAATCTACTTAAGGCATGGGTCATGCCATCCCTTGTATGTATGTAGTAGTACGTAGCCACCGGTGGCACATACCCGCTATCAAGCAAGTATGTGTCACAGGGGATGCGAGATGGGAAATGGTGGTACTTGGAGTGTTCACTAGATAGACGCACAGACAGACAGACAGACAGACAGACAGACAGACAGACAGACAGACAGACAGACAGACAGACAGACAGAAGACAGACAGACTAGCAGACGGACGGACGGATGGATAGACGCGTGGACGTACGGACGGATGGACACACGAACAGACAGACAGACATATGGATGGATGGACTCATGGACGGACGCATGGACGGACGCATGGATGGACGCGCGGATTGTCGCGCGGACGGACAATAGCAAGAATTAACGAACGGGTCGAAGCATGGACAGGCTGACATACGCTTCCCTCACTCATTATCATTCACTCCGTGGATATGCTGTAATTTTTTGGCGCCACCCATACCTCCCAACACAGTGGTCGCTTTACGGTTCGAGACAAGTTGCTCTATAAGACTAATTACTCGAGGCCTAGAGCCTGTTTTTTGTTAGTTGTCCCCGAGCGCCTTCGCTCAGATGTTCTTAGTGCTATGCTTGACGATGCGGTATCCGGTCATTTAGGCTTCATACGAACGCTGCACCGCCCGCAGGAACGCTTTTACTGGCCCAAAATGTACGAAACAACGAAGCGTTACGTCACTAGCTGCGAGGCGTCCCAATGTCACAAGCGCCCGGCCACCGCAACACCAGGTCCCCTTTGGCCAATAATACCACCCAGCACGTCTTTTGAACAAACGGGAATTGACATTCTGGGTTCATATCTGGTATTTAACAATAAGAACCGTTGGATAATCATCGGCGTGGATCATCTTACGCGGTATGCCGAAACCACAGCCATTCCCTCTTCTACCGCTGCTTCCGTGGGCGTCTTCTTGCTCCACTCCGTCATCATTCGCCATGGTCCACCACGTGCAATTATCAGAGCCCATGGCCGCCAGTCAACTGCTGATGCCATTGAAGAATTAGTTAGCATGTTCACGACACAGTTCCTTCATTCTACGCCGTACCATCCGCAGACGAATGGCCTCGTTGAACGGATAAACGAAACTCTGACAAACATGCTTGCCATGTAAGTTTCCTCCAATCACAAGAATTGGGATGACGTGCTGTCTTTTATAACGTACGCGAATAACACGGCGAAACATGAAAGAACAAACTTTAGCCCATTTATTTGTTGTACGCCAGGTTGCCAATGAGCCCTCTGGACTATTTCTTACCGTTCCTTATACACAATCACGATTCTGTATCGAACACCACGTGCCTCGCGGGAAAAAAAACCGTCGAATCGCTCGTCTTCAGACTTTGGCCTCTCAACGTCGTTCGAAGGAGTGATACAAAGACCATCACGAACCAGTATCATTCAAATAGGGTTTCTTGGTGCTGCTTTGGACACCGCAACGCAAGCGTGGATCGTGTCAAAAGCTTCTGTCACGATATTTAGGCCCATTTGTAGTTTTGGAGCGTCTCAGCCAGCTCACCTACGTAATAGCTTGTCTTTTTTCCAATGGTCGACGATCGAGCACAGCGCAGCTCACTCACACTGCTCGCCTAAAACGTTTGTACCCTCCTCGTGCATCTTAACTCGCCCTTTGGGCTTCGTTTGTTTGCGCGGGAATGTAACGGACATGTGAAAGGCAGAGAAGAGAAAGGAAGGAAGACGAAGAGGCTTGGCAAGATCGCGCTGCGCTACCGCGAACGACAATCGCTCACCTCTTGTAAATAAAACCATTTTATCGCAACTCGCTGTAACAAGATAGATAGATAGATAGATAGATAGATAGATAGATAGATAGACAGATAGATAGATAGATAGATAGATAGATAGATAGATAGATAGATAGATAGATAGATAGATAGATAGATAGATAGATAGATAGATAGATAGATAGATAGATAGATAGATAGATAGATAGATAGATAGATAGATAGATAGATAGATAGATAGATAGATAGATAGATAGATAGATAGATAGATAGATAGATAGATAGATAGATAGATAGATAGATAGATAGATAGATAGATAGATAGATAGATAGATAGATAGATAGATAGATAGATAGATAGATACGCTCAAAGTCGCTGAAGTTCGCTAAGAAATGCTTCGTTCTTGAAACCGCCAGGCCTGCGTGGAACGCGTGGCACAGTCACAGCAAAAGCTGCATAGCGATTCAGAGCTTTCTCTTAACATTGTTTCGGTAACTGCAAGAAACATGCTTTCTGGGTGCCCACAACGCCATAAATTATCAAACTTTTGTGTAGTATAGGACAGCATTCACTATGCTGTCCTTCGTCATTCTTCGGAGAAGCGTGATGTCCACTACACACTTGCAAGTAATCACATCCGAACGTTTGTGCAGTGGCTGACGACAGGAAAGAATTATGCTTGAAGTGGGTATACGTGATAGATAATAGAGAATCAAGAACCAGCTTTCGTAGTGGGTTTAAACATTGGATGACACAATCGTTAGGTAATTCGCATTTTGTGATGCCTGGTTGTGTCCTTGCTGGTATAAAACGATTTAATACTCATGATAACGCGATTCTTTTCCCGACATCAAGCCTGCCTTAGGCAAGTTTGCAAACGAGTACCAAACACCGGCGCAGCTAGGTCGTAGAATATCGGGCAGGCACGCGGGAGACCTGGATCCGAATTCTATTGTGCCCTTGGTGCTTTTTATTTATTCAGTTTTCTTTCTCTTGTTTCATGCGATAGTGGTTACGGAAACCAGCGGAGGTGGCGGAAAACTGCGGCGCCGCACGCGACCCATGTTGTGATCTGACAGGGATAACACCTTTCGCTGTAAAATAGACGTCATGGTTTATTGGAAAAACATGGGGGAGGTCTTTGCCCTGTAGTCGGTGCAGTCAGGCTGGTGGTAATGATGTTATCAGATTCATGGCCGGTTTCCTTATGTGAGTCGGCGCCATAAACATCGACTATCATTTTCAAGAAGAAGAAGAAGAAGAATACGAGCGCGCTGCTCGCGAGTGGTGCACTGGCTACGCACTGTGCCTTTCAGCCTAGAGAAACGTCGATGTGCATTCGAGTAGACAGACCACTGCAGACATCTCCTTGAGAAAGGAACCACTACGCTGGATCATCGTCTACTGCAACGGTCTCGCAAGTAATTAAGGAACCATGTTTCATGTAAATCAGCCTTTCGAAATACTGAGCCAAAAGCCTGCGCATGTAAGGGTTTTTTAGCCGAAATTCGATGCTTTTAACTGAACCCCAACGTGTGCAATCGCGCAGCACACCACAGAATAAATCTCGTGGATCGACGCGATACATTTACAGCGAGGTGTTGTCAAACCGGTGAACTCGGTCCAAGACTTTTTGCTCGAAAAAGTACTTCGTGGCAACGCTTACAACATGATAATTCTCGTTTAGCTCCACAAAATACTGAGATCACGAAATATTAGTTTCCCTGCCCATGTGTATGGATGAAAGAACTTTGTTATGGTCTAATAGGTCGTGCTATTGAGTGTTCTAGCTCGAAACGCGCCACTCCTACGTTGGGACCGGAAGACCTAGCCTCTCGGCCGCTTCGCAGGCCCATTGGACAGCACATATTTGTCCCTCTAATGTAAGACTGCGCAAAGCTGCGTCCCATGGTTTTTCAGTATTTTCCTCGTCGCTGTAAAATTCATTTACAGTAACAGTGTTCTGGAATCTACCGACGATGTTTACCTTCGTACTTTCAAGCATTCTGGCGCACTAGTTTTCTGCGTTGCGCTTATAGGTATGGTCAATATTTATGCTCACTGGGTATACGAAGATCATTTCTTATTGATCAACGTGTCATTTGAAAACAATATGCAATGCTAACGGGGAAGACAACATATAGACAGTGTGTAATGTGTAATGATAGAAAGATGTCTAAAACCTCATTCGGTCGATCCTGAGATGCTGGTGATCCAGCGTCACTTTGGTTGCTCGATTACATCACTAGGCTCTATCGTACTAATATGTAGCACTTCAACAAAACCTTTGCAAAATATGCTGCTGGTTAGTTTGCTCAACGTCGTAAGATATAAATAAGTACTAATTTGACATGGTAGCACAGAAGAAAGCCTAAGCGCTTCTTGATTTGTAGGGTTTAACGTCCCAAAACCACCTTACGATTATAAGAGACGCCGTAGTGGAGGGCTCCGGAAATTTTGACCACCTGGGGTTCTTTAAACTGGACCCAAATCTGAGCACACGGGCCTGAAACATTTCCGCCTCCATCGGAAATGCAGCCGCCGCAGCCGAGAATCGAAGCCGCGACCTGCGGGTCAGCAGCCGAGTACCTTAGCCACTAGACAACCACGGCGGGGTTAAGCGCTTCTTGAGTATCCGTCTTTCGTATAACGTTGACAAGTTCTTATAGCTTCTTGAAAACTTCTGTCTCGATCCTGTAACTACACTTATGGCGAAACAGGCATTTTTTCAGGACCAAGAGCTACATTTACCTTTAAACCGCTCCTAAGCATGCTACAACTCAGTTCAGTTAACTTCCTTTAAGGGCCTTCCGAAGGAGACACTACATATGTAATGGGTTAGGAAAACTTTCACAGCATTTATGCATTAAATAGTTTTATAGTGATTATTTACACGCTGTAGGAACAAGGACGAACAGGTAATGGTGGCAATATAAGCATGAAGTCCGTTCCATTCGTGGGCAGTGGGTGGGATGAATGGGGCAGAGAAGTGAGCAGTTCGGGCACGTGGGCACACGACTTGTAGCGGATGAGAGCTGCGGTGAGAAATGCGTGCAGCGGGAACGATGTACTATGGAGCTTCACTAAGGGTGCTCTAAACGAACTTGTTAAAACGAGAAAGGCCAGAAAGCTGCGATAGACCAGATTCTGCATTAAGTGCTGAAATGTTGATATTACATGAGTAGCTTAAGGGAATTAACAGCCTCAAGAAAAGAGATGAGGTATGATTAGGGTGGTCTCCAAATGCATGCTTCAGTTTTGCTCTTGCGAGTGACTGGTATACGCGAGTATCTTCATATTTCGGGGTGCCTGGCGAAGATAACGTCTAAGGAAACCTAGGGTTTGGTTCGCTGATGTGATATTAGAAATATGAGCATGACAGGTCAGACCGCTGCAAAGAGGTATTCCTAGATATTTATAGTAATTGACATTCTCGAGAGGCGTACTTTTAATTTTGTAAGAAACTTCTAGGGGATTAGAAGTGCGAGAAAATGACGTAACCTTACATTTGCTTGCATTTAGGGTCAATAGGTAATCATCACATCAAATAGCTATGTGATATAGATTTTTTGGAGAGCCATTTGGCTGTGAGAGTTAAATATAGTGCGATAAATTACACGATATTCCGCGAACATTCCGATTTTACAAGAGACGTATAAAGATAACTCATTATTATATATTAAATATAAAAAAGGACCGAGGACCGATCCTTGAGGAACGCCAGATGTTACCAGTATATAGTTAGATAAGTAATTATTTATATTTACGGATTGGAAGTGGTTACTAAAAAATTCCTTAATCCACATAAAGACATCCGCATGCAAGTTTAGTTTTCTTAGTTTTAACAATTGGCGCTAGTGGTGAATCTTATCGAAGGCTTTGCAGAAGTCAAAGAAAATTATGTCACTCTGTGTATTAATATCAAGATTAGTATGAATGTCATGTAGAAAGATAGCAAGCTGTGTTTCACAAGAGTATCCTCTGTGGAATCCGAGCTGAGCGGGATGAAAAATGTTCAAATAAAAAAAAAGCTTATGACAAGAGAGTAGACGACATGTTCCATGACTTTGCAGGGAATGCTTGCTAATGAGATTAAACCGCAGTTTAGCGCGCATGTTTTGTTACCGGTTTTGTGGACTGGAACGACCTTCACAATATTCCTAAAGGACTTCTTATTCCTAAGGACTTTAGGACTTCTTCCCAAAGAAGTCCTAAAGGGAGGAGACTGGGTGAACAGTAACGATAAATAGGTGGTGGTTATGCACTTTGTGTTTTTCAAGATTTTTGCATCATTTCATTTATACCTGAGGAAGATGAGCACTTCATTTTGTTAAATCCTGCTTACATCAAAAGTGATATATGGCATTGTAGAACTTATACAAAGTGACGGTGATGCGGGAGGTGCATTTGACCCGTTCGTCAAATGCACCTCCCGCATCACGCCAGATGTTACCAGTATATAGTTAGATAAGTAATTATTTATATTTACGGATTGGAAGTGGTTACTAAAAAATTCCTTAATCCACATAAAGACATCCGCATGCAAGTTTAGTTTTCTTAGTTTTAACAATTGGCGCTAGTGGTGAATCTTATCGAAGGCTTTGCAGAAGTCAAAGAAAATTATGTCACTCTGTGTATTAATATCAAGATTAGTATGAATGTCACGTAGAAAGATAGCAAGCTGTGTTTCACAAGAGTATCCTCTGTGGAATCCGAGCTGAGCGGGATGAAAAATGTTCAAATAAAAAAAAGCTTATGACAAGAGAGTAGACGACATGTTCCATGACTTTGCAGGGAATGCTTGCTAATGAGATTAAACCGCAGTTTAGCGCGCATGTTTTGTTACCGGTTTTGTGGACTGGAACGACCTTCACAATATTCCTAAAGGACTTCTTATTCCTAAGGACTTTAGGACTTCTTCCCAAAGAAGTCCTAAAGGGAGGAGACTGGGTGAACAGTAACGATAAATAGGTGGTGGTTATGCACTTTGTGTTTTTCAAGATTTTTGCATCATTTCATTTATACCTGAGGAAGATGAGCACTTCATTTTGTTAAATCCTGCTTACATCAAAAGTGATATATGGCATTGTAGAACTTATACAAAGTGACGGTGATGCGGGAGGTGCATTTGACCCGTTCGTAAAGACACTTGCAAAGGCGGAGTTGAACACGTTAGCGAAGTCGTCATCACTGAAGATTTCGTTTATAAAAAAAAACTAGCACCGTAAGACCCGCCTTTCCGAAGATACGAGGGAAGTGATATTCAGAAATTTGAATAAGTTTACATTCACTCAGTGGCTTTAAGTTATCAATCGTAATAATTCTGGGTCCATGTTAACAGAGTGATCAGAAATCAGGCATAGAAAGAGCTAAAAATGGCAGCTGCTTTTCTTTTAGGCCGACGTTTGCCTCTTGCTCCCAAAATTTCATAAATCCGGTAACCCAGGTCGACCAATCATATTAGGCATCGGAACAAAAACTGAAATCATATCAGGGTACGTGAACAAACTAATAAGCTACATTCCATGCACCCTCGCGTCGTACACAAAAGACACCACACATTTTCTTCTAGACATTGCAGGTCTGTGTGTGCCGAAAAACTCGTACTTGTTTACTCTTGATGTCTTATTAAATGTCTCAATAAATATAAATATTCCTCACGATGACGGCATAGCTGCATTACAAAACATGTACACAAACCATAGACAATCTAACGCCCCAGATTTCTCTGCCATTGCAACTTTGACGAGGATGGTCCTCGAATTAAATTCATTCGAGTTTAACCAAGAGTGTTTTCGACAAATCAGCGGGACCACTATGGGCACCAAAATGGCACCTAATTATGCCAACATATTTATGGGAAAGCTAGAATCTGAATTTCTTGCACAAGGTTCCTTGAAAACAATGTTATACAGAAGATACATAGACGACATCTTTCTTATTTGGACCCACAGCGAGGACGAACTTCTCAGCTTTATCGACACTTACAATGCTGTACATCCGAACATACACTTCACACACACATACTCGCAAGTAACCGTAAATTTTCTTGATGTTACCATAACGATAGAAGAAGAGAAGCTCTCTACAACCCTATATCGCAAACCAACGGATCGACAACAATACCTCCATTACCAAAGCGATCACCCACGCCACTGTAAAAACAGTATTCCATACAGCCAGGCTCACCGGTTTAAGCGAATCTGCTCTAGAGACGCTGACTTTGACACGAGCTCACAGAGGCTAAAACTTATGCTCGAGAAACAAAAATACCCCCACGTGTAATTAATGACGCTGTTCAAAAAGCGAGAAAACTAAAGCGTGAAGACTTACTTATGAAGCGACCACCACAAGAAGACCCACAACGAACAAACCTCTGCTTGACTTACAGCACAAACTTCCCCAATGTAAACAAAATCCTTAAACGACATTACAACATTCTGGAACAAAGTGAACGTCTGAAACGCGCATTCCCATCCGCTCCAGGCGTCGTTTACCGACGACCACGTAACCTCAAAGACACCCTCGGCCACTCTCACATTAACACATCACCCCCCAATAATTTATGCCGACCTTGTTTAAAGCCACGATGTCTTGTATGTAAGGCGATGCGAGAAACAGACAAAGCAACCAGCACACAATCCAAGTTTTCGATTAACATACGAGGAAACCTAACACGCGATTCCTCTAATGTGGTATAGCTACTCGAATGCAACGTGTGTGGTATGCAGTACATCGGATAAACAGAAACACCATTTCGGATTCGCTTCAATAATCACAAAGCCCATGCGAAATCAGCCGCAATTCTACCTCTATCAAAACATCTCAATCTTCCCGACCGTGCATTCGACAAACTATCAGTAACGCTCTTAGAGACGGGATTTAAATCAAATCGAGAACGTGAACAACCAGAGTCATACCTTATCCACCGATTTAACACCCTCGAAGGAATAAATGAGAATCCTGGTACACTTGCAGCAATTAAAGCATTAAAAACAATAACGGCAATAATGAAAATAGTAACTGAGTTCACGGCACTGCGGCTGCGAAGGGCACTGGACAACCCAAAACAATTCCAAGTGTAACTATTCTTCCTATGTGCAGCTGTCGTCTGTTTTCTGGTTTATTTCACAACCCAATCAATTGTGCCATGCATGACATGCCCAACAGCAACCTTGTACACAGCCGGGAGGCCCCCACTACACGCGTAATCCAGAAGCGGGCGATGAATTCGCATTGCGCCCGCTTACCAGCCTCTGCCGCAATACGGGGCACCCCTCTTTTTACGACGAAATGTTGACAGGGCGCTGAGTAGATAAAGGCTTAGAACTTCCTAAAATGCCCGCTTACCAGCCTCTGCCACAATACGCGCCGCCCCTCTTTCTACGACGAAATGTTGACGGGACTCCGAGTAGTTAAAGGCTTAGAACTTCCTATGAAAGCTCTTTTTTGCCCCACACCGAACCGCCAGTGCCAGGAGGCGCCGTCTGGTCGGGAGGAATGCGTTAGTGAAAGGAAGCATACACAGACCGCTGACATCAGAAAGGTGAAGGGGAGAAGGGGGAGAGAGATGAAGGGGGAAGTGGAAGGAAGAGTGGAAGGGGGGCGCCCGATGGGGAGTCCACCGTATATTGTTTTTCTCTTCTTTTTTTTCTCTTTTTTCTTCTGTTTTTTTTTCCTTTTTTCTTCTTTTTTTCTTTTTTGTCTTTTTCTCTCTTTTCTTGCCCTCTGATTTGAGATTGTATGAAGCTGAGCACCAACAAACTGTACCTTTAATCCTGATGAAGGCCAGACTCTAGGCCGAAACGTCGAAATAAACCACGTTGTTACCGCTCACGGAGGATCTACTGGACTATAGGCAACGCTACGGCCACTCAACCACCATGCCTGCCTATATATATATATATATATATATATATATATATATATATATATATAACACATTTAATGTGTCATCACTTAAGTTTTTGTATGGTGGATGATTCTACATCAAAGACCACTCAGCTCTCCAGAAAGAAATGACCGCTCGATTTGACGGTTTGTGTATTTTCTGCGCGAAGAATTATATAGAGACTCTGTGCAAGCTTTCATCCCGGCCGTGATGTTCCGCATAAAGACAGAATCGATAACTTTTTACGCACATTCTGTGCTGTTCCCATGAGTTAAATCTCGCGAGCGCTAGCGAGGAACACTGCTGATGCATAGATGGAACAAGCTGTTCACTTCCATTGAACAGAGAACGAATGCGATAACTTCACTCCACGTGTGATGCCTGCCATTGATTGCTCTTCAACCGCGAAGGAATACTCACTCGCCTGTATTTTCTTTCACGAATTAGTATGAAGAACGCTGAGGTAAGAGGCTGCGTGGCTCGATCAACAACTGTCAACGTTGACTCGCGAGCGCTGGCACGCGCGCTATTTTAGCAGACATCAGCGAACGGCTCGTGTACCCTTCTACGTGCTTTGGTGTCACTCCACGAACTGTAATGTTTCCGGCAGCGGCCGTATTCCCATACACCACCTTTGTGCAGTTTCGTGAGATTCGATGAAGAGTTAGCTGCCGCCTTAGGTTGTTTTGGGGCTGCGTGCTTCTATCGCACCGAGTAAAATCTGAAGTCATAGAAGGGTTTTTGGATTATGAAGCTCTTAAAGTCACATGGAATGGAAGGTCTGAGATCCTCCTCAAAGGCCTGAGATCAGAACTGTTTCGAACGTTTTTAACTTCATGACACTTTTCTATTGAACACTTTGGCCTCATCTTTTGAGGAATTAGAACGTTGTAGCGAATTTCGCAGTGTAGATGCGCTGATTCGTAAGCTTTGTGACATTGTACGTGAATGCTCATCGAAGTATGTGCCTTAAAGATATACTCAATGTAACTCAAGGCACGCATGGTACAACAAGGAAATAATTCATCTCACTCTTCGAGCGCTTACGTAAGAATCGTCACTACAAATGAAATAATAGTGATTCTCCGTATATTGCGCTGAGAAGTATATTTGCAGCTGAATCCGAAGAAGCTAAGAACTACTACTTTAACAATACTTTGGCTACATATATGAAAAATAAAACCATCCAGGTTCCAGAGATCGAGTAGTGCTGCATCATCTATGCCTTCATCGTTTATTCTTGATTGTGAAGTCTCCTTAAACTTTATATAGCGAATGCCTTAAATGTTCACTTCAATGTTTTATAGATAACGGCACAACTTTTCGCAAGCAGCAAATTATCTGCTTTTTCTAATCTTGAGCGATAAGCTCCTTTGCAACGCGTGGCCTTATAGTAATTTGGAAGTTACGAAACACGCCGGCGCAGAAAGTATTTCGAATGTGTTTCTAGAGTGGTATTCAGAATGATGTGTAATTTTCTTACTGTAGTATTAAAAAATTGATACCTGCAACTGTCTCAGAGCCGTGGAAATTAGAAAAAGTGATGCCCGTATATCGGTCCCGAAACAATTAAATATTAATTATAGGCTAATATCTGCTTTCTATCAGCTGCAATCCTTTGGAGCAAATATTTACAAATACTTTGTAGAATACCTAAACACGCACAATATACTTTCCCGATCACATCACGGCTTTCGTGTGGTCTATTCGACTGGCTGTTCCACAGCTGCTCGACATGAATTGATGTGTAGGGTCTTTCACATAGTTTGCCATCAAAAACCTTTAGTTTCTTCAGGAATACAAACTGGTTAATTGGATAGAAGATTACTTGCAGTCGCTGTGAAAATTTGTTACGGTGAACCGCGCGAAGTCACGTGACATACAAATCCCACCTGGGGTGCCTCAAGTCTTGGTGTTTGCACCGGTTTTGTTTATTGGTAGTTATATCAACGACGTAGCAGATTTTATCGGTAACACTCAAATAAACCACACGACTGCCTTGTCTGCAAAACCATCACTAATACTCAATATCAGGATGCTCCGATGAATGCTATTTCCCCGCCGTTTTGTTACTGGAGTGAAACGTGAAAAATGTAATAACTGCAAAAATTTTGTAGTCACGACTCTTACAAATAGAAAAAACATCCTCCTTATTTTACATATACTAATGACGGCGTAAATATAGTACGTGTTACAGAGTTCATTTACATTGGTGTAACTCTCGCAAGACAATTAAAATGGCCCAGCACATCAAAACAATTTGCAACCAGCTCTTTGAAAACTTCAGTATTCTTGATACACGTTAAGCAGCATGACGAAATCATTTGGACTTACAGCCCATAAGACTTTGGGAAGACTCTAATATGAGTCAGCTGTTTGGTCACCTCGCCACAGCCATGACATAGCTATATTAGAATCAGTTTAAAAAAAGCACTGAGGTTTACCTTTTGTAGCTATGACCAGAGTTTCTCGCCTACTTTGCGTGTCTATTTTTTGTCGCTGCAGCCCACCTCGAACATCGGCGCACTTTCAATCCTGTAATCTCCTGCATAAGACATTTCACACCCATTGGAGTGTTCTAGCACCCATATTATTCATTGCATCTTCTGTACACTGTACCTGGGGATCAACCCCCTAAACTTTGCGCCCAATAAACATATTCTGAATTGTTTTTGTTTTTTTTCCAGCAGAACATGCATTTATAGAATGAGCTTGATGAGCCTCTGCGCCGACTCGGTGCTGAGCAAGTGGAAAAAGTATTGTGTAGACATGTATTTTGCTCAGTCGTATTTTTTCAAGCTGCCGAACATATATATTTACACAAGCTATGTCGCAACAACTGAGACAGCAGTATTTGGCAACAAATAACAACAATTAATGTTGCTATCTTGTTAAGTGCTTCGCCCTTTGGGCAAAACAATTTTTTTACATTCTAGAGACAAATTTCTATCCTGACAAACTTTTGCATCTGCCTCTTCCCCCCGCATCGCAGCGCTGCCGATCTGATGAACCACGTGACAAGACACCCCGAAAGAAAAGACACAAACACAAGAGTTGGTGGGATGAGGAAGTTAAGCGAGTCATAATAAAATGCCAGGAAGCCTCTAGGGAACACAGGCATGCTAAGAAGTGGAGTGAACTAACAGACGATGGTGAAAGAAAATGGAACATCTTTCTAAGCTCTAGAAGAGAAGCATCCCTTCTGATCAATGAAAAGATTAGAGGAAAGGGGGCTCAGTGGCTGGCAGAAGTACATAAAAAGAATAAAAAGGGAGCTGCTAAATTTTGGAACCATCTAAACTCCCTAAGAAATGAGACGAACTTAGAGCAAATGTTTATAAGTACAGCTCAATGTGCTAGGCCAGAAGGCGACGAAGCCATTGAATATATAAGAACAATGGTGACAGAAAAATTTTAACAAAAAAGTGCCTTATGCATCACAATAGACAAGGATGGATCATGTGGCGCAATGGTTCCATTTTCACAACGAGAGTGAGAAAGGCTGAAAAGAGCGTTCCCAGTAGTACATCAACTGGCCCAGATGGCATTCCAATTATGCTGATAAAGACATTGGGTCCGAAGTCTAAGCAGATTTTAAGAGAGGCAGTGAGCAATACATTGATCGATGGGGAAGTCCCCGATGGATAGAAACTTAGCAGGAAGAGCATGATTTATAAAGGAAAGGGAGACAAAGCTGACATAAACAACTACCGTCCTATAAGACAGACATCAGTGGTATAGAGGCTGGAGATGCAGATTATAAAGGAAAGACTGCAGGTATGGATAGAGGGTGAGGGGGTGCTAGGAGAACTGCAGAATGGGTTTCGGAAACACGGGAGGTTAGAAGACAATCTGTTCTTACTGACGCAGTGCATCAAAATGGCAGAAAAGAAACACAGGCTCCTGTGGGCTAGCATTTTTGGATGTCAAGGGAGCGTACAATAGCGGGGTTCACGAGGACTTGTGGGGAATACTAGACACAGTAGGTATATATATATATATATATATATATATATATATATATATATATATATATATATATATATATATATATATATATATATATATATAGTCAAGTATATCCTTCGTGAGCGGCCACAACGTGGTTTACTTCGACGTTTCGGCCTAGAGTCTGGCCTTCATCAGGATATATATATATATATATATATATATATATATATATATATATATATATATATATATATATATATATATATATATATTGTCGCGTGCTACAAAAGGTCTTCAACTAGGAAGAACTGAGTCGGCGGGGAGACGCACCGAAAATTGGCAAGATGGCTGCTTCAATAACCAGCAACTGCCCAGAGCACGCGCTGCCCCAGAACATCTTCTTCCATTCTCGCGGGCAGCCATGGCTTACGCTCGCCGTAACTAGCGGCCAAGTGGCAATATATATATATATATATATATATATATATATATATATACCGAAACGTGGAGGACGGGCAAAACAAAAACTCTTTATTTTTCCTACGTTTCAGCCGGGTACCGGCCTTTTCCCTGATGAAGGCCGGTCCCCGGCTGAAACGTAGGCAAAATAAAAAGTTTTCGTTTTGCCCATCCTCCACTTTTTGGTAGTTTTCCATTGGATCCAAGGACACCTTCTTTTTCGCATATATATATATATATATATATAAATATATATATATATATATATATATATATATATATATATATATATATATATATATATATATATATATATATATATATATTGAAAGACGCAGGCAGACTAGGTACGGCGAGCAGGCAGGGCGAGCAGAAGCGTTTATTCTGCGATGTCTGGCTCCGCTCAGAACCACACCAAGAGAGAGGACGATGATGATGGGTATGTGCAAGTGAGAACGATGATGATGGGTATGTGCAAGTGAGAACGATCAAATGCTTGGAATGTGCTTACAATTTCCCCCCCCCCTCTGCGAAGCGGCCAACCTGGCCGCCAGTCAGAGATCGGCCGAACGAGTAACAAAAGGCTTCATGCGTGAGACGTGAACTATTTCCGTGCTGCGCAGACGGCGGTCAGTGACAGACTGAAGCGGGGTGACGAGGTAGTTAACTGGAGATGTCTGTCGTACAACGGTGTATGGGCCAACATACCGGTGAAGAAATTTCTCGCAAAGGCCCGACGCTCGAACCGGGGTCCATAGTAAAACCTTATCGCCAGCATTAAAGGCCACGTCGCGTCGTTTTTTATCACAGCGATGTTTTCTCTCCTTTTGGGTTGCTTCCGTGTTTTTGCGAGCAATTTCACGGCATTGTGTGACTCGGGCTGCGAACTCTTCTGGGAGCGAGGTACTGCTTGGAGCCGGTGCAAAGAAAAATGCCGTGTCGAAGACCGAGGAGGCAGATCGGCCGTACACGAGAAAAAACGGGCTGTAGCCAGTTGATCGTTGTACCGCAGTATTGTATGCGAAGGTGACAAACGGTAAAATGTTATCCCAATTTTTGTGGTCAGGATGCAAGTACATCGATATCATGTCAGAGAGTGTTCGGTGGAAGCGCTCGGTAAGGCCATTCGTTTGCGGATGGTATGTAGAAGTGGTTTTATGGACTGTATTGCACGCCTGCAGGACTTCATCCAGGACCTTGGAAAGGAAGGCTTTGCCACGGTCACTCAAAAGGACGCGAGGGGCTCCGTGGCGCAAGACGATGGAGTTCAAGAAAAAATTGGCGATTTCTGTGGCGGTAGCAGAATGAAGAGGTGAAGTCTCGGCGTATCTTGTTTGATGGTCGACTGCAGTGACGATCCAACGGTGACCGGAAGGTGTCAACGGCAAAGGACCATACAAGTCTATTCCGACAAATTCGAATGGTGTGGTGGGACAGGGAAGAGGCTGAAGGAAACCAGCAGGCGGGGATGTGGATCGCTTGCGGTGCTGACACAACGCGCACGAGCCCACGTATTTGGCCACCGTTGTGGACAAGCCAGGCCAGAAGCAGCGCGTCTTGATGCGATCGTAGGTCTTGTGGAAGCCTAGATGACCGGCAGCAATATCATCGTGGAATGCTTCCAAAACTCGAAGACGAAGGCAGCGGGGAAGAACTGGCACCCACTTGTTACCGGTGGGATGGTAAATGTAGCGCTTAAGCACACCGTCCTGAAGGCGAAATTGTCGAAGCTGGCGTCGCAAGCGGCTGTTGGGTGGTTTAGTGACACCGCGAAGGCGATCAATGAAAGACCGACAGTAGGAATCTGCCAGCTGAAGTGAACGTAAATCGGAGTTCGAAGATAGCTGCATTGGATCCAGCGATGCGAGCGATACGTGTTGTGAGGCAAGCTGGGTGTCAGAGTCATTCGAACGCGATGCGGTGGACGTATTGTCACGAGAGAGCGAAAGTGGGCACCGGGACAGCGCGTCGGCATCATGATGACATTTGCCAGACTTGTACGTAACTGTAAAGTCGTACTCTTGTAAGCGCAGTATCCAGCGCGCAAGACGTCCTGACATATTCTTCATTGATGAAAGCCAACAGAGTGCGTGGTGGTCGGTGATGATGGTGAAGTGCCGACCGTAGAGATACGGGCGGAATTTCTGTATCGACCATACGATAGCCAAGCACTCCTGCTCCGTGATGGTGTAATTCCGCTCAGCTGTTGACAGAGTCCGGCTAGCGTAGGCCACAACCTGCTCTTTAGAGGTGGAATCACGCTGCAGAAGGACTGCTCCAATGCCTTGTGCGCTTGCGTCAGTATGGAGTATGGTAGGCGCTCTCTCATCGAAGTGGCGCAGCACTGGTCCGGAAGTCAGGCGTTCTTTCAAAATTTCAAATGCAGATTCGCAGTCGTTGGACCATGAGAAAGGAGCACCAGTGGCCAATAACTTATTTAGCGGAGCCGCTAAGGTAGCAAAGTTGCGTATAAAGCGACGAAAATAGGACGCGAGACCAAGAAAGCTGCGCAACGTCTTTTGGTTGGACGGTCGAGGGAACTGTAGCACAGCTGCGATCTTCTCGGGATCTGGTTGGATTCCGTCTTTGGAAACGACGTGACCGAGGACTTTGATGCTTTTGCTGGCAAATGTACACTTCTTTGTATTTATCTGAAGGCCAGCCTTGGAGAGACATTGTAGCACCTCGTCTAATCGTTGAAGATGTTGGGCAAAGGTACTTGAAAAAACAACGATATCATCTAAGTAACAGAGGCAGGTCTTCCATTTTAGGCCACGAAGAACAGTATCAATCATTCGCTCAAACGTGGCTGGAGCGTTGCACAAGCCGAATGGCATTACATTAAATTCATAAAGGCCGTCCGGTGTGGCAAATGCAGTTTTTTCTTTGTCAGCCTCGTTCATGGGGATTTGCCAGTAACCTGATCGTAAGTCAAGGCTCGAAAAATAGTTCGCCCCTTGCAGTGTGTCTAAAGCGTCATCAATTCTAGGCATAGGATATACGTCCTTGCGTGTGATCTTATTTAACGCGCGGTAGTCAATGCAAAAACGAACAGAGCCATCCTTCTTTTTAACTAAAACGACTGGAGATGCCCAGGAACTCGAAGAAGGTCGTATTATATTTCGCGATAGCATCTCGTTCACTTCTTTTTCAATTATTTCTCTCTCTGATTGCGAAACCCGATATGGGCGACGGCGTATCACACGAGAACCGTCGGTTTCAATGCGATGTACAGCCGCGGAAGTCTGACTCAGTGTTGTGGTACAGCTATCAAAGCAGGCTTTGTGCTTAGCCAAAAGGGCCAATAGTGCTTCAGACTGTTTTGGTGTGAGGTCTGAACCAATGACAGGTCGAAAAGGGAAAGAACGTGAACCTGGAGCTGGTACTGGTGACGAAGACGGGCAGAGTGTCGCGATGGAGGTCAATGGAGAGAAGTCAATCTTTGCCACTGTCATTCCCTTGGGCAGCAGCACAGATTCTGCAGTTGTGTTAGAAACGGGCAGAAAAGCGCAGCCAGAGGAAAACCGGAGGAGGCAAGAGGCGACGAGAATTCCACGGGAGGTGCAGCGAAACGAAGGAGCCACAAGTGCATCACCGTCGGTTACTTGGGTAGATGCGACAGCTATCACGTGTTCGTGACCAGGGTGCAGGACGCAGTCTTCAACAATGACCAAGTTGGAGATCGAGGGTGATGAAACTGGAATGGGCGCATCCGTTGTATCCGTTATGTGAATGACGTTCTCTTTAAAGGATATAACAGCGGAAGCAGAATGCAGAAAGTCCCAACCAAGGATAAGTTCATGAATGCACGTGGGCAACACAATCATCTCGATGTGGTGACGTATACCATCAATAGAAACACGAGCCGTACACTGTCCGTCAGGTTGAATCAGCACGTTATTTGCCCCACGCAACACAGGTCCCACATAGGGCGTTCTGACTTTACGGAGGCGCGAGCACAAGTCACTACGCAAAACAGAAGTGGTTGCACCGGTGTCAACGAGAGCTTGCACAGGAATACCTTCAATAATCACTGACAACATATTAGCTGGGCGAACAGGAGGTATTTTTGTTGGTCGACGGGACGCAGTTTTCCCTCCAAAAACTGCAATCCTTAGTTTTCCGAAGATTGGTCAACAGGACGGGAGATGATTGGACGAAGCGGCGATGCGGAGCGGCGATAGGGCGATGGAGAGCGTCGTCTGGAGGAGCGGTATTCCTGATGTTGACGAGGGGACACTGGAGGAGACGGAGACCGGTACTGCGCGGACGGGTAGGTGTCTGGAGCATAAAGATCTGGTCTTCGGAACCGGTCTCGTTCGAACTCAGCATAGCCTCGTCGTTCCTCTTGCTGGCGGCGACGGCAGTAACGAGAAATGTGGCCTCGTATACCGCAGTAAAAGCAAACAGGACGGGATTGACGCCACTGAGGATACAAGGGTGCAGCAGTCATTCCACCTCGCATAGCAGCCAAATGGCTACTAGCAGTATCCGTAGAGCTAGATGCCCCGGGAGCAGGCGGAATCGCAGCGATCTCCGCATATGTGGGCATTACCGTTTGAACAACCGGTGCTGCCGGTGTCGACCTGGGCGTCACATCGGCGTATGTGGGCATCGGGCGTGCTGGCGGAGCGACCGGGGATGTCGGTGTCGCCATTGCCGCTAACTCCTGCTTAACAAGATTCCGCAGGTCGAATGGTGGAGACGGAGCGGAGGCGACAGTGGACCGCTGCTGTTCAAGGTCTCGAAGTTCTTCCCGGATGATTGTGCGGATAAGGGTTTTTAATTCAGAGGGAGGCATCAGGCGTGGATCACTGTCTTGTTGAAGCCGAAGGGACTGCAACTGGTCAAGGCGTTGGCATGTCGAAATGACGTCGTTAACCGTAGCGGGATTGCCAACAGCCAAGGCGTTGAATGCGATTGGGCCGATTCCTTTAAGGATGTGGCGAACGCGCTCATCTTCCGTCATGTCTTTATTCGCACGGCGACAGAGGGCCAAAACATCCTCGATATACGAAGTGTACGACTCATGTGCCAGTTGTAGACGCACAGCCAGCTTCTGTTTCGCGGCTTCGGAACGACCCGATGAGCATCCGAATATTTGTCGCAGTTTGTTGGCAAAGGTCGACCAATCAACGAAGTCAGTTTCGTGATTAAAATACCAGGTTTTGGCTACGCTGGTCAAATAGAAAGGAAGGTAGCTCAGTTTCTCTGCTTCGGTCCATCGATTGGCTGAACCCACACGGTTGTAAAGGTCAAGCCATTCCTCGACGTCGTCACCGCGAAGACCCGCGAACACGGGCGGTTCGCGCTGAGGGCTGGTGACAGTAGATGAAGAGCGGGCAGCCGCCGGCGTAGGGGCTGTAGCGTTAGGGCTAGGCGTTAGGTCCGATGTCTGCATACCTGTGTGGGTGGCTGGGTGCAATCGGCGACCAGATCGGAGCTCCAGGTGGGAAATGAACGTAGGAGGACGTCGGGATCTTACCCCGGCACTTCCACCACTCTGAAAGACGCAGGCAGACTAGGTACGGCGAGCAGGCAGGGCGAGCAGAAGCGTTTATTCTGCGATGTCTGGCTCCGCTCAGAACCACACCAAGAGAGAGGACGATGATGATGGGTATGTGCAAGTGAGAACGATGATGATGGGTATGTGCAAGTGAGAACGATCAAATGCTTGGAATGTGCTTACAATATATATAAAAGCTTGTATCCAAGCCCACATAAATAAAACAGGGGCTTAGGCAGGGGTTTCTTCTGACACACTTGTTATTCATGATGTACCTAAAAGGATGAAACGCCAAATCCGAGGAAACAGGACTTGGCTTCAACTTATCTTTCGTCAAACAAGGAAAACCCATTGAACAGGCACTACCAGCACCGATGTACGCAGATGATCTAGTGCTAATGGCCGACAACAAGGATTGATGGACATATGCGGTAATGAGGAAGATAGGTTAGATTTAAGATTCAGTAAGGAAAAATCGGCAGTCAGGATTTTTCATGATAATGAAGGTAGTGAGCTTCGGAGCTACGCTAGAGATACGATAAATACAAGTATGTGGGCGTATGTATAAGCAGTGGGTTTGAATACCTAAGGGAACACGAAATACACGTAACGACTAAAGGTAACAGGAATGCAGCAGTGATGGAAAATAGGGCACTGTGGAAGTACAATAGGTATGATGTTGTGAGAGAAATGTGGAAAGGGGTCATGGTTCCTGATCGGACGTTTCGCAATGCGGTCTTGTGCATGAGGTCAGATGTTAAAGCAACATTAGAAATTGGGCAACGTCGAATAGGTAGGCTTGTTTTAAGAGCTCGAGGTAATACACCAAATCAGGGAGTACAAGGTGATATGGGATGGACATCATTTGAGGGCAGGGAAGCTATTGATTGATTGATTGATTTGTGGGGTTTAACGTCCCAAAACCACCATTTGATTATGAGAGACGCCGTAGTGGAGGGCTCCGGAAATTTTGACCACCTGGGGTTCTTTAACGTGCACCCAAATCTGAGTACACGGGCCTACAACATTTCCGCCTCCATCAGAAATGCAGCCGCCGCAGCCGGGAATCAAACCCGCGACCTGCCGGTCAGCAGCCGAGTACCTTAGCCACTAGACCACCGCGGCGGGGCGGGCAGGGAAGCTAGCAGCAGGATAAATTTGGGAGGCGATTGAGAGAAATGGGGGAGGAGCGTTGGGCTAGGAAGGTTTTCAGCTACTCGTGCATGAAGATTGTCGATACAAAATGGAGGAAGCTAACCAAAAAATCGACGGGTAAATATTTAGGAAACAGTAGAGGGCCAAACCAAGAAGAACTGTTATTTTAGACGAAGGTGAAGGAAACAGAGACCGTCATGTGAAGAATTGGCATGATTAGGAAGTGCGCACTAGAAATCTATGAAACTTTAAAGCAGGAAATCGCCAAGGAAAGGGTCTATGATAATACTTGGGGTAGTTCTCTATTTTTTGAGGCCAGGACGACAATATTGCGAACCAAGACATATCGGGCCAAATACGAAGGGGTAAACACGGTATGCCGTGCATGTCAAGAGGAGGAGAAAACTACCGAACACTTCATAATGTTCTGTAAAGGACTTCACCGCGCAGTTAAGGATGATGGCGCAGTTTTTCAAAGCACTGGTGTTTAGGGACAGGGAGGACAAAATAGACTTTAAGCGGGTAGAATTAACTAGAAGAAGGTTATATGATTGGTGGCTAAAGACAAGGCACGAGTGAGAATTAAACCTTTCACTGCAAAGTAGCAGACCTCAACTTCACAGTTTAAGGGGAAAAAAGATAAATGTAATTGTTGGCTCTCTAAGTATTACGCTAGGTGGCGTTAGCCGGCACCCGATCTAAAGGGTACAGCCACATCCATCCATTCATCCATCCATCCATCCGTTCGTCAGTCAGTCAGCCAGCCAGTCAGTCAGTCAGTCATTCAGTCAGTCAGTCAGTCAGTCAGTCAGTCAGTCAGTCAGTCAGTCAGTCAGTCAGTCAGTCAGTCAGTCAGTCAGTCAGTCAGTCCGTCAATCAGTCAGTCCGTCCATCCGTCCATCCATCCATCCATCCATCCATCCATCCATCCATCCATCCATCCATCCATCCATCCATCAATTCATCCGTTCATCCCCGCGCGATTGACGTGCCGACGCCGGCAATTTGATAACGGCGCATAGGCCTAGTTTGAAGTATACCTGGGAGAAAAAATGCGCACCTCGAAAAATAAATTTGTTCCAACGCCACCCCAACGCCACCCCACCGGAATGTTACACACTGTCCCTGGAAGATGTCTAATCATGAGTCAATTTGGTTAAATAGCGGTCCACGCCAGGTAAATTATATACTTTTTTCATCGATTTCCCATTAGGTTTTGTTTTGGCCAACGACCACATCCGGTAGATGGCACGACGTGTGTGAGCAGTAGACTGATAGAGCTGTAAAGTTAGCGTCGGCAGTTTCAGGACAAGAAGACCCAAATAAGGGCTCAATTTTCGAGCTGCTTTGGCAGGCAGCCCTAATTATATTGTCGGCGGCGTTTTTGCAGAGCGCGCTAACATATATTGGGCTGTTTGGCCAACAAAAGCCAAAAGTGTCTGCAAACTTTAAGTTTTTTTTGAAATTTAGTGGTCTGACCTTTGACGCCAACTGCGCACATGAACTACATGTACTTATAATGCATATTGCTTCCATGTGCATTCCCGCGGTGCCCCGACGTCCAGCGCGTTGGTGTGCCAGCGACATCAGTTGAGCAGACAGCGGCCCAGTGGTCATGGCCGCTGGTTGGCGACAATCCCGCTCCGCCGCGCGTTCCGGACAAGCTTACACTTCGACGGTCACTTCGAGTTCATGCGAGTGAGTGACAAGCTCATTGTCTGGCTCTACGTGGGCGTGATGAGCGCGAATAGTATACGCTTACAAGTGTAGAAGCGTGGTATAGTATGTTGGGTTTGTAATGACTAATTTCACAGCACGCGAACGTGCGAAAAATTGCTACAGAATAGACAAGAGCGCTGATTTCCAACCGGCTCATTTTGTATAATGTAAGAATATATACGTAAAGGCAAGGATAAATGCAAGCTTAATCAATACATCCACGGTCGATTCACAGCACGTGTACATGTTTGTACAAACCGTATGTGCCAGGCACAGAATGCTTACGCAGCTGTCACTTAATTTGTGTATATGTCTCATTTTTATAATGTTGTGAGTTAGATGAAAGATGTGTCTTGCCACTATCACACACTGATTGAAAAGAGGGCTGCAGCCGCAGTCGCGACATTGAATGTTGAGGCGCCCCTTAAAAAACGCTACGACCAGTCCTGGCACCTAGCTGGAATCTTTCACAGTGGCTGAATAGTCGCATCACTGC
Organism: Rhipicephalus microplus; assembly: GCF_043290135.1. Lineage (NCBI taxonomy): Eukaryota > Metazoa > Arthropoda > Arachnida > Ixodida > Ixodidae > Rhipicephalus > Rhipicephalus microplus. The sequence goes on from NC_134702.1 coordinate 206,513,434, forward strand.
CACTTCCGAAGGATTTTGAAGAGTGTCGTTTGAAACACAATGAGAAAGCCACCTTGTGTAAACACATTTTGTCACCTAGGGGCGCACCTAAAATTTTTATCGACAGGGGGAGGGGGGGGGTTCAACCATATTTTATGTACGTTCGTGCGTGCGCTTATATGTGTGTATTGAGTCTAAAGGTATGCATACGAAAGTGAAACGAAGTTTCGTGGGGGAAATTAAACTGCCTAACCCACTCCCCCTCCTTGGCACCGATCATGGTGTCGCCATTTCGTCCAAGAGATTTTAAAATATGCTACACATGATTTGTCATTATAAAGGTACGCCGTGATTAGATTGATTTATATGCGGGGTTGAACGTCCGAAAACCACCATATGATGATGATGATGATATATGGCGTTTTTTGGCGCAAGGGCCATTTGATGGCCAAAGAGCGCCAATTCATGGGACATGGAATGTGGACGATGATTGTGATTAGCGGCTGTATAAGGGCCATAAAAATCCTCGCGGTAAGGCGGGTAAAAACATACAAGTAATAAAATCATGACCATGCCGTGAAATGTGTGTGTGGTGTGAATAGATGACAAAAGTTGGTGATAATAAAAGACGATGGTGGATATGTATGGCATTAGCACAAGTGCCTCACACGTTCATACCCTTGTGTCCAAGGGCCGTGAGGCACGTGCTTTCTTGTGTAATCACCGCAGCAAAAACCTCTCTGGAGAGGTCATGCTACGGGATGCCCGGGTATATGATATGAAAACTATGAATTTCTTTAAAAAACGCTAACAATGATTTGTGGCTAAAAAGCGGTTCCCTACCGACGAACATTGCAGGGTGTAAAGGTATATGTTGTCGGTAGGGTAATGGAAAGTGTTGTCTTCTAAAAGTTTCTAATTGTTTACATTGGATTAAAACGTGAAGAACTGTTAATGGCTCACCACATTTATCACAAAATGGTGGATCACCACCGGACAAAAGATGTGTGTGTGTCGTGTATGTATGTCCTATCCTGAGTCTTGTTAGTGTTACCTCTGTATGACGCGATTTCGATACGGGCAGCCAATGACCAAGGTGTGGCTTAATAACGTGTAGTTTGTTTTGTGTGTGTTTATCCCACTTGCTCTGCCAGTAGTCCCTGAGCTTTCGTTTGAGAGACGGCTTCAGATCAAGGACCGGTATTGATATGGGTGTAGGGGCAGTGGTTTTGTGGACGGATGCAGCGAGCTGATCCGCCCTCACATTGCCTTGGATCTCACGGTGCCCAGGCACCCAGCACACTACAACATGTTGGTTTAGTGTGTAGAGTGTGCAAAAAATGGAGTAAAGCGAGACAAGGACAGGGTTTTTTTGTTTTTTAAGACTGTGCAGAGCCGTTACCACACTGAGGGAGTCTGTATAAATTACTGCTTTTTGTATTTGTAATTGTTTGATGTGTTTTGCTGCCACAAGTATCGCGTAAGCTTCCGCTGTAAAGATACTTGTGCCTGGATGTAGAGGGCCAGCATCCGAAAAGGATGGGCCGACAGCAGCGTAGGACACAGAGGAGTTAGACTTAGAGGCATCTGTAAAAAACTCAGGACGTGTGTATTTGTGTTGAAGTTCCAAGAAGTATGTTCGAATATGGGCAATAGGCGCATGTTTAGTAACTTCTAAAAAAGACACATCGCAATCTATAGTCTGCCACTGCCACGGTGGCGGGTATGCAACAGGAGCCATTAAACTGTGTTCGAGTGACACTCCAGTGTCCTCAGCTAGACCCTTCAGGCGAACTGAGAAGGGCTGCCTCATTGAAGGCCTGTTTTGAAAAAGAATGGAGCTCGATAAGTCATTAATAGTAGAGTATGAGGGGTGCCTCTTGTCTGCTTTCACCTTAAGGAAATATACAAAGGACATGTAGGTTCTTTGCAGATGAAGGGACCACTCATTTGACTCAACGTAAAGGCTTTCTACGGGGCTGGTGCGAAAAGCACCCGTAGAAAGGCGGATGCCCGAATGGTGCACGGGATCCAGCATCTTCAAAGCACTTTGAGTCGCTGACTGATAAACAATGGCCCCATAATCTAAGCGGGTGCGAATAAGGCTTCTATACAGGTTCATGAGGCATTTCCTGTCACTACCCCACGTAGTACGTGACAACACTTTTATAACATTCATGGCTTTTAAACATTTTGTTTTTAAATACTTTATGTGGGGTACGAAGGTCAACTTGTTGTCCAAGATTAAGCCTAAGAATTTATGCTCGGCTTTGACGGACAGACGTTGCCCGTTCAGTCGAATGTCGGGTTCCGAGTGCATGCCTCTCTTTCGAGAGAACAAGACACACGTGCTTTTTTGTGGGTTAAGTCGAAATCCGTTTTCATCTGCCCATTTGGAGACCTTATTTAAACCAAGCTGAACCTGCCACTCACACATGGCCAAGTTGCATGACTTGAAGCCAAGCTGAACGTCGTCGACATATGTACAATAGAACATATTGCGAGGAATGGACAAGCGCAAAGAATTCATCTTGATAATAAAAAGTGTGCAACTAAGCACGCCACCTTGTGGCACGCCTGTTTCCTGGACAAATGTTTGGGAGAGCACACTGCCCAGACGGACACGGAATGTCCGGTTTGACAGGTAACTTTCGATTATGTGAAGCATTCTTCCGCGCACACCAAGGTGGGACAGGTCTCTTAGAATTCCGTAACGCCATGTAGTATCATAAGCCTTTTCGATATCGAGGAACACAGAAAGAAAGTATTGTTTGTGGACGAAAGCGTCTCGGATCTGTGCCTCGATACGCACCAGATGGTCGGTGGTAGATCTACCCTCTCGAAACCCACATTGGTATTGGTCAAGCAGATTGTGTGTTTCAAGGAAATATAAAAGTCGGCGGTTTATCATTTTTTCAAAGAGTTTACAAAGGCAGCTGGTTAGTGCAATTGGCCTATAACTTGAAACAGAGGAAGGATCCTTGCCCTGTTTCAAAATAGGGATAACAATGGCTTCTTTCCAGGAAGTAGGTATGGTGCCAGAAAGCCAGATAACATTGTATAGGGAGAGTAAAGTTTTTCGAGTTTCAAGCGGCAGGTTTTTCAACATTTCATACATGACATGGTCGTGGCCTGGGGCAGAATTACTGCACGAATTTATTGATGTTTGTAGCTCAGCTAAGTTGAAAGGTTGGTTGTATGCCTCGTATTTTGTACACTTGTATTCCAGTTTCTGCTTTTCGATTTTTGCTTTGTATCTTAGAAAAGCTTCAGTATAGTGTGAAGAGCTAGAGACCTGCTCGAAGTGTGCACCGAGGAAGTTCGCCTGATCTTCCAGGCTGTCACCCTGTGTGTTCACGAGTGAGTGTGAATGCACTTGTCTTCCTGCTACTCTACCAACCATGTTCCAGACTTTAGCCTCTTGGGTATAAGAATTAATCCCCGATAAAAACTTGTGCCAGCTTTCTCTTCTGGCCTGCCGACGCGTTCTCCTGCCTTGAGACTTTATTTTCTTAAAGCTCTCAAGGTTTTCCGCTGTCGGCGATTTGCGCAGCAACCTCCATGCCCTGTTCTGTTCCTTTCGCGCATTGCGACACTCTGTGTTCCACCATGGGACGTGTCGCTTGCCGGGCTGTCCAGATGTTTGTGGAATGCACTTGGCTGCTGTGTTAATAAGGAGAGCTGTGAAGTACTGCACAGCTTCATCTATGCTTAGCCCACATATGTCAGTCCAAGATAAGTGAGCTTTGTTATGAAACTGTTCCCAGTTGGCTTTGTGTATAAGCCATTTGGGAACTCGTGGAGGATATTCGTATGATGTTTGTGTACTCAAAACGACAGGAAAATGGTCGCTTCCATAGGGATTATTTAGAACTTTCCATTGGAGTAATGGTACAAGTGAAGGAGATGCGATGCTGAGATCTATGGAAGAGTAGGTTTTGTTGGCAAGGTTATAATATGTTGCCTCTTTCCTATTCAACAGACAGGCGCCGGAGGAAAAAAGGAACTGTTCAATGAGACGACCTCGTGCGTCGCAGCGAGAATCACCCCATAAACCGCTGTGCGCATTCAGGTCCCCTAGAACCAAATAAGGTTCTGGTAACTCATCTATTAAAGACTGAAAATCATGTTTTTCCAGGCGGTGTTGCGGCGGTATGTATAGAGAGCAGATGGTGACGAGCTTATTCAATAGAACTGCTCGAACAGCCACTGCCTCTAGGGATGTTAGTAGTGGTAGATGACTGCATGCTACTCCTCGATTAACTATAATGGCTACACCACCAGATGACGCCACAGCATAATCTCTGTCCTTTCGGAAGACAACATATTGACGCAAAAAATTTGTATTCTTGGATTTTAGGTGTGTTTCCTGTACACACAGCACTTTTGGAGAATGTTTGTGTAGAAGTTCTTGGACATCGTCGAGGTTTCGAAGTAGTCCTCTGACGTTCCATTGTATAATTTGTGTCTCCATTATGGGAGTAAAGAAGTGCTGTGTGTACGAAATGAGTGTGGCTGGTGTCTAAAGAGAGAAGTGACTTATCTTACAGAGCCTTTAGAAGGCCCTGTAATTACAGTTTTGTCTTTTTTAGAGCGGTCAAGGGAACCCCGCCGCTCCTTTGGCGCAGTCTGCGCCGGTGCAGTTGATGTGTCCATCGCCTCAGGAGAGACGACAGATAATGTTGCTTTCGTTGTAGGCTTCGTCGTGACAGACGGAGCCTTAAACCCCACCGGGCTGGAGGTCGAGGCGACCTCTTTAGTTTGTGTGGTGCCCTGGCTGCTGCCAAGGTTCACAGGGGCCTTCGGTAGGGCTGTATTCAAGGCGGGTGGGGCAGCCGAGGCTGCTCCACCCATGGGGGTTTGTGGCGTTTGCCTCGGCACGCTGGGCGTGGTCCAAGGCATTGCCGAAAACCGAAGTGGTGCTGACCCCCCTCGCACCACTTCGGCATACGATGTGTTCCCAGCAAAATGCGGGGAAACGCGCTGCCGCGCTTCACGGAAGCTTATGTTCAATTTAAACTTTGTATTAATAATTTCTTTTTCCATTTTCCAGGCCACGCATGACCTGGAATATGCAGGATGGTCACCCTCACAGTTTGCACAGTGCACTTGTAGCTGACAGTCATCGTCAGCGGTATGACCTTTGGTGCCGCATTTCGCGCAGGTAATCTGTCCTCGGCAGCTCTGGGAGCCGTGCCCGAACCTCTGACACTTGAAGCAGCGCCGCGGGTTGGGTATGTATGGTCTAACTGGCAGTTTAAGATATCCTGTGGCTATTTCAGTGGGGAGGGTGCTAGATGCGAAAGTTAGTATGATGTGCTTCGTTGGGATTTCCTTATTTTCTCTTCTTATTTTGATACGCTGCACCTGAATGACGTTTTCCTCTTTCCAGCCTGTTAGAAGTTCATCATCAGAGAGGTCCATCAGATCTCCATCTGATACAACACCCTTCACTGTGTTCATGGTTCGATGCGGTGTGATTGTGATAGGCTGATCCCCAAATGCTGTGAGTTTATGTAGCCTTTGGTACTGTGCATTGTCTTTTATTTCAAGTAACAGGTCACCACTGGCGGTCTTTGTGGCCTTGTAGCCTGCGACCAGCGTTTCTATGAGACATTTGGACACAAGGAAAGGTGAAATAGTTCTAGCTTTCTTGTCTGTACTTTCACAGTGGATAACGTGGTACTTGGGGAAGTTATCTTTTTTGTTTGGAACTAATTCAAAAATTGCGTCGGTGCGCCACCTCTTGGAGGGGCGATTATTTGTGAAAGGGCTAGGGGATCCCATAAATTTGATAGCTTATTCGGCGGCCATGCCAGCCACCCACCACCGAGCCCAACAAGGGGACGCTGCGAGACGCGAAGGAGGCGCCGGCGCCAGCCGTACATGGCCGCTATAACCTAATATATCTACCCAAGGTTGGATATTTACACTAGGTTAACCCTTGCCGCCAGGAAAATTGGAAGTAAAATGAAGTGAGGAGAAGACAGGAAAGATGTAAAGTGAGAACAAAAGACGAAGATGTAGGGAGAGAGAGATAGGAAAAGGCGACTGCCGATTTCCCCCGGGTGGGTCAGCCCAGGGGTGCCGTCTACGTGAAGCCGGGGCCAAAGGGGTGTGTTGCCTCTGCCGGGGGGCCTTAAAGGTCCAAGCACCCAGCGTCGGCTCAACCCCCAGGATCCCCTTTTCCCCGGACACGGCAAAGCCACGCACGGCTAGGCGTGGGAGGGAGCCGAAACTCCCCCGTTAGCTCGGGTCCGTGGTGTCGCTACACACCAAACGCCTACTTGCGCAGGCGCCCCTGCGGGGAAAACCACCATATGATTATGAGAGACGCCGTAGTAGAGGGCTCCGGGAATTTCGACCTCCTGGGGTTCTTTAACGTGCACACAAATCTGAGCACATGGGCCTACAGCACTTCCGCCTCCAACAAAAAATGCAGTCGCTGCAGCCGTGATTCAATCCCGCAACCTGCGGGTCAGCAGCCGAGTGCCTCAGCCTCTAGACCACCGCAGCTGGGCACGCAATTAACAGAAACGCTTTGTTTGTTATTTAAAACGTTATTTCAAACGCAGGATAATGTTGCAGCTTTTCGCGAAACAGCAGCAAGGTGCTGCAGCACTTGTGCATGTACGGAAAACACATGCCGAATCGTTTCCACTTCCTACATATTATTATCTGTTATATTGACAGCGCATTACTGGCGAGAAATGAAACGTACATGCCGAAGTTGCTGGCGGTGAACTCCTGGGGGCCCACCTCTGCCCTTGTACTCTTTATTTAATATCTCATCATTTGCTAGGTGACGGGACCAACGGCTAACACTTGTGTAATATCGTCTTAGCGTGAAACAGCATCAAAAAGCAACTATATGTAACTAGGTAGTCATCACCTGTTATCCTAAAACATGTTCTACACTGTCGCTTCTGCATACAAGAACGCAACCAATGAAAATTTGTTGTTTTCTTTTCTCTTTCCAGGAGGAACATCGGCAGCATCTCCTCGGATCATACGTAAGAGCAAATTCTATGTTTTGTTTTAGCACCGCCCAACAATTAGTAAAATTTTATTATCGACACGGGATCACTAGTGCGAGAGCATGGGCGTCGGCAGGGGGCTGTAAAAGGGACAATTCCTTCCCTAAAGCAACACGAGCATTTGCCACGCCCCCCCCCCCCCCCCCCCAATGGTATACGAGCTCTCCCCACATCTCCTAGTCGAAATTCAACATGGGTTTGCACCTTCCAAAACAATTTATGCCGACGCGTATGCGCGAAGGCAAGCGTGCGCGCTCCGTGCAAAAAAAAAACGTGGATGAAATAAAAGTTGCAGTGGTCACACATCTCTGCCTTGAGCTACGGGTGGAACCCGGTAACCTGAACTAGTAGTAGTATTCGCAGTAGTAGTAGTACCTGCCGCCAGCACTAGCATAGTAATAGTTTTTGTAGTAGTGCCTTTTTGTAGTAGTATCCAGGAATACAATCAAGAAGAAACAAAAACAACAATGACCCCGCCCCCATTTCATTATATAGATGTACGTTTGTTTGAACGGCAATCAGCAGAGGGGTGAAAAGGAAACGCGATGAAGAGAAAGAACATACGAAAGCGTGACGAGGTTTGATGTCGAAGAATTAGCGGAGCAGTATATTTACTTCATTGCATTTTTTTCGGGCATGAAGGGCGATAGAAGGGAGTAAAAAAGAAGTAAGACTTGCAGCTGGCAAAAAAAATAACACAGACAATTTTCCTAAAATGATTTCGAAATCTTGGTCATCTGTTTTGCCAGCCTATACGAATGAAAGGTTGTTACATAGAGCGCTTCTTCTGAGAACAAACGATTGATTACGGAGATTCGTACGACAACGTGTTGGCATCCCCACGCATCATTGAACCATCCTTGGCGAATTCCGACGGGGAGCACAAAACAGGGCGCCCATGAAGTTGTTCTAGCGGTGGCCTTCGTGAGAAATCATAAGGCGAAATGATTTTCTGTGAACTGGATGATTAGCCCGTGGTGTGACGCCGTGGAAAAATTACAGCTGATCCAAACGCCACTCTTCATTTTTGTAGGCGATTGGGCAATGACATGCTATCGGCAGTTTCACGTTAAACAGCAGGTGGCGGCAGCTCCGAAGAGTGAGCACACGCCCACTCTTTCCAGAACTGTTTTTCATAGAGATGCTCACTCAATGTTTGAAAAGGGCGCCTGAGAAAATGGTCAACTTTGTTCTTCTTTTCTAAACTCCCTCACTCGCTCACGATTCCAAGCTTTCGATGATTGCATACAAGTGTCGCCTTTTCGCAGAATCTCTTTTTCGCCAAGCTCGTGGGGCGGTTCATGATTGCTACTACTGCAGATACAATAAGGCAGTGGAGAAATTTAAACGCACATAACCGATCATGCCGATGGTGGTCTTAGTCACACATATGGTACATGCATATTCCACGAAGTATTCGGAGACAGGTCAGGTAATTCAGAGGGTGATAGATTGTTATTTCAGGGCCTATGTATACGCGTACAATGAACAGTGTGACGCGAATGCATCACGCTTTTACAAAAGGGTAATTTCCATAAACTATTTATCACTCCATTAAAAGCCATTTAGATTGCGTTGGTGGTAAAGCTAATTGGCATTGTTATAGTAATTTTCTGCGAAAGCGCACACATATTTTCAAATAGTAACACAGTTCAAAAGGAAATGCAAGCGATGGTGGTGGTAGTAAACATTTATTTAGCTCATATTTACAGAGAGGTTCGGCAAACCAGCCCCTATATAGTGAGTCAGCTCTCTCTCAGTAGCAGGCGAAGCCGTCCCGGAACGCCGGACCATGGCTTGTTGGGCTGGAAAATCCTCGCTGTCGAACAGGGCTCCCTCCCAGTCCTCTCGGGTTGAATCAGGGTTTGGAGGTAAGGAAGTATTGAGCTGGTATGCTGATACCATGTGGTAGGTGTCAGCCACCTCCGCACAGTACTTGCAGAGACCAAAAAATGATCAGTCAAAGTACTCAGCGCTGCTGGGAACAGTAGCTTAGTGGTGAAGTGGCTGAGAATTGTCTCGTCTGCCTTCCCGAGTCTTCCGCAGGGCGCAGGGATGTGGTGAGAATCCAGATAATCGGTAATTATAACGTTAGAAGTCAACAGAAACATTCTCTTAGGGATCACAGGGGGCATCGGTGGGCGAGACAGTGGCCCAGGCAATGAATACGCAGGCGGCAGCGTGTCCCGCCTTGTTGCCTATGAGACCCTGATGTCCAGTAGTCCAGATTAGTGAATGGGGAAAGGGGTAACCTACCGCGGCCGAGATTCAAGAGTTTTGGCTGCTAGCGGTAAGATCCAACCCAGTTAGAATATTCGGCAAGCTTCTCTAAAGTCTGATAAAAATTTATAACTGTCGCGTGAGATAGCAAGGCCTAAGGCCAGCTCTTCAGCATGAATAGCATTAAATTCGCAGAAGCCCTAATCCACTCTGCTCTCTTCTTGTCTCTTAAGGTTACGCCTACCATTTTTCTTTGCATTGCTCGCTGCGTCGTCCCCAATTTAAGCTGAATCCTCTTTGTAAGTCTCCAGGTTTCTGCTCCCTAGCTAAGTACCGGCAAGATACAGCTGTTATACACTTTCCTCTTGAGGAATAGTGGCAATCTACCTGTCATAATTTGAGAGTGCTTGCCGAATGTGCTCCACCCCATTCTTATTCTTGTAGTTACTTCAATCTCGTGGTTCGGCTCCGCGGTTATTACCTGCCCTTAGTAGACATATACTTTTACAACTTGAAGTGCACTATTACCTATCTCGAAGCGCTGCTCTTTTCCGAGGTTGTTGTACATTACTTTCGTTTTCCGCATATTTACTTTAACACCCACCTTTCTGCTCTCCTTGTCTAACTCCGTAATCATGAGTTGCAATTCGTCCCCTGAGTTACTCGGCAATGCAATGTCATCGGCGAAGCACAGGTTACTAAGGTACTCTCCATTAACTTTATCCCTAACTGTTCCCATTCTAGACTTCTGAAAACCTCCTGTAAGCACGCGGTAAATAGCATTGGGGAGATTGTGTCCCCCTGCCTTACACCCTTATTGATTGGTATTCTGTTGCTTCCTTTATGAAGCACTACGGTTGCAGTTGATCCCCTGTAGATTTCTTCCAGGATGTTTATATATACTTCATCTACGCCCTAATTCCGCAGTGTCTGCACAACGGCTGATATTTCTACTGAATCAAACGCCTTCTCGTAATCTATAAAGGCTTTGTATAGTGGTTGGTTATAATCTGAGCATTTCTCTATTACCTGATTGATAGTATGAATGTGGTCAATTGTTGAGTAGCCTGTTCGAACTCCTGCCTTTGGTTTATTGAATTCTAATGTTTACTTTACTATGTTAGCAATTACCTTTGTAAATAGGTTGTATACTACAGAGATCAAGCTGATCGGCCTGTAATTCTGTCCTTGTCCTCTCCTTTCTTATGTATTATGATGATGTTAGCGTTCTTCCAAGACTCTGGTACTCTTACCGTCAGGAGACACCTCGTAAACAGAGTGGCTAGTTTTTCTAACACAATCTGTCCTCCAACTTTCAGCAGATCTGATGTTACCTGATCCTCGCCAGAAGCTTTGCCTCCTTGCAAGCTCTCCCAAAGCTTTTCAGACTTATATTATTACTGGTGCGGTGTCATCTGGGTTACTGTCAGTTATTATAGTATTAAAGTTGTGGTTGCCCCGGCTACTCTATGCATGCAAGGGCCGGCTATGTCCATGCATAATACGTTTTGTTTAGAGTCGTATTGGCGCCAGAGAACATGAGCCTACATCTCTTGACGGCCAGCGTGCAACTCACAAGGCATGTCGCTGAAGAAAGGTCAGACATGCATCGCTTATTTCCAACGTTCGAGCACTCATACCCGCTGCTCTGTGGCGAATTCATGCCTGTGCGGAGGCGATCTGGGAGTCGTCTGCCTGAAGGGGCCTGCGCAAGGCGGGTGTAATGGTTTTGCAACGAAGCCTTGCGACTTAAAATTGAGTTTCACTCTCGAGCACCTTCTAGTGAGTTATCTCAAAAAAGGACGCCGCTCGCACTGCGAGCTCGTACCTGGTCGTGACTGACACCACTACGCGTTTCTCTGAGTGCCGGCTAATAAAGAGCTCAAAAAATTAGTGAATAGTGCTCTGCTCCCATTCGATGCGTGTGGGGCTTCGATTTTGTACTCTGTCATTTACCATGACCCAAGACGCTTTGCAGCAAACGTCTCACCCCGTGCCACCTACTTGTCTCGGTGTCCCACACATCCACGATCCACTTATCTTGCAAGCGCCGACGGCACTGATGGGAAGACTGGTGCGCACTTTACAAGCGCGTGAGCGTAGCCAACAAATAGCATGACGATGGCAAGTTGACCAACTTGGTATTCGACCTTGCAGGAGTAGCGAGTCTGTGGTGCAACAACCACGCGTCCAATTTTGCGACTTGTTTCAATTTCAAGACCACCGTCGTAAACGTTTTGGCCGCCCTGCCGTTCGTAAGCTGAAAGCCGAACAACACTCACGGGAACGCGCTCAGCAGTCATTCACCAGTTCCACAATGCGAGGACATCTTCGATATAACAAAGCCAACGGAGCAATGTCCGAGACGACGAGATCTAGCATGCCATGAAAAGTATTGGCAATGATGCCTTCACATGCTGTGTAGTGAAGAGAAATGCCCACTACTTGCTTCAGATGCCTTCACGGGGTTATAAAGCTGTGCAAGAGGTACGAGGAGTTCCGCCGGCAGCACTCGATAAGCCATCACTCACCGTCACAAGATGCAGAGCTTGCTGGCTTGGTGCCAAGCTTTGACCAGATGGCGTTTCTGGGATAACTCAAGTATTTCATCCGTGACAAAATCGCAATTCCCTCTCTTGGCCTTTGCCTACCCGCAGGCTGTTTATCAATCAACGCCCACCCTTCTCCTCCTCTCCGCCGAATGACTGAGCAGTAAATTTCGGAGGTGATGCTTGAGTACCACTAACAACATCTGCCTCCTGCGCCCCGGAGCTACGCTAAAGTAGTCGCCAGGCCACCTCAAGTGCTTCCGGCGGCAGCTCCTCTGAGTTACACTGTAGCCGCCACTCCACCTGCGTCCATTAAAGCGGGTGTGCCTGCTACGCACACAGACGTCGTTCCTCTACTTCAGCCCACCATGCAGTCACTCCAGCCGTCGTTCTGTCCATCAGGTCTGGAGGGGGGGGGCTACCTTGGCAAACCAAAGGTGTACACCCAACAAGCAGCCAGTCTGCTTCGCATGCGCTTACGCCGGTCACGTGGCACATCATTACGTCCTAGTGCAGCCACCTCCCATCACGTCACCTGTCACTGGCCAGCTGAGCCGTCACTAACCCGACTCACGTTCGTCTACACCACCAACGTCTCGCCCAGCTTCATCCTCCTGTAGGTATTCGTCTTTATATGACGTTGATCCCCGTGGCCCATTAAAAGTAGTCGCGTTTTACGAGGGAAGGGCTACGACGCTATCGGAGTGCGAAAGCTCTCAGAGAAATATATCATATGTCATTGACGCGTTTGTGGACGGTGTTCGCCCATATGCCCTTATCGACACTGGAGCTGCCGTATCCATTATGGACGCAAAACTTTGCCGCCTACTCCTAAAAGTGATAACGCCGGTTTCTGGGATACCTCTCCATACCATTAGTTCACACAGTATTCATCCTGCAGCAGTATGCACTGTTTGTGTCGTCATTCAGGACGGCCTTTATGTTGTCGAGTTTATGAACATTACTGCATGCTCCCACGACGTCATGCTTGTATAGTATTTCCTCCCGTGGCATGGCTGAGTCATTTATTGTGCCTCCGCTGAAACTGAACTCTCGACGTTCTCATATTTGACGCCAGTAGACAGTCCCTCGGAACTGAGCAAGGACCTTGTCAAAGACGTTATGACAGTGCCTTCAAGCTTGTCGACGGCTGTGCCGGTTGGTCTACTGCGGCAGTCTCTCCGACACAACTGCACTAATTTCGTCATCTGAACGCGTTTGCAGTAGGAAATTGTTGCTGATACCTTTCGTGACTGTGTAGGTCACTTAGGGAAACACTGCTATGTTTCTTACCAACCAACTCCCGTACATTGGTACGTTGGTTCGAGGGTAATACCTCAGCAGAAGGGAACCCGCCAACGGCGCACAAGTCCTGGACGTACCCGACGACTCGCACTGTCCCACTTCCGGTACCATCACTGCTATTTCTTGTCTGGTTCATCATCTCCTGATGTATTTGGTCCCTCCAATGCGGACCACCTTACATAGATACAGGGTCCATAGGTTGTGGGCCTGTTGCAAGAATTTCGTTCTTATTTTGATGTCGTCTTTTGGTCGCACGTCCCTTGTTACGCATCCCATCGACACTGGCTGCCAGTCAGCATTACGGTGACGCCCATATCACTTGTCGCCTGCCGAACGTCAGTTAATAATTAAGCCAGTGGATGATATGCTCCGGCATGACGTAGTAAGGTCTTCGGACAGCCCATGGTTGTCTCATGTTGTTCTCGTTGCGAAGAAAATTCTGTGCGGTCATGTTTGGACTACCAACGACTGCGTAAGACCTTTTGCAAGATGTTTATCTCCTGCCGCGCATCACCAACGCGATTGATAGCCTCCAAGGAGCTGAATTCTTGCCTTCTCTCCATTTCCGCTTGGGGCACGGGAAAGTATTTATGGCGGACGACGCTCAACCGAAGACAGCCTTTGTCACATCCAACGGCTTGTACGAGATCAACGTCATGCAGTTTGGTCTCGTTATTACTGCCGTGACCTTTAAGCGCATTATGGACGCCGTTCTGCGCAACTTAAAACGGCACTCGTGCTGGAGTTACTGGGACGAAGTGGTTGTTTTCACTACATAGTTCTCCACGCATCTTTAACGTCCAAGAGAAATGTTCAAACGTCTGAGCAACGCCGGCCTCCAGCTACATCTGAAGATGTGCCAATTGGCAGCACGCAACTGATAATCCCTGGTTACGCCGAGTTTAAGGATGAAAATCTTCCCGATTTGGCCAAGCTTCGGGTTATGGCTACATTTCCCAAACGCACCTTCATCAAAGAGCTGCGTAGTACCGTAGACCTGTGTTCCTACTTTTGGTGATTCATGCAAAACTTTGCCACGGTCATATCACCGCTGACGAAGCTTTTTCAAAGTAACGGGCCCCTCAATTCATGGTCATCCGTGTGCGATGATGCATTCATGAAACTCCGCCATTTCTTGACCTGCCCTCCCATACTACCCCACTATATACCTACTACCCCAACGGAGGTGCCCATGGACGTCAGCGGTGTAGGCGTTGGTACTGTCGTGGCACAGCGCGAACCAGGATTCTCCAAAAATGCTATGGCATATGCACAAGCCATATGCTTACGATAGCCGAAAAAATTGCGCCGTCGAGGAAAAAGAGTGCCTGGAGATCGTCTGGGCTCTTGCAAAGTTCCGACCTTATTTGTGTGGTCGCCCATTTGATGTCGCCGTCGACCATATTGCAATATTGGCTGCCGTCATTCAAGAATCCCTCAGACTGCCTCGTCCGCTGGGTTCTCCACTTGCTAGACTACAGGACATCCACGTGCTGTACCGCAATGGACATGCTGACACCGATGCCCGCCCACGCTCCCCTCTGCCTGAGGACAATGCTCCTTGCTCAGTATATATCTTCTACTGCTGTTTCTGTTATCGATGTTCACATCACCGCTACGGAACAGCGCAAGGATCATCGGATTGCCCCACTGATCGACTTGCTCTCTGATCCGTCGACAGCACTCCACTCAAGCCTTGTGTCGTCAAGCTCAGCGTTTCGCTATAAGTGACGGCCTCCTGCACCGACGCGATTTCAACGCCGAGGGCCAGCAGTCACTACTTTGAACGCCATTCACTTGAGCCTTGCGTCGTCAAGCTCGCCATTTCGCCATACATGACATCCTTCTATACTAACGCAATCACAGCGCCAACAGCCAGCAGGGGATACTCGGACAGCTGGCAGTATGTGGTCGAAAATACGTGAGTCCTTCTTAGAAAGGACTCACGTATTTTCGACCACATACTCTGATTCACAATGCACGAACTCTGGGGTATACAAAAGTTACCACCTTATTCGACATCGCTACTTCTGGTGAGGGATGTACCGCTACGTGCCGAAATTTGTTCACTCCTGCCTAGATTGCCGACGCCGCAAACCGTCAACACACATGTAATGATGATGATATATGGTGTTTTTTGGCGCAAGGGCCATTTGATGGCCAAAGAGCGCCAATTCATGGGACATGGAATGTGGACCATGATTGTGATTAGCGGCTGTATAAGGGCCATAAAAATCCTCGCGGTAAGGCGGGTAAAAACATACAAGTAATAAAATGATGACCATGCCGTGAAATGTGTGTGTGGTGTGAATAGATGACAAAAGTTGGTGATAATAAAAGACGATGGTGGATATGTGTGGCTTTAGCACAAGTGCCTCACACGTTCATACCCTTGCGTCCAAGGGCCGTGAGGCACGTGCTTTCTTGTGTAATCACCGCAGCAAAAACCTCTCTGGAGAGGTCATGCTACGGGATGCCCGGGTATATGACATGAAAACTATGAATTTCTTTAAAAAACGCTAACAATGATTTGTGACTAAAAAGTGGTTCCCTACCGACGAACATTGCAGGGTGTAAAGGTATATGTTGTCGGTAGGGTAATGGAAAGTGTTGTCTTCTAAGAGTGTCTAATTGTTTACATTGGATTAAAACGTGAAGAACTGTTAATGCCTCACCACATTTATCACACAATGGTGGATCACCACCGGACAAAAGATGTGTGTGTGTCGTGTATGTATGTCCTATCCTGAGTCTCGTTAGTGTTACCTCTGTATGACGCGATTTCGATACGGGCAGCCAATGACCAAGGTGTGGCTTAATAACGTGTAGTTTGTTTTGTGTTTGTGTATCCCACTTGCTCTGCCAGTAGTCCCTGAGGGTTCGTTTAAGAGACGGCTTAAGATCAAGGGCCGGGATTGATATGGATGTAATGGCAGTGTTCTCATGGACGGATGCAGCGAGCTGATCCGCCCTCACGTTGCCTTGGATCTCACGGTGCCCTGGCACCCAGCACACTACAACATGTTGTTTGAGTGTGTAGAGTGTGCACAAAATGGAGTAAAGTGAGACAAGGACCGGGTTTTTTTGTTTTTTAAGACTGTGCAGAGCCGTTACCACACTGAGGGAGTCTGTATAAATTACTGCTTTTTGTATTTGTAATTGTTTGATGTGTTTAGCTGCCACAAGTATCGCGTAAGCTTCCGCTGTGAAGATACTTGTGCATGGATGTAGAGGGCCAGCATCCGAAAAGGATGGGCCGATAGCAGCGTAGGACACAGAGGAGTTAGTCTTGGAGGCATCTGTGAAGAACTCAGGACGTGTGTATTTGTGTTGAAGTTCCAAAAAGTATGTTCGGATGTGGGCAAGAGGTGCATGTTTTGTAACTTCTAGGAAAGACACATCGCAGTCTATAGTCTGCCACTGCCACGGTGGCGGGTATGCTACAGGAGCCATTAAACTGTGTTCAAGTGAGACTCCAGTTTCCTCAGCTAGACTTTTCAGGCGAACTGAGAGGGGCTGCCTCATCGAAGGCCTGTTTTCAAACAGAGTTGAGCTCGACAAATCATTAATTGTAGAGTATGAGGGGTGCTCCTTGTCTGCTTTCACCTTAAGGAAATAAACAAAGGACATGTAAGTTCTTTGCAGATGAAGCAACCACTCATTTGACTCAACGTAAAGGCTTTCTACGGGGCTGGTGCGAAAAGCACCCGTTGAAAGGCGGATGCCCAAATGGTGCACGGGGTCCAGCATCTTCAAGGCACTTTGAGTAGCAGACTGATAGACAACGGCCCCATAATCTAAGCGGGTGCGAATGAGGCTTCTATAGAGGTTCATGAGGCATTGCCTATCACTACCCCACGTAGTACGTGACAACACTTTTATTACATTCATGGCTTTTAAACATTTTGTTTTTAAATACTTGATGTACGGCACGAATGTCAACTTGTTGTCAAGGATTAGGCCTAAGAATTTATGCTCGGCTTTGACGGACAGACGTTGCCCGTTCAGGCGAATGTCAGGTTCCGAGTGCATGCCTCTCTTTCGAGAGAACAAAACACACGTGCTTTTTTGTGGGTTAAGTCGAAATCCGTTTTCATCTGCCCATTTGGAGACCTTATTTAAACCCAGCTGAACCTGCCGCTCACACATTGCCAAGTTGCAGGACTTGAAGCCAAGCTGAACGTCGTCGACATATGTACAATAAAACATATTGCGAGGGATGGATAGGTGCAAGGAATTCATTTTGAATTCCTTGCACCTATCCAGCCACTGCCTCTAAACAGCCACTGCCTCTAGTGTTGTTTTTAGTGGTAAATGTGTGCATGCTACTTTTTGATTAACAATAATGGCTACACCGCCGGATGATGCCGCAGCATCATCTCTGTCCTTTCGGAAAAGAACATACCGACGCAAAAAATTCGTGTTTTTAGATTTTAAATGAGTTTCCTGTACACACAGCACTTTCGGCGAATGTTTGCAAAAGAGCTATTGAACATCATCGAGGTTTCTAAGGAGTCCTCTGACGTTCCAATGTATTATTTGTGTTGCCATATTGGAGGTAACGTAGTGCTGTGTGTAAGGAACAATGGGTGTGTCTGCTTCTTAAGCTAAGCGTTAAGACTCAAAGAACAGGGCCGTCGCCGGGCCCGTTATTGGCTTTTTATTTCTTTTGGCGCGCTCCAGGGAGCTACGCCGATCTTTCTGCACCAGGGGTGCCGTGGTGTCCATTGCCTCCTCAGAGGCACTGCGTGCCCGCATTTGCGAGCTGATGTTTTGGGCTTGGGACCTCGCCTGGTGAGACGAGGCCTTCATATCGGCTGACCCTGGGGTCTCCTTCACCTCAGGGGGCGAAACCTTCAGTCCTCTTGGGCTAGAGGTCGAAGGAACATCCTTTGGTGCTGGGATACCCTGGCCGCTGCAACAGCTTGCAGCGGCCTTGGTTGTCGCCGTGGGGAGGAGTGGCAGGGCAGCCTTGGCTGTTCCCGCCGTGGGTGGGGGCATTGGCGACCGCCTGGGCACACTGTGCCTGGCATGGGCAGTTGCCACAGGCCGTTGTAGTGCTGCCCCCTCTTGCAGTACATCGGCAAACGATGGTTTGTTTGTGAAAAGACCAGATACTTGCCCAGACAACGCTCCGACAACCTGAGGTTGTCCTGAGGATGACCTACACCGTACGAAAGTATGACCTGAGGAAGCCCTCAAATGAACCTCAAGTGGTCCTAAACCAGTCCGTTTGTCCGGCCTCAGATCGTCCTCAGGGCATCCAGAAAAGAGCACATTATGATGAGTCTAGTACTTTTTGAGGACGAAGCATACAAGACCTAGGCACTCATCAGACCTTACGAAAAGTTGCTCTAATTCTTCTTTTGGAGCGCTGAAATGACAACTGATCAATCAAAAGTGCCTGAACATGCACACTCTTTAAAGCACTGCCTGTGAGGTTTCAGTAACAATTTCTTCAAGTATAGCAATAAAAACAGCAATGCACAGAAAACATGTTTATTTTCAGGAATGAAACTTGGCAGTTTTCACTAGATGAGACTTCTTGCCCTGTGCCTTCAGAGGTCTTCATCCGATGGGCTTGACAACGCGACACTTTGAAGACATTCTGTAGTAATAGAAAGCAGCATATCTTGAAGCACAAGTGAATTTAGAGTATCAATAAGAATATTAAGACAATAACAGCATGCCAGATTTGAAAGCATAAAATGAAAATTATATTACCATAATGTGCAGGTACGAACTAGCCATTATATAATGGTGAAAATGATTTATATAGTTCATGCTTGCATACACATCAAAATTCGAGTAAGGCAAGAAAATTATTTAAACTATAACAGCAAAAGTATCATATGTTATGATAGCTTCAACAGCACAGATAATAAAACTCACCCTCATGGTGAGTGCGAGAAGTTCTTAAGCGCTGCTTCTGGAGCTTTTCCCCAGCATGCCGAAGCCACACTTTAATCACACACTCGATGTCATTTTTTTTTGTTTCCGGAAAATTTCGCCTCACGGCCTCTGAAAAAGTACAAAGTTCATAAAACAGGAATTACACAAACATAATACATTAATATAATGCTACATAGGTTGTTTGAAGAAGTACCTCTAGTCAGCATGATCGACATTTTGATAGGTGGGCACATCATCATTAAAGGTCCTTGCCATCCTTCCCCATGTTAATTTCAAGAGTACTGACATTGACACTATGTGTTGCATTACAAGAAGAACACCACGAAGAAGACATCATTGTAACTTTTTTGAAACCTAGCATGCAAAGAATGATGAGGCGCCTTTGACGAAAATACGTCCATGTATGAAAATGTTGACCAGCTTGTCTTAGGTACTTATTCCTGTTTAGAGATCCTCAGTGATCACTATGAGCTTCCATCTGTTAGTTTTCATCTGTACATAAGATTTCCACTACAGTTAAGAATGCCTAGTAGTGCTACCTGATAATAACTTCTGCAAGTAGTGAATGCTTGCGTATGTGTGCCATGCAAGTATACTAGTGTGCTTGAAGAAGCTGCAGGGTTTCTTACTGACAACAGATATTTCATGCTAAAAATTTTCCATGTTTAAGCACATAATTTTAATTAGCAAGCATCCTAAAAAATTTAATGCTTTCATGAAAAGATTGTTCTTTTGCTATTGACTTCAAATGAAAGATAATGTGGATAACAGACTTAGAAATGTCTGTACTCAAACACGGCTCTTGCAGCACATGGTGTTGTGAAACAAATTACTCACTGCAAATGACATCTGTGACACCTAGATCCACAAACTTCCTTTTGCCTTTTTGGCCTGCCCAGCTGAACTGCACAGCAACCTCAAGGCTTAGCAGAAGCTCCAGCATCCTCCTGGCTGCTGCCCCAAAAGTTGAGCCACCAAGGCCAGCAAGCTGCTGTATCTGTACAGTTTTGAGGTCATTATTTTTTTTAGAAGAGTAGCTTAATGCAGTGACTAGAAAAAAAAATTATAGAAAAATATAATGAATGACGTACAAGCTTTAGCTTAATGTTGCCATCAGCAGCAAGTCTCCCCTCAAGACTTAGAAATCGGTCAATATCCTTGACCGGTGTCAAAACCACATCATCATTTGTCTCATCTTGAAGCCTCACTGTTGTGTTGAAAAGGTGCTGCTGCATGGCATCAACCTGTCGTCCCAGCTGCTCTAGCCTCATCAGGATAGTTTGCGAAATTCGCATGAGTTGACGCACGTATTCTGTAAAGACGTGTTCATGAAGTAATAGCGCTGAATTGCAACATATAAAATGGCAAAAGCTGAGATAACATTGAAAATGAGAAGTGCTACTAAACACAGCAAAACAAGCACACAGTTGTTTATGGCTTCTCTGCACATTATTGTCGGTTTTAGAAATTTGTGCCTACATGGCTTCAGTTATTTTGTTAGCATGCTCAGTGATGCCTTTTTAGGACCTGAATACGCATGCAGAGTTGACACTGAGATGAAGCACCTTCATTGCGTGCTGTGATTCAGTGTACCCATATATTTACAACCTAGTTTTCAACAAAAACTTGGAATAAGTTCAGAAAAATTGTTGAAAGTTAGGTTATTAAGTGAATTTGTGAAAAATAGAATAAGCAGAAACAGATACTTTAATGTTTTAAGCACTGAAACAATGTGTGACCAGACCATACATATAACAGTTGCCATAGTTTTTGCAGCAAAGTGATGCCACTATCACTTTCCCAACGAAAGCAAAAAAAAATGTTTAAAATATAACTCTTCATTTATGGGGTAAAAGCGTGCTCATCGCCATCAAAGTGACACACAGTCCTCATTTCCACTGTGATCAAGAGGCATGTTCTCTACACTAAATAGGCGACAACAGTTGTTTATGAATTAAAAGTATTAATTGTGGCACCTTCGCTTCAATTTTTCTGAGACATCAGGTATTTACACTTGATAAAGCAACTACAGTTAGTACATTGTTCCGAAATTGCAAATAAGCAAAATAAGCGAAAGCTGTCATCTGTTCGCTTGCGAGCATTGACGTTTGGGAAGCACACCCTGCCCTCACAGTAGACACCTTTTACGTCACATTTGGTGCAGCTGTAATAGCCTGTGTGGCTTCTGACATATAATACAAATGCCTTTGCTGGTGCATCACATATGAGGGCATACAAGCTAACAGGAATTGCAGTTTCTCCAATGGTAATCCCTGTTGTGATAGCAGCATTTATGTCACAAACAAATGGTCGCAAAAAATCATTCGCGTTGTTGGGCTTGCTGCTTCCGAAAAAAACACCCACTATAAATGGTGCTTTGTCCTCCAAATTACTTATGCGTCCCAGTATGCACCAAAATTGGCCCCGTGAACTTTTTGAAACCGGCAGACCGTCAATGTTGAAGCTAAGCTTCAAAATTCTTGGTAGTTCTGCACAATCTTGCAGCACTCGCTGTAGGCCTGCACTGAGGCCGAAATGATGGTATTTCCCGCCGGCCAGCTGCAACACTTCCAGGCACTTCTTGGGCGTCTGTAACAATGCCCTTGCAGTTGAAGGGAGCGCGCTGAAGCATTCGTGGGACTGTAGTACTCTCAAGAGCGATGTAACTGAAGTGTGCGATGCGCGAGATTGTAAGGCCCACGCTTGCAGTCTCTCACGAAAGGCCAGCAAGCTGTCCACACTGCCGCGTTCACAAACTTGCTCTTCGTTACTCCCAGTCGGTGCCAATTCGAAAGAATCCCTCTGCCTCACCTGCGAGGTCGCCGAAGTCGAAGCCGCAGCGCTGCTGTCATGGAAGGCACGCCGTTCGAAGTCTGTGTGATCGTGAGGCACAGAAACACTGCAGCCGCTGGGGTAGCACGCGTCGCCAGAAATCAAAACGTGTCCTTGGGGCACATCCGTTTCTGGAACGATCGAGGAGTGTGCCGAAGGCCGTTCTCTGTCATGAACACAAAGGCGACGATGGCCGTCTTCGAGGTCGACCGCACAAGCCTCGGAGGGCAAGTCGCTCTCTCTTTCGGCGTTGCGGGAATCTCGGTCAACGTACCGCGTGTCATTTATGACATCGGCCTCACTGTCAATAAGCTGAAAACTAGCATTGACGCGCCGATTAATTTCACGCCGAAATTTGCGATCCGCGCTCTCAGCCATCTTGAACAGCACAGAGCACAGTAGAATGGTGGCTAGACCAAAGAACACCCACCACCAGAACACGTTGTTAGGCTAGTCAGTTGGTTTGTACATACATACATGAATAAGCAGTAAAGATATACAGCGCGAGGCTGAAAATCAACTGTCCTCTCTTTTTTTATTTATTTACCTTTGCGGCTTACAACTTCAATATGAAAATTTAACAGAAGACACTCACCTGGCATGCTTACGATTCTTTGAGGGCTTCTGCGAGAAGCTTCCTCTATGGCGAGAAGTGTTGTATTGGAATGTTGACTCGACCAATGACTCGACTTGACTTACTGCAGGCCCATAATGATGATGATGATAGTTGCGTCACTTTAAAATGGGTAAACAGTGTCGTAGACATCCAGATTTAAAAGCACCTTGACTGCGCATGGTGACCGCATTAAGGTACTGCTTTTTTTTTGTTAGCACCACCACAACTTCAGTCGCCCATTCGTTTTCCCACAGCGTTCTAGTTCCAATGCTGCTCTATTCACGATAACCTAGGCCAGCCCAGTCGTCAGCATGGTCAGTTGTCGTCTGCTCGATGGGACCGTGCGGCATTGCAACACTGGACACTCGAGAATAACGTGCTCGCTATTCACACTTTTCACGCCTGCATTCATTTTGGAGCCGACACCGTTTATACTCGCACCAAACTTGGTCTGCCGCACGTGCGTTCATTGGGGAAACGGGTCAGACCACAGTCAGTGCGATATAATTCCGTATGCACGTCGGCGGTAGATCACGACCAACGAAAACGTGCAGGCAGAAAGTTTGGCCTACGATCACTTACAAAGTAAATAAATAAATAATAAATAAAAGAACACGTCTTTCTCGTGTTGGCTTGAAGTGCTTCCTCGTGTAACTATCTCATTTTAATGATCGAGAAGTACTTTACTATTATGACTCGAAAGTAGGCATACGAAATCCCGTGGACTTATTCGTTAACAGCCAGAAAATTAACCAAACACGAATTGCGAAAGCTGCATGCACCTACGAAACATGCATATCCTCAAAACGTCCTCGAGCAGACGATATCAGGACAATTCTTCGTCCTTAAAAAGGTCTCAAAGGGGCATTTTGGGGATAATCCTGCAAGTGTCGACTAGAGGACCAAATGAGGACGTCCTGAAACTGCCGAGGACGTTTGTACCATATGAGGACGACCTCAGGTCGTCGAGTGTTGTCTGGGTGTTGACGGGCTTCTCGGAAAGTAATGTTTTGTGTGATTTTGATTGTAACAATTTCTTTTTCCTTTTTCCATGTTGGACAGGTTCGGGAGTATGCAGGATGGGCACCATCGCAGTTTGCGCAGTGGGCCCCATCCTCCACCTTACACTCGTCCGTAGCATGTCCTGTGGTGGCACACTTTCCGCAGGTGAGTTGGCCGCGGCAACTCTGAGAGCCGTGACCAAAACGCTGGCATTTGAAGCAACGTCGTGGGTTGGGAATGTAAGGTCTCACATTCAACTTCAAGTATCCTGTTTCGAGATGTTCAGGCAGGGTGCTGGTGCAAAATGTCACAATTATGTGTTTCGTTGGGATTTCCTTCTTATCACGCTTAATTTTAATTCTTTGTACTTGTGTCACCTGCTGGTCCTTCCAGCCCTCGAGGAGCTCACCTTCAGTCAGGTCAAGCAAGTCTTGATCAGATACAACGCCTCGGGAAGTGTTGAGTGAGCGGTGTGGTGTAATTGAGATAGGTATGTTTCCAAACGATACTAGTTTTGAGATGTTTTCGTACTGGCTCTGACTTTTTACCTCGAGGAGGAGATCCCCACTGGCCATTCTTGTAGCCTGGTAACCTGGTCCAAGTGTAGTGGTGAGGCATTTGGAAACAACGAAAGGCGAAATAGTTCTGGCGTTCTTTTCAGCGGTTTCACAATGGATTACATGGTAGCGGGGAAAAGTTTCTTTCGGTTTGCTGAAATACTTGCAAAATTCTTCGGTGCGCCCTCTCTTCGGGAGAGGACGATCATGCAATGGAGGGAGAGAAGAAAAAGCCATAAACTAAATGTGAGTTCGGCAGCCATGCCAGCCGCCCACCATGGAGCCCAACACGTGGACGTGACAAGTCCTAAATATATGAGGCATGTCAACGTCAGCTGTACAAAGCCGCTATAACCAAATGTATTGTGCCAAGACAGAACACATACACAAGGTTAACCCTTGCCGCCAGGAAAAGTCGGAAATAGAAGAGAGAAGAAGACAGGATAGATTTAAAGACGAGAAAAGACTAAGATGTAGAGAGAGAGAGAAATAGGAAAAGGCGACTGCCGATTTCCCCTGGGTGGGTCAGCCCAAGGGTGCCGTCTACGTGAAGCCGGGGCCAAAGGGGTGTGTTGCCTCTGCCGGGGGGCCTTAAAGGTCCAATCACTCAGCGTCGGCTCAACCCCCAGGATCCCCTTTTCCCCGGACACGGCAAAGCCACGCACGGCTAGGCGTGGGAGGGAGCCGAAACTCCCCCGTTGTCAACACACATGTAGCCAGCCGATCTACAACCGTTACCTCGCTTTGACCGTGTGTTTGGCCACATGAATACGGGCGCAGTGGCGCGGAACTTGTGTGACTGTTGCTGGAGTGGTCTACCACACGATAATAACATCCTTACTCTTACTGAAGCCACTAAATACAGGGTAGGTATTGTTTTCTATAGAGTTATTATTAACCAACTTCCGTCGACGATTTTTTCATATTATAATCAATCTAATCATTATAGTATTACACGATTGGCGTTAAACAATTTTTAATCAGTATTCGTGGTATTTATGGTAACCAAACTGTAAAATTCACTCACATCTCACTATAGAACACTCCTCCACGCAACATAAAAATTACAAGCTCATTTCACCAATTTAAAAAAACTGCTAAAAATGCATTTGCTTCATGTGGGCTAACAATAAAAGTTACTGTTTGTTTTATTGGTGTGTAGTTTTTGGTCAGTATTTTCGGACGAAGAATAATAAACTCTCATATCGCTTGCTTTTTCTTTTTCTAATACTTTTCACTCTGACTATATGTTAACATTATACAATTTTATGCACTCATTTGTACACATTTCTACTATAACTTTTGTTTGACAAATACATTTCGATGCTGTTAATATGAAGTGTTTACTAACATATAGACTTTGTGCAGGAGATTTCGATACAATCTCTGGACTACAGGACCTCCTCCATTATAATAAATTCCTGTAATTGTACCCAATCTTTATTATTAAAATTATGATTCTCAACCAGAAATGAGCAGTTAGTGCCGAGTTCTCACTGCCTGCATGGTGATACTTAGAGCCTTGCGTCTCCTGACAAGTGCAAATGTATCAGCCCCGTAGTGAGAGCACTTGCTGCGTCGTGGAGTCGTAGAAATTGTGCAAAGCTCGGTGTAGATGTTTCTGCCTTTCGTCGCGCGTTTGAGCGGGATCGATTAGACTGCGGAAGAGTTTCCATGTGTTGCAGCGAGACGTTTGCCTGCCGGCAGTGTTACAGCGATCTACCCAATTTGAGTCGGCAAAATGGGCAGCGTATTCGGCTTCCTTCTGGTTGAGATGCAGTATCCGCATGTGGAGTTTGCGGCTGTGTTTTTGCCAACGCCATCACTTTGTGAGGCTGGTACGGGCCTTCCAGAGATGCAAGCTAGGCTCTACATCCGGATGACTCTCCGTGAGTTGTAGACTGATCTCGTGCTGTCTTACTGTTTGGAGCATACAGTAAGCCCACTGAGAATAACAAATATTTAGGATGAAAGAGGCAGATGTGGACTGTCAAAAGGCTTCCCAGTTTGGTAGGTAAGCCGTTATGGGACGTTGTAGGAGTCGTCTGATCCGAATGACGGTTACCGACACGAGTTGGTTGCGCTGGGTCGGTGTGAAGAGTGATGCCCTGCGTGGACGTTAGCTCCGCAAGTTTCCTTCTCCGCATCTCTTCCTTCTGATAGCCCGAAAGCCTATGATGGGCGTTGAAGTCACCCCCTATTATAGATGGGTCATGACCTGCGAGCTTGAGCGCTCTGCGCTGAAGACATCAGCGAATGTTACGTTTTTAAGTTTACGTTTGCAATAAATGTGTAGAATGTGCACAGGTGGGTCACTTTAGAGCAGGGGAAAGACTGTGGCTACATGGTGTACGAGTAGGGCATTGAAATTTCGATGTAAACCTCTTGCGCAGTTAAGGTTTCATGTACAAAAGGGCAGGTGAACAGGTCCGTTGAAGAGCGTTATAACTTGAGAGGCACACGACGTTGCTGGGCTTTATTAAAGGGCAACGACGACGCACAGGTGTTCGAAGCTTGCAAGACAGAGACAAGAATGGACCCATTCGCTTCTATTCTTGAAGCCTCTATAGGTCTACTGAAATAACAAATCAATCGAATCCAATGACTTCAATGAGGTAAAAATTGAAGCATGGAGACATACAAAGCCAAAGTTTGCTTATGTTGCTGATGAAGTTTCTGCGAGTCAAGTGGAAATCAGCCCCAATGCGAGGCTTTACACCTAAAAAAATATCAATGATCTCTGACGCGTTACGTCACTTCCGACAAGTAGCCTTGTCGCGCAGGGCAACCTGCAATATTCAAGGCGAGAAATTATCCAGTCTGCTGCTGTCCAACTTTTTTCAAAGCGTCCGTTTAGCTGCAACAATTCGACAACATGATGCTGTACATTTGACAGAAACTGCTGGGCCTTGAAAATTTTGGTACACAACATGGTGAAAGCTTTGAAGCCACTGTAAATAATAATTAATACAAAAACAACGACCCATGAGATTTAAGCACACACATATGTGGACATAGTGTTTAGTATGTGGCTGTGTAATGTTGCGATTGTTGTACATAATTAATACAAAAACAACGACCCATGAGATTTAAGCACACACATATGTGGACATAGTGTTTAGTATGTGGCTGTGTAATGTTGCGGTTGTTGTACTCACAGTAAGGTCAGTATTTGTTAATGTGTAGTGCACCAGAATCATGTATTACTTTATAACTTTGTCATCAACTGCTCGAAATATTGCTGCCATGATCATTTTAACTGCGGCTATTTTTTTCCTCCACGCGGCCATCATTCGTCATAGCGATTTCAGGCACCGGAGAAGGAAGCGGTAACTATAGCGGCCAGCATCTCGAAGGAGGAAAACTAAGATCGGTGTTCGCGTGCTCTAGTGTTAGCTATTTCGCCTAGGGTAAGAGCCCCACTCCGTACCTTCGTCTCTGTGTCTTCTGGCACCTATTTCTTAGCGTGGTGACAATGCCAACTAATGGCAGCATTAGGAACAACAAACTTCATGAAATCTGTGCAAATCTAGTACCTTTATTTCATCGAATTGTTTATGGGGGGAAAACGGGTTTACTTAATAGCACAAGGAACAGTGAGGACACTGAACTTCAACACGCATGTTTCGCAATATGACACCAAAAATGAGTTTCACCGCATTGGTGAAGCAACGATGCGATATCGATAAGCTGTATAGTCACACGAACCATGACAAAGAACTCGTTACCTACAACGCACCACTGAATCACGAAGACGGACATTAGAAAAGAAGACACAGGTAGGTACAGGATATCCGTGAACAACTTTAAAAGTTGTTTGAGCATCGCCATGCAAGTGTCGACAATGCAGAACCCAGACGCTCTTAGATACTTTTCTGTTCCACGTCTGACCCAAGGTGACCTGTTTAATTTACGCATCACGAGTGGATATAGAATGGGATCACTTTTTCGTGGGCGTCTCAAGGACAGCTTTCAAATTGAAAAAAAAGTTCTGAATCTATGTACCGCAAGCGGTAAATGGTGTATATAAATAGCTCGCCGTAATTAGGCCAGCGCGTGCGTGGAGCTTGGTTATATTGTCTGAGTGAGTGATCACTGGTTCGAATCCCCGGTCAGGTCTTTGGAAATTTTATAAGTCGTCTTCTATTTCATTACACCTTTTTTGCATGCATACGTATACATATGCTGTACATTGTGACAATGAAATACTTTGTCAAGGGTATACAGAATGGACACTGTTAAAGGGAACACTCAAATGCACACCATCAATATTTCTAGCCCTCTAAGAGCAAGTGAATTAAGAAACAATTTTCATGCAAGTCAATAGTCTGTAACGAGGAGTCGGAACTTTTAAGCACCAGTATTTTAGGCAAATCTGATCCTCCATGATTCCATATGATAGCGAAATATAAACACGCTGCTCACACAGGTGTTCTCTTTAACAGTGGACCCGTCTGTACATATGGGCGCTTTTGAAAAAAAAAAACATGTTCCGAACACTGTAGAGACTATGGGGCCGAGAATATTCCTCTATTATTACGCAGTCTTTTTGTGAATCGAGGTTGGTCAACTGCTCACGTTGCTGTTTTCCATACTTCAAACAGTTGTTACTGGGCAATTATTATTGTCTTCAACCCAACGCACTTGTTGCAGTTGAAGTTAGAAAAGAATTCTCCCCGTGAAAAGAAGTTCAGAGGTGACCGTGCACGAGGCGTCGTCTCTTATATTCATCTGACGCGACATCCATGCAACGCAGCGCACTGCGGTGCGCCCTGTCACACGTGGCAACTTAAGTGTACTTTGAGCGAGTACACGTAGCCGCGAGTTTCATTAGTGCACTGTCACACGGGCACGTTTAGTGTCACTCGCAGCAAAGTGCACTTGCCGGCAAGTGCGTTCGCCAACCTCACTTCGCTGTGACGGAGTGTATAGCCTCGGTAGCAGTCGCTTCCACATAATTACGCTATCGCATAAGGCGGCGCTCATGGTATTCATGAACAATTGTTTTTTGTTATCAGGAATACTCATATACATTTAAACAAGTCATACTGCAACAAAACAACCTCGCTTCTTGCCCTCGGGCACTAAGCGTCCGCGTCCGCTAGGGGAATGAAAGAGCCACGGAAGAAGTGAGAAGGGGGCGTTTCTAAAAGGGACATGGGAAGGGGCCGTGCGAGAATGGCCGCCTCCGTCACGTTATTTACCTCTTGTGCACACCTGCACGAGTGTTGGTCAGTCATTCTCCGGACATTTACATTGGCGTGTGCCACTGGCGCTGCTCCGACAAAGACAACGTGGTCCGACACTGAGACACGGGCGCTCATACGTCTGTGAGAAGAACCTTTGAGCGACCTTCGCCGTGCCAAGCGGAATTTGAAAATATACGCAGTGATTGCCGAGAAGTTGGAGGTGCGTGGGTTTCATAAAAAAAAGCACAAAGGTAGTCAAAAAGAAGACTGCAAATCTGGGAAGCAAATACAGTTAAGCCTTTAAGCCTGTCACATATGCATAATGCTCACTGAATCATGTACTGTCGTGCATGTTCTATTTACAATACAGCTCTTCATGAATGTCTTTGTCTGCTATTGCTTCTTTGTCAGCGTTGAAAGAGTCCGCTTTGTGAACGCATTGTACATTGTAACATTGAAGTAGCTGTGGCAAGACGCTGATTTTCAGTCTAGCATAGTTTATTTGTTGAGTGCTGTGTGTCGCCGGTTCATTGTTACATTGCCTGTAATTTTCATTGTTACATTGGCCGATAAAATTACTCATTTTTATGCCAATGAGAGCAATGCACATCTAAATATCTCTTTAAAATATACACATTATCTTTACACACTTCGTAATTACCGGACGACTGGTGCAACGCTACAGTAGTCCCTATACACAAATCAGGCTCAAAGCTAGAATTAGGCAACTACTGCCCAGTGTGGCTTACAACCTCGTGCTGTAAAATATTCGAACATATTATTTTCAATGCCATAATAACTCACCTAGAAACAAATGAGCTCCTTTACAAACATCAACATGGCTTCAGATCAGGTCTCTCAACTACAACCCAATTAGCTGAATTTACTCACAACATAGCCAATGCAATTAACGAGAACAGTCAAATAAATGCCGTTTTTTAGACTTTTCTAAAGCGTTCGATTTTGTTTCACACAAGGATTTATCAACAAAAGTATCGGCCTTTGGTATTGATGATAAACTAGTAGCGTGGATTAACTGTTTTTTAACCAAACGAAAACAGAGAGTAACAATCGACAACCATCTATCGCAACCGCTTGATGTTTACTCTGGAGTACCCCAGGGATCGGTACTTGCCCCACTTTTGTTTTTAATGTTTATTAATGACATTCATTTTTCAGTTAGTAATCCTGTTTAAATGTGACTATTCGCAGACGTGTCGTGTACACAGTCGTACGCAATTCAAACCATCAAGTTAAACTCAACAATTTCTTGCAAATTATCTATTCCTGGTGCAGTACTTGGGGCATGAAACTAAACACAACCAAAACTTGCTTCATTTCATTCACAAATAAGACCAACCCCATTAATTTTACATATACTATAGGAAACACAACTATCGACAAAAGCGACCAAGTAAAATACTTACCCGTTCCTTTCTCATCGAACCTCAACTGGGAACCATGCACATGTTTTAGCCATATCTCGTAAAGCGGAGAGGAAGCTATCCTTGATTTATTTGTGGTGTTTAACGTCCTAGAACCACCAAATGATTAGGAGAGACGCCGTAGTGGAGGGCTCCGGAAATTTCGACCACCTGGGGTTCTTTAACGTGCACCCAAGTCTGAGCACACGGGCCTACAACATTTCCGCCTCCATCGGAAATCCAGCCGCCACAGCCGGGATTCAAACCCGCGACCTGCGGGTCAGCAGCCGAATATCTTAGCCACTAGACCACCGCGGCGGGGCAGGAAGCTATCCTTCCTGAGGAGAAAATTGCGCACTGCACCATCACACCTTAAACATAATGCATACAAACACTAATTATACCATGTTTAGAGTACGCCGATCTCATCTGGAATCCATATCAAAAGCACCTCAATAATAAAATAGAAAGAATACGAAAATTGGCTGTTAGATTTGTATATTCAGACTTCTCGAGGCAATCCAGTTCTGCAGGCCTGCTCGCAAGGGCACACTTAAAATCTCTTTCGCAACGCAGAGTCATCTCGCGACTAAAATTTCTTTACCAATTATATCATCGCCAATTCCGCATATAACGATCTTATTACCTGCTAGACCCGCCCAAACTCTCGTCGCGACTGAACCATTCCAAAACTATCCACCAACCTTTCAGTCGTGTTAACGCTCACAAACTTTTTCTTTTTCCGTCAGCTATCCACCATTGGAATAGACTAGACAACAATATTGTGTGTTGTAACACCATTCAATCATTTATGAACATAATACAGCGTGTTTATTTTGAATTATGAGCTGTTTGACATTGTGTCTTCTTTCTTGTTATTCCGTTATGTATTTTCTTCTGATGCTTAGTATGTAATTTCTTGTCTCCTCTTCTGCATGGCCCGTGAAAAGCCTGTAGTATGTTCAAATAGATGAATAAAAAAAATAAAATGATCGACTCTGCTAAGAGCACCAGTGAATGTTTTTCTCTCGTGTTTGGAGTGCCGGCATTGAGGAATCAGATGACATGAGCAAGTTCCGTTTTTCTGTGCTTTGTTTACTGCGCCCATAAGAGGAGCCTTCTAACCCTCATCTACCCTTCGCCCAAGTGAGCTATTTACGCTGTCCTGTAAAGTGTTCTCGTGTTTCCGTGAAGTCGCACTCACACCAGTATGATATCACCTGTCGTGTCGGTAACCTATGTGATGTAGGTATATCCTTAACTGGCACTGAGTGAATACCAGCATCTGTAAGGACAAATTTAACGTGACGCATGCCAGTATACTTTTTTTTGCTTACATACTTGCCGATTCATAAAACGGAAGCAGATGGGGTCGGGCGCCATATGCTGGGCATACTACTGGGATATTCACCACTTTTTAGGATCCCAGCTCCTACATGATGAGAGTCTTGCAGATGAAAGCGGCTGCAACCGGCGTTCCCCAGTACATGAGGTGAGTGTGCAAGTACCTTTGTGACGTATGCTCATCAGGCGGCTCTTAGTTTGATAAACCATAGACTAATTCATTCAAGTTATTTGTTTAATTATTGCCATTATAGTTATCTACGGGAGAAATGGTTGCCTGTTTTATGCGTGTTACATTCTCCATAGAGCTATAATTTCATTCTAAACTTTAACTGTGCTGCTACGTTTGCAGAGTGTGGGAAAAATCAAGAGTCAAGAGAGATGAAACAGAATGGATGCTGAGTACGAAAACAGTTCAGAAAAGCTTGTGTGCGGGCTAGGTAAAACATACTCTAGATAAAAGCATGCTGCTGTGCTGCAAAGATCCCTGTCACAAGGCATGGGTATGTCATTCGTAGCGAATGACTATAATAACGAATCTGATTGCTATCTTGCGTTCTGTGTCTACACGGCCATAAGAAATAATGTTCGAAATATATGTCAATGTTTATCGACAGGCTACTATGATACCGAGAAGTTACAAATCGTGTATTTATACAACATAACAATATCCGGTTGATTCGAAATATACTGCGACACGATGAAACAGCATCAATAGCAGAAAAAAATCCTCGTGCACATTTAAATCAAGACTAGCTCAAAGCAACCGGTAACTTGCAGTCGGCAATATTATCAATCAGGACAGAGTTCATGCATTAGTGATCGCGATGAAAGATGATCAGTGCAAAGGAACGTTAATTGCTTTCCATTTGCTGTGCATGAAGCATCAGAACCGACCACAGCACATTCAGCTTGCCAGTGAAAAAATATCACAAACGACGAGGGATGTGGAGCTGCGCCTACACGCCGATTCGTTTACATTAGCTGCTCTTCGGGCTTTTACTTCGTCCGCGATTAACAAAACTGTGGGGTTTGCCAAGAAAGGATATCTTGTTTCAAAACGCTCTTCCTAAACTGATGACCAGAACAACAGCGAGTGTTTGTAAACATGACCGACAGAAGGGCCATAGCGTCAAGTCAGAGTTGGGGAAAAAATATAGCTGCACAAATTGCTTTTTCTGTTGCGTTGCACTCTAGAAAGTTACTGAAAGTTAACGACTTTTAATAAACATCTGAACATTGTTTACGCTTGATTTAAGGTGTCGATTTCGCAATCTCTTGTCAAGAGCCTATTGACAAGATTACACATGTCGCGCTTCCATAAGTTCAGTGAACACATTCAACAAGGGAATGTCATTAGGGGTGAATGTCAAATGAAAGTAAACTATTTTTCATCTCAGCAAGGGGAGAGGGGGTTGCAGGAAAAAGCTGCCTTACTGCAGCTTGACTAAGGCCGGCCCCCTTGTGTTACAGTTTGACAGTGTGCAGCACTGAATAAAAGTACATGGCATGCTAACAATAATACAACGCACTTTGCACATTGGTAGATACAATAGCGTAGGGGTTAATTGAGTTTTTGATAAATGTAACAATTTTACGCCACGACATCAATAAGATATGCACAAAATAGGTTAGAAAAAATATTTTTGGCAATAAATAATCACAATCAAGCAGGGGAAAGAAAAAGTAATGGCCACAACAAACTAAAAATAAACAGGGAAACGCACATGTACATTTTGTATATGCTCACATATTTATCCTCTGCTGGAACTACACAGAGGGTTCAAGCGAAATGAAATGAGAGTATAAAGAGCGAGAAGATATGTTGTCTAGGTTTATTCCATGTGTTTAAGGTGTTTAAAAGTTCAGCAATACAATAGGATACCTATTGCTGCCCTTAGCTAGCACGAGAAAAATGTGCTAACCAAAGATCTGCGTGTCTCGTGCTATATGGAATTTTGCGACGATGCAGGTTGAACAAATTCATATAGCTGACATTTCTTTTTCGCAAGGCATTTCGGTATGAACAATCCAGACGAAATGAGTAAATGAACTCAAGTGGCAGGATTTTGTATTCGTAAAATTATTTAAACGAGTGTTCTTTGAAACAAGATTTTCTACAGCCAGAATGACTCGTTTTTGACATAGATTTGCTTTGATGTTGCTTTGATGTAGCTGATATTTTGCTTTGATGTTGTATTCCACACTTGGTGGCAGTAATTTATTGTAGACAGAAATAGAGAGTTATACGCAGCACGTTTCACAATGATGGGCAAAACAAGTCGGTGCCTGTGTAATATTCCCGTTATTTTGTTTAGCTTTGTGCGAAGACAGTCGACCTGTTTGTTCCAAAGCAAATTTTCGGAAAGTATTACTCCAAGTGTTTTTCGAACATTTGAAATTTTAATTTAATAATTATAAACACAGCCTTTTTGCCAAATTTAGGGCCTTATGCTTTGGGAAAACATGATTGCCTGTGTTCTTTAGCATTGATTCTTAAATAGTATCTATCAACCAATTTTTGATGTCCTGAGGTATACTGTTCGCACAATTTGTGAGAGTGTCCAAATTCGTGCCCCTAAAAGAAAAGCGCAGTCTCATCGGCATAAATAATTTATTCACTATAGCGGTCAAAATAGGTCATTCATGTAAACAATGAAAAGAAGTGCCCCAAAAATGATCTCTTGTGCTACAGCATGTACAATCGTTTATATTTTTCAGTTTTATTTCTTGTGGCTAACGTAGTGAGATCAATTTTGAAGGTACGAAGGCAAGAACTTGTTTGCATGACCGTGTATTCCGTGTTGTTCAAGCTTTGCTAAAAGTGTGATATGATGAACGGTATCAAATACTGTAGAGAGATCTACAAAAATACCCAAGACCTGTTCTTTTGCATCAAGTGCTGTACTTATTAACTTGTTTTGCATCAATAAAGCCAATTTAGTTTATCTTCCTTTGAGAAAACCATACTGTGCTGTCGAGGTGAGCGAGTGTTTGTCTAAGAAACTGCATATTTGCTTGTGCTTAATTTTTTCCGAGCCCTTTGAAAAGAACAGGTTAAGTATAATTAGGCCTAAGATTGTTGAGGTCGTTTTTGTTTCCACCTTTGTGCATTGCAACTACCTTTGCAATTTGTATTCCCTTTGGAAAGCAGCTCTGTCACACGCATAAGTTGTAAATTTCTGCTAAACTCGGCGCCAGTATGTCTATACCAATTTGATTAGCCTAATTTACACATCATTTACATTACGTGACTTCGAATTCTTTAGGCTGAGAAACACGTTAACCTAATTCAAGTTGTGGGAAAAAAATCCCATGCTGTTTGTAAAGTGTTCTGTGTTATGGATCGAGGCAATGCTTATTGTGCTACAATGTATTGGCTCTCCAACAGCTATGAAGTGATCATTTATATTTGAAAGATCTGCCCCGTGCACAATGCAGTCGTTCACAAGCATGCTATCAATGTCAGTCTGTCTTACAAGTTTGTTCAGCCATTCTCACAACAAAGTATAATTGTTCACTACATCGCTAAAATAGGCTTTATAATACTCTATTTTTTGGTTTTATATTGGCATTAAGCTTACTTCTAAACACCTTGAAAGCCTTAAACTTCTCGATATCTCTAGTTTTTGTAAGTTCCCAGTACATGAGGTTTTTTAGGTGTATCTGCTTGTGAAGGTGAGTGGTTATCCAAGGCTTTCGAGATGTCTTAGATTTTGCGACTATATTCTTGAAAACATTTTTTTGATACATAGATTTAAAACCTAAAATAAACGCGCAATACATGCTATTTGCATCAGTAGACGATAGAATATATTTCCAGTCATATTTCTAAACCTTCATTCTAAAAAGTTATTGTGAACTATCTGTATATTTTTCACACGCACAGGACTGGTACGCCTATGCTTTCCCTTATTTTCCGCAGAAATGAAAGCGAAGACAGAGAGATAGTCAATAATATCGCACAGAAGTGTTCCACTTGATACAACTTCGTAGGGAGCATTAGTAATGAAAATGTAAGGTAAGCCCTCTGTTCTAACAGCGATTCGAATTGGCTCATTCATAACACTGATGAAACCAGCGGATGTTAAGACTAACCGAAAATTACTATGGATAATGGAAATAGACAAAATGTCTATGCTGAGGTCACAACCGAGAAACAATACATAGTTACTTTGGCAGACAAATTCGAACATTTTCTAAAAAAATGTAGAAATAGTTGACACCGAGCATTTGGAGTGCAGTAGACTACATATATAACCTCGGGGCCGTTTCGTACCGTTAGTATCTCATACTTACCGGTTGAAATAGTGAATTACTCTAGAACTTGCATTTCTTGTGTGCCACTAACCAGCAGGAAAACGCCACCACCCTGCCGTTGCGGACGGTTGAGTGCGAATGTTTGATAACCAGTACACGTGAATGGAACGTTATGTTCTATGTACCAAGTTTCCGACATCATGATTGCGTCAAAGTGAACACCAGTAGAATTAATGAGCATATCTTTATCATCATGTTTATTTTCTAACGATCGCGCATTCAGATCAAGGTAGGCTAAGCAGTTTTTATTTCATAGTGTTCTTAGGTTTGCTGGTGCAACAGCCAGTTTGGCACATAAAGAAAATAAGATTTATGCATATGATTGCAAAAAAGCAGCGTGCTGAAAAGTTTATCATGACTCTTCGCTATTTTTTATCATGAGCTGTACGTCATAAGGAATAAAGAGCCAGAGCACAGGGGAATTGTCGTCTCGACGGGCAAAAACATTTCCGTCCTTATCCCACACGTGCTTCCATCGCGGTTGCCTTTTTTTCGCTGACGGAGCGCCAAGTATCTGCTTGTTTTTTGGGGTGAGATGCTAGTTTATTTACAGGCACGGTCTTTTGTCCCAGCGCATCATTTACTATCCTCATGTAGCACCAACGAAAATGACATAACGTCTAATGTCGTTCGCAGCGAATGACATTACAGATGCTGTGTGAGAGGTATTAAGGATTGACGAATAATAGATTTGTCTGTGTAGTAGTGTTTTTTCAGTCCTTAACTTGACAGCACTGCCTTTACCTACAGAAAACAGTTCATTGCCTATATTTTGTTTAAAATGCAGTGCCCTAACCGAGCAGCTGGGCTCGCAATACATTATGATACGCAAAATAGTTTGTTCCAGATGTTCACGTATATGTTTCAGCTGCGAAGAAAGAATCCCCATTGGTACTCTTCTCTCTATTATCGACTTTTGTTTCTTTTATGTAGCAACTAAATGGGTATGTTCACCCAGTTGAACAAGTTAGGCACAAACACAAAGCCTGCTTTCTTTTGTCATTTTATATTAAAGACACTGTATCGCTTAATAAAAACGCCCTAATTAATGAGAAATTTATTGTGAGCACGCGTACTCATGTAGTTAACAAAAAGTGAACAATTTTTATTTTGTTTTGTATTGTGATAACCTTTCAATAGTGCTTGTTCGCTTGCTGAGAATTCGCGATGTTGTGCTCTGCAGATTCTCGAAGGAATAGCGTGGGGTGGTGGCAGACGAACAGCTCAGTCATGGCAGCCCGTCACATCTCCCCGTGGCGGCACCCGAACCGTCATGCGCCCATCAAAGGAGCACATCAACACCTACAGTAGGATATACAGCTACTACAGAAGCTGCGCCCAGCTGTGAAGCTGGGTTGGACAGCAGCTGTAAATAAGAGCCAAAGAAGCGGAAGAGGCAAACTGCCGCGTCAACAATTATGACCCAGCTGCTGGAGGAGCAACGCCATCTTCGTCTCTTTCTCAAACGACGACGAGAGAGAGAATCACAACTGTAGCAAGAACAGCTAAACATCAAGAATATAGCTTCAATGAACAAAAGTTGCTGTCCGGGCTGGAGGCAATTGCAACAAAACAAAAACGACATTGAAGGCAATTTCATGCATGTTTTATTGTGTAGAGAACAGAACAATTTGCCGCAGCATATAACAACGTGAAGCGTTAATTTAAATGAGTGTTTGTAATGAAGAGGTCTGAACTCGATCACGACGGATGGCGAACTTGTTTCGAGAAGTATTCTCTGAATGCAGCCCTCGTTTTCTCGCCTGCGTTTGTGCCGGCTTGTATGTTGTGGGAAGGCTGCACATAGAGGGTGGCAAGTTCTTGTGCTTCCTGTTCTCATGGCTGCTCAACACAGTCCTGGAAATTCTCGCAGATGTTTGTGCAAAACACACGCAGCCCTTAACGGACGCTTTACCCTAAGTTTGGCAGGCGACAATGCATTGTTTTTGCTACGAAGTGGAAATGAGCTTTCACCCTGCCGAAAGCATTCTTTACAATCATCCTTGTTTTAGACAGGCTGTAGTTGAACACCCGTTCGGGTGTTCCGTCCTGAGCCTTTGCGTATGGCATCATAAGTTGTGCGGTGAAGGGAAATGCTAGATCACACAATATGATCGGAGCAACGCGCGTACCTTCAATCGTGGCATGAGGGGACTTGGAGTGAGCAGACTCCACAACCTTTTTTAGCCCCCAGGCTGCGTAGAAACCCGCGTCATGGCACCTCCCAGGACTACCGACTCGGATGTGCTTGAACCTATATCTGTGGTCCACTAGCGCTAAAAGTACCATGCTGTACCTGCGTGGAAAAAAACAATATAATTTCAGTATAATTTCAATATAATTACAAGAACACTTACTAACATTATGTCCCTCTTAAGTGCACAGCAAACTTTACTTTTGGCCTAATAACTAAAAAAAACGCCATGCGTGGACCAAAATGAAAAGCAACACCACGCTGACACAAAATGTGGTTAGTAGTACCGTAGACAAGAATAGTGCTTGAAAAAAACGTGATGACGTCAAAAAATATGTATAACACGTTCTTATAAATACACTATTATGCTGTTTTTCGGCAATGACGTCTACGTTAGTCTCTTTGTCTAGCCAACAGTTCACTTTTACGCCGAACATTTAAAAGAACCTACCATCCCTTGCAATTGTGATAGTCGGCAGCATGTTTCTTTAGTGGTGGTGGTGGTGGTTTTTTTTAATGGCGCAAGGGCCAATTGATGGTCAAAGAGCACTATTTCAATAGACTAGAGATATGAACAATGATATGGGCAGCATGTTTCTTCAGTGGCGATACGGGTAAATGGCAACCATCGAGGACTCCCACAGCTTGGAGGAATCCAGTCACAGCGAATAATTCTCTAGCGTAGTTGGCCGTGTCTTGGCACCACACCATACAAATCCACTGGCTTTCCAGCTGCTCAATAACGGCTGCGGAAAACTGCCGCCACACCACATTAACTGTTGAGCGACCTACACCAAATAAGTGGGCGATCGTCCTGCCTTCAGCAGAAGAGCAATGGCGGTAGAATCCAATGGCAACTCTTTTCTCAACCGAGATAGCCGTGCGCATTTCTGTGCTCAAGCGGTTGAGATCACATGCGAACGACTCCACAAGATATCTGAATGTACTTGGAGTGACGTAAAATGCCTGCTTGAAGT
The DNA here is from genome assembly GCF_043290135.1 of Rhipicephalus microplus. Taxonomy (NCBI): domain Eukaryota; kingdom Metazoa; phylum Arthropoda; class Arachnida; order Ixodida; family Ixodidae; genus Rhipicephalus; species Rhipicephalus microplus. The sequence goes on from NC_134702.1 coordinate 206,552,892, forward strand.
GGAATTCAGTCAGATAAGGCAACGTGTCTTCGAACCAGTGTTCATTCCATTGGAAGCTCCACACTGAGCGATACACGGAGGGTGCGCTGTCAGTCAAGACGGCAGCTATGGTGACTGAGTTTACGGGTTGCTGTTTTTCAATGTATCTGGCGTTTTCCACTTCTCCGTCAATTTCACTTTCCAGCATGATGTACACATGACAGCGCCTCATAAGCAGGCGTATGTGTACTGCCAAAACACGTTCCAAATGCCCTTCACCAATAAGCGTGCCTACCTCACTGGAGTCCACCATTTTCATTTCCGATTGAATATGGCACGATCTTGACTGGGCTCGCGATATATTATATAATGGGATGTGGTTGCAACATTTACTTCATTTCAAATCAAAGTTTATTATGAACTATGTTCCCACTTATAATACAGAAAGTAATGTCGAAAAAAATATAAGTTTCGCTGATAACCCGCCAATCGCCACTGTCATCATTTTCAAGGTGCACTTCGCTTTCTCGTGTAGCAGAACACCGCCAAAATGACACTTGGTAAGCGTAAGTACACTTGTTCAAAGTGCACTTAAGTTGTCACCTGTGACAGCAGTATAACAAGAGTAACCTCTGCTTTTAGAATGAAAATTGATATTCACAGCTATTGGAGGCGTGCAATTTCAAGCAACAAATCACTGCGATTACTGGCAAATAAGAACAAGTGGAAAATTTACAACTCAGCCTTTCAAACAAGGCGATCACGTCATGCAAAGTGCTCGCAATCTGATCAAGCGGGAGACCGACAGTGGTAGTATAACTGAAAGATTTCCAGAGTCATATTACTGTGAAGAAAATGAATTTTTAAATATCACAAAATGAGATAACCGTTCATTTCTTTTGCGTTGGTATAACCTAATGTAACCGATGCCTGCCGATATGATTTATAATAACTGTATTGAGTGAGTAAAAAAGTCACAGCATATCCAAGGAGCAAATGATGAAAAGTTGGAAGAAGCTTCGAAAGTTTTTATCGGTAAACCCTGAATCATCCATCCGACCATCCATCTGTCCATCCATCCTTCTCTCTGTCTGTCTGCCTGTCTGCCTGTCTGTCTGTCCGTCTGTTGTCTGTCTGTCTTTGTGTCTGTCTGTTGACCTGTCCGTCCTCCTGTCCAACCGTCCGTCTGTTTGCACGAGCGTCTGTCTGTATGTCAGTCTTCGTCCGTCTGCCCATCTGTCCATCAAGTGAACACTCCAATTACCGCCATATTGCATCTTTTCATCATGTGTTCATCATATACAAGTACCGCCATCTATAGGGCATTCCAAAAACTAAAACAAGAGGTGGCTACTACATACAGGAGACGCACGACTCACGTCTTAAGCAGTTTCGCCCCTAAAACAACGGCGATGACAAAAGTGTGGGACAAGGCGCGTAGAATATCGAGCAAACTGTGCGACATTCAGCTGATAACCTGTGGTGGCCCATAGAAGTGGCGTACCACGATTGTGATACCTGGGAATATTATATGGCGAGAAGCTCTGTGGCTGGAGACGAGCCAAAGCAGCGGCAGATGAAAGACGGCGCACCGCAGCGTCGGGCGCCAGTGATCCAGGTTTCGGCCAGGGAACGCGGCCGTTCATGCTGCTGCCGTCCAACCACCAGCAGGGGCGGTGTTGCTGACACGAGCACTGCATCTCGGAGCGCGGCCTGGTCTGCTGTTCTGTTCCATGACGAGGGCATTGAGGATCTCGGCGAGGCATCTCTGAGGGCAGCCGTTCCGCACAGCGACAGATGTGGCCTGGCCAATGGTCACAGTTGCGCCTAGCATCGCGTCTCGACGCAAGCTGTTTGCTGCACGGGCTCCGTATAGTCGCACCCACACCGTCAAACATATTCGTCGCTACAGCGGCGCACGTCAAGACACACCCCGCTCCAAATCGCCGGTCGCCACCTCCTGTCCTGCATGTTAGCTACTGTCGGGCCTTCTATGCCGTCGTGAGCTTTTAGAACTTTCTGCCTTGAAAGCGCGTTCGACGTTTACCTCACGCGGTCACGACAGTCTTGTTACTTAGTTGCTTTAACAGTTTTTCTGGTCCTGTATTCTAGGTTTATTATCTGTGTTGTCATAAACGTCATGTGTTGTTACCACGTCGTCTCTCGGAGTCCATTTTTCCTGGCACGGCACGCAATAGAAGCGTGACGAACATAGTGCCTTAATAATTTCTATCAAAATATGGCGAGCCTGGCAGGATAATCAACATCTAATGTACTGAAGGGTTGGTGCATCGGCTAGTCCTGGGTGTTTCATGCTCGAACATGAATTTTTTTAGTGCTTAAGACTACGTTATAAGGGCAAATCATTTTTTTTTCTTTTGCACTCATTACAAAGACAATGACGCTTCTTAATGTCCTACCTAACCTTCGTTATTGCGTAGCCTGAATAAGGCAAATCCTTACACGTCCTTGTGGGAGCTGTGCAAAACGAAACATGGCAAAAACCGGCTGGGTGAGTAACATTGCAAACTCTTGTTTCGACGCAGGACGAACAACAACATCCGGGAGCGGACCGTGGTGCTTGTGTTAAGCGGCTTGCTCCTTTTCATCAGTGGCTCGCTGCTCGCCATTCTCCTAGGTCTGATCTCAGAAGACTGTAAGCGGGCGCCATTCATTTTAAAGGCCTTCAAAGCCTTCTTGTGGGTACTGTGAAGAAGTATGCTTGCTGTAGCAGCGCGGAATGTATACAAGTGCACGTGTAAAGCTGCGACAGCTGTTTGGACCAGTCTGGGGCATGTTCTTTTCGTGCGAGCTCTGTGTTTGAGCGCCACGCAGAAAGTAATCAGTTGCTTCGCGGTCATGTGTGACGTCCCGATTTGTTGCTTCGTCATTCATTCACCCTTGCGGGGAAACTGACTTTTTTTACCATTTCCAATTCCGTTGAAAAGAAAGTTTAATATTTTGCTAGTACACGTGATTTTAAGTAGTTGTTGAAGCGGTGGTTTAAGAAAAAAAATCTAGGCATGCCGTGAGGGCACTTCGAGTGTTGCTCATGGAAGCCAACTATAGTGTCGTACAAAATGATACTGGTGCCAACCATAACTATCGTTTTTTTATATATTAGAACTTTTGTTATGTGAATACAATTGTTTAATCTCTTTCCTTTGCATTCCGACACTTTTGGTCACCAAAGAACGTTCCGAATGCAGCATTTATCAAGTGTTTTTTAATACGCAGTTAGTCTCTATAAACAAGTGTCGACATTATGGGCACTATTGGTTCGCATCCTGTCCGATAAAGATATATAGTGGAGGCGAAACGAACAAAAAAATATTGTGGCACAGCTGTGCGAAATGTAAAAAAACAGCGTTATGACCTAAGTTTCAGATTTCTTTGCGGTTCAAGAAATAATATAGCCTATAACGTCTTATGTCGAAAGTCCTATTGTCAGTTTGTATATAAATATCTACACTCAGAAATTTTTTTTGTTTCAAGCTAAAAAATCCAGCGATATATACAGCTAGGTTCCGCGAGGCTGTTCTTTGTTTCCACTTGACTGTAGAGCTTCCGGTGCCAAATTCAAGCCGATACCCCGAGAATCATTGCTATTACGCATGACATTCCTATTTAGGAAGCCATTACTTTCTTCTGCTTAATAAAGGGTTGCAGTAGGGCAAACGTCGTTCTAGTGCATAAGTCTGGTGGTGAAAACGACCTATAAAATTTGATACAGGTTGCGCCCTAAAGTACTACGTGCAAGTTTCTTGCATTAATCGAACTGCTTTCTTTTAAAGTGAGCCTATTTTTCACATCATGAACAGTTATGTTGTAGGGGCGTTCAACTATTGGCACTAAGACAGGACGTATTATTTATATCAACCACACAAATACAAGCAATTCATTTGTTTTATGATGGATTGATTTCTGATGCAGTAATGTTCTCTCATCAACAGTTTCAATCGTCACGACGGTGTCAAGTAAGCACACGCCCAATTTTTTTCCTTTTTTTTTCTTGTAGCCATCGCACTGTCCCGTCAAAAATTGTGTTTTTCTCTACGAACACAATGCAGCATCGTATTATATGATACAGAAGCAAGAACTTCTGCAGGCGCTCGAGATGAGCGCCAGCAGTGTTCTCGCTGTTGCCTGCTGAAATAGGCATACGCACATAGACGTTAAAAAATTCTGCGTGCACTGCACCTACTCGCACATTCACATGCATTGTTTGTATAGCGGTGTCGAAGGCGTCCATCCTGTTGGGTTCTTCCCTAACGACGTGCTCCAGATCTTGTTACAGGAGCGTGGCCCAAGCTCTACTGTCCCACCTTGCCGGTGCTCAGCTTCCTTGGATCGCAGCTGCCGCCATGTTCGGAACACGCACAATCAAGACGGTAAACGAATAAATCTGCTTATCGTTTATTTCACGAAATGGACTTTTTTTCGCTATGATGTCTTGTTCATCTGTCCGACAGACAGATGGAATGTCTATAGGTGGCGTAGCCAGAAGTTTTTAAGGGGGCCGAGATGTCGACGTATGTGAGTGTATGTTGAAGAACTAGTTTTTCTTTGTGAGGCACAATTTTAATAAGGCATACAGGTGGGTCCACTGAATGCCGGGATAAGTATTCAGCGTCATAGTTTACGCGGCCAGATTTTTAGGAGTTGGAGTAGTTATAATCTAGCAACCGAAATGCCCATCTACCAAGACGCCCAGAGGGGTTCCTCAAGGACCCCTCTGGGCCAGCAGAGTGCGTGGTGATCGGTTATGACGGGAGTATGTCGACCACACGAATAGGGCGGAACTTTTCCTATCACCCAAACAAGAGCAAGGCATTCCCTTTTGGGAGTAGTTCGGCTTCGCTGCTGTAAGGGAATGGCTGGAATAGGGGATAACGCGGGCGCATCCGCTTAGATTCTGGACCAAAACAGCACCAATTCTGCAACCGCTGGCATTGGTGCGGACTTTTGTAGAGGCGGCAACGTCGAAATGAGCCAAAGGAGGAAGTGCTATTGGCAATGTCATAAGTGTGAAGAGTGCCGTAGCCTGCGCAATGCTCAAGAAGCACCGGACATATTTATTTAGTAAATGCGGACAGGCGACTTTTGCTAATTTTTTCACACAGCAACACAAGTACAAAAAGGCCAAGAAAACAGCGGACATCTTAGATGAGAATATCCGCACGATTCCAACATCACGCGGATATTTTAACTACGTCACCACTGTATCACGACAACCACGATCATGATGTAAGAACTAACAGTAGCCCAGATGACATGATACTGGTGGTGGTGGTAATGATTATGATGAAGAAGATGATGATAGTGATGATGATGATGATGGTCATATATGCTGTTTCTTGGCGCAAGGGCCATATGATGGCCAAAAAGCGCCAGTACATGAGACAAAAGATGTGGACAATGGGTATGTTTACTGGCTGTATAGGGGCCTGAAATTCTTAGTGCTGAAGGTGGGAAAAACATAAATTAATCTGCAGAAAACGGAAGCAGTACTGTATAGGAGTCAAAGATTCTTAGTGCTGAAGGTTGGAAAAACATAAATTAATCTGAAGAAAACGGAAGCAGTGTACAACAACCTCAGAAAAGAACAGTGTATCGAGAAAGGTAGCAGTGCACTTAGAGTTGTAAAAGAGTAGGTAGATCTACTTAAGACAAGTAGTAACCACGGAGCCGAACCACCAGAATAAAGCAGTTAGAAGAATAAGAATGGAGTAGAGCATTATCGGCAAGCCTTCTTAAATCACGAGTAGTAAATTTCCTCTATCCCTCAGGAGGAATGTATATAACAACTGCATTTTGTCGGTACTGAAAGGGACACTAAATACAACTATTAGGTCAACATTAATTGTTTAAATAGCGGTCTAGAAGCCTCGTAGTGTTACTTTTGTGCCAAGAAAGGGCTTATTTTGGAATAAAACATTTTCGTGGCCCGCATCGACTTAGCGCACTCCAAGTTACCTGCCTCAAGAAGCGGACCAGCTCACGTCTCTTTTGCTGTGCACAACGTTGCCCGGCACGGTCGCCGATACTAGTAGACAAAGAAAGCAGCGGAAGCCACAACAACAACAACGCCCATTGATAAATTTCCTGCCATTGACTCAGAGATGGCAGACGTAATTCAGTTCAACTGCACCCCGCTAGATGGCACGACCTGTCCAGTGTAACCACGTGAAAGTATAATTTTATAACTACTCGCGTCATGCCCCATACTAACGCCCAGTGGTTATTTTTTCATGAATGAATCAGAAACGATGAACTAGCATTTTATTGCGTCTCTTGATGCACGAAAGATTGTTTATTTTGTGCAGCTAGATCGATTACTAGTCATTATTTGTAGGTGGTTCGTCTGACGTCACTGATAATGATGATGAGTAGTTTTTAGTGGCACAAGGACCAATTGATAGCCAAAGAGCGCCATTTCAATTGACTACAGATATGAACAATGTGTGTTTGTGGCAATATGGTGCGTGGCTGTAAAGGGGCCTTAAAATTCCTCGCTCTAACGCGGGTTAAAACATGAAAGTAATAAAATCATGACAGTGGCGTGACATATGTGTAGTGATAGCGGATGGCAAAATGTCATGAACCATGATGACCATGATGAAGATGTAGTCACCGCAGCCACGACCACTCTATAGGGGTCGTGCTACGGATGACCTAGAAATATCAGGTGAAATCTTTGTACATCTTTTAAAAACGTAAAAAGTGTTTCCAGTTTAAAAAGCGGATCCCAACCGATGAGCATCCCAGGTTGTAGAGGGAGCTGCTGTCGGTAGGGCAGTAAAAACTGCGTTTTCCTTAGAGCATCCAGCTCATTACACTGGACGAGAATGTGGAGAACAGTAAGGGGCTCTCCACATCTCTCACAATATGGTGAATCACCGGTAGACAGGAGAGATGAATGTGTAGAATGTGTATGTCCTGTTCTAAGCCTTGTTAGTTTTACTTCTGTGTGTCGTGATTTTGATAGTGGCGGCCAATAACCTAGTTGCGGCTTAATAGCATGGAGTTTATTATCTGTGTGTTTATCCCACATGCTCTGCCAATACACCCTGCGCTTTCGTTTCATAAAAGGTTTTAGGTCAAGTGCAGAGACTGGTGTTGATGCAATGGCAGTAGCGACATTGGCGAAAACAGCCAGATTGTCGGCCAAAACGTTCCCTTGTATTTCACGGTGCCCTGGAACCCAGCAGACAACGACAGGCTGGTTTGATGTGTAGAGTGTGCACATAAGTAAGTAGAGTGACACCATCACCGGGTTCTTGTGTTTTTTAGGAGTTTTCAGGGCTTTGACCACGCTTAGGGAATCTGTGTATATTACCGCCTTTTGTTATTTTATCTGTTTATTGTGTTTTACGACCGCCAGTATTGCGTAAGCTTCACCTGTGAAAATGCTTGCATTAGGATGAAGAACGCCGGCCTCGGAAAAGGAATGGCCTACCGCTGCATATGACACAGAAGTGTTTGACTTTGACGCATCAGTAAAGAACTCAGGGCATGTGTATTTATGTTGTAGTTCTAAAAAGTATGTATGTATGTGTGCAAGTGGTGCGTGCTTTGTGACATCCACAAAAGAAACATCACAGTCTATAAGCTGCCATTGCCACGGTGGCAGATATGTTGCAGGAGCCATCAAACTGGGTTCAAGAAGAGGCACACATGTTTTTTCGGCCAGGCTTCTTACACGCAGCGCGTAGGGCTGCCTAAACGAAGGACGGTTCTCGAACAAGCCAGAACAAGACAAATCATTAATTGTGAAATGGGAAGGATGTTTCTTGTCTGCCTTCACCTTCAAAAAGTACAAAAAGGACAGGGAACATCTTTGTAGTTGGAGCGACCATTCATTCGAATCCACATACAGGCTCTCCACAGGGCTGGTGCGGAAAGCACCCGTAGAGAGGCGAATGCCTAGATGGTGGACAGGGTCGAGAATTTTCAAGGCTGAAGGTGTTGCCAACTGATAGATTATAGCACCGTAATGTAAGCGTGTGCGTACGAGGCTTTTATATAAGGTAATTAAACATTTCCTGTCACTACCCCATGTAGTGTGTGACAACAGTTTCAAAATGTTCATTGTTTTAAAGCACCTGTCCCTTAAATACTTGATATGTGGGATGAAGGTTAGATTAGTGTCTAATATGAGACCAAGAAACTTGTGCTCGGTCTTCACTGACAGAGGTTCACCATGCAGGTCAATGTCGGGGTCAGGATGGAGGCCCCTCTTTCGGCTGAACAAGACACAAGTGCTCTTTTGCACGTTGAGTATAAAACCATTCTCGTTTGCCCATTGAGATACCTTGTTCAACCCTAGTTGAACTTGACGATGGCACATTGAGATGTTGCACGATTTGTAACCAATCTGCACATCATCGACATATATGCAGTAAAAATATTTCGTGGGAGAGACAGGTGCGAGGAATTCATTTTAACTATGAAAAGTGTGCAGCTCAATACACCTCCTTGTGGCACTCCTGTTTCTTGGACAAATGCTCGAGATAAGACAGTGCCAACTTCGACACGGAATATACGGTTGGACAGGTAGCTTTCAAAAACTGTCAGCATTCTACCCCGCACACCTAAATGTGACAGGTCTCGCAATATGCCGAAGCGCCATGCAGTGTCATATGCCTTTGCCATATCGAGGAACACAGAAAGAAAAATTGCTTATGAACAAAAGCGTCGCGAATTTGTGCTTCGATACAGACAAGGTGGTCAGTGGTGGACCGAGCCTGTCGAAACCCACACTGGTGTGGGTCAAGTAGGCCACTAATTTCAAGGAAGTGAATCAGGCGCCTGTTAATCATTTTTTCAAGGACTTTGCAAATACAGCTGGATAATGCTATTGGCCTGTAGCTGGAAACTGAGGCCGGGTCCTTGCCTTGTTTTAGGATTGGGATAATGATAGCTTCCTTCCAGGCTGAGGGTAGCTCACCAGAAGACCATATCGCATTTTACAGAGAGAGGAGAGCTTTCTGGGTTTCAGTGGGCAGGTGTTTTGACATTTCATATGCCACACGGTTCGGGCCTGGGGCAGATTTATTGCAGCAGGCAAGTGAGGCCTGCAGTTCAGCCAAACAGAAAGGTTCGTTGTATGCCTCATGTGTTCTGGGCTTGGGGTTTTAATCTCTCTTTTTCTATTGCGGTTTTGTATCGTCGGAACGCTTCACTATAGTGTGTTGAGCTGGAGACCTGTTCAAAGTGCGCTCCGAGAGTGTTTGCCTGGTCTTCCAAACTCTCCCCTTGTGTGTTCACTAGAGGAAGCGGATGTGCTCCTCGTCCTGCCAACTTACCAACCATGCTCCAGACTCTCGACTCATCTGTGTATGAGTTAATGCCCGATACAAATTTGTGCCAACTTTCTCTTCTCGCCTGTCGGCGCGTCCTCCTTGCTTGCGACTTGACGTTCTTAAAGTTTACAAGACTCTTGGCTGTGGGTGAGTCTCTAAGCAACCTCCATGCCTTATTTTGTTTTTTGTTTTCGAGCATCACGGCACTCATTCCACCGTGGAACTCGTCGTTTGCTTGACGGTCCACATGTTTGAGGAATACATTTTGTTGCTGCATCAACCAAGAAAGCTGTGAAGTAGCATACAGCATCCTCTATGCTCAATGCCGCCATGTCAGTCCAAGATAATAAAGTCATTTTTTGAAACTTTTCCCAATCGGCTTTGTCGGTGAGCCATTTGGGAACTTGTGCAGGACATGTATTTGTTATTGAGGTGCTGATAACGATAGTAAAATGGTCACTACCATATGGATCATTAATGACTTCCCATTTATGTAGAGGCAGGAGTGATGGGGATATTATGCTGAGGTCTATTGCTGAGTACGTATTGTTAGCGATGTTGTAATATGTTGGTTCTTTTCGATTCAGCAGGCACGCACCGGAAGAGAAAACTAGCTGTTCAATCAGGCGACCTCGAGCATCGCAGCGAGAGTCACTCCATAGATTGCTATGTGCATTGAAATCTCCTAGGAGAATATAAGGTTCTGGAAGTTCCTCTATGAGGGACTCGAATTCACGCTTTTCAAGACGGTGTTGTGGAGGTATGCAGAGAGAGCAGATGGTGACGAGCTTATTCAAAAGAACTGCTCGAACAGCCACCGCCTCAAGGGATGTTTGTAGTGGTAGATGTGTGCATGCATTCCCTTGATTGACTATAATGGCAACACCACCGGATGACACAATGGCATCATTCCGGTCTTTCCGAAAGATAGCGTAATGACGTAAAAAGTTGGTGTGTTTAGGTTTCAGGTGTATCTCTTGTACGCACAGCACCTTAGGTGTATGTTTGTGTAAAAGTTCATGGATATCGTCGAGGTTTCTCAACAGTCCTCTGACGTTCCACTGTAGTATTTGTGTCATTTTAATGTGGTGTGGTGCTGTGTGTAGAGAGGTGTTGCGTTAGTTTACAGGGCCTTTTGAGGGCCCTGTGATTCAAGGTTTTTCTTTTTTGGCGCGCTCAAAGGAGTTGCGCCTATCCTTTGGCGTCTGAGACGCCGGAGGAGAGGGACTTGTATCCATTACCTCTTGTGAGGTGGTGGATGGTGCCTGCTGGGCAGGCACATTCACTCAACTTTCGGACCTAACTGCGCCTGCAGTTGTCCGCGGTTCAGCAGACACTGGGGTCTGCCGGCCCTGTTTGTCAGGTGGCGGAGCAGTGCAGGCTGCTCCAGCCGGGGGCGCTGGCGGCACGACCGCGGCCACACAGTGTGACATTCGCGGGTGCCGACGCATGTGGCGCGGCGCCCCGGCGTGTCACATCTGCAAAGGAGGGATAAGATGGTTTGTGTATTGCGAAACGTTGGCGTGCTTCTTGGAATGTGAGATTGAATTTAACCTTAAGTTCTACTATTTGTTTCTCTTTTTTCCATGCGGGGCATGATCGTGAGTAGGCAGCGTGATCTCCTTCACAGTTCGAACAATGAGTTGATTCTGAGGTGCAGTTGTCCGATATGTGTTAAATGGATGAGCACTTCGCGCAAGTGGCACGCCCTCTGCAACTCTGCGATCCATGACCGAAACGTTGCCACTTGACATCGACGAGGGATGGGAATGTATGGTCTTACACGAAGCTTAGAATAGCCGGTTTCGATTGATTCTGGTAGGTCACTTGTTCCGAAGGTAATTATTACGTGTTTTGTAGGGGTCAGTTTGTTGTTGCGCTTTATTTTTATTCGTTGGACTTTGACCACGTTCTGGTCCTGCCAACCTTTGAGCAGCTCACTTTCAGAAAGCTCAGTAAGGTCATCGTCAGAAATTACGCCTCGGACAATGTTCATGGACCTGTGTGGGCCCACCGAAACAGGGGTTTCCCCAAAGGCTACAAGCTTAGACAGCTTTTCGTACTGAACTTTGTCATGAACCTCCAGAAAAAGATCGTCACATCCCATCTTTGTCACTTTATAACTTGGGCCTATTGCTTCTGTGAGAGTTTTGGAAACGAGGAAAGGTGAAATGGCTCGGACTGTCTTGTTTTCGTTTTGACTGTGCATTACATGGTACTTTGAGAATGTCGGCTTTGGTGTGATAGCAAGGAAAGTATTATCGGTGCGCCACCTTTTTAGGGAGCGATCAGGAAGGGGGGGAAAGGCTTTTGCCATAAAAATACTCTAAAGTTCGGCGGCGATGGTAGCAGCCCACCACCGAGCCCAACAAGGGGACGCTACAAGGTTGACTAGTGAACACTTGGAGACGCCAGCCATGCATCGCTGCTATAACCGAATATAACTACCCAAGGTTGGGTAACTACACAGGGTTAACCCTCGCCGCCAGGAAATTCGAAAGTAAACGGAAAAGAGAAGATGACAGGACAGATAATAACTGAGACATAAAGACGATGATGTAGGAAGAGAGAGATAGGAAAAGGCGACTGCCGATTTCCCCTGGGTGGGTCAGCCCAAGGGTGCCGTCTACGTGAAGCCGGGGTCAAAGGGGTGTGTTGCCTCTGCCGGGGGGCCTTAAAGGTCCAATCACCTGGCGTCGGCTCAACCCCCAGGATCCCCTTTTCCCCGGACACGGCAAAGCCACGCACGGCTAGGCGTGGGAGGGAGTAGAAACTCCCCCGTTAGCTCGGGACCATGGTGTAGCTACACACCAAACGCCTGCTTGCGCAGGCGCCCCTGCAAGGCTGACGTCACTGGTGTCATTCTGAGAATGTCCTACAGCGGCGTATGTATTCTTGTGCTTTTACTTTCATTTCTCGGTAAGTAAGGAACTGCTGTTGATAGTTTTTTAGTTTTAGATGGTGCCCTACATTGAGCTTTCACTCTAACGTGAATTGTTATTTGATTTTAGTGTCCCTTTAACAAAAGAGCAGAAACCGTGAGGCTTACAAAGAAGGCTGACCTTAATTGAGGACAACACATCGAGAGATCGAAATGAAAATGATAGGCATAACCTTAAGAGACAAGAAGAGAGCAGAGTTGCCCAAGGAAGAAGCAGAAGTGAGGCATATCACAGTTGAAAACATGAAAAAGACATGAACATTGGCTGGGCACGTAGCGCGTAGGTAGGATAACCGTTGGTCATTAAGGGTATTTGACCAGATTCCCAGAAAAGGCAAACCGTGTAGAGAGAGACAGAAAGTTCAGTGGGCAGGTGACATTGGGAAGTTTGCGGATGTGAAAAGGCAGCAGCAAACACAGGACCGAGTTGATTGAAGGAACATGAGATTGCGTCTTGTTTTGCAGTAAGTGTAGTCACACTAATGATGTATTCGCAGTAGTGATAGACTGCCACGCCATTTAGCTGACTTCAGGAGCGTCCTATCGAGGAAGAGCAGTAGGTAGACACTCCTTTGGTTGGCTGTGCTAGCCTCAGTGTTAACGCTTTAGCAAGAAAAAATGCAAACCACGTTGTATGTTTCGTGCAACAGGGAATATACCAGATCATCTATGAAGCGATAAATCTTATTCGTTTTTGCTAGACGTTCAGTTTTCGTCAAAATACCTGCAACTCGCGTGTTCAATTATAGCCCGCAGAGTACAAACATTACCTTCGCGAGATTTTTCCTAGCAACGTTGCATAGTCAAATGTTATCGTCTGGCCTTTACAGTTGAAACTAACCTTATTTTAGGTGCGTATAACAGTCGTCAGTGCAATTGTTGTGAATGATGATGATGTTTGATGTTTTGTGGCGCAAGGGTCACTTCACGGCCAAAGAGTGCCAGTTCATCTTACTAAAAATATGGACAATGATTGTGATAAGCGGCTGTATAAGGCCATAAAATTCCTCGCAGTAAGGCGGGTAGAAACATACAAGTAATAAAATCATGACCATGCCGTGAAAGGTGCGTGTGGTGTGAATAGATGACAAAAGTTGGTGATAATAAAAAACGATGGTGGATATGTATGGCATTAGCACAAGTGCCTCACTCGTTCATACCCTTGCGTCCAAGGGCCGTGAGGCAAGTGCTTTCTTGAGTAGCCACCGCAGCGAAAACCTCTCTGTAGAAGTCGTGCTACGGAATGCCCGGGTATATGATATGAAAACTATGAGTTTCTTTTTAAAACGCTAACAATGATTCATGACTAAAAGCGGTTCCCTACCGTCGAACATTGCAGGGTGTAAAGGTAGATGTTGTCGGTAGTGTAATGAAAAATGTTGTTTTCTCAGAGTTTCTAAGTGTTCGCACTGGATTAACATGTGAAGGACTGTTAATGCTTCACCACATCTGTCACACAATGGTGGATCGCCACTAGACAAAAGATATGTGTGTGTCGTGTATGTGTGTCCTATCCTGAGTCTCGTTAGTATTACTTCTGTATGACGCGATTTCGATACGGGCAGCCAATGACCAAGGTGTGGATTAATGACCAAGGATCAATGATGGATTAATGACCAAGGTGTGGACCAAGGTGTGCACAAAATGAAGTAAAATGAGAGAAGGACCGGGTTTTGTTTTGTTTTTTACGACTATGCACAGCCGTTACCACACCGAGGGAGTCTGTATAAATTACTGCTTTTTGTATTTGTAATCGTTTGATGTGTTTAGCACGCGTAGAAAGGCGGATGCCCGAGTGGTTCGCGGGGTCCAGGATCTTCAAAGCACTTTGAGTTGCAGACTGATAAACAATGGCCCCATAATCTAAGCGAGTGCGAATGAGGCTTCGATACAGATTCATGAGGCACTGCCTATCACTACCCCAAGTAGTACGTGACAACACTTTTATAACATTCATGGCTTTTAAACATTTTGTTTTTAAATACTTGATGTGTGGTACGAAGGTCAACTTGTTGTGCAAGATTAAGCCTAAGAATTTATACTCGGCTTTGACAGACAGACGTTGCCCGTTCAGTCGAATGTCAGGTTCAGAGTGCATGCCTCTCTTTCGAGAGCACAAGAAACACGTGCTTTTTTGTGGGTTAAGTCGAATTCCGTTTTCATCTGCCCATTTGTAGACCTTGTTTAAGCCCAGCTGAACCTGCCGCTCACACATTGCCAAGTTGCATGACTTGAAACCAAGCTGAACGTCGTCGACATATGCACAATAGAACATATTGCGGTGATGGACAAGTGCAAAGAATTCATTTTGATAATAAAAAGTGTGCAACTAACCACACCACCTTGTGGCACGCCTGTTTCCTGGACAAATGTTTGGGAAAGAACCGTGCCTACTCGGACACGGAATGTCCGGTTTGACAGGTAGCTTTCGATTATGTGAAACATTCTTCCGCGTACGCCAAGGTGGGACAGGTCTCTTAGAATTCCGAAACGCCATGTTGTATCATAAGCCTTTTCGATATCGAGGAATACAGAGAGAAAGTATTGTTTATGAACGAAAGCGTCTCTGATCTGTGCCTCGATACGAACAAGGTGGTCTGTCGTGGATCTACTCTCTCGAAACCCGCACTGAAATGGGTCGAGCAAATTGTTTGTTTCAAGAAAGTGTACAAGTCGGCCGTTTATCATTTTTTCGAAGACTTTGCACAAGCAGCTTGTAAGTGCAATCGGCCTGTAACTCGAAGCTAAAGATGGGTCCTTGCCTTCTTTCAAAATGGGAATAACAATCGCCTCTTTCCAGGAGGTAGGAATAGTGCCAGAAGACCAAATAGCATTGTACAAACAAAGTAAGGTTTTTCGGGTTTCGTTTGGTAGGTTTTTTAACATTTCATACATCACACGGTCTGAACCTGGGGCAGAAGTACTGCAGGAGTTTAGAGATGTTCGGAGCTCAGCTAGACTGAAAGCTTGGATATATGCCTTGTATCTAGTGGATTTGTGTTCGAGTTTCTGCTTTTCTATTCTTGTTCTGTATTTTTGGAAACTGTCAGTATAGTGAGACGAGCTGGATACCCGTTCAAAGTGTGCACCGAGGAAGTTTGCCTGATCTTCCAAGGTATCACCCTGAGTGTTTACGAGTGGAAGTGTGTGTACTTGTTTTCCTGCTATCCTACCGACCATGTTCCAGACTTTAGCCTCCTGTGTGTATGAATTGATCTCTGACAAAAACTTCTGCCAGCTTTCTTTTCTGGTCTGCCCACGCGTTCTCCTGCCTTGAGACTTTATTTTCTTGAAGGTGTCAAGATTTTCGGCTGTTGGTGAGTAGCGAAGCAACCTCCATGCCCTGTTCTGTTCCTTTTGCGCTTTACGACACTCTGTGTTCCACCATGGGACGTGTCGTTTGCCGGACATTCCAGATGTTTGCGGTATGCACTCGGCTGCTGTGTCAGTTAGAAGAGCTGTGAAGTACTGCACAGCTTCATCTATGTTTAACCTACATATGTCTGTCCAACTCAAACGTGTAGTGTTCTGGAACTGCTCCCAGTCTGCTTTGTTTATCAGCCATTTGAGAACATGTCGAGGACATTCATATGTTGTTTGTGAACTCAACACTACAGGAAAATGGTCACTTCCATATAGATTATTTATGATTTTATATTTCAGTAGATGTAGGAGTGAAGGTGATACGATGCTGACGTCTATAGACGAGTAAGTTTTGTTGGCAACGTTATAGTATGTTGGCTCTTTCCTATTCAACAAACAGGCACCGGAAGAGAAGATAAATTGTTCAATGAGACAACCTCGTGCATCACAGAGAGAATCGCCCCACAGTCCACTATGTGCATTTAGGTCCCCAAGAAGCAAATAAGGTTCAGGCAGTTCGTCCATTAAAGACTGGATTTCACGTCTTTCAAGACGGTGGTGGGGAGGTACGTACAAAGAGCAGATTGTGACGAGTTTGTTTAAAAGTAACGCTCGAACAGCCACTGCCTCAAGGGATGTCTGTAGTGGTAAATGTGTACACGCTACTCCTTGGTTAATGATAATGGCTACGCCACCGGATGACGCCACAGCATCATCTCGGTCCTTTCGGTATATGACGTAAGCACGTAAAAAATTTGTATTGGAGGATTTTAGGTGTGTTTCCTGTACACACAGCACTTGAAGTGAGTGTTTGTATAAAAGCTCTTGGACGTCGTCGAGGTTTTTAAGCAGTCCTCTGACGTTCCAATGTATAATTTGTGTTTCCATATTGGAAGTAAAGTGGTGCTGTGTGTACGTTAATGGAGTGACTTGTTTAAGCTGAAAGGTCGAGCTCAAGTAACAGGGCTTTTATCAGGCCCTGTTATGAGCTTTTTAGTTCTCTTGGCGCGCTCCAGAGAGCCGCGCCGCTCTTTTGGCACCAGGGGTGCCGCCGTATCCATCGCCTCCTCAGAGGCACTGGATGCCCGCTCATGCGAGCTGGTTTTTCGAAGCTTGGGCCTCGCCTGGCGAGGTGAGGCCTTGAGACCCGAGGACCCTGGAGTCTCTGGTCTTTGTTTAATAGTAGGCGGAGTAGACTCAACTACTGCCGCCTTGGGGGCATGCGCCACAGCCAAGCTCGCTCAGCGCGGGCTGGAGGAGTGGCGAGGGCTGGTGCGACGCTTCCCCCTGGCACGCCACATCAGCATATGTGGGCCATAAAATGTCAAGACTTTTTTTCTTGCTTCTTTAAATGTAATGTTTTCTTTTATCTTTAAAGTGATGATCGCTTTTTCTTTTTTCCAGAAAGAACAGGAACGTGAGTACGCGGCATGATTACCGCCACGGTTCACACAGTGTGCAGGTGCTTCGCAGTTGTTGGACGCATGGCCACGACTCCACACAGAGCACAAGTTTTCCTGCCACGACATCTTTGCGAGCCGTGGCCATATCTCTGACATTGGAAGCAACGGCGGGCGTTGGGAATATATAGCCTCACGGATGTCTTTGTATACCCAGTCTGAATGGTTTCCGGCAAATCGCTCGAAGCAAAGGTCAGTACTAAGTGTTTGGTTGGTATTTCCTTTTGATCTCTTCTTATCTTGATACGCTGTACGTTTGTCACGTTCTGGCTCTTCCATCCTTCCAGAAGTTCAGCTTCGGTCAGGTCAAGCAAATCTGCGTCCGTTACGAGCCCGCGAGATGAGTTCATAGACCTGTGTGGCGTAATACTGATGGGTGTGTCTCCAAACGTTGTGAGGGTTTTCAGTTTATCGAATTGGTCTTTGTCACGTATCTCAAGGAGTAGATCTCCGCTGGCCATTTTGGTAGCCTTGTACCCGGCACCGAGAGTTTCGGTTAAGCACCTAGCCACTACGAATGGGGATACAGTTCTGGCTTGTTTGTTAGTTTTTTCGCAGTGTATAACGTGGAAATGAGGAAAGACTTGTCTTGGCCGGATGAAAAAATTGATATCTTAGGTGCGTACCTGCTTTGAGGAGGCACGATCACTAAGTAAAGGGAATGCTTTGTGCATGCTAATTGTATGTTGTTCAGCAGCGTTGGTGGCCACCCACCACGGAGCCCAACGAGGGGACGCTGCAAGTTTGCGGATGATGAAAGCTTGCAGAAGTCAGACGTACAACTCTGCTATAACCCAATGCGCCTGGGCCAAGGTAGGCTATTTGCACAGGGTTAACCCTTGCCGCCGAAAAATTGGAAGTAAGCAGAACATAGAAGTAGACAGGAAAGCTAAAAAAGTAAGGAAGACGAAGATGTAGGGAGAGAGAGATAGGAAAAGGCGACTGCCGATTTCCCCTGGGTGGGTCAGCCCAGGGGTTCCGTCTACGTGAAGCCGGGGCCAAAGGCGTGTGTTGCCTCTGCCGGGAGGCCTTAATGGCCTAATAACCCGGCGTTGGCTCAACCCCCAGGATCCCCTTTTCCCCGGACACGGCAAAGCCACGCACGGCTAAGCGTGGGAGGGAGTCGAAACTCCCCCGTTAGCTCGGGTCTGTGGTGTCGCTACACACCAAACGCCTACTTGCGCAGGCGCCCCTGCGGGGAGCAAATTGTTCTCCGCGCCCAAATAAACGTGGTCAGTAACACCGTGTTGGTGTTGTGTGTGGGGAGCTTTGCGTGCGTTGTTTCTGTTCGAAGTCGTTCAGCGGAGAAAATTCCTGATTACTTTCAGCAGTGGTGTTCAGAGAAACCGTCTTGACGTCCAGTATTTTTCACTGAACGAGAACTGACCGAGTGGACAGTGACGATGAACTATCAGCGGCTATATTGGAAGATATTTGGCGTAACCTTCAGTCTCGCAAACACTCAGACAGACACTCACACATCCACCCGAGTAACACATATGACACACGGGGTGTTACTTGAGTGAATGCGCGAGCGCCTTTTTAAGTATTTGCGAGAGCGAAGGTTGCGTTAAATATCTTAAAATATCACGAATGACCAACTAGCCCAATAACAAGTTTTATTGAGCGGTATCAGCTGCTAACTTTCGAGCAGCGAGTTGCACTTACCGTCCCCTCATGCGTTAACGTATTTTCACGCTCGTAAGCCACATTGATTGTATTTAATATATAATGTCCTTCAGCGAGTTGAAAATAAGAGCATAGTTTTTAGTGCATCACACAAAAAAACTATGCTGCGCCGCATTCCGCCAACACACACGAGCTCGACCAGCGAAGCAAAAGCGTTTGAGCAATCAAACGTGCAGTTATGACTACAGTTCACGCCTCTCTGCTAACTTCTCCTGCACTTCACCGGTACCGCCCGAACTACGTTGTTTGACGAATTTTCACAATTTAGACGTTGCCAAAAACGTACGCGTGTATTCGTTTTGATATGCTTGTTGCCATCGCACTGATGAAACCTACAACATCCGAGTGCAGTGAATTCTCCACTGTTAAACTGCGTTCACACTTGGAAAGTGAAGAGAAAACGAAAACATCAGAGCCGACAGAAAACCACGACCACGCGCGTCGATGTTCACGTTCGTTCTGCCCCATCGCGCCGCCACTGCCGTCCCTACCTTGACAATTAATTCGATTTTGCCTGCTTTCTGAGAAAAAAAGTTGGTATGCTAGTTATTGACACAAAGTAGTGAAAAGAAATAGCTCGCATCTTTCCAAATGGTGTTTCGGGAGGAACACCAGCAGAAACAACACAAGCGAACGCACCGGCACCGGGGGCGCGGTTTCAGCATGCAGTAAACAAAAGCGAGACATTTTGGGGCATGTTCACTTGCTGCCGCTGCACCGTCCACTTTCAGTGTTCTCGGCGATCGTAATCCAAGCCAGGCTCTCTAAGAACGCATCCTCATTGATGCCATCAAGCTTCGTCGTCCTGCATGGTTAGTTCGCGATTTGAGCCGATGCGAGGCATGGCCAACGCCTCTGCCACCATGTTGAATCTCTGTTCGGCTGGTTAGGTCACGTGGTTTGATCTAGCGCAGCCGAAGCTGTAAAGCGGAAACCGGATCCGGTTTCGCGTGGTGGGAAAATTGGTCTCGGAGCGATTCTTACGCACCGGTCGTGCGGTGTAGTTCTCCGGCCGCTTGGGCGACGAAACAAGCCAGTTTCCGGAGAGTTTCGCCGGTTTCGCCCTCTTCGAGGCCTGTGTGAACGCGCCCATACGGCGCATTCACACTTAAGTAGTGAAGAGAAACGAAAACGCCAGAGTGGCCGGAAAAACCATGGCCGGGTGCGTCGAAGATGCACTCTAAGGCAAAATTACCAGAAAAAGAAGTAACGGAGCCCAAAGGGCGCACGCGATTAACGGATAGACCATTGAGGAGCAACCACAGAGGGAAGCGTGGCGTGCGAAACCAAGGGATGAACCGCCCATTGCAGGCAGCGCGAAAAGCGTTGCCAAGGTGACCAAGCCTCCCTCTCCTCCTCTGCTGGTTCAGTCTTCCCCGTATTGCACCGGCGATGGTTCGTGTTGCATAGCGCTCGGAGTGTTCGACCACGGCCGCTTGGACTCGACAATCTATGAATTACGACGTGGTGCTTGTGTGTACGCTTGGATGAGCGTGGGCTGCTGCTTTTGCCTTTCGCTGCACCCATGAAGTCTGGAGCAAGTCTCGACACGTCAACACGCCGCGTTGTATATCTCTGGCTTCAAGATAGTCACAACCAACACACGACAGCAACAGTTGGGAAGGCCAATATGGTGGCCGAGAAAACAACAGGCCTATCGGATATATAGTTCAGTCCGACTCAGGGCAGAAAACAGCGCTGGATTCTAAGGCAAGTAGGTTATCATTCTTTATTCTACTCTACTTGTCGTGTGTGTGATAGGGATCGCGCTTGCCAGCAACGGGCTCAGCCTTGTTGTATATCGCACGCACGAAATGCATCGCGACGCTTTGCTTCGGCGTCTGCAATTCGCGCGTGCTTTGCGACCACCTGGAAATTGGCAGCCATTGCCGTCGGCCTCCCGTACGCTCGCTCATCGAGTGCTCGCCTGTCTTCGCCGCCGTGGTGAGCTCCGGGCTGACAATATTGGGCTGAGACCTCGTCGCTCTGTTGGGAGTCGTCGAAAACACCTTGCGGGTTCTCGTAAAGAGCTTGGTTGTCGTACGTCGCGCGTTGAAAGTGCACCAGCACGGGCTGGCGGGGCTTTCGCTAGCGTCGGAACTCACTCAAAATTGGTCGCCATTACAGTTGGCTTTCCCCTTAGTCGGTCGCAAGCAGCTCGGCGCCATCGATTGGCCGCGGCGGCGGACTCGTGTTTGCGCGCTGCACTCGCGCGAGTTTGTGGAAAAGGGCCACATTACCATCGCTTTCTTCGGCGCTAGCTCCAAACCAGCTCGGCGCTGTTCGTGGTGGCGGCCAAGCGTATGCCGGCTCTCCTGTTCGAAGTTCGCTGGCGGCAGACACTCCACGTGCAGCGCCGTGCTTGGTCTCGCATTCGCTTGCTCGAGCTGAACGACGTTGCTCGCTTAGGACTCGCCGACTTGTTGGCGGCACGGTAGTTCGCGGAGTTGTGGCTGCGGCCGCCGTTCCTGAGCTTTCGCGCTACGAGGAACGAAAGCAGTCTTTGACGATGTGTGACATCACGGTGAAATTATTAGCATGTCATATCTCACGTATGTTTCATTTCACCTTGCACGTATTTCTCATATGCATTTCTATTCATCCACTGTCACGTGGGGCTCACTATTTTACATACTTATTGTGCAGCCGTGGGCACACACTGTGCTGAAGACTGTCTTGCTGGCGTCAGCGATGCCTGTCATTCATCTTTTTCGTCAGACCAGCTTCAGAAGGACTGCGCGAAATGTGAAGATAACGTTATTTGTGTGTCATATTTTACACCCATGGTTTTATAATAATTTGCACGTACTTGTCATATGCGCGCACCTTCATCTTCTGTCATGTTTGTCTAACTATTTTTCCTATATTATTGTACGTGCAGCCGTGGGAAAACAACAGGCAGAAAGCTGCGTGCGCTGGCGTCTGCAATGCCTGTCATCTATCGCTTCCGTCGGAGGAGCTCCCCAAGAAGTGAACGAGATTTGACAACGAGACAGGACTTGTACATTTCACCATGAATTCACTTAAATAATGGAGAAACTTCATGTATATGTAGAAAAATAACAGATTTCGATGTCTCATTTTTGTCTTTCGTTGTTACCGTGACTGCGAAAGCAGTTACACATAGGTGGCTAACTACTTTTGCGCGTGTTGTTTTCTGCGCAATTTGTTGCTCACTGCGCAGAAAAACAGGTAAAAAAAGTATTAGGCCTGGCGGAAAATAAAAAAAAAACAATGTGTTCACTCGGGGCAAAAAGTCCATTCTATTGGAGTATTTGAGTGGTTCAACCGTTCGTCCGGCAAGGTGCAACTGTGAGGACTAACGGTTGCCTGGTAAGGTATAAATGTGGGGATTAACAGTTGCTCTATAAGTTGCAAGTGTGAGGGCTAAATGTTAGTCCTTTGAGGTGAAATGTGGGACTAACAGTTACTCACTAAGGTGTAAATGTAAGGACCTAATGTTAGTCCATTGATTTTGTGTGAACTAACGTTCTTAAAGAAATTAATGGTTGTAGCAGCCCCATTAGTCCTCAAAAGGGTGAACCACACACCCTTATAACACCCTTTTGCTTTAGAGTGTGTTCACATTCGTTCTGTCTCATTCTGCCGCCGCTGCCATCGATACCGTGACAATTATTTCGATTTTTCTACTTTCTGAGAACTAAAGTTCGTATAGAATTTCAGATATTCACGCAAGGTAGTGAAAAGAAACATCTCACACCTTTTCAAACGTGTTTCGGAAGATAAGCCAGCAGAAATGACACAAGTTAACGCACCGGCAGTGGCGGTGGCGCATTCAGATCGCTGTACACAAATGCGAAACACGTTGGGGCATGCCGACTCGCTGCCGCTGCACCGTCTGCTTCCAGAGTTCTCGGCGATCGTAATCCAAGTCAGGCTCTCGATGAACGCGTCCTCGTTGAGGCCATCGAGCTTCGTCGTGCTGCACGGGTAGTTTGCGATTGGAGCCGATGCGAGCCACCGCCGACGCCTGTGCCGCCATGGTGGATCTGCGGCCAGCTAGTTAGGTCTCGTAGTTTGATCTAGCGAAGCGAAGGCTGTGAAGCGGGAACCAGATCCAGGTTCACGTGGCTGGAATATCGGTCTCGGAGCAATTCTTGCGCACCTGCCACGTGGCGTGGCTTTCCAGCCACTTGGGCGCGAAACTAGCCTGTTTCCGGAGAAATTTGCCGGCTTAACTCTCTTCGAGGTCAAGCGTGAACGCGTCATTAGAGTCTGATTATGGCTGTGACACAAGCGCTACCTAATGGGTAGTTAAATGCTTGTGTTTCGTTGAAGAAGCAGCACCATGGTTCTTTCAGCGCAAGTATTTACGACGGCGTAATATGTTTGAAAACCGTCAATATAGGTGAACATTCGGTTCCATGCAGATGCGACGGCGCGCTACTCGCAAGTGGACCACTACTGCAGGAAATTTGTCAGGTAGGTTCGGCACAAATTACCTCGGAGTGCCACTCAGTTCATACGTTAATATTGTTACGGAAATTAGGTAAAAGAAGAGAAAGGACTCAATCAGCTGAGAGGCGTGCGAGTGCGCCAATCAGCCATTGTGACTCTTGCCTGTGGCTTTTCCTCTGTAAAAGCATTTTGTACAGAAGTCACCAACTCGATAATATATCGGTGAGACGGGCTGGATAACCATCAGGCAACGGAGCTCCGCAGCGGACGTCGCATCGGTTTTCCAGCCAAGGCCATGCTGAGCCCTTCGCATCAACGTCAGCGTCTCTGACGAACTCGGCGTCGCAACCTTACGTTTTCCCGCCACTTAAGAATCCCGGTAAGTTCTGCGGGACTGATACCGTCGACGTTGACGATTGGTTGGCCATGTTCGAACGAGTGAGTGTGCCGAACAGATGGGATCCCACATTTCAATTGGCTAATGTGCTCTTTTACTTGAGAGGTACGGCCAAGGTATGGTATGAAATCAACGAAGAAGAACTCACAAGCTGAGACCAATGCAAAGAAAAGATGCGAGAGATGCTCGGCAAAACCGCCAGTCGTAGGACTGGCGGTTTTGGAATTGGAATTGGCAATAGGAATTGGCCTGCCGTGCCCAATCCCCTACAGAATCATACCTCGCATGCATTCAGGACGTGCTGGCCCTCTGCATAAAGTGACATGACAGAAGGTGACAAGGTCGGGCATGTCCTGAAAGGGATTGCCGACGACGCGTTCAATCTCCTGATGTGCAAGGTCTGTTACACCGTGGATGCGATCATCAAAATGTGTCGTCAGCTTGAGCAAGTGAAAAGTTGCCGAATTTCGCAAACATTTGCCCGACTTCCAAACACCGCTGCAACATCGACTTGCGAGGACCAGTCCGCACCACAACGTCCGTCGCCGCCTGGAGACCTGACACGCATTGTTCGTCGCGAATCGGAAGCAATGGCGCCCTCGGCGTTCTATTCGCGCAGTACCGATGCCACTCCTGTTACTGTTTTTCTTATTCAAGCCATCGTGCGCCACTAGCTTGAAAACATCGGAGTGCATTTCGTGTGCCATGTCACCGCGCCCAGAGTCAGCGAAAGCCCTTCCGCGATTCCCTCCTCCAACCGACGGTTTTCTCCACGTGCCCGCAACCCGGCTGAGTGGCGAACTGCAGATGACCGCATTATATGTTTCAACTGCCACCGCGTAGGATATATTGCTCATTACTGCTGCAACACTGGTCCTCGCCACTTCGTGCAACGACCCATATGACCCATTTCGACGGTACCGCCCGCACCTTTTCGCCTGCCGAAGAGTCTAATGCCGTTGACCAATCTCAAACGCTGGGTACAGCCACTCGCCTTCACCACGTGGGCACCAGGCTCGTTCGCCGCAAATACACCGTCGATCGTCCCGTTCACCGCAGCCACGGCGCTTTTCGTCCCCCGTGGCTTCCAGCCGCATTGTCTGGGAAAACTGAGAATTACAGCCCCCGGATGTGAAGTGAAGGGAAGTGAAGTGAACTTTATTGCCACATATATCAAAACAAGTTTAAACAACAAGGATGGTGGCATAAAAGCTGCATGTATAGGCAGCTTGACTAGTCCCACCTCCCAGAAATATAACAGCAGCAGCAAACATTAACAAGCATTCCTACTTGTCACAATAGCAAAATAGAAATACATAAAGAAAAGCGATAAGAGAAGAAGCAATAAGTATGAAACATTTTCAACAGGCACACTCATAAACAACAAAACATTGCTGTTTATAAAATTAGTTGAAGCATTTTCTTTCTGTAAATATGACGTATGTTGTCAACACTTAATTTATATTTGTTTAGTATTGTAGGAAGGCGGTAAGAAAGTGTTTGAAAACCGTAGTTTATGCGTGGTCGCGAAACGGCCCAGTGTTCGGTGTGTCGGTTTATGCGATATGATTGATTTATTTACAAGTTAGCGATGTTCCTCATATGAGTACTGCCCTAATTGTTTCATGTTTAAAAGAACTTATAAGCTGATACTCGTAAAAGTGGTCAACTCGGATAATTTTGAACTTCGAAAATAGGTCAGGCGTGTGCTCATTATAAGGTACAGCAGCAATAGCCCGTAGGGCTTGCGTCAGTGGCGTCAATTTTCTAATGATTGTTTAGTGGTGTTTGACCAAACGAGGTGACAATAGCACAGATGTCAAGCAAAGAGTGCATTATATATCATGAGTTTCTGATGTATTGGTAAATGTTTCTGGCATCTGTGCAGCATACCTAAGGCCTTACAAAGCTTAGATTTTAAGTGATCAGTATGGTGGTCCCAAGTTGCCAGTTCGTGAAAGATGACACCCAATGTTTTAGCCGACGCAGGGAGTACTACTTTAGAGTCATTTAGCGTAAGATGGTTTGTGTGATCGCAAGGCCTAGATTTTGCTTTAAAGAGTACTGCTTTTGTCTTCGAACAATTGAGCTGAAGTGAGTTTTTCACCGACCAATTATTTATTTTTCGTAATATTTCATTAGCCAGATGTATAAGTTCATCATCCTTAGTTCCTGGAACAAAAAAACTGGTGTCATCCGCGCAGATAATGTAGGTAACTGAAGCATCAACAATCACAATATCATTTGTATATATAACAAATAAACGTGGGCCTAGTATGCTGCCCTGAGGCCCACCTTACTCAATTGGTTTCAACGAAGAGTAATGTCTGTTTATTGATACACATTGCTTTGTATTGGTTATGTGACTTCTAATTAAATCTAGGGTGATTCCGCGTATGCCGTAAGAATTCAATTTATCTAATAGGGTTACATGATTTATTCTAATAAAAGCTTTTGAGAAATCTACAAGCACTACCAGACTTAGTTTCTTAGCCTCAATACTGCTCGAAATTATTTCTTTTTTAAGAAGAGCAGTTTTGGTTGAACAGCTAGCCTGACCTGAACCCGTGTTGTGTTGATGTTATTACGGAATTCTTGTCAAAAAAGAGGTCACTCTAAGTAGAATATTTTTTCTAAACCTTTAGAAAACAACGGAAGAATTGATATGGTGGGCAATTGCCTAAATTCTCCCTTTCACCACCTTTGTGTACCAGAGTTATCCTTACAACTTTCATCCGTTGTGGAAAAATGCCAGATGTTAATGCCAAGTTGTAAATGTGAGTGAGACAAGGTGTGATCAGGTCGATAACATGAAAGATTGGTTCGGACTTTAGCCCATTCACAACCTCACTTTTGCTTCGCCTGAAATTTTTGAACATGTTTAGAACTTCATTATTATCAGTTTCAAATAGATACAATCAATGTGGGATGGGGTTGGGTAAATATGTCAATGCATCTTAATCATGAGTGCTTTCAGCCAATGATAGAAAATATTCGTTAAATTTATTTGCTTGGGCTTCATTTTTGAAGCTCTCATTTCCTACATTAAGCTCATTAGCAGTAGAGGCGGGCCGCGATCGTGACAGGACAGAATCCAGCTTATTCCACATCTACTTTGCATCCACAATGCCATCAAACATGGAATAATAAGAGTCATGTTTCGCTGTTTAGGCAACTTGGTCAAGTGATTATGGAATTTTTTAAACTTTTTCAACACGTCAAGGTCACGAGTTGGCACAAATGAATGATACAAAGCATTCTTTTTCTTTATCAATTGGAGTAGCTTATAATTAATTCATGGTTTGCGAGCTTGTTTTCGTTTTTTTTGCTAGTTTATAAGAAAATGCTTATGATATACTGAGCACAAGGTTTCAATTAAGTGATCATAAGCCTTTTCAGGAGAAGAACAAGAGAGTATGTCATTCCAGCTTAACAAGCCTATTTCTTCACGAAAGCAAGAGAGAGACCGTGGATTGATGTCTTGAAAGTATATATGCCTTTGTTTTGAGTGATATTGTTTAGTTTGTACATTAGTAATCAAATAGATTGGCAAATGATCACTAAGCGTAACACTAATCGTACCGTGATGTAGTATATCAACAGTGTTTGTTATAAATAAATGAAATAAAGCCGCTGTAGTGGCTGTAACGGGAGTTGGTGTAGCTATAACATTTGAAGACTGTATGAAAGAAGCAGGTTGGAAAATTTGGTTCGTTTGTAAGATGATATGAGCATGTCAGTGTTCAGATCCCCTCCAAGTACTAAGGTATATTTGTTTTCATTTACAAACATAAAATATTCATCTATGAATTGGAAAAAAATTATTGATGCGGCCATGGGAAGGTCCATAGACAACAGTAATGAGAGTTTTTTTCAGATTTCAAGCACAAAATTTCAAAATCTTCGCAGCTTTGAGACCAATCATCAACATACTCATAGGCGATACTAGCTTCAACATATATGCATACACCACCGCCCTGTCTTTCTCTATACATGTGAACCACATTATACCCATTATTATTATTAACATCAGCATCATTGGAGTACTAAGTTTCACTTAGCATAATGACCGTAAACTTCGATCCAAATTCATCTATATAACTGCAGAATTCACCATCTTTAGAAAGCACTGACTGAATATTCAAATGTTGAAAACTTAAAGTCGATACACTCCTATCCACCATAATTGCAGTTAATTTACAAGGGCAAGTACACTTTACAGCCATTTTGGAGCCAAACTTCTAAAGAAAAGTGGCAGAAACATAAGGTCAATAACATATGTACAAAAACAATTTCTGACGACGTTGTTTCAAAGCAGCGCACTTTAAGACTAGTGCTCACAACAACAACACCATCACAGGAATAAATACATGAACTTAAAAATGGTGCAGTGCAAGCTGTAAAGCATAAATAAACGGAACTGTTGAAAAAGCCTAGCGTAGTAATAGTACTCGAGCTTTGTTTAGTCGGGCCAGCTGTAGCACACGTGAATAAAAAATCAAGGATAAGCAGAAATCTGCAAAGTATCGGCAAATATAATTACCATGTCAAATAAACATGCTTGTAATTATGCAGTGGCACGTTACAGAAACCAAAAGTAAGCCGAAAAATTTATATGCCTAAGCTTCATTTCATCATTCAGCACAAGGAGAGTGAATCCAATCAGGAATACAGGACACTTATTTAACTTTGTTTAGGTCCGCATCACAGGCAATATGTAGAACAGGTGATTGCTCGAATTTGTGCATGAGAACCTTCTCTGTGCCACCGAAACTTCCATTCTTTTTCACGCCTCAGTTGACGAGCTTTGCCCAACAGTCGCTTATTCTCAGCGCACAGGTGTTTATTAATATAAATAGGACTGTTCATCTCAAAGTCCAGAGCGGCAGTGTTTAACCAGGCGTGTAGCGCTGCAGAGAGAAATCTGTCTCGTGCAGACCGAGTCGTGAACTTTATGATGATGATGATGATAGTGATGATGATGATGGTGGTGGTGGTGATGATGATGAGTGGTTTTTAATGACGCAAGGGCCAATTCATGGCAAAAGAGCGTCATTTCAATCGCCTAGATATATGAACAGTCATATGATGTGTGGCTGTAAAAGAGCCTTAAAGTTCCTCGCGCTAACGTGGGTAAACACGTAGAAGCATTAAAACCATGACATTGACGTGAAATATGTGCAATATTACTAGATGTCAAGACGTCGTGATAGTGGGAAAGTGATGGTGATGCAGCCACCGCGGCAGCGACCTCTCTTCAGAGATTGTGCTACGGAGCGCCTGGGTATATGACATTAAGAGTACGTACATCTAATAAAAATGCCAGCAATGATTTATGAGGAAAAGGGGTTCTCTACCGATGAACATTGATGGGTGCAAGGGTATCTGCTCTCGGTAGGGATATAAAAAGTGCTTTTTCAGAGAGAATCTAAATCACTGCACTGGACAAGGATGTGGAGAACTGTGAGCGGTTCTCCACATCTCTCACACAATGGTGCATCGCTACCAGACGAAAGGTATGAATGTGTCAAGTATGTGTGTCCTATCTAGTCGTCTTGTAAGTGTGAATTGTGTAGCGTGATCTGCATACTGTTGGCCGATTTCCAAGTCTCGGCTTGACAACAAGCAGTTTGTTTTCTGTCTGCCGATCCCATAGGAGCTGCCAGCACGCCCTGAGCTCCCGTCGTAGAAATGCTTTCAGATCAAGTGCAGCGACAGCTACAGATGTATTGGCGCCAGCGTTGTCTTGGGCAGATGCGGTCAGCTGATCCGCCAACAAGTTTCCAGTGATTTCCCGGTGCCCTGGCACCCAGCAGACTACAACATGCCGTTTAAGAGCGTAGATCGTGCATAACTGAGAGCACAAGAACAAAAGGACAGAATTTTTATGTTTTCGAAGAGTTTTCAGAGCCACCACAACACTCAGCGAATCTGTGTATATTACTGCGTGTTGTAGTTTCAGTTTCTTAATATGCTTGACAGCCACAAATACCGCGTGAGCCTCTGCTGTGAAGATGCTTGTTTCGGTGTGCAGAATACCGGAGTTGGAGAAAGATGGGCCAACAGCTGCATAGGACACACCAGTGTGAGACTTTGGCGCATCTGTGAAAAATTCTGGGCAATTGTACTTGTGTTGGAGTTTGAGGAAGTGCGTGCGGATATGTACAGAAGGTGCGCGTTCAGTGACTTTCATGAAAAATCAATTGAAGTCTATGACTTGCCACTTCCATTGTGGCAGATATACTGCTAAAGCCATCAAACATTGTTCTAAAAGTGGCACAGCTCTTTCCTCAGCGAGCCTCCTGACACGGAGTGAGTATGGCTGTCTCAGCAAAGGACGGTTATTGAGCAAGGTACAGTTAGACATCGTTAATTGTGGAGTGAGCGGGATGTTCCTCATCAGCGTTAACCTTGAAATAGTATGTAAAAGACAGGTAACATCTCTGCAGCTGGAGCGACCATTCCTTTGATTCTACGTACAGACCCTCTACGGGGCTAGTTCGAAAAGCACCCGTAGAGAGGCGTATGCCTAGATGGTGGACAGGATCGAGAATCTTTAAAGCTGTTGGTGTCGCAGGCTGATAGATTATAGCACCGTAATCTAGGCACCTGCGTACAGGGCTTTTGTTTAAGTTCACCAGATATTTCCTGTCACTGCCCTACGTAGTTCGTGATAACGCTTTCTAAATATTGATGGTTTTTAAACACCTGTCTTTTAAATACTTGATGTATGGGATGAAGGTTAGTTTTATGTCTAATATTAGGCCCAGAAATTTATGCTCTGTTTTCACAGACAGACGTTGACCATGCAGGTTAATCTCCGGATCGGGATGAGCGCCCCACTTTCGGCTAAACAAGATGCAGGTACTTTTTTGCGCGTTCAGTTTAAAATCATTCTCATCTGCCCATTGAGAGACCTTGTTCAAACCTAGTTGAACCTGAAGTTCACACAATGAAAGGTTACAGGACTTAAAGCTGACCTGCACGTCGTCGACATATGTACAGTAAAACATATTCCGTCGGATAACCAGGCACAAAGAGTTCATTTTCACTATAAAAAGTGTACAACTCAATACCCCACCTTGCGGCAGTCCTGTTTCTTGAACTAATGTACGGGACAAGACAGTGCCCACTCGGACACGGAATGTCAGATGAAGACAGGTAGCTTTCGATTATTCTCAACATTCTGCCTCGCACATCTAGGTGTGACAGGTCTCGGAGTATGCCAAAGCGCAATGTAGTGTCATAGGCCTTCTCCTTATCGAGGAACACTGACAGAAAGAATTGTTTGTGAATGAAAGCATCACGAATTTGTGCCTCGATAAGCACAAGGTCGTTAGTAGGGAACTTAGCCTCTCGAAACCCGCACTGGTATCGGTCAAGCAGGCTATTGGTTTCAAGGAAATGCATCAATCGTCTGTTCAGCATTTTTTCAAAAACCTTGCATAGGAAACTTGTCAATGCTATGGGCCTGCAGCTTGATACTAAAGATGGGTCCTTGCCCTGCTTAAGAATCGGAATAGTGATTGCTTCTTTCCAGGTGGAAGGGATCTCACCGGAAAACCAAACGGCGTTATACAAAGAAAGAAGAGTTTTCTGGGTTTCAGGAGGCAGGCGTTTGAGCATTTCGTATAATAATATACGGTCAGAGCCTGGGGCGGTTTTGTTACAGCAGTTTAATGATGCTTGTAACTCAGCTAAGACGAAAGGTTCATTGTATGTCTCATTGTTTGTGTATTTGCGTTCTATTTTCTGTTTTTCTATTCTTGCTTTATATCGTTGAAATGCTGGACTGTAATGGGACGAGCTGAAGACCTGTTCAAAGTGTGCACCAAGAGAGTTCGCTTGGCCTTCAAAACCATTTTCTTGTGTGCTTACTAGAGGAAGAGGATGTGGTTTCCATCCTACTACCCTACTGGCCATTCTCCAGACTCTTGTTTCATGTGTACATGTACTGATTCGCAATAAAAACCTCTGCCAGCTCTCTCTCCTGGCCTGTCGGCGCGTTCTCCTGGCTTGTGACTTCATGTTTTTAAAATCGACAAGATTTTCAGCGGTCGGTGAGTCTCGGAGCAGTCTCCACGCTTTGTTTTGTTGTTTCCGAGAATTTCGGCACTCACTGTTCCACCAGAGACTCGTTTTCTGACGAGTCCAGATATTTGCGGAATTCGCTTAGCTGCAGCTCTAATAACAAAAGCAGTAAAGTATTGTACAGCTGCATCTAAGCTGGAACCGCATTTGTTAGTCCAACTTAAGCTAGCAGCTTTGTAAAACTGGTCCCAATCGGCTTTTCCTATCAGGCATTTGGGAACCTGTGGGTACTGCTGAGCTGAGAACTACAGGATAGTGGTCACTTCCAAAAGGATTATTAATGACTTTCCAGTGGAGTAGCGGAAGAAGCGATGGAGATACAATGCTTAGGTCGATGGACGAGTAGGTATGATTAGCACAGGCTATAATATGTTGCCTCTTTAATATTCAGACACGCAGCAGAGGAAAAAACAAACTGTTCAATCAGACGACCTCGTGCATCGCAGCGTGAGTCAACCCACAGACTGCTATGTGCGTTAAAATCTCCAAAGAGAAGGTATGGTTCTGGAAGTTCATCAATTAACGCCTAGAATTCTTGTTCCCTAAGTTGGTGCTGAGGAGGTATATAAATAGAGCAAATTGTGACCAGTTTATTCAAGATAATGGCTCGGACGGCTACTGCCTCAAGAGACGTCTGAAGTGATAAATGTGTACAGGCAGTTCCTGGATCCACAACAATGGCAACGCCAACGGAAGACGCGAATGCATCATTCCGATTCTTTCTAAACATAGCGTAATGACGTAGAAAGTTTGTGTGTTTCGGTTTCAAGTGTGTCTCTTGTACACACAGCCCTTTTGATGTATATTTGTGTAAGAGGTCTTGAATATTGTCGAAGTTTTTCAGCAGTCTTCTGACGTTCCACTGTAATATTTGTGTCATTTTATTCTGTGTGGTGCTGTGTGTACAAAGGTGTTGCCTTACTTTACAGGGTCCTTCAGAGGCCCTGTAATTCGTAGTCTTTTTTTTAGTGCGCTCCAAAGAGCTGCGCCTCTCCTTCGGCGTCTTGGGCGCCGGAGGAGTCGTACTTGTATCCATCACCTCTTGTGAGGTGGTGGATGGTGTCTGCTCGGCAAGCGCATTAACAGAACTTTCGGACCTAACTGCGCTTGCAGTGGCCTGAGGTCCGGCCGACTGGGGAGCCTGCTAGCCCAGTTTGTAGGGTGGCGGAGCAGTACTGGCTGCTCCAGCCAAGGGCGCTTGTGGCGCGCCCACAGCCTCACTCTGTGTGACTTTTGCGGGCACGGAAACATGCGGCGCGGCGCACCGACGCGTCACATCGGCCAAGGATGGACTGGACTGATGAAAAGAGAACCGTTTACGTGCTTCTTGAAAGAGAACCGTTTACGTGCTTCTTGAATGGTCTACACAGCTCGTTTCTTGATTAGAAGCAATATAATGAAGATAGAGAAAACATAGCAAACATTATTAGTAGTGTAGTGACTATGACACAAAGGAAAATGAAGTAAAATAGATGAAAAAAGGCTTTTGCTTTTTGTGGGCCTTGGAGCCACAAACTAGCACTCTTGAAACAAACCACACTTCATTAAGCCACTTATGCTATGAAGAACACTCATTAGATGCTTTTTTTATGAAAGTCAATGTTGATGATTAGTGGAGTTTATTGGCGCAAGGGCCAGATGTGGCCAAAGAGCGCCATAGCAATGATAATGAACTGTGTGATGTGCAGTGTAGATAAAACAGATGTGACGTGGCTGTAAATGGGCCTAAAAAACAGTCGCTGTAGGTGCGTAAAATATATATAAATATATATAAATAAATATATATATATATATATATATATATATATATATATATATATATATATATATATATATATATGTATATATGTATATATATATATATATATATATATATATATATATATATATATATATATATATATATATATATATATATATGGTAAAATTATGGCAATGACAAATGATGTGTGCTATGGAGACATAAAATGGTTTAAAGTGATATGTATGTGAAATAAAAACTTGGCATGGAGCACCAGTGCCTCGACAGAGCCCTTAAAGCAAGAGCATGGAGGCCTGGGCTCATTGAAAGCTGCTATCACAGCGGCATGCTCTGAACAGAGGGTGCCCTATGAACCTGTTGGGCTAAAAACATTTAATGTTGTGCTAAAAACATTCAATACTACATTCTTTAAAAAGCTTAAAACTGATTTTGCATCAAAAAGCGGTTCTTCACCGAGAAACATAATCGGATGTAAAGGAAGATTATAGCGGTAAGCTAAAGCAAAATATTTCTTTCTCTCACTTTCAGCTCCGGACACTTCAGGAGGACGTGGAGGATGGTTAACCTCTCACCAGATCTACCACAAGTAGGAGGTTCATCGCCAGTCAGCAGCAAGCTATGGGTACCATAAGTGTGTCCTATTCTGGGGCGACAGAATAGGACATCAGTTCGCCATGTTCTTGTAGTGGAGGGCCAGTAACCCAACCGCGGCTTAATCAAGTGAAGCTTATTATTTATTTCTGTGTCCCACAAGCGTTGCCAGTGGTTTCGCAGTTTCTTAAGTAGGAAGGGTTTTAGATCTGTTGCAGGGACAGTAGCTGTGGGGTTAATAGCGCGCAATATAATTGACGTGGCCATTTGGTCAGCTAACACATTGCTCTCGATGCTTCTATGGCTAGGAACCCAGCAAATAGTAACATGCTGGTTGGACATATACACTGTACACAGAACGGAATACAGCTCAATTATTACCGGATTTCTGAATCTGAAAAGGGATCTTAATGCATTTACGACGCTTAACGAGTCTGTGAATATAATTGATTTTTGTATGTTTGATTCCCGTATATGCTTCACAGCCGACAATAGTGCATAACCCTCAGCCGTAAATATACTTGTTTCCGGGTGCAGCACACCGGATTCCTAGAAGGATGGTCCGACGGCTGCATAAGCCACCCCTGCATGCGACTTAGAAGCGTCAGTATAAAACTCTACGCATGAGTAGTTGGACAGGAGTTGTCGGAAATGCATTTTAATATGTGCTTCGGGTGCATGTTTAGTGATCTCGGCAAAGGAAGTGTCACAATGTATGAGCTGCCACTGCCACGGCGGTAAATGTTTTGTTGTGGGCATAGGACAAAGTTCTAGCAGTGGTACACCCATTTCCTCACTTAAGCTTCTCACACGCAAAGAGAACAGCTTTCTCGCTGCGGGTCGATTATGGTAGAGGGTGGCAGCGGGCATATCGTTTATAGCTAAATAAGAAGGATGCTTTATGTTTGCGCGTACCTTTATAAAATAAGTGAAACTGCTATAGGATCGCTGTAGATGAAGTGACCACTGATTCGACTCTACATAGACACTCTCGATCGGACTTGTCCTGAACGCACCGGTTGCCAGTCGGATACCCAAATAATGAACGGGGTCTAGAATTTTCAAAGCACTTGGCGTTGCGGAATGATAAATTATATATAATCAAGGCGCGACCAAAGAAGGCTTTTGTACAAGTTCAAGGGACACTTCCGATCACTACGCCATGTTGTACGTGATAGGAGCTTTAGGAGGTTCATCGCTTTCAGACATTTCATTTTTACATGTTTAATATGGGGAATAAACTTGAGCTTAGAATTTAAAGTGATTCCTAGGAATTTATGCTCGCTGCTCACAGAGAGTTGGTCGCCCTTGATCGCAATATTTGGTAGTGGCATCACCCCTCGTTTGTTTGAAAAGAGTACGCAAGTACTTTTCTGGGTGTTTATTTAAAAACCGTTCACATCCGCCCATCTGGAGAATTTATTCGTTCCAAGCTGCACATGTCGTTCGCAGATAGACATATTGCATGATTTGAAACTCATCTGCACATCATCAACATACACAGAATAAAACATCGCGCTCGGAATGACTGACTGCAAGGAGTCCATTTTTACAAGAAAGAGTGTACAACTAAGCACGCCCCCTTGCGGAACACCAGTCTCTTGAGTAAATGATCTAGAGAGAGCACTTCCCACTTTTACGCGGAAGGTTCGGTTAGACAGATAACTTTTAATTATGTTTAGCATGTTCCCATGGATGCCCATGGCGGCGAAATCGCTTAGAATTCCGAATCGCCATATGGTATCGTACGCTGTCTCCAGGTCCAAGAATACCGAAAGTACAAACTGCCTATGAATAAATGCATCTATGATGTGTGTCTCTATGCGAACAAGGTGGTCTATTGTCGAACTCCCCTCTCTGAAACCACACTGAAGGGGGTCTAGAATACTGTTACTTTCTAGGAAGTGGGTTAAGTGCCAGTCTAACATTTTCTCATATAGTTTGCATAAACAGCTTGTTAACGCTATTGGCCTGTAGCTGGCGGCTAAGGACGAGTCTTTGCCTTGTTTAAGTACCGGGATGACTATCGCTTCTTTTCATGACAATGGAATATATCCAGCTTCCCACATGGTATTGAAGAGGGTTAGGAGCGTTTTTAGTGCTTCTGGGTGAAGATACTTGATCATTTCGTACGTTATACGATCGCCACCTGGCGCCGAGTTGTTGCAGTACGCCAGAGATGCCTTAAGTTCAGCTAATGAAAATGGGCAGTTGTAAGCCTCCCTGGATGGACGTTTAGATTTAAGGTGTTGCCGCTCTTCGCGTTCTTTGAATCTTAAGAACGTTTCTGTGTAATGCGATGCACTGGAGACGTATTCAAAGTGTTCGCCTGGGCAGTCCGCCTGCTCCTCCAGGCTCTCCCCTCGGCTACTTACCAAAGGTAGGGGGTGTGACTCCCGACCCATTAACTTGTTTACCTTATTCCAAACCTTCATTTCGTCGGTGTAAGAATTTATAACAGAGATGTACCTATTCCAACTTTCTTTCTTTGCAATACGACGCGTTCTTCTGGCTTGGGACTTAACCTGTTTGAAATTGTTGAGGTTTTCAGCCGTTGGGTAATTTCGGAATAGTCTCCAAGCTTCATTTTGTCTATTGCGCGCTTTCCGACAATGGTCGTTACACCATGGGATGCGACGTTTATTGGTCATTCCATTGGTTTGCTTGATACATTTCACTGCAGCGTCAATAATAAAACCTGTTAGGTATGCTACAGCATCGTCTATATTAAAATCAGTAATCTCATCTCCGCCTGAACATTTAATTTCTCGAAACAGTTCCTAGTTGGCTGACTTGGTGTTAAAGCGAGGAAAATTAGGCGAGCATGTATTTTCTTTTGTTAACTTTAACATAATCGGGAAGTGGTCACTCCCAAAAGGGATCTTGAGAACGAACCACTCCAGATATGAAATTATAGCACTCAAGACAATACTCAGGTGTATAGAAGAGTATGTGTTGTGTGTAGTGCTGTAATACGTTGGTTCTTTTTTGTTTAGTAGACATGCACCTGACGAAAAGAGAAAGTGTTCTATTAGGCGTCCTCGTGCATCTAAACGGGAGTCGCCCCATAGGGGATTATGTGCATTTAGATCACCGACGACTATATATGGCGGAAGAAGTTCATCAATGAAGCTTTGAAATTGTGTCTTTGAAAGTTGATAGCACGGGGGAATGTAAACAGAGGTAATTGTTAGTAGCTTCCCCAACAGCACTGCTCGGACAGCAACTGCCTCAAGAGAAGTTCGGAGATTTAATTGCTTACAGGCAACACCTTTATCAACTATTATAGCGACACCGCCCGACGAAGCGGCAGCGTCGTCACGGTCTTTGCGGAAGATGGCATAATGCTTTAGAAAGTTTGTTTGCGTGGACTTGAGATGTGTTTCCTGAACACACAGCACCTTTGAAGTATGTTTATTAGGAAGTTCTCTAATATCATCGAGGTTATGGAGAAGTCCTCTCACATTCCACTGTAAGATCTGTGTATCCATTTTAGATGTGTTTTGTGCTGTGTGCTCAAGGATAGAAAGTTAGCTCATGGACCCTTTCCAGGGGCCATGACACGAGATTTTTCTTTTTTGGATCTGTCAACGGAGTCGCGCCAATACTTAGGCGCTGGCTGCGCCCTCACGCTCGGTGTTGTGTCCATTGCCTCTTGCGAGGCGCTGAACACGCTCTCTTGCGATCGCTGCGTTTGTTTTGAGGGCCTCGCCTCAAAGACGAGACCTTCGCGGTTCCCAGCCCGGAGGTTGGTGGGTCTTTCTTGGATGGCGGAGCAGCACTGGCTGCAACCACCGAGGGGGCGGATGGCGTCACCGCTGGCTCACTACGCGTGTGTCAGACAGGCGCCAGAGGCCGTAGTGGCGCTGTCCCCTGACACGCCACTTCGGCAAAGCTGGTTTCTGGTAGGCAGGACACCTTCCTTCGTGCCTCCCTAAATGAAATGTTTTGTTTTACTTTAATTGTGACAATTTCCTTTTCTTTTTTCTAGCATGAGCATGACTGCGAGTACGCGGCATGCTCCCCATTACAGTTCGCAGAGTGAAGAGAGTTTTCACAGGCATCTGATGTGTGTTCTTCAGCGCTGCATTTCGCGCAAGTTAGGCAGCCTCGGTAGTTCTGTGAACTGTGGCCGAACCGCTGGCATTTGAAACATCGGAGAAGGTTTGGTATATATCACCTCACTTGAAGCCTGATATACCCAGCCTCAACGGAGTCAGGCAGTACACTTGAATTGAAGGCGAGTATCAGATGCTTAGTCTGGATTTCTTTGCCATCACGCCTCATCCTAATTTGTTTCACGTTGATGACATTCTGTTCGCTAAAACCATCCAGGAGTTCAGCCTCCGGCCGTAAGCCCTAACAGGTCATCATCTGCAACAACGCCACTGGTGGTGTTCATGGTTCGGTGTGGGGTTACTATTAGTTTGGTATTTCCAAATTTCACTAGATTAGACAAATTATCATACTGTTTCTGGTCGCGGAGCTTCAACAGGAGGTCACCACTTGCCATTCTCGATGCTTTATATCCTGGGCTAAAGATTTCTGTCAAAGACTTCGAAACAAGAAAAGGTGAAATTGTTGTTACTGGTTTGCCGGGTGTTTCACCGTGGATAACGTGGAATCGGGGAAAGGATACTCTCTGGTGACCAAAAAACTGGAATACTTCATCGGTGCGCCCTCTTTTCTGAGGGCGATCAAGGAGTGGAGGGAAGGAACTAGCCATAAAAAAAGGTTTATTTTCGGCAGCGGCGCCAGCCACCCACCATGGAGTCCTACAAGGAAACACTGCAGGGTCTGTAAGCACAGGCCCTGCAGACGCCAGCTGTACACCACCACTATTGATTGATTGATATGTGGGGTTTAACGTCCCAAAACCATTATATGATTATGAGAGACGCCGTAGTGGAGGGCTCCGGAAATTTAGACCACCTGGGGTTCTTTAACGTGCTCCCAAATCTGAATACACGGGCCTACAACATTTCCGCCTCCATCGGAAATGCAGCCGCCGCAGCCGGGATTCGAACCCGCGCCCTGCGGGTCAGCAGCCGAGTACCTTAGCCACTAGACCACCGCGGCGGGGCGCACACCACCACTATAACCGAATATGGTGTATCCAAGGTAGGATAGCCACACAGGGCTAACCCTTGCCGCCAGGAAACACGGAAGTCAACGGAAGAGAGTAGAGGACAGGAAAGATTTAAAGTAAGAGAAAAGACGAAGATGTGAGGGGGAGACAGGAAAAGGCGACTGCCGATTCCCCCGGGCGGGTCAATCCGGGGGTGCCGTCTACGTTAAGCCAGGGCCAAAGGGGTGTGTTGCCTCTGCCGGGGGGGCCTTAAAGGTCCAATCACCAAGCGTCAGCTCAACCCCACGGATCCCCTTTTCCCCGGACACGGCAAAGCCACACACGGCTAGGCATGGGAGGGAGTAGAAACTCTCCCGTTAGCTCGGGTCGGTGGTGTCGCTACACACCAAACGCCTACTTGCACAGGCGCCCCTGCGGGGGGAAGTCAATGTTGAAAAGATGCCAGGCCTGCACGGAAGGCGCAGCACAGTCACATCAAAAGCAAGAAGAGCGGCCTTTCACAGCCTTTTCTAAACTCTCATTTGGTATCTGCTGCAAGCACACTTGCTGGATACCCACTACGGCATTAATAATAATAATTTCTGGGCAGTAGGCCGACATACGCTATGCTATCTTTCACCATTCTTTTGAGAAGCGTGGTATCCGCTACACACTAGCATTGAATTTTGAGCCAATTGTTCATGCGGTGGCTGACGACAATGAGCAATTATGCCTGAAGTGGGTACGCGTCCCATTTATGTGGAGATCAAGAACAAGCTTTTGCAATGGGTCGGAGCATTAGGCAACCCACTCGTTACGCTATTCGCATTGTGTGATGCCTGGTTGTTCTTTTGCTGTTATGAAACGCTTTATTACTCAAAATAACACGTGCCCCGCCGTGGTGGTCTAATGGCTAAAGTACTCGGCTGCTGACCCGCAGGTCGCGGGTTCAGATCTCGGCTGCGGTGGCTGCATTTCCGATGGAGGCGGAAATGTTGTAGGCCCGTGTGCTCAGATTTGGGTGCACGTTAAAGAGCCCCAGGTGGTCGAAACTTCCGAAGCCCTCCACTACGGCGTCTCTCATAATCATATAGTGGTTTTGGGGCGTTAAGGCCCACATATCAATCAATCAATAAAAATAACACGCTTCCTTCAGGGCATCAAGCCTGCCTAAGGAAAGTTTGCGAACAAGTCGCGAGCAGCTGTGTGGCTCAGTGTATACATGTGTATACCACCAAATGT
This sequence comes from Rhipicephalus microplus, assembly GCF_043290135.1. Classification (NCBI taxonomy): domain Eukaryota; kingdom Metazoa; phylum Arthropoda; class Arachnida; order Ixodida; family Ixodidae; genus Rhipicephalus; species Rhipicephalus microplus. The sequence goes on from NC_134702.1 coordinate 206,593,199, forward strand.
GAAAACCTTCTTTTTTAAACTTCAGACGGGAACCTTGCCAGTAAAAACGTGGCTTGAAGAGAGAGGGATGTATGTACCATAGGGAAGCAGCTGTCTCCTGTGTAACAAACCTGAGACCATTGAACATATGTTTATTGATTGTAAGAACGCTATTTTCTTTTGGGACAATTTACAGAGGACTTTAAAAAAGGATTTACCTCTTACTTCATATGGAATTCGTTTTTTGCCTTGTGATAGTTCTGTGCAAAATTTGGATGTTATATTTTTACTTGGTCTTCATTCGGTTTGGCGTAGTATGCTATCGTACAGACACTGTGATGTGAGAGTTCTGTCCGTTAATGAGTGTTTCGTGGAAGCTGTTATAAAAGTGCGAGATCTGTATAAGACTACCGACTGTGTTGATGATGTAATATCTTTGTTTGACGCGTTATCACTCATGAAGAACGTATGATACTGATTGTCATATTAGCTTGACCTGTAGTCAAGAAGGCTATAAAGGAAAAAAAGTGGCTCAGTGGTAGAATACTGGGCTTGCATGCAGCGGACCCGAGTTCGAGACCCTCTGTGTCTCTTGGCACTAGGTTTTTTTTTTCTTCTTTCGTGCAACAGTGGCTAGGTATACCGATGGGAACGGACAGCTACGGCTCCACACATGACACAAGTTTCGATCTTGTCACATCTTTTGCTGTAAAACTGCAAGAATAACCACCATGCTTTTCAATGGTTAACAATGATATGTGTTGAACAGTACTGGCATCATACAGACCAGTATCACTAACTTCGTGCGTAGCGAAGCGGATGGAGAAGCTGGCCTGTGTTCGGCTGACATGGTGGATGGAAAGTCACAAGGCCCTTCCAACATGTATGACAGGGTTTTGACAACGGTTGAGTGCACAGGACAACATCTTGGACTTGGTGAGTCACTTAAAACACCAAAGAGCATACGACTTTTCAACTCTGGCAATATTCCTGGACGTTTCAAAAGCACACGACTACGTGTTCCAAGGTGCGATAATTTGTGGTCTGGCATCTATGGGAATAACGAGGCACTATTTACGCTTTGTTCAGGCGTTTCTTAGTGATAGCTCGATGCAGGTGAAGTTAAGGACAGTGCTCAGTAGCTCAAGCAAAATCACCAGAGGAGTGCTACGGGGCAGTGTCCTGTCTCCGATGTTGTTCAATGTGGCCACGGCTGATTTACCTAATGCTCCCAAGACTGTGAGCAAGACAGTACCAATATCAATTTATGCCGACAAAATATGCATCTGGCTGTCTGGATATCAGCATTATCGATATAAATGATTAGCCAAAGAGTTATGCACTCCGCACAAACCTATCTTGAATTTTGGATTAACAATCTCAGTTGGAAAGTATCAATTCATGCTATTCCCAGGTATGCAAATACGAGAAACAAGGATGAAAATATTACTTCCTGGTACATCAATTAAGCAAGTTGAGTACATGAGGTTCCTTGGAGTCACACTAGACAGCAGGATGAATTGGCGACGAGCAGTAGACAAGACGTCAGCGCTGACACCCCATGTAAACATTCTTCGAAGGGTGGCAGGAACAAGCTGGGGGAGTCACCCAACATCAATGATAAAGTTACACGAGGCAGTAATTGTCAATTTGAGTACGAACGGCTAGAAAAATTTCATCGTAAAGGCCTCAGAGTTGCTTTGGGAGTGCCAAAGTTTGCAGCGAGCATAAAGGTGCTTCATTAAGCTCGTCTTTCGCCGTTACGTCTTCTCGCCTCTCAACGACTGCTGACACAGCTTTGCCGACTTGGCGAATTAAGCCCACAACGAGCACTACCCTGTCGCCTTCGGTGACGCACGGAATCGCGAGCTTTCGTGGCCCTCAACATCCTTCGCCATCTCATCATCGATTTCCCCAAACAAAGACAACTTCGACAAGACCCACCTTGGTCACATGAGGATGTCGACTGCCAGGTGACGATTCTACGGATGCACAGCAAGCGTTCCACACCCACAGCAGAAGTACATTCTTTGGTACTGGAATATATTGAAGAAAATTACGCCGATTATTTGAAAGTTTTCACCGATGAATCAGTCGACATAGTGCGCGGAAGCAAGCGCTGCAGCATTTGTGATCCCGGCTCTAAAGGCGTCCTGGGCAGCGCGACTCGAGTGCGTTGTTTCATCGACAGAATGTAAAAACGTGGGAATTCAGGCAGCCCTGAAGAAACTGAAGCTTTGTAGGCAGCAACAAGTCATACTATTTTCGGACAGTAAGCCCGCTTTGCAGCGGCTAAAACATGAATTGCTTTTGAATCGATGCACTCAAAGATCACTGCGAATCGTTAAAAACCTGCATGGCATTGGTATAAACATTAAGTTTCAATGGATTCCATCACCTGTGGGTATAGCGGGTAAAGAGGCAGCTGGCGGACTTGCCCGGAGTGCCCTGGAGCTTACACCAACGAAGAACGCTCCCAAAGACAACCAGCGTATCTTACGAGAAACTGTCAATAAGCATTTTCACTCGTTATGGCTGACACCTCACCAGCCAGGCGTGACACAAGGGCAATCAGGGGAAGAGGCCTGCTTGCTTCATCGCATTCGAACGAGATCAGCGCGTACACCAGCATGGCTTCACAAGATCAGACTCTCCGCGACGCGCTTGTGCCCGAAGTGCAAGGAAAACGATGATATAGAACACTATTTGCTTAAATGTCGTGTGCTTAAGAAAGAATGGCAAGGTTTATTTGAGGAACTGCAACAGTTAGGCTCACTATGCGACAGCGTGACTGATATTGTGTTTCCGCGTGCTTCCTCGATCTTAAGGAAACGGGTGTCACGACTTCTCTTGAAATTTTTGATTGCTACAGACCTCGCATGTAACTGGTGATAAGTGACAATTGTGTTTGGTGTATTTTATTCTGACAGTTGCAGCTTATGCCTTATAGAAAGCAATATAGAAGATCACAATTGGCTAACATGATTTTGCATTCATGCAACGTGACATTAAGTGCATTAAAAGCTGTATATTTGAAACCTGAGTGTGAACTTTTGAATGGTAATATTTTAAACCTAATGGGTTTAAGAAGCATGGCTAGGTCTCTTAGTTTCTGCCAAGTGGGAAGCCACATTAGGATACAAAGTAATGAAAAGGTGAAACAATGTAGTTTTTTGGGCAATACAACTACCCAAGGCAGCCACAAAATTATTTGTCTAGTGTTTGGTAGAAACAGGGAGACTCTTCACCAGGTGATAAGCTGTTTCCACTTGACAGTGCCCTTCAGTTAGTAGGGCTTCACTCTTAGTAGCTGAAGGCATGTTTTGAAAGTTAAAGGGGATTTTCAAAGCATAGATATGTGGCAGCAGGTGTGAAAGTGCTAGGGTAAAAATCTGAAGTTGTAGGTACACAAGCTTTCCCATAACTTATAAAAAAGATTGCCAATAGTCATGGAGTCCCGCTTGGTTTTTCGGTGCCAAACAAGCTTACACAGCTCCTTGCTCGCACGAGAAAGGTGAGTAGCAAGAAGAAACAACGCTCAAATAAGCGTAGCCCGTCCTTTATGAAATGTGTGCAAAGAGTGGTGTACAAAATATCGCTGTCTTGTGAAAAGTCATATATACAGAAAAACGTGACCCTTTAAGTTGCTTCAATGACCGATTAAGGAAGCATGCGCAACATCTAAAGAAAGCAGACTGGGCCCATGTCTCGTCGCACTACTGGAAATGCATGAGTGAACCAATATTTCGTGAGGCCAAAATGCTAGGAAGAAACCGGAAGAAATCGGCTCGTGAAATGTGGAAGACAAGTAACATAGTTAGTGACACACCAATCTGCTTGTACAAGAACAACATAAAATTTATTTATATCACCCGCTTGTAGCCTGATAAGTGTTGTCTCTCTGATATGCGCTTGCAGAGTCTGTGAACCATTGTGCTTATATGTTTCAATGCAACCATTAGAATAAGCTATTTGTTTGTAGTTCCTGTCATGTCTCTCACGTGTTTCTGTCTTTTTACCTCTGAAATCACCATGTTATGTAATCACCAACTCCCACAAGTTCCAATTGAATAATAGTATTAATACTCTTTTTGTTACTGTTCAATGTTTCCATCAGTTTGATCGTTCGTGAACTTGCTCAATGATAGTCACTACAAACATGAATGGATGAAGCACAATATATTGATAAGGCGTTACACAATGTGCTATTCATAAAAAAGGGGGAGGGGTAGTACCACAGGCACTAGTAGCAGGGGAGTGAAACTTCCTATACCCTCCATGGAACGCGATATTCGTTCGCAGCGCCGGACGAACGCCTGGTGTTTGGGGGCGGTACGAAAACATGGCGGCGCATTGCATACATGCACTGGGGGACGCCATCTTGATGAGGACTAAGGATCCGAGTGGCGAGGGGGGGGATTTAACGCCAAATTCAATTGGGATGCACCAGCAAGCCAAATTGAGCGAGTGGAAGGTATTCAGATGGCGAGCACGCGACCTTCTTCCTGTTGCGCAACCCGCCACATGATGAAAACGGCCATCATTGCGTTCTGATTGATGGTCTGCCCGTCCACCTATTTGTGCACTACTTATTCTAAGTAAGACGTTGTTTTTGTTTACGTGTACACATAAGTTAGACAAGAATAAAGAGCAGAGTTTGTTTGAACGTTTTATTGCCTAAACGTACGGTTTATGCAGTACAAATACAACTTGAATGTTTTACGTTTTTGGTCGCATACAAAAGTGGACCGCACATGCCAGCATGCTAATAACCTAGTATCAATCCAGTGCACATTGCCGCACATACGTATATACAAAGACAAAAGAAAAACAGTAATAACTATACACAAGTTCACAGCACGTATCACGATATAAAATCATCCCATGAGTGGGACAAGATAATACGGCACACCACACACTTAGGATGCAAGAGGAAATGATACAAAAACCATAAGGTACCGGAGTTAGACATTGCTACATTTTCTATTCAGCGTCAGGTTTCTTTATAAAAGCTTAAGCAAAAATTTACAAAATACTGAAGCCACAATAGAGTGTTCTCATAAAATAACACGAAGGGTTTATGATGATGATGATGATGATGATGATGGTAGATTTTAGTGGCGCAAGGGCAACTCAGGCCAAAGAGCGCCAAACACACGGTTTTTGGTCGATTTGATTATAAAAAGTCTACTCAGGGTGGCAAGAGTAAAAGAGTAGTGTATAGAACTTAAACTTAGGTGTAGTGACTATGTGTGATGGGTTTAAAACAGGCTACGCTTATGGGTTTCACAAAGTCATGCCGTGTCGTCAACAGTCCTTGTCAAGACAAGGAGTGCGCGCTGCATGACATTTGATAAAAAGAAAGTCTCAGCGGTTCCCTCAGGATTGAGAGGAGGCTGAGATTAGTGAGAATATGTTATGGAATGTAAGAAGCCTACACTAGCTAAAAACTTTAAGACTACTTTTGGGGGAAACAAGGGATCGTCTCCAAGAAAAAATTGTGGATGAGGCGGAATGTGACATTTGTACAACTTTGAAAAGTGACACAATCTTTCTGGTTCGAGGTACGGACAGGTAATTAGAACGTGAACGACAGACAGCTCATCACCACATTTTGCACAATGTGGTGCTGGAGAGTTCTTTAAAAGGTGCGAGTGTGTTGCATGTGTATGACCGATCCTGAGTCTGCACAGTGCAACCTCTTGGTGCCTGTTACGTTTTTCAGTCAGATATCTTCCTATTCTTGGCTTTACTAAGTGCAGTTTGTTTGAATTTGCTGCGTTCCATTCATCTTGCCATTGCTTACGCATTCGGTTTCTGATTAGCGGCCTCAAGTCCTCATATGGAATGACGGCTACGTCTACTGTTGGGCGGAGTGCAGCGGTCTTCGCAAGTTGGTCCGCTGCCTCATTGCCAGCTATGTTGCAGTGTCCCGGAATCCAGCATAGCGTGATTTTCAGGTTGGATCTGTGGGCTGACATGAGGCAGTTTAGAAGGGTATTAGTCACTGGATTTTTATGTGTCTTTGCGGAAGACAACGCAGTCACTGCACTGAGGGAATCTGTGTATATGATGGAGGCTGGTTCTTTCTTCTTTAAGATGTGCCTTACAGCTAGCAGTATGCCATAGCACTCAGCAGTAAATATGCTGGTATGTTCATTCATTGTTGCAGATTCAGAGTACGCTGGGCCGTATGCAGCACATGCGACGGCCGAGGACTTGGAAGCATCAGTGTAGTACTCAGCACACCTGTATTTTGCCTGCAAGTACATAAAATGCTGATCGATTGCGATTGGGAGGCCATGCTTTCCTACCTCTAGGAATGACAAGTCGCAATTGATAGCTCGCATTTCCCATGGTGCCACAGTGTCCTTGTGGGAACTTAGTTGAAGATTGGAGACAGGTATATTAAGATTTTCAAAGTGTGAGGCCACTCTAATGGGATACGTTGGCGTGGCTGATGGTCGCCTCAAGAACAGGTGGGCGTTTGATGTATCCTGCAATAGCTCGCGAGATGGGTGGTCGACATGAGAGAGCACCTTGGTTGCATACTTGATGCTTGTGAACTGCCGTCGTCGTTCTAATGACCACCGATCTGTCTCAACATACAGGCTGGCTATTGGGCTGGTTCGGAAGGCGCCACTAGCCAGACGAAGCCCATGGTGATGCACTGGGTCGAGCATCTTAAGCGTGGATCTCGATGCTGATTCGTACACAACTGAGCCATAATCAATACGTGAGAGCACTACACTACTGAAAAGGTTTAATAGACAGTCCCGATCTGTACCCCATGACTGATGCGAGAGAATCTTGAGCAAGTTCAAGGCTTTCAAGCATTTCAGTCGCAGCTGCTTGATGTGTGGGATAAAGCTGAGCTTTTCATCCATCACAACACCTAAAAATTTATGATCCTTCTTAGTAGCGATGGTGTGTCCATTCATTGAAATGTTGGGGGGCGGCCTTATACCACGTAGTTTTGAAAAGAGTAGGCAGACAGTCTTGTCACAGTTAAACTTAAAACCATTTTTTTTTTGTCTGCCCAGCTTGAGAGCTTATTTACTGCCAACTGAATCTGACGTTCGCAGATGGCTAGGTTGCACGATTTGAAGCTGATCTGAATGTCATCAACATATACAGAGCAGGAAATTGTTTTAGGCAGTATAGTGTTTATGGAGTTCATTTTTACGATGAATAGTGTGCAACTAAGTACGCCACCTTGGGGGACACCATTTTCCTGAGTAAACCGCCTTGAAAGAACATTTCCAACACGAACCACGAACGTACGTTCAGAGAGGTAGCTTTGAATTGTATTCAGCATGTTGCCTGACACTCCAAGGAATTGCAAGTCACGGAGAATGCCATAACGCCATGTCGTGTCATAAGCCTTCTCCAAGTCAAAAAATACAGAAAGGCAGTGTTGTTTGTGAATGAAGGCATCCCTGACGTAGGATTCGAATGCTACGAGTTGGTCAGCTGTCGACCGGCCTGATCTGAATCCAGCTTGACGGCGGTCAAGGAGGCCATTATATTCAAGATAATACATGAGGCGGCGGTTTACCATTTTTTTTCAAAAACCTTGCACAAGCAGCTAGTCAGGGCGATAGGCCTATAACTATAGTGGCAAGTGTGGCTTCCTTTCTTGTTTGAGGATGGGTATTATAACTGCCTCTTTCCAGGCCTTGGGTAGACGCCCGGAGGACCACACACTGTTGAACAGTAAGAGAATGACATCAAGCGTGTGTTCGTGTAAGTGTTTCACCATGCCATATGTAATCTTGTCTTGGCCTGCAGCTGAGTTGCCACATGTTGCCAGCACTGCCTTCAATTCGTCGATGGTAAACAGTGTTGTATCCTCCAGCAGATGGCCTTCTATCCTGGATGGGCTTACGTTCCTCAGCAAGCTTGTGTCGTTTAAAGGACTCTGTATAATGTGCTGAGCTGAAGATATACTCAAAGTGTTGGCCTATGGCATCTGCCTGGTGTTCCAGCGTATCACCAGCAGTACTGACGAGAGGGACCGGATGAGTGTTGTGCCCTTGAAGTGCTCTTACTCTGTTGTACACCCTATGCCTATCAGTATAGGAGTTAACTGACGAGAGGAAGGACTGCCAGCTCTGCCTCTTTGACTCTCGTCGGATACGCCTACCATTTGCTTTTGCACGCTTGAACTTCATCAGGTTGTCAGCTGTCGGGTACCTGCGAAATGTCGACCAAGCTTTGTTTTGGTTCTCGCGAGCTATTTTGCACTCTGCATTCCACCAGGGCCGTCGTTTGTTTCGCGTCTTGTCAGATGTCTGTGGGATCGATCGCTCTGCGGCCTGTATGATATGACGTACGACCAATGCTTCACAGTCATCAATGTCTAGGTTTTCAATAGAAGAACGCGACAGTTCTGTAAGTTCTCGGAATTTTGTCCAGTCAGCATCCTGTTCTCTAAACCTGAATACATTTGTAGTCGTCTTACTTGTATTTCCTGTGTGTTTTAGGCAGACAGGAAAATGATCACTTCCATAGAGGTTATGAATAACAGACCAATCTATGGTTGCCATGAGTGAAGGAGAGCCGATAGCAAGATCTATGGCTGTGTATGAGTTGCACGCTGCGTTAAAGTACGTTGGTTCTTTTTTGTTAAATATACAGGAGCCGGAGTACAACAGGAAGTTTTCGATTAAGGAGCCTCGAGAATCTGTTCTTCTGCATCCCCATAGGGGGTTGTGCGCATTAAAATCTCCAACCAAGAGGAATGGAAGCGGGAGCTGGTCGACTAGAGTTTCAAACTCTTTAGTAGACAGGCGGTAGTCTGGAGGGATATATAATGAGCACACAGTTGTCATTCGTCCAAAGATAAGGGTTCGTATTGCCACTGCCTCTAAGTCGGTGACCAGAGTGAGGTTTTGGGACGCTAGTGCTTTCTGCACCACGATAGCGACACCGCCGGATGAATGGGCAGTGCCATGCCTGTCTTTTCGGTATACCGCATATCTTCTTAGAAAGTTAGTGTGTGTTGAGTTTAAGTGTGTCTCCTGCAGGCAAAGAATGTTAGGTTGGTGTTGCGCAAGTATTTCATAAATGTCATCCAGGTTCTTCAGTATACCTCGGCAGTTCCAGTAGATGATACTCTCAGCAGCCATTTTTGAGAAAGAAGAAAGGTAGGAGGGTTATTCAGACTTTGCCGCGTTTGTCAGGCGCCTGGACTGGAGGGTGTTTCTTCCCTCTGAGGCGTTCTGTTGAGCTCTGCTTCAACAGGGTGGATTCCGTGAGCATCGGAGACGCTGAGGACGCCGGTGTCACATCCATTGCCCCCTGTGAACACTCGGAGGCTGACGGAGGTTTCTCAAGAGGGACAGGTGCCCTCTCACTTGTCTGCGTCGTCCCCGAGGTCTCACGGAGATTGACCTGCGGGGTTTGAATTGTCTCTTTTGTCTCCGAGGTCTGATGGAGGTGGACCTGTGAGACTTCGAATATTGGTGCAGCCTGCGGCTGCTTGGTGGGGGGCCGAGATGTGCACGCATCAGCAAAGCTGTACTGCGTGCCCATGGTTACTAGACGCCGCCCGGCCCCCCGGCGCGCTGCGTCAGCGTACGTTCTTCCGGAGAAGAGCGACACCTTCTTTCGGGCTTCAGAGAATGTGATGTTTTCCGTTACTTTAATCTGGATGATTTCCTTTTCCTTTTTGAAAATTTCACATGTCCGCGAGTATGCTGCGTGTGGCCCGTGACAGTTAGGGCACTCTGTTTGCGTGGAGGTACAGCTCTCGGTAGGGTGCTCATGATCACCACATTTTGCACATGTTTGTTTTCCGCGACAGGTGTTCGACCCATGTCCATATTTCTGGCATTTGTAGCACCTTCTAGGATTGGGTATGTAGGGGCGGACTTTGCAGTGAAGGAATGCAGCTTTCACGGATTCTGGCAGGATGGAGCGGTTAAATGTTAATACTATATGAGGCGTCACCACTTCTTCATTGTTTCGCCTAATGGTTATCCGCCGGATGGCGACTACGCCTTGCTCTCGAAAGCCTTCAAGGAGGTCAGCTTCAGTTTCTCGCATCAGATCACGTTGTGAAATGACGCCTTGAACAGTGTTAAGACTGCGGTGGGGGGTGATAGACACGTCCAGGTGGGCGAATTGCTTCTGTTTAAGGAGAGTGTTTGCATGCTGTTTCTGGCTTACTTCAACAAGAAGATCACCGGATGACAGTTTCTTTGCGTCATACTTTTTGCCTATTAGGTTAGCAAGGGTTTTAGCTATCAGGAAAACCGACAGTCCTGCAACGGAGACGTTATCTGCCAGAGAGTGTATAACTAGAAATCGTGGGAAGTGGTCACAATCACTTCCGGTTCGTTTGGGGATTTCATCGGTGCGGTTCCTTTTCAGGGACCGATCATTGAGAGGGGGGAAAGATTTTGCCATATGGTGCATTTCATGTTTGGCGGCGATGGTGACCACCCACCACCGAGCCCAACAAGGGGACGCTACAAGGTAGAACACTTGAAGGCGCCAGTCATACATCGCCGCTATAACCAGATATAACTACCCAAGGTTGGGTAACTACACAAGGTTAACCCTAGCCGCCAGGAAGTTTGGAAGTAAACGGAAGAGACTAGAAGACAGGATAGATAAAAAGTGAGAGATAAAGACGAAGATGTAGGAAGAGAGAGATAGGAAAAGGCGACTGCCGATTTCCCCTGGGTGGGTCAGCCCAGGGGTGCCGTCTACGTGAAGCCGGGGCCAAAGGGGTGTGTTACCTCTGCCGGGGGGCCTTAAAGGTCCAATCACCCAGCGTCGGCTCAACCGCCAGGATCCCCTTTTCCCCGGACACGGCAAAGCCACGCACGGCTAGGCGTGGGAGGGAGTAGAAACTCCCCCGTTAGCTCGGGTCCGTGGTGTCGCTACACACCAAACCCCTGCTTGCGCAGGCGCCCCTGCGGGGACGAAGGGTTTATGCTTTCTTCAGCGTAACATACCTATATTGCTTAATGAAAAAAACAAAAACAAAATACAAGCAGATAAATAGTACACACACATGTCCGCTTCAGAGGCAGAAAATGGTGACCTCAGCTATAGAAGTAGCGGTGACTCAAAAATATGGAAGTAGCGGCTACTTTTGCGCATATGTGTGTCTTTTTGTCGTCCATGTTTTCTGAGCGCTCAGTTTTTCGAGACCTCAAATATGCAAACAGAATCCTAAAAGTTACAAAAACTTCCACATTTTTCGTGCTGCAGCAGATTTTCCGGTGCATTGTTTAGCCAAGGAGATGTCCACGAAGCGAATATGCCACAACAGGCGAATCCTTGCAAAGAGGTGCACAAAGGCCTTCTTGCATTCTTCAGAGCAGAATTTTCGCCTTCCCATACAACTGTGCAAAATACCTGCCAAAACTCCACTCACATTAGGCAGGTACGCCACAACACCGATATATTCCAAAAAGCAAGCTTCCATGGCCTTAATATTCTGAAAGCAATCGTCAGAAGGCATTGTTACATTGCCAAATAAATCTGAGGAGATGTTGCTTGCCTTAAACATAGCAAAATACTGGTGTGATGCACAAAGCTGGCGGTCGGCATTCTTCAAAAGGGTGCTGCACACACAGTGTGGAGGCCTGTGCAACAAAAATTGCCGTACGAGATATCCCCCAACATAGTAGAGAACGTTATCCTCTACTACATCATGGCTAACGGGCTGTTCCTCATCAGGAAGCATATCGACTGTTGGTGCTGCATCACAAGTAGTAGGAAGCGAATGAGGTGGCTCTGACATTTGTGCCAACACAGTGCTGCGATCCTGTTCACAGTTTCCTTCTGAAAAAAGGGCAACCAGCTTGCCAACAGAAATGTGTTTCAGACCTGAGGTGAACTGAAGCACATTAGGGTTGTCATTGCAGCCATGCTTTAACCTAAGAAGCCCGAAAAGGTTCTGCAGGGGGTCCTGCTGTAGCCAGCGAGTCAAGACAACACGAAAATCAAAATCTTGGAAGAGGTCATCCCAGAGAAGAAGGACAGCCTTTAAGGTGACCTTCCATGCCTCAACACTGTGTGGTTGCCGAGGCCCGTCAAATTCCCACCTTTCAACCCACGACAGGCACTCCCGCAAAAAGGCTAGGTGTTCGGACCCTTCCGAAATTGCATAACGTAACTTGTCACTGGCTTTTTTTTTTACAGAAGAGCTATTCAGACAGTCGAATAACTTATCTATCTTCTCGAGAAAATCAGCTGTTGGTTTGGCGGATGCCGGCAACACATCAAGAGCAATAAATACATCAATGGCCACTGAGACCAATTCGCTCATCACCTGGCTGGCATATTTAACTTTCATGTTTTTGAAAGGCTTCCGGTAAATGTGGTTGTCGGTTAATTTCTTCGCCAATTTGAGTTTGAGAGGATGCGAGCTTCCGTATAGTTGCATAATGAAAGACCAATCCACAATTTCTTGCCCAATATGAAGCTTGTGAGGTGCGCGGAGATTATTCCTTGTGCATTTAAGTAAGTGTGGTGTGTCATATAGGAAATAAATCTTGCGGCCTTCAAGCACAAAAAACGGCTCTTCAGGCGTCACACCTACATTACTTGCCAAAGTGATGTTGCTCCCCCTTGGTCGCAGATAAGCGCCTTCACAAACAACCGGGCTCCCTGCAGCTGCTTTAATAATGTTATGATCAGATGATGAAGAGTATCTGCGGGCGTTTTGGTCCTTGATACTGTGTAAGCAACAGGCTCAATCCACATTTTTGAAATGCCTGCCACAAGTATCAGGAGCGCTGAATTTGCCAGGGCTGGTGTTCTTTGCCTACCGTCATCGGAGAATCCCATCACAATGTCATGCTTTGCATCATACTGCAGATGTTCCTTCAAGGACATTTTGTCAAATATTATGTGCACGCACGATCTGTTAAATGCCAGTTTCGGGTAGCTTCTTCGAGGGCTTCAATAGCGGTTGGAATAACTCCGGGAGTCATCGGAATATTTGATAACCACTGCTTTAGCGACCTCACAGTTGGCATGTCAAGCAGTCTTGACAGATGTCTGTACGCTTTCGGACCATGAAAGTATAAGTTTAAAGCGAACTGGCGGTGCTCGGGCGACCACCTCCGTCCTCTACGTTTCACACCATTAATTTTAACTTGAGTCTCAAGCAATCTAAAGAATGTCTTGCGGACGTAGGGCCTGATAGCATTGAACGCCTCGGACTGCGAAAGCTTTTTAACCTTTCACTTGCCAATCCTTGACAGTGCCTTCCGAAGCCTTGAATTTATCTTCTCCGGGTTCTTCATTTTTCTGGCTGTCCGGGGCGAGCCCCTAGAAGGCTTGTGTTGTCGACCCGTTGGATTGGAACGTGAAAGATTTAGAAAAAAAGCTCATTTATACTGTGTTTTTGTGAAAGCTGACCATGATCTTTAAACCTAGTAAAAGTTCTAGCGGCTTTTAGAATTGAAGTGATTACTTCCATGAGTAATCAGTTGGTCATATTTAGTTCTCGATCCTTCACTTATTCAAACTTGGGGCATTGGGAACAGGCCTCTGATAAGCACACTGCTGGGCATTGAGCCTACTAATGGCATGTATAAGCATCGTGGGCAACATGAAGCGTCAACTAATTTTTCCTAATCATTAGCATACTGCTTGTTAACAAACAATATTGGTTATACGCTTAAAATGGTATGTTTAGGAAAAAAACAACGAATTCATAGTCTTCTTTAAAAAACACTAATCCCTCTTATAATACTAATAATAATATCTGGCGTTTAACGTTCCGAAACCACGATAGTTAGTTAGTTAATTTGGTTTTTTATGGCACAAAAGCAGCTAAGGCTATGCTGCGCCAGACACGAGACTTTCAGGAATGGACGCTAAAAAGATGAGATTTTAAAGCTTATTTAACAGGTTACACTCTTTCAGAAAGTTTAGCAAGTCAGGCAGAGGTACTAGAGGGTCCACGATATGATTATGAGGGACGCCGTAGTGGAGGGCTCCGGAAATTTCGACCACCTGGGGTTCTTTAACGTGCACTTAATCTAAGCACAGGGGCCTCAAACATTTTCGCCTCAATCGAAAATGCAGCCGCTGCGGCCGGGATTCGATCCCGCCACCTGCGGGTCTGCAGTCGAGCGCCATAACTACTAGACCACCGCGGCGGGGCACTAATCCCTCTTAGGAGGCAACCAACAAGCAAGAAAGGGATCGGACAAGCACTCGTCTCGTCCTGCCTTTCGGTATACATCGCTCTGGTTCTCGTCCCCTAGCAATGAACTAGCTCGCCCAGCTGACACCCTAGTGCACTTTAGGATCTGTTAAATGGTACGTGACCTTAAAACGATAGCTGCAGGGCATTAATTTCTGGAATAGTTTTAAAGAGCTTAGAGAGAAATACAATTTGCGTACATGGGGGCTCAGCCTGTTGAACTCCTTCATCGGCGCTGTGAGCGGGCATCGTAGTGGTATTCGCGGGCCGAGGAGAGCCTGTGAAGAGAAATTGGCGGAGCACAGATTTCAGCGTGACATACATACAGCTGGTATTAGGCGTCACAATAAATATTTGCAATTGCAATCACTCAGGGCGTTTTCTCACTATTAATTGGTCTCCTCGCGTATTATGTCTCAGTACGAGTAATAAAAAAGTGTAAACACACAAAAAGAGAACTATACGTGTCACTCACTAAATATATGGGTGTCCCAACTATCCTAAACCAATATTTTAAAAATCTAGATGCGATGTGCCTAGAACAGGTTAACATCGTGGTGCCCGTGATGACCTAGCACGTAACCGAATTCTTGCCAATTACACTTATACGGCCCATTGAAAATAAAAGAAGTTTTGTAATAATAAAGCTAATAAAAATGAAGTACCTTTTTGATTCTTAATTTTAAAAGCGACTTTGAACTAGGGTGTCATAGAATATATATATATTTCTAAAAGGCCAGTTCTGTTGCTCCCACTGTCAGAGCTATCGCGCAATTGTTTTAACAGCGACACCAAGTTGGCCGCTACTCACTCGCCATGTGCGAAATAGCTGATAACGCGCCACATGGAGTACTCTCTCAAGTTATGAGGTCATTTTCGCCTTTTCCTGTAAAACGCTACGCCACGGGTAAAATAGCAGAGACAACTGAATCAGAATCGAGGAGGTTACATGTAGAGCGTTCTGAGTGAGACGTTTGCTCTAAATTTAACGATTGTGAAGCCGGCAAATTTTTTACTTAGCTAGTTATATCTACCAGCAAAATCATGCCGGCGAATCCATGGATGCTGTGTACACCATGCGTTGGTATTGTTGGTGTAATCTGCGTGAGAATCTTAAAAATACTGAGTCATGATAACTCGGACAGGTACACATATTGAGTATTAAGACATTTCTGTAAATAGATGTAGCGGCATGAAAGTTTTTGCTGTTGTATGATCACTTTACAGTATTCCCACCTGGACTTTCGACGTGTGTCTGCCCATCGCCAAAGATGGAAACTGTTGGCACAGCACATCTTAGCGGCCTTGTCTGTCCAGGGTCTGCGTAGTCTCTGCTGGTGAAATGGGCAGAGCACAGGCGGTAGCTGCTGTAGATCTGACGAGGTGGTAAATGAGCCAGGTCCTGCCGTCTCGCATACTGAAGCCAAGCGCGAGATCTGGAAAATCAATGTGTGCGTGTGTAGTATTTGGGTTAGAATGGATTTATTTCTGTTTTCAGGCGTAGATGGAAAGCTTTGAGTGAAAACTGGCATCTTTATTCGAAGTAAGCGTTATTTGACACATTTCTCATCTTCCTTTCTTAATTGAATTTTTGTAACCAAGACGACTTGTAATAGCAATCCTGAAAGCAAACTTTAAAATAAAATCTGTCTTTATTATTAAGACACGCGGATACATGCTTATACTTGCACGATAGTAATGTTTGGTGGCAACGACCCGAGCTTTCCTCCTAATTCAAAATATATTTTTGCAGACAATAGCAATCACCCCACACCAAAATCTCTAAACAACTATTCGTACAAATATACCCTCGCGCACTGCCTATTCCTCGGGTATTTCTCGCGCCCTGCTGCAAATCTTTCATAAAAACCTTATTTAAACCGGTAATAAATTAGTAAAACACGTAAGTTTACATTGTCCAATTATTTATGGGCTTTTAGCTGCAATTGCATTCTTGTAAATCTATCGTAATTGTACTTAAGGCTGAAACTGAAAACATAAAATTGAAGTATACATTATAAATTATTACTTTATAAATTTATTGCTAAATTCCTCTGCAATATGCCGTGGATTTACGTGAGGCCAAAATGAAAACACACAATTGAAACGCAATATTGTAATACCATCCGTCTAAACTCGCAAGTGTAATAATTTATGTACTCAGTACTTAATTAACATAGTACTAACAACACATGCTATGAACGTATATGGACCCTCCCTTATAGCCAAAAGATTATGGGAATCGCCTTCCTCCTGCTATGGACATAAATTGGCTGATAATATTCAAGAATAATAATAATGCATGCAACGAGAACAGACTGAACGCAGACAATCAAAAGGTAATAAAAAGAGTGCGGATAAGCTTACACTGTTCTATTAGTTACTGTATATGCTGCTACAAATACATCTTTGACATGCCTTGCATTGCCTTGAGCCAAAGTGCAACATCGAAATGCAATGCACGATCAAAACGCATTAAATTGAAAACGCAAGTATAAACAATCGTGCGTAGCAAATGTATTCGCTGGAATAATTTCCAGATGCTCTGCCGTGCATGTCATGTATAATTGAAGCCGAAAAGCAGACAATCACAATATATTGAACAAATCATGTACGTGTAGCTCAATTAAATTACACAGCTACTGCAGCAACCGCATCCTGATATGCCGTGCAAGCGTAGAAAGACAAAACGAGCAGCATGCAGATTGTACCTTTCGTCCGCCGGGATCCGAAAGAATTTTATGCCGGTGTGTCGTGAAGTATTCCGACACCACTCAGCGCAGCACGATTTGTGATGACGGCGAGAATCCATGGATGCATCTGTTTGGCTGAATCTTGCATGGGTTTCGCTAAAACAAACTTTACAGCAGTAAAAGCGGCCTTTCGGACACCGCAGGCTGTAGCATACAAGGGCGCGCAAAAAGAAACGCCCCTTTTTCGCCGTGAGAGATAGGACGACTGCGCAGTTCCCGTTTTCCACTTTGGGTGACGCTCTTATTTTCGCAATCTCGAGCTGCAACCTTTAGGTTCACTTGTGTAGTAAAAACTCCGGAGTTAATGAGTAACCTAGTAATAACTATAAAATCGAACAAGAACGTTCATTTAGGTAGTACAGCCCCCAAACGTTAGGATCGCTGCGGTCACGGGACAGAAAAACCGCGAAGTTTCACCCCCCTGCTAGTAGCACTGTAGCACAAGCATGCAGAGAAGTTGAACACAAGGACGCCTTCTGCCTTGAGCAACAAGCTTGGCACTGAGGCTATTATTATGTCCTAAAGTTCCCAAGTTGTGGCTGAAGTTGTGGCCTTCTGCCGTGAAGGAACATCAGCGTAACAGTTTACATATCCCACTTGATTGCCTGTGTGAGTGCCAAAACGAAAATAAATTATTGAAGTAACATTCGGGTGAGCTATTCAACAGTAGAAAAGAGAAACAAGAGTGATTGGATAAATGGCATTCACTTCCTTACTTACTGAGGCAATAAAGGTGAGAATCATGCAGGGAGTAACATATGCTCGCTTATTGGAAGGTGCCATGACAACATACTGCATTGAAACTTAGCATCCACATGGCCATTGCTGTTGATGCAACTGCCTGGCCAGTGCCAATAATGAAATAAAGGGTTTATTCAGCCTCATTTCTGTCCCCACTCATGTTTCGTTTAGAAAAGAAATTGTACTTCTGCAACTACTTGAGCACTTACATGCAGTAAATAATGTTACATGACTGATGCATGCATGTTTTACTGTTTTCCCGGAGGTTTAGTATGAAAGTAGCATTTAGAACCAGTTAAATTGGAATGCTGAAAAGTATGCCCACAAAAATACGCGCATAGCGTAGCTATCGCTGCGCAATTCTGCGCATTTGCTGTAATGTCAATGGCTTGCACTCGGTCTGCAAGAATAGCATCGCTACAAGGTCCAGAGTGTCATTTCCAATGCGACAGTGGCCGTCTGCAACGCTCGTAAGCGCTGTCAGCCCGGTGATGATGATATATGTTGTTTAATGGCGCAAGGGCCAGTGATGGCCAAAGAGCGCCAGGAAATGATATTGGATGAGAGCAATGGTTATGGTGAATGGCTGTAAAAGGGCCTAAAGTTCTGCGCTCTAAAAATGCGTAAGACATATATTTATTAAAATCATGAATGTGAAGTGAAGCATGCCTGGTGAGAATGAGTATTTAGTTGTCATGACATCATAAAATAGGAGCGTTATATTAGCACCGATTTCTCGCCAGCGCCCTTAATCCCAAGGGCCGGGAGACAGGTGCTCTTTTGGATGTAGCATCCGCAGCAGCAGCCTCCTTTCGGAGGCCGTGCTACTGATCACTTGAGTAGATAATATGGAAGGTATTTATTTCCTTTAAGAATGAATTCAATGCATTATATTTAAAAAGAGGTTCGCGACCAATAAACATAGCTGGGTGAAGGGGTATGTGTTCCTTGTACGCTAGTGGAAAATGTTTTTTCCTGTAAGCCTCTAGCTCAGAGCATTCAAGGAGTATGTGAAGTACGGTTAGTGGACGGCCACATCTTTGACAGCTCTGTCAGCCCGGTAGACGAAAATTGGTACTGTTAGGTTCAAGTTGGACATGAAAAATTATGGCATATAATCACGGCTTAAATACGTAGTACGCGCGGCAAAGGCCAATAGAACATTTTAGGAGCACTTTTGACGATCAACGATGCCCCACAACTGGCCGATAAATGATACTAAATATGAGCGAACCTCACCAATTGACGTGCGCAGCCTCCAAGCTTTCACTTCTTCGCACGCAGTAATCCATCGGCAACGACGTGAAATGATAACATTCTCAGGGAAACACGATAACTTCAAATATCTACACTGGTACTTCCATCCATGCTTTGTACTACGTGCACATTAAAGGGAGCGGAAGCTGCCATAATGGTTACACAATAACAAGTGACGGTTCAAGATAATCCAAAGTATATAAAACCTTTTAATGACTTAAAAATTTATTTATTGATGATGATGATGTGTGGCGCTTTATGGCGCAAAGGCCAATTGATGGCCAAAGAGCGCCATTTCAAAGAGTATAGAGATATGGACAATGATATGTTGCGTGGCTGTATAGGGGCCTTAAAATTCCTCGCGGTAATGCGGGTAAAAACATAAGTATAAAAACATGACAGTGACGTGATATGCATAGTAAAAAGGGTGACAAAGGTTTCGATAATAGAAACGTGTAAAAATATTTGGCACTAGCACAAGTGCCTCATCAGCGCCCTTGTGTCCAAGGGCTTCGAGGCAAGTGCTTTCTTTTATTACCAACGCAGCAAAAACCTCTCTGCAGAGGTCGTGCTACGGGATGCCCGGGTATATGATATGAAAACTATGAATTTCTTTTAAATAGGCTAACAATGATTTATGACTAAAAAGCGGTTCTCTACCGACGAACATTGCAGGGTGTAAAGGTATATGTTGGCTGTAGGGTAATGAAAAATGTTGTTTTCTTAGAGTTTTTAACTCTTTGCACTGGATTAACATGTGTAGGACCGTTAAATCTTCACCACATCTGTCACATAATGGTGGATTGCCACCGGACAACAGATATGTGTGTCGTGTATGTGTGTCCTATCCTGAGCTTTGTTAGTGTTACCTCTGCTAAACGTGATTTTGATACTGGTGGCCAATGGCCAAGGTGTGGCTTGATAACGTGTAGCTTGTTTTGTGTGTGTCTATCCCACTTGCTCTGCCAGTAGTCCCTGAGCTTTCGTTTGAGAGGTGGCTTAAGATCAAGGAGCGGGACCGATATGGGTGTAGTGGAACTGATTTTGTGGACGGATGCAGCAAGCTGATCCGCCATCACGTTGCCTTGAATCTCACGGTGCCCTGGCACCCAGCACACTACAACATGTTGGTTTAGTGTGTAGAGTGTGCATAAAATGGAGTAAAGTGAGACGAGAACAGGGTTTTTTGTTTTTTTAAGACTGTGCAGAGCCGTTACCACACTGAGGGAGTCCGTATAAATTACTGTTTTTTGTATTTGTGATTGCTTGATGTGTTTAGCCGCCACAAGTATCGCGTAAGCTTCCGCTGTGCAGATACTTGTGCTTGGATGTAGAGGGCCAGAATCCAAAAAGGATGGGCGGACAGCAGTGTAGGACACAGAGGAGTTAGACTTGAAGGCATCTGTAAAGAACTCAGGACGTGTGTATTTGTGTTGAAGTTCCAGGAAGTGTGTTCGGATATGGGCAATAGGCGCATGTTTTGTAACTTCTAGGAAAGACACATCGCAGTCTATAATCTGTCACTGCCACGGTGGTGGGTATATACAGGAGCCATTAAACTGTGTTCAAGTGACACTCCAGTTTTCTCAGCTAGACCCTTCAGGTGAACAGAGAAGGGCTGCCTCATCGAAGGCCTGTTTTGAAACAGAATAGAGCTCGACGAATCATTAATAGTGGAGTAGGAAGGGTGCTTCTCGTCTGCTTTCACCTTAAGAAATTATACAAAGGACATGTAAGTTCTTTGTAGATGAAGCGACCATTCATTTGACTCAACGTAAAGACTTTCTACAGGATAGGTGCGAAAAGCACCCGTAGAAAGGCGGATGCCCAAATGATGCGCGGGATCCGGCATCTTCAAAGCACCTTTGAGTCGCAGACTGATAAACAACGGCCCCATAATCTAAGCGTGTGCGAATGAGGCTCCTATAGAAATTCAAGAGACATTGCCTGTCGCTACCCCACGTAGTACGTGACAACACTTTCAGAACACTGATGGCTTTTATACATTTTGTTTTTAGATACTTAATTATCGGTATGAAGGTCAGCTTGTGGTCCGAAATTAGGCCTAAGAGTTTATGCTCGGCTTTTACAGACAGACGTAGACCATTCAATTGTACGTCAGGTTCTGAGTGCATACATCTGCTTCGGCAGAACAAGACACATGTGCTTTTTTGTGGCTTCAGTCAGAATCCATTTTTTTCTGCCCATTTAGAGACCTCGTTCAAAGCTAGCTGAACCTGCCGTTCACACATTGCCAGGTTGCATGACTTAAAGCCAAGCTGGACGTCATTGATATATGTACTACAGACATATTGCGGGGGATGGAAAGGTGCAAGGAATTCATTTTGATAAAAAAGTGTACAACTAAGTACACCGCCTTGCGGTACTCCCGTTTCTTGAAGAAAAGTTTGGAAGAGAACACTTCCCACACGCACGCGGAATGTCCGATTGGACAAGTAACTCTCGATTATGGAAAGCATTCTACCACGCACACCCAGGTGAGACAAGTCTCTTAATATGCCAAAACGCCATGTTGTGTCGTAAGCCTTCTCGATATCGAGAAACACAGAAAGTATTGTTTGTGGACGAAAGCGTCTCGGATCTGTGCCTCGATACGCACCAGATGGTCGGTGCTGGATCTACCCTTTCGAAACCCACATTCGTATTGGTCAAGCAGATGGTGTGTTTCAAGGAAATATAAAAGTCGGCGGTTTATCAAGTTTTCAAAAAGTTTACAAAGGCAGCTGGTTAGTGCAATTGGCCAATCACTTGAGACTGAGGAAGGGTCCTTGCCCTGTTTCAAAATAGGAATAACAATGGCTTCTTTCCAGGAAGTAGGTATGGTGCCAGAAAGCCAGATAGCATTGTATAGGGAGAGTAAAGTTTTTCGCGTTTTGAGCAGCAGGTTTTTCAACATTTCATATGTGACACGGTCGTAGCCTGGAGCGGAATTACTGCAATATATCTTTGAAAAGCTTCAGTATAGTGTGACGAGCTAGAGACCTGCTCGACGTGTGCACCGAGGAAGTTCGCCTGATCTTCCACGCTGCCACCCTGTGTGTTTACGAGTGGGAGTGAATGCACTTGTCTTCCTGCTACTCTACCAGCCATGTTCCAGACTTTAGCCTCTTGGGTATATGAATTAATTCCCGATAAAAACTTGTGCCGGCTTTCTCTTCTGGCCTGCCGACGCGTTCTCCTGGCCTGAGACTTTATTTCTTAAAAGTGGCAAGATTTTCGGCTGTCGGTGAGTTCCGAAGCACCCTCCATGCTTTATTTTGCTGCCTGCTAACATTTTGGCACTCTGAATTCCACCATGGCATACGTAGTTTTCCATGGTGCCCATTCGTTTGTGGTATGCTTTTTGTTGCTGCATCAATCAGAGACACTGTAAAGTAGTCGACAGCCGCATCAATACTTTAGGTGCATAGGTCACGCCAGTTTAAATGAGTGATGTTATAGAACTGTTCCCAGTTGGCTTTGCTTAATAGCCATTTTGGAACCTGGGGCGGGCTTTCAGTTGATGTAGGTGTACTCAAAACTACGGGAAAACGGTCACATCCGTAGGGACTAGTAATGACTTTCCAGTGAAGTAGAGGCACAAGCGATAGGGATACTATGCTTAGATCTATTGAGGAATAGGTATTGTTAGCGAGGTTATAATAGGTTGGTTCTTTTCCATTCAGGAGACACGCGCTTGAAGAGAGAAAAAACTGTTCAATCAGTCGACCTCGGGCGTCCAAACTAGAGTCGCCCCATAGCCTGTTATGTGCATTAAAGTCCCCTAGAACAAGATAGGGTTCGGGAAGTTAATCTATCAAGGACTGGAATTCATGTTTGTGTAGTTGAAAATGTAGAGCAAATGGTGACGAGTTTGCTTAGAAGTACCACTCGAACAGCCACTGCCTGAAGAGACATTTGGAGTTTCAAGTGTTTACATGCTAAACCTTGCTTAACTATAACAGCCACACCTCCTGATGATGCCACGGCTTCATCACGGTCCTTTCAGAAAATAATGTAACTGCGTAGAAAGTTGGTGTGTTTAGATTTTAAGTGTGTTTCCTGTACACACAGCACTTTTGGTGAGTGAATGTGTAGAAGTTCTTGGACATCGTCGAGGTTTGTGAAAAGGCCTCTGACATTTCATTGTACAATCTGTGTTTCCATATTTGATGGAAAGTGGTGCTGTGTGTACAGAAATGAAGTGGCTGTTCAAGTGGGAAGTTGTAACTCAAGTAACAGGGCCGTCGTTGGGCCGTGTTATTGCTTTCTTGGTTCTTTTAGCGCGCTCTAGCGAGCTACGCCGCATTTTCGGCACCTGAGGTACCGTGTTTGTGTCCATTGCCTCAAGTGGAGCACTGGACGCCCGCATACGCGAGCTGCTGTTAAGTATTTGCGACCTCGCCTGGTGAGACGTGGTCGGTCGACCCGACAACCCAGGAGTTGTCTGAGTCTCTAGCTTGGTAGGTGGAGCATGCTTGGCTGCTTCTACCATGGGGGCGGCCACCACACCTGATGGCTCATTTTGCGTGGGCCTAGGTAGTGGCGAAGGGTGATGCGACGCTGCCCCTTACGCGCCGCATCAGCGTACGTTATGCCGTGAAAAGCCGAACACCCTCGGCGTGCTTCCTTGAAGGAGATATTTTCGCGAATCTTCAGTGTAATAATGTCTTTTTTTCTTTTTTCCACTATGGACAAAAACGTGAATATGACGCATGGTCTCCGTCACAGTTTACACAATGTAGGGTTTCATTACATTTGTCAGAGATGTGGCCCTGGGCACCGCATTTGGCACAAGCAGGTCGACCACGACAGCTCTGAGAGCAATGGCCGAACCTTTGACACTGGTAACATCGGCGGGGGTTTGGTATGTAGGGTCTGATCGGTGTCTTTGTATAGCCAGTTTCTATTGTTTGTGGTAGTTCACTGGT
Source organism: Rhipicephalus microplus (assembly GCF_043290135.1). Classification (NCBI taxonomy): domain Eukaryota; kingdom Metazoa; phylum Arthropoda; class Arachnida; order Ixodida; family Ixodidae; genus Rhipicephalus; species Rhipicephalus microplus. Next base: position 206,617,039 of record NC_134702.1, read on the forward strand.
GGCAAAGGTCAGTACCAAGTGTTTCGTGGGGGTTTCCTGATTGTTCCTTCGGATGACGATTCGCTTCACATTGGTCACTTTCTGTTCTTTCCAGCCCTCAAGGAGTTCAGCCTACGTCAGGCCAAGGAGGTCTGTGTCAGAAACAACTCCACGAGCAGAGTTCATGGATCGATGAGGTGTTACGCTGATGGGAATGTCACCGAATGTTGCAAGGTTCTTTAGTTTGTCAAATTGTGCTTTGTCGCGGAGTTCTAAAAGACGGTCACCACTAGCCATTTTTGTAACTTTGTAGCCATCACCTAATGTGGCTGTCAGGGACCGCGATACTATGAACGGGGACACTGTTCTGGCTGTTTTGTTGGGCTTCTCACTGTGTACAACATGATAACGAGGGAATACTTCTTTGGGTCGGCTGAAAAAGGAAAATTTTTCGGTGCGTACGCACTTTGAAGCGGCACCATCATTGAGGAGTGAAAAGCTTCTCTGCATGATAGAGGAATGCAATTCAGTAACGATGGCGGCCACCCACCACGGAGCCCAACGAGGGGACGCTACAAGGTTCATGAAACGCGAAACATGCAGACGCCAGCCGTACACCGCTACGATAACCTAATGCGCGTAGGCCAAGGTTGGCTAGTTGCACAAGATTAACCCAAGCTGCCCATGAAAACGGGGAAGTAACAGAAGAAATTAGAAGACGGGATAGATTTAAAGAGGAGAAAACATGAAGGTGTGGGGGAGAGAGAGATAGAAAAAGGCGACTGCCGATTTCCCCTGGGTGGGTCAGCCCAGAGGTGCCGTCTACGTGAAGCCGGGGCCAAAGGGGTGTGTTGCCTCTGCCGGGGTGCCTTAAAGGTCCAATGACCCAGCGTCGGCTCAACCCCCCGGATCCCCTTTTCACCGGACACGGCAAAGCCACGCACGGCTAGGCGTGGGAGGGAGTCGAAACCCCCCCGTTAGCTCGGGTCCGTGGTGTCGCTACACACCAAACGCCTGCTTGCGCAGGCGCCCATGCGGGGTAAAAATTTAAAACAAAGTTTTTTGTCTTTGCTTGAAACAACTGCGACTGAAAAGTTTTTCCGAATTCAATTTTTGTTACGAGTCTCTGGCTCTCGCAACGGCTTCCGCCCCATGAAGCTAGCAAAGTGACGACCTCAATGATCAATATTTTTTTTTCGTGAAGTGTTTTGTTGTTTAACTTACAAGGCATATTAATCGACGCACTAACAGACAAAAAGGACAAACCACATTTTTTACCAAATCGCTAACAATAGAGATTTTGTTTGCCAACTTTCTCTGATGTTAATAGGTATCATCAGCAGCAACAGTTTAAATACCTTCGTATACAAGACAGCCACTGAAACTGAAACTATTGATGCTTTATAAATTTCATTAGCACGCACATGTAATCGAAACTGAAACTATGCATGCTTTAAAAGTGAAAATAGCACGCATATTCAATCCGTACCATATTAGGCTATTTGACAATTATCAAACAATTATTAAAAACTATAGTGCTAGTTTGACACATGTGATCACATCAGACAACGCCGCGCGAGATCAGCAACACAAGAGTTCCTAAACTGAAACCAACCACCAAGTCACGGCAGCAAATTCCCGCACTTTTGTTCTACTGCTGCTTCCACGATGACTGCTACTGCGTTTTCGGGCAGTCTGCAATGGAGCAAGACGAAGATGAGCGCTCTTCAGCAGCTCTCTATTATGGCGTCGTAACGCCAGCGGCGGGTCCTCTAAAGGCATGTGAGCCAGACTTGAATTCAACGCCTCGCATTACGAGCACAATATCGACGCATCTACGCAACAAGTGAAGGTACTCAGGCTTGACATCCAGGACGGGACCGGTGCAGAAGAATGGATGCAAAGATACTGCCGCTGCCACCAACACATCATGAATTGTTCAAAAGAACGGAAGCAAGTGCACAAAGTAAGACACACCCAATTTTCTGCTTAATGCATGAACCCATACTCACCTACCTATCTATACCTTTTCGCCCAGGATTTTTCAGAGTGGAACCCTCTCGCGCGTCATGCCATCGCAGGGGATTCGCCCCGACATCTTTGAGTGGCGCCCTCTCGTGCGTGACGTTATCGTGAAGACTGGGCTGCCACTCTTCACGCGCTCGTGACGTAAAAACAGCTCGACCGTGTCAGCCCAGTCTGTCCTGTGCGAGTTATTTGATGGGCGAGTTCGTAAAACAATTTATAATGAATGTTCCAACCAATTGCTCCGCGAAACCGAGTAGAGTTGCCGTCAGGAGCATGTTTAGTGTCATCCGCCAGCCTTTCTTGTGAACATTTGCATGTATTCCTGACTTTTCTATGGCAGTCTTTTGTGTCTTTGTTCAGCACAATCTATGAACACAGTGTGCTTCAAATGTAAGGTTGTCAAACCTGCTCCTCAAGTTAAATTTTGTTGCTCAGAATTTCAAGCACAAGACAAACGACGTGACATGCCACTAAAGAAAACTAAGTGATCATCACAGGCAACAACATTTCATTACATCTATTTTAAGATGCTACCGCGTAAGCGTATCAGAAGTTCTTTAAATATTAAATAAAAAAGATAAAGGCATCAGAAGAAAAGGCTTTGCATGACATGGATATGAAATAGGGACAGGTTATTATATAGTTTTATGCAACATTCCAACAACTGCATTGATAAATCAATGTTTCGCAGTTTATTAACGATCGCCTGAAAGTATGCTGAATGGAACTAGAGTAATCATACTCATGTTGGCAAATAAAAAGCTTTGGCATCAGTGTCTCATATGTATTTGGAATAATAGAGTATAAAACATACCCAACGAATTGCTGAACATGGCTTACTAAAGAAGGGCTGCTTATTCTTATTTCAGGATCGCCTTTTACAAGGTGTGGCGGTGCCAACATAACGACAGAAATAAACTTAGTATATCACAATGAAACATGAAGCGTGCTGCCAAATTGGACTTCAAAATAAACACGTTGAATCGGGACACGAAATTGATCAATTTTTACGCAGAGCTGTCCCTCTGCAGGCAATAATTAGACTGCAGGAACGCCACTACCACAGCACACAATCGGCAGATGCTCTCAGGATGCCCCATGCCAGCTCAAATACTAAGGAGACATTGACACGCGAGTTTGATCCTGGCATGACGCCTGTAGAAGCCATGTGACACCACGAGGCTGTGCTTGGCTCACAGCCTGATGGCCCCCTCCTGCTCGCGAATGGCGGCATAAATGCCCTTACGAGGACCATTTATTGGTGGCACGAAGAGTGGACAGCCGACAAATATGGACCACCTGGAAATCCTTTGGCAAAGCTGCAGGAAAAGGCAGCCACATATGCAGCTGCTGGTAAGCTTGCTCATTAGAAGTTCACTGACAAATTACTAATAAGAGTACCAGTGTTTCTAAACAAAAAGCACTAGCATTCGCATTTTTCCTATAAGTGTTGTACTGAAATATACAGATTACCGGGTACTTTAGTCACTTAAGTTGTTTTTTCATGAAGTATGCACGCACTTTGTGCCAATTCAATTTCTCTCTATCAGAACGCACATCCGAGATGTCAATTTTTTACAATGTAGACATTGAGAATCTCGTCTGAAAATATCATGCATGAGAACGAGACACTGAAAATAAAACCACACAATTTGATGTATGGCATGATAGAAAATTTTCCAGTTGACTGCAGCACAAATCTGTAGCCTCAACCGGCTCCTTCCCTTGCACCTGCACTGTTAAAACTGAAAGTAATGCCAAGGCTGTCTTGACTACTGTGAGGCAGAGATACATGCATTAGCTCCACTCATGTAGCGTAGGCTCCATTGTCACAGGTTCACCAGTTAGCTCACGGTATACGTAATCAAGCACACAAGGAGCATGTTCAAATACTGGTACATTATCAGTTTTTTCAGCACCACGCACAGTAACTGGAAAATATTAATGTGCCTTGCCAGACTATTAGCTCCTGACACAGCACATTACTGTATCATGAATGTTGCTGTTGCTGCTGTTGGTGTAGCATTTTTTCCTTTTGTTTCTAGGATGCCAGTTCTGTACATCATCTTACGTAACTATCACTTCTGGGGCATTTTGTTCCTGTCTCTTTTTGTACGTTGCTCAATTACCACAGTGTCCAACCTGGATGATAACTTGGACCAGCTTTTTCGTCACAATTTACATTTACCACACAGAAATTTTGGTTACGCTGTAAGCTATTGAAACAGTTGCAATTTGTACGCAGCGTTCCATTTTTACTCTTGCATGTGCAGTCGGCACACTGCCAAAAAAAGAATGGAAGCTAATACTGGTCAAGCAGTTCTAAAGCAAACACTCTTTACTGTCAATTTGCAAGAACGAGCGTTTTCACACCTATGTCGGACAACAGCTGGGTGGCAGTTGTTGTGACGCCAATTATGCACCGCGCCCAGAGGCTCGAATCAGCACAGGATGTCATATTTGTTGACTCCACATCCTCCTGTGACATCGAGGGTAATACAGCAACCGTGCTACTCACGGCTACTAAGGCGGACGCAGTACCAGTGGCTGTTCTCGTACACAGCCGACGAACTTAAGACTGCCACAGTGCAGCCTTTCAACTGCTGAAGGAGAAATATCCAACGTGCTTCCACAAAAACCAGGTACACACATCTGTATATTGAAGTTAAAACAAAAAACAGCCTTTCTAGTATTACCAAAGGAAAAAATTGTGATGATGCTGATTGATTGATATGTGGGGTTTAACGTCCCAAAACCACTATATGATTATGAGAGACGCCGTAGTGGAGGGCTCCGGGAATTTAGACCACCTGGGGTTCTTTAACGTGCACCCAAATCTGAGCACACGGGCCTACAACATTTCCGCCTCCGTCGGAAATGCAGCCGCCGCAGCCGGGATTCGAACCCGCGCCCTGCGTGTCAGCAGCCGAGTACCTTAGCCACTAGACCACCGCGGCGGGGCGATTGTGATGATGCTGGTACAGATTTTAGATGGTGAGATGAGTAATATCAGATTTTGCTAAGCATAATGACAACTGAACACTTAAAAAAAGAAAATGAATTGAAGTGTTAAAAAAACTTTCAAGCACTAAAAAATAGAAGCTTGAAGAAACCAGGTATTCTAGCACTGATATGTTGCAACTACATACTGCGAACCGAAGAAATTTTTTTAACAATGAGGTTGCTGTAGGGTGCCAATTTTCGCAGTTTTGCAAGAAGCTACCGCGGGAGACAGGTGTACATGTTATCGGAGTGGCACAAGTTTACCAAGGTAATGGAAATGATAAGAGAGGCTGAAAATTTATTTATCAATTTATATACTGCTAACCCTCATTTGAGGGTCATTACAGCCAGGGTGAAGAATTGAGATGCACAAAAATAAATATTTGAAGAGTATTCGTAAGATAAACTCTTAACATATCGCACACTTGTATGAGAAACACAGTTACATGCTTTTTTCACCCATAACATTTGCAACCTAATATTTATCACTTATGGAACATTTGTAAGAAAACACATACATGAACACCAATAATCTATGCATTTCAAACAAAAGGCCTGTCAAGAACAACAAGTACTTTTTTCCACCACATCATTTATTGATTCATTCCCCAGCAACAAAAAAGAAGGAAAATCAGAATAAATCAGTTCGAAAGTCTATTGGTTGTATGAATGTACCAAGTGTTGTTCTGTGAAACCTAAGAGCGCATCAAATAATCATAGTTTATTTTTAGCCCTGCATGTAAGATATGTAAAAGCATTTTCACTATCTACTTCCACGTTCTGAATTTTATTGGTTCTAATTTATATACTTCCAACATTTCACTTACAGAATCTGTTCCTCAATATTTGGAGCAGATAAAGCGAGCTGACAATCTCTGAATGTGTTCCAGTTTATTTTTTAAGACCTTTTTATGTGGGCTCCACAAAGTGCTAGCGTATTTTGATCTTGAACAGACATCCACTAAAATTTCATTATTTCGAACTCTGTTATTTTGAAATTTGGTGTATTCGAAGTGGTCGCGCGCTTTGTAATGCAAGTCTGAGAGGATAATTTGAAGTCGTGGTCAGCGCTTGATTGGTTCATTTGAAAACTTTGGGTGCCATGTGCGAACTCCTCTTCCCAATTTCATTGCAAATCTGCGGGAACGCCGGTTCCGAAAAGCCACTAAGCAATGTAACATAACGATACTAATGAGTGGCAGCTAAAGCACCCCAGCCTCGCTACTTCGAGCATAAAAAGAAGAAAAAAAAACACCACCGTGTGAACAAAGTGATGATGATAGAGGAGTTTTCTCGGAGGTGTACCAGGCGATTCTTGGTGAAACCTTTTCTGTAGTAAGGTTTGTCAACGAGCCGGCGCATGATGTGTACAGTATGACGAAAGGCTGCGTTGTCGAGCACACTCTGCGGGCGGCACTGCACAAAGTTAGCCACTCTTATCGGCATGTTAACCACCTGCCCCTTTATGCCATACTGGCTGCTGCCATGAATCAAATGATCAACGCTTACAAGCGGCAGACATGAAGCTATCAGGCGTTCTTCAACGGGGTTAAGAGCAGGCAGGTGAGGGAGCTTGGGGAGGGGGGAGGATGATATCAGTAGATGCGTGTAACACTCACTGTGGGAACTTGTCACGTGCTGCCGTGCCTATGAAGCCATCAGAAAAAAAAAGAACAAACTCGTGAGGACGCGAGCAAGCAGGCCATCAAAAAAAAAAGACTCCTTGTAGGAAGCCTCCATGTGCGTGCCGCGCCTCCTTCCTCCTACTTCAGTGCGCACATGAAGGCTCCCTGATGCCCTGGCCCCTGAGTGGGGGCGACGCGCCATCTAGTGAGCATTCTGGAAATCACTATTAGCTTAGTTAGTTAGTTAGTTAGTTATGTTGGGTTTAGTGGCGCAAAAGCAACTAAGGCTATGCTGCGCCAGCCACATGGTGAAAAAAAAAAGGAGAGAAAAAAGAGCAAAAGAAAACGTCACTAGTTAGCTCGGCATACATTGTGCTGTGAAAGTCTGATTGAAAAACTATTTTCTCTGAGGGAGTAAATCCGTCAGTCAGGGGAAATTGTGCTTCGTCGTCCAAGTGATTTTTCCTTTACAATGGTCATGACTATGAATGCGCGGTTAACGATGACTAATGGAATAAAATGAATAATGTTGTGCGGCTGTATAGAGACCTAAAACCAATCGCGTAATGTGTATACTTTTAAAATTATGGACATGGTACATGGTGTGGTCAATGGGTATGGTATGTGCGTGAGGTGATTTTGTCAAAAAATGTAAGGGGATCGCTCCAGCACTCCCGCCTCACCTGTGTCCTTGTGCGCAAGGACCAGGAGGTAAGTGCTGTGTTCAAAAGAAGCTGTCACAGCACTGACCTCTCGCAAGAGGCCGTGCTGTGGCCACACAGGTTCGTGAATCTTGCAGATCTGTACCGTACAAATACGATGGCGTGCTTCTTATAACTTATTTAGAAATTTGGTGTCATCCAGGAAGTTGACAACGTCAGTTAGGGGTATCAGCGCGTCATCTCCTAGAAGGAACATGGGGTGACGTGGAATGCGTAACTTGTACAAGGTGTAAAAATGTTTTCTTCGATGTGCTTCCAAATGTGCGCATGTAAGCAAGATGTGCAACACTGTTAGAGGTTCATCGCATTTATCACATGTTGGCTGTTTTTCTTGTTTTAACAAGTAATTATGAGTGATGTGCGTGTGACCAATTCGAAGACGGCACAGGATTACTTCGATAAAACGTTCTTGGTGGTAGCATGACTTCCATTCACTTAGGAATGGCTTGATTAGTTGAAGTTTGTTGTTGCCTGTCATATTCCATTCCCGTTGCCATTTAGATGTTAGCGCTGTACGGATTGCGCGGATACTATCCCTAACGGGAACATTTACTTGCGAGATACTTAAGTTCTTTGCTGCTGCTGCGCACTGATCTGCCCTTTCATTTCCGGGTATCCCGACGTGACTTGGGACCCAGCAGAACCGGATATTTTGTCCTTCACTTAGACGCGATAATACGCTTAAAATGTCGCCGATGAAGGGTTCGTATTGAGAGCGTATATGGAGGGCCTTCAATGCACTCAAGGAATCCGTAAAAAGTATTGCTTTCTTGTATCTAGCACTTTCAATTCTTTTTACTGCCATCCACAAGGCATAACATTCAGCAGTAAAAACTGAAACAAACCGTGGTAATCTGACTGTTTCTTCCCACGCACCTTGGACGACACTGCTACCGACATAGCTAGCCGCTTTGGAGCCATCAGTGTAAAATTCTTTGTATGTGCTGTACCTTTCTTGAACGATGCGAAATTCTTGCAGTATGTGTTCACGTGGTGTACCTTGTTTTTTGAGATGTGTCAATGAGAGGTCAAGAAATTGCGTAAAGTTTTTCCAGGGAGGCAGCCTTCTTGGCCTTTTAGTAACAGAAAGGGCATCTGTAGGGACGTTACACTCGCGACATTTTTCTTCGAATCTGAGTATAAGTGGCCTTATTGCGTTTGGTTTGTTTGTGTAATGGAGTCGTTTGTCACAGTGTGTGATAATGTTGTAGCATATATGGTTTGGCGATGAGCGAACTCTTAGGACATATGTAAGCATTAGCTGCGTTCGTCTGCTGTCCAGTGCCGGTTCGTTACTCTCGGAGTACAAGCTGGGAAGCGGCGAGGTCCGGTATGCACCGGTTGCCAAGCGTATCCCTTTGTTATGTACGGGGTCGAGTCTCTTGAGGTAGGATTGTCTCGCTGAACCGTAAACTACACTTCCATAATCTAATTTGCTACGCACCAATGAACGATATATGTGCAGAAGGCACTTACGGTCAGCGCCCCACCGCTTCCGCGACAGAACTTTGAGGACATTGAGTGCCCTAGTCGCTTTAATTTTTAGACTGGTAATGTGTGATAGAAAGTTAAGTTTCTTGTCAAATATGACTCCTAGAAACTTGTGCTCTTGTTTAACTGGTAGGACTGTTTCATTCAGTTCAAGAATTGGGTCCGGCTGCAAGCCTCTTTTCTGAGAATACACTACGGCAACTGTCTTTTCCCCGGAGAAACAGAAGCCGTTTTTCTCCGCCCATTGTGTTAGTTTGTTCAACGTGATTTGAATCTGTCGTTGACATGTCACCATGTTAGACGCGCGGCACGCAATCTGGAGGTCATCAACGTACAGAGAATGCATCAGTGTGGATGGTATAACTTTGTTTACAGAGTTCATTTTCACAACAAAAAGTGTAGTGCTCAGAACGCACCCCTGAGGTACACCGTTTTCTTGAGTAAATACACGAGAGAGTGTCACGCCAAGGCGGACCTGGAAGGTTCGGTTGGACAAAAAGTCGAAGAGACAGTTAAGCATTCTGCCGCGGATTCCCAGATCCGCCAAGTCTCGTAAAATACCATACCTCCAAGTAGTGTCGTAGGCTTTTTGAAGATCAAAAAAGACTGCTAGGCAGTGTTGTTTGTGTAAGAAAGCTTCTCGTATTGTGTTTTCAAGCCGAACTAGGTGGTCAATTGTTGAACAACCTTTTTTGTACCCACATTGGTGGATATCTAGTGAGTTTTCTGTTTCGAGGACGTACGTAAGCCTGATGTTAATGACACTCTCGTAGGTTTTTGCAAGACAACTTGTAAGTGCGATTGGCCTATAGCTGTTTGCTAATGTAGAATCTTTTCCCGTTTTTAGGAATGGGATTATAATGGCCTTCTTCCAATCCGTGGGCATTCGACCAGTTTGCCAAATAACGTTGAAGAAAAACAGAAGGGCCTCGACTGTTTTTGGCGACAGGTGGGCGAGCATTGCATAGTGTATTGTGTCAGGACCAGGCGCTGTTTTTTTACCTGTGGAGAGTACTGTGTTCAGTTCATGGATGGTTAAAGGCGCATTGTATGGCAAGTCTAAGAAACCTGCTGTAGGAAGCTTTTGTTTTTCTATAGATTGCTTGTGCCTTAGGAACGTTTCTGAATAGTTTGCTGAGCTAGATATGTTGTAAAAGTGAAGCCCTAATAGGTCTGCCTGTTCCTGTAGGGATGTCTGAGTACCTGTTGTTGAAAGAAAGGGGATGGTATAGGCAGCGTAGTTGCCATTAAACTTGCGAACCTGATCCCACATTCTTTTGGATGTGACCGAGCTGTTTATGGATGAAACGTAGTTTTGCCAGGAGATTTTCTCGGCTTGCCTACGAACGTATCTAGCTTTCGCTTTCGCCTTTTTGAAGGAGATGAGGTTATCGTACGTCGGGTACCTCCGGAAGATACCCCAGGCTTTATTTTGGAGTTTTTTGGCTTCTGTACATTCGTGCGTCCACCAGGGCTTCAAATTCTTTTTTAAGCAACCAGAAGACTGAGGGATAGCTCTCTTTGCTGCCGCGATTATACACGTTGTGATCCTTTGATTCATTTCATCTACGCTCAGATTATCTAGACTCTCTTTATCCAGACTGGCTTGATCGGTAAAGAGAGCCCAGTCTGCCAAATGAAGTCGCCAGCGGGGTGGTCTGGAGGGTATGGTAGGAAGTGCTGTGGTTAGACTGATGAGTGCAGGCATGTGGTCACTACCGTATGGATTATCTATTACCTTCCATTTAAAATCTGTGAACAGCGCTGGAGAGCATAGCGCAAGGTCCAGGCAGCTCATAGCTCCTGAACTTGGGGAGCAGTAAGTGGCAGCGCCAGAATTTAAAAGACAAACATCGTTGGCTAAAATAAAATCTTCAAGTGTTTGTCCTCTAGAGTCAACTGTTTTACTACCCCAAAGCGTGTTATGTGCATTAAAATCACCTGCTATCACAAAAGGTTCGGGTAGTTGGTCTAAAATTAATTCTAAATCGCTTACGGTGAATTGCGTGTGCGGTGGAATGTAGAGGGAACAGACGGTGATGGTTTTGTGCGCTACAATGGTAACGGCGGCGGCCTCTATATGACTATTAATATGAATTTCTCTCACTGCTATACCACCTTTAACAACAACAGCCACACCGCCCGACAGTCGGCTTGCCTGCGTACGATCGCGCCGCACAACAGTGAAGCCTTTTAGGATGTTTTGATATCGATCACCTAGGTTGGTTTCCTGAAGGCACAAGGCTACAGGAGAAAAGTCGTGTAGTATTTCCTTTACGTCACCAAAATTGTTTAAAAGCCCTCTACAGTTCCAATGAATTATAAAAGCCATGTTGAATGTAAAAGTTTAAAAATCGAAGGACAAGTGAGTAGGATATAGTAGAATGGAGGTGACTTGCTTCTAAAAGAACTAAAAAATGCGAGTTCCAAAATGGTGCAGGTTCACTTATTTTACAGGACCCTTTTCTGGCCCTGTAATTGGGGTTTTGCTTTTTCTGGAGCGGTCGAGAGTGTCTCGCCGCTCCCTAGGCGCTGCCTGCACCGCTGGGCTAGAAGTAGTGTCCATCGCCTCGTGCAAGACGTCGGACAGTTGCTCTAGCGAGCGATGATGGCGTTGTGTAGGCTTCGTCTTGGCAGACGAGGCCTTTGACCCCACCAGAGAAGAGGTCGGCAGGACCTCTTTGGCCTCTGAGCTGTCCCGGCTGGTGCCAGGTCTAGGAGAGGCCTCCAGTGTGGCCACGCTAGGGGAGGGTAGGGCAGCCGTGGCTGCTCCCACCGTGGGGGCGAGGGGCGGTCGCCTCAGCGCACTACGCGTGGCCTGGACGGCCGCCTGATGCCGTTGTGGTGCTGGCCCCCGTTGCACCACTTCGGCGAATGATGACTTTTTAGCAAGGTACGGTGAGAGACGCTGTCTGGCTTCGCGGAAGCTTATGTTTTCCTTATATTTGATAGTGATGACCTCCTTCTCTTTTCTCCAAGCTGTGCAGGATCTCGAGTACGCCGGGTGGTCACCATCACAATTTGCACAGTGAGCTTCAGCATTGCAGTTGTCATCAGCAGAGTGTCCCGTAGCACTGCACTTAGCACAAGTAAGCTGCCCTCGGCAGCTCTGTGATGCATGGCCAAACCTTTGGCACTTGAAGCAGCGCCTTGGGTTCGGAATGTATGGTCTGACGTGCAACTTCAAGTAGCCTGTTTCTATTTCGTCTGGGAGTGTGCTAGAGTTGAAGGTAACGATTATGTGCCTAGTGAGTATTTCCCTGTTGTCTCGTCTGATTTTTATTCGTTGTACCTGTACAACATTCTCATCCTTCCAGCCGGCCAGGAGTTCATCATCAGTAAGGTCCATGAGGTCATCGTCTGACACGACACCCTTCACCGTATTCATTGTTCTGTGGGCGGTGACAGTTATCGGTTGGTCCCCAAACGCTACAAGGTTCGTCAATTTTTGATACTGCGACTTATCTTTAACTTCAACCAGCAGGTCCCCACTGGCCATCTTCGTGGCTTTGTAGCCGCTTCCGATGGTCTCAGTGAGACACCTTGACACTAGGAAAGGTGAAATGTTACGGACTTTTTTGTCGGCGTTCTCACAGTGGATGACGTGATACTTGGGGAAGGTGTCTTTCTTTTTCTGGAGGATTTCAGCGGTTGCATCGGTGCGCCCCCGCTTCGGGGGACGATCATTTGCGAAAATGTTGGACGATCCCATTAAATGAGTACATTGTTCGGCAACAATGCCAGTCACCCACCACCGAGCCCAACAAGGGGACACGGCAGAGGTTGTGATGGAGCAAGCCCTGCCATGCCAACTGTACATCGTTGCTATAACCAAATATGGTGTACCCAAGGTAGGACCACCACACAAGGTTAACCCTCGCCGCCAGGAAAATTGGAAGTAAATAGAAGAGAGTAGAAGACAGGACAGATAGATAGCGAGAGATAAAGACGAAGATGTAGGCAGAGAGAGATAGGAAAAGGCGACTGCCGATTTCCCCTGGGTGGGTCAGCCCAGGGGTGCCGTCTACGTGAAGCCGGGGCCAAAGGGGTGTGTTGCCTCTGCCGGGGGGCCTTAAAGGTCCAATCACCCAGCGTCGGCTCAACCCCCAGGATTCCCTTTTCCCCGGACACGGCAAAGCCACGCACGGCTAGGCGTGGGAGGGAGTAGAAACTCCCCCGTTAGCTCGGGTCCGTGGTGTCGCTACACACCAAACGCCTACTTGCAAATCACTATTAGCTGTGACCAGGGAAGTGTACACCGACAACACTGGCGTACATACCGGCTGCCAACAGCGCCGGACAAAACGCCTGCAATAGAAGCGTTCTGACCAGGGTCGTAAAGAAAAATATGTCGTGATCAACCGAAATGTGCGCCTGCAAAAAAAACAAGACATGCTTTACTGCAACACAATCGCGTGGGCCGCACATTGCATTTTTCTTGCGTATTTCCGATGTTCGGGCACTCGTACCTGCTTTTCTGTGTGATATTCATGCCCAATGCGTTGTAGAAGTCGTCTGCATAACGAGGTGGGCACCACGCCGGTGCAATGGTCTGTTAGGTGCGCCACCACATCCCCCGGTAGGTGCTTACCACTTTCAAGGCAAGAAGTTTTGCATTGGAAGTAGTGATCGGGAGATCTAAGGCTCGCTTGATGATTTTACAGAGGATGACCTCTAAAGAATCTTCATCATGCTTCCGTAAGTGCAGGTATGGAGTCTCATACAAGATGTTACTAGTGACAAAAGCATGTACAAGATGTAGATCCAAGTTTTTGAGGAAGAATGGGCTCCTGCTCCTCGCTGCGTCTGCACCAAGATGTGCAGACGCAGCGAGTAGCAGGTGAAATCCTGCACACATGTCACTATTGTGTTGCAGTGAAAATATTTTATTTTCCGCAGGCGTGCATAACAGTTATTCATGTCAGTGTTCTTTTTCTAATACAAAAGCGTTAAAGAACTCGTGTCGCAGAAATTCCCCCAGCGGTGTCGGCACTGCTGGCTGGGAGCGAAAAATCATCACCTTGTGCGTGACTGAAAAATTCGAAAAGATGCAAATAGAAATAAATTATAAGAACTTCTGGGTCCGAGAGGGGATCGAATCCAGGTTGTTTGCATAGCAAGCGAGTGCTCTGCCACACGGCCTACCGCACGGTCTGCTTGTGCAGTTTCAACAGTGCCTTTGAATGTCTTCACAAAGTATACAGAGCTGTTGAACGGACACATGTTTTGTTGCATTCTCAAATTCGTCAAGCGAGATTTCTAAAAAATCCTAAATTGTATTATCAGCACGACCGTAATCTTTAATATGATCATACACATAACGCTTCGCTCGAAAGCCAGTAGCAAAAAACCGTCAACCGCAACCATTCTGTTGTCAGCAATACCGGTTTCCACATGACCAGCTCAAAAGCTTACCCAATATTTATGCAGTAAATTAAAGTCACCAGCCTATATCTGCCTTGTGTTTTCATTTACATGATCACTCAGCAACATAGTTATTTCTTTTAAAAACTCGGGTCGACTTTCAGGTGGTCCTTGATTGGTCCGATGAGATGTGAATAATTAACGTAATTCACCTTGCACCATGCTATTTCTGTTAAGTGGCAATATGTTGTTATTGCTGCTACATTGTTTTTGAGGGGCCAACTCATCTTTTACATTTTGTTATTTCTTTACTGATCTTGATCAAAATGCAGAGGCTTATGCGGTTTCTTCAGCTGATTTCAAGTATGTACCGTATTTACTTGCATAATCTTTGCACTCGCATAATTCTCGCACCCCCCACAAATCCAACAAAAATACGATTTCTTTTTTTCTTCGAGTAATTATCGCACCCCCAATAACTGCCGCAGTATTGTCGTATGCTCGTTCCAGCCACTGATGATGATAGCACGCCCCATCTGACGACTACTCTTAAGCATCAAGCATACTATTATTGCACGGAGATTCAATCCAATCCAAGTCGAGACGAAGTGGCAAGTGCGCGTTGCGGCGTGTTTTGTATGTTGTGTCGGTAATCTTGTCACGTTATTGGGCGACACTGAAGCTACACGGCTGTTTCGAAGTTGAAAGTGATAGATCATGCACTAAACAACGTCAAAAGGGCCACCGGTAGGCCCTTAGGAGTCTAGGAGTTTTGTGTTCGCTACTGGTGATGGCAGCTGAAAGCCACCAAGACGCCTTGGGCCTGCCGTGCGCCTAAAACTGGGATTGATGGGAAACTATTTCTTCAAAAGAAAACTGCGGACGATTCGGTTAAATAGCCATCAGCCCAATACTGACGTCCTACGCTTACCTTTTGAGGGCTCCTGTTGGGCGACGAACGCTACCGCAACGCTTGCAACGCCTACAAGCTTTGCATATAGTATTCGTATTGTCGACTGTTTGCTTGCACTTTTTTGTGTCTCAAATAAACCTTGCCTTATGTTGAACCTGTGCTTTTATTGTTGAGGTAAGTTCTAATTAGTAGTTCTCAAAGCATGCTGTTAGTTGCTAGTGTGAGAATCCCGATTTGCGGCCACTTCGTTTTCTTTTTCGTTCTCTACGTTTTCGTGGAAAGTTTTTCCCGCGTAATTTTCGCATCCCCCGACTTTGCATTGGTTTTCCGCCAAAGAAAATGTGAAGAATAAGCGAGTAAATTTATTTATTTAGGTATTTTTACATACTTACATACATACATACATTTGGGCTATCGCAGGAGTGGGTTTGCCATACATCAGCATACACAAGAATACAACTGCTAACAAACAGGAATAGAACTCTTAATAAAGAAATTCCGAATCAATACAATCATGCAAGAAATTACAACTCTTAATAAACAAATCGCGAATCAATACATTTATGCAAGAAATCTTTTAAGGGCAATGATCTAGTTGACCCAGGCAATACATTCCATTTTTATATAGTGTGCGGAAAAAAAGCTGAATTTAAATAGGTTAGTACGTGGATGGAATGGTGTCAGGTTGAGTTTGTGGCTATTCCTTGCGGGTTTCAGTTTATCAGGAGACAGATATTCGTTAGTTAATGCGTAGCGTGGGGTATTAACAAGAATATGCAGCAACTTTAGCCATTCGAGACAGCGTCGCTCGGACAAGGTTTGCAGACCTAGCGTAGCAAGTTGAGAGGAGGGTGAGAAATTCGAGTCGTAACGTCGGAAAATGAAACGAATGGCTTTCTTCTGAACAGATTCTAGTGTGCCGATGTCCGATTTTTATGAGGGTTCCATACGGGGCAGGCACATTGGAGGATGGGACAAATGAGCTATTTATACGTTAGCAACTTTGTTTCGGGTGGAGCATCTTTTAATGTACGATTTAGGTAGCCCAGTTTCTTTAAAACTTTATTGCAAGAGTATTCAATATATTTAGACCAAGACATATTGGGTGTGAAGATGAGGCCTAGGTACTTTTATTTGGAGACACGTGACAAAAAGGAGCCATTGAGGGAGCAATCGAACAACGAAACGGAGCTGCATTTACAGAAGGAAAGAGCAACTGTTTTAGTAAAGTTTATGTTCCTTTGCCATGTGTCACAACATCTGCGAAATCGTGCAAAACAATTATTAAGTAAATTGCGGTCATCATTGGTATTATTACATTACACAGTCATCAGCGTAAAGGCGGATTTTCGCAGACACATAATTGGGCAAATCATTTATGTACAAAAAGAACAAAAGTGGTCCCAGGACTGAACCCTGGGGGACTCCGTATGAAACATTCCCAACAGACAAGTTTGAGGAATTAAAAGAAACAAACTGGGAACGGTTGTTTAAAAAGCTAGCAATCCAGTCAACTATGGAATAATTGTTAAGAACAGCGTGAAGTTTGTGCAGAAGTTTAGAATGTGTAACAGTGTCGAATGCTTTTGGTGATGATGATGATGATGGTAGATTTTAGTGGCGCAAGGGCAACTCAGGCCAAAGAGCGCTAAACACACGGTTTTTGGTCGATTTGATTATAAAAAGTCTACTCAGGGTGGCAAGAGTAAAAGAGTAGTGTATAGAACTTAAACTTAGATGTAGTGACTATGTGTGATGGGTTTAAAACGGGCTACGCTTATGGGTTTTACAAAGTCATGCCGTGTCGTCAACAGTCCTTGTCAAGACAAGGAATGCGCGCTGCATGACATTTGATAAAAAAAAAGTCTCAGCGGTTCCCTCAGGATTGAGAGGAGGCTGAGATTAGTGAGAATATGTTATGGAATGTAAGAAGCCTACACTAGCTAAAAACTTTAAGACTACTTTTGGGGGAAACAAGGGATCGTCTCCAAGAAAAAATTGTGGATGAGGCGGAATGTGACATTTGTACAACTTTGAAAAGTGACACAATCTTTCTGGTTCGAGGTACGGACAGGTAATTAGAACGTGAACGACAGACAGCTCATCACCACATTTTGCACAATGTGGTGCTGGAGAGTTCTTTAAAAGGTGCGAGTGTGTTGCATGTGTATGACCGATCCTGAGTCTGCACAGTGCAACCTCTTGGTGCCTGTTACGTTTTTCAGTCAGATATCTTCCTATTCTTGGCTTTACTAAGTGCAGTTTGTTTGAATTTGCTGCGTTCCATTCATCTTGCCATTGCTTACGCATTCGGTTTCTGATTAGCGGCCTCAAGTCCTCATATGGAATGACGGCTACGTGTACTGTTGGGCGGAGTGCAGCGGTCTTCGCAAGTTGGTCCGCTGCCTCATTGCCAGCTATGTTGCAGTGTCCCGGAATCCAGCATAGCGTGATTTTCAGGTTGGATCTGTGGGCTGACTCGAGGCAGTTTAGAAGGGTATTAGTCACTGGATTTTTATGTGTCTTTGCGGAAGACAACGCAGTCACTGCACTGAGGGAATCTGTGTATATGATGGAGGCTGGTTCTTTCTTCTTTAAGATGTGCCTTACAGCTAGCAGTATGCCATAGCACTCAGCAGTAAATATGCTGGTATGTTCATTCATTGTTGCAGATTCAGAGTACGCTGGGCCGTATGCAGCACATGCGACGGCCGAGGACTTGGAAGCATCAGTGTAGTACTCAGCACACCTGTATTTTGCCTGCAAGTACATGAAATGCTGATCGATTGCGATTGGGAGGCCATGCTTTCCTACCTCTAGGAATGACAAGTCGCAATTGATAGCTCGCATTTCCCATGGTGCCACAGTGTCCTTGTGGGAACTTAGTTGAAGATTGGAGACAGGTATATTAAGATTTTCAAAGTGTGAGGCCACTCTAATGGGATACGTTGGCGTGGCTGATGGTCGCCTCAAGAACAGGTGGGCGTTTGATGTATCCTGCAATAGCTCGCGAGATGGGTGGTCGACATGAGAGAGCACCTTGGTTGCATACTTGATGCTTGTGAACTGCCGTCGTCGTTCTAATGACCACCGATCTGTCTCAACATACAGGCTGGCTATTGGGCTGGTTCGGAAGGCGCCACTAGCCAGACGAAGCCCATGGTGATGCACTGGGTCGAGCATCTTAAGCGTGGATCTCGATGCTGATTCGTACACAACCGAGCCATAATCAATACGTGAGAGCACTACACTACTGAAAAGGTTTAATAGACAGTCCCGATCTGTACCCCATGACTGATGCGAGAGAATCTTGAGCAAGTTCAAGGCTTTCAGGCACTTAAGTCGTAGCTGCTTGATGTGTGGGACAAAGCTGAGCTTTTCATCCATCACAACACCTAAAAATTTATGATCCTTCTTAGTAGCGATAGTGTGTCCATTCATTGAAATGTTGGGGGGCGGCCTTATACCACGTAGTTTTGAAAAGAGTAGGCAGACAGTCTTGTCACAGTTAAACTTAAAACCATTTTTGTCTGCCCAGCTTGAGAGCTTATTTACTGCCAACTGAATCTGACGTTCGCAGATGGCTAGGTTGCACGATTTGAAGCTGATCTGAATGTCATCAACATATACAGAGCAGGAAATTGTTTTAGGCAGTATAGTGTTTATGGAGTTCATTTTTACGATGAATAGTGCGCAACTAAGTACGCCACCTTGGGGGACACCATTTTCCTGAGTAAACCGCCTTGAAAGAACATTTCCAACACGAACCACGAACGTACGTTCAGAGAGGTAGCTTTGAATTGTATTCAGCATGTTCCCTGACACTCCAAGGAATTGCAAGTCACGGAGAATGATATAACGCCATGTCGTGTCATAAGCCTTCTCCAAGTCAAAAAATACAGAAAGGCAGTGTTGTTTGCGAATGAAGGCATCCCTGACGTAGGATTCGAATGCTACGAGTTGGTCAGCTGTCGACCGGCCTGATCTGAATCCAGCTTGACGGCGGTCAAGGAGGCCATTATATTCAAGATAATACATGAGGCGGCGGTTTACCATTTTTTCAAAAACCTTGCACAGGCAGCTAGTCAGGGCGATAGGCCTATAACTAGTGACAAGTGTGGCTTCCTTTCCTTGTTTGAGGATGGGTATTATAACTGCCTCTTTCCAGGCCTTGGATAGACGCCCGGAGGACCACACACTGTTGAACAGTAAGAGAATGACATCAAGCGTGTGTTCGTGTAAGTGTTTCACCATGCCATATGTAATCTTGTCTTGGCCTGCAGCTGAGTTGCCACATGTTGCCAGCACTGCCTTCAATTCGTCGATGGTAAACAGAGTATTGTAGCCTCCAGCAGATGGCCTTCTATCCCGGATGGGCTTACGTTCCTCAGCAAGCTTGTGTCGTTTAAAGGACTCTGTATAATGTGCTGAGCTGAAGATATACTCAAAGTGTCGGCCTATGGCATCTGCCTGGTGTTCCAGCGTATCACCAGCAGTACTGACGAGAGGGACCGGATGAGTGTTGTGCCCTTGAAGTGCTCTTACTCTGTCGTACACCCTATGCGTATCAGTATAGGAGTTGACTGACGAGAGGAAGGACTGCCAGCTCTGCCTCTTTGACTCTCGTCGGATACGCCTACCATTTGCTTTTGCACGCTTGAAATTCATCAGGTTGTCAGCTGTCGAGTACTTGCGAAATGTCGACCAAGCTTTGTTTTGGTTCTCGCGAGCTTTTTTGCACTCCGCATTCCACCAGGGCCGTCGTTTGTTTCGCGTCTTGTCAGATGTCTGTGGGATCGATCGCTCTGCGGCCTGTATGATATGACGTACGACCAATGCTTCACAGTCATCAATGTCTAGGTTTTCAATAGAAGAACGCGACAGTTCTGTAAGTTCTCGGAATTTCGTCCAGTCAGCATCCTGTTCTCTAAACCTGAATACATTTGTAGTCGTCTTACTTGTATTTCCTGTGTGTTTTAGGCAGACAGGAAAATGATCACTTCCATAGAGGTTATGAATAACAGACCAATCTATGGTTGCCATGAGTGAAGGAGAGCCGATAGCAAGATCTATGGCTGTGTATGAGTTGCACGCTGCGTTAAAGTACGTTGGTTCTTTTTTGTTAAATATACAGGAGCCGGAGTACAACAGGAAGTTTTCGATTAAGGAGCCTCGAGAATCTGTTCTTCTGCATCCCCATAGGGGGTTGTGCGCATTAAAATCTCCAACCAAGAGGAATGGAAGCGGGAGCTGGTCGACTAGAGTTTCAAACTCTTTAGTAGACAGGCGGTAGTCTGGAGGGATATATAATGAGCACACAGTTGTCATTCGTACAAAGATAAGGGTTCGTATTGCCACTGCCTCTAAGTCGGTGACCAGAGTGAGGTTTTGGGAGGCTAGTGCTTTCTGCACTACGATAGCGACACCGCCGGATGAATGGGCAGTGCCATGCCTGTCCTTTCGGTATACCGCATATCTTCTTAGAAAGTTAGTGTGTGTTGAGTTTAAGTGTGTCTCCTGCAGGCAAAGTATGTTAGGTTGGTGTTGCGCAAGTATTTCATAAATGTCATCCAGGTTCTTCAGTAGACCTCGGCAGTTCCAGTAGATGATACTCTCAGCAGCCATTTTTGAGAAAGAAGAAAGGTAGGAGGGTTATTCAGACTGCCGCGTTTGTCAGGCGCCTGGACTGGAGGGTGTTTCTTCCCTCTGAGGCGTTCTGTTGAGCTCTGCTTCAATAGGGTGGATTCCGTGAGCATCGGAGACGCTGAGGACGCCGGTGTCACATCCATTGCCCCCTGTGAACACTCGGAGGCTGACGGAGGTTTCTCAAGAGGGACAGGTGCCCTCTCAGTTGTCTGCGTCGTCCCCGAGGTCTCACGGAGATTGACCTGCGGGGTTTGGATTGTCTCTTTTGTCTCCGAGGTCTGATGGAGGTGGACCTGTGAGACTTCAAACATTGGTGCAGCCTGCGGCTGCTTGGTGGGGGGCCGAGATGTGCACGCATCAGCAAAGCTGTACTGCGTGCCCACGGTTACTAGACGCCGCCCGGCCCCCCGGCGCGCTGCGTCAGCGTACGTTCTTCCGGAGAAGAGCGACACCTTCTTTCGGGCTTCAGAGAATGTGATGTTTTCCGTTACTTTAATCTGGATGATTTCCTTTTCCTTTTTGAAAATTTCACATGTCCGGGAGTACGCTGCGTGCGGCCCGTGACAGTTAGGGCACTCTGTTTGCGTGGAAGTACAGCTCTCTGTTGGGTGCTCATGATCACCACATTTTGCACATGTTTGTTTTCCGCGACAGGTATTCGACCCGTGTCCATATTTCTGGCATTTGTAGCACCTTCTAGGGTTGGGTATGTAGGGGCGGACCTTGCAGTGAAGGAACGCAGCTTTCACGGATTCTGGCAGAGTGGAGCGGTTGAATGTAAGTACTATATGAGGCGTCACCACTTCTTCATTGTTTCGCCTGATGGTTATCCGGCGGATGGCGACTACGCCTTGCTCTCGAAAGCCTTCAAGGAGGTCAGCCTCAGTTTCTCGCATCAGATCACGTTGTGAAATGACGCCTTGAACAGTGTTAAGGCTGCGATGGGGGGTGATAGACACATTCAGGTGGGCAAACTGCTTCTGTTTAAGGAGAGTGTTTGCATGCTCTTTCTGGCTTACTTCAACAAGAAGATCACCGGATGACAGTTTCTTTGCGTCGTACTTTTTGCCTATTAAGTTAGCAAGGGTTTTAGCTATCAGGAAAACCGACAGTCCTGCAACAGAGACGTTATCTGCCAGAGAGTGTATGACTAGGAAGCGTGGGAAGTGCTCACAATCGCTTCCGGTTCGTTTGGAGCTTTCATCGGTGCGGTTCCTTTTCAGGGACCGATCATTGAGGGGGGGGGGGGGAAGATTTTGCCATGTGGTGGACTTCATGTTCGGCGGCGATGGTGACCACCCACCACCGAGCCCAACAGGGGGACGCTACAAAGTAGAACACTTGAAGGCGCCAGTCATACATCGCCGCTATAACCAGATATAACTACCCAAGGTTGGGTAACTACACAAGGTTAACCCTTGCCGCCAGGAAATTTGGAAGTAAACAGAAGAGAGTAGAAGACAGGACAGATAGATAGTGAGAAATAAAGACAAAGATGTAGGCAGAGAGAGATAGGAAAAGGCGACTGCCGATTTCCCCTGGGTGGGTCAGCCCAGGGGTGCCGTCTACGTGAAGCCGGGGCCAAAGGGGTGTGTTGCCTCTGCCGGGGGGCCTTAAAGGTCCAATCACCCAGCGTCAGCTCAACCCCCAGGATCCCCTTTTCCCCGGACACGGCAAAGCCACGCACGGCTAGGCGTGGGAGGGAGTAGAAATTCCCCCGTTAGCTCGGGTCCGTGGTGTCGCTACACACCAAACGCCTACTTGCGCAGGCGCCCCTGCGGGGTCGAATGCTTTTGGAAAAGTCCATGAAAATTGCATCAATTTGGTAACCAGAGTCTAGAGCATTCAAAATGTCGAGAGAAAATTCTACAAGCTGGTTTGTTGTACTAAAACCTTGGCGAAAACCATGCTGGGCATTATTAGGATGTCATTATTTTCAAGAAACCCAATGATATGCTTAAAGATTATGTGTTCTAAACGTTTACGTGATTGAGACGTTAATGAAATCGGGCAATAGTTTAATGGTGACTGCTTGCTGCCAGATTTAGGCATAGGAAAAATATTCACTAATTTCCAAGCTGAAGGAACAGTTGAAGTGCTTAAGAACTTGTAAAAAAAAATTATGGTAATGTAGCGGCTGGTTCACTCACAATATCTAAGAAGAAAAAAAAATATTAGGAATGCCGTCAGGACCAAGAGATTTCTTATTTTCCCAAGTGCAAAATTATGTTCATAACACCGTCGAGAGATACGGAAATGTCACTGATTGAGTTATTTAAACCATGGTGAAAGCTAGGGACGTCAAAGTTGTCAGTTGTGAACACCGATTGGAAGTACTCGTTGAACACGTTAGAAATGGTTGAGGGGTCACTACAGGGGACTTTATTTATAACAATTGTATTTGTGGCAGCTGAGGTGGGTAAAATAGAAGCCCGAAACTTTTTATGGTTGCTTTTCATTAAAACTTGCAGCGTACCTTTGAAATAGAAGTCCTTTGGTGAATTATTTTGATCCGAAGTTTTTCTTTGGCGAGGTTGAATTCCTGTATTTTAAAGGGGTCGCCATTTTTTTAAACGTCTGTCTGGCAACGCGACGCGACAGGTGAAGTATATCACGCGATATCCAGAGAAGGTGGGTTTTTTTTCGTTTTTATTGGGACGAAGCGCTCAATACAAGTTGCCACAGTCTTTCCAAATGAAGCCACCAAGGAAATCACATCATTACATTCGCTGAGGCGTTCGAAATCATAAAAAGAATCTGACAAAAGATATAAAACAGACGCGTCATCGGCTCGTGAAAAATCGGGGAAATGTAGAAGACAAAAAATGGTTGGTATGCACAGGAACAGAAATTGATACTAGAACGGCCTTGTGGTCTGAAATACCATCAGCAACTTCGCATTCTTAACCATGGGCTAAGAAGAAAGGACGAACAAAAACTAAATCTAAAACTGCATCCCCTCGTGTGTTAGTTTCAACAATCTGTTTTAAACGAAAACAGAGCGAGAAGTCTAACAGAAAATTTTAAATTTCTACGTCATAGCCTGTGAGCAATAGAGATGGCCAAAAAATACCTGCAGTGTTGAAATCACCCAGGCAGACCAAGTTGTAAGTAGATAAGAAACGCTGGTGCATAAAAGTTGTTAAAGCGAGCAGCTGATCTATGTTCGATAATGACGAGTGGTAGATTACGCCAAAAACTATAGAAATGCTTCCAAAAATGACCTTGCATCAAACAGATTCGGTATCAGGTGGACTGGGGATAACTGAGAATTTAAGATCAGACCGTAAAAATAGTGCGACACCCCCTCCCCTGTTATGACGTCTGTCAGTTCTGATGACTGTAAAACCTTTATATTTCGCTATCTTGTATATGTTCATTTAACCAAGTTTCTGTTACACCAGCTATATGCAGTGAATGGGCCGTGATAAGTGAAAGAAAATTTGGGCGCTTGTTGACTAGGCTTCTGGCGTTAACATTTAAGATGCGCAGGGGCTCGTTAGGATGAATACTGAGGCGTGAAGGAGCTTTAGTGGTGACATTAGAAGAAGCTTTTGCTCGGCGATAATGAATCCTAATGAGGGTGTTAGTGTCATCGTTCCAGTTGTACCTAACTTGATCTATAAACACATGATCAAAACACAAACGTACAATGGAGCCCTTATCCTGAAAGGGTTGTGATGCTTCCCATAACCTCTTTCTGATTGATCATACGCGCAATGAATAGTCTTCAGAAATGCGAAAGTTAGACGTTTTAAGCTTGTAGCCGTTTTTAAGGACGGATGTTTTATCGTGATAGTCGAGCAGCTTTATGATAATGGGATGTGGACGATCGGCCTGCCTTCGTCCAATCCTGTGACACCTTTCAATATTAGGGCAATCAATTTGCAGATTTCCTTTGAACCATTGAGAATGATGATGATGTGTGGTGTTTTATGGCGCAAGGGCCAATTGATGGCCAAAGAGCGCCATTTCAATGAGTATAGAGATGCGGACAATGATATGATGCGTGGCTGTATAGGGGCCTTAAAATTCCTCGCGATAATGCGGGTAAAAACGTAAGTATTAAAAGACATGACAGTGGCGTGATATGCATATTAAAAAGGGTGACAAAGGTTTTGATAATAAAAACATGTAAAAATATTTGGCACTAGCACACTTGCCTCATCAGTGCCCTTGTGTCCAAGGGCTGCGAGGCAAGTGCTTTTAAATGTAATCACAGCAGCAGCGACCTCTCTTGAGAGGTTGCGCTACGCGATGCCTGGGTATAATACATGGTAAAAATTAACATCTCTTAAAAAAGCTAACAATGATTTATGAGTGAAAAGTGGTTCCCTACCGACAAACATTGCAGGGTGTAAAGGTATATGTTGTCGGTAGGGTAATGGGAAGTGTTGTCTTCTTAGAGTGTCTAACTGCTTACATTGGATTAAAATGTGAAGAACTGTTAAAACCTCACCACATTTATCACACAATGGTGGTTCACCACCGGAAAAAAGATGTGTGTGTGTCGTGTATGTGTGCCCTATCCTGAGTCTTGTTAGTGTTACCTCTGTTAGACGTGATTTTGATACTGGTGGCCAATGGCCAAGGTGTGGCTTGATAACGTGTAGTTTGTTTTGTGTGTGTGTATCCCACTTGCTCTGCCAGTAGTCCCTGAGCTTTCGTTTGAGAGACGGCTCAAGATCAAGGGCCGGGATTGATATGGATGTAATAGCGGTGCTCTCATGGACGGATGCAGCGAGCTGATCCGCCCTCACGTTGCCTTGGATCTCACGGTGCCCTGGCACCCAGCACACTACAACATGTTGTTTGTGCGTGTAGAGTGTGCACAAAATGGAGTAAAGTGAGACAAGGACTGGGTTTTTTTTGTTTTTTAAGACTGTGCAGAGCCGTTACCACACTGAGGGAGTCTGTATAAATTACTGCTTTTTGTATTTGTAATTGTTTGATGTGTTTAGCTGCCACCAGTATCGCGTGAGCTTCCGCTGTGAAGATACTTGTGCGTGGATGTAGAGGGCCAGCATCCGAAAAGGATGGGCCGACAGCAGCGTAGGACACAGAGGAGTTAGTCTTGGAGGCATCTGTGAAGAACTCAGGACGTGTGTATTTGTGTTGAAGTTCCAGAAAGTATGTTCGGATATGGGCAATAGGTGCACGTTTTGTAACCTCTAGGAAAGACACATCGCAGTCTATAGTCTGCCACTGCCACGGTGGTGGGTATGCTACAGGAGCCATTAAACTGTGTTCAAGTGACACTTCAGTTTCTTCAGCTAGACACTTCAGGCGAATTGAGAAGGGCTGCCTCATCGAAGGCCTGTTTTGAATCAGAGTTGAGCTCGACAAATCATTAATTGTAGAGTGTGAGGGGTGCTTCTTGTCTGCTTTCACCTTAAGGAAATAAACAAAGGACATGTAAGTTCTCTGCAGATGAAGCGACCACTCATTTGACTCAACATAAAGGCTTTCTACGGGGCTGGTGCGAAAAGCACCCGTAGAAAGGCGGATGCCCAAATGGTGCACGGGATCAAGCATCTTCAAGGCACTTTGAGTGGCAGACTGATAGACAATGGCCCCATAATCTAAGCGGGTACGAATAAGGCTTCTATAGAGGTTCATGAGGCATTGCCTATCACTACCCCACGTAGTACGTGACAACACTTTTATAACATTCATGGCTTTTAAACATTTTGTTTTTAAATACTTGATGTGCGGTACGAAGGTCAACTTGTTGTCCAAGATTAAGCCTAAGAATTTATGCTCGGCTTTGACGGACAGACGTTGCCCGTTCAGCCGAATGTCAGGTTCCGAGTGCATGCCTCTCTTTCGAGAGAACAAGACAAACGTGCTTTTTTGTGGGTTAAGTCGAAATCCGTTTTCGTCTGCCCATTTGGAGACCTTATTTAAACCCATCTGAACCTGCCGCTCACACATGGCTAAGTTGCATGACTTGAAGCCAAGCTGAACGTCGTCGACATATGTACAATAGAACATCATGCGGGGAATGGACAAGTGCAAAGAATTCATTTTGATGATAAAAAGTGTGCAACTAAGCACACCACCTTGTGGCACGCCTGTTTCCTGGACAAATGTTTGGGAGAGCACACTGCCTAGACGGACACGGAATGTCCGGTTTGACAGGTAACTTTCGATTATATGAAACATTCTTCCGCGCACACCAAGGTGGGACAGGTCTCTTAGAATTCCGAAACGCCATGTTGTATCATACGCCTTTTCGATATCGAGGAACACAGAGAGAAAATATTGTTTATGGACGAAGGCGTCCCTTATCTGTGCCTCGATACGAACGAGGTGGTCTGTGGTGGATCTACTTTCTCGAAACCTGCACTGAAATGGGTCGAGCAAATTGTTTGTTTCAAGAATATGTAGATGTCGGCAGTTTATCATTTTTTCGAATAATTGCACAAGCAGCTTGTAAGTGCAATAGGCCTATAACTTGAAGCTAAAGAAGGGTCCTTGCCCTCTTTCAAAATGGGAATAATAATAGCCTCTTTCCAGGAGGTAGGGATAGTGCCAGAAAACCAGATAGCATTGTATAAACAAAGTAAGGTTTTTCGTGTTTCGGCTTGTAGGTTTTTTAACATTTCATACACCACACGGTCAGAGCCTGGGGCAGAAGTACTGTAGGAGTTTAGAGATGTTCGGAGCTCACCTAGACTGAAAGCTTGGTTATAAGCCTCGTATCTAGTGGATTTATGTTCTAGTTTCTGCTTTTCTATTCTTGTTCTGTATTTTTGGAAAGTGTCAGTTTAGTGGGACGAGCTGGATACCCGTTCAAAGTGTGCACCGAGGAAGTTTGCCTGATCTTCCAAGGTATCACCCTGAGTGTTTACGAGTGGAAGTGTGTGTACTTGTTTTCCTGCTATCCTACCGACCATGTTCTAGACTTTAGCCTCCTGTCTGTATGAATTGATCCCTGACAAAAACTTCTGCCAGCTTTCTCTTCTGGCCTGCCGACGCGTTCTCCTGCCTTGAGACTTTGTTTTCTTGAAGGTGTCAAGATTTTCGGCTTTCAGTGAGTTCCGAAGCAGCCTCCAAGGTCTGTTTTGCTGTTTGCGCGCGTTTCGGCATTCAGAGTTTTCCGGGGTGTCCAGTTGTTTATGGGATGCATTTTGTTGCAGCATCAATCAAAAACGCTGTGAAGAAGTTGACAGCAACATGATGATGTTTGATGTTTTATGGCGCAAGGGCCGATTCACGGCCAAAGAGCGCCAGTTCATCTTACTAAAAATATGGACAATGATTGTGATAAGCGGCTGTATAAGGGCCATAAAATTCCTCGCAGTAAGGCGGGTAAAAACATACAAGTAATAAAATCATGACCATGCCGTGAAAGGTGTGTGTGATGTGAACAGATGACAAAAGTTGGTGATAATAAAAGACGATGGTGGATATGTATGGCAATAGCACAAGTGCCTCACTCGTTCATACCCTTGCGTCCAAGGGCCGTGAGGCATGTGCTTTTTTGTGTAGCCACCGCAGCAAAAACCTCTCTGGAGAGGTCATGCTACGGTATGCCCGGGTATATGACATGAAAGCTGTGAATTTCTTTTAAAAACGCTAACAATGAATTATGACTAAAAAGTGGTTCCCTACCGACAAACATTGCAGGGTGTAAAGGTATATGTTGTCGGTAGAGTATTGGAAAATGTTGTTTTCTAAGAGTTTCTAAGTGTTTACACTGAATTAACATGTGAAGGACGGTTAAGTATTCCCCACATCTGTCACACAATGGTGGATTGCCACCAGACAAAAGGTGTGTGTGTGTCGTGTATGTGTGTCCTATCCTGAGTCTTGTTAGTGTTACCTCTGTTAGACGCGATTTTGATACTGGTGGCCAATGGCCAAGGTGTGGCTTGATAACGTGTAGTTTGTTTTGTGTGTGTGTATCCCACTTGCTCTGCCAGTGGTCCCTGAGATTTCGTTTGAGAGACGGCTTAAGATCAAGGGCCGGGATTGATGTCGGTGTAACGGCGGTGCTTTCGTGGGCGGATGCAGCAAGCTGATCCGCCATCACGTTGCCTTGAATCTCACGGTGCCCTGGCACCCAGCACACAACAACATGTCTGTTGAGTGTGTAGAGGGTGCATAAAATGGAGTAAAGTGAAACGAGGACAGGGTTTTTTTTTGTTTTTAAGACTGTGCAGAGCCGTTACCACACTGAGGGAGTCTGTATAAATTACTGCTTTTTGTATTTGTGATTGTTTGATGTGTTTAGCTGCCACAAGTATCGCGTAAGCTTCCGCTGTGAAGATACTTGTGCCTGGATGTAGAGGGCCAGCATCCGAAAAGGAAGGGCCAACAGCAGCGTAGGACACAGAAGAGTTAGACTTAGAGGCATCTGTGAAAAACTCAGGACGTGTGTATTTGTGTTGAAGTTCCAAGAAGTATGTTCGAATATGGGCAATAGGCGCATGTTTTGTAACTTCTAAAAAAGACACATCGCAATCTATAGTCTGCCACTGCCACGGTGGCGGGTATGCAACAGGAGCCATTAAACTGTGTTCGAGTGACACTCCAGTGTCCTCAGCTAGACCCTTCAGGCGAACTGAGAAGGGCTGCCTCATTGAAGGCCTGTTTTGAAAAAGAATGGAGCTCGATAAGTCATTAATAGTAGAGTATGAGGGGTGCCTCTTGTCTGCTTTCACCTTAAGGAAATATACAAAGGACATGTAGGTTCTTTGCAGATGAAGGGACCACTCATTTGACTCAACGTAAAGGCTTTCTACGGGGCTGGTGCGAAAAGCACCCGTAGAAAGGCGGATGCCCGAATGGTGCACGGGATCCAGCATCTTCAAAGCACTTTGAGTCGCTGACTGATAAACAATGGCCCCATAATCTAAGCGGGTGCGAATAAGGCTTCTATACAGATTCATGAGGCATTTCCTGTCACTACCCCACGTAGTACGTGATAACACTTTTATAACATTCATGGCTTTTAAACATTTTGTTTTTAAATACTTTATGTGGGGTACGAAGGTCAACTTGTTGTCCAAGATTAAGCCTAAGAATTTATGCTCGGCTTTGACGGACAGTTGTTGCCCGTTCAGTTGAATGTCGGGTTCCGAGTGCATGCCTCTCTTTCGAGAGAACAAGACACACGTGCTTTTTTGTGGGTTAAGTCGAAATCCGTTTTCATCTGCCCATTTGGAGACCTTATTTAAACCAAGCTGAACCTGCCGCTCACACATGGCCAAGTTGCACGACTTGAAGCCAAGCTGAACGTCATCGACATATGTACAATAGAACATATTGCGCGGGATGGACAAGTGCAAGGAATTCATCTTGATGAGAAAAAGTGTGCAGCTAAGTACACCACCTTGTGGCACGCCTGTTTCCTGAACGAAAGTTTGGGAAAGAACCGTGCCTACTCGGACACGGAATGTCCGGTTTGACAGGTAGCTTTCGATTATGTGAAACATTCTTCCGCGTACGCCAAGGTGGGACAGGTCTCTTAGAATTCCGAAACGCCATGTTGTATCATAAGCCTTTTCGATATCGAGGAATACAGAGAGAAAGTATTGTTTATGAACGAAAGCGTCTCTGATCTGTGCCTCGATACGAACAAGGTGGTCTGTCGTGGATCTACTCTCTCGAAACCCGCACTGAAATGGGTCGAGCAAATTGTTTGTTTCAAGAAAGTGTACAAGTCGGCCGTTTATCATTTTTTCGAAGACTTTGCACAAGCAGCTTGTAAGTGCAATCGGCCTGTAACTCGAAGCTAAAGATGGGTCCTTGCCTTCTTTCAAAATGGGAATAACAATCGCCTCTTTCCAGGAGGTAGGAATAGTGCCAGAAGACCAAATAGCATTGTACAAACAAAGTAAGGTTTTTCGGGTTTCGTTTGGTAGGTTTTTTAACATTTCATACATCACACGGTCTGAACCTGGGGCGGAAGTACTGCAGGAGTTTAGAGATGTTTGGAGCTCAGCTAGACTGAAAGCTTGGTTATATGCCTCGTATCTAGTGGATTTGTGTTCAAGTTTCTGCTTTTCTATTCTTGTTCTGTATTTTTGGAAAGTGTCAGTATAGTGGCACGAGCTGGATACCTGTTCGAAGTGTACACCGAGGAAGTTTGCCTGATCTTCCAAGGTATCACCCTGAGTGTTTACGAGGGGAAGTGTGTGTACTTGTTTTCCTGCTATCCTACCGACCATGTTCCAGACTTTAGCCTCCTGTGTGTATGAATTAACCCCTGATAAAAACTTCTGCCAGCTTTCTCTTCTGGCCTGCCGACGCGTTCTCCTGCCTTGAGACTTTATTTTCTTGAAGGTTTCAAGATTTTCGGCTGTCGGTGAGTTCCGAAGCAGCCTCCAAGCTCTGTTTTGCTGTTTGCGCGCGTTTCGGCATTCAGAGTTCCACCATGGCACACGTCGTTTTCCAGGTTGTCCATTTGTTTGTGGGATGCATTTTGTAGCAGCATCAATCAAAAACGCTGCGAAGTAGTTCACAGCAACATCAATGTTCGAAGTACAGATGTCATTCCAACCTAGACTAGCGATAGTATAAAACTGTTCCCAGTCGGCTCTGTTTATTAGCCACTTGGAAACACGTGGTGGGCACTCGGTTACTGTAGTCGTGCTCAAGACTACGGGGAAGTGGTCACTTCCGTACAGATTAGTGACGACATTCCACTGGAGTAGAGGGACGAGAGACGGAGATGCTATGCTTAGGTCTATGGAGGAGTAGGTGTTATTGGCGATATTATAATAGGTTGGTTCTTTTCGATTCAGGAGACACGCGCTCGACGAGAGAAGGAACTGTTCGATCAGTCGACCTCGCGCGTCATACCGAGAGTCACCCCATAGCCTACTATGCGCGTTAAAGTCTCCAAGGAGAACATACGGCTCCGGAAGTTCATCAATTAGAGAGTGTAAATCACTTTTCTGCAGCTGATAGCTAGGAGGAATGTAAATAGTGCAGATTGTGATCAGTTTATCAAAAAGAACCGCTCGAACAGCCACTGCCTCAAGGGATGTTTGGAGTTGTAAGTGTGTGCATGCAATTCCTTGATTCACTATGATGGCAACACCTCCGGATGATGTCATGGCATCATCACGGTTCTTTCGAAAAATAACGTATTTGCGAAGGAAATTTGTGTGTTTTGAATTAAGGTGTGTTTCTTGTACACACAGCACTTTTGGTGAGTGTTCGTGTAGGAGTTCTTGGATGTCGTCAAGGTTTCTGAGAAGGCCCCTGACGTTCCATTGTATAATTTGAGTGTTCATGGTGAATGTAAAATAATGCTGTGTGTACGAAAAGCGAGTGGCTGTTTAGAAGGGGAGTTTGAGTTCACTTAACAGGGCCGTCACCAGGCCCTGTTATTTGCTTTTTTGTTTTCTTGGCGCGCTCCAAGGAGCCACACCGCTCTTTCGGCACCAAGGGTGCCGACGTATCCATTGCTTCCTGAGAGGCACTGGGTGCCCGCACGTGCGGGCTGTTAGTACGAATTTCGGGCCTCGCCTGGTGAGGTGAGGCCTTGAGACCCGAGGACTCTGGAGTCTCCGGTCTCTGTTTTGGAGTAGGCGGTGTAGCCTGGGCTACAGCCACCTTGGGGGCAGGTGCCACAACCACCGGCTCGGTATGCGCGGGCCGAAGGTGTGGCGAGGGCTGGTGCGGCGGTGCCCCCTGACGCGCCGCATCAGCGTATGTAGGTCCATAAAATGGAGCGACTCTTCGCCGTGCTTCCTTAAATGTAATGTTCTCCTTCACCTTCAATGTAATTATTTCTTTTTCTTTTTTCCAGTATGTGCAGGAGCGTGAATATGCGGCATGGTTTCCTTCGCAGTTTACACAGTGTGGCGGTTGTTTGCAGTTCTCAGACACGTGGCCTAGGACTCCACATTGTGCACAAGTCTGGCGACCACGACAGGTTTTAGAGCCATGGCCATACCTCTGGCATTGGAAGCAACGGCGGGGGTTGGGAATATATGGTCTCACAGATGTCTTTGTGTACCCAGTCTGAATGGTTTCCGGCAAATCGCTCGAAGCAAAGGTAAGTACTAAGTGTTTGGTTGGTATTTCTTTTTGATCTCTTCTTATCTTAATACGCTGTACGTTTGTCACGTTCTGGCTCTTCCATCCTTCCAAAAGTTCAGCTTCGGTCAGGTCAAGCAAATCTGCGTCCGATACGACCCCGCGAGATGAGTTCATAGACCTGTGTGGCGTAATACTGACGGGTGTTTCTCCAAACGTTGTGAGGGTGTTCAGTTTATCGATTTGGTCTTTGTCACGTATCTCAAGAAGTAGATCTCCGCTGGCCATTTTGGTAACCTTGTAGCCAGCACCGAGAGTTTCGGTTAAGCATCTAGCCACTATGAAGGGGGATACAGTTCTGGCTTGCTTGTTAGTTTTTTCACAGTGTATTACCTGGAAACGAGGAAACAATTGTCTTGGCTGGTTGAAAAAATTGGTGTCTTCGGTGCGTACCCGCTTTGAGGGGGCACGATCACTAAGTAAAGGAAATGCTTTCTGCATGCTAATTGTATGTTGTTCGGCAGCGTTGGCGGCCACCCACCACGGAGCCCAACGAGGGGACGCTGCAAGTTTGCGGATGCTAAAAGCTTGCAGACGTCAGCCGTACAACCCTGCTATAACCCAATGCGCATAGGCCAAGGTAGGCTATTTGCACAGGGTTAACCCTTGCCGCCGAGAAAATTGGAAGTAAGCAGAAGAGAGAAGTAGACAGGAAAGCTAAAAAAGTAAGAAAGACGAAGATGTAGGGAGAGAGAGATAGGAAAAGGCGACTGCCGATTTCCCCTGGGTGGGTCAGCCCAGGGGTGCCGTCTACGTGAAGCCGGGGCCAAAGGGGTGTGTTGCCTCTGCCGGGGTCCAATCACCCGGCGTCGGCTCAACCCCCAGGATCCCCTTTTCCCCGGACACGGCAAAGCCACGCACGGCTAGGCGTGGGAGGGAGTCGAAACTCCCCCGTTAGCTCGGGTCCGTGGTGTCGCTACACACCAAACGCCTACTTGCGCAGGCGCCCCTGCGGGGTTGACAGCAACATCAATCTTCGAAGTACAGATATCATTCCAACCTTGACGAGCGATGGTATAAAACTGTTCCCAGTCGGCTCTGTTTATGAGCCACTTGGGAACACGTGGTGGACACTCAGTTACTGTAGTGCTCAAAACTACGGGGAAGTGGTCACTTCCGTACAGATTACTGACGACTTTCCTCTGGAGTAGAGGCACAAGAGATGGAGATACTACGCTTAGGTCTGATGATGATATATGGTGTTTTTTGGCGCAAGGGCCATTTGATGGCCAAAGAGCGCCAATTCATGGGACATGGAATGTGGACCATGATTGTGATTAGCGGCTGTATAAGGGCCATAAAAATCCTCGCGGTAAGGCGGGTAAAAACATACAAGTAATAAAATGATGACCATGCCGTGAAATGTGTGTTTGGTGTGAATAGATGACAAAAGTTGGTGATAATAAAAGACGATGGTGGATATGTGTGGCTTTAGCACAAGTGCCTCACACGTTCATACCCTTGCGTCCAAGGGCCGTGAGGCACGTGCTCTCTTGTGTAATCACCGCAGCAAAAACCTCTCTGGAGAGGTCATGCCACGGGATGCCCGGGAATATGACATGAAAACTATGAATTTCTTTAAAAAACGCTAACAATGATTTGTGACTAAAAAGTGGTTCCCTACCGACGAACATTGCAGGGTGTAAAGGTATATGTTGTCGGTAGGGTAATGGAAAGTGTTGTCTTCTAAGAGTGTCTAATTGTTTACATTGGATTAAAACGTGAAGAACTGTTAATGCCTCACCACATTTATCACACAATGGTGGATCACCACCGGACAAAAGATGTGTGTGTGTCGTGTATGTATGTCCTATCCTGAGTCTCGTTAGTGTTACCTCTGTATGACGCGATTTCGATACGGGCAGCCAATGACCAAGGTGTGGCTTAATAACGTGTAGTTTGTTTTGTGTTTGTGTATCCCACTTGCTCTGCCAGTAGTCCCTGAGGGTTCGTTTAAGAGACGGCTTAAGATCAAGGGCCGGGATTGATATGGATGTATTGGCAGTGTTCTCATGGACGGATGCAGCGAGCTGATCCGCCCTCACGTTGCCTTGGATCTCACGGTGCCCTGGCACCCAGCACACTACAACATGTTGTTTGAGTGTGTAGAGTGTGCACAAAATGGAGTAAAGTGAGACAAGGACCGGGTTTTTTTGTGTTTTAAGACTGTGCAGAGCCGTTACCACACTGAGGGAGTCTGTATAAATTACTGCTTTTTGTATTTGTAATTGTTTGATGTGTTTAGCTGCCACAAGTATCGCGTAAGCTTCTGCTGTGAAGATACTTGTGCATGGATGTAGAGGGCCAGCATCCGAAAAGGATGGGCCGATAGCAGCGTAGGACACAGAGGAGTTAGTCTTGGAGGCATCTGTGAAGAACTCAGGACGTGTGTATTTGTGTTGAAGTTCCAAAAAGTATGTTCGGATGTGGGCAAGAGGTGCATGTTTTGTAACTTCTAGGAAAGACACATCGCAGTCTATAGTCTGCCACTGCCACGGTGGCGGGTATGCTACAGGAGCCATTAAACTGTGTTCAAGTGAGACTCCAGTGTCCTCAGCTAGACCCTTCAGGCGAACTGAGAGGGGCTGCCTCATCGAAGGCCTGTTTTCAAACAGAGTTGAGCTCGACAAATCATTAATTGTAGAGTATGAGGGGTGCTCCTTGTCTGCTTTCACCTTAAGGAAATAAACAAAGGACATGTAAGTTCTTTGCAGATGAAGCGACCACTCATTTGACTCAACGTAAAGGCTTTCTACGGGGCTGGTGCGAAAAGCACCCGTTGAAAGGCGGATGCCCAAATGGTGCACGGGGTCCAGCATCTTCAAGGCACTTTGAGTAGCAGACTGATAGACAACGGCCCCATAATCTAAGCGGGTGCGAATGAGGCTTCTATAGAGGTTCATGAGGCATTTCCTATCACTACCCCACGTAGTACGTGACAACACTTTTATTACATTCATGGCTTTTAAACATTTTGTTTTTAAATACTTGATGTACGGCACGAATGTCAACTTGTTGTCAAGGATTAGGCCTAAGAATTTATGCTCGGCTTTGACGGACAGACGTTGCCCGTTCAGGCGAATGTCAGGTTCCGAGTGCATGCCTCTCTTTCGAGAGAACAAAACACACGTGCTTTTTTGTGGGTTAAGTCGAAATCCGTTTTTATCTGCCCATTTGGAGACCTTATTTAAACCCAGCTGAACCTGCCGCTCACACATTGCCAAGTTGCAGGACTTGAAGCCAAGCTGAACGTCGTCGACATATGTACAATAAGACATATTGCGAGGGATGGATAGGTGCAAGGAATTCATTTTGATAATAAAAAGGGTGCAGCTAAGTACACCACCTTGTGGCACGCCTGTTTCCTGGACAAATGTTTGTGAGAGAACACTGCCCACTCGGACACGGAATGTACGATTGGACAAGTAACTCTCAATTATGGAAAGCATTCTACCGCGCACACCCAGGTGAGACAAGTCTCTTAATATGCCAAAACGCCATGTTGTGTCGTAAGCTTTTTCGAT
Source organism: Rhipicephalus microplus (assembly GCF_043290135.1). Lineage (NCBI taxonomy): Eukaryota > Metazoa > Arthropoda > Arachnida > Ixodida > Ixodidae > Rhipicephalus > Rhipicephalus microplus. Next base: position 206,653,391 of record NC_134702.1, read on the forward strand.
ATCGAGAAACACAGAAAGAAAGTATTGTTTGTGGACGAAAGCGTCTCGGATCTGTGCCTCGATACGCACCAGATGGTCGGTGGTAGATCTACCCTCTCGAAACCCACATTGGTATTGGTCAAGCAGATTGTGTGTTTCAAGGAAATATAAAAGTCGGCGGTTTATCATTTTTTCAAAGAGTTTACAAAGGCAGCTGGTTAGTGCAATTGGCCTATAACTTGAAACAGAGGAAGGGTCCTTGCCCTGTTTCAAAATAGGGATAACAATGGCTTCTTTCCAGGAAGTAGGTATGGTGCCAGAAAGCCAGATAGCATTGTATAGGGAGAGTAAAGTTTTTCGCGTTTCAAGCGGCAGGTTTTTCAACATTTCATACATGACATGGTCGTGGCCTGGGGCAGAATTACTGCAGGAATTTAGTGATGTTTGTAGCTCAGCTAAGTTGAAAGGTTGGTTGTATGCCTCGTATTTTGTACACTTGTATTCCAGTTTCTGCTTTTCGATTTTTGCTTTGTATCTTAGAAAAGCTTCAGTATAGTGTGAAGAGCTAGAGACCTGCTCGAAGTGTGCACCGAGGAAGTTCGCCTGATCTTCCAGGCTGTCACCCTGTGTGTTCACGAGTGGGAGTGAATGCACTTGTCTTCCTGCTACTCTACCAACCATGTTCCAGACTTTAGCCTCTTGGGTATAAGAATTAATCCCTGATAAAAACTTGTGCCAGCTTTCTCTTCTGGCCTGCCGACGCGTTCTCCTGCCTTGAGACTTTATTTTCTTAAAGCTCTCAAGGTTTTCCGCTGTCGGCGAGTTGCGCAGCAACCTCCATGCCCTGTTCTGTTCCTTTCGCGCATTACGACACTCTGTGTTCCACCATGGGACGTGTCGCTTGCCGGGCTGTCCAGATGTTTGTGGGATGCATTTGGCTGCTGTGTTAATAAGGAGAGCTGTGAAGTACTGCACAGCTTCATCTATGCTTAGCCCACATATGTCAGTCCAAGATAAGTGAGCTTTGTTATGAAACTGTTCCCAGTCGGCTTTGTGTATAAGCCATTTGGGAACTCGTGGAGGATATTCGTATGATGTTTGTGTACTCAAAACGACAGGAAAATGGTCGCTTCCATAGGGATTATTTAGAACTTTCCATTGGAGTAATGGTACAAGTGAAGGAGACGCGATGCTGAGATCTATGGAAGAGTAGGTTTTGTTGGCAAGGTTATAATATGTTGCCTCTTTCCTATTCAACAGACAGGCGCCGGAGGAAAAAAGGAACTGTTCAATGAGACGACCTCGTGCGTCGCAGCGAGAATCACCCCATAGACTGCTATGAGCATTCAGGTCACCAAGGACCAGATAAGGTTCGGGTAGTTGGTCTATTAAGGACTCGAATTCTCGTTTTCCAAGACGATGGTGTGGGGGTATGTACAGAGAGCAGATGGTGACGAGCTTGTTGAAAAGAACTGCTCGAACAGCCACTGCCTCTAGTGTTGTTTTTAGTGGTAAATGTGTGCATGCTACTTTTTGATTAACAATAATGGCTACACCGCCGGATGATGCCGCAGCATCATCTCTGTCCTTTCGGAAAAGAACATACCGACGCAAAAAATTCGTGTTTTTAGATTTTAAATGAGTTTCCTGTACACACAGCACTTTCGGCGAATGTTTGCAAAAGAGCTCTTGAACATCATCGAGGTTTCTAAGGAGTCCTCTGACGTTCCAATGTATTATTTGTGTTGCCATATTGGAGGTAACGTAGTGCTGTGTGTAAGGAAAAATGGGTGTGTCTGCTTCTTAAGCTAAGCGTTAAGACTCAAAGAACAGGGCCGTCGCCGGGCCCCGTTATTGGCTTTTTATTTCTTTTGGCGCGCTCCAGGGAGCTACGCCGATCTTTCTGCACCAGGGGTGCCGTGGTGTCCATTGCCTCCTCAGAGGCACTGCGTGCCCGCATTTGCGAGCTGATGTTTTGGGCTTGGGACCTCGCCTGGTGAGACGAGGCCTACATATCGGCTGACCCTGGGGTCTCCTTCACCTCAGGGGGCGAAACCTTCGGTCCTCTTGGGCTAGAGGTCGAAGGAACCTCCTTTGGTGCTGGGATACCCTGGCCGCTGCAACAGCTTGCAGCGGCCTTGGTTGTCGCCGTGGGGAGGAGTGGCAGGGCAGCCTTGGCTGTTCCCGCCGTGGGTGGGGGCATTGGCGACCGCCTGGGCACACTGTGCCTGGCATGGGCAGTTGCCGCAGGCCGTTGTAGTGCTGCCCCCTCTTGCACTACATCGGAAACGATGGTTTGTTTGTGAAAAGACCAGATACTTGTTGACGGGCTTCTCGGAAAGTAATGTTTTGTGTGATTTTGATTGTAACAATTTCTTTTTCCTTTTTCCATGTTGGACAGGTTCGGGAGTATGCGGGATGGGCACCATCGCAGTTTGCGCAGTGGGCCCCATCCTCCACCTTACACTCGTCCGTAGGATGTCCTGTGGTGGCACACTTTCCGCAGGTGAGTTGGCCGCGGCAACTCTGAGAGGCGTGACCAAAACGCTGGCATTTGAAGCAACGTCGTGGGTTGGGAATGTAAGGTCTCACATTCAACTTCAAGTATCCTGTTTCGAGATGTTCAGGCAGGGTGCTGGTGCAAAATGTCACAATTATGTGTTTCGTTGGGATTTCCTTCTTATCACGCCTAATTTTAATTCTTTGTACTTGTGTCACCTGCTGGTCCTTCCAGCCCTCGAGGAGCTCACCTTCAGTCAGGTCAAGCAAGTCTTGATCAGATACAACGCCTCGGGAAGTGTTGAGTGAGCGGTGTGGTGTAATTGAGATAGGTATGTTTCCAAACGATTCTAGTTTTGAGATGTTTTCTTACTGGCTCTGACTTTTTACCTCGAGGAGGAGATCCCCACTGGCCATTCTTGTAGCCTGGTAACCTGGTCCAAGTGTAGTGGTGAGGCATTTGGAAACAACGAAAGGCGAAATAGTTCTGGCGTTCTTTTCAGCGGTTTCACAATGGATTACATGGTAGCGGGGAAAAGTTTCTTTCGGTTTGTTGAAATACTTGCAAAATTCTTCGGTGCGCCCTCTCTTCGGGAGAGGACGATCATGCAATGGAGGGAGAGAAGAAAAAGCCATAAACTAAATGTGAGTTCGGCAGCCATGCCAGCCGCCCACCATGGAGCCCAACACGGGGACGTGACAAGTCCTAAATATATATGAGGCATGTCAACGTCAGCTGTACAAAGCCGCTATAACCAAATGTATTGTGCCCAAGACAGAACACATACACAAGGTTAACCCTTGCCGCCAGGAAAAGTCGGAAGTAAATGGAAGAGAGAAGAAGACAGGATAGATTTAAAGACGAGAAAAGACTAAGATGTAGAGAGAGAGAGAAATAGGAAAAGGCGACTACCGATTTCCCCTGGGTGGGTCAGCCCAGGGGTGCCGTCTACGTGAAGCCGGGGCCAAAGGGGTGTGTTGCCTCTGCCGGGGGGCCTTAAAGGTCCAATCACCCAGCGTCGGCTCAACCCCCAGGATCCCCTTTTCCCCGGACACGGCAAAGCCACGCACGGCTAGGCGTGGGAGGGAGCCGAAACTCCCCCGTTAGCTCGGGTCCGTGGTGTCGCTACACACACTACGCTTAGGTCTATGGAGGAGTAGGTGTTATTAGCGAGATTATAATAGGTTGGTTCTTTTCGGTTTAGGAGACACGCGCTCGACGAGAGAAGGAACTGTTCAATGAGTCGACTTCGCGCGTCATACCGAGAGTCACCCCTTAGCCTGCTATGCGCATTAATATCTCTAAGGAGAACATAAGGCTCTGGAAGTTCAATTAAAGAGTGTAAATCCCCCAGCTGTAAATCCCCCATTCCTCCCAGCTGATAGCTAGGAGGAATGTAAATAGTGCAGATTGTGATCAGTTCATCAAAACGAACCGCTCGAACAGCCACTACCTCAAGGGATGTTTGGAGTTGTAAGTGTGTGCATGCAATTCCTTGATTCACTATAATGGCAACACCTCCGGATTATGTCATGGCATCAACACGGTCCTTTCGGAAAATAACGTCTTTACGAAGAAAATTTGTGTGTTTTGAATTAAGGTGTGTTTCTCGTACACACAGCACTTTTGGTGAATGTTCATGTAAGAGTTCTTGGATGTCGTCAAGGCTTCTGAGAAGGCCCCTGACGTTCCATTGTATAATTTGAGTGTTCATGGCGAATGTAAAATAATGCTGTGTGTACGAAAAGCAAGTGGCTGTTTAGACGGGGAGTTTGAGTTCACTTAACAGGGCCGTCACCAGGCCCTGTTTTCTTGGCGCGCTCCAAGGAGCCACGCTGCTCTTTCGGCACCAAGGGTGGCGACGTATCCATTGCCTCCTCGGAGACACTGGATGCCCGCACGTGCGGGCTGTTAGTTCGGATTTTGGGCCTCGCCTGGTGAGGGGAAGCCTTGAGGCTCGAAGACTCTGGAGTCTCCGGTCTCTGTTTGGGAGTAGGCGGTGTAGCCTGGGCTACAGCCGCCTTGGGGGCAGGCGCCACAACCACCGGCTCGGTATGCGTGGGCCGAAGGAGTGGCGAGGGCTTGTGCGGCGGTGCCCCCTGACGCGCCGCATCAGCGTATGTAGGTCCATAGAATGGTGCGACTCTTCGCCGTGCTTCCTTAAATGAAATGTTCTCCTTTACCTTCAACGTAATTATTTGTTTTTCTTTTTTCCAGTATGTGCAGGAACGTGAATATGCGGCATGGTTTCCTTCACAGTTTACACAGTGTGGCGGTTGTTCGCAGTTCTCGGACACATGGCCTAGGACTCCACATTGTGCACAAGTCTGGCGACCACGACAGGTTTTAGAGCCATGGCCATACCTCTGGCATTGGAAGCAACGACGGGGGTTTGGTATGTACGGCCTGATAGATGTCTTCGTGTGCCCTGTTTGAATAGATTCCGGTAGTTTACTGGATGCAAACGTGAGTATTAGGTGTTTTGTCGATGTTTCCTTATTATCTCTTCTGATGATGATTCTCTGTACATTAGTGACATTTTGGTTCTTCCACCCCTCCAAAAGTTCAGTCTCAGTCAAGTCAAGTAAGTCCGAGTCAAGTCAAATAAGTCCATGTCAGATAACACTCCGCGAGTTGTGTTCATTGATCTATGTGGTGTTATGGTTATTGGTATGCCACCGAAATCTGAAAGACGGTCTAGCTTTTCAAATTGTTCTTTGTCACGGATTTTGAGGAGACGGTCTCCGCTAGCCATTTTGGTTACCTTGTATCCTGTGCCAAGAGTTTCAGTAAGACATCTGGCAACTAGGAAAGTAGAGACGGTCCTGGCTTGCTTTTCAGTTTTTTCACAGTGGATAACATGAAAGTGAGGATATGTTTTTTCTGGCTGGTTGAAGAAACTTATATCATCGGTGCGTACCCGCTTTGAGCCGGTACGATCAGACAGTAAGGGGAATGCTCTATGCATGCCTGTCTTATTTTTGTTCAGCAGCGTTGGCGGCCACCCACCACGGAGCCCAACGAGGGGACGCTACAAGTTTGCGGATGCTGAAACCTGCAGACGCCAGCCGTACAACGCCACTATAACCCAATGCGCCTAGACCAAAGTAGGCTATTTGCACAGGGTTAACCCTAGCCGCCAGGAAGTTTGGAAGTAAATAGAAGAGAGTAGAAGACAGGACAGATAAATAGTGAGAGATAAAGGCGAAGATGTCGGGAGACAGAGATAGGAAAAGGCGACTGCCAATTTCCCCTGAGTGGGTCAGCCCAGGGGTGCCGTCTACGTGAAGCCGGGGCCAAAGGGGTGTGTTGCCTCTGCCGGGGGGGTTTTAATAGTGCAATCACCCAGCGTCGGCTCAATCCCTAGGATCTCCTTTTCCCCGGACACGGCCAAGCCACGCACGGCTAGGCGTGGGAGGGAGTAGAAATTCCCCCGTTAGCTCGGGTCCGTGGTGTCGCTACACACCAAACGCCTACTTGCGCAGGCACCCCTGCGGGCTCCCCCTCCCCACCTCTTTCCACTGCGTAGACACGCGGCGTGTTTCATCTCTGCTTGAGCATTTAACGGCAGGTCTAACACGCCATAAAATAGGATCGCCTTCTTTAATCTCCGCTTCAGCAGCGCTCACCACCGCATCTTGCGCAATTTTACGCGCGGGTAGAACATATGATGCGTGGGAAATGTTACCAACTTGTAGTTTACGTGGAACATGGCGGCGATGGCAAAAACCCGTTGAGTGCCCATGTAGTTCCTTTCCTAATAAAAAAATCGCTTAATTGCCTAGCAGAGGCGTGACAAGCCCATCTAAAATTCTTCGCGCTTCTCATGTCGGCTGTGGCGCTTCGATGACCGGAAGATAATTTTTTACATTTATTTTTATAGAGACCGAATTGTTTAGTATGACAATATGTTTTAATATATTAGTTCATGTTATATCACTATATTTGTTATCATGTTATATTATTCATTATATTAGTTCAGTTGAGTTGCTGTTCATGTTAGATGCGGTGTTTTTATTAAATTTTGAACATTGCCACACTTTACCATTAAATTTTTTTATTCGTCTGAGTAGCTGCTCAGAGTGCCACTTATGTTGTTTTAGTTGCTGTGCTTTCAGCTTTGATGTTGTAAGGTTTAATACATATATCTACTTGGGGTAAGCCTTGTCACTTGATCAGCATTTAATGCTTAATAAAAACCACTAAAATCCTTTGGTTTTATGAGAAAGCAAAAATTCTAATTAACAGCAATCCGAGACCCAACAAATCTGCTCCAAATCAAGATTTTGATGCTCCCAAACACACCTTTTGGTGCTCCAAAGCCGCTCCAAAACTGTGTTATTCTTGCTCCCAAGGCTGCTTCAAAAGACTGAAGCTCGCTTCCACCCCTGTAAAATAGATTTAACTGATGATGATGATGTTTAGAGTTTAATGGCGCAAGGCCGACTAAGGGCAAAGAGCGCCAAACAGAAGTGATTACGTTAAAGTGACAAGGAAGTAAAAGAACATCTCAGTAAAAATAGACAAAGTAAAACACAACGTAATGGAAGATGACTGGTCTAAAGGGCCAGGTTGTCAAGCATGATAAGAAATGAGATGTAAAAATTTCACGTCGGTAAGAAATTCTAAAACGCGTTTGACTGAAAACAGTGCTTCGTCTCCTATGAAGTGTGACGGGTGTGGTGGAATATGTCGCGTGTGTAGTTGTGGGAAGTATTTGCGTCGTGTTGTGTCAAGTGCCTTACATTGTAGCAGGATGTGGATCACGGATAGGGCCTCTCCGCACCTGCTGCACAGAGGTCTTGGAGACCCAGTGAGAAGGTGCGAGTGCGTTGCATGAGTGTGCCCTATCCGTAATCTGGCCAAGGCGACTTCAGTGTATCTATTACGTGCGTCGGTGGTGTATGGTCCCAAATGTGGTTTTATTACGTGTAACTTGTTGTCTGTTCACTCCAGTGTGTTTGCCATGTTTTACGAAGTTGTTGTCTGATGTGTGGTTTCACGTCGGTGTAGGGTAATGTGGTTATGTCTACTGTATTTAGGAGTGTAGCAGCAGCAGCCATTCGATCCGCTGCTTCGTTCCCGGCTATACCACAGTGGCCAGGGACCCAACAACGAACCAGTTCAAGGTTGCGTACATACACAGACATAACAGCTTTGACAATTATTTATTTATTTATTTATTTAGGAATACTGCAGGCCTTAATAGGCCCAGGCAGGAGGGGAAAAGTACGAACAAAAGTACAAAGTCTGCAAATATCAAGAATATATACAAGTAGGATCTATACAAAGCAACAACAAAGTGAATCTACTAACAAGTAAATGAGCACTAAAAGAAATGTGATACAAAGAAAAATAATATAAAATATGAGAAGATAAACAATACAGAACTATCTAATCAATGTACAAAGGAGTTAGTAAAAAAAAAATAAACAGGGGAAAAAAATACTGGATCACTGTATTGAAAGAGGAAGGGCTAGATCTAAGATGAAATGGATGCGATAGAGTCGGTGTTGCTGAGTGTACTAAGAGGTAGGCTGTTCCAGTCGGCTACTGTTCGAGGAAAAAAGGAATACTTAAAGATGTTGGTTCTGGTATTGTAAGGCGTTAATGTGGCAGAGTGGCGATGTCTTGTTCGGCGAGCAGTGAGAGGCTTTATGTAAGGTTCAGGAGAAAGAGACAATTTATTATTATACAGTAAGAATAGAAATTTAAGCCTGTGAATTTTTCTTCTTAGTTGCAAGGACTGAATGTTGTGTTGGGCCATTAGGTCACTTGGAGAGTCACTGGTGCGATATTTGGAGAAGATGAATCTTACTGCTTTACGTTGGATCCTTTCTAGCGCATCGATGTTAGTTTTAGTGTAAGGATCCCATACGATAGCTGCATATTCAAGCTTAGGACGGACAAGAGAGGTATAAGCGGTTAGACGGGTCTCGGGAGGAGCATGTTTTAATTTGTGTCTGAGGTAGCAGAGTTTTTTGAAGGCTGAGTCGCAAAGGTGAGAGATGTGGGAGTTCCAACTGAGATTATTAGTTATGATGACACCCAGGTACTTATATTCATCAACCTCTGTAAGAGGCATGGATGCAAGATTATACGTAAACGAAAGTTTATTAATTTTTTTGGTGATTTTCATAAATACTGTTTTATCAATATTAAGCTGCATGTCCCAGCGTTCGCACCATGTTAACATTTTTTGAATGTTAGAGTTTAGGGTGATTTGGTCTTGCTGGCAGGTAATTTCATTAAAGAATAAGCAGTCATCAGCGAATAATTTTATCTGTACAGGTTCAGTAATAGAGTCAACTATGTCATTAATGTATATATTAAATAATAAAGGTCCAAGAACACTTCCTTGGGGAACTCCAGAAGTAACAGCAAGGTCACTCGAACAGCAATTATCAATTGCAACAAATTGCCTACGGTTAGTGAGGTAAGCAGAAATCCAATTTACTAGGTATGAGGGAACGTCCAGATGAACAAGTTTTTCGATTAGTTTCGCGTGTGACACGAGATCAAACGCCTTCCTAAAATCCAGAAATATGACGTCAGTTTGTCCTGATTTGTCGACAACGCTAGCGAGACTGTGAATTACAGTAGTTAATTGGGTTACAGTGGAGAGGCCCTTCCTAAATCCATGCTGCATAGGAGTTAAAATAGCTCGATTATCAAGAAACCTAGTGATTTCGTTAGCAATAATGTGTTCTAAAAGTTTACAAGAGGAGGTTAGTGATATGGGGCGGTAGTTTTGAACTAATGATGGATCGCCTTTCTTTAGGATAGGAATGACACGAGCAGATAGCCAGTCGTTCGGAAGCACTGCTGAAGATAGTGATGCACGAAAGATGATAACAAGAAAACGCGATAGCATTTCGGCGTATCTGTGAAGAAACACGTTTGGTAAGTTGTCAGGCCCGGGTGATGATTTTGTTTTTATATTCAACAGCATAGAAAAGACGCCAGGCAAAGAAACAAAACTAAAGTCATCCTTCACCAATGTGTGATTCAGGCAACGGGGAACAGGCGAGTTTGAAAATATACTATTAAAATAAGCATTGAAGTGAACAGCGATCTCTTGTTTAGCGATTTAGCGAATTAGATTGACAACATGGTTTTTCGAAGGCATTGTTGACCACAGTGCCCGCACAACACTGAGGGAGTCTGTATAGATAATGGATTGTGAGATGTCGCTTTGAAGTATATGATTAACAACAAGAAGAACACCATACGCCCAGTGGCGTAACTAGATAGGACGGTGCCCAGGGCAAATATATTTCCGCGCCCCTCATTATCCCCCCCCCCCCCCCATTAAAAGCGCTAATGTAGGCTTCCGCGATTGCCTACTGGCGCGCGGCGGGCCATTTCGGAGGCCAAGGGCCACCAGTTCTGATTTCGATGAGCTACGCCCGCGTTTTTGTATAGTATTTTTCTTTTTTTATTCAAACTTCCGGAAGTCCCTTACCCGTCATTGTTCTCTTCCAGTCCACACTGCAAAAAGCTTGACGGCACGGGCGCTTCCCAGGCCCAAGTTTCTCGTACCTAAGCTTTCGCGCTATTTGTGCATCCCAAGGAATGCAGGGTGAGTACAAAACAAAGCAACCAGCTAGACACCGCGCCCTCGGGTCTGGTATGGGGGTTAAACTGGTCGGAGTGTTCTGCCGTTTCGCTCCGTTCGCTGTTCCATTGATGGAGGTCATCCTTGTGCGGCCGCATTCTTTCAGGGAAGTTCTTGGTTTCTCCAACGTACGAAGCGGGGCAGTCGGCACATGCTGTCGGGTACACTACGCTCTGCGCTTTTTTCGCAGGTGCGTGTTCTTTGGGCCAAAGGATGAACCTGCCCATGGCGGTGGATGGCATGTGGGAAACGTTGACCCCCGCCCTTCTATTGCTTTGCTGGCGCCCGCGATGCAGGGAATCAACAAACGTCGCCGTCGTGTCACGCTTTCTCCGTCTTTCCTCCAGAGAACTCTGCGAATAAACGCCTTTGTTTAGCCTTTGGTGCCGAGGTCACGGATTATATTCGCCCTTCCTTCCGCCGCTGCGTGGACGATTAGTCGTTGGACGATCGGCTATTTCGTTGGAGTTTTCTGTTCTTACTCAAAAAAGGTGCATTCGAACTTTTTTATTTTATTTTGTTTACGTACGTGGTTGGTTTCAGGGAAGCTTTCAGTAAGTGGTTTGGGAGGCTGGTGGGGTTCGCTGAAACTCATCTAACCCAGTGCTGCGGAGCACAAAACAAAGCTTAGCCGAGGGTCATGGGAAGGCACGGAGGTAGCGCAGCAAAATGAAAATAGAGGATCCTTTTCCCGATGCAAAAGCCATTGCGGCAACCCTTTCCTTCACCACCATCCCCACTTCCAGTCGTACATTACAACCTCGCCCCTCCCCCCTTCCAGGCGGTTTTACGGAAAAAAACATTGACAACCTTTCCAGGGGGCGCCAACCCGAGGACTCGGCTTGGCGCCCCCTCCCTAGTGGCGCCCGGGGCACTTGTACCCCCTTGCCCCCCCCTAGTTACGCCACTGCATACGCCTCTGCGGTAAAGATACTAGTATGACTATTCAGCGTTTTGGTGACACTAAGGCCGGGTCCATGCGCAGCGCAGGACACAGAGGTGGCAGTTCTAGAGGCGTCCGTATAAAATTCAGCACATTGATACTTATGCTGCAGATGCAAGAAATGCTGCAGAATAGCACATGTGGGAGCTCGGTTTTTATCTATATGTGTAAAAGATGTGTCACATAAGACAGCGCGGAGATGCCATGGTGCTATAAAATCTGTTGGAGAACTTTGGATGGTGTCTAGAAAAGAGACAGAAAGCTCTGACGCTTCCTCTCTAGCTCTGTAGGAGAAAGACGCAGAGAACGATGGTCGGTTTAAAAGGAGTTCAGTCATGGACGTACCATAAAAAACTGATTTAAAAGGATGGTGAGGCATGGATGAAAGTTTAAAAGCATAAAGGAGATCTGTGTATGCTCGCTGACGTAGCAGGTTCCATTTGTTACACTCCACATAGAGGCTTTCGACCGGACTAGTCCGGAATGCACCACACGCCAGGCGGAGCCCCAGATGGAGTACCGGGTCCAGCATTTTGAGGGATGTTTTACTTGCTGACCCATAAACAACGCTACCATAGTCCAATCGCGAACCTATTAGGCTGGTAAAAACACGTAATAAAAGTTGTTTGTCAGCACCAAAAGAAATGTGCGAGAGAACCTTCATGATAGTCAGTGTTTTTAAGCATTTATGTTTTAGTTGTTTTATGTGTGGGATGAATGTCAGCTTTTCGTCAAAGATTATTCCTAAAAACTTGTGTTCCTTTTTGACGGGAATTGACACACCATTAAGATGAATGTCAGGATACGGCCGGATACCACGCCTCTTAGAAAAAAGAACACAAGTGCACTTCCCCGGATTAAATTTAAACCCGTTCCTATCTGCCCAGCCAGCTAGCTTGCTAACACCAAGCTGTACTTGGCGCTCGCAGACAGATAGGTTACAAGACTTAAAAGATAATTGTACGTCGTCTACATAAATTAAGCAGGAAATCGACGGTGGCAATGCCTTCCTCAGTGAGTTCATTTTCACAATGAAAAGGGTGCAACTTAAAACTCCACCTTGTGGCACTCCATTTTCCTGAACATAAACTCTAGATAGTGCAGTTCCAACACGCACGCGAAACGTTCTTTCGGACATGTAACTGGCAAGCGTGTTGAACATGTTACCCGAAATGCCAAAAGACTTGAGATCAATGAGGATACCATACCTCCAAGAAGTATCATACGCCTTTTCTAAATCAAAAAATACTGTCATGCAGTACTGCTTGTGGAGGAAAGCATCTTTTACATATGCCTCTAATGCAACGAGTAGATCGTTGGTAGATCGCCCCGCCCTGAAGCCTGCCTGGCAGCCCTCGAGAAGACCGTTGAACTCGAGAAAGTACACAAGTCTCCTGTTTATTATCTTCTCGAAGAGCTTACACAGGCAGCTAGTCAGGGCAATGGGACGATAACTGGCAGGAGAGGAAGGGTCCTTCCCTTCCTTTAGGAAAGCTACTACTATGGCCTCCCTCCAAGAGCGAGGAATGTGCCCCAAAAGCCATATTTTATTGTATAGGTGTAAGAGTGTTTCAAGAGTGTCTGGGTGTAGGTGCTGTATCATGGTGTATGTAACCTTATCTGCACCTGGAGCTGAAGGTTTGCACGTGCTCAAGGCAGCCCTCAACTCATAGAGAGTGAATTCAGAGTTGTAAGAACTGTTCGATTTCTCATTGTCGTGTAAGGGCTTTTTTCCAACAGATGTTTTGTGTTTCATGAAAGTGTTTGTGTAGTGTGCTGAGCTGGACACGTGTTGGAAGTGTTGTGCGAGTGTGTTAGCCTGGTCTTCCAGTGTGTCCCCTGTTGTACTAACCAGGGGCAGGCTGTGTGTCTGTTGTCCTTTTAGTTTGCGTATTCATGTCCAGACTTTGTGTGTGTCAGTGTATGAGTTGATGGAAGTGAGGAAGGTGCGCCAGCTGTCCCTTTTCGCCTCACGACGCACTCGCTTCCCAAAAGCCTTTGCCCGTTTAAACGAAATGAGGTTGTCCGACGTGGGGTACCGGCGAAGGACACCCCACGCTTTGTTCTGGGCCTGTCGCGCCCGCCTGCAGTCCTCGTTCCACCAGGGCCGCCTTGGGTTGCAAGACGCACTGCAGGCCAGGGGAATGGACTTTTCGGCGGCGTCAAGGATGTGCGCCGTGATGAGTTGGGCGGCTTCCTCCACGTGTAGGTGTTCTATGGATGTGTGGTGTAGTTGAGATGTTTGTGTGAATGTGCTCCAGTTTGCTTTTGATTCATTAAACCTTTTATGGGAAGATGAACTGCTCGGGCCTGTACCTAGATACGTTAATGAGGTGGGGAAATGCTCACTACCATATGGGTCCGTGCCCACACCCCACTCAAGACATGGAAAGAGAGCTGCGGAACCAATAGCCAAGTCAAGATGCGAGTATGTATTGTGTCCTAAGTTATGGTATGTAGGCTGTTTTTTGTTGAAAAGGCATGATCCGGAGGATGTAAGAAACTTCTCTATTAGGCGACCTCGGGCATCCGTTCTGGAGGAGCCCCAAAGAGGGTTGTGCGCATTAAGGTCGCCTATGAGGATGTACGGTTCGGGCAGCTGGTCGACCAGCGCCTCGAAGTCAGAGCTCACAAGTGAAAAATCCGGAGAGATGTAAACGGAGCATACCGTTATCAACTTATTAAATATTATTGTACGGATCGCTACTGCCTCGAGGACAGTGTTTAAAGAGATAGGGTGGCATGCTAATGACTTCAGTGCGATAATAGCAACACCTCCTGAGGAGTGGATGCAGCCAACCCTGTCCTTTCTGAATACCATATACCTATTTAAGAAATTTGTGTTTTTAGAATTAAGGTGGGTTTCCTGGAGACACATGATACTTGGCTGTCTGTCATGCAGAATCTCATACACATCGTCCAGGTTTTTAAGGAGGCCTCTGCAGTTCCATTGGATTATGTTTTCTGTTCCCATTATTTGAATTTAAGAAGACTGGAGTGTGTGTGTTTATGTGTGTTCATGTGTCGTCTTTCGGGGCTGTTACTCTTGGCTTGGGCTTTTTAGGCCCTTCTGAAGGCTTAGCCGTCACAGGCCGCTCCTTGCGCTGCGTGGCAGGCAGGAACGGCCAGACATCCATGTCATCATCAGATGTCCGAGGGGTGCCCGTCGAGCCGGGCCCCCCGGACTTGGCCCCCTTTCGGGAGCCCTTCGTTTGAGCCGCCACCCCCGGGGGTGCCACAGGTGGCACGGGCGGTGCGGTGGCGGTGGGATCCGGTGCGGGGCCCGCGGTGTCCATCATCTCGGCACCCTCCAACGCACTGGAGGACGGGGAGGCTGAGGCGGGAGCGGCACCGGTCCCGACAAAACTGGTTTGCACCACATCCGCTGCTGCCTCAGCAAGCGGTGTGGCGACAGATTGGGCTGCAAGAGGCAACCCAGGGGGGGGCGGGGGCGGGATCAAGTCCGACTCGCGGTACTGGGTCCCCGCCGAAACAAGACGCCGCTCCGCCCCCCGGCGAGCTGCGTCGGCGTACCTCCCCAGAGGGAAAGAGGCGAACCTTTTTCGCGCCTCCGGGAAGGTGATGTTCTCTGTGACCTTTATGTTTATTATTTTCTTTTCCAATTGAAACTTCTCGCATTTTCTGGAGTACGCCGCGTGTGGGCCCTGACAGTTGATGCAGAGAAGTTGTTGAGAGCTACAATTATCAGTGGGATGGTCATGTTGGGCGCACTTGGCACAGGTTATTTGGCCCCGACACGAGTTAGTACCATGCCCGAACCTCTGGCACTTGAAACAGCGCCGCGGGTTCGGGATGTACGCTCGGACGGAGCACCGGATAAAGCCTGCATTATTATAATCTGGAAGATTGGACCGATCAAATGTGAGGATTATGTGCCTAGTGCGTATTTCCTTGTCATCTCTTCTGATGGTAATGCGCCGAACTGCCGTCACACCTTGGTTTCGCAGGCCTTCAAGGAGGTCGGCCTCTGTCTCGTTTGCCAGATCTGGCTCCGAAATCACGCCCTGGGAGCTGTTGAGGCTGCGGTGGGGCGTGACTCGAATGGCCAGATCGGCGATGCGGGTTTGAGCAAGGAGCTTGTCGGCCTGGTCCTGTCTACTGAGCTCGACAAGGACATCGCCAGTTCGTTGTTTTTTGGCCTTGTACGACTCTCCAACAACACTCTCAAGAAACTTTGACACAGGAAATACCGACAATGAAGAAAGAGGTTTGGATTGGTCGACCGATTCCATCACCATGAAGCAAGGGAAGTTGTTCGGTTTGGGAGGACTCAAGTTAGGTAGTGGTGGGAAAGAAACTTCGGTGCGGCCCCTTTTCGGGGGCCGATCACGTTTGGGGGGGGGGGGTTTGTAAAATGCCATGTGACCGATTGAAAAGCAGGGAACGGGGGTAATTTCGTCGCTCGGTTTACCCTGATGCCGAGAGAGGTCCCGGAGCTCCCTGCCTGGTAGACAGGCAGGGAGCCCATCGGCCGGAGCTTGACCAAGGCTCCGACGGCCACCGTTTACGGCTTCTACCCTTCACCTATAAACACCTCGCCACGGTTGGGCACAGCTTATGTTGGGAGCTCGGGGTCCGCGGTGTCGCCACTCACCGTCACCTAGATTACTCAAGGTGCCCCGTGCGGGGAAAATAGCTTTAACTAATAATGCTTAAACGTTTGTTACGACGGCTTTTACGCTTTAAGTATAATACATTTTGAAATGTTATGTATTTTGCGGGTTGTGACTCACATCGTACCAAAAGCCAAATCCTGCAACTACTCAAAGTTGTTTAGACTTTTTTGAGTGAAAAAAGGCATTTGCATAGATGCCCCATTTCAATATTTTTTTAACATTACGAAGGTTAGTTACGTCATGACAAATATGCCCATGCTTCTGTATATATCATATGTACTGTGGTGTTGTAACTGAAGTGTAACGCTTATGAGTTTTTGGCTCAGTTATAGCCAAAGCTTATATCTCTTGTTTCACTTACCTTGTTTCCCTTTCTCTATTTGCTTTGAGTCTTTATATTGCAACGTACACTGAAAATAAATGCCCATTCTACCAGCTTGTCAGCTTGAGTCTACTTCGCTAGCGCCAACGCGCAGGGACCGACGAACGATGTAACAGTGGCGACGAAGAACCGGAAAGAAAAACCCTGGATTCAAGCAGGACGTCAGCTCCGACGATGGCGCACCAGCAACTGCCGGACTTCAACGACGAGAAAGACAACTGGAAAGCGTATGTCATCATGCAGAAGCATACTTTGAAGCAACAGGGGTGACAGAGTCAGCCATGAAACGGGCATTGTTGGTGGCAGCCTTAAGTACTCGCACTGTCCAGATACTATAAGGAAGAATAGCGCCCAAGAAGCCTAATTCTTCGGAGTACGAGGACGTGGTGAAAGCCTTGGACGAGTTCTTTGATCCCAAACGCCATGAGATTGCAGAAAGTTTCCGCTTTTTCAACCGCTGCCAGCTGGACGGTGAGTCTGTTCAACAATTCATTACTGAGATTGGCCGAATCGCGGACAACTGCAATTTTGATACCATGCTCGACCGAATGCTGCGGGATAGAATAGTGTGCGGCATCAAATCGAGTGCGCTGCAAAAGCAGATGCTGACAAAGAAACATCTGACGTTAGAGGACGCCGAAACACTGGCCCTCGCAGATGAATCGGCAGAGAATAATGCCCGTAAAATGGCCGGTGAAGCATCAGCTGTGCTCAGAATCAAGGCGCAGTCCTCCACGAGCAAAGAGGTACTCGCTGAATGCGGGCGTCGTGACAGTGTCAGACATAACAGTAATGCCTGCCGTTGGATTAACGCGCCTTATTATCGTTGCGGTGGACGCGGTCATCTAGCTCGAAAAAGCCAGAATGATCAAACCGCAAAGTCTCGAACTCAACAAGCACCTTCGGAAACACGAGGCCGAGTCCTGGCTGTTAACAAAGGGGAAACAGATGAAGGCGTTGATGATAGCCTGCACATTTGGACGCTAAGATCGACGCGGGAGGAAACTGTGAAGCGGCCAATACGGCGCAACTTCACGTGGGGAGGTGTTGACGTATCAATGCTTGTTGACACTGGTTCACCGGTCTGCGTCGTGTCACATCAGGTTTTTGAGCAGCACAAGAACGCTTGGCCTCCGCTGAAGCCATCAAGCATAAAGCTGTCATGCTATTTGGGAAAATTGCCAGTCCTTGGAGAGATCCTGTTGCCGGTATCGTACGTCGGTGCAACCGTAGAATGCCCTTTGGTAGTGCTAGATTGCTGCGGTCCAAGTGACGCAGGCTCCCCTGTTCTCAGCCTCTCAGCTGAGCCGCCGACTGCACAACCGTCTACCAACACACAGGTCCTTTCGGATGTAATCTCCGAGTTTGCAGACGTCTTCAGCTCCGAACTAGGCCTCATCAAAGGACCTGCGGCGCACGTACCTTCAGCTGAAGGAGGGAGTCACACCCAAGTTCTGTAAGGCCCGCTCTATTCCTTTCGCGCTACGCGACAAAGTTTCTGAAGAGCTCGATAGGGTGGTGGCACTAGGCGTTTTGTCACCGGTGCCACATTCCGAATGGGCTACGCCCATTGTACAAGTACTTAAGAAGAACGGCACCGTTAGGATTTGTGGCGACTTTAGGGTCACCTTAAATGCGGCATTTGAGCTGGAGCAATACCCATTGCGAGTAATCAATTACATGTTCGCGTCCTTAAACGGCGGCAAGCATTTCAGTGCACTAGATCTAAGGGACGCATATAACCAAGTTCCGCTGGATGACGAATTGCGCCAGTTGTGCGTAATTAACACGCACAAAGGTCTTTTCTGCTACAACAGATTACATTTCGGCATCGCCTCTGCGCCAGCCATTTTTCAACGTAGAATGGAAACTGTTCTGCAGGGCTTATCGGGCGCGCAAGCATCTGGACGATGTCTTGGTGTGCGAAAAGCAGGAAGTGACGACATGCTCAAAGAAAACATCGAAGCAATCGTTGATGCTCCCAGCCCGAAAAATGTAGCCGAGCTTCGTTTGTTTCTTGGCATGATCAGTTTCTACTCAAAGTTTTTGCCGAACATATCATCTCTGCTCTTTCCATTGTATCGGCTACTGAAAAGAAACAGCCGTTGGGACTGGACAGAAGAACAACAAACCGCGTTTGACAAAGCAAAACGGTGTTTGCTGCAGGCACGGGTGTTAGTTCACTACGACCCTTCACAGCCGCTGAAACTAGAGTGCGACGCATCGCAAAAAGGCATCGGCGCAGTGCTTTTTCACACAAAAGGGAACAGGAACGAGCCTATTGGGTTCCGTTCGAGAACATTGTCGAAAGCAGACAAAATTATTCACAACTTGAACGAGAAGCGTTAGCCCTGGTATTTGGAGTAATGAAGTTCCGTGATTATCTTCAAGGCCGATAATTCATACTCGTCACAGACCACCTGCCGCTCCTGGGCCTGCTGAGACCGGATCGGCCAACTCCACCACTGGCAGCTGCTCGTATACAGCGCTGGGCGCTGTATTTGGGCGGATTCCGCTACAAGCTGCAGTATTCTCCAGGCAAGCAGTTCCTGAACGCGGACGCCCTCAGTAGGTTGCCACGAGAAACGTCCGAGCCAACCACGGACGGCGAGCCACCCGAGTACATTTTAACCCTAGCATCCGTACAGGAGAGTGCAGTCTCGACAGCGGAATTGCAGGCGCTAATCGCCAGTGACCCAGTGCTGACCAAGGTTGTGCAGTACACAAGGAATGGGTGGCCCACAAGTGCTAAAGCACTAGAACGAAGATTACTCCCTTTTTTCGACCACAGACTCGAGCTTTCGCTGGCCCACCGTTTGCTCTATTGGGGCCGTATGGTTGTCATTCCAGACAGCGTGCAGCATAGAATGTTGCACATGCTCCACGAAACTCATCAAGGATCATCGGCGATGAAAGCAATCGCTCGGTCGGCTTTCTGGTGGCCTGGAATGGACAACGACATCGAACAAATGTCGGCGAGGTGCACAAGCTGTATTCAAAATCGACCAATGCCGGCATCTGCCCCGCCAGTTAGCTGGCCGACATGCCAGGAAAGCTGGTCAAGAGTACATGTAGATTTCGCGGGGCCAATAAATGGAAGCATGATCCTTGCTTGTTCTTGTAGATGCTCACAGCAAATGGATCGAGGCCGTACCAGTGTAGCAGGCGACCACATCTTCGACTATAACTTGCCTACGCAGCTTGTTCAGCAGGTTCGCCATTCCGCGCACCCTTGTTTCAGATAACGGAACGCAATTCACAAGTCAAGATTTTGCAGATTTCATGAATAAGAACAACATAACTCACCTGCACACGGCTGCGTTTCATCCCCAGTCCAATGGCCTTGCAGAGATAGCTGTTCGAACCGTGAAAGATGGGCTGAAGAAGATTAACCAGGGCCGATTAGAAGATTACCTTTGCAGACTACTCTTCAATTACCGGAGAACACCCCTCGCATCGGGCAAGTCTCCTGAGCTTCTCCTGGGCTACCAAATTCGATCTCGTCTGGACACGTGCTTTCCTTCCTTGATTGCAGGAAGATCAGGTGAATCAGATGAGTGGACCCTGGCAACGGACACGAATGTTTACATCCGCAACTTTGGCAAGGGTGAAAAGTGGAAGACGGGTACGGTAAAGTCAGCTGACGGAGCGAGGATGGTGACAGTCGAGACGCCAGAGGGCCTTGTTCGGAAGCATGTGGATCAATTTCACACAAGGAGAGACTCGGTTGAACCCCCCCGTGACAGTGAAGGGGAAAGTATGCCTATGTCGAGAACTACGCAAGAAACTTCCGGATCAGGGCCGAACATAAAGGCGGAACTCCGTGAGCCACCACACCAGCTGCAGTCATCATCCTCAACCGAAGACCAGGAAAAGCAGAAGTCCAGGGAACCTACAGTGACCACAGAACTCTGGCGCTCAACCCGACAGTGGAAACCTGTGCAGCGTCTCCAATATTATTGATTGAGAAGTGTTGTAACTGAAGTGTAACCCTTATCAGTTTTTGGCTCAGTTGTAGCCAAAGCTTATATCTCTTGTTTCACTTACCTTGTTTCCATTTTCCTCTTTGCTTTGAGTCTTTATATTGCAACGTACACTGAAAATAAACGTCATTCTACCGCTTTTCAGCTTGTGTCTACTTCGCTTGCGCCAACGTGCAGGGACCGACGAACGATGTAACAGTGGGAATTCAATTCGAACAAAACCGCTATCCGCGTCGAATTCACTATAGAACCTAAAATGCACTATTCGCACAAGCCTAGCATGCCACCTTTACTTTTGGCTCCCATATACTCACTGTGAACGTACCTTTCAGCATGAAAAATCAAGCAATAATTTTATGTTAGAACCAACTGTTTTGTAGCTGATAGCAGAGAACCTAAAGCACGTGGAAAAGTGCTCAC
Organism: Rhipicephalus microplus; assembly: GCF_043290135.1. NCBI lineage: Eukaryota > Metazoa > Arthropoda > Arachnida > Ixodida > Ixodidae > Rhipicephalus > Rhipicephalus microplus. The sequence goes on from NC_134702.1 coordinate 206,673,853, forward strand.
TTCTTCACTCTTTCTTGTCTGGCTGACGCAAGTTGCATCTTCAGTACAGCCGACTCTCAATAATTCAACCTCGAAGCGACCTCTGAATTTTGTTTTAACTATCAAAAAGTTTGAATTATCAGAACTTACATGTACGACTCTGGGTGAGGTGACACCACACATTATGATTAGGCATTGATTTTACCAAATTTAAAGTTTTTCAAGTGTTTAAGCCCTAACTATACACAAAAAAACAGAATGCAGTGGTGTAAAGTCCACAAGTTTATTGGCCATTTACTGCTGATCAGACCTTTTAAAGAAATCGTGAATTGCCAACTGCCTCATTGCTATAGCTATGTGCTTTCAGCACAAAGCTCTCTATACCAGTTGAGAAACATCACGGTTTACCATGCATGTGCTTCGTTTGAAACATTTGTTTATTTGCAAAGCATTTTTCCTTAAAGGCCTCAGGTGCTTATTTTTCATTTTTAGGCTGGTAGGGTCATCTAAGCACGCAAGTTTTTAAATAGTAGTGGAAAAGCAACAGATATTTTCTGGTGTGAAACTGGAAAAATTATGAATTAACCGAATGATGGAGTTTGAATTAGGAGGAAATACATTAAAAGAATAAAGGGCAAACCAAAAAAATTAATTTTGTTTTAATTAACCGAAAGTATGAATTATCAGAGTTTTATATATTGCGAGTCTACTGTATTTTGTTTATTTGTTGTGTGCGAGCTCAAGACATGACACCCAACATGCTGCATAGTTCTGAAGCACGTTTTTCATTGCAAAGTTCTCGCTTCTGTGGCATGGGAAGAAATCGCGACACACAGCCGACACATGTTTTCCCGGACCCTCAAGGGACCGCGAAAATGACCGGAAAATTGGGCAGTCCGGAAAAATGAACGCAAGTGAAAACAAACTTTTAACTAGCCATTTTTCGCTGACAGAGTGGGTTTTGGCTGGAGTATACAGGGTTTTCATTGCAATTCAGCAAATGCATCTGTTAGATGGCTCTGAGAAGAGCCGAAAGAAAGACATTTCAATGTAGCTGGCACTACTGCATTTGTAAGTTTAACACTTCGGCGCAAACAAAAAAAGGTCGCTTATTTCCATTTTCTTGGCATTAAACTTGCCTGTAATGGTGTCTGCCTTAATTTAGGTTAACCTAATGCTGTCACTGCACACTGATAACAGTGTCAGTGCTCATGTCATCTCTGAGCTCGTGTGCTGTTTAGGCGCTGCCTCTTCGATTTCGATGTCCGAGTCGTCGGAATCCTCTATGATGATTAGTGGAGTTTATTGGCGCAAGGGCCAGATGTGGCCAAAGAGCGCCAGAGCGATGATAATGAACTGTGCGATGTGCAGTGAAGATAAAGCAGGTGTGACGTGGCTGTAAATGGGCATAAAAAAATTCGCTGTAGGTGCGTAAGAATATATATATAGTAAAATTATGGCAATGACAAATGATGTGTGCTATGGAGACATAAAATGATTTAAAAGTGATATGTATGTGAAATACAAACTTGGCATAGAGCGCCAGTGTCTCGACAGAGCCCTTAAAACAAGAGCATGGAGGCCTGGGCTCATTGAAAGCTGCTATCACAGCGGCATCCTCTGAACAGAAGATGCGCTATGAACCTGTTGGGCTAAAAACATTCAATGTTGAGCTAAAAACATTTAATACTACATCCTTTAAAAGGCCTAAAACTGATTTTGCATCAAAAGGTGGCTCTTCACCAAGAAACATAATCGGATGTAAAGGAAGATTATAGCAGTATGCTAGAGCAAAATATTTTTTTCTCCCACTTTCAGCTTCCGGACACTCCAGAAGGACGTCGAGGACGGTTAGCCTCTCACCACATCTACCACAAGTAGGAGGTTCATCGCCAGTCAGCAGAAAGCTATGAGTACCACAGATGTGTCCTATTTTGAGGCGACAGAACAGGACATCACTTCGTCGTGTTCTTGTAGCGGAGGGCCAGTAACCCAACCGCGGCTTAATCAAGTGAAGCTTATTATTTATTTCTGTGTCCTACAAGCGTTGCTACTGGTTTCGCAGTTTCTTACGTAGGAAGGGTTTTAGATCTGTTGTAGGGACAGTAGCGGTGGGGTTAATAGCGCTCTTTATAATTGACGTGGCCATTTGGTCAGCTAACACATTGCCCTCGATGCTTCTATGGCCAGGAACCCAGCAAATAGTAACATGCTGGTTGGACATATACGCTGTGCACAGAACGGAATACAGCTCAATTATTACACAATTTCTGAATCTGAAAAGGGATCTTAATGCATTTACAACGCTTAACGAGTCTGTGAATATAATTGATTTTTGTATGTTTGATTTCCGTATATGCTTCACAGCTGACAATAGTGCATAATCCACAGCCGTAAATATACTTGTTTCCGGGTGCAGCACACCGGATTCCGAGAAGGATGGTCCGGCGGCTGCATAAGCCACCCCTGCATGCGACTTAGAAGCGTCAGTATAAAACTCTACGCATGAGTAGTTGGACTGGAGTTGTCGGAAATGCATTTTAATATGTGCTTCTGGTGCATGTTTTGTGATCTCGGCAAAGGAAGTGTAACAATGTATGAGCTGCCACTGCCACGGCGGTAAATGTTTTGTTGTGGGCATAGGACAAAGTTCTAGCAGCGGAACACCCATTTCCCCACTTAAGCTTCTCACACGCAAAGAGAATGGCTTTCTCGCTGCGGGTCGATTATGGTAGAGGGTGGCAGCGGTCACATCGTTTATAGCTGAATAAGAAGGATGCTTTCTGTTTGCGCGCACCTTTATAAAATAAGTGAAACTGCTATAGGATCGCTGTAGGTGAAGTGACCACAGATTCGACTCTACATAGAGACTCTGGATCGGACTTGTCCTGAAAGCACCGGTTGCTAGTCGGATACCCAGATGGTGAACGGGGTCTAGGATTTTTAAAGCACTTGGCGTTGCGGAATGATAAATTATAGTGGCATAATCAAGGCACGACCAAACAAGGCTTTTGTACAAGTTCAAGAGACACTTCCGATCACTATCCCATGTTGTACGTGATAGGAGCTTTAGGAGGTTCATCGCTTTCAGACATTTCATTTTTACATGTTTAATATGGGGAATAAACTTGAGCTTAGAATCTAAAGTGGTTCCTAGGAATTTATGCTCGCTGCTCACAGAGAGTTGGTCTCCCTTGATCGCAATATTTGGTAGTGGCATCACCCCTCGTTTGTTGGAGAAGAGTACGCAAGTACTTTTCTGGGTGTTTATTTTAAAACCGTTCATATCCGCCCATTTGGAGAATTTATTGATTCCAAGCTGCACTTGTCGTTTGCAGATAGACATACTGCATGATTCGAAACTCATCTGCACATCAACATACACAGAATAAAACATCGGGCTTGGAATGACTGACTGCATAGAGTTCATTTTTACAAGAAAGAGTGTGCAACTAAGCACGCCCCCTTGCGGAACACCAGTCTCTTGGGTAAATGATCTAGAGAGAGCATTTCCCACTTTTACGCGAAAGGTTCGGTTAGACAGATAACTTTTAATTGTGTTTAGCATTTTCTCATGGATGCCCATGGCGGCAAGATCGCGCAGAATCCCGAATCGCCATGTGGTATCGTACGCTTTCTCCAGGTCTGAGAATACCAAAAGTACAAACTGCCTATGAATATATGCATCTCTGATGTATGTCTCTATGCGAACAAGGTGGTCTATTGTCGACCTCCCCTCTCTGAAACCACACTGAAGGGAGTCTAGTATACTGTTACTTTCTAAGAGGTGGGTTAAGCACCGGTTTAACATTTTCTCATATAGTTTGTATAAACAGCTTGTTAACGCTATTGGCCTGTAGCTGGCGGCCAAGGACGGGTCTTTGCTTTGTTTAAGTACCGGGATGTCTATCGCTTCTTTCCATGACAATGGAATATATCCAGCTTCCCACATGGTACTGAAGAGGGTTAGGAGTGTTTTTAGTATTTCTGGGTGAAGATACTTGATCATTTCGTACGTTATACGATCGCCACCTGGCGCCGAGTTGTTGCAGTACGCAAGAGATGCCTTAAGTTCAGCTAATGAAAATGGGCAGTTGTAAGCCTCCCTGGATGGACGTTTAATGATGATGATATATGGTGTTTTTTGGCTCAAGGGCCATTTGATGGCCAAAGAGCGCCAGTTCATGGGACAAACAATGTGGACAATGATTGTGATTAGCGGCTGTATAAGGGCCATAAAATTCCTCGCAGTAAAGCGGGTAAAAACACACAAGTAACAAAATTATGACCATGCCGTGAAAGGTGTGGGTGGTTTGAATAGGTGAAAAAAGTTGGTGATAATGAAAAACAATGGTGTACATGTATGGCATTAGCACAGGTACCTCACTCGTTCATACCCTTGCGTCCAAGGGCCGTGAGGCAAGTGCTTTTTTGTGTAGCCACCGCAGCAAAAGCCTCTCTGGAGAGGTTGTGCTACGGAATGCCCAGGTATATGATATGAAAATTATGAATTTCTTTTAAAAACGCTAACAATAATTTATTACTAAAAAGCGGTTCTCTACCAACGAACATTGCAGGGTGTAGAGGTCTATGTTGTCGGTAGGGTAATGGAAAGTATTTCTTCTTCGAGTGTCTAACTGTTCACATTGAATTGAAATGTGAAGAACTGTTAACGCCTCACCACATTTATCACAAAATGGTGGATCACCACCGGAAAAAGATGTGTGTGTGTCGTGTATGTGTGTCCTATCCTGAGTCTTTTTAGTGTTACCTCTGTTAGACGTGATTTTGATACTGGTGGCCAATGGCCAAGGTGTGGCTTGATAACGTGTAGTTTGTTTTGTGTGTGTGTATCCCACTTGCTCTGCCAGTAGTCCCTGAGGTTTCGTTTGAGAGACGGCTTAAGATCAAGGGCCGGGATTAATATGGATGTAGGGGCACTGCTTTCGTGGACGGATGCAGCGAGCTGATCCGCCCTCACGTTGCCTTGAATCTCACGGTGCCCTAGCACCCAGCACACTACATCATGTTGGTTGAGTGTGTAGAGTGTGCATAAAGTGGAGTAGAGTGAGACGAGGACCGGCTTTTTTTGTTTTTTAAGACTGTGCAGAGCCGTTACCACACTGAGGGAGTCTGTATAAATTACTGCTTTTTGTATTTGTAATTGTTGGATGTGTTTAGCTGCCACAAATATCGCATAAGCTTCTGCTGTGAAGATACTTGTGCCTAGATATAGAGGGCCAGCATCCGAAAAGGAGGGGCCAACAGCAGCGTAGGGCACAGAGGAGTTGGACTTAGAGGCATCTGTAAAGAACTCAGGACGTGTGTATTTGTGTTGAAGTTCCAGGAAGTATGTTCGGATATGGGCAATAGGCGCATGTTTTGTAACTTCTAGGAAAGACACATCGCAGTCTATAGTCTGCCACTGCCACGGTGGCGGGTATGCTACAGGAGCCAATGAACTGTGTTCAAGTGACACTCCAGTGTCCTCAGCTAGACCCTTCAGGCGAACTGAGAAGGGCTGCCTCATCGAAGGCCTGTTTTGAAACAGAATGGAGCTCGACAAATCAATAATAGTAGAGTATGAGGGGTGCTTCTTGTCTGCTTTCACCTTCAGAAAATAAACAAAGGACATGTAAGTTCTCTGCAGATGAAGCGACTACTCATTTGACTCAACGTAAAGGCTTTATACGGGGCTGGTGCGAAAAGCACCCGTTGAAAGGCGGATGCCCGAATGGTGCACGGGGTGCAGCATCTTCAAGGCACCTTGAGTAGCAGACTGATAGACAACGGCCCCATAATCTAAGCGGGTGTGAATGAGGCTTCTTTACAGGTTCATGAGGCATTGCCTGTCACTACCCCACGTAGTACGTGACAACACTTTTATAACACTCACGGCTTTTAAACATTTTGTTTTTAAATACTTTATGTGTGGTACGAATGTCAACTTGTTGTCCGAGATTAAGCCTAAGAATTTATGTTCCGCATTGACAGACAGACGTTGATCGTTCAGTTCAATGTCAGGTTCTAAGTGCACGCCTGTCTTTCGGGAGAACAAGGCCCACGTGCTTTTTTCTGGATTCAGCCGGAATCCGTTTTCTTCTGCCCATTTGGAGAGCTTGCTTAAACCTAACTGAACCTGCCGCTCGCACATTGCTAGGTTGCATGACTTGAAGCCAAGCTGGACGTCATTGACATATGTGGAATAGAACATGTTGCGGGGGATGGACAGGTGCAAGGAAGTCATTTTAATAATAAAAAGTGTACAACTAAGTACACCACCTTGCGGTACTCCCGTTTTTTGCACAAATGTTTTGGAGAGAATACTGCCCACACGGACACGGAATTTCCAATTGGACAAGTAACTCTCAATTATGGAAAGCATTCTACCGCGCACACCCAGGTGAGACAAGTCTCTTCATACGCCAAAACGCCATGTTGTGTCGTAAGCCTTCTCGATATCGAGAAACACTGAGAGGAAGTATTGTTTGTGGACAATGGTGTCTCGGATCTGTGCCTCGATACGCACCAGATGGTCGGAGGTGGATCTACCCTCTCGAAACCCACATTGAAACTGGTCAAGCAGATTGTGTGTTTCAAGGAAATGTAAAAGTCAGCGGTTTATCATTTTTTCAAAAAGTTTACAAAGGCAGCTGGTTAGTGCCATGGGTCTATAACTTGAAAGTGTGGAGGGGTCCTTGCCCTGTTTCAAAATAGGGATAACAATAGCCTCTTTCCAGAAAGCAGGGATGGTGCCAGAAAGCCAGATGGCATTGTATAGAGAGAGTAAAGTTTTTCGCGTTTTAGGCGGCAGGTTTTTCAACATTTCATATGTGACACGGTCGTAGCCTGGTGCAGTATTACTGCTAGAGTTTAGTGATATTTGCAGCTCAGCTAAGTTGAAAGGTTGGTTGTACGCCTCGTGTTTTGTGCACTTATAATCTAGTTTCTGCTTTTCTATCCTTGCTTTATATCTTTGGAAAGCTTCAGTATAGTGTGACGAGCTAGACATTTGCTCGTAGTGTGCACCGAGGAAGCTCGCCTGATCTTCCAGGCTGTCACCCTGTGTGTTTATGAGTGGGAGTGAGTGTACTTGTCCTCCTGCTACCCTACGAACCATGTCCCAGACTTTAGCCTCTTGTGTATATGAATTTATCCCTGATAGAAACTTGTGCCAGCTTTCTCTTCTGGCCTGCCGACGCGTTCTCCTGCCTCGAGATTTTATTTTCTTAAAGCTCTCAAGGTTTTCCGCTGTCGGCGAGTTGCGCAGCAACCTCCATGTCCTGTTCTGCTTCTTTCGCGCATTATGACACTCAGTGTTCCACCCCGGGACGTGTCGTTTGCCGGGCAGTCGAGATGTTTGTGGATGATGATGAGTGGTTTTTAGTGGCGCAAGGGCCAATTGATGGCCAAAGAGCGCCATTTCAATTGACTAAAGATATGAACAATGATATGGTGCGTGGCTGTAAAGGGGCCTTAAAATTCCTCGCTCTAACGCGGGTTAAAACAAGAAAGTAATAAAATCATGACAGTGGCGTGACATATGTGCGGTGATAGCTGATGGCAAAATGTCGTGATAATAAAACTATGGTGAATATATAGTCACCGCAGCCACGACCACTCTATAGAGGTCGTGCTACGGATGACCTCGAAATATCGGGTAAAAGCTTTGAACTTCTTTTAAAAACGTAAAAAGTGTTTTCAGTTTAAAAAGCGGATCCCTACCGATGAGCATCCCAGGGTGTAGAGGGAGCTGCTGTCGGTAGGGCAGTAAAAAGTGTTTTTTTCTTAGAGCATCTAGCTCATTGCACTGGACGAGAATGTGGAGAACCGTAAGGGGCTCTCCACATCTCTCACAATATGGTGGATCACCGGTAGACAGAAGAAATGAATGTGTAGAATGTGTGTGTCCAGTTCTAAGTCTTGTTAGTATTACTTCCGTGTGTCGTGATTTTGATAGTGGCGGCCAATAACCTAGTTGCGGCTTAATAGCATGGAGTTTATTATCTGTTTGTTTATCCCACATGCTCTGCCAATACCCCCTGAGCTTTCGTTTTATAAAAGGTTTTAAGTCAAGTGCAGGGACTGGTGTGGATGCATTGGCAGTAGTGACATTGGCACAAGCAGCCAGATTGTCGGCCAAAACGTTCCCTTGTATTTCACGGTGCCCTGGAACCCAGCAGACAACGACATGCTGTTTTGATGTGTAGAGTGTGCACAGAAGTGAGTAGAGTGACACCAGCACAGGGTTCTTGTGTTTTTTAGGAGTTTTCAGGGCTTTGACCACGCTTAGGGAATCTGTGTATATTACCGCCTTTTGTAATTTTATCTGTTTAATGTGTTTTACGACCGCCAGTATAGCGTAAGCTTCTCCTGTGAAAATGCTTGCATTAGGATGAAGAACGCCGGCCTCAGAAAAGGATTGGCCTATTGCTGCATATGACACAGAAGTGTTTGACTTTGACGCATCAGTAAAGAACTCAGGGCATGTGTATTTATGTTGTAGTTCTAAAAAGTATGTATGTATGTGTGCAAGTGGTGCATGCTTTGTGACATCAACAAAAGAAACATCACAGTCTATAAGCTGCCACTGCCACGGTGGCAGATATGTTGCAGGAGCCATCAAAGTGTGTTCAAGAGGCACACCTGTTTCTTCGGCCAGGCTCCTTACACGCAGTGCGTAGGGCTGCCTAAACGAAGGACGGTTCTCGAACAAGCTAGAACAAGACAAATCATTAATTGTGAAATGGGAAGGGTGTTTCTTGTCTGCCTTCACCTTCAAAAAGTACAAAAAGGACAGGGAACATCTTTGTAGGTGGAGCGACCATTCATTTGAATCCACGTACAGGCTCTCCACAGGGCTGGTGCGGAAAGCACCCGTAGAGAGGCGAATGCCTAGATGGTGGACAGGGTCGAGAATTTTCAAGGCTGATGGTGTTGCCGACTGATAGATTATAGCACCGTAATCTAGGTGTGTGCGTACGAGGCTTTTATATAAGTTAATTAAACATTTGCTGTCACTACCCCATGTAGTGCGTGACAACACTTTTAAAACATTCATGGCTCTTAAACATTTTGTTTTTAAATACTTGATGTGAGGTACGAGGGTCAACTTGTTGTCCAAGATTAGGCCTAAGAATTTATGCTCCGCATTTACAGACAGACGTTGACCGTTCAGTTCAATGTCAGGTTCTGAGTGCATGCCTCTCTTTCGGGAGAACAAGACACACGTGCTTTTTTGTGGGTTCAGTCGGAATCCGTTTTCCTCTGCCCATTTGGAGACCTTGTTTAAACCTAACTGAACCTGCCGCTCACACGTTGCCAAGTTGCATGACTTGAAGCCAAGCTGAACGTCGTCGACATATGTACAATAGAACATATTGCGGGGGATGGATAAGTGCAAGGAATTCATTTTGATAAGAAAAAGTGTACAACTAAGTACACCCCCTTGCGGCACGCCTGTTTCCTGGACAAATGTTTTGGAGAGAACACTGCCCACACGGACACGGAATGTGCGATTGGACAAGTAGCTTTCGATAATAGTAAACATCCTGCCACGCACACCAAGATTGGACAGGTCTCTTAATATTCCGAATCTCCATGTCGTATCATAGGCTTTTTCGATGTCGAGGAACACAGAAAGAAAGTATTGTTTGTGGACAAAGGCATCTCGGATCTGTGCCTCGATACGCACGAGGTGGTCAGTGGTGGATCTACCCTCTCGAAACCCGCATTGGAATGGGTCGAGCAGATTGTTCGTTTCAAGGTAATGTACAAGTCTGCGATTTATCATTTTTTTCAAAAAGTTTACCCATGCAACTTGTAAGTGCGATTGGCCTGTAACTACTAACGGAAGATGGATCCTTGCTTTGCTTTAAAATCGGAATAATAATGGCTTCTTTCCACGCAGGAGGGATTTCACCGGAAAACCAGATAGAGTTATACAGGGAAAGCAGGGTTTTTTGTGTTTCAGAAGGCAGTTGTTTTAATATTTCGTATACTATACTGTCCGAACCTGGAGCTGATTTATTGCAAACATGTAGCGATGCTTGTAACTCGGCCAAACTGAAAGGGTTGTTGTACGACTCATGTTTAGAGGATTTTCGCTGAAGTTTCTCTTTTTCGATTTTTCTTTTGTGTCGTTGAAAAGCTGCAGTATAATGCGACGAACTAGACACCTCTTCGAAGTGGGCACCGAGGAGGTTCGCCTGGTCTTCCAAGGTGTCTCCTTGTGTGTCTACGAGAGGTAGTGAAGATGCGTGTCGTCCTGTTACCTTGCGAACCATGTTCCAGACTTTAGTTTCTTGTGTATATGAAGTGATGCCTGATAAAAACTTAAGCCAGCTTTCTCTCCTAGCCTGCCGGCGCGTTCTCCTGCCTTGGGACTTGATTTTCTTAAAACTTTCAAGATTCTCTGCCGTCGGTGAGTCCTGTAGCAATCTCCACGCTTTGTTTTGTTGTTTGCGTGCATTGCGACATTCAGTATTCCACCATGGGACACGTCGCTTGCCAGGCAGTCCAGAAGTTTGCGGGATGCATTTCATCGCAGCGTCGGTCAGAAAAGTAGAAAAGTATTGTACAGCTGCATCTATGTTTAAACCAGATAGGTCAGTCCAACTTAAGTGACTAATCTGCGAGAACTGTTCCCAATCAGCTTTGTCAGTGATCCATCTGGGGACCTGTGGGTGATATTCATTTGATATGGGTGTGCTTAGCGTTACGGGAAAGTGGTCACTTCCGTAAGGGTTATTGATGACATTCCATGTCAGTAAAGGAAGGAGGGATGGTGAGACAATGCTAAGGTCTATTGACGAGTAGGTATTGCTGGCAAGGCAGTAATATGTGGGCTCTTTCCGATTCAAAAGGCACGCGCCAGAAGTAAAAAGGAACTGTTCGATCAGGCGACCTCGAGCATCGCAGCGAGAGTCACCCCATAGATTGCTATGTGCATTGAAATCTCCAAGGAGGATATAAGGTTCTGGAAGTTTATCTATTAGGGACTGGAATTCACGTTTTTCAAGATGGTAGTGTGGAGGTATGTAGACAGAGCAGATGGTCACGAGTTTGTTCAGGAGGACTACACGAATAGCCACTGCTTCAAGAGATGTTTCGAGTGGTAGATGAGTACATGCAATCCCTTGATTTACTATAATAGCCACACCACCAGACGACGTGACGGCTTCATTCCTGTCCTTTCGAAAAATGATATACTGGCGTAGAAAATTAGTGATCTTGGGTTTTAGGTGTGTTTCTTGTACACACAGCACTTTTGGTGACTGTTTATGTAAAAGTTCTTGAATATCGTCAAGGTTTCTCAGTAGTCCTCTGACGTTCCACTGTAAAATTTGTGTCTCCATTTTTAATGTAGTTAAGTGCTGTGTGTACAGAAACGTTGCCTTAAGTTACAGGGCCTGTTGGGGCCCTGTAATACGGGTTTTCTCTTTCTTGCTTCACTCTAAAGAACTGCGCCTTTCCTTCGGCGTGTGGGGCGCCGAAGGAGTATGGCTTGTGTCCATCACCTCTTCTGAGGTGGTGGATCGTGCCTGCTTGGTAGGCACGTTTACGGCAGTTTCGGAGCTGACTGTACTTGCAGTGGTCCGTGGTCCAGCAGTCTCTGAAGTCTGCTGGGCTTTTTGAATCGGAGGCGGAGCAGTACAGACTGCTCCAGCCGGAGGCGCTTCTGGCACAACCGCAGTCACACTTGGTGTGAATCTCGCGGGTGCCGAAAGACGTGGCACGGCGCCTCGACGCGTCACGTCGGCGAAGGAAGGTTCAGAATTATTGTGTGTGAAAAAACGTTGACGTGCCTCTTGAAATGACAGGTTAAACTTTACCTTAAGTTCTAATATCTGTTTCTCTTTTTTCCATGCAGGGCATGATCGGGAGTAGGCAGCGTGATCTCCTTCACAGTTAGCGCAACAGGCTTCAGAAGTGCACCTTTCGGATACATGTTCAGCGGATGCGCATTTCGCGCACCTAGCGCGCCCTCTGCACGTTTGAGATCCGTGTCCGAAGCGCTGACACTTAAAACATCGGCGAGGATTCGGTATATAAGGTCTGACGGGAAGCTTGCAGTAACCAGTTTCAATAGAGTCGGGAAGGTTGCTTGTACCGAAGGTAACTATGATGTGCTTTGTTGGGATCTCTTTATTATCTCGCCTGATTATTATTCTTTGTACTTTCACTACATTTTGTTCTTGCCAGCCTTCGAGCAATTCACTTTCAGACAGCTCGAGGAGGTCATCATCAGATATGACACCACGCACTGTGTTCATCGACCTATGTGGGCCCACTGATATTGGGATGTTATCAAATGAAACGAGTTTTGTGAGCTTGTCGTACTGAGTCTTGTCGCGGACTTCTAGAAGGAGATCGCCATTCCCCATCTTAGTTACTTTATAGCCAGGGCCAATTGCATCTGTGAGCGTTTTCGAGACAATAAATTGTGAAATAGATCGGACTGTTTTCTTTTCATTTTGGCTGTGAATTACATGGTACTTGGGGAAGGTCTCTTTAGGCTGTGCAGTAAAGAAGCTGTCATCGGTGCGCCACCTTTTCAGGCGGCGATCAGGGAGTGCAGGAAAAGGGTTTTCCATAAGAAGCATTTTAAATTCGGCGGCGATGATGGCCACCCACCACCGAGCCCAACAAGGGGACGCTACAAGGTTGAATAGTGGACACTTGGAGACGCCAGCCATGCATCGCCGCTATAACCGAATATAACTACCCAAGGTTGGGTAACTACACAGGGTTAACCCTTGCCGCCAGGAAAATTGGAAGTAACTAGAAGAGAGTAGAAGACAGGACAGATAGATAGCGAGAGATAAAGATGAAGAAGTAGGCAGAGAGAGATAGGAAAAGGCGACTGCCGATTTCCCCTGGGTGGGTCAGCCCAGGGGTGCCGTCTACGTGAAGCCGGGGCCAAAGGGGTGTGTTGCCTCTGCCGGGGGGCCTTAAAGGTCCAATCACCCAGCGTCGGCTCAACCCCCAGGATTCCCTTTTCCCCGGACACGGCAAAGCCACGCACGGCTAGGCGTGGGAGGGAGTAGAAACTCCCCCGTTAGCTCGGGTCCGTGGTGTCGCTACACACGAAACGCCTACTTGCGCAGGCGCCCCTGCGGGGGAGATGTTTGTGGAATGCACTTGGCTGCTGCGTCAGTAAGAAAAGCCGTGAAGTACTGCACAGCTTCATCTATGCCTAATCCGCATATGTCGGTCCAACTTAAGTGTGTAATCTTTTGAAATTGTTCCCAGTCGGCTTTGTTTACCAGCCATTTGGGACATGTGGCGGACAATCATATATTATTGGTGTACTGAAAACTAAAAGAAAATGGTCACTTCCGTATGGACTTTTTATGACTTTCCACTGAAGTAATGGTACAAGTGAAGGAGATGCGATACTGAGGTCTATGGAGGAGTAAGTATTGTTTCCAAGGTTATAATATGTTGCCTCTTTCCTATTCAACAGACAAGCACCTGATGAAAAGAGGAACTGTTCGAAGAGACAAAATCGTGCATCACATCGACAGTCACCCCATAAACTGCTGTGCGCATTCAGGTCCCCTAGAACCAGATAAGGTTCTGGTAACTCATCTATTAAAGACTGGAAATCATGTTTTTCCAGGCGGTGTTGCGGCGGTATGTATAAAGAGCAGATGGTGACGAGCTTATTCAATAGAACTGCTCGAACAGCCACTGTCTCTAGGGATGTTAGTAGTGGTAGATGACTACATGCTACTCCTCGATTAACAATAATGGCTACACCACCCGATGACACCACAGCATCATCTTTGTCCTTTCGAATGACAACACATTGACGCAAAAAACTTGTATTCTTGGATTTTAAGTGTGTTTCCTGTACACACAGCACTTTTGGAGAATACTTGTGTAGAAGTTCTTGGACATCGTCGAAGTTTCGAAGTGATGATGATGATGATGATATATGGTGTTTTTTGGCGCAAGGGCCATTTGATGGCCAAAGAGCGCCAATTCATGGGACATGGAATGTGGACGATGATTGTGATTAGCGGCTGTATAAGGGCCATAAAAATCCTCGCGGTAAGGCGGGTAAAAACATACAAGTAATAAAATCATGACTATGCCGTGAAATGTGTGTGTGGTGTGAATAGATGACAAAAGTTGGTGATAATAAAAGACGATGGTGGATATGTATGGCATTAGCACAAGTGTCTCACACGTTCATACCCTTGCGTCAAAGGGCCGTGAGGCACGTGCTTTCTTGTATAATCACCGCAGCAAACACCTCTCTGGAGAGGTCCCGCTACAGGATGCCCGGGTATATGATGTGAAAACTATGAATTTCTTTAAAAAATGCTAACAATGATTTGTGACTAAAAAGCGGTTCCCTACCGACGAACATTGCAGGGTGTAAAGGTATATGTTGTCGGTAGGGTAATGGAAAGTGTTGTCTTCTAAGAGTGTCTAATTGTTTACATTGGATTAAAACGTGAGGAACTGTTAATTCCTCACCACATTTATCACACAATGGTGGATCACCACCAGACAAAAGATGTGTGTGTGTCGTGTATGTATGTCCTATCCTGAGTCTTGTTAGTGTTACCTCTGTATGACGCGATTTCGATACGGGCAGCCAATGACCAAGGTGTGGCTTAATAATGTGTAGTTTGTTTTGTGTGTGTGTATCCCACTTGCTCTGCCAGTAGTCCCGGAGGTTTTGTTTGAGAGACGGCTTAAGATCAAGGGCCGGGATTGATATGGATGTAATGGCGGTGCTCTCATGGACGGACGCAGCGAGCTGATCCGCCCTCACGTTGCCTTGGATCTCACGGTGCCCTGGCACCCAGCACACTACAACATGTTGTTTGAGTGTGTAAAGTGTGCACAAAATGGAGTAAAGTGAGACAAGGACCGGGTTTTTTTGTTTTTTAAGACTGTGCAGAGCCGTTACCACACTGAGGGAGTCTGAATAAATTACTGCTTTTTGTATTTGTGATTGTTTGATGTGTTTAGCTGCCACAAGTATCGCGTAAGCTTCCGCTGTGAAGATACTTGTGCGTGGATGTAGAGGGCCAGCATCCGAAAAGGATGGGCCAACAGCAGCGTAGGACACAGAGGAGTTAGTCTTGGAGGCATCTGTGAAGAACTCAGGACGTGTGTATTTGTGTTGAAGTTCCAAAACGTATGTTTGGATGTGGGCAATAGGTGCATGTTTTGTAACTTCTAGGAAAGACACATCGCAGTCTATAGTCTGCCACTGCCACGGTGGTGGGTATGCTACAGGAGCCATTAAACTGTGTTCAAGTGACACTGCAGTTTCTTCAGCTAGACACTTCAGGCGAACTGAGAAGGGCTGCCTCATCGAAGGCCTGTTTTGAAACAGAGTTGAGCTCGACAAATCATTAATTGTAGAGTATGAGGGGTGCTCCTTGTCTGCTTTCACCTTAAGGAAATAAACAAAGGACATGTAAGTTCTTTGCAGATGAAGCGACCACTCATTTGACTCAACGTAAAGGCTTTCTACGGGGCTGGTGCGAAAAGCACCCGTAGAAAGGCGGATGCCCAAATGGTGCACGGGGTCCAGCATCTTCAAGGCACTTTGAGTAGCAGACTGATAGACAACGGCCCCATAATCTAAGCGGGTGCGAATGAGGCTTCTATAGAGGTTCATGAGGCATTGCCTATCACTACCCCACGTAGTACGTGACAACACTTTTATAACATTCATGGCTTTTAAACATTTTGTTTTTAAAAACTTGATGTGCGGTGCGAAGGTCAACTTGTTGTCCAAGATTAAGCCTAAGAATTTATGCTCCGCATTGACAGACAGACGTTGACCGTTCAACTCAATGTCGGGTTCTGAGTGCATGCCTCTCTCTCGGGAGAACAAGACACATGTGCTCTTTTTTGGGTTCAGTCGGAATCCGTTTTCCTCTGCCCATTTGGAGACCTTGTTTAAACCTAACTGAACTTGTCGCTCACACATTACCAGATTGCAAGATCTAAAGCCAAGCTGGACGTCGTCGACATATGTACAATAAAACATTGCGAGGGATGGACAAGTGCAAGGAATTCATCTTGATGAGAAAAAGTGTACAGCTAAGTACACCACCTTGTGGCACGCCTGTTTCCTGAACGAAGGTTTGGGAAAGAACCGTGCCTACTCGGACACGGAATGTCCGGTTTGACAGGTAACTTTCGATTATGTGAAACATTTTTCCGCGCACGCCAAGGTGGGACAGGTCTCTTAGAATTCCGAAACGCCATGTTGTATCATAAGCCTTTTCGATATCGAGGAATACAGAGAGAAAATATTGATATGTGGGGTTTAACGTCCCAAAACCACTCTATGATTATGAGAGACGCCTAGAAAATATTGTTTATGGACGAAAGCGTCTCTGATCTGTGCCTCGATGCGAACAAGGTGGTCTGTCGTGGATCTACTCTCTCGAAACCCGCACTGAAATGGGTCGAGCAAATTGTTTGTTTCAAGAAAGTGTACAAGTCGGCCGTTTATCATTTTTTCGAAGACTTTGCACAAGCAGCTTGTAAGTGCAATCGGCCTGTAACTCGAAGCTAAAGATGGGTCCTTGCCTTCTTTCAAAATGGGAATAACAATCGCCTCTTTCCAGGAGGTAGGAATAGTGCCATAATACCAAATAGCATTGTACAAACAAAGTAAGGTTTTTCGGGTTTCATTTGGTAGGTTTTTTAACATTTCATACATCACACGGTCTGAACCTGGGGCGGAAGTACTGCAGGAGTTTCAAGATGTTTGGAGCTCAGCTAGACAGAAAGCTTGGTTATATGCCTCGTATCTAGTGGATTTGTGTTCGAGTTTCTGCTTTTCTATTCTTGTTCTGTATTTTTGGAAAGTGTCAGTATAGTGGCACGAGCTGGATACCTGTTCGAAGTGTGCACCGAGGAAGTTTGCCTGATCTTCCAAGGTATCACCCTGAGTGTTTACGAGGGGAAGTGTGTGTACTTGTTTTCCTGCTATCCTACCGACCATGTTCCAGACTTTAGCCTCCTGTGCGTATGAATTAACCCCTGATAAAAACTTCTGCCAGCTTTCTCTTCTGGCCTGCCGACGCGTTCTCCTGCCTTGAGACTTTATTTTCTTGAAGGTTTCAAGATTTTCGGCTGTCGGTGAGTTCCGAAGCAGCCTCCAAGCTCTGTTTTGCTGTTTGCGCGCGTTTCGGCATTCAGAGTTCCACCATGGCACACGTCGTTTTCCAGGTTGTCCATTTGTTTGTGGGATGCATTTTGTTGCAGCATCAATCAAAAACGCTGTGAAGTAGTTCACAGCAACATCAATGTTCAAAGTACAGATGTCATTCCAACCTAGACTAGCGATAGTATAAAACTGTTCCCAGTCGGCTCTGTTTATTAGCCACTTGGGAACACGTGGTGGGCACTCGGTTACTGTAGTTGTGCTCAAAACTACGGGGAAGTGGTCACTTCCGTACAGATTACTGACGACATTCCACTGGAGTAGAGGGACAAGAGATGGAGATGCTATGCTTAGGTCTATGGAGGAGTAGGTGTTATTAGCGAGATTATAATAGGTTGGTTTTTTTCGATTCAGGAGACACGCGCTCGATGAGAGAAGGAACTGTTCGATCAGTCGACCTCGCGCGTCATACCGAGAGTCACCCCATAGCCTACTATGCGCATTAAAGTCTCCAAGGAGAACATAAGGCTCCGGAAGTTCATCAATTAGAGAGTGTAAATCACTTTTCTGCAGCTGATAGCTAGGAGGAATGTAAATAGTGCAGATTGTGATCAGTTTATCAAAAAGAACCGCTCGAACAGCCACTGCCTCAAGGGATGTTTGGAGTTGTAAGTGTGTGCATGCAATTCCTTGATTCACAACGATGGCAACACCTCCGGATGATGTCGTAGCATCAACACGGTCCTTTCGGAAAATAACGTATTTACGGAGAAAATTTGTGTGTTTTGAATTAAGGTGTGTTTCTTGTACACACAGCACTTTTGGTGAGTATTCGTGTAAGAGTTCTTGGATGTCGTCAAGGTTTCTGAGAAGGCCCCTGACGTTCCATTGTATAATTTGAGTGTTCATGGTGAATGTAAAATAGTGCTGTGTGTACGAAAAGCGAGTGGCTGTTTAGACAGAGAGTTTGACTTCACTTAACAGGGCCGTCACCAGGCCCTGTTATCGGCTTTTTTGTTTTCTTGGCGCGCTCCAAGGAGCCACGCCGCTCTTTCGGCAAAAAGGGTGCCGACGTATCCATTGCCTCCTCGGAGGCACTGGATGCCCGCACGTGCGGGCTGCTAGTTCGAATTTCGGGCCTCACCTGGTGAGGTGAGGCCTTGAGACCGGAGGACTCTGGAGTCTCCGGTCTCTGTTTGGGAGTAGGCGGTGTAGCCTGGGCTACAGCCGCCTTGGGGGCAGGTGCCACAACCACCGGCTCGGTATGCGCGGGCCGAGGGAGTGGCGAGGGCTGGTGCGGCGGTGCCCCCTGACGCGCCGCATCAGCGTATGTAACTCCATAGAATGGAGCGACTCTTCGTCGTGCTTCCTTAAATGTAATGTTCTCCTTCACCTTCAACGTAATTATTTCTTTTTCTTTTTTCCAGTATGTGCAGGAGCGTGAATATGCGGCATGGTTTCCTTCGCAGTTTACACAGTGTGGTGGTTCTTTGCAGTTCTCAGACACGTGGCCTAGAACTCCACATTGTGCACAAGTCTGGCGACCACGACACGTTTTAGAGCCATGGCCATATTTCTGGCATTGGAAGCAACGGCGGGGGTTGGGAATATATGGCCTCACAGATGTCTTTGTGTACCCAGTCTGAATAGTTTCCGGCAAATCGCTCGAAGCAAAGGTCAGTACTAAGTGTTTGGTTGGGATTTCCTTTTGATCTCTTCTGATCTTAATACGCTGTACGTTTGTCACGTTCTGGCTCTTCCATCCTTCCAGAAGTTCAGCTTCCGTCAGCTCAAGCAAATCTACGTCCGATACGACCCCGCGAGATGAGTTCATAGACCTGTGTGGCGTAATACTGATGGGTGTGTCTCCAAATGTTGTGAGGGTGTTCAGTTTATCGAATTGGTTTTGGTCACGTATTTCAAGGAGTAGATCTCCGCTGGCCATTTTGGTAACCTTGTACCCGGCACCGAGAGTTTCGGTTAGGCACCTAGCCACTATGAATGGGGATACAGTTCTGGCTTGTTTGTTAGTTTTTTCGCAGTGTATAACATGAAAATGAGGAAAGATTTGTCTTGGCCGGATCAAAAAATTGATGTCTTCGGTGCGTACCCGCTTTGAGGAGGCACGATCACTAAGTAAAGGAAATGCTTTCTGCATGCTAATTGTATGTTGTTCAGCAGCGTTGGCGGCCACCCACCACGGAGCCCAACGAGGGGACGCTGCAAGTTTGCGGATGCTAAAAGCTTGCAGACGTCAGCCGTACAACCCTGCTATAACCCAATGCGCATAGGCCAAGGTAGGCTATTTGCACAGGGTTAACCCTTGCCGCCGAGAAAATCGGAAGTAAATGGAAGAGAGAAGAAGACAGGATAGATTTAAAGACGAGAAAAGACTAAGATGTAGAGAGAGAGAGAAATAGGAAAAGGCGACTGCCGATTTCCCCTGGGTGGGTCAGCCCAGGGGTGCCGTCTACGTGAAGCCGGGGCCAAAGGGGTGTGTTGCCTCTGCCGGGGGGCCTTAAAGGTCCAATCACCCAGCGTCGGCTCAACCCCCAGGATCCCCTTTTCCCCGGACACGGCAAAGCCACGCACGGCTAGGCGTGGGAGGGAGCCAAAACTCCCCCGTTAGCTCGGGTCCGTGGTGTCGCTACACACCAAACGCCTACTTGCGCAGGCGCCCCTGCGGGGCCACAGGACATTGTGTGCATTAAAATCACCTAGAACCAGAAATGGCTCTGGGAGTTCATCTATTAATGATTCCAGATCACGTCTGTGTAGCTGTTGATGCGGTGGTATGTACACAGAACATATGGTAATGAGTTTGTTAAAAAGTACAGCTCGAAGGGCCACTGCTTCCAGGGCCGTTTGGAGCTTCAAATGCTGGCATCCTATACTACGATCGACTATAATGGCTACACCGCCAGATGGTACGACAGGATCCTCCCGGTCTTTTCGGAAAATAACATATTGTCGTAGAAAGTCCTTGTGCTTAGGAGTTAAGTGCGTTTCTTGCACACATAGCACTTTCGCGTTAAACTTACACAGAAGCTCTTGGATGTCATCTAAATTTCTAAGCATTCCCCTTACGTTCCACTGTATGATTTTGTCCATTGTGGAAATAAAAAAAAGGAAAAAAAGTGCTGTGTGCAAAGAAGACGGGGATTAACTCATTTTACAGGGCCTTTGTCAGGCCCTGTAATCGGCGTTCTATCCTTTTTGGGGCGGTCGAGCGAAGCTCGCCGCTCCTTCGGCGCTTCCTGCGCCGTTTGGCTTGAACTGGTGTCCATAGCCTCTTGCGAGGCACTGGACACCCGCTCTAAAGAGCGATCTGTGCGTCGCTTAGACTTCGCCTCGATCGACGAAGTCTTTGTCCCCACCGAGCTGGGGGTTGATGAAGCCCCCTTGGCCTCGCGATTGCCCTGGCTGCTGCCAGAGCTTGTAGAGGCCACTGGTGTGGACAGGGTGAATGTGAGCAGGGCAGCGCTGGCTGCTCCCGTCGTAGGGGCTTGTGGCATTGGCCTCGGCACGCTAGGCGCGGTCCGGGCAACTGCCAAGGGCCTTTGTGGTGCCGCCCCTCGTTGCACCACTTCGGCGAAAGGTGTTTTTAGTGCCAATGTTAGTGAGACCCGTTGTCTTGCTTCCCTGAATGTGATATTTTCCTTTACTTTTATAGTTATTATTTCCTTTTCTTTTTTCCAGGCTGGGCACGCTCTGGAGTATGCGGGGTAACTACCTTCGCAGTTAGCACAGAGGACCTCATCATGACTACATTCATCGGCACTGTGGCCGGTTGTGCCACACTTAGCACAGATCAGCTGCCCTCGGCAGCTCTGGGATGCATGACCAAATCGCTGGCATTTGAAACAACGCCTCGGGTTCGGAATGAAGGGACGGACATGGAGTTTTATATAGCCAGTTTCGAGAGTCTCAGGTAAGGTGGTTGAGTTGAAGGTGAGTATTAAGTGCTTTGTTGCTATTTCGTTGTTGTTGCGTCTGATTATGATGCGCTGGACATGTATTACACCTTGGTCTTTCCATCCATCAAGAAGCTCTTCTTCACTCAGTGTCATCAAATCTTCGTCCGATACCACGCCCTTAACTGTATTCATGGTACGATGTGCGCTCACAGAGACGGGAATGTTACCAAAGGCTACGAGGTGCGAGAGTTTATTATACTGTTCCTTGTCTTTTATTCGAGAAGCAGATCTCCACTTGCCATCTTCGTGGCCTTATAACCAGTTCCAATGGTCTCTCTCAAGCACTTGGCCACAAGAAAGGGTGAGATTGCTCTAGCTTTCGTAGATGATTGTTCGCAGTGAAGGACATGGTATTTTGGGAAAGTTTCTCTGTTTTTCGACCAAAGTAGTGAGGTTGCGTCGGTGCGTACCCTTTTCGAGGCACGATCAGTTAGAGAGGGGGTCGAGGATCCCATGGGAAAATGTGTATTTTTCGGTAACGGCGCCTACCACCCACCACGGAGTCCAACAAGGGGACGTGGCAGAGCATGTGGGCATGTCTGCGCAACGCCAGCAGTACGCAGTTACTATAACCCAGTATGGTTTACCCTAGTTTGGATAGCCACACAAGGTTGACCCTTGCCGCCAGGAAAAATGGTAAGTAAAATGAAGTGAGGAGAAGACAGGAAAGATGTAAAGTGAGAACAATAGACGAAGATATAGGGAGAGAGAGATAGGAAAAGGCGACTGCCGATTTCCCCTGGGTGGGTCAGCCCAGGGGTGCCGTCTACGTGAAGCCGGGGCCAAAGGGGTGTGTTGCCTCTTCCGGGGGGCCTTAAAGGTCCAATCACCCAGCGTCGGCTCAACCCCCAGGATCCCCTTTTCCCCGGACACGGCAAAGCCACGCACGGCTAGGCGTGGGAGGGAGTAGAAACTCCCCCGTTTGCTCGGGTCCGTGGTGTCGCTACACACCAAATGCCTACTTGCGCAGGCGCCCCTGCGGGGGAGGTTTCGAAGTAGTCCTCTGACGTTCCATTGTATAATTTGTGTCTCCATTATGTGAGTAAAGAAGTGCTGTGTGTACGAAATGAGTGTGGCTGGTGAATAAAGAGAGAAGTGACTTATCTTACAGAGCCTTTAGAAGGCCCTGTAATTACCGTTTTGTCTTTTTTAGATCGGTCGAGGGAACCCCGCCGCTCCTTTGGCGCAGTCTGCGCCGGTGCAGTTGATGTGTCCATTGCCTCAGGAGAGACGACAGATAATGTTGTTTTCGTTGTAGGCTTGGTCGTGACAGACGGAGCCTTAAGCCCCACCGGGCTAGAGGTCGAGGGGACCTCTTTAGTTTGTGTGGTGCCCTGGCTACTGCCAAGGTTCACAGGGGCCTTCGGTGGGGCTGTATTCAAGGAGGGTGGGGCAGCCGAGGCTGCTCCCCCCATAGGGGCTTGTGGCGTTTACCTCGGCACGCTGGGCGTGGTCAAACGCATTGCCGAAAACCGAAGTGGTGCTGACCCCCCTCGCACCACTTCGGCATACGATGTGTTCCCAGCAAAATGCGGGGAAACGCGCTGCTACGCTTTACGGAAGGAAGCTTATGTTCAATTTAAACTTTGCATTATTAATTTCTTTTTCCATTTTCCAGGCCACGCATGACCTGGAATATACAGGATGGTCACCCTCACAGTTTGCGCAGTGGACTTGTAGCTGACAGTCATCGTCAGCGGTATGACCTTTGGTGCCGCATTTCGCGCAGGTAAGCTGTCCTCGGCAGCTCTGGGAGCCGTGGCCGAACCTCTGACACTTAAAGCAGCGCCGCGGGTTGGGTATGTATGGTCTAACTGGCAGTTTAAGATATCCTGTTGCTATTTCAGTGGGGAGGATGCTAGATGCGAAAGTGAGTATGATGTGCTTCGTTGGGATTTCCTTATTTTCTCTTCTTATTTTGATACGCTGCACCTGAATGACATTTTCCTCTTTCCAGCCTGTTAGAAGTTCATCATCAGAGAGGTCCATCAGGTCTCCATCTGATACAACACCCTTCACGGCGTTCATACTTCAATGCGGTGTTATTGTGATAGGCTGATTCCCAAATGCTGTGAGTTTATTTAGTCTCTGGTACTGTGCGTTGTATTTTAATTCAAGTAACAGGTCACCACTGGCGGTCTTTGTGGCCTTGCAGCTTGCGCCCAGCGTTCTATAAGGCATTTTGACACAAGAAAAGGTGAAATGCTTCTAGCTTTCTTTTCTGTACTTTCACAGTGGATAATGTGGTATTTCGGGAAGTTATCTTTCTTGTTTGGCAGAAATTCAAATATTGCATTGGTGCGCCATCTCTTGGAGGGGCGATAGGTTGTGAGAGGGCTAGGTGTTCCCATAAATTTAGTAGCTTATTCGTCGGCCATGCCAGCCACCCACCACCGAGCCCAACAAGGGGATGCTGCGAGACGCGAAGGAGGCGCAGGCGCCAGCCGTACATGGCCGCTATAACCTAATATATCTACCCAAGGTTGGATATTTACACTAGGTTAACCCTTGCCGCCAGAAAAAATTTGAAGTAGAATGAAGTGAGGAGAATACAGGAAAGATGTAAAGTGAGAACAAAAGACGAAGATGCAGGGAGAGAGAGATAGGAAAAGGCGACTGCCAATTTCCCCTGGGTGGGTCAGCCCAGGGGTGCCGTCTACGTGAAGCCGGGGCCAAAGGGGTGTGTTGCCTCTGCCGGGGGGCCTTAAAGGTCCAATCACCCAGCGTCAGCTCAACCCCCAGGATTCCCTTTTCCCCGGACACGGCAAAACCACGCACGGCTAGGCGTGGGAGGGAGTAGAAACTCCCCCGTTAGCTCGGGTCCGTGGTGTCGCTACACACCAAACGCCTACTTGCGCAGGCGCCCCTGCGCGGTACAAATGATGTAACATGAGTAGCTACAAGCCCAAGCCAGCAGTGAGGCACAAAGTACTCATTTGAGGCCAGGAGTGGCATGTATAACTGATGACACGCAATGTTGAAGTACCATAGCACCTTCACTGAAGGCCTTTCAGCGAGTAAGTTTTCGGAGTTACATAAGGCGGCTTCACCACAATATAGCCTTCCTTACTGCTTCGGCTCAGAGGCAGCCTACAAACAAGACAAGACTATGTACGAGGCAACAGCAGCAGTTGCACTAGACACTGTCTTCCAATGCACTAGAAAAAAAAAGAGAAGCTTTTGAAAGTGCATAAAATACAGTTTTATGCTGAAGTTTTCTTTTCAGGTGAACTAAGTCTACCTGCAAGGTCATTTTTCTTGCACCGATCGGCTGACTAACATCACTGTTGGGCGACACTAGCCGTCATTATTTTTCACAACTTACAGAGTCAAATTAAAAATAAAAAGCGTCTAATATGATAAAAAGCAAGCTTGTTTCTATTGACATGCCAAGACATCATCTCACAATGACCACACCCAAAAAAATGCTTCAGAATGGTAGCACAACTTCTTGAAGCCCAAACACTTTGTAGACATCTCTTGAAGCTCGTAGTGAATTGGCTCTAATTGCTGCTGATCACTGATTATTGTGACTGCCGCTCATTTATCTCAGAATGCTGTTTATCTATAAATATGCTTGCCACTTCCTCCATTTCATGGCATTGCAAAAAGTGCTCGTTTATTACACTTTGCTGCCCTTGTGAATCAACATTATTCCTCCTGACCATAAAGGCACTTATTAGTCAAATCACTCAAACTCGCTCACAGTCAGATTGAGCCCCCGAGTCAAGTGTGAGAGTTGAAATTAGTAATATTTTAGTTTGTTCAAGTTCGAGTAACCTTGACTGAGGAAATGAGACCAAGTGAGCCCTAAGCACAAAATGTATTTCTTGAGTGAGTGCATGAGCTCTACAATTTTTGCCAACCAACGGTTCTGTCTAGTCATCTTCAACGCTACTATCAGCCTTCAGTGAACTCAAGCTTAAACTAATGTCAACACAGACATATTTCAAAGCACTATTTTTGAAATGCCAGCTCAATATTTAGTGAAGAGAGGCATGAGAAACGGATAAGGGTGCACTGATTTCCCCGAACAGTTTCTTACGGGATGTTCCTGAAAAGACAGCTCGTGCCAGTCACGTTCCGAAAAAAATTTCTTATCGAGCTCCAACTACTAATAACTTGTATTTGAAGGTATGATGTCAAAAGGTATTATACAGGGCAGTGATTATGTGAGAGATTGGCATTTAAGAGCAGCGCTACCATAAAATGGAAAAAAAACAGGCTAATTATACGCTGGCGGACTTATGAGTGAACTCGGTTATACTCTGACTGAGCAGTGAATCTGACTTTTTTAAGCCTGGCAAAATAATATTTTTGCAAATTCAAGTCCAAGTAATACCTGCAGAAAAAATGTTTATTGAGTCTGAGTCCCAGTGAATCCACTTGATTAAAACTGTAATTAGACTGAGTACAATTGCGCCCTAAGAGCAAGTATGTTTCTTAAGTAAGCCTGAGTAAGACGTACGCATTTTTTCAATCTAT
Source organism: Rhipicephalus microplus (assembly GCF_043290135.1). NCBI lineage: Eukaryota > Metazoa > Arthropoda > Arachnida > Ixodida > Ixodidae > Rhipicephalus > Rhipicephalus microplus. The sequence goes on from NC_134702.1 coordinate 206,699,446, forward strand.
CTTTTAATTATTATTACATGTTACATGACCTCATCATTCCCCAGAAGTGAAAATATTGTTCATCAAATTATCGAGCCTTTATAGCATCATATGCAGCGAGTGTGAGAGGAAACAAGGCAGCTGTACCCCTGGTGTCTGCACCTCGTGACAATGACCTAATAATTGCATGCTCTGGCAGTAGTTCTTATAAGTGTATGCCAACTCACACCTGTCATTATTTAGCATCTGAACTGATGCCAGCCAATTTTTGTCTCAAAGGCACAGTAAAGAGGCACTGGCTATTTCAACATCCCCAAACAAGCTTGCAGATTCGTACAGCAAACCGCGGTAATCACATTTTTAAAATGTTACAGCTCTCCACACCGCACAGACTCTCCGTTCCGAAAAACAATTTCTGCGGCTCTTTCGTACACCTGACCAACAGCCCCTGTAAGTGCAGTGACGAAATCTTGCCGATGGGGCGATTCGATGTACCACTGAGCTCGTCAGTTGGTCTAAATGAAGTCTCAACAAACTGTTGTGAAGTTATTGTCACTACCTGCTCCCACCCACCATTATGAACTTTCATCTCGTTTTTGGCTCTTCAAATATGCATGGCACTGCGCAGCCGCAGATTGTCTGCAATCATATATTGAGAAAAAAAAACGAATGATTATCCCATTGTATGAATAAGTAATTTATGTTCAATAATTGCACCAGACTATCAATCAAGTGAAAGTCAGAGTTTCTAAAGAAGTCTCTTAAAGAAAGATGATGATGATGATGATGTGTGGTGTTTTATGGCGCAAGGGCAAATTGATGGCCAAAGAGCGCCATTTCAATGAGTATAGAGATGCGGACAATGATATGTTGCGTGGCTGTATAGGGGCCTTAAAATTCCTCGCGATACTGCGGGTAAAAACATAAGTATTAAAGACATGACAGTGGCGTGATATGCATATTAAAAAGGGTGACAAAGGTTTTGATAATAAAAACATGTAAAAATATTTGGCACTAGCACACTTGCCTCATCAGTGCCCTTGTGTCCAAGGGCTGCGAGGCAAGTGCTTTTAAATGTAATCACAGCAGCAGCGACCTCTCTTGAGAGGTCGCGCTACGCAATGCCTTGGTATAATACATGATAAAAATTAACATCTCTTAAAAAAGCTAACAATGATTTATGGGTGAAAAGTGGTTCCCTACCGACAAACATTGCAGGGTGTAAAGGTATATGTTGTCGGTAGGGTAATGGGACGTGTTGTCTTCTTAGAGTGTCTAACTGTTTACATTGGATTAAAACGTGAAGAACTGTTAATGCCTCACCACATTTATCACACAATGGTGGGTCACCACCGAACAAAAGATGTGTGTGTGTCGTGTATGTGTGTCCTATCCTGAGTCTTGTTAGTGTTACCTCTGTTAGGCGTGATTTTGATACTGGTGGCCAATGGCCAAGGCGTGGCTTGATAACGTGTAGTTTGTTTTCTGTGTGTGTATCTCACTTGCTCTGCCAGTAGTCCCTGAGGTTTCGTTTGAGAGACGGCTTAAGATCAAGGACCGGGATTGATATGGATGTAATGGCGGTGCTCTCATGGACGGATGCAGCGAGCTGATCCGCCCTCACGTTGCCTTGGATCTCACGGTGCCCTGGCACCCAGCACACTACAACATGTTGGTTGAGTGTGTAGAGTGTGCATAAAATGGAGTAAAGTGAGACGAGGACCGGTTTTTTTGTTTTTTTAAGACTGTGCAGAGCCGTTACAACACTGAGGGAGTCTGTATAAATTACTGCTTTTTGTATTTGTAATTGTTTGATGTGTTTAGCTGCCACCAGTATCGCGTGAGCTTCCGCTGTGAAGATACTTGTGCGTGGATGTAGAGGGCCAGCATCCGAAAAGGATGGGCCGACAGCAGCGTAGGACACAGAGGAGTTAGTCTTGGAGGCATCTGTGAAGAACTCAGGACATGTGTAATTGTGTTGAAGTTCCAGAAAGTATGTTCGGATATGGGCAACAGGTGCACGTTTTGTAACCTCTAGGAAAGACACATCGCAGTCTATAGTCTGCCACTGCCACGGTGGCGGGTATGCTACAGGAGCCATTAAACTGTGTTCAAGTGACACTTCAGTTTCTTCAGCTAGACACTTCAGGCGAATTGAGAAGGGCTGCCTCATCGAAGGCCTGTTTTGAAACAGAGTTGAGCTCGACAAATCATTAATTGTAGAGTATGAGGGGTGCTTCTTGTCTGCTTTCACCTTAAGGAAATAAACAAAGGACATGTAAGTTCTCTGCAGATGAAGCGACCACTCATTTGACTCAACATAAAGGCTTTCTACGGGGCTGGTGCGAAAAGCACCCGTAGAAAGGCGGATGCCCAAATGGTGCACGGGGTCAAGCATCTTCAAGGCACTTTGAGTGGCAGACTGATAGACAACGGCCCCATAATCTAAGCGGGTACGAATAAGGCTTCTATAGAGGTTCATGAGGCATTGCCTATCTCTACCCCACGTAAACGTGACAACACTTTTATAACATTCATGGCTTTTAAACATTTTGTTTTTAAATACTTGATGTGCGGTACGAAGGTCAACTTGTTGTCCAAGATTGAACCTAGGAATTTATGCTCGGCTTTGACGGACAGACGTTGCCCGTTCAGTCGAATGTCAGGTTCCGAGTGCATGCCTCTCTTTCGAGAGAACAAGACACACGTGCTTTTTTGTGGGTTAAGTCGAAATCCGTATTCGTCTGCCCATTTGGAGACCTTATTTAAACCCAGCTGGACCTGCCGCTTACACATGGCCAAGTTGCATGACTTGAAGCCAAGCTGAACGTCGTCGACATATGTACAATAGAACATATTGCGGGGAATGGACAAGTGCAAAGAATTCATTTTGATGATAAAAAGTGTGCAACTAAGCACACCACCTTGTGGCACGCCTGTTTCCTGGACAAATGTTTGGGAGAGCACACTGCCCAGACGGACACGGAATATCCAGTTTGACAGGTAACTTTCGATTATATGAAACATTCTTCCGCGCACACCAAGGTGGGACAGGTCTCTTGGAATTTCGAAACGCCATGTTGTATCATACGCCTTTTCGATATCGAGGAACACAGAGAGAAAATATTGTTTATGGACGAAGGCGTCTCTGATCTGTGCCTCGATACGAATAAGGTGGTCTGTGGTGGATCTTTCTCGAATTCCGCACTGAAATGGGTCGAGCAAATTGTTTGTTTCAAGGATATGTACAAGTCGGCAGCTTATCATTTTTTCGAATACTTTGCACAAGCAGCTTGTAAGTGCAATAGGCCTATAACTTGAAGCTAAAGAAGGGTCCTTGCCCTCTTTCAAAATGGGAATAATAATAGCCTCTTTTCAGGAGGTAGGGATTGTGCCAGAAAACCAGATAGCATTGTACAAACAAAGTAAGGTTTTTCGTGTTTTGGCTGGTAGGTTTTTTAACATTTCATACACCACACGGTCAGAACCTGGGGCAGAAGTACTGCAGGAGTTTAGAAATGTTCGGAGCTCCGCTACACTGAAAGCTTGGTTATATGTCTCGTATTTAGTGGATTTGTGTTCGAGTTTCTGCTTTTCTAATCTTGTTCTGTATTTTTGGAAAGTGTCAGTATAGTGGGACGAGCTGGATATCTGTTCGAAGTGTGCACCGAGGAAGTTAGCCTGATCTTCCAAGGTATCACCCTGAGTGTTTACGAGTGGAAGTGTGTGTACTTGTTTTCCTGCTATCCTACCGACCATGTTCCAGACTTTAGCCTCCTGTGTGTATGAATTAACCCCTGATAAAAACTTCTGCCAGCTTTCTCTTCTGGCCTGCCGACGCGTTCTCCTGCCTTGAGACTTTATTTTCTTGAAGGTTTCAAGATTTTCGGCTGTCGGTGAGTTCCGAAGCAGCCTCCAAGCTCTGTTTTGCTGTTTGCGCACGTTTCGGCATTCAGAGTTCCACCATGGCACACGCCGTTTCCAGGGTGTCCATTTGTTTGTGGGATGCATTTTGTTGCAGCATCAATTAAAAACGCTGTGAAGTAGTTGACAGCAACATCAATGTCCAAAGTACATATGTCATTCCAACCTAGACGAGCGATGGTATAAAAGTGTTTCCAGTCGGCTCTGTTTATGAGCCACTTGGGAACACGTGATGGACACTCAGTTACTGTATTTGTGCTCAAAACTATGGGGAAGTGGTCACTTCCGTACAGATTACTGACGACTTTCCACTGGAGTAGAGGCACGAGAGATGGGGATACTATGCTTAGGTCTATGGAGGAGTAGGTGTTATTGGCGAGATTATAATAGGTTGATTCTTTTCGATTTAGGAGACACGCGCTCGAGGAGAGAAGGAACTGTTCAATCAGTCGACCTCGCGCGTCATACCGAGAGTCACCCCATAGCCTGCTATGCGCGTTAAAGTCTCCAAGGAGAACATAGGGCTCCGGAAGTTCATAAATTAAAGAGTGTAAATCACGTTTTTGCAGCTGATAGCTAGGAGGAATGTAGATAGTGCAGATTGTGATCAGTTTATCAAAAAGAACTGCTCGAACAGCCACTGCCTCGAGCGATGTTTGGAGTTGTAAGTGTGTGCATGCAATTCCTTGATTCACAATGATGGCAACATCTCCGGATGATGTCATAGCATCAATACGGTCCTTTCGGAAAATAACGTATTTACGAAGAAAATTTGTGTGTTTTGAATTAAGGTGTGTTTCTTGTACACACAGCACTTTTGGTGAGTGTTCGTGTAAGAGTTCTTGGATGTCGTCAAGGTTTCTGAGAAGGCCCCTGACGTTCCATTGTATAATTTGAGTGTTCATGGTGAATGTAAAATAGTGCTGTGTGTACGAAATGCGAGTGGCTGTTTAGACAGGGAGTTTGAGTTTCTTAACAGGGCCGTCACCAGGCCCTGTTATCTGCTTTTTTGTTTTCTTGACGCGCTCCAGGGAGCCACGCCGCTCTTTCGGCACCAAGGGTGCCGATGTATCCATTGCCTCCTCGGAAGCACTGGATGCCCGCACGTGCGGGCTGCTAATTCTAATTTCGGGCCTCGCCTGGTGAGGTGAAGCCTTGAGACCCGAGGACTCTGGAGTCTCGCGTCTCTGTTTGGGAGTAGGCGGTGTAGCCTGGGCTACAACCGCCTTGGGGGCAGGTGCCACAACCTCCGGCTCGGTATGCGCGGGCCGAAGGAGTGGCGAGGGCTGGTGCGGCGGTGCCCCTTGATGATATATGGTGTTTTTTGGCGCAAGGGCCATTTGATGGCCAAAGAGCGCCAATTCATGGGACATGGAATGTGGACGATGATTGTGATTAGCGGCTGTATAAGGGCCATAAAAATCCTCGCGGTAAGGCGGGTAAAACATACAAGTAATAAAATGATGACCATGCCGTGAAATGTGTGTGTGGTGTGAATAGATAACAAAGGTTGGTGATAATAAAAGACGATGGTGGATATGTATGGCTTTAGCACAAGTGCCTCACACGTTCATACCCTTGCGTCCAAGGGCCGTGAGGCACGTGCTTTCTTGTGTAATCACCGCAGCAAAAACCTCTCTGGAGAGGTCATGCTACGGGATGCCCAGGTATATGACATGAAAACTATGAATTTCTTTAAAAAACGCTAACAATGATTTGTGACTAAAAAGCGGTTCCCTACCGACGAACATTGCAGGGTGTAAAGGTATATGTTGTCGGTAGGGTAATGGAAAGTGTTGTCTTCTTAGAGTGTCTAACTGTTTACATTGGATTAAAACGTGAAGAACTTTTAAAGCCTCACCACATTTATCACATAATGGTGGATCACCACCGGATAAAAGGTGTGTGTTTGTCGTGTATGTGTGTCCTATCCTGAGTCTCGTTAGTATTACCTCTGTATGACGCGATTTCGATACGGGCAGCCAATGACCAAGGTGTGGCTTAATAACGTGCAGTTTGTTTTGTGTGTGTGTATCCCACTTGCTCTGCCAGTATACTATGATGTTTCGTTTGAGAGACGGCTTAAGATCAAGGGCCGAGATTGATATGGGTGTAATGGCGGTGCTCTCATGGACGGATGCAGCGAGCTGATCCGCCCTCACGTTGCCTTGGATCTCACGGTGCCCTGGCACCCAGCACACTACAACATGTTGGTTGAGTGTGTAGAGTGTGCATAAAATGGAGTAAAGTGAGACGAGGACCGGTTTTTTTTGTTTTTTTAAGACTGTGCAGAGCCGTTACAACACTGAGGGAGTCTGTATAAATTACTGCTTTTTGTATTTGTAATTGTTTGATGTGTTTAGCTGCCACCAGTATCGCGTGAGCTTCCGCTGTGAAGATACTTGTGCGTGGATGTAGAGGGCCAGCATCCGAAAAGGATGGGCCGACAGCAGCGTAGGACACAGAGGAGTTAGTCTTGGAGGCATCTGTGAAGAACTCAGGACATGTGTAATTGTGTTGAAGTTCCAGAAAGTATGTTCGGATATGGGCAATAGGTGCACGTTTTGTAACCTCTAGGAAAGACACATCGCAGTCTATAGTCTGCCACTGCCACGGTGGCGGGTATGCTACAGGAGCCATTAAACTGTGTTCAAGTGACACTTCAGTTTCTTCAGCTAGACACTTCAGGGGAATTGAGAAGGGCTGCCTCATCGAAGGCCTGTTTTGAAACAGAGTTGAGCTCGACAAATCATTAATTGTAGAGTATGAGGGGTGCTTCTTGTCTGCTTTCACCTTAAGGAAATAAACAAAGGACATGTAAGTTCTCTGCAGATGAAGCGACCACTCATTTGACTCAACATAAAGGCTTTCTACGGGGCTGGTGCGAAAAGCACCCGTAGAAAGGCGGATGCCCAAATGGTGCACGGGGTCAAGCATCTTCAAGGCACTTTGAGTGGCAGACTGATAGACAACGGCCCCATAATCTAAGCGGGTACGAATAAGGCTTCTATAGAGGTTCATGAGGCATTGCCTATCTCTACCCCACGTAAACGTGACAACACTTTTATAACATTCATGGCTTTTAAACATTTTGTTTTTAAATACTTGATGTGCGGTACGAAGGTCAACTTGTTGTCCAAGATTGAACCTAGGAATTTATGCTCGGCTTTGACGGACAGACGTTGCCCGTTCAGTCGAATGTCAGGTTCCGAGTGCATGCCTCTCTTTCGAGAGAACAAGACACACGTGCTTTTTTGTGGGTTAAGTCGAAATCCGTATTCGTCTGCCCATTTGGAGACCTTATTTAAACCCAGCTGGACCTGCCGCTTACACATGGCCAAGTTGCATGACTTGAAGCCAAGCTGAACGTCGTCGACATATGTACAATAGAACATATTGCGGGGAATGGACAAGTGCAAAGAATTCATTTTGATGATAAAAAGTATGCAACTAAGCACACCACCTTGTGGCACGCCTGTTTCCTGGACAAATGTTTGGGAGAGCACACTGCCCAGACGGACACGGAATGTCCGGTTTGACAGGTAACTTTCGATTATATGAAACATTCTTCCGCGCACACCAAGGTGAGACAGGTCTCTTGGAATTTCGAAACGCCATGTTGTATCATACGCCTTTTCGATATCGAGGAACACAGAGAGAAAATATTGTTTATGGACGAAGGCGTCTCTGATCCGTGCCTCGATACGAATAAGGTGGTCTGTGGTGGATCTTTCTCGAATTCCGCACTGAAATGGGTCGAGCTAATTGTTTGTTTCAAGGATATGTACAAGTCGGCAGCTTATCATTTTTTCGAATACTTTGCACAAGCAGCTTGTAAGTGCAATAGGCCTATAACTTGAAGCTAAAGAAGGGTCCTTGCCCTCTTTCAAAATGGGAATAATAATAGCCTCTTTTCAGGAGGTAGGGATAGTGCCAGAAAACCAGATAGCATTGTACAAACAAAGTAAGGTTTTTCGTGTTTTGGCTGGTAGGTTTTTTAACATTTCATACACCACACGGTCAGAACCTGGGGCAGAAGTACTGCAGGAGTTTAGAAATGTTCGGAGCTCCGCTACACTGAAAGCTTGGTTATATGTCTCGTATTTAGTGGATTTGTGTTCGAGTTTCTGCTTTTCTAATCTTGTTCTGTATTTTTGGAAAGTGTCAGTATAGTGGGACGAGCTGGATATCTGTTCGAAGTGTGCACCGAGGAAGTTAGCCTGATCTTCCAAGGTATCACCCTGAGTGTTTACGAGTGGAAGTGTGTGTACTTGTTTTCCTGCTATCCTACCGACCATGTTCCAGACTTTAGCCTCCTGTGTGTATGAATTAACCCCTGATAAAAACTTCTGCCAGCTTTCTCTTCTGGCCTGCCGACGCGTTCTCCTGCCTTGAGACTTTATTTTCTTGAAGGTTTCAAGATTTTCGGCTGTCGGTGAGTTCCGAAGCAGCCTCCAAGCTCTGTTTTGCCGTTTGCGCACGTTTCGGCATTCAGAGTTCCACCATGGCACACGCCGTTTCCAGGGTGTCCATTTGTTTGTGGGATGCATTTTGTTGCAGCATCAATTAAAAACGCTGTGAAGTAGTTGACAGCAACATCAATGTCCAAAGTACATATGTCATTCCAACCTAGACGAGCGATGGTATAAAAGTGTTTCCAGTCGGCTCTGTTTATGAGCCACTTGGGAACACGTGATGGACACTCAGTTACTGTATTTGTGCTCAAAACTATGGGGAAGTGGTCACTTCCGTACAGATTACTGACGACTTTCCACTGGAGTAGAGGCACGAGAGATGGGGATACTATGCTTAGGTCTATGGAGGAGTAGGTGTTATTGGCGAGATTATAATAGGTTGATTCTTTTCGATTTAGGAGACACGCGCTCGAGGAGAGAAGGAACTGTCCAATCAGTCGACCTCGCGCGTCATACCGAGAGTCACCCCATAGCCTGCTATGCGCGTTAAAGTCTCCAAGGAGAACATAGGGCTCCGGAAGTTCATCAATTAAAGAGTGTAAATCACGTTTTTGCAGCTGATAGCTAGGAGGAATGTAGATAGTGCAGATTGTGATCAGTTTATCAAAAAGAACTGCTCGAACAGCCACTGCCTCGAGCGATGTTTGGAGTTGTAAGTGTGTGCATGCAATTCCTTGATTCACAATGATGGCAACACCTCCGGATGATGTCATAGCATCAATACGGTCCTTTCGGAAAATAACGTATTTACGAAGAAAATTTGTGTGTTTTGAATTAAGGTGTGTTTCTTGTACACACAGCACTTTTGGTGAGTGTTCGTGTAAGAGTTCTTGGATGTCGTCAAGGTTTCTGAGAAGGCCCCTGACCTTCCATTGTATAATTTGAGTGTTCATGGTGAATGTAAAATAGTGCTGTGTGTACGAAATGCGAGTGGCTGTTTAGACAGGGAGTTTGAGTTCACTTAACAGGGCCGTCACCAGGCCCTGTTATCTGCTTTTTTGTTTTCTTGACGCACTCCAGGGAGCCACGCCGCTCTTTCGGCACCAAGGGTGCCGACGTATCCATTGCCTCCTCGGAAGCACTGGATGCCCGCACGTGCGGGCTGCTAATTCGAATTTCGGGCCTCGCCTGGTGAGGTGAAGCCTTGAGACCCGAGGACTCTGGAGTCTCGCGTCTCTGTTTGGGAGTAGGCGGTGTAGCCTGGGCTACAACCGCCTTGGGGGCAGGTGCCACAACCTCCGGCTCGGTATGCGCGGGCCGAAGGAGTGGCGAGGGCTGGTGCGGCGGTGCCCCTTGATGATATATGGTGTTTTTTGGCGCAAGGGCCATTTGATGGCCAAAGAGCGCCAATTCATGGGACATGGAATGTGGACGATGATTGTGATTAGCGGCTGTATAAGGGCCATAAAAATCCTCGCGGTAAGGCGGGTAAAACATACAAGTAATAAAATGATGACCATGCCGTGAAATGATGATGATGATGTTTAGAGTTTAATGGCGCAAGGCCGACTAAGGGCAAAGAGCGCCAAACAGAAGTGATTACATTAAAGTGACAAGGAAGTAAAAGAACATCTCAGTAAAAATAGACAAAGTAAAACACAACGTAATGGAAGATGACTGGTCTAAGGGGCCAGGTTGTCAAGCATGATAAGAAATGAGATGTAAAAATTTCACGTCGGTAAGAAATTCTAAAACGCGTTTGACTGAAAACAGTGCTTCGTCTCCTATGAAGTGTGACGGGTGTGGTGGAATATGTCGCGTGTGTAGTTGTGGGAAGTATTTGCGTCGTGTTGTGTCAAGTGCCTTACATTGTATCAGGATGTGGATCACGGTTAGGGCCTCTCCGCACCTGCTGCACAGAGGTCTTGGAGACCCAGTGAGAAGGTGCGAGTGCGTTGCATGAGTGTGCCCTATCCGTAATCTGGCCAAGGCGACTTCAGTGTATCTATTACGTGCGTCGGTGGTGTATGGTCCCAAATGTGGTTTTATTACGTGTAACTTGTTGTCTGTTTGTTCACTCCAGTGTGTTTGCCATGTTTTACGAAGTTGTTGTCTGATGTGTGGTTTCACGTCGGTGTAGGGTAATGTGGTTATGTCTACTGTATTTAGGAGTGTAGCAGCAGCAGCCATTCGATCCGCTGCTTCGTTCCCGGCTATACCACAGTGGCCAGGGACCCAACAAAGAACCAGTTCAAGGTTGCGTACATACACAGACATAACAGCTTTGACAATTAGATTGACAACATGGTTTTTCGAAGGCATTGTTGACGACAGTGCCCGCACAACACTGAGGGAGTCTGTATAGATAATGGATTGTGAGATGTCGCTTTGAAGTATATGATTAACAACAAGAAGAACACCATACGCCTCTGCGGTAAAGATACTAGTATGACTATTCAGCGTTTTAGTGACACTAAGGCCGGGTCCATGCGCAGCGCAGGACACAGAGGTGGCAGTTCTAGAGGCGTCCGTATAAAATTCAGCACATTGATACTTATGCTGCAGATGCAAGAAATGCTGCAGAATAGCACATGTGGGAGCTCGGTTTTTATCTATATGTGTAAAAGATGTGTCACATAAGACAGCGCGGAGATGCCATGGTGCTATAAAATCTGTTGGAGAACTTTGGATGGTGTCTAGAAAAGAGACAGAAAGCTCTGACGCTTCCTCTCTAGCTCTGTAGGAGAAAGACGCAGAGAACGATGGTCGGTTTAAAAGGAGTTCAGTCATGGACGTATCATAAAAAACTGATTTAAAAGGATGGTGAGGCATGGATGAAAGTTTAAAAGCATAAAGGAGATCTGTGTATGCTCGCTGACGTTGCAGGTTCCATTTGTTACACTCCACATAGAGGCTTTCGACCGGACTAGTCCGGAATGCACCACACGCCAGGCGGAGCCCCAGATGGAGTACCGGGTCCAACATTTTGAGGGATGTTTTACTTGCTGACCCATAAACAACGCTACCATAGTCCAATCGCGAACCTATTAGGCTGGTAAAAACACGTAATAAAAGTTGTTTGTCAGCACCAAAAGAAATGTGCGAGAGAACCTTCATGATAGTCAATGTTTTTAAGCATTTATGTTTTAGTTGTTTTATGTGTGGGATGAATGTCAGCTTTTCGTCAAAGATTATTCCTAAAAACTTGTGTTCCTTTTTGACGGGAATTGACACACCATTAAGATGAATGTCAGGATCCGGCCGGATACCACGCCTCTTAGAAAAAAGAACACAAGTGCACTTCCCCGGATTAAATTTAAACCCGTTCCTATCTGCCCAGCCAGCTAGCTTGCTAACACCAAGCTGTACTTGGCGCTCGCAGACAGATAGGTTACAAGACTTAAAAGATAATTGTACGTCGTCTACATAAATTAAGCAGGAAATCGACGGTGGCAATGCCTTCCTCAGTGAGTTCATTTTCACAATGAAAAGGGTGCAACTTAAAACTCCACCTTGTGGCACTCCATTTTCCTGAACATGAACTCTAGATAGTGCAGTTCCAACACGCACGCGAAACGTTCTTTCGGACATGTAACTGGCAAGCGTGTTGAACATGTTACCCGAAATGCCAAAAGACTTGAGATCAATGAGGATACCATACCTCCAAGCAGTATCATACGCCTTTTCTAAATCAAAAAATACTGTCATGCAGTACTGCTTGTGGAGGAAAGCATCTTTTACATATGCCTCTAATGCAACGAGTTGATCGTTGGTAGATCGCCCCGCCCTGAAGCCTGCCTGGCAGCCCTCGAGAAGACCGTTGAACTCGAGAAAGTACACAAGTCTCCTGTTTATTATCTTCTCGAAGAGCTTACACAGGCAGCTAGTCAGGGCAATGGGACGATAACTGGCAGGAGAGGAAGGGTCCTTCCCTTCCTTTAGGAAAGCTACTACTATGGCCTCCCTCCAAGAGCGAGGAATGTGCCCCAAAAGCCATATTTTATTGTATAGGTGTAAGAGTGTTTCAAGAGTGTCTGGGTGTAGGTGCTGTATCATGGTATATGTAACCTTATCTGCACCTGGAGCTGAAGGTTTGCACGTGCTCAAGGCAGCCCTCAACTCATAGAGAGTGAATTCAGAGTTGTAAGAACTGTTCGATTTCTCTTTGTCGTGTAAGGGCTTTTTTTCAACAGATGTTTTGTGTTTCATGAAAGTGTTTGTGTAGTGTGCTGAGCTGGACACGTGTTGGAAGTGTTGTGCGAGTGTGTTAGCCTGGTCTTCCAGTGTGTCCCCTGTTGTACTAACCAGGGGCAAGCTGTGTGTCTGTTGTCCTTTTAGTTTGCGTATTCGTGTCCAGACTTTGTGTGTGTCAGTGTATGAGTTGATGGAAGTGAGGAAGGTGCGCCAGCTGTCCCTTTTCGCCTCACGACGCACTCGCTTCCCAAAAGCCTTTGCCCGTTTAAACGAAATGAGGTTGTCCGACGTGGGGTACCGGCGAAGGGCACCCCACGCTTTGTTCTGGGCCTGTCGCGCCCGCCTGCAGTCCTCGTTCCACCAGGGCCGCCTTGGGTTGCAGGACGCACTGGAGGCCAGGGGAATGGACTTTTCGGCGGCGTCAAGGATGTGCGCCGTGATGAGTTGGGCGGCTTCCTCCACGTGTAGGTGTTCTATGGATGTGTGGTGTAGTTGAGATGTTTGTGTGAATGTGCTCCAGTTTGCTTTTGATTCATTAAACCTTTTATGGGAAGATGAACTGCTCGGGCCTGTACCTAGATACGTTAATGAGGTGGGGAAATGGTCACTACCATATGGGTCCGTGCCCACACCCCACTCAAGACATGGAAAGAGAGCTGCGGAACCAATAGCCAAGTCAAGATGCGAGTATGTATTGTGTCCTAAGTTATGGTATGTAGGCTGTTTTTTGTTGAAAAGGCATGATCCGGAAGATGTAAGAAACTTCTCTATTAGGCGACCTCGGGCATCCGTTCTGGAGGAGCCCCAAAGAGGGTTGTGCGCATTAAAGTCGCCTATGAGGATGTACGGTTCGGGCAGCTGGTCGACCAGCGCCTCGAAGTCAGAGCTCACAAGTGAAAAATCCGGAGAGATGTAAACGGAGCATACCGTTATCAACTTATTAAATATTATTGTACGGATCGCTACAGCCTCGAGGACAGTGTTTAAAGAGATAGGGTGGCATGCTAATGACTTCAGTGCGATAATAGCAACACCTCCTGAGGAGTGGGTGCAGCCAACCCTGTCCTTTCTGAATACCATATACCTATTTAAGAAATTTGTGTTTTTAGAATTAAGGTGGGTTTCCTGGAGACACATGATACTTGGCTGTCTGTCATGCAGAATCTCATACACATCGTCCAGGTTTTTAAGGAGGCCTCTGCAGTTCCATTGGATTATGTTTTCTGTTCCCATTATTTGAATTTAAGAAGACTGGAGTGTGTGTGTTTGTGTGTGTTCATGTGTCGTCTTTCGGGGCTGTTACTCTTGACTTGGGCTTTTTAGGCCCTTCTGAAGGCTTAGCCGTCACAGGCCGCTCCTTGCGCTGCGTGGCAGGCAGGAACGGCCGGACGTCCATGTCATCATCAGATGTCCGAGGGGTGCCCGTCGAGCCGGGCCCCCCGGACTTGGCCCCCTTTCGGGAGCCCTTCGTTTGAGCCGCCACCCCCGGGGGTGCCACAGGTGGCACGGGCGGTGCGGTGGCGGTGGGATCCGGTGCGGGGCCCGCGGTGTCCATCATCTCGGCACCCTCCAACGCACTGGAGGACGGGGAGGCCGAGGCGGGAGCGGCACCGGTCCCGACAGAACTGGTTTGCACCACATCCGCTGCTGCCTCAGCAAGCGGTGTGGCGTCAGATTGGGCTGCAAGAGGCAACCCAGGGGGGGGGGGCGGGGGCGGGACCAAGTCCGACTCGCGGTACTGGGTCCCCGCCGAAACAAGACGCCGCTCCGCCCCCCGGCGAGCTGCGTCGGCGTACCTCCCCAGAGGGAAAGAGGCGAACCTCTTTCGCGCCTCCGGGAAGGTGATGTTCTCTGTGACCTTTATGTTTATTATTTTCTTTTCCAATTGAAACTTCTCGCATTTTCTGGAGTACGCCGCGTGTGGGCCCTGACAGTTGATGCAGAGAAGTTGTTGAGAGCTACAATTATCAGTGGGATGGTCATGTTGGGCGCACTTGGCACAGGTTATTTGGCCCCGACACGAGTTAGTACCATGCCCGAACCTCTGGCACTTGAAACAGCGCCGCGGGTTCGGGATGTACGCTCGGACGGAGCACCGGATAAAGCCTGCATTAATATAATCTGGAAGATTGGACCGATCAAATGTGAGGATTATGTGCCTAGTGGGTATTTCCTTGTCATCTCTTCTGATGGTAATGCGCCGAACTGCCGTCACACCTTGGTTTCGCAGGCCTTCAAGGAGGTCGGCCTCTGTCTCGTTTGCCAGATCTGGCTCCGAAATCACGCCCTGGGAGCTGTTGAGGCTGCGGTGGGGCGTGACTCGAATGGCCAGATCGGCGATGCGGGTTTGAGCAAGGAGCTTGTCGGCCTGGTCCTGTCTACTGAGCTCGACAAGGACTTCGCCAGTTCGTTGTTTTTTGGCCTTGTACGACTCTCCAACAACACTCTCAAGAAACTTTGACACAGGAAATACCGACAGTGAACAAAGAGGTTTGGATTGGTCGACCGATTCCATCACCATGAAGCGAGGGAAGTTGTTCGGTTTGGGAGGACTCAAGTTAGGTAGTGGTGGGAAAGAAACTTCGGTGCGGCCCCTTTTCGGGGGCCGATCACGTTTGGGGGGGGGTTTGGAAAATGCCATGTGACAGATTGAAAAGCAGGGAACGGGGGTACTTTCGTCGCTCGGTTTACCCTGATGCCGAGAGAGGTCCCGGAGCTCCCTGCCTGATAGACAGGCAGGGAGCCCATCGGCCGGAGCTTGACCAAGGCTCCGACGGCCACCGTTTACGGCTTCTACCCTTCACCTATAAACACTTCGCCACGGTTGGGCACAGCTTATGTTGGGAGCTCGGGGTCCGCGGTGTCGCCACTCACCGTCACCTAGATTACTCAAGGTGCCCCGTGCGGGATGCCGTGAAATGTGTGTGTGGTGTGAATAGATGACAAAGGTTGGTGATAATAAAAGACGATGGTGGATATGTATGGCTTTAGCACAAGTGCCTCACACGTTCATACCCTTGCGTCCAAGGGCCGTGAGGCACGTGCTTTCTTGTGTAATCACCGCAGCAAAAACCTCTCTGGAGAGGTCATGCTACGGGATGCCCAGGTATATGACATGAAAACTATGAATTTCTTTAAAAAACGCTAACAATGATTTGTGACTAAAAAGCGGTTCCCTACCGACGAACATTGCAGGGTGTAAAGGTATATGTTGTCGGTAGGGTAATGGAAAGTGTTGTCTTCTTAGAGTGTCTAACTGTTTACATTGGATTAAAACGTGAAGAACTTTTAAAGCCTCACCACATTTATCACACAATGGTGGATCACCACCGGATAAAAGATGTGTGTGTGTCGTGTATGTGTGCCCTATCCTGAGTCTTGTTAGTGTTACTTCTGTTAGACGTGATTTTGATACTGGTGGCCAATGGCCAAGGTGTGGCTTGATAACGTGTAGTTTGTTTTGTGTGTGTGTATCCCACTTGCTCTGCCAGTAGTCCCTGAGGTTTAGCTTGAGAGACGGCTTAAGATCAAGGGCCGGGATTGATATGGATGTAATGGCGGTGCTCTCATGGACGGATGCAGCGAGCTGATCCGCCCTCACGTTGCCTTGGATCTCACGGTGCCCTGGCACCCAGCACACTACAACATGTTGTTTGTGCGTGTAGAGTGTGCACAAAATGGAGTAAAGTGAGACAAGGACTGGGTTTTTTTGTTTTTTAAGACTGTGCAGAGCCGTTACTACACTGAGGGAGTCTGTATAAATTACTGGTTTTTGTATTTGTAATTGTTTGATGTGTTTAGCTGCCACCAGTATCGCATAAGCTTCCGCTGTGAAGATACTTGTGCGTGGATGTAGAGGGCCAGCATCCGAAAAGGATGGGCCGACAGCAGCGTAGGACACAGAGGAGTTAGTCTTGGAGGCATCTGTGAAGAACTCAGGACATGTGTATTTGTGTTGAAGTTCCAAAAAGTATGTTCGGATAAGGGCAACAGGTGCATGTTTTGTAACTTCTAGGAAAGACACATCGCAGTCTATAGTCTGCCATTGCCACGGTGGCGGATATGCTACAGGAGCCATTAAACTGTGTTCTAGTGAGATTCCAGTTTCCTCAGCTAGACTCTACAGGCGAATAGAGAAGGGCTGCCTCATCGAAGGCCTGTTTTGAAACAGAGTTGAGCTCGACAAATCAATAATTGTAGAGTATGAGGGGTGCTTCTTGTCTGCTTTCACTTTAAGGAAATAAACAAAGGACATGTAAGTTCTCTGCAGATGAAGCGACCACTCATTTGACTCAACATAAAGGCTTTCTACGGGGCTGGTGCGAAAAGCACCCGTAGAAAGGCGGATGCCCAAATGATGCACGGGGTCAAGCATCTTCAAGGCACTTTGAGTGGCAGATTGATAGACAACGGCCCCATAATCTAAGCGGGTACGAATAAGGCTTCTATAGAGGTTTATGAGGCATTGCCTATCACTACCCCACGTAGTACGTGACAACACTTTTATAACATTCATGGCTTTTAAACATTTTGTTTTTAAATACTTTATGTGCGGTACGAAGGTCAACTTGTTGTCCAAGATTAAGCCTAAGAATTTATGCTCGGCTTTGACGGACAGACGTTGCCCGTTCAGCCGAATGTCAGGTTCCGAGTGCATGCCTCTCTTTCGAGAGAACAAGACACACGTGCTT
Source organism: Rhipicephalus microplus (assembly GCF_043290135.1). Lineage (NCBI taxonomy): Eukaryota > Metazoa > Arthropoda > Arachnida > Ixodida > Ixodidae > Rhipicephalus > Rhipicephalus microplus. The sequence goes on from NC_134702.1 coordinate 206,716,649, forward strand.
TTTTGTGGGTTAAGTCGAAATCCGTTTTCGTCTGCCCATTTGGAGACCTTATTCAAACCCATCTGAACCTGCCGCTCACACATGGCTAAGTTGCATGACTTGAAGCCAAGCTGAACGTCGTCGACATATGTACAATAGAACATCATGCGGGGAATGGACAAGTGCAAAGAATTCATTTTGATGATAAAAAGTGTGCAACTAATGATGATGATGATGTTTGATGTTTTATGGCGCAAGGGCCATTTCACGGCCAAAGAGCGCCAGATCATCTTACTAAAACTATGGACAATGATTGTGATAAGCGGCTGCATAAGGGCCATAAAATTCCTCGCAGTAAGGCGGGTAAAAACATACAAGTAATAAAATCATGACCATGCGGTGAAAGGTGTGTGTGATGTGAATAGATGACAAAAGTTGGTGATAATAAAAGACGATGGTGCATATGTATGGCATTAGCACAAGTGCCTCACTCGTTCATACCCTTGCGTCCAAGGGCCGTGAGGCATGTGCTTTCTTGTGTAGCCACCGCAGCAAAAACCTCTCTGGAGAGGTCATGCTACGGTATGCCCGGGTATATGACATGAAAGCTATGAATTTCTTTTAAAAACGCTAACAATGATTTATAACTAAAAAGCGGTTCCCTACCGACAAACATTGCAGGGTGTAAAGGTATATGTTGTCGGTAGGGTAATGGAAAGTGTTGTTTTCTTACAGTGTCCAATTGTTTGCACTCAATTAAAATGTGAAGGACTGTCAATGCTCACCACATCTGTCACACAATGGTGGATCGCCACCGGACAGAAGGTGTGTGTGTGTCGTGTATGTGTGTCCTATCCTGAGTCTCGTTAGTATTACCTCTGTATAACGCGAATTCGATACGGGCGGCCAATGACCAAGGTGTGGCTTAATAACGTGTAGTTTGTTTTGTGTGTGTGTATCCCACTTGCTCTGCCAGTATACTCTGAGGTTTCGTTTGAGGGATGGTTTAAGATCGAGGGCCGGGATTGATATGGGTGTAGGGGCAGTGCTTTTGTGCACGGATGCAGCGAGCTGATCCGCCCTCACGTTGCCTTGAATCTCACGGTGCCCTGGCACCCAGCACACTACAACATGTTGTTTGAGTGTGTAAAGTGTGCATAAAATAGAGTAAAGTGAGACAAGGACTGGGTTTTTTTGTTTTTTAAGACTGTGCAGAGCCGTTACCACACTTAGGGAGTCTGTATAAATTACTGCTTTTTGTATTTGTAATTGTTTGATGTGTTTAGCTGCCACAAGTATCGCGTACGCTTCCGCTGTGAAGATACTTGTGCGTGGATGTAGTGGACCAGCATCTGAAAAGGATGGGCCTACAGCAGCGTAGGACACAGAGGAGTTAGTCTTGGAGGCATCTGTGAAGAACTCAGGACATGTGTATTTGTGTTGAAGTTCCAAAAAGTATGTTCGGATATGGGCAACAGGTGCATGTTTTGTAACTTCTAGGAAAGACACATCGCAGTCTATAGTCTGCCATTGCCACGGTGGCGGATATGCTACAGGAGCCATTAAACTGTGTTCTAGTGAGATTCCAGTTTCCTCAGCTAGACTCTTCAGGCGAATAGAGAAGGGCTGCCTCATCGAAGGCCTGTTTTGAAACAAAATTGAGCTCGACAAATCATTAATAGTAGAGTATGAGGGGTGCTTCTTGTCTGCTTTCACCTTCAGGTAATAAACAAAGGACATGTAAGTTCTCTGCAGATGAAGCGACCACTCATTTGACTCAACATAAAGGCTTTCTACTGGGCTGGTGCGAAAAGCACCCGTAGAAAGGCGGATGCCCAAATGGTGCACGGGGTCCAGCATCTTCAAAGCACTTTGAGTCGCAGACTGATAAACAACGGCCCCATAATCTAAGCGGGTGCGAATGAGGCTTCTATATAGGTTCATGAGACATTGCCTGTCACTACCCCACCTAGTACGTGACAACACTTTTAAAACATTCATGGCTTTTAAACATTTTGCTTTTAGATACTTGATGTGCGGTACGAAGGTCAACTTGTTGTCCAAGATTAATCCTAGGAATTTATGCTCCGTATTAACAGACAGACGCTGACCGTTCAGTTCAATGTCGGGTTCTGAGTGCATGCCTCTCTTTCTGGAGAACAGGACACACGTGCTTTTTTGTGGGTTCAGTCGGAATCCGTTTTCCTCTGCCCATTTTGAGAGCTTGTTTAAACCTAACTGAACCTGCCGCTCACACATTGCCAGATTGCAAGACCTAAAGCCAAGCTGGACGTCATCCACATATGTACAATAAAACATATTGCGAGGGATGGTCAAGCGCAAGGAATTCATTTTTATGAGAAAAAGTGTGCAGCTAAGTACACCACCTTGTGGAACGCCTGTTTCCTGGACAAATGTTTGAGAATGAACCGTGCCCACTCGGACACGAAATGTCCGGTTTGACAGGTAGCTTTCGATTATATAAAACATTCTTCCGCGCACACCAAGGTGGGACAGGTCTCTTAGGATTCCAAAACGCCATGTTGTATCATAGGCCTTTTCGATATCGAGGAACACAGAGAGAAAATATTGTTTATGGACGAAGGCGTCTCTGATCTGTGCCTCGATACGAACAAGGTGGTCTGTGGTGGATCTACTTTCTCGAAACCCGCACTGAAATGGGTCGAGCAAATTGTTTGTTTCAAGGATATGTACAAGTCGGCAGTTTATCATTTTTTCGAAGACTTTGCACAAGCAGCTTGTAAGTGCAATAGGCCTATAACTTGAAGCTAAAGAAGGGTCCTTGCCCTCTTTCAAAATGGGAATAATAATAGCCTCTTTCCAGGAGATAGGGATAGTGCCAGAAAACCAGATAACATTGTACAAACAGAGTAGGGTTTTTCGTGTTTCTGCTGGTAGGTTTTTTAACATTTCATACACCACACGGTCAGAACCTGGGGTAGAGGTACTGCAGGAGTTTAGAGATGTTCGGAGCTCAGCTAGACTGAAAGCTTGGTTATATGCCTCGTATCTAGTGGTTTTGTGTTTGAGTTTCAGCTTTTCTATTCTTGTTCTGTATTTTTGGAAAGTGTCAGTATAGTGGGACGAGCTGGATACCTGTTCAAAGTGCGCACCGAGGAAGTTTGCTTGATCTTCCAAGGTATCACCCTGAGTGTTTACAAGTGGGAGTGAGTGTACTTTTCTTCCTGCTACCCTACGAACCATGTTCCAGACTTTGGCTTCTTGTGTATATGAATTTATCCCTGATAAAAACTTGTGCCAGCTTTCTCTTCTGGCCTGCCGACGCATTCTCCTGCCTCGAGATTTTATTTTCTTGAAGCTCTCAAGGTTTTCCGCCGTCGGCGAGTTTCGCAGCAACCTCCATGCCCTGTTCTGTTCCTTTCGCGCATTCTGACACTCAGTATTCCACCACGGGACATGTCGTTTGCCGGGCAGTCCAGACGTTTGTGGAATGCACTTGGCTGCTGCGTCAGTAAGAAAGGCCGTGAAGTACTGAACAGCTTCATCTATGCCTAATCCGCATATGTCAGTCCAATTTAAGTGAGTAAGCTTTTGAAATTGTTCCCAGTCGGCTTTGTTTACCAGCCATTTGGGAACATGTGGAGGACATTCATATATTATTGGTGTACTCAAAACTATTATTATTACGTTAAGTTTTATTGGCGCAACGGCATCTAAGGCCAAAGAGCGCCAGTACAAGTGTTCTTTCAATTCGGTTATTAGTTTAAAATTAAAAGAAATGATTAAAACATGATTAAATATTAAAACAAATATCTACGAACCATTTAAAACGCAGTATATTTAAAAGAATGTCACTTTGTTTAAAAAGGAATGTCACTTTGCTAAAACCTTCATTTTGTTGGCTGAAATCTGTGCTAATAAATTAGTCTGCAAGGCCCAAGACCCTCGCAGCTGAGTCCTTGCCTGAGCAAGAACTGCGAAGGCTAAGACATACTTTTTATGCACCAGGCAGTACCTCACACTTGAGGCGCAGCTGGTGCCTAGGATGGAATGATATTATTGTTAAAAATTGCACTTTCGCAAGATAATGGAGAAGTCTCTTAAGGTCAACCACTGCATCAAGTGATAAAAACAACGCTGGATGAAGTGGGACATGATGTCGATAGAGCTCCCTGAAATGGGTCAGTCGTGCTTGGTGAAGAACAGGACATTGTATGAGAACATGCACAACGGTTAGACTCTCTCCACAGTGTATACATGTAGGTGGATCAGTGCCTGTCAAAAGGTGTTTATGTGTGGCATAAGTGTGGCCTATTCTGAGCCGTGTTAGAGTGACTTCAGCGAACCTGTTGAGTTTTTGGGGGATAACTTTTCTCAGCTGGGGTTTTACTAGGTGGAGTTTGTTGTCGACTTCTCTGTCCCATTCAGCTTGCCAGTGGTTGCGTAGACCTCTACGTACAACAGGTTTTAGATCTACACCCGGAACAGAGGTTATATCTATGGTTTGCCGACCAGCCGCTTCTCGTGCATTCTTGTCCACTACTTCATTGCCCGCAATTCCAGAATGACCTGGAACCCAGCAAATAACAATAGAAAGTTTTAGGTTGTAGGCTGCATAGATTTCGTTAAGGAGCTTATTAAAAGTAGGGTTCTTGCTGTACTTGCCACAAGACAGGGCCCTGACGACACTTAATGAATCTGTGTACACTATAGACTTTTGTATCTTGTGTTGTTTAATATGTTGTATAATGAGCAGGATACCATAGGCTTCCGCTGTGAAAATGCTGGTATGTGTATGCATGGTTCTGGTGTCCGAGAGCTTTTGTCCATAGGCTGCACAAGATACAGATGTTTGAGATTTTGAGCCATCAGAGAAGAACGCGGTTGAACGATATTTGTGTTCAAGGGCTAAGAAATGTTGCTCAATGAGTGCACTTGGACAGTTTTCCTTCATGATGTCTTTGAAAGACCAGTCACAAGTGACTGGACTTTGCTGCCAGGGAGGGATGTGTTCGACAAGGTCACTTTCCTCCAAGTCATTGAAAAAAATTGCAAGTTGTTTTAATGCAGGTCGTATTGCCAATGGAAACGGTGGGGCGATAGAAGGACGGTTTAGGTATAACTGGGTAGTAGACACATCGTTCATAAGTGTTTTACATGGGTGCTGCTTCAAAGACATGATCTTAACTGCATAGTTGACTCCTAGATACGTGCGCTGATAGTCTAGTGGCCACTGATCTGACTCTGCATAAAGGCTTTGAATAGGGCTGGTACGAAAGGCACCAAGTGCCAACCGGATACCTAGGTGGTATACAGGGTCCAACATTTTCAGTGCTGTTCTTGAAGCTGACTGATATACTATGCATCCATAGTCTATGCGTGACAGAACCAGGCTTCGAAACAGAGATATGAGGCAGTGCCTGTCTGTCCCCCACGACTGATGCGATAAAATCTTTAAAAGGTTCATGGTCTTGAGACATTTTAACTTCAGCTGTTTTATGTGCTGGATGAAGGTGAGTTTGGAATCGAAAATTACACCGAGGAAATTTGGTTCTTTCGCGATGACTATGTTTTGTCCATTCATTAGTATGCAGGGGTCAGGATGCACACCTCGTCGTCTCGAGAACAGCACACTAGTAGTCTTGTCAGTGTTAAACTTAAAACCATTCTCGTCAGCCCATTTTGCAAGTCGGTTAACACCTAACTGTATCTGGCGTTCACATACAGTCAAGTTACACGATTTGAAACTGATTTGAATGTCGTCCACGTATAGAGAGTACGATATCGCAGGTGGAATAACAGAGCGAAGAGAGTTCATTTTGACTATAAACAGTGTGCAGCTTAATACTCCTCCCTGCGGAACTCCATTTTCTTGAAGAAATGTGCGCGATAACACAGTACCTATTCTTACACGGAACTTCCTTTCAGACAGGTAATCTTTTAAGATGGTAAACAACCTGCCACATATTCCGAAAGACAGTAGATCTTGCAAGATTCCATATCGCCAGGCAGTATCATATGCCTTCTCAAGATCGAAAAAAACAGACAGACAGTATTGATTGTGTACAAACGCGTCACGTATATACGACTCGAGGAGGACAAGATTGTCGGTTGTGGATCTAGCTGTACGGAAACCAGACTGGCACGGGTCCAATATGCCATTGATGATATATGGTGTTTTTTGGCGCAAGGGCCATTTGATGGCCAAAGAGCGCCAATTCATGGGACATGGAATGTGGACCATGATTGTGATTAGCGGCTGTATAAGGGCCATAAAAATCCTCGCGGTAAGGCGGGTAAAAACATACAAGTAATAAAATGATGACCATGCCGTGAAATGTGTGTGTGGTGTGAATAGATGACAAAAGTTGGTGATAATAAAAGACGATGGTGGATATGTGTGGCTTTAGCACAAGTGCCTCACACGTTCATACCCTTGCGTCCAAGGGCCGTGAGGCACGTGCTTTCTTGTGTAATCACCGCAGCAAAAACCTCTCTGGAGAGGTCATGCTACGGGATGCCCGGGTATATGACATGAAAACTATGAATTTCTTTAAAAAACGCTAACAATGATTTGTGACTAAAAAGTGGTTCCCTACCGACGAACATTGCAGGGTGTAAAGGTATATGTTGTCGGTAGGGTAATGGGAAGTGTTGTCTTCTAAGAGTGTCTAATTGTTTACATTGGATTAAAACGTGAAGAACTGTTAATGCCTCACCACATTTATCACACAATGGTGGATCACCACCGGACAAAAGATGTGTGTGTGTCGTGTATGTATGTCCTATCCTGAGTCTCGTTAGTGTTACCTCTGTATGACGCGATTTCGATACGGGCAGCCAATGACCAAGGTGTGGCTTAATAACGTGTAGTTTGTTTTGTGTTTGTGTATCCCACTTGCTCTGCCAGTAGTCCCTGAGGGTTCGTTTAAGAGACGGCTTAAGATCAAGGGCCGGGATTGATATGGATGTAATGGCAGTGTTCTCATGGACGGATGCAGCGAGCTGATCCGCCCTCACGTTGCCTTGGATCTCACGGTGCCCTGGCACCCAGCACACTACAACATGTTGTTTGAGTGTGTAGAGTGTGCACAAAATGGAGTAAAGTGAGACAAGGACCGGGTTTTTTTGTTTTTTAAGACTGTGCAGAGCCGTTACCACACTGAGGGAGTCTGTATAAATTACTGCTTTTTGTATTTGTAATTGTTTGATGTGTTTAGCTGCCACAAGTATCGCGTAAGCTTCCGCTGTGAAGATACTTGTGCATGGATGTAGAGGGCCAGCATCCGAAAAGGATGGGCCGATAGCAGCGTAGGACACAGAGGAGTTAGTCTTGGAGGCATCTGTGAAGAACTCAGGACGTGTGTATTTGTGTTGAAGTTCCAAAAAGTATGTTCGGATGTGGGCAAGAGGTGCATGTTTTGTAACTTCTAGGAAAGACACATCGCAGTCTATAGTCTGCCACTGCCACGGTGGCGGGTATGCTACAGGAGCCATTAAACTGTGTTCAAGTGAGACTCCAGTTTCCTCAGCTAGACTTTTCAGGCGAACTGAGAGGGGCTGCCTCATCGAAGGCCTGTTTTCAAACAGAGTTGAGCTCGACAAATCATTAATTGTAGAGTATGAGGGGTGCTCCTTGTCTGCTTTCACCTTAAGGAAATAAACAAAGGACATGTAAGTTCTTTGCAGATGAAGCGACCACTCATTTGACTCAACGTAAAGGCTTTCTACGGGGCTGGTGCGAAAAGCACCCGTTGAAAGGCGGATGCCCAAATGGTGCACGGGGTCCAGCATCTTCAAGGCACTTTGAGTAGCAGACTGATAGACAACGGCCCCATAATCTAAGCGGGTGCGAATGAGGCTTCTATAGAGGTTCATGAGGCATTGCCTATCACTACCCCACGTAGTACGTGACAACACTTTTATTACATTCATGGCTTTTAAACATTTTGTTTTTAAATACTTGATGTACGGCACGAATGTCAACTTGTTGTCAAGGATTAGGCCTAAGAATTTATGCTCGGCTTTGACGGACAGACGTTGCCCGTTCAGGCAAATGTCAGGTTCCGAGTGCATGCCTTTCTTTCGAGAGAACAAAACACACGTGCTTTTTTGTGGGTTAAGTCGAAATCCGTTTTCATCTGCCCATTTGGAGACCTTATTTAAACCCAGCTGAACCTGCCGCTGACACATTGCCAAGTTGCAGGACTTGAAGCCAAGCTGAACGTCGTCGACATATGTACAATAAAACATATTGCGAGGGATGGATAGGTGCAAGGAATTCATTTTGATAATAAAAAGGGTGCAGCTAAGTACACCACCTTGTGGCACGCCTGTTTCCTAGACAAATGTTTGTGAGAGAACACTGCCCACTCGGACACGGAATGTCCGATTGGACAAGTAACTCTCAATTATGGAAAGCATTCTACCGCGCACACCCAGGTGAGACAAGTCTCTTAATATGCCAAAATGCCATGTTGTGTCGTAAGCCTTTTCGATATCGAGAAACACAGAAAGAAAGTATTGTTTGTGGACGAAAGCGTCTCGGATCTGTGCCTCGATACGCACCAGATGGTCGGTGGTAGATCTACCCTCTCGAAACCCACATTGGTATTGGTCAAGCAGATTGTGTGTTTCAAGGAAATATAAAAGTCGGCGGTTTATCATTTTTTCAAAGAGTTTACAAAGGCAGCTGGTTAGTGCAATTGGCCTATAACTTGAAACAGAGGAAGGGTCCTTGCCCTGTTTCAAAATAGGGATAACAATGGCTTCTTTCCAGGAAGTAGGTATGGTGCCAGAAAGCCAGATAGCATTGTATAGGGAGAGTAAAGTTTTTCGCGTTTCAAGCGGCAGGTTTTTCAACATTTCATACATGACATGGTCGTGGCCTGGGGCAGAATTACTGCAGGAATTTAGTGATGTTTGTAGCTCAGCTAAGTTGAAAGGTTGGTTGTATGCCTCGTATTTTGTACACTTGTATTCCAGTTTCTGCTTTTCGATTTTTGCTTTGTATCTTAGAAAAGCTTCAGTATAGTGTGAAGAGCTAGAGACCTGTTCGAAGTGTGCACCGAGGAAGTTCGCCTGATCTTCCAGGCTGTCACCCTGTGTGTTCACGAGTGGTAGTGAATGCACTTGTCTTCCTGCTACTCTACCAACCATGTTCCAGACTTTAGCCTCTTGGGTATAAGAATTAATCCCTGATAAAAACTTGTGCCAGCTTTCTCTTCTGGCCTGCCGACGCGTTCTCCTGCCTTGAGACTTTATTTTCTTAAAGCTCTCAAGGTTTTCCGCTGTCGGCGAGTTGCGCAGCAACCTCCATGCCCTGTTCTGTTCCTTTCGCGCATTACGACACTCTGTGTTCCACCATGGGACGTGTCGCTTGCCGGGCTGTCCAGATGTTTGTGGGATGCATTTGGCTGCTGTGTTAATAAGGAGAGCTGTGAAGTACTGCACAGCTTCATCGATGCTTAGCCCACATATGTCAGTCCAAGATAAGTGAGCTTTGTTATGAAACTGTTCCCAGTCGGCTTTGTGTATAAGCCATTTGGGAACTCGTGGAGGATATTCGTATGATGTTTGTGTACTCAAAACGACAGGAAAATGGTCGCTTCCATAGGGATTATTTAGAACTTTCCATTGGAGTAATGGTACAAGTGAAGGAGACGCGATGCTGAGATCTATGGAAGAGTAGGTTTTGTTGGCAAGGTTATAATATGTTGCCTCTTTCCTATTCAACAGACAGGCGCCGGAGGAAAAAAGGAACTGTTCAATGAGACGACCTCGTGCGTCGCAGCGAGAATCACCCCATAGACTGCTATGAGCATTCAGGTCACCAAGGACCAGATAAGGTTCGGGTAGTTGGTCTATTAAGGACTCGAATTCTCGTTTTCCAAGACGATGTTGTGGGGGTATGTACAGAGAGCAGATGGTGACGAGCTTGTTGAAAAGAACTGCTCGAACAGCCACTGCCTCTAGTGTTGTTTTTAGTGGTAAATGTGTGCATGCTACTTTTTGATTAACAATAATGGCTACACCGCCGGATGATGCCGCAGCATCATCTCTGTCCTTTCGGAAAAGAACATACCGACGCAAAAAATTCGTGTTTTTAGATTTTAAATGAGTTTCCTGTACACACAGCACTTTCGGCGAATGTTTGCAAAAGAGCTCTTGAACATCATCGAGGTTTCTAAGGAGTCCTCTGACGTTCCAATGTATTATTTGTGTTGCCATATTGGAGGTAACGTAGTGCTGTGTGTAAGGAACAATGGGTGTGTCTGCTTCTTAAGCTAAGCGTTAAGACTCAAAGAACAGGGCCGTCGCCGGGCCCCGTTATTGGCTTTTTATTTCTTTTGGCGCGCTCCAGGGAGCTACGCCGATCTTTCTGCACCAGGGGTGCCGTGGTGTCCATTGCCTCCTCAGAGGCACTGCGTGCCCGCATTTGCAAGCTGATGTTTTGGGCTTGGGACCTCGCCTGGTGAGACGAGGCCTTCATATCGGCTGACCCTGGGGTCTCCTTCACCTCAGGGGGCGAAACCTTCGGTCCTCTTGGGCTAGAGGTCGAAGGAACCTCCTTTGGTGCTGGGATACCCTGGCCGCTGCAACAGCTTGCAGCGGCCTTGGTTGTCGCCGTGGGGAGGAGTGGCAGGGCAGCCTTGGCTGTTCCCGCCGTGGGTGGGGGCATTGGCGACCGCCTGGGCACACTGTGCCTGGCATGGGCAGTTGCCGCAGGCCGTTGTAGTGCTGCCCCCTCTTGCACTACATCGGCAAACGATGGTTTGTTTGTGAAAAGACCAGATACTTGTTGACGGGCTTCTCGGAAAGTAATGTTTTGTGTGATTTTGATTGTAACAATTTCTTTTTCCTTTTTCCATGTTGGACAGGTTCGGGAGTATGCGGGATGGGCACCATCGCAGTTTGCGCAGTGGGCCCCATCCTCCACCTTACACTCGTCCGTAGCATGTCCTGTGGTGGCACACTTTCCGCAGGTGAGTTGGCCGCGGCAACTCTGAGAGCCGTGACCAAAACGCTGGCATTTGAAGCAACGTCGTGGGTTGGGAATGTAAGGTCTCACATTCAACTTCAAGTATCCTGTTTCGAGATGTTCAGGCAGGGTGCTGGTGCAAAATGTCACAATTATGTGTTTCGTTGGGATTTCCTTCTTATCACGCCTAATTTTAATTCTTTGTACTTGTGTCACCTGCTGGTCCTTCCAGCCCTCGAGGAGCTCACCTTCAGTCAGGTCAAGCAAGTCTTGATCAGATACAACGCCTCGGGAAGTGTTGAGTGAGCGGTGTGGTGTAATTGAGATAGGTATGTTTCCAAACGATTCTAGTTTTGAGATGTTTTCGTACTGGCTCTGACTTTTTACCTCGAGGAGGAGATCCCCACTGGCCATTCTTGTAGCCTGGTAACCTGGTCCAAGTGTAGTGGTGAGGCATTTGGAAACAACGAAAGGCGAAATAGTTCTGGCGTTCTTTTCAGCGGTTTCACAATGGATTACATGGTAGCGGGGAAAAGTTTCTTTCGGTTTGCTGAAATACTTGCAAAATTCTTCGGTGCGCCCTCTCTTCGGGAGAGGACGATCATGCAATGGAGGGAGAGAAGAAAAAGCCATAAACTAAATGTGAGTTCGGCAGCCATGCCAGCCGCCCACCATGGAGCCCAACACGGGGACGTGACAAGTCCTAAATATATATGAGGCATGTCAACGTCAGCTGTACAAAGCCGCTATAACCAAATGTATTGTGCCCAAGACAGAACACATACACAAGGTTAACCCTTGCCGCCAGGAAAAGTCGGAAGTAAATAGAAGAGAGAAGAAGACAGGATAGATTTGAAGACGAGAAAAGACTAAGATGTAGAGAGAGAGAGAAATAGGAAAAGGCGACTACCGATTTCCCCTGGGTGGGTCAGCCCAGGGGTGCCGTCTACGTGAAGCCGGGGCCAAAGGGGTGTGTTGCCTCTGCCGGGGGGCCTTAAAGGTCCAATCACCCAGCGTCGGCTCAACCCCCAGGATCCCCTTTTCCCCGGACACGGCAAAGCCACGCACGGCTAGGCGTGGGAGGGAGCCGAAACTCCCCCGTTAGCTCGGGTCCGTGGTGTCGCTACACACCAAACGCCTACTCGCGCAGGCGCCCCTGCGGGATCCAATATGCCATTGTACTCCAAGTAATAGACCAAGCGGCGGTTAATCATTTTTTTCAAACACTTTGAGTAGGCAGCTTGTGAGGGCAATAGGCCTGTAACTATTTACCGAAGAGGGATCTTTGCCCTGTTTAAGGATTGGTAGTACTATTGCCTCTTTCCAAGCAGAGGGTATTTTGCCGGTACTGAAAATCTTGTTGTAAAGAGCTAAAAGGCAGTTTAGGGTTTCATCAGGGAGATTTCCGATCATTTCATAAGTAATTGTATCAGAACCAGGAGCAGAACTCCCACAGGAACCAAGGGCGAGCTTCAGTTCATATACTGTTAGTGGTTTATTGTATCCGTCTGATCGAGGCTTGTTCCGGCACAGAGGTACACTTTCAGCTACGCTTTTGTGGCGTAAGAACTTAGTGGTATAGTTTTCTGAGCTTGACATTTTCTCGAAGTGTACGCCAAGAGCGTTTGCCTGTTCTTCTATTGTATCACCGCAGTCATTCACCAAAGGGAAGGGATTTGGGCCTTGTCCTTTGAGTTTATGCACCCTATTATAAACCTTGCTGGCGTCTGTGTAGGAGTTTATTGAGGATATATAGCATGTCCAGCTTTCCCGTATGGCTATACGGCGAACACGCCTGCCATTCGCTTTGCAACGTTTAAAGGTTATCAAGTTTTCTGCTGTTGGGTAGCGAGAAAAAACCCTCCACGCTTTGTTTTGCCGTTTTTAGCAATTTCACACTCCCGATTCCACCATGGCTTTGCGTTAACCTTATCATTCCTGGACTGCGATATGCACTTTTTTGCACAAGTAAAAACATATTCCGAAATATAGTTGGCCATCTCTTCTACTTCCAAATGGTCTACCTCTTCGAGACGTAGTGTACATAGCTCTCTGAATTTGACCCAGTTTGCAACATGAAAGTTCCACTTTTTGGGATAAGACGGCCGGTCATCCCATTGTTTTGTTGCTAAAAGAGTTGGAAAATGGTCACTTCCATATGGATTATTAATAACTTTCCAATCTAAGTAAGGTAGGAGTGACGGTGATCCAATGGCTAAATCTATGCATGAATATGTATTGTGTGTGGTACTGAAGTATGTTGGCTCTGCCTTATTGAGCAGGCAGGCTCCGGATGCGAGAAGAAAGTTTTCTATTGCACGACCTCTTGCATCACATTTGGTATCACCCCATAGCGAACTGTGAGCATTAAAATCTCCAATTAACACATATGGTTCTGGAAGCTGATCAATAAGCTTTTCGAACTCTGTTTTATTGAATGGTTCGTCAGGGGCTATGTAGATCGAGCAGATAGATATAAGACGGTTGAATAGAATAGCGCGAACAGCCACAACCTCAAGAGAGCTTTGTAGCACAATGTGCTGGCATGCTACGCTTCTTTGTGCAATGATGGCCACACCTCCAGAAGAGAAATTGCCACCATTTCGATCTTTACGAAAAACCACATATTGATTCAAGAAATTCACATGAGTCGACTTTAAATGAGTTTCTTGAACACAGAACACTTTTGGCTGATAGTCATTAAGCAAGTCCTTGATATCATCTAGGTTTTTAAATAGGCCTCTGGCATTCCACTGTAGTATTTGTGTGTCCATTTTAGGTGTATTTTGTGTTCTGTGCTCAAGGGTGGAAAGTAAGCTCACAGACCCTTTCCAGGGGCCGTGACACGAGATTTTTCTTTTTTGGATCGGTCGACAGAGTCGCGCCGATCCCTAGGCGCTGGCTGCGCCCTCACGCTCGGTGTTGTGTCCATTGCCTCTTGCGAGGCGCTGGACACGCGCTCTTGCGAACGCTGCATTTGTTTTGAGGGCCTCGCCTCTAAAGACAAGGCCTTCGCGGCCCCCAGCCCGGAGGCTGGTGGGTCCTTCTTCAATGGCGGAGCAGCACTGGCTGCAACCGCCGAGGGGGCAGAAGGCGTCACCGCCGGCGCACTACGCGTGTGCCAGACAGGCGCCGGGGGCCGTCGTGGCGCTGCCCCCTGACGCGCCACTTCGGCAAAGCTGGTTTCTGGCAGGTAGGACACCTGCCTTCGTGCCTCTCTAAATGAAATGTTTTGTGTTACCTTAATCGTGACAATTTCTTTTTCTTTCTTCCAGCTTGGGCATGACCGTGAGTATGCGGCATGTTCCCCGTTACAATTCGCACAGTGAGGAGAGTTTTCACAGGCATCAGATGTGTGTTCGTCAGCACTGCATTTCGCACAAGTTAGGCGGCCTCGGCAGTTCTGAGAACTGTGGCCGAATCGCTGGCATTTAAAACATCGGAGAGGGTTCGGTATATATGGCCTCACTCGGAGCTTGATGTACCCAGCCTCAACGGAGTCGGGCAGTACACCTGAATTAAAAGTAAGTATCAGGTGCTTAGTCTGGATTTCTTTGCCATCACGCCTCATCCTAATTCGTTTCACGTTGATGACATTCTGTTCGCTGAAACCCTCTAGGAGTTCAGCCTCAGTCAGCCCTAATAGGTCATCATCTGAAACAACACCACGGGTGGTGTTCATGGTTCGGTGTGGGGTTACTATTATTTTGGTATCTCCAAATTTTACTAGATTAGGCAGTTTCTCATATTGTTTCTGGTCGCGGAGCTCCAACAGGAGGTCACCACTTGCCATTCTCGTTGCTTTATACCCTGGGCCGAAGATTTCCATCAAAGACTTTGATACTAGAAAAGGTGAAAGTGTTCGCACTGATTTGCCGGGTGTGTCAGCGTGGACAACGTGAAATCGAGGAAAAGATACTCTCTGGTGACCATAAAACTGGAATACTTCATCGGTGCGCCCTCTTTTCTGAGGGCGATCAGGGAGTGGGGGGAAGGAACTAGCCATAAGAAAAGGTTTCTTTTCGGCAGCGGTGCCAGCCACCCACCATGGAGTCCTACAAGGGGACGCTGCAGAGTCTGGAAGCACAGGCCCTACAGACGCCAGCTGTACACCACCACTATAACCGAATATGGTGTATCCAAGGTAGGATAGCCACACAGGGTTAACCCTTGCCGCCAGGAAACACGGAAGTCAACGGAAGAGAGTAGAGGACAGGAAAGATTTAAAGTAAGAGAAAAGACGAAGATGTGAGGGGGAGACAGGAAAAGGCGACTGCCGATTTCCCCTGGGGGTGTACTCAAAACTAAAAGAAAATGGTCACTTCCGTATGGATTTTTTATGACTTTCCACTGAAGCAATGGTACAAGTGAAGGAGATGCGATACTCAGGTCTATGGAAGAGTAAGCTTTGTTGGCAAGGTTATAGTATGTTGCCTCTTTCCTATTCAACAGACAAGCACCTGATGAAATGAGGAATTGTTCAATGAGACGACCTCGAACATCACAGCGAGAGTCACCCCACAGACCATTATGTGCATTCAGGTCACCAAGGACCAGATAAGGTTCAGGTAGTTCGTCCATTAAAGACTGGAATTGGAGTTTTTCAAGACGGTGGTGCGGAGGTAGGTACAAAGAGCAGACAGTGACAAGTTTGTTTAGAATAACTGCTCGAACAGCCACCGCCTCGAGGGAAGTTTTAAGGGGTAATTGTGTGAATGCTATCCCTTGACTAACTATAACCGCTACACCACCGGATGGTGGCATGGCATCATCTCTATCTTTTCGGAAGATTACGTACTTACGTAAAGTTTGTGTTTGTTCGTTTTAAGTGTGTCTCTTGTACACACAGCACTCTTGGATTGTATTCATGGAGGAGTTCTTGTTTGTCAACAAGGTTTCGAAGAAGGCCTCGGATGTTCCACTGTAATATTTCTGTCTGCATACTAAAAGAAGAGATGCTGCTGTGTGTACAGAGAGTGTCCTGTGTTAAAGTGAGCTTGTTATTTTAGGTGGCAGGACGGTCGTCCGGCCCCGTTATTGGTTTTTTATTTTTCTTGGCGCGCTCCAAGGAGGCGCGCCGCTCTTTTGGTACCAAGGGTACCGTTGTATCCATTGCCTCCTCAGAGGCACTGGATGCCCGCACATGCGAGCTGGTGGTTCGGATTTTAGGCCTCGCCTGGTGAGGTGAGGCCTTGAGACCAGAGGACCCTGGAGTCTCCGGCCTCAATTTGCTTGAAGGCGGAGTAGACTGAACTACTGCCGCCTTGGGGGCAGGCGCCACAGCCGACGGCTCGCTCTGCGCTGGCCGAAGGGGTGGCGAGGGCTGGTGCGGCGTTGCCCCCTGACGCGCCGCATCAGCATATGTTGCGCCGTAAAATGGCGACACTCTTCATCTTGCTTCTTTGAATGTGATGTTTTCTTTGAATTTAAGAGTAATTATTTCTTTTTCTTTCTTCCAGTTAGGACACGAACGCGAAAACGCGGCGTGTTCCCCATCACAATTCACGCAGTGAGGCGTAGTAACACAGTTATCAGATGTGTGGCCGTGGCTACCACATCTTGCACAAGTTTCCTGACCGCGGCAGTTCTGCGAGCCATGACCAAATCGTTGACATTTATAACACCGCCTTGGATTGGGAATGTAGGGGCGGACAGAAAGTTTGATGTAGCCTGTGTCGATAGATGAAGGCAGTGTGCTAGATGCAAAGGTGAGTATTAAATGTTTGGTAGGTATTTCTTTGTTGTCTCGTCTGATGACGATTCGTTTCACATCTGTAACATTTTGCTCTTTCCACCCTTCAAGCAGTTCCTGTTCAGACATTTCAAGAAGGTCTGCTTCTGAAACAACTCCGCGTGAGGTGTTCATCAATCTATGTGGTGAAATAGATACTGGGATATTACCAAATGCTACGAGGCTGCCAAGTTTCTCATAGTGGTGTTTTTCAGGTAGCTCAAGGAGAAGGTCTCCACTAGCCATCTTTGTAACCTTGTATCCTGGGCCAAAGACCTCTGTCAGAGATTTAGCAACAAGGAATGGAGATATTGCTCTGGCTTGTTTTGTTGGGTTTTCACTGTGCACAACATGGAATTTGGGAAAACATTGTCTGGGTTTGCTGAAGAATGATATGTCATCGGTGCGTCCCCTCTTAGGCGGGAGACGATCTAGGAGACGGGGAAATGCAGGTGTTCCCATAGTAGTGTACTTTTTGTTCGGCAGCAATGGCGACCACCCACCATGGAGTCCAACCAGGGGACGCTGAAGCACTTAATAGCATAAGGCTGCAGACGCCAGCCGTACATTGCCACTATAACCAAATATAACTACTCAAGGTTGAGTAATTACACAAGGTTGACCCTTGCCGCCATGAAAAATCGGAAGTAAATGGAAGAGAGAAGAAGACAGGACAGATTTAAAGACGAGAAAAGACTAAGATATAGGAAGAGAGGGATAGGAAAAGGCGACTGCCGATTTCCCCTGGGTGGGTCAGCCCAGGGGTGCCGTCTACGTGAAGCCGGGCCCAAAGGGGTGTGTTGCCTCTGCCGGGGGGCCTTAATGGTCCAATCACCCAGCATTGGCTCAACCCCCAGGATCCCCTTTTCCCCGGACACGGCAAAGCCACGCACGGCTAGGCGTGGGAGGGAGTAGAAACTCCCCCGTTAGCTCGGGTCCGTGGTGTCGCTACACACCAAACGCCTGCTTGCGCAGGCGCCCCTGCGGGGGGCGGTGCCCCCTGACGCGCCACATCAGCGTATGTAGGTCCATAGAAGGGAGCGACTCTTCGCCGTGCTTCCTTAAATGTAATGTTCTCCTTCACCTTCAACGTAATTATTTCTTTTTCTTTTTTCCAGAATGTGCAGGAGCGTGAATATGCAGCATGGTTTCCTTCGCAGTTTACACAGTGTGGTGGTTGTTTGCAGTTCTCAGACACGTGGCCTAGGACTCCACATTGTGCACAAGTCTGGCGACCGCGACAGGTTTTAGAGCCATGGCCATACCTCTGGCATTGGAAGCATGATGATGATATATGGCGTTTTTTGGCGCAAGGGCCATTTGATGGCCAAAGAGCGCCAATTCATGGGACATGGAATGTGGACGATGATTGTGATTAGCGGCTGTATAAGGGCCATAAAAATCCTCGCGGTAAGGCGGGTAAAAACATACAAGTAATAAAATCATGACCATGCCGTGAAATGTGTGTGTGGTGTAAATAGATGACAAAAGTTGGTGATAATAAAAGACGATGGTGGATATGTATGGCATTAGCACAAGTGCCTCACACGTTCATACCCTTATGTCCAAGGGCCGTGAGGCACGTGCTTTCTTGTGTAATCACCGCAGCAAAAACCTCTCTGGAGAGGTCATGCTACGGGATGCCCGGGTATATGATATGAAAACTATGAATTTCTTTAAAAAACGCTAACAATGATTTGTGGCTAAAAAGCGGTTCCCTACCGACGAACATTGCAGGGTGTAAAGGTATATGTTGTCGGTAGGGTAATGGAAAGTGTTGTCTTCTAAGAGTTTCTAATTGTTTACATTGGATTAAAACGTGAAGAACTGTTAATGGCTCACCACATTTATCACAAAATGGTGGATCACCACCGGACAAAAGATGTGTGTGTGTCGTGTATGTATGTCCTATCCTGAGTCTTGTTAGTGTTACCTCTGTATGACGCGATTTCGATACGGGCAGCCAATGACCAAGGTGTGGCTTAATAACGTGTAGTTTGTTTTGTGTGTGTTTATCCCACTTGCTCTGCCAGTAGTCCCTGAGCTTTCGTTTGAGAGACGGCTTCAGATCAAGGACCGGTATTGATATGGGTGTAGGGGCAGTGGTTTTGTGGACGGATGCAGCGAGCTGATCCGCCCTCACATTGCCTTGGATCTCACGGTGCCCTGGCACCCAGCACACTACAACATGTTGGTTTAGTGTGTAGAGTGTGCAAAAAATGGAGTAAAGCGAGACAAGGACAGGGTTTTTTTGTTTTTTAAGACTGTGCAGAGCCGTTACCACACTGAGGGAGTCTGTATAAATTACTGCTTTTTGTATTTGTAATTGTTTGATGTGTTTTGCTGCCACAAGTATCGCGTAAGCTTCCGCTGTAAAGATACTTGTGCCTGGATGTAGAGGGCCAGCATCCGAAAAGGATGGGCCGACAGCAGCGTAGGACACAGAGGAGTTAGACTTAGAGGCATCTGTAAAAAACTCAGGACGTGTGTATTTGTGTTGAAGTTCCAAGAAGTATGTTCGAATATGGGCAATAGGCGCATGTTTAGTAACTTCTAAAAAAGACACATCGCAATCTATAGTCTGCCACTGCCACGGTGGCGGGTATGCAACAGGAGCCATTAAACTGTGTTCGAGTGACACTCCAGTGTCCTCAGCTAGACCCTTCAGGCGAACTGAGAAGGGCTGCCTCATTGAAGGCCTGTTTTGAAAAAGAATGGAGCTCGATAAGTCATTAATAGTAGAGTATGAGGGGTGCCTCTTGTCTGCTTTCACCTTAAGGAAATATACAAAGGACATGTAGGTTCTTTGCAGATGAAGGGACCACTCATTTGACTCAACGTAAAGGCTTTCTACGGGGCTGGTGCGAAAAGCACCCGTAGAAAGGCGGATGCCCGAATGGTGCACGGGATCCAGCATCTTCAAAGCACTTTGAGTCGCTGACTGATAAACAATGGCCCCATAATCTAAGCGGGTGCGAATAAGGCTTCTATACAGGTTCATGAGGCATTTCCTGTCACTACCCCACGTAGTACGTGACAACACTTTTATAACATTCATGGCTTTTAAACATTTTGTTTTTAAATACTTTATGTGGGGTACGAAGGTCAACTTGTTGTCCAAGATTAAGCCTAAGAATTTATGCTCGGCTTTGACGGACAGACGTTGCCCGTTCAGTCGAATGTCGGGTTCCGAGTGCATGCCTCTCTTTCGAGAGAACAAGACACACGTGCTTTTTTGTGGGTTAAGTCGAAATCCGTTTTCATCTGCCCATTTGGAGACCTTATTTAAACCAAGCTGAACCTGCCGCTCACACATGGCCAAGTTGCATGACTTGAAGCCAAGCTGAACGTCGTCGACATATGTACAATAGAACATATTGCGAGGAATGGACAAGCGCAAAGAATTCATCTTGATAATAAAAAGTGTGCAACTAAGCACGCCACCTTGTGGCACGCCTGTTTCCTGGACAAATGTTTGGGAGAGCACACTGCCCAGACGGACACGGAATGTCCGGTTTGACAGGTAACTTTCGATTATGTGAAGCATTCTTCCGCGCACACCAAGGTGGGACAGGTCTCTTAGAATTCCGTAACGCCATGTAGTATCATAAGCCTTTTCGATATCGAGGAACACAGAAAGAAAGTATTGTTTGTGGACGAAAGCGTCTCGGATCTGTGCCTCGATACGCACCAGATGGTCGGTGGTAGATCTACCCTCTCGAAACCCACATTGGTATTGGTCAAGCAGATTGTGTGTTTCAAGGAAATATAAAAGTCGGCGGTTTATCATTTTTTCAAAGAGTTTACAAAGGCAGCTGGTTAGTGCAATTGGCCTATAACTTGAAACAGAGGAAGGATCCTTGCCCTGTTTCAAAATAGGGATAACAATGGCTTCTTTCCAGGAAGTAGGTATGGTGCCAGAAAGCCAGATAACATTGTATAGGGAGAGTAAAGTTTTTCGAGTTTCAAGCGGCAGGTTTTTCAACATTTCATACATGACATGGTCGTGGCCTGGGGCAGAATTACTGCAGGAATTTATTGATGTTTGTAGCTCAGCTAAGTTGAAAGGTTGGTTGTATGCCTCGTATTTTGTACACTTGTATTCCAGTTTCTGCTTTTCGATTTTTGCTTTGTATCTTAGAAAAGCTTCAGTATAGTGTGAAGAGCTAGAGACCTGCTCGAAGTGTGCACCGAGGAAGTTCGCCTGATCTTCCAGGCTGTCACCCTGTGTGTTCACGAGTGGGAGTGAATGCACTTGTCTTCCTGCTACTCTACCAACCATGTTCCAGACTTTAGCCTCTTGGGTATAAGAATTAATCCCCGATAAAAACTTGTGCCAGCTTTCTCTTCTGGCCTGCCGACGCGTTCTCCTGCCTTGAGACTTTATTTTCTTAAAGCTCTCAAGGTTTTCCGCTGTCGGCGATTTGCGCAGCAACCTCCATGCCCTGTTCTGTTCCTTTCGCGCATTGCGACACTCTGTGTTCCACCATGGGACGTGTCGCTTGCCGGGCTGTCCAGATGTTTGTGGAATGCACTTGGCTGCTGTGTTAATAAGGAGAGCTGTGAAGTACTGCACAGCTTCATCTATGCTTAGCCCACATATGTCAGTCCAAGATAAGTGAGCTTTGTTATGAAACTGTTCCCAGTTGGCTTTGTGTATAAGCCATTTGGGAACTCGTGGAGGATATTCGTATGATGTTTGTGTACTCAAAACGACAGGAAAATGGTCGCTTCCATAGGGATTACCTATAACCCTCCATTGGAGTAATGGTACAAGTGAAGGAGATGCGATGCTGAGATCTATGGAAGAGTAGGTTTTGTTGGCAAGGTTATAATATGTTGCCTCTTTCCTATTCAACAGACAGGCGCCGGAGGAAAAAAGGAACTGTTCAATGAGACGACCTCGTGCGTCGCAGCGAGAATCACCCCATAAACCGCTGTGCGCATTCAGGTCCCCTAGAACCAAATAAGGTTCTGGTAACTCATCTATTAAAGACTGAAAATCATGTTTTTCCAGGCGGTGTTGCGGCAGTATGTATAGAGAGCAGATGGTGACGAGCTTATTCAATAGAACTGCTCGAACAGCCACTGCCTCTAGGGATGTTAGTAGTGGTAGATGACTGCATGCTACTCCTCGATTAACTATAATGGCTACACCACCAGATGACGCCACAGCATCATCTCTGTCCTTTCGGAAGACAACATATTGACGCAAAAAATTTGTATTCTTGGATTTTAGGTGTGTTTCCTGTACACACAGCACTTTTGGAGAATGTTTGTGTAGAAGTTCTTGGACCGTCGAGGTTTCGAAGTAGTCCTCTGACGTTCCATTGTATAATTTGTGTCTCCATTATGGGAGTAAAGAAGTGCTGTGTGTACGAAATGAGTGTGGCTGGTGTCTAAAGAGAGAAGTGACTTATCTTACAGAGCCTTTAGAAGGCCCTGTAATTACAGTTTTGTCTTTTTTAGAGCGGTCGAGGGAACCCCGCCGCTCCTTTGGCGCAGTCTGCGCCGGTGCAGTTGATGTGTCCATCACCTCAGGAGAGACGACAGATAATGTTGCTTTCGTTGTAGGCTTCGTCGTGACAGACGGAGCCTTAAACCCCACCGGGCTGGAGGTCGAGGCGACCTCTTTAGTTTGTGTGGTGCCCTGGCTGCTGCCAAGGTTCACAGGGGCCTTCGGTGGGGCTGTATTCAAGGCGGGTGGGGCAGCCGAGGCTGCTCCACCCATGGGGGTTTGTGGCGTTTGCCTCGGCACGCTGGGCGTGGTCCAAGGCATTGCCGAAAACCGAAGTGGTGCTGACCCCCCTCGCACCACTTCGGCATACGATGTGTTCCCAGCAAAATGCGGGGAAACGCGCTGCCGCGCTTCACGGAAGCTTATGTTCAATTTAAACTTTGTATTAATAATTTCTTTTTCCATTTTCCAGGCCACGCATGACCTGGAATATGCAGGATGGTCACCCTCACAGTTTGCACAGTGCACTTGTAGCTGACAGTCATCGTCAGCGGTATGACCTTTGGTGCCGCATTTCGCGCAGGTAATCTGTCCTCGGCAGCTCTGGGAGCCGTGCCCGAACCTCTGACACTTGAAGCAGCGCCGCGGGTTGGGTATGTATGGTCTAACTGGCAGTTTAAGATATCCTGTGGCTATTTCAGTGGGGAGGGTGCTAGATGCGAAAGTTAGTATGATGTGCTTCGTTGGGATTTCCTTATTTTCTCTTCTTATTTTGATACGCTGCACCTGAATGACGTTTTCCTCTTTCCAGCCTGTTAGAAGTTCATCATCAGAGAGGTCCATCAGATCTCCATCTGATACAACACCCTTCACTGTGTTCATGGTTCGATGCGGTGTGATTGTGATAGGCTGATCCCCGAATGCTGTGAGTTTATGTAGCCTTTGGTACTGTGCATTGTCTTTTATTTCAAGTAACAGGTCACCACTGGCGGTCTTTGTGGCCTTGTAGCCTGCGCCCAGCGTTTCTATGAGACATTTGGACACAAGGAAAGGTGAAATAGTTCTAGCTTTCTTGTCTGTACTTTCACAGTGGATAACTTGGTACTTGGGGAAGTTATCTTTTTTGTTTGGAACTAATTCAAAAATTGCGTCGGTGCGCCACCTCTTGGAGGGGCGATTATTTGTGAAAGGGCTAGGGGATCCCATAAATTTGATAGCTTATTCGGCGGCCATGCCAGCCACCCACCACCGAGCCCAACAAGGGGACGCTGCGAGACGCGAAGGAGGCGCAGGCGCCAGCCGTACATGGCCGCTATAACCTAATATATCTACCCAAGGTTGGATATTTACACTAGGTTAACCCTTGCCGCCAGGAAAATTGGAAGTAAAATGAAGTGAGGAGAAGACAGGAAAGATGTAAAGTGAGAACAAAAGACGAAGATGTAGGGAGAGAGAGATAGGAAAAGGCGACTGCCGATTTCCCCTGGGTGGGTCAGCCCAGGGGTGCCGTCTACGTGAAGCCGGGGCCAAAGGGGTGTGTTGCCTCTGCCGGGGGGCCTTAAAGGTCCAAGCACCCAGCGTCGGCTCAACCCCCAGGATCCCCTTTTCCCCGGACACGGCAAAGCCACGCACGGCTAGGCGTGGGAGGGAGCCGAAACTCCCCCGTTAGCTCGGGTCCGTGGTGTCGCTACACACCAAACGCCTACTTGCGCAGGCGCCCCTGCGGGGCTGGCATTGGAAGCAACGACGAGGGTTTGGTATGTACGGCCTGATAGATGTCTTTGTGTACCCTGTTTGAATAGATTCCGGTAGTTTACTGGATGCAAATGTGAGTATTAGGTGTTTCGTCGGTGTTTCCTTATTATCTCTTCTAATGATAATTCTCTGTACAATATTGACATTTTGGCTCTTCCGCCCTTCCAAAAGTTCAGTCTCGGTGCGCTCAAGTAAGTCTGCATCAGATACCACTCCGCGAGTGATGTTCATGGATCGGTGTGGTGTTACGGTGATCGGTACGTCGCCAAACGTTGAGAGGCTGTTTAACTTTACAAATTGTGCTTTGTCCCGTATTTCTAGAAGAAGGTCTCCGCTCGCCACTTTGGTCACTTTGTATCCAGCCCCGAGAGTTTTCGTAAGACACTTGGCAACTACGAAAGGAGATACGGTCCTGGCTTGCTTTCCGGTTTTTTCATTGAATGACGTGGAAGTGGGGAAAAGTTTCTATTGGCTGGTAAGAGATTTATGCCGTCGGTGCGTACCCACTTTAGGCCGGTACGATTAGATAGTAGAGGGAATGCAACATGCATGCCGGTCTTATTTTTGTTCAGCAGCGTTGGCGGCCACCCACCATGGAGCCCAACAAGGGGACGCTGCAAGTTTACAGGTGCTGAAAGCTTGCAGACGTCAGCCGTACAACACTGCCATAACCCAATGCACCTAGACCAAGGTAGGCTATTTGCACAGGGTTAACCTTTGCCGCCAGGAAAATTGGAAGTAAACGGAAGAGAGTAGAAGACAGGACCGATAGATAGTGAGAGATAAAGACGAAGATATAGGGAGAGAGAGATAGGAAAAGGCGACTGCCGATTTCCCCTGGGTGGGTCAGCCCAGGGGTGCCGTCTACGTGAAGCCGGGGCCAAAGAGGTGTGTTGCCTGTGCCAGGGGGCCTTAAAGGTCCAATCACCCAGCGTCGGCTCAACCCCCAGGATCCCCTTTTCCCCGGACACGGCGAAGCCACGCACGGCTAGGCGTGGGAGGGAGTAGAAACTCCCCCGTTAGCTCGGGTCCGTGGTGTCGCTACACACCAAATGCCTACTTGCGCAGGCGCCCCTGCGGGGGGCCCTAGCAATGATGTCTACTACGATATCCACCCTGAAATTGTGTACGTTAATCCGTGTGGAGTGTGGCGGCCCAAAAGATGTTTGTTGTTTTGCGATTCAGGAAGCTGCTACGCCTGCAGGAGGCTAAACGACACTCTCTGAATCCACAGTTCTCGAAAAAAGAAGCATATTACAAGGAAGAACATTGGGCTCCTAGCCAGCTCTTCGAAGAAAGCACGTGTGGACCTAAAGCGAAAAGTGAGGATCGCTTGCTACAGATCAAAAGTTCACATTCTTAAAAGCGAAAAAAAAAGATCGAAATGGAGTTAGCTGCCTGCAATTCCAAGCTGGAAAATATCAGCACTGACACCCTCGAGCGCATATCTCATGAAGCAAACCTGACGGAAGGCCAGCAGCTAGTCCTAAAGGAATGTGTGGCTGCTAGCAAAACGGAGTCCAAAAAAGGCCGAAGATACTCGGATAATTGGATCCTGCTTTGCCTTTTGCTCCACATCAGGTCACCTGCTGGCTACAGGTTTCTGATGGAGAACGAAGTCCTTGCGTTGCCATCAGTACGAACCATTCGCTGCTATGTTTCAATGGTGGGCTTCAAATCTGGCTTCGACCAGAAGTTCTTCTCTGCCTTGGAAAAAAGGATAAACAAGATGGCCGATTTCAAGCGGCATGGAATGATCATCTTTGACGAGATGCAGGTCCGCAAAAGCAGGAAAGTGAATTCCAAGAGTATGACCTATGTGGGCTTAACACAAGATGCTGGGGACGATGCCGGAGAACTTGCTGATCATGCTCTAGTGTTTATGTTTTGTCCATTAGGTGATAGTTATGCTCAACCTATTGGAGTATTTGCTGCTGAAAACGCAACTAAGAGGTCAGTTCTTGAACAGTTGTTACTCCAGGCAATTGTGCTAATGGAAGACGCTGGTGCCAAGGTTCATAGATTTGTCTGTGATGGTGCTTCCACAAATAGAAGTATGTGCAACACACTCGGCATTAATGGAGAGCTTGGAAGAAGCTGCAGTGGGCTTGTCAGCAGTAGAGAAGGCAGCATGCTCAGTAATCCGCTTTGCCTTGCGATACAGGTCTTGGCGCTTCTTGGTGAATGTCCTATGGTGTGCACCGTCTTCCTGGGGCTGGCTCGGGACGATGACGTCACCTGGTCTGGCTGGCCTAACGAGGGTTGGTTTTCATCACCCGTGGACGACCGCTGCTGGATCGAGGAAACAACGCCCCCTTTTATCATAGCGTCCACGTGGAATGATCGCCGAGCGACGTCGGTTCCCGTGATCACTTCGGAGTCTTTAAATCTACGGGCAGGCACATTCCACGGCAGTGGGCTTGTCAGCAGCAGAGAAGGCAGCATGCTCAGTAATCCGCTTTGCCTTGCGAAACAGGTTAGTAGGTACTTTCCTGCTCCATGTTATCGTAATGATAACCGTTTACTGCTGCTGCTGCCTTCCCCACTGTGTCTAAAGCTTCTTTTTACTTGTGTTGCACCTATACCTCTTGCTCTGTTGGTTTGCGGTGACCTTGAGGCTAATCCTGGTCCTCTTGCAGAAAAGGAAATGCTATCTGAGCTACTCGCTGGCCAAAAAAACAATGAAAGCAGCTATTGACAAAGTACAGGCCAATCAGAAAGATTTAGCAGAAAAATTTGGCACACTAGCAGAACGAGTTGATGCCATTGAGCGTCACATGAATAAACTTTCTTCATTGCCTAAACAAGTGAGAGAAATTGAAGATTCTATGACTCAAATGCAACAAAAACTAACATCCCTTGAAGACAAACTTGATGATTTTGAAAATTGGAGCCGTAGAAATACATTAATCATTTATGGCCTTAAAGAACTCCCTAGGGAAACACCTCAGATACTCCAGGATAGCGTCAATAAAATCCTCGAGAATAAACTAGGTATAAGGGCAACCATGCACTGGGACACGATACATTCGTATGTAAATAAAGACCTCGTCACCTGTGTCGAACTACCTCAAAGTCGTAGGCCACCATGTTACCAGTGACTACAAAGACATACAAGGGGTGTGCCACCGATGTGGTGACTGTGGGCACTTCTGTATGAACTGCACAGCCCCCTTTTTGTGGAAGCTGTGGCGTCCATGGTCATATTGGAAAGGGCTGTTCGCTGCTGTGCCGCCGCTGCGGTGACCCACATGCCACCGTCTCCTGCCCCATCGGACAGTCGTACTCTGGGGTGACATCCGAGGACTTCCTGCCACTTCAGCCAGAAACACTGTCCAAGAACAAGGGCGAAGGTTCGTCAATGATAGTCCTGGTCAGTGGCAAAAAAAATGAAGGGGTGGAAATCGCAATGCTGCACCAGTCACCTCCTGTGCCTTCGGCCAGCCTGAACCCGGCAGTTCCTCCACATTTTGTGGACTCGTCCAGTGCCCCACGTGCAGTGATCATGGCTGCAGAACACGCTGAGCCTTCGCCAGACAAGGCATGCACCTCCTATTCATCACAGAAGGAGATTCTACATCTCCCGCTCTTCCTGTAGCTGCAGAATTAAGCGGAAGTCAACACGTCATCGAGGAGACTCCATCCCAAGGAGACGAGTTCTTTATCTACGAGGAGTTGAGCAGCACCGCGAGTGAGACGCCCCTACAAATCGATGAAGATACCTCCCCTTGCGACCTCAGCCAAGGCAGTTTAGACGCCTTTGTTCTGTCCTCGCTAAAGAGCCCTGGCACCAAATGCCACAGAATATCTAGCAGTGATTCGGAAGCCTCCTGCAGGGACATATGTTTCCTGCGGAGTTTACCGCAGCCTTGGAAGCCCCGTGCTTCCAGTGTGTCGACTGGCCAAAAAAAATGACTGAGGCGCTCGCGGGGCAGCCATTCCCGCGTCTGCTAGAAATACCTCTGCTTTTCAGTGTTTTCATTTCGGATTTTACTTCTCGTCATGGCTATAGCTTTAAAAGTTCTAACCTTTAATGTTCAGGGTTTCTACAAACCAAGAAAATAGACTGAAGTATTGGCTTTCACGAGTTCAGTGTCCTGTGACTTACTGTTTGTGTAACAAACTAACTTTTTAAAGCTCTCTAATGTACTCGCCTTGAAATGTGCATTTGGTGTTGATTGTTACTTTTCGTACCCCAGCACGTGTTCGACTGGCGTCCGAGTCATTACATTTCACCGAAGTCTCTTTGCCTGACCACCATGTTTCTTTCAATGCTTTCAAACGCATTCTGGAGTTCGACTGCACCTTCTTTTCCTTGTGCACAAGATTTATCAGTGTGTATGCCCCAGCAGTGTCTGTGAATTTTAGCACACTTTTTCGCTCTCTTGATGAATTTCTTTTAAATTTACAAGATGTGGTTTATATGGGTCTTAGACTCGAACGAAAATGTTGGAGGTCCAGGGCGTGGCCGATTAAACTGGAACGCCAGAGAACCTGACTGTGTAGTGCAGTATTTAGCATTGAGTGACATACATTAAAGTGTACTTTGTAGCGATTATTGCCTATACTTGGCGGCGAGCAGCGTCGAGCAGCAGAATTGATCGCGCGTACGCATCCCCCGCCTCGCATGCAAGAGGTCCGTGGTTCAAATCCCGGTGCCGCGCAGTTCCCAACGTGACTAAAAAAAAATCCTCGTGTTGATAGAACTGCATTAAGAGGCCTGGGGTGCGGCCTCACCGGTAACCACCGCCGGGAACGCACTCCCTCACCAAAGAAGAATTAGCCACCCTGGTGCAGTATCTGGCCATTTCCTCCCACATGCATACGTCAAATAACTCACGGCCCTCAGTCCCCAGCAGCTGCGAAGCAAATGACCACGGCGGCGGTCAGATCTGCAACGCAGCAGAGGGTGCCGAGAATCTCTGGATCTGGACCGGCCGCCATTGGAACCTGAACTTGGCAACATTTAACGCTAGAACCTTATCTAGTGAGGGAAGTCTAGCTGTACTATTCGAGGAGCTAGAGGGTGTTAAATGGGATATAATAGGGCTCAGTGAGGTTAGGAGGACAGATGAGGCCTATACAGTGCTACAGAATGGGCACGTCCTTTGCTATCGGGGCTTGGCAGACAGAAGAGAACTGGGAGTGGGGTTCCTAATTCATAGAAACATAGCTGGCAACATAGAGGAATACTATAACATTAATGAAAGGGTGGTAGGTATCGTAAATAAACTGAATAAAAGATACAAGATGAAGGTAGTACAGGCTTACGCACCTACATCAGGCCATGATGACGCTTCAGTTGAAAGCTTCTATGAAGACGTGGAATCGGCAATGAGTAAGGTAAAAACACAGTGTACTATAGTGATGGGTGACTTTAACGCAAAGGTAGGGAAGAAGCAGGCTGGAGACCAGACAGTAAGAGATTATGGCATCGGTACTAGAAACGCCAGAGGAGAGCTACTAGTAGAATTCGCAGAACGCAATAATTTACGGATTTTGAATACCTTCTACCGAAAACGAGAAAACCGCAAGTGGACATAAAGGAGCCCTAATGGCGAAAATAAGAACGAAATAGACTTTATAATGAGTTCACACCCAGGAATCGTGCAGGATATGGAAGTGGTTGGCAAGGTACGGTGCAGTGACCATAGATTGGTACGGTCTCGAATTCACCTAGACTTGAAGAACGAACGACAGAACGACAGAAACTGATACGCAAGAAGCCAATCAATGAGCTAGCACTGAGAGGGAAAGTACAGGAATTCAGAGTGTCGCTGCAGAACAGGTACTCGGCTCTTAGTGAGGAAACCAACCTTAGCGTAGATACATTGAATAATAATCTGACGAGTATTATTATGGAGTGTGCAGTGGAAGTTGGAGGCAGGGTAGTTAGACAGGACACTGGCAAGCTTTCCCAGGAAACGAAGAACCTAATTAAGAAGTGTCAAATCATGAAAGTGTCAAGTACAACAGACAAAATAGAACGGGCAGAGCTTTCGAAGCTGATAAATAGACGTAAGGTATGCGATGTAAGAAGGTATAACATGGAGAGAATTGAACACGCTCTGAAAAACGGAGGAAGCTTCAAAGCAGTGAAGAGGAAACTTGGGATAGGCAAAAGTCGAATGTATACACTGAGGGACAAAGAAGGCAAAATAACTACCAATATGGATAGGATAGTTAAAATAGCGGAGTAGTTTTACAGAGATCTGTACAGTAGCTGAGACAACTACGACCTTAATACTATAAGAACTAGCAGTAACCAAGATGACACCCCACCAGTAATGATAGAAGAAGTCAGGAAAGCTTTGGAGAGCATGCAAAGAGACAAAGCTGCTGGTGAGGATCAGGTAACATCAGATCTGCTGAAAGATGGAGGACAGATTGTGTTAGAAAAACTAGCCACCCTGTTTACGAGGTGTCTCCTGACGGGAAGAGTACCAGAGTCTTGGAAGAACACTAAGATCATCTTAATACATAAGAAAGGAGATGACAAGGACTTGAAGAATTACAGGCCGATCAGCTTGCTCTCTGTAGTATACAAGCTATTTACAAAGGTGATTGCTAACAGAGTAAAGAAAACACTAGAATTCAATCAACCAAAGGAACAAGCAGGATTTAGAACAGGCTACTCAACAATTGACCACATTCATACTATCAATCAGGTAATAGAGAAATGCTCAGAGTATAACCAAGCACTATACATAGCCTTCATAGATTACGAGAAGGCATTTGATTCAGTAGAAATATCAGCCGTCATGCAGACACTGCGGAATCAGGGCGTAGATGAAGTATATAAAAACATTCTCGAAGAAATCTACAGGGGATCAACTGCTACCATAGTGCTTCATAAAGAAAGCTACAGAATACCAATCAAGAAGGGTGTAAGGCAGGGGGACACAATCTCCACAATGCTATTTACTGCGTGCTTACAGGAGGTTTTCAGAAGCATAGAATGGGAACAGTTAGGGATAAGAGTTAATGAAGAATACCTTAGTAACCTGCGCTTCGCCGATGACATTGCATTGCAATTCATACACACATTGCAATTCAAGAATTACATCGGTGCGCCACTTCTTGGAGGGGCGATTAGTTGTGACAGGGCTAGGGGTTCCCATAAATTCGATGGCTTTTTCGGCGGCCATGCCAGCCACCCACCACCGAGCCCAACAAGGGGACGCTGCGAGACGCGAAGGAGGCGCAAGCGACAGCCGTACATGGCCGCTATAACCTAATATATCTACCCAAGGTTGGATATTTACACTAGGTTAACCCTTGCCGCCAGGAAAAATTGGAAGTAAAATGAAGTGAAGGGAATACAGGAAAGATGTAAAGTGAGAACAAAAGACGAAGATGTAGGGAGAGAGAGATAGGAAAAGGCGACTGCCTATTTCCCCTGGGTGGGTCAGCCCAGGGGTGCCGTCTACGTGAAGCCGGGGCCAAAGGGGTGTGTTGCCTCTGCCGGGGGGCCTTAACGGTCCAATCACCCAGCGTCGGCTCAACCCCAAGGATCCCCTTTTCCCCGGACGTGGCAAAGCCACGCACGGCTAGGCGTGGGAGGGAGTAGAAACTCCCCCGTTAGCTCGGGTCCGTGGTGTCGCTACACACCAAACGCCTACTTGCGCAGGCGCCCCTGCGGGGTGATGAAGGGCAATTACTGTTGAAAGATGCCACAGGCTTGGCCGCAAAATTGAAAACAAAGACAGGCCAGTTCTTCTAAAGTTTCTTGATTATCGTGAGAAGATGTCCTTTTCTGAGGATATTTCATACAGGGTTCGTGAGGCGCGCAGAAATCTGTGGAAAAGTTCGGAAAAAGAGAGAGAAAATGGTGCTAAAGTAAAGCTTCTCTACAATGGATTGAGTGTGGATGGGAACTTGTTTAGTTGGGATGAAGCAAAAAATGCACGTGTTAAGCTAAGGAAGAATGAAAAATGACGGAGCATGTGCAGTTTACAGTCGCTAAATATACTAAATTTAAACTGTAGAAGTGTTATTAGCAAAATCACAAAATTAGAAGAAACCCTCCTGGCCTATAGTCCCCATATTGCTATCCTAACCGAAACATGGTTGCACGATGACATACTTGATAGTCAATTTGTTCCTTGGGGCTACCGTGTGTACCGGAATGACCGTGGGAGTAGAGGTGGTGGAGTGGCGATCCTGTTTAGACAGTCATTGCAAATTACAAAATGCGTGACATACATAATGTCGAGGGCATATTTTGCAAAGCGTATTACGGAAAGACCAGATATGTTATTGGGGCTATTTATCGTCCACCCAATGCCTCCATGGATGTTCTGGATGAATTACACAATTACCTTGTCGCGCATGTGAAACCTGAAGATCGGATAATTCCAGCTGGAGATTTTAATTTGCCACATGTTAACTGGCCGTCTTTCTCTTTGCAACAACCTAACTATAAAATTGGTGAAAGAATGATCGATATAGGGTTTTCTTTCAACTTGATGCAAGTCGTTGATGAATTCACTTGAATACAGGCAAACTCTTGTTCGATTCTAGATCTCTTTTTTATTAGTGGCTCAATCTCTGCTCAAGCTAGCTGCTCTGTTCTCCCTGGAATATCTGATCATTAGGCTGTGATACTTACGCTTTCTGATGTTGTTTAAAGAAAAATTGCAAGAGGGTCTCGTTCCCAAACTTTTCACGTGCAGATGATACTTCAATATTGAACTTACTATCATTTGAATTTGATTCTTTTTCGAGTTGCACTGCTGATATTCATTATTTGTGGAAGCGTTTCAAGGACCTTATAAATGTGTGTACTGAAAGATTTGTTCCACGCATTGTAAAAAAATCTAAAGGAAAGAACCCCTGGATTTCTCGGGAAACGTTGCTGTTGCGAAGACAGCTCAAACATATAAAAAGTCAGAGACGGTACTCTAAACACGTAGGTATCCTCCAACAAAGAATTTCTGAACTGGCTTCTCAACTAAAAGCAAATGTATTGTCTGACAAGGAACGCTATTATGGCCAACAACTCCCGAGTCTCATGTCTACGTCTCCCGAGAGGTTCTGGAGTTTAATTTTGCCTAATCCTGTGGCTACTGATGTTTTTGAAATTCACGGCGT
This sequence comes from Rhipicephalus microplus, assembly GCF_043290135.1. Taxonomy (NCBI): domain Eukaryota; kingdom Metazoa; phylum Arthropoda; class Arachnida; order Ixodida; family Ixodidae; genus Rhipicephalus; species Rhipicephalus microplus. Next base: position 206,749,628 of record NC_134702.1, read on the forward strand.
GGAAACTAGTGATTCCTCTGTTATTTTTAATGCTTTCAATGATCATTTTAAGCCTGTTTTTAGAAGGATAATTGAGTCCTGGAAATATTCGATGTGGCAGGCCCACCCGTATCGGATATTGTCATAAGGGAAGAGGGAGTTTTTAATTTACTTTTAAAGCTTGATGTTAAAAAATCTTCGGGTACTGATGGAGTACCGAATGAGTTCTTAAAACGCTATGCACAATGGGTTTCAAAGTACCTAACAATCCTTTTTTCTAAATCTCTGAAAGATGGTCAAGTTCCTAATGACTGGGTAACCGCTAAAGTCAAGCCCCTACATAAGAGTGGAAATCCCCATTCTGTTATTAACTATCGGCCGATCTCATTAATTTCAACTTCCTGTAAACTACTTGAGCACATAATACATAAGCATATTTCAGAATTCCTAGATAAGCACAATATTTTGTCATGTTCAACACACAGATTCAGGAAAGGATTTTCTACTTGTACTCAGCTAGTAACTACAGTTCATGATTTCGCACTATCTATAAAATCCGGAAAACAGGTTGATGCAATTTTTATGGATTTTGCTAAAGCTTTCGATATGGTCTCTCACAATAAATTACTCTTCAACTTGGATTTATATCTTAAGAATACTCAGCTTCTAAATTGGATTTCCGGTTATCTTCCGAATCGAAAACAGTACGTCTTTTTCAATGACTATTGTTCTCGTACAGTACCGGTTGACTCGGGTGTTCCCCAAGGCTCTGTGCTTGGACCCCTCCTCTTTTTATTGTTTATAAATGATATATCACATGATATACCTGTAAAAATTAAGTTATATGCGGATGATTGCATCCTGTACTCGGAAATAAAAAACCATAGTGATCAAATTCATTTAAAGGATGCATTTCAAAAGGTCATTCGTTGGTGCGATAAATGGTAGATGTCAGTTAATTCTAAAAAGACCGTTTTCATGAAACTTCTCACAAACGTTGATGATGATGATATATGGTGTTTTTTGGCGCAAGGGCCATTCCATGGCCAAAGAGCGCCAGTTCATGGGACAAGGAATGTGGACAATGATTGTGATTAGCGGCTGTATAAGGGCCATAAAATTCCTCGCGGTAAGGCGGGTAAAAAACAAACAAGTAATAAAATCATGACCATGCCGTGAAAGGTGTGTGTGGTGTGAATAGATGACAAAAGTTGGTGATAATAAAAACGATGGTGGATATGTATGGCGTTAGCACAAGTGCCTCACTCGGGCATACCCTTGCGTCCAAGGGCCGTGATGATGATGAGTAGTTCTTTAGTGGCGCAAGGGCCAATTAATGGCCAAAGAGCGCCATTTCAATTGACTACAGATATGAACAATGATATGGTGCGTGGCTGTAAAGGGGCCTTAAAATTCCTCGCTCTAACGCGGGTTAAAACATGAAAGTATAAAATCATGACAGTGGTGTGACATATGTATGGTGATAGCTGATGGCAAAATGTCATAAAAAACGTGATGAAGATGTAGTCACCGCAGCCACGAGCACTCTATAGAGGTCGTGCTACGAATGACCTGGAAATATCGGGTGAAAGCTTTGCACATCTTTTAAAAACGTAAAAAGTGTTTGCAGTTTAAAAAGCGGACCCCTACCGATGAGCATCCCAGGGTGTAGAGGGAGCTGCTGTCGGTAGGGCAGTAAAAAGTGCTTTTTTCTTAGAGCATCTAGTTCATTGCACAGGACGAGAATGTGGAGAACCATAAGGGGCTCTCCACATCTTTCACAATATGGTGGATCACCGGTAGACAGAAGAAATGAATGTGTAGAATGTGTGTGTCCTGTTCTAAGCCTTGTTAGTATTACTTCTGTGTGTCGTGATTTTGAAAGTGGCGGCCAATAACCTAGTTGCGGCTTAATAGCATGGAGTTTATTATCTGTGTGTTTATCCCACATGCTCTGCCAATACTCCCTGAGCTTTCGTTTTATAAATGGTTTTAAGTCAAGTGCAGGGACTGGTGTTGATGCATTGGCAGTAGTGACATTGGCGCAAGCAGCCAGATTGTCAGCCAAAACGTTCCCTTGTATTTCACTGTGCCCTGGAACCCAGCAGACAACGACGGCTGTTTTGATGTGTAGAGTGCACAGAAGTGAGTAGAGTGACACCAGCACGGGGTTCTTGTGTTTTTTAGGAGTTTTCAGGGCTTTGACCACGCTTAGGGAATCTGTGTATATTACCGCCTTTTGTAATTTTATCTGTTTAATGTGTTTTACGACCGCCAGTATTGCGTAAGCTTCTCCTGTGAAAATGCTTGCATTAGGATGAAGATTGCCGGCCTCGGAAAAGGATTGGCCTATCGCTGCATATGACACAGAAGTGTTTGACTTTGACGCATCAGTAAAGAACTCAGGGCATGTGTATTTATGTTGTAGTTCTAGGAAGTATGTATGTATGTGTGCAAGTGGTGCGTGCTTTGTGACATCAAGAAAAGAGATATCACAGTCTATGGGCTGCATCTGCCCCGGTGGCAGATATGTTGCAGGAGCCATCAAACTGGGTTCAAGAAGAGGCACACCTGTTTCTTCGGCCAGGCTCCTTACACGCAGCGCGTAGGGCTGCCTAAACGAAGGACGGTTCTCGAACAAGCCAGAACAAGACAAATCATTAATTGTGAAATGGGAAGGATGTTTCTTGTCTGCTTTCACCTTCAAAAAGTACAAAAAGGACAAGGAACATCTTTGTAGGTGGAGCGACCATTCATTTAAATCCACGTACAGGCTCTCCACAGGGCTGGTGCGGAAAGCACCCGTAGAGAGGCGAATGCCTAGATGGTGGACAGGGTCGAGAACTTTCAAGGCTGATGGTGTTGCCGACTGATAGACTATAGCACCGTAATCTAGGCGTGTGCGTACGAGGCTTTTATATAGGTTAATTAAATATTTCCTTCACTAACCCATGTAGTGTGTGACAACACTTTCAAAATGTTCATTGTTTTTAAGCACCTGTCCCTTAAATACTTGATGTGTGGGATGAAGGTTAGCTTCGTGTCTAATATGAGACCAAGAAACTTGTGCTCGGTCTTCACTGACAGAGGTTGACCATGCAGGTCAATGTTGGGATCAGGATGGAGGCCCCTCTTTCGGCTGAACAAGACACAAGTGCTCTTTTGCGCATTGAGTATAAAACCATTCTCGTTTGCCCATTGAGATACCTTGTTCAACCCTAGTTGAACTTGACGTTGGCAAATTGAGATGTTGCACGATTTGTAACCAATGTGCACATCATCGACATATATGCAGTAAAAAATATTTCGTGGGAGAGACAGGTGCAAGGAATTCATTTTAACTATGAAAAGTGTGCAGCTCAATACACCTCCTTGTGGCACTCCTGTTTCTCGGACAAATACTCGAGATAAGACAGTGCCAACTTGGACACGGAATGTACGGTTGAACAGGTAGCTTTCGATAACTGTCAGCATTCTACCCCGCACACCTAAATGTGACAGGTCTCGCAATATGCCGAAGCGCCATGCAGTGTAATATTGCCTTTTCCATATCGAGGAACACAGAAAAAAAAAATTGCTTATGAACAAAAGCTTCGCGAATTTGTGCTTCGATACGAACAAGGTTGTCAGTGGTGAACCGAGCCTCTCTAAACCCACACTGGTATGGGTCAAGTAGGCCACTGATTTCAAGGAAGTGCATCGGGTGCCTGTTTTTTCATTTTTTCAAAGACTTTGCAAATACAGCTGGTTAATGCTATTGGCCTGTAGCTGGAAACTGAGGCCGGGTCCTTGCCTTGTTTTAGAATTGGGATAATGATAGCTTCCTTCCAGGCTGAGAGTAGCTCGCCAGAAGACCATATCGCATTATACAGAGAGAGGAGAGCTTTCTGGGTTTCAGTGGGCAGGTGTTTTAACATTTCGTATGACACACGGTCCGGGCCTGGGGCAGATTTTTATTGCAGCAGGCAAGTGAGGCCTGCAGTTCAGCCAAACAGAAAGGTTCGTTGTATGCCTCATGTGTTCTGGGCTTGCGCTCTAATCTCTGTTTTTCTATTGCGCTTTTGTATCGTCGGAACGATTCACTATAGTGTGTTGAGCTGGAGACCTGTTCAAAGTGTGCTCCGAAAGTGTTTGCCTGGTCTTCCAAACTCTCCCCTTGTGTGTTCACTAGAGGAAGCGAATATGCTCCTCGTCCTGCCACCTTACCAACCATACTGATGATGATGAGTAGTTTTTACTGGCGCAAGGGCCAATTGATGGCCAAAGAGCGCCATTTAATTGACTACAAATATGAACAATGGTATGGTGCGTGGCTGTAAAGGGGCCTTAAAATTCCTCGCTCTAATGTGGGTTAAAACATGAAAGTAATAAAATAATGACAGTGGCATGACATATGTGTAGTGATAGTGGATGGCAAAATGTCATGATAATAAAACCATGATGAAGATGTAGTCACCGCAGCCACGACCACTCTATAGGGGTCGTGCTACAGATGACCTCGAAATATCGGGTGAAAGCTTTGCACATCTTTTAAAAACGTAAAAAGTGCTTGCAGTTTAAAAAGCGGATCCCTACCGATGAGCATCCCAGGGTGTAGAGGGAGCTGCTGTCGGTAGGGCAGTAAAAAGTGCTTTTTTCTTAGAGCATCTAGCTCATTGCACTGGACGAGAATGTGGAGAACCGTAAGGGTCTCTCCACATTCTCGTAAGGGGCTCTTGTGTGTATGAATTGATCCCTGACAAAAACTTCTGCCAGCTTTCTCTTCTGGCGTGCCGACGCGTATCCTAGCTTGAGACTTTATTTTCTTGAAGGTGTCAAGATTTTCGGCTGTCGGTGAGTTCCGAAGCAGCCTCCAAGCTCTGTTTTGCTGTTTGCGAGCGTTTCGGCATTCAAAGTTCCACCATGGCACACGCCATTTCACAGGGTGTCCATTTGTTTGTGGGATTCATTTTGTTGCAGCATCAATCAAAAACGCTGTGAAGAAGTTGACAGCAACATCAATGTTCAAAGTACATATATCATTCCAACCTAGACGAGCGATGGTATAAAACTGTTCCCAGTCGGCTCTGTTTATGAGCCACTTGGGAACACGTGGTGGACATTCAGTTACTGTATTTGTGCTCAAAACTACGGGGAAGTGGTCACTTCCGTACAGATTACTGACGAATTTCCACTGGAGTAGAGGCACAAGAGATGGAGATACTATGCTTAGGTCTATGGAGGAGTAGGTGTTATTGGCGAGATTATAATAGGTTGGTTCTTTTCGATTTAGGAGACACGCGCTCGACGAGAGAAGGAATTGTTCGATCAGTCGACCTCGCGCGTCATACCGAGAGTCACCCCATAGCCTGCTATGCGCATTAAAGTCTCCAAGGAGAACATAAGGTTTCGGAAGTTCATCAATTAAAGAGTGTAAATCACGTTTTTGCAGCTGATAGCTAGGAGGAATGTAAATAGTGCAGATTGTGATCAGTTTATCAAAAAGAACCGCTCGAACAGCCACTGCCTCAAGGGATGTTTGGAGTTGTGTGTGCATGCAATTCCTTGATTCACTATGATGGCAACACCTCCGGATGATGTCATGGCATCATCACGGTCCTTTCGAAAAATAGCGTATTTACGAAGAAACTGTGTGTTTTGAATTAAGGTGTGTTTCTTGTACACACAGCACTTTTGGTGAGTGTTTGTGTAAGAATTCTTGGATGTCGTCAAGGTTGCTGAGAAGGCCCCCGACGTTCCATTGTATGATTTATGTGTTCATGGTGAATGTAAAATAGTGCTGTGTGTATGAAAAGCGAGTGGCTGTTTAGACGGGGAGTTTGAGTTCACTTACCAGGGCCGTCACCAGGCCCTGTTATTTGCTTTTTTGTTTTCTTGGCGCGCTCCAAGGAGCCACGCCGCTCTTTCGGCACCAAGGGTGCCGACGTATCCATTGCCTCCTCGGAGGCACGGGATGCCCGCTCGTGCGGGCTGTTAGTTCGGATTTCGGGCTTCGCCTGGTGAGGGTAGGCCTTGAGACCCGAAGACTCTGGAGTCTCTGGTTTCTGTTTGGGAGTAGGCCGTGTAGCCTGGGCTACAGCCGCCTTGGAGGCAGGTGCCACAACCGCCGGCTCGGTATGCGCGGGCCGAAGGAGTGGCGAGGGCTGGTGCGGCGGTGCCCCCTGGCGCGCCGCATCAGCGTATGTAGGTCCATAGAATGGAGCGACTCTTCGCCGTGCTTCCTTAAACGTAATGTCCTCCTTCACCTTATGTGTAATTATTTCTTTTTCTTTTTTCCAGTATGTGCAGGAGCGTGAATATGCGGCATGGTTTCCTTCGCAGTTTACACAGTGTGGCGGTTGTTTGCAGTTCTCAGACACGTGGCCTAGGACTCCACATTGTGCATAAGTCAGGCGACCACTACAGGTTTTAGAGCCATGGCCATACCTCTGGCATTGGAAGCAACGACGAGGGTTTGGTATATACGGCCTGATAGATGTCTTTGTGTACCCTGTTTGAATGGAGTCTGGTAGTTTACTGGATGCAAACGTGAGTATCAAGTGTTTCGTTGGTATTTCCTTATTATCTCTTCTGATGATTATTCTCTGTAGATTATTGACATTTTGGCTCTTCCACCCTTCCAAAAGTTCAGTTTCGGTGAGTTCAAGTAAGTCTGCATCAGATACCACTCCGCGAGTGATGTTCATGGATCTCTGTGGTGTTACAGCAATCGGTACGTCACCAAACGTTGAGAGGCTGTCTAGCTTCACAAAATGTGCTTTGTCCCGAATTTCGAGAAGATCTCCGCTAGCCATTTTGGTTACTTTGTATCCAGCCCCGAGAGTTTCAGTAAGACACCTGGCAACTACGAAAGGAGATACGGTCCTGGCTTGCTTTCCGGTTTTTTCACAGAGAATGACGTGGAAGTGGGAAAAAGTTTCTATTGGCTGGTTAAAGAAATTTATGTCGTCGGTGCGTGCCCGCTTTAGGCCGGTACGATCAGACAGTTGACGGAATGCTCCATGCATGCCGGTCTTATTTTTGTTCAGCAGCGTTGGCGGCCACCCACCACGGAGCCCAACAAGGGGACGCTGCAAGTTTGCAGGTGCTGAAAGCTTGCAGACGTGAGCCGTACAATACTGCCATAACCCAATGCGCCTAGACCAAGGTAGGCTATTTGCAGTGCCCAGACTGTATGCGGACGCCGTCAAATCAGTTCCCTTCAGACGCCGCGTTCCATCTAAGTGCTGCTTGATATAACGTTATGTTGGCCGAGCGGGTCTTGTTCTCAGTGTAGTGATGACAAGTGAAACGCCGGTTGAAGGGTTAACCCTTGCCGCCAGGAAAATTGGAAGTAAACAGAAGAGAGGAGAAGACAGGACAGATAGTGAGAGATAAAGACGAAGATGTAGGCAGAGAGAGATAGGAAAAGGCGACTGCCAATTTTCCCTGGGTGGGTCAGCCCAGGGGTGCCGTCTACGTGAAGCCGGGGCCAAAGGGGTGTGTTGCCTCTGCCTAAGGGCCTTAACGATCCATCACCCAGCGTCGGCTCAACCCCCAGGATCCCCTTTCCCCCGGAAACGGCAAAACCACGCACGGCTAGGCGTTGGAGGGAGTAGAAACTCCCCCGTTAGCTCGGGTCCGTGGTGTCGCTACACACCAAATGCCTACTTGCGCAGGCGCCCCTGCGGCGGTCCAACGGGTAGAGATTATGGCTAGGGCCAGCGGAGCCCTGGAATAGGGGCCCAACCATTTGGAATGCTCCGCGTTATGCGCAAATAAAGTTTTCTCTCTCTCTCCGCGCACGCCAAGGTGGGACAGGTCTCTTCGAATTCCAAAATGCCATGTTGTATCATAAGCGTTTTCGATATCGAGGAACACAGAGAGAAAATATTGTTTATGGACGAATGAGTCTCTGATCTGTGCCTCGATACGAACAAGGTGGTCTGTGGTTGATCTACTTTCTCGAAACCCGCACTGAAATGGGTCGGGCAAATTGTTTGTTTCAAGAAAATGTACAAGTCGGCAGTTTATCATTTTTTCGAAGACTGCACAAGTCGGCAGTTTATCATTTTTTCGAAGACTGCACAAGCAGCTTGTAAGTGCAATAGGCCTATAACTCGAAGCTAAAGAAAGGTTCTTGCCCTCTTTCAAAATGGGTATAATAATAGCCTCTTTCCAGGAGGTAGGAACAGTGCCAGAAAACCAGATAGCATTGTACAAAGTAAGGTTTCTCGTGTTTCGATTGGGAGGTTTTTTAACATTTCATACACCACACGGTCAGAACCTGGGGCAGAAGTACTGCAGGAGTTTCAAGATGTTTGGAGCTCAGCTAGACAGAAAGCTTGGTTATATGCCTCGTATCTAGTGGATTTGTGTTCGAGTTTCTGCTTTTCTATTCTTGTTCTGTATTTTTGGAAAGTGTCAGTATAGTGGCACGAGCTGGATACCTGTTCGAAGTGTGCACCGAGGAAGTTTGCCTGATCTTCCAAGGTATCACCCTGAGAGTTTACGAGGGGAAGTGTGTGTACTTGTTTTCCTGCTATCCTACCGACCATGTTCCAGACTTTAGCCTCCTGTGTGTATGAATTGATCCCTGACAAAAACTTCTGCCAGCTTTCTCTTCTGGCCTGCCGACGCGTTCTCCTGCCTTGAGACTATTTTCGTGAAGGTGTCAAGATTTTCGGCTGTCGGTGAGTTCCGAAGCGGCCTCCAAGCTCTGTTTTGCTGTTTGCGCGCGTTTCGGCACTCAGAGTTCCACCATGGCACACGCCGTTTTCCTGGGTGTCGATTTGTTTGTGGGATGCATTTTGTTGCAGCATCAATCAAAAAAGCTGTGAAGTAGTCGACAGCAACATCAATGCTTAAAGTACATATGTCACTCCAATCTATACGAGCGATGGTATAAAACAGTTCCCAGTCGGCTCTGTTTATGAGCCATTTGGGAACACGGGGTGGACACTCAGTTGCTGTAGTTGTGCTCAAAACTACGGGGATGTGGTCACTTCCGTACAGATTACCGACGACTTTCCACTGGAGTAGAGGCGCAAGAGATGGAGATACTACGCTTAGGTCAATGGAGGAGTAGGTGTTATGTGAGAGATTATAATAGGTTGGTTCTTTTCTATTTAGGAGACATGCGCTCGACGAGAGAAAAAACTGTTCAATCAGTCGACCTCGCGCGTCGCAACGAGAGTCTCCCCATAGCCTGCTATGCGCATTGAAGTCTCCAAGGAGAACATAAGACTCCGGAAGTTCATCAATTAAAGAGTGTAAATCATGTTTTTGTAGCTGATAGCTAGAAGGAATGTAAATAGTGCAGATTGTGATCAGTTTATCAAAAAGAACCGCTCGAACAGCCACTGCCTCAAGAGTGTATGGAGTAGTGTGTGCATGCAATTCCTCGATTCGCTATGATGGCAACACCTCCGGATGATGTCATGGCATCATCACGGTCCTTTCGAAAAATAACGTATTTACGAAGAAAATTTGTGTGTTTTGAATTAAGGTGTGTTTCTAGTACACACAGCACTTTTGGTGAGTGTTTGTGTAAGAGTTCTTGGATGTCGTCAAGGTTTCTGAGAAGGCCCCTGACGTTCCATTGTATAATTTGAGTGTTCATGGTGAATGTAAAATAGTGCTGTGTGTACGAAAAGCGAGTGGCTGTTTAGACGGGGAATTTGAGTTCACTTAACAGGGCCATCACCAGGCCCTGTTATTTGCTTTTTTGTTTTCTTGGCGCGCTCCAAGGAGCCACGCCACTCTTTCGGCACCAAGGGTGCCGACGTATCCATTGCCTCCTCGGAGGCACTGGATGCCCGCACGTGCGGGCTGCTAGTTTGAGTTTCGGGCCTCGCCTGGTGAGGTGAGGCCTTGAGACCCGAGGACTCTGGAGTCTCCGGTCTCTGTTTGGGAGTAGGCGGTGTAGCCTGGGCTACAGCCGCCTTGGGGGCAGGTGCCACAGCCGACGGCTCGCTCTGCGCGGGCCGAAGGGGTGGCGAGGGCTGGTGCGGCGGTGCCCCCTGACGCGCCGCATCAGCGTATGCAGGTCCATAGAATGGAGCGACTCTTCGCCGTGCTTCCTTAAACGTAATGTTCTCCTTCACCTTCAATGTAATTATTTCTTTTTCTTTTTTCCAGTACGTGCAGGAGCGTGAATATGCGGCATGGTTTCCTTCGCAGTTTACACAGTGTGGTGGTTGTTTGCAATTCTCAGACCTGTGGTCTAGGACTCCACATTGTGCACAAGTCTGGCGACCACGACAGGTTTTATAGCCATGCCCATACCTTTGGCATTGGCAACAACGACGAGGGTTTGGTATATACGGCCTGAGAGATGTCTTCGTGTACCCTGTTTAAATGGAATCTGGTAGTTTACTGGATGCAAACATGAGTATTAAGTGTTTTGTTTGTATTTCCTTATTATCTCTTCTGATGATAATTCTCTGTACATTATTGACATTTTGGCTCTTCCACCCTTCCAAAAGTTCAGTTTCGGTGAGTTCAAGTAAGTCTGCGTCAAATACCATTCCGCGAGTGGTGTTCATAGATCTGTGTGGTGTTACGGTGATTTTACAAATGTGCTTTGTCCCGAATTTCGAGAAGTCTCCGCTAGCCATTTTGGTTACCTTGTACCCAGCCCCGAGAGTTTCAGCAAGACACCTGGCAACTACGAAAGGAGATACGGTCCTGGCCTGCTTTCCGGTTTTTTTCACAGTGAATGACGTGGAAGTGGGGAAAGTTTCTATTGGCTGGTTGAAGAAATTTATGTCGTCGGTGCATACCCGCTTTAGGCCGGTACGCAGCATTGCCAGATTGGCCTATTTATAGCCAAATTGGGCGACTTATTTTTTTTTCTGGCGTTGTTTTAAACGGCATGGCTATGTTGCTGTTTTTGGGCTGCATCTGTACAAATGATAGCCCGTTCTCAAAAGCGTGTTTTATTGATGCGCGCTACGTTTGGTAAGCGTGGAACTAGGTGCTGAATGTGCCGACATTTGTCGGTTGGGTATGCAGTGTACTAAAAGCTACGGAGAACTGAAAGAGAGGTGTGCTGTTCGGCGCTGGTCGGAGGGTAAGCAGCGCCCCTGGCGGCCGCTGCTTACCAACTGGCCTCACAAGTTTTGCTTGTTAAATTTATGCTGTTTTGTTGCCTTAAATAGTGCTGTTTCTCTATTTATTAGTATAAAATTGTATGGACTTTAAGATCTCTTAAATTTGGTTGAAATACATTTAGGCGGCGCTGGCTGCAACAAAAATTCGCTGGGGCACGCCGGACTCGCATTCTCCATTGGTGATAGTTTCCTGCATGACACACGTCTATCTGCTAGTGAAGCAAGGTCCGCTGGCGCGCGCCATATCGCGTTAGGCGGAACAACGTGCCAACGGGCGTGATACTGAAATCAGCTAACAAGAAGAAATAGACGACGTTTCGCTATTGTCTCGCGTTGTTGCCCGAGTACTGGCTGAGGTGGCGGGACTGCGCATATCATGGGAAAGTGGGCGAAATACGCTCGAAATTACCAAAAAGAATGAGAAAACAACGAAGACTTCAAAGGTGAGTGCCAGCGATTAGTATAATATGTACCCTGCGATATATTTGTGGGTTAACCACTTTCGTTGTACTGCATTTTCCGATAGACTGGCTCACGTCGTCAAGCGAGAACAAAGGATACGGCACGGACATGGCGTACTGCAAGGTATGCGACTGCAAGCTGCGACCGCACCTGCAAGACCTGCAGCTGCACACCACAAGAAACAAGCACGTAGAAAATATCAAAAGGATGAAGCTGGCTGCTGTCACCAAACCTATCGACTCGCATTTCAAGCCCGGACCCTCGAAGCCTACAGGAATGGAGTTAAAAGTTGCGGAGCTGCGCCTTGCGGCACACGTCGCCGTGCACAGTTCACTCTCCACAGCCGACCACTTGGCTCCACTCTTGGCAAGCACGTTTCCGGAATCAAAAGTTGCTTCCGGAGTGACGTTGGGACGCACGAAATGCACAGCTTTAGTGTCGAAGGTCCTAGGGCCTACTTTTCGGGAGATGTTAGTCGAAGACATAGGAGAGCAGCCGTACTCACTGATAGTGGACGAAAGCACTGACATATCTTGCGAGAAAGAATTAGGAGTCGTTGTCCGCTACTTTTCCAAGCGTGCCAATGATTTCCTAACCCGGTTTCTTGGGCTCATTTCGATAACAGATGCTTCTGCTACGGGAATGTTCAACGAACTGAAATCATTTCTTGAGTCTTGTAACTTGGACCTAAAAAGGTGTGTTGGCATCGGCACGGACAGTGCGAGTGTGATGTGTGGACGGAACCATTCGTTGTATTCCCTGATGAGAGACGAAAACCCTAAGCTGATTCTTGCAAAATGCACATGCCATTCCCTTCATCTAGCCTGCAGTGAAGCGACTGCTGCTCTCCCAGCTAACATAGAGTTCCTCGTGCGGGAATGCTATAACTGGTTTTCATGTTCGCCGAAACGGCGAGAGCAGTATCCCCGAATCTATTCCGCGATCAATGACTGCGACCCACTCAAGCTCATCAGCATAGCTAACACAAGGTGGCTCAGTGTTGCTGCCGCAGTAAATCGCATTATTGACCAGTGGAGCGAACTGCGTTTGCATTTCGGACTAGTGCAAAATACTGAGCGGTGCTATACTGCACGACTACTGCATGAGATGCTTGAGGACGAAAAAAACCATTTGTACCTCCTTTTCGCTCAGCCCACCATAATGGAATTTGACAAAGTGAACAGGTTATTCCAATTCGAAAATCCTGACCCGGTCAAGCTTTTTGAAGACTTGGAGTTGCTTGTCAAGTCAATGCCGTTGCGAGTAGCTTTGAAAGAGCACGCTTTTCCCACTGCGGAGTGGGAGAAGCATTTGCTTCATGTGCAGGCTTGTAATTCTGGAACTGTTTTTTCAGATGCGCTTCACAACAGCACGCTTTCAGAGGAAGAGAAGAACCAGATGTTGGTTCGCTGCCGTGGGTACCTAGTGTCGTGCATGAAGTCTCTGCTCAAAAGGCTGCCAAGCAACCTGGAGTTGTTCGAGAACTTTAAGTTCTTAAGGCCCTGCTATGTTTGCGACGCATCTTTTAGTACATTTCACAAGGTCATTTCTATGGTCACAGCACCATGCAGCACATCAATCCTTGAGAGTGAGTATGTGTCGTTGCAGGCAATGCACTCTTCTCTTGCATTGAGCGACAATGTTAGCGAATTCTGGAGGGCTGTCGCGAAAGCTACTAACAGTGTGGGTGAAGCTCTTTTTTCTAACTTGTCAGCGATGGTGATTGCACTTCTTTGTTTACCTGCGTCGAACGCCGCTGTAGAGAGAGTGTTCAGTCTCGTGACTGTAACAAAGACTGACCACAGAAACAAACTCACTGTGCGGAATCTGGAAATGATTCTGCACGTTCGGTGTGGCTTGAAAGAGTATTTCGGCTGCTGTAACAATTTTAAGCCAAGCGAGCGCTTTTTGGAGAAATTTAAGAGTGCTGTCAGGTATGAGGTGTATTACGTTCCTAGAGCATCGAATAGTGCGCGACAATGTGCAATATTTTCTTAGTCTTGCTTTACATCAGTTTACTTGTAATCACAAGGAAGTCGGCCAGTGTTTTTCGGTCTCATCAGTCTGGCAGCAAGTTGTATGTACAGCGAGGTATGCTGTGTTTTCTTGCATGTCTCATGTCAGTTGCATTTACACAGAAGTTAGTATTTTCTTATCTCTTTGTTATCAATTTGGCAGCAAGTCTTGTGCTGCGAGGTGTATGTTTTCATTCTTGCTGTATCTCCATGGATGTTTATTTAGAAGAAATTCACTGTCTATTTTTTTTTCATTGATTGATTTAGAGTATCTTGCTGTTTCTCAATTTATTTGTATAGGCGTAAAAGCCTTGTTTTTCTCTGTCACAGTAATTCTTGCTAATAAAATAACTCTTTGTACCACTTTGCAGTGCATGGTTTTTGAACATCAATCTTGGCTACATTGGGCTACTTCTTAATTGGGCCCAATTGCATGGGTGGCTATTTTTGGGCTACATGTTTTTTTAAATTTTGGCTGCGCCCCATTCTGCCATCTGGCAACACTGCCGGTACGATCAGACAGTTGAGGGAATGCTCCATGCATGCCTGTCTTATTTTTGTTCAGCTGCGTTGGCGGCCACCCACCACGGAGCCCAACAAGGGGACACTGCAAGTTTGCAGGTGCTGAAAGCTTGCAGACGTCAGCCGTACAATACTGCCATAACCCAATGCGCCTAGACCAAGGTAAACTATTTGCAGTGCCCAGACTGTATGCGGTCGCCGTCAAATCAGTTCTTTTCAGACGCCGCGTTCCTTCTAAGTGCTGCTTGATATAACGTTATGTTGGCCGAGCGGGTCTTGTTCTCACTGTAGTGATGACAAGTGAAACGCCGGTTGAAGGGTTAACCCTTGCCACCAGGAAAATTGGAAGTAAACAGAAGAGAGGAGAAGACAGGACAGATAGATAGTGAGAGATAAAGACGAAGATGTAGGCAGAGAGAGATAGGAAAAGGCGACTGCCAATTTCCCCTGGGTGGGTCAGCCCAGGGGTGCCGTCTACGTGAAGCCGGGGCCAAAGGGGTGTGTTGCCTCTGCCGGGGGGCCTTGAAGGTCCAATCACCCAGCATAGGCTCAACCCCCAGGATCCCCTTTTCCCCGGACACGGCAAAGCCACACACGGCTAGGCATGGAAGGAAGTCAAAACTCCCCCGTTAGCTCGGGTACGTGGTGTCGCTACACACCAAACGCCTACTTTGCGCAGGCGCCCCTGCGGGGATCTTTAACCTCTTCAAGCATGCTGAGCGGCTACTTGTCGACTATGCGGACTGGAACACTGTCTACTGGGACACGATCGATGGTGTGCTCGACACGTACACGCTAACATTCCCATGCTCTGAGCACAAAGAAGTGATCGCGATGCTGCTGTTACTATGTAAGCATGCGAATGAGGCAGCATTGTCAGCATGTCAAGGGGGCTCTAAAGAAGCAGTCACAGGAGAAGAAGAAGCTCGCAAAGCTCTACTCGTCGTAGCCATCCAGCAAGAGAGAAAAGCGAAGTACATTGGAGGTCAGCAATGTGTGAAAAATTATTCAAGGTCAGTATGCGAGAGTAACGCCTAAAATTGTGTTTTTAGTAAAATGTTTTCAAATCTTTCAAGCGCTGATTTGAAATGGCTTTTTGCTTGATGAAAATATTTCTTGTTGCATTTTTTCCCGAAATGCCTCACTGGCTATCGGTGATTTGTTTGCAAGTGCTTTGAATAAAGTTGTTTGAGTTGTTCTTCTTATAACAAAATATTTTGTCTTTTGAATGTGCACGAAGCTTTAATATGTAAGTGTGCATATATATATGGACACAAACACACCGGTATGCGCACTCATGCAAACATACATACATCCACACGCAATCCCATAAGGTCCCTTTTTTGTATTCCGCAGAGTCCCTGCCTGGCACGATCCTAGATGAGTTGTCCCCAGTAAGCTATTTTATTTATTTGTTATTGCTCTCCAGGCTGCATGACATTGGTTAAAGGAGGGACAATAACAAAAGAGAATTTAGCTGTACAAGCACAGAAATTGTGACAAGGTTGGTGAAGGTAGTAACTCGACCATCTTAAACTCGGGGCACAGATGAAACAGGAATAACAAAACTGGCCCCCATTTGCATTCTGTAAAGTTTTACGTGAAGTTGAATAATACCATAAATATAAGGCAAGCAACAAGCGCATAAAGTATATTTAAGCGAAAGATTTTTTAGTGGGACTGATGGCGTCCTGTCAAAAAACATGCGAATTCTCATAGACTGGCTGCTGGACCGAAAAACTCAAGATTTCTGGACATGCGACGCATGCGCGAAACCGGGATTCTATTTCGTCAAAACGACTATTTGAAAATCGCGAAAAAGGACCGGCTATAGATATGGCGATTCCGCATCGTACAGGAAGAACGAGTGCAATAGTATACCCTTATCTCGTAAATCACGTATCGGCACACATTTAAATCACTCGTAGATGCGTTTACATAGCGCGCGAAAAATCGTTGCGCGGGTTCGTACTTTATTTGCGATTTAAGGTTTTGAAGGTTTTTACACATAAGATAGTAAGGCTGCACTGCAGTAAAAACCCTTGTGGGCACGTTCCGGCAAACCGCGCACAAGCAGCCGCAGCTTCTGCAGCAGCGTGGCTGGGCCCCCATACACTAGCGCCATCTACCAGCCATAGCGAAAAGCGGCAGAGCGCCGAACGAGTTGTGGTCGCGTCGCCGGGGAGAGTCACCACCTAAACTATTCTTACACCGTGGCCTTTATAGAGAAAGAAGGTAAATCGACGATGGCTTGGTCAGCGGTTATCACAAGTGCGCTCACGCCTGAGGCCCAGTATTGATAACGTCCCAGTTCCTGGTCAATGTGAAGATGTCGGCGAACCAGCCTAAGCGAGCGCGACAGCCGAATTTCACAAAAAAGGAGCTAGCCATTCTCGTCGATGGCTACGAGGTGAACCCGCGGCCATTGAAAGTCGAGGAGAGGGTCCCCGAGGGTCCCTGGCCAAATGGAGGGACAACATCACGGCAACATCATGTGCTGTCTCGGGGATCGTTCGAACGCCCGCCGAGGTTCGAAAAAAATGGTGCGACGTCAATAGCGCCGCCAAGGCGCGAGGTGAGACTCTTTTACCTTATTGTTCGCACACGTGCTGTAACATAAGCACTCTTTTAGGGTCATGAATGTGTGAACTTGTGTTAGCGTCAGCGCACTTAAACACGCAAATAATCAGTCTGCAATGACCTGGCAAGATCGATACATTCACTGCATATCAACTGCAGAAGCCCGCCAGATATCACGTTGTATAAACAAGTGCGTGGTCGCTGGTTTCGTTCTTAGGCCCAACGACCGCAAGCATGCACTTGAGCAGTTTAACTATATGAAAAATTTTACGCCGAAACAAGATTACATGTAATGCTAGTAGCCATAATGAAATGAACTTTTATCGCCTGAGAATTTATACCATGCACCTAAATTTTTGAGGTGGCCGCGTGTCCTTTCAATGTGTGCCACAATACGGCTGTGGGGGCCAGGCACTTAAAAAAAAAAAAGCGACACCAATGCTTATGAGCTACCTACCTCAGCTGTGCACGCGAAGTAAAACGAGAGAAAAATGACTAGGCGAGTCATGCTTTAGCTGTACTACAAGGCATTGGTGACAATGAAACTTCACGCAATATATTTGTAATATCTTTTCTAAAGCGTTCAGTAGTTCTTGGTACTTATCCGGGTGCGTTGAGTTCCCCAGTTTATAATCTTACAAATATGCGACAGAAAACTGCTGCAGATACAGGTACACCATTTATTATCAGCTCTCCAACAGCTGCTGCAGTTCGCCGGAGCTAGGCGACAAATGGTTGCGGACCAGAGGACGTGGCACCTTTGGGCGAATTTGAAACCCGTGTAGCAAATGCACTGGACCCGGAAGCGATTTCCGGAGTCTCTGGTGGCATGAATGTAGGTGCCTCAAGTGCAGATATGAATGCGAACACGTGTGCCTGTATATACAGCTAGACAGCGCGCTTGCACAGCGGTCTCAGTAATGCGGAGATAATCGTATGTAGTTATAGCTAAATATTGAAATAATAATGGTTTATTTATACTGCCAACCTTCTCGCTTGAAAAAGCCTCAGAAGATTACTTTGCAGCATACCTCAAAAACATGGAGGGAGACTGAGCCATAATAGCTGCACGTCCACAAAATGCATTCTACGAGGCGACTCAGGCACTTCCACCGGCGAGAAGTATCTCAAAATCTACCGTGCTGCAGTGACTATTCTAGAACGTTACTGATAGCAGACTAAATTGATGATAGCAAGAGCTGTGATCAATGTTACCTGGGCTACAGAAACAGAGACTAAAAGATTCATCACTCAAGCTTTGTATGCCTGACTGAGGAGCTGGCGCCCATCCCTCCACTGATCATTGTTTGCAGCTTTAATGGCCAATCACCAAGCTTAAAAGGAGACGATGAATCTACCCTTTAGGAAAAGGTATGCATGTTGTTACGTTTGGCCCGGCAATTCGTCTGAGCAGACAGCATTGAGCGCAAGATGGTCTACTAGGAAGGCTTTATACCCCATCAGCGCGCCCAGTCTGCAAGACGCTGCCCGGTAGACATTCCAGAAAGCAGTCGGGTTTCAACGAAAGCTTCGCGAAAGCCTTTTGTTGAACGGGCTCGAACAGCGGGGCACCGGCGCCACTGTGGCGGGTCTCATTAGGTCAACCTCTTGGCTAGGCTTTAGTCATTCATCTACGCGAGGCCATCTCACCGCACCGACAGCCCGGAAGCGTGGGAAGGCGTCGAAGAAGCCATTCACCGGGATCGAGCACTTGGCAGCCTGAACGTGAAAGCAGCACGGACCGCTGCCGACGTTCGGGTTAGCGGCCATCTCCCCGGAGGAGCCCAACTTTCCCTCTTCCGGACTCTACCACCTCACCCTGCGGTGCCTTTAATGCGTGGGCCGAGTGCATCTTTGTGTGGTGCGTTCCTGTTACCATTGGACCGTTTCGCACAGCAGAAAGGTGCAATATCTGCACCCTTTCTGGTGGGTAGACCACAAAGACTTCGTCCCCTGATTTGTGGCAAGAATGATCACCACTTCTTTCAGAAGGCGGTGACGGCGGGCTATAAAAGCCGAAGCATTTTTGTAAATAGGGCTGAATCATGTGAGCTGAATCTTGCTGAATTTTCGGCTGAATCTTGTACGGAATCATGAGCTGAACCACTGTTGTACATATTGCGGGATCTTCTGCATCCCTGTACAGTTCCTTTCTTGCTCCTATAATGAAAATGAACCTTCGTTCAGTCTCTTTTAATGCGTCTCCACGCTGGCGAAGATCAGCTATACGGACGACGGTGGAAAGCCCACTACCCTGAAGAGAACCCGTCTGTCGTGGTTAGGTTCGTCACGTAGGAAGCCATGTGACGCGAAGAAGATGGAGACAGTCAGGAAAACAAAAGGAAGTTATATTGGACGAAAAAAAACTTGCGCAAACAGTGTTAAAGTTGTACACGCAAGCAGTTCACACACAAAAGAAAAGAGTAAACAGTCTCACAGTCTGTGCCGTAGCCCGGTGCCTTGAAGTGGGACCCGTTGCTAGCTCGGATGCAGTCGTCATTTGGGTGCACAGGTCAGCATACCACTGTAGAGGGCATCACCAGGCCTAAGCGTAGCTATGGTGGCTAGAGGGGGGAAGTGTGACGGGCGCTGTATCCCCGCCATGGGAGAGGGATGCGCGGAACGCAATGAAAGTTCTGGCCGCCGCAAGGGGCGCTGGTGTAGTAGTAGGTGCTCGCCACGCTTGCTTTGGCACGCTCGTTCTCTCTGTGCTGTGCCGTCACCTTGTTCGGATGCTACGCGCTCGCTGTCGTTTGTTTACCCATGTGTTCTTCGAACCATGCCGTCAAATCGTGCAAGTACATGCTTCGTCCCTGGCTGTAAAGGCGGGTATAGATCGTGCTCGGAGAAGCTTTCCGTCTTTAAAGCCCCGAAGGATCTCTCGAGGCGAGAGCAATGGGCTCGAAATATTAAGCGGGCTGACAAAGAGCTGACGAGAGACAGTGTCGTTTGCGAGCGGCATTTCGACGCCAGTTTCATCGAAAGGACATACCGCCACATTATAAACGGTGAGGTTGTCGAGATACCCCGCGATTGTCCGCGTTTATCAGAAGATGCGGTGCCTACGCTGTTCCCAGACGCACCGAAGTACTTTACCAAAAAAGCGCCCGTGAAAAGAAAGGACAGAAATATATGTGAGCAGCGCGGACCTGCTAAAAAACGGCAAAAGCCGAACTCTGTCAGCAGGCAAGAGCCCGAAGCACACGTGCAGCAGCAGGAGCACGAGGATCCCAATGTTCTTCCTGAGGTGGAGACATCTGATGCAGTTCACGCCGACGCCGAAGTTCACAGGGTGTGCGGCAACCTCCGTCTACCCGACGAAACATGGAACAAGTTAACGTTTTGCAGTGAACGTGATTCTGCGTTATACGGCGTTTGTGAGCTCGAGGGCGAGCAGGTGGACCACATCTTGCTGCCCAAGTTTGTGAAATTCAAAGCTAATAGCAGCCAACAGAACTCATTGTGTTGCTTTGTATACTTGAGGGGCAAATTGCATTCACAGTGTACCGTCTCCTCGCCGGAAGAAGCGCAGTCGGTGCTCGACAGCACACATGCACTTGCATTGTGTCAAGGCTGCGGCATGAGACCGGAAAAGCAAGGACAGTATGTATTGTTTGCTGGGAATTACTTTTCTGCCAAGTGTACTTATGTGTGTGAGAGTGGCTCCTGCATACACTGCAAATACCTCAGAAAACTGGTGCAAAACCAAATGTCGCGAAAGCGGCGTAGCGGGGGCATGTACAAACGTCAGAAGAAGCTCGCTAACACACGCCGCAGCTTGCGTACTGCTCAGAAGAAGGTGCTGAATGCAGAACGCGAATTAGCAGCGATGCGGCAGGCAAATCAGCAAATTGCCGACGAGGTGCTGGGCGCTCGCATTAAAAGTTTGCCTGAAAAGCAACAAATGGCTGTCAGGGCCTGCTTCGAGGCAGCTACAAGAAAATCAACATCTGGGATGTTGTATGAGAAGGAATGGATTTTGGAGTGTGTACTTCTGCGGATGTGTAGTCCTAAACTATACGAGCAGCTTCGTAAGCAAAAAGTTCTTATATTACCAAGCAGGACGTGTCTCCAGCGCTATACTCGCAGCTTCAAAAGTGGCTTTGGATTTAACAAAGCAGTTTTCAACGCCCTTGCTATCAAGACTAAAGATATGGACATCTCCAGTAGACATGGAGGCATCATCTTCGATGAGATGAAGTTGGCTGAGCATTTCAACGTCAGTGCAGCAGGTAAGCGCTACCATTTCTTCAATCGAGCATCAGATCACTGAAGATGCACCACGTTTGCCCAGTATAGGGCCTGTTTTTATACTGCGGAGACAATCAGTTTTTCGTTTTTAACTTATTTCCAGGGACAATGGAAGGCTTCGTTGACCTCGGAAAGTTCACCCAGGAGGAAGATCGGACGACTCCAGCCGACCATGGGATGGTGATGATGTTTCAACCTTTTCAAGGTGAGGAAGCGTTATTATCAATTTTGTGTGCCAACACATGTTTACTGATAAAAGCACTTTCACTTTGCCAAATTAATGAAGAACTTCAAGTCGGCTCCTTATTAGATGTCACGTTTATTGAGAGTGCCTAGTCAGCATAGCGAATTGCACTTGTGTAAGGTGCAAGAAAGCCTGTCAATTTTGTGCGAAACAACTTAGCAGGTCAGGCAGCTGTCTTGCTATAAACATGAGTCTAACTATATGACTGATTTTGTGCAGGTGACTGGACACAGATATTGGGAGTTTTTTCATCCAAAGGGAACATCAAAGCAGAAATGCTGGCGAAGCTTCTTCTAGAGGCCATTCTACTGTCAGAACAAGCCGGACTTTTCGTCGACTTTGTATCCTGTGATGGAGCGACCTGGAATCGGAGCATGTGGAGGTCATTTGGAATTGGCGGTATGAAACAGAACTATTTGTTCTATTGTGGCCAATTTCAACATGCCTGCTATGTGCATGGGGCACGTGAAACAATATATATGCATCTCAATATCAGCGATATATTCCCAGAACAGTGAGGTTTGAAAAGCAGAGATGCTGACTGCTTCTTTTTTCTTTATTTCAGCATCCTCAGTCAAGACCACCTGCAATGTTACCCACACTGTGGACCCCTCCAGAAAGCTTCACTTCTGCTCCGACTTCCCACATTTAGTGAAATGTGTTCGCAACTCATTTGTAAGCACCGGGTTCACCACTCAAGATGGTCGTGCGTGTGTTGAGGACATTGAGGCAGCATGGGAGAAAGACAAAAGTTCTTTAACTCTGAAGGCCATGCCACATATTACGAGAGTGCACATTCGGCCCCATTCTTTTGAGAAAATGAAAGTTAACTTGGCGTTCACACTGTTCAGTGATGAAGAAGGCATGTTTTTGTTCGCATCAGACATTGACGAGATTTCTCGTTCAAAACTAATGCCCACAGTGGAGCTTGTAAAGCGAATGAGTCGACTAATAGCTGTGATGACGTCCAGGTGCCCGCGAGAGGGGCTCAGACCATCATCAGAGAAAGTTGCTGAGCTCGAGGCGTTCCTTTTATTTGTGGATCACTGGGAAGCAGCAGCAAAGACAGCCGGTGGGGGATTCGTGAGTAAGAGCACTGCAGAAGGTTTGCGTGTTACTTTATGTAGCACGCTTTCACTTCTTACCTACTTGACAAAGTCTCTTGGCTTTAGGTACATGCTAACAGCCCGACTAAGCCAGGACAAACTAGAGAATGTTTTCGGAATAATTAGGCAATATTCTGGTACTAATGACCATCCAAATCCCGGGCAGTTCCTAGTGACTGTAAATTGCTTGTCTTTTTACAATCTTGCTAGACCACCAAAGAGTGGGAACTCCCCAGCAGAGCTAGTAACAGCTCTCATTGACACTTCATCACCAGCCACAGGTGATGCCATTTTCGGCATACGAGACATGATCGAAGATATGCTTGAAGTTGGAGATGTTGATGGGGCTAGGTCTACACTGCAGTCTCTAAGTGGTGACCACAGCAGCTACACCGTTCAGAAAAGTGACAGCCGTCTCATTTATTACGTTGCTGGCTATGTTGCGAAAAAATTCAACAAAAAAAGCTCTTGCAACGAGTGCATTTCCACTCTTGCCACCAAAAAATCAGGAGCCATTGTCAAACCGAACAGTGAATTAGTCTGTGAATTCAACAAAGGAGGATTGCTGTATCCTTGTGACAATCTGGCCAAACTTGTGAAAACCTTGGAGGATACATTTACGTTCTACTTTTCTGCTGAAAAGTTGCACTCCTTCAGCATACACGATTTCATGCAGTTCTTGGCAGGTCACAAATTGGATAGAGTTGGCTGCGAAATTCACAGCAAAGAACTGACCGCAAAAGTAGTCCAGTTTTTTCTGCTCACGCGTATGCACTTCTGGACAAAATCTTTGAACAAAGACAGGAGTGCCCAAAGGGAGCGCCAGAAACACTTGAAGTTGAGGAGGGTCAAGTAATTTGACCTCTTAACGTGATATGGAAGTATGTTATGACAAATGTGTGATAAATAAACATGTTTTACCATTTCCCTTGCGTGTATTTAGTATGCATCTAAAGCCGTAAGTTAACAGAAATCATTGGATCTTGCATAGATAGAACTATCGCTAAAATATTCAAACAAAATGTTCAATATCAAAGAGCCTCCAGCTGCAGCATTCCAATCTCCACTTCAAGTTTCTCAAGGAAAAGGAGCCGGAAAATGTAAATGCTTCGAAGATGTCACGCCGAAGGGAAGCCCCTACAATTAAGAGGAAATGAAGGGGGCGGGGGGGGGTACGGACTGAGAGAAAATTTTAAAAAACGCACTGCACTGCAGCCAATATACTCGCTATGAATGATGGAAACAGTTTAGTGTTTTTCCCTCTTTGTGAAATGTAAAGTCGGCAAGTCGTTTATTTCAACTGAACTAGACTATAAACATGGTAAAATCAGCTCAACAAGAACACGATAATAAGAACGACATAGGACGGGCGCTGAAAATTTAGCGCCTGTCCTCTGTCGTTCTCCTTCTCGCCGTACTTTTGCGCTGCTTTTACCATGAAGATCAACCAACTAGCCTAGTTTTGCACGCTGTTGCAGATTAAACATGTCAAAGAAAACCGATATTAGGAAACATTTAAATATGATAACCTCCGTCTGATTTAAAAGCATTCTTGTTTTTTTTTTCTATTGCTTAGCACCGCTCAGAACTTACAACACATGCTTCTTAGCGAAACAAACACGTAGTGCCTTTAACAGCACGGGCGCGGTGTATAAGCGATTATTAGAAAGAAGTGAAACTAACGTCTAGCAGCCATACGCAAAGCAGGCAAATACCGCCGCAAGCACCTACGGCGCAGGTAGCGCCACCTGGTGTGGCCGCCATCTTTCGTCGGGAATTCGTACAGCCCTCCGCTCTTGCCCGTCACACTTCCCCCCCTCTAGCCACCATAGCGTAGCCGTACACTGTCAGCGAAGTCGGCTCGCGGGATGTGGTCGGCAGCTCCGGTCTTTCGAAAGCGCTCGTCGTACTGGATATGTCCGCAAAACCAGTCACCCAGAACTCGTGCCAGGCCACGCCGACAGGCCGTGCCCCGAGGACGTGAATGGCTAGAGGACAGGCAGCCGGATTTTCGAACCTCGTGCGTAGTTGCGGGTTCACCCTAGGCTTCCTTGCGTCGTCTTGTCGGCGTCCGAACAGCTTTATTCTCCGCGAGCGTCTCCTTTCTTTTCAATGGGTGCGCTTTAATACCCCTTCATTTTTGTCATCTTCCAGGTGATGTGGCACTGTCGTCTGCTATGCTAGCAGTTTACAATCTACTACATCACATCACCCCCCACTTAAGAAAGTTCTTCCGGTAGAAGAACTTGAGGGCACTGGGGACACGCTTCGCAGTCGTAAACACACACGTAAGCACCAATGCACACTATAGCAGTTTCGAGCCCCGCACACTCGGCACATTCGGTTACAAAAGTACACACCCGAAAAAAAAAAACAAGTCACAGAACTAAAGCTTCATGATACTTGTATCGCGCTGTAAAGTCCACATCACAAGCTATTAATACCACTGAGCATCGATTCTTTATACAGACGTTGCTCACGGAGTTGGCAAACGGCTCATGCAATCTGCACCTATATTGTCACTGCCTTTTATATACTCAACCGAAAAGTTGTACTACATAAGAATGAGGCTCCACCGTAACACGGGGCTGTTCACATGCTTGGCCGACTTGATGTACACAAGCGGTCTGTAGTCACTCTGTGGAAGGAATGTGTGTCCGAATAGGTAGATATGAAATTTCCGGACCACCCACGTAAGAGCCAGGGCTGCTCGCTCCACGGTAGAGTAAGCAGCTTCGCGTGGTTGCAGTGTACGGCTTGCACATGACACTGAGTGCAGTATTCCTTCCGTTGGAATGGAACGCATGGTAGCTCGTTCCTTTCAGCGTGATCCGCCTGGCAAACAGCTGATGCTTCATGCGGTGGTACAGGCGGCCGATCCTCATACTTTTTCAGTAGGTTTATATGAAATAGCGTACTCCTGGTACTGAGGTCAATTACATAATTGACATCACTTCTCCTCTCAAGGACATTAAAGGGTCCTTTCCACGTCAGAACCAATTTGTTGGCATCCGATAGAAGCAGAAGCAGAACCTTGTCTTCAGGGAATAATTGACGTGGTCTGGCCTTTTCGTCATAATGCTTCTTTTGTACTATCTTCGCTTTCTGAAGCTCCTCCTTAGCTAAACGGCAGGTGTCTTCAAGACGATTCCGCAGTTCCGACTACGTACCCGTAGGATGTTTTTACATAATCATCAAGATGATCAGCGGCCCATAATTCTTTTAATATCGCCAGAGGACCTCTGGTGTAACGGCCGTAGAGCAAGTCGAACGGAGAGAAGCCTAAGCTCGACTGGGGAACTTCGCGTTACGCGAAGAGTAAGGGCGCCAGGTACCGGTCCCATTTCTTCGGACACTCCTGACACATTCTTCTTATCATTTGTTTCAGGGCGCCGTTGAACCTCTCTACAAGGCCATTAGCCAAGAGATGATATGGGGTTGTTGGCAGTTGCTTGAAGGAGAAAATTCGGCTTAGCTCCTTCATTAGGTGTGACGAGAATGACGTGCCTCTGTCAGTAATTATCTCCCGTGGGACTCCTACCCGAGAAAACATCTCTAGAAGTGCCTCAGCGACTTTCTCCGTCTCGATGCTCGGCAATGCTACAGCATGGGGATAACGCGTTGCCATGTCCACCATTGTCAGTACGTAGTTATTTCCGCCCTCTGACATCAGTGATAATGGACCCACAATATCAATGGCTACTCTTTTGAACGGGGTAACAATTCTTAGAGTGTTTCTGAGAAGTACACGACCCACCAAGTGCTTGGGGATAGTTCTTTGACATATATCACACGATTTAACAAATGTGATGTCTGACTGAAACCCTGGCCAGTAGAACTCTTCGAGTACCCGGTCTGTAGTTCGTTTAATTTTCTAATGGCCTGAAGGAATGACTTCGTGGGCCATTTCCATAACAAAATGTCGGAGGCACTTTGGTACCACAAGCTGATTCACCTGCCTCTTAGAGTGAAGGGTGTACTTGTGATAGAGGATTCCGTCCTTCATGAAGAACAATATTTTAGCAAACCTTGTCATGACCTCTAATAACGACTCCGAAGCATTTCCGCAGGCTGCTGTCTTCCTCCTGTCTCATTTTGAAGCCCTGTGGGCTGATGTCCAAGTGGTTAATAACTGGTGCCGGGAGTAGATGCGGATTCCCTGCCTGTCAGTTTACTGCTGCAACTTTTGTCTTGTAACGTGCTGCAACTTTTGTCTTGTCACGGAGCCTGAAACAGCATGGCGAACACGAGCAAGTTTGTCGCCGCCATGCTCGTTGTCGGCGAAAAGACTGTGCTCAGGGTGAGGAAGAGAGTTAAAGCTTCGCATTTTTCAGGAGGCAAAGTGACCAAGTCGTTGCAAAAGTGCCCACGCAATGCGGTGGAAAGAAGACACAGGGCGAAGTTTGAGAGCTTCACGTTGTGCGCGCTGAGGTCATGTGTGCACGATTTCTTTCACCGCAACGAGATACCGACGGTCGAAAGGATAACTGCTGAGTGCTCGGGCGCATGGAACTCCCATCTCAAAGGCAGTGTATTGTGCGTCGCCTGCTTGCCGATATTGGCTTCAAGCTTGAAAACAGAAGCCGCAACTTGCTGCTTATCAACCGGGATGACATCAATTGGCGGAATCGCTACATCTATGACGTGGAGCGTTACCAGGCGGAAGGCAGATACATCTACTACCTGGACGAGATTTGTGTCACAGCGAACACACTCGGTCGATCGTGTGGACAGACACCGTGGTGCAGAAGCGCGGACGCCTGTTCGCCCGAGCTAATAGCCTGACTACGAGTGTAAAACAACCTTCTGAGAAAGGTAAGCACCTGATCGTGACACAGAGAAGCAGCGAGGATGGCTTCGGCGACGGCTGCTTGGATGTATTTCAAGGCCAAAAGACAGGCGACCACAACGAGGAAATGGAAGGGAATCTCTTTGAGGGCTGGTTGCCAGAAGTTGCCAGCTGGTAGCATCATTGTTTTAGACAACGCACCTTACCATAGCCGGCGAGAAGAGAAATTGCCGACGACGGCATAGAAGGAAGAGGTACAGGAGTGGCTCGCAAGGAAGAACATCACCTACAGAAAAAGGATGTTAAAGAAGCAGCCGCTTGAGCTGGTGGCATCTGTAAAGTCACGCTTACTGAGCTACATCGTAGACAGCACAGCTGTAAGAACCGGTTGGAGTGTACCGAGACTCTCGCCGTACCACTACGAATTTAATCCCAATGAGCTTGTGTGGGCCAAGGTTAAAAATGGCGTCACTGCGGACAACAGACTTCAAGCTGTCCACAGTCGATGCTACCTTGAGAGATAAAATCAAGCAAATAACGACGGAAGACTGGACGAAGAGCATTCAGCGCGTGATGATCGTGGCGGCAAAATTCAGACTTCACACATGTGGGAGTAAGCACATTCAACCCATCATCATTCAGCTGGGTGAAGATGACACAATGAAAACGACGAGGACTGCGAGCTCTCTGGCATTGGGCCACTTGACAAAACATAGCTGCTTCGAATTAATAAAGAACAGCCATTATTAGGGCCACCAAATTTTTGCCCTGTGGGTTTGCGAGAGCCAACCGTCCATTCCATGACCCCTCAAATAAACAAGCAGTTCTATTTATGGCGTATTCCTTTCATAGAACCTCAATTCCAATGAACTTCATAATATACAGTTCACTGTGTACTTGTATGCCACAAAAGCGCTCCCAAGGAGCCGTGCGTCCATTTGTGTGCATATACGACAGATTTCTGTCGAATATGTTCACATTTAAAACATTGTCATTTACAAATTTTACACCAGAAAGCCATATAGAAAAGCTGCAACGTTTTATGAGTCTTCTCTTTAGGAACAAAGCTATACGAATAGCCCACTGGAATTTGTGACAAAACTTGCGAGAATAATTTTATTCCGGCATGTGTTCTCGCACAACGTGCAGGAATTGTGGAAACTTTCTCTAAAGACAAGTTCGAGAACAACAGAAAGAAGACGCAAGATACCTCAAACGAAATGAAGGTTATCAGAAAAAATATGAGCACACCCAAGAGACCCAGTGCGTTGGTGCCAGAGGCATTCAATAAGAAGCTGTGCCCGCTGTCTGAGAGTGTGTTCTTAGTATAAATGTTCCATGGTGAATCAATATTCTTTTTTTGCTTTCAGTAAAAATTGCAGGTGAAATGTCATCACTGGTGCACATTTGTAAGCTAATTTTTGTTTTACTCTACTAGGTGTATACCAACAATAAAGGGACCACTTCATTCACATATTGCAGGAGAACACGGACCTTATTGTTTACTTATACCCTATGTAGATAAGATATATACTACCTATACCTTATGTATTAGTAGGGGACGAAGCCTTTCCCCTGAAGACTTTCATGATGTGACCGTACCCCCACCGAGGCAATTTTATTGTGCATGTGCTTGTGCGCAGCGCAATTTCGTTGTTGATGCTGGGCCCATTATGCAAATACAAAGAAAATTCTAATAGTCCTCTATAACTTAAATTAATATAGAAATAGCATTACTAGTTCATAGACAATATCTGCACTACTGAGGCATATAATTACTGTAAACTCTGTGGTGAGATAGGAGTGTTAAACGTGGCGTGCACTTTGGGAGTGTGTAACTATGCATACCAAAGCAGACTGTAGGACCTGAGTGCCTTTGTCATGGCATTAAGCGGCTCTGCTAAAAGGCCTGCTACATTTGTGGGGATTCTTAATAGGGCTTTATTAAGTAGATGTTGATTTTAGCCTAGTTGACATTATCAGTGCTTTAGTAAATTTTCTAACACTGACTTGTATTCAGCCATTTTAATAATATACACAACATTTTTACCTTTCTTTAGCTAGTACTTGTAATATATAAATGACCCCATTCTTGAGAAAAACCATGTGAAATGGGTGGTGCCATCAAGTTCCGAGGTTAAAGAAAGCCTGTTCTGGGTTGTCTCTGTATGGTAGGTCACTTCACACGAATGGCCGGATACAGTAAACGTTCAAAATCTATTTAAATTCACCTCCAAAGTGTACTTAAAGCTCATCACAAGCGCCTTCAGAACTGTATCTCTATAGGAAGGCAGTGCCCCCCCCTCCCTATTATCTCAATGTATGGGTCTGACCTTGCACCCCTTTTCTATTATGTCAATATGTGGGGCTGTGTTTGCACAACCCCCTTCGTAGGTGACTATGGGAGTGGCCGCCCCCTTGTCTTGTGCGCATGCCTATTGTAGAGAGGTGAGTGACCTAATACCTCCGCCATATACGTACTGGCAAAGCACTGTCACAATGCTTTGTTACTTCGTATGTGGCAGAGGTTCTCGAAAGTTCTCTTTTGTTTCGCAGGTGCTTGTGCGACATGTGTGCAAGAAAGCCAGCGAGAGCAGACGATAATCAGCACAACGTGCTTCACAGCCTTGTGTAGCCATGTGACCAAGCCACACAGCTAAGTCACATGGTATTTCTGCACCTAGAAACGGAAACCTAAAATGGTCCACATAAAAAGGGCCATATTTATTTAGCGAGAAGAAATTAATCTTAGTGTGTGTATCATGCTTGCTCAAGAGCAAAGAAAGAGCAAGCCACAAGAATGGTGGCAGTAATGCAGCTACTGTGCAATGCTTAACTGCTTGCAATATCACAGTCAAAATATTACATTACAGGATGACAATATGTATGAAGCTCATGCCGAGTTCTTACATTCAGTGCTTGCGCTACATACACATACATGCAAAGTTGTTTGCACAAATATAAAGCTTGTGCTTGGGACTCCAATATTTGCTGTGATGAGTAATGCTACTTCATTATTTTGGGCTTGGTGTTCTTACGTGGATATCTTTGTATATTTTATTCTTTTTTAAGCTTCAGAAGCACAGGAGCAACCCAGCGCAGCGTGCAGAGTACCACCAGAGGGCCACCTTCAATTACAGGTTGAGCCGCGCACGCCCCCTCATCGAAAACGCGTTCGGCATAATGTCAAGTCGGTGGCGGATTTTCTGCAGAGCCTTTAGGGCTGCCTCAGAGACTACTACCTAAAACATCATCTGAGCATGCGTCGTGCTGCACAATTTCATTCTCCAAGAGTCACGACAATCAAGGCTGACACATAATCGACCAGGCTATGTGGACCACGAGGATTGGGAGGGCAGCTGTATGAAAGGAGCTCGGAGGGACTGCGACGATGCCCCTCTATATTTAGGCAGCCCACTGCATCTGGCTGTCACTCCGCTAGGTAAAATTTTGAACAACCTACCCTTTATTATTCATACGTTTGGCATTATTAGGTGCATATTTATTGCCTCAAAATAAGGTTTCTATTGTCTTTAAATGTATCTTGCTGTTGCAGTCACACTCTTTCTTAGTTCTTAATTTCAGGAAAATACTGCCATTATTTTTCTAGCACACGTATTGTAATTTGCAAATGACAGTTCAGAGCAAACGTCAATGATTCTGTTGACTCATATTGTGTGCACCTACTTTGCAGAGTGGCGATAGATGTCCGCGACAAGCTCGCCAAATTCTTTATAAACGAAGGCCAAGTTCCGTGGCAAGAACGAATTGTCACTTGTGCAGGTCAACAGGTAAACTGAAGCTTTAGTGGTTAGTTTTATAACTTTACAGGAGATAAGCATGTTGCAGAGTTCCCAATCACCAGAATTCATACAAAGTGTATCCCCAAATACTTGTATAAAGCCAAACACTGTTATATCACTTACTGTCATATTGTATCGTCACTGTCAGAATGAAACACAGCACATGCGCAGCGACAAGAGCACACTTCGTAGTAGGCTAGCCACGATACCATAGTACCAGTCAGTGATACTGATGAGGTGAACGAAACACAAAGCACAAGAACCAAGTTCATCTTTTTTTCAATGCAAGAAGTATTTATATATCTGCATACATTTGCACAATTTCATGCTCCAAGAGGGCAAAAATGGCATTTCCATTGATCAGCCTGCCTTATTTTCTTACTGTATCAGGCTTTGTTCCTTATTACATGCATTGAATTTTACTCTCAGTAGGATGACAACTCTTAGACTTATGGTTCGAGTCTTCCGGTTCAGCTTACTCTCTAAGTCGCAAGCTACACAATATTGATAATAGGCGCATGATTATAAGGCCACCAAAAGATGCAAAAAGATTGCCAAGAGCAATGAAGAAGCGGAAAATGGTGGCAGGCAAACGAGATGGATAAATGGTTATTATACTACAGAATTCCAGTATTTCATGGTATTCTTGAGAGAAGATAAGCTTTGTCTTATATTAGACTGCAGCGCTGTATAGGGAATTCTCCGCTGACTAGAGCTGAGATACTCTAGTTGGAATTTCATATGCATTTGGAAATGTTTTCAGGAAAAAAGACCTTTTACAGCAGCAATATGCACCAGCTGATGCATTTGTAAATAGTATTCATGACTGTAGAACCCTGTGAGCAGCCTCAAGAAAGCTACCAAGGCCACAAATGGGATTTCCTATCAGCTATGCAGGGTTTTGAAAACTTGAAATGCTGAAATAAAACTGCAGGACTTGGCTGTCAGCCCTAGCGCAGTGCAGTACTACAATTATTTTGATGCCGAAGCAACACTAAAAACCAAAAGCACTATGGTGGCATCTGTTTCTTTGGCAGTAGAACTCATCATAGGCGTCAACTACATGGGGACTGCAGAATGCTTGGTCCCACCGAAATTCTCTGGTGAGGGCAATGACACCGCCGGAAAAGTTCATGTGGAGCTCTCCGCACAGCAGAGGCAAGACCCAAAATTTTCCAGAACACCTCCGACAGGACACAAATGATGTCTACACATGAATTGGCCAAACATTACGAAAAAACTGACTACAGGATTGACTTCAACACATGCAGGAATCTTGCTTGCCGTAGCGGGCCCAGACTGTTATGAATTTCTGGTGCCACATTACAGGTGAGAAAGAAAAGAAGCTAGGAGGGAGCCAGTGACTCCGTGCCTGAGGGCATAATTGTGCGCACAGCCACATGACCTCAAGAGAACGAGCAATGGCACGCAAGTGGTCTGAGAAAAGGCCAGAAGAAAGCCTCGTCAGTGACTTCTTCGAATTCCTGCCCGTGACATCCCATAGGTGCAGTTTTGGCTATGCCGATGACTGTACAAATGGTTTTTCCCAGAAATCATAAATAAAATGCAGGACATTATTTGACCACTCAAGAGGTCCATGATATATATATATCCCTACGCAGCAATAATGGACAAGACAGATTTATCAATGAGGAAGCAGATGTCCTTTCACTTTTGTGTTGTAAACTAATGTTTTAAGGAGCAAGAAATGTTCTGTAGTTTTTCTACACAACAGACACGAAAGCAGTGACACTACTGAAATCGCTCAAGGACATTCTCTATAGATTCAACATACTCTTTCAGCAGTGTCGTCGACAGTGCTACAACGGCATGGCAAGCATGAGAGAGAAGCGAAGTGGTCTGCAAGCTCTTATATGGGAGGAGGTGCTTAGGGCTATGTATGTCTGCTGTTCGACCAATGTTTTAAACACTGTTTTGAACAACATGATGCAAACTATTGACAGATGAGAGAGAGCTGCCTCCTGAAAGAGCCACGCACGCTATTTGAAATAGCCCAAACTATGCTATTCACGTCATGTACAACATCCTCCTGCCTCTGTTGAGTATATATTTGGAGTCCACAAGGGGACAAGCAAGGCAAAATCATACTGTGCTTAATATGAATATATATGAGAAACACTATATATGCAAAAATATAGAAAAAAATTCACAATATACATTTGGAAGATAAATGACCCAGGAAGGGTATTGGAAACAATAAATGTTGTACAAAATGTTTCCATTCACACCGAGGTGCTGCTTCATTGCTATTACCACGTGGCGAGGCATTCCTGTTTTTTTTACGAGACAAATGAACTCGTTTACATTTTCAATTTTTATGTTTTTGCAATAAAAGCCAGGAGATATTCCAATATCCTCCCGAGTACCAGCAATGGGAAATTTGTCCAAAATATTGGACATCGAAGACCGAGCGATTACAGCTTTTCCAAAGCTCCTATCGCCGTTAAACCGGTTGTGCTGCCATCTGTACCGTGGTTTTGAAATTAGAGGTTTCGAAGCGTCGCCAGGAGTATTCATAATGGCGGCGTTCTACAGTGTCAACCGCAACTGTAAGTACATTTTTTCGTACTTTGAGCTTATTTAATGTCATTTCATCGGTTAAACGTCAAAGATAAAGTTGCAGAGAGCACATGCAGATAAATATTTCAGCTCTTAACGTCCTTTCTTTTGCCTATGCGGTGTGAAATTTGACATGTCCAAAAGATTGGACGTCGGGACTGAACCAAGTTGCTTTGTGTGAATTACGTGGCGCGCTGCAGTGTGAGCAGAACGTGCTTGCATCCGATTGCTACTAGGTTGCGGTATATGAAATTCTTGTTCATTTAGAAAAAAGGCCTCGCGTCAGTGATGAGACGGCCGAAAAAATCCTTGAACGAATCGCTGGAACGGCCACGTCCGACATTGATCTTTCGGACAGCGACGACGACACTTTGGTAGACACTACATTTTCGGCTTCACTTGATACCCTGAGCTCTGAAAAGGACGAAAATAGCGACGATGAACGCCCGTCCACCTCGAAGACGACAAAGGGGCGGTCATCGAAACGCCATGATGGGTAAGGAATAGTAGTAGTATGTGTTTTGGGAGGGGGGGGGGGGGGGGCTAATGTATTGCAGGAGTGTGCATTGTGACGGTCGGTCATTGCCATGTGAACGAATCAAAAGCAACTCTGCTCTTTTAAGCTGTTTTTCTTCATGCAGGCCGCTTCCGTCTTGGATTCCTGTCTTCACATCCACCCCTGATGACAGTCAACAACGGGTTTAGTGGAGTCCAAGTGACTACCTCGCTCAGTATGTGCCACATGAAGTCTTCGAGACGATGGCTTTTGTCATGAACACGACACATGTCCAGGAGACTGGAAAAAGTCTGGAGACCTCAGTAGAAGAACTCAAAATGTTTTTTGGGATTTCACTGACAATGTCCTGCCTGTGCTACCCGCAGATTCGCATGTACTCGATGAAAAAGAGAAGGGTGCCTCTTGTTGCGGATAACATGAGAAAGAACCGGTACTTTCAACTTCGGCGCCGGCTGAAGCTAGTTAACGAACTTGATGTAAGTGAGCAAGAAAAAGAGAAAGACAAGCTCCGGCGCATA
Source organism: Rhipicephalus microplus (assembly GCF_043290135.1). Classification (NCBI taxonomy): domain Eukaryota; kingdom Metazoa; phylum Arthropoda; class Arachnida; order Ixodida; family Ixodidae; genus Rhipicephalus; species Rhipicephalus microplus. The sequence continues at coordinate 206,784,087 of NC_134702.1, forward strand.
AGACCACTGGTGTCATTAGAGGTTTTTAGTTTGACGTTTTTGTGGTCCGTTCTGCTCCGGGAGCACTTGCGAAGCCGCAGCGGAGCGTCGGCTCATTTTTCTATTTTAGTTATTCGTTGCTGGCAGCAAAGCGGACCTTTCACAGTTGCAGCGCCCTCTGGTCGTTTTCATCGTCGGTAAACAAAATAAAAAACATTTTTTTCTCGTATACAAAGCAAAACAATAACATATAAATTTTTTTTTAAGAAGTATTTAGAAATCCACTTTCTATGTATGTATTAACCGTCTATTTTTTTGACAAAGAAGCAAGCTCTGACTTGATAGTAGCCGCTCAAAAGCCAGCAAGGTTCCGTTCCAGATCCATTGCAAGCATTCACTGTGTGTCGTTTGCGCTTTCGATGCGTGTGTGGTGGCGGCGTTTTTATTTTTTACCGTTGAAACTGTGTTTTCGCGGCTTGCGCTGGTCAGGTGACGGCGAAGCTGCAGCACTCGCGGAAAGCGTGCCATCTCCGGAGGAAGCCATCTTGAAATGAGCAAAGTTGCTGCACGCACGAGAGAGGGCACGCGCGTTGTCCCCCTTCCGCTTGCAAAAACGGCAGCGTTGCACCGCGCTCCGCTTAGGCTGCTCATAAGCGGACCGTATTCCCCGCTCCGGTAACCCGCTTAAGGCCTTAGCGGAGGGCGTATGCGCACTCGCGTTCCCGCTTCGCTTAGCTGCTAAGCGGAGCGTAAAAACGTCAGACTAAAGACCTCTATTTCTACTGGAAGGGTGTCACAAGCTTCCTCAGGAAGAGAAGGTCAGCATCGACGAACAAATGATCCTGAAAATGTATGCGCAGGCGAACAAGGACAAAGAAAGGAAGACAAACTGGCGCAATTCCTTTCTTTGTCCTTGTTCGCCTGCGCATACATTTTCAGGATGGATAGATTCCAACTAGGCCGAATCGCAGTTATGCTTCAAAATGATCCTGTTCAGTGGACGAACGCAGCTGAAGCAGTTCGTACCACGCAAGATAAACCCAGAGGGGCTTAAAAACTGTGCTCACAACACCAGGTGCATTAATCCTCGATTTTGAGATCTATCATGGAAAAAAGGCAGCATTGTATCCAGGCAGCTCTGGCATAGGAGAATCCACAGTGCCGAGGCTCACTGAGACGCTCCCTCCCGGAAAGAAGGTCTACTTCGACAGACACTTCACATCAGGGCCACTGCTGGATAAGCTAGCAGAAAACGAAATCACTGGCACAAGAACAATTATGAACAATCGGATCCCAAAAGGGGTGAAACTATCCGGCGAGAAAGAGCTAAAAGAAAAAGGAAGAGGGACGTCAGATGTTTGCGAGAAACGACAAAAACAGGCATTTGTAGGTTGGTATGACAATAAGCCCATTACGTTGATGTCCTCTATCCATGGCCAGCACCCAGAACACATGCCGTAGGTCGTCCAGGAAAAAAAAAACACATTGATGTGCCCCGGCCAGATGTTGTACGGTTGTACAATGTCAACATGGGAGGAGTTGATCTCGCATATCGTATGATCAGCTATTACAGAATCAAAGCTCGAGTGAACAAGTGGACCATCAGAAGCATCTTCCACCTATTCTACATTTCGTTAAGCAACTCATGGATGCAGTACGTGCAAGACATGCGGGCGCAACAAAAGCACCAGTAAGAGATCGTGAAATTCCTGGAGTTTCGTCGGTCTGTTGGTGAGGAACTAATCTCGCAAGCTCAGAGTGAAAATGAAGCAGAGAGTGACTCCGACGAAGAGTGGTGCCCACCACCAAAAAGGGCTCCGTTGCCTCCAGTCGAAGCAAGAGCAAAGACGCTAGGCCATTTCCCAAGACTGACAAATGCTCCAAATGCGGCCCGCTGCAGGCTCGAAGGATGCAACAAGAAGACGAAGTTCTTCTGCACAAAGTGTCATTTGTTCTTTTGCGTCACCAAAGACAGGAGATGCTTCGAAAATGTTCACACCAAGTGAATGAAAGAGCTCACACAAAGTGGACAAAGCAGTTTGTAAATAAAATGTTCCTACCTTTACCTGATCAAATTATTTATCACAAAAAAACATCTTGCGTGTAATAATACCACTGTATTAGAAAAGATCGCATAGAGTCCCAATGTCCAATATAAAGGACAATGTGGCACACACGTGCGAAAGTTTCCAGTGAATAATAAGTTATTATTATATCCAGAGGCCCTCATAAACTAATTTTGAAAGTTTCACAGAATTCCATTGCACTAAAATCAGTCTGGGACTCAGGAGAATATAGATCAATGCCCATAATGTGAATGATCCCTTTAAGATGAGGTGTCCAACGAACTTTGCTATTTCATCTAGTGTCACTCAACCTCTTTCCAGGAGCCACCTCACTCCGCTTGGGCTAGTATTTGAATATTGCGCACCAAAGCATATTTCTTTACATACTTGCGCATTGTATTTAAAAAAATGAACAATATCGCGCACCGTTCTAAAATGTTTCGCACAGCTTCATAGTGAGGGCCAAAATGTACACCGGTGCCCTTATCGTGAGGAGAAGCTCCGCAGCCGGCGCCAGCACACCTCGCCCCAGTGCCATGTTCACCTCGCACGTAAGCAAAGTAGCTGTAAGATTGTGCATGAAGGTCAGTAGCCACGCACTTGCCGCACAGGACACAACTTGAGGCCGTAAACAAAACAAGCACATACATTTGCGTACGGTAGCAGATGTCTCAGGCTGACACAAAACATTGTAGCCATAAAATTTGAAGCTGAGGTCCTATCATCTTCGGACTAAGCTCATCCTCACTTAATTCAGATGCTGTTGCAACAGTTTCGAGCGGTACATGTTCCTTGCAGCGCAGTTGCGCACCTATGTGCGCATGACACCGCCGCCATACGAGCAACTAGTAACATTAAATGCAGCCCTGTGTCCGATTTAATAATACGAGTGAAACCAAAGCTGCTGGAAACTGGTTGAGAAGGCAGCCCCCACACTTTTTACTTATGGCGGAGCTTTGCAAATATTTATTGTACACAAATCTTCCCAGACTACCACAAGAGCTCTCTATTGAATGGCTGTCAAATTTAGGGCAATTAGTATTGCTATTCAGCTCAGTCAGGTTGTGAAGTTGACACCTTAATTTGGTGTTTTTCACTTGCAAAAGGTTTTCTTGAATGCAGAACTTTGATGGTACTGTAGCATAACCATAAGGGGCACACACTTCCGTCAAGTTTGCCACTTAAGGGCATTTACCTAACAACACATGCATATTGGTTCGCACAAAAACTCTGCCAAAAATCGCTATATTGCCGCAACGAGAAACTTCAAATTGATTCTGAAAGTTGAGTGGCTGGTGATGGGTGCGTAAGAAACAAATGCCACATGCCGAAATGGACGATCACCGGTGATCGATTTGAACAGATTTGGTGATGAAAAAGTTAATTACCATGCAATCAAAAGGTATTCAAATTAAGACAGAGTTGGACGAAGCAGATCACAGAAGTACAAACTGTTAATTAAATACTTTCCCTCTGGAATGAATTAAAATAGTGCTGTGTAGTGTAATTATCACCTGAACTGTTTAGAAGTCAATGAGCTCCCTTAAAAGATTTCTCACCTGTCTTCAGAGCCGTTTTCACCTCATGAGAAGATCAACACTGGATCACCGCATTTCTTCGATAGCGACACAGTTTGTAACCACTAATGTTTCATCGTTTTCATTCACACCAGTTCGGGCTTATGGGGTGGAAACAAGGCTGTGGAGGTATTCCATCCTACATCGGAAGTATGAGACCTCGTTTCCACGCCCATGGTGAAAAGTGCTGTTGCGGCACCTGATTTACTGCACATAACAATAAAGACTAGAGCCAAGTTCATGCCAGTGGGGTGGCATGCCACCACTGACAATATATGAATTGTGTCATATCAAGACACTCGTGCTTGATAATCTTCAAGTGGACCGTCACATCCTCGAATTCTGCGACCTAACTACACAGTAATAGTTGAAGTCTATCAAGTCAAACTGTGGCCAAGTCCTTTAGTCACTTAAGAGTGCTAACCCCTTGTAGGGCAACGGGAAATATATGTCCCATTTTTGTTCCCCACAGAATTGCTCGTGAGAGGCAATGGGACGCATCAAGCCCATTTTTTCTGTGCTGCCATCTACATTGAGGTTTTTACACTTCTGTTGAATCTCGTTTGGAAGTTGTACAATAGGTGGCGTTAGGTGTACATTATTTTCAAAATTGTGTTTCCCGTTTCACCGGCGGCACAAATTTCCGCATCGTGAGTCTCCGGAAAAGAATAATTCAAGATGACAAGTGAGTGTACCCTTTTCTGTGCTTCGAAAGAAATAGTTCCAGCAAGTAATAATCGGGTGTTTTCAACAATAAAAGCAATACTTACTCCTAAAATCTTTTTCGAATTATGCCAGGGCAAAAACTGCATGACGATGGGATAAGCCTACTGCCACCGCTGTCTCCATTCGATGAGTAGTGAAACATTTCACCAACTCTTTTGTTTTCTGTTTGCTTGTAAAAACGCAGGTAAATGATTGCTGACGCGAGAGGAAGCGCTGGAATTATATTTTAGCCTTCCTGACGACCCTACGTCGAGTGATTCCGACAGAGATACAGATGACTTCGCACCCGAGCTCGCTCCGCCCGATTCAGATGAGCAAAGCAGTGAAGCCGAAGCGGCGGAATCAACAAGGAAACCACAAAAGCGAAAGGCTACCTATTCAAGAAAGAAAAGGAGGCAGAAGAAAGTGCATAGAATTTGCGACGAAGCAGAAGTCGAAGAGGAGGAGCTTGGGGCATGGAATAGCAGCGAACCGGATGCCGTCATTCGTGTTCCAAAAATTTGGGACCCACAATACAGTGCAAATCTCCCGACGACACCTTGTGAAGCTTTTGCTCTTTATTTTGACGAAGGTATCATGAACACACTGGTGACTGAGACAAACCGCTTTGCCAAACAGAAAGGCCGACAGCTTTGGAAAGAGCTTACAATTTATGAACTCCGTGCATACTTTGGCATACTTCTGCTGATGAGCACAAACCCCAGACATCAAATGTACCTGTACTGGAGCAGTGACAGTTTTTTCAATTGTCCTGAAATATCAAAGGTTATGTCGTTCCGTCGTTTTCAAGCCATTATGAACTGTTTGCACCTCACCGACCTAACCAAGGAAAAAAAGAAAGGTGAAGAAGGGTACGACAGATTGGCAAGAGTGCGTCCTCTCATTCTTGCACTGAATGAAAGTTTCAAGAGACAATACACTCCATCAGCGCACCAAGCCATTGATGAGAGTATGATACGATTCAAAGGCCGGTCCTCACTGAAGCAGTACCTTCCAATGAAACCTATCAAGCGGGGATACAAGGTGTGGTGCAGAGCCGACTCTCAGACAGGTTACCAGATTGAATTTCAGGTCTACGAAGGTAAAGGTGCAGACCGACCAGCGAACGTAGGTCTCGGTGAGCATGTTGTGCTCTCCCTCATTGACAGAGTAGAGGCTGGCACGCAGCTATATTTCGATAACTTTTTCACGTCCACACGCGTAATGGAGGCCTTGAAAGAAAAAAACATTTTGGCCGCAGGAACGGTTCGCCCAAACCACAAGGACTTACCTGACGAAATCAAACGGGATAACAAGCTACAGAAGGGACAGTATATCTGGCGTGCGAAAGGGAGCATCACAGCTTATCAGTGGCGGGACACGAAAAACGTACACGTGCTGTCCAACTTTCATCACCCCAACGACACTGAGGACGTAGTTCGAAAGCTTTCTAATGGCTCATCTATATCCGTCCAGTGCCCAAAAGCAGTCTCCGACTACAATACCTGGATGGGCGGAGTCGACAAGTTTGACCAAAGAAGGAACGCATACCCGGTGGATCGACGATCGAAGAAGTCGTGGTACCGAATTTTTTACTTTCTGCTGGGCGCAGCAATAGTAAATGCTTTTCTTCAAATGAAAGCAGTCAGTGAAATGAGCTACCTTTGGTTCCGGCTCGTCCTTGGTCGCCAGCTGATAAACGGGCAAACATTTAAAGGGTCCAGCAATCGCCCGTATCGAGTCAACAAAAAAGGTGTCAAACATGGCCAGGAAACGGTAGGCGTTGCTGATGAAGTCCGATTTCTGGGAGCTGGACATCACCCTCAAAAGATTGCGAAAAGGAGGCGGTGTCGTTGGTGCTCGACTGCCAAGAAAGAAGCGCGCACCAACCTTCTGTGTTCTGTGTGCAATGTGCCCCTCTGTTCAACGTGTTTTGCACCTTTTCATGCCGGCGGAATGTAACCAAGGAGCCCTCAAGGAGCATTGGTTCAACGTGTTTTGGACTTTTTCACGCCGCCCGATTGTAACCCCGGAGCCCTCAAAGAGCATTGGGACAAATGTGTCTCATTTTTTTCATTTTAATTTAGCGCCAGTGGGACAAATGTGTCCCAGTTTTTTTTAATAAAGTACTCGTTGTACATCCTTGAAATTTCTTTCAAACTACTTCTGTTGGCTTGGTTAGTAAAGTAAGACAACCTTTTTCTGGTTTTTTAAAAAAAAACATATCCTGCCCTACAAAGGGCTAACATACATACACACTGTCTGCCTTAATATGAAAAAAGTTGTTCCTTGAGCATGTACGTGTTGTCTTTTCTATTCTAATGTCATGAGTAAAAAGGGCATAGGGTGTATGCCAAACGTTGGAATGTGGTGATGGTGCGCGAAGCCTGATGGTGCACATACACGCCACGCTGACGCATGGTGTTGGTTGGAGGAAAGACCATAGGCTGCGACCAGTGCTGTTCTGGAAATCCCCCAGATGAGGTGGCCTTGTCCTGTGGAGCCCCAAACGGGGAAGATAAAAAAAAGACAGCATCACTCTCGCGGTGAAGGCTTGGTTAAGTCGGATCTGAAGGTACCAGCGTTAGGGTGCCACAAAGCAGCCATCGATCAAGATAGTCAAAGAGAGACGCTCTTCGGGTCTGCAACACCTCGCAACAGCAGTTCCTGGGACAACTGCCGCTCTTCACCTTCTTCACAAAACAGCAGCGAGGCACTTAACAGTCCCCCAGAGTGCACGTAGATGGGTAGGCTTAACCTTTTTCAAGCCTCTATGCACAACTGCATGGAGGCTCGAAAACAATAGCCTTCGAGGTGTGCAAACTCGTTTTCGAGTGCACACCTTGTCGGCTATGCCACAGTTTTGGAAATATAGGTGGAACGACAGATCGACAAAGAACGAGAGGCGGGACGCATGCGCTGCATTGCACTTTGGTTCCTGCGCTTCACACCACCTGATGGCAGGAGTAGTAACATGGCCCAGTGCCTGCGTGGTGGACAGCTAGGCACATCGGCTACCATTGTGCATCAGTACCAAGTGGACACGTTTTAGCCAAAGTAGTTGCCGCAATTTTGCACTCTTGTTCTTATTTCTTTATTTTTTGCATTGATAGGCTATTCTATTCTTGTGTTCAAGCTGTGAAATGGGCAAGAAGTGTTCTATGCCACGATGGAAATCTGGCGACAAGACTTGCAATGAAAAAGTGTCGCTTTTTGCTGCACCCCGAGGAGCGGCCCACTTGAAGTTATGGCGCCATGCGATTCTGCACAAGAATCACGTACTCCAATTGACTGACCACGTCTGCACGAAGCTCTTCAAGCGGAGGTACGCATCGAATATGTGGGAAAGCATCTGTGAAAGACGCATTCTTGTGGGTGCACCACGAACGGAGTGTTTGGCTAAAGATGCCATGCCGACGAAGTTTTACGACTGCCATGCTCTCCGACAAAATCGAAAAAATAAGAAAAAAAAAGAAGAAAGGCCTACTGACTGTGCTCCTATGCTGCAACATGGATGGCTCATACAAAGTAAAGTAGTGGGTGATCGGCAAGTATGAGAACCCACGATACCTGAAGAACACTGGCCTACTGCCCCACCGCTACATAAGCTAACCGTCATGCATGAATGATCTGTGTATTGTTCGAAGAGTGCCTTCAATACTTCAATATCAATATGAGTTCGCAGTGCAGGGGTGTTCTTTTCCTGGGTAACTATACTACCCACTCTTGATCTGCCGTTTTTACGGAATGCAATGCTTGTGTTTTTCCCTCCGAATACTGAAGTCACTTGCAGCAGTTGGATGCCGGCGTCATATAAAGCCGGAAGCATTCTTACAGAGAGCATCATGAAGCGCTGGCTTGTACATCTTCATTATAGACATCAGTCTATAACACTTTCTGTACTCGATTCCATGCACTATATTGCTTCAGCGTAGACTGCAGTGACTGCATCAACTGCACAGCACTGTTATGCGAGGTGTGGCTTCCCTAAGGGCAGCAAAGTGGAGACTGCTATCGAAGCTGAAGAACCGGAAGCAGCCTCTAGTGAACAAGAGCTACTAAGGCTATCAATGCAGTAAATGCCATGGGAGGGAGATACAACTGCGTTGCCGCGGATGCTGCCCTTGTCACAACAGAATGCCAGAGCATTAGATCAATGCGAACTCAGTTGCAAGTCAACGCCGCTACTGCGATGACGAGCACGAGACCCAAGATTCTTGGCAGTTGGCAGGGCAGTTAGCCAATCCAAGCTTTGGCAAAGCTGTCACGGCCCTGGTTCTTGTTGGCAGGTACATCGAACATCAAAGCAACGCAGACAGATATGCAACCTTTCAGATTATTCAGATGCGTGGTGCTTTCCACTGAGCTAAAGAATCGGCAATCCGCTACCTGTGGTCGTCTATGCACAGTCACATCGCCATAGATGAAGCACAAACGAAAAACAATATCGTTAGAGCAAAAGGCAGCCACTGTAAAGGCTGTTGAGTTGGGGATGAAGAAATCTTGCGTGGCCCAAGACTTTGGCATTACGGTGAGCATATTGCCTAGCTTTCTTGCCAGCTGTGAGGCAATCACAATCGCCAATAGCCACGGTAAAAAAGGCAGTCACAAGAAGCTGCGAACTGCAGTGTTCAAGCCAGTCAAAGATGCTGTGTACAAAGGGTTCTTAAACGGTAGAGCTGAAAATATGACAATAAGTGGTGAAATTTTACAAAAAAAAAAGGCAAGCGATTTGGCCTGCATAATGGGCCACGACAACTTCGTTGCCAGTGCTGGCTGGCTTCAGTGCTTTAAGGAAAGACATGAAATCGTTTGCAACAGTAGTGGGCAACTCTCGTTCTGTTGATGCCGAGTCTCCAGTGGCGTGCATGAGAAAGTTTTTTTGGACCTGTGGAAGAAAAATACGCCCGTAAGGACGTTTTTATTGTTGATGAAACTGTGCTCCAATTTCAAATGCTTTCTAACCAAAATCTGTCACTCAGAGGTGAGCTGTGCCACAGCGCAAAGAATTGCTGTGCTGCTTTGCGCAAACATGAATGGATCGGAGAAGATGCCGGTGTTCGTCATGGGCAAAAGCACATCACCTCGATGCTTCAAAGGGGAGCAAAATACGAGTTTGAGGTATGTCCCAAATCACAAAGCGTGGATGACAAGATACCTTTTTGCGAAATAACTGCAGAACTGGGAGGAGCAACTGCGCAAGCAGAACCGCAAGGTGTGCTTAATGCTATACAATTGCATGATACAACACCCCACAACTGTTGCACTTTACAATATTGAACTTTTGTTTTTGCTACCCAACTGTACTTCCCTCATGCAGTTGCTTTATCAAGGAATAATGTTTTTAAAGGCAGGCTATCACAAACATTTGGTTGATGCCGTGCTCCTGAACATGAGTTTGCAGCAAGAAACTAAAGTGAACTTGTACATGACTATCGGAATGCTGCAAGCCGCGTGGACAAGCGTTTCCACTAGCACAATAGGCAACTGTTTTCGACATGCCTCATGCAAAGTGACCACGTGTGACTCCACTAGTGCCAAATGCGATGGGACTCCTGTGGACAAAGTTGAAGGTTGTGGACGAAATTGAAGGCACTCGGTGATGTTGGTGTTGTTACGGAAGATGACTCATTGTGCAATTATATTGACGCTGATGCCGATACGGTCATTATGGGAGAGCCTACTGACGATGCTATTGTCACAGATGTCACTGGACAAAAAACGTCGTGCTGCCCACTGCCCATACGTTCAGTGTCCCATCATCACTTGTACTTGATGCAGACGACCTCCTACATTGTTTCTTTGGCGCCCATGACGACAGGGGTACGCATATGGGTACGTACATGTTCGAGGAAAAAGAAATGACCAGAGGGGACGGGAGCATGTGTACGCCGCAAAAAGTTTTGACTGCTTTGGAAACGGCAGTTGACGTGTGACCAGTGGGGAGCGTGGTCGTCGGTTGTGCGAGGCTCGCGTAGGCGACGAGCTTGGAGTGACCGGCGCAACATACTGAGACGGCTGCATTTCCGGGCACCCACGTCGTCTACTAAGCTGGCGAGATCTTCAGCGGCCCCCCGTCAACTCCCCCACCTGTACCAAGAGCTGGCCTGGTCCATATGGAGCTTTTTATTGTGACTTTTTTTCAACTTATTTTATTATACCCAGCTTTCCAATAATTGTAGTTGTGAGTGCTTTGTCGCACGAGAAGCTCAGAAGCGCGAGGAACATCTTTCTCTTGTAAATTCTCTTTGTATCTCCTTTAGTTTCATCATGTTATTTTATAAACATTCCGTGTATATTTGTTTTGTTTGTATCTGTTGTAGCCTTCTTTTAGAACATGATTCGTTATTTAGTTGTTGTTCTCTATCGCGCGAACTTTTGTTCTTTCCTCTTAGGTTAATTTTTGTTGACTCCTTACTATTCCCCTTGTTTTAAATAAATGTTTGTTTCATTTGTATGATATCTCCATGTCTGCTCAATGAGTACATCGGTCCGGCCCATACATTACCACATGTGCAGCACCGCATGGGTCGATCGACCTGCTAATAAATTTGAGATGTACAACTTCGAGGCCTTTCAGGTGTCGCAGGCTAAAGCATAAAGTGGAAGCCTGCTAGTCTGCCGCACATCTATGTATCAATGTTAGATCGGCGGGACATCACCCGAAGTGTGTGACAGTGATAGAAGCAGCAGTGCTATTACTCGGCGCTTGTTCGTGCACGATGATTGAGATCCAGTGCTCAGCAAAAAAACGTGTTCTGCTTTACAGATACATGCAACGTGAACGTTGACATTGCAGGCTACACTACGGCTGCGCACACGCAGGGGTTTGGACGAGCCAAGGGTGGTGTCGAATTCTACGTCAAGTGTACCGACAAACGTTTTGTCAATGTGCGGAACCTACACAGGTGTCCCACTGCTGACCCAACGTAGCAACCGCGAACAGTGTGCTGCTAGCCTTTACAGCATTAACGTCACGATTATGTACCTCGCACCCAAGCTCTCATGCACAGCCATGGAGCCATTGACACATTGACAAGGCCATGGGTGACTAGCGAACGCATTACTCAACACACATTCGTTCATCATCATTGGCGACATTATTGTCAACATCATGAAGAGCGATTGGGCAGTGGAGTACAAGTCATAGCACCACTCGCTGCAACACGTATACACGGCGACCGCCCACAGCAAACTACCATTCACGGCACATGCATTGATCATGTCTTGCCAATTTTAAGATCAACCCACTGCACCAACATCCCCTCAAGGTCCAGAGAAGACACTGCCAATCCGTAGTTGAGGCTCCAGAGAACACATGAGCCAAATATTAAAACGCAGCACGCCGCCTGAAATTTACAATTCATTCTTGAATTCAGCCAGGAATTTCTCTTCTCTCAGCGAATGCTGCCATATGCTTGAAAATCATTTGCATCACAGGCCCAAGCATCAAGTCGCAAGCTGGTCTGAGCATGGCATGCTCGGGAGTTGATGGGGCCACTACAGCAGGCTGCGACCTGCCTGCGCATGAGTGCACGAACGCATCGAAAAGCCACACATTCAAAGAAAAAAAAAAGTGATAGAATGTGCTCCAGGTCATGAGGCATCCATGACATACCACCCCGCGCCAACGCTCCCTGCTTAGCTTACAGCACTTTCGTCGCAACGAGAGAAGACAGAAAGCATTTGCAGTGTGCAATAAGTCTTTGTAACTCTACTCGTGTTCGATCAATTCTAAAAATTCTGGCGCCAGTAAATTTGCGAGGCAATCAGCCCTTTTACTGAATTCATAGCATGTATTTTAAGAAAAGTGTTGCCGCACGCCTTTAAAATATTGCAAAAGAGTTAGGGCATGTACAACATACCTATCCTCTATATATTCAGTGGGAACGCCCAACGGTCCCTCTTGAGAATTTCTATCTTGCTAGAAAACTGAAGTGACCCCTTAAGGCTAATGTTCCTACGAATAGCCGTGCTCATGTGTACTACTTATGATAGCAGACAACATTCTGATCGTGACTGCTTTTTTTTTTTTTTGATAGGCTCCATAAGGAGGCAACACTGAAACAAAAAATATAATAATGCATCGCCCTAAATTGTCCACACAGACCACACACAAACGAGACAGCATGGCCAAGCTGCTGGTGGCAAGTATGAATGCTCTGCTGGCCAGGTTGTGGTCAATCACTTGCTAAGCATGTGCCACATAGTTGCTTTTCTGTAGTCTAAGAGTTTCAGAAGCACTGGAAGACATCGCATGCACAGCACTGATTGGCCACAGCAATGATGAGTACCATGTGGTAACGTCACCACAGGCAGCTTTGTTCGAGGGACTGATCAGAGGAGTGTGAGAAAAGGCGGTCCGAGTGTTCCAAAACATGCAAGGCCAACAGAGTGAAGACTGAATCAACAAACGAAGGAAATCCTGCTTGGACCAAAGTATTGGCCTGCAGTACTTCTAAAGAATAAAGTAAAAATAAATAAGAGCAAGCAGTTGTGCAGAAAAAACTTTGTTACAGCATTCTCGCAAGAGATGCCAACAATGCACTTGCCTAAAGGCTCTCGCTGACATTGGGGCAGCCGTATAAAGAAACCCAATATGGCCTGGCTCCAGCCTCGTCACCCCTCTCACACCAGCAGGCACTGGTGAGCCAGTACAAGCTTTTAGACATCTATAATGCTTATGAAACGGCACTATTTTATGAAATGCTATAATTCAAGACCTGGGACTTCCTTATCATGCACTTGTGTGCTACAGCGCTTGTGCCGTCCTGTTCGAGTTCTGCGTGTGTGTGTTATCCCGGTGTGCGCTGCCGCGTATCGTAAATATGACCTTGGACTTAAAGGCCGGAAATGCCACTGTAGCAAACACAGCATGCGATGTGTGATGATGTGCGCCAAGGAGGACAGCGCAGACCACTGCTCTTTATTGGCAGAATCAAGACGCCCTGCTGTCTCAGAGAGAATCGCAGGCTGCCTGTCATTTAAGCCATGACCTTGAAGTCATAGGAGAGAGGATAAAGGAATAGAAAAGAGTTGATGGGCAGAAAAGGTGTTTTGCTATTTGTGTAGGTAGAGCGTTGACACACAATGAAGAAAACAAAATATAGGAGACTATGTGATGAAAGATACAGCTGGCAGTGTAAGCGACCCAGCAACAAAAAGCGGTAAGTGAAAAGTCAAACGTGGAGAGGATTTATTGGATAGCAACAATGTAAAAAAGTGGGTGTGAGTAAGCTATTAAAGGGCCAAAACAAAATAAAGAGGGAGCAGTTTTATTATAATTCTATGAAAGCGATTGACTGAAGTGAAGTCCAGCTTCTTTAAAATGCGTAGCTATAACCTGACATTCAGTATAGGGGGGAAATATAGAGCCGATGAGAAAGCCTATAAAAGCACAATGAATGTACTGATTGGTTGTGGAGATGTCCACCCTGAAGCTTTGGTTTTTCAGGACGAAAATGGACAGCTGAACACGTACGTGGTTAAAAGAAGAATATAGAAATGGTTAGAGCAGCGGCAGCAGTAAAGTAGAGAAAAAAAAGACAATAAAGACTGGAAAAAATGAGTACGGTCTGCCGTAAGAGGCAGAAAGCTTGATTAAAAATTTTGTGATTTGATCTTTTATTTAATTGAGGAAGACAAGGTGAACCTATAAAAAAGTATTTTTTTTTTCCTTCATATAGTCGAGCCTTCTGAAGCTCAAGTTACCGGCCGGCCCGTTAAAAAGAGGGCCGTTCAAAGCATTCATTCATTTACTATGGCCACTACGCCACGTGCAGCAGACCCTGCCAAATTTTGCAGCCAACTGTACTTTCATTTGGATAAACTTCACATTAATTAATTTGGGAGCATTTAGGTGACCCCTCCTTCAAAATTGTGTATGCATTTGTGCTTTAGGTGAATTGTATGACCTTATTTCAGTCTTTATGTGATCTGTATATTTAGGGCAGACAACCAATTTTTTTTACTCTCTTGGCGAGGTATTCATGTAATTGTTTTCTTTTGAGAACCTGCTTTGCAACCGGTTGCCATATTGGAAGCTTATTGCTACATGTTGTTAGGTGCCTTCACACTCGCGGTAAACTTTGTCCTGCAAGTTGCGATTTGCTGAACCATAATTTTCTGTGTATTTAAGAAATTAGGTGCTGCTTTTTATGCTTATTCCAGTCCTTGTAAGAACCCATTCAGCAGTACCATGAATAATACTTGTCTCCGCCAAAATCAAGAATTCTAATTGAATGTCTTGCATTTCCATCCCATATATTGTAGCGCATATCTTACCATAGCCGACAAAATCAAGGGCTCTGTGAACCCGCATAGTTTTGAATCGCAGATACAACCACTCATTGCTATGCGGGATTCCAAGACTCCAATATTCGCTGCATTGACATTTATCAGGACTTTATTTGACTGCATGAGTCAAGCCGCAGTCTCTTGCTGGACCATTTGTTTCTTATGTTCTGTATAATGATTGCTATTCTCAGGCTCGTTACTGAATTTTAAGCAAGATATCATTGCAATGATTTTGTGGTTAGTCATGCATTCTACATTGCTTTTGCCATTGGCAAACCGGACATGAACTTCTCACCGACATCAGCGTCACCTTTCACAGTTCTACTTCAGAGGCTTGTGGCATATACTTCGGCAAGAAGACCATCGAACGAGTATCCTGGTTTGGCTGTTGTAGGTGCGACGAAAAATTCTTAACAATGAAAACAATCTCCTGGCATAAGATGCTGCATAATCGTTATCCGTGAGAACCGCCGGAGTAGACCGGCCGCCTGTCACCACTGACCAGCACGCGATGGCATTTGACATAGTTTTTGTGTTCACGAAGATTTTTTTCTTTTTTTTTCATCCGAGAGAACCGCCGGAGTAGGCCGGTTGCCTGTCACCATTGGCCAGCACGTGATGGCATTTGACATATTTTTGTGTTCGCAAAGAGTTTTTTTTATATTCCAACTTTCTTTTTTTTTATTTCTTTGCACATGGTTTGTACTTGTTTTGCTGTGTGTTGATTTATTAAGGGCTTTTTAACCCTTTACTGCACCTTGTTGCATTTACGCAACATACCAATAAACAGCCATAAAAACGAAAGCTACTTTCATTTGGTCCCTTCTATGCATGCTGTTGCATTTCTGCAACACCAGTTTGAAAAACGCGCCGTCTTGTGCTGCCCCCTGTGCTCATCCTGCTCAACTATTGCCAAACAAATATGGTGGACGCTGCCCGCGCCAGCACGGAGCTACACAGGTAAGATTTGCAAGTTATAAATGTTTGTCTGGACGGATTCAACCGCGGAAAGAGCTGTTAAGCCCTTCGGCACATCCTCATAATTGTGTAGATTGCAAAAAACGTTATGTTTACGGAATGGTGTGTTTCTTGCGACAAAAAGTTGCTATGTTGCATATATGCAACAACGTGCTCATCATGTTTGTGTTTTTCTCTCAAACTAGAAATAGATCCTAAACGTTTTTATTGCCAAGCAATCCCTTCTGATAGTGAAGACAGCGAACTTTCTGGTAGTGACGACGATCCAGAGTGTAAGTGTTTTCGATTCATCGTGCGTGCAGTGTGTTGCATGGTGGAATTCGGGAATTTTTAATTGTGTGTGCATACGCCCGCGGCTGCCCCGCATCGCTACAACTGCACCCATATGTCTGTGCTCCTGCGTTTTAAATTTTTGTCTATAACGCGAAGACGCGCCTAGGGGTTTTGTCGGATTTAAAAATACAGATGCACACTGTTTTCTATACGTGCATTTCACTTTATTTTATCACTAATTTTAGGTCCTGCATATCGCTGTCTGTTTCCACTACAGATATCGCACCTGACTGCGGAAGCCTAAATGACAGCACAAACGAGTCGAGTGCATGCTCCGACCAGGACGAAGCTACACCAAATGGGGGAACATCTGACCACCACCCCACACAAGCTAAAAGACGCATGATTTGGAAGAAGGCGAATCTAATAAGAGATCCACAGACAGTTCAGTTCTCCGGGCAAAGTGAACTCCCTGAGTTCATTGCAGCACTAGAGGCACCATTCCAATACTTCAAGTTTCTCTTCCCTGGCTCGCTGATTTCACTAATTGCAGATCAGAGCAATTTGTTTGCACTCCAGAAAGACGTGAGTCAGCCCCTTTGTACTACTGCAGAAGAGATCGAAGTGTTCATTGGAACGTGCATGTGGATGTCGATCATTCAAATGAGGAACACAAGGTGGTACTGGAGCGCAGTGACCAGGGTTAGCCAAGTTGTTGACAACTTTCCTGTGGGTCGCTTCGAAAAACTGAAGCATAACATCCACTTCGTAGACAATAGTAATCCCGGCACCAAGGACGCTCCAGGAAGAGATCAGCTTGCGAAGGTGCGGCCTCTGATTGATACCATCAATGAACAGTTGTCACTTGTGCCTCTTGAAGAGCATTTATCTATCGATGAACATTTTATACCCTTCAAAGGTAGAAGCTCCCTCAAGCAGCACTGTCCCAAGAAACCCAAGAAATGGGGTTACAAAGTTTTCGTGCTCTCCGGTGCAAGCGGCTTCTCCTACAAATTGGAAATACATACCGGACAGGAGAACTCGGCGCAAAGACGTTCAGGGGAGCCTGACTGTGGAGCGAGTGGAAATGTTGTTCGCTTGTGTAGAACGGTTCCGAGAGGCGTACACCACAAAGTGTACTTCAACAACTATTTCAACTGCCCAAGTTTGCAAGTGTACCTAGAGAAGAACTCAGTTCACTGCATTGCAACAGTGCGGATAAACCGGGTTCCTGGAGTGAGCCTGCCTGGTGAGCAGGAAATGAAAAAAAAAAAAGGGGAGAGGACACTTCGAAGAGAGGGTGGCAGTTGTGGATGGAATTGAACTGTCGTGTACAAGGTGGCAAGATAACCGAGCAGTGACCCTTCTATCCTCCTTCATTGGAGCAGAGCCTGCTGCAAGAGCATCAAGGTATAATCGTCAGAAAAAGGAGCGAAGTGAGATACCGTGCCCTGCAGTTATCACCATCTACAACAAGCACATGGGCGGTGTAGACCTTTTAGACTCCCTCATCTCCATTTACCGTCCCTACCTGAGATCGAAGCGATATTATTTTCGTGTTTTTCTGCACATCCTTGACTTGACAGCTACCTGCAATGTGCCCTCTGTAATGACTCCAACATTGGAGTCGACAGTATTGCAAATAAATAAATAAATAAATAAATAAAAGCTGACCTTTTCTGCGAATAAACTTTAGTTTGAAGTGAGCGCCCGTATGTCTGCCTCTGTCTTTCGTTTCTTGTCTATTTACACGCTCAAAATACCACCATGTTAAAGAACAAACTCGCCCCCCTTGCAGTGCTCTTAAACATGATTGTCATGTTTTTTTGACAATGACAGAGACAACAAAGTCTACCTGATGCTTTCATCCGTGCAGGATCAGACAGACATGCGCTTCTAATTGAGAACTTTGAAGGCCTTGGGTTACGAGTTCGTGACATGAGATCAATGGCAGCATATCCAGTTTCTGGGTATCAACACTATGTACAAGTTGCTTGACGTCAGAATGCCGGTGCATGTAATACACATAGAAGATTCCAATGAATCGACTGAAGTCTTGTGCGTTGTAATTTGGCTCAAAAAGATTAAAGCAGCCTTGGTGGCTGATAGAAAAATTTTTAAGCGAATCCATCTTAGACTGTGAGGAATAAGAGGGAGTGCCGGTAGGCTGGGTGTGAATCTCTGAGGCTGTGCGTGGTTGACGGTGGAGGAACAAGGTGGCGTGCGCGAGTGTCACGTGAACAGTGAAGGGGTCTCTGAGGCTGTGCGTGGTTGACAGTGGAGGAACGAGGTGGCGTGCGCGATTGTCACGTGGACAATTGTCACGTGGACGTGGAGCCACGGAGATAATAGGGGAGCCACGGAGATGGTGCGTGTGTGCGGTGTGTGATGTGTGTGCTGTGATGTGCCGCTCAGGTGAATGTCAGCAAGTTCTGCCACCCGCGGGTGCGGGGATTGTCTCGTCGGGCCTCAGCGACCAACGGGATACCATCTATGTGCGATGTCAGTGCATCGTCGCGATGTGTTGTCTGTGTTGAAATGAGGCCTAACTGGCCGCTCTCGTCGTAGCTGCTCAAACAGCACCAGCGCGGACGCGTAGTAGTACCAGCTGTGGACGAAAGGTGGCGCCCCCCTTCTACACCTGGGTGCGATGGCGAAGAGGGCGAAGAGGAAAGAGCGGGAGGAACCAATGGTACAGTGTGAGAAGTGTCGGAGATGGGCTTACCTAGATGAGACGAGCTTTCCATCAATGGAAGCAGCAGATGCCGCAGAGTTTGTATGCAACCTCTGCAGCACGATAGAAGTGCTTCAGGCAAGGCTGCGTGCTTCGGAGACTGAGATTGACACACTTCGAGGAGTGATCTTGGCGGTAAAGGAGCAATTGCGAGAACCGCTGAGAGCTGCCGAGCACAGCTGTCCTTCCCGGCCGGTACTGACTGCATCCACAGCAGCGCAGACGCATTCGGTGGATGTCCTGCAGGAAAGGGATCAAGCGGTGGTGGAGTCGGAGGGTGGCCGGCCACTGCAGTCGGTGCAGGAGCAGTTGAGCTATGCGGTCGTTGGTGAACAGAGCGGCGAGGGTGCGCAGCGGGGTGGCGGCAGCTCCTCCCATACCACCGGCGAGGCGCAGGGTCTTCCCGAACGGACCCACGAGACGGGTGGCGTCGGCGAGACAATGAATCTGAAGCACGGGACTGCTGCTGGACTCGACGGGAGCAAAGCTGACGACCAGTCTCTCACAAACGCTCAAAATAATGAACAAAGACCGGGAAAGTGGAAGAAAAACAAAAAGGCTGCTTGCCGCTACACACCCGAGGTCCTAGTCGTTGGTGATGGCAATGCTCCAAGAATCGCGGGTGAGCTCCGAAGAATCTGGGGCAACAGTGTGCTCGTGAGGCAGGTCTCGGAGCGCAGGATGACGGCGGACAAACTGCAGCACCTGCTTCAGAGCCGCAGTGAAGGGGAAGGCCACAGCGCACAGCTGGTGGTCGTGCACGTAGGGGTCCACGATGTTCTCAAAGGAGTGCAACATGGAGATATTGCCCAGAACATCCGGCAGGCGGTGACACCGTATGCGAAGAGGCTGGTCATCTGCTCCGTCCCTGAAGTTAACACGAGAGGCAAGGCAACGCAGGCAAGAGCAATGCTCCTAAACGCAGAGCTAAGGAAGATGAGTGGAGCCGTAAAGGCAAAGTTTGTCGACCTCTCTAGGATGCTGGCAGGAGAAGGACGACTAGCCCAGGGCGGCATTCACTACCTGGCACATACAACACGTGAAGTTGCGACCCAGCTGGTCCAGGAGACACGAAATTTTTTAGGACTACGCGAGCCTCACAGGAACAGGGGCAAGCCAACTCGCAGACCACCTCCAAATATAGGATCGAGAGTCCCCATGCCCGCCCTGGAGATACATTCCCCATCCCCGGAACCACCCAAGACCACAAGCGTGATCACCTACCAGGGGGAAATCAGGGCCGATGTACGGACCACCCCAGGGCAAACCCTCCGCGAACACACCCAGCCGGTTTACGCAGCAAACATGGCACAGCTAGCACCTTTGAGCACACCCCGTCCACCGGGGACGAGTTTGGCTCCGCCAACATGGGGGCCACATCTGGGCACTGCACACCCTACGAAGACCCCGTGGCAAGCATTCAGGCTCAGCGCAAGCCCCGAGCTGTATCAAATGGTTGGGGAAATGGTCCGCCAGCAAATGATGCGCCAAATAATAATGCCGAGTCAAACCACCCAATGATTCTGAAGAGCCGTCGAAGACACCACCACCGCAAACGCACAACCACCAATGTAAACGTTGGTTTTCTCAATCTTCATGGGGCGAGAAAGGCAGCTAAGTGGGCTGAGCTGTATAAGACGCTGAATAGCGAAAAGATCGCTCTGTATGGTGTGGTGGAAACTCACCTACGAGAGTTGGAAGAGCCACCAGTTGACCCCGAATGGCAGTGGGTGGGCTGCAATCGTACAGGGGATTGCCGCAAAGGAGGCGGCGCTGGTGTGCTGTGGCGCAGCAATACAGCCTGGATGCCAATGAAAGGTCCTTGTGCCGAGCACATTTGGGTTTCTGGGACTATTCTTGGTGAGCCAGTTCTCTTTGGTGTGGTGTATTTAACGGTGGCTAGTGGACCACATGACGGTAACGACAAAGTCCTACAGTGTATCATTGAAGATGTGAAACGGTGGGGTGCAGACCGCGAGGTGTTGTTGATGGGAGACTTTAACGGACACATCCCGGCCACTGACGGGTACTTGGATTACAATGGGAAGCTGTTGTTGCAATGTGCGGAGCAGCTCTCTTTGGAAATCGTTAACCTTCGCACTGACTGTGAGGGATGCTTCACATGGTGCGCTCGTACCAGCCGCTCTACCATAGACTATGCTCTGGTGACTGCAAAACTGGCCGCTCGCATAGCACAAGTGCATATTGATGAAGAGGGCCAGTTCAGCCTTGGAAGTGACCATAATCGCATACGGCTGTTGTTCTCTAAGGGCGGCTTTCGAACAGGCTGCATGTCACCTCCACCCAGGCGTGGCATGTACTTGCCGAGCAAGTCCGTGGAGAGGGTCGCCAAGGATTTTGAAAGTAGTCCTCAACGGCGGGAATCCCGCTCGTACAGTGAGTTCATGCGCGCATTGGACGCTGTAATGCGTACCCAGATGGTCCAGGAGAGGCCGGGACACAGGTCACAGAACCCATGGTGGGACAAAGAAGTGGAGGTGGCGTGGAAGGAGCGCCGCCAAGCAAATCGGGAACATCGAAGATTTGTCAAAGGCCTTGACACTGAGGTATGTGCAGAGAAGTGGGCTGTGTATCTGGACCGTAAACACAAGGTACAGACCCTGATTCAGTGCAAGATAGCAGACTACAACCTTAGGCTGATCCAGTCCATCAGACAGGAAGGAAGATCTGCAGCACACAAATTTTGGACATACATTAGGTCCTTGGACAGAGCCGCCCCCCCGCCACCTCCTCTCATAGATGCGGCAACGGGGCAACCAGTCGGAGAGCCCTGTGAATACATTGCACAGCACTTCTCCCGGATTTTCGGGACCTCAGACCTGAATACAGACACCACCCTTAGTAAAGAGGAGGCAATCAGTCCTAATACCGAACGCCCCCCAAGCCAAACAGAACCACCCTGGGCCCTCTCAAGGTTCACAGTTGAACGGGCGTTGAAGCGGATTAGGGCTGGAACGGCCACTGGTCTGGACGGCATGCCAGCGCGCGTACTAAAGTGCTTGGGAGAAGACTCGAGGGAACAGCTAGCAGAGATCCTCACGGCCATCATCGAAGGCGAGCCCATCCCTAAAGAATGGCATGAAGGGAAGGTGATTCTTATCCCCAAAAGGGGCGGAGATGCGAGGAACATAGAGGACTACAGACCAATAACGGTCACCAGTGTTATGTATCGCTTGTTCGCGGGGGTCATCAAGGCATGGATGAGTGGCTGGGCGGAAACCAAGGGACTACTGACCGAGCTTCAGAATGGCTTCAGGCCAGGCAGACGTCTGGATGACAATCTGTTCGTCGTCACACAGTGTGCAGAAATAGCTCGCAGGGAAGGGAGAACGCTGTTGTGCTGCTTCCTCGATGTTGAAAAAGCGTACGATAGCGTGCCGCACGGTCCTCTCTTTGCATGCCTGTCTGACCTTGGACTGCCCCGGCTGCTAATCTCCACTATACAACGGTTGTACAGTGACAATGTAGTGAGTGTGCAGTTGGGTGCCATAACTACTGGCCCAATTCATGTAAATAAGGGTCTGAGGCAGGGCTGCCCACTGTCACCATTGCTGTACATTCTATACGCATCCAGAATAGAGCGGGCCTTGTTGAACTCCAACCTCGGATTCAGCATGCGTTTCAGCACAACTAGTGCTGAAGAGAACTTCCACCTGCCTGGTTTGGCATTTGCAGATGATCTGGTGGTTATGGCAGAGAGTAACCAGGAGTTGCAATCCCTCCTCGACATCTGCCAGACGGAAATCGCGAGTCTTGGACTTCGATTCAACACTAAGAAATCGGCGGTTGTCCGTCTAACTGGAGGGAGTACTGATGCAGCAGCGTTGACTTTAGGAGGAGAACAGCTGGCCACACGCAACGAATACAGATACCTGGGTGTCACCCTGTGTGTGGATGCAGCAAAATATAGTCTACACGAGACTGTGATTCGACAGACTGCGTTGCAGGCTCAACGAATCCTTCGTCGCCGATGCCTATGGGGTTGCAACCGATTTCAGATGATCCGGGACCTGTGGAAGATGGTTCACGTGCCGGGCCTGACGTTTGGAAACGCGGTAGTGTGCATATCGCCAACGACACGGGAGTGGTTGGAGCGTCAGCAGAGAGAGGTCGGCCGTGCAGCGCTCGGTTGCCATTATCGAGTGGCCAACGAGGCGATTCAGGGAGACGTCGGATGGTCCAGCTTTGAAGCTCGGGAAGCCGCCAGCAAGATTGCCTATCGGGGTCGTCTCACGCTCATGCGACGCACTCGATGGGCGCGCCGCGTGTTCGAGTACCTTTCGGCAACATGCATGAGGACTGACTGGACACGACGACTCTACCAGCTGGAGAAGAAGTATGGCTTCTTTGCAGAAGCCAGTCCTATTGAAACAGCAGCCAAGTGGACGGTCGAGGTCCGCATGCGAGTCAGAGAAGCAGAAGAAACCCGATGGCGAGAAGCTATGGAGGCGAAGTCCACTCTCGAGTGCTACAGGAAACACCAGGACAGCATCTGTGGGTCGCGCCTCTATGACAATAGCATTGGCAGCAGCCTCCTGTTCGAGGCGAGAGCTGGGGCTCTTCGCACTCTGGAGTACCGCAGAAAGTTTGATGCCACTGTGGTCAGCAACCTGTGCAGAGTTTGCGGCGTAGCGAGTGAGACACAGGAGCATCTCGTCCTTCACTGCAGGAGTCTCCCAACTTCTCAGGTGGAGGGTGCAACCCTCCCACAGGCGCTCGGGTTTCAAATGCTTGATGAAGATGGAAGCAGCGACAATGGGGGGGGACGGTACGCGGTCGCAGCCACGAAAAGGCGGCTTACTGAGTGGTGGGCAACTATACGGCGGACTTAGGACCTAGACCACTGTGTGCGCGTCTCTTGCCTGTGTCGTTCAAGAGTGTGGATCCTTTTCTTTGTCCTTTCTTTTTTTCTCTGTGCTTTTTGTTTTTCTTTTCCCACTTTTCTTTTGAGGCCAGGACACTGAGTGTGTTCCCCCGTTGCAAAGGGGCCGGCCGCCATCACATCATCATCATCATCATGGACAGTGAGGGGGCGCACGGGAAGAGAGAGAAGCGGAACGGGGCGGTCGAAGTCGGGACGGGGCGGTCGGAGGGTGGCACGAGAAATAAATGGTTGTGTGAGCGTGGTTGCCTGTCGTGAAGTGTATCGTCGTGCGTGATAAGTGGGGGCTCGTCCGGGATCGACATGGCAACCGGAATGGACAGCGTGAATGTGCCGGAAGAGCTGCTGCAGCACTTGCTGGGACAAACAAACGGATCCGCCATACAGCGCGAGCAAATCGCGGCTGCCGTCAGACAAAGGCTTATGACGGCCGAGCCCATGCCTGCAGGCGCCATGACAGCAGCGGCGGCGGCGGCGATCCAGCCGGCGATTGACTGCGCTCCCCGGGCCTCGGGAAGTCAGCCCCCGCGGTTCGCTGGATTCGGCGATGCGCAGTCACCCGAAGAATTCCTGGAACGCCTCGAGACCTTTTGCTTGGTGACTGGTGTCGCCGCCGACAAAAGGCTCACGCATATCGTGCCCGCTGCGCTGGAGGGGAGCGCGAAATTGTGGCTGCGCTTCGTCAAATCATTTGCATCCTGGGATGACTTCAAGGCGGCGTTCGTTGCGGAATTTTCGTCTATTGATGCGAAGCGGCGCCTGAGGCAGGAGTTGGAGCTCCGCACTCAGCACCCCGAAGAAAATTTAAAAGAATTTATCTACACGATCGCGGAATTCTATGACAGGATCGGCGGCGAAGTGTCGGACACAGAAAAAGTCGACCGTGTGTTGCGGCAGATGCACCCGCAGCTCCAGGATTTGGTGGAGGGCAAGCAGTTTGCAACTCTCGCGGAGCTGGCAAAGGCCGCTGACGGCCTCATGGAGCGGTATTGGAGGCGATTCCAGTACAAACCACCGCCACCCCCAACCGATCAAGTTGCGAGGGACCTTGCCTTCCGGCCTGCTGGGAATACGGCTGGCCTCAGTGGCCTGTCAGGAGCGCAGCCCGGAGTAATGGCGGCGGCTGCGGCGCCGTTCCAGCATCCGTCGGCAGCATCATACTGGCCGTTGCACCCCGCTGCGATACAGCCGTCCTACTACCGGGACCAGCTGCACAGATCACCTGCTCCACATGTTCCCACGCCACCACAGCCGCAGCGATACCAACTGCTCGACGGCGGGGCAATTACGTGCCACCGCTGCGGAGGCATAGGCCACATGGGTCGCGAGTGCCCTTCGGGTCGGCGTAACGGTCCGCCCCGCTGCTATCAGTGCAACAGAATCGGGCATATCCGCTCCCAGTGCCCGGGAAACGGGAGACGGTAGGTGCTACTCCGGCGAGCACCTACGAGACAGCGCTGCGGATAGCGGCTGTGGCCGGCAACAGGGAGCCTCTCCTGGAGGTGCGGATTGGGCGGACCACATTCCTGGCCCTGCTAGATACAGGGTCCAGTGTGAGTTTGCTTGGTACGCCAGCGGCAAGGGTAGCGGAGGCGACGGGCGCCAAACACCGGGTACAAGAAAGAGCTCTTCGACTGGCCACAGGTTGGTCACAGTCAAGCACATCCTTAAAGTGCAAGATACATTGGGCCTCAAGCAACCGCATCCAACGCTTCCTGTGTGTGCCAGATTTGTGTCGGGACATTGTGCTTGGCAGAGACTTTTTGACTGCAACAGGCATGTCCCTACATGTGGCGTTGTCGGGGTGGACTATTGGAACTGATCCGCAGTGCATTGTGCCATTTGCTAAGCGCGACAAGGATATAACCGCCGCGCTCGCGATAGAAAATAGTGAATCTTATTGCTTGCAGGGCCTATTTGAGGAAGTGCTTCTGGTCCCTGGCATTGGGCACACTATTCCAGCTGAAGGCATACCAACCATGAATAAGGTGCTCGATGACTTCTCTCATTTGTTCACTACCATTCCTGGATGTACCGCCCTCGCTCAGCACTGCATTGACACTGGAGATAGTGCACCTGTGAGATGCAAGCTGCGCCCAGTAAATGCAAAAAAGCAGAAGATCATTGAAGACTGCGTAAATGACCTTTTGGAGCAGCGCCTTATAAGACATAGCACCAGCCCTTGGACTAGTGCCCCAGTGCTTGTTGCCAAGAAATCTGGTGGCTACCGGCTTGCTGTGGACTATCGGCCGTTAAATGCACGCACCCGCATACCTGCCTACCCAATGCCACGAACGGACTGGCTGCTAGCACAATTGGGTCGTGCAAGGTGGTTTTCGAGCTTCGACCTTTCCCAGGGTTTCTTTCAGATCCCTGTGTCTGAGGCTGACATAGAAAAAACAGCCTTCATCTGCCACCAGGGCACATATGAGTTCACGAGAATGCCCTTCGGGGTGGCAGGTGGCCCGGCAACTTTTCAAACCCTGATGGACCGGTTGTTGCACGGCATCAATCACAGCTTCGCCATGGCTTTTCTGGATGATGTTCTCGTCTACTCTGAAGATCTTGAGAGTCATGTTGAGCATGTTAGGGAAGTGTTGCAGCGCATTGGCAATGCTGGCCTTACGATTAACCCTGATAAAATGCAAGTCTGCCGTCAGTCCCTTAAGTTCTTGGGCCACGTCATCTCCCCTGGGCAGTGCAGACCAGATGAAGAGAAAGTGCGGGCGGTGCTGGATTATCCGCGACCTAGCACGATTAAACAGTTGCAGGCTTTCCTGGGACTTGCTGGTTATTACCGCAGCTTCATACCGCATTTCTCACTGACGGCACATCCACTCACTGTCCTTCTGAAGAAAAGCGAGCCATGGCGGTGGGATGAGCGTCAAGAGGAAGCCTTCACTGCGCTCAAGCAGTCCTTGGCTCATGATGCAGTTATGAGCCTTCCAGATCTCAATCGACCCTTCGTGGTTGAGACGGATGCAAGCGGCATTGGCATTGCAGCTGTCCTACTGCAGGCTGGCCCCGACGGACTGCAGCCCATTTCCTTCATCAGCAGGGTTCTCACAGAAGCCGAAGGCCACTATACTGTCCAGGAGTGGGAATGCCTTGCAGTGGTGTGGGCTGTGGACAAATTCAGGGCGTATCTCGAGTTTACAAACTTTGAGATACACTGCGACCACTCTTCCCTGTCGTGGATGTTCAGCACCGACCAAGCTTCGCCCAGGGTCAAACGCTGGGTCCTCCGGTTGCAGGGTTTCAACTGCCGAATCAGGCACAGACGGGGGCTGGCAAATATACCTGCAGATGCCCTGAGTAGAGCCCCCCTTCAATGTGAGGACCGTCCCAGCGACAGCTTGCACGAGAAACTGCTTCCTATTGCTGCACAAGAACCTGAAGGGAAAATTACATTTGAGCAAGTGGCAGTTGCCTTGGAAGATGATATGACTGCCTTAAGTGACACCGCGCAACTCGTACAAGAGCAGGCTCGTGACAGTCGTCTTTCAAAACTGAAAACTGTGGTCCAGGGGGTTATGCTTCCAAATTCAGACCCTGATCATCGCCTTCTCCATGATCTGGCGGAAACAACAGAACTAGAGCCAAGTGGCCTGCTTGTTCAGCAAAGAGGCAACAAGAAGGTACCATGGCTGCCCTCTCACCTCCGGCACCTGGCATTGAAAATGGCGCATGACCATCCCACTGCGGCCCACGCTGGATTTTTCAAAACCTTGAGACGTGTAGCAGCACGATTCGTCTGGCTGGGCATGCGGGCGGACATATCAAGGTATGTGCAGGGCTGTGCTATATGTCAGCGCACAAAACCCCGGCGCAAAAAGCCTGAAGGCCTGATGAGCAGTCAGTGGGCAACAGCACCGATGGAGGAGCTTAGCGTTGACATTATTGGACCCTTGCCGCCTACACCTCGTGGCCACAAATACTTGCTCGTAGTCATTGACAAGTTTACTAAATTCCCAGAGCTATTCCCTCTACGAGCAGCCACCAGTGCAAAAGTACTTGAGTGCATGCTTCAGGTCTTCTGCCGCCATGGGACACCAGTGGCAATCACCAGTGACAATGGGAAGCCCTTTGTCAGCACATTATGGCGCAACCTCCTGAAACACTGGGGAATCAGAGATCGGCATACTGTGCCTTACCGGCCGGCTGGACAGATGGTGGAACGTCATAATGGCACAATTAAGCAATGTCTACGAGCCTACTGCACTAACCACAAAGACTGGGACCGTCATATACCCGAGATCAGCCTTGCCATGCGTACTGCAGAGAGCGTAGTCACCGGATATACTCCGGCATTGCTTTGCTATGGTCGAGAGTTGCGCACTCCGTGGGAACCTGCAGGGGACAAGGAGGACACGGAACCTCCAGAGGCAGCGCACCATGCCCTTGTTGCAGAACTCCAGCAGTGCCTTGGAGAAGCCCTGAAGTACACCAAGAAGCATCAAGCAGCTGCCTGGCAGACCCAGAGGTCAACTTATGACCGTCATCGGCAGTCAACAACCATCAGAGAAGGTGACCTCGTGCTCTTGGACACTCATACCTTGAGTAATGCAGCCAAAGGTGTTTCGGCCAAGTTGGCACCACGGCGAGGTGGACCTTATCGTGTGGTCAGGCAGGTTGGTGAAAATGACTTCATCCTGGGTGACCCAGTTACGAGGCGTCGTCGAACCATTGCCCATGCTGATCAGTTGGTACTGTACCATGAACCACTGCTTCTCCCTTCCGCCCCGAATTCACGATTCGAGGGGGGGGAGAGTTGTGAGGAATAAGAGGGAGTGCCGGTAGGCTGGGTGTGAATCTCTGAGGCTGTGCGTGGTTGACGGTGGAGGAACAAGGTGGCGTGCGCGAGTGTCACGTGAACAGTGAAGGGGTCTCTGAGGCTGTGCGTGGTTGACAGTGGAGGAACGAGGTGGCGTGCGCGATTGTCACGTGGACAGTGAGGGGGCGCACGGGAAGAGAGAGAAGCGGAACGGGGCGGTCGAAGTCGGGACGGGGCGGTCGGAGGGTGGCACGAGAAATAAATGGTTGTGTGAGCGTGGTTGCCTGTCGTGAAGTGTATCGTCGTGCGTGATAAGACAACAACAAGGTGTATAATGGCGGACAAAAACATGGAGAGGAACATCTAGAAGGAGAGCTTTCCCAAGGCTAATGTTTCATTTGCTGGGAGATTACTTGTGCGGTGCGGCAGAAAGCGCGCTGCTAGGGAAAAGCACGCTGCTAGCACGCTGTTGTCAAGAGAGCCCACTGACGCGCAGATTGAGCTTTTGGTTTCTACTCCGAGTGAAGACAAACTTGCCCAGTCAATGTATCTTTCGCGGACTAGAGAAGATCTCGTCATTCGCAAGACCCTGTTGGGCGACATGATCGAGTTCGGCCAGACCTTCGGCTGGACTGAAAAAGTACGGAAAGTGCTCCGAACATGTTGCGGGTTTGACTATGCCCTTACCAGCAACTTGTTAGTGTGTTTATACGCCATGAAGGAATCGTGGTGAACAATGCTGGACGGGTGCGGATGCTTTGACCTCAACTCTGAACACTACCGTATTAGCACCAAAGCTCTGTCCCATGCAGTGAAAAAACGTTTAAATGTCTTGTACAAAGTTGGACATAACAGCGACTGAACGAGACAGTGCCTTGCAGGTTCTACACTAAAATGGTGTACACGGCATCCGATAAAAAGTTTTCCAATAATGAAAAACGACTTTTTGCCACAGCACCATCTGTCCTCGCATATTACAGAAAAAACTGACAAGGCTTAAAGGATGAATGATATAAAGGGCCAGCATTTTTTGTCGGGCCAATCTAGTGACACTTACAAGCGGCTCTCGCTGCATCAATTTTTTCTTTGTGTTTGTGCGACCAGTGACTGTGCTCTGGTGTGAGCTTGTGTGTAATGGCTCGGTGGAAGAGGAAGCAAATTGCACTGTCAGATAAACTCAGTAAATTAACGGTGTCAATAATGGGGAAACACAGACGGACATTGTCAGAAGAATGGGCCTGTCTAAGCAAACAGTCAACTCTGCCCTGAAGAACAAGGACGAAGCCAAAAAACGTGCCTACGGTGAGATATAAAAAGCTCTTTCCAATGCGCAAAGCGGTGCACCCAGGTGTCGAGTCTGCCCTTCTGATGTGGCTACAGGTCACACGTGCTCGCGGAATAACAGTTAACGAACTTTGCGCAAGAGCAGAGCTGAAAAACTCACTGATTTTGCGACATGGCGACATTACCTTCAGCGAGAGCTGGCTCAACCGGTTTAAAGCAGGGCATGGTGTTGTGTTCAGTGCAATATGTGGCGAGTGTGACAGCGCCAATGAGAGCGATGTCTTAGACTCGCAGACGAATCTGCTACCTGCTCTTCTCGTGAAATATGAGAACAGAAACACCAGTAATGCAGACGAAAGAGGCCTCGTGTTTAAAGCCACGCTGAGAAAGACGGACACATTTTCGGCAAAATATGTAACGATAGAAAGTGCTCTCGAAATGCTTATCTGTGCTTCTGCTTTAATGCAGACGGCTCAGAGAAGGCGAGACTTCTGCTGATCGGAAAGTCGAAGCGGCTTCATGCCTTACATCACATGCCAAGCCTCCCGGTAGACTAGAAGGCTAATAAAGAAGCATGAATGACGAAAGATTTTTTCAACGCTTGGCTGCTAAAATGTGACAGGAAGATGTCAAAAGTTCTCTTTCTAGACAACTGTTCATCTCACATGCAACTACTATCACTAGGGGCTGCAGAGATGGAGTACTTTAAGTCTAATGCGACATTGGCACTGCAGCCAATCGACCAAGGTATGGTCCATTTCATTAAGGTGGGTACCAGACCCGCCTTACAGAGCACCTGCTTTTCGACATGCATGGAAAATGGGAAACGAAAACTGAGGTAGAGTTTCCTGTGGAAATTCTTCCAGGAGTTTGGGCACAGCTGAAAAGCAATGTCATTTGTAACTGCTTCAGGTAGGCAGGCTTTTGCAGAGCAAATAACACACCGAACGCTGCACCTCAAGAACCATGTGTGTTAGGTGTGTGGTTCCAAATTTGAAAAGTTTTTAGGGCACAAGACTTAGCCAACTTCGTCAATTTTGACAATGGCATCATCGAAAGCCAACAACTGACAGACGAGATTGTAGCACTTGTGAAACACACTTCTGAACCACTCAGAAGACGACAGCAATTAGGAGGCTGAAGCTTCTGTTCAGCCTCCTACATTTTGGGCCTGAAAGGATATTTTCTGCAGCAGCAAGGTGATTGCTCCACAAAGTTCTGCAGCTCACTGAAATGCAACATAAGGTGATCACAGCTTCTCTGACAAGAGCTAAGCAGGCCCTGGTCACGCACTATTTTGTGAAATAAGTCATGTTCAGTGAAATTTATTTCCTAGCATGCACCTTTCCTGTGGGATGAAAAAACTGCCTCAAGTGAAGTGATGGTACCGAACCTTTGTGTGTACTAACTGCTGCTGCAATACTACGTCAAAGTGGTTTCTTTGATTTCATTGCTGTAATTCATCAGATTATTTTTCAGTCAGCTTTTCTACCCAGAAAAACGCAATCATTTAATAAAAATTACATTTGAGTAACATTCCAGTGCGATATTGACCACACGATCGGCGGCCCCCTTCCCCTTGCTTGGATACTGCATACTATAAATATAGCGGACATTTCTTCCAGGATTATAAAGGTCTGTTGTAACAGGCGTAGACTGTAGTAAAGCAGTGGGAAGCCGAGTGCTGCATTCGTGTTATCAGAGAAGAGGATAACAGAGGCTATCACAGTGTGCCGAAAGCAGAGACAAACTCCCCTGAGAATCCAGCTGTGTCACTGGGAAAGGACCTTATTAGCCAAATTCGCATTAATGAAATGGAGCTCCATAATGATAACATGCCATTACCTCTATCATCACCATTACTTAAGAGTGCATGCGGGCTCTTGCTACATGTGGTACTGGGCCCAGCCGCATTGTCATGTGATGAATACACTAAAAAAGTGCATTCATCACAGTCCTTTGATGGGCCTCCCCAAGAAACTTCCACACCCATTAAACTGGATCATTTCACAATGAAGAAATGTGATGGGCCCTCACTCACATGACAGCCAAGGTTCCAACACATTAAAATTCCACACAGGATCAAGCCTCATGGTTGTTTGGCAGGATCCAGCCTTACAGTCATTGGGTTGCAAAAGAGAAAGACTAACAGCATTAACAAACCTGGCTCCCATAGAAAAACCAAAAAAGGATTTTTGTGTGGTTATTGGGAGGAAGAACACAAGGCATGGCATGGACGAAGGGATTTTTTTAGGCGAGCAAGTAGAACAAGTTTCACATTTTCATTTTCATATGCAGTCTTCCGATTTCCTGACTAAATTCTTTGGCCCAATACATTTTCTCAGTTATTTTTTCTGTTATGCTTCACCAGTTTAGTGTTTTTATACTGTTGCTCCAACTTTAACTTTTAAATGAACTGTAAGCAAAAGTACTATTTCCTTTCAGTAACATCCCCCCCCCCCCCCAGCTAGCCACTTTTCTTTTAGTTATGTAGTCTTTCCCACAATGAGACCCCTTGACATGCTATATGTAGATCTGAACCATTTTGAAAGAACAAGTCGCATTGTAATCATTATAGAGATGCCGCCGAACACTGAAATGGGTTGAACTCTCAAGTGCTTTCTAGTGGGTCTGCCCAAAAAGAACGCCGCTCGCGCGGAGAGTCCGTGCTTGACTGTTACTGTCGCCATTGTGTAGACTCGCTGTGTGCCGGCTAATAAACGCCATAACAAATTGGTGGAGAGTGCTACGATCCCCTTCGATGCCCTTGGAACTACGCTCACGTACCCTGCAATCTACCATGTCCCACGACGCCTCTCAGCAAACGCCTCCTCCCATGCCACCCCCTTGTCCCGGTGTCCCCAGGATCTGCGATCCACCCATCTTCACGGGCGCCGATGGCACTGACGTGGAGGACTGGCTCGCCATTTACGAGCGCGTGAGCGTCCCCAACAATTAGGACGAGAACGGCAAGTTGACAAACTTGGTGTTCTACCTTGCGGGCGTTGCAAGTTTGTGGTACACCAACCACGCGTCCGAGTTCGCAACCTGCTCCGATTTCAAGACTGCTATCACCAACGTTTTTGGCCGCCCTGCCGTTCGCAAGCTGCAAGTTGAGCAGCGCTTACGCGAACGCGCTCAGCAGGCCGGTGAATCATTCACCAGTTACATTGAAGATGTCCTGGACCTGTGCAAGAAATCCAACGAGAGCATGTCCGAATCAGACAAGATCCGGAACGTCATGAAGGGCATTAACGATGACGCCTTCACGATGCTGCTAGCCAAAAACCCAGGCACAGTAGCTGAGGTCATCACGCTGTGCCAGAGCTACGAGGAGCTCCGCCGGCAGCGTTCGATGACCCGTCGCTCTACACCCCGAGAAGCAGGGCTTGCTGGCTTGGAGGCGAGATGTGATCAGGTGGCACTGCTGGCAGACCTTAAGTCCTTCATCCATGAGGAAATCGCGCGCCAGTTCTCTCTCCTTTCCTTTGCCCACCCACCGGCTGTTCAACAATCGGCAACTACTATTCTTCCACCCATCCACCAAACGATTGAGCAGGAAATAGTGGAGGTCATGCCTGCGTACCACCCACAACAACTTCCGGCCCCTGCGCCCCCAAGTTACGCCCAAGTGGTCGCAAGGCCGCCTCCAGTCGTTCAAGCGCCTGCACCACTGACTTACGCCGAAGCTGCCGCAAGACCTCCGCCCTTTGCAGCGGGTATGCCGGCTGCGTATGTTGGCGCAACCCCTCAGCCTCATTTTCAGCCCACCATGCAGCCTTTCCAGCCACCGTTCCGGGCGAGACCCACCCCGGCAAACCGATGGCGCACATCCGACCACCAACCCATCTGCTTTGCTTGCGGTTACTCCGGTCACGTAGCCAGTTATTGCTCTCGACTACAGCCGGCTCCCATTTCTTCTCCTGTTGCTGGCCACCTTAGCCGTTCGTATAACGACGAACTGCCGTCTGTGCCACTGTCGTCTCGCCCAGGTTGGTCTGCTCCAAGGTCGCCGTCTCCACGATGTCGGTCTGTGTCCCCCACGCGGCCAAGTTCTTCTGCTCATGAGCGGGAAAACTAGTTGTCGAAGTCCCAGAGGCAAGGACTGGGACGCTATAGCATTTTGAAAGCCCTCAGAGCCGCCCATCTAATGTCATTGACGTGCTTCAGGACAGTGTTCATGCATCTGCTCTTATTGACACTGGAGCTGCGGTATCAGTTATGAGCGAAAACCTTTGCCGCTGGCTTCAAAAAGTGACGACACCGATTTCTGGACTATCCCTTCGTACCGCTAGCTCACATCGTATTAATCCTACAGCAGGCTGCACAGCTCGCGTTGTCGTTCAGGAGGTTCTGTATGTCGCCCAATTCATCATCATTCCTGCATGCTCTCATGACGTCATCCTGGGATGGGATTTTCTCTCCCGCAACGACGCCGGCATTCATTGTACCGCCGCCGAAATTGAACTCTCTCCCTTCTCGCATTTGACGCCAGAAGACGGTCCCTCGACACTGAGCAAGATTCTTGTGAAAGACGATACTATAGTGCCTCCAAGCTCGACGATGGGTGTATCGGTCTACTGCACCGGTCTCTCCGACACAATTGCACTCGTTTCGCCATCCTACCGTGCTTCCAGAAGGAGAGGGTTGCTAGTACCTTTCGCGACCGTGCAAATCACCCAGGGCAACGCCGCTATTTTCGTGACCAACCTATCCCCGTACACTGTTACCTTGGTTCGAGGGGAATGTCTCGGCAGAGTGGAACCAGTCGACGACGCACAAGTCCTGGACGCACCCGAAGACTCGCGTTGTCCCGATTCGCGTACCATCAGTGCTGATTGTACTTCTGACCCATCATCTCCTGATCTATTTGGCCCATACATTGATGACGACCTAACGTCAGTACAGCGTTCCCAGCTTCTGGACCTGTTGCAAGAATACCGTTCTTTCGATGTCGGGCGAAGTTCTCTCGGTCGCGCGTCCGCTGTTACGCATCGTATCGACACTAGTGCCCATCCACCATTACGGCAACGTCCATACCGCGTGTCGCCTGCTGAACGCCGGGAAATTAACGAGCAGGTTGGAGATATGCTCCGACGCGACGTCATTCGGCCCTCTGACAGTCCATGGGCGTCTCCTGTTGTTCTTGCTGCGAAGAAAGATGGTTCTGTGCGGTTCTGTGTGAACTACAGACGGCTCAATAAGATCACTCGCAAGGATGTCTACCCACTGCCGCGCATCGACGACGCAATTGACAGCCTTCACGGAGCCCAATTTTTTTCTTCTCTCGATCTGCGCTCGGGGTACTGGCAAGTACCCCTGGCTGATGACGCTCGACCGAAGACTGCCTTCATCACACCCGACGGCTTGTACGAATTCAACGTCATGCCGTTTGGTCTGTGTAATGCACCTGCGACATTTGAGCGCATGATGGACACCGTTCTGCGCAAATTGAAGTGGCACACGTGCTTGTGTTACCTCGATGACGTTGTTGTCTTCCCTCCAGATTTCTCCACCCATCTCCAACGTTTAAAAGAAGTTTTCGCACGTGTGAGCAATGCCGGCTTGCAACTAAATCTGAAGAAGTGCCGCTTTGCAGCACGCCAACTCACCATCCTAGGGTACGTCGTGTCCAAGGATGGCATTCTTCCTGACCCAGCCAAGCTTCAGGCCGTGGCCGAATTCCCAAAACCTGCGTCCGTCAAAGAACTGCTTAGTTTCGTGGGCCTGTGCTCATACTTCCGACGCTTCATACGAAACTTCGCCACGATTATATCACCGCTGACGAAGCTCCTTGGAAGTAATGGGCCCCTGAATTCGTGGTCGTCAGAGTGCGACAACGCGTTCTTGAAGCACCGCCATTTGTTGATGTCTCCTCCCACTCTCCGCCACTACGACCCTATGGCCCCAACAGAGGTGCACACGGACGCCAGTGGTGTAGGCCTCGGCGCTGTCCTGGCGCAGCGCAAACCCGGATTCCCTGATTATGTTGTGGCATATGCAAGCCGTACGCTCACGAGAGCCGAAACAAACTACACCTTCACGGAAAAAGAGTGCCTGGCGATCGTCTGGGCTCTTACAAAGTTTCGACCTTATTTCTATGGTCGTCCATTCGATGTCGTCACCGACCATCATGCACTATGCTGGCTGTCATCATTGAAGGATCCCTCAGGCCGCCTCGCCCGTTGAGCTCTTCGCTTACAAGACTACGACATCCGCGTGCTCTACCGCAACGGACGCCAGCATGCTGATGCCGACGCCCTCTCGCGCTCCCCTCTGCCTGAAGCTGACGTGCTCTGCTCGGTATCCTCGGTTGCTGTTTCTGCCATTGATGTTGACATCATCGCTACCGAACAGCGAAAGGATAATTGGATTGCCCAACTGATCGACTTGCTCTCTGATCCGTCCGCAACGCCATCCACGTGTGCCTTGCGTCGTCGAGCTCACCATTTCGCCATTCAGGACGGCCTCCTACACCGGCGCAATTACGACGCCGATGGCCGGCAGTGGCTACTCGTAATACCCCGCAGTCTGCGGTCGGAGATATGTGAATCATTCCATTCTGATCCACAGTGCGCGCACTCTGGGGCATTCAAAACCTACCATCTGTGGT
Source organism: Rhipicephalus microplus (assembly GCF_043290135.1). NCBI lineage: Eukaryota > Metazoa > Arthropoda > Arachnida > Ixodida > Ixodidae > Rhipicephalus > Rhipicephalus microplus. The sequence continues at coordinate 206,820,269 of NC_134702.1, forward strand.
GATCCCAGGGTGCTGAGTCGTATCCCACCGCTGACGACCAGTTGTTGCGGCTCGGGGTGCTGAGTCGTATCCCACCTCTGCCAACCAGTTGTTGCGGGTCGGAAGGAAGGTCGCTGGAGGATACGAAAACAAAACCCGGTCTCTTGTGGTAGCGTGGTGTAGCTTCGGGTTGAGGAAACGAACGCTTACAAGATGGGGATACGAAAAACAAACAGGTTTATGGCACTATTTACAAATATTTACAGCATGGTAGGTTAGGAGTTCACAAACCACGAACGTGGTGGTTGAACCGCTACACAGTTCAGAGCGACGTCCCGCACTCGGCGGCATCCTTATAAGCCCTGTCGGGCTCCTCCTTCTTGAGGGGAACACCAATCACACACACACAACAGGTGAAAGGTACGAGCATGCACGGCGCACGTGAACATCCAATTTTGAGTCGAGATCACTGCACTGAAAGGTGGCGCCAGAGGGGCTCTTGCTCGTCGTGTGTGTCACTGGTTGAGAGTCCCAAGCTTCGGACAGCAGACATCAAACGGTCCGCCAATCTGTCCGCTCAATTAGCAAGGCACTTTGTGGCGGCGGTCGCCGTTTCTTCAAAGGAAGACGCTGTCTTTGTTGTCCCCTCTGGAACGGCTTACAGCTTCGTGGCGACACGACGTCTCATCCGCCGGCTAGCAGGGACAATACCTGGCGGGCATAGGCATCCGGCGAGTCGGCTACTTGTTTGAGGATTAAAAGAGCGCCGCTCATCTGTCATCTCTGGACGCTGGTTCCAAGAAAACTGGGTTCTGAGCGTGGGAACGCTGCCCGGCTACGCTTCTCAGCGACAGCATGGGGGCTGCTGACGACGGTCATAACAGCTTCCCCCTCGCCAGATGAGTCACGGAGGGCAGCAGTCAACACTGCTGCTCGCAGGGACGACGAAATGGTCAGTAGTTGAATGCCAGGAACTGGCCTTCGCTTGTGGCATGGTCCGGGTGATTGCCGAATCTTCGACAGCATCTCTGATACTCGACCACATGTACAAGCAAGCACTCGGCACCCTTCGAACAAACCAAGCCAAAAGAGGGATGGCAAACCAATTTTAATTACTAGCTTTAACAAAAAGCTCACACTCAAAACTCTCAGGACTCACTTGAGCTGAAAAACCAGACGTGCTACCTTACAGATTTACATAAGAAGCACGAAAAAAACTAAATTATCAATTTTGATACACCAAGAGCACTCCAGAATGGTTTAGAAAGAGCGGCTGAGCGCGTCAGCGTTTCCATTCAATTTGCCTTTTTTTTTACCTAATGTCAAAATGATATTTTTGAAGAATCAAGCTCCGTCCCACAAGGCGACTGTTCTTTGATGTCACGGTTTGCAGCCAAGTAAGAGGAAAATGGTCTGTTCCTACTTTAAATTTAGCCCCTTTGAGATAACACTGCCACTGATGAATGCCCTACACAAGGCAAGCGCACTCCTTTCCTGAAGCACAGTACGTTACCTCCTGTAGCCCAATTTCTGGCTCAAGTAAAGCGCAGCTTTGCTTGTTACCACTGTCGTCCTGACATAGAACGGCTGTCTCCTTCTTTTCGTCGCTGACTGCTTTTATCGGTTCTGTCCCGCTGAGAGCATCAGTTCGGTTCCGGATTCAGCGAGCGCTAAGATTGTCCTAATGTCCGTTTTTGTTTACGTGTACCAATAATTGTCTACTACTGATACAGTAAGCTAACTAGCTTTCCTGAAAGCTTAACCTAAGCTTTGACCTAACGGGCTACCTCAACGGTTAGGGAAAGCTTAAATGATCCGCTCATATGATCAATCGTCTCCAAAGAAAACCAACAAAACATAGGAGACAAACACTGCTTTCTTGAAGGTTCATTTGGTTAAGGTTACCTGCTTATGCAAACGCTTCTGAGTAAAAAAACCACTGGGCTCACCTGAGCTCTTTGATTACTCCCATTCAAACAGCGTTGCAAGGTACACGGTGCTACTAACCGAAACGCTTAATCCCTCACACTTTGTCTAAATTCTCAATCAAATGTTATGCTGTAACACACCGTGTACAACACAAAAGTAATTCAAGGTGCAATACTCATTAAAGCCCCTCCCAACAAATTCATAGGTTTTACGCTAAAACAGTGCACTAGAATGTTCTCAATACTACTAGTGCGTAACGACAACTCTACCGTGTAGCGGCAAACTTAATCATATTACGAAATCATTTGGTCTATGTTACCATCTTCCTCCTTAAATGCTCATTCACGCCGCATCCACATGACAGTGAAGGCATACGACATTACACTAAACCTTCGAAACACAAGAAAAATAACACACTTTTCTGATTTTTACCTTGTCGACAGGTTCGTACTAAAGATTAAAACACTTCGATGTTAACTTTCAGCCTTCGGTTCGGCGGTTTTCTTCCTGAAAAATTTACACCGCATTACGTTACTTACAAAATTAAAAGTACTGAAATTACACCTACAAAGTAAAACTAAGTAACCGTACGGAATAAGCATGTGTTACTCAATCTGACCACCCCCTTTTCTTAACTATAGATTCGCTTGAATCGCACACGATGGGGTCGTGGTCCCGGCAGTTTTCCTGCACGCCTGAGGCTACTAAACACACGAACGTTAGGCTGTGTCCTGTCGTCGCGCCTCATTTTCCACTTCGGCCTGTTCTTCGCAGGAATTTGAACGAGACGCCAGAAGCTGGGGGGAAGCCTGTGTAATAGTGTCTTTGTGGTCGCCCCCACGCAGTACTTAGCTGCTGTGCCTTTTCGACTTTGACCCTTCGGGCAAGGCCACTTTCCCGAAGTCGTCGAAATGAACCGTGCGTTTCGTTGGGGCGACGCACCTCCCTTTCCCCCTCCACACCTGGCTCGCCGCTTGTGCCTCCATGAACGCCACCATTGACGTTTCCTTAAACGGATTAGTGGCCTACCCTTTCGTCTTTCACGGGACGGTGTGGGACTAGTCCTATGCCTAGGCAGTGCCGAACGCTTTCGCTTCTTCCTTTTTCTGCGATGTTTGCAAACCTGCTCGAGGTTATCGCTGCACTGCTGAAGCGTGGCGTTCTTGCCCTCATCAGCCACTGCGCTAACCATGCCTAAATTTGACAATGTCGAAAGGTCCTCTTGAGGCATGAAGAAGGTTTCCAGCCTCTTACTGGGCCCATTAGGGCTGCTGGCACCCTCTTCATCCACGCAAGGAGCGTCTTTCGACATCGTCCCCACCTCCAGACTGGCCAAGGCCTCGTTCTCTACAGGCTCTACATTGATGCATTCGAGAATACGCGGGCCCTTTTCTGGCGCAATCTGTTCCTGTCGCGCTTTATGAGACGCCTCAACTTCCGGCGCTTTGCGACGCGCCTCGCTTTCAGACTCCGGTGCGAGTCTTTCTTTCTTTTTGCTAACAGAACTTCCGAATCTTTTGATCAGCTCTGCTTTGATAACTTCATAGTTGTTCGCGTGCTGCTCACTGAGTCGCGCAACAACCGCTGCCTCGCAGGGCAGAACCGTGCGTAGCTTCTGAGACCAGGTGTCTCGCTCACACTTCAGTTGACTACACTTTCGTTCAAATAGTCTAAGATACAGGCCCATATCCCATGATACCTCATATGGCTGCATGTACCTAGACATCTCGAACTCTGCCTCATTTTCGAGAAGTACTCCTTGCTGGGGTCCCAACCTCATACTCAACTCATAGTCTTGTTTGAAAAACTTTCTCTTGAGGCCTTCTCTTTCGTGTTCACTCTTTCCTTCCATCTGAGCTGCTCTTAGTTTTCTTTCGATGATGAGGTCCCATTCTTCACTTAGTTCCTCATCATCAGCCCCCAAATCATTAATCGCTTGAATGATTATGGGTTTCCGTGCCAAACCCTTTGTATCGATCCCCAATTCCTCACACAACAGCAACAAGTCTGACTTCTGCAGCTCCCGTAAGTCCATGATCGTACTGAGTGCTCGCTACTTCCAAAATAACTTTCCGAAACGGCGAAACTGAGTCTTTCGGCGCAAAGTTAACTACCAGTTCTAAAATTTAACCCTCTTTTAGAACCTGGTTCACTCAAAGGAAAAGCCAAGCACTCACCCATACGTGATCCATGTTTCGAGCCAGCTGCTTCTCCTGGGCCGACTGTTGTTCTCACTTGTAGCTTCGAATCCCAGCGCTGATCACCAGTTGTGGTGATCCCGGGGTGCTGAGTTGTATCCCACCGCTGACGACCAGTTGTTGCGGGTCGGAAGGAAGGTCGCTGGAGGATACGAAAACAAAACTCGGTCTCTTGTGGTAGCGTGGTGTAGCTTCGGGTTGAGGAAACGAACGCTTACGAGATGGGGATACGAAAAACAAACAGGTTTATGGCACTATTTACAAATATTTACAGCATGGTAGGTTAGGAGTTCACAAACCACGAACGTGGTGGTTGAACCGCTACACAGTTCAGAGCGACGTCCCGCACTCGGCGGCATCCTTTTAAGCCCTGTCGGGCTCCTCCTTCTTGAGGGGAACACCAATCACACACACACAACAGGTGAAAGGTACGAGCATGCACAACGCACGTGAACATCCAATTTTGAGTCGAGATCACTGCACTGAAAGGTGGCGCCAGAGGTGCTCTTGCTCGTCGTGTGTGTCACTGGTCGAGGGGTCCCAAGCTTCGGACAGCAGACATCAAACGGTCCGCCAATCTGTCCGCTCAATTAGCAAGGCACTTTGTGGCGGCGGTCGCCGTTTCTTCAAAGGAAGACGCTGTCTTTGTTGTCCCCTCTGGAACGGCTTACAGCTTCGTGGCGACACGACGTCTCATCCGCCGGCTAGCAGGGACAATACCTGGCGGGCATAGGCATCCGGCGAGTCGGCTACTTGTTTGAGGATTAAAAGAGCGCCGCTCATCTGTCATCTCTGGACGCTGGTTCCGAGAAAACTGGGTTCTGAGCGTGGGAACGCTGCCCGGCTACGCTTCTCAGCGACAGCATGGCGCCTGCTGACGACGGTCATAACACATCACATTAGACAACGCTACTTCTGGCGCGGGATGTACCGCTACATCCAGCAGTTCGTTCGCTCCTGTCTCGCTTGCCAACGCCGCAAACCGTCCGCACACATGTTACCAGCCGGTCTGCAACCGTTACCTTGCCCTGACCGTCCGTTTGGGCGCATAGGTATCGATTCGTATGGACCACTCCCTGACGTCCACTGGCAACCGCTGGGCCATCGTCGCCGTAGATCATTTAACGCGATACGCCGAAACCGCCACTCTCCCTGCGGCTACTGCGCGTGATGTTGCGTCCTTCCTACTACATCGATTTATACTGCGCCACGGTCCACCCAGGAGCTTCTCAGCGATCGAGGCCGTGTCTTTTTGTCAGAAGTCGTCGACGCAATTCTCACTGAGTGCCATTCTGTCCATCGCAAAACTACTGCTTACCACCCGCCTGACCGAACGCTTTAACCGCACCATCGGTGACATGCTGTCGATGTACGCCGCCGCCAACCACACGAATTGGGATACCATACTGCCCTTCGTCACCTACGCCTACAAAACGGCCCCTCAGAGCACGACTGGTTTTTCACCTTTCTTTTTGCTGTACGGAAGGCACCCGTCACATACCATCGACACGATACTCCCTTACACGCCGTATTCATCTGAGTGTACACCTATTTCCGAGACCGCCAGGCTTGCTGAAGAGTGTCGCAAGCTTGCGAAGACATTTACGACGCATGAGCAAGAGCGGCAGAAGAGTATTCGTGATGGCTCCGCCACTTCTGAGCCCACGTTCCTTCCTGGTTCCCTTGTATGACTCTCAATCCCGACCTCTGTAGCTGGCCTTTCTTCCAAACTACTCCCGAAATATGAAAATCACTATTGTGTGATCGAGCACACATCTCCGGTCAACTATCTTATCGAGCCGATTGAACAATCTTCGGACATGCGCCGCCGCGGGCGCGACATAGTCAACGTGGAGCGCCTGAAGGCTTACTATGACCCGCTCGTAGTGACAAGCTGTTAGGTCGCCAGGCGGCTCCCTCTTCGACCCCGGGGTAATTGTAGAGAAGCCGCCGAACACTGCAATGGGTCGAACTCTCAAGTGCTTTCTAGTGGGTCTGCCCAAAAAGAACGCCGCTCGCGCGGAGAGTCCGTGCTTGGCTGTTACTGTCGCCATTGTGTAGACCTGCTGTGTGCCGGCTAATAAACGCCATAACATCATGCAATTTTTAGACTATTTCTCTGTTCTGACATAGCTCTCACCGTTGTTTCTTGCGATTTTTCTTTACTCCCACGAATTTTCTCAAATGCTCTTAATTTTCAATTGCTAATGCTTAAAGCCTCACTCTTGAGACTAATTCTCTCTTGACAACTTCCAAGAAATAAATGAATATGTAGTTGCTGTGCACAAGTCCTCCAGAAGTTTTTTTTTTTTTTCCTAACGGATGAATAAATGGTAGAAGCTATACCATCAAGACTGCCAGGGTTCATTTTGGATGATCAAGTTGACAATCGTTCCGTCAAAAGATGTCTCAGCTGCGACGAATGGCCTGCCGAGTGTCACATCATTGAACAGAAAAAGACAACAATAATGTCGAAGTGCAATTCATGCAAGGACATGTGAAGGTGAGATGCAATTCAAAAAGAAAGTTGAGTTAATCTGTAGTCTAGGAGAAATGAAATTTTTGCTGTGCGTACATATAGGCTTCTATGTTGATTTCTGATATGTAATTGTATTTCCAAATATGTAATACCGACCGCAAGGCAACTTTGCCCCCAGTTTGCGAGACCATCCCTAGGTTATGTCAAATAAGGTACTTTTTGAGCTCAGGAATCGCTGATGCAAGCAGGAAGAAGGTATTTTAGTCTGTACATAGGACGTAACCACGAAAGATTGCACTGTGGGCGTAACGCAAGCAGTAGCTGTAGTTATGGCTGGATGTAACAATAGTGATGGTTATGGTCAAGTTTTGACTTAAGTGTCTCAAAATATACGGACTAGCCTGTAGAGCGCGGGCTTGGAGATTGCTTCATTGCTGATGACTCATGGCGGTGAGCACTCGCTTGGCGCGCTGTGAAGCTTTTAATAGGCAGAGCCGTGAGCAACCATCTTTTACCTTTTCCCGTACTTTCGGACAGTTCTCTACAAACGCTTTCGTGTATAATAACTACTCAATTGCTTTCACAATACTCCGGTTTTGCAACCCCAAATGATCATTTTGTGACATAAACCTTGCTATCTGTTACAACCTGCAAAGAAAAAAAAAAGGAAAACTTTGGCAGACCCTATGAACCTTGGGAATCTATTGTATGTGAGGCATGATGATGAAAGGTGAATGTATTGTAATTTTTTACTGAGCGAAAAATTGCGAATTGATGCTTGAGATATGTACAAATACATGCACACACATACGTACATGTTTTATGTAACCAATTACTATAGTTGCATAACGATGCCAACAGCAACACGGATATTAGCAACACCAGAAGCGGCAAGCAGATATGAAGCGCTACAGTGCTCGCGAGAATTGTAGCCCTGGATCACGGCTGCTCGATTTCCCCCCTTTGGTGCGGCCTGCCGAGTCGTCTTCTGAACAAAAGAGCACGCGTGAAAGCAAAAGTCAATTGACCGGCCATGATGGGAAGCGAGTGTGCTGCACATCTACTAGGTAACCGCCCTTGCAGCTGCTTGTACTGCGTCGCGCGAAGATGTAATCTCACTCATACTCCCTACTTTGTGACAGTCCTATCCTTCGTTGTGCGTTCAGCATGTGATGCCATTTTGTTCTTCCATACTGGTGTTAGGTATAAAAGTCCAAACCATTTATTAAGAAGCTACTGAGTAAATTCCAGGCCAACTAGGGGGAGTTTCCAGCAGCTCGCTAGAAAACATACTCAGACTTTTACAGAAACCTCTTTTCGGCAAAGCCCTCCCTTTGTGAAATCTTGCAGAGCTTGATAAATAAATTATGTATATGTGAAACTATTTACAAAGAATCAATACTAGGAACAGCCAATTCAAATTATACCTAGACATATGTCGTGGAAATAAATACCTCACAACACACAAGTAAATGTGCTCTATACCTTTATTGAAGACCATTATAAATAACTGTCAAATTCACAATACAAATATATGGATAGATGTGGCGGAAATAAATACGTCAAAACGCGGCAATACATGCTCTCAGTATACCATTTTAAATAAAGTACATGTTTATCTCGCCTATTCAGTTGATATTGAATTTGGAGTCGGCCCACTTTAATTATTCTCAACAAGATCATTAATGTAATGTTGAGTTGCCGTACGTAGAGGCGCAACCAGGGGGTGGCACACCAGGCTCATTCCCCCCTCCCTCTGAAATGTTTTCATCATGAAATACAGAGCGAATAAATACCACTTCAAAAAGGTACCCCCCTCTCTCCAAAAAAAAATTCTACCAACGGTGCTGGCTGTACTAGTGAGAGCAAGATGAGGATCTTCTGCTTATCATTGCTTCAATCGGACAGCCAAACTCGCTGCATGCATCAAATAAAGCGCGAGTAGGGCGAACCATATACGTCTAAAAAATTAATTGTGGGGCTAGTTATTGTGCATATACGGCTTTGACATTACGCAAGAATGAGACATTGCTTCACTTCATTTAGAGCAGCAGTCTCATGGCACACATCCAATACAGATGTGGAGTTTTTCTTTTTTTTTATATAGAAACTGAGATAAATGTAGTTTTTGGCTACTGACAAAATTGTTGGATCTGTTCCAACATGAAAAAATCTTTTTGGCAATGTGCCCATGTCACCAAAACACATCAAAATCTATATTCTGGTTAAAATCTACATATATTTCCCACTATCGTCGATATTCAGCGGTAAATTTGCATTATACTGGACTTGAATTAGCTCGTCAAAAGTCTAAACTACAGCGAATGAACAATATAAACAATAAATATCCCTCTTTTCAATATCTGGGGTTGCCAGAATCATGATATGATCATGAGGCACGTTGAAGTGGAGGGCTTAAAAATTTTCAACCATCTGGTGTTCTTCAACGTGCACTGACATCACACAGTGCGTAGGCTCCAACCGCTGCAGCCAGGATCGTCCTTTTGCCTGTGTTCGTCGTGTTCCTTGCTCTACTATGTGTCAGTCATCGGCCACTAGCTAAACATGTAACCTGTCCATGAGAGTGTCTGAAGAGAAGCATGACAAAGCACACTGATCCAGGTGAAACTACCGTATATACTCGTGTAAGGGCCGCACTTTTTTTTCGAAAATTTTGCTAGGTGCGGCCCTTACACGAATCAGGCCGATTTAGTACAGGCAGTACAGGCCAAAGGTCTGTACTGTTTATGCAACAGTAGCAGAGTGCAAGAGTCACAAATGACATGCCAGAAATGTTTTTATTCGGATTCCATTTCGCTGTCCTCGTTCTCGGAGGAGCTCGCCTCGGCGTCCGCGTCTTCCCAGAGACGGTCATCTTCGGTGCCGTTCATGGAGTTCGAAATTCCCGTTACCTTGAAGCTTTTAGCAACTACTTCTACTGACATGGCACGCCACGCATTCAAAATCCATTCACACACCTGTTGGAGCGACGCCCGCTTCAGCCGTCCTGTAGGGGTCTTCTCGTGGACGCCTCCAGCCATCCATTCAGAGTAACATCGGCGAAATTCCACTTTGAATGGTCTGTTGACGCATACGTCGAGCGGCTGCAGCACACTCGTCAGGCCACCGGGAATGACGGCCAAGTCCGTACGAGTTGCGGCAACTCGGTTCTTGACGCGGTCGGTCAAGTGGCCCCTAAAGCTGTCCAAAACAAGGAGGGCTTTCCGTTGTAACAGCCCTCCAGGTCTGTTTGCCCAGACGGTCTTAATCCAGTCAACGACCAGTTCCTCGGACATCCAGCCCTTCTCTTGCGCACGTACGACGATTCCCTGAGGGAACTTCTCTTTTGGGAGAGTCTTCCTTTTAAATACGACGTACGGCGGAAGCCTCCTGCCGTCTGCCGTGATGCACAACATCACAGTGCACCTTTGGCGTTCTGCACCAGTCGTGCGCACAGACACACTTTTCGCACCTTTTAAATCCACTGTGGTGCTTTCCGGTGCATCGAACCACACAGGTGTCTGGTCCGCATTCCCAATTTGGGACAGGTCGTATTCATGCTCCCTCCTGAGAGCATTCACGAAGCGATGAAACTTAATGACGTGGTCTTCGTACTCGCGCGGCAGTTTTTGGCAAATCGTCGTTCGGCGCCGAATAGAAAGCTGGTTACGGTTCATAAACCGCGTAGCCCAGCCCCGACTTGCCTTGAATTGTGCCGGGGGTATTTCCATGTGGCGAGCGATGCTGAGGGCTTTGACGCGTATCATGTCAGTCGATACGGCGTAGCCGTCCCTTCGTGTGTCGACGACGTAGTTGACGAGCTCGCTTTCGAGTTGCGGGTACTTGCACTTTTTCCCGCGAAACGCCTTTCGGCTCCTGTTAGTAGCGGCGAGGGCATCTTTCTGATTCATCCAGTAACGCACGCGCTTCTCATCGACGTCGTACTTTCGTCCAGCTTCCCGCTTCCCGTGCTCCTCGGCATAGTCAATCACTTGCAGCTTAAATGCTGCAGTGAATGATCTCAGATGCCGGCCCATCGTCCGTCACGTGCGCTGGCTTCTGCAGGGTTCACTACAACCAACAAAGTGACACCGACGACACCGATCTGAAGTCGCGCTGCCAACGTATCGACACGATGCTAGGAACGATGCCAACAAAGAGGCCGCACAAGGCAAATATGGCGGCGCGCTGTCAACAGCGTGGTCGGCGCGTCGGCGGAAGTAGAATAAAAGCGGAAAAGCGTGCAGCGCCATCTGGCTGTAAATGAACTAACTACACTTTTCTGGCGGGACATTTTGAACTTTTGTTTTTTTTTTTTTTTTCGAAATATCCGCTTTCAAAGTTGGGGTGCGGCCCTTACACGAGGGCGGCCCTTACACGAGTATATACGGTACCGGCTCACTGTGGCTGAACGGAGCTTTGGCAGAAACACCTCAGTCGCCGATCTGGAGGGTTCAAAAAGAACTAGCGCTCTCACAGGAAAAAAGGAGCGTTTGGCGGGGCTTGCCAAAGGAGGGAGATCAAGCAGCCGTGCCTGGACACTGCTACATAAATCAATTTTAGCGGATGGCGCCTAAGAACAACTGTCGTTAACCCAACATTTACGCCTTGCATTTATCATTGTCAACAATACCTCCCCCGCACCCACTCTTCCCCAAGTGGGCAGTGTGCCGCCGTTCTTGTATTTCACCTTTCCGTGAAATCTGCTGGTGGCTCGTTCCTCTTTGAAGTTTTAGACAAGTTAATGGGGAGAGCTTAAGCGCTTTGAGTGCGTGCTGGTGGCGTCTGGAGAAACTCGATCCATGTGTGGGATGCGAGTAAGCGGAAACATGTTCCGCATTTTTCCGTTTTTCTTGGTCGCCTCCGCTGGCGGCGCGTCTTACCTATACCCAGTAACAATGCCAGAATTACCCGCTCGTTTCCGGCGGCTCTCCGTCGCTCCTTTCTAGTTCCTCTCCTTCTTCTGCTTCTTGTTGTCTGTTGCTACCTCGTTCGCCCGTTTGTCTTTTTTTTTTTTTTTTTGATGGTCTTCAAACGGTGAGGGTGACCCTCTGCTACGGGAACTTGTACCATTTCACTTAGATCCTTCGAAGAAGGCTGGTCCACCAGCCGAAACTGTTAGGATTAAATAACTATTTTATTGTTTTGTTTCCTATACTGCACGATTCTCGAATTTTATAACTTTTATTACGGTAGCCGGAAGAAACTCTAATCATCTATTTCATCTATTTTATACTCGTGGCTACTCCAAGTGCTGCAAGGAAACAGTTAACATGGAAGTTCGCCCACCATCCCTCAACGACAGCCATCATCGGTGACTCTCAAGCAAAGTATGTCTACAACCATTTTGACCCCCGTCGAACAAACACGCCCGCCTTCGTGACTCAATCTGGACTGTTTATGCAGGAAGCACTCTCACTGCTGGACTGTATTCCACGCACAGTGACCACTCTGGTGTTACACGCGGGTACGAATGACATAGCCTCCTCCTCAGCCACTGTAGTGTTTCAAAAATACAAGGACATGGTGAGCCAAAATTAAGAAGATCTTCACCACATTTGTGGTACCGAGGGCCCCAGACCGCAGGCGCGCGTGCCTCAACCGGCCCTTCGCCGTACAGTTCAACAGAGAAGCGGGCCACTTCAACCACCTCCTTCGATTGCACTGTCGTCGAAGCGGGACTCTTCTACATCGATCACGCCTTGGAATGGCTTCCGCCTGGCCGGGTTCTGGCGGCCGATGGTATACACCCAAGTTTTGAGGGTGTTGCCCTCATCGCCAGCCACCTGAGATCGCTGCTTCTGCGAAATATGGTGAGGTCGCCGTCAACATGGCTTGACCATGCACCATTAGGTCTGCCGGGCCCACCGAGAGAACATTGTCATTCCCGGAGTAAGAACCCCAGCATACACGAAGCAAGCGGGATCCTGTGCCGACGATCATCACCACGAGCGCCGAGGGGTGCTTCTCATAGATCAAGAAGCAAGAGCCCCTACAACACGACTCTGGGCCACCCACAGAGGCTTCCGGTGACAGTGCTTCTCCAGCGACTGACTCAACATGCAGCGACTGACTCAACAACCCGTCAGGTACAGCCCGCTCCAGCACATATTCGTCTCGTGATTTCATGGCCTTAAGAAAGAATGTTGATAAGCGCGTGAGGTTTGAAATGCATGCTTCAAACCTTAAAACATATATTTCATCGGGATTCGCACCAAAGGGTCTCACTGTTCAACTGCAACCTGCAATGAATAACTTCAACAAAAATGAGCAGCGGCAGTGGAGCAATATCTTAAAAGATGCATCTATTAGGCTTACACAGGTCGTAATACAACACAGTACACGTAAGGCCGCGGAACTTAAAGAGGAAGAAAAGGCGCGACTAAAACAGTCAAGCTTGACGCAGTCAGAAACAGAAGAGCTGGCCAAATACGAAGGAAAAAAGAGATTGACAATTCAGGGCAAGAAGGACAAGAAATTGAGGCGAGACGGTGCGTGGCCGACTTTAAAATACTCCGCCAGCAATCCTCCCACAACGTATACAGATCAAACTGTTACCTCTCGTCAATCTCCACAAAAGAGCACTGATGTCACCAATGTGGTTAACCTTTCCAGCAAATCTTGGACACCTGCGCAAACAAAGCTGCTATCAAAAGGTCTAACCTTCTGCCCCGCCTCTGGCAAAATTGATGAGTTTAAACTTTACCAAGATTTGGACAACTTTGCCAGAACCATGCGTCTAAAAGAATATTTTCATGATCGAAGCAGCACGCAACAAAATCAATTTTCAGATAAATCTTGGACTCCAGGTGAACAACGAGACAAATATCTAGACATGTACATTTCAGCCGTCCAAGGTGATATAATCGGGGAATATGAAAAGCACCGACCCATTCGCAACAATCTGTCCAAAGAGAAGCGGGAGGCTTTGCGCAGTTTAAGTGACAGCCAGAGCATCGTTATTAAACCAGCTGATAAGGGTGGTGCTGTGGTTGTACTTGACAGGACTGACTACATCGAAGAAGGGCTTCGCCAACTGGCAGATGAAAATTTCTATACACAACTCCCTTGTCATCCGACAGAGGAGTGTGAAAGTACTATTAAGGCCTCACTAATATCATTACGTAAAAGTGGTAAGATAACCTACCCTATGCTTAAAATGATGTCACCTCGCAAATAGCCTCCCGGGCGTTTCTATTTCTACCCAAAATTCACAAGATTAACAATCCCGGCCGACCCATAGTTTCCAGCAACGGTACTGCTACTGAAAAAAATCTCTAGTTTCATTGACTCTCTGATTAGGCACATCCTACAATCATTCCCATCATACATCGAAGATACCAGCCACTTCCTTCGAGAAGTCTCAAAACTTGTGGTACCTCAAGAGTGCTATTTGGTCACTATGGATGTCTCATCACTGTACACTAACATTCCCCACACCGAAGGAATCGCCGCCACAGTCGCCGCCTATGGAAAAAGTAAATCGACGAGTGAATTCGACGAAAGCGCTTTAGAGGTGCTCCTAAATCTTGTACTTAAACATAATAACTTTGAATTCGACCAAAAATATTATCTGCAAGTAAACGGAACTGCCATGGGAACCAAAATGGCCCCAAATTACGCAAATATTTTTATGGCCTCTTTGGAGATTCCTTTCCTCGAAAATTCTCCATTCAAACCTATATTTTACCGACGCTTCCTCGATGATATATTCTTCGTGTACGCCGATAGTGAACATAATCTTTCCAAATTCATTTCCAGTTTCAACTCCCTGCATCCTTCGATAACATTCACGCACACGTATTCACAGAAAAGTGTTCACTTTCTGGATGTCACTATCACTCAGTGGCACCACCATATCTACTTCCCTGTATAAAAAACCAACTGACCGCCAACAGTATCTGCACTTCCATAGCAGTCACCCCCATCACTGAAAAACAGGTGTTCCTTACTCTCAAGCCCACAGATACAGAAGAATTTGCTCCGAAATCACGCAATTTGACACCCACGCACAGAAATTGAGAGCAGCCTTCTTGCGTCAAAAGTACCCCGAAAAAATCATTGACAATGCAATTGAGCGCGCTCGCTCTTTCGACCGAGAATCAACAATGGAGAAAAAGGCGGGAATAAAGATGATATAACTTCAGGGGCAAATTTAATCCTCCCATACTGCGCCGCCGCCCCTTGGGTGAATTCTATACTAACCTGCCATTTCAACATACTTAAACAGAGTAGTCGCCTCTCTGTCGTTTTTCAGACTCTGCCCAAGGTGGTTTACCGAAGATATAAAAACCCGAGAGACTTACTGGTCAGGGCGAAAACACACAAATCCGACCACCATCAGGGCTGTAGACCGTGCAAGAAACCTCGTTGCAGGGTGTGCACACACATGGTGACCACAGATACGGCCGAAGCCTCCTGTTCAGACAATGTGTACAAAATTAAAGACGACCTTAACTGTGACTCAGCCAATGTGGTATACAAAATTCGCTGTGAGGTGTGCAAACAGGAATATAATGGACACACGGAAACCGCGTTCTGTTTGCGTTTCAACATCCACAGGGCACACGTAAGAGCCTCCCCAATTTGCCGTTCTCCAAACATATCAATCTTCCTGGTCACTCTTTCGAACGCGCAAGTGTCATACTCCTACAATCCGGCTTCCAGATAACACGGGAGCGCGAACAGCGGGAGTCATACTTCATAAAGAAATTCAGATCACTTACCCACGGAATCAACGAGAGCCCTGGGCGACTGACGTGCCTCCGCGACGTTTCGTGAAACACAAATTGAATTACTCAATTTATTTATACATACGTGAAGTCGCACACGTAAGTTGGTCAATATAGCGCGTGAAACTAAACGAATTCGATGCTACGTGAACCAAACGGTGTGTGTTAGTATTATTAGACTTTATTTTCATTTCTGAGTACTTTTTTAGTATTATTTTATTTTTATTTTTTTGTTTACGTTTTTGTTTGTTCATCCTTTACAAGAATACCCATTCATTTATTTTCAGTATGACTGGTTGTACAGTTTTCTGCAAGAGAGGGCAAGTGGAGGAAGGGGGAGAGGGCAAATTAGCATTCCAACGTGGCCATTATTTTTCGAAAGCTGGAGCGGGTCGTATGCTTCTTGTGTGTGTGTGTGTGGCCCGATGCCGCGGGCCAGCCGCCGAACCACGTGAACTTAAACTCGATCCATGGGTGGGACGCGAGTAAGCGGCAACATGTTCCACATTTTTCCATTTTTCTTGGTCGCCTCCGCTGGCGGCGCGTCTTACCTATACCCAGTAACAATGCCAGAATTACCCACTCGTTTTCGGCGGCTCTCCGTCGCTCCTTTCTAGTTCCTCTCCTTCTTCTGCTTCTTGTTGTCTGTTGCTACCTCGTTCGCCCGTTTGTCTTTTTTTTTTTGAGGTTCTTCAAACTGTGAGGGTGACCCTCTGCTACGAGAACTTGTACCATTTCACTTAGATCCTCCGAAGAAGGCTGGTCCACCAGCCGAAACTGTTAGGATTAAATAAATATTTTATTGTTTTGTTCCCTATACTGCACGATTCTCGAACTTGATAACATTTATTACGGTAGCCGGAAGAAACTCTGATCATCTATTTCATCTATATATATATATATATATATATATATATATATATATATATATATATATATATATATATAAGGTATGGGATATGGCGCAACGGGAGCGTTGTCAACAAGAATAAATATATTTCCCAACAGTTTCGGGAGGGGTCCTCCCTTCATCAGGGGATGAGTTATACTGACATGAATTTTCAAACTTCGTTGCTGCGGCGTCCCTCTCGCCTTGAAACATGTTTGCGAGAGTGAGAGGGAACTAAAAAAAGGAAAAAAAAAACTGGCGATCAATGAATCGGTTTAATATGGAGGTACAGCGATTCAGCAGAGAGGCCCGCCGTCTCTGCCACTACGAGTTGTTGGGAGCAGGCGTCTATTACGTCGAACATGGTTTCTCAACATTCCCGCTGCGCCGCTTCCTGGCTGCTGACGGCTTACATGCAAGCTTCGAGGGAGTCGCGCTGCTGGCACAGCACACGAGGTTGCAGTTGCGATGGACGTCGGCGGCATGGAGATCGGCGGCAATCGCTTGCACGGACAACTCCAGTGCCAAGACCCCTCAACAACAAGGAGCCGAGCGACACACAGAGCCATCCAGGGCACCAGCAGTGACGATGTCGCCACTACCACCAGCGAGGCCAGCGAGTCCCACCAGTGAGTCAGAGATCGGCGGCAACGGCTTGCACGGCAAACTCCAGTGCCAAACCCACTCAACAACAGGGAGCCGAGGGACACAAAGAGCCATCCAGGGTCCCAGCACTGACGACGTCGCCACTCCCACCAGCGAGGCCTTACAACACCAGGCGGACGAATGCGGCGAAGACCAAGGCGGCGGCTTCCAAATGACACAGGGAAACAAAAGGTATGGGCAGTCTTAAACACGCATGGTCCCACTCATTTCTATCAATTAGGAAAATCATTGAAAAGCGGGTGCAATACTAAAAACACGCGGAACAACTAACCAAATATCTATCTCACAAAATTGCACCTAAGGGCCTCGGCCTAGCCTGCAACCCCTCAATGTCTACACTAAGTGAAGAAGAAAGGGGGAAGTGGGAAAAAATATTACTAGAAGCGTCCTTGCAACTGACTCGGGTCATTGCGGACCATAGTGAGCGTAAGGCCGCCGAATACAGTGTCACGGAGGCCACGCAGAAATTGGTATCTAATCCCTGAGAGAGCATGAGGCAAGAGAACTGGAAAGATATGAACTAAAGATGAGAGGCGAAATTTCAGTAGTAAAAAATGGAAAATTCAAGCGGGACTGCAGTAGCTCCACTGCTCTGTAACAGGAAAATAGGAATGAGGCTGTACTGTACAAGAACGCCAGGGACCACCCGTACCACAAGCTAACTTTGAGGAGAAAAATGGGAACTCGAAACTACAGTGCAATCCTAATCAAAACATCCTTACTCTCGAATATGACGCTGACACTCCCGAGCCACGTGATAGCCAAGAGCAGCCCAAAACTTATGAGAAAAATGTCCTCAATCTGTCAAACACAACACTCACACCCGCTCAGCTTCAACTTTTGTCGAGAGGCTTAACCTTTTGTCCATCATCCGGTAGATTCGAAGAATTTGAACTGTACCAAGACCTCGATAACTTTGCGCGTAATCTCCGCCTCCGTGAATACTTTCATGATCGCAAGGACTGTACGGACGAGAATAGAGTGATTGGTGGTGACAAATCATGGTGTCCGGGTGAGCAGAGGGACAAACACCTCGATATGTATATATCAGCAGTTCAAAAAGATATCATCAGAGCGTACGAAAAAAAATCGGCCATTTCGAAACAACATATCAAAGTCAGAACGAAGGACACTCGATGAACTACGAAAAAACACTGGAATTACTATCAAACCGGCTCATAAAGGGGGCTGCATAGTAATTCTAAACACGTCGGACTACTTAAAGGAAGGGGAACGACAGCTGTCAGACACAAAATTCTACAAAGAACTTCCAACTGACCCGACTCCCGAATTTGAAAAGGAGATAAAAGTAACCCTCAACGATCTCCGCCGGGACGAGAAAATTACCGGCAAAATGTTAAAAGCAATGTTACCGGCCCATTCTGTTCTCGGTCGATTCTATTTGCTCCCCAAAATACACAAGGCAGGTAATCCGGGACGTCCGATAGTATCCAGTAACAGCACATCAACAGAAAATATATCAGAATTCATCAATTCTTTAATAAAAAACATCCCCCCAAATTTTCCCTATTACCTAAAGGACACAAACCACTTCATCTGCGAAACTTCAACTCTCGACATCCCAGGCGGCAGTTTTCTGGTGACCAAGGACGTCTGCTCACTGTACACCAACATACCCCACCATGACAGAATAGCGGCTATGGTTTCTGAATATGTAAAATCTGACTCATCAACTAGTGTAAGTGGCGAGGTACTGTTTACACTTCTTGAACTTGTACTAAATTATAACCATTTTGAGTTCAATGGCAAGCATCACCTTCATTTCACCTTCATTTCAAAAGTGTCTTAGCTAATTATGTGTAACTACAGCCAACAAAGTATTGTATTACCCGATGCTGTGTTGTTCCTGTACAGTAGTTATTTTCTTGTCGTTTTTTTCTGTCTTGATGTAATTGTCATTATTCCCGCGTTTTTGTTTGCTATAAAGCCTGTTAGCTAACCTGTATAATTATGGTCTTCTGCTCGATGCAAGATTCGCCGCTGCATTTGTAAAAATGTCTTTTCTTTCGCAACCACTCCCCTCTGTAATGCCGTTTGGCCCTGAGGGTATTGCAAATAAAATAAAAAAGCATTTCCTTCAGGTCAGTGGCACTGCAATGGGCACGAAAATGGCCCCAAACTTCGCGAGCACCTTTATGGCTTCACTTGAAATCCCATTCATTGAGGGACGCACCTTGAAACCTTTCTACTACAGAAGATACTTGGACGATATTTTTATGATATGGAACCATGATGAGGGAAGTTTTTTCCGCTTCATAGAGGATTTTAACAAGTGCCACCTGTCAATAAAATTCACGCACAAAATTTCCAAAACTAGCATTAACTTTTTGGACGTCACTGTCACGGTCGAAAATGACCGCTTGTCAACAAACCTTTACAAAAAGCCTACAGACCGTCAAATGTACCTACATTTCAACAGCAGCCACCCAAAGCATTGCAAAACGGGTATTCCATATTCTCAGGCCTACCGGTACCGAAGAATATGCACCGATATGCGGGAATTCGACAGACACGCGGAACACCTAAAGCATTCCTTATTGAAACAAAATTATCCGGAAGACATTATTGACGATGCCATACTACGTGCTCGCAACTAGAACAGGAATGATATTATTAAGGGACCAAACAGAGTATCTAAAACGACTTCCCAAACGAACCTTGTACTAACTCACTCCTCATCAGCGCCACGAATCAACAACATACTGTCCCGCCATTTCAACATAATCAGGCAAAGCAAACGACTAACTTCTATCTTCGCGAAGCCACCTCACGTGGTGTACCGCTGGGATAAAAATCTGAAGGACATTCTTGTCAGAGCAAAAACAACCACCCCCAAATTTCAATCAGGGTGCCATACCTGCGGAAAAGGTCGATGCAAGGTATGCCCACTGTTAGGAATTTTGCTCTGTCGCGATGGTAGCGGTGGCGAAGAGCGGCGAGCCGTCGAGCGGACTTCGCTGAAGCCTTAGCCCGAAGGCGAAACTGGGAGGCAATCCGTTTTGAAAACAGCAACAAAAGTAGCGTTTACTGTAGCAGGTTGTCGTTTGTACAGAGCCGGCCAGCACGACAACGTTGGCTGGGGCAAAATCCTTCTAACATGGGGCCGGCTCAGCCTTAAATAGCGTTTTTGGACTCTTCTGCGAGACCAGTTCCCCGGAACGGCACAGTGGCTCGGCTGAGGAGAAGCAGCTATACCCAGAACTGCAAAGTGGTTCGGCGGAGGAAGCGACGTTATCCACGGAACTGCATGGTTCTTCTGCACGGAAGGCGGCGCTGGGAGGGGGGGAGACAGTTCGTCGGAACAGGGCTCGATCTCGTGAGACGTGCTCCCGAACGAGGAACATGTCTGTGGCACAAAACCACAGATGGTCACAACACGTGAATCCAAAGCGAACTTCTCGGATTTCAAAGCCTTAATTGTGACTCCAGTAACGTAATATACATGCTACATTGCAACATCTGCGGACAAGAATATATCAGCCAAACAGACACACCATTTCGGCTGCGGTTCAATAATCACCGGTACCACGCCACTTCACTGCCGAAGCTACCTTTATCTAGACATCTGCGCCTGCCAAACCACCACAGTTTTGAAAATATCAGCGTAACTCTTTTGCAGTCCGATTTCTCAAACAGACGCTAGTGCGAACAGCGTGAGGCATATTTTTTTTTTCAAATTTCGAACATTAGTAGCCGGCATCAACGAGGACCCCGGAAAACTCAACTGCCTCCGAGAAGTAAGCCAGGAGGAAATTGGTAACAAAGATTGATAGCTGGAGACCATGCTTTTTTCCGACTAACTCGTACGTGTACACTGTCCTTTCTTGTTTTTGTTATTTGTTTTTTTTCTTCCTTTTTTTCTGTTTTTCCACATGCACATACAAAGTGTTTTCGTTCGCCTACCACTTGATGACCATTGAAGGGAAACGGACGAAGATTAAAGGTAAAAAGAGCCGACCGACCCATTAACGGGAAACCCTTTCTTTACGCACGCCGTCACAGACCCTCCCGGCACCGCGGCGACAATCTTGGGTGGCCCGACACACGTCGAGAACTGAACAGCACGTGATAAGAAACGTATGTGGACGTACACGGACAGTTGGTTTCGTTCTCAGTGTTGACAGTGGTTCTTCCTCTTTTTTACTTTCTTTCATTTCTTTCTTTTTCTTTTTTTCAGTTCCCTCTCACTCTCGCAAACATGTTTCAAGGCGAGAGGGACACGGCAGCAACGAAGTTTGGAAATTCATGTCAGTATAACTCATCCCTTGATGAAGGGAGGACCCCTCCCGAAACTGTTGGGAAATAAATATATTTATCCTTGTTGACAACGCTCCCGTTGTGCCATATCCCATACCTTCATGAAGACTAACTGTACCATTGAATTATTACTCCCACTATATATATATAT
This sequence comes from Rhipicephalus microplus, assembly GCF_043290135.1. Classification (NCBI taxonomy): domain Eukaryota; kingdom Metazoa; phylum Arthropoda; class Arachnida; order Ixodida; family Ixodidae; genus Rhipicephalus; species Rhipicephalus microplus. The sequence continues at coordinate 206,841,570 of NC_134702.1, forward strand.
ATATATATATATATATATATATATACAACACCTTAAATCGGGCGTCTGTTGAACTAACCAGCATACTTATTAGCCATTATGAATCATCAGAAAAAGGTCTGCGGAATCAGGAAAAACAGCTTGTGCAATCATCTCAGTTTACGACTGAAGAATTAAAAACTCTCGAATTATATCGGTCACAGAAGTTAGCCGAGCTGGATGCTAAAAAATCAAAGAAGGTCGCGCGTGACAACTTAGAAAAAAAGGAATGCTCCCGACGAGGAAACATTCTAACTACAGCTGAAATGCGCCAGCCCGAGCTGGAAAGTAAATCTTCTGGACAGGATAACATTGTAAATTTGTCATGTTACGATCTATCAATTGAGGAACGTAGTGTGTTATCTCGAGGACTTAATTTTTGCACTGCAACAGGAGGCTATAGTGAATTTCAGTTGGTGAAGGATCTTCACAATTTCGAACGTAACATGCGCCTCCGTGAGTACTTTTATGATCGGTCCTCGACTCACAATACCGATAGCTCATCATTGCCATCTTACAAGCATTGGACACCCCCCTCCCAAAGAGACAAATGTCTGGACCTTTATATCAGAGCTGTACAACGCGATGTCATGCAGGCATATAAAGAACGTACACCATTGCACCGCAACCTTACTGACAGAGAGCAACAAGCAATTGAATCCCTCGCTGGTCGTAATGACATAATTATAAAACCTGCAGATAAAGGAGGCGCCATTGTTGTAATGGACAGAAGCAAATATATCAGCGAAGGCCATAGGCAGCTCAGTGATGCATCATATTACAAGCGGAAAGATCATGACCCAACAAACGAGTTCAAAGATATTGTTCGTGATACCTTGACTGCGCTCTTTAATGATAAAGAAATAAGCTATGGCACTCTGAAATCCCTCATACCGTTGAGCCCAGTAGCTGGCAGGTTTTACCTTCTTCCCAAAATTCATAAGAGAGATAATCCCGGTAGACCGATAATTTCTGGAATTGGAACAGTGACTGAGAACCTTTCCCGTTATGTAGATAGCCTCATCAACACCATTCCGTCCAGCTTTTCTTCTTACATTAAAGATACCAATCACTTTCTATCAGATATTGTTGACCTACAGGTTCCTCAAAATTCGTTTCTCGTTACGTTAGATGTCACGTCACTGTATACTAATATCCCTCACTCAGATGGCATCGAGGCAGTTATCTGCGCGTACAACGATTGCCACGCCAACAAACTAGTTTCCACATCTACGTTAGCTACGTTGCTTAAGCTCATTCTTGAACTTAACAATTTCGAATTTGATGGGACACATTATGTTCAAGTTAGCGGTACATCTATGGGCACAAGAATCGGACCAAACTACGCAAACATATTTATGGGGCTCCTTGAAAACAAATTTCTTGCAAATTGTGAATATAAGCCATTTTACTATAAGCGGTTCATCGACGACATTTTCCTAATCTGGCACCATAGTGAATCGCAACTTCTTTCTTTCATAGCAGATCTTAACAACGCTCATCCGGCGATTTCTTATTCGCACTCATATTCACCTTTGAACATAAGCTTCCTTGATGTCATGGTCACTCTACGTAACGGGAAGCTGATAACTAATCTTTACAGGAAACCCACGGATAGGCAGCAATATCTTCACTTTAGTAGTAGTCACGTGAAACACAACAAAACTAGTATTCCCTACAGCCAAGCAGTCCGTTTTAAAAGAATATGCTCTGATAGCAGCGAATTTTCCCGCCACTGCGAACAACTTCGGAGCGCGCTCGAAAAACAGAGCTATCCGGCCAGCATAATCACAGACGCCATCAAACGTGCAGAAGAGCTTGACCGTTCAGACCTGCTGAGTACTAACAGAAGACCCAAGGATTGTTCGCGGACTAATCTAATTTTGACACATGCGGCCTCAGCTCCAAATGTGAACCATATCTTTAAGAAACATTTTAACATTTTAATACAGAGCGAGCGGCTCAAAGGAATCTTTGCAGAACAACCACGCGTGGTCTACCGACGATCGCGGAACCTTCGTGATTTACTAACCTCATCTAAAACCACGTGTGCACATCATGAAGGCTGTCATCCCTGCAACAAACCACGTTGCAAAGTGTGCGCGCACATGACGACATCTAAAACAGTTTCAAGTACATCGTCCAGTTTTTCTTTAAAGATAAATGGGAACTACACGTGTGATAGTATCAACGTCATCTATCTTCTCGAGTGTTCAACTTGCGGTGCTCAGTACATAGGTCAAACAGAGACAAGTTTCAGAATTCGTTTTAATAATCACCGTGCACATGCCGTAAGCCTCCCTAACCTACCGCTGTCGAAGCACGTCAGTATGCCTGGCCATGGTTTCGACAAAATTAGGGCCACGATTATTCAGTCCGGTTTTAAGACAAATCACGATAGGGAAGTGAGGGAATCCTTCTTGATTCACAAATTTAACACCATTCGTTCAGGTATCAATGAAAACGTAGGAAAGCTCACCTGCCTCGCACTATAACAGCACGACTTCTTAGATTAGTAAAATATTTTAGTGTATATTAAATTGTATGATAGTCAACCGTGGTTTCTTTACTTCTGAGCTCTTTTACATGTCCTGCCAACCATACTGTGCCCCACGTGTCGATGCGCAATGAAATTTGAAACTTTTATATTCATGCACCCGTCACATGTCAGTCATGTCAACACAAGGTCCTGACAGATTACCATTTTTTACTTTGATTGTCCTAGCTGCAATACCGAGAGTTCATCACGTGAGCCTATAAAAGCGGCTTCATTGTATCATACCTACTTACTCTGACGAAGGCCGTGCCACGGCCGAAACGTTAGTAAATACGATCCTTTTCTTATGTGCTATCTTCAAGTTATTTCAATATAGAAAATACCCGGACCTGTCGTGCCTTCCCTTCAAGTTCTATATATATATATATATATATATATATATATATATATATATATATATATATATTAATGAGATCTAACAGACAATAATGCCAAGAAAATGTATAGGGAAAGTTATTAGAACCAATGTAATGCAAAGAAGAAAAAAAAAGTGGGTGAAAAGATAACTTGCCGTGAGCAGGGCAATTTCACGGCAACTTATCTTTTCACCAACTTTTCTTTCTTCTTATTTACATTACATTGGTTCTAATAACTTCCCTATACATCCCTTAGCATTATTGTCTGTATTGGCATATATATATATATATATATATACATATACGTAGTGTTCAAGTGATGTCACTTCCGCCGTTGTCGCCCTCTCCCGCCATGCCTGGGTACCTTCCTGGGTATCTACGGCAGTTCGCACGCTGCAGCGCGGTTTGTTGGGGGCTCGTCATCTTTTGCTGTGTACAATGTTGAAAGGGAAGCATTGTGGTTTTTTTGCTGTCGTACTTTAACGAGCTCATCTGATCAAAAAGGCCTCGCTTGTACGCTCGATACAAGACCAGAAAATCAAGATCTGCAACACGTATACCAGCCACCGCGTACACGGGCTGCCTGCCACGACCTACGAGGGCCCATTATCTCGCTTTCACTACAAACACCACAAATCGCGTGGCCCAAGAACAAGTGAAAGCCCAAAGTCTCTCGAGCAGCAATTTTTCCAAGCATTATGGATTATGGAGGCCAATGAAATGCAAATGCTGGGTGATCGATGTATCAGCATGCCTTCGCTTGCTCTGACTAAAAAAGAAAGCGAGTTTCTGGCTTTGACACAATTAATTGTGAACTTGTGCTGAGCTGTGGCGTTGTAACCATATAATGAGATGATGATTGTCTTGCTGTGATGCAATACATTGCGCGGTGGTGTTCCGTCATGAGTATATATTTCTAGCATTTTCGTTAATAAAATTTCAGTTGTCAGCGCTCTTTCTGTCCTTGTATCTTCTTCTGTAGTTACATCGTAACTACTCGTAGTCTTGCGCTGTACAAATATGTTGAATCCCTATCACTAACTAGCCCAAGCATCTGTCTTATCAAGTTATGAAATAAAAACACTGTATACCCAAAATTTCCAAAACAAAGAAAATTCAGAATGTACGATTTGAGAATAAATGACCCAAGAACAGTACAACAAATTTATGAATGATGCATATGATGGTTATATTCAAATAGACAAAGAAAACTGGAAGCGAGGTGCCACCTCATTGCTAGTGCAGTGCGGTATAAAGCATTGCTTGATTTTTTTTTTGTAACACATATGAACTCAGTTTTCTCAATAAACTTTTGTTGTTATTGCGATAAGAGCCCACAAGTGTTTTAATATAGATGGATGTTATGATATGATCCCACTATAAATACAAATGTCCAATGAAATTCGCTGTTTAAAATTAACAGGGTTGCAGGCACTATAACCTTACTGAGTCTTGAAAGGTCGCTTCACGGCATTGCGAATATCCCCAAAGTGGTTGGTTTCACTGCACAGAGAACCTATGCGGCAGTGAAACCACCTTTCAAAGCGATTACACACGGTGAAGTATGTCTCACAGGCGCAGCCACTCAGTGATGTTCCGTGCAGGAAATTTTTGTTTTATCGGGGAATATTCGCCTGTCATTTTGAGCCAAAAGAAATCTTCGCAATATTGCAGGGTATTTCAGGAATGGTTAAATTCTCATATGACGACCGATAATTAGCGGTCACAGTGCGCCTTCATCTGCTGTTATCGGTTCTGGTGCATGCACCACGCTAGCAGAATCCTTGAGATTTGATGTACGCGGAGCGATTTCTAGTTCATTATTGGTGTTAGACTTGAATCCCGCAATGTGCAGTGTACTATCACTATATGAATGAATATGCCATGGCTTTGTTGTGCGGCAGCGGGTAGGCTAGTCATGATTTCAAAAGTGGCCAGTACACCATACACGTGTAATTATAGTGTTTGCTAGAGATGAGCGCGGAAATGAGTACTGTTATGCAGGGAAATATGCTGGAACTTTCGTCAACGTTAACAGGGAAAAATCCCCGAAATAGGGAATTTTCATGTCTATGACTGCGAATTCTTCGGCGTAGAACGAAACATTACTGGCCACAGTGTACATGCTGAATCGGCGGTGACGTCAGACCAAAGCGATCGCTCCACGAAGTTCGTCCTACCACTTTGGTTGTGACCGTCAAGTTTGTACGAGTGCCGATCGCGTTGTTGCACAATATCGAGGCACAATGGAGGAGATGCGTCAGCCACTTGAGGTCGTAAGAGATGACCAGCAGTCTACTGAACACGAGTCCGTGTTCCGAGCGAACTTGGCCGACGAAGACGCCGTCAATGAATGGATGGAAGCCTACAGCGTACGGACCAACACTTCTTGGATTGTCTGGCGCGTCCAGAGTGCTGGGGAAAGGTGGGTTTGTCTTGTCGATGCCATTTACTGCACTACAGCCGTTTGAGCGATCATTTACACAGGGCTTACAGCTGAAATCATAGTTTCGAAATTCCGAGCCGCGCTACAAGGCAATTTTATTGGTGTCATGGCGGCAGCTCCATTTGCGGTAATGAGGTTGCTGCGGCAATTGCGCCGAGATGTGAAAACTGCTACATACTGAAACATTTCGACCGAAGAGGCACAATTAACGCTGAGCGTGCGCCAAGACGTTTTCGCGGTCTTTCGGCGAGAAAAAAAAAGTGGTAGGCGATCGAAACACGAGTGCTTGACCATTTTTCAACATGGCGAAAAAACGCGCTCTGTCCCGTGTCCTCTACGCGCCTACTTGCGCATCATATTCAATTGTGCTGCCAATCGGTAGTCTAGGCTCCTCAGGGCATGTGAGCCAAACATAGCGCAGCACGTGAAATATAATTTACAATTCTTAAACATCTTCAAATCGTTCGCTCTTCTCTCCCCCCAATGATGCCGTCAACCCAACCGTGCCATAAACTCAAAGTGGACGGCCACTGGCTGATATGACACCCCGTGATGGGCAATGTTACCGCGGCCGTCCCAATATGCGGCGATGTTCGCTCGTCGCGCTGCAAGTAGCTTAGCATTCCAAGAAAAAAAAAAAAAACAAAGGCGACGCGCGCTGGCGAACAGGTCTGCCTAATCTTGTCTTTTTTTTATACATGCTTGTGTAGTTTTCAGCCCGCTCGCTAGTACAGAAAGCACTTAAAAACGCGACCAACCCCATTAACTCTGGCCATACTTGACACTGAAAATTGTTGCGGCAGTCGATTCGTACGACAATGAACTCCTTTAAATAGCCATTAGATGACTACTTAAAAAATGTAGCAGGGTCTCTAAGTTACTGCTGTAAATTTTAGTGCTCATTGAACAACACAGATAAGAGCTGCATAGTCCTAAAATCTCTCCAGGCCAATAACATCTAGGTGGGAACACCAACAGTGTAGTAGACACGCCACTTGGCAGCTTAGCGTCCTTCCTGTCCGTCTTTTTTTGCCTTGGTTGCTTCTGCATTCTGTTGATGCTGCTGGGGTTCCCACGAAGACTATATACCAACTTGCCCAACAAGCCATCTTAACTCAATAAATGAATACTCAACAGAGATTATTTGCTTGAGCTAATGATAATGAAGAGGCAGTTGACGAAAGCCACCTAGCTCTTGGTTGAGCTCACAATATTCATGTATAACTACCATCTGTTCGGAAACTTTGCCTGCTGCAACCGGTCTTGCACTACTGCAATGACATGCGCACACTGCAGTATCTTGAATGTGGCAACTTCAGCACCGAAGCATGTGCCCTACCATAAAACTTTGCTTGGTGCATATAGATTGCAACATTATGTGTCATTTCACCTAGCAGGCTCTGCAAAAGCTACAAGTATTGGCCTAACCAGCGATGCTGAAAAGGGTGGTAGCTGAACTTGCCATGTGTTGTAGCAGGCTCTTGGTATAAATACCCAACTGATGTTAATGTCACGTTCATATACTGCCCGTCTCTATGCAATTCTGCGACAAATTCTAGATGCCTCTTTTTTTTTTCTGGCTCGGGAGGGGAAGAGGGGACCGTCGCAAACAATACCAACTACAACTTATTTAACACATTGTCAAGTCAGGCAAAAAAATATTCACTAAGTTGTGGAGTCCAAAATATGTCATAATTGCTGAAGTTAAAGGTTATTGTGAGTATTGAATAATTCTTTGTTGCTTTCAGTCAACAGTCTGTACAGACAGAGTCCTTTCCTGGCGTGCACCGAGCCAAACGATTGTTCAACACTACCATCACCTTCATGATGGCATGGCAGCTGAAGCACCTCTGGGGTGCCCCAGTGAGATGTGTGACAACCACTCATATGGTGCTCATACAATCGTACGGTGCTATGCCATTGCACAGAATACAACATACGAGCAGCCAGCTGCAAATGTGATAAAAGCATAGCTATTTCAGCAGTGCAACTGTGAAAAGAGTTTTGTACTTCTAGTTATTCTTACTTAGGTAATTATATTTTACAAAGCAGTGCATTATGAAAGAGCTTATCCCCATTTGCACCCATGTGTGTCATGCAGGATGGCTTTTCACAAAATTTGGCGCTGCCAGCACCACACAAAGAATAAGAAGAGTGGCCCACGCAATGCCAAGTGCATGGCAAAAGTTGACGTAAAAATAAAGCTGGCCACGTTTGACACCAAACGCAGGGACAAGTATCTGCAGAGAGAGGTGCCTCTTTCTGCAGTGATACGAATCGATGACAGGCACAGCCACAGCACCGACTCAGCGGATGCTCTGCGACTACTTCGCGGCACTAGGTCAACAAGGCAAACATTCCTCCGTTACTTCAGCGAAGGCATGACCCCTAGTGAAGCAAGGAGACTGCATGAGAGCAAGCTCTCTATGGAAGATGATGGCCCTGCAAAGCTGGCCAATGCGGCTTTAAATCCGCCTCAAAGAACGGTCTACCACTGGCACAGCGTTTGGAGGGAGGCCTGTTTTGGTGGTACCTACATCGACCCAGTGCTGAAACTGGAGGAAAAGGCTTCTTTGTATGCAGCTCAAGGTATGTCTAAACTTGTGGGAGAATCTGTCCTCTACGTAAAACAGTATTCATAAGCATAAGCACTCATTTTCAATGTGTGAATGGTGAAGTTGTAGCTATGACAAATTACAGACACATTCAGCACAAAGCCTCATCTACTTGTGATTCATGCCAGTGGCTTAGTTGTACACTGCACCTGCCAGTCAGAGCATACATTTACCATTATTTTCTTGGGAAGTAAGAAATGATGTATTTACTTTGAAACCCACAACTTTTTGATGAATTTATGTTCCTGTGAAATCAGAAACATCAAATTCTTGGAGTAACCTTGAGTATGGCAAACTTAAAGCCCAAGAGGTGCACAGGCGGTCGGAGTTTCAAGTGGCGAAACCAGATCGGATTGATAGGGAAACCGAAATGATGAAAAAGAAAGGGGGGAAGAAGAACATATACATGACCAGATAAAAGAAATAACAAACACGTTATTTATTTTCTTTGAGAGTGACACTGACTTATTTTTAAAAGGTTTTTGGTTCAAGGCATAAGTTGGCAATCTAGGCCAACTGACACATTGCATGAGCATCAATTCACAGGGAACCAGCATTAATGAAGCTCGCGAGTCAGCCCATAGAAACAAATTGTGAAATATAAAACATGAAAAAAAGAAATGAGATGCCTCAAACTGGCCGGCCTATGTTTCAATGTAAGTATTTATCTTTGTCAAAGGCATTTTGTCCTTGGCTGTTACATGAAAGGATTAGTTGTAAATGTCATTAAAGGAAGTGTTGAAATTTTGGAAAGCATGACAGCAGCAGCAACCAGAGCTGTACAGAGTGGCAGCCACACAGGTCAATCTAGAGAGGCCATTTAAACTTGGGAGAAAATAAAAAAAGAAAAGAAGCGTAAAGCGCAAGAATGGGACAAAGGAAGGCGATACAAAAATGGGCGCTGACTGTCAACTGAAATTTTAATTGACAAGATCAAGGATACACGGATACAAAAAAAATGGTTAGATTACAAATCTTCAGTCATGTGCGTCACATCAAATTGATTTTTTTTTTTTTCGAACAGATTAAGTAGTGGAGTGCTCACACATCTATGGCCCCTTTGGTGGATGGCAAAAGCCTCAAATATCTCCCGTGCGAGCCTTTGACAACAGCATTTTAGGACTGTAACATCCGACAGACGAAGGCATGCTGCAGCCATGCCTAGCACAATGTGTGGCTAAATTACTACAAACACCAATCTTTACATGAATTGACACGTTTGCGAGGCCTATAACTGATGCACCTCCCAGTCTGTACCACAGACACACAGCCGCTTGAACACTGAATTATGACATATATTGATCACTGGATGAACGGCTTGTTATGTTTCTTTGAACAGCTTGCTCCGCTTCCTTTCTGTTCGTTTGCATGGCGGCACATTCCGCCTAGCTTGGTGGCACCGATTGCTCTCACTGTTCAGGAAAATGGTCAGGTATCTTAAACCTATCTTATCCTGGTCCTGGCGCCATACCATTGAAGACTGAGAAGTAGAGCCGAAACAGAGAACACCTTATTTGACAGATGCGAAACTAAAAAAAAATTCAGCAGATCCCATATACTTTGGGACTTCACATTATGTGAAGCATGCGGAGGGAAGGTGGCCGTGTTGTAACTTTTTTTTATTCAGCGACATGTTATGAAATGATGCTAAATATATGTACAAATGTTGCAGGAACAGATGCATATCGAACAGTTGCAGATGTTTCTATAACCAGTTGTTTGCACTTGCACAACGGTGCCATCAGTAACATGAGTATTAGCAACACCAGAAGTGATAAGCTGATTTGAAGGGTTTGTGCTTGCGGGTTCGCGGCTATGCAGCTATGCGGGCGGTGCGAAGAAGAAGACGACGACGTTGTTGGGCTGTTCGAAAAATACACAACGGCTGCCATCTTGACTGCTGGAGTACTTTTCTACTCTAAAGTAGTAAATACATTCGCAACATTTTGGTGGTGGTGGTGCTGGGTACGACGCAAGACGGAACTTCGAAGCGGACGTGTTCTCGACTGCCCGACCATGGCAACAGAAACCATTTCTGCCGCTCCTGTTTCAGCCGCGACTCCGGCGCAGCCTGTACAGCCGGTCGTATTGACGCAACCGCGCGACCCTGGCAACTTCTGCGGCACCGACCATGTTGACGTTGACGACTGGATTCCGAAGTTCGAGCGGTTTGCAGCAGTGTACCGGTGGGACCCTACGATGATGCTCGCCAACGTTGGCTTCTATCTCTGCGGAACAGCTGGCGCGTGGTTCGAGGCCCATGAAGCGGACATAACCAGCTGGGATACTTGCAAACAGAAGCTTCGTGACCTGTTTGGTAAGGCCGTCGGACGCCAGCGGGCCGCTTCTAAAGAACTCTCTGGTCGGGCACAAACTACGACCGAATCATATGTCACCTACATCCTTGACGTCCTCGCCCTTTGCCATCGTGCCGACCCCAACATGTCCGAGGAAGACAAAGTAAGCCATTTACTTAAAGGCATTGCAGATGATGCTTTCAACATACTGGTTTCCAAAGACTGTTCCACCATTGATGACATCATCAAAGAGTGCCGCCGATTCGAAGAGCTGAAGAGTCGCCGGGTCGCCAAGAATTTCTTGCGACTTCCGAACACGGCCGCTACGTCATCTTGCGAGGACCTTCAGTCGCCATGCAGTCAACCACATAACAACGAGAGTGTAGTTCGCATCGTTCGTAGAGAAATCGAGGCCGCGTCTCCGTCTTTTCTGACCCGCCCATCTGATGATCGACCAACGATCTCGTTGATCCAACAGGTCGTGAGAGAGGAGCTGGCAAACGTTGGGCTGCAGCCTGTATGTTCGTTGACGGAACCTCGGGTCAGTACCATAGCGCCTTCTCCTGCACCAGAAAGATTCCGCCGCTATCGTGATCCTGCTCAGTGGAGGACACAGGACGACAAGCCTATATGTTTTCATTGTCATGGTGTAGGACACATCTCCCGCTACTGTCGTTTCCGCACGTATCCACCTCGGTCGTTTCCTGGCTATCGACGTGACGACAACCACCGGCCCCTGCAGTATGGCGCTCGTGACGATGGACCGTACAATGGCACTCCTGCGACACCAGTCCGCCGGTCCAGCCGTTCGCCGTCCCCGCATGACCGTCGCTCCAGGTCACCTCAGCACCGCCGCTATTCGTCGCCCCACCCTTGTGGACGCCCTTCTTCGGAAAACTGAGCAATGCAGCTCCCGGAGGTGACGCTGCATTGGACTCCCGACCTGAAAACCCTCTGCTGACCTTGACTACGGACAAGAACCTGCTTGATGTAGAAGTGGATGGCCTTCCTGTTACTGCCCTTATTGACACCGGCGCACATATTTCAATTCTGAGCTCTGACCTCCGTGCACGATTAAACAAGGTCCTTACGCCGCCAGAGTCCCTATTTGTACGTGTCGCTAGTGGAGCGACCCCGGCTGTGCTCGGAATGTGCACCGCGCGTGTGAGATTCGCCGACCGCCAGACGTCCGTTCTATTCCATGTTCTCGCTCACTGTCCACATGACGTCATCCTTGGACTCGATTTTTTGTCCGACCACTCCGCTGTAATTGACTGCTCAGCCGGCGTCGTGCAACTTGACTTGCCTGCGGCCACCGAAGAGTCGGAGATGGTACAGAACAAGCTTTCGTGCGCTGAGTTTGTTCGCCTCCCACCCCAAGCCCTAACTTGTGTCACAGTTGAACCATATCCCAGTGTTCCGGATGGGGATTACGTGGTCTTTCCCTCTCCCGGTGTTTTACTGGCCCGCAACGTTTCCTCCCCGTACACCATATTAACTGTCACAGCGAACAAGACGTGCCTTCCTCTTCTGAACTTCGGACTCAGCCCTCAAATCCTACCACAAGGCATTGTTCTCGCCACTCTTTCACCGTCACACGAGTGCCAGATCTCATCAGTGTCACGTGAACTGGCCACAGTCGCCTCGCCGAACCCGCATAGCACCGACGCAGCCAAATCTACACGGCTCAACAATGTAACTAAGATGATTGCCTCAGACCTGTTGCCGTCTCAGGTCAAAGACCTCACTGATCTTCTCACGAGCTATTCGGACATATTTGACTTTGACGGTAGGCCTATAGGACAAACATCGCAAGTCAAACATCGCATTGATACCGGTGATGCAGCTCCAATTCACAGGCGTCCCTATCGAGTGTCACCATCAGAGCGCCAAGTTATCCAACAGGAGGTGAATAAGATGCTCACAAAAGGCATCATAGAGCCCTCATCGAGTCCGTGGGCGTCCCCTGTAGTCTTAGTTAAAAAGAAGGACAATACCTGGCGTTTCTGCGTGGACTATCGGCATTTAAACAAGGTCACCAAAAGGGATGTCTACCCGCTTCCTCGTATTGATGATGCCCTGGACTGCCTTCATGGCGCAACCTATTTTTCTTCGATAGACTTACGCTCCGGTTACTGGCAGATCGCCGTGGACGACCTCGACCGGGAGAAGACCGCCTTTGTAACGCCTGACGGTCTCTACCAATTCAAGGTAATGCCGTTTGGCTTGTGCAATGCGCCGGCGACGTTCGAGCGGATGATGGACACGCTTTTGCGCAGCTTTAAATGGTCTATCTGCCTGTGTTATCTGGACGACGTGATTGTGTTTGCCCCAACCTTTAAGTCTCACCTCGAGCGCCTTTCCTCAATTCTTTCAGTATTTCGAGAGGCTGGGCTCCAACTTAATTCTTCGAAATGCCATTTTGGGCATCGCCAAGTTACTATTCTAGGGCATCTCGTTGACTCCTCCGGCATCCGCCCCGATCCCGACAAAGTCCGAGCTGTCCTGGATTTTCCTGTACCGACTTGTGTCAAGGACGTTCGAAGTTTTGTGGGCCTATGCTCATATTTCCGACGATTTGTCAGAAACTTCGCAGAGGTCGCACGCCCCCTCACTGATCTTTTGAAGAAAGATGTACCATTTGAGTGGGGTCCTGATCAAGCCACGGCCTTTTCCCAGCTCATAACACTTCTGACCACGCCACCGATTCTCGCCCACTTCGACCCGTCTGCTCCAACCGAGGTCCGCACTGATGCTAGTGGCTACGGTATTGGCGCGGTTTTAGCCCAGCGTCAATCCGGTCACGATCGAGTTCTTGCGTATGCCAGCCGGCTCCTTTCTCCTGCCGAACGCAATTACTCTATTACGGAACGCGAGTGCCTGGCGCTTGTATGGGCAGTTGGTAAATTCCGCCCCTATTTATATGGCCGGCCTTTCACAGTTACCACTGACCATCACGCTCTATGCTGGCTTTCAGCCCTCAAAGATCCAACGGGGCGCCTTGCTCGTTGGGCTCTGCGCCTCCAGGAATTCACATACACAGTGGTTTACAAGTCTGGCCGTTTACACCAAGACGCCGATTGCCTCTCTCGGTACCCCGTTGACGCTCCAGACCTAGTAACCGACGACGCGTCCATCTGTATTTCCTCGCTCTCTGCTTTCGGCAACATGGGATGTGAGCAACGGCGTGACGCGTCCCTACGAGAGCTAATCGACCGCCTGAACACAGGCTGTACAGACAGTTCGCTTCGCATGTTCGTTGTCATAGACGGCATTTTATACCGCCGCAACATGCACCATGTGGTAAACGAACTACTACTCGTAATACCCACTCATTTGCACTCGACCGTACTTCAGCAACTACATGATGTACCAACGGCTGGCCACCTTGGTGTTGCCAGAACGTACGACCGTGTCCGCCGACGCTTTTTCTGGCCCGGCCTCTACCGTTCTGTACAACGTTATGTTAGGTCTTGTGAGTCGTGCCAACGCCGCAAAAGGCCAGCGGTACACCCCGCCGGGCTCCTTCAACCGATCGACGTACCTGCCGAGCCTTTCTATCGTGTCGGCCTCGACCTGCTGGGCCCTTTCCCTCTTTCTACCGACGGTAACAGGTGGGTCGCCGTCGCCATAGATTACTCGACCCGTTTCGCAATTACGAGACCTCTTCCAAGCAGCTGCGCTACAGATGTCGCCGACTTTTTGATTCAAGACGTCATCTTACATCATGGCGCTCCTCGTCAACTGGTCACCGATCGCGGTCGCTACTTTTTATCTAAGGTAATCGATGATCTACTTCGTTCTTGTGCAACCAAGCACAAGCTTACGACGGCCTACCATCCTCAAACGAACGGCCTCACAGAACGTCTGAATCGCACGCTCACTGACATGCTCGCCATGTACGTGTCGACGGATCATCGTGACTGGGACATTGCGCTACCCTTTGTCACTTTCGCTTACAATAGCTCACGCCACGACACTGCTGGATATTCTCCCTTTTACCTTTTGTATGGAAGAGACCCGACATTGCCGTTCGACACGCTTGTACCCAACCCTGCCGACCTGTCCACAGCATATGCTCGCCGCGCTATTAGCACCGCGGAGAAAGCCCGTCAGATTGCCCATCAGCGCCTTTCGGACTCGCAGCTCCGTCAGAAACGTAGCTATGACAGCCACCATCGGGACGTCCACTTTAGTCCAGGTGACCTCGTTCTTCTGTGGACTCCGTCGCGGCATGTTGGTCTGGCTGAAAAGCTTCTACCCAAGTATTCCGGACCTTATCGTGTGCTACGGCAGGTAACTGATGTTACCTATGAAATAGCACCTTTAAACCCTTCGATACCTTCCACATCTTCCGACATCGTCCACGTCGCTCGCCTGAAGCCGTACATCTCGTCCAACACCTGCTAACAAGCGCCGGGTCGGCGCTTTTCGCCGCCGGAGGTCGATGTTGCGGGTTCGCGGCTATGCAGCTATGCGGGCGGTGCGAAGAAGAAGACGACGACGTTGTTGGGCTGTTCGAAAAATACACAACGGCTGCCATCTTGACTGCTGGAGTACTTTTCTACTCTAAAGTAGTAAATACATTCGCAACAATATGTACAAATGTTGCAGGAACAGATGCATATCGAACAGTTGCAGATGTTTCTATAACCAGTTGTTTGCACTTGCACAACGGTGCCATCAGTAACATGAGTATTAGCAACACCAGAAGTGATAAGCTGATTTGAAGGGTTTGTGCTTGCAAGGATGGTAGCCCTGGACACTGGTACATAAATCCACTTCTGCGCATGGCACCTAACTACAATGCATATTTACACAACATAAAGGTTGTAGCATAGGAGTAAATATGTAATCTTTATGAGATTGCATAGCCAGCACTGCAACCACATTTGACGTTTCACGAACATTACGGTCTATTTGAAAAATGGTTCCGAGATCTAGCATGGCTCTGTGGTAGAATTCTTGATTGCCTCGCATTATGCTTGGGTTAGACTCCTGCTGGCACCCTGAATTGATTGATATGTGAGGTTCAACGTCCCAAAACCACCATATGATTATGAGAGACGCTGTAGTGGAGGGCTTCGCAAATTCCAACCACCTGGGGTTCTTTAACGTACACCCTAATCTGAGCACACTAGCCTACAACAGTTTTGCCTGCATCGAAAATGCAGCCGCCGCAGCCAGAATTCGATTCCGCGACGTGCAAGTCAGCAGCCGAGTACCTTAGCCATTAGACCACCGCGGCGGGGCCCTGCTCGCACCCTGACATTTTTCTTTGTGTTTGTCGAGTAAACGCTGCCGCTGTCAGTTTTGTCTTAAAGAGGCCCTGCAACACTTTTTGAGCATGGCCAGAAAATGTTGCCATTTGGTAGAAGAGGCTCCCGAGAACACACGGGCCAAATATTATAGTGCAGTACGCGGCTTGGAATTTGCAATAAATAAATGACCAAAGTCAGCTAAAAATTGCTTTCTTTCGTTTCAACAAATGACGGAGGAAGCTGAAAAATTATTCAAAGGCCATCTATGAGCCATTCGCTGATTTTAACATGGCGCGTTCGGTCCTTACAGGGATCGCCGCGAGATGCCGCAACTTGTCCCCACGCCCGCTCGCGATCACACAGAAAAGACCATGTATTCAAAGCGAAAAAAAAAACAAAGAGAAAGTTTTCAATGACAAGCCCCCCCCCCCCAACTTAGCTCCCAGAGCTTTCGCCGGGATGAGAGCAAAGCGAATGCGATTGCAGCATGACAAATCTTTGCGAGTCCCCTCATACCGGACGTATTCTTAAAATTTTTGCAGCGTTTAATTCGTGAGGCAATATGCTGTTTTAGTGAATCCATTCCATGGTTACTTAAAAAGGTGTTTCAGAGTCCCTTTAACGTTCATGCGTTACAATGGCCCATGTGTGTTCTTGTCGTTTTTGGGTAGATACCAAGTGTCAAACAGCTGTGGCAAGGTATATGTGCCACTGTTTAACTGTTTAACAAGAAGTGTTTAACAATACATATAATGTTATTTATGTTTTGACCAGCGTGTCATAATCATCAAACCCTCTCATATTAATTTAGGTTCCCACCAAGTTAAGGAGATTATCACGTGAGCACCCAGACGTAAGCGGCTAGATAGATAGATAGAGATAGACAGGCAGATAGATAGATGCCACCACCGCAACCAGGATTCGATCCCGCACCCTGTGGGACAGCAGCCGAGTACCTTAGCCACTAGACCACCGCAGCAGGGCTTAGATTAGATTAGATTAGATAGATAGATATAGATAGATAGATAGGACAGACAGACAGACAGACAGATAGATAGATAGATAGATAGATAGATAGATAGATAGATAGATAGATAGCGAAAGTGCATGCAGTACGCAAAGAAATGCTCCGCATTCATAAGGGAATGCGGGCACCTGCACGGGTCCATGCTCTCTTGATTTTGCTCATCTTCTCTGCTCTATCTGATACTAATTTGTAACAATGCTCACTGATGTAGCCTCTTTCCCTTTGTCATTAATCGCTGTGTAGCTGACAGTGTGCTCGTGGAGAATCAATAAATGAAGTACAAAAAGATTGCAGTAAACCTGAACTCCACTCGTACTTCAAGGAGTCAAAATATTTTTGCTGCAATTGATTTGTGAGGCAACAAACTCCGACAATGAGGTAATGTTATGATCGCTTGAAAAAAGCCTGCAAGACGTTTTTAAAAGGCAAGGTGAAGCTAGAACAAAAACTTACTTTGCAGGAACACTTTGCACTGTACAGAGAGCAAAATGGCCATTAAAAGTCATGCGCCTGAAGATTGTTCTTAAAAGACCACCCGCCATTCCACATAACTTTCCAGGCACTCACATAAGTGTGACTCGTGGTGGCAGCAGTGCCTGCTGGGTAGTGGTCGTGGTTACCCCCATCATGCGACGAGCTCATAACCTCGAGCTGGCAAGGGAGATCGTCTTTGTTGATTCGACTGCCTCATGCGACACCACCAAATGCACAGTAACAGTGGTGCTGACTGCGACCAAGGCTGGTGCTGTCCCACTCGCAGTACTAATTCACAAGGAGCAGAGCACCGATGGCTACCTGGCTGCTTTCAAGCTCCTCAAGGAAGCCCATCCTCTCTGCTTTGGAGGCCAACCAGTAAGTAAGGAAGTAGGCACAAAATTGTAAATTTTGTGCACAGTGAATTGCTATATATTAATGCCATCCCAATTCTCTACAATAGCATTGTTAACACAAACTTACAAGAGCAACTAGTGAAGAAAATGTAGAGGCCAGTGCTCAATGCGTGGCTTGACTATAATTCAGTATCTGAACTACAGGTTTTCCCGCCCACTTTAATCCAAGTGCCAATGACTAATTAAAGTGCCAGTCATTTTAATCCACGCACTAGAAACACTAGTTTGCCGCTTTATACAGTATAAATGTGAAAATAACGTAAACATGAAGTCACAGGAAGAACTTTTCCTTCACCTATGCATGCTTGCGCTTATGAAATGAAGTGCGCATTGCTATTTCCTCCTAACATTTTGGTGTCATAGCTTCAAAATAAAAAAAGAACAGTGTGTGTTGATTGCATTTATGGGTACTAAGAGTATTTGCTCATAGAGTCAGTGTATGGTTCGTCGCTACTGCATTATTCTGGCTAACCATGTACACCATCCCATATGCATAGATTCGTGTCGTCTGCTAAGCAGACTGCTTTCGGCTACTTATTCGCTGAGGGATTCGCAGTCGTCTGCTCAGCC
Organism: Rhipicephalus microplus; assembly: GCF_043290135.1. Lineage (NCBI taxonomy): Eukaryota > Metazoa > Arthropoda > Arachnida > Ixodida > Ixodidae > Rhipicephalus > Rhipicephalus microplus. Next base: position 206,859,607 of record NC_134702.1, read on the forward strand.
CGGTGATAACGGTGATAGACAGATGGTCACCAGGGCCTTTTTCAAGCCCTTCTTGCGGCTTTTAGCCTTGGCGACCCTCCAGTTTTTGTATGGTAAATAAATAAAGTTTGATTTGACTTGATATTCATTCGTTTTTGAAATCAGAAACAACCATTTAAAACTCAAGTTGCATTTGTTTCGATTCATTTGGAATTAGGTTTTTTATAAAAGCATAAAAAGGGAAACTCCTGTTTTCCTATAAAAAGACAACGCTAGTATTCCTGAAGCGTGTTTGCTTGAAACACGCGTTCATCGAACACACATAATTTTGTTTGAATAAAAGATAACCAATATGAATATAAAATATGACTTCCGTTTTCCACATCAGGGTCACGAGTTTGCGTCTTATGTGCCCTGCAGGACGAAAGCCTCTCAAATGATTTCTAATTTGCTCTGCCCTAATTTATTGAGCGTGTACCTGTTTCTGACTCATCACTGCCCACAGTCAAGTTCTTCATATCTTGTTATGCATCCCGGCACTCCAATAACAATATTATGTCTGCCGCATGTGGGGTCTCGGTGAGGTGAACGAGCGCCTCGCCACGCCACGCTCTTGGAGTGAACGGACAAAGCAGACGCGGTCGGTACAAAGCACACCACATACATAGATTTATTAACTAATTTAGACGACGATATCATCCACCGAATGATACACAAACTTCAATTAACACGCTACCATACAAACAACATAACGCAGTGACACACTAAACACACACCAACACACCCAACACACTAACATATACCCAAGGCGGCGTCGCCAACGCCTGACTTTCCACGTGGGACTCCGGCGCGAAGCCCACGGTGCCGAGCACCGGGACCCACGCTACAGACAACCGTTCGCGGCAGCCGCCACGCGCAGAAGAGACTCGCTCAACGCTCGCCCGCCACCAAGGCCTGCCTTCCGCCAGGGGTCACCGCCGGCGCTACCACTCTACCAACAGTGGTACTCAAAGCGAACACAACGCCATCTATCGCCTGGCGGTGGTCTGTGGCGTGTTTCTGTGGAATACGGTGGTGGTTGTGTTGCTGTGTGCGCGTGCTTGTGGTGATCGTGTAAACATCAGCAGCAAAGCGAAGCGACCCACCTTCAAGAATGCAATCGGCGGACCAATGAAAACCCCGGGCCTGTCAAGACGCACTTGGTACGTGATGACATGCATTACTGCATATTACCCAGCGCAATACAAACCTGAACATCTAGGCCTAACGCGCTGAGACCCGCACGACAAGCAAACGGACAGCATGCGCCACCTATGTCCCGGCAAACATAACTAAAATCGGAACTCTCCCAGGCGGCAATTTCAAATAGAAACTGGTGCCCAGCCTTAAGAATAGCCTATCGGTAACATATAGCAAATAGAGGCAGAACAACAACACAAATCGAACATCACACCTACACAAAATAACACTACCATTTTATGAGAAATTATAGCAACATGACCCGGACTCGCCGAGGTGCCCCAACAAAAGGAACCAGTGCCCGTGTAGAGGAGGACTCGTCGGACGGAACAGTAATGGTAGAATGTGAGACCTGCCAAGAATGGGCAAACATTGATGACACCCCGTTCTCCAGCACACAAGAAGCCCAGGCAGGCAGATACACGTGCAACCTCTGCACGAGACTCGCAGCAATGCAGGCTTCAATCGCACTTCAAGAAATAAAACTGCGTGCCGAACACTCACAACAAATTAGCCAAATAAAGGCCGAGTGGGAAGCTGCTCAAGCGGAAGCTAAAATAGATAGGCAAAACCTACACACTTTGCTGAGCACAGAGCGCAACTTGCGTGAAAAACTCGAGGAAGAGATTGGTACCCTCCAAACCCAAATAAAAAAACTCGAACAGACAAACTGTACTCAGGACGCCCAAGAAAACGGAGACCAGGCTACCTCAACACCTCGACACGACTCCGGGACACCAGAGCCAAAACACCCCTCAGACAAGCAATTTCGCAGCCAGTGGAAGGAAGACACTCCATCACAGGGCACAAGCAGGATAAGTGAAGACATTGAGCACACAGTTGAGCTAGCAGAGGAAGGCAATCCTGGGACACAAGTGGGCAAAAAAGGCCGACCCTTGAAAACAGAGAACACCAGCCAGAAACAGCAGCAGCTCAGCGCTGACCATAAACAGAAACATCCCTATCCTCAAATGCAGTCAAATGACCATCCACCACAAAGCAAACGCACTGTAGTCCTAGGCGACTCCAATGCCCATCGATTGAAAAAGCACCTCCGTAAAGCTATACATGATCAAAGACTACGCATCACTACAAAATCTGGCGCCAATCTTGAAGAAACACTTCACCGAGCTGAAGGAGAAATTCAGAAGGCAAATGCCACCAACACAGAGCTGCAACTAATAATACATGTAGGTACTACTGATCTTTTAAATAAAGCAGACATTAAAAAGACCACTGACCACCTGAAGCAACAACTGACTTACTGGAGCCAAAAGACACCCAAACACCACTACATAGTCAGTGCCATCCCTGAACCGAAAGCAAGGGGTCAACAATTTGCTACAGCATGCCAAACATGGAACACGGCAGTTCAAACGGCGTGTACAGCATTGGGCCCCAGTGTGCGGTTTATGTCAGCAGCTGCCCAGCTAACCGCAGATCACCTGGATGATATCCACTACTCGGAACAGGCAGCGGACCAGGTTGGCAGTCAACTAGGTGAGGCCATTAAATCTTTTTATGGGACAAACAACCAACGCGCCCACAACACTGGAGACGATCAACAAGACCAGATCAAAGGACAGTGCAAACGCTACTGAAAGCAATGACAACAGCCCTAGGCAAACTAGGACAGAGAAACCGGCACTGGTAAGCAACCAAGCAGGCAAAGCCATACGCACAACCCCCCCCCAATTTCAGTCCTCCAGAGATCATTGTCAATCACTTTCCAGAAAAAGAAGAAACAGAAGAACAAAGCAGAGTGAAGTGAAAAAAGAACTCACCATATGCCTACTAAACATGCAAGGAACAAACAAACTCAAGTGGGCTGAACTCCAAGACCAAGTGAACAGACAAAAAATAGATATCTACGCTCTAACGGAAACTCACCTGCGGGACGACGAACAACCTCTGCTCCCGGGGCTAGTATGGCAAGGAAAGAACAGAAGCAAAGGACAAAAACGGGGTGGAGGCATTGGTTTTATTACACCGAAGAGAATCACTGTAAATGGGGACTGTCAGGACAAGGAACACATGTGGATAAAAATAAAGATTGACACACGTGACCTGTACATTTGTGTCATATACATGGCAACAGGCCTCGAGGAACAAAAGTGGAATGACAGCATTTACGCATGCCTCAAGAAAGACATTGAAGAAACCTACAAAGGCCAACCGGTACTACTGATGGGAGATTTCAACTGCCACATAGTAGAATTGGATGGTCACGAAAAAGATGCTGCTGGCTTCCGAAAATTAATTAAACAATGCAACCTACAAATAGCAAACCTCCATCCAGCTTGTGAAGGCACCTACACATGGTCACGCAGAGCTAACAAATCTGCTATAGACTACATACTTTACAATCAAGAGGTAGTAAGGCAAGATATAAACATCACAGCTCTGTACATAGACGAAGACAAAACAAACAGCTGTGGAAGTGACCACAACCGAATGAAACTGTGCCTCAGACGCCATCAACCCCATCGAGTAAACCGGCCCGAAACTACAAAAGCTCACTGGCGAGTGAAAGAGCAAGAGCGCCTGGATGAATTTTCCAATAAACTCGAGTCAACATTAACAGAACCTCTAGCATACGAGGAATTCGCAGAAAAATGCCTGTCAGTAGCACAAGAAACCATTGGGAAAACTAGTGAAAAAAAAAGGACCAGAAACACACCTTGGTTTGATGGAGAACTGAAGACAGAAATTCGCATTCGCAAAGAATTATCCAGAAGGCACCGACATACGCCCAATGAGTCGACAGAAAAAGAGGTAATTTGGAAGGAATACCTGACCCAAAAAAGAAAAGTAAAGGAAATGGCCGCAAAAAAGATAGACCAGAAATTCCAAAAAGAAGAAGAAAACCTGCATAAGGATCGTAACCATTACAGTCAGAAGTTTTGGGCATACATAAGGACACTGGAACCAAAGGACACCCTTCAGGAAGATCCACTCATACTACTTACTGAAAATAGCATTCCTCTACATACCAAAGAAGAAATTGAACAGCACATAACTAAACATTTTGAAAATATGCAAACCAATCCAGTAGATCCATCACCCCAGATCAGCAGTAGAAAAAAGGACAAGACCAGCACACCTGAAGAAGAAAAGCTGACTGGCCCAATTTCTAAACTAGAACTAAAGAGACGCATAAATGATCTAAAAAACCAGAAAGCAACAGGACTCGATGATATACCCAACGAATTCCTGAAAGCATTCAAAACAGAGGCAAAGGAAATGCTACGCGGCTGCCTCAACGACATTCTGGCAAGCAGAAAAATACCAAGAACTTGGAAAGAAAGCCGGGTAAAGCTGATTCACAAGGGAAAGGGAAAGGAAACAAGTGACATTGGGGCGTATCGCCCCATAACAATACTGAGTAACATTCTGAAACTCTTCAATACAATCCTGAATCGCAGGCTACAAAACCACTGTGAAAAAACCTTAATCTTGTCAGAATCGCAAAATGGATTTCGCCCAAACAGACGGACAAGTGACCATATCTTTACCCTAACCCAGGCAATAGAAATGAAAAACAGAGACAAATCTCAACTATACCTGGCATACCTGGATCTACAACAAGCATATGACTCAGTGCCGCACTCACGACTGTGGGAGAAGCTAGAAAAAATTAATATTGAGGAAGACTTCATCAAATTACTAAAAGCACTATATGCAGAGTGTACGGCAGTGTATGAACTGGGCAAATATAAATCTAGACAGGTGAAACAAAATATTGGACTCAAACAAGGGTGCCCACTATCGCCAACATTATTCAATATTTACATTAACAGCCTACTAGAACAAGTAAATAGAGAAGGACCAGGGCTACGTCTTTCCACCGTAACAACTGAGCGCCAAGAAATCTACACTAAAATTTCATGCTTGGCATTTGCCGATGACATCGTATTATTGGCTGAATCCCCAGCGGACCTGCAACATCTCCTCGACATATGTTCTCGCGTAGCCCACGAAGATTGCCTCACATTCAACACTGACAAAACACAATGGATGGGCATAAACATTGATGACAAAGACATAACATTCACCATCCAAGGCAACACCATCAAGAAAACAGCAACATACAGATATTTAGGCATAACAATATCAGACCAAAAGAATTACCTTGACAAACACCAAGAATTACTCCTAAAACAATCCAACCGCCTAAAAGGTAGGGTGTGGCACCTGTCACGGCATTCCTACAACCCCTACAGGGTAGGCCGCACACTTTGGAAGACTCTTGCCGTGCCTGCAATAACCTACGCAGGTGACACATTGGCGTACTCTACCCAAACAGTGCGATGTTTGGACCGCCACCAAAATGAACTGGGGCGCTGGCTACTGGGAGGCAGCTTTGCAACAGCAAACGCAGCAGTAACAGGGGAGTTGGCCTGGTCAACTTTCGAAGCACGCGAAGCAAGGTCAAAAATACAATATGCGGGCCGGCTAAAGTTTCTACCAGAAACAAATTACAGCCAGCGCATATACCTACACCTTCGATACAGGGGCATAAAAACACAGTGGATGAAACGACTGGCTTCTCTGGAAAATAAATTCGGCCATAACACAAAACTGGAAGAAGCAAAATCGGAACGAGAATGGCGTATAATAACAAAAAACACTATAACCGAAGCCAGCACAGAGATGTGGCGCACGTCGGCGGCAAAGAAAAGGAGCCTACAGTTATACCTCGAATACAAGCAGGCTCCAGACCGTGAGCCATTTTACAGGGGCGACCGGGAAAGCGCCCTCCTGTTCCAAGCCAGGACGGGGTCACTGCCCACGCGGAAGCGGCATTGGGAACTGTTCGACACGGACCCGTCGTGCCGCCTATGCGGGGCCACGGAAGAAACCATCCAACATATCCTGATGGATTGCCCGCGACTCGGAGCGAGGGACCTACCCAAGCTAAACCTGGCGGAATATCTGGGTCTCCCAGATGATCCCGTCGACATCCGAGTCGAACACACCGAGAGTGCCAAGCGACGTCTAAAACTCTGGGACAGACTGTGCTGGCAGGTGGACAAACACCCCGACAGTGTCCAGCGCAACGACGGGCCGACAGAAAATATCTAAACGACGCCGACGCCACTGGATAGACTTGGCCGAGGGCACGTTTCCCCTGGTGGCGAAACTGGCAATTTACTACCAGACCTTTCTTTCTTCGAACAGTAAAGTTGAAAACGTGTGAGTGCGTGTTCGCGTGAAGTGCGTGTAAAACACAAAATGTTTTTTGACGGTGGCGCTGCAAGCGCCTGACTGGTGATGTGTGTGTGCGTGTGTATGGATGTGCGTTGAAGCGCACAACTTTGTCCTGTGGCGCTGCTGGCGCCTGCCCTGTGCCAAAAGGGATTAGGAGCACCTACTTACTTACTTACCTACTTACTCACCACCGAAATAAAGCCTTGGGGCGAGACACGTGCGCCACGCGGCGCAGACAACTTTACAGGGGGGGTGTCAGCATCCCCACACGCATTACATGACCTGGCCCAGACATGTAATGCTATACAAATCTAATTATGAGCTTTGTTGACGAACACAAAATATCCTTGCTTTTTTCTTTCATTGCTATTAAAATGACTCCACCCGGGCCAAGCACTCATCTACAAACTTGTACATAGCACAGTATAAGCACTGCAAACATGGCTCAAGCGAACCACGGAATTTTTGTTTCCTTGAATACTAGCGGCGAATACTAATAATAATGATTTATTCTACTTTCCGACTATAGTATTTTATATTGTAGAAACTGCATTTCAAATGCATTGCCATTTACGCCCCGCCCCGTATTGTGCTTTTTGTGCATGGATTGAACTGACTGGCACCTGAATTCAAGCCATTGGCGATTGGATTAAACATGGTGGCACTTGGATTAAAATCACTGGCACGCGGCCTGATTGAGTTGGCACTTGGACTAAATATGTTGGGGCTTGGATTATATGTTTGGCACATGGATTAAAGAGGTTGGCGCTCAGATTATTTCAATGGCGTGCAGATTATCTAAGCTGCCACTTGGATCAAAGTGAGCGGGAAAACCTGTAGTTTCCTATGGAACTTCTGTAACTACTTCTGAAGACATTTCTGAATTCGCATAGTGTAAGTAATGACACAATAGCAAATAGCTCCATTAAGCTGGACCAAAAAAATAAAAAGTTGTACCAGGACAGAAATTATTTGTGACAAAAACAAAAGTCAACAATACTGCACAGACTAAGCCACAGGAGAGGGCCTTTGTGGTTCTTGTGGGCATTTATAGAAATCACCTACATGCTCTCATCATCATCACACATTTGGCTATGAATTCTAATCTTTCCCATGTGACACCATCATTGTGGGTGAAGTGTGCCTGTTCTGTGCATTTCACTCAGGCTAGATAAGCGTTTCTCAAGCTAAAACATGTGCCCACACCATAGGTCGGCATAGCTTCTGGAACTCTCTCAGGCTCATTCATGAAATATGTCAGTCTGTTCAATTTGCCTGCACCACGTGAACCAGTTCACGATGTTATGCGTCTTGCCATTCGTTTCAGCGGTGCAGCATTGACAACCTCTGAACCCTGCCATTCATTTCTAAAGGTGCAGAAGAGGTACAGCGCTGGTTCACGATTTTCCCGCCCCTCCCACACTGACAGTGCCGGCTTTGTGCAGCGGCGCGTGCGGCTGAGCAGACGACGCAATACTTTGGTGTAGGCACCATACCTGCCTCCACTAACACGATGTGTTTTTTGCTAAGAAGTTTGTGCCTCATAAACTGTATGCATAATCATTTGGCCATCGGTCAGTGTTACCTTAACGGTGTTAACTAAGTGAACAGAAATAAGGCCTGCATCAGCACATCGTCATTCGTTTTGGGTGTTGCACTGTGCCTGCACCACTGAACTTGCGCTTCACAATTTCTGAACTTTGCATGCACAGCCGTGAACCGGTTTCAATTGGTGCAGGTAAATCAAATGCACCTTGTATATTGAACTTTCCACTCATTGTACTCAGACTCACAAAATTTTTTCTGAGCTGAACTCACCCAAACTCTCGTTCACACATATTTATTTATTTAACAATACTGTAAGCCTTTGTACAGGCCCATACAGGTTCTTAAGCCGGACTCACTCAGACTCAAACGCACCAAAACATTACTCAACCGCACACACTCAGCCTCAGACTCACGGCTGGACCTGAGTGTGAGTGAGTACTACGAGTCAACTCATGAGTTCATCAGAATGGAATTAGCTTCTTTGATTGTGGTGTCAATGCTCTTTAACACCAATATCTGATGTAATCGGTGCTCTTCTTGGTGCCGCTTCACACAGCATCTTCGAAAACGAGTTCCGAGTGCTTCCAAACCAGTAAAGTCATTTTTCTTGGAGGAGATGTTAAAATATAATAGTCGAGAAATTCCCTGGAAGACTTAGTTTGGGACTGCCAAGGTGCCCCCTTGTATAATTCAAATGTCTAATTAATAAATATTGAAACGGTGTATGAAAAACACTGCTTTGGAATACCTATGAATAGATGTGAGTATAAATGTGAATCTAGGTAAGGCTGAGTAATGCTGAAAATGTCTAGGTGGAACCTCAAGTCGGCAAAAGAAAGTGGAACTCACTCAAGAAATATATTTTGCGCTTTAGACACACTCGGACTCAGACTCTCCAAAATTTTGCTTAGCCGAACCCGCTCGGACTCACACTCACTAAAATTTTCTTCAAACAAACTCTCTCGGACTTCGACTCACAAAAATAGTGCTTATCCAGACTCAGACTCATAATGTGAGTCTGAGTGAGTCCGTGTGAGTTGGCCAATGAGTGAGTTCGTGGACCTATTGCCCGAACTCTCTCTTCTTTTTAATATACTGGTAACAGATGCAAACTTACACTTGTCTTTAACCTTGAAACTTACCTTAAATGTTACTGCTCTCTATAGTTTATTAAAAAGCAAATACCGAACTCAAATTCAATAGTAAATTATTAGCCAAGGCTATTTATATTTTTTGATTCACCCACGAAAATTGTTCTCACAACAGCCACGACTTTTCTATGCCTTTATAACTATGAACAGCTTTCAACTTTATTGCATTGTCTGCCAGGCCCCACAGGTATTCATGACTGACAATTCGAGTGCTGAGAAGGCCGCCCTACAGCAGACATGGCCGTCAGCAAGGCAGCTTTTGTGCCATTTTCATGTGGCACAAGCGGAGTGGCGCTGGCTGACATCTCACAACTCTGTCGACAAAGACCAGAGGAGACGATTCATGTCTGCCTTCCAACTGGCAAGTTTTTTTGCAATCTAGTTGTAACTCTAGCTCTAAGATACGAGGTGCATTCGTTGCATCTGCACTTAGTGAACAAATTCACAATGGTCTGCTATTTTAGCATTCGTTTCATGTTTCCAAGATGATGGCGCTGGCGTAGCAGCATAGGTGCATAAAAAGCACAGCTGTCCTGCAAGGCTAGTGCATGAATTACCTTCACTTCCTCGCGATATAATTTGAAGTGTATGCCGCACAAGATTCCCTAATCTGCAGATGAAAACGCAGACAGTATTTGTGTCCATTTTAATCACATTTAAAAAGTACACCAGTAAACGTCTGGTGGGTTCAAATGATTTCGAATGCCATAAAATGAGGCTTGTACAAATATTCAAATGCTTTGAATATTTAAGGGGGGACACGGGTTTTAAAAGCCGAAAAATCGTCAAAAAGTTGATTTTTTGGAAATGGCAGTTTTGCTATTTCCATCCAATATTCTACCATTTCGCCAAGTTTTATGCAGTTTGAAACGATATCTTAGCCGTAATATCAATTTTAGCACCAGTGCCAGCTAAATATGAGCCAAGAATTTGGTAAATAAAGCGCCTTTTCCGTGACACGCGACGGCCGTCATATTTGTCCGACAGCCGCGAATCATATATCGTTTGAAAGCGCAGCCTCTCGTCTTGATTTTCGCGCCATTTTCGGCTCCGAGCGCGCGTTGGCTGTGAAGATATCCCGATTCAAAAAGAAGTCCCAACACGCGCAGTAATTGGCCAGTTACGGCACGTGACCCGCAGCGGGTCACGCCATTGGCCTGACAGGCATCATCTGCATCACTCCGCGGCGACTGTGCGCACACCGTACGCGTCAACTGGTTTTCGCACGTGAGCAACGATGTCGACGCCGTCGCCGAAGTTCGCTACGAAGTACAAATTCGGAACAAAAAGGAAGAGGAAGACTCCGTACAACTTCCAGAAATGCGCTGCTGTGCCACCACCAGTTCGGTCGCTTGGATTGTCGCTCCGTCAGTCGAGGTGGATTCGAGATTCGAGGGTCGCTTCGAGGTCGCTGTCGCTGAGATGACCGCGCTGAGCCTCTGCCCGGTCGTTCGCGCGCCGCGCGCGCTCCCCAGGAGTACGGCACCCGTGCTCGGCCGTCCAGCCGCTGTGGCGGCACGCGCGTGACGGACTCGTGCGCTCTCCAACTACTTGGACTGCCTGCCCTTGGGCTACCTGCCTGTGCCCCCCCTGCTTGCCACCGCCGTTCCGTGAGTTTTCTCTCTTTTACCGTGTGTTTATGCGGTTGATCGGCGTGTGTATGTGGCGCGGGGACACGGTGCTTCGCGTGTACCTTAGGCGCGGGTTCCTAGCTTAGTGCGCTTAACGTAACAGCACTTCGTTTTTCTCCCTGACAGCCCCCTTTTATTTTTAGCTGTTATTTTATTATCATCGCTGTCAGGGAACAGCTACTTCGCGTAGCTGAGTGTCAGTGTGTATCGCGTGTGTGTGACTTATCGCGAACACTCGCACCTTTCCCGCAGTGTGTATAGCGTGTGTGTGACTTATCGCGAACACTCGCGCCTTTCCCGAAGTACGCGCGGTTGACTCTGAAGTGCCATATCCTTTTTTGTTTGATTGTTTCTTTTTTCACTTTTATTTTGTGACCCCGTGGCGCTTCCCTTCGCTCCCGCTCTACTCCGGCGTTTTTTTTTTTTTTTTTTTTTACCGGAACCTTGCGCTGACATTCCTCGTGCTTGTGTGTGTGTGAGTGAATGTGCCTGTGAGAGGTCTTCGCCTGTCCGAGCCTTCTCTGCACTCCACAACCGACCATGGACGACGTCGCGTACCGGCCTTCCAGGGAAACCATGGCCAACGCAGTTGCTACAGCGCCGCTACCAGCGACTAAACCTACATCAGCACAGTGCGCCCCGGCCGCTGACCCGGACTTCGTGGCGCCCACTACGCGCCCCCCCCGTCCGGGTCATCGCCGATCGAACAGCCTCACGACCTGTCGTGCCGAGGCGCACTCCCTGCTGCTTGGTGGCGCCGCGACCGACAGCATTCAACGCCAAGTTGATAAGTGGCTGCAAGCCAATCCACCCAAGCCTTGGGACCGCCCACTGCCGACCTTCCCGCGAGGCAGCAGCGCCTCGGACGCTGCTGCAGTCTCCCCGCTGCCTCCAACGGACGACCCTGCCGCGCCTGAACGTGCCAGCACCATGGAGGTGCACAGCGTTGTCGCGCTGCCCCCGACCGATGACGAAGAGGAGGGGATGGACTCCTCGGCCACCAGGAAGCGTGGCCGGGAGCAGTTCAGCAGTGATGACGAGGAGGACGGCCCGCGGAAACAGCCGGTCACCTCTCCGGTCACACTCGAGCCTTCCGAGAGGAGTGACATCCCCGAGCAGAAGGGGACAGTCCCGGCGGGCCACAGTGATGGTGCCACAGCAGTTGATACGCCGGCGGCCCTTCCTGACGCTCTCTCCAGTGACGAGGAGCACATGGACGAGGTGCCCGATGCCTCGGCGGAATCCAGCAGGCAGGAAGACCGCAGGCAGCCCACCCCTGGGACTGCGGCGGCCTTTCTGAAAAGTACCACAGCGGGAGACACACCGGCCCCTCGCAAGAAGAAGAAGAAGGGCAAGAAGTCAGCCCGCAAGCAGCACACACCTGCTGCACCCGCGGGCACTTCTGCTGCCATCTCTTCTTCCGGGGGACTACGTGCTGCACCCGCTGGCCCTGTCACCACAGTGAGACCACTGGCAGAGACTCCTGCAACCACCAGCGTCCCGGCGAGCCAGCCAGAGGACGAGGTGGCCTTCCAGGTGGTCATGTCCAAAGCTGCACTACGACGTGACAGAAGGCTGACCGCTGCTGTTCTGCCGGTGAACCCCGCGGTGGTGGGAACGGTGCTGTACCGGCCCGCCGCAGCTGGAGGCACCTTCAGCGGGATCCCGCGCCTCACTCTCGCCCGGGCACTCTTCCCGCGGCCTGGCGTTGCCGCGATTCGTGTCAATCACAGGCGCAACATCGTGGCGGCGGACGCTGCAACGCAAGAGTGCCTGGAACAGCTCCTGACCATCAAGGAGCTGCACGGGATCCCAGTGAGCGCGCGGAAGCCTGCCGACCGACACACAAGCACCGGCTTCCTGCACGGCGTTGACGGTGAGCCTACAGATGAGAGCCTGCTGCCCGGACTCAAGTCCTCTGTACCAATACTTGCTGCCACCAGAGAGGGCCGTACCATCACGGTACGCTTTGCCAGCCCTGTGCCCCCTGAGCACGTCACCCTCTTCCTGGTGCGCTTCCCGGTGCGGCCAGCCAGGCCCCGTCCCACGCAATGCCTACAGTGCGGCCGGTTCGGCCATGTGAAGGAAAGCTGCAGCTGGCCCGGAGCCTGTATTCGCTGTGGCCGGGCCCACCCCGAGTTGCAGGACTGCCCGCAGGCACGGCCACGGTGTGTGAACTGTGGTGGCCCACACCCTGCCAACACACCGGACTGCCCACGGTGGCAAGAGCAACGGCGGGTTGCCACCATCATGGCATCCTCCACCACCTTCCTATCCAGGCGTGCTGTGGCAGCAGCGGTGCGGGAGGAGGACAAGGAGGCCCGCACTTTTGCGAGCGTTTTGAAGGGGCGCACTCCACCCGCCCCCCCACCTACCAGCTCTCCTGCCGCATCAGGCAATCGCCATCGTCAGCCGCCACAAGGACTGCAGCCCCTCCGTGCCACTGCCCCAGCAACTCTGCCTGCTACCTCTGCCGCCCCAACAGTCACGACTGTTGCCCCAGGGATGCCGCCTGCTGCCGAGGGTACCTCAGCGCCCCCGCCTGCCACTGCCGCTCCCACAGCCATAGCTGCTCCCCACACAGCACTCCCTGCTGTGGCCGTGGCCCTACCTGCTGTAGATCCCGTGACCCAGATTGTATCAACCCTGCTGCTAACCTTGCAGGCCTTGGGAAATGCCCTCCCAGAAGGTCACCCCGCCCGTGCCATCTGCCTGCAGGCAGGGGCCTTGCAACAACAAACGCCCCACCATGGCTGATTCTTCCCTTGGGTCGAGTCGATGTTGCCGCCCGAGCATTCTCCAGTGGAATGCCAACTGGCTAGGGCGGCGGAGAGCTGACCTGGCGGAGCACCTCCTGTGCAGCAACTACGACGTCCTCGCATTCCAGGAGGTGTACGCCCGGGCAGAGGATCTGCGACTGCCTGGCTACATGGGCTACAGCAGCCGCACTGGCTGCACTCTGACGACCTGCAGTGCTGCCCCCTGCCTGGACGACAGCCACCAGCAGGGACCTGCTCGCTGCGCCGTGTACGTGAAGCGGGAGCTTCTCCAAGCAGAGGTGCCTGTGGCTGATCTGGTCGGTGGTCCCTTCGAGTGTTGTGCTGTCCGCATACGCCTCGAGGAGAGGGACACCACTGTGGCCAGTGTGTATATCCGGCCGCAGCAGCCCTGGGACCCCAGATGCCTCCGACAACTCGTGCATCGGTTGGGGAAGGAGTTCCTGCTCTGCGGCGATGTCAATGCACATCACCCGGACTGGGGCAGCCGGAGGATGGACCCGCGAGGCAGGGAGGTGCGGGACATGCTACAGCAGCTGGGCCTCACCATCCTCAACACCGGGTCCGACACCTTCCTTCGTCGTGGGCGCCGGGCCTCCAGCACTGCCATCGATCTCAGCGTGGCCACGGAAGGGTGCCGGTACGCCTGGTCACCATTCCCGGACACATGGGGCTCGGACCACCTGCCCATCCTGCTCACCCCCTTCCGAGGCAGGGCCCCCCGGGACCGGCAGTACAGCGTGGTGGACTGGCAAGTCTACCGGCAGCTATTCAGGCAGGACACGAGTGACAGGGACCTCCTACAACTGGTGGCCGACAACGCAAAGGCGGCAACCGTCATCACCAGGGTCCAGCAGGGGCAGCCTGTGCCAGACATCCCACACCTGGCCTTGAGAGCGGCGCGGCGGCGAGCAGAGCGGCAGGCTCTGAAAAGAGGCGAACCGGCGCTCTGGACAGCGTTCCGGAGGGTCGACGCCGTCTGCAGACGCCATGCACGCAGACGCAGGAACCAGGGCTGGATCGGCGTCTGCGTCTCCATCAACGACGCACGAGATGGGACACGAGCCTGGCGCCTGCTGAAGAGCCTGCTGATGGTGCCCCGGGCCTTCAATCAGGTGCTGTCACTGGCTGTGCACTTTTCCATCCAGGCTGCAGACTTGGCCGAACAGCTCGCTGACCAGTTCGCTGCCAGGGATGTCGCCCAACTGCCTGCTGCACCTCCACCTGCTGCCCTACCATGCCCTGCCTCTTGCCACCATCCTGGATGGGTGGCTGCTCAGGTACATGAGCTTTGCAGCGAGCCCATTGCAATGCACGAGCTGGTGGCTGCCCTCGAGGGATCCAGGAGGCGGAGTGCTCCAGGTGCAGATGGCATCACGTTCCAAATGCTCCGAAACCTGGATGGGACTGGTCGACAACGCCTCCTGGAGCTTTACAACGACATCTGGAGCGCTGGGGCCCTGCCGGAATCCTGGCGAACTGCAGTGGTGGCGCCAATCCTGAAACCCGGGAAGAAAGCCACGGCCCTCTCCTCATACAGGCCAGTTTCTCTGACCTCTGCACCATGCAAGGTGATGGAGAGGGTGGCCCTAGAGAGACTGGAGTGGATCGCCGACCAGCTGGGCTTCTTCCCGGAGCAGCAGACGGGTTTCAGGCGGCACCGGTGCACAGCAGACTCCATCTCAGACGTCGTTGCCACCCTCGAGGACGCAAGGAACAGCGGGGACGTGGCCATGCTGCTGCTGCTGGATGTGGAGAACGCATTCGACGGGCTCCCACACGTGGTCATCGAGGCGGCCCTCGACCGACTTGGCATCAGCGGATGCCTCCGAGGCTTTGTGACTGCCTTCCTGTCCGGGAGGACCTTCCGCGTCAGAGTCGGAAAGGAGACCAGCCAACCCAGGGACATCACTGCAGGTGTACCACAGGGCTCTGTGCTGAGCCCCTTCCTGTTCAACTTGGCGCTGGCGGGACTTCCAGCTTCCCTCCCGACAGACACCAGGTTCCCAGCCCGCTGTTCGGTGTACGCCGACGACGTGGCACTCTGGGCTCGGGGACCACGGCAGTCCATCCCTGCCATCCGGAGGTCACTGCAGGCGGCCCTGGATGCGGTGATCACCTACCTCGGAGGCATCGGGCTCAAGGTCTCTGCCACCAAGACCGAGGCCCTGCTGATACATCCACTGGCTGCGGGACGAACCTACGTGAGACGGCTGAAGGTCGGCAACCGCAACCTACCCTGGAGGCTGACGGTGAAGTACCTGGGGCTCACCGTGGACCACCGGCTCACGTGGATCCCTGCTGCCAAGGCTGCTGCCACAAGGGTGAAACGAGTCCAGGGGGCCATCACCAAGCTGCAGCAGCGAGGTCGCGGCTGCTCGGCCAAGTGGGCTCTGCGGCTCAACCAGGCTGCGGCGTCCTCAGTGCTACTGTACGGCCTCCCACTGGTGACCCTGTCGCCGGCCAGGAGGGACCTGCTGGAGGGACTACACCGGAAAGCACTTCGAACCATCCTGGGGCTGCCCAAGTGCTCCCCCGTGGCAGCAACTCTTGCCGAGGCAGGTGAGTGGCCCCTGTCACTCCGCATGCTTCAACGCGCGCTGGGGCACATAGACCGCCTGCACCGGGCCGCCGACGGCAGGGCCCTCCTGGAGCGTCTCCGCAACCAGCCCCAGTCACGGATGGGAGGACTATGCCAGCTGTATCACGAGATGGTCCCGGATCCGCCAGTCCCGGTAGCCTCACCACCGCCACACCACCGGCCGCCAGAGGTCCACCTCTTCTTGGACGGCGCAACCAAACATCGAACACCTGCGGCCGCATTGCAGCAGGCTGCCACCTGCAAGCTCCAGGAACAGCTGGCGGGGCGGCTGCAGGTTTTCACCGATGGATCCGTCCTGGCGGACGGGACTGCGGCAGCAGCGTGTGTCATCCCTTCCAGGGCCAGCAGCAGGCAATGCCAGCTTCCCTTCCCAGCGAGCTCCACGGCTGCGGAGCTGGCGGGACTCCACCTGGCAGCGGACCTCCTGGCTGAAGACCCCCCTGCTGAGCCGGTTGCAGTAGTGTGCGACAGCAGAGCAGCCCTGCAGACCCTGTCCAACCATCGCCGGGGCGGGCTCAATGGCAGCCTCCTGGCTTCTAAGTTCCGGGCGCTCACGACGTCAGGGACGTCCGTCTCCTTCCACTGGCTGCCCTCCCACGTGGGCATAGCTGGCAATGAGGAGGCGGACACACTGGCTAAGGCAGCCCATCAGCCTGGCACCCCCATCACCCGGGCCGTGGCGGCCAGGGACTTTACGCAGGCTCGTCTTAAGAAGCTTCTCATCACAGTCCACCCAGACCAGCGGGTGGCCAGCGGACGGGGACCGAAGCTTCTACCAGAGAAGGGCCTAACCAGGAGGGAAAGAGCCACCCTGCTGCGACTACGGACCGGCTGCGTGTGGACCGCGGCCCGCCGCCACGCCAAGGGCCGCTGCACCTCCCCGGCCTGCGACCGCTGCGGCGATCCCGAGACCCTCGAACATCTCCTCTGTGCCTGTCCTGGCTTGGCACAGGAACGTTCGAGGCTCACCACAGCCTACAGGAGACAGGGCCTTCCTGCCTCCACACTGGAACACTTCATCTTCCCGTCTCGTCCTCATCTGCCAGCGCTGCGGAGCCTGGTGGTGTTCCTCGACGAGACGGGAATCGCGGCCTACCGCTGAGACCGGGACCCCTGCCACCCCCGCCCTTGCTGCCGGCCTGCCACCTGTGCTGATGTTCGCCTGGCCACTACACCTCTAACACCTACACTCCTATCCACTTTTCTCCCACTCCCCCCCCCCCCTAAGACGCTGCGCCGTGCTCCCTAATGGGCTGCAGAAATTAGGCGTCTCATTCTTCCACGAACCACCAACACACACCACCAGTTCCTGACCATGCGGAGAACGGCGTGCTTCCCGAGTCGAGCGGCGCCGATGCGGGCGTGTTAGGCCTAGTCCCCCAAAGCGCTCTTGACAACCGCCGCGGGTCTTCGTCGTCGTTTCGGCACGACACTGCAATGTTGCAGCCAGAAGATTTGCGGCGTATAGAGAGTGAAGCTCAAGAAAAACTTAATGTACTTGCTTCAACTCCTGCTACTGCCCGAAAATCTGACTTTTTGGATCGTGATGACGCTGCCACACAAGCTAGCAACGATCTCGCTACAAGTTTTTTCATCGCTAGTTACGACTCGATGAACGCGCTGCTGGCGTCTACCAGTTGCAAGTGTACAATTTGTGGTGGTAACCTCACGGTGCGAAAAGGTGAGCGGGATTTTGGCCTTGCTGTGAAGTTTGTTGCCGAATGTGCGATCTGCGGCGATAATGTGCAGGGATGGAGCTCGCCGCGCGTGAGCGGCAAAGCAAAGCTCAGGCCTTTTGTCATAAACATCCTTGCGGAGCGTGCAATGCAGAGCACCGGAAACGGGCAAACCGCAATGAACGACATTTTTGCGGCGATGAACATTTCGGAGAGAGGAATGCACAATAAAACATGGCAGGGACACTTGAAAACGAAACTCGTCCCCGCGGCAACCGATGGGGCAGAAAAGTTGATGGGGACATGTGCACAATTAGTGCGCGATTTGTACCGTGACCTAAATATAAACAGCCCGGACAACATCGCTATATCGTTCGATGGCACATGGATGACGCGCGGCCACTCGTCTCATATCGGCGTCGGCACCGTAATTGAGCTCTACACAGGATTTGTGCTCGATTATGTAGTGCTCAGCAATTTCTGTGCTGGGTGCGCACGGGCACCAAAAGAAGTTGACCCTGCCTACCAGGCTTGGAAGGAGGCACACGCATGCCAGAAAAACACGGACAAAAAAGCTGGGGAGATGGAGGTGGAAGCGGCACTGATCCTCTTCCAAAGATCGCTGCAGAAGCATAAGCTGCGGTACACGACCTTGTTGTCGGATGGTGACAGCCGCGCTTACCTTGCTCTTCAAGATGCGAAAGTCTATGGATACATACCCGTGGACAAGGAAGATTGTGTTAACCACATTCACAAGAGAATGGGCACAGCACTGCGAAATCTAGTTTCCAAGCAGAAGTCCTCTGGTACAGAGAGTCTCGGTGGGAAAGGAAAGCTGACTGGTGAGCTTATCACCAAGCTCAGCAGCTACTATGGCTGGGCCTTGAAATCGCACAAAGGTGATGTCAAGGCCATGCATAAAGCAGTCATGGCCACATACTACCACATCACCTCAAACGATGTCACTTCTAACCACACTCTCTGTCCAGAGGGCCCAGATTCATGGTGCCGCCAAAACGCAGCAAAGGCCAAAGGTGAGCCTGCTCCAAAACACCGCCACAATCTGCCACCCCATGTATGTGAGGCGCTTCTTCCAGTTTACAGACGTTTGTCTGATGAATCGCTTCTTCGGCGATGCCTAAGAGGGAAGACCCAAAATAACAACGAGTGTCTCCACTCAATTATTTGGGCACTGGCGCCGAAGGAGAAACATGCATCATTGTTTGCTGTGCAAGCTGCTGTGGCAGAGGCTGTAATGAAGTTCAATTCTGGGTATGAAAAAGCTTCTACAGCCATACTTCAAGAACTTCAGCTAAACCCTGGCCAACAGTTGACCAAGCGCATGAGTGAAAAAGATCGCCACCGTGCTGAAGCATGCGCACGCAAGCATGCTTCTGCAGAAAACTTGCAGCGTGTGCTACGAAAACAACACCGAAATGACTCTAAACAGACAGACTATGTTCCTGGAGGGTACTGATGCTAGGCCTTTTGTGAACATTGTAAATAGTTTGTGATTTTCTGTATTAAATATGAGCCTATTTTGTTTTTTGACGTTTTCTCAGAATGTCATTTTCGATGTTTTTGAAACTTGCCAAAGCGATATCTTGGTCTTGAGGTCACATAGAGCCACAATTCTTGTGGTGGCATGTAGCTACATATGTCTCCTACACAAATGTAGGAACAGATTTTTCAATCTAGTCTTTCTAAATTTTTATTCTTGGTACTAATTTAATCGCTTGATAGAGATATCTGGAGATTAAACTTCAAATTGCTATAAAATTGGTAATACTTGTAATATTAAAAAAGTAATCCTACATTTGTGTTAATTACACTTCATAGTATCTAGCCATATGTCAATATTAATATTCTGGCCAATAATTGCCTTTCCATTGTTCTGATAAACAATATAGGATTAATTTTAATTATCTCTGCAACTGGCCAACCAATTTCAAAAGCAATTATATTTTTGAAATCAGCTTGAAAAACTCTGTCTGGGTTACAATTTTCATTGAATTTGGTCAAGAAATATAAAAAAAAAATTTAAAACCCTCTTCCCCCCTTAAATGAATAATGCAGTAATCAAATTTGATTTGAATCAAAGTTAAATTGCTGAAATTTTTGAATTATTAAAAACGAACAAAATAGGTGTATATTAGTCCACACATAACACTCTGTAAAGGTGGTTTCTTGGCAGTGGAGGGATGCTAAACCATGAAAGCAGTTACCCAAGCACATTAGACCAGATTTAAAAGTGGTTTCACTGCAATGAATTGGTGCTAAGCCGTGAAAACACGTAATCAAGAGAAATTCGCACTGCAGCAAAGCCCCACTTCAAGGTTTTAATAAAGAATTACAATGACATTGATACTGCTTTTTTTGTTGTTTTCAGTTTAAAAGCTCGTTACACAAATTTATATGCTCCAAGTAAAAAAAAAATTGAAACGCAGCATATTTTACTGGCTATTACTTGGACTGCACCAAAAGCCGAATGCTGCTACAATTCGAAGTTGTTGCCACTTCCTTTGATGAAAAAAAAAAAAGTGGCCTTTGCATAGGCCCTGTTTCAATTTTTAAAGATCTGTGCAAGTTTGTTTGGCCATGACAAATATGCCCCTTTTTGTTTATATTATGCAATATATATACTATTACAATTGAATTAGATATTATTCGACCAAAATCACTATTCGCTTCGAATTCACTTCGAACCTAAAATTCCCTATTCGCACAAGCGTACAGAAAATGTCAGCAGCATCAACTTTTATGGACCACCGCTTGGCAATTCGTAGAGCAGACCGCGGCAATCAATTTCCAGATTACAGCGCTGCGCACCGTGCACAGCCTCCATTTAGAAAAACAATTCCCGCGCTCCTTTCCTACACCTGACCAATCCTTCTTTCATGAGCAGTGACACAAATTCGCCGATCAGCGACTTGACGAAGCACGCAGCTCATCGATTGGGTTAAACCAGTCACGACGGCAGGCTACGCTTTTTCCTCCCTTTGAAATAGAAGGGTGGCGAGACCGCACGAAAATTTGAAACTAGCTGAAACCAATGTTCTAACCCCTGTGAATTCCTTAATAAAGTATTTGCAAAATCCTTGAGGAGGCAGCATGTTCACGGAGCAAAGGTGCAGATATTTTTTATTTTTGGTCCTTGGGGGTTGTTTACTGGCCTTTTGAACTGGGGCAAGCATGTGCAGACCACAAAGTGACTTCAATGCAGACAGTGAAGCATGAATCTGTATTATGGTGCAGTTTAAAAAAAGCGAAAATATCCAAATACGAGCACCTCATTGAAAAATTTCCTGCTATCTGCAGGTCATGTATGCAGACACAGCAGAAAAACTTGAAGCTGCCATTGCCGAAGTTAAGGCCCTACAACACGATGCCTTCGTGTCTAGAGTTCTGACATTCTTGCGCCGACAAGAAGAGTGGGTGCAGCTCTACCGTTTGGACGTGTTGACAAGGGGCCACAACACCAACAATTTTGCGGAGGCAACCATACGCGTGCTCAAAGACATTATCCTGAACAGAGTCGAAGCATTCAATGCAGTCGCACTCGTAGACTCTGTGGCTCTGGTGTGGAGAAATACTTTGAAAGCCGTATCCTCCGCCACGCCTACAGCCGTGTTGCAGCCCATCAACTACTGTACAAGCGGCTGCTGTCGAGAATGCCGAAAGATGCAGCCGAGGCCATCCAAGTGGTAGGCCAGGGACAGTACATTGTGCCTAGTGCGACCCACCCCAGCTCCAGTTATGAGGTCTATGCTGACATAGGACTATGTACATGTCTCTTT
Organism: Rhipicephalus microplus; assembly: GCF_043290135.1. Taxonomy (NCBI): domain Eukaryota; kingdom Metazoa; phylum Arthropoda; class Arachnida; order Ixodida; family Ixodidae; genus Rhipicephalus; species Rhipicephalus microplus. Next base: position 206,881,218 of record NC_134702.1, read on the forward strand.
GGTAAACAAGGTGCATTTTGTAAGCACCAGGCTTTGGTGCAGAAAAAGTACGGAGGACTGTTTCCGAATGCTCCGGCACTGAGTACTGACGACCGGTACCAACTGGGACAGCTGGCCCTGGGCGAGAAGTGTCCCCCCAGGATATTTTTCGAACCCTTCCAAGAGGAGGAGCCCAGCCGTAGCTCCAGAACCACGGCAGGTACCAGTGCCCAGCAGAAGGAGCCAGACGAACTCCAAGCATTGCAAGGCACCAGCACGCAAGAGGCCACACACCTCGCACCTGTACCGTCGGTGCCTGATGCAGCCCAACTTGCCCAGGTAGGACAAGCCCCTTGAAAGGGCCCTGAAGTACTTTTCAATTAAACATAGGGAATGCTACTGAACAGTAGTCAAGGCTTCTTTTATTCCTGTAAGCATATTATTGTGCTCTACCGCACTCACGAATTTACAATTTCATATTGGTGGATGTCATCATTCTGAGGGCGATTTCAAGATTTCAACACTATTGGTGTCGTATTGTTCCATGTTTGGAACTACAGGTCACCAATTGTTGGTATTAGCAGCACTTCCACTAACAGAATAGTCAAAACAGGTGACAGGAAAACCTTGACTTAAATTGACTCCTCAGCTTGAACTTTATTCTCGAGCTGTTGTCTGCAGTTAAAGAGGAGCAAAATAAATGTGCAGTTCTTGTTGGTGTGCTGTACACTTGAAGTATATTTCTTTCATCACTTTTGGTGCAGGCCCAAGAACATGCATACGAGTTCCTGGAGGTCCAGTTGCGGCGTGTGCATTCTATGAATGCACACAATCCAGCTTACCTTGATATTGTGAAGGGCCTTGCAGAGGAGCTTGCTCGTGTTCAGAACAGCAGCGATGGGACAGGACTGATGCTGGCATTCAAGGCTACCGCTGCAGCAAGACGTCGCCGGGCCCGTCACATAAGGGTGCAACCGACCAGCACTGCTAGGCGTAGGCCAGGGCTTACAAGGGGGTCCAAGAGGGTCCCTACAGGGCGCCCAGCAGTTGAGCCAGCTGCCAAGAGAGCAAAGAAGAGGCCCCATTCTTTGAGCCACAGCATAGAGAAAAATGTGCCTGGTGCAAGGCTGCACTGAATGGCAGCTGCCTCACACCAACTGGGCTCACGACAGTTCTAGGCACAGAGCCAACTTGGTTTCAAACATCATTTCTACGGTTTTACGTGGCGAAACGATGATATGATTGTGAAGCACACCGCAGTGGGCGACTGATGATATGTGGGGTTTAACGTCCCAAAACCACCATATGATTGTGAGAGACGCCGTAGTGGAAAGCTCCGGAAATTTCGACCACCTGGGGTTCTCTAACGGGCTCCCAAATCTGGGCACACTGGCCTACACCATTTCCACCTCCATCGAAAATGTAGTCACCACAGCCGGGATTCAATGCCACGACCTGCGGGTCAGCGGTTAAGTATTTTAGCCAGTAGACCACCGCGACGGGGCCCACAGTGGGTGACTTCGGATCAAATTGGGCCATGTGGGATTCTTTAAAGTGAACCTAAATCTATGCGAAGGAGCAGCTCATCGCCACCGCTGCACTTGATGCTTCATCTTTGATTGAACCAAAGCGAGAACGACTCCTCGCATTAGCTGTAATATCATAACCTTACAATTGGTCACCTTAGCCACAGGCAGAAGCATTTGGCTCTGCACTATTACCTCAGTATCATGCATACAGCCTTGTCAAAGCTGATGTTAAAGAATGGTGCCCACTAATCCCACTAGTCTCTTGGATCCACCAGGTGTGGCCCTCACAAGTCACAATCAGATACTCATCAATGTTGTGCAGTAACATTGTGCCATTCCACCATGAGCGACTTTTGTTTCGCCTTACCGTCAGGAGTAACGAGCTCTTCAATTGCGTTTTTTGAGTGGCGGTGGGGTTAATGTCCAAACCACGACACTGACAGTATAGTTATGTGCCGCTTACTTAGAAACCGAAGAAGTTAAAAGACTAGGTGGTGCCTGTCCTGGCCATCGTGGTTGTTTTCAACCGCAGTATTGTTACTATGAATATTGTAAATACACTCGTTTTCTGTCATCTCCCCGTAACATCTTAGGTGGAGGTGCTGGACACATCAGGAGCACACAACGGAACTTCGCAGCGGGCGTATTCTTGGACAGTCCATCATGCCGGCAGACAATTCTGCTGATCCAGCCCCCGCTATGCCGAATGCACCCAGTCACATTGTCGGGACCCACCTCCGAGGCCCAGGCCCCTTCTGCAGGACTGATAACAGTCAGGTGGAGAAGTGGCTGGCCAACTAAGAGTGCAGCAGCAAGACCAATCGCTGGGATTCGACTTTGATGCTTGCAAACGTCAGGTACTACCTCAGGGGTAGGGCCAACGTGTGGTTCGACACACACGAGGAGAATTTAAACCTACGTAACAAAAAAAAGACGTATATAAACAAAAAAAATGAAACACCTTTTTGGAAAGCCCATTGCATGCCAAGAGAAAGAACTCTCGTGCCGTGCCCAAACCTCAAAGGAGCTGCACATGGTTTACATACAAGATGTCTTAGCCTTGTGCGGGCAAGTTGATAGCCAAATGGCCGAAGCCAACAGTCACCCACATTAATGAAGGCATCGCTCACGACGCCCTTCACTTGCTCGTGTACAAAGACTGCTCCACCATTTACGACATTATCAGGGAGTGCTGAAGTTTCGAAGAAGCAAAAAGCCGACATGTTACGCAGCAATTTGTTCAGCTCCCTACCACTGCTGCCACGTCGTCGTGCAAAGACGTCTAGATCCAGCCGCCGCCCTGTACCATAAACTTCCTGCGTCTCGTGCGGCGTAATATCGAGGCAGCAACTCCATCTGCTCCCCAGACTAATTCTCACGAGGAGGCCCGCCCGACAGTGTCATTAATTCAGGCCGCCGTGCGCGAAGAACTGGCGAATGCAGGCATCCAGCCTGTATGTGCCCAAAGTCGTTCTACGTCAGCCCTGCTCCATACTACCAGCCACAACTGACTTATTCCGGGTACCATGATTCGAACCAGTGGCGCACGCGAGAAGACGGGTCGATATGCTTCAACTGCAATGGCGCCGGTCACATTTCCCTCTATTGTCGCTATCGTCGGCCATCGTCTCCTCGTGCACCATGCCGTCCAGACGACACTTCATCCTCCCCTTTGCACGCCAATCCACTGAACACTAATGCCCGAACATCAACCCCACATTATGAGCCGTCGCCGTCTCCCCAGACCCAACGACTTTCTCGGTTGCTTATGTCCCGTCGCTCCCCCTCACCGTCCTTCCTCGGGAAAACAGACCAGTGCAGCTCCCGGAAGGTGATGCGGCCTTGACTGATCGACTCGGAAATCCTCTGCTAACTCTGGCATCTCGACAAAAGCTTACGGATGTAGATGTAGAGGGCATGCCTGTTTCAGCGCTCATCCACACAAGGGCTCAATAATCATTGATGAGTGCTCACCTTTCTCGTCGTCTTCGTAAAGTCGTTACACGCGCCTCATCACCTGTTGTTCGCGAAGCCAATAGCCGTACACCTACCGTCCTTCGAATGTGCTTTGCGCATGTGAGCTTCGATGACCACAACACCTCAGTTCTCTTTGCTGTTCAGGACGTTGCTCCTTGGACGTTCTACTGACGCGAAGATTAGTTTTGCCTCACTATCTTGTGACTGTTTCTGCGAACAACTTTTGCACACCTGTCCTGAACTTTGGACGCTGCGCACAACTGCTTCCTGAAGGTATCTCGCTGGGCACAATATCACCTTTAGACGCAAACAACCCTGTTGCTCTGGCCATTGATGCCCCACAGTCGCCTCCAGGCAGCCCTGCTGCTGGCCCAACACCTGATGACACATTCGAAAACATGATTGCCTGCCCGAACCCTGATCCTTCTAAAAGCCAGGACCTACACCTTTCGTAGGAGACATACCGCAACTTTTGATTTCGCTTCACCCAAACTTGGACAAACATATCTAGTGAGGCATCGAATCGACAACGCGGACACAACACCCATTCATCGACACCCTTAGCATGTCTCTGCGACCGATCGCAGCGTCATTCAAACGGAAGTTGATGAAATACTCTCTAAGGACATCATGGAGCCATTTTCGAGCCCTTGAGCGTCGCCCATAGTATTTGTAAAAAACAAAGACAACACCTGGCAGTTCTGCGTCGACTGCCGGCATTTCACCAGCACTTCAACAAAATCAAAAAATACTTCTGCCTATTGCTGCAAATAGACGACGCCATTGATTCCCTTTTGGTGCACGGTACTTTTCTTCCATCGACCTTCGTTTGGGCTATTGACAAATAGCTGTCGATGAAAATGATTGGAAGTTAAGTCATGCCCTTTGGGTTGTGTAATGCGCCAGCAACATTTTGAGCGTGTGATGGACTCTCTACAGAGGGGGTTTCAAGTGGTCCACATGCCTCTCTGCTGCCTGGACAATATCGTAGTTTTCTCCCCTTACATTCATTAGTCACCTGCAAAACTTGTCGGCCATATTGCAAGTCTTTCACATTGCTGATCTTCAACTCAACTCTTGAAAATGCTGCTTTTTGCGCCTGGAGATCGCCGTGCTTGGCCATCTTGTTGACGCTGCAAGTAAACGAGCTGATCCAGCAAAAATATGCGCCGTCATCAACTTCCCTATTACAAGTTCTTCCAAAGAGGTTCGCTCGTTTTTTTTGGCTCGTGCTTCATCCAATGTGCTTCAAAAAATAAAAAAAAAACTTTTTGGAAAGTCCGTTGCACGCCAACATAACGAACTTTCGTGCCGTGCCCGAACCTCAACGGAGCCGTACATGGTTTACATACAAGGTGTCTTAGTCTTGTGTAACATATACGTCGTAACACGAGGCAGCTGGCTGTTCGCCTTTATTTTATTTGACTGAAATCCAATGTTGCCTATGGACACCAATGATGCCTCCTTCAACATGCCCACCCACTGAATACGCTCAATAAGCTATAGCCCATGCCGACCATACACGTCAACTTGTGTGCGTTCGGCTAACCGACTCACAAGCGGGCCAACGATTTCGTTATGAGAGCAGTCATATAAACACTCACTTGCCTCCAGGATTCCTGTGCTGTGGTCTCCAGCACGCTGTATTGGGCTTTTTACAAAGCTACTGTTCCCGCCATCCGAACCGTACCCTATGCACCGCCAAGTGACCGTCGTGACATAAGAAATTGAATTGTCTTTGTCCTCGTCGACTCACCCCGTACCAACATCGTTTACGTTGTACGTCTGAAGCCATGTCATACACCGGGCTGCCGCAACGCACATGTATAATAACCACCTCTATACCGTCTTTCTCTGACTGCACCGAGTCGGTGCCTTCACCGCCGGAGGGTAACGTTATGTGCCGCTCACATAGAGAGGACGAAAAAGTGAAGGACTAGGTGGTGCCTGCTCTCGCTATCGCAGTTGTTTTTACCCGCATTACTGTGACTATATATATTGTAAACATACCTGTTTTCAGTCATCTACCAGTAACAATATCATTTATGAAACACCCGTTGGGGCACAGACATATTTTCGGAGAAGGTTTTTGGGCTATGATTCTATTTCGTGCCTTACAAGGTTTTACAGCGAAATACTGAAGTACCCTATGAGGTTCTCCCAGAAGGCACCTCAAGAAACTGCTATTAGCTTCCAGAAAGTGTAGTCGGGCGCGTTTTTAGACTTTAACCGTACTTTTCTTGCTCCGAATCGTCTAATTAGCAACATTACAGTGTATTGACAACTTAGCATGGTTTCTTTTAATTCATCTTCTCCATTTTGTTGTTGGCTGTTTATTCTTATTTGATACCTTGCTTGATAGCGGCCGATTGAGCTATTTTGCGTTATGACACGCCGTCCCATTGTATAGTGCACTCACCCTTTTTCATTCCAATGTGCTGCATCGAGACTGCCACCGCGGCCGGGATTTCAATGCCGTAACCTGCAGGTCACCACTAGATGTGGTGGGTTGGTCCTCAGTGCTGTCGGCCCACATCACTCAATGTATAAAACGGTACCAGAACACCACTTGTCACCACCAAGTTCCCTGCAATGCACCCTTATGTGTTGACCCGGCAAACTACCTGTGCTGTCAGCAATAGTATGCCCTTCTGTGAACACCACATCATCCAGTGCATCATTATATGATGGCCAACTACGGAGCCCACATTTTTAGTACCGATGTGCCACTTGCATTTTCAATTTTAGCTCAAAACAACAAAGCCCTACTCTAGTCTCAAGATGGCTGAGCCTAATTGCAGTATAGTGCTTTCTGGTCAACAGAAAGTCAAATTGATATTGCCTGTGTATGCACCATGCTTCATCTGTGTACTTTACACACATTGGCATGACAGCATCGTGTCGATAGTGTCCATTTAATATACGTGCCTGCTATGCCGCTACCACTGAAATTCTAACAAAGACTTTGTGCTTTTTGAATCAATACTTCTTTGCAGACTAGTTGGTTTCATACTTGAAAACTCTGCTTGCAGTGCAAGCTGATGGAAAAACGAGAAGGGGGACAGGAAAGAGTACGCTCTTTCCTGTCTCCCTTCTCAATTTTCCTTCAGCTTGCACTGCAAGCAGAGTTCATTTTGCTTTTCAAAGTTATTACCATGACTGTTCATACATAAACTCATCAATGTGTACATTCACGTATGTCTATGCTTGACACATAAAGTGTTATCTTTGTTGTGCCATTCTCCTGTAGATACCTTCAGTGTTCTCTCATGAAACAGTTTTCATGTTGATAAATTATTATCGCATGTATTGCATATTTATTTTTGCATGGGTATGGTGGTTACAACATTTGGCAGCTGTGATTTTAGTAAGCTTTGCACTAATACATTCTTTTATTAAAGAAGCCTCTCAAAGGAGACATCATGCAAAGTAGAGCCGCATGGAATGCACTCGACAGTTTCATAGAGAAGGGTGGCAGATTATTTTCAGATCACATAATAACACAGGGGGGCGAAAAAAAAAAAGCGACAACCACGAACGGGCGAGGATAACTGCGAGTCTAACTTGCCTTCACCTGAACACGGGGCCGTATTGCAGTGAAGCCATGAAAAAAAAAAAAAAACATCCGATAAGTTTAATTCTCTTGTCTCAAATTAGTTCGACTAAAGACAATGTCTTGAGGTTGCATGCTTTACTTTTAGTTTCGACATTGTGGTAGTGACGCACGACAAAGTTTTGCGCGCAGGCTTTCAAGGATTTTACGATCGCACGCATGTATCACCACTACATTTCTGTCCTTGCTGCCCGAGCACAGTTCGTAGCCTTATTTAAAACGACAGTATCGGAAACTCGCTTTCAATAACAGCATGCTGAGAATCGCCAAAAACTCACCAAGTGGAGTGCAGTAATCCCCGGTGTGGCGTTTTTCGCAGCAGGCCTAGGTGTATCAGGCGCAGTCAGTCGACTCGGCTTCAATGCATCCTGAACGGCGCGGCTTTGCGACTCGGCAGTGAAAGGTGGGGCACACGCTTTCTTCATGAGTATCCAACTCGGCGTAGGGCGTTCGTTCAGTGGGAGGTAGGCGCACACGCTTCTTTCGCGAGTATCCTACTCGGCGCAGGGCTTCCTTCCGAGCACTTGGCAACAGGCGTAGTGGCGACTCGGCTTTATTGCGTCCTGAATAACGCGGCTTTGCGACAGTGAGAGGTGGGGGCACACACTTTATTCGCGAGTATCTAACTCAGCGCAGCACGTTCGGTCAGACGAGCCGCACACGATTACTTCGCGAGCATCCGATTGCAGGGCCATATGCCTTGGCAGGGCTTCCTTCCGCGAGCGCGACCCCCCGCTAGGCTGCTGCAACACTATACGAAAGTGCGGGGAGCGACAGCGCGATGACACAGTTAGGCCGGCGGAAATGCATAGCCTCCAAGAGCGCTGACTCGCGGTGCATTCTGGGTGGCTCTATCCGCTCGCCTTTGTAAACGCGCGGCACGGCTGCAAGCGTACGGGGCACAACGGCGGCACAAGGCAGTCGCCGCCTCCTTCTGCCCTGAGCAATATGGCCGCCGACGGGTTTCCGCGGCTTCACTCCGATACATGGGCGGGTATGCGGGACCGCCACTCCAGAAGTTCTAGTATAACCTCCTTGAGTCGGCCGCGCCCCACGGAGTGGCCGTGCTCAACATGACCTACTACACTCCTGACCTGTTCAGATAGCGGGGTTCCTATGGGAGCGCGTGTCCCCGCTCTCGTTCAATCGCTCGCCGTAGGTGGCGCTACCTATAACCTGTTCGTCTGCTACTGTGCGGCCGGCAGGAGGGCGACGGACTGATACCATGCGTCTGCTTCTGTGACAAACTGCCTATACGTGTGATTGTTTTTTGCTGAAAAGGCTAACGTGTGCTATGTGTTACATTTTAGTAGTTAGGCTATACTGGTTGATTGACTTCTAAAGCTGTATATTTGCGTAGAAATGTCTTGCTGCATGGTTGTTTTTGCCATTCCAGCCTAAAAAAACTTCAATTTAGTATTCATAAAGCTTTTGACTAATAATGTACTCATTGGTAATAGAATATCAAACTGATTTTAGGTTGTTTAGGACGCGTCAGGTGAAACGCAGTGCCCCTGTTGAGCACTTACCTTGGACACTCGCCCTCGACAGGTGTTACACTTGTAGTCAATTGATAGAAGAGAATAATGCACATACGCCAACGGACGCATATCAAGGAGAGACACAGGAATTGAAGCTTTAACTCTTACTGTGACCTACACAACAAAAATTGTGCGTCAAATTTCGCTACGGGAGTTTGTCTGCTGGAACGGGGAGCGCTGGCCGATGCGCGTTTCTATGATTTTATATGTCCGTGCGATGAGACGATATGGTAAAGGCAGTGATGTGCCTATCGAGGGCAACACATTGCGACCCCAATAAAGTTTTTATCGTCATCATTATCATCATCTTGTCGAGCATAGTTAATAATAATAATAATAATAATAATAATAATAATAATAATAATAATAATAATAATAATAATAATAATAATAATAATGTTTTATTTTTCATCAATAGTTTGATGAAGGACAGCGGCAGGTAAAAGCTGCTCTTCGAAAGAGGCAGCTTGACATAGGCCCACAGACGCCTTTAGCACGACAGCACTGGCAAACAGTTAGCAATGTTATCTAAGCAACAATTACAAAAATATCAAGTTCAAATTCTAAAAATAAAAATAGCAACCATGATAACAATGTAGCAACTGCAAAGAAATCTTGAAAACTATACATGTGTATATCGTGCAATTGAGTTCGGGTACAGAGTAAGAAATCTATGCCAGCTTTCACATATTTATCAATTAACGTAGAAACTGTGTAGAACAACCTATCTGTGGAGTAGTTTGTTCTCGAAGTTTTTATTTTCCATGTTTCTTTATGTCATGTTTCGAACAAATTATTTGGCTGCAGTTTCGAGAGGTCGTACAAATAATGTCGACTTTCTTGAAATTGACGCCTGACCACCAATGCTAACTTAAAATCGTAGAGACGATGTAGGGGTGGTATTCCAGCCTGTTGAAACAATTCACTTCTGCGAGCATCATACGACCAGTAAAAAATTATTCTAATATACGTCTTTTGCATCAGGTACAGTTTTTGTAAGCGCGTGTTAGTCGTAGTCCTTCATACCAAGAAACAATAAGCAAGATGCCAACAGAACAGTCATTTATAAAGTAAGAATTTTACCTTGTATAGTAGAACAGTTTTGCCACTGTACACCGTGCCCTCTACGCGAGATAACTGACCCAGCACACTGTAAATGCGATCGTTTCAAAGCATATTGCTCGAAAATGTAACTCCAAGAATTTTTATACAATTTACTAACTCAATAATAGTATCGCCATACTTGAAATGCATGTTTTCATTAACAGACTTATTTTTAGGGCGGAATAGTACCGCCTTTGTTGTACTAGTGGTTATGTTTGATTGATAGCGCCCAAGGGCGACACCCGCAGTTGGGGCGCGTACACATGCTGAAAATGTGCCATTATACTCGTTTGTCAATGAAAAGCAGATCCCTCAAAGTGATATCAAGGTTTCTGCTAAAAGAATTTGGCGAGTGTATGCGTGTGATTCGAGCAATGTTACAGCACTTCAAAATGAAACAAAACACATTTGTCGCTTTACTTATGCGTGCCACAATATGCCAGTTAAAGCTGATGTTTCAAACAAAGTTTCTGCACTTTCGAAGAATATCCTACTTGCTGGCACACAGTGACGGCTTGTGTCTGCAATAAAGAAAAACATATGTACGCGTACAGAGCTGCGTGCATTTGGGTCATAGTTCAATAAAATGTGCTAGCAAGGTTCTGGGCGCGTACATGATACAATGGAGGCATGCAACTAAACTTTTAAAATCTTGCGAGATTTTGGCTTTTCGGCTATTCTCTTTCTCTTTCCTTCTTTGGCTGTTTTGTCCCGCACGTAGTTTGAGAAGAAAGGACGGCTAAATTTTTGCAACACTAGCCGCGCCATGGCTTCTCGGTGCTCGCTAGTAGCGCCTTTATGGCTGAAAAGAGGGTTCAAGGCCACTGCAGGTAGCACAGTTTGCACAAAAAGTGCCATCGGCCTCTTTTTGGAAATGGCCAATGGCGCAAATGCTTCCGCGGCCCTTTCTAGAGTGCTCACAAAGGAAAGAAATGAGATCGTTGGGTATGAAAGCCCTCCCCTGTCTAAATTAAATATCACAGCAGTAGCTGGTCCAGATGAGCTGGGAGCCTTGATTTTGCCGATGCAGTCGTCGCAAGTAATGCAATCCTCAGCTGCTTTCACCAGGAAGCCCGCTATAAGGCCAAGCGTGCTGGCCCTTATGCCTGGCTGTGGGGCACCTGTGGGAAGGTAGAAATGAAAAGTGTGCAAGAATTTTATCAGTATATAGATAAGCATGCATGATTAAACCGACACGTGTCCGTATACAAAATATGAGAAATATATATATATATATATATATATATATATATATATATATATATATATATATATATATATATATATATATATATATATATATATATATATATATATATATATATATATGTTAATGCGCTTTCAGATAACAACTGTTGCCCCACCGCGGTGGTCTAGTGGCTAAGGTACTCGGCTGCTGACCCGCAGGTCGCGGGACCGAATCCCGGCTTCGGCGGCTGCACTTTCGATGGAGGTGAAAATGCCGTAGGCCCGCGTTCTCAGATTTGGGCGCACGTTAAAGAACCCCAGGTGGTCGAAATTTCTGGAGCCCTTCACTACGGTGTCTCTCATAATAATATGGTGGTTTTGGAACGTTAAACCCCACATATCATCAAGATAACTGTTCATTCAGCCGACGTTTGCGTCGGGAGAGCCCCGTCTTTTTCAAGGTATAATAATATTTACACATTTTCCGCGTCGATTTATAGCTTGTCACGACAGGAGGGAAGAAGTCCGGAGAATAGTATAAACAACAACATAAAAAAAACTGAGGGAGAAACGTTTAAAAATAAAAAAAAATCTAGGAGAAGAAGCAAGAGAAAGACGACGGGATTAGGAAGGGACAGCATCTCAAGAGAGTAAGGCGAACGCAAACGAGCCATGCCATCATCTGTGTGCCAGTTATGACAGTGATTCAAAACCGCCGAAAATTTCTTCCCCGATTGCGGGAAAGGGACGTCGGTTAGTCGAGTTGTGTGGGCGCCTGGTGAAAGCATGTTATATTTTTAAATGTAAGCCATAGTACCTGCTTGTACCATGGACTTATCGTTACATACATACACAGTATAACTGATTGAGAAGCATGTTTTCATCTACATCGTGCACTGACGCAAACGCTGCCTCACGCGGCTTGCATGTAACACAGTAAGCAGCGCAGAGTTTATAATATATGCATAATATCGTATAGTGGGGAATTGTTGGACGGTGTGTAATAATTTTTAAATAATGTAAATCATTCCATTACACGGAATCAACGAGATATGAAAAGCGCACCACGGCAAGTCTGCAGGGCTTCTAGATGTGGCCGCATCGTCTGGGTTATAGTAGCAGATGTCGATGCCGCGCACTCGCCTGACGACCCTTGATTCTGGTTTACTAGCGAGTGCATTTCCAGAGGTTGTCCGGCTTGCTTTACTGCTGTGGAGCACGACGCCTGCCTTGCACTGGGCGATCCAAGAGGAGACGTTGTTTGCTCTGTACTGCCGCTTGGTGATGAGTGCATCATTCCCATCACGAGGACTTTCTGCAGTGATGAAAGCGCAGCACGGGCGTCTGTCTGATCGTTGCTTCCTTGAAGCTGTCTGATGGTGGAAAAAAGTGCTTCGACAGGGTCACTGGAGAATTTGGCAGTCAACACGTATAGGAAACCTGAACGGATGAGAAATTGTGTGCACTGTACTGTGGACATTGTGGTCAGTTGGAGAGCTTCGTATGTTTCAAGAGATATGAATGCCCTCTTATGTGGTGCCGCGGCTTTCCATGCTGCGAAAAAGGGCAGAAATTCCTGCTCCAGCCATATCAACCTGAAAATAAAGCAGTTTATTGTAGAAAATATGAAACCTAGCGGGATAAATGGAATGTACCTGTCATCATCTGGGGAACTGAACGGCATCCTGTTTTGGTCCCGGCTTACTACGTGGAAGGTTGTATTTCTTATGTTGTGTATGGTGAACCATTTAAATATCATTTCCATCAGCTCGATGGTTGGCAGGCAGTCTTCAAACCCGAAAATGCCAAATCTGCGGCCGTATTGTAAGAGGTATCGTAAGGCCGATGTCACCTAGAAACCAAGGAGACGCGACATATTAAAAATGATCGGAATTATTTAGAGAGAGGTTTCTAAGCTTGGACGTTCGTATACAGCAAGTGAGACGAGTTACAAGTGGCACTGCAGTCATCAATAACGTGCACTTTTAAGTGAGTTTGTGTTAGTGAACATATATTTATAGAAGCTCTAATGATACGTAATTATTGTGTGGTAAGCAATACGCGCAGGTACATTCGTTAAGAAAGGGAAATTGTATGTTCAGATAACCATGCGCTGTTAGCAGCAGCAGTAGCAGCAGCTCATGTGCATGTTTTTATGTGACCATACTGATAAATATGTTAGCAGTTATATACGTATTGAATTACATTTTCACCATTTGCTTCCGTTTGGGTTCTACAAACAAATAAACCAGAAACTAACATGAATATTCACGTATCGTTTGCGGTGAATTACTATTAAAAGGCAGTTTTTGTACTGCTTCATTTGAACGAAAAGCTGCAAAATTTTTTCTGCTTCTGCATGAACATTCACTTGACGTAATATGATGTAAAATGAGTTGTGGCGTAATATTAGCGCATAAAAGTTTGCCCGAGCGCGCCAAAGAATTTGAGAAGTATAAACGTCACTACTGATAGAAAACTGCGAGCATGATTCTAGCTCAATTAGATGTATTTTTTTGTGTAATACAGGTTGCAGGAAGCATACATAATTTACAGCTAACGAAAAGGCATTTCCTGCATGACCTGTGTGCGTCACGCATTGTGATGTCTACAAGGAATACAGAGAATCTGGGAGTGTGTGACACTAACGCTAAATGGGTTTACACCTTTTCTTATACATGCCTGTGGAGAGAACACTTCAACGGCCCTCTTCACGCTTAATTTCTCGAAGTTCGTCGGGTAAACGTGCTTCTGCGTAAGGTTCCGAACAAGCTTGAACGACGACTGTTTTTCTGTTATGTCCAGCAACTTTCTCAAATACGTGGGGCTGTAGTAATGCCCATTGTTGAACAGAACGCGTTTGGTGGACAACATCTGGTTGCGGAGATTTTTCAGGATGTGGCAGTGGTCAAAAGAAAGGAAGAGCCTCCGATTCATATCCATTGGATGTCTGCAACAACAACAAAAAAAAATGAATAAATAAATTGGAGAAAGGCGGCGTTTGCGGTGTGAATAATTAGTTGCATATACGGTTTTCTGTTTTTTACCAAAGTAATGTAAATGTTAGCCATTCGAAGGACGTGTGCGTTGTTAATTATTACCTTATTATAAAATTTCTCCACTCATGCCATGATCCTGCAGGTCTGTGTGTGTGTTTTATTGAGATTACCTACACCTTAAATCTTCCGAAACTTTAAGTATACTCACCCATTCATACAGTCGCATGCAGGTGCGCATACATTACGCAAACGCGTAACGTCAATTGATTTGTAAAGACGGGCTATTTACAGCGATTGTACTGTTGATAGCAATCTTGTTATGGACACGGCTTTCTTATATGGCAGCGCTGATTAAAAAAAAAGAAGGGGGGGGGGGGCTCTGATGCTGATACAGGCTTTTTTTTTTGTGCGACCAAGTCTTTTTTTTTTTTTTTCACTCAAACACGGCATGCATGCGCGTGCATACATTGATTGATAGATATGTGGGGTTTAACGTCCCAAAACCACCATATTATTATGAGAGACACCGTAGTGAAGGGCTCCAGAAATTTCGACCACCTGGGGTTCTTTAACGTGCACCCAAATCTGAGAACGCGGGCCTACAACATTTCCGCCTCCATCGGAAAAGCAGCAGCCGCAGCTGGGATTCGATCCATGCATACATTGAGGGCACACTGCGAATACATATAAAAAAATATTTACACTAGGCATTGCGCACAGCTTAATGCGAGCTGAGAGCAAAAATATATACTTAGCAACTTACGGCACAACTGGCATCATACGACCATTCCCTAACATGGTGAACATCTTTTTGTTCGAAGCGTGGTTGTCAGCTACAAGTCGGACCACTTGGAATCCTGCTTCTTCGATGGACTTAATTACTTCAAGTGTTAGTTGATGCAGGTGGTCTCCTTTTACTGACTGCGTGAAATAATATCCCACGGGTAGCCTGAAAAAGATAAAAATTAGCAGTATTCTGTAGCGTCGGTGTCAGCTGGGCTTAAAATCTCACTCCGTTGGAGAGAGGAGGAGAGCCAATTGCTCATCTCGAGCGCTTGTCAAATAAGTGCACAATGCTAAAGTTGACTTGCCGGGGGAAAGGGGGGGGGGAGCCCTCCTTAAAAAATAGAAGACGACTCCCCCTGCCCCTCCCCAGACTTTCAGCCCTGGTCGCGGAATAGCACATCATTGGTTAATTAAAGACAACGTTTTCTTTTTATATCTATAGGTGGGGTTAGTCTTTCAGTCACAGCGAAACGTATAGTGATAGACAAAGTGATGATTCACTTACGTGTAGTGCGTTGATAAGCCTACAAATACAAAGGCGAGAAGGTGTGTGGCCAGCTCGTTCTGAATGCCCACTTCTTTTTCTAGGCCTCCCATTTCGACTAGGCCATGGACTTTGTCTCCTTTTTTTTCGTACGTCAGTGCTTGCTTTAAAGACATTTCATCCACAATCAAAGAGCCCATTTTTTCCTAACAAAAAAAATGGGGGGGGGGGAATTCACTGTTAACAGACATGCGTTATATATCGGCGGAGACAGTTAATTATATAAATAACCTTCTTTGTTGTTCCGTACATGACCCATAATTTAACAGAAATGATTAGGGTTTAGAGCAAACATAGCGCACTGCCGTATACTCTTAAACAATACATCTTACGTTCGAGTAATCCTTGCCACAGGTCTGGTCCCTGTTTATTCACTTTAAATCACTTTTCATTCGGCTATACTAGCATGTATTTTGATCAGTCAAACACTGCCGCGTGCGCTGCTTCCTTCGTTATTCGCGTGCATATTGTAAATAATTCTGATCGAAGTAACGTACCCGTTCGGACAAGTGTGTGCTTTCCGTGTGCAGCCTTTGCTTCATTAGCGACGAAACAACTGCTCCAGTACAGTAGCCAATGTAACGCTTCAGTGTCATGCGACTTGGAAGGGTGAGGCACCCAGACCTCCGCAACATTTCGTACCCGCAGGGTGATTTAGCTTGCCACATTATGGCCTGCCTGATGGTCACCTCTTTCCAACGGTGATTTTTCTCACGCAGGCATTGCAATTGCTCCTTCAAAAATTCAGCCTTCTTGTCGTTCTCGTCCAGCATTTCCTGATGATGAAAGGGCAGTTGAAATGCGTAAATCACGCGCAAGATAACATACTGGAAGAAAGCGGAAGTGCAGGGGAGAATGGAAGCTTGACCCGCTGAAACATCGTAGAGCAGGGAATGCCGGCGCATCCAACAATTCGACATTTACGTACTGGACTTGCCCTTGTCAAGACAAGTTTAGATGTTGTGGGAGAGTGAGCAAACGTTCACACACACGCTACTAAAGGAGGCTGTTGCTGTCCTGACAAAGAATAGTGCACCTGATTGTCGAAACCTTGCATTTGGCATCATTCCTTATTCAACAATTCATAATCGCGAGAAAAGATATGCGTTTACTCTTAAGACAATAATAGATGTTTCATGTCACCACGTGGACATTCAATTGCAGCTATGCTACATTAATGAATTGCGCAACTTCAGACTTGCGTCATGTTCAGTAACCGGCCACCGACTCACACATACGGACTAGCGGAAACTGTTCACTTACACTTTCCAAACCATTCCTTCCTTTTTGAATGCAATGCTGCTCGCTCAAGTTTATAAGGCAGACATCACATGTGCGTCAAGCGTGGCTTCCTGTACGAGCATAAACCGATCGGCCCATAGCACCAACACAACACAGCTTGCAAATTACTGTCTTTCCAGTTGTCAGTCCAATGTCCTTAATTGTTTGCGACGACAGAAATTTGAACTCGTTGTTCGCAGGATAAAGGAATAAACTCGGGGTGCGCCAATCACGCAAGGGGGTACACACCGACCTTCGTATCTTAAACACTTGCTCATGTGCGCGCTTACCCACCAACCTTCTTTTATTCCGTGTCCTTATGTCAGGCCTACACCTTCGTATGACCAGAAAGATTGCCAGCATCGGCGTACACTAAAATGTCACGTAAATTTATATGAAGAAGAAAATCTATAAACAGAGTTTCTCTCGAGCAGACATCATGACAGCGGACTTGTCATCCTTAAGGCTATAATTGTATTTCAGTCTTTCAGAAAACAAGCCTGCTTGTCGAAACGCCGGCTCGAAACAACTTTGCTAAAACTACTGATTAAGCGAGTTGGTTCATGATTATTTTCAGTGTTTGTGTGTGTGTAAACAGCGATTAAAGAATGGGAACAACCCCTGTTCACAGGTTTTTTACTGCAAGCTTCCATCCTCCCCTTTCTGACGTTTCTTACAAAAAAGTATAGGGACACTAAGTTAATAGACTGATAAATGAGTACCTGATAATTCTCTATCGTTCCTGTTCCGATCATACGACTATTAGAACAGAAAAAATTAAGACTAGGTTTAATGTTCTGAGTTTGGCGAACAATCTTCGACACGTGCACGTCGCTTTATGTTGCGTCGCTCCTTGTGTACTTGGCCGCATTGGCTGAGAACATTTCTTTGAAACTTGCTACTTCAGACCTTGCATCTACTAACACAGCAGTCTTAGACATTACCTGAGGCCGTCAAAGTATGACGTCACTGCTAGCCGATGCGCGAGAACTTAAGGGTAGCATCGCCACCTTTACAATCTCTTATAGTTTCGAGAATTCCTTCGCTCACCGGACGTCCTCTCGTAGTACGGGTGATGTTGATAGAATTGACTTACTCCTAAATTGTTATTATGTTCAGAGTCATTTAAAATTAAGTGCGAATATAAAAGGATTAATATAACATTCGTCCACTGACGTAACTGCGTACCTGCAGCGTTAGAGCGCCATTCGCCTCGGCGAGGGCTTTCATCTCGAAAAAATCTTTCTTTAGCTTCTCTAGCTGTGAATGCAAATTACTGTTCATTTCTTTCAGCCTGCTGCACTTCCGCCGCAACGTCTTAGTTGCCGCGACCAGGGAGCGCATCTTCTTCAAACCGATCGACGTTTGCGACGTCATGGAGCGCCGCACTGGCCTCTTCTGGTGTTCCCCTTGTATAACTGAACTACAGTCCTCCATGTTGTCCTGACTTGATGGAAAATGCAACCACTCGGCCTCTTGTGCAGTTTCAATTGGGTTTTCAGAACTATATACTTCCCCAGGCTCCGCTGATGCTCGCTCTTCTTGAGAAGAATCTGCGTTGGACGTTCCCCTGTTAAGCCGAAAAAATAGCGAAGCATGACAGATATATTGTCCCGCTAAACGCATAAGGGAATACTGCTAACATTATTCTTATCCGTTGTTGTGTTAGACTTCAAGTTTTACTTACAGTATTTTTACTTGTATGGGTGCCAGCGTTGTTTCCCCCTGCGTTCGTTTTAGCCGCTTTTTCCGCGGCATTGGATCTTGCCCACGTGGATCAGGAGAAGCGGGAAATAAGGAAGGCACGGCTGTGGGCTTCAACATCTTCCTTTTCGTCACTGTTCTGTAATCTTCAGCGGTAAAATGCAGGCTGCATACCTTCGACCGGTCGCTGGGCTCCCAGCGATGCTTTCCTGAACCTTCATCAAAGGTAAAGGCGTATACGCATGGCTAGCAAGATTGCAAAATAACAGTCCATAACACCTTTTTTGTAATTAATTTTTCCAAAATGTAACAAGCCAAATGGGGAGGTTAAGAAAAAGCATAGCCACGATTTTATTCTGGGGAAGTACCTGTATACCCATTTAGTGCATTTTCATATTTTCTCGCAGCCTTTGTAAATGTCTTTTTAGATGACTACATTCGTCGATTGATGTTTAGTGATGGTACGTGGTCGAGTCCAGTGGCATACTTGAAGCCCTTTATTCGAAGAGCTCATTGGCTATACAAGGTTTCATAACAAAGCTGAATTTCCTAATGGCTGCTCAGTAACGAAGCGCGACCCAATACGACAGAGCCGAAACCGAGGCGCACTTGAGCGCCTTGGTCTTGGTTTAGAGCGCAAACCTCTAACCTGTACAATGACTCCGCCGTTGACGACGATGACTTCAGTGGTTTTTGTTCTTTTGCATTCTCCAAAACGAATCTTTGTCATGCATGATGTAATCTCAGATGCAGCACGCACATAAATAGAGTATCTGTCGCTGATTATTCCAGGTTCCTCATTTCGGTTTCACCGGCTGGGTCTCTTAACCCTCACAGAGCCGATGGGCTCATTGCACGAAGGACTTCAATTATGTCATTATACCCGACCGCCTGCCAGCCCTATATAGAGTGAACAGTTAATCGCCACATTTCGTTACCGGCGTAACGTTTCTAATTACCTTAAGTAAGCTTATACAGAAACGAACAAAGCTGTATGGGAAGATAGAAGTTTGAGATGAGAAATACATTTGACCAAATTCGGTCGCTAACTTCAGTGACACCCAGTGTTCAAGAGTTGTCCATCGCTAAACACACACACACACACACACACACACACACACACACACACACACACACACACACACACACACACACACACACACACACACACACACACACACACACACACACACACACACACACACACACACACACACACACACACACACACACACACACACACACACACACACACACAGAGACAAACTGTGGAGGCAGCACGTAAATATTTCATATCATTAATTTTTTTATGGATTTCGGCGGCATTTGTTGAGGCAGCCTTCGGGAAGGGTGCTCGAACCCCTCGCAACCCACCGCTACGCATTTTTACATAATTTACAGATTTCGTATATTTACTTTTTTCTTGTGTGCTATATTTAAATTTCTTGGCACTATTTGTGGAGCCTGCCATATTAGCCGCGGTACTTTAAAAAAGCTTTCATGTTTTTTAGCTCAGTGAATTAGCATAACACACGGAAATAAAGTTTACTAAAGCACCCTGGTGCTTCTTGCTAGCTTGCAACTCGTTCTGAATTGAAACGACTCTCAAAAACACAAGACTCACCTTTTCTTCCAATTGCCTCGATCCATTCTTCCCGTATGTCTGTGGCAGGAAACTCGTGAAAACTTACTTTACTTTGTTTGCCTTGTTCCGATTTGCAATATGGCACGCAGCAATACACCATACTTACATTTGAGGTGTCAGCTCATCTAAAAAAAAAAAAACTGCACGCGGCCACTATTAGAGCTGACTACTGCAGCTATCTGCCGTCTGCAAGTTTCTGCACACGACCTACTGTGTTTCTGCGTATCTTCTGCAATTTGTGTATGCGTATCGTCTGGAACCATCGTGATTCAGTGTGAACAATGAATGCCTAACAATAGTTTTTTTATCTCGTTGGACTACGTTTTCATTCAAGAAATATTTTCATAATAAATTTTCCTTCATTTGTAGAAAAGTTCCCGTCTGCTTGCCACTGTGACCCTTTGTGTGCTTTTTTTACGGTTCTATTTCTGCTTCAAACGTCCACACGAATGCAGCCAACTCTGACGAGGAATCATATCGCTTTATTTGCCATATTTTACACATTCATACACAATTCATGCACAATAAGAACGATTTGCACTGCCACAGCGATGGCTGAAGCAGACGACAGCGAACAGGTGCTGCCTAGCGCCACGCCGCTCGTAGGTGACGGCCCTAGCGGCAGAAGGTATGAACTAGAACGTGGGCGCTGGAAGAGGTGCTCTCTGGGCAGGTCAGGAGTGTAGTAGGTCATGGTGCTCAATCCCCAACTTGTATAAGCACCTTGGGGGATATGGATAGATTGGATGGGACGTGGCTGTAGCTGTACCGTTTAGATTGGGTGGCAGCTAACGCCACCTAGCCGTAATACTTCATGAACCAACAATTAAATTTCTTTTTTTTTTCTT
Organism: Rhipicephalus microplus; assembly: GCF_043290135.1. Classification (NCBI taxonomy): domain Eukaryota; kingdom Metazoa; phylum Arthropoda; class Arachnida; order Ixodida; family Ixodidae; genus Rhipicephalus; species Rhipicephalus microplus. The sequence continues at coordinate 206,901,956 of NC_134702.1, forward strand.
TAAATAGTGTAGTTGAGGACTGGTACTCGGCAGTGAAGGCGTAGAGAAAGAAGAAGACAAGAGCGGACACTCCGCAAAACCTGGCCTTAGGAAGTGCGTCACGACTACGTAACGAACTAGTGCTCCTACCAAACGTAAAAGGGCGCAAGCGCAAAAAAAACACAGTTATAATGAATGCAACAAAATTGTTTTCACAAATTAATAATTACACGCCCAAATTTGGTATGTTCTTTACACATAAAAACGATTTATTCAACACACCTTACGCGATTATTTTTCTTCAGCCGTACTGTCATAAACACCATCTACCCAGCGACAAGCCCATGCATGACTGACAGCGAGAAGCTTTCGTCGCTTTCGTCAACGTCGGCTGCGTCGGCGTTTTCAAGCGTGAGATAACAGGTGAGGCACGTTTTCAAGCGAAGCTTGTTGAATGACATGTTGTTGGTCTTGTTGGGTCATTTTTTCAGAAAACGGTTACGCCTGCGCGAAAAAGACACCATGCAACAAACATAGAAAGATACACACACACACGTTGCGCTTCGTGTGTGCGAGTTTGTTTCTTACGTGGCGTCTCATTCACGCAGTTGTAACCTTTTTCTGAAGCTTGTAAGGACTGGGAGGTTTGCTAAAAAGAAAGTTTGTGGCTCTATGCGGCGGTTAGACGGGAACATTGTGCAACGTATGCAGTATATAGCAAAGGCGGCCCGGCGTCAAGCTGAGGCGACGCGTGCTGCGTCTGCCACGGACGCGAGCGTCTGTGCGCTGAGCATAGCTGGGGAGCTAGGTCGTAGGCTCGGTGCAAAATATTGAGAAGCGTTTGCTGGGCCTCGCATGCTTCACGACGCATTTCCCGAAGGCTCGAAACATGAATAATTCTTGGTGTGCCGGAGGCAAATCTGGACTAGCCAAGTGGCCATCATCTTTGTTTCTTCGCTAGCCTTGTGCCACTAGTGCAAGCTGCCCACAAATTTTTTTGACGTTTCCAATATAATTTTACCGCACAAATTTCAACTACGATTTTTCTTCCCAATGTACTGCTGATACTGCGTACGCACGAAGGTGTTCTAAAGTTTCCAGGCCGCGATACCATTGCATTACAAGGGATAGCGGCCTGGAAACTTCTGAAGATCTTTGTTCGTGGTCTTGACGTATATCTTTGTAAGTCAGAGTTTTATGGGTCAGAGATGTATCACTGGTTTTGTATTGTGCATCGATTAGCTAATCATTCAAAGGGGTTTGCTGGTACACTTATGACGTACACATATCTTTTTCGTAATTTGACAGCGAAGCATCCACTTACTAACATTTTCAGACCGCGCTGACGCCATGCCGTCCGGCGGTCCAAGCTACGGCAGCTACTGCTGTGTATCGTGGTGCTTCAACAATGGCAGAACCCACAAAAAGCCTGGGACGAAATTCTTCCGCGTACCACGGGACGGCAGGTGTGTTAAAGGTTTTGTATGGTTTGCATGTCTGTAGGCTTACTGTTCGTACTTGCTAAGTGAGGGTAACAGTAAAAAATCACTATTCAAGCACTTCCTCTTTCAGCTGATAGTTCATTGCCAATGCAGGATGAAAGCATGGATGCAGTATGCTGGGCGCGATGATCTCCTGAGTAAGCCGGCCAGCCTATTGTACGCAACGTACAGGGTTTGTAGCGACCATTTTACTGCTCAAAGTTTCATGGACCCTGGGCACACAAGCCTTACAAGAATGGCTGTTCCCAGTGTGTAACCAGCTGCACCATGTAAGTGATTGACTGAAACTCAAATATGTGCAATAGCAGCCACATGTATTGAATCAGTGGCGACAGTTAACCGTGAAGATCTTTGTAGCCGATAGAGAAACCTCACTACAGAAGTAACACTTGGAAAGTCTTAAATTCTGTGAATTGTGGGCTATTACCTTCCTAACAGCAGCTTTACATTTCTGTCATTTTTTGATGCTCTGGACCTGCGCAACTTGTTTTGAAAGACTTTAAAGGGCTATTTCACGTTATCTTCAAGCCTGAGTGCACATGTACGTATACCTTTCATCAGTGAAAGCTGCCACTGTTGATAATTCCAAAAATCACAAATTACTTGTTTCCTAGTTGGTGCCGTCTCTTTTCTTCCACGTTCGACCAATTTATGCGTTTGAAAGAGCTGTTTAAGTTTCCCCATGCTACAAGCTTTGTAACTTGTACCAACTGCACATATATGCAGGTTCTCTGAGCGTCGCTTCAAGTAGTGACTGTGACATGGCTGCAGAAGCAGCACTGCAAGGTGCGGATGAGCTTCAGTTTGTGTTGTTTTAAGCCTCTTACTGACACATTGTCGTAATTTCATCTCTTCAGGACCTGCGGTAGAGGCTTCAAAAAGCGGCTCCCACACATTGAGGTGCCCCGATGAACAGGGTGCGTTCAGTGTCGCGATTTCTTTTTTTTTTTTACCCAAATTGACTGTTGACCAAACCTCTGCAGGTGGCAGCTCCCTTGTAGCTGGTGAAAGAATTTCTGATGATTTCGTCTTGCCGGAGAAAACCTTAACCAGTCGTTCAGCTGTCACAAAAGGAACTTGTGTGGCCGGTAAGTTGTACGTTCACTTCAACACCAAAGTGGATTGATATAGAGACTTCCGCAGGCCGCTCGCAAGATTGTTCCGACAGCACTGTCCGAGGCACTGAACAAGCTTCACAAGACCCTCCAGAAGACGTCTCCGCCAACAGCTCCACGCCTGAGTGCCTTAGAGAAAATGGTGACTATGCTTTTATTGCAGCAGTTTTTAATGTGCTATTTTATGTTTAGGACATTCTGAGGAAACTATCCTCAAAAGGACACTACGTGTGCACTTACAAAATGTAAGGGTGGGCTCTCAGTGATTTTCATTTTTTTGTGCATTGTCAACATTGTGAATGGTTTGTTTTTAGGTAGTGGAATCGAAAACTTTGTACCACAGAAAGTTGTGCACCTTGGGTCTGAAAGAGCGAGGAAAGTGCACGTATGGGATTAGTTGTTCTTCGCTTTTACATCAATTTTTTTGTTTATTGCAGTGCGTTCCTGTGTGCCAGCGACAATGTCTCCATCAATGAAGTACAAGCAAACCATTAAACATCTGCAAGCCAAAGTAGCAGCACAGCGGAAAACTATCAAAAGACTGCAGAGACAGCCTCTCCAAGCACCGTCGTTGACTTCGAAGGCCCTTGAAGTTATCCGACCGCACGTCACCGAAGAGGTTTTTAAACTTCTTTCTGCACATGTTCGTTTGAGGCCCAAACGCAAGGGCAAGCGGTTTCCCGTGTGGTTCAAGAAATTCGCTCTTCACTTAAACTTCCGAGGTCCGCGAGCATACCGATTTCTGGCTCCGTATTTTTCTTTGCCCTCCCGGCGTTCATTAAGGAGGTGGCTAGCTAATGTAAAGATGACTCCAGGCATAATTCCAGTAATCCTTTCTTCCATTGCAACAAATACTCAAGCTTGTAATGAACGGGACCGAGTGTGCGCTTTAGTTTTCAACGAAATAGCACTCAAAAAGAATTTGTACTATGATGCTTCAAGAGACGTTGTCCAGGGTTTTACAGATGATGGCACTCATCGCACTTCAACCATCGCTGATCGAGCACTGGTTTTTCTTCTTGTTGGTGTTTCGAGAAAGTGGGTTCAACCGGTTGCTTTTACTATAGGGCACGCATCAACACCATCATCTGTTATGCATAACTTGCTGGTGTCACTCATTTTGGAGCTTAGAAGCATTAATATTGCAGTGAAAGCAGTCATTTGTGACCAGGGCAGTTCAAATGTAAGTCTCGCTAACCAACTAAGAGCGACTGTAGCAAAGCCTTTTTTTGAAGTTAATGGTGAGCGGGTATATTACATTTTTGATGTTCCGCATTTAATTAAAACAACGCGCAATAATGTCCAAGCACACAAGTTATACATTGGGAATGACATCGTTAACTGGTCGCACATTGTAAGCCTTTACCAATCCTCACATGAGTTGCGGTTGCGATTGGCTCCAAAGTTGACTGAACGGCACGTTCATCAGAAACCTTTTTCTAATATGAAGGTCAGCAGAGCAACTCAGGTCCTCAGTGCATCAGTTTCGATTGCTATCACGGCAATGGTGTATGCGAAGGTGCTGCCTGCCTCGGCCATCACTACAGCTCAATTTTGTGATCGTATGGACAGGATTTTCGATGCCTTGAACAGCTCGAGTAAAATAAGAACTTCGCAAAAGCTGCGGCATGCAATCATGAAAAATGATTCAGAGCTGATTGACTTCCTCCGAGGCCAGCTTCCCTGGATTGCATCATGGCAGTTTGTTGGCAGACGTCAACCACAAACCATCGTAGATTGGCAAATTACAATTCAGGCAATTTGTCAACTATGGGATGACCTCTCCAAAAATTACAATTTTGAATACCTGTTAACACGCAGGCTTCAACAGGATCCTCTGGAGAACATATTTGGCCACATTAGGCAAAAACAGGGTTGCAACACCAACCCCAACGTAGCACAATTTATTTGTGGCCTGAAGCACATCTGCATAAGAAAACTTTTCAAGCTGTCAGAATACGGAAATGTCGAGGATGATGAATGTGACCTCCTCCAGGAGCAGCTCTCGCCATTCTCCCTCACCAGTGCGTCTCTTGTGGATAATGAGGAGTGTGCACAGCCACAGCCTGACGACTTTCCCGCTCTAGACGATCTCTCTGAACTTGCGACAAACATTCACTCCCATATTATCGATGGCTCCGCTGCATATTATGTAGCTGGTTTTCTCATCAAACACTTCCTTCGGAATGCATGTGACGGTTGCAGTTGCCCACAGTTACTGAAAGACGACAGTGAGACGCTTAAGGGTACCCACCAGTATTTCACAATGCTCAAAGCATACCACGTCCCCAGCAAACTTTTTGGGAATCTCACTGTGCCATCAGAAGCAGCTTTTGCATACGTACAACAACTTGAATCTCACTTTCTTGCCATAATTGAGGCCACTGCACATCACCTGAAAGTGTGCGATGTTTTGTATCACCATCTGTCAAGTGTTGGCGATTTTCATTTCTGCTCTGCTGGGTGTCGCGCTAAGTTTCTGAAAATGTTTTGCCGGGTTCGTTTATGTTGGCATGTGCGTTTTGTGAACCGAAACTTAGACAGGGTTAGGTTCCAGTCTTCAATCTCGGGCATGCAGCTTGACAAGTTCAAAGGTTAGCAATTAGCGGCGGGTTTACACTAAAGTATTTGAGTTGAGCCGAATCCTGCAAGAGCTTTGTTATGTTATTACTTCGTTACAGCAGACTTCATTATGGTCTTATATGCTTATATTCAGTTCAACTGGACTAACCACTCCTTCGTTGCATTCATTGTTTTGGTTACCCGCTATGAGGAGTACGAACACTGTGTATTCGCTCGAAGTGATTTGCATAACCTTAAAAAGAATGTTGGGTATTCTGTCTGTATTTTTTGTAGCAAATATGGGCGAACTGTACACTTTACTGTGGGTCGCTTGGTCACTGTGTATGCTTTATCTCTCCAGCTCAAGTAATATATCGATAACAAAACCGCTTGTTGAAATGTCTTCGAGCGGGTAAGGAACACAGTATGAAGTGGGCACGGTTCATGTTATCACGCTTTTCGTATTTTAGCTTCTCATCAACCTCCTCATCTTGCCCATCAAAATTTTCAAAAGAATACCCAAACTTGTAGCGTTTGATGGAGCTGCGGACGCTGCCATTTTATTTTTATATAGCTTGTGAGTGATAACGTACGATGTAGAGCCTTTGTGAAAAATAATGAGCCAAAGTGGTTTCCTTCTGCTATTTATTAGCCCTGTAATACCGCTCTCGTAGCACCAATTAAAGTCCACAATTCTGGATAAAGTGATGACTACAATCTATTTTAGCTCGCAAGCGTCACAGCAACACCCAGACGCAAATCACTTGGGATCTTAAGTTTTTGATAAAGGCGACGCATAAGAAGAGCCACAAGACCTGCCAGTGTTGTAGCATAAAGTTCGTCTTTCACGTAGTGAGCAAGCTGCAAAGCCCTACCTTTCTGAGGACAAGCAGGCATCAAGTCTGCTTTTTTTCATTTTGGACTAGCTGTTCTTAAGCACAGCCAGCACACTGCACCTTTGCCTTTCTGCTATATTGTGTCGTGTGGTTTCTGTGCGCTCTTTTTTTCTATGCATTATTTCGGTTAAGCCCAGGCGTGATTCGCGACTTCATTGCTGTGTATATGTCACTTCTTCCTTCTTCATCAGCATTGTGCGCTGTGTTTTTGCCATACCCACTGGCCCGGTGTGTCATACTTCACCAGCTTCTCGGCTTCTGCCAACTCTAGCGATGTGTGCGTTGTCTGTGTTCTCTATGTCTTTGTTACAATATTTGTTACAATTTATTTGTAAGGCGAGATGCATTTGTTGTCTACCTTTGTCATATTGTGCTTTTTATATTCTCATACTCTACCTTGCCTTTGAATAAAACATTGCGGATGCTCTGTTTCTTTCACTGATATATACATTGATCACTTGTTCCAAAAGAAAAACACAAGCACGATGAATAAAACCGTAGTGAATTATCATTACCTGCATCTCTTTTTATTATAACTTAATCGAAATAAAAATTACGTCACGACCAATTCGCACGAACCACTGAACAAAACAGGGAATCGCTAAATCAAAACGACCTACAAAAACTATCCATTTGGGCGATGAATAGTGGTCTGAAATCATGAACTTTCGACATAACCAAACGTCGGTTATGCAAAGTAATTCAAAATTTGCGCCAGTGAAACCGGAAGCGCACGCCACTTGCTCTCATCAACCACTAGGTGTGCTAGAGTCGATTGGGCCACTGGGGCATGACCTACTACACTCCTGACCTGCCCAGAGAGCACCTCTTCCAGCGCCCACGTTCTAGTTCATACCTTCTGCCGCTAGGGCCGTAACCTACGAGCGGCGTGGCGCTAGTCAGCACCTGCTCGCTGACGTCATCTTCACTCTTTGTGGTCAAATTTTGACCAACAAAGCACTCGTAGTGCGTATTTATGATCCAAAATTTAGAATTATTCAGAAATAATAATACTAAAAGACATTCAGAATTTTTTTGCAATAAAATGCACGCGACCACGCATAGGCTGCCCTACATCGTGTAAATCTACGGGTTCCCACGTTTGTCAACCAGTGTGCTATAAATACTCAAGCGCTCTGAACACCTTGCTTAACCAGCAATGTATGGGAAGAAATAGTCACATATATGCCGCCAGTTCACTGCAGAATGCAGGCATTCTTATACCAGCGCCTACAAAACAACCGTAAAGAAACAGACGAACAGGTTATAGGTAGCGCCACCTACGGCGAGCGATTGAACGAGAGCGGGGACACGCGCTCCCATAGGAACCCCGCTATCTGAACAGGTCAGGAGTGTAGTAGGTCATGCACTGGGGTCTACGGGAGTGTCCACTCTTCACCTTTTTTTATTTCTCTATGGTGAAGGGTCTAATTTTCACTCGTGCCTTGACTTAATCCGCCAATCAGGTAACCTTTTTCTAGTTAATTCCACCCGTTTAAAGTCATCTCTGTCCCTTAACCCCTGATATCAAGGGCGATGACAGTGCCGCGATGCGCCTATGGCGACAAGCACTGGCAAAATTGGGAATAGGTGCGGCCGACTCGGCGATTTCACCGGTTTCACTGCAGACATTTAGTGTTTTGGGGTGATGAACTTCGACAACGCGTGCTATCAGCTTGGTGTGCTAAACCGATTGACCGGCTGTGCGAAACTGCATTTGTGCGTGATGGCAGCAGCGACCCCAAGGAAGAGGCGAGGTCTAAAGTATTGTTGTGTTGTGGGCTGCTATAACACTGCTGACAACATCAGGGCACGCGGTCTACCTATAAAGCTGTATCGGTTCCCGGGCAAGTCGTACGAAAAAGAAAGGCGAGAAACGTGGATCACCGCAGTAAGGAGAATTAAGTAAGTTATAGCCGTGTCTCGCCTTTTGTTTTGGCTGGCTGAGTTCTTCGCTTTCGTTCGACTATCTGGAAGTACCGTGTCAATTTTTATGAAAGGGAACACGCGAACGAATGGCCCGCGCACTCCTGCGGCTGCTTGTAGCGCGTTCAAGCGAAAGTGATGGGAACCACCGCCTCGATTCCCGTCTTATCTAGCGGCCGTGGCACAACAACCAGAGAGAGAGATATAGAGGTTCAGAAAAAGAAAAGACGCGACTTCTGCAGCCCTAATTGGGAGCACGGCTTACACCCAGTCATGGGACCGGCGGCAAGATTGTTACCCCCTTCCCTTCAAGGCGATTACGCCCGGCCTCTTACGTATTCGCATTAAAGGGGAGGCGTTTGATATCTTGGCGCGGTTCTATATCACCGATGACCGGTGGTTTTTTTCGCCACTAGATGACAATAATCGAGCAAGCAGGTTATACTAAAGCTTCTGGAGTGGTGGTCCCGCATACCCGCCCACGTATCGAAGTGAAGCCGCTGCGGCCATATTGCTCAGGGCAGAAGGTGGCAGCGCCGAAAATGCTCTGGGCGCTTGCGGCCGTGTGTTTCGATATAGCTGCTAAAGCACCTGTTCATTATTCTTAGGAGGCGAGGGAACATGGAACGGACGTTAATGTACATCTGTTTTCATTTTTACTTGACACAGTGTTTTAAGCGGGTTAAAAAGGTAATCAGGGATTCGCCTTATATGTTAACACAGTTGATTCACAGCAGAAGTAACCAGTGAGGAGATGCAGAGAAAATAAGTTTCGCTTGCACACAATCGTAAGCCCTTGACAAATAATAGTGCAGGGTGTGTGCAAACTCTTTTTAATATTGTGGGGGGTATTCACCTTTTCACGGACTAGTTTGAGCAGCTCTTGGATATCCGGTGCTTGTAAAACATCCTATACTTCATCCGAGAATATGTTCTGCACCATTACCTGGTCAATGAATTTCCGAGAAGATATAATACATCTTAAAAGGTCCTGTTGGTACTGCTACGATGTCTTGCCCTACTTTTTCAGCTGCTAATTGTACCTAAAAAAAAAAACAGGTGTGTGCAAGTTGAAGGCAAGGACACAGAAAAGATGGACAGATGGAACGCGCATTTGCATGCACATTGCCAAGCTTGAAGGTGCCCACTGATTTTCAAATAGATTAAGATTTTTGGTAGGAGCAGTAATATCACAGCGGGCGAACTGTTGGAAGCCTTTTATATTTCTGCAAGAATGTTTATGTTAACGACACCTCAATGTCCTTATTTGAAAGTGAGCATAAGTTTGTACGCGAAGCTGCTTGGTTTTTGACCATGTCCACGTGAGTATGTTCTCTTGTAAGTATAACTTTGAAAGTTTACAAATAATAAAATTCGTTTGAAGGTTTGCACTTGTTCCTGTCCCATCTTTTCTGTGTCTTTGTCTTCAATTTGGACACACTAGTTTATCTTTAAATAGGAACCAACTCGCCCAGTGACAAATTTTGCTAATTGTACCTCGTTCGTAGTTCATTCAGTTCTTATTTTTTTTTTGCCTGTACCATTTCTTTGTAGGTGAAGTTTGGGGGTGGCAGAATTTTGACAGCTCTATCAATGAGAGGCGCTATAGGCAAAAGTTTTTTCAGACTTTTTAGAGGAGCTCGTTTTCTTTTTCTTCTACATACAGAGATGCATATCGCAACATCATAAATTCTGGAATTGGGAGCGTAGGGCTTATGAAAATATAAGAAACTCAAAATCCCAGAAAGTCAGAGCCGATGCTACAATAACTACCTTTCAAAAATGAAGCGCTCACTTGTATCAAGCGCAGTTACGTGCTGTTTTTTTTATGTGCGCTCGAAACAATGCAAACACGGTAGTAATGTTACAAATTCGTAGTCTCGTTATTTACCCTCTCTCATCGAAGCAGCCTGCTTCAACATAAGTATTGAACATAAGTCGTCATTCTTTTTTAGCACTTAACCTCTAGCCTCGTAGCGCTCGCGCATATGCCGCGCAAAATGACGTCTTTTGGAATCCTAAAATGTATAAAAATTATTCAAAGTGTCTCTGTGCACCCGAACGCAAAAAGGAAATAGTCTGCAGTCATAGTCGCGAAAATATATGAGAAAAAGCGAGCGATTGAAGCATATATATAGAAAGTTCTACCCGGTGTCTGCTTCACACGATTCGCACAGCCAAATGCTTCTCAAGAGCCCACCATCGTCGTCTCCAAAATAGATCACAGACGTTTTCAGAACTGTCTTGTTCAATTAGAGGCACCACACAACATTACTAGCACAAAAACAACGTGAAAGCCTCGTACGCTACATGCGCCCATCCGCTTTCTATCCTGAGCAATATGGCAGCGCATCGACTTCAGCCACGGAGCCCATTCGCCACTCCAGCAGAAGATTTAGTATAACCGCTATTGAATCGAGATGGTGGTTGCTGTCACGTCCGTTTAAACATGCTACAAGCAGGCGCCGCGGAGTGCGCAGGCCACACGTTTACATGTTCCCTTTCATAAAAATTGACGCTGTACGTAACGTGCCACATGCATGCAACAACTGCTCAGTGCTTGCTGTCTCCTCGCAATGTGAAAGTGCATGCAGTTACAGTTGTGTGGTGAAAGAACTTTGTATTTTGAATCTCTGTGTGTTTGAGACCTAGCTGTCGTTCTTGACTGTTCACATTCACATGCGTCATACCACGGTTTGCATTGCACTGTTGATTGAATTCATGTGTACTACTCACATTGTCAAAGGTTCACACGTCTATAACGCTAGCTTTTTCATAGTGTGGGAACGAACGTCTGCGCATTTTCAGCAAAGTTTGACATCATTTGTCTGCTTTGTTTTTATTAGGGTGGGATATACATTTTGGTCGCTGAATCTGTCACTTAATTAATAGATGCTTTGTAGTTGCCACATTTCGAAATAGTGCAATTTTCTCTCCCGGGCTCGCGCACGCCTGTGTGTGTCATGAATTATGACGATTTTCAACCTGCTATGCTGTTTTTTTCTGCTACAGTCCCGATGGAACTCCTTGGTTGCCGAAAGACCATACACGAATTTGCAGCACTCATTTTCAAGGCAACCGCAAAAGTGACATTCGCGAACATCCAGCCTACATCCCCACAATCTTTCCACCTGTGTACAGACAAAAGGCACGTGACCAGCAGAAGGCGCAAAGGTATGAAAGCAGAAAGGTGAAGATGCAATCGGAAACTACAGCTATCTGTTTTTAATAGTCATGCTGTGTTTTCTGATTAAAAAAAAAAGTTGTTGGCATAGTATAAATGAAAGGTGCATGGACCCTCATTCAGTGCATCGATTTCGTGAGAGGTCCCCTAGGCAAAAAGACAATTTGTACATCTCCTTTTTTTATTGTACCGCTTTTCTTTTGCCTTAAATAAACTTCAACTTGCAGCCGGAACAAGACTGGCATTGATCCGAGCCTTTGTGAAATGCAGGTTGGAGAGATGCTTTCAGCAGAATTTCACCAACGAATCTCTGCAAGCACTCACAACCTGTCCCTCATACAACAGCACTCCAAAGAAACACGCGGTGTGGATATATTTAATTTCAGTATTGTGTTTTTGGACAGTTCCATGCAGCATTTTAAATCTGAGTAACACACAGTATTTTGTGTTTCATTCCTTCAGATATGCCAAACAGAAGAATGTGCAGCTCCAGGAAAACTGTCCATATTTCTGTCAGTGACAAATGGCTCCGAGGCGTCCACTCAAGTTGCGCATCCAGAAATGAATCACAAGGTTGGAATATAACTATATACTATACCAAATTCCAGCATGGTTTTAGGAAAGGTTATTCGACAAACACTCAGTTAGTTGAAACAATACATGACTTTGCCAAATCAATAAATAGTAGAACACAGACTGACGTTATTTTTATGGACTTTTCGAAAGCCTTTGATAAAGTATCCTACACTAAACTGATATATAAGATAGGTAGAATAATCAATAATTCCCAAGTAGTTAACTGGATTTCTGCATATCTCACAAAACGTGAACAATTTGTTGTTTTTGCTGATTCCTTCTCACATAGACAGCTTGTTGACTCTGGCGTTCCTCAGGGCTTAGTGCTAGGACCACTTCTTTTTCTCCTGTTTATTAATGATATTGTTGATGGCATCCCTGTTAAAATCAAACTCTACGCTGATGACTGTGTACTTTATAAAGAAATATGCAGTCCCGCAGACCAACACGTGTTAAATGATGCTCTACAAAAAGTGTCCTCCTGGTGTGATGAATGGCTATTAACTTCGAAAAAACAGTGTTTATGCAAATAACTAATAAAAGGAATCCTTTAGAATACGAGTACTCTACTACACATACTAAACTTTCCCAAGTCCCACATTACAAGTATCTTGGCATATGGATCACAGATGACCTAAATTGGACGAAACACATTAATACAGTAACTAACACTGCAATGCGTAAGCTGTTCTTCCTCAGAAGGGCATTGAAACTCTCAACCCCCTCCGTCTGCCTTCTGGCTTATAAAACAATAGTTATACCGACTCTGGATTATGCTTCCATTATATGGGACCCTTTTACCAAATTTAATATCAACAAGCTAGAAAGACTACAAAAAAAGGCCATTCGTTTTATTTATAACAGCTTCGGGCGCACTTCAATCACGGAACTTTCAGCTCGAGCTAATCTACCAACACTAACAGAAAGAAACCAGGTATCCAGACTAGAATTTCTATATCAACTAATAAAGGGACATTACAAGATAGACATTTCTGAAATTCCTTCATTTTCGTCTGGATATGCAACTCGACAAAGGCATGAGCGCACAATAACACCCTATGCAACCCGTAACAAGTGCTTTAAATATTCATTCTTTCCACGAACTATAAACGACTGGAACAAACTAACCAACACCGAAGTTTTACAGCCATCCTTAACATTGTTTTCTTCTAGCCTCGATAACATTGTTTAATATAGCATGCCAATTAAGCTCTGACCCCATAAATATTCCAATTTTTGCATATTTAGGTTGCTTTGTGCGTACTTTTGTTTCTGTGTGTTTTTATCTTCCTGTTTTGAAAATTTGTTTGCATGCATATTGAGCATTCATGTAATTCATGTAACCCACTCTGTGAAAATCCCTAGTAGGGATTGCAGTATTCATAAATAAATAAAAATAAATAAATAAAGCTGCTGCTCCCTATATGTTGTGCTGAATTGTGACACCGCCTTGCTGGTTTGTCTACGAATTCTCACTTTGTTGACTTAGATTATTGGGTACTAAATTTAATTGTTATTCCTGCCTGTTAATTCATTGTTTTATAGTACAGTTGAACTCAAATATATCGAACTTGAAGGGGATCACGAATCAGTTCAACATATAAAAAATTTGATAGGAAGAAATAGAAGCCTTGAGAGCTTACCTGTAGCAGATCACTGCCTACAATAGAAGCATTCAAGAATGACTACTGATGCCGCACATACGCGGCAACAGAATGATTTATTTGCGTGAAAAAAAAATTCGCTAATCTTGGCCTGCTTCTTCATTTTTCGCAAGTGCCATAGCGCACCATCCACCTTGCGCGGCGTTCGATATATCCGAAGGTAAGTAGAAATACCGTTCGATATAAATGTGCGAATTACTATACTTCTACATATGAATTTCAAAGGGATAACTTGCGAGTTCGATATACTCGAAAATTCGATGTATGGGGGTTCGATGTAATTGTGTTCGACTGAAGTGGTGCTTATTTTCCTTTCAGAATGATGAGTTAGAGTAGGGTGCACTTTTTTTTTTCATTTCTTGTCTTACTTAACTGCATTCCTTCTTTTCCATTTCTTAATTATGTCTGTCTGTTCCTTTCTGAAGGTTGCAATCACAGATGAAAATTGGAAACAAAGCTGGATTTCATGGATTTCAGTATATAAGAAGAGGAAGAGCTGCAGCAAGAACTGTGTGGTGTGACATTGCAATTCTTATGCCTTATTTTGAACTTACTGGCTCTGCTAAAGGTACAGCCATGATGGGATATCATGGGAAGGCAAACTGTGCTTGGCCCTGGCCAAGCTGCAACTTTGGATAACATACAGTGCCTTGTGAGCAATATTTGCTCTTACAGCCCCAACATGCATCTGATGTGTTTAGGAAAACACTTCATAATCTAATCATTGCCCTGAAACACCGGGTCTCCATGACCCTCCTGAACATAATAAAGCTTTGTTTTTACAAGGAAGGAAACAGTGCATAAATGGGACGGTGCGAAAGAAGCACACAATGACAGTGCCCGTCCTTGCGTGCGTCCTTCGCTCTGTCCCATGGATGGGATATTTTGTCTTCCTTATACAACAAGTTTCAACTATCCCGCCTTTCACTGCTAGTTAAAGAGGTCTCAAAACGTTTTTAAAAAAATTTCAACATTGTGTGTGTTTGGAATCCTGGCCATTTATTCTATGCTATGCCTCGACTCGTTTCATCGTTCGGGTTTATTTAATAGCTATCAAAGCACAATTTTGATTCCCTGCTCATGTTCCCCTCAACTGAATAACCGATGTCACTTTAACTCGGCCAATGAAAAGTATCTGGAATCGAAAAAAAATTGGTGATGCAGTGATGTTTGCTGAACCACAGTTGACCGAGCTTCGTGGAATCATACCATTCAGATTGCGGTATGGTTAGGCCATCTCGAACGTTGTTTGAACTTTGATGAGTTGTGCAAGACTGTCCGACGACACACATGGCCATTATAGCAAGTACTAAGCCACCCACAACTTGCTGTAAACACGACCTAACACAACCAATAAAGAAAAAACGGTGAGACACTGTACTGAGCTAGCGAAGGCAACGTGGGACTGAACCCTGATGTATTTGAAAGTGGAACCAAGCAGATCACTCACTGTACTTCCACATTCAGAGGGCAAAAATTGCAGTTATTTTTTTTTCCCTTAGGTTTCTATAATTTTATAATTTTGCAGCAAAAGAAAACTAATGCTCTGGCTATAACTTCTCTTACCAGGTCATTCCACTGACGTCACATTCGCGTGTTAATGCATGTGACGGCCAGTAAATCAGCATGATTGTTTAGCAGCCCGAGAAAACTGCTATTTCAAACAGGCCTCATTATGGTCGATCGCCGCTACAACGAAAAATTTATGATTCCCCGTCAGCCATCCATAGGAGTCAATGCATAAATATTGTCGCCACAACAAACACTTTTTCTTCGATCGTCCTGCTTCAACGAAATTTTACAATGCAATTTCAGGCTCAGATACTTATTGCTATGCAGTGAAACCAATCTTTAACATTTCGATGTATTTTCAGAGCCTGAAAATGCGTTAATGACGTCTAAAACACGCGTTGGCACCACCAGAAACCGCCGCTGTTTAGCAAGTTTAGGCACCGCCATCGCTCGATAGCGATGGCAATGAGACTGCCTTGATTTTGTTTTGTCACTGGCTTACTTTTGAGTCATAGACCATCGGAAACTGAAGCTCAGTCGCTTAGTTCATACTAGAACACTGTAGTTCATGGTTTCCTTCACGCAGCTACAGTAGCTAGAATAGGGAAGTGTGATGAACACACCGGCTAGTGCATAACACCCTGGGAGGAAACCGCCAGATTGCGCTAGCACACGTTTCCATCCAAGTTGAATTAAGATTAGAATTTAAGCAACGTGAAATAGATAGGCTTGCTTTAGGAGCTCACGAGAATACACTAAATCAGGAAGTGCAAGGTGATGTCGGATGGACGTCATTTGAGGGCAAGGAAGCTAGCAGAAAGATAAAATTTGAGAAGCGATTGGGAACAAATGAGGGAGGAGCGTTAGGTTACGAAGGTTTTCAGCTACTTGTACATGAAGAACGTCGATACAAAATGGAGGAAGCGAATTGACAGGTAAATACTTAGAAAACAGCAGGGGGCCAAACCAATAAGAACTATCGGTTAAGAAGAAGGTGAAGGAAACGGAGACCGACATGTGAAGAATCGACATAATTAAGAAGACCGCACTAGCAATCTATCGAACGTTTAAGCAGGAAATTTGCAAGGAAAGGATCTATGATAATATTCAGTGTAGTTCTCTACTGTTTGAGGCCAGGACAGGAGTATTGAGAACCAAGACATATTGGGCCAAATACAAAGGGGTAGACACGGTAAGCAGTGCATGGGGAGAGGAGGAGGAAAATGTCGAGCACTTGATATTGTTCTGTAAAGGGCTTCACCCTATAGTTCAGGATGATGGTGCAGAGTATTTTAAAGCACTGGGGTTTAGGGACAGGGAGGGCAAAATAGACTTTAAGCAGGTATAATTAACTAGAAAAAGGTTATCTGATTGGTGGCTAAAGTCAAGGCAGGAGTGAAAAAAAAAAAACCATTCACTGCAAAGTACCAGACCTATACTTCACTATTTTAAAAGAAAAAAAAGATAAATCTAGTTGTTGGTTCACTAAGTATTACGGCTAGGTGGCGTTAGCCGCCGCCCGATCTAAAGGGTACAGCCACACCAATTCATCCATCCATCAGTACCCGATGGATGGAAACTTAGCTGGCTTATCATGATCTATAAAGGAAACGGGGATAAAGCTGACATAAACAACTACCGTCCTATAATAGTGGCATCAGTGGTCTACAGTCTGGCGATGTAGAATATGAAGGAAAGACTGCAGGCATGGATAGAAGATGAGGGGAAGCTGGGAGAACTGCAGAATGTGTTTCGGAAACACAGGAGGCTGGAAGACAATCTGTTCTCACTGATGCAGTGCATAGAAATAGCAGAAAAGGAACACAGGCCCCTGTGGCTAGCATTTTTGGATATCAAGGGAGCGTACGATAGGGTGGTTCACGAGGACTTGTGGGGAATACTGGACACACTAGGTGTGGAAGATGGAGTCACTAATCTTATAAAAGATATCCATAAAAGTAACGAGGTAGTTATGAAGGGGAAAAACAGGTATCCGAGCCCGCAAAGGTAAAACAGGGGCTTAGGCAGGGGTGCCCTCTGTCACCCTTGTTATTCATGATGTACCTACAAGGACTAGAGGCCAAATTAGAGGGAAGTGGACTTGGCTTCAACCTCTTTTTCGTTAAACAAGGAAAACTCTTTGAAGAGGCACTACCAGCATTGATGTATGCAGATGATATAGTGCTAATGGCCGACAACAAGGAAGATTTGCAGATATTGATGGACATCTGTGGTAATGAGGGAGATGGGTTAAATTTCAGATTCAGTAAGGAAAAAATCAGCAGTCATGATTTTTAATGATAATGAAGGTAGTGAGCTCAGAATTCAGGAGGTCACGCTAGAGATAACAGATAAATACAAATATCTGGGCATATGGATAAGCAATGGGACAGAGTACCTAAAGAAACACGAAATATATGTGACGATTAAGGGTAACAGGAATGCAGCAGTGATGAAAAATAAGGCACTGTGGAATTACAATAAGTATAATGTTGTGAGAGGAATATAGAAAGGGGTCATGGTTTCTGGTCGGATGTTCGAAGATGCGGTCTTGTGCATGAGATCAGAAGTGCAAGCAAGATTATAAATTAAGCAATTTGGAATAGATAGGCTTGCATTAAGAGCTCACGGGAATACACCAAATCAGGGAATACAATGTGATATGGAATGGACATCATTTGAGGGCAGGGAAGCTAGCAGCAAGATAAAATTCGAGAAGCGATTGAGAGAAATCAGAAAGGAGCGTTGGGCTAGGAAGGTATTCAGCTACTTGTACATGAAGACTGTCGATACAAAATGGAGGAAGTGAACCAGAAAATTGACTGGTAAATACTTAGAAAATAGCAGGGGGCCAAACCAAAAAAAGAATTATCGATTAAGAAGAAAGCGAAGGAAGCTGAGACCGATATATCGAGAATTGGCGTGATTAAGAAGTCCGTACAAAAGATATATCAAACTTTTAAGCAGGAAATTGCCAAGGAAAGGATCTATGATAATACTCGAGGTAGTTCTCTACTGTTTGAAGCCAGGAAGGGAGTATTGCGAACCAAGACATATTGGCAATTATGAAGGGGTAGACACGGTATGCAGTGAAGGTGGAGAGGAGGAGGAAACTTCCTAACACTTGATAATGTTTTGTAAAGGGCTTTACCCTCTAGTTCAGGATAATGGCACAGACAGAGCTTTTCAAAGCACTGGGGTTTAGATACAAGGAGGACACAGACTTTAGGCGGGTAGAATTAACTAGAAGGAGGTTATCTGATTGGTGGTTAAAGTCAAGGCACGAGTGAAAATGAAACCCTTCACTGCAAAGTATGAATCCTCAACCACACCATTTAAAGAGGAAAAAGTCTAGTTTTTGGTTCACTAAGTATTACGGCTTAGTGGCGTTAGCCACCGCCCGATCTAAAGGGTACAGCCCCATCAATCCATCCAACCTTTATACACGGTAGTTATAAAGTGGAAAAAACAGGTATCCAAGCCCACAGAGATGAACGGAGGGCTTAGGCAGGGGTGTCCTCGGTCACCCTTGTTTTTCATAATGTACCTACAAGGACTAGAGGCCAAATTAGAGGGAAGTGGACTTGGCTTCAACCTCTCTTTCACACACAAGGAAAACTTTTTGAACAGGCACTACCAGCATTGATGTATGCCATAGAATTTCGTATAAAACTCTATGATGTACGCAGATGATATAGTGCTAATGGCTGACAACAAGGAAGATTTGCAGAGATCGATGGACATCTGCAGTAATGAGAGAGGTAGGCTAGATTTTAGATTCAGTAAGGAAAAATCAGCAGTCACAAATTTTAATGATAATGAAGGTAGTTAGCTTAGGACACAGGAGGTCATGCTAGATAGTACAGATAAATGCAAATATCTGGGTGTATGGATAAGCAAGAGGACCGAGTACCTAAAGGAACACGAAATATACGTAACGACTAAAGGTAACAGGAATGCAGCAGTGATTAAAAATAGGGCACTGTAAAATTACAATAGGTATTATGTTGTGAGAGGAATATGGAAAGGGGGTCATGGTTCTTGGTCTGACGTTTGGCAATGCGGTCTTGTGCATGAAATCAGAAGTTCAAGCAAGATTAGAAATAAAGCAATTTGGAAAAGGTAGGCTTGCTTTAAAAGTTCAGGGGAATACACCACATCAGGGAGTACAAGGTAATATGGGATGGACTTGATTTGAGGACAGGGAAGCTAGCAGCAAGATAAAATTTGAGAAGCGATTGAGAGAAATAGGGGAGGAGCATTGAGCTAGGAAGGTATTCAGCTACTTGTACATGAAGAATGCCGATAAAAAATGGAGGAAGCGAACCAGCAAATTCACTGGTAAATACTTAGAACACAGCAGGGGGCCAAATCCAAAAAAAATTATTAGTTAAGAAGGTGAAGGAAGCTGAGACTGATGTGTGGAGAATCGGCATGATTAAGTCTGCACTAGAGATCTATCAAATTTTTAACCAGGAAATTGCCAAGGAAAGGATCTATGATAATACTCGGGGTAGTTCTCTACTGTTTTAGGCCAGGACAGGAGTATTGCGTACCAAGACATATCGGGTGAAATACGAAGGGGTAGACGCGGTATGCAGTGTGTGTGGAGAGGAGGAGGAAACTGCCAGACACTTGATGATGCTCTGTGAAGGGCTTCACTCTATAGTTGAGGATGATGGCGCAGAGTTTTTCAAAGCACTGGGGTTTAGGGACAGGGAGGGCAAAAAAGACTTTAAGCGGTTTAAGCGGGTAGAATTAACTAGAAGGAGATTATCTGGTTCGGGGCTAAAGTCAAAGCACGAGGGAAAATTAAACCCTTCAGTGTAAACTACCAGCCCTCAACTTCACTACTTAAAGAAAAGAAAAGATAAATCTAGTTGTTGGTTCACCAAGTATTACGGCTAGGTGGCGTTAGCCGCTGCGCGATTTAAAGGGCACAGCCACTTCAATCCATCCAATCCATCCATCCACGTCACCCAAGCCTGCAACGCACTGCCCAGAGACGGGAATCAACCAAACGTGCGTGCAATGTGAAACATTTTAAAAATATTTTTTTGCTCGTGCATGGCCTCAAATGGCAACCGAGAAAATAGGATAATTAGCCTCTGGAAAACAGGATGCCTACTACGCGGTTGCGCGACTGAACTGAAATATCGTCACGTCGACAGGATGCTGAAACTGAGCGCGTGACGGCACTGAAACATTTTATCAATGTGAAGTGGTAGAAGAGTGGAACGATGAACTCAGTTGTGAGCCATAGCTTGCGATACCTTGCATGGCGAACTATCATTTACTAAAGCACTAATCTGTAAATAAAGTCCCATTATTCATAACATCGTACTCAGAGACGAGAATCACGAGTGGTATCTGGATGAAAAGCTTTTATTTTCAGCACACAGGTCATACAAGGCAATTTCAAGTAGTGACTCACTATGTGTTTACAGCAATGCATTCTTAATAATTGGTCACGGGTCCTTTTTTATCCCCAAGAAAAAAAATTTTGTAGTTCACAAGCGCCCCACTACACAAGTGCGCCAATACATTGACTAGGCAGCGGGGCACTCTATTAGGCATTTAAAGGAGGGGGGGGGGGTCAAATCTGTCTCATACACTGAATTATTAGAGAGGGGGTGCCCTGCAAGGAAACTTCGCCCCCCCCCCCCCCTAACAGCAAGCACGCCTACGGGCCTACCCCTTTCAATGCGGAAACTTTCACCGTTCACAGTGTGCTCGAAGTTCCGGGAGATCTACCCCTCACCGAAGTACAGCTCTCACACAGCCGAGTTTTTTTTTAAACAGCTTGTCAGCGTGCGGAATCGCTCTCCACGACTGTGCTAACAGAGCTTCGTCCTTTGGAACGTCGAACAACGCATGCTTCTTTTTAGCTGACTTGTAACTTGTAGTGAACCTCGGGAAGAAGCAATGATTTTGTTTTCGTGCTATGAGAGTGCATTCAGAAGCATTGGAGTCAAATTGCCACCGCAATTGAAAAAACGAGGACGAACGCGCCTGACGAAACTGTCGGAAACCTGCAAACAATGTTACATGGATGGATCGATTGGATGTATGGACTGATGTGGCTGTACCACAAAACACTTATACACTACGCTTTAGATCGGGCGGCGACTAACACCGCCTAGCTGTAATACCTAATGAACCAACAACTTATTTAGCTTTTTTTTTTAAATAGTGAAGTTGAGGACTGGTAGTTTACACTGAAGGGTTTAATTTTCACTCGTGTTTTGACTTTAGCAATCAATCAGATAACCTCCTTCTAGTTCTACCCGTTTAAAGTCTTTTTTGCCCTCCCTGTCCCTAAACCCCAGTGCTTTGAAAAACTCAGCGCCATCATCCTGAACGATAGGGTGAAGCCCTTTAGAGAACATTATACAGTGTTTGGCAGTTTCCTACTCCTCTCCACACGCACTGCATACCGTGTCTACCCCTTCGTATTTCGTCCGATTTGCCTTGGTTCGCAATACTCCCACCCTGGCCTTAAACAGTAGAGAACTACCCCGAGTATCATCATAGATTCTTTCGTTGGCAATTTCCTGCTTAAAAGTTCAACAGATCTCTAGTGCAAACTTCTTAATCATGCCAATTCTCCGCATGTAGGTCTCCGTTTCCTTCACCTTCTTCTTAACTTTTTGGTTTGGCCCCCTGCTGTTTTCTAAGTATTTACCTGTCAATTTTCTGGTTCACTGCCTCCATTTTGTATCGACATTCTTCACGTACAAGTAGCTGAAAACCTTCCTAGCCCAACGCTCCTCCCCCATTTCTCTCAATTGCTCCTCAAATTTTATCTTGCTGCTAGCTTCCCTGCCCTCAAATGATGTCCATTCCATATCACCTTGTACTCCCCGATTTGGTGTATTCCCGTGAGCTCCTAAGACAAGCCTACTTATTCCGAATTGCTTAATTTCTAATCTTGCTTGAACTTCTGATCTCATGCACAAGACCGCATTGCCAAACGTCAGACCAGGAACCATGACCCCTTTCCATAATCCTCTCACAACATCCCACCTATTGTAATTCCACAGCGCCCTGTTTTTCATCACTGCTGCATTCTTGTTACCCTTAGTCGTCACATATATTTCGTGTTCCCTTAGGTACTCTGTCCCATTGGTTATCCATACACCCAGATGTTTGTATTTATCTGTACTATCTTGCGTGACCTCCTGTGTCCTAAGCTCACTACCTTCATTATGATTAAAAATCATGACTGCTGATTTTTTCTTACTTAATCTGAAATCTAACCTATCTTCCTCATTACCGTAGATGTCCATCAATATCTGCAAATCTTCCTCATTCTCGACCATTAGCACTGTATCATCTGCGTACATCAATGCTGGTAGTGCCTGGTTAATGAGTTTTCCTTATTTGGCAAAAGAGAGGTGGTAGCCAAGTCCACTTCTCTCTAATTTGGCCTTTAATCCTTGTAGGTACATCATGAATAATAAGGGTGACAGAGGACACCCCTGCCTAAGCCCCCGTTTTACCTCTGCGAGCTTGGATACCTGTTTTTGCCACTTTATAACTACCTTGTTGCCTTTATAGATATCCTTTAAAACATTAATGACTCCATCTTCCACACCAAGTGTGTCCAGTATTCACAATACTTCTTGAACCGGGCTATCGTACGCTCCCTTGATATCCAAAAATGCTAGCCACAAAGGCTTGTGTTCCTTTTCTGCTATTTCGATGCACTGCGTCAGTGAGAACAGATTGTCTTCCAAGCTCCTGTGTTTCCGAAACCGATTCTGCAGTTACCCCAGCACCCCCTCATCCTCTATCCATGCCTGCAGTCTTTCCTTTATAATCTGCATCGCCAGCCTGTAGACCACTGATGTCACTGTTATAGGACGGTAGTTGTTTATGTCAGCTTTGTCCCCCTTTCCTTTATA
This sequence comes from Rhipicephalus microplus, assembly GCF_043290135.1. Taxonomy (NCBI): domain Eukaryota; kingdom Metazoa; phylum Arthropoda; class Arachnida; order Ixodida; family Ixodidae; genus Rhipicephalus; species Rhipicephalus microplus. The sequence continues at coordinate 206,924,779 of NC_134702.1, forward strand.
GATCAAGCTCATCCTGCTAAGTTTCCATCCATCGGGAACTTCACCATCGATTATTATTTTGCTCACTGCCTCTCTGAAAGCCTGCGTAAGACTTCGGGCCTAATGTCTTTATGAGCATAATTGGAATGCCATCTGGGCCTGTTGATGTACTACTAGGAACCCTTTTCTTTGCCCTTTCCCACTCTCGTTGTGAATATGGAGCCATTGCACCACTTGATTCGTGCTTGTCTATTGTGGTGCATAAAGTACTTCTTTGTTGAAGTTTGTCTGTCACCTTTGTTCTTATATATTCAATAGCTTCGTCCCCCTCTAGCCTAGCACCTTGGGCTGTAGTTATAAAAATCTGCTCTAGGCTTGTCTCATTTCTTAGGAAGTTTAGATGGTTCCAAAATTTCGCAGCTGCCTTTCTATCTTTTTTATGTACTTCTGCCAGCCACTGAGCTACCTTTCTTCTAATCTTGTCATTGATCAGAAGGGATGCATCCCTTCTACAGCTTAGAAAGGTTTCCCATTTTCTTTCAACATCATCTGTCGGTTCACCCCGCTGCTTAGCATGTCTGTGTTTCCTAGAGGCTTCCTGACGTTTTGCTATGGCTCTCTTAACTTCCTCATCCCGCCAACTTTTGGGTTTGTGTCTTCTTTTCCGGGGTGACTTGTCATGTGCCTTAGCAAGCTCTAGCTCAAACAGTCTAATTAGATTCGTGTATTTCCACACTGTTTTATTATCCTCAGTGATTACTTTCTGAATTTGTTTAGTAGCTATTTCTATTTGCCTTTCTGAATAAAAATTTTTCTGTAGTTGCTCATCTTGTCTCCTTTCCACTTTCAATGCTCTTCCAAAACTTAGCTTGATACGTTTGTGATCACTACCCAGATTTCTGGAGCCACCTTCATCTATATGCATTCCCCTGAGCTGATCATACATCCTATGTGACATAAGTGCGTAATCTATCGTCGACTGCAGCCTTCCTACCTCCCATGTTTTTTGCCCTTCACACTTCTCGGTACTGTTGCAAATGATCAAATCATGCATTTCACACATATCCATGATCATTTTGCCTGTCGGGTCCGTATACCAATCTGTATCTTTTATGTGTGCATTCAAATCTCCTAGTATAATTATCTCGCACTCTCCTCCTAACTTCTCAATGTCCATTGATATACGCTCTACCATTGCCTGGTTTTCCTCTCTGGGTTTTGCTCACGTCCACAAGTACACAAAACCAAGGAGTGTCATTCGTCCTGCCCGTTTCCCTTTTAGCCATAAATTTTGCTTGCACTCCTGCTTGACCCTTTGCCAGTCTGTACTTTTATGAATGAATGCCCCAATACCACCCCCCTTTCTGCTGCCCTCTGTTCTATTACAATATTCCCACGCGTAGTCCGGATTGTTAGGAGGTTGTTCCATGTCCCTGAGATGTGTTTCTACAAAAACGTATACTATCGGCCTCTCCTCCTATAGCTGTTTTCTATCTCTTCCCTCTTCAGCCTTTTCCTGCCACCCTGCATGTTAATATAACCTGTGTCTGAATAGGCTCGGCCCTCATGGCTATGTCTATTTCTGCCCCAGACTCTACCTATCTTAGATACTGGTGCCACTTTGGAATCGTATCTGCCTATACAACCTGTCAAAGAGTCCCCCTGGCCGTTTTTCTCGTTACTAGCTATCCTGCAGCCCAAAGGGCCCGCGCGCCCCCCCCCCCCCCCCTCCAAAAAGCTACTGCTCGTCCTGCAAGTCGCCTACCCACCTCATGACCTAACCGCCCATCGGAGTGAATTCTGTCTCCTTGAAAACCACCACCTCAAAGCCTTTCTCTCGACTCATCCTCCATATTTCTTGGTTTGCGTTGACAACCTCTCTTTGCAGGTTGCGCTCACGCACCGGTACCTCCGGTATCGTGCATATCACTACCTGTACCTAAGGAGAAGCGGCGCGCATGTCATGGAAACCCTTTCGTCAGTGTGGTTGCTAGTCCTGCCGAATCTTCATTTAAGACATGGTTTAAACCACCTGATATTGTCGCGAGGTTTCGTCTATCAGCTGTAATTTTGAGCATTGCGCTTGCTTGCCCCATGACTGCTTCCAGCTTGCGTCCTGGGAACGTTTCTACTGCAACCCTCTTGTCACCTCTTGCCCTCTCTTTGATTGCTTCTGAGCATCCGTTTAAATTTGAGTCCCCGGCAATTATCACATGCTGTGACTTTTCAGCTGTAGCGTCCTGCACCTGGGGGTACTTGCACCTGTGACGCCGGCTGCTTTGTTTCCTCCCAGCCTCACCACTACTTCGCTGAAGCTGGGTCTTGCGATCATTGAACTGGCTGAACCTGCTTTTTCCAAACATGCTTGCTCTTTTTTCTTCGCCGTTCTGGTTGCTGGTGCCCTACTGTTCTCTCCGTCGGCCGCTCCTTTGTTCACTTTCACTAGTGCTTTCTCGGTAGACTTCAGCCTTTCTCCCATAGCCCTTATTCTCTCTTGCTCCGTCGCCAACGCAGTCTCCAGCTCGGTGATTCTCATCAGCAGTTCACTCTGGGCAACCATCATTTTCTCTATGCGGACTCCCTGTCCGTGCTTCACCAGTCTTCAACTTCACGTATAAACAACTGCGCGCGCCCCCACGCGGCTTCTCCTTGGAGGCTTCAGTGCGCTCCGTAGGCGACGCTTGCCACGATTGTAACACAGCTGCTGGATTCAACCGCGGAATGGTGCCTTTTCAGATTCTGGCGCTTATCATTATGTTCGCACTTGGCCTGTGTGGTATGTGGTAACTAATCAGAGCATCTGTTCATCTGCATTATAACAAAATCAGCCAGCCACGAGTGATAGATAATAAGAATGGCATAGAATAATGCAAAAGTCGCCGCTCCACAATACCCTGCCACCCATCTCGGCGTTGTCGGATACTTTCGACGGCGGACAGCTGCTGGTGTTGAGGTTTTAATGCCACTGTTTGGTTTGTTAACAAAAGTGGTTTTAGGTGTTTTCAGCGTGCTTTTCACCATGGCCTCGCTATGCATGGGTGAGAATCACGTAGTGACGCTGCTGGGAACCAATAGAAAGCAGTGGACATTTTTTTTGAGTTTTGAGAATAAATGTTCCTTTGTTTTGCTTGCTCAGATTACGTATATTTTTTCGATTTCACTACAATGAAATTTTTGCTTCAACGAAATTTTTTCCCTGCCCCATCAATTTCGTTGTAGCGAGGTTCGACTGTAATTGTAGACTGGGTATCCCGCCAAAATATTTTTGAATCAGCATGTCTTGTCCTTATTGAAGCAGAGAGAATTACGAGCGGGCTGCCTCATTTTTGTCTCACGACCCCTTCTTAGTCTACCCCATTTAAGGTATGTTGCCACATTTTCGAAAAATTTTTAGATTTTGATTATAAACTGATTGCTTGCTTTGTGTTTGCCATAAGAAAGGCTGTTTAAAAGGCCCTTCAAATATGTTGGGTCATGGAATTGAAATTTGATCACTGTTTGACTACTGAAATTACCCAAAATAGGACCATCATGTGAATGGTCATAGGTCATGATGTTGTGATACTAAACGAAAACAGCTTGGTGGCAGTGTAGCTTTGCATGCAGGCTGTGCAATGCACTGGAATGTTTGTGCTATCTGAAAAATTAGGCTTTGTATAGGCTGTACAGATATAAAACCAAAATTCATAATTTGAGGCAGTTGCATTTCAGTTTAACTCTTATGACATCAAAACCTGTGTATGGATATCGATTATTGTAGTTGATTGCACAGAACAGTGTTCAGAAAAAAAGCATGGCAAGTTTCATAAAAAAATATTAGTTTATTCTAAAGTTATGACTTCTTATGCAACAAAAATATATGGTAATGGAGGTCTGAGAAAATTGATCATGAAGTTTTCTAAGCGTACTATATACATCATTAGATGGTCGTGGAAGGCTAAAAACTGCTAGGCTCATAGCTTGGTCTTTCCTTAGTTGCTAAAAGTTAAGTGTGAGAACGTTTAGCAGCTCGTAGGGTAGGTTTTTTCTTTGCTTCTGGCTTGTTTTTTGTCTGCTGTTGACTCGCGTTTGGCATTCCTCCAGTGCGCTCCGTCTCTGCTGAGACATGCTACTGTAGTGTAGTACCCCGGGTCGACACCAGCTGGGCTTAAAATGTCTAGCGTGCCACTATTTCATTGTATGAGTGGCTAGCAGAGTTTTATAATCTAAACAAAAACAGTGCACAGGCCTACATAGACATCGCTTTCAGGATTCGCTACCAGAGCATCTCATTCACGCACGCATTCACGTTTTGCATTTTCCCGTGAAGACACTTCATCAAAAATTCACCTAAACTCGGGTCTGGATACATTGGCTTCACTTTGTTAGGTATTCCCCGGTGCTTGTAATATACTAAAGGTTTTCCTCCGTGGTAGGGTCACTATTTTTTCGCTCCTAAAGAACAGAGGCTGTGCCTAGCAGTTCCGTCAGTTGAACTGCCATGGAACAGACTTTCCAGTGTGGCCTGCTTCATTTCATTTGCCCACATTGGATCTGATAGTTATGCCATAATTTTGCTATCGATCGATCACGGCACCCGTCAACTTCTCTTTACCTCCTAATCTGGAATTTTCTTTTTCAGTTTTCTCAGCCTGCATTCCACACACTTTTTAACGTGCCTAATGCATTCAAGTTTGGGCACAGATTCATTTCCATGCAAATCTTTCACAGATGCCTGACTTTTTGAATCGCCGTCTCCATAAAAATTATTGTACTTGAAATCTCGCATCGTTTCAGAGCCCTCGAACATTCAATACAGTCCTATCGCCTCCATGCTACTAGCACTACCTTTGAGGTTGCCTTAGCAGTAAGTGAGGCCTGCCTTTCATTCTTCAAAGTCATTCCTTGAGGAACGTTTCTTTCATGCCTTCCACTTCAAGGACATTGCTTCCACATCAGTCACCTTTCCAGTGTCCGCAGATATTAGATTGACACAACCATTGAAGAACGAGTGTCCACGCTTTGGCCAAGTGCCATCACCTAATAGCCACACTCATTACTGCCTACATCTTGGCGTACTTCTGAAGCAACATCAGTCATAGATGCGACAACTTTTGCAGCTTCACAGAGCTTTGAAGAAGCCTTATCATAGGCAGAGTGGCAAAGTGGCTGTGGCATGTTCATGACCATTGAGAATGTTATAGCACCAGTACGTCCTTTCCACAGGTGGCACATAGTGCAGACAAGCAGAATGTTGTTTTCAGCTGCATTTTGCTACTTTTTCATCAGGAAAAGAGCTGCTGCACACAGGAAGTACATGCTACGGTGTAAGCAGAACACATGCCTTGGCCCTAACGTTCCTCAACCTTCAACAAAATGTTTTCGCATTCATGGCATGGCAGCTACGCCATGCCATGAATGCATGGCATACCATGAAAGCATACCGACAACTATATACCTACCTATTCTCCTGCAGCACATCTTGTAGTGGCAGTTCACAGTTTCTGTCCAAATGGCCCAGTTTGTCTTCGCTTGCCGAAACAGCCACGTTCACATCACGTCTTTATCTTGATTTTAGCAGTGCACTGGGGGACGAGGACTAAGAAGAATGTGCACAACACGGGCGCTCACTCGCAATCGAATTTTATTCAAAAAAGACATGCAACATAAAGGTGAAGATAAACTGAACAGAAAACGGATAATCTTTGTAATCAACATGCGCAGGTGGCACTTAGATGTTGGAATTCCGCTTCACTTAGCCTGATAGAAGGTACACGGATACACTTTTCTTCTTTCCTTTGAATGAAGAATGCTTCACATCACGTTTGGTCGAATAGTTTGTGGTGTATCGATTGTCCTAGAATTTGCGCTTCGGCCTTTGCTGCCCTCAAAAGTAGCCATATATTGTATTCTGTGAGACAACAATTTATGACACAGAGATGAAAACAAAGTAGCCTTCACAATGGTGGCACAACACGTGGGTGCACTGTGAACCAAAACATTGCGTTCCGTCACGTGGAAATTTGTGCTTCTTGAATAAGAAAACCTCGCAATCATCATTTCTCGACCGATAAAGTACTCCATCACAAGCTAATATAAATGTATTATTTGCAATCAAACGCAACAATAAGTTTGTTTTGGGAATCGATGTGTTGGTTTTTTTTTTTTTTGAGAGTCGGCTTGATTCAGGTAGGTCTGCCCGTAGTTGTAAAAAACAACGCAAGTATTGAACCAAACAAGATAAGGATGTAAGCTTTGGGGTAGCAGAATTTTGAATGTCTCTAAATTATTAAGATCGGGAAACATAAAATTCGACTTTTTTGAAAAATCGTCATTTCTAAGGGTGGCAACATACCTTACAAAAAAAACTATCTCAATTGCACCTTAGAGGGGCCCTGCAACACTTCTCGTAGTAGCCATGGAATGAATTTAGTAAAGCATCTTCTCACAAATGAACCCCGCAAATATTTTTAGAATCTGTCCAGGATGAGCAGAGTTACAAGGATTTGTTGTACTTTGCAATTGCTTTCTGTTTTCTCGTCGCAACGAAAGCACTGGAAGCTAAGCAGGGAGGGACAGAATCGGCGAAGAAGGCAGGTCACTGTCGCCTTTTTACCTTGAGCATTTTTCTTTTTTTTTCCCAAACACAGGTTTTCAGAGCAATCGCGCACGGAGGTCAGGTCGCGGCCTCCCATAGCGGCTCCAGTGACTCCAGATTGTGCCATGCTCTAATCAGTCATATGTGGGATAATGGCCTGTGACACACTAATTTCGTAGTATGTAGCATCATTTGTCGAGAGAAGAGAAAGCTATTTTTAGCTGACATTGAGAATTTATTGTGAAATCAAGGTCGCACTAACGTGCCATCGAAAGCCTCGTGTAATGATCGGCAGGGTTTTCTGACTATGCTGGAAAGTTGTTGCAGTGCCCCTTTAACAATACGTTGCAACAAGATCCACACAAAAACACTCAAATCCTGACTGCCGAAACATGCTTTCTTCATATCACAAAGGAGCATAGACATTGAAGGTCTTAGTGGCCATGAATCCTACTGACATTATGAGTTTCATTACCAAACCCAAGCGAAAATTCTGAATAGAAAAACCAATAGCTTTTTTCATTACTGACACCCATTGGTTTTTATTGGTGAAACTGGTCTTATATATGTCTACTTCAACTGTGTTTGGCTATAGGTTCTGTAACAGTGTATTGGAACTATATTAGCGTATTGAATCTGTATAAGCCGATTCGTACTGTAGAGGCCTGTTCGTTTTCTATTCACCTACTAGGACCAGATTAATTTTGTATTTGCCTACTGGTAACGCATTAGCTTTGCAGTTTCAGTGGAGCGACGTGGTGTATAGCGGTCACTATACATGATCCTTGCCAGCCTCTTCTAAAAAATGCACTGACTGATCCATCCCACAGAAACTGGTAATAGACAACAGAGAGCGCCGAGTCAACACAACATCGATGGCGTACGTGCACGAGTAGGCTGGGGCACGTCATTCGCCCATGTCCTTGCTTACGCATGTTGTTCGGGGTGCGTATGCATCATCTGATTCTCCAGCCACGATACCGAAGAAAACAGGAAAGGAATAAGGCTCACGATGACCACCTGGGACGAGAGGCAAGGAATTCATGTTTACTTCTTCACATCATGCTGTGGTGGCTCGTAGCAAACCAATTTGAAAAATCGCCATGGTAGAATGCTTTTCATTGGGGATGCAAGAACTTCTCTCGTCTAACTACAACCTATAATGTCACCTAGAGATAGATGCTTAAAAAGTAAATTACAAACAAAACAAAAGCCCCATCCACACTTCATTTTTTACCTGAAGGGGCTGCAGCAGATGGGTTACAATGTCAAAGAAAACAGACCTTCATTGACACACACACTTTATTCTCTTTATAAGCCATTTCATTCTGTCATGAAACTAATAAAAAACAATATATTAGAAAAACTATATTTGATACGACATTCTAAAATCTTAATTATCATTGCACGAAGAGAACTGTTTAGGTAGTTTCATTTTCGTATGTGAGTTTAGCATGAAATGCTTGACTAGGAGCTTTAACTGCAGTTTAATTCAATGCGATGATATTTCCCATCCTAGTTAATACTTTATATTGTAACAGCTATAATTTATGAGAAATGGCTTCGGACAAACCTTGAATGGCTTCGGACAAACCTTGAAGCGCTGTTCCGTATTTTTTAAGGCTTGTCACTTCAAGACATATGACAAGGGATCTCAAGAAAACAAGCGTATTCAAGCATACGGTGAATGTATGCAAAGTACACCGTTGATTGTAAACATGCCAACACCTGTCTCAGGCTTCGCCATATAAAGTATAACGATTTGGCAACTTTTGCCACCACTGAATCAACAGGAGCATTCCATGAGTGGTCCTCCATGGTTTTTCATTCGTTCTCCAGCTACCCGCAGCTGCCCAGAAAAACCTGCTCTTCCTTTCCCACCTCAACACCCAGGTTTTCAGGGGGGTTCTTCAGTTCCTTCAGGGCACTGGACAGCTATTTGTAGAAGGTAGTTGCCATGTCCTCGGCCATAGATGTTACTTTTATTTTCTCACCCCATCTTCAATTCTCTCTCCTCTTTCCCCTGCAGACGCTGAGACATTCTTCCACTTAGGGCTGCAGAAATATCGTCTTTTGCACTCCTCATGCTCCTTCTCCAATTCCTCGCAGCCTGTCAGCTTTGTTTTCGTTGAACTTTATAGTGTTCGGAAATATCAGTGCTGTCTTTTTTACATGAATAACGATTTCACACCATGCTCAGAAGCAAAATTTCGGCTTTAATAGCGCTCATATGCACGCTCATTTGGAAAATAGGCATTTATAGGCACTTATAGGCATTTATAGGCACTTATAGGCATTTATAGGCACGAACATTCAAAATGGGCATTTATAGGCACAATAAAAACATTATAATAGCCCTTCTTGACCTCTAATTCATGTTCATATCAAAATGACATGATATAAAGGCAAGGAATAAAATAGGCATTTGCCTATAATCCGGTCTCTATTGATTATGCTGCGCTGACAATGCAACGCTTGCACGAAAAGGCAAGTGTTTCCAATGCTTTGCTAAGACGACACAATGGTGGCACCTACCTGTCACCTTGTTCTACACTTTATCGCCTCCAAGACGGGCGCGTACGCCACGCTCTTCATTTTTCAAGATAACTGCCAGACAGCACTCATGTCTTACGCGTGACGTTACTCGATGCGCTCGTTCGACTCCGCTGCACGCTCGAGGCACTATGATGCAGCGCCTAAAGAATACCATTCACCCATTTTCTTGCGCAGAACATCAAATAAACGTTTCGTTCACTCCTTTACAATGCAAGGCTATCGACTTTCGAGGACCTTTGCAATGTAACATGCAGATACGGGGCAAACTTTTCGTTGCAGAACTTGGATGTTACTGTAGCCTAATCACTAAGGGCACGCACTTCTGTCAAGTTCGCCAGTCTCGCGCACTTTTCCAACAATGCATGCACATTAGTTTGCCCAAAGGTCCATCAAAAATCGCTATGTTGCCAAAAAACGGGCAAATTCAAATTGATTCTGAAAGTTGAGTGGCTGCACTAACTACTAGAAAAATCCGGGTGCATGAGAAACAAGTTTACCATGACAAAATTTATTATCCAAAGTGTCGATCACCGATGATCGATTTGAATAGGCCTGGTAATGAAAGAGTTAAGTGACAAACAATTACCACCCATCTGAACAATTGCGGCAGGGTGAGGTGCAGTGCTGCTCATGCTTCCTTTCAATTCAGGAGGGGTCCAGCCATGTGAATACATGGAAAAGACATATCTGATTGCTTCTGTTTGCATCCATTTTGAACAAGTAATCCGAAATTTGAAGATTTTTCACATTCTGAAAAATGAAGTACCACTAAGCCTAATCCCACAGATGGACAAAGTTAATTCAGTGTGTGCTGCTCTTGTGAACGTGTAGACGCCAATTAATAAGAATCAGGTGTTTCCCCTCGTGGTGTAAATAATTAGTTTGATTGAATGGATTACATTTCTGATAAAAAGTCCGGCAGTTTCATTAGCAATTTTGTGACTCTAAATTGACTTTACAATGGCAATTATAGCTTAACTAATAAATGGCTACAATAATCGCAGAAAATGTATTTTTAAACCGAGTTTTATTGTGATGAGAGGTTCTGCTGTCCCCACAGGTTTTTCGTAATGCAGGAGCATGCTTTTCACTTATTCAGCTATGTAGAGCTGCATAGTGCTGAGATGTAAGCATTGAACACCAGCCTAGCACATGGCACTTGAGTTATAGCGCAGCATTCATCTCTTGTTTATTAAGCAGGACCTATGAAGTACAGTGTTTGGTCTTTCCATGCAGAGTACAATGATGCTCAAAAATTATGAGCATGTGATCGTTGCTCCCAGTTTAATATTTCAGCCTTGTAAGATAGTCTCAAAGTGCTATTAATGCGACCTGCTCTCGTCTAAGGACGATACTCTCCTCACCTTCTCAATGTGTGTGACAGTTGCCCTCCACTGTACACAAAGCTGTTTCCAAAGGCAGGCAGATGATCGACAGAATATTCAACAGACTGTTCTGGGTGATGGATTAATTCTGACTATGGGAGCCACATTTTCGATGGTGGCAAAAGTGCTCAAGGCCTGTATAGTACTGAAAATTAGGTGCACATTAAGGGACCCCAGGTGGCCAACGTTTCTGGAGCCCTCCACTGTGGCTACTTTTATAATCATATCATAGTTTTTGAACTTTAAGTCCAAATAATTTTTAGGTGATAGATAAGCATTTCCCTTAAAACAACCCTGCCACAGCAAATGAGATCAGTAAGGCAACACATGTAAGCAATAGCTTTCACCTAAATATTCGTTCTGTAATAAATAAGAAGCCCGATCTTTGTTAGTTCCTTGAACAACTCAGTTTTTCATTTGATGCAACATTATTAAAAGAAACTTGGTGTACGACTGATCTTGATGTTTTGCGCCTTCCATCTTACAATAAATTTTATTTAAATCGTTCCTATTCACGCGGTGGCGGTATATGCATCTTGATTAACAAAAATAAATTAGTCCTAGGACTTTTTATTGACTTCACTAAAGCATTCAATCTTATAAATCATACCCTTTTATTAGAGAAACTGTTACGCTACGACTACCGCGACAAGGCGGCAGAACTCATAAAATCCTATCTACAACATCGTATTCAGCGAGTCGACATAAACCAGGATCTCTTTAGTTCCCTTGCCGTGTCTTCAGGTGTGCCACAAGGCAGTATCTTAGGCCCATTCCTTTTTAATCTCTATATTAATGATATTATTGCCATAAACCTTCTGGCAAAGTTTATAATTTATGCTGATGATACTAGCATCTTTCTAATAGGGAATTCGGCTGATGAATTAATAGATGAAGCCAACTTAACCTTACAAAAGTTAGATGAATCGGCATCTCAAAACAGTTTCAAATTAAATACAAATAAAACAAAACCTTTGTTATTTCGCAGTAAAAATAAAAAAATTATAGTTAATAAAACTTTAACAGTAACCTCCTTACCCATCACCCTCGTATCCAGCTTTAAAACATTAGGCGTCGTCTTTCAGGAAACATTATGCTAGGATGCACATGTCGATTGTCTGTAACAAAGCTCTCTCAAGTGACTAGTATCGTTTACCGCAATCGTCATATACTGTCAGAGTATTATGATGCTAATTTTCAACAGTTTGTTTCAATCCAGGCTGAACTATTGTCATTTAGTTTGGGGCACCACTACACAAGGAAGTATACACAGAATACACGTCCTACAAAAAAAGTTCTTACGCACAATTGAAAATGTCCTAAGACATTTCCACACACGTGAGTATTTCTTAAAATATAGGATACTTCCAGCCACAACACTATGTGATTACCGTTTGTGTAAGTCGTATAAACAAGAGTTAAAAACCAGATCAGGTTTTCTTAAGCACCTTTCCAGGTTACAAGAAAATACCCCTGTATATGCAACACGTGAAAGGGAGTACTGGAAAATACCGACAGTGCGAACAATATATGAAAAACAAACACTCGTAAACAACTTACCAAGATTATTAAACAGATTAATTTGCGAAGGGCTACAATTAGAGAACATGTCTTTTAAAGCCATACACAGTTATTTTGAACTCAAGACAAATCTTGAAAAGGATTCTTCTGATGCCTATCATTTTTAAATCTCTGGTGCACGAATAATTAAGGTCACGTAGGAAGAGCGTTATTGTAATGCGGTATTTTTCTTCTTCTTTTTCTTTGTCTCTGCAAAGGATTGCAACTTTGTAAACTTAGACATTATTATTTTTTTTCTATATATGTCTTGTATTATATAATACTGATTTATGTTGGTTTCTTGTTGTTGCATCACTGCTGTTAAGCGCCGATGAGGGGGCCAGTGGCCTCGTCAAGCTGTCCAAACGACAGTTTTTCCGCCCGCCGCGTTGTATCATTCATTGTACGTATTGATGCGAAAATAAAGTCATTGTCAATAGCTCTAAATCCTTAGAGTCGTAGCCCTGATAAAGCTACAGTTATCGGAAGAATTAGTGCTACACTACACATAAACTAGGACTTAGGTACAAAAAAGCGTAAATAGGTTTCACTACAAGATAAATGTGAAATTATACATACAGTGAAAGTCAACTTACTCAAAAGCAGGAGTTCAATTTAACAAAGCATGACGTGTTAGGCCAGCAATGACGGTATGGAAACCTAGAAGGAAGACAGCATTACTGCAGGACCCGCACCCTTCAGCCACCCACTTCTTGCCCGAGGGCTGCGCTTGGCTGTCGTCGCAGAAGGTCGGTCGAAGTCTCTCCTTTTAATGTCATCTGCCCTGATGCAGCAAGCCTATCAGATGAATCCTGGTCATGACACCAGCTTAGATCTGATCCAGGCTAGTAGGAAGCTTAGCATTTTCCGCTACTTGGGCGCCTCTTCCCCATCGTCTGCAAACACTTCAAAACATGGAGGCAAACATCCACAACAAAACTTTGTTACAAGGAACAGGTGAAATCAGATTAGGTCAACATAGATGATTCTCAGCGGTGGCCTATTCACAGCTCGCTCTTCCCCAAACGCAAAGCCAAAAAGCACCCTTCTACCTCTTTTCTCCTTGTTGTCCTTTTCAAGTCCTACATCTGCGCTGCTGAAGGGTACCCTTTGTCGGCACCCAGATGCCCCCTCAGTTCACGCTTCCACCAGCATCATACGGTTCACGCTACATTAAGGCTTGTCCACCCCCAACAAACCCAGCACTCTCATCTCGTTAAATGCTCATTTTGGCGCAGCAACGCTGGTCACAAACTGACAAATCACTTTCGAGGGTCACTCACAATGCAACCTACGTGCCCCGCTATCTGTGGGCCACGTGTCTATTATCCCCTCGAGTTCGCGAACGTCGCGCATTTCTGTTGAGGCTCTTTGTACATATGTGGGCCCCTCCCAATGCACACACATGGTGGAACGATGATGCGTTAACGTATCATTTTTTTCACCGCACCGTATTGAAACCATCATAGCAAGTGAGCATTGGCGCTGAACTAGCTGTGATGACCCCACTAAACAATCCTTACACATTTTCTACGTCCTGCCCACCGGCTCACTCGCGCGAAGGTTCGGCTTGGTTAACTTAATTCCTCCCACCTAGAATGTAGTAAAACACGCGCTGTGCACATAGCTCGCTATCGAAAACATTTATACATTATGACACTTGCACATTGCAATAAAAAAAAACGTCCAATAATTGAGAATTCAAAAAAGTTCATTCCACATAAACACATCAAGCGAGTTTACGGGCCATGCCACTATCCTATACTCTCTTTTGCTCACTATGCCACGCCTCCAGATGCAAATGCAAAGTTTGGGGTAACGAGACAGATAACATGACGTACTCATATGTAAAAAGGAAAATCTTTTGAAAGATGCACTGTTTTGAAGTACAGCAAAACTTCTGTAATTCGAAATCAGTGGGACCGTGAGAAAGCTTTGAATTAAGTGCGTTTTCGAATTAACAGAACATACGAAAAGTGGGATGCCAGGAACTTGAAATCACTTCTCACAGGCAATACAATTGTCAACTGTCACTAATGTAGCCTGTGGCTTCATATTTACGCATGATAAGTTTAGTACTTTGGATCTATAAATTTACGTCACAGAAAGTTTGATTTATGGCCTTGTTTCGTTCAGCACTAACCAACTGAAATCGCTACTCTGTTCTTGTGCACATAAATATGATGACATATAGCCTTGGGTTCAGTTCCTGTCGACATGCAGATCCATGCTCTAATTCATGTGTTTACTTCTGTGTACAGAATATGTTGCAGTGTTGTTTCTTTTTCTTCAAATTTGATCTCTTTCAAAAACATTTTTGCATTTCTTTACTCGTTGCAGGCCTTGATGTCAAACTGGGCTGCTCAGATGATGGCCAGTACTGGGTGGTGTTGGTTGCGACACCGATCATGAGACGGGCACAGCAATTAAATGCAGCAAAAGAAATTATTTTTATTGATTCGACGTCATCATGTGACACATTACGAAGCACCGTGACTGTTCTTCTGGCAACCACGAATGCGGGTGCCGTACCCATCGCCTGCACCACTTTAAGTTTATATCTTATTTACCTGGATGACTAGGGTTGCTGGCCCTTCACAGACAATATGCAATTCTTGAATGTTTCTGGCAATGTTTTTGTGAACTAGAAACCCCATGCCACACTGTTTTATCGGAAAGCCCTCTGTAGCAGTGGGCCCATTAGTACTATATGTGCCTTTCCAGTTGTAATATCTCTAAGGTCAATTATATTCCGTGTTCCAAATATTCCAAGTTTTCGAAATCTTGAAATAACTCTGCTAATCTAACTGTACTTGAGGAGGTCCTTGTGTTCAACATTGTGTAGGACAGATAACCACAGGTCAGTTAGAGCTACAGTATAGATACCAAGGGATGAATGCCATAGGCAAGAATGGCAGCAGGTGGATAAAGTCACAAAATTTGAAAGTTCACTCACATAAAGTGAAATCAGCTCCCACAGAATAGGGTTAGTTGCATATTATTGTTTGACCTTGAGTGCACATAAAATAATAACCCAAAAATGATGAATGGTGATGATTTGCTGGTATCTAATGCTAATATGGAGGGATGCAACAAGACGTATGAATTGTGTTAAAAAAATGTCAGGTCTGCACTGAAGACGGAGGACAGTCACAGCAAAAACTAGAAGAGCGGCCTGTCAGAGCCTTTCAAAACACTCATTGGGTAACTACTGCAAGCAAAGATGCATGATACCCACTAGGGCACTAATAATAAAATTTCTTGGGTAGTAGGCCGACATTCACTATGCTTTTTTTCGTAATTTTTTTGAGAAGCATGTATTCGCTGAACACTTGCAAGGAATTTTGAGCAAATTGTTCATGCAGTGGCTGAGGACGATGAGGAATAATGGCTGAAGTGGGTATGTGCCACAGTTAATAAGGGAACAAGAACAATTTTTTGTAATTGGTTGGAGTATTGGATGACCCAGTCGTTACACTATTCGCGTTTTGTGGTGACTGGTTGTTCTTTTGCTGTTTTAAAACCCTTTGTAAGTCGTACTAATGCGATTGCTTTTCCGACATTAAGCCTGCTAAGGCAAGTTTGCCAACAAGTCCCAAGTACCAATGTGGCTCAGTGGTAGAATACTGGGCTGGCACTCAGCGGACCTGGGTTCGAGCCCCACTGTGTCATTGGTGCTAGGTTTAATTTAGAGCGATGGTGTTAAGGACACCGGCGGCGGTGGCGGACAAACTGCACGTGACTCGAGTTGTGTATGACATAATAGCTTTCGCTGTAAAAAATATTGAACTTTCCTAATAGCTCGTCAACTATCAAAAGGAGCGGGCTGCTGCTACTAATTGCGCATAGTGGCAGGTTTCAACCAAAACTGTAATTAGCCCTGTTTCACTCTGACCTTTGGTTTGCACGCTACAGCCGCTAAAGTGAGCACATGGGCTAGCTTTTCTTTGAACTAGTGCCCAAATGGCAAAGACCTGGCAGAACAACGTGTGTGTGTGAAATACAGCTAATTTTGGAAAACTTTCACATAAACATTTGGTTGCTTCAACAAGCATACGGGGATCAATATAGGAGATGTACTCAGTGCTATGAGTGGTTGAAGCATTCTGATAATGACAGAATGCGAGGATAAACAAAATGGCAGCTATCTTGGGTCAGAAAAACGAGTTGAAATTTCCCAATTTTCTGAAGCACTTGGTTCAGAAAAATGTGACTGTGGCAAGGAGTTACAAGTGTGTAGCAAAATATGTGGTACTTGAAATAATACATATGTTGATCTTGATAATTATTCTCCTTAGATGATTGGAACCAAGCCACTCAGGAGAAGTGGCCAACACTCGGGCAGATAATTTGACCTTGAGTACCTGGATTCATGTCAGAAATTATGGCATCTGGTAGAATGAACAGTTACTCTTAATTCTAAATTTTCCACTTTAATTAGACATCAAGAAACAGAAAAACGTATGCAACAAATCTGTGTTTTTGCAACGTAAGAAATACGCTCTACTTAATGATATTGAGGAGAAGCGAGGTACAATACACTCTGAAGAGGCATTATATGCACTTTGTTGATGCTCTAGCTGATGACAAAATTATGGCTGAGCCATTTGTAATGGTTGGGCAGCTTTAACCACCCACTTTATGTAACTTGCTATGTATGGCACCTTGTTGTCTTATTCTTCTAGCACACTATATAACCTGTGCTAAGGTGGTTCCTTACCTTATATGACACCTGATTTGGATATATTTTTGAAAAGTAGCTTTAAGCACCAGCGTGGCCTTGTGGTAAAACACTCGACTGCCACGTGGAGTGCTAACGTTAAAATCCCAAACAGTGTTAAACATTTCTTTCCTTATTGTGCATGCCAGTGATAGACAGCTATGCAAAAAATATCAGCTGTTGTCATGATCTCATAACTTTTCCTTTAAAATCACGAGCAATTTACGAAGCATGCAATTCAAGTGATTGACGTAGGGATGTTTCCACAGAAATGTGTATATTCCTGTCAAAGAGTGCCAGTATGGGATTCCCAAATGATAGCAACACGATGGCATGCCAAGTTGCCGCATTATTTCATGGTTCATATTAAAGGAGGTAATATGAATCTTGTAAACACTTTTGATGTCTTTGTGCTTTGTTTTCTTTATTTGTTGTCATTAGTACCATTATTAATGCGATATTAAAAGTGCTAGTTGCATTCCCTCCTCACAAATTTTTAACTCGTGACGTAGAAGCTTTTGAGGGTTTTGATTGTTTGTTAGGAGTACTATTAACTATCAAAAATATGCACAGTTGTGATTGTTGCTGAACTGTTTTATAAATCCATGACTTGAAACAATGCACAAAGCAAGGTAGTGCTAAGAATTTGGAGCTCATTAGCATAAAGTGCCCTCCTTCGTGGAGCATGTTAGGCCGACCCAAACGAGAGGCATGATACTGCAGGTGACAAGAAAAGACATTGGTGACAGTACAACATCTGAAGCACTCTACATCTAAATGAAGTGTATACACATGCAGCGAGTGCTTTGATAAATCTTGTGCTACATTATTTCAAGTGCTCTGAAATGGGAATTGCTGTTCACTATGCATATACTTTGATCTGTGAGGGTGGTGATTTGGGCTAGTTGGTATGGTAGCATGACAATTGATGGTAGCGCAAACAAAGGACATCGACAAAAGAAGCCACATTCAAGACAACACAGTGCTATGCGTTGTCTTAAATGTGCCTTCTTTTACCGATGTCTTTTGTCTGCAATGATGATAAAACACTGACAATGAACAGACTAGTGTAGTGAAAGATATAGCAATGTATATCACAAGACTGCTGTTTCCTTCGACTAACTGTTAAAGCCAACACTGTATCAATTGTAAGAGTACAATAAAATGAGATTGTTTTTCGTTGACTGGAGCTCTTTCGAAAGTTAAAAAAATAATCAAGAGCTGCACATGAAAAACAGAAGTGGTTAAACATGAAGAAAAATATACAGAAAACAACTCAGGAAGGAAAATTAAGGAGATTTCACACATTGTGGAAATCTATTTCATGCAAAGTAGTCCAATAATTATGATGCCTATGATGCAATATTTGGCATTGAGCCAAGTGTCATTGCATGAATGAATGTGTTTTGATAAATGTAGCAGTTTCGTGCTCATCAAGGACTTGCCAAGCACGTTAATTACACAGGAGTTCAAAGGGTAACTTATGTTCTGACACATCGGCACTAATCTGACAGCACAACCGCCAGTTTCATTACAACAAAGTGCATGCTATGGTAGGACAATGTGAAGATGGTTCATTAGCATATTCCTACGTAGTCGAGCAACACTTGAATGTAGCTTGACGAGTCATATGAAATGTTTATTAGACTTACAAAAGTGGAGGCCACCCTGGAACCACTATTGGCATTAACCCAACATGACAGCTGTATTTTAAGTAAACATATGTCAAGTTTACTACCTTTTAATCAAACTGCAGTGCTGGCCCTACAGCCATAGTTAACGTTACACTGATATGATGCCTGCATAGAATCTTTTTTCAAAAAGCCATTTCAAAACATGCCGTGGTTCTGTGGTAAAATACTTGACTGCTGCACAGAACACCGATTTGGATGCCTGCTAGTAGCCCAATTGTTATTCTTTGTATTATTTTGGTCAATGCTGCCATTGCCAGATTTTATTAATGCTCTCACATTTAAATTGCCAATATTTATAAACTGTCATCATGTGCGACGCATACCACAGTGTACCGGCATATGCTGCCTGTGACTGGAAAAAAGGGTTTCATGACGTACGTAACAGGACACTCATTGTATACATGTCATAATCAGACAGTCATGTTCTTCATATTGTCATTCCCTCCTATGCCTTTTTCAGTTCATACCAAGTTGAGGAGGTGAGCTCGATAGCACCCATATGCAGGCCTCTAGACAGATATACGTGCTCAAAGTGCCTTTAGTTCCCTAAAGAAATTCTTTGCTTTCAAAAGGCTTCCTAACATTAAAAAAAAAAGCTGCTCAAACATGCCACTGACTTACCCAAGGTGGGCAAAAGGCAATCAAAGGTCTGAGAGACTGGAAGATGCCTTGAGTGTGTACTAAAAGCAGTGGTTTTGTATATGAAAAAATATCTGTTTGTGGCACATTGTTTTGCTTATTGTCAATGATATTTACTGTTTGAAGCGAATAAATATGCACCATAAGCAAAAAATAGCCAGTTACAAGTGAAAGCATTTATTCTAACTACATGGGCTATTTTCATTAGTGTTAGCTTCCAGCACCTTTCTGCTCTATTTCTCCCAAGCCGCGCATAAAATCTTCAACATTGTTACGTGTATCACTGGTACAAGATTATTGGTTCCACTGGGCACTCCATGGTGAACCACCATTATCTAGGTCTTCCTACTCGAAAAGTGTGCTTGTGTGTGTGCATTCTTTGTCTCTTCATTTTTAGTGTGCTATTACCATTCCACCTGGGTGTACTCCTAGTCACCAAAATTAATGCATAAGTTATGAAGCATCAGAGGCAATAGAAAACAGCCACAATATGGTGTGGAGCTTAAGGCAAACAAGCTGGCAGAATTTTTCCTTTAAGCTGCCAAAACTGTTTTCTATTAGGACGCTTATTGCTGAAAACCGCTTGCCAAAACCAATGGGTGTATTTCGCAACACCGCGCGATCTTTAAAAGTCTGAGTAAGAAGGAACATAGAAGGATGCGCTGCATTTCTTGAAACAAATGGCTAAGCTTTGTTTACATAGTTTCGGAAGTTTTAATAAAAGTGATGGTATTTTGAATATTATAGGATAAAGATTTTTGTTTAATCTTCTAATACATATGTTGAAGAATATTCTTCATGGCTACAGATCGCTTAAAATTTAAAGCTTACGATGGAAGGTGTATCAGTTCATGCAGTTGCACTTTATGCATACGTGCAGTAATGCACTTTTAGTACAAAGCTGTCTGGGGCGCAAATGGTTTTTAAAAAAGAATACTTGCGCACCTACCATCCTTAATTCACTGGACAGTCGTTCTGTCAGATAGACTCATGGCGAGGAGAATGTCGGCCATCCTGAGAAGGATCCTTGGAACGGAGCTCTTCAAGCGGCTTGCCGCCTCTCTCGCGCTTGTTTTATTGGCTTCACACTGGCGCATACATAGGAAAAGTTAATTCCTAGAGAAGAAAAGAACGCTGGCCTGGATTATGACGCCGGGCGTTTACTTCAAAAAAAAAAAAACGTTCACGGCAAGAGAGCACAAGCGCGTTACGCAAACGTAGCTTGATGTCGCCAGATAAATGCGAGTTTCTGCAGATCGCGCGGGCACTCGCATGCGGTTGCTTGTTGTTGACGAGCACGTGCGCGAAACACAAGTGCTCAAAACAGACGGAAGGCGCCCACAACACAGTATTTCTTTTTAATTTTCCTACAGTACTTCCACTTCGTGATGTGCGGTACCTCGTCGTTCCTCAATGGAGTCCAAACGCGTTTAACATTTCGACGGGCAGGCGGCTCATAAGCCCTATTGTTCGGTGGTACAGTACCTTAACAGCATCACAGTCAAACTACAAACTGAAGTTGCAACACTTTCCGAACTGCTCCTACCAGAAACAAAGGTGCACGGAGCGTCGTGTTTCTCATATTGGCTTTGTTGAAGTGGCGACAACGCGCAGGCGCCGAACATGCCGCACGTAAAAATGCGCTGCCGGCGCGCACTGAGTTGTTTTTTCCTCCATGTTTGGCCGGCGTGTTTCGCGGGCGCAACAACGTGGCGGCGCAACCTGGAAACGAGAGTACGGCGCGGAGGCCGTTGCTAGGCGCAACACTTGGCGCTTCCATGCGACAGTGTGGCCAATAGCGTGCCGCTGCGGTTGCCATGCGTTGAGCCCACTGCAGATCACAAATGCGCCCCCGGGCGCGCGTCCCTCTCCCCTCGGTAGCGTAGGTTCGCCGACGAACCTCCTCACATCGGCGGCCGAGCAAGCCCTTGAAAGTTCTCGATGGAAAGGGGCGTGGTGATGCAGGGTTGCGTCATCAGTCCCTCGTACGGCCCGAGGCGGCCCTCGTAAGCGCGAGACGGCCCTCGTACCGTCTCGCGCTTTCCCCAACCTTCGCTGCGTATCGCGCCGACGTAATGATGAGAATTTCCTGGAATCGCGCGCGGAGATGGGAGATCAGGAGAAGAAGGAAGTTAGCGCCAGTATGCGTGGGGTTATTCCGCCGCGTCTGTCAATGAAGGTTTTGTCCTTGTGACAAAGCAGGAGAAGAAGAGAGTATGCGCCAGTGTGCGTAGGGTGTTCCGCCGTGTCGGCGAAGCCTTTTGTCTTCCGTGACAAAGGAGGAGAAGAAGAGGATTTCCACCTGAGAGGTGAAGACTCGAGCAACAGGCAAGAGTGTGTGTCTACCGCTATCGAGAGAAGACGCGTGGCAACCGCTGCGTGTGTGAAGCCGACGGGTTACCGGCGAAGAAGTTTGGAGCCTGGAGAGCGGCCAATTAAAGACGCGAGGTTTCTTAAAAGAGAAACTTCGGGGCAGTGGAACGACAACAACGCTGGACTTTGAGGGAGTGATTCTCGGAAGAGTATCATTCAGACTTTTTTTCCAAGAACTTTGGACTGAATAAGTTTTAACTCTTTAGTCTTTAAGTGTCTTGGTTGTTCGATGCATGCGACAACATTGTAGTGTGTGATTGTTGTCTGTGTCCGTTGTTTCAAGTGTGGCTGATTGTACTGTGTAGTACGTTGTTTGATTGGTGACATATTGTATTCAACTATTGTCGAGTGTGCATACTTGTGTATCGATTTGATCTGCCGTAATTGATAATGTAATTTTGTTTTGTTTATCAACTCTCGGCTCTGACTTGTTCTTTGGGCCACAGCCGGCGTCCGCTGGCGCGGCAAATAGGACCACTTCTAAATTGTCCACGCTTTTGTGGTGCATTTCGGGGGGCCGATATTTCGGTCCTTGGAATTAGCCCGGCGATCGCCTCCCTACTTAACGGGACCCGTGACACTTATACAACCAGTAAACATACCCATTGCCCACATCTTTTGTCTCATGTACTGGCGCTTTTTGGCCATCATGTGGCCCTTGCGCCACAAAACAGCATATCTTCTTCTTCTTCTTCTTCTTCTTCTTCTTCTTCTTCTTCTTCTTCTTCTTCTTCTTCTTCTTCTTCTTCTTCTTCTTCTTCTTCTTCTTCTTCTTCTTCTTCTTCTTCACCACCACCACCACCATTATCATGTCATCAGGGCTACTGCTAGTTCTTACATCATGGTCGTGGTTGTCGGATACAGCGATGGCGTAGTAAAAATGTCCGCGTGATGTTGGAATCGTGCGGATATTTCTATCTAAGATGTCCGCAGTTTTCTCATTCTTTTCGTACTTGCGACGTTGTGTGAACGAGTTTGCAAAAGTCGCCCGTCCGCATTTACTGAATAAATATGTCCGGTTCTTCTGGAGCATTGCGCAGGCTACGGCACCCTCCACACTTATGACATGGCTAGTAGCACTTCCTCTTTTGGCCCATTTTGACGCTGCCGCCTATACAGACCTCCACACCAATGCCAGCGGTCACAGAATTGGTGCTGTTTTGGTCCAGAATCTAAGCGGATGCGCCCGCGTTATCCCCTATTCCAGCCGTCCCCTCACTGCAGCGAAACCGAACTACTCAAACACCAAAAGGGACCTTGCTCTTGTTTGGGTGATAGGAAAAGTTCCGCCCTATTCATATGGTCCACATATTCCCGTCACAACCGATCACCACGCACTCTGCGGGCTCTCGTCCTTGAAGGACGCCTCTGGGCGTCGTGGTTGATGGGCATTTTGGTTCCTATATTATAACTACTACAAGTCCTACAAATCTGGCGGCTTAAACTATGACGCTGGATGCTGGTCCCAGCATTTAGTGAACGCACCTGTATGCCTTATTAAAATTGTGCCTCACAAAGAAAAACTAGTTCTTTAATGTACACTCATATACGTCGATATCTCAGCCCCCCTTCAACAAAACTTCTGGCTACGCCACCTATAGTTTGTCCATCTGTCTGTCGAACAGATGAACAAGACACCATAGCAACAAAAAGAGTCCGTTTCGTAAAATAAATGACGAGCCAATTTATTCGTTTATTGTCTTGATCGTGCGTGTTCCGAAACACGGCGGCAACGACGATCCATTGAAGTTGAGCACCGGCAAGGCGGGACAGTAGAGCTTGGGCCACGCTCCTGTAACGAGATCTGAAGCACGTCATTAGGGAAGAACGCAACAGGACGGACGCCTTCGACACCGCTACATAAACAATGCGTGTGAATGTGCGAGTAGGTGCAGTGCGCGCAGAATTTTTTAACGTGTATGTGCGTCTGCTGATTTCAGCAGGCAACAGCGAGAACACTGCTGGCGCTCATCTCGAGCGCCTGCAGAAGTTCTTGCTTCTGTACCACATAATACGATGCTGCATTTTGTTCATGGAGGAAAGCACAATTTGTAACGGGACAGTGCAATGACTACAAGAAAGAAGGAAAAAAATCGGGCGTGTGCTTACTTAATACCGTCGGGACGATTGACACTGTTGAAGAGAGAGAACATTACAGCATCAGCAATCAATCCACCATAAATCAAATGGATCGCTGGTATTTGTGTGGTTGATACTAAGTGATACGTCCTGTCTTAGTACCCATAGTTGGATGGTCCCTACAAAATAACTGTACATGATGTGAAAAAATAGGCTCACTTCAAAAGAAAGCAGTTTGATTAATTCAAGCAACTTGCACGTAGTACTTTTAGGTGCAATCTGTATCAAACTTTATAGGTCGTTTTCACCACCATATTTATGCACTAGAACGACGTTTGCCCAACTGCAACCCTTTAAGAAGCAGAAGAAGGTAATGGCTTCCTAAATATAATGCGTAATAGCAATGATTCTCGGGGTATCGGCTTGAATTTGGCGCCGGAAGCTCTACAGTCAAGTGGAAACAAAGAAAAGCCTCGCGCAACCTCACTGTTTATATCGCTGGATTTTTTAGATGCGGAAGCATCTTATACTCGCGCCTTGTAGTGCGCCGTCCGCGTCGTCCGCGCCGCTTCTCGAACATTCGACAGCTGACGCGCGCGCATGCGCCGTCGCCCACCATCTGTGCCGCGCGCGCTTCTCCTTCGAGAACATTCGACAGCTGACAGCGCATGCGCCGTCGCGCCGTCGCCATCTGTGCCGCGCGTGCGCTTCTCCTTCGAGAACATTCAACAGCTGACAGTGCATGCGCCGTCGCGCTGTATATATACTCAAGGTCGGCGCTCGCTCGCTCAGTTGCCGCTCGTCGGTTGGTTTGTACGGCGCGTCGACGTCCAAGGTCACGGTGAAATGAATTCCAACGAATCCACAAACACAATGATCGACGTCCCTTCGACCAGCGCCGTCCTTTCGCATACGTGTGTACGTGTTCACTCATTTAACACCCCCTCCTACAACCACGTTAACCAATTTAGCCATCGACCCAAGTAAGTCGCAATTTAACACCCCATTTCACAACCACGTTAACCAATTTAGCCATCGACCCAAGTAAGTCGCACTTTAACACCCCGTTAACCAATTATATGCTCCGCATCCTCCTCAGTGTTCCCCCGAGGAAGCTGCGGGCAATTTTTTTTTTGTTTTTTGGCTTGAAACCAAAACTTTTCTGAGTGTAGATATTTATATACAAACTGACAATAAGACTTTCGACATAAGACGTTATAGGCTATAATATTATACGTAACCGCAAACAAATCTGAAACTTAGGTCATAACGCTGTTTTTTTTACATTTCACACAGCTGTGCCACAATATTTCTTTGTTCGTTTCGCCTCCACTATATATCTTTATCGGAACCAATAGTGCCCATAATGTCGACACTTGTTTATAGAGACTAACTGCGTATTAGAAAACACTTCATAAATGCTGCATTCGGATCGTTCTTTGGCGACCAAAAGTGTCGGAATGCAAAGAGATTAAACAATTGTATTCACATAACAAAAGTTCTAATATATAAAAAAACGATAGTTATGGTTGGCACCAGTATCATTTTGTACGACACTACAGTTGGCTTCCGTGAGCAACACTCGAAGTGCCCTCAAGGCATGCCTAGATTTTTTTTTTCTTATACCACCGCTTCAACAACTACTTAAAATCACATGTACTAGCAAAATTTTAAACTTTTTTTCAACGGGATTGGAAATGGTAAAAGAAAGTCAGTTTCGCCGCAAGGGTGAATGAATGACGAAGCAACAAATTGGGGCGTCACGCATGACCGCGAATCAACTGAATACTTGCCGCGTGGCGCTCAAACACAAGGCACGGACGAAAAGAACCTACACCAGACTGGTCCGAACAGCTGTCGCAGCTTTACACGTACGATTGTATACATTCCGCGCTGCTACAGCAAGAATACTTTCCCACAGTGCCCACAATAACACTTTGAAAGCCTTTAAAAAGAATAGAGCCCACTTACAGTCTTCTGAGATCAGACCTAGGAGAATGGCGAACAGCGAGCCGCTGATGAAAAGGAGCAAGCCGCTTAACACAAGCACCACGGTCCGCTCCCGGATGTTGGTGATCGTCCTGCGTCAAAACAAGAGTTCGCAATGTCACTCACCCAGCCGGTTTTTGCCATGTTTCTTTTTGCACAGCTCCCACAAGGACGTGTAAGGATTTGCCTTATTCAGGCTACGCAATAACGAAGGTTAGATAGGACATTAAGAAGCGTCATTCTCCTGGTAATGAGTGCAAAAGAAAAAAATTATGATTTGCCTCTATAACGTAATCTTAAGCACTAAAAAAATTTATGTTCGAGCATGAAACACCCAGGACTAGCCGATGCACCAACCCTTCAGTACAGCAGATGTTGATTATCCTGCCAGGCTCGCCATATTCTGATAGAAATTATTAAGGCACTATGTTCGTCACGCTTCTTTTGCGTGCCGTGCCAGGAGAAATGGACTGCGAGAGACGACGTGGTAACAACACACGACGTTTATGACAGAACAAAGATAATAAACCCAGAATACAGGACCAGAAAAACTCTTAAGGCAACTAAGTAACAAGACTCTCTGACCGAATGTTTGTCGTGAGCTGTACGTCATGAGGAATAAAGAGCCGGAGCACAGGGGCAGTGTCGTCTCGACGGGCGAAAACTTTGCCGTCCTTATCCCACACGTGCTTCTACCCTGGTTGCCTTTTTTCTCGCTGACGGAGCACCAAGTATCTGCTTGTTTTTTGGGGTGAGATGCTCGTTTATCTACACGGCACGGTTTTTTTTTTACTATGCCCTTGTAGCAGCAACAAAAATGACGTAACGTCCAATGTCGTTTGCAGCGAATAAAATTACAGGTGCTGTGTGACAGAGGTATTAAGGACCGAAAAAAATAGCTTTGTCTGGGTAGTCAAGTTCTTTCAGTCCTTAACTTGGCAGCACTGCCTTTACCTACAAGAAACAGTTCATTGCTTTTATTTTTTTTACACTGCAGTGACATAACCAAGCAGTTGGGCTTCTTGTAATACATTGTGATACGCAAGTTAGTTTGTGCGTCTCTCATAATCATATAGTGGTTTTGGGACGTTAAACCCCACATATCAATCAAGTTAGTTTGTTCCAGATGTCCACGTATATGTTTCAGCTGCGAAGAAAGAATCACTATTGGTACTCTCCTCTTTATTGTTGACTGCTTTGTTGGTTCAAAATGACTGCATAATATTTGAGAAATATTCTGAGCCCCATAAATATTTACAGTGTTCGGAACACGTTTCTATTTTGCGATAGCCCCCGTATGTGCAATCTGGACAAAGTAGTTTCCTTGTCGCAATGTCCAGGATATGTATATGTATGCATGTAAAAAAGGCACAAAGAAATATTAGTAGGACTTATAAAATTCCCATAGACCCGACTGGTGATTCGAACCAGTGATCACTCACTCCATTTAACTAAGCGCCACGCACGCGCTGGCGTAATTACAGCGAGCTAGTTATATACATCATTTACTGCTTGTGGTACACAGATCCAATACTTCTTCTTTTCAATTTGAAAGCTGCCCTTGAAACGCACACAAAAAAGTGACCCCATTCTATACCCACTCGTGATGGGTAACTGAAAAAGGTCGCCTTGCGTCAGACGCATAAAATAAAAGTACCTAAGAGCATCTGGGTTCTGCGTTGTCAACACTTGCACGGCGATGCTCAAACACAAAGGCGAAACAACTTTGACAGTTGTTCACAGATGCCCTGTATATACCTGTCTGTTCTTTTCTCATGTCCGTCTTTGTGGTTCAGCGGCGCGTTGTAAGTAACGAGCTCTTTGTCGTTGTTCGTGTGACCATATAATTTTTCGCTATCGCATCGTTGCTTTACCCTTGCGGTGAAACCAATATTGGTGTCATATTGTGAAGCATGCGTGTTGAGGTTCAGAGTCCTCACTGTTCCTTGTGCTACTAAGTAAAGCCGTTTTCCCTCCACAAACAATTCGATGAATTAAAGGTACTGGATTCGCCCAGCTTTCATTAAGTGTATTTTACCTACGGCTGCTCATAGTTGACACATTGTCACCACGTTAGCAAATATGAAGACACAAAGCGGGGCTCTTACTCTCGGCAAAATAGCTAACGCTAGAGCACACGGACACGGATCTTACGGTTGTCCTCCTTCGAGAGGCTGGCCGCAATTGTTACCACCTTCTTCTCCGGTGCCTGAGATCGCTATGATGAATGATGGCAGTGTGGAGGAAAAAAATAGCCACAGTAAAAATAGTCATGGCACCAATATTTGTAAAAATAGCCATGTCCTCAATACCTCGAGCAGTTGATGACGAAGTTATATAGTGGTAAATGATTCTGGCGCACTCCACGTTAACAAATACTGACCTTGCTGCGCCTACAAGAACCCCAGTGTTACGCAGCCACTTGTATCTGCTTAAATCTCACGGTTCGTTGTTTTTGTAACAATATTTACAGCGCTTTCAAAGCTTTCACAATCCTGCGTACGAAAACTTTCAAGGGCCAGCAGTTTCTGTCAAATGTACAGCATCATGTTGTCTAATAGTTGCAGCTAGACGGACTCTTTGAAAGAAGTCGAACAGCAGCGGACTGCATCATTTCTCACCTGGAATACTGCAGGTTGCCCTGCACAACAAGGCTACCTGTCGACAGCGACGTAGCGCGTCAGAGATCAATGATATTTCTGTGTGTGAACTTGGCTCACAAGAACAACAGCAACACAAGCCAACTTTGGCTTTGTATGTCTTGACGCTTCAGTTTTTACCTCATTGAATTCATTGAATTCAATTGATTTGTTATTTTTCAGTGGAACTATAGAAACTTCAAGGAGAGGAACAAACGGGCCCATTTTGTCTTTGTCTCGAAACTTTCAAACACCTGTTCGTCGTCGTTGCCCTTTAATGAAGCCCGGCAACGTCGTGCGCCTCTCAGGTTATAACGCTCTTTAACGAACCTGTTCACCTGCCTTGTTGTACACGAAGCCTTAACGGCGCAAGAGGTTCACCTTGACATTTCTGTACCCTATTCGTGCATCATAACGTCACGGTCCTTGCCCTGCTCAGAAGCGACCCACCAGTGCACATCCTACTTATTATTAGCAAACATAAACTCAGAAGCGTAACATTCACTGATGTCTTCAGCGCAGAGCACTCAAGCTCGCAGACCATCGCCCACCTATAATAGCGGGTGACTTCAACGCCCATCGTAGGCTTTCGTGTTATCGGAAGTAAGAGATGCGGAGAAGGAAACTTGCGGAGCTAACGTCCACGCGGGGCATCCTTTTTTACACCGACCCTGTGCAACCAACTCGTGTCGGTAACTGTTATTCGGATCAGACGACTCCTAAAACGTCCCATAACGGCTTACCTACCAAACTGGGAAGCCTTTCGGCAGTCCACCCCTGCCTCTTCCATCCTACATATCTGTTATTCTCTGTGGGATCAGTATGCTCCAAACAGTAAGACAGCACAAGACCACAATACAACTCACGGAGAGTCATCCGGATGTAGAGTCTAGCTTGCATCTCTGGAAGGCCCGTCACAGCCTCACAAAGTGATGGCGCCGGCAAAAACACAACCACAAACTCGACATGCGGATACTGGATCTCAACCAGAAAGCAGCCGAATACGCTGCCCATTTTGCCGGCTCAAATTGGGTAGACCGCTGTAACACTTCTAGCAGGCAAACGTCTCGCTGCAATGCATGGAAACTCTTCCGCAGTCTAATTGATTCCCGCTCAAACGCGAGACAAAAGGCAGAAACATTTACACCGATATTTGCACTATTTCTACGACTCCACGACGCCACAAGCGCTCCCACTACGGAACTGATATATTTGCACTCAGTAGGACACGCAACGCTCCGAGCATCACCATGCAGGAAGGGAGAACTCGGCACTGGATGCTCATTATTGGTTGAGAATCAGAATTTTAATAATAAAGTTTGTGTACAATCACAGGAACTAAGTATACAGGAGGAGGTCCTGCACTCAAGAGACTGTATCGAGACCTCCTGTACAGAACCAATATGTTAGTAAACACTTCATAGCAACAGTAGTGAATTGTATCTGTCAAGCAAAAAATATAGTAGAAATGCGTACAAATGAGTGCATAAAATAGTATATTGCTAACATATCAAGACAGAGTGAAAAGTATTAGAAAAAGAAAAATCAAGCGATGCGAGAGTTTAATATTTTTATCCAAAAAAACATCGAACAAAAACCACGCGCCAATAAAACAAACAGTAACTCTTATAATTAGTCCGCGTGGAGAAAATACATTTTTACCAGTTTTTTTATTGGTGAAATGAGTTTGTAGTTTTATGCTGCGTGGAATAGTGTTCTATAGTGACATGGAAGTGAATTTTACAGTTTGCTTACCATAATTAACACGAATACTGAGAAAAAAATTTGTTGTTTAACGCCGATCAAGTATTACTATAAATGATAGGATTATAAGTAAGAAAAATGGTCGACCAAAGTTAGTTAATATTAGGTCTATGAAAAACAATACTTACGTTGCATTTAGTGACTTCAGTAAGAGTAAGGAGGTTATTATTGTGTGGTAGAACATCCTAGTAGCAGTTACACGACTTGCGCACCACTGCGCCCGTATCCATGCGGCCAAACACACGGTCAAAGCAAGGTAACGGTCGTAGATCGGCTGGCGACATGTGTGTTGACGGTTTGCGGCGTCGGCAATCTAACTAGGAGTGAACGAATTTCCGCACGTGGTGGTACATCCCTTGCCAGAAGTACTGATGTCGAATGAGGTGGTAACTTTTGTATACCCCGCAGTTCGCGCACTGTGGATCAGAGAGGAAGGACTCCCATATTGTCGACCGCATACTGCCGGCTGTCCTAGTATCCCCTGCTGGCTGTCGTCGCTGTCATTGCGTCCACGCAGGAGGCCGTCACGTATGGTGAAATGGTGAACTTGGCGACGCAAGGCTCGAGTAAATGCCGTTCAAAGTAGCCACTGCTGGCCCTCGGCGTTTTAATCGAGTCGGTGCAGGAGGCCGTCACTCATAGCAAATGCTGAGCTTGGCGACAAAAGCCTATAGAGTGAAGCGTTGTGGACAGAACAGAGAGGAAGTCGATCAGCGGGGCAATCCAATGATACTTGCACTGTTCGGTAGCGATGATGTGAACATCGATAACAAAAACAGCAGTAGAAGATACTGAGCATGCAGCATTTTCCTCAGGCAGAGGGGAGCGTGAGAGGGCATCAGTGTCAGCATGTCCATTGTGGTGCAGCTCGTGGATGTCCCATAGTCTTGCAAGTGAAGAGCCCTGCAGGCGTGGCCGCGTGCGGTATTCTTGAATGATGGCAGGCAATAATGCATTATGATCGGTAGCGACAACAAATGGGCGACCACACAAATAAGGTCGAAACTTTGTATGGGCCCGGATGATCTCCAGGTATCTCTATGACGGCATAATTCTGTCGGCTCTCGTAAGCGTATGCCTTGCGTATATGCCACGGCATGTTCGGGAAATCCGGGTTCGCGCTGCGCTGGGACAGCGCTGACGCCTACACCGCTGGCGTCCGTGCACACCTCCGTTGGGGCCATAGGTATATAGTGGGGAAGTATGGGAGGACAGGTCAAGAAATGGCGGAGTTCCGCGGATGCATCGTCACACACGAATGACCATGAATTCAGGGGCCCGTTATTCGAAGGATCTTTGTCAGCTGTGATATGACGGTGATAAAGTTTCGTATGAATCGCCGAAAGTAGGAACACAGGTCTACGATACTGCGCAGTTCTTTGACGGAGGAACGTCTAGGAAACGCAGCCATAACCCGAAGCTTGGGCAAATAGGGAATATTTTCATCCTTATACATGACGTAACCTAGGATTGTCAGTTGCGGGCTACCAATCGACACTTCTTCAGATTAGCTGGAGGCTGGCGTTGCTCGGACGTTTGAACACTTCTGTCGGACGTTGGAGGTGCGTGGAGAAATACGCAGTGAAAACAACCACGTCGTCCCGGTAACTCAAGCACGAGAGCCGTTTTAAGTTGCACAGAACAACGTCCATAATGCGCTTAAAGGTTGCGGCAGCGTTAAACAGACCAAGCTGCATGACTTTGATCTCGTACAAGCCGTCGGGTGTGACAAAAGCTGTCTTCGGTTGAGCGTCGTCCGGCATGGCTACTTGTCAGTGCTCCGAGCACGAATGGAGATAAGGGGAGAATTCGGCTCCTTGGGGGCTATCAATCGCGTATTTGATGCGCGGCAGGAAATAATCATA
Source organism: Rhipicephalus microplus (assembly GCF_043290135.1). Classification (NCBI taxonomy): domain Eukaryota; kingdom Metazoa; phylum Arthropoda; class Arachnida; order Ixodida; family Ixodidae; genus Rhipicephalus; species Rhipicephalus microplus. The sequence goes on from NC_134702.1 coordinate 206,956,598, forward strand.
TATTGTGAAAGTCGTCGGTAGTCCACACATAACCAAACAGAACCGCTTTTCTTCGCAACGAGAACAACAGGAGACGACCATGGGCTGTCCGAGGGTCTTATTACGTCGCGTCGGAGCACATCATCCACTTTCTGATTAATGAACTGACGTTCGACAGGTGACAAGCGATATGGGCGTCACCGTAATGGTGACTGGCAGCCAGTGTCTGTGCGATGCGTAACAGGGGACTTGCGGCCGAGAGACGACATCGAAATAAAAACGAAATTCTTGCAACATGCCACATCCTGTGAGCCCTGTATCTACGTAAGGTTGTTCGCAATAGAGGGACCAAACACATCAGCAGATGACGGATCAGACAAGAAAGAGCACTGATGGTACGGGAAGTGGGACAGCGCGAGTCATCTCGTCCGTCCAGGACTTGTGCGTCGTTGACGGGTTCCCTTCTGCCGAGATATTTCCCTTGAACCACCGTAACTATGTACGGGAGTTGGCTGGGGAGAATAGCAGCGTTGCCCTAAGTGACCTGCCCAGTCGCGAAAGGTATGAGCAACACTTTCCTACTGCAACCACGTTCAGATGTCGAAATGAGTGCAGTTGTGTTGGAGAGACCGCCGCAGAAAACCGACTGACACAGGCGTTGACGAGCTTGAAGGCACTGTCACATCGTTTTTGACAAAGTTCTTTCTCAGTGCCGAAGGACTGTCTACCGGCGTGAAATGTAAGAACATCAAGAGTTCAGTTTCAGTGGAGGCACAATAAATGACTGCGCCATGCCACGAGGGGAAATTCTACCCCAGGATGACGTCATGAGAGCATGCATTAACGATGATGATTCGACAACATACAGGCTATCCTGTATGACGACCCAAGCAGTGCACACTGCTGCAGGGTGAATACTCTGCGCACTAATGGTACGGAGGGGCATTCCATAAACCATCGTCATAACTTTTCGGAGTAAGCGTGAAAGTTTTGCATCCATAACTGATACGCCAGCTCCAGTGTCAATAAGGGCAGATGGGCGAACAACGTCCGCAAACACGTCAATGACATTCGACAGATTTCCCTGAGAGCTTTCGCGCTCCAATAGTGTCACAGCCCTTCCCTCGTAAAAGGCGACTTCTTTTAATGCTCTTGAGCGGCCGAACGTGGCCCATGGGCCACGGGGATCAACGCCGTATAGAGACGGAGACCAACAAGTGGATGAAGCTGGACGAGACGCCAACACGTTGTAGCACGAATCTCCGTAATCAATCGTTTGTTCTGGGAAAAAACGCTCTCTGTAACAAGCTATCATCCGCATAAGCCGGCATAACGGATGAGCACGATTACGATATCATTTCTCGAAAATTTTATTTTTAGCAGCTGCAAGTCTTACTTCTTTTCCCCTCCCTTCTCTGGCCCCTTCAGACCCGAAAAATGAAATCAATTAATTAAACCGCTGCGTTAATACTTTGAAATCAAACCTCGTCCCGCTTTTGTCTGTTCTTTTCTCTTCATCGCGTTTCCTCTTCACCCCACTGTTCAATGCTGTTCAAACAAAAGCGCATATATATAACAAAATGGGCGTGGTTCATCGCCATGTTTTTATTTTAGTCCTGAATATACTATGAGGTACGCCTACAAAAACTATTACTCTGCTAGGGCTGCACCTACTACTACTACTGTGAATACTGGTACTAGTTCAGTTTACCGGGTTTTACCCGTCGCTCAAGGCAGAAAAGTGTGACCACTGCAACCCTTACGTCAGCCGCGTTTTCCTTGCACGGAGCACGCACACTTGCCTTCGCGCATACGCGTCGGCAGAAATTGTTTTAGAAGGTGCAAACTCAGGTTGCATTTCGACTAGGGGAGGCGGGGAAAGCTCGTATACCATTGGGGAGGGGGGTATCGTGGCAAATGCTTGTGTTGCTTTAGGGAGGAAATCGTTCCTTTTGCAGCCCCCTGCCGACGCCCATGCTTTCGCACTAGTGATCCTGTGCCGATAATAATATTTGGCTTATTGTTGGGCGGTGCTAAATCAAAAGCGTAGAATGTGCTCTTACGTATGATCCGGGGAGATGCTGCCGATGTTCCTCCTGGAAACAGAAAATAAACAACAAAATTTTTATTGATTGCGTTCTTGTATACAGAAGCGACAGTGTGGGACATGTTTTAGGATAACAAGTGATGACTACCTAGCTACATATAGTTGCTTTCTGACGCTGTTTCACGCTAAGACGATATTACACATCTGTTATCCGTAGGTCCCGTCACCTAGCAAGTGATAAGATATGAAATAAAGACTAGAACGGCAGAGGCGGTCCCTCAAAAGTTCACCGCCAGCAACATCGACATGTACTATCGGCATCAAATGAAACGCGAACAGTGGAGCGCGTGGCACAAGCCTTATCAATGGCATGGTGCGCGCCATCCACCAGTCATTGACACAGACATGCCCGCACATCCAGTGTGGCAGCACTGCATGGTCCCCCTACAGTGCAATATTTCTGCTTGTGTTCCAGGCATGGTACTTGAAAGGAACAAAATAAAAAATACAGAGGTTAAACTACTGCAGCCGAAGGCGAGTATTGTAGCACGGTTTGTCATCACGCAGTCAATCATCACGGAATGCCTCGCGAATTCTATTTATAGTAGACAAAGGTCACTTCACAATGCTGGCAATTTCACGCTGTTTCACTTTGTTACAAGCTGTCACTCTAGCGTCGCCAGCGCGAAGTCGGCGACGGGAATGACAGCAGGTTAGTTCGTTCCGTACGCAAGCAGAGACAGTGAAGAGATCTGAGACGTGAGAAAACAAAACAAACTTTACTCTAGTGATATTGCAGCACACGGGATCTAGTACAACACTTCAATACAACTAACACAATTGTCACAGAACGAGCGCTAAAAATGAGCGCGCCGCCAAATTCTTGCGACAACGGGCGGGAGAAACGCCGCGAGGTCAAAAGAAAAAAAAAGAAAACAAGCATCCAGGGCTCCCCGGGCGCGCGACGCCTCTCCTCTCGGAAGCGGTGAAGCGATGAACCTCCTCACCCCACAGCGGCGGCCGGGCAAGCGCTCGATTTTTCCAGAACGAAAGGGGCGTGGTCATACCGAGTTGAATCATCCTCCGGGGAGGGCATTCCAACCGTCTCACTCTCCCCTCAGCCTTCGCCGCGTATCGCGCCGACGAAATGACGAGAAATTTCTGGAAGGTGGCGCGGAAGGTATTTAATCGAGCGGCCGAGACGAGAAATCAGGAGGAGACGGAAGTGAGCACCAGAGCGCGTAGGGATTCCGCCGTGTAGTCGGCGAAGGGTTTTGGTCCGTAGGGACGAAGCCGGAGATGAAGAGGATTCCCACCTGCTGGTGAAGGCTCGAGCTACAGGCAAGAGCGTGTGTTTACCGCTATTGAGCGAGGACGCGTGGCAACAGCTGCGTGTGTGAAGCCGACGTGGTTCCGGCGAAGAAGTTGAAGTTTGAAGAGTGGCCTATTGAAGACGGGAGTTTTCCTGGAAGAGAAACTCCGGCGAGGTTTCCTGGAAGAGAAACTTCGAGGGCTGCGGAACGACAACAACGCTGGGCTTTGAGTGAGTGATTCTCGGAAGAGTATCATCTAGACTTTGGCTCCAAGAACTTTGGACTGAATAGGTTTTCTATCCCTTTAGTCTTTGAGTGTCTTGGTTGTTCAATGCATGCGACTGCATTGTAGTGCGTATTGTTGTCTGTGTCCGTTGTTTGAGTGTGGCTAATTGTACTGTGTAGTGTGTTGATTGATTGAGGACGTATTGTATGTAACTATTGTGGAGTGTGCATTCTCGTGTATTGTTTCGATCTGCCAATTTTGAGAATATAATATTTGTTTCAGTTATCAACTCTCGGCTCTGACTTGTTCTTTGGGCCACAGCCGGCGTCCGCTGGCGCACCAAAAAGGACCACTTCTAAATTGTCCACGCTTTCGTGGTGCGGTTCGGGGGGCCGATACTTCGGCTCTTGGAATTAGCCCGGCGATCGCCTCCCTAATGAACGGGACCGGTGTGACAATTAATCTGGCGTCCGCGACAGGACCTTTTGGTGCACAGTGTGTCCAAAGTAGTGAGAAAGAGCCTCGAGTTGTTGATAGTGCTATCGGAACGATTTTGTGTGTTGTTCAGTGTTCTCGTTAACGAGTGCAGGGGAGTGTTCCGATAGACTGATTTAGGCAGATACTTTTTGCACGCGGCAAGGTTGTATTTGCGAGTTGCGAGACACAATGGATCTCGAAAAGTTAGTTGCGCTTGGTGAGAAGATGGGTCTTTCCGGCGCCGAACTACGGAAATGGGTAAGCCAGAAGGAGAAAGAGGCAGCTGAGAGAGCCAAGGAAGAAAAAGCAGCTGAGCTGGAACGAGAGAGGTTGGCGGTCGAAAGAGCCAAAGCGGAAAAAGAAGCTGAGTTGGAGAGAGAGAGGTTGGCGGCAGAGAGGGCCAAGGAAGAAAAGGCAGCTGAGTTGGAGAGAGAAAGGCTGGCCGCTGAAAGGGCGAGAGAAGAGAGAGAAGCAAAGGAGCGACAGCTGAAAGAAAGAGAAGCAAAGGAGCGACACCTGAAAGAAGAAAAAGAGGCAAAAGTGCGACAGCTGAAGGAAGAAAGAGAGCAGCAATTGAAGTTGGAGCTGGAGAGAGAAAAGTTGGCAGCCGAAAGGGCGAGAGAAGAAAGAGAAGCGGAGATGGCTGAAAGGGAACGGCAGCGGCAGCACGAGACGGAACTCGAGCGGCTCCGTTTGCAACAGCGAAGCGAAACTCCCGTCCAAGCTAGAGTTGAAAGCAGCGAACGGGAAGATCACGGCTTCCGCTTGAACCCAAGCAAGCTACTCGTAGCGTTTGATGAAAGAAAGGACAACCTAGACGCGTACCTCCACAGATTTGAGACGATTGCGAGGAGCCAGAATTGGCCGGAACAGCAATGGGCAAATGCTTTGAGTACTTGCTTGAGTGGTGAAGCGCTCAGTGTGTACGGTAGGCTGACGCCGACCGATGCAGCCAACTACGCAAAGGTGAAAGCTGCTTTGTTGAAGCGATTTAGATTCACTGTGGAAGGATTCCGGGACAGATTTCGGACAGGAAAGCCAGCTGACGGTGAGACAGCTACGCAGTATGCCGCCCGACTTTACCATTATTTCGACAGATGGATTGAACTTTCAGGGACAGCGCAGGAGTACGATGAGCTTAGAGAGCTGCTAATTAGAGAACAATTTCTTACTAGTTGCCACCCAAGCCTGTCACTGTTTTTAAAAGAGAGGAAGGCTGACTCACTTGAAGACATGCTTGACTTGGCTGATCAATTCTTGGAAGCGCAAGGTGGCACTAATTTGGCCAAGGTCAAGAAGGATTGTCCCGATGATTCGAAGAAATTGGTTCCCGAAGAAAAGAAGCGTGCACCAGAGAGCATTCCGCGATGTTTTCTGTGCAACCGAGTGGGTCATCGCGCGAAAAACTGTCGAACAATCTTTACGAGCCCTACGGTAGTGAAATGTTTTAAGTGTGGTCAGACTGGGCACAAAGCAGATGCATGTCGAAACGGAGCGAGTCAAACTCACCAGGTATCCTGTGTGCAAGCGGCACCGAAATCTGATAATAATGCCGTCACCGATGGATTCGTAGAGTTGAAGAATGGGGAGAAAATTCCTATTGTGGGTGCTGTAATGTCAAAACAGCCAACCGGTGTTACGAAAGGAATGCCAACGCGGCCTGGAAAAGTTGCGGGCAAAAAGATTACGGTGTTAAGAGATACCGGCAGTTCCACTGTTATCGTGCGGAGAAATTTGGTACGGGAAAGTGAGTTGACAGGCAGAACGAAACCGGTTTGCCTAATTGACCGTACGGTTCGGATGCTTCCCGAAGCAGAAATTGAGGTTGAAACCCCGTACTTCAGCGGGAAGGTTACTGCTTTATGCATGAAGACCCCCCTGTATGACCTTGTCATCGGAAACATCGACGGGGCGCGAGGGCCAAGTGATCCAGAATGTTTGGGAGAAGACCCGAAGATAGAGCCCTCGCCAACACAGCGGCCGCGAGATACAGTGGAGGAGCATCCCGTGACGGATCTCACTAGAGCCCAAGGTGAAGCTGCGGCGCAAGAGACAGCGAAGGAGAAGACGATCGGGTCGAATAAGTTCACGGGCCGAGCAACCGGACTTACGTCGGCACAACATCAACCGACCGACAGTGTAAAGGAGACGGAGTTGGCCAGCCGGGCAAAATGTAGAGGCATGATCAAGCGGGTAAATAAACAGACAGGACCCGTCGAATGTAATGACGCGTTAACGGTGTCGGAAGAGACAGCGATGGCTGAGACGATGCCTCAGATATCGTCGTTGGAAAGGGCTCGCCGAAAAAGAACGTGGAAACACAACAAGAGATCGAGCGAGCACCGCAAGAAAGGACGCAAGCGCAGCTCAAAGTACAGAGGATAAGTGCTGATGTCAAAGCAGAATGTGTTTGGCAGGGCTGAGTGACATATGTTGTGTTAATGTTCTTGTTATCCTGTGTCTCAATTGTATGTCGAGCGAGTCAAAGTGTTCTGTGCTGTGATGTGATGTATAGTGTGGTATAATTGTTGTAATGAGAGAACTTTGTACGTTCGTATTGTTTGGAACAAGTGATGAAGTGTTGTCGTCGTGCACCTGTGGTTATATTTCATGTGCTGTGTAATTGAATTACAATGTACAATTGTATTAAGTGATCTATTGTGAATGTGAAGTGTCATGAGCGACTGATGGTGTTACAGTCTGTGAGAGTGTGTGGTGACTTTTCGCGCTCGTTTGTGTGGTTTTGAATATTATGAGATAGTATTCTTAAAGTGGGGGGCAGTGTCACAGAACGAGCGCGAAAAATGAGCGCGCCGCCAAATTCTTGCGACAACGGGCGGGAGAAACGCCGCGAGGTCAAAAGAAAAAAAAGAAAACAAGCATCCAGGGCTCCCCGGGCGCGCGACGCCTCTCCTCTCGGAAGCGGTGAACCTCCTCACCCCACAGCGGCGGCCGGGCAAGCTCTCGATTTTTCCAGAACGAAAGGGGCGTGGTCATACCGAGTTGAATCATCCTCCGGGGAGGGCATTCCAACCGTCTCACTTACCCTCAGCCTTCGCCGCGTATCGCGCCGACGAAATGACGAGAAATTTCTGGAAGGTGGCGCGAAAGGTATTTAATCGAGCGGCCGAGACGAGAAATCAGGAGGAGACGGAAGTGAGCGCCAGAGCGCGTAGGGATTCCGCCGTGTAGTCGGCGAAGGGTTTTGGTCCGTCTGGACGAAGCCGGAGATGAAGAGGATTCCCACCTGCTGGTGAAGGCTCGAGCTACAGGCAAGAGCGTGTGTTTACCGCTATTGAGCGAGGACGCGTGGCAACAGCTGCGTGTGTGAAGCCGACGTGGTTCCGGCGAAGAATTTGAAGTTTGAAGAGTGGCCTATTGAAGACGGGAGTTTTCCTGGAAGAGAAACTCCGGCGAGGTTTCCTGGAAGAGAAACTTCGAGGGCTGCGGAACGACAACAACGCTGGACTTTGAGTGAGTGATTCTCGGAAGAGTATCATCTAGACTTTGGCTCCAAGAACTTTGGACTGAATAGGTTTTCTATCCCTTTAGTCTTTGAGTGTCTTGGTTGTTCAATGCATGCGACTGCATTGTAGTGCGTATTGTTGTCTGTGTCCGTTGTTCGAGTGTGGCTAATTGTACTGTGTAGTGTGTTGATTGATTGAGGACGTATTGTATGTAACTATTGTGGAGTGTGCATTCTCGTGTATTGTTTTGATCTGCCAATTTTGAGAATATAATATTTGTTTCGGTTATCAACTCTCGGCTCTGACTTGTTCTTTGGGCCACAACCGGCGTCCGCTGGCGCACCAAAAAGGACCACTTCTAAATTGTCCACGCTTTCGTGGTGCGGTTCGGGGGGCCGATACTTCGGCTCTTGGAATCAGCCCGGCGATCGCCTCCCTAATAAACGGGACCAATGTGACAAAAATACATCAACACTTGATACAACCAAAAAAAGATATAACAAACAATAACTGAGCTTACGAGAGAGAACTATTACAAACTCCACAACTAACAACAATAGAACTACGGAGGAGAAAGTTCGAAGATATAAACAGTGATGACCGGCAGCGTTGCGTCCCCGACGATCGGATGCGAGAAGTTGAAGAGAGTTCTGGCACGACTGCGATGTCGGCGGTGTTGCAACGCTGGTGGCTCCGGGAGGCTAGTGCTTGCAGGCGACCTCGGGCAGGTTGAGCTAACTCGAGGCGAAGTCCTGATGTCTACGTTACAGAGGTTAATATCGCGTCGCAACTAGACGAACGGCTAAGTTTAGGTGGCCAGCTAACACAGAGCCACACTAAAAACTTCTAGAAGAAATACTTGTTGATCTGCTTCTAAACCATGTTGGTCAGCGACTAGACTGCCTAGCAGGGCAAAATCCTGCTCTTAAATCCCCGTCGTGTCTCCTCGCTCTCTTCCTTGGGAACAAGAGACCTCTACATGGGTCCAATCATGCGCGTTTCATTGATGGAAACTCCGCCCCAAAATATATTAACCCCACCCCTTTTTAATTAGGAGAGGGCCTTCAACTAGTGAGAGTGACAACTTGTTGGGATGTTGTCGTACGACTTGGCCACCAGAGGTTTTCCCACGGTTTCCCCCGTGGGAACGGTCAGACTGTTTGGCTCTTAGCTGGTGCGTCCCGTAGTCTAATCCTTGTTCGGGGTACATCGCGGCCTTCCACGACCCTGCAGACGCCACCGCAGTTACAAAGGATCAAACGTCGGCGGCGACGTTCGAAGAAGAGCACCCCATTCTTCACTTCTCGGCTCTCTTTCATACGCCCGCCGTTCCCATGGTCAGTGGGGAGTACGGCGCCCGTTAATTGCCGTGACGCGGGGTCGCCAAAAATGGCCGTCCGTGACACACTTCGTGCCGGTGAAGCAAAATAACTTGCGCGCTCTCTTCTGAAAAAACACTCGGCATTTCCAGTTAAAATGAAGCCTTTTCGGGTCGTTCTCTGAATGAAGGGTGTAGGTGAAGCAGCGCTGGCGAACGAGATACGACAATCGTTTGAAAATCAACCGCAAACCGATTATATTTCTCTTTTTTTAGCGTGCCAAGACACCGATTGCACTGCGACGCTGCAGTAAAAGCAAGGAATTGCGAGTGATACGATCACAAGCGCTCGGCAAAACCACGATTTCCACCATTGTCACCTTACGAAAACTACAGTAGAAACGGAGATAACGGACTCTAGGTGGATCGCGCAGTGCTGCCAAACCGGATGTGCACGCCTGTCAATGGGGATGGCTGGACGGCCACCACTATACTGTTTCTAATGCTTGAAACACGCGCTTCGCTGTTCGGGTTTCATTTGATACCGATAGTACGTTTCCTTTCTCGCCAGTGATGTGCTGTGAATACAATAGACGAAAATATGTCAGGAGTGGAAACGTTTCCACATGTGTTTTCCGTACATGCACAAGCGCTGCAGCACCTTGCTGCTGTTTCTCAAAAAGCTGCCACCTTATCCGGCGTTTGAAATAGCTTCCCCTTTCGAGCAAACAAAGCATTGATTTTGATTGATTTTGTGGGGTTTAACGTCCCAAAACCACTATTCGATTATGAGAGACGCCGCAGTGGAGGGCTCCGGAAATTTTGACCACCTGGGGTTCTTTAACGTGCACCCAAATCTGAGTACACGGGCCTACAACATTTCCGCCTCCATCGGAAATGCAGCCGCCACAGCCGGGATTTGATCCCGCGACCTGCGGGTCAGCAGCCGAGTACCTTAGCCACTAGACCATCGTGGCGGGGCCAAGCAAACAAAGCATTTCTGTTCATTGCGTACATTTATATTCACAAATCATGTGTAGCTTATGTTACAATCTGTTGGCCCGAAATAATGACACTATGAGCGGTGCCAAAGAGAAGGAGCGGGATAGGCAGCTCAATCTCCCCCACAATACTTCGTAATTTCACTTATGTATGCCTATCTTTACATTCAATTCACATATACAGGCGCGCGCACGAACATACATAAATTATGGTTGAACCCCCCCCCCCCCCCCCTCGAAAAAAATTGGCAGTTACCACGTACAGCGGGAATCAATGATATGCGAAGCGCGAATAAGGAAGGGTGATAGGGCACTTTAACATCAGCACAACGTTAAGAGGTGGAGGTAAATTATGCGGCACACGACTCCTATGGCATGATTATCATGTTTGGACGTTTCCTTTACCTTCGTCATCTATTAACGTCACATGATACTAACTTTGATTATATGCAGCTAGCGAAATGGCCGCGAGCGTGCTATGAGCGTAGCATCTAGTCATGTTTTTCATAAAATTGATATCATGTTTATCGTAATTCGGCGTGTCATTTACATTCATCGTCCATTCGCGTCACGTAATACCAAATTTGGCATATGTGAAGCTAGTGAAACGGCTGCGATAATGCCACGAGCGTAGCATGTAGTCATGTTTTGCATGAAACGCATATTATGACTATCTGGTTTGTACGTGTCATTTACTTCCGTCGTATATTCACTTCCCGTGATACCGAATTGGGTACATGTGGAGCAAGCGCAACAGCGGTGAGCGCGTCAAGAAGGGCCCAATATACTCCTACGCAACGTTGCCGCACGCGAAGGTATACGGCGCAGCAACGCCAGCAAAATGCGAACTCTTTACAGTGTGACGTCAGGCGTGACCGGTGCGACCAGCGTCCGTCGCCTCGGCCCGGTGGAAAGCGGTGCAAAATGCGACATGCTGCATTTCACGTCGACGGCGTTACTTAGACAGCACCACGTCTGCCTCTATTCATGACGGAGGGACGCCGCATGCGCTCAAACGCGCGTGCGTCAAAGGAACGCAGCGCGGCGCGTGCCTGCGAGTATATGGCATGCAGCTCCACAATGAAACTCTTTGCACAGATCCACTGATCTCTACTAGGGGGATTTCGGCGCCTGGCGTGGCATCGCTGGTGTGACGCGATAAAATTAACGCCGCAGTGTATTGGTGCCTTGAGTTTGGTGTATAATAATGTCTTTACTTGACACTAATTTCAATATTATATAGTTTGCACCAGCCACCAGCCACATACCTTCGTCATCTATTCTTGACGTAATGCCAAATTTTGGCATGTGTGACGGTAGCGAAACGGCCGCGAGCGCCTGATGCGTGTGGGGCGTAGTCATGTTATATGACACGGATGTCATGTTCGTCATGTTGAGACCTCTCATTTACCTATGTCGTCCGTTCGCGTCACGTAATACCGAATTCGCTACATGCGAAGCTATAGCGAAACGGCCGCGAGCGCATCGAGAGCGTCGCATGTAGTCACGTTTTTACATGACACGCACCTCACGATTATCATGTTTGCACCAGTCACATACCTTCGTCTTCCATTTACATCCCGTAATACCAAATTTTGTTCATTAGAAGCTAGCGAAACGGCCGCGAGCGCATCATGAGCATGGCATGTAGTCATGTCGTTATATGACACGCATCTCATGATTATCATGTTTGCATCAGTCACATACCTTCGTCATGCATTCACGTCCCGTAATACCAAATCGGTATATTTTACCCGCGTTAGCGCGAGGGATTTTAAGGCTCTCTTACAGCCACCTATCATGATCATTGTCGCATCACTTGTCGACTGACCTGGCGTTCTTTGGCCATCAAATGGCCCTTGCGCCATAAAACATCACACATCACCACCAAATCGGTATATGCAAAGCTAGTGATATGGCTGTGAGCACATTATGAGTATGGCATGTAGTCATGTTGTTAAATGACACGCATGTCATGATTTTTATGTTAGGGTCTGTCGCTTGTGTTCGCCATGCTGTCATGCCATACATACCAGTTTTGCCGGATATCATGTGAATGAAACCACCGCAAGCGCGGCAATACCGTGACATGTAAATTATGACATTTATGACACGCATGTCATGATTTTCATGTTACGACTAGCTAAATATGTTCTTCATACAGTCATGTTATGCCATACCAAGTTTGGTATCTATACCATTATCCAAACAGCCAGGAGAGCTAAAAGCCGTAGGCGGCTAGATAGATAGATAGATAGATAGATAGATAGATAGATAGATAGATAGATAGATAGATAGATAGACACGCTTAAAGTTCCTGAAGTTCGCCAAGAAACGCTTCGCATTTAAAAATTCTAGGTGCACCCCTACGGGAAAAATCGTGTTTACACGGAGTGGCTTTCTCGTTGTGTTTCAGACTAGACTTCGTAATCCTTCGGAAGTGGCAGTGATTCGCCCATTCAGCCACTGTAAATGAGCTTGATTGTAGTGTTTTTTTTTTTAGAGGAGCCTTAACAGTCATTGTCGTAACTGCGGTTGCAGCCCTCTTTTCGAACAGTGTGTGATAGTGGCTAGCCACGCTTTCATTAACTCGCGACATTATACAAGTGGAACATGTACACAAATTAAGCAAGAGATACGTAAGCATTCTGTGCCTGGCACATACGGTTTGTGCAAACATGTGCACGTGCTGTGATTTGACCGTGGATGTATTGATTGGGCTTGCATTTATCCTTGCCTTTACGTATATATTCTTACATTCTGCAAAACGAGCCGGTTGGAAATCAACGCTCTTGTCTATTCTGTAGCAATTTTTCGCACGCTCGAGCGTTGTGAAATTCATCACAAACCCAGACCTACTATACCACGCTTCTACACTTGTAAGCGTATACTATTCGCGCTCATCACGCCCACGTAGAGCCAGATAATGAGCTTGTCACTCACTCGTATGAACTTGCAGTGACCGTCGAAGAGGAAGCTTGTCCGGAATGCGCGGCGGAGCGCGTTTGTCGCCTGCCGGCGGCCATGACCACTGAGCCGTCGTCTGCTCAACCGATGTCGTTGGCACACCAACGCGCTGGACGTCAAGGGGCGCCGATGGATCGCACATGAAAGCAATATGCATTATAAGTACACGTAGTTTGTGTGCGTAGTCGGCGTCAAAGGTTAGACCACTAAATTTCAAAAAAAAAACAAAAACAAAAACAAAGTTTGCAGACACTTTTGGCTTTTGTTGGCCGAACAGCCCAATATATGTTAGCGCGTTCTGCAAAACGCCGCCGACATTATATTTAGGGCTGCCTGTCAAAGCAGCTCTAAAACTCAGCCTTTACTTGCGTCTTGTTGTCCTGAAACTGTCGACGTTAACTCTACAGCTCTATGATTCTACTGCTCACGCACATCGCGCCATCTACCGGAAGTGGTCGTTGGCCAAAACGGAACCTAATGGGAAATCGATGAAATATATATATATATATATATATATATATATATATATATATATATATATATATATATATATTGTGAGCATTATTCATGCGCGTCATTTCATCATATGTACGTACTCATCATCATCAGCCGCCTGGCCTGTGTTGTGGGGCAGAGGTGTTCGACAAGTAAAAGAAGTGTCTTGCAGCCAAATCGTTGCCTTACAAGTGGTGGAGAGTGCTTTCCGGTCCCCTGGTCCTCTCTCTGCAGCGCTTTTTTTTGTTATCTTCGACTACCAACCATCCCTGGAGCTCCGGTCGGGTCGCCGTCTGCGCAGTCAGCCCACGGTCATGTCCCAAGACGAGCACAACAACACGGCTCCATCCACCGCACCTGCACCCCTGGGCATGCCTTCTTGGACTGTCACCGCCCCTCAAAAAGATCCACCGATGTTCGCCGGCCTTCGCGGTGAAGACGTTGAAGACTGGTTGGTTGAGTACGACCGTGTGAGTGCGCTTAACTATTGGCATGATTCTGTGAAGTTGTCCCGCGTACCGTTCTGTCTGACGGGGGTCGCCAAGACATGGTTTCTCAACCATCAACTGGATTTCCCGGACTAGTCTACCTTTAAGCAGCAGCTCCGTCAGATATTTGCCAACCGTTTTGTCCGTGCAGACATAGCCAAACGGAAGCTTGCTGAACGTGTTCAGCACTCCGGCGAGTCTTATACCTCGTACATTAAGGATGTCCTCGCCCTATGCCGTCGCATCGACAGCTCGATGACGGAACATGACCGCGTTCGCCACCTGCCCAAGGGCATAGGCGCCGTCGCATTTAACGCTTTAGCGGCAAAGAACCCCACCACGGTCACGGATATCATCAGTACGTGTCAGCGACTCGATGACCTTCAACTTATACGTTTACAACCTGACACTGGGGATCTCAGGCCAACGCATGACAATGAGCTCCGGTCGTTGATACAGTCCATGATCCGCGAGGAGCTGCAACTCCAGGCCACCTCGTTGTCTTATGAGCTCTGTATAACGCCTTCTGCAGGCAGCCTCCGCAACATCGTCATGGAGGAGCTGGCATCCATGACGTGTGAGCAAGTCCCGAGCTCGCATACCACTCCAAACCGACATACGCTGAGGTGGTTGCAGCGTCACCTTCTCAGCAATCGCCGCACTATGTGTCAACTACGCAGCCCTCCCTTAATGCCCTTGCCCCAAGGGCACCACCTCCTTCTTTCCATGCCTGGCGTCCAACTCGACCGATTTGCTATTATTGCGGAATACGTGGCCACATCTCACGGTTCTGTCGTCGACGTCAACAGGACGAAAGGCGGGGCTATGGTGACTTCGAGAGGGATGAGTTTGCCCCTGCTCCACAACATCGCCACCCATATCAACTGTACCAACGGCGCTCACCATCTCCGCAGAACTTCGACGCAGCCAGTACATTCCGCTCCTCACGCCGTCGTTCCCCATCACCTATGCGCCGTTCCTTGTCCCCACTCCATCCGGCTACACGGCGTCTGATCACCGCCCGGAAAACTAAACAGTGCAGCTTCAGGAGGGAAAGCTGCACTTGGCGGACTGCATCGAACTCCTCCAGAACGCCCTTCAAATGTACTTTCAGTGTGTGTTGAGGGTATATGGACTGAAGCCTTGGTGGACACAGGTGCATCGCTCTCAGTTATTAGTGTGGACTTGTGTTCCCGTTTGCGCAAAGTGAAGACACCATATGATGGCCCTCCCCTTCGCTGTGCTAATGCAGTTTTTGTTCAGCCTTCTGGTGTTTGCACAGCACGAGTTTTTATTGAGGGCATCCTTCACCATATATAGTTCCTCGTTCTGTCATCGTGTACTAATGCGCTCATTTTAGGGTGGGACTTTCTCTCCTCAGCTTCAGCCGTGATACCCTGCCGTCAGAGGATCATTCGTATGTCATATCCCATCCGGAGCCATCCCATCCGGAGTCGTCTTCAGCCACCAGAGATGAGTGCCACACCGTTGATACAATTTTGTTGCTGTGGCTTTACCATTACCAGGACCTGGACAGCGCTACCGAAACCGCAATCTACCTCAGCCTGCTGAAGTTTCAAGCTCTTATCAAGTTTGTGCTGGGGGCGTTGTTTTTTTGCAACTGGCTTCACTCAGGCAGCAGCAGCGACGGTGAAAGGACGCACGCTAACCTACTGTCTGCACTCTTTGCAGGTTGGTTAACTTTCATATTGAACATTATATGCACCTAGTTTCTTCGCTGCTGCTGCTGCTGAAGTTTTATTGGGCATTGTAGTCACAACAGTGTTTTTCGTTCTAATCTTCAATATTTGCCTCTTTCTTTGTGTGCACAATAGCATTTTTCGTGCAGTTTTTTACTTGAAGTGATTGAAACAATGAGGGATAAAAATTCGGACGACATGGGCAGTATTGCGGCGACCCTTGCTGAGAGGCAGCCTAATAGCATTAAAGAGGTCGTGAAATTTCTAGGTGATCTGGTGGGAAGACTTGACGTGTTCTCGACTGAAGTTAAATGTGAAATAGCTAAGGTCGCTTCCTCGAACTCTAAAATAGTCACTGAACTTGGAAGTGCTCGAGATGCTATTGCTTTCATGAATGAGAGCTTTGAGCTCTTTAGGACTGACGTGGAGGCTTTTCGCAAGGAGAATAACGTGGTCAAGGCTGAGAGTGCGAAGTGTCGTAAGGAAAACGAAGAACGGCGGAGGGACCTGAAAGAAGCTAGACGGGAAATTGTCGAGCTGAAGCAATACAGCCGAAATATGAATATTGAAATCCAAGGTCTTCCGCTAATCGAAAAAGAAAACTTGGAGAAAACTGTCGCAAACATCGCCAAGTGCTTAAGAACTGATGTCACAGATAACGACATTGACGTCGCGCACCATGTACTATCGAAAGATAAAAAGAAATCAAATGTGGTCGTCAGATTCCTCACCAGAACGGCGCGAGACAAGATGTTGTCCGCAGCAAAAAAGATTAAACTAGATAACACTCGTCTTGGTTTTGACAACAGTAACCCTGTATATATAAATGAACACCTGTGCATGGAAATGAAGGTTCTGCTCAGTAAGGCGCGGCAAGCAAGGCGTGAAAGAGAATGGAAATATGTATGGGTATCACAGGGCAGGATCTTCATGCGGAAAGCAGACAGGACACCTGTTTTAAATGTAAATTCTGAGGCGGATCTGGCTAAAGTAGTCTAGCTTAGTAGTAGACTTATATTTCTGCTGTAAACAATGGCAATGTATTCCAGCGTTTCTGAATTGAACTAGTGGCCCTCATAGGCAGCCCATGACATTCCTTCATATTAATATGCAGTCAGCTCGTTCGAAAGAAGAAAACTTTCTGTTGTTTCTTGATGAGTTCAATTTTTTCTTTTCCGTTATTATGATGACTGAAACTTGGCACCGTAGTGAAACAGACGTGTTTTGTATTGACGGATATAATTTTGTGTACCAAAATAGAAAAATGAGAATTGGTGAAGGTGTATGCTTGTATGTCAAAGCTGAAATAACGTATGAGTATTGTGAAGATCTGTCTCTGTGCACCGATGACCTTGAGGCGTTAACTTTACAGTATCACAACTACATTTTCGTTGCAATTTACAGGCCACCAAGTGGAAATTTTGATTCATTTATTCAATACTTAGAAAACCTATTTTCCGTTGTAAACCAATTTAATTACAAACTTGTGCTGGGAGGTGATCTTAACATAGATATGTTGAGCGACACACAAAAACAGATGAGACTTTCAGACCTTCTTGCTTCTTTTTTCTTAACAAACGTACTTACCATTCCAACACGTATTACTGATACCACTTCTACTCTATTATACTTGTTTATCACAAGTAATACAAACAGTACCTTACAGGCAGGTGCGCTGCGTGCCCCGATAAGTGATCATTTGCCCATATATCTAGTCATAGAAAATATCACCAGTGTAAGAAGTCAAATCTTTCCTGCCGTTCACTCTCAACAAATTAATCCGCGAACGCTAGCTTCTTTTAGAGAGGAAATTAGAACTCTCAATTGGAACAACGTTCTATCTAGTTCTTCTGCTGATCTTGCTCATGATTGTTTTATTGATACTCTATGCTCAGTGTATAAAAAACATTTTACTTACAAAGCTTTAAAGAGACCAAAACGGGCGCGCAAACCTTGGGTTTCTTCCACAATACTCAATATGATAAAAGAAAAATATAGGTTATATCAAGAGTTTCTGATAAAGCGAGACCCGGATAAATTTAAAGCTTTTAAAGTATACAGAAATAAACTCACTAAACTACAAAAACAAGCTAAACGCGATTATCCCTTCAAGATGTTTGACGGTGTCACCGATTCTAAGCAATTGTGGAACAAACTTAATGCTATTATATCTACCAAACAAGTGCCTAACGATATTAGTGAGCTGGTGATCGAAAATAAAATATACAAGGGCGCCGTACTAGCAAACAAATTTAACGAGTACTTTACCTCACTAGTTGACAGTAGTCATAATTGTGATTCATCAGGTTATTTGCCTCCTGCTTTAAATAATTCTGTGTTTGCAAATCTTACAGACGTGCAAGAGGTCATCAGCCTTTTTCAGCATTTCAAATTGAGTAAAAGCGAGGACATAGATGGCTTAAAATTAGAACCTATAATATACATTTTAGATCTCATATGCGCCTGCTTAGTACATATTTATAATCTCGTGTTCACCACTGGGCTGTTTCCTCAGAGAATGAAAAACGCTAAAGTAACGGTTATATATAAGGGTGGGGACAAAAGCAATTTAGGAAACTACAGACCGATTTCGATTTTACCAGTTTTCTCTAAGGGGTCTGAAAAAACTTATTTTCATTCGGTTATCAAATTTCTTTAATAAACACAACATTATTACGCCGTCACAGTTCGGTTTTCAGTCAGGCCTCTCAACCGAATATGCCTTGCTATACCAAAAGGAATTGATTTTAAGAAATATAGAAGGAAAAAAACTTACCCTAGGAATATTTCTAGATTTCTCGAAAGCTTTCGATAGAATAAACCATGATATTTTGCTAGAAAAACTTGACTGTTATGGAGTTCGTGGTACCGTTTTAGCTTTAATAAGAAGCTATTTATCTAATAGGAAACAATGTGTATCAATTAATCGAGAGCTATCATCATCCATGAACGTTAAGAATGGCGTACCTCAAGGTAGCATTTTGGGACCCCTATTATTTAATATTTTTATCAACGATATTGTACGCATTGACAGCTCTGTAGAATATGTAACCTACGCGGACGATACTAGTATATTTTTTTCTGGTGAAACGGCCGATGACCTCATTGTTTCTGCTAATGAAATACTAAATAAAATATATGCCTGGACTGCGGCAAATTCTCTACACATTAATTGCTCTAAAAGCAAGGCTGTACTGTTAAGTGCGAAAGCCAGGTCATTTGAAACGTCTCACAAACTAATACCTAATAACGTTGAAATTAAACTTTGTCAAACAGTTAAAACTCTCGGTGTCCACTTTCACGAACACATGGCATAGAATTATCATGCAGAACACATTAGTCACAGACTTTGTAAAGTTCTAGGTGTGTTGCGTCGATGCCAGAACATACTACCTGTGAAACAAAAACTATTAGTGTACAATGCTCTTTTTTCTTCACATTTACACTATTGTCATCTGGTCTGGTCTACAGGCTCTAAAGCATCTCTAAAGAACCTGGTTGTGTTACAACAAAAGGCCTTGCGGTGCATTGAAGGTGTATCCTATAACGCACACACTGCTTCAATATTTGCAAAATATAGAATTTTAAGAATTACCTGTTATTACGAATACCAGCTTCTGTCAGTTTTTAAATCAGAAATACGCAGAGGAAGTATCTTTTTACGCACGTTGGCCACCTTGCAACCAAATCCTGCCGGTCGCGTTACTCGCTGTACGGAGACTCGGCACGTACCTTGTCCTCGCACAAACTATGGATTTGAAGCACTACGCTACCGCCTTCCAAGTGTGATGAACAAATGGAAACTAACAACTGATAATCTGCGTATATTGTCTAAAACTGAAATGTTAAATCGGATGTGCTGATTGTGTTGTAAATGAATGTTTGGGTGATTTCTCTAATGGTTATTCAGTTTTTATTCTTTCATGCATTGCTTTGTTATGAATATTTTTGTATGTATTTTAGAGTTGTGATTCTATTATTTGGTGCCATGGGCCACATGCGTGTTTTTTTTGTATTGTCGCTTGCCGCTGCCTGTAATTTTTGTAACTTTTTGTAAACTTGTAGTTTAGATTTTTTTCTGGGTGAAGGGGCCAGTCAAGCTGTGAAATGCAGCTTTTTTTCCTTCACACCAAACCACGTATACAGCGTATTTTTGTGTATTTGTCACGTGGTTGAATAAACTCAAACTCAAACTCAAGATACTGCGGTTTCGTCCGATAAAGATGCTCATAGCCAGCGCTTCGTCACCGCTGATGACTGTTTTATTCCTCCAGGCAATGAGCATATTCTGACCCTGACATCAGATAAGATCAGTACTGGTGATGTGTTCCTAGCACCGTGTGGACGCTACATCTTTGGTGGGCTTACCATCGCTCCTAGCCTGGGGCGCTTTTATGATGACAGAGCATTAGTTACGGCAGTTAACCCTACTTCTTTGCATGTTGCACTGCCCCAGGGCACCAGTGTGGTTTGCTTCACAGACACCGAACCACTTTCTCTGGTGCCCCTTCACGCAGACGCACCATCTTTCTCTACGAGTACTGATGACGATGCTACGACGTCTGCTTTAACAGCCACAATAAATTCTGATCTCACGTCAGCGCAAAAGCAAGAACTGTTGGGTATCCTTCAAAAACACAGTGCTTCATTTGATGTAAATTCCAAGCCTTTGGGTCGCACTTCCGTCGCCGTACATCGAATTGAAACGGAAGGCAATACAATTGTACACCGCCGCCCATATCGAGTGTCATCCGCAGAGCGGATGACACTCGATATGTATGAATTCAACGTGGTGCCATTCGGTTTATGTAATGCTCCTACCACGTTTGAACGCATGATTGACACAGTTCTACGCGGCCTAAAATGGAAAAACATGTCTCTGTTATCTAGATGACATTGTCATTTTTTCCACTTCTTTTCGTCAGCACCTTGATCGTTTAGACGAAGTTTTGACGTGTATTTCTAGTGCTGGACTTCAGCTAAACACATAGCAATGCCATTTCGCCAACAAGAACATCAAGACCACCTTGTCAGCAAAGATAGCGTTCGCCCGGATCCTGACAAGCTTGCTGCCGTGATACGCTTCCCTTGGCCAGAAAATCAGAAACACGAAGTTTCCTGGGCCTGGCGTCCTACTTCCGCCGCTTCATCAGCCATTTTGCTACCATCGCGTCGCCACTGCATAAGCTGCTGACATCCGGATCAACTTTCGCTTGGAACGACGACTGCGAGCGTGCCTTTCAAGCCCTAAAGCATGCTTTAACATACGATCCTGTTCTGTGCCTTTTCGATGAGAACGCACCTACATGTCTCCACACCGACGCGAGCGCCCATGGCATTAGTGCAGTTCTTCTACAGCGGGATGCCACTTCAAGGGAAAGAGTTATAGCGTATGCTAGTCGTGCTCTTACGGCTTCTGAACAGAACTACTCCATAACTGAGCCGGAGTGCCTCGCTGTCGTTTGGGCCATACAAAAATTTCGACCGTATCTTTACGGACGCCACTTCACAGCGAATACAGACCACTACGCCTTGTGCTGGCTATCCACACTGAGAAACTTATCTGGTCGCCTCGGTCGTTGGGTGCTCCGCCTGCAAGAGTACGATTTTGACGTCATCTATAAGTCTGGAAAAAGACACCAAGATGCAGATGCTCTCTCTCGCTGCCCCTTCCACTGTAATCATCTAGTACGTCAGCTGATTGCTCGTTTGGTGGGTTAGGCACTGCGTCACCACTCACATGATCACACCTTGCGGTTATCAAAAGACCGGCTTCAAATCGCTACACCGAGTTCGCCACACGCCAGCGTGATGCTCCATATTGCAATCGCATTATCTAACGCCTAAATGGCATATCACCTACTCCTAATGCTAGATTGCGCCGACAACTACGGCAATTTAAGCTCCATAACAATGTGCTCCATCGTTACGTTTACACTACTGATGGACACCGCTGGGTTTCAGTACTTACGCGTTCTCTACGTCATCAAGTCCTCGAAGCCTTTCACTACGACCCCTGTGCAGGCCACTTGGGATTTTACAAAACACAAAGCCGCATCAGAAACCGTTTCTTCTGGTCGGGCATATCTACGTTTGTGGCCAAGTACGTTGAATCTTGCCATCTGTGTAAACGGCGGAAGCGACCAATTCGTCTCCTGCTGGCCTTCTGCAACCTATCCCGTGTCCCGAGACTCCTTTCGTCATCGTTGGCATAGACCTACTCGGACCTCTCCCCATCACGCTAGCAGGTAATCGTTGTATTGTGACTGCTGTCGACCACTTGACAAAGTACGCAGAGACTGCTGCAGTACGCACAAGTTCTGTTTCAGACGTCACAGACTTCTTTGTTAACGCCATTGTAGTGCGTCACGGTGCATCTCGCGTTCTCCTGAGTGATCGCGGCAAGACGTTCCTGTCCACCATAATCGAAACCCTGCTCACAACCAACCTCTGGTACAGTACATAAGACGACGTCAGCCTACCACCCCCAAACTAATGGGCTGACAGAGAGATTTCATCGGACACTAACAGACATGCTGTCGATGTACATCGCACCAAACCATGACAACTGGGATACCATTTTGCCTTTTGTGACGTTTGCCCATAACACCGCTGTTCAAAGAACTACTCGCTACTCACCTTTCTACCTCGTGTACGGCCGTTCACCGACATTCACCATCGACGTCTGTTTCCTAAATGTTCCAACTGACGCCTCGGCAACCGTATCAGAGCAGTTCATCACAAGGCTCGAGGAATGTCGGCAACGGGCTCGCCTTAATACAGAAGCCAATTAGCAATATCGCAAGCAGCGCTACAACAGCTCTCATCGCGACGTCTCCTTCAGTCGTGGGGATAAAGTGTTGCTTTGGACGCCCATTCGTACTCCAGGATTGTGCGATAAATTTCAGTCACGCTTCATTGGACCCTACACAATCAATGAACAAATGTCACCAGTGAACTACCGTGTCACTCCCAGCGACCTTTCTTCGGATCGTCGCTGTCGTCGTTCAGAGATTGTCCACGTATCGCGTCTGAAGCCATTCGTTCGACGTTCCGTTTCCGTCTAAAACGCGTCCGGGCTGGCCGCTCAAGCGTGGGGGGGGGGGATATGTGTGAGCATTATTCATGCGCGTCATTTTATCATATGAACATACTCATCATCATCAGCCTGACCTGTGTTGTGGGGCAGAGGCTCGACAAGTAAAAGAAGTGTCTTGCAGCCAAAACGTTGCCTTACAATATATATATATATATATATATATATATATATATATATATATATATATATATATATATATAAAATAAGGGAAAGAAGTGTATACCTAAGGGCTCGTTTTTCCGTGTTTTAACACAATATTAATGAGATATAACAGACAGTAATGCCAAGGAATGTACAAGGGAAGTTATTAAAACCAATGGAATGTAAATAAGAAGAAAGAAAAGTGGATGAAAAAATTACCAACTGTGAGCAGGAATCGAACCTACGACCTTCGAATTACGCGTTCGATGCTCTAACCACTGAGCTATCACAGCGGCCCTCCCTCCATCCACTTTTTTGGGTTTATCTGTGAATTTAGAAGTAGGAGTGACAGTCAGCGCCATCTATAAGCCAAACAACGAGTGTGAAAACACTCTTATGCGCATGTTTGGCGTCACGTAGAACGTGAACTTATTATGAGTGGGCAGCTGATTAATTGTCCCTCTTTATACAACCTAAACACACTAAGTCTGCCAGTACGAGACCCTCGTTCAATGAAATAAGGGAACACTTCTTTCCCTTATTTCATTGAACGAGGGTCTCGTACTGGCAGACTTAGTGTGTTTAGGTTGTATAAAGAGGGACAATTAATCAGCTGCCCGCTCATAATAAGTTCACGTTCTACGTGACGCCAAACATGCGCATAAGAGTGTTTTCACACTCGTTGTTTGGCTTATAGATGGCGCTGACTGTCACTCCTACTTCTAAATTCACAGATAAACCCAAAAAAGTGGATGGAGGGAGGGCCGCTGTGATAGCTCAGTGGTTAGAGCATCGAACGCGTAATTCGAAGGTCGTAGGTTCGATTCCTGCTCACAGTTGGTAATTTTTTCATCCACTTTTCTTTCTTCTTATTTACATTCCATTGGTTTTAATAACTTCCCTTGTACATTCCTTGGCATTACTGTCTGTTATATCTCATATATATATATATATATATATATATATATATATATATATATATATATATATATATATATATATATATATATTCAGCAGCTTGAAAAAATGCGATTTAGCAAAATACATGTTTACGCAATACTTTTTCCACTTGCTCAGCACCGAGTCGGCGCAGAGGCTCATCAAGATCATTCTAGAAGTCCATGTTCTGTTGAAAAAAAAAACAATTCAGAATATGTTTATTGGGCGCAATATTTAGGGGGTTGATCCCTAGGTACAGTGTAGAGAAGATGCAATGAATAGTATGGGTGCTAGAACACTCGAATGGGTGTGAAATGTCTTAAGCAGGAGGATATGACATGATTGGAAGTGCGCCGATATTCGAGGTGGGCTGCAGCGACAAAAAATAGACACGCAAAGTAGGCGAGAAACTCCGGTCAAAGCTACAAAATATAAACCTGACTGCTTTTTTTAACTGATTCTAATATAGCTATGTCATGTCTGTGGCGAGGTGACCTAACAGCTGACGAATTTTCGAGTCTTCCCAAATTCTTATAGGCTGTCAGTCCACGCTCTCTTGTCATGCTGCTTAGCATGTATCGAGAATACCAAAGTTTTCGAAGAGCTGGTTGCAGATTGTTTCGATGTGCTGGGCCATTTTAATTGTATTGTGAGAGTTACACCAATGTATATAAACTCTGTAACACGTACTATATTTACACCGTCATTAGTATATGCAAATTGAGCAGGATGTTTCTTATTGAAAATGGTCGTGACTACAAAAATTTTGTAGTTATTAGACATTTTCCACGTTTCACTTAAGTAACAAAACGGCGGGGGAAAACATTCATCAAAGCATCCTGATATTGAGTATTAGAGATGTTTTGCACACAAGGCAGTCGTCTGGTTTATTTGAGTGTTACCGATAAAATATGCTACGTCGTTGATATAACTAGCAATAAACAAAACCGGTCCAAGCACCGAGACTTCAGGCATCCCAGGTGGGATTTGTATGTCCCGTGACTTCGCGTGGTTCACCGTAACGAATTTTCACTGTGACTGCAAGTAATCTGCTATCCAAATAACCAGCTTGTATTCCTGAAGAAACTAAAGGTTTTTCATGGCAAACCTTGTGAAAGACCTTAGACGTCAATTCATTTCAAGCGGCTGTGTAACAGCCAGTAAAATAAACCACACAAAAGCCATGATGTGATCGAGAAAGTATAGTGTGTGCGTTTAGGTACTTTACAAAGTATTTGTTTATTAATTGCTTCAAAGAGTTGGACCTGATAGAAAGCAGATATTAGACTATAATTGGTATTTATTTGTTTCGGGACTGAAATGCGGGCATCACGTTTTATTTTAATTTCAACGACTGTGGAACAATTTCAGGTATTAGTTCTTTAATACTGCAGTAAGAAAGTTAGCACACCATTCTGAATACCGCTTTAGAAACACACTCGGATTATCGTCTGCACCGGCGTGTTTCTAATTTCCAAATTACTTTAGGGTCACGTGTTGCAAAGAAGCTTATAGCTCAAGATTACAAAAAGCAGATAGTTTGCTGCTTGCGGAAAGTTGTGTCGTTATCTATAAAAGAAATTAAAGTGAACATTTAAGGCATTTCCTATATAAAGTTTAGGGAGACTTCGCAATCAAGAATAAAACGATGAAGGCATAGACGATGCAGCACTAGTCGATCTCTGGAACCTGGATCGGTTTATTTTTTATATATGTAGCCAAGGTATTGCTAAAGTAGTAGTTCTTAGCTTCTTTGAATTCAGCTGCAAATTTACCTCTCAGTGCAATATACGGAGAATCACTATCATTACATTTGTAGTGACGCTTCTTACGTAAGCGCTTCATGCGACGAGTGAGATGAATTATTTCCCTGTTGTACCACGCGTGCATTGAGTTACATTGAGTATATCTTTAAGGCACATACTTCGATGAGCATTCACGTACAATGTCACAAAGCTTACGAATCAGCGCATCAACACTGCGAAATTCGCTACAACGTTCTAATTACTCAAAAGATGAGGCTAAAGTGTTCAATAGAAAAGTGTCATCAAGTTTAAAAAGTTTGAAACAGTTTTGATCTAAGGCCTTTGAGGAGAACACATTCTATTCCATGCGACTTTAAGAGCTTCATAATCCAAAAGCCCTTCAATGACTTCAGATTTTACTCGGTGCGATAGAAGCACGCAGCCCCAAAACAACCTTAGGCGGCAGCTAACTCTTCATCGAATCTCACGAAACTGCACAAAGGTGGTGTATGGGAATACGGGCGCTGCCGGAAACATTACTGTTCGCGGAGTGACACCAAAACACGTAGAAGGGTACACGAGCTGTTCGCTGATGTCTGCTAAAATAGCGCGCGTGCCAGCGCTCGCGAGTCAACGTTGACAGTTGTCGATCGAGCCACGCAGCCTATTACCTCAGCGTTCTTCATACTAATTCGTGAAAGAAAATACAGGCGAGTCTTCCTTCGCGGTTGAAGAGCAATCAATGGCAGGCATCACACGTGGAGTGATGTTATAGCATTCGTTCTCTGTGCAATGGAAGTGAACAGCTTGTTCCATCTATGCATCAGCAGTGTTCCTCGCTAGCGCTCGCGAGATTTTACTCATGGGAACAGCACAGAATGTGCGTAAAAAGTCATCGATTCTGTCTTTATGCGGAACATCACGGCCGGGATGAAAGCTTGCACAGAGTCTCTATATAATTCTTCACGCAGAAAATACACAAACCGTCAAATCGAGCGGTCATTTCTTTCTGGAGAGCTGAGTGGTCTTCGATGTAGAATCATCCACCATACAAAATACTTATGTGATGACACGTTAAATGTGTTATATATATTTATATATATATATATATATATATATATATATATATATTGATTATTTTTCACGTTCTGGGCTGGGACAAGGAAACGAAGAAGAAGAAGAGCGCGAGCGAGGGACGCGGGGACGCTCAAGTGACAGCAGAGCGCTTCCGAACGCAGTTAAATAAACAAGTATTTTTGCCTTATACCTAAAAGACGGACTTGAGTCTGATCGCAGTGTCTGGAACGCCATCGTCTAAACATTGGTTCCGAAGAACCGGGATTGAAAACCAGGACCCTACGGAGGGCTACCAGTCAATTGCAGCGGCATGGAACGACTGAAGTCGAAGCGGACGTCGCGGCGAGCACAGAACACGAGGATTATAAACGAGGCAAGTGATCTCCTCGCTAACGACTCTGCCTCCTATGACCAGCTCAACTCCATATATGAGAGGCTGAAGGCTAATAACGAAGAGCTTAAAAACTTGAACAACGAGATTGAGCCGCATATACCTGACGAGGAGTTCGAGGTCGAGTATAACGCTGTCTTACAATACGAGGACGTTGCTACGCACATTCTCGCTGAGATTCTGAGCAAGAAAGATCGCATGCTAAGGACATCGACCGGAATTCAAGAAACAGTTTCCCAGCCAGTCGTAGCACCATCAGATGGAACTGGAGTTAAATTGCCTAAACTGACAATAGCTCCTTTTTTGGAGACCTATGCAAGTGGCCCGAATTTTGGGAACAATTTTACCAAATTGTTCATAGTAACAATCGCATCACTGCCACGGAGAAGTTTCATTACCTGCGACTGTATCTTAAAGGAGACGCTGCATCAGTAATTGCGGGCCTTCCGACGACAGAAAGTTGCTACAGTGACGCCATCAAAATGCTACAGAAGCGATTTGGGGACAAGACGCGCCTGGAGCAAGAATATTTTGCCAAGCTACGGATGTTAAGCCCTGTCCGTTCATCGACTGACACCAAAGCGCTACGCAGCTTGTACGACCAAGTTCTCGTGAATATCCGAGGCTTAGAGACTTTGGGTGTGCACAAGTCGTCATTTTCGTCAATGCTCTGCGACATCCTACTGCGTGCTCTTCCACGGGATATAGTCGTGCAGTATCATCGATCATGTGCCGTCCAGTTGGCATATGACTCGAGAGCTGAAGCTACATCCGTGGGACTGGACCGTGTGCTCAACTTCCTGTGTATTGAGCTGGAAAGCCTGGAAAAGAGTGATTTTAAGGATGCCAAAGAACGAGAACATGGAACACTCCCCGTGGCCAGTCAGTCGACGTACTCTCGGCGTGGGAAACCGACGTCATCTGTGCTTTACAGCAACTCGGTACGAGAAAAAAAGAACAACTGCGTATTCTGCTCGTCCAGCCATCATGGATCGGAAGCCTGCACAGCTGACTTGTCACTGACGCAGAAGAAGCAACTGCTTTCCAACGACAAAAGGTGTTTCCGCTGCACCACCAAAGGACATCGGGCACGGGACTGCAAAAGAAGGATTTCCTGCTCCAAATGCCAAGCTCGACACGCTACAAGCATGTGCGATCCCGATAGGTGTTCGCGGAAGTCAAACTATGCTAACAAGAACCACGGAAAAACTACGACAGTCTGTGCATCACTTGGAAGAAGACCCGTCAAGGAAGACTCTACCACTTCCGTTTTTCTTCAGACTTTCAGAGCATGGGCCATGAATGATGACACCTGCCGCTACATACGAGGCGTTTTCGATGGTGGCAGTCAGAGGACTTTCGTAACTGAAGATCTGTCCAAGCACCTCAAGCTGAAAAGCGCGGGAGCAACTCGAATAGCCTTCAATACTTTCGCAAATACATCGGACCAAGAGGCTAAGAGGCGTCGCATAGTAGAACTACGACTGCGAAGCCAGTTTTCCGACGCGGAAATAGTCTTAACTGCCATAGAGATCCCAAGCATCTGCCAAGACATCGCAGAGACTGCAATGGACGTAGCCTTCGTTGCGTCTTTCAAGAAGCTGGGAAACGATGTTGCCGATGAGCTCCAACATCCATCTATCATAACTAAGAGTGGCATCAGCGTACTTATCGGGTCCGATCAGATGTGGAAAGTGTTGACCGGCGAAGTTTCACGGTGCGAAGGCAACGAATCATTGATCGCACTGAACTCCAAGCTTGGATGGACCTTCCAGGGAAGCACATCGCACTTGTTGTCCCACTCAACTACTTCACAAATGATGGTGTGCGTGCTAAAAGCCCAAGCTACCGATTCCGACGAGATATTGCGCTCCTTTTGGGAACTTGAAAACATAGGAATTACGGACGCGATAAACAAGCCACCTGAAATGAGCGACACCATGAGGCATTTTGAGCAAACGATTAGCTTCAAAAACGGAAGATATGAAGTGACCTTCCCTTGGAAGGATAATTTCGAGCTTGCAAGCAACAGGCAAGTAGCCGTTACTCAACTGGACAGGCTTGTCAACCGTCTCAACTCCTGAAAAGGACTGCTCGAAACGTATGACCGTACCATAAGGGAGTACTTGAGGGCAGGACACGCCGAAGTAGTCAGTGACGTACCTGCAGAGGTGACGAAATTATATTACATGCCGCACAAGGAAGTCATGCGTGAACAAGCACTGACGACGAAAATGAGAGTGGTGTTTGACGCTTCGTCACATGCCAAAGGATGCAAGTCACTTAATGACTGCCTTCAAAAGGGTGACAACTTATACCAAGACCTCGTGCAAATTTTGCTACGCTTCAGAACGCACCCGGTGGCAGTTATCACGGACATAGAAAAGACATTCCTTCAAATTGCGATTCGGGAGGACGACAGAGACGCTTTCCGCTTTCTCTGGTTTGCAGAAAGAGATTTATCCAAGGGCAAGCTGCAAGAGTGGAGGATGACACGAGTGCCTTTTGGAGCCACATGTAGCCCATTTTTGCTCACAGCTACTATTCTCTACCACGTAAAAAGAGCACCGGCTGTCATGGCACAAACTGCGCAAACTCTTGCCGAGTCGTTTTACGTGGATGACTTAGTCACTGGTGCCGACACAGAAGAGGAAGCCGCTAAACTATGCCGAGAAGCGCGCTCAATAATGAAATCGGCCGGCATGACATTGCGAAAATGGACAACAAATTTAGCAAATTTGATGCGCACGCTTGAAAATCAAGTGGAATCTACTTGTAATGAGATGGTCGTTCTTCACGAGACGTCGGTCAAGGTTCTGGGTTTGGTTTGGAATCCTGCAAAGGATGAATTCAACTTTTCGGTTGAAAACCTACTCCGGTTTTTGACAGCACAGACGGGTACAAAACGATTTGTCTTGCAGTCAGCATCAAGAATATTTGACCCGTTGGGATTTGTAGGACCATATACTATTGCCATACAAATATTGTTTCAGAGACTGTGGATACGAGGAATCGGCTGGGATGAAGTCCTACCCAATGACCTGCAAAAGAATGGAATGATTGGGTCATCCAGCTGCCGCAACTGCAAGACGTCGTCGTTCCTCGCTATCTGGGCGGCGGAGCAAGGAAGACCAATGTGCTTCAAGTACATGTTTTCTGCGATGCCAGTCCAGCGGCATACGGAACAGCGATATACGTCGTATCAAGTCCTGAGAAGCCGATACTGTTGATTGCGAAGTCCCGTGTAGCACCCATTAAGGAGACAACGCTGCCGCGATTGGAGCTGCTGGTTGCCTTAATCGGCTCAAGAATGTTGGCATACGTGAAAAGGGCTTTGAGGAATGTTCAAGTTGACTACACGATGTGGACAGATTCCGCCATTGTGTTGTCATGGATAAAAGGTGACGTCAAAAAGTGCAAACAGTTCATAGCCAACAGAGTCAGTGAAATTAGGTGCACTACAGATCCATCAAAGTAGAAATACTGTCCTGGAACGGACAACCCGGCTGACCTACTCACACGTGGCGCGACGCTTGAAAGACTGATGTGCAGCTCGAAATGGTGGCACGGTCCCGAGTGGCTAACTAAACCGATGTCTGAATGGCCCCTACAGTTCTGTGAACTAGACATAGCGGAAGCCACCCAAGGTGAAGTTACAACAGTCCACGTCGCACTAATGACACGCTTCTCAGTTCCGATAATTGATATTCAACGGTACAGCAGGCTTCAACAGCTACTCAGAGTCACTGCGTGGATTTTCAGATTTACTGACCGATGCAGAAAAAGAAGTAATCATACAGGACATCTCGTAGCAACAGAAATCCTGAACGCTGAACAGTATTGGATAAAATGTACACAAGAGCAAGGCTTTCTTGAAGAACTCACCACTTTGACCAACGGCCAACCAGTCGAGTCTACATCTCGAATCGCTGAACTACGCCCTTACATAGACAAAGACGGAATTCTTCGGGTTGGAGGCCGTTTATCCCTCATGCATTCCACACAAGATGTCAAGCACCCAATCATAATGCCGTCAAGTCACCACTTTTCGACACTTTTGGCAAACAGAGCCCATCTTCAAGTCTTACATGGAGGAGTTAGAGATACACTTACGCAGCTTCGGGAACGCTACTGGATTTTTCGAGCTCGCTCTTTGGTAAAAAGAGTGCTGCATGGCTGCAATATATGCAAGCGTTTCAGTGCGGGCCCAGGAACTGCTGAGACTGCTCCGTTAACAAGTCATCGAGTGACACCAACGAACCCGTTCGAAGTTGTAGGAGTCGACTTCGCGGGCCCTCTGTATGCACGCACGGAGAAAGGGGACACGAAGTGCTACGTTGCACTTTTTACGTGCGCCGTATCTAGAGCCGTGCATCTCGAGCTTGTCTCGGAGATGACATCCGAGGCTTTCCTGCTGTGTCTACGACGATTTGCAGCTCGGAGAGGATTACCTAGGGTGATCTATTCTGACAACGCACGAAGCTTTCACAAGACATCGGCAGACATAAAGCGGCTAAACCGAATGTTCTCTGAAGAGGACGTCGCTAGTCACCTCAGCACCAACGGCATTTCGTGGAAGTTTATAGCACCAAATGCTCCTTGGTGGGGTGGATGGTGGGAGCGCCTTGTACGATCAGTGAAGCTTCCGCTGCGAAAAATTATCGGCAAAGCTCGTCTGAACTACGAAGAAATATCGACAGTGCTGGCGGAGGTAGAAGCAGTCGTAAACTCTAGGCCTCTGACTTTCATCGAGACAGATGCAGGAGAACCTTGCACTTTGACGCCAGCCGAACTTCTCCTTGGACGAAGATTGACTTCCATACCGTATGCGACCGCTGACGAAGTCAACAGTAATTCCAAACGATCAGACGCCATACGCAGACACAACTACAGGAAGCTGCTGGTTGAAAGTTTTTGGAAGCGTTGGCAAAAAGAATACCTGTTGCAGTTACGATCTGCACACTTTGCCGACACGAAATCAAATACAGCATTGAAGCAAGGGGACATCGTTCTCGTGCATGCGGACAACACTCCACGCCAGCTATGGAAGCTTGCAAGGGTCACGGAAGTGTACCGCAGTGCAGATGGTGTCATTCGTTCTTGCAAGATCAAGTTGCAAGGTGGTCACCTTGCGATCAGGCCGATACAAAGACTGTACCCACTTGAACTATGTGTTTAACATTGCGCGGCCGGGAATGTTGATTATTTTTCACGTTCTGGGCTGGGACAAGGAAACGAAGAAGAAGAAGAGCGCGAGCGAGGGACGCGGGGACGCTCAAGTGACAGCAGAGCGCTTCCGAACGCAGTTAAATAAACAAGTATTTTTGCCTTATACCTAAAAGACGGACTTGAGTCTGATCGCAGTGTATGGAACGCCATCGTCTATATATATATATATATATATATATATATATATATATATATATATATATATATATATATATATATATATATATATATATATATATATATATATATATATATATATATATATATATATATATATGGGAAAAAAGTGTATACCTAAGGGCTCGTTTTTCCGTGTTTTGCAACAATATTAATGAGATCTCACAGAGAATAATACCAAGGAATGGATAGGGGAAGTTATTAGAACAAATGACATGGAAATAAGAAAGAAAAGTGGGTGAAAAAATAACCAGCCGTGAGCAGAAATCAAACCTACGACCTTCGAATAACGCGTTCGATGCTCTAACCACTGAGCTATCACAGTAACCTTCCCTCCATCCACTTTTTGAGGTTTATATGTGAATTTAGACGTGGTAGTGTCAGTCAGCGCCATCTGTAGCCAAGCGGTGAGTGTGAAACACCCTTTTATGCGCATGTGTGGCGTCACGTAGCACGTGAACTTATTACGAGCGGGAAGCTGACCAATAGTCTCTCGTATACAACCTAATGGCACCAAGTCTGCCAGTACGAGACCCTCGTTAATTATTAAGGGAAAGAAGTTTATACCTAAGGGCTCGTTTTTCCGTGTTTTGACAATAATAATGAGATCTAAGAGACAATAATGTCAAGGAATATATAGGGGAAGTTATTAGAACAAATGGAATGTTATTGAGAACGAAGAAAAGTGGCTGAAAAAATAACCAGCCGTGAGCAGGAATCGAACCTATACGACCTTCGAATATATATATATATATATATTGTTTGCCGTATGTTTCTGATCATACATGTGTAATAAATTGTAATGCCTGACACAAAATCTTGCGTTCAGTAAGTTTTATTATTTTGATGTTACTTTGTTTGCTCTTTTTGAAAGCTTATTTATATAACCCAATCTTCTCTATAAAACTATGTGTGATTGAAGGTAAAATAAGTAAAACATTGAAAAAAATTATGTACAGAATTCCTCCATTGGGAGAATGAAATAATCCGGCACCTCCTCATTTGGTTGCGTTCTCCACAACACTTCACCGCGCTCCCTTCACTACGATTCCTACAGGCTATGTCTCTTCGATACGTGTGCAATACGGGTGCTAAACGTTTAACCTATTAGGATTTCGAGCTTGTCGCCTACACATTTGTTATTTAGGCTTGCGAAATCGAAAACTCACAAAATGCAGAGAAATTTTAACTTTATTGCGCGCGATAATCATGTAAGCTGAAAAGAGGCGCGGGCTGAATGCATGGCAAAGCAGAATCGGAGAAAATTCCCAACTCATATTTCTGTGTACAGACCATTCAAGAGTATGCGCTATAATCGTGTTCCTAATCGTGCCACGTGAATCACTGTTTTTGCGTCCCGAGCCCCCCCCCCCCCCCCCTGCTGAAAGAAAAAAAGGAGGAACGCAAATGGAGAATAACACACTCGATTGCGAATCATCAGAAACTTTTTTAAGCCCCTTACATGGACAGCGCATGCAAACACAGACACAGGAGTGCAGTAGAGACACTGCAAACACCGCTCTCAAAAATCACAGCTGCTGAAAAGTTTCATGATGTTTTTGACGCCTACTTTCCACGCTCGGGTTAAAATAAAACTAATGCAGGCGAGCGCAATTATTGTCAGGCGGAGCCGGCGCGATCGGCGTTAGCAAAAACGACCGGCGGCGCTACGCGGCGGCGCACAGCTGTATTCTTTGGACTCAGTAATGGCCCGCCGCGCAGCCATGGCCCAGGGATGGCGCGACATTCACTTGTGCTTACACCGTGCTCATAACAAGATTACACGCGCTATACAGAGGGGCTTTTGCCACATCGCGTAAGTAGAGATAGCTCCACCACTATTTAAGACTAACCTTGTGCTCCCATCTATTCGGCTCATTACAACGTACGCGGATTGCTGTGGGAATCCCATCTACCGGGTTGACTAAATAAATATCATCGCGGGAACTTTCAGAACGGCGACAATATCATTCAAGTCCCCTCCCTCAATGCGACCTTGTTGTCTCAATCGCCTTCAGTGACCTACGAGAATACTTCAATTTATCTCAGCAGTAACCACACACACACACACACACACACACACACACACACACACACACACACACACACACACACACACACACACACACACACACACACACACACACGCACACACACGCACACACACACGCACATACACGCACACACAAGCTGTATCCACCTTTCTGCCATTTCAGGAAAGTCAGGGCTGACTGCCCTAGAGTGGCAGAAAGGTGCCTACAGCTTGTGTCCCTGTATTACTGCTGCCTCACAATATGTTGCCCGAAGAGGCAAACGTCGGTCTAAAAGAAAAGCAGTTGCCATTTTTAGCTCTTTCTATGCCTAATTTCTGATCACTCTGTTAAGATGCATCCAGAATTGTTACGATTGATAACTTAACGCCACTGAGTGAATGTAAATTTATACAGATTTCTGAATATCACTTCGATCATAACTTCGGAAAGTCGGGTCTTACGGTGCTAGTTTTTTATAAACGAAATCCTCAGTGATGCCGACTGCGCTAATGAGTTCAACTCCGCCTTTGCAAGTGTCTTTACGAACGGTGTTGCGCGTCGCGGCGACCGCAGTCTGCGGGTAGCGGGGCCGATCGCCGTCGCTCCGTCGAGCCAAGGACCAGGGGAGAGCTTTGAGCAAACTTAACGGGTTTATTTACATCATTACAGTGAGTTGTCGAGATGACAGAAGAGAAGAGAAGAACTAGTGGTTTCACAAACCACGAGCGTGGTGGTTGAACTTTACTTAGTTCAGAGCGACGTCCAGCACTCTGCCGCGTCGTTTTATGCCCTGTCGGGCTCCTCCTCTACGAGTCGACCACCAATCACGCACACACAGGTGAGGGGGGCGAGCATGCAAGGTCCCCGTGAACACTGCACTTTGGTGGCGCCAGCAGGGCTCTTCCTCGTCGTGTGTGAGCCTTTAGTCGAGAGTGCCCACGATCCTGGCCGCATACTTCAGAGGGTCCGCCGAATATGTTCGCTCAATTAGCCGGGCGATCCGCGGCAGCCGCCGCGGTCTCCCCCAGGAAGACGCCGTCCCTGTTGTCCTCTTGGTGGCGTCTTGGCGACACTACGTCTCGTACTCCGGGACAATGCCTGGCGGGCATAGGCAGTCAGCCGGTCGGCTACTTGACAATGTATTAAACAAGCGCCGATTTTTTGAGAGGTGCCCGGTTCGTGGATTCCTCTGGGGAGAGCCCTTTGACCAGCGCCGTCGTCGTCTGCCGGTTAACGCGCTAACGATGCGTGGCTGGCGCAGGCGGGAGATAGAGCGGCGGCTCCAAAACCCTCTTTGGCGACATTCCACTCCGTTGGCGCCGCTGTCAATCAGTAGGCGATGTCTCGTGGGGCCGGCCTCTGTTGCTTCCTCCGTCCAGACGTGGCGAGACTGTCCTTTTTGCACTAATCCGGCGTGGCAAATGACTCGCTGGGTCAAGGCA
This sequence comes from Rhipicephalus microplus, assembly GCF_043290135.1. Lineage (NCBI taxonomy): Eukaryota > Metazoa > Arthropoda > Arachnida > Ixodida > Ixodidae > Rhipicephalus > Rhipicephalus microplus. The sequence continues at coordinate 206,992,349 of NC_134702.1, forward strand.
TAGCCCGATCGCTACAACGGGTCAAATGCACCTCCCGCATCACCGTCACTTTGTATAAGTTCTGCGATGCCGTATATCACTTTTGATGTAAGCAGGATTTAACAAAATAAAGTGCTCATCTTCCTCAGGTATAGATGAAATGACGCAGAAATCTTGAAAAACACAAAGTGCATAACCACCACCTATTTATCGTTGCTGTTCACCCAGTCTCTCCCCTTTAGGACTTCTTTCAGATGACAGGAATATTGTGAAGGTCGTTCCAGTCCACAAAACCGGTAACAAAACATGCGCGCTAAACTGCGGTTTAATCTCATTAGCAAGCATTCTCTGCAAAATCATGGAACATGTCATCTACTCTCTTGTCATAAGCTTTTTTTTATTTGAACATTTTTCATCCCGCTCAGCTCGGATTCCGCAGAGGATACTCTTGTGAAACACAGCTTGCTATCTTTCTACATGACATTCATACTAATCTTGATATTAATACACAGAATGACATAATTTTCCTTGACTTCTGCAAAGCCTCCGATAAGATTCACCACCAGCGCCTATTGTTAAAACTAAGAAAACTAAACTTGCATGCGGATGTCTTTAGGTGAATTAAGGAATTTCTTAGTAACCACTTCCAATCCGTAAATATAAATAATCACTTATCTAACTATGTAGTGGTAACATCTGGCGTTCCTCAAGGATTGGTCCTCGGTCCTTTACTACATTTATTATATATTAATGACTTATCTTCATACGACTCTTGTGAAATCGGAATGTTCGCGGAATATTGCGTAATTTATCGCACTATATCTAACTCTCATAGCCTAATTGCTCTCCAAAAAATCTATATAACATAGCTTTTTGATGTGATGATTACCTATAGATCCTAAACGCAAGCAAATGTAAGGTTACGTCATTTTCTCGCACTTCTAATTGCATAGAAGTTTCTTACAAAATTAAAAGTACGCCTCTCAAGAATGTAAATTACTATAAATATCTAGGAATAACTCTGTGAGGTGATCTGACCTGCCATGCTCATATTTCCAATATCACATCAGCGAACCGAACTCTCGGTTTCCTTAGACGTAATCTGCGTCAGGCCCCCCGAAATGTGAAGGTTCTCGCGTATACCAGTCTCTCGCAAGAGCACAACTGAAGCATGGATCAGCCATTCGGAGCACACATTAATCATACCTCATCTATTTTCTTGAGGCTGTGCAGAATTGTGCTAATAGATTAATTCCCTTAAGCTACTCATGTAATATCCCCATTTCAGCACTTAATGCAGAATCTGGTTTATCGCAGCTTTCTGGCCTTTCTCGTTTTAACAAGTTCGTTTACAGCACCCTTAGTTGAGCTCCATAGTACATCGTTTCCGCTGCACGCATTTCTCAGCACCTCTCATCCGCTACAAGTCGCGCGCCCACGTGCCCGAACTGTTCACTTCTCTGCCTCATTCAACCCACCCACTGCCAACGAATGGAACGGCCTTCTTGCTTATATTGCCACCATTACCTGTTCGTCCTTGTTCCTACAGCGTGTAAATAATCAGTATGAAACTATTTAATGCACAAATCCCGTGAAAGTGTTGTTAACACATTACTTAGGTAGTGTATCCTTCGGAAGACCCTTAAAGTAAGTTAACTGAACTGAGTTGTAGCATGCTTAGGAGCGGTTTAAAGGTAAATGTAGCTCTTGGTCCTGAAAAAATGCCTGTTTCGCCATAATCGTGGTTACAGGATCGAGACAGAAGTTTTCAAGAAGCTATAAGAATGTGTCAAAGTTATATGAAAGACGGATACTCAAGAAGCGCTTAGGCTTTCTTCTGTGCTACCATGTCAAATTAGTACTTATTTATATCTTACGACGTTGAGCAAACTAACCAGCAACATATTTTGCTAGGGTTTTGTTGAAGTGCTACTGGTTAGTACGATAGAGCCTAGTGATGTAATCGAGCCACCAAAGTGACGCGGGATCACAAGCATCTCAGGATCGACCGAATGAGGTTTTACACATCTTTCTATCATTACACATTCCAGACTGTCTATATGTTGTCTTCCCCGTTAGCATTGCATATTGTTTTCAAATGACATGTTGATCAATAAGAAATGAATAGATCTTCGTATGCCCAGTGAGCATGAATTTTGACCATCCCTACAAGCGCAACGCAGAAAACTAGTGCGCCAGAATTCTTACAAAGTACGAAGGTAAACATCGTCGGTAGATTCCAGAACACTGTTACTGTAAATGAATTTTACAGCGACGAGGAAAATACTGAAAAACAATGGGACGTAGCTTTGCGCAGTCCTACATTAGAGGGACAAATATGTGCAGTCCAACGGGCCTGCGAAGCGGCTGAGAGGCTAGGTCTTCCGGTCCCAACGTGGGAGTGACGCGTTTCAGGCTAGAACACTGAATAGCACAACCTATTAGACCTTAACAAAGTTCTTTCATCCATACACATAGGCAGGGAAACTAAGATTTCGTGATCTCAGTATTTTGTGGAGCTAAACGAGAATTATCATGTTGTAAGCATTGCCGCGAAGTACTTTTTCGAGCCAAAAGTCTTGGACCGAGTTCACCGGTTTGACAACACCTCGCTGTAAATGTATCGCGTCGATCCACGAGATTTATTTTGTGGTGTGCGGCGCGATTTCACACGTTGGGGTTCAGTTAAAAGCATCGAATTTCGGCTAAAAAAACCTTACATGCACAGGCTCTTGACTCAGTATTTCGAAAGGCTGAATTACATGAATTATGGTTACTGAATTACCTGCGAGACCGTCGCAGTAGACGATGATCCAGCGTAGTGGTTCCTTTCTCAAGCAGCTGTCTGCAGTGGTCTACTTGAATGCACATCGACGTTTCTCTAGGCTGAAAGGTACAGTGATGATGATGACGATGAACCTTCGGCTTTGCTGGCACTCGCCCACAAAGGGGATCAGCCAAGAACCGGGCGGCAGGATCATTGAGTGTGTTCAGTCAGGCATTCAGGTAGTCTCGTAGCCGTAAATAATAACAATAGGCTAACAGGGCAATCTCTTTGTTGCCCTTATGCACTCGCACACAGCAGAGAAAACCTTCCTGTGGCTATAACCTAATGTAATCCCTCCGAAGGATAAAATTAGTTCTACGTTTATTTTTAAACCTAGCTTCTCAATTCGTTCGACCAGGTATCTTTTCCTTTGATAAGCATAACGTTTACAGGATAAAAAGAAATGATCTATTGATTCCGATTCCTTGCAAAAGAGACACAACGGAGATGCTGTTAGTCCAGCTTTATGTAGGTAGTAATTCAGATGCGGAATTCTGCATCGTAATCTGGTGATTGTAGTTTCTAACTGCCGAGATACACACCACTGTTTGTTCCAGCAATATCTTAGATGTACGAAGTCTCTGACTTTATCCAATGATATTTTTTCTATTTCTTTGTGCAAACAAGCCTTTCTATATCTGAGTGCTGTTACGTAGGCAAAATCAGGTTAAATAGGTAAGATTGGTCCGCTTAAAGATGCTTTGGCTAACGAGTACAGTGGGTACAGTGCACCACTCGCGAGCAGCGCACTCGTATTCTTCTTCTTCTTGAAAATGATGATAGTCGATGTTTATGGCGTCGACTCACATAAGGGGACCGGCCATGAATCTAATAACATCATTACCACCAGCCTGACTGCACCGACTACAGGGCAAAGACCTCCCCCATGTTTTTCCAATAAACCATGACGTCTATTTTACAGCGAAAGGTGTTATCCCTGTCAGATCACAACATGGGTCGCGTGCGGCGCCGCAGTTTTCCGCCACCTCCGCTGGTGTCCGTAACCGCTATCGCATGAAACAAGGGAAAGAAAACTGAGTAAATTAAGATCACCAAGGACACAATAGAATTCGGACCCAGGTCTCCCACGTGCCTGCCTGATATTCTACGACCTAGCTGCGCCGGTGTTTGGTACTCGTTTGCACACTTGCCTAAGGCAGGCTTGATGTCGGGAAAAGAATCGCGTTATCATGAGTATTAAATCGTTTTATACCAGCAAGGACACAACCAGGCGTCACAAAATGCGAATTGTCTAACGATTGTGTCGTCTAATGTTTAAACCCACTGCGAAAGCTCGTTCTTGATTCTCTATCATCTATCGCGTATACCCACTTCAAGCATAATTCTTTCCTGCCGTCAGCCACTGCACAAACGTTCGGATGCGATTACTTGCAAGTGTGTAGTGGATATCACGCTTCTCCGAAGAATGACGAAGGACAGCATAGTGAATGGTGGCCTATACTACACAAAAGTTTGTTTCTGGCGTAGTGGGTACCAAGAAGGCATGTTTTTTGCAGTTACCGAAACAATGTTAAGATAAAGCTCTGAATCGCTATGCAGCTTTTGCTGTGAGTGTGCCACACGTTCCACGCAGGCCTGGCGGTTTCAAAAACGAAGCATTTCTTAGCGAACTTCAGCGACTTTGAGCGTATCTATCTATCTATCTATCTATCTATCTATCTATCTATCTATCTATCTATCTATCTATCTATCTATCTATCTATCTATCTATCTATCTATCTATCTATCTATCTATCTATCTATCTATCTATCTATCTATCTATCTATCTATCTATCTATCTATCTATCTATCTATCTATCTATCTATCTATCTATCTATCTATCTATCTATCTATCTATCTATCTATCTATCTATCTATCTATCTATCTATCTATCTATCTATCTATCTATCTATCTATCTATCTATCTATCTATCTATCTATCTATCTATCTATCTATCTATCTATCTATCTTGTTACAGCAAGTTGCGATAAAATGATTTTATTTACAAGAGGTGAGCGATTGTCGTTCGCGGTAGCGCACCGCGATCTTGCCAAGCCTCTTCGTCTTCCTTCCTTTCTCTTCTCTGCCTTTCACATGTCAGTTACATTCCCGCGCAAGCAAACGAAGCCCTAAGGGCTAGTTATGATGCACGAGGAGGGCACAAACGTTTTAGGCGAGCAGTGTGAGCGGGCTGCGTTCTGCTCGGTCGTCGACCATTGGAAAAAAGACGAGGCGTAGGTGAGCTGGCTGAGACGCTCCAAAACTACAAATGGGCCTGAATATTGTGACAGAAGTTTTTGACACAACCCACGCTTGCGTTGCGGTGTCCAAAGCAGCACCAAGTCACCTTATTTGAATGATACTGATTCGTGATGGTCTTCGTATCGCTCCTTCGAACTACGCTGAGAGGCCAGAGTCCGAAGACGAGCGATTCGACGGTTTTTTTTCCCGCGGGGCACGTGGTGTTCGATACAGATTGTCATTGTGTGTAAGGAACGGTAAGAAATAGTCCAAAGGGCTCATTGGCAACCTGGCGTACAACAAATACATGGGCTAAGGTTTGTTCTTTCATGTTTCGCCGTGTTATACGCGTACGTTATAAAAGACAGCACGTCATCCCAATTCTTGTGATTGGAGGAAACACACATGGCAATCATGTTTGTCAGAGTTCTGTTTGTCCGTTCAACGAGGCCATTCGTCTGCGGATGGTACGGCGTGGAATGAAGGAACTGTGTCGTGCACATGCGAAGTAATTCTTCAACGGCATCAGCAGTGAACTGGCGGCTATGGTCGCTGATAATTGCACGTGGTGGGCCATGGCGAATGACGATGGAGTGGAGCAAGAAGACGCCCACGGAAGCAGCGGTAGAAGAGGGAATGGCTGTGGTTTCGGCATACCGCGTAAGATGATCCACGCAGATGACTATCCAACGGTTCTTATGGTTCAGTACCAGAAATGAACCCAGAATGTCAATTCCCAATTGTTCAAAAGACGTGCTGGGTGGTATTATTGGCTAAAGGGGACCTGGTGTTGCGGTGACCGGGCCTTGTGACGTTGGGACGCCTCGCAGCTAGCGACGTAACGCTTCGTTGTTTCGTACATTTTGGGCCAGTAAAAGCGTTCCTGCGTGCGGTGCAGCGTTCGTATGAAGCCTAAATGACCGGATACCGCATCGTCATGCATAACACTAAGAACATCTGAGCGAAGGCGCTCGGAGACAACTAACAGAAAACGGGCTCTAGGCCTCGAGTAATTAGTCTTATAGAGCAACTTGTATCGAATCGTAAAGTGACCACTGTGTTGGGAGGTATGGGCGGCGCCAAAAAATTACAGCATATCAACGGAGTGAATGATGATGAGTGAGCGAAGCGTATGTCAGCCTGTCCAAGCTTCAATCCGTTCGTTCATTCTTGCTTTCGTACGTCCGCGCGACCATCCGCGCGTCCATCCATGCGTCCGTTCATGAATCCATCGATCCATCTGTCTGTCTGTCTGTCTGTCTGTCTGTCTGTCTGTCTGTCTGTCTGTCTGTCTGCCTGCCTGCCTGCCTGCCTGCCTGCCTGCCTGTCTGTCTGTCTGTCTGTCTCTCTGTCTGTCTGTTCGTGTGTCCATCCGTCTGTACGTCCGCGCGCCTATCCATCCGTCCGTCCGTCTGCTAGTCTAGCTGTCTGTCTGCTAGTCTGTCTGTCTGTCTGTCTGTCTGTCTGTCTGTCTGTCTAGTGAACACTCCAAGTACCACCATTTCCCATCTCGCATCCGCTGTGACCGAAATACTTGCTTGATAGCGGGTATGTGCCACCGGTGGCTACGTACTACTACATACATACAAGGGATGGCATGACCCATGCCTTAAGTAGATTGGCTCCTAAAAGAGGATCCAGATTGATATCGTCGCGTCGTTCTCTCTGGAAGTCAGCCGTGTCGGGGAACGTGCTTGTAACAGAAGGAAGACAGTCGTCGAAATTCTCAGCATCGCAGTCAGTAGTCCCAAGAGAAATCCGGGAGAGGCAGTCTGCGTCATCGTTACGACGACCACTCTTGTACGACACCGTGAAGTCGTATTCCTGAAGTCGCAGCGCCCAACGTGCGATGTGGCCAGAGGGATCACGCAAACCAACCAGCCAGAATAACGAATGACGATCGGTAGTTACCTAAATGGTCTCCTGTAAAAATAACAACGAAACTTCTGTACGGCGAAACAGCTGCCAGACATACTTCTTCCGTAACTTTGTAATTGCGTTCAGATTTGCTCAGGCAACGACTGGCGTATGCCGTGACATGCTCTGCGCCACTTTGACGTTGTACGAGCCCCGCTCTTACACCAATACCACTAGCGTCAGTGTGGACCTCAGTCAGGCAAGATGGGTCGAAGTGACGCAACAGTGGTGCTGACCTAAGTACAAACTTAGGTTGGGAGGATGCGGCGTCACACTCAGGTGTCCACTTGAAGGTCGCATCCTGTCGCAAGATGCTTGTCAGTGGGTACACGATCTCCGCAAATCGTAGAACAAAACGACGGAAATATGAGCATAGGCCTACAAATGAGTGAAGTTCTCGTGCGGACTGCGGTGGTTTGAAACCGCTCACTGCTTATATCTTGCGAAAATCGGGCTTGACGCAATCCTTGTCGACTAAGTGCCCCAGCGCCAGAGTTTGACGTTCGCCAAAGCGACATTTTTTTTGGAATTCAGAACCAGCTCGGTTTTTTCGATGCAGTCGAGAACAAGACTGAAACAGTTGTTATGTTCTTGAAATGTGCGCCTAAATATTACAACATCATCACGGTAGCACATGCAAAGCTCCTAATTTAAGTCCCGTAATATTGTGTCCATAAATCTTTTAAAGGTGGGAGGAGCTATACAAGGGCCAAATGGCATGACATTAAATTTAAATGGGGCCATGCAGAGTTACGAAAGTTGTCTTTTCTTTGTCGCCGGGTTCCATAGGTGTTTGTCGATCATCATCATTATCATCATCATCATCATCCTGACTACGTTCACTGCTGGACCAAAGCCTCTCCCATGGTCCGCCAGTCAACTCGGTCTTGTGCTTTCTGCTGCTAATTTATACCCGCAAACTTGTTAATCTCATCTGCCCACCTAATCTTCTGTCTACCCCTAACCCGCTTGCCTTCTCTAGGAATCCAGTTAGTTCCTCTAATGACCAGCGGTTATCCTGTCTACGTGCTACAAGCCCGGTCCATGTCCATTTCCACTTCCTGATTTCAACTGTGATATTCTTAACCCCGGTTTGTTCCCTAATCCAATCTGCTCTCTTCTTGTCTATTAAGGTTACACCTACCATTTTCTTTTCCATTGCTCGCTGCGTCGTCCTCAATTTAAGCAAAACTCTCTTTGCAAGTCTGCCGTTTTCTGCTCCGTAGCTAAGTACCAGCAAGATGCAGCTGTTATATAACTTCCTCTTGAGTGATAGTGGTAATCTACCTGTCATGATTCGATAGTGCTTGCCAAATGTGCTCCACCCATTTCTTATTCTTCTAGTTACTTCAATCTCGTGGTTTGGCTCCGCGGTTATTACCTGTCCTAAGTAGACATTGTTATTTGCAACTTCAAGTGCACTATTACCTATCTCGAAGCACTGCTCTTTTCCGAAGTTGTTGTACATCACTTTTGTTTTCTGCAGATTAATTTTAAAGCCTATTTTCTACTCTCCTTGTCTAACTCCGTTACCATGAGTTTCAATGCGTCCCCTGAGTTACTCAGCAATGCGATGTCATCGGCGAAGCGCAGGTTACTAAGGTACTTTCCATTAACTCTTATGCCGAACTGCTCTCATTGCAGGCCTTTGAAAACATCCTGTAAGCACGCAGTAAATAGCATCGGGAAGATTGTATCCCCTTGCCTTACACCCTTCTTGATGGTATTCTGTTGCTTTCTTTATAAAGCACTATTGTAGCAGTTGATCCCCTATAGATTTATTCCAGGATGTTTATATATGCTTCATTGACGCCCTGATTCTGCAGTGCCTGCATGATTGCTGATATTTCTACTGAATCAAACGCCTCCTCGTAATCTATGAATGCTATGTATAGTGGTTGGCTATATTCTGAGCATTTGTGTATTACCTGACTGAGAGTATGTATGTGGTCGATTGTTAAGTAGGCTCTTAGAAATACTCCTTGTTTCTTTGGTTGATTGAATTTTAATGTTGTCTTAATTCTGTTAGCAATTACCTTTGTAAATAGTGCTTATACTACGGAGAGCAAGCTGATCGGCCAATAATTCTTCGAGTACTTGTCATCTCCTTTTCTAGGTATTGTGATGATAGCATTCTTCCAAGATTGTGGTACACTTCCCGTGAGGATATACCTCTAACCGCATCGCAAATCAAGTGTTGCAAAACAGTGGCGGTATGCAAGCAATCTATGACGTCATCAATCCTTGGTAAGGAATATACATCTTACTTTGTCACAGTACTTTGACGCCCGTAATCTACGCAGAGTCTCCAGGAACCATGCTTTTTCCTGACAAGAATTACTAAGGCTGCCCACGGGCTGGATGACTCTTGCACGACACCTTTGTTCAGCATGTCTTATACTTGTTCGGTGATAACTTTGCGCTCAGAGGATGACACTTGGTAGAGCTTTTGGTGGATAGGGTGTGCAGAGCCGGTGTCTATTCCGTGACGAGCACGGGACCAGGGTAACTGAAGCGGCGCATCTCTATGTTTGAAGCCGAAAGCAGCAACATGCCGGGAAAGGACCTGTACCAGCGCTTGCCGTTCCGTCGTACTGAGAGTCTTGCTGGTCATACCGAGCATTAGATCTTCATTACGGTGAATATCGCAAGGACAGGAAAAGGTGGTTAGGTCCGTAACTACAGGTTTTCCCGCTCACTTTATTCCAAGTGCCAGCCTAAATAATCTGCACGCCATTGAAATAATCTGAGCACCGAGCTATTTAATCCATGTGCCAAACATTTAATCCAAGCGCCAACATATTTAATCCAAGCGCCAACTCACTCAGGCCGCGTGCCATTGAGTTTAATCCAAGTGCCACCGTGTTTAATCCAATTGCCAATGACTTTAATTCAGGTGCCAGTTAGTTTAATCCATGCGCTAGAAACACACAGTTAGCCACTATATATAGTATAAATGTCAGAATAACGTAAACATGGCGTCACAGCAAGAACTTTTCCCTCGGCTATACTTGGTAGCGCTTATGAAATGAAGTGCGCAGTGCGACTTCCCCTTAACATTTTGGTATCATAGCTTCAACATAAAAAAAAACAGTCAGTAGTAATTTCATGTATGGGTACTTAAATGTATTTGCTCATAGAGTCCATGTTAGTCTTTATTGAATTGCTACTGCTTCATTCCGGTTAACCATCTACACCATCGCATATGCATAGATTCGTGTCGTCTGCTGAGCAGACGGCATTGGGCTACTTATGCGCTGAGGCTACCGCAGTCGTCTGCTCAGCCCAAGGAGAACAGTGACCGACAGATGATATTCATTCGTTCTTGAAATCAGAAATAACCACATAAAATAACCACCAGAAATAACCACCAAACTTGCATTTATTCGGGTTCATGTGGAAATAAGTTGTTATAAAAGCATCAAAGTAGATACTCCGGTTTTCATGTAACCGACGACGCTTAGTGTAGCTGAGGCGTGCTTACTTGAAACGTGTGTTTTCATACGGGAACATTTGCAGACGAAGAGAGAGCTTTGCTTGAAGTCATGGCTGGACGCAAACGAGGACCACACTTTAAGAACCCCGACGAACCTCGTCGAAAAAACAGTAGAGTAACGGTGGTCGACAGGGCTAGGATTGTGGACGTTTACAGGCGTGGCGGTGACTTAAAGCAACTGGCCGACGCTCTAGCCATCAACATTAAAACAGCAAGATCGATTGCCGCTACCGACAGAGAAACATCAAAGCATGGTGGGGGTTCAAAAAGGAAGTTTGGAGATGACGTCGTGAGTACTTTGAGACGAATTGTCGAAAAAAACTGTACATTTACATTGAAGCAAATAAAGGAGGCCCTGGAGAAAGAAATGCCAGGAGTAACAATCAATGCAAGCACAATCGACTGCTTGCTGGATGCCCACTACTACTCGATGAAGCTAGTGACGCAGAGGCCCACAGATCGCAACCATGACGATATCAAGCACAGCCGCATGCTGTACGCCCAATGGCTGGAGTCTGATGGACCGCGTGTTTGCCGCTTCTATTTGGATGAGACTAACTTCAATATCTGGTGTTCCAGGAGCAAGGCAGCTAAAGGACAACCAGCTGTCCACATGACCACAACGACAAAGGGAGTGAACTTGAACATTATAGCATGCATGTCCGCAAATGGAGTTATTCACTGTACTGTGGTGGACAAAGTTCATTGGGTTGTTTTTAATGACTTCCTCAGTGATGTTTCGGCCCGCGTAGAACGTGATGAGTCAAATACCGAAGCTGTATTCCTTTTTGATAATGCACCTGCTCACGCTCGAGCAGAACAGGCGGCTTTGGCTAACTTCATGCACTCTATTAGGCGCCTGCCAGTGTACAGTCCTTTCTTTAACCCTATAAAAGAAGCCTTCTCGAAATTCAAGTCACACGTGAAGGCCTACCTGAGCGAACGTCGTAATTTAATTTTAGTGACACCGCAAGGCATGACGAAAAAGGAGCACAGGCGTTCTTTGCTGCTGAATGCGGCTCGCCACTCCATCCAACAAATACAGCGCGTGGACTGCGCGGCCTTTGATCGGCACAATTTCTCTTTCGTGTCTGCCGCTTTGCGTGAAGATGACTTGTGAACATTCGTCTCTGAGCCCTATGAAACAGTTCTGTTTTAATAAATACAGTAACTGGTGCCTATGTTGCATTTCTAGAATAATTAGTAGTAATCACTCTTTTTCCTGTATATGTATATGTATGTATTTGTACACACACACACACACACACACACACACACATATATATATATATATATATATATATATATATATATATATATGGGGGGTGCATGCGTGCGTGTGTGTGTGTGTGTGTAGAGATAGAGAGGGGGGACAGAACAAATAATTTAGTGATTGCGCTGAATCCGCAAGCTTCCAATGTGCGGTGAGAGGCATAATGCCACGCAAAAAAAAAAACACGTACTCAAACAAAAGAAAGCTAGGCCCAAGGTCAGTTGCGTGTTATTATCATTTTGTTTTCTTTGTGTTCGTTTCATCGCATTCGTCAAGTACGTCACAAAACTAACAAGCTAAACGAACAATCAATACTGTTCGTATCGTTGGAGACATTTAACTTTGTTTAAATAAAGAAATAAGAGCGTGCAATAATGTAAAATAAAACTTCTATTGCCACATCAGGATGATCAGTTTACGTTTTATGTTCACTATAGGAAAAAAAAACATATTGGAATTATCTCTAATTCACAGTGCGTGCTGCGCGACGGCTTCCTAATTTCTTGATTATGTAGCTGTCGTTGAGCCATCACTGCCCGAGGCCATGCTTTTAATCTCTTAGCATGCGTTCCGGCACTCCAATAAACATAGTGTGTTGTTCGCATTACATGACCTGTCCTGGTCATGTAATGTTGTAGTGTGTACCAAAGCCAATTATGAGCTTCAGTGACGGATAATGAATTTCGTTGCAATGTAAAATATTCAGTAATATGTTCCTGCGTTTTTTTCATTTTCATTAAATTTATTTCACCTGGGCCAAGCACTCATTATACAAACTTGCACATAGCAAATTATAAGCACTCCAAACATGGCTTAAGCGAACCACGGCAGTAATTTTTTTTCAAGAATACTATCGGCGAATACAAATAATAATGATGGATTCTACCTTCCGACTAATGTCTCTTGTACTGTAGGAACGGCATTTCAATTGCACTGCCGTTTTTACGCCCCGTATTCTGGTTTTTGTGCGTGGATTAAACTGACTGGCACCTGAATTAAAGTCATTGGCAATTGGATTAAACACGGTGGCACTTGGATTAAACTCAATGGCACGCAGCCTGAGTGAGTTGGCACTTGGATTAAATATGTTGGCGCTTGGATTAAATGTTTGGCACATGGATTAAATAGCTCGGCGTTCAGATTATTTCAATGGCGTGCAGATTATTTAGGCTGGCACTTGGATTAAAGTGAGCGGGAAAACCTGTAGTGCTGCTATCGAGCTGGATGAGGCTTCATCGAAGAGAGCTGCCTTCATTCCGCGAGGAAGCATAACTGCAGAGGCAGAACTGTTCAGCGTCCCCAATCGTGCTACTCCTTTTGTCATGTACACTGTTAAAAAAATCTCGTCAAAATGACGAGAAAATCTTTTGCGGCTCTATTTCCAAGCATTTTAATGTCAATTTGACAGCATGCCGTCATTTCTAAATTACGGTGTATTTTTTTTTCATTTTGACGTCTCCCATGTCAATATGAAATACAACCTAATCGTCAATTTGACAGCATATTGTCATAGAAAAATTACAGTGTTCTTGATCATTTTGACAGCTCGCCATGTCAATAAGAAATACAACCCAGTTGTCAATATGACAGCTTCACCGCCGATGTGACTGCACGTAGTCATTTTGAAATGACGGTGTTCTCGATCATTCGATCATTTTGGTGTCTCGCATGTCAATACAATATACGACCCGGTAGTTGCTTCTGCAGTGCTGCGCAATCACTTTAACTGCATGCAGTTAATTTCAGATGACGATGCTTTTTATTGTGGCTGGCACTTGGCATGTTTAAGAACACTGAATATGACAGAGTGATGCTGTGCTGTCTGAATGCTTTTTTGTCAATTGCAAAGGCGTTAGTGGGCTTGGCGGCCCAGTTTTTCAGAGTATATGCCCGTTGGCATGCCTCATTTACATTTCTTTGTCAGTATGGTCCACTGAAGTGTGTCTCACTTACAGCGTATTCTGCAAAAGATACTGCAATGCAGTTTGCACATGTACTTGCATACTTATTTGAAATGCGGTTGCAGCATTAGGTCACCACCACACTATGAAGGGCACTGCGGCACCTGAAAAACGAAATGTAACACGATGATTAATAAACGTTTACTACCTACATGATGAGTTTGCACAAAATTACACACCAAGTGATTTATTTAGGTACAAAAAATTGTATTTACATAAACACATAAGGAGCATAAGACATAAGGAACAATGCGATTGCCATTAACAATCCACAGCTTGTAAGTTGTTCACCTCGCCTGTGATGCGCCTTATCATTCACCCGGTCCCGGGCCCGGTTATCTGAGAGGCTTTTATTTTTTCAGATGATTGATGAGAGCTTGCGGCGATACCAAGCACGGCCCCAAGCGTGCCTAAATTGCTAAGTTGCACCCAGTGCTTTATTTAACCTCGAAGTGATTGGCAGCGGAGTCGGCACGCGATGTGCTGGGTAGCGGCTTCGGTGACGATGCCCAATATAGATGCGGCTACGAAAAATAGGCGCGCAACGTGTTTGGTCTCGCACTTCGGGACGCCGATACGCGCCCGCTGCGCGACGAGCTTGGCCGTAGGGTCCGCTGCCGATGCGTGCGTAAAATGAACAACCGCTGCACTAAAGAGCAGGCGGGCGATGCGCTTCGTTATTTGCGAAGAAGCACACTGCCGCGTGACCGCTGACGCGTTGTTCTTGCCCACAAAGTTCGAAGTTCGTCTTGCGCGTCGGCGCCGTGAGCGGAGTTAGGCATAATGACGACTCCGAGCAGCAGACGCGCTGGCCGTGGTGCCCGATGTTCCTAAGTACGTAATGCGTGGTCGCGAATACAAAGAGTCGTCCTGCGATCATCTTCGTCACGACGCCCGAAGTGCTCATAAGCAGAACCTCCAACCGAGTATCCGACGAGTCCGATGAAGCAGAGTTGGTCTGAGACGTACGTTTGCGATGTTCGTCATGAGCACAGCAAAGAATTTTGCAAGAATGAAAGCATGAAAAGAATACTCACCTTTTGCAGGCGCATTAGCTTCGGCGCTGTGCTTTCTGAAACACGGTTTCCACGATGTGTCGCCTCCAAAACGCGAACTAATTCAATCAAGTGAGCACAACCGCAAAGCGCACGCGGTTTCTGCAATACAACGAAACGACATGTAGAAAAAAAAAACACGTGGTAGCAATGGCGGTGACGGCGGCTCGGGGAGAAGCGTGAGAGAGAAATGGCAAGCCGACAACCAAAACACGTGTTGCGTGACGTCCCGTGACATATCCTGTACGGAAACCAACCAAAGCGCCCGTGGGCTCTTGCTCGCCTCCTGTTTGCTCTCTCTCCACTACTATTGACGGTGGTTTTGCCGTTTTCTCCATGTGACGCCGGCAGCTTGTCAAAAATGATAAAGAAATGGCCATCAAAATGACGAGTAGTTTTTACAGTTTACACAACAGAACAGGGCACAAGTATGTCCTTCTAAGAACAGTTCCTGCCTAGAGCCGCCACTATGAGGTCAACAGAAGCAGCGTCAACCGCTGTGGAAGAGACTCGAAAGAGTGTCAGGCACCAACATAGTGCTATCACTTTATCAATCACACTAATGGTGTTCCTGTCTTCGCCACGGTTGCCATTTTCAGAAAGCGATGGGAGAAACAAGTTGTTTAATGATATTTCCCCACTAACACAGTCGACGGAAGCACCACTTTTCTCCAGAAA
The DNA here is from genome assembly GCF_043290135.1 of Rhipicephalus microplus. Lineage (NCBI taxonomy): Eukaryota > Metazoa > Arthropoda > Arachnida > Ixodida > Ixodidae > Rhipicephalus > Rhipicephalus microplus. Next base: position 207,007,780 of record NC_134702.1, read on the forward strand.
CTCGATACCAAGAATGGCATCATGCGAACAACGAGATAGAACCGGAAATTTGGATACAAATACTTTCCCAGCCAATGAAACAGTTACAACACATACACCAAGAAAATGCAACCACTCGCCGCCTACACCACGAAAGGCAATAGTATCGTTCCATGAAAACATGACTTTGTGACCTAAGTGGTTTCTGAAAGCGATGCTCATCACAGACACAGTCACCTCAGTATCAACTAACGCCATCGTCTGTATTTCATCAATCAACACATTCACTTTGTTTTTTAGCATAACAACAAAGGCATATCTTGAAAAGACTGTCTGGTGACCTCACCTCCATTGGCCGCGGGTGCTAGTTTCCCGGCGGCGGAGAAGAAAAATGACGCAGAGGAGACGGCGAGTGACGAGAATGGTTGGATGAAGGTGTCAAGCTCCACTCCGATGCTGGCGAATCGCTGCGTCTAGTCTCGCGTGAAAAACGGTTCCTTGAAAACAAGTCGGTCATCCGCAGGTTACATGAAGCATCGGGTTTTGGTGGCGAAGACATTGCTGGTGCTCTTCCTGACGGGCGGCGTTGTTGGCGGCATTACTGAGTGATATCCCTAGTGAAACCATAATTGCAGCACATGGGAGGGTCACGGTTTCTACTACACTCATCGAAACGAATGCTGGGCCGCTGCTGTCGACGAGCAAGTCCGGTGGTGGTGGTGGTAAAAAACAATAATTTCAGAGAAAGTTTACTAGAGAGTGCCGACATGGCGCATCGGCGTGCTAAAGTGGCCAGACCGGCCCTATTCCGGGACGCCAGTGGAGCTGGAAAATGCCCGTGTGCGCTCTACCAAGGAGCGTTGCGCAGCCAAAGTAGAGCAGCCGAGCAGATGCTCCTCCCAAGCCTCTCTAGTTGGGATAGGGAAAGGGGATGAGAAAGGGACGGATATAACTGGGCACGATGCTACCACGTGATATGTGTCGGCGAGGACATGACAGGTCGAGCAAGGTCCATTGACTTCCGGCAAAAAGTGCCTGGCGACCGCCGGACTGATAAAGGTGTTCGTCTGCAGGCGGCGTAGCAGTCGTTCGTCCGCTTTCTCCAGACTGCGTGCGGGACCCGGATAGAGGCGGCACAAAGCCCGGTAATAAGCCGAAATTTCGCGAAAGCGTGTCAGGTTGGTGTTGCCAGATTCCGTCTCGAGACATGGACGGGCAACGGCCCGAATAGAAGAAGCGCGCACAGCGGCATTTGCCGCCTCGTTGCCGGGCAGGTCCGAGTGGCCTGGGGTCCAGACTATCCAAATGGTATGAAGGTTATATTGCCAAGAGGCTGCCTGAAGTAGGCGAGCCGACAGCGGGGCAATGGAACCCTGAAGGTACTGAGAACAGGCCGAGCAGGATGGTGCGTGAGGCAGGGTGAGAGGCGGCCAAAGCTATGGCAACCTCTTCAGCGTGCGTTCCTGTGTCTGCTCGAAAGGAGAGGCCATCGGCGTGTTTCCCCTCTGTAATCACGGCAGCCGTGAAGTGACCCGAGATGGAGGGACCCGAGACGTGCACGTAGCAAACACCAGGACGATCGGAGTGTCGCGTATGAAGGGCCGCGGCGCGTGCTAGTCTACGGCCAGGATGGAAATCGGGGTTCATATTACGGGGTAGAGGCTCCACCCATACCTTTTGACGCCAGAGCTCTGGTACCGGCTACAAAGGGTCTTGGTCGCATATCGGGTTAAGGCCAAGTCTGTGTAGAAGACGGCGCCCCGAAGGCGTCTGCGACAGTCGATTGATTTGGTTAACGTGATGACCTACGCGCATCTCTGCAAAGGTGTTGTGTACCCCCAGAGCCGCGAATCGGCTGTTTGAAGTTGCAATAAGTAGGTCCAGAGCGCGTTTGTATGCTGAACGAAGAAGGACGTCCAGCTGGTGCTCGTGTCGACGACGCAGGCGAAGGTAAGACGAGGCGTAGAGGATGCGACTGGTCACAAACGCGTGGGGCAATCGGACGGACTGAGACCCGTGGAGGCCGCCGCGCTTGGTAGATACCCGCCGTATCAGGCAGCTCACCTGTTCGCTGGTGCGTCTGAGGCCTGCTATTGTGCCCTTGGGATCCAAGAACGATGTAAGGTGAAGGCCAAGAATTCGAATATTTTGAACTTACAGGATGGGTCCGGACGGAAGAAAAATTTGAGGCGGTGGTAGCGGAGAGACTGAAAGATGAGCTGATTTAGCTGGATAGCACTCCAGGCCGCATGAACCAGTGTAGGTGTCCACCAGAAGGGCAGCCTTTCGCAGGCGTTCTTCGATTTGCGCTAAGGAGTCGGTGTTGGTACAGATTGTGATATCATCCGCATATAGTACATATTGTATTCCTTCGACTTCGTATAGAAGAGAGAGGAGGTTCATCATCGCCAGGTTAAAAAGCAGAGGAGACAGGACTGCCCCTTGAGGTGTATCCTGCGTGCCTAATAAGTACGGGCCGTGTTCGGTAGAATTGAGGCGAATGAAGGCAGTGCGATGTGATAGAAAGGCGCGAATGTAGTTTGAAGTCTTTTGCCCGCAGCTTGTGGTAGACAAGCTAGTGAGTATAGTGCTGTGTTTGACGTTGTCGAACGCCCCGCGGAGATCGAGAGCGAGCACGGCTTTATCGTTATGGCGCATAGTAGTCGACTCTATGATATTGTGTTGAAGCTGAAGCAGGACGTCCTGCGCCGACAGATGCGGGCGAAAGCCAAACATCGTGTCGGCAAAGGTCCACCTGGCCTCCAGGTAGGCGGAAAGGGATTCGCGAACCATGGTTTCCATGAGTTTGCCTGCGCAAGACATAAGTGAGATGGCTCTCAGTGCCTCGATAATAACGGACTTTGCCGATTTGGGTATGAGTGTCATGACCGATGTGATCCATTGCGTCGGAAGCGGAGAGCCGTCCCATATCGAATTTATAAGGTGGAGTAACGAGAGGTGTGCTTGGCCGGGAAGATTTGCCAGGAGCCATACTATGATTGCGTCGCATTTTCGTGAGTGCAAATCGTAAATCGGAAAGCGTGTATGGGGCATCGAGGTCGGTGTTAGGGGCGCCGGAATACGTATATGCTGGGCCTGCGGGAGCAATTGTGCGGCAGATGTAGCGGTCACAAAGTTCTCGCGGGAGTTGATCCGTAGTGCACTGAAAGGCATGAAGAACACGGTGGAGCTGGCGTTGCGTTTCTCCCCTGGTGGTGGAGGGATCGAGAAGGCTTCCAAAGAGTCTTTACGCGCTCTTAGAGCTCATCTGGTTTGCAGCTTTCGAACAGGTGTCTGCCCAGTTAGCATCGGAAAGTTGTGCAGAGTATGCGGCCGCCTCTGCAGTGAACGCCTCAATGCAAGCGCGAAGTTACCGATTGAGTTGGTTGCGTTTCCAGCGCCTTACGAGCCCGCGGCGAGCGTTGCAAAGATGTAGGAGGTGTGGATCGATTGCAGGAGTCAAATTAGAGGTTGCAAGGGTGCGAGTGTTCGCTTGTTTCATATAGAGGGCTTAGATTCCCACTCTGCATATTCGGTCGAGGAGAGGACGGCGGGAAATGGTTGCATTCTGAACTGAGTCCAATCAGTGAGACGGGCTTGACCCCAGTGTTGGCGCATTTTCTGCCGCGGTGTGAACGAAATGCGGAGTAAAAAGTGATCGCTGCCTAGGGTTTCGCCTAAATTTTCCAATGTAGAATCACGGATGTGACGGGAGAGGGAGAGGTCGGGGCATGTGTCTCGCGTGACAGAGTTGCCGGAACGTGTGGGTTGTGCCGGATCGGTAACAAGCGTGAGGCTCAGCGAGGAAATGAGCTCCTTGAGCTCTCTGCCCCGGGCCTTCTCGTAGTGGTAACCCCAGTGAGGGCTGGGTGCATTAAAGTCCCCGACAATCACCAGTGGTTGTCGGGCCGCTATACGCAGCGCCCGATGGAAGAGGTGCGCAAACGAAGCCCTCGCAAGGCGAGGGGGACAGTACACGTTTAAGATGTGTATCGATGTTTGGCCCCTCCGCTGAGGCAGCACTGATATCATGCAGTAGTCGTAAGGAAGATCCAGATCGAGGTCAATCTGTATCGCCGTGTAAGCTTTATGCACGAGGAGGCATGTGGTGGTGCCGCCTACATAGGAGCAGTATCCAGAGAGGGATGGAGCAGGGCCAGATTCTTGGAGTGCCAAGACGGCCGGCTAAGAGCCAAGTGAGCTGAGGAAAAGGAAAAGATGTGAACGTTTTCACCTGTTCCCGAACCCTCCAGGGTTCCACTGTATGATTTCAAATTTAGACGCAATATTTGAACGGCACGTACGGTTGGTAGCCATTACGACTGTCTTTATGTTTTTAATTTAGTCCTCCATGTCCCGCTCGGAATCCTCAGAGGCAGGGAGGGGCACGGAGGCTGGATGTTTTGACGGCAGGGTGGTGGTAGCCACCTTGCGACGACGCCGTGGAGATGTACCCTCACTGCCCACAAAGCAGGAGCGGGAACGCGATGCCTTGGGTTGAAACTGGGTGATCGCCCAGGCTTGAATAGCCTGAGTAACCTCTACTGCTAAGCGTTGGATAGAGAAGCTTGTGAAAAGGTGATTAATCGAAGCTTCGAAGCGCGTAAAGCGTTCCTTTATGCGTGGGGTGCGCTCCTCGCTGGGGAGAGTTTGCTTAGCGGGCAAGATAACCTGAGGTGCCCCAGGAGCCTCAAGAGCTTCTGGAGTGGATGCGGCACTGGTTCCGAGTGTGTTGGAGTACACATGGCTGCTTGAACCGGCGGTGTAATGGGAGTGGACTTAGCGCGAGGACTAAGCTTAGACATAACTGGCGTAGCCACCTGGACAAAGGAGGCAATACGGGATTGCCATACAGTACACTGTTGTTGGGGTTGAAGATGCTTATTTGAGAGTTCGAGTTGTTTAGTTAAAAGAGAATTTTGCCTTTGAAGTGCCGCAACGTGTTGGCGAACGGCCGCAAGTTCGGGAGAATGAGGATTGACAGAAGGGGGTGAGAGAGGCTTAGAAGCAGCAGTCCCTGCTCAACTGCTCACTTGAGGTACTGCCGCTGGTGCGTCGAGTGGTGGGAATGCCTGAGTGTCGACGTGGAATGGTGGAGCCGACTGAGGCAGGTTGGTGTCGCGGTCTGGTTATGACGAAGTTCAGGTGGTCCCTCGAGGAGATGTTGAGGGCTACTTGCGTGTCCAATATTTTTCCGTGCAGCTACTGGTCCCAGTCTCGTGGGCGCCGTGGCAGAGGAGGCACTTGGGGTGGCAGTCATGGGCATTGAGACCTGCAGGTGCGGGGGTCCCACATTTGGCACACTGGGTTGGAGCGGGGTTAGGACACTGCGGTGGTCGATGACCGATGGTACCGCACTTGGTGCGAACAGGGACCATTTTCTTGTAGGCGCGGATATGCGTCGCCACGCATTCGTAGAAGAGGAAGTGGGGTAACTTCGTGCCCTCGTAAGTCACCACCGCCGCCGCGGAACCTCCGAGTTTGCGGACCGTGAGGATAGTACCTCGAGGCCAGTGCAGTTCTGACTTTATCTTCTCCGGGTTTGCAGCAGGGTTTATGTTGATGACACCCTTGCATGTATCCCCTGGTGCCTTGGTGTGGCCTAGAACGGGCAGCTGCTGATTCCCCGCTTGCAGCTGGAAGTCCCCGAGGAGTCACTGTGCCATAGGCAAAAGGGTGGTGCTACAGATCAAGATGTTTAGTTCTCAGATTGGCCACACTTGAATTTGCGTGGTGGTCCGGTCGCCGAGGTAGCTGCGGATGGCGTCGCCCGCACGATCGGCCGGGACAAATGCGCCCAGCTCGCAGGGAACACGAGGTTTCACTACTACGATGTAGTCGTCGCGAGAGAGGCGAGGAGTCTGACGCGGGCGCCACTTGCGTTGCTTCGCTGGCTGCGAGGAAGGAGCAGAGGTAGGTGCACCACCGGAGGGATGGCGCGCCGGCGTTTCTTGCACAGCTGGGGAGCTTGGGAATGGCGGCCAGCTGTGGCGTCTCATTGTTGTTGAGATGCAGATTTCGATTTCGCCTGCTTGCGTTGCCACAGTCTCACCATGTCATCGAGATATTCGTCTTCTGATGGCATAGTGTTTGCGGAGGAAGAAACCTCCATGGACAGTACTTGGCTTGAGGTAGGATCATAGCCCGTAACCACGTAAGCGGCCGCCGTCGCCGGGCTCAGAGCCCCTAGCGACGCGGCGTCGTAGCCGGGGGTGAAGGACGTCCCTCAAGTTGTCAAAACTGAGTCCACCTGGACGAAGGTGGTGTCTAGGCGAAGCGGAGAACTTGACGGTGACGATAAATCCAAGTTTCAGGAGTACCAGGGTGGATGTCCGCGGAAATTGCAGAACAGCTACGGAGGCGATGTGGTGTGCGTCCGTCACCATCGAGCGCTCGAAGCGCCCCTACGGAAGTCCGTTATTACGCGAATAACGGGCTTCTGCCACTTTCTGGAATTCATTGTATTGATCGTGTGATCTTGGCAGTAGGATTGGTGCTGTCCTTGCTGAAGTGGGACGTAGTCTGGCTCATAGCCCTGAGTATAAGAACGCGGGTGTCCTCGTCATGATCGATCATCATAGGAAGGGCATTTATTCGTAGAGACGTGGCTGATACCGAGGCGTGGCATCAGAATTCTCAATGCCCCCCACCACTCAGTGCGAGGATAATGAAGCAACGTTTCGCTAGAACTATGGTGCCAGGTAGAAGGGATGAGTGCAGGACTTGCGCGTGCGGGCCGAGTTCTTCACGTACTATTTGCCGGATCGTTGATGAACGTTCAAGCAGCTAGTTGTTTTCTATACCTGCAAATATCCTCACATTCGGTAGCCTGCCGAAATTCCTCGTGAGGCACCTGCTCTCCAGTTGCTCAAAAGTGCGGCAATGGCGAATGACATTGACGACACATATCAGGGTGTCTTTCGCTAATAGGGAACTGTAGTATCGTGGGCGGACGCACCGCACGGAGGACTCAGGGCACGGCGCTGAAGCGCTGGCCGACAAGAGATAGGGGACAGCCGGTAGGCAATCAGGAACTGCCTTTATGTACACAAGCATCTTAATATACACATATGTACAACGTCCTCTAAGGGCCAGCCAACCGGTCCCAAAGGAGAACCGAAACCACAACTTCACATCATCCCCCCCCCCCCCTTGAAATGAAGATCACTCGGGGTTCTACCAGCTAACACGTTGACTAATGATAATGAAAATGTATACAGCATGCATATCAAAAATACAACAGTATATCAGGCAAAGACAAAGACACAACAGATTAAAAATGAACGATATACACAGACGAGTAAGGAAACGCACAATATAACACGTAAGAAATTACACGGCAGACGCAGAAAGACAAAGCACACACGGCACTGCATACGAGCGAAAAAAAATGTACAGCACACACAAAGGCAAGGCACACGCCGCACACCACCCTATCATCCCCTCCATCGAGAGAGGATGTCTGCATAGTCACTGTCTCGCTTAAGTCCATGGCGTCGACGCCTGTAGTGGTGCCCTCTCCACAACAGGCACTGTCGCCGCCCACAGCCGTCCAGTGGTGCGAAATAATCAGCCAATGTGCTCTCTTTTCAATGCACTTCCTGCACAGTGGGGGCCGGAACAAGCATGCGCTCAAACTCAGACTGGACATGGATCGGCGCTACCGATGCAGGCGCCATTCACAGAACAGAAACTGGTATGACCGGTGCAGACGTGACCAGCCGAAGCACCTCCGCCGAACGCAGAACAGGGACTGACTTTGGAATCGTGGCTGGCACGATTGGTGAATGCACCTTCACCGGATCGAGAACACACACAGCATCCCGGAGGCCAGCACAAGCCGAAAGATGCGTAGCCGGGGCGGAAGCAGCAGCAGGCAAGGCGGAAGCAACAGGCACAACCATTGGATTGACAGCTGATGCAAGCAAAGTATGGTCAGCATCAGCACACCCGACCGGAACTGCCATCCTCGCAGTAGAAGTATTCCCAGTTGAAGCGTGTTGAGTCAGAGTATGCTCAACGACAGGGCACATGACAGGAGCAGGCGCCTCAGGAGCATGACCAGCTTGGACACTAACTGGTGCAGTGCAAGTGAGCACACTCTATCTGGGCAGGGATCATCGCTACACGTGAAGTGGAAGTATGGCCCGGTAGAATTGGCACGATTTCCGCAGAACTCGCGGGAGCCGGTGGCACAGCAGGGTTTGAAGCATAACGTTGTAGCAGTATGGATCGAGGAGGACGAACGCCGCAGCGCGTTGGTGCTCGCGTCGCGTAACCGAGTCGACCAGCAAAGCAGCCAGCTGTTGCAATGCGTGGTCAAGCGTTCCTGTTTCCTGGCATGTTCCAACAGCGACTGGACAGGGAAAGTGTCCCCCATCTGGGTGAACGACCGAAGCAGGTCGGGGTCACGCAGGCTGTGTAGAAGTTGGTCCTGTATCATTGTATCTGCAGCGGTGCCGAAATCACAGTCGTTGGCCAACCACCACAGTGCTAGAAGGAATTGGATGGTAGTTTCGTCCGGCTCCTGAACTCTCCGCCGGAATCGGGCACGTACGCAGAAAGCATCTTCAGGCGCTGCGAAGTATGCGTCCAGAACGGCTAAGGCCTACCGGCACGCGTCGCATGTTGCACCTTGTCTTGAAGCCTGGACACCGTCAAGCAGCGTCTGCTCAGCAGCAGCCTTGTAGTATGCTTGCAATACCTCCACTCCAAGCGCGTTGAGCAGTAACGCCTTCCTCATGTCAGGCGTAGCGTCCGGGGCCACCTCGTCGACGTACACTTGCACGACGCGACGCCAAGTCTTCCAGGGAATCGGAGGCACGCCAGGGCATTGCAGGAGCGGATGTGGTGGGATAGCGGGGAACATGCTGCTGCCAAACAGACCAGATGCGGAATGAAACATAGGGCCACCCCGCGTGTAACAGTCCGCAGTCCCGTCACTCCGCCGAAATATCCTTAGATAGCAACATTAATGTAAGCCACACAGGAGAAGAAAGTACAACGAAGAATGGCTCATATCTCAGCACGCGGAGCAATGCAGGTATGATCTCGGTGTGTCGCAAGCAGATAATCTTCAAGAAATACCGCATCGGCGGAGTAGCTTGCATGAGTGCTGAGTCGACCGCACGAGAAAGAAAGCTGGAAGCCCACCTTTACGCCTGATGCACGTGAATTGAAGATCCTCGTCACCAAAATGTAGTATGTGTGGCGGACGTGCCACACGAAGGACACAGGGCACGACGCTGAAGCGCCGGCCGACAAGAGACGTGAAGCAAGAGACGGCAGCTCCTGCTTGGCTACCACCGGTAGCCAAGCAGGAGCTGCCTTTATGTACTCATCCATTCAATTATACACATATGTACAACGCCCTCTAGGGGCCAGCCCACTGGTTCCAAAACCCGAATCGAAATCACGACACCGCAGAAACTGTAAACATCCTCGGCGATTTCTTTTAGAATGTACCCGACTTTGTCTTCCTGAGACATTCTGGAGTCAATGACCCTACATAGCTTTATAACGTACTCAATGTAGGTCGTGCAAGAGTCACCTGGCATTTTCGCGCATTGCATTAGCGTCTGTTCTGCTCTTTTCTTTTCCTTGTGGGGTCGTCGAAACACTCTTTGATTTGAGAAACGAATCTGTCCCACGTCGTTAGCGTTTCCTCGCGATTCTCGTACCACTTTAACGCAGTATCCGTCAGAAAGAACGCGACGTACAAAAACTGAGAAGCGGCATCTCATTTGTTGGCGGCTCTCACCCATCTGTATAGGATGAGCCGAGCGTCGACATCTACATCTGGTCTGCCGGCGGTGGGATGAGCATCTCTCAGTTGTGGAACCGAACTGGTCAGTGCAGAAGTCGAGAGGGGTTGTTCATCTGCGTTGTGGGACATGTCCAGTCCAGATGGATTTGGTGGAAGTCCAACAAGGTGACGGCGCCGTCGAAGAACTTGCGGTTCAACCTCCGTCTTCGGGTGTCGATTACCCAGCAGGTCCACCACAACAGTTATAGCGAGTTGCCATGAAATGGTTTTCTTTACAAAAGGGGGCGATGGTCGTTCGGGGTAGCGCACTGCGATCTTGCCAAGAACCATCGCTTCCTGGGTGTAATTATTGACAGGGACCTTTCGTGGAGTGCCCACTGCAATTACCTGAAGAGAAGGCTAACTTCCATTGTCCATATAATGCAGTTCCTCTGCGGAAAATCTTGGGGTGCATCGATAAGGTCAATGATGCAGCTATACAGGGCACCGTTTCTGGGATTTTCGCGCTACAGCTTGCCGTTACTGGCAAGTACGTGCAAGACGAACATCCGCACTCTCGAAAGTCTGCAAGGACAAGTACTACGCGTGTGCTTAGGATTGCCGCGATGCACCTCAACCTACGGGGCAATTATGATCGCAACAGAGCATGCAATTCGAACATACATCACCACTGACAATTTGAGAGCCCACATAGGACACCTCTGCCGAGTTCCTGGTCACCATGTTGCAGTGTTGCCACTTCAAAGACCACACGCAATGTTTTCAGATTATTTCTGCCCATAGAGAATGCCTTCCTTTTGGCTTCGCTCCAGCAACAAGACCAGTGTCACCCCGTGGTGCCTACAACAACCACAGGTGTGCCTCACTATTCCGGGAATAACGAACAAGAGCCATCATTCAACAGTGGTCCTACGACAGGTGACATTGTCACTACTCAACGAAAAATACGGCCAGAGGACCCACATTTACACCGATGGATCGGTCTCGGCTGACAGCTCCACAGGTGCTGTTGTCATCCCGGCGTACCAGGTCACTATAAAGCTCAAACTGTCGCATAGGACAACATCCACAGCAGCGGAGCTTGCCGCCTTACGTGCTGCTATACTTTATATCGCGGAAGCCCGACCTCAAAAATGGGCTGTGTTCTGCGAATCCAAGGCATCCCTTCAGAGCTTGCAATCAGCTTTACGACAGAGGGAGCATCAACAACTAGTGCATGAAATAAGAGAAGTGATTCACGAAGTTTTTTCAAAAGGACATGACTTGGTGTTCCAGTGGTTACCGGGACATTGTGGTATTGTCGGTAATGACCTTGCTGATAATGCTGCCCGATCCACCCACGCGGACGCCCAGACAACCCCGATTCCATTGTCGAGAACCGACGCTGCAAGGGGCCTTCACTCGTTCGCTAACACCATGTCGGAAACTTGGCTGAGTGACCCCAGTGTCAGGAACCGCCACCTACACAAATTTGACCCATCGAGAAAGCCTAAAGTTCTATCGGACCTCTCCCGCCAGGATGCAACTTTACTGTGCCGCCTGTGGTTAGGAGTAGCTTTTACAAAGGCGTACTCTTTTCGCATAGGAATGGCGGATAGTTCCTGATGTGAATCTTGCGACACTGATGAGACAATAGAACATCTACTGTGTTCATGTGAACGTTTTGAGAGCGAACGGAACTTGCTAAGCGAAACGTTAGAGACACTAGACAGTAGACCTTTTTCCGAAGAGAAGATACTTGGCTCATGGCTCTACGCGTCGCTGGCCAGCAAAGCGACGCGGGCATTGCTAAGTTTTCTAAAGACGACCGGACCACGCGACCGCTTATAAGCGTACAATGGACAAGGTCACATCTACACACACGTTGTCCTTCACTTCTCTCTCTCTTCTCCTTTAATCCCCTCACCCTTCCCCAGTGCAGGGTAGCAAACTGGACGTGCGTCTGGTTGACCTCCCTGCCTTTCATTTCTCTCTTCCTCCTCCTCTTCCTCATCTTTTAGCGCACTGCCATATCATGATGATGATGCCTCCACTATGGCTCTTGCCCACTCAGGGGGATTGGCCAAGAATTGAGGATATAAAATTTAAGACCATTCGAATGATACCTAATCCTAACAGAAGAAGGATAAGCATACGTAATTACAGAAAGAGTGCAATATTTTTTTTCAATTTTAACCAGACAGAATAATATATATCTCGAATTGAAATTGCAGTAATTTTAAACACGTTTTGCCAAGACTCTTCGTCTTCTTCCCTTTCTCTTCACTGCCTTTCACATGTTCGTTACAATCTATATATCTATCTATTGTAAAGACTCGGCAACAAATACAAGGTGGCGATAAGGTAAAAACAACATTAAAAAACTCCCAAGCATTTCCTCGAGGGTGAACATGGTTAAGTGCGAATGCACAGGGGGATGCTATGAGGGGGAGTAAAGTTAAAATCCATTGGCATTCGCCAGTGAGTTAACGTAAACTTCTCCATGTGATGACATTGCGATTCCCAGGAACCTTTAGAACCTCTCGGGAAATCTTGGTGAGTTTACGCGTATATGTGAGAGTAAATTCGCACTATAATGATGTTTATGTCCACGGCCCACTTCGCCCGCTTGCGCTCGGCATCAAGGGCCCTTCGCCGCGCAGCCTCCTCTTCAACCGGCGCGACATCTTCAACGATGAGTACAATGCTCTCAATCGATTGCGTTGTACTCGTTCTTGGAGGTATCGCAGTCGAGGTTGATGCTTGCGATGGATCCATACCTATGACGACTTGCCGATCTCGAGCAAGTCGTGGTGGCGCGCGCAGCCACGGGGCGGAGGGTGGAGTGTGCGCAATCACGTGGTGTGTGCCAACGCCGACAAAATTTCAAGGCCGAAAGGCTGCCGCAGTGACGTCAGAGGGTGGGGGCCCAGTTACGCCACGAACGTGGCGGAAAGCCTGTGTTTCGTTCACGTTTTAGGAGAACCAACGCTCCCGCTCTCGCAGCTGCTGCGGCTTGATTGGGCCGAATAAAAGATGTGGAAGAAAATGCCAGCATATCCACGGAGTGAATGATGGCGAGTGGGGCGAAGCATTCGTCCGTCCATCCGTCCGTCTGTGTGACCGTCCATGCGTCTGTTTGTGCCCCCGTCCCTGCGTTCTTTCATGCATCCACCCCTGCGTCCGTTCATGCGTCCATCCATGCATCTGTTTGTGTGTCCGTTCGTTCATCTATTCAACACTCCAAGTCCCACCATCTCGCATCTTTTTATCATATGTTCCCCATATACAAGCACCGCCATCCAGCGGACATTCCAAGGACTAAACGAGAGGTGGCACACGCACACTTTCTTACGGCCTGCGCTTTGGGTCCACTTCCCACCTTTAACCACCTCGAGTTCATGGTATATTCTAGTTCACTGTATTCATGGCACTGCGACCAAACGCTCGCTAAACCTTTCGAAAACCACGGAGGTTACGCCCAGCGAGTATAACGTAGCAACCTTTCCCTGTCAGATAGGGCTCAATTTACATGCCAATGGCTGCTAATGAGAAATGAGAGACAGGAGAATTCGGTTTTTACTTTCTTACGGCTTGCGCTTCGTATCTACTTCTCATTTTTAACCACGTTGAGCTCATTCATGGTATATACAAGTTCATTGTATTCATGGCACTGCGGCTCAACGCTCGCTAAACCTTTCTAAAGCTAAGGAGGTTACACCCAGCGAGTATAATGTAGCATCCCTTTCTGGTCCGATAGTGCTCAATGTACATGCCAATGGCTGCTAATGGGGATCGCAGCGTGTGCGTTGACTAAAAGCCGAATGCTCATGTCTCTCATTCCCCATTAGCAGCCATTGGCATGTACATTGAGCACTATTTTTTTATTGTTAAACAACGCACAGAAGAAATCTCTCACTGGCACCACCTTGGAGGTCAAGTGTTATACCTATTTCGGGTATGTGCCACTGGTGGTTACATACGAGGGACGCCCAAGCCACGTCATAAGGAGCTTCGCCCCTAAAAAAAGTCTTACTGAGCATGCTCAGTTGGGCAACTGGGCCCCCAACCTCTGACGTCTCTGCGGCAGCCTTTCGGCCTTCAAATTTAGTCAGCGTTGTGTGTGCCGTCGCTTCACCATTGCTACAGACGCTCCTCTCCATTCCTCGCGCCGTTGCTAGGAGAGAGGAGGAGGCGCATCGTGGACGGCAGATTCAGGGTCGCTTATAAAGTGCATTCGCACCTAATAAATAGGAGCTACGGCGTCATTGCAGTCACGGAGCACCAGCGCGCCTAAGAACGACTATGAAACCGCATCCGGACTAGCTCAACATGGAGCACAGGGCCGCCACATTACGTGAGGTCTCACATCCGACCCCTCTTTTTTTAAATGGTCGATGGGCTCTTGAGATCACACCCCACCCCGTTTTTTCAGGTGACTGCATTTCTAAGTCGGGCTATGTGAGGCATCCGCCACCGGCGGCTGCACGCCGACAGGTGTTCTCTCCGCTCTCACTCCCTTTTCCATAGCAACAGCTGCGGACGCGCGCACTTTTTACCACTCGCAAGCGGAGAATATGGTGCGAGAGAGTGTAGGAGAGAGTAGGCTCTGTACTTCGCCATTCGTTCTCTCTCTTCCCTGCACCCCACTTTCCGTCCACTCTGGCCTCACTCTCGACCATTCGCTGGATGGGCCCCTCTCAAGCTGATGGCAGATGTCAGTGAAGGCGGCAACAATGCCCTGGATGGATGGATGGATGGATGGATGGATGGATGGATGGATGGATGGATGGATGGATATGGCTGTACCCTTTAGATCGGGCGGTGGCTAGCGCCACAAAGTCGTCATACCTAATGAACCAAAAACTGTATTTTTTTCCTTAAAAAGTGAGTTTGAGGATTCGTACTTTGCAGTGAAGAGTTTAATTTTCACTCGTGCCTTGGCTTTTGCCACCAATCAGATAACCTCCTTCTAGTTAAGTCTACCCGCTTAAAGTTTATTTTGCCCTCCCGGTTCCTAAACCGCAGTGCTTTGAAAAACTCTGCGCCATCATCCTGAACTATAGGGTAAAGCCCATTACAGAACATTAACAAGTGTTCGGCAGTTTCTTCTTCCTCTCCACACGCACTGCATACTGTGTCTACCCCTTCGTATTTGGCCCGATATGTCTTGGTTCGCAGTACTCCCGTCCTGGCCTCAAACAGTAGAGAACTACCCCGAGTATTATCATAGATCCTTTCCTTAGCAATTTCCTGCTTAAGAGTTCGATAGATATCTAGTGCGGACTTCTTAATCATGCCAATTCTCCACATGTCACTCTGTTTCCTTCACTTTTTTCTTAACCGATAGTTCTTTTTGGTTTGGCCACCTGCTGTTTTCTAAGTATTTACCAGTCAACTTCCTGGTTCGCTTCCTCCATTTTGTATCGACGTTCTTCATGTACAAGTAGCTGGCAACCTTCCTAGCCCAACGCTCTTCCCCCATTTCTCTCAATCGCTTCTCAAATTTTATCTTGCTGCTAGCTTCCCTGCCCTCAAATGATGTCCATCCCATATCACCTTGTACTCCCTGATTTGGTGTATTCCCGTGAGCTCCTAAAGCAAGCCTACCTATTCCACGTTGCTTAATTTCTAATCTTGCTTGAACTTCTGATCTCATGAACAAGACCGCATTGCCGAACGTCAGCCCAGGAACCATGACCCCTTTCCATATTCCTCTCACAACATCATACCTATTGTAATTCCACAGTGCCCTATTTTTTATGACTGCTGCATTCCTGTTACCTTTAGTCGTCATGTATATTTCGTGTTCCCTCATATACTCGGTCCCATTGCTTATCCATACGCCCAGATATTAGTATTTATCTGTTATCTCTAGCGTGAACTCCTGTATTCTAAGCTCACTACCTTCGTTGTCATTGAAAAGCATGACTGCTGATTTTTCCTTACTGAATCTAAAATCTAACCTATCTCCCTCATTACGGCAGATGTCGATCAATCTCTGCAAATCTTCCTTGTTGTTGGCCATTAGCACTATATCATCTGCGTACATTAATGCTGGTAGTGCCTGATCAATAAGTTTTCCTTGTTTGACTAAAGAGAGGTTGAAGCCCAGTCCACTTCCCTCTAATTTTGCCTCTAATCCTTGTAGGTACATCATGAATAATAAGGGTGACAGGGGTCCCCCCTACCTGAGCCCGCGTTTTACCTCTGCAGGCTTGGATACCTGTTTTTCCCACTTTATAACTACCTTGTTACCTTTATAGATACCCTTTAAAAGATTAGTGACTACATGTTTCACGCCTGGTGTGTCCAGTATTCCCCACAATTCCTCTTGAACCACGCTATCGTACGCTCCCTTGATATCCAAAAATGCTAGCCGCAGGGGCCTGTGTTCCTTTTCTGCTATTTCGATGCACTGCGTCAGTGAGAACAGATTGTCTTCCAACCTCCTGTGTTTCCGAAACCCATTCTGCAGTTCCCCCAGCACTCCTCATCCTCTATCCACGCCTGCAGTCTTTCCTTTATAATCTGCATCGCCAGCCTGTAGACCACTGATGTCACTGTTATAGGACGGTAGTTGTTTATGCCAGCTTTGTCCCCCTTTCCTTTGTAGATCATGCTCATCCTGCTAAGTTTCCATCCATCGGGAACTTCACCATCGAATATTATTGTGCTCACTGCCTCTCTCAAAGCCTGCTTAGACATCGGACCTAATGTCTTTATCAGCCTAATTGGAATGCCATCTGGGCCTGATGATGTACTAATAGGAACCCTTTTCTCGGCCCTTTCCCACTCTTGTTGTAAAAATGGAGCCATTGCACCATTTGATTCGTCCTTGTCTATTGTGGTGCATAAAGTACTTCTTTGTTGAAATTTTTCTGTCACCCTTGTTCTTATATTTCAATAGCTTCGTCCCCTTCTAGCCTAGCACCTTGGGCTGTAGTTATAAAACTCTGCTCTAGGCTCGTCTCATTTCTTAGTGAGTTTAGATGGTTCCAAAATTTTGCAGCTGCCTTTCTATCTTTTTTATGTACTTCTGCCAGCCACTGAGCTCCCTTCCTTCTAATCTTTTCATTGATCAGAAGGGATGCATCCCTTCTACAGCTTAGAAAGGTTGCCCATTTTCTTTCAACATCATCTGTCGGTTCACCCCGCTGCTTAGCTTGTCTGTGTTCCCTAGAGGCTTCCTGACGTTTTGCTATGGCTCTCTTAACTTCCTCATCCCACCAACTTTTGGGTTTGTGTCTTCTTTTCCGGGTTGACTTGTCACGCGTCTTAGCAAGCTCTAGCTCAAAGAGTCTAATTAGATTCGTGTATGCCCACATTGTCTTATTATCCTCCGTGATTACTTTCTCAATTTGTTTAGTGGCTATTTCAATTTGCCTTTCTGGATAAAAAATTTCCTGTAGTTGCTCATCTTGTCTCCTTCCCACTTTCACTGCTCTTAAAAAACTTAGCTTGATACGTTTGTGATCGCTACCCAGACTTCTGGAGCCACCTTCATCTATGTGCATTCCCCTGAGCTTATCATACATCCTATTTGACATCAGTGCATAATCTATCGTCGCCTGAAGCCTTCCTACCTCCCATGTTATTTGCCCTTCACACTTCTCGGTACTGTTGCAAATGATCAAATCAAGCCTTTCACACATATCCATGATCATTTTGCCTGTCGGGTCGGTATACCCATCTATATCTTCTACGTGCGCATTCATGTCTCCTAGTATAATTATCTCGCACTCTCTTCCTAACTTCTGAATGTCCTTTGATATACACTCTACCATTGCCTGGTTTTCCTCTCTGGCCTTTGCTCCCATCCACAAGTACACGAAACCAAGGAGTGTTATTTGACCTGCCACTTTCCCTTTTAGCCATAAATGTTCCTTGCACTCCTGCTTGACCCTTTGCCAGTCTGTACTTTTATGAATGAATGCCCGAATACCACCCCCCTTTCTGCTGCCTTCTGTTCTATTACAATATTCCAGAGAGGGCATTGTTGCCCTCTCTGACGGCAACAATGCCCTCTCTCGGTGCAAAAAATGCAATCACGTTTTCTCACGATTCCTTGGGAGACGAGGACGAGGGGGCAATTTTTAGGGGAGAAGCTTCATAAAGCGGCACGCGTTTGTCCCTCATGGTAGTGCATAACACGTCTTATGCTTTGACCTGCAAGGTGGTGCCGGTGGGAGATTTCTCCTGTGCGTTTTTGAACAATAACGAAATTCGCAGCGTGCGCGTTCAATAAAAGCCGAATTTTCCTGTCTCTCATTTTCCATCAGCAGCCATTGGCATGTACATTGAGCACTATCTGACAAGAAAGGGTTGCTACGTTATACTCACTGGGCATAACTTCCTTGATTTTGGATAGGTTTAGCGAGCGTTGGGCCGCAGTGCCATGAATACAGTGAACTAGTATATACCATGAACTCAAGGTGGTTAAAGGTGGGAACTAGACACGAAGCGCAAGCCGAAAAAAAGTGTGCTTGGGCCAAAGCCGAATTCTCCTGTCTCCATTCCCCATTAGCAGCCATTGGCATCTACATTGAGCACTATCTGACAAGAAAATAATGCTACGTTATACACGCTGAGGGTAAGCTCCTTGGTTTTAGAAAGGTTTAGCGAGCGTTGGGCCACAGTGCCATGAATACAGTGAACTAGTATGTACCGTGAACTCGAGATGATTAAATGTGGGAAGTAGACACGAAGCGCAAGCCGTAAGAAAGTGTGCGTGTGCCACCTCTCGTTTAGTCCTTGGAATGTTCGCTGGACAGCTGGTGCTTCTATATGCGGAATATATGATGAAAAGATGCGAGATGGGGGTACTTGGAGTGCTGACTATATGAACGAACGGACACACAGACAGATGTATGGACGGACGCACGGATGGCTGCACGGGCGGATAGACGCATGGACGGACGTAGGGGCGGATGCATGAACGAACGCATGGATGAACGCACGGATGAACGTGTGGACGCACGAACGCATGGACGGGTGGATTGACGCATGGTCGGTCACACAGACGGACGCATGGATGGAGAGAAGCAAGAACGAATGGACGGACGGATGCTTCGCCCCACTCTCCATCATTCACCCCGTGGATATGCTGCCACTTTTTTCATGTCTGATAGGCTAACAGCAACCAAAACACTATTATCTTACTAGAATCTTGGAACAATGTGGTCCTCCTTCTTAAAACTCTTCATGTTTGTCTGAGGCTTGGTCTTTCTGCGTGTCTTAGTGGGGTCCCGAAGTTTCTGCTGGCGCTCAATCTGACGTTGTTTCACTTGCTCAGTGCACGAATCCCACATTTCGCATTGGTCGGCTGCCTCTTCTCGCACCGTTTCAGCTATATCTTCGTCAAAAATATGAACACATCTGACCTTGATCTTTTCTTTCTTCTCCAGCGCCCAGTGACATTTCCGCTTCTTCTTAGCTTCTTTCGCACAGCTGTCATGGCAGAAGGCAGCTGCCTCATGTGATGTCCTTTCCTTTTTCATGTAGGGTGCAGCAGCTAGGCCTCCTTGACTGGGCCTGGGTCACTTATTCTGGGTTGGTGGCTGGCTTGGTGGCTTGTTTCTTGGCCTTGCGCTCACCGCCTGCTGGTTCCTTATCTCTGAGAGCCTAAATCTTACAGCTGAGATGCCGTCGGGGCTCAACAAGAAAACTGCCACATTTTACTACGGCTGAGTGCATGCTTTCATTGGCTTCCTTCTGTGTCTCTGTTTTCAATTTATTAGCTTGCAGTGGCTGGCTAACTTTCTGTCAATGTTCTGTGTCCAGCTGTCCCGTATTGACGCTTGAGTCCTTAGCACGAAGCTCTTGAAATTGGCTTTTAATGAAATCGTCATCCTCCTTGACGGATCTATGCGGGCGACGTATGTGTGATAATATATCTGGCAAAAACGCAGTGGAGTAGTCAGTACCTTTGTAAAGTCCCAAATCATTGTCATTATTGGCAGGGACGTGTACATGCTGTTGCAATACGTGTTGAACTGCAGTGTCTTTTTGTTGTAACTGGGGACTTGTGTGGGCATCATGTAACTGTGGCCATGGCAATTCCAACGTCGTATCATTCGAGTAAAGTTGCGGCGCGTTTGGTTCATGTAGCATCACTAAATTAGGTAACCCTTCATTTGGCTCAAGAAATAACCATGTGGGCTGGGGTTTGTGCGGCAATGGCGAAAACGGGGAACAGGCTGTAGAAGACGTCGTCTGTGTAAAAAAGGCGTAGAGCTATTGAGCAGCACAACAGCATTGGACGTCCGTAGTAGTACCTTCAACAGGCATTGCATGACAATACTCGTGCCAGGATGGTGGATTTCTGTGGGATGAGGCAATGAGGCAAGAGTGGTGATGTGGGCTTGTTGGTCAGACAAGGAGCTCAGCGCGGGTGGCCTCAAATCAGTCCTCTCCAAAGAATAAAGGCAAGGGGTTTCTAGCCACAACTAGAACCTAAGGTATTGCCGAAATAGGCCCCACAGCGATACGAGTACAATTGTACCAGCTGGCATGACGGTACCACCCCCTACAACAGATAGGGGAGATTTGGTCCATAGTAGCAGGTTGGCAGATGCAATGACGTAGAGCGATAGTATGGTGTGCTTTGAACCACTCTCAGGATATGCGTCTATAGTGCCGATAAGTGGAATGTCTGCTTCAATCACAGCGCACTGTACAAGAGATCCTTGGAGTATTTCTGAAGTCCTAAGGCACGCCAGGGAGGGAAAACATGTTTGCTGGCTGGATAGCGAAGCACTGGTTCCGGAATGGGGGCACTTCGATGCAAGATGGCCCGGTTGGCGACAGTTGTAACATATGGCCTTGCTTATATCTTCCCCGGGGTGATAAGCAGGGGTGCCATTTCGAGAAATAATTGCAAGATAACGAGTGTCTTGTTGGTCCAGGGGTAACGACGAAATTCGATGGGGTGCTGATGAAGCAGGCTGATTGACATGTGAAGGCGCTCTGTCATTCCTAGAACCAATCTGCAGCCCTGGCAAGAGAGGCACTGGTAACGTTGACGATCGGGCCGCAAAGGGCGGCTGACTTGTGAAAACAGAGGCGTGCTATATAGCTCTGTTGAGTTGGATGGTGATGGCAAAAAATGCGCTGACAGTTAGTGCTCATTGTACAGTGATAGTTGTTGCCAAGTGTGCGTCGCGCACACCCTGTAAAGCATATTTAATGCGCTGAGGATCTCTTGGTTGGACCGGACATCTTGAAATTATGCGCAGATTCACCAACGAGTAGTCAACTAGGCTCTCACTGGGTGACTGGACGCGTCTGGTGACTATGTGCTGCCCGTGCAAGAACGTAAGATTGTCCCCGAATTGGCTCTCGAAGGCAGTCTTGAAATTTTCCTACGCGTCGAAACGGTTTCCTGCCCCGCTCTTCATGTATGCAGCCGGGCCACGGAGCTTGCCAAGCGCTACGGCAAAGAGAGTAGATGGTGTCCATGACGCCAATAATAGGGTACGCTCGAGCTCTTCAAGACACTGGTGTGCTGAAAGGCTACCGTCACCATTAAAATTTGGCAGTGAAGCCGAGAGGTCAGGCAACGTAGTAACTTGGACTGGAACCGTCGGCTGATGTGACAACGTCAAAAACTGTTGCGGTAAGTCACTCAGCACTTTCTTACTTGAAAACGCCTCCTCAGCTGTCCAGTTGGACCCATCAGATGGTTGCGGTAGTAGGCTACGTCATGAAGCAAGCGTTCAATCATTTGATCCTTCGAACCAATCGTCTCCAGATTACGGCGCAAAAGCTCATGGCGAATGAAGCCCGTCGTGAACCCTTGAAGTCTTCTACAGTCGCCTCATTCCAGTTTATAAGCGACATTGCGGTCGATGGACGGGCGGGTCAGATCGAAGAAGGCTTAAGGCAGGCAAAAGCAAAGGTGGGCAGCTAGCACAAAAACACTAATTCATACGAAATAGACGAGTGGCTCTGCTTTCCTTGGCATGGTTCGTCGATGACTGCACCAAATGCGCGGACTCAGCAACGTAGACAAGGTAGCGAAAAGGTGAAAACAACTTTATTAAATAGAAGCTACGGCATCAATGCACTCTTTTCTTGTATTGTCACCTAGAAGATCTTGGCTCATACCCACAAGGCGGATTGGCCACACTGTACCTCATAATAAAAAAATTTTATACAATGCTCGCTGAAAAAGAGAGAAATTAGATTGGAACAATAATAAGGTTCTTTTTAAAAGGGGAGAAAGTGCAGAAAAATTCAATAAACCAGAATATATAAAACAAATTAGCAAAAATAAAACAAGACAACAAAGAATTTGATATGTCTGGCAGTACCACTAGCAGTGTATCCTTCCGGTTGCCTGAATAAATTTATGTAGTGCTGACAGAATAGCACTGCGGCCCGCACCTAACTGATCGCTCGAAATGATGAAAGGGTGGATGCGTTAACTACCAATCTGAGCATACCAATCAGTTTCTCAAGAATTACTCGACGCAGTGAGGCGAAGCGGCGGCTTGTGAGAAGAAAGTTATCTATTGTTTCCGTTTCATTGCAAACTGCACTTAGGTTTGTTAATGAAAATCCTGATTTGTGGAGATATATTTAACCGAGGAACTTTACAGCGAGAGCTTGTGAGGGTCACCTCACATTGACGGGAAAGGCATTTTGCGGTGTTCCATGCGAATTGCAAGTGCCGAAATTCTTCAGATTGTAGGAGTGATGTTTCGTAGATTTTTATGATTAACAGGAGTTTGAAACGTTCGACAGTAATAAAAGAATACTGTGGAGCTACTAGTACCACCGGGAAATTTAAGGATGCTGAAGTGAGTGAGTCAGCAGTTTTATTTAGTGCAATGCCAGAAGGCCCGGGGACCCAAAGAAACCGAACTTCTGATAGGCTACGTGGTACGAGAGACCAAAATATTCTGAGAAGAGGAGACTGCTTTGCGTACGTTAAATGTGTACAAACAGACAAAACATCCGAAATAATAATAGCTTTTGATTGCTGAGAACTTAATTTTCAAAGAGCCATTGTAATAGACAGAAATTCTTTGAGTTAACTTGGCGTTAAGTCAGGCAATAGGAACGCAAAAGACCAATTAAGCTGATGAGAAAAAATACCTACTCCAGTCTTCTAAAAATTTTCGTTGCATCCATCGAAGTTACTACGTAATTAGGAAAATGACTAAGATAGTCTTGAAGGAGGCCCTCCAGAACATGCTTTGGAAGTAACTTGGAGTTTTTGGGTAAAATGTCATCGAAAATAAAGTCGACTGGCATCGAGCATAGGGTTTGGGGAGTTAAATGCTGGAAGGAAACGTGAAGATTTGATAACAGAAACTCGACGAAAATGACTTGAGGTCTTTGATAACGACATCACGGGCGCTTAAAGAAAGAAACTGGATATTTGATGAAAAATGTCTGTGAACAGGAGAGGCGCGCGTGCGTCGTAGAGTTTTAAAAATGTTTGCACAGTAGGCTGTCGAAATCTTGCATCAAGTGGAATGATTCGAGCTTCCAAATAAAGCACGCTATTCGCAACACACCTAGGTAGCCCGAGACACAGCCACAGAGCTTGCCTTTCTAGCAATATAAGAGGTCTTAATTTGTACTCAGCACTTCCGGAAAACAGAACGCAACCAAACTGCAGAATTGGGCGCACGTAAAGTTTGCATATGGTAAGTAACGTATCCCTGCGCATCCCTGAATTGTTATTGCAAAACTGGCGTAGCAATCCTAAGGCGCTTTCTGTTTACGGTTGTTTGATTCTATTTGTTGCTGCCAATTTAAATTGTCCACGTAAACAATGCCAAGATATTTTAGTGCCGTTACTTGTCGAATCAGATCAGTTCGATAATGCAGTGAAAGAAATATGGGAACGCATAGAGGGAATACAAGCAGAGCACATTTTCTTACATTAAGCGAGAAAGACAGCCCGTCGAGCCATACATACCGCAAGCTCACTCAAACACGATTGTAAGATTTGATACAAAGTATTGATATCTCGAGATGACGAGAAAGAAGCAATATCATCGGCGCAGACGTAGAGAAGAACATTTTTATGAACGGGAATGGATGATAATAAAATAATAAATAAAAGAGGGGAAAAAACTGATCCTTGCGGAACACCTCTCGCTTTTATGAGGCAGAAGTAATTCTCTCGTGGCAACAAAAGAAATTCCCTCAAAGAGGAACTCCTGAACAAAAGATATAATGCACTCTGGCACATCACAGTTCACTGATATTGAAATTAATGTACTGTGTTTCACACTATCGTAGGCTTTTGCAATATCGAATGTAACTAATGCCAAAAGCTCACCAGATACTTTTGCTAGGCGAATTCGGCTTTCCAAATCCACATGAGCTGACCATATAGAGCACCCCTGTCTAAATCCTACTTGCCTTGGCGAAAAGATGCCCTGACGACTGATGAATTCACTGAGCCTGCAATGAAGAATTTTTTCAATTATTTTAACTATGTTTCAAGTAAGCGAAACTGGCCGAATACTATCCAGGACATATCTGAGGCATTGATGTTGCAGTCATGGAGCACGCGCGCGCCTAAGAACGACTACGAAACCGCGTCCCGACTAGCTCAACATTTAGCACAGGGCTGCCAGATTACGTGAGGTCTCACACTATCTATCTATCTATCTATCTATATATCTATCTATCTATCTATCTATCTATCTATCTATCTATCTATCTATCTATCTATCTATCTATCTATCTATCTATCTATCTATCTATCTATCTATCTATCTATCTATCTATCTATCTATCTATCTATCTATCTATCTATCTATCTATCTATCTATCTATCTATCTATCTATCTATCTATCTATCTGTCTATCTATCTATCTATCTATCTATCTATCTATCTATCTATCTATCTATCTATCTATCTATCTATCTATCTATCTATCTATCTATCTATCTATCTATCTATCTATCTATCTATCTATCTATCTATCTAGCTGCTTACGTTTGGGTGCTTTCGTGGTCCCCCCCTTAACTTGGCGTCAACCAAAATTAGCCTGGGAGGGTAAGATGGTTTCACGAATAGGATCCAGTGGTCAAGACACGAATAATGTCACAATCCCGTCATGTATGTTTTCAAACTCTTCCCGCCAAACAGTGGCACATACCCACGGGTGGTTATGTGCCGCTCGTATGCGGGTATATGCCACAGGGGATCGACACTTACTATCTACCCAAGAGCGACGAGAACACACATGGGCGATTCTAACGTGCGAGCGTTTACAAATACCCGACATTGGTAGCGTCAACCCGACGAATGCAAAGAATAAATGTCAGGGTCCCAGCTGGAATTAAACCCAAGCATTCTGCGTGGTTATAAAATATTCCACCACAGTGCTACGTCAGGTCTCGGAACTACTTCCTAAATAGACGCAAATGATCGTGAAACGCCAATAGTAGTGTAAGCCCTACCTACCAAATTTTGTAAACATTACCTATGTACTCCTTTAAAACAGCGGTTACGTCGGGTTAACGTGAATTGTGGTTAGTTGGCATCCGCTGAAGTTTATTTTTGAAGCAGTCCAGCATCCTAGAGAGCATCAACGCTTCATATCAGCTTCTGGTGTTGTTAATATCGTTGCGCAAGGGCAAAGAACTGGTTATATAAACATGTGCAACTCTTCAACATATGTCTTTGAGTGCAACATTTGTACATATAGTTAGCGTCATTTCATTACATGTCACTCAATAAAAAATTGCACCGTGGTCACCTTCCCTCCGCATGCTTCGCATAACGTAGATTCCCAGGTACGTGAGATCTGCCATTTTTTTATCAGGCACTTAATATTTGCCTCTCACGCGTTTCCTTTTCTTTGAATCTGCCCCACCGCGGTGATCTAGTGGCTAAAGTACTCGGCTGCTGACCCGCAGGGCGCGGCTTCGAATCCCGGCTGCGGCGGCTCCATTTCCGATGGAAGCGGAAATGTTGTAGGCCCGTGTGCTCAGATTTGGGTGCACGTTAAAGAACCCCAGGTGGTATAAATTTCCGGAGCCCTCCACTACGGCGTCTCTCATAATCATATAGTGGTTTTGGGACGTTAAACCCCACATATCAATCAATCTTTGAATCCATTCAGTTACGTAATGACCAGCGAGTACCGTGCCTACGCGCTACGTGACCAGCCCATGTCAGTTTCTTCTTCTGTATTTCTACTATGATACCTCCAATCCCCGTTTCTTTCTTGATCCACTCTGCTCTCCTTGTCTCTTAAGGTTACAATTTTAATTGCCTTCTCATCTCACATCACCGTGCCTAATTTAAGGTAAACCCTCTTTTAAAACCTCTAGGTTTCTTCCCCCTTGGGAAGAACCTGTCAAATGCCGCTCCCATATTCCTTCTTTTGAGAAATAGTTGTGAGAAGCTCGGAGGTGAAACAGCTAGTGAAGGCACACATGCACTGTGTCTTTGTAACCACACGTTTACTAACAGCGGTAACGGAATACACTGCGGAGCTACAGAACGACCCTCGAATATGCACTAAAGAATGATCGCACTGGCAACGTACGCAGTCCTCGGCACTCTCGCGAATCATATAGTATCATCTGGCACCAGGCGCCCTGTAGTGATTTGAGGACGAAATTGTAGCATGGTGTCGTGTCCACGCAGCGGCGAGAACGAAGTCGGAGAAGTCGCGAGAATGCGAACGCGTGGTAGCGTCCGTTTTATGGCCAATCACTCGTGGTGGGTTGCACCAGGACTTGGTAATGCATGTAGCAGCATCATTAAACCTCTGCATTTCCGCTACAGTGGTCACGCCGGACCATGGAGCAACATTCCTTAAGCTTCGACCAGACACCCGCACCGATCTAACCAACCTCTGACCTTCTATCACTATGACGCGGCGACCAGACAGCTCGCAAAGGTGTTGTGGTCGCCAAACTTGTGCACAAGGTAGAGTTCTGGGCCGCGCGTCAGACAGTTACAAAGAACAGTCACACTGCGTAAACTGTGAAAGAAACAATGCCGCATATTCACGCTCCTCGTTCATATTGAAAAAAAAGAGATAGTTGCTTTGAAGGTGAATAAGAACATTTCATTGAAGTAAGCACGAAGAAGAGCATCGCCAAGTATGGCCCAACGTAAGCTGATGTAGCGCGTTATGGGGCACCATCGCACCAGCTCTCGTGCTCATTTGGCCTGCGCAAAGCGAGCCGTGGGCTGTGGCAACTGTCCCCAAGGTGGCAGTAGTTCAGTTTACTATGCCTACTAGTGAACTTAGACTGGAGACTTCAGGGTGCTCAGGTCCAAGGCCTCTCCTCACTAGGCGAGGCTGAAATTTTGAAACGTCGACCCGCCTGTGCGGGCTTCCAGTGCCCCCCTGGGACATAACGGATACGATGGCATTCTTGGTGCCGAAAAATCGGCGTAGCTCCTTGGAGTGCACCAAAAGAATTAAAAAGCCGATAACGGAGCCAGACGAGTGTCCTGCCACCTGAAACAAAAAGTAGTTCACTTGAACACACGTTCCACTCTCTGTAAACATAGCAGCTTTCATGGCTTAATATGCAGACGGAAATATTACATTGGAATATCTTGGAGGCCTCCGAAACCTCGACTACATACAAGAATTCCTCCACGAACACAATCCAAACGTGCCGTGTTTACGAAAGACACACCTAAACGGACACACACACACACAAACTTCTTACGTAACTATGTAATTTTCCGGAAGGACCGAAATGTGCCATGGCATCATCCGGTGGTGTACCTGTAATAGTTAATCAAGGGATAGCATGCACGCATTTACCTAATCAAACTTCCCTTGGCGCAGTGGCTGTTCGAGTACTTATATTCAATAAAATGATCACAATTTACTCTGTCTACGTACCCCCGTACAGGAGACCACAAGGATCTGACTTTGAGTTTCTAGTATATCAGCTATGAACCTTATCTAGCCACTGGATACTTGAATGCGAATAGCAGCCTCTACGGTGTTTCTCGTTCTGATGGGCGAGGTCATCTATTTTAACAATTCTTTTTCTCTTCTGGAGCGTGTCTTTTGAATCAAAAAGTCCGAACACAATATAACCTCGCAAATAGAACATCTTCATATATAGATCTCAGCATTGCGTCTCCATCTCTTCTTCCCCTTCATAACCGGAAAGTTATTGGAAATCTCTATGGAAATGGCCACCTCCCAATATTTTAAGCAGACCAATAACAAAAGCATGTCATCCGCACGTCCCGAAATGGCGGACTAATGCAGCCGATCGGGAAAAGTTTCGAAACATTACTGTTTTATGTTGGACTGACTTGTGTACCTTAAGCATACAAGCTGCTGTTGTCTACTTTACAGCTTTTGAACTGTCCAAGAAACATGTTACTTGGTAGAAAAACGCCAGTCCTGCGCGGAACGTGCAGCACTTTCACATCGAAAGCATCGAGAGGCCTTCCAGGGCCTTTCCTTAACACTTTTTGAGTAACTGCTACAAGCACACTTGCTGGGTACCCGCTACGTCATAAATAATCATAATTATCTTGTAGTGGGCTGACCATTGTGTTGATGATGGTGATGGTGCCTTCACCGTGTCTTTTGCCCACAAAGGGTGGTGGGGCGAGAATTGGTGATATGAAAACTTGGGCCTTTCAAGTGATACAAAACCGTAACAAAATGAGGATGGAGCAAACGTAGAAACCTAAAGAGTGCAATAATTCCTTTTTGCCATTCTGACCAGACAAACTTGTTCATATTGTGAATGTAAAGTACAGTTTATTCAAACACGTTTGAAATTGGCGTTTTGAATTTGCCTTATAATACTATATTAGGACATATAAAAAGAGAAATTTAGAGACGCATTCGTATTGTTTTATAAACATAACTTCAAACGGCATTAAAGGCGTTCCTGTATTTGTAGCCCAGCACCGAAGAACTAAAGGTGAGTATACTGCCAATGGTGAAGGGGAGCCCAAGGTTAGCGAATTTGATGACAACGAGACATTTTCTTAAAAATACGTATTCAAACTGGCATTCACTGTGCAATTCATCATTTTTCTCAGAAGTGCAATCTCTGCTACACACTTGCTGAAAATATTGTCCAATATTTTTATGCGGTGGCTGAAGAAGATGAAGAATTATGCCTGAAGTGGGTACGCGCTACATTTAGCAGGTGAACAACAAGCTTGAGTAATGGTAGAGTACACTCTCGTAATGGGTTGGATCATTGAACGACCCACTTTCTACGCGATTCGCAATACTCTTTACGCCCTGTTTTTCATTTTATGTTCTAAAACGCTTTGTTATTCATATTAACGCGATTCCTTTCCCGACATCAAGCCTGCCTAAGGCCCGTTTTTTTTTAATTTTTATCTACAAAAAAATTTGTGAGAGACTAGGAGGGAACTTGAGTTTTCAAATGAGCTTCAAGCGCCGGCGTTGCCCTGTGGTAATTACAGGGGCTGGCATTCAGCAATGCGAGGTTCTAATACTATAGTGTCGTCGTCGTCGCGTTTTTTTATTCACTGAGTTTTCGCTATACTTTTTGCATTTCTTGCGATATTGGTAACGGATGCCGGCGCTGGGGGTGGCAGAGGATAACTACGGCACTGCACGTGACTTGTGTTCTGATCTAATAACAGCTTTCGCTGTAATGACGACTTTCGAAACGCGCGCAAGAAACAAAAAAAAAAGCCTGAAGGTTGCTGCGGGACTCTCACACAGAAGAGAACCTTACAATATTCAAGAACTTTAGGCCACAAGGCAGGAAGACATAACGGCAAGAGAGACGGGAAAGTTGGAAAAAAGTTTCTGTCGGGCATCAATTCCTATACAGGCAAGAATAAAGTCTGGAACAGTGTCAGTAGAATATTCGGAAGACAGGCAATATTCACTCCTTCTGGTGAACACACAGGGTGACAGGTTGGAACACCTGGCGAACTGTCTGAGTGAACACTTCCAAACTTGGTCGAGATCGTTGCAATACTCCGAAGCCTTCGAGCGCTACAAAACAGAAATAGAAAAACAAAAACTACAATAAAAATGTACAAAATATGAGGCATACATTGAACCTTTTCTTTACATAAGCTACAGGTATCTCTTAACTGCTGCAATAAGCCCGCACCAGGCTCACAACATGTATGGTATGAAACATTAAAAAAAACTACCTATGTAAACACGGAACACCTTACTTTCCCAGTGAAATGCTTTAAGGTTTTAGGGCGAGATGCATACGTCTTGGAAAGCGGCTATTACTATTTCCATTTTGAAACAGATTGATTAGTTGATATGTGAGGTTTAACATCCGAAAACCACCGTATGACTATGAGATACGCCGTAGTGTATAGGGTTACGGAAATTTCGACCACCTGAGGTTATTTAACGTGCACCCAAATCTGAGCACATGGGCCTACAGGATTTTCGCCTCAATTGAAAATGCAGCCGCCGCAGCCGGGATTCGATCTCGCGACCTGCGCGTCAGCAGCCGAGTACCTTAGCCACTGAACCACTGCGGCGGGGTCTTTTTGAAGCAGGGCAAGGATGCCTCCTCTGTTGCACTGACAAGCTATTTAGGCAACATTTCGAGAAGATGCTAGACCAAAGCCTTATACATTGTGAGCGCAGTATTCACTGCGTTTCTTCTTCTTCCTCTTCATCTGCACGTAATCATCATCATTGTGAATATCTTCATCCGAAGATTTGGTCTGGCGTCCACGCTAAATATACGGCATCGGGACCACGATATCGCAGCTGCCTTGCAGAGTGGAGGAGGTGCTGGATAGCGTATAACAGCGGCAATTTTGTCGGAATCACGCCGAATGCCGTCTTTGCTGACGAGATGTCCAAGAGCTTTAATAGGTTTGCTTGCGAAGTGGCACTTCTTGGTATTGAACTGGAGGCCAGCAGCTGCGAGACACGTCAGGTCTTCGTCTAGGCGTTTCAATGGTTGCTGGGATGTGGAAGAAAATATGACGATGTCATCGAGGTAACACAAGTATGTTTTACACTTGAGGGCCCGCAGTATTGTGTTCATCGTTCGCTCGGAGGTTTCTGGCGCGTGGTAAAGGCCGAAAGGCATAACGTTAAAAATCGTAAAGTCCTCGCTGACCTCGAGACCTTTTGGAGCATTGTTCGGGTCGCCGATCGCTACGTCTGTCTGCTGTCACGGCCCAACAGCCGCTGTCTGGACCATCTGGCAGTCCGGCCCAACCAGCCATACCCGCGTGGACTGTCGCCGCCCGGCAGCAGAACCCACCTATCTTCACCGGTCTCCCACGCAATGATGTCGAAATATGGCTGAAGAAGAATGGCTTGGCGAGTGTGTACAACCAATGGGACGCAACCCGAAAACTTCGCCACGTCGCCTTCCATTTATCGGACGTCGCAAAAACGTGTAATTTTTACCATGAGGGCAGCTTTTCTCAGTGATCTGTCTTCGCTCAACAAATCAGCAGGATTTTGGGACGTCAAACGCCCACGCTGAGGTCTCGAAGAAGAAGCTCGACTGTTATATACAACACTCGGGTGAGACGTGTGCCTCACACATCGAAGACGCCCTTTCCCTTTGCCGGCGCGTTGACTCGGATATGACCGAAGCTGACTGGGTTCGACATGTCCTTAAATAGATCGACAACGTCGTGCTCAATGCCCTGGCCGCCAAAAACACCAGAACCGTTGAGGATGTCGTCACGGCCTGCCGACATCTCGATGAACTGCAGGCCATCCATCTGCACCCAGGCGCCTGAAATCCGGCCTTTCTCAGATGCAGATTTACGTACCTTCATCCGTACTTTGATTTGTGAGGAGCTCCAAGCGCAAGGACTGTCATCTCCGCCTGCCCCTCAGCCTCGCTCTTCGGCTTCTAGTCTACGCAGCATCATCAAAGAGGAGCTGTATTCCATGGGCTCTTCACCACGCCGGACAATTCCCCGACGCCGCCCGTAACGTATGCGCAAATCGCTGCTATGCAACCAGCATTGGTCTAGTCTGCGCATCCTGTTCCTGCCCAAACAAACTTACCCGCATTTGCTCCATGCTCGCGTGTCCCACCTTTTCCAGAATTCTACGCCCCTAGGCGCTCAGCTCGCCCAGTGTGTTATTACTGTGGCATTCGAGGCCACATCTAACGATATTCTTGCAAATGCCAGCAGGACGGATGCTGCGGCTACAAATTTTATGAAAGGAATTGGACGTCCTCTCCTTGTCAGTACCAGCAGCGCCACTTTTCACCACGTTCGCTTTCCCCATCTTCTCCATCCAACACGCCTCGGATGCTTTCGCCCCCCTTCTTCTATTGGTCTCGCTTTTTACTTCCGGCCCTTTATACGCGACTACGCCACTGTTGCCGCGCCGTTTCACCAGCTAGTTTCTTCGGGAACATCATACATCTGGTCCGACAATTACCAATTGGCTTTTGACACCTTGAAGCGTGCCCTTACGTCCGAGCAAGTGGTTTCCCATTTTGATCAAGCAGCGCCCGCTCGTCTCTATACTGATGCCAGTGGTCATGAAATCGGCGCTGTGCTTTTGCAACAACATGGTTGTTCTGGTTAACATCTTATCGCATACGCTATTGGGACGCTAACAGCATGCAGCCGTGAAAGACTACATCATCACTGAGCAGGAGTGCCTCGCCATCGTCTGGGCTGTTCAGAAGTTTAGACCAGATCTTCACGGCTGCCACTTGAACATCATGACTGACCACCACACTCTATGCTGGTTGTCAACGTTAAATCATGAATATGGACGTCTCGGCCACTGGATCATTCGCCTTCAAGGGTACGACTTCGGCGTCACGTACAAATTCGGCAAGAAACACAACGATGCCGATGCCTTTAGACGTTGTCCGTTTTCTCCGTCGTACCATCCGTGCACGACCCGGTCAACGCATCTTCGGCACTTCTTTCTCTCGCCACTCTCAATGCGCTTCCTTCCTTCCGCAATGAGGCGTTTGCGTCTCACCAACGCAGTGACACATACTACCACTCCATTATACAACGCCTTCGCGGTTCAACTCATCCTTGTAACGCCTGCGCCTGTCACAAGCTGCGGAAATTCAAGATTGAGAACTCCGTCCTCTATCGCTATGTCTTCCATCCCGAAGGACAGCGCTGGGTTCCCGTCGATCTTCGTTCAGTAATGACACAGATATTGGAATCATTTCACGGCGACCCCAAGGCGGGTCATCTCGGCTTTCAGAAGACATAGGACCACATCCGCAGCCGCTTTGCCTGGCCTGGGCTTTCCGCTTGCGTGGCCCAATACTTTGTTTCATGCTCGCTTTGTCAGCGCTGCAAACGACCGACAACATCTCCAGCTGTACCACTACACCGCTTCCATGCTCTGAGGCTCCATTTGTAGTTACTGGTATAGACCTCAACAGGCCACTGCCAATATCAGACAGTGGAAAGCAATGTATTATCACTGCGGTTAATCACTTGAAAAGCTATGCCGAAACAGCTTGGCTTCCTTCAGGATCAGCGGAGGACTTTGCCATTTTATTCTTGGTTGGAAGCCATCTTTCTACGACGCGGTATGCCACACGTTCTTTTGAGTGACCGTGGCAAGGTGTTTCTTTCGAAACTACTGGACGACGTTCTACACGCATGTAACACCATCCTTAAGATGACCTCCAGCTACCATCCCCAAACAATGGCCTCACTTAGCGCTTTCATCGAACTCTTTCTAATAAGATATCCATGTAAATCAACGGTGACCCCACTAACTGGGATACCATTCTGCTATCCACGACTTTTGCGTACAATACAGCTACGCAGTGCACCGCGGGCTATTCACCTTTCTTCTTTGTCTACGGCCGTCAAGCTACATCTCCCCTCGACGTCTCTTTTTTAAAGAAGATAGTCTTTTAAAGACGACAGTCTTTCTTGGAGACCTTCGACGCAAAAAGTTTGGTCTGTCTGTCTATCTTTCTGTACATTTGTCCGTTTGTCCACCCTTAACGGTACCGGGTACTCTAAACAGCACCAGCCGATACCCCAAACGGCCGACCACATCCGCAGCGCTCACCCATGTTGCTCAAGATTCAGCAATCATACTTGTGTGATTGTCAATTAAAAAGCATTTATCGCGCATATCTGAGGCACCATAACAGCACGTATATATTTTGTATGTGCGTCTTTTACTAGAAAAGGCATACATAGGGTGTTCTAAGGACCGTAGCTTTTATCACACGCCGCTGACCATGCGACGCTTGCAAGAAAAGGGAAGTCTTTCCAGCGCTTTGCTAAGACGACACGGTGGTGGGACCTACCCGTCGCCTTGCGTTCTACACCTTATCACCTCTGAGACGGGCGCGCCCGCTCGTCTCAGTGCCGCGTGTTTTGTTTTCCAAAGTAACTGCCAGATAGCGCTCATGTCTCACGTGCGACGTGGCTTGGTGCACTCGTTCGCCTCCGCTGCACGCTTAAGACACTCAAACACAGTGCCTCCAGAATACGATTCACTGATTTTCTTGCGCAGAATATCAAATAAATGTTTTGTTCAATTTCTCCACACACAAGACTATTGTCTTCCGACGGCGTTTGCAGGTTAACATGCAGATACGAGTGCCTTTTTTTCTCCCGCCGATTCGTCAACGCCATGGAGCATCAACCTACCCTCTCGCCTTGCCGCTTGTCTCCACCGCGCTCGCCTAAATACCGAGGTAAGTCAGCGGGACCGGAAGACCCGCTACGATGAATCTAACCGCAATGTTGAGCTTAATGCTTGAGACGAAGTGCTGCTGTGGACCGTAGTGCGAGTCCCTGGCCTGTCTGAGAAGTTTTAGTCACGCTTTATCGGCCCCTATGCTATTGTTGAGCGAACTTTTCCAGTGAACTATCACGTAACCCCCACTGCCATGCCTTCCGACAACCCTTGCCATGGCATGGAGGTTGCCCACGTTTCTCGGCTGAAACCCTTTTTAAGATACACACCCCTATAAACAGCGGCCAGGTTGGCCGCCTCCGCGTGAGGAGGAAATCAGTCTGGGCGCAGTATTCACGACGTTTGTTCTTCATCCTCTTCACGTGTACATAATTTTAATCACTGTGAGCATGTATTTCGTCCAATGATTTGGTCAGGCGGCTCCACTGAAAAAATGGCCTCGAGACCATGACATCGTTGCTGTCTTGTAATATTTACTTGTACTTAACATTCTGCTTGACCAATCTGGGTTTTGAGAAGGTCGATCCACCACTGACCACTTGATCTGTATCGAGGCACAGATCCGAGACGCCATCGTACATGATGATGATGATGCTCTGTGCTACATGGCGCAAGGGCCAATAGAAGGCTGAAGAGTGCCATTTTAGGAGACAAGAGATGGGAACAGCAATATATCGTACATGGCTGTATAGGGATGTTAAAATTGCTCGCGCCAACGTAGATAAAAACATAGAAGTATTAAAATCATGACAGTTACGTGAAATATGGGCAGTGAGAGTGAGTGGCGAAAAGTCGTGATAACAAAACCATGGTGGGGATGTAGTCATCGCAACCGCGACATCGGTACAGAAGTCATGCTACGGATCACCTCGGAATATGGAGTGAAAACTATGTACATCATTTAAAAACGTAAACAGTGATTAAAGTGTAAAAAACGGATCCCTACTGATCAGTATGACAGGGTGTAGGGGAAGCTGCTGTCTGTAGGGTAGCAAAAAGTGCTTTTTTTTCTTAGAGCATCTAACTCATTGCACTGGACGAGGATGTAGAGAACCGTAAGTAGTTCTCCGCATCTCTCAGTTGGATCTCCGGCAGAAAAAAAGGTATAAATGTGTAAAGCGTCTACGTCCTGTTCATAGCCCTGCAGGTGTTAATTCTGTGTGTCGTAATTATGATAGTGGCGGCCAATTACCAAGTTGCGGCTTAATAGCATGCTGCTTATTGTCTGTGTGCCTATCGCAAGTGTTCTGCCAATAGTCCCTGAGCTTTCATGTTAGAAAAGGTTTCAAGTGCAGGGATTGGTATTGCTGTATCAGTAATGATGTCGGAAATATGCAATAGCTGGCTTCTGTGAAAAATAGAATTTTTCAAACTGCATAGGAGCAATTGGCTGAAAACGTGTGCTCAAAAATAAACAAGCAAAATCGGGAACAGCTTACCGCATCTATAAGGAAAGCTCTAGCGTTATTCCTTTCGCCTTCATAGATACCAACCACGAGTTCCTGTACACGGATATTGGCGCACCACCAGGATCGGAAAGAGATGCGGGTGTCTGACAAATGACACTCTTGCAAAAAGACGTGCACGATAAAAAAAGCAGGCCTTCCAAAACTTGTCAAGTTGTCCAGTTCACCGCATTTGCACGTTCCACCTCTGTTCGTAGCGGATGACGCATTCCCAATCGGTCGAAATCTATTGAAACGTTATGGGGGCACGAATCTAACGGATGATAAGAAAACATTTTATTAGAGGCAAAAACATGTTTCATGTTATACTGCACATATGACAACAAAGCTTGGAACGGAGCAGTGCATTTTTGCAGCTACTGAAATATCAGTTTTTATAGCTCGTTAGAGATGTACTGTGTAGGAATTGGCTTACGACAACTTTCGCGTCTGACTTCATTGCATGTACGCACTTATCATGTAAGTAACATATAGATCGGTGGCTTCAAGTGTTGATTGAAACCTCAATTTGTGCAATACTACGGGCAAGGCTGTTTACTAGGAAGATGCGTATCATATTCCTTATAGTTTAGCATGAACTTTCTGATGAGGTAAAATAAGGTGTGGGAGCAGGATAGTTAGTATTCCATGTTTTTTACAGGTGACGCGCAAAATTTATACAATGGATTATTAAAAGAACGAGAACAAGTGCACGCGCTTGTTCTCGCTGTTCCCTTAATCTATTGTAGACATTTTTGCGCTTCAGCTGTTAAAAAAGAGGTCAAGAATTTGCTTTATTTTCAGGTTATCGAAGGCCCATCGTGCATTTGAAAATTCCTTGAGCGTTTATTGGAAACCGCTTTCGTTGCTTTCACACAGTCAAGTTGCCAATGCGTTGCCAGATGGGGTGACTGTTGTGTTCTGGGGTTTCGGTTTCGGATTGACATGTGAGGATGCCAAGGGGCGCCGCGAGGCGAGGGAAGCACAAAGTAAATACGGTTTGAGGAGTGACTTAGACATTTAAATGAGAAGAACTGGGCAGCCAGAGTGCACAGATACCTGTACCTGAAAAGTGTGGACACCCAATGGCGGAAGAGGACGCGAAAGCTGGCGACTAAGTATAACTTGACCGCGGCAAATAAGCAAAGGGGGCCAGTTAAAAAGCAAGTGAGGGAAACAGAGACGCTCATGTGGAAAGAGAGGATGGAAAAGAAAGGATCGCTGGGAATCTACAAGGCAAGCAAACAAGAGATCCGGAAAGAGAACTTTTATGACAACAATAAAGGTAGTGCGCGTTGCTCTTTGAGGCGCGGGCTGGCTGCTTGAGAACTCTAACTTACAGGAACAAATATTTGTCACAGGATGAGACATGTGTTGGATGTGGCATAAATAAAGAAACAATCGACCATATAGTAATGGAATGCCAAAAGATTCAGCCGGATAGAAATGGGGGGAAGGTCACACTTCCTGAGGCGCTGGGCTTCGCGGTTGATGGAAGCATTAACTAGTCAGCAGTAGGTATTACCAAGCAGCGACTGAAGTATTGGTGGAAGAAAAGCAGAGCAGTCGATAAAATAACATCCCAGCCAAGAGTAGCGGCTGGGCAAAATTAAAAAGACATCCGAGTTGAGGGACAAAATTTAAACTCGAACTATTAAGGTAGGCTAGATGGCGCATGCCGTCACCCCGATTCAAAGGGGAGGCCTTTAATCATCATCATCACAGCATCATCCAAGGCGACTGCAAAATAAAGGCAGTGTGTGTTAGGTAGCCGTGGAGTGCGGTTGTTGTTCCTTCTTCGGCGCGTCGCGCCAACCCGCGTGTTCGGGCTGGTCGGTGTCCCCGCCGGCCGCGTACGTCTCCGTCGGCCGTCTTCTTCTTCTTCTGCTTCGTTGGGACCTGCCAGCCCCCAACACAGCAATGGCGACGAGGACCTGTAAGAACCCGTTTCGTTCTTCGTGTTCATGCTAACCCTAGACGCTCTTTGTTCCCAGCAAGGTGGCTACTGCGTGCTGCGTCGCTTCATTTCTTCATTCAGTTACGCCGCCTCTGCCTTCGTCTTCAAACAGTGTACTGGCGTCATTTTCTTCTTGTCTGCACCTCTCCATTCTTCTTGCTTGAAATGGCGTCTCCTATTGCACCTCCCCTATTTCTTCATTCGCCCGGAGACCCGCCACTTCCGTGGGCGGACTGAAAATTGGTGTTTCAGGCTTACGCAGACGCGGTCGGGGAGGACGCCAGCAAGCCCGAGCGTCGCAAGGCCCTGCTGCTCAACGCGTTGGGCCCTGCCGGGTTAAAGCTCTTCTATACTTTGGAAGCCACCAACGCGTCGCCGACGCCAGCGTCGGGCGATGCCTTCAAGGATGCTGTTGCTCTTTTCGATAAGCATTTTAAAGATGTTTCGTGCGATTATCTCGCACGCGTGGAATTCCAAGAAAGGCGACACTTGCCTGGTGAGCCAGTCGCCGAGTTCATTACTTCTCTTCGAACACTCGCCGCGTCGTGCGGCTTCGGCGCGCTCGAGGACGAAATGATCCGCCATCAGCTTTTCATCGGGGTAGCCTCGGAAAACGTCCGCTGCCGCATGCTTCAAAAGGGCTCCTCGATTTCATTATCCGAAGCCCTCTCGATTGCGTGAGAGGACGAGCTTATTCGCTCCCAGTTGGAGCAATTCACTCCGCATTCAGTGCAGCAACTTTCTGCTGCCGAGGGCCAAGGTGGCGGCTCTTCGTTTAACGGGACGCGTCAACATGGCGGCCCTTCACCTTCGTCTCGGCGCGGCGGCCAACATGGACGCCCGCCTGCGCAGTCCTTCCGTGGCGGCCAACATGGCAACCTCTCTGCGTCGCGGGGGCGAAGAAGCCGACAATATGGTGACCCCATTCCGCCAAATTCTGGTTTTCAGGAACAGCACCGAGCTCCTAATTCGCGTTCGCAATTTTCTTCTCCAAGCGCAACCGCGCATTGCTTTCGTTGTGGATCGGCTCGGCATTTAGCCAATTTTGCGCAGTGTCCCGCGAGAAACCGCACTTGTCTTGCGTGCGGAAAAATCGGACATTTTCAGTCCGTATGCAATTCCCGTCCAGCAAATCTTCCGGAACCAGTTTCTTCGTCCGCTCCTTCGAACACTGCACAAACCAATAAGATCACTGTATTAAATGTGGATGGCCTCCACACTACGTCCGAGCCCAGCATCGTAGCTTCAGTGGGCCATGTGCCCTTGTCATTTCTCGTGGACACTGGTGCCTCAGTCTCTTTAATCAGTGCCGCTGACTTTCACAGACATTTTTCCAACATTCGGCTTTTGCCTTCACACGTCGTTCTACAAACATATTCCAAGGAAACGATTGATAATTTAGGTCAATTTACAGCTCAGGTCTCCTGTCGCAGTCGCACTGCTTCCATTACTTTTTATGTAACTGCCAATGGCAGCTCGCTTTTGGGACGTGATGCCATCAGGGCTTTCTCCATCAACATCGACGGTGCGTCTATGACGTGTGCTCAACTCGACGTCCAAGATGATATTCTGGCCAATGCGCCTTCTGAATTCCACCACCTGTTCACCCGTGAACTGGGTTATGTGCGCGGTTTTGTGCATAAAGTGATGCGTCGACCAGGTGTGTGCCCTGTGCGTGCCAAGCTGCGCCGCATTCCTCTTCTCCGTGAGCAAGTCTCTGCGGAACTGTCTCGCCTTCAAGCCAGCGGAATCATCGAGCCTGTCTCTGCTTCTGACTAGGTCTCTCCACTGGTCGTCATCAAGAAAAAAGATGGATCCCTTCGACTATGCGTCGACCTACGAGAACCGAACAAGGCAATCGTCGTAGACGGGTTTCCACTTCTTCACATTGAAGAACTGCTTCATCAGCTCTCCGGAGCGGTATGTTTCCTCAAGCTGGACCTCGCGTCCGCTTATCACCAAGTTGAACTTTCTGAGTGCAATAGAGACTTGACCACATTTGTATCGCACGAAGGCTTGTTTCGGTTTCGCCGCGTGTGTTTCGGGCTTGCATCTGCCCCTGCAGTGTTTCAGAAAATGATGTCAATTATTCTTAAGGGTTGTAATGGCGCCCTTTGTTACTTGGATGATATTTTGGTATGGGGACGTACACGCGAAGGGCACGATGCTAACTTGCATACTGTTCTCAACCGCATCAGTGAATGTGGTATGAATCTTAATAACAAGTGCATTTTTTCTGTGAATGAGTTACAATTTCTAGGACATAATGTCAGTTCCCGCGGCTTGACACCTGTTTAATCTAAAGTTCAGGCCATTGTCAATGCCCCACGGCCTACTGATGTTAAAACCTTGCAATCTTATTTAGGTCTTGTTGGTTATTATGCCAAGTTTGTTCCTCACTATGCTGATGTTGTTGAACCACTGCGTACTCTACTTCGCCAAGCACAGCCTTTTAACTGGTCAGCTGAAGCTGAGCAGAGCTTCATTTTAGTTAAGTAAATACTGGTCTCACAGCCAGCTGTTAGTATTTTCAATGAGAAGCTTCCCATCGTCATTACGACGGATGCGTCCGATGTTGGACTGGGAGCAGTGTTTCAACCACTCAGAGATGATCAGCTGATCACTATTGCTTTTGCATCGCGTACATTGACCCCTGCTGAACGCAGATATTCAGTAGGAGAGCGTGACGCTCTCGCTTGTCTTTTTGCCTGTGAGAAATGGCATGTTCACTTGTGGGGCCGGCACTTCACATTACGAACAGATCACCAAGCACTAGTTGCTCTTCTTTCTGCAGGATCCGAAGGCCGCCGCCCCATTCGCATTTCCCGTTGGTGTGCCAAACTCATGTATTATAATTTCAGTGTTCAATATTGTAAGGGTTCTAATAACGTGGTTGCTGATGCACTGTCGCGCCTTCCTCTTCAGATACCGGTTACTGAAGAGCGGGATGAGGAAGTTGTTTCATTAGTTACTTCCTGCATTACTAAAGCTGAGCTTCAGGCAGCTACAGCTGCAGATTCCACTTTGTCTCAAGTTCTCAAATATTTACGTGAAGGATGGCCTTCCAAATGTGCTCTTGCTTCTGAATTCTTGCCTTACTTCGCAGTCCGACAGGAACTGTCTTGTGTCGAGGACTTGCTTTTCCGCGATGAACGCGTGATTCCCCCTGCTACTTTCCGTAACAAGCTAATACAGCTTGCCCATGAGACCCATCCAGGCATTGTCCGCACCAAACAGAATCTCCGAGACAGGTACTGGTGGCCAGCCTTAGACAAGCAGGTCGAGCATGCAGTTTACAACTGCCATATATGTCAGGCAGCTGACAAGTCTGCCAAACCTGCATTTTCTCCGTTGCAGCCAGTCCAGTGGCCTGATCGGCCTTGGCAGAAGCTCGGCATGGACATCATCGGTCCTTTGCATAATGTTCCGCAAAATGCCCGGTTCATTGTTTCTCTCATCGACTACCATTCCAAATGGCCAGAAATTTGTTTCACACATACGGTTACTTCTGAGGTCATCATTGAATTTCTGTCTTCAATCTTCAGCCGGGAAGGGTTTCCTGATGCCATAGTTACGGACAATGGTCCACAGTTTCAGTCCCAACATTTCGAGGCTTTTCTTTCACAACGAGGAATTCAGCACTTGAGGTCATCAGTTTTCTATTCCCAATCAAATGACCGAATCGAGCACTTTATTTGCGTTCTGAAGGAACATATCCAAATCGCCCAATTAGAGCACCGTCCCCTCAAGCAAGTCTTAACTGAATGTTTAGCTTCGTACAGGTTCACACCACAAGGCACCACTGGAGTGTCTCCTGCTCAACTTCTCCACGGTAGGCAACCGCGAGTTGCTCTCGACATAGTCTCTTTGCCTCGTAACATAGCAGTGTCTTCTCCTGATCAAATCCGCACCAGGATTTTTCTCGTCAACAAGCAATGAAAAAGTATGTCGACACCCGTCGAGGTGCAAAGCAGTCCAAAGTTCGCACTAGCGATCTAGTCAAGGTTCGTGTGCCAGGCAAGCGCCCCAAGTATTGGGGTCCTTACAAAGTCTTGGGCCAGGTTAGCCCCACTTCTTTTCGATTAAGTGATGGTAACATCTGGAATGCTTCGCGCCTTGTTATTTTTCATGCGGATTCGCCTTCAACACCTAAAAGTCTTCCTCATCACGTTCCGTCCATGCCTTTCAACTACGCATCAGACTGTTACATGTGGCCTCCATGTACAGGCGTTTCTTCTTCAAGGGGGGAGGAGTTACCAGGCGGTGTCGCTGGTTCAAGTACACCAAGTCATACGGTTCGCTTCGAACCTTCAAATACGGCTGAGACCGTTGAACCAGACTCTGGTCCGCAAAATTCTTCCAAAGCTCATGCTGCGAGCTCTGATGAGACCCCAAATTTTAACGCTCGTTCAGAGCCTTCACAATCTTCCACTCAAGGTGCAGAGACACCCGATTCTACACCCAAAAGGGCCCGCCCTAAGCAGAAGCGGCAGAAGCCGCGTCGGTTCGAAGATTACGTGATGTAGAACTCTTATTCCGAACAGTTGTGTACATTTTTCTTGTTTGTCAGTGCATTTTCAGGACTTGTAGTGTGCGTGTGCCGTGCTCTGAATATTCATGTGTTCTAATGTACATACCTTGTAAAATATGTTGGTATCGAGCATGTATAAATATAAACAATGTATAGGTGTGCTTTTTTCGAGGAGGGGATGATTGTTGTGTTCTGGGGTTTCGGTTTCGGATTGACATGTGAGGATGCCAGAGCGCGCCGCTCTGGCATCATTCCAAGGCGACTGTAAAATAAAGGCAGTGTGTGTTAGGTAGCCGCGGAGTGCGGTTGTTGTTCCTTCTTCGGCGCGTCGCGCCAACCCGCGTGTTCGGGCTGGTCGGTGTTCCCGCCGGCCGCGTACGTCTCCGTCGGCCGTCTTCTTCTTCTTCTGCTTAGTTGGGACCTGCCAGCCCCCAACACAGCAGTGACTGTCATAGTGAATGCGCCTTGCGTGCTGCACAACTGTCCTGGCAGTGACGTCATCAGTTCGCCATGTTCATATGCCGAAGCAACCCCAGCAAGGTCACTGACTCACTGCTGTCCAAGTAACCAGGCTCGCGTTGTAGAGTGAGTGTGGTTGGTGCTGCACTACGTGACAGAACATGGTTT
Organism: Rhipicephalus microplus; assembly: GCF_043290135.1. Classification (NCBI taxonomy): domain Eukaryota; kingdom Metazoa; phylum Arthropoda; class Arachnida; order Ixodida; family Ixodidae; genus Rhipicephalus; species Rhipicephalus microplus. The sequence continues at coordinate 207,050,685 of NC_134702.1, forward strand.
TTCTTCAACGACACGTACCGTGGCAGCGGCAGTCTGTCCACTTGGATGCGAGCATACAGAAATTCGCTGAAGTAAATGCAAGTGTCAACATTACAATAAATTTGCGTTTTATAATACCCGTATAATATTAAACGTTCACCAGTACCCATGAACCAGAGTACCCATGTATTAATGCCTTGTTTTTTTTAATCACGTGCATGCTTGCAGAGACAAACACTCGAGGTGGTCACATGCATCATCAGGCTGTGAAGGTTGTGTTTGCTGCATGTTTACAGCTATCTTTTCCGGGATATTTTACTGCTATGTCCACATTTTGGTGGAAAAGATTGATTATATCATATTTTTTTTGCTTGCAGTTTCAATTCCATTGGCCGTCCTTGGTGCAGAGATGTTGCAAACAGACACACATTCCGTGGTGCAGCCTTTTTCGTCGACCGTAACAGTCTTAACTATGTGGGAACCTCCTCCACTGCGGCCGTTTTTCGTGTATAAGTATCTTCAAAGAACACAGGTGGCTGCAACATTAAGCCACATCAGCGTCGCATCAATGATTCGGAAACTCGAATGTAAATGTACTTCGAAAGTTCAAGTGCTTCATTCTGTTATGTTAATGTGGGCTACCTTCACAGCGTCACCCTGCCCTTCCTTTTGCTTCGCTGTCCAATTGTCCCACTGAAAAACAAAAAAAGCTTATTTAGTAAGCTCCTAAGGCGCGTAGAACGTGCCTTAAGAGGTTATGACCCGTCAAACGTCTTAGTGCCTTCGACAAACTGGTCGACTACAGTCATAAGCAGCACACTAAGTTTAAGTCAAGACATATTGATTACGCAGAAGCTTGAACGTATCCACTTAGCAATGTATCCAGCTATTTTTTGGCCAGAAGTTGACAAATCCGGCAAGAAGAAGTGGCGTATACAAACGTCACCACCACTGAAGGGGATAAAAACAAATGGTGAAACCGCATATCTGGTTTCACCTGAGTATGGCCACAAAAACGCCCAGTTGAAGACATCTAACCGTCCTGAACAGTACAAGATACAGCTTGAAGTATACGTTGAACAGAGCTGTAATGGGTTGTCAACAGAAACATACCATGTCTCTTTCAGCGATCCCTCGCTGAGCGCGCGTCAGTGCAGCAGCAGGTCAGGGAAATGACTAAGATTATTTTTATCCCCAGAAGAGAAAAGACAGCCATGGCCTGTGCGCAGGAAGCATTCGATCCCCAAAATCGGGAGAATAGACTTCGACCCTTCCAAGCACGTCGTTCTTTGCGCAGTGTAACTAATTTCTTTGTATATCTTGAAGAAGTTATATGGTAATGCTCTTTGCATAGACCAGGGGAGTAGTAATTTTTTTTTGGTGAAGGGGACCCGACTTGGGGGGGGGGACACAGGCATCAGTTTTCTTCTGTGACGTGACTATCGGCGGTAGGTTGAGCAGATTTTGTACGTGTATATCCAGGTCATGAGTCTCCCCCCCCCCCCCCCCCACCTTTCCCCATGCGTATGCATATGAAGACAGTAAAATTAAAGTGATCGCACTAAAATACACTAAACGAAAAGTACAGTGACCGTTTGGAGCAGATGCCTCTCGTCGCACCATTCAATGGACTAATCTTCGAAAGCGCATCATTGCGATGACCCGCCCGATGCATTTCAAAAGTCAAGGACGGCTCCGCTCACAACGAGGAGTTAGAGGCGTATATAAGCAGGATGTTTGTGTACATTCATTAATACATTTGGGGTTTGCTTACTTTGCTGATTGTTTAATTCCTTATTTTCGATTTTGGTGACTGCACGTCTATAGGAATGATTTTTATGTTAAGCTCTATATGTCAAGCAGCCCTCACGTGGTGATAGCTTTTAGTGATCATTTCTTTACAATAATGCGCGCTTCCAAGTATGCTTGCAAGCCGCAATAAGTATTTTTTGTAAGTTATGCTGCGCGTTCACCACACGGTATTGCACGCGTTATTTTCCGGGCAGACTTTCCCACAACCTTGGCTGACATTACAGTTGCACTGTAATTTTTGATAGCAATGAAGTGCTCTAATCGTAGAGGTTTTATTGGGCAATCTGCGAAGGCAAGGTAATCATTGTTGACAAATGTTCAGTTGGTCTCGGTCAAGCATGTACCAGGCACCAGACTTTACCTACTCACATAGTAATAGCTATGTAGTTCGCTGCGTACATGCACCAGAATACTTAAACACGTGCGAAAATTCGTTATGTTCTCATTTTTTCGTATATTTCGTCGCTCTACTACCTGAAACGATAGCGTTACCGCAAAGTGTCTTCTTTTGTTTGCAATCGCGCGGCCGTCATTTCCCTTTACGTCAACAGATTCAGAACAGTACACAATAATCCACCGCGCAGCATAAATATGTCATGTATACACTGTTCTAACTTGTACGTGCATTCATGTTTGCAGCACTTACGCCGGCGCGAATAGGAGCAGCCTCGTACTACACAAAATTTCTGGTCGAGTGATTGATTCACTAGTGATGAAGGAATGAATTCCAGAGTTGCTCAGAGCATAGGGCACCACAATCAATTTTTCAGAACGCGTGAACTCCCTCGAGCACTGCCAACGCATGCGACACGAGTTTATTTACGCTGTACCGTTCACTTTCTGGGTCTGTCCGTTGTCAGTTACGGGCATTCTGATTCGAGTCGCTGCAACTTCACCGCTGGCATCAACTCCTTCGCGTTCACTCACGTTTGTGTTACAGCTTCACAACAGAACCTATACCAGCCTCCTATATACGGGCACAATCACAAACGCGAGACGTTTCACGCCCTGAGTAAGATACTGGGCGAGCGTGACCTTACCGGCACGCGTATTTGGAATTGCTGGCACGAAAGAGGGAAAAAGAAAGAGTGCGAGGAGGACGCCAGCGCCAGCGTCAGGATTGCTCGCGCGCTATTGGTTTCTCTCTGTAGGGGACGTGCACGCCTGTAGGTGACGTGCTGGTGACGCACGCACGCACCCGCGATGGAATGTGCGGAGTTTTTCCGGCTGTTCCATCGTAGGGAAGCACACACAACCAGCCGCCACACTATTTCTCTACCTTTCCCTTCTGCCTTTCTGCATCTCTCCTTCCATCTTCCTGCAAGAGCTGAGCCGAACCGTGCTACCTGCAAGAGTTGTAGAAGAGTGACTTTTTTGTTTTGTTTTATTCAATCAACCACTACATTATACGCGCCACTGCTGGCATGGTCGACGATCATGTGCGAACTAAAGTTCGAAATTACCATCTAACGTTCAATCACATGCATCGTACCTCTGTCACACACCATACTAGTTCCAACTGCCCTTGTATAAACGCGATTCCGGCTGTCATGACAGACGCCCAAACGCGCACGTCTGAATTAGACGCCAACACATCAAATGTGAAGCGTTTTTCGGACAACGGCGCAGCTGCGAATGACATGGAAGCCTCGCGAACGTTTACGTGCAAAATAGACGCCATTTCGGCCGGCCCATATGACGTGAAGTGCCTCCTCGTCGACCTCTGTACGGACGGATGCGCACGAGTGGCTCGCCAGCTACAGCAAAGCAACTAATAAGACGTCGTATTAGTTGCATTGCTGCTGTCTGTGCTGAAGGCGTCACGGAGGCACTTCACGTTGACAGTCGGAACCTCTTCGCTCGTTGAAACCATCACCGTGCTATCGCCATCTTATCGAAATTCACTCGCTAGCGCCCTCGTCGCACGGTAGCGATTCATCCAGGACACCGAAGGGGCGAGGGTGCTTCGGCACGATGGAACAGCCGTAAACACATACGAGCAATCCTGAGGGTGGCACTGGCGTCCTCCTCGCACTCTTTCTTTTCCCTCTTTCATGCGATGCGGGGCCAGCAATTCCAAATACGCTACCGGCACCTGAAAGGTAGCGGGGGAAATATATACCCGCGCATCTTTTCGCCAGGGGGAAACTAGCGCTAGTGTTTGAGGCGGTACACTACCAGCCTACATGTATATATCGTCGCTAAAGTTCTCGTTTCTAGCATTCAGTGTCACAGCCCGAACTTTGCTGAGCGCGTTGCTTCCTAACAATGCGAAACCACCTTATTGAAATACGCTGCCTGCACGTATTGCTTGGTAGTTCATGTTCTGTGTCAATCAGCGTCCTTCTATGAGACTTGATGGGCACGCCGTAAAGTAGCGCTTAATGAGCATTTCTCAAAAAGTGACGCTTGCCCCGGTGCACACTCGACAACTGGCGAAAAGGCTACAGCAGCCGAAGAATCTGTTCCTGCAGCTCTAGTTCCGCACTTCCTGAATATGACCCGTTTGCCTAAAGAACTCCTGAAAACCGATTGGAGCATGATGCATGCGCGGAAACCACGATTCGTGACAACGACATTCAATTGTCTTTACATGTTTAACGGGCCAAGCCACCAGCAGTTGTAAGACAACGAGAATTTTCTACGTTTTATAATGACGCATTGGAACCTAGGCGCTAAATACACCTTTCTCTAGTTAGCAAGCGCTAACTGAAGATTGAACCTCTCTGACTAGAAATGTTTTCCTGGATGGTGTATTTCAAATATCAGTTGGGAGCTCTCTGCAAGACATGTGCGCTTTTTGGAAAAGAAAGTTCAGGCAAGGGGACTCCCGAAGGTTTTAGTGCTTTGATCCTCTTTCCGTTCACGCGTTGGAAGAACGCGCTCGAAAATCTCAGAAGCAATAACAAGTGTGACTATCAAAAGACTGCTCTTCTTTATGCATGTCAATGTTCGTGGCAATTAAAAAATAATCAACAATATTTCGGTGCCGCTTGTGCTTGTCGTTGAGTGTTTCTTCACTTTGTGTGTGTTATTTGCGACCATAGCATGTCAGTAAGCAAGTACCAACTAGGCCAACAATCAGTATTGTTACTATATTCCGGTATGTCATGTGTCTCTTTACTGCGTGAAACGTTGCTTGCAGAGTTTATTTCATTTCTTGTGAAAAATTATGGTTACTATGAATATTCCTAATGTTACATGATAACATGTCCACCCATGTTTGATCATTCTTTGCATTTCTGGTTGTGTGTCATGACACTAGTTGCAGAAATCACTTGGTGTGCCCTTCTAGTCATGCCAATGTAAAGGGACGAACAGGTGAAGTGAACGAATATAAACATTTTTACTTCGTCGTATACTTTTCAGCTTTATGTTCCTTATTCTTGAGCTGTTTGCCACACAGCTGAACAAGAAAGCTTGCGCTCACTATAACTGCCCACACTACATTTTTCTTTATGCTACTTTAGGTTCATGACCATCATGTTTTTATTTCTAAGCTTAAGTTACATGATGAGTATTTTAGTAGGCCTTTCTAAGGTTGCGATAGGCCAGGACGTTTGCCTGTGTTGCACCTTCGTCACTAGACAACACTTCGGAGTGCATTTGGCCGTTATGGCATAGAAATTATATGTATAAATATTTCGTACACTCGCATACAAGCAATGTTTGGTGTATTAGCCAAATGCTCTGTCCCTAGCGCGCGCGTTAGTGTGTGTGTGTGTGTGTGTGTGTGTGCGTGTGTGTGTGTTTAGATGTTAGCAAAGTGGGTAAAGGTTCAATATAAACGTTATTCTGCGTTGAGTATATATACCTATAGCATACGCACGAAGAGTCACATTGTCATATGCTTGTACGTGTCCTATCAGACCTCGAACTGTGTCTTGCTTTTACCATCAAACTGAATTTGTGCCTAATGAAAATTATCGTAGTGATCGACTCCGGCAAGATTTGTTCTGGGGAATACCAGCATGACCGCTGCTGCGGCATTAATCCCGTCGCCGAGCCAACTTATAACGATCAAGGCCGAGACTCCTGCCCACAATTTTATTTATTTATTTATTTACAGATACTGCTGTCTCGATACACGAGACATAGCAGGAGTGGGTACATTAGGAAAAGGAACGGACATACATTAAGCGATACCAAAGAAACATACAAAGCATTTAACACATATTACAAAATATGGTTAGGCAGTTCTTTCAAAAACAGTTCAATTGGTTTTTCGCGTAGGGAACCATCTAGGTTGTTCCAAATTTCAACAACGGCTGGAAAAAAAGAATGCTTAAAACAATTTACAAATGGCTGGAAGGGAACAATGTTGAGTGGGTGAGATCGGCGCGTGGCTCGTCGTGCTGAATCACAAAAAGTAATTGGTGCTTCAATGCAACTGCGGCTGTGTACAATGTTATGTAGCAGAGTGATACGGTCAAGTGTGCGTCGGAAAGCAAGGGGTTCTAACGACAATGAGCATGCGTGAGATGAGGGAGAAAAATTGCGGTCATACCGGCCAAATATAAATCGTATTGTTTTTTTCTGTATACCCTCGAGCATATTTATGTCAAGTGCAGTATAGGGTGACCACACCGCTGAGGCGTACTCTAGCAATGGTCGGACGAGCGATTTATACGCCGTTAATTTGCAGTCCTTGGTAGAGTGCTTGAGTGTTCGTTTTATGTATCCCAGTTTTCGAAGTGCTCTAGCGCAAATTGTTTCAATGTGATGGTGCCACTTTAGGTTTTGAGTGTAGGTAACACCAAGATATTTGAATGTATCAACAGAGTTTAGGTAGTGCCCATTGTAACTATAACTAAACTTTAGCGGCTGTTTTTTGTTAGTAAATGTCATTTGAACAGTTTTTTGGTAATTAATGTTCATTTGCCACATGGCGCTCCAACCACAAAAGGACGAAAATACTTTGCTCAAAACATCTTGGTCATGAGCATTATTTACGCTAGTATATAAAACGCAGTCGTCAGCGTACAATCGCAGCTTCACTGGTGTGTCCTTAATGATCTGTGCGACATCGTTAATATAAATAATGAACAATAGGGGCCCAAGCACCGAGCCCTGTGGTACCCCGGAAGTGACTGCACACGACGATGACTGCGCATGCTCAAACGTAACAAATTGTGACCTCAAACGTAGCCAATCAGCTATCCAGCCTAATATTTTGTCATCGTTAATAATACTTCTGAGTCTAGTAAGAAGTTTTTTGTGACATACTACATCAAATGCTTTGCTATAATCTATGAATATGGCGTCAACCTGTCCTCGAGTATTAAGAGCCGAAGCGATGTCGTGAGTGAATTCAATGAGCTGTGTAGTTGCAGAAAAACCAGAGCGGAAACCATGCTGATTACGGCACAATAAGTTGTTATTAGTGAGGTGCTGAAGTACATGTTTATGAATTATGTGCTCTAAAAGCTTGCAACAGGTACACGTTAATGAAATAGGCCTGTAGTTAGAAATGAGTTGCTTATTACCCGATTTAAACACAGGAATTACATTGGAGATTTTCCAAACGGTCGGCACAATACCCGTTTCTAATGATTTAAGAAAAATTATTGATAAATAACGAGCGTTCCATTCTGCGTAACGCTTCAAAAACATGTTTGGTATGCCATCTGGCCCAGCACCTTTAGTAGTGTCGATATTCAACAGAAGATTAAGAACGCCAGCGTAGCTAATTTCAATTGCTGGAAACGAATCTATTTCCTGGCTGCTACGAATGTCAGGCGTCGTTCCATTGTCATCTCCAAATACAGTTTGAAAATACTTATTAAAGGCTTCAGAAATTTTGGATGAATCGGAGCAGGACACATCATCTATCATGAAGGTTGACGGACAGGCCGTGGTAGGATTGATAGTTTTCCAAAACTTAATGGGATTATTTTTCATAAAAGAGCTTAACGTGGTATTAAAGTAAAACTTTCTGGCGTCACTCATTTTAGCTTTTAGTTCAGATTTAAGCAAGTTAATTTGGGACTCCCCGTCATTATTGTGAACCCTCCGCCGCTTTCTCAGTCGCTTAATACGACGTTTAGGCTGTATAATTAACCTGGTATACCAAGGGTGTTTAGCATGACGTTTTATGCTCTTGTGAGGAACAAACTGCGCTATACATTCATTAATTATACTGTAAAATTGGTTAGTCAACGTATCAATACTGCAGTGGTCACTACTCGATAAGAAATCGTCAAAGCATGTTGCAAGTTTAGCAAAAATAGAAGTGTCGTCTGCGCCTTCAAAATTCAGCACAGTCTTAAACGTTGGTCGTACTGGCTTACAAGCAACATTTAAATCAACAATAACGGCCTTATGGTCGGAAATTCCATCGACAACCCTGCACTGATATCCATTCGTAACCAACTCATGGTTGGCAAAAACAAGATCTAGTATAGAATCCTCGCGCGTAGCCTGATCAACCAGCTATGTTAGATCGAATGCTAGTGACAGATTAATTAAAGAATCACAAATTATTCTGTCACGACCAGTTGATGTTAACAAATTCCAATCTATAGAGGGGGCATTAAAGTCACCGGTCAATACGAGTTTGGAACAGTCCAGCCTTTGTCCCACAATATAGTCACTGACAGTCGAAAAAACGTCTGAGGCAGAGTTAGGAGGACGATAGAGAGCACCAACAACAATAGCGAGACCATCAAGCATTAGTTTGCACCATATAGATTCAGTATTTGGGAGTTCTGGCAGTAAAGAAAATTCAATACCATTTTTAATAAAAAGTGCCACTCCGCCACCACGGCCAGAAGGCCTATCTTTTCTTAGAACCGTGTAACCAGGAGGCAAGAATTCATGATCAATGATAGATTCATTTAACCAAGTCTCGGTCACACAGATAGCTGATGGACTATGACACTCAATGAGCCAGTTAAAGTTTGCAATTTTATTAACTGGGCTTCTCGCATTTAAATTCAAAAGCGCAAAGGACTTCGCACTAAGCCGTCATACATTGTTTGTAATTTCACAGTGTAAAAGCCTTGACAAACACCGCGACACGTTTTTCCCTGTGCAAACATTATTCACTGTAAAAGCGCCCAGGAATGATATTGTGATACTAGCACCGCTTAATTTTTTAATCATGTCGGCGCGAGGTGACGAAAAAAAAGGTGGTTAAGTGGGAGGGGGGGGGGAGGATCACGAGAAAAAGTTCGGAAGGAGAAAGTTTGAACTGCACCCCACCCCCTCACTTGAATTTTGTGAAGTGCCAGCGCTAATACGCGTCAGCCCATTTACTGGCCGTTTTCTTGTCTCTTTCATTTCTATCTGCTCTCTTTCTCTTTCATCTTTATACTCTCATTTTCCACTCCCCCAGCGTAGGGTAGCCTACCGGGCATGTGCGTATAGTTAACCTCCATGTCTTCTCTCTCGTTGTTCTTCCTGCCATTCTTCCTGTCTACTTACACTGTACGTTGCGGTTGCATAGACCCCAATGTACCAAGATGTAAAATGGCGCTTTCTTTTGGTGACGTGGATAATAACAATGTGTATACTTGCACCCATTTACTGTCTACGTATTACAATCATAGTTACATTTTTTTAGATTAAGATGATGCGATAACGTTTGCTCCGGAAGCTGTTCGCAGATAACTTCTCAGTCAAGGTAAAATACTTCGTAACTAAGGTGAAATATATTTACAACCATCTACAGATCCGCAACCTGTGGTTCGCCGTCTGTAACCTTCCGCGTCGCCTTGATCATCCTATTCAAAGCCGTTTACAAAATACACTTACTGATTGTCATCACAATTATTCTGCTGAGTCAGCAAACTATTATAAGCCTTTGTGCATGTAGCCAGGCTGTTAACCTGCGTCTCACAATTGCCTCTGCGAAGTTTCTCGTGCATATTGCGCATTTGGCCAATAAAACAACTTTGCTTCCTCAATCTTTGTTATTTTTGTTTCTTTTCTCTCGCATGCAATTAGCGAGATATTAATATGCCGCAATAAAATTGCGTAATAACAAAGGCACGTGTCAGGTTAGCAATTAAGAAAAAATCAAGCTCGCGCGAAATAGGAAAAATGCGCGACGTCACTACCGCTTCTGGTTGTGACGTCATATGTAATTAAAAAAAAATGTTGGTTGTCCTCTCTCCACGTAGATGGCGACGATGGAAACGAGTCACCGGCTATTGGATCCACGGGCTTCTACGGAAGTTACGCTACCAGCTTACATATACCTTGAAAATTCGCGAAGAAATGCTCCTTATTAAAAAAACAAAGGCGCAAGCAGCACCGCAAGCGTGCACACTACCAGCACCCGCACTGCGATGCAATATACGTTTACTACAGCTATCTGGATTTGTCCACAGAACGACAAAAACAGTTTAAAAGTCGATGCAACATGCCTTGCACAACTTAAAAAATCATTATTTGTAATTTTCGCATCTAAGTTTACCATATTACGAGTTATTTTTGTGTCTGTCTGCAGTAGCCACTACATCTGCAGTAAGTACCAAACGAAACTGCACACTGCACGCATTTTCTTTTGCGGGCTGTGCGAACGACATATGCTAAGCGTTTTTCACTCGATATCTGCAATTGTACGTGACCATTTTGGAGGCTATGCAAAACACCAAAATTTTGCATCATCTGTCACATATGGCTGATGACCTCAAATGTATGGCGCTCCCCCACAGAGGAGGATGGGCCACAAACCGGGTGGCAGAATACCTAAATAAAACTAAAATGTAAGTAAAGCCAATCCGGAAAATAAGTTTAGAGATAAAACTGCCAATAAACAAAAATGGTTGCTCAGCAAGCGGTCAGACCATTTCTTGTTCCTGACAGAGACATATCTGCGAATTATCAACTGAAACTCTGAAAAGGTAAGGGTTCGCTAGCACTCGTTGTTCTTCTCAAAAACAAAAAAACGAATTTTTTATTATTTTTTTCATGGAAGAAACATCCGTCCTATGAGTGTTATACAACCATAGCCTCCTGGATTTCCCTTGCCTGCCGGATTATCGGCGGTCACTTGAAAAGCGGCCGTGATCATAACTATGGTGGTGGCGCCACCTAAGTATGGGTGTTTTCTAATAAGTTTTTATGTTTTTGAAACTTATATGCAACCAAAAAACAGTAAAAATTTAAAAAGACGTAAACTTAATTTTTATTAACCCTACGTAACTGACGCCGTCATTAAACAAGCAACTCTTAGATCACAAGACATGGCCTCTGAAATTTGTAGCAAACGCCAAAATTGCCGATCTAAAAGGCCAAGTACAAAAACGTTTATTTCTACGTAGACAGCGTCGTCACAGATGACTGGCGTTTCACGCTCATCCGGCAGGCAAGGGAAATCTAGGAGGCTATGTAGGAGGCTACCTTTCCTTCCTCCGTGTATACAACAATGGTGCTAGCAAACTACTACTTGTTTTTGCACTGAGATTAGCATAAGTGGAGTTCCTGCAGTTGGCAACATTGCGTCAAAATGACGCGGCGCAAGAAAGTAGCGTGTTCGCAATCTTTTGTTGTGGTAATGCAGAAAGTCGTGGCAGGAACTACATGTGTTCTTTTTTCGCCAGCGAGTGACGTTGCACCAGACATTTGTGCCTATGATGCCTTGAAGCATGCTACTCTGCGAAGTTCCAGCAGCCTGAGGGTCACAACGGGTGGAAGCTGGAGCAGCTTGGCTAAACGGCAACATTTACAAACAAGAAAGGAAAGTCGCCAAGAAGTGTTATGATCATGGCAACGAACCGGCTCTAACATGCTTGTAAGTGACTGCTAAAAACGTACGAGTGGTTATGGGCCGGCATTATGGCGGAGTCGCGGGTAATTCTGCTTTTTTGCTTCGGGTTCTAGTCGTTTTATTGTGTGTGTGTGTACGCTGCCCTCGTCCTGTGCGCGACATGAAGCCGGTTGCACAGCTACGCTTTTCGGCACTAGCTGCAGTGGTTTATCGTAGCCGCAGCTAAACAAAATAGGTAGTTTCTATATGAGTAATGCTGCAGACGACGTGCGCGCAAGCCGGAAAAGGTTGTACGCACGACGCGGCGTAGTAGCGCCGTTACGCCGGGTGGCGATGTGGCTCTCTCTGCGAATGTCTGTAGTGCAAAGGCCTCCTAGATTTCCCGTGCCTGCCAAGTACAAAAACCCTTACCACTACGGAGGCAGTGCCGCCATAGATGACCGGCGTTTCGCGCTTATCCGGCAGGCACGGGAAATCTAGGAGGCGTTGGTAGTGCGCAATGGTCCCCTCTTCCGCGCGCGTCAAGGAGCAAGCAGCGTGAAGGCGTTCGATAGCTTCCGGCCACGGACCCGGCGAATTCTCGAAACCTAGCTCGTGACCAGCGTGCTCGTGAAGGTGCGACTATGAAGTTACTTGTATCATTTCAGCGCAACTTGGACGAAGACCGCGAGACGCATAAAGTACAGACAAGCGCTCGTCTGCTTTATGGGTCTCCGGTCTTTGTCCAAGTCATGCTGAAATTATACGAGTATCTTCCTGGTCGCCAAAGTCAAAGAGTTAAGGCGGCTAGGAAGGCTGGAGTTTACTAGAATATCGTGGTATGGCCGTGGCCGTCGACATGCGTACTGTTCGGCGCGAATAGAATATAAATTCGCAGCAAGGATTTGCTCAAGTATCCGCGCATCGTTGAAACGAAAAGCGGGCGCAGGCATACCTCTGAGTGGTACGACCAAGCAGATAGGATTGCCTGCACCTCCGCACTCGATTCAACAGCGCACGCCAAGCTCTACACACGCGGCGCTACTGTTTTTTTGCCCTCACCCGCCCTCACATGTTTCCAGGCACCACGTGTATGGCCAACACCACGTATGGCTGGAGCTAAGTTCTGTCAAAGCGCACATAATTGTGGGGTTTCAACGACTAATTTCGAGGGGGGGGGTAACACTTGCAAGCAATGTCCTCCCCAGCCTGAGCGCAAGGAGCGTCAGGTTGACCCTCCCATGATTTATGCTACTGCTGGCGGCTGCCAGTTATCCTGAAACATGCTCTGGAAATTAACCACACAAGGGCAGAGATGAAGCACCCTTTTTCAAGAGGCTTCGAATTAGGGCTACCATTAATGGTAGCCAAAATGTCACGCAAGCAGACAAGCAACTACGTTTAGCAATGGTAAGTGCTATCCGCAGGGTAACGTCGGCAGTTAAAATTGCATGGTAAAATAGTGTTAACGCCGATGTATTTATTGCAAACTAGGACTGCGTGTGCACTTTTTCATCATTCCGCCACGCGAACCAGTTAAACTTACGAAATTCGCAGATGTCAAGACCACCAGAATACTGTGGCATCTGTCTGTGTAAGTCCACAAAAGTGAGAGGGGGCAAATATTTTTATTGACCATAGTTACTTCGGGGTTATCAAAAGTGCCCCAGGCACATGGCATTCATTTGACAGGTGCTATTCTTAACAGGCTGATTGCAGAACTTAACCAGAGGCCTTTGAAGTGCACCGAGTGCAGTACCACAGCTTCCTTGCAGTTCCTTGGTGATCCCAGCACATGGCCTGAAATGAAGATGGATGTGCTGTGAAAATTATAGTAAACATACTATGCAAAAATAAATGAAGTGAATAAAATTTTGATTCAGAATGACAGCAACAGCTGTGGCCATTGATAATGAACTTCAAGAAAAGCAAGCTTTACAACTGTTTATCTCGAAATTGTTGGAGATAAATGCATTTCATCACATTAATGTAGTGTTTTTTTTTTCATAAACTATAGAAAGGGGGCTTTATGCAAAAAGAAAGAAATGAAAAAGAAAGAACCTATGTAGTCGAGTGGCTGAAACCCTTTTTCACACAGTTTAACATTTTCTATAGAAAAATTAGCAATGAAGTTCCCAGAAAACGTGCCCTCACCAGTGGAACCACTCTAGGCATTGGTTGCAGCAAACCATACTAGTCTGCCCATCGTCAATAAGCTCGCAAAGGCCACAACTCCACAGCCCTTTCTCCTTCTTTGCAGCAACTATGAACAAAAAAAAAGAGGTTTTCAAAACAAGGAGGCATTAAACATATTACAATAATTTACCTGAGGAAGTTGAAAGAGCCCATGCATCAGGACTGAAGTATTTTTTTAGTTAAGGCAAGGATACTCTGCAGTCTAGCAGAGCACTGGGGAGAGCTTCGGGACGAACTTCCAGGTCGTGCTCCTGTAAGATGTAGGCACCATCTAGCACCCTTGGGCACAGGCTGTCACCAATGAGGCCAGACAATATCACTAGGAAGAAAGTGTAATGAAAAAAATCAAAGTTAATGCACAGTGCCTAGAATAAGTGCAAGCTTCAACAGCAGAATGCAATCTTCCTTACATTGTGTTTGCGACTTCTCAGACAGCTGCTCAAATGGCACTGGTCCGCCATCATCTTGTTCTCTCGGTCGCTTTAATCTGCTTTGCGGCACCCGCTTGCTTGGATGGCCTCGGCTCTTGACTTGGGGGAGCTTACTGAGCTGGATGCGGTGTCCTCCTGGTTCGCAGAGCTTCTAGTCTCACTGCCGCTGATTGAGGGTCCCGCAGAGCACTTTTCGTTCGCAGAGCTTCCAGTGTCACTTCCGCTCATCGAGGGTCCGGTGGTGACACTGGGCTGACTCTGGTTGAGCAGCTTCTGCGCTCCATCAATATGCAGCGTATCTCCAGAGCCTACACCTTGGAAAGTGGAATTTTCTGGTGCTTGCACCTCGTCTTTTTCATGATTGCTCAGTGTCACCTCGTCCTGCCTCAGCCAGGCTGTGTTCACTCTTCTAAGAAACAGAGTCGTGCCGCAAAGACGTCTGGCTGGCAGACAGCCAGATTGTCTGCAATAGCTTTCAGCGTTCTCATTGCGTAATTGAAACTATGGTTTCTATTCATTTTTTGAAAGGAAGGCCCTGGCATTGACAGAACTTGCACTTCCGCAGAGCTACCCGTCGTGGACTCCAAGTAAGCGTCAACTTCTTCATGGTTGTGCACTGCCGTGGTTCTAAGGAACTCCACCTGATATGATTTGAACCATCGCCTGCTGACAGCTTCCTGCAGACATGGCTTTATGTGAAATTTAGCATAAACCGCAAGCATGTGCCGGCAAAGCAGCCTCATCCTTTTGTACGTGGTGCAGCTGCATGAATGTTTTTCAAATGAGACATCGTGCCAGACATCAGTGGATGTAGAAAAAACGACATAGGTGTGCGCTGATAACTTTTTAACCTCGCGAGGTTCATCGTGCAGTTTCACCAGCTCACTGCTCAACAGCTTGCAGGCATACGGTGTGAGGACTTGGCGACACTGCTCCTGCACACCTTCATGTCCTTCATAGCTATAAAAGTCGCAGGTCTTTAGAAGGATGGTTTTGTGATGTGCTTCGTGTGACAAGCTTGTGGATAACTTTAAGAGGCCACGAAGAGCTTGATGAAGCTTTGAAGGCGATGAGAGAACATTTTTTGATCTTCGCGTTGTGCGATTCAACACGGTTCTTAGTATTGTTTCCTCCTGTGAACTCTTGATCCCAAAGGTGACGTACCCAATCTCGGTGATGTTTGCCCAGTTTTTAGTGAAATAGCTGGTGGATTCTGAACTGGCATACCTTTCGAACTCAGCTTTTGCTTCATCATATTTCTGTAGTGTGGGAGCATGCAGCATTTCACTAAAGCTGGCTAACAAGCGATTGTGTTCATCAGGTGACCTTCCGAGCTGTGCAGCTGCAGATTGAAAGGCTTTCTTCACACGAAATTCGCACAGTTGCACCACTGAGGAACCTGGGAAGGCTGCTTTGACGACGTTCACTTCCGTAAAATCTTGGTCTATAACCACAACTTTTGTACTCATTTCTGAAGAATTCTCCGGTAAAAATGTCTCTAAAAGACGTGTCATAACATACTGCTGCTCAGATGCCACAAATGCATAGGCAACCACATGACTCAAACCGGATGCATCTTGTACGACCATTACAAACAGACGCATGCGCAGCTTGTTGGTCCGGCATGTTGCGTCGAGCAGGACAACTTCCGGGAACGCCTGCTGCATGTGCGGAGTTTGGAAAAACATGATCTGTAGTTCCTTGTTTTCATCTGTTATGGGAAGCACTTTTGCACCATACTTTGCTTTCAAGTTCATCTCCTGCAGCAACTGGACCGCCTCATCCTCTCCTCGGCGCGCTCACTTCAGGTTCTGTATATCCTTGGCGATTACTGCTTTCCCTGCGTGAACATAAATTAAAAAGAGAAATAAACGACAAATCTCACAGAAAAAAAATTCTTACCAGGTTCCTGTCGCAGCTTCTCCACGATGAGGCTAGGTCGAACATTCAGCTCTATTAGGGGTCGAACGAAATTGACCTCCTCCTCGTTCAGCTTGCGTCACTCCGAGTACGCCTTATATGTTTCCGGGCTGACCTCGTGGTTGTGCTCCAAGTTAACAACCGTGATCTCTAGTAGTTGGCTGGCCCGGCGCCTGGTTGCGATACTTTTGGCCGGGCAGTCCTTCTTCATATTCCTAGGAAAAACATTTTTGAGTTCACAGTTCTGGCTTTGAGCTCACGGCTAAGGCGAGAGTGGAGGTGGTGGAGGCGCTTACCTTTGTTGCGGACGAATTCCAGTCCCCGTCTTTCTCACGACACCCCCGTGCTTGCAAACATAAGTTATGTTCGCGAATTTTAACTCTGAGTCGAGCTCAGTTAGACCGGCAGAAAGCCGAGAATTCACAATGCCCACAGTCTTGCTTGCCTTCGTGACAAAAAGAGCGTTTGTAGCGACTTGAAAGTCTCTGAATGCTCGATCAAACTCGACATAGCTGTCGAAGTTCGCACCAACATTCATGTCCTCTTCGAGACCCGCACGCTGCTTCTCGCACGGAAGAGGGGACCGTTGCAGACTGCAGACACTCGCCCAAGAGACCGAGGGCACGTACGTGAATGAGGAGGGATAAGCGAAGGCTGCCGACTGGGTGAGCACTCTACTAACGCTACCACCAGAGAACAACTGCTAGTGCTGCTACCACGCTACCACTAAGACCACAACACTGTACAACACACACCACCACATGAGCGCCATGTCAGCCATGAGCTAACATGTCCCGGCGCTAGATGGCGCTATATGCCGCGCTGTGCGTACAGCCTTTTCCGGTTTGCGCACACGACGTCGTGCGTGCAGCATCGTGCTTTCTATATTGCCGGCTGCCGGTAGATTGTATCAGTCGACCGAATGCCAGCTGTTCTTTCCTATTTGCAACTTTCAGGGACCGCGGCGCCGCTGTGCGGTGGCGGCCGAACGCTCTGTTGAGAATAGTCCACGACCTTCTATTGCAGTGTTCTAGAAGGGAGTAGTGCATAGAGTTTCATGCAGTAATAGCTAGAGAGAAATCTGGCGCTGCGATCGTGTGCCCTCATGGGAATTATGGGAAGCACAGGCTTCGGATTGCATCGCGTTAGCCAGCGAACTGTCTACGGATCTTTTTATACAGTTTCAGTTTCGCTCTTTGCGTACAATGGGTACTGGGGTGGGTGAAAAGGACTGAAGCTACACCTCTGTTGCTCAAAGAAGCTGAAAACTGCTAGGCCTCTCAATTTAATGCAACGCTGGAGCTGTATAAGCCATGCTTGACAGTTTAAGCGAAGCGTTGTCTACTCACCGCTGCGCTTAGATGTAGCGTCCCATGCCAGTGGAGGATATATAGAGATCACGTTTGTTAGTGCGTCTTGCCAAAACTCGTTGAAATCAACTGAAAACTACAGCGACACGAAGTAGAAGCACCACCACACTCTTCCGACAACTTCACAACGAAACGAGAGGTGCGTTGGGGGCAGACCACTGGAACAGACGCACCTGGCATCGCAGCAGACAAACGTTGAGTGTTTCTCAATTAATACTGTGCTGTTATTTCCATAAAATGATATTGTGTACTTTTGAGGGCAAAAATAAGAATGTTTGTTTTGAAATGTTGTAAAGAATAATTCATTAGATCTTGATGCCAAATCTGGAACGCAGTGGCAAAGCAATGCATACCCTCGTGGTCAAGTTTCACTTCTACCGCCTAGTCACAAAAACAATTTGCAATATAGTATGCGTACAAAAAAATGAAGCAAGTTTCAATTAGACATAACTTCATATCACTCAGCAAACAAGCATCGTGAATCACAAGAACGTGATCCATTCGAAGCAGATCCAAAGCCTGTACTTCCCATGGGGGTACAAGTATCGCTGAAGGAGCCCGCGTAGACACTTGCGCCAGATTCCCATCTAGGTATGATTGTATGAAACTTTATGGGGTAGTGGGATCAGGGAGCGTGTGCGGGTGTGGCATCTGACGTAGACGTCGCGAGATGGCGCAACCAGCGAGTAGGCTGTACGGAACACGAAACGCAGAGCCTTAGCTATGGGGAGAAAGCCATGTGTGCTTAGTGTTTCACCAAAAACAGGAAGCGCGGAGTCATTTAGCATCAGTTTGAAAAGTTCCTCTGAGTTAAAACAAGTGGAGAGAAAGCTTGACAGGCAGACATTTTAAGCTAGCGTGAAAATAAAGCTGACCCAATAAGTGCAGAAAACAGGCGCAAGACGGTGCGGCTGATTTGTAAACTAAAGGCTCGCGTACACTGTAGACGTAAAACTGAATTGTTAAATTGTTCAATTCGCCATCGACAATTGTCTTACGTTAGGTCGCAATCGCATTCACAAGTATAATTAAGCCAAGCAACTGCGGCGCCGCATGTGCTAACACATTCGAATCATATGCCCTATATCAATTTCATTATGAGCGGTTTCGTTCACGTTTCCACTGAAAGCTTGGGATTTAATTATTCGCAGGACGATGCCGCGGCTATACTAGTTTAATGAAATAGCGAAGTTTCATGACGTATTAAAAAAAAAAAACTAGCATGGCTATACTAGTTTCATGAAATAGCGAAGTTTCATGACATAGTGAAAAAAAAAAGAAAACTAGCAACACAAAAATTTATTGCCACAAAACACCATAGTGTTCTCAAAGCACATGGCTGCAATGAGAGAGGCATTGGGAGCAACGGCTGATATTTGCATGCAATATCTTTTTACGCCGTTCTTGTCGCGATTCATTGCGCTCTTTTACATAAAAATGCAGCATGCGTGAGCACATAGAATTTGGCCTAGTCTGTTGTCAGTGCATCTGCATGCTGGCTGCAGCCTTGGGCATTGCGAGAATTCTCCTTCACCATCACATCCACTATGCTGTCCTTGCAAAGTTTCTCTCGGCTGAAAAACACAGTGAAGGTGTCTTCGAACTTCCTAATTGCCTGGCTGCAGCCTTGGGCATTGCGAGAATTCTCCTTCACCATCACATCCACTATGCTGTCCTTGCAAAGTTTCTCTCGGCTGAAAAACACAGTGAAGGTGTCTTCGAACTTCCTAATTGCCCTAAAAAGCTCCTGTGAGGAATGCAACAAGCCTCCCTTGTCACAAATCACAGTGAACTCAGTATTTCTGCTTTCTGTATTAGGGGCTTCTAAAAGAAAGGTATTGCAGGGCATGCACTCATAATGCTTCAGAAACTTAATTTTGAGCAACATAGCCTGCCACATAATGTACTAGACGTTCATAGCTCTTCTCCTCTATCAACTCTCTGTGATCTGCAGGAATACTCCAAAACATGCGTTCAGCTGACACTAGGGTCCCTTTCTTAATCAGATGGTCTACTGCAGCAGCCTTGGCTTCCTGAGCTGGAGGATCTTGCGCACTCAGGAGAGAACTATTTCTGCACTTTCTCTGTTAAGGTCAACTATGCCTGAGCGTAGGGTCTTAGCAAGGATATAAAATTACAGGCAATTATAATGACAATTAGGAACTGCGTAGGTCTAGGTTTATTACTAGGTGCTTCCATCCGTCCGTGCAGGCGGCCATCACAACAAGCCCGCGAAGCATCAGTGGCAGCCACGCCAGCCAGCCCATGCGACTACAGCGCCGCCACCAACAATTGGGTCTTGTCCACACTCACCTCCTCGCTTCAATGCGTAGGGCGCTGCAGCTGCTGATCCCACTACCTCCTTCTAAAACACTGTACTGCTATATAACCTTCCGACCTGCTCATTGGCATGCTCTCCTACGGCGCGCATGGGCACAGAACACCTATATACTATCATTTAGAGAAGGGGAACTGTACCTTTGAAAGTGCAACGAAAACAAGGGTAGTGATAGCGTTGTGAACTAACTTATCCGCCGTAGAGACAGTGCTGATAAGTCATTCATCATCATCGCGCTAGGGCAATATGGCGGCTGCTTTGGTAGTGGGTGTAATGGTCGCGGTGCGTGCCCGCAGGTTTATAGGCGTTTATTCGCTGCTATTGCGGGGTAGTATTCGTGCGCACGGTACCCTAACTTTGCTCTAAATAGTTACGCTATGCCGCCAGGTGACCGAGGGGCCTCAACTGGGAAAAAAACACGCCAAGCAAGTAAGCTTACATTGTTGATTGACAATCGTGGATGCAGCAGTATACATGTAAAAGGAACACTGTCTCTCAAGGAGTTGAATAATACATGCAAAAAAAAAGCAGTGATAGCCACCTGTTTAACAAAATCACCCGCTGAAATTGTGCAACTTTGTCTCTTGGTTCGTTCAGTCAGACAACGATATTCACACTGTACACCCCTTGCACAATACTTAGTACTGTGCTGCCCATTGTCTTTCACACCACACACGAGCTTTCGAAAAGTGCTGTGTCAGTACGATTAGCCTGAGCTGCAATATGATACTTGACAATGCATTGGCGAGAAGCACATCGCGTTGAATAAAAAGAAAGGACCTTACACTGTTGTGCTAGGTATCCCTGCATATAACCTTCTCTATATTGTGTTAGAATCTGTGTGCTGGCCTGCGCATCCGATCTTTTTACGACTAACTAGATTAACTTCCAGTTGTGGTAAGCACCCACATCCTGGGAAAAGACCATTTACAGGATCATGTTGAAAAGGAAACGGGGTGATTCCACGAGAGATTGAGACAGGTCCAAAAAGGTATATTTTAGGTTTCATTGAGTATTTTATATTTCGTGCACCTCTCACCAGATAGCCCAAACGTCAACTTCGTTTTATGATTAACGACATAACTTACGAGAAAAAAAAATATCAAAGTTCACCAACACTGAGGCACCACTTTCGTCACCTGTCATTTTTGAAAATTGCAGATGCTATAAAAAGACAACTATTTTTGTTTCAAGGAAGATATTTTTTACCTGAAATGTATGTCTAATGAAAAGTGAATTCATACGGTTTCAAGTTTGTAGACTGAAAGAAAATAACTTATTTTAAGGTGTTGCAAAATTAGACATTTTTAAAAGCTATGTATTCCCCTTTTTTGTTTTCCGAAAGTAATGCAAGCAGCGTTTTCAAACTTGACTTGTTTTAAGAATATAGTGTGTTCATTAGGTACATGAATTATTGTTGCCGTAGGGCAAATGTAAATTTTTATACATTGCCTCAAACTTCTCATATTGCAAAAGTGTACTCCACTGAAATTTGAATAATAAAGAAAAAAACCCATCTTCGATTTTTCTTAATATCTTGTAAATAGACAACCGAAGGCCATCATACAGTAATATAAAAAAAACATGTTGCATTATTTTGTTTTTAGCGACAAAATTCATTGTACAAATCAGAGCTTTTCGAGAATGTATTGATAAGTTGAGAAATCTAGAAATCGAAACGAAAAAGCGGCAATGAAATTCAAAAGCAAGTAAATGTGACCGCATTTGGTGAAGAAAGGCTGTTTTAGCACTGTGACAAATACGTACCCATGAAGGCGCATTTATGCTCCTGATAGCACAGCTCTAATGGAGGAAATCTTTGACACTGTAACCCAGTTGCAAAACATCTGTCTAATAGTTGCAAAACATCTGTCTTGCAGATAAACTCAAACATGAAAATGTTCCAACGCAAGTGTTGGGTCTCGCTAGAAAAAGCATATGCGCTTGAAGTACCCTCACTGGTATTTGGGTGGTGACTGCGTGAAACAAGAGATTCGCTCAAAATGGCTGCATCTTTTGCAGATCACATTTAGCAGTACGTGACACTAACAAAACACGACCACGATCAGTGCCCTCAGATGTGCTTAGCCAAACATGCCAAGAACGTATGCCTGGAACATGTGGCAACAATTTCCACTGGCTCTTCTTAAACTGACGGAATGTTTCTAGCTCGTCTGCATTTGCACACAGCAGTTTGACATTCTTGAGCTTCGCGCTCATTTGCACCACCATTTGGGATACTGACATAATCACATCCGAGCTTGCCGCTCTCAGGTTGTAGAGCGTAGCCTGATGCTTTAGTAGGCCACCAACGCCGTCACGAGAGTTCTTGCCATGTCCTGTGGCCAAAAAAGTCCGCTTTGTTGATATATGATCTTTCTGACATAACTCGAACAACTGGTACTTGTTTTTCAAGTGACTGCTGGCACCATCAGAAACAGAAATATCATGCATGTCAAGCTTAAGTTGTTCCTTCATATAGTTGTGGATTATGCGTAGAGCAAAACAGGCATGTGCAGCATCATGGCATTTGTCATCACTGATGACGGCAAAACTTTGAATTGATTGCTTCCTTGTGACGAGACACGTAAATATAGACGCCTGTCTTTTGTGCCAGTGATACAACTGTACCTCATTCGGTAAAATGGCTGTCCAATTTTCGGCAAAATCAAAGTGGGAAATGCAAGATTCATTTTCTTGGTTCTCTTTCCCCTGGCGTATTGCTGATTCTCGAATGTATCTTATGTAATCATGGGAATCCACTTCACGAACCATAGACTTAGCTCTCGCAGAAAAGCACTTGCCTGGGCTGTTTTTTGTTCTAGATCGCCATTTTCCCATACTGCATAGGTTACCTCAATATCTTCAGGGATTCCTAAACATGTGGCTGTCAGAGCATCCTCCTTAGCACAATAGTCACAATGGCCTAAAAAACAATCGCTTGTAGGGGAGCTGCAAAGACATAGTTCTTTCAAGAAGTCTACCATGTAGGCACCATCGGTGACGTCTTGTAGGGCGGAAACACACTCTGTGGCATTAGCACAGTATATACAAAGGCACACTTCTTGGTGTGGTGCAAGAAGAACCCATTTCGGCCTCAGTGAATAAAACTTTCAGAGCCCAATAGACGTGTTCTGATTAGCTTCTCTATAGAGACGGTATACCGGACATGCCAGTTTCACCCGTGAGGAACGGTTTTTGTACTTCCTGACCTCTGATATAAACTTCGCTTATGGACTTTTCTTGAAGAGTGTCATCCCTGTGTTTGACAAAGTCAACGCCCAACTTCAGTCACAGGCACCTCAAATTCATCTGCTCCAATCCCTCTTGATGCAGTTCCTAAGGGACCTTTTGGCTAGGTTTGTCAATCCCTCTGCCATTAAGGCCTGCTCTTCGCCACTGGAGGTTCCCTATCAAGATCTAAAGAACCAAAAAGCCAACGAAGATCTTGTCCTCGGGAGCCGCACATTCTCTGTTGTGGATGGACTGCGTGCCAGTGAGAAGCAGGAGTTTTTTCTACTGTTTGGAAGTACTTTACTGTCACATGTGACTATATACGGCACAAATTTACACTGAAGAATGAAACCTTGAGTAAAGCGGAAGTCGCTAATTTGAAGTTTTTGAACGACGCATCTTTCAGAAGTCTTCTCTTTTTCGTTGAGTCCTTCCCGCAAATTGTGCCCCAGGGGAATAATGAGTCAAGAGTAGAAGCCTTCGATGCTCTTGAAGTGGAATTTGCAGAACTGCAGGCACACCGTATTTCTGAGGACATTCTAAGTGAAGCGAGGATTGATGTTCAGTGGTCAGAAGTGGGAAGAATCACTAGCCTTGATGGAGAAGTGAAATTTGGTTGAGTGTCAAAGGTAATGCTGCAGCTGCTTGCCATTCCACAGAGCAATGCTGAATGTGAGAGGATATTTAGCACGGTTAAGAAGACGGGAACTGAATTTCGGTCTTCGCTTTCAAACAAGACTCTAGGGGACCTCCTCATGGTGAAGAGTCACCAAACTGGACGTTGTCTTGAGCAGGTGTATTCTGACAACTTTTTGAGGCTTGCGAAGTCCGCAACTGCCAGGTGCCTTCACAAGTAAAGAAGTTTGGTTCAAGCAGCAGCTTCAAATAAACATCCTTAATCCTCCCTGATGCCAGTCTCCAGTCTCAGTAACTTCCGCTATGCAACCCCCCCCCCCCCACTGCGGTCTCCCGAATTTTGATGCTGCGACGTTGGCAGGTATGACAAAGTGATTGGTGAGTGACGCACTGGTCCCGTGACTGCTTGTACATATAGAGTTGGTTGCAGAGGTCTGTCCTGGTGAAGGCTTAGCTCCACCTTGGGGCATTTACAAAAACTATAACACACTGGTGTTTTGACGTGACACCAGAGGTCACACAACACATTAGCCTTCCATAATGCATTGAAATTCTCGAAGTGCAGGTCTTTAACCTAACAGAAGTCATTGCTTCTTTGTAGTGTGTTTTAAAATATGGCAATTTTTCCCCGGATCGTTTTTTGGTGACAATGTTCTCAGCAACAATTGCTGCAGAAAACAAGTGCTTTCACTATGAAGTATATAGCATAAAAGAGTAAGTACTGTGACTGTCTCTAAGTGTAATGTTGCATATAGCTGTCAAGGCTAGAGGCCACTCCTCTGCAAAGGTGCGGATGATGGCTGCCTGCTTCTCTTCCCACAGTGGCACTGACACTTGAGCAGAAACGTCCGGGAAGATCTGAAGCAGGTCATCTTGAGGCCACTACTTTGCAAAGGCGCGGATGGTAACTGCCTGCTTCTTGTCCCACAGTGGCACTGACACTTCACCAGAAACGTTCGGGAAGATCTGAACCAGGTAATCGGTGAAGGTCTGGAATCATCCAATGTTCATGTTGGAGCAGTGCCAGCCAGCCAGGTTGGTGAGCAGAATGCCTCTCATCGCGTTGGAATCATCTTTCGGGGCAGCAGGCTCCAACTGAAACAATAGGTCATTAAGAGTCTGGCGTACGTCCCTCCTGCTAAGTCGCAGCTGCTGCAGTTTTAGACCAATCTTGGTGGCGCCATTCAAAACCTGACAGAAAAAAGTGCCATCTGTTGGCATGTGAATGGATTGCCACAAGAGAAAGAGAATAATATGAAGAAAAGGCAGGGAGGTTAACCAAAAATCGGGGCATCCAGTTTCCTACCCTGCGCTACGGGACAGGAGTAAAAAAGGAGAAAGTGAAGAGCGAAATTGACACGCAAAAAAAAGAAAGAGCGTGGGGGCGCTATAGCCAATTCAATGGGCTACTAACAATATCAAAGCCCTCAGTAGATACGTGTTGTGTACTTCGAGGAATAAAAGCAACGCTACTGTATGTTAGAGAATGCTACACCCGCTACAAGGACATAGATCTGTCGACAAACGGCAGGAAGTTGAAGATGAAAGCTTGGGATGAAAAATTTCAGGAACAGAGGTTCAGAGCTGGAGCACACCTTTTGATAAATGAACTTGACTTCTTGAAAGCTAGAACGCAATTTTGAAGAAGACGATTTCACTTGTTGAAGTGTCGGCTCCTGCACACACCCCATGTTCATAGGCTCCCAGATGGCACATTGACAAGGCAGACTGGGAAAAGTTTCGGAATGGTAGCAACTTAAGTTGGTCAGAAATGTGAGGCTTAAGTGTAGATGCAGCTGTAGACTACCTTACAGCTTTTCTAATTGATGCTGCAACGAATTCTATCCCACAAACAGGACTTGGCACAAAACGTCGCGTCCCTTGGTGCAATAGTGAGTGTCGAGATGCACGTAAAAAACAAAGCATAGTTGTTTCAGGACTCGCCAACTGCCGAAAACTATACGGCAGGGTTTCAACAATACAAAGTCGGAATAAAAAAAGGGAAACTACAGCGCAAATGTGCAACTCACTAGGCATGCATTGCACCTTTCTGTTTAGCAAAGCTACAGGCCTCACCAAAGTGCTGCAATAAGTCTGCCCCAGGCTCCGACCGTGTGTCTAATGAAATGCTGAAACACCTCCGCATGGAAACTTAAAAAGCCCTTCTATGTCTGCATACCGTATTTACTCGATTCTACTGCGCCCTCGATTGTAACGTGCACTCGATTTCCATGACGCAAAAGAAGAAAGTAAGGCATTGATTGAAACGCGCACCTATTTTTCTCGTTGTCTCGCACGATCACACCACACGAAAAAACGACCCTTTTCGGGGGCGTCTTCCATTTAAATTTGAGGTACGGGGAAAGCTTGTGCCCATCTGACGCGTAATGCCGTCACTGTAGTTTTACCGTGGGCCGATGTCAGCGCGCGAACTTGCTTCGCCCCCTTCTCGACGGTTGTGGTACCAGGCTTGTCGAAGTAAAGGGGCGTCTGATCGGCATTCTCGATTCACCCAAGCAGGTAGTCGTTGTGCTGCAAGTTTAGAAAACCTCTGAAAACTGTGAAGCTTTTCATCGTACTCATACAGAAACTTTTCGCATATGAAGTTCGCCTTCGGAGGAAAAGCTTTTTCTCTTCATAAAGTTAGTTAGCCAGCACCTGCTCGCTTTAAACTGGCTCCGCATTAGCCCTTTTTCTAAGGGTAACTGCATAGCCCACACTTGGAGCAGTTCTGTCATCATGGGCCACTGTGCCGTTCGCTGCTCAAGCACATACTCACCGAGGAGCTCTTTAATCTGAAAAACCAACCTTGCTGTGGTCCACTGAAGCATTTGCGTGAAGCTTTGATGTCGACAATCTTCTGCTTTTGTTTCCGCGAGTCCCGCACGCTTTTCCCGATTTCAATCCGTTTCTGCACACGCGATGAGTTTTAAAAGCGACATCGTGGTGCACTCAGTTTTGAGCTACAGGCCAATAGCATTAACCAGTTGTCTTTGCAAGGTCTTTGAATAAATGATAAACAGGCGACTTATGCACTTCCTTGAGACTAGTGACCTACTTGGCCCATACCAGAGTGGGTATCGAGGAGGTAGGTACACTACTAACCACCTTGTTCATATCGAAGCTCAAATTCTTGATGCCTTTGATCATGATCAATTTTTTCTCTGTGTGTTCCTTGATATGGAGAAGGCCTTTCATACTAAGTGGTGCTTTGGCATACTGAGAGACATCTCACACTTCAGTGTACGGGGTAGAATATTAAACATAATCAAAAGCTGCTTAACCAATCGCACATTCCGTGTTCGATTAGGCACTGTTTTGTCGCAAACATTTGTCCATGAAACAGGAGTGCTGCAATGAGGTGTATTTAGTTGCACACTCTTCATAGTTAAAATGAACTCCTTGCGCCTCGCTATCCCTTGCAAAATGTTTTACTGCACTTATGTTGATGATGCACAGGTTGCTTTTGAGGGAAGATCTGGGTCCTAAATACTTTTAACTTCTGGCTCAATCTGAACTAAACTTCACTTTCTGAGAGAGTTTTTATGCTGATTTCAAATCTATTTGTTTCATAATAGCTCGACTTGTTCAGGAAATATTAGGGTTTGAGTTTTAACTAATTGCCTGTTTTTCGCGAAAATGTTTTGGCGATTTCTCCTTAAAAATTAACAAGTAAATGCATAACTCCAATGCTGAAGACTTGCTGTAGGGGTGATGCTATTTTTTTCAATTGAAGGCATTTTATAGGCTTGAAATTGGACACACTTATGATGAATATTTTACTCTAACTTCCTCTCATTATTATCTTTAATTGTAATTCGTAATGTGGCTCTAGAGAAATGAAAATAGCAACACATCACCCCCTGGATCGTTTCAAGACGAATAAACTGATAATAAACTTTGTCACTTTCACTCAAATATAACATGGGGAATACCCCCGTAAGGTTGAGTGAAATGTGCAAAAACAACCAACTGACAAAAATGCACTTGAAGTTTCCAGCAACTCTAACTTTCGCTAAAGGGAAGCTACGGCAATATAAATGACACAGTTTTATAGCTCGATATTATACGATAGTGACTATGCTAAATTTATGACTGTAGCCTCCTAAAATATTTGTCGCAGCTTGTTCAAAAACTACGACATGGTTGTTGATGCAGTAAGAGAATTTTTTTTTACTTTTTGGTCAGTACAGTGAGTTACAAGTGAAAGGAATGCCCAAAATTTGAACAATAATGTCCACTCATATACAGTGTACCTGCAAGATCTTCAGGCTGAAAACACACAATATTTATTTTATGAGAAATTTTCACCCTTTGCATGAGGACAGTGCTACAGCATACCGGTGCTATAAGAAGGGTCCCCTGCTGGCTTGTGATGCTGTGCAAGCCTCGTCTTAGTTGTGTTGCTACCGAGATGCTTTCTCCGCGATTTTGGCAGCCTGTTTTTGTCTTTTTCGAGGCTGTGACGAACCAGGTTGTAGCCCGTGCTGTAGCCTAGCTTCTCGGCAATTTCTACGTAGCTTTTCGTTGCGCCTTGGTTGAAGCGGCTTATGGCTTCTGCAACAGCCCTCTCAATGCTCCGCAAGGATGCATGCTAGGTTTTAGGGGCCTGCTGCCAAATCACAGAGTGCAAGCTTTAACTTGAGCTCTGAGTGATCCCATCACTGCACCTTTCGAGGAGCGGTTTTTCGCTCAGCCGCCTGAACACGGGCACTAGTGCCTTGCTCACAAAATCAGACAAGCTGTCTTTGTGTGGTGGGGGCTTCTCATTCTTCGCCACAGCTCCCTGGTACTTGCACCATGAGTCTGGGCCTTCAGGGCACAGGTCATGCTTTGGTGCTTTGTCTGTAGGCGAAACGTGCTGCAGAGTGGCAAGCACAGCTTTCTGCATGCCTGGAACGTCCTTCCTGTGAATTCTCAAGGCATAGCCATAGTAAGAGGTGATCCTCGTGATTTTGTGTTGCTTGAGCCTGCCCTTACTGCCTATCGAGCCACTTTGAGCTTTTTTTTCCACAAGTGTACGTAAGGCAGCTCCCATACGCTTGTGCACACGATCGATGCAGTGTATTTGGCTACCATGACATAACCGTACACTTCATTTTCGGTAAGAGCATGAAATGTTTTGCTGTCACCGTCCGACAGCATGGTCGTATACCGAAGCTTGTGCTTTTCAAGTGACCGCCCAAACAAGCGTAGGGCTGCCTCCACTTCCATCTGACCAGCGTTGCAGTCAACATTCTTCTGGCATAGCGGGGCGTGCTAGATGAGCCAGGCAAAACGTCCTGCCTCTCCTTCCTTGGGTCCCTTGGTGCAAGCGAGGCAAAAGTTCGACGGTATGATATGGTCTATAACGAGACCACTGTACATTTTATTAATGCAGCCAGTGCATATATGTGACCTATGTCCGCCTGTGAGCCAAGTGTCATTGTATATAACGTCGACGTTGCCGGGCGCGTTGCCGAACTCCCCATGGAGCTGTTTGATGCGAGCAACGCTCGCTACTTCGCACTCGGCAGCTGTCGCACTGAAGGCTTCCTTCATTAACAACATGTGGCTTTGATAGGTCTTGTGGTGGAACCCTCGATGCGAAATGTTCATCATGAAGAAGAAGTCCGACAGAGCTTTTGCCCCCTAGCCGGTGCTAATGATGGCCTTCATGGCATGTAAATTCACTTCGAATGGCGTTATTTTGGCGTCGGTCTCGTAGGCTATACGTGGGGACGAAAACCGCTATACGCGAATGTCGCAACTGCTGCACGTGACAACGAGGTTCGCACACAGCCCGTACTTTTTCTTGCCCTTCGAAAACGTCACGCTTTTTTCACCGCACTCAGGGCAGACAAGCTGAAATAACGAGTCTATCACTGCCAGGTCAACAATGCCAAATTCTGTCCCGTTTTCTTTTTCGTCATCAGTCAGATCAACATGTAGCAGCTTGAACTTGCGTTCCGTCGTGCACTGCGATGCGAGGGATGCCTTGAAGCTTGCCGCATTCCTGGTGCACTGAGGAGACTCGTCCACGGAATAAAATGCTGGGTCAATGCGGTCTTGGATGTTGCTGGAAGCGCCAGATGATACGACGATGTAACAATCCGAGGACGTGCTGCGGCTTAGCCCTGGGGAGGGCACCGTTTCGAACACAACAGGTGCCCGCGGCTGCGCGCTGTCGTCGGAATGCGCTGCTTCGACCGCATCGGGCGAACTTGGCCGCACGTTGTGTTCTTGGATGTTGCTGGAAATGGCAGTTGATCCGACGATGTAACAATCCTAATAGGCGCTGCAGCCAAGCCCTGGAGAGTGCATCGTTTGGCGGCCTCCACCTCCATCTGGCCAGGCTTGCTCGAAGAGTTTTTTTGGCACTTATGTCTAGCTCACCACTCACTGTATCGAGGGTAATCGCCCTTGGGGCCAATCTCGCAATCCAAACAGAAGTTTTATAGAACTTTGAAGACCGACACATAGCCCGAAAACAATTCTAGTACAGTTCGCACACAAATGTGTGACAAGTGGCCACAAGTGAGCCAAGTCCCATCGAACGAAACTGCGATATTGCCGGGGTTCCCGGAATTTACTTCAGAATAGATTGCTATCACAGCTGCACGCACTCACTCAATACCTTCGGATGCGTTCATCGCGGCAGGGTTCATCTTGGTTTTCACGTAGTCTTGGTACGTTTTCTTGTGCATTCCACAACGAGACATATTCAAGGCCGCAAAAATGTCGTTTAGCATGGCCTTCCCATTGCCCGTGAATATAACTGCACGAACCGCAAGCACATTTACTTCGAAAAGGTTGGAGGTCCCATTTCCCACTGCTCTCGGCGAGCTCCCTCCGGCCCTGACATCTCCACAGACACGCACAGTTCACCACTATTCTAACTGCCACGCCGTACTCACGGTCGCCCCGTGAAATGTTTAGTAGGCCAAAGCAGAATTCGCATTTTGCACACCGAAGTAGTTGGTTCAGCAACGTTAGGCTTAGCAGCGTAAACTCGGTGCCGCACCCCGCCGCTTCCGGGGAGTCTCCTATAAGCAACAGCTTTTGGCGGGTAGCTGATATCGAAGACAGCTTCTGCTGTTGCTCTTCCACACGATGCTCAGTGGCCACTTTTTCAGCTTTTGTCACCAAATGCCTGTCGACGCGCGTTGTCCTCGTGTCGTTGGCCACAGGCATTGCTTTCGCGGCTGCTGCTCCAGTGAATATCGGACACCAGCTTGTGCATGTCGCGGAGCTCGTCGCCGTCAATTCACTCGACGCTGCTTCAGGTATCCGAGACGGACGCTTGCGTTTTTTTCCGTAGGCATAAGCAGTCGTGAACTTGCGTCGCCCGCCAGCCATCGTCGCGTCCGAACAATTCGTGACATGGCGTCTCGCATTGCCGGGCACAGTCGGGCACACGAATTTTTTGGGTCGTCCAATTGGAGAGCAGGATTTGCCCCGAGTGGTACAAACGCGCCAATGCCGTGCGAGTATTCCGTCTTTTTCGGTGACGTGTAGCTCCATAGTCGCCAGACTTAAGGTTCTTTTCTCGCTAAAACTTGATTTCAGAACAATTCAGCTGTAGAATGCTTCCCAAATGACCGGGCTGCCGCTAACGGTTACCGCAGACGATGGCAATAAATTTATCCATTTTCGAGGGGCGTTTTCGAGTGAAAGTGATCATGAAGACCCTTTAGAACGTAGTAACAAAATAAATACTAATCAAAACACATTAGTATTACAGCAGTAGATTCTTTTGGACGTCCAGATTTCGGAAAAAAACTTTTCGGAAAAAATCGATTTTTGGCAAAGTTTTGCTCTGAAAGACCAATGTCTCCAAAATACCCTACAAAGGTCCTGCTACCACGTCTTGGAAACTAGTCTCCTGGCACAGTCGAAGCACCTAGAAAGAGAAGGGTACCCGTGCCTTCTGCTCATTTCTTTGACGGAGGCAATGCACGGGAAAAGGAAACGTACGGGCATTAACGATAACAGAGGGCACCACAGCAGGAAAAGTTGGCAGGCATTCCTTATATGCAGTCTGTGTCACACCGCCTTAAGAAAATATGACAACGCCTCAATGTGAAGGTGGACTTCAGTGCTCCTGACAAGTTGTCCCAGTAGACAAACAGGACATGGACGGTTGTCTACCTTAAACCACCGGTAGCTTTTGTCATTCTTTCCAATTTCTCCACATGCTTAATAGATGATAAATCGACATGAACTTGGGTGTTTGCTTTGGTATTGTTTAAGAGGCTCTCTTCATTCGCTTTTTCAATATCACAGGACAATTCCTAAATAGTTGCACAGGCTCAGGTTCTCCTTGAGAAATCCACGGATGCCCACGCCAACGAATGCGGAAGATTCCTTTCTTCTTGTCAGTTCATTCCAAGTCCTCGTTATAGCGGTGGTCGTAAAGGCATCTCAGAAGGAAGCGAGTGAGACATTTTTTTGGTCTCAGCGCAACAGCTGGAGGCGCATCGGGCTGTTTTTTACACCATCCTTATCCCGGGGATACCACTTGGCAGTCTCCTTTCTGTAATGTTGTGTTCGTCGTTTCGCGACACGCACTCTTGATGTGAAGCCTCACGCAGGTGGCTTGCTTTCCGCAGCGTGCAGTTGCCCTCCGCAT
Source organism: Rhipicephalus microplus (assembly GCF_043290135.1). NCBI lineage: Eukaryota > Metazoa > Arthropoda > Arachnida > Ixodida > Ixodidae > Rhipicephalus > Rhipicephalus microplus. The sequence goes on from NC_134702.1 coordinate 207,082,906, forward strand.
AGCAAAATGTTGCCTTCGGCGAAGCCGAATTCAACAGCGGGACTGCGTTTCGCATTGGCGGGTCACTGGGCTGGGGGGTCGCACCTTTTTCGCTGCCGCGGTTGCTTCAAGTGACACATCTGTCGATGCATCACGATCGGTGTAACCAGAAAGAATGGATGAACTCCTGCTTCACTTACAGCGTGCTGCTATCTCTGACACTCACTTCGCTATGGAGAACGTGTTGGAGGTCCCGCATCGGACAACGGTCACCGGTGCCGCATCTCGCTGAATTGACAGGAGTTGCACTAGTCCAGGCACGACAGCCTAGTTCCCTCCATGTGGCCGAACGCTGCCGCCACTTTAGCGGCAGAGATCGTTCGTGAAGCCACCGTGTTGTTCGGAGTATTTTTCTCGTCACACGAGCTGTCAGCCTGGAGATTATGGGTCTCTGAGACCGCAGCTACTGTGTCCTTGTCAACCAGGCTCCCAGCGGCCTGGACATGGTAGTGGGCTTCCACGAAATCGTCCCCAGACACTTTGTGTGGAACTGCTCCCGTGAAGAAGTACAACACACGATGTGCCCCGTGTATGCTGTTGTCCTCACCATCTTCACCGGTTTACGCAAGTTGTGCCGTTTCGAAGCCTGCCTTGTACAAGCGGTAACCACTGTGTCGATCTTTACCTCTCACCAGTCGTTGAATATCTTTGCGGGAGACAACTTCGCAGAGATTTCTGGCCACTCTTGTCATCCACTGCTGTATGTATTTGCAGCTGACAGCTTTGCTTTCGCCAGAAATGGTTTTGCCAACGATGTTGTAGGTCAAAATGTCTTCCCCTACAACCTACAAGTTGCCTTGGTCATCAGCATCGGGCCATCCACCGAAATGCTCTTTGTGTGCACTTCTGAAAACCAGGCATAGAGTGCCTTTTCTGATTTTCTGTGGGTAAAAGTGCGCAGCTGACAGGCTCTTGACATTCACTGCTCTGCCGCCTTTGCCCTTATATCTGCTCAACCCATGTGGGTTTGACGACATGTCATCTGCAGTCAACGCAGGCTCGCATGTCGACGGTGACGGGGCGCGAGATGATCCTTGAGTTTCTGCCGAAACTCTGGTGTCCTGGGAGCCAGATTGATGGGAGTACCTGTGCTCTAGTCGCTTTTTCTAGTCTGCAGTCGACTACGGCAATACAAACGGCTCGTCTTTGTCGAGAGAGCACTTCCAAGCAATCCTCGGGGAACCTTGGGTCATCTTGAATGTAAATAGCGTGGGCTCACTGAGAGTAATGAGCACAATAGCCTCGGCAAAGAAATGACGTGAAAGTGGTTGTCCGTGAGACACACTTGATGCTATCCTAACCACAGTACTAAAGCATGAAACGGTCAAACTTGGTTCACCTCGAACCACCTTGAAAATACATACCAAAGTGTGAAGCCCAATGAAAAGTTTCATACAGCTTCACTTCACGACTCATGATAAAATCCCCCGCAGGGGTGTCTGCGCAAGCAGGCGTTTGGTGTGTAGCGACACCACGGACCCGAGCTAACGGGAGGGGGGTTTGGACCCCCTCCCACACCTAGCCGTGCGTGGCTTTGCCGTGTCCGGGGAAAAGGGGATCTGGGGGTTGAGCCGACGCCGGTGATTGAATCTTTAAGGCCCCCCGGCAGAGGCAACACACCTTTTTGGCCCCAGCTTCACGTAGACGGCACCCCTGAGCTCACCAACCCAGGAGAAATCAGCAGTCGCCTTTTCCTATCTCTCTCTTCCTACATTTTCGTCTTTATCTCTCACTTTTTATCTGTCCTGTCATCTTCTCTTTTCCGTTTACTTCCGAATTTCCTGGCGGCGAGGGTTAACCATGTGTAGTTACCCAACCTTGGGTAGTTAATATATATATATTCCCGCAGGAGCGCCTGCGCAAGTAGGCGTTTGGTGTGTAGCGACACCACGGACCCGAGCTAACGGAGGATTTTTGACTCCCTCCCACGCCTAGCTGTGCGTGGCTTTGCCGTGTCCGGGGAAAAAGGGATCTTGGGGGTTGAGCCAATGCTGGGTGATTGGACCTTTAAGGCCCCCCGGCAGAGGCAACACACCCCTTTGGCCCCGGCTTCACGTAGACGGCACCCCTGGGCTGACGCACCCAGGGGAAATCGGCAGTCGCCTTTTCCTATCTCTCTGCATACATCTTCGTCTTTATCTCTCACTATCTATCTGTCCTGTCTTCTCCTCTCTTCTGTTTACTTCCAATTTTCCTGGCGGCAAGGGTTAACCCTTCAACCGGCGTTTCACTTGTCATCACTACTGTGAAAACAAGACCCGCTCGGCCAACATAACGTTATATCAAGCAGCACTTAGAAGGAACGCGGCGTCTGAAGGGAACTGATTTGACGGCGACCGCATACAGTCTGGGCACTGCAAATAGCCTACCTTGGTCTAGGCACATTGGGTTATGGCAGTGTTGTACGGCTGACGTCTGCAAGCTTTCAGCGCGTGCAAACTTGCAGCGTCCCCTTGTTGGGCTCCGTGGTGGGTGGCCGCCAACGCTGCTGAACAAAAATAAGGCCGGCATGCATGGAGCATTCCCTCTACTGTCTGAACGTACCGGCCTAAACCCCGCAGGGGCGCCTCTGCAAGCAGGCGTTTGGTGTGTCGCGACACCACGGACCCGAGCTAACGGGGGAGTTTTGACTCCCTCCCACGCCTAGCCGTGCGTGGCTTTGCCGTGTCCGGGGAAAAGGGGATCCTGGGGGTTGAGCCGACGCTGGGTGCTTGGACCTTTAAGGCCCCCCGGCAGAGGCAACACACCCCTTTGGCCCCGGCTTCACGTAGACGGCACCCCTGGGCTGACCCACCCAGGGGAAATCGGCAGTCGCCTTTTCCTATCTCTCTCTCCCTACATCTTCGTCTTTTGTTGTCACTTTACATCTTTCCTGTCTTCTCCTCACTTCATTTCACTTCCAATTTTTCCTGGCGGCAAGGGTTAAACTGGTGTAAATATCCAAACTTGGATAGATATATTATGTTATGGCAGTGGCGTACTACTGGCGTTGTGCAGACATGTTTACATGTTCTGCCACGTCCCCTTGTTGGGCTCCTTGGTGGGTGGTAGGCGCCATTACTGAAGGAACTGCACTCTTCTATGGGATCACGAAACCCCTTATTCATTGATCGCCCCTTCAAAAGGTGGCGCAACGAAGCAAATGTAATGCCGATTTCAGAAAAACAAGACCATTTCCCTAAGTACCACATTATTCAATGCGAAAACACGGACAAAAAAAGCTCGCAACATCTCCCCATTCCTCGTGTCCAGGTGCCTAACCGAGACTACCGGAACTGGCTATAAGGCTACAAAGATGGCAAGCGGAGACTTGCTAGTGGAAGTTAAAGACAAGACACAGTTTCAGAAACTAGAAAAATTAGTAGCATTTGGGGACAAGTCCGTAACCGTCTCTGTGCACCGAACGATGAACACTGTCAAAGGCGTTGTGTCAGAGGATGACCTAAAAGACCTAACAAATGATGAGCTTCTGGCTGGCTGGAAGGATAAAAACGTCGTTCACGTACAGCGTATCGTAGTGAGAAGAGAAAACAAAGAAATTCCAACCAAGCACATAATTGTGACCTTCGGGTGCTCCACACTACCGCAAGAATTAGTTACCGGCTATCTAAAACTGTCTGTGAGACCCTACATTCCGAATCCGCGGCGCTGCTTCAAGTGCCAAAGGTTCGGACATGCTTCTCAGAGTTGCCGTGGGCAGCTAACCTGTGCACGGTGTGGTATCACAGGCCACATCTCAAGGGAATTACCATAAGTTAATAACTATACAAAAGAAAATATTGCGCTGCTCTGAAAAATACAGGAGGAATCTACAAGACTTGCGCACTGCTCCACTATTCATTAAACATTCCATACTCAGAATTGATCAATTAAATCATTTTAAATTGCTTCAGTTAATACAAAAGACTAAGCTATATGAAGAAAGTTGCACCGAAAGACCACACTACAGTCTGCGAGAACAAAAGAAACGAGCTCCTAGAACAAGAACCAAGTATGGAAAACAAAGTATTGCTTACCAGGTACCTCAGGTTTTAAATACCCTTGCAGATCAATTGAACTTTAGGGCTAGTAGTGCGACTTTCAAGAAACAAATAAAGAACTTATTCATAACCACCGGTCTACACTATCGAAACTACGTAATGAAGTCTCATGCCTCTGCAAATGCTTAAATTGTTCATAAACTTCTATGTCAATTATACGAGTGTATACAGCGCAATTCATTGTATCCGCATGCATTTTGTGTCTGTTTTTGAGTTTTTCATTGATATAGTTTAGTTGGGAATTTTTACGAGAGTGACCTCTAGTTCTTAAAATGTGTTATGTAAACTTCTTATGCTATTTACGTTTGAATTTTGTGTTTATAGTTTCAGGTTGCTTGAAACCAATGTATTGAATATATATATTGTTTGTCAGTGCTGATGTATAAGCTTTGCACTGTCACGGACTGCGGAGGGACAAGGGCCTTTGTCAGGCTGTTCGCCTTTAGCCCTTTGCCCCTGCAGTGAGCTCTGTATCCGGCTTACTGTAAATAAAAATACTACTACTACTACTACTACTACTACTACTACTACTACTACTACTACTCTGCAGATGATGACTGCAAGGCCGAACCCCATTGTGCGAACTGCGATGGAGAACACGTGGCGTATTCTAGATCCTGCACAGCATGAAAAAAAGAAAAAGAAATTATTACCATCAAAGTCACCCACAACATCAGTTTCCGCGAAGCAAGGCATCGGGTCTCCCCTTTCTATGCAACAAAATCATTTGCTAAAGTGGTGCAACAGGGGGCAGTACCACGACAGCATCAGGTGGCCGCCCAAGCTACGCACAGCGTGCTGGAGCGACCGCCGGTTGCCCCTACTGCGGGAGCAGGCAAGGCTGCTCCGGCCTCAGTAAACAAGGCCCCACCACGGGCGTCGACATGCATTGGCACGAGCCAGGGCAACGGGCAGACTGCGGGAACTCTGTCGACGTCCGGTGTAGAGGGTTTAAAGGCTTCGTATCTTGAGCCGAAGCCCACAACGCCCAGGGATCGCTCGGCAGAGCGACGGTCCAACGCTTCTCATGAAGCTATGGACACAACCGCCAATCAAACGGCGCCAGCAGCGTCGAAGGAGCGGCGAGTTTCTCTCGACCGCTCCAAAAAAGACAAAAGACAAATTACAGGGCCTCCAAAAATCCCTGTAAAATAAGTTTCGTTTTCCATAACCTGAAAGGTTATGGTACCATTCTGTTTTGACTTTAGTATCACACACATGTCACCAAGGTTATATCGCCAACAAATCAACTCTTACTCCACTTTTCCGCTCAAATTCACTGCCCAAAACGGCTTTTCTTCTCCATTGGAATTGTAGAGGACTCATTCACAACATAGGTGACATAGAAGATTTGCTAAGTAGTCTCACTCCAATGGCTATGTGCTTACAGGAGACCAATCTGGGAGAAAAACACACCAACTTCCTCAGAAGTTTCACCGTAGTACGGCGCGATCGCGTCCACGCTAGCCGGTTGTCTGGCGGCGTGGCTATTGTCGTCAAAAGTGGAATAGCAGTGCGAGAGATCACCATCAACAGTCACATCGAGGCCGTGGCCGTCACCATTTTAGCTCGCAAAACTATCACCATATGTTCCATTTATATCCCCCCACACACGCATTTTTCAATTAAACATATAGAGCATATTTTGGACCAACTGCCTGAACCGTTTGTTATTGCAGGGGATTTTAACGCGCACGGAATGCTTTGGGGAAGCAGTACAACTGACACCAGAGGACAATACCTCGAAGATTTTATTCTGAACAATGACGTATGTCTTTTAAATACTGGTAGCGTCACCTACTGCTCCCCAAGCACAGGTGCCACTAGCTGCTTAGATCTAGCGCTGTGCTCACCTTCGCTCTTTTGCAACTTAAAGTGCAGCGTGATAGATAATGTCTACGGCAGTGACCATATGCCTGCTCTCATAAAATCAACACAAACCCTCCCCACCACTCAATCCCGACCCCCGCCTTGGAAACTACATCTGGCAGACGGGCCACTGTTCACTGAAAAAGCTGCCCTAGAAAAGGAGATGCTTGATGGCCTAAGCATAGAGGAAATGAACGAGACAGCCACCGTCTGCATACTTGCGCCAGCCGAACAAACCCTACCACAATCCTTCGGCATTCTAAAGAAAAAAACTTAAACCCTGGTGGACAAAAGAGTGCACACAAGCAAAAGAAATGCAAAACAAGGTGTGGGGCGTTTTTCGTAAATATCCTACAGAAGAGAACCTCCTAGCATTTAAAAAGAGGAGAGCAAAGGCAAGATTTATTCGCAGGCAGGCTGAAAAACTCTCGTGGAAAAGTACATTTCATTCATTAACAGTTCCATTACATCTAAAAGAATGTGGGATCAGGTGCACAAGTTGATCGGCCCCCGCAGGGGCGCCTGCGCAAGTAGGCGTTTGGTGTGTAGCGACACCACGGACCCGAGCTAACGGGGGAGTTTTGACTCCCTCCCACGCCTAGCCGTGCGTGGCTTTGCCATGTCCGGGGAAACGGGGATCCTGGGGGTTGAGCCGACGCTGGGTGATTGGACCTTTAAGGCCCCCCGGCAGAGGCAACACGCCCCTTTGGCCCCGGCTTATCGTAGACGGCACCCCTGGGCTGACCCACCCAGGGTAAATCGGCAGTCGCCTTTTCCTATCTTTCTCTTCCTACATCTTGGTCTTTATCTCTCACTTTTTATCTGTCCTGTCTTCTCCTCTCTTCTGTTTACTTCCAAACTTCCTGGCGGCTAGGGTTAACCCTGTGCAAATAGCCTACCTTGGTCTAGGCGCATTGGGTTATAGGAGCGTTGTACGGCTGGCGTCTGCAGGTTTTAGCACCCGCAAACTTGTAGCGTCCCCTCGTTGGGCTCCGTGGTGGGTGGCCGTCAACGCTTCTGAAGAAAATTAAACTGGCATGCATAGAGGATTTCCATTATTAAGTGATTGTACCGCCTTAAAGCGCGTACGCACCGAAGACTTAAGATTTTTCAACCGTTCAACTGAAAACTTCCCCACTTTCATGTTATACATAGTGAGATCAGCAGCAAGCAAGCCAGAACTGTATCCCCCTTTGTAGTAGCCAGATGTCTCACAGAAAATCTACGAGCCGGGTACAAAGTTACCAAAATGGCCAGCGGAGACCTCCTCCTTGAAGTTCGAGAAAAAGAACAGTTTGAAAAGCTACAGAATCTTTCAACTTTTGGGGACACTCCCATTACTGTAACGCCACACAGATCCATGAACACAACCCGTGGAGTAGTATCTGATGCTGATTTGCTCGGCTTGACTGAAGAGGAACTTCTGGAGGGGTGGAAGAGTGAGAATGTGACCAATGTACAAAGGATCACCATTAGAAGAGAACAAGGTAACACCAACAAAACACCTGATACTCACGTTCGCTTACAGTAATCTGCCAGAAAGTATTCAAACAGGGTACACTAAGACGTCGATTAGACCATACATACCTAACCCACGTCGTTGTTTTAAATGCCAGAAGTATGGCCACGACTCACAAAGCTGTCGTGGTCACCAAACTTGTGCACAATGTGGAGTGTCAGGCCACAATTCTGACAATTGCGAGGAACCATCACACTGTGTGAACTGTGGTGGAAATCATGCCGCATACTCACGGTCTTGCTCATTTTGGAAAAAAGAAAAGGAAATCATCACATTGAAAATAAAGAAAATATCACATTCAAGGAAGCAAGACGAAGAGTGTCGCCATTTTATGGCGCTACATATGCTGATGCGGCGCGTCAGGGGGCAACGCCAAACCAGCCCTCGCTGGTGAGGCCTAAAACCAGGCGAGGCCTAAAATCCGAACCACCAGCTCGCATGTGCGGGCACCCAGTGCCTCTGAGGAGGCAATGGATACGTCGGCACCCTCGGTGCCGAAAGAGCGGCAAGGCTCTTTGGAGCGCGCCAAGAAAACAAAAAAAGCAAATAACAGGGCCTGGTGACGGCCCTGTAAAGTGAACTCAAACTCCCCGTCTAAACAGCCACTTGCTTTTTCGTACATGCAGCACAATTTTACATTCACCATGAACACTCAAATTATACAATAGAACGTCAGGGGCCTTCTCAGAAACCTTGACGACATCCAAGAACTCCTACACGAACACTCACCAAAAGTGCTGTGTGTACAAGAAACACACCTTAATTCAAAACACACAAATTTTCTTCGCAAATACGTTATTTTTCGAAAGGACCGTGATGATGCCATGACGCCATCCGGAGGTGTTGCCATCATAGTGAATCAAGGAATTGCATGCACACACTTACAACTCCAAACATCCCTTGAGGCAGTGGCTGTTCGAGCGGTTCTTTTTGATAAACTGATCACAATCTGCACGATTTACATTCCTCCTAGTTATCAGCTACAAAAACGTGATTTACACTCTTTAATTGATGAACTTCCGGAACCTTATGTTCTCCTTGGAGACTTTAATGCGCATAGCAGGCTATGGGATGACTCTCGGTATGACGGGCGAGGTCGACTGATCGAACAGTTCCTTCTCTCTTTGAGCGCGTGTCTCCTAAACAGAAAAGAACCAACCTATTATAATCTCGCCAATAACACCTACTCCTCCATAGACCTAAGCATAGTATCTCCATCCCTTGTGTCTATACTCCAGTGGAAAGTCGTCAGTAATCTGTATGGAAGTGACCACTTCCCCGTAGTTTTGAGCACAAATACAGTAACTGAATGCCCACCACGTGTTCCCAAGTGGCTCATAAACAGAGCCGACTGGGAACAGTTTTATACCATCGCTCGTCTAGGTGAGAATGACATATGTACTTTGAACATTGATGTTGCTGTCAACTTCTTCACAGCGTTTTTGATTGATGCTGCAACAAAATGCATCCCACAAACAAATGGACACCCTGGAAAACGGCGTGTGCCATGGTGGAACTCTGAATGCCGAAACGCGCGCAAACAGCAAAACAGAGCTTGGAGGCTGCTTCGGAACTCACCGACAGCCGAAAATCTTGACACCTTCAAGAAAATAAAGTCTCAAGCTAGGAGAACGCGTCGGCAGGCCAGAATAGAAAGCTGGCAGAAGTTTATGTCAGGGATCAATTCATACACACAAGAGGCCAAAGTCTGGAACATGGTCGGTAGGATAGCAGGGAAACAAGTACACAAACTTCCACTCGTAAACACTCAAGGTGATACTTTGGAAGATCAGGCAAACTTCCTCGGGGCACATTTTGAACGGGTATCCAGCTTGTCCCACTATACTGACACTTTCGAAAAATACAGAACAAGAATAGAAAAGCAGACACTCGAACACAAATACACTAGACACGAGGCATATAACCAAGCTTTCAGTCTAGCGGAGCTCCGAACATCCCTAAACTCCTGCAGTACTTCTGCCCCAGGCTCTGACCGTGTGGTGTATGAAATGTTAAAAAACCTACCAGCCGAAACAAGACAAACCCTACTTTGTTTGTACAATGCTATCTGGTTTTCTGGCACTATCCCTACCTCCTGGAAAGAGGCTATTATTATTCCCATTTTGAAAGAGGGCAAGGACCCTTCTTTAGCTTCAAGATATAGGCCTATTGCACTTACAAGCTGCTTGTGCAAAGTATTCGAAAAAATGATAAACTGCCGACTTATACATATCCTTGAAACAAACAATTTGCTCGACCCATTTCAGTGCGGGTTTCGAGAAAGTAGATCCACCACAGACCACCTTGTTCGTATCGAGGCACAGATCAGAGACGCCTTCGTCCATAGGCAATAATTTCCCTATGTGTTCCTCGATATCGAAAAGGCGTATGATACAACATGGCGGTTCGGAATTCTCAGAGACCTGTCTCACATTGGTGTGTACGGAAGAATGTTTCACATAATCGAAAGTTACCTGTCAAACCGGACATTCCGTGTCCGTCTGGGCAGTGTTCTCTCCCAAACATTTGTCCAGGAAACAGTTGTGCCACAAGGTGGTGTGCTTAGTTGCACACTTTTTATTATCAAAATGAATTCTTTGCACTTGTCCATTCCCCGCAATATGTTCTATTATACATATGTCGACGACGTTCAGCTTGGCTTCAAGTCATGCAACTTGGCCATGTGTGAGCGGCAGGTTCAGCTGGGTTTAAATAATGTCTCCAAATGGGCAGATGAAAACGGATTTCGACTTAACCCACAAAAAAGCACGTGTGTCTTGTTCTCTCGAAAGAGAGGCATGCACTCGGAACCTGACATTCGACTGAACGGGCAACGTCTGTCCATCAAAGCCGAGCATAAATTCTTAGGCTTAATCTTGGACAACAAGTTGACCTTCGTACCGTACATCAAGAATTTAAAAACAAAGTGTTTAAAAGGCATGAATGTTATAAAAGTGTTGTCACGTACTACGTGGGGTAGTGATAGGCAATGCCTCATGAACCTCTATACAAGCCTCATTCGCACCCGCTTAGATTATGGGGCCGTTGTCTATCAGTCTGCTACTCAAAGTGCCTTGAAGATGCTGGACCCCGTGCACCATTTGGGCATCCGTCTTTCTACGGGTGCTTTTCGCACCAGCCCCGTAGAAAGCTTTTATGTTGAGTCAAATGAGTGGCCGCTTCATCTGCAGAGAACCTATATGTCCTTTGTTTATTTCCTTAAGGTGAAAGCAGACAAGAAGCACGCCTCATACTCTACAATTAATAATTTGTCGAGCTCAACTCTGTTTCAAAACAGGCCTTCGATGAGGCAGTCCTTCTCAGTTCGCCTGAAGTGTCTAGCTGAAGAAACTGAAGTGTCACTTGAACACTGTTTAATGGCTCCTGTAGCATACCCGCCACCGTGGCAGTGGCAGACTATAGACTGCGATGTGTCTTTCCTAGAGGTTAGAAAACGTGCACCTATTGCCCATATCCGAACATACTTTCTGGAACTTCAACACAAATACACACGTCCTGAGTTCTTCACAGATGCATCCAAGACTAACTCCTCTGTGTTCTACGCTGCTGTCGGCCCATCCTTTTCGGAGGCTGGCCTTCTACATCCACGCACAAGTATCTTCACAGCGGAAGCTTACGCGATACTGGTGGCAGCTAAACAAATCAAACAATTACAAATACAAAAAGCAGCAATTTATACAGACTCCCTCAGTGTGGTAACGGCTCTCCACAGTCTTAAAAACAAAAAAACCCTGTCCTTGTCTCACTTTACTCCATATTTTGCACACTCTACACACTCAACCAACATGTTGTGGTGTGCTGGGTGCCAGGGCACCGTGAGATCCAAGGCAACGTGAGGTCGGATCAGCTCGCTGCATCCGTCCATGAGAGCACCGCCATTACATCCATATCAATCCCGACCCTTGATCTTAAGCTGTCTCTCAAACGAAACCTCAGGGACTACTGGCAGAGCAAGTGGGATGCACACACACAAAACAAACTACACGTTATCAAGCCACACCTTGGCCATTGGCCACCAGTATCAAAATCACGTCTAACAGAGGTAACACTAACAAGACTCAGGATAGGACACACATACCCGACACACACACATTTTTTGTCCGGTGGTGATCCACCATTGTGTGATAAATGTGGTGAGGCATTAACAGTTCTTCACGTTTTTGTTCAATGTAAACAGTTAGACACTCTAAGAAGACAACACTTTCCTTTATCCTACCGACAACATATACCTCTACACCCTGCAATGTTCGTTGGCAGGGAACCGCTTTTTAGTAATAAATCATTGTTACCGTTTTTAAAAGAAATTCATAATTTTCATATAATATACCCGGGCATTCCGTAGCACAACTTCTCCAGAGAGGTTTCTGTTGCGGTGGCTACACTGGAAAGCACTTGCGTCACGGCCCTTGGACGCGAGAGTATGAACCTGTGAGGCACTTGTGCTAATACCATACATATCCACCATCGTTTTTTATTATCACCAACTTTGTTCATCTATTCGCACTACACACACCTTTCACGGCATCGTCATGATTTTATTACTTGTATGTTTTTATCCGCCTTACCGCAAGGAATTTTATGGCCCTTATACAGCTGCTAATCACAATTATCGTCCACATTCCTGTCTCATGAACTGGCGCTCTTTGGCCATCAAATGGCCCTTGCGCCAAAAAAACACCATATATCATCATCATCATCACCAAGCACGACTGACCCATTTCAGGAAGCTCTATCGCTATCATATCCCATTTGATCCAGCGCTGTTTTTATCACTTGATGCACTGGTTGACCTTTAGAGATTTCTTCATCATCTTAGGAAAGTCAAATTTTTAACAATGATATCATTCCATCCTAGCCACCAGGCTGCGCCTCAAGTGTGAGGTACCGCCTGGTTCCTAAAAAGTATGTCTGAGCCTTCGCAGTTCTTGCCCAGGCAAGGACTTCAGCTGCGAGGGTCTTGGGCCTTGCAGACTAATTTATCATCACAGACTTCAGCCAACGAAATGAAGGTTTTAGCAAAGTGACATTTCTTTTAAATGCACAGTGTTTTAAATGGTTCGTAGATATTTGTTTTAATTTTTAGTCATGTTTAATCATTTGTTTTAATACTTCAACTCATAACCGAAATGAAACAACACTTGTACTGGCGCTCTTTGGCCTTAAATGCCCTTGCGCCAATAAAACTTAACGTAATAATAACTCCTCTGTGTCCTACGCTGCTGTCGGCCCATCCTTTTCGGATGCTGGCCCTCTACATCCAGGCACAAGTATCTTCACAGCGGAAGCTTATGCGATACTTGTGGCGGCTAAACACATCAAGCAATTACAAATACAAAAAGCAGTAATTTATACAGACTCCCTCAGTGTGGTAACGGCTCTGCACACTCCTAAAAAACAAAAAACCCCAGTCCTTGTCTCACTTTACTTCATTTTGTGCACACTCTACACACTCAAACAACATGTAGTGTGCTGGGTGCCAGGGCACCGTGAGATCGAAGGCAACGTGAGGGCGGATCAGCTCGCTGCATCCGTCCACAAAAGCACTGCCCCTACACCCATATCGATCCCGGCCCTTGATCTTAAGCCGTCTCTCAAACGAAACCTCAGGGACTACTGGCAGAGCAAGTGGGATACACACACACAAAACAAACTACACATTATTAAGCCACACCTTGGTCATTGGCTGCCAGTATCAAAATCGCGTCATACAGAGGTAATACTAACGAGACTCAGGATAGGACACACATACACGACACACACATATCTTTTGTCTGGTGGCGATCCACCAGTGTGTGACAGATGTGGTGAAGCATTAACAGTCCTTCACATGTTAATCCAGTGCAAACACTTAGAAAGTCTAAGAAAACAGCATTTTTCATTACCCTACCGACAACATATACCTTTACACCCTGCAATGTTCGTTGGTAGGCAACCGCATTTTAGCCCCGCAGGGGCGCCTGCGCCAGTAGGCGTTTGGTGTGCAGCGACACCAGGGACCCGAGCTAACGGGGGATTTTTGACTCCCTCCCACGCCTAGCCGTGCGTGCCTTTGCCGTGTCCGGGGAAACGGGGATCCTGGGGGTTTAGCCAATGCTGGGTCATTGGACCTTTAAGGCCCCCCGGCAGAGGCAACACATCCCTTTCGCCCCGGCTTCACGTAGACGGCACCCCTGGGCCGACCCACCCAGAGGAAATCGGCAGTCGCCTTTTCCTACCTCTCTCTCCCTACATCTTCGTCTTTTGTTCTCACTTTACATCTTTCCTGTCTTCTCCACACTTCATTTTACTCCCAATTTTTCCTGGCGGCAAGGGTTAACCTGGTGTAAATATCCAAACTTGGATAGATATATTAGGTTTTGGCTGTGGCGTACTACTGGCGTTTTGCAGACATGTTTACATGTTCTGCCACGTCCCCTTTTTGGGCTCCGTGGTGGGTGGTAGGCGCCATTACTGAAGGAACTGCACTTTTCTATAGGATCACAAAACCCCTTATCCATTGATCGCCCCCTTCAAAGGTGGCGCATCGAAGCAAATGTAATGCGATTTCGGAAAAACAAGACCATTTCCCTAAGTACCACGTTATTCATTGCGAAAACTCGGACAAAAAAGCTCGCAACATCTCCCCATTCCTCGTGTTCAGGTGCCTAACCGAGACTATCGGAACTGGCTATAAGGCTACAAAGATGGAGAGTGGAGACTTGTTGGTAGAAGTTGAAGACAAGACACAGTTTCAGAAACTAGAAAAATTAGTAGCATTTGGGGACAAGCCCTTAACTGTCTCTGCGCACCGAACGATGAACACTGTCAAAGGCGTTGTGTCAGACGATGACCTGAAAGACCTAACAAATGATGAGCTTCTGGCTGGCTGGAAGGACGAAAATGTCATTCACGTACAGCGTATCGTAGTAAGAAGAGAAAACAAAGAAACTCCAACCAAGCACATAATTGTGACCTTCGGGTGCTCCACACCACCGCAAGAATTAGTTACCGGCTACCTAAAACTGTCTGTGAGACCCTACATTCCGAATCTGCGGCGCTGCTTCAAGTGCCAAAGATTCGGACATGCTTCTCAGAGTTGCCGTGGGCAGCTCACTTGTGCACGGTGTGGTATCACAGGCCACTCTGCGGATGATGACTGCAAGGCCGTACCCCACTGTGTGAACTGCGATGGAGAACACGCGGCGTATTTTAGATCCTGCAGAGCATGGAAAAAAGAAAAAGAAATTATTACCGTCAAAGTCACCCACAACATCAGTTTCTGCGAAGCAAGGCATCGGGTTTCCCCTTTCTATGCAACAAAATCATTTGCTGATGTGGCGCAACAGGGGGCAGCACCACGACAGCATCAGGTGGCCGCCCAATGCTACCCACAGCGTGCTGGAGCGACCGCCGCTTGCCCCTACTGCGGGAGCAGCCAAGGCTGCTCCGGCCTCAGTCAACAAGGCCCCACCCACCACGGGCGTCGACATGCATTGGCGGCACGAGCCAGGGCAACGGGCAGACTGTGGGAACCCTGTCGACGTCCGGTGTAGAGGGTTTGAATGCTTCGTATCATGAGCCGAAGCCCACAACGCCCAGGGATCACTCGGCAGAGTGACGGTCCAACGCTTCTCATAAAGCTATGGACACAACCGCCAGTCAAACAGCGCCAGCATCGCCGAAGGAGCGGCGAGTTTCTCTCGACCGCTCCAAAAAAGACAAAAGACAAATTACAGGGCTTCCGAAAAGCCCTGTAAAATAAGTTTCGTTTTCCATAACCTGAAAGGTTATGGTACCATTCTGTTTTGTCCGGGAGTTTACTTTCCATCGTTGAGCACACAATACAGAACACATCTAAAATGGACACACAAATACTGCAGTGGAATGCCAGAGGCCTGTTTATTAACCTAGATGATATCAAAGACTTGCTTAATGACTATCAGCTGAAAGTGTTCTGTGTTCAAGAAACTCATTTAAAGTCGACTCATGTGAATTTTTTAAATCAATATGTGGTTTTTCGTAAAGATCGAAATGGTGGCAAATTCTCTTCTGGAGGTGTGGCCATCATTGCACAAAGAAGCGTAGCATGCGAGCACACTGTGCTACAAAGCTCCCTTGAGGTTGTGGCTGTTCGTGCTATTCTATTCAACCGTCTTATATCTATCTGCTCGATCTACATAGCCCCTGACGAACCATTCATTAAAACAGAGTTCGAAAAGCTTATTGATCAGCTTCCAGAACCATATGTGTTAATTTGAGATTTTAGTGCTCACAGTTTGCTATGGGGTCATACCAAATGTGATGCGAGAGGTCGTGCAATAGAAAGCTTTGTTCTCGCATCTGGAGCCTGTCTGCTGAATAAGGCAGAGCCAACATACTTCAGTACCACACACAATACATATTCATGCATAGATTTAGCCATTGGGTCACCGTCACTCCTACCTTACTTAGATTGGAAAGGTATTAATAATTTATATGGAAGTGACCATTTCCCCGCAGGGGCGGCTGCGCAAGTAGGCGTTTGGTGTTTAGCGACACCACGGACCCGAGCTAACGGTGGAGTTTCTACTCCCTCCCACGCCTAGCCGTGCGTGACTTTGCCGTGTCCGGGGAAAAGGGGATCCTGGGGGTTGAGCCGACGCTTGGTGATTGGACCGTTAAGGCCACCCGGCAGAGGCAACACACCCCTTTGGCCCCGGCTTCACGTAGATGGCACCCCTGGTCTGACCCATCCAGGGGAAATCGGCAGTCGCCTTTTCCTATCTCTCTTTCCCTACATCTTCGTCTTTATCTTTTACTATTTATCTGTCCTGTCTTCTACTCTCTTCCGTTTACTTCCGATATTCATGGCGGCAAGGGTTAACCTTGTGTAGGTATCCCACCTTAGATAATTACATTGGGTTATAGTGACAGCGTACGGCTGGCGTCGGGAGGGCTTGTTTCAACAAGTCCAACCGCGTCCCCTTGTTGGGCTCCGTGGTGGGTGGTCGCCGCTGTTACCGAACACATTCATACTTGTATGGCTTTACAAGCATCTGCCGACCTTGATCGGTCTCGCAAGAGAGGCCGCACCGAAGCAAGTTATCACGTCTCGAAAGAAACTAAATTTACTTTCGCGAAGTACCACATTATCCACAGTGACAGCACATATTTAAGAAAATTATCCCCATTTTTGGTGGCCAAGTGCCTAAAAGAAAAAATACGATCCACATACAAAGCATCGAAAATGTCAAGCGGTGACCTCCTTTTGGAGCTAACCGAAAAAGACCAAGTGCCTGAGCTATCCCAACTAACCAGCATTGGTGAAACAGCTGTCACCGTTTCGGTCCATCGCTCTCTAAACACCAGCAGGGGAGCAATCTCTGAGGAACACTTCTTAGGCCTTAGTGACCAAGAGCTCCTCGAAGGATTCCAAGACCAAAATGTCATAAAAGTCCAAAGAATAGTAATCCGTCGCAATAATCAGGAAGTGCCCACCAAACACGTAATACTAACCTTTGGAACATGTGAAATGCTCACCTCTCTTAAGGCTGGGTACTTAAAAATAAATGTCAGACCCTACATTCCCAACCCCAGACGTTGTTTCAAATTTCAGAGATTCGGACACGCCTCGCACTCTTGCAGAGGCAAAGAAACATGCGCAAAATGCAGCGCAAACGACCACAAATCAGAAAACTCCTCATCCTCACCCCACTGTGTTAACTGTGACGGGGAACACCCAGCGTATTCCCGGTCATGCCCATGTTGAAAAAATGAAAAAGAAGTGATCGCTCTGACTATCAAAGAAAAAATATCATTCAGGGAAGCGCGAACACGGCTATCATACCTTTTCCACAGAAGTTACGCCAATGTGACGCAGTCGGGGGCAGCGTCACAAAAGCCTCAGGAGTCGACCGCTACCACACCCAGTGGTTCTATGGTGACTCAAACCGCCCCCGTAAAAGAAGCAGCGCCAGCTGCTCCATGCACATTAAAGGGCCCGCAGACTTCGGTCTCCCTGGGCCCTAAACTCAATAGAGTGCCAAGGCCTGAGATCCGTTTCTCAGCGCCTCACTCTAGATCTTCCAGTGCCTCAGACAAGGCAATGGAGATCGACCACAAAAGTCCAGTGTCATCGACACCGAAGGACAAACGCTCTCTCGAGCGTACCAAACAGGACAAGGACAAAGTCCCAGTAAGCACAATAAGTAAGCAATAACCGTAATGGTTATCGTATTTCTTTCTATTTCTATCTCTTAATACAGTCACCTATCATCTTTTATACCGATCAATCCCCAGAAGTATATTTACTTAACTTTATTCTGCCATGGCTTTTGTCGTACATTGAAACTGTAGGGGCCTAATTCATAACTTAGGTGACATAAAGGACATCATTAACAAATTCTCACCAGTAGCCTTTTGCCTCCAAGAGACAAATCTTGGTGCAAAACACAGCCACTTCCTGAAAGGCTTCAAAGTTGCCCGAAAGGACCGCAAACATTGCAACCGTCTTTCAGGAGGAGTAGCCATATTGGTGCAGGGCAGCACTCCTACGCGAGATGTCCAAATAAACACGTCTTTCGAGGCCGTAGCCGTCACCATCCTATCATACAAAACCATCACCATCTGCTCACTGTATATCCCACCTCACACCCTTTTCGCAACAAAAACCTAGAAAATCTAATGGAACAGTTGCCAAAACCATTTATCTTAGTTGGGGACTTCAATGCTCATTGAACCCTTTGGGGTAGCGACAAAACTGACGCAAGAGGGCAAGCCGTGGAAGATTTCATTTTATCAAATGACATCTGCCTTCGTAATTCCGGTGCTTTTACCTACTTTTCACCAATCTCGCACACTTTTAGTTGCTTAGATCTCGCCATGTGTTCATCGTGTATTTTTAATGATTTTAAATGGGACGTCGTCAACACGTCTTATGGTAGTGATCATCAACCCGGCATCATAAAACTCATACCATCTTACCCAACTCTAACAGGCCACGCCGGTGGAAACTACATCTCGCGAACTGGCCAGTTTTCACAGAAAACGCTAAACTCGATGAAGTTTTCTCATCGGAGCTTTCTGTTGAGGAACTAAACGAAGAGTTCGTCAAAGTTTTAATCTTAGCAGCAGAAAAAGCAATACCGCAATCATCCGGCATCGTACGCAAGAAATTCAACCCTTGGTGGACAAACGAGTGTACTTATGCCAAAAAACTACAAAATAAGGCCTGGAGAATTCTACGAAGATACCCCACCTACGCCAACCTCATCAACTTCAAACAGGCAAAAGCCAGAGCCCTATTTATTCGAAGACAGGCAGAAAAGGGTTCATGGCAAAAATACATATAATCAATTAACAGCAACGGGGGAGTTTCTACTCTCTCCCACGCCTAGCCGTGCGTGGCTTTGCCGTGTCCGGGGAAAGGGGATCCTGGGGTTTGAGCCGACGCTGGGTGATTGGACCTTTAAGGCCCCTGGCAGAGGCAACACACCTCTTTGGCCCCGGCTTTACGTAGACGGCACCCCTGGGCTGACCCACCCAGGGGAAATCGGCAGTCGTCTTTTCCTATCTCTCTCTGCCTATATCTTCGTCTTTATCTCTCACTATCTATCTGTCCTGTCTTGTACTCTCTTCTGTTTACTTCCAATTTTCCTGGCGGCAAGGGTTAACCCTGTGCAAATAGCCTACCTTGGTCTAGGCGCATTGGGTTATGGCAGTGTCGTACGGCTGACGTCTGCAAGCTTTCAGCACCTGTAAACTTGCAGCGTCCCCTTGTTGGGCTCCATGGTAAGTGGCCGCCAACGCTGCTGAACCAAAATAAGACTGGCATGCATGGCGCATTCCCTCTACTATCTGATCGTACCGGCCTAAAGCGGGTACGCACCGACGACATAAATCTCTTCAACCAGCCAATAGAAACTTTTCCCCACTTCCACGTCATTCACTGCGAAAAAACCGGAAAGCAAGCCAAGACCGTATCTCCTTTCGTAGTTGCCAGGTGTCTTACGGAAACTCTCGGGGCTGGATACAAAGTAACCAAAATGGCGAGTGGAGACCTTCTTCTAGAAATTCGGGACAAAGCACAATTTGTAAAGCTAAACAGCCTCTCAACGTTTGGTGACGTACCGATCACCGTAACACCACACCGTTCCATGAACATCACTTGCGGAGTGGTATCTGATGCCATGCTTACCTCCCACATGCTTACGTCAAATAACTGACGGCCCTCAGTCTCCAGCGGCTGCGAAGCAACTGACCACGGCGGCGGCCAGATCTGCAACGCAGCAGAGGGTGCTAAGAATCTCTGGATCCGGACAAGCCGCCATTGGAACCTGAACTTGGCAAAGTTTAACGCTAGAACCTTATCTAGTGAGAGAAGTCTAGCTGTACTATTCGAGGAGCTAGAGGGTGTTAAATGGGATATAATAGGGCTCAGTGAGGTTAGGAGGACAGATGAGGCCTATACGGTGCTACAAAATGGGCACGTCCTTTGCAACAGGGGCTTGGCAGACAGAAGAGAACTGGGAGTGGGGTTCCTAATTCACAGAAACATAGCTGGGAACATAGAGAAATATTATACCATTAATGAAAGGGTGGTAGGTATTGTAAATAAACTGAATAAAAGATACAAGATGAAGGTAATACAGGCTTACGCGCCTACATCCAGCCATGATGACGCTTCAGTTGAAAGCTTCTATGAAGACGTGGAATCGGCAATGAGTAAGGTAAAAACACAGTATACTATAGTGATGGGCGACTTTAATGCAAAGGTAGGGAAGAAGCAGGCTGGAGACCAGGCAGTAGGAGATTATGGCATCGGTACTAGAAACGCCAGAGGAGAGCTACTAGTAGAATTCGCAGAACGCGATATTTTACGGATTTTGAATACCTTCTACCGAAAACGAGAAAACCGCAAGTGGATTATGAAAGTGTCAAGTACAACAGACAAAATAGAACTGACAGAGCTTTCGAAGTTGATTAATAGACGTAAGGTATGCGATGTAAGAAGGTATAACATGGAGAGAATTGAACACGCTCTGAAAAACGGAGGAAGTGTCAAAGCATTGAAGAGCAAACTTGGGATAGGCAAAAGTCGGATGTATGCACTAAGGGACAAAGAAGGCAAAATAACTACCAATATGGATGGGATAGTTAAAATAGCGGAGGAGTTTTACAGAAATCTGTACAGTAGCCGAGACAACCACGACCTTAATACTATAAGAACTAGCAGTAACCCAGATTACATCCCACCAGTAATGATATAAGGAGTCGGAAAAGCTTTGGAGAGCATGCAAAGGGGCAAAGCTCCTGGTGAGGATCAGGTAACATCAGATCTGCTGAAAGATGGAGGACAGATTGTGTTAGAAAAACTAGCCACCCTGTTTACGAGGTGTCTCCTGACGGGAAGAGTACCAGAGTCTTGGATGAACGCTAACATCATCTTAATACATAAGAAAGGAGATGACAAGGACTTGAAGAATTACAGGCCGATCAGCTTGCTCTCTGTAGTATACACGCTATTTACAAAGGTAATTGCTAACAGAGTAAAGAAAACATTAGAATTCAATCAACCAAAGGAGCAAGTAGGATTTCGAACAGGCTACTCAACAATCGACCACATTCATACTATCAATCAGGTAATAGAGAAATGCTCAGAGTATAACCAACCACTATACATAGCCTTCATAGATTACGAGAAGGCGTTTGGTTCAGTAGAAATTTCAGCCGTCATGCAAACACTGCGGAATCAGGGCGTAGATGAAGTATATATAAACATTCTGGAAGAAATCTACAGGGGATCAACTGCTACCATAGTGCTTCATAAAGAAAGCAACAGAATACCAATCAAGAAGGGTGTAAGGCAGGGGGACACAATTTCCCCAATGCTATTTACCGCGTGCTTACAGGAGGTTTTCAGAAGCCTAGAATGGGAACATTTAGGGATAAGAGTTAATAGAGAATACCTTAGTAACCTGCGCTTCGCCGATGACATTGCACTGCTGAGTAACTCAGTGGACGAATTGCAACTCATGATTACGGAGTTAGACAAGGAGAGCAGAAAGGTGGGTCTTAAAATTAATCTGCAGAAAACGAAAGTAATGTACAACAACCTCGGTAAGGAGGAGCGCTTCGAGATAGGTAATAGTGCACTTGAAGTTGTAAAAGACTATGTCTACTTAGGGCAAGTAATAACCGCAGAGCCGAACCACGAGATTGAAGTAACTAGAAGAATAAGAATGGGGTGGAGAACATTCGGCAAGCACTCCAAAATTATGACAGGTAGATTGCCACTATCGCTCAAGAGGAAGGTATATAACAGCTGTATCTTGTCGGTACTTAGCTACGGAGCAGAAACTTGGAGACTTACAAAGAGGGTTCAGCTTAAATTGAGGACGACGCAGCGAGCAATGGAAAGAAAAATGGTAGGTGTAACCTTAAGAGACAAGAAGAGAGCAGAGTGGATTAGGAAACAAACGGGGGTTAAGGATATCATAGCTGAAATCAAGAAGAAGAAATGGACATGGGCAGGGCATATAGCGCGTAGACAGGATAACTGCTGGTCATTAAGGGTAACTGACTGGATTCCCAGAGAAGGGAAGCGGGTTAGGGGGAGACAGAAGGTTAGGTGGTCAGATGAGATTAAGAAGTTTGCGGGTATAAATTGGCAGCAGCAAGCACAGGACCGGGTTAACTGGCGGAACATGGGAGAGGCCTTTGTCCTGCAGTGGACGTAGTCAGGCTGATGATGATGATGATGATGATGATGATGATGCTCTGATGCAGACTTACTTGAGCTCACCGAGACTGAACTTTTGGAAGGGTGGAAGAGCCAAAATGTCAATAATGTACAGAGAATTATCATCAGAAGAGATAATATGGAAATACCAACAAAACACTTGATACTCACGTTTGCATCCAGTAAACTACCAGATTCCATTCAAACAGGGTACAGAAAGTCATCTATCAGACCGTATATACCAAACCCTCGTCGTTGCTTCCGATGCCAGAGGTATGGCCATGGCTCTAAAACCTGTCGTGGTCGCCAGACTTGTGCACAATGTGTAGTCCTAGGCCACGTGTCTGAGAATTGCAAACAACCGCCACATGTGTAAACTCCGAAGGAAACCATGCCGCATATTCACGCTCCTGCACATACTGGAAAAAAGAAAAAGAAATAATTGCATTGAAGGCGAAAGAGGACGTTACGTTTAAGGAAGCACGGCGAAGAGTCGCTCCATTCTATGGACCTACATACGCTGATGCGGCGCGTCAGGGGGCACCGCCGCACCAGCCCTCGCCACCCCTTCGGCCCGCGCAGAGCGAGCCGTCAGCTGTGGCACATGCCCCCAAGGCGGCTGTAGCCCAGGCTACGCCGCCTACTCCCAAACAGAGACCGGAGACTCCAGAGTCTTCGGACCTCAAGGGCTCCCCTCACCAGGCGAGGCCCAAAATCCGAACTAACAGCCCGCACGTGCGGGCATCCAGTGCCTCCGAGGAGGCAATGGATATGCCGGCACCCTCGGTGCCGAAAGAGCGGCGTGGCTCCTTGGAGCGCGCCAAGAAAACAAAAAAGCAAATAACAGGGCCTGGTGACGGCCCTGTTAAGTGAACTCAAACTTCCCGTCTAAACAGCCACTCGATTTTCGTACACACAGCATTATTTTATTTTCACCATGAACACTCAAATTATACAATAGAACGTCAGGGGCCTTCTCAGAAACCTTGACGACATCCAAGAACTCTTACACGAACACTCACCAAGGGTGCTGTGTGTACAGGAAACACACCTTAATTCAAAACACACAAATTTTCTTCGTAATTACGTTATTTTCCGAAAGGACCGTGTTGATGCAATGACATCATCCGGAGGTGTTGCCATCATTGTGAATCAAGGACTTGCATGCACACACTTAAAACTCCAAACATCGCTTGAGGCAGTGGCTGTTCGAGCAGTTCTTTTTGATAAACTGATCACAATCTGCACTATCTACATTCCTCCTAGCTATCAGCTGCAAAAACGTGATTTACACTCTTTATTGACGAACTTCCGGAGCCCTATGTTCTCCTTGGTGACTATAACGCGCATAGCAGGCTATGGGGTGACTCTCGGTATGACGCGCGAGGTCGACTGATTGAACAGTTTCTTCTCTCCTCGTGCGCGTGTCTCCTAAATCGAAAAGAATCAACCTATTATAATCTCGCCAATAACACCTACTCCTCCATAGACCTAAGCATAGTATCCCCATCTCTCGTGCCTCTACTCTAGTGGAAAGTCGTCAGTAATTTGTACGGAAGCGACCACTTCCCCGTAGTTTTGAGCACAAATACAGCGACTGAGTGTCCATCACGTGTTCCCAAGTGGCTCATAAACAGAGCCGACTGGGAACAGTTTTATACCATCGCTCGTTTAGGTTGGAATGACATATGTACTTTGAACATTGATGTTGCTGTCAACTTCTTCACAGCGTTTTTGATTGATGCTGCAACAAAATGCATCCCACAAACAAATGGACACCCTGGAAAACGGCGTGTGCCATGGTGGAACTCTGAATGCCGAAATGCGCGCAAACAGCAAAACAGAGCTTGGAGGCTGCTTCAGAACTCACCGACAGCCGAAAATCTTGACACCTTCAAGAAAATAAAGTCTCAAGCTAGAAGAACGCGTCGGCAGGCCAGAAGAGAAAGCTGGCCGAAGTTTTTGTCAGGGATCAATTCATACACACAAGAGGCCAAAGTCTGGAACATGGCCGGTAGGATAGCAGGGAAACAAGTACACACACTTCCACTCGTAAACACTCAGGGTGATACCTTGGAAGATCAGGCAAACTTCCTCGGGGCACATTTTGAACGGGTATCCAGCTCGTCCTACTATACTGACACTTTCGAAAAATACAGAACAAGAATAGAAAAGCAGACACTCGAACACAAATCCACTAGATACGAGGCATATAACCAAGCTTTCAGTCTAGCGGAGCTCCGAACATCCCTAAACTCCTGCAGTACTTCTGCCCCAGGTTCTGACCGTGTGGTGTATGAAATGTTAAAAACCTACCAGCCGAAACACGAAAAACCCTACTTTGTTTGTACAATGATATCTGGTTTTCTGGCACTATCCCTACCTCCTGGAAAGAGGCTATTATTAATTCCATTTTGAAAGAGGGCAAGGACCCTTCTTTAGCTTCAAGTTATAGGCCTTTTGCACTTACAAGCTGCTTGTGCAAAGTATTCGAAAAAATGATAAACTGCCCACTTGTACATATCCTTGAAACAAACAATTTACTCGACCCATTTCAGTGCGGGTTTCAAGAAAGTAGATCCACCACAGACCACCTTGTTCGTATCAAGGCACAGATCGGAGACGCCTTCGTCCATAAACAATATTTTCTCTCTGTGTTCCTCGATATCGAAGAGGTGTATGATATAACATGGCGTTTCGGAATTCTAAGAGACCTGTCCCACCTTGGTGTGTGCGAAAGAATGTTTCATATAATCGAAAGTTACATGTCAAACCGGACATTCCGTGTCCGTCTGGGCAGTGTGCTCTCCCAAACATTTGTCCAGGAAACAGGCGTGCCACAAGGTGGCGTGCTTAGTTGCACACTTTTTATTATCAAAATGAATTCTTTGCACTTGTCCACTCCCCGCCATAAGTTCCATTGTACATATGTCGACGACGTTCAGCTTGGCTTCAAGTCATGCAACTTGGCCATGTGTGAGCAGCAGGTTCAGCTGGGTTTAAATAAGGTCTCCAAATGGGCAGATGAAAACGGATTTCGACTAAACTCACAAAAAAGCACGTGTGTTTTGTTCTCTCGAAAGAGAGGCATGCACTCGGAACCTGACATTCGACTGAACGGGCAACGTCTGTCCGTCAAAGCCGAGCATAAATTCTTAGGCCTAATCTTGGACAAGTTGACCTTCGTGCCGTACATCAAGTATTTGAAAACGAAATGTTTAAAAGCCATGAATGTTGTAAAAGTGTTGTCACGTACTACGTGGGGTAGTGATAGGCAATGCCTCATGAACCTCTATAGAAGCCTCATTCGCACCCGCTTAGACTATGGGGCCGTTGTCTATCAGTCTGCTACTCAAAGTGCCTTGAAGATGCTGGACCCCGTGCACCATTTGGGCATCCGCCTTTCTACGGGTGCTTTTCGCACCAGCCCCGTAGAAAGCCTTTATGTTGAGTCCAATGAGTGGTCGCTTCATCTGCAGAGAACTTGCGTGTCCTTTGTATATTTCCTGAAGGTGAAAGCAGACAAGAAGCACCCCTCATACTCTACTATTAATGATCTGTCGAGCTCCAATCTGTTCCAAAACAGGCCTTCGATGAGGCAGCCCTTCTCAGTACGCCTGAAGGGTCTAGCTGAAGAAACTAAAGTGTCACTTGAACTCAGTTTAATGGCTCCTGTAGCATACTCGCCACCGTGGCAGTGGCAGATCATAGAGTGCGATGTGTCGTTCCTAGAAGTTACAAAACATGCGCCTATTGCCCATATTCGAACATACTTCCCGAAACTTCAACACAAATACACACGTCCTGAGTTTTTTACAGATGCCTCTAAGTCCAACTCCTCTGTGTTCTACGCTGCTGTTGGCCCTTCCTTTTCGGATGCTGGCCATCTACATCCAGGCACAAGTATCTTCACAGCGGAAGCTTACGCGATACTTGTGGCAGCTAAACACATCAAACAATTTCAAATACAAAAAGCAGTAATTTATACAGACTCCCTCAGTGTGGTAACGGCTCTGCACAGTCTTAAAAAAACAAAAAACCCTGTTCTCGTCTCACTTTACTCCATTTTATGCACACTCTACACACTAAACCAACATGTTGTAGTGTGCTGGGTGCCAGGGCACCGTGAGATTCAAGGCAACGTGATGGCGGATCAGCTTGCTGCATCCGTCCACCAAAGCACCGCCACTACACCAACATCAATCCCGGCCCTTGATCTTAAGCCGTCTCCCAAACGAAAGCTCAGGGACTACTGGCAGAGCAATTGGGATACACACATACAAAACAAACTGCACGTCATCAAGCCTCACCTTGGCCATTGGCTACCAGTATCAAAATCACGTCATACAGAGGTAAGATTAACGAGGCTGAGGATAGGACACACATACACGACACACTCATATCTTTTGTCAGGCGGCGATCCACCATTGTGTGACAGATGTGGTGAAGCACTAACAGTTCTTCACATTTTAATTCAGTGCATACAATTGGACACTATAAGAAAACAACATTTTCCATTACCCTACCGACAACATATACCTTTACACCCTCCAATGTTCGTCCGTAGGAACCCGCTTTTTAGTCATAAATCGTTGTTAGCGTTTTTAAAAGAAATTCATAGTTTTCATATTATATACCTGGTCGTTTTGTAGCACGACCTCTCTAGAGGTTTTCGCTGCGGTGGCTACACAAGAAAGCACTTGCCTCACGGCCCTTGGACGCAAAAGTATGAACGAGTGAGGCACTTGTGCTAAAGCCATACATATCCACCATCGTCTTTTATTATCACCAACTTTTGTCATCTGTTCACACCACACACACCTTTCACGGCATGGTCATAATTTTATTACTTGTATGTTTTTACCCGCCTTACTGCGAGGAATTTTATGGCCCTTATACAGCCGCTAATCACAATTATTTTCCACATCCCATGTCCCATGAACTGGCGCTCTTTGGCCATCGAATGGCCCTTGCGCCAAAAAACACCATATATCATCATAATCATCAATTAACAGTTCAGTCACATCTAAACATATCTGGGACCAGGTTAGGAAGTTCAAGGGAGAGTACTTCTACAAAATACCACTGCTTACAAGTCCACACACACAATCAACACTAGAGGACCAGGCCAACCTATTAGGAGAACACTTTAATAAGGTATCATGCTCAGCAAATTACACCAATACATTCCTGAAATATAAAGAAAATGCAGAAAGACAAAGATTGCCCACTAGCAGTTACTCAAATGAAAGTTATAACCTTCCGCTCACGCTGCACGAATTGAACAGGGTACTTTCTACCGGTAAAAAAACGGCAACAGGGTCTGACCAGATACACTACGCAATGTTGTCACACCTGCCCAAGCATCCGCGAGGGCACTTCTCAAATTCTTCAACAAAATATGGGACTCTGGCATAATGCCTGAAGATTGGAAAAAAGTCATAGTCATGCCATTCCTAAAACCTGGTAAACGCCCAACAACCCCAAGCAGCTATATACCCATTGCATTAACAAGTTGCGTTGCAAAAACTTACGAAAGCATCATAAATATTAGGCTTACCTTCACTCTGGAATCGGAGCACCTAATAGACTCACACCAGTGCGGATACAAAAAGGGCTGTTCGACCACTGATCACATTGTTAGGCTGGAACAAGAAATACGACAAGCATTTCTACACAAACAGTTCTGTCTCTTGGTCTTCTTTGACTTAGAGAGAGCATATGACACAACTTGGAGATACGGAATTCTCAGAGATCTAGCTAACTTAGGGATTCGCGGAAGAATGCTGAACTGCTTACACGATTTTTTGTCGAATAGAACTTTTCAAGTACGTTTGGGTACGGTACTGTCACGAATTTTTGTCCAAGAAAATGGTGTACCACAGGGCTGCGTTTTGAGCACCACCCTGTTTATAGTAAAAATGAACTTCATCAACATGGCTATACCCCGTACAGTCATGCACTCCATCTATGTTGATCATCTGCAAATTGCATGCCGAGCCTCCAGCCTATCATCCTGCGAAAGGCAACTCCAAATTACAATAAACCGGCTTACAAAATGGGCCGACCAAAATGGTTACCGCTTTTCAGCCCAAAAAAACCACAGCTGTTCTCTTTACGCAAAAGAGAGGATTGTTCCCTGAACCCGCGCTCAAACTATACAACATCAACATGCCGGTAAAACAAGAACACAAATTTTTAGGAATCACATTCGACCGAAAACTAAACTTTCTGCCACACATAAATGCACTGAAAACTAAGGCAAACAGAGCACTCAATGTGCTCAAAGTACTCTCCCATAAACACTGGGGTTCCAATCGACTCTGGCTTATACGTATTTACCGATCTCTTGTACGCAGCATTTTAGACTACGGATGCATAGTCTACGGCTCCGCGCGAAACTTATACATCCGCCGTCTTGACCCTATACACAACCTCGGTCTCCGTATGTCAAGTGATGCTTACAGAACATCACCTGTACAAAGTCTATACGTAGAATGCAATGAGCCCCCTCTATGTGATCGAAGAGCATTACTAACCTTGTCATATGTTTTAAGAATAAGGTCGTCACCTGAACACATCTGCTATGAAATTGCCGCGAAATGTGACTCGCGCTCACACTACATCAACAATCCAAACCTAATCAAATGACTTCTCCTACGTTTCGAGGAATACTGCCGCTTTTATACCATCCCTGATGGATCACTAGATGCGCTATTAAACCACCAAGACTGCCGCCATGGTTCGACCTGCCACAGCTATGCGAATTTTCACTAAGCCGTTCCAACAAAAAAAGCACCCCACCAGAACACATAATCTAAGAATTTTATACACTTGAGCACGAATATAGGGATTAGGAAAAATTTTACACAGATGGCTCAAAAACGGAGGACCACGTGGGTATTGGGATTGTGACGACGAAAAGCGCAATTTCTGTGAAAGTACCTCGTAGTTTTTTTCATTTTTTCAGCTGAAGCTTATGCCTTGAGTGAAGCAGTTCGGAAAATCATCGCTGAAAAATACAAGAAAGCAATCATATACACCGACTCACTAAGCACACTAAAAGCACTACATATAAAATCCGAATGTGAGCCTATAGTGGGCGACATTCTAAACATGGTATACTTAAACAGCCAGGCACCTGCATCCGTTTCTGCTGGGTCCCAAGTCATGTTGGGATACCTGGAAACGAAAAAGCAGATAAGTATGCTTCCCAGGCAGCCCATAAAACAGTAATAAAAGTAAAAATTCCCCTTAAAGATATCCAGGGAACAATTCGCCTGGCCTTACTAGCAAAATGGCAAAAGCAATGGGACACCTGCACGAACAATAAGCTCCACCTGGTGAAACCCACCCTCGGGGAATGGAAGACCTGCTGTCACCAGCAACGGTTTATTGAAGTTGTATTATGCCGACTTCGCATTGGACACACACACTTGACACACAACTTCTTACTCGCAAAGGAAGAACAACCAACGTGTGAAAAATGCCAAGAAGCGTTAACACTTATGCACATCCTAATCACATGTCCTACCATTGAAACACAGAGACAAAAACATTTCGGCAAGCTATACATACAACACGTACCTTTACACCCTGCTTTGTTCCAAGGAGATGACCCTCTAGTACCTCTGTCTGACTTGCTAAACTTTCTGAAAGAATGTAACCTTTTAAATAAGCTTTAAAATCTCATCTTTTTAGCATCCATTCCTGAAAGTCTTGTGTCTGGCGCAGCATAGCCTTAGCTGCTTTTGCGCCATAAAAAACCAAATTAACCTAACCTAAGTGACCATTTCCCAACTCTTTTAGTAACAAAACAACGGGTTGACCGGCCGCCTTATCCTAAAAAGTGGAACTTTCATGTTGCAAACTGGGTGAAATTCAGAGAGCTGTGTACACTATACCTCGAAGAGGTAGACCATCTGGAAGTAGAAAAGATGGCCAACTATATTTCTTAATATGTTCTTACTTGTGCAAAAAAGCGCATACCGCAGTCCAGGAATGATAAGGTTAACTCAAAGCCATGGTGGAATCGGGAGTGTGAAATTGCTAAAAAACGGCAAAACAAAGCCTGGAAGACTTTTTCTCGCTACCCAACAGCAGACAACTTGATAACCTTTAAAAGTTGCAAAGCGAATGGCAGGCGTGTTCGCCGTATAGCCAAGCGGGAAAGCTGGACACGCTATATATCCTCAATAAACTCCTACACAGACGTCAGCAAGGTTTATTTTAGGGTGCATAAACTTAAAGGACAAGGCCCAAATCCCTTCCCTTTGGTGATTTGGTGAATGACTGCCGGGATACAATAGAACAGGCAAACGCTCTTGGCGAACACTTCGAGAAATTGTCAAGCTCAGAAAAATATACCACTAAGTTGTTACGCCACAAAAGCATAGCTGAAAGTGTATGTCTGTGCCGGAGCAAGCCTGGATCAGATAGGTACAATAAACCACTAACAGTATATGAACTGAAGCTCGCCCTTGGTTCCTGTGGAAGTTCTGCTCCTGGTTCTGATACAATTACTTATGAAATGATCAGAAATCTCCCTGATGAAACCCTGAACTGCCTTTTAGCACTTTACAACAAGATTTTCAATACCGGCAAAATGCGCTCTGCTCGGAAAGAGGCAATAGTACTACCAATCCTTAAACAGGGCAAAGATCCCTCTTCGGTAAATAGTTACAGGCCTATCGCCCTGGCCTACTCAAAATGTTTGAAAAAATGATTAACTGCCGCTTGGTCTATTACTTGGAATACAACGGCATATTGGACCCGTGCCAGTGTGGTTTCCGTACAGCTAGATCCACAACCGACAATCTTGTCCTCCTTGAGTCGTATATACCTGATGCGTTTGTACACAATCAATACTGTCTGTCTGTTTTCTTCGATCTTGAGAAGGCTTATGATACTGCCTGGCGATCCCGCAGGGGCGCCTGCGCAAGTAGGTTTTTGGTGTGTAGCGACACCACGGACCCGAGTTAACGGGTGAGTTTCTACTCCCTCCCACGCCTACCCGTGCGTGGCTTTGCCGTGTCCGGGGAAAAGGGGATCCTGGGGTTTGAGCCGACGCTGGGTGATTGGACCGTTAAGGCCCCCCGGCAGAGGCAACACACCCCCTTTGGCCCCGGATTCACGTAGACGGCACCCCTGGGCTGAGGCACCCAGGGGCCCCCGCAGGGGCGCCTGCGCAAGTAGGCGTTTGGTGTGTAGCGACACCACGTACCCGAGCTAACGGGGGAGTTTCTACTCGATCCTACGCCCGGCCGTGCGTGGCTTTGCCGTGTCCGGGGAAAAGGGGATCCTGGGGGTTGAGCCGACGCTGCGTGATTGGACCTTTAAGGCCCCCCGACAGAGGCAACACACCCCTTTGGCCCCGGCTTCACGTAGACGGCACCCCTGGGCTGACCCACCCAGGGGAAATCGGCAGTCGCCTTTTCCTATCTCTCTCTTCCTACATCCTAGTCTTTTCTCGTCTTTAAATCTATCCTGTCTTCTTCTCTCTTCCATTTACTTCCGATTTTTCTTGGCGGCAAGGGTTAACCTTGTGTAATTACGCAATCTTGAGTAGTTATATTTGGTTATTGTGGCAATGTACGGCTGGCGTCTGCAGCCTTATGCTATTAAGTACTTCAGCGTTCCCTAGTTGGACTCTATGGTGGGTGGTCGCCATTGCTGCCGAAAAAAAAGGTACACTACTATGGGAACACCTGCATTTCCCCGTCTCCTAGATCGTCTTTCGCTTAAGAGGGGACGCACCGATAAAATATCAATTTTCAGCCAACCCAGACAATGCTTTCCAAAATTCTATGTAGTGCACAGCGAAAAGCCAGCAAAACAAGCCAGAGCCATATCTCCATTTCTTGTTGCTAAATCTCTGACTGAGGTTTTTGGCCCAGGATAGAAGGTTACAGAGATGGCTAGCGGAGACATTCTTCTTGAGCTGCCTGAAAAGCACCACTATGAAAAACTTGGCAGTCTCGTAGCATTTGGAATTTCCCAGTATCTGTTTCACCTCATAGATCAATGAACACCTCACGCGGAGTCGTTTCAGAAGCAGACCTTCTTGAAATGTCTGAACAGGAACTGCTTGAAGGGTGGAAAGAGCAAAATGTCACGGATGTGAAACGAATCGTCATCAGACGCGACAACAACAAAATACCTACCAAACATTTAATACTTACTTTTGCATCTAGCACACTGCCTTCATCTATAGACACAGGCTACATCAAACTCTCTGTCCGCCCCTACATTCCCAATCCAAGACGCTGTTATAAATGTCAACGATTTGGTCATGGCTCGCAGAACTGCCGGAGTCAGGAAACCTGTGCAAGATGTGGTAGCCACGGCCACACATCTGATAACTGTGTTACTACGCCTCACTGCGTGAATTGTGATGGGGAACACGCCGCGTATTCGCGTTCGTGTCCTAACTGGAAGAAAGAAAAAGAAATAATTACTCTTAAAGTCAAAGAAAACATCACATTCAAAGAAGCAAGGCGAAGAGTGTCGCCATTTTACGGCGCAACATATGCTGATGCGGCGCGTCAGGGGGCAACACCGCACCAGCCCTCGCCACCCCTTCGGCCAGCGCAGAGCGAGCCGTCGGCTGTGGCGCCTGCCCCCAAGGCGGCAGAAGTTCAGTCTACTCCGCCTTCAAGCAAATTGAGGCCGGAGACTCCAGGGTCCTCTGGTCTCAAGGCCTCACCTCACCAGGCGAGGCCTAAAATCCGAACCACCAGCTCGCATGTGCGGGCATCCAGTGCCTCTGAGGAGGCAATGGATACAACGGTACCCTTGGTACCGAAAGAGCGGTGCGCCTCCTTGGAGCGCGCCAAGAAAAATAAAAAAACCAATAACGGGGCCGGACGACCGTCCGGCCACCTAAAATAACTAGCTCACTCTAACACAGGACACTCTCTGTACACACAGCAGCATCTCTTCTTTTAGTATGCAGACAGAAATATTACAGTGGAACATCCGAGGCCTTCTTCGAAACCTTGATGACTTACAAGAACTCCTCCATGAATACAATCCAAGAGTGCTGTGTGTATGAGAGACACACTTAAAACGAACAAACACAAACTTTTTACGTAAGTACGTAATCTTCCGAAAGGATAGAGATGATGCCATGCCACCATCCGGTGGTGTAGCGGTTATAGTTAGTCAAGGGATAGCATGCACACAATTACCCCTTAAAGCTTCCCTCGAGGCGGTGGCTGTCCGAGCAGTTATTCTAAACAAACTTGTCACTGTTTGCTCTTTGTACATACCTCCGCACCACCGTCTTGAAAAACTCCAATTCCAGTCTTTAATAGACGAACTACCTGAGCCTTATCTGGTCCTTGGGGACCTGAACGCACATAATGGTCTGTGGGGTGACTCTCGCTGTGATGCACGAGGTCGTCTCATTGAACAATTCCTCAGTTCATCAGGTGCTTGTCTGTTGAATAGGAAAGAGCCAACATACTATAACCTTGCCAACAAAACTTACTCTTCCATAGACCGGAGTGAGTATCGCATCTCCTTCACTTGTACAATTGCTTCAGTGGAAAGTCATAAAAAATCCATACGGAAGTGACCATTTTCCTTTAGTTTTGAGCACACCAATATTATTTGAATGTCCTCCACATGTTCCTAAATGGCTGGTAAACAAAGCCGACTGGGAACAATTTCTAAAGCTTACTCACTTAAATTGGACTGACATATGCGGAATAGGCATAGATGAAGCTGTGCAGTACTTCACGGCCTTTCTTACTGAAGCAGCAGCCAAGTGCATTCCACAAACTTCTGGACTGCCCGGCAAACGACATGTCCCGTGGTAAAACACTGAGTGTCAGAATGCGCGAAAGGGACAGAACAGGGCATAGAGGTTGCTGCGGAACTCGTCGATGGCGGAAAACCTTGAGAGCTTTAAGAAAATAAAATCCCGAGGCAGGAGAACGCGTCGGCAGGCCAGAAGAGAAAGTTGGCACAGGTTTTTATCAGAGATAAATTCATATACACCAGAGGCTAAAGTCTGGAACATGGTTCGTAGGGTAGCAGGAAGAAAAGTACACCCACTCCCACTCGTAAACACTCAGGGTGATACCTTGGAAGATCAAGCAAACTTCCTCGTTGCACACTTTGAACGGGTATCCAGCTCGTCCCACTATACTGACACTTTCCAAAAATACAGAACAAGAATAGAAAAGCATAAAGTCGAACACAAAACCACTAGATGCGAGGCTAATAACCAAGCTTTCAGTCTAGCTGAGCTCCGAATATCTCTAAACTCCTGCAGTACTTCTGCCCTAGGTTCCGACCGTGTGCTGTATGCAATGTTAAAAAACCTACCAGAAAAACACGAAAAACCCTACTTTGTTTGTACAATGCTATCTGGTTTTCTGGCACTATCCCTACCTACTGGAAAGAGGCTATTATTATTCCCATTTTGAAAGAGGGCAAGGACCCTTCTTTAGCTTCAAGTTATAGGCCTATTGCACTTACAAGCTGCCTGTGCAAAGTATTCGAAAAAATGATAAACTGCCGACTTGTACATATCCTTGAAAAAAACAATTTGCTCGACCCATTTCAGTGCGGGTTTCGAGAAAGTAGATCCACCACAGACCACCTTGTTCGTATCGAGGCACAGATCAGAGACGCCTTCGTCCATAAACAATATTTTCTCTCTGTGTTCCTCGATATCGAAAAGGCTTATGATACAACATGGCGTTTTGGAATTCTAAGAGACTTGTCTCACCTTGGTGTGCGCGGAAGAATGTTTCACATAATCGAAAGTTACCTGTCAAACCGGACATTTCGTGTCCGAGTGGGCACGGTTCTTTCCCAATTATTTGTCCAGGAAACAGGCGTCCCACAAGGTGGTGCACTTAGCTGCACACTTTTTCTCGTCAAAATGAATTCCTTGCACTTGTCCATCCCCAGCAGTATGTTCTATTGTACATATGTCGACGACGTTCAGCTTGGCTTCAAGTCATGCAACTTGGCAGTGTGTGAGCGGCAGGTTCAGCTGGGTTTAAACAAGGTCTCCAAATGGGAAGATGAAAACGGATTTAGACTTAACCCTCAAAAAAGCACGTGTGTCTTGTTCTCTCGAAAGAGAGGCATGCACTCAGAACCCGACCTTGAACTGAACGGTCAACGTCTGTCTGTAAATACGGAGCATAAACTCTTAGGGTTAATCTTGGACAACAAGTTGACCTTCGTACCGCACATCAAGTATTTAAAAACAAAATGTTTAAAAGCCATGAATGTTATAAAAGTATTGTCACGTACTACTTGGGGTAGTGATAGATAATGCCTCATAAATCTGTATCAGAGCCTCTTTCGCACCAGCTTAGATGATGGGGCCGTTGTTTATCAGTCTGCAACTCAAAGTGCTTTGAAGGTGCTGCACCCTCTGCAACATTTGGGCATCCGCCTTTCTACGGGTGCTTTTCGCACCAGCCCCGTAGAAAGCATTTACGTTGAGTCAAATGAGTGGTCGCTTCATCTGCAGAGAACTTACATGTCCTTTGTTTATTTCCTTAAGGTGAAAGCAGACAAGAAGCACCCCTCAAACTCTACTATTAATGATTTGTCGAGCTGAATTCTGTTTCAAAACAGGCCTTCGATGAGGCAGCCCTTCTCAGTTCGCCTGAAGGTTCTAGCTGAGGAAACTGGAGTCTCACTTGAACACAGTTTGATGGCTCCTGTAGCATACCCGCCACCGTGGCAATGGCAGACTATAGACTGTGATGTGTCTTTTCTAGAAGTTGCAAAGCACGCGCCTATTGCCCATATTCAAACGTACTTCCTCGAACTTCACCACAGATACACACGTCCTGAGTTCTTTACAGATGCCTCGAAGTCCAACTCCTCTGTGTCCTACGCTTTTGGCCCTTCCTTTTCGGATGCTGGCCCTCTACATCCAGGCACAAGTATCTTCACAGCGGAAGCTTACGCGATACTTGTGGCAGCTAAACACATCAAACAATTACAAATACAAAAAGCAGTAATGTATACAGACTCCCTCAGTGTGGTAACGGCTCTGCACAGTCTTAAAAAAACAAAAAAAGCCAGTCCTCGTCTCACTTTACTCCATTTTATGCACACTCTACACACTCAACCAAGGCCCGCAGGGGCGCCGGCGCAAGTAGTCGTTTGGTGTGTAGCGACACCACGGACCCGAGCTAACGGGGGAGCTTTGACTCCCTCTCACGCCTAGCCGTGCGTGGCTTTGCCGTGTCTGGGGAAAAGGGGATTCTTGGGGTTGAGCCGACGCTGGGTGATTGGACCTTTAAGGCCCCCTGGCAGAGGCAACACACCCCTTTGGCCCCGGCTTCACGTAGACGGCACCCCTGGGCTGACCCACCCAGGGGAAATCGGCAGTCGCCTTTTCCTATCTCTCTTTTCCTATATCTTCGTCTTTATCGCTCACTATCTATCGGTCCTGTCTTCTACTCTCTTCTGTTTACTTCCAATTTTCCTGGCGGCAAGGGTTAACCCTGTGCAAATAGCCTACCTTGATCTAGGCGCATTGGGTTATGGCAGTGTTGTACGGCTGACGTCTGCAAGCTTTCAGCACCTGCAAACCTGCAGCGTCCCCTTGTTGGGCTACGTGGTGGGTGGCTGCCAACGCTGCTGTACAAAAATAAGACCGGCATGCATGGCCCATTTCCTTTACTGTCTGATCGTACCGGCCTAAAGCGGGTACGCACCGACGACATAAATTTCTTCAAGCAGCCAATAGAAACTTTTCCCCACTTTCACGTCATTCACTTTGAAAAAACCGGAAAGCAAGCCAGGACCGTATCTCCTTTCGTAGTTGCCAAGTGTCTTACTGAAACTCTCGGGGCTGGATACAAAGTAACCAAAATGGCTAGCGGAGACCTTCTTCTAGAAATTCGGGACAAAACACAATTTGTAAAGCTAGACAGCCTCTCAACGTTTGGTGACGTACCGATCACCGTAACACCACACAGATCCATGAACATCACTCGCGGAGTGGTATCTGACGCAGACTTACTTGACTTGACCGAAACTGAACTTTTGGAAGGGTGGAAGAGCCAAAATGTCAACATTGTACAGAGAATTATCATCAGGAGAGACAATAAGGAAATACCAACGAAACACTTAATACTCACGTTTGCATCCAGTAAACTACCAGATTCCATTCAAACAGGGTACACGAAAACATCTGTCAGGCCGTATATACCAAACCCTCGTCGTTGCTTCCAATGCCAGAGGTATGGCCATGGCTCTAAAACTTGTCGTGGTCGCCAGACTTGTGCAAAATGTGGAGTCCTATGCCATGTGTCTGAAAACTGCAAACAACCACCACACTGTGTAAACTGCGAAGGAAACCATGCCGCATATTCACGCTCCTGCACACACTGGAAAAAAGAAAAAGAAATAATTACATTGAAGGTGAAGGAGAACATTACATTTAAGGAAGCACGGCGAAGAGTCGCTCCATTCTATGGAGCTACATACGCTGATGCGGCGCGTCAAGGGGCACCGCCGCACCAGCCCTCGCCACTCCTTCGGCCCGCGCATACCGAGCCGGAGGTTGTGGCACCTGCCCCCAAGGCGGTTGTAGCCCAGGCTACACCGCCTACTCCCAAACAGAGACCGGAGACTCCAGAGTCCTCGGGTCTCAAGGCCTCACCTCACCAGGCGAGGCCCGAAACTCGAACTAGCAGCCCGCACGTGCGGGCATCCAGTGCCTCCGAGGAGGCAATGGATACGTTGGCACACTTGGTGCCGAAAGAGTGGCGTGGCTCCTTGGAGCGCGCCAAGAAAACAAAAAAAGCCGATAACAGGGCCTGGTGACGGCCCTGTTAAGTGAACCCAAACTCCCTGTCTAAACAGCCACACGCTTTTCGTACACACAGCACTATTTTACATTCACCATGAACACTCAAATTATACAATGGAACGTCAGGGGCCTTCTCAGAAACCTTGACGACATCCAAGAACTCTTACACGAACACTCACCAAGGGTGCTGTGTGTACAGGAAACACACCTTAATTCAAAACACACAAATTTTCTTCGTAATTACGTTATTTTCCGAAAGGACCGTGTTGATGCAATGACATCATCCGGAGGTGTTGCCATCATTGTGAATCAAGGACTTGCATGCACACACTTAAAACTCCAAACATCGCTTGAGGCAGTGGCTGTTCGAGCAGTTCTTTTTAATAAACTGATCACAATCTGCACTATCTACATTCATCCTAGCTATCAGCTGCAAAAACGTGATTTACACTCTTTAATTGATGAACTTCCGGAGCCCTATGTTCTCCTTGGTGACTATAACGCGCATAGCAGGCTATGGGGTGACTCTCGATATGACGCGCGAGGTCGACTGATTGAACAGTTTCTTCTCTCCTCGTGCGCGTGTCTCCTAAATCGAAAAGAATCAACCTATTATAATCTCGCCAATAACACCTACTCCTCCATAGACCTAAGCATAGTATCCCCATCTCTCGTGCCTCTACTCTAGTGGAAAGTCGTCAGTAATCTGTACGGAAGTGACCACTTCCCCATAGTTTTGAGCACAAATACAGTAACTGAGTGTCCATCACCTGTTCCCAAGTGGCTCATAAACAGAGCCGACTGGGAACACTTTTACACCATCGCTCGTCTAGGTTGGAATGACATAAGTACTTTGAACATTGATGTTGCTGTCAACTACTTCATAGCATTTTTGATTGATGCTGCAACAAAATGCATCCCACAAACAAATGGACACCCTGGAAAACGGCGTGTGCTATGGTGGAACTCTGAATGCCGAAATGCGCGCAAACAGCAAAACAGAGCTTGGTGGCTGCTTCGAAACTCACCGACAGCCGAAAATCTTGACACCTTCAAGAAAATAAAGTCTCAAGGCAGACGAACGCGTCGGCAGGCCAGAAGAGAAAGCTGGCAGAAGTTTTTGTCAGGGATCAATTCATACACACAGGAAGCTAAAGTCTGGAACATGGTCGGTAGGATAGCAGGAAAACAAGTACACACACTTCCACTCGTAAACACTCAGGGTGACACCTTGGAAGATCAGGCAAACTTCCTCGGTGCACACTTCGAACAGGTGTCCAGCTCATCCCACTATACTGACACTTTCCAAAAATACAGAACAAGAATAGAAAAGCAGAAACTCGAACATAAATGCACTGGATACGAGGCTTATAATCAAGCGTTCAGTCTAGCTGAGCTGCGAATGTCTCTAAACTCCTGCAGTACTTCTGCCCCAGGTTCTGACCGTGTCGTTTATGAAATATTAAAAACCTACCGATCAAAACACGAAAAACCTTACTTTGTTTGTACAATGCTATCTGGTTTTCTGGCACTATCCCTGACTCCTGGAAAGAGGCTATAATAATTCCCATTTTGAAAGAGGGCAAGGACCCATCTTCACCTTCGAGTTATAGGCCTATTGCACTCACAAGCTGCTTGTGCAAAATCTTCGAAAAAATGATAAACTGCAGACTTGTACATTTCCTTGAAACAAACAATTTGCTCGACCCATTTCAGTGCGGGTTTCGAGAAAGTAGATTCACCACAGACCACCTTGTTCGTATCGAGGCACAGATCAGGGACGCCTTCGTCCATAAACAATATTTTATCTCTGTGTTCCTCGATATCGAAAAGGCTTATGATACAACATGGCGTTTCGGAATTCTAAGAGACCTGTCCCACCTTGGCGTGCGCGAAAGAATGTTTCACATAATCGAAAGTTACCTGTCTAACCGGACATTCCGTGTCCGAGTGGGCACGGTTCTTTCCCAAACATTCGTCCAGAAAACAGGCGTGCCACAAGGTGGTGTACTTAGCTGCACACTTTTTCTCATCAAGATGAATTCCTTGCACTTGTCCATCCCTCGCAATATGTTTTATTGTACATATGTCGACGACGTCCAGCTAGGCTTTAGATCTTGCAATCTGGTAATGTGTGAGCGACAGCTTCAGTTAGGTTTAAACAAGGTCTCCAAATGGGCAGAGGAAAACGGATTCCGACTGAACCCACAAAAGAGCACGTGTGTCTTGTTCTCCCGAAAGAGAGGCATGCACTCAGAACCCGACATTGAACTGAACGGTCAACGTCTGTCTGTCAATGCGGAGCATAAATTCTTAGGATTAATCTTGGACAACAAGTTGACCTTCGTACCGCACATCAAGTATCTAAAAACAAAATGTTTAAAAGCCATGAATGTTTTAAAAGTGTTGTCACGTACTACGTGGGGTAGTGATAGGCAATGCCTCATGAACCTCTATAAAAGCCTCATTTGCACACGCTTAGATTATGGGGCCGTTGTCTATCAGTCTGCTACTCAAAGTGCCTTGAAGATGCTGGGCCCCGTGCACCATTTGGGCATCCGCCTTTCTACGGGTGCTTTTCGCACCAGCCCCGTAGAAAGCCTTTATGTTGAGTCAAATGAGTGGTCGCTTCATCTGCAAAGAACCTACATGTCCTTTGTATACTTCCTTAAGGTGAAAGCAGACAAGAGGCACCCCTCGTACTCTACTATTAATGACTTGTCGAGCTCCATTCTTTTTCAAAACAGGCCTTCAATGAGGCAGCCCTTCTCAGTTCGCCTGAAGGGTCTAGCTGAGGACACTGGAGTGTTACTCGAACATAGTTTAATGGCTCCTGTAGCATACCCGCCACCGTGGCAGTGGCAGACTATAGACTGCGATGTGTCTTTTCTAGAGGTTACAAAACATGCGCCCATTGCCCATATCCGAACATATTTCCTGGAACTTCAACACAAATACACATGTCCTGAGTTTTTTACAGATGCCTCTAAGTCTAACTCCTCTGTGTCCTACGCTGCTGTTGGCCCTTCCTTTTCGGATGCTGGCCCTCTACATCCAGGCACAAGTATCTTCACAGCGGAAGCTTACGCGATACTTGTGGCTGCTAAAAACATTAAACAATTACAAATACAAAAAGCAGTAATTTATACAGACTCCCTCAGTGTGGTAACGGCTCTGCACAATCTTAAAAGCAAAAAAATCCCTGTCCTTGTCTCACTTTACTCCATATTTTGCACACTCTACACACTCAACCAACATGTTGTGGTGTGCTGGGTGCCAGGGCACCGTGAGATCCAAGGCAACGTGAGGGCGGATCAGCTGGCTGCATCCGTCCACAAAAACACTGCCCCTACACCCATATCAATCCCGGTCCTTGATTTGAAGCACTCTCTAAAACGAAACCTCAGGGACTACTGGCAGAGCAAGTGGGATACACACACAAAAAACAAACTACACGTTATCAAGCCACACCTTGGCCCTTGGCCACCAGTATCAAAATCACGTCTAACAGAGGTAACACTAACAAGACTCAGGATAGGACACATATACACGACACACACACATCTTTTGTCCGGTGGTGATCCACCATTGTGTGATAAATGTGGTGAGGCATTAACAGTTCTTCACGTTTTAATTCAATGTAAACATTTAGACACTCTAAGAAGACAACACTTCCCACTATCCTACCGACAACATATACCTTTACACCCTGCCATGTTCGTCGGTAGAGAACCGCTTTTTAGTCACAAATCATTATTAGCGTTTTTAAAGGAAATTCATAATTTTCATATCATATACCCGGGCATACCGTAGCACGACCTCTCTAGAGAGGTTTTTGCTGCGGTGGCTACACAGGAAAGCACTTGCCTCACGGCCCTTGCACGCAAGGGTACTAACGTGTGAGGTACTTGTGCTAATGCCATACATGCCACCATCGTTTTTCATTATCACCAACTTTTGTCACCTATTCACACCATGCACACCTTTCACGGCATAGTCATGATTTTATTACTTGTATGTTTTTACCCGCTTTACTGCGAGGAATTTTATGGCCCTTATACAGCCGCTAATCACACCCATTGTCCACATTCCTGTCTCATGAACTGGCGCTCTTTGGCCATCACATGGCCCTTGCGCCAAAAAACACCATATATCATCATCATCATCACACTCAACCAACATGATGTAGTGTGCTGGGTGCTAGGGCACCGAGATATTCAAGGCAACGTGAGGGCGGATCAGCTCGCTGCATCCGTCGACAAAAGCACTGCCCTTACACCTATATCAATTCCGGCCCTTGATCTTAAGCCGTCTCTCAAACAAAACCTCAGGGTATACTGGCAGAGCAGGTGGGATACACACACACAAAATAAACTACACATTATTAAGCCACACCTTGGTCATTGGCTGCCAGTATCGAAATCACGTCATACAGAGGTAATGCTAGCGAGACTCAGGATAGGACATACATACACAACACACACATATCTTTTGTCCGGTGGCGATCCACCATTGTGTGACAGATGTGGTGAAGCATTGACAGTCCTTCAAATGTTAATCCAATGCAAACACTTAGAAACTCTAAGAAAACAACATTTTCCATTACCCTACCGACAACATATACCTTTACACGCTGCAATGTTCGTCGGTAGGGAACCGCTTTTTAGTCATAAATCAGTGTTAGCCTTTTTAAAAGAACTTCGTAGTTTTCATATCATATACCCGGGCATTCCGTAGCACAACCTCTCCAGAGAGGTTTTTGCTGCGGTGGCTACACAAGAAAGCACTTGCCTCACGGCCCTTGGACGCAAGGGTATGAACCAGTGAGGCACTTGTGCTACTGCCATACATATACACCATCGTTTTTAGGGGCGAAGCTCCTTATGGCGTGGCTTGGGCGTCCCTCGTATGTAACGACCAGTGGCACATACCCGGAATAGGTATAACACTCGACCTCCAAGGTGGTGCCAGTTAGAGATTTACTCTGTGCGTTGTTTAACAATAAAAAATAGTGCTCAATGTACATGCCAATGGCTGCTAATGGGGAATGAGAGACATGAGCA
The DNA here is from genome assembly GCF_043290135.1 of Rhipicephalus microplus. Taxonomy (NCBI): domain Eukaryota; kingdom Metazoa; phylum Arthropoda; class Arachnida; order Ixodida; family Ixodidae; genus Rhipicephalus; species Rhipicephalus microplus. The sequence goes on from NC_134702.1 coordinate 207,125,954, forward strand.
TTCGGCTTTTAGTCAACGCGCACGCTGCGATCCCCATTAGCAGCCATTGGCATGTACATTGAGCACTATCGGACAACAAAGGGATGCTACATTATACTTGCTGGGTGTAACCTCCTTAGCTTTAGAAAGGTTTAGCGAGCGTTGAGCCGCAGTGCCATGAATACAATGAACTTGTATATACCATGAATGAACTCAAGGTGGTTAAAAATGAGAAGTAGATACGAAGCGCAAGCCGTAAGAAAGTAAAAGCCGAATTCTCCTGTCTCTCATTTCTCATTAGCAGCCATTGGCATGTAAATTGAGCCTTATCTGACAGGGAAAGGTTGCTACGTTATACTCGCTGGGCGTAACCTCCTTGGTTTTCGAAAGGTTTAGCGAGCGTTTGGTTGCAGTGCCATGAATACAGTGAACTAGAATATACCATGAACTCGAGGTGGTTAAAGGTGGGAAGTGGACCCAAAGCGCAGGCCGTAAGAAAGTGTGCGTGTGCCACCTCTCGTTTAGTCCTTGGAATGTCCGCTGGATGGCGGTGCTTCTATATGGGGAATATATGATAAAAAGATGCGAGATGGTGGGACTTCGAGTGTTGAATTGATGAACGAACGGACACACAAACAGATGCATGGATGGACGCATGAACGGACGCAGGGGTGGATGCACGAAAGAACACAGGGACGGGCGCACAAACAGACGCATGGACGGTCACACAGACGGACGCATGGACGGACGAATGCTTCGCCCCACTCTCCATCATTCACTCCGTGGATATGCTGCCATTTTTTTATTAACACCAACTTTTGTCATCTATTCACACCACACACACATTTCACGGCATGATCATTATTTTATTACTTGTATGTTTTTACCCGTCTTTCCGCGAGGAATTTTATGGCCCTTATACAGCCGCTAATCACAATCATTGTCCACATTCCTTGTCGCATGAACTGGCGCTCTTTGGCAATCAAATGGCCCTTGCGCCAAAAAATACCATATATCATCATCACCCACCCAGGGGAAATCGGCAGTCACCTTTTGCTATCTCTCTCTTCCTACATCTTCGTCTTTATCTCTCACTTTTTATCTGTCCTGTCATCTTCTCTTTTCCGTTTACTTTCGAATTTACTGGCGGCGGGGGTTAACCCTGTGTAGTTACCCAACCTTGGGTAGTTATATTCGGTTATAGCGGCGATGCATGGCTGGCGTCTCCAAGTGTTCACTAGTCAACCTTGTAGCGTCCCCTTGTTGGGCTCGGTGGTGGGTGGCCACCATCGCCGCCGAACTTTATAGTATTTTTATGGCAAAAGCTTTTCCTCCCCTTCCTGATCGCTCCCTAAAAAGGGGGCGCACCGATGATACTTTCCTTGCTAACACACCAAAGCCGACATTCCCAAAGTACCATGTAATCCACAGTCAAAACGAAAACAAGACAGTCCGAGCCATTTTACCTTTCCTCGTTTCCAAAACTCTCACAGAAGCAATAGGCCCAGGTTATAAAGTGACAAAGATGGGAAGTGGCGATCTTCTTCTGGAGGTTCGTGACAAAGCTCAGTACGAAAAGCTGTCTAAGCTTGTAGCCTTTGGGGAAACCCCTGTTTCGGTGGCCCCACACAGGTCCATGAACACTGTCCGTGGCGTAATTTCTGACGATGATCTTACTGAGCTTTCTGAAAGTGAACTGCACGAAGGTTGGCAGGACCAGAACGTGGTCAAAGTCCAACGAATAACAATAAGGCGCAACAACAAACTGACCCCTACAAAACACGTAATAATTACCTTCGGAACAAGTGACTTACCAGAATCAATCGAAACCGGCTATTGTAAGCTTCGTGTAAGACCATACATTCCCAACCCTCGTCGATGTTTCAAGTGCCAACGTTTCGGTCATGGATCGCAGAGTTGCAGAGGGCGTGCCACTTGCGCAAAGTGCGCATCCATTCAACACATATCGGACAACTGCACCTCAGAATGAACTCATTGTTCGAACTGTGAAGGAGATCACGCTGCCTACTCACGATCATGCCCCGCATGGAAAAAAGAGAAACAAATAGTAGAACTTAAGGTTAAATTCAATCTCACATTCCAAGAAGCACGCCAACGTTTCGCAATACACAACCCATCTTATCCCTCCTTTGCAGATGTGACGCGCCGGGGCGCCGCGCCACATGCCTCGGCACCCGCGAATGTCACACAGTGTGTGGCCGCGGTCGTGCCGCCTGCGCCCCCGGCTGGAGCAGCCAGTACTGCTCCGCCACTTGACAAACAGGGCCGGCAGACCCCAGTGTCTGCTGAACCTCGGACCAGTGCAGGCGCAGTTAGGTCCGAAAGTTCAGTGAATGTGTTTTCCCAGCAGGCACCATCCACCACCTCACAGGAGGTGATGGATACAAGTCCCTCTCCTCCGGCGTCTTAGACGCCAAAAGATAGGCGCAACTCCTTGGAGCGCGCCAAAAAAGAAAAACCTCGAATCACAGGGCCCTCAAAAGGCCCTGTAAACTAACGCAACACCTCTGTACACACAGCACCACACTACATTAAAATGACACAAATACTACAGTGGAACGACAGAGGACTGTTGAGAAACCTCGACGATATCCATGAACTTTTACACAAACATACACCTAAGGTGCTGTGCGTACAAGAGACACACCTGAAACCTAAACACACCAACTTTTTACGTCATTACGCTATCTTTTGGAAAGACCGGAATGATGCCATTGTGCCATCCAGTGGTGTTGCCATTATAGTCAATCGCCCGCAGGGGCGCCTGCGCAAGTAGGCGTTTGGTGTGTAGCGACACCACGGACCCGAGCTAACTGGGGAGTTTTGACTCCCTCCCACGCCTAGCCTTGCGTGGCTTTGCCGTGTCCGGGGAAAAGGGGATCCTGGGGGTTGAGCCGATGCTGGGTGATTGGACCTTTAAGGCGCCCCGGCAGAGGCAACACACCCCTTTGGCCCCGGCTTCACGTAGACGGCACCTCTGGGCTGACCCACCCAGGGGAAATCGGCAGTCGCCTTTTCCTATCTCTCTCTCCTCCACATCTTCGTCTTTTCACCTCTTTAAATCTATCCTGTCCTCTAATTTCTTCTGTTACTTCCCCATTTTCATGGGCGGCTTGGGTTAGCAAGTAGCCAACCTTGGCCTACGTGCATTAGGTTATCGTAGCGGTGTACGGCTGGCGTCTGCATGTTTTTCGTTTCATGAACCTTGTAGCGTCCCCTCGTTGGGCTCCGTGGTGGGTGGCCGCCATCGTTACTGAATTACATTACTCTATCATGCAGAGAAGTTTTCCACTCCTCAATGATCGTGCCGCTTCAAAGCGCGTACGCACCGAAGAATTTTCCTTTTTCAGCTGACCCAAAGAAGTATTCCCTCGCTATCATGTTGTACACAGTGAGAAGCCCAACAAAACAGCCAGAACAGTGTCCCCGTTCATAGTATCGCGGTCCCTGACAGCCACATTAGGTAATGGCTACAAAGTTACAAAAATGGCTAGTGGTGACCTTCTTTTAGAACTCCGTGACAAAACACAATTTGACAAACTAAAGAACCTTGCAACATTCGGCGACATCCCCATCAGCGTAACACCTTATCGATCCATGAACCCTGCACGTGGAGTTGTTTCTGACACAGACCTCCTTGACCTGACGGAGGCTGAACTCCTCGAGGGCTGGAAAGAACAGAATGTGACCAACGTGAAGCGAATCACTATCCGAAGGAACAATCAGGAAACCCCCACGAAACACTTGTTACTGACCTTTGCCACCAGTGAACCACCGCAAACAATAGAAACTGGCTATACAAAGACACCGATCAGACCCTACATACCAAACCCCCGCCGATGTTACCAGTATCAAAGGTTCGGCCATGGCTCTCAGAGCTGTGGTGGTCGACCTGCTTGTGCCAAATGCGGTGCCCAAGGCCACATCTCTGACAATTGCAATGAAACCCTACATTGTGTAAACTGTGACGGAGACCACGCATCATATTCACGTTCTTGTCCTCAGTGGAAAAAAGAAAAAAAAGAAAAAAAGCCCCGCAGGGGCGCCTGCGCAAGTAGGCGTTTGGTGTGTAGCGACACCACGGACCCGAGCTAACGGGGGAGTTTCGGCTCCCTCCCACGCCTAGCCGTGCGTGGCTTTGCCGTGTCCGGGGAAAAGGGGATGCTGGGGGTTGAGCTGACGCTGGGTGATTGGACCTTTAAGGTCCCCCGGCAAAGGCAACACACCCCTTTGGCCCCGGCTTCACGTAGACGGCACCCCTGGGCTGGCCCACCCAGGGGAAATCGGCAGTCGCCTTTTCCTATCTCTCTCTCCCTACATCTTATTCTTTTCTCGTCTTTAAATCTGTCCTGTCCTCTACTCTCTTCCGTTGACTTCCGTGTTTCCTGGCGGCAAGGGTTAACCCTGTGTGGCTATCCTACCTTGGATACACCATATTCGGTTATAGCGGTGGCGTACAGCTGGCGTCTGCAGGTCCTGTGCTTACAGACACTGCAGCGTCCCCTTGTAGGACTCCATGGTGGGTGGTTGGCGCCACTGCCGAAAATAAACCTTTTCTTATGGCTTGTTCCTTCCCCCCACTCCCTGATCGCCCTCAGAAAAGAGGGCGCACCGATGAAGTATTCCAGTTTTTTGGTCACCAAAGAGTATCCTTTCCACGATTCCACGTTATTTACGCTGACATACCCGGCAAACCAGTGAGAACAATTTCACCTTTTCTTGTTTCGAAGTCTTTGACTGAAATCTTTGGCCCAGGATATAAAGCATCGAGAATGGCAAGTGGTGACCTTCTGTTTAGCTCCGCGATCAGAAACAGTATGAAAAATTGTCTAATGTAGTGAAATTTGGAGATACAAAATTAATAGTAACCCCACACCGAACCATGAACACCACCCGTGGCGTTGTCTCAGATGATGACCTGTTAGGGCTGACGGAGGCTGAACTCCTGGAGGGTTTTAGCGAACAGAATGTCATCAACGTGAAACGAATAAGGATGAGACGTGATGGCAAAGAACTCCAGACTAAGCAACTTATACTTACGTTTAATTCAAGTATACTGCCAGACTCCGTTGAGGCTGGGTATATCAAGCTTCGAGTGAGGCCATATATACCAAACCCTCTCCGATGCTTCAAATGCCAGCGGTTCGGCCACAGTTCACAGAACTGCCGAGGCCGCCTAACTTGCGCCAAATGTAGTGCTGAAGAACACACATCTGAAGCCTGTGAAAACTCTCTTCACTGTGCGAACTGTAATGGGGAGCATGCCGCATACTCACGGTCATGCCCACGCTGGAAAAAAGAAAAGGAAATTGTTACAATAAAGTAAAACAAAACATTTCCTTTAAGGAGGCACGAAGGCAGGTGTCCTACCTACCAGAAACCAGCTTTGCCGAAGTGGCGTGTCAGGGGGCAGCGCCACGACGGCCTCCGGCGGCTGTCTGGCACACGCGTAGTGAGCCGGCGGTGACGCCATCCGCTCCCTCGGCGGTTGCAGCCAGTGCTGCTCCGCCGTCGAAGAAGGACCCACCAACCTCCGGGCTGGGGGCCGCGAAGGCCTTGCCTTTAGAGGCGAGGCCCTCAAAACAACTGCAGCGCTCGCAAGAGCGCTTGTCCAGTGCCTTGCTAGAGGCAATGGACACAACTCCGAGCGTGAGGGCGCAGCAAGCGCCTAAGGATTGGCGCGACTCCGTCGACCGATCCAAAAAAGAAAAATCTCGTGTCACGGCCCCTGGAAAGGGTCCGTGAGCTAATTCTCTATCCTTGAGCACACAGCACAAAACACATTTAAAATGGACACGCAGATTTTACAGTGGAATGTGAGAGGACTTCTCCATAGCCTCGATGATATTATAGAACTCCTTAATAAACACACTCCAAAGGTGCTGTGTGTTCAGGAAACACACATCAAGTCCACACAAACAAACTTTCTAAAGCAATATGCCATCTACCGCAAAGACCGTGACGACGCTGCCGCCTCGTCGGGCGGTGTCGCTATAATAGTTGATAAAGGTGTTGCCTGTAAGCAATTAAACCTCCGAACTTCTCTTGAAGCAGTTGCTGTCCGAGCAGTGCTGCTCAGGAAGCTACTAACAATTACTTCTATTTACATTCCTCCGTGCTATCAACTTTCGAAGACAGAATTTCGAAGCTTCATTGATGAACTTCCTCCGCCATATATAGTCGTTGGTGATCTAAATGCACATAATCCTCTCTGGGGCAACTCCCGTTTGGATGCACGAGGACGCCTAATAGAACACTTTCTGTTTTCGTCAGGTGCATGTTTACTTAACAAAAAAGAATCAACATATTATAGTACTACGCACAACACATACTCTTCTATAGACCTGAGTATTGTCTCGAGTACACTAATTCCTTATCTGGAGTGGTCTGTTCTCAAGAACCCCTTTGGGAGTGACCACTTCCCGATAATGTTGAAGCTAACTAAAGAAGATACATGCTCGCCTGACTTTCCTCACTGGAACACCAAGTCAGTCAACTGGGAACTGTTCCGAGAAAACACATCTTTAGATGGAGGGGACATTGCTGATTTTAATATAGACGATGCTGCGGCATACCTAACAGATTTTATTATTGACGCTACAGCGAAATGTATTAAGGAAACTAAAGGAATGTCTAATAAGCGTCGCATTCCATGGTGGAATGACGATTGTCGGAAAGCGCGAAATAGTCAAAATAAAGCTTGGAGATTACTCCGAAATTACCCAACGGCTGAAAACCTCGACAATTTTAAACAGGTGAAGTCACAAGCTAGAAGAACGCGTCGTCTTGCAAAGAAAGAAAGTTGGAATAAATACATCCCCAGTATAAATTCTTACACCGACGAAACGAAGGTTTGGAATAGGGTAAATAGGTTATTGGGTCGGGAATCACACCCCCTACCCTTGGTAAGTAGCCGAGGTGAGAGCCTAGAGGAGCAGGCGGACTGCCTAGGCGAACACTTTGAATACGTCTCAAGTGCATCAAACTATACAGAAACTTTCTTAAAATTCAAAGAACGCGAAGAGCGACAGCCCCTTAAATGTAAACGTCCATCCAGTGAGTCTTACAACTGCCCATTTACATTAGCTGAACTTAAGGCATCTCTTGCGTGCTGCAGCAACTCAGCGCCAGGTGTTGATCGTATAACATACGAAATGGTCAAGTACCTTCACCCCGAAGCACTAAAAACACTCCTAACTCTCTTCAATAACATGTGGGCAGCTGGGTATATTCCATTGTCATGGAAAGAAGCTATAGTCATCCCAGTATTTAAACAAGGCAAAGATCCGTCTTTGGCCGCCAGCTACAGGCCAATAGCGCTAACAAGCTGTCTATGCAAACTATATGAGAAAATGATAAACCGGCGCTTAATCCACTTTTTAGAAAGTAACAGTATACTAGACCCCCATCAGTGTGATTTCAGAGAGGGGAGGTCAACAACAGACCACCTTGTTTGCATAGAGACATACATCAGACATGCATTTATTCATAGGCAGTTTGTACTTTCGGTATTCCTAGACTTAGAGAAGGCGTATGACACCACATGGCGATTTGGGATTCTCCGTGATCTTGTCACCATGGGCATCCGTGGGAACATGCTAAACACAATTAAAAGTTACCTGTCTAACCGAACCTTTCGCGTAAAAGTGGGAAATGCTCTCTCTAGAACTTTTACCCAAGAGACTGGTGTTCCGCAAGGGGGCGTGCTTAGTTGCACACTCTTTATTGTAAAAATGAACTCCCTGCAGTCAGTCATTCCATGTGCGATGTTTCATTCCGTGTATGTTGATGATGTGCAGATGAGTTTCAAATCATGCAATATGTCTGTCTGCGAGCGACAAGTGCAGCTTGGAATGAATAAATTCTCTAAATGGGCGGATGACAACGGTTTTAAAATAAACACCCAGAAAAGTACTTGCGTACTCTTCTCCAACAAACGAGGGGTAATGCCACTTCCAAATATTACGATCAAGGGAGACCAACTCTAGGTAAGCAGCGAGCATAAATTCCCGGGAACCACTTTAGATTCGAAGCTTACGTTTATTCCCCATAATAAATATGTCAAAATGAAATGTTTGAAAGCGATGAACGTCCTAAAACTCCTGTCACGTACAACATGGGGTAGTGATCGAAAGTGCCTTTTGAAGTCATACAAAAGCCTTGTCGGGTCGCGCCTTGATTATGCCTCTATAATTTATCAATCCGCAACGCCAAGTGCATTAAAAATCCTAGACCCCGTTCACCATCTGGGTATCCGACTTGCAACCGGTGCTTTCAGGACAAGCCCGATCCAGAGCCTCTATGTAGAGTCGAATCAGGGGTCACTTCACCTGCAGCGATCCTATAGCAGTTTCACATATTTTATAAAGGTACGTGCAAGCATCAAGCATCCATCTTATTCAACTATAAACGATATGACCGCTGCCACCCTGTTCCATAATCGACCCACAGTGAAAAAGCCGTTCTCCTTGCGTGTGAGAAACTTATGTGAGGAAATGGGTGTTGCGTTGCTGGAACTCTGTCCTACGCCCACAGCGATACTTTTAGATACTTTTACCGCCGTGGCAGTGGCAGCTTATACACTGTGACACCTCATTTGTTGAGATCACTAAACACGCACCTGAAGCACATATTAAAATGTGTTTTCGAGAACTCCAGTCCAACTACTCATGCGTAGAGTTTTATACTGACGCTTCTAAGTCTCATGCAGGGGTGGCTTATGCAGCCGTCGGACCATCCTTCTCGGAATCCGGCGTGCTGCACCCGGAAACAAGTATATTTACGGCTGAGGGTTATGCACTATTGTCCGCTGTGAAGCATATACGGAAATCAAACATACAAAAATCAATTATATTCACAGACTCGTTAAGCGTCGTAAATGCATTGAGATGCCTTTTCAGATTCAGAAATCCGATAATAATTGAGCTATATTCCGTTCTGTGTACTGCGTACATGTCCAACCAGCATGTTACTATTTGCTGGGTACCTGGCCATAGAAGTATCGAGGGCAATGTGTTAGCTGACCAAATGGCCACGTCAATTATAATGCGCGCTATTAACCCCACCGCTACTGTCCCTGCAACAGATCTAAAACCCTTTCTACGAAAGAAACTGCGAAACCACTGGCAACGCTTGTGGGACACAGAAATAAATAATAAGCTTTATTTGATTAAGCCGCGGTTGGGTTACTGGCCCTCCGCTACAAGAACACGGCGAACTGATGTCCTATTCTGTCGCCTCAGAATAGGACACACTTATGGTACTCATAACTTTCTTCTGACTGGCGATGAACCTCCTACTTGTGGTAGATGTGGTGACAGGCTAACTGTCCTCCACGTCCTCCTGGAGTGTGCGGAAGCTGAAAGGGAGAGAACGAAATATTTTGCTTCAGCATACCGCTATAATCTTCCTTTACATCCGATTATGTTTCTCGGTGAAGAGCCGCTTTTTGATACAAAATCAGTTTTAAGCTTTTTAAAGGATGTAGTACTGAATGTGTTTAGTCCAACATTGAATGTTTTTAGCCCAACAGGTTCATAGCACATCCTCTGTTCAGAGGATGCTGCTGTGATAGCAAATTTCAATGAGCCCAGGCCTCCATGCTCTTGTTTTAAGGGCTCTGTCGAGGCACTGGTGCTCCATGCCAAGTTTTTATTTGACATACTTATCACTTTTAAATCATTTTATGTCTCCATAGCTCACATCATTTGTCATTGCCATAATTTTACCATATGTATATTTTTACACACCTACAGCGACTGTTTTTTAAGGCCCATTTACAGCCACGTCACATTTGTTTTATCTACACTGCACATCCCACAATTCATTATCATCGCTCTAGCGCTCTTTGGCCATATCTGGCCCTTGCGCCAATAAACACCACTAATCAAAAAGAAAAAGACATTAATACGCTGAAGATTCGCGAAAATATCGCATTCAAGGAAGCATGCCGAAGGTGCTCGGCTTTTCACGGCACAACTTACGCTGATGCGGCGCGTCAGGGGGCAGCGTCGCATCACCCTCCGCCACTACCTAGGCCCACGCAAAGTGAGCCATCGGGTGTGGTGGCCGCCCCCATGGTGGAAGCAGCCAAGCCTGCTCCACCTACCAAGCCAGAGACTCAGGTGACTCTAGGGTCGTCGGGTCGACCGACCACGTCTCACCAGGTGAGGTCGCAAATACGCAGCAGCAGCTCGCGTACGCGGGCGTCCAGTGCTTCACGTAAGACAATGAACACAAACACGGTACCTCAGGTACCGAAAACGTGGCGTGGCTTCGTAGAGCGCGCTAAAAGAACCAAGAAACCAATAACAGGGCCCGACAACGGCCCTGCTACTTAAGTTACAACTTCCCACTTGAACAGCCACTTTATTTTCGTACACACAGCACCACTTTCCATCAAATATGGAAACACAGATTCTACAATGGAATGTCAGAGGCCTTCTCACTAACCTCGACGATGTCCAAGAACTTCTACACATTTACTCACCAAAAGTGCTGTGTGTACAGGAATCACACTTAAAATCTAAACACACCAACTTTCTACGCAGTTACATTATTTTCCGAAAGGACCGTGATGATGCCGTGGCATCATCTGGAGGTGTAGCTGTTATAGTTAAGCAAGGTTTAGCATGTAAACACTTGAAACTCCAAACGTCTCTTGAGGCAGTGGCTGTTCGAGTGGTGCTTCTAGGCAGACTTGTCACCGTTTGCTCTATATACATACCTCCACATACTCAACTACGCAAACATGAATTCCAGTCTTTGATGGATGAACTTCCCGAACCCTATCTTGTTCTAGGGGACTTTAATGCACATAACAGGCTATGGGGCGACTCTAGTTTGGACGCCCGAGGTCGACTGATTGAACAGTTTCTTCTCTCTTCAAGCGCTTGTCTCCTGAATCGGAAAGAACCAACCTATTATAACCTCGCTAACAATACCTATTCCTCAATAGACCTGAGCATAGTATCTCCATCGCTTGTGCCTCTACTTCACTGGAAAGTCATCACTAATTCCTACGGAAGTGACCATTTTGCCGTAGTATTGAGCACACCTACATCAACTGAATGCCCGCCCCAGGTTCCAAAATGGCTATTAAGCAAAGCCAACTGGGAACAGTTTTATACCATCACACATATAAATTGGCGCGACATATGCACTTTAGACATTGAAGCGGCTGTCGACTACTTCACAGCTTCTTTGATCGATGCAGCAACAAAAAGCATACCACAAACAAATGGACATCATCGAAAACGACGTGTGCCATGGTGAAACTCAGAGTGCCAAAATGCACGCAGGCAGCAAAACAAAGCATGGAGGGTGCTTCGGAACTCACCAACAGCCGAAAATCTTGCCACTTTTAAGAAAATGAAGTCTCAGGCCAGGAGAACGCGTCGGCAGGCCAGAAGAGAAAGCTGGTACAAGTATTTATCGGGGATTAATTCTTATAACCAAGAGGCTAAAATCTGGAACATGGTTGGTAGAGTAGCAGGAAGACAAGTGCATTCACTCCCACTCGTGAACACACAGGGTGACAGCCTGGAAGATCAGGCAAACTTCCTCGGTGCACACTTCGAGCAGGTCTCTAGCTCGTCACGCTATACTGAAGCTTTTCTAAGATACAAAGCAAAAATTCAAAAGCAGAAACTGCAATACAAGTGTACAAAATACGAGGCATTTCGAGGCATTTCTCCTGTCTACCGGTGATTCACCATATTGTGAGAGATGTGGGCAGCCCCTTACGGTTCTCCACATTCTCGTCCAGTGCAATGAGCTGGATGCTCTAAGGAAAAAGCACTTTTTACTGCCCTACCGGCAGCAGCTCCCTCTACACCCTGGGATGCTCATCGGTAGGGATCCGCTTTTTAAACTGCAAACACTGTTTACGTTTTTAAAAGATGTGCAAAGCTTTCACCCAATATTTCTAGGTCATCCGTAGCACGACCCCTACAGAGTGGTCGTGGCTGCTGTGACTACATCTTCATCATGGTTTTATTATCATGACATTTTGCCATCCGCTATCACTACTCATATGTCACGCCACTGTCATGATTTTATTACTTTCATGTTTTAACCCGCGTTAGAGCGAGGAATTTTAAGGCCCCTTTACAGCCACGCACCATATTGCCACAAACACACATTGTTCATATCTGTAGTCAATTGAAATGGCGCTCTTTGGCCATCAATTGGCCCTTGCGCCACTAAAAACTACTCATCATCATTACTGCCTTGCGATACGGAATCCTGCAAGATCTACTGTCTTTCGGAATAAGTGGCAGGTTGATTATCATCTTAACAGATTATCTGTCTGAAAGAAAGTTCCGTGTAAGAATAGGTACTGTGTTATCGCGCACATTTCTTCAAGAAAATGGAATGCCGCAGGGAGGAGTATTACGCTGCACACTATTTATAGTTAAAATGAACTCTCTTCGCTCTGCTCTTCCACCTGCGATATCGTACTCTCTATACGTGGACGACATTCAAATTAGTTTCAAATCGTGTAACTTGACTGTATGCGAACGCCAGATACAGTTAGGTGTTAACCGACTTGCAAAATGGGCTGACAAGAATGGTTTTACGTTTAACACTGACAAGGCTACTAGTGTGCTGTTCTCGAGACGACGAGGTGTGCATCCTGACCCCTGCATACTAATGAATGGACAAAACATAGTCATCGCGAAAGAACAAAAATTCGTCGGTGTAATTTTTGATTCCAAACTCACCTTCATCCAGCACATAAAACAGCTGAAGTTATAATGTCTCAAGACCATGAACCTTTTGGAGATTTTATCGCATCAGTCGTGGGGGACAGACAGGCACTGTCTCATATCTCTGTTTCGAAGCCTGGTTCTGTCACGTATAGACGATGGATGCATAGTATATCAGTCAGGTTCAAGGACAGCACTGAAAATGTTGGACCCTGTATTCCACCTAGGTATCCGGCTGGCACTTGGTGCCTTCCGTACCAGCCCTATTCAAAGCCTTTATGCAGAGACAGATCAGTGGCCACTAGACTATTAGCACACGTATCTAGGAGTCAACTATGCAGTTAAGATCATGTCTCTGAAGCAGCACCCATGTAAAACACTTATGAACGATGTGACTACTACCCAGTTATACCTGAACCGTCCTTCTATCGCCCCACCGTTTCCATTGGCAATAAGACCTGCAGTAGAAAAACTTGCAATTTTCTTCAATGACTTGGAGGAAAGTGACCATGCCGAACACATCCCTCCCTGGCAGCATGTCCAGTCACTTGTGACTGGTCTTTCAAAAACATCATGAAGGAAAATTGTCCAAGTGCACTTATTGAGCAACATTTCTTGGTCCTCGAACACAAATATCGTTCAACCGCGTTCTTCTCTGATGGCTCAAAGTCTCAAACATCTGTATCTTGTGCAGCCTATGGACAAAATTTCTCGGACACCAGAACCATGCATACACATACCAGAATTTTCACAGCGGAAGCCTATGGTATCCTGCTTATTATACAACACATTAAACAACACAAGATACAAAAGTCTATAGCGTACACGGATTCTTTAGGTGTTGTCAGGGCCCTGTCTTGCGGCAAGTACAGCAAAAACCCTACTTTCAACAAGCTCCTCAACGAAATCTATGCAGCCTACAACCTAAAACTTTCTATTGTTATTTGCTGGGTTTCAGGTCATTCTGGAATTGCGGGCAATGAAATAGTGGACAAGAATGCACGAGAAGTCGCTGGTCGGCAAACCATAGATATAACCTCTGTTCCCGGTGTAGATCTAAAACCTGTTGTACGTAGAGCTCTACGCAACCACTGGCAAGCTGAATGAGACAGAGAAGCCGACAACAAACTCCACCTTGTAAAACCCCATCTGAGAAAAGTTATCCCACAAAAACTCAACAGGTTCGCCGAAGTCACTCTAACACGGCTCAGAATAGGCCACACTTATGCCACACATAAACACCTTTTGACAGGCACTGATCCACCTACATGTATACACTGTGGAGAGAGTCTAACCGTTGTGCATGCCCTCATACAATGTCCTGCGTTTCACCAAGCACGACTGACCCATTTCAGGGAGCTCTGTCGATATTGCCACGTTCCATTTCCCAAGTTTTTGTTGTCGTTCCTGGGCGCCGCACCATTCTCGGCGCGGGCCGCGCCTGCGGGTTTCGGGAGGGTTCCGGACTGTAGTGGATCGTTTCGGTGGGGTCGCGCCCACTGTGCGGGCGGTACGGATTGTTCTGGGGCCTGCGCCGCCGCCGGTGGTGGCGCTGGAGCATTCGACGGCGGGGGTGTGGGTGCCGGCGCGCTTCGCCGCTTGTCAGTAGTTGATCGAAGGCCGACGCTGCGTTCGCCGCTATCAGTCCGAGACTGCTATCTGTGCAAGACTGCTGCTGTAATTTGACTTTCCCTTTACCGGGCACAGGTTCGCCCAAATAAACAGTTAAATCCCAACACGAAGTTTCCTGTCTTCGGCCACGTCACGACCACCTGACATCTGGTGGAGGTGCTGCTTCGTTCATGTACCGGACGCCCCCGTCAAGCCGTGAACCCAGCCCCCGTCGCGGAGAAGACACCGACGCCAACCAAGAGCAGCGAACGAGCCGCCGACAGCAAGGTCTCCCACCGGAGTACGGCCTTCTTCAAGACAAGGCGCGGAAGACCAAGACCATGACCTCGACTGCAGCGACAATGACAACCGGAGCGTCCCAGCCCGCGATCTTCATTCATCAACCCAGGGAACCACCAACGTTCCATGGCTCATCGTTTGAAGACCAGGAAACCTGGCTAGAAACATACGACCGTGTGGCCGCCCTCAACCACTGGTACAACGACGAAAAGCTCCGTCATGTGTACTTCTACCTGGAAGACACCGCAAGGACCTGGCTAGAGAATCGGGAGTCCACGCTCCGAACGTGGGATGTCTTCTGCGGCGCATTTCTGCAAACGTTCGCGAGCGTCGCTCGCAAAGAGAGGGCCGCTGCTCTACTCGAGACCCGGGTTCAGCTACCAAATGAAAAGGTTTGTATTTTCACAGAAGAGATGACCCGCCTATTCCGTCACGCTGACCCAGACATGCCTGAGGAAATGAAAGTTCGTTTCCTCATGCGAGGGGTCAAACAGGAGCTCTTCGCGGGACTAATGAGAAATCCACCGAACACCGTCCAAGAATTTGTATCCGAGGTGACCACCATCGAAAAAACGCTGGACATGCGCACCAGACAGTATAATCGTCACCTGACTCCAGAATGCGCTGCTGCTCAAGCCAGTGACTCCGACGACCTGCGTGAAACGATCCGAGCGATCGTGCGGGAAGAGCTGCGCAAACTGTTGCCTTCGGCGCAGCCTCAAGTGGATTCGATCGCCGACATTGTGCGAGAAGAAGTCCGGCGATCGCTTCGAATTCCCGAAACACCGCCGCCCGAGCCAGAAACTATAAGCTACGCCGCTGCAGTGCGCCACAACGCTCCTCCCCGTCCACGCCAAAACGCCGCCCCGTCGCACTTCCGTCGCCAGACGCCACCGCCGCCACCACCCCCACCGACATCCTACCGTTCCCCAGCGGGCCAGCGCAGTGCACCGAGGAAAACGGACGTTTGGCGTGCACCTGACAACCGCCCGCTCTGCTACCACTGCGGCGAGGCCGGGCACAGATACCGCCGTTGCCAGTACCGACAGATGGGACTGCGTGGCTTCGCCGTCAATGCACCGCGTCCACAGCCAGGAGATCAGCCACGTGACATCGCCGACTACCTGGCAGGAACTCAATGGACACCACGAAGTCCTTCCCGTTCGCCGTCGCCCAGCCGCCGCATGTCACCGCACCTCCGGCAGTACTCTGGCCCAACGCGGGGCCGGTCTCCTAGCCCGTATCCGGGAAACTAAGGGCAGCAACCGGTGGATGTGCGGTTGCTGTGCGACGAACTACCGAAAATCCTCCGACGACGACGACGCCGCGACGGAGCTTTTTGAACACAACACCAACCAGGCAAAGCCCTGAAGGCAAAACCTCACTTACCGAAGGTGGCCGGACGACGCAACATGGAAGTAGCGGAACAAGCCGACGCAGCCGTGACCCGACGCCACGCCCTAACTGTAATGCGAGACGGCGAACTAGCGACCTCGACGTTCTTATCGACGGCCACAGTGTGACTGCTCTCGTCGATACTGGAGCCGACTATTCTGTCATCAGTGAGTCATTCGCCGCAAAGTTAAAGAAAGTTAGGACAGCTTGGAAAGGCCCTGAAATCCGCACAGCCGGAGGTCATCTCGTAACGCCTGCAGGAATCTGCACAGCGAGAGTCACCATTAACGGCCGTATTTATCCTACAGACTTCGTAGTCCTACAGCGTTGCTCGAGAGATATCATCCTTGGCATGGACTTTTTATGCCTCCATGGTGCTGTCATCAACCTAAAAACAAGGTCGATAACGTTATTTACAGAAGAAGCACTACCGCCGCGCACGCCGTCAGGACACCATGCCTTGAATGTGCTAGAAGAACAAGTCACCATTCCGCCTCGCTCAAGCGTCATTATTTCAGTCGGCGCTCCTAAATCACCTGACTTGGAAGGCGTCGTTGAAGGCAGTCAGCATGTTTGGTCACCCGAAGTATTTGCGTCGCAAGAGGAATTGCAGAGCTGCGGGGAGGCAAAGCAACGGTTATGCTCACGAATTTCAGCAATGAGTGCAAACATGTGAACAAAGGAACAACGGTCGCATACATCGAAAAAATTGTCGAAGCCACCAGTGCTTTCGCCCTCGCCGATTCTGCGGAACCTGCTCAGAGGAACCAAGCCCCTCCCATAGCTTTCGACGTCAGTCCCAGACTTCCGAACGATAAGCAAGAACAGCTCAAGGCCCAGCCCCTGCAATACGAAGATTGCTTTTCGTCGTCATCGAAAATTCGGCAGACCCCAATAACGAAACATCGAATCATAACCGAAGAAAATGCCAGACCACTCCGTCAGAGTCCGTACAAGGTTTCGACGCGAGAACGTGAGGCCATGAAGAGACAAGTTGATGAAATGCTGCGAGATGACATTATCCAGCCATCCAAGAGTCCGTGGGCATCCCCCGTGGTGTTAGTCAAGAAAAAGGTTGGGACCCTACGTTTCTGCGTCGATTATCGCCGCCTGAACAAAATCACAAGAAAGGACGTGTATCCTCTCCCACGTATAGACGACACACTTGATCGGCTCCATAACGCCAAGTACTTCTCGTCAATGGACCTCAAGACTGGCTATTGGCAAATCGAAGTCGACGAAAGAGACCGAGAGAAGACTGCGTTTATAACACCGGACGGCCTCTTCGAGTTTAAGGTGATGCCCATCGGCCTTTGCTCAGCGCCTGCAACTTTTCAACGCGTTATAAATACAGTACTGGCAGGATTGAAGTGGCAGACTTGCCTTGTGTACTTGGACGACGTCGTCGTGTTTTCCTCGAGTTTCGACGAGCATCTTCGGCGCCTTGAAGCTGTACTTCAAGCCATCAAGACGTTCGGACTCACACTGAAGCCAGAAAAGTGCAGATTTGCGTATGAGGAGTTCTTGTTTCTGGGGCACGTTATCAGCAAGTCTGGAGTTCGTCCCGATCCACGGAAAACCGCCGCCATCGCCGACTACCCGCCGCCCACTGACAACAAGGCCGTGCGCCGATTCCTGGGCCTGTGCGCCTATTATCGGCGGTTCGTGAAAAACTTCGCCCGCATCGCCGATCCTCTCACAAACCTTACCAAGGCCGACGCAGAGTTCAAGTGGGAAACGCCACAGGAACACGCTTTCCAGGAGCTTAAACATCGCCTCCAGACGCCTCCGTTACTTGCCCATTTCGACGAATTTGCCGAGACAGAAATACATACTGACGCAAGCAGCATAGGTCTTGGCGCCGTT
Organism: Rhipicephalus microplus; assembly: GCF_043290135.1. Taxonomy (NCBI): domain Eukaryota; kingdom Metazoa; phylum Arthropoda; class Arachnida; order Ixodida; family Ixodidae; genus Rhipicephalus; species Rhipicephalus microplus. Next base: position 207,143,836 of record NC_134702.1, read on the forward strand.
CTTGTGCAGAGGGTTGACAGACTTGAAAGGGTTATAAGTTACGCCAGCCGATCGCTATCCAAAGCAGAAACAAATTATTCCACAACAGAAAAGGAGTGCCTCGCCATCATCTGGGCTACGTCGAAATTTCGCCCCTACCTCTACGACAGGCCCTTCAAAGTTGTAAGCGACCACCACGCCTTGTGTTGGCTAGCCACCTTGAAGGACCCTTCAGGTTGCCTCGCACGATGGAGCCTGAGACTTCAAGAATATGACATTACTGTCATTTACAAGTCCGGCAAAACGCTCCGACGCTGACTGTCTCTCTCGTGCCCCTGTCGACCAACCGCTACCCGACGACCCGGATGACGACTACTTCTTGGGAACGATAACTACCGACGACTTCACTGAACGACAGCGGGCCGACCCGGAACTTAAGGCCCTAATAGAATACCTCGAAGGCAGGACCGCCGAAGTCCCGAAGGTATTCAAGCGCGCACTTGCGTCATTCTTTCAACGAAACGGTCTTCTACAAAAGAAAAACTTTTCACCGCTTCGAGCTAAGTACCTCCTTGTGGTGCCTTCAGCTCTGCGACCAGAACTCCTGCAGGCCCTGCACGACGATCCGACGGCAGGGCACCTCGGTGTTTCCCGCACGCTCGCGAGGATACAAGAAAGGTACTGCTGGCCACGTCTTACCACCGACGTCACTCGTTATGCGAGGACATGCCGGGACTGTCAGCGACGCAAGACACCGCCGACAAGGCCAGCGGGACTTCTGCAGCCAATTGATCCACCTTGCCGACCTTTCCAGCAGATTGGTATGCCCGCACGGGGCACCTTGAGTAATCTAGGTGATGGTGAGTGGCGACACCGCGGACCCCGAGCTCCCAACATAAGCTGTGCCCAACCGTGGCGAGGTGTTTATAGGTGAAGGGTAGAAGCCGTAAACGGTGGCCGTCGGAGCCTTGGTCAAGCTCCGGCCGATGGGCTCCCTGCCTGTCTACCAGGCAGGGAGCTCCGGGACCTCTCTCGGCATCAGGGTAAACCGAGCGACGAAAGTACCCCCGTTCCCTGCTTTTCAATCTGTCACATGGCATTTTCCAAACCCCCCCAAACGTGATCGGCCCCCGAAAAGGGGCCGCACCGAAGTTTCTTTCCCACCACTACCTAACTTGAGTCCTCCCAAACCGAACAACTTCCCTCGCTTCATGGTGATGGAATCGGTCGACCAATCCAAACCTCTTTCTTCACTGTCGGTATTTCCTGTGTCAAAGTTTCTTGAGAGTGTTGTTGGAGAGTCGTACAAGGCCAAAAAACAACGAACTGGCGAAGTCCTTGTCGAGCTCAGTAGACAGGACCAGGCCGACAAGCTCCTTGCTCAAACCCGCATCGCCGATCTGGCCATTCGAGTCACGCCCCACCGCAGCCTCAACAGCTCCCAGGGCGTGATTTCGGAGCCAGATCTGGCAAACGAGACAGAGGCCGACCTCCTTGAAGGCCTGCGAAACCAAGGTGTGACGGCAGTTCGGCGCATTACCATCAGAAGAGATGACAAGGAAATACCCACTAGGCACATAATCCTCACATTTGATCGGTCCAATCTTCCAGATTATAATAATGCAGGCTTTATCCGGTGCTCCGTCCGAGCGTACATCCCGAACCCGCGGCGCTGTTTCAAGTGCCAGAGGTTCGGGCATGGTACTAACTCGTGTCGGGGCCAAATAACCTGTGCCAAGTGCGCCCAACATGACCATCCCACTGATAATTGTAGCTCTCAACAACTTCTCTGCATCAACTGTCAGGGCCCACACGCGGCGTACTCCAGAAAATGCGAGAAGTTTCAATTGGAAAAGAAAATAATAAACATAAAGGTCACAGAGAACATCACCTTCCCGGAGGCGCGAAGGAGGTTCGCCTCTTTCCCTCTGGGGAGGTACGCCGACGCAGCTCGCCGGGGGGCGGAGCGGCGTCTTGTTTCGGCGGGGACCCAGTACCGCGAGTCGGACTTGGTCCCGCCCCCGCCCCCCCCCCCCCCCCTGGGTTGCCTCTTGCAGCCCAATCTGTCGCCACACCGCTTGCTGAGGCAGCAGCGGATGTGGTGCAAACCAGTTCTGTCGGGACCGGTGTCGCTCCCGCCTCGGCCTCCCCGTCCTCCAGTGCGTTGGAGGGTGCCGAGATGATGGACACCGCGGGCACCGCACCGGATCCCACCGCCACCGCACCGCCCGTGCCACCTGTGGCACCCCCGGGGGTGGCGGCTCAAACGAAGGGCTCCCGAAAGGGGGCCAAGTCCGGGGGGTCCGGCTCGACGGGCACCCCTCGGACATCTGATGATGACATGGATGTCTGGCCGTTCCTGCCTGCCACGCAGCGCAAGGAGCGGCCTGTGACGGCTAATCCTTCAGAAGGGCCTAAAAAGCCCAAGCCAAGAGTAACAGCCCCGAAAGACGACACATGAACACACACAAACACACACACTCCAGTCTTCTTAAATTCAAATAATGGGAACAGAAAACATAATCCAATGGAACTGCAGAGGTCTCCTTAAAAACCTGGACGATGTGTATGAGATTCTGCATGACAGACAGCCAAGTATCATGTGTCTCCAGGAAACCCACCTTAATTCTAAAAACACAAATTTCTTAAATAGGTATATGGTATTCAGAAAGGACAGGGTTGGCTGCATCCACTCCTCAGGAGGTGTTGCTATTATCGCACTGAAGTCATTAGCATGCCACCCTATCTCTTTAAACACTGTCCTCGAGGCTGTAGCGATCCGTACAATAATATTTAATAAGTTGATAACGGTATGCTCCGTTTACATCTCCGGATTTTTCACTTGTGAGCTCTGACTTCGAGGCGCTGGTCGACCAGCTGCCCGAACCGTACATCCTCATAGGCGACCTTAATGCGCACAACCCTCTTTGGGGCTCCTCCAGAACGGATGCCCGAGGTCGCCTAATAGAGAAGTTTCTTACATCCTCCGGATCATGCCTTTTCAACAAAAAAACAGCCTACATACCATAACTTAGGACACAATACATACTCGCATCTTGACTTGGCTATTGGGTCCGCAGCTCTCTTTCCATGTCTTGAGTGGGGTGTGGGCACGGACCCATATGGTAGCGACCATTTCCCCACCTCATTAACGTATCTAGGTACAGGCCCGAGCAGTTCATCTTCCCATAAAAGGTTTAATGAATCAAAAGCAAACTGGAGCACATTCACACAAACATCTCAACTACACCACACATCCATAGAACACCTACACGTGGAGGAAGCCGCCCAACTCATCACGGCGCACATCCTTGACGCCGCCGAAATGTCCATTCCCCTGGCCTCCAGTGCGTCCTGCAACCCAAGGCGGCCCTGGTGGAACGAGGACTGCAGGCGGGCGCGACAGGCCCAGAACAAAGCGTGGGGTGTCCTTCGCCGGTACCCCACGTCGGACAACCTCATTTCGTTTAAACGGGCAAAGGCTTTTGGGAAGCGAGTGCGTCGTGAGGCGAAAAAGGACAGCTGGCGCACCTTCCTCACTTCCATCAACTCATACACTGACACACACAAAGTCTGGACACGAATACGCAAACTAAAAGGACAACAGACACACAGCCTGCCCCTGGTTAGTACAACAGGGGACACACTGGAAGACCAGGCTAACACACTCGCACAACACTTCCAACACGTGTCCAGCTCAGCACACTACACAAACACTTTCATGAAACACAAAACATCTGTTGGAAAAAAGCCCTTACACGACAAAGAGAAATCGAACAGTTCTTACAACTCTGAATTCACTCTCTATGAGTTGAGGGCTGCCTTGAGCACGTGCAAACCTTCAGCTCCAGGTGCAGATAAGGTTACATACACCATGATACAGCACCTACACCCAGACACTCTTGAAACACTCTTACACCTATACAATAAAATATGGCTTTTGGGGCACATTCCTCGCTCTTGGAGGGAGGCCATAGTAGTAGCTTTCCTAAAGGAAGGGAAGGTCCCTTTCTCTCCTGCCAGTTATCGTCCCATTGCCCTGACTAGCTGCCTGTGTAAGCTCTTCGAGAAGATAATAAACAGGAGACTTGTGTACTTTCTCGAGTTCAACGGTCTTCTCGAGGGCTGCCAGGCAGGCTTCAGGGCGGGGCGTTCTACCAACGATCAACTCGTTGCATTAGAGGCATATGTAAAAGATGCTTTCCTCCACAAGCAGTACTGCATGACAGTATTTTTTGATTTAGAAAAGGCGTATGATACTGCTTGGAGGTATGGTATCCTCATTGATCTCAAGTCTTTTGGCATTTCGGGTAACATGTTCAACACGCTTGCCAGTTACATTTCCGAAAGAACGTTTCGCGTGCGTGTTGGAACTGCACTATCTAGAGTTTATGTTCAGGAAAATGGAGTGCCACAAGGTGGAGTTTTAAGTTGCACCCTTTTCATTGTGAAAATGAAGTCACTGAGGAAGGCATTGCCACCGTCGATTTCCTGCTTAATTTATGTAGACGACGTACAATTATCTTTTAAGTCTTGTAACCTATCTGTCTGCGAGCACCAAGTACAGCTTGGTGTTAGCAAGCTAGCTGGCTGGGCAGATAGGAACGGGTTTAAATTTAACCCGGGGAAGTGCACTTGTGTTCTTTTTTCTAAGAGGCGTGGTATCCGGCCGGATCCTGACATTCATCTTAATGGTGTGTCAATTCCCGTCAAAAAGGAACACAAGTTTTTAGGAATAATCTTTGACGAAAAGCTGACATTCATCCCACACATAAAACAACTAAAACATAAATGCTTAAAAACACTGACAATCATGAAGGTTCTCTCGCACATTTCTTTTGGTGCTGACAAACAACTTTTATTACGTGTTTTTACCAGCCTAATAGGTTCGCGATTGGACTATGGTAGCGTTGTTTATGGGTCAGCAAGTAAGACATCCCTCAAAATGCTGGACCCGGTACTCCATCTGGGGCTCCGCCTGGCGTGTGGTGCATTCCGGACTAGTCCGGTCGAAAGCCTCTATGTGGAGTGTAACAAATGGAACCTGCAACGTCAGCGAGCATACACAGATCTCCTTTATGCTTTTAAACTTTCATCCATGCCTCACCATCCTTTTAAATCAGTTTTTTATGATACGTCCATGACTGAACTCCTTTTAAACCGACCATCGTTCTCTGCGTCTTTCTCCTACAGAGCTAGAGAGGAAGCGTCAGAGCTTTCTGTCTCTTTTCTAGACACCATCCAAAGTTCTCCAACAGATTTTATAGCACCATGGCATCTCCGCGCTGTCTTATGTGACACATCTTTTACACATATAGATAAAAACCGAGCTCCCACATGTGCTATTCTGCAGCATTTCTTGCATCTGCAGCATAAGTATCAATGTGCTGAATTTTATACGGACGCCTCTAGAACTGCCACCTCTGTGTCCTGCGCTGCGCATGGACCCGGCCTTAGTGTCACTAAAACGCTGAATAGTCATACTAGTATCTTTACCGCAGAGGCGTATGGTGTTCTTCTTGTTGTTAATCATATACTTCAAAGCGACATCTCACAATCCATTATCTATACAGACTCCCTCAGTGTTGTGCGGGCACTGTCGTCAACAATGCCTTCTAAAAACCATGTTGTCAATCTAATTGTCAAAGCTGTTATGTCTGTGTATGTACGCAACCTTGAACTGGTTCTTTGTTGGGTCCCTGGCCACTGTGGTATAGCCGGGAACGAAGCAGCGGATCGAATGGCTGCTGCTGCTACACTCCTAAATACAGTAGACATAACCACATTACCCTACACCGACGTGAAACCACACATCAGACAACAACTTCGTAAAACATGGCAAACACACTGGAGTGAACAAACAGACAACAAGTTACACGTAATAAAACCACATTTGGGACCATACACCACCGACGCACGTAATAGATACACTGAAGTCGCCTTGGCCAGATTACGGATAGGGCACACTCATGCAACGCACTCGCACCTTCTCACTGGGTCTCCAAGACCTCTGTGCAGCAGGTGCGGAGAGGCCCTATCCGTGATCCACATCCTGATACAATGTAAGGCACTTGACACAACACGACGCAAATACTTCCCACAACTACACACGCGACATATTCCACCACACCCGTCACACTTCATAGGAGATGAAGCACTGTTTTCAGTCAAACGCGTTTTAGAATTTCTTACCGACGTGAAATTTTTACATCTCATTTCTTATCATGCTTGATAACCTGGCCCCTTAGACCAGTCATCTTCCATTACGTTGTGTTTTACTTTGTATATTTTTACTGAGATGTTCTTTTACTTCCTTGTCACTTTAATGTAATCACTTCTGTTTGGCGCTCTTTGCCCTTAGTCGGCCTTGCGCCATAAAACTCTAAACTCTAATCTAATCTAGCAGATTGGTATGGACCTACTGGGGCCGTTCCCGACGTCGGCTTTCGGAAACAAGTGGATCGTGGTAGCTACGGACTACCTCACCCGCTACGCCGAGACAAAAGCCCTGCCAAAAGGCAGTGCATCCGAGGTAGCTAAGTTCTTCGTCGAAAATATCATCCTACGTCACGGTGCCCCGGAGGTCCTTATCACCGACAGAGGAACGGCATTCACTGCCGACTTAGCTCAAGCGATCTTGGCATACAGCAAAACAAACCACCGCCGGACGACAGCGTACCACCTACAGACCAACGGCCTCACCGAGCGGCTTAACAAGACGATTGCCGACATGCTGTCAATGTACGTCGATGTCGAACACAAGACGTGGGACGCCATTCTTCCGTATGTGACCTTCGCATACAACACGGCGGTGCAGGAGACGACGCAGATATCTCCATACAAATTGGTCTACGGAAGGAGCCCGGCAACGACGCTCGATGCCATGTTACCCAACGTCACCGACGAAGAAAACCTCGATGTGAGCGAGTACCTTCAACGCGCCGAAGAAGCCCGACAACTTGCGCGTCTCCGTATCAAGAATCAACAGGCGACCGACAGCCACCGTTACAACCTTCGACGACGCTTCGCGGAATACCAGCCCGGTGAACGTGTTTGGGTGTGGACGCCGATACGCCGACGTGGACTAAGTGAAAAGCTTCTGCGACGGTACTTCGGACCGTACAAGATGGTTCCACGTCTCGACCCACTTGATTACGAGGTTGTCCCCGACTGCATCACGAACTCTCAACGACGCCGATCGCGACCTGAAGTCGTCCATGTCGCGCGCCTCAAGCCGTTTCATGCACGTTAACAAACTGAAACAGTGTTTTTTGTATTATTGTTGTATTGTAATTTATTCATCGTACTTTCTTGCATTATTATTGTACCTTCATCTTCATTGTACTTTCTTGCATTATTATTGTACCTTCATCTTTAGTTAAAGCATCGGGACGATGCCTTTTTTTCAGAGGGGGGCAATGCCACGTTCCATTTCCCAAGTTTTTGTTGTCGTTCTGGGGCGCCGCACGATTCTCGGCGCGGGCCGCGCCTGCGGGTTTCGGGAGGGTTCCGGATTGTAGTGGATCGTTTCGGTGGGGTCGCGCCCACTGTGCGGGCGGTGCGGATTGTTCTGGGGCCTGCGCCGCCGCCGATGGTGGCGCTGGAGCATTCGACGGCGGGGGTGTGGGTGCCGGCGCGCTTCGCCGCTTGTCAGTAGTTGATCGAAGGCCGACGCTGCGTTCGCCGCTATCAGTCCGAGACTGCTATCTGTGCAAGACTGCTGCTGTAATTAGACTTTCCCTTTACCGGGCACAGGTTCGCCCAAATAAACAGTTAAATCCCAACACGAAGTTTCCTGTCTTCGGCCACGTCACGACCACGTGACAATATCATATCCCACTTCATCCAGCGCTGTTTTTATCACTTGATGCAGTGGTTGACCTTAAGAGACTTCTTCATTATCTTGGGAAAGTAAAATTTTTAACAATGATATCATTCCATCCTAGGCACCAGGCTGCACCTCAAGGGTGAGGTACCCCCTGGTACATAAAAAGTATGTCTGAGCCTTCGCAGTTCTTGCTCAGGCAAGGACTTCAGCTGGAAGGGTCTTAGGCCTTGCAGACTAATTTATCGTCACAGACTTCAGCCAAAGAAATGAAGGTTTTTAACTAAGTGACATTCCTTTTTAAACAAAGTGACATTCTGTTAAATGTACTGCGTTTTAAATGGTTCGTAGATATTTATTTTAATATTTATTCATGTTTTAATCATTTGTTTTAATTTTTAAACTAATAACCGAAATGAAACAACACTTGTACTGGCGCTCTTTGGCCTTAGATGCCCTTGCGCCAATAGAACTTAACGTAATAATAATAAATAATCCTCACTTCATTTCACTTCCAATTTTTTCTGGCGGCAAGGGTTAACCTAGTGTAAATATCCAACCTTGGGTAGATATATTAGGTTATAGCGGCCATGTACGGCTGGCGCCTGCGCCTCCTTCGCGTCTCGCAGCGTCCCCTTGTTGGGCTCGGTGGTGGGTGGCTGGCATGGCCGCCGAATAAGCTATCAAATTTATGGGAACCCCTGGCCCTCTCACAACAAATCGCCCCTCCAAGAAGTGGCGCACCGATGCAACTTTTGAATTTATTCCAAACAAAAAGATAACTTCCCGAAGTACCACATTATCCACTGTGAAAGTACAGAAAAGACAGTTAGAAGCATTTCACCTTTCCTTGTGTCGAAATGCCTTATAGAAACGGTGGGCGCAGGCTACAAGGCCACAAAGACCGCCAGTGGTGACCTGTTACTTGAAATAAAAGACAACGCACAGTACCCGAGACTACATAAACTCACAGCATTTGGGGATCAGCCTATCACAATCACACCGCATCGAATCATGAACAGAGTGAAGGGTGTTGTATCAGATGGAGACCTGATGGACCTCTCTGATGATGAACTTCTAACAGGCTGGAAAGAGGAAAATGTCATTCACGTGCAGCGTATCAAAATAAGAAGAGAAAATAAGGAAATCCCAACGAAGCACATCATTCTAACTTTCGCATCTAGCACCCTCCCCACTGAAATAGCAACAGGATATCTTAAACTGCCACTTAGACCATACTTACCCAACCCGTGGCGCTGCTTTAAGTGTCAGAGGTTCGGGCACGGCTCCCAGATCTGCCGAAGACAGCTTACCTGCGCGAAATGCGGCACCAAAGGTCATACCGCTGACGATGACTGTCAGCTACAAGTCCACTGCGCAAATTGTGAGGGTGACCAACCTGCATATTCCAGGTCATGCGTGGCCTGGAAAATGGAAAAAGAAATTATTAATACAAAGTTTAAATTGAACATAAGCTTCCGTGAAGTGCGGCAGTGCGTTTCCCCGAATTTTGCTGGGAACACATCGTATGCCGAAGTGGTGCGAGGGGGGTCAGCACCACTTCGGTTTTCGGCAATGCCTTGGACCATGCCCAGCGTGCCGAGGCAAACGCCACAAGCCTCCATGGGGGGAGCAGCCTCGGCTGCCCCACCCTCCTTGAATACAGCCCCACCGAAGGCCCTTGTGAACCTTGGCAGTAGCCAGGGTACCACACAAACTAAAGAGGTCCCCTCGACATGCAGCCCGGTGGGGTTTAAGTCTCCGTCTGTCACGACGAAGCCTACAACGAAAACAACATTATCTGTCGCCTCTCCTGAGGCGATGGACACATCAACTGCACCGGCACAGACTGCGCCAAAGGAGCGGCGGGGCTCCCTCGACCGCTCTGAAAAAAGACAAAACGGTAATTACAGGGCCTTCTAAAGGCTCACTCATTTCGTACACACAGCACTTCTTTACTCCGATAATGTAGACACAAATTATACAATGGAACGTCAGAGGACTACTTCGAAACCTCGCCGATGTCCAAGAACTTCTACACAAACATTCTCCAAAAGTGCTGTGTGTACAGGAAACACACTTAAAATCCAAGAATACAAATGTTTTGCGTCAGTATGTTGTTTTCCGAAAGGACAGAGATGATGCTGTGGCGTCATCTGGTGGTGTAGCCATTATTGTTAATCAAGGAGTAGCATGTAGTCTACTACCACTACTAACATCCCTAGAGGCAGTGGCTGTTCGAGCAGTTCTATTGAATAAGCTCGTCACCATCTGCTCTCTATACATACCACCGCAACACCGCCTGGAAAAACATGATTTCCAGTCTTCAATAGATAAGTTACCAGAACCTTATTTGGTTCTAGGGGACCTGAATGCGCACAGTGGTTTATGGGGTGACTGTCGATGTGATGCACGAGGTCGTCTCATTGAACAGTTCCTCTTTTCATCAGGTGCTTGTCTGTTGAATAGAAAAGAGGCAACATATTATAACCTTGCAAACAATACTTACTCTTCCATAGACCTCAGTATCGCATCTCCTTCACTTGTACCATTACTTCAGTAGAATGTCATAAATAATCCATACGGAAGTGACCATTTCCCTTTAGTTTTGAGTACACCAATAATAAATCAATGTCCTCCACATGTTCCCAAATGGCTGGTAAACAAAGCCAACTGGGTACAATTTCAAAAGCTTACTCACTTAAGTTGGACTGACATATGCGGATTAGACATAGATGAAGCTGTGCAGTACTTCACGGCTTTTCTTACTGACGCAGCAACCAAGTGCATTCCACAAACATCTGAACTGCCCGGCTAACGACACGTTCCGTGGTGGAACACTAAGTGTCAGAGTGCGCGTAAGGAACAGAACAGGGCATGGAGGTTGCTGCAGAACTCGCCGACAGCGGAAAATCCTGAGAGCTTTAAGAAAATAAAATCTCGAGGCATGAGAACGCGTCGGCAGGCCCGAAGAGAAAGCTGGCACAAGTTTTTATCAGGGATAAATTCATATACACAAGAGGCTAAAGTTGGGACATGGTTCCTAGGGTAGCAGTAAGACAAGTACGCTCCCTCCCACTTGTAAACACACAAGGTGACAGCCTGGAATATCAAGCGAACTTCCTTGGTGCACACTACGAGCAGGTGTCTAGCTCGTCACACTACACTGAAGCTTTCCAAAGATACAAAGCAAAGATAGAAAAGCAGAAACTAGAATTCAAGTGCACAAATTACGAGGCATACAACCAACCTTTCAACTTAGCTGAGCTACAAACATCACTAAACTCTAGCAGTAATTCTGCACCAGGCTACGACCGTGTCACGTATGAAATGTTGAAAAACCTGTTGCCTAAAACGCGAAAAATTTACTCTCTCTATACAATGCTATCTGGCTTTTTGGCACCATCCCTGCTTTCTGGAAAGAGGCTATTGTTATCCCTATTTTGAAACAGGGCAAGGACACTTCCTCAGTTTCAAGTTATAGGCCCATTGCACTAATCAGCTGCCTTTGTAAACTTTTTGAAAAAAATGATAAACCGCTGACTTTTACATTTACTTGAAACACACAATCTGCTTGACCAGTTCCAGTGTGGGTTTCGAGAGGGTAGATCCACCACCGACCATCATGTGCGTATTCAGGCACAAATCCGAGACGCTTTGTCCACAAACAATACTTCCTCTCAGTGTTTCTCGATATCGAGAAGGCTTACGACACAACATGGCGTTTTGGCATATTAAGAGACTTGTCTCACCTGGGTGTGTGCGGTAGAATGCTTTTCATAATTGAGAGTTACTTGTCCAATCGGAAATTCCGTGTCCGTGTGGGCAGTATTCTCTCCCAAACATTTGTGCGAGAAACCGGAGTACCGCAAGGTGGTGTACTTAGTTGTACACTTTTTAATATTAAAATAAATTGCTTGCACCTGTCCATCCCCGCAACATGTTCTATTCCACATATGTCGATGACGTCCAGCTTGGCTTTAGATCTTGCAATCTGGCAATGTGTGAGCGGCAGGTTCAGTTAGGTTTAAACAAGGTCTCCAAATGGGCAGAGGAAAACGCATTCCGACTGAACCCACAAAAAAGCACGTGTGTCTTGTTCTCCCGAAAGAGAGGCATGCACTCAGAACCCGACATTGAACTGAACGGTCAACGTCTGGCTGTTAATGCGGAGCATAAATTCTTCGGATTAATATTGGACAACAAGTTGACCTTCGTACCACACATCAAGTATTTAAAAACAAAATGTTTAAAAGCCATGAGTGTTATAAAATTGTTGTCACGTACTACGTGGGGTAGTGACAGGCAATGCCTCATGAACCTCTATAGAAGCCTCATTCGCACCCGCTTAGATTATGGGGCCATTGTCTATCAGTCTGCTACTCAAAGTGCCTTGAAGATGCTGGACACCGTGCACCATTTGGGCATCCGCCTTTCTACGGGTGCTTTTCGCACCAGCCCCGTAGAAAGCCTTTATGTTGAGTCAAATGAGTGGTCGCTTCATTTGCAGAGAACTTACAAGTCCTTTGTTTATTTCCTTAAGGTGAAAGCAGACAAGAAGCACCCTCATACTCTACAATTAATGATTTGTCGAGCTCAACTCTGTTGCAAAATAGGCCTTCGATGAGGCAGCCCTTCTCAGTTCGCCTGAAGTGTCTAGCTGAAGAAACAGAAGTGTCACTTGAACACAGTTTAATGGCTCCTGTAGCATACCCGCCACCGTGGCAGTGGCAGACTATAGACTGCGATGTGTCTTTCCTAGAAGTTACATAACATGCACCTATTGCCCATATACGAACACACTTTCTGGAACTTCAACACAAATACACACGTCCTGAGTTCTTCACAGATGCCTCCAAGACTAACTCCTCTGTGTCCTACGCTGCTGTCGGCCCATCCTTTTCGGATGCTGGCCCTCTACATCCACGCACAAGTATCTTCACAGCGGAAGCTTGCGCGATACTTGTGGCAGCTAAACACATCAAACAATTACAAATACAGAAAGCAGTAACTTATACAGACTCCCTCAGTGTGGTAATGGCTCTGCACAGTCTTAAAAAACAAAAAAACCCGGTCGTTGTTTCACTTTACTTCATTTTGTGCATACTCTACACACTCAAACAACATGTTGTAGTGTGCTGGGTGCCAGGGCACCGTGAGATTCAAGGCAACGTGAGGGCGGATCAGCTCGCTGCATCCGTCCATGAGAGCACCGCCATTACATCCATATCAATCTTGGCTTTTGATCTTAAGCCATCTCTCAAACGAAACCTCAGGGACTACTGGCAGAGCAAGTGGGATACACACACACAAAACAAACTACACGTTATCAAGCCACACCTTAACCATTGGCCAGCAGTATCAAAATCACGTCTAACAGAGGTAACACTAACAAGACTCAGGATAGGACACACATCCGCGACGCTCACACATCTTTTGTCTGGTGGTGATCCACCATTGTGTGATAAATGTGGTGAGGCATTAACAGTTCTTCACGTTTTAATTCAATGTAAACAATTGGACACTATAAGAAAACAACACTTTCCATTACCCTACCGACAACATATACCTTTACACCCTGCAATGTTCGTTGGTAGGGAACCGCTTTTTAGTTATAAATCATTGCTAGCGTTTTTAAAAGATATTCATAGTTTTCATATCATACACTCGGGAATCCTGTAGCATGACCTCTCCAGAGAGGTTGTTGCTGCGGTGGTTACACAATGAAGCACTTGCCTCACGGCCCTTGGACGCAAGGGTATGAACGAGTGACGCACTTGTGCTAATGCCATACCTATCCACCATCGTCTTTTATTATCACCAACTTTGTTCATCTATTCGCTCCACACACACCTTTCACGGCATGGTCATGATTTTATTACTTGTATGTTTTTACCCGCCTTACCGCAAGGAATTTTATGGCCCTTATACAGCCGCTAATCACAATCATCGTCCACATTCTATGTCCCATGAACTGGCGCTCTTTGGCCATTAAGTGGCTCTTGCGCCAAAAAACACCATATAATATTATTGCTACGGATGCATAGTCTACGACTCGGCGCGAAACTCATACATCCGCCGTCTTGACCCTATACACAACCTCGGTCTCCGTCTGTCAAGTGGTGCTTACAGAACAACACCTGTGCAAAGTCTATACGTAGAATGCAATGAGTTCCCTCTATGTGATCGAAGAGCATTACTAACCTTGTCATATGTTTTAAGAATAAGGTCGTCACCTGAACACATCTGCTATGAAATTGCCGCGAAATGTGACTCGCGCTCACACTACATCAACAATCCAAACCTAATCAAATGACTTGTCCTACGTTTCGAGGAATACTGCCGCTTTTATACCATCCCTGATGGATCACTAGATGCGCTATTAAACCACCAAGACTGCCGCCATGGTTCGACCTGCCACAGCTATGCGAATTTTCACTAAGCCGTTTCAACAAAAAAAGCACCCCACCAGAACACATAATCTAAGAATTTTATACACCTGAGCACGAATATAGGGATTAGGAAAAATTTTACACAGATGGCTCAAAAACGGAGGACCACGTGGGTATTGGGATTGTGACGACGAAAAGCGCAATTTCTGTGAAAGTACCTCGTAGTTTTTTTCATTTTTTCAGCTGAAGCTTATGCCTTGAGTGAAGCAGTTCGGAAAATCATCGCTGAAAAATACAAGAAAGCAATCATATACACCGACTCACTAAGCACACTAAAAGCGTTACATATAAAATCCGAATGTGAGCCTATAGTGGGCGACATTTTAAACATGGTATACTTAAACAGCCAGGCAACCTGCATCCATTTCTGCTGGGTCCCAAGTCATGTTGGGATACCCGAAAACGAAAAAGCAGATAAGTATGCTTCCCATGCAGCCCATAAAACAGTAACAAAAGTGAAAATTCCCCTTAAAGATATCCAGGGAACAATTCGCCTGGCCTTACTAGCAAAATGGCAAAAGCGATGGGACACCTGCACGAACAATAAGCTCCACCTGGTGAAACCCACACTGGGGGAATTGAAGACCTGCCGTCACCACCAACGATTTATTGAAGTTGTATTATGCCGACTGTGCATTGGACACACACACTTGACACACAAATTCTTACTCGCAAAGGAAGAACAACCAACGTGTGAAAAATGACAAGAAGCGATAACACTTATGCACATCCTAATTACATGTTCTACCATTGAAACACAGAGACAAAAACATTTCAGCAAGCTATACAAACAACACGTACCTTTACACCCTGCTTTGTTCCTAGGAGATGACCCTCTAATACCTCTGTCTGACTTGCTAAACTTTCTGAAAGAATGTAACCTGTTAAATAAGCTTTAAAATCTCATCTTTCTAGTGTCCTTTCCTGAAAGTCTTGTGTCTGGCGCAGCATAGCCTTAGCTGCTTTTGCGCCATTAAAACCAAATTAACCTAACGATTTTATGCACACTCTACACACTCAACCAACACGTTGTAGTGTGCTGGGTGCCAGGCCACCGTGAGATTCAAGGCAACGTGATGGCAGATCAGCTTTCTGCATCCGTACACGAAATCAGTGCCACTACACCCATATCGATCCTGCCCCTTGATCTTAAGCCGTCTCTCAAACGAAAGCTCAGGGACTACTGGCAGAGCAAGTGGATAGACACACACAAAACAAGCTACACGTTATCAAGCCACACCTTGGCCATCGGCCACCGGTATCAAAATCACGTCTAACAGAAGTAACACTAACAAGACTCAGGATAGGACACACATACACGACACACACACACATCTTTTGTCCGATGGCGATCCAACATTGTGTGACAAATGTGGTGAGGCATTAACAGTTCTTCACGTTTTAATCCAATGTAAACAATTAGACACCCTAAGAAGACAACACTTTCCGTTACCCTACCGACAACATATATACCATTACACCCCGCAATGTTTGTTGGTAGGAAACCACTTTTCACCCATAAATCATTGTTAGCTTTTTTAAGAGATGTCAATTTTTTTCATGTAATATACCCAGGCATTGCGTAGCGCGACCTCTCAAGAGAGGTGTCTGCTGCAGTTATTACATTTAAAAGCACTTGCCTCGCAGCCTTTGGACACAAGGGCGCTGATGAGGCACGTGTGCTAGTGCCAAATATTTTTACACGTTTCTATTATCAAAACCCTTGTCACCTTTTTTATTATGCATGTCACGTCACCGTCATGTCTTTAATACTTATGTGTTTACCCGCATTATCGCGAGGAATTTTAAGGCCCCTCTACAGCCACGCAACATATCATTGTCCGCATCTCTACTCATCGAAATGGCGCTCTTTGACCATCAATTGGCCCTTGCGCCACAAAGCGCCACACATCATCCTTTGGGTACGAGCCATATACACAGGGAAACAACAACAACAACACGTGACCATGCAGGCGGTTGGCGTTCGAGAGGTGGCCCATGTTCGTGAGGGGTACCCGGGACTAACGCTGGGCAGCCTCCTGACTGGTTGTGCTACTGTGACCACTTGTGCCACGGGCACGACTCCTGTCCCGTACTTGGATGGTGCCTGAGAGGTCCGTTGCCTACCGACCTGCACATCTATTTCACCACCACGCGCCCTACTACATCGCAAGCCGCACCGCATCGTCCACGACCAGTGACTCAAGGACTACCGCAGGCCTGCTGTGAAATCTCTGGGCGCCCCCAGGACTGTATAGGCTCTTGTGTCGCGTCAGAGATTCCTTTTTTGCTGGTGTGTCTAATGTCGTGGGAGTGAGTTTTCTTCGCTAATATATGATGTGTGCTAGACCCATTCTTTGGCTTCTTTCTTCTCCGCACCGCATATAAACCAAAGTGACGGTCCCATATTTAACACACTACATACATCAAGACGCTGGCACTAATAGCTGCGAGCAGAGCGTCGGCCGTCGATCAACGGACAAGTGGCGAAGCGCGTTGGCATTTATACACTTGCCATCGAATGTTCTAGCATTATCGCTATCGGCGACATCGGCTGCAGAATTATCTGTGATGTTATCGATGTGGCTGTCATCTCAACAAAACTGTATATACTTCAGCTTCGAGGCTTTTCGAACATAGGAGGCGCGGTTTGCGCTGAACGTAGTGTAACGGGATGATAACAAAACTTCAAGAAAGGAACGTGGCAATATACAGACTTATAATAACACACAAAGCACAGACGTCTACCTTTAGTCCGGTGTTGAGCCACCGAGATGTGATAAATATGACCAGCCATTTTCACCCGCGTATTCTAGAACGCCACTTCACTCAACGCTGAACCATCACTTGAGAAAGCCGATGGGAGCGCCATCTCTAGGCAGGGCAAGTCACTGCATATTGTGACGACGAGAGATTGACGAGCACACAAAGCGCCTCAAACAAATACGATTTGTCTTGTCTTGTCTTGTCTCCTAGGAGATTTTGGCTCATACCCAGACGGGGGATTGGCCACACTGTACCTCTTGATAGATCAATTTTTATAACGCTTGCTAAAAAAATAAAGAGAAATTAGATAGAAACAATAATAATGTTCCTTTGAAAAAACGTGAAAAAATTGCAAAAGAATACAATAAACCAGAATATATAAAACAAATTAACAAGAATGAGGAAGGGGAAGAAAGAATTGGATATATCTGGCAGTACCACTAGCAGCGTATCCTTCCGGTTGCCTGAATGAATTTATGTAGCGCTGACAGAATAGCACTGTGGCCCACACCCAACTGACTGGCTCCAAACAATAATAGGGTGGATGTATTGACTGGCAATTCGAGCATACCAATCGGATTTTATCGATCGCAGGAAACAGACGATGATGATGATGATGATGAATCCACAGACATGGCTCGTACCCACTCAGGGGGATTGGCCAAGAATCGATGATTTAATTAGGTAAGTTTTTTTTAATATTGAAACCACCCACCAGAAAAAAAGTTTGAAAAAAATAAAGAAACCCTAGTCAGAATGAATGGAGTGCAATAGTTGCTTGTCACTCGTGCAGATAAGACAACTATTCATTGCCTTGAATAAGAATCAGGATAGTTAAACAATGCTCTTGTGTTCGTTGGAATTATTATTTTTTTGCATGATTAATACTCACGCAATTAAAAGCTTAATTCTTTTACTTTCAATCAGGTACTTGCAAACTGCGTAGAAAACGTTCTCGTGGCTGAAGCCCAGATCGTAAGCACCGAAGGAAAGTATGTTTTCTGTAGATAAGTTCAACCGCAGGCTAGCGAATGGGAGGGTTAAGAATGTTTTCCTAAGCAATTTGTATCGGCGACATGATAAAAAATAGTGCTCTATTGTTTCCAATTCTGAACAAAAGTTGCATAGTGGTGATATCACCAGACCAGCCCTATGTGAATAGAAATTTAACGAGGGGACACGACACCGAAATCTGGTTATTATGGTTTCCAACTGTTTTGTAGGACACCAATGACTTTTCCATGGAAATCTTAAGTGAGTAAATTCTGGTGTTGACAATATTGCTTCCATAGCGTCTGCACTGAGCGCAAGCTTTCTGTATCTTGTCACCGTTATAGTGGCCACTTCGGGAAGGACTGATAGTACTGGCCCTTCCAATGCTGCTCAACTTCAACGACTTCTTCGTCTTTTTCCCACGGCCCAAGACACTCGCGCTGCTTCGTTGTCTTCACCACTGGCACATACGTGCGGCATTATTCCCCATTTAAAAAAAAAACGTCGTCCCGATGTTAAACGTTTGAGAAGCAAGGCGAAACCAAACCTGCACAGTTAGTCACTGAAAGTAAGGTTTCATCCGAAGCACGTCGACAGTTACTGGTGAATGGCTGCGCCACTTTGAACACTGCACGCCGTCCGGAACAACCTCGTAGTTGACGTCACTGATGCGTCGCGGAACCTTGTAGGGTCTGAAGTATCTTCGCAACAGCTTTTCGGAGAGCCCACGCCGACGAATAGGTGTCCAGACCCATACTTTGTCGTCCACGTTGTATTTGACAGGTTTGTGCCGGAGGTTATAATACTTGGCATCGTCGTCTTGTTGTTTGGTGATTCGCAACCTGGAAAGTTGTTTGGATTCTTCTGCTAGCAGGGTAAACTTTTCGGCGTCCGTGTCAATGCCATAATTTTCATGAGGGAGCATTGCGTCTAACGTTGTCATAGCCTCACGTCCGTAAAGGAGACTAAAGGGTGTCTTCCGAGTGGTCTCCTGATGAGCCGTGTTGTACGCCAACGTGACGTAGGGCAAAATGATGTCCCAGTTATTGTGCTCTACATCTACGTACATGCTTATCATGTCAGCCAGGGTCTTGTTGAGGCGTTCGGTGAGCCCGTTGGTCTGGGGATGATACGCCGTTGTCTTCCTGTGAGCTGTACATGACTTAGTCGGAAAATGGTGTCCAAAAGCTCGGCCATGAACGCAGTATCTCTGTCGGTGATGACTATTGCGGGAGCACAGTGTCTTAAGACGATGGCTTCACTGAAACAATTCCGCGCAGGGGCGCCTGCGTAAGTAGGCGTTTGGTGTGTAGCGACACCACGAACCCGAGCTAACGGGGAAGTTTTGACTCCCTCCCACGCCTGGCCGTGCGTGGCTTTGCCGTGTCCGGGGAAAAGGGGATCCGGGGGATTGAGCCGACACTAGGGGATCGGACCGTTGAGGCCCCCCGGCAGAGGCAACACACCCCTTTGGCCCGGCTTCACGTAGACGGCACCCCTGGGCTGACCCACCCAGGGGAAATCGGAAGTCGCCTTTTCCTATCTCTCTCTCCTACATCTTCGTCTTTATCTCTTACAATTTATCTGTCCTGTCTTCTACTCTCTTCCGTTTACTTCCAAACTTCCTGGCGGCTAGGGTTAACCCTGTGCAAATAGCATACCTTGGTCTAGGCGCATTGGGTTATAGTGGCGTTGGACGGCTGGCGTCTGCAGGTTTCAGCATCCGCAAACTTGCGTTTCCCTTGTTAAGTGATCGTACCGCTTTAAAGCGCGTACGCACCGAAGAATTTAGCTTTTTCAATCGATCAAATGAAAACTGTCCCCATTTTCATGTTATACATAGTCAGATAAGCAGCTAGCAAGCCAGAACTGTATCCCCCTTTGTAGTAGCCAGATGTCTCACAGAAACTCTTGGAGCCGGGTACAAAGTTACCAAAATAGCCAGCGGAGACCTCCTCCTTGAAGTTGGAGAAAAAGAACAGTTTGAGAAGCTACAGAATCTTTCAACTTTTGGTGACACTCACATCACTGTAACGCCACACAGATCTATGAACACAACCCGTGGAGTAGTATCTGATGCTGATTTGCTCGGTTGACCGAAAAGGAACTTCTGGAGGGGTCAAAAAGTCAGAATGTGACCAATGTACAAAGAATCACCATTAGAAGAGACAACAAGGTAACACCAACGAAACACCTAATACTCACGTTCGCTTCCAGTAATCTGCCAGAAAGTATTCAAACAAGGTACACGAAGACGTCGATCAGACCATACATTCCTAACCCACGTCGTTGTTTTAAATGCCAGAAGTATGGCCACGGCTCACAAAGCTGTCGTGGTCACCAAACTTGTGCGCAATGTGGAGTGTCAGGCCACAATTCTGACAATTGCGAAGAACCATCACACTGTGTGAACTGTGGCGGAAATCATGCCGCATACTCACGGTCTTGTTCATTTTGGAAAAAAGAAAAAGAAATTATCACATTGAAAATTAAAGAAAATATCACATTCTGAGAAGCAAGACGAAGAGTGTCTCCATTTTACGGCGCTACATATGCTGATGCGCCGCGTCAAGGGGCAACGCCGCACCAGCGCTCACAACCCTTCGGCCAGCGCAGATCGAGCCGTCGGCTGCGGCGCCTGCCCCCAAGGCGGCAGTAGTTCAGTCTGCTCCGCCTCCTAGCGAATCGAGGCCGGAGACTCCAGGGTCCTCTGGTCTCAAGGCCTCTCCTCACCAGGCGAGGCCTAAAATCCGAACCACCAGCTCGCATGTGCGCGCACCCAGTGCCTCTGAGGAGGCAATGGATACAACGGTACCCTTGGTACCGAAAGAGCGGCGTGGCTCCTTGGAGCGTGCCAAGAAAACAAAAAAGCAGATAACAGGGCCTGGTGACGGCCCTGTTAAGTGAACTCAAACTCCTTGTCTAAACAGCCACTCGCTTTTCGTACACACGGCACTATTTTACATTCACCGTGAACATTCAAATTATACAATGGAACGTCAGGAGCCTTCTCAGAAACCTTGACGACATCCAAGAACTCTTACAGAAACACTCACCAAAAGTGCTGTGTGTACAAGAAACACACCCTAATTCAAAACACACAAATTTTCTTCGTAAACACGTTATTTTCCGAAAGGACCGTGTTGATGCCATGATATCATCCGGAGGTGTTGCCATCATAGTGAATCAAGGAATTGCATGCACACACAACTCCAAACATCCCTTGAGGCAGTGGCTGTTCGAGCAGTTTTTTTTATAAACTGATCACAATCTGCACTATTTACATTCCTCCTAGCTATCAGCTGAAAAAAGGTGATTTACACTCTCTAATTGATGAACTTCCGGAGCCTTATGTTCTCCTTGGTGGCTTTAATGCGCATAGCAGGCTATGGGGTGACTCTCGGTATGACGCGCGAGGTCGACTGATCGAACAGTTCCTTCTCTCGTCGAGCGCGTGTCTCCTAAATCGAAAAGATTGATTGAAATGTGGGGTTTAACGTCCCAAAACCACCATATGATTAAGAACCAACCTATTATAATCTCGCTAACAACACCTACTCCTCCATAGACCTAAGCATAGTATCTCCATCTCTTGTGCCTCTACTCCAGTGGAAAGCCGTCAGTAATCTGTACGGAAGTGACCACTTCCCCGTAGTTTTGAGCACAGCTACAGTAACTGAGTGCCCACCACGTCTTCCCAAGTGGCTCATAAATAGTGCCGACTGGGAACAGTTTTATACCATCGCTCGTCTAGGTTGGAATGACATATGTACTTTGAACATTGATGTTGCGGTCAACTACTTCACAGCGTTTTCGATTGATGCTGCAACAAAATGCATCCCACAAACAAATGGACACCCTGGAAAACGGCGTGTGCCATGGTGGAACTCTGATTGCCGAAACGCGCGCAAACAGCAAAACTGAGCTTGGAGGCTACTTCGGAACTCACCGACAGCCGAAAGTTTTGACACCTTCAAAAAAGTAAAGTCTCAAGGCAAGGGAACGCGTCGGCAGGCCAGAAGAGAAAGCTGGCAGAAGTTTTTGTCAGGGATCAATTCATACACACAGGAGGCTAAAGCCTGGAACATGGTCGGTAGGATAGCAGGAAAACAAGTACACACACTTCTACACGTAAACACTCAGGGCGATACCTTGGAAGAACAGGCAAACTTTCTCGGTGCACACTTCGAACAGGTGTCCAGCTCATCCCACTAAACTGACACTTTCCAAAAATACAGAACAAGAATAGAAAAGCAGAAACTCGAACACAAATGCACTGGATACGAGGCATATAATCAAGCGTTCAGTCTAGCTGAGCTGCGAATGTCTCTAAACTCCTGCAGTACTTTTGCCCGAGGTTTTGACCGTGTGGTGTATGAAATGTTAAAAAACCTACCAATCCAAACACGAAAAACCTTACTTTGTTTGTACAATGCTATCTGGTTTTCTGGCGATATCCCTACCTCCTGGAAAGAGGCCATTATTATTCCTATTTTGAAAGAGGGCAAGGACCCTTCTTTAACTTCGAGATATAGGCCTATTGCACTTACAAGCTGCTTGTGCAAAGTCTTCGAAAAAATGATAAACTGCCGACTTGTACATATCCTTGAAACAAACAATTTACTCGACCCATTTCAATGCGGGTTTCGAGAAAATAGATCCACCACAGACCAGCTTGTTCGTATCGAGGCACAGATCAGGGAAGCCTTCGTCCATAAACACTATTTTCTCTCTGTATTCCTCGATATCGAAAAGGCTTATGATTCAACATGGCGTTTTGGAATTCTAAGAGACCTGTCCCACCTTGGCGTGCGCGGAAGAATGTTTCACATAATCGACAGTTACCTGTCAAACCGGATATTCCGTGTCCGAGTGGGCACGGTTTTTCCCAATTATTTGTCCAGCAAACAGGCGTGCCACAAGGTGGTGCACTTAGCTGCACACTTTTTCTCATCAAAATGAATCCTTTGCGCTTGTCCATTCCTTGCAACATGTTTTATTGCACATATGTCGATGACGTCCAGCTTGGCTTTAGATCTTGCAATCTGGCAATGTGTGAGCGGCAGGTTCAGTTAGGTTTACACAAGGACTCCAAATCGGCAGAGGAAAACGGATTCCGAATGAACCCACAAAAAAGCACGTGTGTCTTGTTCTCCCGAAAGAGTGGCTTGCACTCAGAACCCGACATTGAACTGAACGGTCAATGTCTGTCTGTTAATACGGAGCATAAATTCTTAGGATTAATCTTGGACAACAAGTTGACCTTTGTACCGCACATCAAGTATCTAAAAACAAAATGTTTAAAAGCCATGAATGTTTTACAAGTGTTGTCACGTACTAGCTGGGGTAGTGACAGGCAATGTCTCATGAACCTATATAGAAGCCTCATTCGCATCCGCTTAGATTATGGCACCGTTGTTTATCAGTCTGCAACTCAAAGTGCTTTGAAGATGCTGGACCCCGTGCACCATTTGGGCATCCGCCTTTCTACGGGTGCTTTTCGCACCAGCCCCGTAGAAAGCCTCTATGTCGAGTCAAATGAGTGGTCGCTTCATCTGCAGAGAACTTACATGTCCTTTGTTTGTTTCCTTAAGGTGAAAGCAGACAACAAGCACCCCTCATTCTCTACTATTGATGATTTGTCGAGCTCAATTTTTTTTTCAAAACAGGCCTTCGACGAGGCAGCCCTTCTAAGTTCGCCTGAAGAGTCTAGCCGAGAAAACTGGAGTCTCACTTGAACGCAGTTCAATGGCTCCTGTAGCATACCCGCCACCGTGGCAATGGCAGACTATAGACTGCGATGTGTTTTTTCTGGAAGTTACAAAACATGCGCATATTGCCCATATCCGAACATACTTCCTGGAACTTCACAAATACACACGTCCTGAGTTCTTTACAGATGCCTCCAAGTCTAACTCCTCTGTGTCCTACGATGCTGTCGGCCCATCCTTTTCGGATGCTGGCCCTGTACATCCAGGCACAAGTATCTTCACATCGGAAGCCTACGCGATAATTGTGGCGGCTAAACACATCAAGCAATTACAAATACAAAAAGCAGTAATTTATACGGACTCCCTCAATGTGGTAACGGCTCTGCACACTCTTAAAACACAAAAACCCAGTCCTCGTCTCACTTTACTCCATTTTGTGCACACTCTACACACTCAAACAACATGTTGTAGTGTGCTGGGTGCCAGGGCACCGTGAGATTCAAGGCAACGTGAGGACGAAAGAGCTCGCTGCATCTGTCCACAAAAGCACCGCCACTACACCCATATCAATCACGGCCCTTGATCTTAAGCCGTCTCTCAAACGAAAGCTTAGGGACTACTGGCAGAGCAAGTGGGATAGACACATACAAAACAAACTACACGTTATCAAGCCACACCTTGGCCATTGGCCACCAGTATCAAAATTGCGTCACACACAGGTAACATTAACGAGACTCAGGATAGGACACACATACACGACACACACATATCTTTTGTCTGGTGGCGATCCACCATTGTGTGACAGATGTGGTGAAGCACTAACAGTCCTTCACATATTAATTCAGTGCAAACAATTTGACGCTATAAGAAAACAACACTTTCCATTACCCTACCGACAACATATACCTTTACACCCTGCAATGTTCGTCGGTAAGGAACCGCTTTTTAGTCATAAATCATTGTTAGCGTTTTTACAAGAAATTCATAGTTTTCATATATACCCGGGCATTCCGTAGCACGACCTCTCCAGAGAGGTTTTCGCTGCGGTAGCTATGCAAGAAAGCACTTGCCTCACGGCCCTTGAACACAAGGGTATGAAAGAGTGAGGCACTTGTGCTAATGCGATACATATCCACCATCGTCTTTTATTATCACCAACTTTTGTCATCTATTCATACCACACACACCTTTCTCATGATTTTATTACTTGTATGTTCTTACGCGCCTTACCGCGAGGGATTTGATGGCCCTTATACAGCCGCTAATCACAATCATTGTCCACATTCTTTGTCCCATGAACTGGCGCTCTTTGGCCATCGAATGGCCCTTGCGCCAAAATCACCATATATCATCGTCATCATTCAACGAAAAATTGCGCCGCTTCAGCTGTCGTTGCCCGTGGCAGAGCGTCTGTCTCCGCGTATCCGGTCAGGTAATCCGTGGCGAAGAGAACGAGCTGACACGCCTGGCATGGCGGACGCTGGTAGCCGACGTGGCTCCGCTTCAGGCCTGGAATAAAGTGGCGAGATCGGCACGGCCCCATCGGCCGCCTTTGACGCCGTCTCACGTCTCTCTTCTCTCGCCGCTACAACCTGTTTCCAGTGGCAGACTTTGGGAAGGGGCCCAGAAACTCCGTGCCAATTTGTGCGAACGGTGTTGCCGGCACTCGGACAGGCTGCAGCAGGCCAGCTGGTTTGAGGGATCGTGGCTTGCGGCGCTGGCAATCTAGACATGCCTGCACGTAAGTTTTGACAACTTCGGCAAGTCTTGGCCCGTATTAGTTCTGCCTTATCCTCGCCAATGTTCTTGCGTAACCCAAGTGACCAGCGGTATGTTCGTCGTGACAGGCTTGCAGTACCTCACGGCGAAGCGAAGAAGGAAGGACGAGCAAGTAGCTGCGGCCGGTGGGTGAAAGGTTCCTCTTATAAAGAACGTCATTTCGCAAGCAGTACGACGGCAGCCCTCTCGCAAGTAACTTCGGAACGCTATTCGTTCGCCCTTGTAGGTAATCTATAAGTGGTATCAGCTCAGCATCGCCACGCTGCTGTTGAGAATAGGCGGCAGTGTCCACAATTCCAAGAAAGGCCGTGTCGTCATCGTCGTTGTCCGGGGACGCCATCTCAACAGGAGACCGAGAAAGACAGTCGGCATCGGTGCGTCGTTTTCCCGACTTGTAAGCAACAGTGAAGTCAAATTCTTGGAGCCGAAGACTCCATCGTGCAAGGCGGCTAGACGGATCTTTCAAGTTGACTAACCAAGAGGGAGAGTGGTGATCGCTGATAACGGTGAATGGGCGGCCGTACAAAAAAGGACGAAAGTTCAGGACTGCCCATATCATTGCAAGACATTCTTTTTCCGTCGTAGTGTAATCAGCTTCAGCTCGGGACAGCGTCCTGCTGGCGTAAGTGATCACGTTTTCGTTGTTGTTCTTCGACTGTACGAGCACTGCTCCAAGACCCACACTACTAGCGTCTGTATGAAGTATTGTTGGCGCGTCTTCATTGAAGCGGGCCAGCACGGGGGGTGTTTGCATGCGCTGAAGAAGCTCGTGAAATGCCTTCTGTTGGTCTTCGCCCCATCTGAAGGGGGTATCTTCCCAAGTAAGCTGTGTTAATGGCCATTCGATGCGCGAAAAATTAGCAATAAACCGCTGGCAATAGGCACAGAGTCCTAAAAAATGTCGCACTGGTTTTTTGTCTGATGGCGTCGGGAAGTTTGCCACGGCGGCAATTTTATCCAAGTCGGGTCGGATCCCTTGGCTGCTCACGACGTGATCGAGGAATTGAAGTTCGTGGAAGGCGAAGTGGCACTTTTCTGGTTTTAGGGTAAGACCTACCAAGCGTATTGCTTCAAAAACTGCTTCGAGCCTTCGTAAGTGTTCCTAGAAAGTCACCGAAAAGACAATCATGTCGTCGAGGTACACCAAGCAGGTTTGCCACTTAAGTTCCGACAGAACTGTGTCCATGAGACGCTGGAATGTTGCTGGCGCCGAACACAAACCGAAAGGAAGAACCTGAAATTCATAAAGTCCATCGGGCGTAACAAAGGCGGTCTTCTCACAATCTCTCTCATCCACTTCAATTTGCCAGTAGCCGCTGTTTAAGTCCATAGCCGAAAAGTAGCGTGCGTTTCGTAGTCTATCCAATGAATCATCAATACGCGGCAGAGTGTAGACGTCCTTCTTTGTGATCTGATTAAGCTTACGGTAGTCGACGCAGAAACGCAAGCTACCGGTCTTCTTTTTGATGAGCACTACAGGTGATGCCCAAGGACTGTTAGATGGCCGAATAACATTATCTTCTAGCATCGCTTTCACCTGTTTTTGAGTTGCCTCACGCTCCTTTGGGGCGACTCGATAAGGATTTTGCCGGATGGGTCTGGCGTCGGAATCCGTGATGATGCGGTGTTTCGTCAGTGCCGTTTGACAAACTCTTGATGTGGATGAGAAGCAGCTGTGGAACTTGATCAGCGTGACAAGGCGGTCTCGCTCAATGGGAGATAATATTGGACCAACGTCGACAGGTGTCGGCGTAGTGATAGTAGACGCTGCTGCTTCCTCCAATAAATGACAATCTTCTGTTTGCGAGAGTTCGTCAAAGTAGGCAATAGCCGTGCCTGCAACTATGTGTCGGCGTTCTCTGCTGAAATTTGTCAATAGTAGTTCAGCGCATCCGTCAATAACAGTGATGACAGCCCTGGCAACAGAAACGCCGCTTGTGAAGGCGAGCTCCTTGACATGTTCAGCGATGCCAGTACCGTTTTGTAACTTGTCAGAGTGCACGGATACGAGAGAACAACTTCGTGGCGGCAGTATGACGTCGTCATCGGCAATACGGAAGCGAGGTGGCTGGTGTTACTCATCTGTAGCAGTCTCCGAGCTTACAGTGAACGTTACGCTTCTGTCCCGAATGTCAATCACAGCCCCGTATTCGCGCGAGAAATCCATTCGCAATATTAGCTGTTTACAGCACTTGTGAAGAATAACGAAGGTGGCGACAAAGGTGGAACCAGCGATGAAGAGTCGGGCCGTGCACTTTCCAACTGGTGTCATCAACTGACCTCCTGCAGTTCTTATGTTGGGTCCCTGCCATGGCAACTTGACCTTCCTTAGTCTGTCGGCTAGCGGCAGGCGTATTATAGAAAAGTGGGAGCTGGTGTCCACAAGAGCCGTCACTTGGTGGCCGTCAATGTGAACGACGGGGTCAGCGCTGATAACGTCGGTTACGTCAGCAGTTGTTCCATTCGTCGGATTAGTCGCTGCTGTCGTCGTCTTCGGCATTGGTGGCTTCGAGCTGTTATATGTCTGCAATGGGGGCTGTTCGGAAGTTTAATTAATGGCAACCCCACCCCCCGAGGTCGCTGCGTCTAGTTTTCCCGTGGCGGGCTAGGGGACCTGCCCCTGGTGACGTCGGCAAAACTGCGATGATTAGGTGAAGTGCCCGCGCAGGAGATGGAGAACGTGACCCGGGCATCATTGGATTCTGCGGCGGTGTGTTCATAGGAGTGTCATTGTTCGTGCGTCGATCGTCGTACGTAGCGTAATAATGGTAGCGAGGAAATATCGAGTACTGAGCGTCGCGATAACGGCAAACTTTGTAAACGTGCCCGGCTTCGCCACAATGAAAGCATACCGGTCGATGGTCAGCGGTACGCCACAAATCGATATTCCGACGCTGGTAGGTAAATGGGGACTCACTATTGAACCACGTTGTGGGCTTCACATTTTGGCTAAATGGCATTCGTCTTGTCGGCGAGATTGGTGCGGTTGGGAATGTCGTCGGCGGTGACAGAGGCTGTGTTTGCAGGGTTGGTGGTGGTCCAGTCATTGGAGTGTGCTGTGCTGAAGGCGCGACGATGGGGCGTCGGACTGCATCAGCATAAGTAAAATGTCGTCGCACACCATTATAGCCGGATGAAGAGAGAGCCTGGCGGACCTCATCCCGGACAACATCAGCGACAAAAGACAATGCCGGCGTCGGTTCAGTTGCTGGAATTAAACCAAGCTGCTGAAGCTCCTCCCTCGAAATCTCCCGGATGACTTCCCTCAGAGGCCTGTCGTTGTCGCAGAGGCTCGCCGCAGTCGTACTAGACTCGCTCGAATGTTGACCGGGTTCTGCTGGCGGTACCGTTGCTGTAGGGCTTGTTCAATAGCTGTGGCTTCTTTTGTGAACTCAGCTACTGTTGTTCGCGGATTTCTCACAAGCCCAGCAAACAGTTGCTCCTTCACGCCTCGCATTAGATACCGCAGCCTCCTGTCTTCCGGCATCTCGGGATCCGCCCTGCCGAAAAGATGGGTCATGTCCTCGGCGAACATAGCGACGCTCTGGTTTGGTTTTTGAATATGAGCTTCCAAGAGACGTTGCGCATTCTTTCTGTCAAGACTACTAACGGTGTCAATCAGCTGGTTGCAGAAGTCATCCCACGTAGCCATGCTTCTTTCCCTGTTGATGTACCACGTCTGGGCGTCGTCTTTCAGGTACTAGTACACATTCTCGAGCTTGTCTTCTTGAGTGGCTCACTGGTTGTACTTCGCGCAGCGTTCGAACTGGTCCAGCCAGTCTTGTGCATTTTCATAGGTCTCACCATGAAGGCAGTCAGGAATCATGGGATTCAGAAGTGTCTTGTGCAATGTACCTGCAGTGGCCATGGTGGTTGAAGGAGGCAAGCGATTGCTGGCAGTTTCTGGCAAGGGATTGAGCTCGAGAGCTAGGCCTCGCAGACGGCGGCTGGAACGGAGGACTGGTGTGTGGACGGGTGGTAGTGATTCCGGGCTTGAATGTCGGGTCCTCGAAGGGTGCCAAGCATGAAGACGTACCCAGCGCCTCCACCAGTGTGACGACGCGAGATTGAGGAGCTCACAACGCGCCTCAAAACAAATACGATTTATCGATCGCAGGAAACAGGCTGCAACGACTTCTTCGTCTTTTTCCCTTGGCCCAAGACACTCGCGCTGCTTCGTTGTCTTCAACACTGGCACATACGCGCGGCAATATTAGTGATAATTTGCTGCTTTTCTTGAGTAGAGCAGCGTGATTTTCAGCTGAGCAGTGGCGCAGTGCCCAACTCTGTCAAGTGAAGGGTGAAAGTCGAGTCGAGGAGAGTTTGTGAATGCGGGAGTTACCCCCGTATTCTAGAACACCCCTTCACTCAACGCTCCACCTTCACTTGAGAAAGCCGATAGAAGCACCATCTCTAGGCAGGGAAAGTAACTGCATATCATTAATAATTCTGATATTCTTGAGTAGCGCAGCGTCATTTTCAGCCGAGCAGTGACGCAGTGCGCAACTGTGTCAAGTGAAGGGTGAAAGTTGAGTCGAGGAGCGTTTGTGAATACGGGGGTTACCCACGTATTCACAAACACTCCTCAACTTGACTTTCACCCTTCACTTGACAAAGTTGAGCACTGCGCCGCTGCTCGGTTAAAATGACGCTGCGCTGCTCGAGAATAGCACCACATTATCGGTGATATGCAGTGACTTGCCTGGCCTAGTGAGGGCACTTCAATCGGCTTTCTCAAGTGAAGGTGAAGCGTTGAGTGAAGGGACGTTCTAGAATACGGGGATTAGTCTTTCACATCTTGTTGGGTTGCCGGGAACTTGAAGCACTCAAGAGGAAACATTTTCCGGTACCATTTCGACAGCAAGTCTTTCTACGTCCGGTAATATTCCTAGACAAGGATCTGTTTTTGAAGTTAGAATGTTTCTTATGGTATTTGAAGGAACTTCGAAGCTTTCACGTCATCAACATAGTTTATCTGTATGTACGAGGCCAATGCTGCGGTAATTTTATCGACAGAAACATGTACCTCAGTGACCTTGGTCGCAAGGGCGTTTGTGAGGTTTTCATGCTACCGCCACACTGTATTGTAGCACCGCAAGCACTAATTATCTATTACCATCACACACGATTCACGAAACCAACACGATATTGTGATTTATATTTTTTACGCACCTATAATGCAAATAACTTTTGGCTCTTATACAGCCACCTAACACAAACACTGATCCCATCTCCTAACATGACCTGGCCCTCTTTGATCACCACTGGCCCTTCTGCTATAGTATATCACATATCATGATCATCTGACTTAGACCCAACCACACCAAAATTTTATTACTTAGACTCACTCAGACTCAAAGCCATGGCGCGATCAGAGTCTGAGCGAGTATGAGTGAGTCGACTCAATAGCGAGTTCGCTGACCTTTGAAAAGCACTGAGATACCTCGCGACGTTTGGTATTATTCGTGAGCTTTCTCGCTGGAGCATGCGCTTAACCTGGAGCACTGGTGAAATCTTTGTCTTGTCGCAGTCATGTTTCATGTACGATTGCATTTAAAAGTATAAGGGGGGATTCATTTAGCGTGTTGGCTCATAACGTTGATGAACTTTACCTGAACCATAAGAAAGTGAATGTACTTTCGCAGTTACTAGACCACATGTAAGCACAGGATTATCTTAAGGATGTTAATTTTCACATGGGCTTGAGTTACTAGGTGTATCAGCAAACATAGCTCTGCACATTTGAAAGCGTCTGGCAATACTGTTTGGTTGCAAGTATTGATTTGAGCAGACATAGCAATGCTCGAGATTAGGTGAGAACCATTGCGGACATTGATATGCATAATTTTAGCTTTTACTATGTGATTAAAATTTTGTCGATTATTCCTAAAGTAGTCTGATTCAGTGAGCGCGTATATCTGAACAAGCAAAAGTTTTTTATATAGCTTACTGTAACTCGACAAGCAATAACGATCAGAAAGAGGCAGGGCATTTATTGGGTAACGTATTGAGTGGGTAAACTCTCCCGGGGGACTGAAATACTGTGCAAGTTGCGTTTTTTTCTGTCCAGCAAGTGTTAAACTTATAATGTACAATTCCCTGTTTCCATCATACATAAACTAATGTCACCTTGTCTGGGGACCCACAACATTTACTAACATTATTACCCTCCATAGAGTGCAGAAAAAAGTTGTGCGTTGTATTCTAAACGTTCCTTACACTTAGTCAAATCCTGACAAGAATACACGCCAGTCAGGAAATCAAGTCAAATTATGGCCGCTTATAGTCAGTTAAGTACGTGGTGCTGTAGCCGTGTCCCAGAATAACCGGCCAGATTCGAAGTGACCTTCAGAATACGCAGGACAAGGTTTAGCCGGGATTTTAAGAAAAATTTTTTGGCCAGGTACGGCCTGTGGTTACGCGTGGCATTTCCGTAGGTGGTCTGGCCCTGACGTGGTTACGTAAAAAAAGTATTATTTTAAGCATTCGAGAGTGGTTTCTCGCCGAAATTGCGGATGTTATTATGCCTATAGGGAATAAGTAAACCATTGGTATCACAATAATCTACATGTGCGTGATTAATATTGAAAGCACACTCAGCACTAGAATCGAACTCGGGACCACCCGCACGTGAAGCAGGTACCTTCCATTGCACCACAACACCACCGCACGAAGGCAAGTTTTTTTTTTTTTTTGGGGGGGGGGTATATATTTACCAAGTGATTTTTTTCAAGCCGTCGGTGGAACGTTGGTTTTTTGTGCCATATGCACTTGTTTGCGCATGCAATTTATCAGTAAATAGTTCGTAGGGCTTCATGAACTCGAGACAACCACAGTGAGCGCTATCGGCTCCGACTTTGGTTCATGGTGCGTCGTTCCGCAAGAACGATTAACGTGTGTTCGTGCGTCGTTTTAGTGCTTCCCAATGAACCGCGGGTGTTTCGCTCATCGAAATTTGTCGATATCAGCGCGATGATCGAAGTTGTGTTCGGCTTTCGAAACCCACGTATTTTTCTCGCACGTGCGTGTGCTGTGAGCAATTTTACTTATTTGTGTCGTGAGGTACACACATGTCGGTGACAGCAGCAGCCTATTCTCAGCTGTTTGGAGTCTATACGCTATCGCAAGTAAACGTTGTATGAATATATTAGCGTGCCTACTCAACATTTGCATTTCGTGCGCGCGAACTGCTTCGAGCTGCACGCTAGGGCATCAGCACCTTCTAGCATTTCGATAAATACTTATTTCCGCAATTAGAATTTATGCGAGTTATTTCGTGCTAGTGAGTGGTTTTTACTAATATTTAGTCTCTAAGTGATTGTATTTATGGGGAGTGGCTACTCTTACATTTATTCAGCGTGACACCACTGTTCAGCTGAATGCCCAAACGCGCGCCAAGGTCAAGTATGACGTACACAAATTAGAGACGGACAGGTAGGTCTCCTTCCAAATAAATAATGCTTCTGCACATCTCTTTCGCGAACGTCCGCGTGCAGTTGGGGTCACGAAATGGTGCAGAACGAACCTCGAAATCTTTATTGTGACTGCATGCAGTTGCTTTTTAGAAACTGGGAATATTATTAGCTGGTACTTTATCTCCACAGCAGTACAGCGGTTGTATTGGTCGTGGGTCTCTGTTACAAATCCGTGCTGGAGTATGAGAAGTGCACTTAATATTCAAAAGACTGAGCGAATGTCGGTGGCATACGCTCTGCCGCTGACTTCTGCACCTGACTTTTGGCTTCTGTACTTGATGTTCAAGTTCATCATCAATGACTGATGAATCTGTGGTGTTTAACGTCCCAAAACCACGATATGATTATGAGAGACGCCGTAGTGGAGGACTCCGAAAACTTTGACCACCTGGGGTTCTTTAATATGCACCCAAATCTGAGCACACGGGCCTACAACATTTCTGCGTCCATCGTAAATGCAGCTGCCGCAGCCGGGAGTCGATCCTGTGACCTGCGGGTCAGCAGCCGAGTACCCTAGCCACTAGACCACCGCGGCGGGGCAAGTTTGTCATCAAATTACGCCACCACTACTCAAACATCAACGAACCGATTTTCAATTTTGATCTTTCTCTGTCTTGTTGCCTTCCGTTTGTTCCTCGTTTGCCATGCTTTCCTAAATTAATTAGTTCAACTTATTTTGTAGAACACGAGCATCAACACATATTTATGCCAGTGTTAATAGGCTGTCGCGCATGCCGCACCGCAAACACGAAACTTCTCAGCTTCCGCTGTTCTCGCCTCTATTTTCTTTTTTTTAAAGACCATAGTCTCTCTTGTGAACCTTCGATGGAAAATTTCTGTCTGTCTGTCTGTCTGTCTGTCTGTCTGTCTGTCTGTCCGTCTGTCTGTCTGTCTGTCTGTCTGTCTGTCTGTCTGTCTGTCTGTCTGTCTGTCTGTCTGTCTGTCTGCCTGTCTGTCTGCCTGTCTGTCTGTCTGTCTGTACATTTGTCTGCTTGTCCACTATTAACGGCATCGGGTACTTTAAACGGCCGAACCCATCCGCAGCGCCCACCAATGTTGCTCAAGATTCGGCGTTCATATTTATGCAATTGTTAATTAAAAAGCAATTAATGCGCTTGTCTGGGGCATTATAACATCACGTTTATATTCTGCATGTGCGTATTTTACTATAAAAGGCATACTTAGGTAATATAGAGGACCATAGCGCTTATTAGGCTGCGCTGACCATGCAACGCCTGCATGAAAAGGCGAGTGTTTCCAACGCTTTGCTGAGACGAGCTGGTGGTGGCACCTACCCATCGCCTTGCGTTATACGCCTTATAACCTCTGAAACAGGCGCGCACACCCGTCTCAAAGCCACGGGCTTCAATTTATAAGTGCCAGATGGCGCACATATCTCACGTGTGACGTGACTTGATGCGCTCGTTCGCCTCCGCTGCACGCTCGAGGCACTCTAACACAGAACCTCCAGAATACCATTCACCGATTTTCTTGCGTCGAACATCAAATAAATGTTTTGTCCACTCTCTTCACTTGCAAGACTATCGTCTTTCGACGACATTTGCAGTGTAACATGCACATATTGGGGCCAATATTTTTCCTCCTTCACGCGCGTGCGCCGTTGAACATTAGCGGGCATGCGTCTCAATTCCCCCCCCCCCCCCCCCCATCTGGCATTCTCCCCCATCACAGTTGATGGTGCAGTAGTTGTCTATGCTTCGGCGCACCCTTTTGCTTTCGTCTCACGCGCATTCTCGGGCGTGGCCGCATACACACTTCGGCCGCTTATCAGCGATTGCTATAGGAGGAATTTCTCAAGTTCAAGGCCGCTTAAAGAGAGTCACGCATATGTCCCTTCGCCGGGCTGTCTACAGCCGTTATTATAGACAGTACGTAGGAGCGCGCCGCCTATATGCCGTCCGTAATCCAGCACCGGAATGCGAGTGTACTTAACGCCAACGAGTTCTCTTTTCGAAAAATTGGGTCTGCTACCAATACCTAACATTTATAAAAATATAATATTATGAAGTAATAAGAACAGTATTAGAAAAAAACGACACCCTAAAACGCATTTCCAATTTGACGCCAAAGCATAAAACAATCAACAGAAGGATTGGTATGTGGTGTTTAACGTCCCAAAAGCACCATATGATTATGAGAGACGCATTCAAGAGAAGGTGCTCCAAAATATGCGAACTATCAAAGTCCAGAACCAATTATAGCTACCAGTTGTTACGGCATAAGCTTCCATACCACTTAACAACATCATTTAATATTCCGTGTGATTGTGTCAAAGAGCGAACATATACTGTTTGGAAATACCTATGTGGTAGTGCCCAGAATGCGGTATATATTTTTGTATGAAAAATCTGTTTCTACTTTTTCGGTGTATTTTGTTCACCAACTTTTGCATTGTCGCTCCTATGAATGTTTCTTTTTTACTATTGAGCTTTTAGTATGTATAACGACGAGTAATGTTTATATGTTTGTGTAATGGGTATTATGAGTTGCGTATCTAGCTTATAAATTATAAGTTTTGTTTCAGTGCTGAATTGTCGCCCTCATTTGTTGTTTGTTTCTGCCTTGATAATTGGGGCCATGAACCTCGTCAAGCTTTACTGGCTTTTTGTTTATGGTCCTCAACATGGTACAAATGTTTAAATAAAATTTGATTTGATTTGATTGATTGTTGAGCAACTGTATTTCATTGACACACATGCACAAGCAACTGGGATTTCACACTGTTGTTGACTTTGAACAATGCCACATAACGTCTGATGGTAATCACAACCATATGCATTTTTATTCCGTCCTCATTGTCCGTGCTCAATGTGGCCTGCGAATGTAGATTTTTTTAGCAACATGTGTAGTAGAAGCAAAACAGCGCTGAAGACGTTGAGCGCCGCGAAAAGGCGATAGAGGTTATCAAATGATCCCATTTTGTCACGGAAGAAGCCTGCAAAAAAATAAAAGAAAACTAGCTAACGCAAGCGTAAAATAACACTGCGTCACCGGTGTTTGCAAATGGAACTCACGAACACTGGAGCTAGGTGTTCAAAACAGAAAAAAATGTTTCTTTGTTCTGCAAAAAATATACTACAGTGGTCACTAGATTAATAAGAAAACTGCGTAAAGTATCTGGTATGGACTATGCGGATTTATTTTTGTCGCATCTTATTGAATGCTTACCGCATAAGCTATAAAGAAGTTTGTGGCCAAGGAAGCTTCCCTTATCGCCACTCTGTATCTTTCCGCGGTGAACCAAACATGCACACCATCGGCGTGCATCCGCTCGTCGTCCCGATTCATACCCGATGGCGAATCAACAGCAGCGAAGAGAAAAGGGCTACAAAAAGTGTGCACATTTACCTCAACTAAATTTGACGACTGACTCATTTGAAGCCCTTAAATTAGGACAAGAACATCGCCAGCGCACTGGATCGCACGCCAATCCCCAGTTTAGGAACAGTTGGTTCCCGAAGCAATTGTTAGGAAAAGAAAGTACAGGCATTTCCACCGTGACCTTGCTGCTACTGCCTTGTTACTTATTTAAAAGGAAAACGAAATATAACGGCCAATCTGCGACAAAAGAAGCCAGCGACTTACTCTGTGTATTTTTGGGACTGGTCGAAGACGAGGCTGTAAAACAAAGCATGCATCTATATGGTACTCGGGTCCGAAAAAAAAAACCGGCCTTTCTGTCGCGCCTTATTCCTGCTTCTGGCGGCCACATCTTGTTTTGTCCCGATGACGTGCGCACATTCGCGGTCGGTCTGGCGCGATGTCAGTAGTGAGGAATACGACTGAATTCTGCAGTAGAGGCGAAATTTTGCTCAAGCATGAGCCCAGAATGTGGAGTGAAACGTCTTTGTATTTTTTGTTTCTTTTTTGCATGTAGCGTTTTTGCATGTTGGTTTTTCATGTCGCTGTTTTGCAGGTCTCACAAGTTAGTCGTCATAATGAGGATAACTATTGTCTACGCGGTGGTACACACGAGTTTTCATTTGCTTTGGAGACCATCCGTTTACGAAAGAAAACCTTTCCGAGTTACTTTTGGAGAATGTGGCAAATGCGCAGATCAAGAACCTGAAGTTGATCCGCTATTCGTAATAGTATTAGGAAGCTGAAAAACATAAAGATGGTATGGAGAACAATATTTGCAAAAAAATGCTGTTTTTTCGTCTTTCTTGCACCTAAAAAACGACGTGACAAGCACTTTCATCTACACTAGGCGGCATCCAAAAATAGCACCAAACACTCAAGCATTACTTTGAGCGAATATGAGCAGCGGCATCGGCAGTGAGAAGTGGGAGACGAGAGTACTGAGAGTAGAGTCGCTCGATCTGTCACTGAAATGCGGCACGCTTTCGCAGAGCAGACGTGAAGGTGGCAAGCAAGGAGTAATGTTGTACGCGACCGAAAAAAAAATCAAATTCGTAGCATTCTCTGTTGGGCAGCAGCAAAATACGCGTGAAATCTTTCAATCGAATATCGTCATTTCCTCAATACAAGGCACGCTTTTGCAACTACGCGTCCAGTAAGTGTATATGTTTACGCTTTGTAGCCGACAACATCGCTACAATCCAGCAATATGGTCAAGGTCAGTGGTGTCAAACAGCACATGGTTGCTACCACTGCCACCGCATTCGCCGGCTGAAAGTCACGATAAATGTGCAGAATGTGACATTTAGAGGTTAACTCTTGCAATTGTTGGACCATGTCAGGATAATAGTGCTTTTGTGTTCCTTAGACACTCTTGTCACGCGCCGAGTAACTGAAATGCTCATAAAAATGAAAATAATTTTGGATTACCGTAAAAGCACAATACCGAAACTCAACTGAGTGTGCTTCTACGTGTCGCGTAAAGATTTGCCTGACGCTGCCGGAACCTGCCTGATTGCACACAATACCCGCCAGATGGCACTACCTGTCCACGCCGTCCACGGCGATGGGCTAAAACACTTACGCTATTATGGCGAATTGTATGTGGCTCACAACGCAACGCCACTTGACACCTATCGCACGCCCACCAACATCGAAATGAAAACCGCACGCTCAACCAAGGAAGCGCCGGCCAAACCCATGCAATATATAGGAGACAAGCAGACGCTGCAGTGGCACATCGGTTTTTCACTTCCGCCAGGCAAAACTCAACGTCACACACACATTGTTGCGATTAATTCAGGAAAGTGAGGTGAATGTTTCGAGCCAAGCTATAAAATTCATTTCAAAAGAATCTGCGAAACTCTCAAGGCTGTAATTTGGTATGAATGGCGCAAACGTGCAAATGAACGTACCCATGAATTTCATTGAGAACAACTTAATTCGAAAAATCACCGGAGTTGGCCTTTAATTTAAAACCTCTGAGGGTCTCGTACTGGCAGACTTGGTGCCGTTAGGTTGTTTAAGAGGGACTATTGGGCAGCTGCCCGCTCGTAATAAGTTCACGTGCTACGTGATCCAAACAGGCTCATAAAATGGTGTTCCACACTCGCCGCTATGGCTACAGATGGCACTGACTGACACTTCCACGTTTAAATTCACATATAAACTCAATAAAGTGGCTGGCGGATAGCTGCCGTGATAGCTCAGTCTGTTAAGCGAAAAAATGTGTACAAGAATGTCTGTGATGTCTTGTTCCCAACACCTTTGTATAGATCTATGTTCAATGGAGGACCCAGACAGGACGTTTTGAAAAGGGTCAAGAGGATGACAGTAAAAGCAGGAGCGAAAACTTTCTTTTTTAAATTGCATTCCGGAACTTTCCGCGTAAAGCAGTGGCTAGCGCACAAGGGAATTGATGTACCATGGACAACCAATTGTTCATTTTGTAAAACACCTGAGACAATAGAGCATGTGTTTATTCACTGCTTGGACGCTGTCATCATTGGGACACCCTTCAAAGAACATTGAAAAAAGATCTCCCCATTACAAGCCATGGCATTCGTTTTCTCTGTGTGGATAATGAGGACGGCATACCATACGACATGGTTATGTTTATTAGCCTTTACAGCATCTGGCAGACCACAATGGCTTACAGACATCTTGAGCAGAACATACGTCCTGTCCGGGAGAACTTCATTTCAAATATGCGGTATATCATTGAGGTGTATAAACAACAAGAAGAAGCTCCCAGCTGGTTAAGAATGTTAGAGGAATTGTGCAACCAGAAAAATTTTAATGTGAGCACTTCGGATCGAATATTGGTCCAAGTGTATTTTATCATTCATGTTTCTGTGTGAACATCTGCAAAGAAAAAACAGGTAATAAAGAAAGAAGAAGTCATGATATCTCAGTGGTTAGAGCATCGAACGCATTATTCGAAGGTCGTAGGTTCGATCCCTGCTCATGGCAAGTTATTTTTACACTCACTTTTCTTCTTGTTTACATTACAATGAGGTCTAATAACTTTCCCTGTGATATTCTTGGCATTATTGTCTTTTATATGTTATTATTACTGTGCGAAAACACGGAAAAACGAGCCCTTAAGTATACATTTCTTTTCCTTATTGATTAATGAGGGTCTCGTACTGGCAGACTTGGTGTCATTAGGTTGTATACGAGGGACTATTGATCAGATGCCTGCTCGTATTAAGTTCACCTACTACGTGACGCCACACAGGCTCATAAATAGTGCGCCACACTCGCCGCCATGGCTACAGATGGCGCTGACTGACACTCCCATGTTTAAATCACTTATATACCAAAGAAAGTGGCTGGGAGGATAGTAGCAGTGGTGGAGCATCGTACGCGTTATTCGAAGGTCACAGTTTCGGTTCCTGCCCACGGCAAGTTATCTTTTAATCCGCTTTTCTTTCATCACATTTACATTACAATTCTGTCTAATAAGTTCTCCTATATTTTCTTTGCATTATTGTATGCTAGATCTCATGAAATTGTGCAAAATGGTAAAACGAGTCCTTAGGTATACATTCCTTCATATATATATATATATATATATATATATATATATATATATATATATATATATATATATATTATAAAGGAGATTTATTAAGCAGAAAGGTTGATGCTTGGAAAGCTTGGAAGGCGATGCACCAGCCGCAATTTCCGAGCTCGGGCCACTGCTGCACACTCGATGCTGCTGCCTCTGCGCCGGAGTACTTCCTCTTCTTTACAATGGCCCCACGGAAAAAAAAGGAGCCATCCTGGCGACTTAGTCCTGTGCAGGCGGCGTTGAACCGTGGTACTGCTTGAGCCTCTGGACGTGTACAACCTCGCGGTTGCGACGTCGCAAGTCTGAAGGTGGCGTAAGAGGCTCAATGACGTAGTTTACTGGTGAAGTTTGTTCAAGGATACGATATGGCCCATCGTACTTTGGCAGAAGTTTGGAAGAGAGTCCAGGTGTGCGATGCGGCACTGACAGCCATACAAGAGCACCCGGAAGAAAAACGGGAGTTGAGGTCTGGGCATCATGAATTGCTTTTTGCCTGTTTTGGTCATCGCAGGTAAAGCGACGAGCTAACTGGCGGCATTCTTTTGCGTGTCTAGCGGCGTCCAAGATCGGTAGGCACTCGACGCGTCCGGTCGATAGGGCGAAATGGTGTCAATGGTGTGGGAGGGGTGATGGCCGTAGAGGAGGTAAAAAGGAGAGAAGCCTGTTGTCGCTTGCGTTGCCGTATTATAGGCGTATGTAATGTATGGGAGGACTAAGTCCCAGTTAGAGTGGTCAGGCGTCACATACATAGATAGCATGTCACCGAGAGTACGATTAAAGCGCTCGGTAGCCCCGTTGGTTTGAGGGTGGTAAGCGGTACATGTGCGATGTACAATAGCATACTCAGCGAGCAATTTTTCAATGACCTCGGACAAGAAGGCGCGGCCGCGGTCACTGAGGAGCTCTTGAGGGCCTCCATGGCGCAACACAAAATGACGCAGTAGGAAAGTGGCAACCTCCTGTGCTGTAGCCGTTTGAAGAGCAGCGGTCTCTGCATAGCGCGTTAGGTGGTCGATAGCAACTATTATCCACCTGTTGCCAGTCGGAGTCAATGGAAGTGGCCCATAAATATCTATTCCAACCCGTTCGAAAGGTCGGGAAGGGCATGGTAAAGGCTGCAGTTCACCGGCGGAGGCGTGTGGTGGAGATTTTCGACGCTGACATTCGGCACAAGAGCGGACGAAGTTGCGGACGAAGGTATACATACCACGCCAGTAGTAGCGATGTCGAAGCCTTTCGTAGGTCTTGAAGACTCCTGCGTGGCCACATTGTGGGTCAGCGTGGAAAGAGGAACAAATCTGCGACCTCAGGGTTCGTGGAACGACGAGCAGCCACTTGCGTCCCACTGGTGCGTAGTTGCATCGATAGAGAAGCGTGTAACGTATCGAGAAGTGTGGAACTTGGCACCGAAGCGTTCCCGTCTTTGGGAGTTCAGAAGTGTCGGAGAGATGATTGAGAAGAGACGCAGTCCACGGGTCATTGCGTTGTTCGATAGCAATGGTGAGGAGTTGTGAACGCTGCGAAGATGTCAAATCTGCAGCGATGAATGGTTGAAATATGTTTGCCGACGTTGAGTCTGGCGCTGAGACGACAGCCAGTTCACAGACGGATGTAGAAGGCACCTCATCGGGGACGGATATAGTTCTGGAAGAACTGATTGTCTCGACGTGGCCAAGGCACTCGTGACAAAATAGGGATAAAGACGACGACTCATGATTATAAATCGAGCTTCAGGCTTATTGCGAAGGTTGAGCAACAGAAAATATGGGTTACGTAGACACACCTTATTAATGATATATAAAATGTACATGCGCCCAATACTAGAATTTGGGTGTATATTATTTTCGGGTGGCCCTACGTACAAAATTAAACCGTTAGTTCTATTAGAGCGAGAAGCGTTACGTTTGTGTTTGCGACTCCCCAGGTATGTCGCTATTAATGTACTATATCAGGAAGCTCGCATACCAACTATTCTTTGCCGATTCCGTATCCTAACTGTACAAACATACTTGAAATTTTACGGCTTATCAGCGAGACGGTCTGCATATGCCTTTATTAGTGACCCCGACGCCTTCTTCCTCGCTCATTGGCCACGCTTTCGTACTCCCCAGATTATTTTTGTACAAAAGAAACTGGAAAGCATAAAGGTGGATATCAGATCGGTAATTGGAACCAAAGCATTAAATCACAATATTACGATAGAATGTGATGAAATTTTTCCCCCACTATCTAAGTTTCAATCTTCGAGTTACTTAAATGACAGGTTAGAAGACTACATAGCTCATGCGGAAATAAAGAACATAATAGCCACAGACGCTTCTGTGAATAAAGAAAAGGCAGCAGTAGGAATCGTCTCGGATTACCTCGGTTGGTCATTCTCGGTAAGACTACCAGACTTCACTCCGGTTTTCGAAGCTGAGCTCTTGGCTATTATTTTAGCGCTACGAAAACTTCCTTCAAACGAAGAGAGTGCAATGATAATTACTGATTCTCTTTCGCTGTGTACTACTCTCACAGCTTCAGAACAATCAAGAGCTCTAGCGACATTACAAACATTAGTTCCACCTCATGTGAAGTTCCTGAAGTTAGTCTGGGTCCCGGGACACTGTGGCATACGGTTGAATGAAATGGCCGATTCACTATCTCGAGCCACACTTGATGGCCCTGTGATCTCGGTACTACCAGAATCGGAACACATAGTGTCGATCAGATATAGAAAATTGGCTATTTATACGGATATGATGGAAAATATTACTAAATATACGGACTATCAGCACCTAACATATCCCTGGAAACCTCAGTGGAGTCAATCTAAAAAGTTAGAAGTTATTTTAACCAAATTTCGATGTCGTGTCCCTCCATTAAACTTTTACTTGCACAGAGCTGGTCTGGCGATATCCCCCCTGTGTCCATTCTGTGAAGAAACGGAAACAATAGAGCATTACTTTATAACATGTAAAAACTATTCATTAATTAGGAAAAGACTTTTAATTGTTCCGTTTCACGCAGTCGGTTTAAATTTAACTGCAGATAATGTTCTAAGTTTCGGTGCCTTTAGCTTGGGACATTGCCACAGGAGCGTATTCGATGCTGTATGCAATTTCATTCGAGAATCAAAGCGCATGTCATAATAATGCCTGCTTAAATATATTTCTGACGACACTTGTCTAATTTTGAATGAAATTTGCATATTCATTTGATTGTGACCGGGTGAGATAAGCTCGATTGTCTGGTCTACTCAAAATTTCTGTCTTCCACTGTAGTATTACCTCACCTTTTCTCTTCTTGATTCAATCTTCAATTATTTGTTTAGTTTAATATTCTTTTTCTAGTTAATTATTATTTTCTATTATATCATTAGTTTTTCATTTAGGATAAACCTTTTAATATATCTCATATAGGCTACTTCTAGATTTCATGGCCAATCCCCCATAGTGGGTATGTGCCAGTGCGAAGGGGCAACAACAACAACAACATAAATTGGCATTGTGGTTGAGCCTTCTACAAGATCGAGAGCAGCAAAAGGCAGGGGGAGGGCTCTTCGGGCGACCAATATTGGAGATGGTGTGAAGAAGACCGTGCCGTTGGATATGGCACTGCATGAAACTGGCACGAACGCAAAAGAGCATGGAGGGATGTAGGTGTCATCGCTAACGACAAGTTTAGCGGCAGACTGGGTGTCGACGGACGCTTGGTCATCCAGTGAGCAAAATTCAACCTCAGCCCTAGCACAGTTGGTTACGGCGTTATGACGCGACAAAAAGTCCCATTCCAAAATAATATTATGGGAGCACGATGAAAGAACCACGAACTCTATCGTATACAGAGCGTCCTGAATTGTCACGCGGGCTGTACATACTGCGGTCGGTTGAACAGGTTGAGCACTGGCTGTGCGAAGCGATATTCCGGAGAAAGGCGTCGTAACCTTACGAATTGAGCTGCAAAATCCAGCGTCTATAACAGAAACAGCGGCAACGGTATCTACAAGAGCGACAGTAGGGACATTTTCG
This sequence comes from Rhipicephalus microplus, assembly GCF_043290135.1. Lineage (NCBI taxonomy): Eukaryota > Metazoa > Arthropoda > Arachnida > Ixodida > Ixodidae > Rhipicephalus > Rhipicephalus microplus. The sequence continues at coordinate 207,187,784 of NC_134702.1, forward strand.
ACGAACACATCAATAACATTGGCAGGTGACAAATGAGGACTTGGGCAAACTGAAACTTGCGCAGTTCTTGCCTCAGGAACTGCGTCGTCTAGTTTTCCTCCTCGTTAGGCGCGGGCCGTCGACGCATAGGAGAAGGCGAGCGGCGGCGTGGAGAGGGCGAGCGAAGACGTCCCGACCGAGGGCGGTGGTCGTCCTGGTAGTGGGCTGGCATTGGAGTGGAGGAACCGTATCGCGCGTTGGAGTCAAGCGGGAAGAAAGGCTCACGGTGGTTTTCATTGGTGATATGCGTCCGGCGGCGGCAATACCTTGCGACGTGTCCGGGGTATCGACAAGCATAACATATCGGGCGATTGTCGGGGGTGCGCCACGGGTTAGCGGTGTTGGTGCTGGTCCAGTGAACTGGAGCTGGGGGATAGCTCGCGCGAGGCTGGAACGGAGGCGCAGGCGCCTTGCGAGTTGCCATGGCTGCAGCCGCGGCGTAGGTGAGAGGAGCAGCCACAAGATTAGGTTCGCGAGCAGCTGGTAAGGCCTCGGTGACCTCTCCTTGAATGACGTCACGTAGAGAAGATGGTAAAGTTGTGGTAGCTTCTGGTGTGAAAGGCACCAAGAAAAGCTGTCGTGCAACTTCTTCGCGGACAAATGCTTTTATTTCGGCTATTAGTGACGCTTTGTCATGACCACTGATCACACTAGACAGCGATGCCAAATCGTGTGCTGGAGGACGTCTTGTCAAAGCACGCTGCTTCCGCAATTCATCGCAGCTTTGGCAGAGGCTGATTACGTCGTTAACAGTGGTCGGGCTTTTCGCCAAGAGCATTCGAAAAGCATCGTCGTCAATCCCTTTGAGGATGTGCTTACATTTTTCAGCTTCCGTCATTTCGGAGTTCACGCGTCTGCACAAATCGACGACGTCTTCTATGTAACTTGTGAAGGTTTCACCCGTTTCTTGTGCGCGTGTGCGTAAACGTTGCTCGGCACGAAGTTTTCGGACGGCAGGTCGATCAAAGACTGATACAATCGACGTTTTAAATTGCGGCCACGTTCGGACGTCTGCCTCGTGGTTTCTAAGCCAAAGGCTGGCTACACCCGCGAGGTAGAACGACACGCGTGTCAACTTGTCCGCGTCCGTCCATCTGTTTAAAGCGCTCACCCGTTCGAAAGTCGAGAGCCAATCTTCAACGTCGTTGTCATCTGTTCCACTGAAGATTGGAGGCTCCCGCTGAGGAACACTGCCTGGACAGGTGGCCGGAGGAGATGGAAGCGTCTGCTGATCGGCGTCCGGCATAGCAGAAGGTAGCCGTCGAGAACGGAGTTCCAGGATGGTAGCGGGAAGGTGTAAGGGACGGTACCCGGCACGGCTCCACCAATTATAAAGGAGATTTATTAAGCAGAAAGGTTGATGCTTGGAAAGCTTGGAAGGCGATGCACCAGCCGCAATTTCCGAGCTCGAGCCACTGCTGCACACTCGATGCTGCTGCCTCTGCGCCGGAGTACTTCCTCTTCTTTACAATATATATATATAAGGGAAAGAAGTGTATACCCAAGGGCTTGTTTTCCTGTGTTTTAACACAATATTAATGAGATCTAACCGACAGTAATGCCAAGGAATGTACAGGGGAAGTTATTAGAACCAATGGAATGTAAATAAGAAGAAAAAAAGTGGACGAAAAAATAACCAGCCGTGAGCAGGAATCGAACCTACGACCTTCGAATAACGCGTTCGATGCTCTAACCACTGAGCTACCACAGCGGCCTTCACTCCATCCACTTTTTTGGGTCTATATGTATATTTAGAAGTAGGAGTGACAGTCAGCGCCATCTATAAGCCAAACGACGAGTGTGAAAACACTCTTATGCGCATGTTTGGCGTCACGTAGCACGTGAACTTATTATGAGCGGGCAGCTGATTAATTGTCCCTCTTATACAACCTAAACACAGCAAGTCTGCCAGTACGAGACCCTCGTTCAATGAAATAAGGGAAAGAAGTGTATACCTAAGGGGTCGTTTTTCCGTGTTTTAACACAATATTAATGAGATCTAACACACAGTAATGCCAAGGAATGTACAGAGAAAGTTATTAGAACCAATGGAATGTAAATAAGAACAAAGAAAAGTGGATGAAAAAATAACCAGCCGTGAGCAGGAATCGAACCTACGACCTTCGAATAACGCGTTCGATGCTCTAACCACTGAGCTACCACAGCGGCCTTCCCTCCATCCACTTTTTTGGGTCTATATGTGAATTTAGAAGTAGGAGTGACAGTCAGCGCCATCTATAAGCCAAATGACGAGTGTGAAAACACTCTTATGCGCATGTTTGGCGTCACGTAGCACGTGAACTTATTATGAGCGGGCAGCTGATTAATTGTCTTTCTTATACAACCTAAACACACCAAGTCTGCCAGTACGAGACCCTCGTTCAATGAAATAAGGGAAAAAGTGTATACCTAAGGGCTCGTTTTTCCGTGTTTTAAAACAATAATAATGAGATCTAACAGACAGTAATGCCAAGGAATGTACAGGTATATATATATTGTCACGAGGTTGTAACACACGCAGCACTTGGGAGGAAGCACGCAGGAGTCAGGGCGGTGCTCGAAGGCACGTCATCTGATGCGAGCTTTGGTTGACATGCAGTTGTAAGTGATAGAGGTACGATTCTGTAGACGCATCATGTCATATTCGATAGGTCTAGACACCGCGGCTGTGTTGGCGACATTATGTGAGCTTTGATACCATGGAATATACCGAAACACCCATATAATTGCGGCGAAGGGAAATAATGTTAAAACTGAGCTACAGTCCGAGTCACGATGTGTAAGTTTGAACGGTCTGCTTGAATCACGTTGTTTTTCAATCACGATGATCTTAACGATAATTGTGAAGGCTTTGTTCATGTCATAAATTCCACAAGCAAATGGTGATATGCAGCCAACTAAATTGAGCGATGATTCTGTGTTTGCCGCAAGGTGTTTGTTGCGAAGGTTGTATGATAAAATAAATAGCGCAATTATATTTCATGATGTATATGAAGAACACCTACTGCAAGTGTGCTCGTAAAATGAAAAATGAAATATGAGAATATTTTTGTCACGATCAAGGTCATTTCATGAGGATGCGATGTTATTGTTTCATGACCTATTGTAATAAAGTTATTCGCTTTCTTTTGTTCAAAATACATTTGTTTGAAGGATTATGACATGCTTGTTCGTTGCTGTTGTCATTACTCTTGTGCCCTTGTGCCTTTGGGGGGTTGTTTGGTGGTGCGAGCTCCACAACGAGGAATTTTGTGACAGAAAGGAGATGTTTCTAATGAGCCTAACTTTGGGTACTCATCACACAGGTATATATATATATATATATATATATATATATATATATATATATATATATATATATATATATATATATATATATATATATATATATATATATATATTTACTAATTTTGAAATAAAACCGAGAGAACACTGACCACCCAAGCTACACTACAGAGAAGCATACAGATAGCAGAGTGTTTTGACTTCCCATGTAGTGGCGGTGATAGACTTTTACTCGACGTAGCAAAAGAATGAACATTGACAGCGCAGTACGTGAAAACTTCCGGGAGCTAATCCGTAGAACCGAAGCTTACCGATCTTTTAGTATGTATTCATCTAATCTTCAACATCCCTGCAGTCAGAGAATAGGAATTATCAGTCGGTTTTCGATCGTGTCGGCCAAACCAGCGCCCACAGTGATGGTGCACGAGTCCGCAAACACAAAGTGAGCAGCGTCGCTTATGCGAGAACTGGCAGTGCAGTCGGGCGCCTTGCCGGTGCCATCGCCGGTGCCACCGCCGATGCCGTCGTTTCCACCGTGGGATGCGGCGCGTGGCGTCGCATGGTGCAGTGAGCCGGATGCGATGTTTCCAGGCACACGAGGCTGAAGGAGCTTTCAGCGGCAGGCTCCGCCCCCATGTGGTGCCTCGGCATGCAGGATCGAACCGCTTGGTATCCTCGTAATGAGGCTCAAAACAAACAACATTGCAGTCATGCTTCGTTCCATAAAAAATGATTAATAAATCGCATTTGTGAATGACAAGCACGTCGCAACAGCGGCATCAGCTGATTATTCACGACTCCGCCAGGTAGGCCTAGCATGGCGGGCGCCGGCCGCCGCCTACGCCGTTCACACGCGAGCTCGTCATCGAGCGCTTAATTTTGACAACACTATGAAGCTTTGCACTCGTATATGATGCGTTAGCATAAGCTCTTACTTTATCGATGCCATCAATGTGAAGGGCAAAGGCGGAAGCGAAGCGAGCCAGCGCAGAGACGCCAGTAGCCGTGTTACCTGCGAAATGACCTTGCATCGCTGCTCACGATCACTGATCTCGCAAACGGTTTCAAAACGGGTGTTGTCGCACAGATATGGCACACTTCAAACATCACTTTATTCAATCTGGCATAATATCACGTCACCAGGGAAATGTACTCGATGTTTGTCACGCCGCCGCAGTCGGCAATTTGAGAAAATCCACGTTCGCACCGCTCCATCGACTCGCTTGAACTGGCCTGGATCACGGGTGATGGGAGGGGCGACAGGGAGATGGTGCCACTAGCATCGTGATGCCACTCGTAATCTCGTGCTGTAATAGGCTGCTGCCATGCGGCGGTGCCATGCGGTGGCGAAAACACCTGGCCGGTTCGATGCTCGCCGCATCGCAGTGAAAGTCGCACGTCTGCCTCGCGCTTAACGCTTTCCCATTTTCTGTGCGGTTCGTGCAGTTAGGTGCACTACACCCAGTAATTGTTGCGCAAAACCATCAATACGACACACTTTTGTACACCTCCGCAATGAGTGGAGCCGATAAACAATGCGCACGCTGAAATGCTCGCCGACCGCTAATGACAATCTCGTTGGGACTGACGGAAACTCGTGGGCGTCGCGCTGTCGTGTGCGTAAAGTGGTCTTCGCCGCATGGATTCGAACATTTGACGTCACTTTGCGCCACGTGACGGAGTTCGCCGAATGGAGGCGCGAGCAGCGCGAAAAAAAGGTATGCGCAACTCTGCTACCTAAAGGTAGCGTATACAGTAGCTCTACTCCTGGCGACTCGCTCGCTGGATTCCGTGCCGATCGGTTGTGCCCTCACGATCTCCGACGTCAGCGTCATCATCATCATCATCATCATCAGCCTGACTACGTCCACTGCAGGACAAAGGCCTCTCCCATGTTCCGCCAGTTAACCCGGTCCTGTGCTTGCTGCTGCCAATTTATACCCGCAAATTTCTTAATCTCATCTGCCCACCTAACCTTCTGTCTCCCCCTAACCCGCTTCCCTTCTCTGGGAATCCAGTCAGTTACCCTTAATGACCAGCGGTTATCCTGTCTACGCGCTACATGCCCTGCCCATGTCCATTTCTTCTTCTTGATTTCAGCTATGATATCCTTAACCCCCGTTTGTTCCCTAATCCACTCTGCTCTCTTCTTGTCTCTTAAGGTTACACCTACCATTTTTCTTTCCATTGCTCGCTGCGTCGTCCTCAATTTAAGCTGAACCCTCTTTGTAAGTCTTCAGGTTTCTGCTCCGTAGCTAAGTACCGGCAAGATACAGCTGTTATATACATTTCTCTTGAGGGATAGTGGCAATCTACCTGTCATAATTTGAGAGTGCTTGCCGAATGTGCTCCACCCCATTCTTATTCTTCTAGTTACTTCAATCTCGTGGTTCGGCTCTGCGGTTATTACCTGCCCTAAGTAGACATAGTCTTTTACAACTTCAAGTGCACTATTACCTATCTCGAAGCGCTGCTCCTTGCCGAGGTTGTTGTACATTACTTTCGTTTTCTGCAGATTAATTTTAAGACCCACCTTTCTGCTCTCCTTGTCTAACTCCGTAATCATGAGTTGCAATTCGTCCCCCGAGTTACTCAGCAATGCAATGTCATCGGCGAAGCGCAGGTTACTAAGGTATTCTCCATTGACTCTTATCCCTAACTGTTCCCATTCTAGGCTTCTGAAAACCTCCTGTAAGCACGCGGTAAATAGCATTGGGGAAATTGTGTCCCCCTGCCTTACACCCTTCTTGTTTGGTATTCTGTTGCTTTCTTTATGAAGCACTATGGTAGCAGTTAATCCCCTGTAGATGTCTTCCAGAATGTTTATATATACTTCATCTACGCCCTGATTCCGCAGTGTTTGCATGACGGATGATATTTCTACTGAATCAAACGCCTTCTCGTAATCTATGAAGGCTATGTATAGTGGTTGGTTATACTCTGAGCATTTCTCTATTACCTGATTTATAGTATGAATGTGGTCAATTGTTGAGTAGCCTGTTCGAAATCCTGCTTGTTCCTTTGGTTGATTGAATTCTAATGTTTTCTTTACTCTGTTAGCAATTACCTTTGTAAATAGCTTGTATACTACAGAGAGCAAGCTGATCGGTCTGTAATTCTTCAAGTCCTTGTCATCTCCTTTCTTAAGTATTAAGATGATGTTAGCGTTCTTCCAAGACTCTGGTACTTTTCCCGTCAGGAGACACCTCGTAAATAAAGTGGCTAGTTTTTCTAACACAATCTGTCCTCCATCTTTCAGCAGATCTGATGTTACCCGATCCTCACCAGCAGCTTTGCCTCTGTGCATGCTCTCCAAAGCTTTTCTTTCTTCTATCATTACCGGTGGGGTGTCGTCTGGGTTACTGCTAGTTCTTATAGTATTAAGGTCGTGGTTGTCTCGGCTACTGTACAGATCTCTGTAAAACTCCTCCGCTATTTTAACTATCCTATCCATATTGGTAGTTATTTTGCCTTCTTTGTCCATTAGTGCATACATCCGACTTTTGCCTATCCCAAGTTTCCTCTTCAATGCTTTGACACTTCCTCCATTTTTCAGAGCGTGTTCAATTCTCTCCATGTTAGCGTCAGCGTAGCTCTGGCCGATTGGGCTGGCCCTACGTCATATCCTGACGCCGATCTCCGACGACAGCGTAGTTCTGACCTTCTAGACTTGCCCTACGCCATCTCCTGACACCGACAAGTGCTCTTGCAAGTGGTGCCCCGTCCTCGGGCTCCTGTGACCGTGTTTCCATCTTTCCTATCTCTCCTATCTCTCATATGTCCTCACTCGCTGTCCCAGCGCATCTTTTTCTCTCTCCCTATACCTTTAAACCTATCCTTTTAATTCCTCCTCACCCCCATACCCTGTGAGCTACTGTTGAGGTGTCGCACCCTGATGCAGACAGTTACGGGGCTCACTTTTCTATTCCCTCTTATAACCGTTTCTCTCTCTACTTCTGGCTGCTGTTGGTGCCGCAAAAGCACTCTCGTTCTACCAGAGGATGACAGCCTTCCTACCCCTGTTCGACCACTGAAAGTCGCCAGCTCTCACGAGAGCATTTCCAGCGTAGTTTTGGGTGCTCCAATTATTCCACTTGAATTTGCCCTTGGAATACGCTAAGTCATCGAACTATAAATACTAGTTTTCTCGAAACTTCTCACTTGATCAAACAATACACAGGTCATTCTATATTGTGAAAGTGCATGATGAGTGAAGCTGTCTATTGAAGGAAGCAGAAGTGACACGGAATGTAGAACGATGCCCATCACGCATCCTGCAATTAAAGCCGAAACGTCTGTACAGACCGTCCTTTTGGAACGTATAGCTTTAAGTTTACTACTTTGAGTAGTACGTGTCCTTTCTGCTGTGACATGCTCGATCTTGTCCAGTTTGCGACACATGTGTTGGTGTTCGGCGTCCGTGTGTTCTCTTCACCACTTGTGGTGGAGGCCTGGAGCGAATAATCAAGCTTGCCATATTGCTGTGGCTGATACATATTCGTTAACAAAAAAATTCACCATCCTTATTTAGCCTCGCTGTAAAAAAAAAAACAGAAATTTTGTCTATGTCTCGAGGCGGAGCCTGAAAGAAGAAATAATTTTTCGAAGCCCATCATGAACGCATTCCTCTTTACCGTTCAATTTTTCTAGGTATTGATTCAACATTTGATAAAAAATGAATGCTATCATTTCTAAACTAGGTTGGTACACTGAAGATAATTCGCTCGTGAGGATCACAGCACATCGTATGCGGGAAGATGTTGCTGCGAAAGATCCATGTTTTTTATGCAGTAAGCCTCCGACTTCAAGCTCCCAAAGGGCCTTGTGAGGCAGTAAGGCCTAGCCTATAGCTTCACCGCCTTGTTACGCATTCCATCGCCATACTGCTTTAACCAACTGTATCCCTTTTTAGCAACACTCATTCTTTTAACCGTTGGGTGTATTTTATGCACATTTTTGTGCAGGCTTGTAAGGCGCTTTAACAGCCACCTTACATCAACATTGATCACGCATTACTCCTTGGCTTGGCACTATTTACTCACCATTGGCCCGTGTGCCATGAAACCCTTATATTATGATGAGACATTTTGTCTACAGTTGTTGACACCTGTTCGGAGTATGCTTTTTTGCGCATTTTACTGAAATATAATGACCCATTTTCTTGAAAATTGCACATTTTACCAGCGCAACTAAGTCTTGAATAATTGTTTGGTTAAGCAAAAATAATTAAATGTCTCCAGCGGTTGTTTTTACTTAGCTTAGTCAGTGTCATTGTTACCATTTCGCTTTATAAGAGCACTTGGAGTGCATGCAAGATCGGCGACAACTTTGAGATCGACACCAACTCTAATAAGAAGTTTATTTAAAGAAAAATATTGTACTGTGGTGTGCAGTTTCGCCACAAAAGCAAAGCAATGAGTGTGACAGCAACTGGTTGGAATCTTGGGTGACGTGAGGTTAGCAGGCAATTATTTCACCATTAAATATGGTGGAACTCATTAAATTACAGCGTAACGAAACGCAGCTGTTGCATCGAGGGAAGAGACGTTCATGCTGTGTATTGCTGCCACGTCGATTTCGCGAAAATAGCTCAACTAGCACAAAGGCATTTACAGTCAAAGTACGCACTCTTTGCCTTAAAAAAAACGCTCCCCCCTCTCCAACTCTAGCCCAGTACCTACGGCACGCTTCTACGCGCCTTTTGCACGACGCAGACGGCCGGCGCGTTTTCTCTACGCTTTAGCCATCAAGTTTTCTTAAAACGGGAACTCACGGCGACGCCATCGGCCTAATGCGCATAGAGTATTGATAAGATTGCTGTCACAGTAACTTTTTTTAGACCTTGAAGACAACTCTGGCCTTATGTTGCCAATTATATTATTTATAACAGGAGACGTCTAAAAAATAGGGAACAGTTTCAACTATTTCGCTGAAAAAAAAATACTGACTTCAAAGCAGTAGGAACTAGGCAAATATGAGTGTTTTATCCATATTCATAATAAGCTGGCCCAGTTTCTCTTCAGCAGCAGTGAAAAATGGAGTAAAAAAGCTCACCTGTGAGAACGGGATAAGTCAAGATGAATGGAAGGACGTATGCTCCCGTGATTATCCACGCTGCGCCAGACATGTCTGTTCCCAGGAAGTGGGCGGCCATATCCTGCTTGATGGCCCGAAGGATTCCCCAAGGCAGGCTCGCAGCGACGACGATACAAATCACTGCAGTCTGAGAGCTCAGAAAAGAAAGCGCTACTAGTGACGCAGAAAGAGTTACCAGGCCTAACGAGTAGGCAGTCCCTTGTCGAAGGTGAACATAGCTTAGTAAGCGGGTGAGTATGAGCTGCCCAATTAGAGAACCGATGGCATCGTATATAATAAGATACTCAGAGTTAGCTTGAGAAATTCCCTTATCTATGGCATAGGCTGCCATTGTTGTTTTGAAGGCAAAATTAGTATAGTCGACAACAGCGTATAATAGAGCCAGAGCGTAAAATTTCCACAGCTTAAATACACTAACCGAGTTCTCCAGTAAGTGATTGTTGGAGCCTCTTTGTGGCGCTTGTGCTACAGGCCGTTCAGAATAGTCTTCAGGAGCAGTAACGTTCCATGACACTATTTCGCTTGCTGGCGTCGACTCATTGCGTTCCAATTGCTGATCTAGGGAGCAATGCAAATCTTCATGGAGCTCTTCACTGGGTTGCACCCTTCTAATGCTTAGCTGCATGCCTGTGAATGTCGAGTAGCCCGCATCGAATGGTTGGTTGATGCAGTGAAAGGATTCAGAATATGTAGGTTCGAAATATTTGAGAGGTATTTTTCCGTGAAGTAGCCGGCTGGTGATAGTGAGCCTCCGGGACTTCAGATGCAATAGTTTGTGAAAACATTCGCAACGTGCAGCTTCGGGTGCTTTTAGAAGAACCGTCAGTGGACTGATGTTCATGACCAGAACACCCACGAGTATGAGCGCTCGATTTAGACCGTATCCCTGCACCATGAACGCCAAAGACACAGGGCCTATAACGCCCGCAGCCGTGGAGCCGACATACTTCAGGCTGTCGATGGTTGTGCGGTATTTCCTGAAGTATGTCACAGTACAGATTGAGAAGCTGGTAAGTACGGCACCCATTCCGGCACCTGAAATGACAAGAAAAATTGAAGATGGAGATTCGTAGTTTCTTTTCAGGTAATTATGCTGTAGTGCCACACGCCAGCCGTGCCTAAATACGGCTTGTTTTGGTAAATATACAAGGAACTCTCGTGCCATTTTCTAAAAAGTGACCTAATGTCGGCGTTTTCTTCGCACAATTATGGCATCGTGCGCCCTGCTCAGTATCCATGCCGTAGTGGTACTGAACGAGAGACTACGATCCGCGCTATTTGGGTACTGATAGACCTTACGCAAATTTGCTCGAAAGTCTGGCAACAGGGAGGCGGAGGTCATCTTGGTTTTGTCAAGAACTTCCGGCGTGCTCGTAGTACTGCATGTGTTGTTGAAGTGTCTTCACGTTGAAATTTGTGTTTCGGCGCTCTAATTCAGCCATTTGTGATCGTAGTGCTACGAGAATTGGTGAAAGATCGATACTTTTCAAAAGCTTGCCTCATATGCAAAACCAATTTGGAAGCGTGGCTGCACGTCAGTGAAGATGTTTCAGCCAGTATCTGCGTTTCCATGCATGTTGTGCTACGTCAACATTGGCAGCCACCAGATGTTTGGTCTTGAGCGAGGTATCACATCGCAGTTGTCTAAACACGATCAGAACGGGTTAAAGAACGCAAACGTAAGCCTATTTGAATCCTTTATACGTCGCCCTGCATTTGTATGGACATTGAACAGTGATCATTCTATATATCTACTTCCTTCTCTCACTGAAGTGGACTGGCGTACTGCGCTCGATGGCACTCGCCGTGCTCTGCAGTGTGGCATTAACGTACAATCATTTCAGACGACGGGTCAGAGCGTAATTTACAGTAGTGTTATGAGTTGCCGTCGTTGTAATGCAAGAGCGGCGAAGCGAAACCGTAATTGTGATTGGAAGCGCTAGGGGCTAAGAACGACACAGAGGAAGCCTCGAAGAAAAGCTTTTCTGAAGTGTCATAGCTGTGGTAGTAAATTTGCTCACTTCATCCATGCGGGATTGCAATCAGTAAGCGTACCACGGTAAACTTTATTATTTGGCCGATTTTTTTCTTTCCTCGTGAAAGCCAATAAACAATAATATATTTCTTCCTCTATGTATGACTCATGGAGCGCATTTTCTTGCTGATGCTTAATTTGCTTATATCACTGTTTTTTTTTTCAGTGAAAGAACTGTCTGCGCAAAGGCAACCTGCTTCAGAAGCCAAAAGAAAGCAGGATTGCTGTAAGGTCTGGTGTCGCAGGCCAGCGGAGTGAGTCTTCTTGGTCGCAAAAGGGCGCGCTTCACAAAGAGCCGATTCTCAGAAGACAATAATATCGGCGTAAGCGTGCCCGTTCTGGCAAGAAGACCACGGTCGGTCACCGCTTTTAACAACCAGCTAAGGGGTCCCCGGACAGCAGATTGCCGGCGGGCGACGTGAGGACAGTGTATAGATGCCCATCCATCAGCATTAGAGTCCACTGGACGGCTGGACAGCGTAGTCATCTCGCGGTAATGGCAGGAGCCCGCAGCCGAACTGCGCCATCATTGTGTGCGTTCGCACAGTTCGCGAAACGTAGTGTGCAGGCCGGTCCTTTCGTCTCTCTCTGTCCGACCGAGTGGTCGAGTGCTTGAATAGGAGGGCAAGAGGAGAGGACGGCAACAAGTGTTTAGTCTGTTCAATAAACAGACTTAATTGCTTTGGTTGGCCGTGAGGAGAATCGGGAGGGGCAACCGAGGGGTTAAAAACCTGGTTCCCGAGTCCTCACGGTCGTTCTGGTCGCAGCAAATAGTGCTCTGCACTGTCGGCTCTGCCAAGGCAACATGCGATGCTTCCAACGGAGAAAGTGCCTTGTAAACATGTACATAAGTTCCTGTACGTAAAGCTGAGTTTTTGCAATGTATCTAAAGGCTCTGGTCTCCATCCTCGACAAGCAGCAGCAGCAGAAGCCATGGCGAGACAAGACGGACACCATGCAACCAACCTTCTACTCCCTTCTGTAGCAACAGCTGCTACGCAGCTGAGAGAGCTCCGTTCAAGGAAACAGAGAGAGCGGGTAGAAGGTTGAGTTTTACTAATGCCTTATAGAGCATATCTACAACCAAGCCAAGTAGTGGCACTGTAACAGATGTAACTTGTGAGTGCCCAGCAGGTGCAAGCAGTGCGTGCCGCCATGCTTGGAACAGTACGTGTAATCTCATTGCGGAAAAAGAAAGCTTCCAAAGAGGCACAACAGAGCTGTCATGCACCGACCTTCCGCAACAGTGGACGCGTCCGAGGCGACAAGGCATCAAAACAATAAACCCCCAGGATGTCGACTGGAGAAGCCCTCAGCAAGGTGGCACAAAAATGCCCATCTCAACTCGTGTGTTTGGCATGTGTTTCAAGCAGATAATCAGCAGGAGCAGCTTGACTGAATGCATAAGTTCAGAGAAGGCTTAAAAACGTAGTAATCACAGCTTTCGTTCTATGTTGTTGGCTGCAAAGGGGCCGTTTGTTGAAACTAAGCTTCGTCTCGCACCTATAGGTTCTCCGTTGCCGTATGAACAATCATTGCTACCACGTGGTTTCGAAACTTGGTTGTCATGTGACATCCTGCTAGGGTGCGGAAAAGTCGCCTTTGTCCTTGACTTCTTGCCACTTGATGACAGAGCTTTGGCAACATGATTCACCAAAGACATTTAGTCCTGACGAGCAGCATATATTACAGATGAGTCGTTTCGGGCAGATCACTCTTTTTTAGAGGTGTGCGAATACCCGAGTTTTCAATACGAACCGATTAGTACCAAATCAAACAATTCCACTCAAGTTTAGAATAGGTAGTATTCGAACTTTCGAATAATTTGACAGGACCGATATCTAAAACACAACAAGGCCAATGGAGCAACTTGAATAGAGTTCACTGCTGTTCTGAGTAAAAAGTGAGTGCATGTTTATCTTAAAGAAGATTATGTATTTCTGGACGCAAAACGAAATACCTGAGGAGGCTGAGGCCCTTAGCAACTTTGTTTGTGAAGCGGAGGTGTGGACAGTCTACATAGTTCAGTTGATGCCACTGGCACTACGAAACGTTCCAACTTTGACCTGCGATACCCATGGTGATTGGCTTCACATGTGAAAATTTGTTTACGATCTCCGGCCACCGCTGACACACCGCACCGCTCATTTAAGAACTCTAATAATTCCGGTGTGAGGTCAAATTACTGCTGGGAACGGCGTACCTAAGGACTCTTAGGTCTAGAGCACTTCAAATGATGAAGCTCAACTGTACTGGTGTCTGATGAGGCATACTGTGTGACCATATGTAAAACAAAATCTACCTATTGTAACGCGCTTAATTAGCAATTAGATGATCAAGAATGCAACAGCTGATTGAAATGACAGGTCTTCCGTTAACGTGCTTGTGTGTGACCGATTGGTAATCTTTCTGTACCAATCACTCACCACCATATGTGCTCGAGGGCATAAGTAAACTTTGATTCCTTTGTTGTTGCTTTCAATTTTGACTTATTTTTTGTATTAGATAAGTTTGACCACAATTTGGCAATATTCGTGATTAATTTTCACTCTTCGCACACCTGTACTTTTTATCTTTGTTTACACACTCCATTAGTGCTTTTTTACACATTCTTCGACTTTTATTTTTGTACTAGCAGCTTGGCAACTGCAGAGTGTACTCCATACGAAATACTGCTGCGAAATCGGGAAAGCCGTCTCTGTGTTTACGAATAAGTAAGGGTGAGTGCTTTATCTTTATAACTACAAGATTCTGAATGTGACAACTAGCACGTAACTGATTATTAGATTGCATGGCACATCTGTAAAGGGTATACAGTAATTTCGCACTCGTGAGAGTATGATGACAATATACAAGTAATACAACCATGTGTGCTGTATGTTAGTACTAGTGAGATTTTAGTGCCCTCTGGTTGGTGCTGCACAACCCCTGTCTCTCTTGCGCCAATAAATTATATTTAACAAACCTGTAATGCAATCTAGTCTTCTCAAATGTGTTGCTTTTCGTGTATGCAGGGTTTCTAGGTGTCTTCAGCTGAAGCACAAGACCTGGATAGGGATATGAGGCAGCATCCACAAAGCAATGTAAGGAAGCAAGCCCTGCTACACCGGCTGAGACCTTCTTGCTTTAGCTGAGTCGTGAAGCGGTCATGCTCGAGTGCGAAAGGCCTCTGCAATTTGTTTGAACCCAAAGACATTTCTCTAGTGCGGGCGATAGAGTACGGACAGAAAAATGATAGTTGCGGCTGATCGGCACGGCGCTTTAATGAAAAGCCATGGGCACAATATGTCTTTATGGTATTGTGGGCTGTTTGTGAACCATTATGCTCCTTGCTTGGCCCTGATCGATTAGTATGTGATCCGGAGGAGGCAAGCTGTGGTAGAAGTCACATGCTCTTTAGTTTTAGAGACAGCATGCCAGAAGTCGCAAAGTCTCAATGTGCTTTACTCACTTTCAGTGAAAAAAGTTCCCCAAGCCTTCAAAAAGACCACGAGTATTATGCCTAAGGTTTAAGACAACTGACATTAGAAAGTTTGATTGGGAGGACTTCGTTTCGTACTCGGTGAGTTAGATCGCCACTGAGCACATCTACGTTTTTGAGGTAGACAGCAAAGGCTTGAAAAGAAAGCTTTATGGCTATTACTTTATGCAGATGCTGCCATACATTGCAAAAAGCAGACGTATTTCTGTAAGGGCACAGGGTAGAATTCATGCTTCCGATACATTTTTGGGCTTCTTTAAGACCCATTTTTTGTGATGCCGTCACCAATGATACCAGTAGAATGTTCGCTGCCGTTTATATAAATGTAGAAGCCCCACGCCGCAAGTCAAATTACCGACGACCGACGCAATGTCAGCCGATATCAGTGTACAGCGTGCATTGCATGCTGTAACCTCACTTTCAGTATCGGGGCCACAGGTTAGGCCGAATAAAGTGTTTCACCTTCAAGAAGCCTACTGTTGTCGCCGTTCACGTTACGACCACGTAACAGTATCCTATACGCTTCGCATGTAGCGTAATTGGGGTCGTTCCCCAATCCATTTCATTGGGGTTGTTTCAGAAGCGTACAAACGAGATGGTCAGATACCATGCCGATTCCAGCCCAACAACGGCATTTTACGAAATCCCGCAGCTTAAAGCCATGCCGGAAATGGAAGCAAGTGATACCAGCTGTCATGGGGATGAATGAGCATGCTATGTGCTTCGACACGCCACAATAAGACGACGAAAAAACAGGTCATGAGTGGCAGCTAGCGACTTACAATTAACTTTCAGAACTTCGCTAAATGAGGCGACGTAGAATACCTAACAGCTAATTTGTTGTAGCTCACCGTAGTTTGTGTGGTGTGACCAGAAAAATCCTCCAGTGAAGTGGGTAATGACAATGAAGATTGGGCCAGCCATGATTCCCTCCACAGAGGTGCGAGTGTCGTCCGAAAACGAAGACGTCGAAAGGAGAAAAAGAAACAGGTAACAAATGGAGGAAAGGAGAAAGAAGGAGATATGAAATAGGAGGAAATAGAAAGAGGAGGAGTGGGAGTGGAGAGAACTAAAGCGAACAGCGACAAAAAAAGGAAGGCGTCAAACATATAGAGAAACAAAGCGTTAGAAAGAAAGAGCAAGATAAAAATACAGAGAAATAAAGGGAATAGAGATAGAAAAAAATGAGAGACAGAGATCAACACAGAGTGAGAAAGACCAGAAACAGCAATAAAGACACAAAAAGTAAGAAAAAGAAGTAAATATAGCCAGATCAGAAAGGCGGTTCAAGAAACAGAGAACGAGAAAAAGTTGATAAAAAAAATTGGCGCCGTACCGGCACGTTTTACTGCAAATGTCGTCGAAAGACGATAGTTTTGTATGTGGAGAGAGTGAACAAAACGTTTATTTGATGTTCTGCGCGAGAAAATCGATTAATTGTATTCTGGACGCGCTGCGCTAGAGAGCTTCGATCCGCACAACGAAGGTGAACGAGCGCATAGAGGCACGTTAGGGTTGCTCGATGCGCGCGCCCTCGACCAACTGCGCATCGAAGAATTCTAAAATATGTTAGACACGTACGAGCGCTATATGGCAGTTATCTTCGAAAACGAAGGAAGGCGTGCACGCCCACTGAGAAAGATGCGTGGCTGTCTCGGAGGCGATAAGGTGTAGAACGCAAAGCGACGGGCAGGTGCACCGCCATGTCGTCTTTGCAAAATGTTCGAAACACTTGCCTTTTTGAGCATCGCGTTGCTCTGTTTGCGCAGCGTGATAAACGCTACGGTACTTATTTATTTAGTTATTTTATTTCTGAAGTATTGCCAGCCTCACATGAGGCCTTAGGCAGGGGTGGGTGAAACAAAAAAGGAAACAAATATGAAGATACAACAGGAAAGGAAACACATCACGTAGAGCTTACACCATGAAGAACTAGCACATCAAAGTAAAACGCCAGTACTTACACAATTGTAGTGGTTTGCGCGTACACATACAAAAAAAACTATGATGACAAACATCTGCTCATACAGAACTAAGAAACAAATATCATATAACGGATCAAAAACCACAACATTTCAAAAATACAATGCATTGATATGAAAAAAGTGATAAAAAGTGGAACATAAATAGAAGCCTGTTCAGGATACGCAGTGGAAAAATAGAGGGCGAAGCGCAAAGAAAGATCAAAGTCAAGTGGGTTGCTGGTGTTTAAGTTTCTCCATGAAGGACTGAACGGTTTCGCAGTTCACCAGATCGGCAGAAAGAGCATTCCAATTAGTGACAGTGCGCAGAAAAAAAGTGTTTTTAAAGGCTTTTGTTTGACAGGAATATTCCTTCAGTGTTTTTGGATGCTCGGAACGAGTTGATCGTCAGTGAACCGTTTTTATGTACGCGTGCTTGTCTATGCGTAACTTGTCGTTGTAAAGTAGAAACATGTACTTCAATCGATCCTGTTGCCGTCTTGCCTGCAAAGTATCCAAGTCAGCTTTTTTTAACAGTTCACTGGGTGACGTCAGAGCGCTGTAGCGATTATATACAAATCGGATTGCTTTTCTTTGAATCATTTCAAGTGTTTTAATATTTACTTGGCTATGCGGGTCCCAGACCACAGATGAATAATCGAGGATCGGGCGGATAAAAGTTTTATACGCAATTAATTTTAATTTGGGGGTAGATTTGCGCAAAGAACGTCTCAGAAATGCTAGTTTCTGTAAAGCTTTCTTTTCAATGTAGGAAACATGCTCATTCCACCTAAAATCTGCACTTAACACAACCCCCAAGTATTTATAAGTTTTAACAAACGATAGTTTTTGACCATTGATGGAATATGAGTGTTTCAAAGGAAGCAGCTTGCGCGTAACGGTCATAGCTAGCGTTTTATTTTCATTAATTTTCATTTGCCACACTGCACACCAAGAAGATATTTTTGTTAACGCTGCATTTAAAAGAGCCTGGTCGTCTGCACTACGTATTTCCTGATAGAGAATGCAATCATCTGCAAATAACTTAATAGAAACCGGGATATCATTGGCAATGTCGTCTATAAAAATTAAAAAAAGAAGTGACCCAAGCACAGAGCCCTGAGGGATTCCCGATTTCACTTGTCGTGAATCAGACTGGACGTTATCTATAGAAACTATTTGATTTCGATAAGAAAGGTAGGCCTCAATCCATGAAATTAATGTACTGTTTTTTAGTATAGGTTTAAGTTTCGCGAGAAGTTTTGGGTGCGACACGCGATCAAATGCTTTTTCGAAGTCTAGGAAAATCATGTCAACCTGGCCTTGCCTATCTAGAATAGCTGCAATGTCATGAACAGTTTCCAACAGTTGTGTCACGGTTGAGAATCCTTTTCGAAAGCCGTGTTGTCGGTCATTGATTACTTATTTGTGCTTTCTCTAGTATAAAGCTACACATACAAAATATTGACGTGTTGTTATGGTGTCTCAGATATGCACAATAATTGCTGTTTAATTGACAATCAAACAAACAAGTACGCTGAAACGAGCAATATTTATGGGCGCTGTGGATGGGGTTGGACGTTTAGAGTACCTCTTAGTACCGTTTGGGGAATCGTTGCGAAGGACACACAGAAAAAAATGTACAGACAGATAGACAGACAGACAGACGGACAGACGGACAGACAGACAGGCAGACAGACAGACAGACAGACAGACAGACAGACAGACAGACAGACAGACAGACAGACAGACAGACAGACAGACAGACAGACAGACAGACAGACAGACAGACAGACAAACCAAAATTTTTGCATCGAAGTACCCCAAGAAAGACTATCTTTTTTGAAAGAAAAAAGTAACAAACTGATATGATGACGGCTACGGAGCTCCTATGCTTCTTTTTCGTTGTTTTGTACTATACGTGGTTTATCATTGAGGTATTTGATGTAAAAGGATGCCTCAATAAGCTACTCGTTAAACGCCCTCCGTCTCTTCCTGAAAATTGTCGACGTTTCTTTTAATAGTTAACGGACGTATGGTTGCTGAAATGGTCTTCTTGTGAACCATACCTTTCTATAAAAATCTTCAGTGAGAAAACAATTATTCAAATTCATTATCATGTCGTTCTGCTCGCTAAGCATAAAATGGCCCCTGCGCGAAAAGCAACATACATGATCATCAAAATCATCATGAATTGAAAGAAAACTGTACTGATCTATCAAATTGGTGGTAGAGGGAAAAGTTTCGAGAGCGCCCTGTTGGCTCGTTCTGTTTATACATGATGTGTTGACTATAGTATTAAAAATCACAGAAAGCAGGTGTCTGCATGTTGCTTTCAGCGTTTCCTGTAATATGGCAGGAGGCATTTTTAGATGACGTACAAACATTATATGCAAATACTTATAAAAATCAATACAATTATTTTAATAACCACAGGAAATAAGCTGTATAGTCACTTGGGCGAATTCAAGTCATTCCTGCGAAGAGTCCACTTTGAAATTTCTGAAAGGCAGCCTCTATAGTAATTACCGCGAGGTGATGGAATCTGGCCAACTTAGCAGGCGAAACCAAAACTGGTGCACCAAACAGCGCATCTACCATTCACTTCGTAAAAGCCCTCAATGAAAATACTGTTTCATCGCATATAGCGTGGAAAGTGTTGCCACGAAACTAAGTACGGTTGATAACAACGAGGGAAACAGTGCCATCAATGTGGTTGTTTTCAAAGTCAATGACAGATGCACTCTCTTATACGTCAATTTCAGTTTTGCGTACTAAATTGGCCAGATTTCATCGCCCTCGTGGCGATTACTAGTGGCCACTTTTAAGAAATTTCAAAACGGCTATGGACTATACGCTGGAAGGAGTTGAATTCACTCATTTGACTCGGCCGCTTGCTTCCACTGGTTAAAAATTCAATTGTAGCAATTTTTATATTTACTGCGGTAAGTAATGTTTGTACGCATCTGAAGGTACCTTGAGCCACAGTAAAAGGAACGTCACAAGTAGCACGCAGATATCCCCTTTCTGTAACTTTCCAATAATAGAATAATAGTGGACGCATTTCTTCAAACACCGTGTATGATTTCTGTTTGAGCTTGTAAAGTGATCAAGGTTTGCCAATTTATTCAAACAAGAATATTTTCAAGTTTAACTCGAACTCAGTGCGCCTAATAGTATGGCAAATTTTTTCGTATACACGGCGAGAATGTTGTTCTGCAAATGTTCTTGTTGAAACGTGGTAGACGGGAAGTTGGCCTTTGTATGTATGAGTCCGTTCGCGACACCTGTCTTGAGTACAACACACTGAGGTACAAATGAAGTGTTTGGCTATTTCGAAGCGGTTTTGAAGGAATTTGCGAAAAACTTGCGAGAATATAGAAAAAAGTATGTTTACTTCAACCAGATGGGCACTCCCGTGCCGGTCTGGTCGATTGAAGCGTTTGTTATTCAAACTGAATGTCACGACTTCGTAGTGTTTGAAGCTAGTGGCGAATAAATGTTCGCGATGCACAGCCAGTATATAAGTTCGTATTGATTGTCCCGAATCATGGCATGCTTCAAAAAATAATGGCCCTGAAATTAAGAGCCACTCTTCTACGATGCTATAGCGAGTAGAAACAGCTGCTGTAGTACGTCGAACAACAGCTGCTTCGTCGTAGCGCAAAACGACGTGAAGTGCGCACGCCAGGCCCCACGGTGAAAGATCCGATGCGTAGAAATGTTGATGTATATGTGGCATCTCTGCGAAAACGTGTATAGAATGACGCAGCTGCGCAAACAGAGATTATAGCGACTTTCAAGTGCTTGAGCAATCAAGAAAAGGGCAACCTCGCAGTACCCGGCCTGAAGGAAGTAAATAGCGGGATGGCGTTCATTGTCTCGCCTTTCGCGTTGATTTTTTGTTTTGGAGCATTTTCTTCTTTCTTTTCTCTCTTGATTTTCCTTCGTAATTTTTAAAGGCCACATTTTTTTCTTAGGACAGCTCAACACCAAAATTTCCTTCTCTCCATCTTTTGGTTAACTTGTCGGTGTGCCACCCGAAACCATGAAAGTTAAACCACATCCGCAGCGCCCACCAATATTGCTCTGGTTTCTGCGTTCCTTCTTATGCGTATTATCGTTGCACAACATGAAGACGTCATACTCTGTGGCTTGTTTTTTTTTTAACATAAAAGGCCTATATAGGTATTATTATGGACCATGGTATTCATTACGCTGCGCTTACACTGCAACAAAATTCCCGGCGTTTTTTTTTTCGTTGCATGAAAAAAGGTGGGTGTTTCCAACGTTTTGCTACGACGATATGCTGCTGACACCTACCTGAGGCCTTTTAGTCTACAAATTATGGCCTCCGAGATGGTGCATGCACGCCACGCGCTTGCTCTATAGGAGTCTATCTTTTTGTTTTTCAAGATTACTGCCAGATGGCGCTCATGTCTGAAGCCGCGCCTACAGACTTTCATTAAGCAATTTTCTCGCACAGAACATCAAATAAATGTTTTATTCACACTCTACAAACGGAAGACTATCGTCTTTAGACAACAAACATTCTGTTTACTTTTTCCAGAGAGAAGACTATCGTACAGAAAACTATCGGCCAATTTCAGTTCTGCCAATTTTTTCTAAGGTTGCT
Source organism: Rhipicephalus microplus (assembly GCF_043290135.1). Taxonomy (NCBI): domain Eukaryota; kingdom Metazoa; phylum Arthropoda; class Arachnida; order Ixodida; family Ixodidae; genus Rhipicephalus; species Rhipicephalus microplus. The sequence continues at coordinate 207,209,317 of NC_134702.1, forward strand.
GAAAAAAATAATTTATACGCGTTTCTTTGGCTTCCTTTCCGCAAAAATTGTGATAAGTGATCATCAATACTGCTTTCTATCTGGGAAATTGACTGAAACCGCATTGCTTTATATAAAAAATGTCTTAATTCGAAACATTGAAATGAAACACTTTACTATCGGACTATTTCTCACTTCAGTAAAGCGTTTGATTCGGTTCAACATGACATTCTCTTAGCAAAATGAGAAATTTATGGAATTCGGGGCATTGCAAGAAGCCTTATGAAAAGCTATCTGACTGCACGTCAACAATACACAAAGCTACATAATGACACTCGCTCTAACTACGGAACAATAAAATATGGAGTACCTGAGGGATCAATATTAGGACCCCTTCTATTCATTGTGTACATAAAGAATATTGTAAACATTCCTTCATCTTCGAACATTATCCTATATGCCGACAACACTAACATCTTCTTTTCTGGTCCCAACCTAAAAGAACTTGACCAGAGAGCGAATAGTTGGCTTGAAGAATTAGAGGGATAGTTGAGGATAAATGAGCTGAGATTAAACGTGAAAAAAAAACTAGTTTCATTTTATTCCGTGCTAAAAACAAAGCAATACACCACAGCCCAAAACTATATTTTGGTAATTCAGAAATAACATGTAACAGTAGCTGCAAGTTTCTGGGCGTACACTTCCGCAATGACTTGAGCTGGTCTGATCACGTGAGTCGTGTAACACTGAAAATGGCTCGATCCATTGGTGTTATAAGCCGTATTAACCATCTTCTTCCTCATTCGGTGGCAAAGCAGCTATACTTTTCTCTCATTCATTCGCACCACACATACTTCAACTCAGTTTCGGGCACATGTAATAGGACCAATGCACAAAAATTAATTACCATGCAACAAAAAGCATTGCAGCTAATAACTAAAAGGCCAGATAAACATAGACATAGCAATTTATTTTCTGTTTTTCGTGTATTGTGTTTCACTGAATGCTACAAACTTAAAGTGATCGTTCTTATTTATAATCGTATAAAAAAGATTTTGCTTCATTCAGCAATATGTACCTCACTCGTCACATTGAATATAACTTACGAAGGACGTCACTTGTTTCAGCATGATCTAGAACAAATTATGGTACCCAAACACTTGACCATCAAATAGTAGATATATGTAACAGTTTTCCTTCTGTAGTAGAATTATCACAGATAAACAGATCCGTACATCATTTTAAAAAGAATGTAAGATTGCTCTTTGATCCAGGATGAAGTGCTTGATGCAATGTGTTTTGCCACTTGCGATGTATACTTTTGTTCACCAGGTTGTTCTTCACTGCGTTTCATTTGTTAAGCTACGCACATTGTTAGCTCCACTTGAATTGTGAATTATGATGAATACTATTGCACCTCTTCATTCATTAAATCTATTCACAACTTTATTCTGATGGACATATCAACATGAAATGGTTTTTACAGGTTTTCGTACTTCTATAGCGAAATTGCTTGAAATTCTTTGACTTCTCTACAGTGATGCTGATGAATTGTGCTCTACTGGATGTTTTTCGCTTTTCTCACCGCTGTCCTTGTTTTTGTTCTTGTTTTTGTTTTTTTGTTCACGAAACTGTTTACACGAGTATATGTCTCACTCCTTGTTTTCTGTTTACTTTTTGTTTTTGTTCACGAGCCGGGATGTAGGCCTAGTCAGGAAACAGTTTCGTCTGTTTCCTTTTGCCGCATCTCGGTGGCTCGTAACTGTTGTGTACACATGCCAGAATAAAGTATTATTATATAATTATTATTATATTTCGACAATATTTGCAGCGAAATATGCAGATACCGGGCCTAGTTTTTTTTCTTAGCGGGCTTAATTTTTCTTTCTCTTTCTTTTTAATTTCCGCTTGCTTCCTCTGATATTCCTGCTCTGATACGTGGTTTTCTGCGTTACGTCAAGTGATGACAGCATATCTTTGTCTGGGTTTCATACTTTGAAGCAAAACGGTACAATATTTAACATAGCGATATTCAAGACATTTAGCGCTGAAACCACAATATATGATTACGAGAAGTGAGTAACTGCTGATAAATTCTAACATCACGTTATTTTGTAAGGTGCGCCCCGCCGCGGTGGTCTAGTGGCTAAGGTACTCGGCTGCTGACCCGCAGGTCGCGGGTTCAAATCCCGGCTGCGGCGGCTGCATTTCCGATGGAGGCGGAAATGTCGAGGCCTGTGTGCTCAGATTTGGGTGCACGTTAAACAACCCCAGGAGGTCAAAATTTCCGGAGCCCTCCACTACGGCATCTCTCATGATCATATGGTGGTTTCGGGACGTTAAACCTCACAAATCATTCAAATTTTGTAAGGTGCATGTTAGAAGACGGGTGCATTCATACATCGCTCCCATACGAAGACGGCTGTTGTGGCCGAGAAACAGATCTGCGTCCTCGTGATTACCAGCGTGACGCCTTATCGCCTGATAAGCTGTATGTATACAGACAGAAACTTCCAGCCTATTGTCACCATTTCGCTGCATACCGTCGAGTGAAGCGAGGGGCTCAGGTGACATACATAATAATTTTGATATCCCCTTGTATGCCCGTCAGGAAAGCATCTTTAAAAGGTGGTCATTTGTCAGTAAAAATGCATTTGCAGTGGTAGTTTCGTAAGCAGTATCATTGCTTCGGAAGACCCATTTAATGATTACAATATGTGAAGTTTAATGTTCCTAAACCATGATATTGTCAAAGAGGCCAGCTACACTATCTGATAATAAGAAGAACTAGCGTCCACGGTTTCGCGGGCGTTAATGCTTCTGAAAGTGCAACGCATGCCTTTCGTGCACGGGCACGATCCAGTGTAGGTTTGACCTGCGTGGAAGAAGAAGACGCGTTGACCGATAAACAGTTTTTGTTTGGAACGATCTAGTTACTCATCCATATTCTGCATATCGTTTTAAGGGCAGAAGTTCGCCTATAATTAACTAGTTCTAAGTTTATTCTCGTGAATCCGTTACAATATGATTGTGAGGGACGCCATAGGGGAGGGCTCCGGAAATTTTCATCATCTCGTGTTTTTAACGTGTGCTAACATCTTGTAGTACATGGGCTTGTAATATTTCGCCTCCATAAATGTGGGACCATCGTGACTGGGACCGAACCCACGACTTTCGAGAGAATACTGATGAATGTGCGTATGTTGAAAATGCCCCTTTTGCGGCACTGAACAGAATACAGTAAAATCAGGGACCAGGTTCCCGTTATGTTGAAAATGACATTAAAATGAAACAATGTCTTGGTGTAGATTCAGAAATTGTTCTCTGATAACTCCACTGTCAAAAGTTTCACTATCATAAATTCATTATTTCGGGAAAAACTAAGGCTTAACTAAGGTTGATTTTTTCTTGTTATATTTCACGCGAAAAGTTCGACTTGCGACGTCACTCATCTCAAAATGTATTTTTCCGGGTTTCGTGTCATTGGCTCAACAAAAATTTCTGTGACTGCATGTTGGCTCCATGGCAGCCATAGATAATAAAGTACCTCATGTTTACCGATCAGGAACTTCGTATGGACGTCAGACTCTGGAGTTTTGCGGACACGCAGAGCCACCTGTCGACGTAGTTTTGAGACAAAGAACTAAAACAGGAGATACAAGAACTAAAGAAACTCTCCAGAAAACATCGACACACATTAGATAAGAACATTATTTCAAAAGATGCCATATGGAAAATTATCTGGTCCAAAAGAAAAAAGTCAAGATTGTGGTTGCACAAAAGATAGACAGAGTATTCAAGCAACAAGAAGACCAAATAAGAAAAGAACGTCAACATTACAGCCAGAAGTTCTAGGACATATATTCAGAACATAGAACCAAAGAAGGCCCGACCCAAGATTGTCTCTCTCTAAACACGGGATAGAACCAGTATCCACATAAAAGAAGAAATAGAACAATACGCAGCATTTTAGATCTGTACAAGCAGATTACGACATACAGGTGCACCAGCTCATAAATAACACAACAGAAGGCCGATCTACAGAACAGCAAGAAGCTGGAACTCCACAGAGAAAATCTCAAGAGGAGTAATAAAAAGACGCATCGGTGCAATAAAAAAAAACAGAAAGCATCGGGCGTCGACGATAATTCAAAAGAATTTCTGAAAACTTATAGGTACAAATGCTCAGGAAGTGCTGCTTAACTGCTTCAACAACATTCTCGAAACATACGACATACCATAAACATAGAAAGAATCTCGTATACAACTCATTCACAAAGGCAAAGGAAAAGCAGAAAATGACATCAATGCTTATCGCCCAATAGCAGTGCTCAGCAACGTCTTTAAACTTTTCGGCACAATTTTAAATTGCAGACTACAAAGCTATTGCGATAGAAGCAAAATACTCTGTGAATCACAAAATTACTTTCGGCCCTGGAGACGCACAAGTTACCACATATTCACTCTCCCTCAAGCGATAGAAATGAAACACAAAGAAAAGTCACAACTCTACCTCGCCTTCCTAGACCCAAAAAAAGCCTACGATTTGGTCTCACATGCGAAACTATGGCAAAAGCTTGATGAAGTGCATCTGAATAAGAAATTTAGAGAACTGCTGAAGGTACTCTACGAGGACTGCACTGCAATCTATGAATTACATGGCCACAAATCCCAAAAAGTGACCTTAAAAGCGAGTCTAAAGCAGGGATGCTCATTATCACCAACCCTATATATATATATATATATATATATATATATATATATATATATATATATATATATATATATATATATATATATATATATAGTGGGAGTAATAATTCAATGGGCTAGTTAGTCTTCGTGAAGGTATGGGATATGGCACAACGGGAGCGTTGTCAACAAGGATAAATATATTTATTTCCCAACAGTTTCGGGAGGGGTCCTCCCTTCGTCAGGGGATGAGTTATACTGCCATGAACTTCCCAACTTCGTTGCTGCCGCGTCCCTCTCGCCTTGAAAGATGTTTGCGAGAGAGGGAACTAAAAAAAAGGAAAGAAAGAAAAAAGGGGAAGGAAAAAGACGAAAAAAAGAAAAAGAAAGAAAAGAAAGCAAGTAAAAAAGAGGAAGAACCACTGTCAACACTGAGAACGAAACCAACTGTCCATGTACGTCCACATACGGTTCTTATCACGTGCTGTTCAGTTCTCGACGTGTGTCGGGCCACCCAAGATTGTCGCCTTTTTCCCTTTTTTCTTTTTTTGACATGCACATACAAAGTGTTTAAGTTCGCCTACCCCTTGATGACCATTGAAGGAAAGGAACGAAGATTAAAGGTAGAGAGCCGACCGACCCAATTGAGGGAAACCCTTTCTTTACGCACGCCGTCACGGACCCCACCGCCACCGCGGCGACAATCTTGGGTGGCCCGACACACGTCGAGAATTGAACAGCACGTGATAAGAACCGTATGTGGACGTACACGGACAGTTGGTTTCGTTCTCAGTGTTGACAGTGGTTCTTCCTCTTTTTTACTTTCTTTCTTTTCTTTCTTTTTCTTTTTCTGTCTTTTTTCTTTCCTTCTTTTAGTTCCCTCTCACTATCGCAAACACCTTTCAAGGCGAAAGGGACGCGGCAGCAACGAAGTTTGGAAGTTCATGTCAGTATAACTCATCCCCTGACGAAGGGAGGACCCCTCCCGAAACTGTTGGGAAATAAATATAATTATCCTTGTTGACAACGCTCCCGTTGTGCCATATCCCATACATACATATACACACACACACACACATATATATATATATATATATATATATATATATATATATATATATATATATATATATATATATATATATATATATACTTATATATATATATATATATATATATATATATATATATATATAACGTTTTGAAAACACATAATGAAAAGGGACCTAGACTGAGACTATCGACAATACTAACAGATCATCAAGAGGAATACACAAAAATCCGATGCTTGGCATTTGACGACGACATTTTACTTCTGGCTGAGCGGCAACAGATATAAGGACCTCTTAAATATCTACTCACGAATTGCGAGCGAGGACCACCTCAAGTTCAACACCGAAAAGACTCAATGAATGGTCCTGAACTCAGGCTCTGACGAAGTGACATTCACACTGCAAGGGAACCGTATAAAGAAGACTTATAGGTACCTCGGAATTGAAATATCAGATAAAAAGATTACCTGCAACAACAATCGAAATAGGTTACAAAGAAATCGCCTAAAAGGCAGGGTGTGGTATCTTTTCCGACACTTATACAACCCGTACTCGTTGGTCGAGTTTTGTGGAAAACGCTCGCTGTTCCAGCAACAACGTATGCTATACACGCAGTGAAACCATGAGGTGCTTAAACAGGCATCAAAACAAACTGGGATGGTGGTTGCTGGGGGGAAATTTCTGTACACGAAATGTCGCCATAACAGGTAAAATTGGGTGGTCACCTTTTGAAATTCGGGAGGCAAGGTAGAAATAAATTTCAGTGCAGGGGCAGACTGAAATTCCTGCCAGAAACCCATTCCAGCAGACGAATATACCCGCACCTGCGATACAAAAGCATTTGAACTCTCTGGATGCAACGACTTGCAACATTAGAATCAAAATTCAGCGCAAACCCAAGGCTACTACTAACCAAAACAGAAAGGGAGTGATGCTAGGAAGTGAGCGCATAGACCACCCACGGAGAACTGGCGTAAAGCGGTCGCACGGAGAATGGAGAACTGGCGTAAAGCACGGAGAACGAAATCAGCACGGAGAACTGGCGTAAAGCGGTCGGTCACCAAGAGACGCTGCCTATCGTTTTACGTATCACATAAATTGGCAGTGGGCACCGAACCTCATTACAGAGGAAACAAATCAAGTGCACTACTGTTCCAAGCTCGCACAGGTTCTCATGGCGACTCAACAACGGCGCCATGAACTCTTCGACTCCGACCCGACATGCCGCCTATGTGAAGCAGCCGAAGAAACAATCGCCCATGTTCTACAGACTTGCCCGCGTCTGCTCGATGTGCCCCGCACCTCGCCAAGTCTGCCGGAACTTTTGGGACTGTCCAGCCATAAAGATGAAACCTATTTCGACCGGGTAAATTTCGCGAAGACTCTCCTGCTACGCTGGGACCGGCTTAACAGGGGGCCGAAAACACACCGGTCAGGGAAACGCCCCACACACCCTACTCTTCGTCAACCCCACGCACTGGCTGACCATCGCCCAGTTTCGATGAGTCGGGGCAAACTAAAGTGATCCAACACGTAAACATCCAGGTTTAAACCAAGTGAATTGTGTGGGCGCAAAACACGGCTTGTCTTGGCTCGGCTTGACTTTCACCAAACCGTTGGGTGCTCGTGTGGGTGCGTGCGTGTGGGGGGGGGGGGGCATACAGGAAACTACGGTGACTCCTGGCTAGTGCACGAACAACAGACCAATTATTGATTTATTTATTACCAATTTTATTCCTGTGGTGCACAGCTTGCCTTGCATAAAAAAAAATAGGAAGAATTACTTACTTACTAGTTGTGCAAACCCCGAATCTCTTGCATAGTTTGCTGCGCAACCGAGTGCAACTACAGCGCACGAAACAACTATTGAGTGAAATATTAGATTTATTTGCTCGTTTAACACTCAGAAAAAGAGCCACCAATTTCTTTCCGCTGGTCAGACGCGTCACCGAACCGCCGTGACGGACTTGCTGGTTCACTCGCCTGAACGACGGCGAAAACAAGAGCAGACGCAACATCTCCGCACTATACGAAAAAAGACCACATTCTGGGCTACTGTTGCGTTGTGGATTGTCATGGCCCTAAATTACTTCAGTGTTACTGATCTCCGCAGCTTTCGAAAAGCAGAATGGCTAGAGCGCTAAATACAGGTCGTTGCGAACGTGTTGGGTAAGCGAATTACTTGCTGTCTCCACAGCCGTTCGCTTAAGTAAGTGGGATAATGTAGGTCTCCTGTTATTGTTTTGAGTGTACTTGACGGAGAAGCGTGGTAACTTTGATTAAGAAGCGTAACATACCCCCTGACTGCGGTACGCGACGTGCAACAGTAGACAGGAAACGTTCGCGATAAACATCGCACACGCCGCAACCACCGAAATACTGAAGTTGTCGCCACCACACAGCATTACGTACGTAGGGTTTTGAAGACTATAAGTCCCGGCTTTAACTAGAAAATGCCAACAACTGCGTCATACAGGTTAATCGTGAAATGATCGCGGCCACAACTTTTTTTCGTTGGTTTCCGTGATTATCGAAGCTATTTCGGAGGCACTGGTTTTGCCTTTCGTTGAACACTGACAAATTCATTGATTTGTGGGGTTTAACACTCCAAAACCACGATATGAATATGAGAGGTACCGTAGTGGAGGGCTCCGGAAATTTCGACCACCTGGGGTTCTTTAGAGTGCACCCAAATCTGAGCACATGGGCCAACAACATTTTCCCCTCCATCGGAAATGCAGCCGCTACAGCCGGGATTTAATCCCGCGACCTGCGGGTCAGTAGCTGAGTACCTTAGCCACTAGAACATCGCGGCGGGGCTGAACATTGAGAAAGTGGAAACATCTGTATCCCCATTTACATATACAAACGGATGACAACCGTCCACAGAAAAGTCTAGCAGGCGTAATAAAAGAGTTGAACGCACAGGAAGCGAGAGATTGATGGAGAATTCAACTTCCAAGCAAAAATCACGATGACCATTCGTGCCGGATAAAACGAACTTCGTACCATGCACTGATCACATAGATAGTTCGTGTATGCACCTGATCGCTTTCGCATCATGTGTATGCCGAAGTTTAACGCATTTAGGCGTAACAGACCACACGTCAGAGTGCTTTCCTTGAACTCGATGTCATGCGATGTTCACTTGCATTTGAATTGCCAGTTGCAATACGCCCAAATATTTGAAACATCTTTTGCATTGCGCCCGCAATACGTTTTGATGAGCTTCCTAATTTCATGAAGCGAGGTTGGATTAAAAAAAAGTAAGCTTGCCATGTCCTTGATGTTTAGGAAACCGTGCCTCAAGACCAACAAAAGAGAAGAGCCTATGCACGTTCGCTGGCGGACGCCTCTCTGTGCACTACCCATTTATGGCCGGCGCAGCGATAGGGGCGCTGGTGGGGGTGTTTGTCGCAGTGCTGCCTGGGCAGAGTCTGACGTGCATACGACACAGTAGACGCTGTCAAAGTCTGCCACTTCACGGTGGTTTTGTGCGGGAATCTCAAGGTGGCGTCTCCACCTTTGTTTAGGTTCCCCACGTTTGCTGGCCTATCAAGCGTCACATGCGATAAGAAGTGAGTTTTCGGAATCGCGGAATTGCACTTTTTCAGTACGCAAAAATTCAAGGTCCATTTAGTGCTCCTTCAAGTTTGTTTAGAGCAGTGAGATGGGAATATAAACAAATTGTTTATCGGTAAAAGCGCCGCGTTTGTCGCATTGACCATGCCCACAATTCTCACCTGTAGAAGTAAAACGATGGGACAGTAGTTTTGCATGCTCCTAGCTCGCCAACATCTTTTAATAGTTACAAATGAAATAATTTTCATTGAGGGAAACAAAAATGCACGCAAATGTTGACCTGTATTGTGCCATACCTTTAAGTTTATGCATTTATTGTTCAGTGGAACATACGCAGCTAACTCTGATAACTAAGTCAACATTTGCACGAAATAACACGTATGAAAAAAAAAACCGCTAGAAGTTTTGTTCAATTTTTCGTTGATGTGGCTGAATACGGTGGGCAATTCTGCATTCGCACATGTTTCGTAACTCGCACTGTGTGGCGCCTGGTTTTTCTTGGCTGTTGTAAGACGCTTCATTACTTCTATTGACTCAATTCATTTGTCGACATTAAGCCTTCCAAGGGTCAGTTTGGAACAGAGTTTCAAGCACAGCCTTGGCTCAGTGGTAGGACACTTGATGGCACGCAGGGGAGTGGGGTTCGAATTTCATCATGTCCTTCGTGTTTTTATTTACTCAGTTTCTTTTTTCAATTCGTGCAGTAGTGGTTCTGGGCACCGGCGTCAGCAGTGGCGGCCGACAACTATAGCACACGACCCTTGTGATCTCATAATAGCTTACGCTATAATATCTTTTACCGCGCAATAGTCGAAATAAATTGTGTATTTTAAACGAGATGCTACCCACGCAATAATATGCTTTTGCACCTTACTGATATGCTTTGGTAGCGTCAAGCCTATTTCTTCTGTTCGTGGCCTTTGTTTGCTTCGTTACTTTCATGACGCGTGCGTCGTATTGAATGAACAAGGAACAAATTTCAGTACTGATTTCTGAATTTTCTTGGACACGCCAGTAGACACAAAAACATCGTCTTACAAACTCTATCGAACTAAAGAAAACACTGAATTTCACACCAAAGAGAGAGCCTATTCGATTGCGTACCGTGCAAGGCGCCGAGTGACAAGGTTACCCAGGTGATGCTGGGTGCGAAGCCTGAGAATACCAATCCAAGCCAGGCCAGCACACTACCTGTCAAGGCTACGCCGTGTATGGGCACCCATTTCTGAATCCAAAAAACCAGAGGTCCTGAAAATGAGAAGTCATACCACACTCGGTGTCATCTCCAACAATGGTTCTGGTAGAGCACTGCTGCTATTTCGGGCACTTTTTGAAGCATTCCCGGATATGAGTAACAAAATTAAAAGGATTGGTTGCAGCAAATGCGAACACTCGTATAATTACTATTCTAGTGGTCTACAGGTGTTCTTTCTTGACGGGTCAGAGTACATTCTTGTAGTTGATTGATTGATATGTGGGGTTTAACGTCCCAAAACCACCATATAATTATGAGAGACGCCGTAGTGGAGGGCTCCGAAAAATTTGACCACCTGGGGTTCTTTAACGTGCACCCAAATCTGAGTACACGGGCCTACAACACTTCCGCCTCCATCGGAAATGCAGCCGCCGCAGCCGGGATTTGAACCCGTGACCTGCGGGCCAGCAGGCGAGTTCCTTAGCCACTAGACCACCGCGGCGGGGCGTACACGCACACATTCTTGTAGTGACCACAGCACCGGACATTTTGTTACCCACGTGTCAGCGTTGAATGTTGCGTTGTGGATAATCTGGCCTCATTATATCTGCCAATCACAGCATTCTTGTCGCGGACCTACGCCCGCACAGACCTTCAGTCTAGGGATCAAAAGCAGTAGTGGTTGCGGATGCGAACAGTCGTCTAATTGCAGTTCCTGCGTGCTATAGGGGAGATGGTTTTCATCAAGACTTGGTACTATGTGCTGTCTTATACCGCAGCCACCACTTCTGCTGCTTTATAAATTATCCTCCCAATTGTGTATTCACGTTGTAAGTTTGTGACCACTACTGTCAAGCTTTCTTACGCTTTTTAATATTAGCATTTTATCGAAACTTGACGTTTTACTAGCATTGCATTGTGCCGCTGTACGCAGCATTGTCGAGAGATTACGTGAAAGGTCTGGATGTTTTTAAGCGTAAAATGAGACTTGAAATGTACTCTGGTAAAGAAGTTTTGTAGGGACTTGTGCGATGAAACCAAGGTGATTAGCTCCGAATTGAGTGCTTTGGGGCAGAAAGTGAGTGCTCTGCTCAAAAGTAATGAAGCTCTAAAGAAAGAAATCAAGCAGTTGCTCAATGAGTCGAACAATATAGCTGTTTGAATAATCTAGAGCGTAAAGGAATTAAGTACGTTCACAAAGTTGATGATGTCGTACGAACTTCAAGTGATTGACGAAGCAATTTGTGCTGCTGATATTGACACAAGTCACAAGATAGCGACACGAGTAACGGGTGAGAGCATCATTTATCGTTCGTCTTGCGCGCCGATATAAGTTGCGAAAGCAAGGGAGCGTCCGATCACAAACAAAATGTTGAGACTTCCTGGATATGATTGGGCGTACGCTAACGAGTCATTGACCCATGCTAAGAAGCGACTAGTGGGAGCCACAATTGATCGCAATAAATAAATGTCTTCAAAGTTTGTTTGGACTAGCAGGGGCCAGAATTCGCCATACTAAATGAATCCTCGAAGGCATTCAAGGTTGTTAATGATAGTGATTTGTGTAAAATATTACAATAGCTGTATCATTTCTCGGTTGAGGGATCATGACTTCGTTTCAAATATTGACTTGTTTTCTATACAGCTTTGAATCTCAACGCCAAGTTCCATAACCGACACCAGGAACTGTGTCTCATCCGCTTTAACGTAAGAAGCCTCAAAAACAAAGGTGACCTCCGTGATCTCCTTTTTGGCTGGTTAAAAACACAAATTGGTGCAGTAGTATTTTCTGAGACTTGGTTACTCACACATGTTGAGCGGCTTCATTTGAATAACAGTGCACACAAGGCTATCCTACGTTTTAGTGAGAAAGGTAGGGGCCTTGCTATATATGGTAAACGCTGCTACCCACATTATTTTCTTCAGGACTACTCAATAATGAATCTCAGTGTTGAATGCTTAGCGGTATCACTGCCCTGTGTTTTGTAGTAGCAACTTGTTGGTCAGCGATTGAAACAAACGAAAGTTTTTACAGTTCTTTAGAAAATTGCTTGAAGTTTCAATTCCAGCACTCTTCTATTAGTACTCAAAGAAACATAAAAAATGAACAATCTTCCCCGAATAGAATCCTGATGGGATGCGAAGCAGCAGCAGGGCGCAGAGCGTTGACCCGGCTGAAATGGGCGCCGACGCAAGTGCTGGAAGAATGGCTTGAAGCGAGACTCGGTGTAGCCTGTATTTATTTACTTACTTATTTATTTATTTATTTATATTCACATTACCGTAGAGGCTCCTTATCGAAGCATTGTGTGAGGGGCGGGGGGCGATACATGGTGAAATATGACATGTGATAAATATAGAAAACGATGAAATCGAAACGATACAACCTGGAAAGTGCACTTTGATGTAAACGACCGCAAGAAAAGCAAGAGTAATACCCTAGTAGAAAAATTAAACAAAGGAAGAGCGTGCACGAAACACGAACCTATTTACCATGAGCAGTCAGTGGTTTAAAAATGAATAAAATTTTGGCAGCGTTTACAATACTACAATGTGACATAATGCAACGTTAAACAATTTAAAACATAAGATAACACATCTAGAAATATTAAATGAGAATAACTACTTAAGCATGAAATGTTCAAGTAGATGGTAGTGAAAGGCTTGGCGATTTGTGATTGAAGTGATATCACCAGGGGATATCACCAGGGAGATCGTTGCAAAGCTGGATGGCGTGTGGCAGCGCAGAACAATTATTCGCCCTTTTATTGTCGAAGATGCGCTCGAAACTGCCCTGATTATGGAGCCGCCTAGACATGCGAAGTGGGGTTTTCAAAGAGAGAGAATGAGGCCTAGTGCTTTGAACATATCCATGAAGTAGGCATAAAATGGAAGCACACTGGCGGACCTGAAGAGGGTGCAATGAAACTTCGACTTTCATTTTATAATACTGGATCTTCTTTCGTAACTTCCGAAAATAAGAGCGGCACGGGTTTGAACGAACTCTAATTTAGTAATTAAGTAGTCTTAATAAAGGGACCAAATAGATGACGCGTATTCTAAGTTCAGGTGAATGAAGGTAAGGTACGCTAACTTGCGATTGTTAGGTGGCGATTTACGGAGGTTACGACGAGTGTACCCAGCCTTTACGCGAGTAAACGTTCGCTTGAACCTCAACGACACGGGAGGCGGGTCGGGTTTCGTGTAAGGCGCAGCTAAACGAGCCGAAAGAGTGTTTCCACTCGGCATGCGGTCGAGCATTGCGGGCTGTGGAGAGGGTGAAGCGAGGGAGATGTGTGTTGGGAGTGGGTGGAGGTGCCAGCAGCTTCGGGTGAGGGAGAGAGTGATGACAGCGTTAATCTGCGAAGGAAGCGTGTGAGGGGAGCGTGACATCAACGCGCTGCTGCGGCGTGACCTACTTAACACCGCTCCAATAGCTTCGGCGCGTTCGTCCGGAGGCATGTCCATACGGTGTTACACGCGTTAGTCAAAGAGCTGTATCGTGCCTAATATAAATTTATTGCATGTCGACCCGAGTGCTGCCGATTTCAAAAGGGTTATTTTATCTTTCACCCCGCCACGGTGGTCTAGTGGCTAAGGTACTCGGCTGCTGACCCGCAGGTCGCGGGATCAAATCACGGCTGTGGCGGCTGCCATTGTGATGTAGGCGGAAATGTTGTAGACCCGTGTACTCAGATTTGGGTGCACGTTAAAGAAGCCCAGGTGGTCGAAATTTCTGCAGCCCTTCACTACGGCGTCTCTCATAATCATATAGTGGTTTTGGGATGTTAAACCTACAAATAAATCAATCAAATCATTATTTTATTTTTCGCATTCTACAATCACATTCTTTGGCTACTAAGATTACTCTTGGCACAGCCATCCTTTTAGATGCTTGTGCTACAAGTATTGTACCGCGTAATATTGAACACCAATTACTGAGTTCGGCCATTATTGACTATAAGTTATATTTTCGCTTTATCAACAGAGTGCGCGAACACAAGGTTACAGTTGATAGATATTCTACAGGGGAAACAACTTACAAAAATTGAAAGAAATTTCAAAGCCTCGTTCGAATTATAAACTGGAATGGTACATAGAAATTTATGGCCATAAATATAGTGTACTAAAATTTATTAGGAAGTCGTCAGATGTCTATAATGACGCATTCATACTAACCGATGAATAAACAAGTAGACATTCAAAAAAGCCAGGGCTAACCAAACTTTTGCATGAAAAAAATTGCGCCAAGAACGAATTCCACGACTTTTGTGTAAACACTTAAAGACAGAAAAAAAAGCCGCAGCTTTGCCGCAAACGCGAAGCAATGAAGGCGAAAGCAAGAAATTAAGAAAAAAACAAAAACAAACAGACTCATGCCCTGCGTTTCTCACGCACAAAGGACGCATGAAACGTACTCAAGGGTACAGATTAACGCCAATAAGCGTCTAAGTTGTAACTTCGCTGTGTCTGAAAAGCACGCCTTTTTTGTAAACGGAGCGTTTGCAAAGCTTGCAGTTACCTTTATGCGCCCGGTAACTACAACGTAATTGTTTTGACGAAACTCAAAGGCTAGCGAGGGCGTACGATTCTCCCCCAGTGCAAGATAAGGGCACGTGAGTAAGCGCACAGCCCCTTATTCTCTGCGTAGGCCAAAGTACGCGTGAGAGATGAGAGCCGCCGCGCGCTCACTGCGCCATCTTGCTGATAATGCTGAAAACACGATGGCTCCCCTCTGATATGCCTTTCAACATCGGTAAGTGGTAGATAAAAATAGCTTGCCGTTTCAATGACAAAGAGGTACTTCGCGGTGGCTCATATGACAATCACTATTACACGTGTTTCATGCGTGACAACGCGTCATATTAGCTTGACCTGTAGTCAAGAAGGCAATAAAGAAAAAAAAACTGGGTAAAAAAAAACTTTGCGGTGGCTTAGTGGTTAACGCCTCGTATTCACGTCACAGAGGTCCCACGTTCGATTTCGTGCGACGGAGTCTTTTTTTTTCTGGGATATGTTTTTCTTTCTCACGTTTTCATACATATAGATACGTATACATATACGGTGCATGAAATTGACGTCGATGCCGATGGTGAAATCCAGCTGAGAGTGTCCATATAATTGCTATCGCAATAAAAGAAATTACGTTATCTAGCACTTTACGAGAATCCAAAACGACAGGGGTAAAGTATGAAGAGAAGTAAGTAATGCAATAAAAGGGAAATTAAATATTGTGCTGAGCGAGATCACTACGTTCAATGAAACGTGGCGTGGTTTTCATTTAGCTTGTGCTTTTAATAGGTACTTTATCAATGTTGGTAAACCACTGGGTGATTTGCCTAAACCTGACAATGCTGTCAATAACGCTATTTTTATTTATCAAGCTCGGCGTTTTTTACGCCCCCTTGCTCTCAGGAAATGGTGACTTAAGTTAAGAAGATAAAAAGTGGTGCATTTGCAAGTCGCTTGTGTCTTCCACATTGGCCAATGAGGCATTGGCGGATCGGCCTCAGAGTGCTTGGCGCATATAGTGGCGTTCAGCGCATAGTATGTTCTCACCGTGCGGACATCATTGTTGTTGCTCGTGTAATCCCTCAAGATTGCTGTTGAGCTACACCGTCATGTATCATACGCAAGAGCTCTGATATCTTGAATTAAGATGCACGGTGACCCGCATGTCTGCTTTACCAGCCTGCTCTAAATTGATTAGGTTCTCGCCTCAGTATTGATTCGTTTAGTTGGCCATGACAAGCTGATTTGAAGCTTCTTTTTTGTGCCTCGGTAATTAAACGTTTTTTCCAGAAGTGAAAGAAACTACACTTGATCTAACACTTGCATGACACTGCCTTCAGCAAGCGTTTCAAAGAGGCGTTATACAAACCAGCGCCTCGATAGGAGATCCACAAAACCGTAAGTGGCCACATGGCGGTCTCGTAGTCTACGTCATACGTTTCCTTGATACGCACGTAGAAGAAAGCCAAGTTTGCGAGCACCAAAGTTGAGAGGAAGGAGGACAACACCACCACCGCTCCGAGGCCCCAGTACCGGTCGATGCCCTCGTGATCCCTGTGCTGGGCTTCCATGAGGGACTTCATTGACGCCAGCATGGGTCTGAAAATATAGTGGCTCTCAGAGCGTGACCACAAAATTTAACACAGCAACAGAACTACCTTTAATACACCGTAGTCACTCTAACATACGTTTCGTGACATACAAAGAGACACCACGGGAGTAGAAGGAGTAAAAGATAAGCAGAACTATTCTCCAGACACGAGGTGGAATTTAAAGAGGGAAGATCACTGAAGGTAACCAAGTACGACTGCTCATTAGCATTGCTGTAATGGCAGCAAGGTGTCAAATAAGGGATACATAGAGGGAGGTAACAGGCATAGGTCTTGAAGGAGAGCTGAGCCACACGTACAAAAGAATAAGAAGTGTCGGCGCAGTATATCAGCGCGTAATAAATGAGCAAGTGCTGCTCAAACCTCCACGCAAAATCTCTTTTGCGATATATTTAAAGGATGCGTAAGCGCACGTATTGTTAACAAGTTATTCTATAGCGCGAAGCATAGCGCCAGTGAAACTAGCACAATACAGCGCCTGGTGTAAGCACCCAATACATACTCCCCACCAGGTGACGTGGATGCGTCCGCGGCAGAATAGCTCAATCGCCAGATAGATTAACAGCTCCATCGTGACACTTGTCCCACAACGCAGAGAGCTGTCGCGCACATGCGCATACAATTTTTTGTGTCTGCGAACGTAGATTTGACGTGGTCAGATACACTGAAAATATGTTGCAGGTAATGCGTTATAATGAGCTACATGGTCAGATAAACTGAAGAGATCTTGGAGATAGTGCAATATATTAAGCTAGAGGCTGGTTGCAAGCCACCTATCACGCACACGCACCAAAATGCAAGGCCAGAGCTAGAAGCCGCGCAGGGGTTTACATTAATAATTGTAGTGTGCTGTTCATTACATATATATTCGGCAATAAGGGTATGAGATATAGTGTGCCGCTTAACTGCGTAGTGCAGATAACCCTCATAATACCAAGCACACCTACGAAACAAGACTAGGTACATGTAAAATGTTTTGAAACGTGCATTTCCTAAGGTTTTCGGCAAATAAAAATTTTGGCAAATCGGGATTCCTTACACGTCATAGAGAAAATTAGTTGACACCCCAAAGACAACTTTACATAAATAACGGTACGTGATTGTGCGCCTGCAAACTGCATTATCAAGGAATTCGAAATATAACATCAGAACTTTCAAGACATTTTATTGATAGAACTATATCGTAACGAAAACGCAAAGCCTAAATAGAATTAGTAACGTTATTCTGTTGTACATATACGGCGCTAACGTGTCGCCAAATAAATAGACCAGTACTTTATTTCGAAAGAAGATAAAGTGAAACTTCGAAATGGCTCTTGACTCGTTTAAACAGATGGCACGCTTTTGCTACGTAGCGCTGTACTGCTTCAACACAAAGTAGTCAGGCCCAACTGCACGTTAGGAAGTAAAACAAAAAGCTGGCATTAGCCTCATTTATGTTTTTACATGCGATGAATGTGAAACGGAAATGCAGAGCGCTTATTCGGTGACCAAAACAGAAAGAAAAATACGGTACTGTCTCCTGTAAAGGGCAGCCCCCGTAAAGGTAGATATATATCAGGTCTGTGTAAAATGGCCGAAAGCTATTTCGCATTGGTGTGCGCTAGTATATATCCACACAACAGATGGCTTTCTGTACGACACATAAATTAGAGCGAGGCTGGCCAGTTGTTAGTGCGCTTTTTTGCCGTGTAGAACAGACACAAAAGGCCGACAATGTTATGGAACCTTGAAAAATGGTTAAATTAAAAAAATGGCCAGCGAATTTCGCCCAGGCGAACTATCATAACTTACTAAGAATGCTGTAGAAAGAGGCCGAGGCAAAGTAGTACCGATTTCTCATATTTCGCGCATTGTAAAATGAGCGTTTAGTGAATGCCATTGAAATTGACCATCACGGTCTGCTAACATTGAGCATTGCTCATGTGACCTTTTATATTATAGTATATATATATATATATATATATATATATATATATAGTGTGCCGCTTAACTGCGTAGTGCAGATAACCCTCATAATACGAAGCACACCTACGAAACAAGACTAGGTGCATGTACATTGTTTTGAAACGTGCATTTTCTAAGGTTTTCGGCAAAAAAAATTCTGGCAAATTGGGATTCCTTACACGTCATAGAGAAAATTAGTTCACTCCCCAAAGACAACTTTACATAAATAAAGGTACGTGATTGTGCGCCTGCAAACTGCATTATCAAGGAATTCAAATTATAACATCAGCAATTTCAAGGCATTTTATTGATAGAACTATATCGTAACGAAAACGCAAAGCGTAAATAGAACTAGTAACGTTATTCTGTTTTAGATATACGGCGCTAACGTGTCGCCAAATAAATTGACCAGTACTTTATTTCGAAAGAAGATAAAGTGAAATTTCGAAATGGCTCTTGACTCGTTTTAACAGATGGCACGCTTTTGCTACGTAGCGCTTTACTGCTTCAACACAAAGTAGTCAGGCCCAACTGCACATTAGGAAGTAAAAAAAAAAAGCTGGCATTAGCCTCATTTATGTTTTTACATGCGATGAATGAGAAACGAAAATGCAGAGCGCTTATTCGGTGACCAAAACAAAAAGGAAAATACTGTACTGTTTCCTGTAAAGGGCAGCCCCCGTAAAGGTATATATATATATATATATATATATATATATATATAGAGAGAGAGAGAGAGAGAGAGAGAGAACGAGAGAAGCATTGTTCAGTCCTGAGGCCTTCAATTCCTTAACATCTTTATTCGTAATAATAATGCTGTAATGTAGAATTTGGATTTCTTATATTTGCCTGGTGTACGACACTGCCTCACATGATCAATTTTTTATTTTCACCTCTGAGAATGTTTCGTTCCATCCAAAGGTGGTCTGAAAACGTCAGCATGCGTGCTTGCGTTTTCGTTAAATACAATACGCCAAGGCGACTACAGCTGTAATAAGTAGTGTAAACGATTTGATGACGGGTGGTAGTTTTTTATGTATATGTATGCAGTGAGCTGTTTGAAGCTTGCTCGTTACCATCCTTAATAGTTTTTACTTGCAGTGCGTCTTCTTCTGCAGTGCGTCTTCTTGCAAAGCGTCTTCTTTTCTTCAGGCATTATTACATACCAAAAATACACGCAGCTTCACGAAGTGGATGATCACGAGTGGGCGAAACTTGATCCAAGGTTCTTTATGGTTATGTTGAACACGCCGACTAGTATGAAGGGCGCACAGATGGACAGAGGGACAGACGCACGGACAGATGGACAGATGAGCGGATCGATGGCCAAGCTGATCGGGTATAGTGGTGTCATATACTTGGTTGTTGTGCACATAATGTCGTTTTTCACTCAATGTTATCGTTTCTCGTTGTGCATGTGTTTAATATCGGTTGTGGTTTTGCGGAGCGTGACGGACGTGGACAACAAGGCACAAGGAGCTTAGATTTTAATACGAACAAACTAATTATGATTTTCAACAACGCCTCCGACTTTTCAGAATGACGATGGGCACTGCATCGTTAACTGAGGACGCCTTTTTAATGCTCATTTGAAGTATTAGCTGCTTATATGATGTAACCGAGATATGTGAGGTGTGAGTGCAGGCAGGGTATGTTCATTAAACGAAAAGCGATTGATCAGTTGATTTGTTTAATGGAGGGTTGGCCAAATAGAGAAATATCTATTTATGCGATTTTAGCGATGACCAATCATTACGATGACAGGAACCGGTAATAGGTGTATAGATGCCTAAAATGCAAAGCTACACGATGCGTAGAAGGCGTGTATAGGAGCATAAAATCATGGCGGTGATACGTGCTGTGATCAAGGGGAGTGGAAATAATCATGAGTGAGCATGATATTTACTATAGTGGGTGCTTTCTGGAATGTACCGCAGCAGCAACAAAGGCGTGTACTCGGTTCCCCTTCAAGTGGAGCGAAAGTACATCGCAACGCACCCTCTCTATTAGATGCGAAACAGCTCTTTCATTCCCGTGTGTAACGCCGTACGTCCATGCATCCGTACTAATTTGCCGCAACGCGTTCTCCTCGCCGCAAGTGTTGGAGTGGTGCCAAGCAGGCCACGCCGCTGCTGCGCATTGCTGTCGTGCTCCCCTCGCACACTTTCCTCGCAGGTGCGCGCTGAAGTCACTCTCTCCCTCACCCGCCACCCGCTTGCTGCAGCGCCCGAATCTGCCTGCTCCTTCGCCCGCTCGCGACACACCTCTCTTGCTTTACCCTCTCCACTGCCCGCAACACTCGACCACGCGTCGATCGGAAACACTCTTAGGACTACTTTATCTGCGATGAAACTTGCACAAAACCCAACCAGCGCAGAGTGTCTTTGCGTTTCAAAAGTTTATTCGAGTAAATGCTTCACCGAGTTTCGCCTCAAACCGTTCTTCCAGCACGCGCGTCGACGCCTGTTTCAACAGCGTGATCGCCGCGTGCACCGCTTCTGCTTCGCATTCCGCCAGGGTTTCCTTCGGGGAGAAGGTCCACAATTTTTTTTCTTCAACGTATGGGGCTCACTTTGCGCCCCCCCCCCCCCCTCTTCCCCGAGTCGCAACACTCCCATCCCTAATATGTCAATGCATTGGGCTTGCCTTGCGCCCTCCATACTTTTTTAGCCTTCCCCCCGTGCGCACGCCTAAGACAGCTACCTCTTTTCTGGGGTCGTATTTTGGATTACCTGGGTGCACACAACAGCTCGGATGGAAAAGTTGGTTCTCTACCTCTGAAAACTACATGAATTTCGACCTGCTTCCGGTAAGATAATGGAAAGTGTTGTTATCTAAGCGTGTCTAATTCTCTACATCGGCTACATTGGATTGAAATGTAAAGCATATAACTGCTTTACCACATTGATCACACATGGGAGTATCAACCTCAGACAGAAGGTATGCCCGTGCACTGTCTGAGTGTCCTGTTCTTAGTTTAGTAAGTGTTACTACCGCGTGGTGTGACTTCGATTCTAGAGGTAATCTCGAGATGTGGCTTGACTTATTTCGTGTTTGCCTGTCCCGTAATAACTGGCAATAACTCCCGAGCTTTGGTTTCAGAAACAGTTTCAGGTGTACTGGCAGGACAAATAAATATGCCGCCAATGTCTTCTGGTTCAGCTGCAAACGTCCATAATCACTCTTCCACGACGGTGGCTTCAATGAAAATTGTGTGTGTGACTTTGAACAAAAGATTTAGCGCAGGCGTAGAGTGAATTTAGTGTTAACTTTAAGTTTTTATGCAAGCACCGAATATGGATTATTCTTTCCACGTATTATATCATTCTGTTAGCACACAGAACTCGAAATAGAGTGAAAGGGCAGTATCCTCAGCTGGTTATGGCTTCATAAGTGGCTCATTCGTCTGCAAAAAGGCACATTTATGATGCGAGATTAGAAGCAGTCCCATGAGCGGGTATTATAAAAAGTAGTGGAGCGAGCGCGAAGCCTTGGGATCTCCTACTATGGTGACAGTTTGGTTAAAAACCAATTCAGTAAGCTTATCACTCGATATGTATTAGTAAAGAAATCCTCAATTCATCTTGTCGCGTTGTAGTCAAGTCGTAACAGAACGTTTGCGTTAGCGTTATTTAAAGAGTTCGTGATCGTG
This sequence comes from Rhipicephalus microplus, assembly GCF_043290135.1. Taxonomy (NCBI): domain Eukaryota; kingdom Metazoa; phylum Arthropoda; class Arachnida; order Ixodida; family Ixodidae; genus Rhipicephalus; species Rhipicephalus microplus. Next base: position 207,231,538 of record NC_134702.1, read on the forward strand.
GGCGCTTCTTCTCCGAAAATTATGGCTCATCAACTAGCCCATCCGTATATTGTGAGGAACCGGTTTTATTCGGCCAGGCTCAGGTGGTTGTTGTTCGGAAGAGTAACAATCGCAACAGGCTCACTGTCGACCGCGCAAGATACTGTTGAGCCACAGGGGAGCAGTACACACTCGGGTTTTTGATTTATGGCGGTTAGGTACGTACACCCATCGAAGAAGCGAATAAGCCCCGGTGTGATCACAATGCCCCTACGTAGGGTATGACGGTAAGGGAGAATTAGTACGTCGCCATCCACAATGTCGGTGCAATTAACACTTATAATTTCTTCGATGTATGGCCGAAGTACATAATCTGACTTGGTGACAAGGCGGATGCGTCCATCTTGTTCAAACGGAGAAGAGTCAGTGGCGTTTAGATGCAGGAGGCGCTGATCACATGATATGAAAGCGGACGCAGAAGACAAGAAATCCCACCCAAGAATGAGAGCGTGGGTGCACTCACGAAATACCGCGAAAACAATGTGATGACGAATGCCTTCTATGCAGACACGAACAGTACACTGTGCAAGTGGACGAATGAGAGCGTTGGTCGCCGCACGTAGAGGTGGGCCGCCATAAGGAGTGGTGACTTTTCGAAGGCGGGAACAAAAATCAGCACGAATAATCGAAACGGCAGCGCCAGTGTCTACAAGAGCCTCAACACGTACACCTTCTACAAACACTACTATCAAATTCGATGGCCGCTCTGGAGGAATTGTTAGCTGTCCAAGGGATGCAGTTTCCCCTCCTAAAACTGCATCGGGGAGTTTTCCGCGTGGGCGTTCGTGGAATGGGAGGCGGGCCGTAGAGGCGACACTGAACGGCGACCTGGCGAAGGCGACCTGCGGCGAGACGTACGGGAATTCCCAGGCATGTCCGTATGGTAAGTAGGTGACGGTGAACGGTAATAGGACGATCGGGGGGGTGGCCGTAAGTAGTTCATGGTCGGACGGAAGCTTCGATGTTCTTCGGGAGCGTAGCCACGTTGCTCGTCTTGTTGGCGCCTTCGACAAAACCGAGCGATATGTCCTCGATAGCCGCAGTAGTAACAGGTTGGCCGAGGTGGGCGCTGAGGTGCGTAGTAAGGTGGTGCACGCACTGGCGGTGATAACGAATCCACAGGCGCATGGTCTGCTGTTGTAGGCACAGAAACGGTGGGTGCGGCAGAGAGCGCGGCAACTTCGGCGTACGTGCGCGTCTGGCGCACGCAGGGACTATTGGAACACGTCGCACGCGATGCGGAGGCGATCTCTTGTTTAATCAGGTCTCGCAAGCTATCTTTTTCAGGAGGTGAAGTAACTTCGACAGCACAGGAAGAGCAGCGCCCGTGCAGCTCTTCACGAACGATGTCGCGAATAAGCGCACGCAAGTCGAGGGGTGCAGGCAAAGGAACGTCGGTGGCATCGTAGCAAAGGCGAAGAGACTGAAGCTCGTCAAGTCGCTGACAGATGGTTATCACGTCCTGGGTGGTGGCAGGATTTTGCGTGGCGAGGGCGTTAAAGGCGACGGTGTTAATGCCTTTAATAATGTGGCGTATTTGGTCGTTTTGAGACATGCCGGTGTTAACGCGCTTGCACAGTGCAAGGACATCCTCAATATAAGAGGTGTAAGATTCACGCGGCAGCTGCGTTCGTTGAGCGAGTTTCTTCTTTGCTGCCTCAGTGCGAACTGCAGGGGCACCAAATACCTGACGAATTTGCTGCTCGAAAGTGTCCCAGTCGGGAAGATCCGGGTGGTGGTTCCAGAACCAAGTTTTCGCAACATCGGACAAGTAAAATGGGACGCTGCGCAACTTGTGTGGATTGTCCCACCTGTTCAAATCGCTGACGAGGTCGTAGTTCTTGATCCAGTCTTCAACATCATCGCCTCGGAGACCGGAAAACACAGGTGGATCACGCAGGCGAGTGTTGTTGGGCGGAGCGGGGGGCGGTGGCTGCAGTAGGACGGCGACGTTGGATGGGCCAGGGTTTTCTTGGGCCGTCATGGCAGGGGGTTGTACGCGACGACCCGAGCGGAGTTCCAGCGAGAACGGGCGAGAGGACTTGAGGGAACGAAAAGCACAGTCCACCACTTGTGAGGAACCGGTTTTATTCGGCCAGGCTCGAGCTCAATCCCGCCGGTGATGATATTCTTAGATGAAGAAGATGTACAGGTGATGATGATTACAAAGAGAATAAAGAGTCATTCGCTTGTCGCGCTCACAATATCTTAATCACGTTTGGTTGTAATACAGAGGTAATTGCCGAGATTGCGGTTGTATTCACTATTATCCAGTACAAATATCATCAAGCTGAGCACAGCGATTACTGGGCCTCACCAAACATTACCAACACCGTGGTCATCATAGGTGGAAAAATTGGCAGATCCCACGTACAGTTGGTGGGAATCTACGATATGCGAAGCACGAATGAGAAAGGCTGATATGTCACTTTGAAATCAGCACAACTTTACAAGACAGACGTAAATTATGCCGTACATGACTTCCATGTCATGGTTATCATGTTCGGACGTGTCATTCGCTTTCGTCGTCTATTCACGTCACGTGATACTAAATTTGGTGTATGGGCAGCTAGCGAAACGGCGTGAGCATGTCATGAGTGTAGCATTTAGTCTTGTTTTACATGGCACGCATATCATGAATATCATGTTTGGAATATTTGGACGTGTCAGTTACCTTTATCGTCCATTTACGTCACGTGATACCAAATTTGGTATTTGGTATATGTTGAGCCAGCGAAACAGCCGCGAGCACGCTATGAGCGTAGCATGTATTCATGTTTTAAACGACATCATGTCATTATTATCTTGTTTGCATGTCATCCATTCACGTCACGTAATGCCAAATTTGGCATATGTATAGCTAGTTAAACGTCCATGAGCGCATCAAGAGCGTGGTTTGTTGTCATGTTCTCACATGACACGCATGTCATGATGATCTTGTTTTCATCAATCACAAACCAGTGTCATTATTAAAAGTCCCGTAATACCGAATTCGGCATATGTGAAGGTAGCGAAACAACCGCGAGCGCACCATGACGTGGCTTGTACTCATGACTTACATGACATGCATGTCATGATCTCCACGTTAGGGTCTGTCTCTTATGTTCGTCATGCAGTCATGTCATACAATACCAGTTTTGCAACATGTAATGCGAACAAAACCACCGCAAGAGCAGCAAGACCACGAAATGTAAATCATGGCATTATTGACGTGCATGTCATAATTTTGATGTTATGGGTATTTACCTAGGCTCGTCATACCTTCATGTTAATGAACACCACTTTTGGTATATCGATAATATTATCGAAATGGCCAGGAGAACTAAAACTTGTAGGCGGATAGATATACAGATAAACAGATACGCTCAAAGTCGCCAAAGCTCGCTAAGAAATGCTTCGCATTTAAAAGCTGTTCTTCTAAAATTTCACCTCGCCATGGTGATGTAGTGGCTAAGGTACTCGGCTGCTGGCCCACATGTTGCGGAATGGAATCCCGGCTGCTGCGGCTGCATTTTCGTTAGAGGGGAAAATGCTGTAGGCTTGTGTGCTCAAATTTGGGCGCACGTTAAAGAACCCCAGGTGGTCAAAATTCCCGAAGCCCTGCACACGGTGGTTCTCACAATCATATGATGGTTTTGGGATTTTATAGCCTACATATCAATCAATAATTGTAAGAAATCAGAGCATAACCAAGGAGTGAATTATGATGAGGAGGATGAAGCGTTTGTACGTCCGTTCGTTCTTGCTTACGTCCTTGTGTCCGTTCGTGCGACCGTCCCTATGCCCGTCCGCCAATGCGTGCGTCCGTGCGTCCATTCAATCATCCGTCCACTTGTCTGTCTGTCTGTGCGTCCGTACATCTAGGCAACACTCCAAGTACCATCATCTCTCATGTTTTCATCATATATCCATCATATACAAGAACCACCAACCAGCGGACATTCTAAAGACTGAACGAGAGGTGGGCACTACGATTTCACGTGACATACGACCCACGGTATGAGGAGAGTGAAATACTGATCAGAAGCTTCAAGATGTCCATGGCAAAAACTATAGGTGCTTGACTTTTGGATGAAGAAGAACTACGGACTCTGGTTGTTGAAGCAGAAGGAGTAATTAACAAACGACCTCTTAATTATGTGTATGACGATCCTAACGAGCCACAACCAATCACACCGGCGGACATTATAGGCGGCAGGCAAGCAATGAACAAGCAGAAAGACAACAGAATCGGAGAATACAGGTTGCTGAACTACTGGATTGCAAGAAAACAGGCAATGATAACATGGTGGACCAGATGGAAAAAGGAGTACCTGAGGGAGCTTTAGTGTGCCAGCAGGAAAATAGAGAGTCAGACAAGTATACAAGAAGGAGATGTGCTTCTGCTTGGAGAAGCGCGAAAAAAGAACACAGTGGAAACTCTGCAAGGTCGAATATATTTTCCCAGGCAAAGATGGACTAATGAGAACATGCTTGCTTCGTAAACCTAAAAAAAAAAACTGGTCAAGAGGGCGATTCAACTGTTGTATTCACTCGAAGGTTGCTTCGGTTGAATCTGCGCGGCCGGAAGATGTAGAAAACTGATTGAAGATGGAGCTTGGAGGCGAGGAAGAAGAAGTGGCCAGGGGCATGCTCTCTCTCTCTCTCTCTCTCTCTCTCTCTCTCTATATATATATATATATATATATTGTTACGGGAAAGATCTATTCACCGAGAGCTGGTCTTGCTAACGGCTTCGAGAGCGCCCAGTCAAGCAGGCCAACGGGGGAAGCTTCAGAGTCCAACCCACTACAATCACGTTGTCGTCTTCTTCATTTGGGTGCCAATTCAGCTGTGTCTGTGCGACAGTTCCATACACGTATCATCACCCCGGCCCGTAAGGCACCGTCTCGGTGCCTGTTAAATGAGCGAGTCGGCGTTGTAGGGCTTGAGACGAGAAACGTGGACCACTTCCGTTCTGGGAGCAGCAGCTGATGTGTTTGTGGTAGCGGCAATCTCGTAGGTCACAGGTGTGACTTGACGAATGACTCGGTAGGGCCCAGCGTATCGCGATAATAGTTTCTCGCAGAGGCCAACACGTCGAGATGGGAGCCACAGGAGAACAAGAGATCCCGCAGAAAAAACAGCATCTCTATGTCGACGGTCATAAAGAGACTTCTGTGCTGTCTGCGACGACGATAACCGAGCACGCGCTACCGCACGTGCCGTGAGGGCACGCGTGATTGCATCCTGAGCGTACGAGGTGGAGTATGGGTGGTCTGATGAAAGCAATGTGTCGAAGGGCAGTAAGGGATGACGTCCGTAGAGTAGATAAAAAGGGGAGTAGCCCGCTGTTTCATGACGTGACGAGTTATAGGCGAAGGTTACGAACGGAAGAGCTATGTCCCAATCGGTGTGGTCGGTAGATACGTACATGGAAAGCATGTCCGTCAATGTGCGGTTTAGTCGCTCCGTAAGGCCGTTAGTCTGAGGGTGGTAAGGTGTGGTGAAGTTGTGACGGGTAGCACAAGATCGGAGTAGATCATCAACCACACGAGATAGAAAGTAGCGACCACGGTCTGTGAGCAGGTGAGTCGGAGCGCCGTGCTGGAGAATAATGTCGTACAGCAGGAAGTCGGCAACGTCGGTTGCGCAGCTGGTTGGTAGCGCTCGAGTGATTGCATACCGAGTGGCATAGTCTGTGGCCACTGCAATCCATTTATTTCCAGTTGTAGAAGTAGGAAAAGGGCCTAGCAAGTCCAACCCCACTCGATAAAATGGCTCGCCTGGAACTTCAATAGGTTGAAGTAGACCGGCAGGGGGAGTCGTAGGCTTCTTTCGGCGCTGGCAGAGGTCACAAGATGTGACGTAACGGCGAACAGAGCGGTACAGACCCTTCCAGAATACTCGTCGTCGAATGCGGTCGTAAGTTCTGGAGACTAGATATATATATATATATATATATATATATATATATATATAATAATCTCGTTCTGTCAACAATAAAGTGGAGACGTATCGGTTCTACGGTCTCTGTAGTCCATCTGAAACAAGAAGCTTCACCTCTAAATTTCGAGTCTATACCGCCACAAACCAAGAAAACGTTTGTTTCTTCTTTTTTTTGCTGGTGAATTGTACTGTAATGAAATGTCAAACATAATACTTGTGGAAAAGCTCTATGTAAGTAGTTATTTGTGGGGTCACTACGGCCAACAAAATTTTTATAGAAAATTTGCTGTCAAAACGCAGATAAATGTTACAAACTTCGAAATGCATCATTACTTCGAAACGCTCTATCATTTTTTTCTCACTGATTTGCTAGAATAGTTCGATTCAGTAGCCTGGTTCTCTTTATCGACTGCTTTAGTTAAAAGCAGCACTCTCGCCACTATCAACTGTGACAGGTTTCTGTTCATGTTTACTTATGTCTGGAACCTACATTTATGGAAGAAGTGGTAAAGTTTTATATTTTATGATTGGCGGCAGTGTTTGTTACACTCGCACCAGCTCTATGCAGTCAGCCCAATATATCTGCAGAAATGTTTGTGAGGTCTAAGAACTTGAGCATAGAATAATAATGAAGGCCTCAAAGCGTAGCACAAGTTTTAAGGAATACTCAACAGGTACCATAAAATGGCCCAGACACCCTAGAGTTAACAAAAAAGCGCTGCCCAAAGTGTGAGGATAGGTTGGGAAACATTACGCTGTGTAATTTTTTTCTTCCGTAAGTGTTTACGCTGCGCTGCGTAAACACTTACGGAAAGAAAAACAGGACACAGCAGCATGTACTGCTGGACAGAAACTATTCGCCCTTTATTCTTTCGTGAGACGCCTGAAGCTGTGCTTTAAAAAAAAAAGAGGGCGGGTTGCGGAGCTGGAGGTGCAAGAAAGAGTGGAAGTACGAACAGAAACAACTATATAGCCAAAGTAAACGATAAAACCAGCTAGTCATCTTGTTTAGCGTACAAGATTACCAAGAATCCACAACGTGTCTTTCAAAAATAGTACTTCAATCAAATCAAGTTGGCCTGGTTAGGCATGCTCCGAACTCTCCAGATAACATGCTCTTGGCCTGAACTCCCTCACCCTGTGACTGTTCGCGAGCCAGATACTACCTTGCTTTGCCGAAACAGTGCCTGACATCTACACTTTTCAGCCAAATAACCTGGCTTGCTAACAAGCACGCGTAGCATTGGTGTCTTGAGTCTGACGTTGAAGTATTTTCTCGTCTGTCCGATGCAGCTGTTGCTCAAGAGTGTGGAAAAGTGAACGAGTGCATATTTGATAAGCACTCCGTGTGTACTATATAGGGCGAGAACAAAGCAAAAAATATAGCGGCAATTCTCGTGTTTAATTGTTCAATTTCTGAGCGCTGATTCTCCTGCACGAAATAGTCCGAAGTTCTTGCTGAAAGTCACAACAATGTGGCAAATAACGTAGGCGTAGTTAACGCCTTTACACGCTCGTATTTTGTCATGATTTTGAAAGGGCGAAACGGTGGTTGATATTAAACTCGTTCTCGCTTAGCCCGCAAATACACCTCTAGTTTTCAATAGACTCAGAATATAACATAATATTTTTCACGCTACGGTGGACCTCAGTATCTGCTGCCGACCAGTGTGTTCTAACGACAAGGAATATCTCATGTCGCAAAACCACGCTAATCTCTAAGAATAAAAAAAGTTGCTTACAGCAGCTAATTAACGGAGAGAAAATAAGGATGACTGCTACAGGGGTATAAAAATATTTGAGTATGTATGGTTACCACTCCCCTGGAGACGTTGCTTGCAAACAGGCCTATGTAAACGGAGAAATGTTTTATAGAATAGTCTGCTCGAGGAAAGTAAAGAACTTGCAGAATATCTGGCTATCCTGTGGAAATATAAACGAAGATATGCTTCTTTCAATAAAGCTCATCTATCTATCTATCTATCTATCTATCTATCTATCTATCTATCTATCTATCTATCTATCTATCTATCTATCTATCTATCTATCTATCTATCTATCTATCTATCTATCTATCTATCTATCTATCTATCTATCTATCTATCTATCTATCTATATATCTATCTATCTATCTATCTATCTATATATCTATCTATCTATCTATCTATCTGTCTATCTGTCTGTCTGTCTGTCTGTCTGTCTGTCTGTCTGTCTGTCTGTCTGTCTGTCTGTCTGTCTGTCTATCTATCTATCTATCTATCTATCTATCTATCTATCTATCTATCTATCTATCTATCTATCTATCTATCTATCTATCTATCTATCTATCTATCTATCTATCTATCTATCTATCTATCTATCTATCTATCTATCTATCTATCTATCTATCTATCTATCTATCTATCTATCTATCTATCTATCTATCTATCTATCTGTCTATCTATCTATCTATCTATCTATCTATCTATCTATCTATCTATCTATCTATCTATCTATCTATCTATCTACATTCGTAAGTTTCTCCACATTGGGATACGCACTTTCTTCTTGAGTTTCTGCGATGCAGTTTCGTGATGTATGTTTTCCATGACGTCGACGATCACATGTAAGCGAACTCGTTTCAAATACCTAAACCGTAAAAGTAGAGCAGACCATGAGGCAGTACTGACCGAGAGTTGAAACCAAGCGTACTCTTCAGAAACTGGAAGTGGACTTCAGAAGTAGCAAGTGGTAACTGAGATTGCGTTTTCTGATGGCACTTGCCCGAACACAGGTGTCGTATTAAAGAATATGGAGGCGACCGTAGTACTTGATTCGGATATGTGGTAGTAGCATTCGAAGTTGGGAATTCGCCTGTCCTGGTTTATTCCTTTGGTTAACATTGGGTTTCGCACGCTTCCAAAGGGGATCTCAGAGTCTACGCAGAAAGAGGCGCATGGCTATATTCTGCTTCTCCAGGTGCATGTGGCGGCGATTGCAGCTGCTCGCACTCTGTGTCACCGTTTAGCCCTTCGTCGAACCTGGCTCCTCCATCCCAACTCCTTGGCGATAATGATGGAGAGATCACAACACGACTCTAAAATTACTATTGAGTATCCGCATTTCTGCACTTGTATACATTCGAAAAGTTTATATGCACCTCAGTAGCGAAATACATTTACGCTGTACCGATTATGTTGCAAACTTTACAGGACATTATCCTTTTTTATCCTTTCACCGTTACCTTCCTTTTTTTGTCAAAAATGAAAGAACATATTTGCAAAGGCCAAGGAAATACTTTTTTTTACTAAAAAAGGCATACATGCGCTTTATGCCCAAGGAAGAATTTGCAGAGAGCTATCCACAAGCACAGAATGGTCTAGTTTACAAAACGTATACGCCAATGCCAACTGCGGAATCGCGCTAGCCATATTTTCGATCATTCAGACTGCGTTTATTCGTTAATACTGGCACTTACGCTCGTCTGCAGTAGTAGATATACTTCTTTCGTCGGAAGGCTTGTTTTTAAGCCCAGCCGACGCTATCTAGAAGACAGGGTATTTCAAAAGCTTCTGTTACTTAAGCACATTTAACGCAACAAGCTGATTTGCGTGATGCTGGGCGTAAAATAAATGTGTGCTTTATCTTCATTGGGCTTGGTTCATTAGTGGTTCAAGTAATAAGCCATATGTGTTTGTGCTGCAGCATTGTTCACAGTATTATTCTGCACTTGATGCAAACCTTTGCGGTATATCATTATCCCCAATCTAGCGTATTTAGGTTGCTGTATTCCTGTATCCTTGTTCGGGGATACTGTTTCCTTTCTTTTTTTTTCAAATGTATGTTCGAGACATATTGTACGTGAAACACAAATTCATTTCAGCATTTTTAAATGGAGTACATGCATTTTGAAGTATGCAATCCTGAGTTCTTCTCGAGCTGTCTCTGACCAGCCCTTAAAGTACTGAATATAACTGTTAACTTGAACCACAGTTATCAGTTTGTTTTTTAGACAACTGTTTTGGATTATAGGAAAACCGAAGTGCTGAAACTACTTGAAATAGACAGTGGGGTGTCATCCGGTGCACTTGTCAGTAAAATTCAGCATGGACGATTGGGTTGGACAGCAGCAGCTGGCGGATGCAGCCGCTACAATCATGACGTCGCAAGAAGGTTAACTCGACAATAGTTGGGGGTTTACCATTCCAAAACAACTATATAAGGATGAAAGATGCCATATATATAGAGGAGGTCTGCAGAAATTTTGACCACCTGGGGTTCTTTCATGTCCACCTAAACCTTAGTACATGGACCTCTAACGTTTTTGCTTCCATCAAAAGTGCGGCCGCCGCGGCTGGAATTCGATCCCGCGACCTGCGCTTTAGGAAAGATTTATGAAGCTGGTTGTGCACAGCAAACGCCGTTTTTGTAATAGGGAAGGTGAGCGAAAGAAGGGATGTTGAACCCTTTCATTCTTTCTTACATTTGCCTTGTCTCTGCAGAATTATCGTCTGTTTCGATTGGGTGCCCTAATCAACGTTACCAAGATACAATTCAGGTTGTACTTACGTGTCAGTAAAGCTGCCACTCGGTTTGGCATGGCACCATTGAGGACGCAATCACTCCCCCGAAGCAGATATCCCTGCAGCTGTGCATGGAAAACAAGCAGCAGGTGGCGCGCTATTCTCCACGACCACCGCATGCCTCTAAGAGGGTCGTTGACACGGCCTACGTACGTAGCTGGTGTCGCTGGCTGACGTCATAGTGAAGCCAGTGTTGTGGAAGCGGTGAAATATGGTACGCACCATTGGCAGCAGAAGAGAATTTTTTCAGTGATGCTGTTATATTCGTTCACATTCTAAAAGATGGGTCATTCATAAATTACTACTCCCGGCACATTTTGCGTATAAACGACGGCATGCAAGCCGACAACAACACGTTCATTAAAATTTATATTAACAACGGCCAGCTATTTCAAGCTCCAAGTGGTGTTCACGGTGGCGTGGACAGAATTCTTAGAGTAACGTGATTTCTATGGTATACTCTGCATTTAAAAGAAACAACCCACTGAATATAGCCGAAACACTCAGCAACACAATTTGTAGCGGTGTCCGTGTTTGTCTTTTTAAAAAGAACTGACAATTACGTAAGTTTCTCTAACAAAGCTTCTGCGCACCCGTGTTACTAGGTAGTAAATCAGTGGGAATGCAAAATAGTTCGCTCAGATCACAGGAACTGCTTGGAATCGCTGTTAGACAAAGCAACAAGCAAGACTTGACTATATGTAGTCGACGCTTTCACTTCGAGCCAAGTGCAACCTCCTGCATTTACCTGTTTGTGTAAATTGAGTTGCGTCCGTGACACCGGCTCGCGCAGCTCGGCACACTCACTCATGTGGGTGAGTAGAAGTGAGTATGAGTGTGAGTGAGTACTCAAGAGTATGAACATGAGTGAGTACTCATGAGTGTGAGTAGTTTGAGTATGAACGTGAGTGAGCGCTCATATGTGGAAATGGTCGTGAACGTGAGCGAGAACTCATGAGTGTGAGCAGACGTTAGTATGAACGTTAGTGAAGACTCATGAGTGTGAGTGAACTTGAGTGTGAGTGAACTTGAGTGTGAGTGAACTTGAGTGTGAGCTTGAGTGAGTACTATGAGGGTGAGTAGGTGTGAGTATGAATCTGAGTGAGCACTCGTGAATTTAAGTAGAAGTGAGTGTGAACAGTCGTGAGTTTGAACATGAGTGAGGACTCATGAGTGTGAGTGAACCTGAGTGTGAACATGAGTGAGCATTATGATGATGAGTAGGCTTGGGTATGAATCTGAGTGAGCTCTAATGAGTGTCAGTAGAAGTGAGTATGAACGTGAGTGAGTACGTGAGTGAGTACTCATGAGTTTGATTAGTTACGAGTATGAACATGAGTGAGTGCTCATGTGTGGAAGTAGTCGTGAGTGCGAACGTGAGAACTCATGAGTGTGAGTAGTCGTGAGTATGAACGTGAGTGAAGACTCGTGAGCGTGAGTGAACCTGAGTGTGAGCGTGAGTGAGCACTATGAGGGTGAGTAGGCGTGAGTATGAATCTCAGTGAGTGCTCATGAGTTTCAGGAAGAAGACAGTATGAATGTGAGTGAGTACCCATGAGTGTGAGTAGTTGTGATTATGATGGTGAGTGAGTGATCATGTGTGGAAGAAGTCGTGAGTTTGAACGTTAGTGAGAACTCATGAGTGTGAGTAGTCGTGAGTATGAACGTGATGGAAGACTCATGACTATGAGTGAACCTGAGTGTGAACGTGAGTGTGCCCTGGGAGGGTAGGTTGAGCCAATGCTGGGTGATTGGACCTGGAAAGCCCGCCAGCGGCGGCATCACACCCCTTTGGCCCCGGCTTCACGTAGACGGCACCCCTTGGCTGACCCACCCAGGAAAAATCGGCAGTCGCCCTTTCCTATCTCTCTCTCCCTACATCCCCGTCTTTATCTCCCACATTTTATCTGTCCTGTCATCTTCTCTTTTCCATCTACTACCAAATTTCCTGGCGGCATGGGTTAACCTTGTGTGCTTATCAAACCTAGAATAAACCATATTAGGGTATAGTGATGGCGTACTGTTGGCATTGCGCAGACGTGTTTACATGCTCTGCCACGTCCCCTAGTTGGGCTCCGTGTTGGGTGGTAGGCGCCATTTCCGAACAAACACTTTCTTTCATGGGCTCACCAAACCCCTTACTAAGTGATCGCCCCCAGAAAAGGAAGCGCACCGAAGCAGCCTCACAGTTTTCATTTGGTCGTTGCGCTGCAAGACACCGCTCATCATCATCATCACAGTGTGTAATAAAGAATCAAGACTTGTTCGCAAAATATCATGTCATATATTGTGAAACCACAAAAAAAAAACAACAAACATATCACCGTTTCTAGTTTCCAGATGCCTCACTGATACCATCGGCACTGGCTACAAAGCCACCAAGATGGCCAGTGGGGACCTGTTCATAGAAGTCAAAGACAAAATACAGTATCAGAAACTAAGCAACCTTGTTGCATTTGGGGACAAACCTTTCACCGTTACCGCTCACTGGACATTGAACACAGTGAAAGGTGTCGTATGAGATGAAGCTCTTGTAGACCTTACCGACGAAGAACTTTTGGACGGCTGGAAGGATGAGAATTTCATACATGTGCAGCGCATTAAAATGAGGTGAAATAGTGTAGAACTCGCCACAAAACACATTGTACTGACGTTTAGAACAAACACACTCCCAGAAACAGTCGCTACATGCCAACTCATGCTCCATGTTTGGCCATATATACCAAACTCGATGATGATGACTGTAAGCTGATGACTGATGTTGAAGCTAATGACTGTAAGTCTGGCGCTGAGGCCCTTTGCGCCACCTGTGATGGTGACCATCCCGCTTATTCTCGCTCATGCCCAGCCTGGAAAAGAGAAAAAAACATTCTCTCAATTAAGTTAAAAAAAATGTCAGTTTCATGGAAGCCTGACAGCGCGCATCGCACACTTTTCTACAGAAGTCATTCTCTGAAGTGGTGCAAGAGGGGTCAGCACCACTACGGTTCTCGGCGAAGCCCTGGATGACGCCTGGCATGCCGAGGCATCCGCCAGCAGACCCCACTGGAAAAGCAGCCCTGGATTTTCCGCCCTCTTTGATCATGGCCTTACCAAAGGCCCGGTGAACCCTGGCAGCAGCCAGGGCAAAACACAAACTATAGAGGTCCCCTTGACCTCTGGCCTGGTGGGGGCGAAAGCTTCGTCTGCCAAGACAAAGCCTACCTCACGTACACGATTGTCTGGCGGCTCTCCCGAGGCAATAGACACCACTGAACCACCGGCGCCGACTGCACCGAAGGAGCGGCGAGAGCCCCTTGACCGCTCCAAGGAAGAAAAAAAACAGCAAGTACAAGGCCACCTAAAGGCTCTGTAGAATAAGCCACCCACAATCCGTACACACAGCACTACTTTACACCCAATATGAAAACTCAATTTATACAATGGAACGTCAGAAGACTGCTTAAAAACCTCGAAGATGTCCAAGAACTTTTACACAAACACTCGCCAAAAGTGCTGTGTGTACAAGAAACACACTTGAAACCAAAACATACGAATTTCCTTAAAGACCACATCATCTTCCGCAACGATCGAGATGATGCAATCGCATCATCAGGTGGGGTTGCTATTATATTAGACAAATGCATAGCGTGTCAAGATTTGCAGATACAAAGGGCCCTCGAAGCAGTGGCCATTCGTGCTGTTGTCTTAGGGAAACTTGTTCCCATTTGCTCAGTGTACATTTCTCCTCATTATCAGCTGCAGAAACAAGAATATCAGTCTTTATGGATCAACTACCTGAACCATATATCGTTTTTGGCGATTTTAGTGCCCACAGTCTTTTGTGGAGTGGCTCATCGAGTGATGCGCGAGGCCACTTGATTGAGAACTTTATTTTTTCCACAGATGCATGCATTTTAAATAAGAAAGAACAATCATTTTTTAGCCTGGCAAACAAAACGTATTCGTGCATTGATCTTAGCATGGTTTCTCCTAGACTTTTTCCTGATTTTAATTGGGATGTTATTAAAAACTCCTATGGGAGTGATCACTTTCCCATATTACTGAAGACACCAAAAGAAAATGAATTTTTACCTCAGGCGCCAACTTGAAATGTAGACAGAGCAGATTGGGAGAAGTAGCAGTGTCTTAGTACTATATCGTGGGCCGAGATTTTCTCTCTAGGAATTGACTATACCGCTATGTACTTCGCTGCTTTTGTTATTGACGCTGCTTCAAAATGTATCCCCCAGACAAATTGTGGTCCCTGCAGACGTCGTGTCACGTGGTGGAACGACGACTGCAGGAATGCTCGCAAAAAGCAGAATAAAGCGTGGTGCCTATTGCGTGACTACCCAACTGCAGAGAATCTGATCAATTTCAAACAAGTAAAGTCTCGAGGACGAAGGACGCGCCGGCAGGCTAAGAGAAAAAGCTGGCAGAAGTTTTTGTCAGGCATTAATTCCCATACTGATGAATTTAAGGTCTGGAACAGAGTGAATAGGATAAGAGGCCAACAGACACACTCACTTCCTCTAGTACACCCTGAGGGTAACAGCCTTGAGGATCAAGCAGACTCCCTGGTAGCATACTTTGAACACGTGTGCAGCTCATCGCATTATTCTCATACGTTGAAACGATACAAAAAAGAGTAGAAAGGCAGAAACTTGAACGTAAATGTGGAAAAAATGAGCCATACAACAGACCTTTTCGCTTGGATGAGTTGCAGGCAGCGCTAAACTGCCGCAACAAATCACCCCCAGGCTCTGATTGTGTTTTATATCAGATGTTCAAACCCTTACCTCAAGGAACACATAAAACTCTCTTGTGTCTGTATAACTCCATATGGGCTTCTGATGAGATTCCCTTTGCGTGAAAAAGGCCATAGTAATACCTATTCTTAAACAGGGCAAAGGTCCGTCTTCCGTACTGAGTTACAGACCTATTGCTCTGACTAGCTGCCTCTGCAAACTATTTGAAAATATGATAAACTGCCGATTAATACAATTTTTGGGATCAAACAAACTCCTCGACCAATATCAGTGCGGATTCCGAGAGGGTTGGTTCACCACAGACCATCTCATTCGCACAGAGGCACAAATACGCGAAGCTTTCATTCATAAGTAGTTTTTCCTATCTCTCTTCCTTGACATGGACAAGGCATACGATACAACGTGGTGTTTTGGGATATTGAGAGACCTCACACATTTAGGTATACGAGGTAATATGCTAAGTGTAATAAAAATCATCTGTCCAATCCTATATTTCGTGTTCGAGTGGGCAATGCATTTTCACGACCGTTCGTGCAAGAAACGGGAGTACCGCAGGGCGGTGTCTTCAGTTGTACTCTCTTTGTAGTCAAGATTAACTCCCTGCGATCATGCATCCCACGTAACATCTATTATTCAGCATACGTTGATGATCTACAGATAGTTTTTAAATCCTGTAATTTCCCGACATGCGAGCGACAGGTTTAGCTCTATGTTAACAAGGTCTGTGAATGGGCAGATGAAAACAGTTTCAGTCTTAATACACTAAAGAGCTCCTGTGTTCTGTTTTCTAGGAATAAAGGCCTCTACCCTGATCCCCATATATAGTTGCAGAGTGAGTGCGTAGCTGTCAACAGTGAACAAAAATTTTTAGGCATAATTCTAGACACGAAGCTCACGTTTATGTCACACATTAGGTACACTCAGGAGAAATGCATGAAAACAATGAACATTCTAAAGGCGCTGTCCCTCACAAGTAAGGGCAGTGACAGAAAATGTCAGATGAGCCTCCACAAAAGCCTTATCCACACGTGTCTGGACTATGGCGTGACAGTGTACCAGTCCGCACCACCAACGGCATTGAATATGCTGGACTCTGTCCACCATCTAGGCATCCGCCTTTCTACGGGAGCTTTTCGTAGAAGCCCCGTGGAAAGCCTTTATGTAGACTCAGATGAATGATCGCTATATATACAAAGATTGTATTCGTCCTTTACATATTTTTTGAAGATAACTGCAAGAACCGACCACCCTACATACCCTGCTGTAAACGACACATCCAGCTCCCATCTCTTTCAAAACCGACTCACATTGAAACAGCCCTTCTCGCAGTGTGTTCGAGAACTAGCTGTGTACGCGGGCGTCCCATTGCTTGAACACCGCGCAATGGTTTTTACTACATGTGCCCCGCTATGGCAATGACAGGTTAGAAATTGTGACACATCTTTCATGATTGTGACAAAGCATGCCCTACCCCTACACATTCAGATGTACTTCTGCGAATTAGCACTGATGCATCAAAGAGTCGCGCGGGCGTGTCCTACGCAGCGGTGGGCCCATCTTTTTCGGATGTCGGTATTCTCTGCTCTCACACAAGAATTTTTACATCTGAAGCTTATGCAATACTGGCGGCAGCAAAACACATTAATGAATCGGAAATAAGTAATGCAGTCATATACACAAATTCATTAAGCACCGTAAAAACTTTAAAAGCCATCAGAAAGTACAAAAATCCCGTCATTTTTTCGCTATACTCTCTCCTTTGTGCCATTTACGCATTGAAACAGCATGTAGTAGTATGTTGGGTGCCAGGACACCGTGAAGTTGAGGGAAACCTACTAGCGGATAAGCTCGCAACATCAGTCCATGCGATTACTCCGCAGTCATCTGTAGGTGTCCCCGTAATGAACTTGACACCCTTTTTGAGAAAAAAAGCTTAGGGATAATTGGCAGAATACATCGGACGGACAAGTACATAATAAATTACGTTTATTCAAGCCTTACCTTGGTGACTGGCCACCAACATCACAAACACGACGTACAGAAGTAGCACTCTGTCGGTTACGTATCGGACACACATATAGTACACACTCACACCTTCTGACCGGTGGTGATCCACCAAT
Organism: Rhipicephalus microplus; assembly: GCF_043290135.1. Lineage (NCBI taxonomy): Eukaryota > Metazoa > Arthropoda > Arachnida > Ixodida > Ixodidae > Rhipicephalus > Rhipicephalus microplus. The sequence continues at coordinate 207,248,938 of NC_134702.1, forward strand.
GTGTGAGAAATGCGGCGAACCCCTTAGTGTCCTACATATTTTGATACAGTGCAGTGAATTAGCTCCTATTCTAAAATAGCATTTTCCAACACCCTACCGAGAACAAATGCCGCTTCACCCGGCGATGCTTCTGAGTTGAGATCCACTTTTCAAACGTCATTCATTATTTGCATTTTTAAAAGATGTTCGCAACTTCCACGTGATTTATCCTAGTAAATTGTAGAACAGCCTATCACAAGACGTTGTTGCTGCCGTACATACATTACAAAGCACATGTTTCGCGGACCTTGGAGACAAGGACGCCGGAGAGAGGCTCGTGCTCTATAATCACTTTATAGCTTTATCATCAGAACCATTGACCACTAGTTTTCACTCTACACATTTCATGTCACTCTCACAATTTTATTCCCTATATGTTTACCCGCCTTTAGAGTGAGGAATATTAGGCTGTTTTACAGCCCCTCATCATACCCATAGCCCAAATCTTTTGTCGCATGTACTGGTGTTCTTTGGCCATAACGTGGCCCTTGCGCCAAGAAGCACTATATATCATCATGCACTGGGAGGGTGAGTACGCGTGAGTATGAATCTGAGTGAGCGCTCGTGAGTGCCAGTAGAAGTGAGTGTGAACGTGAGTGAGATCCCATGAGTGTGAGCTGTCATGAGTATGAACGTGTGTGAGGGACTCATAAGTGTGAGTGAACCCGAGTGTGAAAATGAGTGAGCATTATGATGGTGAGTAGGCGTGGTTATATGAATCTGAGTGAGCGCTAATAAGTGTCAGTAGAAGTGAGTATGAACGTGAGTACTCATGAGTGTGAGTTGTTGTGAGTATGAACGTGAGTGAGTGCTCATGTGTGGAAATAGTCGTGAGTGTGAACGTGAGTGAGAACTCACGAGCGTGAGTAGTCGTGAGTATGAACGTGAGTGAAGACTTATGAGTGTGAGTGAACCTGAGTGTGAGCGTGAGTGAGCACTTCGAGGGTGAGTAGGCGTGAGTATGAATCTGAGTGAGCACTCATGAGTGTCAATAGAAGAGAGTATGAAGGTGAGTGAGTACTCCTGAGTGTGAGTAGTTACGAGTATGAACGTGAGTGAGTGCTCATGTGTGGAAGTAGTCATGAGTGTGAACGTGAGTGAGAACTCATAAGTGTGAGTAGTCGGGAGTATGAACGTGAGCGAAGACTCGTGAGTGTGCGTGAACCTGTATGTGAACGTGAGTGAGCACTATGAGGGTGAGTAGGCGTGAGTATGAATCTGAGTGAGCGCTCATGAGTGTCAGTAGAAGAGAGTATGAACGTGAGTGAGTACTCCTGAGTGTGAGTAGTTACGAGTATGAACGTGAGTGAGTGCTCATTTGTGGAAGTAGTCGTGAGTGGGAATGTGAGTGAGAACTCATGAGTGTGAGTAGTCATGAGTATGAACGTGATTGAAGGCTGATGACTGTGAGTGAACCTGAGTGTGAACGTGAGTGTGCACTGGGAGGGTGAGTAGGCATGAGTATGAATCTGAGTGAGCGCTCGTGAGTGCCAGTAGAAGTGAGTGTGAACGTAAGTGAGAACTCATGAGTGTGAGCAGTCGTGAGTATGAACGTGAGTGAGGGCTCGTGAGTGTGAGTGATCCTGAGTGTGAACATGAGTGAGCATTATGATTGTGAGTAGGCGTGAGTATGAATCTGAGTGAGCGCTCATGAGTGTCAGTAAAAGAGAGTATGAAAGTGAGTGAGTACTCATGAGTGTGAGTAGTTGTGAGTATGAACGTGAGTGAGCGCTCATGAGTGGAAGTAGTCGTGAACGTGAGGAAGAACTCATGAGTGTGAGTAGACGTGAGTATGAACGTTAGTGAGGACTCATGAGTGTGAGTGAACCTGAGTGTGACCGTGAGTGAGAACTATGTGGCTGAGTAGGTGTGAGTATTGTCACGATGAGTCACAAGTACTGGGGGATTTATTAAACCACCAGGTAGCTGGCACTAGGACGATGTGTCAGTCGTGGCTGGCTCTGAACATTCAGATCTTCAGCACGCGATCTTCTTTTTTCCTCCAGATCGAGAGCCGCTCTTGCTGTCAACCCACTACGTGCTGGTGGCATTATCCCCCCTTCCGAAAAGAGAAAAAAACAAGTACCAAAAAGAGGAAAGGAAAGTACACAGCAGCACCGCGATGCTACTAGATAGGCACGTGAAAAAAAATTGGAAATTCGGATGAAGTGAAAGTAAAACTTGAAGAGCGTGCCAAATTAGGAAACGTCAATGAACGAGAAAGTAAGTTCACAAAATAAACAATAAACACAAAGAACGCTGTACGGTGAAGGAAAAGTTACGAACAACGCGCAATAATTGGTTTCATGCGCAACACATGAACGACTCCGGCCTCAGCCGTGTCCTGCTCCGTGCATGGGGTGTTGAGTCCGGAACCACTTCGTAGTTCTCGTCACTGACGCGGCGTAACACTTTATATGGGCCAAAGTACCGGCTCAGCAACTTTTCACTAAGGCCACGGCGGCGGACGGGCGTCCACACCCAAACTTAATTTCCGGGGCTGTAAAACACTTCTCTATGGCGGATATTATAGCGTCGTGCGTCTGCCTGCTGTTGCTGGCCGATGTGCAGTCACGCGAGCTGCCGGGCTTCCTCAGCACGCTCTGCGAATTCTTCGGCGTCTGTTGCCAACTCGTATTCGTCCTGACACGGTAGCATTGAGTCTAGCATGGTCTGCACTTCGCGGCCGTAGAGAAGCCGAAATGGCGTGAATCGCGTGGTTTCTTGTACGGCGGTATTATACGCGAAGGTCACGTAAGGTAAGATCCGGTCCCATGTTTTGTGCTGTACGTCGATGTACATTGAGATCATGTCTGCGAGGGTCTTATTCAGTCGTTCGGTAGGTCCGTTGGTTTGCGGGTGGTACGCAGTTGTCCTCTGGTGTCTGGTGTTGCTCAGTTTGAAAACTTCGTCCGTAAGCTGCGCCGTGAATGCCGCCCCTCTGTCCGTTATTACACTGGAAGGAGCACCGTGTCGTAACACGATGTGGCGCATGAAAAATTGTGCTACCTCAGAAGCCGTGGCTCGTGGTATCACCTGGGTTTCAGCGTAGCGTGTCAAATAGTCGGTCGCGATGATCACTCATTTGTTGCTGTCCGCAGACATAGGAATAGGCCCGAGAATGTCCATGCCGACTTGGTCGAACGGCGTGCAGGGTGCTTCAATGGGCTGAAGCAAACCAGCTGGCTTAACAGATGGTTGCTTTCGGCGCTGACATTCCCCACAGCTCTTGACGTACTTCTTTACGCTTGCTGAAAGTCCTGGCCAATAGTACCTCTCGCTCACTCTGGCAAGTGTCCTTGAGTAGCCCAGATGACCGGATGTGGGTTCGTCATGGCAAGCAAAGAGGACGTCGTCTCGCATGTCTCGAGGAACCACCAGGAGGTAAGCACGATTGTTCGAACGAGCGTTCTTCTTGTACAGCACACCGTCTCGCAGGCAGAACGACGTCAACGAGCGGGATAAATGACGTGGTATGATTGCGCCCTGGCCCTCTAAATGATCAATGATTGGACGAATCTCTGCATCATCTCGCTGTTGTTTGCTCAAGTCTGATGCACTAACGGTGCCCAGAAAGCCTTCGTCTTCCTCTGCTTCCTGACTGACGACATGAAGGGGTGCGCGTAAAAGTGTGTCAGCGTCTTCATGCTTACGGCTGGACTTATGGACGATGGTGACATCAAATTCCTGCAGCCGCAAGCTCCACCGTGCTAGCCGACCTGAAGGGTCGTGCAGGCTTGCCAACAAACACAGCGCGTGATGGTCCGTCACTATCTTGAAGGGACGACCATAAAGGTACGGGCGGAACTTGGTGATTGCCCACACGACTGCGGGGCACTCTTTCTCCGTAGTGGAATAATTCGCCTCGGCACGGGATAGAGAGCGGCTGGTGTAGCCTATCACTCATTCGATGTCTTCTTGACGCTGAACGAGCACTGCACCGAGCCCAATGTTACTAGCGTCGGTATGGACCTCCGTGTCAGCATCATCGTCGAAATGAGCGAGAACGGGCGCTGATTGCATGCGCTGTCGCAGCTCATCAAAAGCTGCTTGTTGCTCGTTTTCCCAGACAAACGGCGTGTCGTCCCTTGTGAGACGAGTCAGAGGTTCTCCTATCTGTGAAAAGCCATGAATGAATCGGCGATAGTAGGCGCACAAACCAAGGAAGCGCCGGACGGCTTTGTTATCGACAGGAGCTGGTAATTTGGCAACAGCGGCAAGCTTGTCCGGATCGGGACGGATTCCTTCGGCGCTAACTACATGTCCAAGAAATTTTAGTTCTTTATAGCCGAAGTGGCACTTCTGTGGCTTTAGTGTGAGGTCCGCCGATCGGATAGCCTCCAGCACGCTGCACAGGCGGTGAAGGTGCTGCTCGAACGTGGTAGAGAAGACCACCACATCATCAAGGTAGACAAGACAAGTCTGCCACTTGAGCCCTGTGACGACAGTGTCCATCATTCGCTGGAAAGTTGCCGGTGCTGAACACAAGCCAAAAGGAAGCACTCGAAATTGGTATAGGCCGTCTGGAGTCACAAAGGCTGTTTTCTCATGGTCTCGCTGATCTACCTCGATTTGCCAATACCCGCTTTTGAGATCGAGAGAAGTGAAATAATGGGCACGACGAAGTCTATCCAGCGAATCGTCGATACGTGGCAGCGGATACACATCCTTTTTCGTCACGTTGTTAAGCTTTCGGTAGTCGACGCAGAAGCGTAGCGACCTGTCCTTCTTTTTGACAAGTACGACTAGAGATGACCACGGGCTGTTAGATGGTTCAATAACGCCATCGTCAAGCATCCCGGTGACTTGCGTACGTATCGCTTCACGTTCTTTGGCCGACACGCGGTAGGGGTTCTGGTGTATCGGACGTGCGTCCTCGTACGTGATGATCCTGTGTTGAGTGATGGACGTAAGGCGGATCTTTGAGCAAGTTGCGAAGCAAGACCTGAACTCGAACAAGAGCGCTCGTAGCATAGTCTGGTTAACGGTGGACAGATCAGGATTGATGTCAACATTACTCATTGACGTGTCGGCGGTATCCACTATTTCCGACGTGAGACAGTTGGTGACGTTTGCTACTTCGTGGGCAAACGCTATCGAAGTGCCACGGAAAAGATGTCGATGCTCTTTGCTAAAGTCGGTTACGAGCAATTCAGATCGGCCATCACGAAGGTGTATTACACTTCTAGCTACACAAATGCCTTGCTGCAGGAGGTGTTCTAAATTTGTCTCAGCCACCCCATCACCATCGCCCAAACCACAGCATGTTACGTCGACTAGAACACTTGTTCGTGGAGGAAGCGTCACACTCTGTTCAGAAATACGGAGTACGTCGACACGCCTTCCACCATCCTGCACGTTGATTGCTCGCTGGGCTGAGAACGTGACGCGGCGCTCTTGCAGATCAATGATAGCTCCATTTTCTTGTAGAAAGTCAACTCCCAGAATGACGTCACGGGAACATTCGCGTAGAACAAGGCAGCTTGCTACGAATGTGTACTTTTGAATCTATACTCTAGTTGTGCAGGCACCCAGTGAAGTAACGACGTGGCCACCAGCTGTCCGAATCTGCGAGTTATGCCACGGCGTGATGACTTTCTTCAGCTGCGTTGTCAGTTTCTTGCTCAGTATGGAATAGTCTGCGCCGGTGTCCACTAACGCGTTAACTGCACAACCATCAATTGTCACTGCTATGTCGAGTGAAAGTCGGCCATCCTTTGCAGCAGTATGTGACGTCGGACCGGTTTCTGTTCAGTTCTGCGTCAATAGGAGGTCTTCAGCGCTTCGACGTTCAGCGACCCCGCCCCCAGAGGTCGCTTGGGCTAGTTTTCCCGGTGGGGGCTGGGATACCGTGTGGTAGAATACCGCTGGGGCGTTGATGAAAATTGCGTCGGTGATGGCGAGCACGAATGGCGCCCGGCAGATGGTGGTGCATGCTGCTGGGAGAGGTAGTTTTCGATGTCGCGCCGTAACGGGGTGGCGGCGTGTACGCAGAGAAGCCGCGAAGCCCAAGACGGCGATATGGGCACTGGCGGTACAAGTGATCAGCTTCTCCACAGTGAAAGCACAGAGGCCGGCGATCAGGTCTGCGCCAAACATCAGACTTTCGAGGAGACGTGTGCCGATCGCCGTTGTACTGAACTGGTTGCACTGAACGATGGGCGACAGAAGCACCAGGGACAAAGGCCAACGGTGGTGGCGTGTACGTGCCTTCGTAGTACGGTATGTGCTGCGCTGACTGTAGTGAAACAGCAGGAACAGGATGGACGAATAATGGCGGCGATGCAGCAGGGCGTTTCAAGGCTTCCGCGTAGGTTGCCTCACGGCGGTATTCAGCAGGCGCTGGCACAGCTGTATCATGAGGCAAGGTGTCCCGGAGGGCCTGGTGAAGCTCATCCTTGATCACAGTTGCAATAGAGTTAACTGTAGGATGAAGTGTTACACCAGCCTTTTGTAACTCTTCACGTACTATATCACGGATGAGTTCACGTAGACAGTCGTTGTTGGTTCTGGCGGCGGTGAAAATGTCGGCAGTAGACATGCCACTGACTTGCCCGTCGTATTGGTTGGATCGCTGCTGCAGCATTTTTTCATTGTCGCGGCCTCGGACAAGAACTCCGCGACCGTCTTCGGAGGACTTCGCACGAGGCCGGCAAAAAGCTGGTCCTTGACACCGCGCATCAAGTGACGCAACTTCTTGTCCTCCTTCATTCTTGAATCGGCCCGTCGGAAGAGGCACGTCATGTCTTCGACGAACGTGGTCACAGTTTCGTTTGGCAGCTGGACGCGAGCCAGAATAGCTCGTTCAGCTCGTTCTTGGCGATCAGCACTGGCATAGGTCTGCAGAAGTCTACGAGAGAATTCGGGCCACGTCGTCAGCTTTTACTCTCGGTTTCGATACCACGTAGGTGCCCCGTCTTCGAGATAGAAGTAGACACGACCCAGTTTCGCCACGTCGTCACACTGATTCAAAGTGGCTACGCGCTCGAAACCCGCCAACCAGTCCTCAACGTCCTCGTGCTCTGAGCCATGGAACGTCGCCAGTGCGCGTGGGCTTTCCAACGTGTAGCGGTTCGACGTCGTGCTTCCCGTGCCGGTTGCCGAGGTTTGCACCGAAGCGCTGGTCATGTTTGTCGACGTGGTGGGAGCAGTATCGTCGGCTTCCGGATGCAATCCCCTGATTCGGCGGCTGGTCCGATGCACGGGAGTATTCACTGGCACTGGACTCGTATCGCGGCTTCCTGGGGGGGTCTGCAGCATCCGTGAGACTACCCAGCACCTCCACCAGTTTGTCACGATGAGTCACAAGTACTGGGGGATTTATTAAACCACCAGGTAGCTAGAACTAGGACGATGCGTCAGTCGTGGCTGGCTCTCGAGCAAAGAAGCATGCGATCTTCTTTTTTGCTCCAGATTGAGAGCCGCTCTTGCTGTCAACCCACTACGTGCTGTGGGCAGTATGAATCTGAGTTAGCACTTGTGAATGTCAGTAGAAGTGAGTATGAACGTGAATGAGTATTCATGACTGTAAGTGAACGTGAGTGTGAAGGCAAGTGAGCACTATGAGGGTGAGTAGGCGTGAGTATGAATTCGACTTAGTGCTCATGAGTGTGAGTAGAAGGAGATATGAACGTGAGTGAGAACTTATAAGGGTGAGTAGTTGTGAGTATGAACGTGAGTGAGTACTCATGAGTGGGAGCAAAATTAAGTATGAACATGAGTCAGTAGTCATGAGTGGAAATTTGGTTGAGCACTCCTTAGGGTGAGTAGGCGTAAGTATGGACGTGAGTATTTAATGGTGTGTGTTTTTTCCAATATGAATGTAAGTGCTCATGAATGTTAGTAGTCATGAGTATGTATAACGTGTGTGTTCATGAGCGTGAGTAGGTATTGCGCACAGAGACACTGTGACACACGCACCCACACACGCACGCACGCACAAACACACACGCACACACACTGTGAGTTGTCGTGCTGAGGATCTTAGAAGCCCGAACGGCGCTGGCGTTATCTAAGGGCACTTGACTCGACAAGCAACATCAGGCTGCGAAAAATAAGTTCATTGCTAGACCGTGTTAGCTAGCTAACAGGCGTTTCAAGTTCGATGAAAACCGGAAGCAAAATTAGCGATCCGGAAATATTTAAGTTTTCTTTCAAAGACAACTGTCACTTGTGTAGCGCATTTCAATCAGCTAGCGTGTCAAAGACGCCGTCGGGTACGTCGAGCATCACGCGGCTGGAATTCTGATTCTGTGTCGTACGTGTACGCTGTGTAGCTGGGTACCCTGGGGCAGCGGCGCACCGTCACGCAACGGCACCTTCTCTAGGTGGGGCCATCTGTTGAAGGGCGCTGCTTGTTTCGTAGTATTGCGGTCGAGAAAGAGTTTTAGAAAGTTATAGAAATACGGAACACAGTTATGGCGCGGCACTACGGTAACGCTACTCTCCTCTAGTTCGTGGTGCTTTCGCCACTCCCGATTTAAGTTAAGTCACCCGAACACCACAAAGGCCCTTTCAAACATTACTGCCACGGTTGTTGTTGCCGGTCAGCATGCACATTTTTCGCGATGCACGTGTCCATTGAGGAGGAGGGGCACTTTAATGATATACTTTGTTGGGCACGTTGGTTCATGATGAAATAGATTTGAGTGCAAAAGAATAAGAGACGTGAAGAAAAGACCATACTGGGCGCTCTTGCAGTCACCTTTTATTCTTTTGGCTGGTCATTCGGCACTGAAATTTCTTCCAAGACGCACTTTAGGCACAGAGACTTGGAAAGGAGGAGTGCTACGATACTCGCGTATTGTATTTGCGTACCATGTTTGCGCAACTTGCTAAAGCATACTAATGTGGCCATATTCGGTTCTGGTCGCGATATATTGTATACGTTGAGGCTCCGTGTTTGAAATTACGCTTGAAGGGATTGATATTCATGGTATGACACGGACAACGGGCACCGAAAAATTACCTGACGTGCGAATGTTGATAGACAGATTTAGGCTGTGTTCCAATACTCACCGTGAACGGCTAAATAGACAGCTAAATGAACGGCGGCCATCCTAATTCCCATTCCAATTCTCACGTAGCCGGCAAAATAGGCAGCTCCGTGAAGACCGCATCATGGACAAATATGATGCAGGCTACTTTGCTGTCTAAATAGAATGGCGGCTCCGTGAATCGCTCAGATAGATCAAATCTCACCGGAATGGTCATCTGCACACAAGCAGACGCTTTCCCAGACGCTCAATGTGAGTAACGTTTATTTGTTTTTGATTTCAACACGAAATGAGCCAGAAACTACAGCTGTTACGTTTGTTTATTTTAGCTTTTTTTCTCGACGTGAGGTGGCGCATCGTCGCGTTAAAGCCGTTCAGTAGTGTTTTAATTCTCGGACAGCTTCGGCTTGGTGCTGTCTTCTAAGCAGTCTACGTAGACCGTCTACGTGCTGTCTGAAATTGGAACACTGCCTTAGTTGGGCGTCCGCAGAGCAGCCTGCGAACCACTTCATAACGTATACGCTGCTTCGGCAAAGATTTTGCGGAAACTACACTAAATCTGTCCATTTCTTCAATGAGAGCGTGCGCACGTGGGGCTTTTTCGATGCCCAACTAAATCTACATATCATGAACTGAGACCGTTATGCGCGTTTTCTACACAATTATTGATGGATATGTTGGGTTTAGCGTCTGAAAACTACCATAACATTGTGATAGACGTCTTAGGGGAAGGCTCTGGAAATTTCGACCTACTGGGGTTCTTTAACGTGCATCCAAATCAGAGCACAGGGGTCTACAACATTTTCTACACGTTACCCTGAGTGATTTATTCATTTATAATGGTGGATTGTTTGTTGATTGCATATTGTGTGATCTGCTGAAGGCACGATATGTCGATTTCAGATGGGGTTTCGTGTAAGCTCTATTAACATTTCCATCGATATTCAAGTTGCAGCTGCATAGGCATTCGTCTTTCCACGGGTGCTTTTCGCGCAAGCCCTGGGGAAAGCTTTTACGTTGACTCAAACGAATGGTCTCTCCATTTGCAATGATCTTACCAATGTGTTGTCTACTTCCACAAAGTGATTGCCAACAAAGAACAGCCGGTACACTCCACCATCAATAACTCCACCAGGTCTGTTCTGTTCAGCAACTGCCCTGCCATAATACAGCCTTACGCACTTCGTGTAAGGACTCTAGCCAAAGGGACTGGCGTGCCGCTTCTTGAACACGGCTTGGCTTCTCCCGCTGTATATGTCTCGCCTTGGCAGTGGCAGCTGATAGACTGTGATATGTCTTTTATACAAGTCACCAAGCACGCGCCAAATGCACATATTCATGCACGTTTCCTAGAACTGCAGCAAAAATACTCATACCCAGAATTCTACACTGATGCCTCAAAAACGCCTTTCTGTCTCCTATGCAGCAGTCGGTCCATCTTTTTTAGATGCCGGTGTTGTGCACCCGTTCACTAGCATTTTCCCAGCAGAGGCTTATGCTTTACTGGTAGCTGTTAAACACAAAAAAAAACTAAAATTGCAAAGTGCAGTAATCTACACAGATTTCCTGAGCGTTGTGAAAACCCTTAAAACACTCAAAATGCAAAAAAACCGCATTCTGATCTCCCTTTACTCAATCCTGTGCACAGTGTACGCACTCAATGCACATGTCATAGTCTGTTGGGTGCCATGGCACCGTGAGATACAAGCAAATGTTTTGGCGGACCACTTCGCTTCAACCGCCAAAGAAAAAGCTGCCAGTAGATCAATAGTGATTCCTGCACTTGACTTGAAACCTTTTCTAAAACAAAAGCTCAGGGCCTATAGGCAGAGCACGTGGGGCAGACACACACATAATAAATTGCATGTTATCAAGCCGCTACTTGGTCATTGGCAGCCATTATCAAAATCACGACGCACAGGACATGCATTCACTACTCACTCATGCCTGTTGTTCGGTGGCGATCCACCTTTGTGTGAGAGATGTGGCGAAGCACTGACAGTGCTACACATTTTAATCCAGTGCAAAGAATTAGATACCCCAAGAAAACAACACTTTCCACAACAGTTTCCGCTTCACCCTGCAATGTTTGTCGGTAAGAAACCACTTTTTACACATACATCGCTGTTCGGATTTTGAAGACACCTAGGTACTTTTCATGTCATATACTCGGGCCCCCCGTAGCACGACCTCTGAACTTAGGTCGCTGCTGCGGTGGCTACATCTCCGCTATGCTTTTATTGCGATGTTTAGCCATAAATTTCCACTACACATGTTTCATGTCACCGTCATTATTTGAATGTTGCTATATTTTTACTCACGTTAGCGCGAGGAATTTTAAGGCCCTTTACAGCCACCTATCATAACAATTATTCACTTCTCTTGACCCACGACCTGACCCTCTTCGGCCATCAAATGACTCTTACGCCATGAAACACCACACATCCTGATCATCATTATCAAGGTGCAGCTGTGTGGGCTAAATCTCACACAACGGAGTAGCGAGTGGTTCTATAACTATTTCAATTAAGTTTCGCGTGACTACTGTTAAAATATAGAAGTATTCATTTTTAGCCAGTCTGATGACACTTGCCGCTGTGGTAGTTACCGAAAAAACAGAGAGAGAGGGTTCATATTCAGAAGTATTTTAGTAAACTCATTCTGCGAAGCTATTTCGCAAAAGTAAAACAGGAAGCGCGATAACATTGTGCGTGATTTCAAGAAAGATAGTTGAGGTAGGCCTCGATTACATGCGTCTGTGTGGAAATAGCCAACTAAAAAGTGCGACCGCCATGCGCATTGTGCCAAATGGCGGGAAAGAATGCCGAAAACGGCGTGAAGTTTACGTATTACTTGGGATTCCCGGTCCCAAGTAATACCCGCAGCGTTCTGCGAATCCGCCAGCGCGTTGCTTGCAAAACACATGTCATCGTCGTGTTAGGCCACTCGTCACACCCAACCACGAAATGAAGTGAAGTATGCGTGAAGAACGCGCAAACGTGTGCATACAGAGCGCGACTGCAAACGGCTGGGCTTGAGAGGGAGAGAGCTGACAGAGAGTGGTGTTGGGCACTTTAAATTTACCTAAAAGTACATAAAGTGTTACGCCCTGCCTGCTGCACCGAAGTATCGCAGGCTGCCAACTTTAAAAATAAAAAAATGAATTTTTATATAAAATAAAGAACAGAATAAAAAAGGGATGACTACCACTAGGGGAACGACAGCCAAGGGAGCGGACAGGGAAATCAGGGGATTTATTTTGTATTTACCATAAACTAACTTACATTCTATGTGTGATCATCTTGACTTACAATGATTCTTCTTTTGTCCCCTTGGGCAAACTAATTTACACACTATTTTTGTCTTGTTTGGTCTTGGCTAACAATTATTCTTCTGTTGTCTTCTTGTTATGTAGGCTTCTTGTACCCTTTGTAGTCTTAGCTTGGTGTCTTTTCAAGGAGTTCTCCTCGATTCTTCACCTGTGTTGATCCCCCCCACCTTTTTTTTTCTTTACCTACAGTTTTCTCACCAATGCCAAGCCTCTTACATTTGACGCTTGATTTCGTATACACAATAACTAAGGAATTGATGTGAATTAAACATTCATACCCTCCTTGTTGTTTTTTCTCCTTTTTTCTTTTTTCTTGTATTTCTATGTTTTTTCTTTTCTTTTTTTCTTACTCTCTTTTCTTTTATCCTTTTTTATTAACTTTTTTCTCTTTTGCGCACGACATTTTTTTGTTTTTCTCTCTCTCTTTCTTGCAACCTGTTTTTGTTCTTGGTTTTTTTTACAGGACATTCTTTTTTTCTTTTTAGACGCGAAGATCCTACTGTTGTGACATTGGTAATTTGTGTTATACCAAGGCCGTCCAGGTGAAACGGTTTATTAATATTATTGTCTTTCATTCTCTTTTTGTTTTTTCTAGTGAATTCCCAGCTACGAACATGCCACTGGTATTAGGCCTTTCGAGGTTCTCGTTTGCCACCAGTGCGAGATCTGTGGCTCATATACCACTGGGGGATTTTGTCTCATTTTGAAGACTGGTTGTGTGGAGTCCAATTGGTGAGCAAAGCCTTCGGATTTCACCTGGCTACTCAGACACATCCTGTGTTTGGAGAGAGCTGACAAGCGACATGCTGCAAGCAACACACATGTTTCTCCAATATTTGTACTTACAGCTCCACCTGGCTGTGCGTGGCTTGAAACTGCTTCTCCACGATACGAAAACCAACAATTGTCCAGCAGTTCCATTTCACCCCCTAAACCTTTTAGACTCAACAATTCAAATTGGGTCACGAAATTCGCAACAGTTCATTTTTCTATTGAAAGCAAAAACAAAACACAACAATAAATGAAGCCGCCACTGCGTTCAAAAGCCCACAAGGACAAAGGCTAGGCACATTTGTGTTCTAGCCATCATTCCCATGGTACCAGTTTCGAATTCGTTATAGATGAGTTCGACTGTATAAGTATTCCTGTTTGCAGATGGTACAAAATGAAAAAAAAATCAACAGGAACATTACTAATAAAGAGCCATCTACCAATTTCTACAAACTGTTTGTCTAATCAATTAAACCTGTTATAGATTTGGGTTTTTACATACTCTATTTGTAGTGTTTTTTTCGCTTTTTGCATTTACGTTTTTTTATTTTTGCTTATTCAGGTATGCTTTCTGCTATTTTCTGCTTGACGTAAAAATTTTCATTACAATGCTCACAGATTTTGCTCATTGCACTGTTCTTAACCGTCCAGGAGGTTGCTATTGCAATTATGTGGTAATAATCTTGGAAAGCAAAAGGGTAACCTCCAATGTAGCGAGCACGTGGCATGCGTGCGTCATCTCTAATGACATAGTTTGCGCAACCGCAAGGCCATGGGTAGGTGGCACCACTGTATTGTCCTAGCAAAGCGTAGGAAACATCCGCCTTTTGTATATAACGTCGTATTGTCAGCACAGCGTAATTAGCACGTTGTACTTATATAGAATTACTTTTGCATGTTTTTTCAAGTATAAACCAACCATAGTAAATTGAGGTGTTCATATTGTGCCGCAGATATGCGCAGTATTTGCTTTTAAATTGACAATGCATACAAGTATGAACGCAGAAACGATGTCAAGATTGGTGGGCGTTGAGAAAAGTGTTAAACTTTAGCCTCGTAGCTGAATTGTTCCGGTTGACAGACAGACAAGTCGAACGACAGACGGAAAGACAGAGAGACTGACGAAGAGACCGAAACTTTTGCGTTGAACTATTTAAAGAAAGACTATTGTACTCATTAAAGGGCCGGTAAACAGGCTCCGCAACGCGCAGAAAAAGCTCGCGCATCTTTCGAACGCCTCACCAACCTTCTTTCACACGCAGTGACGTTAACTTGGCGATCGGCGACGTTGACTAAATTACTCTTTATTGATACCTGATTTAGACCAATCGTCGAGGTGCGTGCTGCGTCACGTCGCTGATCGCCAAGTTGACGTCACGGCACGTTGAAGAAGGTTAGTCACGCACAGGAAAAATGTGCGAGCTTATGCTGCGCGTTTCGGAGCCTGTTGACTGGCGCTTTAAAAGTAAGAAGACAAGAAAAACTCAAAAGCAATGTACGCACGCACTTTCACAGCGCGAAAAGACACTTGTCAATGCTGTAGCCATTTCTGAACGTTCGTTCCGAACGTTTTTAGCTGTGCATAGGTCCCCTTTGATCGTCTGACTGATCTTCAGCGGAATCGTAGCCTCCAAAAACAGAAACTAAACATTCTTATGGAGTTCGCTTCAGATTAAATCTTCCAAGCACAAGACTTACCGCTCTGGGTGACCACGTAAGATCCAAACCACCACTTCACAGTTTATTTCCGCTCGCGAGGTACGTCTCCTGAGAACACTTCTGTAAAATCATTTACTAGTAACATTGAAATTTCTAGGGCACAATTCTGTTGCTATGAACGAATTTTCGGCCTATTGATAAAGGCGCCAAACAATACAAAGATTTGCTGCTCCTCAGGCTGCATGCCTTCGTTATACAATTACGTAAGTGGCATTGTGAGGATTCGTCCCCATAATAAAGATTCGTTTTTTTGCTGTATGGAAACATTCCACAGCTTCTTACAGGAAAATACGTGTGTAAGTGTAGGAGGGAAAGTAAAATGTGTGGAATTGACAGCGCTTGAAATTCCCTAGGGCGGAATGAACCATAACTGTGTAGCGCAAATAAAGAGTGAGACTTGCTTAGGGGCTTACGAAAGTGGCTGCTAATATTGCCAGCCGAGTTATGAAGCGAACCGAGTGCGCCACATTAAAAAAATAAAAACAAAACAAAATTGAGCATCGCTGATTAGTTCCAGCAGCTTTGCGAGTGCAATCGCGCGACTGAAAAATCGGTCAGAAAGCGACTAGCCAAAGCAGTCACTTTGCGACCCTTTGCGACCATTCGCGACTTTTTGCGACCAGTCGCAAATGGTCGCGCGACCGCTGCTAGTCGCCGGTATGCACCAGCCTTAATACTCAGTGAAACAGTTTGGCTACTTTGTACCAAAAATGGCGTTTACCCGCCTCATTTTACTCGCCCCGCCATCACCCATGACTTCTACTTCACAGCTACCAGCTCCGTAAACATGGCACAAATGTGGTTTTGCTCGCAGTGGTGATTTTTTCTGAAGTATTCCTTGAAAAATGAGCAATTTTAGATTTGTTTCGACGATGCCAGAGAAAACGTTCTGTGGTGGCATCAAACTTCAGTGCCACAAGGGTCAAGAAATGGCTATTTAAGGACGCTTGAATCGATGCTTGCAGTTTAGTGTTTTATAAAATTCGTCATAAAGGCATTCACTGACCTCGCGCATTAGTGCGAAAAGCGCAAATAGCAGATCAGACACCAACGCTCGCTTGGTCAGCATTCACCTTTCAGTTTGCTTGCACAGAGAAAGATGCCACTTAGACGACGGAGATGCATACATTCTGAAAGCCCACATGTGCACAAACATATGTGCATGCATGCGCGAGAATAATGAAAGTGTTGAGCAGAGAGCGCACTAGGAAACTTAATTTTATTTGCAGCTTGGTATTTTGAAATGAGATGAATAACTGACGGATGCACTTCGCAGTCCTTTTACTAATGTGGTAGGTGTGACTGAAGAAAAAATGCGGTGAAATACGCGGTATATCGCTGTATTTTTTCTGGTTTTTCAACTTTTGTTCAAGTACAACTGAAGCACATTCAGACAATGAACATTTATATACAAAAATATTTCCTGGAAGAAATCAGAATAGTTTTATTAGTCTGACAGAATAGACATTTATTTAAATTAGGAAGTGTCTTATATTGCTTTTTCCTAAAGCATTTTGTGAAACGTGGAACACAAAAAAATTCTAAACTTTTTTTATACGAGGTTTGAACAGAACCTCTATAGCGGCCCAAGGTAATTGAGTTTGGGGGTTTACCATACAAGAATAAGTTTCAAAATAATTGCCCCAATACTATAGGCGTTAAACAAAATAAAAGAGCTGTAATCGATGAGACACAACTTACCGCAAAAATTTTGTTTTTTTTTTACAATGGTTGATGTGGAGCAACAGAACGGCACAAACTTCGCAGCTGTGTATGCTGCGGTCGATCGATTGTCAGGTCAGGGACAGTTGGCATGGAGTGACCCTTTTGCATAACGTGGCTCTCGTCGTGTGCACTTCGCGTTTGGGGCGAATGCGCAAGTTTTTGGAAAGGACGTCAGCGTTGGAAACAGTTCTCTGGACAGCGGTGGCACAAAGAGCGCCGCTTGGTTTCAATTTTAGAGTGGCGAGTATTACATTCTCGTCGTCTCAGTTCCTTTTTCGGGCGCCTCGTCGTCAGCCGGCTCCTTCTTGCAAGACGTGTGAATGGCTAGAGGTGTGTACAGCAGGGCCGCGAGGAGGTTGGATGCTCCTAGAAGCCTGTACATGCCGTCGTACGAGCCGAGGTCGTCACGAAAGAACCCTGAAAGAGGTAAAAAAAAACTTGAAAGAGTGGAAATTTTTGGCAATAATCTGTGTCTGCGGTACATGACATAGTCGGGGTTTTATATGTGAACATGCACAGTGACATTGCCGGTTTTCTGTGCCTGTGCTGAAACAGCTGCCCCAACGTCCACTCGTAAGCGATAGTCTCAACTGTTTGCCGTCAACCCACCGGAAAGGCCTACTTCTATAGTCTTCCACTGACCACGAGTTCGCGTCGAACGGTGACAGGATATTATTGTCTACATTTATTATATTTACTAAAATGGTATGTTTCAACTGAAGAAAGTCATTTGAGATGTCAAGAGAGAGAAATGCATTGTGGCAGAAAAGCCGAGCAATGGGGGTAAATCTATTTTCTGGCCTTCTACTCATCGTTAGGAAAGGGGAGGAGTTGTCAAGCACTCTGAGTCTGCTTATCAGAACATCTTATACCGTGTATTTTATGATATTTGAATTTCCTTTAAAGCACCATTCTCGGGAGGAAAATTGACGCTAGGTCTCTTGGAAAAACAGAATGCCACTATTATAGTTGTATGACTGAAGCAGAAACTCACTCCAATATATTTGAGTGATAAACACTTGTAAATATTTTATTGCTGCAACAGGTGGCTTTTGAATGTTTTGTTATTAATCATGACATTTATTATGCTCATTCATGAAGTTTATTTGCCACCTGTATTCTCCTAGAAACATAATTATGTTTCAATGGTGACTCGTAAGTATTCTAGAGTCTTGATGATAAAGACGTAGATGGTAGTGCGAGACTCTGTCTACCCCTGTAAGGCACAGATAATATGTGTTCCGTGTGAGATCAATAGCCTACGCTAGAGTGAGCGGACAACCAGCAGTGGTCATAGGGAATTTTACCGCCACCTTCTTTGTTATGTCGGTCGCTTGTTTTACTTGAGCTCGTGTGTTAGGTAATTGAATTTGGATTGTTTAACTTTGCGACAGTCTGAGCTTATGCAAATGGGACTGATATTAAAATGCACACATAACACAGAAGTCACAAAAGAACACTCCACCCAAGACCTCTCCGGGGAAACGCTTGAAATCACCCTCATAAAGTGAAATCTATGTGGACGAAAGCGTGCTCTCAATTAGTCGAATCTGAACATTCGGCCAGATGATGCCGTCGCCAAAAGAGTACATTGTGATCGAATAATCTTATTTTACTGTATGAAGATCAATTCAAGGTGAAAATTGTATGTCAGCTCTACTATTACAGTACCCGAGGAAGTGCGCCACACGGCAACCAGTGATACCCGTTTGTGGAGTTCCCAGTGCTCCGTTTGCCCAAGCGTCGATGATACCAATGGTAAGCGTGTAGGGTTTACAAGGCACAAGTCTCGCTAGTCAGATTTGCACGCGCGGTGTGCGACATGTGCGCTGCTTTTTGGTGCACTTTATAAAACTCCGTCAGGTTGTTTCCTCCGTCAGATGTAGTCACGTAGCGATGCATCGCGGACACAGAACACACGCAGAGGTGGCGCATAGGGAGGGGCTTTTGCTAACTTGGCGAGGGGTTGGCGCCCTTTTTTGCGCCGCGCTGTAGTCAGCAATATGTTGGTGAAACGTTTGGCTGAGTTTAGGTTGATTATAGCGAATACTTCTTGGCGTATTTTCGTAAATATATTTTTTTGGAACTAGCCCGTTTACTTTAACCATTTCAACCAGAGTTTGACCTCTGCTGCACCAGTCACGGCCTACATTGAGCGCATTACTGCGAGCGTGACCACGCCACATTAGATGCATGAATGAGCGAGAAGCCGGGCCCCTGAAGTGCTGCGCACTTGACACAAAAAAAATGTCTATACTGGCATAAGTATTACCTTGCGGTTATTGTGGCTACAAGTGTACTTCCGCTTTTGTCGCACTTCCTTCGCGTTATTCACCCAATATCTGTTTCAAGAGAACTCGTAAAGTTCTTGCAGTTAAGGGCCAACTCTTAAGGC
Source organism: Rhipicephalus microplus (assembly GCF_043290135.1). Taxonomy (NCBI): domain Eukaryota; kingdom Metazoa; phylum Arthropoda; class Arachnida; order Ixodida; family Ixodidae; genus Rhipicephalus; species Rhipicephalus microplus. Next base: position 207,267,914 of record NC_134702.1, read on the forward strand.
CCGAGAACACGTCCCAGTTGCTGCACGTCAGCGGGAAGCAATTTGACACACATGGCGTGGCACTCTCTCCATATGGACAGAGAAGACACGCAGCTTTCCGTAGCCGCGGTCCCTCTTTCTCCATGCGAAGGCACGCACCTGTTGCCACGCAAGGACGCGTTGAAACAGGTGCATGTTATCAGGCTTTTATGCCAGTGGCATTGACACAGCAGTACCTGCCATGGACAGGTGACTGACAAGAAAAATAGACAGACCAACACTTCATTTCGCGTAGATGTATGACACGATGCTTCGTCATCAGCTAAAAGCGGCGGGTGATTTATTCTAGAGCCAGTGAGTGTATATCACTGCTTAGTTACCGTGAAACATCAATAACAAACAGTACTATGTGATATGCCTTATTGAGCGAACTTGCGCCCAGTAAAAGCAAGGCTCAAGCTAATGACAACTGTGTGTGTCAATGTCTGTCATTGGTAATAATGTCATGGGATCATGACGTCGACAAAGGAAGCAGACTGAGGAAGTGAACAGCTTCTCGGACACTACGGGTGTGGTTCGCTCTGAGAATTGCTGACAATAAAACGGGGTGACAACAAAACTAAGCGAGGGGAAGTGGCAATATAATGGGGGACTGCATGCCTTGCCTTTTATACATCAGGGATCTAACCTTATAGCGTTTGCCATCGGGCGAGCGGGAGCCCTTCAGACAGCACTCAAAGTTTTCTCGCGAGTTGCGGCGCCTTCCAGAGGTCGCGCAGGAGCGGGGATGTAGTGTTTTATTGGTCGAGGAAGAGCACTTTTTCGGCGCCGAGAGCACTTTTTTGTGCTCTGTTGCCAACGACGGAGTAAAGAGAGCACGTATGAAGTCATGTGACCTTTCTCACGTCACTTCTGGTTTCACGCGTTAAGAAGCGGTGCGCATGGTCACGCAATGAGAGCGTGCTGCATGTCCGTGAAGCGGGCGCGTGGGACAAAATTGGTCACATGATTCCTGACATCACGCGCGCCCGCCATTTGGGAGCGTGGTAGGTCCATTCAGGCTCTGACACGTCCCCGCTGCTTCCGCTTGCGGCTCTGGCTGCTCGTTCCCCTGGCTCCTGCTCGTCCATGGGAAAGCGCTATTACAGTGTATCGCTTTTTCTCGTGTGAACTCTAGACTTCTGGCGCATAATCTTGGCAGAACTGTCTTGAACAGTCACGAATTTTTCAATTTGGCACTGCGGCCGTTAACGAGTGTTTGTAGCAGGTTTCTTGTAGATATAGCCCGAGCACATTAAAGGGGTCATGACACCCAATTTTCAACATTAATCTGTGTTGTGTGGGTTGATTATTGTACGTTAGCAGACAAGCTGAAAAAATCTGAGCGAATTTCATCGAGCTGTTAATGATTAACCGAATATTTTTTTATAAACGAGCGAGCGGCCTGAGAGTTTGGCAACACTGGTGCGATCGCTAGCCGTGACGTCACGAACCGCTTGCCGGGCAAGCGGCTGCACGGTCTGCATTCTGGAAGACGATCGTGATCCATGGTCAGCGGCGCTTGTAATCAAACTCTTTCTGCGTTGTTGAACTTGCCACTGAAACTAAATGACTACCCTGGGTGGAAACAATGCTACTTCGTCACCCATGTAGCGCTGGCACTTGCAGCAATCCATATCAGAGGTCAAAAAGTGTCCGGTGAATGGGCAATGCATATGCTGTTTGCCGCTATGGGTAAAGAGTTATGGAAGCTCCTCGCAGGCAGTGGTTTGATTGAGTGCCACAATTGCTCTTCCTTAGCGAAGCCGTATGCAATCGACTGAGTTCAAGCAAAGATTCGGCCAACACGTTTATCGTAAGTAACAGTAGTGCCGCACTGACATGCCGTTCGCTTCGGCTTATGTTTAAATATTCCACACACAACAACCGATGGAAAAACAACGCTCCCAACGCGCAGCATTGCTACGACCAATTCTTCATTATATTCAACACCGAAAATCGTTCATGCACGTTAGCTAGCCAACAACAATCTGCATGCTTGGTGACCAGTAAAAGAGCGAGGGATAGTGGGGTGCACCGTCTGCTGCCGGTATCCGGTTCAAAGAAAGTAGACGACGGCGAACCATTCCGCCGTAAACCTCAGAGTATTCGGGATTCGCGCACTCGGTTACTCGTTTATCTTTGTCCGGCTAAACCATAGTCGGTTGTCAAGCCGTTGGCTGCTCCAACGCGAGCGGGAAAGGCAAACACATGTATCGATTCCGATGGAACAAAGAAAGAAACATGAGGTGCGCCAAGGCTGTGAAGAGAGCCACAGCGACAGGTTGCTTTTTGGTAGTGAACGTTGGAGCCAGAGTGTGCGAAAACCATTTTTCACAGTTTCGAGTGTATTCCGCCCTAATGAAAAGCTTACGCATGAATTGGCTGCGAATATTATATCGCTAAATAAATTTTCGTGCAGGCACGCTAGAAAAATATTATGAGAACGTGCGGGCGAGATGAGCCATACGGGATGAGCGCTGGCCAGTGCACCCGTATATATGATAAAAATCGCGAAAGCTTCACTCAAGAGCGGTAAGTTTACACGAAGTGCTGAACGAGTCCGCTCGCGTTTATCTTGGTCAAACTTTGCGCCAGGATGGCACACGAAGAAGGAAGTGCGTTAAACAAGCGCAAGATTTCGATTCTTCCGCGCCGTTTATATCTGACTGTACTGTTCATGTGCCGCCGGTCCCGCAGCTTGGCAGCTTGACCACGATCAGCGTTCAAATAAGCATCTAGCCTCGACTAAGAAACGCATCCTATAGTGCGCTGAAGGCTAGGAAAAAAATCATATCTCAACGCGCTCAAAGAGTGCTGCGCGTTATGCCGATCGGCCGATCCCGACATGAACTCTTAGCACACTGCTACAGTCATACCCATTGCGGATATCTTTAAAATGGTAATTTTTATCTGCGGTAACGTATCATACAATGATAACTGTCTTCTGTATCCACTGACCTGCTAGCCAAACTGGCAGCATCCTCGAGCAGCATAAAAGCATTGCAGATCATTTTGGTGCGATAAAACAGTTTCCTTACCGTCCTTCGCTTTCTTAGCTTGTCATCATCGCAATCACAGTTAGCAGAAACAGAAAAGAAACAGTTAAAGTACTGACATTGCAAGAAGATGTGTTTTTTTTCCAACGGAGTGGTACCAAAATGCACGCGTGCCGCTGCAAACCCGCGTGATGCGTCGAACCGGAAGCCGTCGTATCCCACAATTCCCTGCGATTGTATCAGCGGTCACCTATTCCACAGCGCTAATAACACTTGCTCACAAATGCAGCGTGGACACACCCCCGTATTCGAAGCTTGCTTTTCAACCTGACACGCTTGAAATTAGGCTGCTTATCATTGTAGAAAGCCGTCTGCAACGTCTGCCACAACAGCGAGGTCGTTGGCATCTCGGTTCACACCGTATTCGACGCTTTCTTCGTCGCTCGAGCTGGTGGCCATGGAGTCGAAGTCTAAATGCGCAACGTACACGACGTCGTCGCTGCATATGGTGATGGTACCGGCAACACACCGCAACACTTGTAACCCACCGGCACGTGCGGGCCACGTGGTAAGCAACACTCGCAACACTGACCGCTTGCTGAAGGTGCTGTTTAGTAGCAGACGACGACACTGCTCCTTTGGCTAGTGATGTCTCGTACGCCAAGACAAAACGGCGGTGGGCGGAGTTTACAGCCGATAACCTTTGCGGCTTATTTTGAACTGAAATAATCTCTTACAGTCCAGCTTTCAGACGTGCACAAGTATATTGAACCCGCTTCGTTGTTCGCCGAAAACCGTAAATTGTTGGGTGGCCACGTCATGACCCCTTTTAGAAGAAGTTGGTAATCGCGGGTGGCAACATTTAGGTAATGGGAGATTCCCGACACCCTTCAATAGCTCGATATCTTTTGTCGCATAGAAGGCGCGTTAATGCCTGCTGCGAGGTTGCTTCTATAACTTTTATGTATTGATTTGTGCACTCGAGGCCGTGGATTTGTACTCATCAATTATATAAGCCCCTCACGCTCGCCACAGGATTATTGAAATATATTGCCACGTACAGCCTTTTGTGAAGTAGTCCAAACTGTGATGTAATATACTACAGGCCTACCGGGCTTGGCTTAAATGAGTTGAAGATGCAAAGTAAGCAGACATTAAGTTGTTCGTTGAAAAATTTAGTGAGAAGCTGAACCTTAAATCGTGGAGGAACAATCCCTGAAAATCGTTCAAGAAGGAAGTTGTCTCTAAAGTGCATTGATGGAAAATAATGTTCTCACGTAATTGGAGTCGACCTTCCGTATTAGCTTCCAGACTCATTATTTGTAAAATTTCTCTTTATATAGTGACTTCACACTTAAACAAAGAAGAGGAATCGCGAAACGGTGGCATAGAATAATAAATGTCCTCTGTTCCTTTTTTTCTAGCCCTACAATCAGTATATTATACATTCCGTACTTCGTAAAAAATGATTTATATATATGTAACCTTTGATCAATTGAAGCCACTGTGCGCGTTGTTGTGCAAGTGATCGCATCAGTGATAAAATGAGTTATGCAATCACTTATCAAAGACGATTATTTTCTGATCGCATATTGTATCTGCACTGCTGAAGGCGGTGCATATTATTTTGAGGTGTGCTTTCATCTTGGTCACAACAACATTTCCATGGATACTAGAATGGGCAGCGTGCCTCCGCACGTGGAAACATGAAATAACGTCTTTGTACAGAAAACTTCGACGCAGTGTATCTAATAGCTTTCGTTGGCTGAAAGACAGCAGTTGGAGGTGCATAAATAGTCTGATGAGAACGTACGTGGTATAGTCTCCTAAAATGTTTAGGACACTCCTCGCTGGTAATGGGAAAAGCCCTAGGACTTTCGACGGCGCTCGTTGCACTGGGACATGCAGCAGGCCACTTCAGTGGCGGACATAGCAACAAAAATATTCATATATATACATATAATAATATTCCGGTGAAACATTACCCTGAGAGAAAGTTAATGAACAAGACCTATATATATAAATATATATAAGGGAAAGAAGTGTATGCCTTAGGGCTCGTTTTTCCGTGTTTTAACACAATAAATATGAGATCTAACAGACAGTAATGCCAAGGAATGTACAGGGGAAGTTATTAGAACCAATGGATTGTAAATAAGAAGAAAGAAAAGTGGATGAAAAAATAACCAGCCGTGAACAGGAAACGAACCTACGACCTTCGAATAACGCGTTCGATGCTCTAACCAATGAGCTACCACAGCGGCCTTCCCTCCATCCACTTTTTTGGGTTTATATGTGAATATAGAAGTAGGAGTGACAGTCAGCGCCATCTATAAGCCAAGCGACGAGTGTGAAAACACTCTTTTATGCGCATGTTTGGCGTCACGTAGCACGTGAACTTATTATGAGCGGGCAGCTGATTAATCGTCCCTCGTATACAACCTAAAGACACCAAGTCTGCCAGTACCTGACCCTCGTTTAATGAAATAAGGGAAAGGAGGGTATACCGAAGGGCTCGTTTTTTCGTGTTTTCACACAATGTTAATGAGATATAACAGACAGTAATGCCAAGGAATGTACAGGGGAAGGTATTAGAACCAATGGAATGTAAATAAGAAGAAAGAAAAGTGGTTGAAAAAATAACCAGCCGTGAGCAAGTTCCTGCTCACGGCTTGTTATTTTTTCATCCACTTGTCTTTCTTCTTATTCACATTCCATTGGTTCTAATGACTTGCATATATATATATATATATATATATATATATATATATATATATATATATATATATATATATATATATATATGCAAACACCATTTAGAATTTGTTTCAATAATCAACCATTTAGAAACACCATTTAGGATTTGTTTCAATAATCACAGAGCCCATGCGAAATCAGCCTAAAATCTACCTCTATCAAAACATCCTAATCTTCCCGACTATGCTTTCGACAAACTATCAGTAACACTCTTAGAGACGGGATTTAAAGCAAACCGAGAACGTGAACAACGAGAGTCACACCTTATCCACCAGTTTAACACCATCGACAGAGGTATAAATGAGAATCCGGGTACACTCGCAGCAATTAAACATCACAAAACAATAACGGCAATAATGAAAATAATAACTGAGTTCACGGCACTGAAGCTGCGAAGGGAACTCAACAACTCAAAATACTTCTTAGGGTAATTACTCTTCCTAAGTAAAGCTGTCGTTTGTTTCTGTTTTTACCTTGATATTCAATCAATTGTGCTAAGCATGACATGCCCTACAGCAAGCCTATGCACAATCGGGAGGCCGCTACTGCACACGTAATCCAGAGGCGGGCAAGAATTGACATTGCACCTGCTTGCCAGCCTCTGCGGCAATACGCGGCACCCCTCTTTAAATGACGAGATGTCAACGAGGCGCTGAGTAGTTAATGGCTTAAACTTCTTTAAAAAGCTCTTTTCTCCCACACCGAACTGCCAGAGCCAAGCGGCGCCGTCTGGTCGGGAACAATGCGTTAGTGAAAGGAAGTATACATAGACCACACACATCCTAAAGGTGAAAAGGAGAAAAGGAAGAGAGAGGGAGGGGTAAGGGAAAGGAAGAGTGAAAGGGTGGCGCCCGGGGAAGTCCACCTTATATTCTCATTGCGTTTTTCTTTTTTCTTTTCCTCTTTTTTCTTTTCTTCCCTCTTTCTGCGCCACTGATTTAAGATTGTATAACGCTGAGAACCCACAAACTGCACCCTCGATCCTGATAAAGGGCAGACTCTGGCAGAAACGTCGAAATAAACCACGTTGGGACTGCTCACAGAGGACAGAGGATCTACTTATATATATATATATATATATATATATATATATATATATATATATATATATATATATATATATATATATATATATATATATATATATATATATATCAGCGAAATAATCGTGATATTGGTGTTAAGAAAATATTTGGGCATGTATTCAGGATGCTTACCGATGACTGATGGGCTGCACAGTTGCACAGGGATAAGCAGCAAGCCGGACACGGCCATGCACACGGGAACTTGCTGTGCACCAAATAATTCCGTCATGATGGAGCAGCGTAGCGAGCTCGTCGTGGCCACGAACATAACCAAGATGGCATCGACAGACAAGTATGGCACCGACCACGGTGCATGTGGCACCGCACCATACAAGAGTGCCATGACACCGAAGCACATGGCCGCCATGGTAGGTCGACCAATGAAGCCCATGTCGGCAATGAGGGGAACTGCCACGTAGCCAAAGACTTCCAGAACAGTCGCGTACGTAACTGCCATGTCGGCTTCCGACTCGGGGGCCCCTTTGTCAACTGCGTAGCTGTCGATAGTCTCTAGAAACACGTTGTAGCTGTAGATCTCGACCACAGCGCCGATGGCAACCACGTAGAAGCTCGGCATCTTCAGGATTGAAAACTTCTCGAGGAAAGACAACGGCACCTCCTCGGCATCCATTTCGTCAGGAACCTTTGGCGGCAGTGTAAAAGACTTCTGACGCACTTGCCCGAGGCCGCCTTTTTCAGGTGGATAACCGTTGTTGTTGTTAGAATGAGCACTGACACAAGGAATGGAGTCGCATCTACGAGCTCCAATAGTCCAACTCGAATCTTTGGAAGGATAAGTAGCGATTTTGCATGACGCTCTACGATGAGCTTCATTTTTTCTGTCGACCCTAGCTCGCATCCACAGCCAAAATGCTACTGCCATGACGTGCATGGACAAAGCGCTGTAAATAAACAGGGTTCCACGTAGGCCGTAGTTTTCGCTAAGGTAGGAGAGCAGCGAAGGAAAGGCGAAGGCGCATAACGTAGTTCCTGCGTCGCGGATACCACTGGCTGCACCGAGGTACTTGTCGAAATGCGTGCCCAGTATTACCATGAGGCTGACGAGGACAATACCTGCACCGGCACCTGCAACACGAAATTACATGTGAAGTGAGATCGTCAAAACCACCACGTTTTTTTAACTAAAGGTGGAAGAAAAGTTTGCACTTCCAGATAACATGCGAATCATTTTTGGCCTTCTTCTTTTGGCTCTACAAAGCTTTCAATTTCGACCCAAATGAAAACAACGTCCTTACTTATGGGTTGAGCAGCACTGTGATCCAATTCTGTACGTGCTGGCCACGATAAAGTAGATAAGGCTTAGCTTTTAGGTTTATCAGTCCGTCAAGTATAGCACAGTAAATTTTATTTCGCGAGGAATCTTTGTACCTGACCAAGCAATAAGAAGCTGAACTATCGCTCTGTCTACAGCGCTATCTAGAGTACATGCTGATAAGCATCGAGCGGGCTACTTATAGCAGCATAAAGCTATCGAGAATGTCAATCGCCGTAGGCTAGAAGCGTTGAGTTCAAACGAAACAGTAAACTCGCATGAGTTTGTTTGACAAAGTGATGCATCCCAAGATTTTCATAATGGAGATTTAGAAAAGTGAATGAAATAATCGTATTTTCAGGCAAGAAGGCGATAATAAGATATGTAAGCATTCTTTTAAAGCTAGCTCAATTTATATGGGCAGAAATATCGAGATTACTCGCTAAGTGTCGTTTTCAGTTCCAACACACAGTATAGGGAGCATGCATGGACGGCGTCGACGCTATGCACTTTGAATGAGCAGCCATTTTATTTGTCAGAACCGGCCATGAAATGCAGTAGCGCCGTCGTAATTCTAGCGTTGGCGTAACTTGCAGGCGTGATCGAGCGTGAGAGCGATGCTGAGTTATCTCCAAGGAGCATCCTGCACCATTTCAGCGTCCCCGGAAGTCTGCACCACAATGCTGTGCCAAAGAGACCACGATAATGAGGATGTTTGGTGTTTCGTGGCGCAAGGGCTATTTTACGGCCAAAGAATGCCAAATCATGGGACTTTATATGTGACCAAAGATAATCGTAAGTCACTGTATAAAGGCCCCGAAATTCCGCACTCTAAAGGGGGTATAATAAACTGAGAATGAAAAAAAATTGTCACTATGACGTGAAACGTGTATACTGTGTGTGAATGGCGAAAGTTCGTTATAATGCAAATTAGGCTGGACATGTATGGCATCAGCACAAGTTCCTCGACCGTCCACGCCCTTGTGTTCAAGGGCCGCGAGGCAAGTGCACCAGCAGTGACCTCTCTTGAGAGGTCGTGCTACGACATTCGCGGTTGTACGAATGAAAGGTACGGACGTCTCTCAAAAAAGCCAGCAGTGATGTTTGTGTGAAAAGTAGTTTCCTACCGACGAACATTGAAGGGTGAAGAAGTATCTGTTGTCGGTAGGTAGTAGAAAGTGTTGCCTTCTTAGCGGGTGTAATTGTTTACACTGGATTAAAATGTGAAGTACGATGAGTGCTTCTCCACATTGGGCACACCGAGGAGCATCGCCATCAGACAAAAAGGATGAACTCGCAATCTGTGTATGCGCTGTCCTGAGCCTTGTATCTATTACATCTTTGTGGCAAGATTTTGATATGGTGGCCAATGACCAATTTGCGGCTCGATAACATGGAGTTTATTATCTGTTTGTTTGTCTCACGTGCTCTGCCCCTGAAATTTTGTGTTGGAAAACGTTTTAAGTCAAGTGCTGGGATTGGCATCGATGTATTGGCAGTAATTTTGTTTCGCGGATGCAGCTAGCTGGACCAACAAAATGTTGCCCTTTATCTCCCGGTGCCCTAGCACCCAGCACACAATGACATGCTGTTTAGATGTGTAGACTGTTCTAAAAGTGAGTAGTGGGAGACAAGAACAGATTTGTCTGTGCTTTTTGAAGGTATTCAGAGCCTCTACTACACTTGGGTATCTGTATATATTACCACCTTTTGTGGTTTATTTCTTTATTGTGCTTATAGGCCGCAAGTATGGCATGGGCGTAGTATGCTAAAAGGCTCGTATCGGAGTTCAGAACGTTGACTTCCGGAAAGAGTGGGCCGAAAGCTGCGCATGACACGGAAGTGTTGGGCTTTGAGGCATTGGTAAAGAACTCAGGACGTGTGTATTTATGTGGCAGTTCCAGGAAGTACGTTTGGGTATGTGCAATGGCCGTCTGCTTCGTAACCTCTAAGAAAGACACGTCGCAATCTATCATCTGCCACTGCCACGGTAAAAGGCATGTTGCGGGTGCCATCAAACGGCGCTGAAGTGGCACTCCGGATTCCACCGCTAACCCTCTCACAGTAGATGGTACGTTTGTATACTAGAAAGGCAATTTTTAAACAAAGGAGAACTTGATATGTCATCAATTGTAGACTGTGAAGGGTGCTCATTATCTGTTTCACTTTAGGATAATATTTAAAAGACATGTTCCATCTCTGTAGATGAATTGATCCTTCGTTTGATTACACGTACAGGCTTTTTTACGAGTGTAGTGCGAAAAGCACCCGTATAGAGGCGAATATCTAGATGATGAATGAAATCAAGCATCCTTAGGGTAGTACATGTCGCAGACTAATAAGTTATTGCCCCATATTCTAAGCGAGTAATATGAGAACACAAGCTTCTGAGACATCTTCTGTCACTACCCCACGCAGTGCGTTACAACACTTTTGGAACATTCAAGACTTATATGCCCTTGTTTTTGATTGTTTGATGTGCGGTATGAAGGTTAGGATTGGGTTCAAGACTAAGCCACAGAATTTAGGTTCAACATTAACAGAAAAACCTTCCCCATGGAAATGAGTGTCTGGTTCGGAATGAGTGCCACTCTTCCTAGAGAACAATACACACGTGTGTTTTTTGTAGATTCAGGCGGAACCCATTTTTTGTGCCCAATCGGAGACCTAGTTGAAGTGAAGCTGAACCTGCTGGTCATGCATTGCCAGTTTACAAGAAGTCGAACTGAGCTGGACATCGTCGACCTAGGTGCAGTAGCACATATTGCGGGGGATGGACAAGCGTAAGAAATTCATTTTGATAAGAAAAAGTGTGCAACTAAGTACACCACTTTGCGGCACTCATGTTTCTGGGAGAAATACTTGGTAATGAATGCTGCTCACTCGAAGACGAAATGTCCGATTGGAGAAGTAACATTAGATTATAGTAAACATTCTACCACGCACACCAAAGTAGGACATGTTCCTAATATTCCACACTGCCATTGTATCGTAAGCTTTTTCGATATCGAGGAACACTGAAGTGGAGTATTGTTTGTGGACGAAGACGTCCCGGATCTGTGCCTCGATACGTACCAGATGGTTGCTGGTGGATATATCCTCTCAAAATTTGCAATGCACTTGGCCGAGAAAATGGTTTGTTTTAATAAAATGCACAAGACCACAGTTTTTCATCACTTTGAAAGTTTACACAAGGCATTTGTATGTGTGATTGGCTGGTAACTGCCAACGGTGGATGAATCCTTGCCTTGCTTTAGAATCGGAATAACAATAGCCTCTTTTCAAGAATCAGAGATAGTGCCAGAAAACCAAATAGCATTGTACAAGGAAAGTTATGTTATTTGTGTTTTGTTGAGTAGGTTTTTCAGAATTTCATGCAGATCACGGTCTGAACCTGGGGCGGAATTACTGCAGGAGTTTAGCGATGTTCCGAGCTCAGGCAAGCTGTAAGTTTGGTTGTATTCCCCGTATTTTGTACATTTGTGTTCTAGTTTCTGCTTTTATATTATGGTCTTGTATTTTTGGGAAGTTCGGTATAGTGTGACGAGTTGGACACCCGTTCGAAGTTTGTACCGAGGAAGGTCGCCTGATCTTTCAAACTGTCACCTTGCGGGTTTACGAGTGGAAGTGAGTGTACTTGTATTCCTCTACCCATCTAGCCATGTAACAGATTGTAGCCTCGTGTGCACATGAATAGATGCCTGATAGAAACTCCTGACAACTTTCTATTTTGGACTGCTGACGCTTTTCTCTGCCTTGAAGCTCCATTTTCTTGAACCTGTCAAGATTTTGGGCTGTCGGTGAGTCCCAAAGCAACCCCATGCCTTGTTTTGCTGTTTTCGTGCATTACGACACGAAGTGTCACCATGGGACGCGTCACTTGTCGGGCAGTCCAGATGTTTGCGGGGTACGCTTGTTTGCTGCGTCAGTAAAAAAACCTGTGATAAACTGTACAGCTTCGTCTATCCTGAACCCCCATACGAGAGTCCAACTTAAACGAGTAATGTTACGAGTCAGTCGGTTTCGTTTATGAGCAATTTAGGAACATGCGGATGACATTCATTACTCAGACCTACGCGAAAGTGGTCACTTCCGTAGGGAATACTGATGACGTTTCTTTGAAGTAGAGGCACAAGCGATCGAGGTAGGAGGAGGCCCACTCGTCTACAGAGAAATGGGTATTCTTAGCAAGAATATAGTATAGGTTGGGTCTTTTTCATTCAGGAGACACGCGCTCGACGAGAGAAGGAGCTGTTCAATCAGTCGACCTTGCGCGTCGCTACGAGAGACACTCCATAGTCTGCTATGCGTATTCAAGTCTCCAAGGTGAAGGTTAGGTGCCTTCATCGCGACGTTCAGCAATAAATGTTTGGAAATCATGTTCTTGTAGCTGATAGTTTGGAGGAACGTACACAGTGCAAACTGTGATCAGTTTGACGAAAAAGACAGCTCGAAAAGCCACTGCCTCAAGGGACGTTTGGAGTTGTGTGTGCATGCGATCTTTCAATTGACTAGAATGGCTACACCTCCGGGTAATATCATGGCATCATCACGGTACTTTCGGAAAATAATGTAGGCACGTAGAATTGGTGGTGTGCTTTGGATTTAAGTGTTTGTTTTACACATCGCAGTTCAGATGAGTGTTTGTGTAAAAGTCCCTGGACAGCTTCGAGGTTCCCAAAAGGGCCCTTTCACCAATATACACTAGAGAGACCCCTGGCGCTAGTTTCTATGGGAGCTGCAACGATTGTATTTCAGCGAGCATCAGATTTATGAGTATGACACACATTTGTCTAGTCTTCGCACTTTACGTTCGTTCTCGCTTCGCGTGGCTTAAAGCTGCTTTGTCACAAAATGACAATCGGGCAATTTTCGACAATTACTTTAGGCTTACCATTTCAAATCGGGTCATGAGTTAAGAAACGGTTTTCCTTTCCTTCAAAACAAAACCAAACCACAGCAATAAACAAAGCCACAAGTGCGTTCGCCGCCCACAAGTACGAAAACTAGGCAAATCCTTCTCATACCCGCAATGCCTATGCAAGTTCGCTGAATGATTGCAGCGCCAGTGTCTCCTCTGGTTACTTTTAAGAAACGTTTTGGCCGCGACGTTTAATTGTACAGTTTGTGTGTTCGTGATGAAAGCCAGGTAGTGCTGTGTGAATAAAAAACAAGTGGCTGTTTAAGCGGGAAATTGAAATTCAAATAAGAAAGCCGTCATTAGGCCCCGCTATCTGTTTTTAGGTTTCCTTGGCGCGCGCCAAGGAGCAACGCCGATCTTTCAGCACCAAGGTTGGCGCCGTATCTATTGCCTTTTCGGAGGCACCGGATGCCCGTACATGCGAGCTGGTTGTGCGAAGTTTAGGCCTCGCCTGGTGAGATGAAGTCTTGAGACCTGAGGACCCTGGAGGGTCCGGTCTCAGTTCGCTAGTAGGCGGAGTAGACTCAACTACTACCTCCTTGGGAGCAGGTGCCGCAGCCAATGGCTCGCTCTGCGCAGGCCGAAGGAGTGGCGAGGGCTCATGCGACGGTGCCCCCTGACCCGCCACATCAGCGTACGTTGGGAAAACCTCTCCTTCGTTCTTCCTTAAACGAAGTCTTTTATTTCACCTTCAATGTATTATCTCTTCTTCTTTTTCCCGGAAAGAACATGACCATGCATATGCACCATGATTTCCATCTCAGTTCAAGCAGTGCGCAAGTTCTGTGCAGGTGTCGGACTTATGGCCTGTAACTCCACATCGTGCACAAGTTTGGCGACCTTGACAGCTTTGCGAGCCATGGCCATACCCCAGACATTAGGAACGATGACAGGAGTAAGTATGTATGACCTTACAGCAGTTTTTGTATAACCGATTTGAATGCTTTCAGGCAGATTGTTGGAAGCAAAGACCAGTATTCTGTATTTTCATTTATTTATTGTCTTTAGTGATATTTATCTGCTCAATGTTAGCCACTTTCTGGCTCTTTTATCCTGCAGAAGTTCAGTTCCGGTCAGGTGAATGAAATCTGCGTGAGATAGCACCCCGCGAATCGAGTTCATAGGCCTGTGCGGTGCGAAACTGATTGGTTTGTCACTAAATGTTGTATGGAAGTTCAGCTTTTCAAACTAGTCTTTTCCGGCAGTTCTACAAGTAAATCTTCACTGGCCATTTCGGTAACTCTGTACCAGTCACCAAAAATGCCTGTGAGACACCTTGCAGGTACAAAGGGAGATACGATTCTGGCTTGTTTATTACTTTTCTCACTGTTTATACCATGAAAGCGAGGGAATGTTTTGTTGACCGGTTGATAAACTTGTTCTTGGTGCGTATCCCACTTTGGCGAGGTACAATAAATTAGGAGGGGAAATGTTCTATGCATGTTTAGTGTATTTTGTTCAGCAGCGTTGGCGGCCCCCCACCATGGAGCCCAACGGGGGCACGCTACAAGTTTGCGGATGCTGAAAGCTTGCAGACGCCAGCTGTACAACGCTGCCATAACGGAATGCGTCTAGACCAAGATAGGCTGTTTTTACAAGATTAACCCTAGCCGCCAGCAAATTTGTACGAACACGAAAGTGACAAGTAGACAGGAAAGATAGAACGTGAGAGAGGGAGACGATGATGAGAGGAGTTAGAGAAATGAAAAGGCGCTATCAAATTACCCTGGGTTTGTCAGCCCCGGGGGGACATCTACGTGAAGCTGGGGCCAAAGGAGTGCGTTGCCTCCGCTGGGGGCCTTAAAGGTTCAATCCCCAGGCGACGGCTCAGCCTCCCGAATCCCTTTTTCCATGGACACGGCTAAGCCACGCATGGTTGGACGTGGGAAGAGGTCAAATCCCCCCTTGGTAGGGGTCCGTAGAGTCGCTACAAAGCATACACATGCTCTATGTTACGCCCTGGCGGGTAAAGAAACAGTGAGTGGCACGTAGAAAAGACGATGCTTTTCGGAATGCACCCATTTAACTTCGTGTGGAAGACTGTGTAAGCGAAGTGAACCTGTGGCCGCGCGTCAACAGCTCCGATATTCCTATATTCCGCGTTTAGAGAACGAGTTTTATTACTTGGGAGCCATCGAAGTCAAGAGAGGCCCTCGAGGACCACAACTTTGTGACGAGTGGCTGAGTGTGAGAGCTGTTGGTGAAGGAAGTGGCCACGGACACCGTGATCGTCTTCACTCAAGCACAACTTGTAAGATTGGTAGGTCACTCAACTAAGAGTAGTAGGTGGGGATGTCTAGTATGGGACCCTACTGGCGTCAGCTACTGGCTGAGCTCTTCAGAACAAAGCGCGAAGGTCAAATCAGCCCAGCAGTATCGCCTCCTACTACGGCCCGGTTGGCTTGGGGACAGGGGGTACAGCAATAATGGAAGGGCACATCTTGTGGTAGATAGTTTATTCATTATTATTTATTATTTGACAATACTGCAAATTCCTCTTATTCGGGGTGCACAAGTGGCTAAGGTACTCGGCGGATGACCAGAAGGAGGCGTGATCGAGTCCCGACTGCAATGGCTGCATTTTCGATGCATGTGAAAATGCTATAGCCACGTGTTGTCAGATCTGGGTGCAAGTTAAAGGGTCCCTCCAACACTATTGAAGCACCTGTTTTTTATTTGTGGAATACGTAGACCGATAGCTTGAAAAAAAATTCAGCATTCGTCTAAGCACGCTTTTCATATGATTTAGTATTTTATTTACGCAATGAAGTCACTACATCGCTGCTGACTGCATCACCTCGTAGCGGCGCTCGTCACAACTTTGCGGACAAAAATGACGCCGGAAGGTTGCCGCCAAATTATTGAATAAATGCAACTTTAGAAGCGATTGTAGCATAGGATCGAAACTGACGTAACCTATTTGTTTCAATTTTCGTCCCTGTGCTTTTTAATCAACCCCTGAACCCATCCCACAACTAAAAAGATCGCCGCGACTACAAACCACGACAGAGACGCTGACTGCCATCTCGCCACTAGGTTTTCGGCTTGTGCGGGTCGGATATCCTTATGAGAGACCTCTCTTTCTCTTTCTTCCCTCTTCCTGCTTTTGGGAGTTTGCGAGCTCACTTTTTGCGCACGTGAGCTGTTGGAGTGCAGTGCACCATTGTTGTTGGTCGGACGACTCACCGAACAACGTGCGTAAGGTCAACAGTATTTGCTGTCCTCGTCGTTCCACGTGTTCCTTTCTTAGAATAAGGGAAAAGAGTGACTCGGAGTGTAAAAAGAAAAACAGCAGAAAATACCTAGATTCGAGCTCCCGCGCACGTTTTGGCAAGCCAGGCATCAGACACAAAGTCAACAATGCTTTGGAAAAAAAAAGAACATTAGGGTGCGAGTTTCGCCCCCGTAGGCGCTTCTAGCTCATTTCATCGGGGCAGCCTTCCGACTGAAATATGGTCATGTGACCCCTCTAAAATAGAGTTGAGGGTCGGCATTTCTTTCTTTAATTTTTTATTTCCAAGTAGAATAACTTCAGATTGCATGCCGTTATCTCTACCTTTTTTGCTTCATTGTCCGTCTGTAGTTCAGTCTACACAACGCAAGAGTAAAACTTGGAGGGTCGAATAATGTTGGAGGGCTCCTTTATGAAATCCAGGTGATCGAAATTTCATGAGCTCTTGACTACGGCAATTCTCATAATAATATAAAGTGGTTTTGGGACATTCAATCCCACTTATAAATCATTACGGCGAACTCCTGGTGGAGTCATTGCAGAGTGGTGGTTACGATCAAGATTGACACTAGAACTTTTTGGGAAAAACAGTAG
This sequence comes from Rhipicephalus microplus, assembly GCF_043290135.1. Lineage (NCBI taxonomy): Eukaryota > Metazoa > Arthropoda > Arachnida > Ixodida > Ixodidae > Rhipicephalus > Rhipicephalus microplus. The sequence continues at coordinate 207,284,793 of NC_134702.1, forward strand.
TGTGAAATTAAGATGATATAAATCAATGAACTTAAACAGCTCTCTAAGCAAAACAGGCGCACAATATGTGTGATGGCAAAATGCAGCAAAAACAAAGACAATGTGCTCAAGCATAAGTATAAGGCAAATACATAAGTAGTACAAATAAAGAAACTTCACATAACCAACTGGCAGTAATCTGCCGAACAATTCAATGCTATTGCTTTCAAGAGTAGGTGCACGTAGGTCCTTGCACTGAACGTTCGTTCGCAGGAAAAAGAATACATATGAACATCATTAGCAGTTTGATATGGAGTTATAGATGTTCGAAAACTTCCCTCCACAGTGCGAGACACTGCTAAAAGGCAGGATTAAAGTGTCTCAGTGCTGAAAGTGGTCGGCGAACACTGATTAGGGACCCGTATTGCAGCTTGCTTTGTTAACCTTCTGTATCAAGTGCTTGGTTGGTTACTATGCGCAGGTCAGCTCATTGATGATCACTTTTTGTCGACTACACATGACAGACCTCAACCGTAACAGTGTATCGGTAAAAGCTTTAGAAGCCGTCACATGTTTTCTTACCGTGCAGTGCACCGAGGGTGACTGTCATGCAGGTGACGTTCGGAGAGAAGGCTGCGCCGATCAATGGCGTCCAGAGCAGAACGCTGCCGAATAGAGTTATCTGGTGCACGGTGAGAAACTTTTGTAGGAGCACCACAAAGCAGCCTGAAATAATGAAAGCACTTTTGAACGAGCGGCTATCACCGCAATTTTATCACTCCATTTTTGAGAGAACTTTGGAATGGTGCATTGTTCAACGTCCTAGTTATAGTTATATACAGGGTCGTAGTTATATATATATATATATATATATATATATATATATATATATATATATATATATATATATATATATATATATATATATATATATATATATATATATATATATATATATAATATGGCGGATAAAATGAAATCAGTCGTATACCGCTGCAGACTGTTCTGAATAACTTTAAACCTGTGCCATTAAATGATGCATGACTAAGTTGTATAGATGAATTCCTCCGGACACACTTCACGATAATGTGGCAGCGCTGTTGTCGGCTGTTTGGTTTGACCTCGAAAGCAATAGACGCGGTAGCTATCGCAGTTGCTGCTGTGTTTTCGCTGGTGCGTGTGCAGTTTGTGGCCGTGCAAAAAAAACAAAAAATGTGTACCGAAAGTCTTTCCCGTTGATTTGCGCGGGAAGGCGCAAAAAAGGTGGGCCAGATCTTTCATCTTTTTTTTAGTTTTCTGGTGACGAACACGCCCGCAGATCAGCCGCAGCTGCGAAACACGAGAACGTGCCTTCGACGCTGCTTCATCGGCTATGTTTTGAAACGACTTACTCCCCCCCCCCCCCAAAAAAAATCAATTAGCTCTTTCAGGCATTGGAATAAGCCGTAGAATCACGCATTTTCAAAAAATAAACCGTGGAGGCGCATCGAGCACGTTTACCTCAAAGCAGGTTAATGTACTGGATAGCACCGCCGTATTCGAAGCCTTATCACAGTTGCCATTGTTGATATAACTGCAAGTCACTGACACGTCAAAAAGATAACGTCATGCTCGCGTGAACTAAAGGTATAACTGCCAGTTCAAGCGCACGAATAAACAGAAAGGAAGAGAGGACAAGCGCTTGTGCCCCGGGTACTAGAAATGAATTGCAACAGAATCGAAACTTGGGCTAGTTGGATATGCATGGTATAACTATCAGTTATACCATGCATATCCATGCATATCCTACAGTTATACCATGAATATCCAACTAGCCCAACTTTCGATTCTGTTGCAATTCATTTCTAGTAACCAGGGCACAAGCGCTTGTCCTCTCTTCCTTTCTGCTTATTCGCGCGCTTGAACTGACAGTTATACCATGTATATCCAACTAGCGCAACTTTCGATTCTGAACTAAAGTTGTCACTCGATCATCGAGTGAATGATTGAGCATGTGTTTTTTTCTGCGTGGGTACGGTTTATAAACATAGCAGTGAACGAAATATTGACTTAGATCATATGCTTTTTATGATTATATGCGGCTGCCATGACACACTTGACACAAGTGTTTCGGGCAGGGCTGTTCTGGCTGTGGTGCGCCTCACGAATGTTTCATGTCTGTGTGAATTTACAGAAAAACTTCACTCGGGCAACTTGCCGAGTAAGTCTACGGTCCTTACGCATTTCGAAGCGTTGCCTTGAGCATACACATTGAGCCACGGATCTTACAGGGGCGTAACCGTATTGTCCACAGCACGTTGTTGAAGCATTATCACAAGCGTATGGTGGACGAAAGCGTCGCTGAGGTCACCCTGATTGTTTGCATGAATAACTTCTCCGGCACATTCGTTATATGTAAGGATTTACCGTAACAATTCGAGGTTGTGCATTTTTACACCACGCATTTGCATATTGTACCCTAGAGCCTTTTGCTGAACTGGGTCTGTACTTGCTATAGTACAACTTAAAATGTGCACGTGTGACGAAGGCTACCGCAACGATGATGACATTTCACGAATGAGCTACATTTCCGCTGTTAAGATGCCTCATATATTTTGATGAGGTTCTCAAAGCTAGATATGCACGTCAGCACAACTCGTATTTTCATTTCTGAACCCATCTATAGCCACTGCAACTTCCTCTGTATATAGGGGCCGCCGCTTGTGAACATGCGAGAGGCGTCCCATGTGTTGTGCTCGAAGGCAGCTTGTGTATTTGCTGCGCTCGTCATCACGTGATCACAGAGGATGGTGGGGCGCTTTCAGCTGAGACGACTGGGGGAGCCAATGCTCCGTGATATCATTCGGCTCCTTCCGTGTTTACAAACATGAAATAGGTCTCTATACGAAATTCCTCTATTTCTTGCGTTGAACGCTTCACCGCCGCAAGGAGGGCACTGATCTTCGGGCTCATTTCGTCTTTACGCAGTGTGGTGAAAGCACGAAACGTACACGATGGCCCCTCACAACGAAATGAGCTCGGGTGCATGGCGCGGGTAGAAGACCGTTGAAGCGCGCCCTCTGAATGGTTTAAAGCTCAGAGTACCGATAATGGCAAATGGTGTCTATTAAGCTAGTAATTAGCAGCTAGAATGGCGAATGTCTGTGGCCGAGTCGATTTGCACCATGCGTTGAAGAGAGACTGGACGTGGGTTTGACTCCCGGCGGCGGAAGTTGTTTTTTGCCAACTGTAAGTGTATTTCAATAAATGCCATATTCACGATAAATTTATCTCCGTATAACTTTAGTGGACCCCTACATAAACCATTTTGCTGTTAAAAAGTCACACTTTTTCCGAAAGGGCGATGCATTGAATGCGCCGAGCTGCATATTCAAACGTTTTACGAAGCAAGGCTAGCAGTTATAGGAGCAATAATACATTTAATATACAGGCGCTTGCTAAGTAACAAAGTTTGTTGTGGCGTGACCACAGTAGATGACCACAACAAGGATAGTGCGTAGTGATGGCGTTCATATACGTATTCAGGCTGGTGGTCAACTCACATAAATCCGTTTTTTTTGTGTGTGTGTTGAAAGCGCAGCCAGTAGAAGCTCCCGCCTGCTGTGGGAGCCTAAGTTGCGCGCTGATTGTTGCTGCGATAGCGCGGCAACCACGAGCGCCCCCCTCCTCCTTGTTCATTTACGAGATAAGCGCGCGCGCAGATGACTCCGGCCGGAAAGGCAATGTTGGCTCCGAAGAAGGAGGATATATAGCGCATCTTTCCCGTATAAAAATACATACATATACATTTATGTGAATGACGGTTGTTCCGGCGGCAGCACCAACGACGGCAAAAAACAGCGGATACTGTCCATATAATTGCTATGGCTCTAAATTTCTGTTCGTCTCTTCGGCAAGACACTGGAACAAGTGCCGTGCTGCATATTCTAACACGGGTGATGTAACGACCAACCGTTATGTGGACGAGTTCTTGTAAATACAGCGGGGAACGCAAACACACAAAGTATTTAATTTGGTTATCAACACGCGCCTAATTAGGTTTCTTGCGAAAAGAAAAGCAGTATCCTACTATCAGTGCGAATTTCAGGCGAGGAAATCAGCAGAATGGACCTCGCTGCGCGTGAAGGATGAAATAATAAACAACATAGAAGGTAAACGTTTGACAGTGGGACTGTTCTTGGGCTGAAAAAGGGCATTTTCTTAGATTATATATAATGTTCTCTTCCTTAAATTATCGTACTATAGAATAATAGGCACCCCTTTAAAATTGACCAAAAGCTAATTGTCATCAGCAGTACAATGCGCTTGTAAAAATGGTGTGTCATCTAGCTACATCTATATACCCAGGCTCGAATTTCGGGCCACTGCTATTTCTTTTGCATATTAATGGTATAGTGAACATTCCTTGTACTCTCTCAATGGTATTGCATGCTAATGGCATAAATATTTTGTTCTCTGGGTTGGATAGAAAAATAGTAGCGAGCGACGCAGACACGTGGCTCTGTGAACTGTGCGAATGGTCGACAAGACATTCAATAGGGCTCAGTGTACTGAAGAGAAAGTTTATATTATTCAGGCTGGAAAAGAAGATTATTGACAATGAAGTCGTTATTTATTACTTTTCGCAATAGTGCTCTATCGCGCATGGACTCCATTCGATATAAGGTGTAATCAATATAGCAAGGCTAACTTGGGCAGATCAATCGCGTTAATTATAAGTATTAGAAATACCTCGAGTTTTATGGGTATTATCCAGAAAATGAAAAATTTGTTGCCGTTATGGTTTAAGAAGCAAATGTACTACGCTTAGTGCAATCATAGGTTCATTAATGCCTATTGGTTTGTGGAAGCACTATGCGGTTTAATTTGCAATCCCTATTTGTTTAACAAAAAAAGTCATTTGTGTAAGCAGTATTAGGAATTATCGAGACAGTACAATTGAATACTGGAACAAACTGGGTATACCTAACATACAAGACTTGAAAACCTTGTAGTTCGCTCTTGAGACACACCACCTGAGAAAGACACTAGCTTTTCACTCACTTCACATGAACCTCAAAAACATCCGTCTTATACATTTCCCCATGTGAGCTGCAGGAAGAACAGAACACAGACAAACTATGATTCGTAAACGTTGCGCTACCAGATAATGGCACTATTGAACAACAACAAAGGTGATGAAGCAATAATAAGAAATCGAAAATCAGGAAAAATAGTGAAGCGTCAGGTGAATCAACTGCTTTTTCCTAGCTTTTTTTATTGTGTTTCATTCAGTGCATATTGCCCTATATTGTGTTCTATGTTTTCTCGCTCAACAATTATAAGTTTGATTACATATTTACCGGTAAAATGTTATTTAGCTTTCTATATTTATCTAAAGTTGTACATCAACTACTTCCAATATGTAACTTTTTCAGAGCTACGTTTTTGTTGTCATTGCCTACGTACACACTTTTGTTGTTTCAAATGGGAGGACCCTGTCAGGAGCCAATGCCTTTAGTCCTTTCTTTCCGAAGTGTAATTTTCTGCATTTCAGTGAAATCAATTCAATTCTAATGTGATAGGCATTGTACCTCACAATAAAGGACAGCTAATCGAAGGACACTGCACTCCGCAGATAAATGGCTGATTCACGGCGCTTCTGAAATGTAAGTGGCACGTTCAGTGACAGGCGCGGATATGAGATTTTTATGGGAGCAGCGCAGTGGCGTAGCCATAGGGCAGCCCAGTGAGTCTGTGACACCCCCCCCCCCCTTTTTTTTCCACATGTCTTCTCACTGCACAATTTTAGGACACTGTCATCAAACACTAGCATCATTCCTTTGTGACACCACTAACAGGAAAGTTCCGCTGCCATCATGTAAAAGGCAAAATATGCCTCTGCAGTTTCGCAATGGTCAGCTGGTTCAACTATTTTGCCATCTAGCACCATAGTTGAATGAAAAATTTTCTTGCAAATAGACGTAGCATATATGTTAAAGCACTGGGCTCTGTCGTTTATACGTTATTCATGTGAACGCGGGAACTTTTACCTTCTAGATCAAGTCTTTTTTTTTTGACGCGTGTATATAAGCTTCAGGGCTCTGCTCTATACGCAGATAAAGAGCTCGCTAAAATCACGGTGTGGTACGTTAAAACAATTTGTATTGGAGAGAAATGTAGGCGCAGGTGGTGTAGAAAACATAAGTGAATCGATTCCGTGCAAGCAATATGTGTTCGCTGAAAGGCATATCCCGTGGCTTTAGGTGTCCATGACTTTCCCACTTGCCAGCGCTCATGTTCGCTCTTTGAAACATTTTCGCGAATTTCCCTTCAAAAACAAACATGCACATAACAAAAAAAACAAGATCATCTGAGCCTTTCATAACCATCCCACATGACCGAACGGGAGCACAGCTGGTTGGCAGCAGTCTGCCCTCGCTTGTCTAGGCACACGTGCGTTCATGCGGTGACACACAAAGCGCCACGATACGCACAACGAAACCTCAGAGGGCCGAAGAAGAGGCTAGCACACTCGCTCTGCTAACTGTTCGTTGCGAAGAGGTGTAACAGCGGCTCAAAAGCCACTGTCAGAGACTTCCAAGAGAGCCACATATCAACAAAGGCTGCCAAGATCTTGAACAGCTCATGTGACTCGACACTCCACCTTCATGCGACTCGACAACATGAGTGGCTTTATGTGACTCGATACTCCACCTCGAAAAGCTAGCAATCCCTGCCATAAGACCGAGCAAAGATGTCAAGTGAAACTTTGGAAGGGAAATAAAGTGCCGTTTCAAATCTTAGACTGTACTCACAGAAAAGCTACCAGTTGCGAACATTTTGAAACAATTGGAAAAGTGACTCCTTGAACAATTGGAGGATGTTCTCAATTCACAGTTGCAATAATAACGTTTGCTGTCGGGCTAGTTGGCGCATGGCTCATAATTAGTGGTGTAAATTCAGGACAGGAGTGAAGAAGACACAAAAGATGTCGAAAACCGCACGCTCGCAACTAAATTTTACTCTTCCGAAAGCTTCGGTCAAGAACCCGCAAGCATGCACACTACAGCAAACAAAGCAAAGTAACAATATCTGAAAACACCGCTTGATCAAAACCTATGATCCAAAAAAACTATTCTCAGTTTGATGAAAATTAATTGAAGGGACGCTGACAAAATGGTCGCCAGCTTTCTGCATTGTGTATGGACTCAGCCAATTGCCGTCACCACCTTGTCTTCGCTCTTCCGTAAAATGAAAGTGTTGCCCAGCAGTGGTTCACCCGTGCAACCCTTGCAGTGATGTGGCAAATAAAATCCGGTCACATTCCTTAAGCGAAGCCTTCGGGAAAATGAAATTTACTTGCGAAAGTCTGCTTTTCCACGTCTTGAGTGTCTTCTTCGCTTCTGTCTAACATTTGCACCATCAATTCAAGTTCATCACAGTTTCAACTCGATCTAAGAAAACAATGAGGACGCTCGGATTGCTTAGATTAATGAGGAAGTTCGCAAACTTCATAAAGAAATGTTTCGCCTCTTCGGAATACAGAACTGCACCTTATTGACAGCCAAAAGCTACCAGAGCAATCGTTTTGCCCCGAATCCACTCATACGCTTGTGAAAAGTCCCTGTGGGTTGCCCGAGTGCGGCTCTGACGTAGAGCTTCTTATGTCGCCCGGACAGAGGGGGCACTATGCTGCTGTGACGCAAGCCACGTAGACTGTTGGTTGCAGCAATGACAATATACGCGGCCTCGCTGAGAGTGAATAAAGTGTTCGTGAGAGAAGGCTGAGGCAGAAAGCTGTAAAGAGACGTTAAGTGCTATGAGATCACGAATTCAAACAAAAGTTTCTTTAGCACCATCCGCTGAGTAAAAGCACTGCCGACTGCGTAGTACACTGTCCCGTGTATGTGCGTAGTGTGCAGCCTCGTCAAATGAAAGCTAGAGTCGTGTGTAGAGCACCCAGACCATTTATTTATTATAGCATACGCTCGAAGAAATAGCCGCCTCTGCGAAATGACAGGAACATCACTGCTTTTTTGTGTTTTTGTTTTCTGAAATAAAAAAAAAACTTAAGTGAATCGGGTTCGGTGCCCAGGCTAGTTCATTAATTCGGTTTTATTATATCCTAAGGACTTTGAAGATTTTCTGAGGAATTGGTTTTTCTTTGTATTGCATAGGACACTTGGTATCATTGAGTTTTGTCGGATAGAGATTCACCTGTATATCTTTCATTTAGTTTCATTTCATTTATTTACTCTCAATGCCGTAAGGCGTTACAGAGAGGAGGGCTACAATATTAAACAATCAAGAGAAAAGACAACAGCGGGGTGGTTACAAAAAGTGATTGCTGACAGTGAAACTGAAGTGCGCAGCGTCGCTAATGGAGACGATGGAGGCTGGAAGGTGATTCCACTGTACACTGGTCGTTGGGACAAACGAGTTCAAGTAGAGGTTTGTTCGGGAGTTTGGCACACCACCTTTTAACGGATGATCAATGCGGGATGACACGTATGATGGAACTGAAAAAAGGGATTGTTTTAAGGTCTGATTGGTTTAAAATATTTTATGGAAAACACATATCTTATTTGCCATCGTCACGTGGCTTATCAGTGCTTACGAAATAAATACAGTGACTATCCATGTCTTCCAGCACGGCTCGTCAATGCTCCCATTAGCTTATATAAAATGGAGAATGATGTCCACGTAGGGTTGGCGGAATTGCATGGCGTTTCGTCGAAGCTGCCTACGTTGTTCACGCGAAATGAAGACGAACCCTTGAATATGCTTGAAAATAGTGGAAGGTGTGACCTACCAATTATTTCGAAACTATTATTTCGAAAACATACACTACATTTTCACACAAACAGCCACCCGATGCTTGCCAGATTCCGTGCTGTAGAAAATCATGACATACGTATAATTGCGCCAAGTGTATGCGTTTACTGAACGTACAGTTGAACCGTGTCGCGGAGGATGCAGTTACTACTCACTTCCCGAGTATGTCATTATGGTGAACACGCTTCCTGGCCAGGAGGCGGAAGTGTAGTCAGTGGCAAATGTGTCCATGATGGCGACAAAGTAGAAGCCCGAGTTTATCTGCGTCGCCATATTGAAAAATGATGCGATGGCTGCCGCAGCCGCAATGCCCCAGTTTTGATCGGTGCCCTTGGGTGGGACGCGCCGCGAGAGCCGCCTCTCGAAGCTGGACTTTCGTTGGTCTGTTCCGGAGGACATCTCGAAAGCAGCGCTTGACCTGCAGGCACAACATTGCAAACTTTATACTTTTTGTTCGCACAGAACACGTATTAGTTCCTTGAGCGAGAAATTGGCGATCTGATAAGCACATCGTATTTTATATGAACTGCTCGTAAGCAAACACAGGGACGAAAAGAAACAGAAACGTACAAAAGCTCTTTTCAATGTCCCTTATCGGGGGAGATTCTCGAAGCCCCGCTGTGGTGGTCTAGTGGCTAATGTACTCGGCTGCTGACCCGCAGGTCGCGGGATCGAATCCCGGCTATGGCGGCTGCATTTCCGATGGAGGCGGAAATGTTGTAGGCCCGTGTGCTCAGATTTCGGCGCATGTTAAAGAACCCCAGGTGGTCAAAATTTCCGGAGCCTTCAACTACGACGTCTCTCATAATCATATGGTGGTTTTCGGACGTTAAACCCCACATATCAATCAATCAATCTGGGAGTTTCTCGAACTCATGAAACACACAAAGTAATCAGTCGATTTACCATGACACACGTAATATTATTATGCCAGCAGCCTAAATATATCTATCGTTTCAAAGAAGAACGTACTCTAAAAGTAAATTGGTAATATTCAATAGAATAGTACGCCTTGATTCACCGCCAGATATGCTACAGATGACCTAATTAGAGCCACTATCTGAATAAATAAAACAGGCATGCTTGGATTTCTTATATTAGGTTTATATTTATAAGCTTGGAAATAACTCATACGATTACTTTCTGAAACACATCGATCTAGCCTCACGTGACAAGCAAAACCGTTGCATCAAACCTGTATTCGCAAAAACTAATTTATTTAAATATTCAATCTTCCATCGAACAATTACCGAGTGGAATTCATTATAATCTTCTTCGCCTTTGATATGCAGAAAATTTTGAACTTTTTGTTTTTGTGTCTCTTGATGTCCCTACTCTCCTGCTTGGACTACTGTATTCAGTATTGTACAAAATAAAAAATAAAAATATGGTGTCTATGAAAACCTTTATGCAGTGAAATGTAAAAATGCTCTGTAGTATCTGAAGGGAATCATGGTTTTCGTTAGGCAGCGTGCCACTGGAAGTTACGAAAAAAACACATAAAGGCTGGTGGTGATCGCAGATCCGTACCATGACAGTGAACAAGCTAGAAAAATACGAATTGGGGGCGCAACCACTTCACTTATGGCAGGCATTATTAGATTATGAATGATAGTTACGGTATTTCTCAAGAGAAAAGCGCACTGTAAAAGCTCCGGATGCCCGTTGCTGCTTACCTACGATGCCGGAACCTACTGGAAGGAAAGCGTTGTACTCAAAGTGAGGATGACGCAGGGAACTATAGAAATGAGAACGATAGGAAAATACAGCACAATAGGATATCTGAGTGGCTCAGAGAACAGACGCGTGTTACGGACATCGCAGCCAAAATATGGACTAAAATGGGCAGGGCATGTAGCGCACAGGTACGATAGCAGATTCTTGTTAAGGGCAGCAAGCTGGATTCTAATAAAAGCCAAGCACGCGAGGAGGAGGCATTGGGTCAGGTTGGCAGAGGCGATTATGAAAAAACAGTGGTAACATAGCCGCAGCAAGGACAGGACACGTCAATTGTGAAAATAGGGAAGAGGCCTCTGCGCACAAGAGTCAAGATAATGATGACTATACCGACAATGAATCAAGTGTTTTCGTCACTGTCGTTGGTACAGCGCGTGACTCGTGTAGGTAATAAGACGAATATCAGCTAGCAACTGAAATCACATTATTATTTTCACAAACAATGTAGAAAGGGGAAGATGGCAGGATGCGATGAAAAATTCGTAAACAGGTGGCCGACCATTCGGCAAGCGGATTGTTTTATTGAAGGTTTCAACTTTGAATACAAGACCCCAGTTGAAACATCGGCTCTTAAACGCTCCCTCTCCCCAATGCTTGCAATTTTCTTTCATGTGAGAAAAATCATAGGATATAGACTTGTCCGTTTTCTCTCTATGTGCCCGTCACGGTACATAGCGTGCAAGGTACCCATTATAACCGTAACATTCATGATGTAGGGAGGCACCCCCTTCCCCTACGCCACTGTCCCATTTGGCGTTCTGCTGATGAGCGAAGTACCCGCTACACATCAGTAGGCTGGTCTAGTGGGTTACGGAGCTTGACTGCCCTACTGCAGGTTACAGGATGGAATCCCAGCCACGGTTGCCGCATTTTGGATGGATACAAAAATGTTGTAAGGTGGTTTACTTAGACTTGGACGTATGTTAGAAAACACCAGGTTGCCGACTGGTCACTGGTGCCGACACCACTAAATCACCAGGTTGCCGACAGACACTAAAACCTGTCCAACAACAATATCGTGTTTTGGGACGTAAAAGCCCAAGAGCTATTATGAGCGTGCAAGCTCCGCGCGAACACAAGTTTCCTACTTCGCGATTCCTCCTTTATAAATCCCATAAAAATACCATTACTAAAATCAGATGCTTTAATTGAATATACCTGCCTTTACATCTGGCTATTGTTCGATTTAGGAAAAAGTGAACGAGATTGAAAGATGTAGGAGGTCCTGGCTATGTTCACGGGAAAAATTTTGTATTGATGCGACGCCCAGTTATGGCTACGAAGCGCTGGACAGGCCTGCAATAAAATTGTGTAAAATTCCGTAAATATATCGTCATTACAATATTCACGAGTAACTCGCCCTATGAAAGCGCCCTCTGCAAGCAGCACAGGCGGTGAAGCAGCGCACAGGTGGTACGCCCGCTACAGCACATCGCAACCTGGAGTTTGATCAGAACAATGCACTCCGACAGGGTTGTTTAACCATGGCCGAATAAATCACACTGATGTTTTTTTTGCCCCTCGAAACCTTCGGGTGTAGCAGATTAGCATACTAGCACACCGCATTCTAACCTTGACCAAACAAGGGTCTCTTACATGTTCTCCAAGCAGTATTTATGGCCATTTCATGAAGTGAAAAAAATTGTGTCGAAACGAAGTGCACGTTTGGTTTATAGTTGTATGCCCCAGTAAACGTTCGCTTGAAGTTTTGGGTAGAGCAAAACCTGGCTATACTTTGTAGAGTCAGAAGAGTACGTATACAATGATTTTGTTTTACATTTTATGATACTTAAAAGAAAACATAATGCACACACATCTGCCTATGGCAAGGTAAAAATTTATCTGAATAAAATGAACCATCCAGCTCCTTTTAGTCTATAGCTCTTAGTATTACAGTTGAAAACTGGCCTTGGGTTTCGAGACTCTTTCAGCTTCTTTTTCAAAGGGTGAAAGTTTGGCCAACTTTGAAGCTACTGAATTTTATTTTTATATTTATTCACTTCATAATTTAAAAAATGGAGACGATAATGGCTGGACAGTTTCTCCTGTTTGTATAAATTTTTATTATAGCACTGTAACCATACTCAACCCCGCCATAATATGATCACCATATGGGGCCCCAAACACTTTCAAACTTAAGTGTAGCTGTTCATGTTAGCAGAGACTTATGCATGATAGTTTCACTACCATGTATAAGCCTAGCTTTGAGTCCCACTCTAATCTTGATTATTATTATCTGCATTCACCAGCATATTTCACGTACCGATGACGCGGCTAATGCTGACGGTGGCTTTTTTTTTAGCCCACTCCGCGTAAAGCTGTTTTGTCAAGATCTCCAATGTGTATTCTCGCTGTTCCTGGGTTGACCGTGGCCCACACGTGCATTGCAGGGACCATTGTTTTCAGCTACGTGCATGCTCAGCATCAACATTTGAGTATAATAATGTTTCCTATCGCTCTATCCCAACACGTGAGTGGTAGAAATGCTTTTACGACGCATACAAGAGCGAAATGATGTTACTCTTAGCATGACCTTCCCATTGTGTTCGTCGTATATTCACTGATTGCTCTGCCAATTTTACCACGCTAAAAAGACAACCACGAGAGCACCAAGGTGGAGGTTGTTAGATAGATAGATAGATAGATAGATAGATAGATAGATAGATAGATAGATAGATGGATGGATGGATAGATAGATAGATAAATAGATAGATAGATAGATAGATAGATAGATAGATAGATAGATAGATAGATACGCTCAAAGTCACCAAAGTTCGCTAAAGAATGCTTCGCATTTAAAAGCATCGTTTACCCTGAGCTCAGAGTCGAGGAAGTTGCAATAAAAATAGGGTCCGAAAGGCATTTCCACTTTTTGCTTTCCTTGGGGCACACTGTAGGTCGTTCCGCTTTGGTTGAGCAGTGGCTATGATGCCGGCTGCAGACCTGGCGGTCGGGGGCGCGATACTTGCCATGGCAGTCACATTTCGAAATAGTAGATAAACGTGTAGTGTGCGATGTCAGTAAGCGTTCAAGAACACCAGTTGACCAAAATTTCCAGAGCTCTCTACTACGGTATCTCTCGTGACTATATCTTGCTTTTGGGACTTAGCACCTCATATGTCATTATTATTTTATGTCTCCGCCGAGAACCTAAGTCAGGCTAGCCATAGGGAAGGCGATATTTTGTGTTTTTGCCTGCGCCTGTGTAGATATCGCCATTTATTTACATTCTGAAAGGTGAAGCTTGAGGGTCTCTTGTCATTTAGGACGGCGTCTTTGGTATGTTTTTGGTTTATATTACACGGATCACTTCACTCGAAAAAAATAACCGCTAAGTGCGCATGAACTTCGTTGTATTTTCACCTAAACTACAGGTGGCTTACCTCATGACCACACCATGCTCGTACGCCTACATAGCCTACGGCGAACCACTACGGTTCCTAATAATGCAGATATTGAAATTAAACCTATACCTAAATATTTTTGTCAATCTGTGTCCATTATTCTTGAAATGCTTATAGACTGTGTATAGACTGCCTAGAGTGCGTTTTCAGAATGGAAACATTGTTACACATCTAAAGGTTTATCATCTAGTCAGCCAACAGCTAATGGGTGATCAGAGCACTACAGGATTGTACAGTATCTCTGTTCGTAATAAGAATGTAATGAGCATTACAGAAAAAAAAACAATGCACCATGCTCGAAAGATGCCGAATGGTCTCTTTTTTCTTTATGTTGCTACTAATTTCTCCAGCCCAACTCTCGATTTCCAGGTGAATAAATGGAGATTTCAGTCTTTTTGCGTACGCGACAGCCTAACAGACAATGGTTAATTTGTTTGTTATGTGCTGCCTGCAATCAAAACTTCCATCTCACATGCTTCTATTTTAGCGTATCCGAAGATGTCAGCAACATTCACACTGATTCACTAAGCGCTTAGTCATAGCAGCGTAGAAAGAATCGTGGAACTGAACTGCGCACTAACTTCTTAGGTGACTTTTGGTAATTCGCTTGGACAAATTTTCTGTCATCGTTGTTTAGGCTTCAGTACTACAGCCACAGTAGTTCGTTCTAGCCGAGCAGATGATTACGTCCAGAGCTCTGTTTCGTGCGTGACGACTGCTGCGAAGAACGTGGGTATTCAATAACGATGAGGCGAATAACCATTCGAAGTTGCTTTCAATCATAACTGACTCAAGAGAGGGCATATTTGCTTGTTCGACTGAACAAATCGGAAGCTAAAAAGACGAGCTTGAGTGCTGTTGACAAACGCTCCTATACAGCGGCTGAGTGCTGGCGGTGACGCATACGCGTACTGTGGCAAGAGCCCGTATGGAAGGACTGACGGCTAGAGTAGGTCGACGTTGATTATGCGACTAATACTAATGTAACATGACGTTGCTAATCAAATATTCTTTTGATGCAGTTGTATTACGCAAATTCCAGGCACTCGAAAACATACTGCAGAGCAAGTGCGTGCTCTCTACATATGTCAAGGCATACGTATATGTGCGTCCGTCACATAATAAAAACTAATAGTAAATAAGCGTTGGACACTGTATACGATAACGATTTGAAAATACTTAACAAGTAACATCCTCGGTGACTCGCTGATACCTTCTTGATGTCAACCTTGTTTGGCTAGCTTCTGCCATCTCACCTGTCTTTATCCAAGCTCTTGCTAATCAGTACCTTAAATGGCTAATATGCTTGCTCCCTCTTTTCGAAATCATTTGTGTGCGTGTGTGTGTGTGTGTGTGTTTGTGTGTGTGTGTGTGTGTGTGTGTGTGTGTGTGTGTGTGTGTGCCTTTACATCTACTTCTTTCTATAACGTGTGTGCAAACGTTTTCGCAATTTTCGTTTATCAATAATTCATAGAATAACCGTTTTCAATCTTTTCAGAACTCCTTAAAGTACGCTACCCCTGATTTGATGTGCCGTTGCTGATGCTTCACACAATGATTGAAGGCGCCCTAGAAGCCGTGATTGAGAGTGAAAGGTCATGGAGGATGCTACTGTCTTCAGCGTGCCATGCCGAGGTCCCCTCAAGGTTATTTTGATCATTGGGAACAGCAGGAACTCCGGTGGTGCCATGGTGTCAGATCGAGGTTTCACAGTTGGTGGCACAACGTTGCCACACCCATTTTGGGCAGCAGCTCGGAGACAATGAGAGTTGTGTGCATCGCGGTCTCACTGTTCAACTTTTCTGGCCCCGTTTACGCATGGACTTACCTTATTTTAGTATCCTCCGTCGAACCACAATGAACGATTTTTTTCGGGTATTCCACTGTCCTCTGCGATCATCCGAACACTTAATCGCCAGTCATTGTCGAAAATTTCACGCACTTTTTTTTTCGTGCTGAGTCGTCCGTTTGGGATTTTTTTGGGGCATCCCGAGTGGTCGTCGTGTTGAAGGACTACTGACCAACTCGGACCCCTGTGTGCCGCATCGAAGTGTTTTTTTTTTTCGATGCCTCCTTGCCGTAGGCTTTCTGAAGCGTATAAAACGTTTCTGCCTTGTTTTTTGCTCAGTTTCAAACAAAACTTGACGGCGTAACGCTGTCGAAAAACTGGTTTATTCCTTCTCTCTACGAGTCTAAAGTAGACACCTACGTGCGTAGCGCGACCTGCCTCAGCAACCGCTCGCAGGAGACGGAAATCGGTCTGATTTTGAAGCTTATATCCTCCACTGACTTTGCCCGAAGCGCCTCCCCGCGAAGTGGCATTGCAGACTTAAAATAATAACGAAAAACTGTGAGCTTTCAGGACAGACCCTGTACGTCTTTTTATCCCTCGAGTCATTCACTCGCTTTCTTTCTCAGTACTTTTTTGTCTTTTTTCTTTGCTTATTTTTCTATTTCCTTCGCTCTCCTTCTGTATTCGTGCTCCCCTCCTGCTTTCTATTCTTCTTACCCTCGTGTATATATCCGACTCTCTTGTATGCTATACTATACAACGCTGTGCTGTGCTCCACCGACGTTTATAAATATCGAAATGGTATTCAATGCTCTCGCCTTCGGATCTTGGGGACATGGGTTTGAGCTTTGCCTCGCTAACAATTTTTTTTCACCACAATTTTCTCTCTTCCGCTATCTTCATTCCTGTCTTTTTATCTCTGTACTCGTTTTCTCGCCCATAAACAGAGTTATTATATCTCACGGAGGACAAATCGACGCCCGCACACACCACAGAAATGGACACATCCCACTGCATTGGCTAACTAAGAATTGAGGAAACAAACAGGTGGCAAAATTGATTGGAGGACGCACGTTGTAGGTTGACATCTGTATGCATCTGTGCAGAGTGCATCGGCGGTAATTGAGTATGCGCCGGCTCATGATGAACAAATTTTTGTTATGTACAGCACTGGAATAACTTGGTTTATAACAGCTCTGCTGTGAAATTTCTGGCGACACGCTCACAGTGGTCTATAGTGCATGGTCATAGTGCTCGACTGGTGACCTGCACGCAGAGCGCTGGATTGAATCGCGGCCATGGCGGCCGCATTTTTGATTAAGGCGAGAACTCTGAGGCCCGTGTACTAAGATTTGGGTGCTCAAAAAAGAAATCCAGGGAGTTGAACTTATCGAAGCCCTCCCCTACTGCACCCTTTATGTTTGCAGCGTGGTTTTGCGACGTTAAACCACGGTAATTATGATTAGGAAAATTGCTGGCTAAGCTACGTTTTGAGGCGTCTAATATTACAGCCACAAGTTGTAAATTTGTTGCAAGTGAAGGGTCTGTCCATGCCATAATTTTCTGTTTTGTGTGCTTTCCGTAATGTATTCACAACTCTTTTATCGCGCCTGCTTGTTTCGGATTATTGTTATTATAGTATATAGTACTAGTGAACCATAGCTATGGCAATGCCAAAATGTGTCTTGTTCATTTGCTTGGCAATTCAAAACCCTGCAAACAACCCGATTTTGAAACCCCGCAGCCACTGTGTCCACGCACTACTGTGCACAAGTGCACTACTGTGAATGGTACCTTATACGCACAGCTTTTTGTTTAATTCTGCTCATTGCTAGTCTATGTCATACATTTAGATATTAGCCCTGACAGGCAATGCCACATGCACAGGAAAGAAACTGACATTTCAAAATAAAAAAAAAACATTACTATTGTTTTCTTAAACTGCAGTGAGCTAATGCCTTTTATCAACAGCTCACAGCAGGCTGGTGGAAAGAGGGACTCATTGTAAAAATATTTTAGGTGTAAGACCATGTGTATGAAACGTGATTGCATAAAATGCGGTAGGTTTCGTATTGTGCTCAGGAGCTGTTAGAAATTATTCAAGTAGTTCCACTATATGTATCGTTGATACGCTCAATTACGCGTTTATTGTACTTCGACACTGGAACAGTGGCCCTACCAACTGTAAATATCTTGCTCTAGGAATCCACGCGCCGCTTTTTTGCCAAGTGGTGGTGTGACCGGCAGATGAGGCAATCTCAGAATTCAAAACAGCGCTTATGCATTGCAAGTTATTTCAGTAACCTTCAGTTTCCATGAAGAGTGCCTTGGTGGAGCAGTGGCTAAGGTGCTCGGCTTCTGACCGGAATGTTGCGGCTTCAATCCCAGCCGCAGCGGTAGCATTTGATTCCAGCCGCCCCGTGCAGCTGCAGTGGTTGCAGTTGCGGCGGTCGCACGATGGTTCCGTGTACTGGTGAAATGTTTGAAGACGTTAAATAACACTAGATGGGCTAAATTTTCGGAGCTCTTTACTGTGGTTTCCCTCATAATCATACCATGGTGGTGAGGATGTAAAACGTCATGTAATAATATAATAAATTTCTTCATGAAACAACTCGGAGTACTATACAAGCCACGAACGAGCTTGCTTCTAGCCCACCTGCCTCCGAAGAAATAAATATTAAAGTGATATGTTACTGCGAACGTTTGACCGTGTGTGTGTCACTGCATGGACACTTTGCATGATGCAGAGGTCGTGGCATCGCATCCGCGCAGCGGCAAGCTGCCATTCAGTCACTTTTATTTTCATTTTCTTCGCTAACGCTGCTCTGTAGTAGAAGACTCCAATATGCGCTTCCTTCCTACTTAACGAGCACAACTACGCCTGTTCGCTGCTGACCCACTTTGGCCTTTTGGCTTCCCACTGCGCAGAATGTGAATGCAAGGCAATGTTTCAAGACATGAAAGTATCGGCGTGCTCTGCTGATTTGGTAGAGAGAGATATCACCGAAGCATTTATGTGAACATTAGCAAAGGGTGCGTCAGCGCTTTCTCATTTGCACTTTTTCCAAAAGAAACATATCTTTTAGTGGCACCTATGTTACCACACGCATAACACTTGACACGCTTCGGTGGCATTTATAGACGCGGAGGCTGATATGCTTTCGATTATTGCTGCCTACCAGTTTTTGATTACTGAATGTGCACTCTTTTTACTTATACATCCTTGTTTTGTTTTTGCTTTTTTGAGTCGCTACTTAAGTCTTCCCATGCTCGAAATAAAACTGAGTTGTTAGGTGGCGCATTACTGTGTGTTGTTCTTCGCTTTTCCTTTGGTCCGTGTCATATAGAAGATGGCGACGTGTGAACTAGCCCTCGTAGCAGCCTTCCGAGCGCGTTTTATGCTTCCCTGGCAGTCCTTATGTATTGCGATCCTACGAGACAGTCTAAACAAAAACGCAGCGCTAAATTGTTCTGACTTTTTTTGTGTGTCGTTCGTCTACGCTTTTTGTCAGTGCTGGTCAAAGATGTAGCTTTGGCAGCATGACTGGTCGAATATAGGAGTTGCCGTTTTCTACGAGAGGAACAAAGCGGGTTCGGCAGCCGAGGTAACTGCTCACTGGGTGCGCGGAAGCTGCGCAACAAGTGCTTTGATTCGAACTTTCACACGCGACGTCTCCTTACCTTCCACGCTTTTTGTGCGATCAAGTTTACACTGATGCTGCGCATACAGACATATACACGAATATGCGAATTTCTCGCTGGGTCGCGCCAACCTTGACCACATTATCTGGCACTCTCTCGCTGTGACACCACCAAATGCGCTAGCCCTACATTGAAGATAACCACGCTCGAGCAGTGGGAGGCTATGCTGCTCAGCAGGGCAGACACTCCGGCTGTCCGAAGACTCTAGTCGCCGTCTGAGAAACGGGGACTCGTGGTTTGCGCCTCTCTTTATCACAGTGAGCATACATATTGAAGTTTTGTTTCTTTTTCTTATATCTTAGCTAGACTGCCCTGTAACTTGTTGTATCTATAGCGCAACTAAGTAGGCTCATAGTAAATTAAACAACGTTGTACTTGTTGCTTCAATGCTGACTCTAAGGTTGCGGGATGAGATGCCGCTATAGTGATTGATGAATTCTATAAGGTCGGAGTTTCCGGAGCCATTCATAACGACATCTCTTATATTCATGTGGTTATGGGGCGTGAAACCCAAACAGTTATGTTTTTACATTTCACCTGCCGACCACATATAGCGAATATTAGGTACTTTCACTTTCTTTAGATGTTACAAGCCACTTCGACATGGTAGTACACTGGTTATGGTGCCCGGCTGGTGACCGTACAATCACGGGTTCATTTACATCTACACGGCATTCGAATTTCGTTAGAGACGAAATGGTATGGGGCAATGTTGGCAGGATTTAATCCCGCCACCTTCAGATCTACAGTCGAGCAAAGAGCAACACCAGATAGCGAAAATTTGCGCAGGCCTTTTTAATGGCGTGCCTCATATTTATATCGGGGCTTTGACATCTGGAACCCCATAAATCGTTAATGTATTGCATGCCAGCATGACTTCAACGTTCTGCGTCATCATGTACATCGTATTTTCCTCGTGATCATAACAGCCTATGAATATTCGTGCTTGATAGGAAACATTCGGCACTTGATGTTTTGTCGACTTAGGTCAGTGCTTGACGTTTATATATTACGTAACGGTATTCGCGAGCATCACAGGTCTGTAATCTCTGTGCTCAATCGCTGCGGTTGGCGTATACCAAGACAACGGTAGGTTCTGGCGTAAGGAAGACACTATTTCATGCGAAGCGCGCGCAGAAGTTTGAAGAGAGGCCGCAGGAAACATCAGATACGTCGTTTGCTAAAGCGCTCCACCGAGGACCCTATACAAGCGCAAGTAGAGAAACGGCAAATTTAACGCCGCGTCAGGAACGTTAAATGTTTACCTTCCTAAACAGACATTGATATAGGGATAAGTACTCTATGATAAATCGCTTAACGCACGTGTCTGATTCTTCTATTTTATGTTTAAACTTCACTTCATCCTTCTGAATGTACTGCAAACGTCTTTAAAGCTTCGCATACTCGATTGTGTAGACATAGGCATTAGACAATAAACATCGATAGATCGAACACCACAGGATCAATATACTTGATAGATAAACTTACCGTTTTTCGGCCGTCATGACGGTAACGGCTTATTGCGCACATGGAAGGACGCATGCGAAGCGCTTGGGACTAGTCTGGCAAGCGACGGAACTGTGGTAGGGGATCATTGTCGGCGGCAGCTGGCGTCGCTTTGATCTCATTTCGTGCGGCTTGATGGGAAGCCGCATGTGCACGAGCGGAGCTGTCGGCCATGAGAATTAGTTTTGGCGTTTATCATTTTTTGTTTTGCGCTGAAATTCCTACGACCTGCCCCGCCAGGCGTTGTTCCTAAGGCTGAATTTGACAACCGTTTGCACTCGTACAGCAGTGAGATAGTCACTTGCCCAGCTGTAGGCGCTTGAGGTGAGTTGCCATTGCTGCGTTGTTTATAGTTAGTCTATACGCTATGCATCAGACTTTGTAAGAAAGTTTCACAAAGTCTTCCGAGATGAAGAGGCTCTACGAAAGAGGTTTCTCATGGTCGGCATTTACTACGGTGCTTGTCTGCTGACGCAAAAAATGCTTTTTCAATCCAAGAGAGAGAGAATCAACTTTAGTGGGCTTGAGCATTCGATGGTACGTGCTTGCACCAAATGGGGTGATTCCTTATTTTCAGGACCCGTATGTTTCCAGTAATTCTGGGCCCCTGGCTGTCAATGCAAGCTGAGTCGGCTGGGCGGCGCTTGACAACAAGGTCTCCCATCGCTCTGGGGGTAGGTGATTGGGTGTGTTGGGGGAAGGGGAGGGGGATTCTATTTATAGGAGGCGAAAACGATAGAGCCTACTGTATTGTGCGACGTCAGTGCAGGTTAAAGGGACCCTATAGCGTTTTGCGATTTTGTTCAAACACATAAGGGTCATTTACAGGAGAAATTAAGCGCTCTGCGTAAACTGCCTAAGTTACTACTACAATTTAAAGCTGAAAATTGCTGCGGATCACCGCGGATCAGCCAAATGTGTTATCAACGGTTAATTCTCAGGATGACACCCCCAAGAAGTGCGATGTCACACAAGCTACTAAGATCAATGCGCGTAAGAACAGCTTGAAGGTTGGTGGCACCCGTCGGAGCAAATGTCAGCCACTCCGCAATCTTAGTTTCTGTTGCCAGACGGCGTGAGTGATGCCGGGCACACTGGGCTGTGAACTCCGAGATTGCGCGCAACCTGTAGCTGCGCAGTTTCGGGAGTCATCACTTTGTGAAGCTCAAATCGTCGAGCGCGCTCATGAGAGCTCTGTGATTGCCAAATATGCCAGCGTGTCGCATGAGTTGAGAAGGTAAAACAGGGGTGAAAAGGCATGGGGTACAATTGTCCATAGCGACCTTGCTACACGGCGTGTCACTTAACTTGTCGTGCGAAACGTTTGACGATGCTCTAGCATAAAAGGCTGACGAGAAGTCAAAAAGCCGTCTCAGGGTCTGTTTGAATGTTCCCAAGAGGTGAGCATACCAGGTGCCTTCGACCCTATGCGTGATGATCAAAGGATGGTTTCGGCAAATAAAAGCAATAATACCTACTATTATTACGTGTTTCGCACGGACTTTATGATGTGAAAACGGTAACAGCACAAGCCTGCCGTGTTTCTAGATTGAGGTGGTTGTTGCGCAGAGTAAGGTGGTTAAGAAGACTTTGACTTAAATGAAATGCATAGTGATTAATGCATTCTCAATTAAATAGACACTGACTGGGAAATTTTATTGTTAACCTGATAATCATGGGAAGTGTGGCGAAACTGTCCTTGTAAAAAAGACGTGGCGTGCAAATGCACAACAAGGAACCCAGGACTGTAGTTGTCATGCGCACGAGAAAACACGGACTGAGAAAGACGGCACAGGCACTATTTTTCTCTGTCGGTGTTTTTTTTTCGTGTGCTAAAAAACTACAGTATGACGTACCAACACGCCCAAAACGCTACGTTAAAAAGCCTCGACAACACAGGTGCCCGCGTCTGTGATTCTTCACTTTTTTATGATGTCGTTGGCACATTCTGTCTTTTAAACGTAAATGCTATACCAGCTACCTCATATCTGTGTTATTCAGAAGTTATCCACTAGTTGGAGCTGGTATTGCCCCATCTGTAAGATAATCTTCGACAGGCAAAGCTGTAGATAGCTCACTGTGGGAACGCCGGATGAGTTCCCTTTTGCGTCCTACTGGGTGTCGCATGATGGGATGTTGGTTGGCGTCAAATGTAATCTCACGACTTCTGGCATTGCGTGTGCAGAACCGTTATTAAGACACTGTTTGCAGATGCAAATACGACCCGTCGCGGAGGAAACATGCGTGGCCGCACGCCTACAAAGGGTACTGAGCAACAGAAACGCCGACTAGAACTTGCACGATTTTTTTGTATACTTGTTCCCACGCCATACGTTCATTCGTGATGAATCACTTCTAACTAGCTCCACTTTTTGTAGCTTTTTTACTGTGACCGCTCTGTCAGTTAACTTATGCATCTGCTTCCCTAGTATTGCTCAACTTGGGGTAAAACAGTTATTCTCCTATTTTTTATATATATGTTCCTGGTCTATTACTGGCATTTTACTATCACCTGAAGTAAAAAACAGAAACCTTGTACATTAACTGGCCGGGCATAAGTGACCCCGAATTGGAGGCATTGACACTAAATGTAGGGGAGCCACTGCCCAGTGCAGCATTACAATTTACGTTTACTTGAACGCAATCTTTATTACTCAAGCAGCCAGAGCGCGCTGTCGAGCGAATATAAGAAACAGTCTCTGATAGCCTTACCGCATGCTCGCGAAATGTGGACGGCTACTGGCCTTTTATAAGCAGGATCGCTTACTATTTGTATTTATTATTGGTCGTCCTTTCTTTGTGTGCCCAACGACTTCCCATGAGAAGGCGCTAGCAGAGGCTTTGTATTTGCCTTGAGCGTTAGCGGTGTCGCAGAACGTACTCTTAGCTTCTGTATGTTCAGGGAAGCGTACATGAAATCAAACAGTGACCATATCAGAATAATAAAGTTAGCATGTCGTTTTTCGCAAAAGCAGAGATGAGTTGTCCTTCTATAACCGGAACTATGGATTGGCATTTCCGAGAACGCACTTTGTGATTGACAGGCACAAAAACGCGTGCAATGATTCGCAGCATAAAATGGCAAAGTTTTATTGTGGTGTATTTTCGAGTGATGACGGCGGTCATACAACCAGACAATAAATAACAGTGTATTGCCAAGTGCAAGTGTAGAGACTTCTGCGAAAAGTGCGGCATGTTCATGGTTCTGCTACATTCATTCAAGAATAGAAATCGGTCTGGATTTGCTCTTTAAAAATCCATTAAAACTAGAACATACAATGCCAGATATCAATTATGTAAGGGTATGATAATATTCTCGTTGGTTTTGTAGCTCGCTACATCCTGGATGGGGCACCGGTAGTACCTCTGCAAATAAGCTATTTTGTCACTCTTCGCATGTTACAATGCGTTAGGACCGAAAAAAGCGCTGGATGCAAAACGAAATATTCCTAAAGTGATTAGCAGAAATAATACACTCAGCAATTTAGCTCAGTCCACGTAGACTGAACGTTTGAAGGAATATTCCACGGCCATTATTCTCGGAGCATCGAGACAGTGCCTGAGCTGATGGCGCTCTGCTCACACTATTTAAGCGACATTGTCCTAGTAGTTTCATAATGATTGTGTTGCAGAAACGTACTGCGCGATTTATAATATTATCTGGCGTTTCACGTACCAAAACTTCCTTATGATTATGAGAGACGCCATAGTGGATGGGCTCGAGAAATTTCCACCATCTGTTAGTGCACCAGCGTGCACAAACATCACACAGTACACGGGCCGCTACCTTTTCTTTTATTCATCGAAATGCGACACTGCGGCCGAGATCGAACCCGCGACCTTTCGCTCTAAAAAAAATCGAGGATTCCGGGAGTAGATCTGCTACACAGTAATCGTCATCTGACTTGATCGCGTTTCCTTTCTCGAAAACCA
The DNA here is from genome assembly GCF_043290135.1 of Rhipicephalus microplus. Lineage (NCBI taxonomy): Eukaryota > Metazoa > Arthropoda > Arachnida > Ixodida > Ixodidae > Rhipicephalus > Rhipicephalus microplus. The sequence goes on from NC_134702.1 coordinate 207,309,666, forward strand.
GATGCCGGCCACTTTCCTGTCGAGAATTCTAGGTCAAAGTGAAAACGCGCGTGCCGTTCGCGACCACGAACTACCGAATCCATTAGGATAACGCGAGGAAAGTACTCGAAAAAGATGAGAAATATTTTTATTGCAATTATAACGACACTCTCGGCTGGATTTTGCCACCGGCATTGGCGTCATGCACCGTATTTCTATACGTTTCTACATATATGAAAGCGCAAGAAAGAAAAAAAAATCCAGAAAAAAGATTCCGGCGCGCGGAATCAAACTTCGCTCCTCCGCGTGGTGAACGCGAGGTGTTAACCACTGAGCCAACTTTCCGTTTTTTTCATGGTATTTATTAAAATACTTGGGCAATAAAGACAAAATCAAGCGAACAAAAGTACAATCAAATCGCGAAAGTAAGCGTTCAAGCGTTACTCATAAACACTAAATGGCTAACACAGCGCGAGTTCCTCACATGGAGAGTTCTTCACATCGTGTTATACAAACAAAAAGGGGTGAGGTCAAACAGTTCTCTGAGACGGAGTACCAGTCCGGTCTCAAGTCTAGGTCGTCGTAAATGTTTTTTAGGTGGATAGCCATTTGAATGAAGTGTGCGCTTGAAGAGGTGGTGGGCTCTGCATTGCGGTCTTGCATTCGTGTCTTCCACAAGCTGTGCATACCCATGAGGAAAAACATATCCTATGGTACTTCATCAAGCGCTGTTGGTACAAGATAACGTATTGTGTGAGAATTAATGACGAAGCGTTTTTTCAGTGCTCGCTGAAGGACATCCCAAAACAGTATGGCATCTTTGCAGCTAACAAAGCAATGTTCAATCGTTTCCGGCACATCACATAGACGGCAGTTAACAGACGGAATGAAAATACCCTTTCTTTCTAACCATGTGTTTACCGCCAACGTTTCAGAGTGGAGTTTATAGAAGAATGTTTTTGAATTCGGTGGAATGTGCATTTTGCGCACTCGCTTCTACACATCGTGGCCGGGAAGATTGGAGTACAGTGAGCGGTACAATGGAGGTGGGAAGAGTGTACTCAGTAGGTTCTTATACAGCACCTTGCGCGATACTGTGCGCAGGTATTCTACAAAAAAGCGAGCTTCAAGGAACTGAACTGCAAGGTAAACTTCCTGCATGAATCCCCACAAGCATGGGCGTTCGGAGAAGTTGGATGAAACAATTAAATCTGCTAAGCAATCAACAAGTGTAACCTGCAAGAAGGAACGGATTACAGAATGGGAATTGTCTCGAAAAAAGAAGAATCGGGACACTATTTGCCATAGATAAAGGTGTTTCAGCCCTAACCCACTCTCACTAACTGGCTTGAATATATTATCACGACGCATGGGCTCAAAAGTCGAAGACCATATGAAAGTGGCTTGTGGGGTAGCACACCGAACCACTTTGCAGGGATTAATTCGACAAGAACTCCTCCAACATACCTCGGTGTACCATTGCATGCATATAAATTCAGTGCGCATTACTAGAAGGAACGCGTCCCTTAGCTTGAACGACAGGCCCAGACATTTGTTCCCTATCGACTTTCGATATTTGGGAGAGCTGAAGCTTGCAATACTTTCTTAGCGACAAAGCTTTACTATGTATTGCAACTTATTCATTTCGCAAGATTCTATATACAACGCTTTCATCTGAGCCAACTTTCCAACGGCAAGCTACGTATCTCTACCACTTACCGACGTTAGTTGGTATCTCGGGGGGGGGTATCATGTTTTCAGCATTATCAAGATGGCACAATGAGCGCGTGGCTGCTCTCGTCTCTAACGCATACTTTGGCCTGCGGAGAGAAGGAGTGTGGACGATTTCTCGCGCATTCTTATTTCCCAGTGGGGATGATCGTACGTATAGGCTGACGTTGGGCTTGTACTGGAATGATTGTGTTGCAGTTACGGGGCGCAGAAATGTCACTGCAATCAGTTCACAGCCTCCGTTTGCGAAAAGAGTCCGCTTTTCAGACACAGCGAAGTAACAACTGAGACGATTGTCACGCTCATCTCTACCTGCGAGTACGTTTCGTGCACCATTTGTGCTTTGGTGGCCAGCCTGGAGTAGCTGTAGATGAATTCCCGTTTGCTGTGGAGCATAGCTATAGCTGTAGCTACTTGCTCCGCTACTTCGGAATTTCGGGTGAGGATTGTGGCAGAGTTAGGAGTCTGCTGCGCGGATGATACCGCGACTGCGGCGAATGCTGGGTTGTTGTGATAGGCAGCGGCGTCCAAGAACGAGAAGTTGTCCGCTTCCATGTCTATGCGCTTGAGAATGGCGGTCGCCCGCGCAAGTCGCCTGCCTCTGTTGTATTCGGGGTGTACATTTCGTGGAATGGGAGTGATCGTGATAAGGTCACGAATTTCACGGAGAATTACAGTCAGCCACCGCAATGAACGTCTCCAGAAAATTAAGACCACCTGAGGTTCTTGGACGCGCACCCAAATCTAAGCACACGGGCCTGCAGCATTTTCACCTCCATCGAAGGTGCAGCCGCCGCGGATGGAATTTGATTCGCGACCCTTACATTGGCAGTTAAGTACTATTAGCACTAGATCACCGGGGCGCGTAACCTATCTAGGAGATGGAAGAATGCTGTTTGGCGTTAAACATGTGTTACTGGTGTGCCAGACTTGTACACCGTGCCGCACCGCCGTTCTCTCTACTTTGCCCGCCCTACAACTGGCAGAAACAAAGGCAACCACGACGCGTCACTCAGCCTATACCTCATACGCAGCGTTTCCGCTCGAGAAGAGGATCACATGATCTGGTAGCACGTGTGCATGAGCACGTCTGTTGCACCTGCAAGCGAGGCACAGCCCTCGAAGTGGCCGTGTGTCGGTTGGTGTGAGCGTACACGACAATTACCCTTACGCATTTGACGCCAAGTGGGAGTTCAGCCGTTGCGCTCTTTAGGATGTGGGCACCCAGCCGTCTACAGAATCAACAGCTCGAAGGGATAGCAAGATGCACAGCGTTGCCCACTCCAGCTCACCGGAGGGTTTTTTAACGAAATGAATGAAAAACGTGGCGGGACTCGCTGTGAAGCGCAATGAAGCTTAGTTGCTTCGATTAAGACCTTGACCGCTGGGGAGCGGTTAGCGATCCTGACATGAACATGGCAGCCGCCACACATGCCCCGGATGCATGTTCCATAACAGAATGACAGAAAAAGAAATGATTGGCGTTGACTGCTTATAGTGTACTCTACGTTCAGCGGATGCCATTTCATGCGACAGTGCGCTGCATGTACCGTGTATACTCGTGAATAAGCCGCACATTTTTTCCAGTAATTTCTGCCAGGGTGCGGGTTAAACATGAATCGGGCCTATGTCTAGACAATAACAAACTGTAGCGCGACTGCGACAACAGTGCTGGATAATTAAAGAAACTGGTGACAAATATGAATGTCTTTTTTAGCGTTCAATGTTTGATCTCTGCCGTGTGAGCTCACCTCATCATCGCGCTCCCAAATTTGGTTACGGGAAATCGACCCGATGTGTTACTATTTACAAGCTTTGTTTACACTGGTGTGCATAGCATCGACCAAGATGGAGGACAGCAAAGACAGTTGTTGTTGTTGTTGTTGTTGTTGTTGTTGTTGTTGTTTTTCTCTGCACAAGGCTCGTACCCAAAGGAGGGGATTGGCCGATCATAGGGCGAGTTCGCCTGATACTTTCTGCATTGCTTCATTCCTAAAAAAACCTTTAGTTATGTAATTATGATTTGAAGTGCTGTCTGCGAATTTGAAAAAAATAAAGAAAAACAAAAATAGTGAGACCAGAATTTAGCAAGACAATTGTTCAGTCGCAGTGATCTATTTCTGAACGGCGAATAAGACATCCCTGTGACTTAAACCCAGTGTAGAGGCTCCAAATGAGAAAAGAGCAGGTTCTTATAAATGCAAGCCCAGTTTTTGAAGAGGTGGTGCTAGTATGCTTTGCCTGACTAAATGGAAAGGCGACAATGTAATGGAAAACGACCAATCGTTTCCTCTTGATCACAGTAAGTGCACATAGGAGAATTCAATAAACCTAGTCTATGCAAGTAAAAATTAATGGAGGTGACGTGGCAACGAAATTTTGTGATAACTGATATCATCCTTCAATTAGACAGCTCCCTGCGCCTAGGAAATAAGAAGTGGTTGTAATCCGGATAAGCCGTCAGTGCAGGGTCTGATAAATTTGGCCTGACTTTAACTGTGCGAGATCACGCCACCATAATGTGTACTGTAGGAGGCAAAATAGGAATGATGGGTGTCAAAACCGATGTCTACGCAAAAGAATCAGCTATTTCGTTTAACAACAAACCTTTGTGCTCTGGTGCCCAGAATAAATGAATACTTCGGAGATGACAGGGAGTCAATGATTTAAAAAGTTTCAGTATGGTCGAGCAACCGGATGTGGACGGAAAGAGCTTATGGATAATGAATCAGTTATGATTGCTATGACTGGAATCGAAGCATTTACCTTTTGCAAAGCTAACATTAAATCCATAAATTCAGCCAGAAAGGCAGAAAGAACAACTGGTAAGCGAAGTGAAAATGACCAATTAAGTACGGGGCAATATATTCCAACGCCTGATTTTTCTTCTGATTACGATGCATCCGTTGCAATAATGACATGTGTTGGCAGGGTACCCTAATGTTCCTGCAATAAACCATTTAAAATGCCTGTAGGTAGTAGCTTAGCGTGAGTTGGAAAGCTATAATCTTAAAACTTTCTGGAGAACTTTGTGGCTCAGTTAAAGGAAGCAGTTAACGAACTTGTACATTTAGAGGCTCGAGTAACAATTAGACAAATACTGGTTGAGATTTGTGAAATCTGGGACAATTCACGAAGAAAAATATGGTCAAGATGGGAAATTAAAATAATTTGAACAAGAACACAGTTCTTGTTCACCTATTGCCCATGGCGCACACCCAGTGTGAAGGATTGACCAGGAATTGAGTGGTTTTATTGCGATAGCAGTTATATGGACGCTCTCTGCTGGATTTTGTCGCCGGCATCAATGTCACTCTCCGTATATGTATACGTATCTTTATATGCAAAAGTGCAAGAAAGAAAGAAAAACAGAAAAACTCTAAGGCACGAAAAATCGAAGGTAGCACCTCTGCGTCTTGAGAGCGAGGCATTAACCACTGAGCCACCCAGGAACACTTCCTCCACCATTCAAATGGCAAGCTATTTATATCTAGCCCTCACCGTTGCTTACGAGGGTCTCAGGGGGCATTGTGTTTTCAGCATTAGCAGCTAGATGGCGCAATGAGCGCGCGTTGCCAAATTGTGTAGCGGCGCCCACTCTAATCTACGACGCGTACTTTGCCCGGCTTAGAGAAGGGGAGGGACGCTCCCTCGCGCGCCCTTATCTCGTGGTGGCGAGAAGAGAAGAATCGTACCTCTTGGCTGGCCTCGGGCTTTACCTCGATCGATGTTGCTGTAGTTACCGAGCGCAAAAAGTCACTGCAATCATTGCAGTCTCCATTTGCGAAAAGTGCGCGCTATTCAGACACAGCGAAGTAACCAATGAGACACTCATTCCCGTACATTCGTACCTGCAAGTACGTTTCTTGCGTCATTTTTGCGTGAGAAGCGCAGGGCACATTTCGATCTGCTTTCTATTCTGCGCATGACCATTCAATTCGTTAGAATAGTTTTCATTGCTTCGCGCTTGCGGCAACGCTGTGCCTTTTAATAAAATATTTTGCAGTTTTGGAATAATGAGGGTTATATAATAAAGATGTTGCAGATAACCCTGAAAATTGTGGTGCTTGATCTAATACATATAACTATATAAATAAAATAATTTATTCGCGATTTGGATCAATACTCTGATTTTGAACATTACTTAATTAGATCACTACTATGATATGTTGTAGACACTTTAGAATGATATACGGATTGATTAGTCAACCTATGAGTTTCATTAATATAGTGCCGGACAGTCGGGCATACTCTTGCAGTGGAGAACCAGAAATGGAGGCTCCGAAAAGCAAAATGACAGGCACAGTTAAATTCATACCGTTACCACGTAAATGTGTTTCTAAAGGGGTTTTTCGTATTGTTGCGAACCACCTCCAGGTCAAAAAGAAATGATCAATTGTTTCCAGCTCCCCACAGAACGCACACAGTGGCAAGGATGCCTGAGCAGACCTGTTTATGTAGAAATTTAGATTCAGTACCTGGCCGCGCATCCTTGTGAAAGTAGATGTAAATCCTGAACTTGTGGCTCACACCCACCCTGGGGGATGGGCCAAGAATCGGGTAGCTTAACAAAAAAGGTAATATATACCTGAATACTAACCCAAAAAGTATTAACAGAAATATTGATTTATGTAAAATATTGAGATAAAAATTGGGAATAATTAGTTTCTACTAAAGGAGCAGTATCTTATTGATATCAAAGAAAATTTTTTTGTAGGCTAGTTTGGTTAACTGAGAAGCTTTCAAAATGGAGGTATTAGTGAATCTTTTCGGCTGTACAATGAAATACTGCGCTTCGTCGCATACTTTCCCGTTGCTGTGCCCAACGATATGTGCACCTAGGGATAGCAAATTTGACGTTGTCAAAGTTCATCCAAGGATTCGTAATGGTATTTCTAGTGATACCTTTCTTAATCATGAAAACTTTCTACGAGAGGTCAAGAAGTTTTGGACGGTTTCCTCTTCTTCACACAAAGAACAGAGCGGAGAGGGATTCAAGCCTGCTCTAAAGAAATAAAAATTTAATTGAGCAATACATCAGCGTAATCGAGTCATTAAAGCTTCCTGGTATCGGTTATGACACGCAGGAGTTTTCCAGGGGGTCATTATCTGGCTGAAATCTGGAGAACATTTAAAGATGCTGTAGAGAATCTTCGTATCATCATTCACCTCCGAAACCTTGACGCTACTATAAAAACTGTGGTAGGGATAATATTAAGAGGTGGTCCGTCTAACGCTGCTTTCGATAATGCATCAGCTGTTTCATTTAGAGTTATGCCTCTATGCCTAGGCACCCATACTAATCGCACCTGAGTTCATCGATTTGGTACAAGGGAGTTCAATTTGCCTAATGCTTTCGAATCACCTGATGCCGTGAGCACACGGCAGACTGACAAGGAGTCTGTTAATATTACGGCGGAATTCATTGATGTTGGCAGTTTTCAAATGACCAATACTACAGCGAAAAATTCCGCAATACTATAGGTGTTAAGTACGAAATTCGGGGGCAAAAGAACTAGTCTAGAGCGAGTCATAATATAGCAATGCCACTTTTTTCGTCGGTCATCATAGTGACAGCGTCTGTCACTATGATGACCGGTGCTTGCATTCCTAACAGGTAGTCTTGTAAAGTAGCTCTGAACATATTATTCGCTATAGCTGTTTGGCACTATTGTAGAAAACGTTATCAAAGTTTATTTGAAGAGAACTTGTCGAGCTACAAATAGGAAGAACCTCCCTAATTTTCGGGGACAGTGGGTCGAGAAGAGACTGTTCAAACTTTACTTCAGGTTTGTGAGATCTAGGCCAATGAAAATCAAAAAATAAACCAGGTTGTGCAAGAAAACTGTTCCTTTACGCCCTAAATAAGATTAAAATGCCCTAAATACGTTTGTAGAGCCTATATTCTGAATCTGGCAAGGAGTGAGGGAACACTAGCTTCCATATATGAAACGTTTTTCGCTACAAATTTAGGTAGCCCTAAGAACATGCGCAGTGCCTGCTTCTCCAGAACAAAAAGACGCAGCTTATAGACAGGTTCTCCGGAGTATAAGGCAGATCTAAATTCTAGAACCGGCCTCACATACATGCGGTATGTTGACAATAACATGGCTCTGCGCATTGCTGATCTTCTGTTGCTTATCCTCCGTAATAAGCCAACTGCCCGAACATTCTATGCAGCAATATATTCGATGTGGTTTTGCCATACTAGAAATTGGTCGTATATCACTCCTAGGTATTTAGTGGTTTGAACTTTAGGAACGGTATCAGTTTTGTATGAAAAAGATATGTGTACAGGGTCTTTTATCGGAAAATAATAATAATGCACATATTTGTTCACGTACATTTAGAGAAAAATGAATAACATCGAACCAGTGCTCTCTTTCAGATAAGTACATTTGGAGGTTTCGATAGGGAGCGTTAATGTCATGAGCTGACGAAAAAAACGCAATATCATCAGCATATACATGCGTCTCAACATTATCATTACATGGGATCGAGCGTTTGAAAATATGGAATAATACCGCAGACAGAGCAGCGCCCAAAGAAACATTTTTTTCTGTTTACAAGTACTTGACAAAGTACAATGTTGTGAACAGTAAAACTTTTTATTTCCTGAAAATTACGTAATCCACGCTTTTAAATGATCCGGCAAATTAATTTCTCTCAGACGACTGACTATTACACTATGTTCGACACTGTTAAAAGCTTTTTTGACGTCTAGGGTAACTAGAGCTGCGTACTGCCCTTGGCGTCGCGCCAGGTGTATGTGACTCTCTAGGTCGATATGTACTTGCCATATGTGTAGTGGAGCATACGCACCAACGCGTATGCGCCTTCGGAAGATAACGAAAAGCCCCGTGTTCTGCTTGCACGAGAGTTCGTGCTGCCTTTGGCAAACTTGCCGTACGCCCATTTTCCGTCGCGACCTTGTTGCGACTTCTCTGCTCGAATAAACGTCATCACAATTGGTGGAGGCTGCTGAGATCTCCAAGCAGACCTGGAGCTCCGCTCTCCCAAGTTGCCCGAGAGACTACCGCGAAACATGACTGACGCAGTCGCCAACCAGCCCGTCCCAGCCCAGCCAGCACCATTGGCTGCCCCGTCTACCTGCCCCGGCGCTACTCGCCAGCGCGACCCACCAATCTTCAGCGGAAGTGGTGAGCAAGACGTCGAAGACTGGCTCTTCACAAGTGGGACGACTCTAAGCTCGCCTACGTTATCTTTTACTTAGCTGACGTAGCTAAGCTTTGGTTTACCAACCGGGAAACCGCCATTGTCAACTGTTCCTCCTTTAAGACCATCGTAACTGAAGCGTTCGGCTGACCAGAGGTCCGCAAGCTCCGCGCTGACCAGCGTCTGCGCCAGAGAGCCCAGCAGCCTGGCGAGACGTTTAAGAGTTACATTGAGGATGTGCTCGACCTCCGCAGGTGTGTTAACCCATCTATGCCCGAAGAAGAGAAAATTCGGCAGATTGTCAAAGGCATTGAGCATGGCGCATTCCAGATGTTGCTAGCGAAAAGCCCGACCTCGGTGGCAGTCTTCGTAAGCCTGTGCCCGAGCTTCGATGAATTACGCCGTCAGCGTTTCATCGCCCGACAGAGTGTCTCACCACCGGATTCGATCTCGGCTGTCGCACTCGCAAATGCCAACGTTCGCCAAGAAAGTCTGTCCAACCAGATCAAAGACTTCATCATGGAGGAAGTCGCCCGACAGCTCTCCCTGCTGCCGCATAGCGACGCGCCCATCGCAAGTCTGCCTTCGACACTGCATCAGGCCATACGCACTGAAAGTTGCGACGTCCTAGCTAGAATGCAGGCCCCTTACGCATGCAATTCAGCAGCATCTAATCTCTCAGCTGTCAGCTACACACCACCTGCCCCATCTTCACATCTCAGCTACTCAGCTGTGTTTGCGCGGCCCCCACCGCATCCAGTACCCTTATCGACTCCACCTCCTCCGGCAGCACCTCCGGTTTACAGGCACTCACCTCGCTTTTTCCGTCCATATAATGAGTGGCGCACCCATGACAACCGTCCTATCTGCTTCGCGTGTGGCATCGCTGGCCACATTGCACGCTACTGCCGCCGCCGTCGCACACCTGCGTACGCATCCTTTGGAACTCCTAACTATGCGTCGTGCAGGCCGCCACGTCTGCATACGAACACAAGCACTCTGACTTGGATCGTCGCCCATCAAATTCTCGTTTCCCATCTCCTCGTCACCGTTCGCCGTCTCCTATGCCTCGTAGACCACCTCCTGAGGAGGGAAACTAATCAGTGCAGTTCCAGAGGCAAGAACTGCAACTTCTGCGAAATTATCAAGGCCTCCATTTTCGCCGCAAAATGTTGTTGATGTCAATGTTGAGGGAGTCGCCACACAAGCGTCAACTGATACTGGGGCCGCCGTTTCTGCGATGAACGCAAAATTTTGTCGCAAACTGAAGAAAGTGACCACTTCTCTCTGTGGCATCGTGCTGTCCACGGCTAGCTCGCAACGCATTCATCCCTCAACTGCGTGTACGGCGCGCGTCGTCATCCAAGACGTTTTGTACGTCGTCCAATTTTTTGTACTACCATCTTGCTCTCATGACCTCATCCTGGGTTGGGATTTCTTATCACGTCATGAAGCTATCATCGATTGTTGCCATGCGGAAGTGTCCCTAGTGCCAAGTTGTGAATTTCCATCGCCCGACCATTCACCTCTGCTCTGCAAACTCATTGCTGACGACGACATCACCTTGCCTCCAGAAGCTTCAGTCCCTATTAGCCTTTCATGTGTGGCGCAACCTGACGCCACAGTGGTGTTTACACCATCTCCTGTTTTTACTGAACGCAAGGGCATCGTGCTCCCATTTGTCGTTCTTACAATTGCGTCTGGTTTAACCGTAATGCTGGTTACCAACCACTGCAACAACCCCTTTGGCTTACTCCGTGGTGAAACCTTAGGATATGTACAACCTGTCGACCTTATAGAAGATATTATTCTTCCCGACGAATTGCCTTGTCACATTGCCGCAATCACTCATGCGTCTGAGCCATCAAGCTCACCAGCCTTCGACAATGCTGTTGACGCAGACCTTCCCCCCTCGCATTGCTGCCAACTTGTTGTTCTCCTTAACAAGGTTCGCTCTTCTTTCGACTTTCAGATACCTGCTTTGGGCCGCACCACGACTGTCACTCATACTATTGACACCGGCTCACATTCGCCTCTGCGACAGCGTCCTTACCGCGTTTCTGCCGCAAAGCGCCACGTCATTACGGAGCAAGTAGATGACAAGCTTAAATGTTGAGTCATACAGCCTTCTCAAAGCGCTTGGTCGTCACCCGTGGTTCCGGTAAAGGAAAAAAGATGGCACCGTTCGATTTTGCGTGCACTATCACCGCCTAAACAAGATTACAAAGAAAGATGTCTACCCGTTACCACGAATAGACGATGCTCTTGACTGTTTACAAGGCGCCGAGTACTTTACATCCTTGCATCTGCGTTCTGGGTATTGGCAGGTGCCAATGGCTGAGTGTGATCGTCCTAAAACAGCCTTTGTAACGCCGGATGGCCTATATGAGTTCAAAGTCATGCCATTTGGGCTCTTCAACGCGCCTGCGAAGTTTGAGCGCATGATAGATACCATATTGCGTGCCCAGAAGCGGAAAACTTGCTTGTGTTACCTAGATGACATCGTAGTATTTTCAGCTGATTTCCCGACACATCTTCGTCGTCTCCACGAAATTCTGACGTGTATAGCTTCTGCAGGCGTACAACGTAACACCAAGAAGAGCCACTTCGCAGCCCGAAAACTAACCATCTTGGGACACGTCATCACAAGAGACGGTGTTATTCCGGATCCCGATAAGCTTCGAGCTGTCGCTGACTTCCCAATGCCCACATCACTGAAAGCCCTAAGAAGGATTGTTGGTCTTTGCTCTTACTTTTGTTGCTTCGTCCGCAACTTCGCGTCCATCATCACACCTCTGTCTAGTCTGCTTTCCAACAGCAAAGGTATATCTGCATGGTCACCTGCATGTGACGACGCATTTCGCCAGCTGCGCCGCCTGCTGACCTCACCACATATTCTTCGCCACTATGACCCCACTCCTGCCACAGAAATTCAAACTGATGCAAGTGGCGTTGGTCTTGGCGCAGTTTTGGCAAAACTGAAAGGCACCCAAACCGAATACGTAGTCGCTTATGCAAGTCGCGCTCTCAAGAAGGCTGAATTAAATTACTCCGTGACCGAGAAGGAGTGTTTGGTCATAATCTGGGCGCTTACGAAGTTTCGCCCGTATTTTTACGGCCTTCCTTTCGACGTGGTCACCGACCACCACGCTCTATGTTGGCTGTCCACCTTGAAAGACCCGTCCGGACGTCTGGGGCGTTGGGCACTTTGGTTGCAGGAATACGACATCCGAGTCGTATATCGTTCCGGTCAGAAGCATGCGGACACCGATGCACTTTCCCGATCGCCATTAACACCAGATGTGGCTTCTCTGTCCCACCCTTTTACCACCGTGTCACCACTCGACACAACTGACATGCTTTCGGAGCAGCGTAAAGACCCATACCTTGCCTTGTTAGTCGACTACCTTACCGATCCGTCTGCTGTCACTTCCACGAGAGCGCTACACCGGAAAGCAGCCCACTTTTCCTTACGAGACAACATTCTGTGCCGCCGCAACTACATGCCTGGTGGTCGGAAGTGGCTCCTTGCTGTACCAACTCATATGCGCTCTGACATCTGACTGAATTTCCATGCAGATCCCCAAAGTGCTCACGCAGGTGTCCTGAAAACCTACGAAAGGCTGCGCCAACGATATTACTGGCGAGGAATGTAACGTTTTGTGCAGAAATACGTTCAGTCTTGCACCACTTGCCAACAGAACAAAACACCGCCGTGGCACCTTACTGGCATGTTACAGCCGCTCCCGTGCCCTGCTCACCGATTCGACCGCGTGGGTATTGACCTCTATGGCCCCCTCCTATAAAGTAGCCCTGGAAACCGGTGAATTATTGTCGGAGTCAATCATCTGACACGCTACGCTGAGACTGCAGCTCTACAGGCAGCGACCGCCCACGAAGTTGCACTCTTCATTCTCCGCAGCTTCATTCTACGCCATGGTGCTCCGCGGGAATCACTCAATGATAGGGGTCGAGTGTTCCTGTCGGAAGTCATCCAAGCTATTCTCGCGGAATGCAACATCATCCACCGGAAATCTACCGCATACCATCCACAAACAAATGGTCTCACTGAGCGGTTCAACCGCACACTTGGCGACATGCTGAGGATGTACACCTCCTCCGACCACACTAACTGGGACGATGTATTGCCTTTTGTTACCTTTGCTTATAACACCGCGACGCAAGCGACTACCAGTTTTTCCCCGCTATTTCTATTGCACGGCTGCGAACCTTCCGACCCACTCGACACTATACTTCCGTTTCACCCTAATGCATCTGAGTGCTCCCCGCTTTCGGAAGTCGCCAGATACGCTGAAGACTGCCGTCAGATGGCTCGGTCTCTGACAAGTGAGGCTCAAGGTCTACAAAAGACTCGACACGACGACGCTCACCACATAGCTCCTACGTTTCGTGCTGGCTCCCTTGTGTGGCATCGGGTGCCCCCGCACGTTCCTGGCCTGTCTTCTAAACTTCTGGCCCGGTACCATGGTCCATACCGTGTCATTAACGCGACCTTCCCGGTGAACTACATCATCGAGCCATTAACACAATCACCAGATTTGCGCCGTCGAGGACGCGAGACCGTACACGTCGACCGTCTCAAGCCCTACTACGACCCCCTCACTGTGCCTACTCCCTGAATCGCCAGGATGGCTACCCTTCACCCCGGGACGGGGGTATTGTATTGGAGCATACGCACCAACGCGTATGCGCCTTCGGAAGATAACGAAAAGCCCCATGCTCTGCTTGAGCGAGAGTTTGTGCTGCCTTTGCCAGACTTGCCGTACGCCCATTTTCCGTGGCGACCTCGTTGCGACTTCTCTGCTCAAATAAACGTCGTCACTTATGAAACATTCCTGCCAGAATCTAATTTGATTTGGGCGAGAATTCTTTCTCTGTCTACAAATTTCACTATGCGAACGTGCACTATTCCTTCTATATTTTTGAATAAATTGGACGTTAGTGCAATTAGACTTATATTGCCTAAAACGTAACCTCCACCTGGTTTTTTAAGAACAGCAGCGATTTCTGCGATTTTCCATTCAGATGGAAACTGAAGATGTCTGATTGAATAAAATTTTTAACTTTGCTGAAGTGACTTCATCCGGGCCTGGAGCCACCGTGGGCGAGGTTTTCTTATAACTTCTGACACTTCCTCCATTGATATTTTTGTTAAAGTATCCCCTGATCGGGAGATTACTGAAGGGGGATAAATAATATTCGAAGATCGCTTTTCCAAACCTTGAGCTATGCTTTCCAATCACTTCTTCAATCGCTGAGGCAATAAAACTATATTTTGAGGATTTACTGCTTGAGGAACTAGTTTCTTAAGTCTCAGAAAGCCAAATGGCGCTCTTTTATTTTTGATTTCGATAGATATTCAAAATGCCTTTCATCATACTCTGCCTTTGCTTTATTTAGCTACTGTACGTTTAAATGAACCTGAAGTAAATTTTTAATCAGACCAGTTTTAGGACTCTGATTGTGTAATAGCGTTTTCCAGGCAGCTCCGTTACGCCTGAAATCCCTAGCACAGATATCATTCCACCGTCAGGACGCAGGATTTTGTTCAACTGGGTGAAGCTCAAATTCCGCTTTGCTACGCGACTGCTGTATGACTCAACAAAACCCAACTGCTTTTTGCTTTACTGTTGCTCTCTTCGTCGTCTTCTGTGCGCATATAATGTGTGATCGCTGATGTGGGAGCTACGAAGAGTTATCCCCCCTCCCCACCCGTGCGGAGGTAAAACCACCGTCTCGGCGCATATAATTACAGTTTTGAGAAGGCAGGCGGAGGGCTTTTAGCCAACTAACATGCACTACATCACTGGGCGTGGTGATAGGCTGGCTGGTCTAAGAGGCAGAAAGGATCTTACAAGTTCGAGCCTTCCGTAACGTCTCGCACGATGCGGTAACGACTCATGTACAGAGATTATTTCTCTGATAGTCAAAATCGACAAACTGGGCACCACAGGAGAACGAGAGAACCGGGTGAAAAGCGAACGTCGATATGCCGACTGTCGCTTAGGGCTTTCTGGGTGTTGTGAAGCCAAAAGACTAGAGAGGGCAATCTGACGTGCGTGGCCTGCACGAGCAATAGCGTCGCGTGCGTATTTGCTTGGCGGGGATGTAGTGGTAACGTCAGATCATAGCCATAAAGCAAATGAAGTTTGGAATAGCCGGTAGTGTCATAGTGCCCCAAACTGTACGCGAAGGTGCCATGAGGTAGCACTAGGTTCCAGTCATGGTGGTTGGAGGACACATAAATGACGAGCATATCCGTGATAGTGAGGTTTTGTCTCGCGGGAATGCCTTTTCATTGCTGTTGTTGGGAAGCGGTCAATGTACGCTGCATCTAGGAAGATCGCAAAAGATCGTCAATTACTCGTGACGAAATGCATGGCCACAATCTGTTAGCAATTGGCGAGGAGTGCGATGGTCTAGGACGACATTGTGGAGCGAAAAGTCTGCAATGTCAGTAGCAGTGCTGGTGCGGAGCGCTCGAGTGATGGCATACCTGGTCACATAGTCTATAGCATGGGTCACCCACTTGTTTCCGGAGTTCCACTCAGTAAAATGGCCGAGAAGATCTACGCCAACACCGAAGAAAGGTTTGGTAGGGATAGAGATCGGTTGAAGAAGCCCAGCTGAAGGCGCAGTAGGTGGTTCTTTAAAGTATACATTGGCATGTGTCGCAGGAGGACACGTAATGGTGAATGGGCCGGGTGAGACCATGCCAAAAGAAGTGGCGATGGACACGGTCGTGCGTACGTGATACACTCAGGTGAGCAGCACTTGATTATTCGTGGAGCTCATGCAGTACCGTTAAACGCAGATGGTTTGGAACAACGAGAAAAATGTCCAGGCCATCTGGCTGGACGCCACGACGGTACAACGTGCCATTCAGGGTGACGTACATGCACAGTGGCGTGTTGTTAGTGAGCGGATTTTAGAAGATCTATGAGTGATCCCAAGGAAGCATCATGACGTTGTCATTACCAATCTGAAGAAACTGCGACATGAACATGACTCTAGGGCTAAGCTTGATGACCGATTCATCGGGTCGATCAACAGGATAGCGGGCTATGCAGTCGGCGTCCAGACAGGGTCACCCACACTTGTAAGCGACCGAGCACGATTGCTCCTGTACGAGTAATGCCCTACGGCCAAGTCGCCCACTGGGGTCCTTCAGTGAAGAAAGCCAACACAGTGCGTCATGAACTGTGACGACACGGGAAAGGCGGTGACACAAATATGCATGGAATTTTGAATCTACCCAGACGAGAGGAAGGCATTCCCATTCTGCTATATAGTGCGTTAAGACTTCGAAAGAAGGTGACTTGCACCCCACGATCGTTGCCCGCTAAGTTTGCTCCAAAAGTGCATTGGTGCACTTTTAGCGCAAACTCAGCGAAAGGTGCCGTGACCACTTGCGTCTGTAAGCACTTCTGTAGGAGCATCGGGGTCCAAATGCGCAAGAAAAGTGGTGTCGTTAGAGCGATGGTTAGCTGAGAGAAGGCGACAGCTTGGAGAGCTTCCCTGTAAAATGGGATGTCTTGTTTGAAAAAATCTGTAAATAGACGTGCGAATGCCGCAAAGTTTTTCACGAACCACCGAAAGTAGGAGCACTGGCCCTTGGAATGGTGGACATCATAGACAGAGCGCGGGACTGGAAGCTCGTTACAACCTGCGCTTCTGATGGGTCTGGTCGTACACTGGTATTGCCAGCAAGGTGGCCCAACTCAGTAATTTGGCGAAGACCTAAGTGGCACTTCGAGGCATGGAGCTGGAGACCAGCAGGTCGGAATATGGATAGAATGGTCAAAACACGTTAATGTGTGTTGCGAAGGTAGGTGAGAAGATTGTCACGTTTTTCAAGTAACACAAACAAGTCGATCATTTAAATCTTTGAAGCAGCGTGTGTATCATTCTCTCAAAGGGCTCTGGAGCGTCGCAGAGGTCGAGGGGTATGACCTTGAATTAGTAAAGCCAGTCGGTGGTAACGAAGGTGGTCTTCTCTCGATCTACGCTATCTACAGAAATTTGCCAGTAGCCAGATCTGAGTTCGAGAAATGAAACGAAGGTCGAATGCATCGTCAATGCGTGGTAAAGGGTACACGTCCTAATTGGTAGTTTTCTTGAGGTCAGCATGATCAAGCCACAAACGCCATGAGTCGTTCTTTGTCTCTACTAATACCATCGGAGATGTCAAAGGGCTTAATGACGGTTCGATTATGTTTTTCGTAAGCGTTTCGATTACTTTTTAAAATTACTTCTCGTGCGGACGCTGATACGCGGTAAGGCCGACGGTGTATGGGCGCAGCGTCACCAGTGTTGATTCGGTGAGGGACAATTTTAGTCTGGTTCAAGAGGCGATCATGGTTGTTAAAAAGTCACTTTATGATGTAAAAAACTGGCAGAGAGCATCGGCCTGGTAAGGCGGAGGGTCCGCTTCAATAATGTTTCAAAAAATAGTGTCGCCAGAAGTGGGTATCCTTGATACTGCACCTTAATCCCCAGCAAATACATTGACATCGTTGATATCCTCATCTGCTATGGCAGCTATTTCGGTAGAGTCATCTGGTAGGTCAGCACTTGGAGGTGACGTCAAAATGAAGTAGCGAAAGAAACATGCATTTATCCGATATGGTGGGGAGGGTATGGGTCACAATAACACTGCGCGTCAGTTGAACGTTAGTAATTGGCGTAACGATGCAATAGCTATCAGGAACGGAAGGGGCCTAAGACAAACTCACGTACGTGACGTTCCGAGGTGGCAGGCGAACAAAAGTCATTGATTTCAAGTAAATGGCGGGTTTTTCAGAGTAGTCGGTGAGGACTGAGAGATCATGGCTGACTGTACCAGCGGAATTAACAGTCGATTAGGGCCAAGTGTGCGGAAAGAAAATTAGGTCAAGTTTGAGGACTGATGGCAACAAACTAGAACAGCAAAAATAACCACGATGTGACGACCAATCATGCTGACATGAGCAGTACACACGAGTAATTTCGATGACTTCTAGTGTACCGCCATCGGCAACATCTATTTTCTGCGTTGTAGACGTAATCATAATCATCTGCTAGGGGCGGCGTTGCGGGCTGCTCATATTAGACAGGTGCACGCCTATGTCAACGAGGGACGGTCACAAGAACATGGTCGACTTGTACATCAAGCAGGCTGTGGTGTATGGGAAGCGTCAGTAAATATTTTACAGGCGTTAGTGGTATTGCAGCTTCACCTGCATAAGCTGCAGTATTTTTGGTTTCTTGCTGCGATCGTCCAGGGAAGCTCGGTGACGAAAAGCACTGAGGCTTCGGAGAGGGGAATCAGCAGCGATGAAGCGACGGGGAGTGGGAGTAGCGGCGAACGGGCGAAGGGGCTTCACTGTAGAGAGGCTCATGAAATGACGAGTAGAAATTAGAAGGGGCAGCGTCTGAACGTCTAGGGGTCATAGGGTGCATGCAAGTAGGGGTAGTAAAATATGGCGTGTTGGTATTGACCGACGGCGGCGGCAATAGCGGGAAATGTGTGCAAAACGGGGCAGGAAAAACAGCTAGGCTGGTAGCCCGGTGTTCGCCATTCTGAAGGGTTGCGGAAGGGCATTAAAGGAGGCAATCGGCGAGCTCGCCCTGGGGAGTGTGATGTAAATGTGCGCGTTTCAAAAGTGCGTGATGCCATCAGCCTGAACTAAAGAGGACGACAAAGATGAAGCTCGGTTGCGTCATGTGTGGCCGTGAAGATTTGAAACCAATAAGGGCTCCACTGAAATTTCGGAGAGCCACAGGAGAAAAACAGCGAAGCTTGGCAAACATGGCTGAGTCGGGACCAAGTGAAGGAGGTGGCCAGGGCGCCGTGGTGAGGGCCAGTAGAGCTCCTGCATCAAGGTCATTGCGGACTCCCACCTGGACACAAAGCTTTTTTTCGTTGCCTGGCATGGGCCAGGCTTGTTCGGGTCTTCTTTTGCTGACAAAGAAATGTCTGCAACTTTGTGTGAGAGCTGTGGTTGCCGAAAGCCGAAAGGTCACTGACCTCAGCTAGCCCGACGTTTCCTTCCCTGCAAGCCAATGATGTGAGGGCCTCAACCGCATTACCGCTGCCAACATTTGTGTCAGTGCGTGTATACCTCGGTAGCAGAGCCTGCGTTGCAAGCACCACCTCCAGCTATGTGGGGATATAGGTTCTTTTCTTCTGATCATTTATTTACACATTTACACACACTGTTCGTGTGTTCAGCCATTTGTTCTTCCTGTCAACCACTTTATAGTTTGGTATGTTGTGTTCTTTGTTATAAATTTAACTTTTAGTGGTTTCTGAAATATATAGAGTGCTGAGAATTCGGTGGAAACAAATGGTCTCGTCAGCTCATTTCTCGATGATTCATTGGGGAAAATGACACGAGGTGTGTTTATTTTTTATTTTAGGGTCAACCTCTTCAAGACGTCACCCGATCATCCTCGGTAGTAACCACCTCTCTCGGGTATGTGTCACAGGAGAGTTTAGTTCTTGGAATGTGCGCTAGATGGCGGTACTTGTATATAATCACTACAAAATGAAAGGATGCGAGATGGTGGTACTAGGAGTCTTCACTAGACAGACAGACGCACGGACGGACAGGTTGACCCACGGTTGGACGGACCGACTGATGTACGAACGGACGGATGATTCGCTCCACTCATCATCATTTAGTCCGTGGTTATGTTCTGATTTCATTTATTTATTAATTTATTTGAACATTTTCACAAATGCCCACGAAAGAGGCAAAATGAGAGGGTGTCTTCTAACTTGGCCCGCTCTTTGTGAGGCACCTCGGGCAGGGGAAGCAAAGCAGTACATAAAATATTCGAGAACATGTCTACTTATAATAAGTAAGCGAGGTACACTGCAACAATCTGAGAACTGTCAGTTAAATATTCAAACAAAGTTGTTTTAGCAATAAATACAAAAGAAATTATCAGCACTATAACATATAATGAAAAACATACAAATTAAGTGTAATACGAAAACAATGATGAAAAACAATGAATACAATACATATATTGCATACGTTACCCATCTTGAGCCCATGCATCCTACAATTGGATTTAGGTTATTACAGTCGTAGTTCCTAAGTTTCGTAATGCTTTTAGTATTTCTAACGTATTCAAGTACTTCAGGAGTTTTGTTGCACAGGAGAATAATTTGGTTGTCAATTTACTGTATACAATAGTTAGTGCGACTGATTGGCCCCACTATTGCAACAGCACGCAGAATATATGTAAGATCCTTGCTTAAGTATGTATCAGAAAGACTCTGAAAATGTTTCCAAAATTTTTTCATACAACAACTATGCTAGTAGTACTGTATAGCACTCCGGGAATGATAGCATGGCATACGCGAGAAAATGATGATGTTGTGAAGGGCTTAATGATGCAAGGGTCAATTGATGGCGAAATAGCGCCATTTCAGTAGACAGGAGATGTGAGCAATGATATGGTATCTGGCTGTAAAGGGGCCTTAAAATTTCTCGTGCTTACGCGAGTAAAAACATTGGAGTATTAAAAGCACAACGGTGGTGTGAAATATGTACAGTGAAACCTAGAAGCGAATTGTCATGACAATAAAACTATGCTGAAGATGTAGTCATCGCAGCTGCGACTTCAGTAGTGAGGTCGTGCTACAGTTCAGCTCGGTATATGGGTTTTGAAAGCTATGTATATCATTAAAATGCAAACAGGGATTGGACTTTAAAATGTGGATCCCAGCGGTTGTAGCGGCAGCTAATGTTGGTATGGAAGCAAAAAGCGCTTGTTTCTCAGGGCATATAGCTCACTGCACTGCACAAGGTAAGTTGTTCTCCACATCTCTCACACAATGGCGGATCGCCACCATACATAGGCTGTGAATGTGTTGAGTGAGTGCGTCCTGTTTGTAACCTTGTAAGTGTGACTTGTGTGTAGCGGGATCTAGATACTGTTGGCCAATTTGCATGTCTCGGTTTGATACCGTGCAATTTATTTTCCGTTTCCTTATTCCACAGGTGTTGCCAGAATGCTGTGAGCTCCCGTCGTAGGAAGGGTTTCATGTCAATAGCAGGGATAGCCAGGAATGTATTTGCGGGTGCGTGGTCGTGCGCAGACCCAGTCAGCTGGTCCGCCACTACGTTTCCAGTGATCACGCGGTGCCCTGGCACCCAGAACACCACAACCTGTCGTTTGACGGCGTCAATTGTGCATAAAATAGAGGAACTTGATATAAGGACAGGATTTATTATGTTTTCTCAGCGTTTTCAAAGCTGTTACGACGCTCAGCGAATCTGTGTACACAACTGCACGTGACAGGCGTAATTCCTTTATATGCTTGACGGCCACAGATATTGCATGGAGTTCCGCAGTGAAGAAACTTGTTTGTGGGTGCAGAATACTGGATTTTGAAAAAGGCGGTCTAACAGCTGCATATGACACACCTGTACGAGACTTTGACGCATCAGTGAAGAATTCCGGGAAAGTGTATTTATGTTGAAGTTCGAGGAAGTGTGTGCAGATGTGTGCAGTAGGTGCGTGTTTACTAACCTCCACAAAGAATACGTCACAGTCAAGTATCTGCCACTGCCACGGTGGTGGATATGCTGCGGGAGCCATAAACTTGTGCTCTAGAAGTGGCAGACCTGTTTTCTCGGCGAGGCTCCTTACACAGATCGAGTAGGGCTGTCTCAGTGAAGGACTATTTTTGAGCAAGGCAGCATTGGACCCATCATTAATTATGGTATCAGTGGGATTTTCTTCGTCAGCGTTAACCTTGAGATAGTGTGTGAAGGACAGGTAACATCTCTGTAGATGGAGCGACCATTCATTTGATTCTACATATATGCTTTCTGCGGGGCTAGTTCGAAAGGCACCCGTAGAAAGGAGAATGTCTAGGTGGTGGACGGGGTCAAGCACCTTTAAGGCTTATCGGATCGCAGACTGATAGGTGACAGCACCGTATTCTAGACGCGTCCATATGAGGCTTTTATACAAATCTATCAGGCGTTTCCTGTCACTACCCCATGTAGTGCGTGACAAGACTTTCAGAATATAAATTGTCTTTAGGCACCTGTTCTTTAATTACTTGATATATGGTATAAAGATTAGTTTTGCGTCTAATATTAGGCCCAGGAATTTTTTCTGAGACTTTAGATCCAGACGTTTACCATGAAGGTCAAGCACAGGATCGGGATAAACGCTCCTCTTCCGGCAGAACAGGATGCAGGTACTTTTATGCGCGTTCAGTTTAAACCCATTCTCATCTGCCCATTGAGAGACCTTGTTCAAACCAAATTGAACCGGTCGTTCACACACTGAGAGGTCACAAGACTTGAAACCTACCTGCACGTCGTCAAGATATGTGCAATAAAACATATTTCGTGGGATAACGAGGTGCAAGGTGTTAATTTTTACTATAAAAAGTGTACAACTCAATACCCGTCCTTGCGGCACTCATGTTTCTTGAACAAATGTACGAGACAACACAATTCCGACTCAAAAACAGAGTGTCCGATTAGATAGGTAGCTTTCCAACATTCTTCCCCGCACACCTAGCTGTGACAGGTCTTGGAGTATACCAAAGCGCCACGTTGTGTCATAGGCCTTCTCCATATCTAGGAACACAGAAAGAACAAATTGTTTGTGAATAAAAGCATCACAAATTTCGGCCTCGATACGGACAAGGTGGTCAGTAGTGGATTTAGCCTCCCAGAACCCGCACTGGTATGGGTCAAGTAGGCTATTTGTTTCAAGGAAGTGCACCAGTCGCCTGTTTATTATTTTCTCAAAGACCTTGCACAGGCTACTCGTTAATGCTATGGGCCTGTAACTTGATCCTGAAGATGGGTCCGAAACATGTTTAGGGATTGGAATAATGATGGCTTCTTTCCAGGCCGAAGGAATTTCTCCAGAAAACTGAACAGCATTATATTATAAAAGGTGGATTTTTTTGTGTTTCAGGCGGCAGACTTTTCACTATTTTGTACGCTATACGGTCGTCGCCTGGGGCAGTCCTGTTACAGCAATTTAGTGATGCTTTAAGCATTGCTAAGATGAAAGGTGCATTGTATGTGTCAATATTTGTGGATTTCCGTTCTATTTTTTTGTGTTCTTGCTTTGTAACAATGTAACGCCGGACTTTAATGGGTTGAGCTGGAGACCTGTTCGAAGTGCGTACCAAGAGAGCTCGCTTGGTCTTCCAAACCGTTGTCTTCTGTGTTTACTACAGGAAGAAGATGTGCTTCTCACCCTACTACCCTACTGAACATGCGCCAGACTCTCGCCTCATGTGTATATGACTTGATGCACTTCTGTCAGCTCTCTCTTTTGGCCTGTCCACGTGTTCTCCTGCCTTGTGACTTGATGTTTTTAAAATTGATAAGGTTCTCGCTGGTTGGGGAGTCTCGAAGATGCTTCCATGCTTTGTTTTGTTGTTTACACGCGTTGAGGCACTCACTGTTCCACCACGGAACGCGCCGTTTTCTGGGTAGTCCAGATGTTTGCGGAATGCACTTAGCCGCAGTTTCAATGAGAAAAGCAGTAAAGAACTGTTCAGATGCATTTATGCTATAGCCACAAATGTCAGTCCAACTTAAGCTAGCTATATTGTGAAATCGGTCCCAATTGGCTTTTTCTGTGAGCCCTTTGGGAGCATGAGCAGGACATTTACAAGATGTTAGTGTACTCACAATATAGGAAAATGGTCACTTTCGCAAGGATTGTTTATGACTTTCCATGTGAGTATAGGTAGGAGCGATGGAGAGACAATGCTGAGGTCTATCGATGAGTAGGTATTATTAGCCAGGCTATAGTATGTTGACTCTCTTCGATTGAGGGGACACGCACCAGAAGAGAAAATGAATTGTTCAATAAGGTGACCTCGCGCATCGCAGCGAGAGTCACCCCTTAGGCTACTATGAGCATTAAAGTCCCCTAGGAAGACGAAGAAGTGTGCTTTGAATAGGAGCTACTTCTGCTAACTCCGGTGTATTTCAGTTGTATTTTAAGTCTGTTGAACAGTTCTCGCTGCTTCCTTGAAGGAAATGGATGTAGACCACCCCGGGCACCTGCCGGCACCAGCGGCGTCAGCGGCGGCCGCCTCCAGGAAGCGGATGGGACAAGCGAGTGACAGTGACAGTGAAGATACTCATGCTTACTACCTCAGCAGTGAGGACTTTTCAGATGACGGTTTCCAACCTGTGCTGAGCCGCAAAGCAAAGAGGAGGAACATGAGGACATCCTCATCCTCAACTACTCAAACTGTAAATGAAGCGCAAAATCGAACACTTATACAATCCTGTTTCTGCCTGCTCTTCCTACCATCAGCATGAAACGCCTTAACAAACAGTCTGTGTCGAGGTCTCTGGAAACGCTCGTGCCAAATGAGATCACGGACATAAGAGTGAACGCCAAAAAGAATATACTGGCTGTGGACGTTTTGCACGCAAGTGCGTTGGGCGTTCTGCGCAGTGTAACTGACTTGGACGGCAACCAGGTGCGCTCTTATGTTCCCTTGGGGTGTGATGTAGTAACCGGCGTTATCTACGACATAGATGTGGCTATTTCCAATAGTCACTTACAATTTGTTGTCAAGTCAACAACTGATACTCCAATTGTTGATGTCATCCGGCTAGGCAAGTCTCGCTGTGTGAAGATTGCGTTTAAGAGCACATCACTCCCCTCTCATGTGAAGGTAGGGTACTTCAGACATGCTGTGCGGCCTTTCATTCCAAAGCATCTCCAGTGCCGTAAATGCATGAAACTTGGACATGTGAGCAGCGTCTGTGAGAATTCGGTGGTATGCCACCGCTGTGCCGAGCCCCATGAAGCGGATATGTGCGTCGCAACTGTCAAGAAATGCTCTAATTGCAATGGATTCCATGAATCCACATTGAAGGACTGCCCGCGGATTCAGAAGGAAATTGCCATTTTGAAGGAGATGGTGCGCGATCACTCATCTCATCGAGAAGCCGCATCTAAAGTCAGAAGGCGTCGTTCACGTCAACGTCGGTCTTCAAGGACGTCCGCTACCTCCTCGACACGTTTGCCATATCCCTCATCAGTACCACCTCCTTTGCCTCCCAGACCACATGCCGTGGGAAAGGCTGTAAAGGACAAAGCCAGTCAGCATACCCTAACTGCGACAGAGTGGCCTGCACTTCAAAGGAAAGCAGCATCAAGCGAACCGAAGGAGTTTCATGACGGCCAGTCCACGATCCCGGTTCGAGATCTTTCCAACCAAGACAGGCAAGTGACTGCAATCGTGCAATCAATAATTGCCACGATTTGCACGCTACTGAGCAGCATACAATCTCCGTCTGCTAAGAGTGCACTGAAAATACTGGATGCACTGAATCCAGTTCTTGCTAACTTCGTATAAGCACAATGGCTCAACAAAATCTCATCTTCCGCACTGAAGTTAAAAGTGCGTCGATGTTTCAGTGGAATGCCAGAGGCATGAAGTCCCGTATCTCGGACTTTCGCCAATTTGTCCGGGCCAATCAATTCCCTATACTTGTCATATGCGAACCAAACGTATCAACGCCTTATAGATTGTCCGGTTATAAAGCTTTTTGTTCAGCCACTTGCGAAGAACGAAGCAAAGTAATTGTTTACATTCGCACAGACTTGACCTATATTTCGCACCCGATAAGTTCAAATGACGACAATCAGTACGTGTGTCTTCGTGTAAAGAAGAATGCAGTTTTGTTCACGCTTATTGGTAGATATATATCTCCGTCATCGCGATTTGACTGCGACAGATTAAAAGACATCCTAATGAGAACCGATGGGCCTTGGATCATCACCTGTGACTTCAACGCCAATCACATGCTTTGGGGGAGCACTAGGATGAATGCCAGGGGCCGGAACATTGTTACATACGCTTCCTATTACGACCTTTCCATTATGAACGATGGTACCCGCACGTATCTGCGGGGTCTCACGTATGGCAGTTGCCTTGACCTGACATTGGTGTCACAGTGCTTCTCTAATAAAGTTAAATGGTTTTGCGATTTTGAGACTCATGGGAGTGATGACATACCCACCTACGTGACGATCGATGGTATCATGAAAAATTTCTCTTCCGGTGTTGTAATTGGCACTGACTGGTCGATGTTTACATCGCGTGTTGAGGACGCTTGCCAAGAAGGCCTCGCCTGCAGCCTGGAAAATACCATAGCGGAAGCTATGCAAGCATCCAAATGTAAATTACCATTTTCGTCTAAAATAACACAGTTTGACATCGAACTGGAAAGATTACGAGCTATACGAAGGCGTGCTGAACGACGATACAGACGCACAAGATCAATTTACGATCTGAGGGAAGCAAGGCGGCTCCAAAAAAGATTCAACGACGCATTTACAAGCTGGAGAGCGAACGCTGGAAAGCATTGCGAATCTCTAGACCCTCATAAACCGCTGTCATATATCTGGAGAACAGTTCGTGGTCTTCGCTCCTCTCCGCAACAACGGCACCCTTTTAAAGCTTTGGCACTCCATCATGGAAAAACAGAACTCGAGGTGGCTGAAGATTTTTGCACTAGAGTTGCCGGGAATATTATTAACGAGAGCATCGACGCCGTGATCGTTCCTGAGACGCGATTACCAGAAATGGACATTCCATTCACCATGGAAGAACTGGAAGGTGCTTTAGTCGCTTCTAAGCGCATGTCATCGCCAGGTCCTGATGGTATTACTTATAGTGCGTTCGGACACCTTGGACTAAAAGGCAGAAAAGAACTTTTAACACGCTTCAACAACTCCTGGCTCAGCGGCAGTGTTCCCCGAGAATGGAAAATAAGTCGATTAATACCACTTTTGAAATCGGGAAAATCACCATTGGACTTGACAGCGTATCGCCCTATTGCCCTCGCAAGCTGCCTCGGAAAAGTGATGGAAAGAATGGTTCTATTTCGTCTCGAATGGTACTTGGAACGATACACCAAATACCCTTCTTGCGTGGCAGGCTTTCGTCGACTGTGTGCTTGACTTATCCATCGACTCCTCCATCGACTGTGTGCTTGACGTATTGACATTTGTTCAACAAGAAAAAAGTCGCAAGTGCATATCAGTGGCACTCTTTCTTGACGTGAAGGGTGCATATGATAATGTAGCTCACGATGCCATCCTCACTTCTCTCGCAGCAATGGGCATTGGTGGACGAATGTTTCATTGGATAAAAGATTGTATAACTGGCAGGTGTTTCTTTGTGCAAACATATGAGGGTACAACTGCTGAACATTACACCTACTGCGGAGTACCTTAGGGAGGTGTTTTAAGCCCCACATTGTTCAATGTTGCCCTCAATGGTCTGGTGAAGGTTCTGCCAAAGTCGGTGTGCCTATCCATATACGCCGATGATATTTGCCTCTGGAGTGCTGCAGTTACTCGCCCCCAGGTGCGTGCACGAATACAGCGGGCAGCAACCCTCACAACAGCCTACCTTCAGAAACAAGGCCTAACTATATCAACTGTGAAGTGCGCGTTGATGGCGTTTACACGCAAACCAATGACGCCATACCCTGTTTACATCAACGGACAGAGTGTCAAATATGCACGGACGCATCGTTTCCTGGGCATAATATTCGACAGAAGTCTTTGGTGGAGCCCACATTGTGCGTACTTGAAGAAGAGACTGCTATCTATGCTTATAATGAAATTCATGTGCGGGAAAGCATGGGGAACTTCTGTGGCCTCCATGCTACAGCTGTACAGGGCCCTATTTCTGGGTCTAGTGCGCTACAGCTTGCCGGTACTGACTAACACTTGCAAATCCAATACTCATTCATTGGAGAGTTTGCAGGGTCAGGCACTGCGTATCTGCCTAGGACTGCCCCGATGCCCTTATACTTATGCCCCAATCATGCTTGCCAAAGACCATCCGGTCAGGACATATAGAGTTGTGGATTGCCTCAGAGCGCACATTCGACGTGCTAGCCGTGTCCCCGACCACCATTTCGCCCTTCTACCCTCCAGAAGACCACGTGCTACGTTTTCAGACGTCATAGCCAAGCACCTAAACAGCATTCCATCAGGATATACGCCAGCTGCGAGAATGGCATGTCCTTTGTGGTGCCTCGACCAGCCGCAAGTACGTCTAGAAATTCCGGGAATAAAAAAAAGCAATCACTCCAGAGTAGCATTAAAGCAAGCAACACTGCAATTATTACATGAGTTGTACTTAGACCGAACGCAGATATACACTGATGGGTCCGTCTCGTCCAGCAGCTCATCAGGTGCTGCTGTTATTCCGGCTGCAGCAATGACAATCAAGTTTAAGTTGTCGCATATGACTACATCTACGGCATCAGAGCTTGCTGCTATAAGGGCTGCTTTACAATATCTCGTTCAAGAACGTCCAGAAAAATGGATCATATTCTGTGACTCGAAGGCAGCGCTTCAGAGTTTGCAGTCTGCCATGCGTAGGAGGAGTCATGACCAATTGGTACAAGAAATAAGACATTGCCATCATGAAGCTCTAGCACGAGGACATGATATTATATATCAATGGCTGCATGGACATATCGGTATTACCGGAAATCAATTAGCTGATGATGCAGCCCGCTCAGCCCATGAAGGAACCCATGTAGTCCCGATTCCTCTATCAAGGAATGATGCAGCAAGACAACTTTACCTGCTGGCTCGAGATCTCACACGCACGTTCTGGTCGTCTACCAGCTTCCAAAGGTGTCAATTTTATGAACTGGATCCTTCGCTCAAGCTAAAGCTACCATCACAACTTTCCCGCTCCGATGCGACACTGTTATGCCGCCTTTGGTTGGGTGTTGCATTTACAAAGGTGTAGTGCTTTCGCATTGGTATGGCAAACACTTCTACATGCGACTACTGCGGAGCAGAAGAGACCCTCGTACATGTCCTGTGCAGCTGTGCTTGCTACGACACACAGCGATGCCACCTCCGGATGGTTTTGAATCAACTTGACCCCGAACCATCTTGTGTGCAGAAGATACTAGGACCTTGGGCATCTGCCTCTGTTGCGCAGAAAGCAACTAAAGCACTGCTAATTTACCTAAAGACAACAAACCTGAGTGACCGCCTGTAGACTGTGTGTGCTCCCCGCGTGTGCTCATGATTGTGTGTACCTTCTCATCTCTCTGCAACCTCTTTTCTCCCCTTTATTCCTTCCCCAGTGGTAGCAAACCGGATGTGCGTCTGGTTAACCTCCCTGCCTTTCCTTGCATCTTTATCTCTCTCTCTCTCTCAAAGTCCCCTAGGACAAGATACATTCTGGAAGTTCAGCTATCAGCGAATGAAACTCGTGTTTAGTCAGTTGATGGTGTGGTGATATGTATATACTGCAAATAATTACCAATTTGTTGAAGATGACAGCTCGGACAGGTACTGCTTCCAGGGATGTCTGAAGGGGTAAATGTGTACAGCCTGTTCCTTGATCAACTATTATGGCAACACCCCTGGATGAGGCAACGGCGTCATCTCGGTTCTCTCGAAAGATAAGGTAATTGCGTAGAAAGTTCATGTGTCTTGATTTGAGGTGTGTTTCTTTCACACACAGCACTTTTGGTGTATGTTTGTGTAAAAGTTTTGGATATCGTCGAGGTGCCTCAGCAGGCCTCTGACGTTCCACTGCATTATGTGTGTTGTTTTAAAGATGTGTGGTGCTGTGTGTACAAGAAGTGTCACTTCAGGGTACAGGGCCTTTTGGGGTCCCCGTACTTCGACGTTTTTCTTTCTGGGCGTGCTCCAAAGAGTTGCACCTATTCTTCGGCATCTGAGGCGCCAAAATAGTGCGACTTGTATCCGTCACCTCATACGATTGGCGGATGGTGAGTGATGAACAGGTACATTCACAGAAGTTTCGGACGTAACTGCAGGTGCAGTGGTTCGGGGTTCGGCAGACTCTGAAGTCTGCTTAACCTGTTTGGCAGGAGGCGGAGCAGAACAGACTACTCCATCCTTGGGCGCAGATGACGCGACCGCGGTCACACTTCGCGTGACATTCGTAAACGCGCAAACATGTGGCGCGGAGTCCTGGCATGTCGCATCCGCAAAAGAAGGAGTATGCTTGTTATGAAGGCGGAAGCACTGGCGCGCCTCTTGAAAAGACTGATTGAATTTAACTGTAAGTTGAAGAATTGTTTTTCCTTTTTCCAGGATGGGCACGATTGCGAGTAGGCAGGATGGTGTCCTTCGCTATTCCCACAGCGGGCTGCAGCAGTACAATTGTCCTTTTCGGGTAGCAATCAGGGAGAAGGCGAAAAAGTTGGCCATAAAGATTGTATAAAGTTCGGCGGCGATGGTGGCCACCCACCACCGAGCCCAACAAGGGGACACTACAAAGTTGAATAGTAAACACTTGGAGACGCCAGCCATGCATCGCCGCTATGACCGAATATAACTACGCAAGGTTGGGTAACTACACAGGGTTAAACCTCGCCGCCAGGAAATGTGGAAGTGGGAAGAAGACGACTGGGCATATAAATTGTGAGAAATAAAGAAGATGTACAGAGAGATATATATAGGAAAAAGCGACTGCCGCTTTCCCCTGGGTGAATCAGCCCAGGGCTGCCATCTACGTGAAGACAGGGCCAAAGGGGCGTGTTGCCTCCGCCGGGGGACCTTAAAGGTCTAAGCACCCAGCGTCAGCTCAACCCCCAGGATTCCTTTTTACCCGTACACGGCTCAGCCACGCATGGCTAGGCTTGGGCGGGAGTCGAAGCCACCTCGTTTGCTCGGGTCCGTGGTGTCGCTAAACACCAAACGCCTGCGTAAGCAGACGCCCGTTTGGGACTACGCGCGAAAAAGAGAGCTGTGTTTACACATATGCGTGCAGCATCGACCAAGATGAAGGACAGCACGCACAGTGAACTGATGACGATGATGGTAACGCCTCAACTATAGCTCATACCCACTCAGACGGATTGGCGAATAACCTTATAAACTTTGATGCCTTTCAAGTAATTAGTAATTCTCACAGAAAGTGGAAATAACATACTTTAAACAGGAGTGCTATAATTCCTTTTTGCCTCTCCGACCAGACAGTATTGTCTTTATTGGTAATATAAATTACAGTAGTATTGAACGACTTTGTAATGCATGTTTTGTTTTCGCTCACTATTGCTCTAATAATGTACATATAATTATGAATTTCGAGGCTCATTTGTCTTGTTTCATGAAAATGTCTGCAAACAGAATTGAAAGCGTTCCTGTAAGGAAAGCTAAAACACCATTGGCAAGTGTCACTGGCAATGACCAACCCTATTTTGGCAAATGGGATGACAAGGAGTCGTTTTTTCAACAGTCAGTAGCATCTGCATGAAAAAATAATTCTCTACTGATTCCATTTCTGAACAAAACCTACAAAGGGCATATACCAACAGACCAACCCTAGCAACCCTTTTCTTCATTCTATTTTGTGCAGCGGATGTCTGATCGCTGATATGTAATCTACTTAGCAATATGATCGCCCTCTGCAACGCGACGGTAAAGTGACGCGGCGAACGCAGTACAACAGACTCCTCAAGCAGTTGGTGCACTCCCCAACAACGCTCCGAATGACCCCCGAGATAGGAGCGCAGTGGCAAGCCTAGTTCTGTGCGCAATCTCGGAGCTCAGGCTTTGGTATGTTATATTTCTTTAGGGGCGAAGTTCTTGAAGCTGTGGGTCTGTCCACGCATGTCTCTTGTGACTGGTTCGTAACCTCGTAGTTGTGTGACTCATTCAGAAGGTGGCGCTACTGGGAGGGATAGACGGACGGACAGACCTAAAGGCGTACTGAACTGCGAATGGGCGGGTGGGCGGGCGGACGACGGACAGACAGACAGACAGACAGACAGACAGACGAATTTCTTGCCTTACTCATTATCAATAACTCCGTGGATATACTTTGATATATTTTAGATTCTTATGTCTGAAAGTCGGGGGTGTGAGACATACACAGGTATTGCTAGCAAATTGGATAATATACGCTCCACTATTTATATGCAACAGTAGGGTGAGTGTGCAGGCAATGTTCAGGACAGCAAGGAGGGACCTCATGCTACGCCTCCATTTTACCGCAGAATTTAAGCAGTGCACGAGTACTGTTGAAGCATAAGTTTTGTAAACGTAAATTGAGGTCTTGGTGATCATTCAACACTGCTTACTCCAATTCGCCATTGCCTATTTAAATTACCATCATTTGCACAATGCCTAGATATTTCTATCTGAAGTATCTGTGCATTTAGGTAGTACGTTGTGCATTACACTGTGAGTGGTAATAAAGTGCAGTTGATGACGTTGAGGATTAAATATACTCGTGAAGTCGTCTGTGCACGAGGCCGAGTCAAATTGAGGCAAATATGCCAAATTTGCTATAGGCTATTTATATCGCAATAAGGTGAAAATATGCGACGCTTTCTCGTAATCTACGAAAGCTACGTATATGGGTTGGTTGTATTTAGCTCATTTCTCTATTACCTGGATGATAGTATGAATACTGTCTAATCTGCAGTAGCCGGTACGATATCCTGCCTTATCTCTCGGTTGATTGAACTCTATTATTCCCTTAATTTTAATGGCTACTATTTTGTGAATACCTTGTAGAGAACGAACAGTAAACTGATCGGCCTGTAATTTTTGAAGTGCTTGATGTTTTTCTTCTTGTGAATTAGATGATGTTGGCGTTCATCGAATATTCTTGTACCCTGCCCGTCAAGAGATACTTCGTATATAAGATGGCCAATTTTTCTAACACAATTTCTCCCACATCTTTCAAGAAGATCATTGTTACCTTTATCCTCGCCATCGGCTTCGCTTCTTTGCATTCTTTCTAGGCTGTATGTACTATGCTTGTAATCAGCGAAGTCTTTTTTTATATGCGAAGCAGCTCTTTGAGTAGACTGTGTAACTCTGTTCTGCCGGAGGTGTTGGCGTGGTGCCAAGTTGGTCACTTCTCTGCTGCTCGTTGACGCCAGACTCCTCTCGCAGTGTGTGCTAACTTCACTCTCTTCCTTACCTGCCGCGTGCTCGCAGTAGCGCGCGCAGATGCCGCGTCGTCCATTCGCCTACAACACTTGCGGCGACTACCGCTTGCTACACTGCCGACTAAACGATTCACGCGGAATAAACTGACGCACGCATAACGGATACGTCGAAACAAGTCTATACGTGTCACCTACACTGTAAGCAAAAGTTAGCCGAGATGGGAGTTTCTCCAGCACATGAGCCCACAAAACTCCCCTGCCCCAATTATTTACTCCCTAGTAGGGAGTGAACTCGGCACATGTCATCGTAAAACGCCCCCTGCTTAATCACAGAGTTTATGAACGACATGACCTTGTTAAACTCTCCAGGGAGTTTCAGGTCACGTGGTTACAAACTCCATATAGGTGCTTTAAAAACCCTCTTTGGGCGTGACATGTGTGTGTGTGTGTGTGTGTGTGTACGGGCATATGTTTGCACGTTGATGTGAAACACATGTGCTTTGTGTGGCTAAACGTGTAAGCGTCTGTCAACAGGCAATGAAATTATAAGTGCAGCGAAGAATAGCAACGACCGTTTGGTATTTACTGTGAACATTTCAATATATTTCGCACCGTTAAACCACGCTGCACATCGGTCCGATTCCTCAACGAAACGCCGTGAATGCCACGCTTCAAAGAGCCGAGCAACAAAAAACTTCGAAGAATAAATTAATGGTAGCAAAAGTAAGCTGTTACGATCGTCAGCGGCTGCTCCTCGAGTTTCACCGTCAAAAACTTCGAAGCGGTCTGAAGTAGGCTTCGCTCGACTACGGCAGGCTGGCCGGCAACCGGTCTGAGAGTTGCGCCGGCGACGCGCTCGCCCCGTCTCCGCCGATGGTGAGTTCTCAGAGTGTCACCGGTATTTCACCGGCTGTATCATCTAAGTGGTAAGAAGGCCTCGCTATGCCGTCGGTATCAAGCCGGCATCGTATCGAGCTCGCACTGCGCGCCGGCCACCGCGGCAAGCGCTACGAGCTAGCACCGACCACCGGCGAGGCAAAGAATGTGTTTCACAAAAAATGAAGGCTGCTGGGATGTATAACAGTCTTCTGCGCCTTGCGACCGCAGCTGTCAATTACTAACTACAAGGCGAGCGCCGAACGAGGCGGAGTACGATCGTCAGCGATTGCACCGTAAAACTTCGAAGCGGTTCGAAGTAGGCTTCGCTCGACCACGGCAGGCTGGCCGGCAACCGGTGTGAGAGTTGCGCCGGCGACGCGCTCGCCCCGTCTCCGCCGATGGTGAGTTCTCGGAGTGTCACCGGTATTTCACCGGCTGCAACATCTAAGCGGTAGGAAGGCCTCGCTATGGCGTCGGTATCAAGCCAGCATCGTATCGAGCTCACTCTGCGCTCCGGCCGCTGTGCATGCGAGCAACGGGAACAGCGACTGCGAACCGTCTCCTTCGTTTAAGTCTATCGCTCCGTAGCTTAAACTGCGTGGATTGCGGACACCTATTTCTGTGCATGGAAAAAACAACGAGACGTAAACTGC
The DNA here is from genome assembly GCF_043290135.1 of Rhipicephalus microplus. NCBI lineage: Eukaryota > Metazoa > Arthropoda > Arachnida > Ixodida > Ixodidae > Rhipicephalus > Rhipicephalus microplus. Next base: position 207,344,029 of record NC_134702.1, read on the forward strand.
ACATCAGCAAGCATTTTGTGATCGCCAGCTGTCATTCATCGAATCACCGTGCCGTACTCGTGAGTGAGGCCTAGTCGTCGAACGCGGTAGCGGCGGTCTACCTCGGTTCATCTCTGGAGCTGCTGAATGTGCCTCGTTAATGTGTTCATTCAAGGCCGCGCGCACTTTGTGTATGATTCAGTGCATTTTACAGGTCCACAAACAGCACTGCTGATGCAAATTCAGCCTGTACGACAGAGCGTCAACTGATAAAACTTTTTCGTTATAGTAAAAAAAATATTGAATATTAAGCAGGATTAGGATAAAAGGCATGTGTGTTGAAATGCTTACATTAGACCACCGCAAGTTCATACTTACGCCGTGCGTATTTATTGCTTAATTATTAGAAAAAAAGGCTTTCACCTGGGCTACAGGAGGTCAGAATTTGGTGCCTATATATACTCGTTGACTATATGGTAGGTGTGTACTGCGTGTGGCAAGCTGTGGTGAGTGCGAGTGTTGTGATATTACGTGAACGTTGTGATAATGTTTGTGTACTGTAATCATTGTTGTGAGTGTTAAATGTAATGTAATTAAAGTTACGCTTGCCCATGGTACGGCTGCTGACGTAATTTTTTTTCTCGGTCGATGCAAAAAATTTACTCCCATACTGACCTTAAAAAGTTCCCCTATCGATGTAAATAAAAACCCTCCTGGCACCATGCGAAAACCCCCTTCTGATGGGGAGTAAATTTTTTACTCCCAGAGACGGTTTTTTGAAAACTCCCATCTGGGTGTGCGCTAGAGGACAAGGTCATTTACTCCCATTTCGGTTTATTTCTGTTTACACTGTACAAGACCTACACCAGCCATAGCTTCCAGCGCTGTGCGCAACAACCACGTTAGCGCCGTTCAACCCGTGAGGCCATCCGTGCGCAACGCTGCTGCTTCGCGTCTCATCAGGGTTCTTTTCAGAGAGATGGTCGAAGGTTTTTTAATCATAATTTATTGTAGAATTTTAGGGTATTAGCTGCTAAGGTTTTAAGTTTGATAAAGAGCACCTTGGCGAAAAATGTGCTCTATTTCTGGGGAAAAGACGTATCTTCATTCCCATACCATTTCTTGGAATATGCGCTGGTTCCTATTCCCATTCCATTTCATCAAGATATCTCGCCATTCTATTCCCATTTCATTCCGGGCTTACGAAGAGTGGAATTATTCCGAATTCACCTTAATTGTGGAGTGGCGACTCTGCAACATTGGTGGCAAGCTACCATTCAAGATATGAGAATGCTTGCCAAGTGTGCTCCACGAAGGACCACGGATATCGTGCATCAATGGGTAAATTAATAAATATTGTGTGTATAATGTGCATACTACATATAACAACGTGGTGACTTCTTTGTATTACGGGAGATGAATTCGTATGGATGATTCGTGGTCACATCTTTAATGACGGTACGGTAGTTTGTTCGCAGGATTGACGGATTTTTTCGATCTTCCTTGGGCGAGCTCCTCAATCATAACTCGCTTCGTGGATACGGCGTAATTTTTTTATCTGCGTAGCAGAGTCGAATGTTGTATTTTGGAAAGCTCTGATGATCAGTGTGTTAAGACTGAGCCTTCGGCAAGCATGGGTCACTTGGATGATGGCGTTACCGATGAAAGCTTTGAGGTTGAGCAGCGCAATTTAAGCATTCGATATGTTGATGAACGATGATGATGATGATCACGAACGTGTTGGGCCAGCAAAAGTGCACTAAATGGCGATGATGATGTTATATAGAAAGCATTCAACATGAGTATGAACGCTTTGATGATGACCATGATAAAGATAGTGATGCATGTGGTTGCAGCAATGACATTTCCAAAGATATTTCTCATTGACAGTTGGGATTATACTACTGTCGAAAGTGTGAGACTAGTGATCAATGTGCTCATTATTATAATTGATGATAGTGGTAATGATTACCGCATTAAAACACAGCCGTCAGCGAGCAAAATTCCCATGTTCAAGGAAAAATTACGATTAGCTTAGTTCACCTGCACTTCACAGCGTCCATGCACACTCGTTTTCTTCCGGAAGTAAAGCTGTTGGTTCTTCGTCTTGGTCGTCCTGTTATTTCCTCACCTGTCTGTGTAGTTAGTTCAATGTCAGGTACTGTGTAGGCTCTTTCCCACAATATCTCAACTTGGAGCCAGTGAGGTGCTTTAAATAAATAAATAGATAGATAAATAAATACGTGAAAAGCATTTCTACTTGAACATTTGCATTTGTCATGGGGTATCAAGTTATAAAACTGCGGTGCAGACTCACTTGCAAAGAGAGGTCAATTGGGTTGGTCGGCTGGTTCCTGAAAAATACGCTCTACCGTCACGGCAGGTCGACCATGAATGGTGTGGCAGTAGAATATGTACAAAAAGAAATGTTAAGATGATACTTTTCTAGAGAAGTGAAAAAAAAGTGGTAGAATGTTGATGCTAAAAAAAAATCAATTCAATTGTTGTTGATTTGTTGGTAGCAACTTAAAAATGAGAGTAATAAACAAATGGTAAGTAATTATAAAAAAAAGAAAATAAATTACCTACCCCGAAGTTCTAACATCAGCTCTAAATTGACGAAGACTCACAATCACTTCTATACGAAGCAATGAACTGTTGCAGTTCCAATGGCCTGCAGTTCACTACTACTACTATTACTACTACTACCCATTTCCGATGGAGGCGGAAATGTTGTAGGCCCGTGTGCTCAGATTTGGGTGCATGTTAAAGAACCCCAGGTGGTCGAAATTTCCGGAGCCCTCCACTACGGCGTCTCTCATAATCATATGGTGGTTTTGGGACGTTAAACCCCACATATCATATATTACTACTACTACCACTACTATTACTACTACTACTACTAATACTACTACTACTATCACTACTACAATAATACTAGTAATACTACTGCTAGGACAACTGCTACTGCTGCTTGAAAGAATAAAAAAATGGCAGCATATCCACTGAGCGAATGATGGAGAGTGGGGTGAAGCATTCGTCCGTCCATTAGTTTTTGCTTCCATTCGTCTATGCGTCCGTCTGTGTGACCATCCATGCGTCCATCAGCCCGTCTGTGCGTGCGTCTGTTCGTGCGTCCGTCCCTGCTTTCGTCCATGCATCCGCCCCAGCGTCCGTTCATGCGTCCATCCATGCATCTGTCTGTGTGTCCATTCAACCTTCTATTCAACACTCTAAGTACCACCATCTCGCAATTTTTTTCATCATATATTCTTCTTACAGAAGCGCCGCCATCCAGCGCACATTCCAAGGACTAAACGAGAGGTGGCACACGCACACATTCTTACGGCTTGCGCTTCGGGTCTACTTCTCAACTTTAACCACATCGAGTTCATCGTAAATACTAGTTGACTGTTTTGACGGCACTGCGGCCCAACGCTCGCTAAACCTTTCTAAAACTAAGAAGCTTGCGCCCAGAGAGTATAACGTAGCAATCTTTTCTTTTCAGATTGTTCTCAATGTACATGTCAATGGCTGCTACTGAAAAATGAGAGACAGGAGAATTCGGCTTTTACTTTCTTACGGCTTGCGCTTGGTATCTACTTCCCACCTTTAACCACCTCGAGTTCATAGTATATGCTAGTTCATTGTATTCATGGCAGTGTCACTCAATGCTCGCTAAACTTTTCTAAAACTAAGGAGGTTACACCCAGCGAGTATAACCTAGTAACCCTTTCTTGTAAGATAGTGCTCAATGTACATGCCAATGGCTGCTAATGGAGATCGCAGCGTGCGCGTAAAGTAAACGCCGAATGCTCCTGTCTCTCATTCCCCATTAGCAGCCATTGGCATGTACAATGAGCACAATTTTTTTATTGTTCAACAACGCACAGAAGAAATCTCTCACCGGCACCACCTTGAAGGTCAAAATGTTATATTTGTTACACCCTACAACGGCTACGAGGGACGAACGGGTGCCGCTATAACGAGCTTCGCCCCTAAAATACAAGATGAGAATCATTGAAAGGAAGTGAAAAATTGAGGAGAATATACAAAACTATGTAGAAACCTTCCTGAAAGACGGAAAAGTGAAGATTCTGTACATTGCGAAAAAGTATTTTAAGACAGTGCAGAGCTGAGACAAACACAGTGACAGTGGACTGTGACAAAGATCATGACCCTGAAAATTAGCACTATAGAGACTTTGCATTCTGTGATTAGTAGATTGATGATAGAAGTTGGCAGGTGCATGAAATGGTCGATTCTCTCTGGTTAGGTTGTGCAGAATTAGAAAGTTTGCGCAACCGAGAAGGAAATGGCAGGATATTATTCCGTGAACTTGTTTCAAATGTGAAGAAGAAAACGCATCGTTGGCAAGCAACATCACCAACGCTTGGGTCTGATGCATCTGTGTCAAAAGAAAAGACGGGGGTTGGTATCTACTCTCCTTCTTTGGACTGGTTCTTTTCGATTCGACTCCCAGATTCTACCCCGGTATTCATTGCAGGCTCATTGGCTATTGTTCTTGCCCTATGAGAATTGCCCTCAAGCGAATTATTATCAATTATCATTACAGATTCATTATCAGTATGTAATGCACTTTCTGCGGCAGCAAATGCAGAGTTGATGAATACGTTTCGGCATTTAGTACCAAAAAACGTAAAAAAAACTACATTTGCTATAGGTACCGGGCTACCGCGGATTATATTTGAACGAAATGGCGGACTCTTTAGCAGCAGTACCCCTGAGTGGGCCCACCATCCAAGTTTTGCCAGATACGGCTTACGTGACAGCTCTAAGGTTCCGAAATGCTTCTTAGCAATGGAGAATGGGTAATTTGGATAAATTTAAAAATTCCGAGCATTTGAGGTATCGGTGGAATAAACAGTGGTGTGAATCTTGCCGGTTAGAGGTCCCTGATACCAGATGGTACTGTGCAGTTCCACAAATAAATTAATACCTTAACAAAGCTCAACTCAAGGCGTTACCGCTGAGCATTTTTGCAACGAAATTGAAACAACTGAATATTTTTTTTATTCTGTCATCGTTACATATATTACAGATGAGAGATTTTTAGTAGCCCCATTAGAAAAGCTAGGAATACAAGTAAATCTACCAGTACTTTTATCACTTGGTGGCACTTCATTTGGTTACTGCCACTGGGATATATGCTCCACTGTGTTTCATTACATTAACGCTACTAAAAACTTACCGTGCTAGTGAACCCTAGCCCTTTCAGATCTTTGTTTATAATTCGTAGCAATATTTGAACACATGCTAAGGAAACATTTTTGTTTATCGGTACTGTTATCTCTAAACTAATTTTCAGATTGCCTTTCATTTCATTTTAGTTTCATTTGGGTATCCTGCCACCCGGTTCTTGGCCCATACCCCTCTGTGGTTGCGCGCCATCTGAGGCCATCAGCATCAGCATCAGCTTAGGTACTGGGTTTTGGGCTTGACTCGCTCGCCTCGTGCTGATCGTCGCCGGCATCTGCTTGACCGTTGCTCTGTCCCGATCATGTTTTCATCGTAGGGCTACCGTCGCTACACACGCCAATAAATCCTTTTTGAAATGGTGGAGGATGCTGATATTCCCCGTCGCCCGAACCTGGGTGCTGCCATTCACCGTCACCTAAACCTGGAGCTGGGCAAACGCACGCTGCCTCCCATCATGGCCACCAACAACGCGAGACCTGGCTCTTCCACTCCATCCTCCAGCAACCCCGGCGTTCATCGCTTGCGAGAGGCCAAGCTCTTTAGCGGAGATGATAAGACCGACGTGGAAGACTGGTTCACTAACTACGAACTGGTGAGCACAAAGAACAAGTGGGATGACGTGGACAAGTTGACAAACGTCATCTTTTACCTCGCTGACATGGCCGAAATGTGGTATAACAACCACAAAAACTACATTACGACGTGGTCCATCTTCAAAACGTTGTTTGCTCACGTTTTTGGTTGACCCACTGTCCACAAGTCGACAGCCGAACAATGCTTGCGGACTCGCGCGCAGGAGCCAACGGAGTCGTTCACCAATTTCATCGAAGACGTTATCGGTCTTTGCAACCGTGTGAACACAACCATGCCCGAGTCGAGAGAAGATTCAGCACATCCTCAAAGGAATAAATGACGGTGCATTTCAGATGCTCCTGGCCTCTAATCCTGCCACCGTTGCGGAACTTGTCACTTTGTGTCAAAGTTTTGACGAGTTGAGGAAGCAGCGTGCCCTCACTTGGTCATTTTTCTCACACGCCGACTCGCTCTCCAGTCCTACTTCTGTTCCCGATCACTCACCAACTTTGCGAGAGAATAAAGACTTTGTACGTGATTTAGCTCAGCAACTGTCGTTGATTTTTTCACGCAGCAGCCGCCGTCTTCTCGTCTGCCCTCACCACTCCGCAACGTTATTGCCGAAGAGGTAGCTCAGGCTGTTCTCGTCGCTGCCCACCAGAAGCCTGTGGCCATGGCTGTTCCCCATGCACTGGCTATGCAGCCAGTTGCCGCGCCTCTTACGTATGCCCAGGTGGTACGCAGCAGACCCCGCCAACAGTATTTGCCACCCATGTCTTGACTTTCTCCCCACTCCGCCCCTCTTCGACACCTTGGGCCGCACCGCGAGTCAGCGATTCCTGGCGCACTCCTGATAATCGGCCGATCTGCCACGCCTGCGGTACTCCAGGACACGTGGATCGATATTGTAGTCATCGATTCCAACCTCTCCACGACGCTACTCGGCCGTTACCGTATGACCCACAGCACATGCACCTATCTGCTCTCAATTCCTTACCGGAGTAAGGCTACAGTAACCTCCCAGAGTCTAAGTTACCCCAGCCCCCATCTCAGACTCACTCTCCCCGCTCCCCGTCTCCTCGCAGGCGATCACTGTCTCAAATGCGTCTCCGACCCGCTTCCTCCAACCAGGAAAACTCACGCCGCAGTTCCAGAGGCAAGAACTGCGCCGTCGTCGAAATGCCCAAGTCATTGCACTTTACCTGCTAACGTCATCATGCCGTCAACAACTGCACACGCACTGAAGTTCAACTTTTGCACCTGTGTGACGAACCTTTGCACAAAACTCTTGAGTGGTCGCCACAACTCGTCGTGCGTGAGCACACTGAAATTCCGCCAGCCTCTCTTGCCGTTGTCTGTTTGCTGCGATGAGCATAACGATGCTACGGTAATGTTTACACCTTCCGACATTTTCATGAGCTGCAGAGCCGTTTCCTTGCCTTTCGCTACACTTGACGTCACTGCTGGCCGAAGCAATATTTTCGTCCACAACCCCCTTTCTGTCCCGCTTACGCTACTTGGCGGCGAATGTCTTGGCCCAGTGGAGTACATTGCTTCTTTATTCCTTATTATGCCAGACAAATCGTGCAGTAGCACCTCGACCGAACTTCATGCCTTTTCCCCACTAGAATGCTCGTCGAGGGACATCTCGAGTTCCATTGCCGACACCTTAAGTGCTCAAGAATGCGCCGAACTTCTTAATCTCCTCAAGCACTTCGCGAATTCATTCGACGTTTCTCAGCTCCAATAGGGTCACACTTCCGCAGTGCACCACTACATTGACACCGGTTCGCACCAGCCATTGCGTCAAAGTCCATACCGTGTCCCTGCTGCAGAACGTCACGTTACCAATGACCAGGTCAAAAAGATGCCACGCCGTCGTGTTATTCAACAATCTCACAGTCCTTGAGCATCTCGTGTCGTTCTAGTTCAAAAGAAGGATGGATCAATTCGGCTTTGCGTCGACTACCGGCGATTAAACAAGGTGACGCGGAAAGACATCTATTTATTAAAGCGCATCAACGACGCCCTTGACAGCCTCCAAGGAGCCGAATTCTTCTCCTCCTTAGACCTATAATCTGGATACTGTGAGGTTCCTATGGCAGAAGCTGATCACCAGAAACCTGCGTTCATTACATCAGATGGTCTGTACGAATTTAACGTGATGCCTTTTGGGCTTTGTAATGCTCCTGCCACGTTTGAACGACTCATGAGCACACTGCGTGGACTGAAGTGGTCTGTGAGTTTATGCTACCTCGAAGACATTGTCATTTTCTCCCCAAATTTTTCTACACATCTACTTCGGCTACAACTGGTTCTTACGTGTTTAACCAATGCTGTGCTCCAACTGAACCTTAAAAAGTTGCGCTTCGCCGTGGGAGAGCTGGCCATCTTAGGGCACATTGTGTCCAAGCGCGGTGTTCTACCCGATCCTGCAAAACTGCGAGCAGCCGCTGAGGTTCCGAAACCTACTACGCTGAAAGAATTATGCAGTTTCGTCGTACTGTGCTCGTACTTCCGGCTCTTCGTTAAAAATTTTGCGTTGATTCTGTTACCACTGACCAACCTCCTACGCAATGACGCCGACCTTTCATCCTGGTTTCTTTACTCCGACGTCGCGTTTGCCACGCTCCGTAGTCTGCTAACATCTCCTCCCATTCTTTGGCATTTCGACCCAACAGCTGCAACGGGAGTTCACAGAGACGCTAGCTGTGTTGGTCTTGGCACTGTCCTCGCCCAACGCAAGCCGCGCTGCTCTGAATACGTTGTCGCTTACGCGAGTCGCACGCTCACTAAAGCTGAAACTCATTACAGCGTTACTGAAAAAGAATGCTTATCACTAGTGTGGGCGCTTCTTAAGGTCCGCGCTTATTTGTACGGTCGCCCATTCGACCTGATAACAGACCACCATGCACTTTGTTGGCTGGCCACATTGAAAGATCCCTCTGGCCGCCTAGCTCGGCGGGCACTGCAAATCCAGGAGTATGACATTCGCGTTATCTATCGCAGCGGCGCAAGCATTCCGACGCCGGCGCCCTGTTTTGTTCCCCTTCACCTCTCGACTCGGCCTGTGAAACCATTGGTACCAACTCTGTGCCATCTCTCGACTTCGACTCATTTGCCAGTGAACGACACAAGGACTCGTGGATCGCTTCCTTTTTTGACTGGCTCTCTGGATTGTCAACCACTGCGGTATCACAAATTTTCTAACGTCAAGCTGCTCATATCGCCAGTCACGATTGGCTGCTACACCGACGCAACTTCGCCCCTGAAGGTCGTAAGTGGCTCTTCGTTCCCCGCAGCTTGCGATCACAAATATGCACCTCCTTTCACGACGATTGGCAATGAGGTCATGCCGGAGTATTCAAAACTCACGGACGCCTTCGCCATCGCTTCTACTGGCAAGGAAAGTATAATTTTGTTCGAAAATTTGTTATGAGTTGCCTTGATTGTTAACGCCGCAAATCCCCGCCTTTCCACACGTCCGGTGCACTTCAACTGCTTCCGTGCCCTGCCAAACCTTTCGATCGGATCGAAATTGATCTCTATGGCCCTCTACCGACAAGATCAGATGAAAATTGGTGTATCATATTCGCCATGGACCATCTTACACACTACGCATAGACTGCCGCCGTTCCAAGTGCCACTGCGTGGGACGTAGCGTCCTTCGTCCTTCATCGCTTCATACTACGACATGGTGCACCTCGAGCACTAGTAACTGACCGAGGTCGAGCCTTCGTATCAGAAGTCGTCACGGCTCTGCTTTCTGAATGTCATGTTGTTCATCGCAAGACCACGGCATAGCACCCGCAGACTAACGTGCTCACGGAGAGGTTTAACCGCACCCTCGGCGATATGCTCGCGATGTATGTGACATCTGACAATCTTAACTGGGATCGCATTCTTCCATTCATCACGTTCGCATAGAACACAACGACACAGTCTACCACTGGATTTTCACCTTTCTTTCTTTTTATGGACGCCAAACATCCCTCGCCATCAACACTCTCCTTCCATACCGTCCGGACGCATCCGAATGCCTATCTGTGTCGGAAGCAGCCCTAAAAGCGGAAGAGTGTCGTCAACTCGTACGCACCTTTACGTCACAAGAACAGCAGCGCCAGAAAGAAAACAACGCCGACTCTTCACGAAGCCCCAGCTATTCCCCTAGATTACTTGTATGGCTGGCTGTTCCTTACGAAACCCCCGGCGTTTCCTCAAAACTCATCCTGAAGTTCGAGAGCCCTTACCGCGTTTTGGAGCGAACCTCGCCGGTGAATTTTCTCATTGAGCCACTTTCTCCATCTAACGACATGCGCTGGCGTGGACGTGATATCATCCACATCGCCCGCCTTAAGTCATATCATAGCCTTCTGTCTCCAGACTCTTAGATCGCCAGGATGGCTCTTCTTCGGCGGGGGTAAATAGTAAAAAATAAAACGCATCGTTGGCAAGCAACATCGCAATCGCTTGGGTACTGGGTTCTGGGCTTGACTCGCTCGCCTCGTGCTGATCGTCGCCAGCATCTGCTTGACCTTTGCTCTGTTTTCATTGTAGGGCCACCGTCGCAACACACGCCAATAAACTCCTTTTCGCTAAATAATTAATAAGTCAGTGTGATTTCATAGGCTGTGAAGTGATGGCAATAACAATAATCTGGCTATGCCTGAACTGAATCCAGAGGGACTTCTACCGAAAGACCTCACAGGGGCACCTGCGCAAGTAGGCGTTTGGTGTGTAGCGACACCACGGACCCGAGCTAAAGGGGGAGGTTTCGGCTCCCTCCCACGCTTAGCCGTGCGTGGCTGAGCCGTGTCCGGGGAAAAGGGGATCCTGGGGGTTCAGCTGAAGCTGGGTGCTTGGACATTTAGACCCGTCGGCAGAGGCAACACACCCCTTTGGCCCAGGCTTCACGTACACGGCACACCCGGATTGACCCACAGGGGGGGAATTGGCAGTCGCCTTTTCCTGTCTCCTCCTCACATCTTCGTTTTTTTTCTTACATTAAATCTTTCCTGTCCTCTACTCTCTTCCATTTTTTCCGTGTTTCCTGGCGGCAAAGTTAACCCTGTGTGGCTATCCTACCTTGAATACACCATATTCGGTTATAGTGGTGGTGTACAGCTGGGCCTGCGCTTACAGACCCGGCAGCGTCTCCTTGTAAGCCTCCATGGTGGGTGGCTGGCGCCGCTGCCAAAAATAAACATCTTCCTATTGCTTTGATATAATTGATGTGTGGTGTTTAACGTCCAAAAACCACCAAATGATTATGAGAGACGCCATAGAGGAGGACTCCGGAAATTTCAACCACCTGGGGTTCTTCACCTTGCACATAAATCTGAGCACACGGGCCTACAACATTTCCGCCTCCGTCGGAAATGCAGCCGCCGCAGCCGGGATCATTTTCATATGGCTAGTTCCTTCCCCTCACTCCCTGATCGCCCTCAGAAAAGAGGGCGCACCGATGAAGTCTTCCAGTTTTTTGGTCACCAGAGACTATCCTTTACCCGATTCCACGTTATCCGCGCTGACACACCCGGCAAACCAGTGCGCACGCTTTCACCTTTTCTAGTTTTAAAGTATTTGACAGAAATCTTTAGCCCAGGATATAAAGCATCGAGAATGGCAAGTGGTGACCTCCGGTTGCGACCAGAAAAAATATGATAAGCTGTCTAATCTAGTGAAATTTGGAGATACCAAATTATTAGTAACCCCACACCGAACCATGAACACAACCCGTGACGTTGTTTCAGATGATGACCTCTTAGGGCTGACGGAAGTTGAACTCTTGGAGGGTTTCAGCGAACAGAATGTCATCAACGTGAAACGAATCAGGATGAGGCGCGATGGCAAAAAAGTCCAGACTGAGCACCTGATACTTACTTTCAATTCAAGTGTACTGCCCGACTCCGTTGAGACTGAGTACATTAGGCTTCGAGTGAGGCCATATATACCAAACGCTCTCCTAAGTTTCAAATGCCAGTGGTTCGGCCTCAGTTCACAGAACTGCCGAGGCCACCTAACTGGCGCCAAATGCAGTGCTGAAAACACGCATCTGATGCCTGTGAAAACTGTCTTCACTGTGCGAACTGTTATGTGGAGCATGCCGCATACTCTTGGTCATGCCTATGCTAGCAAAAAAAGAAAAAGAAATTGTCACATTCAAAATAAAACAAAACGCTTCCTTTAAGGAGGCACGAAGGCAGGTGTCCTGCCTACCGGAAACCAGCTTTGCCGAAGTGGCGCGTCAAGGGGAGCGCCACGACGGCCCACGGTGGCTTTCTGGCACACGCGTAGTGACCCAGCGGTGATGCCATCTGCCCCCTCGGCAGTTGCAGCCAGTGCTGCTCCGGCATCCAAGAAGGACCCACCAACCTCCGGGCCGGGGGCCGCGAATGCCTCGTCTTCTGAGGCGAGGCCCTCAAAATAAGTGCAGCGCTCGCAATACCGCGTGTTCAGAACCTCGCAAGAGGCAATGTACACAACACCAGGCGTGAGGGCGCAGCAAGCACCTAAGAATCGGCGCGACTCTGTCAACCGATCCAAAAAAGAAAAATCTAGTGTCACAGCCCCTGGAGAGGGCCCGTGAGCTAATTTTCCATCCTTGAGAACACAGCACGAAACACTTTTAAAATGGACACACAGATCTTACAGTGGAATGTGAGAGGGCTTCTCCATAACCTCGATGATATTAGAGAACTCCTTAATAAACATACTCCAAAGGTGCTGTGTGTTGAGGAAACACATTTCAAGTCCACAAAAAAGCTTTCTAAAGCAATATGCCATCTTCCGCAAAGACCGTGACGACGCAGCCACCTCGTCGGGCGGTGTCGCTATAATAGTTGATAAAGGTGTAGCCTGTAAGCAATTAAACCTCCGAACTTCTCTTGAGGCAGTTGCTGTCCGAGCAGTGCTGTTCGGGAAGCTACTAGCAATTACTTCTCTTTACATTCCTCGGTGCTATCAACTTTCGAAGACACATTTTCAAAGCTTCATTGATGAACTTCCTTCGCCATATATAGCCGTAGGTGATCTAAATGCACATAATTCCTTATAGGGTGACTCCCGTTTTGATGCATGAGGACGCCTAATAGATCATTTTCTGTTTTCGTCAGGTGCATGTTTACTTAACAAAAAGAATCAACATATTATAGCACTACGCACAACACATACTCTTCTATAGACCTGAGTATTGTCTCAAGTACATTAATTCCATATCTGGAGTGGTCTGTTCACAAGAACCCCTTTGGGAGTGACCACTTTCCGATTATGTTGAAGCTAACAAAAGAAGATACATGCTCGCCTGACTTTCCTGGTTGGAACGCCAAGTCAGCCAACTGGGAACTGTTCCGAGAAAACGCATTTATAGTTGGAGATGATATTGCTGATTTTAATATAGACGATGCTGTGGCATACCTAACAGGTTTTATTATTGACGCTGCAGTGAAATGTATTAAGCAAACTAACGGAATGACCAATAAGCGTCGCATCCGATGGTGGAACGACGATTGTCGGAAAGCACGTAATAGTCAAAATAAAGCTTGTAGATTACTCCGAAATTACCCAACGGCTTAAAACCTCGTCAAATTCAAACAGGTCAAGTCACAAGCCAGGAGAACGCGCCGTCTTGCAAAGAAAGAAATTTGAAATAGGCACATCTCTGGTATCAATTCTTACACCGACGAAACAAAGGTTTGGATTAGGGTAAGCAATTTAATGGGTTGGAAGTCGCCCCCCCTACAATTGGTAAATAGCCGAGGTGAGAGCCTGGAGGAGCAGTCGGACTGCCTCGGTGAACAATTTGAATATATCTCAAGTGCATCAAACTATACAGAAACCGTCTTAAAATTCAAAGAACGCAAAGAGCGGCAGCCCCTTATATGTAAACGTCCATCCAGTGAGACTTACAACTGCCCATTTACATTAGCTCAACTTAAGGCATCTGTTGCGTGCTGCAACAACTCGGCGCCAGGTGTCGATCGTAGAACGTACGAAATGGTCAAGTACCTTCACCCTGTAGCACTAAAACACTCCTAACCCTCTTCAATATCATGTGGGAAGCTGGGTATCTTCCTTTGTCATGGAAAGAAGCTATAGTCATCCTGGTACTTAAACAAGGCAAAGACCCGTCCTGGGGCACCAGCTACGGACCAACAGCGCTAACAAGCTGTCTATGCAAACTATATGAGAAAATGATGAACCGGCGCTTAATCCAATTTCTAGAAAGTAACACTATACTAGACCCCCTTCAGTGTGGTTTCAGAGAGAGGAAGTCGACAATAGACCACCCTGTTCGCATAGAGACATGCATCAGAGATACATTTATTCAGAGGAAGTTTGTACTTTCGGAATTCCTAGACTTAGAGAAGGCGTACAATACCACATGGCGATTCGGGATTCTACAAAATTTCTCTGCCATGGGCATCCATGGGAACATGCTAAACACAATTAAAAGTTATCTGTCTAACCGAACCTTTCGCGTAAAAGTGGGACATGCTCTCTCTCGATCATTCACCCAAGAGACTGGTATTCCGCAAGGGGGCGTGCTTAGTTGCATATTCTTGTAAAAGTGAACTCCCTGCAGTCAGTCGCTCAAAGCGCGATGTTTTATTCCGTGTATGTTGATGATGTGCAGGTGAGTTCCAAATCATGCAATATGTATATCCGCGAACGACAAGTGCAGCTTGAAATGAATGAATAAATTCTCTAAATGGGTGGATGAGAACGGTTTTAAAATAAACACCAAAAAAAGTACTTGCGTACTCTTCTCCAACAAACGAGGGGTAATGCCACTACCGAATATTGCGATCAAGGGAGACCAACTCTCTGTGAGCAGCGTGCATAAATTCTTGTGATTCTCTTTAGATACTAAGCTCGCGTTTATTCTCCATAGTAAATATGTCAAGATAAAGTGTTTGAAACTGATGAACGTCCTAAATCTCCTATCACGCACAACATAGGGTAGTGATTGAAAGTGCCTCTTGAACTTGTACAAAAGCCTTGTTGTGTCGCGTCTTGATTATGTCTCTATAATTTATCATTCCGCAACGCCAAGTGCATTAAAAATCTAAGACCCCGTTCACCATTTGGGAATCCGACTAGCAACCGGTGCTTTCAGGACAAGTCCGATCCTGAGCCTCTATGTAGAGTCGAATCAGTGGTAACTTCACCTGCAGCAATCCTATAGCAGTTTCACGTATTTTATAAAGGTACGCGCAACCATCAAGCATCCTTCTCATTCAACTATAAACGATATGACCACTGCCACCCTCTTCCATATTCGACCCGCTGTGAGAAAGCCATTTTATTTGCGTGTGAGAAACTTAAGTGAAGAAATGGGTGTTCCACTGCTAGAACTTTGTCCCACGCCCACAGAAAAACTTTTACCGCCGTGACAGTGGCAGCTTATACACTGTGACGCCTCATTTGTCGAGATCACTAAACACGCACCAGAAGCACATATTAAAATGCATTTCCGACAACTCCAGTCAAACTACTCATGCGTAGAGTTTAATACCGATGCTTCTTAGTCGCATGCAGGGGTGGCTTGTGCAGCCTTCGGACCAGCCTTCTCGGAATTCGGTGTACTGCACCCGGAAACAAGTATATTTACGACTGAGGGTTATGCAGTATTGTTGGCTGTGAAGCATATGCACAAATCAAACACACAAAAATCAAGTATATTTAGACTCGTTAAGTGATCTTAAGCATCGTAAATGCATTAAGGTCGCTTTTTAGATTCTGATATCTGATAATAATTGAGTTGTATTGCGTCCTGTGTACTGCGTATATGTCCAACCAGCATATCACTATTTGCTGGGTACTTGGCCATAGAAGTATCGAGGGCAATGCGTTAGCTGACCAAATGGCCACGTCAATTATATTGCGCGCTATTAACACTACTGCTGCCGCCCCTGCAGTGGACCTGAAACCCTTCCTACGTAAGAAAGTGTGAAACCACTGGCAACGCTTGTGGGACACAGAAATGAATAATAAGCTTCACTTCATTAAGCCTTAGTTAGTTTGCTGACCCTGCGCTACGAGAATACGGTGAACTGATGTCCTATTCCGTCGCCTCAGAATAGGACACACTTATGGTACCCATAGCTTTCTGCTGACTGGCCATGTACCTCCTACTTATGATAGATGTGGCGAGAAGCTAACCGTCCTCCACGTCCTCCTGGAGTGTCCGGAAGCTAAAAGAGAAAGAAATAAATCTTTTCCTTTAGCATTCCGCTAGCATCTTCCTTTACATCCTATATGTTTATTGATTTATTTTTATTTATTCAATACATACTGCAGACCACAGTTGTGGTCCTGGCAGGATGAGCACTTGAATAGCACAATAATACAAAATTAGCAAAAGGGACAAAAAATGAAGGGCGGACATTGCATTGTCAATCCAACACATAATTAACAACACTAACAAAAAATGGGGCTATACAGTATCTAATAAGTATGGCTCAGCAATGGGATTCCATTCAGCCACGGTGCGCGGGAAAAATGAAAATTTGTAAGTATCGGTATGCGCTTCGTATGATGTTAGCGATCTAGGGTTATGGTGCCGCGTGTATTTGTGGTCAGGGCGGATATATACAGGGAGGGGTCGATAGCCAATTCATGTTTAGTAAGTGAGCAGAGGAAATCGAAACGAAATTTTTGTCTTCTTAACTGAGTCTTGGGAATGTTATTGGCAATCATTATTTCAGAGGGAGAATCAGTGCGACGAAATTTTGAAAAAATGAACCTAACAGCTTTCCTCTGAATCTTTTCCAATTTATCTATGTTATTTTTAGTATACGGGTCCCATACTACAGCAGCATACTCAAGTTTCGGTCTAACGTGTGAATGATAGCAAAGAAGTTTAACACTTGGAGGCGAATTACGAAGTTTGTGTCTCAAGAAACACAGTTTTCGAAAGGCGGAGGAGCAGATGTTTTCTATGTGCAAGTTCCAGGAAAGATTACTAGTGAACGTTACGCCTAAGTATTTGAAGCTGTTGACTTGGTTCACCACGCATGATCTCAGTGTGTACTGAAATTGGAATGGAGATTTTTTGTGCGTTATACGGTGGGAAACAGTTTTCTCTGCGTTGACAACCATGCCCCAATCCCTGCACCAACTGTATATATTTTCCAGGTTTGTGTTAAGTTCTATTTGACCTTGCATGCTGGAGATTTCGCGGAATAAAATACAGTCATTTGCAAACAGCCCGACATGAGTGGTGGGTGTAACTACAGTGACGATATCATTGTTGTATAACAGAAAAAGCAACGGCCCCAGAACACTACCTTGAGGCACACCGGATGTGACAGGAAGACAGCTCGAGGCATGACCATCAATCAAGACATACTGCTCTCTATTCATCAGATACCTAGACACCCACGCTACCAAACTTTCGCGAAGATTTATATTTTTCAATTTTTGAATTAGTTTGTCATGAGGAACTTTGTCAAAGGCTTTGCTAAGATCAAGAAAAATTGTGTCTACCTGAACATTATTATCAAGGGCTTTTGCAAACTCGTGTGTGACGGTGACCAGTTGAGTCACAGTTGAATAGCCTTTCCTAAAACCATGTTGGAAGCTTGTTAGAATCGAGTGTCTTTCAAGGAATTCAAGAATACGGTTGGCTATGGTATGTTCAATTTTTTTGCAGCATGTTGAAGTTAAAGATATAGGACGGTAGTTATCCGGAATTAATCGATCCCCTTTTTTAAAGATAGGGATGACTCTAGCGATCCTCCAGTCACGTGGTAGTGTTGGAGTTAACAGGGACGCTTGGAAGATTACAAAAAAAAAATCTGGCGACGCATTCAGCATAACGCTGAAGAAACACATTGGGAAGGTCATCAGGACCACAGCATTTCTTTGCTTTCAAGTTTAAAAGCATTGAAACCAAACCAGAATAAGAAATGAAATTCGCTTCACATGGTTCAAACAAAAACGTTTCTGGTACACATATTGCTGAATTGGCAAACACGCTCTGAAAATAACTGTTGAAGTGATTTGCGATGTCACTGCGATTTGTAACTGTGCGCCCTTTGACAGAAATTGACGTCACTGGCTTTTTGTTATCGGATAGATAACTCCAGAACTTTGTTGGGTCGCTTTTAATAAAGTTTGGCATTAACGTTTTAAAGTAATAGTCTTTGGATTGTTGCACTTCACTTGCCAGGCTTCTTTGTAGCTTTTGGATCGCATCTCACTGGGCATGCCTCTTTTTCAATTTTTTAATTTTCCGCTTTAGATGGATGATACTGCGTGTCATCCAAGGTGTGCGTTTGTTAGTTTTTTTGCGTTTGTTCGGTACAAAGTTGGTGATACAGTAGCGGCATACTTCCAAAAACGATCCCAAAGAGCGCATGCGTCATTGACATCATTGATGAAGTCAACTAAGGCCGCTTCCATATGTTCAATCACGCAAGTGTCGTTTGCTCTAGAATAATCTTTAAAAGTTGGAACGGACGGTTTTTTATAACAAACGAATTTCAGGAGCGGAATAGATACGCTGACAAGGCTATGATCCGATAACCCTTGTTCTATTAAAACAGAGTGTTCAGAAAAGTCGCGATTCACAAACACCAAGTCTAAAATAGAGCTCGACTGTCCTTGTACACGAGTAGGTTGTTTGACTAGTTGAATTAGGTCGTGTGTGAGCATGTTGTTAAAAATAGCATTCTCATTTTTGTTAGGCTGTGAACAAGTTTGCAACCGGTCCCAGTTGATGGTAGGCAAATTGAAATCACCTATTAAAAATATTTTTTTGTTAAGATACAGGGACATATGTGCTTGCAACGTGATTAGATAATCTGGAGCTGAGTCTGGAGGCCTGTAGCACGCGTACAAAAGAAAGCTAAGGCCCCAGCACGTAATCTGTGGGCATAAACATTCAAGACTGCCCATATCTGCTAGAATCCTAGCCTCTAATGGCGGCTTCACTAGGACGGCTACGCCCCCTCCTCTGGTGGCCCTGTCTTTGCGAAATACGTTGTAATGGGGCGGAAAAACTTCTTCATCACCTATTTCACTTTTCAACCAAGTTTCAGTTATTACGGCTATGTGCGGATCATGTTGCAATAATTGAATTTCCAGTGAATCTATCTTATTAATTATACTGCGTGCATTTATATTCAGTAGCCTTAGTCGTTTTTCACTTACCACATTTTTTGTGTTTGAGCAAGACGATGTGATCCTCGCAGTGAAAGAATCGGCGGAGCGTACAGTTGAGACGCTGACATGCCTTTCAATTAGCTCTGTAATTGTCCTTGGCTTCGCGTAATTGAGCGGCTTGACTCTGCGATTTCGTTTTTTTGGGCAGGAACTTCGTCGTTTTTTTCGTCATCCCAGACATAGGCCTTTTCGTTTATGTATAATCTATCAAAACTAAGCGAAGTTTTCTCTCCATTTTCGCGGTTTTCCTTAGAACTTTGCCAGAGCTTCCTCCTCAACTCTCTCACTCTTTTTGAAACATCCTCGCCTATCGAATAATTTGTGCCTTTTAATTTGATTCCTTTTTTCAAAATGGCAACTTTGTTCCTTGCGTCCAGCAGCTTGAAAATTACTGGCCCTACATTTCTGGGCGATGGTCTTCCCAGCCTATGAATGCGCTCTATACCCCCAGGATCCAAATCAAGAATGCCTTTGACTATCTCTTGGTTTACAGTATGTTCCAACGTGTCGCTACTTTCGTCTTCAGCTTCAGGTAATCCGTAAATGATAAGGTTAGACCTTCTGCTACGATTCTTGAGGTCATCTAGCTTGTTCTCAAGGGTTTGAATTGTAGTAGACATAGAAGCAATCTGTTCTTGGCACGAGGAGACCTTGGTTTCAAGCACTGTTAAGGCATCAAGTTTCCTTTCAATATCTCCAAGCCGCTTTTCTTTGATTTCTTTAATATCATTAGCAATTTCGTTAAGTTGTTTCGCTATTTTAGCCAGGTCTGGACCACGGTTGGTCTCAATCTCCCCTACTAGCAAGAGTATCTTCCAGCAAAACGAAGCAGCGTCATACATCAAGCAACAAATCTCTGAACAGAAAAGCCGTGGGCACGGCAGCACCACCACAAACGGATCGCTAGAGCAAAAGCACTTTCCGTAACGCTTTCTCACCTGTATAATAAACAGGAACGGGTTAGCAGCGGTCCGCATGTTTGTGGTGCCACTGTGCCCAGTGATCGTGCCTTGAGCAGGGTTTCCTTTTATAGCCGAGTAGACGGGTGTCGTCATCCGCAGCCCCATCACGTGACGTTCTGCGCGCGCAGTGGACGAGTGACGGGGCATAAAAGTCCATGACAACCCTTCCAAGTGGTACAGCACGAGGCAGTCGGTCCTCTCTTGGTCATGCGCCGTGGAACCGGCATTGCACTTGCCACGTCGCGTGGCGTTGACGTTATGCAGGAGGCGAAAAACCTGTATAATAAACAGGAATGGGTTAGCAGCGGTCCGCATGTTTGTGGTGCCACCGTGCCCAGTTTCTCGGCGAAGAGCCGCTTTTTGATGCAAAATCAGTTCTAAGCTTTATTAAAGGATGTAGTATTGAATGTTTTTAGCCCAACAAGTTCATAGCCCATCCTCTGTCCAGAAGATGCCGCTGTGATAGCAGCTTTCAATGAGCCTAGGCCTTCATGGTCTTGTTATAAGGGCTGTTCCGAGGCACTGGGGCACCACGCCATGTTTTTATTTCATATATGTATCATTTTTAAAGCATGTTTTGTCTCCATAGCACGCATCATTTTTCATTGCCACAATTTTACTGTATGTATATTTTTACGCACTTACAGTGACTGTTTTAGGCCCATTTAGAGCCACGTACATCTGTTTTATCCACAATGCCTATCGCACAGTTCATTATCATCGCTCTGGCCCTCTTTGGCCACATCTGGCCCTTGCGCCAATAAACTCCACTAATATATCTATTCTAGCGAAAGAATGATTGTAAATGTTTATGTTTTGGCCTCGCCTATTGGTGTCACTGCCAGCATTAGCAATGCCATCTCAGATGACAGATGGATATTCAAGTATAAAACTTACTACGGTGTACAATTGTAGAAGGCTCTAGGTGAACTGAATTCTCGAGAGATTCTACAAACAGAGCCGAGTGAATGGAAGCCATGCATGGCAGCACGCTTAGCCTGAGCAGAAAAGTTTAGCATTGTATTAAAAAAAGCAAAATCAGAGAATACTTACACGTTACATAAATACTTGGTATTGACAAAGCATTAAAATGACACGATGGACATTTTGTGAGATATACTCATGAATTTGATCCTTGATGTATTTAGGTGAATGTTATTCGGAGAAAACACAATTAAGGCTGCAGCAAGCGACAGTGGTTAACACAAAGAATTACCTTAAATGTCGCTATGTCATCAGCATATAAAAGAGAAGAACAACGAATTACAAAAATATACCCTTAATGTAAATATAAAAGTAAAAGTAGGCCTAATACCTACCATTAAGTGACTCCACTAGTTACTTTGTACAAAGAATATACTTGGCTGTTCACAGCAACATAACAAGATCTATTATGCAGACAGCTGTGCAAGAGATTCACAGCAAGTGAGTCAACATCGAAGTTTGAAGGATTAAAAAAACAAGGAGTGGCTGAGTACGTCAAAAGAAGTGCTCAGGTGAAACAATAGTGAAATGGCGGCCGTGCAGATAGACACGAAGTTTATGTACTGACCATATGATGGCGAGGCTATCCTGCTCGGTGATCGTGTAGTTCCTCTCGGCTGTCTAGAGGACGTGGTTGGCGTATGCAATGACTCGCTCTCGCGAGGAGTCGTGGCGTGGCAGGAACACGGCTCTTAAACGAAGGCTGCTAGCGTCTGTGTGCATGCAGAAAAGTTGGTGCATCATCGCGAAAATGGGAATGTACAAGATTGAACGTGAGGGCACTAATCAACATGTCGAAAACCGTTTCCCATTCCTGAGAGCACTCAAAGGGACAACTGGAAGCAAGCAGCCTACGAAGTGGCGCAGCTATGGAGGCAAAGGTTGGTGTGAATCGCCGAAAGTAAAAGGCGAGACTAAAGGAACTTCGCAAACCGTCCGATTTGTCAGGGCGATGGAAGTGAAGCACTGCAGCAGTTTTATCATGGTCTGCACCAATTCCGTCTTTGCTCACGACATGACCGAAGGCCTTGATAGATCTGCTAGCTAAATGGCACTTCTTGGTATTAATATGAAGACCAGCGCCCTCAAGACAAGTCAGAACCTTGTCCAAGCGTTGCAGATGTTGAGGAAACGGCAATGAAACACAACATTAACGAAACATAGGCAAGTCTTCAATTTCAGGCAATGGAGCAGGGTGTCAATCATGCGCTCAAAATTCGCGGGCGCATTGCATAGACCGAAAGGCATAGCATGAAATTCGTATGGGCCATCTGGGGTTTCAAGCGCAGTTTTTTATCATCTTCATGCATGAGGATTTGCCAATAGCCAAAATTCAAGTCGAGACTCGAAAAGAATTCAGCACTATGTAAAGAATCGAGGGCGTCATTGTTGCGAGGCATGGGGTATACGTCCTTTTAGTGATCCTATTTTGGGCCCGGTAATCGACGCAAATTGTACTAATAATCTTTTTTACGCACCAAAACAATGAGGGATAACCAAGGACTGGTTGAGGGTCGGATTGTTTCCCGTTGCAGCATATCGTCTACGTTTTTTTTAATGATTTTTCGTTTGGTCAGGGGGACACGGTATGGACGGCGCTACCCAATGGATCTTCCGTCGGTCTGAATACGATGTGCTGTTGCGGTAGTCTGGTCCAAAGTCGATGAATAGGCGTTAAAAGAGTTTGCATGCTTTTTCAACAATCCGAGTAGCTGTCGCTTCTGTGAGCCTGTTAAGTCTCTGTTTATGTCTGCTGCAAAGGCTGAGGAAGCAGCATGATCAGGAGATTGGCCTTTAGGGGAGATGGGGGTAAAAGGCACGACACACACGGGCTCCAGATCGGCAGCGCAGGCGACAGTAGTGCCCCGCGGAAGTAAAATTTTATCTTGTGTGGTGTTCGTAGCAGCGAGGACTGCCGATTCATTGTTGAAGCGAGCCACGTCTGATGCGAGAGATATGCTTTTATTAGGGCAATGGGGTGACGGGGCGACCAAAATATCACCAGAGGCAACGTCGTTGGAAAGAATTGAGACTAATTAC
Source organism: Rhipicephalus microplus (assembly GCF_043290135.1). Classification (NCBI taxonomy): domain Eukaryota; kingdom Metazoa; phylum Arthropoda; class Arachnida; order Ixodida; family Ixodidae; genus Rhipicephalus; species Rhipicephalus microplus. Next base: position 207,366,957 of record NC_134702.1, read on the forward strand.
TGTCTGGGTAGTAGCTCGATGTCTAAAGCGGCGATGAGTTGAAGTGGCCTGTGTGATTTGTTGCTGAGCAAGTGCTCTGTGTCAGTATAATAAGTATAATAGACGACACGTTGTGCACAACAAATAGCCGCCAAAGCAAAAGAATGTCCCAGCCTATAATGAGTTGGTGGGAGCACGAGGATAGCACAGAAAATTCTTTATGAGGAAGAGTGTTGTTGATTAGCAAACGGGCATTACAGAGAGCAGAAGGGCAAATTGTTGTTCCCGGGGCTGTAACAAGTGTTGGTCGATCATAAGGCGTCGGGAAGTTTTGAAGACGGGCCTACAAATCAGCACAATTAGTAGAAAACGTAGCCGCAGTGTCCAACAAAGCATCAATGTCCACTCCCTCAACTGTGACTGAAATCATATTGTAAGGGCGCGCTGGAGGAATTTGAGTCCTGTGTTGGAATGCAGTTTGTCATCCTAAAACTTGATTGCTTAGTTTTTCGGACGACGTTCAGAGGCTAGGGAGGCAGGCTGAAGCGGAGACGAGGAGCGGCGGTAGGGCTGACTGTGAATGACGTCGGGTTGATCGATCACTACTGCGCAGTTCATACAATGCTGGCCGAGATGAAGACCAATGCAGCGGTGACGAATAACGGTGGCCCTGGTACAAGGCTCTTACGATAAAGTCCCGTTTGCGCATGTCGTATACCCTCGACGCTCGGCTTGCTGGCGCTTGCGGCAAAAGCGTGAAATGTGACCGCAATAGCCGCAATGTTAGCACGTAGGGCGAGTCAATCGCCAAGGCGGGTAGTAGCTTGCGTTAGTTGCACCGAGATGGAGAGCAGTGAGATGGACAGATGAAGGGCTCAGGCGGGGGTGTTGGAAAGCTCGTTGGAAAGCTAGTAGAAGTTGTGGCCGCAACCGATGCGTACCTTCGTGGTGGCGACGTCAAACTGACGTTGCCTAATGGCGCGGCGGCGCCATGCGAAATGATGGGAGAGTGTGAGCGGCAGTATGCTGGAGGTGGGCCGTGTTGGTCGTAGGCGTGAGCTCCTGCCTGATGAAATTCCGCCATGACGTTGAAGAAGACTGAATGGGACACGATGCTGGTAGTGCGAATTCAATTGATTTTAATTCTTCGCGTATAATCGGCCTTATCGTGTATTGTAGGTTTGGATGAGCCGTAATACGGGCTGCTTTATTGTCCGGTTGGAGGTGCATAGACACGAGTTAGTCGAGGCGCTGATAGGTTGTCACAACGTTAGCAACGGTAGCTGGATTCTGGTTTGCAAGGGAATTGAATGCGACGAGTGCAATCTTCTTAAAAAGCTGGCGTACCTTGTCTGACTCTGTGATTGATGTATCAACCCTGCCACAAAGTGCAAGAACATCCTCGTTGTAAGATGTATACGATTCCCTAATGTGCTGTTTCTGAACCGCGAGAGCTTTCTTTGCAAGAGCCAAAAGAGCAGACGGTCTGCCAGAGACATAGCGAAGCTGATCATTGAAGGCTGTCCAGTCAGGGATGTCGATGAGGTGGTTGAAGAACCATGTCTTCACGGCACCCGGAAGGTAGACTGATAAGTGAGTGAGTTTGTAGGTGTTGTCTTACTGGTTAGCAGTGCCAACACGTTTAAAATCATCCAGACATTCCTCCACATGTTCCCCGCGCATACCTGCGAAGGGATGGGGCTCACGCTGGAGGCTGTTAATCACGTGAGAAGGCGTGGCATGCGGTGGCTGAGTGGGAACGGCTGCAGCACCGACCTCGTCTTGCTGCGACACACTCCCGGACAGCTGGCCCAAGCGGTGACGTGAGCGAAACTCCATGGGGTAGAGTGGTCGAGATGACAACGGGAGATCGAACAGCACCCTTCACCACGTATGATGTCCAGGTTTCGAATAGTTTTATTAGTTCCAAGGAACTGGCAGCCGACAGCTACGATGAACGAACCAAGACGATGATCCTACGCGACAACGATGCGGTTGCATGAGCAACACGTAATATTGATGATAATGTACTAATAAAAAAATGGGTATACTAAATGTCCACAATACTTCTAAATCTCAGCTTGGTTGTGAAAGATTTTTTTTATTACGATGCAATACAAGAACTGTGGTGCCGTCTATATAGCCGTTTGGCGAGAGCTCGGCAACAGCTGAACCCTTGTTTCCGCTGGCTGAATAGACAACAGTTGGCCTTCTTGTGCGGGCGATCTTTATGCTTCAGTGCACTTACTTATAGGTTCAGGGTAAAACCAGCGAGGATATTTAAGACGTTTGGTTGTAAGTTGAGACATAAACGTACGCACGCTGTTTATTACAAGCTCCGTAATATGCTCAATTTGTGTAGGAGCATTTGGGTTTTGGTAACCAGGGCCCAGTCAACGGCTGACAAGTAATCATAAAAACCCGTGTAGTTCCCTCTCGTGAAAAAAAATCTAAGAGATCGGTTCAAATGACTGCAGCAGCTTGAAATTTCGGCGCAGCTAGATTTACTTACATTAAGTGGTGGGTGGTATTTGTCAGAAAAAAGAAGAGAGATGTCGGAGCGTGAAACTTCAATAGGTTGGTTGTTTTACAGACAGAGCTAGGTCCAAGACGTTGTCTTTCAATTGAAGACTGTAGAGAAATAAAAACAGGAAATGTAAGATCAGGCAGCGCTTTTTCTCGCTGAAGTGATTATAATAAGAAAAGATAAGCGTACGTGTTCCGGTAAATTCTAAAGACGTTGAATTCAGCGAGAACAACAATTCTGTACCCACCATGAGATAAAATCACACGTTCAATAAAGACATGACATCTTGAAACAAGGCAGGGGAAATTCTGGGTGATAAATCATCTAACCTAATATACTCTTCGAAAAATTCCAGGTCTGTGCCCGCCATGACATTATGAAACAATGCTGCGGAAATGCTGGGTGATAATAAAATATCTAACAAGGTGGACCCTTCGAAAGATTCCATGTCTTTCCGTCTAACCAATTTCAGTGAACATTCAATTGCAGTCAGCATGCCGCCATCTTTCTGTTTGGTCGCACTAAAATCTCGGTCGCCGCGAAAGATGATAAAGGTGAAATGAAAAAAAAACATGAAAAACATTGCAGGGTTCAGCGAGGTTTCAGAAATAGCGATAATAGGAAAAGAAAAGAAAAGAACATTAGAGAGAGTGTAACAATAATAATAATAATAATAATAATAGTAATCATAATACTGTAAGAATTCATTGGACGTCATCTTCCTCATCTGCCAATAACCATCATCAGTCTTTGGTCCGTTCCTGTTCTTCATCGGCGCCATCTTGCTGTTGCTTGAATAAAGCGGCAGCTGAACCGTTGTATTTCAAGTGGTGGAGGTGCTTCCCGATCTCTTCGACCTCTCTCCATCCAAAGCCAGCTCCTGGAGCTCCGTTCGGAACGTCGCTTGCGCCAGCAGAGCACCATGGCGCAAGAGCAAGCCCAACCGATCCACCCGCCGGCGCAACCACCAGCCGCTAACCCTAGCCCGGTCAACAACCCCTCTCGGGCGCCTCCAATATTCTCCGGTCTGCCTGGCGAAGATGTCGAAGACTGATGATGGTTACTACAAAACATACGAGCGCATCCGCAGTCGATTGTTCTGGCCAGCTCATTCCACGACGGTAGCTAAATATATTGCCTCGTGCGCATTTTGCCAACACCGCAAGCGGCCCACTACTGCTCCAGTCGGGACCTTACAACCACTTCTTTGTCCATCAGAGCCGTTCTCTGTCGTCGGAATTGACCTCTTTGGGCCCTTCCCAACTACATCAGGCGGCGAGAGATGGATCGTCACCGCCGTTGATCACTTGACCCGGTACGCTGAGACGGCCTCGATCACTTCAGGAACTGCTTCGGAAGTAGCAACTTTCTTCTTGAATGCTATTTACCTACGTCACGGAGCCCCTCGTGTTCTTTTGAGCAACCGGGGCAAGGCATTTCTTTCAAGCACGCTCAGTGAAGTTCTTCAAGCATCAAAAAATGTTCATAAATCAACATCTAGTAATCACCCGCAAACCAATGACTTAACGGAAAGATTTCATCGCACGCTGTGTGACATGCTGTCCATGTATATCCGACCGGACCATCGAAATATGAATGCCATACTTCCCTGTGTCACGTATGCATATAATACGTCAGTTCAACGAACCACAGGCTATTCTCTATTTTTCCTAGTATACGGACGCCAACCGACATCCCCGCTCGACGTTTCATTCTTTTCTGGCCCCGTCAACTCTTCACCATTCGTTTGCGACCAGTTTCTGTCCCGTGTTGCTCGATGTCGTCCTCTTGCCCGTGTAAACACCGAAGCTAGCCAAGAAGATAGCAAACATCGTTACGATGCCACTCACCACGTCGTTCTCTACCGCCCTGGTGACGATGTACTTCTGTGGACTCCTGCACGAACGCCTGGCGTATGCGAGAAGCTTGAGTCACGCTATCTTGGCCCCTACAAAGTTGTCCAACAGACCTCACCGGTGAACTACCTTGTCACACCTGTTCATGATCGACTGACCAATGCTGCCGCGGGACAGAGATTGTGCACGTTTGGCGCCTCAAGCCCTATCGTATGCGTTCCACAGCGTAATTCGCGGCCAGGCTGGCCGCTTCCGTCGACGGGGGAAATTATTGTTGTTGTTGTTGTTGCCCCTTCGCACTGGCACATACCCACTATGGGGGATTGGCCATGAAATCTAGAAGTAGCCTATATGAGATATATTAAAAGGTTTATCCTAAATGAAAAACTAATGATATAATAAAAAATAATAATTAACTAGAAAAAGAATATTAAACTAAACAAATAATTGAAGATTGAATCAAGAAGAGAAAAGGTGAGGTAATACTACAGTGGAAGACAGAAATTTTGAGTAGACCAGACAATCGAGCTTATCTCACCCGGTCACAATCAAATGAATATGCAAATTTCATTCAAATTTAGACAAGTGTCGTCAGAAATATATTTAAGCAGGCATTATTATGACATGCGCTTTGATTCTCGAATGAAATTGCATACAGCATCGAATACGCTCCTGTGGCAATGTCCCAAGCTAGAGGCACCGAAACTTAGAACATTATCTGCAGTTAAATTTAAACCTACTGCGTGAAACGGAACAATTAAAAGTCTTTTCCTAATTAATGAATAGTTTTTACATGTTATAAAGTAATGCTCTATTGTTTCCGTTTCTTCACAGAATGGACACAGGGGGGATATCGCCAGACCAGCTCTGTGCAAGTAAAAGTTTAATGGAGGGACACGACATCGAAATTTGGTTAAAATAACTTCTAACTTTTTAGATTGACTCCACTGAGGTTTCCAGGGATATGTTAGGTGCTGATAGTCCGTATATTTAGTAATATTTTCCATCATATCCGTATAAATAGCCAATTTTCTATATCTGATCGACACTATGTGTTCCGATTCTGGTAGTACCGAGATCACAGGGCCATCAAGTGTGGCTCGAGATAGTGAATCGGCCATTTCATTCAACCGTATGCCACAGTGTCCCGGGACCCAGACTAACTTCAGGAACTTCACATGAGGTGGAACTAATGTTTGCAATGTCGCTAGAGCTCTTGATTGTTCTGAAGCTGTGAGAGTAGTACACAGCGAAAGAGAATCAGTAATTATCATTGCACTCTCTTCGTTTGAAGGAAGTTTTCGTAGCGCCAAAATAATAGCCAAGAGCTCAGCTTCGAAAACCGGAGTGAAGTCTGGTAGTCTTACCGAGAATGACCAACCGAGGTAATCTGAGACGATTCCTACTGCTGCCTTTTCTTTATTCACAGAAGCGTCTGTGGCTATTATGTTCTTTATTTCCGTATGAGCTATGTAGTCTTCTAACCTGTCATTTAAGTAACTCGAAGATTGAAACTTAGATAGTGGGGGAAAAATTTCATCACATTCTATCGTAATATTGTGATTTAATGCTTTGGTTCCAATTACCGATCTGATATCCACCTTTATGCTTTCCAGTTTCTTTTGTACAAAAATAATCTGGGGAGTACGAAAGCGTGGCCAGTGAGCGAGGAAGAAGGCGTCGGGGTCACTAATAAAGGCATATGCAGACCGTCTCGCTGATAAGCCGTAAAATTTCAAGTATGTTTGTACAGTTAGGATACGGAATCGGCAAAGAATAGTTGGTATGCGAGCTTCCTGATATAGTACATTAATAGCGACATACCTGGGGAGTCGCAAACACAAACGTAACGCTTCTCGCTCTAATAGAACTAACGGTTTAATTTTGTACGTAGGGCCACCCGAAAATAATATACACCCAAATTCTAGTATTGGGCGCATGTACATTTTATATATCATTAATAAGGTGTGTCTACGTAACCCATATTTTCTGTTGCTCAACCTTCGCAATAAGCCTGAAGCTCGTTGTGCCTTTGCCACGATATAGTCTATGTGAGGGCTCCAGTTAAGTTTCTCGTTATAAATAATGCCCAAATATTTGATAGACTCTACTTGTGGAATCGGTTCCTGATTATAAAGTACTGAAATTTGAATAGAATCTGCTATAGGGAACACCAGGAGCGCACTTTTACTGATGTTTAGAGACAATGAAATTGAATGCAGCCAAATTTCAAGAGAATACATGTACTTTTGCAATTTTTGATGCAAAGAATAAATGTCACTGTCTGCAACGAAAAATGCAATGTCGTCTGCATAAATGTAGACAGTGATATCTCGTTCAATGGGAATTGAGCTCATCAACACATTGAATAACAGCGGAGATAGGACCGCCCCTTGAGGTACTCCACGTTGCTGTTTGAATTTAGATGAGTGACATCCATCCTTTGCACAATAAAATTCTCTCGATTTTAGAAACTCTGCTACCCAATCAACAATATATCGCGGAAAGTCACATTCGTGTAACGAATTCAATAAAATTGAGTGCTCAACGCTATCATAAGCTTTAGCTATGTCTAGTGTTACTAGTACCGCGTATTGTCGTCTTTTTCGGGCAAGCTGTATTCGGCTCTCTAAGTCGGCATGAGCACACCAAATTGAGCATTCGCTACGAAAACCTATTTGATATGGTTTCAATATTAGCTTGTCAGCCATCCAAACTTTTATTCTATTATTGAGAACTCTCTCTATAATTTTGATCAGGTGAGATGTTAGAGAGATTGGTCTGATGTTGTCAATGTTAAAACCTGACCCTTGTTTTTTTAATATGGGAATCACTCTAGCTATTTTCCAGTCATGTGGTATCCAGGCATTGCTTAAGGAATAGTTTATAAGGTTGAGGACGTCGCCGGGTGATATCTGGAATAAAATTTTAATCATAGGAACTGTTATACCGTCAGGACCAGGAGCCGAAGAGGGTAAGTTTCTAATTACGCTTGACATTTCGGACAATGTCACTTTTTCGTAGTCAGTCTTTATAGAGGACTTTTGCCAGTTGATTGTCAAAGTCGACGAAAATCTGTTAGCTAGACCTCTTCCGATTGCCTCTAACGAATTAGTCATTTCTTCCGTCGATAACCTGTCATAATCAGAGTTAGCTAGAGACGGCAGAATTTTGCGCGATCTCATATATCGGAATAACGCTTTCTTATTTCTAGGTTTGGAAAGAAAGTCGAAATGTTTTTTGTCATAGTCTTCTTTAGCTTTAGCCACGGTGCGCTTAAATGTAGCAGCAATAAACTTGTAATCTGCCCAATTTTTGGGGGACTGATTATGAATTAGCTGCTTCCAAGCTGCTTGTCGTCGTCTATGATCACGAGAGCACTCAGAATTCCACCACTGGCTACAAGGCTTTCTCGTATCAGACTCAATAGAAAATTCTGCTTTTTTGAACGTTCTTTTAATTACCGCACTTAATTTCATGGCTTTATTTTCATCGTTGTCTTCAGTGGGAGTAGTCAAAGCAACTTCTAGGTCATTTTTAAATTTGGAATAATTGATAAAGGTTCGAGCTTGGGAGCAAGATGGAATAATGGGGCAAGAAATTTCAAACAGTACTGGTAAATGGTCACTGTTGGTGGCGCAGTCTAGAGTAGTCCAAGATACGCTAGAAATACCCGAGCTTATAAAACTCAAATCTAAGGCAGAGCGGGATCGGTCTCGGATAAATGTGGGAGTTCTAGCGTTGAGGCATGATAAATTATGGTCTATAGACCAGTCCCACAAGCGTTGTCCACATTGATCAGTCCTAAAACCCCAACTAGTGTGGTGAGAATTAAAATCTCCAACCATAATTTTTTCTGTGCACCACGAATTAACAGCCATGTCTAAACATCGCGTGTCTTGTACACCCAGAGGAAAGTAAAGATTTACTAGAGAGAAGGGAGAGCATCCAGGCAAGGTGATGTCTAAAGCGAAAATTTCACATTCGGGGGATATACGTTTGTACGAAGTTTTGATCTTTGAACTAATTTTATTATTGACAAAGAACGCTAAACCTCCACCTTTGGATGGGCGATCCAGGCGAAAAGACCGGAAATTAGGTAGGTAAAACGAATTATGTGCTGACAGCCACGTTTCTTGCAGTGCAATAATGTCTGGATTGAATTTACAAGATAAATACAATAAGTCTGTACTAGCTGAATGAATAGATCGGCAGTTCCAATGAAGAATTTTGATAGAACCTATCATTTTGACAGAATTGTTTCGGCAACTACCTTATCTAAAATGCTGTCTTTAAGAAAATCGCTCTTCGATAGGTTCTCCTTCTGGTATTTTTTGTTTTTTGAATGTTTTGAAGAGCCAGTATTTTTGGAGACAGGGGATCGAGTGCGCTTTAGGGATTTGATGTCCATGTCCATATCATCAGAATCCTGACCATCCTCTAGTATGTCTTCACTTATCCTCTGGTTGTCTGTACAAGAGGGCCCTGCAGCCTGTACTTCTGAAGGAGATGACTCTGCGTCTGCTTCACTTGGTGGGAGAGTTACGTTGTCTTGGGAAGTATCCTTCATATCTCTTGGTGGCCCATATATTTGCGTCAACTGAGTGGCTACAATATGAGATAAGGAGTCACAAAGGGTGGTGGCCAGGCGATCTATAGCTTTCTCCATCGCTTTTTCCATCATGTCTGCAATGGACACTGAAAGAGAAGCTTCTAAAGTTGCACTATGTCGGGCTGCAGCACCAGCATATCCCTGGGTTCTTGCCTGAATTTCAGCGATGGCGTCTTTTCGTGAACAGCGTCTGCGATCAACAATTTCCATAATTTGAGTCTCCCGCGCTTTGGCTGAGCAATTAGCGTTATCTGCGCAGTGCTGCTCATGACAAAGACAACACTTTTCTTCAGTACATTTGCATTCATTTGCAGTATGTGCCTCACCACATTTTCGGCATCTGGGAGCTGACCTACATCCTTTTAAAGTGTGTCCATAGCGCCAACATTTCTGACACTGGAGGGGACGAGGTGACAGCTGTTCGACTCTGAATATTAAAGGCCACGCCTTGATTTCAGTGGGGCGAATCGACCCGGCAAATGTGACAATTACAGACTCAGTTGGGATCTTTTTCTGTTCTACAACTCGTGAGCATCTATAAACTGCAATTGCACCTGCCTCAGAGAACATCTCTAGGACCTCAGCTGGAGTCATGTTGATGTCTACGCCTCGGACAATACCTCTGACGCATGCTAGGTGAGGAGGAATGAAGGCGCTCACCGGATTGGTAGCGAACATAGAGCATTTAAGTAAGTCTTTGACACAGAGCTGGTCAGGCGAAAAGCAGACAATGCCTCCCTTGCCAAACTGCCGGACCTCTGTGATGGTGTGATAGTGAGTTGTCGCTGCTTTGAGTTCCGACTGGATCACTTTAGGGTTTTTCATATTAATGACCCCGTCGTTGCTTGGGACTAGGGCCACAGGTACGGAAGCGACGCCATTGCGTAGGAACTGGTCCACTGGTAGCTCCTGCGGTGAAAGAGAAGCAGACCAGAGATAAGTCCCTGGTCCAGGTGAAGAAAGCGGCATCTGTCTGGACTGACTAGCCAGAAGGGTACTAGCTAATCAATGCTAAGGCTTTAGATACGCCTATCCAAGAGGAAATTCAGTAGTGGCTACTCAGATTTCAGCCAAACCCCCAGAGTAAGCAAGCGAGCGTTCTTCTTCCGAGCGTTCTTCTTCCGAGCAGCCACGTACGGTAGCTCTTCTTCTCACGAACAACGTCCACTTCTTTAGTGTAAGAATTCATTGGACGTCATCTTCCTCATCTTTCAATAACCATCATCAGTCTTCAGTCCGTTCCTCTTCTTCATCAGCGCCATCTTGCTGTTGCTTGAATAAAGCGTCAGCTGAACCATTGCATTTCAATAATAATAATAATAATAATAATAATAATAATAATAATAATAATAATAATAATAATAATAATAATAATAATAATAATAATAATAATAATAATAATAATAATAATATAACACGATTAATGATAATAATATTAATATGTCAGGTAAAACGGGACAAGGTCCTGAAAATGATGACGAAGTATGTCTCAGTGCAAAATGTGTTACAGTGCTCGGGACACTTCCACCATTTAGGCTTCTTTACATACATCCTAATTTAAGTATTCGGACCAATCGAATTTCGTACCTACCACAGTGGCGATATCAAACGCTGGCCGCGGCTGCCACATTTCGATGGAGATAATATGCTGGAGGCCTCCATAATTAGATTGAGGGGCACGTTTAAGAACTCCAGGCAGTCGACATACATGAAGCCCTTCAGTACAGTGTCCGAGAAATCACATGGCGGTTTTGGGATATAAAACTTGAGAAATTATTATTACTCTAGCGCTCATCCTCCTTCGAAATGTTGCTGCGCTTGCTGGAATTGACTTGCGTCTTTCAGGTCAGCAGCTGAGAGTTGAGTTGAGTTGAATTAACTTTATTTGCCCAACAGTGTTGTTGCTGTGCCCGGTGCTAGGCTGCCAGAGACACATCGTTCGAGGAACATCTGAGGTCCTCAGCGATGGCCCTGGCCCACTGGACGGCCCACACCTGGTCTTCGAGGACCTCGCTAAGAAGGGCGGCTTCCCATTCCTCAGCAAGGCGCCCCATTTTGGTGGGTCCCTCAGTGGACGTCATCCTTTCATGTGGCACATTTTCATCTCTTTCGCATTTATATGTGCCATATCGCCCATTCGTGCGCACACCACGGGCAGCCAGGCGACGGGTGCAGCATGTGCCATAGGTGGTACAGGGGTTGGTGAACGTGCCCATCTGCAGCCTTCTCAGGTAAAGAGATAGTGAAAGAAGACAACACCGGCATAGATATCAAGAACACAACTCAAAATTAGGAAATAAGACTGAAAAATTTGAATTACAGAGTATACATAGCTGTGAAAACAACAACAGAAAAGGTTGAACGTGCTCTTGAGCATACCAGTGGGCATATATGAAAGTAATAGGCCTGCTCAAGACAAACAATAATGTAGCAATTAGAATGTTTACGCACTTAGCGAGTACAATAATAGGCAATAAGAATAGGAAAAAGTACACAAGCATACATTCATGTGTAAATTTTATCAGCGTAGTGCATCAATCTTGCTTTTATTTTCGCGCCAATAACACATCTCTTTCAGTGCCCGTGAATAGGACTTTTTAACTCAAAACTCATTCAATGCCTCTAAATTTTGCCTGTTTAGATTTGTATATTATTCTGTCCTGATTAGTGATTATGGAGACTGACAAAATCTCATCTACTACAATTCAAGAACTCATTCTTACGCAGAAACACAGATCTGCCATTTTTAGAGTGCAATAGCTTCTTGTGTATTGCTCATAAAAGCTGCATATCTTCAAACGTTCATTGGCATATGACTTGTTCGCTAGTTTTATGACGTTATTTTGGGTGAAGTAGCCGCTTGATGTGCAGTTATTATGAGATCAGCTAGTCCAGTCATGGTCACCTTCATAAATTGCAAGGTCAAAATATCGAGCCTCATAGGCCTCAAACGTGTCGAATTGAGACATGATTCGAGTCTCCTTGCTGTATTTCCATCATTGTCACTGGCTTCACAAACAATTGCTTGGTAATATAGAAATATACAGGCTGCTGTAAATATTTCTTGGTTCTTATAAAGCAGTCACGCAGCCGCTTGAAAAACGAAATTGCAAATCATTGCACAGCTTTTAGGGCTACTTTAACAGTTCTTTACCATATAGTTGCAAGATATATGCATTGAATTGAATACGTACGTGCAAGATTGTGTTTCAGACGTTTCCTTGCAGCCTTCAGTCATATAAAGTCCAACATGCTTGCATCGTTTCGAGCAGTTGTTGATAGAACAAGCAGTGCTGCTGTGCAAGCTATTTCTTACTCATCACATTTAGTTAGCTAAAATGTGACTCAATTAATAGAATAAACAATAAATACTTACGGGTGCGAGTGAAAATTCAACCCAGGCTATCTGCGTGGTAAGCAGGTATCCTACCACATAACCACGGTATTTGTTGAAATTTTTCTGGAGAAACGTTGATGGCAGATCGCTCCGTCGTAGGAATCGGAGAATCAGTAGAACACGAAAGAATAGCGTGTCCTTACAGAAGTACATTGATATAAGAAGTACATTGACATAGAAAGGTTGCACAAAGTTTGTTGGCGTTTGACAGCTATAGAATATCGCGTAACGATAATACATCCATGCTGACGCTTAATCGAACATTTTCACCCCGACGGCTACCGTCCAACATTAAATGATAATGGAAACACTTCAGGTCGTATATCCTACTGGTAGCTGCAACAGTTGACGGTTAGAGTTGAGCCAGATAAAACTACGGGAAAGTCAGAGAGCGTAAATGTTTGAGCGCCGAATTCGGACCAATGAAGGTCGCCTAATGGTGGCCTGTTGGAGTTACTTAGCAGGACTGCCCAACCATAGGGGAACGCAAAGCACGTCGTGTCTTCCCTTTTGCCGGCCTTGAATATTCGCGGGGCGAGCGCCAGTGTAACGGGTAGCTACATCCAGGCTATAGTTAACTCTAATCTAGGTGAAACAAGCACGTTCCAGAGGTTGCAGAGCTATGTTTGGTCTGGATGTATGCTATGAGTGACTCCAGGTGGTAAGCTCACCAGCTAGAGGTGAGTTATGACGGTGAAAAATTGGACTGTGCTATTGCGATTGCGCTGAACGGGACGGTTGCTTAGGCACATGCCACAGTCATGATGCATTACTGCACTTTTACGAAGAATGTCTTCAGAGGGCAAGAGAGACATAAAAGAAGCATTTTTAAAGCCTACAATGAGCGCAAACGTCCGGCACCGAATAGCAAGCCTTTCAAGTGTTGTCGCGGGCTCAGAGGTCATAAGTTGGATTCTGCTTGACGATGCTCTCTTTCTTAGTCTTCTGATCCAGCGTATTTTTTCGTCGTCACTTCCATTGCAGTAGTATGTCACTGAAATGTTGGTGTACCCCGGCATGAAACACTTTCGAGTAAAAAACACTATATAAATGCCGCGTAGTAAAAGAAGCCTCCTTCACGCGTCATATAAAATGGCAGAAGCATATATTCGCACCAGGCGTAAGAACTTGTCATTTGAGATACCAGTGGGTGGTTCACAAACCCACTCATTACAAATCACTCGTACATATTTGATCATTCCTTGCAGGAGAATTATCAACTGAGTGAACAGTTCCGCAGGTTCATGTGTTGCCCTCCAGGTGCGCAGTGGCTCCTTCGCTAATTAGCAAATAAGAACAGATATGACGTAGTCAGTAATTAACAAATGTGCTTCCAGAAGCCAATCAATGTTACTTTGAAACAGCCATTGTTACGCACTTTTTCATTCGTGTGTTTACGGTACAATTCAGACAAACACTGAGTGAGATATGAAGCAGGCTAGCTATCTAGAAGGCGTCGTGCGCGAGTCCAGATTGCGCTATCGCAATGTGCTCTTGAATAGAAAGCTCAAGCGCCCTCCAATCTTTCTTTATTTATATGTCTTTTATTATTTGAAATTTTAGAAAGAACACCGCGAGAACAAATTCTTTATCTACTAACAAATTGTCAAATAAGAAGGATAGCGTCATGGGTCTCATCAAGCGGGTAACCAATAGAAGGCGAGGCTTGAGCGAAGATAACCTGATAAGGCTGGTGCACTCTTTCTTCTTCTGCCACACACACACACACACACACACACACACACACACGCACGCACACACGCACACACGCACACACACACACATACACACACACACACGCACACGCACACACACAGAAGCACATAAAAAGGCACGGAAGCACATGAAAAGGCGCGGAAGCACATGAGATCGCAGAAGCACATGAAAAGGCGCGGAAGCACATGAGATCGCAGAAGCACATGAAAAGGCGCGGAAGCACATGAGATCGCAGAAGCACATGAAAAGGCGCGGATTGTCACACTCTCCGGCGCAATTGATTCCCAGCGCAATGTGTAAGGAAGGAAGGCCAGGGTAGCTGTTTCTTTGTTTCTTTGACGTGGCCCAAAAAAGGGAACAGCAGTAGTTTCACAGGAATATCAATCAACCACAGGGATTCCATCATTCTCGCCGCTTCAGTACGATGCTCGTCATTCTCATCAGCCGAACAAGTGGGCATTGTGTTGGCTCTTCTGTATGACAATCACGGATTCAAGACAGCCAGCCCCATCTTCAGCGTTGGCGCCATGTGTAAAGAAGCCTACCACATAGTGAAGAACAAACGTGTCACCACTCACACACTCACGTGGTTTCCCACTCACATGGGATCCACCAGGGGAAGCCCCACAAACCTTAACGAGCTGGCTCACTCAAAGGCGCGAGGACTCATTTTAAGAGGATATGGTAGGGTAAACCTCCCGAAAAATTGAATTTGCTATTTTGACACTATAAAGTTCACTGTACTCTGAGAAACAAGCCTCTGAAAGCCTGATGCCGAGTAGCCACTCCAAGTGGTTTGAATGCCGTGCCGAAGTGCGCCGCGCGCTCTCTGGTGAGGCAGTATGCACACGCAAAACTTTTCAAAAGGCGTTTTCTGTAAACTTTTTCAACTTCAACGTATCTTTTCCGAAAAAAAGTAATAAATAGGTTTCAATGAAACTTTGTATGTGCGAGCTACAACAAGTTATGAACAATCTGAACTAAAAATAATGTGATTTTTTAAACAGTAAAGCTGCAAAAAATACACAACAGTACGCACCTTCCATGACGTTTTGCCAGCAGTATTTTTGTTTTGTTTACAAAAACTTCATAAAAATTTAATGTTATTTTAGATAAAATGTACCAGTCAGTCACTACAACAACAAGGCTTGATTTGATAAACATTTTTTTCGGTAGTTGAAGAGAAAGAGCTACATTGAATAATTACCTTTCCTTTAAAATTTGGGAGTTGGCCGTAAGAACGTCAAGCACCCTAGGCATAAAAAAGGGTGCCATTCGATATCCAGTGCTTTTTTGTGAGGACGTAAAATTTTATGGAAGAACATGCAGCCGTTTCTAAGTTACTACACTAAAACTGACATATACCATTTACCCTACCATACCCTCTTAAGCCAACATGAGGAATTTCCATGCCGCCAGCAGTTCTGGAGAACAGAGATCATCCGAATACTCATAACAAAATCACAGGCCACATTTATCTGGGCTGGAGTGACTTTCCTTTTCCTAAAAACAAGTTAAATCGAGTGCAGGCTTCGACTCTCAGACCAATGCAGGCGGCTTGGCATTCCAGTGCAGATATATTGCATAAAGTTCATCCCGACATATATCCTAATGGCTCCTGTAGGCAGTGCAATGAATTAGCTAGCCTAAATGACATGTTCTGACGTTGCTTCGTGTTACGGGACACGGGCTGATTCAATAAAGACGAGTGGCTTTCCGCTATCACGAGCCCCGATGTCGGGGATCAACTGTGGGCTGTCCAGAGTGCCCGCGATGCGGCTGTCGGGCTTGACCCGGCTGTCCCAACTTGGGAGCAGCCCGCTGCTTGTTGAATCGGGCACCTCAGGACTTACGATAAAGTTTCGCATCTATCCATCCATCCACTCGCAAAAGCCAGCTTTCTCAAATTTTCACACTTAAAGCTGGTATATACCGCTAGAAGAAACTCTACACAAGAATAAGATCATCTATGTGAGACGAAAGCTTCATGAGAAGGAACAATTGCTTATCGTTACCTATTATCTGGCGAGCCCATATAATGGGCATGAGACACTGGCTGACGCCAGAGCTAGCGCAACGTTTCATGGTAAACTGGTTTCATGTTCGAGAAAGAAGTAGACGACGTTGGCACGGAAGGCACTGTTTTTTCTAGCATTTTTGCAAGAAAGAAGTTGTTTCCTACATTACCATCGGTAAGGTTTCTACGTTCTCTACCATTTTTACGAACAAGAAACTGCACTATCGATGCTGGGAAAAGGAGGAACGGGTATTTTCATATAATAGTGAGTGGAGACTTTTGCGGTTGAGCACCCGATTTCAGGGCTTCACTCGCTCTTATGTCACACTCGACATGAGCCAAGGTCACCTGGCTGGCTTGCAGATAGTGCAGGACCAGTTGCATCAGTTGATGACATTGAACAAAATTAAAGGATATGTACGAGCATATTGTTGCGAATGTGTTCACTACTTTAGAGCTGAAAAATAGACCGGCAGTCAAGATGGCAGCCGTTGTGTATTCTTCGAATACCAAACACGTTGTCATCCTTTTCTTCGCACCACCCTGCATAGAAATAGCCGCAGCTAGACGCGACCCCGCAACATCGACCCTCGGTGGCAAAAGCACCAACCCGGCGTTTGTTAGCAAGTGTTGCACGAGAGGTACGGCTTCAGGCGAGCGACGTGGATGATATCGGAATATGCCGAAGGCATCGAAGGGTTTAGAGCGGCTATATAATAGGTAACATCAGTTACCTGCCCTAGCACTCGGTAAGATCCGGAATACTTAGATACAAGCTTTTAGGCCAGGCAAACATGTCACGACGGAGTCCACAGAAGACCGATGTCACCCGGATTAAAGCGGGCTTTGTGTTGGTGGCTGTCATAGTTATGTTTCTTGCAGAGCTGTGAGTCCGAAAGGCGTCGATGAGCAATTTGACGGGCCTTTTCGGCTGTGATAACAGCACGGTGATATTATGCTGTGCACGGGTCAGCAGGATTGAGTACAAATGAGTCGGTGGCAATGTCAGGTCTCTTCCATTTAAAAGGTAAAAAAATTATCAAGCAGTGTTGCGGCGTGAGCTATTGTAAGCGAAAGTGACAAAGGATAGCGCAATGTCCCAGTCGCGATGATCAGTGGACACGTATATGGCGAGCATGACAGTGAGCGTACGGTTCAAACGTTCTGTGACGCCATTCGTTCGAGCATGATAGGCCATCGTGAGCTTGTACTTGGTTGCACAAGAGCGAAGTAGGTCGTCTATTACCTTAGATAAAAAGTAGCGACCGCAATCAGTGAACAGTTGACGAGGAGCGCCGTGAAGTACGATGTCGTCTTGGATTAAAAAGTCAGCGACGTCTGTAGCGCAGCTGCGCGGAAGAGGTCTCGTATTGGCAAAACGGGTCGAATAATCTGTAGCGATGGCTACCCACCTGTTAACGTTGTTAGAAAGAGGAAAAGGGCCCAACAGGTCAAGTGAAACGCAATAAAAAGGCTCGGCAGGTATGTCGATTGGTTTAAGGAGCCCGGTGAGTTGTACAGCTGGTCTTTTGCGGCGTTGGAACGACTCGCAAGAAGCAATATAACGTTGTGCGGAACGGTAGAGGCTGGACCAGAAAAAGCAGCGGCGGACATGCTTGTATGTTCTAATAACACCGAGGTGGCCAGCCGTTGGTACATTATTGTAGCTGCTGAAGTACGGTAGAGCGCAGATGAGTGCGTACTACGAGTAGTAGTTCCTGTCCCACGGGGTGCATGTAAACTCTCTAAACCATAAACTACTCTAAAGTAGTAAATACATTCGCAACAATATGTATAGCTGCATACTTCGCCATCTGTGCTGCATCGTGCTCGAACGCTTATCAGGTCGACGATGATAAACCTTATACGTTGGAGCCCCAGTGCTTCCGCTGGCAGCATTTTTAGATTTTTTTGTGTTTTGGAGGCCAACCTACGTGTGCCCAAAACTCGTACTTTGGGAAGTGGCCTCAAGCACGTGGTCTGTACATGTCACTCCCAAGTGCAGGTCTTATGTCGGCCTACCTTTCAATCGCGACGCACGTTTTACCTGTGTTGTCTACGCAGAGTTAGTTGCGAGGTGATTGATTTATATGTGGGGTGGAAAGTCCCAAACCACTATATAGTTATGAGAGACGCAATAGTGGAGGACTCCGGTAATTTTAACCACATGGGGTTCTTTAACGTGCACCCAAATCTGAGCACACGGGCATACAGCATTTTCACCTCAATAGAAAATGCAGCCACCGCAGCCGGCATTCGACCGCGTGACCTGCGGGTCAGTAGCTGAGTACCTTATTAGTTGCGACGTGATCTTTAAGTTGACCAGCTTGGTTAGAATTAAGTGGCGTTCAGTTACTTTGACGCAAGGAAACACACGGTAGATTGCGTACAATGCACACCAAATCCGTGTCATCATAGTATAATGCACAAGACAACTTTGGTAAATAAAGCACGCAGTTTTACGAAAGAGATATACGAATCATATGTCGTTGGCTCGTTTGTCCATCACTCCTGTATGAAACCGCACTCATAAAGGCATCGTCTCTAGCCAATATAGTTCTGTATTGTTTTTTGAAATAACTTGACTCTGTTTTGGCCATGCCTGCTTGATCGCTGACAGGAAGTTCTGTGATCTAAAGCAGTGAGGAAGTAAAATATTCGTCCTCTCTTGCTCTTCGTGTTTTTTGAGAATAGTGAGTGCAATTCTGCCAATATTGTCAGTGTTTGCTAAGTCAAAGTTTAGTCTTGCACTGATTGCCTGCATCGAAGAAAGTTTTACGACATTGCGAAAGCATATTGAACAGCAATGCCGGCTTGTTGAAAGCAGCTTATAGAGACTTCACGCACAAAAAATGCACCACCCTGAACTTTCGGTGGCGCTTAACCAACAACCTATAGCTGGGTTTCTACAAACAAAAAGTGAAGGCTAGTATAGGGTGACCTTCTTTAAAAAAGGTAGAGAAGCGCAGAACAAAATAGATTGAAAGAACTTACGAACCTGCACAAAATATTGAAGCCAAACAACAGTTATATCGGGGATATAACTAGTTATATCGGGGAAAGTGTGGATATGTGTTTGAGGAATAGGCGAGGCTACTGTTAACGGCGAATAGCATTACTGAAAGTAAAACTGAATAGCTAGATGTTATCTAAAAGTGACAGAACCAAATGCAATCAATTGAATGTGAGTAATAAAAACCATAAAGAGCCATAGAGATTATTGACAAATACGAAAATAAAAAAAACGCCAGGCCTCTGTGATTTTTATTTTCACAGCAAAAGCTGGAAGAGCAGCCTCTCAAAGCCTTTTATAAACGTTGTTTGGGTCAATTCAAGACGCAAACATGCTCGACACCCCCAACGGTATAAATAATCATAACTTCTGTGTAGTGTAGGCCAGCATTCAGTGTGCAATTCTTCATCAGTCTTCTCACAAGCGTGGTATCCGCTAAACATTTGCACGGCAGTTTGTGCGAATTTTGTCTTTCTAGCTTTGCCTGATGACGGTGAAGAATTACGCCTTAAGCGGGTATATGCTATAGCTATTATATGATGAACAAGCTTTTGTAATGGGTTGGAGCAGTAGGCGACCCACTGGTTATGGAATTCGCATTGGGTGACGCCTGGTTGTTCCTTTACTGTTCTAACACGCTTTATTGATCATAATAATGCGGTTTTTTTCCGACATCGAGCCTGCCTAAGGCAGGTTTGCGAATGACTCCCAAGTACCTGCGTGGCTCAATGGTAAAATACTGGGCTGGCACGCAGTTCACTCGGGTTCGAGTCCCACTGTGCCCTTGGTGTTTCTTATAAGAGTTTCTTTTCTTATTTCGTGCGATAGTCGTTACGGACACTGGCGGTGGTAGTGGACAACTTCGGCGCCGCGCATGACCTTTGCTTTTATCATAACAGCCTTCGCTTTAAAAAAGACACAAAGGGAAACTTTGTATGATAGGTCAGACAGCAGCGTGCCTGCTTCATGAGTGACTTTTGTGTCGTAAGCTTGCACTGCACCCTAATAGATTAAGGCTCTCGTGTGTTAAGTCGGGACTCACATGGACGCCGTAAAAAAAGCATACCAGAACAACACAAGAGGAGCCTCTGTCAGCTGAAACGTAAGTCCTGAAACTGCTGCGCGCACTGTGACAGAATTTCGGGATATTCAAGCAACAATATCGGTTACTTACTAATATAACCTACTTCAAAAACTGCATAGTTATGACATGCATGTATTATATTATTGTTACGTTGTGATTTCCACGTAACAATATTAATGACACATGTAATCAGAGTGATGGTAGGGCTGTCATCTCATCATATATCATAACATGAACGACGTTAGTTAGTTCGCGATGTTCTAACCACCTATCCATTCTGGCCGGCCTGCCATTGTGGCAGTTTCACAAACATGGTGTATCAAAATGTACCTAAAACAACTTGTAGGCAATAACAATAATCACCGTTTTGCCATTTCGTGCACTATACAATATGTACGTGCTAGGGAAACAGTTGTACGCAAACAGAATACGATTGCAGTTGTTTTTTGTATTTGAAATAATAGGCTATTCATAACATACGACGCGTGATGGGACAAAAACTGCGCGTTATAGTGTGCTTAATCGCATAATACCAGCACTTAGTGACCTTGGGAGAGACTTTAGCTAAGAGTTGCGTTGTACTCTCTCATCCTGTATCATTTTTACTCCTAGCTCCTTGCCAAGCTCCTTGACCCTAGCTCATTTTTAGCTCTGTCTAATGCTAGCTAACTGTCCCCTGCCATGGCGCATTCTAGTTAAACAATATTATGCGAGCGTTTCCCAAGAATACATTGGCATCGTTTTGCTTCTGATAGAATGTCTCAAATACTTCTCACACAAGGACGTTTCGCCTAGGTGAAATTCGTCTCTTGGTTGTTGTACAGGTCTGGTTGTATAGCGCCACAGGCAGGTGTCAACGGAGAGACGGGGAATAAATATGGTCATACGTTGTGTTCCGCTTTTTTTTTTCTTTCGCACTACTTAGTGCAGCCCAAAAAATTATAAGCTGTCCAAGGAAATGCTGATACGTCGTGCACACATACAGCGGCGTTTTTTTCACCAAATGCAGTCTTTTGCCCGCTCGGACAAATGGCCAGCGAGAACAATGATGCCAATGGGGCCGAATCTGAAAGCAGTGCTGGCCCAGACAGTGCGCACCGGATGTGCCGGATTTGCTTCCGCGGTGCGAACGAGGAACGTGGCCAGCTCGTGGCTCCGTGCTCCTGCAAAGGCTCCATCGGCCTCACTCACAAATCCTGCCTGGAACGCTGGCTACGACAGCGCCACACGGACCACTGCGACGTCTGCCTTGCACGGTTTAACATCCGCAAGACGCCTGCCGTGAGTGGAGCTCCTCGATGGCTTCCTCGAACAACGCTGATTGCGTTTAGTTCCTTGTTTATGCGTATGTCAAAAAGCAGGTCCACCATAGTGCATCAGTCGTTACAGTGCTCGGCTACGGACCCGGAGGGCACGGCTTCGATGCAGGTCGGGGCGGTCGCATTTCGCGGACGGCAAAATGATAGAGACCCGCGTATTGCACCATGTCGGTGCACTTTAAGCAAGAACACCAGATGGTTCAATCTTAGTTGTAAAAATCGCATTAAATATACATTAGGACGGAAAAAGAGATGACAAGGTGCTGAACTTGCAAGTGAAATTCATCAGAAAGAACGCACTCATATATCAGGCAGAGCACATAGGGATGAAAAAAAAGTGTAAATTAAAGGCCACAAACACAAGATACTCTTTTTAAGGACCTTTGACGCAATAATTTTGGTCTGTCTATCTGTCTGTCTGTCTGTCTGTCTGTCTGTCTGTCTGTCTGTCGGTCTGTCTGTACAGTTGTATGTTTGTCCGCCCTTAACGGTAACCAAAAAGGTCGCAAACGATACCCCAAACAGCCGACCCCATCCGCAGCAACGACCAATATTGCCCAAGATTCAGGGTTCGCACTTTTGCGATTGTCAAATAAAAACCAATTATTGCGCATATATGAGGCACCATAACAACACTTCAAAATTTTGTATGTGTGTCTTTTACTAAAAAAGGCAAACATAGGTGATTCTAAGGACCGTAGCGTTTATCACGCTGCGCTGTCCATGCAACGCTCGCACGAAAATGCAAGCGTTTCCAGCACTTTGCTAAGACGTCACGGTGGTGGCACCTGCCGGTCGCTTTGCCATCTACACGTTATCACCTCCTAGACGGGCGCGCACGCCGCGCACTTCGTTTTCCACGATACCTGCCAGATAGCGCTCATTTATCACGCGTGACGTGACTTGATGCGCTCATTCGCCTCCGCTGCACGCTCAAGACACTCTAACACAGCGCCTCCAGAGTAACATTCACCAACTTTCTTGCGCAGAACATCAAATAAACTTTTTGTTCACTCTTTCCAGACGCAAGACTATCGTCTTTCGACAAAATTTGCAGTTTAACATGCCGATATGATGCCAATTTTTTTCGACACAAGATTAGTGAGAACTAAGAGACAATTATGCCAGGGAAAGTATAGGTAACGTTATTTGAAGTAATTTTAATGGAAGTGTGAAGAAAAGTGGATGACAATTTAACTTGCCACCAGCAGGATCCCAACCTGCGACCTTAGAAGAGTGCGTTCGATGCTTAACCCCTGAGCTACGGTGGCGGTTGTCTCTCCGTCCACTTTATAGGGTACATATGTGCATTTAAACTTGATAGCATCAGTCAGCGCCACCTGTTACCATGACGGCGAATGTGGAACACTCTTGCCTGTTTGGCGTCAGGTAGTACGTGGTCCTATTTGGAGATGGGAAGTGACCAATAATTCCTCGCATATCACTTGAATGTATCAAGCGCGCCAAAATGGAACACTCGTCATGAATGAAGGAAAGCACAAACTGACGGCTCGCCTTTCTTTGTTAGACACACCATTAATGAGAACTCAGAGACAATGATGCCAGGAAAATTATAGATATTGTCACATTTCTTCTATTAAGTTTTAGCTGCGAGTTCAGCGCCTTGGCGTGTTTTCTTCCCTCTTGGTCTACAATTTTGCGCTGATTTTACATCCAAGCACAAACCACCAAAAAGCCCAGTGGTCGTTTCTAGTACAGACGGTTCTCGTTTCTGAATACCAATGTCCTCTATAATTATATTGCGCTTTTTCGAAGCTGAGAACCCCGGATTTATGTGACTTATCAACGAATGTCTATTTCAAGTTATAATGTTGAAGAACATTCCGCATGCTGTTCAGGTTTCTTCGAAACTATTCTAGGTATATGTCGCCCGACTGCAGCTTTTTTCTATATTGGTAAGAATAAATATAGCACCTGGTACTATATAAACTCTCTATTTAGGGCGAACTTGTGCCTGTAAACTGAAAACTAAAAATGGTAAGCTGAAAATGTCTCTTGCTCGCTGACTATACCTTCGTTGATCTCTTCCTCTGCCCCTCGAGTCTCGTGCCGATCCCGTGGCGTAGCATCGTGGCGCGTACAGGACGGTGTTCCATGGCGCGGCTTTCTTGCTTTAGTTGTGTGGCGGCTTTTACGAACGTGAATTGTGGCACGTGTTTTCTGCTATGGTCGAGCTGTTGCATTAGTCCCTCTCCTAGCACGCATCGCCCCGATGCGTAGAACCGGCTGAAGTGATCTGAAGTGATCGACGTGAGCCAGTTCACCTGTTCAGTTCCTGTCGTAGTACGGTTTCATCCGTACTACATGTACAACTTCCGGGAGATTCCTGTGTCGTGTTGTGCATACTTGACCTTCAGGGATCACTTCGTAGTTTCATGGGCCTAGGTGACGATGAACCCTGTAAGGGCCCAAATAGCGCCTCATAAGCTTTTCTTTTAGGCCACGTGCAAGTACAGGCGTCCAGACCCACAATTAGTGTCCAGGGGAGTCCTGAACGTCCCTTCGTCTTGGATTGTAATGGTGCGTGTCGACGTCCTGCTCTTGAATGATGTGGTTCCGTGCTAATTGTCGCGTTTCTTCTGCCCTTTCTACATATTCGCTTATGTCAGGGTCCTCTTCATTCGTGCTGTTGGCAGGCAGCATCGCGTCTATTGTTGTTATTACTGTCCGACCATAAACAAGTTGAAATGGCGTCAAGGGGGTTGTCTCTTGTACTGCGGTATTGTATGCAAATGTAGCATACGGTAACATGGTGTCCCAAGTCCGATGCTCGACGTCCACATACATCGCGATCATGTCGGCAAGCGTCCTGTTCAGCCTTTCAGTTAACCCGTTAGTTTGCGGATGGTATGCGGTAGTTCTTCTGTGGTCGGTGTGGGTTAGTTTCATGACAAACGGTACTAGCCTGGCAGTTAACGCAGTTCCTTTGTCAGTTATAAGGACTCTAGGTGCGCCATGTCGCAGCACTACCTGGGTCACAAAAAACTGAGCCACTTCATTTGCCGTTTCTTTTGTGCGAGCTGACGTCTCGGCATACCGGATCATGTAGTCGGTTGCTACAACTATCCAGCGCTTCCCAAACGATGACATAGGAAATGGTCCTAGCAAATCCAATCGACCTGCTCAAACGGGACTTTCAGTGGCTCTATCGGTTTCAAAAGACCTGCTGGTTTTAGGGGTGGTACTTTGTGTCTTTGGCATTCTCGACATGATCTTACGTAATGCTGTACTGAATCCATCAATTTTGGCTAGTAATATCTCTGGTGGATTCTCGCCAAAGTCCTACTAATGCCCAAGTGGCCTGCCGGTGGGTCATCATGACACGCTTCTAAAATTTCCGCTTGCAGTGATGATGGTATCAGCAGTAGGAACGTTTCACCGGTGTGTTGAAAGTTTCTCTTGTAGAGAACGTTGTTGCGGAGGACGTTGGAACGTTGTCCACGGACGAAAACTCGCGGTACTTCAACCTGCTGGCCCTCGAAGTATTGAATGAGCAGAAGTAGTTCTGGGTCCACTCGCTGATCATGAGCCATCTCCGACACATTCACCACTTCAAGAAATGAGGAGTCTTGTTCATGCTCAGGAGACGATGTCTGGACTGGTGCTCGTGACAAGCAATCCGCGTCATTGTGCTTGTGGCCAGACCTGTAGACTACGGTGATATCATTTTCTTGTAGACGCAGGCTCCATCTAGCAAGTCTTCCGGAAGGATCTTTGAGGTTAGCAAGCCAGCACAATGAATGATGGTCACTGATGGCTCAGAATGGTCTACCGTATAAATATGGACAAAACTTACTGATGGCCCATTTACCTACGAGACCTTCCTTTTCCGTAGCTGAATAATTATACTCAGCTTTCGACAGAGTGCGGCTTGTATAAGCAATAACTTTTTCTTCCACGTTTTGCCAGTGAACAAGAATAGCACCGAGGGCAACGTTGCTGGCGTCCGTATGAATGTCTGCTTTGGCATTTTCGTCAAAATGAGCGAGTATGGGAGGTGACTGCAAACGCCGTCGTAACTCAGAGAAGGCGTCTTCTTGCTCTTGGTGCCAGATGAATGGCATACCTTCCTTCGTAAGCCGTGTCAGTGGTTCCGCAATCTTGGAGAAGTTTTCAACGAAGCGCCTATAGTAGGCACAAAGCCCCAGGAAACGTCACATAGCTTTTTGTCTCTTGGCCTTGGAAATTTGTAACCGCAGTGCTCTTATCCTGATCTAGGCGGACATCGTGAGAACTGACAATGCGCCCGAGGAACCGAAGCTCCCGGAATCCACAGTGGCACTTTTCGGGTTTGATCGTAAGTGCAGCCATACGAATAGCGTCCAGTACTGTTCTCAATCTCTGTACGTGCCGCTCGAATGTAGTGGAAAAATTACTACGTCATCAAGATAGACAAGACATAACTGCCATTTGAGGCCGGAGAGCACAGTGTCCATCATCCTCTGGAAGGTAGCGGGAGCAGAACACAAACCACATGGGAGTACTTTGAACTCGTAGAGTCCGTCGGGTGTCACAAACGCCGTATTTTCACGATCTCGTTCGTCGACGTCTATTTGCCAGTATCCGCTCTTTAGATCCAACGATAAAAAAAGTGAGCATTGCGTAGTTTATCCAACGTATCGTCGACTCGTGGGAGTGGGTACACGTCTCGCTTCGTGACGAGGTTGAGTTTTCTGTAATTAACACAGAACCACATGGTGTTGTCCTTCTTCTTCACCAGTACTACCGGCGATGCCCATGGGCTTTTGGAGGGCTGCATGAAATCGTCATCGAACATCTCTTGTACTTGCTTCTTTATCGCTTTCCTTTCTTTCGGAGCTACTCGGTATGGATGCGGACATACTGGTCTAACATGCCCTTCGATTACAATGCGGTGCTTTGCTACAGGCGTACGTCCGACTTTCGATGAAGATGAAAAACACTCTGCGAATTCCTTGATCAACTCCACAATCTTGTCTTTCTGCAGAGATGGAAGCTCTCGGTCAATATCTATTTTCTCGAGGACAGTGTCCTCTGTTGAGGGCGTTGTGGGTGCTTTTTCTATGATGCAAAAATCTGAGACTTGTACGTAGTCATGAAGTGATGCTATGGCTGCTCCTTTCGCCACATGCTGTACCTCGTTGGTAAAGTTAGTCAAAAACACATCAGTATATCCGTTTCGCAGGTTCACTAGACCTCTCGCCAGGCGTATCCCCTTTGTGAGTAGCAGTTCGATATTTCCATCAGCTAGTCCGGCATATTCACGAAAAATGTCGCTTTCCACAGAAACTGTCACGCTGCTACGTTGCGGCACTGTCACACCTTCATCCACAATACGAAGAGACGAAACAATTGGTTGCTCCGCATGACACACGGCAACAGCGTTCTCTGTAGAGGACGAAACTTGGGATTTCTGCAAGTCGGTGATGGCACTGTTTGCTTGCAGGAAGTCCATGCCTAGAATTGCCTCACGGGAACATACGGGGAGAACAATAAAACTGCAGACGTACACATGGCCTCTTATTCCCACTCTCGCTGGGTGCCATCCTACGGGGCTGACTAAATGCCCTCTGGCGGTGCGTATCTGCGGTCCGGTCCAATAAGTGAGCACTTTCTTCAGCTTCTTTGCGAGCATGCTACTTATTACTGAGTAGTCTGCACCTGTGTCTATTAACGCTATGGTTTCGGCGTCGTCGATTCTGACTTGTAGCTCGGATGTCACGTCACCGATACTGCGCTTGTCCGTCATTGTGTCAGTGTCGTCGTCTGATCCGGTTAGCAATGGAGGGTTTTCAGTTTTCCGAAAATCAGCGGCCCTGCCTCCAAAGGTTCCTGGTTCTAGTTTACCCGTCGCGGGCTTTGTGAACGACGCCTCGGAAAAGATGATGGGGGTGGACTCGGCGACCTATTGCGCATTGGTGCAATCGACCGTGATTCACTTCGCTGAGTGTTTGGATAGGCATAGCGCGAAGATAATTATTCTTAGATTTCGTAAGGACGCTCACCGTTACTAGGGCACGGTGCATTCACTGGTAAGCCACGTAGCCCGACCCGAGGGTAGTGGCATGTCCGAGAAAGATGACCTGCCTCCCCACAGTGGTAGCAGAGGGACCACCGGTCTGCCGTGCGCCATACATCACTTTTTCGGGGTCTCGCTTCTGGCATCGGCAGTGGCGTACTGCGAGGAAGGGTCAGTGGCATAACGGGAGCTTGTGCAAAGCTCGGGCGTCTCATCTCTTGCCGTACGACTTGCACGTACGACCGCTGTGGCTGAGGTTCCGGTTGCGTGTGGTGTGGCACCTGAGGCTGCGGTTGAATAACTGCTTGCCGCACTTCTTCACGTACAACGTCTGAGATTGAGGGATCGCTGGAGGACTTGGGGGAGTTGCAGTTTCTGAAGCTCCTCCTTAACAATAGCCCTCACCATTTCCCGGAGGACTTCAACGTTGCTGGGGAGGGTTGTTGACTCCGCCCTCACTGAAAAGACGCTGAAGTCTCTGTTGTACAGTCGCGCACGTTGTTGTAGTGTCTGTTCCATGGCCATTGCCTCGGACCGCAACTCCGCCACAGTTCGCGGTGGATTACGCACCAGGCGTGCAAAAATTTCTTCTTTTACTCCGCACATTAGGTGCCGCAACTTCATCTCCTCGGCCATGTTTTGGTCGGCTCAGCGGAAAAGCCACGACATGTCTTCTATGTACATGACCAAGCTCTCGTTATTCGGTTGGTTCCTCGCATGAAGAGCAGCCTCTGCCTTCTCTTTGCGGTCCGTGTTGGGATAGGTTGCGATTAGCTCTCGTCGGAAGTCGTCTCACGACAGCAAGGACGCTTCGTGGTTCTCAAACCACGTACGTGCCGAATATTGCAGGGTGACGTAAACGTAACGAAGTTTTCGGGCTTCGTTCCAACCATTCAAATGTGTAACATGCTCAAAGCCTTCAAGCCAGTCCTCGGCGTCTTCAAAGGTCTCACGATGGAAGACCTTTGGTGTACGTGGCCAATCCACAATGAGGCGAGATGGAGATGGCATTGACTGGGTGGCCATCGCAGTGATGCTTGTGCTTGAGGTCTCGACAGGTCTTGAAGGGTCAATTAGGGGGCCGAACTCGGGCTGCTCACCACGTAGTCGGCGACTCATGAGTTGGTGCAGAGGTGTCAATTCTGCTGGCTCCAATCTTCTGGGATCTGGGCTTCTCTCTCTTGCCTGTGGTGGGCTTGGAATCATACCCAGCACGTACACCAGATTGTTACGAATAAATATAGCACCTGGTACTATATAAACTCTTTATTTAGGACGAACTTGTGCCCGTAAACTCAGAACTAAAAGTAGTCAGCCAAAAATGTCTCTTGCTCGCTGGCTATAACTTCGGTCTCTTCCTTTGCCCCTCGAGTCTCGTACTGGTCCCGTGGCGTAGCACCGTGGCGCGTGCAGGACGGCTTTCCATGGCGTGGCTTTCTTGCTATAGTTGTGTGGCGGCTTTTACGAACGCGAATTGTGGCACGCGTCTTCTGCGATGGTCGAGCTGTGGCAGCGAAAAATATATACGGCCAAGAAAAACGAAAAACCGCCCGGCAGCGTAGGGAGCCTTCATGTGCTTGTGTGTCCGTGTTTAAGTTTCTGTCAGCCTTTGACCCACCGGTTGCTTCTGCCCGCTAAAACACAATGTTGCCAGTCCCGGTTTTCAAGGCAACAAGCGCCATGTTGGTTCTCGCGGCCAGGCATTCCTGCTCTACCACACTGCGCCAGCTACTTGTTGGCGAAGGTTGCAAGCTGCGATGTGAGCTGCGTTTGGCTACACCTACAAGAACTGTGGAGTGTAAATGCTAGGGTGCTGCGTGCGGCAAAGCAAAACTATCTAGAGACTGTCCCACTTTCCGACTTGCTCTAGCAAACAGAAACGCTGGATTACTAAAGTGAACCGCACACATGAAGGCTCCCCACAGCAGCAGCGCTATGAGTGCTCTACATTGATTGTGTTATCAGTTAGGTTGCTCGCAGTGTCGTACCTAAGCACGCGCACAATAGGTACCGCACACTAACCAGAGGGAGCTGCGTTGCCCACAGTTCCCCGTCTCAAAAATTTTGACATTCGCTGTTAGGGGTGCTCGCAGAAAACATACGCGGGCGCTTGTCTTCCCTGTATCGCGGTCACAATCTGCCAATAGAGGCAGGGCGCGAGATGCTTGCGTCGCGTTCCATTTTCATTGTCGCCATCTCAAGGATGGTTTTAGGGGCGAAGCTCCCAATGGTGTGGCTTGTACGTCCATTGTTGTCGTGTGTAACCACCGGTGGCACATACCGAAGAGAGCGGTCCTTAGATTGTATGCTGCATGGCAGTACTTGTATACGATGAATACATTTTGAAAAGATGTGAGATGGTGATACTTAGAGTGTTCACTAAAAAGACAGATAGACGGATGGACAGACATACACAAGGACAGACGGGCTGACAGGCGCATGGACGGAGACACAGAGAGAGGGGCGAACGCACGGACAGACGGATGGACAGACAGGGGGACGGCCGTATTACCAGATGCACGGAAGGACGAATAGACAGGTGGCGAATGAACGGACGGATGCATAGACAGACGGACGCACCAATGGTCATACAAAAGGACGGACACACGAACGGACACATGAACTGATGCATGAATGGACGGCAGCAGGAACAAATGAACGGGTGGAAGCACAGACGCACTGACGAATGCTTAGCGCCACTCGTCATCATATACTCCGTGGGTATGCTGTGATTTTTTAACCGCTAGACTATGTATTCTGGTGCTGCAGTCAGACTGCAAAACTTGATTGAATGGTGCCTATCATTACAAAAATACCATATATGGACCTATGTAAAAAGTCCAATGTATGGCTTCATGAGTTATTGGGCATATCAGGCTTTATATGAATTTTCCATATTTGAGCCTTATATAACCTAATCTGCCCAACGTCTCGTGTAGCCATATATGGGCCTTATTCTACCCGATATACCTACTCTCTGATATACCCATATATGGGCATTGCTGTATATGGCCGTATATGGCAATAATCTTTATATAGCTATATATAGAAGCATCCATATAAAAAACAGAATCTATATGAATTCAGCTTGTGTTGCTGGCATCAGTTATAGCTGCACAAATTATTCTTCAGGTAGAAATATTGCTGTTTTTTGAAAGGTGTGCATGCACTCGCCAACGTCTCCAGAGCAAAGGTTGTACGTATCCTCTCAACATTCTTGTTAAATTTATCCTCAATATATCTCGAAGTATTATCGATAAATTATCGCTAAAATGTAACTTGGCAACTTATTGAAAGTTTGTGATGGGCAAATGTCATTGTTAGCCCACTTTCCCCGAAGAGATATATTGTTTGTGCTTCAATTAATTGCTTATCTCTCGACACTCTTTAAAATTATTTCGTGACACAAAGTGCCTATTGACATTACAGTATAGGAACGATTGCAAAATTTAGAATCCAAAAAAGAAAGATAGTCAGCCAAACAAATACTCAAAGTCGCCTCAATCACAATCTGCCATACAAATACTATCGTCTATGAAAAATGCAACACACTCATTCTCACATAGAATAAAAGAAATCATTTGAGTTGGTAGAGGTAATGCTAGGAGGCAGTTGGTTCCATTCTCTGATTGTTTTTATAACAAATAATTTTGAAATATTTCAGCCTCGTATGCGATTTTTTTTATCGTGAACCTATGGTCCAAGCGGTCTGAGACATAGTACGGTGCAAGTAAATATTTCGCTTTATGGATTCCGACATGACACTGATAATTAGCATGAAAGAACTTCTATCGAAATTTGAGCCCCGTAAAGAGATTTTTCACAGTATTAATCTCATATAAGGGAGCATTTCCACATGTAAGCATCTACTTGATGCGTTATATATTGTGTGGCTGTGCGTTTTAAGGCCGGATTTCACTCCTTATATGGACCAATCGCGCCACAATATGGCTGTACATAACACCATATATGAAATGACCACACCTGATATACATCTAAATATGGTAAACGGAAGCCACATATGCTGACATCTAAGCTCATATGTGGCCACTTATAACTCATATATGTGCCATATAAGGCATTTACATAAGAGTATTGACTGCGTCGTGAGTGAGCTCGCGATGTCGAACGCTAGCAATAGCGAGCTGTTGTGGTGTCAATGTGATTATGGTGGGAGCGGGATCGCCGGGACGAACCCTCGCTTTCGGCGGGAGTCTCTTCAGCAGCATATGGCTTCGGCTGAGGTGTCTGTAGTTAGAGAACAACCACTGTAATTGGCGTATTGCGAAAATCATTTAACTACTCATTTCACTCTTCCATGAACGTGATCATGTAAGACACAATGTATGGCATGTGAAATAGACACTGTAGTAAACCCAAGTTAAACTTGTGTCTAACCTCATTAAGAAGCATGAATGTGTAACCAATAATTGTGAAAGGCTTCAGTGCAGCGTCGGCTTCAACCCACAGCTAAACACTGGGGTTGCACAATTTACCTATCGCTTGTTAACCACTTGCACAGAGTGCTTGCGGTGACATTTGTTTTGCCAAGACGGTATATTGCTACAAAAATGCGTACTGCACTCTGTTTGCCCTGGAAGTTGCTCAATGAAAGCTGTTGTTCAGCGTGTTGTAGGTTCGCGACAGCTAACATTCAAATAGCTGGAATGCTCGTGCGTACACGGAAGTATCGTAGAACAAGAGCGGATTAAAGATGTTTAACGTGGCGTTCGCTTGGATGTGGCAAAGTAGTCCAAATGAAAGGCTGTACGCATTCATCAAAGTGCATCTATGACACAACTATGAAAATGTTTTGTGCGTGACTCAAATAAAAAGAACGCGAATAGAACAGCCAGTTGATATAATTGCCTTATTTAATTGGTTCTTGTGGTCTTTACGTTGAATTCAAGCGTCCAAGAACCTATTCTTTCGCGAAGGTGATTGGGCCCTGAATATCCTTCGGGCTTTGGATTTTTCCTTTGTGATTTTTTTCTTATGAGCACAGTGCAGGGCAAGTATGATTGTAATTCAGGATGATGCTTATTAAAACCAGCTGAAGAAATTCGATACCCTTTTTTAGAGGTTACTTAAAATCTTGCCACAAGACATGAAAACATTGGGTTTAACAGGAGCAGGATGCCTGTGCCGCAACTTTAAAATATATCTTTAGCGTGCTGAGAATGCTTTTTAGAAATTAACATTTAGGTCCCAGCCACTTGAAGTTTGCCAATTAACATAGAGAATAAACAGACTAAACACCAATGCCGCCCTAGCTGTCCCGGCTCTGGACATGAAACCCTAGCTCAAACGAAAGCTCGGGAATCAGAGAAGCGATCACGGGACAGGCAAACACAGAATCAACTTCATCTCGTAAAACAGATCTGGGGCATTGGCGGCCAGTATCGAGGTCACGATACTCAAAAGTAACACTTACCAAAATAAGAATGGGACACACGCACACAGTACACACTCATTCCTTATGTCCGGTGCCGATCCACATCTGTTTCATAAGTGCGGGAAACAACTCACCATA
This sequence comes from Rhipicephalus microplus, assembly GCF_043290135.1. Classification (NCBI taxonomy): domain Eukaryota; kingdom Metazoa; phylum Arthropoda; class Arachnida; order Ixodida; family Ixodidae; genus Rhipicephalus; species Rhipicephalus microplus. The sequence continues at coordinate 207,400,029 of NC_134702.1, forward strand.
CTACACATTCTTATCCAATTCACTGAGCTGAATGACATCAGAAAAATGTATTTGCCATATATGTTTCATAGAGAAATCCAACTCCATCCATTTATGCTCGAAGTCAGCTAACCATTTGTTAAACCTCAGTCACTGTTTGTTTTTGAAAGAAGTGGAGAGATTTCACGTCATATTCCTAGGCAACCTTTAGCACTACCTCTGAAGAGAGGCTGTTCCTGTGGTATTTTAGAGGCGACGCTCCATCTGGTGTAGGGCAGTGCATCTCTCCGGCGTAGCCAGAACAGCACATCCACCGTTTGACAGACAGACCGACGGACGAACGGATGGACGCTTCGCCGACTCTTCAATCACTTCGCAGACATGCTGTGATTTTTATTAGAGAAAACACCGGCCTTCCTGTCTTAGGTCACAAAGGCAACCAGGAGGCATTGGTGGTAGTACACATCTCTCACCTAGATACGTCGTTATTACTTGTAACTCATTACAAACCTATGGATCACTTTACATACCATTGCCTACATATACTGTCTATACATAATTTTTACCCTTGTTCAGAGCGAGTAATTCTAGGCCTCTATACAGTCATAATACACCCTGTCACCGCAAAACATTGGTCACCTCCAACACCACACAAAAGACACAGTGCTCTTTGGCCACTTACAGTCCTTGCGCCACAAAACCCCTCTAGTAAGCAAGCAAACAAAATAAAAAATGCATCTCTACGAAGTTAATCATGACGAGTGCGTGAAGTTACCGTAATTTGTACGTTGAAGTCACGCACTAGTATTAAGGGCTTATGTTGTGGTAGACGTTTCATACAGTTCCATCACAATTATGATTGATATTAGTGTAATTGAAAACCTTTTTTGCATACCTGTTTTGGATATGTTACCCAAGCGTTGTCGCACATCACGTAAACAAGTGACATAATGTGGCATGAAGAATCGATCACAAAGCTAGGTTGTAAAGTTCATAATATCTACGTTGATATGTTTTGACTATAACTGCGCGCATGGACGCCAAACTGATGGTCAAGCCTCGCCCTTATGGTGCCGAGCCCCTGGCATATTCTGCAGACACGCATGTTCGGCTTCTGGTTTAGTCAGCAACGTACGATATAAAAGGAAAACGAGTTGTAATAAATGAAGTTTTGACACCTAAGAGAGGCAGAAATATTTACGTGGCTATGAAAGCAAGAAAAAGTGAGACAATTGATTCTGGACATGTTTCGTCCTCTCCCACCTTCAGGGGTAGAGGTTGCGAAGAGTGATAGTGTTGTGCAATTTCTCGTCACTTCCAATATAGGTAGTGCCTGTCCTGTGTAGTTCCGTGGTCTTCGGTCTTCGTTTGTCGGTGTACGCTCACAATGATGTGATGTCTTTGTTTACCAGAATAACGAATGTTACGACATGACCTAACACGGTAGTATAAGGGTTATGGTACTTGACTGCTGACGCGAAAATGACCGGACCGCATGCGGCCGTGGTGGCCGTATTTTAGACGGAAGCGAGAATGCCTGCGGCCCGTGTGACGTTATAGAACACAGGTGGTTGAAGTTTCCGGCACCTACGGTTATGGCATTTTTGTAATCGTGCTCTTCGTACGTTAAGCTCCAATAAATATTATAAAGGGTGTGATATGTCTTAATCGTAATAAAATAATGGTGACTTGCCTGCCAATCGCTTACGTTGGGGCTGCATTAAACCGACCGTACTTGCTTGTTTCACAGCCAATGCACAAATTTTTCCGCGTACCTGAGCACCGCATGGACGTGATGCGCATGGCCGTCAACCTGCTGTCCTGCATCGGCGACATCCTCATACTTGGCTTGGCATGGACCTACGCGGTTAAAATTCTCGGCTCCCAGGGATGGTTTACTTACACCGTTATCGTACTAGTACTCCTCTTCCAGTCCGTCTTCTGGTTGACTGTTGAAGTAATACGGGCATGGTGCGATTTTTACTGTATATCTCACTTATTTCTTCAAGCCTTAAACGGCAAAATTTCGCAACATCAGTATCAGAAAAGGGCTGGCGAAATCACCTAGAAGGCACCAATTCTATTAGTGAAGTTACGTTTGAATGTGGTGAAGCGAGAGCCTGACCAGGGCGTTCTTAGCAAACACGAGCCTTGTACAGATAAAGTGATCTGACTGCTGTGTCAACTGCCTAGTCGTACACGTATTTATTACTCGGGTAGTCAGTTTTTGAACAGTTAATGAGGCAGCCTTAGCATGCGCGGAGAGGCTGAGCCGCTCAGCCCAGCCATTCAGGACAAATTGTTGAGGACAGAATCCAAAAGCTTTAGACCGTTGCGTAAAGTGGCGTTCACCTACCTTAAGAACTCGGAAAGTTCGTAATGATGTGATTTCTTTCCTTGAGAGTTCACTCACTGATATACTTCTTTAAAATTATTTATGTGCTACGCAGGTCCGTATACAGGAGTTATTTTTTATTGGTGGAGGTTGTGTGTGGTTGTGTAAGGCACTTGCAGAAGGCCTTGGCCATTGTAAAAAAACTGTTTTTGCTTTTAATATTTGGTATAACACCACTTTACTTGACAACATAGGAGCGGGAGGAGGGGGCAATAGGGTTTAGTATGGATACATACTAACTCGTACACCTATCTGTTTAACTGCAATTTACTTGGCGCTCCGACGTACGCTATGACGCAGGACTTGCTACGAGCCTGTGTGCCGATGGCGCGAGAAGAACGCGTCAGTGGAACTCCTCCTAGATGCATCCGCTGCCGCTGTCGTCCAGTTGTCGGAACCGCGGAATAGAGTGGAGGGCTCGGTCGGCCCGGGGAAAGAAGCCACCAGTGCGTCTCCGTTTCGAACGGCAAGTGCGTCCCCCTTGCGTCCAGTAAGGAGCCTCCCAGCCATTCTTGGCAACATTCAGTAAGAGCGCCGTTCTTGTCATGTACTACCATCACTGATTAATGCTTGCGTTGTTGCTGGTTGTGATAGTATACTTGTAGTGTAATGCAATGGTGTTGAATTGAGACAGCTATAACCAATCCCATTCATCACTAGCACTACTGCCATATTTATTTGAAATAGCTTTGTTTGCTGTCGGTTTATTTGTTTATTTATTCAGTTATTTGTGAGATCTTTTTGGTACAGTTTCAGCTAAATATGGGTGAGACAAAAGTAAATTGAAAAATAAAAAAGACAACAACACCTAAACAGGACCAGTTCAAGCAGTTAGCAAATGAAGGAAAATTATTGATTTTTCAAATATTCAAAGACGATGCAATTCGCACCTTAATAGACAATTTCTTTCAATTAGTGTGTAGTTTTACCGTTTGGTATAGCTTTATATTTCATGCAAATCGCTGCCTTATTAAGATGAGAGGGTCACTGATTCTTACTGATGATACAGGTAGATTATTCCTGTCTATAAAAGTCCTAGCATGGAATGATTGTTTGCACACTGCGATTTTGTTGGTTGTTCTATTCTATATTTACAATCAGCAGTTTAACTTGATCACCAGTAGCACTGCTACCATCTAGAACTCTGTTTCCTGTCGAATGGTCAGCTCGTTCAAGTATCATGCTCTCACATACTATTTGTTTGGTCTAGCAAGTTTCATGTATCTCCTAAAGCGGCACTCAGCGTCACCTGCAGAACCAAGCCCACCCAGTGACATTAAGGGATACCGTTGATTCGCTTACAAGTGAATGCATTTTATTACGCTCTATTATATTCGTCGGTCACTAATGGGCCATATGGTGCAAATTAACAGTAATGTTGATAAGTGACCGCCACACAAATGAATGCCAGATCAATGATGGGAGTGCCGTAATTATTACTGTTAATGTTGATCAGAAATTAGAGTACCCTAATTATGACTGGTGGCATACATCTGAACTTAAAACTTTACATAGGTGTAAATAAAGATGAAACTTTCAAATTCTTAGTCTCAGGGTTCTAGTTGGTGAAGATAAAAATGATATTACCTTTTTGTAGCCAAGCATTATGAGCTGCACAATGTAGAGACCCAGGCGTGCGCAAAACGTCTCCTCAGGCACCCCTAGAAGGCGGTAGCCGGCCCCGCCGGGGCAAGATGAAACCAGAAGCTGCCCCGACCGCACTATGCCAGTACAGGTGCGCGCCTCGGGGCAAAGACAAGAACTAAAAAATGGCAGCATATCCACTGAGTGAATGATGGAGTGTGGGGCGAGCATCCGTCCGTTCATTCGTTCTTGCTTCCATCCGTCAATGCGTCCGTCTGTGTGACCGTCCGTGCGTCCTTTCGCCCGTCCGTGCGCGCGTCTGTTCGTGCGTCCGCATGTCCATCTGTGCGTCCGTCCCTGCGTTCGTTCGTGCATCCTCCCCTGCGTCCGTCCATGCGTCCATCCGTTGTTGCAGCCATCCGTGAGTCCGTCCATGCATCTGTCGGTGTGTCCGTTCGTCCATCTATTCAACATTCCAAGTACCACCATCTAGCATCTTCTCATCATATATTCCGCATATGCACCGCCATCCAGCGAACACTCCAAGGACTAAACGAGAGGTGGCACACACACACTTTCTTACGGCTTGCGCTTCGTGTCTACTTCCCACCTTTAAGCACCTCGAGTTCATGGTATATACTAGTTCACTGTATTCTTGGCACTGTGGCCCAACGCTCGCTAAACCTTTCTAAAACCAAGAAGGTTATGCCCAGCGAGTATAACGTAGCAACCCTTTCTTGTCAGATAGTGCTCAATATACATGCCAATGGCTGCTAAGGGGGAATGAGAGACAGGAAAATTCGGCTTTTAGCTAACGCGCACGCTCCAAATTTTTTTATTCTTCAACAACGCACAGAAGAAATCTCACCAGCACCACCTTGGACTTCAAAATGTAAGACTGGTTACCCACTACGACTACTACTATGACTACAAGGGACAAATGGGTGCCGCTATATGGAGCTTCGCCCCTCAATTATTGGTAAAGATATTGTAATAATGCATTCGTAATTTGATATCAGTTGGGCTCACATTCCCCCTTGAAAAAAAGCCTTTCCAGCAATGCACTTGTGTTTAGTAGTGTCAGGTGATCATGACATTCACGAAGAAATCAGTCGGTGCCTTCAAGAGGAAACTTTATTTAGCCAAAATTGTGGCCGTGAGACGGAAATTTACACTGCAAGCATTACACGCTGTGCACTGGTTGTGACGAACAAAACGTCAGCCGATGATAATCTGATGAGCGGTATCAAAGTGGGTATTTGTGCGCGTGGCATGGAAGGTCCTAGCGTTATTGATCACCCTTCCGAAAGTTTTCGAAAACACTTCACCATTTGCGTTCTGTACGTAACGTGATCTGAGCGGTCACAGTAAATTTTGAAGCTTTCACAACGTTCCGGCATGGTCTGTTCCGAGTCTTGCTAACAACTTTTCTTGGCGAATCTCGAATTAATTACAGTAAAGAAAGTATACGGGCGTTGCAATATTCTAGCCGACTTTAAGAGCATTTGTGTCAACAGGCTTTCCAACAAGCTATGCTGAATTGAAGCCTGCAGGCAAAACAGGATATATGCCGAGCGCATGCGGCAAGCCGCAGAGGACGACCGACTTCGCTTGGCGGAGAATGCAGCCTTGTGGGTGAAGCCGGCGAGGAAACGTCGTTAAGCGCACGCGTTGGTTGTACTGGAGTGTTAGAAGAGTCGCGCCGCACCATTCGCACCGGTTTGGGCGTTCATAACCTAAGTGCGCGCACAAGTGGCACAGAAACACTGATGTGGGCATTTCCTTGCGCATGAATACAGCAAGCTTTACTAAGCATATCATATTCATGCGCACGAAAACGCTTGCACCAGTGTCACTATCATAAACGTCACACCATGTTCCACCCACGCATGTAACAGGATTACTTTTTTGGGTCTTTCTGCAAATATACTGTGTTTTTGTGCTACTGCGTGAAGCGTCGGCATATACTGCACGTTCTAGTAATAAGCCCCTATACTTTATTGCTAGAGTGCCGAAGACTGTGAGCATCGCAATATAGCAGTGGTTTATTGCGTTGACATGTAACATTATATCACGCTGCACTCGTTTCAAGGCACGGCATTCAATCTTGACGACATATTGAGCGCTAAGAAACAGGGACAGGAGAGAGTGGACACCACAATGCGCTAACTTCAACAATTTTTATTTTCAGGAAACGCGAACCTATAAATCCGTGCACAGTGGCGCCACCAGTCTATCCACTAGCCAAGCAGAAAAACCCTTTCTCGATCTAACAAGTCAACTGACGGTGCACTTACACATGTGTCACCTTTGCGAAAGATAGCATGGGCTTCAATTATCTCTCGCACGTCTTTATCTTTATGCTTCGCCAGAACACTGCTCGGTTGCTCCAAGAAGCATCGCGATCATTTTGTGGCGTGTGTTGAAGGGGTAGTTTATGGGCTTCCTCTGACTTGTGGTGGTATATGTATAGGTCAGACGGGTAGATGCCTTAATGACCGTCTTCGTGAACATAAGCTTAATGTTAAAAACAAGAATAATTATGGCCATTTGTCAGTACATTGCGTGGAATGTGGTTGCACACCCTTGTACGCATCCTGCAGTGTTCTGGCGAAGCATAAAGATAAAGACGTGCGAGAGATAATTGAAGCCCATGCTATCTTTCGCAAAGGTGACACATGTGTAAGTGCACCGTCAGTTGACTTGTTAGATCGAGAAAGGGTTTTTCTGCTTGGCTAGTGGATAGACTGGTGGCGCCACTGTGCACGGATTTATAGGTTCGCGTTTCCTGAAAATAAAAATTGTTGAAGTTAGCGCATTGTGGTGTCCACTCTCTCCTGTCCCTGTTTCTTAGCGCTCAATATGTCGTCAAGCTCCCTTTACCAACACGCCCAAAAAATGGCACGGCATTCAATCGTTTGGCTCTTTTAAGTGTGAATACACTTTATAAGCGACCCCAAACCATCCACCGCCATCGTCGGCGTCCGCAGTCTTCTCTCTATCTTTAAAAGAAATAGGGCTTGGCGGGCCGCAGCGCGACGCTCTACCGAATAAGCCACGGACGCGACGCTGATATCGGTGTCAGTAACGCGCCTTATACCCCCTCCCCCTTCGCTCGCTCCTCCACTCTCCTCGCTCGCTGCAGCTGCGCGCGCACCCCGCTCTCTCGCGCGCCCGCTTTCTCTCTCCGTCTCCCGTCGAGAGCGGGTCATGCGATGGATGTCCCAGAGGCAACGCTACCATCAACAACGAATGCAGTACAACCGAATGCCAGCACTGCACCCGTCGTTGGAGGTGACGATACCGCGGTGGTTTCGCCGACGTTGGAAGACAAGGCGGCGCTGCGAAGGGCTCGTGAGACCGAACGTAAGCGGGCGAAGCTGGCAGCGGATGTCGAACTGCGTGCTCGCGAGGCCGACTGCAAGCGGGCGAAGCGTGCAGCGGATGCCGAACTGCGCGCTCGCGAGGCCGAGGAAAAGCGGGCGAAGCGTGCAGAGGATGCCAAACTTCCCGCTCGCGAGGCCGAGGACAAGCGGGCGAAGCGTGCAGCGGATGGTGAACTGCGCGCTCGCGAGGCCGAGATGAGGCGTCAGCATCGAGCCGCGCACGCGGCCCAAGAAGCGGAACGACAACGCAAGCGTCAGGCGGAGAAAGGCGATGAAGGCCGGCGTCAAGACGCCGCTCGCAATCGTCAACGGTGAGTGGACGTTTCCGAAGCCGTTCCAGCCAGTGAACGTGCCGCGCGGGGGAGGGTGCGAGCCCTGCACTTTGCTCGTCCGGACGCGTCGTGAAGTGTAAATAAATAATACTTCATATATAATGTATCTGTGTACAAATGCTTCATGACAAACAACACTTAAATTCATTATTACGCTTTATTCATCATCATCAGTAATAAAACTCCCAAGCATTTCCCCGAGGGTGAACATGGTCAAGTGCGAATGCACGGGGTGATGCTATGAGGGGGAGTAAAAATAAAATCCATTGGCATTCGCCAGTGAGTTAACGTAAACTCCCCGATGTGTTCAAATTGCGATTCCCATTACACCATAAAGGCACCATAGTGTGATTAATAATTATAATAGTGCGAATTAATAAATACCCCTCCTAGCATCACCCCGTGCATTCGCACTTAACCATGTTCCCCCTCGGGGAAATGCTTGGGAGTTTTTTGTCGACTGTTTGAATAATTACACTCTGAAATGCTTCACACAAGTTTTAGGCAAGAATTCACCATCTTCAACTTGATAACATTAGATCTGCGATGTTGGAAATGTGAAAATAGTAATTTGACCTACTGTACGTAAGCGTTCAGTATAAGTTATAACACATACGAGCGCTGACGAGCCGTCTTCCTAGTCCCTTGTTCCTCCTTGCACCATTGTCAGTATAACGGACCACCAACTTGCCCAGAGATTTGTGCTCTAAGGTTACATGTATACGATACATGACACTTCAAAAGCGGAACGTGTGCTGGCATTATCGCTGAACTAACTCGCCGGGTTTTGATCAGCTGTAGGTTTTTTCACGCGATAGGATATGTACAGGAGTTGTTGGCAACGACAGCATAAGTAAAATTTACAACTTATAAAAGAGAATAACGCGGTTACGGGGTCGATCCTGCATACACCTAAGACTGCTCAAAGGTGAAATTCGTCATCTTTATCATAATTCTTTCTTGATCGAAATACTGATGCATTTCAACCTCCCCACACAGACTTCCGTACTTAACCGGGGACTTACACGTCCTCAGTGGTCGGAGGCATTGCAAGCTTTCTGCACCTCAGGTGGTGAAGCACAGCCTTCGTGATCGGTCCACTTTTAGCCAAGCGAATATGTCATGGTATGACGGTATGATATTCAATGGTCTGTGACGTTGTGGTGACATGATGTGCTGACAATATCACCTATGTTGGTCTTCTGAATTGCTCCATATGGTGACGCCAACGGCGGATTTCCGTGTTTCATGGGGCATCTAAATATTTCCTCTTGACAAAGTATTGTTTGGTACTCCTGCAAATAATCCGGGAGATCCGCACTTAAGTTTAGTTCTGGCGTAGGTATCTTACCCACCACGGGGGTCTAGTGGCTAAGGCACTCGGCTGAGGACCTGCAAGTCGTGAGATTGAATCCCGGCTATGGCTGTTGCATCTTGGATGGAGGCGAAATGCTTGAGGCCCGTGTTTTCAGACTTAGAAGCACGTTGAAGAAGCCCAGTAGGTCAAAATTTCTGGAGCCCTTCACTACGGCGTCTCGTATAATCAAGTGGTGGCTTGAGACGGTAGACCTCAATAATTCTTATAGTATAAGGTATTTTACTTGCACACCCCTCTATACAAGACAAACCGAAGACGAGAGCATGTTACCGCCCTGCCGTGGTTGTCTAGTGGCTAAGGTACTCGGCTGCAGACCCGCAGGTCGCGGGATCGAATCCCGGCTGCGGCGGCTGCATTTCCGATAGAGGCGGAAATGCTGTAGGCCCGTGAGCTCAGTTTAGGGCGCACGTTAAAGAACCCCCGGTGATCGGAATTTCCGGAGGCCTCCACTACAGCGTCTCTCATAATCAAATGGTGGATTTGGGACGTTAAGCTCACATATCAATCAATCAATGAGCACGTTCTCCGAAAAGGTTCTTGATGAATATAGAACACCTTTAAAAGCATCTTTTTAACAATGACAAGGGGGAAATGTTTCTTGTCTTCTGAGATTGAGGTTATTTTTGTGCAGAAGAAACAAGATTGGAGAATCTCCCCCTCTACTTACGGCTACCTCTTCGGCAAAGCACATCGAAGATGCTGAGAACCCCGAAGACTACAAGACACAGCGCAACACCTTATAGCTGTATTATGGACGGCTTAGTCCAAAGTTACTCGCCATCTCGAACAACGTTCACTATCATCGTTCAAGTTTCTTTTACAACGTCTGTCGCGCTTGCAAGCAAGAAGTAATTGAATAGGTTTCTAAGTTTATACATTTCGACCGAACTCCGGAGCATTGGAACAAGATGAAATAAGCACAATATCATCGAAAGAAAGATCTTGTAAATCACGATTTTCCCCATAACCTTGAAACAAACACTCGAGGGCTTGTAGCAACGAAAACAATTGTTTTATTTTTTTGACGTGAAAAATGTTATGTTACAATAGGAGATTGAAAAAGCCTGATGCTGTGAGTGTGTTCTTCTAATGCAAATGATTATAACAATTCAGCTCTATCACCTATGTTACTGCGCTATTACTATTTCACTGAATAAAAAAATGCGAATTTCGGGAGCTCGCAGACCCTGAAATAAAGAAATCCTACTACCTGAAATTTACACTACTCCTGCCTCATGGCAACTGGAGTGTCCATGTTTCACAAACATATACTTGTTATGCAAGATACTTATGATAGCCTTACCAACCGATGGAGACCATGGAGGTCAGAGTGTGTCTTAAATAAATATGAATACTGAGAAAAAAAGCTTAATGCCGGTGGGATACCTGGTACCACCATACTGCATACGCTAAGTATCCGAAGTGTAACCAGTGTCTTTTCTTGTTTTGTTTGTTTTTTTAGGTTGAGGGTTAAAAACGGGGCTTGCCAGTTTGCAAGTCTTAATGCGGAAGGTTGCGTGTATGCTACACCAAGGATAAAACAAATATTGTGCAAAGCTTTGAGTATATATATATATATATATATATATATATATATATATATATATATATATATATATATATATATATATATATATATATATATATATATATTGAAAAGGGGTTTATTGGCGTGTGTTGCGACGGTGGCCCTACGTTGAAAACACGATCGTGACAGAGCAAAGGTCAAGAAGATGCCGGCGACGATCAGCACTAGGGGAGTGAAAGAAGCCCAGAACCCAGTACCCAAGCGGGGGTGATGTTGCTTGCCAACGATGAGTTTTCTTCACAATTTTCCACCGCCGAAAAAGAGCCATCCTGGCGACTTGAGAGTCTAGAAGGGCTATGATATGACTTAAGGCGCGCGATGCGGACGATGTCATGTCCACGCCGGCGCATGTCGTCAGATGGGGAAAGTGGCTCAATGAGAAAAGTCTCTGGCGAAGTTTGCTCCAAACCGCTGTAAGGGCCCTCGTACTGCGGGACGAGTTTTGAGGAAAGGCCGGGGATTTGGCAAGGAACAGCCAGGCGTACTAGTGATCCGGATAAATTGCTGTGGCTTCGTGAAGAGTCGGCGCTGTTTTTTTTCTGGCGCTGCTGTTCTTGTGACGCAAAGGTGCGTTCGAGTAAGCGGCACTCTTCCGCTTTTCGGGCAGCTTCGGACACAGATGGGCATTCAGATGCGTCAGGAAATAAATGGAAGGAGAGTGTCGATGGTGTGGGATGGTTCGCGTTCATAATGGTGAAAATCTAGTGGTCGACTGGGCCACGGTGTTGTATGCGAACGTGATGAATGGAAGAATGCTATCCCAGCTAGTAAGATCAGATGTCATACATCGCGAGCATATCGGTGAGGAAGCGGTTGAATCTCTCCGTGAGCCCGTAAGTCTACGCGTGGTATGCCGTGGTCTTGCGATGAAAAACTTGGCATTCAGAAAGCAGAGCCATGACGACTTTTGATAGAAAGGCTCGACCTCGGTCACTTAGTATCAATCGAGGTGCACAATTTCGTAGTATGAAGTGATGGAGGACGAAGGACGCTACGTTCCGCGCAGTGGCACTTGAAAGGGCGGCGGTGTCAGAGTAGCGTGTTAAATGGTTCACAGCGACTATGATCCACCGATTTTTATCTGATGTTGTCGGTAGAGGGCCATAGAGATCAATTCTGATCTGATCGAAAGGTTTGGCAGAGCACGGAAGCGGTTGAAGCGCACCGGACGAGTGGGAAGGCGGGGATTTGTGGCGTTGACAGTCAGGGCAGGCCATAACGAATTTCCAAACAAACTTATACATTCAGTGCCAGTAGAAGCAATGGTGAATGCGGTCATAAGTTTTAAAAACTCTGGCATGCCCACATTGAAGATTGTCGTGAAAGGAGGCGAATATTAGTGATTGCAAGCTGTGGGGGACAACCAAGAGCCACTTACGACGTTCAGGGGTGTAATTGCGTTGGTGTAACTGCAGATCAGGAATGGCGAATTAAGCAGCTTGACGTCGGCGAGATCATAATACCGCAGTGGTTGACGATCCAGAGAGACAGTCAAAAAGGGAAGCGATCCACGGGTCCTTGTGTTGTTCACTGGCAAAATAGTCAAGGTCGAGAGATGCGACGGCATTGGTACCAGTGGTTCCGCATGCCGAGTGCGGAGGTAAAGGTGATCGGAATAGGGCGTCAGCGTCAAAATGCTTACGTCCGCTTCGATAGTCGGCGCGAATATCGTACTCCTGGATTTCCAGTGCCCACCGAGCTAGGCGGCCTGAAGAATCTTTCATTGTGGTGAGCCAACAAAGTGCATGGTGGTCCGTTACAAGGTCGAATGGACGACCGTACAAATAAGGGTGGAATTTGCGAAGCGCCCACACTAGCGCTAAGCACTCCTTTTTAGTGATGCTGTAATTGGCCTCAACATTGGTGAGCGTGCGACTCGCGTAAGCGACGACCTGTTCGGAGTAGTCCGGCTTGCGTTGGGCGAGGACAGCGCCAAGACCAACCCCGCTAGGGTCTGCGTGAACTTCCGTTGCAGCTGTTGGGTCGAAATGCCGAATGAGAGGAGATGATGGCAGCCTACGGAGTGTGGCAAACGCTACGTCACAGTCAGGAAACCAGGATGAAAGGTCTGCGTCACCGCGTAGGAGGTTAGTCAGTGGTGACATGATCAACGCAAATTTCAAACGAAGCGCCGAACGTACGAGCATAGTCTGACGAAACTGCGTAATTCTTTGAGTGTATCAAGTTTTGGGAACTCAGCGATTGCTCGCAGCTTTGCAGGGTCGGGTAGAACACCAAGCTTGGGCACGATGTGCCCTGAGATGGACAGCTCTCGCGCGACAAAGCGGCTCTTTTTAAAGTTCAGTTAGAGCCAAGCGTTGGTTAAACACGTAAGAACCAGTTGGAGCCGAAACAGATGTGTATAAACCTCGAGAGAGAACATGACAATGTTGTCGAGGTAGCATAGGCACACAGACCACTTCAGTCTACGCAGTGTGTTGTCCATGAATGGTTCAAACATGGCAGGAGCATTACAAAGCCAAAATGCATTGCCTTAAATTCGTACAGGCCATCTGGGGTAATGAACGCAGTTTTTTTGGCGATCAGCTTCTGCCATAGGAACCTGCCAGTATCCACATAGCAAGTCTAAGGAGGAGAAGAATTCGACTCCTTGGAGGCTGTCAAGGGCGTTGTCGATGCGCGGTAATGGATAGACGTCTTTCCGCGTCACCTTGCTTAATCGCCGGTAGTCGACGCCAAATCGAATCGATCCATTCTTCTTTCAAACTAGAAAGACATGAGATACCCAAGAACTGTGACATGGTTGAACAAGGCGACGGCGCAGCATCTCTTCAACCTGGTGGTTGATGACGCGACGTTCTGCAGCATCGACACGGTACGGTCCTTGACGCAATGGCTGGTGCGAACCAGTGTCATTGTAGTGGTGCATTGCAGAAGTGCGACGCAATTGCGGCTGAGAAACGTCGTATGAATTCGTGAAGTTCGGTGAGTTCTTGAGCACTTAAGGTGTCGGCGATGGCACTCGAGAAGTTGTCACTCGACGAGCATTCCTGTGGGGAAAGGGCATGAAGTTTGTTCGAGGCACTACTGCACAATTCGTCTGACATGATAAGAAATAAAGAAGAATCAAGATATTCCACTTGACCAAGAAATTCGCCGGCAAATAGCGTAAGTGGTGCGAAAAGGGGGTTGTGGACGAAAATATTGCTTTGGCTAGCGGAGACGTCAGGTGTAGTGAAAGACAAGGAAACGGCTCCGCGGCTCATGAAAATGCTGGAAGGTGTAAATATTACCGTAGCATCGTTGTAGTCATTGCAGCGAACAGGGACAACGGCAAGAGAGGCTGGCGGTATTTCAGTGTCCTCACGCACGACGAGTTTTGGCGATCGCTTAAGAGTTTCGTGCAAACGTTCGTCACACAGGTGTGAAAATTACACTTCAGCGTGAGCGCAGTCGATGATTGCATGATGATGTGACAAAAAGTCCCACTCGAGGATAACGTCATGCGAGCACACCGAAAGGACGATGAACTCGACAACGTACATAGAGCTTTGGATGAATATGCGGGCCGTACAGGTGCCGAGAGGTCGAACTGATTGTGTGCAAGCCGTACGAAGCGATAGTCCAGAGAGTGGCGTGGTCACTTTGCGTAGGAAGCGTCAGAGCTGGGCGGCTATAACAGATATGGCAGCACCTGTGTCGACGAAGGCAAAGGTAGAAATACCATTGACCGATATGGCAACGACGTTAGCAGGTGAAGTGCGAGGACTTGTGCATTTCGACGACGACGCAGTTCTTGCCTCTGGAACGGCGGCGTTCAGTTTTTCCGGTTGGAGGAAGCGGATCGAGAATGCATTGGGGACAATCATCACCTGAGAGGAGACGGGGAGCGGGGAGAGTGAGAGAGGAGGGCTGGAGTGACTGAGACTCGCGAAGGTTAGTGTAGCCATACCGCGGTGAGGGATAGGGAGCAGGTAGGTGCATGGGCTGAGGGTCATGTGATAACAGCCGAATAGCGTCATGGAGTGGTCGGAAGCGATGGCTACATTATCGCGCCACGCGTACTGGAGAAGCGCAAGCGTAGCAAATCGGTCGATTAACAGGAGTGCGCCAGGAATCGCTGACTTGCGGTGGGGCCCAAGGTGTCGAAATATGGGCGGAATGGGGAGTAACCGAAGACATGGGTGGCAAATGCTGCATGCGGCGTATGCTGCTACCTGGGCATACGTAAGAGGCGCTGACACGGGCTGCATAACCGACGCTTGCGGAACAGGCATGGCCACAGGCGTCTGGTGGGCGACGACGGGAACAGCCTGAGCTACCTCTTCGGCAATAACGTCGCGTAGTGCTGAGGGCAGACGAGAGGACTGCGGCTGCCGCGTGAAGGGGATCAACGATGTTGCCGAGCTACTTTTTTTGCACAAAGTTTGTAATCTCTTGCAGGGTCGGTGAGTGATCGGGAACAGAAGTAAGACTAGAGAGCGAGTTGGCGTGTGAGGAAAATGGCCGAGTCAGGGCGCGTTGCTTCCTAAACTCGTCGAAACTTTGACATAAAGTAAGAAGATCCGCAACGGTGCCAGGATTACGGGCCAGGAGTATGTGAAATGCGCCGTCAATTATCCCATTGATGATGTGAATCTTCTCCAACTCAGGCATGGCGAAGTTCACGCGGTTGCGAAGACCAATAATGTCTTTTGTTTACCTGGTGCATGATTCCGTTGGCTGCTGTGCGCGAGTCCACAAGCGTTGCTCGGCTCTGGACTTGCGGACAGCGGGTCCGTCAAAAACGTCAGCAAACGACGTTTCGAAGATGGACTACGTCGTAATGTCGTTTTCGTGGTTCTTATATCACATTTTGGCCACGTCGGCGAGGTAAAAGATGACGTTAGTCAACTTGTCCACGTCATCCCACTTGTTCCTTGCACTCACTAGTTCGTAATTAGGGAACCAGTCTTCCACGTCGGTATCATCAGCTCCGCTAAAGACCTTAGGCTCTCGCAAGCGAAGAATGCCTGGGTTGCCGGAGGATGGAGTGGAAGAGCCAGGTTGCGCATTGTTGGTGGTTATAATGGTAGGCAGCATTCGGTTGCGCAACTCCAAGTTTAGGCGAGGGTGGATGGCAGCACCATGGTTCAGGCAATGGGGAATGTCAGCACCCTCAATTAGCTGAAAAGGAGTTTATTGGCGTGTGTTCTGACGGTACCCCTTTGATGAAAACGCGATCGGGCCAGAGCGACGGTCTAGCAGATGCCGGCGACGATCAGCTCGAGGCGAGCGAGAGAAGCCAAGAACTTAGTACTCAAGCGGTGGTGATGTTGCTTGCCAACGATGCGTTTTCTTTTTCACAATGTGTATATATATATATATATATATATATATATATATATATATATATATATATATATATAGAGAGAGAGAGAGAGAGAGAGAAATTGGCTTGAGCGGACAAACGTGCAAAAACTTTTATTGCTCCTACGTTTCGGCCGGGGTCCGGCCTTCGTCAGGGAACCTGACGAAGGCCCTGACGAAGGCCGGACCCCGGCCGAAACGTAGGAGCAATAAAAGTTTTCGCACGTTTGTCCGCTCAAGCCAATTTCCATTCATCACTGGATTCACAGAAGACACTCGCTGGATATATATATATATATATATATATATATATATATATATATATATATATTGTAGAAAAGCCGCCGAACACTGAAGTGGGTCAAACTCTCAAGTGTTCTCTAGTGGGTCCACCCAAAAAGGACGCCGCTCGCGCTGAGAGTCCGTGCTTGGCCGTTACTGTCGCCATTGTGTATACTCGCTGTGTGCCTGCTAATAAACGCCATAACAAATTGGTTGAGAGTGCTACGATCCCCTTTGATGCCCTGGGAACTGCGCTCACGTACCCTGCAATCTACCATGTCCCACGACGCATCTCAGCAAATGCCTCCTCCCATGCTACCCCCTTGTCCCGGTGTCCCCAGGATCCGAGATCCACCCATTTTCACGGGCGCCGATGGCACTGACGTGGAGGACTGGCTCGCTATTCCCGAGCGCGTGAGCGTCCCCAACAAATGGGACGAGGACGGCAAGTTGACAAACTTAGTGTTCTACCTTGCGGGCGTTGCAAGCTTGTGGTACAACAACCACGCGTCCAATTTCGCAAACTGGTCCGATTTCAAGACCGCTATCACCAACGTTTTTGGCCGCCCTGCCGTTCGTAAGCTGCAAGCCGAGCAGCGCATACGCGAACGTGCTCAGCAGGCCGTTGAATCATTCACCAGTTAGATAGAAGATCTCCTGAACCTCTGCAAGAAATCCAACGACAGCATGTCCGAATTAGACAAGATCCGGAACGTCATGAAGGGCATTGACGATGATGCCTTCACGATGCTGCTTGCCAAAAACCCAGGCACAGTAGCTGAGGTCATCACGCTGTGCCAGAGCTACGAGGAGCTCCACCGGCAGCGTTCGATGACCCATCGCTCCACACCACGAGATGCAGGGCATGCAGGCTTGGAGGTGAGCTGTGATCAGGTGGCACTGCTGGCAGACCTCAAGTCCTTCATACGTGAGGAAATCGCGTGGCAGTTCTCTCTCCTGCCCTTTGCCCAGCCACCGGCGGCTCAACATTCGGCCACTACCATTCTTCCACCCATCCGCCGAGCAATTGAGCAGAAATTAGGGAAGGTCATGCCTGCGTACCAACCACAACAGCATCCGGCCCCTGTGCCCCCAAGTTACGCCGAAGGGGTCGCCAGGCTGCCTCCAGTCGTTCAACCGCCCGCCCCACTGACTTACGCCGAAGCTGCCGCACGACCTCCATCCTTTGAAGTGGCTATGCCGGCTACGTATGTTGACGTGACCTCTCAGACTCAGCCCCAGCACCCCCTGCAGTCTTTCCAGCCACCGTTCCGTCCATCGGTTCTTGCGTCATGCACAAGACCTACCCCAGCGAACCGATGGCGCACACCCGACAACCAGCCCATCTGCTTTGCCTGCGGTTACGCCGGTCACGTAGCCCGTTATTGCCATCGTGTACAGCCGGCTCCCATTTCTTCGCCTATTGCTGGCCACCTAAGCCGTCCCTATCACGACGAACCACCGTCTATGCCACCGCCATCTCACCCAGGTCCATTTCCTCGAAGGTCGCCGTCTCCACGACGTCGTTCCCTGTCCCCCATAAGGCCAAGTTCGGCTACTCATGAGCAGGAACACTAGTCGTAGCAGTCCCCGAGGCAAGGACTGCGATGCTATTGCGATGTGAAAACCCTCAGAGCCGCCCATCTAATATCATAGACGTGCTTGTCGACGGTGTTCATGCATCTGCTCTTATTGACACTGGAGCTGCAGTATCCGTTATGGACGAAAACTTTTGCCGCTTGCTTCGAAAAGTGACGACACCGATTTCTGGGTTGTCCCTTTGTACTGCCGGTTCACATCTTATCCATCCTTCAGCAGAGTGCACAGCTCGCGTTGTCGTTCAGGACGTTCTGTATGTCGGCCAATTCATCATCATTCCTGCATGCTCTCATGACGTCATCCTGGGGTGGGTTTTTCTCTCTCGCAACGACGCCGTCATCCATTGTGCCGCTGCTGAAATTGAACTCTCACCCTTCTCGCATTTGACGCCGGAAGACAGTCCCTCGAAACTGAGTAAGATTCTCGTGAAAGACGATACTATAGTGCCTCCAAGCTCGGCGATGGGTCCATCTGTCTACTGCGCTGGACTCTCCAACACAATTGCACTCGTTTCGCCATCCGACCGTGCTTGCCAAAGGAAAGGGTTGCCAGTACCTTTCGCGACCGTGCAAATCCCCCAGAGCAACGCCGCTATTTTTGTGACCAACCCATCCCCGTACACTGTTGCCTTGGTTTGAGGAGAATGTCTCGGCAGAGTGGAACCAGTGGATAACGCACATGTCCTGGACGTACCTGATGACTCACGTTGTCCCAGTTCGTGTACCGTCAGCGCTGTTTAATTTTATGATTCATCATCTCCTGATGTATATGGCCCCTACATTGATGACAATCTTACGTCGGTACAGCGTTCCCAGCTTCTGGACCTTCTGCGAGAATATCATTCTTCTTTCGAAGTCGAGCGAAGTTCTCTCGGTCGCGCGTCTGCTGTTACACATCGTATAGACACTGGTGCCCATCCACCATTACGGCAACGTCCCTACCGCGTGTCGCCTGCTGAACGTCGGGAAATTAACGAGCAAGTTGATTATACGCTCAGACGCGACGTTATTCGACCTTTGGACAGTCCATGGGCGTCTCCTGTTGTTCTTGTCGCGAAGAAAGATGGTTCTGTGCGGTTCTGTGTGGACTACAGACGGCTCAATAAGATCACTCGCAAGAATGTTTACCCACTGCCGCGCATCGATGACGCAATTGACAGCCTTCACGGAGCCGAATTTTTTTCTTCTCTCGATCTGCGCTCGGGGTACTGGCAAGTACCCGTGGCTGATGACGCTCGACCAAAGACTGCATTCATCACACCCGACGGCTTGTACGAATTCAACGTCGTGCTGTTTGGTCTATGTAATGCACCTGCGACCTTTGAGCGCATGATGGACACCGTTCTGCGCAACTTGAAATGGCACACGTGCTTGTGTTACCTCGATGACGTTGTTGTGTTCACCCTAGATTTCTCCACGCATCTCCAATGCCTGAAAGAAGTTTTCGCATGTGTGAGAAATGCCGGCTTGCAACTAAGTCTGAAGAAGTGCCGCTTTGCAGCACGGCAACTCACCATCCTAGGGTGCGTCGTGTCTAAGGATGGCATTCTTCCTGACCCAGCCAAGTTTAGGGCCGTGGCTGAATTCCCCAAACCTGCGTCCGTCAAAGAACTGCAAAGTTTCGTGGGCCTGTGCTCATACTTCCGACGCTTCATACGAAACTTTGCTACGATTAAATCACCGCTGACGAAGCTCCTTGGAAGTAACGGGCCCCTCAATTCGTGGTCGTCTGAGGGCGACAACGCGTTCGCGAAGCTCCGCCATTTGCTGACGTCTCCTCCCATTCTACGCCACTACGACCCTACGGCTCCGACGTAGGTGCACACAGACGCCAGTGGTGTAGGCCTCGGCACTGTCCTGGCGCAGCGCAAACCCGGATTCCCCGAATATGTCGTAGCATATGTAAGCCGCACGCTCACGAGAGCCGAGACAAGCTACACCGTCACGGAGAAAAAGTGCCTGGCGATCATCTGGGCCCTTACAAAGTTTCGACCTTATTTGTATGGTCGCCCATTCGATGTCGCCACCGACCATCATGCACTATGCTGGCTTTCATCATTGAAGGATCCCTCACGCCGTCTCGCCCGTTGGGCTCTTCGCTTACAAGACTACGACATCCGCGTGCTGTACCGCAACGGACGCCAGCATGCTGATGCCGACGCCCTCTCGCGCTGCCCTCTGCCTGAAGGTGATGTGCTCTGCTCAGTATCTTCAGCTGCTGTTTCTGCCATTGATGTTGACATCATCGCTACCCAACAGCGAAAGGATAATTCGATCGGCCCGCTCATCGACAGGCTCTCTGATCCATCCGCAACGCCATCCACGCGTGCCTTGCGTCGTCAAGCTTGCCATTTCGCCATCCGTGACAGCCTTCTACACCGACGCAATTACGAGGCCGATGACCGGCAGTGGTTACTCGTGATACCCCGCAGTCTGCGGTCAGAGATATGTGAGTCCTTCCATTCTGATCCGCAATGCGCGCACTCTGGGGTATTCAAAACCTACTGTCGCATTCGACAACGCTACTTCTGGCACGGGATGTACCGCTACGTGCAGCAGTTCGCTCCTGCTACGCTTGCTAACTCTGCAAACCGTCAGCACACATGTCGCCAACCAGTCTGCAACCGTTACTTTGCCCTGAGCGTCCGTTTGGGCGCATAGGTATCGATGTGTACTGACCACTTCCTCTGACGTCGGCTGGTAACCGCTGGGCCATCGTCGCCGTAGATCATTAAACGCGATACGCCGAAACCACCGCAATCCCTGCGGCCACTGCGCGTGATGTTGCGTCCTTTCTACTGCATCGATATATACTGCGCCACGGTCCACCTCAGGAGCTTCTCAGCGATCGAGGCCGTGTCTTCTTGTCAGAAGTCGTCGAAGCCATTCTCACGGAGCGCCATTCTGTCCACCACAAAACAACTGCTTACCACCCGCAGACGAATGGTCTGACCGAACGCTTTAACTGCACCCTCGGCGACATGCTTTCGATGTACGTCCCCGCGAACCTTAAGAATTGGGATAATATACTGCCCTTTGTCACCTACGCCTACAGCACCGCCCCTCAGAGCACGACCGATTTTTCACCTTTCTTCTTGCTGTAAGGAAGACACCCGTCACACACCATCGACACAATACTCCCGTACACGCCGGATCCATCTGAGTGTGCACCTATTTCCGAGAAAGCCAGGCTTGCTGAAGAGTGTCGCGAGCTGGCCAAGACATTTACGACGCATGAGCAAGAGCGGCAGAAGAGTATTCGTGATGGCTCCGCCACTTCTGAAACCACGTCCCTTCCTGGTTCCCTTGTATGGCTCTCAATCCCGACCTCTGTAGCTGGCCTTTCTTCCAAACTACTCCCGAAATATGAAGGTCCCTACCGTGTGATCGAGCGCACATCTCCAGTCAACTATCTTGTCGAGGCAATTGAACAATCTTCGGACATGCGCCGTCGCGGGCGCGAAATAGTCAACGTGGAGCGCCTGAAGGCTTACTATGACCCGCTCGTAGTGACAAGCTGTTAGCCGCCAGGCGGCTCCCTCTTCGACCCCGGGGTAATTGTATAGAAGCCGCCGAACACTGAAGTGGGTCAAACTCTCAAGTGTTCTCTAGTGGGTCTACCCAAAGAAGAACGCCGCTCGCGCTGAGAGTCCATGCTTGGCCGTTACTGTCGGCATTGTGTATACTCGCTGTGTGCCTCCTTATGAACGCCATAACAATATATATATATATATATATATATATATATATATATATATATATATAATGAGATCTAACAGACAGTAATGCCAAGGAATGGACAGGGGAAGTTATTAGAACCAATAGAATGTAAATAATATGAAAGAAAAAAGAAAAGTGGATAAAAAAATAACCAGCCGTGAGCAGGCATCGAACCTACGACCTTCGTATAACGCTTTCGATGCTCTAACTACTGATCTATCACAGCGGCCTTCCCTCCATCCACTTTTTTGGGCTTATATATGAATTTAGAAGTAGGAGCGACAGTCAGCGCCATCTATAAGCCAAAGGACGAGTGTGAAAACACTCTTATTCGCATGTTTGGCGTCACGTAGCACGGGAACTTATTATGAGCGGGCAGCTGATTAATTGTCCCTCTTATACAACCTAAACACACCAAGTCTGCCAGTACGAGACCCTCGTTCAATGAAATAAGGGAAAGAAGTGTATACCTAAGGGCTCGTTTTCCGTGTTTTTAACACAATATTAATGAAATCTGACAGTAATGCCAAGGAATGTACATTCCTTGGCATTACTGTCTGTTAGACTCGGTGAGCGCGTTGTCTGTTAGGACTCGGTGAGCGCGTTGCAAGACACCATGGCAAAGGCAAAAGAGTGCGGCAGTATCATAACGTCTTCAGCAGCAAATAGTTTGTCTCCGGTTTTACAGCGTCATGTAAAGTAGCGTCGCTAAACACTTCAAAGTCCACCTCAGCGCTGGAGCAGTCGATGATGGCCTTATTAGCGGAGAGAAAATCCTAGCCCAAAATGAAGTCACGGGATAAATATTCCAACACTAGTAATTCGACGACATACATGAGGCCGTGAATCGCAATGCGAGCAGTCCAGGCTGAACGACTTCGACCACACCAACACCACATACCTCACCACGTTTATCTGGGCGTGGAGAATACTTTGCTTTGTAACCCCTTTACCAACGATTTGCTTACAGTGTACTGTCATCTACACACAAACGCACAAAAACAAGCGGCACAGCATTGACCATGTTTTCGAGAGTGAATGCGAGTTCGCGCAACTTTCCGCGTTCACTGAAAATAATGGGACTCATGCACAACAAAAGCACTGATGAATTCTATACGCGCGTAAAACAAGGTGAATTTCAACTGCAAAGGTCGGATAACATTTAACTAACTACATAATCTTGCGAAGCTTACATGTGTTCTCTACGAGCTATAATCAAAAACGTGAGTTGCCACAATTTTCAGTTAACAGTAGCTTAATGTCTTGCAAGAACGAATCAGTTTTATCATCTCATGGATGGTCCGCTTTATTCACTCATGCAAAAAACATTCAAAGTAGATAGCGTTCGTATCCTATTACCCTGTTACATTGAGGTTAGCACGACTCAACAATTGAACGTCTCTGACCATCCTCGAGAGGATGCCCATGAATTCCACTTGGTGGCGCGACAGTATATGACAATCGCAAATATCACTTGTGTGTTTCCCATGGCGGTCAGTTATGACCGAGGTTTGTGCAAACGAAGGCACGCAGCCTCATTCACGACAATGATTACCGAGACGAGAACATACCCCACGCTTCAAGAAATTGTTATGCTCACGCAGCCTGATTATGAAGCATCTGGCGGTTTGTTCCCAATGGCGTTGTACAAGCATAAGGTTATCTTGTCATCGGGTCAGTTGCTGAAAAGACCCTTGAAATCATCCCTACCGGTAAGATTGAACAATGTGTGACGTTGAGTCGGAGCTCGGAAAGACCGGATATCTTACCCTGCACCCGTTTTATATCTCGTAGAATCAAGAAAGTTTTGACGAAGTTTCACAGGTGGTTTTTTGTGAAACAAGCTAAAAAGACTTTCAAAAAGAGCAAACAATTGTCAAATGGGAAGGAATTGTTAGAAAAAGAAACAATTCTAGTAAAAACGGAAAGCGTTGTTTACAGCACCCTCCTCTCCTGTAATAAAAATTACATAGGCCAAACCGGTAGGTGTATTAATGAGCGACTAAACGACCACAATTGCGCTGGGTCACATTTCACGCAACCTGGTTGTTAACCAGTGATTATGTTTGGTTCCACTGGTTTTCGTGCCATGCCCACGTTGTACTGCAGTTAGTCCAGTGGCCTGGCCACTGTTTTTCCAATGCGTTTTATTGAAGATTTTAGGCTTTCTTTAGGGTTGTTAGTACACAATTCGTGATAATACCTCGCAGTTTAACCGAACAGCTATTCTTGTCTTTCTAATAATATTAGCCGAAAAATGCAGGTATGCTATTACGCTGTGTGAGGGTGCCACTAAATTGTTATTCTATACAATCTAGTGCTGGAACTTGGCGTGCTCTCAGTACGTACCACCTGCAACTTTCTCACTACAATTCTAGAATAAGTTTCTTAAACACCGATCTCTCGAACTAATACTTGAATATGTCCAAGTACTCAGAAAAAAATTTGCATGTAAATTTAGCACGCTTGAGTACCATAATTTTAGTCACGATTTCATATCCGTGCATGGCGTGCATGAATCAGTGATAACTGCATGCGTTATGTTTTCGTCATTGTTCAATTTTTTTTTTCAAAAAAAAGCGTAAACTCACCGATTCTTGGAGCTCTCACTCAATGAGACCGCAGAGATCAGTTCGATATGGAATGGCGTCCAAAATAGGCCCGCAAAATGCAAACAAATAGCTCGAGCAAACAGTGAAGCAATGTGCAGCACCTTTTTTTGTACTTGATGAAATTACACAGAGTCGTCGCACTATTTTGATTTAAAGATTTCCATAATAACAGACATGCATTCATATAGAATGAAATGATGAGAATTTCCGAGATCTTCAGAATGTAAAAAAAAACATGAAGTGCGTCTTTTTTGGCAAGTGCAACAAAATAAAAAAAACTGGATTAGCAATGTTTCAATCACTGCATCACATGTCGCCGCTAAGGCGGCTTGTTGAAAGCATGAGCCCAAATACATACGTTGCACTCAGTATAGGTGCCCGTGATGAACGGTGACAGAGAACGCGCATGTAAGCGCTGACATTTAAACTTGCTTAGAAAATATGAGTTGCATCAAAAGATTTTATTGCATTTCGCCACCACTGCAGTATCTTGTCGCCCTGTGCTGCCTTAGAGTTGAATATAAGTACATAAGAGCCAAATATGATACTATAGCCTCCATGAGAGCTGAAACACATCAGGTTTGAGCTACCATAGAAATTATGGTATTAGCCAAAGCCTTGCTCTTTCGGTTACATGTGGCCTGCATTCACTTTGTCACAAGACGAAGTTCAGAAACGTTCAACAGTTCAACTCCACCACCTTCGCTAATTTATTCTCATTGAATTGAATAAATTTAATTCAGCTAAGGTGGTTTCTAACAAGACGCTTCGTGTCTTGCGAAAATCCAAAGCCACAAGAAAAGAATAGTTACCCAAGTCATAAATGTGTTCGAAGCCGCAAGGACCAAATGAATTCACTTGCTCGCCGTCATTCTATATATGGTGGCGGAGCAATTGCAGCGCGTACAGTTTCCAAGGGCAACAAGTATGTCTGTCGCTGACGTCATCCAAGGGCAACACGTATGTCTTAACGATGGTAGACTTCGCTACGCGTTACCCGGATGCGGTGGCACTACCGAGCATCGAGACAGAGCGCATAGCGGAAGCACTAGTAGAGATGTTCTCCCGCGATGGAGTGCCCCGTGAGATAGTGAGCGACCGTGGAAAGTCGTTCACTTCGAGCCTCATGCAGGAACTCGGTCGGCTACTCTCATTTCGTCAGCTACCCACAACGCCTTATCACCCTATGGCGAACGGACTTGTGGAGAAATTTAATGGCACTCTCAAACAAATGGTTCGCCGCATGTTTCAAGAACGGCCGCTACATTGGGACAGATACTTGGCTCCCCTGCTCTTTGCATACCGTGAAGTTCCCCAAACGAGCCTTGGATTCGCGCCGTTCGATCTCCTCTACGGCAGATTTGTACGCGGGCCAATGTCGATCCTTAAGGAACTGTGGACAGGGGCCAACATCGATCCTGAAACGAAAACAACATACGAGTATGTTATAGATCTCCAGGAGCGACTGCAAGACACCTGCAAGGTAGCACACGAAGAACTCCTGAAGACGAAAATGACACAGAAGAAATATTACGATAGGAAAGCAAGAGTTCGACAACTATCACACGGAGACAAAGTATTGCTGTTGCTATCATCAGATAAGAATAAATTGATCTTGACATGGAAGGGACCCTTCACAGTGCTTGAAAAACGCAGTGACTATGAATGTGAGATAGATCTCGGAACACGGAGAAGTCTTTTTCCCATTAACCTTCTCACGAAATACCACGAAAGGGAGCCTATTGCTTACTGAGTATGACTTTGTGGTTGATTACATTAAGGGCTCCGACAACATAGGTGCCGACTACCTCAGCCGCATTTGACTTCTCCGCTGGTTAGCGTTTAGTGGGGGCACGATTTCTTTTCATGTTAATTCACCCTTTCCCTAACGGAATGAACTTCTGTAAATAAAGTTTTTTTTTGCTATGTTTTCGCTTTTGGGTACTCCACCTCGCACGCTTGTGAAAAGTTGTTTTCCCCATAAACGAATTTCTTGAGCAGGGGGATATTTGTAAGGAAAGGACACAAAAGTGCTGTGTTTAGGTACGATTTGTGCCTAAAAGGACTTAAAAGCACCGAGGAACGCCAAACCGAAACTGAAGAAGACGAGCGGAGGGCAGGTGGCACGAAGGCGATAACAAGAAATGAAAAAGAAGAGGGGAAGAAGAATGAACGTGCGAAAGCGAGCTCGAGGGTTGAGGCCAGGAAGGCAGACGAAGCAGTGCGCCACTCGAGAGGACGAGTTCCTGGGAGCGTTCCTGAGCCGGACGTGGGACCCGTACGTGTCGGCCAGGTCGAGCTCCGGTGTGTTCGTTCGGGGTCAAGTCCGCCGGCCTGTACAAGGTGCAAGGACAGGGCCTGCTGAACACCTCCTGCCTGGGTGCAGTGGCCGGGAGCAGGTTCGTGGGCGAGGCCTACCGGGCGTGGTCCTCGTGAGCCGTGGCCTGATCCTGGACCTCAGGAGTTGCGACCCTGACTGCTGGGCTGGCCGCGACGTCCGACTAAACGGCGGTGCACACGGTAGTGCATCCGTGTGCCGTCAGCCGTTCCAGCCGTGCCACCTTTGCCCTCGTGCACGTCGACGACCACATCATGTCGGGACGACGGGGACCCAAACTGTGAGGCAGCGGTTTCTGCTTGCGAACTGAGAAATATACGCGCTGAACACTGCGTAAGCGTAGCCGCGAGCTCTCCGCATAATAGAGGTCTGACTCTCCTGCAGGTGGCGTGATGCTTGGCGTGTAGGGTTGTATATATAGTTTTATTTTCGCCTGCCATTTCCTCTCTAGTGTGCAATATAAAGCTTCTTTTGTTCACATCAATTGTTGATGTTAATTCTTTTTCGTCCGCTATCGACAAGCATAGTGACGAACGTCCTTAACCATCACAGTGACGTCTGTCGTAGTAACGAAGTGCTCACGTTAACAAAAAATATTTTGGAATTTTACGTGACACTAAAGGAATATGTTCTAGAAAAATTTTCTTCCCGTTCAAAAGTTTAAAACAAGTAGGAATCATATGAAATGAATATTCGTGGTGGAGCCATTTGAAAATTGTTTCTAAAACTTTCATTGATATTACTAATTATTTTTGTGCTCCACAAACACGCTCGACGTCAATATTCGGGCGTCTTCACTTGTGATGAAGAAGCACGAAAGCTTTTTTACAACTTAAGAACACATCCAACACTTTTTGGATGTCTATGAAAGCAAATGAGTTTTGCTTATGGTGTCATGGAGCGTTGTTCGTTCGTTTTTCTAGAAACAGCAGTATTCACACTTGCGCAGGTCTTTATTATTAAGATTCATTTATTGCAAAATATGTTGAATGTTTTCAATACATTTCCCGGGAGAGTGAAATTGCGTTTTAGAGCATTCGGCAAAACAAATAACTGATGAAGTAAACTCAGTCATGAAGTACAAGCACTAACCTATCCTATACCTGGCTGCATTTATGCTGAGCTTATGTGCGTGCAGAAAAAAAAAGAACAACCTCCGCGAGCCTCCTTTTACTGATTTGGCACGCACAGCTCTGGTGTTGTCACACCGAAAACGCCTCGACAGTTTGGCAGAGTGCTGAGACTTATTTGTGCCATTTCTGATGGTTTGCGCCAATTGCCGGTGGTTTTGACCAAACAATTGGCGCATTAGGTAGTAAATAAGAAACGTAGAGAGAGGTTGGCATGACCGAATCACCGGGCGAAAATGCGGATGCATGGTTAAAAAAACGACGACTTAGTGGTAAACAGGCTGTCAGAGCGGGCAAGCGCCTGGTGATAGTTCGAGAAGGGCACGATGATATCTTAACTGCAAGCACGTGATGTCGATTGCAGTTAGCCCAAAGCTTTTGAGTGTTACTTCCTTTCTCGCCTCGAAGTTAAGTTTTCTAGCACCATATTACGACGGCTTAAGGTGGAGCCCTGTGCCCCATTTCTCCAGTTACGTCAGGGCATTCACCCGTGTGGATAATCTTTGTTCTTATAATTGTCTCACATCCTTTAGTGAAACCTCGAGTAATTTTCACTTGCCAGGCTGCGTACATAACGAGTTCTGTGCAGCTGGCAGGTGTAGCCAGTAGCAGCCACAATATGTCGGCTGCATGATCGCCAACCATACGTCCTCTCCGAAGTTTTTTTTAACTACGAATTGGCATTGCTTTCCTGTTTTCTACGTATGCGAGCGCAAAAAACACAATGGCAGTGAAAAGCTGAATGCCGGCAAGGAGTCTCAGGAGATTGTCGTAAGATCCCATTTTGTCTCGGAAGTGCCCTGAAAAAAAAATGAAAAGCAATTTGAGCATGCTATGAAACACGGTAGCCATCACCAGAAAACGGCCGCTCCTCTTCCTCGCCTCATCATCATTTGAATAAAAGTTTTTGAACGATAGCAGTCCTTGTAAACGCGACAATCACAGTGGTCCTTTTGTATGTGTTGCCTGACTCCTTAAATAGTTTGGAAGACCCTGCTTTTGCGCATTGAAGTACTTTGTTGTTACCTATAAGATAAGTGTTCTGTTTCAATGAAAAATCTTAGTTTTGTAGATGTTTTTAAGTGATAGCATAAAACAATGCTCCCGTATTTCGGTTGCAATGTGAATTAATAGTGATCATGTGGTTTCCGTGCTTTCAGCGAGGTTATGGGCAACAAATCTTTGCTGTTACACACTGCAGTGGACCACTTTGCAAATTCATATAAGCCCCTAGCAACAGCCGTCTAAAGTGGCTGGTTGAAAACTCGCCGACACCGCAATGTTCTAATGATGAAATGCATTTGAAATTGGTGTCGGGGTGCACTATATCATCTCGAGGTTTTATTTATTTTTTATTGGGTTAAGCCAGAAATTAGCCTGATTATACCAACACGAGGTGGTTTTTATTTTTGCTGTGTTAGGTCAGCAATATAGTTTGCTTATTCTAACCCATGCGTGAAACTGTTCAAACATTTTTATTAAAAGCCAAAAATATATAGTAAGTAGGCGTGTGCTGACACTGTTGGTTACAAAAGTTATGTTCGAGGAACGGACGTTTCGCGCACACGAGAGCTCTTTGAGCGAAAAATCGCGCTCAAGGGAGGTTGGTTCGTGCTTACATATTGCGGAAACGCCACACATTATTTTCATCACTTTTCACTGTATTGTTTGGCAGGGTTACTTGTGCGAGTTCTGAAGAATGGTATAAGTTGGTCTTCGTAGGTGTCTGGTGAACCCCTCTAATCAGCTTCCGGACGTCAGTCTAGGTGGCGATACATTACCGCTACGAAGATGCAGAAAGTGCAAAGACAGAATCGAAAATGTGCGTGAAATTTGCATAATACGGTTTCAGGTGCTTAATATGCGATTTAATACAGACACATTTTTCACTCTTAAAAGAAAGGTGACTGAATCGGCTTTTGCTGTGATCGTCCCGCTGAGAATAAGTATTATGCCTATTTCGACATGTGCGACGTGGTGTAGCCTTCGATAGAGCAGGCTCACCTAGTTTGTTTCTGCCGCATACGGAAAGCTGAAAAATCTATACTTGCCGAATGGTGAACCATATAAGCACTTGCGTGTCCAGACGGATCATCACAGAACATAGGCGTAGAATGTGGGAACACAAATGCAACTAGACACAACGCTACATTGTCGTATGGGTCTCGGCTATTCTGCATGCAACGTTGCCAAACTTTGTCCCCTAGTAAAACACAACGCTTGAAGCTTTGAAATGGGGTGAATTGTAATTTAACAATGCGACAAAAGAAATAGAAATTTTCATTCTGCAATGTGCTTTCCCTAATTAGAAATTGCGGTCTTCAAAATAAGTCGGTGTAATTGGCTCACCTTACTTACTGCCAAATGTTAAATGACTTAGTGTTATAGAACATTCTTTTCTCCATTTAGCAAGTCAACTGCGCGCGCACACTACACTTGGGAGAATTCTCTCTATGGTACGTAAACGATGGTTTTGTACTATATTTTAAATTTGCTACAATTTACCTGTTATGAAGGGATTGGCAGAAAGAAGGGGAATCAGAGCAAGTCCATTGGCTCCCCAGAAGGTGGGCACTGCTTTAGCACCAAAGCTGTCAGCCACAAGGACTGCCTTCAGGGTAGTCACGCACGCCAGGAAAAATATCGTTGTCATCTACGTAAAGATTGCAGTTTTCGAACTTCATTGAGAACCTCTGCGTGCAAGGTGCACGTACAATAAAGCCCTTATTGAAAATGTTTCTTTTTTTACGTCCAAATGAAATATATCTGCTGAAGAAGTCTGTTACCATTATCATTAGGAATGATGAAATGAAGATACGCTCGGAAACTAGTGGTAGACATGGCTCGTATGCTTAATGAAATTATTCAACTTTGCAGAATTCATCTATTGGGTGGCGCTGCTGCCACCATAGCAATAGTAGAGCTTTCTCAGAGCTAAGAGGAAGGAAGTGAGAAAGTATCAATGGGCCTGCTACGTTTACAAAGGAAATCTGTAGATCACAAGTTGCCGATGACTCTGCTAAGTGTTTTGTTCAACACCCAAATCCAGGGCTGAACAGATGTCGGGGCAAATCGTTTTATCTGGTAGCTGCATAAACAAGTCATGTACGCTTAGAGCTAAGTATGCTCCGTGTAGCATGATACCAGTTATAACTGTTAGGGTTATTACATATATGTATAATGATTGTGAAGATTGAGGGGGTCTGGTGCGATATGTGATTGAACTGAAGAATGCATGTACGAAGGCAAGAAACTTTTGACCCCCCCCCCCCGGTAGCTGTTTAAGATGGTGATAGTGACAAAGTCGACATTTTGCGGCTGGCTTAGCAGCGACATAGTATTTTACTAAAAATAGAGTTTTGCTTTCAAGCAGCATCACTGCTTAAATAACGCGAGCATAGAATCGCGCTAACACGGCGGCGTTTATGGGAGCACTTTTCATTTCACTTGCTGCCTACTGCCGCCATCTTGGCGTGGTTCGAATGGCCAAAGTTTTGATCCCATCTGGAGTAACTGCACAAAAAGTTGACGCATGCGAAAGCGGCGGCTGCAGTGAAAAAGGCCACCGCAGTGCTCATTACAGCTTCAACGAAACTCACGCGATGAAAACACAGCACTTACACATCGTACCAGCCGTCTGCTGATCTCTGACAACATAAGATGCGCGTGACCGTACGTAGATCAGAGAACGCGTTTCTTGCAGCTGAAGTGCCGCAGACCTCTTCTGAACCCTCCAGCGATAAACATTTAGCACGAAGGGAGGTGGTTCGAGTGTTTTCAATTGACTTAAGCCGCGATCACGGTATCTTCGTACACTTTTCTTGAGCACAAAACATACGACGCAATTGACAATGTTATTTACACGTAATACAGAATCTCGATTCCAGGTAACTGAATTACGAGACGACAAATCTTGAAAGCCTGAAATGCGACGGACCAAATAGGAAGTGCAGTTTCCAAAGTTAATCAATAGTCGTAAGGTAGCCGACATCAGAAGGTATAAAATGAAGAGAATTGAGCAGGCTGTAGAAAGCGACAGTAGCCTAAAGGCTGCGAAAGCAAACTTGCGCATAGGCAAAAATCGAATGTATGCATCAAGAGAGAATGAAGTCAATGACTTAATTAAAGTCGATAGGATAGTAGAGGTGGCGGAGGAGTTCTACAGAGAGCTGTATAGAAAACAAAACATCCATGATGATATCGTAAGAAGCAATAATAGCCCTGAGGGAATCGTCATCCTACCAGCAACGTTAGGGGAAGTAATAAGAGTCCTAGAAGGAATTCAAAGACGCCAAGCCTCTGGTGAGGATTAGGTATCAACGGACCTTGTGAAAGATGGCAGAGAAATTGTGCTACAAGAACTTACAAGCTTGTATACGTGAAAGTCCGGACGGGTATGTACCAGAATCTTGGATGAACGCACACATAATCTTAATACATAAGAAATTATACAAATCTTGAAAAGGTATTAGCCAATCACCAATTAGCCAACTCAGAGGACAAATGACAGCTCATGAATACTGAAGTAGACATGAAAAATAGAATAGGAGGTCTGAAAAGCGATATGAATCAAACTAAAGTAATGTGTAACAGTGTCGACAATAAACAGCCCTTTTCGATAGGAGAAGAGACGCTGGAAGTTGTAAAGGAATATGTCCACTTAGGATGGCGTTGCGACTGGGCTAATTTGTCGCTACCGGAGCCATTCAAGACTAGGGCTAAGACGAACTGAGGAGCCGGAGCTGAAAACTGTAACATTTATTTACAGATACTTCCATTATTTAGGCAGCGGGATACGACATAAAAAAAAGAAAAGCACACTGGAGCGTCTCTGTGTTCGCGTATTATATCCTCCGTACTTCCGAGATTCCCTGCAAGGGAAAACAAATGAGTCCAGGACCCTTCAAAGGGATCATCGTCTTCCACTCCACCCACGAAGAGGCAATTGCCTCCCGCTGGTGGTGGTAGTAGTAGTGATTTTTTGTAGTAGAGACACCTAATTTCGGCTGCCCTTAAGGGATCACGGCACTGTGTCACGGACAGTTTTATCCCAGAAGCATGCTTTCTCAATTCGGAAGAGCAATGACATTAGATAAGCGTAACTAAGCATGATGGTCCGTTTATTTCTTATACTTAGACATTTCCCCATTATTAATAAATGGCTGCTCATTTAATTCAGTTGTTTTATCGTGTATGGACGCAGCACGCTATTGCAATTATGAGCTTCGTCTCATACATTGTGGCATGGCTTGGAGCCTATGCGTAAATACTGGCACGACTATTTCCGAAAAAGGCACGCTAGGGAGTAGGAAGTGTGGCAACTAAAACTGAATTGTTTATTCACAAATATATTTTGCGTAACTTAGCATAGCCATGCTATCGTTTGCGTAAGTTCAAGTGCATTTAACAGCGCCTTTTGGTGCGAGAATATTTTGAGCAGTAAAAGCACCTCGCGAGTGTAATCGAATATCGAGCTATCCCAGTCGAATATGCGTGGTTATGGAACACTGACACTGCTCATACTAAATGATGTCATTCAGAACTGGAACATCTGGAAGACATTTCTAGGGCAAAGTACATATTTCAGGCAATTTTTTAGAATAAAATGTGTTACTAAGATCTGAGAGCAGAGGTTGTCGTCAGACACGTGTACAGAGACAGTAAAGTGTCATCATGTGACAACATTCCACGTAGTGAAGCTAGTTATTCAGATATAATAAATTTGGTGTCTACAAAAAATACACAAACAATTTTACTTCAATTAGGATAATTTAGTCATAAAACCTGCCTAATAACTATTAATAATTAAGTTTCAGTTGAGGTGTGACGCTCACCTTACACAGCGTTGCATTTCGTCATAATCTGGTCCTTAATTGCGTCACAATCTGGGCCAAGTGCATCTCAAATTAGCATTCTGTTCGGAGCTGTAGTAACGTGAGAAGTTTAGGACTGTTGCAGCACGATATATATTTTCCGCACAGTAGGTATCAATCAGTCGAGTTATCAGACGGAAAATGCGCTATCGTTGCACATTATGCCAGAATGTTCAGACGCGTATGTGCCAAAGAAATTGTACTTGGTTTATTGAATTCGAAACACGTAAAACAAACAATTTTTTTGCTGAACATGTAAACCAGGTACGACATAGTTGGAAGACGCAATGTTCTCAAGAAAAAATTGCCCGCAGCTTCCCTAGGGGGAACACTGAGGAGGATGCGAAAGCATGTAATTGGTTAACGGGTGTTAAATTGCGACTTACTTGGGTCGATGGCTAAATTGGTTAACGTGGTTGTGCAATGGGGTGTTAAAGGAGTGAACCCGTACGGCACGTATGCGAAAGGGCGGTGTTTTATTTATTGCGACGAGCTTTGAGGACGATGGCTTTGTGGTCGGTAAAGTAAAGAGTGAGTACAAACCAACGGACGAGCGGCAACTGAGCGAGCGAGCGCCGACCTTGAGTATATATACAGCGCGACGGCGCATGCGCTGTCAGCTGTCGAATGTTCTCGAAGGAGAAGCGCGCGCGCGGCACAGATGGTGACGGCGCGATGGCGCAAGCGCTGTCAGCTGTCGAATGTTCTCGAAGGAGAAGCGCGCGCGGCACAGATGGTGGGCGACGGCGCGACGGCGCATGCGCGCGCGTCAGCTGTCGAATGTTCGAGAAGCGGTGCGGACGGCGCGGACGGCGCACTACAAGGCGCGAGTATAAGATGCTTCCGCATCTAAAATTTTAACTACAATTCCTTAGTTGGTATTCTGTGATATTTGGGATGCTCGGGCATTACCATTTCACCGCCATAAAAATGCAGCCGCCACAGCCAGAACCAAACCCGTAACCTGTAGGTCAGCGATCGCGCACTATAGCCGCTACGCCACCTGTGGTGGGCCATGACCTAACAGCTGTGTTAATAACGTTGTAACAGAGTTCTTTACTAAAAAGACTGTTAAAACGTCTTGTTAAATTCATATTTGACCCACTTGGAGTATATTTGTAGTTGTAACAAAACTAGTCGAGCTGTGACTTCAAATGCCCAATGAAAACTTAGTCGCAGATTGCTTTGCTGAACATTATGTAAATGACATCGTTCTCCATTATCTCAAACGTAGGTGTTATTTGGTTATATGCTTATAGGGGGGTGCTATTCTTGTCGTTTATCATGCAGTAAATCACGAAAAAAATAATATAGCACTACGAACTAACTAACTAAATAAATAAATAAATAAATAAAAGGTCAGCATATGCTACTTACCTGTACGATAATGTAGCCTGTGAACGACACAGTGTGAGGCAGTGCCAAAGAAGTGATTGTCATTGCACTGAAGCACGATGCCACTAATGTAGTGCGTCCAATAAATTTAAAGTCAGCCACCAATGGAAGGACCAAACGTCCCAAAAATTCGGTAGCTGCGCAATACGTCATTGACAATTCCGCTCTCTTTTGTTCTACGCCTTTGTCCATAGCGTAGTCCACAATCGTCTCTTGCACGACGAGCGCTGTGTAGTCCGAGGCCACAGCTCCCAGAACGAGGAGGTAAAATGTCGGGCTCGATAGTAGCTTAAGTGTTCCACTGTATCGAATCTGGGCAGCCGATGGTCGATCTGCGGATTGCTGATGTTCCATCATTTCTGCAACCCTGGCATTGTTGATTGAGCCGTAACCTTGTTCTGAAGCAAGCTTTCTCTGCAAATCACGGTGATTGCTCTGACCATCTTCTTTCAAGTCCGGCACTATTCTCCATTTGTCGTTACTACTTTCTTTTTGCGAAACGTCTCTGATTGGTTCTACAAGACCACCATGATTTGTGTCAAGCACTTCGTTTTCCGTTAGAAGAAAGGCGTGGTTTTCAGAGAATTTATGAGTATTTTGCATAGCGCCGCATTCTTGCGTATTATCCTCTCTGACACGCGTCAACTGCGTCGGCCCCTCTTGCGTGATGAGCTCGGGCTTTTGAACTTTTTCCTGGTAACCATCATTCGAGAAGTCCCCGCACTGCGTCTCTGATATCGCTGTACCGGTATCGTCAATTCTATTCTGACAGGCACCTACGCTTTTCCAGTTTTCCTCACAAGCATTTACCGGGGCATCCGATTTGACTACCTCAGAGGACTTGTCAGGATCATTTCGTTGCCTTAAATTTTGCACTCTCGTAAGTTCACTATTTCTAAAGAAGAGGGAGAAAGCCGTAGCATTCATGGGTAACGCCGCGTAGATGAGTAATGTGCCTTTGAAGGAATAGAGCTCCTGGAGCCACGACAGCACCTTGGGCAAGATGAGAGAGGCCAGCGTGTTGCCTGTGTACTTGAGTCCGCACGCCACCCCTCGATACTTCTGGAAGTGCGTCATTAGAGCAACAATCACCGCGACACTGACGATTCCGATGGCGCCACCTGGAAACAAGGAAATATGTGCGGTAACGTTGCTGCACAAGTTGACGAGTTTATTTAAAGTCACTGGGCGCTGATATTCAGGCTGCATTGTGACTTAGGTAAATTGCAGCGGAGCGTAGAAGTGCCCAGCACGAAATTTAGCTGGGATAGTTTTTAAGTGGTGAGAATGGGCGCGTTCGGCCCACGGCTTTTTGTACAACACACGCATGGTTGCACTCCCGCTTGCATTACACGTGGGGCCAATCGCAAGGCAAAAATCAACAGTCCGCCAGAACATTCCGTTGCATCCACGATCCCACCGGTGGTGTCTTATGGCTAAAGATGTCTCAAGGCACATGATCGAAAACAAACGAGGGGCTCTCATCTCTAAAGGGGAGTACAAGGTAAAGAAAACATTCCAGGGCGCCGCTTCTACGACCGAGAACGGGACGTTAAGGATCCACCACCATTGTGACCGACAGCCTAAAGAACTAGGCCGTCATGCACATGTACTATTGCGCTCAGTATGAACTACACCACGCGAATGCATAGTGGAGTGCGCTAAAAGGTTGTACAGTGGCGCCAATCGTGGGATATTTTTGAAATATCGGGTGAGGAATTGGCTGTTTCTGCGATGCACATCGCCCCCACTTGCTTTCCCACTCGCCCTCATTTAGCCTTGTAGTTATACCAACTTCGGTAATGATAACTGCCACCGTGTCCTGCAAACTAAGTTTTGTACTCGACAAGTGGAGCCCCGCACAACACGTGGTATTTAGCCTTGCGCTTTTTTTTGCTTGCTTCATTTCATTCGATTAAAAAATAAAGACTGAAACGGGACTTTCCGTATTAGCTGAAAGTGGCTCTATTGTGAAACACTGAAATGTTCCTCACATTGCAAAATGTACCGAGTGCCTACACTCTTAAAAAAGTTAGTAAGAAGGTAGCAACTGCAGGCAAATAGGCAGTAACTGCAGCGGTTACTACCTTTATTCCACTGTTACTACCCTTTTGCTACATGTTTGATACCTACGTTAGTAAACAGTTACTACCTGTGACCGTTACTAACTTTTTGCGGCCTCTTTACAACTACGTTAGTAAAACGTTAGTAACTGAAATGAAAGATGTAGTAACTGCAGCCGTAACTACCTTTCTTGGCCTGTTACTACATCTTTGCTACCCGGATTTTGACTATCTATTCCAATATAGTGTCTGAATGCGATTCTGATAATTTGTGAGAAGAATCGTCTCGACGTATAATCATTACACAGAAAAATGACGCAGAAGGTATCCGTAGGTCAAGGAAATACATTTTGTTTTAAATTACGCAACCGAGATATTTAAACGTCAATCTCATATTGTCGAAACGAAGAAGTACAAGTTAACGAACCACAAGCAAGTGCTACACGTGTCATAATAGACAATCACAACAAAGTTAGTAAATTACAGCACATATCAAAAAGACCGGCAGATCAAAATGACCAGATGGTCACAATTAGCCTCGAGGACAGTCACAGTTAATCTACTGCGGCGTGTCTTCAAATATTATCATTGTTTTGGCGCGTCAAATCAGCCAAGCTTTCTTATAATCTAATACTCTAACTAATCTCTAATAATCTAAGACTAATAATCTAATAATCAGATCAGCCAAGCTTTCTCCCGATAACTCGAAAACCTGTCACGATCGTGGCTCCTGTACTACCAGGCAGTGCGCGCGGCCACGAACTTGCGTGGTCATACTGAGCGCGACAGTACGTGGACCGGCTTGTGTACTAGAATGAAGCGCAACTTGGGGTTCGTGGGCGACACAAAAGAGGAACCTTATTTTTAATGGTTAGAAGATAATAGAAGACCAAGCGTGCAAATCCGAAACCTATCTCTACATTTTCAAAGTGTAGATTATGTTCTGAACATAGCTTTTTTTTTCAACAGTGAAGCTGGTTAGCCTAACTGTAAATTGTTTCGCCTGTCGGAAAAATACCGTCATTAACGACTATGGGCCGCATAAACTGGTTAAATCACACCACTCACCACTGGCGCACAAAATGTGGAGAAGGCGACCATGAGGCCTATGTCTGCGAAGTGATGACGAGGAGTTGTAGATCACGAGTATGTGGAGCACTAGGGAACTGAATGGCAATGGCGGCAGCGACAAGGCGCCAGAGCAATATAAGGTCTTTATACTCTAACCACGACGTGCTCGTAGGTCTGAGAGGTGCGATTTCAGTGCGAGGTTCTGTACGTTGAGTTTGTACATATCAGATTAGTTTCTGTGACTTTCTGTAGTTTAACATAAACTTCTCAGCGCCGAGAATAAACGTGGAAAAAACCTAGAATGAGAGAGATCTAGAAACAAATTATAAAGAGCCTGAACCACACTGTTAGGTCTAAGAAAAACCAATAAGAAATAAGATTAGCTTTCAGAACCACCCAGTTTCGTTATTTCAAACCTTGTGTAGCTTGACGCTGGTGTCACCTCTCTTTTACAGAGGGCACAGACTGGCTTCTCTGACCCGCACTGCATGTTTTGTTGTGATATATAGGTAAGTCTCTTACATGGCTACCTTATATTTGAAACTTTCAGTAATGAAACGTGGTAGAGAAAGGTTTTATGAATGGTTGTCATGACACACTTACGTGGTTTAAGTGGGAGAGCTCTGGGTACTGCCCGAAGGACTGGTCCTTGACTGTCCCTAAGGACGGGTGCTACCACCAACTTTAGCTGATAGCTGTTGCGCAGCTCCTGACCTTCGC
Organism: Rhipicephalus microplus; assembly: GCF_043290135.1. NCBI lineage: Eukaryota > Metazoa > Arthropoda > Arachnida > Ixodida > Ixodidae > Rhipicephalus > Rhipicephalus microplus. The sequence continues at coordinate 207,438,783 of NC_134702.1, forward strand.
TGTCCTAATTACCGAACATGAGGCGTGGGGCTGGCGTTTTCATAATAGCCTTCTGGCACCCATATACGGGAGGGTTTCAGATGACACAATATGACGGTAAGCACTCTTTTCTCTTTTCTTAGACCTATGTTTTGGACAAATACGTACCCCAATCAGAGCTCACTACACGCTATTTATAGTAGTAAAAAGTTGGACGAACGTTCGTGGGGTCAGCTATCATGATGAAGATGTAGATGCGGTCACTGACCAAGCCAAGGTGAAAAAAACAAAGAGACGTTTCGGGACCCATAAGAGTTCCTTGTTCACGAGGCACTTGTGTCGTGGCTCAAATGAAGCCTGCCCCGTATGCGGGGATGTATGCACGTTAGTACATATGCTCCTGTATTGCGAGGCAGCGTACACAAACTCCGCTATCGCTTCGTCAAGGTGGGAGGTGGCCCCTCGCAGCTCTTTTCTGGCCAGCTGATATGGGCCGTTCAGCAAACTCGCGCAGGACCGCGAGGCTTGGCCTTACGATCTCTACGTTGGAGTCGCCCGCCGCGCGCTAACACTCCAGGTTAGTGTGGAGTGGTAGCGCGCAGGGAACATCAGTAAATATCGCACCTACCAACAAAGCTATGCTTAGGCGTGCTACAGTAGCTAACGAATTGTAAAGCACGTGCAAGGAGAATCATCTAAGCGTATACATCTGGTAATAAACTAACCCATAATTGAACCCAAGGCATTGCTAAAGAATATTACGTTTGAGCAGACCATGTGGAGGCACACTTTTGGACGAAACGATGCATGCAACTGGGAAGCGGCGTGTTTCGGTTACCGTAAACACCATCGACGTACGCCGCCCAGTCTGGCAACTTTCTTGAGCACTTCAGGTGCGCAAGTATTGAACATAAGTCCTTCCATGGCAACTGTACGTGTCAGTCTCGTTTCATTCATGCTGTCAAAAGTGGCCAGATCACCACGCTACGAGATGACTGAGTTTACGCCACCAGAGCCATTACGTTTCGGGATTAATGTGGCGAACCGGATTCACTTCAAGCAGCGGGTCAAGCTGTACTTCACCGCGACAGAATCCTCGGAACATGGAAAGCACCGCAGCTCCACCCAGAAAGTCACCAACTTGCTTCAGCTGGTGGGCCAAGAGGCGATCAACGTTTACAACACTTTCGACCTCACTGGGGAAAAAAAGCAGTACACCAACAAGTTAGTTCAAGCATTCGAAGCACACTGCTTACCCCAGAGCAACAAAACGTTTGAGCTCTACGTGTTTCGGAGCCGCACGTAGACCGAAGGTGAGCTTTTCGAACAGTTCGATCAGGCTTTACAGCTGAAATCGCAGAACTGCAACTTTGAGAACCTCCGGGAATCGATGCTGCGTGATCAAATACTGTACGGCGCATCTAGTAAAGCGTTAAGAGAAAAGCTTCTAGCCAAGCGGACTTAACGCTCAGCACAGCTGTTGAGTGGGAAAAAGCTGAGGTGTCGTTGCCGCGCAAACGAAAGCATGGAGTGAAAGTAAGAGCGTGGACGCAGTGACGTAAGAAAAAAGGAAGCACCAGAAACACATGAATGACTTGCATGAAGGGCGCACCAAAGAGCGACATAAAGGACGAAGTGCGGCTACTGCGACCACTCACATAGATTTCGCGAGTGTCCAGCATACGGGAAATATTGTGATAGATGCCGGAAGCAGAATCATTTTGCAGTTAGCGGCAAAGCAAGTGCAACGCACGTGAACGACATCGCCGAGCGGGATGACGACGACGATGACGGCGTCTTGACAGGGCTGCACATATCTGCGGCATGTAAGAAAGCAAACATGGCGATCGACGCGACTGGGAGGTTGCAACTCATATTTCGAGGCTAGAAGCGCGGCTGAGAGTCAACAACGGCACGCAGGTCAACCTGCTGCCGCGCCGAGGGTTTGACGCCCTGAGAACAAAGTGTCAGCCGCAGAGCGCCCGAGCAGTACTGCGTAGCTACCGCGAAGATGAAATAGCTTACATGGGGAAGATATTACTCCCAGTTCAGATTGGAGAAGACACCAGGATAGTTAAATTTTTTCGTTGTGAAGAAAGGTCGGCAGGCGATCTTAGGACTACGCCTGCGTGCAGTTTGGTCACGTGAACAGATTTCGAGCCGTCAACAAGGATGGCTTATCGGTCTGCATTCGCAGAAAGTATCCGGAATTGTTTACGGGTGTGGGACTACTAAAGCGAGAATACAGCATGGCGCTCCAAGATAACGGCCTCCCAATCATCGAGCCGGCGCGACGTGTACCTCACGCAATTTGACCGTGGCTGAAAAAGGAGCTTGATCGCTTAGAGGCAGCGGGGATCATAGCCAGGATGCGTGAGCCTTCTGACTGAGTAAGCCCACTTGTTATTGCTAGAAAGAGTTGCCACGCTGGGTGGCGTACATCGATGGTCTTGGCGGTAACCGATACACGGAGTAGCAGCTTTGTTTTGCGTATGCTTTGTATTATAGGCAAATTATAGTTCCAGCTAAAAAGTTCTCCAGCTAGCCCAAGTCTCAGTTCTATACGTGTTACACTGAGCATGCTCATGCTGCTAAGCTTCGATGCTAGAAGTGTGCGAATTGTTTTACGAATACACAATGGACTAGAATTTGGTAGCTTGCTTCCACGGCAGCTGCGTGTCATTGAAGAAGTGATAATTCAAGCTCGTAAATCAAGAATATATTTCAAGTGCTGTTAAAGCATCGGGATAGCGCGATGAGAACGAAAGGCTTCATTGAAGCATGAAGTCATTGCGTTTCTAGTCTTATTTTCACGAGCACTGCTTCCTAACATACACTGTTATAACGACCACAACGTCTGCGAGATCAGGCTGAAAATTATGTGCAATAATAAGTACTGAGGTGTGTTTGCATTACCTTACCATGTAAAAATCCGAACGTCAAAGTGGTCCAGGCTATGCTTGGAGCGAACACTGCGGCTAGTAGTCCCAGCCAGAGCAGTATGCTTCCGAAAAAGGCAATGTAAAATATCGGGATGATCGGCTGAAGAATGGCCACGAGGATGCCTGTAAGTATAATCAAGGTTATTTTTAAGAAACATTGCAATTCACCATCATTCCAGTGGCATTCAGCTAAATATACTTCGGAAGCTTCACGTAGAAAAATTATAGTCTTCATTTACATAATAACAACATGGAAGTTTAGATTGCTTTGGAGTCGGCTGTTTAAAAATCGCGAAGTTGATGTTTAATTAGCAGGGAAAGAACGAATGAATCAACTTTGTTTATTATTATTGCGGCAGTATTCTTCGGGCGAGGAGGGGCAGGGTAGAGGGGGCTAATGCCCGTACCAACGCACCCTCCAGCAATAATGATGGTGGTGCCAAAAGTGAACCACTTTGGTTTTCGTTTACAACCGTGGCATTTCAGTTGTCTGTTACTCTCCACTACTTCAACCAGCCGTCAGACAAGTACTGAACTAACAGCCGTGCGCTATGGGTAGGTGGGCGCAAAGCGGCGCACATAGCAGGCACAACGTCACTTCTGCATTCCCCGAAGACTACTCGAATGTGAGAGCTAATGGGTGTGGCTAATTTAGTATGAATTGTCACCATCGTTGTTTTCGAAGCCACGTGAGTAGCTTCACGCTTTCATGATGCTGTAGCTGCTACTGCTGCTCATGGTGAATTATGGCTTTACCTTTTGCAATGGGTCGCAGCACCATCCATACACTTCCTTGTCCAGCAGTGTGTCGTCTTACTTGTTTAGTGTTCGTCAGTGTGTTCGGATAGAAATCTCCTCCAATTTGCAACGGACTGGAAAAGACAACCTCTCGAGCTTTAATCCACCCTGTTGATGCGCGATTCACGTGGTCTGACGCCTGATATGATTTGAACTACCTCCGCGAGATTTTATATATTTTATCACAAATTCTTGTCATAATTTTTCTCTAAAAAGTGTATTTCGCCTAAGTAGTTGCAGTGGCGTGCCTTTGGGGTGTACTATTTGACTGCCACGTACAACTCGAGAGTTCAGTTCCACCTTGCATCCTGCATTTCAACTGCTTTTGTTTGAACCTATAATGGTAGCCTACTTTTTTAACTGCGTGCTGTGGTATGCAAGGCAAGTGACAAGTGTCCTAAGAGGCAATTAGGGATTTAGCCTTAATAAGGAAAGGAAAGTAATAATCGAGAACAACATGCGCACACGCACATGCACACCATGTTCAAATGCTTTTGTCGGAAGAGACCGAAGTGTATAGTGCTGTCACCCATAGTATCCATATGGTGCCCAGAGAAAAATTTGTCACGCACTTAAGATAGAAAGTCGCCTCGAGATATAACGGATGCCATTACTCCGACTGCATTACGGTTGCAGTTAAGCGTGTACGCAAGTCTGAGGGTAGATAATTTGAAAGTATCGTCAAATATCGCTGACCACGATGTCAATTGGAGACGCGCATTGAAAATGCTAATTCATTTTCTTCCACTTAGCACAGATATCAAGAGTGCTTTCCACAAGAACACTTGTTGCAACAAATAATGATTTTGGCAAGACTTGAAACAATGAGAAAAATAGGAAGGACATTTTCTTTGACATGTCAAAAGCATTGCGCGGAGCGCTACACGCAAAATGGTTTGAAAGAGACAGTGGTCGGAACCAACACGGCAAAGATAGCGTTTGATCCCACATCCGCCGTAGGAGTCGAAATAACACGAAAGTAATATGTGTCCTTACAGAAATTGTTGAATGTTTATTACTGCACATTGGCATAAAACCTTGCAAAATATGATTGATGTTTGGTACTAATAGCATCGTTTCAAGTGGACGCACTCACGTTGAGGCTTGGTGCAGGGTAACCACTGTCATTTCATTGAATTTCGCCAAATTACGAACGAAAAGTTGCCAGAAGTGCACCATTCTTCTTCAAGTTTCGCCAAAAACGTCAACACTCAATATATGTGCGACAAACCGGGTAATAAATTGCTAAATATGAATCGCCCTTTAGAGTACAGTGCCGTTCATAACCCATGAACTGTATGGACGTTTTTCAATGCCAGTCGACAGTTCATCATGAGAGGGCTACTGGGCTTGCAATACTGTCACCCGCTTCACCACGGGGGCACTGAGAAGGGGCATGCACGCACCAACAGCGTCTCTGAAGTCTAGCGCCTCATTACAACAGGTTGTTATGGTTTCAGTCGTATAGAATACAGGACGAAACAGTCACTACAGCAAGAGAGAGACGGCGTGTGTGGCCTTCCTGCAGGTTTTAGAGAACTTTAATAAAGTGGAACAGTGTGTTCAACAATCGAACTTATTCACACAATAACAGAAATCAATTTGGTAGAACTACGTAACATTGGCAATTCCCGCACCCCACTTTCTTTGCAATTACGCGTACGGTACACATTTGCCCCAATGCAGTTTTTGAAAGCTGCCCCAAAAAATTGACTCCTGGGCCAGCCGAAAAAGCATCTTATGAAATTTAAACTCTACATAACAAATCAGGGAGTACTACCGCATGCAGTGAATAAGTCGACAAGCTATGGAGGACAGTTGGAGCTCTGGTCACAACATGCGCGGCCTAACCTTGAACTAGCCACTTGAGAAGTGAAACTTTAAAAAAGCTTAAATTTTTTAACTCACCTAAAAAACTTGAACCACCGCTTCGCGCCACGCGAAGCACTCTGTTCAAGTAAATTTTGCTGGGATGTTGCTGGTAGAAGCACCAGTACGCCAGTGCTTCAACGATATAGGTGAATTAGATACAGGACCGACTTACAGGATTGCGTAGAAAGTGCGCCTTCTACTGCATGGAGGGCCTAAAATATGCAAAATGTGGAAAGTTGTTGTATATTCGTTACGAAGACACTGAGTGTAGAATACCTAACACTGTCGAAAGATAAGCCGAAAATCACCAAAAACTTTCTAGATCACCATTCATAATTTTAGGTCGCCACGGGCCTCTTAATTCGCCAGTTTGGTGAAAAGTAGCCATAGGTGGCAACCTTGGCTTGGTGGTATGTGTCTATCCCAAAGATTAACGTCCACAATAAGCGGTTAAACAAACTCTTGTGGTAGCATTTCTAGTCCATCCTGAAAGTGTAAAATGGCTGCCACACCGTCCATCCTGACGGTGTCGCAGCCAGTAGAGCGTCGATGGCTCGACGCAGAAATTTGTCTATGGTCGCCATCTCGGCATGTTAAAAAGCTATTGAACACCACTTCTCCACTCGAGAAAATTTGGTGCGCCTGATGACGTCTCTGAAGTCCGGCCACGATTTTTTTTTGTTGAATAAAATTGTGGATGTTAGCGCATTTTGTTGTCGTCCCTCTCAAGTCCCCATTTGTTAGCGCTCAATATGTCGTCGAGTTACGTTTACCAACATGCCCGAAAGATGGCATTGCTAAAGTTCATTTCTAGTAAATCGGGTTACTTTCTGTGTTCTTCATACGATTCATGTTCAGTTGCTCCTCTCTTCATTCATGCCAACTGTCAAGCTCATTCGCTTTCCTTCTTCATTCGCTGCAAGCATCTATCTGACGGAGTCGCGCGGTTGTTTGGTGTACTTGCCCCTTCAGCCGGGCACCGCATCAGAGTCCTCAAGATTCTTAGAAGTGAGTAGCAAACGGAGGTTTGGATGTTAAGGGACTAGCTGAGGATCTCCTTGGAAAATCCAGGAAGGATACGAAACGTTAACAGATAGTGTAAAAACTTCCTAGTGATTGTCAGCAGCAGCACGGAATTAATGTGGCAGCAGACTCTGCCAGGCTTACGTGCCAGCATCCCGAACAAGACAGGCCCAATGACATGCAGCGTCCGAACCACCAGCCAGGTTAGTATACAAGACTATGTTGAAAATGTTGAGCTAAGTTCGCCGTCAAGCCAAGGTGGAGTGCACCAAAAGTTTTGAGCCTTGTGCGACAAATGTCAAAGTGTGCCCTGGAAGGTTGAGCGTATCATTATAAATAGGAAACGGTAGAAGTGATCTCGCGAAAAAATACCGATGCCTCACCTGTGCCTGTAAGCTGTGTAGCGTCTTTTTTGAAGCAGAAGCAACTGTGCCTTCTGACAGCGTATAAAAAGGGCGGATGTGTTGTCCCAGGCGAAGGTGACTACAAGGAGAAAGCCTGTTCTGCAGTTGCCAATGTTTTTAATGAGTGTATCAATGTGTCCCTTAGAAAGATAAAATGAGAAACAAAACTTATTTGTAGAAAGGTGCGCTTGAGTATATTGTTCTCGGATATTTACGCAGCCAAGATGAATAGCCTTAAAAATATGTTTAGTGCAAAAAAGCAGAAGCCCGAATGGCCTTTGAGGGTAACTGTATCACAAATAGGGTCAAGGCAGAAGAATATAGCTGTTTTTTTGTTTTTCAAGAAAAGCTATGGCAATATTATAATTTACGACCCTGTTGTGATTAGGCATTCCGTACAAATTGTAGATTTCCTGAAGAGTACCACAGAGAAATGCTTGTTGGCCTACTCTTTTGACATAAAGAACTTGCATTATTCCTTCCTTCAAAGTGAACAAATGGTGTGCGCAGAAGAATGTATTGATGACTTTGGCGTGGTTCGTTTCAGAACTCAGCCGGGATATTTGTTTCATGCATTTTAGATTAGCTTCGCTGGTATCTGCGCGTGACATTTTCTGCGTAGAATGGGAAAACTTTTCTTCAGAAGCAGGGCGTCTTTATTGGCTCCTGTTTGGCGCCGGTATTAGGTGACATTTTTTCTTACTCACTATAACAGAAACCTGGCACATGTCTGGTCGGAGCACATAGTGGCCAAATGTGTAAGATACGCGAACGATTACCTTGTCCTGTTTGAGCGGGAAGTACACATAACCGAATAACTAAAAATTGTTTTTCCCCTTGACTTAGCCCCCTCACTAAAACAGTGAAATAGCCGCCCCATAACGTGCTGTGGTTTTTAGACATTGAGCTTGAATACATAAAGCAGCACACGTGTTGCGAATACAAACCTAGAGCCTTGTTTGCCATACCAATCTGCTCACTCGAAGCTAGTTAAAAGAAGCATTGTCAATCTGTTTTGGAAGTGCATTGCGGAAGTCCAGCCACCTTAGAATCCTTATGAGCCAGTCCGAGTGGTTATTTGCAGCAGGTTTCACAGATTCTGTACAAGTGTCGGTTGTCGAGGGTTTGCTTAAAATATGCGGTTTGGACAGCGGTCCTTGGGAAGCGGCCATCCAACAGACTGGAAGCAGGAGCAGAGTGGCCGTACTGCCTTATCTGCCCGAAACAACTCATAATCTGAAGAAAATAGCTAGTCAAACAGACATCAAAGTAGTGCTTCCTGCACCACAAAATCTTGGCAGGATAAGTCGCTTGAGAGACCCGCATCGCAGGCCTGCTGTCGGGTGCTCCAAGAACCGTCGCGATCCTTTTGTGGATTGTGTACAAGGGGTGGTTTATGAGCTTCCGCTCACATGTGATAATAAGTGTATAGGTTAGATGGGTAGATGCTTTAAAGATCGTCTTCGCGAACACAAGATAAGCCCCACCACGGTGGTCTAGTGGCTAAGGTTTTCGGGTGCAGATCTGAAGGTCGTGGGATTAAATCCCGGCTGTGGCGGCTGCATTTCCGATGGAGACGGAAATGCTGTAGGCCCATGTACTCGGATTTTGGTGCATGTTAAACAAGCCCAGGTGGTCGAAATTTCCGGAGCCCTTCACTACGGCGTCTCTCATAATCATATGGTGGTTTCGGGACATTAAACCGCACAAATCAACGCAAGGTTAGTTTTGAAAACAAGAATAGTTACGGCCAGTTGTTTTTTCGTTTCATTGCTTGGAATGCGGTTATGCACCTGCGTACAAATCTGGCGTTGTGCTGGCGAAACATAAAAACGTTTGAGAGATGATTGAAACCAATGTTATATTTCGCAATAGTGTGACACACGTGTGAGTGCCCTATCAGTAGACCTTTTAGATCGGGAGAGGTCTTTTCTGCTTGGCTAGTGGATAGACGGGTGGCGCCACTAAGCATGGATATATAAGTGGGCATTTCATGAAAATAAAATTGTCGAAGTTAGCTCATTGTGTTGCCGTCCCTCTCACGTTCCTGTCTGTTAGCGGTGAATATGTCGTCGAGTTCGTTAGAAACAAAAGTGAAAACAAAAACAACCGTGGCAATATGCACGAAATTATTGCGTATTATCATTTTCCGATTGTCTTTGAGCTCCTTAGTTAACATTGCAATGATAAGTTTGTAATATTTGATCGGTGCATCAACTTTAGTGGTCCACTGTTAAAGGGAACAAGTTCGAACACAACGTGCTTAAGTCTCACTCTCTTGCAATGGCTTCGATTCAAATGAGACGACCAGTTGTGCTTAGTTCTGGCTCCTTTTGACAGAATAGTGCCATGAATAAACATTGTTATCGTATCTACTTGTACTGGAGGGCATGAAATAATAACGGTGCTCATTGTAATGCTCCCTTTAACAGTGGACGCTACTGTACATAGTAGTATGGTGCTGACTACCGACCCAAAGGTCGCGCGTCCAATACCAGTTGCTGCGATCGCGTTTTAGTGGAGGCGAAATGAGAAAGGACCATGTACGAAGAAATCTCAGTGCATGGCAAAGAACGCCGGGTCGTCAAAATTTACGTAGACCTCCACCATGGGTTCCCCTGTTTTCAGCGAACTTCGGTGACTTCAATCGTACCCATCCATCCATCCATCCATCCATACATCCATCCATCCATCCATCCATCCATCCATCCATCCATCCATCCATCCATCCATCCATCCATCCATCCATCCATCCATCCATCCGCCCGTCCGTCCGTCCGTCCGTCCGTCCATCCGTCCGTCCATCCGTCCGTCCGTCCGCCCATCCATCCATTCATCCATCCATCCATCCATCCATCCATCCATCCATGCATCCATCCATCCATCCATCCATCCAACCATCCATCCATCCATCCATCCGTCCATCCGTCCATCCATCCATCCATCCGTCCATCCGTCCATCCATTCATCTATTCATCTAGCCACCTACAACTTTTAGCGCTCCTGGCCGTTTCGATATTGAGATCTATGCCACAGTTGGTGCGACATAACATGGCTGTATGGCGTGCACAAGTGACTAATCATAACATGAAAATCATGAAAACTATGTCATGGATGTTATAATTTACATGTCATGGTCCTGCTGTTGTGGTGCTTTCTCACGTGGCATATTGCACAATTGGTTTTGTATGACATGATTGCATGGCGAAGATAAGTGAGAGACCCTAACGTGGAAATCATGACATGCATGTCATGTGAGTCATGAGTACACGCCACACTTAAGGTGCGCTAGCTTCACATAAACCAAATTTGGTATTACGGGGCATGAATGAATGAAGAAGGTATATGACTGGTGCAGTCATGAAAATCATGGCATGCGCGTCATTTAAGAACATGACTACATGTCACACTCATGACGCACTCCCGATCATTTAGCTAGCTTCACATATACAAATTTGGATGTTGCTTGATGTGAATCGATGGCGATGGTCATCGGTGATGACCACGAAGGTCATTGGGCTGGTGCAAAAAATAATATTTAAGACATGCTGGTCATATAGGAACATAACTACATACCACTCTCAAGATGCACTCGCGGCCGTTTCGCTGGCTTCAGATGTACAAAATTTAGTATTACGTGACGTGAATAGACGATGAAAGTAAATGACATGTTCAAACTTGATAATCTAGGTATGCGTGTCAAGTACAACATGACTACATGTTAGCCTCATAGCGCGCTCGCGGCTGTTTCGCTAGCTTCACGTATACCAAATATGGTTTGACGTGACGCGAATTGGCGATGCAGATAAATGCCGCGATGAAACATAATAATTATGACATGCGTGTCATGTAAGACATGACTAAATTTATTGTTCACAGCGCTCTCGCAACCGTTTTGCTAGCTTCACGTATACAACATTTGGTATTAAGTGACAGGAATGGGCTGCGTACGCAAATGTCGGGTGAAATCGTTGCTGGTAAAGAAAACCTTAGTGGTGCCATCGTTGCGCGACTGCAAGAGAACATACTTGCACCTTATTTAGATACGCGAGTGCATGTAACGTTTCTACTTGTGTTTACTGTGCACTACATCCGTCTGCCATGTAGCATTGTACTGATATTGAAGTGACATGTCAACCTTCCTATTCGTGCAGCACATATCCACGAATCTCACTCTACGTGGGATCTGCCAATTGTTTGGACGTAAAAACCTCATGACTAATACCTACGTAGCAATTTTTTAGGTACGGATATCTATTTTTGTTTGCGTACGTTTTGTAACCTTGCTCATTAACGTTTCAAATAAGTCTTCGCAACACTAACGCGCATTTTGCCACATTTTCTTTCTAAGTGTACGCTAGAAATCTCCATGTACGTACCATAAGAAATCAGTATTTAAAGTTTCATGTGCTGGTGCAATACAAAATTTGTTAAACAGTACGAAAGACGGGGAAACTCAAAGAAGTAAACAGTATGCGCAATCCTGCTGATTTGTTCATTTTCTACCGTCGTCCATCGCTCTTACGGTTAGGTATGTACAACAGTTCCCGAGTTTTACAGCGCAATTAAGTGGATTTCATGATCCACCAGACAAGGTTTGTGGGTATGGCAGCAACGTACCTGAGACGTGTCCCATGATTTGGAGGACGCTACCCGGCCAAGAGGCCTGTTGCCGTGTCGTCTGAAATTCCTCGAGAAAGTAAACGTAGAAGAAGCCCAGGTTAGAAGAGGACGCCACGGTGAAGAAAGCGATGAACGTGGCCGCAACGACGATGCGCCACTGGGTGTCGACGCCTGCGGCAGGCCTCGCTACTAGGGAAGCACCGGTGCCTTCTTGCACCGCGCTGCGCCCTGACGGTGCACCAGCCCTGGATATCGCGGGAGCTGCCATTGTTAGCTCCTGGTACTCCTGAAAAGAATCGAAATGACATTGCATACACTTGCATGTCTAAATGCACAACCATGTTTCACACAGCTGAAAAAAAAAGCAAGAAAAATTGCGCCTCTCCTCTCCTCGAAGGGAATTGTGAGTAAACGTGAATGCGTTTCTTGCACTGAGAGTACACGGCGTAGTAATGTTAATGGCGTAAATTATCGACGAGGCGGGGATTTTTACCACGACCGTTCATATACACATTCATCAGCCAGCGAACCGTCGAGTTCGACGCGCGCGCTTTACTTCATTTATATGTATGTACGATTTTGTGGACAGGAGAGTGGGGCCCAGGGAAGAGACAGAGCGAAAGGTGAAAGAAAAAGCGGCAAAGCACTGCACCTGGACTCTTTTACACTCTTTTCACACCCGTGGGAGCTGCGCCGAGGATAGATGGATGGATGAATGAATGGATCTGGCTGCGCCCTTTAGATCGGGTGGTTGCTCATGACCACTAGCCATAAAGTTAAATACTATCACTATGTGTAGAAGGATTGAATTTCACTCGCGCCTTGATTGTTGCCACCAATCAGTTAATGTACTCTTGGTTGTTTTCACCCGTTTAAAGTCTATTTAGCCTTCTCTGTGTTTAAACCCCAATGCGTTGAAAAATTTCACGCCATTGTCTTCGACCTTATGGCGGAGCCCTTTAGAGAACATTATCAAATGTTCAGCCATTTCTTCCTCCTCTCAACACGCACTACATATTGTTTCTGTGCCTTCGCATTTTGTTCGGTACGTCTTGGTTCGCAATTCTCCTGTTCTCGCCTTGAACAGCAGAGAACTGCCCCAAGAATTATCGTAGATATTTTTTTTGCAATTTCCTGATTGAAAGTTAGGTAAGTCTCCAGTGATGATTTCGTGAGCATTCCCATTTTCCACATGTCCCTCTCTGTTTCCTTCATCTTCTTCTTAACCAATGTTTTCTTTTGGTTTCGTATTCTGCTGCTGTCTAAATACATGATTGACAATTTTCGAGTTCGTTTCCTGTATTTAGTATCAGCATTCTTCATGTACAAGTGTCTGAAAACTTTCATAGTCCAATGCTCCTCTCCCATTTTTCTCAATCGCCCCTCAAATTCTATCTTGATGCTAGCTTCCCTGCACTCACATGATGTCCATCCCATGTCATCCTGTACCACCTGATTTGGGGTATTCTCGTGTGCTCCCAAGGCAAGTCTACCTATACCAGGTTGCTTAATTTCCAATAGTGCTTGAACGTCTGATTTCATGCACAAGAACGCATTGCCGCACCCGCAGCTGTTAGTAAGGCAGCGGGAGCGAAAACAGACATAACTCCTGCACGCCACCGGACGCCTAACATAACCCTACTAAGAAATGCATTTTAGTATTAAAAAATCAGAGGTAACACACACGAGACACAAAAAAGAACCCTATTGGGCGATATTAATTGGCACAGGAAATCTAGTGCAATTTTTCAATCAGAAAAAAGAATTCAGTTTACAAAGTATTCGATGATCATATTAACGAAAACTTTTTGGGTGATCCCTCTGTCACCCTATCTCAAAATGAAATCGAACTTTTGAAAGAAATCATTTCATCGCATACTAAAACACCCACATATGTCGCTGTCATTGGTTGACACCCTGATACGCTTTATTTGTATTTATTTATATTCACAAATGATTTTACTACTGAAATTCTTTGTTGTTCGTGTTCCTTCTCTGTTTTAAATAGGTCTTCCCACGCTCGAAATTATACAGTAGTCAGTGCGCGCATCACCTCGCGTTGCTTCGCGTTTGTTTCGTCCGTGTCGTACCAAGCAGAGCATGAGAACATGAAGTCCCACCTACACGCCGTTTCAGCCCTATCGACGTAGTATATTTGTCTCATCGTAGGGGTGCTGGACGCCATTGCCAGCGCTGACAAGTAAGCATGTGCCAAATGCACCACTTCAGTTAGCGAGCGTTTTCAAAGCCAGAATAACGAAAGCATTTTTTCATTACACTGCCGACGTTTACAAAAGTCAATTTCTGGGTGGAAAGAACTAAATCCCACATGAACTTAGGTGATAATGATGCTCGTGCAGTTACAATAGTGAATAACAGCACAAACCCGCGAATACGACACTTTGTTTCGTGCATGGCCTCAAGTATGAATACGTTGAAGACAGGACTATATGTGTGAGCTTTGCGGTGGGCCAGTAGGGTGCCACTATTGTCATGGTCAATAAGGCGATGACTAAGAGACATTGGTTCATGCCAGAGTTTTTTTGCTCTAATTTAAGGAATTGCAGCAAAGAATGCAGACCTAGACTGGTTAACGGCCTGAGGAGCAACTTGCAAACGTTTTATTTCATACATAATTCACATAAATGTCCAGTCCAAGACACATGCCACTGAGGAAGGTATTGCTTTGTAGATATGGCGAGTGCCTTGTACTGAATGCCTAAGTGTACAATGCATGAAAAAAGTAAAGTAGTTGCAAGTGGCTCATTGTCATGCTAATTATCCGTTCGTCCTCTATAGTGTGGTTCTTTCAATCAGCAGCACATGATCAAAACGTTGTAGTGTGCGCAGTTTCCGTGCTTCGCTTATGTGTGATATCATCAGCAAAGGCCAGATTTATAGGCACTAAAAATTGGTAATAGGCTGGTAAATCACAAATTTAGGCCCCCAGAGCCATACCTATATAAAGAACAGATTTTAACAAAAATTCAAATTTTCTAAAAAAACGTGCAGAACCTGTGTATAAGACAGGAAAACAAGAAATGTTTAAGTTTATGACGGTAAAAAGGCACCAACGATTCAGCATAATCATTCATTTTTTCTCAGAGGAAGTTCAAAGCACGGTGTCTCCTTTTATTGTCCAGCATGGTGAGTGAAGTGTTCACCACCAAACATGCTCCTGGGTCTTTGAATTTGGGCATGACCGAAAAGGGCAGCACAGGAGCAAGTAGCCAGACCACTAATGGGTCCGGACGGTCTGTCCGCAACGTATTCGTCGGGTCTATAATCGCTGAGGGTCGATTTCTCTTCTGTGTGTGAACACTCTAAAGACTGCCTCACCAGGGTTGAGAATTTTGAGCAGGCAAGAGAAATGCGTGTGGTGGGTCTTACAATCTCCTCAGCAAGGATTTGCAAAGCTAAGTGCCCCAGAAAAAGGTGAAATTAAAGACCGAACGCCGCTTTCCCGTCATATTACCACGCAGATTTCTTATTTTCACTTTTGTTTCATTCAGTTTTCGCCCACAAAGCCTGTCAGAAATACTGAGCGCTGACTGGGGCTCATTGTTTGAGAAGGTTCCCGATTATAGTAGATCGTTCTGTTAAGAATGCGGGCAAGACACGAACACTCGGGTTTATTCCAGAGCTTGCGCTCCAACCAGTTCTAGAATGTTCGACGGCTCATGTCTAAATGCGTACCGACGCAGAGCGCTGCGGAATCCAGTGTGCATCAAACAAATCAAAATTGGCGCATCTAAGGCCATCGCCTAAGGACGCTACAAAACTGTGAATCTCTTTGGCTAGTGGCCCCCTACGCAAGGCTAGGGAGATTCGAATCCTTGGACTCTTCATCCACAATCAAAGGAGAGTTGACACAACACTACAAAAACTTCGGAAGGTTGGGGACAAAGTCGGCCGAATGGTCCAATGCGTCTCCAACAATAGAGGGGGATTACGAAGCAAGCATGCTGTGCAGCTAGCTGATGCCTTCGTAATTAGCCGTATTTTAAACGCGGTCCCCTATATCTACTTGCGCAAGCATGATGCAGAGAAAGTCGAGGCAATCATCCGCAAAGTGATTAAGAGGGCCCTGGGCTTACCTGTCACAACTTTTAACGCGCGACTTCTCGCGGTGGGTGTAGTGATCACCTTTCAGGAGCTTAAAAAAGCACACATCACGAACCTATACACACGTCTAACACAGTCAAAGTTGGGACGGCATCTGCGGGACCGGCTTCTTTTGAAACGCGAATTACACGCTCAGGAGCGGGTCCTAGTGCCTGAACTCTGGAGACGCACCGTCAAAGTTAAACTCCGCTCCACAAAGATGGACAGAGAAGGCTATAGTGGTCATCGCCAGGCAAGGGCACACGCCTTGCAGCGTCACTATAGCAATAAACACGGAGTTTCCTACGTAGATGTGGCTGTCCTGACTGCGGTGGGTGGTATACGGCAGCGGTAATTAACGAGGAAAAGCAAGTAGATGGACTCACTTTCAAAGCTCCTGGCACAACACAAGCTGAAGAGGTAGCTATTGCCTTAGCTGCCTCTGACCATCGATCTCAATGTATCATATCAGATTCACGTGCGGCATATCAAAATTATGAAGCTGGTTGGATCACACCACTTGCGGAAAGAACTTAGCGGAACTAGAGCAACCGGAGAATCGACCCTACACCTCGCTGCCTAGTCTAGATTCTAGGCCGCCAGGGCCTAATGGGGAATGAAGCCACGAACACGGCGGCCCGATCAGTCACTCACCTGGCATCCCGCTTAGATCCTGAGTGCCTGCAACCCGAAGACGGATATCTCTTGACATTGAAAGATATTACTACCTATTACACGGATCAGCATCGCCAATTCCCACCTCATGCAAATGGGCGGGGGAAGGCCAATGAACGCATCTTGCTGAGACTTTTCTCCACTACTTAATTGTGCCCGGCATCATGCAACCTTTCGATTCATTCTTCGCTGGCAAGTGCCAATACTGTGAGCAGGTGGCTGACACCTACCACATCGTTTGGGCTTGCCAGCTCAACTCAGCACTTCCCCCAACCCTAACCCAACCAGTGAGGAGTGGGAGGCGACCCTGCCGGGTTGCTGGGACCTTCAAGCCCAAAGGGCCCTGGTTCAGCGGGCTAGGTTAGCAAGTGTCACCAATGGGGTCCCGAAATAAGGACTCCACCCACTATGGAGCCTCTAAAGGGCTGCACCTCTTCTCCTTTTTAAAGACGACAGTCTTTCTTGGGGACCTTCGATGCAAAAATTTTGGTCTGTCTGTCTGTCTGTCTGTCTGTCTGTCTGTCTGTCTGTCTGTCTGTCTGTCTGTACATTTCTCTGTTTGTCCACTCTTAACAGCATCGGGCCATTTGAAACGGCCTACCCTATCCGCAGCGCCCACCTATGTTGCTCAAGATTCAGCGTTCATACTTGTGCAATTGTCGATTAAAAAGCAAATATTGTGCGTGTCTGGGACACCATAAAAACATGTATATGTTCTGCATGTGCGCCTTTTACTGAAAAGCATACATAAGTAATTTTAAGGACCGTAGCGCTTATCACGCTGCGCTGACCATCCAACGTTTGCACGGAAAGGCGAGTGTTTTCAACGCTTTGCTAAAACGAGATGGTGGTGGCCCCAACCCGTCGCCTTGCGTTCTACACCTTATCACCTCTGAGGCGGGCGCGCACACCCGTCCCAGAGCCACGCGCTTTGTTTTTGAAAGAAAAGTGCCAGATGGCGCTCATGTCTCACGTGTGACGGGAATTGATGCGCTCGTTTCTCTCCGCTGCACGATCGAGGCAATCTAACGGAGCGCCTGCAGATTACCAATCACCGATTTTCTTGAGCAGATCATCACATGAATGTTTTGTTCAGTCTCTCTACACTCAAGACAACCGTATTTCGACGACATTTGCAGATTGAATGCAAATACGGGGCCATTTTTTTCAATAAATGTTTCCACTAACTCATTCTACAATTGCCTGGCGCATCGCTCAGTGGCTCTAATTGGCTGTCGGAGGAGTGACATATAAAAATCCTCGCCCGGCAGCCATACTACGCAAACCAACATGGTGCAAACCAAGACAGTGCAGTCAGGATTGTGCGATGCCTTCAGCCACGTTCAGGAAAAGGAAATTGGTTCTATGCACGTTCTGCATATTACAAGTGACAACTTGTAACGAAGGTATTCATTGACAGAAGGCAGTTGTGGCAACCTTAATCATGTGATGGTTCCTAGCAGTGAACGACACGTTGGGATCTCGCCAGTGGTGGTTCACGCAGCGGTTGCTGACGCGGCGCAAAACTGGTCAGTGAGTTCTCCATGACTCATCTATGTTCTTGTCAGGTAGTGCTAAGATTGGGCAATATTGGGTTGATAATGAAACTGGTTATGAATGTTTGGCTAGTTTAAGAGATGTCAGTAAAACTGCCGGCTGAATTCGTGATAATGCGTTATTTGGACCATGTATTGTTTTGATCTAACGTCGGTAATACTAATCACATCACTGTATATTTGCAGAGTTACTTTGATATGCAGTAATAGAAAATATCCTTGTTGTGTGTTGACTCTAAAGCAAGTAAATATCCGTTATAAGTAAACATTACTGGTTCAAACATCCTCTTAGTCTTGTCAGTAAACGTAAATCACAAAATTTGTCCACGTTCCATTATAATAACAGCCAGGTTAATGTCTAACACTGCGTATATATCATTTCGTTCTATTGTGTAAACTAAACTAGTAAAACAAAAGTAACAGAAATCAGCGTTCTTTATAATTGTAGGGAATCGAGCTAGGGCGATATGTTGGGCAGACTTTTAGAACGCATACACGCACTCTTTTTGGAGCAACAATTACTTTTATTATATGAGTGGTAATTGAGATATTGATGTAGAAGTATTCGGAGAAGTGGTGTTTTCAGGACAACAAAGAGAAGGGCAAAGGAGCTGACGAAACCAGTGACGAGGAATCGAGAAAGAAGGAAACACTCACTTGGCAGAACGGGTTATGGGGCTCTCGACGTTTTTATGGAAAGGATTTAGTGAAGAAGTTCTAGAAGAAAAAAAAATCATTTCTGCAACCCACTTGACAGCCCGGCTCAACAACGTAGGATGGAGGGCACATGGTAGTGAAAGAAAGAAAAAGAGTGCACGTGCTAGAGAAACTAGCCGTATTTTCTGTGTTGATCACGGAATAGAGTACCAGTGCGTTGCTTCATGTCTTTTTTTTGTCTTTCAGTCCTGTTGCCATGGCCGTGAATGCAGTTTTTTGTTGTTTCTTTTTTCTGGGAAGGAGGGGGGGGATTTATGTTTTCTCGATTGAACACGTAAAACTGTCAAACTGTTCGTTTTTATGTCCTTTTTCTCCCTGAAAAGAAAGCACTTCTTTCTATCTCTGTCTCACGAACTGGCCCGACTTACGAGACGTAGTTTTGACCTGGACAATGCAACAACGCTGGCCTGCGAATGGGACAGGGGAAAAGAGAATTCCTGGAATCCTGGTGAACACGTCGTTACGCCTCTACGTGAAGCACCTTCGATGACCTCCAAGCGTTTGCACGGACATTGTTGGCAGAAGCAATGTTTTAGAGCATTCTTCATGACTTGAAAAAAAAATATTGTTTTTTTGTTCCGCCAAGCACAATTACATGGTATTAGAGTCACTACTCCACGTTTCTGTTGATTCAATATTGCATAAACAAGTTATATATGAATTTCTTAATCACGTGACAATCATTTTTCACGTTCTTGCTCGCTTTTCATGCTCAAAACATCGCGAACTCACTTGAAATTCATTATGTGTGTCGTAAATACAGTTTTAATGGTTGATAACGTACAACCTTCGCTATTAGTTATTGTTGGAAAGTGCCTACAATTAACGTCCACGTTTGATCATGCCCCTATGCAAGCGTTCTAGAGAAATGTAATAATATTATCTGGGGTTTGAAGTCCCAAAATCACCATATGCGGGTGCGTCTGGAACTCTGAGCCATGAACTAAATTTTCCGGCTGCTACGGCGCGAGTGAAATTCACCGGTACGGGATGCAGTATGCCCCGCCGCGGTGGTCTAGTGGCTAAGGTACTCGGCTGCTGACCCGCAGGTCGCGGGTTCGATTCCCGGCTGCGGTGGCTGCATTTCCGATGGAGGCGGAAATGTTGTAGGCCCGTGTGCTCAGATTTGGGTGCACGTTAAAGAACCCCAGGTGGTCAAAATCTCTGGAGCCCTCCACTACGGCGTCTTTCATAATTATATGGTGGTTTTGAGACGTTAACCCCACAAATCAATCAAATCAACGGGATGCAGTAGAAATATTTGCCGAGGTCAATTCTGCGACTTTTGTATACCGACTTGTGTTTGGAGAACCGATGAAGTCGCTGTTTGCCAAGCGCAAGGGCGTGCGTTAAATTCTCTCAATGCAAAATACCATTACGCTCCTTGTGTGCTCAATCTTTTGAATTAATGAAAATTTGGCATTGTTCATCAACATTTTAACATAACAAAGGCTTGCCATTTTCCATATCATCCGAAGATGTATAAATTACAGCGTGTTATCAGCGTTTGTGGCACGAAACACCACTCACGGCAAGGGAGGAGTGCTTTCAAGCGTTTGACCACCCGCCAGGACTGTTCTGCGCCGTTGACTTGGATGACTGGTCATTTCGATACATTTACCTCGTGCAACAAGAGAGCACATTGCTCAAAGAGACAGCGCTAGGCACATTTTCAAGTGGTAAGCAACCCTGGGAGAGTGAGCGATGTCGCCAGTGTTTTGAAGAGTTACAACACAAATCTTAGCGGCAGCTGCTCACTTACTACGTCCGGTCATGCCGGCGTCAAGTGTCACCCAACAGAATATAGCCCCGATAAACTAATCATAATCTGGGCGCATCGTAGCATTCGCAAACAAGGGTATTCACAGAGATTCTTTACCTAGCTCCACACACGCTTCCATAGACTGCTTCCTCAGGTCACATTTCGAGAGATAACGCTCAACCGGAATGTCACTTTCGTATACAACTATTTTGGTCGTGACAATGTAGGCTTTTCTCCATTTCTTCTCTTGTTCTGTGGATGACCATCACTGGCCAAAGATACGCCCCGAACGTGTTCCACGAATCGGTCACTGAATATTCACCGGCCACCAATGCTTGGAGATCTCACACGCATGAAATTGACCATGCTCCCCTTCTATAATTTTGCAAGAACGCGAAACATGTCAGTACAAACGACGATACCAACACGTGTACTTTTCACCCAGGCTTTTGTAGGCCTCTAGTCTCCGTGCTGTCGCGTTGGCGGGATGAAAAGACGACAGTCTCGGTGCACGTGTTGACTTGGAGTGCTTCACGTTGTGATTGACATGTCTTATGAAATATTGCTCACTTTCACCACTTCTTCATCTCGCACGCATAGCGTGCTTGAGCGCTATGCTTGAGAGCTGCCTTCTATGTAACATCAACATTCACACGCGCCAAGGATAATGCCTATTACGTATTGCATCTAGTCTGTATGACGATAAGCACAAGCGTTCGTAGAAAAAGGCATATATCAGATTTCGCCCAGGCTGCGAGCTGAACTGGTCGGCGCTGCTAGTACTACAGTAAATATCTTGCACAGAAATCTATCCTACAGTAAATGTACTGTACAGAAATATATCTTCTGTGAATCTACCGTCTTCTGCTCAACAGTATCCTCAACGAAATTCGCACAGTGAGCGCCTTATCTTACTGCGTCACTGTAATATTGTATTCCACACTAACAACGAAATTAGTCAGGCAGTTTCGTATGCATTCGCTTAAAACGACTTGAACGCGAAAGCCATATCGTTCCCATAATAGTCATTTACTTTATTTCACCCTGATTCGCAGAAATCTTTACAGAGAATATAATAAATAAAATAACAAACAAAAGCAAACGTAGTAACATCAACTGACAATCGCGTATTCCGAGGCACAGGCCTGGTTGTCTGGTGCTCGCATTTATATCGACGGGGTAGTGGCTTGCTACCCCGCCGCGGTGGTCAAGTGGCTAAGGTAATCGGCTGCTGAACGCAGGTCGCGTGATCGAATCTCGGCTGTGGTGGCTGGCTTTTCGATGGAGGCCAAAATGTTGTGGACCCGTGTGCTCAGATTTGGGTGCACGATAAAAAACCCCACGTGGTCGAAATTTCCAGAGCCTTCCGCTACGGCGATGGTGGTTTCGGGACGTTAAACCACACATATAAATCAAATAATCATAGTTGTTTACTCTGTGAATAGATTTCATTGCTCTGATGTTTATAGAGAATAGAAGTCAAAGAAGATATGTGCTTTTTACAATATTTACACGCTTTAGAACCAGAACATTTTTCTTGGAGGTAGGGGAGGAGCACTTGCTAAAGGCCTTGTCTATTTGAGTAAAACAAACTTATTTTTTTATAAAAACACAAACAAGGAAGATTTAAGCTTGCGATGAGAAATTCATAAAACATGGAGTGAGAGCAGGAGCCTAAGCTTCGACAAGCGGACTGTCTAGCAGAGTTGCAGTCCTGGAAAAAACAGTATGCTCGACGAAATGTCGGCCATCAGCTACAACTCCCTGTTTTCTATTTTCATTACACATTATCGGTAAAACAAACCACACTACGAAACTTCGAGGGTAAATGGGGCTCCGTGGAGAAAGGGGGCTCCTATATAGTTTATTCTAGGGCTTAAGCGCGCACCATCAATAAGGCTGTAATATTCAGTGCTGCATTTATGAATGCCAAAGTCACTCACCGTAGATAAAACTATCGATGCTTAACGCTATATTTACCGCTATCAGCTGATTGCGTTGCTTTTCATTTCCCGACACAAGTCCGCTTGAATAAAAAGCTTCAGCTTGAAACAGCCAGCTGCTGCTTTTTCAACATCACGGGGCAGCGTAATTCTGGCATTTATTTTTATTTAATCATCACGCATATTCTGCGTTTGAGAATGCATTTCCCAGCAACAGACCGCAGATATGTCGTGCCGTTTACAGCGCTGCCACTGGTCTAAAAACGTCATCTTTAAGAGCAATTGTCATGTATATTTCACAATCATTGAGCATTCAATGATTTAATACGCTGTGTCCAGTTATTCTCTTTTTGCGCTTCTATTTTTCGCACACTATCGTTGAGAATAAATCATCTGCGCTTTTTAGGGGCGAAGCTTCTTATAGGGGCACCCGTTCGTTCCTCGTAGTCGTAGTAGCAGTGGGTAACCAGTTCTACAGTTTAACCTCCAAGGTAAGCCGGTGGGAGACTTCTGTGCGTTGTTGAACAATAAAAAATTCGCAGCGTGCGCGTTTACTAAAAGCCGAATCCTCCTGTCTCTCATTTCCCATTAGGAGCCATTGGCATGTACATTGAGCACTATCTGACAGGAAAAGGTTGCTACATTATACTCGCTGGGCGTAACCTCCTTGGTTTTAGAAAGGTCTAGCGAGCATTGGGCCGCAGTGCCATGAATACAGTCAACTAGTATATAACATGAACTCGAGGTGGTTAAAGGTGGGAAGTAGATCCGAAGCGCAAGCCGTAAGAAAGTGTGTGTGTGCCACCTCACGTTTAGTCTTTGGAATGTCCGCTGGATGGCGTTGCTTCTATATGAGGAATATATGATGAAAAGATGCGAGATGGTGGTACTTGGAGTGTTGAATAGGTGGACGAACGGACACACAGGCAGATGCATGGACGGACGCATGGATGGCTGCACGGACGGATAGACGCATAAACGGACGCAGGGGCGGATGCATGGACGAACGCAGGGACGGACGCATGGATCGACGTGCGGACGCAGGAACAGACGCAGGCACAGATGGACGGATGGACGCACGGACGGTCACACAGACAGACGCATGGATGGACGGAAGCAAGAACGAATAGACGAACAAATGCTTCGCCCCACTCTCCATCATTCGCTCCGTGAATATGCTGCCATTTTTTTGTTCATTGTAAATGATGATCCTTCCTTTTTTCAGCGAAAACTAAACAGTGCGGAAAGTTCGTAAAAAATGACAGCTAACAATTCGTCGAAGTAGGTTATAGAACTTATGCGAATCCGCCCCAGCTGTCCAGGGGCTATGGTGTTCGACACTACTGACGCGAAGGTAGGTCACTGGATCAAAGCATAGCCACGGCGAATATATTGTTACACAAGGCAAGGTAACTTTATGGAGGTTTTTAATGGGCACTCCACCGCCATGGCTCGTACCTACTCAGAAGGATTGCAGTGAAGGCAACGTCGTCTTCATTCTCTACGCGCGCTTCCCTTGTTTTTCCTGGTAGTGACACTTCTTATCATTCCTCCAGTCTCAGACGAAGCCCTCTGGGTGGGTAATTCTTGCGTCCTTCGTGTAAACGGTTTCAGGCGGGCAACATGCATTACCTCTGTCTTGCATTAACGTCGGCCACTAGTGGTGACACGTGCAATTTCATAGTTGACCTCGCTGAGACGATGGAGTATCTCGAAAGGACCAGCGTAGTATGACAGTAGCTTTTGGCTCAAGCCACGTCTGCGTATTGGGGCCCCCACCCACACTATATCACCGGGGGCATAGGTTACATGTCTGTGTTGACTCTCGTAGCGAGTTTTGGAGGAGTCTTGCGCTGCCAGTGTACGTAAGCAGGCAAGTCGACGTGTCTCTTCCGCACGACACAAAGTTTCCGCAATTGTTAAATTGTCATGGACGACAAAAGGAAAGATAGTGTCCAGCATATGTCGAGGTGAACGAGCGTAGAGCAGATAGAAAGGGCTGTAGCCTGTCGTTTCGTGTTTCGACGTGTTGAAGGCGTACGTGACGAATGGTAAAACTGCATCCCAGTTTTTGTGGTCGGAGGCGACGTACATTGACTACATGTTGATCAACGTTCGGTTTGTGCGCTCGGTGAGGCTGTTAGTTTGCGGATGATACGCAGTTGAGTGTCGGAACTTGGAGGCACACAAATGAAGTAATGATTCGACAATATCAGTGGTAAATCGTCGTCCAAGGTCACTTAGTATAACGCGAGGAGGTCCGTGTCAGGAGGATGACTGAATGCATTAGGAACTCCGAAACCTGGACTGCCGTGGTGGAGCATAAGGCAGCCGTCTCGCAGTACCGCGTCAGGTAGTCGGCGCATAAAATTATCCCCCGATTACCTTGTCAGGAGCGTAGAAATGGTCCCTTCAGATCAATGCCGACCTTTTCGAAAGGGGAACCGGGAGGCTTTACAGGTTGGAGGTGACCAACTGGACCCAAAGAGGGCCGCTTGTGGCTCTGGCACTGCGTACAGCTGGCCACGTAGTTCTGAATTGTCTTGCTCAATTTCGGCCAATAGAACCGCTCTCTCGTACGACTAAGTGTTCGTACGGTGCCCAGATGGCCAGAGTTGGGGTCATCATGCGTGAGACGCAGAACAGACGTTTGGAGAGACGCAGGAACAACTAGCAGAAAGCGGGCGCCCGTCGTAGACAAGTTTCTCTGGTAAAGAAGACCATTTCAGGCGCAGAATCGGCCTTCGCTTAATGAATTTCTCGCTCCAGGGAAGAGAGCTTACAAGCTTGGGTCATTACGCTGCTCAGCAGTGAAAGTCACGGCGTATGGAAAGCCAGACGACAGAGAAGCGATAAGGTGGTCAAAGTTATCGCCTTCACAATCTGTCGATGGTAGCGGCATTCTGGAGAGGCAATCCACATCAGCGTGTAGACGGCCAGTCTTGTATGATTGGTGGAGACATGTTCTTGCAAACGAATGGCCCATCGTGCGAGGCGGCTTGATGGGTCACGAAGGTTGACCAGCCAACACAGGGAATGGTGATCTGTGACGATAGTGAACGGGTTACCATAGATGTATGAACGAAACCGTTGCACGGCAAAGACTACCGCTAGGCATTCCTGTTCGGTCACTGTGTAGTTGCGTCCAGGCTTGCTTAAAGAACGACTTGCGTACACCACAACGTGTTCCTTCTTGCCAGAACGCTGAACGAGAACGGCACCGATACTGATGCCACTTGCGTCTGTGTGAATTTCCGTGGGCGACGAAGGATTGAAGTGCTGAAGTATTGGCTGCGAAGTTAATTTTATTTATAACAAACACTTCAGCTTGTGAAAAGCGGCAGCACACTCGGAGGTCCACTGAAACGGGCTGTTCTTGCGTAGAAAGCTCCTCAGGGGGTGAAGGACATCCGCAAACTTGGGTACGTACCGGCGGAAATACAAGCAGAGCCCGATGAAGTACGCTGTTGTTTCACAGATTTAGGACGCTCGAACGAATCAACGGCCGCTGTCTTTTGTGGGTCAGGTCTAATGCCATCTTTGTCGACGAGATGTCTCAACACCAATATCTGTCGCTCGCAAAAGTGGCACTTTTTCGAATTCAATACAAGACCAGCTTTTATAATGCAGCTTAGCACGAGGTCTAGGCGAGTGTTGTGCTTCTCAAACGTACGTCTAAAAATTATATCATCAAGGTAACACACGCATATATGCCACTTTAAACCACGCAATATAGAGTCCATAAATCTTTCGAATGTCCCAGGAGCATTACATAATCCGAATGGCATAACGTTGAACTCGTAAAGTCCGTCAGTCGTAACGAATTCCGTCTTTCCTTTGTCAGCTGTGTGCATCGGAATTTGCCAGTAACCTGATCTCAGGTCGACAGATGAAAAGTAGGACGCGGGATGCAGGCAGTCTAGAGCGTCATCAATGCGCGGCAGTGGATAGACATCTTTCTTGGTAACAGAATTCAGTCGGCGGTAGTCAACGCAAAATCTTCACGTACCATCCTTCTTCCTCACTAGAATGACGGGAGCAACCCACGGACTTGCCGATTCCTGTATTATTCCCTTTTTCAGCATTTCTTGGACTTGCTCGTTGATATCTTGCGCTCCGATGGTGCCACTTGGTAAGGTTTCTGCATAATGGGATGCGCCGACTCGGTGTGGATCTGATGACGTATCCGGGACGCTGGGATTAATGGCCTTTGGCTGTATTTAGAAAAATCGAACACTTTCGAGTGCTTAAATAGAACGTCGAGCAGTGTATCACGTTCACTTTCGTCAAGTGACTTGCTGACCATTTGTAGCAATTGGGCATCTTCTGAATCTTCTAAGCCTAGATGTTCATTTTGGTTTGTAGCATCAACAAGCGTAACCAGCGTTGCACATGACTCGGGTCTAAATACTGCAAGTTTCATGCCGCCTGGCAGAATCGCCGGCTCCATGGAGCTGTTCATTGTCCACAACCTGCCCGTCCATCAGCGACTGACACTATACAATGGGGAATGAGAATGTTCTTTCAGGCATGCCAAGGGAATCGGTTTGAGCATGGCGTCAAACGTGCCACAGTTGTTACTGGAACATGTCTCGGGAACACACACAGCAGAAAATGCAGGAACGACTGTATCCACGGAGACAAAAAAGATGCATTCCCCCGGACAGGAATTTTCCGGGAGCGCCGTTGGGAAAGTACCGTGTATAGAAAGATGCCCACTTCTGCAGTCTATAGTCGCCCCACACTCACACAAGAAATAAATACCCAAGATAACATCATGTGTAGGTTGCGGAATAACCGCAAACTCTGTTCAAAACACCTTCTTTCTTTCTTTCTTTATTTTACCCTCAGGGCTTTACAGCATTGTAGAGGGGAGGGGCAAAAAGCAAAACATACACTTAATAAGTCAGCCAACGCACAAAAAGTACAAAAGATTCAATAAGAAAACGAGCAAAAGCGAAACGGGCAAAAGCACAACAAACAAAAAGAGGCAAAAGCGAAACGGGCAAAAAGCAAAACATACACGTAAGAAGCCAGCCAACGCACAAAAGGTGCAAAAGATTCAATAATAAGAAAACGACAAAAAAATGCGGTGTGAAATACAAGTTACGAATACAATGAGGTACTATCGCGTGCGCGACATGTAATGCATTTTACATGGAAGATGTCAAGGCCTGACGGAACGCGTCAGGTTCAGTAATACTGGCGGTTGATGTTGACAGAAGATTCCAGTCGCGACATGTGTTAGGAAGGAAAGACTGGGAAAAGGTGACGGTGTTACTTCGAGGGATATGCACTTTGTGGAGGTGATCTATGCGGGATGATATGAAAGATGCAGGCTGCAATAAGCGCGATTTTAGAACGTGATTGTGATAGTATATTTTTTGGAACGCGCAAAGGCGAGCAATTTTTCTGCGCATGACAAGTGGAGGGAGATTAAGCCTGACCTTCATGGCAGTTACACTAGATGTTCGATTATAGCTGCAAAGAATGAAACGTGACGACCGGTTTTGGATTGCCTCTAATTTGTTAACGAGTGTTATATGGCCGGGATCCCATACACATGCGGCGTACTCCAGTAGAGGACGGATGTAGGTGATGTACAGCTGTTTCTTTAAAAAAGTCGGCGCAACAGGAAAGTTTCGTTTTAAGTAACCGAGCATGCGATTAGACTTGGATGTGACGTGATTAATGTGGTCGGACCATGATAGCGAGTTAGTAATGTGAACACCAAGATACTTATAAGATCGGACATATTCAAGAGGGGTTGCGTTCAGGCTGTATGAATAGTTATCGATAGATGTGTGGTTACGTGAAACTCTCATTGCTTTACATTTAGAAATGTTAAGTTCCATTTTCCAAAGGTTACACCAATGTAAAATGTTGTTTAGGTCTGATTGTAAGGTTTCGTTGTCGTTATGATCAGTAATTTTACGGTAAATGACACAATCGTCAGCGAAGAGGCAAATAGGGGAGGATATGTTATTAGGCAAGTCATTAATATAAATTAAAAATAGTAGTGGGCCTAAAACAGAACCTTGAGGTATGCCTGAACGCACGGGCACTTCAGAGGAATTAATATCGTTAGTACAAACAAACTGTGTGCGGTTAGAAAGAAATTCTTTTATCCAGTCAAGTAATAACGGGTCTATGCTCAAGCAATGTAATTTTAGTAGGAGCAGTTCATGGTTAACCTTGTCAAAAGCTTTGGCGAAATCTAGGAAAATACAATTAATAGTCGTACCTGAGTCAAGTGCAGCGTGGAGATCATTAGTAAATAGTATTAGTTGTGTTTCGCAAGAAAAAAATTTGCGGAAACCATGCTGAGAGTTATGAAAGAAGTTATTTGATTCCAAATGTTTAACGAGGTTTGAGTAAATTATATGCTCCATTAGTTTGCAAGGGACCGATGTGAGAGAAATAGGACGATAATTACGGGGGTTATGTCTTTCACCAGATTTATGGAGTGGGGTCACCTTAGCGGTTTTCCAGTCTTTAGGTAGACAGTTATCTTGGAGCGATTTAGTAAAGAGGCAGCCTAAGATAATGGAACTGTATTCCTTAGTATTCTGAAGAAATTTAGAGTTAATTGAGTCAACTCCACATGACGATGATCGCTTTAGCTTATCAATTAGTGTCGCAATGCCGGTTGTATTAAAGGTAATGGGATCCATAGGAAGACAGTCAAGATTCTGTATGCATGGACGATTGTTAATGATGAAGTCGGAGAAAGAAGAAGCGAACGTTTCATTCAGTAACGAAGCACAGTGATCTTTTGGGACTGGATTACCAAGTTCATCAACAAGGCAAATAGTTGAGTCCTCTTTCGGCTTAAATGTGTTCCAAAACTGTTTTGGATTAGCTTGCAACAGTGCTGGTAGTGTGAAGTGAAAGAAATGGTGTTTGGCACTATTGAGAGCGTCATTGTAGGACTTAGCTGCCGTTTTATAGACAGACCAACGTTCGGCGCTTTGTAATCGTTTCGCGGCACGAAACAGCCGTGATTTTTTATTCGACAACCTTTTAAGGTGCCTAGAATACCAAGGTGCGTTAGAATTGCTGTATATAGTTCTTAGAGGGACATGTTGGGCTGTTAGTTCAGCAACATTTACTTTGAATGACTGCCATAGTATTTCAACGGGTTTGTGAGAATAATCTAAAAGAAATTCATCGAGAAAAGAGCAGAGACTGGAGTTTATAGCTTCAAAGTCTGCTTTGCTGTAGTCTCTTATCTGTTTCAACTGTCTACGTGGGTTTGGTGCAGGAAGGCTAATGGTAAAGTGAAGTATGTCATGATCGCTTAAGCCAGGGGTGTGTGTTACAGAAGAAGCGATATCAGGAACTGATGTTAGTATCAGGTCAAGTAATGACGCTGTGGTGGGCGTTACACGTGTTGGCCGAGTTACCAACTGAGACAGATTAAAGTCCAGGCATGCATGAATAAAAGCGATAGCTTCCGCGGATGATGAAATGGAGGACAGGTAAGGTTCTGGCCACTGAATATGTGGAAAATTGAAATCACCAGCAAGAAAGACGGGCACAGCAGGAAACTTGACAGTGATTTCATTCACCGAGTCATGAAACGCCTCAGAAAAACCACTGGCACAACTTGGAGGACGATAACAGGCACCAAAAATTATTTTCTTGAAGTTGATTGTTAAACAGCACCAAATTATTTCCAAGCTACTCACAGTTGAAATTAGGAAACTCTCGAAGGTTTCATTTACAGCAATCAAAACACCACCACCAATCCTCTCGTCACGGTCACGTCGGTACACAACAAACTTTTTGTTGCAATAAAACAGCTCGTTGTTTTTTATTTCGTTTGACAACCAAGTTTCACTTAATATAACAACATCTGCTTCCGAATCGTTGATTAGAGCACTGAGACTCTCTTTTTTATTACTAAGGCTTCGGATGTTGGTATACAGAACAGGTATAGGAAACAAAACGGCACCACCCCTCGCGGTATCCTATTTTTTTGTGGCTTGCGTTCTACTAGAGCGCGTTAACCTAGGCGAGAGAGGGGCATTCTGACAAGAGCGGGAAGTTGACGTAGGCTTACACATATTGTCTGAAGGTTCTTCGCGAACACGCTCATGCACACTGTCTTCGCCTGGATCGTAAATATAGCACTTACCACCTGCGAGAAGTTTGTTGTGGGTTAACTTAGTGGTTATGTTAAGCGTTTTGCTGAACTCACTCAGTTTTTTCCGGGCAGTGCGCGTAGCGAGTGAATAGTCTTGCTTTATACTTAGTTCAGTTCCAGAAAGCAGAGAGCGCTTTGAGAAAACTAAATCTTTACTTTTGTCCGCAGCAAACTTAGCAATAATGGGTCTGTTACTTCCTGCTTTGTATCGTCCCAACCTATGGGCACGTACAATACTATTTGACGAAAGCTGCAGCTGTAGTCTATCCGATGCAAGCGCGATAATTTTTGCTGATGATCGCTCCCAGTTTTCCAGAGGATCATCTGCAATGCCAAAGAACAGCAGGTTGTCCCGCCTAGAACGATCTTCAGCATCTTCAAGTCTAGCGCGCAATGTGGTTAGTTCTTTTTGCATTGTAGTTACACATTCACGTGTGCGGCAGACGTCTCCCTGAAATCCCTCGAAACAAGCTCTTTGTTGTTCCACTGACTGCAAGCGCTCATTAATGCCCGATACAGTGGACACCAAAGAAGTGTGGGCAGCTTTAAGGTCGTCTATTGCTTGCGCAATGTTGCTTTGGTTTGCCTCAATTCGAATGCATCGAGCATTTGTTTCTTTCACCATTTTAAGTATTTCATCAGTAGGACCGGGATTTTGCTCGACGTCTCCGCACAACGCCAAAAACAAGGCACAGAAAGGTTCAAGCAGGACGCTGGGGCATGGAAGCACAACGACGAATCGGTTGTCCGATCGTAAAGATTTAAGAGGTGGTAATGAACTGCAACTAACCTGCGCAATGATGAACAAGAATCGTGAGTGCCACATTTTGGTTGTGCATCCATGCCCACTGGCGATAAGATCCGTTAGATGGGCTTTTAAAGGGTCCGGTAGGCGTGTTGTCGATGTTGCTGTGGCTGTGACACTCCGGGGAAAGGTGAACTGTGGGAAATTGTACATGGCATCGCTATCGGTCCTCAGCAACTGTGGTTGTGCGCCATGAATACACCAGCCAGGGGCGTTGCCTGAAGATCCCTTGTCGAAACCACCATCAGTCGAGTCCGTGGACGCGGCGCCGTCCGTGCAGTCGGCAAATCCAGCGAAACCAAGAAGCTGCGCAATGATGAACAAGAATCGTGAGTGCCACATTTTGGTTGTGCATCCATGCCCACTGGCGATAAGATCCGTTAGATGGGCTTTTAAAGGGTCCGGTAGGCGTGTTGTCGATGTTGCTGTGGCTGTGACACTCCGGGGAAAGGTGAACTGTGGGAAATTGTACATGGCATCGCTATCGGTCCTCAGCAACTGTGGTTGTGCGCCATGAATACACCAGCCAGGGGCGTTGCCTGAAGATCCCTTGTCGAAACCACCATCAGTCGAGTCCGTGGACGCGGCGCCGTCCGTGCAGTCGGCAAATCCAGCGAAACCAAGAAGCTGCGCAATGATGAACAAGAATCGTGAGTGCCACATTTTGGTTGTGCATCCATGCCCACTGGCGATAAGATCCGTTAGATGGGCTTTTAAAGGGTCCGGTAGGCGTGTTGTCGATGTTGCTGTGGCTGTGACACTCCGGGGAAAGGTGAACTGTGGGAAATTGTACATGGCATCGCTATCGGTCCTCAGCAACTGTGGTTGTGCGCCATGAATACACCAGCCAGGGGCGTTGCCTGAAGATCCCTTGTCGAAACCACCATCAGTCGAGTCCGTGGACGCGGCGCCGTCCGTGCAGTCGGCAAATCCAGCGAAACCAAGAAGCTGCGCAATGATGAACAAGAATCGTGAGTGCCACATTTTGGTTGTGCATCCATGCCCACTCAATGAGACGTCCACACCTTGCCACACAATGAGACGTCCACAGTACAATATCTCACCGGATACAACACGTCACCACCTACACCACGAAATGTCACCCCACGGTTAAGGAAAAACATCACTTTTGGTCCTAGCAGGTTCCTAAAGTTTACACTCATCACCGAGACTGTCGCGCCTGTATCCACAAGTGCCATAATAGCCACTCCATCGACAACTACATGAACTTTGTTCTTCAACATAAACGCTGACGGGGGTATATCTGTAGATAGCACCTGTGATCTCGCGGCCTCAGCCCCACTGGCCGCACCGACTAGTTTTCCGGCGGCGGTGTACGTGCGCGTCGCCGTGGCGATGACGATCGTGGAGCACGGGGAGCTGGTGGTGGCGTCAAACTTCGATCACAGGCCGGCGAGGGGTAGCGTGACCCGGTAGGTGCGTGTGGTTTCCATGACGTGCAGAGCGGATGGTCGAAAGGTGGGTGAGACATGTTCCAAGACTGTCGCTGATATGGGCGGTGTTCACAAAAACGTGCAATATGACCCGAGGCGCCACAGTTGTAGCATATTGGAATTGGTCGACGGGCACGTGGCTGCTCAGAGTAACTACTCCTCTCGGAAGGCATAGGATAGTGGTGCCGCTCTTCAGGGGCACTGTAGGCAGGCAATGTTGGGTAAACAGGTGGATGAAAACTTCGTTCGTAGTTGGGAGTTTGTTGACGGGGGAATCCAGCCTGCCGTGTGCCTTTATAATTGTAAGCGTCCGCTGCGTTGATCGATGGTTGCCATGGTGGAAGAGAAACAGGAGTCCGCACACGTTCTGGTTCGTTTACGTACACATCCTGAAAATTTCTGGGCGATGATAGGTCTGCTGACATCAAAGCAGCTCTTCTCTGACGATCCGCTGTATGGTCAAAGCAAGGTCGTTAGGCGGCACTGTTTCAACACTAGCCACAGTGGAGAAGTTGGACAGGCAGCTGAATTTCGGAGAAATTCGT
This sequence comes from Rhipicephalus microplus, assembly GCF_043290135.1. Classification (NCBI taxonomy): domain Eukaryota; kingdom Metazoa; phylum Arthropoda; class Arachnida; order Ixodida; family Ixodidae; genus Rhipicephalus; species Rhipicephalus microplus. The sequence goes on from NC_134702.1 coordinate 207,472,134, forward strand.
CGCATCTTGAGGGATTCAAATGTACGACAGTGCTTCATCATGTAGGACACGGAGTTCAAGCAGTCTTTCCCAACTAAGAAATTGTACACGTCTTCAGCTATACCCTTGAGAACGTGTCCAACCTTGTCTTCTTCAGACATCCTCCCATTCACGATCTTGCACAGCTTCAATATTTCTTCAATGTATGTCGTACATGTTTCTTCCGGAAGCTGTGCCCTCTGAGACAATGTCTGCTCCGCGCGTTTTTTCTTTGCGTCCGAATCACCAAAGCACTTCTGCACTCTTCAACAAAACGTTCCCAAGTCATGAACATGTCCTCGTGGTTCTCGTACCACATGAGGCCGGCGTCAGTTAACAAGAATACAACATGATTGAGCTGTTCGTTTGAGTCCCAGTCATTGCTTCTGCTAACCCGCTTGTAGTTCTTGAGCCACACGTCGACGTCTTCTCCTGATGTCCCACTGAAGTTTGGTGGCACTCTGTAGTACGACATGGAACCCATCAGAGTTGGCCTCGAAGCGTTGGACGGCTGCTCTTGGGCCATTACGATCGGCGAAGGTGCAAATCCGGCGAGGCGGAGGCTGCGACGCAGTCAGTACTGGTAGTGAAGCTCCCGTCTTTGGGTTCGTCCGACCCAGCACCTTCCACCAAATTGTTACACAAGGCAAGGTAACTTTAGGAGGGTTTTTAATGAGCCCTGAGTCCGCGATCCCAGTATAACGATGATGATCTCCACCGCCATGGCTCGTACTCACTCAGAGGGATCGCAGTGAAGGTAACGTCGTCTTTATACTCTACCCGCGCTTCCCTTGTTTTTCCTGGTAGTGATACTTCTTATCAATATTTTCGGTTTATACAAAAGTGCTTGTAGACCGTGTGCGTTGAACAACCCGACGTTGTCTGAATGCCCGCAGAGTCCTGCATTGCGGCGTCCGTCATATGTCTCTGCTTCAGGACGTAAAACCCTGCAATTATCATTACAACTGATACGCAGTGTTCCGGCTGACCTCTCAGCTTCTCCGCCACGATATATCTGTTGATATTGTAGCTTTTTTGAAACCAATACAAAGAAACTGAGACTAAAATAAACGTTTATGTGTCCATTTTCTTCATCAGATCGGTATTTATATCTCAATGGTGTCAGCACTTAGTGGGGCTTATTACTAGTTTACTACCAAGCTTACTCAAGAGAGCTAGATTACTTAGGGAAGCTAGTAGTTAGTAAGGTTCCGTTAGGTGGTGTAAGAGGATGAGGGTTCTTTCAGATTCGCACATAGAACGCTCATGTGACGTCGATGGTGTAGTGTGCTCACGTTTGAGTTTAGCAAGGTCTCCCTAGTGTTATTGACACTTTTATTAACACACTGAGGAGCTTCATATAATTCCGAAAAAATCACTGCCGTAGCACTCTGTAGAACTGGTAAACCAGCGAAAGCTTAAACGTGCGGCCCTGATGTTTAGCAGTGCTTTCAACCCGACGTGGCACAGAAGCGTGTCACATCACTGTTCACATGTTCGTGCTTCTTAATGAGGTTAGCCACACCTTCAGATTAGACACACCATCAGATAAGAAACACTAAAGTGTTTAATTCACATGCCATACATTTTTTTCTCGTATGATCATGGTCATGGAGGAGTGTAACGAGCGTTTAAATGCGTTTCGCAATGCGTCATCCCAGTGATTGTTATCAAACCACAGGCGGTCACAGATGTCGCCGCCGAAGGCAATGTGCCGCTGGAGAAACTCCCGCCGAAACTGGCATTTGCCCTGGCGTACGCACTTCCGCAATAACATAAGACAGGTTCAGTTGGTTGTTCGCAGAATAATTGCGAACGCAGCCAGCCAATGCAAATAGCTTGCTGGCTGCGTCCGTGTGGCTACTGCGGAAGCGCAATTAATCTATTGATGCCGTTGTTGTAAGGGACAAAGAAGGCAAAATAACTACCAATATGGATAGGATAGTTGAAATAGCGGAGACGTTTTACAGAGATCTGTAGAGTAGCCGGGACAATCACGACTTTAACACTATAAGAACTAGCAGTAACCCAGATGACACCCCATCAGTAATGCTAGAAGAAGTCAGAAAAGCTTTGGAGAGCATGCAAAGAGGCAAATCTGCTGGTGAGGATTAGGTAACATCAGATCTGCTGAAAGATGGAGGACAGATTGTGTTAGAAAAACTAGCCACCCTGTTTACGAGGTGTCTTCTGACGGGAAGAGTACCAGAGTCTTGGGAGAACGCTACATAAGAAAGGAGATGACAAGGACCTAAAGAATTACATGTCGATTAGCTTGCTCTCTGTAGTATACAAGCTACTTACAAAGGTAATTGCTAACAGAGTAAAGAAAACATTAGAATCAATCAACCAAAGGAACAAGCAGGATTTCAAACACGCTACTCAACAATCGACCACATTCATGCTATCAATCAGGTAATAGAGAAATGCTCAGAATATAACCAACCACTATACATAGCTTTCATAGATAACGAGAAGGCGTTTGATTCAGTAGAAATATCAGCAGTATCATACCTCGAATCAAATGATGAGGCGGTAACAGACATTCTTATTGACCAAATTATTACACATTTATTTAGCATTGAACAACTGCACATACTAAGTACATATGAAGAAATAATAATTATATAGCCATTTGCAATATTTACGGTGCTTGGGCTACGCGCTAGGGCGATTAAGCGTATTATTTTGCTGCCTCTAGGATATGCGCAAGCTACCCGGTTACAGCTTAGCAGTATCAAACGTGAAAATGGGGCAACTCACAGTAAACTCCAGATGAACTTTTCCGTCGTGGTTTTTAGCGGAAGCAGTAATGCATGACCACAACTTCCGTCAAACTGAAGAGAGGACAGCGCGGTAGCTGCGGGTTCATTGGACGGGCTTTTCTCTCTCCTACAAAAGCATGAACCACATTTCGCGCGTGGTGCTGTTACAAGCTGCGCACAGGTGTTTGTCGGCTGTTTGAGCACTTGGCAGCCAGAGGCTCACATTCACAGCACAACACAGCAAACGACCTCCCTCCCATAAAGACGCGAAAAAAAACAGCTACATTGTGCCTGCAGATAGTGTCATAACTAAAGTGCTCGTAAAATTTAATAACAATAGGCAGCGGCTGCTGTTATCGCGCGCTTAGTGCCCGTGAGTTTGAATGGGAGCCAGAATTAAACGACGAAGAGCTCATGGTTTGAGCATAGTAAAGCGTGAAATGACCATCGGCGTAGCAAGCAAGTGGGTTGGAGAGGTTTCAAGCCTGAATGGTGTCAGTGTGTTTATATTACATGCGAACATAGGTACCCAAAAACTCATGAGCGAGCGGAAGGCTTCTGCAAGCATAGGCACGCGCTCGAGGGTGGCAGAGGGGGTGGCCGCTTCCCAAGTTTCAAGTTTCAAGTTTTATTATTTCCAAAAACAAGGTACAAAACCTAGGATATACAGACGAGGGTCCCAGAGCCAGAGACTTTAGCGGGACCCTCAGTTTGTTGATACAAATCGACGGTAAAATTTATACAGAACAACAGAAAATTCTTACAATATACGGACATGCAAATACACTTTTTTTCATCACAAATCAAGCGAAAACACGCAATATGGTATAAAAAGAACCTAAGAACAAACGAGTCAAACAGGTAAACGATCACAAGTAGGGTTATTTGAGAAAATGATTTTTGACGGACTTTTTGAACAAAGTAAATGAAGTTCAACGCTTAATGCTAGAAGGTAACGCATTCCAAAAGGATATCGCATTCCAAGTCATCAAAAAGGGGGGTGCAAAATCTTTTCTTTGCAATGACTAGAGCGCGGGACGCCATGATAGTTACCCAAGAGGGTGGGGGGCAAGAAATCTGTGTCACACGTTGTTTCAATAAAGAGCGTGGCCCTGTGATGAACGGTTGCCCCCCCCCCCCAACCCCTGAATGACAACCCTGCGCATGCCTATGTCTAAAAGTACCACCCGTCACCTTAAAAACGACTGAGTCGTCTAGAATAATTTAATGCAGCCTTATCAGAACACAACTGCACTTATGTCAGGGCAGGTAGAAGCCTATATGGCGGGAAAAGGACGATGTTTTCTTGCGACTATGCTTCCCTCTACTCCACACATTCTGAAATGAGGTCACAGGGTCAGGACATACTGAATGTGTTGCACGGCCAGATGCATATTTCCCACTTGCAAACTGCAAACACCATCATAAATATTCACGACAATTTTTTTTCTGGAAAGCTGGCTACGGTCCGGAAAGGAGTAGTGCATTTATAAGGCTGGCCACTTTTTGATCTTATACATATATAGACTGTTTTGGTACGTCGTTATGTAGAATCATTAAATTTTTTGCACTACAAATTCAACAATTCTTATCGCATTTCCAACAGAGCTTGCCTGTCCTCTGCCAAGTGTTCCTCTACACGTGACTTCCAGGAGGTTAACCTTGCTACCTATTTTTTTTTTGCATGCCGTGATAGATTTAGGTATAATTCATCTCCCAACAATATATCATTATAAAATTCTCTTTCTGGCCCGTTCGTTCGTTCTTACTGAATGACTTTGTGAATATTGTTGAAAATGATAATGTATATACCTGAACCTTAATTACTTTGTTGCCTGAAATGGTTTTTGTTGTTACATATTTTGGATCGTTGGTCTGTTGGGACCCTTTTTGAACTGTGCTAGTATAATCCCAGTATTGGAATATTGTTTTTACATGGATGTAGTATGTAAAATAAACAAATTATAATGATCAATAACGTTTCGTTACAAAGCAAATCAACCAATGCAAATTCAAGAGCAGTAGTTTCTGATAAAGTAACGAGAAAAGGAACGTACTTGTAGACGTGTCGAGGTGAAGTAATGATGTCGTAGCATGGATCTAACGTGTTGCCTTAAAAAGTGGCGCCTATGAAACTTTTTGCATACCCGTGTTCTGTGCTGCCCCCCCCCCCCCCCTCTTTTTTTGTGACAGCATTCACATGCCTTCCTTCATAATGGAAGTGAAAACATTTCTGTTGAATTTCCACCGAGCGCTTTGCTTGGAGCACCGCTGACGGTAAAATGGTGCAGCCTACTATTCATTTCTTCATTTACGAAAGCATGGAAAGACGCCGTGAATCGGGCAGGTCTGACTTGACAGAAGCATAAAAAGATAAAAATAAACTATACGCCTATCGAGAAAATCGGGACAAGCGAAACTTGCTGTGTTAGCGCCTGTCTTACTGTCTTTTTTTTTTTCGCATTGGGCAATGATTACTGCTAACTTTTTTCTTCCTCCATTCCAAGTGCTGGACTTTCAATCCTATGCTGTGCTTCGCAAAGAAAGAAATGCAACGAGGAAACGCGTCAAAATGAAATGACAAGTAATCTTAGTAAAAGACAACGTTTCAGATATGGCTGACCCCTGATGAGGCAGAGATGGAGGAAGCGTCAGTTTTTTGAAAACATGGCACACAATTATGTACCTGAGCTGTGAATCTGCGACGGTGTACAAGCGCATTCGCGTGCGCCTGTTGAGTCGGGTTCCTCGCGAATTATGCCCCCCCCACCAAAAATCAGTAACTCACAGAAGCTTCGCTTGAAAACAATACAACCTTTTCATTCTTTTTTACAAGATGCGCCGCCGACTGTGCTGCGTTTCTTGCCACGTGTCAAACTGCACAGCATGATGGGTAAATAGAATCACTTACAGGATATGAGCACCGCGTTCGTACAATAGCAAGAACGCCATTGCTCAGTGCGCGCAAAAGATGGTAAAGGTCGAGCGAGAACCGAGCATCAACTGCAATAGCGCCGACTGAAATGTGGAGAAACGTTACCGGTGTCGTCGCCTCGGCGATTTCTCTCAATCCGGACAACAACGAACAGTCGTGGCGTACCGCAGTGATGGCGGGGGCTGAGCTTACGCGTCATGGAATGCGAGCTCGCTTGTGTTCGGGCTTTCGCGCACTTCTACGCCAGCCTGCTTTCTCTTTGCCTCGTTTACCTCTCCCTATTAAATTCCATCAAGTGCAGCGTCGAGACGAATATCACAGCAACACAATCGCAGTTGGCATAAGTATGGGGGCTCGAAGCGTGGCAGCCTGCATGCCTCGACGTTGCGTTCTCTCACTCTGTTTTACTTTGGCTCCGATAAGGATGATTGTAAAGGTGGTACCTGACGTTCACGGGAACGGCTTTACTGCCACGACACAAAGCAGCGGTACGACTACATTGGATGGCTGTGTAAACCTGTGCGGGATCTTGTCTCGTGCACCTCTACAATCTGCGCTTTGTGCCTTCCACAGGCCTTCGTCATCGGAATAATAGTGAAGCCTCTTCTGCTCTGCAAAATGAACACTATCCACTGAAAGTTTATATTAGAAATAGGCTCTTAAATGCCCGTCTCTACGTTGTCGGCGTTGGCGTAACAAATAAAGCGAACGAGGACGAAAGAGAGCAACCGCGGAGTCTGGGAAGAGCTACTGGCCTCTAACATCGCTTTCTTCCACTCTCATTAGCGAAGATTCCTTTTCTCGTGCCTTGCGTTTGCGCTGTGGGCCGTGCTTCCTACAGGACTGCACAAATTAAGCGCCTTCTTCCTCTTCTAACCACCTCTACCAATACCACCACCAACACAACCACCAAGCACCGGCACGCGCATTGACCTATCCCTTAGCTGGTACGCATGCAGGGCTGGCACATGCAATGCAGCTTCGCTAGCTTGGCGTAACGGGGCTGTCGACCTTTCGTTTGGTCCGCGACGCATGCAATGCACAAAGTGGTGCGCGTAGCACAAAAGCACTGGCAATGTTTTATACATATAATGAGAACTAATAGACTACTAGGCCTAGGAACATAAATAGAATGTTATCAGAAGTGGTTGTTGCGTAACTAGAAAATGAACAATGATAGCTAACTTGCCGCCGGAAGGCACAAAACTTGCGACCTTCGAGTAACGCGTTCGATGCCCTACCACTGATCTACGAGGTTAATCGTCCCCTCCGTCCACTTCAGAGCGTGAATATGACGACAGTGAAACACTCTTATACTGAATGTTGGCGTCACACGGCACGTGATGACAATTGGCAAGTTACCTTTTCGCACACATTTTCTTATTTACATTTGCGAAACAGTGGCATCTTCTAATATTCTCTATACTTTTCTTGCCAATATGGCGTGTTATTTCTCAATACCATTCTGTCTAACAAAAAAAGCGCTCAAATTCACTGTTATTTTATCCAAAGCGCAATACATGTCACATTGATACAGCTGTGTATAGCCTTAAAACTCACAAGAGCTCTAAACGCACTTGTGTTGCCCCCAACACAAACCTTTCGTCTGAACTCGAGGCAGCATCGCGATTGTAGTTGAATGTTTTACTTGTGCGTGGCGCCCACTGATATACCAATGCTTCAAAATATTTGCTTATTCAACCCCCCCCCCCCCTTGTCAGTCTCACTAGAATAAATGCACTCACGAATCATGTGCTCAGTCAATTGTAATTTGTTGGCAATGTTGATTAATCCACTTTTATATGCTAGAAAAACTTTTCACGCCAGCACGTTGTTAGAAATTTACGGTTCATGTTAGATGATTGAAACAATTTTCATTCCAGAATGTACTCTACTTTCAGATCACGCATTCTCGGAAAATGTTTTAGTTAAGACCGCGATGCTCGGTGTGAGCATATTTTTTAAATACTTGTGCTGGCTAGGCACTGTTTGTGGCGTAGACAGAAATTTGCGTATGCGAGAGGCGGGGTGGGGGGGGGGGCGTCTTTGATCCTAATCCACAGGAGAAAAAAATTAGGTCGGCATGTATGTGTCCGGTGGGCAACCCCATGGCTACGGCGTTGCATACGGGCTGTTTGTGAAGGCGGCTGCTTGCCACGAAGAAGCCTAGCGTCCAAATTTTTTAACACTCACCCCATATTCATAAATGCTCCTCGACTCAAAACTTCACTCGAAAAGCTAGCTCCTCAAAGACCGTTTTTCTATTAACGAACCACTTTTCACTTGAAACGCACGTTAGTTTGAAAAATTCTCGTATGTTTTTGTCGAAATTGTCTAGGAAGCAATCGAGCTACCTTAATCGTTCATTGAGTGAGGTTTCTGTGCCATCATCGTGTCCATAGTGGAGCGCGCATCGCTTCGCCGGCGTTTCTTGATAAACAAAGCCGCCACCATGACGGCTTCTAACGGTTCGGCAACGGCTACTGCGGTATCGACACAGGTGGACATGGTGTCAGGAGGATTGATCAGTAGTGCCTTGATATGTTGTATTCCGTGCATGACTCTGTTGATTACCTGCTTTCGAGTACACGTATAGTCGTCGTGCGAGTGCTCCAAGTCTTAATACTGTTACGAGTGATGGTGTTTATTTACAGATGAGGTGAAATGGCGTTGAGAAAGAGCAGCGTACTTCTGAGACAGGCCTAGTCTGGTTCAGTCGAACACACAGTTCAAGTGACTCTCCACTACTCTTCTTCTTCTTCCACACCTCGTAGGCTCGCGCATCTTCGTTGCATTTTCCCCGGCGGCACGAAGCTCGCCGAGCGAGTTAATTAAGCCTATGATGGTACTGTTTGAGGTAGGCTACGTGAACAATTGGCGTAGTGCATGGATGCCGGTTATTGGCTGTGACTCGGGCGACATCGTAATTCACGTCACTGAGACGAGTGACTATCACGAATGGGCCGTAATCATTTGCTAAAAACTTCCGGTACAATTCTTTTCTATGAGCGGGAGTCCACAACCAAACGTAGTCACCAGGAGAAAACTCTACGGGGATATGCTTGTCATCGTAGCAACTTTTGCTGTGTTCTTGAGAAGACAATGTTCGAAGGCGTGCTAGTTGACGTGCTTCTTCAGCACGACACAACGTCTGAGTGATGTACAGATCTTCCTGATGCGAGAAAGGTAATAAAGTGTCCAGAAAACTGCGTGAATTTCATGCGTAAAGCAGAAAGAAGGGCGAATGTCCAGTAACTTTGTGCTTAGTGGTGTTTTACGCGTAAGTAACAAATGGTAAGACGGTGTCCCAGTTACTGTGGTCAGAATCAACGTACATCGATAGCATATTCGTTAGAGTTCGATTTGTTCTCTCAGTGAGACTGTTAGTTTGCGGATGGTAAGGAGTGCAGTGACGATAAGAGGTTGCGGATGATAAGGAGTGCAGAGGCGATAAAGCCTTTTCACTCACATTGGTGATAAATTGCCATCCACGGTCACTCATGACAACCCGTGAAGCACCGTGATGCAGTATGACCCGTTGTAACAGAAAAAAACAAAGAGCGGCTGCTGCATGTGGCCGATGTCAGTGCATCGGTGTCCGTATAACGAGTTAAATAATCTACACACACTATACCATCGGTGGCCGGATGGGGTCTTAGGAAGCGGCCCGAGAAAGTCGATGCCGACTTTTTCAAGAGGGGATGTCGGTAGAGAGATGGGCTGCAAATAATTTGCCGGGGCAGTGGTGGATCGCTTGTGGCGCTGACGTATAGCGCAGCTGGCGACGTACTGTTTCGTGGTCTTCCACAGTTTCGGCTAGTAGAACCTCACACGTAGTCGATGTAGTGTACGTGTGAAACCTAGATGACCGGATGTTATTTCATCGTGCATAGAACGAAGGACGACCTGGCGAAGGCTTTTTGGCATCACTAGAAGCAACGGGAGGCCATCGGTTGAATAGTTTCTTTTATACAGCAAGCCATTTGAAATTGTAAAGTGCCTGTTGGTGGAGTTATGTGCAGCCTCGAGCAAGGGTTTCAGGGTAGGGTCACGCTGTTGCTCACGTTTGAAGCTGCTGGTTTCTGGGAAGGCGGACGAGACAGAAACTGAATATAGTCATCAATGTCATTGTCGTCAGCATCGGTGTGTACTGAAAGAAGGCGGGATAAGCAGCCGGCGTCTACATGACATCGTCCGCTCTTATTTGTCACAGAAAAGCTGTACTCTTTGAGGCGCAACGCCTAACGAGCCAGTCGGCCAGACGGGTCGCGAAGTCCCGCCAGCCAGCATAGAGAGTAATGATCGGTCACCATTGTGAACTCGCGGCCATGTATATACGGTCGTAATTTCTGAATTGCGCAGACGACTGCTAAGCACTCGAGCTCGGTGACGTTGTAGTTCTGCACCCTGGTCAGTGTAAGACTGGCATATGCTACGACGTGTTGACGGCTGTGGCACAGTTGGACCAGCACAGCACCAACACCTAGCCCACCAGCATCAGTATGAAGTTCAACCAAAGCATCAGGATCAAAATGCTTTAGGATGGGTCCTGAAGTCAATAAAAAGTTCAGCTGTTAAAATGCAGCCTCACTTTTACCAACCCACATGTACGGTGTGTCTTTACCAAGAAGGGACGTCAGTGGGGAGACAAGTAGTGCGAAGTTCTTAATAAATCGGCGAAAATATAAGCACAGACCCAGAAAACTGCGTAGGTCCTTCACTGTTCATGGTTGTTCAAAGTTGCGAACCACTGCGGTCTTCTGTTGGTCTGACCGTACGCCTTCTTTATCCACGAGAAGGCCTAATACGAAGAGTTGACGTTCTTAAAAATGGCATTTCTTTAAGTTTCGAGTTTAAAACAAGGCCAGCTTCGCATAAGCATTCAAACACAACTGACAAGCGGTGGTTATGCTCTTGAAAAGTTTTGCCGTAGATGATCACGTCACATGCAAGTTTTCTATTTTAGGCCACAGAGTAGTGTCTACGGAGGGATCCATAGGAATTTGCCAATACCTAGAACTCAAGTCTACATAAAAAAATAGAAGGCAGAATGCAGGCAGTCCACGGTGTCGTCTATACGTGGCAAAGGGTAGACATCTTTTTTTGCGATCGCATTTAGGTGACGATAGTCTACGCAGAATCTCCATGAATTATCGTTCTTTCTGACTAGAATGACGGGAGCCGCCGACGGACTACACGATTCTTGTATGACGCCCTTCTTCAGCATGTCTTCAACTTGCTTAGCGATGACTTTCCTTTCTGAAGGCGATACACGATAGGCTTTCTGGTGTATTGGTGTTGCTTGGCCTGTATAGATACGGTTTTGTGTACGTGAAGACGGTGGCGTAAAGCTAGACGCCTCGTCTTAATCAAAGTCAAAGGCCGAGGCGTAGCCTGCGATCACCTCCTGCAGCAGCAGTTGAAGCAATTGACTTGTTCATCATTCAGTCAATGCTGGCAGAATAATCAGGGTACGAGTTGACGTGGGGTTTTCTTACATCCACCGACAGTTGAAGTCACCGTATGGTGCTCTTGAAAGCTTGCCAATTTAGGTCCTACAGGCAGAGATATGGGCTGAGCGGAAAAGTTCACAATCCACAAATTGGCACAACCATCAAGGGTGAGCACGAGGCAATGAGGCACAATAACGTTTTTCTTAAGTGCGTTACTGAAGTTCGGCTCGGCTAAACCTGAGCAAGAACCCGCACAGGAACGCGAAGAGTTTACACGCACAAACACTGTGGTGTGCGGTGCCAAGCAGACGTCTTCAAACACGGAAAACACTGCCGAGCTGTCATCAACGGTATCTTTCGTCAATGGAGAGGGCAACACGGGACGAAAAATAATCCCACCACTAGCACAATCCAGCGTGGCACCGCATTCACGCAAAAAATATATACCTAAAATGACGTCGTGGGTTGCACGTGCAAACACCGTTAGTTCAGCTCTAAACGTTTAATTTCCTACAGAAAGTAAAACAGAACAAACCCTAACGGGCTTAATGTTTCTACCACTACGCCGCAGAACGTAGCACTCCGATTCCAAGCAAACATTACTTTCTTCCCAAGGTTAGTTTTAAAAACATGGTCATTATGGAAACGGCAGCACCGGTATCAACTATTGCAATAGTACTCACATTGTCTACAAAACAATCACTTTGTTCTCAACCAATACAACACAAGGGGGTCTTGCGGAAGATGATTTTGCGGCCTCGGCCCCATCGGTCGCACCAGTTAGTTTCCCAGTGGTACTGGCGTCCCCGAGCGGTGACACGGGGAAGGGGATCACTGTTGGCGTGTGTGTGGTGGGGTAACGCTGCGGTCGGAGCAAGGCGAGTCAGCGCGTGCTGCGTGTTGCCGTTGGAGAGAGGCCTGAAACGGTCGAGACTCGTCAGCAGGTACATAGGGCGTGTACACGTTGAATCATGGAACTCACTGCTGACTACGGCAGCAGTACCTAGCGATGCGTCCAGGTATCCCGCAGTTGTAGCAAGTACGAGTGTCGCATCTAGTCGTCCCCGGCGAAGTAGACCTCGTTGGTTTTTAAACGCCGGGCGATGGCGGCTGAGGAGTAAATCGTCGTGATGCAGCTTTTCTGTGTTCCTGGTTTTCGAGTGGCCATTCACTCCTTCATTTGAGCCGAACGGTGTAATTCGGGCGAGGCTCAAAGTAGCTCTGACGCATCTGAGGTACCAGTGGTTTACGGGGCCGTTGGTCGAACGCACACTGATGGCAGACAGCAGCGGTGTCCACAGCTTGCAGTTGACCAAGTTCTTCCTTAACCAATCGTCTTAGAAGAGAAGAGATGTCGTCCTGCGATAGAAGGTTGACACTTGCAACAATGAACACATTGTCAAGACGTCCTGATTTCGGTAGGACTCTCCTCCTTTTTAGCGCTTTAAATGACCGGCAGTGTCTCCTTAGTTCGGAAGGTGTGTGTAGGTCTTCCTTAGTGATAAAAAAAATGTACACGTATTCCGCGATTCCCTTGAGCAGATGACCTACTTTACCTTCGTCAGACATGGTCGCACTCATGGTTCTGCAAAGCTTCAAGACGGCCTCGACGTAGGTGGTGCATGTTTCGCCAGGTATTGAGCTCTGCGAGAAAGCGTTTCCTCCTTCTGCTGACCTTAGCTGCTGAGTGACCAAAATAGCTCCTCAGCTCGTCCACAAAAATGTCCCATGTGGTCAATGCGCTGTCGTTGTTGTGGAACCAAAGAGACGTGGTGCCGACGAGAAAAAAACACCACGTTCTCGAGCTGCTTAGCAGTGCTCCAGCGGTTGCTGTGACTCACTCTTTGGTAGAGCTTGAGCCAATCCTCAACATCGTCATCCGGCTGCCCCGAAAAGGTCCTTGGTTGACGTTCCGGCGTGCCGCAGCTAGCTTGTCCTGGCGGGTGAGCCTGTTACTCATCAGCAACGAGGTTATGACCTGGTCCCGCGTCCTCTATGTCTGGTAGCTGCGGTGGCGAGCCTGCCAAGCGTCTGCTCCGTCGCAAAATCAGTAGAGCTGGGTCGTCCAGAGCAATGTACTCGGCATCTTTCACGAAACTGTTACGAGTGATTGTGTTTGCTTACAGGAGAGGTGCAATGGCGTTGTGAAAGGGCAGCGTACTTCTGCGACAGGCATAGTCCAGTTCACCCAACCACACAGTTCATACGCCTTGTTTGTTTGTATGTTTGTTTGTTTGTTTCTTTGTAGTCTAGGATCCCTGGCTCATACCTACTCTGGGTGATTGGCCAAGAGAACATATAGTCTCATATGAACGATAACTGCGCTATTGATTACTGCAAAAAAGAGAAAAAGTTGAAGAATGAAGACAGTATATTAAAAAAAGAAAGAAAGAAACCAAAGATTCAGTTAGCGATAAAAAAATCAACAAGAAAATAAGCACTAATAGCTATACCTTGATTTTCGGAGCCGACCAGACAGCTGGTTTTTCCGAATTCGATTAATTTTGTAAGTCAGAAATTTATCCAGATTTGAAAATTACTTCTCTATCAGTTTTTCAGTATCTGTTAACGTAGGCTTTATGTTGAAAAACGTTTAGAGTCTTGAATAAAATTACACACCGCATGTAACGCATCTCTGTGGCAGTTTCCCAAAACAGAGGCACCAAAATTTAGAACATTTCCTGTGGTTGAATTCAAACCTAGCTTCGCAAATGAAATATCTACAAGTCTTTTTCTAATACCTGCATAGTTCCGACATGAGCAAAAATAAAGTTCAATAGTTTCTGATTCTTCGCAAAACGGACAAAGGGGGGAAAGTGTCAGACCAGCTCGGTGTAAATAAAAATTTAATGGGGGGACACGGTACCGGAATCTGTAGATAATAATTTCAAGTTTTTTGACGGACTCCACTGGGCTTTCCGTAGAAATTCGAGGGTCTGATATGTTTATTGTGTGATATTTTATAAACTATCTCTAAAAATAGCGAATTTCCTATATCAAGCCCCTCAAAAGTATTCTAACTGAGGAAGTACTGAAGTTACTGGTCCATCAAGGGATGCTCGTGCCAAAGCATCTGCCAATTCATTTCATTGTAATCCTCAGGGACCTGAGACCCACACTGATTTCAGGAGTTTTAAATGCGGCGATGTTAATGTGTGGAACGCTGCTAGGGCACGAGTTTTCAGAGCTGCACACATCGAAAGTGAGTCTGTTAGGATAATTGCACTAGTCTCGGTCGTAGGAATTTTTCGAAGAGCTAGAATAATAGCTACTTGCTCGGCTTCAAATATAGGAGTGAAATCTGGAAGCCTCCCTGAAAAGACCAGCCAAGAAAATCAGACGCAATTCCTACGCCTGCCTTTTCATTGTTGACAGAAGCATTCTTTCTTTCTGCATGTACCAAGTAATCTTTTAATGTAGTGATCAAACATCTAAGAGATTGCAGCTTGGCTTGTTGGGAAAGATTTCATCGTACTCTATTCCAATGTTGAGGGTTGAGGAATTAGTTTCAATTACCGTGCTAATGTCTACATTTATGCAATCCAATTTTTTTTTAACAAAAATTATCTGAGGGGTATAAAATCGAGGTCAATGTGCAAGAAAAAAAGAGTCAGGGTCACTGATGAATGTGTACTCTGATCTTCTCGCCGGTGAACTGTAAAACTTCAAGAATGTTTGAACCGTTAGAATGCGGAATCTACAGAGGAGTGGTGGCGATCGCACTCCTTGGTACAATACATTATTCGCCACGAACGTGGGAAGTCTCAGGCATATTCGCAGGGCTTCTCCCTCTAACATTACTAGCGGTTCAATTTTATAACCAGCGGCCCCCGGAAATAATACACACCCGAATTCCATTATCGGTCGCACACACATTTTATATATCATTAACATCGTGTCTCTGCGCAGCCCGTTTTTTCTGTTGCTTAACCTGCGTAATAAACCTAACGCCCGTTGTGCCTTTGCTGTTTTATATTCTATATGTGGGCTCCAATTGAGCTTTTTATTAAAAATCATTCCTAAGTACTTGACTGAATTCACTTGTGGAATTGGTTACCGATTATATAATACAGAAATCGAAACTGTATCTGCTATAGGAAAAACCAAGAGCGCACTTTTACTGATGTTCAATGATAACGAAATGAATTGCGACCAAATTTCTAGAGTATTATTTATCTTTGCGATTTTCGATGTAGTGAGGAAATGTCGCTCTCTGCAGCGAAAAACGTAATATCATCTGCATAAATGTAGACACTGACATCCTGAGCAATTGGAATAGAGCTCTTCAGTATATTGAATTATGTTGGAGATAGAACGGCCCCTTGGGGAACACCACGTTTCTAATTGAATTTATGCGAACAACAGCCATCCTTCGCGCAGTGCAATTACCTTGATTTTAAGAATTTTGCTATCCACTCAGTAATACACTAAGGAAACTTTAGGCTCTGCAAGGTGTTCAGTAGAATAGAGTGCTCGACACATTCATACGCTTTAGCTATGTCGAGAATTACTAATGCGGCGTACTGTTTCGTTTTACGAGCAAGCTGTGTTCGACTCTCTAAGTCCGCATGGGCGCACCAAATTGAGCGTTCACTGCAAAAGCCAATTTGGTTTGGCTTCAATATGAACTCATTCGTCATGCAGAAGTTTATTCGGCCATTTAGGATGCTCTCCATGAGTTTCACCATATTAGATGTTAGCGAGATGGGTCTGATATTTTCTATGGTAAAACAATCCTTGTTGCTTTTAATAATAGAATTGCCTTAGCTATTTTCCAGTCATACGGTATCCAAGCATTCTTTCAAGAGTAGTTTATAGGATTGAGGACGTCGCCGGGGGATAGCTTGAATAAAATTTTAACCATAAGAATTGTGATTCAACCTTGACCAGGAGCTGACCAGGGTAGATCTGGAATTACTTTTGATGCTTCAAAGTCAGTGCTTATACTAGAATTTTGCCAGTTCAAACTCGTAGTCGAAGAAAATCTAATTTCTAGACCTCTGCCAATTGACTCTGAAGAGTTCTTCGTTTCTTCCATTGATAGTTTTTCATAATCAGTATTTAGTGTAGACGGCAGGATTTTGCGAGATGGCAAATATAGAAATAAAACTTTCTTATTTTTAGGTTTTGAGAGAAAATCTAAGTGTCTTTTATCATAATTTTCTTTAGCTTGGGCCACAGTGTGTGTAAATACAGCGGCAAGAAATTTGTGACCAGTTCTTAGGGGACTGATTATGTATTAGCTTCTTCCAAGCTGCCTGTCGTCGTCTGTGATCTCGCGAACAGTTGGAATTCCACCAGGGGCTATAGGGTACTCTCTTCGCCCATCGAACAGCAAATTCAGCGTTTTTGTATGCCCTTTTAATTACTGCGCCTAATTTTATAGCTTTAGTTTCATGTTCATCCTAAGAGGGAGAGTCTAAAGCAGTTTTTAGGTCGTGTTGAAATTTTGGATAATTTATATATGTCCGGGCATGGAAGCATGATGGTTTGACGGGGCAAGCGATCTCGAACATTATTGGAAAGTGGTCACTATTGGAGCCGCAATCAAGGGCTGTCCACGATGAACTAGCAATAGCCGAGCTTACAAAGCGTAAATCTAAGGCGGAGCGTGAATAACCTCGAATAAATGTGGGAGCTCTAGCGTTAAGACACATTAAGTTGTTGTCTACCGACCTGTCCCACAACCGTTGTCTACACTGATCTGTTCTAAAACCCCAGCATGTATGGGGAGAATTGAAATCGCCAACTATATTTTTTTCTTTACAGCCTGAATTAGCAGCCTTATCTAACAATCTCGTGTCTTGAACGCCTACAGGAAAGTAGACGTTTAATAGCGAGAAAGGCAAGTATTCTGGCAAGGTAATAGCTAACGCGAAAATTTCGCATTCAGAAAACATACATGTGTATGAGTTTTAGACTTTTAAACCGATTTTATTTTTTATAAAGAGCTCTAAACCTCAACCTTTGGATGAACAGTCTAGACAAAAAGTTTGGAAGTTGGCTAGGTGAAACTAGTGATGTGTGGAAAGCCATGTTTCTTGTAATGCAACAATAGCCGGATCGAATTTGGAAGACAGGTATAACAGATCTGTTATGGCTGACTGAAGAGATCGGTAATTTCAATGTATAATTTTAAGAGACCCTATAATTTCGTTAGAATAGTTTCGGCTACTACCTTATCTAAAATACTTTCTTTTAGGAAATCGGTTTTTAAAAAGTTGTCTTTCTGGTATTTTTGCTTTTTGCATGCTTCGGCGTGTCAGGTATTTTGATACAGTGGATCTAGAATGCTTTAGGCATTTGAGATCCATGTCCATATCTAGTGTGTCCTGAGAAGCTTCCTGTGCATCCTTGCTTTGCCTCTGAATGCCTTCTCCAGAAGGCTCTGCAGACTGTGCATCTGGTGGATGTATCTCAGATTCTGCCTCACTTGTCGGGTGTGCAGACTCAGCATTTTCTGTAGCCGTACTTATATCTGTGCTCCACCGACTTGTGCGATTTGGTTATTTAGAATACGTGAGAGCGACTCACACAGAGAGTAGCAAGGCGTTGCATAGCCTTATTCACAGCCATCTCCATCATACGGTATCCAAGCATTCTTTAAAGAGTAGTTTATAACATGGAGGACGTCGCCGGGGGATAGCTTGAATAAAATTTTAACCATAAGAACTGTGATTCCACCTGGACGTCGCCATCATGTCCGCAATTGATAAGGAATATGATGCTTTCATTGATATGTTATGGCGGGCAGCTGCTCCTGCGTACCCTTGAGTTCTGGCCTGAATTTCAGCAATGACATCCTTTCGGGAGCATCGCCTTTTGTCTACAACTTCAAGAATTTGGATTCCACGTGCCTTGACTGAGCGATTTGGGTTATCAGCACAGTGTGATTCATGGAAAACACAGCGCTTTTCTTCATTACTTTTACAGTCGTTTGAGTCGTGTGTCTCACCACAAATTCTGCATCTAGGTATTGACCTGCATCCTTTCACTGTGTGTCCATAACGCCAACACTTAATACACTGTGAAAGACGAGGTGATAGCGGATCCACTTTGTATAATAAAGGCCACGCTTTGATTTCGGTTGGGCGATTCGACCAGGCAAATGCAGCAATCACGGACTCCGTCGGGACCTTGTTCTTGTCCACAACTCGACTACATCTTTACATCGCTATCACACCTGCTTCTAGAAACGTATCTAATATCTCAGTTAGAGTCAAGTTAACATCGACACCCCAAACGAGGCCTTTGACACAAGCTACGTTAGGTAGAATGAATGCGCTCACCGGGTTGGTAGCGAATACCGAGCATTTAGTAGGTCTCGAACACAGAGCTGAAGAGACTAGAAGCAGAAAATGCCGCCCTTGCCGAACTGCCTGGCATCTGTGATGCTTTCGTAGTGAGTTGCAGCGGCTCTCAACTCCGTTTGAATCATCTTTGGATTCTTCATCCGTATGATACAATCGTTGCTTGGGACCAATGCCACAGAAACGGATGAGATGCCATTGTGTAAAAACAAGTCGACTGGCAATTCCTACGAAGGAAGAGAAGCAGACGAGAGGAAAGCGAACAGTCCAGGTGAGAAAAACGGCATCTGTCTGGTCTCACTATCTGAAAACTTACTCACTCACCAATTAGGACACTATAAAAATGCTTATGAAAAAATAATAAATAAAATCAATCACAACACCCAAATCCTTGACCAAACCCTGAGAGCAGGCAGACGTCTTGTCTTGTCTTGTCTCCTAGGAGATCTTGGCTCATACCCACATGGGGGATTGGCCACACTGTGCCTCTTAATAGATCATTTTTTACAACACTTGCTAAAAAAATAGAGAGAAATTAGATATAAACAATAATAATGTTCCTTTGAAAAAACGTGAAAAATTCCAGAAGAATGCGATAAACCAGATGATATAAAACAAATTAACAAGAATGAGGAAGGGGGAGAAAGAATTGGATATATCTGGCAGTACCACTAGCAGCGTATCCTTCCAGTTGCAAACGTCAGTCGCTGATCGCTGGCGAGCTCCCCACTACTCTTCCTCTTCTTCCACGCCCCGTAGGCTCGCGAATCTTCATTGCAGTATGGACGCAAGCCAGTGCTTTTACGTGCTAGCACGCTGCACCGGTATTAGCATGGCAAGAAAGATTGACAAAAAAAATGGTAGGGATACGTGATAGAAAGCTTTCGATGCGCTGCATTCACCGTACTCCTTATCAGCTTTCTCTGAAGTTAATATTCGCTACCCTAACCTAAAGATACCGCGAAGCGAACCTCTGCTAGCGTTCTTCTGTATAATGAAGGAAAGTTCTCCAGAAATGTTTCGTCACATTCCCCCTTTTCTTCGACTAGATAACTATTAGAGAGTTTAGGAATAAGAAAAAATAGCGTAACTGGGATCAACCCGTGTGCTGTTGCGCCTACTACCCGTGGAAAATACCTCCAATAAATAGTGTTTATGCAGCTCACAATATTATTGAACGACAAAGACCAGCTTTATAGAACGTGCATGTACGCACAAATGCATGGAATGTCGTGTAAGAGCCCTAAAATATGTACTAGAAATACAGCAGAGCTATTTCTTGATAACTTTATTTTGTTTTCAAGCTTGCCAATATTACCCCACTCATTGCAAATTGTAATAAAAGCACGCAGTATATAGACATTCGTATTAGTGGTGTTGTTGACACCGGGATAAGTCAATACCCTTACGCCCCCCCCCCCCCCCCCCCCGAAGAAATTGCTGCCTCTGCCACTGCAACTAGCTAATGCACATAGCCGTATGCCTGTTCAGCTGCCGATGTGCCTGAGCTTAAGATGTGTCACTATAGTCAAAGATCATTAACTCAACAACATTCATGTAAGTTCTTTACGCAAGAAAAATGGCAGCATATCCACGGAGTGAATGATGGGTAGTGGGGCGAAGCATCCGTCCGTCCATTCGTTTTTGCTTCCGCCCGTCCATGCGTGCGTCTGTGTGGCCGTCCACGCGTGCGTCCGCCCGTCCATGTGTGCATCTGTTCGTGCGTCCACACGTTCATCTGTGCGTCCATCCCTGCTTTTTTCCATGCATCCACTCCTGCGTCTGTCCATGCGTTCATCCGTCCATGCAGCTTCCGTGCGTCCGTCCAAGCATCTGTCTGTGTGTCCGTTCGTCCACCTATTCAACGCTACAAGTACCACAATCTCACATCTTTTAATCATATATTCCTCATATAGGAACACCGCCATCCAGCGGACATTCCAAGGACTGAACGAGAGGAGGCACACGCACACTTTCTTACGGCTTGCGCTTCGTGTCTACTTCCCACCTTTAACCACCTCGAGTTCATGGTATATACTAGTTCACTGTATTCATGGCACTGCGACCCAACGCTCGCTAAACATTTCTAAAACCTGAGAGGTTACGCCCAGCGAGCGTAACGTAGCAACCCTTCCTTGCCTTCTGTGTGTTGAACAATAAAAAATTTGCAGCGTGCGCGTTAACTAAAAGCCGTAATCTCCTGCCTCTCATTCTCCCTTAGCATCCATTGGCATGAACATTGAGCACTATCTTTTATTGTTCCTCAACGCACAGAAGAAATCTCTCACCGGCACTACCTTGGAGGTCAAAATGTTATACTTCTTACAGACTACCACAACGGCTACGAGGGACAAACGAGTGCCGCTATGAGGAGCTTCGCCCCTAAAATAATAATGAATGTGTGCACGACGAGAAGTAAACAAAAATGTGGTTGTGGTTCTCATTACGTTTTACATCAATTCTTGCGTTTGTGTGCAGGGCCAGGCGGCCGACAGAACACAGATCAACGCACTCTTAAAACGTGCAGTGCTAGCAAGGCATTGCAGTGTTTGCACGACTGAATAAACAAGGAAAAAATCTGAAGGTAATGCGTGCAGCTGCACTGCATTAGTCACGTTATAGTGTCTGCTCCCTGGAGCTTGTTTATGATGTCCTACGAGCTCGAACTTCATCGTGACGGTGTGAAAGCTGCATGTGCTTGATTGATGCAAACTTTTCAGTTACTCTTATGTTTTCCACGTTCCACTTCATCAGCACACGTAATAAACGTGCATTTGCCGTTTGCAATATCCGCTGTTTTCAACTACCACTATGCATTCATCCAATTATCGCCATCTTCGTCCTTTCATGATCAAAGACAATCGCGATAACTGCATCTGCTGTGAATCTACAGCAAATCAGTTGTAAAAAAATTCCGACTTATTTTATATACAGTAGCACCATTTCTCCCTCACAGAAGTGAGATGACGCGGTTTGGACGTTCAGACATGATAATGTTGCAGCTATAGCGAATATTTCGAGTGTTCTGCCCAGAAGTAGAGGATGAAATCTACAACATCTTTGAGGATGTTTTAACATTTTGTTGTTCCAGTCTTCGTTATATCAGCAGAGTAAGCTACTTAGCTCCAACACTTTCTCCAAGGTTAAGAGAATCCACGCGGTTGTTTCTAAGACAGAACAGCGTGGAAAGTCAGAAGCTGTTTCAATTTCATCTTTTCTTCTATAATAAACATGTCCTACGAATTATGTGCTGCCAAGGTTCAGGAATGCAGCGCAGACACCTCGATCTTTTTGGGTGGTATTCCCAGCTGTCATGATCTGCAAATGAAAGCCGAAACGTCAAAATAAAGGTCACTCGTGCACTATCCAGCGTGCTTCTGCGCTCCAAGAATAAACTTAGACCATCTACCGGAAGGGAAGCCTGATGGCATGCAAAGCAGCAACGTTGCACGTGGGTGGCCTCACGGGTTGAACGGCTCTAACGCGGGTGCTGCACTGAGCGCTGGAAGATTTAAAGCAATGGCTTGCGTAGGTCTTGTTGGTTACACCTACAGGCATGCATCAATGCGTACGTTAGGCACGCGTCAGGTTTATTGCGCGTGTACCGACGAGCCGGCGGTGTAGCGAGCTGCGGTTGCGGCAGGTATGAGCGGACGAGGCAGCAGCTGCGGGTGCCACGGCCAGCGCGCGGCAGGTGAGGAAGAGAGGGACGGCAACGCGCAGCAGCAGTGTTACTTACTTGGCACCGCACCAACATCAGTGGCGCGCGGCGCGTTCGGAGGGACATCGTTACTCAGGCTATTCAATGAGCTGCTTGGCATCCAAAAATGACGGGACAAAAATTTTAAGACGTGGCCGTGGCGTAGACTTTGAGACAGAAGCTACAAAAATTTAAAGGTTATGTCAATTCAGATCTGTTATGGTAGGCACATAGAACAAAGAGGGAGAAGCCTAACTGCTTACTCAGGCATCTTTGGAAGTGTAAAATTTTGTATGAAGCATAAAAGATGTGAAGAAGCGCTCCTAAGAAACACACACACACACACACACACACACACACACACACATGCGCGCACGCGCACGCGCACACCAGTTTTTATTGACTGACGACAAATGCTGCTAATTGAAGAAAACGACAACATTGAAACAATGATTTTCGTCAATATAGAAGAAAAAAAAGCACACGATCACATTTCCTTACTTTCGTAGCAGTGTAATTGTAATGCTCAGCAACAAGTAGGACATGCAAACCTTTAACGGAACACTGGAAATACTGAAATGTTGCGAACATTATATTCCAAATTTTCTATTGCAGGCCGAGGAACAACTACAAAAGTGTCTCGCTAAAGTTCCCGGAAAAATGGTAAAGTGAACATAGCAGAGGCCCCTGATTCTCAGACCTGTGCACGTACCCTCGCAGCAAGAATGAATTTACGTACAACTCATTCTTGTACACATTGCGCTAGTGAATTGATCGATATGTGAGGTTTAACGCCCCAAAACCACCATCTTATAATGAGAGACGCCGAATATACAGGAGTGCTCCGGCGATTTTTGACCACCTGGGGCTCTTGAAGTGTTATTTTTTTGGCCCCGTCAGCAAGCATGTGCTCTACTTTTACTAATTAGTAGCTACGTAGCCCTTAATATTTGCCGTGAAAACTAATAGCGTCACGTGCTTCGGCTTGGGAATTTCCAGGTGGCGCCACTACCCATAATTTTTTTGTGTGTGTTTCTCGCTTACCATGCGACTTCTCGCGGCGAGCGTAGTAATTTCGGGATTGTGAAAGGGCAAGTTGCAAATATTATTAAAATCTCTTTTCTCTTTAGTGCCGCTTAGAAAAAGTGT
This sequence comes from Rhipicephalus microplus, assembly GCF_043290135.1. Lineage (NCBI taxonomy): Eukaryota > Metazoa > Arthropoda > Arachnida > Ixodida > Ixodidae > Rhipicephalus > Rhipicephalus microplus. The sequence goes on from NC_134702.1 coordinate 207,495,464, forward strand.
TCCGGCTTGTTTGAATTTATTATTCAACTCATCTTGAAAACAAGAGACGCTTCATGCAGTCTATTGCATTATAGAGTCACGCCTGAAATTGAACGGATAGCTGGTTTAGCGCTGACACTGCTTTGAGCGTGCGTAAATAGACGCGGTTCGCAAATTACATCTTCATGCTCAAGAGCATTTCCTACTAAAAGCCCTCTTGAACACTTTACAAACTGTGCACCTTTTCATATTCTACACAAGAATAGTTATTGTACAAAGCTTCTACGGCACAGGCAGGTAAGCGAGAGACGCCACTATCAACTCCACTCTTAGAAGCTGCTTCTACTCCTTCTGTGCTCCTAATAAACGGAAGGACTATGGTACTGCTGCGATTAGGAGTTGTCACACATTATTGCATTATAGCCTCGGTACTGAGGCAGGCCCTGAGGTGAGCCTACACCTAGAATGACTTGCTGAGCTGTGAGTAATTATAGCCTCTGTACTAAGGCAGGCCCTAAGGTGAGCCTAAGTCTAGAATGACTTGCTGAGCTGTGCATAATCAGAGCTGACACATGTTCGGTACGTGGATAAGAGAGCTTCACTATTACTCCTTCTAAGCAAAGCAAACCTCAGCACTAGATAAAGAGAGTGGAAAGTGAAGGTTGAGCTTACAAGGAGTCTGCATTGCGTCGCACCAAACGTTCTTTCTGCATGATCAAGCGTCTCAGGGATTAATGACTTAAACACGAAATCGGCGCGGTGAGGCTCACACACGCACCAATGTGTTGACACTTCGTCCTGCTCTGTTCACGCATCCACACTATCTTTGTTCTCTGGCGGGTGTCGCTCAAGAGAAAAATAACGGCTGACGCAGACGCATAGATATTATGCATCATCGATGGTGACCAGTGCAGCGAATAGAATTGGCAAGATGAAAATAAAAAGGGATGTGAACGAGCGTTCACCTGTAGCTCGGTATATTATAGAAGGTGTATGAGTGCATACAAAAGAGAAAATAAGGGCGCAGCTATGCCGAACGACGAAGATAAAATAAATGAGCAAGGCTAAAGTTCTAGAAAAGATTAAACACCAAACATAGAAGCCTGCTAAAAGAAGAATCGCTATCTCAGCCTGCACTTGCGCCGCGCAAGAAATATGACCTCGTTATCAGCCAGAGCAATAAATGTCTTAATGACAAAAACCACCCGACTGTCACGTCAGTTGGCCTGCCTCCAGAATGAGTCGAGTGCATGCCCTTGTTTTTGTTTGCACAGTGGCGTTTTCATAGCTTGAGGCGCTACGACAATCGGCTCATTCTTGAGGATGCCCAAAATGTTGCATAACCGGGGTAATTATCAGCACGCCATGTTATCTGACTTTGAGCTGTTTTGGTCTTATTTTTCCAGGTAGTTTGTTCAAGATATCTAAACCTGCACTTTCTGCTTTCGATAATAAACATGAGTTAGAAATTGCCGCTTGACCGCGTATTCTTGCTTTGTCGCTCTCGTAGCCGTGGCGTTGGACATATTCGCAACATGTAATCAACATTATGGACGAAAACGCCTTTCGCAGTATTTTGCCGCATGCTAAACAGTTCTTCTGCGAGGTGAAACACTCGAGCGCGGCGACGCAGGCATCAGACGCTCTCCATTGCTGAAAAGCAAACACGTAGTTCTTCGCTACAGAAAACGAATGACAAAGTCAGGGATGAGGGGGGTGGTGACCCTACCGAAGCGGACATACTCGATTCTATAATGCTCCAATATGCATGGCATGTTTGTGTTTATGTGGGTATATTATGCACAGACATCAGAAAAAAAATATGAAAAGGGGTTGAGGCTCGCCGGAGTCCACAGCCGACCCCGGATACTTGGAGCCACGGCGGACAACCACAGCACCAGAGTTTAGTGCTGCTTAGAGCTCGTCCTGGTTTACGCTATAATGATACGTTATAGACTGATGTTGTATCAGTCTTCTGTGTCTTAGTGCTGATGAGAAAACTATAGGACGAGAAGCCTGACCAAAGTATTACTTTGAAGAACATTTGTAATAGAGCTCCTGAGAAATGAGCTACCACCATAAAAGACAACACCAAGTCATTCTTGATGTTGTGTTATTCACCGCATAAAGACTACGGGGTAAGAGGGCTGAACTACGCCGAGTCAGTTTTACTATGTAAAATAAGAACAGCATCTGGTAGGACATTTCTATCACCGTTCAAGGCAAGAGATGCTAAATTTTCACTGTGCACCGAGTGCCTTAGAATTGGATATAATAGGCCACTACATTATTCCCGATTTTCATGTAGAACTCATGACCATAATTTGGGGACATGTGCGCGTAGTCGTCGTTAACAGCCGTGGCCTGCTGCAACTAAATGGGAAGCATGCGAAAAGAGTCATATCACTAACTTGAAACTTAAAGAAAGAACAACGTTAATAGAAATTACCAATAAGAGGAGCAGGAAAATAATATCTGTAGCATGCAGGATGAGGGCTTGATGATGCACTCCTTTCCTTAGTACAACGACACACAATTTATAGGGACACCCAAGAGAAAATCGACTTATCTCGGGTTAGTGCTCTTTCAGAATAGCAAAATCACAATGCTTGCCATGAGAAGACGCTCGCAAAAAAAAAACTGTGGGTGACAACGCCACCTCAGAAGCACTGTACATGTCGCTCTAGCGTCATATTTCGACGGCGCCTGCTCGGCCCTACGTAGTTCGTAATTTGTGTACTAAGTACATTTTCCTCTAATAATGGTCAGAGGTGCTAAGCACTTACAAGTTTTGTAAATTCAACGTCGGGAAAATACAATGAATACTACTTTGAAGTTGGTGAGGTCACGCACAGCAATTTGCGGCATAGTTGGAAAGTGAAACGTTGACTTCAATGGTTTTCATTTACGTGTGTGCCTGTGATGCTGAGATTAAACAAATTAGCGTTTTCGGAGTACCATTTCTTGATATAATCAAGTGGACTGTTTCTGCTTAGTTCAATTTTAAGACGTTGGCGAGGCCCTGCAGTCACTGCACTTAGAAACGTGCCTGGAGAGCGGAGCGCCATGCGTCCTTGTGGTTATCGAGTCACTCTGGGTATCTATTTCTCCTTTGCATCTGTCAAAAGCACGCCTTTGCAAGGGAGTAGAAGTAAGTGGTCGTTTATTTCTGGAAACACGTACAAAATGAAGTACAGCGAAGCAATATGAGTAATACAGACACTGTGTAAGTGTTGAGTTACAGCAGCCGACACCTGAACAAGTGCTACGAGCAGATGAGGAACAAAGAACAAAAAAATCACAGCATATCCACGTAGTAAATTATGACGAGTGGGCGAAGCTGCGGAGGTACATCGGTAAACCGCGGATTTCATTCTTAGCCGTTCCAGAGTATCGAGGAGCTTGTCCCAGTGTGCTTCCATGGCATAAAGCGTGAGAAACGCTTGTGGTATGGCCAGGTTTTAAATCATGGCAAAAAGTTCCGTGCGACGGTCTGGACACTATCGCACCATGTTGGGTACGCCTCGCATAAAGGCGAGGTCTCGGTTGTGCACTTCGTCCAGGAATGCACGCCCGCCGCTTTCGAGTTGCTGCCGCGTAAACTAGCTGGTGATGGGAGCGAGCGCCGCAGTGCCATCTAGTGAATGCTCCGAGTACTAGCGGGTATAGCGGACAAGCCCGCTACTAAGAAGTTTCACCCGTTAAAGAGAGGCAGAGAATACGGGAACCATTTTCTGATGTGCGTAGGTGAGTTAAATGGCTGTTAACACGAATGCGATCGCTGTCATAGTTGCCGTGGCTTGGCCACGGCAGCACTGATTTGCCCATTGCGCAATTTGGCCATCGGTGACGGTGGTTGTTAGTGAAATGTCATCATATTTGCATGACTGAAAAATCAGCCGTCATAGCGTAGCCCGAAAATGGGCCATCTTTACGTAAATGAAAAATCAAGACAGATGCAACTAAAACAATTAGCAAAAAACTCCGTGTATGAGTGGAAATCGAACCCGGGTCGTATGCACGGAAAGCGGGCAACCAGACTGCAAAGCCTGAGACAAGAATCAAATTAATTTTCTCTGCTTAGAATTACAGTGAATGTAAATTACATGCTTTATAAAGCCACGCGTCCGATGTACATGTTTTACAATGCAACGTAAAATACGGGCATAGTAATGCGTGGGACAAGCGTACATTGCCATGGGGTGTCAAAACGTGAAATTATCTGGACTTCACAATTTGCAGCAGCCAGTCACGCAGTACAAACGGTAGACACGATAGTGCACCCTTACGCCCCTGTAGTTGGTGCGTAGGAAGTACAAAAAATCTCATACACTAATTGTTTAAAAAGGGAACGAATATCTCTATCGCGTTCAACTCTTAACAGAGAAGCTTTAGGGTCCCCCAATTTTTCCGAACTGATATCCGGACAGGGCCAATTAAGGGTGTGCCTTAAACAAGTGAAGGCGATGTGCACTCAAAGGAATCGTGAAGCGCTTTCCTGACAACACGAAGATCGTATAATCTTACAGAGTGCTTGGCCTAGTGCTTTCTCGGTGTTGCTCATACTGAGTGTGAGAGTAGGCAGAAAAGAGCATGCCTCACTGCTCGCTTATGAAGCAACCTCTTCAGAATTGCTTTTCATCCACGTTTTCCTAATTATTTATTATAGTATGAAGGATCACGCACTATTATTTACCCCCAAAATGGCGAAAATATCACATTTAAGCGTGCTAATTTTGTTGGGTTAGTGCTAGAGCGCCATTATGCCTCTTGCATTATGGACCCTTGTTTCACACTTGCAACCACCAACCATGTTGCAGCTTCTCAACTGTCATACTCCTCAGTGCAAACATACACAACCTCTATTCGTGTGTCGCACAGTTACAGCACCTTCATCTTTTCGCAGCTACTTCTCTTTTGTCGAGTTCTCTGTTCAGAATGACCACACCACGGTTGTGAAGTTTTCATATAATTTACCATGTATAGTGTGTAGTGTATGCACTGGTGCATAGTGTATTACAGACGTGCATAAAAATGAACTCAGCAAAAACTGTTATTTGATTCTCGAGTTTCGTTGACACAGCGAGAAACGACACTGCCTCGATCTCCTAGATGTTTGCGTAGCTGCAACCCGTCCTGCCACCTGTATGCAGAAATATACCCAGCCATGTCGGCGCTTTATATTTTTTGTGTGTATATGGGCAGAATATTAGACCTTGCTCACAGTTGCCCATGACTGATTTGCCTCCTACGAGCTATTATTGTATGTCATTCCTTGTTTTCTATTTTTAACACCCGAAGTTGTGCAATGTCCAGGGCTCTGAAACTAAAGGCATTGTCTTGGACATTACTGTGTCATGCAAGAATAAAAAATTGCGGTAATTTCATTTGAACAGCGCTGCTGTTTAACCTTGTAATGCTGCCGTGTGTCGTACACCGATAAATGTAGGCGTAAGCGCCACATGAATCAGCTATACGTGCCAAGCAGTTCCTACCATGACTTAGTATTGCATAATACAGCAATGAGGTGGGAAAGAGAAGTGAGAGTGAGGTAGAGTGATGTGAAGAGGTAATTCAGGCAGATGCGAGATGGTAAAGCATATCACAGTCATGTATAAAGTGCGCTACAACAATAGGGTGGGAAAGAGAAGTGGGGGCAAAGACGAGTGAATTGATGTCATGGTGTCGACAAAGGAAAGCGGGCAGAGGGCAATGTGGAAACGGACACAAAAATATATGACATGATGAATTAGAATAAGCGACCGCCTGCAGAAGCCTCAGACCTGTAATGCCGCAAACAAAAATGCACCACCGAAATCAGAGGGTGCACGCGAACCGACAACGTGAGCAGCGACCAGATGAGACAAAAGGAATAAATCCTAGTCCATGGAAACCAGTGTTTACCTTTGATATTATGCAATGGTTTGGTTTGGCTTGGTTTGTTTTGCTTTATTCAAGGCAAAATCGAACAAGATTGCCTTGGGGGACACGACTAAAGGCTGAGTAAATGCCTGACTTGGTCGTGTTACCCAGGCAGCAAAGCAGAAACATACCGCAAGTACAGTACGCAGAAAATTACAACATCACGTGTTATCTTACACGGGTACCATAGTCGAGCAGGAACTGCCAGAAGTGTGAATAAAAGAATATAGATATAAACAGTCCTTATTCGAGTGGTGGCAAATACAAACAAATGCATGTTTTCCATCAAATCAATAACAAGAGACATCTTGACTAGGAAATCGAGTTGCTCTACAAGACAAATCAAACCGGCATGTGATGTAGCACATGGCGGTTTGATTTCTGTAGCGGGCATTTAGGGCAAGTGGAAGATGGCACCATGCCCCACCTCTCAAGTCTGCCTCGTGTTGAAAGTACTTGCCATCCCAGGTGCCACATAAAGGTACGCAGATGGCCAGGCAAAAAGGATGCCGTTATCGCGCTCCACGAGACACGCCTAGAACGTGCTAGGCAGGCTGGAGGAATCAGGGAGCTGCAGGGCCATTATATCTACAATGCGGTTCTCTAGTATTTCCACATCGGGACTAACCTGCTGCGCGTGGCGACGAAATGATACTTGTCTCGAATAAAATGCAGGTGTGTTAGGAACCTGTGGTGCGGTATTAAGCCATCCTTCTGATAACAAATAGGGTGTCTTAATACCAAAGGAGTTGCAGGCCAGATCACGCGAAGGGCACTTATCATTATGTAGCAAGCGAAGCAACAATCGTAGAACAAGCAGCAGACAGCGAGCAGACACAAATGGGACAGCGAATTCAACGCTGTTGGGAGCTGCGAGAGCAGCACGGCAAACCAGCTCAGATCTGCACGACGAGAAAAACAAGCCAAGAAGTGATTGAAGCGACCTAGTTACTCGCAATGGTGGTTGTACAACATGACAAACGTACCATGCACTGCCATAAAATAGTCTGTGCTGGTACCTCCTTTCAAATAGAGGTATATTGTACTCTTGCACTTCCCTGACACGTCGTTTCGCATCTTAGAGTATTTGAACCCACAGGGACGATGATTTTCCGTAGCAAGCACAGTCAAACCTCAAAATGCGAATACAGTTGCTTTTTTGAATATGAATTCAAGAGATTAGGGAGGTGTCTGGGGAACCAATGAAAAATTTATTGTCATTTTTTTTAAATTAAAGCCTCGCCTGAAATTTTCTGACACTCAGCAAAAATGCATAACCAAAGAGACAGGCTGTCTTCGCTCTTCAAAAACAATGTCAAGTCATCAGCGAGAGCTGTATTCTTCACAGTACAACTTCCAGTGGAGAGTAGGCATTGATGTAAATCTGCGCGTTTGAAAATGCGTGACACCATCAGCCTTAATCATAAAGAATGACGAAGATGACGCTCGGTTGCGGAACGTGTGGACGTGAAGAGTTCAAGCCAATGAGAGGCCTCTACGGAGATTGAAGGCAGTCACGGGAGAAGACCAGTGAAGCCAGGAAGACGTAGTTGAGTCGGGACCAAGTGAAGAAGGAGGTCAGGGCGCGGGGATGGTGGCTGGCAGAGCTCCTGCATCAAGGTCGCTGCGGGTTCCCACCTGGACATTGATCTTCTCTTCGCCTGGCGTGGGTCATGCTTGTTCTGGTCTTCTGGCATTGGCAAAGAAACATAGCCGGCTTCGTGTGCGAACTGCGGCTGCCGAAACACAAAAGGTCACTGACCTATGCTAGCCCGACGTTTCCTTCCCAACCAGTGAGTGTCTCAACCACACCACTGCCATCATCGTTTGTGTGAGTGCATCGATACCTCGGTAGCAAAGCCTTAGCTGCAAGCACCGCGTCCTGCTGTGTAGAGATATGGGTTCTTCTCGTCTGATGATTTATTTTCATGCAGTGTTCGGGTCTTTTGCCATTTGCTCTTCCTGCTAACCTGTTCCGCACGCGTTGCACGTGGTGTTTTTGTCTGTTACTTATATTTTAGGCGTTTCTGAAATAAATTGAGTGTTGGGAATTCGGTGAAAACAAATGGCCCCGTCGGCTCATTTCTCGATGGCGGTTATGTCATCAGTCTGTGGTTTACACAAACCTACAGGAGAGCTTGCTCAATAAATACCTCGTGACAATTGGCGTCCGCGACAGGACGATGACGTAAGTGGCATAGTGGTGGTAGTGGTAGGCATACCAAGAATATGACAAGAATTTAGCCCCACAGCGACAATCCCGAGAGGAGAAAACCCCAATTTTGTCCGTTCCTTCTACGTCGACCCACGTGGAGGATCAGAATGAAATGGATGTATGCCAAGATTTGAGGCGTCAGAAGCGCACTGGATCTCCAATAAAATCTCCTTGCCCAAACACAAAACCCAAAAAGGGCAGCGAAAATACCAGTGCACTTTTTAAGGAGAGTATTTTAGAAGCTGCCGTTGCTGAAGTGTTTCGCTCGTCAACATAGATACCTTGAAAGTACTACAGTGGAATTGTAGGTCTTTGATTTCTGCTTCTACTGACTTACTTTGCCTAATTAATCAGTTATATCCGGATATAATCTTATTACAAGAAACCTGGCTTAACCCCGTTAAGAATTATCATTTAAACAATTTTAGAGCATTTCGGTTAGACCGTCCATCACTAGGAGATGGTCTAATTATACTAGTCTCGAATAAATTTTGCCGCACAGCGAGCATAGCTTTTCAGCTTATGTCCACAGACTATGAAATTTTGGCAATAGACCTCTGTCTGCCAGGGCACCACCCTTTTTCACTTATAAACGCATATTTTCCAACGGGTTTGCATAATACTCAACAATTAGATACTGCCTTAGCTAATTGCAAGAATGATTTCCTTCTGACTGGTGATTTCAACTCACATCATGTTTCATGGGGATTTCGAACAGATCCTTCTGGTACTCTTCTGTGGGATTGGATGATTAATAAAAATCTTACCTGCCTAAATGATAGACAGCCTACATTTATTCGCGGACGGACACGATCGGTATTAGATCTCACGTTTTGCAGCCCCAGTGTTTCAATAAAGTCTTGGAAAACAATTGATTTCTCTTCAAACAGTGACCATCTTCCTGTATACTTTGAAATCTCCTGTGCTGTGAAATCTATTGAAAGGGCAGAGAAAACATTGATCAATTACAAAAAATTTAAAGACTGCTTGCGTTCCAACATTAGGGCAGTGTCCAGTGGTCAAAATGAAGACCTCGGCAGAAATCTCTGTTCTGCTTGAAAAATCTCCAAGAACACTTCAGAATTTGTAATTGCTTCGTCGTCATCGAAAAGTGCCCAACCTAGTAAATGGTGGAACGATGAGTGCACACGAGATTGTAGAAGAAGAAAAGCTGCACGGAAAAGACTTATATGTAATCAGAGTCCAAAAAATTGGAAGGATTATCAGTTCATTGCGGCAACATTTAAACGCACTGTATCGCGAGCGAAAGAGCAATATGACCAAGAACATTTCGAATACCTGTCTAAATCAAATAACAAACGTGCTTTATTCAACTTCCTTCGTGGTAGGAAGAAGACCCCTATACCAGGAAACGTTGACTCAGTAGTTTACACCTCACAGGAACTACAGGAATCATTGAATCAGTTGGCTAAAGAATTAGAAAACAGGTTCTCAACGCATCTTCCTAATTCGGCTTACACAACAACCATCTATGACTACACAGAAATATCGACTTCCGAATTGAATCAGGCCATGGAAAGATTGCCAAATGCAGCACCAGGCCCCGATGGAATAACAAATACAATGCTAAAATTACTTCACAGGGAATATGCGAATGATCTGTTAAGTCTCGTCAATTATTCCCTTAGAAGAGCATGGATCCCTTCTGAATGGAAGATTGCGAAAATTATACCATTGCTTAAGAAACAGGGGGCAGGCTATAATTTAGACAACATACGACCGATAGCCTTAACATATAATGTAGTGAAACTTATTGAAAGGGTACTTCATGGTCGTATAATTAGGTTTATTAACGAGAAACAACTGTTGAGTTCTTCCCAAATTGGCTTTAGATCTGGATATTCCATATGGCATGCACATGTAGATCTAGAAAGTCGTATTCATATTGCCCGTCACAAAAAGCACTTTGCGGCTTTAGTAACGTTAGACATATGTAAAGCATATGATAGTGTAGAGTATTCTATCTTGACTAATCAGTTATGGAGTCATGGACTTCCACCTTATATAGTAGCATGGGTGACGGAATTTTTAAGTAGAAGAAAATTCTATTGTTATCAAGGCGGTTTCTCTTCCTGTAAGCACAAGCAAACCCGAGGTGTACCTCAGGGGTCAGTACTTTCCCCGGTTTTATTCAACATATTGCTTAGTACCATCCCCGTTCATCCAGATGTGAAAACCTATGTTTATGCCGATGACATTGCTTTTTTTGCTATCGCACATGACTTCCACTGTCTCTACACTATCTTGCAAGCATATCCTAATAAATTAGAACATTGGCTGGATGGATTGATGTTGAACCTGAATACCGGTAAATGTGCTATTCTCGTTTTTCCAATCAAAGATCCCGTTCACATATCTATTATTTACAAGCTTCAAGATATCCCACAAGTACAATCATTGAAATATCTTGGAGTTATGTATAATGAACATCTAAATTGGCGCCCTCACATTGAATACATCGCGACAAAAGCAGTACGCGCGATGGGCGTATTGCGGAGGTTGAGCAATTGTAGATCAGGTATGAGAAGAAAGGCACTTTTGATTATATATAAAATGTATGTTCGACCTGTGTTGGAGTTTGGCTGCATTCTTTTTTCTGGTGCGCCAGCCTACAAACTTCGGCCGCTCGTTCTGTTGGAAAGAGAGGCTTTACGGCTCTGCTTAGGACTTCCAAAGTATACTGCAAATGCAGTGTTATACCTTGAAGCACGAATACCAACCTTATTATGTCGCTTTAATATTCTTACTGTGCAGACCTTTTTACGACTATATGAAGCACCGTTTAACCCTGAACAAATTATTTTTATTTCCAATCCTGACCTATTCTTCTCCGTGCATTGGCCCAGATTTACCAAACCACAAATAGTATTTGTTCAATCGTTACTTGAGCCCCTAAATGTACACGTTCGTGATCTGATTCCTTTAACTGAGCAACAAAATTCACCAGAAATTGTTTACCATGATATCTTCCCAACTCACGCTAAGCTATTACCTACAGGCATTTTAAATGGTTTATTACAGGACCATTTAAGTACTCTGCCAACAAATGTCATTATAGCAACGGACGCATCTCAATCACATGAAAAATCAGGCGTTGGAATATATTGCCCCGTACTTGATTGGTCATTTTCACTTCGCTTACCGGACTTTTTTCCTGTCTTTCTGGCTGAATTCATGGCAATAATGTTAGCTTTGCGAAAGGTAAATATTTCCATTCCAGTCGTAGCAGTCATAACTGATTCATTATCAGTGTGCTCTTCTCTGTCCGCATCTGGTCACTCACCTATAGTGAAACTTTTTAAATCGTTGATCCCCTGTCATCTCCAAAGTATTCATTTAATCTGGACACCAGGGCACAAAGGTTTGTTGTTAAACGAAATAGCTGATTCTCTTGCGAAGGCATCCCTTTCGACACCAATTATTCCTATTTTCCCTCATACAGTATACATTACGGTGGCGCGATTTCGCACACTTAAAATCAGGCAAAATTTATCTGACCCTGCACTGACAGCTTCTCCAGAGTACAAACACTTGTTATTTCCCTGGCGCAGTGAACTGACTAATTCAAGGATGATGGAAGTAGTCATCACGAAATTTTGTTGCCGCGTTACCTCCCTCAATTTTTACTTGCATAGATCAGGCATATTGAATTCCTTTATGTGCATTTACTGTAATCAAGAGGAAACGATCAGTCATTTTTTATTACATTGTCGCCGTTTCGATTTATTCAGGCAAAGCATACTAACACCACCTCTTCAAAGACTGGGCTTGCAACTATCACAACCTGATCTTCTTTCATTTGGGGCCTCTACACTGGGTTTCAGCCACAGGGATGTTTTATTCGCCGTTCAAGAATACATCACTGCGACTAAACGATTCTCTTGCTAAATTGCTGTCTCACTATTTTTCTTCTTTTTTTTCTGCAAACTTGATACCGGTATTTCAAATCAAAATTAAGTTACAAAAAAATTGTAGGAATGACGCAATGCTGAAAGTTTAGGGCAAATTCACCTCATAATCGGCCAATCCCCTTCTTTGGGTACGAGTCATTTGCACAAGGAAAACAACAACAACAACAACAACGACGACAAGCGCACCAGATCTCGTGGTTTTGGCAGAGCGCATGTAGCTCAAAGGCGAAGAGCTGAGGGTGTGGTTAGATGAGCAGGAGGCGCGAGCATGAGATGACGAAGCTGCAGAACGGGAGGTAAAAGGGAGCTGCTAGAACAAAAAAGAGAGAAATTTGCAGTTGCAGCTGAAAGTAGCTGAGTCGGAAGGCAATCATAACGAGACGAGAACGGCTTACCAAGGATCTGGAGGGAATGCTTTTTGCAAAGTGGATTCTCACCCCCTAATTCCAGGATTTATTTAAACCCGGGATGGACTTGCATGCATACATAAAGAGGTTCGAGAACGTCGCCACCGGACAAGAATGGCCGAAAAAGTTGACCCACAGCTTTAAGCTTATGTTTGAGTGGGCATGCCTTCAAAGATTTTGGGCGGTTACTTGTTGAGGATTCCCTCGACTATGATAAGGCGAAGTCAGCTTTGCTTCAATGCTTTATGTTTACTGCGGAGGGCTACCGGAAGAAGTTCCCCCAGAGCAAGCCCCAAGATGACAAGGTCGGACAACAATACGTGGCGAGGCTTTCGAGTCTCTTTGATTGGTGGATGAAAATGTCAGACAAACACAAAATATTGGGAACTCCGTAATCTAATAATGTCGGAGCAATTTGGAACAACTGCCATCAACGGCTAGCACTGTTTCTCCGTCAAAAGAAGCGCAGCAAGCTTGAAGACACGGCAGGAGCAGTCAATGATGCCGTACATAACTTCCATATCATGATTATCATGTTTGAATGTGTCGTATACTTTCGTCATCTATTCAAGTCACGTGATACCAAATTTAGTATATGTGAAGCTAGCCAAACAGCCGCGAGCATGCTACGAGCGTCGTATGCTGTCATGTTCTTAGAGGACACGCGTGTCAGGATTATCATTTTTGCGCCAGTCATATATTTCGTCATTCATGGACGTCACGTAACAAATTTGGCATATGTGGATATTGCGAAACCGCCGCGAGTACATCATGAAGGGCCCAGTATACTCCAATGTAGCGTTGATGCACACGCACGCTGGACACAGTGACACTCTGTTGGCAAAACGCGAGCACTCTGTAGCCAGATGCCAGGCGTGACCAGCGTCCGTCGGCGCGGCCCGACGGCAACCGGCGCGAAATGCGACATGCTGCATTTCGCGCCGATGCGTTATTCAAATCACGCTGCGTCTCCCTAATTTCTTGACGGAGGGACCCCGGACACGCTTAAACGCGCATGCGTCAAAGCAACGCAGTGTGGCGCGCTCCTGCGAGTATATGACAGGACCGGCGCCTGGCATGGCAACGCCGGCGTGACGTGACGAAATGAACGTCGGCGAGCACGCGCACGACTTCACGTCAAAATGTATTGGTGCCTTGACTGTGGCGTGTAGTCATGGTCTCACATGACACGCATCTGTTTGCACCAGTCACATGCCTTCGTAATCCATTGGCGTCACGTAATACCCAATTTGGCATATGTGAAGCTAGCGAAATGGCCGCGAGTGCACTATTAGTGTGGCGTGTAGTCATGTTGTTACATTACACGCATGTCGTGATTATCATGTTTGGATGTTTCATTTACCTATGTCGTCCGTTCGCGTCACGTAATACTGAGTTTGGCACTTGTGAAGCTTGCGAAACGGCCGCGAGCACATCATTAGCGTAGCATGTAGTCACGTTGTTACATGACACGCATCTCACATTCATCACGTTTGTACCAGTATCATACCTTAGTCATCCACTCACGTCCCGTAATACCTAATTCGGTATAAGTGAAGCTAGCGAAAAGGCCGCCAGCACATCATGAGCCTTGCATATATTCATGTTACATGACACGCATCTCATGATTATCACGTTTGCACCAGTCACAAACCTTCATCATCCATTCACGTACTGTAATACTAACTGTGGTATATATGACGCTAGCGAAACGGCCCCGAGCGCATCATGAGCGTGGCATATAGTCACGTTGCTACATGTCACGCATGCCATGATTTTCATGTTAGGATCTGTCGCTTGTGTTGCCCATGCAATCATGCCATGCCATACTAGTTTTGCAGCATGCCATGTGAACGAAACCGCCGCAAGAACGGCAGGACGATGAAATGTAAATCATGACATTCATGACATACATGTCATGATTTTCATGTTATGAGTAGTAAAATATGTTTGTCGTACAGTCATGTTATGCCATACCAAGTTTAATATTGCCGCGACAATTTGGCCACATTGCAGTAGCCCGCCGCAATCATCGTGGCACAAGCACCAGCAAGACCCGACTGGCATGCGCCACGCGTTCATGCGCTTGGCCTACGAGGAAGAGGAAGTTGAATCTTAGCCACTCGGCTACTAGGACTCGACGACCATAGTCATTAGAATCGTGGGCGCAAGTTCGCCCTAATAAAAACGTTTGCTTTTAGCATGTCTGCCTCAGCATCGCTACATTTCCGGAGGAGGCGCTGGGTAATGAATCGAAGCCCGCGAGCTCAAGACAGTGTAGCCCCGACGACCAGCATGTCAACCCCGTGGAAGTGAATCCTGTACACCAGAGGGCAAGTTGCCATCTTTGAGGTGACTCACCTGAGTTCAGTCCTTTTCGCCCAGGCCTCTGTGTTTTCATTGTGGCGAAGTGGGTCATCTTTACAGACTCTGCCCTTACTGACAGGCTGAATTAAAAGGCTTCCCGTCCTATGCACCGTGCCCCCGAAACGGCTAACGACCAGTGGAGATTGAGGAGTACTTGTCCACGCGCCAGAACTCGCCACTTCTACGCCAACATCGGTCACGGTCAACATCGCCTATGCGCTACCGGCCATCCAGCCCACGTGCACCTTGATGGCAGCCTGGTCATCACTCTCCAAGTCCACGTTGGGAAAACTGAAGCAAGCGACCTGTGGAGGTGAGGCCGCGGATAACGTCAGTTACGAAGATCCTCCAATATCGCGTGAGGGCGACGACGGTGTATTTCCGGTAAATGAGTGCAGTAACGAAAGCGTTACATCATATTTGCGGTTGAGAATGGAAGGATGGGAGTTGAATCTCTTAGTAGACACCGGTGCTGGTTATTGAGTGATGAGTCACAAGATGGTGAGAAGCTGAACAAAGTTTTGACACAGTGGGGTGGATCGCAGATATGCACTGCAGGTGGTCACAATGTTACGCCCCTTGGCAAATGCACTGTAAGACTTGAAATACGGCGCTTTATTTACCTGGCCTATTTCATTGTGCTACCCCAATGTTCAAGGGAAGTTATTATAGGAATGAATTTCTTGCGAGCTAATGCCGCCGTAATTAACCTGCGTAGGTCCAGCATATCGTTTTCGACTGAACGAGCTATACCTGTGGAGGAATCTGAGAAACGATGCCTAACTGCTCTACGCGTTGTTCATGATGACGTAACTGGGCCGCCACGCTGCAGTATAATGGTGCTCGTAGAGAATAACGCATTGTACAACCGTGGAGGCATAGCAGATACAAATGTAGAATGCTTTTGAACAAAGGTGTCTGCGTAGCTCGGATTATTACTCACTTGACAAATGGCCGTGCAGATGTCCTACTTACAAATTTCTCCAATGACCTTCAAAACATTGCTCAAGGCATGGCTATTGCTTATTTACACGCCTTCTGTTTGGCAACCGAACTATGACACATTCGTGACCGTCAATCAGAGCCTTGCAGACAGTCTAAAGAAACAGATTTACGCCTTGATGAAAGAATTTTCTGATTGCTTTTCAACTGCCTCGAAGGTCCAGCGCACGTCAATTGCGAAACACAAAATTGTAGCGCAAGAAAATGCGAGGCCAATATGTCAGCATATCATATCGAGTGTCACAGAAAGAACGTGAAATCATCAAGAAGCAAAGGGAGGAGATGCTTTCGGATGATGTCATCCAGCCTTCGAATGGTCTAGGGGCGTCCCCCGTAGTGCTCGTTAGGAAGAAAGACAACACACTTAGATTTTGTGTCAACTACCGGAAACTGAACAGTGTAACTAAACGAGATGTCTACCCCTTGTCACGTATTGACGATACACTAGATCGGCTGTGATCCGCAAAGTTTTTCTCCTCCTTGGATATGAAAATTGGATATTGGCAAATGGAGGTCGACGAGCGAGACCATGAAAAACATAAGGTCTGCCTTCGAGGAAGTGTCCTTTACTGGAGGAACTTCGAACCTAAGGGCAAAACGTTTTTACTAGTCGAGAGACTACTCACTAATACTCACCACCAAAATTTTTTCACCCTTCACCCTCACTCACGCTCATACCCACGCCTACTCACACTCACACCTACTCACTCACGTTCATACTCTCTCCTTCTCACACTCAAAGTACTCACATTCATATTCACTCCTACTCGCGCTCATGAGTACTCACTCACGTTCATACTCCCTTCTTGTCACACTCAGACTACTCACTCACGTTCATACTGACTCCTATTCACACTCAGAATACTCATTCACGTTCATACTCGCTCCTACTCACACTCATGAGCACCCACTCACGTTCATACTCACTTCTACTCACACTGAAAGTATTCATTCACGTCCATACTCACTCTTACTAATACTCATGAGTACTCACTCACGTTCTACTCACTCCTACTCATACTCATCAGTACTCACTCATACTCCCACTCAACACGTTCAAATGAGTATGAATTAGTGTAAGCGAGTGTACTCACGAGTGAGTATGCCGAGCTATGGTCGTGCCCACAGCCATGCGAGAGGAAATTCTGCATGCATGCCACGGCGAGCCAACATCTGGAAACATGGGTGGGAGCCGAACATTCGCCAGGGTTCGCCTGAAGTACTATTGGCCTGAGTTGCTCGCATCAGTGCAGCGCTACGTGAAAACTTGTCGTCAATATCGATGGCACAAAACTCTAGCTGTAAAACCAGCCGGCCTTCACAAGCCAATAGACCCTTCCGACGCCCCATTCCAACAAGTCGGCATGGACTTCCTAGGACCTTTCCCGACGTCGTGTGCAGACAAGAAATAGGTTGTAGTAGCAACAGACTATCTGACCCATTATGCTGAGACTGACTTTGTACAGTGCGACAGCTGCCGATGTCGCCAAGTACTTTGTGAACAACATAGTGCTCTGACATATGGTGCGCCCATCGCCGTTATTACAGATCAGGGCAGCGCATTTACTGCAGACCTTATGCAATGTCTGATGCGCAAGACAAATACCAATCACAGAAGAACAACGGCGTGCCACCCTCAGTCAAATGGCTTAACCGAACATCTCAACACAATTCTGACTGACATGCCAATAATGTATGTCGATAAACAGCTAGATGAAATATTATCCTACGTAACATTCCCATATAATCCAGCCGTTCAAGAAACAACCCACGTTGCCCTTTTCGAACAAGTATTCGTCTGAAGAGTGACCACCCGACTGCATGCCATGTCAGCAATACAGGACGAAAGCCACTGTCCACCTGACTTAGATGATTTCTTGCAAAGAGCCGAAGAAGCACGACAAATGGCAAGATACCGAATACGCCGCGAACCGCGTGTCGATTCTAGTCCATACAACAAGCGACGGAGTGACGCACTTTATCATCCCGGTGACAAAGTGGGGATATGGATACCGGTGCGCCACCACGGACTTTCTGAAAAGTTTCCTTGTCGATTCTTCAGCCCTTATGAAGTACTCAACCGTATCAGCGACGTCACATATGAAGTCAGATCCACTGGACACGTTAGCTCAAGATGCCGCAATCCTATGGAAGTGGTTCACGTAGTCCGCATGTAGCCCTATCATGACAGATCATCGGAAAACGAGTGAGAGTGCGCGTGTATCTTTGCACTGTCTCAAGCATCAGGACGATGCGTCTGAGGAGGAGGATGATGCCGCGACAGGTTGGCCACGTTCAAGTAGCCAGCCGCAATCATTGTGGCACGAGCACCAGCAAGACCCGGCTGGCATGCGCCACGCATTCGTGCTCTCGGGCTACGAAAAAGAGGAAAATAGTTGAATCTGCGCCACTCGGCTACTCGGAGTCGACGACCATTAGACGACCATTATTAAACTCGTGGGCAAAAGTTTGCCCTAATAAAGACGCTCGTTTTTTAGCCTGTCTGCCTCAGCATCGCTACAGTAATGATATCAATATCGAAACGGTCAGGAGACCTTAAAGTCGTAAGCAGCTAGATAGATAGATAGATAGATAGATAGATAGATAGATAGATAGATAGATAGATAGATAGATAGATAGATAGATAGATAGATAGATAGATAGATACGTAGATAGATAGATAGATAAGCTCAAAGTCGCCTAAGTGTGCTAAGAAATGCTTCGCATTTATTATGTCATGTTCTGAACACCAAACAACAAACAAAAGAACTGATCAGAGCATTTCTGAAAGGGACTGGATAGCATATTTTTGCTATTTTTGGTGTTGTGCTGTTCGAATTCACTGAGGCTTTCAAAAAGATGACTGCGTACACGTGGAAGTCAAAAGTAGATATTTTCTTTAAATAAAGTTAATGGTCTCTACGAGCAAATGTGAATTGTGGTCGGTGTATAAAAAGCGATCGGACAGTGACATTGTGAGAGTATACTTCATGGAAGATTGAGATGCCAACTTGCTTCCCGCGAACTAAGGAGATGGTAAAGATTGGTTTCATTTCTGTTATGCTTGCTTTAAGACGATAAAAGAAAGTGTGTAAACAGCATGATTTTTGTGATGGGGGCCATATATCATCACTATATTGGGCAAGTTGAAATGAAGCAACATTTTACACGACGAATTATGGTATGCATATTTCAATAGCATAAGCGTACTCTGCAAAATTTATGACACAACGGAGGATTAGAATCGGATGACACCATGCCTACACTTAAATGGTCTCGTGCCATACGAGTACACGCACTTTGTTGATAGTGACGTCTTCATGTCGTAGTGGCTGTGAAAAACAGACCGGTCAAAGCATTATCTCAGGGCTAAAGAGTTTATTGGGCGAACTCTCATTCAGCCAAACCGAACACCCTTGTAAAAAAATGGGTGACGGGGTTGCTGTTGAGATTTTAAAATATGATTTATGCTGGTAACATAGGTTTGCAGTTCTAATATAAGTCGTTGCGCAATCGAGCACAGCCAGTAGTCGTGCTCAAGAGCGTGCGACACCACTGCCACCCCGCACGCAGTTTCATAAAGGAAGTACTTTCGCTATTCGATTGGTGATAACATTCAAGTAGGTTTCTACACATCTAAGTGCCACTTGAAGCGCGTGGTCAAGCAGCAGCAGATTTGAGACGGCAAAACATGCTGGTAAAAAAAATCAAGAATATGTTTGTCAGCACTGAGACCTGCATACTGTTTACCTGCTTCTGCGGGTCCTGCTTGATTGGCTAACAGGTTGTCTCTAGGTGATCGCATGGTGCTCTTGCCTGTAACGAAAGTATCTCCGATAAGGTGGCACATGAATATTTTATTAGTGTAATCTGGCTGAGCGTATGAAGAGAGAGAGAGAACTAAGAAAGAAGACAGGCAGGGACGTTAATCAGTTGATAGGATTTGGTATGCTACCCTGCACTGTGGTTAGGGAATAGTCGGGTTGAAAGAGAAATTTAGAAAAATAAGTAAAAAAAGCACACACGCACACACAAAATAAATCCACTCAGGACCTTTCCCAAAGGCCAGTAGTTCGCAAGAAGCCCAGTAGTGCTTGCACGGTCGTCTTCTGTGATCATGAGTGTAGTGGATGGCGTAATGTACTTTCCTCTGACAGTGGCCTGCCATTTGATTTAATGAGTGTACTAGAAATATACTGTTCTTCTGTTTTATATTCCAGACAGTCGCATACCCCCGGCTGCGTACACTGCAGAGACGAAGAGAATGAGCGTATGAAGCGGGAAATAGTGCACATTATGAAAGGTGCGCGCCAATACGTGCGAGCATGTCTGACGAGTACTGAGAGTGGTGCCAGTTATACCAATGCTGCTTACACTGGTAAATCAGGACTTGATGCAGCGCGTCAGTTATTACTGATATTGTTTGGACGTGTAAGTTGTTTAGTTTGACATAGTTTGACTAATAAAACTTTAAACACCAGGCAAATATTCATATTCACCTTCACGACAACGAAAGATCATCAATAAGTGTGTGCTGGTTGCGTCGAAATTATTGCGATCCGAATTTAATCTTGTACCATGGCTTCATGTGAACAGCCAAATAGTTAAAAAAAACAGCCGTACATTGTTAACGTTTAAAGACGCTCGCTTATAATTTTAGATGCTTGATTGGTTTCACATAAAACAGAGCAAATACATGTGACATATTTAGGTGAAAATTTCAAAGTGGTTCTTGAAACATTGCTTCGCCCATAAAGCCTATATAGCATGTGCACGTGTGGTGAGTCATTGTCTATCAAGCCTTTTCATCTTGCTAGCTTGTTATATGTTTGTATAAAGCACTTTGTTGTGCTTTCATGCTTCTTTTTGGGCGCCGATCGTGAAGAATACAAAACACCGTTCACGCGCTTGTACGAGCTAACAAGCAGCGGTTGTTTTAAACATTGTTTTTATAGATAATGAAGTGCCCAACTGTGTGCGGACCTTCTTTCGCCATGGTTTGGCCTCAGTGAAATCTAGCTATTTAAAAGGCGTAACATCTGTGAATACACGATCTGGGCCAAAACAATGTCAGAGCCGCCCCTAACACCCGCCTAAACGATGTACACGATCTATGTCGTATACTGCGTTTGAACTGCTGGGTTGACTCAGGCTAATTGAGAAGGATAATTTCGGCCTCCTGGGTCCAGCAACTGGAATCATTGTACAAGGTCAAGGCATAAAAGATCGAAAATTCCGCAATCGTATGATCACTCCTGCTGGACCTTGCCGACGCTTCTTGCAGCCTTGCCTTAACAAGCATGTGAATGACGGCTCTCTTCAGAAAAGTAACAAAAAATTCTACGACATTTGCAGTTTTCGCACACGACGAATCATTAATATTTTGGGGGCGCCTGCTTCCCTCTTGGTACAGTTTATTAATGACCACTATGTTGTGAGCGCCGTCGACATGAAAAATGGAGCATGAGTACACAGAATAGATGCAGTGCAGCTACCCGAGTCATGGGAGCCACATGAATTGTGTTCGTGCAAGAAGAATAGGCATGAACCGACCACTCTTCCTGGCTATAATGCTCGCCATATTGAGGCAAATCGCATCGTGCAACGTGGATAAGCGCGAAAGTAAGCAAGCTGAAACTATAACTATGCCTATGAATGTACTTGCAGCACGTCATAAATTTAAAGTAGTTACGAATATGCTATTACCATTGAATATGTATTCGTAACAGGTGTGTTGGAGGCGCTTCCTATGCTCAAGTCAGTCATTGCCTAAAACCTTTGGACAAATGAACTTACACTACTGCGGTATAGAGTAAATGATGGTTATGTGTGCCTAGAACCGGTAGTCTATAGAGAAAGTGTTGGCTTGGGCAGGCTGATTTATAAAACGCTGCTTCGCCTATAAAGCCCATGAGGCATTCCACCAGTTGTGACCAAGTTTTTTTCCTATGACATGGCTCGTGGACAGATGTGTATGCCTATGCCTCTTGGTACCTACACGATTCATTCTCTGGCTCATGCACAGCCGGTATACGCCGATAAGGTGCCCAAAAGGTGGTACAGTGATATTTCTGTGCTTAAAGTGCCATTACACTTACAAGCTTTTGCTTGGCATTTTTTTTCTTGCATTTCTTTACTGTTTCTCCGTCCCGTTCTTTGCCAGAAAGATTTATCACATAGGGTAAGGGTGGCCAGGTATGGCTACTTTGCCACATTTTGGCTGTTTTTTTTAGCCGGTGGTGACGTAAAAAAAGGCAGTGGCTACATGGCTGCTCTTTCGCTAGTTTCTCGTTCCCCGATTTGAAATAAAGTATCCACATATTGCGATGTTGAAGCCACTTGCGTTCGATTATGCAATGTATAAACTTGTCACCCAGAGCAAATTTTCAGCTACCGTCATTGAAGTTTTATGGTACTTTAATTGAACGAGCACGAAAACTATTGCTTCCGTCGGTGGCACTCAGTCAAGAACTTTCACAGGGCGCCAACTTTTCGACTAGCAGTTGCCCATCGCGACATTAAAGTGTAATTGGAAATAAACAGGACAGTCGAAAGTGCTCCGTACACAGGACGCTCTACATTCATAACGAGTTAAAATCGAATATCTGACAAACTGCTTCTGCCTCTCTATAGGACTAGGTACTGATTGAGATGTTACAACTGAGAGGTACGAACTGCTCTTACTTGGTCATCACGCGAGACATGATTTTGAAAGTGACTGCAACGTTGGGGACTACTTCTGCATCGATAACAACATTGGTGGTCTTGAGAGCTTATACAGTACACTCATTTTTACTGTTGCCATAGAGTTGGTACTGCTTGTAGGCTTGTAGTTCTTTAAAGAACAGTCACGCAAGACGCGTGAAGGGAGGAGTGTCATTCCTCAAACAGCATAAGAAACTTCGCCACCCTTCGGGTAATGATTCAAGTCCGCCGTTCGCGTTCTAGTGTCAGCAATCATAATATTGAAGGGCCCTCGCTTACTGAAACTCTTCCAAAAATATCTTGAATTATTTACCCAATTAGATAAAAACGTTAAAGTTATTTTCGCGTCCATTTTGCAATCGCTTGCTGTTTTTTATTGAAAATGGCCCTAATTGCCCACATTTGGGCTTGTTTTTCCTAATTAGTGGGCAATATTTGTCTTTTCGACCTGGCAAACCCGCATACTGAGAATATTTCCACCACGGTACTATACCGGCTACTTAACGTCCTACACCAAAAACACTCACTGAAAGTCTTTAGCTTCCACTTTAATATTTCCTCCTTCTTTCTTTTTGAAGTGGCAAAAGGTGATGACCAATAATCAATTAAAAGAAAGCGACCGATTACCTAACAGCAGAAGGCGCAAAGCCAGACGTGTAACGTGATAACACTGTCTATTCTGGTTGGAGAGGCTGCGGAGGCTCTCTTGTCAAGATATGACATTGCTTCCTGAACCAGTATCTCGTGTTCGTAAAAGAAAATTGCTAATTCTTAGTGTGAACTATAGTGAAGTCGGAATCCATAGACCATGCTGAATGCAATGATGTGTCCTTAAAAGCAAAGTGCTCGGTGGTTTTCATACTGCACAGGAAGGAGATTGATGTATATTTAGTCACTCCTCATTTTTCAACCGCACTTTATAAATCATGACTATATATATACTTGCACTGCTATTCATATTGCACGGTTTTCTAGTTTCATAAAAATTGATGGAATTTTTTTTCAGACAGTCTCCACAGCTTTGAGCGTACATACAGAAAAAGGTAATTGGTGTGCCCTGCGAACCAATATAATGTCATCTAATACAATGGGAGCAGAACAAGAGAACGCTTGCGTCTTTGTTCCTACCGAGGAATAGCAGGATTTATTCAGTGAAAATGTACAGGGCATGGAAACGCAGGCTAAAATGATGGACTCTATGGTTAATGTCATTTGTGATAGCGTAGCCATATTTCAATATGGAACAAAAAGAATAGCAGATAGGAAAAATTTGCGAAGCTCTCTACTAAAGCGTTACTGGTTATTTCATCACGGTTTTAGGCTCATGAAAATTCAATGGTTATCATTAGCCTCGCACCATGGCTCCCAACGAGACGAATCATTGCTGTACCGCTGCCTGTTTTGCAGCAAAATCTGTTATGATATCACAACAAGGGTCGCGTGCAGTGCCGCAGTTTTCCGCAGCCGCCGATGTCGGTAACCACTATTGCATAATATAAGAAAAAAACTTAGTAGGTATTAACATCAAGAATACGGTGGAATTCGAACCAAAGTTCTGCGTGCCAGCCCTTTATTTTGCCACAGAGCCACACCTGGGCGCGAGACTCTTTTGTAAACTAGCCTTAGGCAAGCTTCATGTCAGGAAAGGAATCGCATCATCACGAGTAATAAAGCGTTTTAGAACAGCATAAGAACAACCAGGTGTCCCACAATGCGAATTGCGGGCGCATGAAGTGGGTCATGGAATGCTCCAACACATTACAAAAGCTTGGTCCTGTTCACCTCTTAACTGTGGCAGATGCCCACTGTCAGAGATTGTGCGGATCACAAAAGCTTCGTTTGTTTGTTTGTATCCCCTAATCCATGACTCGTACCCACTCTGGGGGATTGGCCAAGAGAACATATAGTCTCATATGGACGATAACTGCATTATTGCTTACAACGAAAAAAAAGGGGGAGGAGTTGTATAGTGAAGACGGTATGTTAAAAAAAAGAAAGAAACCAAAGATTTAGATAGTGAGAAAAAAGTATCAAAAACAAAGTAGACACTAATAGCTACAACTTGATTTTGGGAGCCGACCAGACAGCTGGTTTTGCCAAACCCGATTAATTTTGTATGTCACAGATTTATCCAGAATTGAAAATTACTTTTCGACCCGGTTTTTTTAGTATCTGTTAACGTGGGCTTTATGTTGAAAAACGTTTAGAGTCTTGAATAAAATTACACACCGCATCGAATGCATCTCTGTGGCAATATTCCATAAGAGAGGCACCAAAACTTAGAACATTTTAGTGGTTAAATTTAAACCTAGCTTCGCAAATGGATTATATAAAAGTCGTTTCCTAATTATTGCATAGTTACGACATGAGCCAAAATAATGTTAAATAGTTTCTGATTCTTCGCAGAACTGACAAAGGGGGGAAAGTGTCAGACCAGCTCTGTGTAAATAAAAATTTAATGGGTAGACTTGGCACTGGAATCTGGAGATAATAATTTCAAGTTTTTTTGACGGACTCCACTGGGCTTTCCATGGAAGTTTGAGGTGCTGATAATCTGTCCATTGTGTGATATTTTCTAAACTATCTGTAAAAATAGCGAATTTCCTATATCTAACCCCTGATAAGTATTCTAACTCGGGAAGTACTGAAATTACTGGTCCATCGAGTGATGCTCGGGCAAAAGCATCTGCCAATTAATTTAATTGTAATCCGCAGTGACCTGGTACCCTCACCAATTTGAGGAGTTTTAAATGCGGCGGTGCTGATGTGTGGAACGCTGCTAGGGCACGATATTGTTCAGAGGTTGTCACAGCTGCACACACCGAAAGTGAGTCTGTTAGGATGATTGCACTGGTCTCGGTCGTAGGAATTTTACGAAGAGCTAAAATATTAGCTACTAGCTTGGCTTCAAATATAGGAGTGAAATCTGGGAGCCTTACTGCAAAAGACCAGCCGAGGAAATCAGACGCAATTCCAGACAGACAAAAGACAAATTCCAATCAGACAAAAGCTTCTGGCATGGTTCTTCATCGTCGTCAGCCCCAGCAGAAAACAATGCACAATATTCCTTGCATGTGTGCAGCAGGTCGCTTTTCCGAAAAACGACGAGAGATGGCATAGTCAACTCCTGCCTACTACACAATGATGGATGACGTAGTGAGTACCCTCCAAATGTGCTGGCAGCAGCTATTCAACGATTGTTCAAAAAAGCTCTGGAAGGCCGCTCTTCCAGCTTTCACTGTGACAGTGCTGCGCGTTCCTTGCAGTCTTGGCGGTTTTTTGGTAAGCAGTCTTTTATTCACTGTCAAATTTGCTCTAAACATGTTCACACAAACGGTTTGTACCAGCCGGATGAAGAGCAACTTCTAAAATCTGGATCACCCTCCTTTTGCAGCAGTTTAGGTGATCCGAGCCGTGCTGATGCTAAGCTTATCGATGACAACTACTTGGCCTACTGCGGTGAGCAACGCAACTCCCAAACTGGCTTCCTCCCTTCGTGTGCAGCTGCGGTTGACGGTCTCGCCTGTCTGCATCACATCTTCCTCCATGCGTTAGAGGAAACTTCGTTACTCAGCGACGAGCTATCCCAACTAAGCGAAGAAAACAAGCAGATTCGTAAGGATTATTTCCGCGATGCTGAATAAGCTCGCGTCATCGCCGTCGTTCGGGTAGAGGCCCGATGCCTGTGTGAGGCGCTGCGAACTGCACGGCTGCAGCGCCAGTGAACGCAGATTTCCAAGCCACCTGCGTACAGCCCGAGACAGACGTGTGATTTTTCGTGCGATGTGGCTTGCGGTGCCGCATGCGACGTTTCAGGACACATGGGGGTGAAGCAGCTATCAGCGGCAGGCTCCACCTTCATGCGGCAACTCAACCTGCGTGGTCGGAGGACTTTGTATCGTCGTAATGAAGCTCAAAACAAACAACAAGGCTCAGCTACGCTTTGATTTATAAAGAAATAATGAATAAAACGCCTTTGTGCACGACAAGCACGTCGCAACAGCGGTGACAGGTGGTTATTCATAACTCTGACAGGTAGGCCTAGCATAACCAGGCACCGATCGTCGTCTACGCCATTCACATGCGAGCTTGTCATCGAGCAGTTCTTTATGACAACACTCTTAACCTTTGCACTCGTATGCAATGCGTTAGCATACGCTCTTACTTTCTAGATGTCATCTACGAGCAGATCAAAGGCGGAAGCGAAGCAAGCTGGCTCAGAGAGACGCTGGTGTAGCCGTGTTTACCTGCGAAATGACCTTGCATCGCTGCTTACGATCTCCTATCGGTTTCAAAACAGGCGTTTATTTGCAGAAATGGCAAACTTGAAACATCACTTGATACATTCCGGAATAATTTCACGCCACAAGGGAAATGTACTCGACGTTTTGTCACGCCACCACAAGCAGCAATGTCAGCAAATCCAAGCTCGCGCCACTTCATCGACTCGCCTTAAATGGCCTGGGCCACGGGTGATGGGATTGGCGACAGGGAGATGGCGCTATCAGTGTTGTGACGCCACTCGGCTGCTCGCACTGTGATGGCTGGTAAGTGTTCTGTGGTGATGGGCTTTGACCATGGGGCGGTGCGATGCGGCACTGAAAATATCTGGCCGGTTTGATGCTCGCCGCACCAGCTACGCGGCGGTGCCATGCGATGATACGCCATAAAACGTCACGAAACGTCACTACTATGGCTGCCGTATCATCGCACTGCATCGCACGGAAAATCGCAACGTCTGTCTCGCGCTTACTTCTGACAACCTCTCTCCGATACTCTTTCAACGTCGAAATCACCGCCAGCTGCAGACACGTTTGAGTGAGGCAGCGTGGTCCCTGCGCCTGCCTTTACTGCTGCTCTTTTCCACCAGAATATGAAAGAAAGAAGAAACGTGCCTCGTTTGCAGCTAAGGCGACATTGGTTATATGTGTATCCTATTTGCAACATCGGTTGCAATGGCCAATGGTCATTTTTGTTGCAAAGCTGAGCCTGGACATCCCTGCTGTCATCAAAAAACACATTACTTCAATAGGTTTGTCCCCCCATCTCTTGCCGGCGCCTTAAAACTATATTTTGATTCTGTTCTACTTTCTACTTGACGTTGACTAGGAAACACTACATCGTCTGAATGATGCTTTAATGTGAGCTATCAGGTGTGACAAGGCCTCAGCTACGCGCCCGCTTTCAGAAGGCTGCTACAACGACGTCATGCTATCTTCTTAAACAAGGCCTCGAGGTGTCCTGCGGAAAAGGTGCAGTGGTAGCGTTCACGCATAAACCAATGTCTACTTACAGTATATCGATTAATGAAGAATACATATCGTTCAGCAGAAGCCACAGGTTCTTGGGAGTCATAATAGATAGAAACCTGTCGTTGACTCCACACGTGAACTATGTGAAGAAGCGGCTGATCGCAACATGCCACATGTTCAAATTCCTTGCAGGAAAGAATTGGGAAGTGCCCATACCATCCATGCTATAACTGTACAGAGTGCTGTTTATCGGATTCTTACGGTACAGCTTACCTGCAATATCTAACACCGGCAAGACCAACCTGCGCACAATTCAGAGCATTCAAGCCCAAGCACTTAGGATATGCCTTGGATTACCCCGAAGTGCTTCAACGGCTGAAACCATTGCCATCGCTCAAGATCACTCAATAAATACGCATATTAATACCGAGACAATGCGCATGCACCTCAGGCATTATGCCAGGACCCCTTCTCATCACCTGGCGAGCCTAGCTGCTGAAAGGCCCCGCACGACATACGGCACTATTGTCTACAAGCATCGTTCATCGTTTGCTGAGACATACGCACCTGCATCAAAGCCACTGCTTCCTCCTTGGAGCTTGAAGCGGCCGTGAGTTCACTAAATGATTCCAGGAATGAGGAGAAAATCGGACTTACCGACACATGCCCTGAAACAACTGAGTCTATTCCTACTGGAACAAAACTACAGTAACCACGTGCACATTTACACTGATGGCTCTACTACGCTGTCTAGTTCAGGTGGAGCAGTGGTTATACCATCACAAGGGGTAACTCGGTGTTTTAAGACTTCACATGTGACAGTTTCAACGACGGCAGAACTTGAGGCTTTGTGCAATGCACTGGAACACATCAATTCAGAAGAAAGACCAGGTAAATCGGCTGTGTTTTCTGACTCAAAACCAGCGTTACAGTGACTGATATCAGTTCTCCGACGCGGATGCCACGACCAGTTGACCTACAAAACTGTGAAACTTCACCACCTTTTAATACAAAAAGGCCATGACATCGTCTTTTAGTGCATGGTTTCCTGGGCATAGTGGTATAGGCGGCAATGATTCTGCAGATCATGCTGCTCGCACATCACATAAAGAAGCGAACAGCGTTCCATTTCCGCTTTCAAGAGCGGATGCAGTGAGGCAGATTCGTCAACTGGCCCGCAGTCTCACACTGACTCAGTGGAACACACCAAGCATACGACGTACAAGACTGCACGAGCTCGACCCTTCACTACAACTCCGGCCTCCACCCGGCCTACATCGACGTGCAGCTTCGCTTCTCTATCGCCTTTGGCTGGGAGTTGCTTTCACGAAAGCTTATACCACGTTAATTGGAATTACAGACAGTGCGGCGTGCGATGTTTGCGGCACCGATGAAAATATCGAAAACCTGCTGTGCCATTGTCCTCGATTTTCCTCAGATAGACTAGTACTTGCCAACGCGATGTGGCGACTGGATGATCGGCCTCTTTCTGTGCAGGTGCTATTACAGCAACGTCCACATGCCTCGACAGCCCACAAGGCAGTGAAAGCCCTGCTGTGTTTCCTGAGAAAGACAGGCTTGTGTGAACGCCTCTGACATGCGGTAGAGTTCTACACGCTGCAGTGAAATTACTGTCAGTCTCTCCCCCACCTTTTTTTTCTTTTCCCTCTCTTCCCTCTTTCTCGTCTTTCTTGTCCCCTTTCCTAACCCCCTAATGTAGGGTAGCCAACCGGATGTCTTTCTGGTTAACCTCCCTGCCTTCTCCCTTTTTGTTACTTGCTCCTCAGATGCCTCCGCGAGCCTTTTCATGCAGTGCTGCGCGATGACACGGTCTATCCCTCTGAGCTATAGCGCCTGGTATTGAAAGTGCTATGAAACGTGTTTTACCGGAATCCTCCTGGTCTGCGTAGCAAGACAGACGGGGTTTCGCTAACGTTATTAGATGCGGAAGCATCTTATACTCGCGCCTTGTAGTGCGCCGTCCGCGCCGTCCGCACCGCTTCTCGAATATTCGACAGCTGACGCGCGCGCATGCGCCGTCGCCCACCATCTGTGCCGCGCGCGCTTCTCCTTCGAGAACATTCGACAGCTGACAGTGCATGCGCCGTCGCGCCGTCGCCATCTGTGCCGCGCGCGCGCTTCTCCTTCGAGAACATTCGACAGCTGACAGCGCATGCGCCGTCGCGCTGTATATATACTCAAGGTCAGCGCTCGCTCGCTCAGTTGCCGCTCGTCGGTTGGTTTGTACGGCGCGTCGACGTCCAAGGTCGTGGTGAAATGAATTCCAACGAATCCACAAACACAATGATCGACGTCCCTTCGACCAGCGCCGCCTTTTCGCATACGTGTGTACGTGTTCACTCATTTAACACCCCCTCCTACAACCACGTTAACCAATTTAGCCATCGACCCAAGTAAGTCGCAATTTAACACCCCATTTCACAACCACGTTAACCAATGTAGCCATCGACCCAAGTAAGTCGCACTTTAACACCCCGTTAACCAATTATATGCTCCGCATCCTCCTCAGTGTTCCCCCGAGGGAAGCTGCGGGCAATTTTTTTCGCCTTCTATTGCTTTTGTTGGTATTTGTGAAGCCTAGTTCAGCCCTGAAACTTTCTCGTCTGGCGTTTTTCTTCCGACCTTCACCCCCATCCGCGTGTGATCGAGATTTCAGTGCAACCAACCAGAGAGATGGTGGCATGCTGACTGCCATTGAAAGCTCCCTGATATCCGTAAGATGAAAAGACCTGGAATCTTTCGAATCAATCTGGTTAGAAATCAGCCTGGTGTACCTAGAAAAATTGCTGAAAAGTTGTTTCTATCTACGACCCTTCATTTCTCCCACCTTGTTTCATATTATAATGTCTTGTATTTAACCTGTGATATCGTGTAATAGTGAGCAAATAGTTATTGTTCTTGGTGATTTCCATGTGCCTCAAATTGACCGAAGCACGCTTGCCTTTTCTCATTATAATCATTTCATTGAGAAAAAGTGCAGCTTGCTCTTGGATTTTCCAGCGTTCAATCCCCTGCTACAACATGACTCATTCGTCAATAGCAGATGGAACGTGTTAGACTTCTGTCTCCCATACGATCAACCAGTTGAAGGGTCGCGCTCCGACATCTGTCTTGTTCATTCTGCCATATGCCACCTGCGACTTAACGTCAGATTATCTGTATGTGCGAAAACAACGAGCTACAGCAGTGACTTTAACCAATCTCCATGATTTGCTTTCAAGAGATGTGACTACGTGGGCTTGTATTATTACTTGTCAGCCGCAGATTGGTCACAGGTCACTGACCAAGCAAATGTTCATGACCAAGTTGAGAAGTTTACGGAGCTTGTCTTAACCAGCATGGGTAAGTTTATTCCGCAATATACACAAAAAAACGTAAATATTTCCACTGGTTCGTCCCTGAACCTATATGTGCTCTGAAGCACAAAGATTGCGCGCACAGAAAGAGTAGATTTTCTCTATAAAGTGAGTAGAAGGAAGAATTCAGCTTTTTACGAACTCTCTCTAAATGCCTATGTCAACGGGACCACAGCTTATATATTGCAATCTTAAATGAAGAACCCTTCTGACAGGCCAGCTGAGTTAAGAGTGTACGCACGCAAGTGATATAGCAGAAGTGGGGGAGTTCTACAGACGACGTGATTCGGACGGTATCGCAATGCGTGCCATCGCTGAACACTTTGCCCCACATTTTCTATTCGTTTATGAAGTCTCACACTCTTGCACTCAAGAGAGAGAGAGAAACGAGAAAAAAGAAAGGCAGGGAGGTTAACCAGATGCTAGTATCCGGTATGCTACCCTACATGGGGGTTGGGGAATAGGGGGTTGAAAGAGAAAGGAAGAGTTGAAAAATAAATAAGAGGAAAATACCGACACAAACGCACACACAAAATCAGTCCACTCAGAGGCGTTCCGACAGGCCAATAGTTCGAAAGAAGCCCAGTAGCGCTTGCACGGCTTTCTTCTGTGACGATGAGTCATGAAGATGGCGCAGTATACATTCTACTGATAGCGGCTGGTCATCTAAGCTGTTTAGTTTATTAGAAAGGTGTTGTCTTGCCAGGTCGTATTTCGGACAGTCACACAGGATATCTCGAATGGTTTCTTCATCGCCGCAGTGTGCACAGTCGGCGGTGTCGGCTATACCTATGCGGAACGTGTACACACGGGCAAACGAGACTCCCATCCATAGTCTGCACAGAGCAGTAGCGTTGCCTCATCGAATTTTTGTTGGAAGCTGTATGTTTAATGTTGGATCAAGGGATCGTAATCTTGCATGCGTAAAGAGAGGCTCATTCCAAAGAGCCATGGAGCGTTGGCCAGCAAGCAAGCGGAGCCTCCTAGCAGCGTCCGTCCTCGAGAGAGGTATTGACTAGTTGTTGTCTTCTGTATGGGCTGAACGGGCAGCTTGATCAGCTCGTTCGTTACCGATAATTCCACAGTGGCTTGGCAACCACTGAAATATAGCGTGGTGCCTTTTCTTTATTATATACTGTAGCATTTATGCTGCTTCAAATACCAACTGCTCCTGTGGACCACGGCGTAGATTTGACAGAAGTGACTGCAGTGCCACCTTGCAGTCGCAGAAAATCGTCCACCGTTGCGTGCTTTGGTCAATAATGAAACGCAGCGCAGCGCGAAGCGCTGCAAGCTCTGCTGCCATTGTTGTGGTTGTATGAGCTGTCCTGAATTTGATGGTTGTGGCGTGCATTGAAAGAACGACCGCCGCAGTTGAGCTGTTTGGTAGGACGGAGCCGTCGGTGTAGACGTGGGTGCAGTCTTGGTACTTCTCGTACAGCAGCAGTTTGGAGAGCTGCTTGAGGGCTGGTATTAAGAAATCTCGTTTTTTCTGGATGCCCGGTATTGTCAGGTTGATGACTGGCTGTTTGAGGCAACACGGAGGAATTGAAGGTCTCGCCGCGGGCGTAAAACCAGTTGGTAAGGAGTCACCGTGTGTAGTTATTGTTCGACAAAAGGAAGTATGAGGTCTATCCGCTGGTAGAGAGGCTAGGTGGTGATGGGGAGTCTGGCCCACATGCCTTATATGTGTCTTCAAAGCTTCAATGTCAATATGGGTCTGCACGTGGTGGTCTTTGGATAGAGCTATAGTCGCCATTGCTGAGGCACCCTGAGGCAGACCTAGACATATTCGAAGCGCCTATGCCTGAACGCTTTGTATCATGCGTATACCTGTTTTGCTGGCGTTTGATAATGCAGGCAGACTGTATCGTAAAAAGCCAACGAAAAGCACCCTGTCCAGTCGTAACATAGCACTAGGCTGCATTCCCTAAGTCTTTCCAGCGAGAAACTTGAAAAGATGGCATATGCCTGTCAATCGCTTTTTCAAATAAGACACATGAGGGCTCCATGATATGTCTCTGTCGACTATGACACCCAGAAATTTGTGAGATCGACGACATGGTATATATTGACCGTTAATTGACACTCTGTAATTTGACATGGGTTTGCGCGTAAATGCCAGAAGAGCGCACTTTCCGGAGGAAATTTCCAGGCTTCGATTGCATAGATACAAGGCAGTTGCAGTAGCAGCTCTCTGTATTCTCACTCGTAACTGCAGGCGAGTTACCGCAGATGTCCAGATGCACATGTCATCAGCGTATGTTGATAGATAAATATTGTTTGGTAGGTGCGTATGGAGAGCGATTGGTGTTATATTGAATAGCATGGGGCTCGGTACACCACCCTGAGGGACGCCACGACAACTGAAATTTGCAGACGTGTTCCCGGTCTCTGTACTAACAAAATAGGGTCGCGTTTGGAGATATTTGCGTATCTACTCAAACATTCGGCCGCCCACTTCAATCTGTTCAAGTGCGGTAAGGACGGCTTCATGTGTAACGTTATCATAGGCTCCTTTGACGTCACAGAACACAGAGGCGCAAAGATGCTTGTGGCCTTTCTCGTGTTCAACGTACGTGAATAGGTCGATGACGCTATCGATCGATGATCGACCACGTCTAAAGCCAGCCATGGCATTTGGGTAGATCTCATGATACTCCAAGTACCACTCGAGTCAGCCGAGAATCGTTCTTTCCATCAGTTTACCCACGCAACTAGCCAATGTGATCGGGCGATAGGAGAAGAGTTTCAATGGTGATTTGCCAGGTTTTAGCAGTGGTACTACATGACTAGTTTTCCAACTTAAGGGGACAGTGCCCTCTAGCCACCAATCATTATATACCTGAAGTAGAGCTATTCTCGCACGCTCCCCCAGATGACACAGGGCTCTGTAGGAGATTCCGTCAGGTCCTGGTGCGGAGGTACGTTTGCATGAAGCGAGTGCTGCCTTGAGCTCCTGAATGGTGAACGAAAAGTCCATACAGGAATCACGTGGTGGCGGACAACTGCTCGAAAGTGGTGAGCTGCTAAGTGCTGTAGTTTGCCCTGATAATCCGGCACAGAACTCTTCAGCAATGTCCACATCTGGTCGATTTTGGTGAAGGGCTAGAGCTTTGAATGGTGACTTCTGAATGGGGGATGACCGCAAACCTCTAACCGTTCTCCATATCTGTGATAAAGGCTTACGAGCGTCGAGTGACTCGCAGAAAGTAATCCAGCGTTGTAATTCTAGTTAGTTCAACTTTGTTTGATCTTCTGCATACGTCTAGCAGTCTGTAATAATTCTATGTCCTTCGTGCGCCGATACTTTCTTTTAGCTCGTCGTCGCAAGGCTTGAAGCCACTCCAGCTCTATTTCGATGTCCATGTTTTTTACAGGGCATGGAATCGTACACACAGTCTCTTTTACAGTACTCTTGATAGCCTCTTGTAAATCGGATATGTGTTCTTCGCATTGGTCTTCCATACGAGACTGAAATATTTTCCAGTCCACTCTTTTAACCATGTCGCGCACTTTAGGAGGCGACAATCCTCTGATCTTGACGTATGTTGGAATGTGATCACTGCCATGCGTTTTTATATTCGTGAACCATTCAGTATGTTTCACTAGGCTTCGCGAAACAAAAGCCAAGCCGAGACAGCTACTGTATGTGGAGCCACGTAAAAATGTAGGACTGCCATCATTCAGTAACCAAAGTTTGTTGTCGGAGGCAAAAGACACCAAGTTTCTGCCCTTCATGTTGGTATTGTGACTTCCCTATAATGTATGATGAGCGTTAAAATCCCCTATGATAACTCCAATAATTCAAATCCCCAATGGGTCAGGAGTTAACGCTATGATGTTTCCTAGTCTTTTTTGATCGAAACGGCTTGATGGTGATATGTATGCGCCAACCACAGTGATGTTGAGCCTCCTCTTTTTGACTCTTAAGCATACGTATTGGTTTTCGTTATGTGGTAGTACAGGTTGAAGGATGTAAGTGAGGTCTCGGCGAATGTACACCAGAACCTGGCTACTTTCAGTAACAGTAGTTGAAATAAAGGTTCGTATCCCGAGAGTCGTATTGCACTCGACAAGTTCGGCTCACAGATGACGATTACAGGAAACATATGAACGTACACAAATCGACGAAAGTCACCAATGCGCGATCTCAGTCCCCTGGCATTCCACTGCAGTATTGCTGCTTTACGAACCTCATCCCTGAAAGAAAGTGGTGGGTTAGCCATGGTCTACTCTAGGGCTGCTAGCACTGGACTAAGCGCGTCGAGTACTTGAGGGGCACGTTATGCTGACGGTGTATTCATGTCGCTTAACACGCGAATGGTGTCTAATAATGATCTTAGCATCACCATCACGCGATGATCTGGCTTCCCGGTCGTTGCAGCATCTTGTGCTTGTTCTTGAGGCGACTTCTGTTGAGGCTCAACAGGTCGTGTAGGCGGCTTCTGTTTAGGCTCAACAGATCTTCTAGGCTGAAGGGGTGGCCAGTACTTTAGAGAGAAAGAACTCCCAGCATCTTCTCTTTCAGCGCAGATGTTTGCTGTGCTAGGAGCCACGCCTGTCGATTTCGCTTGAGTTTCTGACTTTCTCGTTAGATTTTGCACTGTCCTTCGTGAGGACCTTCGACGATGACGGCGCCTTCGCCTTACTTTTTGCGCAGCTTCTCCGTGAGTCGAGTTGTCTCGCACCATTTGCCTCAGAATATAAATCTCTTTCTTAATGTGAGGACAGTCCTTGGAAGAAGCACTGTGAGCTCCTTGGCAGTTGGTGCATTTCAACGTAGTTGCCTTACAGTCGTCTTCTGAGTGGTGTTCAGCGCATCGGGGGCACACTGCGGAATTTCTGCGAACGCCCTTTACGTGGCCAATCTTCTGGCACTTGAAACACTGCATAGGCTTCGGAATAAATGGGGGAGCCTGGTGACGGAAATGGCCAACCTTCACGTAAGAGGGAAGACAGTCACCCTTGAATGTTATTCGCACACAACGAGAGTTGCCTAGGCGACCAGCATGCACAATGACGTTGTTTTCGCTCACTGGTTTTATCAGTACAAGAAAATCTTCATTGGCGATTTTAGTGTCTATATCATGGATAACTACTGTTACGGTGTCACCAATCGCTGGTATGAGGGATCGGATTTTGATGTTTCCCAGCTCCGACACATGCTGTAGCTTGTTCAGTGCACTCTGGTTCCTCACGTCGATTGCCGAAACATTCTTCCTCGTGTTTATCCTGATGTCCTTAATCTCGTTAGGCACAATGTTTTCAAAGTACAAGGACAGTGCTTGCCTGTTGAGGATGCGTAGATTGGCAGTAGTAGTCTGCGGCACAAGCAGAATGGAGTGAGGCCATCGCTGAGGCACTGTCCTCTCAGTGGCTGTACTTGATGCCGATGATGCGTTCATGATTTTCGTTTGGCCCTGCGGTAGAGCACAGGTTCGAAGCCGTCTTCCGAGGACTCGTAGTCTGATGCAGAGTGCAGCTCAGTGTCCTCGCTCTCACTAGATGCATTGCCACGCTTTCTTGAAGCAATGCCCGTGGATAAACTGGTACTGGGCGGGATCTCCGGGGATTGTACATCCATCACCGCGATGTATGGGGCTGGAGACCCCGCTGTTGCCCTGTAGAACGCAAAAAATACAGCACAGACCGCAAGATGTGTTCCTCAAGAGAATCACTTGCACTCAACTCAGACAATAGCCCAAGGCATTTAGCACATCAAGTGGTCTGTCGCTGAATAAAATTTCATCTGCTAATACACTTACGGTATTATATTTACACCAGTTCTGACTACAGTATTGAACAACTGTCTGAACATTTCCACATTTCTCGGTTCGTGGAAAACTGCACGCGTTTTTCAGTATTTAAGTCGGGCCCCAAAACTGCTTGTCTATTATCCCCCGATTTCTCTACCTTGTGCAACACCAAAGATCTTTGAGCTGATATTCACAGCAGGTTTTATGTTAGCACAAAAAATTAGTTCGTTCCTAATCATCACCGGTTTCTCACTGGCCGCTTAACTACCACAAATCTTTCTGGTTTTATGAAGCAAATCTGCCCACCTATTTCTCAGACAGGACAGCTTGACATAGTCTACCGCGACCTCAGGAAGGCTTTTCGCGTGGTAAGCTACTCTCTCTTTCTGGTTAACTTGCCAACTTTGATGGTGACTCGTCTGTCGTGAATCCCCTGCTCGGCTATCAGAATAATATGTGATGATGTTTCAAAGAGATTCATTCAGTTAGAGACTTTCACTTGCTGCATTCAGATTATGTCTTTTCTCCGAAGATGTAACAACAATAACCTTTCCCTGAATACATCCAAGATCAAATTCATGAGTATATCTCACAAAACATCCATGGTGTCACTTCTAAACTCTGTCAATACCGTGTCGTTATGTTAGGTTTATTAGTTCAGTGACCTAGGTGTTCTTTTTTATATGATGGTAAATTTTTCCGCTTACACCAAACGTGCTGCCACGCCAGGTCTTTGTTCTCTCGGCTGTGTTCGCAGAACCTCGCGAGTATTTCGTTCTCCCATAGCCTTACACAATTATACGCCGTAGTATATCTTCCTCAACTTGACTATGCATCTGTGATTTGGAATGGCATTTCTGAATCAGGCAGTAACGCGATTGAGTCCAGGAAAGTTTCATAAGCATTTAGGAGCATCTTTTCGCTGGAAAAGACTCTACACTCTAAGCCGAAAAGGACTAAAGTGGGGTATGCCATTAGTTCTTTAGGGGACTAAATGCGCTGCTACAAATTTTGAGCCAATTTTGGACTAACTGTAGGAGCAACTGCAAGGGTTCAACTGTTACCCCCAAGCACTTACTCCGCTTCGTTTAAATGTTGGTTCCAGTAGAAAGCTCCAGTGGGACTAACAGTTGAACCGTCTAGACGAATGGCAAAAAAATGGCGACACTGCACTCGTGAAGTGTATTTTATGTTTATTTCTATTTAAAGCTACTGCAAGGGTTCAACTGCTACCTCCAAGCATTTATTGCGCTTTGTTTAAATGTTGGTCCCAGTAGAATGCTCCAGTGGTACTAATAGTTGAACCGTCTGGACGAATGGCAAAAAAATGGTGACACTGCACTCGTGGAGTATATTTATGTTTATTCCAATTTATTCAGCACTGAAAAACGCAGCATATTGGTCATGCAACACACACATCATTACACATACGCACTATTACATCAAAGTAATAGACCGCAAACACCGACCGCCCGCGCTACACTACAAAGAACGAACTATCGGTTATATATAGCATAGTATTTCGACCTTCCATGTAGTGCCAGTGGGCAACTATCACTCGGCTTAAAAAACGATCAACATTGACACCGTAACGTAAAAATTTACATAGGCTAATTTGTAGCACCGAAGTGCACCGATGTTTTAAGATGAATCCACCTAATCTTCAACATTCTCCAGCCAGAGATACGAATTATCAGCTGGCATTCGATCATGTCGGCTGAACCAGCGTTCACAGTACTGGTGCACGAGTCTGCAAAGAAAAACATAGCGTCGGCGCTTATGCGGGAAAGCCGGCGAAGCCAGGCACTACGCCGATGCCATACCGTGTCGGCTTGCCGACGGCGTCATTAGGCTTACGACGAGTACGGCTAAACGACCACTGGCGATCGCAACATGCGGCTCGCGTGGAATTTTCCTCGTCGTTATTTTATGGTCACCAATAAACAATAGGTAAGTGTCTCATGTTCGCGGTGTCTTACGGAGTGATGTACATACCTGTATACTTACAGCGACGAGACCGTTCGTAGGCACGGCTCTTTCATCGTGCTAGTCGCTCACTGTGTACCGCCGGCCGCACGATTAGTCGTATCCGCGATCGCCTACACACTAGATTTTTCATAACAATTGTAGCATGGAGAAAAAGGCATATGTTTGTCTAAGCTTTAACGCAGGAGACTACATTTTCTGTGAAAAAATTGTATTTGACGCTTTCTTCGCGTGTGCCCGCAATTCACTCACACCGGCAGCCAGCTTGCCGGTGACGTACGAAGCCTACTTTTTCTATATATTGCTTTGCAGTTGTGGTCATTGTGTAGGTACACGACCGCTGACGAACGGCTTACTTTTATTATCGTTGTCGGTGTTTTTCGTAGTTCAAACTAATTCAGCCCATTGAAGCGAAATATCTGCATTACCCGTGTGCGGCAACTTTCACTTGGTTTCGGCCCGCCCGCGCCGGCATGGAGGAAAGACGAGGGCGCTTGATGTGTGCACTGACGGCGTGTTGTACTACTTGCCTCTCATAACATCTTCTGTTCGTTGCATAGCGCTTCGTTTTCACAGTGGCGTATAGCCCATATATCTTGTTGTCATGATCGCCGACCACGCCGAGCATTGCAGTGCAGCATCGACAGGATGTGATTGCGGTGCAGTTACTCTCATGTTGGTCCTTTCAGTGCCGGGCGTTTGCGCAAGACACGCAATGTCGCGCATTTAGTCCCTGTTGGACGAACCGTTCGTCCGCTTGTTTAACGATTGCAGTTAGTCCAACTTTGCCGAATTTCGGCTTAGAGTGTACATCTCGTTCGAAGACTGCCAAATTATTACCATTGTCATTACTTCACTGCCAACGAAAGAGCACTGATCTGTTATTTTTTTACAATTCAGTTCACGGTATTCCACCCTCTACTTCTTAGTTTTGATTTCAGGGTAATTTACCCAAAAAATCGACAGTAATATATACCAGCCAATTCACGGAATACAAACCACCGTATTCTGGAACGTCCCTTCACTCAGCGCTTCACCTTCACTTGAGAAAGCCGATAAAAGCGCCCTCTTCAGTCACGGAAAGTCACTGCATATCAGCGATAATGTAGTGCGATTCTCGAACAGCGCAGCGTCATTTTCAACCGAGCAGCAGCGCAGTGCTCAACTCTGTCTAATGAAGGGCGAAAGTGGAATCGAGGAGCGTTTGTGAATACCGGAGAACGTCACTCTAGAGTTAACTTTCTTGATCTTGATGTTTTTCATAGATTCCAGTGAACGTTTTTATCTGACCTTTGCATTGTCTTGACATAGTCTTTACAATGTATACATTCTTCACTTTTACGTGTTTTAGGAAGCCT
This sequence comes from Rhipicephalus microplus, assembly GCF_043290135.1. Taxonomy (NCBI): domain Eukaryota; kingdom Metazoa; phylum Arthropoda; class Arachnida; order Ixodida; family Ixodidae; genus Rhipicephalus; species Rhipicephalus microplus. Next base: position 207,535,725 of record NC_134702.1, read on the forward strand.
TCCGCAAAGTTGTGTGTATTCCACATTATTTTTCACTACCATTCCATGATTTTCGACCTATATTCTTTCATCCCACTTTGCGCTGATTTCTGTTTGTCTGTGTTTTCTCACTTTTTTATCTTAATTTTTTTCGAAAGCTAATTGTATTGAACTGTTTATCTTTATGGCTTTGTTTTTGCGTGTGCCCGCACAAAGACTTTATGGTTGTCCGGGTACATTATATAGGTGATTGATTGATTGCTTAGATTGCTGTTGTTTTTCTTGCATTTCTTTTGAGCAGAATAGCGGCTCGCTGAATGCTACACTAATATTTAGTCTACGCTTACAAGTGTTTGCTTGATAAGGAAGCCGGCACTCTTCTGCTCGGTCGCATAGACATTTATCGCACTATGAGCACTTATAAATAAATAATCGGTCATTCTAGTGATTCTCCACGCCACGCAAGTTAGCCGGGCGGTACAGCGCACGACAAAAAACTGTTTGCCGATGGTCCAGGCCGTGCGCCCTCTTCCTAGCAGCGACCTTACAACCAGGGTAAACTGATTTACTGTCAAAGTTTTATTTGGTAGCACCTATGCTCTCAGCGTGCACCGTAAGTTATCACGTGGTACAGGAATATAGCTTTGACACGTGGCTTAAACGGGTCATGACACTCAATCGTAAGCCTTAATATCTGTTGTGTGGGTTGATTCTTAAATGTTAACAGGCAAGTTGGCGTACTTTGAGCGAATTCGGTCAAGCGGGTAGTTTACAATCGAACAATTTATAATCGAACAGAATGAGAGTCGAGAAACACTGGCGCGCTCGCTAGCCGTGATGTCACAAACCGCTTCCTGGGCTAGCTGCTGCATGGTCTGTATTACGGAGGACGATCATGTTCCGTGGCCAGCTGCGCTTGCAATCAAACTACGTTATTCAACTTGCCACTGGAACTAAAAGAATTCCAGGGGTTGAAACAAAGCCACCGCGTTAAGCACATAGCACTGGTACTTGCAGCAAGTATTTCCTGATTGATTGATATGTGGGGTTTAACGTCCCAAAACCACTATATGTTTAATAGAGACGCCGTAGTGAAGGGCTCCGAGAATTTCTACCCCCAGGGGTTCTTTAACGTGCACCAAAATTTGAGCACACGGGCCCTAACATTTCCGCTTCCATCGGAAATGCAGTCGCCGCTGCCGGGATTTCATCCCGTGACCTGTGGGTGAGCAGCGGAGTACCTTAGCCACTAGACTAACGCGGCGGGGCATTTCGGAGGTCAAAAGTGTCCAGTGAATGAACAATAAGTATGCCATTTGCTACCACTACAGATAAATATTTATTGAAACTCCTAGCAGGCCGGGCCAAGTTGTCAGAACGTCAATGTGGTGCTCGAGTAACGCCAGAGTACTATTCGCGGCGTAATCATGTTGCATCACCACCTCATAGTCGTCTGCCACCAGGTCGTCAGCCATCAGGGCTTCAAACTCGTGGTTCAAGGCTTTCACGTTGCTGGCACATAGGCAGCCTTGTACAGTTCGAAGTCCAAAAACTCGAACTGATTGGACTGGAGCACCTGGTAGACCTCGTTGAAGAGTTTCATGTTCTTCGTTCGCCGCGAAGCCCACTTGTTCTGCGCTCGCTCCATGTCGGTTTAGCTCGAAGCGCAGCTCACCTACACCAGGAATGAAGATCTCGGGTCGTTGTCGGCTTGCTTCCCGGGTCGTCCGCACCAAAATTGATGTGGGAAAACCATGCTTCCGCGTTTGAAGGCGCCAAACGGAGGAGACGCAAACCCGAGCATCCATGGAAAAAAGAGGATTTTCGTCTCTTTCTTGGCACCTTTAAACACCGAAGCGTGGTTTTCCCACAAGCCGGTCGTGGTGATTCACAAATAAGGCGTCTTATAGCCTCACTTCGACTTCATTGAAGGTGGAATAGCGTCATCTGTCCATGACTTTACATATCTTGAGGTGTGTGCCGGACGAGCATTCAAATGCGAGGTGGCTGGTGTGGCGGTTCAAGTTGCACTTGGGTGCTGCTTTTTGTTTCATCGGTTTAAGCAGGTTTCACGCTACGTGCTTTAATGGCGTGCGTTGTCTAATCATGTTTTGTACGTACGTTGTGTGCTTCAGGTGATACGGTAAGCAATTACATCCTTAAAAGTGCGCAATCCACCACAACTGAGCCACGCGACAATACAACAGAACGTGATTAAGTACGCTGCGCGGCCATTACATTGAGCTGCCTTGCTAATTATTTACCTGTTTGAAACCCGCCATTACCCAGCATATTGCATCAATCGTCACGCTGGCCGAAGATAGCAGTAAATGTGATCTATACGTAATCAGTATTTTCTCTTCAGAACGTTATTTGCTCGTACATATGCGTTGATGTCACATGTTTTAAAAGTGAAAATGTGCACCTTCAGTAAACGTTACCATGCTTTTAGTGCACGTATAGCGAAATCCCGGTGGCGGAAGTGCCATGCCTAAGCTTCAAAGGTTGTTTTCAGAAGCAGTGTTGTAGGACTCGAGCTGTAAAGGTGCATTACTTAACTGCGCCGAAGAACAGAATACAGATATTGCAAATGTCGTATACGTAACAGGTGTTACTTGCCGCAGGATGCTGCAAGGTCCTGTATAACGAAATAGAAGTTTGTCAGACAGGCCCAATCAACAATGAGGGGACCAGAGTAGTGCGAGGGTACCGGGAACATAGTGTTCGTCTATGTGTGTGGCATCGTAGCACCGTCGTTTGTTCCTCTGAGACGCTGTAAGGCGAGCGTGGATGAGCAGACGGGCATAATCAGCTCGCCTGATTCCTTCGCGGCTATACTCGCTGGTGGACGAGGTATGAGCTGAGATGATTGTGTTCAATGGTAGAGTCGGCACTGTTCCGTACTCTAGACAGAATTTTGAAATGCTGGGTGTGTTGTGGCTAGATATATCATACGTCGAAGTTCCATAGGTGAGGGCAATATCCCCGTCTCGATGGTCCGGAAACACATGCATTGTGAGCATATCCGTGAGATTACGGTTAAAACGTTCTGCGAGGCCGTTGGATTGAGGGTGGTAAGAAGTGGTCAAAACGTGTCGGGTGAAACAGGAAGTAACAATGTACGCGATTACTTAAGGGAACATGCATCTTCGCACTTACAAAAACGCTGCCGATAGGAATTGTACGACCCACGCTCTCTTTTGTCTTCCTTGTCTTCGTGTCATTATCGCGGTGTCACTGGCAAGTAGCACATAATGTCCTGGCACACTTAATGTGTGGCTTCAACGCCTTCATGATTTCATCGGTGCTTCGCCTTGCCATTGCGCTTTTCGCATGAAACACCACAGTGTTTGATTAAATTCTTTTATTATCTTCATAGGACTTATCTCAACTCGCTGCGGAAGCCAGAGAAACTAGTTGTTTTTGAAGATTGCTTTAACGTGAAGTATAACTCACAAAAACACGGTTTTCGTATATATCTGTGAACTTTATGCTCAAAAAAGACATCCGGAACCCAATAAAAACAATTTCAAACAACCATTGTACGTACTTTTCAGCTCCCCCCAATGCAATGCATACATACAGTGCACATACATGCATATTGTATTTACGTGCATTAGAACCGTGGTTACCATCATATGACAGTGCAATTTATTCAATAAATATTAGCAGCATTTTGCTAAAACTTTTTTTTCCGCAACAGTTCTTGCGAAGTTTGTGCGAAATAAGTGTACAGTGCGTTGAAGAGCTGAAGACATATGACAAGAAGGTACGTAGACCTCAAACTAAATCATAACTGCTGTTTGTATTGTTTTCAGTGGTATGTGCACTTAATTGTGCAGAATTTGACATCTTCCTAGTCATTCAATGAAGCGTGATTGGCGGACATGGTGGCCGCACTTCATTCGTTGAACCATCACTAATTATTGCGTCACTCATGAAGTAATTCCGGGAGCCTTCGCAGAAGCGAGCTGATGTGTGTTCCGCGATCTGACCTCAATATGTATGTAGGTTGCCCCAGCGAACCTCGGCCAGGGGCACTAGGCAAGATCGCTCGAGCTTGGCGAAACTCAGGATCTTTCCGAGCTTTGGCGACATCCCCTTTTGAATGAACCAACAGTGCGAAAAAGTCAAAGCCACCTTTCAGTGTGCTGTGTTTCATTGGTTGTGATGCAACCCGGCATCGCGTCAAAGACGGTCGACAAAGTTGAGCGGTGTTTTGAAACCAGAGGCATCTCCTTTCAATGGTTTGTCGTGTAATAGTGCAGCCACGCAATGAATGTGTCAGAAGCTTTTTCTGGTGATATTTCTAAAGACACAAGTTGTTTGAATTGACTTCAAACATTTATGCGTGCACAAAGTCTCCTTTAGTGTAATGAACATGGTGGCCTCTGAGATTCGTTATGGCCGAGCGCCTCACAACAATGTGACTGAAGCTAAACATGAGGAAATGTGTTAATAATCATTGTCCGGCAGCACGTTCTAGCATGCTGCTAGGCCAGTGTGCACCTTCTTTGTCGTCTTCATCCTCCGCTTGCACCCGAGCACGTGCGGCCGGCTACTTATCTGTTTGTCCGGGCGGTATACATGACTAGTTAGGCGAAGACATGGAATGAGCAAGGTAATTAAGTTAAGTCATGGTAAGATTGAGAAAATTGCGCCACATTTAAAAAGCCATAGCGCTGAAGCCATGTAAAGCTAGAACCATGCTAACTAAATCATGCTGGTTGGCGCATGCTAACTAAATTGACATTAATCATTAGGATGCTAAGTAAAACCATTCTGATTAGGCCTTACTTGTAAGATGACAAATGGAATCGTGCTAGTAAGAAATATCTTCTCTCTCATAAACATGACATTGCTTATTGCACCTAAGATAATTATTACCGTTAGAGTTGAAACATCACTTCAAATATCACTATTCAGATTTATGTTCATTAAGCCCTAGGTAATCAGTATACTCGAAATTGGGACAGAGCTGATGGGGCTTTGACTTCGAAGCAGACGAACCACTGAGTCAACTACCCATCTGAAAAGCTGGAAGAAGCTAGGTTACTACGAGCTCCTCTGTGGCAATGCAAGGTTACCACATTATTGTATATGCAGAGAAGGTGCTACTTAGCGTCCACCGCATCAAATGCTTGACAGTCACAGCGGCACCATGACAGTCACGAGTTGAACTGGGGCCTTCTAAGAATAAACGAGTTCGTATCAGAGTTCACGTGTCACTCAGTTTGATTGACAGACGCCCATGGCGAAGATTAGGTCCGCTCACCACTTTTACTCTTGCCGAGGAGAAGTGCAGGATCCGGCCGCAACGCCAGCGAGTGGCGCGACTAATCTATCAGGCAGCTTTATAGCGCAGACTATGCACATACGCAGGCAGAAGTAAAAGTTATATCATCACGTGATTGCGAAGTCTTACAATCAATTTCACTGCGTTCAGGACGTATCCAATCACCGCCGCGATGTCGCCTTTATGCAAGTGCCCTGGTGAAAACCTCTCTTTATATTTGTCTACAATATTTGATAGCACCCAAAATAAGCAACAGGAGAGTGCTGTTTGTGCATCCTTGCTGCCTTTGAGAGTGAAAATTTTCATGCTGCAGGTAGAGCAGCAGAACCTCCCCGAAAAAGACCAAACGCCCACGAACATGCCTGTGGTGAGCACGTGTGAAGTTGGCAAAAATATAGCGTGACAATCAAGCTGACGGTCCTCTACTGCTTAATGTTGAGTGAGTGGCGGTGCTGACGAGTAGGCACGTGGTGTTTCTTTGATGACCACCGCAAATGCCCAACATGCGTTTCTGACGCCATGCGCGTTATTGTAGCCATTTTTATTAGTGCTGCTATCACGCACTCCGCTCTGTCTTGATGCCATGACCACCGTAGAGCGAGCTCGGAGCAAACTTGTGTGCCCGAGAATCTCTTGCGATCTTGCATAGCACTCCCGACGCATTTTTTGACGATACGACGAAATGCATGTTGCCCACTTCTGTATGAGTCCCACAATTTTCAGGCTTTCCTTAACCACTTAAACACTAAGCTGCGCAAAATATTTCCACTAGAAGGTTGTATATCGTGTTTAAAATCGTCCGATTAGACACTGCAGAACTTTCTATCTTTAAAATATTAGCGTTTCTTGCTTACTCCGGATGGCCATGCAAAGTGAAAATTAAGTAGCCCTGAACTCAACGATCAAGCCCTGGCCGTCCAGAGTTTCCGCGAACGAACCTCAAAGCTTGGCTTGGTGGTCCCCAAATCGCATAACGTTAGACTACTGCATCGCACCTGTTCTGAATGATTTCTTTTAAACAGAATCCATCTGACGTGTCTCACAGGTATTCATGTTTTAAATGTTCTCGATAGGTTGACGACAATCTCTATTGTTTTAATAAAATGTGACAAAAGTTACTTTTCAGCGACTGCCTACATTCTCTGCTGCTCACTCATGACGTCACCAAAAGAGGGGTTATTTAAAATGTTTAGGCGTTCACTTTTATTTCTAAAATATGAACACGTTCTCGTCTTGGCTGCTGTGTTCTTCTCACTGCTCCTAATTCATTAAGAGGAGTGTTGTGAGGCCCTACCTCAACAATGATGTGAGCGAATCATGTCACCGTTTAATGGGACCAGTCTGGATGGCCGGAAGGCTCACCTGTAACGAAGTAACTTGGGAGAGGCTTCGTGCTGCAGTGGGCGTAGTCAGGCTGCCGCTGATGATGATGATGACGACGACAACGAAGTAGTGGTTCCCTGTGCTACGTGTGCATGTTTGCATTTTATTGCGATATAAATGGTAGTGATGCTGCATCCGAGAAGTCCTTGTCGTGCCTTGGTTTCAGTAAAGAGCGAGTAAAATAAAATACTGCCGTACTGTGCGCGCAGTACGCTACACGCAACCGTCAGAAAGCATAAAGAGTGAGCATCACTTCCTCACGTACCACAAGGCTAAGGGTATGGTTATACTGGCTAGTCTGCCGTGTCCGCGCCATCCCCATGCATGGCGTGTTTCTTTGAACTTCGTTCCGCTGATGCATGCAAAGGGGGCGCTGCAGTCAATGTGAGTGCGTTCGTAGCGCATTCGCGTAGGCTGAGCAGGGTGGATCGTTGGCGCATCGTGCCTTGTCTTTAATTATTTTACTCCCAGATAAACTACTCCTTCTGTTTCTGTTTCAGTGGGCAGAGACTAAATTGTCTTTAACCGACCAAGCGTTACATCGAAGACCATTTCTCTTCGGAACACTGACATGACCACAATGGCGGAAGCAGCCACTCATTGCACATGACGCCGTTGCTTGATGAAAAACTAATGAACGGAATATTACTTTTTTTGTAAAGGCTTCCATTACACTATAAATACTGCTAACGTGTTCTCACAAACGTATTAACTATTTGTAAGCTCAGTTTTCCCACCCGTACGTAAACATTTCTTAGTATGAAAGCATCATACCATGTTCACTGCACTAAGTCACTGAATAGTACAGATTGGTTCTTGGTGTGTCACAGAAAAAAAGAAAACACAATAATATTTGCAAAATGAAAATTGAAAATTCATCACTACGTTAGCATGCTTCCGTTAGGGTCTTTTTATATTTTTTACGCTCAGTAAGCAATGTTCGTAATATTTCGTTCAAGTGACACTATTTACGGCCAGACTGTAAAATGAAATGACGCGAGAAATAACTTGTTTCTCAAACTTCAACAGCAGAACATACACACAAAGTGCTTTCAGAAGCATACGTGTATCAGCCTTTCATATTCCACCAGAAACACATTACTGCTATCGTGATTCGTGTCATCGTTTGTATTTTCTGCCTTTTTCCCAATATGAGTTCATTCTTTAAAACCGTTGAAGGCGGCAGGAATGAACGGGAAATCGGTGCGAAGTTGGCAATATTTACGCGAATAATAGATGGTAATTCCAATCCTTTCGGTTGCACACAATTATAAAATAACACAGAAAACGTAAAATAACAACTTCAGGCTCATGCTTTCTTTTATTTATCACTATATCACGTGCTTACGAAGGGCACGTTTGGCACAATTAAAACATTGAACAAGATGTGCCGCTCACTGTCATCAATCGACCGCTCACCCAGCTCACTTGTCTCGCACTGAAATTATTTCGTTGCTTTGCTACGTTTGTTTTCATTGATGTATAGGCACTGCTTATTCATGCTGTACGTGCCCAATACGATGCTCAAAATCGTTTTCAGTTCTTGAACCACACACTGAACATACATGACAGACTCGTCCTGCGTTTCGCCTTTGTTTTAGTTCGGCTATTGCGTTTAGGTTCCGGTGTAAGTCTTCATTTGGCAAGCGCACACGCCCTCAATAAATATTTCAAGATGGTCGACATGAAAATTCAAAAATACGAGAACTAAACCACCGAGAAAGAGCCTGAGATGTTTCTCCAACAAGTGACGGCAACAGCAGTTTTGCGTGAGAAACAGAAGGAAATTAGTTCTTTACTGTCAGTCCAGGTTGAAAGCCGACTAAGAAAAGAAAAGGTGGGCACCCAAGGCTTAAACACCACCACCCATTTATACCTATTATCACCATTTATAATAAGAAACACCACACCACTTTGACCTGGAAAGGCACGCGAATGCCAAAGCGCGAACGGCTGCGCTTGCCCGTCCGTATAGGCACGAGTCGTGAGAGGGGCGTCTGCTCAAGGAACTCCAATAGCGTACAGCGCCCCCACCGCATGCATGACCGTTGGCAGCGGTGGAGTGCGGAGACGGCAGACTAATCAGTATATTCTGGGGACCGTACTAAGAGTGAGCGAGACCCACAGAAGACATGAAGGTTGAGGAGCCCCTGAACCACTTTGAGTCGAAAGGAGAGAAAGTTGCTCTATCTCGGCTTCACTTTCCTTGCAACCTACTGTTGTCTACTCCTTGCCGTTTATTTCACCATAAAGCGCGGGGATAACGCCAGCGCTCAGCGCTAAGCTTATCAAGATTTCGCGATCGTCACCGGTATGCTTATTTTTCCAAGAAACTCTGAAAAGTATTATATATTAGGGCTTATATACCCTACTTTACCTTCACAACTTTTTTTCATGCCCGTATCATCTAACCTAAACCTGGAAATAGCTCGGTGCAAAAATAACGTTCAGACATTGTACACTCTACAACATTTACGCGTGCGGCATGCCTCCGGAATCAGCCCACTTTTGACAGTGCGAGGATGACATCTAATGGTGAAATCATTTGATGTCACAATATAATGCCACAATGACGCCACAATGAATTCATGATGACAAAAAAAATCTGGTCATATAACATGCCACACTGACAAATTAGGTAGAGGCCTTATATCATGTTATTTTCAAATACTTGCGTTGACGCAGACTATCATTTTTTTTGTGTAGGATGGGGTGTAGTAAGCTTTCACCCTAATAGCTGAAGCCGACCACAGTCACAAAATTTGAAAGCCCCTCCACGCAAGAAACAAAAGGGAGACGATAGAAACAAACAAGAAAAAAAGAAATCATCCCGAAAGAAAAATGTAGCCGAACGATGTTTGATGTTCATCTTTGACGTCATAGTTAAGATCGTTCCAATTCGGATCTCTCCACGAATGTAACCTTCGAATATTTCGCGCTGATCAATGACGAGGGAAATGTCGAAACTACTCTACACCTCCACCCTGCTATCCTAGTATGAAAATGTGCTATAAGTAGGGTAATTACCGTATGGCTGGCCACCCTGCTTTACGCTCTCATTTTCGCAAGCGCAGTTGAGACGCACAAAACGCACTATGTTCTCGTAAAAAACACCGAACGGGAGGCCGGCTACAAGAGAGCTGATGAGAGGAAAACCACAACAAGGGTCCCTCATATAGATGAACCGAACGAGTGTTTATTTCTTCATGACGCCAATTCAATAGATTGGTGGCTTCACGAATTGTGTCACAACTAGGGGAATATAGAACACGCTCGCTGTATGTCTTTCTGTGCGCCGTTCAGGGTCCATTATGAAGGAGGCGGAGGGTGGTGGGAATATCACCCAAGTGCGCTCCACCTCTAACTTGTGCGTGCTTTCTCCTGTAGTGAACCGTGATCATGCCAACGCGATTCATTTGACGGAAGCGCGCCTGCTATTCCAGCAGAGTGATCTTCGATGGTACCGCAGGTTGAAGGAGTCTATAGATGACTGCGAGCTTCGTGGGCATTGTTTGCCCCAACACCCACCGATCACCGCACACCTCAGTGTGATTGCCATCTTTTCTAATGAAAAAAAAAACAATTGGCGGCAAAATACATTCGTTCGCTTCTGTTCGCGTTTTGCTTCATGAGAGCGTTGGGAAAGCCATTGCTCGCTAATGAAGCGAAAATCTATCGGCTGAATGTTCATGTCTCCATGCGCTTTGATGTTATTAGTAGTCCACTATTTACACCGATATGTTAAAACTGCGAATCTGGTATGACTGTTTATTTCGTTGCTTGCGCCAAAATGTGTAGCGACGTTGTTTGCAAGTTTCATTTAAATCGAACATCTTCTGTAGTGGTGTTCAAAAAAAAAGAAATTGCCTCTTATTTCAGGTAATAATTCCCTGTGCTCAACCCCGGCTCTGGGAGAGATGGGTAGGTTTTCTTTTATTTCACCTGAGTAATATACAGGTCGTACCAGTGGTAAGAACATGTTGCTATGATAAATAATTTTTGTTCTGGCAATTCTTAGAGAAATCAAGTAAATTTTCATCATTATTATTTTTTAATACTGAAAAGCAGTGAAGTCAGAGCAGTCGCCGGATGACAAGTATCAAGTTTTACGAAAAATCAATGACTGACAAAAACGAATTGGCATCGAAACACGATTAAAAGATTCAAGATGACTGTACAAAAATTATTCGATATTATGCACTCTTTGGGTTCGACCATCTCTGCTGTGCACAAAATCTGATATGCGCAATATGTGATAAACCCGCTGTATTATGTTCGTTCCTACAGGGCGATTTGGAGCAATACAACCTGACGATGAAGAAATACATCGAAAAAATTGTGGTAAGGTGTCTTTTTAGTTGGTGGCCTATAAAGATGCACCTCTAGTTTGCGCTTAACGAAACTTAGTTTAGCGGGGTGAACGCACTTAAAAAGCGATCACCGAGTTTATTAAAAGAAAGCCTCTGGTGATAGGCAACACTGTCATTCAATAGCGAGCCATATATCTATGCTTTTCTTTACAGTGATGCCAGATTCGATCGTTTCACCGCTTTGTCTTGCTGCTAGCGGGAGACATAAAACACTGACCTACTTGTCTATATATGCTGGTGGCTGAAGCATGCTATGTCTTCATTCACCACTGCTGTGAAATGAGTGCGTGACACTCTTTGAGTGAAGAGTATTTGCGAAATGATGGATTCGGCTTGACGCCCTATTTTGCAGGTTGACGTGCCAAATGCCTAACACCAACAGTTTGAGGCCAATAGCCCAGGCGCTTTCCGAAAATTCTCATAAAAGTATGAAATGTATTTTCTAAGCAAACTGCTAACGACCACCAAAAACATATGCAGCCGTAAAAGAGTAACGTATTTTAATTGGATTGTAACGTTGACGAAGCCGGCAGTCGGCGTGTCCGAAACGGAAGCTTTTGACTAGCGTGTTCAAGAACACAGTTTAATTTATTCGACTTTCCTTGAAACCTAAAGTCAAACAGAAAGCAAGCAATACGCACTGCGCACTGATAGCGTCAAACAGAGGGTCGGGCGTAAATAATGTGATCAACGCTGAGGGGCGTCGGAATTGATGTATGTGGTATATTCAGCCATATTGATGGTGCTCAAGTGCATTTGTAATAGGAAACAGGTAGCTGATATCACAGCAAAGGTATCCCACGGTGGTAGCGACTATTTTACGCCACGGACGATTGCAGACGTCTTTGGTATTTTTTTCCGCACCAGTATTCGCACGCACTGGCACATACACGTCTCAAACTGTCTTCCTCAGTGATTCTATATGTTTTCAACTACTCTTGATGAGGCGGTATCAGCAATTGACAATTTAAAGTAACTAGCACTGGGCTGGGTAACATTCATCCTGGCCAGCTAAATTGATTTGTAAACCAGTACCATCCGTCTTGTCTCATATTATACCTCAAGTTTAAAATAGTAATTATTCCTCGTGGACTCAAACGTGGTGAAAAACACCAGTTTAAAAAAAGAAACAGATTTCTCATTAGCATCTGATTATAGAAAGATATTTTCCGGATTTTTTAATGAAGTTCATCCTACACTATCATCTGTCTTTGACCCTTCTTTCAGCAAGGTCACCAAAAATCATTTAATGCAATTTATAAAATACCTAAACAAATTTAGTAAACTTTCACCTGACCAATTTAGGCTTAAATGTAGTTACTCTATTGACTTAGCACGTATATCTATTGCTGACCAACTAAAGAAAGCCATCGATGGCAGTAAATTTGCAGGTTCTATATTTGTGGACTTTTCCAGAGCGTTTGACACTAATGACAAGGACATTCACAATATTAAACTGGAATAAAGTGGTATACCTGATCCTCCTTCACTGCTACTACGTGACAACTTACATGACAAGTTAGTCTATGTAACAACAAGGAAAATCTGGGCTAGTTGGTAATACTTCACTTTTCGATAACTGACAGTGCAAGAAAGACGAAGACGCAGAGCGAAAAAGAAGGGCAATTTCTAAAGTGTCACTCATCTTAGGATGCTTCAGGCGCCTGTTTTTGTTTGTATGACCTGTTTTTTTGTAGGTAGGTTTTCTTTTTTTTTACCACGCGTTGGTGGTCCACGTGTCCTGATAAAGTGCTGTCAGTTGAATGACTCGGCTCCACATGCCCAGTTGCTCTGTCGAAGGTGGTTGACCTGTGTATATATTCGTGCCTTTTCTTTTAATAAACTTTAGTTGAGGGTGAGCCCTCGTGTTGTCTTTTCCTTCGTCTGCGTCTTCGTCTGTCTTGTGCTGCAAATTATTGAAAAATAGTCTATGTAATGCCAATTATAAACCCCAAAAGACTAGTTTAAGTGTACCACAGCGGTCACGTTTGGGCCTTTTACTGTTTTCACTTTATTTTAATGGCTTCCCAAAATGCCTTACCTTTATTATGTTCATAGTATATGCTTTTGACACCACAATTACTAAGTCTAGTGAACATCTATCAGTAGTAGTAACCCGGCTCAACAGTAACCTTCATAACTGCTTAGGATGCTGCAAACATATTAGACTTACCAATTATTCCCATAAAGCTCAGTTTCTTTTGTCGTCATATCAAAATAAATCACCACACTGCATTCTGCTCATTTTCTCAGATAACCAGTCATTATCAGCGAGTGAAGAATGCCTATATTTAGTCCTGGATATCGACTGTAACTTCAAATTTCGTAACCATGTAATACGTTTTAAATATGAGATAACCAATTGAGTACGCTTCCTCCTAACGGCACTTCTATATTTTGACGACTGGTATTGAACTCACTACACGTTTGTGCACTTCCACATTAATTATTAAATCTCCTCCTCGCGTAGCACGTATACACTACTCACTTGAAAGGGTACTGACACCTTTTTTCGCAGGCGATCGAGTTTACTCTGCCATACAATATCCTGTAAACAGAGGCAGCTCTCACTAAGTGTAACGCTCAGCAAATGTTCCCATTTTATTTTGATATTCAAACCAAATTTCTCGCTGCACACCTACAAAAATTGACACTGAACTGACGTCAGGCTAGAGTACTAATCCTGGGGATTTCACGCAGCAGTCTGGCAAGTTGTGATGACGTCAAGTACCAATATACAAAAATGACACTGGCGCACCGCCCTCTCGATCGTCTGCTCGCGTCATGCGGTCATGCGGTAACTGTCATCCAGCATACTTCCGAAGCGAGCAGGCGGAGTCTGGAATATAGTGTACGTGCAGGCGAACGCTTATCAAAGGGCAAAGAAATCGTTGCCTTCCGAGTTTTTCGTCATAGCGACAATACTTTCCCCTTTGAATTAGCTTGCACCAGTGAAACTGCGGACAAGAGTTGCAAGTTCAATTGATTTCAGTGTGATCCGGCGCTGAGGCAAGCGTGGGTTGACCTTACCCACCGCGGCCGAGGCTAAGCGGATTTTACTGCGTTCGCTCCGGATTCATACATGTACAACACGCAGTTACCGAGCGGCTTCAGATTGTTGATGGAGAACCCACGCCTTAAAAAGAGTTGGGCACATGACGTGATTCAGCGTACGACGGCGCGTACTACGGTTAGCGACACTTTGGAGGAACGAGCCCTCACCGCTCGGTCTCCGCCCACATATGGCACCTGAGCTTGCACGCTCGAAAGACATCGTATCCTTTTTATTAGGCACAAAATAGCCTCGGCACGGTGGACTAGTGGCTAAGGTACTCGGCTGCTGACCTGCAGTTCGCGGGATCGAATCCCAGCTGCGGCGGCTGCAATTCCATTGTAGGCAGAGATGCTGTAGGCCTGTGTGCTAAGATTTGGGAGCACGTTAAACAACCCCAGGTGGTCGAAATTGCCGGAGCCCTCCACTACGGCGTCTCTTATAATCATATCTGCTGGTTGTGGGACGTTAAACCCCACGTATCAATCAATATCAGGCCCAAAATAAATACCATCACACAGCCATGTTTCGATGCCTATACACTGCCAGTAAAGCTACTCCTTCGCGTACGACAAACAACGCCACAGCCCACATTCATTCTTGACTGCGAACGTCGTCCTAACAAGACCATAATTCGATTTGATTGATTTGTGGGGTTTGACTTCCCCAAAACCACCATATCATTATGAGAGACGCGGTAGTGGAGGGCTTCTGGAATTTCGACTACCGTCTTTAACGCGCACCCAAATCTGAGCCCACGTGCCTACAGCGTTCTTGCTTCTACCGAAAATGCAGCCACTGCAGCCGTGATTCGATCTCGTGACCTGCGGGTCAGCAGCCGAGTACTTTAGCCACAAGGTCACCATGGCGGGCGCCTAGCAAGGCCAAGCCAGCTCATCGTTGGGCGATTTTTTTTGCCGATACGATAAAGGTTTGTACACTTATATGACGCTTTTACACCTGCAACTGGTTTTCTCAATGGCCTCGATGTAAAGAACGAAGGTGGGAACGAAGCGGGCCGGTTTGCCGAGACGGCCGGTGCCATGTTATTTTCCTGCGAAATGGCCTGCCATCATGACATGTTGCCGGGCTAGTTGGTAGGGTTTCATCATTTATAAAGGTATAGTGCTCTATGACAAGGACACAAAAAGATAGAGCACTGTATGTATCTGCCGTCACGGCTTGATACTTCATTGCTAATTCACCAACAGACCTTGCCTTGCAGAAATATCACACATCAAGCATCACTTTAATCAATCATGAGGAATTTCACATCGTGAACACTTTATCCGACGTTTTTCATGCAGCCGTCAACGGTGATATCCGGAAAATATCAGAACATTAGGGGCTACCAGGGTCGCTAATATTAACCCAGGCAAAAATGATTCTCATTACCGGTTGGATTTAAGAACCTGGAAATTTCTTCAGGCTGGAAATTCTAGCTCGGAATTGAGAAAACATTTCAGCCTGAAAAAACTTTCAGGTTTTATAACTCAGCTCGGAATGGGAATATTTCGAGCTGAATATGGAAACAGTGCCCCTTGAGAATGGAAAAATTTCCAGCCTGGAAAACTTTCTAGGTTTCATAATGCAGCTGTGACTGAAAATATTCCCAGCTAAGAATAGAAAATTTTTCAGTGTGGAAAATTTTCCAGGTTTCATATTGCAGCTGGAAATGGAAATATTTTTAGTAGAAAACGGCCTGTTGCAATCTTTGAAAAAATGTACAGATTTTCACCTCACTGCTATCGCAACGTATTAGCATAGCTCCTACAGGACCTGCTCATCCATATCACTGAACACACGCAGAGAAACTGGTGATGCTTAACATTTATTTGAACGCTTGGAGAAGGTGCTGGAACATATCTTGAGATGTGGAAGAAGTTGCGTCTTTGTACACCACCTGAAAAATTTATCTTGCAGAGTGAGCGCACAATAAAACTACAACTGAATATATATAAAACGCTATTCCAGCAAAAGTATACCTTTACAAACCCGCATGAACAGCATCAATACAGCTTTGCAGAGCAGTAAAACACACCTTTATCACACACCCGAAATAACTAGTGTGCAAAGCAAAGCTTTTTTTTAGGTAAGATATGATGGGTAATGTGGTTTACACGGCAGATACTATGCATTGATTACTTTTTATCGATTTCAAACTACTCCAGTTGAACTTCTAATGTTAATATTCACCTGCACATAACTGATCGCTGGCTTTAGCTGCAAAAACGCATGCGCACCATTCGCACAAGTTTTAACGGCACATTGATATTGTTGACAAAGTCTTCTTGCCCAAACAGGCCGGTAATGCATTTCGCGTATAATAACTTTGCGTACAAATATTCGGGACAAGCGTGTGCATATACTTGAAGTATATAGGTAAAAGACTTACCCCCAAACAGAACACACAATTGGTATGATCCATGTCCCTCGATCGGCACACATCAAGGTTCTGCTTGGCGTTAGGTGCTCAGTCCAACCCATTGCACGTCATACAGCAGTAAGAAAAAACACTCGAACTTGCTATCATCATTCGTAACATTTTGCAGCGGTAAAACCGAACTATTTCATACAGCTGTAACATGAATATTTCTCAAGGAAAATCACTAGACTATCGTACACCCAGCGCACATAAGTGCAACTTGCTCTATACGACTAGCCAACGGCGGTGGATTATAATGATTTCTTCGGTCTTCAGGACCGCTGTCGTTGAGAATGTTACCTTTAAAAAGAATATTACTTGCTTTAAGCGTTATGAATAATAGTGAGTAGGTTATTGTTTAGAAATAACCTTAGAAAGTACTCAGAAATTATACAATAGTGTTACATATAGTGCTACTGAGATGTCAACCAAAATTGTGGCAGCACGTCGTTTTTCGTGATTTGCAGCTGCGGTATCAGAAATATGAAGCTAGATATTCTCAAAAAAATAGATCGTTGCAGTCAATGGCGACTTTAAAAGTAATGCTTCTTTTCACAAGGAAGAAACTGGTAATGTTTAAACACCAGCTGTAGGCGCTGCGGCTCAATGAGCAGCTGAGCAAGCATCTGGTTGAAAGTATATTGCAGTTGCACGGTCGCTCGATGACATGTGTTTTCATCAAGCGCCAGGGACAGTTGCCACAATTTCCAAAGCCTTGTCGACCCGGTGTAT
Source organism: Rhipicephalus microplus (assembly GCF_043290135.1). NCBI lineage: Eukaryota > Metazoa > Arthropoda > Arachnida > Ixodida > Ixodidae > Rhipicephalus > Rhipicephalus microplus. The sequence continues at coordinate 207,552,962 of NC_134702.1, forward strand.
ACATCGTCGCTATAAAGTCAAATAATATATATATATATATATATATATATATATATATATATATGTATCACAGTGGTAAAATCACAGTGGTAAAATTCGTCTGGTGAGCCATATGATCATAGTTATTTGCAGGATGCTGTGTCAGGGGCAGCGCAAACACGTGTTGCACCACTGCTGGAAAAGGGGGAGAGCACTCGTGAAGGTTGGGTGGAGGGAAAATGCTGATGCGTATTGAGGGGAGCAAGCGTCCCTTTTGTATTCCCCTGTCGACGCTCATGCATGTGTCGGATCGATAGTCTGACTCGTCCTCAAAGCACAGCCTGTTTACCGAAAGGTCACTTTTCATTGCATCTAGGAAGAAAAAGTAAAATATTGAAATTGAATTTGTAACACGCGGAACTATAGGCAGCAAAAATCTGGAACGAAGTTGAAGGACCGAAAAAAAATACCAGCTTGAAATATAACTTCTAAACTTGGACTCCAAACTTCAAGCTGGAAATGGAAATGTTTTCTGACTGGAAAGCCATTATAGCTAAATGTTCTCCAGCCTTCGTCTGGAGGTCATATTTCCAGCTGGAAAAGGCTTTTTAGTCGGAAATAATTTTCATTTCCAGCGTGGAAATACCGTTTCCAGACTGGAACGGGTTTCTTCCCAGCCTAAAATAGCATTGACAGCCGAAAATGGGAAACTTGCTGCCTAAATGGCCGTTTCCAGCTAAGATCCAGGTTGTCACGCTCCCGCGCAAAAGTGGCTGTTGGTACAAGCAGCCGTACGGCAAATCGCATTCGCATTCACGTCATGTGTCTAGCACTAAAGCGAGCCCAGTTGTAAATTGTGACACGCGACACGCGACAGTTGCTGCACGTGCGGCGCGCAGCGGACGAAGCAGAGGATGAAGAAAGTGACATGCTGACGAGGATACGGGGCGAAAACTTGCACGTACACATATTGCCATTGGGTGGCGCTGCTAATATTATGTTGTAACGCGAGCGTACAGTAGGAACCAAGACTGGCTTTCAAACGCATGCTGTCATTATTGTTTATGGGCGCACTCATGCCTACAGGTACGTTTTCTACACTCTCGGGTGCGTGGCCTATCATTTAACGCAAAAAAGAAAAGAACAATAAATGAAAAGTTTCGTGTCGGCATCCCTTTAAAAGCGCTACTAATCATTGAGAATTGGGCAATTTAAATATTCACATCAAGTCCACCCACCTACAATGCTAAACAGTTGCGACAAGACAATAACACTCTCGATGTTGCTACTTATGTAAAATATGTTCTCGCCACTTTTCGTTTCATACGAATTGATGAACAAAGCTCATTATCCTGGATTATTTCTACATGTTTACTTTATAATAACCAAACTAGTTTCGCTTAGCATAACAGCTTCACTCTGCCCAAAGAGCGAGCTAACCATGGCTAACAGACAGTTCAGTTTGCGGCCATATTATTATAGAATCTACTACCATTGCTAATAAAAGTCAGAAAAACCCATGAGTTTTGCCACAAATTGAAGGGATTTATTATGTGACATTCATTCTTCTTCATACCCAATGTGTCTTATTTTCACTTCAAACTGTCTTTTCTATGTTTTACGTTAGTTGTACTTATAGTTTATATTACCGATCGATGATACATAGCTGATAGCATCGTCATTTGGTTCTATCTGTTTCTCATTTATGGTTTTGTAATGTTATTAATATTGCTACTATCGTTGCTAATGTAATATTCATGTTTATACTGTATAGGACGTCCCATTTCAGTTTGTACTACGGGACCTCTTAATTTATATCCTGATAATGTACATTGCGTTGTGAATGAATAAATGTTGATTGATAAACTTGACCAATCGCGTTCAGCGTGTAATTTTAACTAGATGATCTGACAGAGCCGTGAAACTTCTTGAAAATATTGAGGCGTGGTCTGTGCTGAGTGTTGATAACAGTCCTTGCAGGGTAAAACCCAAACACCAGAAGAAAGCAATAAAAGCGCTTGTCAATACCATCGATACCTGTAAACTGTACACGATTTCAAGGTGAAACTGTATATGTGTCATACTTGCGTACGTCCATCCATGCTCTGAAATGGTGTCTGCTGCGGCCTGTTCCCTCACACTCTCAATAATCACGTGACAGCACATCGGTACATTGCAACAGTGGCGGCGTCACAGCTATCACCTCTCCCCCTTACACCTTCTTGCTTTTCCTCTCTAGTCGTATATATATATATATATATATATATATGTATATATATATCTGTAACTGTTGAGATAGTGTGCCAAAAAAGAACTACAAAATAGTAAGAAATGAAAAGAAGGGTTAACATATTCCTTCTAATTGCCACTAACTTGTGCTGGACACGATTTGGAATACACAGAGCGTCCTTTTTTTAAGGCCTCTCCTGACGGATGCTACGCGTTTATTTCCCTCATCTGTAGAAGGTTACATAGAGCTAATTCGTATTGCCGAACGATTTCTTCTTACAATGTTATGTTCATATGCATGGAAAAGAATGGTTTAGACGAGCCCTAATATTGAAAACTTCTCTTTTCAGTTGTGTGGCATGGGCACCGTTCCCGATATGAAGATAGCCTGGATTGGTCTCCACACAGCGTTCAAGCTTCTCGGATAAGAGTGCGGCATGTTTGAATGTAGCTCTCCACTACAATGTTATTTCGGCCGAGTGCTCTTGTGTACGCTCAGTTTTTTGTTCAGCGAAACCGAGGACTAAAGAAAACACACGCGTCAGACAATAAAAGTTCTGCACTCTCTGTATGTGATGACACTTCGACAGGAAGAAAATTAGAGAAGTCAAATTTTCAAATTTAAGGGGTAACGCGGGGCACACTGGCGTTCTCTTTATTTATTTATTTATTTAAATTTTTATCTATGTATATTTATTTATTTATTTATTTATGTAACAAATTATTATGTGTTTCTGTGGTTATTTATTTTGGCTGCCTTCGTAAGGACTACATTCTCTTCGCAACTACGCAGTAGGATGGCCAACCGCACCTGATTATCTTCAAGTGAACAAACCTTTATGATATATTGCGCTCTAAACCACACACCTCTGTGTCGGCTGCATCAGTGTTTCGGGATCGGTGCGTCTGCTTGTTTTCTAATCACGTGCTGGTTTAAAACGCACTGTATTTTTGAATAATTGATTGATTGATATGGGACGTTTAACGCCCCAAAACCAAAATATGTATATGAGAGATGCCGTAGTGGAGGGCTCTGGAAATTTCGACCACCTAGGGTTCTTTACGTGCATACAAATCTGAGCACGCGGGTGACAGCAAATGTCGCCTCCATCGAAAATGCAGCCAACGCAGCCGGGATTTGGTCCCGCGACCTGAGGGATAGCAGACGAGTACCTTGGCCACTAGACCACCGCGGCGGGGCGCACTGTATCTTCAATGTGCCCACCATTTGCGGCATTTGAAGGATGTGTGTACGACCTCGTATAAGTATTTCTATAAGCAAGGGCAGTAGCCAGAATTTTCTTTCAGGGGAAGGGAGAGGGGAACACTTCATAAAGCCATTGTATAATAAACGTAACACCTATTTTCATTACTTATTTGGTGTAAAACGCCTCCTTCCGAAAAAAAAAAGTTTAGGGTGGAATGAGGGGAGGGAGAGGTTAAAGAACTTTCCTAGCTGGCTACTGGCCTGATTTGCATATGTATGGTAGGACATATACAGATACAGATTGTCTTCCATCTAGTACTGAAGGGTTTCACAGCGTGCCCATCGTTCTCACCGTTTAGAAACGAGCGAGGGTAACATGTTGTGAGTCGTACAATGTTCCCCACTACATTTGCACCTCAATCACACAGTGCACAAAAATTGCATGAGGGATTTCCAGCTTCGTCTCAGAACACTGCACTGCCGACTTTTATTACGTTGACTTTGAAATCAATAAAAATTTTCTTTGTTTCAACTAATACGAGGCAGGACTCCTTTTTCTTGGAATAAACTGAAAAAAATTCCGGTAAACGCTCGCCAGTACAATTTTGACTGTCTAGAACATTTCGATGAGCTCTGAATTTAATGGCAAATATTTTCATGTTTTGGTTTTCATCGAAAAGGCATGTTCTAAGCAGTCGATGAATTATGCACTTGTTTGACTGCCATAAACTTGACGTCTAGTCAACAGCATTTCGTAGACTGCACCCGTCGCGCTATTAACAAACGACTTTTTTGCACAAGCAGCGCAATACGTCAGCCTATATAGGAACAGGGGGAATGAGACCAGGGCTGGGCAGTATCGAACACACATGTAGTTTAGATCCTCTTTGGGTATGATTTATATGTATCGCGATATGTCTCGCAAGACGATTATTCGTATCTTTATTTTCGTTACATTCGATCGTGTATCGTGTATCTTATGATAGAACATAGTGCGATTGCAACGCTACCGGGCAAAACACTCACCGCTGACTGAGCTCCATTTCTCAGGCTGGTGCTGTTGCCACTCAGCCACGAAAATAAAACTACGTGGCAGTGACAAAGTTTGGTCTTTCCACCTGACTCCTCTAGTGAGAGCATCTCGGCGATGAGTTGTGCGCTTCCCTTTTGGTGGAGCATAGCAACATGACAGAATTCGCGCAGTCTTGAAAATACATTCGCGTCATCGCCCAGGTGCCTTTCGTTTTCCTCGATTTTCGTCTTTTTCAGTTGTGTCAGACCCATGACACTTACCCTTAGCCACTTGCAAGCACCGCTTACCACACTGCGTGTGGTTATGACTGTATAAATTCCGATTCCGCTCTCCAGCTTAGCACTGCCGGCACCAATACTGCATATAATAGAAGTGTTTGCCGATTAGACCATAACTTGTCTTACTATGTCGCTTTCTTTCTGCTGTTTTTGTTCAAAGTGTTGTTTAGATGATACGATTGTTTGTACGAACACTTTATCACTTGTCCTTTTCTTGCATATTGTACATCAGCAACGGCTCTTAACTGTTTTTTTTCAGTCTTGTGAATGCAGTATGTCTTTTGTAGAGTGCACCAAAAATAAGATTTTGATTTTATCCTTACTTTTAACTGTCTACTTTATTTTTGCTACTGCTTACACAGTTATGTTCGCTTGAGCTTCCACTTACGCCAAGGCAACTTTGGCAGCGATGATATCTTTATGTGAGCGTGTATTTATTATAGAGCACCAACCATTCCGCTTACTAATTGGTATAACGTCTAAATTGAGTCTGCATTATTAACTGGGTACAATAAGGAACCAACTTGAAGATACTGGACATGACATTTGTGACACAATCTTATCTTAAATGATTCGTTCTTTTGAAGAACCTCTCGTCGAGCCATTTGAGCCGATTTTCTATAGGCACTACTCTTCGAGATGTCATTGAGGTCACAGAAGACTACCGAAAATCATCCCGACTTCGATGATTGCTGCCTAAATACCTGCGGATATTGTACAGCCCCAAGCTCAGGGGCCCCAAACCGAAAAGTTTGAGGCCTGTAGAGGAAGTCGAAATCACTCTCAGGACACATCAAGGCGGTGTTATCACCAGGGTGGACACTCTCTACGTTCCATGTATAATGATTAGATCGAATGGCTCAAATAACTAGGCGATACTCAAGCTCACCGAGAAAACGGACAACGCACTTAAGTCGATAAGAATGGTTGCCAACAGACAGCAAGGACTACCCGAGGAGAACCTCATCGAGTTGGTGCATTCTTTTGTGGTGTGTCGCGTCAGCTATGTCACGGGACTGCTCAACTGGTAGAGTTCGTAGCTGGACAAACTCAACACATATAATAAAAGCGCTGAAGAGACTTCGCACACTCTTCATGTACACGAGCTTGAAGAGGCGGCTCCACCTCGGCGTGCACAACACGCTGGACGAGATATCTGAGTAGCAAGACAGGGAGCTTTTTACTAGGCTTTCAGCCCCAGTGCCGGAAAAAACATCCCGGGTTAACATGGAGTTCACACGACATAAATCGGCCCCAGGTACAGCATCATTCCTCGAGAACAGAGAGAATGCATACTACCATTGCACCCACAGCTCAGAATGTCCACCTTGAGTACAATATAGGCAGACGAAGAGCTAGGACTAAAGCGTTCCTGGAGCATGCCCACGAACATGCCCGGAAAGTTGCTGTTTCATCGATAACGCACGCTACCCAAACACAACACTATTCTCGCACTCACCGTTGATCGAGATGGGAAAGATAACATCTCCTCGAATAGAGGGGAGGTTTCATGCCTTGACTCTCGCACCTCGAATGAGAGCCTTTCTGCTTCTGTGTAAACAAGCTCATTTCTGTCTCTCGTTCTCTACAAACGCCTCGAAGGTCCTGACCACAATGGCCGAGGTTGCTGAAGAGGTCGGAATAAGCTTGCCCTGCGAGACGATGGCAAAAGAGCAGTGTATACAGCGACTCGAAATCGGCGGACCCCTTACATATATCCTATATATGAACTTATATAAAAATTCTCATAAATGGCTACATCAGGAATTGGGCATATCTGGCTTTATATGGCTCAGTGACGGTCGAGCTAGCAGCGATTGATGTCACCCTTAAGTACATACAAGAAGGGTTACCAGCATCAAAGGTTGTCATCCTCACGGACTCTCGTGGCGCCCTTTGCAAACTCATCAGCAAGGAGACCGACAGCCCTTTTCGAAGCGGTATCAAGGAATCTGTCAACAATATTCTTTCACGTGGGGTATGCCTAGCTACACGGTGGGTACCTTCGCACGTGGGCATTGCGGGCAATGAAGAAGTGGATCGCCTTGATTCGTCATGCAACCATGATGACTGCGACTGTCCGGGAATTCCATGTACGATGGACAACGCTCGTCCGCGGATACGCCGACACCTCCCAAAGCAGCACCCACACAAGCGTGTGGCAAACGCATCGTTGTTTCCCATGTTTGTGACCATGGCTTGCCTCATCGTACCAGAGCGCTGTTGTACAAACTAAGAGGGGGCTCTGTGCTGGTGCGTGAACAATTACACCGTCAAAGACGTGTGGACAGTACTTTGTGCATAGCTTGTGGCTCCTGCGAAACACTTGAGCACCTCGTAGTGCACTGTGCTACATTTGCTACGCAGCGAGATTTGTTGATTAGGGAATATACATTCCTAGGACTTAAGTCGACGACTTCAGAAGACTACCTCTTTTTGAGAGTTTTGCTTCCCGACGCAACCAGGCCCACCGAGCTCTCCTTACACTTTTGAACCAAATGAACCTGACAACTCGTTTGTAGACGGTTTTCTGATACTTTTTATGTATTTTTAAACTTATAATTGTGTAAGTCTTCCTCATCTTTCCTCTACTTTCTCCTCTTCTTTCCTCTTTCTTCCTTCCTATCTTTACTTCCTCTATTTCATCCCTTCTCCCGAGAGAGTGAGCAGGCGTTGTGCCTCTCTAGGTGGCAGTTGCCAGCTCGCTCTGTCCCTCTTTCCTCTGGGTCCTTTTGTATCTATGTATACGAATCCAATAAATAATAAATAACACCGTAGCAACAACTTCTTTTTGAACGCCGTGCTACGAATTGCCTTAGCATATCACATGAAAGGTATGAACTTCTTTAAAAACACAAAAAGGATTGAGAGAAATAAACGCTTCCCTGCTTGTGAGTATCGATGGGTGAAGTGGCATTCGTTCTCTACAGATTAATGGGATGTGCTTTTTTGTGATGGGGGAAATGCACTACACTGAATCAGAATGTGCAGAACGGTGACTCGTTCACCGCATTTGTCACACATGGCTGGATTCCAACTGGATGGAAGGTATGAGTGCACTGTGCAAGTGTGTCCGATTCTTAGCCGTGCACTAACTTGTTTGCGGTGTGAATTTTATACTGGTGGTCAGTTGGTCAGTTACTAAGGTGCGGCTTAGTAACGTATAATTAATTTTGTGTGTATATCACAAGTTTTCAGCCAATAAGCTCTGAGCTTTCGTCTAAGGAAGTGTTTTAAATGAAGCGCAGGCATAGCTGCGGGTGTATTGCCAGTGCTTTTATTGTGGGTGGAGCAAGCTAAGGGTATACATCGTCCAAGCGGGATGCTGTGCAAGGCAGTCCAGATTTATACACAACTATATTGGCAGTCGAACGGGCCAACTACGTGGCGGAGAGGTTAAGCCTATCTGTGCCGACGTGGGAAACGTGCGCTACCTGCTATTTCACGCCGGGATGGACCTAAATGATGTTTTTTTATACTTTACTACTTTTCAACGAGCAAGTCTTTATGCCAGAGTCTACAAAGAGTTTAGAAGTGCATTTTCATCACGGATAAGATGTTGCTTCAATGAATGACAATAAATGAGAAATTCAAGTCCTTAATAAAAGAGCTTCCACTGCCAGGTATTGATCCTCAACTGCTCTGCCCACAAACGGCTTGCGGCTGATGCTCTCTCAACAGAGCTGTCAAAGTAAACAAAAGACGCTCAACAAACACCCAATTATATATATATATATATATATATATATATATATATATATATGTGCGTGTGTGTGTGTGTGTGTGTGTGTGTGACGCTACGATGGATGGGCGAAGTGGCCTGGCCCACGCTACCTTCTTACGTCACATGATTCCCCCTCCCCCTGAAGAAGTCGCGTCAGACACTTAACAAAAAAACAAAACCGCAGAGTGTTAAAGCGAAAAATGTCAAAATGCGCCGTAGTTCCATTAGGGAAGAGAGCTCCTCAACTCGCACCACAAAATCCACAGCTGAGGGAAACAGTCCGCTCATATCTAAGAGAACTCGGATGTACGAGGCTGACGGTTGCGTCCTGGATGGCATAAACACACCATGGAGATGTGCACTGGTGATGACATCGGTTGGGTTCTTGTGAGGAACGGGCAAGGTTGGGAGTCCCTGTAGCATTTCAGGTTCGAATGTCGAAAGCGTCGAATAGTGTGTCGTGGCGGGAACAGACGGCGTGCTTCCAGTTTGCGAGTGCGATGGTCGCGGCTGACGGAATGGTGTCTTGGTTTGTGTGCTCTACAGATAATGCCTTTTCGTCTCTTTCGTCTTTTTCTGTGAACTAAGGATTCAGGCGAACCGTAAGAATTCTGAAACTCTTGCTAGGTTGGAAGCCAGTTCTAATCAGACATGTCGTCTCATCAGACGAATAGCAAACAGGCATGCTGCGATAAAGGAGGCGAACCTTCTTAGATTAGTGCCGACCTTCATAATAAGTAGGATAGTGTACGTGGCACCTTATTTAAATATAAACCAAGCGGACCGGGGCAAACTAGACACCATTATCAGGAAAAGTGTGAAAGTTGCGCTCGGACTTCCCCCAAACAGGTCAACTGACAGACTTATGAAGTTGGGCGTGTCTAACACACTCGATGAGCTAATTGAGGCTACTGTGACTGCACAACATCAAAGACTACTCGGATCTAAAACGGGGAGAGCAATATTAAAGAGATTGGGCTATGAGCCCATGCGTGAGCAAGCGTGTTCAAAAGACATACCGATACAGATCAGGGACAGGATAAAGATACCTCCGCTACCCAGAAATATGAACCCTACCTTTCACGAAGGCAGGCGTAATGACAGAGGCTATACAGAGGCATTACAATCCAGGTACACCGGTCGACAGGACGTCGCGTATACGGACGCTGCGGAATATGAAAGCAAAGCGGCACACACGGTAGTGGCGGTCAGGGAAGATGGTTGCCTGATTGCGTGCTGCACAGTCCTTGGTGTCGAGGCTGTAGAGGCCAAGGAAGAGGACATAGCTTTGGCATTCAGCCAAAATGAGGTCAGGGTGGTCATCAGCGACTCCAAAAACGCGGTGAGAAATTATGAATCGGGAAGGGTGACGGAGACTGCCGTCCGTATATTAAACATGGTAGGAGTACCCAAAGAGCGGGTTCTGCTTGTCTGGGCTCCAGCTCACCAAGGACTTAGAGGGAACGAGGAGGCTCATTCAGTCGCCCGAGGTCTCACCTACCGGTCGACCCCTGGAACCTCCCAAGTTACCCAACAAAGAAGCGAGTATATGCGCACAAACTATGAAATCGTCGTACACTACAGGCTGAATCGGCAAGTATACCCGAGCGCGGACAACTCACTAAGTAAGGAAAACGAGGTTTTGTGGCGAAAGTTACAGACCGGGGTTTTTCCTAACCCCGCACTTTACAGCAAGTGGCACCCCGCAGTTTTCCAGTTCCAGTGTAAATTTTGTGATGAGGTAGCAAATTTTGTGCACATGGTGTGGACATGTCGAAGTCAAAACGATGATTCTCACACTGTAGAATCCTGGGAGGTCCTGCTCTGCAGCCCAGATCCCAACGTCCAGCACGACATTATCAGTCAAGCCCTTGCTGCTGCCGCGTCCCAAGGGATTCCGGCTGACAGCTAGGGGCGACGGGCCATGCCTGAACAATTGACTGACTTTTTAATAAAGTTTTTTCTCTCTCTCTCTCTCTTGAGCTGTAATCTTAGGCGCAGTTTTGATTCCTTGTGCCAAAGGCGTTTGTGGCGCCGATACCTTATGCATATGTGCCTCACGTCTTGAGTTTGCTTTAAGACGCTCGCTTTGCATCGTCGTCGTTGTTGCCGTACCTGTTGTAGTGTCTTGAATCCTTCGACTCACTTTTGCTGGAATTGCTGCGGTTGTACTGGAACGTGCTGAGGTGGGAGGGCTTCTTGAACATCATGCTGATTTTCTTTACAAATTGATGTAGTGTCCAGTTGGCAGCTGGTAGTGTGTGGGCTGTTGTAACGCTTTTCAGGCAGTGAATTTGGTAGGACGGATTTAACTGGAGGAACATCAGAAGTGCCTGCGACAGCATTCATTACGTAGGCTTTTGGCACCAGGCAACCTGTAAGAGCTGCTTCTGAGCCTCCTGTGTTTTGGCTGTGCTCTCAATGGTGGCTCCGCAATAGGCGTGGTTTGGTCAGATTCTAGTTGCGAATGACTGCCTTTCTGTGCACCAAGCTATGTGAGCTCTTCTGGCGCAAGAAACTGAACTCTAGGTCCCGGACTTGACTGTGTATGTTCCAAGCTTCTCTGCTGTATTGTGGCCATAGTGAACGTGTGAGAGGCGAGGTGGGCTTCGAAGTGTGGCAGCTTGGGTAGTTGGTATGGCATGACGATAATTATAGTGCAAGAACAAAACGACGACACAGAGACAAGGACACGTGGGCGTTGTGAGCGACCGAAGATCCACGCGATGGAAAGGCAGAAGGTTGGTCAATGCGTGAAGGCTGCTTTTGACTGTGACGACCGAGTGCGGTTGTCTGTGGATAGTGGGTTATAAGGAAGTCTTCATCATAGTCGTCATTGTATTCTTCAAACCAAACGATCATTTCTTGTTTGATTTTTCCCATGACACGTCGTTTTGAAATATGTGGGTGAGATAAAATTTAAACGCCTCACCAGAGATGTAGTCGGTAAAGTTAGTGACCATCTCCCGTTCCGACCATGATGCAGCGGTAGCGTGGAGCTTAAACAGGTTGAACCAGTCCTATACAGGTCAATCGTCCGCTGTTCCAGTGTACTTGCGGATGAGAAGGTCAGTCGATAATTCCGTCATGATGGTTGCGACGGTGTCCAGTGGCAATGCACTTCCGTGGTCCGTATTCGGTCACGGCGTCTTGCTGAGGTATTCAATAATAATGGTGGTTGATGAAGTGGTTGCGAGGTCTTCATCCTGTCGACTCGTATGACGCTATGATGAATGGGCGACGTGGCCTGGCTCATACGCTCTGTTTATTCTATTGTCACTTCTTCCTCCTCGGCTTCTTCTTCCAACCGTCGCTACCTTCTAACGTCACACACACACACACACACACACACACACACACACACACACACACACACACACACACACACACACACACACACACACACACACACACACACACACACACACACATATATATATATATATATATATATATATATATATATATATATATATATATATATATAAGATGTGAAGAAAAGAAGACGCATCTTTGGCAAGCAACATCGCCACCGCTTGGGTACTGGGTGCTGGGCTTCTCTCGCTCGGCTCGTGCTGATCATCGCCGGCATCTGCAGAGATTACCCTGTTAGCCTATTGTTAATATTTACGGCTACGAGACTACCTGAATGCCTGACTGAACACACTTGATGATCCTGCCGCCCGGTTCTTGGCCGATCCCCCTTTGTGGGCGAGTGCCAGCAAAGCCGAAGGTTCCTCATCATCATCATCATTGACCGTTGCTCTTGCCCGAACGTGTTTCATCGTAGGACCACCGTCGCAACAGTCGCCAATAAACCCTTTTTCAATTGCTGGAGGGTGCTGCCATTCGCCGTCGCCTAAACCTGGAGCTGCGCAACCGAACGCTACCTCCCATCATGGCTACCAACAACGCGCAACCTGGCTCTTCCACTCCATCCCCCAGCAACCCTGGCGTTCTTCGTTTGCGAGAGCCCAAAGTCTTTAGCGGAGCTGATGAGACCGACGTGGAAGACTGGTTAGCTAACTACGAACTGGTGAGCGCAAACAACAAGTGCGATGACGCGGACAAACTGACTAACGTCATCTTTTACCTCACTGACGTGGCCGAAATGTGGTATAACAACCACAAAAACGACATTACGACGTGGTCCATCTTCAAAACGTCATTAGCTGACGTTTTCGGTCGACCCACTGTCCGCAAGTCGAGAGCCGAACAACGCTTGCGGACTCGCGCACAGAAGCCATCTGAATCGTGCACCAGTTACATCGAAGACATTATTGGTCTTTGCAACCGTGTGAACAACGCCATGCCCGAGTCGGAGAAGATTTAACACATCCTAAAGGGATAAATGACGGCGCATTTCAGATGCTCCTGGCGCGCAATCCTGCCACCGTTGCGGAACTTGTGACTTTATGTCAAAGTTTCGATGAGCTGAGGAAGCAGCGCACCCTGACTCGGCCGTTTTCCTCACACGCTGACTCACTATCTAGTCTTACCTCTGTTCCTAATTACTCAACAACCCTGCAAGAGATCCAAGACTTTGTGCGTGAAGAAGTAGCTCGGCAGCTGTCATTGATTCCCTTCACGCAACAGCCGCCGTCCTCTCGTCTGCCCTCACCACTCCGCGACGTTATTGCCGAAGAGGTAGCTCAGGCTGTTCCCATCGCTGCCCGCCAGCAGCCTGTGGCCATGCCTGTTTCCCATGCGCCGGCTATGCAGCCCGTGGCCACGCCTCTTACTTAAGCCTAGGTGGTACGCAGCAGACCCTGCACGCAGCTTTTGCCACCCATGCCTGCTGTTGCTCCCCACTCTACCCCTTTTTCGACACCTTGGGCCGCACCGCGAGTCAGCAATTCCTGGCGCACTGCTGACAATCGACCGATCTGCTACGCCTGCGGTACTCTAGGACACGTGGCACGATATTGTCGTCGTCGCTTCCAATCGCAACACAACGCTACTTGGCCGTTACCGTATGACCCGCAGCCCACGCACCTACCCGCTCCCTATCCTTCACCACAGTATGGCTACACTAATCTTCCCGAGTCTCAGTCACCCCAGCCCCCAGCTCCGACTCACTCTCCCCGGTCGTCATCTCCTCGCAGGCGATCTCTGTCCCCAATGCGTCCCCGACCCGCTTCCTCCAACCGCGAAAACTGAACGCCGCAGTTCCAGAGGCAAGAACTGCGCCATCATCGAAATGCCCAAGTCCTCGCCCTTCACCTGCTAATGTCGTCGCCGTATCTGTCGATGGTGTTTCTACCTATGCCTTCATCGACACAGGTGCTGCCGTTTCTGTTATAGCCGCCCAGCTCTGCCGCTCCCTACGCAATGTGACCACGCCGCTCTCTGGACTATCGCTTCGTACGGCTAGCGCACAACCAGTTCGACCTCTCGGCACCTGTACAGCCCGCATTTTCATCCAAGGCTCTATCTACGTTGTCGAGTTCATCGTCCTTTCGGTGTGCTCACATGACGTTATCCTCGAGTGGGACTTCCTGTCACATCATCATGCCGTCATCGACTGCGCACGCCCTGAAGTTCAATTTTCGCACCTGTCTGACAAACCTTTGCACGAAACTTTTGAGCGGTCCCCAAAACTCGTCGTACGTGAAGACACTGAAATTCCGCCAGCCTTTCTTGCCGTTGTCCCTGTTTGCTGCGATGACCATAATGACGGAACAGTAATGTTTACACCTTCCGACATTTTCATGAGCCGCAGAGCCGTTTCCTTGCCTTTCACTACACTCGATGTCACTGCGGGCCGAAGCAATATTTTTGTCCACAACCCCCTTTCTGCATCGCTAACGCTACTTGCCGGCGAATGTCTCGGTCGAGTGGAGTACCTCGATTCCTCTTTATTTCTTAACATGCCAGACGAATCGTGCAGTAGCGCCTCGACCGAACTTCATGGCCTTTCCCCACTGGAATGCTCATCGAGTGACACCTTCTCGAGTTCCATCGCCGACACCTTAAGTGCCCATGAATGCACCGAGCTTCTTAATCTCCTCCAGCACTTCGCGAATTCATTCGACGTTTCTCAGCCGCAATTGGGTCGGACTTCCGCAGTGCACCACTACATTGACACCGGTTCGCACCAGCCATTGCGTCAAACACTGTACCGTGTCTCTGCTGCAGAACGTCACGTCGTCAACGACCAGGTCGAAGAGATGCTACGCCGTCACGTTATTCAATCATTGCACAGTCCTTGGGCATCTCCTGTCGTTCTAGTTTGAAAGAAGGATGGATCAATTCGACTTAGCGTCGACTACCGGCGATTAAACAAGGTGACGCAAAAGACGTCTATCCATTACCGCGCATCGATGATGCCCTTGACAGCCTTCAAGGAGCCGAATGCTGCTCCTCCTTAGACTTACGACCTGGATACTGGCAGGTTCCTATGACAGAAGCTGATCGCCAAAAAACTGCGTTCATTACACCAGATGACCTGAACGAATTTAACGTAATGCCATTTGGGCTTTGTAATGCTCCTGCCACGTTTTAACGCCTCATGAACAACACACTGCGTGGACAGAAGTAGTCTGTGTGTCTATTCTACCTCGACGACATTGTCGTTTGTCGTTTTCTCTCCCGATTTTCCTACACATCTGCTTCGGCTCCAACTGGTTCTGACGTTTTTTTACCAACGCTGGGCTCCAACTGAACCTTAAAAAGTGCGCTTCGCCACGCGACAGCTGTCCATCTTAGGGCACATCGTGTCCAAGCATGGTGTTCGACCTGACCCTGCGAAACTGCGAGCAGTCGCTGAGTTCGCGAAACCTACTACACTGAAAGAATTACGCCGTCTTGTCGGACTATGCTCGTACTTCGGCGCTTCGTGCGAAATTTTGCGTCGATCATGTCGCCACTGACCAACCTCCTACGCGGTGATGCAGACGTTTCATCCTGGTCTTCTGACTGCGACGTTGCGTTTGCGACGCTCCGTAGTCTGCTAACATCTCATCCAATTCTTCGGCATTTCGACCCAACAGCTGCAACGGAAGTTCACACAGACGCTAGTGGGGTTGGTCTAGGCGCCGTCCTCGCCCAACGCAAGCCGGGCTACTCCGAATACGTCGTCGCTTATGCGAGTCGCACACTTACTAAAGCTGAGGCCAACTACAGCGTCACTGAAAAAGAGCGCTTGGCGCTAGTGTGGGTGCATCGAAAGTTCCGCCCTTATTTGTACGGTCGCCGATTCGACCTGGTAACGGACCACCATGCACTTTGTTGGCTCGCCTCATTGAAAGATCCTTCTGGCCGCCTAGCTTGGTGGGCACTGCAAATCCAGGAGTACGACATTCGTGTCATCTATCGCAGCGGACGCAAGCATTCTGACGCCGACGCCCTGTCGTGTTCGCCTTTACCTCCCGACTCGGCCCGCGGAAACACTGGTACCAACTCCGTCGCATCTCTCGACCTCGACTCCTTTACCAGTGAACAACACAAGGACCCATGGATCGCTTCTCTTTTTAAATTTCTCTCTGGATCGTCAACCACTGCGGAACCACGATCTCTCCGACGTCAAGCTGCTCATTTCGCCATTCGTGATCGGCTGCTACACCGACGCAGCTACGCTTCCGAAGGTCGTAAGTGGCTCTTCGTTGTCCCGCGCAGCTTGCGATCTCAAATCTGCGCCTCCTTTCATGACGATTCCCAATGTGGTCATGCCGGAGTTTTCAAAACTTACGAACGCATTCGCCTTCGCTTCTACTCGCGCGGAATGTATAATTTCGTTCAAAAATTTGTTATGGGCTGCCCTGACTGTCAACGCCGCAAATCACCGCCTTTCCACTCGTCCGGTGCACTTCAACCGCTTTCATGCCCTGCCAAACCTTTCGATCGGATCAGAATTGATCTCTATGACCCTCTACCGACAACATCAGATGAAAATCGGTGGATCGTAGTCGCTGTAGACCATTTAACACGCTACGCTGAGACCACCGCCCTTCCAAGTGCCACTGCGCGGGACGTAGCATCCTTCATCCTTCATCGCTTCATACTACGACATGGTGCACCTCGAGAACTACTAAGCGACCGAGGTCGAGCTTTCCTATCAGAAGTCGTCACGTCTTTGCTTTCTGAATGCCATGTTGTTCATCGCAAGACCACGGCGTACCACCCGCAGACTAACAGGCTCACGGAAATATTTAACCGCACCCTTGGCGATATGCTCGCCATGTATGTGACATCCGATCATACTAACTGTGATCGCATTCTTCCATTCATCATGTTCGCATATAACAACGCGACACAGTCTACCACTGGATTTTCACCTTTCTTTCTTCTTTATGGACGCGAACCATCCCACACCATCGACACTCTCCTTCCATACCGTCCTGACGCATCTGAACGCCCATCTGTGTCCGAAGCTGCCCGAAATGCGGAAGAGTGCCATGAACTCGCGCGCACCTTTACGTCACAAGAGCAACAGCGCCAGAAAGAAAACAACGCCGACTCTTCACAAAGCCCCAGCTATTCCCCGGGATCACTTGTATGGCTGGCTGTTCCTTACCAATCTCCCGGCATTTCCTCAAAGCTCGTTCCAAAGTACGAGGGCCCATACGGCGTTTTGGAGCAAACCTCGCCGGTCATTTTTCTCATCGAGCCACTTTCCCCATCTGACGACATGCGCTGGCGTGGACGTGACAACGTCCACGTCGCCCACCTTAAGCCATATTATAGCCCTCTGCCTCCAAACTCTTAGGTCGCCAGGATGGCTCTTTTTCGGTGGGGGCAAATTGTGAAGAAGAAAACGCATCGTTGGCAAGCAACATCGCCACCGCTTGGGTACTGGGTGATGGGCTTCTCTCGCTCGGCTCGTGCTGATCATTGCCGGCATCTGCTTGACCGTTGCTCTTGCCCGATCGTATTTCATCGTAGGACCACCGTCGCAACAGTCGCCAATCAACCCTTTTTCGATATATATATATATATATATATATATATATATATATATATATGATCTAAGAGGTAATGATGCCAAGGAAAGTATAGGGGAAGATATTAGACCGAATTGTAATGTAACAAAGAAGAAAGAAAAGTGGGTGAAAAGATAATTTGCCGTATGCAGGATCCAAACCTGCGACCTTCGAATGACGCGTTCGATGCTCTACCTCTTGAGCTACCACGACAGCCATCCCCCCAACCACTTTATTGAGTTTATATGCGAATTAAACGTGGGAGTGTCAGTCAGCGCCACCAGTAGCCATAGGGGCGAGTGTGGCACACTCTTTTGAGCCTTTTTGGCGTAACGTAGCGCGTGAACTTATTACGAGTGGGCAGCTGACCAATACTCCCTCGTATATAACCTAAAGGCACTAAGTCTGCCTAAATGAGACCCTTGTTAATTAATTAGGGAAAGAAGTGTATACTTAAGCGCTCGTTTTTCCGTGTTTTTCACAATAATAATGAGTTGTAACAGATAATAATGCCAAGGAAAGTATAGGGGAAGATACTAGGCCAAATTGTAATGTAACAAATAAGAAAGAAAAGTGCGTGAACAGATAACTTGCCATGTTCAGGATCCGAACCTGCGACCTTCGAATGACCTGTTCGATGCTCTACCACTTGAGCTACCACGACAGCCATCCCCCCAGCCACTTCATTGGGTTTATATGTGAATTAATTGTGGGAGTGTCAGTGACAAAGGAGAAACTCTACCCACGGATCCTGGGTAGAGTTCGGATCCTGCCCACGGCAAGTTATCTTTTCACTCACTTCTCTTTCTTCTTTTACAATACAATTCGGTCTAGTGCCTTTCCCTGTACTTTCCTTGGCATTATTGTCTTTTAGATGTCATTATTATTGTGTAAAACACGGAAAAACGAGCCCCTAAGTATACACTTGTTTCCTTACTTCATTACGAGGGTCTCGTACAGGCAGACTTAGTGGCTTCAGGTTGTATACGAGGGACTATTGGTCAGCTGCCCACTCATAATAAGTTCACGTGCTAGGTTATACAAAACAGGCTCAAAAGAGTGTGCTACACTCGCTGCCATGGCTACGGTTGGCGCTGGCTGACACTCCCACGTTTACTTCTCATATAAACCCAATGAAGTGGCGGGGTGATGGTTGTCGTGGTAGCTCAAGTGGTAGAGCATCGAACGCGTCATTCGAAGGTCGCAGGTTCGGATCCTGCCCACGGCAAGTTATCTTTTCACCCACTTTTCTTTTTTGTTTGTTACATTACAATTCGGTCTATTATCTTCCCCTATACTTTCCTTGGCATTATTGTCTGTTAGATCTCAATATTATTGTGTAAAACACGGAAAAACGAGCCCTTAAGTATCCATTTCTTCCCTTCACACACACACACACACACACACACACACACACACACATATATATATATATATATATATCAAGTTTATTTTATCTCGCTCGGTGCTCTCTGTTCGTGGGGTGGCGCCGTGCCGCCGTCTTCGAGCAATGACGAGAAGTGATGTGGCATGACGCTTACTAGCACCGATAAAAAATCTGTAGGTCAACGACGCATGTAAAGCATGTCGTCACAAATTGCGCACCAGCTCACAATTTTGGAGGTCATGGTTGAAGCGTCTCGACAGAAACAACAATGAATAGATGGTAAAACATTGTTTCGTCAGAAAGCAACAGCGGATGATTCCGTGTTAGATGGCCATCAGCCCAACGCTGACAGTGACCTCTGTGGCCCATTATACGACCCTTGTATGCACGACTGGGTCTAAGCTAGTCAACACGGCCTCCCAGTGCTCAGTGTAGGGATCACCTATAATAGCCGCCAGAGGCGACACCATGCTACATTCCCAAAGTATGTGATCATATGTTGTCACTGTCTTTCAACATTCGCAAAGTGGCTTTATTTCCTGCGGATATCTTTTGTTCAACACGTAAGGGCTGGTAAAAGATCGCGTCTGCAGTTTTCTCCAGACGCATTCCTGCGCCTTTGTCAATCACTTGTGCACACTTGCCACGCGGGGAGTCGCCCTTGGCAACACTTCTAAAACCTTGCCCGATTTATGCGCCACTTCAGTTACGTGCCACTCTAGGTATGCTTCTTGGATTTTGCTTCGTGTTAGCGCGTAACGGCTAATATTTGGAGAAGTGTCTTTCCACATTCACCAACGGTGTTACGTCGTTGACGGCATCGAGTGCGATAACAATGATGTTGCGACCAGCGCCTGGGCTCAAAAAGAAGTGGCGTTCTTTTGATCCTCAAAAGGGTCATCGGACGGCTGCCGGCCTATATCCGCCTTGCATCGTGCTTTTGTCCTTTTTAGCCGGGAAGTGGGGCGCCGTGCCGTGAGTTGCCACATAAGCCGCCTCACGAGGCGACAAGTGTTTACGTGGTAGCAACACCCTCCTTGAAAGAGAGAGCAGTTGCCGCCGCCAATCGCCCCGCTAAATGAGCGAGCAGTTTGTCAGACTCTTTGAGCTACTGTGGCAGCCCTTTCGATGTATGCTGATTCATATGATTTATTGATATGCCGGATTTAACGTCCCCAAACCACTATATTATGAGATACGTCATAGTGCAGTGCTTCGGAAATTTTGACCACCTGGGCTGTTTGAACGAGCTCCCAAATCTGAGCCCACGGGCATACAGCATTTTCACCTCCATCGAAAATGCAGCCACCGCAGCGGGGATTCGATCCCGCGACATGCTAGTCAGCAGCCGAGTACTTGAGCCACTAGACTGCTACGGCGAGGTTTTTTTTATTTATGCTGTTGTGAGCTTGGCACTCCTCGCCCAGCAGCACACACATGACAAGGAAAAGCCACGTTGGTGCCACATTACAGTGCAGTGACCACGCCTCCGTAGTGGTCGCGTAATTCAATGTCACCTTCGCAGGTAGTGTGTGCCCCGTGATTGGACACTGCAATATGCCTCCGTTCCCTGATCTAGGGATCTGAGCATAATAATAAGCCATTCGACTTATTTTAAGGGAGCTCATTATGTACATGGTGTAAATAAACCCTCTTTTGAGTTCACCTACCTTCTTCCTCGATGTATTCATCCTCGATATCCGGTGCCTGCAAAGGCTGGCCGCAACAACTGAATGGCAGCGTTGGGATGAGACTCAGCGACGAAGAACGACATGGACCGGAAATCAGCCGAAAACTCTAGCCTTGGAATTCGGGGCGACCGCATCAGCGTACCACGACCGCACGTAATTGGATGAGGGCCTGGCTTTGCGCTTGAGTTATATCGAGTCTATAGCCTAAACACGTTAGAAAATAGATGTGACGAACAACTGCCTAGCCACTGTGGTACTTATCTGAGCCCCAGAGCAGCATTCGGTGATTATCTGAGCTACTAGGTAAAGCAGAAAAGCTTAGACAATTCAGTAGGAAAACGTGTGTGAGTTTTGCAGTAGTTTTACCGTACGTTGCGGGAAAGCTTTGGGATGTTGAAAAGTGCAGAAGAGGGCGAAAGAAGAGGGGGAAAAACTGACAGCTTTGCCGCAAAGGCGAAGCAGTGAACGCAATAGCAACAATTTTAAAGGTCACGCGCAGAATGAAAAGCAGATATAAACGTGCCCCACGTTTCTTTACACAAAATACGAACGAAACGTACTCACAGGTGCAGATGCACGCGAATAAGGGTCCCATTTGTTGCTTCGCTGAGTCTGAAAAGTGCGCGCTTTACGCGAATGGAGACTGAAATGATTGCACGGACCTTCGTGCGCCCAGTAATTACAGCAGTATTGTTCTACGTAAACCCCTAGGCTAGTCAAGGCTTACAATCCTCCCCTCCTCGCCACCGCGAGATAAGGGCACGTGAGGGAGCGTCGCTCCCCTTGTTGAAGCTGGGCGAAGTACAGCTTGCCGTTTGAGTTTTGAAGAACGTTCTCCAGTTTAGCTCAGTGGTTAACGGCTCGCTTTTATGACGCAGAGGTCCCGCATTCGATTCCATGCACCGGAGTGCTTTTTTCTAGATTTTTTTCTTTCTTGAGTTTTCGTATATATAGATACGTATACATATACGGTGCATGACACTGACGCGGACGCCGGCGGCAAAATCCACCAGAGAGTGTTTACATAATTGCTATCTCAACAAAAGGTAGATTGATATGTGGCGTTTAACGTCCCAAGACCACCATATGATTATCAGAGACGCCGTAGTGAAGGTCTCCCAAAATTTTGACCACCTGGGGTTCTTGAACATGCATCCAAATCTGACCACACGGGCCTACAAAATTTCTCCCTCCATCGGAAATGCGGCCGCCGCAGCCGGGATTTGATCCAGCGACCTGCGGGTCAGCAGCCGAGTACCTTAGGCACTTGACCACCGCGGCGGGGCAAGCAGGTAAAAAACGGTAGAGGGGCAGTTGATCACGTGAGACTGCTTGTGTGGTTAAGCTTTTGGTCTCCGCTGTAGAATTTGCCGGGCTTCAGTTTCTCCTGACCCAGAATCGAAACTGGTAAGTTTGTGTTTTGTCACTGAAGAGCGAAAGCAGAGTAGCCGTGATAGACCTGACGAGATTGACAAGAGATAACCTGCTAAACTTGTGTTGAGATCTTTGCCTACAATTTGGCGATGGTATGCCTGCATCTCAACTCCGTTAAGTAATTCTCGAAAACAAAAGTAACCAAGAACGTATCGAGTACTGCGGGAATATGTACTTATTTGAACAGGAAAGTACACACAAAGAAAAACAGGAAGAGAGAGAGAAGGTGAAAAAAATAAACAGGAAAATGGACTACAGAGGGTGTATAAAAAGGAAAAAAACACAAAAAGACGATGCAAGTGTTAAACGAGGAGATTGTAAGACCACATCGCACGTTAGATACAAAATAGTAGAGTGGTCAATTTTCAGAGCTGTCTGAAGTCCGACAGTCTGTAGATTGAGAAAAAAAAACTATTTGTACCTAAATCATTTACACTGCGTGGGCAAGACAGCTAACAAAACCAGCGAGAGTGCTGGTGAGCAAGAGGTGCTTGTTGGAGGCTCAGAAATGCACAAAAAAAGAGTGGTGTAGACGGAAGCTGCGGTGCCGAGTGAGCAGTGCGACAAGAACACAGCTCAATTGAAGAAAAGCATTAGCCGTTTGAATGTAGTAAGCCGAACTAAACATTTGTCATCAGAGCCAAAGTGGTGTTGCATGCGTCTGAGCCTTCGGAGGAGGAGAAAAAGAAGCGTACGTTGGGCGATCACGCACACAAATTGAGGGGACCAGCTAGCCTTCCGTCGTTCCATCCAAGGCACTTTCGATGAGGCATGGGAGTGCAATGCCGCTGGCTCACTAGAAGAGGCTGAGCGAGGGCAAGCAAACATGTCACCAGCGAGGAGCTTGGTGGGGTTCGGAGGCGAAGCGATTAGGTTTCGTCATTGTTTCATTCGTTGTTGGCCAAGAAAGACCCACAGGGCATGACCACCGCGCGTTCGTCGGGAAAATAAAACGAGTAGACAGCCGTAAGCGTCAGAAGGTGGTCTCTAGTGAATTTTTTTGTAAATTTGGTTTTGAGGGGTCAAGTTTGTTTGGGCTATAATGTATTCTTTAAATACTTCAGCTACTATATAGTGTTTAGGTAACTAGTTTTATGTTTTTTATGTTCTTTAGGCGTATGTTTTAGATGAGCGCTGTTCGGTTGCGTAACGACACGCATGGTAGCGATTTTAAGGGTTGATACCTACGTAGACGTGAGTAAGAGTGACAGGAAAAGTTGATTACGAGTGGGCACGGGAAATCAAGAACGATTCTTTGAAGGTTTTGAGGGCTCAAGCAAATGTTTTTTTTTCAATTGCAATTATTTGGACACTTTCGCGTGAATTTAGCCGCCGGCATCGGCGTCATGCACCACATGTGTAAACGTATCTCTATATATGAAAACGCAAGGAAGAAAAAAAGCCCGGAAGAAAGAGTCCCACGCGCGGAATCAAACGTAATATCTCTGCGTCGGGAATGTGAGGCGTTAACTACTGAACCACGGAGGGGTACCTCCTTTAACGTTCAAATGGCAAGCTAAATATATCTACCACTCACCTCTGTTGGCGGGCGTTTTGGGGGAAAGGAAACTATCGTGTTTGCAGCATTATCAATAGGATGGTACAATAAGCGCGTGGCGACTATCATCTCTCACGCGTACTTTGGCCCGCGGAGAGGAGGGGAGTGGACGATCTCTCGCCCACCTTTATCTACCGGTGGGGAAGATCATACATCTTGGCTGGCGTTGGGCTTGCACTGGAACGATTCCCTTGTATTTACGGGGTGTACAAAGGTCACTGCAATCGCTGCATAGCCTCCGTTTGCGATAAGGGCGCGCTTTTCAGACACAGCAAAAAACAACTTGGACGTTTATTCGCGTTCATCTGTACCCTTGAGTACGTTTTGTGCGTTATTTGTGGGTGAGAAATGTGGATCACGTTTCAATCTGCTTGCCATTCTGCGCATGACCTTCCAATTTGTTGTTATCGCGTTTATTGCTTTACCTTTGTGGCAAAGCTGTGCCCAATTAGCCGGCGACTGCGCCGGCAGCCTCAAGGAAGCGAAACTGCCTTTAGAGTGACAGCGAGGCTACCCTCATTGACATTGCCGAGAGCGCCGACAGCTCTGATGACGAATACGTGACCGTCATGAGCCAGAAAGCAAAGCGGAGGATGCTCAGGGAATCCATGGACGCATCTGCTGAGAGGGCCCCGCAAAGCCCGCCGAGATACACTGTCCTATTCTTGCTTACGCAACCATCCATCAACATGAGACTACTGAACAGGCAAGCTGTCTCTTCGGAGCTCGAGGCACTGTTGCTGAACAGTATTAAGGATATCAGAGTAAATCACCGAAAAAAAGGTGTAGCAGTGGACGTCGCTCAAGCGCCAGCGTTAGATTCACTGAGCAAAGTCACCATCCTCGGCGGCATAAATGTTCACACTATCATTCCGCTAGGAAATGCAACTACAGGTGTAATATATATGACATCGATGTGACCATCTCTAACGACAATCTGCCGATTCCTATTAAGCCTGCTAATGATGGGCTCCAAATACTACAGGTGTGCCGTCCAGGAAAGTCGAGATGACTGAAGATAGACTTTAAGAGTGATTACCTGCCGACACATGTTAATGTGGGTCATTTCCGACATGCTTTGCGGCCATTTGTCCCTAAGCCACTGTCACACATGTCCCGTTAATTAGGGAGGCAATCGCCGGGCTAATTCCAAGAGCCGAAGTATCGGCCCCCCGAACCGCACCACGAAAGCGTGGACAATTTTAGAAGTGGTCCTTATTGGCGCGCCAGCAGACGCCGGTTGTGGCCCAAAGAACAAGTCAGAGCCGAGAGTTGATAAACAAACAAATTATATTCTCAATAATGGCAGATCGAAAACAATACACAAAAATGCACACTCCACAATAGTTGCATACAATATGTCACCAATCAAACGAATCAATCAACGTACTACACAATACAATCAGCCACACTTGAAACAACGGACACGGACAACAATACGAGCTACAATGCAGTCGCATGCATTGAACAAACAAGACACTTAAAGACTAAAGAGATAGAAAACCTATTCAGTCCAAAGTTCTTGGAACCAAAGTCGAGATGATACTCTTCCGAGAATCACTCACTCAAAGTCCAGCGTTGTTGTCGTTCCGCAGCCCTCGAAGTTTCTCTTCCAGGAAACCTCCCGTCTTCAATTGGCCACTCTTCAAACTTCAACTGCTTCGCCGGAACACGTCGGCTTCACACCCGCAGCTGTTGCCACGGGTCTTCGCTCGATAGCGGTAAACACACGCTCTTGCCTGTAGCCCGAGCCTTCACCCCTCAGGTGGAAATCCTCTTCATCTCCGGCTTCGTCCCTACGGACCAAAACCTTCGCCGACTACACGGCGGAATACCTACGCGCTCTGGCGCTCACTTCCGTCTCCTCCTGCTTTCTCGTCTCGGCCGCTCGATTAAATACCTTCCGCGCCATCTTCCAGAACGTTCTCCTCATTTCGTCGGCGCGATGCGCAGCGAAGGCTGGGGAGAGGCACGAGACCGTTCGACTGCCCTCCCCGGAGGATGATTCAACTCGGTCTGACCCCGCCTCTTTCGTTCTGGAAAAATCGAGCGCTTGCCCGGCCGCCGCTGTGGGGTGAGGAGGTTCATCGCTTCGCCGCTTCCGAGAGGAGAGGCGTCGCGCGCCCTGGGAGCCCTGGATGCTTGTTTTCTTTTTTTTTCTTTTGACCTCGTGGCGTTTCTCCCGCCTGTTGTCGCAAGAATTTGGCGGCGCGCTCATTTTTAGCGCTCGTTCTGTGACACTGCCCCCCACTTTAAGAATATTATCTCATAATATTCAAAACCACACAAACGAGCGCGAAAAGTCACCACACACTCAAAGACTGTAACATGGTCCGTCGCTCATGTCACGTCACATTCACAATAGATCGCTCAATACGATTGGACATTGTAATTCAATTACACAACACGGGAAAACACAACCACAAGCGCATGAGTACAACACTCCACCACACATTCTCAACAATACAAACGTACAAAGTTCTGTCTATACAACAGTTATACAACACTATACATCACATCATCGCACAGAACACTGACTCGCTCGACGTACACTTGAGACACAGGATAACAAGAACATTAACACAACATATGACACTCAGCCCTGCCAAACACATTCTGATTCCACCTCAGCACCTATCCTGTGTACTTCGAGCAGCGCTTGCGCCCCTTTTTTCGGTGCTCGCTCGATCTCTTCTTGTGTTTCCACGTTCTTTTTCGGCGAGCCCTTTCCAACGACGATATCTGAGGCGTCGTCTCAGCCATCGTTGTCTCTTCCGACACCGTTAACGAGTCATTACATTCGACGGGTCCTGTCTGTTTATTTACCCGCTTGATCATGCCTCTACATTTTGCCCGGCTGGCCAACTCCGTCTGCTTTACACTGTCGGTCGGTTGAGGTCGTGCCGACGCAAGTCCAGTTGCTCTGCCCGTGAACTCATTCAACACGATCATCTTCTCATTCGCTGTCTCTCGGGCCGCGGCTTCGCCTCGGGCTCTAGTGAGATCCGTCACGGGATGCTCCTCCACTGCATCTCGCGGCCGCTGTGTTGGCGAGGGCTCTACCTTCGGGTCTTCTCCCAAACATTCTGGATCACTTGGCCCTCGCGCCCCGTCGATGTTTTCGATGACAAGGTCATACAGGGGAGTCGTCATGCATAAAGCAGTAACCTTCCCGCTGAAGTACGGGGTTTCAACCTCAATTTCTGCTTCGGGAAGCAGCCGAACTGTACGATCAATTAGGCAAACCGGTTTCGTTCTGCCTGTCAACTCACTTTCCCGTACCAAATTTCTCCTCACGATAACAGTGGAGCTACCGGTATCTCTTAACACCGTAATCTTTTTGTCCGCAACTTTTCCAGGCAGCGCTGGCATTCCCTTCGTAACACCGGTTGGCTGTTTTGACATTACAGCACCCACAATAGGAATTTTCTCCCCGTTTTTCAACTCTACGAATCCATCAGTGACGGCATTATTATCGGATTTCGGTGCCCCTTGCACACAGGATACCTGGTGAGTTTGACTCACTCCGTTCCGACAAGCATCTGCTTTGTGCCCAGTCTGACCACACTTAAAACATTTTACTGCCGTAGGACTCGTAAAGATTGTTCGACAGTTTTTCGCGCGATGACCCACTCGGTTGCACAAAAAACATCGCGGAATGCTCTCTGGTGCACGCTTCTTTTCTTCGGGAGCCAATTTCTTCGAATCATCGGGGCACTCCTTCTTTACCTTGGCCAAATTAGTGCCACCTTGCGCTTCCAAGAATTGATCAGCCAATTCAAGCATGTCTTCAAGTGAGTCAGCCTTCCTCTCTTTTAAGTACAGTGACAGGCTTGGGTGGCAACTAGTAAGAAATTGTTCTCTAATTAGGAGCTCTCTAAGCTCATCGTACTCCTGTGCTGTCCCTGAAAGTTCAATCCATCTGTCGAAATAATGGCAAAGTCGGGCGGCATACTGCGTAGCCGTCTCACCATCAGCTGGCTTTCCTGTCCGAAATCTGTCCCGGAATCCTTCCACGGTAAATCTAAATCGCTTCAGCAAAGCAGCTTTCACCTTTGCGTAGTTGGCTGCATCGGTCGGCGTCAGCCTACCGTACACACTGAGCGCTTCACCACTCAAGCAGGTACTCAAAGCAGTTGCCCATTGCTGTTCCGGCCAATTCTGGCTCCTCGCAATCGTCTCAAATCTGTGGAGGTACGCGTCTAGGTCGTCCTTCCTTTCATCAAACGCTACGAGCAGCTTGCTTGGGTTCAAGCGGAAGCCGTGATCTTCCCGTTCGCTGCTTTCAACTCTAGCTTGGAC
The DNA here is from genome assembly GCF_043290135.1 of Rhipicephalus microplus. Lineage (NCBI taxonomy): Eukaryota > Metazoa > Arthropoda > Arachnida > Ixodida > Ixodidae > Rhipicephalus > Rhipicephalus microplus. Next base: position 207,580,705 of record NC_134702.1, read on the forward strand.
GGGAGTTTCCCATCGCTGTTGCAAACGGAGCCGCTCGAGTTCCATCTCGTGCTGCCGCTGCCGCTCCCTTTCCTCTCTTTCTTCTTTCAGCTGTCGCTCCTTTGCCTCTCTTTCTTCCTTCAGCTGTCGCTCCCTCGCCTCTTTTTCTTCTTTCGCCCTTTCAGCTGCCAACCTCTCTCATTCCAACTTAGCTGCTTTTTCTTCCTTGGCCCTCTCTGCTGCCAACCTCTCTCTCTCCACCGCCTCTTTCTCCTTCTGGCTTACCCATTTCCGTAGTTCGGCGCCGGAAAGAACCATCTTCTCACCAAGCGCAACTAACTTTTCGAGATCCATTGTTTCTCGCAACTCGCAAATAAAACCTTGCCGCGTGCAAAAAGTATCTGCCTAAATCAGTCTATCGGAACACTCTCCTGCCCTCGTTATTGAGAACACTGAACAACACACAAAATCGTTCCGGTAGCACTATCAACAACTCGAGGCTCTTTCTCACTACTTTGGACACACTGTGCACCAAAAGGTCCTATGTCGCGGACGCCAGATTAATTGTCACACATGTCCCGTTAATTAGGGAGGCAATCGCCGGGCTAATTCCAAGAGCCGAAGTATCGGCCCCCCGAACCGCACCACGAAAGCGTGGACAATTTTAGAAGTCGTCCTTATTGGCGCGCCAGCAGACGCCAGTTGTGGCCCAAAGAACAAGTCAGAGCCGAGAGTTGATAAACAAACAAATTATATTCTCAATAATGGCAGATCGAAAACAATACACAAAAATGCACACTCCACAATAGTTGCATACAATATGTCACCAATCAAACCAATCAATCAACGTACTACACAATACAATCAGCCACACTTGAAACAACGGACACCGACAACAATACGAGCTACAATGCAGTCGCTTGCATTGAACAACCAAGACACTTAAAGACTAAAGAGATAGAAAACCTATTCAGTCCAAAGTTCTTGGAACCAAAGTCGAGATGATACTCTTCCGAGAATCACTCACTCAAAGTCCAGCGTTGTTGTCGTTCCGCAGCCCTCGAAGTTTCTCTTCCAGGAAACCTCCCGTCTTCAATTGGCCACTCTTCAAACTTCAACTGCTTCGCCGGAACACGTCGGCTTCACACCCGCAGCTGTTGCCACGGGTCTTCGCTCGATAGCGGTAAACACACGCTCTTGCCTGTAGCCCGAGCCTTCACCCCTCAGGTGGAAATCCTCTTCATCTCCGGCTTCGTCCCTACGGACCAAAACCTTCGCCGACTACACGGCGGAATCCCTACGCGCTCTGGCGCTCACTTCCGTCTCCTCCTGCTTTCTCGTCTCGGCCGCTCGATTAAATACCTTCCGCGCCACCTTCCAGAACGTTCTCCTCATTTCGTCGGCGCGATGCGCAGCGAAGGTTGGGGAGAGGCACGAGACCGTTCGACTGCCCTCCCCGGAGGATGATTCAACTCGGTCTTACCCCGCCTCTTTCGTTCTGGAAAAATCGAGCGCTTGCCCGGCCGCCGCTGTGGGGTGAGGAGGTTCATCGCTTCGCCGCTTCCGAGAGGAGAGGCGTCGCGCGCCCGGGGAGCCCTGGATGCTTGTTTTCTTTTTTTTCTTTTGACCTCGCGGCGTTTCTCCCGCCTGTTGTCGCAAGAATTTGGCGGCGCGCTCATTTTTAGCGCTCGTTCTGTGACAGCCACTCTAGTGCCGAAAGTGTCAAAAATTTGGTCATGTGAGCGCCGTCTGTGGAAATCCTACAGCATGTTCTCGTTTTTGTGTATCACACTCTGCCGACAACTGTAAGGCTCATTCCTATATTTGCCCGAATCGCCAAGGGCCCAACGACGCAACATCAAAAGAGTGTCCGAAAATAAGCCAGGAGATTTTGGTTTTGAAGAAAATGGTGAGGGACCGTTCGACTCACCGAGAAGCGGTTGCTGTCGTCAGGCGACATTGTTCTTGTCGCAGACGCTCGTCTAGAAAGCCTGCCCCCAGTATCAAGCCTTCTGTAAAGCCTCCTTTCGTTGAATCAGCCTCACCACCACCGCCGGACAGAAGGAACACGTGCACAGAGAATGCTGCCCCTGAAAAGGAGGCTCTGGAAGAAGCATGACCATCACTTCCAAGGATAACCCCTGCAGAAAACTGGAACGTGCACCGCTACACCACTTTCTGCATCTCGCCACGATGAGGTGACAGAGCGTGACCGTGAAATTTTGACGATGATCAAGTCTCTCATCAATGCCATTCGCACACTTATAGGCAACGCGAACACGCCTACAGCACTATGCGCAGTGCAAGTATTGGATGCCCTGAGTCCAGTGCTTGCCAACTTTGCATAGACAAAATGGCTCGTTCACTGTCTTCATTCCAAGACGAAGTACATAGTGCGACAGTTTTACAGGGGAATACCAGAGGACTTAAATCACGGATCTATTATTTTCTACAATATGTTTTCCGCAACAGATTTTCTATATTAGTAATATGTGAACCAAATTGGTCAAAAGCGATAAAGCTTTCAGGCTACGAAGCCTTCACATCATGGACTTGTGGTGAACCCAGCAAAGTAATTATACATATCCGCACAGATTTAACCAACATTCCACATTGGGTGCAATCCCATAACGTAAATCAATGCGTATGCCTCCGCGTTGCAAAGAAGAATTATCGGTGCATACATCTCACCGTCTGGTCAGTTCGATGGTGAAAGACAACATGACATCTTAACCGCTGCACCTGGACCCGAGATCGTAATTAGTGATTTAAATGCTCATCACTTGCTTTGGGGAAGCACAAATATTGATTCCAGAAGCCGGAAACTTGCTGAATTCGCCTCACGCTACGAGCTTAACGTTATGAATAACGGCAGTCCAACGTTTTTGCGTGGTTCGAGATATAGCAGTTGCTTGGATCTTGCATTGATGTCACGGCGATTCACCCAACAAGTGCGATGATTGACTGATATTGAGACTCACGGCAGTGATCATATTCCAGCGTATCTGAAGGTCACCGGTTTGGAAACTTCCTCCTCATCAACAAACAGAAGAGTTAATTGGACAATGTACAAGACAAAGGTGGAAGAGGCATGCGATGATAGCGCGTGCGGCCTCGAGTAGTTAATGAAAAATGTGATGGAAGAGGTTACGTGCACCTTTAAATACACAACAAAGCGTACAGAGTTTGATATAGAACTTGAACGACTACGAACGATTCTCAGGCGGGCTGAGAGGAGGTACAGGCGCACTAATTCGATTCATGACCTCAGAGACGCTATGCCCCGCCGCGGTGATCTAGTGGCTAAGGTACTCGGCTGCTGACCCGCAGGTCGCGGGTTCGAATCCCGACTGCGGCGGCTGCATTTCTGATGGAGGCGGAAATGTTGTAAGCCCGTGTACTCAGATTTGGGTGCACGTTAAAGATCCCCAGGTGGTCAAAATTTCCGGAGCCCTCCACTACGGCATCTCTCATAATCATATGCTGGTTTTGGACGTTAAGCCCCACATATCAATCAATCATCAGAGACGCTCGACGTCTGCAAAAGAAAATCCAACGTTGAATGGACAAGCTGGAAGACCATCGGTTGAAGAAATTTTGTGAATCACTCAATCCTCGCAAGCCTATGTCCCATATATGGACGGTGCGTGGCATCGGCTCTACTCCACAACAACGTCCATTCAGCACATTGGCTCTCCATCAAGGCCACCTGAAGTTGACGTTGCTGAAGATTTCTGCTTGAGGATTGCGGGCAATGTTGTTACCATGAGGGACGAAGTTCTCGGGGATGTTCCTGTAGCACAAGTTTCTGAACTGAATATGCTTTTCTCACTCGAAGAACTGGATGAAGATCTAGCCACCTGAAGACGTTCATCGTGACCTGAGCCGGACGGTATTACATACGCTGCCTTAGACCATCTTGGAAGACGCGGTCGAGACCAGCTACTAAAATGCTACAACCAGTCATGGAACGATGGTGTCGTTCCAGAACGGTGGAAATCCAGCCGCTTAAAACCAATCCTCAAGCCTGGGAAGCCGCCGCTTGATTTCGCACCATATAGGCCCATTGCGCAATCTAGCTTCGTGGGGAAAATAATGCAAAGAATGGTTCTCACACGCTTCAAGTGGTACCTTGAACGCTATAATATATTCCTAGAGGCCATGGCTGGTTTTCGAAGAGGCCGCTCTTCTATTGATGCTGTCATCTACCTCATCACCTCTGTGCAACAACAAAAATACCTTAAGCGCATCTTGGTTGCAATGTTCCTAGATGTGAAAGGTGCATACGACAACGTAACGCACGATGCCATCCTAGATGCCTTGAATAACAATGGAATAGGTGGCGAAATATTTCGATGGATTCGGAGCTACCTACAGAGGAGATACTTCTTCGTGCTTACTACGGAAGGCCGCACCGTTGATCATTACACCACTCATGGCGTTCCACAATGCGGGGTTCTCAGCCCTACGTTGTTTAACCTCACGATCATTGGCCTTGTACAAAGTCTACCTCGATCAGTCAATATCTCTACATACGCTGATGATATATGTAGCTGGGCTTCAGCAGTGACATGACCCCAGGTACGCGCACGGCTCCAAAAAGCAGCGAGAATAAGGTCGGCGTACCTCCATGCTCGAGGCCTCACTAATTCCACCGAGAAGTGCGCCTTAGTCTTTTTTACCCGCAAGCCCATGATCTATTATCCTGTTTCCATCGACAATGTGAACCTTTCGTATACGATACGTCACCGATTCTCGGGCGCCATTATCGACAAAGATCTCTCGTGGAGTGCTCACATCTCGCTCTTGAAGAAGAGGCTCAGCTCTATCACACACGTGATGAGATTTTTCGCTGGTAAAACCTGGGGCACATAAGTGTCATCTATGCTTCAGCTGTACAGAGCGCTCTTCTTGGAATATTTGCGGTATAGCACGCCCGTGCTTTCCAACGCCGGAAAAACTAACATCAGGATCCTGCAAAGCATTCAAGGCCAAGTCTTCCGCACATGCTTGGGGCTACCTCAATGCGCTAATACGTTAGCAACAATTGGTGTTGCTAAAGACCATCCGATCACGACATATATAACTGTCGACACACTCCTGGCACATATCCGTCACATAACCAGGGTGCCTCACCACAACCTTGCTAGCTTGCTACTAGAACAACCAAAGGCCGCGTTTTCCAAAGTTGTTGCGGCTAACCAGAATTCCATCGCGTGGAGATTCTCGCCCTCAACCATACCACTATCTCCAGAGAGGTGCATGAAAAGACCCACTGTGCACCTTGAAGTGCCTGGGATAGCTACAAAGGCAAACCTGTCATCTGCAGCCCTCAAGCAGATCTCATTGGACCTTTCGCATTTGTCTTTATGCTAACCAAATTCGTGTTTACATTGACGGTTCGGTCTCGGGAAGTTCAACAGGTGCCTTTGTCATACCATCTCGATTGATCACCGTCAAATTCAAAACATCACACGTCACGACATCTACGGGATCTGAGCTAGCCGTTCTTCGAGCCGCTGTGGAGATTGTTACGCAAGAATCCCCTAGTAGATGGGCCATAGTCTGCGACTCCAAAGCAGCCCTTCAATGCGTGCGAAGTCTACGACACGAAAAGTACTACCAGATGGTGTATCGTATTAATGAAATTTGTCATGGCGTCGCTGATCAAGGACACGACATTCTTTTACAATGGTTGCCGGGCCACTGTGGCATCAGTGGTAACCACCTCACCGACAATGCTGCCCGATGTGCCCATGATGAAGCGCCCACGCTGTTAATACCCTTGTGAAGAGTAGACGAGGCTAGAAAACTTCGTCACATCGCGCGTAATGCCACGCTTGCGCTCTGGAATTCTCCACTGGACTCCAATCATCGCCCTAATAACCTTAAGTCATTACTCCAAAAACCACTGCCATCCAAGATTTCTCGACGTGACGCTACAATGCTGTGCCGGCTGTGGACTGGGGTAGCGTTTACTAAGTCATTCAGCCATCGCACTGGCATGGCAGATTCATCCATGTGTGAAAGCTGCAACTGTATAGAGAATATTAAACATCTCTTGTGCCACTGTGTCCAATTTGATGAAGATCGCCGGACTCTCCAGTGTGCCTTAAAAAGACTCGATGACCGGCCATTTAATGAAGCAAAGATCTTAGGAGCCTGGTCACGCATCACCTCAGCACAGAAAGCCACACGAGCCCTCCTGAGATACTTGACAGCAACTTCATTGAGTAACCGCCTGATAAACTCGGCATTGTGTGTGTTATGTGACATGTGTCTATCCTTCTCTCTTTTTTCACTCCCCTCTCCCCTTCCCCATGTGTAGGGTAGCAGACTGGACGCATAGCCTGGTTAACCTCCCTACCTTTCCTACAATTCTTCTTTCTTCTCTCTGACGCCTTTTTGTTAATGTAGTGTTTTATTGGCATATGCCTGGTGTGGATGTAAGCAAAGTTATTTCTTTAGTATACGTGTACGTTTTAAAATAATGGTAACCGCTAGGAAGAGTTAATAAGTAGTTAATCCACTCAGGAGCAGTATATGTATGACTGCGAGCGTGTAATGTGGATGTTCTTGGTGCTGGTGCAGCACGACCGTTATTTCTTCGTCGGCACACGGGAAATTGATGACTAGCTATAGTAGAACAAAAGTTTTGGGACCAAAGGATAACGTGAAGTGAAAATACTTGTTTATGAGAATGAGGACTAGTAGACTTATAGGGGATTACTCACACTGGCACTCAGTTATATTACGGGGAGCACATAAATTTGAAGTTCATTTTCTTGAAAGCAGTTTAAAGCGCCACTCACCAGGTTTGACAATTTTGACCTGACAAGCGCAATGCGTAGACGAGGCGTTGATGATCACGTTTGCCAAAATTTGCAACGATACGCGCCGCGGAAATGGGTCAAATTTCAAGATGAACGCTGCTCCCCCTCCCCTCTGCTGGCGCATGCCTAGAGAATGAGGGCATGACGTGGGCGTATGAATGACCCTACGTACACGGCAATGCAATGATGTTGGTACTCTACGTAGACGACTATGCTCTGACGTTGTCAGTAGTATACCACGTGACATAACAAAGATTATTTAACACAACATGCATAGTTTATGTTTTTGTTGCTTTGAGGGATTAATAAAAATTGCAATAAATAATGAGGCGCAATAATAATTGTGTGCGTTTTCTTCCATTTTACCCGTGAAATGCTTATTGATTGATTTCTGGCATTTAATATTTCAAAACCACCATATGATAATGAGAGACGCCGTAGTGGAGGCCTCCGGAAATTTTGACCACCTGGGGTTTTTAACGTGCACCAAAATTTGAGCACATGGGCCTACAACATTTCCGCCTCCATCAGAAATGCAGCCGCCGCAGCCGGAATTCGAAGCCGCGACCTGCGGTTCAACAGCCGAGTACCTTAGCCACTAGACCACCGCGGCGGGGCGCCCGTGAAATGCTGTGAAATGCTACGAGATGTGGGGCTAATGTGCCAGGGTTTCGCATGCGTTCGTGTTCCCGCGCTCAGCGCATCGAGCAGACGACCGCCGTGGAATGCCCCTACGCGTTCACGCACTCATTGTGCTCACCTACTCTACCGCGTCTAAGCCAGTGTTTCCAAACGATCCAACAGAAACAGGCAGAAGACCACAAAAAAAGAAACGCTGATCAGCAAAGCAACGCTATTCGCGTGCTCGGGGGTTAGACTTGTTTGAGCACGTTATGGGCGCGTCACCTCTTGGTCAGATGCCGGAGAGGATGGGGATGAGATTTGCCTGGCGCGGAGGAGCGGCAAGGGTTTTGAGCTCGCCTCCTCTCATCCTCGTTTCGCGCAGCTTCAAAAAACCTGTTTTCTCCGCTCATGGTCACCCGATTTGAAACGTTTTTGTGGCAAAATATTCCTCATCGGACACCCAACAACTTCCACTGTCTAACTGAAATTCGGTATGGGGCCTGGTGAGTGGCCCTTTAACAGAAAGAATAATCTCGAATCGAGATTGGGAGCTTCGGCGAAAGCTCAGAGATACGTTGCGATTGCTGAATTGTGTTTAATTATACTGCTTAAGGAAGGGTGGTTAGATGATTTTCAGGCTCAATACGTCTCAGCCAGGGCAGGCCGCTGTCTCATGTCTGTAGTTGCGTGTATGCAAGACTATTCCCAGAAAGAGAGAAACGAGGCACGAGCAGGATAGTCCATGGCTGGGGGTCATCGGCAATGGCCTGAAAGATGCCACCAAACAATTACGCTTCGGGCGATCTGTATGGCTAGTCACGCTGAAGTCAAGTCTTCCGTCGTGGACGAGCTGCTGCGACCAGCATCGGGGCTTACAGGAGAGTGCCGTTCTTTTGATCCTCAAACGTGTCAACGAATGGCTGCTGGCTTACATGTGTTGTCCATTCAAGCTGGGAAGCATGGCGCTATGCCCTGAGTTGCCGTAAGCCATTTCACGTGACGACGAGAAGGGTATACGAGGTAGCAGCATCTTTCTTAGGAGAGACAGCAGCGGCAGCCGCAAATCACCCTGCTAATTCAGAGTTCGGCCAACCCTTTTGAGCTACTGCGGTGGCCCTTTTGATGTATGACCCCTCATAAAGCGGCACACACATTGCAAGTAAGAGCTACGTTGGTGCCGCATTGCAGTGCAGTGACCACGCCTCATTATTGCACGTGTACTTAACAGTCTCACCCTCGCAGGTTGTTTGTTACCCGTGAATGGACAGTGAAATATGCCCACAATTCCCAACCTAGGGATTTGGGGAGAAGGTACCCTTTATAATGAGCCACCCGGCTCATTCGAAGGGCGCTTGTCATGTACATAATTTAAAGAAAGCCTCTTTTAAGTTCACATCCCTCCTGTATTGACGTCTTCATCGCCGATCTCTGGTGCCAGCAAAGGCCGGTCACCACAACGACTAATAAATGTGCTGCAGTAAGCGGTCCAGAAACACAATGATGTTGACGGTGACTTTGGGGCCTCAATTTTGTGAAACACAGACCAGCGGGACATCGAACTCCTGTGCGCGTTCGCGCCTTAAGCTATGAACCTCTGTCTCCCGTGTTATTCATGTGAGGTGACGTATGCTTGCTTGAGTACAGGCGTAGATTATTGCATCACTCTTGTGCACGCGCTCTGCCATTTTCTGTGATTAATTGACGACACTTTGAAGAAGTGCACTGCACCAGTGTTCATTACGTGCTTGTTGCGCGTGATTCACGGTAAACTTGGTCCTAGTGTAGGTAAAAAAGTACAGCGAGCGCAACGGGAAATCACGATCGTAGCCGTTAATCGTCGCGACGGAGAAGTGTTAATCGTCGTGATGAAGAAACACTCATAATCACTACACAACCTAAGCTCTTCTGTGAGGACACTTTTCACTTTGTTGTTATACTGATGCATATGTCGGAGATCGCAGCCGTATTTTTTTATTGTCTTACTTTATCAGGTAAGTTGATGATAAGATATGCCTAACTGTCAGGCTATTGAAAGTGCAACCTGCATTGTGCTTGTGAACTTTTTCACAACATCTGTCCTCCTACGTTTCTGTGCTTTAGGGATCACCACATTACTTTGGTGTAAACCAAAATCAGAATCGGAGGGTAAGACGATCTCACGGACATTTATCGCTAGTCATGACATCAATATATATTCACAATACCTTCCGTTCATCGTGAAACCTTTTCAACCAAACGTGTGGCCCAACAAAGTTTCATACAATAATACCTAGAGAGGAATCTGGCGCTGCGATTGCTGTACCCCCACGACAATCCTTTGAATGGCTTCGAGTTGAATATTGTTCCTAGCGAACTGTTTACGTATATTTTTCTGCAGATTCAGTTTTTTTCTTGGCACAGCTTGGGTAGTTGGACATGCTGGAAGCGGTTCAAACATGGAAGCAGTACCTTTGTCGATCAAAGAGCCTGAACACCACTGGATATCTTGATGTGCTCTGATATTGGTGATTTAGAAGTTGTATCTGACAGTTTAAGAGAAGCGTCGCGCACTCCCGTCTACGCATGGATGTAGCGTGCAGCAAATAGCATCGAGGTCTTGTTTTTTTTTATAACTGCGCCTTGCCAAAACTTGTTAAAACTGACTGCAAAACAATGGCCAAACTAGTGGATGCACCATGACTCTCCGCTGACTCGACTTCACTACAAAAGGAAAGGTACGTTGTGGGCAAATCACTTGGACACACCTGGGATCGCAACATAAAAAGCGTTGTGTGTTTTTTTATTACTATACTGTCATTTCCACACATAGTTTCCGCGTATTTTCGAGGAAAAAAGAAATTGGTTTGTTTTCAAGTGCTGTAAAATATAATTCATTACATTTTGGTGCCCTAACAGGGAACGTAAGGTCAAAGTTATGCCTACCTGGGTGATGAAACTTTTTCAGGTTTCATTTCAACCTGATGACTAGGCACACGTTTTGAAATAAAGTTTACGTGGGAAAATGAGGTAACTTTCAGTAAGATACAACTACACATCACTTTCTTTTACACTCGAAAAATCAGCGTAGTAAATTTCAAGAGCCATCCACAGCCTGTACCAATAACATTATGCGGCCTGGTGTTGGCCGCTGAAGCGGCGGGACGGGCCTACATCACTTTGCGTCCCCTGTAGCACAACCACTTCTCCCGGGAGAAACTGCTTTCACCGACATTTCTACGCGGCACAGTAGGCCATAAATAACGCGTTTCGTAGCTACAAAAAACAGGTTCAATTCTGAATTGTTATTAGGAGTACCTATTGCACCACATATGTGAATAGTTTGCCTTAGAAGGGTAAATATTTCGTAAAGCATAGGCCTCAATACCCTCCATGAATGCTGTCAGTTTGAATCACCTGAAATGAAAAGGGTCACTGATTCCGTTCATGGGGATGCAATCGCCGGGCACATTCCAAAGGCTTGCGTATCGGTTCACCGAGACGCACAACGAAAGCACGCCCAATTTAAATCTAGGTTCTTTTTCTGCCCAACAACGCCAGTTGTGGTCTGAAGAGCGAGTTAAAAAGCAAGATTTTACGACACAAACAAAACATGTAATCTGAGCAAAGGCATCACACAAACTTACACACTATGCGGATGCGAATTGCCCTCACAAAATTACTTAGAAGGAATTTAAAACAACGGTAACAAGCTTACCTCGCTACAAATGCAATCTCAAGCATCATAAACAGTGCACGAACACCTAGCGGCCGCAAATATTCACACGCGTGTACTCTAAAATCCTTCGGACGTGTCTCGAACATTTCTCTTCAGGAAAACACTGAAAGGCACTCTCGCGCAAGACGTCGTCCCAGCGACACTCTTCAAAAAAAGTGCTCCAGTGGCACCATAATTCGATTCTTCAACATTGACTGACTGCACTATACGACCCACTCACGCCGCTCAAACAAGACAACTTCTTGACCAAGCTCCTCACCCGTCCTACCCAGCTACAGTTTTGATCCTTTCCGCTTTCGCGAACATTCGAAGTGATTGTAGTGCGCGTATCAACTACCTAGGCCAGGGGAAAATCTTTCGTCTCGCCGGTTCGTGCGCGAACAAGGACACCCCTAAAAGAACCCCATTTCGATTTCTCATCTCTACTGGTTGGCTGTCGCGTGTGTAGAAGATAAGGCCAAACCGGGGGCGCCATTTGATGCTCTTCTTGTTTCGTAGCACGCGCCCGTGAAGGGAACGCTTGATAGGGACGCTTAGAGGCGGTGGCAAGCGTCTCCTTCAGTGCTAGTTTGTGGCGAAACTAAGTTCTCTGCTGAGAGTAATACACATCCCTATACGCCTCTCGAAACTGTAGATCATAGGGGATTACGTTGTGTTTCAATGTAGTGTCTTTTTTTTGCGTTCGAGCTGCTCCGCGGCACACAACAGCTTCGCGGCGTCACACCCTGCCACATTCGCGCGCACCGAGGACTCGTGCTCGAACACAGGAAACATGAAGCAATCCACCTGGCACACACGATCGCACACTAAAAAATTGGCAAATCCCGCGTGAAGTGAAAATCGATAGTACGCGAAGCTCGAAGGAAGAAGGTTCATATGTAACTTTAAAATCTGCACAACCTTATGAGGCGGAGGTAATTTACGCCGTATATGACTTCCATGTCATGATTATTATGTTTGGACGTCTCATTTACCTTCGTCATCTGTTCAGGTCACAAAATGCCGAATTTGGTATATGTGGAGCCAGCGAAACCGCCACAAGTGTGCTATGAGCCTGGTACGTTGTTATATTCTTACTTGATACCAATATCATGACTATCATCTTTGATCCAGCCATATACCTTCGTCAGTAAGTGACGTCACATAGCACCAAATAAGTATATGTGCAGCTAGCGAAATGATCGTGAGTGCATCATGAGCGTGACATGTCGTCATGTCTTTACATGACAGGCATGTCATAATTACCATGTTTGGACATGTCATTTATCTTTGTCGTCTGATAGCCTCACGTAATACCAAACTTGATATATGCGAAACTAGTGAAACAGCTGCGAAATCGTCGTGAGCGTGGCATGTACTCATGTTGTTACATGACACGCATCTTATGATTATCATGTTAGCACCAGTCAGACACCTTTGTCGTGCATTCACGTCCTGTATTATCAAGTTGGGTATATGTGAAGCGACAGAAACGGCTGCGAGCGCTTTATGAGTTTAGCATGTAGTCGTGTTTTTACGTAACACCCATGTCATGATTTTCATGTTTGGACGTGTTATATACCTTCGTCATTCGTTCACATCACGTAATACCAAATTTGGTATATATGAACCTAGCGAAACGACCGCGAACGCATCGAAAGCGTCGCATGTAGTCATGTTGTTACAAGACACGTATGTCATGACTATAATGTTTGGACGTGTCAGTTACCTTCGTCGCCTGTTAGCGTCATGTCCTACCAAATTCAGGATGTGTGAAACTAGCAAAACGGCCGCGAGCGCACCACGAGTGTGGTTTGTAGTCATATTGTTACATGACACGCATCTCCTGATTGTTACGCTTGCACCAGTCACATATCTTCATCATTCATTCAGATCCCGTAACACCAAATTAGGTATATGTGAAGCTAGCGAAACGGTCAAGAGCGCATATTGAGTGTGGCATGTAGTCATGTTGTTAGATAACACGCATGTCGTGATTCTAATGCTTGAACGTGTCATTTACCTTTGTCTGTCGTTCGTGACACGTAATACCGAATTTGGTATAGACAACAGCACGCCCATCTCGCACCCAGGCGTCTTTGGCGGTATACTATCACTCCCAGAGATGCCATAATTTGTTTTTAACTGCCAAGGCGCGCCTCGCTAGCATAGCACTGAGTGGCTTTGGGAGTTTCAAAAACAAAAAAAGCGCCTGTTCACGTGGCTTTCTGGGTACCACTGTGCTGTCATCTGATGCGACAACAAACAGCGCAAGAGGAAGAGATTGCCGAGTACTACCTGTGAAGTTCACAGCGCATCGCGGGAATTGCGCGAGTTCGGTGTTTTGCGAGTGCACAGATTTCTGTCTACAACGAAAAACGCTTAGCTCCACTGCCTTCTGATATAATCGTCATTGGTAGGAAAAACTACATGCCCAGTAAAGTGTACGAGTAAGTATACTTATTGCTTACATTCAATCGTGACTCCAACTGATCCATTTTACAGCAGCGATTTGCGTGCAGTATGCCTGTAGTATGCGACACAAAAAAATTATCGTACTTACACACGCCCTTCTGTTTCCTCCGGCGATGAAGATGGCGTCACGTGACATGCCACAACTAGTGGTGTGGCAGTGTAACTACAAAGGATTTCACCAAAAGTGAAGTTCCCGGCAGAAAAACGTAGCGACATCCCGATGTTATCCCACTCCCGATGTTATCCTCTTCCAAGAACCAAACTTCCCACCTTCTTTATTAGGCTACAACAGCGCCTTGGGTGGCTCTCCTACTGTGGAAGCCCTATTTTTGAAACATGCCTAATGTCGATTTTATACCATCAGTAGTGACATCCATCAAGGAAAAATGAAAATAATTCCGCGGGGCTTAAACTGAGAAAGCTTGTTTTTACTAAATGTGTACAGTTCCCCTCGTTCGCGTACGCACTACTTTCACTGCCTTCTCATGGAATTAGGGAGTTTTGGACGGCTTTGTATGGAATGCGGGGATTTTTACGCTCTACATACAGTTTGGGGTTACGTGAAGTCACAGGCCAAAGGAACACGCTTGTGTAACAATATTTGTATCAAGAGATGCATTCTACTCTTGACCCAGAGCACCCCACTCGTATTGGGAACAGTATATCACGTGACACCGGCCCTGACCTCACCTTTGTGCACAATATGGGCCCAGTGGTAGCGCATGGTTTTCTAAAAGAGCACCTTGGCAGCTACCACTATATTGTAGTGACCATTCTACCACCTAATATTTACCGGAGGACCGAGCGGCATTTACGTATTACAGAATGGGTAAACTTCAGGGAACGTCGTCGGAACCCGCCCGAAAGGCAAAGGTACGAGCGATGGCTTCACTCTCTGACTGAATATATAGAACCGACAACGCGCACTTTGTGTACAACCACCGAAACACCTGATATTGACTTATATTTCCTTCATCTTTGGGACGCGCGGAGAGGACTGACGCGGCGATCGAACCACCAACGTCTCCATTGCAAACTAAGGAAAAGATTAGATCAAATTGCGCGAGAATGTCAAGAATATGCAGCAACTTTCACCAGAATTAACTGGCGAGGATTCTCAAACGGTAAAAAAAACATTAGGCACAGCCAAAAAATGACAGTGTGTCCACGGGGCGAATGATAAAGAGTGGAGCGAAGCTGGGTCCGCACACCACTGCCGTGCCACTTCAGCCTACCATTCTCGTACGCTGGGATCTTGTCAGCGCCGCCGCGCAGCTTAAATTCACGCTTCTGCCTCGCGTGCTCGCACATCAAGGTTTGTCTTCGAGCACGGGCCGCAGCCACTTCGCGCGCACGCCGCTCTGCAACCTTGGCAATCCGCTGACCTACTGAATGCGCGCGCGCGCCATCACGGCTCTTATTTTACTCCACCGCGCCACATAGAGTAAGGTGCCACTGACGAACACGCGATCGCCACTGTTTTTGTGGGACGTAATTACTATTTTCTCGCGTGCTCGCACATCGTGGTTGCGTCTTCGATTGATCGATATGGGCGATTTACGTCCTAGAACCACCGTAGTAATATGAAAGACACAGTAGTGGAGGGCTCCGCCAATTTCAACGAGTCGGGTTTCTTTAACGTGCACCCAAATCTGAGTACACGCACCTACATCCTTTCCGCCCCCATCGGAAACGCAGCAGCCGCAGCCGGGATTCGATCCGATGACCAGTGGGTAAGCAGCTGAGTACCTTAAGCGCTAGACCACCACGGCGGGGCATAAAAAGGGGTACCTGCCAGGGAACGAATTCCGTCTTCGAGTGCGTGCCGCCACCGCCCTACGCATACCATACTTTTTATCGGCAAACCGTGAATCGTCCGCTGGTCGCGTCCGTCCGTCACTTAACTCTCTGTCTGTTTGACGCACGGACGGACGGATGGGCACACGAGAGGACGAAAAGACTCATAGACGAACGCAAGAATGGACGGACGCATGGACGCACAAGAGGACGAACGCATGGAAGAGTGGAGCATGAACGAATGCACGAATGCGTGGACGCCGAGGTGGACGCACGGATGGACGGAAGCAAGAACGAATGGACGGCCAGAAGCACGGACGGAATGGTAGGAATTTTGAATGCTTCGCACCACACATCATCATTCACTCCATGGATATGCTGTGATTTTTAATAATTATCATTGTACAAGTAACGTCCCCTAGTATCGTACCACTGGCCTTTTTAGCGTATATGCATTGTGTTACTGCACAACTACCCCCCTCGATGGCCGGTTCAAGAACTAACGAGAGGCGGCTACATACGATTTGGACAGTGCGCTGAGCCCACGCCCTAAGGAAGTCCCAAAACATGGTCGATTGTCGATTCATCGATCCCTCTGAGACGCCCTTACCACGAACAAAAAACATTTGATCAGTTACACGTCTTAATGCTTGATTATCGGGACGACCCCTCGAGACTTCCCAGAGAGTTCGAAAAACATTTTCTTTTGACAGGCACCACACCGCATTACCCTTAGTACCCGCACGTAGGGGAAAGAAATAAATAGTTAGATGCAGATATCACAGTTGGGGAAGTACGGGTAGCGTTACAAGATCTACACCATAGCACGGCACCGGGAGCAGACCACATTTGATTCACGACACACGACACACTCGATTCACGACACAATTCTATCTTTCCCATTCTAAATCGGCGCACTTATTCTGCCAGCGAAACAGGCAAGGACGAAGATAGGACGGAGCTGTTATTTGATTGATTTCGAATTCACCACACACACCAAGCCTGGAAAGCAGGAGTTCTACCGCACAGCCACGCTTAAATCACTCAGCCAGGATTTAAGAGCTCCGATGCTGGAACTGTTGCACAGACTTTCATTCCAAACCAGTTATGCCACAATGTCTTCTAGTCTCCTTTTCATGGAGACCAGCTGGGTATTGAGACGCACTCCGCAAGACCCCAGTAAAGTTTACATGGAATACCCCAACACCATACGACGCCCATGCATTAAACTGAACTGGTTAGAGGTAATTTCCATTCTGCATCGAACCCTTTCCTGCCTGATAGTATATGTGAAACGAAAATACATGTTAAGAAAAATATTTGTGAATAACAATATCGGACGTTAACTTGTGAGGTTTGTGGTGGACAGGTATGCTAAACAAAAAAGGGAGACGTGTGCCTTGTCTCAAACACATCGCTATGAGTTTAATGAGACAATGGTGCCATAGTTATGTGCGTAAATTTGAGTGCAATAACGTCAAATTTGTGCAGTGCAATGCATTTCTCTAAAGATATGTTTAGTTAGTGTTGTATCTTGATAACTTGATATATTTTTGTAAAGACCCATAAAAGCTTCGTTTCACTTGGATTCCCACTTGCGCGTTGAATCTACCCAATTTTCATTATATGGTCACAGGAAAGCATTTTATATTGCCAATGAATTATGGAAAATTTTTGTAGACGCGCCGTCCGTTCAGTGGCATGCTTGGCCGGAAATTGTTCACTAGGTGCAGAGTGCCGTCAGAAGTTTCTTCAGCTTGTAGATGACGGAAGACTTCCAGCTGCAACAGATAAAAACCAGTGGCTCATAAAAGCTAGCATTCTAAAAACGACAGTTTTTGTATTTTTGTGAAGTATACTGTGTGTCCTTGACATTGAACTAGGATAGAAAGCATAGGTTCCTTGGTTGATCAACGTACTTTTATTGCAATTTCGCGGACATCCCCGTTTCTCGGCTTCTCAGCCATTATTTTTGAACATGAAACTAGTATGACATACAGATGCTCTTTCTTTTCGGGAGCCTGATAGAAGCATCATTTTTTTTTCAAAATAAGATTATGCAAATATGTAACATACAGCGTTACTCTCAAGCTAACATAAATAGTCACGTGCTTCTAAAATAGCTGCTTCTGGAATAACATCACTGTCGAGAGTCAAATGCACGTCGTTTAACACACAGCTTTTCTACCAAGAGCGTTTAGACAAGTAATCGTTTGCATTGTGTGGGGCACGAAATAAAGCAGTGAAATAACTGCATTGATGTTTTTCATGACTTTTACTTCTTGCATCCACGTAGCTATACAAAAGAAACGTTACACGGTAATGTGAAAACCTAAATCTAAAATGACTTGCTATTGAGTCTTACGAAACGAATGTACAACAAATAAATGCAGAAAAAAAAGCGACGGGCAGAAAATATCATACGACACACAAAATATTTACGTGTTGTTATGGCGCCTCAGATATGCGCAATGTTTTTTTTAATTGACACTCGCACAACTATGAACGCCAAAACTTGTGCAATATTGGTGGGCGCAGTGAATGGGGTTGGCTGGACGATGCCGTTTGAAGTATCGTTAGGGTGGACAAACAGACAAATGTACAGACAGACAGACAGACAGACAGACAGACAGACAGACAGACCAAAATGTTTTCGTGGAAGCTCCCCAAGAAGGACTATTGTTTAGAAAACGAATTGGCTCAAATCTACATATTATACTGTAATTATTGTCTAAAGACGAGTCTTGCATACGGAGAGAGTGAACAAAACGTTTATTTGATGCTCTGCGCAACAAAATCGGTGAATGGTATTCTGAAGGCGCTGCGTTAGAGTGACTCGAACGTGTATCAGAGGCGAACAAGCGCATCTAGGCACGTTAGACACGAGCGCCATCTGGCAGTTATCTTCGAAAACGAAGGCGTGCGCGACCGCGGAGAAAGATACACACCACTCTCGGAGGTGATAAGGTGTAGAATGCAAAGCGACGGACAGGTGCCACAACCGTGTCGTCGTAGCAAAGCGTTGGAAACACCTTCTTGAGCGTCGCGTGGCACTGTCAGCGCAGCGCGATAAGCGCTTCAGTCCTTAGAGTTACTTGTGTGTGTTTCTTCTAGTATAAATGCAGACATAGAAAACATAGACGTGTTGTTATGGCGCTTCAGATATGCGCAATATTTGCTTTTCTTTTCATTGACAATCGCACAACTATAAAGGCTAAATATTGAGCAATACTGGTGGGCGCTGCGAATAGAGTTGGCCGTTTGGTGCCGTTTGGGGTATCGTTAGGGCGGACAATAGGCAAAAGTACAGGCAGACAGACAGATAAAATTTTGCAGTCGATGGTCTCCAAGAGAGACTATCGTCTTTAAAAAGCAGCATATCCACGGAGTGAGTGATGATATGTTGCGAAGAAGGATGCCTGCGTATGAGGGATTCGCACGAGAGAGAAATCCCCGGAGGAGAGGCCAGGATGCCGTATCACGGCACAACGACGTCACGGGTTACTGTGTCGACGCGACCTATTCGCGGGGATCGTTTCTCCGACAGGCCAAACGATACCCGTGCAGCGGGGGATGTAGTGGAACTTTGGTTGGGTCTCTAGCCAGCTTTTAGCTATCTCTCCTGCAGTGCACGCGGCGGCGGTGGTTGTTCCAAATTACGCTCCGTACTTGCGTGCACCGGGATGGTAAAAAAATGAACGATGAAGCAACTTTTTAAATATGATAGTCTTTCCTGGGGACCTTCGACAGAAAATTTTTGGTCAGTCTGTCTGAGCGTATGTATGTATGTCTGTCTGTATGTCTGTATGTATGTCTGTATGTCTGTCTCTACATCTGTCTGTCCGCCCTAACGATACCTCAAACGGCAACAAACGGCCAACCCCATCCGCAGCGCCCACTAATAATGCTTAAGGTTTAGCGTTCATAGCTGTGCGATTGTCAATTAAAAAGGAAATATTGCGCATATCTGTGGCGCCACAACAATGCTTCGATGTTTTGCATGTCTGCCTTTTTACTAGAACAGGCACACACTAGTAACTCCAAGGAATGTAGCGTTTATCGCACTCTGCTGACAGTGCACCGCGATGCTCAAAAAGGGGTTTCCAATGCTTTGCTACGATGTCACGGTGGTGGCATCTGCATGTCGCTGTGCGTTCTACATCTTATCACCTCCGAGATTTGCGCGCATCTTTTTCTGCGAGCTGCATGCCTTCGTTTTCGAAGATAACTGCCAGATGGCGCTTGCGTCTAACGTGGCTCGATGCGCTCGTTCGCCAACGCTACACGCTCGAGGCAATCTAACGCAGCGCCTCCAGAATACCATACACCAATTTTCTTGCGCAGAACATCAAATAAACGTTTTCTTCACTCTCTCCAGACGCAAGACCAACGTCTTCTGACGACATTTGCGGTGTATGATGCAGATTTGGAACCATTCTTTTTTTCTTTTTCTTGAGGAAGAATAGTCTCGCTTGTGGAACATCTTTTCTGATGACTATGGTAACACAAACCTAAACATTGGTGTGTGGAAGACGATAGTCAAGCAGATGATGGAGCGCTACCTTCTCTATGAAGTGATATTTAGTCAAGTTTTACAGTGGTTATTCTGATAAGAATTGTGACATCGTCTGGTTTTGTTGTTGTTACTGGCCACACCGCGGTGGTCCAGTGACTAAGGTACTCGGCTGCTTACCCGCAGGTCACGGGATCAAATCACGGCTGCGGCGGCTCCATTTCCAATGGAGGCGGAAATGTTGTAGGCCCGTGTGCTCAAATTTCGGTGCACGTTAAAGAACGCCAGGTGGTCGAAACTTCTGGAGCCCTCCACTACAGCGTCTCTCATAATCATATGGTGGTTTTGGGACGTTAAACCCCACATATCAATCAATAAATTGTTTATTTTACTACTGCTGCTACTACTGTGTTCGTTCAGCATGATGGAGATGTCTTAAATTAGAATGAATTTTTAACGGGCCTCTTTATTCAAGATTAGATTAATATAATATTGTATAGGCAGACCTAGAATCCGAGAGCTGCTTTTTATATTCAGAATCATGACCAACTTCGCATTTTACTTTATCGGCTGCACTGATGCATCAGAATCCTAGGCTGAGTTCACGTAGTGAAGACAGAAGTTGTCTTTAATACCTTGTGCTGCGAAATTAGAATGAGACGCTTGTACAGACAATTGCCAAATATTATACGCTAGATTCCTTTCATTCTCTGTTGTTGAAATGAGAGAAATGCTATGATAGCATAATTCCTTCGTTCACAGAAAGCCAACCGACATCGAAAGATACTGAAAATCCTATCTTCTGTCTCAATAGTAGTATTTGACGAGACAAAGAGGCTGTGAGCAATTTAGTAGTCTAAAAAAAAAGAAAAGCCGTTGTCCTTGACGCTGCCCGTAAGGGCGCTTTGGGCGAGTTCATTTTAGCAAAAAAAAAAGAAAAGCTTGTGGGGGTGAGTCAAACCAAAGGTAACGCCGCGTCTGCATTCCACAAAAAAAAGACATAAGCAAGAAAGTTTGTGAAAGCAGCAAAGCGGCAGGGGAAAGGGGGCGGGGAACTGGAACTTCCCTAAAACCACATTAGCACTTTTCTCACCCAAGAAACACTAGCTCTTTCCTCCTTCTTCAGTCAAGACACAACGCAGCTTTGAACCCCCCCTCCCTCCAAGACGAAAGCATGCCTATATCTATGGCTGAGGGGTAAAAAAATACTTCAGTGCTCCAGCTCCATTGTATGGGGGAGGCTCTGGCAACGCTTATCTCCCACACCGTTTGCCTCGTCCGTGTGAGTGAGGGTCATTTGGGGGGGAGCTTATCCTCGCCTGTTGACGTCATTAGGCTCCGCCTTTATTCCTTGTGTATTTCTAACTCGTGTGAATCCCGCTGTACATCCGTCGTGCGATGTGCATCCGTCCGTCCGTCTGTGCATCCATCTGTGCGTTCGTTCAAGCGTCCGTCCGTCCGCATGATTGATTGATATGTGGGGTTTAACGTCCCGAAAACACTATATGATTATGAGAGATGCCGTAGTGGAGGGCTCCGGAAGTTTCGACCACCTGGCGTTCTTTAACGTGCACCCAAATCTGAGCACACGGGCCTACAACATTTCCGCCTCCATCCGAAATGCAGCCGCCGCAGCCGGGATTCGGACATGCGCCCTGCTGGTCAGCAGCCAAGTACCTTAGCCACTAGACCACCGCGGTGGGGCATCCGTCCGTCCACACCTCGATATCCTGCCGACGAGCACAAACTGCAGTGACCTTCTGCAGCCGACGCTCCTCGTCATCGTCATCCATGCTCCGGCATGCAGCATGATCCGGCAAGCACACTTGTGTGCCAACAATCCAGGAAAATGAAAGATAACGGGCGCGCCGGCGGAGCCCCACGCAACCCGTGCAGTAGCCAATCGGAGAGCACCTGCCCCGCCAACGCCATCTAGAGCACCTTTGTAGGCATTCATTCAGCACATCTACTTTATTCACACAAGTTCATCATCATGACTGGTCGTCATCTTCATCTGCAGTGGGAACTTGGCTTGCCTGGGTTCTGTGCCTTGGGTGTGGTCACATCAGAGTGTCTTCTGGACCTAATAAAGGTTGTCTTCACCGTTGCATCACAAGCGGTGCAGTGTGCTCTGCGATCTTCCGTCCTCTACCAGCCTGCTCTACCTCCTGGAGATCCGCTCAGGTCATCGTCTCTTTCAGGTGTACAGTAACAACCGGCGCTTCTGCGTCTACCTCCATGGCACGGGCTACCACGGCCTATCCATCGTGGATTATCCCCGCGCACCATCGTGATCCGCCCACATTCTCCGGACTTCGAGGTGAATATGTGGATGATTGGTTCAACCAGTTAAATCAAGTGAGTTCAACTAACAACTTGGATGATCCTTCCAAGCTTTGCCGCGTTTCTTTCTATATGACAGGCGTAGCGAAAACATGGTTTTTCAATCATAAAACAGACATCACAGACTGGACACATTTCAAGCAGCGATTTCGCCAAATCTTCGGCACCCCGGCGGTTCGTTCAGCCCTCGCGAAGAAGACACTGGACGCTCGCAAGCACCAATGCTGTGAGTCTTACACCTCGTACATAGAGCATGTGCTTGCTCTCTTTCATGGTGTCAGCACGTCCATGTCCGAATGAGAGAGGGTTTGGCATCCATTGAAAGGGATCGGCACGGTCACGTTCAGTGCCGTGGTCATACAAAACCCGTCCACAGTTACAGACGTGGTTGCCACGTGCCAACGCCTAGGAGAATTTGAGTCCAAATGGCTGCCGCCAGACAGCCCTGAAAACATCACCACGACCGATGCCTCATTGCGTGCTATGATCCGGGTGATTACACGGGAAGAGCTGCAATGTTTCGGCCTCTCAGTGACACCGAATCCACATGCCCCGTCCAACACTCTTCTGCGCAACGTTATCAAAACGAGTTGGCGTTCATGACCGGGTCAGCGTATGTAGACTCTCCGGTACCTCGAGTTCAGCCGACGTATGTTTAAGTCCTCGTTGGTTCACCACCCGTGGTACAATCTATGCCTGCACACTCGACACCTGTTCCGCTGGCTTCGATAACTTCGAGTGCATATAACCAGCCCTTTCAACCACCATAGGGGCCACGTCGTCCGAACTGTTATTACTGCAGCCATCGGGGCCACATTGCACGCTTCTGTCGGAAGTGTCAGTAGGACGAGCGTCGTGAATTCAACCACTACGGACGGGATGATGGGACAAGCGGGTCCCATCATCCCGCGGGTCCCATTACCCCTTCACCGCTCCACATACCCGTTGCGACCTGTCTCGCAATTCACCAACCAACGCCCGGAAAACTAACCTATGTAGCGTTTAGAGGAAAAGCTTCATCGAATAAAAAAACACAAAAAACTCCATTGCGTCTATACATTACGATATCTGTTTTAATAGAAGGTGTGCACGTCGATGCTTCAATAGACACTAGTGCTTGTTTATCTGTGATTGGTCGTTCCTTGTGCTCACGTCTGCCACCCCTTAACCACCCCTTAGGATGAACCTACACTGCTCGCTGCTCGAAGGGACACCATTAGACCAGCCGCTATGTGCACTGCTCGTGTTTTTATTGCTGGTCTTCTCCATTTTGAACAATTCGCCGTGTTGAGTTCGTGTGCCCACCAGCTTATTATAGGCTGGGATTTTCTGTCTACGGCAAACGCTTCCATCTGCTGTAGAGAAAATGTTGTTTGTATGATGGAAACTGACTATGCCATTTATGCGGAAGCAAGCCCGTTCGCTTGCTAGCTGCGGGAGATACCGAGCTACCACCTGGTCGTCAGCGAATAGTTACCATCGCTTCTAACGTGATCGACTCTAGTGACGTGTTTGTCTAACCATCTGCACGCTGTCTCGCAGGAGGTATATACCTTGTTTCAGGTCTAGTGTGGTTCCACAATGGCTCCGGACTTCTCTACGCTTGAAATCAGACATCTGAGAAAATTCTCATTTCTAAAGGCAGCACAATGGCTTGCGTTGCCGAATCCAAGCCTGTCTGTTGTGACGCTTATGCCAGCGTGCTCTGACCGTCCTTCTATCAGACGTCCATCATGCGTTTCTGTTCTCGATGCGACTATTAGTCCAGAGCTGACCTCTTCACAGACAGATAAGTTGCTAGCCTTGCTACAAAAGCATAGCAAATTGATGCCCTTTCCTCATTTCTGGTACTCTAATCGATGGTTGTCATGCATCGTATCCAGACCGATGGCACTCGCATCGTACGCCGTCGACCATATCGCGTCTTTTCATCCAAGCGTGAGGCCATTGAAAAAAAATGTAGCCGATATGCTGCAGCAGAGCATCATACGTCCCTCCACGAGTCCTTGGTTATCCCCTGTTGTTTTGGTATGAAAAATAGATGGCTCCGTGCGATTTTGCATAGACTACAGGGCACTCAATAGGATTACCCGCGAGGATGTTTGCCTCATGTCGCGCATAGACGATGCTTTGGATTCACTGCTGGGTGCCGAGTACTTCGTAAGCCTAGACCTGCGTTCGGGTTACTGGCAATTACCCATGCACGAGGACGACAAAAAAATTGTTTTCAACACCAGATGTGCTGTACGACGTTGCAACCACATTAAAGCTCGTATGTCGTCTCTGTTATTTGAAATATTCTACCAACGTATCTCCGGGAATCGCTTTGGTAAGGACCTCGACGAACATGGCAACATAGGAGAGCTCCGGGCATCTGAACGCCCTATGTCCTTCGATATTGACGTGGATGGTGTCCAATAGATTTCGCAGCGAAGAGACAACGCCTGAGGACTTTACTGCCTTGAGCGTTCAAAGGTTTGACTCTCGATGATCTTCTTGTTTTCAAAGCGGTCTTTTAGAAAGGTGATGGCGCCTTCGTACGACTGCTCCATGGCTTGAATGCTGTCGATGGCCTTCAATAACTGTCTAGTCATAAGCCTCTCCAAATAGTGGAACCGTTTGATGTTCGATAGGCTGGGGCTTTCGTGAACCGCGTGCTGAAACATATCTCAGAAAGGTTGCCACTGCGTTAGGCTTCTGTTGAAGTGAAGCAGCTCAAGTTTAGGCAGAAGAGAGCCTACAAGCCTATATATCATCTGATCGCCAAAGGCACGGCTACATGCAGGGACGATACTTTCGTTTGCGATGTTCGTTGCCGCATTGTCGCAGATCCTGGACGTCGACGCCTTCAGCTCCTTCATGTGGTGACTCCGCATCACCAGCGTAGCAGCAGCGTTGTCTTCAAACTCTGCTACGGAGGCATAATCTTTTCAGACTTGGTCGTCGGTGAAGTGTGCTTCGAGTTCTAAGCTGAGCCCCTGCAGGACTTCGTTGCATGCCTTCAGCTGGTCACGCATCACACGAAGATCCGATGAGGCGAACTGGTTGGAGTCGATCAGTTGCCGTGCTTCGTTCCCTAAAGGCGTGTACAGAGCTTGCTGAGCCGTTCGTTTGCATTTGATGCGCTTCGTATTCGTTGCGAGCGAAGTACTTGCGTCGGATCGCCTGAATGGCAGAGTCCCGAGTTTCTAAGCACCATAAAATGTAGAATAAAAGGTATCTTCACCAATACAGTGAGCGAAACAAAGGTTTATTGATTCGTTGATATAAGCATCGCGTTCAACGTCCGGCAAACGCTCGTTCCAGCGCACACCAGCCACGAGCTCCCCTTTCGAGCCCACACTTCGTTGTCCTATTCCTTGAATAACATATTCAACACCTCCCTTCCAACTTTCAGGTGACACTCCGCGTTCTGCATTATTATTGCTCACCATCACACGGTGAATCCCTCAACCTTCACGCACGCAGCAAGACCACCACAACCATTGTGGTGTGTACATCCACTGGAAGCCCTGACAAACATCCCTAGAATTCCAATAAAAAAACAATAGTCAAATGTGGTCCTAAAACAAACAACACTACTATTTCTGCCTGAGGAACACAGTGGACGCATTCACATTCACACGGATGGGTTGGTTACTTCAGCAATCTCAGCAGGCTCAGTGGTACTTTCGGAGAAAGTCGTCAAAACAAAGTTCACAATATTGTATCTGACATCATGAACAGCTGCAGAACTTTGCGCCTTCGGTGCTGCTCCGGAATTCCTAGTTAAAGAACCACCTCAGAAATGGTCAACCTCTTCCCATTCCAAAGCAGCCCTTCAGGGCATTACCTCCTCATATCGTCATGTACCGAATGAACAGATATTCGCTGATATAAAACTGCTTCACCACCGGGCTATAGAAAAGCAGCGTGGTGTAGCGAATCAACGGATGCCAGGCCACTGTGGCATCAACGAAAACAACCATGCGGATTAGGCAGTCCGATCTGCTCATGATAATGCCCCTTGTGCAGCTATTCCGTTATCAAGAACGGCTGCCGCTACACGACTACGATCACTTGCACTAGAAAGACGCTCGCTCAGTGAAATTCGATGGCATAACTATAGTCCGTCTTCATAAATTGGACCCAAATCTACAGCTATATCTTCCATCGGGTCTAACCGGAGCTGAAGAGACGCTTTTGTGCCATGTGTGGCTCGGAGTAACCTTTACGGATGCTTATTGGTTTCAATTGGAAATGGCCAGCAGCCTGACACTCTGGCTGCGCAGAAACAATTTTCTTTCTTCTATGCGAGTGTCCTTGCTTGAATGCGCCAAGAAGAAACATTCGAAAGGTCTAGATAGACTTCACAATCGCACTTGTCGGAAGAGAGTTTTAGGACACTGACCGAGACCGTCCTCAGCACACAAGGCATTGAGAGCTTCTTGCGGGCAAGTGGTCTTAGAGATTTAATAGTGTCATCGATCGCACTGTTGACCTTCTTTCCTTTTTTGCTTTAAAACGGCTGTTTTATGTCATGTTTTATTCCCCTCACCTCGTTCCCCAGCAAAGTGGAACCAGCCGGTTTGAGAACTGGCTAACTTTCCTGCCCTTACTTTTCCCTTCATCCTGCTTCTCCTCATCGACCACTGATTGCGCTGCCTCGGATGTTATGATGTCTTTCAAAACTAGTCCTTTGAGTTTCTTGCTGATAACATGTCGAAGTTAAAAAATCACAATCACTTGCACAGGCTAAGAATGCTCAGCGTTACAAACAACGCTTCTGATGGGAACAGCAAGACAGTGATGCTAGCTTGAGTGGAATGCTTCACTGAAGCCATCTGAGACGAGTAGAATGTGCAAGCTGTGCACTTGATGACAGGGCCGTTCTTCAGATACAGCTGGAAATAGGCCAGGTGTTCTTAAAAGGCTTAAACAGAGCTTTTTTATATCGAGCAGTTGTCATTTGATTTACATTACTTTTTCCCTGTTTTTCCTGTGCGAAACTTCGCAAACGCGTACTTGGACAGCTGGTTCTACTGAAGGCTACATTACTATTGGTGTGGAATATTTAAAGCACGCAGCTTTGCAGAACACCCAGCCACTCACCTGTGATTCGCTCACTTTCTCGTAGTTCTTTAGCACAGCCCAGATGACCGCCTCCGCACAAGGTGGCGTTGTGAGAGAGCCTCGGTAGAAGTAGGACAAAGACGGCTTCTGTGGTAGAAGGTCTGCAAGGGAAGCGAACTGAGACAGCCGCACTTGCCTGTCCGCTTGCTTATTCATTCGACGAATGGCTTTGATGACACTTCCCAGAGCCCGGTTGCCGCGCTTTTCGATCTGCAGCAGTGCCGATATTGAGCCTAAGAAAAAAGCTTCGTAAGAACGGTTTAATTATTAACGGACACATTCTTTCCTCCATGCTGATAATTGGACCAATATAGACATGCTTAGTAGCGTTACTTAAAAAACGTGGCGGAAAACAAAGATCTACAAGAAAAAATTACCAAAAAATTATGCCAAGAAAAAACAGAAAGAACGCCGAAATCGGCACTTCCAGCGCTGCTTGGCCTACTTTCTTTTCTGGTGTTCTTTTTGTCTTGGCTCTTCTCGATTTTAGCCTTGCACCGCATGTTTCATGTAACGAAGACTTGCCCAACATAGTGGGCTGTCGGCACTTAGCCGCGTCAAACCTCAGTGTATATAGGCAACAACAATGGTAACGAGTTGTCCTGCCAACAATGACGCGTGGCCACGTCAAATGACAGATGACGTTGTTAATAGGTCAGATTACCATATCATAATCGGCCAATCGCCGAAAAGCCTACAATAAGATCGAGACCATCAATTACTGGAAAACGGTGCGAGCAAAAGTCACACTTTGCACTGGAAGGGCGAAGCGAGTCCCAGGCACCGGCGTGGCTTAGTGGTACAATACTGGGCTAGCACGTAGCCGACCCGAGTTTGATCCCCATGGTGTGCACAGCAGTGTTTTTCATTTACTCAGTTTTTTTCTTATTTCGTGCAATAATGGTTACGGACACCTGCAGCGGCGGACAACTGCGGCGCCAGGTGTGACACGTGTTGTGATCTCACAACTGATTCCGCTGTAAAAAGGAAAACAGAGAGAGAAGATAAAAACGAAAAAGAACGACCAATAGAAAAATAGAGAATGGAGCAAAAACGCCAGGTCTTCGCGGAAGACGCAGCATGGTCACAGCGAAAGCTAGAAAAGTGGCTTTTCAGAGCATTTTTCGTTGGATAACTGCACCAGACACACTTGCTGAATACCCACAACGGTAGTAATTATATAATTTATGGGTAGTAGGCCAGCACTCGCTATGCTATCCTTCGTCATTCTCCTGATGAGCATGGTATCCCGCAAACGCTTGCAAGGCATTTTGTGGCAATTGTTGATGCAGTAACTGACGGAGATGACGAAATATGCCTGAAGTGGTTATGTGCCACAGTCATCATAGGTGATCAAGAACAAGCTTTTCTAATGGGTTTGAGCATTGAACGAACCGCTCGTTACGCTATTCACATTGTGTGACGCCTGGTTGTTTTTTTTTGCTGTTCTAAAACACTTCGTTACTGACAATAACGCGATTCCTATCGTGATATCAAGCCTGTCTAAGGAAATTTTGCGAACAAGTACGAAACACTGTCATGGCTCAGTGGTAGAAAAGTGGGCTGGCACGCAGTGGACCCGGGCGCGAGGCCCACTGCGTCCTTGGTTTTAAGTTTTTTTTTGTCCTATTTTGTGCGATACTGGTTACGGACGCCATAGGTGGCGACGGACAACTACGGCGCCACGCGTTGCCCGAGCTGTAAACAGGCAAAAAGAGTGCGAAAAAGAACAAAATACATAGTGAGAGAAAGTGTGATAATCACAAGATCAACAGGTGAAGTGCCTCAGACTGGCTGGCCGACGTTTCGATACGAAGACCAATCTTTTTCAAAGGCACCGTGTCATCCTCGGCGTGTTAGTTTTAAAGGGGTTAATGGTGACGTCATCTCTTGATGGTGGCGCATGTTCCTGTTGATTATCGCCGTCTAGAAAGCAAAATACTATCAAGCATAAGAGTGCAGTCCTTGCTTCACTTCAAGTCAGGTGGTAGTAATTCAAAAGTGTTCTCTGAGAGTGTTTCTCTACTCTCTTAGAACAATTTCGAATCGCTACCACCTGGCTTGAAGTGAAGCGAGGACTGCATTCGTCTGCTTGATGCTATTTCGCTTTTCAGACAGCGACCACGATCAGGGACACGCGCCACCACCATGAGATGACGTCACCACTAACCACTTTAAAAGTAACACGCCAAGGATGACATCACGCCTTTGAAAAAAGATAGGTCCTTCAGTTGAAACGTCGGCCAACCTGTCTGAGGCACTTCTTCTGTTCATCTTTTTATTATACCACGACGTTGTTTTCATCTGTCGGCTCCCATCAAGATTTTGGATAGTGAGAGAAGTAAAGATCAAAACACTGTGAAGAAACGCAAATAGAAATAAAAAAACAGGACTTTAGAAAAGAAATAAAAAGTTTGGATAAACATAAACCAGGTAGGATGCCGAGCTCCCCTCTTTTGTAAGGCTTGGCACTACTTGAGGTGAAGATGCCTCATTTTTACTTGTATCCTTACATACCACGCCTAATGAACTGCTCATATGTCTATTTTCAGATTGATATTCATATTCGCTTACTAAGCTGCTATAGAACCTGTCCTGCTAAGTTACGCCGTACAAAAACTCCAGGTAGTGCGTATTTTCAACTGCTTACCTTGAAAAGAACGGCAACAACTAGAAGGCCGTCAGGGTGCTCGTATGCCTCTTCTGTGCTGTCGTATAAAGTGTTGAAGTGTACCAGGTGCATCTAAAACAAGATGGACAAAGAGACAGGGAGCGTAGTTAGGCTAGCGTGAACATAGACGAAAACGAACAGGTATTCGCGATTCCAAATTAGCGCTCGACCCCTAATTGCCACGGCTGGAAACGCCCCTAACAGGTTCACCCTTGAGAGGAAATATGCTGTACCACGTTTCGCGCGTTGAGAAGCCGCTGCACAGTTCCTTCATTCTCGCCACGCCACACGCCCGAGCCCGAAAAGTTGAAAGCAGTGTCCAAGGACCATTGAATTGAGCCCCAACGCGTCAGCGTGGCGGAAAAGATGGCAACTTATTGTTCTGTCCCTTTCCAGAGGGTGCAGACAAAGCGTGACAGAGAACAGCGTAGATGAGAAAGTTGCGCATTAGAAAGAAGGTGATGGGCATTACTGTGGTGTGTTGTTTTGTTCTGAGTTATTCGTTCATGACGAGCTAGTTCTATCGGTGTGCACACAATTATTTAGCGTGTGCATTGATGTCAATATTTGGACATGTAAGCGTGGCATATAGCTCCGTTTATTTTCCGCGTATACTTGGATTCTGCGCAAGTTGTAGTGCTACCCTTTCTCAAATTCGGGTGCTGTAAATTTCCGCCCAAAAAATTCTCGATTTAGTATATGTGTGTATACAAGTGCACAAAAGCATGCGCGAATGTACATATAGAATGGGTGTACCTCAACGAGAAAGACTTCTCGCTACACTACTGTATGTTTCTTCTGCGTGAACTGCGTAGTGAAACCTGAAACATATTTATTATCCACGAACGTACGGTGTTTATGTCTGCGTTGCTCTGCGATCTCTACAGACGCGGTGCTGTGCTCTCATTGAATGCGGCGCACTGACAGTTTAAGTTCGTCAGTATGCTGTTATCACCAGCCGGTGTTCGAAGTGTACCGCCACAACAGATAGCGGGCGCAAGCTGCGTCCGCCAAGCTGGATGTCACGTAATGTTTGTGAGTGTATGTTATTAGCCATCGGAATAACCGGCAGGAGGGTTTGTCGCCCGTACCCTTCAGTGCGCCTGTACGATTCCCTTCTTTCTTTCGCCGACGCTTCACGAATGCGGGCTGTGTCTCGACATATTGTCAGAATCGGGTTTTCGTCAGCTATCTTTGTGTAAAGCAGACGCCGTGTAAAGCAGCGTCTTAAGGAATGGAAAACAAGCCTGAGACTGTGATCTCAGTTCTTCAGCAGCCACTATCGCTGGACTTTGAAAAGACGTCAGAGTGGCCGGAGTGAATCGACCTCTTCGATAATACCGCTTCACCAAAGCCCTCAACGAACGCTCCGGAGAAGCTCCAGGTTGTTGCTGTGTGAGGGCAGCCATAAGATGAGTGGATTAGGCAAGTTTGTGGCTGAAATGCCGTGGAAAGCGGAAACTGTCCGTCAAACTTTGTTGTAAGTACACTAGGTGACGCCCTTTTGAGGCTGCCAGCCTTGGAGGCCTTAGGCATTGTGAAATTTGCCGACTCGCTGACAGCAGATCAGAAGCAATATGAAGTACTTTTTCCGCACGCCGATTGTAGCCAAGGGACAATTCCACGAGAGTACACTATAAGGCTACAGCCTGGGGCTATCCCACATGCCGAAACCGTCCCGCGGAGAGTGCCGATTCCACTCATAGGCAAGTAATAAAAGAGATCGAGACACTAGTGCGCATGGGGATAATTAGAAAAGTAGACGGCCCCACTGAGTGGTGTGCCGGAATCGTGCTGGTCACGAAGCAGTCGGGAGAGCTAAGAGTGTGCGTAGAGCTCACGAAACTAAATAAGTGCGTTGTTCGTTAACGCTTTACGTTGCCTACAATAGACCAAGCTCTGGGATTTCTGGCAGGTGCTAAATGATTCTCCAAGCTTGACGCCTTCTCGGTGTTTTACCAAATTTGTCTAAGTGAGGACTCCGAAGTGCGAACTACGTTCTTGACTTCTTTCGGTGGGCACTGTTTAACCCGACTTCCATTCAGAATAACGTCCGCTCTGGAATAATTTCGGAAAAGAAAGTCCAAAATTCTATGTGGCCTGCCAGGCGTTGTCAACGTCATGGGTGATATTTTAGTGTTCGGCGAAACG
Organism: Rhipicephalus microplus; assembly: GCF_043290135.1. NCBI lineage: Eukaryota > Metazoa > Arthropoda > Arachnida > Ixodida > Ixodidae > Rhipicephalus > Rhipicephalus microplus. The sequence continues at coordinate 207,612,897 of NC_134702.1, forward strand.
AAAGCCCAACAGGATGAACGTCTAATTAAGGTTCTTTCACGCTCAGCTAGTTCCAACGTGACCCTGAAGAAATAAAAATGCGTGTTTGGTGTTAATTATGTGCGATTTCTTGGACATATTTTGAAGGGGAGCGGAATTAGGCCAGATCCAGCTAAGGTCAGTGCTATCAAAAATCTCAGCGCACCGCAAAGTGTCACCGAAGTAAGAAGCTTACTCGGCATGGCCAATTACTTGGGACTCGCCTGCCTTGTTTGGCACACACTACGGCCCCGATGCGGGCTGTTTTACGGCAAAATAGTGAATGGGTTTGGGGGTGCGACCAAAAAATTCTTAAATGACCTGAAAGAGCTAATGTGTTGCAAAGTGTATGTCCATGTATGGCGCAACGCTTCCATCAGTTCTGTCAGCGGACGCCTCCTCTTTCGGATTGGGAGCGGTTCTTTTTCAGATGCAGAAAACGGGTCAACATAGCCAATGGCTTTTGCGTCTCGCTCCCTTACAAATGCTGAGTGACGATACTACCAGGTAGAAAAAGAAGCGCTGGCACTGGCATGGGCTGCCGAAAGATTTGACGAGTACATTCATGACCTCAATGTCGTCTTTCAAACGGATCACAAGCCTTTGGTATCTCTATTGGACCAGCAGGCCATTGACGACATGCCATCCCGAATTCAACGATTCAGGCTAAGCCTTATGTGATATCTGTTCAGTGTCCAGTACGTGCCAGGTAAATCGCTTATCACAGCTGACACACTATCACATTTACCGGTGGCACTCAGAGATGGCGAAAAAACGTCGAGTGTATCAGACGTCACAGCGTATTCTAAGACATGTTTGCTGGAATTTGGAACGGGGGAAATTTTTTTTGCTCCGAAAGAAAGAGTGTCAAATGAGAGACCACATTTGCAAATGGTCGCACAGGCTGTCACAAACCAGTTGGCCCAGAAAACCCACTGTTTCTTCGTTCATGGTTCCATACTGGCACGATAGAGCGTGCCTCAACATCATTGGTGGTCTCTTGTTGAAAGAAACGAGGCTTGTAATCCCGCAACCTTTACGGGCGAAAGTGCTGCGCAAACTGCGCGATGGGCATCAGGGCATCGGTCGATGTCGCAGGGTGGCTAGAGGTTTGGTTTGGTGGCCTGGATTGAGCACCGAACTGGCCCAGTTCGTGAACCAGTGTGATGTTTGCGCACAACATGCGCCGCAACACACTGAGCCCATGATAGCGACCGTGACCCCTTCATTCTCTTGGGAGAAGGTTGGGGTGGATTTATGCGAGATCAAAGATCAGGCCTACCTTTTCGTGGTTGATTATTTTTTGCGCAACCCCGAGATTGATATTCTTCCTTCCACACAATCTGGCGTTGTAATTGAAAGACTGAAAAGCATTTTTCCAAAGCATGGAAACCCCGAGTCCGTTGTGACCGATCATGGTCCTCAGTTTGTAGCCACTGACTTTGAACACTTCGCTAGGGCTTATGGGTTCCGCCATGTCACCGCAAATCCAAGACAACCGCAGTGCAACGCGGAAGTTGAAAGAATGGTTCAGACGATTAAGCACCTCATTTTAAAGTCCAAAGACCCTTACCTCGTACTGTTGGCGACTGCCGGAGTACTTGGAGTGAGTCCTGCGGAAATACTAATGGGTAGGAGACTCAAGACAAGAGTTTCAATGCTACCTCCTCTCCAAAACCCAAGACAAAGCAGCCTGAGAGTAGCAGGGGCCACTGACCAAGAGGTCAGGAAGCGGCAGTGCCATTATTACAACCAGCGCCACCGCGCCAGGCCACTTCCCAAGTTGAAAGTAGGGGACCGGGTGTGGATGACTGACTTGAAACGCAAGGCCACAGCCCTTGCACTAACGTCGCAACCCCGTTCATACGTGGTGCGTACAGACGACGGGGTTGATCTCCGTATTGGTAGGAAGCGCAGCCACTATTACACAGAACACACAACACAATAATAATGTGATATAGTGGCTGCACTTCCTACCAAGATTGATTCATAGCAACTGGCCCAATACAATTGTTCATTGATTTCCGTAGGAACAGGAGAAGGCTTAACCGCCTACCTAGAGAACGTGCAAGCACAGAAACCTTTAAGTTTCCAGTGAATTAAGCGCAGCCAGGCGCTGCACAGTCAGTCAACGGCACTGATATTCACAGTAACCAGGGGTCACTCAACAGTAGTCCAAATGAAACGGGAAACGGGGACATTTCCGCGCAGGCGAGTGCTGCTCCATTGGATGGTAGCACAGGCGAATGCAACAGACGCAGTGCCTCGAACTGGTGACGTAGCCAATGGTGACTTTGCACGCACAGTAACGAGATACGGTATAGTGGTGAAGAAGCCCATAGGGCTTTGTAATGAGGAGTAGCTCTCTGCCGTGTTGTTCTTTTGGCGGAATTGTTTTTGTTTGTGTAATGTATATTTTTTACCTCCGTGGTGCACGTCAATGTGAAATCGGTATGTGCTGTTATCACCCGCCGGTGTTCGAAGTGTACCGCCACAACAGATAGCGTGCTCAAGCTACGTCGGCCAAGCTGTATGTCACGTTATGTTTGTGCATGTATAATATTAACCATTCGGAATAAACGGCAGGGGTTTCTTCGTCCATACCCTTCAGCGCGGCTGTATGATTCCCTTTTTGCTTGCGCCGACACTTCGCGCATGTGGGCTGTGTCTCGACAGTCAGCTCAACAAAAATTTGACGAAGTGCAAAACGCTATAGTCCCAGCTTTTGGAGCGTTCGAGTAGCGGGCGCGTCGCTTGCTTCCTTTACAACTCAGTGCAGCGCCATGTCTGTTGAAGCAGGCTTGTTCCCGAGTCGTTCATTTTCGTTCATTTATCATCATTCTCTAGAACAACCAATCACGAGTTCCTGGAAGCCAAATAAGGTTGATTAAACATGAATTTACCTTGACTATTTATGAGTTTCTTATAGTAATATTAGTTTTACCAAGGTCACACGGCTGATATTTTTGTTCGGGGACAGAGGAAGGGTCAAATACACTGTACATAAGTTTGTGCGTGCGCAGCAGGCTTGAAATGTGTGGTCTTGTGTGCTTGCTTGTGTAGATTACGTTAGCAGTGTTGTATCTTTTACAAAAAAAATAACTACATACGTTGCTCGTTACACAAACAAAAGAAATAAAACGCAGCATATTCACAGAGTGGATGACGAGTGGGGTGAAGCGCATGAGGGTTCTGTCGCTAAAACGTGAACCATCCGCAAATATCGCCCGCTACATGATCAGAGACGTCACAAACACTGTATATATTCATTCAAAAATTTTATTTTTCGGAAGTGGTAGCTACACGTCGCTACCGTTCCCTCTCATTATGGCAGCTTTATGGTCGGTGAGATGGTGGATCTGTGATGGGGCGTACTGGGATGTTTGCAAGGACAAAGTAGTGGGCAGTTTGCAAAGGTGAAACTATAAGCGGCCACGTACACAACAGATTGACACAGTGGGAGAATCTGTGGTTTTCTAATGTGCACCTGGATACAGGTACACGACCATCCTGCATTTTATATTAATACTTCTCAACAGTATTTGCTTTATGGTTGATAGATTGATATGTGGGGTTTAACGTCCCAAAACCACCATATGATTATGAGAGACGCCGTAGTGGAAGGCTCCGGAAATTTCGACCACCTGGGGTTATTTAACGTGCACCCAAATCTGAGCACACGGGCCTACGCCATTTCCGCCTCCATCGGAAATGCAGCCGCCGCAGCCGGGATTTGAACCCGCGACCTGCGGGTCAGCAGCCGAGTACCTTAGCCACTAGACCACCGCGGCGGGGAGTTGCTTTATGGTCAATGAAATGAAATGGAATGGAAGGCGTAGCGGAATGTTTGCAAGGACGAAGTAGTGGGCAGTTTGAGCAGGTGGAACAATAGGTGGTCACGTTCATACAAGGGATGGACAGACCCGCGCCTTTAGGAGCTTCTCTTCTAAAAGGAATGTGTTACTGCTCTAAGTTGCCTACAAAAAAAGGTAACGCGGTACCGTTACCGTTACTGAAAAAAAATGGCAGATCCCACGCACAGTGCGAATCGATTATATGCGAAGCACATCGTTAGGTCGTGGAGGTAGATGATGCCCTACATGACTTCCGTGGCGTGATTATCAAGTTTAGATGTGTCGTTTGCCTTCGTCATTTATTCGCGTCACGTGATACCAAATTTAGTATATGTGGAGCAAGCGAAATGGCTGCGAGCATGCTATAAGCGTGGTATGTTGTTATGTTCTCACGTGTCAAGCCTGTCAAGATTATCATGTTTGCATCAATCATAAATTTTGTCATCCATTGACGTCACGTGAAACCAAATTTGGTATATGTGGAGTTAGCAAAACGGCCGCGAGCGCATCATAAAGCACCCAATATACTCGAACGCAGAGTTTACGCGCGCGCACGCAGCCCGACGGCACTCGGTGCAAAATGCGACATGCTGAATTTCGTGCCGATGCGTTACCCAGACAACACTGCATCTCCCTGTTTTCGCAACAGAAGGACGCCGGACGTGCTGAAACGCGGCATGTGTCAAAGCAACGCAGCGCGGCGCGCGCCTGGGAGTACATGGCAGGACCGGTGCCTGCTTGGCAATGCCGGTGTGACTCGACGACGAAAACGTCGGTGAGCCCGCGCACCACGTCACGTCGAAATGTATCGGCGCCTTGACTGTGGCATGTAGTCACGTTCTCATGAGACACGCATCTCATGATTATCATGTTTACACCAGTTACAGTCCTTCGTCATCCACTGGCGTCATGTAATATGAAATTTAGCATATGTAAAGCTAGAGAAACGGCCGCGAGCGCATCATGAGTGTGGCATGTAGTCATGATAATACATGACACGCATCTCATGTTTATCATGTTTGCACCATTATCATACCTTCGTCATCCATTAACGTCCCGTAATACAAATTTTGGTATAAGTGAGGCTAGTGAAACGGCCGCCAGCGCATCATGATCGTGGCATGTAGTCATGTTCTTACATGACACTCATCTCCTCAATATCATTTTCGCATGACTCACATACCTTCTCCATCTATACATGTACCGTAATAGCAAAATCGGTATATGGAACGCTAGTGAAACGCCCACGTGTGCATCGTGAGCTTGGCACGTCATGTTGTTATATAATATGCATGTTATGATTTTGATGTTAGGGTCTGTCACTTGTGTTCGCCATGCAGTCTTGTCATACCATACCAGTTTTGCAACATGCCATGTGAACGAAACCACCGCAAGAGCTGCAGCAGCATGAAGTGTAAATTATGACATTCATGACATTCATGTCATGATTTTCATGTTTTGACTAGTCAAGTCTGTTCTTCATATATACAGTCATGTTATGCCATTCCAAGTTCGGTATCAATACAATTATTGAAACGGCTAAGAGAGCTAAAAGTCGTAGGCGGCTAGATAGATAGATCGATAGATCGATCGATAGATAGATAGATAGATAGATAGATAGATAGATAGATAGACAGATAGATAGATAGATAGATAGATAGATAGATAGATAGATAGATAGATAGATAGATAGATAGATAGATAGATAGATAGATAGACAGACAGATAGATAGATAGATAGATAGATAGATAGATAGATAGATAGATAGATAGATAGATAGATAGATAGATAGATAGATAGATAGATAGATAGATAGATAAATACGCGCAATGTCACCGAAGTTCGCTAAAAATGCTTTGAATTTAAAAAAGTAATTGACGTTAGCTCTGCCGGTACAAAGCAATGATATGTTTTAATGTATTTGTACAGCAACCTGCATTAATACTTTATATCTCGAATATATTGACACACCTCGATGGGCGCATGAAGAGGACGAGGTCGAAGCGGTCTGGCTCACGAGCAGCTCGGTCTCCGGTTTCTGGCTCTGAGCTGTACCTATCACAACCATTTCCTGTAAATAAACGCGTTCCATCGTCACAGTTGTGGTGGAAGGTGCTGGGTAAGCCAGCTACTGTCAAGCGAGACCGGAGAGCAGCCGTCTACTAACGACGGAACCGCAAGAGCACGAGCTTCGCCGCAGCCGTCGACTAGCGGGCTTGCCACCACTACCTCAAGATATGAACTTGGACGGAGACATCCAGCAGCCGGTCGCGAGGGCGCCGTCTTTCCACTACCGAGAGCCACGCACATTTACAGGAAAACCTGGCGATGACGTTGAAGAATGGCTCAGCCACTATCAACGGGTGAGCCGAGCCAATGGCTGGAATGCGGCCAGCCAGTTGTCCCACGTGGGTCTATTTCTCGACTGCAGTGCTTTAGTGTGGTTCGAGAATCACGAAGACACCTTGACAACATGGGACCAGTTTATGGAGGAGATCAAGAAGTGCTTTGGCGACCCTGCGACGAAGAAGAAACGTGCAGAGCAAATGTTGTCGCAGAGAGCTCAAGCTTATGGTGAGACATGCAGAACCTACATTGAGGAGGTACTGAAACTGTGCAAGTGTGTGGACGCCAACATGACGGAAGAGGACAAGGTGGGCCACATTCTCAAAGGAATTGCGGAAGACGTCTACCACTTCCTTATCGGCAAGGAGAGTCTTGAGTCTGTGGCCGATGTGATTGGGCACTGCCGAACGTTTGAGGCCCTGAAGACTCGCCGCATCACTACGAAGTTCGGACGCCTGGCCAATGTTACGACCGTCGCCACTGTCGATGTGTGCCAAGACTCCGTGCCTACCGACCTTTCGTCAACGATTCGCCTCATTGTACGTGAGGAACTTCGTCGTCACCTTTACGCGCCCTTGAACGCCCGAGAACCACCGTGCGATGCACCGTCCACAAGTATCAATGCTACGAGTTTCGAGGAGCGCAGCTATCCCAACCGCGGTCCTCAGCTAAGGGCTCCACCACCGACGTCTTCTTATGTAGAGCCGCCTTATGCTCCCCACAGTCGTTACGGCTACAACAGCCATCCACCTCCTTTTGCGTCTCAGTGGGAACAGAGCGCCGCGTACCCTCAACATCCAGCGACGTTCCCTATGCCCCGTGAACGGCCCGTCTGCTACCAGTGCGGTGTTCGTGGACATATCGCCCGATTTTGCCCAATGCGACGTAATCCACGTTCGACATTCCCTCAGAGATCCGCGACGTTTGCACAACGAAGCCAACGGCCTGACTACACCTACTGGCCCCCCAACCCAACTGACGAGCGGCACGCCTACCAGCCGATCAACCGGAGTGATTCGCCCGGATCTGTGCGCAGCTTAACGCCGCCCACCACCCGTCCACCTCGGTCACCATCTCCACGGCGCCGGTCACGAATTTCGTCTCCGCCACCGGGAAACTAGCCAGCGCGGCCGACGGAGGTGAGGTCGCTGGACGTACCGATTTTCATCAAAGAATGCCTCCACCAGTTTCTATGCTTCAGAATAAGGTTTAAGAGTACTGAACGCTGGGCGAGTTGGTAAATCATCACTACAAAACTGCGCGAAAAATCGACAAGCTTCGTGTGCTTGTGTGTGTGCCTTCTCTGTTTCTTGTCGATTTTTCGCGCAGTTTTGTAGTGAGAATAAGGTTCATGTACTTGTTGACGACGTTCCCACGATGGCATTGATAGACACTGGCGCAAGTGTTTCCGTGATGAGTTTAGTTTTTAAGCAACGACTGGGCCGTAAGGTTATGTTTCACTGGGACAAACCTGCCACATTTCGGGCAGTGAGCGGCGCATTCTTGCGTCCTGTCGGCGTCTGCACTGCGTCTGTTAGTGTTGCCGGTAAAACGTTCAAGGCGGAATTCACAGTACTGGCTCAATCAACGCACGACGTTATACTTGGCATAGACTTTTTGCGAGAGTGTCGTGCGACCGTGGATTGTGGAGCAGGTGAGGTTCTGTTGTCTACTCTCGCCCAGCAGCCTGATTGTGAGAAAGGTAACCTCACTGTAGCTAAAGATGTACTTCTGCCAGCGTGGTCCACGGCCAGCGTACAAGTGACCACTTCGGAAACCAACTCGAGTTTGAATTCACGTGACATAGTGATTGAGCCGTTGCCGGTAGCTTGTCTCAAGAAAAACATCTTTGTACCACGATGCATTGTATCTCTCGCAGACGAGACGGCTCAATTATGGGTGATAAACAGCTCACCCGAGTCGGTTGTACTACCGGCTGGTATGCGCCTTGCCCTGTTCGAAAAGCAGAGCAGCACCTGCATTGGAGCTTTAAGCGATCTTGAAAAGGCGGGTCCGGAGACTTCTGGTATGGAAGCTGAATTTTCAAAAATGGTTAGCAAGTCCATTTCCTCGCAGAAGCGCAAAGACCTGGTTGCACTGCTGGCGAGACATGCTAAAGTATTTGATTTTGCACGGAAGGTGCCTAGGGCTCAGATACCGACCACGCGCGCTCGTCACAAGATCGATACTGGCTCTGCTCATCCTCTCCGACAAAAGCCCTATCGCGTGTCCGTGTCCGAACGCAAAGTTATTGCTGAACAAGTTGGCGAGATGCTAGCCACTGGTGTAATTCAAGAATCGTCAAGTCCGTGGGCTGCACCTGTTATTTTGGTAAAGAAAAAAGACGGGTCCTGGAGGTTCTGTGTTGATTATCGGCGTCTCAATTCTATAACCAAGAAGGACGTGTACCCCCTCCCCCGCATTGATGACGTAATTGACTGCCTTCATTCAGCTTCCTACTTTTCTTCGGTAGACTTGCGATCCGGGTATTGGCAGATTCCCATGGATCCAGTTGATAAAGAGAAGACGGCTTTTGTAACGCCAGACGGTCTATTTGAATTTAATGTTATGCCGTTCGGCTTGTGTAATGCTCCGGCAACATTTGAACGCTATATGGATACCGTCTTGAGAGGCCTTAAATGGGAAATTTGTTTATGTTACCTGGACGATGTGGTTATTTTTGGACGAACTTTTGAGGAACATAATCATCGCCTTGACGTTGTTCTAACATGTTTGGAGAAAGCCGCCTTGACACTGAACTCAAAAAAATGTCGTTTCGGTGAACGGCAAACACTGGTTTTAGGACACCTTGTGGACAAAGCTGGTGTTAGGCCGGACCCGCAGAAAGTGGACGCCGTCAGCAAGTTCAAGCAGCCACAGTCTATCCGCGAGCTGCGAAGCTTTCTGGGCCTATGCTCTTATTTTCGCCGCTTTGTGCCTAATTTTGCTGAAAAGGCCCAGCCACTGACTGACTTGCTGCGCAAGGACGTCCCTTTCCACTGGACACCAAATTGTGAGTCAGCGTTTAAGCAACTCAAGTTCGCTCTCACTTCCGGGCCAATACTATGCCACCTCGATCCCTCTGCTTCCACGGAAATCCACACCGATGCCAGTGGAGTTGGTCTCGGCGCGGTGCTTATTCAACGACACAACAATGCTGAACACGTCGTCGCCTATGCAAGCCGGTCCCTGAGCAAGGCAGAGCGTAATTATACGGTTACCGAACTGGAGTGCCTCGCCGTCGTTTTCGCCGTACACAAGTTTCGCCCCTACATCTACGGTCGTCGTTTCTCAGTCATCACCGATCATCACTCTCTTTGCTGGTTGGTGAGCCTACGTGATCCATCTGGTCGACTTGCGCGATGGGCCATACGGTTACAAGAATTTGACTTCACGGTCCGCTACAAGAGCGGTAATCGCCACGCAGACGCTGACTGCCTGTCACGGCTTCCTCTACCAACGACCGAGTGTGAAGCTGATAATTTTGACGATTTTATCACAGCTATCGACTCTCATTTTCCTGACATCGCGGCTTTCCGGACAGCACAGCACGAGGATCATTGCTTAGATCACCTGTTTGCCTCCGCGAATGACCCTGCCAGTTCAAGCTCTTTTGTAGTTCATGACGCCGTCCTTTACAAGAAGAATTATTCTGGCCAAGGCGCCCGTCTGCTTCTGGTAGTTCCACGCACTCTACGTCCCCAAATTTTTCGGTTCTGCCATGACAACGCAACCAGTGGGCACATGGGCTTCGCCAGAACGTTTCATCGCATCCAGCAAAGGTTTTACTGGCCCAAGATGCGACGCGACACAGAAAAATACGTAGCGGGTTGCGAACAATGTCAACGTCACAAGCGTCCCACGACTACATCACCCGGACTTCTCCATCCCGTACCACCTCCTAGCTCTCCCTTCGAGATTGTTGGTGTCGACCTTCTAGGTCCGTTTCCGCGTTCAGCCAGTGCCAATCGATGGGTCATCGTGTGCGTCGACCACCTGACGCGCTACGCAGAAACTGCGGCTATACCTACTGCAACAGCCTTTCACGTGTCGCAGTTTATGCTTCGGCATATCATTCTACGTCATGGCCCTCCACGAGTCGTCATTAGCGACCGGGGACGTCAGTTCGTCGCTGACGTCGTTGAAGAGATCCTACGCCTGTCTGCCAGCCAATTCCGCCACGCAACCCCGTATCACCCCCAGACGAATGGCCTCGTAGAGCGGACCAACAGGACGCTAACGAACATGTTGTCAATTTATGTTGATGCCAAGCACAAAAACTGGGACGAAGTACTGCCCTATATCACATACGCCTACAACACCGCGAAGCACGAGACGACAGGGTACGCGCCCTTTTTCCTGCTCTACGCCCGCTCCCCTCGCAGTTGTCTCGACACCATTCTGCCTTTTACGTTAGATGTGGAAACATCGGTTGCCGAGTCACTATGCCGCGCTGAAGAAGCCCGTCGTGTCGCACGCCTTCGAACCATTGCATCTCAACAGCGCTCCAAGACCCGGTACGACGCCCACCATCACTCCGTTGCTTACACAAAGGGTGACCTGGTGTGGTTGTGGACACCTGTCCGCAAACGTGGTTTATGCCAAAAGTTTCTGGCCCGCTACTCCGGACCATTTGTAGTTATTGACCGCCTCAGTGACGTCACATACGTCATCTCCGGCGTCACAAGCAATGGTCGGCGCTCTAGCAAGACACAGCTGACACACGTCGCGCGCCTCAAGCCATATCACCACCAACCTTCCTATTGACTCGCCCAGTGGGCATCGTCTGCGAACGGGGGAAATGACACACCTCGATGGGCGCATGAAGAGGACGAGGTCGAAGCGGTCTGGCTCACGAGCAGCTCGGTCTCCGGTTTCTGGCTCTGAGCTGTACCTATCACAACCATTTCCTGTAAATAAACGCGTTCCATCGTCACAATATGTTTCTGATAAAATGTCTAATCCAAACAAGAATATTTTCAATAGTGTTATGTAAGAAATATTATTTGCACAAATATACCAGACCTTAGCATTGTTATAGGGGCTTAAAGTAGCTTGTAGAGTTACATAGATCGGCTTTTGACTATTTGTCAAATAGTGAAGCTAACGCTTGAAAAACGAGCATCAAAGATCGTTTTAGAAAGTGAATCGCGCTGTGCTCAGGGCGAATTTTCTGGTTCACTACTATCCGCAGAAAGACTCCTTGCTGGTGTGTGACACTTCATCAGATGGTTTAGGGGTAGTATTGTCGCATCGCGTTAATGGCGTGGATCTCCCGATAGCATTTTCTTCTAGAACGCTGACGTCGGCAGAACGGAATGATGTCAGATAGTGAAAGAAGCGCTGGCCTTGGTCTTTGGAATTTGCAAGTTCGGCCTATTCTTTCTGAGAAACCGTTTCACTCTGGTGACAGATTATAAGCCGCTCACAGGCCTTTTCCCTGCCAGAAAGTCCACTCCGCAGATGGCGGTAGATTGAATTAGGCGTTTACTGGTCTCACTGTCAGCTTACCCGGACAATCTAGAATACCGCGAGAGAACACACAATGGTAACGCACATACCTTTAGTAGCCAGGTGACCATGAACGTGGAAGCCAAGACGTGACCGAATGCGTACTTTACACGCAGGGTTTAGACGCAAGTGCACTTCCGCCTAATGAAACGATTGCTTTAACCCAGGAGGACAGCACACTTCGGCGAATTCGGGAGAGGAGCGAGAAGAGGTGGCCACCACTTCCTACAGGGCAGCATCAACATCTGAGGCGATACTTAACCCGCCGACATGAACTCGTCGTGTGCCTTAGTCTCGTTTACTGAGGTCATTGCGTAGTCATGCCAGAGGCAGCCAGACATGCCTTCTCAATGAGCTGCATGACACGTGTTGGCGCCATGAGCAGGCTCGCTGGTATGCTGTTCTGGTACCATGAATTAGGTAAAGATAAAGAGACTCTTGTTCGAAACTGTCTTCAGTGTGTGAAAGGTCTTATATGCATGCGGTGCTAGTACCATCACTGCGGCCTAAGACAGCGAAGCGGTGGCTTTTTGTTTGCATGGGTTTTGCAGGTACCGTTCACGGGTACCTGATTTCTGTCCTAGTTGGCGCATAAAAGTGGATAATGGCAATGCCGCTGAAAACAGCTACCAGAAACACCATTATTCACTTGCTTAGGGAAATGTTCGCTCACTTTTCTATCCCGCACTATGTGAATTCAAACAAGCACCCTCGTTTTCAAGCGCTACGATGGCAAACGTTCATGCGTGAAAATGCATAATCCACGTGAACACAGCACCGTAATACCTGCAATCAAGTAAACTAGCGGAGCAAGTGGTGTGAATATTAAAAGGGGGCATCAAGAAGAACAAGCGTGGCACATTTCAAGAAAAAAAATGTGTTGTTTGCTGTTTCGTTACAGATCTACGCCTCTCGATGGTGGCAAATCACCAGCACAGCGGCTGCTGAGATTCGAGGCCCGGACAAATTTGTCCACCTACTTTCTAGCACGGAAAGTGCCTACAGAGGCCAAGGTTGCCCGTGAAGAACCTTCGTCGGCAAAAACGCCACCACTTTTCCCACTCGGAAAGTTCATCTGGTCCCGTTAAGTTCAATAAGACCAGAGATAGCTATCAGGTATGGAAGACAACCGGATGGTGAAGGTGGAGGCCACCCTGAGAACTCAGCGTCAGCACCTCGATCAGCTGAGGGCACGGCTGCCGTCAGCCACGCCGCCAAAGAGGACATCGAGGACCAGCGCCAGTTAAGCGGAAACTCATTCGGGCACAGACGCTCGAGAAGCTAGAGCAACGTGGAGTTCCAGTCCAGCGACCCCTCAGCCACCCGTCTTGACGTCAGAAACTGGGGCGCCGTAAGCTGTTCTAACTGTACTCCACAATTCAACGTGAACAAGACGTCCTCCGGAATGACTGGGCTTTTAAAGGGGGAATAGATGGAGAATCTTTGATGAACCGCTATATTTCACATGTTTCGTAATCATTTGTGAGCAAGCCCTGATGTAGTTGGCCTTAACTTTTGTCGGAATTCACGTGGTTATATTGCCTATGAAAAGACCAAGTGCCAAGCAATAAACAGTTCAGTTCGTATTGCTACTAAGTTGCGTCATATTAGCCACAAAGCCACGCAGCGCGCAAGTGCTTGCACCTTTAGCAGAATCCCGCTACACGTTAGCAGTTGCATTCAACCACGGGATCAGTGGACAAGTTCTTCGACTTGAAGTTAATCTGATATGGTTAGAAGAGGCACGATACTTGCACGCACAACGCAACTATTTTCGCTGTTTCACCAGCGAAATGCTTTATACCTGAGGCCGTCTGCTACCAACATCCTTTCGTCTTCGACGAAGCGAAGCGATCGGACGCTACCATCAAGAAACTTTAGGTCAGCGCCAAGCGAAAGTGCCGTGTTGACTCTGTAGACACATCGTTGAACTGTAGACATCTCTGTTTTTCCACCACTGTTGCCAGTCCACAGATCGTTTTATGGAATTCGCAATAGTGCTCGTTTAACGGTGGACGAGCACATGCAGCCAAATCAGTAAAATAGTTAGCTTGTCAAAGCTGTGACAGAAGTACCTTCAATTACGAACGTTGACAGCTGCAAATGAATTTTACGTACTTCTGCACGAGCTGCACAAGTTGATGCATATCGCCCTTATTTCCACTTCGTGCCTCGCACTTGCACTGTTATGTTTATTATGTGCCTTGCCAGAAGCCGCAGTATCACTATACTACCGAGTACCTAATAGAGTGACGCTATCTGTGTCGTCACAGCGAGCATTTCTTTCGTGATGTTCGTGGCTCTGGCATTGCAATCAACGTCGCTCATATTTCAGGAAGATTTGAGGAAGTATATGTCTCATCCGCTCAGTTAATTTTGCCTTGTTTTTCACTTTTTCATTCTGGATGTAAGTGGCTGTAAATGCTCGTTTAGTTGCTCATTCGAGAGTGTGTGGAATAGAGGAACGCTGAGAAGGCCAATTTTAGGTGATACTGCAGCAGACACTTGTGAAGGTGTTTCGTCAACAATAAAGCCTGCAAGACACTAGACGCTTGGGAAGCCATCATGCATAGATACCTTAAAACAGCCGCGAAAGGCTTTGTTGAGACGGCAATTTTAATTGAGTAACAGGCGTGCGACTAAAGCAAAGGGAAGGGGACTTTCTTTTAAATAAACTCTAACGAGCTAAACAGTTTTTATGTTAGCGAATTACCCTTTCACATTTCCAAAGTCACCGCAATCCAGCGGAAAGAGGTTCCATAAGTGAAAATATGCGCAGGAAAGTAAAATGTGGGTGACAACGCCGCATGGAAGTTTTTGCAACAAACGCCGTGACGTCACAAATTTCAACGGCGTTCACTAAGGCATACGCGGCTCCTAATTGGTGTAAATGGAGCGAAATGGCTGCTGGTGGGACCAAAGATTCATCACACGAAGTTTTGTGAAATTTCATCGAGTCATTGCTGCAAATTATGTCAAATCTACTTTCAAAGTCATGACGTCAGGCCTGTTGATTACTGCGTGGAATGTAAAACTGATACTTCGACCTTGAATATATCCTCTAATAATGAATAGTAGAATAACGACATTATAGTTTCTTATGTAGACTTTATCAATCTAAAGCACTTTATTGTTTCATTGTAGTGTCCCTTCAATCATGTAAGGGGCCTCCAAGCCTACCTCATTCCTGGGTTCTGTTAGACCTGTCGCGTGATCACGTGATGTGCAGAGATATAGCTTGGTATTTCAATACTTTTTCAGGTCATGAAACTCCCTTGTCGCTGAACAGGAGAGCTTCGTATACGCCCACACTTTTTGCGCAGTGGCGCTGGCGTAGCTAGAATGGGGACGAAGAAGCCGGCTCGGCCGGCTGCTCTGCTGACCGCCATCAGGCTGCTGTGCTGGCCGCCACTGATGGCGGCCAGCAAAACAGCCGGCCGAGCGCGTAGTGTTCGTGGTCGTGCTGTTTGCGTCTCTAATTTTTGCTTTTCGGGGTCGCATAGTGTGAACAATAATGCCCAACACTTGCTGCGTGCTGAGCTGTCACTCTGCATACAATAGCCGCCGTCGGAAAAGTTTCACTGTGCTCTTTACCAGCCATCAAAGAACAACGTGACAAGCGGAAACATGCGATCCCACGACAGGACTGCCGGATTTTCATTGTTCTCAAAATACGCGCGCATGTGTGAAAAATGTATTGAAGGGTCATGGTTAGAGCCAAGCAGGTTTCTGACGATTCGGGGCCAAGTACTGCACAAGTTGTGAGCAAGATCTGCTTATCTTTTTCTCCGAAGAAGGCGGGGACTCTGCAGACGCATAGGCAGATGCACGTCATTGGAAGAGTTTCATATTTGCATTTATTGCAGAGCTGCCTTTCAGTAATTGTAATAATGATAATAAATATACTTTGCGTTTCGCATCTCAGAACCATGGTGTGATTTTAAAGAACGCCGAAGTGTAGGGCTCCGAAAATTTTCGCCATCTGGTGTGTTATTAACGTGCACTGACAAGCCACTCTACAGGGGCCTTTAAAGTTTCCCTCTATCGAAATGCCACCATTGCGGCCGGTGTCAAAACCGGAGCCTGTGACTCAGCAGCGCAGCACCGCAACCACTGCCTCACCAAGGTGCACACTTCCTTTCTGTCGACCTCAATCAAAAGAAGAAGGGAGCGGTTGCTGTGGATTTTCTACCCCAAAATCCAAAGTGAGGTTTAAAGGCCCAAAGCCACTTATTCTACGGCTCCGGGCGCCATAGTGCGAATAACTCCAGATGATTTCTACCGCCCAGTATTACTTTACGTGGAATTAAATTGCACAACACGTGGCTTCAAGCAGTGCGCCTCCTTCGATGTGCGACGGCCACGGCCGGACCAGAACCTGCGTCATTCGCTTTTCAGCACAGAAACGGAGGACCGTAATCGGTGAGACACCGCCGCAGCTATAACGAAGAAACAGATACTTGATTTATTCTCCTTATATCGTTCTGAACAGATAAAAACAACGCACATGGAATACCAAATTGGACTGTGTGCCGGTAAATGTGCCTTCTGCTGCGTGTACCCAACATGTACATATTTTGCCGCCAATATTGATTTCGTTATTCGCTATGACGTTGTATTTCCGAAACTCCATATGCTCCTAGCAAGGCAAGCTCCACGGCAATGCACATGTCACGCAAAGGCTGAGGATGCAGCATGTGAGAAACGAGTACGTGAACCGAGAAACGTGAAACAGTAGATGTAAATATTTGACTTTTGGCTCACACCCACTTTCAGTGATTAGCCTAGAATCGGGTTACTTAGAGAAAAGACATTTAGAAACTAATAAAACAACATTGTCTTGTTTTGGCTGCTGGATCATCTTCTATAACATAGCGACGAAAAAAGACTATCGAATTGATTCTTATCAAATAAACAGCAAATGAATATATAGAAGAAAATTCACTAGAGGCTATCGTGATTTTCTATGAAGCTTTGGAACAGTTCGCGCCGGTTGGTAGATGTGTTGTCGTTACCGTGAGACCTTAAGTTAGATCCCAACAAATGCAGACTTCGGTGGCGTAGCTGTCCATCACCCCCGTCAAGGTCCGGTAAGGGGTCGTGTGAACAGATTTAACATAGCGTGGTCACATAATGAAAACGCATTCGGCGTCACGCAGTGTGAAATACGTACCCACTAGGAAGTTTATTAAATATTCTCACACATGCAACACGGCTTTGTCGTACTTATTCGCAGCGAAGAGCTGCACCATCAATGAAATGTTCATACTGCTTTACACATGGGTGTAGGAGGGGGGGGGGAATCGGGGGTTCAATATCTGCCCCCCCCCAAAACTTTTCTATTTCACTAACGCATGCTCAAATACAAACACACTCACGAACATGCATAAAGCAAGGTTGAACCACCCACTTCCCCCGAAAAAATTTCTTTCTACGCCACTGGCTTCACAGATGTGTAGCTGGCAGCTCGCTTCTCCGCAGAATTATTGTGGCTAACTACCGTAGCAGCATGTTGAACAATAGCATAATTCATTTCACAAAATTGCGACCACTAATAGCGTAATGGGTACTTCGCAAACATACTTGCCAAACACGTGCGCAAGAGAAGGGGAGAAGCTGGGTTGGGGGGGGGGGGGCTGGGTAGGTGGCCACTTCTTTCCCTACTCAACTGAGCGAGGCGGCGAAAACTCAGGGACCTACATTGACAAATAGGAAGGGAAATGCTGCGAAGACCCTTGCCCCCCCCCCCCCTTCGAAGGGTAGTCCTGCGCACGTTGCCGGTACTGCTTTACAATGGAGACCTCTCTTACAGCTTGCGCTGAAACTTTGCTGTGTGTTCAATGCAGGCCTGGGGATCTTTCTTGTTTATTGACGGGCGCGTATATACTGGTCATTTCGCTTGTGACGGCTATAGCATTTCAAATGTCATATAAAAATATGTGCGACCGTTTCTGCTGTAGGGAAGTCCAAGTAAAAGTTATGACTGACCAACTTGGTTGCACAGAAATAACCACTCAAAATAGGACTATATCGCAATACTTACTTCCATAGCGAAGGATTTTCCATCTACGCGATGTTCGCTCCCTTCCGTGGACTTGTCGCCCCAGTGGAAGTGCAGCTGTTTGAATTTGTAGACGCCAGGCAAGTCATCTAGAGTTACAAATGCCTTGCTTCTTCTGGTAGGAGTGATCTTTACTGAAATAGTCAATAAAAAATGGTGGAGGAGAGGGTTTAAACTGGTCAAGAGATTGGGCGCAATAAAGACATGACTACGTAAACTCCTTTCAAGCCTCCGGCACATACAGCGTGATTTAGACAGCAAACACAAATATGTAATTTCTCAACAGCGAATAGTGAAGGACTTGTGGTTTAACATTCGCCGTTGAAAAAGTCACACCGTTATCGGAAAGGAGACCTCAGACGATGAGCTGAGCGTTGGCACGTTCTCGGTTGTCCTCCTCACTTTCTTGGAAGCTGTTTGCACCTGTTGTTTGTTGGAGAAAATAGCGTTCTATTGGTCGACAGCCGGCATAAATTAAGAGCGGTGTTTGCACCAGATGAGCTTCTCGCCGCGCCGTGCTGCCACGTGCGGTATTCTGCTAACATTGCGCAGTGAGCCACGATTGCGCAGGCAAATAACAACTGGAGGGAACGTTTGCATATCGTCGTCTGCGCTCAGATTCATGACGCGCGTTCAGTTACGTTTATTTCATCATGTCATTCCCTCTTGCATAGCTTCCAGAGTGATTTTCGTGATATGAGAAGCGAGAAAGCGCTTCAAGAACGTCACATACCTCTGTATGTCATATCATTTCAAGGACTTTGAACAATATTTATGAAAACTTGTGTCCTTCGCGAATTACTTGGACAATACTTAGGGCTTCTTTAGGCTACCTATGTGTGTACATTTTATATTCATGATACAAAAAATAACTAAGCAAACTTCAAGTGCACCTGGCTCTTCAAACCTTTCTTGATGTGAATAGTGGTGCCTTCCAGCCGATATGGAAGGGCTGTGTAATCTCCCTCTACATGGAGCTGTTATGTCTTCGCATCACAGTTGTTTGTTCAAAAAGAGTTGATTGTGTAATTTATTTTGGTAGAGTAACTGTGAAATACGCAGCTATAAAATACAAATTATTCAGTCTTTTGGCACGGCGGTGCAACATGCCTCCTAGCAGTACTTGCTGAAAAGTTTCCGGCACACTAGACGAGGTATATTTTTTTTGCAGATGCCTGTTGTTAAGGAAGCACATGATTGAAAATGGCGAAAGTATCATCTTACCAATTGTGTACCAAATAGATGCGATATGTCTGGCCATGTTTCCAACTAGAAGGACGTTGCTCAAAAGCGTTTCTCAAGAAAGCCATCATTTGTTTTTAAATGGTGATTTTCAGAAAACATCAGAAGTAAATGTCTAGTTATCGTGATTGGAGTGTTCCTCCTTGCACCGGGAACATTCGGGCGTAAAAAATTAGTGTTTTTTAGGTAATGACAAACCCTAAGTACCGACTAGTCGCGAATGGCTTTAGTTGTCTTGTACAAGTGCAGTAGATGCAGGATGTTCTATGCGAAGAGTAGTTTTTTTTTGTGGCCACAGAAAAAGAAGGATCTTTTCGAAGAACTCGCTTTTCATAGAATAGTGTATTGATCACTTAAGTGCCCAAATACCACAGATAATGCAAATAGAAAATGCAAAACATTTTTTTCTATTCTATTGCTTCTGTTTTCTCGCTGTAGGCCGCTGTAATGATGAGTTTAATGGATCGCGCGCATTTATTATTGACGCTCAAAGTAAAACACAGTGTTTGGCCTTTCAAAGCAGATATGTTCTTTGCAAAGGAGGACTCGGCGTGTTGTAACTGATTCAGCAGCATTATCTTAAAGCCGTTATATCTGAAAAGGCATTATGAAAAAATAATTATGTACAACCGCGCTATATAGTTGCTCAAGTCCACGGATGTGTTGGCTGTTTATCGTAACGTCTGTTGTGTTGCTCTAAATTTCTTATTCTATTCTGGCACTGTTATGCAGTGAGCACCCAGTTGTCTTCGGCCATGCAGAGCAGTAACTAGTGACAAAGTTTTTTTCCTTTATGTAACAAAAATAACCTCACTTTAATAGTTTGGCTTTTGACAAAATCACATGGAGCATTGTATATAGATTATTCGGACTGAAAATTAAGGTGACTGCACGCATTCTATAAGTCGATGCCATGTGAAGCATGGGTGAGTAGTGCATTTTTTCATTGCTCAGGGTAACAAGAATATCGCAATTCACTCAGAATTTCTTAAAAACTATATTTTGTATTTAGAACTTACTTGGACTGATCACTCGCCAATATTTTAGCCAACCAGACTCACTCAGACTCAATCTCACGGCTCGATCTGAGTCTGAGTCAGCCAACTCATGAATCAGTTTGCCGACCAATGCTTTGAGCCAAGCATTGCGAGGTTGCCAGACGTATTTGTGTACTGTAAGCTGCTCTGCGCACATCGCAGACCAATCAGACGCGTCCACTATACTGGCGCGCAAGGAGCATCCTATAGTCTGACGTAACGTATGTACTCATGTAAGAGCACGTTTTAGTAGTATGAAAATGATTGCGGATTTGTTCCTCCTGGATAGAAAAACCATTTATCATAGCTTTTTCAGTCATTAGAGCTTATATTTTTGCAGTTCGTCAAGTATGGAGGCTTTATTGTAATGAACAGAAGGACGCTGTTCCCTCAGAGACATCAATGGTTGGCTCGGCCAAAAGAACTTCTGCTTCTTCTCTTTTTTCGTGATGCGCCTCTCGTGCGAATCTGTCATCGTCATTACGGCATAGCTTGGCACAAGTAGGGACGTCACATTACCTCCCCTCCAGAGGGAGCATCATCTCGATGCTGACCAAGTAGCAGTGGATGTGCAATTAGGCGTTCAGCGAGCCCGCCGGTGGTCGGTGTTTTTGGGTTATAAGCTAATGTTTTTCCATGCACTGTGCCACAGAATGTACGCGCCATGTGCTGAAGCTCAGATGTCAACGCAGTTTCTTTGTCGGTTATGATGACCGCGGGAGCACTGTGTCTTAGGAGAATGTACTCAATAAATAATTGTGCCACTTCAGTTGCTGTGCCGCTCGGAATGGTCTCGGTTTCCGCGTATCTGTTGACGTAGTCAGTCGCGACCTTGATCCCCTTGTTGCCAAAAGGGCCTAAGATGTCTATTCAAAACTAGCAATGTGGACGTACGTGCGAACCAGCACGTAGGCCCACATTGCTAGTTTCTGTGTGTATGGTTATTGGTGGATCCTCATCAAAGTGAGCGACCACCGGCGGAGTTTGTATACGCTGCCGTAACTCGTTGAATGCCGCCTCTTGCTCCTCACCCCATATAAGCGTAATATCTACTCTCGTTAGGCTGGTGAGTAGAGGTGCCGTGCGCAAAGTCTGCTATAAATCGCCGGTAGCGGGCGAAGAGACCCAGGAAACGTCTGACTCCCTTTTTATCTCTGGGTCTTCCAAACTTTGCGATCACAGCAGATTTGTCCGAGTCAGGTCTAACACTTTTGTTACGAACCACATATCCCAAAAACTGAAGCTCTTCAAATCTGAAGTGGCAATTTTATGGCTTCAATCTTAGTCGTTCTGACCGTATAGCTCGAATAACTGACAACAGTCGTTTTAGGTGTTCTTCGAACGTGGCGAATAAAACAATCACGTCGTCGAAGTACACAAAACACGTTTTACATTTGAGACCGGATAGAACAGTATCTATAGGTCTTTCAAATGTGGCTGGGGCCAAGCATAACCAAAAGGGAGGACTTTGAATTCGTAAAGCCCATCAGGCGTCACGAAAGCGGTCTTCTCACGGTCACGCTCATCAACCTCTATTTGCCAACATCCACTTTTAAGATCCATTGATGAAAAGTAACGTGCATGTCATAGCCTGTCCAGAGAGTCATGAATCCATGATAAGGAATAAAAATATTTCTAACATGGTTGAGCTTACGATAATTGGTGCAGAAACACAGGCTACCGTCTTTTTTTTGACAAGCACTACAGGTTGTTCCCAAGGGTTCTTTGATGGTTGTATTACATCATCTTCCAGCATCTCAACCTGCTCCTGTATTACCTCACGTTCTTTCTGAGCCACATGATATAAGTTCTGCCAGATGGGCCTAGCTGTGTTTTTTTCCTGATGATGCGGTGTTTAATCAGCGTCGTCTCACGAACTCGTGATGTAGTGGACAAGCAGTCCTTAAACTGTTCTAGCAGCTTCATAAATATTGTTACAGCAAGCTGTGATGAAATAGTTTTATTTACAAGAGTTCAGCGATGGTTGTTCACGGTGGTGCACTGAGATCTTGCAAAGCCTCTTCGTTTTCCTTCCTTTATCTTCTCTGCCTTTGACATGTGCGTTACATACCCCCGCAAGCAGACAAAGCCCGTCGGGCGAGCTATGATGCACAAGGAGGGTAGAAAGGTTTCAGGCGAGCAATGTGATTGAGCTGCGTTCTGCTCGATCGTCGACCATTGAACAAAAGACGAGCTATTACGTAGGTGAGTGGCTAAAACGCTCCAAAACAACAAATGGGCCTGAATATCGTGACAGAAGCCTTTGACGCAATCCACGCTTGCTGTGCGGTGTTCGAAGCAACACCAAGTCATCTTTTTCGAATGATACTGGTTAGTAACGGTCGTCGTTTTGTTCCTTCGATCAACGTTGAGAGGCCAGAGGCTGAAGACGAGCGATTCGGTGGGCTTTCTCCGCGAGGCACAAGGTGTTCGATACAGAATTATCCTTGTGTAGAATGAAGGGTAAGAAATTGTCCAGAGGGCTTAGTGGCAAGCTGGCATACAACACACAGAATGGGCCAAAGTTCGTTGTTTAATGTTTCGCGGTGTTGTAGGCAGGCGTACGTGATGAAAAGCAGCACGCCACCCCAGCTCTTGTGATTGGAGGAAACGTAGATGGCAAGCATGTCGACAACGTTCTGTTTGCCCGTTTAACGAGGCCATCCGTCTGCGGATGATACGGTGTGAAATGACGGAACTGTGTCGTGAACATGCGAAGTAATTATTTAACGGCCTCAGCAGTGAACTGGCGGTCACGGTCGCTGATCATAACACGTGGTGGGCCATGGCAAAGGACCACGAAGTGGAGCAAGAAGACTTCCACGGAAGCAGTGGTGAAGAGGGAATGGCTGCGGTATCGGCATACCGAGTAAGATGATCCACGCAGACGATTATCCAACGGTTCATATTGTTATATAACGGAAATGCACCCAGAATGCCAATTCCCATTTGTTCAAGAGGTGTGCTGGGTGGTGTGGATGGCTGAAGGGGACCTGGTGTTGTGGTGGCCGGGCGCATGTGACGTTGGCACGTATGGCAGCTAGCGACGTAACACTTCGTTGTTTCGCACATCTTGGGCCAGTAAAGGCGTTCCTGTGTGCGGTGCAGCGTTCCTATGAAGCCGTAATGACTGGATGTCACATTGTCGTGAATAGCGCGTAGAACAGCGGAGCGTAGACTCTCAGGGACAACAAACAGAAAACGTGCTCCAGGTCTGCAGTAGTTAGTCTTATATAGTAACTTGTCTCGAACCGTAAAGCAACCACTGTGCTGGGAGGTACGGGCAGCGGCAAAAAGAAGATCCGGAATGAGATCGTTGAGTTGTTCTTTCTTGTAGTCGGCCGCGTCGGGGAACGTGATAGTAACAACAGCAAGGCAGTCATCAAAATTATCAGCATGACAGTAGTTGGTTGCAAGAGATATCCGGGAGAGGCAGCTCGCTTCAGCGAGACAACGGCTACTCTTGTACGACACCGTAAAGTCCTATTCCTGAGTCGCAGCGCCCAGCGTGCGAAGCGGCCAGAGGGATCACGGGAACCGACCAGCCAGCATAAAATGATTATCGGTAATTATCTTAAATGGCCTCCAGTGAAGATAACCACGGAACTTCTGCACGGCAAAACAGCTGCCAGACATTCTTGTTCCGTTAACTGGGTAATTGCGTTCAAATTTCCTCAGGCAACGGCTGGCATATGCCACGACATGCTCTACTCCACTGTGACGTTGTACAAGCACCGCTCCTACAACGATACCACTAGCGTTCGTGTGGACCTCAGTCGAGCAAGATGGATTGAAGTGACGCAACAGTGGTTCTGACGTTAGTAAAAACTTGAGAGAATGTGGCGTCACACTCTGGTGTCCAGTTGTAGGTTCCATCCTGTCGCAAGACGCTTGTCAGCAGGTGCACGATCTCAGCAAATCCTGGAACAAAACGACGGAAATATGAGTGTAGGCTACAAATGAGTGAAAATTTTGTGCAGACTGCGGCGGTTTGAAAAATATCACTGCTTCTATCTTGCGAAAATCACGCCTGACGCCATCCTTGTCGACTAAGTGGCCCTAGCACCAGAGTTTGACGTTCGACAAAGCGACATTTTTTTTTCAATTCAGAACCAGCCCAGCTTTTTCGATGCAGTCGAGAACAAGACTGAGACGGCTGTTATGTTCTTCAAACGTGCGGCCAAAGATCATAACGTCATTAAGGTAGCACATGCATATCTCCCCATTTAGACCACGTAATACTGTGTGCATAAATCTTTCAAAGGTGGCAGGAGCATTACGAAGGCCAAAAGGCATGACATTGAATTCAATGGCGCCATCCTGGTTTACAAAAGCAGTCTTTTCTTTGTCGCCGGGTTTCATGGGTATTTGCCAATAACCTTTCGCAAATGAGTTGAAAAATAGGAGGCGACGTGCAAGCGATCTATGGCGTCATCAATTCACGGTGAGATGTATACATCTTTCTTTGTCACAGTGTTTAGATGCCGGTAATCTACGTAGAGTCTCCAGGAACCATCCTTTTTTCCTTAGAAGAATTACCGGAGCTGCCTACTGGTTAGACGACTCTTGCACGACACCTTTGTTCAGCATGTCCTTTACTTGTTCGGCGATAACTTTGCGCTCAGAGTATGACACTCGGTAGGGCTTTCAGCGGATGGGGTGTGCAGAGCCGGCGTCTATTCTGTGACGAGCGCGGGACGAGGGTAACTGAAGGGGTGCATCTCTAGGCTTGAAGTCGAGAGCAGCAATATGCCGGGAAAGGACCTATACTAGTGCTTGCCGTTCTGTTGTATTGAGAGCCTTACTTATCATACCGAGTATCAGATCTTCATTATGGCGAATGTCACAAGGAGAGGAAGAGGTGGTTAGGTCCGTAACTAGTGCCGCTATCGAGCTGCATAAGGCTTCATTGAAGAAAGCTATCTTCATTCAGCGAGGCAGCACAACCGATGTGGCAGAAAAATTCAGCGCCCACAATGTTGCTACTCATTTTGTCTTGCACACAACAGAATTGGCCCAAGTATGTTCTTCTTAGAACAGTTCTTGTGCAGTGGCCCCACTACAATATAAACACAATCAGCATCAACCACTGTGGAAGAGACTCGAATAAGTGTCAAGCACCAAGGTGGTGCTATCAATTCATCAATCACAATAAGTATGTGCCAGTCTTCGCCACGGTAGAAACAAACTGTTTAATAATATTTCCCCACTACCACAGTCGACGGAAGCACCTCATTGCTCCAGGAAATCGATACCAAGAATGATGTCGTGCGAACGACTAGATAGAACCAGAAATTTGGATAAAAATACTTTCGCAGCCAATGAAACACTAGCAACACATACACCGAAAGGATGAAGCCACTCGCCGCCTACACCACGAAAGTCAATAGTATTGCTCCATGAAAACATGGCTTTGTGACCTAAGCGGTTTCTGAAGGTGAGGCTCATCACATACACAGTTTCCTCAGTGTCAACTAACGCATCGTCAGTATTCTATCTATCAACACATTCACTTCGTTTTTGAGCATAACAAAAGGCGGAGGCACAACTTGAAAAGACCGTCCAGCGACCTCAACTCAATTGACCGCGGGTGCTAGTTCCCCGGCGGCGGAGACGAAGAACAACGCTGAGGAGGCGGCGCGCGACGGGAACAGTTAGATGGTAGTGTCCAATTCGGCTCGGATGCTGGCGAATCGCTGCGTCTGGTCTCGCGTGAAAAACGGTTTCTTGGAAACAAGTCGGTCGTCCGCAGGTCACATGAAGCACCAGGTCTTGGTACCGAAGCCATGACTGGTGCACTTTGTGATGGGCGGCATTGTTGGCAGCGATTTTCGGCGATGTGGTCAGTGAAACCACATTTGTAGCACACGGGAGGGTCGCGGTTAACAATACACTACTCGCAACGAGTTCTGTGCCGCTGCTGTCGGCGAGAAAGTTTGTTATCACGCGAATAATGGGTTTCTGCGACTCTCTGGAATCTATTGTATTGGTCGTGTCACCTTGGTGGTAGGGTCGGTGCTGTCCTTGCCGCAGCAGAACGTACTCTGGCTCAGAGTCCTGACCATAAGAACGTGGCTGTCCTCGCCATGATCGAGCGTCATAGGCCGGGCCTCTATCGTAGACACGTGGCTAATACCGGGGCATGGCATCAGAATCATCGATGCCCTCCGCCACGCGTAGCGAGGGGAATACAGAAGGAAAGTTTGGCTCGTATTCTGGTGGCAGGTAGGAAGGATGAGTGCTTGGGTGGTGCACCACTTGCACGTACATGCCCAGTTCCTCACGTGCTATTTGCCGGATCGTTGACACAACGTCAAGCGGCCGGCTGTTCTCTCTACTTGCAATAGTCGTCACATTCGCTAGCCTGCCGAACTGCGGCTTGATACACCTGGTCTTCATTTGCTCAAGGAAGGAAGAAAAATAGATAAAAAAGAACGGCAGAGACGTTAACCAGCCTATAGGAAGCCGCTTTGCTACCCTGCGCTTGGGAGGGGGATGGGGAGCTGAAAGATAGAGAGCAGAGAGGGAAGAGAGATAACCACAGCACATTCGGCAACACCCACGCGCACACTCATTGTCCAGTCTTGTCTTTCATGGTGTTTGACATTGCTGTTACAGTCGCTTATTCAAGTCCTTGTCACGTAGGAATTTCAGTTGCTTAAAAGTGTGGCAACGACAAATGACCTCGGTGACAGATTTCAGTTGCTCACATGTGCGGCAACGAGGAATGACCTCGGTGAAAGATGTCAGGGTGTCTTTCACGATGAGAGAACTGTAAACATCATCGGTGATTATTTTTAAGAAGTGCCCGTCTTACTCTTCCTGAGACATTCCAGAGTCAATTATTCTACATAGCTTTATAATTTCCTCAATGTAGGTCGTGAAAGTTTTGCTTGCACTTGCACACGTTGCATTAGCGTCTGTTCTGCTCTTTTCTTCTTCGTTTTGGAGTCACCAAAACGCTCTTTGATCTTAGAAACGAATGTGTCCCACGTCGTTAGCGTTTCCTCGGGAATCTCGTACAACAACAACGTAGTATCCGTCAGCAAGAACGCGACGTACGAAAGCTGAGAAGCGGCATCCCATTTGTTGTTGGCGCTCACTCGTGTGTAATGGATGAGCCAAGCCTCGACGTCTTCATCTGGTCTGCCAGTGAAGGGACGAGCATTTCTTGGTGTTGGAGCCAGACTGCATGGTTGGTGCTGAAGTCAAGAGGGGTGGATGTTCATTTACGTTGTGGGACATGTCAGCCCAGATGGATTCGATGGAAGTGCTGCTAGGCGACGGCTTCGTCGAAGAACTTGCGGGTCAACCTCCGTCTTGGGTGTTGATTACCCAGCACGTTCACCACGAATGTTACAGCGAGTTGTGATGAAATGGTCATATTTAAAACAAAACAGGACACACTATATCACAGATGCACCCAACAACCCGCGTTACAGCATTAGGCAACACTATCTGAAAACACGAAAAATAAGAATAAATGAGGGAAAACAGTTAAAGATTTAGCAAGCACGTTCACTACTTAATCGAATATGTGAATTTCACGACGAAGGTATGAAAGCGTCAAGTGAATCATTGAAAACATTGCTCATTTCACAAAATATTGAGTTTGTCTGACAAGTCTGCTGTGTGTATTTTCAATTTCCATGTTTTAATTGCAATTTTCAGTTGTTAACTTAGGAAAATGATAATACCAATCAATGTATTATGTAACAATTTTTGTTACTGTTTGTTTGCAGACATAACGTGTTTATTCTCGCTTTTCCACTTTTTCTACACATTTTCTTTTATTTTCTTGACTATTCAATGCAATATGTGTGTACAGTAAACTTCGTATTGATTTACGCATGTACTAACGGTCGTAGGAGTAGAAGCCTTTGTCAGGCCACACGGCCTTTAGCTTCTGCTTCCTTTCTGTTTTAAACAGAATAAATAAAGTCAATTCAATTCAATTCAAAATACAAGAGGTAAGCGATGGTCATTCGCCGTAGTGCACTGCGATCTTGCCAAGTCTCTTCGTCTTCCTTCCTTTTTCTTTTCTGCCTTTCACATGATTATTACAATATATTTCAGTCGGCGTTAAACTTGGTCTGATGTCAACAGTAGGTGTCTGGGGTAGTGTAGGAGCAATCGCCTCGTCTTGCACAGTCCTAACTGTTGTCAATCTCCTCGAGGTATGCTGCAGCAAAGTCTTTACCAAACTGTCGGCGTTCATTCGTGAAGTACGTCAGTAGCACCTCTGCATGCCCATCGACTGTGGTAACAATACCACAATCGATGGCGTCACCTTGTGGCAGCGAAGCGCAGTTGCATGCTCGGCTAGTGGTTCTTCGTTATACTGCCTACCGCAGCTAAACTAAACAAGGCTGCATAATCGCGGCAGTATACACAAGTTCTCATGAATCACAAGTAAGACCCTGCGGCTTTGATGTGCGTCATGGGTGACGTCCTTGTCAGCTGAAAATGTCACCACGCTGTCTCGCATGTTGGCAATGGCGCCGTACTACATTAAGAAGTTTGTTCCTAAAATTAGTGATTTACAGCACTCTGTAGGAAGGACAAATGTGGCAAGAAAAACCGTAATCTCATTGGTGAGTCTCGCAGTGCATTCGCCTTTTAGGGTCATCAGCTGGCCTCCAGCATTCCGAATTTAAGGGCCCTTGTATTACGCTCTGATCTGACTTTCTTGAGTTTGTTGGCCAGTGGCTCACTTACAGTAGAAAAGTCAGTGCCAGTATTAAGCAAGGCTGTTACTTCTTGCCCATCAATCGTCACAGTGAGGTCGGCTGCCACAGTGCTCTCTACGTGATTTGTTTCATCAGTGACATCTGCTTTCGTCAATGTAGGGAGATTTGCGGCAGTTTGAAGACCTGCTACCCCCCCCCCCCTTGGAGGGCGCTGATTTTAGTTTCCCTGTCGTGGGCTTGGAGATCGACCTCTCGCGACGTCAGCAAAACTCCGGTGGCTTCGGGAAAAAAGCAGCCTGGCGATAGTGCGCGCATTCGCAGGCTAGAGCAGCTTTGTTGCCGGCCGGCAGGGTCGTCTTCAAAAAAAACACTGCTTTCGTCAAATTGGCGGCGAGTAGTATCAGGCAAGCTGATACAGTATTCAGCTGCCCGATACGGGCAATAACGATGAATATGTTTCGGCGCCCTACAATTCTAGCGAAAACAACGGCGATCTCTGGTTCGATATATATCGGTCTTGCACACGCCTGGCAGATTCCCGTCTGGCCCACGCTGCGATAGGGGGTGGTTGGTGGTATTGTGGCACCGGCGTGGATGACGGACGACGATCTGCGTCTGCCTAGCTGTATGCGTTCGGTTGGTAGGATAGCTCAGCAGAAAATGAACATCGTTGGCATCACTGTATGACGCTGGCTGGTAGGACATTTGTGAACGAGGTTCGGGGGAAGCGAACGCCTGACAGAGTTCGTGGCGCATGACTTTAGAGGCAACTGACCTCCGGCTTTGGTGGTGGTTGCGACAATAGTTTGTGCGTTGCGTTCTCTTTGGCAATCTCGTTACGTACAGTCTGCCAAACCAGTTGGCGTAGGCAGCTCTCATCGGATCATCTGGCCATAGTGGTGGCACCTATTGAGGCACTGGTGATGAAGCGACTGTATTTCTGGTATGGCTGCTGCAAGGCCCCTCGATTCCTGTGGCTTCCCTAATAAAGTCATCTACTTTTGTTGGAGGATTGCGCACAAGGCCAGCGAACAGGTGTGCCTCGACGCTGCGCATCAGATGGCTGAGCTTTTTAGCTTCAGGCATGTTGGGATCCGCGCGGTGGAAAAAACGCGCCTTGTCTTCAACCAACATCGCGACTCCCTCATTTGACTGTTGAATGTGCGATTCAAGAAGGCGTTGCGCGTTTTCAGGTTAGTCTGCACTCCCAAAGGTATCAACTAGCCGACGGCGAAACTCATCTCACGTTGTCAAAGTTCTCTTGCGGTTTATAAACCACGTTTTAGCGTTGTTTTCAATCGCGAGGTACACGTTGAGTAGCTGCTCGTCGTCAGAAATCCACTGGTTAAACTTTGCTACACGATCAAACTGCTCTAGCCAGTCTTCCACATTTTCGTTTTTGTAACCATGAAACGGCTCAGGAAGCCGATGGTTTTGGACTGTTACCTGTGTTGGGTTACTTGATGAGGTCATTTCTTGAACAGGGATGTCCATTTACAGAGGTGGTCTTTATAGGGACCGAATTTTGCTGTCTGGAAGAATACTCTATGATAGTGCCACACAGAACGCGTGGGTTTTATTCTGATTCAAAGCAATTTTTTTAATGCACCCAATGGAGTTCTCGCTCACTTTCAACAATGCTCACTCTGCTACAAGATATGTGATCAAGGATCTTTACCGCTATTACGTTAAAATTAGCGTGGTTTGTACTGAACAGACCGCGTGAATCACCTGCGACTCATACCCGCATTTCATGAGCTTTTTTATGCGGGTACGTACAGCACCTCACTGAAAGTGTGGGTTTCACGAAGAACTCGTCAAGCACCTCCACATGTATCTATTCTTGCCATGACCTTTTGATCGTATTCGTAATATACTAACGTCATGACGTGCGTGCGTATTTTGGTTTGTCAAGTTATGTAGAGGGCCAATTCAGGGCTCAGGCCTTGGCGGCTGGGCACTCTCGTGATAGATAGATAGATAGATAGATAGATAGATAGATAGATAGATAGACAGATAGATAGATAGATAGATAGATAGATAGATAGATAGATAGATAGATAGATAGATAGATAGATAGATAGATAGATAGATAGATAGATGGATAGATAGATAGATAGATAGATAGATAGATAGATAGATAGATAGATAGATAGATAGATAGATAGATAGATAGATAGATAGATAGATAGATAGATAGATAGATAGATAGATAGATAGATAGATAGATAGATAGATAGATAGATAGATAGATAGATAGATAGAAGCGGGGTCAAAGTACAGTTAGTGTTCTAATAAATGCTTCCCAATCGACATGACCGCGTTGCTATAATTTGCACAAAAACCACCAAACCATTCAGTGGTGACACTAGCGCAACACTTTCATTGCAATTAGTATACTACATTGCAATTAGTATATAATTGGTACCGTATATTCATTTCTTGCTCATTCGCCCCAAACATAAAAGATGACTTTTCTGGTTATGACTTGCTAAACGTGTTCGATTTTTGAAAGTTATAGTGGCAAAATATTTCTGTGTCGCGTTCGATTCTGTAGAGACGTATATTGAATGCACACTACCTTAAGCGTTCGGATGACGGATCTGAAATTTCGGTCGTTTAAAACAAGCTACAAGACGCACCACATACCTGTGTGCCCGTCATTCTCGATGACAGCCTCCCGCAAAGCTTCACGGTAGTGAAGAAAGTTTATTCGGCCCAAAGAACTCTTGAAGATGGCCGCACTTGTAGTGATATTGATTGGTGATTGGAAGGAGCCGCCACACTGATTCTTCGTGTCCATTCGCAGCCTGGGCCACTCTGAAATACCTGTTTAGAGTCACTTAGTAAGCTAGAAGCTACGACAACAGTTGAAAAATGAGAAGAGATGAATCCTTTTTGTTTCTCTTTTCTTCATAGAAAACCCCTGGGTGAATCAGAATAACCATAACTTCATTGAGCCAAAATGTGCTGTATATTGGTACTACTGATAGGAGATGACTTATTGGAAAACTTTATCAAGAGCTAATCGAAAGAATGAAACTTTTTTGACAGCAAAAGCATCATGTGCTGCGCAATAAGAAACTTGAGAGATCGCTATAGGTATGGATGGATATAATCAAGTGTTCAAATACATAATAGTAAAGAAATGTTGGGGCTTCCGTTCAAAGTTTGCGAAATAGCAGTAACATGGGTACAACTCCGTATCCGTCGACCTCCCCAAATAAGCTCTGAATTGATGAAGTTTATCCAGGTTTGTTTGTAGCAGTGTACTAGAAGTAGAAGTTTTTTCCGCAACGTGCTTTGTTTCATCGGGCTGAGCACTTCCGTTTTGCGTTTCCAGCAAGTTGTTCATTAGTTGTTCTCTTCCCCCTCCCTGCATTAAAGTCTTTGCCATTCTCTATCGGCCAGTGGTGAGTGGTGGAGTTTTCCCTATTTCAGAGGAACGTCAGTAGTTCCACGCAGGTGAGAGTCATGAATTAGCCATATACAGTTTCACTAATATATCTGTTAGATGTGGCTGGTGTCTGTTGAACATTTTTGCTAATGTACGCGTACAAACTAGAAGCTTCGGAGACGCTTAAGCTTCGCGTTCAAACTTAGAATGCGATAGCATAATTGGGCGATCCACGTACGTCACCTTTTCAAGTGGTAGCCTAGCTTCGGTTCGGGGCGCATGCCTCAACAACGCTGTAAAAAAACAAACTGTGCGAGCAACATTGGCCGTTTCAAACGATTCGATGTATTGCTTTCAGCAACTATAGTCGTTAAGTTCCCGCTACATTGTGATGCACTTATCGAAAGATGCCAATAAATGGTAGGTAAGTGGATAAGCGCAGGTATATTAAAGTAGTGGCTTTATTATACATACAAGATTAGAGCGAGCATTTTGTGGCTTTCCTTCAACTTATTTATTCCCGATACAGGAAAACACATAATAATTTTTGTAGCGTTAAGGAGCTCGTTTCACCAAAATTTCTGTATTGGTGTCGGTGCAGGTGCTGTTTGTCATTTGTAAGAAATGAGCGCAGTCTGCGAGTTAATAGTCAAGACAGGTCTAAATAAAATAAATTATAAAAGCTATCTCTCCGTTTGAGAATTGAACCCAGGCCTCCCGCGTGAAAATCAGGTGTTTTACCACAGAGTCACGCCATTTTCTGAAATTATAACGCGAAGAAGCACTATATGAACGTCATGTATTTATAGATGTACACATTATTGAAAAAAGTATATATTTACGCTACTGGTTACTCAAACAGAAAAATGGCCCCATATATGCATGTTTGACGGAAAATGTTCTCAAAACACGATAGTCTTCAGTCTGGAGAGAGTCAATAAAATATTTTTTTTTGGGGGGGGGGGGAAGGTTTGCGAGAGAAAATCAGTGAATGGGATTCTGGAGGTGCTGCGGGAGACATGAGCGTCATCTTGCGGTAATTTAGAAAAGCGAAAAACAAAAAATTGTCTTTGTTATAGTAAGCGCAATATTACAGGCCATATTTTGTAGATTTAGAGGTACGTGGCAGCACCATGATGTCCCCGCAAAGCGTACGAAACGCCTTTTCGTGCATAGCGTCTCATTGCCAGCGCAGCACAATAAACACTACAGTTGTAGAATTACTTTTGTATGCCTTTTCTAGTATAAAAAACAACAACAAAATATTATTTTGTTGATATTGTGCCTAAGATATGCGCAATATTTGCTTTTTAATGGACAACCGTATAAATATGAACGCAGAAGCCAGAGCAATATTGGTGGGCACTGGGGATGTGGTCGTACTAGAGCCGTTTCGCGTGACAAACAGACGAACAGAAGAACAGGCAGACAGAAAGACAGACAGACCTTTTTTTTAGTTGAAGTATCCTTTGAAGACTATCGTCTCTAATAGTAACGCGTTACCTACCTACGTTACCTCTAAAAAAAGGCAACGCATTGCCATTACCCAACGAAAAGTAACGGATGTTACCTCTGCCACTACTCCCAAATCATATGTTTTATACAATGTGCCTTTGCTGCAGGAATCCACAATAAGAATTTTTTTAAAATCTCTATTGTGTTTAAGGCTAAAATATTAACCCAAACAAATATAATACCAAAATGCTCATTTAACGAGAATTATTTCAACAAATGTATTGAACCTAGGCAATATTAAATAAAGATGTCTGTAGAATTACTAGTGAAGGCTACTGACTCTCCGGCACGTGCAGGATTAAGCCATTTTTTCTCACTAGGACATTTCACAAAAAACGAGATTCAATCATTCACGCTATCCACAAAGTTAACATCCCTTGACTCTCGAAAAATTTTCAGTAACACCTTTTTCTGATACAAACAGCACCTTCGGTGGAGCTTGTCGAAATCAAAACTGGTGGTCTTTGGCTTCTCATATGGTCCACTGCGCGCAAGTAGGCAGCCGCAGAGGCCTTTGCTCACGCTTTCCTTTTATTTTTATTTTTTAGAAGAGGAGAGGGGCATATTCACGTTTGTGACACCAGACGTTCCTTAGTGCGCACCTGTCGTCCTGTTTTGGCCAGCGAATATCATGGTGCGTGCCTAACCGACGCGGTCGCGCCTGAGCGCACTGTCTACGTGCAAAAGATCTATTCTGACAGCGTGCTTTTACTTGTAAAGTAGATGCACGAATCTGTAGTAGTAAAGAAATAACTTAATCAGCCTCGCTTGTTCTCGAGCCTGAAAGTAAAGCAGAGGTAGCCGTAGTGTTCGTGTGACAGCGGTATGAATGGGATTTTTTTAAAGCTGAGGGATGCCAATCAATGCACCAAGTATATTTTTTGCGCAAAAAAATTTGAACATTTAGCACGTCGCATTCTTTTTGACGCCTTTCTTCCTACCGTGGGCTCACGCCTATTCATGATGTGTGAAATTACTTTGTGGCATATTCGAATCTACTGCGCGCATACAGAACGGTTATAGTGACCATGCATGCTGTCTCCGGGATGGGCCAGGAATTCACAAAAGACGCTTAAAATAACTTTCTTCTATATACAATTCAAGTTTCATTTCTTCTGCTGCCAGGTGTTATTGATCATTTGCTGATGGATTTCATCTGCTATCAAGTGTTTCGATTTTTCAATAATTGACTGTTTGTTTCTTTTGCAATGAAATGTACTTGATTCCTTTAAACTTATTCTATTGTTTGCCGAGTTGCTTTACATGTTTTGTTTTCTTTATGTAACCAGCACAGGAGGTCCCCTTGCAGCCTAGAGCTTTGGGACCTCCTTCTGTATAACATTTTTCCTATGTATTATCTTTTATTGAATAATAAAAAATATTATCTATCTATCTATCTAAGTTGACGTTGCAGGAAATGTAAAATTTAAAGAGGTGGTCGTGCGCCAAGCTGTGCTCAACGAGTGTACTCATTTTTCACCGAAACCTTCTGCAGGCGTTTGGGAAATTCAAGCAGCTGCTTCCCCCGCGGACGAAGCGGCACAATCAGCACGTGCTAAGAGTAAACCAGACCACGCACTTTCCCTTCGGACAGCCTATCTTTTGGGCACGAAAAAGCGCAGGTGACAGCTATAAACCTGCTATAATCTGATTGTACACAAACTTGTCCGTACATTTTCTCATGACGGATTGAAAGATTTTCTCCAAGCTTTTTGGGGCAATGGCGCAACCTTCTCCGCCTTGAATCAGTGCATCTTAAGAATTTTTTTACCCCCAAATTGGCGCACACACTCAAAAAAAGTGGTGCCGCTCGTGCTTTCTTTGCCCATGCCTCGCAAGCAGTCAGCAGTCCGACGCTGCGGCAAATGACTTCGTCGAGGCGGTCTCTGGGAAAATCGCATTTACAAATAAAAAAAAATAACGGGCAACGGGACATCATACGTTACCAAAAATCTCATCGTAAATACGTTGCCCATTTCATTTCTGAAATCGTAAAGCGACGTTACTAAGTTACAGGTAACGGCATTACTTGAAACGCATTAGCACCAACACTGCATGTAATGAAGGTAGTATATTCAATGCATGAAATATTGCGAGGCAGAACTAGAGCACCACGCCGCGTATAAAAACAGGTGAAATGTAGAGCTGGTGGGTGCTTCAAAAAACACCGATTACAGAGCAGTCAGACATATTGCACCATCAACAGCAGCAAAAGAATCTGCAAATAGAGCTGCTGCGTAGGTTCGCGTGTTTCCTTACATGCAGGTAGTGGGCCTTTCGCTGAATCGCAAAAGAACTAACTATCATGCCTGCGGGTTTTTTTCTTCACTCTCGGAATCTCTGTTTTTTGTTTTTTTATAATACTGTCTTCATTATACAGCTTCTTTCCTTTTTTTGTTGTAAGCAATACTGCAGTTATCGCCCATATGAGACTATATGTTCTCTTGGCCAATCCCCCAAAGTGAGTATGATGCATGCATTCTAGGCTACAAACAAGCAAAAAAAAAACAAAGAGTCCTTAACAACTGTACTTGCAGGAGACATTTCCAGAAGATCGCAAATGACCAATGTTACACGCAGAGTGATTCCTTTCTTTATGGCACTGTTGAGGCATGCACCGAAGAGCGAAGCCAGACTAACCATTCAGAAAATAATACACCTGGGTCCCGAATATTCTATAGTGATATACTCTTGAAGGTGAAGCTCGATCATGCATCCTCAACGTTTCAGCTTTATTCTTATTGTCGTATGAGTTTTTAACGTAGATATGCCAAAGTATCGTAGCCATTTAAACATAAAAGGAATAGAAAAATAAAGTAATAGAAAAAGTGGACTCACCTTCCGTGCCATAACGCCAGGCTTCCACTGTATGAGAAACCAGAAATAGGGTTACACAAAAATATAAGATCCTTATTTTCTGGTATATAAATACCACTATTGCTCATTATGCGGGATCACCATCTAATGTAATGCGGCAACCGTAATGCGGCAACATTGAGCCCTTAATTACATGTACAATGCAGTTCTTGCATTTAGTACGGACGATGAAATAACCAAAATATCTTCAAAAAGGCGGTTGGTTTCTCTCTGGTGGTGAGCGGGGCTTTATGATAACATTATCAATTTGAAACTCTTTAGCGACTATTATTATGCATTTTTCCCCACTTTTATCAGTCGTTTCGCCACCGATTAGTAGCTGGGGCTTTGTCAAGCTGTCGTTGGACAGCTTTTTTCCCGGCCACCTTTTTTCACCGTAAATGTTTTTGTTTTTGGTGAAAATAAAGTTGTTTGATTGATCGATTGATTATTTTGGCATACTACAGCGCGAAAAACACACAGTGAACGCAACACAAACGAGGACGAAGTGCCCTCGTCGTCAACGTTAGTCTCCCATCTATTGTGTGTGTTTTTCAGTGCACTGTACTGCACCATAATTTCTTTCATTTCGTTCATTTTATAATGTAAGTACTGCAAGATGCATAACATGAGCTATTAATATGATAGAGTATTTCTTTTGCTATTATTGTATATAGAGTGCAAGCATAAAAAATGTCACACATACCGTATAGACCGAGTTGTCTCTTAAAGGACTATATTCTAAACTCACCTGCATTAAGAGCAACGATCCAGATGGTAGTCCATGTGACCACAGCCATTCGGCCTGCGACTTCCCAACCTTCGCGGACCATTCGGAAACCTGGAGTAACGCAAAATGTCTGGCCGTGGTTTGCAGTTTCAGATGTAGCTCAGCTACGAAGTTAACATATTCACCAGCCATGACCGTAAGTTGATTTCCATGACCATCGCCAAGCAACAGCTCGTTAGAACCCCAATATTGCATAAGAACACAGCGCGAGAAACTGCTTGGTCACATGCTCTAAGGTTTCATTTTCCATCTGCGGCTTTCTGAACCAAGAAAAAGGGCGAGTGGTAAGGGAGAGGTTGCAAATTACCAAAAATAAAGAAAACAAAGGCGGAAGTTTGTTCGTGGAGGTACGAGTGACACCTGCGCCGGGGTGCGCTTAAAATACAGTACTTGTGCCCTCGTGCATTAAGAATGTCAAGCGCTCAAAGCTGTCGGCCCAACGTGTCATGTCGAAGAAGCGCAACGCCCGTATACAGCTCATAAATTGCCCACAACTTCAACAACACCTCGTTATGAGCGGCTTGAATGTACATCAATGTCCAAGCAGAACCTTTGCTGACAGTGCTCATAAAGAGGCAAATTAAAAGGGAGAAGGTGTATTCCTCAAAGTACTCTGCAGGAGTTGAATTTGACAGCGTATGTTACGTTTATCGGAATGTAGCGGTCTGATTGCTGCAGCCAATAGCCGTAATTTGTCTAGATCAGAAATATATTGAAAAAAACTAAACAAAAAGTGCACGTTACCCTACGCGTACACAAACATACACAGCTGCATAAGAAATAACATATGCATACTCAAATAGAGCAAAATAAGCAGGATGCACAATGATAACTGTTTCATATACAAGTAGCACAGTTATGAAATCCCATAAAAATAACCGAGAGATAAAAGACAACAAATCGTCGGCGTTCGGTATTTAACGTACAATTTTCATATTGGGTGAAAGTTGATTCTATGAAAAAAGTGAGGCAGAGAAACGACAAGAAAAGAAATTACGGCATCTCCCCTTGAAAGGAACCATGCGTAGATGCGAAGCAGCGGACGCTAACGCTTACACTAGAGGCTATGTTGACGCTAGCTCTGACCGTGGCGCTGCGCAATAGGGAAACCTGGGGATGCGCCATGCACGCAGTGATAGACTGCTGTTTCCTACTGGAAAATGTTAATCACCACTAATGGGCAATGAGGGACAGAAAACTCCGTTTGGGCGCAGATACCTGCAGTCCTATTTTAGTCTACGCGCACGCTGTGAATTTTTATTGTTGAACAAAGCATAATAGAAATCTCCCACCGGCACGACCTTGGAGGTCAAGATACAGTGTCTATATATATGGAGTGGCCAGTGAATGGTTGTGCAGTGGGAGCAGTCAGTTTTTTTTTAATAAAAAAACTTGCTATCAGACACTGCCTGCGTTGGCTTTGTAAGGCAAGAGAGAGAGAGCTACGAATAGGGAGAGAGGGGAAGGGGACGTGCATGTGCAATGGGAGTGTTAACGCCACTGACAGCGATGCCGAAACGCACGACAAGGGGGAATGAACGTAGGAGGGGAGGGGCGCCAGAGCACAGTAAGGGTGTTCACGCCGCATACCGGGCTGAGCTCGACCTTAAAAAGATTTCATCTAGGCACTGCCTGTAAATTTATTCCTTCGGTTCGCATCACATTCAGTTCACACATTCGTAAAGAGAGCTGGCTATACGCTAAGCCTTCTCTCATCCAAATGGAATCTTTCCAAAGCTAGCGTTCACGGAAGAAATCTAAGAAAGGCCGACTGACCCACTATGACGCACGTGTGATTTGACTGTTCAGCAAGATAGTTTTGTAGGTTCAAGTTCAATAAAAACACATATAAATAAGCTGCACGGCGTCAAGTTTAGATTCCTTAAGCATTCATTAAACGCGCACTTTCCTGCTTTCACGGTCGATTCTATACATCCCAAGAATTGCCTTTGTTATTACTCCGGCAGACTGCCAAAATCTTTGTCACTGTAACGTAATCCAGCCTCCTTACAAACGTGATATCACTGAAGGGATTATATTGCATCATTGCTTTCTGTAGCGCCTTCATTAACAATGTATAGCGATACAGGGTGATCTAGCATGATGCAGCCTAATTTATAATAGCCATGAACATGACGGCGTGCGCGCGCATGTTCGCGGACGGCAGCCTGTTTTACCCTGCGTGCCAACTGCATCCCACCTACGGTGACGGCCGCGAGCGGATTGCGTGACCCACACATGCTGCAAATATAAACTACAGTGTTGTACGGTGCATAAGTAGTGAGCCATTGTTCTACTATGTGGAAAGTAGTTTTTCTAAGTACAATTGCGAATGTAAGCCCTCGCGTTCTACGATATACGTGCGTCGTGTGCCATATTTCTAGTTGGTGCGCGCATACTCCTATTGTGTGGGTTGGCTTTGCTGCATTGTGCTTTCCGTGCTCACCGCAAACAAGTGAGGCAAAAAATTTTCGCTCTAATAGAAGTGGTGAAGACGGCACTAAGACGCAAAAGGCGTCAAACAACAATGTGATGCTACGTCGTTTCTAGGCCACCTTTAGGTTACTTCTATACGAGTCCGCTAGGGGCTGCCAGACTGTTTGCAGGTTGCTTGTCAACGCAGATAAGTTCTGGTCAAACCACAAACTTTCACACAGGCGACACAGATGTCCAAATAACGGAGACTGGAAGTCGCGCTGAAACCGAGCGTCCGCACCTACCATAGACCGAGAGGGACGCCGTCTTTGGCCTACGCATTCCATCGCTTCGGAGTCGTCTCGCAGGCCCCGTTGCTTTTCCCATTCCCCCGGAACTATCTCGTCTGCCGGAGCGATGAAGCGTAGCACTGATCAATACCTGAGCTTCTGGACTCATACTCATCTATGTTCATCACCCTTAGCCGATCATACATCTTATGGGACATCAATGCGTAATCTATCGTCGGCTGTAGCCTTCCCACCTCCCATGCTATCTGCCCTTCGCACATCTCGGTACTGTTGCAAATGATGAAATCAAGCCTATCACACATAATCATTCGCATTTTTTTCTGTTCGGTCAGTATATCTATCTATATCTTCTATTTCCTCAGTCATATCTGCTACTATAATTACCTCGCACTCTTCTTCTAGTTCAATAATGTCATTTTCTATGCAGTGCACTATTTTTTAGTTTCCCTCTCTGGCTTCTGCCCCGGTCCACAACTATACAAAACCCTGGAGCGTCATCTACCCTGCCATTTTCCCTCTTAGAAATAAGTGTTCCCTGCACTGCTGATTGTCCCTTTGCCAGTCTGTATTTTATGAATAAATGCCCCAATACCGCCTCCCCCCCTTTTTCTGCTGACTTCTACTCTACCATAATATTCTCATGCGTAGTCGGGATTGCTAGGTAATTCTTCAATGTTTCAAATACGTGTTTCTACAAAGCCATATACAATCAGCTTATCCTCTCTTAGCTGTTCTTCTATCTCTTCCTACTTCAACCTATTCCTGCCACCCTGCATGTTAATATACCCTACTTTTGAATTCAGTTGGTTCTCGTGCCTACGTCGATCGCTCCCCCGGACTCTACCTCTTTATATATTTGTGCCACTTAGGGATCGTATCTGTCGATACCACCTGACAAAGAGTCCCTCTGGCTGTTTTCCTCGTTACGTGATATGCAGGACACCGAAGGGCCCACGCGCTTCACAAAAAAGCGATGGAGCGTCTTGCAAGTCGCAGGACGAGCAGTACATATTCACACAACACAATTTGATGATCGATTTCTA
Source organism: Rhipicephalus microplus (assembly GCF_043290135.1). NCBI lineage: Eukaryota > Metazoa > Arthropoda > Arachnida > Ixodida > Ixodidae > Rhipicephalus > Rhipicephalus microplus. Next base: position 207,653,984 of record NC_134702.1, read on the forward strand.
AAAGCAAACAAGCACAACAAAGTGCTACTACAACATACTCATCATCATCATCATCAGCCTGTCTACGTCCACTGCAGGACAAAGGCCTCTCCCATGTTCCGCCAGTTCACCCGGTTCTGTGCTTGCTGTTGCCAATTTATACCCGCAAACTTATTAATCTCATCTGCCCACCTAACCTTCTGTCTCCCCCTACCCCGCTTCCGTTCTCTGGGAATCCAGTTGGTGACCCTTAATGACCAGCGGTTATCCTGTCTACGTGCTACATGCCCGGCCCATGTCCATTTCCTCTTCTTTATTGCAGCTATGATATCCTTAACTCCCGTTTGTCCCCTAATCCACTCTGCTCTCTTCTTGTCTCTTAAGGTTACACCTACCATTTTTCTTTCCATTGCTCGCTGCGTCGTCCTCAATTTAAGTTGAACCCTCTTTGTGAGTCTCCAGGTTTCTGCTCCGTAGCTAAGTACCGGCAAGATACAGCTGTTATATACTTTCCTCTTGAGGGACAGTGGCAATCTACTTGTCATAATTTGAGAGTGCCTGCCGAATGTGCTCCACCCCATTCTTATTCTTCTAGTTACTTCAATCTCGTGGTTAGGCTCTGCGGTTATTACCTGCCCTAAGTAGACATAGTCTTTTACAACTTCAAGTGCACTATTACCTATCGCAAAGCGCTGCTCCTTTCCGAGGTTGTTGTACATTACTTTCGTTTTCTGCAGATTAATTTTAAGACCCACCTTTCTGCTCTCCTTGTCTAACTCCATAATCATGAGTTGCAATTCGTCCCCTGAGTTACTCAGCAATGCAATGTCATCGGCGAAGTGCAGGTTACTGAGGTACTCTCCATTAACTCTTATCCCTAACTGTTCCCATTCTACGCTTCTGAAAACGTCCTGTAAGCACGCAGTGAATAGCATTGGGGAGATTGTGTCCCCCTGCCTTACAGCCTTCTTTATTGGTATTCTGTTGCTTTTTTTATGAAGCACTATGGTAGCAGTTGATCCCCTGTAGATTTCTTCCAGAATACTCCAACATACTATTATGAGTTAACGACCCACACTCTAAAAAGCTTCGCCCCTAAAATTGCGGATCCGAGCAGGGTTGAAGCAGTTTGCGTATCACTCAGTCAACACACTTCATTGGGTCCTCAAGAACTACACAGTCGTATTTGTGGGCCACGCCCACGCTGGGTTCAGAAAACCATGGTCCTCCGACCGCAACGTGGGCTCTTCGAACAGCCCTTAGTTGTTTTTCGAGATCGCTGCTTCTGAGGCCTTGCTCTCATGCATTTTGTAACGCCGAACATTGCCAGGGCATGTGAGCTAGTGAGCAATATTCTTCATGGCACTCAGGGCAGCGTGGATCGATGCCCAAAGCAAGAGACTGAACCTTCTTCTCGGCGTGAAAGATCCCGGTTGTAACATTCTGAGAGTAGAAAATTGAGGTCTTGTCAGATTTGGATTTGGGAGCAGAAATTGTCTGCGCTCAAGTTGATAGTGTTTCACTATTTCGTGAATAGAGTGTAATGGGTCAGATTTATGCTCCCAATCCAGACTTTCTAGCGTACAGGGACCATCGTGGAAAGTCCGACCTCGTGCTTGGTCATGAACTAGTTCGTTCGCGTTGGAGATGCTAAGATGTACATTGATTACAATGTGCGCTGGGAACCATACAGTAGTGTGAAAGACATCACGCGGTCTTCGATTGACTGTAGCCACCGCTTCTTTCTAGATGAGACCACATAGAAAAACCCGCATGGCTCATCTGGAGTCGGTGTAGATATAAGGCTGCGAGAAGCCGTTATTAGATAGTGCGATAGCAGCTACTTCAGCCACTGCAACCGTGACATGTCTAACGAAAACTTCAGTAAGGATGGTCCCATGTGGATCAGCTACAGCAGCTACAAATGAATCTGTCTGCCTCTACTGCGCAACATCAACGTAAGTGCTCAAAGCAGTGTAGAGTAAAGAATAGCGCACCGTTAGCCCTGTTGGTGCGTTTGCTGCCACTGCACATGCGTCGTAACGTGAGCCACAATTCGCGTTCACGGCCCACCCGCAGAAAATCTGAAACAGCGTGCGGCAATCGTGGCCCGCGAGGCCCGCAATGTGCTCTGTATAGCTTTCGTGCATTTCAGTTAGTGGTAGGGGCAGAAGTTCCTAGACTTTTCCTTTGGAGTAGGAAACGCTAGTGAAAACTCATATGGCGCCTGCAACTAAAGCAATGCCTGCAACACATGCAAACGTTATTCTAAACCTCCCTAATGTTTTTGCGCGCAACGTCCATGAAGGAGCGGGCTCGAGCCTTGCGCCTAACCACATATTTTGCATGTGCATTCCTTGGTAAATGGCTAACCTGAAAGGTCTCCCTAATGGTGTGAGAGAGCATGGTGGCAATAAAGTAGATGGCCAAGGGGGCCAGTCCTGGGTACTGTAGGCGTGGCAAGAAGGTGTTCTACCACACAAACACGTGCGCACTTAGAAATGCACTAATATTTAACGGCCCTTGCTCGGAAATGCAGTGCAAAATTACGTTCTTGATTTACAACACACGTGTCCTGTTTATGGGCTTCAAAATACAACATGTAATCACAGTAATGCGTCGTGCATGCGTGCATTACCATCGGCCGTCAAAAATTGTGGTTATCAAAATGACTTTGTGGTTTGAAGCCGGCCACCCTTCACGAAAGGTACACACGTTACTACGCATATTTTTTTAAGACACTCGGTGGGTGCATAGTGATGTCGAAAACCTTTCACGCGCACAAGTGCTCGATGTTTAAAGCATGCTACCCATTGCAGAGGATGCAGCCGTATGCGAAATCTTCCTTGACACAAGCAATTTTCAACTCGGTACGCAATGGAGACAGGATATTGCTATCGAGTTCAACTCTTAGAAGCGAACCTTAACAATCGCCTAATCTATTTTTACTTACCTGCTGACGTTTCACACGTCATAGCGAAAAAGAACATTTAGAAATTTCATTCAGAAAACTAGGAATCGCTTTAAATTCTACGAATATCCTGTTCGTTGTGGCGTCATCTATCGACCACAGCAAGAGCTTCTTAGCCGATCTACCTTTCTTGGCGAGCGCCATTCATCTGAGGTCATCATTACCATTATCCTCAGCTGCAACGTCGGCATACAGTGGTCTGCGGATTTCTTCGACATACAGGAAGTATAACTTCTTAGGTTATTCTGAATCAAAATATGGTTGCAATTCACACTTATTCATTTCACTTATCAGTTCAGTACTTACTTTATTGGTATGTAACCTTTTGATTGTCTAATTTTTACATTTCAATGATCACCGTTGAATTTATTCTCGTTTATAAAATTCCTATTTCCTTTTGTACATTATATCAACGGCCAGTTTAATAGCAAATCACCCATAGAGGGTACGAACCAAACATAGGTACAATCAAACAAGCAAACAAGGCAGCTCCGTAATTCTCTCAGGATTGCCACCGCTAGTGTGAAGCTGCCTCGATTTTCCAACCCTAAGTCAGCGATTTTGACACAGAGACCTCTCCTACGACATTCATTACCAGAACTTTTTTGCTCTCGGACAAGAGATCACACATGTATCAGACGGAGCCGCTCTGCTGTTGTATATAGCAGCAATAGAGAGTGTTCTAGTACGCAAACTTTTTTCTTTCCGAGTTTTACTTCATTCGCGTGGCTGTGATGGTACCTCTATGAAGAGTAAATTCATTTCAATATCCTTGCAGAGCAAATTTCGGCGAGCTGTATTTTTTTTCGCTACAACAACGTACCGCTCAAGACACAAAAACGTGAACGGCGGCATGAAGCCAATTCTAGTGATTAAAGTCTAATAATTTTACATGCGCGACCCGCGATTTTCTACCTGCCGAAGAGCTGCACCCGAATGCAGTAAGAAACGCCGCACGTTTCATGACGGGCGCATCGCATGCGCGACGCGCTGTTTCTGCGGAATCCTCCGCGTCGCAGACAGCATAGCACGATGCCATGAAGAACAATTGGTCCACGGCGGCACTATTTGTAATAGCGTCCTCGTGACCACCTAGAGTACCGCGAAGGGCGCGCAGAGCCACTGACACGGCCAGCTCCTCGGCGGCTTCTGAGGCGTTAGGCGTCACTAGGCCGAGAAGAGCCCGTGCTATTAGCCTTCCAGCTCCCCCGTAGTTTAGCGCTGGATGCAGCTGGGTGTGAAAAAAGGGGTAAGAGAAGAACAGTGGCTCCGCTGTCAAGTTTCGCTCCCAATGCCAGGAGCCACTTGGCATGACGCCGTCAGCTCTGAGGATGTCGTAGAGTCCAGACGACGTCAGCTCGAGCCTCGCCTTTCTGAACGCCAGCCATTCGGAGAAGAACGAGGACTGCGGGCCTGGCAGGACGTCCAGCTGTACCGACGCGTCAGATGGGACAATAATGTCGGTTGACGAAGCCACGTCGGGTGCAATCAAGGCCAATAGGTCGCGTGTGAAATTCGCACCTACGTGTGGTTTAGTAAGTACACTGAACCAAGCGAGTCCCGTCATCCGGTCCACCTCGCGCAGGCAGCGTTTCGTCATCTTAGCTGGCATAAAATAAAGTGGACGGTCGCGTGTGGTGGCGTTCCTGTCGTCGACCATCCAGCCTATTTCCACGAATACGCTATAGGCGATATATTCCGCCACGTCATCTTGCCTGCGACTCGCAAATTCCAGCAGGCTATTCAATGTGCCGAGGAGCCTCGTGCTCTGCACGCGGACGAAGGTATTTTTTGAGATGTTCACTACCATAGGTGCGGCGACAAGGAGCGCATCAAGCCATGCTTGAACAGGAGCAGTTGGCGTAAAGGTTTCTGCCACTGTTTCTAGGCGCATGTCCAGTGGCCCCATTTCGAGAACTGCCTCTGAATTCTTCACAAGCTCGCTCACCACCGCGTCCGTTGAAGACTTGCGTGCCACAGCTGCGGCAATTTCCTCTTCCGGCAGACCTAGAATTCGAAATGCCGCCTCAACGCCGGCTTTGTATTTTTTGCTCTTCCCAATCTTCCGGAGCACATCCACCCGTTTCTCCAGATCAATACTGCGGGCAATGTAGACCCTAGTCGAAGTGTTTTCGTGCGCGTCAACTGTCAACTGGAACCACACGTGGATGTCCCAGTTTAGAGACAGGTCTACTAGTGTAGTGAGCACCGCGTGAAGGCTGCTGCGCCACTGATTGGGCAAAACACCATGGTCCTTGAGGAACGATCTCAGTTCAGTTGGGTTGCGTCTGCCACGTAGGCAGGATCTGACCAGGCCAACAACTCTGTCGAAGACGTCCTCTGGACTCGCGGACTGCGTGGAGTTCCAGGCGAGAGTGGACTGCATCGCCTCCCTCCGAAGTCTCATCTGGGCCATCTCACGCACAGACGGAACGGCGGAACCCCGTCGCCAGCGACCACACACGAATTCGTACAGGCTGCGGCAGGGATTACGGTACACGTTTAGAGACGCCTGGAGCTCCCAGGCGTATCGCTGGCAAGCGTGGCTGTCGCACACTGCGCGTAATGTCGACAGCAGCTCGTGGCCGTGCACCAAGACAGGGTTGTGGCGAGCGGTGAGCATCTCGTCAGCCAGGGTCATGAACTTGATCAACATGGCGGCTCCCAGTAGGATGGCGAGAAACGTGGCCGCCTTCCGAACACCTCTGAGCAGCATGAAGGAATAGTTCACCACCCGGTCCAACAGCCGCTGACGTGGCTGCAAGGTTTAAGTAGATGCATACTGTTATGGGCGACGCAAGTATAGTAAGGACACGGAAAAACGCGAGCTCTAGCTTCGAACTGAATTCATTGGCAATAATCGGCCGCCTTCTATACCCTCATTAAAGTAACTTCAAGTTTAGAGAGGGCGAAGGACATTTTCCCCGAATGTTTATGAAAATGACGGTGCCGCTAGAACAGCACGTTGTTACATACAGCGCATTGATTGAACTGATAAACGATTATAAATATACACTTTTTACAGCTACAGCTGTTATGAGATCACAGCAGTGGCTGATTTCACGGCCGCAGTTTTACGCCATCGCGGCTGGTATTCGTAAACGCCATTATGAGAAATGATAAAAAAGTAAATAAAAATTATATATACAAGATCGTATCGGATTGCAACCCCAGCACTCTGCGTGGCAGTGGAGAATTTCGCCAGAGGGGCATTCCAGTTTCCTTCCTTTATTGCTTGTTTTGGAATGTAAAAAATGCAAAAAAATTGCTATTTACTGTACAAATATTGGTTACTACTTGCTAGGACAACAACCACCTAATGAAAGCGCAACAGTAAATTCGATGCATGTATCTGATGTAGCAGTGAAGCTGTGTGTATCTCATACAGCGATGAGGTCTTTGTCTATTCGTATACCATATTGTTACCGTTTGAACCAGTTTCGGACGTGCTATAGTATTGAGACTTATCTAATTTCAACCCATATATCAAGCAATTGTCATTCCCTCGCACTGTGAAACGGAGCACTTGATCAAGAAGCGAAACAAAGATATTTTCTTAACTCACAATGCAGGCTGCAATTTGACACTGCAGATGTGAGCATTTGAGTATGACATCGCAGGTATGTCACTTGGCCACTCTTTGTTTTTCGACTCCGGAGTTCATTACTCAACAGCCTAATGAGGGAAAGAAGAGAATATTAAGGGCTAGTTTCTTTATTTGAAAGAACGTTTATAAAACCCAGCGGATAATGATGTCAGAAACTATATAGTGAGGTAATTCTACTTGTTTAGGTGTATTACAGTCATTTTGATGTAAACTGAAAGAAGTAAGGCGAATGAAAAGGAAACTTTGCACTGCTGCGACCGAACTTGCAAAGGTATTTCCTGGTTTTCATCAATATGTTGTAACAGGCATTTTTTTTTTTGCTTTTACAGTGAAAGTTGTTACGAGATCACAATCGGCGCACGCGCGGGACCGTAGTTGTCCCCCGCCACTAGTGTCCGTAACCACATTGCAGAAATTTAGAGAAAAATAATTAGTACCATTAACACAGTTGGGCTCGAACCCGGGTTCACTAGGTGCGAGCCCAACAGTCTACCACTGAGCCACGCCGATGCTTTAGCCTTCATGACAATCTTGCCTTAGGCTGGCTTGATGTCGGGAAAGCGATCACATGAATACGACCTATAAAGCGTTTAAAACACCAATACAACAACCAGTCGTCGCACAGTGGGAATATCGTAACGAGTGGTTTGTCCAATGCTCCAACTTATTACAAAAGCTTGTTCATCTATGAACTGAGGCGCATACCCACTTCAGGCATAATTCGTCATCGTTGTCAGTCACTGAATGAACAATTGGCACTAAATTCCTAAAATTTTTATTATTAATGGCGAAGTGGGTATCAAGCAAGTGTACATGTGGCAGTTACCCAATGAGTGTTTAGAAAAAAGCACTCAAAGAACGTTCTTGTAGCTTTCGCTGTGACGGTGCTGCGCCTTCCATGCAGGCTTGGCGTTTGTATAGTCACTAACAACAACTATACCTGTTTTAAATAAATGTAAAAATTATTGTTCTTGGCAAGCTTCAACTACATTGTTTTCATAAACCCCTGGTTCAACCCTTACGCACCTAAAGTGAACACCAAGACCATGCAACAATTTTCTTTTTGAAGGATCCAGATCATGACCCGTGAAAAATTCCACAGTATCTGCCTGCGACTACGCGTGGCCTTCGTGATACGGTACATTACAGTAAGAAATGAAATTTCATTCATGCGAAAAGCATAAACTAGGCTTGAAACGATTGCTACTGGCCCCCTGTTTATCAACTGGAGTAACACAACATGCACGAACGTAACATTAATTCATGATCTGGCTATGCCATCCCACCCTTATCCGCCAAGCTGATGTCCTTCCAGGTAGCCAGATTTCGGTGACTCCCGAGCTGGAAGCTCGGTCGTGCCTACTTAACGGTCTCAAAGCCAGCGGCAACTATAGACGTCAAACTCTGTAGTTTTGTGGACACGCAGCGCCATCTATCGACGCAGTTTTTAGTAGTGCAAAGCCCGACTCTCTTGCACAGTTTGCTGCGCACCCAGGTGCAACTTATTAGGTGTGCTTGCACATTGAACACTTAGAAAAAGTGCTACGAATTTCCGTCCGCTAGTCGAACGCGTCATCTAACCACCATAAAATGATTGCGGGTTCACTTGCGCAAACGACGGTGAGAACAAGAGCAGATGCAACAGCTCCGCGCTCTACAAAAACTACCCCACTGGACGCTACTCTTGCGTTGCAAATTGCCACGGACGTAAAGGACTTAAACTTTGCTGATTTCTGCAGCTTTCACGAAGCAGAACGGCGAGAACGCTGGATACAAACCGTCGAGAACGTGTTGTGTAAGCGAATTACTCGCACGCGTTCTCCACACCCGCTAGCATAAGGAAGTGTGATAATGTAGGTGATATAACAACGCGCCCGATTATTACCAGGAAGAACCGTGGTAACTTTGATTTTGAAGTTTAACACAGCATGTGATCATGGTGCGCGCTGTGCAACAGTAAACAGGTTAGGCTCGCGATAAACATAGCACACTCCGTGACCCCCGATAATCGAAAGTGATCACCTCCACATAGAATCACAAACGCAGGGCTTTGTAATATCTAAATAAATTCTGTCTTTAACTACGAAATGCGACCACTTACGTCATTCAGGTAAATCACAAAAGGATCGTGACAACAATCAATTTTTGTTTTTGTTTTTGCCGTTTCCCTTCGCGTGGGCCGGAGGTATCTCTGGAGTTGGCGAAGTGCCGGAGGTATCGTTGTTCACGGCGAAAGCGGACGCGCGTGTATCCCTATTTTGCAGTATATAGAAACGGAAGACAACCATCAATTCAACACTATAGCAACAGTTCAACGCACAGGAAGCGAGATCGATACATAATGCAACTGCAAAGATGAAAATCGCGTCAGGGCCATTGGGACCCAATAAAACTAGCTTCGTACCATTGGTCGTGAGATATATGGCTCGTGTACGTACTGCATCGCTTTAACATCGTGTGTATGGCGAAGTTAAACGCATTTAGGCGTCGAAGAACGGAGATCGGAGGGCTTGTCTCGAACTTGATGTGGTGGGATGCTCACGCGCACTTGAATTGCAGCACACCGAAATAACAGGGACATCTTTTGCGTTGTATCCGCAGTTCGCTTTGATGAGCTTCCTACTTTTCTGAAACAAGGTGGGATTGACAGAAGAAGCTTGCCAAGTCCTTGATGTTTAAGAAACCGTGCCTCAAAACTGACGAAACAGGAGGGGCTATGCAAATTCGATTGTGGGCAGTTTTTTTTTTGCACTACCCATTTACGGCCGGTGCGTCGATGGGGGCGCTGGTGGCGGAGTTTTTCACAGCACTGCCTGGGCAGAGTCTGACGCCCATTTTCTGATTTTTATAGCAGAGGTTCGACCATTCTTTCAAGGTCACGGCAAAACCAGCTGCACCCAAAGGCCTGCGCAAATCTATCTGGCTAGATTTCGAGGTAAAAATTGTTGTAAATCCAATCAGAGGGCCACTTGTTTATGGGTTTGCGGCGGCACTGGTAGTTTAACCGAGAACCAACTGCATAGGAGAGGGACAGTGTGCCATTTCGTTATCGCTACGGAGTCGAAATGTAGGGTTGGTAATTTGGTAACACTGCCGTAGCTAAGGGAGGGAAGGCCTAACCACTTACGAAATTTCCTAATTTTTCATGCGTAGATAGTAAGCAAACATTTAGAGCTCACTCAGACTCACTCATCAAACAGACCTCGTAATTTGATTTCACTCTGACTCACAATCATCCAAGTTTTTCTCAACCAGACTCACTCGTACTCAGACTCGCCAAAATATTACTCATCCGGACGGACAGAGACTTGCACTCATTCGTCGATCTGAATCTGGTTGAGTTTGAGTAAGTCGACTCAGGAGCCAGTTTGCTGGTCATGATAAATGTATGCACACGCACGCATTCAGGCCAAGCTCACACACAAGGATGCGTAAAGGCGGTATAAGCCCCCTTCCCCTGTTTCTTCCACCGAAAAAAAAATGCCAGGCATGTGCAGAAGGCGCACCACAGTCACTGCATAAGCTCGTCAGATCCTTTTCAAAACACTCAATGGGTAACTACTGCAAGCACACTTTCTTGGCACCAACTAGGGCATTAATAATAAACTTCTGGGTAGAGGCTGGCATTCGTTATAGTATTATTAGTCATTCTTCTGAGAAGCGTGGTATCTGCTAAATACTTGCAAGGAATTTTATGCCAATAGTTATTGCAGTGGCTGACGACGTTAAGGAATTATGGATGAAGTGGGTAGGCGCCACAGGTACTATGGAAACAAGAACAAGTATTTGTAATGGGTGGAAGCATTGGACGGCCCACTGGTTGTTCTTTCGTTGTGTTGAAACGCTTTATAAGTCGTAATAATGCGATTGCTTTCCTGAAATCAAGCCTACTGAAGGCAAGTTTGCCAACAAGTCACAAGCACCAGCCTAGCTTTGTGGTACAATACTAGGCTGACACCAAGCGAACTCGGGTTGGTGCTCCACTGTGCCTTTAGTGTTAGGTTTTCTAGCAAGTCGCAAGCAACGGCGTAGCTCAGTGGTATATAACTAATCTGGCACCCAGCAGACTTGGGTTTCGAGCCCCACGGTACCTTTAGTGCTAGTTTTTTTCCCCGATTTCGCGCAATGTTGTTACGGACACCGGCAGTGAAGGCGGCGGCGGCGGACTACTGCACGTGACCCCAACTGTGATCTCATAACAGCTTTCGCTGTAAAAAAAGTTCTAGCAAGGTCACCGGTTGGTAACGTAGCCGAGAGACGATACTGACCTGCTGGTGGGCCGCTTCGTCGTCGGGCTGTTGGTCGAGGCGAGCCAAGTTGCGCCTTGAGCGGACGACGGCAACCTGCGGTGCTCCCGGCTCACGGTCGCCATCACCGCGTCCTCGATCAGAGCCTGGTCGGAAAGAAAACTCAACTGATGCCATGACGCAGCACTGCTTGAACGGTAGCTTGTCCAGTGATGTGGCTGTACCCTCTACAATGTATGAAGAAGATAATGTGAAAAAAGAAGAAATTTCTGTAGTAATGAAAGGGTAGTTCAATGGATTTCTTACTGCTCAAGCCATTTGTGCTCAAGTCTAAGCTTTCTCATATACCAATAAATATAGGTATTTATACAAAAACAGCTGCTTAATATTGTTCGCTTATTTGTATGAGAAAAAGCAACCCCCTAAGTTGACTGAATTAGAAGAAACACTGTCGAGAGCTTTAGAGGCCTGCCTGTCTTAATGATGACGATGATCCTCGTGGTTTGATTGGCACCTACCCACTCTGAGAAATCGGCCTAAAGTCAGGTGAATCATAATGTCTGAATCTTTTTAATCACTAATGTATATCTAAGAGACAATCACAACGAAGTGTTAATTATAATGAATCCTAATATGAGCTTAGATCACGTCGAGTAGCGTCCAAATGTAATTTAACCAAGATGGCATAATGCCATAACATCAGCGGTTAATGGAATAAATAAATCATTATGACGCACATGTGAACTTATAAATAGCACTGCACATGTTTCTGGCTGAGTGCCCCAGCGCGAACGCCTCAAACGATAACAGCAGAGACGAAGGAATTGACAGAGCAAGCTGCCGCTTTAAAGTTTCTGTACGTCGTCTTCTGGTCCAACTTCGCAGGCGGGTGATGCCAGGGCTACCGATTTACTTTCCGAATTTAGTCACGCTCTACAATTAGTGCAAACAATGAAACAGGGCGTTTAACAGGCATTTTTTAATCGAACAATGAACGCATGAGCGGATCTTCCCAAGTTATATTTATAAAGAAGTCACCTTGTGTCTGAATTCAGTTATGACGTTAAAAATGCTCACTTTTTTGTGGTGCCTACATATGTTTTACACCACACTATAATAAAAGATGCATAACCGTTGATATTTGGAAAAGTTAACCTTTATTACTTCAGCGTTGGCATGGGTTCTATTCATATTGACTCGTTAGTTTCCTGGGGGCAATTTTTCTGTTTCACGTTGGAGCCTTCAGTTCACCGTAGTAACCATTTAAGGTACTTTTGATGTTTCCAAACTCCTCGCCTCGCCTACGTGAAGCAGTTGGCCTCGTGCGGTACAAACCAGCACGACGCTGCAGTTCACCTTTACGCCAAGTACTGGCGAGTCACCTGACAGAGTGGGCCGAAGTTGTGATTGACCTGCGTAGTGGTCGGCTTTTAGACGATTTCTTTCGATAAAGATGTTAATAGCTTATGAGCACTCAAATGTAGGCCATAAATATTACTTATGAGAAGGGATGGGCAACCTGTGGTCTTCGTGGATGCAATGTGTGGCCCACCTCTTTGGGATTGTGACTCAGCGCTTGGAACATTGGTATTTTGCATGGTATACATCCTGGCCCCAGCTTTACATTTTAGTGTTATTTCTTTCAAAATAAACAGAAGAGTGTGTTGTAACAGTGGAACTGGTAAATCTTTTAAATAGCTCATTGTTCTCCTTATTTCATGGTAAGTATCCTCTATTATTCTATTTTTCTTTAGTCTTTCGAACGTTATTCGCATCATTGTCATGTAGGGCAGCATACACACTTGTGATGAATACACCTCGACCACTATGCCTCAGCGCATGCACCGTTTCCTGGCAGAGAGGTCATGCTCCAGTCAATGGACGGAAGATCAAACTCTTCAGTAATAGTCAGTTTTTTTCTGGATAGTTTTAGAAGGTCCTCACACAGTTCACTCAAAAAGACACCGCTAGCATTTGGTGGTCAATAAACAGGGCAAGAAAAAAACGTCATTACGCGAAATAATTTCTTTAGGATCAAGCTTTCATAATCACTGATCTGTTCCGCCCCCGTTACGTTGATACCCTGCTTTACGTTGATTGATCATTTTTATTCGCGGATTCCTGCGCAACCAAGGCATTCTGCTTTAAAAGACAGCAACCACTTATATGCATCAACCATCCTCGAAATTCACCGCCGAGTAGCTAACCATTAGTGTTGCCTAAGTAGGCTTCTCAAAGGGGCGCATAGACTTGGTAAGTGCACGGACTTCCGCGTACGAAACAGCTGTGGGAAAGAGGGTCGCTGCGGAGTACGGATACTCGCACGTGGCAATTTTCGACGGCACTCTACTCCCCAAGATCGTCCTTTCCACGTCGTCTTCGCTACTGGTACACAGAGAGACACCATCTGCTCGAACGCGCAATGCCAGATCACAAAGGAAAAGTCGCCATCGTAACCAGTAGGTTCTTGGAACATGTATTTTGCCAATATTTTAACTGGTCCTGTTCGTCCCCTAACCTCTGCTGGTTTATTTTACTATGCCATTTATACTACAGTATATATAGCAGAGTATACGCTTGTATTCTCGTCTGGGGAACAACTACGACTACTAACTTTCAGAAACTACAAGTACTTCAAAGGAGAGCTTCGCGCTGCATTCATGGTTACTGCGGCAGTCCCCAGGATCTTCCAACTTCGCCATTGTTTCATCACTATGCTTTGCTTAAAGTGGGTCACGTCTATTTTTTGTCTGTTGCTGCATATTAAAGTCAATCATTTACATACTCAAAGCAGTACTTTGACTAATTATACATACCACTTTCAAAAACAAAGCCCTCGAGTCCCTCAGACGCGTAATAACTATGGCAAACAAATAATAACTGATCTGGTTACGCTGGCTATGAATAAAATGTCTACAAATGTTAACTTTTATGTTTCAATGAAAATATTGAAAAAGGAAATAAAGAAGCATTTACTCGACTCTCTTCTCTTTTAGGTATAAAGTTTTCACTGCTATATGCTTAAAAACACTTTATTTTGTCGTACTTGCAAGTGTAGCTTATTTATCTATTTATTATGTCATGTATGCAGTTACATTGTTTTTCTAACTGTATCCAGACTGTACATTAGAGCCGAGGCCTTTGTCAGGCACCCCAGCCTTTAGTCCTTGCTGTCTCCTTTGTATGAAAGGAAAATAAACTTCAACTTCACTTCAGTATGTACGTATACTCTAGAATTGTACGTGTACCAGACGCACAGTCTTTCGTTTTGTCGGGGAGACCCAAGTGGGTGACTCTTTTTTAGTTTTTCTATTCGGGTTCTTTTTTGGGCACACCAATTGAACCTGTGGATAGTTGTCCTGTTTTTTTTTTCATTTTTAGGGCATGGGGGTGGAAAGGAGACATTTAACTTTTTTCAAGAGTATTTGTGTCAGACTCTGTACAAAACCAACGGCCTGAAGCTCTGAAGTGGTTTGTCATTGCCACTATAAGTCACCATTTTAACACATGTTGCTAAAAATGCGATATATTTATTTCATTTTGTTTTAATAAGTATGCTTACTCGACCCGAATACACCGAACGGCTCTTTTCTTATTGCATGGCCCGGTGTACTGTAATGCTGCTGGTGACCTCAATTTTTCGTTTTCATTTACTTTGCTAGTGTGACAGTGTTTTAGAAATACCATATCATCAATGTATCTGACGAGCTGTAGAAAAAATTACTCAGTCAAGGTGCGATGCAGTGAATTGAACATTTTTTTTCAACAACATAGTTTCCGCGAAGATGCTTTAAGGAGTCTTGTGTCAGAAGATAAGAAATAGTCATACGTTGGTATTATTTCAAATGCGAATGGCGATAAAAAGAAACTACCAAAATTACTACCCATCTTAGCGTGGAATTTCCTTCGAGGAATCCGCTGAACATGTATATTACGCTGACTACCAGCAGAATAAGCTAGCAATAACAGTCGGTCGCTTATTATTCACATATGCTGTGCAAAGCTGAATTCTGTGTGTTCTCGCGTTGCGTGGCGCAAGTTGTACACAAGGAAACGATTCGTCAAGAGGAAGATGTCAGCTCGCGGAGTACAGTGCGTGCGAGCTCGTCCCTGCTATCGGTTCCGCCTCGTGCGAATGAGTGGCATGGGAAGGGTGAAAGCGAGCGTGTGTAGAGCTTCTAAAGAATTGCAGTGCTGTTTATAATGCGGCAGCTCGCGCTGTGAGCGCCTGTTAAGATGACCCATTTTCGACGCCTTCGGCTCATGATAAATGCAGTCTCCTCGCAATTTCACGCAAACCATCTTCCCAAGACGCAACCGGCAAATCCTTGGCGTTGGCGCAGGTTGAAAGCAACTAGCGGAAATCATTCGTCGGAGCCTGCTGCCAAACGAAGCGGCAGAGCAGAGGCTCAGCGCCGACGACATTATAACTCTGCCCCTCTCCCATTCCGCATTACCGAGTATCGTATTCACGGGTGAACGTTTGCTACACCCTTGGCGTATACACTCTAAAAAAATATCGAGTAAAAAGGCTGTCTTTTTGTCCCACAACAATAATTCTCAACAAGCTTGCGTGCGCTTCCTTTCTTCAAAACTCGGCGCTGGCCACTTTCCTATCGAGAACGCAATGCAGCCCTGATAATGGGCATGTCGATCTTGACCGGATTGTACCAGGCGC
Source organism: Rhipicephalus microplus (assembly GCF_043290135.1). Lineage (NCBI taxonomy): Eukaryota > Metazoa > Arthropoda > Arachnida > Ixodida > Ixodidae > Rhipicephalus > Rhipicephalus microplus. The sequence goes on from NC_134702.1 coordinate 207,669,466, forward strand.
GGGGCGATAGCACAAGAATGGAACGCAATATAGATGACGATTATTGTTGTGGGACAAAAAGACACCCTTTTTACTCGCTTTTTTTTAGAGTGTATCTGCGGAAGTTCATGCAAAGTGTTCCTTTTTTAATTTTTTTTGCGAAATGCGACTAGTTGTTTCCCCTTTGCTCTTGAGGCCTGCTACATGTGGAAAAAAAAATTTTGCAACGACCTTGCACAAGCCTGAAATTAAACGAGCTGTTTGCAGTATATGATGCCGCAATCAACAACAGAAAGCCAACAAGACAAAGCCTTCATTTTGCACAAGTGCAGCGTTCTTCCGCAGAAAAACTTATTTTTCATCTCAACCTTGCATGTTCAAAAGCCTATAATGTGACTGTGTCAGTGGGCCCGTAACAAATTGTTAGGAGCAGGACGTCGAATGTAATTGTTCATATATATTATCCACGTTGACGGTATCTTAATTCACTAGTGATGGACCTTTTATGTCACACGTCGCAGTTAAAAACCTAGTACCAAGTCACTTTATAAGTTCTATTCTGAGCATTTAAGCTTGAGTGTTGGTGAGTGGAAATCGTGAATGTAACGAAGAGCTTTCACGTGCGTGCATATGAAGAAGATGAACAAGGGCTGTTTTCAGCAGGCGAGCTTGTCGAAACAGTGTAACAGCAAGAAAACCTAAGGTATTTTGATTCCCTTTATTTAGGCAGTCAGTCGAATACCTTTAAAGTGCCTTGTTTTTTCGCGCTTTTGTCGTTAACGACAACCGTATCGATGAGCTTGAGAACAAAATTGCTTCCCACCAGTCACGCAGTCTCCGCCAACTAATACTAGTTTCCATTGTCAAATGTCTGATTGAATTCCATCTGGTTCGACAAAAACATGGGACAATAAAGTAAGTACGCCGACTAAGGAGAATTGAAGAAAATATTTCAAGGGACGCTCCAGCTCCTGCACGGGAGCCTCGTTAGCAAACAATCCTTACGAAAGCTTCTATTGAAAAAGCGAAGAGAAGTTATTGAACAATGACAACAGGTGGCATCAAAAATACATGATGGTTCAATTTAAATACCGTTGAGGAAAATGTTGACCAAAATTGAAAATTGACCCACTACTTTCATTTGAAAAGCCATCAATAAACTCGATATAGATACTTTGGAAAAAATACTTCCTCAATGGTATTACAATAGCAATGAGTCAATGGACATTTTTATTGTAATGTGCTAAACAGATATATTGTCGACAAATTATTGAAGCAAGTAAATTTCTATTGCGGAATCATTGATGATCAATATTGTCAATCGTTCGATCATAGTCCAACAATGAAAAATCAACAGTTATTTTTATAGGGGAACGCTCGCGTGCGGGAGCCTAACGTCTTCTTAAAAATGTTCTGCAGTTTGTCTCGGTCGGGTTGCTTATTTTACTGCATAATATTCTGATCATTATGAGGGAGAAAAACGAGTGGGTGCACCCCTCCCCCACAGACACAAGCACCCGTCAGAATGTACATAAAAAAGGTGGACCTCCCCCCTCCCCCTCTTTCGCTCAAAAGCAAGCTTCCGATGGGGTTCTGTCACCCCTGTGAGGCCGCCCAGCTGCAGCCGAATCGTAGCGTAACGTAAAGCGCCACATTGACCATTGTCACCAGCCTCAATCTCCGGTAACGGGTGCTTTTTCATTTGGCCCTGCAGAAACACGACTACTATTGTTGTCTTATCGTAGGCACGGCTCTCTACATTGCGCTTCGAACGCTTCCTTCATTCCTGATTCATGGCTGCATAGTCCAGAGGGATGGTGCAAGCTTGCTGACGCGACTGCCGTTCCTTGTCTGTCTTTTTGTCAAGGCCAGTATTACAGAGTCCACGGCAAAGATCGACCGGGAGGAAAAAAAACTTTGCTGAAGAGAAAAAGCCCTACAAGGATACCGGCCCGGGTTCATGCCACGCGGATGTTTTGTGCGGTGAGGCGTTTCCTTCTCACCGCTGTCCGGGCCCGCTGATTGATTGATTGATATGTGCGGTTTAACGTCCCAAAACCACCATTTGATTATGAGAGACGCCGTAGTGAAGGGCTCCGGAAATTTCGACCACCTGGGGTTCTTTAACGTGCACCCAAATCTGAGCACACAGGCCTACAATATTTCCGCCTCCATCGGAAATGCAGCCACCGCAGCCGGGATTTGAACCCGCGACCTGCGGGCCTGCAGCCGAGTTCCTTAGCCACTAGACCACCATGGCGGGGTGTCCGGGCCCGCTGGATTGCCCACAGTTGGTCCTGCAGATCTGAGCTAGTCCGCCCACTAGGACATCGCTCCTCGAGAAGGTCTGGTCCTATAGGGTCCTCTAGGTATATTACCGTTACCTGTGTGCATTGCCATAGAATATGTGCCATATATGCGTGTTTATGCTTACAGAGGTTACAGCATGTTTTGTGTATTGTCTGGAATTTACTCTGTTCAGGTGCACTGGACTTGATATATTCTGTTTCGAATTTCTCGCCAATCTATCTCTCGAGATGTGTCTATCTGTTTGTGTGGTGGGAGATATTCTTCTCATTCTTGCTCATAGTGTGTCAATAAGTCGTGGTCTCTCTCTGTCGTTTTGTATCGCACATTCGTTTGTCGTCTTCTCTATCGTCCCCATCGCATCCACAGTGGTCGTCCCCCCTTTTGTGGTTTGTGATGGATTTAAAGTGCTGGGCCGTCTCTGTCCGAGCCATTTAGGGGTGGGTCTGGCGTGGTTCGGTGGGCCTTCTCATTTAGGTTAGGAAGAATGGTCGTGTCTTCGTTCTTCAATTTCCCCTTGTGTACCGGGATCCACTTGATGTTTTAAAGTACTGCTTTGTGCGCACGTGTTGGCGGCGAGCCTTGTAGAATTCGGACTCGTTCCATCTGCCGCTCCGACTTTCTTTTTTTTATGTGGTGTTTAACGGGAAAAGTAGGGAAACGTGAGCCCCGTAACTCTCTGCATCAGGTGCGAAACCTCAACAGTAGTGGTAAGGAGGAATAAAAGGGATCGGATTAATAGGTATATATCTAGACAGAAGAAGGAGAGAGCGAGGTGCAGGGAGAGCGAGCGCTGGAAGTAAAGAGAAGATAGGAAAGATGAACACGGTCGCAGGAGCCCGAGGACGGGGCACCACTCGACGAGAGCTCTTGTCGACGTCAGAAGATGGCGTATAGGGTGAGCCCAGTCGGCCAGAGCTGCGCTGTCGTCGGGGATCGGTGTCAGGAGGTGGCGTAGGGCGAGCGCAGTCGGTCAGAGCTGTGCTGACATCGGAGATCGTGAGGGCACAACCGGTCAGCACGAAATCCAGCGAGCGAGACCCCGCTCTGACGAACACACCCTCAACGTCACTTGCTAATAGTTGACAGGCACGCATGGGTGGGAGTTTCGCATACGTAACGGAGCAACTCAAAGTTACCCAAGTAGTGAATGGAAGCTGTTTTAGTCATGTTTCAGAGACAAGAAAAATTTGACGAAAACAGTGTCGCAAGCCTCTGAAAAACGGCAGCTGATAACAAGAATCAGCGCGAATGAACGAAAGACAAGATGGACTCTGGCAAGGTGGCCTCCTTACGTTTTTTTTTCTGATTTCCTCAATAATGAATTATGCTATTGCCCAGCAGTTCTTTATTTGCCAGCGGAGTCCCAGAGACGGTAAAACCATCGTAATCCGCACATCTATCTGAATTTAGCAAATCCGCAACTCTACAGCTCTTATTCTCCCTCCCTTTTTCTTTTTCTTTATTTCATATGCTATGTTTGTTCAAACAACCATGTGATGATGACACCCACTATGGTACCTTAAGCAGTAAGGTGTTGCGTTGCAAAGTTTGGGGTTGTGGGTTTGATTCCAGTCATGGTCATTTCGCTTCGATGGGCGTGAAATACACAGAATACTCTTTTATTGTCTGTTCAATTTAGGGAAATAACTCCAGCTGGTCAATAATACCACGTTCCTTTTATAATAAAGAACTGTGACAGTCAGGACTGTTATTTGAAACCAGGTAAAAGCGTAGGCCTAGGCAGCGAAAGCAGCGATAACGTCCGGCGCGAACGTCTCGTGCTTAGCACTGACGTTGTGTTTTCCGAGCTATGCATGACCCACTACATTCATCACTACATACTTCTTCCTCGCTGAAGACGGAGCCAAATAGGTGTTCTAAGGTGTCGTGAGAACAAGTCATTCGTGATACGGTATGAGACGACCCACGTGTACGATTTCGCGTCCTCGGCGACGCAGGTCCGGAGTAGGCCTGAGGGGTTTGATGAGGTAGTTGACAGTGGAAGTTTTCTGTATGACACGGTAAGGCTCAAGGTACCTGCTGACGAACTTTGTAGATGTACCAGGAGCAGCAGTGGGAGGAATCCACAACCAAACAAGACAGTTGGGTAAAAACTGGTAGTGGGACCATCCATCGTCATGACGAAATTTTAGTAGCCCTTGTATGATAAGGGCGCGAGCTAATTGTCGACATTCTTCCTCATACCGAGTGGCTTCGGAAACTGGTGTGTCTTTGGATGAGTCGGGTCGGTAGGGGAGAATGTTGTGGATTGGAGATGATGGCTTTCGACCATAGAGTAAAAAGAAGGGAGAGAAGCCTGTCGTCGCTTGAGGTGCCGTGTTGTAAGAGTACGTTACGTACGCTTGCAACAGTTGGTGTGGTCGGAAGCGACATACATAGAAAGCATGTCGCGAAGAGTGCGGTTGAAACGTTCAGTCAAGCCGTTTGTTTGTGGCCGATATGCGGAAGTACAGCGGTAAATCACATGGCATTCAGCAAGAAGTTCTTGAATAACATTCGCAAGAAAGACGCGGCCTCGGTCGCTCAGAAGTTCACGTGGAGCGCCGTGACGCAGAACAGAACGTTGCCAGGAAAATGCAACGTCACGTGCCGTCACGGCTGGTAGAGCGGCTGTTTCTGCATATTTCGTGAGATGGTCGACCGCTAAAATAAGCCAGCGATTCCCAGCTAATGTATATGACAGAGGACGATCAAGGTTTATTCCAACGCAGTCGAATGGTTACACTGGGCACGGTAACAGCTGGATTGGTGCAGGAGGACGGCTAGGAATGTGCTTGAGGCGTTGGCACTCTGCGCAAGATTAAATGTACTTTTGAAGGAATGTGTACATGCCGCGCCAATAAAACTGGAAACGTAGCCTGGCGTAGGTTTTAAACAAACCGGCGTGTGCACACTGCGGATCGGCATGGAAATCAGCACATATGCTGGCACGGAGATGCCTGAATATGACGAGTAGTCATTCGCAGCCGTCAAAGTGGTAGTTGCGGCGATAAAGTATTCCATCACGGATGGCGAAGTGAGAGGCTTGTCGGTGTAGCACTCGAGATGGCGGGTGGGCGAGTGTTTCAGAGAGGTAATCGATCAGAGACGCAATCCAAGAATCTTTGCGCTGCTCCGCTGCCATGTCGAAGGGTACTGATTGTTGAAATAAGTTGTCTTGGATGGAGACACTCGCAATATCAGCAGAAACAGGCGAACGCAAAAGAGCATCGGCATCAGCATGCTTTTGGCCTTAGCGATAAATGACACGGATGTCGTACTCTTGGAGCCGTAAAGCCCACTTTGCAAAGCGTCCGGAGGGATCCTTCAGGGAGGATAACCAGCAGAGCGCGTGGTGATCGGTAACAACATTGAAAGGGTGGCCGTACAGATAAGGCCAAAATTTGGTAATGGCCCAGATGATCGCTTGGCATTCTTTCTTAGTTTCCGAATAATTTGCTTCTGTGCTTGTAAGAGTGCGGCTCACGTACGAAACAACATATTCTTGGTAACCAGGCTTTCGTTGGGCGAGTACAGCGCCAAGACCGACACCGCTAGCATTCGTGTGGATTTCTGTGGGAGCACTTGAATCGAAATATCGCAATATGGGTTGTGGTGTTAGCAGTTCACGGAGCTTCGCAATAGTAATGTCGCAGGCTGGAGACCGCGCAGATAGACTGCGGTCTCTCTTAAATAGGTCTGTCAGAGGTGCTATGATCGAGGCGAAATCTCGGTCGAAGCGGTGGAAGTATGAGCAAAGCCCAATGAAACTACGCGGCTCTATCAGAGACGCGGGCCTCGGGAACTCTGTAACAGCACGTAGCTTATTTGTCCGAGAATGGTCCGCTTGCGTGCTTCAAAGTGACACTCCATCAAGTTTAGTTCGAGGCCAGCTGCAGAAAGGCAGCGTAGAACCTGTTCCAAGCAACGAAGGTGCGTTGGAAAATTGGGCGAGAATACCACCACATCATCTAAGTAGCACAAACACGTGTTGTATTTGAGGCCTCGTAAGATAGCGTCCATCATGTGTTTATATGTTGCCGGCGCATTGCATAGGCCAAACGGCATCACGTTAAATTTGTATAAGCCATCTGGTGTAACAAAGGCAGTTTTTGGTCTATCATCCAGATTTATGGGCACTTGCCAATACCCAGAGCATAGATCAAGGGAGCAAAAGAACTCTGCGTCTTGTAAAGAGTCAAGGGCGTCATCGATCCGAGGCAAAGAATAAACATCCTGTCGTGTTATTTTGTTTAGGCGACAATAATCTACGCAAAATCGTATTGTGCCATCCTTCTTTTTAATAAAAACTACCGGCGATGCCCAAGGACTGTTTGACAGTTGAACAACGCCGGGCTTTAGCATGTCACCTACTTGTTCAAAGATGACAGGGCGTTTAGTCAGTGAAACACGGTACGGTCGCTGCCACAGTAGTGGGTGATTTCCTGTGTCAATCTGGTGGCATACAGTGAATGTTTGACCTAAGATAGCACTGTGCCTGTCAAAAGATGACCGAAAATTGTCAAGTAGGCTTGAAAGCTCACACCTCTGTTGTGGGTTTAGCTCTTCGTCAATCACACGGTTGAAAATATTGGCAGTGGAAGGGCCATTCCCGGAACTACAGGAGAGGGTGCTGACTTCCGATGATCCATCAGGAACGTCAAATGTAGCGATAATTTCAAATGACTTGACTGAGCCGATAAATTCACCCCGAAGCAGCGTAATCATGAATGGGAAAGGATTCCCCATAGGCACGTCGGTCGCACCACCTTGAAGAGTAACGAGAGCAGTTGGGAGCGGTGATAGGTGGCGATGAACGAAAGCGGCGGAAGGCGTGAAGAATGCGGCAGCGTCGACGACGGCGGAACATGACACAAGTGCGAAGACAGTAGACACAAGCGCGAAGACACAAGCGCGAGGAGGGATCTGAGTGTCGTCACTAATGACCAACTTCACGTAGGAAGGGCGATCATCCACAGGTAGAGCATCACCAAGAAGATAAAAGACAACTTCGGCATGGGCGCAATCAATGAAGGCTTGGTGATGGGAGAGAAAATCCCAGCCTAAAATGATGTCATGAGAACGGTGCGGGAGTACTACGAACTGCACTGTGTAAGGCGCTCTTTACAAGTCTGGCGGTACACTCCGCCACAGGCTGCACAGGCTGTGCAGTGGCAGTATGAAGAAACGAACCCAAGAAAGGCGTTGTCGCTTTTTGAATTGCACGACAAACTTTTTCGTAAATGACAGAAATGGCCGCACCAGTATCAATAAGGGCAAGAACAGGTACATCTTCAAGAACGGCATTAATCGCAATCGGCGGCGAACGAAGAGGGCTTATACTTTGCAACCAGGACGCAATTATTGCCTCACGAACTGCGTCATTTAGTTTTCTGCGTCGATTGTAGGCGGGCGTCGGCGCATCGGGAAGGGTGAGCGACGACGCGGAGAAGAAGATCGGCGATCAGAAGTTGGTCGTAGGCATGGTCGAGGAGGGTGCAATTCGGGGTCAGGAGTGTAGGGAAATGTGTGGTCGTAATCATACGAACGCGGGTTCTCACGTGAATGGAGCGGGCGGTGGCGGCAAAGACGTGCGACGTGTCCGGGTAGACCACACGAAAAGCAGATCGGTCGGTTGGTGGCAGTGCGCCATAGATTAGGGACTCGGTGGACTGGAGGTCGTGGCGGCTGTGTGGTATAAATAGGAGCAGGCAGTGTAGGCAGCGCTCGGAACGTGTGGGGTTGTGGTCATGCTCCTGCTTCGGCATACGTCAATGGCGCATTGACTGGTGGCACTAGCTGTGGAGGAAGGACCTCAGACACTTGGTCACGTATAATAGACCGCAGTGTAGGGCAAAGCGGTGCACTGCGCTCCAATAGGCTAAAGATGAGCGACAGTTGGCGGGCAACTTTTTCGCGTACAAAATCTTTTGTCTGCGAGAGGAGGACGGATCTTCCGAGAGAGTCAAGCCGGACATCAATTCTTGATGTAGGACAGCACAGCGGGTGACGAGACGTTGCCGGCGGAGCTCATAATAGCTCTGGCAGAGCTCGGTAACTTGAGCGACAGTAGCCGGGCTTTTTGAAATGAGCATCCGGAATGCGTCCTCGTCGATACCTTGAAAATATAAATATGCTTGATGCACTCCACCTCTGTCATGTTCCCATTGACGCATTTGCACAAGTTAATGACTTCTTCTATGTAACTGGTGAAATTCTCACGAGGCAGTTAAGATATTGACTGAAGGCGCTGCTCCGCACGAAGTTTGTGAACAGCAGAAAGACCGAAGACTTTGCTGAACTTTGTCTCTAATGCTGTCCAGGTTAGAACGTCGGTCTCATGGTTTCGAAGCCACAAGTGGGCAATTCCACTGAGGTAAATGTCGATGGTGGCCAGTCTCGTGGCTTCGTCCCGTTTGTTCAAGACACTCACGAATTCGTAGGTAGCCAGCCAGTCGTCGACATCGTGATCGTACGTGCCGCTGAACATGGGAGGGTCCCGCTGACGGACCGCGCCGAATCTCACGATGGCATGGGGAGCCATAGGCGGAGGGCTTGTGGCAGATGCAGTGGTCATAGCGGCAGGTCGAGTTCGGCTTCGGAACTCTAGGATTGCGAGAAGACCAAGCAAACTCCACCAAATATAATAAAAAATTTTGCCAGTCAGAACTGTTATTTGAAACCAGGTAGGAGCGTAGGCCTAGCCAGCGAAATCAGCGATAACGTCCGGCGTGAGTGTCTCGTGCTTAGCATTGACGATGTGTTTTCCGAGCTATGCATTACCCACTACATTCATCATTACAATTTCTGCGAATTTTGTTATCGCCCCGTTACACTATGTTCAGCGCAATCTGCATCTACGGTGTTAGGGAAGCTTCGAGGCAGTAGTAGATCCTTTTCTTAAGATTATGCCCACTTCGTGAACCGTTCAGATTATTCTGGGATTTACGTCACCGTGGTGCTAGCGATAACGCTAGAATGTTTGATGGCAAGTGTATAAATGCCGACATGCTTCACCACTTGTCAGTTGATTGACGGCTGACGCCCTACTTGCCTCCATACGTGCTAGCTTATTGCTGTGGTCTGCATTTCCTTTCACGTGGCCACAAGTTCGGTCCGAATAAACAGTTTATTATTCGACCTGCAGCCTGCTTCTTTCGTTCACGTCACGACCCCGTGACATCTGGTGGAGGTGCTTCCCATCCATGTATCGAATACCTCTGTCCAGTCGAGAGCCAAGCCCAAACCATGAACCAATCATCCCCACCAACCTCGACCTGCCAGCGAACCACCGGGGACAAGGGCTGCCTCTGGAGTACGGGGCTCTACCCGATAACAGTCGCAAGCCGAGGGCCACCACCAGAACTGCGGCAACTATGACAGCCCCTGTACCAACGTCCGCCATGGTCGTGATACAAGAGCAAAAGGAGCCGTCCATCTTTCACGGATCATCTTTTGAAGAACCGGAAACTTGGCTCGAGACGTATGACCGAGTGTCAACCTTGAACCAGTTCGACCCAAATGAAAAGCTACGTCGCGTCTACTTCTACCTAGAAGACTCGGCGAGAGCCTGTTCCGAGAATAGGGAGTCAGCTCTTCGCTCTTGGGATCTCTTTCGCGGCGCATTCTTGGAAACTTTCACGACTGTCGCCCGCAAAGAAAGGGCCACTGCTTTGCTGGAGACCCGGTTAACGCTACCAAACAAGAATTTCACCATCTACACGGAAGAGACTACGAAACTGTTTCGGCACGCCGATCCTGCCATGGCTGAGGAGAAGAAGCACCGCTTTCTCATGCGGGGTGTGAAGCAAGAGTTGTTTGCGGGAGTTCTTCGCAGCCCGCCGAAGACTGTTGACGAATTTCTCACCGAAGCCGCGACAATCGAGAAGGCTCTTGAAATTCACACGAGGCAGTATGACCGTCACTCTTCAACAGCCAACTACGCCAAAGCCCAAGCCCAGGTCAACACGGACGACCTGTGCGAGACAATCCCACAGATTGGGCGAGAGGAGCTACGCAGCCTGTTGCCTTCGTCGCAGCCCAAAGTGAATGGGATTGCTGACACCGTCCATGAAGAAGTTCCGTGAAGAAGTTGGAGTTTCCGAAGCTACGCAGCCTCAGCCGCAAACGATGAGTTACGCGACTGCAACCCGACGCTACGCTCTCCTTCACGCCCACGTCAAGTGGTGGCACCGTCGCAGTTCCGGGCACCTATGCTGAGACAAGGGCCCTGCCAAAAGGCACTGCCACCAAGGCAGCAGAATTCTCCAAGAACATCGTCCTTCGTCACTTTGCTCCATAGGTACTCATCCCTCACAGAGGTATGGCCTTTACGGCGAACCTAACTCGGGCGATCCTGAGGTACAGCCAGACAAGTCAGCGCTGGACCACTGCCTACCATCCACAGACCAATGGCCTCACGGAGCGTCTTAATAAGACCATCACCGCTATGCTGGCCATTTACGTGAACGTCATGCTTAAGACGTGCGATGAAATCTTTCCGTACGTCGATGAAATCTTTCCGATGGCATTACGAACTTTCGACGGCGTCGTGCTCGCCCTTAAGTCGACCCTGACGTGCGCTAAAGCGATTTTATGCGTGAACCTGAGGACTGTATTTTGTTGCTGTGCTTTTAGTGCTTGTACAGTCGAGTGCATAATTTTTGAGACCACGGGAGCACGAGCCCTGACGCGTCGCTGCGCCTTCTAGCGGCTGCACGGCTCTGCCCGGGAGTGCGTACTGCGCACGCTCGTCCCATATCACCCGGCAGCCTGCCCTTTCGCTCGTTTCAACGGCGCGCATCTCGAAACGATGCGGACGGTGCAAGGTGTTACTTCTGTAGTCACTGTGAAGACAATGAAAAAAGCCGAGCGCTAATGTGACGGCAGCACATCATTTGCTGGTTTCGGCGTGCTGCACATAGTGTATGTCACTCTTAGGCGATCCGCCGTGTGATCACAATTTGAATGTCGAGTTAGGCAATCAATAAGCTCAGCCAGCAGTGTTGCCTTTTGCACTCTCATTAGCTGAAGTAATGCACGTAGTAATACTTGGTCCAAATATCATGTGTCTATGAACATTCATGAAACCACCAAACGTCCAAGAGCTGCAGAAAAGAGCCGAGGAAGAAAGGTGAAAACAAACTCGGTTTATTAAGGCCAGTGCGGTGGCGCAGTGGTTTCGATGCTCTGCTGCTGACCCGAAAGAGGCATCTTCAAGTCTATTCGCGCATGCCGTATTTCGATAGAGGAGCAATACTTGAAACTTGTATACTGAGTGCACGTTAAAGAACCCCGAGTGAGCTAACATTCCCAAAACGTTACTTTGGTGTAGCTCTATTTCATATATATATATATATATATATAATAAAATATATTTCTTTCTCTATATTGTGGTTCTGCCACGTCGAGAGCCCACACATATTATTGGTAGGAGTCGAGCCTCCACCCAAAAGTTTCTAGTATTCGAATTTCAGATATTCATGTGTCGTCTTCTACTACTCGAACCATAAACCCCGATAGAAGTCAACCCCTAATTGGATGTATTACACCACATTAAGACAAGTAAGCGTGAATTAATGCGGATTGAGACTTGCAAGAGATGTCATTGGCTTTCACTTTCGAGTCTTTTTATATTTGGGGTCTGGGACTGCTTTTTTTTCGGAAACCAGAGAAAATCACGAAGGTTGAAAGGGGCGTCACCGCCATACAGGAGGAGTGGGAAGCGCTTCGTTCACGCCCCGAGATCTTCGCGGTTTTTTATTTACCTTGGTGACTGACCACCAACCGTTGCTGGGCCTGTTGAGTTCAGACAGGCAGACGCCCACAATGGCCGCTGCCCGGATCCAACGCTGGGCGCTTCAGCTGCGGGCCTACCGGTACCAGCTGCAGTACGCCCCAGGACGACAGATGCTGAATGCTGATGCCTTAAGCCGCCTGCCGCTGCAAACTACGGAAACTGACGAAGGCGGTGAGCCGCCCGAATATGTACTCTCGCTAAACCACCTGAACAACAGTGTCGTGACAACGCGTGAGCTGAAGGCTTTCACCGCTTCGGATCCTGTCCTGGCAGAAGTCAAACGGTGCATATTGCATGGGTGGCCCAGACACGCCAAAGGGCTGGCAAGGGACATACTGCCATTTTTTTACCGTAAGCTAGAGCTATCCGTTGCACATGACCTTGTTTATTGGGGCAATAGGGTCATAATACCAGCCGAAGCAAGAGTGCAAGTGCTGCAGCTTTTACATGAGACTCACCACGGTTCGCCGGCAATGAAATCTGTCGCGCGCTCTTTGTTTTGGTGGCCAGGCCTAGACAGAAATATTGAAGAGGTGTCTACTCAGTGACAGAACTGTGTTCAAAATTTGCCAATGCCAACCACGGCGCCCGTTGTCAAGTGGCCGGCAACCGGCAAAAGGTGGTCCCGCATTCACATTGACTACGCGGGGCCGATCGGCGGAAAAATGATACTCGTCATAGTTGACGCCCACACGAAATGGCTCGAAGTCGTACCTCTGTCACATGCTTCAACGGAAACCACCATTAACTGCTTACGTGCCATTTTCAGCAGGTTTGGGGTACCACGCACAATCGTGTCCGACAACGGAACTCAGTTTTCCAGCTATGATTTTGAGGAGTTCGTAGCAAACAACAACATAGTGCACCACCGATGTGCGCCCTACCACCCCCAGTCTAATGGTGCAGCGGAAAGGGCAGTGCGTACTATAAAAGATGGCCTTCGAAAAATGAGGAGAGGAAAGCTAGAGGAGAATCTGATACGCTTGCTGTTTAACTATCGGAGGACGCCACAAAAGTGCGGTAAATCCCCAGTATAATGGCTCTTGGGTTACCAAATACGCTCACGGCTGGACACATGTTTTCCTCCAGCCCTTACAGGATCAAAAGAAGGCCAAGAGGACTGGCTGCCGCTACCAGGAAGTGACGTATACGCCCGCAATTATGGTGCGGGGAGCAAATGGACGTCTGGCAATGTGAAGGCGACGTCTGGAGCGAGAATGGTGACCGTGAACACTCCGGACGGGGTCGTCCAGCGGCATGTTGATCAACTTCGCCCGCGACAGGACTCGCCACCAGTAACAACTGCCACAAGTCCCAGCAAGTCAGACCAAGCAACGGAACCATCGCCTCCGGAAGCGGTAAGCTCGAATGCTAGCATGTCTTCTCGGCTCATCCCTAATGATGCTGGTTCTGCATCACCGAAGATCACGGCCGTCCCGATGAGTACCGGTGTCGCCCAACAAGCCCTCAGGCGTTCAACAAGAGAACGCAAGACAGTACAACGCTTTGAATTCTAAGGGGGAAGGAATGTTGGGTCTTCGCGGTTTCTGTGTGTGTGTGTGCGCGCGCACCTGTTGACGCCTCAGCTGGCCGCCTGCACCACATCGGACTTTTTCTACTACCACGTGCGCATCGTTATCTGGCTAACACTACGCTGCCTATAAATACGTTATACACTTTTGAATAAACTTTCTTTTCATTCTGCTGACTACGTTGACACATTGCTGATCCGGCGCTGCTATGCGCACACCAGGGATATGCTACAAATTCGATGCACTCCTGTGGCACAAGTGATTGCCGCCGATGGGGGTTTGATAAAATACTGAAAGTAGTAATCTTTCGTGAATTGCAGTTATAGCTATCGTTTTTTTTTCTGGTCTATGAGTATAAACTGTTCATTTATCGCGTTTCCTGGCTACTGATTCTGGACGCGCGATATTCAGTGATTTACTGCATACCACTGAACGGGCGATATTCGCACCAAGAAATGGCGCTGGCATAACGTCTTCGAGGGACAGCACAAAATTCAACACTGCAAGATGAGCATATCACGTAACTCCGTTTAAGAAAAGCTGAGAAACTGCACGTTTTCCGCGCTGCATCAAGGAAGAAAGCGTATTGCATGGCGCGCTCGAGCTATGCTATTACATTAGAGGCATTGTCGCCGCTATACTACCGTGTACTCAGATTTGGGTGCACGTTAAAGAACCACAGGTGGTCGAAATTTCCGAAGCCCTCCCCTACGGCGTCTCTCATAGTCATCAGTGATTTTGGGACGTTAAACCGCACATATCAATCAATCAAACCGCTATACTACCGCTCGGGAGTACCGGTGCTTGCACAGCGACTGCAGAAGTGGCACCTCTCACCGTCCGCATCGTTTCGAGATGCGCGCCGTTGAAACGAGCGAAAGGGCAGGCTTCCGGGTGATATGGGACGAGCATGCGCAGTACGCGCTCCCGGACAGAGCCGTGCAGCCGCCAGAAGGCGCAGCGACGCGCATCTGCACGCGCATCTGCACGCGCTCCCGTGGTCTCTAAAATTATGCACTCGTCTGTACCTATTGTTTTTTTTCATTGTACTTTACTGTTTTGTTACAGCATCGGGATGGTGCCTTCTTTAAAAGGGGGCAATGCCACGTTCCTTTCTTCAAATTTTATTATCGTCCCGTTACACTACGTTCAGTACAAACCGCGTCTACGATGTTCAAGAAGCTTCACGGCTGTAGTAGATTGTTTTGTTAAGATAACGCCCACTTTGTGAACATTACAGATCATTCTAGAACCTACTTCGCCACTAGTGATAACGCTTGAATATTTGATGGCAATAGTATGAATGCCCACACGCTTCGCCACTTGTCAGTTCATCGGTGGCCGACGCCCTGCTCATCGCTATCTGTGCCAGCTTCTTGCTGTGCTCAGACTTTCCTTTTACGTGGCCACAAGTTCAGCCCGATGAAATGGTTTATTATTCGACCTGCAGCCGGCTTCCTTCGTTCATGTCACGACCCCGTGACAATATTTCCAGGGCCCTCCTCTACGGTGTGGCTGATATATTACCCCAATTCGGCATTTAAATCCCAACCATAGTTATATGACCTTTCTATGATTATGGAAAAAAAAGGAATATAGACGCTTGCGAGGACAAATTCATGAAGCAGGACGTGGGCCCTTGAGCCGACGTTTTGACAAGTGCGTTGGTTGTTTTCAAGGCTTCAAATGATTTTCTTTTAGATGCGGAAGCATCTTATACTCGCGCCTTGTAGTGCGCCGTCCGCACCGCTTCTCGAACATTCGACAGCTGACGCGCGCGCATGCGCCGTCGCGCCGTCGCCCACCATCTGTGCCGCGCGCGCTTCTCCTTCGAGAACATTCGACAGCTGACAGCGCATGCGCCGTCGCGCCGTCGCCATCTGTGCCGCGCGCGCGCTTCTCCTTCGAGAACATTCGACAGCTGACAGCGCACGCGCCGTCGCGCTTTATATATACTCAAGCTCGGCGCTCGCTCGCTCAGTTGCCGCTCGTCCGTTGGTTTGTACGGCGCGTCGACGTCCGAAGTCGCTGTGAAATGAATGCCAACGAATCCACAAACACAATGATCGACGTCCCTTCGACCAGCGCCGCCCTTTCGCATACGTGTGTACGTGTTCACTCATTTAACACCCCCTCCTACAACCACGTTAACAAATTTAGCCATCGACCCAAGTAAGTCGCACTTTAACACCCCGATAACCAATTATATGCTCCGCATCCTCCTCAGTGTTCCCCCTAGGGAAGCTGCGGGCAATTTTTTTACTGGTGAGCGTTTCGCTTAATACCAGTTGTCAGAAGGAAGCACCACTAAAAATTGCTAAGTTAGAAAATTTTAGGTGAGAGAATTAACATTATTTCGGTTTCTGTTGTGTGCTTACTATAACCCATACACTCAAATGCAGATTTTGAAACGTTTACACCGGCTGGCGGAAGTGTACTAAACTTGTGAATAAGGTATGGCTCTGCATTGATTCTCTCTTAGGGGCCAGAAGTTTGACTAAAGGATTTATCGCTTGAGGTCATCGTAGTTGGAACCTGCTACATTAAAATTCTCTGCCACTGACGTCGGCAATTTTTTGGCCGTGTCTGCGTGGTGTCTAATTAATGTAACGCTAACAAGCTGTCCCGTTTCGTCACTGTACCATTTGCTCGAATATGAACATTTGATTATGTAGAAAATGTTTGAACGAATTCAGATAAAGAATTATTTTATATGGCGTGCGTAATCACTTTGCTGATATAATTTGACAAATGTATGTGTGTGGGGGGGGGAGTTAACGTCCCAAAGCGACCATATGATTATCAGAGATGCCGTAGGGGAGGGCTTTGAAATGTCTACCACCAAGGGTTCTTTACCGTCACCCAAATCTGAGCTCACAAGTATACATCATTTCCGCCTCGATAAGTAATCACTTACGGTAGTTTTAGGTCTAACGTCATCTCGAAGGTTATAGCGCGAGAACAAAACGACGACACAGAGACAAGAAGGACACGAACTCTGTGTCGTTTTGTTCTCGCGCTATAACTATCGTCATGCCATACCAACTAGCCCAAGCAGCCACACATCTTGAAGGTGTTCGAACGTATTACTTCTTAACAAAAAGTTTTACGGTGTCCGTGAAATTTCTATTGCAGCATTACACAACCCTAGCCATTTCGGGAAACACTTTACTAAGTCGCTCGTTGCTAGTTAATAATGAATAGTACTTAAGGAAGATGTTATTTATGGTTGGAAGTACATTAGAGTATTTGGTTTTAAATGACAACGGCTGGTTGGGCTGCGCTACAAGGCTTTTTTAGCCAGCGTTAATTTTTTTTGTTGCGTGCTTCGTTGCAGACCTTGTTCGGCGCGTCGTGCGGGTGATTTCTTCCAAACAATGTTTTCTTTAGGCTGTCGAAGTGGTGAATGTAGACACCGTCGTTACTAGAAATCCGCCTTATACCCTCGCCAGTCTGACAATTACACCATCTTGATCCTCTGTGCCTCCATCTCCGCGCGCTTAGACTCGAGCCTGGAAGCAAGAGAAGCTTCTGATGATTTGTGTATGCGTTGCACAACGAAGCTGTCCATAAAAGTGATGACAAATGTGTTTTCGTTATGAAAGTTAAAAGGGCACTGTGCACCTGGTCACCCTTTAAAGCACAACCTCCTGGGAAGAAGCAATCCTCAAAAATCGCGCATTTAAGTCCAATTCGTCCATAGTCCTTTTTGGGTAGTGCTCGCTGTACAAAGAATGTAGGGCACTCTAAAATGACGCCACATCCTTCTCACAAAATCGTCTGTGAAATCAGACGGTGCCACTCCGGTTTCTCGGGCTCTCCGGATCTTGTGCGGTGTTGGGGCTCGGGGGTTGTGAAGATCCCACCACTCCTACAGTTCTTTGGGACCAGGTCCGGCCGGTCTTGTCTGATATGTGGCCCTTTTCGCAGGACCCATTCTTTGTAGTGATGAAATGTACTGTTGGTGCATTGCCAGACTGGTGGAGGTTTATTTACATCTCACGACAATATGTACGAAAAATAAGAGGGAGGAGAAGATAAAAAGAAAACGTTATTGTACAACAGTCTTCGGTTTATATAATCAGCCGACGGACAACTCTGAGGCAACGGCTGTTCATTAGAGTTATTTAATCGTATCAGTTGCGAAACTCCCTTAGGCTCCTGTATCAAAATCCGGGACACGTGATTGACTCGCGATTCGGAAGTGAGCCGATTGTCGGGCCACCTGTTGATCAGCACACACACTATTTAACGCATTATTTATGTTTTGTATTATTCTTAAGTGGCGCGACAGTCAGCTAACTCCCGAATAAATGGGCCAACCGCCTGTCCGGGTTTTGGAACGCCGTTTCGCAACTGGCATAATATGCGCCACTCTGTGTGTCCGCAGCTCCCACAAACCAGACAGCTCAATGATCCGGCGGCGGGGAGGAGAGTGTGACAGGGTGGAGTGAGAGAGAAGAATGTCGTTGACCTCCAGTCACTGATCCGGGACGACTTCCCAATGGCTTTTTACATGCATTGGTAATCGTACTCCCTGAGCCTTCATTTGAGTGACGCCTCAGCTGTCCAACACATTTGACAGGGTTCGGCAGAATTAGTTAAGTGTGCATTCTTTTTCGCACGTCCCCCAAAAGAACCACAGCTTTTAAAAAAATATATTGAGAAGCATCTTCGATGTCATTCAGCCTGTGGCGCCGATTTCGTGAAACAAGGTGGTGGGACGTCACAATTCAGTTCCATTGTTTGAAGAAGCGCTTTTCGCGATAGTTTGCTCACTTGACGAGTTCATGAACGTCTTCAGTGACAAACCAACAGTGTCCACCATTCATCGCCTCCTTCGGCGAATCTCTTCGCCCAACTTTTTTATAAGCCTCGCTCTCAGCGAGACATTCCTAGGCCTCACACTACACTAGTCTCTAAAGATGCAAAGCCCATGAATTGACATGAGCATCGCCTTGAAGCAGGTTGATTTGGTGCTGACTGAGCTAGAAGAGGTGAAAAATAACGCGAAGGCAGAATTCCGCAAAATATTTTGTCGAAGTCAAGACAGAACGGTGGAGTTCGGAGTAGAGGGTGGGTTCCACGGAAAGCAGGAACGCAGAGATACCAGGCAAACTACGATTGTAGGTCTGCTGAGAAGTACTACAGCATATTTTTGTTCATTCCGTATCGAGAGGACCAGAAAGCTTTCCTCAAAAGGCGATTAAGAAACCATCGCAAAACACTGAAGAATTTCCACTTTGTGTTGCAAACACGCCTTCAAATGCAAATTTGAATCCGTGCAGCCGGCCTTCGGTTTTCACGTGAAAGATATTACAACAGATCATACCTTTACACTGAAAGGTGAATGGGAAATTCGAAAAACTAAATGGCAAGTCAAGCAAGAGGACGAATTTCTTCACTTTGTGACGGAAGGTTTAGCTGAATGCGACTCAATTCCTCTTCCCGAACATTCAATACTCCACAATATATCGGCAACCTTGCCGCTCAGTACAACTGTAATGAGTGTGAACCTGCGTTCTGCAGCAGTTAACTGCTGCAGAACGCAGGTTTGCAACACTGAAAATCGTGAAAACGTATTTGAGGAAACAGATGGCTGAGGAGCGGCTTCATGGTCTGACCCCAATGTAAATTCACTGGATACCAGTCCGCTTTGACAAAGTTATCGCTGTGCTTATGGGGAAACCGGAACGCATGAAAATTGTGGCGTGAACCGCTGTCTTAGGCCAGGCTGCGTAATCATTTTCTTTATTTTTCACCAATCTTTAGTATATTGTTGCGCATGCCTGGAAAGAAAACGAAGATGGGTGAACATGCTGGCTGCCCCAAACTGGAGGAAAAAGGAAGACGACGGCGCTGCGATCATCAACCTGTTGGGCACTTCGGCGCTTCTCTTCGTGACCAAAATAAATGGCCCCTTCAGCCATACGCGTCCTGCTCCTCCTTGTGCGTGCGGAGTAAGACAAAATGACGAGATCTTCACTACCAGGACTTCACCACAGCCGCCGCCTGGCCGGACTCCCGCCTGCGCCGATCGTAATGGCCCAAGATCAGCCATCTAACGCCTCAAGGCGAACTCTAATGGGTTCTGTGTCCTACTATCGAGTTCCACCAACCTTGGAAGGAAAATCTGGAGAGAATGTCGATGGGTGACTCGTTCACTACAAGCGAGTCAGCAATACAACGGCTGGGATGCCACCGCTCAGCTCAGCAATGCGGTCTACTGCCTTGCGGATACTGCGATCGTATGGTACGAAAACCGCGATGATGCACTGACGACGTAGGACGTTTTTGTTGTGGAGCTGAAAGCGTGTTTTAGCGACTCGATCGTCAAAAGGAAGCGGGCTGAGCAGACATGGTCTCAACGCGCGCAGCTTCCAGGTGAGACATCTACCACGTATGTATAGAATGTGCTGAAGCTCTGCAATGTGGGCAATGATCAGATGTCCAATGAAGACAAAGTAGAACATTTGCTGAAGGCCATAACCGAATATGTTTATATTTTTCTCATCGGAAAAGAGCACCTGAGCTCGGTGTCCGACGTCATTCGGCATTGCCGAACTTTCGAACAGCTGAAACTGCGCAGGATTGCCCCAAAGTACGGCCGGCTCACATATGTTTCAACGCTTGCTAGCATCGACTCGAGCTCCTGCCCAGACCTGTCCTCGACAATTCGACAGATTGTTCGCGAAGAACTTTTTCCCTATAGAGAACAGACACATTCAGCAGTTGATCACCATTCTGTAGACGACCAACATTCGGTATATGTGCCACGTGAGGCTGTGACTGTGCCGCCGCCTTCTACGACCCCTTGGCAATTGATAGTTAGTGCAGCAGCTGTTGAGTACAGCGCACCCCCACAGCCAAGAAGAGCACCACGCTTGCCTGGTCCTCGCCATGACCGGCGCCCTCAGCATCCGCCTTCTTTGCGACGCCCGGTCTATCCCTATGATATACGGGACGAACCAACCCACGACGCCAGAGAAGATGATGTTCGATTCGTCGACGAACAAACAGAGTTTCGACCTCTCACGGCTTGCTACTTCTGTGGTATCTCAGGACATATTTCACAATTTTGCAACCGTCGACGTGTAGCCCCACAGTATGGCCACCCACCACGCTTTGCACGGCTTTCCAAACGACTTCGTGACGACCCGTGAGCAACGTACTGTGGCCCACCACAACACTCCACACGATCGTCTGATTGACCGCACGACGACTCTAGGGCAACACACCCGCTGCCTCGTGAAGACTACTCGACACGCAGATTCCGGAACCACGCCTCTACATCTGACAGGAGCTTGATGCCTCCACTGCCTCGTGTTCCCCGTTCTCCTTCGCCGCGGCGTCGCAACACGTGTCCTTTGCCACAGGAAAACTAGCAAGCGCAGCTGATGGAGGGGAAGTCGCCGGAGACGTGCTAATATCAGAAATACCTCCTTTGTTGATGCTCAAGAACAAAGTACGTGTTTTTGTTGACTATGTGCCTATGATGGCTTTGGTGGATACGGGGCCAACAATTTCTGTCATGAGTGCGTGTTTTGAAACTTCGAAGTTTTGCGAAGTGAGTGGTGAGGCACTGCACCCTGTTGGTGTGTCAAGCTGACGTGTTTCACGGAGGCCGCGTTATCCCAACGGAGTTCGTGATTATTCCGCAGGCGACACATGATGTTATTTTGGGTATGGACTCTTTGAGTGTGGGTGGTGAGACTGTCGACTGCCGCACAAAGACAATATTCTTAAGTGATCACGGTCTACCAGCACTCTTGAAAAACTCTGTGGATGGTGAGACGTCATTGTGTGTCTTTGGCGACACTACCATACCACCGTTTTCAACCGTTCGTGTTGGTTTATGTTAGTTCGTGTTGGTTGGTATCCCACACTGTGTGTTGTCGATCAGACGTGGACGCGCTGGTTTGTGGACTGCCGATTGCTCCACAGAGCCCGTGATGTTACCAGATGGTCTAAAGTTAGCCGTCGTCAGCGGACAACATGATGCCTTCCTGGTGACCGAGCTTAGAGATGCGCCGGCAGAGCATCGTAGTCACAGTTTAGAAACGGCTCTTCTGTCAATGGCGAATAGGTCCCTGAGCACAAGTGAACGCCGAATTTTGGTGATTGTACTTTCGAAGCACGTCTCTGCAATCAACTTTGTGCAGAAAGACAAAGCGCCCTTAATCTCTGCTTCTCGGACATGTCACACCATCAACACAAGTTTGGCCAATCCAATTAGACAAAAGCCTACCGTGTTTCGCTATATAAGCGGCGGATGATTATTGAACAGGTGGACGAAATGAGTCAAAACGAAGCCATTCAAGAGTCGGTGAGTCCATGGGCAGCTCCAGTAATTTTTGTTAAAAAGAAAGATGGACCCTGGAGATTTTGCGTCGATTATCACCGATTGAATGTCGTAACAAAAAAAAGACGTGTGCCCACTTCCACGTATTGATGATGCCATAGACTTTTTACGTTCGGCCTCTTTTCCTTTGTAGACTTAAGATCGGGCTACTGGCAAATTCCCATGCATCCTGAAAATAAAGAAAAGACAGCCTTTGTAACCCCTGACGGCCTTTTTGAATTCAATGTGATGCTATTTGGACTGCGCAACGCACTGGCGATGTTTGAGTGATTTATGGACGATGTTCTTCGTGGCTTGAAGTGGAGCATTTGCATGTGCTATCTCGACGACGTCGTCATCTTTGGCCGTACCTTCAGCGAACACTATTTACGTCAGGATACTGTACTAACTTGCATGAGAAACGCTGGCCTTGTTCTTAACTCAAATAAATGCCACTTCGGAGACCGACAAACTTTTGTTCTCGGACGCCTAGTCGATCAGGATGGCATCCGTCCAGATCCCCAGAAGACAGCAACCGTTGAGACGTTGAGCACGCTGCGTTCTGTTAAAGAGCTCCACAGTTTTCTTGGGCTTTGTTTCTATTTTCTCCGCTTTATACCTAACTTTGCCAACATCGCGTATCCGCTGACATGTTTGCGACGGAGGAATATTCTCTTCGAGTGAATGCTAGATTGCGATTCCTCTTTTCGTCAATTGAATTTTCTCCTGACGTCGCGGCCTGGTCTTCAACACTTCAACCCATCAGCTCCAACAGAACTGCACACGGATGCCAGCGGCATAGGAATCAGTGCCGTCCTAGTTCAACGTTATGGTAACCGCGAGCATGTGATCGCATACGCAAGTCACTCCTTGAGTAGGCTCGAGCAGATTTACACTGTCACAAAACAAGAATGCCTCGCGGTAGTATTTTTGATTCAGCGGTTTCGGTCTTACTTATATGGACGCTTTTTTACAGTCGTCACCGACCACCACTCATTGTGTTGGCTCGTCAACCTTCGGTACCCTTGCGGCCGTCTAGCGCGCTGGGCACTTCAGCTCCAAGAGTGTAACTTCATAGTCTCGTACAAAAGTGGTCGATGTCACGCCGACGCAGATTGCCTTTCGCGCATGCCGCTGAGCACTACAGAGTGTGACGCCGATGACATCGACCACCTCGTATCTTCTGTGTCACCAAAGTTTCCCGACCTCAGTACTTTCAAAGATGAACAGCGGAAGGACACCAGGCTATCAGCGCTCTGCACAGCTCCTACGGCATGTCATGTCTGTGCACGCAACGGACTCCTGTTTACTGCAGTGAAAGCTTACTGCAGTGAAAAATTTGCTTGCCATCGCTGATTAACTGGCCTCTTGTGAATCATTCCACTTTGTTTTCATTTTGTGCAAATAGTTAGGCACCTTCTATTTTCATCGGGTTACTTTCTTTCTATTTGCATTGAAAGGCTCTCTCTTGAATAATTAGGCCATGCCCTTTCCCGCGAAAAAAATTATGGCTACGTGCATGATTTAAAGTGTTCTCTAACGTGTTCTAACCACTTTGCCACATTTTTGTTCGTTTTTCCCATACATACGTTTTGTATGCATTTGATGAAATCTTTTATGGTCTAATTTATAAAATAAGTTAATTGTTCTTAACTTGAATCACGACTCTCTCACGTATATACGTTCTCAAACTGCTTCCTCAAGACACGTGGGGCGCATATCTGTATACGACGGATAGCGGTACGCGGGTAAATGCACCACATGTGATTGATATTTTGTATATACTCATGAAAGGCGAGAACAAACATTGGTAATGTGAACGCGATAGCGTTAAGAAAAAAGGCTGACAGGAGCGCGCACCAGATGAATGCAAAGAATGCACATCAGAGTCTCAGCATAAAATCGAACCGAAGCAATTTACGCGTCAATCGACTATTCTAGCATAGAGCCGCAAAGGTTTCGTAACTGCTCTTGAAAAAGCCCTCAATGTTCACGAAATGTCACTTGTGTTTGCTGTGCTGGCTACATATATTTATAAACATTGCATAAGGACTCCTTTGAATGAGCCGTCACGTAGGGCTAAAATAAATCGTAGCAAGTCGCCATCCACAAAGTATTTGTGCGGCACTATAAACGTCTACCGTCCAAGCGAGCACAAGCGCTGCATATAAGCTTACTTCTTCTGGTGTTGCTATACCCACGGTGCTGTCGGTATTCCTAAGTAAATGTAAATAGCTGGTTGTATAAAATATGTGACTGTTCGACATACGCCTCAGTTTATAAACTAGGGCGTATGTTTAGCATAATTTTGTAACGTTTCACTCATTGGAAAAATGACTCCACACTCACCTGTCCCTTCGCCTGCTTCGCATAATATTGACTTCCGTAGTGCGTGCGACATGATAAAGTTGTCATTGGTGTAAGAAGACAAATATTATAAAAAATTAATGACAATTTTCAGAGTCTTGCGCCCCAAAGTCTCTAAATGATCATGAGAGACACCGTGAAAGAGGGCTCCGGAAATTTTGACCATCTCGTGTTCTTTGAAGCCCACTGGCATCGCACAGTACACTGGCCTCTGACATTTTGACACCCTAAAATTACAATTGCTGCGGTCAAAATTGAACCCAAGACATTCGGTTGAGCAACTAAGCACCATTACCTCTGTTTCACTGCTGTACACTGTTGGAAAAAGGAGTAAGTTTATGGAAGAGTTATGATGAAATCGACTATGCATTGTACAGATCACAAAAACGGAACAATACTCATACTCGTTCAACAGCTAAAAGATGGCGTGACACGTAATGAGCTCGGCCATGTGCGAGCGTGGCGCCTCACCGCAAATACGCGATATTTACATGCCCTTATGAAGATTTCTTTTAAGCTTGCGTTACTTTTCTCGTGGCAGGTGCCTCTTCAGGTATCGGAGAAGAAACTGCTCTGTATTTCGCCTCCCTCGGTTGCTGGCTCACGTTGACAGCGAGGAACAAGCAGGCTTTAGAAAGAGGGGCCAAGGAATGATGCAAGAAGGGGATTCCTTGTGACAAGGTGGGCGTAGTGTTTTGTTGTTGTTGTTGTGGTTGTTGTTGTTGTTGTTGTTTTTCGCGCTTAAAAACGATGTTCATTCCCACTTTGTGGATGGTTACACTGTCATTTTCAATGAAAATGTGGGGTTTCATCTTGAACGAATATTAGCGCGACAAAAACAGGAACAGGAATAGAAAAGGAAAACTACAGCGCTGTTCGTTTCTATTCCCGTCCCGTTCTTGTTGTGCTAATAATCCATTCAAGATGGAAACACAGCAACTCGTTCATTCTGATGAAATTGCGTGGACTTGAAATCAAGTTATACAGTGCTAAGCTATATGTGTCATAAAAATCAATGATCAAACCTGTTTCAAGTACATGTTATGTAGTGAATTATCATTCTAAGAGAAACCAATGTAAGAATATATTCGTAAGTCAGAGCCGACAGCAGATTCATTCACGGTGGGCGGAGTCCCAAGTCTAGGATGTGGTGAGCCTGAATTGGCAGCTTTGTACTGTTCCCCAGACGCCACTGGTCGTCAAGGCTTAAAAAATGGTTCAGTGTAGTCAGTAGTCATAGCGACGCTGCACTGTTGCTGGCGATGGTGGTCCGTTTCTTAATGGTGCTAGAGAAAGCAATCATCATCATTGCAGCGCTGTTCCTGAGCATGGTAATACATTTATTGTAAACTTCATTTTGCCTCAGTAGATTACCGCGTCATCCTGGCTGTGTAGGTTAGTATGAAAACCTAGTCATTTATTACTGTATTCCTCAGGAACTATATTACGTTAGGAGTGTGTTTCAAACACAGAAGTTTATTTCGTATTAGTAACAGCAGTTCAGGTGAGTACAACTGTCCTGTGTAACAAGCTTATTTCAGGAAGACGTACAGACAAGAGAGCATAGGCACAATGTACATTACGGCACTGCAATGCTATCACAAATTTCTGCATAAAACAAAGAAAATGTAACACAAAAAGCTGTAAGTTTCAATAGAATCAAGTAGTATTTGTGAAGAAAAGCAACAATTTTTTTGCCTGTGGCTTTTAAACGGGAATAACGGAAATTCAACATTCCCATTCCTCACCCAGAAAAATCGCGTATCCCACCTTCTGATGAAGGCTTCTTCACACTACGTTTCTGTTTGGTAAAGCACATGATCATTTTAATTTCTGTAACACTATGATTAAAACTCATGTCCTGGATGTGTTCCTGTTGCGTGCGCCGGCACAGCCCAGTTCTATTGGCGGGGACCAAAACTTCGCGAGTCGCTCGCAGATCTTCAATACTTCTCTGTCTGTATATAGTCAAATATTTCAAATATATGTTCTTCTGGACTGTAAATATACTCCATCCCAAGAGCTTTATGAGCCTCTCTTTCATCTGACAGCTAGAAAAACATATTTTACTACTTTCCGTATTGCTCTTCCCGCTTCGCTGATGGAGAGTGATAAATGAAGTATTGATTGGAAAGCCCTTCGGTTGCAACACAAGCTCCCACTAACGAAATTTTCAAACCAACTAAAAAGGTGTGTACTAAATGACCGTTATCATCGAAGAATATGCCTTAGTGGTCAGTATATATTAAAGACTATGTCGCTACCACTGCATGATTTAGGTGAACATGCACTACAAAAGCGCTGCGCGCTGTTGCACGTTACATTAGTGTGCAACAGGTATTACTTTTTCTGGATGTGGCAAGCGTGAAAATGCAGGCAGTCAATATCACCCTAATAGCACCACCTACAAGAACGAACAGTGTCTCAAACTACGAGTGTGTGCTTTCGAGTTATGTGACTACTTTATTTGCCCAACAATCACGGCTGTTCTTTAAAAGTGTTTCCCGTTCTTCGCTCCCGTACGTACTCGCTCAGTCCATGATGACAACCGGCTTCAGATTTGCGCATTCAAGACCGGACCAAGAAAGACACTCACACGCCCACTCCCATTTCCCACACTCGCTGAGCTACCGTATTTACTCGACTGCAACTCGATCACAGGCGTAACACGAGAGGTGACTTTCAGTGCGTACAGGAAGAAAATAGATATTAAAATGAGTGATATTTTGGTACTTTGTCGTAGTGTGGTTGTGAAATTTCGGAAGTGAAAATCTCAAAAAATAAAAAGCTCTCGTTGCAATCAAGTAAATACAGTAGTTTGTTAGTTTTGCGTGTTTATTGGTGTTCTCGTCTTGCATTTGTACTTGTTTTTTGGGTATTACTAGCAGCGAACGACACGTAATATACAATGTGCTGCTCAGTCAATGCCTTGTGCACGCGAAGAATGTGAGTGTATCATGGCAAAGGCGTTGACTAACTCGCGTCGACTGACTCTGATAGCTTCAAAAACCGTTGTTTGGACATGCTATATCGTTATGCCAGCGTAATAACTGCAACGATTTTATGTCCTGTCGCAGAAAGAATTAATCTACATTTCAGTAGAGACTACATTGATCTACAATTCAGGAGAGCACAGATCAGCAGACTTTATTCACAAGCAATCAATTCACAAGCAATCAAAGATGCTGCGTGAGTGTGTTGCAAAAGCCACGCGAGTCTATAAGGAAGAAGAGTGACCGAAAAGGAGGGGCCACTAAGTGCAGGCAAATGTTGGGGGCTCTGCTTAAGCATGATGAATTGCGATGCCACGAGTACATGTGCGGAGGCTGCCGGTGTACGTCACTCGCCACCGTGCGTGAACGACAACATCCTTGCGGGCAATCGCTAAAGCTCCTTCTTTAACGCTAGTCGGGAGGATGAATTGCTGGGAGTGGAACAAATACATGAAGACGAAATACGTGGTAGATAGAAGACGAGAAGAAAGGGCGAACGATGCCTAAGGTTCTTCCGCCTTTGTCTCACGATTCCTTTTCCGTATATTTTACTTCCGCCTGTTCTAAATGCGATGCATTTTTTGCGTACTGCAGGCACTTTTGCCGTCTATCTATCTATCTATCTATCTATCTATCTATCTATCTATCTATCTATCTATCTATCTATCTATCTATCTATCTATCTATCTATCCATCCATCCATCCATCCATTCATCCATCCATCCATCCATCCTCTCTATCTATCTATCTATCTATCTATCTATCTATCTATCTATCTATCTATCTATCTATCTATCTATCTATCTATCTATCTATCTATCTATCTATCTATCTATGGATCTATCTATCCATCCATCCATCCATCCATCCTATCTATCTATCTATCTATCTATCTATCTATCTATCTATCTATCTATCTATCTATCTATCTATCTATCTATCTTGCTAACTATCTATCTATTTTTGTTTATTTACCTAGCCGCCTACGTCTGGATTCTCTCGTGATGACCCCCGTGACTTGGGGTCAACCAAAATAATATGGGTAGGTAGGATGGTTCGACGAATATGATGCGCTGATCAAGACATGAATATTGTGGTAATGCCGTTGCGCACGTCGTCAAACCCTTTCCACCAAATTGATGGCATATACCCGCCGTCAGGCATGAGCCACAGGTGTGCACCTATGTGTCACAGATGATTGACAGATTATTTGCACCCAGGATTGGCGAGTACACACATTGGTAGTTTTAACAAAAAATATATCACATCATCAGCGTTGACGCGAATAATGCTAATAATAAATATCAGTGGCCAAGTTGAAACCGAACCCAAGCATTCTGCATGGCAATCAGGTATTCTACCACAGAGTCATGCTAGGTCTCGTACTTTTTCGTGGAAATACAATATTCAGGTGTAATGACGGTGAAACATCGATTGTTGTTGCAATGCTGGCTATCTAATTTTGTAAGCATTACATATGTACTCCTGTATTACAGCGATTTCGTGGTTTAACGTTAATTGAAGTTAAAAACAATTCATTTGAGTTTATTTGTCTAGCACTGTCCAGGGCTACCATCCTCGTGAGCACAAGCATTGCTTATATGCTCACCGCTTTTCGTGTGGCCAATACTTATGTTCTTGTTGGCATCGTTGCGCAAGGTCAAAGAACTGGTTATGCCACTGTTCAGAACATATGCCACTGTTCAACATATGTCTGTGTGTACAAGATTCGTACAATAATTTAGTGTCATTAAGCGTGTCACCCAAAAAAAGTTGCAACAATTTCCCTTTCGTTCGCATGCTTTCCAAGGTACGTGTGATCTGCCGAGCTTTTCGGCAAACTAGATGCGAATTTTTTTTGTATATACATATGCCACGCATCGGTTTGTTATAGCTGATGTTGATGGCAGCGGTGCCTTAAACTATAGAACTGTCGTGTTGAAATATTTTCTTCCTAATGCATAAAAAATTAAAAGACAATTAACGACAGTTCCGCAAGGCTTCTATTTTATTTTTTGAAGAATTATTCTTTCGCGCTATGGGGTGAACTATACAGTTAATATCGATTATGTGCAGGTGATAGTTGTACCTGGCAACATATCAATGAATATGGAGGTGGCTGCGGGGGTGTATGTGACTGTGAAGCACTTTGGAAAAATCGACATTCTGGTGAGTGGAAAGCTGGTCAATACTGGGGATGCTGGTACCAATGCTTACTAAGGAAGCTTGAGCTGTACCCTCAAGGTGAATCCAAACAACATCGCAAACAAGACCACTATTGATGCCATCAGTGAAGCTGCATCAAATATTATCATTCAGTGAATGACAAGTAGCGCACAAATATATTTCACCCAATAAATAAAAAGAAAACTTCGCAGACAAGACGACGGAGATGTTATTTTGAAGTTGACGCAGACAAAGCTATACTAATAGAGTGTCTGAATGCCACTTTATTTCCCACTTGCACGCTAGATTTGGCCACTAACACACACACACAAAACACACACACACACGCACACGCACGCACGCACACACACACACACACACACACACACACACAAGCACACAAACACACACACACGAAACATTCACTCGCAGTTACAATATTGCTCAGTGTGTATTCTGAGCCGAGCTCTCTCGCTGTTCTAATTTCAACAAGTTGAGACAAATACTTCTGCTGCGGCGGCGCGCACCTCTGGATCAGGATGTCAGAGCCCTTGAGCCTCTGCTTGTGCAGCTGGTTAATTGTTTATCCACGCTACAAACTGATTGACTTATATGTGAGGTTTAACGTCCCAAAACTACCATATGAATATGAGAGACGCCGTAGTGGAGGGCTCCGGAAATTTGAACCACCTTGGGTTCTTTAATGTGCGCCCAAATCTGAGCACACCGGCCTACAACAATTCCGCCTCCATCGGAAATGTAGCCGCCGCAGCCGGAATACGATTCAGCGAGTGGCGGGTCAGCAGCCAAGTGCCTCATCCACTAGAACACCGCGGTGGGGCACGCTACGAACTAAATCCGTCATTTCTGCGGTGGACGGCGCGTCACTTGATCCCACGTCACGGATTTGAACCATCTATCTCCGCGTCTGTGGACGTCACTGACAAAATATTCCAATCTATATAAGTCGCATACAGATTTTCGGCAGTTAAATATACCTGACTATGGAGCACAGGCATAGTGAATGTCCTAAGTTACAGTGTCCGTGATTACAGCGCTGACACTGAGGTGTAAAGTCTGGGTCTCTTCCACGTACGTTTTCGTCTGTATAGTTATCTAAGTTTGACCGCTTGCGCTTCATTAAACTCAGGGTGTAAAAGCGGTAAAACTCTGCGCCGTTCTTTAGGACCTGATTAGATCTCGTGAAGCAAAACCGATGGACTATTGAAGCCCATTTAACCTCTTTCACTCCCTCTCTGTGAGGGCCGCAGTCACTACGGCGAGTCACTGATTCGTGCGCTAGTTGGTCAGCCCAATTGTCAGCGTTGCCAGTTGGGAGGGAGATATGTTACCCACGTGGGCTGGGAAGCATATGGTCTATTTCTTTCAAGTGGGCTATTAGTAATAATCAAAGTGTTTTTCGCATCCAACCACACAATGATTTATTGCATCATGTTAACATAATAGGATCCCATCCTTTTTGAGAACATACGTCTCGTGACTTATTGTTTGATGAATTCATTCGTTATAAAACTGGCAAAGTAGCAAGTAATTTTTAATGGCTAACTATAACACACTGTTACTGACTTAGCGACGTCTTCTGTATCACAGCTGACAAAAGCGTGAGAAATCGCCCATCAAGATAGCGTGGCACAAAAGCCAATGTTACCGCAAGTCCCCCACAAAATCCAATAAATATGGCTCTGAACACCTCAGCACCATAAATACAGTGTTACTAAACAGCTTGATCTTCTCATAGTGTCGACCCACACTACTGGTTTTACTAAAACAAATTTCTAGAGCTTTTTCTTACCAAGCCAGCACGAGGAAATAAGCGGTGATTGAATCCGGAAACAAATGCAAGGTATCTCAAAGCTTGACGGTTTTCAAGTTGTCTTCGAAAAGGAGCCTTCGAACGTGATACTTTAAAAATCGCACTTAGTAGGCTTCAGTGTGATAGACAAAAATATTCACTGGAATGCTTTCTGAGCGGAGGTACTATTCAGAGCTCAGTTCAACGTGATTCAGTTTTGTTCATTGAAATAGAAAATGAGAACAGTAACTTCATTCGAGCGTGTGAATTAAGTGAAAACTGGCTAAAACAAGCTAGGCATTTCACTTCTTGGCGAGTAAGATGGGCAGTAGAAGAAAGAAAAGTACCATAGTAAAAGCACGTACACTTGTATTTGAATGTTTATATTCACCACAGATTAACAACGCTGGCATCGCAATGTTGGGCACAGTAGATGACACTTCCGAGGAAAGCTTCAACCGTGTTTGGAACACCAACTTTCGTGGTCCATTCTGCATGATCAAGAACGCTCTTCCCTACCTGCGCAAAACGAAACGTATGAACTTTACTCCGGATTTGGGTGGTCTAGCTTGCACTCGCAAATGCGTGCTGCCATTACCCCTGGCATTTTTATCCGTTTCGTGGCTCTCTGTTCCATCGGAGGTAGCGACTGTCACATGAAGCCGAGTTGTTGGCTTACGGCAAAGAGAAACATGGACGAAAAGACTACAATGACGAGCATACAATTCACGCGACGCTTGAGAAAGCCGATGCACTGGGCCAATCGGCCTCGCGGCTACGCTATCGCCCCCAAATAATAATACGGTCAAATAGTGATAATTACTCCATAATACGGCACGAGAATGGTGGCGTCATCCATTTAAAAATTGAAACGCCCCTTTTCGTGCACAGTAAACTGCATAAATGACCATTGCATCTTTCTTAAAAGTAGTTTAGATAAGCATCACTCTATTCCCGTTCGTTCATAATACGTGATAACGCCTGGTTATAATTAAAACTTGTTGAATTTGACTGTCTGAAACTGCTACATCTAGCGCGTCTTTAAAGTATTGTAATGGAAACAATAACAAAGTTTCAAGATGTCAGAACTTTGGGGGTTTCAGCTTTCCTGACCCAGCTTTTTCTCTGGAGTATGTAATTATAACCCTATGCCCCCTGCTTGTGGGCGCGAAGAAGGAGAAGGAATAAACTTTATTATTCAGAAAGGGGAAGAGGAATGGGTGAAGCTAAGTTTTACAGGGGCTAAGCTGGGGTACAAGGGGCCGCAACACTAACAGACCACTCCTCCAGCTTGGCCTGTTTACGCAAATTCGGGCTCCTTAAAGACTACTCCCAGGCTTCCTGTCAGGGATATGGCTGCAGGAGCTTCTCGGGGGGGGGGATGTGGGGCAACCCCATAATACTTGGTCGTCTCCTGCTTGTGCTAAGCCGCCGTTATTCTACTTGTGTAGCTTTACATCTTTCATTATGCGGACAGCCTCCTAGGGCTGAGTATACAATGAGTGTGAGCCTTTCGCAGTGCAGTTGCTTGAGCCCGGTTTACCGCTTCATCTGGGGGGGGATAAAGCCTTTGTTCTTGGTGCCCGCTGAGCCGGCCTCCGCAGCTGAGTGCCAGGTAATTCGGATTCGGTTCCTGGGACCGCAACTCCTGGTCTGGTGTATGCTCCCTTAAGCTGTCTGGAGAGTGGCCTCACTTCCCGGGTTTCCACAGTGGCCCAAAAACCAAATCAGCTTGCTTTCTTGTTGAGGTTGTGCTACTCCTTGCAATGCCGTTATATTTGTATATCCGGCAGCATATGCTTTGACAGCCGACATCGACTCTTATACAATATATTTCGTGCCCTCAATTGTAGATCCAACAGCAATCGCTGTTTCTGCTGCTTCAGTTGTGGAGCCGAGTTGAATGGTTTCTGTCCGCAATGTTTGTCGATAGAAATCAACTGCCACAATAACATAATTCATCCCGCCTGCGTGATTAACGTTCGCATGTATACGCTGCTGCTTTGTTATCCAGTGCTTTTTAGAGTCCCTCCACCCAATCTTGCCGACGCCTTGTTTTAGACTACCCATGCTTTTTGGGAGTGGTAGAATTGTATTCTTAGCTCTGATTTTGTGTGGTATTTTAGGCCTAAGTGTGGGTCCAGTTAGCGGTTTTAGGTTTAAGAGCTTACAGACGCCATGTCCCTGTCGAGTGCGGAGTAGTCTTCATCATTGGGAGGGTCGCTGTGCTTCAAATATTTCGCTTACGGTGTTATGTACACCTAGTCCTAAGAGTTTGTCGTTGCTGACCCAAGTGGGTAATCCTAAGGCCGCTCTGTGAACTAACCTAATTAATATATTGGCTTTATTCATTGCGTCGCTCCTGAGGTACAAGAAGAGACATATGCACGCTATATCAGAAATTCAGAAGCCTGCACTAACTTGTAGGCTTCTCTTTCTTGTAGCCCTTGCTTCCGTCTGCTTATTCTTCTCAGGAGCCCGATGACTTGTCGCGATGTGGCTTCCAGTCTTTTGAGGGTCTCCCGGACGAGCCATTATAGAGGCGAAGGTCATTTTACTTTACCCTTGTCCTGCGTCAGGCGTAACCGGCAGTATCATACGAACAGACAAACAGATAGACAGACAGACGGACGAACGGATGGAAGCATTGACGGATGGACGAATGAACGAACAGACTGTTGCGTGGATGGACAGACAGACGCACACAGAGACAGACGCACATACAGACAATCACACAGATAGACGGGCAGACGAATGGGCAGACGCTTCTCCTCACGCATCATCATTCACTCCGTGGATGTGCTGTGATTTTTTTTCTTCAAAGAGTAGGCAGACTACTCCTAAAGCGGTTACTTTGAAACTGTTTATTTACCGTGATGTTGAATGTGTACCTGATAGATGGTTGGTAGTTTAGTCGCTATAAAAAGCTCTGATTTGGCTTGCGAACATTGAAGTCCCTTCAGTGCAGTGAAGATTTGCACAGTGTCGTTTGCTAATTGCAGAGCTTTCTTGACATCACCTGGGCTTCCTGTCTTCGTACAAATTGCCACGTTGTCTTCATATATTGCGTGGCAAATATATGGACTTTTTCAACTTTTCTGGCAGTTTCCTCATCGTCCATATAGCTGTATTTATATTGTAGGAGCACATACTATCAATAAAAATTATTTTTAGGCTACATGCAATTAGTTTTCATACATCTTCATTTCTTTTGTCGGTGCTCAGGAGAGCTAAGCTCATGGTCGATATTTTAAAATGGCATTTCTCTTTGCCAATGTTAATGAGAACAATTTCATTGTTATTGACAAGTTCATTCACATTGAATTTTGTTCTCATTAATATTGTTTCTACCAAAAAACGAGCCCTTAAAGTTATGCTTTTTTGGCTTGATTTGTTTTCGTGTGACAGCATGCAAGTAAAATGACAGTTATTGTGATTCCTTGTGAACGACACATTTTCCGTGTGACAGACATTAGCACCTGGTCATCTGCAGAAGTTGTATTCATTCTGGAAAAGGGCGGACAGCGGTGACTGACAACACAGACTAGCCTGCGTTATTCTTTTGTACTATACATGTCACTGTGCATTCATTTATAACTTTATAGAGCTCGGATTTCCTGCTGAAAATGTGACAACTGTAGAGTTTCCACATTTTCGCAACAATTCATATGCCTTTCACACACTATTGCACATTTTCGTAAGCACCTTACAAAATCTGTATATTTCCGTAAAACCTTACATTCTGCATTTTCCTTATGAAAGCTTCTGTACACTCCATACACTTTCTTTATCCTTCCATATCTTCTATAATGAACTCTCCGTATGCTCCATAAGTTTCCTTATCTTTCCGTATTTTCCATAAAACTCACTCCATCCACGCCATAAAACTTCCTTATCCTTCCATATACTCCATAAAAAGCCTTCCATATATGCCATACATTTTCCTTATCTTTCCGTATACTCCATAAAGAGCTTTCCGTATACGCCATACAATTTCATTATCCTTCCTTATACTCCATAAGAAGCTTTCCGTAAATGCCGTACAACTTCCGTATAATGCCATAAAACTCCATATTTTTTCCATATGTAGCATAAGGAAATGTTACGGAGTCCATATATTTTCCGTAAGATTTCATACGGAACGTTTCAGTAGGGCAGTTAAAAAAGAAGGGTGACAACAGTACGCCGTCTGGTGTACCTGATGCTCCACGTTTTATTACCGGACTTTTGATCTCATCAAATTACAAATTGGCAGTTTAGTCTTTTAGAAAGTTCAAAATATAGTTATATGTTCGCACTCCCTCATTCATCACAGCGAGAATAGGTAAAACTGGATTGTGGGTTACCTGATCAAAAGCTTTTTGAACATCTAATACTAGTATCTCGTGGCGGCACCAGGTATGCCTGGGTCCATGATGTTTTTTTTATTATCTACGTAGTGTCTTGAGCGGACGTACCTTACCTAAAGCCGAATATGGTTGCGAGGAAGAGTTGATGTTCTTCTTCGTGTTCATGAAGCCTGGACAAGATAACGTGTTCGATTGCCTTTACCAAGCATGAAGTCAGAGATATTGGCCTCAAATTTCTTAGCACATATTTCTTCCCTGGAGAAAAGATAAAAATGACTTTGGCTTTTTTAGGGTACTCGGGATGTTTCCAGTGTGCATTATGTCGTTGTAGACTTGATAAGACTTCGAATTGATTAATCAGTCAAGTTTCTCGGTATCTTGGTTGTAACACCTTCTTTTCCCATATCCGAGGTTGTCTTCAGATTTGCGATCGCTGCCCTGACTTCAGATTTGGTAATGTATGCATCTAGTTTTCGTTGTGGGCCCCTTTGTACGCGTGACAGGTGGCTTTGTTCTCTTCCAAGTTCAGGTATCTTCATGTTAGTATATCTTTATGACGTCATCTATGCATTTGAATTTCTGCGCCAGCATTTGCATGCGTCTTTCTGCAGCTCCTTTAGTATTGTCTGGCTCCAACAGGTGCTTTCCGAGTGACCACGCATTTTGGAGCTGAGCTGTCCATTCATCCTGTCCCAGACATCCATCCATCACATTGAACTTAGTTAACTGGAGTATATCTCTATTTGGTTATCTACTTCTGCGAACTGTAGAGAGAGTGAGAATTTATTAGAAGGCAGAGAGGTCGGCCTGAGCTAGTTCGCTCTAGCCTGCTACTCTACACAGGGAATAAGGGAAAGGGGAAAGAAAGAGGGATGAAGGGTGATGATGGGGACAAGAAGAGGTGGTGCGTATGTACAGTAGCCACTTTGTATAGTACCCTGCAGTCTAGTTTCTAGTCCAGTGCTTTTTATAAAGTCTAGAACAGCCTTTGTAGCAGTTTTTGACACTGTTTGGTCGCTCATTGCTGATAATATGTGGCTTTCACTTAATGGTGTTCGTCCAATGCTTGCCAACGTTGCAGTTAGCATTTCTCTTTGTGCCACGTATAATGCAGTCACAAAATATGTGAGCTATCGTTTCGCGCACTTGGCAGCGTTCACAATTTGGGCTGTCCGCACGGCCGATTAGGTGGGTGTAGTGACGAGTGAAGGCGACGCCCAGGCGAATCCGATGTAGTATATTAGCATGTCTTCGGCTGATTTTATCTGGAAGACGAAAAGTCATACTGGGGTCTGTTTCCCGCAGGCGCTTGTTCCGGTGATCTGGTAGCAACCAGTAATTGGCAGCGCATTCGCGCATGAGTGATCTCAACAATGTGTTGACGTCACCTCGCGAGTAGGGTACTTTGACGTACATAGGAGCGTTGTATATTGCCGCTCTTGTTTCGCTATCGGCTGTTTCGTTGCCAACCAGGCCGCAGTGTCCAGGAATCCATTGTAGTGTAATCATGTGACCGCCCCTGTGTATTAGGTCAAATGCTTGGACGATTCCTAACGTTAACTCGTAAAATTGGCCTCTTCTTAAGCAAGAATGGATAGCTTGAAGCGCTGATTTCGAATCAGACAGAATCGTCCATTTACGCGGTGCTTGGTCGTTCACAAATTTTATGGCTTCTTGTAAAGCAACAAGTTCTGCAGCTGTCGAAGATGACCTGTGATCTAATTTGTACTGTCGGGAAATACCGAGTTGAGGGATCACGAAGGCTGCAGCTGAGGCGGATGAAGTTACGGATCCATCGGTGTAAATGTGCACAGAGTCGCTGTATCGGTCATCTAAATGTGCCAAGGTGAGTTGCTTGAGGGCAATATAAGAAACACGCGACTTAGACGAAATTCCACGTATGTGAAGGCACACCAGCGGTTTAGTCAATGTCCATGGAGGCACTGCAGGGATTACGGCAGGTGCAAAGCCTGACGGGATCATGTGCCTATGCGTATCGAGGCATCGCGAATAGGTACAGCCTGGTTGGTCCACTTGTAACGAAGATAACGGGTGCTGTGCATGTCGGGTCAGCAGACGAAGGTGCACTCGAAGAGGCTCACAGGACATGTAAACCTGTACAGGGTAGGTGCGTGACTCCTCTATAGTGCCAGAAGTAGATGTTCACCGTGGCAGGCCAAGGCATATTCTCAGTGCTCGTGCTTGAAGGCTCTCTAAAGTACGAAGGCACGTTGCCCGCATGCTGGAAAGCACAGGTGAGCTGTACCTTATATAGCCCACAAACAATGCCTTGTATAACTGCAGAAGACTTTTCTCCGAAGGGCCCCATCTCAGTCCTGCTATAACACGAAGAACATACACAAAACTGATTAGTTTGTTTCTCAGCACAGTCACATGCTTTGACCAGGACAGGTTGTGATAAATGACGACCCCTAAATGGCGGTGGTGCTTAACCACGGGAATCACTGCTCCGTGAGCGAAGATTGGGTACCGCGACATTGATTTCTTCGTAAATGCCAATGCAGCACATTTTGCTATTGAAAATTCCAGGCCCTGACGACGTAAGTACTTAGATGTTATTGATGTGCCTTGTTGTAGCCTTGATCGCAGTTGTGGTCGCGTTGCTGCAGATGGCCATATGCATATGTCGTCCGCATACGCACTGATTCTGACAACGTCGGGAAGCTCAGCTTCAAGGCCAATGAGTGTTATGTTAAAAAGCATGGGGCTCAGGACGGCGCCTTGCGGAACTCCGCGGCTTACGAGGTGCCTGGCCGTGTCACCGTCAGATGTCGACATAAAAATGGTACGTCCTCTGAGGTAGCTCCCTATCCATGCGTGTAGTCGGCCACCTACGCCGATGTCTTCAAGTGCGTCAAGAATGGCCTCATGATAGACGCTATCGTACGCGCCCTTTATATCTAAGAAAATGGCCCCTACCAATCTCCGACGTTGTCTTTCCTTTTCAACAGAAGAAACTAGATCTACAACACCATCTATAGATGATCGACCTCTACGGAAGCCATTTATAAAATGTGGTAAGCCGACATTATTCTCCAGCAGCCATTCCAATCTTGCCAGCACCATGCGTTCCATCACCTTACCGATGCAACTGGCTAGGGCAATGGGTCTATAAGAAGACAACTCGTGTGAACACTTGCCTGGTTTCAGTAAGGCCACTATGCGGCTGCACTTCCAACTCTCTGGTACTGTCGCTGTTTCCCACGTAGAGTTGTAGAACGACAAGAGAGCCTGTAGTTTGAGGTTTCGGTTAGGTGTCTTTTTAAGCCATTATGCTTGCAATGTTTGCTGTTTCTCCAACAAGTTGAACCTGGCTTGGGAGAATGTTTTTCTGCCGGGACTTCTGTAGTGGCTAATTTTGTATATTCAAGCAGTACTCGCACCCACTCATCGATAGTTTTGATTTTGTCCACTGCTTTGCAGGTTGCGTTTGTACCTATAGTCGGGTACAAAATTGAATAAGGAAGGCAGGAGAGGCCCCGCACAGATGACCGAAGCGAAGCAGCTAAATAGTTCCGCGACTAAAAAACTAGTCCCGATCAAAAAATTGTGTCTGCCTCTAAAACGCGTATTTTTCGGTATAAATCAGATTTGTGTATCGTGACGAGTGCTTTGGTAAAACTGTAATGATGTAAATTCTACACCACATGCCAGATTGCGATAACTCCGTGCCTTCTACAACAATGTGCGTCGTCTGCTATGGAGCAAGATTGACGGCACCGGGCGTGTAATTGTAAAGCAGTCATTGGTTCCATAGCAAAAGATTTGTATGTACTTTTTGTGTGTTTTAACAAACTTTTTTAAGTTGCGAACCTGCGATCTCGTGAGTTTGCGCACGTCAGCACACGGCATTCCATGCCAAAGTTATTCAATTATAGGAGTTGCGAAACTGCGTTCCGAAATCTGAACACGCAGTTGGTCCAACTTTTCGGGAGTTAGATGGCGTTCGCGCCACCTGGGAGCGGCAACACAAAGCACAAATAATTCAAATAATAGTGGGCGGGATGATCAACATGTAGCACGACAACCTGCTCACTCGTACATAAATCTAACTCAATTGTTTGAGTTAGAGCTTGCTAAGGTAACAGTCACAGTCAAATCAACCGGGAAAAGCAGACACAAACCCAAAAGCTGGTGGGATGAGGAAATTAAGGAAGCCATTAAGGGAGCCATTAAGGAAGGTAAGGAAGTTAAGGGAGTCATTAGGGGAACACAGGTATGCCAAACAAAGGGGTGAGCTGGAAGATGATGTCAAAAGAAAATGGGAAACTTTTCGAGCTGCAGAAGCGAAACGTCCGATTTGATCAGTGAAAAGATTAGAAGAAAGGGGGCCCAATGAATGGCGGAAGTAAACAAAAAGGATAGAAAGGCAGCACCAAAGTTTTGGAACCATCTCGATTCTCTGTGTAATAGGACAAGCATGAAGCATAGGTTTATAACTACAGTTCAAGGGGTCAGACTAGAAGCGGATGAGGCAATGGAATATATAAAAACGACGATGACAGAAAAAATGAGCACCAAGAAAGCGCTGCGTGCACCGTACCAGATGAGGATGGACCTATTAGCTTAGTGGCTCCACTGGGACAACGAGAGTGGGAAAGGGCAGAAAAAGAGTTCCAATAGCACATCAACAGGCCCTGACGGCATCCCTATCATGATAATAAAGATACTGGGACCAAACTCTAAGCAAACATTAGGAGAGGCAGCGAGCAAAAGAATAACGGATGATGAAGCTCGCAATGAGTGGAAACTAAGCAGAATGAGCATGTTGTTTGAAGGAAAGAGGGACAAAGCTGATATAAACAACTACCATTCTATAACAGTGACATCATTAGTATACAGGCTGGTGATGCAGATAGTAAAAGAAAGACTACAGACATGGGTAGAGAATGAGGGGGTGCTTGCAGAACTACAAAATGCATTACGTAAACGAAGAAGGTTAGAGGACAATCTGTTTTTTTTTTTTGATGTAGTGTATTGAAATAACGGAAAAAGAACACAGGCTCCTGTAGCTGGCATTCCTAGATATCAAGGGTTAGTACGAATCAAGAAGGCTTGTGGGGAATACTGCACACACTAGATGTGGAAGATGGAATAACTAATCTTCTAAAAGATAGCTAATAAAATAACGAGGTAGTTATCAATCGGGAAGAACGGGTATCTGAACCTAGAGAGATACAACACGGGCTTCGACAGGGATGTCCATTTCACCTTTGATACTTATGTTGTATCTCCAGGGAATAGAAGCCAAACTAGAAGGAAGTCGACTCGGATTCAGCCTCTCTTTTGACAAGCGAGGAAAACACATTGAACATACATTACCAGCATTGATGTATACAGGTGATATAGTATTATTAGCCGACAACAAGGAAGATCTGCAGGGATTGATAGACATCTGTGGTAGAAGGAGATAGGTTAAATTTCAAGTTCAGCAGGGAAAAATCAGCACTCACGATTTTTGAATATAACAAAGGCGGTGAGAATAAGATGCAGGAAGTCACACTTGAAATAGTGAATAAATACAAATATTTGGGCGTATGGATAAATAACGGGTCTGAGTACCT
Organism: Rhipicephalus microplus; assembly: GCF_043290135.1. Classification (NCBI taxonomy): domain Eukaryota; kingdom Metazoa; phylum Arthropoda; class Arachnida; order Ixodida; family Ixodidae; genus Rhipicephalus; species Rhipicephalus microplus. Next base: position 207,710,700 of record NC_134702.1, read on the forward strand.
AAAGCAGCACGCCAGATACGTAAAACTTAGGGCACCAGGAATGCAGCGGTAATGGAAAATAGGGCACTGTGGAACTACAATAGGTATGACGTTGCAAGAGGGATTTTGAAAGGTTTCTTGGTCCCGGGTTTGACGTTCGGCAATGCGGTCTTGTGCATGAAATCAGAAGTTCAAGCAAGACTGGAAATTGAACGACGTGGCATAGGTAAACTTGCTTTGGGATCACACGGGAGTACCTCAAATTGGGTGGTACAGGTAGACATATGATGGACATCGTTTGAGTGCAGGGCAGCTAGCAGCAAGACAGAATTTGAGGAGCGATTGAAAAAACGGGAGAGGAGCGTTGGACTAAGAAAACATGACGAATGTTGATACTAAATGGAGGAAACGAACTCGAAAATTGTGAAGCAAGTATTTAGATAATATCAGCATACCAAGGAAAAAAGAAATATTGGCTAAGAATATCATGAAGGAAACAGAAAGGGTCATGTGGAAGATGGGAATGCTTACAAAATCATCACTGGAGACCTACCGAACTTTTAAGCAGGAAATTACGAGGAAAAATATTGATACACAACAGCCGGCACAGCCTTGCTGCAAGAAAGAGAAATACGACGTTGGCTGCTGGTTGTTGATGAACTGTGACCATCTTGTTCGCCGAGAATGGTTCATCGTATACAATTTATTAAATAAATTACTCGTAACATTATTGGTGGATGCGGACGGCTCCCGTACTTCGATGGAGACGCGCAGCGGTCACAACACCGGGGACTCTTCGACTACTTCAACTGCCAGTGCCTCATCACCACCGGCTTCTCGAGCCGAGTCGACAACCTACGTCACCCTGCCAACCCTGGAGGATCCTGGCACTTTCTCCTCTGACGGTAACATTGACGTTGACTCCTAACTGCACCGGTACGAGCGGGTCAGTGCTACCCACCGCTGGGATCCCACGCTCATGCTCGCCAATGTTGTGTTCTACCTCGACGGCACGCTGCGGACATGGTTTGAAACCAATGAAGCTGAAATCACAAGCTGGAATCTTTTGAAATCGAAGGTCCATGACCTTTTCAGCAATTCATCTGGTCTTGCCACTCGCGCCCAGGCGCCTACTGAATCGTACGTCTCATACATTCTTCACGTCTTGGTGCATTGTAGCAAGGTCGACCAGCGAATGTCAGAAGACGAAAAAGTTAATCACGTCCTCAAAGGGATTGCTGACGATGCCTTCAACCTGTTGGTCTTTAATAATGTCCCGAGCATCGACACGATCCTGACAGAATGCCGCCGTGTAGAAGAGGCTAAAGCCCGCCGCGTCACCCACACCATCACGCGCCTGCCGAACACAGCTGCTACATCCTCTTGCAATGACGCTGTCAGCCCCGTACCCCGATGTGACAACCTCACCCGCATCATTCATCACGAGGTCGAGGCAGCTGAACCAGTAGCTACTCCATTTTCAACGCCCGATCCTTCACCGACTACTATCTCACTCATACAAGCCGTCGTTCGTCAAGAATTATTGAACGTCGGCCTACACCCCGTTCAACCAGTCTATTCTGCCGAGCCTTTTTATCATCGTCCCTCCGATCCTTGATTTGGTTCCAACTACTCTCGACAGCGCAATTTGTCCGAATGGCGTACACTGGACGAGCAGCCTATATGCTTCAACTGCCGACGTGGCGGTCATATTGTTCGCCACTATCGCAATCACTGGGCTCCACCGGCACACTATGGCCCTCCTACCAATGCCACTTCTGTCCACCAGTCGTCTTCAGCATTTGTTTTTGATTCCCCTATGCCGGCCACATCCTCTGATTCTGCCACACCTCTGAGGAGACCTCGCTACGCCCGCTCACCATCCCCTGTTCGCCGTCAACCTCTCCGACCTATTCGCAACGCCCCCAACCAGAAAACTAGGCAGTGCAGCTTTTGGGGGTGAAGCCGCGTTGACGACGACCTTCGCAAGAAATCCTCGTGTAACATTACCGACCATCCGGAAACTCTTAAACGTTACTTTAGACAATCTACCTGTGCGCGCTTTAATTGATACCGGTGCGCATGTGTCCATAATGAGAGCTGCTGTTCATCGCCGCCTAAAGAAAGTTATCACACTCGCCTTGAACCGAGCTGTTCAATTCGCCGATGGGGGAACTATCCCCATTATTGGCATGTGCTCTGCCCGTGTGACTATCGCCGATAGAAGCACTGCTGTTCTTTTCACCGTTATAAAACATTGCAATCATGAAGTAATTCTAGGCATGCATTTTCTAACCGCTCACTCGGTCCTTATAGAATGTTCAGCCAGCTGTCTTGACCTTGAAATGCCTCTAGTTTCTGAACTGTTCAACCCGCCCAAAAGCCGCATTTGTTGCATTGATTTCGCACGCCTTCCGCCTAACTGCGTCACACATATCGACCTGTTCTCTACGACACCTGTACCTGACGGTAATTACATGGTGGCACCGATTCATGCCGTGATGCTTACGCATGGCGTCGCTGTTCCGCACACCATTTTGACAATTGTTAAAAACCGCACATGCCTTCCTATTGTCAATTTTGCCCTCACTACCCAAATTCTTCCACAAAGTCCCCCTGGCCGAAATTACTGCCCTACAAGACCATACGGTTGAACCCTTCAGAGTGGATGTTGCTGCACCTCAGCCAATGAACCAACTCTACCACGTTCATCGAACGTCAACGTTTATTATTTATTTATTTATTTATTTATTTGTAAAAGCGTCAGGGTACATTTGTACATGATAGAGAGGAGGGCCAGAAATACAGATGAACAACAAAATAACTACAGGATTATGTAAACACATTTAACATGAAGATAAATATAATGATGAAGTTTTGCGTGCAAGGAGTGTATTTTATTAAAAGACAACTGAACTAGAGCCACAAAGAATGCACTAAACAGTCAATAGCACTTCCACCGATTAGTACAGTTCACGATTCTGAGTTTATTATTGCATTGTTAAATCGAGTTGGGTCGGTAATGCTTACTAATGATACAGGTTGGTTATTCCAATCTATTGACGTCTTAGGGAGGAATAATGGTGAATATGCTAGGGTTTTGTGACTAGGTACGCTTACCTTGTACACGTGATCATGGCGAGCAGAATGATACGATGCCGGGTGAATCCAAAGTGAGCGAAGGAAAGGATTGTGGTGATATATTTTATGAAATAATGAGATTCGCGAGTTTTTTCTGTGAATAGAGAGTAATGGAATGAGAAGTGTACTCTTTATTAATGAAACACTAACGGAGCGATGATAATTACTTTGAATGAAACGAACAGCGCGACTTTGTACCAATTTTATTTCGTTAATTATAGTGACATGATGTGGATCCCAGATGGAGGAGCTGTATTTCAGTTTGTGGCCGACGTAGTTTATATATAGCAGTCGTTTTAATTGTATAGGTGCAAACGAAAAGTTTCTTTTCAAATATCCTAATGAGCGGTTAGCTTTTGATGTTATGTATTTTATGTGGTGCTTCCAAGAGAGGTCGTTGGTAATGTGAATGCCAAGATAACGGCAGGTGCTAACAGATTGAAGGGGGCAGGCATTTAGTGCATAAGCAGGGCAGATTGTGTTAGATCGAGAAATGCGCATCGATTTACATTTGTTAATGTTGAGTTCCATGTACCATGTGAGGCACCACTTATATATGTTATTCAAGTCGGATTGAAGTGTTGTTCCGTCAGAGGCATCTGTTATTTTGCGATATACAACGCAGTCATCTGCAAATAAGCAAATTTTTCAGGAAATGTTGTCGGGTATATTATTAATGTAGACTAAATATAAAAGGGGACCGAGGACGGACCCTTGAGGAACACCTGATTCAACAGGATCCAAATCAGGTGTAAAGTCATTCGCAACCACAAATTGAGAACGGGAAGAAAGGAAACTTTCTTCCCATTCTCAATGAAAGGAAACCAAATGGTACCATCAGACCTCGCTCCTGATCAAGCGGAAACCCTTCGTTACGTCCTGGAGTTCTATAGTGACATTTTCGACTTCGCCAGCACGGCCTTAAGCCGATTGAGGGTTGTTACTCATCGCATCAACACTGGTGACGCGAGCTCTATTCACCGACGTCCATACCGAGTTTCCGCGTCCGAGCGTACAGTCATAGAACAGGAAGTGAAAAAGATGCTTGCAAAAGACATACTTCAGCCCTCTTGTAGCCCCTGGGCTTTTCCTGTCGTCCTGATCAGAAAGAAGGATGGAACATGGCGCTTTTGTGTAGATTATAGGCATCTCAACAAAATTACGAAGAAAGATGTTTACGCGTTGCCTAGAATTGACGATGCCTTAGACTGCCTTTACGGTGCTAAGTATTTTTCTACTATCAACCTTCGATCTGGCTATTGACTGATCGCTGTGGAGGAAATGGACCGTGAGAAGACCGCATTTGTCACTCCTGACGGTCTTTATCACTTCAAAGTTATGCCCTATGGTCTCTTTAATGCACCGGCCACATTCGAAAGAATGATGGACTCATTGCTCCAAGGGTGTAAATGGCTACCCAGCTTATGTTATTTAGGCGCGTTATCGTTTCCTCGCCCTCATTCGACTCCCACCTCGGGCGTCTATTGGCGAATCTTGAAGTTTTTTGTCGAGCCGGACTTCAAGTGACCTCATGGTAATGCCACTTTGCTCGTCGTCAAATATCCGTACTTGGCCACAACGTCGATGCCGCAGGAGTCCGCTCGGATTCCGAGAAAATTCGTGCCGTCACGGACTTCCCTGTTCTGAAGTCAACAAAGAACGTTCGCAGTTTTGTGGGCTTGTGCTCCTACGTTCGACTGTTTGATAAGGACTTCGCGATCATTGCACGCCCACTCACAAACCTCCTGAATAACGACACCCCGTTTTTCTGAGGCGCTGATCAAGCCTCATCTTTTTTTCCAGCTCACGATGCTCCTTACAGCACCGCCGATTTTAGCTCATTTCGACCCATCAGCTACAACCGAGGTTTGCACTGACGTTGGTGGGCACGGCATAGGGGCAATGCTATTGCGACACCTACGCGGGAATGATCATCTTATAGCATATATGCAAACCGACTGCTATCCACCGTCGAGCGCAGCTATTCAATCACGGAGCGTGAGTGTCTCACTCTTGTGTGGGTAGTCACAAAGTTTCGCCCATACTTATACAGGCGTCCATTCCGGATAGTCACCGAACACCACGCGCTCTGCTAGCTGGCCTCACTCAAGAATCCCACAGGACGCATCGCTCGTTGGTTTCTACGATTACAAGAATACACGTTCACCGTAACGTACAAAACAGGGCGGTCACATCAAAATGCGGATTGTTTATCACGCTACCCTGTGGAAGAATCTGCCCATACTGACACCTTTCCATACCTTCTGTCTGTGACGCAGCTACTCAACCTTGGCCATGAACAACGCCGGGATGCTTCCCTGCGAACCATCATTGACAAGCTTGAGCCGATGCCTCGCGGCGCATCTATACAATTATTCCTGGTTGAAGACGGGATCCTGTATCGCCGCAACCTCGATCCATATGGCCATAACTTGCTCCCCGTCATTCCAGCCCATCTTCGTGCGACTGTCCTCAACCAACTTCACGACGCGCCTTTGGTGAGCCCCTTGGGCGTCTTTCGCACATACAACCGTGTGACGTCGTCGTTTCTTTTGCCCTGGTCTTGCCCGCTCTGTTCGACGCTACGTCGCTGCTTGTGAGCCCTACCAGCGCCGCAAAAAGCCATCTTCCCTACCAGCTGGATTCCTTCAGCCGATCGACATTCCAACTGAACCTTTTTTTCGAGTTGGCCTCGACCTGCTTGTCCGATTCCCGATCTCCAGCTCAGGCAACAAATGAATTGCTGTCGCCACAGACTATGCGGCACGGTGCGCTATCACACGAGTACTTCCGACAAGTTGCACAACCGATGTGGCGGACTTTCTGGTATATGATATTATTTTAGTACATGCAGCTTCACACCAACGTCTCACTGACCGGTGCCGAACCTTCCTATCAGTTGTCGTTGATGAAATCCTGCGCTCTTGCTCTGCCAAGCTCAAGTTTGCGTCGTCGTACCAACCGCAAACGAACGGTCTTACGGAGCGCCTCAACCGCACCATAACCGACATGCTTTCTGAATACGTAGCGGCCGACCACCAGGACTGGGACGTTCATTTGCCATTTCTGACATTCGCATAGAATTTGTCACGTCACGACACTGCCGGCTATTCACCATTCTATCTTCTATACGGCCGAGAACCCGCCATACCATTTGACACCTTGCTGCCTTCGGTCACTGAGTATGCCGGCGAAGCCATCGCGCGAGCCGACCACGCACGCCAACTCGCCTGCAGCCGTCTGCAGGCCTCACAGGAGCGCCAAAGACAGCTCTATGGTTCCCATCATCGAAAAGTGCACTTTTCACCGGTTTCCCTTGTTCTCCTCTGGTTCCCCACTCGGCGTCTAGGGCTTTCTGAAAAACTGCTGTCACGCTACACTGGACCGTACCGCGTCGTTCGCCAGGTGACTGACGTTACATACAAAATTGTTCCAGCCGATCCAACGTCATCATCGTCACCTTCGAGTGACATCGTGCACATAGCTCGACTCAAGCTTTATCACCCTCCTTCTACCCCATCCGAGGTGCTCAAGCACTGAGACGGTGCTTCTACCACCGGGGGTTATGATACACGACAGCCGGCACAGCGTTGCTGCAAGAAAGAGAAAGACGACGTTGGTTGCTGGTTGTTGATTAACTGTCGCCATTTTGTTCGCCGAGCATGGTCCATCGTATATAAATTAATAAATACGTTACTCGTAACAATATCTACGATAATTCTTGGGGTAGTTCTCTGCTCTTCGAGGCTAGAACGGGAGTATTTTGGACCAAGACGTACCGAGCAAAATACGAAGGCACAGACATGGTATGTAGCGCAAGTGGAGAGGAGGAGGAAACAGCTGAACGTTTGATTGATATTCTGTAGAGAGCTCCACCCTATAGCCGAAGGCAATGGCGCCGAATTTTTGAAAGCATTGGTATTTAGGAACAGTGATGCAAAATAGGCTTTAAACGGGTAGAAATAACCAGGAGGAGGCTAACTGATTGTTAGCTACAATCGAGGCGGGAGTGAAATCCAATCCTTAAATACACAGTGATAGAACTCAACTTCATGGCTAGGTGGCGTGAGCCACCGCCCGGTCTAAAGGCACAGCCGGATACATTCACCCCATCCATCCTAAACCCCCTTGACACTGGAAAAGTAACGACACTCTCCCCCACGCGCGCGTTTCCTCCTGGATTCTCCTCGCCCACTCGCCGTACGCGTGGCGCACGGCGCCATTTTTCGCTGACGCTCCCGCGGGCACACCGCAGAATTCAATGGAGGCGGTTTATTTGCGGCCGCTTTCGCGCCACAGTTGTGCTGAAATTTTTTAAATAGTGATAATAAAATTAGGAACACTGAGGCGACCCTTTATGAAAAGATTAGCTTCTTCCAAAGGTCGTGTAAGTGGAGCATGCTAATAAATAAAAGAGTTTATGGGGAGTTCTATGATGCGGATGTTTTTGCCGCATGATAACATGCTGTACGTTTGCATTTGAAGTACTTCCGCTTGTGGCATGTTCGTCTGTGTTCGTATTTTTTCGTGCTTGTGCGCTACTATACGACACAGGTACTTACAGCGTCAAATATTGCAATGACTTCGTGGAGAGTGAATCATTTAGCCATGTGTTCATCTTCTCGGCGTGAAAGTGTCTTTGCGCAGTGGTCTCCAAACTGAAGAAAGGTTTCGGGCAATGTCAACAAGATTAAGTGTTGCAACAGCAACTCATATACCGCAACACCAAAAACATTAGAAACTGATTATTAGAGCGTCGCCACGGTGGTCTAGTGGCTAAGGTACTCGGCTGCTGACCCGCAGGTCCCGGGATCAAATCCCGGCTGCGGCGGCTGCGTTTCCAATGGAGGCGGAGATGTTGTAGGCCCGTGTGCTCAGATTTGAGCGCACGTTGAAAAACTCCATGTTGTCGAAATTTCCGGAGCCCTCCACTACGGCGTCTCTCATAATCATATATTTGGGACGTTAAACCCCACAAATCAATCAATCATCAACTGATTATAAGAACTGTGTTTTTATGTTTTTGTCAAAAAACTACCTATCGTGTTACTTGTGAGAGGAGGAACTCTGCACCAGGATTTTCCTCATTCACTGCGCGTCAATAGCGACCAAAAAATCCTATCCGGACGGACTGATCCCGGTCAGAAGTACTCATGTGACACTGGTTGTACACATGGACGCACGGAAGCATGAACGGACTGACGGACACTTCGTCCCACTCATCATCATTCGCACCGTGGATATGCTGTGACACCTTTTTGATTGGCGTCTAATGCACTGCAACTGGATGCTACAACGAAACGGGACATATGACCTACGGCGTAAAGAGCTTCGCACCTAAAATTACGTATGTTGATGAGGAGGCCGAAACAATATTTCAAATGCAGTATTAGGTGATACTTTGATACGAGCAACAACAAAGGTGCCTTACATCGCAAAGTACACTGTTCTTTGTCGGAATGAAGTTTTTTCGGCCGAGGTTTTGCAGCCATTGCTGCTTTCGCAAGCCATTGCGTTTATTTTGGGGTATCATAAAAAGTGCGTAACAATTTCCACTGCGGTGATTGCAGTGATAGGCGCAACAACACGGCCTAGCACCCGCACAAAGCACAGCAAAGAAGGCGCGCGCTACGTTTGTTACGCAGAGCGTCCGCGAAATCGGCGCGAGCGAAAAAGAAAAACACAAGCAAAGCGCAAGATCCACGCGTCTCCAAGGCCAACCACGAAGGAGACCAATCACAGCGCAGGAAAAAGTGTCCGGGAGGACGCAAAGGGGGGCGAGGAGGGAGAGACGAGGTTGAGCGCGCGGCGGCAAGTGCAGTAGATGGTGGTACTTTCCCAAGATCAAGAGGCTTTACTCACTTCCTCGCGATCTCCAGCGACAGTGCAGCTTTGGCCGACTGGGTTGGTTCTACGCCACCTCCTGTCGCCAGTCCCCTACGACGATGACATCGTAGCTCTGGCCGACTGGATTAGCCCTACGCCATCTCCTGTCACTGACAAGAGCTCTCGCCAGTGGTGCCCCGTCCTCGGACTCCTGCAACCGTGTCCATTTTCCTGTTTTCTCCTTACTTTCGTCGCTCCCTGTTTCGGTGGCTTGCTCTCTCCTTCCTCTCTCTCTGTCTCTTTACCATTTAATCCCATCATTTTATTCCCTTCTCTACCCCTCAACCTCGTGAGCTACTGTTGAAGTGTATTCTTCCTGAGAGACAGTTACGGGGCTCACTTTTCTTTTCATTTTTAATCACTGCCCCCCCCCCCCAAACAAGGGGGCAAATGACGTGTCCGGATTTCGATACATGAAGCCTATGGAGAGTTTCGCAACCCATATGATTCAATAACTCTGTTTCGTGCAAGTTTTCCGCCATGAAGCCCAGTGATGTGACACCAGAACGCGATCCTTTGTTGCCGTACGAGCCTTGTGTCGCTTCGAGGTCCACACGACGAAGAAGTTTCAGCAAGAACAAGAGTGGCCACATCCTGAGCAGTGATTCACGCAACATGATCTTCCACTGCTACACGTACTGGTGCAACAGGGAACCTGAACGCACCGTGCAGAACACGAGCAAGTTTGTCGCCGACATGCTTGGTGCTGGCGAAAGGATTCTGGTCAAGGTGGGAGAGGAAGCTTCGCATTTTTCGGGTGCAAAACTGACGACGCCTTTGCGAAAGCGCCCACGCAAAGCGAAGTAGAGAAGACGCAGCGCGAAGATTGACAGCTTCACGTTGTGCGCGCTGAGGTCGTGTGTGCACAATTTCTTTCACCGCAATGAGATACCGGCGGTAGAGAAGATCACTGCCAAGTTGTCGGAGGGTATGGTACTCCCATCACTAAGGTGGTGTATCGTGCATCGCCTGCTGGCTGATATTGGCTTCAAGCATAAAAAGAGAAGCCTCAACTCGCTGCTTATTGACTGCGATAACATCACAGATTGGCGGAATTGCTACCCCAGTGACGTTGAGGGTTACCGTGTGGACTGCCGTAAGATCTTTTACCTGGACGAGACATGGGCCACGGCGGGACACATTTGGTCGATTGTGTAGACAGACACCGTGGTCCAGAAGTGCGGTCGCCTGTTCGCTCGAGCAAATGGCCTAATGACAGGTCTAAAATAAGCTTCTGGGAAAGGTCAGCGCTTGATCGTGATGCACAAAGCCAGCGAGAATGGCTTCGTCGACAAATGATTGGCTGTATTCCGAGGCCAAAAGACAGGCAACTACCACGAGAAAATGAACGGCACTCACTTTCAGGGCTGGTTGAATGACGTTCTTCAGAAGTTTCCAGCTAGTAGCGTCATTCTTTTAGACAATGCACCTTACCATAGCCGGTGACAAGAAATATTGCCGACGACGACCTTGAACAAGGAAGAGATAAAAGAGTTGCTCACAAGCAAGAACATCACCTACAGAAAAACGATTATAAAGAAGCAGCTGCTTGAGCTTGTGGCATCTGTAAAGTCATGCTTTCTGAGCTACATCGTGGAAAACAAAGCCGTAAAGCCGGTTACATTATACCCAGGCTCCCTTCGACACACTGCGAATTTATTCACATTGAGCTTCTATGGGTCAAAGTCAAAAAATGGTGTCCCTACGGACAACAAAAATTTCAAGCTGTCCACAGACGACGTCATCTTGGGAGATAAAATCAAGCCGGTAACGGCGAAAGACTGGATGAAAATCAATCAGCACATGGTAGACGTGAAGGCAATGTTCAGACTTGACACGTCTGGGATTGAGCAGGTTGAACTTATTATTCTCCAGCTGAGGGAAGATGACACTGATAGCGGCTTCGTATTATTGAAAAAACTGCCCTTATTAGGACTACCAAATTTTTGCCCGGAGGGTTTCCAAGAGCCAACCATGCATTTCGTGACCTCTCAAACAAATAGGCAATTCTATTTAAGGCGTATTCTTTCCATATAAGCTCAATTCCGATAAGCAACGTCCCTCACATATCACTTTCAATTTGAGAAGTGGCATAGACACACATTTCAACGCTGGCATATCTGAACTGAAGCACTGTAGTTAACTCTGATCATCGATGGCGAGCTCAACATGCTCAGTCAGGCCGCCACAGTCAAGTTTGGCACGCTTTATTGCATCGTTAGCAGTCTCCACCGAAAATCGAAGTGTTATCATAGCCAGTGCTGGTGAAATAGCAGCTGTCAACACGAAACTAACAGCCACTGTTAGCAGCTTGCATGTCACAGCACATTCACCTGACTGCATTGTTTTTTTATTATCAGGCTGACACAAATAATGCAAATAAGAGACAAATATGAAGCATTATTAGCTTATTGAGGCCCAAAATGCTCACTCAGGCAGCCACCATCGAATGTGACGCGCCCCATAGTGAAATAGCAGTAGTCGGAGCATACTTCATGATTCTGTCACCAGTCTGCACTGAAAATTGAAGTGGGATGAAAAACAGTACTGGTGAAATAGCAGCATGCCAACATTAAACTGACAGCCACTGTTAGCAGCTTAAATGCCATAGCACATTCATGTGGCTGCATTGTTTATTTTGGTTATCTCGCTCACACAGGTAACGTAAATAAAAGAACAAATATGAAAAATCAATAGCATAATTAGGCTCGAATAGCTCGTTCAAGCGGCCACGGTCGAATGTGATGCACCTATAGTGAAATAGCAGTAGTAGTCGGAGCATACTATATTATTATGTTACCAGTAAGCACTCAGAATTGAAGTGTGATCATCGCCAGTGCTGACAAAATAGCAGCAGTCAACACGATACTGACAGCCACTGTTAGCAGCTTGCGTGCCAAAGCATATTCATAAGGCTGTATTGTTTATTTTGGTTATCTGGCTCACACAAGTAATGCAAATGAAAGACAAATATAAAGCATCAATAGCTTAGTGAGGCCTAAAACTCTCGTTCAGGCAGCCACTGTTGAATGTGACGCACCCCGTAGTGAAATAGCAGTAGTCGGAGCACACTTCATGATTCCTTTACCAGTCTGCACTGATACTTGAAGTGTTGTCATAGCCTATTTTTAATTTATATTCTGACTTGGGCAAGTAACAGAAATGCAATCACAAATATTAACGTGATTAACTTTGCTAGCATTGTGTTGTCATATTTACATACCGGTGAAATGCTCAACAATGTTTAACGTGTTAACTAAATTGTAAAGAAAGATGTGGCTGCCGCATGCTTTGCAATAAGAAAAGCAAAAAGAACAGAAATGGGAATAATTATATACACGCATAAAAGCAATCACATATTCACACACAGTCACACAAACGCGAAAACATATCTAAAATACAAAAAAGTTAAAGTAACGAAGCTACACAAAAACGCACATTCATTTACGCGGACGTGAGCAGAACAATTTGGAGTCAGTTCACAAGCAGCTGTGCCCACTTTATCGTACTTTTTTTATGTACATAATGACTCCGTTACCTTATCTGTCATAGGAAGTATTTACTAGTGACGTATTACGACAAGCAAAAAGCAGCGCTAAGTAATGTTGTGTTATGACCGCCATCAGTAGGCGCCATGCTGTCGCTGGGAAGCGTAGCCGGGCAGCGTTCCCACGCCTTAAACCCAGTTTTCTCGGAACCAGCGTCCAGAGATGACGGGGGAGCGGCGCTCTTTTAAACCTCAAAGAGGTAGCCGACTGGTCGGCCGCATATGCCCGCCAGGTATTGTCCCTGCTTGCCAGAGAATGAGACGTCGTGTCGCCACGACACCGTAAGCCGTTCCAGAGTGGACAACAAAGGCAGCGTCTTCCTTGGAAGAAACGCGGTTCCGCCCACGAATTGCCCTGCTAATTGAGCGGACAAATCGGCGGACCGTTTGATGTCTGCTGCCGGAGCTTGGGACCCCTCGACCAGCGACACACACGACGAGGAAGAGCCCCTCTGGCGCCACCTTTCAGTGCAGTGATCTCGACTCAAAATTGGATGTTCACGTGCGCCGTGCATGCTCGTACCCCTCACCTGTTGTGTGTGTGTGATTGGTGTTCCCATCAAGAAGGAGGAGCCCGACAGGGCTTATAAGGACGCTGCAGAGTGCGGGACGTCGCTCTGAACCATGTAACGGTTTAACCACCACGCTCGTGGTTTGTGAACGCTTAATCTCATGCTGTAAATATTTGTAAATAGTGCCATAAACCTGTTTGTTTTTTCGTATCCCCATCTTGTGAGCGCTCGTTTCCTCAACCCGAAGCTACACCACGCTATCACTAGAGACCGGGTTTTGTCAGACCGAGTTTTGTATCCTCCAGCGACCTTCCTTCCGACCCGCAACAACTGGTTGGCAGAGGTGGGATACGACTCAGTACCCCGAGTCACAACAACTGGTGATCAGCGGTGGGATCACAACAACTGGTTGGCAGCGGTTGGATTCGAAGCTACAAGTGACAACAACAGTCGGCCCAGGAGAAGCAGCTGGCTCGAAACATGGATCACGTATGGGTGAGTGCTTGGCTTTTCCTTTGAGTGAACCAGGTTCTAAAAGAGGGTTAAATTTTAGAACTGGTAGTTAACTTTGCCGAAAGACTCAGTTTCGCCGTTTCGGGAAGTTATTTTTGGAAGTAGCGAGCACTCAGTACGATCATGGACTTACGGGAGCTGCAGAAGTCAGACTTATTGCTGTTGTGTGAGGAATTGGGGATCGATACAAAGGGTTTGGCACGAAAACCCATAATCATTCAAGCGATTAATGATTTGGGGGCTGATGATGAGGAACTAAGTGAAGAATGGGACCTCATCATCGAAAGAAAACTAAGAGCCGCTCAGATGGAAGGAAAGAGTGAAGACGAAAAACTAGGCCTCAAGAGAAAGTTTGTCAAACAAGATAACAAATTGAGTAAGAGGCTTGGACCCCAGCGAGGAGTACTACTTCTCGAAAATGAGGCAGAGTTCGAGATATCTAGGTACATGCAGCCATATGAGGTATCATGGGATATGGGCCTGTATCTTAGACTCTTTGAACGAAAGTGTAGTCAACTGAAGTGTGAGCGAGACACCTGGTCTCAGAAGCTACGCACGGTTCTGCCTGTGAGGCAGCGAATGTTGTTGCGCGACTCAGTGAGCAGCACGCGAACAACTACGAAATTGTTAAAGCAGAGCTAATCAGAAGATTCGGAACTTCTGTTAGCAAGAAGAAAGAAAGACTCGCACCGGAGTCTGAAAGTGAGGCGCGTCACAAAGCGCTGAAAGTTGAGGCGCGTCATGAAGCGCTAGAAACAGAGATCGCGCCAGAAAATGGCCCGCATATTCTTGAATGCATCAATGTAGAGCATGCAGAGAACGAGGCCTTGGCCGGTCTGGAGGTAGGGACGATGTCGGAGGACGCTCCTTGCGGGGATGAGGAAGGTGCCAGCAGCCCTAATGGGCCCAGTAAGGAGCTGGAGACCTTCTTCGTGGCTCAAGAGCATGTTTCGACATTGTCAAGTGTAGGCATGGATAGCGCAGTGGCTGATGAGAGCAAGAACGCCATGCTTCAGCAGTGAAGCCCTATTATCGAGGTGATTTGCGAACATCGCAGAAAAAGAAAGAAGCGGAAGCGTTCGTCACTGCGTAAGCCTACGACAGGTCCCACCTTGTCACGAGAAAGGCATAGGGGTAAGCCGCTCATCCGTTTCAAGAAACGTCAATGGTGGCGTTCAGAGAGGTACAAGTGGCGAGCCAGGTGTAGAGGGTGGAAATGAGGTGCGTTACCCCAACGAAAAGCGCGGTTGCGTTCGACGACTTCGGGAAAGCGGCCTTGCCCGATGGGTCAAAGTCGAAAGCGCAGAGTGGCTAAATACCGCGTAGGGGAGAACACAAAAGAAAAACGGCACAGGTTTCACCCCTGCTCCTCGCGTCCCTTTCAAATTCCTGAGGGGAACAGGCCGAAATGGAAAATGAGGTGTGATGGCAGTGCACTGCTTAGAGTTTGTGCATTTTGTAGCTTCTGGCGTGCTCGAAAACTGCCGGGACCACGACCCCATCGTGTGCGATTAAAAGCACCATGAGAAGAGGGTTCACGTTCAGTATGAGTAACTTTTGCACAGGCATGTTAAATATTGTAACTCAGTGTTGCATTGGAGAGGAACATTTGAGTCATTTTAATTTTGTAAGTTACATGATGCGGAGTAAATTTTTGAAAAGGAAAACCGCCGAACTAAAGGCTGTAAATTGAAGTCCATTATACATTTGTACGAATATACCGAGAAGGTAAAAACTAAAAAAATTGTTCTATTTTTTTGGTGTTTCAAAGGTTTAGTTTGATATCGTTTGCCTTTACTGTCATGTGGATGTGGCGTGAATTGGCATTTAAGGAAGAAGATATTAACATAGACCAAATGATTTCTTAATATGATTAAGTTTGGCGCTACACAGTAGAGTTGTCGTTACGCACAAGTAGTATTGAGAACATTCTAGTGCACTGTTTTAGCGTAAAACCTATGAAATTGTTGGGAGGTGCTTCAATGAGTATTGCACCTAGAATTACTTTTGTGTTGTACATGGTGTGTTACAACGTAACGTGTGATTGAGAATTTAGACAAAGTGTGAGGGATTAAGCGTTTGGATATTAGTGCCGTGCATTTTGCAGCGCTGCAGGAATGAGAATAATTGAAAAACGCTCAGAAGAACTCAGTGTTTTTTTCAATCAAAGGCGTTAGCAAAGGAAGGTAACTAACTGAACAAACCTGCCAGACGGCAGTGTTTGTTACATTTTTTGTCGTTGTCTTCTTTGAAGAATGATTGATCTAGTGATCATGAGCAGATCATCAAGCTTTCCCTAAACGTTGAGGTAGACCGTTAGGTCACAGTGTAGTTTAAGGTTTTGGGAAGCTGGTGAGCTTAACGTCTCAATAGTAGACGGTTATTGGTGCCCGTAAAAAAAACCAGACGTTAGGACAATTGTAGCGCTCACTAAATCCGAGCTTGTTCCGCGTTCGCGTACTTGACAGAACCAAATAAAGTGGCCAGCAATGAACAAAAGGAGACAGCCGTTTTATGTCAGGATGACAGTGGTAACAAGCAAAGCTGCGCTTTGCTTGAGCCAGAATTTGGGCTCTCATGAGATAACGTACTGCGCTTCAGAAAATGAATGCGCTTGCCTTGTGTAGGCCATTGATCAGTTGCAGCGTTATCTCGGAGGTGCTAAATTTAAAGTAGATACAGACCATTGTCCCCTTGGCTGCAAACCATGACATCGAAGAACAGTCGCCTTGTGAGGCGGAGCTTGATCCTTCAAAAATATCATTTTGACATTAGGTAAAAAAAGGGCAAATCGAATGGAAACGCTGACGTGCTCAGCCGCTCTTCATAAGCCATTCTGGGGTGCTCTTGATGTATCAAAGTTGATATTTCAGTTTTTTTCGTGCACCTTATTATGTGAACTGTGTCAGGTAGCACGTCTGGTTTCTCAGCGCAAATGAGTCCTGAGAGTTCTGAGTGTGAGCTTTTGTTAAAGCTAGTAATTAAAATTGGTTTGTCATCCCTCTTTTGGCTTGGTTTGTTCGAGGGGGGCCGAGTGCTTGCTTGTACATGCGGTCGAGTATCAGAGATGCTGTCGAAGATTCGGCAATCACCCGGACCATGCCACAAGCGAAGGCCAGTTCCTGGAATTCAACTACTGACCCTTTCGTCTTCCCTGCGAGCAGCAGTGTTGACTGCTGCCCTCCGTGACTCATCTGGCGAGGGGGAAGCTGTTATGACCGCCATCAGTAGGCGCCATGCTGTCGCTGGGAAGCGTAGCCGGGCAGCGTTTTCACACTTTGAACCCAGTTTTCTCGGAACCAGCGTCCAGAGATGACGGGGGAGCGGCGCTCTTTTAATCCTCAAAGAGGTAGCCGACTGGTCGGCCGCATATGCCCGCCAGGTATTGTCCCTGCTTGCCAGAGGATGAGACGTCGTGTCGCCACGACACCGTAAGCCGTTCCAGAGAGGACAACAAAGGCAGCGTCTTCCTTGGAAGAAACGCGGTTCCGGCCACAAATTGCCCTGCTAATTGAGCGGACAAATCGGCGGACCGTTTGATGTCTGCTGCCGGAGCTTCGGACCCCTCGACCAGCGACACACACGAAGAGGAAGAGCCCCTCTGGCGCCACCTTTCAGTGCAGTGATCTCGACTCAAAATTGGATGTTCACGTGCGCCGTGCATGCTCGTACCCCTCACCTGTTGTGTGTGTGTGATTAGTGTTCCCATCAAGAAGGAGGAGCCCGACAGGGCTTATAAGGACGCTGCAGAGTGCGGGACGTCGCTCTGAACCATGTAACGGTTTAACCACCACGCTCGTGATTTGTGAACTCTTAACCTCATGCTGTAAATATTTGTAAATAGTGCCATAAACCTGTTTGTTTTTTCGTATCCCCATCTTGTAAGCGCTCGTTTCCTCAACCCGAAGCTACACCACGCTACCACAACAGATCGGGTTTTGTCAGACCGGGTTTTGTATCCTCCAGCGACCTTCCTTCCGACCCGCAACAACTGGTTGGCAGAGGTGGGATACGACTCAGTACCCCGAGTCACAACAGTTGTGGGAACGCAAGTCGAGCGCTTGCATCACAACTTATGCGCGATTGAGTCACAGCAGGCATTGTATACACCTGGTGCGTGAAGTGAGCAAGAGTTCTATGCCACACAGCGGTACGAATTCATGCCAGTCCCTTGTAACGGCACCAGTGTATCAGTCATAATTTTATATTAGCACGGAGGAAAACAAAAAGGAAACAAACACTGCTCCCAAACGCCTGACAGTTAATATTCCAGTGACATTCTCTGAAGCAGGGCGTCTTGAAACCGTTCCGTATGACATAAATGTAGCGATTTTCAGGATGCGAATTCACTCGCAGCGAAAAAAAAGGTCAGTTCGCTCCCCCCGCAGTGGTCTGCGGCGAGCTATCAGCACGTTGGGAATTTTCCCTTTGATCGCAGCGGCGGGAGCGATTTTTGGTCTGGACCCGTTGAAATAGAGCCGGGCTGGCCAAGCTATCGACGCGTTTCTTTTAGTAATGACCCATGCCGTGCATTTTAAAATTAATTTAGATTGGAGAGTTTTCTTAAATGACGAAACACGCGGGCCCTTCGTTACCGCTTATGCAAACTTAATAGTATCATAATGCACAGATTATTACATTACATTAAAAATTCTGCTGTATCTGCCACAAAAAAATGGGGGCTAAAATTCGCCAGACCAGCTGCAGAGTGAATATCACGGAACATTTGCAGTCCATGTGAAACGTAACCTCAATTAAGCGGGACACACATGGTGCAATTCGGCATCCGATGAGGCGTGCGATGCCGCTTACGACGGGTCATGACACATGTGGCGACCAGCCATCAGCACTCAGGCTCCGCCCACATACGGCCCACACTCGGAACATATCGTATCCTCTCTATTAAGCGCAAAATAAACAAGCTTACGCAGCCATGCCTTGTGGTTTTATAACATCACCAAAAAAGCCACGCCTTCGCAAGCGACTAAAATCGACACAGCCCACATTTATTATTGACTCCGATCGTATAGGCCTAGCAAGGCCGAGGTTCTCGATAGCGTAGCTCTCTTTCCAATGTGAGGTCAATGTCGAGTGCTTTTTTTTTACCAATACGTCAAAAACTCGTACACTCATATAACGCTTTCGCACGTGCAACTGGTTTAATCGACATCACCCATATTAAAAGCAAACGGGAGAACGAAGCGGGCCTGTTCGCTGAGACCACCGGTGCCACTGTTTGTTTATCTGCGAAATGGACTTCCATCACGGCTCGACATCTCGTCGTTGGTTCGGAAACGGGCGTTGCCTTGCAGAAAAAGCACGCTTCGAGCATCGCTTTATTCTATCAAGTGTTGTTTCACGTCAGAAGCAGTCTATCCAATGTTTTTGATGCCGCTGGAAACGGTGATATACAAAAATACAAGGGTGATCTGAGTGACGACGCAGAAAATTGTGACGGGTGCCCACTACAGTGGCACCCCTTGTCACGCTCCCGCGCTGCCATTCGCTGCAGCTGCCAGACCGGCGCGGTTGCCGCGCTGCTACACTGAGCAAGTTGGATGCGCGTGCAGCGTGTAAATCGTCGCCGCACGCTGTTGGATCCTGTTAGCCGTACGGCAAACAGCCGTTCGGCAAATCGCATCCGAATTCGCACCATGCGTCTCCCGCTTTGGCGGTGGTTCTGAACAGAGCGAATGGAACGATTTTTTGTCTGCAATCGAGGCATGTGAAACAGCCTTTAGCCACTGATTGTTAGCATTAGTGGAAAGCAATCGATTGACGGTGCCACACAACATTCTAACGACGCTGCTTGACGCTCTGCTATCTTATTACACTGCCGCCACCGATAGGCCATTTGCGCGCTCAGCTGGCAGCAACGAATCTTTGCATTGGAGTTTGTTGCCGCAAATCTTTTCTGTTGAGGAACTCGTAGGTTGGTTTCATCCGTGCAGACTTTTCTATACTATCCTGATAATTCAAGCTGGCTCCATCACTTCGCCACGTCCGACGAAAAACGCAGGGGCGCAGTACACAAACACACCTGCCGCTCACAGTAAATACAATGCTTTGGCAAACTCTCCTCGTCGTAACTTCTCTTAGGCGCAAATAAAACACCATGAAACAAACACGAACGATGTTTGTTTGCATCGGTATGTCACCGCGGGATCCTGTTTCTAGATGGAGCGCAGTGCAGCGTCACCGATGTTCGCTGCAATCTCTCTTCGCCGGCTCACGGCTCAGAACAAACGGATATCGCACAAATTGTGGATCGTAAGCTCGCAATAATATTTCCGGCATGACAGACCACCACACATAATTCGAATTCACTCTGACGAAGGGAGACGCACACAGCCGACGGGGCTCAGCTTCATTCGAAGGGAGGGTGGCCATGTTAGACATGTTCTACGTCGGCTGTATCAGCAGCTAAAGTGCAGTCCGGCGCATGACATCATTTGAAGTGCACGCCTTTTGGTGGAGGCTCATGTACATCTGCTTTTGATGGGAAAATACCGCTGACTTCTTAAGTTGTAGCTGACTATAAAAAGATCTCATTTAGTATGCTGAATGAGCCCTTTTTTTTTAGCATAACCTATTGCTGAAATTGTAATATCGAGTACATAGTGGTCACTGCCTAGATTCAGTCCCGTGTTTGCCCAGGTTGATTTTTTTACATGCCTGGCAAAGCACGATTGAGCCGTAGTATGTTTGGGACGCTGTTACCTATCCTTGTCGGTGGTGAGGGGTCAGTGGACAGCGTCCATCCGTTGGTTTGGGCACCATTAGGTATAGTAGCACCTTTTTTACGTGCTTCGCTGATAGCCCCGCATTCTGTGATGGGCATTAAAGCCTCAAAAGACTATTACTTGTTCATTCGCAGCCTGTTTTCTTTGCTTTACCATTTTGTTGCTAGAAAGGGTGTGGTTTTACTTTGCGATGGGCTGTATATGTTGATTATATAGAGGCATTTACTTTTTCGGTTATGCATGAGTTGTACGAATGTGTAATGAATGGTTTCCAATCAGTCTAAGTCGATTTGCGTCGACATGATGTTACGTTGTATGGCTATACCGCTGTTCTTGTTTTTTTTCCTGTAAAAATGTTGTTGGACGTGGCATATCCAGCTATTTTTCTTTCTGTTTCAATTCCTGCAGGGTCATTATGTCAGTCCTTTTGTCGATGTTGACAAGGGCTAGTCGCAGTGCCACCTGCATTTTAGCGAATCACCTCTGACTTCACTGAATAATTTTAACTTGTTCCGTCATCTTTTTTAGAGTTGTGTTGAGCATTGAGGTTGACTGTGTTCATTATCTTGCTGCTTCGCACGTTACTTGGTTTAGTTTGACTTGGTCCCATCGAGGGTGCGTGAAAGTTTGCTTGGGAGTAGTCTCTGCTGGTTACGTTCGTAAACATTCTTGATATTTCACTGCTAAGCATTTCCTGAAACGTTATCGAGTTTTTTAGATGGAGGTGTGGATGACTCTCCTCCTTTCAATCATTTGTTTTGGCATCGTTGCGATGGCGTTTTCTGCGGCATCGACTTTTCGAGCAACGTCAATATTGTCTATGCGCTTCTCTTTATCTTTCTCGATAAGCTTTTGTTTAGGATTGCGTACTAGCTCTGTTTCCATGAGATGAGCGCTCTCTCTAAACTAGCCTCAGTCTATTTCTCTGACGGCGTTTGCAAGAGTAGCTGACTCTGCCTTTCCAAGACATGATTTTTTTAAAATTGAAAGCATTTCTTAGCGAACTTCAGCGACGTTTAGCGTATCTATCTATCTATCTATCTATCTATCTATCTATCTATCTATCTATCTATCTATCTATCTATCTATCTACTTACGTTTGGGTACTCTCGTGGTCACCACGTTAGCTTGGCGTGAACCAAAATTAGCATGGGAGGGTAAGATGGTTTGACGATAAGGACGCACTGGTCAAAACATGAATAATGCCACTATCCCGTCGCGTACGTCGTCAAACGATTCCCGCCAGACTGTGACACATGCCCACGGATGGGTATGTGCCACAGGTGATTGACACTTGGAATTTACCCAGGAACGATGAAAACACACATAGGTGATTTTAACGCGCGAGCGTTAAGAAATACTCAACATAGGTAGCGTCAACCCAACGAATGCAAAGAATAAATGTATAAACGTCAGGGTCCCAGCTGGAATGAAACCCAAGTATTCTGCAAGGCAATGAAGCACTCTACCGCTGAGCTACGCCAGGCCTCAGAACTCTTTTCAAATAGACACTAATCTTGGTGAAACGTCAAGAGTAATTGCAGTGCTATATATAAACAATAATTTGTAAACATTGCATATGTACTTCTTTGATACAGCCGTCACATCGCGTTAACCTCAATTGTAGTTAGTTGTCATGCGCTGAACTTGATTGATGTAGCAGTGTCTAGGGCCAGCATCTTCGCGAGCATCAGCGCTTCATATCAGCTTCTGGTGTTGCTAAAACGCATGTTTCAGTTGGCATCGTCACGCAAGTGCAAACAACTAGTTATACAAATATCTGTAACTCTTCAACATATTGCCACCTAGATTTGTGAGCCGGCAAGTACTAGTGAGCCGAAAAGGGCAAAGAGAACGAAGAAGAAGTGTGTGTTAGCACTTCGTTTTCATTTAGGATAAACCTTTTAGTATATCTCATATAGGCTACTTCTAGATTTCATGGCCAATCCCCCATAGTGGGTATGTGCCAGTGCGAAGGGGCAACAACAACAACAACACTTCGTTTAAAGATACACGCTCGTGTCTTTCTGCCCCACTGTTCCTGTCCTGTCTTTACAGCTCTTGGTGCGTGACTAACTGGTGCTGAAAATGCTGAGCAATCTAAGCACCATACCCCTCCACATAGCAAAAACTCAAGTGTCGTACCGGTTGTCATTTCTGTGCACCGCGCCAGCAGAAAAATCCGAGGGCAGTCGCCAGAGTTTGGACTGCTCGCAAACATGGCAGGTCTGACCAGCCCTACCGACACCAACCCGAACAGTACGAACGGCACAACGCCGCTTCATTGCACCTTACTCACACCGCGAACGCCAAATCCCTTTCATGGAACTGAACTCGAGGATGTCGAAGATTGGCTTGTTCATTACGAGTTCGTTGCCGTGCACAACCAGTGGGACGACGTAGACAAACGGCGGCACGTCTATTTCAGTCGATTGGATGGCACACGTGTATGGTATGACAACCGGACAGGTATTCTGACATTAAGGGAAGACTTCAAACGCCGACTTCTTGGGACATATTCCAGCCATGACCGTCGGGAGAGAGCTGGGCACGATCTGCAGTCCCGCGTACATTTGCCGAACGAAGGGGTTGCGATGTATGTCGAGGACATCACGCGTCTTTTACACTGAGCTGACCCCGGCATGCCAGAAGAAAAGAAGGTACGGTACCTCATGCGCGGGGTGAAAGAGCAGCTTTTCGGTAGGCTTGTGCGCAGGCCACCTAAGGCTGTGTCAGAATTTCTCACAGAAGCCGTCACCATCGAAAGAACTCTTAGGCACCATGCCCCGTCATACGAATGGCACGTCAACGCTTCAACTACGTACTACTTGGGAGCTTTCGGTGGCCAAATGGATTTCTTCCGAGAGCTAATACGCTCAGTCATCCGCGAAAAACTCCAGAAGCTGTCAGTGCTCTCGCAGCCCACTATCTCCTCGTTGTCCAGCGTTGTCCGAGATGAAGTCCAGCATGCCTTAAGAGAACTGCAGTTCATGCAGGATTATCAACCACCCAGTGACTTCCCCCGCGTGTCGTATGCTCAAGCTTTGTGGCCACCTGTTACACCTGCGATTACGCATCCCACCGTGGCCCCAGCCATGCTGCAGACGGTCCAAGCTGCGCCATATTACAGCGCACCTCGCCTGATCTCGCGGAAATCAGACGTCTGGCGTGCGCCAGATAGACGTCCTCTTTGCTTCCACTGTGGCAAAGCTAGGCTTATGTACCGACACTGTCCTTACCGACAACTTGGACTACGCGGATTTTTTTACGAATTCACCGGCACCCACGTTCGGTCAGCGGCCCCCTGAAATTGAAGAGTATGTGGCTCAGCAGCGCGGAACTTCGTCATTCTTGCATCAGTCATGCTCCCCATCACCGCGACGCTTTTCTCTTAATCGCCGTACCTGTTCGAGCGTGGCGCAGGGTCAGTCACCCAGTCCACGCCGAAAAAACTAACCCCCGCAGCCTTCGGGGGCAAGGCCGCTCATACTGAACAAGCTCAAGGCTTCCTACAACCCATCGACCCACCACGTACGCCGTTTGACCAAGTTGGGATAGACCTCCTTGGACTATTTCCTGTATCTCACTCTTGAAACAAGTGGATCATCGTCGCAACTGATTACTTGACGCGTTACGCTGAAACGAAGCCACTGCCACGCGGTACATCATTAGAAGTCGTCCAGTTTTTCATGCACCACATAGTGCTTCCTCACGGCGCCCCGTCATTCATCATCAGTGACCGAGGGACAGCGTTTACGGCAAAACTGTTGCACATCTCCAAGCTCAGTTACACGAACCACCGTAAAAAAAACTGCATACTACCCCCAGAGTAGCAGCCTGACAGAAAGGCTAAACAAAATGTGGACATGATTTATATGTACGTGGATGTGCAGCATAAAACGTGGGACGAGATGTTGCCGTACGTAACCTTTGCGTACAACAACGCAACCCAGAAAACGACAACGTTCGCACCCTTCCACCTCCTTTATGGTCGAGATGTGCAAAGCATGCTAGAAACCATGATTTCTTGTGACATCGACCAGCACGAGCTGCTAACTCCTGATGCCCAGGATTACATTCAGCGTGCAGAGAAAGCACGTCAACTAGCTCGCGTGCACATAAGATCGCAGCAATGTGAAGACTTCTGAAGGTACAATATCCACCACCGACCAGTCACCTGTCAACTTGGCGACCAAGTGTGGGTTTCGACTCCTGTTAGATGAAGAGGTCTCAGCGAAAAACTCCAGAGCAAGTACTTCGGACCCTAAAAAGTATTACGGCGGTTGAACGAGGTCAACTATAAAGTTATTCCATACGGAGGCTCGGCAACGACCCCGCGCCACTCACCACGAACAGAGATTGTGCATTTCGTCGGCCTTAAACCTCATTTTACGCGGTAATACTCGCCTTGTTGTGCCCGGCCAACAAACATTTTTTTACGTTGTCCGTGGGGTCTCGAACGAACTTTGAGCTGTGTTTATGTTATTTTTTCTAATGACCAACAACGGACATTTCATTGTACCTGCATTTGTCCTGTGCAAAATAAATATCGTTTCTCTCTTTTTTTTTATTCCCTTATGAGCCCTGCTGTCCTTTGTGTATGAGCATCGGGTCGATGCTCTAATGGGAGGGGGAATATTTCCACTTAGATTTGTGAGTCGGCAAGCCCTAACGAGCCGCAAAAAGGCACTCCCATCCAAATCACCCAGTGGAATTGTCGGGGCTTTAAGGCTCACACTAAGCGCGCCAACCTCTGGCTTTTCCTCGCAGCATTTCAAAACCTTCCTGCTCTGGTAGCCCTCCAGGAGCCAAAGAGTGCTGGCACACTCACAAAATATACTACGTTATAGCAGGACCCTTTATCTTGCATCTGCGTGCACAAAAATTATACGACCAACCTAGTTGAACTCAACCTTAAGCCAGCTTTCTCGTACGTGATGGTGACATTCCTTCCGCTGCGTAAACAGGACCCGCCACTGCACGTGCTAAACATTTATTGCTCACCGAAACTAAGCAACATTACTTTCGCAGACCTTTTTAGCCGCACCTTAAAGGTTGCAGGCAGGGACCCTCTGGTGATTGTGTGTGATTTTAATGCCCCCAGCACACTCTGGGGGTATGCACGTGAAGAGAAACGTGGACGTAAATTGGCGGAACTTATGCCCACGATGGGCCTCACTCTTCACACCGACCCTGACTACCCAACTCGCGTGGGTAACTCCGTGACCCGGGACACTGTTCGGACCTTACCCTCACAAAAAACATTCAGTATGCAGATTGGGTCAACACTGAAGAGACCCTCGGCAGCGACCACTGCATACTCAACACCACCATTCGCACCTATCCTTTGGCAAGACCCTACGGAGAGGCAAAATTACCCGATTACACTAAGTTTAGGCAAATATATGCCAATTCGACACCCATTGAGGAGCAAGGATACCATGCTTGGTCCCAGCAACTGGTTTCCTCAATACGCTCCACAGAAACACAAATTAAACTCTCCGAGGCGACTCGGGCGGTGGATAACTATCTCCTTCACCTCTGGGAGGCCCGGCGCAGCCTCGTCCGCCGATGGCGCCGGCAAAAACACAACGGAAATCTTGAAATTCGCATCGCTGAGCTTACCCAGCGAGCAGCAGAGTACGCGGCCCAGCTCTCTGACTCTAACTGGGTGGACCGTTGCAACACGGCCGCTCGACAAATGTCCAGCCGGAGTACTTGGCGCCTCTTCCGCGCCTTGATTGATCCGACCCAAACTCGAACAGAGACACAAAAGCATCTGCAACGAGCATTTCCCAGCTTCGACGGAGACACAGCCAAATTTGCATGTAAACTCCGAGACCAATATCTATGCACACAGCAGGACTCCCGAGGGCCGGCGTACTCGTATGCAGGTACCGAGAACGCGGAGCTGGATCAACTGTTCCAGTTACACGACCTGAAAGCAGCCCTAGCAAAAATGAGGTGAGGAACGGCGCCGGGAAGGGATAAAATTTCCGTGAAATTACTTGCCAATCTTCTTGACTCGGCCTACACCATGCTCATTGCCTACATCAATTCCATTTGGATCGGGAAAACAAGCCTACAAATTGAGTGGAAGACCGCCCTGGTCACCTTCATACCCAAAGCGGGCAAAGCCATTAACACGGACAACCTCCGCCCCATCTCCCTTACTTCTTGTGTGGGAATATTAATGGAGACGATGGTGCACGACAGGTTGTCCGCGTTCCTGGAGACCAAAAATGCATTTGCAGACATGGGTTCCGCACACACCGGTCCGCGCAAGATGTCTTGCTTCAGCTTGACCATGAGATCCTCGATCCAGTCGAGTATCCCCTGAATGACAAAGTTGTGCTCGCTTTGGATCTGAAGGGGGCCTCTGATAACGTGACCCACGAAATTATTCTAACACATCTCTCACAGGTGGATTGCGGCCAAAACACTTTCAACTATATTAAACAATTCCTCACTGACCGACAATCATACATTCGGATTCAGGACATTGAACACGGCCCTTACCGATTAGGCACGAGACGGACTCCGCAGGGAGCGGTCCTCTCGCCCCTCCTATTCAATGTGGCAATGATGAGACTCCCCACTCAGCTGGCGAAAGTCAAAGGCATACAGCATGCGCTGTATGCCGACGACATCACCATGTGGGCGTCACACGGCTCGGCAAGAGACATATGGAGGCGAGCCTGCAGCAAGCGGTGGACATCGTGGATGACTATGCCCGTCGCTGCGGCCTTCAGTGCTCCCCGTCCCAATCGGAATTCGTGCACATACGCCCCTCACCAAAGCGCACCACAAAAATCGACCTCTCCCTTCACAGCGGACCAATACCCGAACGCGATGAGATTAGAGTACTGGGGCTTTTTATATACAAAAATCGCAGAGCAGACACAACATTAGCCAAATTGCGTAAGATGGGGGACCAGGTGGGCCGGATGGTCCGCCGGGTTTCCAACAAGCGCGGGGGGTTACGATGCAAAGATGCCTTGCGGCTGGCGCATTCATTCGTAACCAGCCGAGTCCCGTACTCGGCTCCATACCACCACCTACGCAAATCCGACGAGAATGCACTCGAAGTCATTCTCCGCAAAATCTATAAGCGCGCCTTCGACCTTCCTGTCAGCACCACTAACGAGCGCCTTTTGGGCTTGGGAATGGTGAACACCTTCAAGGAGCTGAGAGAGGCGCACTTGACAAACCAATCTAGACTCTCTAAAACACCGTCGGGTCGCCGCCTCCTTGACCGGCTAAACATCAATCTTTCAATACACACGGAAGAGCGCGTACGGATTCCAGAAGTTTGGCGATACTCCTTGCACGTGCGCCCTCTTCCGGCTAACATGACCCGAGACGACTACAGTGGCCGACGCCTCGCGCGGGCGGAAGCCTTGTCTCGACACTACGGCCACAAATTCGGAGTATTCTACGTGGACGCCTCCGGCCCGCACCACGGTGGTTGGTACACGGCGGCGGTCGTCCACCAAAACACCGTTGTAAATGGACTCACATTCTGTGCACATAACATTACGCACGCGGAGGAGATCACCATCGCACTAGCCACCACAGATCAGGACTCGAGGGTCATCATCACCGACTCAAGGGGTGCCTGTCGCAATATTGAACAGGGATACATTCCGCACCGTGCTTATAAAATTTTGCAGAACAGCAGCTACCTAGGTGCCCCCGCGCACCGAACGATCATATGGGCTCCGGCTCACGCGGGTCTCGATGGTAATGAGACGGCCGATGCCTCTGCCCGCGCGCTCACTCTCCGGGCACCATCCTCGTCCCCTACCGATCCGGAACTCGAACCCCATCCCGCCTACACCTTGAAGGAGGTCACACAATTTTATCAATCCGGCCATAACGTCTATTCGAAACCCTCTAAGGGCCTCACGAAGGCGGAGGAGTGAATCCTGCTTTGCCTTTATACTAAAACTCTATTGTGCCCGGCAATCATAAAACACTTTGACCCCGCTTGCACGGCGAAGTGCCCGCATTGTGAGGAAAATTCCTCTGATATTTTCCACATGGTGTGGGCGTGCCAAAAAACCCCAAACCTTACCC
This sequence comes from Rhipicephalus microplus, assembly GCF_043290135.1. Lineage (NCBI taxonomy): Eukaryota > Metazoa > Arthropoda > Arachnida > Ixodida > Ixodidae > Rhipicephalus > Rhipicephalus microplus. The sequence goes on from NC_134702.1 coordinate 207,739,100, forward strand.
CACTACCCAACCCTTCGCGGGAGGACTGGGAGGCAGCCCTGCTCGGCTGCTCTGACCTGACGGCCCAACGGGCCTTGGTTGAGCGTGCCCGGGCCGCGGCCAACGCCAATGGGCCCCCGTAAAAGGGAGCTCACCTAGTGTTTGTACGGGGCGGCCCCTTAGAACCGTTCCCACCCTCCCTGTAAATAACATCTGTGAATAAATGTTTGTCAGCAGCAGCAGCAGCAAAAAGGCAAAGAGAACGAAGAAGAAGTGTGTGTTAGCGCTTCGTTTAAAGTTACGCACTCGTGTCTTTCTGCCCCGCTGTTCCTGTCCTGTCTTTACGGCTCTTGGTGCGTGACAACGTGTCTGTGCGTGAAACATTTGTATATATATTTAGATGACGTGTCGATCAATAGAAATGTAAGCTGATCACCTTCCCTCCGCATGATTCGCATAACGTCGATTGCCAGGTACGTGGGATCTGCGGACTTTTTGTTTAATCATGGCTTCTAGCTTTTTTCCGAGCTCTGTCACTTCATCAGCCATCTCCCTTACCGTGCTGTTGTGTTGTCTCTTTGTTTTCGTGTCATCTCTGGGGACCACGTGTAGCCACCTGGCGTCTCTCTGCTCCGGTTAATTTCTGGCCCCGGACAACGACCGATTGGCGAGCTCGCTTGATGCTGCCACCTTGATCGGGTTGGTTGTTCCGCACCACATGCCGATAGCACAAGCTCAGCATGTTGAGTGGGGTCGCTGTGTCCTCTGGTCAAGATTGCTCTTGCCTGTCATTGATGCTTTAGAGTATTGACGACATACTGTTAGTTGCAATGGTGCTCCTTTTTTGAGGAACCTGCGAGTAGTACTTATGATTGCAATTCCTCTTTGCAAAGGGGTGTTCCCCTTCGGGGTATTCCCCTTTGCAGACAATGCATCGGGCTCTGCAGGATGACTTGGTGCCCCATCCTGTCATCTCATGCGTTTCTTCATCACAAAGCTTGCGTCTCTTTTTCCTTTCTTGAAGATGAACGTTCACCCGATGTCTAGTGCGTCAGCAGTTCAAACATACCTCTATTCGTTCTTTGAAGGGGTGCTTTAAACATATGTAGGGCCGCAATACCTGACGTACTCCGGGCAATGCGTTCCTGTAAAAACGGCGATTATTTGTTTTTAAAGACGATAGTTGAACACGATAGTCTCTCTTGGAGACTTTCGACGGAAAAACTTTGGTATGTCTACCTGCACTTTTGTCTGTTTGTCCACTGTTACCGCGAACTAGTCACTCTAAACAGCACGAACTGATACCTCGAATGGCTGACCCCATCGGCAGCGCCCACCAATGTCGCTGAAGGATCAGCATTCCTACTTGTGCGATTGCCAATTAAAAAGCAATCATTGCACATATCTGACGTACCATCAACACGTCGATGTTTTGTGTGTGTGCCTTTATACTAGAAAACGCACACACAAGTAATTCTAAGGACTGTAGCGTTAAACACGCTGCGCTGACAGTGCGACACGGGGCTCAAAAATGCATGTTTTACCAACGCTTTGCTAAATTGACACGGTGTCGCTAGCACGGTGAACGCAAAGCGACCTGCCCGTCGCTTTGCGTTCTACAACTTATCGTCTCCGAGAATGCACGCATCTTTCTCCGCAGGCATGCAAGCCTTCCTTCGTTTTCGGAGATGAATGCCAGATGGCGCTCGTGGCTAACGTGCCTCGATGCACTCGTTCTCCTCCGCTACACGCTCGAGGCCCCCTAACGCAGCACCTCCGGAATACCATTCACCGATTTTCTTGCGCAGAACATCAAATAAATGTTTTGTTCACTCTCTCCACATTCAAGACTATCGTCTTTCGACGACATTTGCAGATTACATGCAGATACGGGGCCAATGTTTTCCCCAGTTTTCTGGCGGTGACAAGTTTTATGCTTCAATTTATGGCCTGCAGATCCTTGAAGATAGCCTCGCCGGTTTCGTTGGAGCAAGCATAAGAAATTACTCCTTTCGTTAAATTTTGTAGTGCTGCATTAAGCTACCACTTCAATGTCTTCCTGTCCAATTTATAGAATCTTGTTGGTATTGTAACCTTCAGCTCTATACTGAGGTGGGATGCTGATTAGCGCCGTGTTACTATTCGAGTGGACGCAGACTTCATCTTCAGAGGTAGCGTCTTCTATTGTTCTATTGGCACTTAAGTGGCAGCGCAAACAGCGTCTAGTAGCTTTGCTGCACCGTAAACGACTAGTTTCACTGCTGTTTGTGGCCTCAGAATCACTTTATAGTCCCCCGGCGGAAGTTTCGGCAAAGGCTCACGTTCGGGTAGGGATGGCGGGCGGGCTCGCCTTTCGGGCACCTTTGTTTCCATTGTCTTATGTTGTGTTGACCTTGCCAATGTCGGCATTCTTCGCAGCAGTGGCGGCGGGGAACGATCAAGACGCGTCGTTGCGCCTCTAACGTGGTCTAGCTCAGGTCGTTGTATTGTACTTTTGATATTTCGTCTGTTTCAACAACCACCTCCATTTTGGGAGGCTGCGCGGCTCTCAGGCAGTTCGAGATGTGCGGATCAATGGGGCATATCAGACAATGCCGGCGCTGTAAGGGCAAAGCGCAGTGGATCAGCGTTGCCCGGTGTCCGTGGCTCGATAAATATGAACAGGCGTTGGTCTGGCCTTATTTATAACGACAAAAGATGCAGGGACGGCTTCTCGTCATCATCATCATCATCATCAGCCTGACTAGGTCCACTGCAGGACAAAGGCCTCTCCCATGTTCCGCCTGTTAACCCGGTCCTGTGCTTGCTGCTGCCAATTTATACCCGCAAACTTCTTAATCTGATCTGCCCACCTAACCTTCTGTCTCCCCCTAAGCCGCTTGCTTTCTCTTGGAATCCAGTTAGTTACTCTTAACGACCAGCGGTTATCCTGTCTACGCTCTACATGCCCAGCCCATGTCCATTTGTTCTTCTTGATTTCAGCTATGATATCATTAACCGCTGTTTGTTCCCTAATCCACTCTGCTCTCTTCTTGTCTCTTAAGGTTACACCTACCATTTTTCTTTCCATTGCTCGCTGCGTCGTCCTCAATTTAAGCTGAACCCTCTTTCTCAGTCTCCGGGTTTCTGCTCCATAGCTAAGTATCGGCAAGATACAGCTGTTATATACCTTTCTCTTGAGGGATAGTGGCAATATACCTATCATAAATTGAGAGTGCTTGCCAAAGGTGCTCCAGCCCATTCTTATTCTTGTAGTTACTTCAATATCGTGGTTGGGCTCCATTATTATTACCTGCTCTAAGTAGACATGGTCTTTTACAATTTGAAGTGCACTATTACCTATCTCGAAGCACTGCTCTTTTCCGAGGTTGCTGTACATTACTTTCGTTTTCTGTAGATTCATTTTAAGACCCACCTTTCTGCCGTCCTTGTCCAACTCCATAATCATGAGTTGCAATTCGTCCCCTGAGTTACTCAGCAATGGAATGTCATCGGTGAAGCGCAGGTTACTAAATACTCTCCATGAACTCTTATCCCTAACTGTTCCCATTCTAGGCTTCTGAAAACCTCCTGTAAGCACGCGGTAAATAGCGTTGGGGAGATTGTGTCTCCCTGGCTTACACCCTTCTTGATTGGTATTCTGTTGCTTTCTTTAAGAAGCACTGTGGTAGCAGTCGATTCCCTGTAGATTTACAGGGGATCGAGTGGTTTTCGCCAACTCATCCGCCATTTCATTTCCCTTAATTCCGCAGTGACTAGAAACCCACTGAAATGGCATTCGATTATTCGACTTCATAGCTTCTGAGAGCTGTTTTAGTATAGCGTGTACTATGCGCACATCAATGTGTCTTGAAATGGCACTTTCCTCACATGCCAGTGCTGCCAGAGATATTCCAAAGAGACAAGATTCAAAATTCAAGAGACAAGATTCCAAAGAGACAAGAATTCCAAAGAGACAAGATTCATTTCGATAAGAGGCTTGGACACGAGCTGGGCTGGCGACTGGCAGGACGCGCAGTAGCTTTTTTGGGGGGCTCACGGGCCCTTCGGAGTCCGGGGTAGCTCGTAACAGGGAAAACAACCAGGAGGACGCTTTGACAGGTAGAATTGCGAAAAACCAGAAAAAAGGTAAAAGAAAAAGGAAAAAGGCGCGTGTTGCAATTAGTTACATAAACATGCAGGGTGGCAGAAAGAAGGCAAAATGGTTAGAGATTGAGGAGCAGTTAAACAAAGAACAGATAGGCGTGTATGCGGTTACAGAAACACACCTTAGAGACTTGGAAGAGCCACCACATATTGAAAATTATGTTTGGGAAGGGTGTAACAGGACCATATCGGAAAGGAAAGGTGGGGGTGTAGGAATGCTAATTCATCGCGGAGCCAAATGGGTTAGAGTGAAACAGACGTGTTCAGAGCACCTCTGGGTTCTGGGCACAGTAGGTGGAAAGGAAACGTGGCTAGGGGTAGCCTACTTGTGGACGGGGAATAACTGCAGAGAAAAGAACCAGGAGATAGTGGATTGCATGAGTGCGGATATTAAGGAATTTGGTAATGGGGCCGAAATCATCCTTCTAGGGGACATGAATGCCCACATACATGACCTTGACGGATATTCAGACACCAATGGGAAGTTATTACTAGATCTTTGCGAGCAACATAGTCTGGAGATAGTTAACACGGGGCCTAAATGTGACGGTCAGATCACATGGGAAGTCGGAAACAAGCAATCAAGTATTGATTATTGTCTCATGACTGAAGGAATTTACCACAAACTGACAGAAATGAGGATAGACGAGGAAGGCATTAACAGCTTGGGTAGTGATCATAAACGAATAACATTACAAATGGGATACGAAACTGAAAATATGAGCATGGAATCAAAGTCTAGCAGCTCGTATTTAAATGACAAACAAATAATAAATATAGCCGCAAGAGTCGAGGAAGAAGTAGGCGAAATACCAGGCAAGGACTGGGAGTATAGTGAGCTGTTACATATAATGACGAAGGAGATAGGGAAAGAGAAGAAAACTGTTTGCTGGAAAGGAAAAAGGAAGCCAAAAAGTTGGTGGAACAGGGAAATCCGGGAGGCGATCGAGAAGCGACGCGAAGCATCACGGGAGCATAGAAAGGCAAAAAAGGAGAAGCGGCCGCAGGACGAAGTCAAAAAAATATGGGAAATATTTTTAGAGAAAAAATCCCTTGTACAGAAATTGGTAGAGGCAAAAATTAAAGGTGAAAGTGAACGCTGAATGACAGAGATACACGAAAAAAAGGAGGCCGCGCCTAGGATTTTTTGGAGCCACATAAAGGCGCTAGGTAGGAAGTCTGTCACAACGCAACAACATATTCTAGATGAAGGAGGAAATCAATTGGAAGGGTACGAAGCGCTAGGTTACATCCAAAAGGTAACAGCCGATTCGTTTCAAAAGAGCGTCCAGGGGATCTCCCCGGTGAGTAAAAGTGTGGCGGAGAAAGCAACAGAGGAAGAGCTAGTACTTGATAATTTCAACTGGAAAAAGGCCGAAGGAAAAATTCCAAAGCGCACTGCCGCGGGTTTAGATGGGATTCCCGTTAGCCTCATTAACGAACTAGGACATAACACTAAAGAAGCATTGTTAAAAGCAGTAGAAAAAAGCTTAAAGGACGGACAAATACCGGACAGTTGGCGACAAAGTAGAATGAACTTAATCTATAAAGGCAAGGGAGAAAAGGACAAGATTCGCTCGTATAGACCACTAACCATTACATCGGTACTATACAGGTTGGCGATGCAAGCAGTAAAAATGAAAATAGAAACATGGGCCGAACATAACGATATTTTGGGAGAACTTCAGAACAGATTTCGAGTCGACAGGCGGTTAGACGATAACCTGTTTGTTCTCACTCAGTGTATAGAAATATCTAAAATAGAGAATAGGCCCTTGTACGTGGCTTTTCTAGACATCACTGGGGCATACGACAACGTTAATCAGGAAATTTTGTGGGATATATTGAAAGGAATGGGCATGGGCGACGACTGTATACAGCTTTTGAGGGAGATATACCGAGAAAATACAGTTTGCATAGAGTGGGAAGGAATGCGTAGCAAAGAGAACGTTGAGGTTTGCAAGGGTCTGAGACAGGGATGTCCTTTGTCCCCGCTGTTATTCATGCTGTACATGGTGAGTATGGAAAAAGCGCTAGAAGGTAGCAACATTGGTTTTAATCTGTCACACAAACAGGGCGGCATGATGATTGAGCAGAAGCTTCCAGGTTTATTTTATGCGGACGATATCGTCTTATTTGCGGACAGTCGAGATGATATACAGCAGCTGGCGAATATATATGGAAGGGAAGGTGAAGCTCTTGGACTAGGATTCAGTGTAACGAAGTGTGGATTGATGGTATTCAATGATCCCTGTGATCAGACGGTGTCCATACAAGGCCAAGAAATACCGAGGGTAAGCGAATACAAGTACCTTGGAGTATGGGTAAATGAGAGTGATAGATACATGGAGGTACAGGAAAAAGCCTCGGCAGCAAAAGGAAAGAGGAATGCGGCAATGATGAAGCACAGAGCGTTGTGGGGATACAATAGGTATGAGGTGCTTCGAGGTCTGTGGAAGGGTGTAATGGTTCCAGGGCTTACTTTTGGGAACTCAGTGGTGTGCATGAGGGCAGAGGTGCAATCGGGAATGGATGTAAATCAAAGGACTGTGGGACGCCTCGCGTTGGGTGCTCACGAGAAGACGACAAACGAGGCTGTAAAGGGCGATATGGGGTGGGCAGGTTTTGAGGCGAGGGAAGCGCAGAGCAAAATAAGGTTCGAAGAAAGGCTAAGAAATATGAAGGAGAGTAGATGGGCAGAGAAGGTGTTCCGTTATTTGTATAGGAAGTGCGTGGACACACAGTGGAGAAAAAGAACTAAAAGACTCACTAGTAAATATACGGCTGGTACTGTAAGCCATATGTCAACAAAGAGCGTTAAGGGAAAAGTCAGGGAGGCGGAGAGGATTTACTGGATGGCAGCTATGGAGAAAAAACCGGCATTGAGTAACTACCGAAAGGGCAAAAATGAAATAAGGAGGGAGGCTTTTTACGATAATTCAAGGGGAAGCGCTTTACTGTTTGAAGCGAGATCGGGTTGCCTTAGAACGCGTAGTTATAAAGCAAGATTCAGTAAAGAAGAAGAACAATGCACATGCTGCGGGAAAGATAAGGAAACGGCAGAGCATGTTCTGATTGAATGTGGAGATATCCACCCAGGTGTACGTTTGGGCACGAGATTACAGGAAGCCTTGGGTTTTAGGGACAACAATGGAAAGCTGAACACACCCGCGATTGAAATAAGTAAGAGACGGTTAGAGTATTGGTGGCAGAAAATTAGAGAGAAAGGACAAAAATAAATATTGGAAAAATAAAATATGGACAGTGTGCCGTAAATGGCAGAGAACTTAAGCTGAAAATTTACCTTTTTTTCCATTAAGATAGAATTTATCGAAGTAGAGGCATTAGGCCAACATCAAAAAAAAAAGTTTTTTTTTTGTCGAGCCTGGTGGCATACTTGTCACCACCCCGTTATAAAGGGGACGCTCATAGCATCCATCCATCCATCCATCCGCACTGGCTTGTGGCGGGCACAACATGCGCCGCCACGCTTTTTTTTGTCGTCTGCTCGAGTCATCCACAACAGAAACCTGTTTCCAAGCAGGCGCGCGCACTGGTTATGATGATTGCTAGAGTGATATGTCCTTTGATTTATATGTGGGGTTTAACGTTCCACAGAGTGCTGCTGTGGTTGGGATTACAAAACTGTAAAATAAACGTGGCACTTCAGTGTCTGGTGAGACACAGAGTCATTGCAGACGATGCGTGCCATGTACGCTTTCTTTCCTGCACTGGTGTAGCTCAGCATCATTGAATCAACCTCACAAGCTGAGCCTAGCCACGGTAAGTGACATAGTTAAGAATTTTCATCACTCTGCTTTTTACTTTATTGGTTTGATCAATATTTAACATCTCGCCCCGCCGCGGTGATCTAGAGGCTAAGGTACTCGGCTGCTGGCCCACTGGTCGTGGGATCAAATACCGGCTACGGTGGCTGCATTTCCGATGGAGGCGGAAATGTAGGCCCATGTGCTCAAATTTGGGTGCACGTTAACAAACCCCAAATGGTCGAAATTTCCGCAGCTCTCCACTACGGCGTCTTTCATAATCATATGGTGGTTTTAGGACGTTATATCCCACATATCATTAAATTACATTTGACTTCTCGTGTAATAATTACCAAACTTCAAGGGTCATTCAATCGTTGTGTCATATTCGAAGGTCAAGGTGAAGAATCATTAAAAGAAAAATTTCAATACAAAGCAGTGAATGGTATAGCATTTTTAAAGAAAAAGTGTATGGCTATTTATTTTTAAGGCGGCATTTTCTTTCTATTTAGAAAAGGTGAAGAGTGTTACGGTTCACAAGTTTTTCCTACCATAACTTCACTCAGTAAATATATTGATTCTACGGTTCACAAGTTTTTCCTACCATAACTTCACCCAGTAAATATATTGATTCGGGTCTTCCTGAACGCTTCACGAAGTTATGATACAATGCCGCTTGTCATCATCTGTTGCCGCGACAAACTCGATGCATTTCAACTTGGCAGCACGTGCTAACCACAAGCCCCGAAAATGAGCATCGGAACGCGTCTCTAATTACCAGCCTCGTAACCCTGCTACGATCTTTACAAGACAAACTGGGACCCCTGATGTATTTGCAGCTTACACAATGCACGAATTGTGATGCAACAGCAAGTCACGCGCTGAACCGAACGACGAGATCGCTGCCAGTCGGTAACTCGTGTGCGATTCGCAGCTGGGCACCGGTAGTTTGCGAAACAACTGGTGGGCAACTGTTCCAGCTTCCCCGTGGTAGAAAGGATTTGTGCTTCGGGCTGATTTATGGCATTGCTTTTCTAGTTGTCTTACAAAGGTATACTTTATATGACTTCCTGTCAATAATTCTGAGTTCCATGTGACTTAGTGTATCTGAAACAAGAATAAACCAGTAGTAGAGAAGTGAGTTGGATATAGTTGGAAAGTGTGAGTCGTAAAGATAATTAGCGCAAATAACACCAGACAGGGTGAAAACTACCGAGAAGACGGATTGCATATAGCTTTAACTAAGCATTTATTCGCAGACAAATGCTTACTTACTTCGAATAAATGCTCAGTTTTTTTGTGTGTGTGTGAATAACTGTCCAATTCATGCGCTCCGCCCTGTCTGCTGTGCTTATTTCCCGTGGTTTTCTGCGTTAATTATTTGTCTGCAGATAAATCAGTACTAAATTTACTTAGCTGTCTATTAGTCTCATAGCTGATTGATTGATTGATTGATTGATATGTAGGGTTTAACGCCCCATAACCACCACACGATTATTAGAGACGTCGTAGGGGAGGGCTCCAAAACTTTCGACCACCTGCGGTTCTTTAACGTGCACCGAAATCTGAGCCCATGGGCCTACTTCATTTCCGCCTCCATCGGAAATGCAGCTGCCGCAGTCGAGATTCCATCCCGCGACCTGTGGGTCGGCAGACGAGTACCTTAGTTACTAGACCACCGCGGCGGGGCAGGGTGATATGTCCCTAAACCACGACTTTATTACAAGTGACGTCATAGGGTTCTGGGAATTTTCACAATGTGGTGTTGGCCTAAATCAGAGAGGTAAGCGCACTCGCCACTCTCGCTCCTCGTACGGCGTAGAGGCGCAGTCAGTCAGGAAGAGAAACGGGGCTATGAACGGAGCATGACAAACTAATTGAAGAGCTAAACGAGTGTTAATTTATCAATGATTGCCAAAACGAGGAATAACCTCCCTTGTATCATTAAACACGTGTGACTCCACCCTTAACTCACCTTTTCTAAACCTTTCCACGGTGGTGAGGTCATTCGTAAATCTCGACCTCTGGCTACAGTTTAGGGGCTTTTAAGAAGTAGCTAGGAAACTGTTGACCGCTCAGGAATGCAATCAGTTGTCAAAGAAGTTTATTTAGTACATGTAATTTCTGTTTGCGTCAAGCTATACAGTTTAGTGCTTTCTTTTGGCCACTATTCCAGAGGAAGGTACCTGACAATATATCTCAGTGGCAGTTCTGCAAAATTAGCTAGTTGTCGTTAAAAATGAAGACCCAATTTTCGCTCAAAAATAGCTGCGCATGATAAGTATCCGGCAGCATAAAATGCAGATGAGTCGGCCTTTGCAACAGACAAGTATAACCTTTTTTACTCATTTACACCTCAGGGTGTGCTACTAATCAAAGTTGAATAAGTGATTGTAGATGCTGTTTTGTTTCAAAACAGTTGCAGAGTGTATTGATTTTTCGTGTACCTGTGATGTATATTTGCCATTAGGGACAAAGGTAATTATTTGCAAGATACTCTCTGTATTAGCTTGTTTTCAATGCGCGCAAGATGCCGCGGCAACTGTCAAAAGTGACAGTCCTTGCCTTTTCTTGCGCAGACAGTAACTGCTAGCCAACAGCAACAAGCCTACCATTGTATGCACAACCTGGTATCACACCTTGAATAAACATGTGGCGGTCAGCGCTTTTTACAACCTGCCTCTATCAACATCCTTTCTTGTTTTGCACGCTGATTTGTTCTTATCTGACTTGCGGTTCTATTCGAAAACAAATGGACTAAAATGTCCATTAAAGAGCAAAAAAAGATTCTCAAAGTCACAATAAATAAAATGATTCAAGATGCGTGCCACGTTTCAACACAAAGCGCGACGAAACTCTTCTCGAACCTGCGTCAACTCATGCATTGCCATGCATCCACCTGCGCTCAGCTAGGGTAACTCGAGTGCCGCCTCAGCAGTGAAGCTCAGAACCAGAGCCGGCGCAGGCAGCTGCGTAGATAGCCGCCAGCTGGATATGTGAAGACTACAGTAGGTCGTGATCACGATGTAAGAATATACAGGTGCTGACACTCTCCCCGCAACGCGTTGAAAAGCGCAATCCCAGTGTGACCAGATGATGTTCGGGCTGTTGTCAGTTATCTAGCAGCTTCATCGGTGCCTTCTCAGATGGCGCTGTACGGGATCAGCCATTTTTTGGGGGGCAAGCGAGCCCTTTGGGGTGCAGGATAGCTAGTAACGAGGAAAACAACCAGGGAGACTCTTCGACAGGTGGTATGGACGGATACGATTCCAAAGTGGCACCCATATCTACGATAGGTAGAGTCCGGGGCATAAATAGACGTAGCCACGAGCGCCGAGCCAATTCAGACATAGGGTATATTGACATGCAGGGTGGTAGGAACAGGCTGAAGTGGGAAGAGATAGAAGAACAGCTAAAGGAGAAGAGGCCGATGGTATACGGTTTTGTCGAAACACATCTCAGGGCAATAGAACAACCTCCTAACAATCCGGAGTACGCGTGGAAATATTGTAATAGAACAGAAGGCAGCAGAAAGTGGGGTGCTATTGGGGCATTCATTCATAAAAGTACAGACTAGCAAAGGGTCAAGCAGGAGTGCAAGGAACATTTATGACTAAAAGGGAAAGCGGCAGGGCAAATGACACTCCTTGGTTTCGTGTACTTGTGGACGGGAGCAAAGGCCAGAGAGGAAAACCAGGCAATGGTAGAGTGTATATCAAAGGACAGTCAGGAGTTAGGAAGAGAGTGCGAGATAATTATACTAGGAGACATGAATGCGCACATAGAAGATATAGATGGGTATACCGACCCGACAGGCAAAATGATCATGGATATGTGTGAAAGGCTTGATTTGATCATTTGCAACAGTACCGAGAAGTGTGAAGGGCAAATAACCTGGGAGGTAGGAAGGCTTCAGTCGACGATAGATTATGCACTGATGTCACATAGGATGTATGACAAGCTCAGGGGAATGCACATAGATGAAGGTGGCTCCAGAAGTCTGGGTAGCGATCACAAACGTATCAAGCTAAGTTTTGGAAGAGCAGTGAAAGTGGGAAAGAGACGAGATGAGCAACTACAGGAAATTTTTATTCAGAAAGGCAAATTGAAATAGCCACTAAACAAATTGAGAAAGTAATCACGGAGGATAATAAGACAGTGTGGACATACACGAATCTAATTACACTATTTGAGCTAGAGCTTGCTAAGACGCGTGACAAGTCACCCCGGAAAAGAATACACAAACCTAAAAATTTTGGAACCATCTAAACTCCCTAAGAAATGAGACGAGCCTAGAGCAGAGTTTTATAACTACAGCCTAAGGTGCTAGGCTAGAATAGGACGAAGCTATTGAATATATAAGAACAAGGGTGACAGAAAAATTTCAACAAAGAAGTACACTATGCACCACAATAGACAAGGACGAATCAAGTGGTGCAATGGCTCCATTTTCACAAGAGTGGGAAAGGGCCGAGAAAGGGGTTCCTAGTAGTACATCAACAGGTCCAGATGGCATTCCCATTAGGCTGATAAAGACATTAGGTCCGAAGTCTTAGCAGGCTTTAAGAGAGGCAGTGAGCACAATAATTATCGATGGTGAAGTTCCCGATGGATGGAAACTTAGCAGGATGAGCATGATCTATAAAGGAAAGGGGGACAAAGCTGACATAAACAACTACCGTCTTATAACAGTGACATCAGTGGTCTACAGGCTGGCAATGCAGATTATAAAGGAAAGACTCCAGGCGTGGATAGAGGATAAGGGGGTGCTGGGGGAACTGCAGAATGGGTTTCGGAAACACAGGAGGTTGGAAGACAATCTGTTCTCACTGACGCAGTGCATCGAAATAGCAGAAAAAGAACTCGGGCCTCTGTGGCTAGCATTTTTGGATATCAAGGGAGCGTACGATAGCGTGGTTCAAGAGGAATTGTGGGGAATACTAGACACACTGGGTGTGACAGATGGAGTCACTAATCTTTTAAAGGAAATCTATAAAAGTAACAAGGTAGTTATAAAGTGGAAAAAACAGGTATGCAAGCCCACAGAGGTGAAACGGGGACTTAGGCAGGGGTGTCCACTGTCACCCTTGTTATGATGTACCTACAAGGAATTGAGGCCAGTGTACTTGGCTTCAACTTCTCTTTAGTCAAACAAGGAAAACTCATTGATCAGGCACTACCAGCATTAATGTACGCAGATGATATAGTGCTAATGGCCGAGAACAAGGAAGATTTGCAGAGATTGATGGACATCTGTAGTAATGAGAGAGATAGTTTAGATTTTAGATTCAGTAAGGAAAAATCAGCAGTCATGATTTTCAATGACAACGAAAGTAGTGAGCTTAGAATACAGGAGGTCACGCTAGAGATAACAGATAAATACAAATATCTGGGCGTATGGATAAGCAATGGGACCGAGTATCTGCGGGAACACGAAATATACGTGACGACTAAAGGTAACAGGAATGCAGCAGTCATGCAAAATAGGGCACTGTGGAATTACAATAGGTATGATGTTGTGAGAGGAATATGGAAAGGGGTCATGGTTCCTGGGCTGACGTTCGGCAATGCGGTTTTGTGCATGAGATGAGTAGTTCAAGCAAGATTAGAAATTAAGCAACGTGGAATAGGTAGGCTTGCTTTGGGAGCTCACAGGTATACACCAAATCAGGGAGTACAAGGTGATATGGGATGAACATCATTATAGGGCAGGGAAGCTAGCAGCAAGATAAAATTTGAGAAACGATTGAGAGAAATGAGGGAAGAGCGTTGGGTTAGGAAGGTTTTCAGCTACTTGTACATGAAGAATATCGAAACAAAATGGAGGAAGCGAACCAGGAAGTTGACTGGTAAATGCTTAGAAAACAGCAGGTGGCCAAACCAAAACGAACTATCGGTTAAGAAGAAAGTGAAGGAAACGGAGACTGGCATGTGGAGAACGGGCATGATTAAGAAGTCCGCACTAGAAATCTATCGAACTTTTAAGCAAGAAATTGCCAAGGAAAGGATCTATGATAATACTCGGGGTAGTTCTCTACTGTTTGAGGCCAGGACGGGAGTACTGCGAACCAAGACATATCGGGCCATATACGAAGGGGTAGACACAGTATGCAGTGCGTGTGGAAAGGAAGAAGAAACTGTCGTACACTTGATAATGTTCTGTAAAGGGCTTCACCCTATAGTTCAGGATGATGGCGTAGAGTTTTTCAAAGCACTGGGGTTTAGGCACCGTGAGGGCATAATAAACTTTAAGCGGGCAGACTTAACTAGAAGGAGGTTATCTGATTGGTGGCTAAAGTCAAGGCACGGGTGAAAATTAAACTCTTCACTGCAAAGTACGAATCATCAAACTCACTTTTTAAGGAAAAAAAATAAATATAGTTTTTGGTTCACTAGGTATTACGGCTTCGTGGCGCTAGCCACCGCCCGATCTAAAGGGTACAGCCATATCCATCCATCCATCCATCCATCTCGGCATCACGCTCGGCAGAAACGCGCATGCTGCCGATTTTTTCGTTGCATGTGTGACGCTGTTTTGAGATCAGGTTTCTTTTTTCTTCGCTTGTGTTAATGCTATTCTATCAATGGAGTAACATCAAATTGCTGAGAGGTTTCCGAAAAGGGTATAACAAGTTTTCTATTGACCTGGCGTTCTGGCGCCTCTCTTCAAAGTGCCGTCTGAAAGTTATCGTTGGCTATGTGAATTCTCATGGTAGCATCTAGCCATGAACAACCGCGTTGCTTTACTCTGCTGTTATGAAATACTTGCGTGGTTAAAATATTTTTACATTTCACGGCACACCTCCATTGGTCTTGTGTGCTTGATATGGAATGATTGCGAGTTTCAAATATTTATCATTAACGTGTTCACATGGAACAAGCACAACTAAGGTTCAGAAATGTTTTGTGTAAATGAAGGCAGTGATACGCACCAAACACGTTTATGATGCAGTGACCATCCTCTTTTGATAGAAGGTATTAATTAGCGCTGGTGGTTTACGAGTCAAAATGACGATTTCATTACGAGGAACGCCGCTGTCGAGAGCTCTCAACTAATGTTGACCATGCGGGACTGCTTAACATGCACCTGCACCTAAGAACGTGGGAGTTACTTGCATTTTTCGCCACGGCAAAATATTTTGGGGGAGGAATAGCACGCAGGCTAATCTTGTTTTTTTTTCTTTTGCTTGTATCGAGCAATGCTGTGAACAGACCAAATTTCAAGTGCTGGCAAGCCAGACTTAGCTTTTAGTCTGGCTTGCCTCCCCAATTGATCCGTGTTGACGACGTTCACAGCCTGCACAAGGCATTTTCGTGTTTATGAATTCTTAAACGTGGTGGAGCTCTTCCTTTTATTCTGAAATGACACATTTTCTTTGCACTTCAAGTGTTTTACGCCACTATGAACGGTAAAGTTGGACAGGCAGAAGAATTTGTTTGCGCCAGAACCACTTCGTTGAATGGATGGATAGATGGATGGGCGGATGGATGGATGGATGGATGGATGGATGGATGGATGGATGGATGGATGGATGGATGGATGGATGGATGGATGGATGGATGGATGGATGGATGAATGGATGGATGGATGGATGAATGGATGGATGAATTGATTGATTGATTGATTGATTTGTGGGGTTTACCGTCCCAAAACCACCATATGATTATGAGAGACGCCGTAGTGGAGGGCTCCGGAAATTTCGACTACCTGGGGTTCTTTAATGTGCACCCAAATCTACGACAACATTTCCGCCTCCAAACCTACGACATTTCCGCCTCCATCGGACATGCAGCCGCCGCAGCCGGGATTTGAACCCACGACCTGCGGGTCTGGGTGGATGGATGGATGGATGGATGGATGGATGGATGGATGGATGGATGGATGGATGGATGGATGGATGGATGGATGGATGGATGGATGGATGGATAAATGGATGGATGGATGGATGGATGGATGGATGGATGGATGGATAGATGGATGGATCCGGCTGAGCCCTTTAGTTCAGGTGGCGGCTTACGCCATCTAGCCATAAAGATAAGTACTATCACTGTGTGTTTCTGTGTGCTTAAGGATCGAATTTTACTCGCGCCTCGATTGTAGCCACCAATAAGCTAGCCCCCTCCTGATTATTTCTACCCGATTAAAGTCAACTTTGTCTTACTGTCACTAAACCCCAATGCTTTAAAAAATTCGACGCCATTAACGTCGACTACAGGGCGGAGCCCTTTCCAGAACATTATCAAAAGTTCAGGAGTTTCCTCCTCCTCTCCACTTTCACTACGTAGCGTGTCTATGCCTTCGTATTTTGCTCGGTACGTCTTGGTCCGCAATATTCCCGTTCTAGCCTCGAAGAGCAGAGAACTACCCCGAAAATTACCGTAGCTCTTTTCCCTTGCAATTTCCTGCTTAAAAGTTTGGTAGGTCTCCAGTGATGATTTCGTAAGCAGTCCCATCTTCCAAATGTCTCTCTCTGTTTCCTTCTCTTTCTTCTTAGCCGATATTTCCTTTTGGCTTGGTATTCTGCTGTTGTCTGAATACTTCCTTGACAGTTTTCGAGTCTGCTTTCTCTATTTTGTATCAACATTCTTCGTGCACAAGTAGCTGAAAGCTGTCCCAGCCCAGCGCTCCTCTCCCATTTTCACATTCGCTCCTCAAATTCTATCTTGCTGCTACCTTCCCTGTGCTCAAACGATGTCCATCACATGTCAACATGTACCCCCTAATTTGGGATATTTACGTGTGCTTACAAAGCAAGTCTACCTATGCCACGTTGTTTATATTCCAATCTCGCTTGAACTTCTCATTTCATGCACAAGACCGCATTGCCGAACGTCCAACCCAGAACTGTGACACATTTTCGAATCTCTCTCACAACGCCATATCTAGTGTGGTTTTACAGTGCCATATTTTTTATTACAGCTGCATTTCTGGTGCCCTTAGTCATTACGTATCTTTTGTGCTCCCTTAGATACACAACCCCATTATTTATCCATACAACCAAATATTTGTATTTATCCACTATTTCTAGCATGACTTCCTTGCTGTCGGCTATCGATGCTGGTAGTGACTGTTGAATTAGTTTTTTTTGCTTGGAAAAAAAGAGGCTGAAGCTAATTCGACTCTGTTCTAATTCGGCTTCTATACTCTGGTGATACAGCATAAATAACAATGGTGACAAGGGACATCCCTCTCAAAGCCCGCGTTGTATCTCTATAGGTTCAGATACCTGTTCTTCCCATTTGATAACTACCTTCTTACTTTTATAGATATTCTTCAGAAGATTAGTTATTTCATATTCAACATCTAGTGTGCCCAGCATTCTTTAAAAGTCTTCTTGAAACACAATATCATGAGTTCGCTTGATATCAGAAATGCCAGCCACAAGATCTTCTGTTCTTTATCCGCTATTTTAATACACTGCATAAACAAAAAAAGATTCTCCTCTGCAATGCCTTCGTTTACGGAACCCATTTTCTAGTTCTCCCAGCATCAAATCATTCCCCATTCATGTCTGTAGTCCTTCCTTTACTATCTGCATCACCAGCCTGTAAACAACTGATGCCACTATTATAAGACGGTAGTTGTTTATATCGGCTTTGTCCCCCTTTCCTTTATATACTCATCCTCCTTATTTTCCACCCACTGGGAGCTTCACCATCCTTTATTGTTTTGCTCGCTGCTCTTTCTTATTCTTTGCTCAGAGTTTGTTCCAAGTTTCTTTATTAGCAGGATTGTAATGCCGTCAGGGCCTGTATGTGCTATTAGAAACCCTTTACTCTGCCCTTTCCCACTCTCGTTTTCCTAGGGTAGCCACTGAGCTTATTGGTCCATCCTCATCTGGTAAGGTGCATGCAGTGTTTTATTGGTGTTTAAATTTTTTTGTCATTATTGTTTTTATATATTCCATTGCATCATCCCCATCTAGACTTACCCATTGAACTCTAGTTATAATCCTCTGTTTCGCGCTTGTCTAATTACTCAGAAAAGCGAGATGGTACCAATACTTCGCAGCTGCTTTTCTATCCTTTTTGTTTACTTCCGCCATTCATTGGGCCCCCTTTTTTCTAATCTTGTCACTGATCAAATCGCACACTTCCCTTCGGCAGCTCAAAAGTTATCCCATTTTCTTTTGGCATCAACTTCTGGTTCACACTTCTGTATAACATACCTGTGTTCCCCAAAGGCTTTCTGACGTCTTACCATGTCTCTCTTGACTTCCTCATCTCCCCAGCTCTTCAGCTAGTGTCTACTTTTCCCGGTTGGTTTGACTCGTACCTTAGCAAGCTCTAACTCAAACAATCGAGTTAGATGTGTGTACGTCCACTCTGTTTTAGTATCCTCGGTGATTATTTTCTCAATCTCTTTAGTTGCTATTTCTATTAGCCTTTCTGAATAAATATCACCGTGTGGTTGCTCGTAATGCCACCTGTTTATTTTATTTCTCTTCCAAATCTCTGCTTGATTCGTTTGTGATCACTACCTAAGCTTCTGGACCCATATTCATTTATACTCATCACCCTTAGCCCATCATATTCCTACGTGACATTATTGCGTAATTTATCGTCGACAGCAGCCTTCCAATCTCACATGTTATCTGCCCTTCGTATTTTCAGGTGCTGTTGAAAATGTGAAAATGATTGAATCATGCCTTTCACACATATTCCTTAGCCTTCTGCCCTTTGAGTCAGAATATCATTCATATCTTCTAAGTGCACACTCATATGTTGTAATACAATTACCTCGCACTCTTCTCCTAGTTCGTCAATGTCATTTTCTATGCACTAAACAATTTATTGGTTTTCCTCAGGCGTTTGCCGCTGTCCACAAGTAGGGAAAACCCAGGAGCGTCCGTGGCTCTGCCACATTCTATATTACCCATAAATGTTCCTTGCGCTCCTGCTTGACCATTTGCCACTCTGTACTTATTTAAATAAATGCCCCAATACCACCCGCCTTTCTGCTGCCTTCTGTTATACTAGAATATTACCATGCGTAATCGGGATTGCTTGGTGGTTGTTCCATGTCCCTAAAACGTGTTTCTACAAAACCATATACGATCAGCATCTCCTCCCTTAGCCTTTTTTTATCTCTTCCCACTTCACCCTATTCCTGCCATTTCTGCCACACTGAATGTTAATATACCCTACGTCTGAATCGGCTTGCCCTCGTGACTACGTCGATTTCGGCACCGGACTCTACGTGCCTTAGATATTGGTGCCACTTTAAATCGTACCTTTTTATACTACCTGTCAAAGAGTCCTCCTGGCTGTTTTCCTCGTTACTAGCTATCCTGGGCCCCCGAAGGGCCCGCGTGCCCCTCAAAAATCTACTGCGCGTTCTGAAAGTCACCAACCCACCTCATGACCTAGCTTCCCTACGAAGTGAATTTTGTCTCGTTGAAAACCACCCCACTTATGCACTTCAGTATTTATTTCTACCACCTCAAAGCCTTTCTCTCGACTCATCCGCCATATCTAATTGTTTGCATTGACAATCCCTCTTTGCACGTTGCTGTCACGCACCAGTACCTCCGGTATCGTGCATATCACTACCTGTACCTGAAGAGAAATGGCGCGCATGTCATTGACCTCTTTCGCCAGCATGGTTGCTAGTCCAGCCGTATCTTCATGTAGGACATTGTTTAAACTACCTGCAATTATCATGAGGTTTTGTCCATCAGCAGTAATTTGAGATTTGCGCTTGCTTGCCGCATGACTGTTTCCAGCTTGTGTCCTGAAAACGTCCCAACTGCAACTCTCTTGTCACCTTTTACTATCTCTGATTGCTTCTGCAGATCGATTTAAATTCGAGGATCCGGCAATTATCACGCACTGTGACTTTTCAGCTGGAGCGTCCGTCTCCTGGGGCTTACCTGCACCTGTGACGCCGGCTGCTTTGTCCCCTCCCAACCCCACCACTACTTCACTGAAGCTGTGTCTTGGGGCTATGAAACCTGCTGAACCTGTTTTTCCAAACTTGATTGCTCTTTCTTCTCCGCCGTTATGGTTCCCGGTGCCCTACCATTCTCTCCGTCGGCCACTTCTTTGTTCAGCTTCACTAGCGCCACCTCAGCGGACCTCAACCTTTCTTCCATAGCCCTCATTTTTTCTTGCCCTGTCGCAATGCAGTGTCCAGCTCAGTGATTATCTTTAGCAGTTCACTCTGGGCAACCATCACTTTCTCCAATTTTTCCTCGACCTCACATTGTCTACACTTAGCGTCAGCCTCTTCTTTATCTGCGTCTACACTTGCGTCCATTTGCAAACCCACCCTGTATCCTAAACATTTATAGCATCTTCAGTCATGTTTTTTACACGAATTGTCCTTATTAAATGTCCCACTGGACAATTACAAAACACGGCGTACGACGAATTCTGCCCTACGAAAAAAAAGAAACTCTAAGCTCTACTACACAAATTTGCGTGTTCGAGGTACGTCCACCTACACCTCAGGGTGGCTGGAGAAAAACACAAAAAACAAAACACACACACAAACAAGTAAACACCCGGTCACTGACCCCCGAAAAAGCCGTACAAATTAAGTACTGCTACAAAGGTTTAATTTGCTGCCTTAATAATTATAAAAGCAAGCTCGAAACATGCAAAGTCACTTATCTGCGCAGTCAATCGGGAGTGCCAGTCAGAACTCAGCTCCGAACTGGGTACGTTGGCGGTGGCGCCAACTGACGACTAACAGCAGAGTGCGCCCACGAGACCAAACATTATCTGGGCGCTCAGGCGCGCTCAGTGTCAACACCTGATAATTCTTACACCATGGTCGTGATCAATCGATCAGTAGATAGATAGATAGATAGATAGATAGATAGATAGATAGATAGATAGATAGATAGATAGATAGATAGATAGATAGATAGATAGATAGATAGATAGATAGATAGACAGACAGACAGACAGACAGACACAGACAGACACAGACAGACAGATAGATAGATAGATAGATAGATAGATAGATAGATAGATAGATAGATAGATAGATAGATAGATAGATAGATAGATAGACAGACAGACAGACAGACAGACAGACAGACAGACAGACAGACGGACGGACGGACGGACGGACGGACGGACAGACAGACAGACAGACAGACAGACAGACAGACAGACAGACAGACAGACAGACAGACAGACAGACAGACAGACAGACAGACAGACAGATAGATAGATAGATAGATAGATAGATAGATAGATAGATAGATAGATAGATAGATAGATAGATAGATAGATAGATAGATAGATAGATGT
Source organism: Rhipicephalus microplus (assembly GCF_043290135.1). Taxonomy (NCBI): domain Eukaryota; kingdom Metazoa; phylum Arthropoda; class Arachnida; order Ixodida; family Ixodidae; genus Rhipicephalus; species Rhipicephalus microplus. Next base: position 207,760,255 of record NC_134702.1, read on the forward strand.
TTAGGCACAGATGACAGACACACAAATATAGACAGACATAGAGGAAGTTCAGTATATAACTGGCGGAGCAAAAGATCCTTGAGACCTGAAATTAGAGTTTTGTGTCGGTGACTGACGCTAAGGCGTGGAAGCATAATGCCATCGTCACAACGTGTACCTAATGCAATTTTCAGCTGTACGTGGTTACACCTCGCCCACGGTTACAAAAACGGGCGGGTCGTTGCGTCAGCGGACAGGAAATGCAGCATACGCAACAGTGTGTTTAACACAGCAGAAGTCACGAGATGCATCGCACAACAGAGCATAATAAAAGGCACCTCTGTAGCTAGTGTATACCTATTAGTGCATAGGAATGTATATTCTTAGTCCCTTCAAACAGTGCTGACAAATGTGCCAGCATAACAGCTTTAATGTATTTTTCACCGTAGCTCAAGCTCCTGCCTTGCTCCCTGCATGTATTGGGATTAGCTGTCAAGCAGACTTCTGGGTCAACACTGAAACACTTCCGCGGTTGAGAGATGACAATAGCATCAGTCCTCCGTCGACTGGCATCGTGATGCCCGTGACGAAGGAGGCGTCATCCGAGGCCAGGAAGGCGATACAGCGGGCTACTTCGTCCGGGGTACCCGGTCTCCCCAAGGCGTGATCGACGCCGGTTAGCTCCAGCTTCTGCGTAGATGAGAGCGACACAGGTTTACGCATGTGGTTTGTCGGGAAGAACCGAAATACTCAAGTCAAACGGGCTATGCCAGATCACGTACGGTTCTGAGCTTTTATGAATATATATTGGTGCAAATCGTAGGTATCTTGAAAACACTCAAAATAATAACACAAATCCTTACGGCTCGCCTGTTACTGTGAAATATTGCGGATTGCGTGCACGCCCAAACAATCAATGTATCTGTAATAAGGGAAAGTACTTTGTGTTGTATCCAGGCACAACTGCATTCATAAAAGAAAAGTTGTTCTAATGTTCAATGGCCTACTCCCTCAGCGAAAGGGGAAAAAATTCTCATTCAAAAAAAGTAAGTGATTGCGATACTTCATGTGCATGACGGTGTTCCTAAGGCCATTCAAAAATGTCTCGAGGAGCTTAAGGGGCACCTAAACTACTGTAAGTTTAAAGACGCGACAGTGATTTCTTGTTACCCTCACTACCTCTCTTAGAGGTCCAGCGCTCCAACTTTTTTATACCACTGAAACAAGTTCGGGCATCTGTCGTACGCCTGACCAACCTCCTTCCTTACGCAGTGACGTCAACTCGGCGATCAGTGACGTTGACTTCATTACTGTTTGTTGAAACCTGGTTTAGACCAATCAACGTGCTTCATGCTGCGTCACATTGCTCATCACCGATTTCCCGTCATTGAGCGTGGAAAGAGGTTGGTCACGCAGCAGAAAAAATGCGTGAGCTTTTCCGGCGCGTTTCGGAGCCTGTTGACTGGCCCATTAAAGGTGCCAACTCAACCTCGCCACTTATTTTTTCGGGAAACACGTGGACATTGTCAGCACTACTAGCGTTGTGGCTATCTGAATTTTCACATTTTTGGCTGCCCGCTGTTTTCTTTTTCTCCGCAGTTCAAAGCAAAAAAAATACTGAATCTGATATCACTTGATTCTGCACAATAGGCATGAAGTACATGGCACAATAGCCTTGAAACTCGATAAATACGCAGTTAGGGAGACAATCCACCATTGACATTTCTCGTATATGGATCAATCGAGAGAAGATATAGTTGTGACGTCTTACAAAGAGACTTGGCGTAACGAATTACGCCAAAAAAGTGCTAAACGCTAGAGATAACAACACGTCCGTTCTTTGAGTTTCCAGAGTCGGTTTAGGGGCAGTTTAAGACATCGTGAATAGTGTTCACAATATTTACTTGGACGTAAATAAACTTGTGGTGTCACCAGCTATCCAAAACCACTTAATGGCATCTTTGAAATATACGGAGCACGGCAACGTACTCATGAAAACTCAGGTGTTGTAATTCATTATACATACAGAATAAAATCACACGTATCTCCCTCAAAGGAAACCCTGAGTAGCATGCGAAGCAGCCTGAGGTCTTGTTAACTTTGTGTCATTCGGCGCTCTTTTTACGTCATCGCAGAAGTTCATAGTTGCGTGCACAACTGATTTACGATCCCTAGTCTCCGCCGCACGCATGCTCGTTTTCATTCATGCTACTACGTTATGTGTGTGAGAGAGCGAGGACTGAGCGTTTGTACTATATAGAGCAGCGCAGTGCCACGAGTGGTCTCCACACTTACCAGTGCTCACGCCAAAGAAGAGCGAGTGGTCTACCACACAGCACCGTAGGAGGAGTAACCGTTTCATTTTGCACAGCAGCAGAGTGCCACTCATGGTCTCCACTCACACCAGGGCACGTTCGTTTTGAAGTGGAGCAAGTGCTCTATCACAGGACGGCGCCATCAAGGGGCCACACAGAACGGACGCGAGTATTTTTGTCTCCGATAGTTACTGCCTTCTTCGTTGGACTCTCGGCCTTCGGGCACTCAAAATGGTTCCATCCAGTGTTCCGTTGCTCAAATAAATGCACCTACAAGATTCTGGGGACCTCGGGACATCACCAGATGCATTTACCCTAACGACAACTGCAGTCGATGCCACGACGGTTATTGTCACCCTGAGGACAGCACCACTGCGTCCCGAGGTGAATTTATTCGACGTCCTGGCTGATCCTTACGCCAAACGATGGGAAAGGCAAGTGGAGCGATTTAATTGTCTCTAACGTACACAATCTGCCAACTCCAAGTGTGGACAGAAACGCGCTTGGGGATCGCTATCCACGTCGGCTGCAACGGCAGCAGCTAAAACCAAGCCCGCGTTCCGCCATAACGTCCTCCGTTCTGGTGGAAACGACCAAGCAGATTTCAACAAGTATGACTCAGACTCGCATGCTGCTCACGATGATGACAGCGATTCAGGAGGCTGGCAGAAAGTTTCTCATAAAAGCCGTGGATTGAAGGAGAATAAGATGAACCCGCGTGAGCAACGCCGCCCTTAGTATGCACACACTGTGATACTAAAGCCTCAAGGGCCAAGCGGAATCATGATTAAAACTTCAATTTGTTGATATAGCATACTGGGAATCACATTATCACCTTTCCTTCAACCCACAGAAGGGAAGAAAATCTGAATATTGTGATCCGATACATGGGCAAGAGCAATCAAATCGCGGTTGACACCGATCATCATGAAACACAGGATGCTCTCCTAACTTTGATGCAGCCCCAATAAATAGCGAATCAACGCGATCTACAGCGTACGAGGCAATACAATGGGATCAAATCCGTGGTGTGATACACAATGCAGGGGGAATGACTTCGGAACATCTCGTAATGAAGCAGCACTGCCGAGCGTGCGAAGTGATCAGTGGTCGCCCAATTGGTGCGAGAGGCTCTGCTGTAGCCACCTTTGAAGGGCCAAGAGTTCCGTACAAAATGGGACTTTAGTCTTTTTCTATAACAGTTTACCCTGTCAAGTCACAGGTGTATGCTTTTGAGACGTGCCACAAATTAGGGCATGGGAAACAACAATATCCCAACTTCAAGAACCCATGCTGTATCGCGTGTGGTAGAAAACAACATGACAACGAGGAATCTTGTCCAAACAAGGTACTGAAATGTCGAAAGTGCTGTGGTCAGCACCTCGCAAGTATTCGAGACTGCTCAGAACGTATAAAAATCAACCAAAACATTCGCGCAAAGCTTACGAGCTGTCAAAAGTGCAGCCAGCAGTCTTTAAAATCAAAGCTGCATGTTAAGCAGTGCCCTCAAAAAACAGATACCCTAAGGCACAGTTTTTACACAAGACCCCGCATCGCCCCGTCAGCCTAAAATGCACCTAGAAATGTTGACCACGATAAACAAACATTTGCTAATGTCATCAAGACTCCTAGCAGTCATGTCGCGCTTGACGCGAAAGCAAGCTGTGCCGAAATTGCAGAGCAGACTGCACCAGCCACACCCTTACCAAACAAGGGGACGCGTGTTCAAATTCTAGCTGCCGCAGTCGCCAACTTCCACTCTAAATGTTGGTGCTACCAAAAGATGCATAACAACCAGCAGGCACTTCAATCGACGCTTGAGCCACCGTCCAATTACGAAGTGCTCTTCTCTAGTCGTCTCATGCAATTGGAGCACAGCATCATGGCGAAAGCGCAAACTACGATTGAGGGAGCTATTGAGACATGCATTCGCACAGTCATGGAGAGGTTCACACTCAATCGAGCGCCGTCTTTTGGGGGTGTCACGACTATCTCGCCAGTAAACACATCCGCTTTACTGTCTACTGTCTGCGGTCGTTAGCTCCTTAATTGCGCTAATGACCGAAGTCGTGCTCGGGATGACAGGTGACGGGGGAGACATCCCGACCGTCATTCAGTGAAACAGTCGCTCGACCAAAAAGAAAGAAAAGCAAGAAGGATGTTATGATTGCGGCTGTCGCATAACATTAAAAAACGTGCCATTCTCGCTTTGCAAGAGGTGAACTGTCCCAGTACGCGCTTACCAGGTTACGACGACTACAGCTTTTCCGAAGACACTGACACATCTGCATGTGCAGTGGTGTACGTGGATGGAAAACTCCACCACCCACAGCTTGACACTGAGCCTTGGTGTTCAGGAAATGCCAGCGTCACAGGATGTCGCATTCAGCACACACCCGAAAGAATGATCCTTCTGTTTTCGGTGTATATGAATCCAGGAAACACAATAAAGCATGCCAAACGCAGCGTGGCAGATTTCAGCTGCATTCATAATTTCCAATGGATCTTTCCAAAGGAAACAATTCTAGTCTGTGAAGTTTTTAAGGCTCGACATGTGACGTGAAACTATAGTAAGTGCAGTCGATGTGGTCGTCCTGTAATGGCAGATTTTGATCGTTACGGACTAACCCTCCTGCATCTACCGGAGGCCCATCTTGCCTTCCGTCCTGTCTGCCTCCATCTACCGGAGGCAGACAGGACGGAAGGCAAGCAAGCACAACGGCCGACTTGATGTGGTCCTCGAAACCCAGAACATGCCACTGGAAGCTTTTTGAGGCTCCTCTTGGCAGTGACCATCTTCCATTTGCCCTTACAGTGAAGAACAATGAGGTGTCGAGCAGTAACTGATTTCACCAGTGAGAGTGCCTAATTGCGCACTAAGATGAGTATCACACGCAATAAAAAAAACTGCTTCCATTACCTACCTTGACTCTCTAACGAAGGGTATGAGGCATGCTAAGCACTTTGCAACAAAGACGCTGTGGGTAACTGAACTTTACCCACACCCCGACAGGCCCCGCCTGCATTCATGGAACCACAGGCTTTGTCTCTTGACAAAATATCGCACGCAAAGACGTCCCCAAACTCTACGAAGCCAATTGCTGTTAGTAGAAAACATTACAGCACACCTACGCGGTGAATATTAGACGGTGAGGCGAAGTTGAGTCCGCACGCCGCTGCCGCAACGTTTAGGCCTCACGTTGTCGTGTGCAGCGTCCTCGAAGCGCCAACGCGCAGTTTCGCGGCGCGCTTCTGCCTCGCGCGCCCGCACGTCAGGGTCCATTCTTCGAGCGCGAGCCGCCACTGCCCCGCGAGCATGCCCCTCAGCAGCCTTGTTCATTATTCCTCGCCGAGCCTCAGAATGCGCGCGCGCCAAAATGACGCTTATAGTGTACTATAGAGCGCCCTCTGGCATATGGCGCCGCCGAAGTACACGCGATCGTCGTCCCGCAATCGTCTCTCTCCTTCCGTACGTGTGACGTCAACCTTTTTTTCTACAAGCAACGCCCTCTGGTGTCGTACCATTTGCGTTTTTCAGCGCAGTACAAGTACCGCCCTCTCATGATTCGTTTCATCATGTATTCATCATACACAAGTAGCGCCATCCCGCGGACATTTTAAGGGCCGCTGTCGCGGGTATGTGCCACCGGTGGTTACAAGCGATAAGTGCAGACGAACGGGTGACGCCATGAGAAGCTTGGCCCCCCAAAAAATTGAAAAGTATACTAGCCAGCTACCTATGAGAAGTGGATGGAAAAGTGCGAGCGAATCAATGAGTCAACAATTTAAAGCTAAACGTGGGCGATTATAAAGTTCCTTCTGGGTCGGCGCAAGACACCCGACGGCTCCCCTCGTGTTGCGCTAAAGGAAGGCATCACCAATCATCTGCTGAACTCGCAGAAAAAGCAGGAGACGTCTTTTTCCCACACACGAATTGTGCCACACACAAAAACTATGCGATGAATGACGCTCCAAGAGAAGATGACGATTTAACCCAACCTTTCACGGTTACTGAATTCTAATCCGCTTTAGGCAGAGGGAACACATGCGCCAGGAGTGGACAGAATTACTGTAGCACACATGAAAAACCTCTCAACAAGATGTAAAATCACACTTCTAGAAGACATTAACCATATGCATGCAAAGATTAGAATCTTCCACCGGATCGGTGTCATTCCATTGTGAAGCGTGTTCCGAAACCGAACAAGCCGCCAAACTGTCTCTATACCTTGAGACCGCTTTCTCTCCCGTCATCCTTGCGCTAGTTTATGGAAAGCATAGTCAATGCAAGATTAATATCGTGGTTAGAAAAAATAGCTTTCTGCCGCACACACAATATGGATTCAGACTTGGTCTTTCCACTCAAGACATTATGCTAGCCCTAAAAAAACGTGCGAGACATGTTTTATTTATGCCTTCACATCGTCGTTGAGGTACACGTCCGATAGGCGTTCGACAGCATTGCCCAATCTTCAATCATGCAAGCTGCACGCAAAATTGGCATCAAGGGTCTCATGTACAACTTTATTGCCGCTTTCATTGAAGACAGAACATTTCATGTTCAAGTTAGCAACGAGCGCAGCTCTTATCGTCACAAACGGGTTGGTGTTGGGCAGAAAGCCACAATCTCCCCCTCAATAATCAATCTAGTTCTAATTGTTCTTCCTTCAAGGCTGGAGAAAGTTGAGGGTATTGAGCACGCTGTTTATGCCGAATATGTGACGCTTTGGACTACAAAGGGCTCCCTTGAACAGGAAGATGAGGGGCTGCAAAAGGCGCCTAATACCGTCGATAACTTCACCAGAGGGATTGACGTTACGCCAGCCCCAGCAAGAGCCAAGGATGTAGTCATCCATGGAGGCAGAAGGTCAAAAGCGAAAGGCGACGAAAAGGCCAGCATCCATCTCTCATCACTCGGGCACCAGTCTTCAGGAAGCGTGTCATCCGCATGCTTGGAATGTTCTTGAACGAGAAATGCATATCCACAACAGAATTCAATCAAATTTTAAAAACTACAACAGGTCACTCAACTGCTCCGAAGGCTCGCCAAAAGAATGAGGGGCGTGAGATGGAAAGAAGTGGGGCACTTCGTGCAGGCAGGCATTCATACATTCTCGTATTAGGTATGGCACCTTTTATCACCTCATCCCCCGCACACAGCTGCAGTTCTTTGAACACCTCAATAACAAGGCCAGGAGAGTCATCACAGGGTTACCAAAGTACACGCCCCTCCTTGGATTAAAAAGCTGCTCTGCTTTGGGAAACGTCGCTGACCTTATTTCTACGCACAAGGTTACGCAGGTCACAAGACTTCTGTCTACGCATTCAGAGAGAGCGACCTCGTCTGAACTCGGGCATGACGTATATCATCTTCCTGTGCTACCGCACTTATATTCCCCTCGGGAGCAAATACAAATTCCACACGCTAAACCTCTGTAAAGAACGTGGGAAACGAACATTCAGCAAGGAGGCAGGTCCACGCCTGAAGCCACGAGAAATACAGGCAGGAGGCACACAGCGTAAACCACCCCCATAGCTCCTGTGAAATAGTGTACGTGGATCCATCCATCGCGCAACAAGAACAACCATTGATGTTCGCTACGGCATGGACCAACCTAGAGGCCACCGAAAGGGGGACCAAACTGAATATAGCGCTTAACGTTGTTCATACATCTACAGCGGAACTATATTCTATTTTGGATTTTCCCAAGTATACTAAGTCCACCATTCAGGCCTTACCAAGTGACAAGAAAATTCACTCTAAATAATTTACCGACTTCCGAGAGGCATTTCGAGCTTGTAAGCACATTTGCACTACCACTCCTGTTATTATACAACTACGCTTTTACGTGCGTCGTCTGCGGGAACAAGGGCACGATTTGCATCTGCATAGAATTTCCAGCCACACGGGTATACCAGAAATGAACGGGCACCTCGACTTGGGCCCGCTATGCAACTGCCTGCGCAGTCAAGACCACCCGAACACATATTGTGCAGCTCACCGGAACAAATTAAAAAGCACAGCGGTTGGTAAGATCCCATGGAAGCATTCCATCAGGCCCAAGCAAAGCGCTACCGGCAAAGCTAGCTTTTCGACGTATCTAACCCATTGGACATACCTCCACTTTCATCAAGCGCTGATACCCACCGGCAACAGGTACTGTTGTGGCAGGCACAGAAGGGAACTCTACTTACTCCCTTCGTCATGCAGCGTTTTCGCAAAAATCAAGACATGAGCACTACGAATACTGGCATCTGCGGCCAATGAAACGCCAAGCGGACCTGGCACACCTTATTTGGGACTGCCCACTGTATACTGGAACTAGGAAACGATTCATTGCTGCAATCCCACCGGGATGGCGCCCGACTTCATCCCAGGCCTAGGCACAACCCGGGCGCTTTGCCTTCGCCGCCACCAACGATCTATGGCGGTCTCTACTCGAGTACGAGGACGATTCCATGCCTCCAGTCATTGCCACCAGGCACCGTCTTGGGCATGACAGCCAGAACGTCAACTCGCAAGACGCCTATTAAAACTGCAATTTAGTGCCCCCTCTTTATGTTTACATTTTTCGCTTTTTAATTCATTCCCGTCTATCGCTCTACTTTGACAGCAGCCCTCAAAAACCATGAAGTGTGGACAGAGACGAGTCAACAATAATACCTCTACTACAGAGCCATCTATGAGGAGTAAGGGTTTCTTTAAGAACAGTGCATCCCCATTAGTGGTATCCACTCATGTCAAAAACGCGCCGAAGATGAAAAAATGCTCTACTACAGAGCCAGCTACGAGGAGTATGCGCTTTTATTATACAGAGCCATAGAGTGCCACTCACTAGCGGTCTTCAATAGTAACAGAGCACACGCCGGATTGAAGTGAGTGCTCTATCACAGACTCATGTAGGAGCAGTTTGAAGCCATGCGTATGTGCAAGCGGCATTGACAAAGAAGCAGCGCGGGTGTTTCAAGCAAACACGAAGAAGACGTTTCAAACTCTTCTGTGATCAATAAAGCGCATTTGGTGGTTAATGGTGTGCTCGTCAATCTGGCGTCGTCACACCAGTGGAGAAGCCAGGGCAGTCTTCGTGCTCGGCACCCCTTTAGGGAGCCGACTATCAAGCCCTGAATTGCAACACTGCGTTGACACAGTGGTCCACCGTTTCAGTCGCCCCCTAATAGGCCTTTCACCTGAGCTCAATCACCTGCGAAAAAGTGCCAGAAATTGCTTGCCTCCTTCAGCTACCAAGGTCCCTGCTGCTCTATCACACATGACACTTCAGAATCCAATGATTCCTGATTTGTTTTCATGGTGACGCCCTTAAAGATGCCCAAGACTGGCTGGACCAGTTTGAATGCTGTGCGAAAGGCAACCAAAAGGTCACCCCAGAGGACAAGCTGACCAATCCGTACTATAGCTGAAAGACAACGCCCAGACCTGGTACATCAGCCGGGAAAGAAGCTTGGCTACGTGAAACGACTTTCACAACCAGATGCTTGACACCCTTACTACTCTGTACAGAAAACAAAATGCCCAATGTCTTTTGGAAGCTTGAATTCAGAAACCAAATTAGGGCGTTGCTATGTTCGCCGAGGACATGACCCATCTTCTCAGAAGGCCAGACTCCGAGATGCCGGAAGAAAGGAAGTTGCAGCATCCAATGCGAGGCGGGAAGGAGCAATTGTTTGCGGGTCTTGTGAGAAATATACCAACCCCCGTGTCTGAGTTTACCATAGAAGCCACAGCGATTACACGGGCCACAGATGATAAATAGACAGGAGCGGAAACTCGGCTCCTTCCTGCGCCGTGACTGTGTCACCCCGGAGCAGGCATCGCGGCACTGTACGGCGAAAGTCGCGACAGTGCCACCTACACAACTGCGGCCAAACTGCAGTGCCGAAGCCGCAGACACACTTGTGCTCGCCGCTCTGTGTACATAGTCCAGATGCACTCGCTAAACGAGACATCAAATCGTTAAGACGAGTTTTCGCTAAGCTGGCCAGAGCTCCTTGGGAGAGAGACCATACGGCGATCGTTTCGAGAAAGTGTCCACAATCTCTGAACAGGTTAGCCTTCCCCCTTTCAGCTTCGCATGCGAGGGAAGAAATCTTTGTGGGAGCATGTCATACAATACACGCTAAATAAAAGCATGCCGAAAGAGCTTTTCGTATTGATTGATATGTGGGGTTTAACGTCCCAAAACCACTATATGATTATGAGAGACGCCGTAGTGGAGGGCTCCGGAAATTTCGACCACCTGGGGTTCTTTAACGTGCACCCAAATCTGAGCACACGGGCCTACAACATTTCCGCCTCCATCGGAAATGCAGCCGCCGCAGCCGGGATTTGAACCCGCGCCCTGCGGGTCAGCAGCCGAGTACCTTAGCCACTAGACCACCGCGGCGGGGCGAGCTTTTCGTATTAAAGAAAAAAAAATGTACACGAGAAAACTAAACAAAGTTTATCTCGTGTTTCTGCCGACTTCCAAAGCTTGTTTTATGTTGTAACCTTCTCAGAGCGAATCATTCATGCTTAGCTACAACGACCAAACACATAAAAGGAGAACCACGCTTTTTTGCGATGTAGCTTGCCTGGAAGTGTGGAGGTTGGTAAATTCTTAATGTATAGGACGGCAGTTGTTTATATCGGCTTTGTCCCCTTTCCTTTATAGATCATGCTCTTCTTGCTTAGTTTCCACCCATTGGGACCTTCACCATCAATTATTGCTTCGCTCGCTGCCTCTCCGAATGTTTGCTTAGACTTTGGTCTTAGTTTCTTTATTAGCATGATTGGGATGCTGCCAGGGCCTGTTCATGTACTATTAGGAATTCTTTTTTCAGCCGTTTCCCACTCTCTTTGTCCCAGTGAAGCCACTAAGCTAATTGGTCCATCCTCATCTGGTACGGTGCATGCAGCGCTTTTTCGGTGTTTAATTTTTTCTGTCATCATTGTTTTTATATATTCTATTGCCTCATCGTCTTCTCGTCTGACCCCTTGAACTGTATTTATAAACATCTCTTTCATGTTTGCCTTATTATTCAGGCGAATGAGATGGTTCAAAAACTTTGCAGCTGCCTTTCTATCTTTTTTGTTTACTTCCGCCATCCATTGAGCCCCTTTTTTTCTAATGTTTTCACTGATCAAATCGGACGCTTTCCTCCTGTAGCTCAAAAACTTGTCCCACTTTTTTTTACATCATCTTCCGGTTTTCCCCTCTGTTTAGCACACCTGTGTCCCCAGGATACTTCCTGTCATCTTACTATAGCTCTTTCAACTTCCTCATTCCACAAGCTATTGGGTTTCTGTCTGCTTTTCCCGGTTGATTCGACTCGTACCTTATCAAGCTCTAACTTGAACAGCCGAGTTAGATTTGTGTACGTGCACTCTGTTTTAGTATCCTCGGTGACTATGTTTTCAATATCTTTAGTTGCTATTTTCATTTGTCTTTCTCAATAAATATTACCATGTGGTTGCTCATAATGCTGCTTTTTCAATTTCATTTTTCTTCCAAAAATCAGCTTGATACGTTTGTGATCACTACCTGAGCTTCTGGAACCCTATTCATCTATGTTCTTCAGCATTAGCCGATCATACCTTCTATGTGACGTTATTATGTCCCCTATCGTTGACTGCAGCCTTCCCACCTCCTATGTTATCTGCCCTTCGCAATGTTAGGTGCTGTTGCAAATGATTAAATTTTGCCTTGCACACATATCCATCAGAATTCTGTCCGTTGGGTCAGTATATCTTTTCATATCTTTTATGTGCGCATTCATATCTTCTAATATAATTACCTGGCACTCTTCTCCTATTTCCTCAATGTTCTTTGATATAAACTCCACCATTGCCTGGTTTTCCTCTGTGTTTAGTCCCTTTCCACAAGTATAAAAAACCCAGGAGCGTCATTCGCTATGCTACATCACATTTTAGCCATAAATGTTCCTTGCACTCCTGCTTGACCCTTTGCCAGTGTGTACTTCTATGAATGAATTCCCCAGTACCACCCTCTTTATTTCTTTATTCTTTATTCAGAAATACCCTGCTTTGCCCAAAGGCGTGTGAGCGGGGGGGTTACAGCTTTGAAAAAAAAACACAAGTCTTCGGTATGACAGCACACTTGGTCACAAGACAATTGATTCCACTCTTCTACAGTACGAACAAAAAAAGAATTAGCATAAAGGTTAGTTCTAGTCCGGTATTTTTGAATCTTAAGGTCATGATCAGACCTTCTAGACAGATAATGTGGTTGTTTAAGGTAAGTGTCTTTAATGATGCCAGTCTTCTTATGGTATATCTGAAATGACAATTTCAAACGTAATTTTCTTCTGCGAGAGGAGAGCGCTTCCCTTCCCAGCTCGCTTTTCATTTCAGTACAGCTGTCACCTCGCTTATACCGACTGAGAACGAACCTTGCCACTTTGCTGCCTTCTGCGCTACTAGAATATTCTCATGCGTAGTCCGGATTGATAGGTGGTTGTTCCATGTCCCTAAAATGTGTTTCTACAAACCCAAATACCATCGGCTTCTCCTCCCTTATCTGTTCTTCTATCTCTTCCCCTTCAGCCTATTCCTGCCACCCTGCATGTTAATATACCCTACATCTGAATTGCCTTCGCCCTCGTGGCTACGTCGATTTCTGTCCCAGATTCTACGTGTCTTAGATATTGGTGCCACTTTGGAATCGTGTCTTTTTATAATATCTGTCAAAGATTTCTAGTTGTTTTCGTTGTTACTAGCTCTCCTGGGCCCCGAAGAGCCCGCGTGTCCCTCAAAAAAGCTACTGAGCGTTCTGCAAGTCGCCAACCCACCTCATGACCTAGCCTTCTATTGAAGTGAATTCTGTCTCGCTGAAACGCACCCCACCTATCCACCTCTCTGTTTATTTCCACCACCTCAAAGCCTTTCTCTGGACTCATCCGCTATATCTATTGGTTTGCGTTGATAACCGTTCTTTTTGCAGGTTGCCGTCACGCACCGGTACGTCCGGTATCGTGCATATCACTACCTGTACCTGAAGAGAAATGGCGCGCATGTCATCGACCCCTTTCGCAACTGTGTTCGCTGGTCCCGCTGTATCTTGATTTAAGACATCATTTAAACCTCCTGCAATTATCTAGAGGTTTTATCTATCAGCTGTAATTTTGAGTTTTGCGCTTGCTTGCCGCTTTGCTGCTTCCAGCTTGCGTCCTTGGAACGTCCCTACTGCAACCCTCTTGTCACCTCTTACCATATCTTTGATTGCTTCTGTGCATCAATTTAAATTCGTGTCTCCGGCGATTATCACGTGCTGTGACCTTTCAGCTGGAGCGTCCTGCACTTGGGGGTAACTTGCAAAAGTGACGCCGGCTGCTTTGTCTCCTCCCAGCCCCACCACTACTTAGCTGAAGCTGGGCCTTGCGACCATTGAACCTGCTGAACCTATTTTTCCGAACTTGCTTGCTCTTTCTTCTCCACTGTTTTGGTTCTCAGTGACCTATCATTCTCTCCATCAGCCACTCCTTTGTTCCCCTTCTCTAGTGCCTCCTCGGCGGACTGGAGCCTTTTTCCCATAGCCCTCGTTTTCTCTTGCACTATGGCCAACGCAGTCTCCAGCTCGGTGATTCTCATCAGGAGTTCGCTCTGTGCAACCATCATTTTCTCCATGTTTCCTCGACCTAGCATTGCCTACACTTGGCATCAGCCTCCTCTTTATTCCTGTCCGAACTGGGGTCTATTTTCAAACCCACCACGCATCCTGAACAATTTACAGCTTTTTTTAACTGTGTCTTTTAGACACCAATTGTCCTTATGAAATGCCCCACTCGGTAATTACAAAACACGGCATACGACGAATCCTGCCCTACGAAAAAAAGTATAAGCTCTACTGCAAAAATTTGCGTGTTCGGTGAGCGTGCACCCTTCATGGGGTGGCAAGAAAAAAACACAATAAAAGAAACACACACACACACTTGTAAATACCTGGTGACTGACCACCAAGAAGCCGTACAATGCAATAAGTGCTACAAAGGTTTTAACTGCTGCCTTATCATAAAGCAAGCTCGAAACATGCAAAACCACGTATCTGCGCAGTAGATTGGGAGCGCTCAAAAAACACGTCCATCCACCGTTCCAGTCCAAACTTAACCTGCTGGCACTGCTAGATGGCTCTGCTGTAGAGCGAGTGCTCTACAGCAGAGCCATTGACGAGGAATAAGTGACCTTATTATACAGAGCAGCGCATCACGCATCACTACTAGTCATCTTTACACCTACCAGGGCATGCGCCCAAGGCGAGCGAGCTCTTTACCCAGGGCCATGCAGGAGGACTAAGCGTTTTTATTATACAGAGCAGCGCGACGCCCCCAACGCTCTCCACACTTACGAGAGCACGCGCCGGGTTGAAGTCAGTGCTCTATCAGACAGCAATATAGGAGCAGTATACGCTCGCATTATTCAGAGCAGCGAAGCGCCACTACCCGTCTCCCCACATACCAGAGCACGCGCCGGAGTGGAGCGACTGCTCTTCCTCACACTCATGTCGGAGTAGTAACCGTTTTTATTATTTAGAGCACCATGTCGCTACTAGCGGTCTCCACTTATACCAGATACGCGCTGGAGTGAAGCGACTCCTTTATTACAAAGTCAAATAAGAGGCGTAAGCGCTCCTATTATGGACCCCTTTTACGGAGAGGGTTTCTTCCTTTTTAGGCTGTTACAAGAGATACCTAAGCTGACGTCACAGCCTCGGCAGTGCATTTTTGTGGAGTCAGATGCAATAATAGCAGCACTAAGAGTACTATGGTGGTGCCCAGAAAGCCTTCACTGAAAATGTGTATACAGAGCCACGGAGCTCCACTCACAATCTCCAATCATACCAGAGCACGCGGACGAGTGGAGCTACTACTCTACCACGGAGCCATGTAGGAGGATTAGGGGTGCTCATTATGCGGAGCACCGGAGCGCCTATAGCGATCTCCACTCCTAATAGAGCACGCGCCGCATTTACGCGAGTGCTCGACCGCAGAGCCATGTAGGAGCAGTATACGTTTCTTTAATATACAGAGAACCGAAGCACCACTACCGGTCTCCACTCATACCAGAGAGCGCACCGTAGTGGGGTGAGTGGTCTACCACAGAGCCATGTAGTAGGAATAAGCGCTCCTATTGTACTGAGCAGTGGAACGCCGCTACGGGTCTCCACTCATACCAGAGCACGCACCAGAATGGAGTGAGTGCTGTACAGAAAAGCCATCTACGAGGCAAAAATAGTTTTAATATACAGAGCAGCGCATGGCCAGTAGAGGTCTCCACTCCTACCAGGGTATGGGCCCAAGAGCAGTGAGCACTTTTTCACAGTTTCATGTAGGAGGACTAAGCGCTTTTATTATACAGAGCAGTTGAGCGCCACCAGCGCTCTCCACACTTACGAGAGCACGCGCCGGAGTGGAGCGAGTGCTGTACTGCAGAGCCATCTAGTCCGCACTCCGAGAACTAGCGCGGCTACGACGACGGACATGGGAGAGGCCCCGGCCACAAGCGGCTTCGCGTCTAAAGGTGGGGCGAATCGCGGAGCAGTTACTACAGAAGAGAACGGCGACCGAGGCGTACATGCGACGCAGGCGTTTTCTTCTCTGGCCCTTGTTGATCACTGTGTCCCAGCTTTTGCATATATACTGAATCGTTGGCAGCTAGCCCGAATGGCTGTTTTTTCTGCGTTGTAGTTGAACGGCGCACCAGTTTAGAAACCCAGTATTGCTTCTGTGAAAGCAAACACCCTGTGAAAACCTTCGTGCTTAAATACTTGGCTGTGGCGCCCTATGTCCTGTGATTTCGAACAATATACCTACTTTCTTTTAAAAAATGGGACAGTACTATACTTTGAGTTACCGTTTATTTCTTTCCTATATTTATGCGCGATTCGTTGTGGCGTAATCAAGAAACAATATAAGCTGGTCAAGCGTATGTATTACTCGCAGAACTGAGGCAGAGTTGCCATTACTAAGTCACAAAAAATGCAGCAGTAGTTCATTGTGTCTCATTCTGCCGTTGCTTGTTCAACTCTGGGTACAAGTGCACGAGCCTCGCTAATTCAAACAAGCGGAATAATACTCACGCGCATGTGATCCTCCAAGGAGACACCAGGCTGTTTTCCTATGGGTGTTTTAATGACCGCTGGACTGGATAGAGTAAAACAAAATGGCTTGAACCCTCAATTTCAGCAATGTTGAAAGCGGAAGAACAGCCACCGGCTATCACACGGTTATGCATGCAGTGAACCACAGAAGTATTTGAGCTGGGCTACCAAAACTGAGGTCGCGATAAAACGCACGCCTTACGAAGGACTTCACTGCCTAGAAAAAAATTTGGCATGCTTACCTAAATGTTGATAGACATGCATGTCAGTGAGGGCTGTTTTGTCACAAGCGAATATGTGGCTGGAGGCTAGGTCATAATTAAAATATTTCGAAAATTGCAACATATTGATACATCACGATGCCGGAACTTTATGCTGACGAGAGTCCTAAAGTCACTTGGTGGTTTCTTTAAGGGTTGCGTGAATAAACATAACCAACAATGTTCAGTACCGTCTTAGTGCTTCTTTATTCAAATAAAAAATAACAAGGTTCAGTCATTTTACTTCTTGATACCCTTTCCACTTTATTGTTAGGACAATTTGCATACAGGCTTAATCGCTGCATGAACAGAGGGTATATCTCAATCATAATTGTGAAGCGCATTTGAATGCGCACAGAGCAACATCTGGAAATAGTTGAGTGTATGTAGTGTCTACAAGATTTCAGAACGTAAACGCTAATTCAGACTCAGTGAAAATAATGGAGCATGCAAACCGCGGCACATCTGACATTCTATTGTCAAAAAAGGTACGCGGCAAGCCTCTTTACATGGAACTTAGATCATTGCCATATCCAGACTGAATATATGAATCGCTTATATATATTCTTGGTGTTTTACTCAAAGTAGACATATACTGTTTGTTTCATTACTTATTTACGAGCTATATTTATGGCTTGTCTTTTACTTTGTAACGGCTCCTCTCAAGTATGCTGTATGGCTCTACGAGTGAATAAAGTGCATAGAAAGTCAAAGTACATGACACTTGTTAGCATGGGGCTTCCTGAGCTACCTACTCCACCAGGGTCCACCATTCGGACCAATCAACGGACGCAGCGATCAACCGACAGGATATCTGAGACAGGATGGTGTCTACTATACACAACTGCACGTACGCACATGAACACAAAACTGCACACAAGTGACGTCAGCCCAGCACATTGGCACACCAAACCAAAAGAAATAAGAATGCTAAGAGAGAGAGAGAGAAAACTCCTTTTCGCTGCTCCGCGTAAGAAAAGGGAGAGGGTAGAAAAAGGCAGGAGGAAAGGTGCGCAATAAAATAAACTGAAAAAATGTTAAAGTATCAAAAAATTAAAATCAGACGGAGAGTTTTTCGGCATGTTGACGAAGCGCATGCAGTATGTTCGGATGTCGCTGCTTCACCCCTGAGTTTTTAGTGCAGAACCCCCATGCTCTAACCACCAGACCATCGGTGCATAACTCCTCAGGTAGAATGTAGCTACTTTTTAAGGATCTTTCAAAAGCTCTAATCTTGTTAAAAAACCACGCCGATTGCTTCCTTACGAATTCCTGTGAGCAGTGAAGCGTGTTGGGAAGCATGGACCACTTCAGAAGGACCACGCAGTGTCGTTCAAGTGACTCTTAAGTCGTTCAAGTGACCCATAAGTGACTCTGCTATGCATACTGACTATGAAAATCATTAAGAAATTATTCTTGAAATATTCTTACCAAAAGCCTACTGAGTTGAAAGATAACAGTACGAGTGCACGGAGAAATACCTACAAAATTCAACCACCATGTCGCACGATCGTAACGGTTACTTTAAAATTACGCTCGACTGTGACACTAGGTTATGTGACTTTGAACTTACTCCCATGTCACAGTTCTTTTTTGTTGTAGTTGTTTCCCGGACCTGCTTGCAGGGCGTTATCAGATAAATGTATATCAACCAGGTTAAGAAACTATACAGGCGTATAATTTAGCACAGGCTACTCGTAAGGTAAGCCTACAAATATGTACCGATATTTTGTCAAGGTAAAATATTTATGGAGCTCGGAATGACCTTCTACCGGTCACTGAACTTTGAACTGTCAGGTTCATAGCTAATTTAGTTGCACGGCGTCATAGATAAGGGATCACGTACCGAGTCACCTCCAGCGATTGTTTGAAACCGGGAACACATTGTTACTCATCTATTTATATCGGCTGTTGCCCAGTCCTCTTCCTTCGGAAGAATGGTGAACGACACAGATATGTCCAGAGTGAGGTCAATGAAAGTTATCAGTCTGATCATGCAGACCACGCCTTCGAAAATAGTTCTTTTTTCTCACTGATATGAGCCAATCCTTCGGCTCCTGTAAGTCGGTCATGAACAGGCTTCTTATAACGGGCAGAAAAATAAAAACATATATAGCTATGTATACGTGCTGAATCGAGGGCATGATTACTACATGTGTTCTAGTTTTGGTTTCAGGTGCACTTCAAGCGAAGAGTGCCCGTAAGCGCACACCGAATAAAATGTACACGGCCGCTCTTGCATTCCAGTACACAATTGCCATCCAGTCGCCACGACAGCTGTTTGGAGATATTGTTTTGGCGACATCGCCCTCAATATAGCTAAATCGAAATAGAGTTGATATAAAGATTGTTAATACTTCAAACAAAATACCACTTGACGCCCCGAGGATGAAAACAACCCATGAAGAACTTCAGCGGTATAGTTATCCGCATGTTTAAACTATGTTGAATGTTAACTCGTCTTCCGACCTGTTGTACATTTGTTTGCTTTGAAAACACAAGCGCCGAACTACTAAACATCTGTCAGCCTCGTATCTTCGTGCAACGTGTCGCTTGCGAATGATATGGATAAAACCTTGAGTAAGGCGCTTAGGCGTCCCAAATTGTTTGTACGGTTTATATTTATTTCTATTCTTTTTTTAGACACACCACGGCGTAAATTATGCAAGTAGTGAAATACTAAAAGAAATAGGTCTACGCGCAATTGACCAAGTCATAAGAAAATTACTGTTTTAAATCGACTATGAAGATGATTCCTATGCTTTGATGGTCTTTCAGTTAGTGGTCACAGTGCCAAATACTTTAGGCGTCTCCGGCCTTTCGAAATTCATGCATAAACCAGAAAAAATTACTTTAAAGCGATGCTACCACACTTGTTTCTGGCTAAACATGCCCTACGCTTCTGAAACATGGTGTCTTTAGTTAATTCTGCCTCATCTAGTTTGTTCAAGTTCCCTGCAGACACGTACTTTTGACCAATGAATAATTTTGACGAATTGTAACGTTTACTTAACTTTCATCTAGGACGTACGGGTGTTGTATTTTTTTAATGGAATCATTATCAAAATTAGGCAGCCGACATCTGGTCTACATAATTAACCTTTGGCAGCACGTCGCCATACGCACTCTACTGCTACGAAAGCGGCGTAGAACGTCACAGACCTTGACGTACGTCAGAAATGCGGTGCGCAGGTAAGCAGTGAGGCGATAAGGAGAAGGCGATGAATATGAATTGAGATCTCATCCGCCGAAATATATGTGTAGTCCGTAAAAAATATACATCTTCATGTTAATGACATATAAATGTGCAAAGTATATTTAACTTACGTCACAGTGTTTACACGCACCCCGAACCGAGCATTCTCTGAAAAAAAAAAGAACAAGCGAATAAATTGCAAAATAGACGCTTGCAATAGAACCACTCAAAATATTGTACGAGTACCCTGCGCATGCGCCTCATGCTAGTGACCTCAAGGACATATCGTGGCGCCACCTACGTGACGACGTCACTCATACGATTCTGGGTTGTGTTGTCTGCTAGAACGCCACATTTCCTGCGCTTTAGCTGTAGCCACCGTGCGTGATTCCCTTTGTTTTGAAGCTCAGTGATTCAAAAAGCGGTAAGACATGATACTACGGGCAAGCAAACTACGAATTGGTGCCCCCGGTGGCACTCTCGTGTGTAATTTGCATCGTAAAATTGCAACTAAAAACCGGTGCAGCCATGGGGGACGACGCAAGTGGTGTCGCGAAAGCAAAGCTGCCGTATTCCACAACTGCTATCCTAACTGTGACGTCAAAACGATCGCAGCGCTGGCCTCTCTAAAGGAGGCCCTCGCGGCCAATACCCACAAACGCGGGAGTGATTGAGAGCTGCATAGAAAAAATTCTTTAGAAGCGAGATCCTCCGATCAGTTGATGATGACACATTTTGAGATGCGGAATTTGATGGCTCGATTAAACATGACCCATATTTTTCGAGATGAGCGCACTGTTTAAGAGCCGCAACACTGACTTCGACGTATCTCAGATTTGAAGGCATCCGCATTTGTATGAATAAGTGCACCGTAGTGCCTGTTACCAGCAATCTCTTGGCCTTGTGCCCTCTATGTATTGAAGGGAAAAGGGAGGATTTCACAGGATCCGTGAATGTTATCAGCGAAGAACTCTGTCAAGCATCCACATCTCAAACTTAAAGGGCAGGCTCAGCTTTTTGACACGCATACTGAAGCTTCGTCGCAGGGAAAAATTCACGTCATTGTTCGCTGAAATGTAGGGAGCAATCAACGGGTATCTACATTATCGTGCATCTTCCAACGCTAGGAAAAAGCAATATCCGTGCACATGATTCCAGGCCAGCTCCTTTCTATTTTTGTGGGTCTACCATGCTGTGTTTCCACGCTAGCAGCAATACTCGTATCCAACTATCACCCCCTCATGGCTTACATGTTTATCCCCGTGCACAAAGCTCACATACACCGCATGTGCAGTGCCTCCCCCCCCCTTCAATCGCACCAGCTACTCAGAAAAAACAGTGATGACACACTACTCCAAATCCTATTTATTTGCTTATTTATTTATTGTTTATTTATTTATGTACAACACTGCACGCTCTCGTGGATTGTTATAGGAGTGGGAATGCCCAATATACAATATTGAAATACAGCTCTATGTACAGATCAGCTACAAACGACGCTGAAAAATTTGAGCTGACTCACAATAACGATTACACTGGCATCAAGCTTGTTCCAATGAATAATCGCACGAGGCAGAAAGAAAAAAAAACACACATCGATTCTCGTTGCACAAGGATAATCAACATCCGAATGATTAATACGCGGTGATACTCTGGCTGTCCGATTTCGCGCCTGGACAGCTTTTCGTCTCTTCGACACAGTTGTCTCGCAACAAGAACACTATCTCAACTGTGGTTCTACAAAAGCCTTCCTGCGCACCTCAAAGCATCACAAATTTCTGAAAAGGCTCGAGTATTCTCGGCGGCTCTCAGGCACGTTGCAGTGTACTTTTTTAGATACATTGTACGATAATCGAATCGGTGCTTGCATGGACGTTTCTCTCACTGAAAATTCAGCGTCTGTCCTTTTGATGGCATTCCCATTGATCGGCGTCCAGTTGAAAACATTCCATGTCGTCTACAACTACGTTGCAAAATATACCAGCTCCTAACTTGCCTCTGTTGGAGGAGCTGTGGACCTTTCCTAATTATAATCACCAGGTAATCTGGCAACGTTCTGAGATATCTAAATAGTCTAGAAATGCCGCCAACGTTACGACGTGGATATTACAATCACTTAATGTTTTATACCACTCAAACATTTCATGGCATTTGCATGGACCATTCAAAGACATTGTTACAGCTTTACAGTAACACCTTGGACATTGTGGTATGCATCATCATCACCACCGCGCCGATTATGCTGCCCGATCTATTCTTGATCAAGCACGATCATATGCCGAAACTTCTCATCATTTATACAAAAAAGACTCTCTACGGGAACTTCGCCAGAGCACGCATGATGTCCCGCTAGCTCAACGCTAAATTAATGTGCTACTGTACTACAGCAGTAGCTTATACTACCTCTATGCATAATGAAATTGGCAGCGTCCAATAACATTTTTTAGGGTGAAGCTAAGATGCTACGTCGGCACTGCGTGGTCTTAGCGTTGAACGACTCAAAAACGGCCGATGCATGCACGTGCGTAAACCTAACATAATACAGTCGCCCGCCTCCCAAACCACGATTCACTATTTGATAATAAACGGGCATTGAGAAACACTGATGAACGGCAGTTCGCATCTAGGAAGATGGGACTCACAGTTCATCAGCCCAGGTGCACTCATCAGTCCAGCTTATCAGTCCCGGTCAAGGTGTCAATCGTTCATACGTTTATGTTTAGCCACAAGCACACACACGACATGCAAGATCACCAACTAACCCAGATGCAAACCGTCCTTATGAGCATGTGTATTGTGAGTTTTTCGGCCCTCTATGCTTTTAGCGCCTCATATACCTTCGCACGTGTACGATAACAAAACGCCGAAATATTTATGGCGTTTTCCGTCTTTTCTTCATGTTCGCTCTCCCCCACGAATCATGCGATGCTCATTTTCTCAAATAAATTGACTGATCCGGTCAGATATTGTCACAACTTTTATGAAGCTTACGCTTACTAACCGCGACTATAAGGCCAGTGTGATTACACACAGTTTGTGTGCTTCATGTGCTTATGTGCTTTATGCTTTATGTGCTTATATATATTTGCTTATATGCTTTATGTGCTTATTTAGAGTTTACTTAGAGTTTCTGTGCTATAGTTTATGAGTCCTTTCTTTAAATGAACAAAAGTACTTGCACTTTGTCTGTACAAAGCGTTTCAAGCCTGAGTATCGGCTTACTGAGCGCATCGAGCTAACCACACGTGCTCCCTTCACAGTGCATGCCTCCATGTAGAACATTCACTTCACTTACCCAGTGCCGCGCATCGCGACAGGTGATCCAGTGCTGCTTTTGCCACGCAGTAAGGAGTTGCACTATTCGCCTGCGTAGTGAGGGGGTGGAAGCTTAGGTTGGTGAAAAAGTCGTTCTTGGAAAAAAAAACACTTTAAAATACCCGTTCTGCAAGAAAAGGAGTGCATATTTCAAGTCAGTTTAAGTTAACGTAACACCAAATCCCAGCTTCAACACAATGCTAAACGTACAAAAAAGCAACGGTGCTTCAATCGAAAAATTCGGGAGATCACGCGTACCTTGGGAATTCATGCTATGCGAACCATGCGGACGGAACATGTCTGTGTTGTAATTTTTTACTGTGCGAATGGTTAAGAAGCGACGCTAAAGATGTGTAAGTTACACGCACAGACGCACGTTGACCCCGTCACACGTGTTTTGTATAACCAGTTGTTTACAGTTACGTAACGATGTCAACAGCAACATGCATGTTAGCAATACCAGAAGCGGTATGATATGCAGTGCTGGTGCACGTGAGTATGCTAGTCCTTGCCACTGCTACACCATTATACTTCAGTGTATGGTGCTTAACTACAATTTACGTTATAGCGACGTGAAGGTAGTGTCATAGGAGTTTTATCGGCGTCAAATGAAACCCGAACAGCGGCAAGCCTTCGCGATGCTTTAGTGCCATGCTCTCCACTTATCACCATGAACAGGCACACGTTTATGCGCAGACATGCCGCAAAGGATGCGCGCGACTGTCAACGGTGATAACTGGACGGCACACACTATACTATTACGAAGGCTTGGCGCTGTTCGGGTTTCATATGACGCAAATAGTACATATGTGATGTTTATAAAATTGGATGACCAGCACTGAATCAACATTTGATTTTTTCCAAACATTAGAGTCTCCTTGAAAAACAGTTTTGAGAACTACCATAGCTCTGTAGTTGCACTTGATTTTCACGCGAAACAGTGGGTTCGCTTTCTGCTGGGACCATGACAATTAACGTTTGCATTGTTTGGGGCAACGTTGCCTATGTGAGCTTTTTTTTTTCAAACTCTCTCGCGTAAAAATTACACATCTCTGTTCTCTCCGTTCCTTGATACATATAAACTGGTCATCACCTGTGGCACATACCCGCATACCTGCGCGCGGGTGTGTGCCGCACGTCTGGCGGAAAGCGTTTGATGACGCACGCGACGGGATTGTAACATTGTTCATGTCATGGCCAGTGAATCATAATAACGAAGCCATCTTACCCTGTTTAACTAATTTCAGTTTACCGCATGTTGAAGGGGTTTTAATTAGAGCACCCAGACGTCAACGGCTAAATAGATAGATAGATAGATAGATAGATAGATAGATAGATAGATAGATAGATAGATAGATAGATAGATAGATAGATAGATAGATAGATAGATAGATAGATAGATAGATAGATAGATAGATAGATAGACAGACAGACAGACAGACAGACAGACAGACAGACAGACAGACAGACAGACAGACAGACAGACAGACAGACAGACAGACAGACAGACAGACAGACAGACAGACAGATAGATAGATAGATAGATAGATAGATAGATAGATAGATAGATAGATAGATAGATAGATAGATAGATAGATAGATAGATAGATAGATAGATAGATAGATAGATAGATAGATAGATAGATAGATAGATAGATAGATAGATACTCAAAGTGCCTGCAGTACGCAAAGAAAGGCTTCTCATGTACACTGGTGCGAACGAGCCGGAGTGAACATTTATTATTAACTTCATGAGCCTTACAGCAGTCAACTCAGAGAGAACGTGGAGCGTTCAGTGCTATTAAAGCACTGAACGCTCCACGTTCTCTCTGAGTTGACTGCTGTAATTCCAGGTATTACAAGTGGTTCACTAAGTACAAGTTTAATTACAGATGTAGGGGGCTGCATTAAATCTATTGTTATATGTCCTTCATGAAAGCTATTGCTTTAATGTAAGACAGTTGCAGTTGACTCCCTTCCACGTAAGGCTAAAGGGAGAAATTATTGCTTTCGTAACTTTGAGTGAACTTTACACAGTCCTCAAGACGGCACACTTATCACAACGCTCTCAGTAAGTCACAATGGGCGAAAAATACAGGCACTGAGGATGCCGCCTTAATGTTCTCACAGCAGCTTGCCGAAACTTCACAAACATCACGGCCTATATATATGTTGTGTGAAAACGCCCAATGCAGTGATAAAGATCCTAACAATCATACCTTGGTAAGATCCGGAAACATTTACTTATTCAATGTGGCTATCATCAGCAAAGAATATTCTTACGCTCATGGGTTTACGCTGACTCACGAACGAATGGGTTTCAGTCTGACATACTACAAATAATATTTTATTGTTCATTTATTATTTATAAACACTTCACTTCTCGGAGAGCAATGGACTACACAAAAATCAGCGCTCGCCATGAAGCTGCTGGAAATAGGCCTTGTGGTGGTGGTAAGAGCTTTGTTACAAACTGCGGCTATTTGTGGCCTAAGCCTAGGCTGCTCCCGAGAAGGAGAGAGTCTGTCTCTGGAGTTTTGATATCCGTGTCGTATATGTGACTGTCTGCAGTTTAACACAAACCTTTTCGCGTTGTTGATCAACGTAGAAACAACCTAAAAAACAACAAAGCTGAAGCCTAACAACGACCTAAAAACAACCTGCATCACCCTAGCTACGTCCTAGAAGAAATTTAGAAGCTACTCAATTGGTGTTCAGAATTTTATTGTATCGGCGTTTCAAGCCTTTCGCATCTCAATGGAAGCATCGTAACTTATCACTCGTACTTACCGCTATTGTCGACGCCACGCTTGACACGTTCACAACGTTACCTGCAAAACATGGGTTTTCAGGAAAACCAGCACGCTCATACGCCCCGATCGATAGCTAGATTAGATCTTTGTCAGCTAATGCAATGTGGGGCTCTTTTTATTGT
The DNA here is from genome assembly GCF_043290135.1 of Rhipicephalus microplus. Lineage (NCBI taxonomy): Eukaryota > Metazoa > Arthropoda > Arachnida > Ixodida > Ixodidae > Rhipicephalus > Rhipicephalus microplus. Next base: position 207,786,366 of record NC_134702.1, read on the forward strand.
TGTTTCTGCCCACTTCACGTATACATCATCGTGCTATTAAGGCACACTGATCAAAATGCCGCCTGCACCTTCCCACGGGGGGAACTCGAGTAAATGCGTTGCAGAGTGGGGAGGAGGGGGGAATTATCGCGGGAATGTTGTGGAATTCAGCATGGTTTAGGAATGTCTAATTGTTATTTTGCGTGTAATATTCTTATTTACTGAATGAAGTAGAAGCGTTGCCTTCGACTTCAAGCTATACCCAAGTAAAGACGCTCTTGACTGAATTCCGAACGCGCGATTTAGTGCCTACATTTACGAGGTGGCCAGTGATCGGTTGTGCAGCGTGAGCAGTGGTTCTGTTATAATCAGGAGCGGCCTGCGTTGCCTGTGTCGGCCCTGCGAGGTGAGAGAGGGGGAGGGGAGCGACAGTTCTGCGGAAGTGTTCCTGGGACGGCACGAGACGCGAGCATGGGCAAGGTGGACGGCGCCACCACTGACGCTGAAGCACAACATGATGCGACCAAACATTTTCCGCTTTTAATGTTATTCTTACAAGCAAGATTTATTCGCAGTGGGTCTTGCTAACGCCGTACAGAGCGCACAGTCATGCAGGCCAACGGGGAAGCTCTCGAGTCCAACCGAAAACAAGCAAGTTGTCGTTTTTCTCCTTTTGGGTGTCATTTCGGTTGTGCCGGAGCGACTATTCAATATATTTATAATAATAATATTATCTTATGTTTACGTCCCAAAATCACTACATAGAGTGCCTTGATGCCCCACTATATGATTATGAGGGACACCTACTGAACAGCTCCGCAAATGTTGACAATTTGGTATTTTTTTACGAGCGTTGACATCGCAAAGTACACGGGTCTCTACCATTTCGGCTCCACCGAAGTGCGACTGCTATGGCCGGGATCAAACCCGCGACCTTCGAGTCAACAGCTGAGGATCCCAGCCACTGATCCACCGTGGCTGATTGAGGCACTTTGAGGTTCCGCAGTGTGTGTGTGCATGTGGTCAGGTACACGCTGCACACATATTATAATAACTGTGTAGAGCAATGAGAAAAAATGAAATCTTGGGACGACAAACAAGTCTTAGGACCGGAACGCGGACATAACTGGCCCTAAAGAAAATAAAAGGCACTATAAGTTGAATACCAGCCTTTTACTCTTGGTGTTGAGCAGCTTCGCGTGAAGATCAAGTATCCTTATTATTATTCCCGTATTCACTTTTTTTCTAGTCAGTTATCTCAGTTGATCAATTCTAAATTGTGCGTGCATGACTTCTACCATGCAGTTTTCTTCAATATTCACTAAAGGGACTCTGGCACTGTGACAGTTCCGCCACCATGGTAATGATGGGCAAAAAACAGATTTTCTTAATAACCTTCGTGCTTGTGGCTTCGAGCGAACTTGTGGCTTTGTTTATTGTTGTGCTTTGACATTTGTTATGGATAAAGGAATAGAAGATAGTGAACTTCGTGAGCAGCTTCAATTTAATGAGTCCAAAAAGGTGAAACTTGCAAAGTGGAACTGCTCAAGATTCGCGTAACTCCGTCTCGCGACAAAGCAGATTCAGGTCACACGGAGACTAATGAAACCAAAATAGTGAAGTTTAGAATTTGTGCACTAGCCATCATTCCCACAATAGCTGAAGCGCCACGCGTTTCAAATCCCGTAGGAACTAGCGAAAGAGTTCCCTCTAGTGTGTTTAGAGTAAACTCCATGATTCCGACCAGCCTGACGCCGAGCGTAACTCATGTTGCTAAAATACTCGGAAGCGTGTGTGTTTTGAAACCGCACCTTTGGTTTGACGCAAATGTGGCATCGCGTATTTTATCATCAAGAGTGGACCGCGAAAATTTGTTTCCCAGGCGAGGTTGTAGTCATTCAGAGTAGAACTTTCGAGGGTCCTTGGCATGGGTATCCCTGCGTTGTTCACCTACAATAAACGAGACAAAGACAACGCATTCAATTCAAGCTCGCAAGTTTGTTTTCTTCTCGCATTGGCTAAAATATATTTTCAGAAAGGGAATATACGGTAATTTTTGTGTGATTTACAGCTCCAACAAAGATAAACGCAAAAAAACAAGTACACAGACGCCGTAGTCATCAAACAGCCGAGTGAATTCAGCCCATTAAGGCGTAAATATATATAGACGGTCAATGTGACTCCCGTTGACATTTATGTGCGTACGCATACCATTAAAATATAAGTGATACCTGCTACTTGTCAGCGCCGTGTTTAAATTGTTTGCCTGCATCCTACTGTTTAGATTTGAGTTCATCGCTGGAGTACTGAAGTATTCGATAAATTGTGACTATGGCAGCAATATACAAACAAGAACTATGTCCTGTCACTACACATTCTCTCTGGGGATTTACCACACCCAATAAAACAGCGGAAGCAATTATCTAGCACTAATCCTTATTAGTGTCTTAGCAAAAGCATATGTAATTGTGCCTTATCTGGCTGTACATGAGAGTAACGATCGTAATGGCCTTGCAAATATATTCCGACCAATTTTATCTTCGATGACACGCAGCAGCTGTGATCTAAGCTTCGTGATTCGTTGATTATAATAGCGCGCACACGGAACTTTAACAATGCATTTATATTGCTGCATTATTTACGAACAACGTCATTTATTATTCATGTTTATTTATAGCATTTTCAAGCGATTATTGCTGGCATAAAAAACAGCTGCTGACATCTGCAGATTATAAAGGGAAAGTTACTAACAATTTTTATTATGTGAAATGAATAAGTATATATTTTCAATGGCTCTCCTATCTAATTATAAATTTCAGATGCATTCATTCACGGTGCTTTGCGCTAGATACTTTAAATACTGAAGCCACAGGAGGCAGCTGACTGAGCTTAAGAACCTAAAGTAACTGAGTGAGTAGGCCTGGAGATGCATCATGTTAATATAGATTTATGTTGTTGATCTCATAAGTAAACCTGCACTAATATACTCAGCAGGTTCTCTGAAGGTTAAAAAAATTCACAACATATCAACGGAATGAATGGTTTTGATTGGGGCAAAGCGTCTGTGTGTCCGTCCGTCCGTCCGTCCGTCCGTCCATCCATCCGTCTTTTATATGAAATCATCAACTATACGCTACCTCTAATGCCATCTAGCTATATCATTTCTAATAACATATGCCCACAACGCCATCTAGTGAGTAAATCTTAAAACTAACTACAAGTGGCTACTACTGCCGCATACTACTACGAGGGACACGATCCACACCTCAAGAAGCTTCGTCCCTAAAATTGAGTGTACTAAATGTCACTGTACAACGCACACTATGTCTGTCTCCAGAGAGAAAAAGCATTTGTTGCGAAGATGGATGCATCATCACATTTTTATTAGCTTTAGAGGAAGCGTGGCTGTGACGATGAATACGGTGTTGCAATCGGCAGACATGAGGGTATTTTTTTTTCACTTGCAAAGAGATCGAAACAGTGCATCACTTCTGCAGTATTTCGAAATGAAATCTCTAGATCATTGCTGAAGTTTACCTAATAAAACCATTGCTTGGTGAGCTCAGTAAATGGGCGCTTTCTAACAAAATACGCAAAAGGGGCATGCCTTTCATGCAGGCTGCATTTTCGTCAGGAATGATCGTGCATCATATACTCCGTACGAGTGTATATGAACTTCTCTTTCACTGTGTATGGCCTGAGGCGCATACGTACTTTAAGATATTCTAAGCGGATTTTGCAACTTTCAGCATGTCTATCTACCTAGCAGTCTACCACTTTGTGCTCTCCGGACGGTACTGGTAACGAGATTTACACCAAAACTGATATGACTTTGCATGACTGCATGACGAACATAAACGACTGGTCATAATAGAAAAATCATGACTTACGAGTCAAAAAGGGCCATGGCCATGCCACTTCAGCAGCCGTTTTGTTAACTTGATATATATTAGGATTGGCATGACGAGACGTTTCAGCATTACTTATAGAAACTACAGGTTGTTATATGAAAACTACGACGTGCATGTTATATGCAAAATGACACATATGTCATGCTAATTATGTGTTCGTGGCTGTTTCGCTAGCTTGATATGTACCAAATTTTGTGTTGAGTGATGTGACGGTATTCTCGACGCCAACTTAGCGCTCGCCATCTAACGGCCATGCCTGAAAACGGCGCTAACAGGGTCAACTTCGAGAAGATATGTGTTACCACGTAGCGCGCGTTGAGAAGCGGTCGCATAGTCCGTGTATTTATACCATGCTACACGCGCGAACCCAAAAAACAACGATGTACGAAGAAAATTGGAGTGTACCGCAATGTCTGGCAGCGCCATGGAAAGACGAATAATAACGTATTGTTCCATTACTTCCCGAACGATGCAGATAACGCGCGACGAAGAATGGTGCAAATCAGACTTTTGCATTGGAAAAAAGGTGACGGACATTACGGTAGTTTGCTCCAATCGTTTCGCGGACAATGACTGAATTCTCCTTGGTGAATGCACCATTACATAGAGTGTGTGCATTCTTATCACTATTGGGGCATAAGCACAGAGTATACTTTCGTCTATATAGGAGGAAGACGAAGTGATTCCCTTTTTGGAACACATCTTTCGGTCTGTGCTGTATTTTCTGCGTTCCACAGCGCAACAGTGGGGTCTCCAGCCCCCTACATCGCGGTCATGGATGTACGATCCCCGGAGATCCCGCCCGGTACCAGTTCATCCACGGGCATTGCTTCAAAAAAGCGTGGCAATCCATCTAGTGAGAGCGAGGACACCGAGCCGTACTCTGCATCAGACTACGAGTCCTCGGAAGACGGCTTCGAACCTGTGCTCTACCGCAAGGCCAAACGAAGAATCATGAACGCATCATCGGCATCAAGTACAGCCACTGTGAGGACAGCGCCTCAGCGATGGCCTCACTCCATTCTGTTTGTGCCACAGACTACTACTGCAAATCTACGCTTCCTCAACAGGCAAGCACTGTCCTTGTACCTTGAAAACATTGTGCCTAACGAGATTAAGGACATCAGGATAAACACGAAGAAGAATATTTTGGCAATAGACGTGAGGAACCCGAGTGCACTGAACACGCTACAGCATGTGTCGGAGCTGGGAAACATCAAAGTCCGATCCATCATACCAGCGAATGGTGACACCGTAACAGGAGTTATCTATGACATAGACACGGAAATCACCAATGAAGATCTTCCTGCACTGATAAAACCAGTGAGCGAAAACAACGTCATTGTGCATGCTGGTCGCCTAGGCAACTCTCGTTGTGTGCGATTAACATTCAAGGGCGACTGTCTTCCCTCTTACGTGAAAGTTGGCCATTTCCGTCACCAGGTTCGCCCATTTATTCCGAAGCCTATGCAGTGTTTCAAGTGCCAGAATATTGGCCACGTGCACGGCGTTTGCAGAAATTCCGCAGTGTGCCCCCGATGCGCTGAACAACACTCAGAAGACGACTGTAATGCAACTACGTTGAAATGCCCCAACTGCCAAGGCGCTCACAGCGCTTCCTCCAAGGACTGTCCTCAGATTAAGAAAGAGATTTATATTCTGAGGCAAATGGTGCGAGACAACTCGACTCACAGAGAAGCTGCGCAAAAAGTAAGGCGAAGGCGCCGTCATCGTCGAAGGTCCTCACGAAGGACAGTTCAAAATCTGACGACAAAGTCAGAAACTCAGGTGAAATCGACAGGCGCGGCTCCTAGCACGGCAAACATCTGCGCTGAAAGAGAAGATGCCGGAAGATCTCTCTCTCCAAAGGAATGGCCACTCCTTCAGCCTAGACGATCTGTTGAGCCTCAACAGAAGCCGCCTACACGACCTGTTGAGCCTCAACAGAAGCCACCTCAAGAACAAGCACAAAATGCTGCAACAGCCGGGAAGCCAGATCATCGCGTGATGGTGATGCTAAGATCATTAGTGGACACCATTCGCATGTTGTTAAACGACATGAATACACCGTCAGCCAAAAGTGCCCTTCAAGTACTGGACGCGCTTAGTCCAGTGCTAGCAGCCCTAGAGTAGACCATGGCTAACCCACCACTGTCTTTCAAGGATGAGGTTCGTAAAGCAGCAATACTGCAGTGGAACGCCAGGGGACTGAGATCGCGCATTGGTGACTTTCGTCAATTTGTATACGTCAATATGTTTCCCGTAATCGTCATCTGTGAGCCGAACTTATCGAGTGCAATACGACTCTCAGGATACGAACCTTTTATGTCGTCTACTGTTAGTGAAAGCAGCAAGGTTCTGGTGTACATTCGCCGAGACCTCACTTACATCTTTCAACCTGTACCACCTCATGACGGAAACCAATACGTATGCTTAAGAGTGAAAAAGGAGGCTCAACATCACAGTGGTTGGCGCATACCTATCACCATCAAGCCGTTTCGATCAAAAAAGACTACGAGACATCATAGCGTTAACTCCTGACCCGTGTGTTATCATCGGGGATTTTAACGCTCATCATACATTATGGGGAAGTCAGAATACCAACATGAAGGGCAGAAGCTTGGTGTCTTTTGCCTCCAACAACCAACTTTGGTTACTGAACGACGGCAGTCCTACATTTTTACGTGGCTCCACATACAGTAGCTGTCTCGACTTGGCTTTTGTTTCGCGAAGCCTAGTGAAACATACTGAATGGTTCACAGATATAGAAACGCACGGGAGTGATCACATTCCAACATACGTCAAGATCAGAGGATTGTCACCTCCTAAAGTGCGCGACATGGTTAAAAGAGTGGACTGGAAAAAATTTCAGTCTCGTATGGAAGACCTATGCCAAGAACACATATCCGATTTACAAGAGGCCATCCAGAGCACTGTAAAAGAGACTGTGTGTACGATCCCATGCCCTGCAAGATTCATGGACATCGACATAGAGCTGGAGCGGCTTCGAGCCTTGCGACGACGAGCTGAAAGAAGGTACCGGCGCACGAAGGACATAGAAGATTTACGGACTGCTAGACGTATGCAGAAGAAAATCAAACGTCGGTTAGACAAGCTAGCATTCCAACGCTGGGTTACTTTCTGCGAGTCACTCGACCCTCGTAAGCCTTTATCGCACATATGGACGACGGTTAGAGGTTTGCGGTCATCGCCTATTCAGAAGTCACCATTCAAGGCCTTAGCCCTTCACCAAAATCGACCAGATGTGGACGTTGCTGAAGAGTTCTGTGCCGGATTATCAGGGCAAACTACAGCCATCAGCAGCTCACCACTTTCGAGCAGTTGTCCACCACCACGTGATCCCTCTATGGACTTCCCGTTCACCATTCAGGAGCTCAAAGCAGCACTCGCTTCATGCAAACGTACCTCTACACCAGGACCTGACGGAATCTCCTACAGAGCCCTGTGTCATCTGGGTGAGCGCGCGAGAATAGCTCTACTTCAGCTATATAATGATTGTTGGCTAGAGGGCACTGTCCCCTTAAGTTGGAAAACTAGTCGTCTAGTACCATTATTGAAACCTGGCAAATCACCATTGGTACTCTTCTCCTATCGCCCGATCGCATTAGCCAGTTGCGTGGGTAAAGTGATGGAGAGAATGATTCTCGGCCGACTCGAGTGGTACTTGGAGTATCATCAGATCTACCCAAATGCCATGGCTGGCTTTCGACGTGGTCGATCATCGATCGATAACGTCATCGACCTAGTCACGTACGTTGAACACGAGAAAGGCCATAAGCGTCTTTGCGCCTCTCTGTTCTTTGACGTCAAAGGAGCCTATGATAACGTGACACATGAATCCGTCCTTGCCGCACTAGAAGAGATTGGAGTGGGTGGCCGAATGTTTAAGTGGATACGCAGTTATCTCCAAATGCGATCCTATTTTGACTGGGAACACGTCTACACATTTCAGTTGTCGTGGCGTCCCTCAGGGTGGTGTACTGAGCCCCGTGCTATTCAATATAACACTAATCGCTCTCCATACGCACCTACCAAACAATATTTATCTATCAACATACGCTGATGACATCTGCATATGGACATCTCCGGTAACTCGCCTGCAGTTACGAGCGAAAATACAGAAAGCTGCTACTTCAACTGCTTTGTATCTACGCAATCGAGGCCTGGAAATTTCCTCCGGAAAGTGCGCTCTTCTGGCATTTACGCGCAAACCCATGTCGAATTACAGAGTGTTAATTAACGGTCAAAATATACCATATCCTCGATCTCACAAATTTCTGGGTGTCATAGTCGACAGAGACTTATCATGGAGCCCTCATGTGTCGTATTTGAAAAAGCGATTGACAGGCATATGCCATCTTTTCAAGTTTCTCGCTGGAAAGACTTGGGGAATGCAGCCTAATGCTATGTTACGACTGTACAGGGTGCTTTTCCTTGGCTTTTTACGATACAGTCTGCCTGCATTATCAAACGCCAGTAAAACAAGTCGGCGCATGATACAAAGCGTTCAGGCACAGGCGCTTCGAATATGTCTAGGTCTGCCTCAGGGTGCCTCAACAATGGCGACTATAGCTATAGCCAAAGACCACCTCGTGCAGACCCATATTGAAATTGAAGCTTTGAGGATACACATAAGGCATGTGGGCCGGAATCCCCATCACCACCTAGCCTCTCTACCAGTGGATAGACCTCATACTTTCTTTTGTAGAACAATAACTACACATGGTGACTTCCTACCAACTGGTTTTACGCCCGCGGCGAGACCTTCAATTCCTCCATGGTGCCTCAAACAGCCAGTCATCTACCTGACAATACCAGGCATCCAGAAAAAAGGTGGTTTGTCAATACCAGCCCTCAAGCAGCTCGCATTACTTCTGCTTTACGAGAAGTACCAAGACTGCACCCACGTCTACACCGACGGCTCCGTCCTGCCAAACAGCTCAACTGCGGCGGTCGTTATTCCAACGCACGCCACAACCATTAAATTCAGGACAGCTCATGCAACCACAACAACGGCAGCAGAGCTTGCAGCGCTTTGCGCTGCGCTGCGTTTTATTAACGACCAAAGCACGCAACGGTGGACGATTTTTTGCGACTGCAAGGCGGCACTGCAGTCACTTCTGTCAAATTTACGCCGTGGTCCACACGAGCAGTTGGTATTTGAAACAGCAGAAATGCTACACCACATAACAGAGAAAGGGCACCACGTTATATTTCAGTGGTTGCCAAGCCACTGTGGAATTATCGGTAACGAACGAGCTGATCAAGCAGCCCGTTCAGCCCATACAGAAGACAACGACCAGTCAATACCTTTATCAAGAACGGACGCTGCTAGGAGGCTCCGCATGCTTGCTCGCCAACGCTCCATGGCTCTTTGGAATGAGCCTCTCTTTACGCATGCAAGATTACGATCCCTTGATCCAACGTTAAGCATGCAGCTTCCAACAAAAATTCGACGAGGCGACGCTACTACTCTGTGCAGACTATGGTTGGGAGTCGCGTTTACCCGTGTGTACGCGTTCCGCATAGGTATGGCCGACACCGCCGACTGTGCACACTGCGGAGATGAAGAAACAATTCGACATATACTGTGTGACTGCCCGAAATACAACCTGGAGAGACAACACCTTTCTAATAAACTAAACAGGTTAGATGACCAGCCGCTGTCAGAAGAAAGGATATTGCGCCATCGTCATGACTCATCGTCACAGAAGAAAGCCGTGCAAGCGCTACTGGGCTTCTTACGAACTACTGGCCTGTCGGAACGCCTCTGAGTGAACTGATTTTGTGTGTGCGTGTGTGTCGGTGTTTTTCTCTTATTTATTTTTTTAACTCCCCCTTTCTCTTTCAACCCCCTATTCCCCAACCCCAGTGTAGGGTAGCATACCGGATACTAGCATCTGGTTAACCTCCCTGCCTTCCTCTTTTCTCGTTTCTCTCTCTCTCTCTTTTCGTCTATATAAGCAAGTGCTTTAGGAAATGAGATGCGTTACATGTGTGAATATTTATTCGAATATGCTTGTTGCCTGAGCAAGTCGTTGTGGTACGCTCTCAAATTAGCCTGCTGTAATCCTCCCTCTCGAACATTTTTTATTGCGCATGTGCGTATACACACGCACACACATTTGCGCCCTGGGGTCTCGCGTGCGTGAATGCTTGATCGTGCGTATTTATTTATTTATTTATTTATAATTTATTTATTTACATATTTATTTATTTATTTATTTATTTATTTATTTATTTATTTATTTATTATACCTCAAATGCTTCAGTACGAGGTGTTACATGTGGTGTGGGCTGCGGTACAAAATTCTTTCAATGTGGGTTTTGAACAGAACTTGGCTTGTGTGGTGCAGGACGTCAGGTGGAAAATCATTCCAATCCTTTAGCTGTTTGAACAAAGACTGAGCGAAGGTGGGCAGTTGTGCGGGTATGCGCAGGATAAACAGTGTTGCGGTGGGTAGTACGAGAAGAGATTCGATGTGCGGGCAAGAGACTGGATACGTCAGACTATGAATGAAAGAATTTGTGACAAAGGGTTAGTCTAGCGGCCTTGCGTCGCACTTCTGGATTCTGAAGTTGGTTGGTCTTTCAGATTAGTGAGACTAGAGTGATATGATTATTCAGAGTAAATGAACCTTGCTGCCCTATTCTGATAAGATTCCAACATTTTAGGTAGATTAGATTGGTGTGGGTCCCAAACGATGCAAGCGTATTCGAGCGTACTAAGGCTAGGTAGGCTAAACGTTTTACGGGAGGAGGGACAAGGTGTAAGTTTCGTCTGAGGTAGCCGAGAACTTTATTTGCTTCGTTACAGATGTTTATTATGTGGGGTGTCCAATTAAGATCGGGAGTTATATTTATACCTAAATACCTATAGGAGTCCACGGAGACAACTTAGAGCCGAAAATAAAGTATGTTGGAGCCAGGTCATGTTTCCAACGGTGAAAGGTAATGTCTCCTACGGTGATATATTGTCACGGGGTCGTGACGTTGACGAAGTGAGCAGACTAGATGCTAAGAGGCGACTGTTTGTTCGGCCGAACTGGAGGCAACGAAACTGAAGTTCAGATTAAGGCACTACACGGGCACTGATAGTGGCGAACAGAGCGTCGGTCGCCGATCTACTGACCAGCGGTCAAGCGCAACGGCATTTATACTTGTGTCCTCGAATGTTCTAGCCTTATGAATGATGTTCGCGCAAGATCTCGAATAATCTCGAGTGGTCGCGCCTTGCGGACAATTTTAGTGGAACTATTCACAATGACAGCGAACTTTCTCGAACAATGAGCAGCGATTCGCGCTGTTTTCTCGGAGCGTAGCGCTGCCGGCGGGTGAACGATATGGCGTCGGTGGTGGTGGCGCTAGTGTCTGGTGACGAAAATATGGTGGCGCAGCCTGTTAACGTGCACATGGCGGGAAAATGTTGAGTCAGGCTAGAGCAGCGTAACTCATGGCTTGTGGCTCAGGCTGCGCTGGTTCGGGTGTGCGTAGATATTGCTGGACTTCCTGGCATACGACATCGGTGATCCGACCCACTGTATGATGCCAGCAATGTGCTAAGCTCTTCCCGTAATATGGATCTGATGGTCTTGCGGAGGTCGTCGGTGCTGAGAGCTTGAAGTTCGGCGTAGTTTTCTGTCTCGAAGCGGTGATTGTACTGCTTCGTCCTCATCTCAAGTGCCTTTTCTATTTTTGCGGCCTCCATCAAGAATTCGTCGACGCTCTTGGGTGGGCTGCGAAGAAGCCCCGCAAACAGCTCCTGTTGACAAGTTGGATGAAGAACCGGGGCTTCTTGTCCTCAGTCATGGCGGGTTCAGCGTGACGAAACAGGCGGGTCATTTATTTCATAAAATGGAAGAAATGACCCACCTGTTTCCAGACCCAGGACTCCAGAAATGCCCGGGTCTCCAGAAATGCAGCTGCCTTTTGTACAGTTAGCTACACTGGCCTCGCTGAGTCAATTTCGCGTGGCACTGGTCTGCGCATGCGCAATGATACTCCGCCGTCACCGCCACGCATGGCTCGCCGCCGGTGTGCACGCAATTCGATGCGCTGCGCAGACGATCAGTGGTGTCACGCACCGGAGCCGGCACCTCCCTCGCACTCGGCCGTGGCCGCGCGCGACTCACCGCCGCCGGTGTGCGCTTTCCAGAGGAGTGCGGTCATAGCCTTGGTAGACATATGGACGCCGGCGCGCGCGCCTTCCCTGTGCAGTCGCCACCTGACACTGCGCTGGAGCCGCTTGATAGCGCCTCTGACTGGCGTTTGCCACTGTGGTATAGCCATGGAGAAGGAGAGTGCAAATGCTGCTCAACGGTCCATAGAGCGGAGAAGCTTAACTCATCAGATCCCGAAGTAGTTGCCCGGCAAAATAAATATACATGTGCCACATAATACGTATACCGTGTGTGTGTCATTGGAACAGCTGTAAGCATGATAATCAAGCTAATTCTAGACAATCAGGAAAGCTTTCCAGAGGAGTGACGTCATGACCTTAACAGACACATTGGCGCCAGCGCGGGCGCTGCAAAGCTATCACAGAAAGACAGACAATTCCAAATATCGTGTTGGGGCCATAGAGACGGCAGCGTGTTACTTCACTGACCACCGAGCCGTCTTTGTGGCAATAGTGAAGCTACCTGGACGTTGAGCAGATAATATACATGTGCCACATAATACGTATGCCGTGTGTGTGCCATTGCAGCAGCAGTAAGCATGATAATCAAGCTAATCCTAGACACTCTGGAAAGCTAAGAATAATCAGGTGAACCTTTGCTAACGATACGTATATCTTGGCGTAGCTGAGCCAAGCCACTGCCATTTTTATTTCCGGGTGACGCTCGTAAAATCCTCCAGGATTGCGCCATGGAAGAGGTCCCAATATTGAAGTGCAGACTTCCTATTCTCAAACTAGGTCTTTGTCGCGTCTCCCAAGCAGACGTAGATGCGACAGAGCTTCTCTTCTGAGTACCGCTTGTTCAAGGCGGCCACTCAGTCGTACGTCTCCAACCAGGTCTTCAGTTCTTCAAATTATGATCTGCGGAAGATCAGTGGCTCCCTTGGCTACTGCACTATAACCATGTGGGCGTTGGCACAGGAGCTGTCATTGTCACAGTAGTGGTGGTGGCCGTGGGCTAGCAAGTGTTATTGCGTAAAGTCCCGTACTCTGGAGATAGCCTTTATCGCCGGCGGCTTGCTCGCAAGCAGACCTTGGCGGGGATGCTTGCTTAACAGTTGGGGTTTGGCTTTCGAATGGAAGGGAGTGTTCGGTACATGTGGACGGAAAGCACCTCCACCAGATGTGTTGGGGTCATGACGTGAACAAACGGAGCAGGCTTGACGCTAAGATGAGAGTGTTTATTCGGCTAAACTGGAGGCTAAGAAACTGAAGGTCAGGTTACAGCAATACACGGGCACTGATAGTGGCGAACAAAGCATCGGCCGTCGATCAACTGACAAGTGGCGAAGCGCGGCAGCATTCATACATGTCTCGTCGCTGGTTCCAGCCTTATCACTGGTCTTCGAGCAAGATGTGGAATAATCTCGAGTGTTCGTGCCTTGCGGACAACTTTAACAGAACGACCTACAATGATCGCGAGCCTTTTCGAACATTGAGGAGCGTTTTGCGCTGAGCATTCCTGACTCAGGCTTTGTGGGCGAAAACCAAATCAAACAAAAGTGAAAATCAGATACGCCCGTGGTAATATGCCCGCGAATTCATAGCACGCGTAGTGTGCGGGCATATATCTGCTTTGAATATCAACTACTACCAACATGAACGAGCAAGTGTTCGTAAGCACATGACCTTATTTATCAGTAGCATAACAACATGGATCGGCAAATGAAAAGAAAGAAGCACTCCTATTACATCCAAATCTACAATTTCAGTTATCTGAAAAGGCAGTGGCCCAGGCATAGCTCCGCTCGATATTCCAGTAAACGGCATGCGTATTCAACTATTTACGGGCAACGGAAGTCAGTAAGATACGTGCAATCGGCAGGATGAGTCGCAGCCTAGTTATCTGAAAAGCAGCCTGTAGCAGTTCATGGCAACGCGAGGCAAAGCGTCTTTCGACGAGGCCCTCTACAGACGAGGTTGGAGCAGAACAACTTAAAAAAAAATCCGACCTGGCCCGATGTCTGCGCGCACAGAGCATATATTTCCGCTGTTTTGGTAACAAGATATCTTATGACGATGAGGTGGTACGCTGCCAGCACACTTTCACTTTGGACAAAGCAACGCAGTCCGGCGCCACAATCAAGAAACTTCTGCACAGCGCCAAGCGAAAGTGCCACGTTAGGCGCAGCCATTTTTTACCAGTGCTGCCAGCATACGCAGCGTATTCTGGAGTTCCGAAATAAGAAAATAATTACAAGTGCTGACATAACCATCTTGACATGGTTTTAATATACACCATGTTTGAAGTTGTACGCTGAAATCTGGTTTAGTTGTTCAATATACAGCACAACTGCTATGACGTGTCTTGGCTGTATGGTGAAGATAAATGAAAAACCATGACTTCCAAGTGATGTAAATGATCTATATGCCACGCTTAAGCCGTGCTCATGGTTTCTCCACTTTCTTGATATACGCCTCATTTGGTACTGCGTGACGCGACTATATCGCGACCACAAATGACAAATAATGGCATATAATGTACAGCATGACTTGCAAGCCACGTTTATAGTGCGCCCGCCGCTAGTTCGCTGATTTGATATACACCAAATGCGGTATTGTGAGACCTGGCTGTACGAAAAACATGGGCAAGTCGTAACCTGAGAGTCTTGCCGTGCATGTAAGGTACAACGTCATCTGCACGCCACGCTCAAGGGGCACTCTTGACTATTCAGGTAGCTTGATATGCATCAGAATTAGCGTTACACAATGTTATTGTACGACAAATAAACATGCATGTTGTGTCCTACAAAGTTCATTATCACATACGTATTATGTACATATTGATTTGCAACCTGCCGGCTGCTTCGCATTACATCGACTCCTACAATGCGGGAAATCTGCCAGTTATTCGCAAGTATAGGGATTTTACCGCAAAGTGCTCAGAGTTGTTTAATGTCGTGCAATTTTCTCGCACTAGCAAAAAGTCACATCAGCTATAAATCAAATTGGTCATCGTATGTCTTGCTTTTGCTTTGTATTAGCGAATAAATTGATGTATACAACTGAGAAAAAAATATGTCTTTCGCATTCGACTTGCTTTAGGCGAATGCACTAGCAACATGAGACTTTACTACAGTGACTTTATTAGTACATTACGTAGCTAATGGTCTTATTACTGAGAATTTGTCTAAAATCCTACGCGTTTATTGTGCCTTATGCAAGCATTTAGGCTTCAAGAAAGCGATGACGAAGAATAATGTAGACTTCCTTTATCGTTTTTTTTTTGTAGTATTCACACCGAGATGTTAGCATGTGTATGACGAAATAGCTCAAATCAAAGCTTTGCCTTCTAACTACGTTATCGGCTGCAAGTGATTTCATACGGTAACGCATACGAGCCTTCCGTTCTAGCTCACGGTCTTCGCCCGTCACCAGCGATTCTGTGATTTCCATGTAAAAGTTGTTTCTGTACAAATTTTTAGTCACGTTGGGCTTCACCAGCTGATTATTCTCTAGCGAGCAGCAAGTCAACAAATATAAAATGGATAACCTTCCCGCTATTCGACAATGGCCTCCCTCTCCCATTAGTTCATTAAGGTGTTCCAGTACATCAAACCAGTGGTCGCACGTTTTCGTTTCACTGACACTCCTGATCAAGCATAAAGCTATAATTCAGCATTAATCTCGTGCCTGTGTTTTGTGGCATCTCGGACATAAATTTGTTTGCTCGCTGCAACGTATAATACGCCATTCTAACATGCGATGCACTAAGGCACCTTCTCGATTTCGACTTTATAAACTACATGACACCGACGGTGACGATGAAAAACCGTCTAGACTTCTTATACAATTACTATCACAATAAAAAAGACGAAGGAGCATGGACTACGTACTCACCAGTATGTCGATTTGCCCAAAGTGCTCTGCGGTCTTCTCGACTACAGCGCGAATGTCGTCCTCGATCGTTATATCTCCGGGTGCTACAATAACCTACAAAAATAATACCAGAACAGTCCTATGTAGAATAAAAAACATAACTACGTTATTACATCACGCGTCTAAATCATTCTAAAGCCGCCAGGCCTGCGCATAACGCGCAGCACTGTCACCCTGAAAACAGAAAAACTGGTCCTTCGGAGCCTCTTTTAATATTCTTTGGTAGCTGCTGCAAGCACACTTGCAGGGTACCCATTGAGATATTCATCATCGTGTAGTAGACATGCATGATGATGATGATCATGACGCCTTAAACATGGCTCTACCTCACTCAGGGGGATTCACTATGCCATTCATCATTATTTTAGAAACGTGGTACCAGCTGCACACTTGCTACGAACATTGGTGTTGTTTTTTTGTTGTTTTTTTTGTTGTTGTTCTGACTGATGAGGGCAGCGAATTATGCCAGAAGCTTTCCCAATCTCCACAGTCGGTATGCGCCCTAGTTAATAGGTGAACACGATGAAGCTTTTAGAAAAGGTCGGAGTAGTCGCCGACCCAATCGTCCCGTGATTCGCATTGCGTAACACCTGGTTTTTCCTTTGCTGTTCTAAAACGCTTTATTACGCATATTAACGAGATTACTTTGTCGACCCCAAGCATTACTAAAGCCAATTCGCATAGGCTTTAGGCAGGAATAACTGGGTGCTGGAATACTGGGCTTGCACGCAGGGTAGCCGGGTTTGAATGACATTGTGTTTTTGGTACTTTTTATTTGCTTCCGTTTTAACTTCTTTTGTGTGATAGTGGTTGCGGACACCGGCGGTGGCGGACAACTACGGCGCTGCAAACGAACCATGTTGTGATCTTATAACAGCTTTCGCTATAATAGAGTTCGGATTGATAAGATATCACAGGGGTCTAAACACGCGCTCTCAGGGTCATTCACTTGCGACCTATGGCTATACAGAGGGTAAAGTTTTATGACCTTGCTAAATATTAAGCCCTTTACATTTTCAACTATTTCATTTTATAATGTTTTGTCCTCTTAGGCTGCAGAAACAGTATGGGCCTCAATCAACTTCATTTCGTAGAAAAAACTACTTCATTTCGGAATTGTAATCACTCTAGAGATAGGCATTCATATCTATCTCCAAACCTGACGTCGAATCTTCATAGATTGGAAAACATATTTTATTTTCAATAACCACAATGGGATACATTGGTTGTCTACCCCCTCCCTCATTCCCTATATTTACCTTTCTTCACTGTTCTGACTTTAGTTGGACCATGTTTTGTGACTGCGCTTCACTAGCTACGATAAGCTTGAGACCCCGATAAGCTTGAGACATGAACAAAGAGCAAGCCGATACACCATAAATATAAATATTTGGGGTCATATATGGATTAAACACGTCATGTAGCACTGTACATTCCGCACGAAAGGGCATTCGAAAATGCTCTAGAGAAAAAAGATACGCGTGTTTCCAGGCTTCGCTGAAGGTACGAGCGTCCTGAGAATCGGTCCACGTAGTGTGATGACGGGATGCGGTTTTGGCAAGGTAAGCAAGCAAAGGTCGGATTACCGTGCAGTAAAACAAGCTAAACTTCCTTAGCAAAGTAATCTAAAAAATCGTGCTTCTCCCATACATTATGACAACCAGCTAAATGCGAAGCAGCGATTGTTTTTTTTTCGGTTTGAGCCATGCGTTATCAGGTGAACCGTCGTCTTTGAGTGAACGTAACAGGGATGGGCAAAGATGAATGAAGAACGAAAGCAATAGAGGAAAAATGGAGGTCGGTGAAAAAAAAACAGCAATCCTGCGCGGAACCCACCACACATCTAATCACAGCAAAAGCTGAAGAAGTGGACTTTCTAGAGGCTTTTTAAAGACTATTGGGGCAACTACTACAAACGCGCGTGCGTGGTACCCATTTCGCCATAAATCGTAAGTTCTGTGCAGTGGGGGAGCGTTCACAAGCCATTGTTCGTCATTTTTCAGAACAGCGTTGTGCCCGCTACAAACTTCCAAGAAACTTGGTGCACTTTAATGATGCTGCGCCTGTTGACAACGAAGAATTATGCGTGAGGCTCTTGTAAGAGCCTGGAACATTCAATGGTCTCATCTCGACACAGTTCGCATTTTGTTACGCCTGGTTGTTACTTTGCTGTTCTAAGATACTTTATTACACACGATAGTGTGAATCCTTAAGCGAAGTGCAGCTTGCATAGGGTCAGTTTTCAACAAAGTATCAAACAACGGCGAATGGCTCAGTGGTAGCACACTCTGGTTGTCAGCCAGATGGCCGGAGATTTTGCACGATAATGGTTAGGGATACGATAATGGTTCGCTCACCACTGTCGTCCCTTTGTGATTTTTCGCGCCGTATCAGTGAAGTTTCATGTAAGCTAACTTTTAAAAATAAGAACGTAGTGATTGTAAATGTGAATATTAACTTGCTTGCCACGGACAGTACTTCTTATGCAAATTACACGGACTGTTTCACTGGATTTTGCTTTGAATCACTTTCTGAGTGTCCAACTAGAGTAGCATCTCCAGGTACCGGTACACTCATTGATCACGTGTTATCCAACTTGGCGTCACCACCCTGCGTGGGGTTTGTTGACACTGATATCACCGATCATTTGCCTATCTTCCTCACATTCGAAAACATAACCCACACACGCAATAATAGCTATTCTACATCTGTATTTAGTTTCGATTCCTTTGTTGTGCCTATCAGTACAACTGACTGGGTGCCTGTTATGTCTATGTCAGACCCAGATGCAGCCTTGCGAGCATTTTGCTCGTCATTTTTACTCGCCGTTTCGACCAACATGCGTAGTGTCCAATGTAAAAAAAAACATACAAGTATCCGCACAAACCACGGATGACCAATGGTCTTCTAGAAAGTCTAATGAAGAAAAACATGTATAAAAAAAGAAGCGTCAGCCCTTTATTTTGGGTCTTGCTAAGCGATTCAAGTCATTTTGCAGTCTAATAAATACCTTGCTCAAGCAAGCGAAAAAAGGGTACTACGAAAATGAATTCGACAAGAATAGGACTAAACCTAAAAGTCAGTGGCAGCGGCTCAACTCCTTCCTTAACAAGTCATCTGCTAATGTCCCTCTAACCAAAATCGACTACAATGGATCCACCTTCTCTGAGCCCAAAGAAATTGCCAATGCTTTCTCGGAATACTTTTCTTCCGTCTATACTAAGCACCACCCCCATGCTTAGTCGTATACTTCTCTGGGACGTACCACACAGTCATTCTTTTTTTTTCCAACAACACCACAAGAAGTCTTTTCCACTATTGCTAATCTAAAACAGGGCCTGGGTTAGATGACCTTTGTGTAAGGCATTCAAACCTGGTTGCACAATTAGTTTCCGATAAGCCGTGTCATATTATCAACCTTATATTTCAACAGGATTTATTTCCTTCATTTTTAAAAAAAGCTAAAGTAATTCCAGTTTTTGAAAAAGGTGAATAACAAACAGTTTCTAACTACCGTCTGATTTCGATTCTTTTCTGCCTCAGCAAACTAGTCGAAAAATTGTTTGTTGAAGGTCTGAATGAATATTAGGTCAAATTTAAGTTGCTTAAAGACAGCCAGTTTGGTTTCCGTCCAGGTAGGTCAACAAATCCAGCTGTGCTGTCTCTAACTGATTACACAAAGAAAAGTATCGATTCGGGAAATTTAGTGCGTTCGATTTTTTCAGATCTTACTAGAGACTAGAGCTTTTCACGCTGTAAATCATCAAGTCTTACTGCATAAACTTCAGTCCAGTGGAATAACTCGCCCTGCATTTACATTCTTAACAAATTACCTACTTGACCGAGAGTACACAGTACACACTGCAAATACCTTCTCTACAATAAAATATGTTAACCAGGAAGTGGCGCAGGGCTCAGTATTTGCTCCTTTCCTGTTTATTTTATCATATGAATGATCTTCCTGATGTTCTTAGCTCTTTTGACTGTAGTCACTGTGCTCTTTACGCTGACGACACAACAATATCTTCATCGGATAAAAACATTTATGCTCTTGTTTCAAAGTTCAATCTTGCATTAAGTGCCCTCATGAATTGGTGCACCAGTCATCACTTGTTATCAACCCCACAAAAACTAAATTTACGGTGTTTAAAAGTGCTCAGAGGTCATTACCTGCATACAACTTGGTATTCATTCCATTTCTGCTTGTTCTGATATCGTCTTTCTTGGCATAAATCTTGGCCCATGCCTTACCTTTTGCAGTCGCTTTAATCATCTTAAGCAGAAGACGGCGTTTGGTATCCGTGAATTAATCAAAGCTCGCCCTTTCTTTTCCCGTGAAGGTCTACTGGCGCTGTATTTTGCGTTCATTCATAGTCGTATTACTTACGGTGTAGTCTCATGGGGCAGCACTTATGCTTGTCATTTATCATGAGTACAGCACATTCGAAATCAGTCAATACGCATTGTCACTTCTAGTTCTTCGCAATCGAACGCCTACTCATTACTACGCTTTTACAATATCTTGCCAGTAAATCTTTCGTTCCGGTTGAATCTTTTGACCTTATTCCACAAATAGCTGTATAATTAACTGGCATTCCCATTTATTGCATCTGATATTTTGCAGAATATTAATCTGACCAGCCTGCAGCTAATAAAAATTTCCCATTAGCCCCCGCTCACACTAATTATGAGCAAAACACTTCCCCTTTCAGTGCGATATCCTTTCAAAATGCGTTACCTCCTAGCATTAAGCATTGAACTTCATTTTATTTGTTCAAAAAGTCCGTCAAAAATCATTTTCTCGAATAACCATACTTGTGATTGTTTACCTGTTTGACTTGTTTGTTCGTCGGTTCTTGTTACACCATCGGGATCGAATCCCGCCTGCGGCGGCTGCATTTCCGATAGTGGCGGAAATGTTGTAGGCCCGTGTGCTCAGATTTGGGTGCATGTTAAAGAACCCCAGGTGGTCAAAATTTCCGGAGCCCTCCACTACTGCGTCTCACATAATCATATTGTGGTTTTCGGACGTTAAACCTCACATATCCATCAATCTTTTTATACCATGCTGCATGTTTTGGCTTGATTTGTGATGTAAACGTGTATTTTTATGTCCGTATATTGTAAGAATTTCCTGTTGCTCTGTATAAACTTTACCGTCGTTTTGTATCAACAAATCGAGGGTCCCACTAAAGTCTCTCGCTCTGGGACCCTCGTCTGTGTATCCTAGATTTAGTAACTTGTTTTTAACTTGAAACTTAAAACTTGAAACTTGACACTGGTGACGGCAGCGGACAACTACGGTGCCTAAATAGGCCGTTGGTGTGATCTCACAACAACTTTCGCTGTAAAAAATAAATAAACAGTTCGTTATCAAAGTAAGCTATAATAAAGACAAAGAAACAATAAGCTGCGTCCACTCCATCTTCGTTTGATTGAGTACCATTTCGTACAAAAACACTACGTCAAGAACAGAAACGTAGCCAGAATTTTTTGTCCGGAAGAAGGGGAGGCACCACCTTGATTTTGGGAGGGCCACCCCTTTTAACTGGCCTTTTTTGTGTTTATGCCGTGGCGAAAAAAGTTTCCGTGGGGAAGTGGCACATCCCGGTGTGCCACCCCCTGGCTACGCCTCATGGTCAAGGAGGACTACCCTTTCGGACAGCGTATATAAAAAGATTTCTCTATCTCTCCTGTAAAGTAGTTACATCAGGTGAGGACTGGGCGAGGGCATTTATATCGTTGAATTAATAACAAGAGTGCCAGGTAAAGAGTATTTGGCACCGCAGCCAAAATTTTGACGGATGTGATCTTCATTTAAATACGAATTATTCTCTGTCTCTGCACGGCACTTCTCGATAGATAAGAAGTTCTAAAAGCTGGAACATAAATTTGTGGTTATGTTATCGGGCTAAGCGGTGAAATGGCTCACTCGGAAACTTTGCGCCTTCCGCAAACTGTTCATGGGTGGTACACGTACTACGGTGCAGTTAAGGAACGTCTCAGGTGGATGGGTGAAATCTGACGATGCTTGGTGTGTCTGCTTGGTCTATTAAGGACGCCATTCTGCCCGAGACGTACAATCGTTGTTTTTGTAATGTATGTACGGAGGAGTTACTCTATTTAATATGGCTATGGCCCCCCTTGCCTCCCAACTGTCCCAAATACCTGACCTCCACCATATTTTTTATGCAGACGACATCACTCTCTGGTGTACGTCTGGATGTCCCGGCCACGTGCAGGATACTTTGCAACGTGGCCTGGACCTTATCGCTTCCTTTCTCGCTACTGCTGGCCTGTCCCCTGCACCGGAGAAATGTGAACTACTTTTGCTAAACCGGTCTGCGTACCAGCGCTCCCACAATACCCTCATCTCCCTACATCTTTCTAGCTCTCTCATCCCCACTGTTCAGCAATGCAAAGTTCTTGGCTTCCCTTTGCACGCGACAAAAAACGCGCAGGCCCTACATCACGCTGTGAGGACTTGCCACTCAGTGGCCCACCTCCTGCGACGCGTTGTCACTCGGCAGTCGGGGCTCCACGAGGCTCATGCGTGCCGTGTTGCACATGCGCTTGCCCTTAACAAGTTCCTGTACTTTGTACCCTACGTTCATTTCACCGAAACTCAACTCAACACACTTGAAAGAGCTCTATTAGGCCTCTACAAGGCAGCTCTAAACCTCCCTCTCACTACCTCTACCACTAAGCTCTTTGCCACAGGCCTCTTCCATCCATTACGTTCTCTTATTTCTCTGCACCACGACTCTCAGATTGCCCGTCTTTCTCTCACTCGTCAAGGCCAATGGCTATTAGCCCAAGCTGGTATCCCTCACATTCCCGTTTCCGTGGCCACCTTGCCTTCTGCCGCTAGCACCGCTGCTTCTAACCTTCGCATCCTTCCCCTCCCATCCAATATGTCTCCCGTTCTTCACGCCGGCCGGCGTCATGCGGCAGCACAGCATCATTATCCTCCTCTCTCTACACAGGGAGTTGCCTACACGGATGCCTCATACATGGCTCCTCGGGGCTCGTGTGGCTACGTTATCTACCATCCACA
Source organism: Rhipicephalus microplus (assembly GCF_043290135.1). NCBI lineage: Eukaryota > Metazoa > Arthropoda > Arachnida > Ixodida > Ixodidae > Rhipicephalus > Rhipicephalus microplus. The sequence goes on from NC_134702.1 coordinate 207,809,392, forward strand.
CCTTTCGTCACCTGACACGCACACCAGCGGGCCATACTTACACCCGCCAAATGTACTTTCGCTCGAGGTCCTTTCCATGGTCCACGCCATGCAGTCATTTTCCTCCCTCCCTTCTCTCCCCGAGTACACGATTTACTCTGACTCTCACGCCGCCATCCGTCACATACAGAACAACACGTTGCCCCCTGCTCTTCAACAGGAGGTCGAGCGAGCGGCCTCTGCTCTTCAACCCTCCACTGTCTTCCTCCGCTGGGTTCCTGGGCATTCGGGTATTAACGGCAATGAGCTAGCTCATCGGCTTGCCCGCGATATATTGCACCGGGCACCGTTCATTCCCTGGCCCACACCTTCGGAAGACAGTGAGAGCTCCGCGAATAACGATGGGCAGATCTCCTTGCGTCACACTATCAAGGAGGTATATCTCCAGCTCCGGCTCGACAAGCGTCTTTACCCTCCCCCTCATCCATCACTCACGGCGCTGGAGGCTCGAACTCTACGGCACATCCAAATGAACTGCTTGATAACCCCCTCTCGCCTTTTCCTTTATAAATATAGGTCTAACCCCTGCTGTCCTAATTGTCCTTCCCCATACGCTGACCTGTCGCACTGCCTGTTTTACTGCCCAACTGCTCAGCAATCCAGCTATTACCCTCCACCATCCCTTTCCATAACCTCCTGGCTCGACTGGATCGGCGCCGAAGGGGAAGAAGAACAGCGTCGACTGATCGCACAGGCGGTCGAAATGCTCGGCCTGTAAATTTGGCTGAATAAAAGTCTATTACTACTACTACGGAGGAGTTGCAGACGCCTGCTACTCCTCTTGCACAGCAGTTTGTTATCACAAAGTGTAAAACAAACACAAGGCTATGCAAAGGCAATGAGTACAATACTCAAGCGCTTAGTCCATGCTGTGTGACACAAAAGCATGTGCACGCAGCAGTACATTTGACAAATCATGAGTATTTCCTCTATGGAAACGTGCCCGAAAAACCATCAAAGTTCGTTGAGAAGTTGTCATAGCCGGCCACATCACTATAGTTCTTCTTATACCGTACAATCTTCTCTTTCGCCGTGTTTCCGCGCTATTAAGGCAAAGATGGGGCTGTAACAACCAGTTCGAACCATGACCTTACTGCTTTGGCAATTTTTTTTCTTTACTCATGGGAACTTAGGCTGAGCTAAAAAGCTCACCTTGTCATGGGGAATCCCCTTTGCACGGCACGCCTCCGCCACACTCTCCAAGGCCGGTATGTTCCGTGCTGTCAGCGTAAGCCAGCAGCCGTGGGAGGCAAAACACAAGGCCGTGGCTTCTCCAATACCCGAAGAAGCACCTGCGTAAACAAATAAACAAGAGAGAATAGACGGTGCTGTTTCTGTCTGTAAAGTGAAACGTGTCTTCGCTGAACTGCTCGATTGTTGATTGTGCACGGTTTCGCCAGAAGGTCGAAGCAATAAACGCTACAGAAGGGAATTGTGATATCGCGCGAAGAACGGCAAGCTACTCGAAACTTGCCTCACGCAGCTCAAGCAGAAAACACGCACGCAACGGGCATATACACAGGCCGAGTGTGTACAAACTGTCACAGCTCGACACTGAAAGACCAACTCCGGCGATTCTTTTAATTGTTACGGTAATGGAGTTTATGTTCCTGAGACACTCTTGTCACGCACCCGATAGCTGAAATGCTCAACAAATTTGAAAATAATTTTTAATTAGCAAAATACCTCAATGCCAAAACCGCAACCTAACCAAGAACGCTTCTACGTATGACGTAATGCTTTGCCAAAACCTGCCTGTGGCCCCATAACGCCGCCAGATGGCACTACTTGTCCAGGCTGCCCAAGTTCGTGCCTGCGGCGGTAGGGAAAAACACTTACGTTGTTATGGTTAATCGTGTGCGGCCCACAACGCAACAACACTTGCCCTCCATCGCATGCCAACCAACACGGGAAAGGAAGTCGCACGCTCAACCTAGAAAGCGACGGCCAATCCCGCACAATCCATAGCAGAGAAGCAGACGCTGCAGTGGCATGTCAGTTGTGCCCTCTTAAACTTTGCAAAAATCAACGTCACGCACACATTGTTGCTAATAATTCTGGCAAGCGAGGGGATCAAGCGTTTAGAGGCAAGCTATTAAATTCATTTGAAAGGAATCTGTGAAACTTACAAGCCTGCAATGGGTCACGAATGGCGCAAACGTGCAAATGAACGTACCCTGTGAATTTCATTGAGATCTATAAGCTCGAAAAATTGCCCGGAGTGGGCCTTCAAAGTGTGCTGCTGAAATAGCAGTAACATACACGAAACAAACACACCGGCCCACGCAGGACGAGTTCGAACTCTCGCAATTCTTACTTCGTGTGTGAGCAGAGCGCTCCTTTCGTGAACGCGGCTGCGGCAACTAGCGTAGTCATTTTCGTGCTTGCTTTAACCACTCTAACTTCGAAGCAAACTTGCGGTGGAAGCACAAGAGGTGCCGAACACCCCAACTACGACATAAGCACGCGCGCTTGAGCAGCGCCCTGTGGAGGCGCGCGAGCATCGCGACGCATGGGGCGATGACCTTCAGAACGCGCCCAACGAGCACCTTTCGCACTGTTTCACTACTGATCATGAAAACGCACTGAAGTTGCTGATCTCTGAGGACCGCCAATGGTATATAGTGTATATGAATGGACCGCCTTCAGCATACCAGACAACGTAGGCTTCGTAGCCTGGTGGTTTTGCGGTGCGCGCTGCGGAACGAGTGGTCGTAGCGTCGACGCCCGGCTATAAAACTTCTTCTTCTAGTGTTTTGCAAATTTGTTCGTGTATATTTTACGATCTCATATCCGTGTCGGGAACGTCTCAGCGGAACCGTAGTGAACCTTAAGATAAAACGCTCTCGAAGTAAAAAAACAAAACATAGCTGTTTCCAGAGAAGGAAGCGTGTCTTGAAAGAGGTAGTTGGGCGTTCGTTGTGCACTGCTACGCCCCAAGGGGGAAAGAATGAATGGTACAGAAACAAATTTAGAATTCGCGCGAATAGAAAGAAGCAGCTCGAAACTTGCAGTGCGCTCCTCAAGTACAAAGCACGCACGAAATGAGCATACACAGGACGAGCGCTGAAAAACACCTGTCACAGCTCGACACTAGAAGCAGGCTTATCTATCACAAAGAAGCACGCACAAAATGAACGCACAGCCATACACAGGACGAGCGCGAACTGCACATTCGCTACTTCTTTGTGTGTTAGCCGCACGCCTCCGTCGCAAACACGACAATTGTGTCGAGCGAAGTGACCCTTGTGCATATTCAAGGCTGGCTTGAAGAACAACAACACACCCTCCCACGCTCGCCTCACAAGAGAAGAATTTCATACAGAGAGCGTTCATTGCGGCTTATTTTTATTTGCCCTTGTAGTAGCGCGTTTTGAGTTCATCCGCAAGCATGCTCTAGAATCTTCATGAGTTCCCCCGCGAATACGCTGCTACTGACAACTTTAATTAGGTGTATTCCGCAAGCGAACACTGACCCACTCATCGTCTGCAGTTTCCAAGGTTTCCACGTCTGACTTACGTTTGAATCTAAATAACCAGAAATTGGTAGCACAGCAGCAATGATACTCTGGGCCCACGTTCAATACAATCAGATTCCTGGTGTTTCATAGTTCGGGGTAGCTGGTCTCGAAAAGCTGCAAACTCGTGGCGCGGACGATAGGTACAGATTTTTGTGCATAAGCTAACAAACAAAGCATCTTCGAAATGAGGTTCTGCCTGTTTTTGCGGAAGAGTGTCCTGTAGGGCCAGTTGGTAAAGAGACGGAATCACACTTGTTTTGGCCGCTGGAGTACGTGAATATAGACCCTGTTGTTGTCCACCGCTGCTACCTACCTTTAGCCACAAGCTTCTCTTCATGCTTAATTTTTGCACAAGAACCCAGCATGCGCTTTCGCTTCGTTAGGTATCATTGCGGCGTCAATCAGGGCGTCTTTCTTCACAAAACGGCAGCTGTAGGGGCCGGCTGGGCGCTCTAGACATGTGCGGTCCCGTCTGTATGTGTTACCGAAGTTGAAGAATCGCGAAAACGCACCGGAGGTCAAAAATTAGACAACACAGGCGCTGACAGACGAAAACGTGGATGTTTGTTTAATGCAACGAAAAAGGTACTCAAAAATTAAGAAGAAGAAAAAAAAACGCCACTGTTACACGATCACTTTGAGAAATACTAATTGTCCGCCACTTGCTTGATAACACCTATATACCGACAATTGAAAAGCCTCATTGACGGGTCCATGAGGCACGTGTTATCTTTTTTCTTTAAATTTTGAAGGCCTTGTAGATTTCAACTTTCTAGTGCTATGACATTTACCTTTCACTTTTTCTGCGTTCAGAGGAAGACAATGACGAAAAACGTTGTGTCTACTGTGGCTCTGGCGGAGTTACGGATAATGTCTGAAATTTCTCATTTTTTGTCTTTCTTAATTGCCGACATCTATATTTACAGTCAATTTACAGTCAATTAGTGCCTTTTTATTAGGTAATCAGGGTTGCTGGATTATTGACATTCGCTCGAACGTTGATTAAGGGCTATTCGTATTTGACCTCGAAGAGGGTGAAAGCGGCAAAAATCCCTGTAAGTTCATTCGCTTAGACATTCACGCGGCCGGCAAATTGCGCACAAAGCCCAACGTCAAAAAAAATGCTGAACGCCTCTTTATTTCGCTGAAAATGGCAAAATACAAGAGGCTCGTGTAGTGTGCTATGTCGGTGCACATTAAAGAAACCCAGAAGTCGATATTAGCGAAGCCCTCAATCAGAGCGTCCCTCGCAATCTCATCAAGATGTTGATACGTCAAATTCTTGATGTTATTAATATTATTATTATTATTATTATTATTATTATTATTTATTATTATTATTGTGAAGAAGAAGATGTGCCTGCAGCGAGCAGCATCGCCAACGCCCGGCTCTCTCGGCTCGTGCTTCGGTCCGTTGCTGTGCCGATCGCTGGACGCTTCTTCACGCTGTCTCGTCGCTGTCTTTAACGGCTAATTAACCTCCTCACATTTGGTGGAAGGTACTGTTAATCCCCATTGCTACACCCTGGAGCTTCGAAGCCGCACGCTACCACCTGTCATGACTGCCAACGCCACTACATCGACGCCTTCGCTCCAGTTCAACTGCCCTGGCCATCCTACGCTACGGGAGCCGAAGGTCTTCAGCGGTGCGGATGGGACCGACGTCGAAGACTGGCTCGAGCACTACGAACTGGTGAGCGCCAACAATAAGAGGGATGAAGCCGACAAGCTGGGCCACGTGATATTTCATCTCACTGGCGTCGCCGAATTGTGGTTTAATAACTACAAACACAACATCCCACAACATGGAGCGTCTTCAAGACGTCGTGTGCTGAAGTGTTCGGTCGGTCGGCTGTCCGCAAGCAGAGGGCAGAACAGCACTTGCGCGTCCGATCTCAGCAGACTGGCGAGACCTTTACCAGCTATATTGAGGACGTCGTCGACCTTTGTCGACGTGTGAATGACACCATGCCCGAATCTGACAAGGTCAAAAACATCCTGAAGGGCATCGACGACGGCGCATTTCAAATGCTCTTGGCAAGGAATCCAAGCACAGTTTCTGAAGTCGTCAGCTTGAGTCAGAGCTACGACGAGTTGAAAAAGCAACGCACTCTGACTAGGCAGCCTCAGCCTGGTGGTGAGTCGCTGTCCAGTTTCGACTCCATGCCCGACAATTCACCATTGCTTCAGCAAGTCCGAGCCTTCGTCCGTGAGGAAGTCGCCCGCCAACTTTCCCTAGTGCCCTTTACTCACGAGACCACCACCCGTCTACCTGCCCCGCTTCGCACTGCTATATCGGAAGAGGTTGCACAAGCTGTTCCTCTTGCGCACTACGAGCCACCTCTATCTAGCCGTGGTCACTGGCCGGGTGTCGCACAGCCGGTAGGCGCTCCTGTCACCTATCCGCCAGCCGTTCAGCCTGTGGCCGCGCCCCTAACCTATGCAACGCAGCCTGTGGCTCCTCCTGTCGCCTTTTCGCAAGAGATGCAGCCCGTAGCCGCGCCGCTCACATATGCAGACGCTGTACGTAAACTCCCGCAAGCACCCTACACCACGCGCTCACAGCCCGCACACCCGGCTGCTTATACTGCACCTTGGGCGGCAGCACCAGTCACCAATCCGTGGAGGACGCCCGATAACCGACCGATTTGCTACGCTTGCTTCACTGCCGGACACGTTGCTCGCTACTGCCGCCGTCGACCTCAGACGTTCGGCAACTATGCCCGGTCGTCGCATCCCGGCAACCAACTCTTCGTCCAATACGGGCCGGTCTCGCCACCTCGCTATGCGCCTACTGACCACCTTGACTTCCAGCCGCAACGCGCACCCTCTCCTCGTCGGCGATCGCCCTCCCCCATGTGTCGCCGGCCCGGACCCTCCGACCAGGAAAACTAAGCAATGCAGTTCAAGAGGCAAGAACTGCGCCGTTTTCGAACTGTCTAAGCCCTCGCTCCTCTCCTGCTAACGTGGTCGCAGTAACTGTTGAAGGTTATTGTACTTTCGCCCTTGTGGACACTGGCGCCGATGTTTTTGTCATTGCCACTAATCTCTGCCGTTTAATACGCAAAGTAACGACGCCGCTTTCGGGACTGTCGCTTCACACCGCAAGCGCACAACAAGTAACGCCTCTCGCAGCCTGCACTGCAAGAGTCTCCATCGAAGGCATTCTTTACATCGTGGAGTTTATTGTTCTTCCTGTCTGTTCGCATGACGTCATCCTCGGGTGGGACTTCCTATCCCGCCATAATTCCGTCATAGACTGCGCACGCACCGAAGTTGAGTTTTCACTCTTGTGTGATGTCCCATTACTGGACGCTCCTCATCAGCCGCCGAAGTTGCTCGCTCATGAAGATACCGATATTCCGCCTGGAAATTGCGCCCTTGTTCCCGTTTCATGCAACGCCTACACTGACGCTACAGTTCTTTTTATGCCTTCCGATATCTTCAAATATCGTCGAGCTTTGCCGCTGCCTTTTGCAACAATTGACCTTGCCGCCGGAAGAAGCAACATGTTCGTAAGCAATCCGCTTTCCACACCTGTCACATTGCTTGCGTGGGAATGTCTCGGCCGCGTGCAGGATCTCGACCCTTCGTTTTTGTTTGATGTCCCGGACGACTACTGCGACCACCCAAAAGCACTGTCGGCACTCGGGGAGTCGTCCAATGATGCGTTTTCCAGCGCCATCGCCGACACTCTCACTCCCACCGAACATGCCGACCTCCTGGATCTTCTGCATGAGTTCAGGAGTTCGTTCGATGTGTCTCAACCTCAACTGGGCCGCACATCACAAGTAAAACATCATGTTGACACCGGACTACACCAGCCACTGCGTCAAAGACCATACCGTGTCTCCGCTGAAGAGCGCCGCGTCATCAACGATCAAGTCGAAGATATGCTTCGTAGAGACGTCATTCGACCATCTCACAGTCCCTGGGCGTCTCCCGTCGTCCTGGTGCGTAAGAAAGACGGATCTATCCGATTTTGCGTGGACTATTGTCGTTTGAATAAGATAACCCGCAAGGACGTCTATCCTTTGCCGCGCATTGATGACGCCGTTGACACCCTTCACGGAGCGGAATTTTTCTCGTCACTAGATTTGTGGTCTGGCTACTGGCAGGTCCCCATGGCAGAAGCCGATCGCCAAAAAACGGCATTTATTACACCAGACGGACTATATGAATTTAACGTCATGCCCTTTGGGCTTTGTAATGCGCCTGCCACGTTTGAACGTCTTATGGATAATACGCTACGTGGCCTCAAATGGAATATGTGCCTCTGTTACTTCGACGATGTCGTGGTTTTCTCCCTTGACTTTCCTACGCACCTCCTTCGCCTCAGGCACGTTTTGAGTTGTCTTACCAACGCTGGTCTGCAGCTTAACCTGAAAACATGCCGCTTCGCTGCACGCGAGCTCGTCATTTTAGGCCACATCGTGTCCAAGCACGGCGTATTACCAGACCCAGCAAAACTTCGAGCAGTCGCAGAATTTCCCAAGCCAACGACCATGAAAGAACTTCGCAGTTTTGTAGGCCTATGCTCCTATTTCCGGCGCTTTGTTCGCAATTTTGCATCTATCATGTCACCGTTAACCCAGCTTCTTCGCGGTGACGTGAACCTCACCTCCTGGTCCCCTGCATGTGACGTTGCCTTCACTACTCTGCGCCGTCTGCTCACTTCCCCACCTATTCTTCGCCACTTCGACCCGACGGCTCCTACCGAAGTGCACACCGACGCAAGCGGCGTCGGGCTAGGCGCGGTCCTCGCTCAACGAAAGCCCGGCTATTCAGAATACGTTGTAGCCTACGCTAGCCGCACTCTGTCGAAAGCCGAAACTAATTACAGCGTGACAGAAAAAGAGTGTTTGGCTCTGGTGTGGGCGCTTGGAAAGTTCCGGCCGTACTTATACGGCCACCCGTTCGATCTAGTAACTGATCACCACGCGCTTTGCTGGCTCTCCACGTTGAAAGACCCTTCTGGCCGCCTTGAGCGATGGGCACTTCGTATCCAGGAGTACGACATTCGCGTCGTATACCGCTGCGGACGCGAACACTCTGACGCTGATGCCTTGTCCCGCTCACCTTTACCACCAGATCAGACGTGCTGAAATACTTGCCTCCAGACCTTGTCATCGCTAAATCTCGACTCGATCGCCACCGAACAACGTCGTGACCCGTGGATCGCCTCTCTTATCGAATATTTATCTGGCGCGCCCCACCTTCCAGTATCTCGATCCCTTCGACGTCAAGCTTTCTATTTCGCCATCCGCGATCATCTTCTTTATCGACGCAACTACGCTCCCGATGGCCGCCGGTGGTCGCTGGTCATTCCACGCACTTTACGATCGCAAGTATGCGCCTCCCTTCACGACGATCCGCAATGTGGCCACGCCGGAGTGTTCAAAACATATGAATGCCTTCGCCATCGCTATTACTGGCGCGGCATGTACAATTTTGTACGTAAATTTGTGCAGTGCTGTCCTGACTGCCAGCGACGTAAATCAACACTGCCACGTGCGACTGGCGCATTGCAGCCACTTCCATGCCCTGCCAAGCCATTTGATCGTGTCGGCGTTGACCTCTACGGTCCCCTTCCATTGACACCAGATGGTAATCGGTGGATTATTGTGGCGGTTGACCACCTGACACGCTACGCCGTAACAGCCGCTTTGCCGAGCGCTACAGCTCAGGATGTCGCCTCTTTCATTTTGCAACGCTTTATCCTTCGACATGGTGCACCTCGAGAGCTCCTTAGTGACAGAGGCCGCGCTTTCCTTTCCGAGGTCGTCGAAACTCTGCTTTCGGAATGCCACGTCATTCATCGGAAAACGACCGCATACCACCCGCAGACTAACGGACTAACGGAACGGTTCAACCGCACGCTAGGTGATATGCTCTCAATGTACGTGGCATCTGATCATAGCAACTGGGACCGTGTTCTCCCATACATCACGTTCGCATATAACACCGCAATACAAACCACCACGGGATTCTCAGCTTTCTTCCTTCTTTACGGACGTGAGCCTTCCCATACAATTGATACCATACTTCCTTACCGTCCTGATGCTTCCGAGTGTCCACCTATCTCCGATGCTGCTAGACAAGCCGAAGAGTGCCGCCAGCTCGCCCGTGCGTTCACCTCGGAAGAGCAACAACGCCAGAAAGAAACCCGTAGCACCTCTCGTCCGGATCCCAGCTATGCCCCAGGGTCTCTTGTGTGGCTTGCCATCCCATACCAAACACCGGAACTCTCCTCGAAACTTGTCCCCCGGTACGAGGGGCCTTACACCGTTTTGGAGAAAACCTCTCCGGTTAATTTCCTAATTGAACCAGTTTCCCGAATGGACGACATGCGCCGGCGTGCACGTGGCATCGGCCATGTTTCCCGACTGAAACCGTACCATGAGCCTTTGCCTGAAACTTCGTAAGTCACCAGGATGGCTCCTTTTTCAGCGGGGGCGATTGTGAAGAAGAAGATGTGCCTGCAGCGAGCAGCATCGCCAACGCCCGGCTCTCTCGGCTCGTGCTTCGGTCCGTTGCTGTGCCGATCGCTGGACGCTTCTTCACGCTGTCTCGTCGCTGTCTTTAACGGCTAATAAACCTCCTCACATTATTATTATTATTATTATTATTATTATTAATATTATTATAGACGACGTGATGTTAGCAACCGACCGCTATTTAAAGTTCATGTATTAGCTCAATAACGAACTACCCGTGCTACACGGCAAAACTCACAGCTTTTACAAGCTTACTCTTTTACAGCATTTACGTGTTCGTCAAAAGCCTGACTTCGATTAAGATCGCCGAGGAGACCAGATTTCTGAGAAGGTGCGACAGCAGCGAGCCCTATTCGTACGCCGCTTTTGCACCAGCCGCACGAATCCGCCGCTGCCGCTGCGCGCGTGTCCACTTTCGTACTTTTCGCTGGTGCATCTCCAAGTGTATTTCTCGTAGCAATGTTTTGGAAAGATTAAAACTACTTCTTTTCAGTGGACAACTGCACAACAAGCACAACTAGAATACGCTACAAACTTGCAAGTTCAGAAAACGGGCGAATTGATTGAATACTCGAAATAGAGAAGGCGGAAGCAACGATGGAATGCGAGGAACAGAACTGGTGTGAACGTGGTTCTCTGGCCACCGGCATATTCGCTTGCTCTTCGCTTCTCAAGTGCGAGTGCGCCTTCAGAAGTACTGTTGGTGTCAGTACACAATGAAAGTGTAAAGTTCACATAACAACCTGCATACTAAAACGAGTATCAAATGTGTTTCCTGAGAAAGGTCACGTTTTGAGACGCTGGCACCTGTACAAAGAATGGCAACAAAACAAAAGCAAAAACTGTCAAAGCAAAAAAAAGCATGAAGTCACGTGCATCGTAATTTCCTGTGCCATCTTTGCTTAAAGGTATGACATTCGCGTGACTCAGCTCAAAGTCAATAACCGCACCTGTGCCTCATCGATCAATGTCCGCAGCCTGCGCGTCTAATTCCTGTATGCAGAATTCGCGTGAAAGTGAAAGTTTAAGCATGAACTGACTTTTTTTTATTTAGTGGTCGTACTTTACCAGAAGAGCACTTTGAAAGTGCAGCAAGCGTATCGGAAATCGCATAGCAGCGCCGTGCACCTGGAAAGTACAAAAAATTGGCAGATCCCACGTACAGTGGGAATGGCTGATATGCGAAGCACGAACCAGGAAGCTTGATATGTCACTTTAAAATCGGCACAACAATACGAGCCGGAGGTAAATGATGCCGTACGCGACTTTCATAAGATGATTATCACGTTTGGATGTGTCATTTACCTTTGTCATCTATTCACGTCCTCTGACAATGAATTTGGTATATGTGCAGCTAGCGAAACGGCCGCGAGCATGCTATGAGCGTGGCATGTACTAATGTTTTACATGACACGAATATCGTGATTATCATGTTTGGACGTGTCACTTCTCGTAATGACCCGTAATTCACGTCCCGTAATTGCAAACTTGGTATATGTGAAGCTAGCGAAACGGCGCCGAGTGCACGTAACGTTAACGCGTGCCCACGCTTGGTGCAGCAACGCTACGCTAGCAAAACGCGAGCACTCTATTGTCTGACACTTGGCGTGACCACTGTCTGCCGGCAAAGCCCGGCGGCAACCAACTCGAAATGTGGCATGCTGCATTTTGCGCCGATGACGTTACCTAGACAGCACAGCGTCTCCTTAGCTTCGTGACGGAAGGACGCAGGGTGCGCTCAAACGCGCACGCGTCAAAGCACCACACCGCGGTGTGCGCCTGCTTGTGTTTGCCACGCAGATCGCCACCTGGCGTGGCATCGCCAGCGTGACGCAACAAAACAAACGCCGGTAAGCACGCGCGCCGGGTTATGTCGAAGTGTTTGGCGCCTTGATTGTGGCCCGTAGTCATGCTCTTACATGACACGCATCTCATGATTACCATGTTTGCACCAGTCACATGCCTTCACCATACGTTCACGTGACGTAATACGAAATTTGGCATATGTAAAGCTAGCGAATCGTCTGCGAGCACATCATGTGTGTGGCATGTAGTTTTGTTGTTACATGACATGCATGCCATGATTATCATGTTAGGATGCGTCATTTACATATGACTTCCGTTCGCATCACGTAATACCAACTTTCGTACATGTGAAGCTAGTGAAACAGCCGTGAGCGCATCATGAGTGTGGCATGTAGTCATGTTGTTACATGAGACGCATCTCATGATTATCATGTTTGCACCAGTCACATACTTTCGTCATCCTTTCATGTCTTGTATCACGACATTTGGCATATGTGAGGCAAGCGAAACGACTGCGAGCGTGGCATGAGTGTGGTGCGTAGTCATGAATCATGACTTACATGACATGCATGTCATGATTTACACATTAGAGTCAGCCACTTGTGTTCGCCTTGCAATCATGTTATACCATGCCAATTTTGCAACATGTTACGTGAACTAAAACACCGCAAGAGCAGAAAGATCTTGAAATATAACTCATGACATTCATGACATACATATGATGATAGTCATGTTATGCCTAGTTAGTTATGCTCATTATACAGTCGTGTTATGTCATACAAAATTTGGTATTGATACCATTAAGGAGACGGCCAGGAGAGCTAAAAATCGTAGGGATATAGATAGATAGATAGATAGATAGATAGATAGATAGATAGATAGATAGATAGATAGATAGATAGATAGATAGATAGATAGATAGATAGATAGATAGATAGATAGATAGATAGATAGATAGATAGATAGATAGATAGATAGATAGATACGCTCAAAGTTGGCGAGGCTCGCTAAGAAATGCTTCGCATTTAAAAAAAAACGGCACTGGAGAGGCGCGTCTTACTGTCATCTTGAGTAACGAAAGCGACAAAAAAACGCGGCTGATTCTCCAATCGAAAAATCGGTTTACCACGCAAGTGAAACATATCTTCCCTGATGTTTTTGAGCATTTACTGTGCATTGTTTAAGCAACAGCAATGAATTCTAATGACGTGAAGAACGGGAAATTAGTCAAAACCTGCACACACCCTAAAGAGAAAAAACGCACGAAATTAACACACACAGCAGGAGCGCGGACTAACAACCTTCCCAGATGGAAACTGAGAAAGCGCGCTGTTCTAACAGAAAGAAAGACGCACGAAACGAAATCTCAAGTATACACAGGACAAGCGCGATCAACTGTCACAATTCTTACTTCGTAGTTTGTAAGCAGCGTGCTACTTCTGTAAACGCAGTCCCGGCAGCGAGCGAAGTGACCTTCGTCCTTTCCCGAATTATGAATCTGATAAGTGCGCGCACAGGAGAGACCACGCTCCGTGGAAGCGGCACTCCGTTGAAGAGACGACCTTTAGAGTGCGCCCAACGCTACCCAACGTGAGCCCTACGCGTCACCTAATCCCTGCACTATAAGTAGATGAGGCAGAGCTACGTGTCGTGGTTGCGAGTGCCACATGAGTATCGTAGCCGCTTAGTGGGGCGAAAATCGTAGCTGTTGTGTATGGGGACCTGTTTTACCCAAAGGTACTACGTAGTCCCTATGGTTGCGAAGCCGGCATTGGCAAGCTTAGTTAGTGACTCTTAGCTTGGTACGACTTAAGGCGGAAGTGATAACACGATCATTTGTTCGGAATAGAACACGATCATTTGTTCGGAATAGACCATATTCAAATGGTACTGATGCCTGGCGTTTCATGGTGTCGTTCCAGGAGGGCAAGGTCAGGTTTATATGTATATTTGTGAAGCAAGGTTTATGTGTCTGTTTGAAGTAGCAGTCGCAGTACACAACAGACGCCTTATCTGGACGAAAGCAGAGAATGCAAACGTAGTATACAATGCGTTCAAATAGGAATCAATGGCCTTAAAAAGTGACAACACACGTGCGACCACTGTTCAAGTAGTGGACAGCACTGACCATGTGTGGGGAACTTCACAGTTCTTGAAAGCAAGAATGTTTTAGGTTCTTCACTTCAATGAACGCAGCATCCTGGATCCATGCCCGAGGTGAGATGTACTAGCATAGGAAGGACACATTCTTATGTTATCTGTTTTGTTGAGAGAGATGTCGGGTTTAATGTACCAAAACCACCTTATGATTATGAGAGACGCCGTAGCGGAGGGCTCCAAGAATCTCGATTACCTGGGGTTCTTTAATGTGCACCGAAATCTGAGCACATAGGCCTAAAGCATTTCCGGCTCCATCTGAAATGCAACCGCTGCAGCCGGATTCGTTCCCGCGACCGGCGTGTCTGCAGCCGGGTACTTTAGCCACTGGACAACTGAAGTGGCGCTATCTGTTTTGTTGGCGGGTCGTTAAGCATGTCTGCGAGTGCCATAACAGCATCCCATCCTTATATTGTATTGGAATTTAACGTACGAACCTCATATCTGGTAGTCTTAAGACGGGTGTCAAGAGCCGCTTGAATGATACTGCTAAGTAGAGTTGACATGTGTGTAGAACGAGTCTTAATGACGACCTTCTGGATGACTTTGAGGTAGGTACAAAGAAATTTATCAGAGGTAAAGGTTTGGCCTTCATTTAGCGCCCCTGTCTTCGCCATCGTGCAAAACGGACGCCAATGAAAACGTTATCGTCCCTGAAAAGCATTCATAGCTGGTACAATTGTTGAGTCTCTTGGCCGAGGGCAGTGACCTGATGGGCGCATGCTTCAATCACCAAGAAAACGTAATCACCAAGAAAACGTGATGAGCAAAAGCTGATAACTCGGAACACCTATCTTCAACTCATTCATTATCTACTTTAAAATACATCTCTTTTTTTATGTCAAAACGTGAAGTAATTTTAGAAGGGATTTCTTGCCTTTATGGCTTTACGTGAGATATTTCGCAAACGTTTAGGCCGGACACCTCTGCGGTTGCGATGTGAACAGAATTCATAAAATATACACCTATTTGGCATTTAGCGAAAATTCCTAATTAATAGTTTTGAAAGTCTCTCCGAAACATTGCATGACATCACCACAAGCTCTATATGTTGCCCGAGCCACATTGATCGTCTAGAGAATGCAAACTTTATAGAACTCACCAGTTATGATGGCCACTTTACCTCTTAGGTCGGGCATCGTGAGGGCGATTGTAGAAAGTCTGTTCGGGAGACGAGTGCGTTCACGGAAACAACCAAGCGGCGCGGCGTTGTAGTGTCAACTGATGGCTCCCAGCGTGTTGCCGCGTGAAGGCATGCTGCGCAGCCAGCTGAAGGCTCCGCCTTTCCCTTCTCCTTTCAATAAGGGTCACGCGATAGAGCGAAGCGCGCTCCTTTTGTATTGTGAGCGTGTTGTCGTACGGCATCTCTCGTGGAGGACGGCCTCTCATAAGGTCTGTGCTGGATGAAAATGTACTTACGTAACCAGTACGCCGGAACTGAGCGCAAACTAGTTTTATGATGCTTAGGCGCCCACAAAAAGAGTACTAACAAAATTTTGATACATCGCAAATTAGACATCTGTTGTTTCCGTGAGATGCAGTGCTGACGCTTTCAGTACAACGGAGTGAGAAAACACGTATGCAATATTGTACTTTGATTTTTGAAGTTTTCCTCACTCAGACTAGCCAGCCCATCTGTAATAAATGTTTTCCCGATGAGTGAGAACAGTTCATATCAGTGTGCGAAATCTGTGGCCCGCTACAGCCTAAATCACAGATGACAATACTCATAGCTATTTACGTTACATCACGTGCAGATAAGAGATATGCTGTGGTGTCAGACTGCAATGACATGTCACTGGGAAGCCAATGTCTCCTCGACACCGAAGCCGAAAGATCCCCCCCCCTTTATTTAGGGTAGTGGTATTAAAATGTATTTCGTGCATTGCGCAATACCATGATTAGAGTTCCCGATACCAGAGCTCTTTATTTAGAGCAAGATTTCAAAAACATTTAAAATTTATGTCAGCACTCGTTTGAAGCGAAGGCCTTCGATGCTTCATCAAACGTGACATGTATGTGAGATATGTAGAATAGACAAATGCAGAACAAAGCCCCTTTAAAGCTTGTAATTTTTTTGTTTTCTTTATGCCAAAAAAGCATAATCTTAGTGCATTGATCATTTTGAATATGTACATAAGGTAAATATACGACAAAGAGCAAGTATCCTGCTCTAGTGGAATGTGTAAATCGTGAGTAAAATATGTCACCGATGTGTGTGTATGCCTGTTACTTGTGTGTAAATAAGTATACTTTATTACTAGCGCAGGCTGTGTTAGTTATAAGGAGGTCAAGACGTCGCCAGGATTTTAGGCTTTAGTTTTTGCCCTCTGCAGAGAAATTTTGTATCTTTATTCTGCAAATAAACAATATTTGATGTACCGAAACTGATAGGCTGTGACAAGTTGAGTGATGCCAAAAAGGTTCAGACGCTGACGTAACTATGGGGCGCAATCATGCCGCCATATATTGCCAAACTTTTGGAGCCACCCACCACGACGTCTCATATTGAGGCGTTGTTGCACGATGACACAACGTCACGTCGCATCGTAGTTTGGTCAAAGTTGGCCTGGTACTGGAGGATCTGCAAAACCTTTTTAAACGCAGCAAGATTGCGAAGCTTGTGATTCTGGAGGCAGATTCTAGTAAGGTACAGAAAGCTGTCAGGATTATTAAATTCCTGCGACTGCGATGAAAAAAAGTATAATGTCGTTGCCTTCAAGTAAATTTTTAGTTATTTTTTTATTCGCGTAATTTCCAGTGGTTGGTCTTGAAAAACGTAGCAAGCGGTCATTTTTTGGGAAACTTGTGTGTAAATTAGTCAGGCGAAGGAATATTTTACTACGTACTGAGACCGTTCACTCTGAGGAGCTGCCGCTTGAGTGACAGTTATCAGTTCGTCAGAGAAGAGGTTATTAAAGGACAGCGAAAAAAGATAACAGCTGAAGGAATGTGTACATACGTACAGATAAGCACGTGGTTGCTCATAGTAAACCGTGTTGCTCTTTGACGCACGAGGCATCTGTTTGACCTGAGTAGGAGAATCAGAGGGCACTAGAAGTTGAGCATACATCTCTATCAGCTGTATTTTCAAAAAGTACGGGGAATTCTCTCATCTTCATCAGCTTGACTACGACCACTGCAGGGCAAGGACCTCTCAAATGTTCCGCCAATCAATGCGATCCTGCGCGTCCTATGGCCATGCTATTTACGCAAACTCTTTAATCTACCCTGCCCACATAACATTAGGCCTCCCCTTCACGTGTTTGCCTTCTCTTAGAATCCAGTCATTAGTCTAAATCACCACCCTTTATCTTGCCAACGCGCTTCGTGCCCCAAGCATTTATTAGTCTCAATTTCGTCGAAGATGTTCCCCTTTAACTGGCAAGTCAACAATGTCGCGGATCTCGGAGAAGGCCAGGCAGACAACACACATTTGAGCTTTAGCGCTGCCCCGCCGCGGTGGTCTAGAGGCTAAGGTGCTCAGCTGCGGTTCCGCAGGTCGCGGGTTGGAATCCCGGCATTGGCGGCTGCATTTCCGCTGGAGGCGGAAATGTTGTAAGCTCGTGCGCTCAGATTTGGGTGCACGTTAAAGAACCCCAGGTGGTCAAAATTTCCGGAGCCCTCCACTACGGCGTCTCTCATAATCAAATGGTGGTTTTGAGACGTTAAACCCCATATATCATCATTATTATCAGCTTTTGCCCTTTCCCGCAAAATTTAGCTTTAATTGAACTCCACTTTTTCAGTATAGTTCATAATATAAGTGTCATCGTACCAGTGTTTTTTTTCACTAAACGTGCTCTCTTCCTATGCGTGCTGTGGTCATTTGCAGCACAGACGAAATTCGTTTATAGCATCTAAGCAAGTTGTTATTTGTGTCTCTCTCTAAAAGGTTGCATTATAAAGCAATATTAAGTTCGAACATCATCAGGCAAGTTGGGCAAAAAGGGCTAAAAACATACATAACTTCAAAGATTTCCCCAAAACACATTTTGTAGACGCAGTTAAATACAGAGGAAATGACAATATCACCATAGCAGTGATAGACTACCAAAGAAATTTAAGGTCACATCTCAATAAGAACGAGGTTTCTAGGGAAGGCGGCCATAGCTATTGCACTAGCCATAGCATTCTCCTCAGCTTCAATATTTGTTAGCTATTCTCAAACGACTATGTACAACTTTGCAAGAGGGAGAATATTTAAATAGCACTAAGAATATAGGCTGGCCACAAAGACCAGCAAACATGGGATATAGTCTGACCACTCACTCACTTTTCCTTGTCCGGCTAAGAAGACTGCACAATGAGGACTCACAGACCGAGCCTCTCGCTTGTCCTGGTCCAGCTAAGTAAACGATGAGACAATTGAAAACATTACCACTTAAAGAGAAATCGCGCAGCACTATCGGACGAGGAGAAGGTTTATAACTAGCACGTTTGTCATTGAACAGAGGACACGTGGTGGAGTGGCGCCTACTTTAGACATATACGTTCCCTAGTCCAGTAGCAATGAACCACCATATGCCGGAAGCTTATTCAGATGAGTGCATAAGAGAGAGTGTGAGAAATGTAGAGGAAATACAAAGAGGCTAACCAAGCTTTGTCACAGTTGGCTATCCTACACTTTAGTTGGGGCAAAGGACGAATAATAAAAACGACAGAGACACAGAAAAAAAGCACAAAAAGAAAGGCATGGAATAGTCAGCTTCAGACCACAAAGCACGGTCTCTGTCTGTTCATTCACAAGCTCCTGTGAAGTCCAGTGGTCCTCAAGAAGCACAAGAGAGCTTTCATGACCTTGCGCGTATGCGAGAATGTCGGACAAGGCACCTAGAATATTCCTTCCTGCAAGTGGTGTGGAATCCAGTTGACATAGCTTGGCTTCCATACCTCGTCCTCGAGTGCGGTAGGATGGGCAGGGGCATAGAATGTGTTCAAGCGTCTTCTCAGAATCGCGAACGTTGCGTGCCTCACTGCTGGCCATTCCAATGAGACACAAATACGCATTCGCAAATGCCACGCCCAACCACATGCGACACAGCAAAGTTCCATTGCATCGTAAGAGACCGTACGGTAAGTGAACTAGTAAATATGGGTTGATTGAATACAGGTGCGCGTTGAAGAATGTCTGCGTATTCTATGGAAGCGTGCCACGGCGAGCCAGTGCTTGCAGTCGCAGTGGCGTCCGTTCTGAAGAGTGGTTTGGACGTCTATAGATCTTGTTCATGAGCCGATCTAGCAGCTTCGTCCGCGTGGTCAATGCCGGTTATTCTGCAATGTCTCGGCAACCCCTGAAATACAATACCATCAAATGGGAAGACGTCCACAAGAACAACCCAAAAGGTTCATTACGCATCGTGGTACACTTTGAATGCATGCGTATGCCATTCCGACTCAAGAATGTTCCTGCTAAATTTCAAAACGCTATGCCAACCGTATTCGAGAGCCTGCTGCCTCGTAACCACAAATGTGTCGTTCTAGTTTATTCAGACGACATTGTTCTCTTTGCCACAACTTTTCTGAAATTATTCACGCTATATTAATCGACAACCCCAAGATTTCTCGGTTTTGTCATTTCAAAAAACTCAAAACGACCGAACTCCGCAATGATAAAACCAGAGTCCTACAATACTTTTACTACTCATGAAGCTTCGACGAAAGTTTGATATAGAAACAGGAACAACCACTAGGGGCCCCCTCGCTCACGTCGGGAGATTGGAGTGGCTGATTAATTCTACTGGAGCCGTAAGAAGATGTTGAGGTTTCGGACTGAGTCTACGGTACCGAACTTCACTTACCTGAATAACGTTGCAGGCTCCAGCACCTCCACCAGTGTCACAACGTGAAGACAGAGGTCGTATTGAACAGGTTGAGGAAGTCGGCGCGCCAGAGCGTTCCTCTATTTTCTAGTTATTACTTTCTGCATAAAAGCGTGCAGATGCGCGTATGCACTGTCGTCATCGTCTTCATGTATGTAAGTATCAATATATATATATATATATATATATATATATATATATATATATATGTGAACTTTCATAAAAGTGCAATATAGTACACAAAACAATTATTTAATTATTTGTTCATAACACTTCCGGCAGGTGCTCCAGCCTTATTTTAAAGATGAAAGCCCTAAGAAGGCTGGACCGACAAATGAGACCTTTTTTTTATAATTTTTATCACGGAAGCCAGAAGGAGCTCTGTATATATATATATATATATATATATATATATATATATATATATATATATATATATATATATATATATATATATATATATATATATATATATATATATATATATAGTCTGCCAGTACGAGCCCCTCGCAAATAGATCAGGAAAATAAGTGTATACTTAGGGCTCATTTTTCGATGTTTTGACGCATAATAAAGAAATATAACAGACAATAATGCCAAGAAAGTATAAGAGAGGTTATGAGACCGAAATGTAAGGTAAATGTGAACAAAGAAAAGCGGGTGAAAAGATAACTTGCCGTGGGCGGAAACAAAACCTACGACATTCGAATAACGCGTTCGATGCTCTAACCACTGAGCTATCACGGCAGCCATCCCCCCAGCCACTTTTTTATGTGAATTTAAACGTGTGAGTGTCAGTCAGCGCCATCTGTCGCAGTAGCGGCGAGTGTGGAACACCTTTTCGTGAGCCTGTGTGGCGTCACGTAGCACGTGAACTTACTACGAGCGGGCCTGACCACTAGTTGCTCGTATACATCCTAAAGCCCCAAGCCTGTCAGTACGAGACTCTCATTAATGAATAAGGGAAAGAAGTGTATATATAGGGGTCGTTTTGCCGTGTTTTGACACAATAATAATGAAATCTAACAGACAATAATGCGGAGAAAAGTATAGGGGAAGTTGATTGATTGATTGATATGTGGGGTTTAACGTCCCAAAACCACTCTATGATTATGAGAGACGCCGTAGTGGAGGGCTCCGGAAATTTAGACCACCTGGGGTTCTTTAACGTGCACCCAAATCTGAGCACACGGGCCTACAACATTTCCGCCTCCATCGGAAATGCAGCCGCCGCAGCCGGGATTCGAACCCGCGCCCTGCGGGTCAGCAGCCGAGTGCCTTAGCCACTAGACCACCGCGGCGGGGCTATAGGGGAAGTTATTAGACCGAATTGTAATGCAACTGTGAAGGAAGAAAAGTGGGTGAAAGGATAACTTGCCGTGAAGAGGAACCGAACCTGCGACCTTCGAATAACACGCTCGATCCTCTACCACTGAGCTACCACGGCGGCTATCTTCTCAGCCACTTTATTGGGAATGTATGTGAATTTAAACGTGGCAGTGTCAGTCAGCGCCACCAGTATCCATGGCGGTAAGTGTGCCACACCCTTTATGAGCCTGTGTGGCGTCGCATAGCACGTGGCCTTATCACCAGCCCGCACCTGACCAATAGTCCCTCGTATACAACCTAAAGGCACCAAGTATGCCAGTATGACACCCTCGTAATGAATAAGGGCAAGAAGTGTATACATAGGGGATCGTTTTTCCGTGTTTTGACACAATACAAATGAGATGTCGCAGGCAATGATTCCAAGGAAAGTAAATGGAAAGTTATTAGACCGAATTGTAGTGTCGTAATGTAAGTGTGAATATATATATATATATATATATATATATATATATATATATATATATATATATATATATATATATATATATATAAATATATATATTTATTTATATATTTATATATAGATATATATATATTTATATATATATTTATATATAGATATCCTGCGAACAGACCCGCAGGTCGTGGGTTCGATTCCCGGCTGCGGCGGCTGCATTTCCAATGGAGGCGGAAATGTTGTAGGCCCGTGTACTCAGATTTGGGTGCACGTTAAAGAACCAAACCCAGGTGGTCAAATTTTCCGGAGCCCTCCACTACGGCGTCTCTCATAATCAAATGGTGGTTTTGGGACGTTAAACCCCACAAATCAATCCTGCGAACAGACGTTGTGGTCTTTCCGTAACCGTAATAACGTGACAATTATATATATATATATATATATATATATATATATATATATATATGAGATATAACAGACAGTAATGCCAAGGAATGTACAGGGAAACTTATTAAAACCAATGGAATGTAAATAAGAAGAAAGAAAAGTGGATGAAAAAATTATCAACTGTGAGCAGGAATCGAACCTACGACCTTCGAATTACGCGTTCGATGCTGTACATTCCCTGTACATTCCTTGGCATTACTGTCTGTTATATCTCATTATTATTGTGTTAAAACACGGAAAAACGAGCCCTTAGGTATACACTTCTTTCCCTTATATATATATATATATATATATATATATATATTGGTGACAAAGATTGATAGCTGGAGACCATGCTTTTTTCTGACTGACTCGTACGTGTACACTGTCCTTTCTTGTTTTTTGTTTTTCTTCGTTTTTTGTTTACGTTCGTGTTTACGTTCGCCTACCACTTGATGACCATTGAAGAGAAACGGACGAAGATTAAAGGTAAAGAGCCGACCAACCCAATAAAGGAAAAACCTTGCTTTACGCCCGCCGCACGCCGACCGACCCATTAAGGAGAAACCCTTTATTTACGCACGCCGTCACGGACGCTGCCGCCACCGCGGCGACAATCTTGGGTGGCCCGACACACGTCGAGAACTGAACAGCACGTGATAAGAACCATATGTGGACGTACACAAACAGTTGCTTTCGTTCTCAGTGTTGACAGTGGTTCTTCCTCTTTTTTACTTTCTTTCTTTTTTTTCGTCTTTTTTCTTCTCCCTTTTTTTGTTTTTTCTTTCCTTTTTTAGTTCCCTCTCACTCTCGCGAACATCTTTCAAGGCGAGAGGGACGCGGCAGCAACGAAGTTTGGAAGTTCATGTCAGTATAACTCATCCCCTGATGAAGGGAGGACCCCTCCCGAAACTGTTGGGAAATAAATATATTTATCCTTGTTGACAACGCTCCCGTTGTGCCATATCCCATATATATATATATATATATATATATATATATATATATATATATATTGTCACGTTATTACGGTTAAGGAAAGACCACAACGTCTGTTCAAAGGAGCAGCAGCACTGGACGACGAGCCGAATCGAACGTTAGACTACGAGGACAACAGCTAGTTTTCTTCTTTTTCAGAAAAAGGCCCATACTCGCATTGACATGGCTCAATCTCGTTCCATTCCCGTGGCATTACCTTTTTCCAAAAAAGTACCGCCCTGATGCTCAATGCCGAATAAACGTTAAAGTAATCGCGTACACGCACAAAGACGCATGATGAAGAAGTGTCAGGTGGCTCGGGGATAGTGTGGCTTCATCCGTGACACATTAACAATGCCCGCCTGCAGGGAACATCGAGATCGCTGAGCTGTGTTTTCAAGCAGGACTTCTTAGTTGACATCTGTGAGTCGCCGTAGTTATAAGGACCCAAGTAGCAGTGAAGCAGCTTTTCCGAGCAGCCCCTTTGGCGAACGGGGATCCAGAGCCACACCACATCACCAGATTGGTAAATAACATGGTGTTGACGAGAGTTGTACCTCTGTGAGTCGATGCATTGTTGTTTTCGAATCCACTCGAGTGCAAGCTGGCGGGTCGCCTCGGCGAGCCGGATGAAGTCGTTCGCATCAGTAGGAATATCGGTCATGTCTGGCAAGAGCATGACATCTAGCATCGTAAATGCTTCTCGGCCGTGAAGCAACCGGAAAGAAGTGAAAGCTGTAGTCTATTGAACCACAGTGTTGTAAGGGAACGTTACCTATGACAAAATTGCATCCCAGTTTCTGTGTTCGTAGTCGACGTACATGGATAACATGTCGGCGAGCGCCTTGTGTAATCTTTCTGTCACACCATTGGTCTGTGGATGGTATACGGTCGTTTTGCGATGAGCTGTTCTACTAAGTCTCATGACGTCTTGCATCAATTGTGCTGAAAAGGCTGCTCCACAGTCAGTGATTAGAACTGTTGGCGCTCCATGGCGGAGGACGATGTTTTTTATGAAAAAATACACAATATTATTGGTGGTGCCTCGTTGTAGGGCTTTCGTTTCGCGGTACCTCCTTAAATAGTTAGTAGCGACTACGATCCAGCGGTTGCCATCATATGACTTCGGGAAGGGCTCAAGCAAGTATATGCTGGTTCGTTCATACGGTTGTGATGGTGGTGCAACAGGCTGCAATAAACCAGCAGGGGGCCCAGGTGGGGGTTTACGGCGCTGGCAATGATTACAAGTAAAATGTCAGCACGTAGCCCGAGTGGAACGACGAGGAGGTATTCAGTCGCATAAAATTCGGAGTTCTCTTTGTAGAGAGGTCATTGCGGAGACAAAATGGCCCTGAACGTGCGAATGCCGATGGTGGACTCAAGCTGTGACCTTGAAGGTATTTGATAAGTTGTCAGAACTCTGAATCGTTCCACTGTTGTCGGGCCAAGTCAGATTCACTGACTGCACAAAGCAAATGGCCATCGGTATCATCATCGCCCAATGTCTTCGCGAAGAGAGCGCGCGAAAGGCAATGAGCGTCAGTGTACCTGGGGCGCGATTTGTAGACGATTGTAACCTCAAATTCTTGAAGGCGCAAGCTCCACCTCACGAGGCGCCCTGAAGAATCCCTTAGATTAGCCAGCCAACAGAGAACATGATGGTCCGTAACTACTCTGAATGGACGGCCATACAAATATGGTCGGAACTTTGATATCGCCCAAATACCAGCAAGGCATTCCTTCTCCGTTGTCGAGTAGTTAGTTTCTGCAGATGACAGAATGCGATTAGCATAAGCAATGGGACGCTCTGCGCTGTCTTGCGACTGGACGAGCACTGCACCAAGACCGATGTTGCTTGCGTCAGTATTAATTTCAGTGGCGCCATCTTCATCAAAGTGCCCTAGTAAGGGTTCACTCTGAAGGCGCTGTTGAAGCCTGCAAAAAGCGGCTCTCTGCTCTGAGCCCCATACAAAAGAGTATCCTCTTTCGTTAAGCGGGTAAGGGGTTCAGCGATGTTAGCAAAGCTCTGCACAAAGCGCCTGTAGTAGGCGCAGGGACCCAAAAATCGGCGCTAATCCCGTTTGTTCGAAGCTGGAGGAAACGCAGCGATGGCCATGGTCTTTTCTGTGTGCGGTCGAATGCCGTCGTGACTGACAAGGTGGCCGAGTAACTTTAGTTCCTCGTAGCCAAAATGACACTTCTCCGATTTTAGTGATAGGCCTGCGGATAGAATAGCAACGAAGACGGACAGAAGTCGTTGCAAATGTTGCTCAAATGTTTTGAAAAAACAACAACGACGTCGTCTAAATACACGAGACAGGATTCCCACTTCATACCGGGAAGCACGGTGTGCATCATCCTTTAGAACGTTGCTGGCGGAGAGCACAATCCAAACGGTAGCACTTTGAATTCGTAGAGACCATCGGGAGTTATAAACGCTAGTTTTTTTCCGGTCACGTTCATCGACCTCGATCTGCCAGTAGCCGCTGCATGAATTCATTGAGGGAAAATATCGGGCATGTCGAAGTCGATCCAGTGGGTCATCTATGCATGGCAGAGGGTAGACGTCTTTCTTCGTCACTTTGTTGAGCTTCTGGTAATCGAGGCAAAATCGAAGAGTGCCGTCTTTATTTTAACAAGTACGACGGGTGAGGCCCATGGACAGTTAGAGGGTTGGATGACGTCGTCGTTGAGCATCTGTTTCACTTGAAAACGTATTGCCTCTTGTTCTTTTTGCGACACGCGTTAGGCGTGCTGTCGTACAGGCCGTTCGGTAGGGTCCGTTATAATGCGGTGCTTCACGGTTGGGGTCTGCTTGATTTTGGAGGTGGATGCAAATCAGTCAATATAAGTACGTAAAATCATGCGCATCTGCTGCTGCTGCGCAGAGGATAGGTGGCAATTCACGTCAACTGTACTGGCTAATGCAGTGTCACATTCAGCGGCAGTGGCAATCGGAGTGATAGTGGAACCTTATTCGTCATCAATGACATCAAAGTTCGCGATCGCTGTTCGCTTTGCCAAGTGTTGGTACTGGCCGCCGTAATTCATGATCAGAAGCTGAGTCCTCCGATGTTTCAGTTGGACGATAGCGCGCGCGACACAAATCTGCTGAGCCAAGAGCACCGAGAGTTTAGTTTCCGCGATGACACTACTCTTGTTGTCACAGTCACTCTCCACAGTTTCCAACATACTAGCTCGCGGCGGAAGTGCGATGGTGTCGTCAGCAATTCGAAGTGTTGTGGTCTGCGCAGCTGCATCCTTTTGTCTGGCTGTATGGTCGTCAGCGAACGTTATGAGCAGACCGCGAAGGTTAAGAACGTCTCCATGCTCGCGGAGAAAATTCATTTCGAGAATTAGGTTTCGGGAGCATTCGCGCAATACGACGAAGGCAGCAATGTATGTCGACTCACAAATTCGGAGCCGGGCAGTGCTTATTCCCAGTGGTGTCAATAGGTGACCTTCCGCAGTCTGGAGGTTGGGTCCATGCCCCAAGGTGCCGTTACCTTTCGTATCTGAGCAGCGAGGTGAGCGCTTATCACGAAATAATCGGCACTCGTATCTACCGGAGCGGTAAGCGGGTTGTTGTCGACAAAAATTGAGGTGAGAGCAGAGACACGTTTGTGGTCGATGGCACACGTCGGTGAAAGGATGTCGCCAGATGTCGGCAGGCTGTTCGGGGGAGGGTCTTGTAACGGTCGATCAACAGCGGCCTCAGCCCCAGAGGTTGCTGTTCTTAGTTTCCCCGCCGCGGGGTCGTGGATTTAGGCGATATTTCTGCAAGGACATCCGCAAAGGTCGATTATGGGCCAGGTGGCGTGGAGCGCCATGAAAACGGTGAGCGGAATAGACGACGCGGAAGGGTTGGGGACTGCTGGCTTGCCAAGTATTCGGCAATAGCATGGGGACGCTCACCATCTCTTGGTCGACGAGAATCTGGACTAAAGCCAGGAAGACCCATGTGCCCTTATGCGCACTCACGGTAGATGTGATCTGGTTTACCACAGAGATAACAGAGAGGCTGGTGGTCGGGAACACGCCGCACACTGGATTTTTGTGTAAGTAGTGGGTTGCCCTACTGCGGTGGTTCTGAGTAGAAAGATGGCGCCGTCAGCAGGATGGACGGACGGGACGGATAGCCAACAGCTGGTGCAGGAGTAGGTAATGCTTCCACGTACGTTAATGGCTATGGTTAATGGCTGCGGGTCCAAACAGTTTTTTTATTCAGCATGTTGAAATTGAAAATAAAGTGAAAGTGAAAGGTAAAGTGAAATAGTGGAGCTTCGGCTAGATGCGGGGCCGTCATGGGTTAGACCTCGGCTGGGCGCTGAGTCATCATGGGTTTCACCAGCAGTCGGACCTCTTCGCGGACGACATCCGTTAGAGCAACAACATGGGGCTGAGAAGACACTGCGTGCAGCTTTTGCAGCTCCTCGTGCACAATACTGCGCACAAGCTCCGTCAGGTCTGTTATAGTCGTGACGTCAGAAGTCGGCAGGGCCGATGACACTGACGAAAGACTGCCAGGGCGCTCATACTGATACGAACGCTGCCTTAGCATTCTCTCCGTCGTCGTGGCTTCGTGGAGGAAATCCACTACAGTGCTGGGAGGGCGGCGCACTAGTCAGCGAACAACTGCTCTTTCACTCCCCGCATCAGGAGGCGCACCTTCTTCTCTTCCGTTATTGAGGATTCAGCTCGCCTGAACAACCGCGACATGTCCTCAACGAACATGGCGACACGCTCGTTCGGACGTTGATTTCGGGAATTCAGGAGCCGTTCCGCTTACTCCTTTCTGTCATAGCTTCGGGAGGTATTCCGCAACTGGTTGCAAAACTCTGGCCAAGTTGTCATAGCGGCTTCATTGTTTTTAAACCAAATGCGCGCAGAGTCCTCGAGCTAAAAGTAGACATACCGAACCTTTCGGTCTCGTTCCACTCGTTGACACTGGCGGAACGGTTGTAGTCGTCAAGCCAGTCGTCGACGTCCTCGTAAGAGTCACCATGGAACAGCTTCGGGGTTCGCGGGGCGTTGAAGAACTATAGAGGAGGCAGCATCGATGTCTCTTGAGTTGGCGTTCCCGCACTAGCCATAGTTTTGTCAAGTTCTGGAAGTGGTCCAAATTCAGGCGGTGCGCCTAGTTGTCGCCTGCTTCGCCGTAGGTAAGCTGGTTCTTCCAAGTCGCGACTAGTGTCGGGATCTTGCTGCTGATTGCAGTGCATACAACACTACCTAACACCTCCACCAGAACATTTCACGTGATTTCAGAAACACCAAAACGTCTGTTCACGGGAGCAGCAGCACTGGACGTCGAGCCGAACCGAACATTAGACTACGAGCACAACAACCAATCTTCTTCTTCTTCACAAAAAGGCACACACTCGCATTGGCATGGCGCAATCTTGTTCCTTGCCCATGGCTATATATATATAAGTTTGTGTGTGTGTGTGTGTGTGATTTTTAAACGTGGGAGTGTCATTCAGCGCCTTCTGTAGCCAAGGCGGCGAGTGTGGCACACGCTTCATGAGCTTGTGTGGCATCACGTAGCACGTGAAGTTATTACGAGCTGGCAGCTGACCATTAGTCTCTCGTATACAAGCTGAGACACCAAGTCCGCCAGTACGAGACCCTCGTTAATGAATAAGGAAAATAAGTGTATACTTAAGGGCTCGTTTTTTCGTGTTTCGATACAATATTCATTAAATCTAACAGATGTTAGTACGGCTTTATCAGTGAGCCGAAGGCACTTTTATTGGAAGAAGTGCAGAGGTAAAGCCGAGCAGCTGTCAAGCGGAGAGAGCGCGAGCAGCAACAACACTCTTCCTTCTCTCCTTTCACTGGTGCTTCAGCCTGTGCCACATATCAATGCTACAACACCCCCCCCCCACCAGAAAAGGAGCCATCCTGGCGACCTATGAACCGGGTAGAATGGGTGGGTCGTAGTGCGGTTTCAATCAATCGACATGAACAGTCTCGCGACCGCGACGGCGTCAGTCTGTCGATGGTTGAACCGGCTCAACATCATAGTTAACCGGTGATGACTGACGTAGGACTCGGTAGGGGCCTTCGTACTTCGGCAGTAGCTTGGTGGAAAAACTAGGAGTAGTTGAGGGAATGCGAAGCCATACCAACGTGCCAGGCGAATATGACGGGGGGGAGGTTTTCATCATGGCGGTCCTTCTTGTACGCTTTATCTTGTGCGGTTAAAGAACGTGGGAGTTGCCTGCAATCTTCCGCATAGGCGGCGACTTCAGATAGAGTTGTGGATTCTGAAGCGTCCGGACGGTACAAGAGAATTGTGTCCATGAATGAGGAAGGTTTGCTTCCGTAAAATAGAAACAACGGAGAGAATCCTGTCGTAGGCTGAGTGGCGCTGTAGTAAGCGTAAGTAACAAAGGGGAGTATGCGGTCTCAGTTGGTGTGGTCAGCGGACACGTACATAAACAAGACGTCGCCCAATGTGCGTTTAAACCGTTCGGTAATTCCATTTGTTTGCGGATGGTACGCGCTGGTTGTCCGATGCACAAAGTTGCATTCACGAAGAAGGGCTTGAACGGCTTCGAAAAGAAACGTACGTCCGCGGTCACTGAGTAGCTCACCAGGCACGCCATGGCAAAGAACATGATTGTGAAGGATAAACAAGCCAACTTCTTGTGATGTGGCTTCTGGAAGCGCAGAAGTTTCAGCATAGCGTGTCAAGTGATCGATAGCGACAACCACCGAGCGGTTCTCGTCAAGAGTGTAGGGAAGGGGGCCGGGCAAGGCAATGGCTGCAGTTGTCCATTGGCTATGTTTGGTGGGCTTTTTCAGCGTTGACATTTGGAACACGAACGCACGTACTGTCGGACAAATCCGTACATTCCGCGTCAATAATACTGCAGCCGGAGGCGTGCGTACCTTTTTATCACACCGGCGTGGCCGCATCGAGGATCCGCGTGAAAGGAGTCGCAAATAGCAGCACGTAGGTGGCGAGGAATCACAAGCAACCACTTGCGGCCGTCGGAAACGTAGTTGCGACGATACAGGAGTCATGACACGCTGCCCTATTTTGTCAGACTCTGCCATAGATGCATTCGCGCACTTACACAGATTGATGACGTCCTCAATATAACTCGTAAACGTCTCACTGTTCCTTTGGGCTCTGGCTCGGAGGCGTTGTTCGGCGCGAAGCTTCTGCAATCCAGGCCGACCGAAGAATGACACAATGATTTGCTTGAATGCCGAGCAGGTGGTCAGCTCGGCTTCATGATTGTAGTACCATAGCTTCGCCACATCAGTCAGATAGAAGGTGACGCGCGTCAACTTAGCAGGGTGATCTCATTTGTTGGGACCGCTAACACACTTAAACTCTACCAGCCAGTCTTCGACGTTAAGTTCGTCGGTGCTGTTGAACACCGGAGGGTCATGTTGACGAAGCGTCCCAGCACATATGACCTTAGGTAGTGCTTGGGAAGGAGCTCCATTCTCGGTTATTCCGGGGGCAGATGGTAAAGTACGGTTGCGGAGCTCCAGGACTAAAAGGGGAACGACCTAGCAGCGCTCCACCAAATGTAACATGCGTGTTCTTCGGAGGAGTCTCAGCAAGAAACTCGCCAGGGCAAGCAAGACAGCTGCAGCACAGAAAACCGTTTAAACATCCTTATCTAAATAACCAGCTGGTAAAACAATTCCATCTCACAAAAGGGGCACTGTCCGTTTCATGGCCGATCCCCCATGGTGGGTTGTGTCAGGACCCTGAGGAACAACCAACCAACCAAGCATTCAGTTAGCCCTTGCACTAAATAAATATCTTGTTCACCGAGT
Organism: Rhipicephalus microplus; assembly: GCF_043290135.1. Classification (NCBI taxonomy): domain Eukaryota; kingdom Metazoa; phylum Arthropoda; class Arachnida; order Ixodida; family Ixodidae; genus Rhipicephalus; species Rhipicephalus microplus. The sequence goes on from NC_134702.1 coordinate 207,840,227, forward strand.
CAACTCCTGCTTGTTCAACACCCCGTTTCAAGTGGTGGAAGTGCTGGGATACATCTGGTCTTCACCCTGGAGCTTCGCAGCCGTACACTCCAACGACCTTCTGCAGTGACTGATCCGGGGCCGTCTCAGGCCACCACTCCAAATCTCACAACCGTACCTGTCTTCTGTGCTGGCACTCTCCGGCAGCGCGACCCACCCTCCCATATTTGGTGGCACAAAGGACTAAGATGTGGACAACTGGATTGCCGAGTGTAAACTGGTGAGCACGTACAATAAGTGGAACGCAGCCGATAGGCTCACAAATGTGAGTTTTCACCTGACCGACGTTGCGAAACTATGGTACAGGTATCATCAAAGTGATTTCAGTACCTGGTCGGAATAGGCAAAAACCCTCTCGGAAGTCTATGGCCGTCCTGCTGTCCACAGCCTTCGCGCTGAACAGCGGTTGCGTGTCACAGTACATAGAACAGATGAAACTTTCACGAGCTACATCGAAGATGTGCTCTTCCTCTGAAAGCTCGTCAATTCGACTCTGGACGAGGCAGGCAACATCAAGAACATTATGAAAAGAATTGATGGTGGTACATTCCTAATTCTTGCTGCGAAGAGTCCCCAGATAGTCGCCGATGTGATTCAACTCTGCAAAAGATATGATGAGCTGCGTAGGCAGCGCGCTTTCACACGGTGCGCTGCTCAAGAAACCACGGACCTTGAATCCCTCGACTATCACCATTACACCGCCAACCGCTCTGCGTAGATGCCACTTATAAAGCAAGTCATACGCGATGAGGTCGCCCGGCAGCTATCTATAATCACAAGAACTACTAAGCCGATGGCATCTTTGCGCCTTCGCTTCGCCAGGCCATTTAATCGCAAGTTGCCGATACATTGCCGCCAGCTAAGGCTCCACCATCTGTTACCGCACCACTAACGTATGCAACCGTTGTTGCTTGGCCACGTGCGCCATCGTCTCCGGCTATTTACAAAGCAACTTGCCACGTTTATTCGTTGACGCCACCTGGCCGCCCGTTGACCATCCCGTTTCCAGCTATATACGAAACAGCTCGGAACGTGTGTATGACGACGCCGCGTGCACGACCGTTCACGGTACATTATTCGATTAACAATGCTCCTACTGTCAGCCAATGGTGCACCCACGATAATCGGCGATTATGTTTATATGTGGCATTCCAGGCCACATAGCTCGTCACTGCCGCCGTCGCAGCTTCCGTTCACGTGACATTGCAGGGGCCTCCCATTACATGCCCACCATGCCCACTGAGCCGCGATATCCAGTTCCTGCCGATCCACCTATAGATGTACGTACCGTCACCGCCCATTCTGCTCAAGCCGTTCGCCTTCTCCTCGTCGCAGATATATTTCTCCAATTTTACGTCGCAACAGCCCACTGCGAGAGTAAAACTGACGGGCGCAGTTCCGGAGGCAAGAACTGCGTTGACAAAAATTTCAAGACGTACCTGCTGTCCCCCGAATGAAATATAACTTTATATTGATGGTATTAATGTGCACGGACTTGTTGACACTGGAGCTACCGTATCTGTAATCAGCGACAAACTGTTCCAAAACTGGAAGAAAGTGTCCACTAAACTTACCGACCTATCTTTGCAGACAGCTACGTCGCACCATGTTCAGCCTTCAGCTCTGTGCACTGCACGAGTCGTCATTCAAGGTGCGATATACGTCGTCACATTTGTAGTTTTATTCCGTTCTTCGGATGACATTATCCTTGGATGGGGCTTTCCTTCGTCAAATTCTGCTTTGGCCGACTGTGCTCGTTCCGAACTCGCGTTATCTGTGCCGTGCTATGGCCCCGACGATGACGTTTCGTGTAGATTGTGTGCTGCTTCTGACTTTGACATTGCGCCTTTCTCAGCTGCTGTTGTCCCGGTGTCGTGTGCCTCTCTTCTGAAATTGCCTGTGTTGTTTATGCCATCGGTCACATCTGCGTGCCGTCAAAATTTCATGCTTCCGTTTGCCGTCATCGTTTTTCGCAACGGCCATGCACCCATTTATGTGTGCAACGCCTCGGACAGCCCGTCATTCCTACTACGGGGAGAATGCCTGGGAAGCTACTAACCTTACGAGTGCATTCTTCCAGCTACTATACCCGATTATACGGTTTCGCTCCCAATTCGTGCTGTCACTCCTACCAACGCGCCTAATGATGTTCTGGACGTCTTCTCGGATGCCATCGACTCTGAGCTCGCACCAACTCAGCGCCAAGAAATTATAAAACTTCTACTCCGTCTTCGCTCTTCATTCGATCGTGACCAGTAAGGCTTAGGCCGAACCTCTATGGTCGTTTACCGTGTTGACACCGGTCAACGAGCCCCACTTTGACAGCGTCCATACCGTGTGTCATCTGCTGAACGCCATGCCATCGACGAACAAGTAGACGACATGTTGAAACGTGGCATCATGGAGCCCTCCAACAGTCCCTGGGCTTCCCCGGTTGTCCTCGTCAAGAAAAAAGACGGATCCATCTGGTTTTGCTTTGACTACCACCGATTGAACAAGATAACGCGCAAAGATGCATACCCCCTGCCTCGCATCAACGATGTTTTGGACTGCCTACAAAGAGCGCAGTTCTTTTTTTTGTTAGATTTACGCTCCGGCTACTGGCAGGTGCCTATGGCATAGGGTGACCGCCCGAAGACAGCCTTTGTAACACCGGATGTACTATATGAATTCACCGTGATGCCCTTTGGCCTCTGCAATGCGCCTGCCACTTTCGAAAGGATGATGGATACTATCCTGCAAGGTCTGAAATGACAAACGTGCCCGTGTTATTTGGCCGATATTGTGGTATTTTCAAGCGACTTTGCGACCAACCTCAGCCACCTCGAGCAAGTTCTCGCGTGCCTTTCCACGGCGGGACTTCAACTTAACTTGAATAACTGCCACTTCGGCGCTCGCGAGCTTGTAATCTTCGGCCATGTGGTTTCCAAGGACGGCATTCTTCTGCACCCTACAAAACCTAATGTAGTCGCGGCGTTACCAAAACCAACCACCATCAAAGAGCTCCGAAGCTTCATCGGCCTATGTTCGTACTTCCGGCGCTACTTCCGCAAATTCGCCTCCATTATGGCCCCCTTGACCAATCTTCTCGTCGGAAGTTCTGATTTGTCAGTGTGGTCGCAGACGTGTGATGATGCATTTCAGGAACTCCGACGGCTCCTCACTACGCCTTCAATACTTCGACATTTCGATCCATCTGCTCCATTGGAAATTCATACGGATGCTAGTGGTTTCGGGCTAGGGGCCATACTGGCCTAACGAAAGGATGGCTTTGACGAGTACATCATCGCCTATGCCAACCGCACCCTCAGTAAAGCCGAGAAGAATTACAGTCTCACTGAAAAGGAGTGCCTCACCAAAGTTTGGGAAATCGGAATATTTTGGCCTTATTTATATGGACGTCTGTTTGATATTGTGACAGACCAACATACGCTTTGCTGGTTATCTTCTCTAAAAGATCCGAATGGTCGGCTCACTCGTTGGGCATTCCGGTTACAGGAATTTGATATCCGCGTTATCTACCTTTCTGGTCAGAAGCATTCCGACGCCGATGCCCTGTCACGCTCACAGTTGGCTTCAGAGCCGGTCTGTTCACCTATTTCCACCAGTGCTGCCATGGCCATAAGCATTTCGGACATGCCTTCCGAGCAACGCAAAGACGCTTAGATTTCTTTCCTTTTGGACTTTCTCTCAAACCAGACGCCCGCTCCAGTTCCCAAGACGCTTCACCATCAAGCACAACACTTTGCTATTCGGGATAACCTGCTTTACCGCCGAAACTACAGCTTGATCGGCCGTAAGTGGTTGCTGGTCATTCCCCGACCTCTCCACTCTGACATCTGCGCCACGTTCCACGATGATCCGCAATATGGCCACGCCATTGTGTTAAAAACATACACTCGCTTGCAGCTGTGGTACTACTGGCGCGGTATGTATCGTTTTATTCGCCGTTGCGTAAGGTCTTGCCTTACGTGCGAGTGACGCAAGATGCCCGCTCAACACACCACTGGTCCCTTGCAGCCGTTGCCATGTCCAAGATGACGTTTCCATCGTGTCGGAATCGACCTTTACGGTCCGCTTCCCTACACTTCGAGTAGCAACCACTGGGTCATTGTCGCTATCGACCACCTAACGCGGTACGCTGAAACAGCTGCTTTACCTTCTGCTACCGCAAAACACGTTGCATGTTTCATACTGCAAAACCTGAATTTAAGGCATGGAGCACCTCGGGAGTTACTAAGCGACCATGGCCGCTTTTTCTCTCCGATGCCATCAAAGCGTTGTTGAGCGAGTGTCGCATCATACACCGCACTACCACAGCCTATCACCCGCAAACTAATGGAATGACAGAGCGTTTTATCGTACACTTGGAGATAAGCTGGCCATGTACGCTTCATCCGACCAGTCAAATTGGGATAGCATACTGCCTTTTGTGAGATATGCATACAACACTGCAACGTAAAGCACCACTGGATTTTCGCCTTTCTTCCTTCTTCATGGACGCGAGCTATCATCAACAATGGATACTATTCTTCCTTATTGACCGCATCGTTCAGAGTTAACAACCGTTTCACGAGCAGCAGCACACGCTGAAGAATGTCGAAAGCTTGCCCGTGCGTTCACGTCACACGACCAGACGCACCAAAAAGATCGCCACGACGCGTCAACCACGCCTATGAGCTTTCCTCCTAACTCACTGGTGTGGCTATGGATTCCTTCTACTCCTCCGGGACTCTCCCACAAGCTTTCGTCTAGGTACCATGGTCCCTATCGAGTTGTACGCCAAACATCCCCTGTCAACTACCTTGTCGAGCCACTGGACCCATCTCCTGACAAGCGCCGTCGGGGACAAGAAATCGTACACGTCTCTCGGCTCAAGCCATACCATGACCCTTCTGTGTACAACTGTCCTTAGGTGGCCAGGGTGGCTCCCTCTTTGTCCGGGGGTGATTGTAACGAAAGCAGTGGACACAGAGCGCAGGTAGAGAATGAAGAGCACGCACTGGTATCACAGGCTTGCATTCAGTTAGCCCGTGCGCTAAATAAATCTTTTGTTCACCGAGTGAACTCCTGCTGGTTCAACACCCCATTTCGAAATATATATATATATATATATATATATATATATATATATATATATATATATATCTTGATCATCATCATCAGCCTGACTACGTCCACTGCAGGACAAAGGCCTCTCCCATGTTCCGCCAGTTAACCCGGTCCTGTGCTTGCTGCTGCCAATACCCGCAAACCCGCAAACCCGCAAACTTCTTAATCTCGTCTGCCCACCTAATCTTCTGTCTCCCCCTAACCCGCTTTCCTTCTCTGGGAATCCAGTTAGTTACCCTTAATGACCAGCGGTTATCCTGTCTACGCGCTACATACCCGGCCCATGTCTATTTCCTCTTCTTTATTTCAACTATGATATCCTTAACCCCCGTTTGTCCCCTAATCCACTCTGCTCTCTTCTTGTCTCTTAAGGTTACACCTACCATTTTCCTTTCCATTGCTCGCTGCGTCGTCTTCAATTTAAGCTCAACCCTCTTTGTAAGTCTCCAGGTTTCTGCTCCGTAGCTAAGTACCGGCAAGATACAGCTGTTATATACCTTCCTCTTGAGGGATAGTGGCAATCTACCTGTCATAATTTGAGAGTGCTTGCCGAATGTACTCCACCCCATTCTTATTCTTCTAGTTACTTCAATCTCGTGGTTAGGCTCTGCGGTTATTACCTGCCCTAAGTAGACATAGTCTTTTACAACTTCAAGTGCACTTTTACCTATCTCGAAGCGCTGCTCCTTTCCGAGGTTGTTGTACATTACTTTCGTTTTCTGCAGATTAATTTTAAGACCCACCTTTCTGCTCTCCTTGTCTAACTCCGTAATCATGAGTTGCAGTTTGTCCCCTGAGTTACTCAGCAGTGCAATGTCATCGGCGAAACGCAGGTTACTAAGGTATTCTCCATTAACTCTTATCCCTAACTGTTCCCATTCTAGGCTTCTGAAAACCTCCTGTAAGCATGCGGTAAATAGCATTGGGGAGATTGTGTCTCCCTGCCTTACACCCTTCTTTATTGGCATTCTGTTGCTTTTTTTATGAAGCATTATGGTAGTAGTTAATCCCCTGTAGATTTCTTCCAGAATGTTTATATACACTTCATCTACGCCCTGATTCCGCAGTGTCTGCATGACGGCTGATATTTCTACTGAATCAAACGCCTTCTCGTAATCTATGAAGGCTATGTATAGTGGTTGGTTATGCTCTGAGCATTTCTCTATTACCTGATTGATAGTATGAATGTGGTCAATTGTTGAGTAGCCTGTTCAAAATCCTGCTTGTTCCTTTGGTTGATTGAATTCTAATGTTTTCTTTACTCTGTTAGCAATTACCTTTGTAAATAGCTTGTATACTACAGAGAGCAAGCTGATCGGCCTGTAATTCTTCAAGTCCTTGTCGTCTACTTTCTTATGTATTAAGATGATGTTAGCGTTCTTCCAATATATATATATATATATATATATATATATATATATATATATATATATATATATATATGTGTGTGTGTGTGAAGTAACGGTAAAGGCAACCTTTATTAGGCCCAGAAGACACGATGAAGCGACCACGCCCAAGGCACAGAACTCAGACAAGCCAAGTCCCCACAGCAGATGAAGATGACGACCACACATGATGATGAATATGTGTAAATAAAGTAGATGTGCTTAATGAATGCCTACACTAACTTCTCCCCCTCGTAAAAGCGGTCATCCTGACCGCAGTTCTTGGCCGCAGTTTAAAGCGAAGATGAACGCCGTATGAAAGCCTTCACGCGGGATACGTGGACTATTTCTGCTGCCCTATAGCGGTGGTCCGTCGGAAGAAGAACGGGTGCCACGCGATAAATCACAGGAGACGTTTGCTTCAAGACAGTGCAGGGGTCAATAAAACGTAATTGAAACTTCTCGCACAGTCCGGGAGTGCGAATGGGTGTAACAAGGAGGACTTCGTCGCCAGGGCTGAAAGACACGGCATGATGAGAGGCATCATATTCAAGCTTGCGATCCTGTTGCTTGGCTTCAGTGTTGACGCGAGCCAGCTGGCGGCAATGAAGTAGACGAGACACGTATTCTTCACTTGAAGATGAACATGGTTTGACAGGCGCAGAGAAGAACGAAACATCGAGGAAAGAAGAAGGGAAGCGACCGTGGACTAGGTAGAACGGCAAGTAACCGGTTGTGCGCTGTACAGAGGTACTATACGCAAAAGTGACAAATGGCAAAATGGTGTCCCAGTTTCTGTGGTCGGGTTCGATATACATCGCTATCATATCTGACAGTGTACCATGAAAGCGCTCAGTCAGGCCGTTTGTCTGAGGATGGTAACTGGAGCTTGTTTTGTGTAAAGTGCCTGATGCCTTGAGCACTTCTTCAACGAGTTCTGAAGGAAATACTGTTCCACGGTCGCTCAGGATTACACGAGGAGCTCCGTGACGAAGGATTATTGCTCGAAGGATGAAGTCGGCCACTTCCGAAGCTGATGCAGAAGGCACGGGAGCTGTTTCGACGTAGCGGGTCAGGTGGTCAACAGCTGTAACTATTCATCGATTGCCCGTGACAGTCATAGGAAGCGGACCATAGAGGTCAGTGCCAACTACCTCGAATGGTTGCAGGGGACACGGGAGCGGTTGTAATTGTCCACTTCGAGTTGATGTAGGTAGCTTGCGACGCTGCCAAAGGGCGCATGAGGCAAAGTACTTCGCGATACAGGTGGACAAGCCCGGCCAGTAGTAGTGACATCTTATGCGGTCATACGTTTTCTGGAAGCCCATGTGTCCAGCAGACATGTCGTCGTGATATGTCTTGAGGACTTGAGCCTGAAGAGACCGAGGTAGAACGGGCGCCCAGCGTTGACCATCAGGGTGGTAGATATGACGGTACAGGACGTGGTTGTTGAGCTTGAATTGCGTCAGCTGTCGGCGAAGACGGGTGTTAGGGGGCTGGCAAGTCCCGTCAAGACGGTCCATGATGCGGCGACAGTAAGGGTCAGCACGTTGGTGAGATAAGAACAAACCACACTCGCTTGGAGAAGGTGGGTCCGCAGTAGATAATGACGAAACATGTAGGGAAGAGACGGTCGAAAGCTTCTCGAGTGCGGCAGTGGCGGGTTTGTTAAATTGCTCCGAAGAGAGCGGGCAACGCGAAAGTGCGTCGGCGTCTTGATGCTTGTTTCCCGACTTGTATGTGATCGTGAAGTCGTATTCTTGTAAGCGAAGAATCCAGCGACCAAGGCGGCCGGACAAGTTCTTGATTGTCGAGAGCCAGTACAAGGCGTGATGGTCCGTAACCACAGTAAAGTGGCGGCCGTGAAGATAAGGTCGAAACTTTTGTATCGACCATACGACCACTAGGCCCTCCTGTTCGGTGATGGTATAATTCTTTTCGGCAGGGGTCAGTGCACGGCTCGCGTATGCGACGACTTTCTCACGTGATTTGTCTCGCTGTAGGAGAATTCCACCAATGCCTCGACCACTAGCGTCTGTATGCAGGAGCGTAGGCGCAGTTTCGTCGAAATGGCAGAGGACTGGTTCGGATGTGAGTGCACACTTCAGTTGGGCAAACGCCGCTTCACATTCAGGAGACCACACAAATGTGACGCCTGATGCGAGCAACTTGTGCAATGGTGAAGCTATTGAGGTGAAGTCTCGAATGAATCGGCGAAAGTAAGAAGCAAGGCCGAGGAAACTGCGCAAATCTTTGGCTTTTTCAGGACGCGGGAAGTGTTGGACAGCGGAAATCTTGTCAGGATCGGGACGAATACCGCCCTTGCTTACGATGTGGCCTAACACTTTAATCGTCTTGCTCGCAAAACGGCACTTCTTGGTGTTCAGCTGAAGGCCTGCGTCTGCAAGGCACGTAAGAACTTCGTCCAGTCGTTGCAAGTGTTGAAGAAAGGTTGACGAGAAAATAACGATATTGTCTAACTAGCACAAGCAAGTCTTCCACTTCAAACCTCGTAAAACAGTGTCGATCATCCGCTCAAATGTTGCTGGAGCATTGCAAAGGCCGAATGCCATGACATTGAATTCGTACAGCCCATCTGGTGTTGAAAACGCTGTCTTTTCTTTGTCATCCTCGTGCATGGGTATTTGCCAGTAACCTGAACGCAGGTCTAGGCTTGAGAAGTACTCAGCACCTTGCAGTGAATCCAAAGCATCGTCTATGCGCGGCATGGGGTAAACATCCTTGTGGGTAATCTTATGAAGTGCTCTGTAGTCCACGCAAAATCGCACGGAGCCATCTTTTTTCCCTACTAAAACAACAGGGGATGGCCAAGTACTCGCGAAGGGACGTATAATGTTCCGTTGCAGCATATCGGCTACATTTTGTTCAATGATCTCACGCTCGGACGAAGAGACGCGATATGGTCGACGGCGTACGATGGAAGTGCCATCGTTCTGGATACGATGCCTAATAATGAACGTCTGTCCTAGAGATGAGAAATGGGCATCAAACAATCTCTTATGTTTTTGTAGCAAAGCAAGCAACTCATCTGTCTCTGAAGAGGTCAGTTCTGGACTAATAGTCGCAGCAAGAACAGAAACGCTTGATGAACGTCCAATAGAAGGAAGGTCAGAACACACTGGCATAAGCGGGACAACAGAGACAGGTTGAGATTCAGAAACGCAAGCCATTGTGGTGCCTTTAAGAATGAGAATTTTCTCAGAAGTCTGGTTTGTAGCGTAGAGAAGTCCGGAGCCATTGTGGAACCACGCTAGACCTGAAGCAAGGGCTATATCTCTCGCGAGACAGCGTGCAGATAGTTGGACAAACACGTCACCAGAGTCGATCACATTAGAAGTGATGGCAACTGTCCGCTGATGACCAGGTGGTAGCTCGGTATCCTCAGCAGCGAGCAAGTGAACGGGCTTGTCATACGCATCCAGGGCATAGTGAGTTTCCATCATATGAACTACATTTTATCGACAGCAGATGGAAGCGTTCGCCATAGACAGAAAATACCAGCCTAATATAAGCTGGTGGGCACACGAACTCAGCACAGCAAATTGCACAAAATGAAGAAGAACAGCTATGAAAACACGAGCGGTGCACATAGCGACAGGTCTAATGGCATCCCCTTGAGCAGCGTACAGTGTACGTCCATCATAAGGGGTGGTGACTTTTCGCAAACGTGAGCACAAAGAACGATCAATCACAGATAAACAAGCACCAGTGTCTATTAAAGCCTCCACGCACACACCTTCTATTAAAACAGATACCGTATTATATGGACGCACTGGAGGAATTTCTGTCTTTTCGTTCGATGCAGCTTTTCCTCCAAAAGCTGCAGAGGTTAGTTCCCCGGGCGTTGGTTGGTGAATTGCGAGACAGGTCGCAATGGAGACGTGGAGCGGTGGAGGGGTGAGGGTGAGCGGCGTCTAGTAGAGCGGTAAGAACTGGTTGGCTCAGATGTCGCTGTTGGAGACGGTGAGCGACGTAGCGGCGGATCATAAGGACAACGTTGGAAAGCATACCAGCTTGTCCCATCATCCCGTCCGTAGGCGTCGAATCCACGACGTTCGTCCTGCTGACGCTTCCGACAGACGCGTGCAATGTTGCCCCGATAGCCGCAGTAATAATAGATTGGACGAGGCGGCCGCCACGGTGGGTGAAAGGGTTGGCTAGGCACACTCGGAGTCAATGAAGCCAGCGGGACAGGCGTCGAGTTTGCGGGCATCGGTTGTACGACGGGTGGTGATCCAGCGAGGACTTGTGCGTACGTCAGCTGGGGTCGAGGTACTGGAGAGTCTACATACGCTGGCCCAGTCATGGACGCCAACTCCTCTTTGATAACGTCGCGCAAGACAGTGTTAGAGGAGCGAGGTGGACTCGGTGTCATTGAGAGGCCGAAAGATTGCAGCTCTTCCCGTATAATCGCCCGGATGATGGCACGCAATGAGGCATCAGTCGTGGTGGTGTTTTCAGCGCTGTCCGGGGGTAACCGTTGGGATTCAAGTTCCTATAGGCGTTGGCACGTGACAACAACGTCAGCGACTGTAGTCGGGTTTTGAATGACCAAGGCATTGAGCGCGACCGTGCTGATCCTTTTCAATAGATGACGAACTCTCTCTGATTCAGACCTGGACGTGTTGAAACGGTGACAGAGAGCAAGCACACCCTCTATGTAGGACGTGTAAGACTCACCGCATTGTTGCTTGCGAGCATCCAGCGTCTTCTTCGCGAGAACTGAACGAACCCCCGGGGTGCCGAAAATTTGGCGAAGCTGTTGCTTGAAGCGTGTGCAGTCCGTAATGTCCGTTTCGTGATTGAAAAACCATGTTTTCGCTACGCCTGTCAGATAGAAAGAAACACGGCGAAGCCTGGTAGGATCATCCCAGTCGTTAGTGGAACTCGCTCGATTGAACTGGTCCAACCAATACTCCACATCTGCACCTCGAAGTCCGGCGGACGTGGGCGGCTCACGCTGGTGTGCGGTGATAATCCACGATGGATAGGCCGCGGTAGCCGCGGCCATGGAGGTAGACGCAGAAGCGCCGGTTGGCTCGTCCTGAGGCATGGTACCGGATACCTGGCACAAATGACGACCTGAACGGAGCTCCAGGAGGCAGATCGGGCTGGGAGAGAACGGAAGATCGTAGAGCACTTCCACCACTTGTGAAGTAACGGTGAAGGCTACCTTTATTAGGCCCAGAAGACACGATGAAGCGACCACGCCCAAGGCACAGAACTCAGACAAGCCAAGTCCCCACAGCAGATGAAGATGACGACCACTCGTGATGATGAATATGTGCAAAGAAAGTAGATGTGCTTAATGAATGCCTACAATATATATATATAGTCCAGTAGATCCTCAGTGAGCGGTCACAACGTGGTTTATTTCGACGTTTCGGCCTAGAGTCTGGCCTTCATCAGGATCCTGATGAAGGCCAGACTCTAGGCCAGAACGTCGGAATAAACCACGTTTTGACCGCTCACTGAGGATCTACTGGACTATATGCAACGCTATACGGCCACTCAACCACCATGCCTGCCTATATATATATATATATATATATATATATATATATATATATATATATATATATATACTTATATATTTATATATATATATATAACAAGCGTGTTCTTCGGAGGAGTTTCAGCAAGAAACGCGCCAGGGCAAGCAAGACAGCTGCTGCACACAAAACAGGAGGCCGAGAGCGCGACACATGAACTTCGTCGTCTTTTCTCTCCCTGGCACAGAGCTAAAGCCGATGTGCACCGGTACAATTTCATCCCCGCACAAAGACGAGCCATTCTGGCGACGGCGACTTAAGGAAAAGACGCTATAGGTGGGTCGTAGCATCGCGTGACGTGAACTGTTTCGCTGTTTCGACAGCGATGATCGGGCGATGGGTTGACCGGCTAGACAACGTAGTTCACGGGAGATGTCTGCTCCAGTATGCGGTAAGGACCGTGGTACCGTGACAAAAGCTTAGTGGAAAGTCCACAGAGTTGTGGACGGGACCCAAAGCCAAACCAGCTGTCCCGGGGAGTAATGGGCATCAGAAGCAGCTGTGTCATAACGGAATTTCGGCATGACTTATCTTGCGTGGTGTACGAGTGAGCCAGTTTACGGAATTATGCAGCGTACGCAGCAGTTCGAGAGATGGGTTTGCCCACAGAAACGTCTCGTTGGTACGGCAGAATGGTGTCCATAGAACATGAAGGTTCACGTCCATACAGGACAAGGAAGGAAGAGAAGTCAGTGGTAGTTTGAGACGCAGAGTTGTAAGCGTAGGTGACGAAAGGAAGTACGCGGTCCCAGTTTGTGTGGTCTTCCGACATGTACATCGCCAGCATGTCGGCAAGGGTACGATTGAAGCGTTTCATTATGCCGTTAGTCTGAGGATGGTATGCGGAAGTGGTGCGGTGTGCAATGCAGCATTCTTTGAGCAGAGCTTCAATGGCATTTGAGAGGAATACGCGGCCACGTTCACTAAGTAATTCACGTGGGGCCCCATGGCGCAGAATGAGATGACGAAGAAGGAACCATGCGACGTCTTTCGCAGTGGCGGCTGGTAGCGCAGAAGGTTCTGCGTACCGCGTGAGGTGGTCGATGGCGACTATTATCCAGCGCTTGCCGTCAATAGTGGTCGGGAGTGGACTGAAGAGATCGACTACGACGCTGTCGAATGGTCGGGCAGGGCAGGGCAATGGCTGTAGAGGACCAGCGGCGCTGTGAGTAGGAACCTTGCGACGTTGGCACGCAGGGCACGACTGAACGTAGTGGCAAACGTATCGATACATGCCTCGCCAGTAGTACCTCAGGCGAAGACGCGAATACGTCTTGAACGAGCCAGCGTGACCGCACTGAGGGTCGTCGTGGAAGGCACTGCAAATGTCCGCGCGCAAATGATGGGGGATCACGAGGAGCCACCTGCGGCCTTCAGTCAGATAATTGCGACGCTACAGCAAGCCTTCACGGAGTGTGAAGTGTTGGACTTGACGACGTAGGGTGCGTGAGGCGGAGTTTGGGGCCCGTTGAGACAAAATATCAAGCAGGGAAGCAAGCGATCCAGGGATCTTTGCGCTGTTCTTCTGGCATGTCGGTGATGGTCAGAGATGATGAATAACAAGTGGAAGCTGGTGAGCCGGCATTGTCGAAAGGAAGTGGCGATTGAGATAGGGTGTCAGCGTCCGAGTGTTTTCGTCCAGAGCGATGAATCACACGTATATCGTACTCCTGTAATTGTGAAGCCCAGCGAGCCAGACGTCTAGTCGGGTCTTTCAAGGACTACATCCAGCATAGCGCGTGGTGGTCGGCAACAACATCGAACTGACGCCCATAGAGGTAGGTGCGAAATTTACCGATTGCCCAAACAATCGCCAAACGCTCCTTTTCTGTGACGGAGTACTTTGACTCCGCCCTTGTGAGGGTACGACTGCAATATGCTACAACGTACTCGCCAAAGTCTGGTTTTCGCTGGGCGAGTATCGCGCCAAGGCCGACACTGCTAGCGTACATATGTACTTCTGTAGGCGCGTTGGGGTCATACTCGCGCAGAATTGTAGGAGACGTGAGGAGTAGGCGAAGCTTCGTAAATGATTCATCGCAATCGGCAATCCAAGATAAGAGGTCGTTGCTGCCGGCGAGAAGCTGTGTCAAGGGAGATATAATGGAGGACAAATTGCAGATGAAGAGCCGAAAATATGAACACAGCCCAATAAAGCTTCGGAGTTTCTTTTGAGGGCTGGGCTTGGGATATTCGGCAACCACTCGAAGTTTGGCAGGATTGGTGAAACTTCTTCTTTGGAAACGACGTGGCCTAGAATGGTAAGCTGACGGGCGCCAAAATCACATTTCTTCAGGTTTAACTGCAAGCCACCGTTAGTGAGGCACTCGAGAACTTGTTCAAGGCACGCGATATGTGACGGGAAATCTGCAGAAATAACCAATATGTCACCTAAGTAGCATAGACAGGTCTGCCATTTCAGGCCTCTGAGAATGGTGTCCATCATCCTTTTGAAGGTAGCAGGCGCGTTGCAAAGGCCGAAAGGCATTACGTTAAATGCGTATAAACCATCAGGGGTGACGAACGCTGTTTTTGGACGGTCGGCTTCAGCCATGGGCACTTGCCAGTAGCCTGAGCGCTAATCCAGTGTTGAGAAATATTCGGCTCCTTGAAGGCAGTCGAGGGTGTCGTTGATGCGGGGTAGGGGATAAACATCCTTCCGCGTAATCTTGTTTAGGCGGCGGTATTCAACGCAAAATCTTATTGAACCGTCTTTTTTCCGCACCAGCACGACAGGAGAGGCCCAGGGACTGTTCGATTCATGAATCACGCCACGTATCAGCATGTCATCGACGTTGTCGCTAATAAAGTGGCGTTCGGCCTGCGATGCCCGGAAGGGACGCTGTCGCAGGGAAACATGATGACCGGTTTCAATACGATGAGCCACTGCAGACGTGCGCCCCAATAATGACTGGCCAACGTCGAGGGAGACACGAAAGCGTTCAAGCAGTTGAATAACCTTTGTGCGCTGGACTGGCGTAAGCGCGTTATCGTTGCTACGCAGGAGGATGTCTTCGACAGGGGGGGGGGGTTGTAGCCGCGGCGGAGGTGACGGCACTTATCGTCAACGGTGTCTTTTCGCACGTTGCATATAAAGGTAAGATGGCCTCAAAACTGTCAAGTGTCCAACACATTCACCGCGTAACAGAGTTGCCGAGGAAGGAAAGGGATTGCACGCGTATACCACACCGGCACAATGCGCAAGGGTAACGACGGCAAATGGGAGTATGAGGTTCCGTCGGCGTGCAGAGTCTTCAGACGGTGTAAACAGGGCGGTCAATATACAAACTGAGTCAACGGAAACGGACACCAGGGCGGCAGAGAACGGAGAAATAGCGTCAGCAGCGACCATCAATTTAGGCACCGGGCTGGGGACGTCGACGACTGTGGTACTGAAAGCGGACAAAGCGAGTCGAGCGCCAGCGCAGTGAACGAGCGCATTATGTGTAGAAAGGAAGTCCCAACCGAGGATCACGTCATGGGACGCATCTGGCAGGACAACGAATTCCACAGTGTAGAATGCGTCGTTGATAAAAAGACGTGCCGTGCACGCCGCTACGTGCTCTGAGCTCTCCGTCCGTAATAAAAGATCATAAACGGGTGTCGTCACTTTCTGCAATTTGTGGCACAAAAGCTCGCTTAAAACAGAAACGGCAGCTCCTGTGTCGACAAGAGCGTTTGTCGCATGTCGCAACGTCATCAATAATAACCGCGATCTCGTTCGGAGGCAAAAGATAAGGCCTTAATATTTTCGACGAGGGCACAGTTCAAGCCTCAGAAACTGCGGCTCTTAGTTTTCCTCTTGCGTGGGGTTGGTACGGCGGAGCATAGGGGAAATAGAGCGGTGCCGGGGAGGAGGAGATCGACGTCAAGGGGGGGGGGGGGGGAACTAGCACGGCACGAATAAATGCTTGATGAGTCGGCGGAAACAGGGTATGCTGGCTGCTGTGGCATGTAGTCGAGTTTGGGGTTGTAATCATTGGCATAAACACTGCACTGACGACGACAGTGACGCGCAACATGGCCAGGAATGCCGCAGGCGTAGCAGATGGTCCTGTTTTCTGAAGTGCGCCAAGGGTTGTGAGGTGGTCCGGGGGGCGAGAGAGGTTGCGCGAGAACCGGGCGTATTGGGTGAACAGGGCGTGGTGGCGAGTAGATGTTGGTGACTGGGGCGGATGGTGTTGACGACGGTCGAGCATAGGAACTGGTAATGGCCTAAGCATAGGTGAGAGGCCCTGCAGGCTGCGTTGGTGGTACAGGAGCTGGAACAGCCTCAGCAACTTGAGCTTGAATGACACGACGGAGCGAGTGATCCAGTTCCGTGGGATTCTCGGTGACAGACGTGACAATAGAGAGCTGACGAGCAACTTCCTCACGGATGTATTGCTTAATTTGCGGCAGTAAGGTGGAATATTCAGCGCCAGTGCTCTTAGCTTCCAAAGATGAGAGTTCCGCTGTGGGAATTCCGGTGCGACGGATAGAAAGGCGCTCTTTGCGCAGCTCGTCAAAGCTTTGGCACAGTTCAATGACTTGCGCTACTGTCTGAGGGCACTTGGCTACCAGCATATGAAATACATCGTCATCTATCACGTTAAAGAACCCCAGGTGGTCAAAATTTCCGGAGCCCTCCACTACGGCGTCTCTCATAATCAAATGGTGGTTTTGGGACGTTAAACCCCACAAATCAAATCATCGTTCGTCATCTATGCCGTTCAGTATCTGCCTTATTTTGTCAGACTCCACCATAGATGCATTCACGTGCTTACACAGATCGATGTTGTCCTCAATATAACTCGTAAACGTCTCACCGTTCCTTTCGGCTCTGGCACGGAGGCGATGTTCGGCGTGAAGATTGCGCAATCCAGGCTGACCGAAGAACGAAGCGATGATTTGCTTGAATGCCGACCAGGTGGTGAACTCGGCTTCATGGTTGTAGTACCATACCTTCGCCACATCGGTCAGATAGAAGCTGACGCGCGTCAACTTAGCAGGGTCATCCCATTTGTTGGGACCGCTAACACGCTCAAACTCTACCAGCCAGTCTTCGACGTCAAGTTCGTCGGTGCCGCTGAACATCGGAGGGTCATGTTGACGAAGCGTCCCTGCACACATGACCGTAGGTGGTGCTTGGGAAGGAGCGGCGTCCTCGGCCATTCCGGGGGCAGATAGTGAAGTACGGTTGCGGAGCTCCAGGACGAAAAGGGGAACGACCCAGCAGCGCTCCACCAAATGTAACAAGCGTGTTCTTCGGAGCAGTTTCTGCAAAAAACTCGCCAGGGCAAGCAAGACAGCTGCAGCACAGAAAACAGGAGGCAGAGAGCGCGACGTATGAACTGCGTCGTCTTTTCTCTCCCTGGCACGGAGCTAACGCCGATGTGCACCGGTACTATATATATATATATATATATATATATATATATATATATATATATATATATATATATATATATATATTAATGTGTGTGTGTGTGTGTGCGTCTGTGTGTTTGTGTGAAGAAGCAGCATAGGACCCGGACGTGAAATTTCAAAAAATATATCAAGAACACGAGAAATGTGGGCTGGTTGGTAGCATAGTTAGTTTATTTTTCGGTAACTCACAGCGCAAGAACGACGAAGACGCAGACGAAGAATAAGACAACATGAGCACTGACTCTCAACTAAAATTCATCAAAAGGAAAGGCACGAGTATATACACAGGTCTACCTGCTTCGACAGAGCAACTGCGCATGTCAGCAGAGTCATTCAAGTGACAACACTTTTTCAGGACACGTGAAGCATCCACGCGCGGTAAACAACAAAACAATAGCTGCAAAAACGGTTTCGAAAGTTCCACTTATCTTAGAATGCTGCACTCGTCTGTTTTTGTTATTATGATATGTTTTTGTAGATATGTTTTCGTTCCTGCCTTTCCTTATATTCGTACATGGCTTTCCTTTTATTAAACTTTAGTTGAGAGTCAGCGCTCGTGTTGTCCTATCCTTCGTCTGCGTCTTCGACCATCTTGCGTTGTCAGTTATCGAAAAATAGTATATCAAAAACATGCGAAAATCGTCCCGGAGAAAAACTGACGGTTCGGCCGCGAAACCGGCCTTCGTCGAAGTGATGCACAAACGCAACAGTAGTGTAATATAGGACAACTGGTGACGTAGTATTGCACTGTTACTGGCTGACAAGAGATTGTTAGAAGTGCTCAGCCGTTATTTTTCATTGTGGTTGTGGTGGTCGTGGCTTCGCAACAGACAGGTTAGCCTGGCCTGAACAGCTGGCAATCGTTCCACCTGAGCATATCGTGCTGTCCGCCACCGCAATCAACAAAGTGCACGTATATCATGATAAGCACCCTGCAGAAGAAAAAAAGGCGACGAAGAGGTGCAGGCAACGTTCGAACGAAGCAAGTGCACTATAACGTGAAGCGGGAGCCGCGCGACCCAAGCTGCGAACGGGACGCGAGCAACGATGCACTGGCATTTTCGGCGTCGCCTTGCAAGGAAAACGTCTTTCTCGCCAGCTGACTCACTGACAACGAGAATGGCAAGACTTCAACGCCCAAGACTGTGAAGCCGTTGTCCTGAGAACTCGACCCGATCCGAGTGTAGCTGCTCGGGATTCAGCAACCACGCACAGCTATCACAGATGTCCCTGGTGCCAGCCTCCTTCGAAGCAAGCAGCCACGGATAGTCCCCGGTGGGTCACCGCTCGTGCCGGGTATAACCAACCACCAGTAGGTCTAAACTTGGCGGCCGCTGCGACGTGAGCAATCAAGCCTTGCGCTGACGACAATGGGCGACTCCTCACAACGGCGAGGACAGCGATGTTCGTCGAGGGAGCCGAGAGCAAGAGCGAGACACAAAACAACCAATCACAGACTTTGACTGTGGAACATGTGAAGTAAGCGCGATCCAATGCGTCAGCTATTCGGAGTCTAGCAGAGCTGTCCTAGGATTAAGACAGTCTAATTAGCAGTGATACAATTTTCTGGTTTGTTTGAGTTGGCTTGTAGTGAGCCTCATACTTTTGTAGATTTTTACATTGATTAGAGTTCAATGCGTGTGTTTGTTAAATGTGTTATGTCGTTAAACGTGTCTTGTTTGAGTTCATCATCCGGAATCACCCACATTCGTGACTACAAACAAGGCGGCCATGATTTCATTTCCTGTTCGTTATGGATTCCAGGTGCCTATAGCTATGGACTTAGTCAAGATACTTACCTCAGTGAACGGCTAAGAATTTCGAACCAAGAAGCGTTCCAGCTTGGAGAAGAAGCAAAGCATGAGTCCATAAACAGAAATATTTTGCGTGAACTGAAAGCGAGGTGAAACGTGACGCTCTGCCAGAGGACTCGCTTGGTGGATTTCGTGCCACACGATTGTGTCGCCCGCGATTTCCGACGCCTGCGTAGCTCTCGCTGATCGGCTCACCGTCCACGATCTCCTGATGCCATGAAGCAATCGCCGTGTGGTGCCCCGTCCTTGGACTCTTTCAACCATGTCCCAGTCCTTCCTTTTCTCAATCTTTACTTCTCACTGCATCTTTTTTCTCCATCCTTATCCCTTTCTCTCCTGACCTACTAATGAGGTGCCGCACTTTGACAGAGACCCTTGCATGGGGCTGAATTTCTCTGCTTTTCTCCTGATTAAGATTTACCCCCCCCCCCCCCCTCTGCGCAAGAATTGGATGTTACAAAGGCGGAGCTGATGCTAGAGCTCGAATTGCAGTTGGCAAAAGCCGTACGAGACGCAAGAACGGACGTAGGGTTGCCGTAGGCAGAATTGTCTGGAGAATTTAGAAGGCCCAACTTTGAAAATACCACTTATGTGTGTGTGCTGAAAGTGGTGATAGCTCCAAACGCCAAACAGCTCAGAGCGCGCAACTGACAAGAGAGAAAGAAGACTGGTTCTTGAAGCGTGCGCTGCCGGCTTTGATTGTCCACGAGGCTTTGGACCCCGTGCCCTAGGCGCTTTTTTTGGGTGAGCATTACCAGGTTGCCTGCAATTTGTCACGGTGTGACAAATCGACTTCGAGCTCGAGCCACGAGGCCACACGACAAGGTGTGTTCACATCACGGACGCTACAACGACGCACTAGACACCACAGTCTGGCTAGTGCTTCAGTTATCGCAACGGTGTTGCGCGTGAGTGCTGTCTCTGAGAACTCGGTAGAACGCGAGTAAACCACGTTCAGTATTAAAACTAACTCTTCCGTCTAACCAGGAACAAAATTTACTGTGGAGGACAGTTACCGAGTTACAAAGACACGACGGTTTTTTTTTCAATCATTGTATAGTAAACTTTCTATTTCGTTAATTAAGTGTTGTCATTAGGACGATAGTTATAGCACGAGAACAGAGCGACGACAAAGAGGCAAGAAGGACTCGAGTGCTAACTTCCAACTGAGTTTGTTGCGCAGAACTCGAAAACATATATAGGAATCAGTAAACCTTGTGATAAAAACCATGTGGCACAAAGGGCAATTCATCAGTAAGGTAATACAACAAAAGCACAGAAAGGCCGAAGAAAAGTCCATAAGAGTACGAAATAGAAAATTAAAAGTAATATAACTACTTGCGCGCACCGAAGCCTTCGAGGAACCTCAGTTCCTCATGACGAAAGGTATAGCGCGAGAACAGAACAACGACACAGAGGCGAAAAGGACACGAAGGACACGAAGGACACGACACGTCTCTGTGTCGTCGTTCTGTTCTCGCGCTATAACTTTCGTCATGTCATACCAATTAGCTCAAGCTGTCACACTTACTTCCTCCTCGGACAGGAACACGGAGGGCTTGCTAATGATGACACCTGTTCGCGTGCCATCTGTGCGGCCTCGACAACAATTCGGGTACGCTCATTCCTGTGCTTATACAGCGTCACTGTGTCCTTGAAAAGGGGCACACAGTTGCACTCAGCGCAGTGCTGAGTAAGAAAGTCATGTTTCACGTTTCTAAAATTGTTATCGTGTTCTTTCAGTCGATCAATCAGGCACCTTCCCGTCATTCCGACATAACAAGCAGCGCAGGAAAGGCGGACCCTATAGCAACTTTCCGGGAGCCTGCCACATACCTCTTTATAAGCCTAACTCTACATTCAGCTGATGACTGCGTTTTCAGGGGGTTGATAGATTTGGTGAGACTCACTAATTTGAACGGTACAGAGAACGGCACACGTACTCTAGCACGTTTTCCAATTTTCTTGAGCCTGTGTTATACCTGCTGTCCTTTCACAATTATTCTTTCACGCTCTGTATCTGAGTTAGGGCAGAGTTAGGCAATAGGGCAGAGCCTCTGCTCTGCCCTATTGGTCAAATCAAGTCACATCATTTTATTTTCCCAGAAAAAACAGGCTCTGGGGAGGTTCAGTGGCTAAAAGCTGTTTATGTACAGCTTGACGAGGCCTGTGAACCTCATAAAAGGCTGGTGGGACAATGACAAAGATGTGACTGACTGATTAATATGTGGCGTTTAACGTCCCAAAAGCCCCATATGATTATGAGTGACGCCGTAGTGGAGGGCTCCGGAAATGTTGACCACCTGGGGTTCTTTAACGTGCACCCAAATCTGGGCACACGGGCCTACAACATCTCCGCCTCCATCGGAAATGCAGCCGCCGCAGCCGGGATTCGATCCCGCGACCTGCGGGTCAGCAGCCGAGTATCTTAGCCACTAGGCTACCGCGGCGAGGCATTCAAAGATGTGTATAGCAATAAAGACCATAAGCTAACATTACAATACCAAATGCGGCGTAAGAAAAACATATATATGCATTAGTACAAAACATCCTGATACCAGCATAGCACAAAAGATTACATGGACGTGCGCAAAAAATACACAAAAGAAAAATTCAGCAACCGTAACACCATTATTGTTAAAGATAACATCATTAAGATAACGAGCAAATATCAGAAAAGGTATACACAATTTGCTCTTTGTGTATGTCGTGCATCATAAAATGTACATCACGTGTCAGACATACAAGAATATACACACAATCTTTGCTATATATTTTTAATCATATAACATTCAATACAGCATGGATGCACACACTGAAAATGTGCTGTCCGTACTGTCGTACAGACAGCACATTTTATTGCTAGGTCAAAAAGATAGCCTCTATGTGCAAGAAAGGATCGTAGTTATCTTAATGAGAACTTTGCTAAGGCACGTTGCCGGGCTAGTTGGCTGGGATTCATCATTTTCACTGGTATAGCGCACCACGACAAGGACACACACAAAGGAGAGATGCACACACACACAGCGCTGTGTGTGTGTGCATCTCTCCTTTGTGTGTGTCCTTGTCGTGGTGCGCTATACCAGTGAAAATGATGTTTAATGAGAAACTGTTTACGTGACTGTATTTATTGAGAATCATTGGTAGATTTCATTGCAATGTTAGAGATTTGTAATTATTGCGAAACCTCGGAACAATCCAAACACCACTGCATCTTGTTCCTAACAAAACCTTTTTTGCAGTTATACATGCGGTTTTTTTTGTGGATTGTTTAAACAAAATGGAAGAGAAATAGTAGGATCGCAGAATGCGAAAGATATACATATATTCCACTTTGATAATACCGTAGTCCCGACACACAAGTTGTGTTGACTACAAGTAATCTAAATTGGTGACATGTCTAATAACGTTTTTTCTGCACGATCTGAAGCTGCAATATGTTAGTTTTTGTCTTGCTGGCCCACACCGAATTGCCTTAGTTTATGTGCGAAAGAAAAAGTGCATGGCATATATACAGTTTCACCTTTGCGGGAAAGATATGTCTACAACGAGCTCGCACACCAACTACACCAGAGGGTTTTTTTTGCAGATGTCAACGATGTGTTGATCCCAGCTGAGGTTTGATGAAAAAGGTGACGCGAAGAATTTTATGTTCGTCTACAAAACGAATGTCTTAACCTGCGTAAGATAACGCTTGTGTTGATAAAAATATTTTGTTTTAGCTCAGAATACGATGGCTTTTGTTTTCATTGAATTATTTTTATTAAATTTTTGCTAGACCACAAGAAAACCTTGTTCAATAGCCTATTACACCAGATAATTAGCTCATTCACATGAGGGCCTGAAAAAAAACAATTTCGTGTCATCAGCATATATAACAAAGCTCACACTGGAATCAATATCCACGATGTCATTTATGTAAGCATTAAATAATAGGGGCCCAGGTACGCTTCCCTGGGGCACAGATCATTTAGAACTGGTAATTATGATGACGTATGAGTGCCTAATTGAACGCATTGCTGTCTATTTTGCAAGTGTGAAGAGGTTTATTAGCCGTTAAAGGCAGCGACGAGACAGCGTGAAGAACCGTCCAGCGATCGGCACAGCAACGAACCGAAGCACGAGCCGCGAGAGCCGGGCGTTGGCGATGCTGCTTGCTGCAGGCACATCTTCTTCTTCACAATCGCCCCCGCTGAAAAAAAGAGCCATCCTGGCGACCTAAGAAGTTTCAGGGAGAGGATCATGATACGGTTTTAGGCGGGAAACATGGACGATGTCACGTGCACGCCGGCGCATGTCATCCGATCGGGGAACTGGCTCAATTAAATAATTAACCGGAGAGGTTTTTTCTAAAACGGTGTAAGGCCCCTCGTACCGGGGGAAAAGTTTTGATGAGAGTCCCGGAGTTTGGTATGGGATGGCAATCCAAACGAGAGACCCTGGGGCATAGTTGGGATCCGGAAGAGAGGTGCAACGGTTTTCTTTCTGGCGTTGCTGCTCGTCCGAGGTGAACGCACGGGCGAGCTGGCGGCACTCTTCGGCTTGTCGAGCAGCATCGGAGATAGGTAGACATTCGGAAGCATCAGGACGGTAGGCAAGTAGAGTATCAATTGTATGGGAAGGGTCACGTCCATAAAAAAGAAAGAAAGGTGAAAATCCCGTGGTTGTTTGTATTGCAGTATTGTATGCAAATGTCACGTATGGGAGAACACGGTCCCAGTTGCTATGATTAGATGCCACGTACATTGAGAGCATATCACCCAGCGTGCGGTTAAACCGTTCCGTTAGCCCATTAGTCTGCGGGTGGTATGCCGTCGTTTTCCGATGAATGACGTGGCATTCCGAAAGCAGAGCTTCGACGACCTCGGAGAGAAAAGCGCGGCCTCTGTCACTAAGGAGCTCTCGAGGTGCGCCATGTCGAAGGATAAATTGACGTAAAATGAAAGAGGCGACATCCTGAGCGGTAGCGCTTGGTAAAGCGGCTGTTTCGGCGTAGCGTGTTAGATGGTCGACCACCACTATAATCCACCGATTGCCATCTGATGTCAATGGAAGGGGGCCGTAGAGGTCAACGCCAACCCGATCAAAAGGCTAGGCCGGGCACGGAAGTGGCTGCAATTCGCCAGTAGCACGTAGCGGTGTTGATTTGCGTCGCTGGCAGTCAGGACAGCACTGCACAAATTTTCGTACGAAATTGTACATGCCGCGCCAGTAATAGCGATGGCGAAGGCGTTCATATGTTTTGAACACCCCGGCGTGGCCACATTGTGGATCGTCGTGAAGAGAAGCGCATACCTGCGATCGCAAAGTGCGTGGAATGACCAGTAGCCACCGGCGGCCATCAGGAGAGTAGTTGCGTCGATGGAGAAGTTGATCGCGGATGGCAAAATGGAAAGCTTGACGTCGGAGGGATCGAGATACCGGAAGGTTGGGCGTACCGGATAGATATTCGAGAAGAGATGCGATCCACGGGTCACGACGTTGTTCGGTGGCAATTGAGTCAAGATTTAACGATGACAAGTACTGGATGCACGTGTTTCCGCACGTTGGATCTGGTGGCAAAGGTGAGCGGGACAGGGCGTCAGCGTCAGAGTGTTTGCGTCCACAGCGGTATACGACGCGAATGTCGTACTCCTGGATGCGGAGTGCCCATCGCGCAAGGCGGCCAGAAGGGTCTTTCAGCGTGGAGAGCCAGCAAAGCGCGTGGTGATCAGTTACTAGATCGAACGGGCGGCCGTATAAGTATGGCCGGAACTTTCCAAGCGCCCACACCAGAGCCAAACACTCTTTTTCTGTCACGATGTAATTAGTTTCGGCTTTCGTCAGAGTGCGGCTAGCGTAGGCTACAACGTATTCTGAATAGCCGGGTTTTCGTTGCGCGAGGACAGCACCTAAACCGACGCCGCTGGCGTCAGTGGGCACTTCGGTAGGAGCCGTCGGGTCGAAGTGGCGAAGAATAGGTGGCGAGGTGAGCAGACGGCGCAGAGTAGTGAAGGCAACGTCACATGCAGGGGACCAGGAGGAGAGGTTCACGTCACCGCGAAGAAGCTGGGTTAATGGTGACATGATGGATGCAAAATTGCGAACAAAGCGCCGGAAATATGAGCATAGGCCTACAAAACTGCGAAGGTCCTTCATGGTATGACTTTTTCAACTGAAGTGACGTGCCACGGATTCCGTATGATTATGGCTTAAGCAGTGAAATGGCATATATATGCAATCGAAAGCCTTGCTGAAATCAATAAAAACAGCTAACGTGAGAAGATTTCTTTCAAAATTTTGCAGTACCATTTTCTTGAGTGTTAATATGGCCGTCTTCGTTGACCTTCCTTTTTTAAAATTAAACTGAAAGTCAGTGATTATATTTCTGGAGCAGAAGAAGACAGATATACGCGTATAGACTAATTTTTGTTATCCCTTAGAAAACACGGTAATAATAAATATAGGTCCATAATCTCAGGTATAGGTCTATAGTCTCAGCAACAGAAGCGATAAACGCCCCAAGAAAACCTGAAGCGGGAACGCTTCAGTTTTCGGAACACTTGAGTTTCGAAGCTCTCAGAGATGTTGTGAACACACTACTTGTTCAAGGCATTCTCAAGGTAAGTCCGTGTCATGCATTAGCAAGCCTTCTGTGTCTTTGTTTGAGAAGGAACTAAGGTTCCCCGAAGGCTTTGGTGCGTGCAAGTAGGTATAATACTTTTACTTTTTCATTCCTGTTTTGTTTCCTTATATATTTGTTCTGTGCTTTTGTTTTTTTTCCTTACTCATGCATTGCTCTTTGTGCCACATGGCTTTTGTCTCATGGTTTACTGTCTCCTCTATTTGTTTTCGCTTCGCGCTCTGCGCAATAAACTCAGTTGGAACTTAGCGCTCGTGTCCTTCTTGTCTTTTTGTCGTCGTTCTGTTCTCGCGCTATAACTGTCGTCATATCATACCAACTAGCCCTAGCTGCCACTTCTAAGTCATCGTGATGTTCGTTCGTGTGTCGTGCTACATTTATTAAGAAAACGTTAATGACTTAGGTTACGGTTACTTCATTATGGGAGAGCATAAAGATGTCCCGTGACTTCACACTTGTTGAGGCCGTGAACGCTTCAGGGCAGGCAGGGATAATAAATGTTGTATTTGTAATTACCAGGCTGTCTTGAATGCATCCGATGACTGGGGAATATTGAATAATAACCTTTACCCACCACAATTAAATATATTTTCGCTATAGTTGGATCTGCGTGAAGGAACGCATGCTACTAATTAACGAGGAAAAGCAGATGTCAGGTATGACAGGTAGTTCCAGTCATTCAGTCTTTTGTGAATGGCGTGCGGATTATTCTAATAAAGAAACTGAGGAAACGATTACATTTCAGCCAGTTGTAAAGAAATTAAGGGTAGCTAATTGCTCAAAGTTCCACCAAAGACAAATACAAAAGTTGTTTTTACCGGAGAATGCAACATTCATTGGCGGGGATGAGGACAGCGGTGCTGCTCGTGTAAAGCAAAGTGAAAACTGCACCGATGACTGCTCATAGATATTCGGAGGCTAAGAGAGTTGCATGAATTCTCAGCTGAAAACATGTTGTTAGGACACACATTGAATTATGGATGTGGCGTTCGGCGATTGATCAAGAGCCGTAATCATGGGAGCTTTCGTTGTTTAGAGATAGTGGTTAACAATTTTGAGTACTTGGTACTCTACTGTGTGAGAGCACAAAGCCGTCCCGTGAGCCTCACACTTCATGAGGTTCGTACTAAATGTTCGCAAAGGCCGGGAAAGAAAATCGCCTAAGACGCACATAGGGCGGGAAAGAAGGCCTGTATAAATGCTCAAGAACAGTACGGGTACATAAAAGAAAAGCCGACTGAGACAGCGTTTATTACCATCGTGGGGAAAAACGAAAATAATTTAGGCAAAAAAAACTATTGACTAAGGGTATCTTCATGAACGTAACCAAAGTTTTTGATCTTGTACACAATGAGATATTGCTGCAAAAACAAACATGACAAATATGGTATTTATGGAGCATGATTAGGCCTCAGTAGCACGTATCTCAGAAACCAGCAACAGTATGTAGTTTTGAATTGTATAAAACCATTCTAAATGACAACTAACAAAGGAATTCTCCGGTATTCATTTTTAGGCCCTTTTCTTTTCTTGGCATACATATTTCATTTTCCGGACTATATCACAGAAGTCTGCAATTTATACGCGGACGATACCAATATCTTTCTCAACGACGAAACGGAAACCGAGCTTTGCAAGAAAGGTAATACTGTCCTGCTAAAGCTATCTAACTGGCTTCAAACAAATCACCTTCTAGCAAACACAAAAATGACTTTATAATAATAACTGCAAAAAGAACTCGACTAATTAGTGCTACGTTGTTGAAATCAATAGCAGTGATACTCAACCTCCTACCCACTCCCTCTGTTCACTAGAGCAGAGCTCTCTGCTGCGTAGCAGCTGTTGCTACAGAAGAGAGTGGAAGGTTGGTTGCATGGCGTCCGTCTTGCCTTGTCGTGGCTGCTCCTGCTTGTCAAGGATGGAGACTAGTGCCTTTCGATACGCTGCAGCTACTCAAATTTATGTACAGAGACTTATGTAGAAATTTAGAAGACTCTTCATCGTTGGAATCGTCGCATGTCGCCTCGGCAGAGCCGATAGTGCAGAGCACTATTTTCTGCGACCAGAACGCCCGTGAGGAGTCACGAGCCAGGTTTTAAACCCTAGGTTGCCCCCCCCCCTTTGTTCTCCTCACGGCCAACCAAAACAATTCAGTCCGTTTATTGGACAAGCTAAACACACTTAATGCCGGCTTCTACTCTCGCTCTCTTATTCAAGCATTTCAGCTCCCGGTCCGAGAGAGAGAGCCGAAAGGAACGACCTGCAAAATACGTTCCTTGAACTGTGCGAACGCACACGATGGTGGCGCTGTCCGGTTGCCCCGCTCATGTTACCCGGGTGCAGCTGGTTTATTCGTGAGCCCATGCCATTACTGCCAGATGGTATACGCTGTCCTGCACAGCAGCCGCCTCGCGGGCTATAATCAAGATGTATGGGTGTCCACACACCGGAAGTCTTCGCACCACATGCCGGCACCCCACTGGCCGGAGGCCCCCTCGCTGGTGACTAAAAACAAAAACACACCGCGGCCTCCTGCCCCCCTCCCCTCCTAATGGCCACGGGAAGCTGTGAGGGGGGATGGGGTTCTAACGCTACACCTTGTTTCTCTTACTAGACCAGGCGTCCATATGTCGGGATTATCGTTTCCCGACAATCGGCTCCTTGGAAAGCGCACACTTTTGGATCAAAGAAGAGTCACCCCCATTGCCTGCGACGCCAGACCTCACAATAGCATTCCTTTGCAACTACGGGCAGTCCAGAAGGTCCACGATGGCGCCACAAGACTCGGCCTGATGATACCGACGTGGACGCGGCCCGCCTCGGTCTGAAAGTACCGGGATTCAGGACAGAAATAAATTTTTGTGAATCAATGAATGAACGAGTTCATCACATGAAGTTTCTTGGTGTTCACCTCAACAGTCAGTTCAACTGGCATAAACACATACATGAAACAACCCTATCTATCTATAAGAAAATACCAATATCCTATAAACTGCGTTAAACTTTTCCTTTACACACACTACGCAAACTCTCTATCAGTTTCATACATTCACACATTACATACGCTATTACTATACACGGGCTCACATGCCACATCACTTTTGTTGTGAATTATTGCCGCACACAACACACCGCTCCGAGGTATTCTCTGCTTAGAACGAACCGATTCAATTACATTTTCATACGCAATGCTTAACATTCTTCCTGTGAAGCGCTTCATTTATTAATATGTCCTCAGATTTCTGTATGAAATCATGCATGAAATCATATTGTGTCCTTCTGTAAAAATTATTTATTAAACACCCCATATCCAATACAATCAGTTACATTCAGTACTTTTACCATTCCGAAGTCTCGCACGAACCATGCATCATTTACCTTTACACATACCGCATCACATCTTTGAAACAAACTACCAACAGGCTTAACAGAACGGCAGTCATTTTTCTGTTACAAAATTCACCTGCATTTGTTCATGCTCTCTTCACTTATTTGAAATATACACCCCTTCTATACCAGTCATAATTATTTCATGCGCGTTCTAGCATTTCTATAACTGGATACGACATAGAACCTCTGCACAAATCCTTTGTGAGTTATTGGCCCTGCCTTTACAATAAAACAGATGGGCATATCGTCTTGAGGATAATAATAAATAAAGTTTCGAGTGTGCTACTAGCTTTGCGTGCGCTAGAAAAGAGTTTGTAAATAACTAAATAGTGTTGTCTATAGTGGAAACATCACTTGTTAATTGGCTTACGTGGTGTTTTGTTTTAGGCGATAATATTTGGGAGAACATTTACAGCATTCCCGCAAAAGCGAAGCAATGAACGCGATAGCGACAAATTGGAAGGTCACGCGCAGAATGGCAAGCAGATCAAAGCGTACGTTGCGTTTCTCATGCACAAATGACGCACGAAACGTACTCACAGGTACAGATGAGCGCGAATAAGCGTCTCACTTGTTACTTCCCTGTGTCTGAAAAGCGAACCTTTTGCGCAAACGGAGGCTGCGCTACGATTGCAGTGACCTTTGTGCGCCCCCTAACTACAACAGTGCAAGCTCAACGCCAGCCAAGACTTATGATCCTACCCACCGGGAGATGAGGGTGTGCGAGAGATTGTACACTTCTCTCTTCCCCATGGGCCAAAGTACGCGTGAGAGAGGAGAGCCGCCGCGCGCTTATTGCGCAAGCATGCTAATAATGCTGAAAACAAGATATCCCCCCCCGAGATGCTCTCCAACAGCGGTAAGTCGTTTAACGCTTGTTTTTATATTAACGTGCACGTACTTGTCATATGCGTGCATCTTTATCTTCTGTCACGTGTGTCTAACTATTTTTACTAAAATATTGTACGTGCAGCCATGGGAACGCAACAGGCAGAAGGCTGCGTGCGCTGGCGTCTGCAATGCCTGTCATCTATCGATTCTGTCAGAGGAGCTCCCCAAGAAGTGAACAAGATTTGACAACGACACTGGACTTGTACACTTCACCATGAATTAACTTAAAATAAAGGAGAAGCTTCATGTGTATGTAGCAAAATAAAAGATTTCGATGTCTCACTTTTGTCTTTCGTTGTTGCCGTGACTGCGAAAGCAGTTACACATAGGTGACTAGTTACTTTTTCGCGTGTTCTTTTCTGCGCAATTTGTTGCTCACTGCGCAGAAAAACAGGCGAAAAAAGTATTAGGCCTGGCGGAAAATAAACAAATACCATGTTTGAACAGGGTACAAAAAGCTCATCCGATTGGAGTATTTGAGTGGATCAACCGTTCATCTGGCAAGGTGCAACTGTGAGGACTAACAGTTGCCTGGTGATGTGTAAATGTAGCAATTATCAGTTGCTCTATAAGGTGCAATTGTGAGGACTAAATGTTACTTCTTTGAGGTTAATTTTGGGACTAACGGTTACTCAGTAAGGTGTAAATGTGGACTAAATATTAGTTCCTTGAGCTCGTCTGTGAGGACAAACTTTTAAACCCGGTGCCATTAGTCTTTCGAAGGAATATTGCTCGTGGCAGCCCCATTAATCTCCAAAAGGACGAACTACACACCCTTTTAACACCCTTTTGCCTTAGAGTGTGGGAAACACGACAAACATTATCATTCTGTTCGACGGATACTACGTCCCCCGTTACTTAAACTACGGAGGAATGGTGCTAAGGTGCACCCTGTGCAAAAACATTTCATGTGCTACCAGTGTGGTCATCTTGGACATAAGGCTGACGTGCGCCCAACCTGAACGACAAGAAGTACCGTGGGTGTGGATGCGGCAACCAGCCCAACGATCATCGGTGCGAGCCCTTGTGTCTGCTGTGCGGAAAGGATCCCCTCATCGGAGACCACAACAATTTCTATGATTCCGGGAACAACCGGATGGAATCCTTTTGCAGGAAACAAATGACCCGGTCAAGCTGGCGGGGTACCAAACAATAGATGAGGTTGTAAACACGGGAGACCCGCCAGTCGCTGCAACGCTAGTGTGACGCAACCTCACCGCGCACAACACGAACTTACAAACCTCAGCATACCGCCCGTACTCATAAAGCTCATTCCATTGAAAAGGCGTGGATCTATCATGTTTATATTGAACGTATATAGCCGACCTAAAGCCAAACATTGTTTTAGCACGTTACTGCGAAAGGTTCGCGATGCAGCTGGCGACGCGCCCCTGCTCATCACGGGTGACTTCAACGCATCCTACGCGGCTTGTGGGCACGGATACGAGACGCCAAAAGGTAAGCGCTTTTGGAACGATGTGCAAAATGCGGGCTCGAGTTTATAACAGACCCTTCTGCACCTACGCGCAGGGGCAACAATGTATGTGCAGATACTTTAGCCGACCTAGGTTTTATTAAGATTGTCTCTAGCACGCATTGGCAAAATACGCAGGAGGACCTGGGTAGTGATCACTCAGTAATAGAAATCCAGGTTAACGCCAGACGTCACCACTACCTTCATTGGGACGCCGCCAAGGGCAAGCAGCATCAGCTGGTGGATTCGGACGTGTTTCACAAAGTCCGGCAAGAGCAAAAACGTGGCAGCGCGGCCATCGAGGATAACGAGAGCTTGACCGCGACGCTCAGGGGCGATGTAGAACCAGCAACGGGGAAAGTTCCACCGGAAGCAGAGCTAAAAGTGATAGACAGGAAACTCCTATATATGTGGGAAGCCAAATGCAGCCTGCAAGACAGGTGGAACGCTACGCAGATGGATTGCACTGCTAATCAGGGATAAAGAAGAGCATGCCTTACAAGTATGCAAAACGCAATGGGAAGAGACGTGTAACGGGATGGAGAACCAGCGGGGCTTGGCCAAGGCTTGGCATCTTCTCCAGCATCTCTTGGATCCGGAGGAGACCAAACAGCGCACGCACATAAGCTAAACAAGTTAATGCACGAGTACGAAGGCACGTCTCTGGATTTTTCGGATGACGTGCGTAGCCATTGCTTCACATCCTCAAACCCCATCGCGCACCCGGCAAATGTACACGATAGTAAGAGTAACGAGGAGCTAGACGATGACTTCAGTGTGGTAGAAATGAGGGTGGTACTACACAAGCTGAGCACGAAATTGGCACAAGGCCTGAGCGGGATAACAACAGAACACTGCGTAACTTCGACGATGACTTGATAGATAATTTGACAGCTTACATGAACGAGTGCTGGAAAGCAGGTGCTATACCGAACTCGTGGAAAACTGTACCCATAATTATGATCCTCGAACCGGACGAACGGGCGGACAATCTTCGACCAATATCTCTGACTTTCTGCGTTGGTAACGTCATAAAACGCGTGGTTCTCGCTCAACTTACTAAGTACCTCAAAGACCGAGACATGCTCCCGCACACGATGCTGGGATTCCGCCGTAACCTTTCCACGCAGGACTTTATGCTGCTACTCAAACGTGATATCGTAGACAATGCCACGCGATCTGCAAAAGCAATACTCGGGCTCGACCTCAAGAAAGCGTCCGACAACGTTAAAGACGCTGCAATACTTGAAAGCATACGAGCGTTGGGACTGGGCGAAAGAACGTGCCACTATGTCCGGGATTTCCTTACGGGTCGCCGGGCCCGCTTAGCGATCGGGGGAATAAAATCGCAAGATATAGACATGAGTTGCACGGGCACGCTGCAGGGCTCTGTAATTTCACCCATGCTCTTTAACCTCGTCTTTGTCGGGTTACCACAAAAATTTGCTGAGATAGCAGGCCTCCACCACAGCTTATACGCCGATGATATCACCCTCTGGGTTGCCGAGGGGAATGACGGACATATCGAGCAAACGTTGCAGAAGGCGGTCGACGTGATACAGGACTACCTTTGCGACCCAGCTTTTGAAAGCCCTGCGTTTAAATCGGAGCTCCTTCTCTACAGACCCATAAGCAGGGGCCGTAAACCCAAGAACGCCAATTTTTCCAGCGAGCGTGCAGACGGAAATATTAAAATAGTAACATCAGACGGCGCCGTCATCTCGGAAGGTAACAGCATACGAGTACTGCGCTTGCACCTTTCAGGCAATGGCCATAACGGTGAAACCATACGCATAGTAGACGGTGTTGTCAATGGAACGCTCCGGTTACTGTAAGGAATAACAAATCGCCATAGCAGAATGAAAGAAAGCAATACCCTCCGTGTGGTACATGCTTTCGTAATAAGCCAAATAACATACGTCGCCTCTTACCTCAAGTGGCAGGCGACTGAACGAACCAAGCTAGACCGTCTTATCCGCAAGGCGTACAAACGCGCAATAGGCTTCGCAATAAATACTAGCACAGGAAAGTTGCTCGAGCTGGGGTCGCACAATACCCTAGATGAACTAATGGAAGCGCATAACATCGCCCAGTACGAACGTTTGGCGAGAACCAGAACCGGTCAACACATCCTTCAGAGACTGGGCATAAACTACCATAAGCAGCGTGGCGAAAATGTCGGAATACCAAGACATATTTGAGAGCTCATCGTCGTTTTGCCGTTGCCGACAAATATGCATCCCACTCAACACATCGGTTGGCGCAACAGGCGCGCGCAAGATCTGGAAAGAAATTCAGCAACAGTAAAGACACCGTTTACGTAGACGTGGCCGTTTAAGAGTGGCAACGCCACGCAGAAGTGCCTGCGCAAGTAGGTGTTTGGTGTGTAGTGACACCATGGACCCGAGCGAACGGGAGAGTTTTGACTCCCTCCCACGCCTAAGCGTGCGTGGCTTTGCCGTGTCCGGGGAAAAGGGGATCCTGGGGGTTGAGCTGACGCTGGGTGATTGGACCTTTGAGGCCCCCCGGCAGAGGCAACACACCCCTTTGGCCCAGGCTTCACGTAGACGGCACTCCTGGACACACCCACCCAGGGGAAATCGGTGGTCGCCTTTTCCCATCTCTCTCTCTCTACATCTTCGTCTTTCATTCTCACTTTACATCTTTCCAATCTTCTCCTCACTTCATTTTACTTCCAATTTCTTGCTGGCGGCAAGGGTTAACCTGGTGTAAACATCCAACCTTGGGTAGATATATTAGGTTATGGCAGTGGCGTACTACTGGCGTTGTGCAGACATGTTTACATGTTCTGCCACGTCCCCTTGTTGGGCTCCGTGGTGGGTGGTAGGCGCCATTACTGAACGAACTGCACTTTTCTATGGGATAACAAAACCCCTTCTCCATTGATCGCCCCTTCAGAAGGTGGCAAACGTAATGCAAACGAAGTAAACGTAATGTCGATTTCGGAAAAACAAGACCATTTCTATAAGTACCACGTTATCCATTGCGAAAGCTCGGACAAAAAAGCTCGCAACATCTCCCCATTTCTCGTGCCCAGGTGCCTAACCGAGACTATCGGAACTGGCTATAAGGCTACAAAGATGGCAAGCGGGGACTTGCTGGTAGAGGTTAAAGACAAGGCACAGTTTGAGAACCTAGAAAAATCCGTAGCTTTGGGGAGAAGCTCGTAACCGTCTCTGCGCACCGAACGATGAACACTGTGAAAGGCGTTGTGTCATACGATGACCTAAAAAACATAACAAACGATGAGCTTCTGGCTGGCTGGAAGGACGAAAATGTCATTCGCGTACAGCGTATCGTAGTGAGAAGAGAAAACGAAGAAACTCCAACCAAGCACATATTCGTGACCTTCGGGTGCTCCACACTATGACATGAATTAGTTACCGGCTACCTAAAACTGTGAGAACCTACATTCCGAATTCGCGGTGCTGCTTCAAGTGCCAAAGATTCGGACATGCTTCTCAGGATTGCCGTGGGCAGCTTACCTGTGCACAGTGTGGTACCACAGGCCACTCTACAGATGATGACTGCAAGGCCGAACCCCACTGCGCGAACTGTGATGGGGAACACGCGGCGTATTCTAGATCCTGCACAGCATGGAAAAAAGGAAAAGAAATTCTTACCATCAAAATCACCCACATCAGTTTCCGCGAAGCAAGGCATCGCGTCTCTCCTTACTATGCAACAAAATTATTTGCTGAAGTGGTGCAACAGGGGGCAGCACCACGACGGCATCAGGCGGCCGCCCAAGCTACGCACAGCGTGCAGGAGCGGCCGCTGCTTGCCCCTACTGTGCGACCAGCCAAGGCTGTTCCGGCCTCAGCCAACAAGGCCCCACCACAGGCGTCGACATGCACTGGCCCGAGCCATGGCAACAGGCAGACTGCGGGACCCCTGTTGACGTCCGGTGTAGAGGGTTCGAAGCCTTCGTACCCTGAGCCGAAGCTTACAACGCCCAAGGATCGCTCGGCAGAGCGATGGTCTAACGTTCCTCATGAAGCTATGAACACAACCGCCAGTCAAACGGCGCCTGCAGCGCCGAAGGAGCGGCGAGTTTCTATCGACCACTCCAAAAAGGACAAAATACAAATTACAGGGCCTCTGAAAAGCCCTGTAGAATAAGTTTCGTTTTCCATAACCTAAAAGGTTATGGTACCAATATGTTTTGACTTGAGTATCACACACACGTCACCAACGTTTTATCACCAACAAATCAAATCTAACTCCAGTTTTCCGCTCAAGATCACTGCCCAAATTGGCATTTTTTTCTCCATTGGAGTTGTAGAGGACTCATTCACAACATAGGTGACATAAAAGATTTTCTAAGTAGTCTCTCTCCAATGACTATGTGCTTACAAGAGACCAATCTGGGAGAAAAACACATCAACTTCCTCAAAGGTTTCTTCGTAGTACGGTGACGCTAGCCGGTTGTCCGGCGGCGTGGCTATTGTCCTCAAAAGTGGTATCGCAGTGAGAGAGATCACCATCAACAGTCACATTGAGGCCGTGGCCGCCACCATTTTAGCTCACAAAACTATCACCATATTGCCACATGGTTTGCTTGGGTGAGATCGAGGAGTGAAAGAAGACAAAGACGATCTCTCTGAGCCGCTGCTTGAGTAGTCGACTAGACGAGCCCATTTTTATCAAGTTTGTCGAGAGTAACGTGACAAGAATGGTGGAGGTGCTGGGTACAACGTCTCACAATCCACCCGATGCCCAAGACCCCGTCCAGCAGCCGGAACAAAAGCCCTGCACCCGTGGACACTCCTGTTCATAGAGTAAGCCGCCGCCAACGAGGCCTACCGCCTGAGACACCGACCACTGACGCAGCGACTATGACTTCGATACAAGATCCCATGCAAGCTCCGACACCTTCCACGCCGATCTACTGCACAGTCCAGAACCCGCTGATGCCTAGCCCCTTTCACGGAGAGCAGCATGAAGATGTTGACGACTGGCTGAGTGAGTTCGAACGTGTCGCAGCGATCAATTACTGGGATGATGCCGCGAAGCTCCGGAACGTGTACACGTGCCTAAAAGACGGTGCCAAGACGTGGTTTTTGAACAGGGATGATGTTCTGACATCTTGGCGCGAGTTCCAGCGTCGCCTCCTGGAGACCTACAGGAGTCCCGACCGCCGCGAACGGGCGGAGCGTGC
Source organism: Rhipicephalus microplus (assembly GCF_043290135.1). Taxonomy (NCBI): domain Eukaryota; kingdom Metazoa; phylum Arthropoda; class Arachnida; order Ixodida; family Ixodidae; genus Rhipicephalus; species Rhipicephalus microplus. The sequence continues at coordinate 207,877,118 of NC_134702.1, forward strand.
ACTACAATCACGCATTCAGATGCCCAACGAGACCGTCTCGATGTACGTCGAGGACATGACACGGCTTTTCAAGCGAGCGGATCCTGCTATGGCAGAAGAAAAAAAGTTGCGCCACCTCATGCGTGGTGTGAAGGAACAACTTTTTGCTGGTTTGGTGCGCAGTCCCCCCCAAAGTGTTGCTGAGTTGCTCACTGAAGCGGCAACAATGGAGCGAGTACTGCACCAACGGTCTGCCCAGTTTGACCGTCAAGTGAATGCTGCCTCAACTCCCGAAATTTTCGCCACCCCTGGGAGTAAGAGCCCCGAATGGATTCGCGAGATCATTCGATCTGTCGTCCGGGAAGAAATGGAAAAGATGTACGGGACAAGGCAAATCGATGTTGGTTCTATCACCAGTGTCATCCGGGACGAGGTCCAGCAGGTGCTGCACGCCCATCGTTTTCCGCCCACGTCGGTTGATCCGCAAACGGCTCCTGTGTCTACTGACAGTCGCCGTCGTACGTACGCGGAAGCCTTGCGATCTGCCACTCCTCTTTCGGGTCAAGGAGTTCCGATCCAGCCAGTGCCGCGCGTCCCGATCCAGACAGTGCCGCAAGTCCCGATCCAGACAATGCCATACGTTCCGATCCAGACAATGATGCCGTCAGTCGCGATTCAGTCAGCGCACGCTGATTTGGACATCGATAGTCGCCGTGCACCGACGCGCAAGTCTGATCTCTGGCGTACGCCAGACAGACGACCCCTGTGCTATCATTGCGGTGAGGCTGGTCACATTTACCGCGAATGCCCATACCGGCAACTTGGACTGCGCGGATTTTCCGTCAATTCCCCTCGTCCCCGAATCGGTCAAAGGCCAAGGGATATCGAAGAGTATCTCGCGCAACAGCGTGCACCCTTTACACGACGGCAATCGCGGTCACCATCTCCGAGGAGACCCGCAGCCACTGGGCCACGTTTCGGGGTGACGGCACGGGAACGCTCCCCGAGCCCTCGTCGGGAAAACTGAAGGCAGCGGCCTTCGGGGGCAAGGTCGCTGGGACTCAAAGTGCGGAAGACCTCCCATCGACGCTTGCACGCAACGCCGAAGGCATTTCGTCAGAGAATAATCGCGGTGCCGAAGAAACGCCGACATCCACATCTGAACCTAGTGACCGCGTGTCACTCGACATACCTGTGCTGGTTGACGGTCTTCAGGTCAGTGCATTGGTAGACACTGGTGCAGACTATTCGATCATCAGCGGGAGGCTAGCGAAAGATCTCAGGAAAGTGATCACGCCGTGGAATGGAACGCGAATTCGAACAGCTGGAGGACACGTTGTAACACCGCTGGGTCGCTGTACCGCAAGAGTGAAAATTCGTGCGTCAACGTTTGTGCTCAGCTGCCTCGTTCTTCGCGACTGTTCGCGTCAGCTGATTATCGGCATGGACTTCCTTCGGGAATACGGTGCCATCATAAATCTCCGTGAGCGCATCGTTACCTTCTCGACTCAAGGCGCAACAGATCGAGACGCTGATAACTGCCGTAGAATTGCGCTGCGTGTTGCTGACGACAGTGTGACGCTGCCACCTCGAGCAACTGTTCCCATCGAAGTCACTTGTGAAGACTTCCAAGACGGCGACGTGGTGGCTGAAAGCAACTTATCACTTCTGCTGCTCCAAGGTGTATGCGCCGCCCGAAGTGTTGTGCGCGTCCGTGACGGACAGGCAACGATACTAGCTACGAACTTCAATTACGAGCACCGGCATCTTTTCCGCGGAACCACCCTAGCTTATGGAGAACCTGTTGCCGACGTCACGGAGTGCTTCGCGTCCGAGGAAACGCATGAGGATGAGAAATTCCTAGACCACATCGCCATTAATTCGATGCTGTCAGACGAGAGAAAGGCTGCACTTCACGACCTTTTAAGGGAGTTTAGATCTTGCTTCGCCTCTTCTTCTAAAGTCCGTCAAACACACCTTACGAAGCATCGAATTATTACCGACGATGACGTCCGCCCCATCCGGCAACAGCCTTATCGCGTTTCTGCCAAAGAACGCGAGGCTATTCAGACACAAGTAAAAGAGATGCTCGATGACGGGATTATTCAACCATCCAGCAGCGCTTGGTCCTCGCCAGTCGTTCTAGTGAAGAAAAAAGACGGAACGCTGCGATTCTGTATTGACTACAGGAAGCTTAATAGCGTCACAAAAAAGGACGTCTACACGCTTCCACGGGTCGACGACTCCCTCGACAGATTACGACGTGCGAAGTATTTTTCGTCCATCGATCTAAAGAGTGGCTATTGGCAAATTGAAGTGGACGAACGAGACCGAGAAAAAACCGCGTTTGTGACTCCAGACGGGCTTTACGAATTCCGAGTTCTTCCCTTCGGCCTCTGTTCTGCACCAGCCACTTTTCAGAGGATGATGGACACAGTTCTCGCTGGCTTGAAGTGGCAAAGCTGCCTTGTCTACCTCGATGATGTGGTCATCTTTTCCGAGAGCTTTGAAGAACATCTGAAGCGTCTCAGAAAGGTTCTGGAAGCCATTCGCACAGCTGAACTCACGCTGAAACCCCAAAAATGCCATTTCGGCTATGAAGAGCTGAAGTTTCTGGGACATGTCATTAGTGCGGATGGAGTGCGACCTGATCCAGACAAAACTGCTGCTGTCGCCGCCTTCCCTGTTCCATCAGATAAAAGAGCAGTACGCCGTTTCCTCGGCTTGTGCGCGTATTATCGCCGATTTATCGCCAACTTCTCTAAGATAGCTGAACCTCTTACGCGACTCACCCGAGATGATGTACCCTTTACTTGGGGCGCATAACAAGATACAGCGTTCACAGAGTTACGACAGAGAATGCAAACAGCCCCTGTTCTTGCCCATTTTGATGAGGACGCTGCTACAGAAATTCATACAGATGCCAGCAACGTCGGACTTGGCGCTGTCCTTGTACAACGACACGGCGGCGTTGAGCATGTGATAGCTTACGCCAGTCGTACTCTTTCTCGAGCTGAGACCAACTATTCTACGTCAGAAAAAGAATGCCTCGCAGTCGTGTGGGCGACGACCAAATTTCGGCCTTACCTCTACGGTCGTCCCTTCAAAGTGGTGACTGACCACCACTCGCTCTGCTGGCTGGCAAATCTCAGAGATCCATCCGGCCGTGTCGCACGGTGGAGTTTGCGTTTGCAGGAGTTTGATATTACGATTGTGTACAGGTCAGGACGCAAACACGAAGACGCCGACGCGCTTTCTCGAGCACCTGTGGGGAACGCTGTCAGGGGTTCCGAAGATGAAGATGCCTTTCTCGGAGCAGTTAGTGACTCCGAATTTATGTCGAAGCAGCGGGCAGACGATGAATTACGCCCAGTAATTGATTCCCTGGAAGGCCGCAACTCTCAGGTCCCTCAACACATTGCTCGCGAACTGCCCTCTTTTTGTCTAAGAAGAGGCATTCTTTACAAGAAAAACGCCCGTGGTAGCGACAAAGCCTTCCTACTCGTTGTTCCTACCGACATGCGTGATGAAATCCTCCTTGCGTGCCATGACGAGCCCACGTCAGGACATTTGGGCTATTCGCGAACTCTCGCCCGAGTACGCCAACAGTATTACTGGCCGCGACTATCAACTAGTGCACATCGATCGATATGTGAAAGGCTGCCGTGAGTGCCAGCGCCGCAAGACTCCACCTGTGAGACCCGCGGGCCTGCTCCAGCCAATTGCACCACCACGGACACCATTTGATCACGTGGGAATGGACCTTCTCGGGCCCTTCCCTTTGTCGTCCTCTGGGAACAACTGGATTATAGTTGCGACAGATTACCTTACGCGTTATGCGGAAACAAAAGCGTTACCCCGTGGCACGGCCTCTGAAGTCGTGCAGTTCTTCGTGCACCAAATCGTCCTACGGCATGGTGCCCCGTCATGCGTGATTACGGACAGAGGGACGTCGTTTACAGCACGAATGATGGAGGACATTTTTAAACTGAGCTGCACAAGTCATCGAAAAACAACGGCTTATCATCCGCAATCCAATGGACTGACAGAGAGGCTTAACAAGACCATAGCGGACATGCTGTCAATGTACGTGGACGTACAACATAAAACCTGGGACGAGATTCTTCCATACATCACGTTTGCTTATAATACGGCAACGCAAGAAACAACGCGATTTCCGCCTTTCCGACTTGTTTACGGACGCAACGTGCGAACCATTCTCGATGCTATGCTTCCGTGCGACCAAAGCAATGAACTTGCTGAAGATGCTGAGCAATACACTCAATACGCCGAAGAAGCTCGTCAGCTAGCTCGCATAAACACCAGTCACCAACAAGATGCAGACGCACGACGTTACAACCTCCGCCATCGAAATGTCACCTACCACCCTGGGGACCGAGTGTGGGTGTGGATCCCTGTCCGGCGACCAGGCTTATCCGAAAAGCTCCTAAGTCGTTATTTTGGACCGTACAAGGTTCTTAGACGAATCACAGATCTTACCTACGAGGTATTTCCGGACGGCGCAGCGTCTTCTCGTCGACAGCTTCGGCCCGAAACCGTGCATGTCGTTCGGCTGAAGCCCTACTTCACACAGTAGCCCTTGTGGTTTCACGTGCTACGACATGCCGTGACATTGCGTTGCTGCTGCTGTTTGTGTTCTCCTGTGTTTTTATGCCTTTTCTTTTTGCGCTTGGCGCAAGCGTTGGCGAAACTTCCTCATTTGCGCTGCGAGTATTGGCACTCTCCCTCTTTTGGTTATCTATATCTGCGTGTGTATACCTTCATTTTTTTTTTATTTACGAGCATCGAGTCGATGCTTTCAAAGGGAGGGACTATTGCCACATGGTTTGCTTCGGTGAGATCGAGGAGTGAAAGAAGACAAATACGATCTCTCTGAGCCGCTGCTTGAGTAGTCGACTAAACGAGCCCATTTTTATCAAGTTTGTCGAGAGTAACGTGACAATATGTTCCATTTATATCCCCCACAAACGCATTTTTCAACTAAAGATATAGAGCTTATTTTGGACCAACTGCCTGAACCATTTGTTATTGCAGGGAATTTTAACGTGCACGGAATGCTTTGGGGAAGCAGTACAACTGACACCAGAGGACGAACCCTCGAAGATTCTATTCTGAACGATGACGTATGTCTTTTAAATACTGGTAGCGTCACCTACTGCTCCCCAAGCACAGGAGCCACTAGCTTCTTAGATCTAGCGCTGTGCTCACCATCGCTCTTTTGCGACCAAAAGTGGAGCGTGATAATGTTTATGGCAGTGACCATAAGCCTGCTCTCATAAAATTAGCACAAACCCTCCCTACCACTCCATCCCGACCACGGAGTTGAAAAGTACATCTGGAAGACTGGCCACTGTTCACTGAAAAAGCTGCCCTAAAAAAATAGATGCTTTATGGCCTAAGCATAGTGGAAAAGAATGAGACAGTCACCGCCTGCATACTCGCGGCAGCTGAACAAACTATACCACAATCCTTCGGCGTTATAAAGGAAACACTTGAACCCTGGTGGACAAAAGAGTGCACACAAGCTAAAAAAATGCAACACAAGGAGTGGGGCATTTTTCGTAAATATCCTACAAGAGAGTACCTCCTAGCATTTAAAAAGGTGAGAGCAAAGGCAAGATTTATTCGCAGGCAGGCTGAAAAACTCTCGTGGAAAAAGTACATTTCAACCATTAACAGTTCCATCACATCTGAAAGCATGTGGGACCAGGTGCACAAGTTGAACGGCAACTACATTTCATATACCATCCCCATTCTCTCAACCTCTGGCATCCAGACAACTTTAGGCAAACAGGCAGACCTACTATATAGCGCAGCACTTTTGCGCTATTTCGAGCTCAGCGAACTGTTCGGCAGCATTTCTAAAACAGAAACAATCTACAGAAAAACAAAAGCTTCCTATTACAGGCTATCACGACAGATCATACAACTCCCCATTAACCCTGTAGGAGATTATCAGAGTGCTTTCTTAAGGTAAAAAACAGCACCTGGCCCAGACAATATACATTACCAAATGCTCGCCCCTTTATTCCAGGAAGCGGTGAAGGCATTGCTGCACTTCATTAACGCTATTTGGGTCACTGGCAGAATGCCAACAGTGTGGAAAAATGCCATTTTAATTTCATTTCTCAAAGCCAGAAAAAATTCTGCATTACCAACAAGCTACAGGCCCATAGCACTCACAAGTTGTATGGCGAAATCCTACGAAAGCGTTATTAACATTAGGCTAACATACATCCTAGAAACCGATAACTTGATAGATGTCCACCATCGTGGTTACAAGAAGAGATGTTCCACCACCGATCACCTCGTTCGCCTCAAACATACAGTACGAGAAGCTTTGTTATGCAAGCAGCACTGCTTAGCAGTATTTTTCGATCTTGAAAAGGCATTCGACACAACGTGGAAATACGGTATTTTACGAGACCTGGCAGATCTAGGAATTCGCGGAAGGATGCTCAACTGCTTGTCCGACATCCTATCGAACCGAACTTTTCAGGTTCGTTTATGTACCACACTTTTAGAAACTTTTACTCAAGAGAATGGTATGCCTCTTGGCTGTGTCTTAAGCACAACTCTCTTTGTCGTCAAAATGATTTTTGTCAACTAGGTCATACCATCTACTCTTATGCACTCACTATATGTTGATGATCTTCGCATAGCGTGCCGGTCCTCTAACTTGGCGACGTGCGAACGAATGATTCAAATAGCACTAAACAAGCTAACACAATGGGCTAACAAGAACGGCTTCCAGTTTTCTGGGGAAAAGACGATTGCTGTAGCGTTCTCCTAGAAACGAGGCTTACAACCAGACCCCGTACTCAAAATAAACGAAACAGTATTGCCAATAAAACAAGAACAGAAGTTTCTGGGGGTCGTATTTGATAAGAAGCTCAATTTTCTTCCACACATTATTAATCTCAAGGTGAAATGAAACAACGCCCTCAATGTCCTCAACTATCTATTGGCAGGCGAAGAAGCCCCAACATGCGATAAGTGTCAGGAGCAACTAACTGTAATGCACATTTTAATAGCTTGCCTACATATGGAAACATTAGGAGAAAAACATTTCCGTATGTTTTACAGGTTAAATATTCCCTTTCATCCAATTCTACTCTTGGGCGAGGACGCCCTAATACATATAGCTGATGTGATCAGCTTTTTAAATGAAGCACAGCTTCTGAACAAGGTCTAACTACACTAAACTATGCTACCGCTAGACATAGAAAAACTTGACTGATCTTACTCGCAGCACAGCCTCTTCGGAGAGGCATCTGCTGCAGCTGGAACTTACAATGAGGCACTTGCCTCCCAGCGCTTAGGTATTAGGACACGGGTCTGGCATTAGTGCTATGGGAAAGCCGTTACAGTTTTGACGTAACCTCATGCACCAACCATACACAATTACCACCCCGAGCATCACACACATAATTTTAGAAGAGATATATACTTCACGCATTTACGGAGCCAATCCTTTTAGGCCTTTATACAGCCTCGCTTCACCACTCATCATATCCCATATGCCATCGCCGTCAAGACATTTCATGGTCATTGTCATAGCCCTGTCCGCTGTAGGTATTCTCACCATGAGTTTGGCGCAGCATACCTTTAGTCGCTCTTGCGCCACAAAACCCAACATAACTAACTAACGAGTGGCAACGCGGTTTCGCCGTAGCGATAACGAATTACGCAGGAACTTGCTTCGCGAGTGCTACAATACGCACGGAAGAAACGGAGGTGCTCGAAGAAGCGGTGATAGCCTTCGCGATAGCTACCACGGCCGCCAAAGTGATAATAGGCGACTCTCAGGCGACCTATGCAACTACGCCAGTGGCCGGATCTCCCGCGAAGCAGCATACACTCTCAGAATTCACAAAGGCAATATTTGCCCCTCAAAACGACAGTTTCCTCGTATGGACTCCCGCCCACACAGATGCTCCACTCGCTGGCAACGCGACTGCCCACGCCGCGGCTCGAGGTCTTGCACGCCGAGCTGTGGCGCCTGCCGGCAGCCACGATGTCTCGCAGACATCGAGAACAGTGCGGAAATGGAAGTGGGGAGATCGCATGACAACTTCCAGAGACATCACCCTACACTACAGAGTGAACAGATGCAAACGTCCACCACCAAACGAAAAACCAAAGAAAAAACAGCAGGTTGCCTGGAGATTATTACAGACTCACACGTACCCAAACCCAGTGATCCTGCGCCTCTGTTACCCAGACATTTATACATCCGACGACTGTAAAGCGTGTGGAGCAAGAACGCCGCTACAGCACATGCTGTGGGAGTGCACCGGGAGCGTAAAGCAGTCCCCTATGAACCGGGTAGACAAGGCAGTCTCGAACAGCGAGGCGCGATGAGAGGCGGCTCTGCTCAGCCGCGTCCTTGCCGATCAACTGTGGGCAATCCGGAACGCCCAGGAAGCCGTCCGTGTCTAAGGACGTGAGGCCGTCACCTAGGCTGGGGTGCTTGTAGCCCTACCCGGCTAAATACCGCCAGACAATGTCGAAAATTTTTTTCAGATGGCGACCTCTTTAGGAACCGTGCTATCCGAGCGGTGGGGTGCAACATTAGCGCGCGTCTCTCGGGCGTTGAACGGCATTGCATTCGCGTCTCTTGCACTGTGTATGCACTTCAAATGCGTGTCCGTAAACTTAGTCGGTTGTAGTATAGTTGCGGGGCATTTCTGCTGTTGAACAGCTAGCGCATGCTTCCGCATGCCATTTTTGTGTTCTTTATGCCTGTTGTTCACCCTCATGTCTCTACACGAAACCGAGTTGTCGTCGCAGAAAAGGAGGCGTCAATAAAGCGCCTGTTTTTTTTTTAGGGGCGAAGCTTCTTATAGCGGCACCCACTCATCCCTCGTAGCCGTTGTAGTTGCACGTAACAAGTATAACATTTTGACCACCAAGGTGGTGCCGGTGAGATATTTCTTCTGTGCACTGTTGAACAATAAAATTAGTGCTCAATGTACATGCCAATGGCTGCTAAGGGGGAATGAGAGACAAGAGCTTTCGGCTTTTAGTTAACGCGCACGCTTCAATCCCCATTATCAGCCATTGGCATGTACTTTGAGCACTATCTTAAAAGAAAGGGTTGCTACGTTATCCTCGCTGGGTGTAACCTCCTTAGTTTTAGAAAATTTAGCGAGCGTTGAGCCACAGTGCCCTAAATACAATGAATTAGTATATACCATGAACTCAAGGTGGTTAAAGGTGAGAAGTAGATACGAAGCGCAAGTCGTAAGAAAGTAAAAGCCGAATTCTCCTGTCTCTCATTTCACATTAGCAGCCATTGGCGTGTACATTGAGCACTATCTGACAGAAAAAGGTTGTTACGTTATACTCGCTGGGTGTAACCTCCTTGGTTTTAGAAAGGTTTAGCGAGCGTGTGGCCGCAGTGCCATGAATACAGTGAACTAGTATATATCATGAACACGAGGTGGTTAAAGGTAGGAAGTAGACCCGAAGCGCCAGCCGTAAAAAAGTTTGCGTGTGCCCCCACTCGTTTAGTCCTTGGAATGTCCGCTGAATGGCGGTGCTTCTATATGGGGAATATATGATGAAAAGATGCGAGATGGTGGTACTTGAAGTGTTGAATAGATGGACGAACGGACCCATAGACAGAAGAAGCATGGATGGACGCATGAACGGACGACGGGGCGGATGCATGGACGAATGCATGAACGGGCGGATGGACACATGGACGGTCACACAGACAGACGCGGGGACGGACGGAAGCAAGGACGAATGGACGGACGAATGCTTCGCCCCACTCTCCATCATTCACTTTGTAGATATGCTGCCAATTTCTTTTTACGCGCAGCATTTCTTAGCGATCTTCAGCAATTTTGAGCGTATCTATCTATCTATCTATCTATCTATCTATCTATCTATCTATCTATCTATCTATCTATCTATCTATCTATCTATCTATCTATCTGTCTATCTGTCTATCTATCTATCTATCTATCTATCTATCTATCTATCTATCTATCTATCTATCTATCTATCTATCTAGCCGCTCACAACATTTAGCTCTCCTGGCCGTTTCAATAAAGGTATCGATACCCAACTTGGTATGGCATAACATGACTGCATGACGAGCGTAAGTTACAAGTCATAACATGAAAATCATGACATATGTCATGAATGTCGTGATTTACATTTCATGGTCTTCCTGTGTCTTCGGTAGTTTTGTTCACATGGCATGTTGCAAAACTAGTATGGTGTGACATGACTGCATGGCAAACACAAGCGACCGACCCTAACATGACAATCATGACATGCATGTCATGTGCAAAACTACGCCCCGCCGCGGTGGTCTAGTGGCTAAGGTACTCGGCTGCTGACCCGCAGGTCGCGGGTTCGATTCCCGGCTGCGGCGGCTGCATTTCCGATGGAGGCGGAAATGTTGTAGGCCCGTGTACTCAGATTTGGGTGCACGTTAAAGAACCCCAGGTGGTCAAAATTTCCGGAGCCCTCCACTACGGCGTCTCTCATAATCAGAAGTGGTTTTGGGACGTTAAACCCCACAAATCAATCAATGTGCAAAACTACAACAAAACAACATGAACATTTATGATGCGCTCGCCGCAGTTTCGCTAGCTTCACATTTAACAAATTTGGTATTACGGGACGTGAATGAATGACGAGGGTATGTGACTGATGAAAATATGAAAATCATGAGTTACGTGTCATGTAAAAACATGACTACATGCCGCGCTCATGATGTGCTCGTGGCCATTTTGCTTGCTTCACATCTACCAAACTTGGTATTACGGGAGTTTAATGAATGACGAAGGTATGTGACTCGTTCAAACGTGATAATTATGAAATCTGTGTCACGTAACAACATGACTACAAGCCACGCTCATGATTCATTCGTGACTGCTTTGATAGCTTCACTTATACCAAATTAGGTATTACGGGATGCCAATGGATGACCAACTTAAGGTATGTGACTGGTGAAACATGAGAATGCTCAGGTGCGTATCATGTAACAACATGACTACATGCCACGCTCTAGCGCTCACGGCCGTTTCGCTAGCTTCACATATACCAAATTTGGTATTACAGGGCGTGAATGGATGACGAATATGTGTGACTGGTGGAAACATGATAATCACAAGATGCGTTTCATGTGACAACATGACTACTTGCTACTCTTATCATGCGCTCGCGGCCGTTTCGCTAGCTTCACATACGTCAAACTTTGTATCGCATCACGTGAATGAATGACGAAGGTATGTGGCTGGTGTAAGCGTGATAATTATGAGATGCGTGTTATGTAAGAGCATGACTTCATGCCACATTCAAGGCGCTAGTATATTTTGACGAGACATGGCGGGAGTGCGCGCTGACGTTTGTTTTGTCACGTCACGCCGGCGATGCCACGTGAGGTACCGATCTGCCTGCCATATATACTCGCAGGCGTGCGCCGCACTGCGCTACTTTGACACATGCGCCTTTGAGCGCACCCGGCATCCCTTCATCACAAAGAGAGGCAGACGCAGTGCTGTCTGGGTAGATATGCATGTTGTCATCGTCGAGAAACGCAGCATGTTGTATATCGCGCCGGTCGCACCTAGCGTCATACTATGGAATGCTTGCGTTTTGCTAGCGTGGCATCACTGCGCCCAGCATGCGCGCATTTAAAGGTTACGTCGGAGTATATTGGGTCCTTCATGATGCGCTCGCAGCCGTTTCGCTAGCTCCACTTATACCAATACGTGACGTCAATGAATGACGGAAAGTATACGACTGGTGCAAGCATGATAATAATGATGCGCGTGTTGTGTAATAACATGTCAACATGCCATCCTCACGAAGCTCTCGTGGCCGTTTACATGTACCAAATTTGGTATATCGTGACGTGAATAGACGACGAACGTAGATGACACTTCCAAACATGATAACGATGATATGAGTGTCACGTGAAACATGACTATATGCTATGCTCATAGCGTGCTCGTGGCCATTTTGCTAGCTCTACATATATTAAACTTAGTATCAGGTGACGTGAATACATTACGAAGGTAAATGACACGTCCAAATATCATAGTCATGACATGGACGTTATGTTCGGCATAATTTACCTCCACCTCATAAAATTGTGCTGATTTTAAAGTGACATATCAACCCTTCTTATTCGTGCTTAGCTTATCATCAATTCCCACTAGACGCGGGTTCGCAAACTTTTTTTCACCCTAACAACGAGCGGGTCTGATTATTCAGCGCCCCTGTGGACCCAGAAAATTTAGCTGCGAGGGAGAAGAACATCGTGCGAAAGTATCGTAACTCCGGCGGCTGTCGTTTGTGAGAAACATCTTAGTAATCGCTAAGTTAAGCCCTTGTTCAAAAATACAGTCAATAGTCTCATTAATGAAGCTCCTCGTGAAAACCTCCAACCAAGTATTTTTCCTGTATTTTATTTGCAAATTCTTCTAATTTTTCTCACACGTTATTATATTGCAATGTTTTTGTTGCGTCACTCGACAATGTCTGCATGTGTCTTAGGGGTCTCAAAAGATCCAATATCTTCAAAAATAAAAAAATTGATATTTGCTGGAGCACTCGGGGCATTAATTATGAAATTTAAATTGTTTATTTTTAAAGAGTTCAGTTAGCGTTATTGTCATGAGAAAATGGAAATTTATCCTCCATGCGAAGAACTTGTTTTAGTAATATAAAAATTGGATTCTAATATTTGTTGCGGCATAATCAAATAAACCATAACGCTTTGATTTCACGGCTAAATTTTGTTTAATTTCATTGCAGTTGACCTTCGTCCTCGGAAACCGCGCGTATTTATTCATTTTTACGTCCGTTTGTAAGTACTACGAGAGAGTGTTGGTTTAAATACCTTTCGCCTCTCGACCAGAGTTCAATAGCTCTAAGTGGGCTGGGAGAGCATATCGGCGTCTGTCGCACGCGCGCGTTGGCTGAAGAGTGGGTAGAGACGCCGCCGACACCGCTCCGCTCGGGCCGCTCGGCATAGCACGATCCCTGCGGGTATCGCCGTCTGGTGGCCGCCGGTGAAAGGCATCATTCTCCAGGCCACCGCGGCGCCCGCGGTCGGCACACTAGCAAGTATATATTCTAGGCACTATACCAGTAGACCACCATGGCTGGGCATGCCCAAAGTGACTAAACGCGTGGAAAGACCATCGTCAGATGAAAAAGATCATTTCCAGGGGCGAACCTCCTTAAGCCGTGGGTCGTGCGTCCGCGATGTATGTAGTAGTAGTAGTAGTAGTAGTAGTAGTAATAGTAGTAGTAGTAGTAGTAGTAGTAGTAGTAGTAGTAGTAGTAGTAGCTAGCCACCTCCACAGCCTGACTAGAATAGCGGCACACGCGCACCCTTTTTAATTTAGGAGAGAGCCCGCGCATGTGAATCATAAGTAAAAGATAGTTCTTTCAGATTAAATAATCTACAGAGACGAGTATCGGTTACCGAATCTCCACTGATATTTGCCTTAAATTTGATGCTTACTAAAAAAACTGGTAACACAAGAACGCACTTTGAGCACTATCTGACGAGAAAATGTTGCCACGTTAAACTCGCTGGGCGTAACCTCATCGGCTTTAGCAAGGTTTAGCGAGAGTTCGGCTGCAGTATCATGAACTAGCGGTGGTGAAAGATGGGAACTATACACTAAGCACAGGCCGTAAGAGAGAGCGCGTGTGCCGCTCCTCCAGTCCGGCCGTGCCACTTCTCGTTTAGTGCTTATAATGTCCGCCGAATGCCGGTTGTTCTACATGATAAATATATCATGAAAAGATGCGAGATAGTGGTGCTTGGAGTGTTCACTAGGTGGACGAACGGATATACAGACGCACGGATGGACAGATGTGTGGACAGACAGACAGACGAACGAAGGGAGAGACGCACGGATGAACGCATGAATGGATGGATGGACGCATGGACGAATGCACGGACGGACGGATGGATGCACGGACGAACACAGGAACGAATGGAGAGATGGACGCACAGGCCAATGCATGGACGGACAGACGCGTGGATAGTCGCACAGACGGACGCGTGGACGGACTGATGGACGCTTCGCCCCACTCGTCATCGTGCACTCCCTGGATATGCTGTGGATTTTTTTGTAAAAAAAAATATCTGCCAATGAGCGGGTATATGCCACAAGCAAGAGCCTTATGACAAAAACGTCAACGCCCATGCACTCCGTAGAAATGGCTGACCAGTGAAAGCTGGAATGTGTGACCCCTGTGTCTAGCAGTGGGTTCAACCCGACGGTGCACTAAAGCCTCTCACAAATATTGGTTATATGTTCGTGCTTCCTAGTGAGGTTATTTAGACACACGTTTGGCTTGGGGTTACCTCAATGTTTGCTTCACACACCATACCTTGAGCATCGCATGATTTTGGTCACGGAAGAGTGGAATGAGTGGTGAAATGCATTTGGCAATACGTTAATCACAGCGGTTGTCCTCGAAACACAGGTGGTCACAGACGTCGCAGCCGAAGACACAGGGCCGCTGGAGAAACTCCAGCCGAAAGCGGGCTCTCACCTCTGCAAACACGCTCCCGCAATTGTCACGTTGACGCTGTCGTTCCCGCAACAGCGCGGCGTTGTTGCAAGCGTTTGACATCGCGAGTTAACTGGACGCCGTGTCTTCCAAACTCGCACTCTTTCTTCCCCTTAGCTCCTGTCCCACTACTGTGGAACTTCCCCGGAATGTTCCCTCTGCGGTGAACCTTATGCCAGGCCCTCCCATATCGTATATTCGGCTTCTCTGCTGATCCTCTCCCGCAGGGACAGATTGCCATCTCAAGCTGGGAGGACTGAGAGGTCCTGCTCTCGTCTGGGGACCCGGCGTTGCTGCTTGCTGCGGTGAGAGGCATTGCCATGTAGGTGTGGTGCGCGACCGCGTGGTGGTCCAGGATTCCCGGGAGTGGAAACATACTTGCAATAATAAAGTTTTCTGTCTGTCTGTCTGTCTGTCTGTCTGTCTGTCTGTCTGTCTGTCTGTCTGTCTGTCTGTCTGTCTGTCTGTCTGTCTGTCTGTCTGTCTGTCTGTCTGTCTGTCTGTCTGTCTGTCTGTCTGTCTGCAGAATCCATCCATCACCAGTGCTTGCATCGCCATTTACGATTTAGCGCGGCTTAGAAGGCTGCCGGATCATCGGTACGCAATTGTTGCCGGCACTCGGCCTCCCGAGCCATTTTTCGTGCATGGGCTGCACCATAAGCCTGGGGAATGCAAGCTTTCTGACGTTTCCACGGTCACTGCTCTTCTTGACTTGTCCGTGGCTTACCCATGCGAAATAGTTCAGTAGAACTGACACGCACCTGCTCGGCGCTTCGGCTGTGATGGGATATGTGGCGTCGTACACAACGCAGTAAATTGTGCGCGTCCTTGGTTACGACGCAGAGAACGACGTAACTGATAGTGCAGTCAATGAAGACCGCTTGTGACACTGCTGCCGGAGGGTGATTCCACGAGAGATCGACACGGGTCCAAAAGTTGATATTTTAGATTTCATTGAGTATTTTATATTTCGTGCACCTCTCACTAGGTAGCCAGAAAGTCAACTTCGTTTTATTATTAACGGCATAACTTACGAGAAAGAAATATCAGACTTCACCAACACGGAGGCACCAACTTCGTCACCTGTCATTCGAAAATTGCAGATGCTATAAAAATACAAATATAGTTGTTTCAAGGAAGATATTTTTTACCTGAAATGTATGTCTAATGAAGAATAAGTTCATATGGTTTCAAGTTTGCAGACCTTAAGAAAATAGCTTTTAAAAACGTCTAATTTTGCAACAGTTTAAAATAAGTTACGTATTCCCCATTTTTTTCTCCGAAAGTAATTCGAGCAGCGTTTTCAAACTTGACATGTTTTAAGAATATAGTGTGTTCATTGGGTACATAAATTATTGCCGCCGTAGGGCAAATGCAAATTTTTATATTGCCTCAAAATTCTCATATTGGCAAAAGTGTACTCCACTGAAATTTGAATAATAAAAAAACCCCATCTGCAATGTTTCTTAAAATCTCGTTAATAGACAACCGAAGGCCATCATACAGTATTATAGAAAAACATGTTGCGTTTTTTTTTCTTTTTAGCGACAACATTCGTAGTACAAATCAGGGCCCGAATTCACAAAGCTTTCTCTTTGGCTACGCATTTTCTTAGCCGAAAATTCTCTTATCTGGAGGGATTACTATAGCGCGGGTATGAATTTAACTTACTCGGCACTTAAGAGGGCAAGGAGGACCGACGATAGCCGATGAAACGACAAGGAAAGAAAGAAGTGTGTGCCGATAATATCAAGGTAGCACGCAAAGCGTCTAGCATCGAGAGTATACGATGATAGCCAATGATTTGCTGCATCTAAGTTTCAGTTCCGCGAGCGTCTGCTACAGCGCTTACGGGATGCCGCGTACGTTGTAATAGACGTTTTGGTGGGCTGTACAAAGCCAAGCACTCACCTTTAATCAACGACTGTAGCTAAAAAAATAATTGCTTGATGGCCTTAAGCCACCGAGCAATCCATGCACTATCTCGCCAAGTACAAGTAAACAACACTCCAGGTGCACCACATAAATGAAACCACACATAAATCGATGCATGCAATGTTTGAAATTGTGCCTTGATTGTCTTTCCTTATTTAAAGCGACCACTTACCTTACATTTCATTGAAGCTGCGCTGCTACTTAACTAATTCCGTGTAATCTAGCATGGTATAGTGGTTAACGTAAGGGTGTTTTGTACCTATAGTCAAAGGTAGCCTTTGTTACAATATTCTTATTACAAGACACATGAGCGACTTTGGTGCCTGCAGACGAATTGTGCTAAAATAGATAACAGCAGTAATCAAATGAAATTGTGAGCGCAATTTCGCTGGTTCCATGCACCGCGGCATTTTTATAAAGCCGGAATGCGAGAACGTGCATACGCTTACACTTAGGTATATGTCTACGTAAAATGAAGGAGATTCGTCGGGAGGTGTCTTAGTGCTAATGCTTTTCACAAAACACGGTGCAAATATTTCGTCCAGCATTGTTTGAGTGCGCAAACAAAGCAAGGGACGTGTATACGAGTCTTGAGGTCGAGAGACGTTATCACACGTGCGAAAAGAATGAAGAGAGAGAGAGAGAGAGACTCTCGTTTCGGCTTCGCGAAAGCTTGAAATTGATAGATAATAAAGACAATTTTCTGGCCCAGCAGACGTCAGGGAAAGTCGCCGCAAAGCAGCGTCAGATGCTCGGAGAGCATAAAAAAGAGGAGTACGCGTTATATGGGAGTGACAGCCACTCAGAAAGCGAGATGAAGTGTGACTGTCCTTAGATGTGAGAATCATTGCTAGTTAGGAGAGTTGAGTTAATGAGCCAAAACTTTCCTAAATAACAATAATGGAAGCAAACTGAGCATTCATCTAGTGAAAGTGACACAAGTGACAGTGAACTCATAATAGTTGATTAGCGTTGTCATAGGCTGTTATATATTTTTATTTTCTTATTTATATTTGGCAAACTATGAGAAGGTAGCCTACGTTACAGCCGGCTATCCCAACGTCATGACAGTAATGTACAAGAATAAATAGCGCACGGTTATACAGTCACACGTGGCGGTTTATATCTTCTAGTAACCTTGGGCAAGCGCATTCTATTTTTTTCTATTTTTGACAAAGTTTCACCGGACTTTTTTGCATTTGGCTTCATTCGAAGGAATAACGATAAATCAGCAATAGGGCGAATACAAGCACTGCTGCAGTGGACGAGCGGTTACAGCGCTCAACTACAATCTACGAGGTACTTGGTTCGATTCGCATAATCACTGAGAACTTTTTTTTTTCAAGAGGTTGCCCGGCCTGACAATATGCGTGGTGGCGGGTACTAATTTTTTGAGAAGTAGGCTTTCGCACTTGCTTCTTTCACTCCCCTTTTGACCCAAAAGCGCTGTACTGTGCTCCTTCAAAAATTAAACAATTCAGAGTTCATAATTTTTTCCTCCATTCTCTCTTATCGCAAAAGTGTCCAGTGCTGAAATACCGAATTATACCTGGTATATTACTTTTCACGTGTTTGGATATTCGACCAGCAATCAGTCTTCACGGTGTTTTGAAGAAAATCTACACATGCAGTGAGCTAACTGCTTGCATCCAAGTTGACTGCCTTTGTAGGGACACGCTTTCGTGCTAATTTGGTGGGTATCATCACATGCAGCAAGACCAAAGAGCACGGACAGTTAGCGCTGACGCGAACAGAGTGATTAGTTTGTGTCTTCTCTCCCGCTATTTGTCATGCTGCACGCTTCAGTGTAATGTCGCTGTCAATGGTTAAAATGAACTATAACAGTTAATCGAGTTCTGCTGAGAGGGTCCCCTATTGTCCAGAATGGAACTGAACAATGGCAATTTGATTTGTGTGATAAAGAGATACCCTGCTTTTGGTTACTGAAATTAATTTCTAAACTGAAGTTTATTTTTATTAACAACAGTTCCAGCGCAGATGAAAGGTGCATGGACAAAACTCGTGTATTCAGCTTGACTAAATTTGTGACCTTAATTGTAATTGTGAACCGGTATCACAGTATGCATAAATATCACACACATATGCAACCACGGGTGATAGCTTGCTTATTTTGATTAAAATTGAAAGGTTGAAATCGACATATTCAACCAACGCAATGTGTACGAGATATGCCATGTAGAGTAGCTATGCTGTAAACTAATCTTCGCAGGTCCGTTCCATTTTACCCAATTTCTTGCCCATGACTGTAGGTTGGTAAATAAAACAACTTCTTCGAACACACATATTCTGTGTAAGGTTACATTTATTTTTATGCAGTACAAAATAAATTGAAATATGTAATGGCTCAAAAGAGAAATAACTAGAAACAAATTCAGCCATATCATTACCAAACTTACTCACCAATGATAGACGGATTCTCATTTAAAAGATACATACATACATACATACATACATACATACATACATACATACATACATACATACATACATACATACATACATACATACATACATACATACATACATACATACATACATACATACATACATACATATACACACACACACACACATATACATATGTACACCCATACATACATACATACATACATACACACACTCAAGTGTAAATATTAAAATGAATGGCTATAAAACAACAATTCTAATAAACTCATTTTGAATATACTACAGAAAGTAACTTACGAGAGAAATCCACCGGCACTGTTATGTCTGAACACGGTGTTTCTCGAACCATCTCGCAAAAGCTTGATGCATAGTTTTCCGCTGAAGCCCAGTGACAAGCACTCTTTATAAAAAACACAAGAATAAAGCCCTTGACAATGTCATGCTAAAGAAAAGGGCTGTGCATCAATATTTGGTACATGTCTGCAATATCACTCTATTTACATAGCTTGGCTCATTCACAAGCCACTAACAAAGCATGTTAGGACACTTGGGCTGAAAGTTGGCACAGCGCGAGTAAATTCTAGACAATACATGAATAATACAAATATAAGCTACTAAGCTCCTTGGTGCAAACAGTGTTTATATTGACAGCTATAGGTGCCATTTCGTTTCCCCGAAACACTTCTCAAAAGTAGAATCAACTTTATTTAGCTAAAAGTTTCTATTTTGGCGCGTCGTTGTGGCTCAACGGTGGAAGTGACTCTTTCGGCCAAGAAAACAAAGACCCATTATTTTTCCAGTTTGTGAATTCACCCCATGCTAACATTGGGGCAACTGGTAGGAGTGCTTTTGGAGAGAGGAAACCACCACATTCCCACCAGTTGTGGCCTTGGGTAGCTACTTCACTTGGACAAAAATGATGAAAAACACTCTTCAAGAAGAATTCAAAGTTTGCACACCAACACAGTTCCCATACAGCTGTCTATTAGTCTGCTTGAAAAATATTGAGTTTACTGGTGGGCAAAGACTGTACACTATGTGAGGTGATGCTCCAGTGCACTGCATGTATGTCTTGCTGCTGGCCTCAACTGTGACGTTGCTCAGTACATATGTGTAAAATAACAACTAATACTGTGCCACTGCCAAGTAATTATGGGTCATTTGCATGAAACAGGGACCACAATAAAAGAACAAAACATTTGCCTTCACAACGTTCAAAAACTGTAAATAAATTTCCACAGAGTTTTCACAGTTCATCTGAGGATAGTAATATTGGTTGTAAACACATTCTTACTTCCACTAACAAACTATTTCAAGATGTCAGATTCAATATTAGAGTATACCAGCACTTTTGGAGGGCTAAACAATTGTACAGGCACCTAGAAAAACACAAATGAATGCATGCTATAGCTACATATAAAAATAAATACTTTTATTTCTAGTCTGAGTAGAGCTGCATAGATGATAAGTCACTTGCATTACATTATGAACAAACCTATCCGAGCAAAGTATACATTTAAAAAGTTACACTTACACAGTAGATAAGTAGACTGTTGAAGGACGGACAGGCAGTGGGATAATACCCAAGCACTAAAATCTACTGTTAAGATATACTAGGAGTAGTGATGATCCTCTTCCTTCCAAATAAAATAATCCACATAGATTCACTTCCCAGAGCTTATACACTCATGGCATCATTGGTGCTATACAAATGAGTGTACACTGAAGGATTACATCGACTAAGTACATGATTACTGCATCCATGGCTTTACTTCTTGTACTACAAAGAATGCAAACACAGTTACCATTGGCGACCATGAATGCTGTGATTTCTGGCATGCAAATGTAGAGGCACGCAGGCACTTAACACACACGTTAAAAACTTCAGCTCAAAAATATTTGCCCACTAACACTACAGCAGCCTTTAAATTAGTGTCATAGTTTGGTATCTTCCATGCAAAATTTAAATAATTTCGAATGCAAGCAAAGGAACTGCTGAATAATGCACTGCTAAGAAGTTAAGCAGCAGCTGCTCCTGACATCACAATGTGCTCTTTCTGCTGTTGTAAACTTTGAGCAGGAGAACAGTCACTGGCAGTCCCTTTATACTTGTTGGTCTTCTGTGCTCTGTTCTTGATACACTGTACATGACCGTGGAGCACCAAACCCCTTGTTACTGCTGGAACTTAGAAAAATACAGATCATTGTTACAACCATGCGACATGCAAGAGTGTATAGTTGTCAATTATGTGCTCATATTTACAGATATTGTATTTTCAGAAGCCAATGACAAGCCTCAACACAAACACACACACAAACAGTGAAGGCTGAAAATATATTTAATATGATACAAGAGCAAAACCACAATGTTATAGATGAAGGCATGAAACTTCTGACCGGCATAAAAAGCCAATAGAGTTTCTTTTAGTTCGACTTTACACTAGGTGCGAGAAGTAAACCACAAATAAGTTCACTAAGAAACACAAGTTAGACTGCATTACAACACAACAGCCAATGTTGATAACTTTAAGGCTATCTAACATAGCCAGCTCACCATACCGCATATAGGAGCAAATGGGCAGTCTAGAAGACACAAAGAACTTGTGGATTATGAGTGTGCTTGTTTCTGACATCTATTATTCTAAATGAAGAAAACCTTTCAAAAATGCACTTCATCAGGGGAAATAATCATACACAACAAACACAACGGGCTCCTACAGGTGCCACCAACACTCACCATTATTGTTGATACCAGTGTCTTGCCGGATGGATATGCTGTGTCCTGCACAGAACACCAAAGGAGCGCTCCATGACTTGGATTGCATGTGTGCTAGCTGCATCGCTCTGCTGCTGAAATAGGCTAGCAACAGTCAGAGAAATGAGAAGCCATGGCTTTGAAACACACTGAACGTCATCTTTAGAGATCAACAATGCATACTTAGGTCAAGTACAATTTGTAGAAAAATATATATCACTATGCAATCGTGGTGAACATGTTCGGCTGAAACACAAGCAACAGCACTGAGAGAGAAAAAGCTACATTAGGTGAAAGATGCAGTTACTGGCCTTATGTCATCTGAGGCTTCTTCAATAGGTCTTTCTCCTTGCAAGTTGTGAACAGCCAGGCAATTTTCACCCACTTGCTATTTCCTTCCAGAGCACTTGATCCACAGAGGGAGTCACAAGCTGGAGAGCTCAATAAGGAATCAAAGTATTTGTGTTCGTTTCAAAGCACAAGCTTTTGAGTCTCAGATTATTGGAGTTTCATTCATAAGCTGCAGGCTTTCAGCTTTTAACATTCTCAATTATCTTGCAATTTAGTTCTATAAATGTTGAATAACAATTATGTGTAAGAATATTACAGGTATCCACTGAAAGCAACCATGCTTGGGTTTTCAATTTGTGCACAGTAAGTGGTGTTCACGTAATCGTTTGTATTAAAGAAAAACTATCCTTGCAGTCAGCCGTCAGGCAGTTTTGTGCCCTCGAAGCTTCCAAGCAGATTGCAGTCCTTCCAGATGAGGCTGCCATGCATGCTTCCACGCCACATCCGCTGAATGATAACAGTCCGAGCAGTGACATAGGCTTGCACAGTTAGGGAGAACATGTCCTTCCTATTTTTGTACAGGTGCTCCAAGTAATGATGAGGGTTGATGTGCCAGAATGTGCAACCGATGCATCACAGGACCTTAACAAACCAATCTCTGCGATCTGTGAAGAGCCAAAAACGAGATATTTAAAAACAATCATTAAAAGCACTCACTTCTAATACCTATTTGAGGAAGCTATCACTTCGTTAAAGTGACCAAAGTCTGCTATAATCACTTTGAAATAAACTGAAGCCTCATGTAAAATTTACGTACCGCAATATATATGTCCTACTGAAGTATAGTACTACAACAGTGGTAATCGTCTATAGAACTAATTTTCCAAAATAACCTAAATTTTTAAGTGCAACCTGGCTTCTGAAAAATAAATTCACAATAACTTTCCAACTATCAAACGTGGTCAATCGGCAGGCCCAACCTCATAATCAAACAAGAGCTCACTTGTATCAAATCACAAAAAACTTTTTATGTATTTGCTCCATAATATATGTATGTATATAACAGTAGTAGTAAATTTTTCATGCTTCAACTTACCATAGAGAAACATTACATCTGATGGGCTTAAAAACTTGCACACGTTATAGAACTGCGTGAATTATAGTACCGGTGAAATTTAGTTCTGCAAGGTGAACTCACCGATGGCAGCATTTAGTGGCCGTCGGTGTCATAAGGAACCAAGTACGGCGAACAGGCAAAGGGCATCTGCAGACTGGAAGCTGCCAATGACAGCAATGAAGGGCTGGCCAGGCGTGCACGTCCATTGATAAAGTGTAAGAACTGGCCATGACCGGCTGTTGTCAAGGCTCTAGTGCCGTGCAAAACGATGGCCAGACGAACTCGGAAACCTGTAGTTAGGCGATATTGGCCTACAACTTCATCCAAAGCAAGGCACCGGTGAAATCTTTGCTTTTTTGGGGGGCTGGAGGGAAGCTTGACGTTCACGGGCTCTCGCCGCCACATAGACCTCTCAATTTGTTACCGAAGAACAGTCTAGGCGCGCTTCCAAAGTAACACGATCCACAACAGAATGTAGCATCTCGCAGTTTTGGTTGATCACATCACAGTGCTAGGACTATGGTTATCACAAAAAGGAGAAGTGACGACTTAACAAACAAAAGCGCCAAGCTGCCCCACCACGACTTCGCAGGGCAAAACAGTTATCAACGCTGTCTTTCAAGTTTCGGTCACACGAGCACAGCTTGTTCACAAGTCTTGGAACGTCAACACAGCACCACTGTTCCCAACGAACATCGTTTCACTCCCGAACAGTACATTGCTCTCAAGTAAATAGAAGCGTGCGGGCTAACTAGTGGCGAAGCAAGAACCGAGCGCGTAGTTCATACGTTTCCGTACGTACTTGGGGTCACTCAAGTAACGTGTCAAAACGCTGTCAATCCGAAATGTCGCACAGCACCAAACTGAGAGACTGGAAAGTCAAGCGAACGAACTGTTACCGGCACACAAACACACAATGCAGGCTTCTCGAGTGCCAGTTGTCGTCGATACATCGACGCCGATTCCCGCTTGATAACCACACCGACGCACAGGCTTCGCTGCACTTCACCGTACACCATTGCACTGCCACAGCTTTCCACACTGCTTACAGCACCGAACGAGCTGCTGTAATCACAACACATCCGGTCACACGCTGAAGTAACTCATGCGAGAAGCGTCTGCTGAAACTCGCACCGACCGATATGCTGTTTACGACGCCATGTTTTTTTCGACAACTGCGCAGCACATAAGATGATTAGAGAGCTCTTAGAAAGTACTTGCACTATTTTCACGGCGTGAAAAAAATTTCTCTTATGTGCGAGGGGGGTGATATGACGAACAGGACAGGCGTGCCAGATGAAAGAAGTGTTTTGGCAACGTCACGGAGTGAGCTGACGTAGAGGTTATTGCTTCACAACCAATCACAAGCTGTGCCTGTCGGCCAAGCCGTCGTCTGCTCGCGTTTGTCGTCTGCTTCGATCAGAGCATGCGACAGGGGATTCGCCTTCGCAACGCTATTATTCTCAGGTCAAGTGGTCGCTACGTCGCACAAAATACATGTCAGTGGCTCGCTCTACCTTTGAATGATGTTCCTGCGCTAAGTTAAATGGCTGGTAATTGACGCAGGGATGAATTCAGCCGAGGGTTGCTCTAGAATCGTGAGGGTTTGCGTATTTTTGGTGTCATACAAAGTTACTAGGGTCATTTCATTCTGATTGCTTGCCATAGTATCACGGTCCATATCGGTGTCTGAACAGTGAAGGTGAAGATGCATGATTTTTTTGTAGTACCATGCCTAATCATGCGCACCCCTATTACGCTTTGGTTTACAAAGTACGCTTTGTTCCAGATCGTCCCAAAGTGTATTGACAGCTGTATTTCAGAGATCGCAATCATTGGACAGTTAGAGCCAATGAAAGTACACTAGAGCACAAACTTTAGGAACCACTCACTGAAAACTTCCTCTCATTTTTATTACCAATAGCGTGAAAAGAATGTGCTCCCATTAACCTCTTTGGTGGTAATTTCCACCAATGAGGCAAGGATCTCGAGTCGCACATTTAATTGGATGAGATGGGGCTCAACACAACAACATAACAAATAAGGTAGATCCTATGCCATGTCGCGTTCGAATGCATCAACCATTCACGTATCACACTGGTTTTCATCCAACCACAAATCTTTACATGCGTAGTTTTATGCCATTGACGCCCAATAGAATTCTTCAATTACTGCGACTTCGAACTTATTGGACTATGGTGGTTGTCAACACCATCCACTGCGTACAAGGGAAACAACACGCGAAGCTCAAAGCGCCGAAAGAAATAAAAACGCACCAGCAGTCATCAGGCAGCCCTTGATGGGCGTGAATTAACTCAAAACCAGCCAGGGCACCAAAGTATACCGCTGCGGCAGCAGGTTCTAAGTAGCCACATTGTTCCTAAGAGTGGTCCGGAACACTCTTGGGATTTTCTCTCAGCCATGCTGTTTTTACGCACATTTTCGCTTCGTGAATCCACTTACGAGCACTTTTCGGTGACGTAAGCAAATATAGCAACTGCATCACCATCGCTGACATGTTCCCGGGCAGTCACAGCGCGCTTTATTTGCAGCGGCCGTTGTGACAACTATGGCCTCTTACGACGTTTTTTTGTTTCGTGAATCGGCTTACGCAAGAAAATTTCTCTTGCGCAAAAATGTTTTCGTAAGTGAGTTTTGTGAATCCGGGCCCAGAGCTTTTCGAGAATGCGCTGATAAATTGAGAAATCCAGAAATCGGAACGGGAAAGCGGCAATAAGCTACAAACGCAAGTAAACGTGACCGCATTTGCTGAAGAAAGGCTGTTTTAGCACTGTGACAAATACGTACCCATGAAGGCGCATTCATGCTCCTGATAACACAGCTCTAATGGAGGAAATCTTCGACACTGTAGCTCAGTTGCAAAACATCTGTCTATATTTGCAGATAAACTCAAACATGAAAATGTTCCAACGCAAGTGTTGGGTCTCGCTAGAAAAAGCATATGCGTTTGAAGTACCCTCACTGGTATTTTGGTGGTGACTGCGTGAAACAAGAGATGCGCTCAAAATGGCTGCATCTTTTGCAGATCACATTTAGCAGTACGTGACGCTACCAAAACACGACCATGATCAGTGCCTTCAGATATGCTTAGCCAAACATGCCAAGAACGTATGCCTGGAACACGTGGCGCTTTCCACTGGTTCTTCTTAAACTGACGGAATGTTTCTAGCTCGTCTGCATTTGCACACAGCAGCTTGACATTCTTGAGCTTCGCGCTCATTTGCGCCACCATTTGGGATGCTAACATATACACAGCTGAGCTTGCCGCTCTGAGGTTATAGAGCGTAGCCTGATGCTTTAGTAGGCCACCAACACTGTCACAAAAGTTCTTGCCATGTCCTGTGGCCGAAAAAATCCACTTTGTTGATATATGATCTTTCTGGCATAACTCGAACAACTGGTACTTGTTTTTGAAGTGACTGAATGCACCATCAGAAACATGAGTAACATGCGTGTCAGGCTTAAGTTGTTCCTTGATATAGTTGTGAATTATTTGTAGAGCAAAACAGGCATGAGCAGCATCATGGCATGTGTCGTCACTGATGACGGCAAAACTTTGCATTGATTGCTTCCTTTTGACGACACACGTGAATATAGACACCTGTCTTTTCTGCCAGTGATACGACTGTACCTCATTCGGTAAAATCGCTGTCCAATTTTCGCCGAAATCAAAGTGAAAAATGCAGGATTCTTTTTTTTTGGTTCTCCTTCGCCTGGCGTATTGCTGATTCTTGAATGTCTCTTATGTAATCATGGGTAGTCCACTTCACGAACCATAGATTTAGCTCTCGCTGAAAAGCACTTGCCTGGCTGTTTTTTTTTACTATATCACCATTTTCTCATACTGCGTAGGCTAGCTCAAAATCTTCAGAGATTCCTATACATGTGGCTGTCAGAGCGTCCTCCTTAGCACAATAGTCACAATGGCCTAAAAAACAATCACATGTAGGGGAGCTGCAAAGACAGTTCTTTCAAGAAGTCCGCCGTGTAGGCAGCATCGGTGACGTCTTGTAGGGCAGAAACACACTCCGTGGCATTACCACAGTATATACAAAGGCACTCTTCTTTGTGTGGTGCAAAAAGAACCCACTTCGGCCTCAGTGAATAAAACTTTGAGAGCCCAATAGGCGTGTTCGGATTAGCTTCTCTAAACGACAGTAAGCCTCTCGCACCGAACGGGTCATAAACCTTTTCGAAACAAGCTCCTTTTTTCGTCAATGATAACAGATACTACATCTTTTTTGTTGGGACTCTGCCGAAAGCAGCTATACTCATCTTTGGAGTAGTAAGCCATACTTGCCTGGACGTCCATCGGGTTCAACCGTGTCCTTTTTACCGCATTTGGTGCTAACCATATCCCGTGTTTTGCGCGCCAGCGTCGGGATCTGTATATCATGTAAGCTGACAAGTTTGGTAAAAGCGCTTGGAGTTTTCGGCGCTCTATATCGCTCGGCAACAGTGTCAACAAACGCATGCGCTCTTGATTCGAACAACACGCTTCATAGGCTTGCTTGAAGTTCTTGAACCACTGGGCACACACACTGCATTTTAGATCTGATGGTTGAAAGTGGCAGTTACACACGATACGATGGCATTTCACGGTTACTGCAGAATTGCTGCTAAGTTGTCTTGGCTCTGCATGAACTTTGATATTTTGCGCACGCAGCTTCTCCAGTCGCATATGTGACAATGCTTCTGGCGTGCTTACGCACCACTCTGGACTTCTGCCTTTTCTTCTTGCGGCGAAAACTCATCAGCTGTTTCAGCTGAGAAGCCATTAGACGAAGACAGCATATCTCTGAGGCGTCTGAAGCAGTTCTGGCAGACGTGGTCGTTGTTATGTGCATGGTGGGCAGCTTTCGGCAAAAGCTTCTGGAGGGCAAACAGGCCGATGTGTTCGACCTGGCGGAAGTTTCTTTGATAAGGTATTTTCTTTTTATGCAACATGAGGTAATCTCAACAAAAAACCGTATCCCGGCTCAAGTGGTCAGCCATCGTCACGCTCCTTGAGGCTCAAATTACTGGCAATGCAACTATGCGTGAAACCAGCAGCACGAAAGTGATCTATCTGTCGTCTGTTCCTATGTCTCTCACCTTTAATGAGAGCAGACGTAAAACAGCGTGGGCAAGTATCCGCAGTGCGAATGCAAAACTGAAGTGTAGTACGTTAAAATTAATTTCACAATGTTCTTGTCGATAAAATTACGGGAGGCGTAATCTTTTTCCCTACTTTGAACCATATGATCTAAAGCATTGCCTCCGAGATGCGGCGCACAGCAATTCATCTGTACAGCAGACGACGGATGACAACTTGCCCTAAAGCGTGTTCTTCAGTCTAATGCGACAGTCTTCGTGCCACAAATGATAAAAATTTGTTATCAATCGTTTATGAACTCATTCAACATTCAATTCTCTTACCCAGCGTGTTGCAAACACATGGCCGTCACAGCAGCTCCATCTGTGTGTCAGTAATGGAGAGGCACCACATATTACTTGAAGAAATAAAAGGTATTATTATTATTATTATTATTATTATTATTATTATTATTATTATTATTATTATCATCATCATCAGAAGTCTCGGTGCTCTACGTATAAGAGTGAATTCAGATACTGTAGAATATTGTGTTCAAAATAGTTACTCGTATCTGCTAAAACAGCCTTTCTTCACCAAATGCGGTCACGTTTACTCGCGTTTGAAGCTGATTGCCGCTTTTCCGTTCCGATTTCTAGGTTTCTCAACTTATCAGCGCATTCTCTAAAAGCTCTGATTTGTACCACGAATATTGTCGCTAAAAACAAAATATAGCAACATGTTTTTCCATATTACCGTATGATGGCCTTCGGTTGTCTATTTACGAGATTTTAAGAAAAATCGAAGATGGGGTTTTTTTATTATTCAAATTTCAGTGGAGTACACTTTTGCCAATATGAGAACTTTGAGGCAATGTATAAATGTATACATTTGTCCTATGGCAGCAATAATTTAAGTACCTAATGAACACACTATATTATTAAAACGTCTCAAGTTTGAAAACACTGCTTGCATTACTTTCGGAGAAAAAAATGGGGAATACGTAACTTAATTTAAACTGTCGGAAAATTAGATCTTTTTAAAACCTTTTTTCTTAAGGTCTACAAACTTGAAACCGTATGAATTCATTCTCCATTAGACATGCATTTCAGGTATAAAATATCTTCCTTGAAACAAAAATATTTGTCCTTTTATAGCATCTGCAATTCTCGAAATTGACAGGTGACGAAATTGGTGCCTCCATGTTGGTGAAGTTTGATATTTTTTTCTCGTAAGTTATGCCGTTAATCATAAAACAAAGTTGACTTTCGGGCTGCCTGGTGAGAGGTGCACGAAATATGAAATACTCAATGAAATCTAAAATATCAACTTTTGGACCCGTGTCGATCTCTCGTGGATGCATCCCGGACAGCTTTGTTGTGGTTGTTGTTTTTCGTAGCCATATACAGCCTTCGCTCTAAAAAGAAGACGGCGAAGTGTGCCAGGTGCTCGGATTGGCGCGAGCGCTCACTCGAGAAATTGTAGAAAGCTCATGGCATCCGGCCCGAGCCGTCAAAAAATAGGTGAACAAAGCAAGCATGATCCTAGTCTGCGTGAACTGCGAAGCGGAAGGTTGCATCGCCAGCAGACGCACTGGTTACGGGAGCGACGGACGTTTTAGTCGAATAACAATGACGCGGGAGTATGGAGGGTTGGCCAGCGCTAGAGCAAGGCTCCTCGGAGCTGCACCTACCGGACCTCACAAGCATTGACATCCGGGAAGCGAGCCTCCTTCTGCAACAGGCCACCAAGGGCAATTCTCGGAGTGTCACGTTATCGGTGGGACATCTGGCCGGGTAACTGCGCGAATGACGACATTCGGCCTAATGGGCCTGAGCAGGAAAGCAGACTGCCTGCTTGAGCACAGGTGACGGCTCATGCACCAGACAACCGAGATGCCCAAATACCGGTGAGAGAATTTCTGAACGCAAGAGCGGCCTTACGACGACAACCAACGGGAACAGCAACATACGAGACTTCAGCTACGTACCAAGTCATACGAAGTAAGGCCGGCCCAACTTGGAAGAACAGTAATGTTAGTAGTGGACTGCTTCGATATCTAGTGAGTTGGTAGTTTAATAACAGTGACTGTATTCAGTGTATGTGCATAGTTTCAGAGTGCCGCGTGTTGCTATTTTTTTATTAATGTTTGTCTTTTTTTACATGCAAAGTCTTGGATGCGTTCATCATTCGGGTCCACTGGAGTCCGTAGAAGCATAATGCCTTACAGATGTGCAACAGGTATCTCGCTTCTTTGCAGAATGAAGAATGGGAGATTACTGTAGTGAGTCTCAGAGTGTATGAGCTTCTGAGAATACGTTTTCGAGCTGTATATAATGGCGCAGCGCACGCGGATCCGAGGAGCCAACGCCACAGGGTGTCCTCGGTAGAGGTGGCTTGAAGGCCATGACACTTTCCCTGAATTAATGCTTTGGAGTTGTGCCGGGGATACGAACAACCACAGACG
The DNA here is from genome assembly GCF_043290135.1 of Rhipicephalus microplus. NCBI lineage: Eukaryota > Metazoa > Arthropoda > Arachnida > Ixodida > Ixodidae > Rhipicephalus > Rhipicephalus microplus. Next base: position 207,907,767 of record NC_134702.1, read on the forward strand.
ATTTCGGGACGGCCACGCGAGCGCCACGGTCCGGGCCATGTGGCTGAAGCAATGGAGGAGCTGAAGCTGCAAGTTCAGGTTACGGTCCGTCGGCGATAATAGCCAACGCGGGTGGTGCGCCCGAAAGAGAGCGTCCCGAGAATTCCTTTTCTCCTTGCTGAGAGCAAGGAGGAGGGGGAGCCCAGAGACTGCTTTCGTTTACGATTGTTTTTCAGCTGCGCGAGAATGCACGGTTGGGATACGGGAAAAAGAGAGTTCGTTGGGCGTGGCCTGAGCGGACATTCGTGCAATAAACGCTGCCTGCAACCGGACTCTGGCTCTTCCTTCGCGTTGCAATCGTGCACTTGGATCACCAAGGGGCTGTCGATACCTACAACATCCACAACACCGAACTTAACTAGTGGGCACTTCCCAATGTCACAAAAGTTATCATTGTTAGATTGATGACGTAGCAGGTACTGTGCAGACACATTTGTATTATCAGCTTCAAGTCAGTTTTAAAAGAGCTCTAGTAAAGCTGCTCTTCCAGCTTCCGCCTTTTACTGTACAATGCTTTGCGCGCAGGCTCGTTTGCTTCTTTTTTGTTTTAATTGACACACTAGTGTCGTTTTACATTTAGTACTGTTACTCTTCGTAAGACTTTTCTACGCCTTCATTCTGCAGTGTTTGTATTTTTCTCTTTTCAGTAAAAGCAACTAAGAAAATTAGTCCGACCCAACGCATTGTGTGAACCTATTTCTTGCGACTAAATTATCGAATAACAGCCTCTGCATCGTTTTTTTTTTCCTATGCTCATCTTGTGGACTTACGATGCACGCTAACAGCAATAGCATATCTTGTCTGGTGTAGCTGATTAAGCTCAAGCAAGTGCCAGCAACGTCTGCGAAAAGTGAATGATGTCAGCAGTAGTACGCAAACAACGCGAATTTTCGTATAAGATTGGAGCTTTAGCAACAGCAACACTGCGAAAGCACCAACTTTTTCTGATGCCTTCATTTAGAATACAGATATTTTTTATATCACATAGCGCTACTGCTAAGTAAAGTGGTTCCTGGGCGTAAGAGGTATCCAGCACTGTGGTTGCCAAAAATTAATTTATGGGGCTTGATGAAAAGCCGGTTTCTCAGCAACGGTTGGTTTGGTGAAGTAGTAACTGAGAAAAATGATCCGCTTTCATTTCTGCTAAGATAGTTTTTGTGCTCGTGCACGCAGCCTTTCTTCACAATTCTCTGCTTGGAGAGATATTGCGTAGCCACGATCGCGTGGCACGGGAAGTTTTCGAGGCCTACCACATTAACGGGAGTGCTCCCGTGTGTGTTAGCAGTCCTTCTTCGGGCAAGGAAGTCGCACCACTCATGGAAAGGGGGTAGAGCAGTAAAAAGGGGGTGCAGGAAGTGTATTAATGGTTTGTATTATCGCCCTTTGTTCCACCCACCATGGGCATGCACAGGTTTTTGTTATGCAGCAAGTGCGTTATATATTTTCACGCCAAGCATTAAGCTTTCAGTTGTGAGTAAGCACTTGTGGTGTACCTCTTCTTGTCCGTGTCTTTTTGCGCTACGTTTACGTTGTTATAATACCACTAGTTAGCGTATCGCTTATTTCATCAAGTTTTTCGCGTACATTCTGAATTAGAACAGCTCATAATTCTTAGAGTGCGTTAATTATTTGGAAAATTACTAGGGAAATTTCTGAAAAGTAGGAAAATTATTTCATTTCTCGCCTATTCTCACCTGATGTGCGGTTTATGCCTGCTTTTCACCGCTCCCCACTCCATAAGAAGTTACATCACGAATCATCTTCTCCTCGGACGTACAGGAACAAACACCTATTTTACTTCCAGTATTTCTTTTCAATCATTATGAGTAAGTACATTGATTGAACATATCACGGAAAATAGAAATGAACCATGGTAACGCTGCCGTAAAGTGAACGAGACACCTAAAGGGAAAGTTTGACGCCTAAAGAATACAACAAGAACTAAAAAAGCACAAGGAAAGAGCGTAATGTATAACAGTTCTGAATATTCGCTCATAACGGTGTACCCACTTGCCCAGCAACAATACTTCTAAGCAGAATTTAAAATGAAAAAAAAACATCTGCGATTTGGCCTACTTGGAGCACATTCACCTTGAAGTTTTGGCGCAGGCACACGGGGACCATGATGAAACATACAAACGGGTGCAATCTAACAAACGGTTCATTTTTTTGAAAACGTTCACTTAAAACATCTGACATCTGTGCAACCTGGTAAAAAAAAACCATGAACAGCGCTCCCACCACAACTTATGAGCACACGCTCAATTAATAGAAGACAAGAGCAAAATTTCTTATTCAACCAAGGCAACCGATAGGTGGCTAACACACTTTGAGCTTGACAATGTAATACGCTTCCGTTATCTCTGTCGAAGTTCAGTTGCGATGCCTATATTATGCGGTGATGTTATTAAAAGAACGCATGCATGCGCCCTCATTGCAATGCAGTGCTAAATGTAAATTGAGGTGACTATTCAGGCTCAACATATGTTCCCTTAGCCTCGTGTTAAACATCTGCCGGCCTTGTCCACGTGCCCATAACTACACATCAGAGGAATATTGTACACTACATTGTTCGTACATTTTAAAAACTGGTGTGTGTGCTCAATGCTACATTCTTTCAATACACTGCTCAGTTTCTCATACTTTCGGTTAACCAACGAGCACAATTTTCCGATTTTTATGTAGGCTTAAAACGCGACCTTAACATTGTAACTTTTAGATAGCTTTTTTTTTAGATGCGGAGCATCTAACACTCGAGGCTTGTAGTGCGGCGCCGTCCGCAAGCTTCCTCCTCCTTCTTCCACCATCTGTGCATCCCTTCCTCCTCTACACACCGCGCGTGCTTCACTCCTCCACCATCTGTGCACCCTTCCTCCTCTACACACCGCGTGCGCTTCTCCTCTTCACGAACATTCGCTAGCTGTATAATGTAGCGCGCATGCGCCGTCACGCTTCGAGAACATCGGCAGCTGACGCGCGCGCAAGCGCCGTCGCGCTTCGAGAACATCGGCAGCTGACGCGCGCGCATGCGCCGTTGCGCTTCTCCCCCTTCTCGAACATTCGACAGCTGACAGTGCATGCGCCGTCGCTCTGTATATATACTCAAGGTCGGCGCTCGCTCGCTCAGTTGCCGCTCGTCGGTTGGTTTGTACGGCGCGTCGACGTCCAAGGTCGCGGTGAAATGAATTCCAACGAATCCACAAACACAATGATCGACGTCCCTTCGACCAGCGCCGCCCTTTCGCATACGTGTGTACGTGTTCACTCATTTAACACCCCCTTCTACAACCACGTTAACCAATTTAGCCATCGACCCAAGTAAGTCGCAATTTAACACCCCATTTCACAACCACGTTAACCAATTTAGCCATCGACCCAAGTAAGTTCCACTTTAACACCCCGTTAACCAATTATATGCTCCGCATCCTCCTCAGTGTTCCCCCGAGGGAAGCTGCGGGCAATTTTTATTCTGCCAGATAGTCCATGCACATAAGTAATTTTCGCTCATGAAACAAGCTATGAGCAGCGTAAATACAAAATTTTAACAATTCCGACCGAAAACGATTTGTCATAATGCCATTCTTGACCAGCTTCGAACGATTTCAAGCAAAAATCTGAAGTGGTTTCGTAGCCTGACGCAAAAAGGTGCAACACACATCGTGGGCCAAAAATGCAGCTTCAGATCGAAATTGTTTAGCTTATTTTCAACCGGTACAAAGTATTTACTATTTATAGGTTTTTGTGGAAAGCGACGCCTACTTCATTTCTTTGGAATTCATAACATCAAAGACAACTTTTTCTTGGTTACAATTTTTAGTAGCAAAACAGCCTTCTTTTTCACGCTTTGCACACTCACTTCACGATCTTTAAAACACTTTTGTATTGCCGCAGAGGCTTTTTCAACATATAAAGTTTACGCTAGAACAACCAACAAATCTTCTTTGTCTGTTTGAACATATGCATAGAATATACGCATCGCAACCTAACTTCGAGACACATAATTGAAGCGTATTGCATTTACAAGCTGAAAAAAAGTGTTAGCCACCCACCGGTTGCTTCGCTTGAAAAATATATTTTGCTCCCCTCTTCTGTTCACTGAGCACGTGATCACAATTTCCATATCCGGTTTCCTGTTCATAGGTTCTTTTTATTATGATTTGATCGAATTGAGCAGACCTGAGGGTTCTCAAATGTGCGTTTTCTTCAAAAAACTAATCCAAAAACTGGCTTTAAAACAATAGCAGTTCTTAGATTGCGACCGTTTTGTTTATCATCTTTGTCCCCATGTGCCTACTCAAAAGCTTTAAGATGGCACTTGAAGTTCGCGACCGCCACGCTGACATAGAATGGCGGGCACAAGGGAAGGATTAAGGTGATGACTGGGACGACTGTAAAAAAATGCTGAATAAGGGCAGCGTGGCAATGCACTGACGAAGACAGAGATTACGTAGGCTGAATTATGTATTTAGGGCTTGTACACTAACTTAGCAATGATAAGTAAAATGTAGTGCAGCAGCAGGGTGTTGAACTCTCTCCAGAGCAGTGGTGAGATAAGGGTCGTGTGAGCTCCATTTTTTTTTCGCGGTTTGAGAGGCTTAATTCTAAGAAGCGATATCTAAGCTACATTTACACATATTGCGGGCGCGGTGGAATTAGCCTTTTCGGAGTTCAAGAATCCATAGTGCCCTACTGACGTAATGACACTGCGTGAGCTTTTCCAGATGTGATTGCACGAGATATCGTAAGGTTTCCGCAGTCACTCGACCCAGTGTCTCAGTTGGCGACACGCGAGTGACCTTATTGTACTGTGCGGTACGTAGTGCCACAAGGATTATCCATACTGGTGTGCGAAGTGGCAAACGTTGGTACTGCAGCCTGACGTCATGCTAGCGTCGATAAAGTTATGTGCGCCATGTTGAAACGAGCCTAATGGCGAAAGAAAATCTCTCCTTTGCACTTGCTCACCTTGACGCTTCATCAGAGTCACATGTGCATACCTATTTGTATAGCTTGGTTTTTTTAGCTTTGAAAATTATTCTCATTACCCTTTGAACGCAAATATCGATCGTACATCCCTCATTATATTCCTAGATACAACTATTTATCTTGAAGACACAGCGAAGCTTGACTGACACATACTGCAGTACGAATCCATACTGCGAGAGTACAAACGTGTATTGATAGCAAGCGCACTTTGTGCTCAAGGTGGGTGGCCTCCTTATTCCAGTAGCCGCAGGCCTTCGTCATCTTTCGTACCTATTGAACCAGGCTTCCCTCACTCTCAAAGTCTGGGGCCTCCACTAGCCTTGGGTTAGTTTAGCTGTGCAAGACTTTTCTCTGCATGTCCATACTCTATGTATTATGGGGGCATCACAGTATATATGCCGGCCTACGAGTGACTGCTCAGTTGGTGAGATGCAGTGAAGTGTTATACCGCGAGCTTAAGCAGTTGTGTGCAGTCTACTTGGGACTACTGCTTCTTCCTTAGTTAGGCTGGGGTGAGCAGGAGGATAAATTATTCTGCATAGTCTATAGTGATGGAATATATTGCTGTTGCTGGGTTGATATTGCCTATGAACAACCTAAGGTGCCTGGCGTAAATATTGGGGGGTCAGGGTGTCTAGACTCCTCTGTTGTTCATGCTGTGGCAGACAGCCCTTGAGATTTATCTTTTTTTTTTGAACATCATATATTCGAAATACTTGGATCATTTTCAAAGGCGGAATATTTTTAGCGTGTGCCTGCATTCAATGTCATTCACCTTTGTGAGACTATGGAAGTCGCAGAAGTAGCTTGTCTGGTTAAAAAGAACTAATTAGAGCAATGTAAATATTTGAGTTTGGATCTCATGCTCGTTTTTATTATATTTAATAACAGAGCTTATTTCCCAATTAAATAAAAGTTCCACCCATATAGAAAACAAGATGGCCGCCATGGTCTGATTGCGGTGCCCCCTTGTGATTTTTCTGGATTTACAACGATGGTGGTGCCTGCGCGCATACCACAGGCTGTGGTACGTGGTCTACGTCATACGGCAACGGTGGACAAGATTTTGTGGCCTACGCGACAGGGAGGACTGGTCATTCATGTCGATCGCTGCTGTCAGTCATCGCTGATGTAATTTGCTTGTGGCCGAGCGCTACCGTGGTCCACAAACATTTGCGGCTGTGTTCATTTCACCATTTTTAATTTCCGCATTATCTACAGAACCTTGTATGGTAATTTTTGTCAGTCACCTAATATCTGGAAAGAGCCACGGATCATAGCACCAACACTCTTTTGTAATGAGGGCGCTATTTCCACATTTCTTTTTACAGAAAACGCGAAGCATGGATTCCGCGTTAATTCTGTGAAGTAAGTATATCAAGCCCTAAAAGTACCTTCAACACGTAAAAATAGTTGCACAATATTATTACAGTGTTTTGCTCGGTTAGATGTGTCTACTGTCTTCTGTATACCACCCGTTTCGTGCACGGCCTCTTTTGAGTGGACGAGAAGGAAGCAACCGAATGCATAATTAGCTCTCAGAACTTGACCTTGTTATTTGGAACGAGTATATCAGTTATTACAGTTTTGACTCATATCGATATCTTAGTGACGTTTTTGTGTTGAACTTGCCATTCACTGTTTCACTGACATCAGAACTTTAGAGGGTCGTATAAGAGAGTCATGAAAGCTTTCAACCATCGCGCTGCTCAACGAACAGCACATGTCTTGTGCAGATCTGTTACGACCCCTGCTAATATCCTTATGCGTAAGCAAAAGAACACTTGATAGCGAACATAATAGATAGTGGACCGAATGCACAAGTCATGCTTTTCCTACAGGCTCGCGGACATTTAGCACGCGGATTCGCGAATGATATCCCAGCATTGCGGGATCGGCTGAGATATTCTCCTACGATGAATTCCAGCCTTAACACGCTTTGGAGAATAAGCGTTGTAGTGCATAGTTGCTTCGGTACCTATAAGTAGATGGCTACCTTGTATTTTAGTTGTGCAAATACGTCAATTTCACTGTTCACCTCCTTCCACGTTGGCCTTGCCTTAAAATGAAAAGCGGTTTTACTACAAAAAAAACAGACCACTGCACCATCCATGGCTGTTATTTTCTGCTAATGAACACGTCAAATGAGCTTAGTATGCATGCTGCAGGGCTCTATAATACAGGCTTTGTGAGGAACTTTGGTGGTGTTGTATTGTACGTCAGTAACTCAACATTTCACGTTTGAGGTGACAATGTAGTTAATAGAAGAAGCAGCAGTGTTTTCTTGTAAATATTTAGTGGGCAAGAAAATAAAAGCAGTTTGTTTGGTTCGGCCTGTTGGTGCCACCACTGCCTATCATTGCCTGAACACTTTCCATAAGCATCTTATTTCATTTCGACCATATTACTACGTAGAAAGTCGCCTCCGCAATAGGCATGCAAGCAACTGAAACCATGACTTACGCTTTCATCGGTGGTGGACATCAAAAATAATGGTTTTAATCGTCCGTAGCATCTCAAAATGCTTTCAAGTCAATTTTATCCCTTTCAGTCTTGCGGTTATTGCCACCAATATTGGCAAGAAAACTCGCTACAGTGAAGAGGATTATTTACAGATGAGCAGTGTGTATTCTACAGTTATTTCGCAGAAACTCTAATATACGCTGTTGTAAAAGGCTGGCATTACCAATCGCTTAATACAAATAGAAACCTTATCACAAAAAGCACTGCCATCTTACTGCAGGTGAAGGCAGATGTGAACGCAGTAAACAGGGGCAGTGAAATTTGCTAACTTATGTTAGTAAACACACATTGCAATATTCGGTCTCTTGTCAGTCTAGTCATTCGAACCAGCGAAATAAATTTACCCAAGGATAAGTTCATGCCTGTACTGTGTGCGCGTCCCCTGCACGACGCTTGCGGACAGTGGGATTACAGGGCGAAGTGAAATAATGAAGAGAAACAGTATGGCATTGAAGAGTTTTGCAATTAAAAAAATCTACTGCACGTTGAACTCTCCGCCACTCTTCAAGGCAAGAACCCGGTTTACTCATCGGAAGGAATAAAATTTTGCAGTTGTAGACTTGACCAATACTGGCAGAATCGTAGCATTTAAGATACAGCACTGTTATAATTTTACCACTGTTGATCACATTTTAATGTAATATAGAAACACAAGTACTAACAAAAGTGACTGAAAATTATGTGACACGTATGCACCAAGCACCTATGAATGAAAGAGTGTAAATCAAAGGGCTCATTTTCTTTGTTAGACGCAATAATAAAGTAGCAATGACAAGTATTTGACTCATGTTGCGTTTTACAGCGCAAGCTGTTATGAGATCACAATTCGGGTCACGTGCAATTGTCCGCCGCTGGTGTCCGTAACCACGTCGCACAAAATTAGAAAATAAACCTAGCACCAGTGACACAATGGGGCTCGAATGCGGGTCCACTGAGTACCAATACAGTATTGCACCACAGAACTACGCCGGTTTTTACATTTTATTTCATACAAAGGCGGCTTCCGCATATACATAGCGTACAACATACATAGGCTCGAGTCGACTAATGTGCAATGGACGTTACCAAGTAAATCTCCTACAACACAATTTCTAAAGGGGTATTTGGGTAGCACACTTCATGATCTGAGCATACCAGTCCGGCTGAAATTGCAGTTGGTCATACAAGTCCCTTAGCCGCATGGTTATTTGCACCAAGTGGCATCGCGAAGACACCATTTGTTCCACATGCGTGTCCAACATGCCAGTTTTTAATAAATTAAGCATACCTATTAACAACTGCATGTCAACTAGGATGTCGTGCATTTGGGTGGTACAAAATAACGAATGCTACGAGCATTTGAAACCCGATGTTTTTTAAGCCCTCTGCAGGACGTCCCAGAAAACTATGGCGTCCTTACATTGTTTCTGTAACTTCACAGAGGCGGCTGTTGATTGAGAATACAAATATCCATTTGGTGTGAGTTAATTTCCTCCTCCTCGAGTAGCTTCAACACTAGCTAAGGAGGGAAGATGTTTGAGGTTCGGAGTGGGTCCCCTCGATGACTCGAGTGCACGGTGGCAGCGCGAAGGAAGAGCCGTAGTCCGGTGAAGAGACGCTTTATTGCAGCCTCAGGCTACCGCCCGAGTCCAAGCCCGAACATCATCACGATCATCAGCCTTTCTACGTCTACTGCAGGACAAAGGCCTCTCCCATGTTCCGCCAGTTAACCCGGTCCTGTGCTTGCTGTTGCCAATTTATACCCGCAAACTTCTTAATCTCATCTGCCCACCTAACCTTCTGTCTCCCCCTACCCCGCTTCCCTTCTCTGGGAATCCAGTTGGTGACCCTTAATGACCAGCGGTTATCCTGTTTACGTGCGACATGCCCGGCCCATGTCCATTTCCTCTTCTTTATTGCAGCTATGATATCCTTAACTCCCGTTTGTCCCCTAATCCACTCTGCTCTCTTCTTGTCTCTTAAGGTTACACCTACCATTTTTTTTTCCATTGCTCGCTGCGTCGTCCTCAATTTAAGTTGAACCCTCTTTGTGAGTCTCCAGCTTTCTGCTCCGTAGCGAAGTACCGGCAAGATACAGCTGTTATATACCTTCCCCTTGAGGGACAAGGGCAATCTACTTGTCATAATTTGAGAGTGCCTGCCGAATGTGCTCCACCCCATTCTTATTCTTCTAGTTACTTCAATCTCGTGGTTAAGCTCTGCGGTTATTACCTGCCCTAAGTAGACATAGTCTTTTACAACTTCAAGTGCACTATTACCTATCGCAAAGCGCTGCTCCTTTCCGAGGTTGTTGTACATTACTTTCGTTTTCTGCAGATTAATTTTAAGACCCACCTTTCTGCTCTCCTTGTCTAACTCCGTAATCATGAGTTGCAATTCGTCCCCTGAGTTACTCAGCAATGCAATGTCATCGGCAAAGCGCAGGTTACTGAGGTACTCTCCATTAACTCTTATCCCTAACTGTTCCCATTCTAGGCTCCTGAAAACGTCCTGTAAGCACGCAGTGAATAGCACTGGGGAGATTGTGTCCCCCTGCCTTACACCCTTCTTTATTGGTATTCTGTTGCTTTTTTTATGAAGCAGTATGGTAGCAGTTGATCCCCTGTAGATTTCTTCCAGAATGTTTATATATATTTCATCTACGCCCTGATTCCGCAGTGTCTGCATGACGGCTGATATTTCTACTGAATCAAACGCCTTCTCGTAATCTATGAAGGCTATGTATAGTGGTTGGTTATACTCTGAGCATTTCTCTATTACCTGATTGATAGTATGAATGTGGTCAATTGTTGAGTAGCCTGTTCTAAATCCTGCTTGTTCCTTTGGTTGATTGAATTCTAATGTTTTCTTTACTCTGCTTGCAATTACCTTTGTAAATAGCTTGTATACTCCAGAGAGCAAGCTGATTGGCCTGTAATTCTTCAAGTCCTTGTCATCTCCTTTCTTATGTATTAAGATGATGTTAGCGTTCTTCCAAGACTCTGGTACTTTTCCCGTCAGGAGACACCTCGTAAATAGAGTGGCTAGTTTTTCTAACACAATCTGTCCTTCATCTTTCAGCAGATCTGATGTTACTTGATCCTCACCAGCAGCTTTGCCTCTGTGCATGCTCTCCAAAGCTTTTCTGACTTCTTCTATCATTACCGGTGGGGTGTCGTCTGGGTTACTGCTAGTTCTTATATTATTAAGGTCGTGGTTTTCTCGGCTACTGTACAGATCTCTGTAAAACTCCTCCGCTATTTTAACTATCCTATTCATATTGGTAGTTAATTTGCCTTCTTTGTCCCTTAGTGCATACATCCGCCTTTTGCCTATCCCAAGTTTCCTCTTCACTGCTTTGAAGCTTCCTCCGTTTTTCAGAGCGTGCTCAATTCTCTCCATGTTATACCTTCTTAAATCGCCTACTTTACGTCTATTAATCAGCTTCGAAAGCTCTGCCAGTTCTATTTTGTCCGTTGTACTTGACACTTTCATGACTTGACGCTTCTTAATTAGGTTCTTCGTTTCCTGGGAAAGCTTGCCGGTGTCCTGTCTAGCTACCCTGCCTCCAACTTCCACTGCACACTCCGCGATGATATTCGTCAGATTATCATTCATTGTATCTACGCTAAGGTTGGTTTCCTCGCTAAGAGCAGAGTACCTGTTCTGCAGTGACACTCTGAATTCCTGTACTTTCCCTCTCAGTGCTAGCTCATTGATTTGCTTCTTGCGTATCAGTTTCTGTCGTTCCTTCTTCAAGTCTAGGCGGATTCGAGCCCGTACCATTATATGGTCACTGCATCTTACCTTGCCAACCACTTCCACATCCTGCACGACTCCTGGGTGTGCAGTCATTATAAAGTCTATTTCGTTCTTATTTACGTTATTAGGGCTCCTCCATGTCCACTTGCGGTTTTCTCGTTCTCGGTAGAAGGTATTCAAAATACGCAGATTATATCGTTCTGCGAATTCTACTAGTAGCTCTCCTCTGGCGTTTCTAGTGCCGATGCCATAATCTCCGACTGCCTGGTCTCCAGCCTGCTTCTTCCCTACCTTTGCATTAAAGTCGCCCATTACTATAGTATACTGTGTTTTCACCTTACTCATTGCCGATTCCACGTCTTCATAGAAGCTTTCAACTGAAGCGTCATCATGGCTGGATGTAGGCGCGTAAGCCTGTACTACCTTCATTTTGTATCTTTTATTCAGTTTAATTACAATGCCTACCACCCTTTCATTAATGCTATAGTAATCCTTTATGTTGCCAGCTATGTTTCTGTGAATTAGGAACCCTACTCCCAGTTCTCTTCTATCTGCCAAGCCCCGATAGCAAATGACATGCCCATTCTGTAGCACAGTATAGGCCTCATCTGTCCTCCTAACCTCACTCAGCCCTATTATATCCCATTTAATGCCTTCTAGCTCCTCGAATAATACAGCTAGACTTTCCTCACTAGATAACGTTCTAACGTTAAACGTTGCTAAGTCCAAGTTCCAATGGTGGCCTGTCCGTATCCAGAGATTCCTAGCACCCTCTGCTGCTTTGCTGATCTGACCGCCGCCGTGGTCAGTTGCTCCGCAGCTGGTGGGGACTGAGGGCCGTGAGTTAATTGACGAATGCCTACGGGAGGGGGTGGACAGATACTGCACCAGGGTGGCCAATCCTTCTCTGGTGAGATCGTCGGTGCGTACCGGCTTTAGGCCGGTACGATCAGACAGTAGTGGGAATGCTCCATGCATGTCTTCCTTATTGTTGTTCAGCAGCGTTGGCGGCCACCCACCACGGAGCCCAACGAGGGGACGCTACAAGGTTACAAATGCTGAAACCTGCGGACGCCAGCCGTACAACGCCACTATAACCCAATGCGCCTAGACCAAGGTAGGCTATTCGCACAGGGTTAACCCTAGCCGCCAGGAAGTTTGGAAGTAAACGGAAGAGAGTAGAAGACAGGACAGATAAATAGTAAGAGATAAAGACGAAGATGTAGGGAGAGAGAGATAGGAAAAGGCGACTGCCGATTCCCCTGTGTGGGTCAGCTCAGGGGTGCCGTCTACGTGAAGCCGGGGCCAAAGGGGTGTGTTGCCTCTGCCGGGGGGCCTTAACGGTCCAATCACCCAGCGTCGGCTCAACCCCCAGGATCCCCTTTTCCTCGGACACGGCAAAGCCACGCACGGCTAGGCGTGGGAGGGAGTCGAAACTCCCCCGTTAGCTCGGGTTCGTGGTGTCGCTACACCAAGCCCGAACATTCGCTCTCAATGTCAGATTCAAACATCCTCTTTTCAACACTCGGTTAAACAAAGAGTCTTCACACACACCAATCACATGTTGGGACTGGCATCATCACAACCAATCGCAGAAACACCTTCATGACAGGCACTACATTGGTTAAAAGCACGTTACCAAATAAAACACGCAAAGGGATAGGTTCTGCGCGTGTGACACACTCTCCCAAACCAGGCCGTGTTGCCTCCGTCGGCTGACTTCCGTCGGCAGCCGTTCTCACGCTCGAGCCCCGTCAGCTCTCTCATTACATGTTGCTTCGTAGAAGCCTCCCTAAGAGGGGTGAATACACCGTTGGGCTCCGTCAGCGCCTCTAGGTGGCTTTGGCTCCGTGCGCTTACCAGGTGTGCATGCGACAGCGAGGCGCCCCGACATCCTTACAGCACTCGGTAATGACGTACAGCGGGGGAGGTTATGCTCGTCTCCCTGCCGCCACTATGTCTCGGTCAGCCAAGTGGTCCCGTCCCCGCGTCATCCTGAATGGCATGTGTGCATGCCAACAATGGCGTAAACTCAGACGGTGGCGCCTGACCTGCCTCTTGCCAGACGTTCTTCCAAGTAAGCTTTCCCCTTCTAATCCCAAACGGGGGTGACCTTGACGGCTCCGCTCGTGAACCATGCGAACGATTGAAGAAGTCTCCTTTCTCTCCCATGCTCAGGCCTTCCGCGTTCGCCTTCGCGGAACCAATCAGCTTCGCTAGTTGACGGGTCGGAAACTGTCTACGCGCTCTACATCAGCCGCATTAAATCCACTACACCCAACCCGCTGGTGATTGGTGCCTCATACTAACTGCGTGTAACCACGTTTTTACAGGTATTGTTTTTGTATGATCTTTGTGAAAAAATGTCTTAATTTTCGGTGAAATAGGCATTTGTCATACACGTAATAGGACGTCATGACCAGAAAATCTAATATATAGTGAGCGCTAAAGTGGGGCCTAAAAATTCGCATCCAACACATCATAATAGAGGTCTTTCTTGAGCTAGAGAACAAGTACTCATTGGAGAATCTGGCTGTCAGGAAACGCTAATGATTCGAATACTTCACGTATGAACCCTTGCAGATAGGAAGCCGATGCAACATTCGTAGATACTACTCAATTTGGCAAAACATCTGTGAAATTCACTTGCAAAAATGTTCGAAGCGCTCGATGAGCACACTGCAGTCACAAAGATAGAAAAAGCGCCACACCAGTTGTCTAATGAAGAGGTGTACCAACCCAAAAGAACCGGCGCCGACAGGTCTAAAAACAATATTTCGCCTCATTGGTTCATAGGTTGAAGACCAAACAAAGGTAGCAAATATACGGTGAAACTTCTGTATGCAAACTCTCAAACGTCAAATTATTTGCGGAACGTAGAATATTTTTGTTGCCAAAAACAGGTTGCATGCTTTAGCTCTGCCAAAGATAGAGAGGTTATGAGAAATAAACGTGCATATCGCTTTAGGGTGGGTACACATCCTTTCCAATAATGTGCACTTGATCGATATGCATATAATCGAACGCCTAGGTAATTTACCGGAACACAAGACCATTCTATACCCTGAAAATTGGTTGCTTTATATGTCCATGGGCCACACCGCTGTCTCATGCTTTTAGCAAAGTTCATTCGTGCTCCTGAAAATTTACTGAATTCGCCAATTGTTGACACCACCATTTTTTATAGTAGAAAGATCTGTGGAAAAGAACGTTAGGTCATCCGCATACGCCAGTACCTTCACCTTATTCCCATAAGCACTAAAACCACGGACGTTACTAAATTGAATTACATTTAAGCACAGTGGCTCCTATTAAAGAGCAAAAAGCATTGGCGACAATGGGCAGCCCAGTTTTAGAGACGAATTGGAAGCACGGGTTTTGAAAGATTGCCTTTAACAATTAAACGAATTGAACTTCATTGTAGCATAGTTTTGCACCATTAAACATAGTGGAGCCCACGTTGGCATGTTCGAGAAGAGAAAACGAAAAAAAAATGGCGAACCTGATCAAAGGCTTTAGCTAAGTCTACTTGTAGTATTACCAGTAGTTCTTAAGAGTGTGAATAATGTTCCATTACTGTGCGAGCAATGTGTATATTAGTCTGTATTGAGCGAACTTTTAGGCCGCACGTCTGATGGGCACCAATAAGTATCGGCATTTCAAATGGAAGTCTGTTTGAAAGTATACTTTGCAAAAATTTTGCAGTCAACGTACACAATGTAATTGGTCTTAACCATCAACGTGAAGAATTTTTTCTCAATCTGAGCATCTTGGGATTAGAACAGCGTGGTTTTTAGCAAAAGAGCGAGGAAGCGTCTACAGATTAAAACTCAGCATGATATGTCGAGTGGGCCAGAAAGTACAGATTTCAATGCTTTGTAAAACACGCCGGATATTCCATCAAGTCCCGGTGTTTTTGACAATGGTAACTAAGTTCTATTTCTTGTATAGTGAATGGCTTACTAATAAATTCACATTCTTCGGCATTTAGAGGAGTCACAAATGACATAAGCTGCGTCACCAGATCTTCAATTTAGTTTTCAGAAGAAGCGCTGCACAGTTATTTGCAATACTTTTCAAATTCTGACACACATTCACTGGACGTATTGACCAATAATGCTCCAATAATCCAATAGTAAGTAAAGGTTTACGCCGGTGCTTCAAACTAGTTGACATACTTGCCTTAAGCAGGCTTGATGTTGGGAAATAAATCGCGTTTATACGACCTACAAAGCGTTTGAAAACAGCGAAAGAAGAACCTGTCGTCGCACAGTGCGAATAGTTCATTGGTCAAATCCATTACAAAAGCTTGTTCTTGTTCAGCCACTAACTGTGGCGCATACACACTTCTGGTATAATTCCTTGTCGTCGTCAACAACTGCATGAACAATTGGCAAAAAAGTTTTCGTTTTAGTTTTGCGGATACCACGCTTCTCAGAAGAATGAAGAAAAATAGCATAGCGAATGTCAGGCTACTACTCTAAAAGTTTTTTTGTATTATTGCCATGATAGGTATCAAGCAAGTGTGCTTTCAGCAGTTACCCAATGAGTTTTTGAAAAGGCTCTGAAGGGCCGCTTTTCTAGCTTTCGCGGTGACTGTGCTGCGCCTTCCGCGCAGGCCCGGCGTTTTATTTTTTTTTCTGCACTTGCGAATATGTTTTTATCCACGACTTCTGCCACCATGTGTAGGGTAAAAAGACTTGGCCATTGTGACTGAATTTCTCGCATCATTGCAAAGATACTGCCATTGATGAAGTAACACGCAACAAAGGGGTGCCTTATTAGTTACCTCGTTAAAAGCACTGAAACATACATTCTTGGTGGTTAACGATGAGCTTTTACTAGCTTTTCTAGCTGTTGACCTGTAAAATCAAGCTGTTCATGTAACAAAGTATCTTTAAAGCTGGTAAGTTTGCCCGTCTAATAATTGCATACTGACGTTTATGAAGACTATGCTTGCTAGCATCAGCATGTGGTATCAAGCGTAGGCGTTCTGTCTATTGATTTTCGCAATATGCGCATCAATTGCTGGTTATTCAGTGGAGATAAGTACGTTTCAAGAAGCATATCTTACTATGGCTGTTGGTGTGTGTTGAATCCATCTGACATGTGCAAACGTCTCTGCTGTGCATATCAGTTATCTAACAGGAGAAAATACAATATTTACCAATTTCGCAGCGCCGTCGCACTTTTCGATTTGTCGCGCTGGCCACGTGTTTGTGCCGCTACTCAGCTCGACATCACAGATGCGATGTTCCCAGCTGATGTAGTCGGAGGTCTGCCCATAAAACTGGAGCCAACCAAAGTGCCAGTCAGATGCCGAGGAGACAGACGGTGCGGTCAACAAGAGCTTTTATTTACGTTATATTCAGGTTCAAGGTAGCGTGATACTACAATGTTTTTGGTTGCATGTCTCGAGCTCCCTGCGCTCGTGTTTTTAGAGTCTATGTCTTTCCAGGATCCCTTGCAGGGTAAACATTGAAACCCACGATGGTCCAATCAAATTGTCCTCTTCACCTCCGCCCTCGAAAGGGGAGGGTGAAACACCGCCCCCTTCCCAACCCAGGGAAAAAGGGAAGAGGCACGCCCAGTTCATACCGTGTTCACGGAGAAAACACTGCACAAACGCTGCACAAGGCGCACGACACAGCACAGCGCGAAGATGTTCGGGTTCTATGTAGAAATCAAATCCGTAATCCGTTGGAGTGAGGAGTCAACGGTGCCAGGCAAGCCGTGGTTTGTAGAAACGGTGGCATGGTGGAAGCACAGGGAATTTGAGAACGCACTCGAACATGGACCTCGTCGCTTGGCCCATTCGTTTTCCGTGGTCCTTCGACGAGCAAAGACGTACAATGATAACCACCCTTTTTAAGCCGCTTTGATTGTAAACAGCCCTTCTTAGGCTGTCAGTGAGGCGGGTAAGTTCAGATAATTCTACGAGGGGAAATGTCGGCCTCGCAAAATTTCAAGTACGGTTAGCATGTCATTGTCGCTTTTGGTTCACCTCTGAGAGTGCTGTCCAGCCACACGTCTCACGTCTAAGAGGCGCAATGCCGGGGAGGTCGATCACAACACCGCTGTGGCCACATTTCGATTAGGCTAAATGTAAAAACAATGTGTAAACTTTTTTCTCGCTACAGGGAAACGAAAATGACGTAAAAAGAACGGCACGGAAAACACAAGCATGAACTATTGTGAGTTTATTTGCACATTGTAAAGAAACAAAATATACATACACAAGAAAGGGCATTAACAACAGCCCAAAAAGAAACACTCACAAACGCGGAAGAAATATATGAAGAGTGATGCTATCCTCACTCCGGCACCCACGTGTCTTGAGGTGTATTGTATTCCATACTTTAAAGGAAACGACACACCTCCATCTCTATTAACTATACCCAACTGGCCCCTGCTTTGGCTGTTATAACAAAAAATCACAGCATATCTATGGAGTGAATGAAGATGAGTGGGGCGAAGCGTTCATCCGTCCGTACGTACGCACGGGCAGACGAACGGATGGAAGCACGGATGGACGGAAGCATAGACGATGGACAGACGGATGAGCAGGCGCACGGATGGACGTAACACGAACGGACAGTCAGACAGACAGACAGACAGACAGACAGACAGACAGGCGGACACAAGAACGGACTTCTGGATGGAAGCACGGATGGACAGGGAGACAGACGGACGGAGGAATGGATAGACGGATGGACAGAAGCACGGACGCATGAACGGGCGGATGGCGGACGGAAGCATGAACATACCGATATAGGAAGGGACGGAGGGATGAACTCACGGATGCACAGAAGGAAGAACGTACGGATGGACGGTAGCGTGCACCGACGGACGAAAGCATGGACGGAGAGACAGACAGATGGGCTCACGAATGAACGGACAGACAGACGGGAAGAACGAACCAAAGGATGGTTCAACGTATGGATGGATGGACACACGGATGGACGAGTGGATGCTTCGCCCCACTCATCATTCACTGTGAGGGTATGCTGTGGAAACCACAAACGACATCTAGTTATATTATTTCCAAGGACGTAAGAGTTACTTTATATGCTATATACAGTGACTCTAAAGATGGATGGATGGATTGATGTGGCTGTGCCCTTTAGATCTGGCGGCGGCTAACGCCACCTAGTCGTAATGCTTTGTTAACCACCAATAAGTTTTATCTTTTTTTTCCTTTAAATAGTGAAGTATAGGAATGGTACTTTGCAGTGAATTGTTTAATTTTTACTCGTGTCTTGACTTCAGCGACCAATCTGATAACCTTCTTCTATTCATTTCTATCCGCGTAAAGTCTATTTTGCCCTCGCTGTCTGTAAACCTCAGTGCTTTGAAAAACTCTGTGCCATCATCCTGAACTATACGGTGAAGCCCTTTACAGAACATTTTCAAGTACTCGGCAGTTTCCTCCGCTCCGCATGCACTGCAAACCGTGTCTAACACTTCGTATTTGGCCGGATGTGTCTTGGTTCTCAATACTCCTGTCCTGGACTCAAACAGTAGAGAACTACCCCGAGTATTATCATACGTCCTTTCCTTGGCAATTTCCCACTGAAAAGTTTGATAGATCTCTAGTGCGGACTTCTTAATCATGCCAATTCTCCACATATCAGCCTCCGTTTCCTTCACCTTCTTCTTGACTTTTTGGTTTGGCCGCCTGCTGTTTTCTGAGTATTTAACCATCAATTTTCTGGTTCACTTCTCCATTTTGTATCGACATTCTTCATGTACAAGTAGCTCAAAACCTTCCTCGCCCAACGCTCCTCCCCCATTTTTCTTAATCGCTTCTCAAATTTTATCTTGCTGCTAGCTTCCCTGCCCTCAAATGATGTCCATCCCATACGACGTTGTACTTCCTGATTTGGTGTATTCCCGTGAGCTCCTAAAGCAAGCCTACCTATTCAACGTTGCTTAATTTCTAATCTCGCTTGAACTGCTGATCTCATGCACAAGACCGCATTGACGAACGTCAGACCCGGAACTATGACCCCTTTCCATATTCCTCTCAAAACATCATACATATGGTTATTCCACAGTGCCCTATTTTTCATCACTGCTGCATTCTTGTTACCTTTAGTGGTTACGTATATTTCGTGCTTCCTTTCGTACTCGGTCCCATTGCTTAGCCATACGCCCAGATATTTTTATTTATCTGTTATCTCTAGCGTGACCTCCTGTGTCCTAAGCTCACTACCTTCATTAACATTAAAGATCATGACTGCTGATTTTCCTTACTGAATCTGAAATCTAACGTATCTCCCTCATTACCGCAGATGTCCGTCGATCTTTGCAAATCTTCCTTGTTGTCAGCCATTAGCACTATATCATCTGCGTACATTAATGATGGTACTGCTTGTTCAACGAGCTTTCCTTGTTTGACAAAAGAGTGGTTGAAGCCAAGTTCACTTCCCTCTAATATGGCCTTCATTCCTTGTAGGTACATCATGAATAACAAGGGTGACAGAAGACACCCCTGCCTAAACCCCCGTCTTACCTCCTTGGGCTTAGATACCTGTTTTTTCCACTTTAAAACTACCTTGTTACTTTTATAGATATCCTTTAAAAGATTAGTGACTCCATCTTTCACACCTAATGTGGCCAGTATTCCCCACATCTACACAGGACATATACCACAACGCCATGTACTGAGCACGTATACACAGGACATATACACACATCGCCTTCTATTGAGCGACTCATAAACTAGAGGTTGCTACATACTACTACTGCAGTTACAGAGTAGGGAACGACTCACCGCCTAAAGAGATTTGCCCCTAAAAGATTACGACTTCTCCACGGCGCGTCCCACAGTTTATGAAGCCAATTTAATTAACGGAATGAACTGCACCTAGAAGAAGTCGAGGCGCGTTTTCTTGCCGTGTGCGCAACCTCTTAATTGCACATCAGCGCCGCGCTCGACTTACGCTGGGCGCGGTTTATTCCGTTAATTAAATTGGTCTCCTAATATCCTGGCAGCGCCGCGCTCTACATGTGTAACGCGTGGTTTATTCCGTAAATAAAACGAATTCTGTAACGCACAGTTCATTCCGTTAACTAAAACGAATTCGACTTCTGCTAGGCGCGGTTCATTTTGTTAATTAAAACGAATTCGGTAATGCGGTTTATTCGGTAAATTAAATTGGCCTTCTAATTGCACGGCAATGCCACGCTCGACTTCTACTAGGCTCGGTTTATTCCGTTAATTAAAACGAATTCTGTTATGCGCGGGTCGTTCCGTTAATTAAAACGCAATTAAAACGGCCCCTTAACTGCACGGCAGTGTCACGCTCAACTTTTTCTACGCTCGGTTCATTCCGTTAATTAAAACGGCCAGCGTCGCTCATGCACTCGCGAAATGCACCGCGGATGGCAACAAACTCATACGGAAAAGCCACTAGAGAAAAAAATTTTCGGCCATATTTAGTGGCAGTCTGGCAACAAGCACCCCAAAATCTGGCAACTGATTTATGCAACGCCAAACGGAATCTAGCCAAGAACTCCAGGTTGTCGAAATTTTTGGAGCCCTCCACTATGGCGTCTCTCATAATCATGTGGTGGTTTGGGGACGTTAAAACACACATATCAATCAAATCACTCGAACCTTCATCTAGCAGCAAATTGCAGGAAAAGGGGCTGTGCACCGCTTTTTAGTGACACTTCAGTGACATCCCGTCATAATATTGTAAGAGCGTGTGAGCTTGTTCAAGCTGTGCACTCTCACTAGGAATCTGAGTCTTGCGTTAGTGTTGCTTATAGCTTTACATGAAATAGGGTCAAGTTAACTTAGTTTTGTATGACAGGCGTCGTTTATGTGATCTGGGTTTTTGCTGATTTGGTACCTCTCCCCTTTTTTCCCTCCCTCTTCTCCTACTCTTTGCCTTATCTTGCTTTTTATCCTGTCCTTCATGGTGCCTTGATCTTGCAATAAAACTTCAGTTGATAGTCGATGCTTGTCTGTCCTTTTTACTCTGTAGTTTTTGTGCAATCGCATATTGAAAAATGCAAGGGCGATGTACAACCGCGGAGTCAATGGGATGTCGATTTCCACTTTTAATCAGAATGCGCCTCTTGCCGGATCCGTGCCACTTCACCAGCTTGGCACACTATATTTCAATAAAACAAACAGCACACCACAATCCAGTTGCCGAAATGATACCCAAAGAAGGTTCTCGACACGTGGTGCAATATCACTGGCCCTGTCTTGACTTGTGCCTGAACTGGATTACTGCGTTCGAAGAAATCTGCCTGGTTGAAAAAGCTGGCGAATGCTTCGCTGAAAAGTAGGCCGACAGCTGGCGACTACTACATAAACTGGATATGTTCTTGTTTTTTTTTCTTTGGCGTAAACCCACCGCAAGCGCCTTCCGCCGCGCTGCTGTGGTTTGGATTACAAAACAGTGACATGAACGTGGCACTTCAGTGTTTGGTGAGACACAGAGTCATTGCAGACAATGGGTGCCGTGTACGCTTTCTTTACTGCACTAATGTTACTAAGCATCATTGCATCAACCTCGCAAGCTGAGCCGAGCCGCGGTAAGTGACATAGTTTAGAATGTTCATCACTGTGCATTGTCCATCATTGGCTCAGTCTATATTTGACAAATCATGTAATAATCAACAGACTTCAAGGGTTATCTAATCGATGTGTCATTATCCGCAGTCAACGTGATGAATCATTAGGACAATAACTTCAATGAAAAGCAGCGAATGGTATAGAACTTTTAAAGAAATAGTGTATGGCTATTTATTTTTAAGGCTGCATTTCCCTTCTATTTAAAAAAGGTGAAGACTGATACGGTTCAAAAGTTATTCCTACCATAACTTCACGCAGTAATTATATTGATTCGGGATTTCCTGAAAATTTGGCGAGATTATGATACATTGCAGCTTTTCACCATCTGTAGCCGCGACAAGCTCGACGCATTTCAACTTTTCAGCACGTGCTACAACCACAAGCCCCGAAAATGAGCATCTGAACGCGTCTTTAGTTACGAGCCTCGAAAATGTGCTAGAATTTTTACAAACCAAACTGGGTCCACTGATGTATTTTGCAGCTTACACAGTCTAGAAATCGTGGTGCAGCGGCAAGTCACGCACTGAACCGGACGACGAGATCGCTGCCAGTCGGTAACTCGTGCGCGATTCGCAGCTGGGCACCGGTTGTTTGCGAAACAACTGGCGGGCGACCGTTCCAGGTTCCACGTGGTGTAAAGAATTCGTTTTTCGGGCTGATTTATGGCATCGCTTTTCTAGTTGTCTTACAACGGCATACTACATATGACTTCCTATTAATATTTCTGAGTTCCAATTGACTTAGCGTATCTGAAATAGGAATAAATCAGTAGTAGAGAAGTGAGTTATATATAGCTGGTAGCTATGAGCTGTAAAGATAATTTGCGCAAGACACACCGGACAGGGTGAATACTACAGAAAAGGCGGATTGCATATAGCTACAACTAAGAGTTTATTCGCAGAAAAATGTTCAGTTACTTCAAAGAAACGCTCAGTTTTTTTGTGTGTGTGTGAATAACTGTCCAGTTTATGCGCTCCGCCTTGTCTGCGGTCCTTATATATTCCGTGGTTTTCTTCATTAATTATTTATGCCTGCAGATAAATCAGTACTGAATTCACTTAGCTGTATATTAGACTCTTAGCTGAACCTGGACTCATAGGGGCATTGTCCGTTATACCCCCCCCCCCCTTCTCCCCCGTGTCATGCTTTAGCTTTCGAAACGATTGGCATGGCAGGTTGTATAGAAGAAAAAGCGAGTGAACAAAACAGAGGGAATGCATTCGCCATAGGGGAACATAAAAGGGACCTCATTTGGTCTGGCTATGTTAATGTGCTTTTATTGCTCCTTATATCGGCATCCAACGTTCACTGTAACTTCAACTCTCGCGCTACCAGTACTCACTAAACGTGCTTCCCTTGTTGTCTTACCATTAATACTGAAACGTGCTAGCCCTAGCTCAGCGATGAGAAACGAAGCTGTACTAGCTCGCAAACGGTGCCGTGAACATTGCTTCGGTGAGGTACGCCTTGCATTTTGTAAATAAACGCGTTGCATCGTCACAATACTTACAGGTGGGCGAATTTTAGAAAATTATGAACAGTGGATCAAGTAGCGTCTTATTCGATTTCATTTGGTACTCGAATTTATTTGCACATATCCTAAATACCAATTATTTTTGATATTTATCGAATAATCAGCAACGGCGAAAATGCTCAAACGAATAATACGTGGACACACCGTGTGGTAAATTTCGTTTTCTTCAGCACGGAATTACTTAGACGCATGCAGCCCATGTACCCACGGTACTGTTGACGCCATATTGATGGCATGATGAAGGCATTTTACTCGAAGCTGCAGTGGCGCCAAAGCAACAGTGAGAAATCAACTATCTTTGATATCAACTTCAAGAAAATAACTCATGAAAATTGCGTAACATGTAGGTATCAGTTTTACATAGAAGCTATTGACAAAGTACCACCTCTAGTACTGTTGTCGCTGGTATATTTCAGCTAGCACTTAAAAATTTTTGAATCGTATAGTCGGTGCTCACTTTAAATAATTAAATTATTTGTTGTCTGTTAAATGTAATCGCCATTTTCTTTGTTAAACCTTGCGAATATTTGTTTCAAACAAGGTATTTCATAATTCTTGGGTTGTTTTAGAAATTGTTGCCTTACTCTTAGAAAATCATTCAAATAGTACTATATTCAATGCCATCATTATTCGGTTCATATTCGATTTGATATTGAAATTAACTATTCGCATATCCCCATTATCATTCGCTATATAATTCACCTGGCACATAACCTGCTTTACAGTCACCATACATACGCACAGTCACGCTTTCACTTGTTTTTTTAAAACTTGCTCTCCCGTATAGACTAAACTGAAGTCACCTCTAAACAGCTTAAGCCGCTGTAAGCGGGAGCTTTTAATAGTAACTCTTATTTAAAGTTAACAGTATGTAACACTATATTGCAGAAGCACAGTAAGCTTTCCAGCCTTCACGCAAACCTTCACGCAACCCTCCAGCCTCGTACCTCATAAGCCACAGTAGTTTGTTTTGGTATCAGTAAACTTTGCCTATTGTTTTATAGAAACAAATTCTTGGAGGAAAGTAACGCAAAAGAAATTGATTACATTTCTTTATTCACTCAAATATTTTGGGAAGGTAATTTATTACAGCAGACAATGAAGGTTTTAAATGAGTAATTGAATTCTCATCTGTTGCTTATTTTGCCATCTTACCTCAGGTTTATTATGTCATATAGGAAGAAAGAGTTTAACACTGAAACCGGAATACTGCCTTTCCTTAGCAACTTGGTTATTTCGAGGGGCATTTATATTAACAGTGTTGTATTTATATATTTGCGAATTAGTAAAAGACGATGTCCTGTAGATCAAGACCTGTAGTGTTTCACTGCTGAAAGATTGTTTCACATGTGTGCTTTACCCGCCATTCTACTTTAATTAACAGTAGAAGTCCTTTTAGTTTAACTTATTAGCACGTGTTGTTCACTGATGCTTTCATGATTCGTACCTATTGTCTGATTCTCTCCTGATTCGTAGAACACCAATTTGCCTTATTAGACTGTGTTACAGCAACGCCCTTTCTAGAAAATGCGCTGCTTGCAGCGGTTTCGCATATTGCCAAATGTGCTCTTTTTACTTTTATGTTACCGCCTCGTTACGTGGGCAACGGATGACTAGCACCAAGTGCACCCTAACTGGGATAGACATGTGGGGTTTAACGTCCCAAAACAACCATATGATTGTGAGAGACGCCGTAGTGGAGGGCTTCGGCAATTTCGACCACCGCGATTTATTTAACGTGCACCCAGATCAGACCACACGGGCCTGCAGCAATTTCGCCTCCATTGAAAATGCAGCCGCCACAACCGGGATTCGATACTGCGACCTGCGGGTCAGCAGCCGAGTACCTTAGCCACTAGACTACCACGGCGGGGCTAGCTTTCAAGGAGCATACACTATATTCAAACGGAACTTCCAGCGCTGGCATTTCAGATTTAGATTTAGGATGAGCGATAGGCTATGCATAAAAACGTTGAATAAACTCCGTGTGGCGTGTTGAGCAACTTCGCTAGTAATCCGCCTTCGCAGGGTAAAATCAGAATGACTCATTCTTCGGTTGATGATTGATATTTGGGGTTTAACGCCCCAAAACCACCATATGATTATGAGAGACGCTGTAGTGGAGGGCTTCAGAAGTTTCGACCACCTGGGGTTTTTTAACGTGCACCCAAATCTGAGCACACAGGCCTCCAACATTTTCGCCTCCATCGGAAATGCAGCCGCCACAGCCGGGATTCGATTCCGCGACCAGCGGGTCAGCAGCCGAGTACCTTAGTCACTAGACCACCGCGGCGGGTTGACTCATTCTTTCGTTAACTTTTCTGTTTCTTTATGTTCTGCAGAATCTCCGACTTGCACGTACCCTGAAGGTGAGTGCCGATTGTATTTATTTTTTAACCACTGCCTTAACTCATTTCTAGAACGAGTTTTGCGTAAAGCTGCAAATATATTACTTCTAGGCACGCTGTAATGACTTAGTTCTTGTCCAGTCGCTTTTTTTTCCCGAGTTCGGCCGTGTTATTTCCATCCGTGGTCAGCTACATCTGTGCCGATTAAAAAAACAAAGGTAAACGAAACGGATAGATAAGAGGAAACCAAACTAGACAAAACATTAAACTCCATTGCAATACTTTAGATTCGCTGGTTACCACAGAACGTTAAAAAAATGGCAGCATATCTGCGCGCTGCCATAGGTCGTCGAAAGGCGATAGTCATCTGTCTAGATAAAGAGAATAACTTGTTTTTTGTTTACCGTTCTGCACCAGAAAATTGGCGACTAGGCGCTGCGTCACATATGAACGCCAACTAGCAGTAATTTCAAGCAACGAAGTTTTCTTGAACGCAATGTCACTGGTAGACGCAGCGTTGGAAACACCTGTTTTTCGCTCAAAGCATCGCGTTGCCAGCACCGCGTAATAAGCATGCGGTCTTTAGAATTGAGTATATATATATGCATTTTAGAAATAAAGTAACATACTACCTAGTGATCCCGTATTGATGTTGCGCCAAAATATGCGTAATATGTGTTTTTAAAGACGATAGTTTTTCTTAAGGAACTTTGGCGCAAACATTTTGTTCTGTCTGTCTTTCTGTTGGTGCATTTGTCTTACCACCGAAACGATACCTCAAACGGTTAAAATCCAACCCCATCTGCTGCGCCCACCAATATTGCTCAAGTTTCAGCATTCATACACGTGCGATTGTCAATTAAAAAGCAAACATTGCTCATGTCTGAGGCACAATAACAACAAGTCTGTATGTGTGTCGTTATACTATAGAAAAGTCATACATAATTAATTCTAAGAACCGTAGCGTTTATCACGCCGCGCTGTCGTTGCAACGCTATGCACATAAAGGCAAGTGTTTCCAACGCTTTGCTAAGACGACACAGTGGTGGTACCTGCCCGTCACTATGCGTTCTACACCTTAC
The DNA here is from genome assembly GCF_043290135.1 of Rhipicephalus microplus. NCBI lineage: Eukaryota > Metazoa > Arthropoda > Arachnida > Ixodida > Ixodidae > Rhipicephalus > Rhipicephalus microplus. The sequence continues at coordinate 207,934,614 of NC_134702.1, forward strand.
CGCCTCCGAGACAGGCGCACATGCCTTCCTTCGTTTTCGAAGACTGCCAGATAGCGGTTGTGCCTAACGTGCGTTAGAGTTACTGTATATGCTACCTTTAGGTAGCAGAGTTGTGCCAAGGTACGCTATCTTATGTTGAGAGAGAGAGAAACAACTTTATTGATGGCATAGCAAGGTCGGTCAACTTAATTTGCCGGTGGTTCGAAGGGCGGTGGCGAAAAGCTTCCCACGACCGTTTCGGCCCACTTAACCACTTCTGCCTGAAGACGGTAGTCAGATGACGACAGGAGCGACACCCACGCCTCGATTGAGAAAGCTGGCAGTACTGTTCATAGTGGGGGTCACCCTCGCAATTCCAAAGGATGTGATTTTGGGTAGCTTTCACGCAGGTGCAATGTCGGCACTTTGGTGTAATCGCTTCTGGATAAATTTCAGACAGCCGATGAGGGCTGGGTAAAGAATCTGTTTGGATTTGAATCCAGATCATGGCCTGTTCCCTTGACATATCTGCTTGCAGGGCCGCGTATGTTTCGCGGTTCTCTCAGTAAGACGCAGTAATTTCGTTGTACGTGGTGATCCCTTCCTGCGGGAAATCCAGGGTGAAGTGGTCCACGTCCCGGTTGATTAAACCTCGCGATACGCGGTGGGCCGCCTGACTTTCTGGATTCCCCACGTGAGTGGGCACCCACATAAGCTCTATTTTATTGTCTAGATTCTTATTTTTGAAAATGTTGGCCGTGACTGGCCCAACACAGCGAACCTTAAAATTTATGAGCGCTGTTTTCGAATCACTCAGGATAAAATTGGTAGCCGGAATCGAATGTGCCAGTGTGATGGCGGCTTCTTGTGCCTCTAACGCTGAGGCCGTTTTTTACGGTGGCTGCAGCAATACGTTCCCCGTTGCTGGTCACCGCGAATATGGTGTAACGGTCTCTCGCTTGTCGAGTGGCGTCAACATACAGAACGTTTGGGCGATGCTGAAATTGTTTTGCGAGGTTTTCTGCTCTTGCCTTTCGTCTCTCGTCATGTATTCCTGCCAGCATATTTTAGGGAAGGGGTTTAATTATAATGTCTGCACGAGTTGCCATTGGCAAAAAAACCTTGTTGTAGAGCGCGCAACTAGTGCGTCGTCCGAGATGGTTGAGTATGTGAAAGCCTGCTTTGGCTCGTGAGAGCCTTTCTTCTTGGGGCGTTAAATGCTTTTCTATTAGTTGCTCCACTGTGTTGTTGGTGCCAAGGCGCAGTAGTTTTTCCGTGCTTGCGTATCTGGGATGTCCTAGGGCACGTTTATATGTTTGTCTGATTAGGGAGTATAGTTTTTCCACATCTTTCTTTCTGAGTTGGTAGTAGGGGAACGAGTAGGTGACTCGACTGATTACAAAAGCGTGGATTAACTTGCATAGGTAGGATTCCTTCAATCCGTGGTTTTTCTTTGCCACTCTTTTTAGTAGCCTAGTCGTTTGCTGTACGGATGCCTGTAACTTGTTGATAGCTTCTGTGTTATGAGTGTTATGCTGGATGAGCATTCCTAAAACCCTGATTGTACGAACAGTGGGGACAACGTTCCTATTTACTGTAATATTGATTGCGGAGGTCGCTACATTGTAAGGTTCATTCTTCTTATTTTTCGTTCTGATCAGTAAGAGCTCGGAATTGTTGGGAGAACAACACAGGCCCACTTTCTTTGCGTACTCCTGTACAGTGTCGGCGGCTGTTTGCAACGCATCACAGATTTGCCCATCTGAGCTTGTGCAGGTCCATATGGTATCATCAGCATACAGTGAGTGCCTAATGTGTGGGATCTGATCCAAGAGAACGGGCAGGCCACGCATCGTAATCTTAAAGAGGAATGGTGATAACACTGCTCCTTGTGGAGTGCCCCGTGTTTCAAGGGTGATTTTGTCGCTTTTGAGGTCACCGATACTTATTTCAGCCATGCGTTCATGCAGAAAAATTCTGATATAAATGTAAGCGAGACTGGCAACATTCATTTGGGCTAAGTTGTCAAGTACAATAGAATGGAAGACATTATAAAATGCTTTAGTGACATCCAGGCCCAGGATGGTACTGGTAGTCGCTCTGTGTGTAAAATTTATTATATCATTGTGGAGTTGCAGCATTATATTCTGTGTCGATAATTGGTGGCGGAATCCCACCATCATGGGGGGTAGCAGGTCCCTCGACTCTGCATAAGCTTTTAGTTGTCGTAGAATTTCGTGTTCTATTAGTTTCCCTGAACATATTGTAAGATAAATAGGCCGGAGATTTTCCATATTCAATGTCTTGCTGGGCTTGAGAATAAATACTACTCGAGCGTGATTCCAACTTGGCGGTAGTGTCCCAGACGCCCAATATTTGTTCATAAGGTCAGTAATTGCGGTAATAGACTTATCGTTTAGGTTAGGTAATATTTTGTTGGAAATTTCTTCATCTCCTGGGGAAGCCGTTATACGAATATTCAAAACAGCACGTATTTCCGCCTTGGTTATATCTCGATCTAGCTCATGGTTAGTATTTCCGGGGACTAGTAAGTAAATATCACGGGACTGGTTGGTGGCTTGGAGGTGAAATTACAAAGCTGTCCGTTTGTTGCGGTAGCTCCTGAAATTCCACTGCCAGAAGATCGTGCTACTCACGTTGGTCATCTTTACATGAATAGGGCGTTGCCCTGACAGATTGGGCTGAGGGCATTTTGAGACTTTTGTGAGCAATGGGCTGCGTGGAAATTGAGGAGGGTGGCTGTGGTGTGATAACGTCGGCCACAGCTGCACTCTCAGTCAGAGCGGGAAGTGAATCTAAGCGAGCTGTAAGTTTAGCGAGAGCCATACAAAGGGCACCTATACTCTCCGTGAGTTGTTGGTTTTGAGTTGTTTGCTCTCTAGACATTTTCTTGAATAGAAATTCTAGCCTTCAATTCGGTCATTGATTTGTGAGACGTTCGGGTCTGCGGTGGTAATCACGGCTGCTGATTCGGCCGGCTTACGTTTTGTGTCCCTGAGCGCGTTTACGTCCAATGTGGCAGTGTTTTCATTTTGCGTGGCATAGGCCACGATCTGTTCGGTACTGCTCGAAATAGTGGTGCTAGCGGGTGCTTGTTTGGGTTTCAATTGTTTAATTTTATTGTTAGCGGCAGGCAATTGTTGCTGCAATAGTTTGACCTTTTCTGCCCACTCCCTTCTCTGTTGGTTTTCGAAAGAATTTGTCTGCAGCTATCGCTGCTTGTCCGTGTGCCAAGCAACGCTGTTTGAGTGTCGGACGGCCACAAGTCTGTTGTGGTGATCCCGGGTCCTTGACGGTGATCGGGAGCGGGCACCGTTGTCAGGTTCAGTAGCACTGGTGCTCCTTCAATCAAGCGGCGGGAAAGATTCTTGGTGGTTCTTATTGTCGGTATTAGTACGCTCGGTATGGGAGTCGGAAAGATGCTGAGTTGCTTTGTCTGGGCTCTTGTCGTTTCCTGGAATCTTCCTTTATAGGAATCGATATTTACAGTTGCGAATGCCGGTTAGGTGTTGTCACGAGGCTGTTTCAAGGGCATGTTTTCGTGTAGGTTCGTGTAAAACAAAAACCACCGATGGCATAACCATCATCGGGAAATGAGCTGACGAGACCATTAGCTTCCACCCAAATCCCCAACACTACTTACATTTAGAAACCTCTAAAAGACAAATAGCAGACAAAGAACACAGAATACATAACTAAAAGAGGTTAGCAAGAAAAACAAACGGCTAAAGACGTGAACACTGCATGAATTTAAATTTTCAGTGGAAAATACGCCTTGTCACAACATAGCGGAACGTGGTGCTTGCAGCGAAAGCTGTGCTACCAAGGCATGGACAAACTCAGACAAACGATGACAGCGGCGATGCGGGGCTTGCAACTGATGCGACCGAGTAATGATGAAGTTGCACTCGTGCATCAGGGGAAAGACTGGCGATTAGCTAGAGGCCCTCACGAGGTTGACTGGCATGGTAGGAAGCGTCGGGCTTGTCGAAGTCAGTGACCTTTTGGCGTTCGGCAGCCACAGCTCGCACACGACGCCGGAGGCGTTTCTTGGCCAACGCCACAAGACCAGAACAAGCCTGGCCCACGTCAGGTGACGAGAAGAAGCTATGTGTCCAGGTTGGAGCCTGCTGGGACCTTGATGCAGGAGCTCTGCTGGCCGCTACTCCCACGCCCTGGCCACCTTCTTCATTCGGTCCCGACTCGGCCACGTCTGCCTGGCTTCGCTGTTCTTCTCCCGTGGTTCTCCTAAATCTCCGTGGAGGCACCTTATTGGCTCAAAATGTTCACGCCCACACGTACCGCAACCGAGCGTCATCTTCATCGTCCTCTTTGGTTGAGGCGGATGGCGTGGCGCACTGTTCAAACGCGCACAAAAACACCACAAAAGCCCCTCTTTTGAAAAGTCTTTTCTGCTATGAAAAAGCTGCAAATAGGTGCGCGTTTCACCACACACAACACATAGCCTGCCCAGCGTTCACTATAATCTTACAATCAATCCACTTTACCTTGCACGTTCACACAAAACCTACTGAAATTCCCCTACACAGTTCACAGCTAAGCAACAGCATCCTGCCGAACACTAAAAAAATTACAATTCTCGTGATATTAGAGTTTAAACACAATATTTACAAACAATGTAGGTCCTTGTCCATGTGGTTTTAGTCCGGATGCAGCGACAGAATATTTAAACTCGACTCTCAGGTTATAGCGTCCCACACCAGGCCAACAGAATAATTGTTTTTTTCATATGAATGCAAAACGAAAGCCTTGCAGCATTTCCGATCAGAACTCTGCCTGTAGTTCTGCCTCAAAATTTTATCTATATGGTCATCAGCCCTACCAGCGGCATCTGTCACTACTGCTGGCGCCATGCACACGGACACTGCTGCAAACCCCTCCGAGTTTTTTACTTGGCTTGCACACAAGTCATATGCTCCTTCATATAACTTCTTTTTGTTTTTCAAACTGAATGATTTCGTAGTCGTTTCCTGCTCTTCGCACGGAACGCTTCACGCTCTACTTTGACAAGACGTAATCACTGCGCCACGTTAAGGCGAGTTAACTTTATGTTCCTCGACCATGCGTGCGCCACTGCTTACATCTGCTAGTGTTACGCAGGATGGCTCCAAGGCAACCGCCTCAGAGTTACCTTCAAGGCATACACTCCTTGTTATGTTACTTGTGTTACTTCGTCCCCGGAAGAATCGGCGTCTCTTCTAAAGACTGCCCCTTGGTTTCCGGATGTGCACTCTATGCGAACATCAATCGCCCTTTCATATGGGTTGTCTAGAGGACTCCATACCTCTTTTATTATTGTGCATTCCGTAGCGCTAGTTCGCGTGGCCACATGGCTATACAAGGAACTCGCCTGACCCTTCTCAGAAACTTCTTGCGAAGCCATATTGATCACGGTCACCAAACCTCGACTAGTCTCGCCCTCGCTCTTCCCTTCGACTCTGCCGTCCACTTGTAGGGAATCTCTGCCTAAAGTTTCATCACAGGCGTTCTCAAGTCTTCCATCGAAAAGAGAGACTGAATTACTAAAATAAGGCCCTACTATCAGAGCACATATCGACTACCCACTTTTTGGAGCTCAGATACGAAACTCCTCTCGCCAGTTTCTACCTTTTAGCGTCCTCGCTTCGGCCCTTGCCAGTTTCAGCCGCATCTGAAGCGTCTTTTGCCTTAGCTCCTCGATTTCATTTTCATTCTTTCTCGGTTCCATTTAGAACTCTATTTCTTCCTCCCTCTCTTTTTCAATCCGCCTCTTGCGTTCTTCACACCAAGCCACCATTTTGTTGCTTTTTGGACCCTTGCGCCTTGCCTATTCCTCTAGGTCTACCCATAGCCTCCTCTATAACTTTGTGCCCGAGCGGTCGGTCCCTCAGCGCCGTCCCCCGAGCTATTATGGGATGCGAGCGCTCCTGGCGGAGCGCCGAGGCGCAAAACGAGAGAATGGATGGCAGCTATGGAGAAAAAACCGGCTTTGAGTAACTACCGAAAGGGCAAAAATGAAATAAGGAGGGAGGCATTTTACGATAATTCAAGGGGAAGCGCTTTACTGTTTGAAGCGAGATCGGGTTGCCTTAGAACGCGTAGTTATAAAGCAAGATTCAGTAAAGAAGAAGAACAATGCACATGCTGCGGGAAAGATAAGGAAACGGCGGAGCATGTTCTGATTGAATGTGGAGATATCCACCCAGGTGTACTCCTGTATCCGTCAACTGAGCTCGTAATGGTTCTAAATTCTCTAAAGAATTACGCGGAAGTTTTCCTCGCAAGAGCGAGAAAGATGAATCAGCCACTGAAGGCTGCCGTTGACAACGCCGCGCAAATACTACAGAAACGTGACAAACTCAAGTGCTCGACCCCGGGACATCATAAAAAACTTTTGGAGGTTGTGCTCGTGAAGTTTCTCCGCCCACTTTTTCTGAACTTCGCATAAACGCAAGCGTGCATAGGCCGCGTCGTCTGCTGTTATTATGGGATCGGTGCGGCATCTGGCGGCGAGCGCCAAAACTATAAGGGACGGATGGCGCGTATGTATTTAGCGCTAATGCGCGGGCACAAAAAAATATAGGAGGCTATGGTCTACCCTACTCATGTTCGTGTTCTCTTGTGGAGAGGTAAGTGCTAAAAATGGTCTCCTCCAGTCGCGGACGCCAATTGTCACGCGGCTGTTTAACGCGCATGCTCTCATGTAGGTTCGCGTAAAGCGAAAACCACCGATGACATAACCATCATCTGGAAATGAGCTGACGAGGCCAATTGCTTCCACTCAAATCCCCAACATTACTTATATTTAAAAGCTTCTAAAAGACAAATAGCACACAAAGAACACAAAACACATAACTAAAAAGAGGTTTGCAAGAAGAACAAACGGCTAAAGACGTGAACACTGCATGAACATAAATCTTCAGTGGAAAATACGCCTTGTCATAACATAACGGGACGCGGTGCTTGCAGCGAAAGCTGTGCTACCAAGACATGGACAAACTCACACAAACGATGACAGCGGTGATGCGGGGCTTGCAACTGATGCGACCGAGTAATGGTGAAGACGCACTCGTGCAGCAGGGGAAAGACTGGCGAGTAGATTGAGATGCTCACGTGGTTGACTGGTATGGTAGGAAGCCTCGGGCTGGTCGAAGTCAGTGACCTTTCGGCTTTCGGCAGCCACAGCTTGCACACGACGCCACAAGACCAGAACAAGCCTGGCCCACGTCAGGTGACGAGAAGAAGCTCTGTGTCCAGATTGGAGCCCGCTGGGACCTTGATGCAGGAGCTCTGCTGACCGCTACTCCCACGCCCTGGCCGCCTTCTTCACTCGGTCCCGACTCGGCCACGTCTGCCTGGCTTCGCTGTTCTTCTCCCTTGGTTTTCCTAAATCTCCGTAGAGGCACCTTATTGGCTCAAAATGTTCACGCCCACACGTGCCGCAACCGAGCGTCATCTTCATCGTCCTCTTTGGTTGAGGCTGATGGCGAGGCGCACTTTTCAAACGCGCACAAAAACATGACAGGTGGCCGACTTTACAAACGACGCATTGCGCCAGGCAAGTGAGTTCTTTGCTGTCGGTAGGTTGCGCGTGGCTTTCGCCACAACGACGACAGTTATCATGTTTCAGCTTCCGACACACGTCGGTGCTATGACCAGTTTGTCTGCAATTGAAGCACGCCTCTACCCGTTGTATGAAGGGAAATATCAAGGGCGTGAAAGTAAGGTAGCGGACATGCTTGGGTAGGGTATGACCAGCGATGGTTAAAACGAAATATCTAGTCTTTCCTAGTCGCCGAGCGCTTACGATGTCGATAGCGGGCATGAAGCTCGTTTAAAATTTGGTCATCGCTTTCGAAGCGGTTTGCATTGAATAATATGCCTCTAACCGAGTTGTCTGATGCAGGGGCATACACAGCCATGGCACAGGATTGGTCGGCAATTTTTAGTTGGGTAATCTTCAGGCAAGCCATTGCATGCTTCAGATCAGGCGTGCTGACAGTGATAGTGTTGTCGGTTGGGTGAATGCGCATCTGGTCGGTGTGAAAGACTGCGGGTGAATAGAATCCGGCAGCGGCCCACAAGGCTTCAGAGTGGCGGGCTGGTCACAGGTCGGCTAGATGTAATGAACCCTGTGGTCGCAGGCCTATTTTGTAGTCTTCCTGCGGTAACCGTGGCAGTGGGCGTCGCTTTCGAGCGGGTGGTGGCCGTGCACGGCAAGGAGTCTGCTTGCCGCGTTAGGTGTCAGTGGTCACATTGTAGGCCACGTCTGAGTGCTGCTCGGGATCAGGATGGCGATATCGGCGTTGCATGGGCCAACGCAGTATGTGACCCTGATCCGTCATTAGGCTCTTCATCAGTTATAGACGTTCCTGTTACGAGAACTTCCATTTTCGTCTCTAGGACGCGCTCTGAAAGCGAACGCTGACAGAGAAAGGCGGCATCTTGTCACAACAACGCCGTGGTTAAGGTAAGCACGGCGGCCTAGCGTAGTCTGGCATGGTGCGTTGCGTTCACAGCAGCAAAACAACGACTTGCCAGTGTGAAGTGGTGATTTCCAACGGTGCCTGGTGTCGTCTTGGAGCGTTGGGTAACTTTTCAGACGTAGAAAAGGGAACTTGTGGCGATGCAGCAAGGTGAAACCGCAGAGCCCATGCGAAACGTGTCCACGAGCTCTGGTGATCACAGCGCCTCCCTCATTTTAGGTTCAAAAGTCTTGTGGAAAAGCCAATAAAGCGCTCGTACTTTAGAGAACTAGCGTTGCTTTATTAAAGACGATAGTCTTTCTTGGAGACCTTTCACGCAAAAACTTTGATCTGTCTGCCTGCCTGTCTGTCTGTCTGTCTGTCCGTACTTCTGTCTGTCTGTTTGTCCACCGTTACCACGAACCGGGTATTCTAAATAGCACCAGCCGATTCTCCGAATGGCCGACCTCATCCGCAGCAGCCACCGATGTTGCTCAAGGATCAGCGTTCATGCGTGTGCGATTGTCAATTAAAAAACAATCATTGCGCATATCTGAGTCACTATAACAACACAAATATATTCTGCATGCTCGCCCTTTACTAGAAAAGGCATGCATAAGTAATTCTAAGGACCATGGCGCTTATCACGCTGCACTGACCATGCAACACTTGCACGGAAAAGCGAGTGTTTCTAACGCTTTGCTAAAACGACACGGGGGTGGCACCTACCCGTCGCCTCGCATTCTACACCATATAACCTCTGAGACGGGTGCGCACGCCCGTCTCAGGGCCATACGCTTTGTTTTCCAAAAAGAACTGCCAGATGCCACTCATGTCTCACGTGTGATGTGACTTGATTCGCTCATTCGCCTCCGCTGCACGCTCGAGGCACTCTACCGCAGCGCCTCCGGACTACCATTCACCGATTTTCTTGCGCAGAATATCAAATAAATGTTCTGTTCACTCTCTCCACACGCAAGACTATCGTCTTTTGACGACATTGCAGATTACATCGTCTCGACGATTTGAATATTACATGCAGATACGGGGCCAGTTTTTTTCGCTTTCTTTTCAATTATTTCTTTAAGGTACGAGCAAAACATCCTAGCTCCGATCATGCCTACAAGCTGAGACGCTGAATAAGAAGGGGGCAGCACCATAGAGAACGTTTACTATGTTACTCTTTGGCAGCACAGCCCTTGAGACGCATCTTGCGTCTCAGTGGGGCGCGCCCAGTGTCTGTGAAGTGCGTACCTAGTGTTCGTGATGGATGCGCTGGGTGTCTGAGCGAAGGGCGCCAGAACGCTTATATTACTGTGAAGGATCGGCGTCGTCTGTGTATTCTTGGCTTCTGCGCAGTGCATTTGAGCCACCCATGACCATGTGAGGACGCGCGGCCAATAATGTGGCTGGAATCGTCAAATGCCGGAAAGCAGTGACGCAACTCTGCTACCTAAAGGTAGCATATACAGTAACTCTAATGAATGCGCTCGTTCGACTTCGCTGCACGGATTGAGACTCTTTAACACAGCGCCTCCAGAATACAATTCAGCTGTTTTCTCGCGCAGAACATCAAATAAACGCTTTGTTCACTCTATCAAGACACAAGACTATAGTCTTTCGACGACATTTGCAGTAAAACATGCAGATACGGTGCCAATGTTTGTTCAGAGTGTTAGTATGTGTCAACGTAGAAACCAGATCAAGCTGTTCGGTCGTTGAGGGAGGGGTTAAACTTTGCCCACAGTACTGTATTGGATGACAGATAGGAAAACAGCAAAGGCACACATGATCGAAATTTCTGCGTAGAAGTATCCCAAGAAAGGCTATTGTTTATAAATAGGTAGAAAAGCACGCCAATGTATGAGTCGTATTTGCTGAGCCTAAAAAATTATCCGCAGTGCATTTCAATGTAAACAAAACAAACAGGCAGCCGCTTTCGAGTTCCCTGAAGCATTTAAACAGATTTGTGAGCTTTATTGAAGGTGTTGTATGTTCAATGCCATTGTCTGATAGAATAAAGTCTATAGGGCTAGCAGGAAGATGCTTTAAAGGGGTGCTGACACAAAAACTTTGGCCTCGCGTTTTTTTTTTTTTGCTACAATGCGTTGCTGGGGGCCTGTTAGTCATGACACGACACATCATTTGCTGTAGCACGTGACAGATAATTAATTACAGGCCCCTAATTACTAAATAGTTTCAGTTTTGATTTGAGAGAGTTTCAAAAACTGGATGCAACTGTCGCCACCTTGCGTGTGCAGCTCTTGGCCATGTCAGCACTCAAAGCTGTGACGCACTTCCGCACGGTCGACATCAGGTATTACCTTCGAATAGGAAGCTAGACTGGAATGTCGCCAAATGCAATATTTTCTAAGCGTGCGCCACGGCCACGCACTCGCAACCAGCCGCCGAGAAGTATAGACTTCAGGAACTAACACGTCAACAGAAAGATGGCGGCTTTGACGTCATCACAACTTGTTTTGTTGACCGCAGTGTGGTGACGTGAGGGAAGTAGAGGGTCACGTCGGGGTCACCTCCGAGTGTGTCTTTAGCGTTACGGAGTCGGTCACGCACGCAAACTTCAAAATTAGTTTAAAACACCTTCCAAGCTATATTCGCTGTTTACATGTTGCAGATGATATACAAATGTTCACAAGAATCGATCCGGCAGGCTATCTCGGCCCCGAAATTTTGTGTTAGTAACCCTTTAATGAGCCACTAAAATAGCCTTACTACAACATAAATACAGCAGTTAGTGGACATCAAGACCTCCAATCCAGAGATTTTGCATGCAAGCCAATCTTTTCCAAACAACAGTAGTAGCAACAAACCAAGATATTAAAGCTAGAGAAAAATTAAAGTGGTGCGAATAGGACGTATCAAGATTACGTGAGCATGTCATCTCTAACCCTCTAAAAAATTGGGAGATCCATCGTACAGTGGGAATCGTTGATATGCGAAGCACGAATAAGAAACATTAATATGTCACTTTAAAATCAGCACTACCTTACGAGATGGAGGTAAATGAAGCCGTACATGACTTCCGTGTAACGACTATCATATTTGGATGTGTCGTTTACTTTCGTCATCTATTCACGTCACGTGATACCAATTTTAGTATATGTAGAGCAAGCGAAACGGCTGCGAGCGCGCTATGAGCGTGGTATGTTCTCGTGTTCTTACATGACACGCGTCCTATTGCATTATCATGTTTGCACCAGTCATATGTTTCGTCATTCATTGACGTCGTGTAACACCAAATTTGGTTTATGTGGAGCTAGCAAAAGGACCGCGAGCACATCATGAAGGGCCCAATATACCCCAATGTAGTTTTGATGCGCGCACACGCTGGGCACAGTGACGCTACGTTAGCAAAACGCGAGCACTAGCGTCTGTCAGCGCGGCCCGACGGCAACTGGTGCGAAATGCGACATGCTGCATTTCGCGCAGATGCGTTACCCAGACAACACTGCGGCTCCCTCTTTTCGTGACGGAGGGACGCCGGACGTGCTGAAACGCGCATGCGTGAAAGCAACGCAGTGCGGTGCGCGCCTGCGAGTATGTGGCAGGACAGGCGCCTGGCGTGGCAACGGCGGTGGGACGCGACAAAATGAACCCCGGTGAGCACGCGCACCGCGTCACGTGGAAATGTATCGGCGCCTTGACTGTGGCATGTAGTAATGTTCTCACATGACACGCATCTCATGATTATTATGTTTGCACCAGTCACATACCTTCGTTATATGTTGGCGTCACGTAATACCAAATTTGGCATATGTGAAGCTAGCGAAATGGCCACGAGCGCATCATAAGCACAGCATGTATTCATGTTGGTACATGACATGCAACTCATGATTATCATGTTTGCCCCAGTCGCATGCCTTCGTCATCCGTTCACGTAGTGAAATACCGAATTTGGTATATGTGACGCTAGCGAAACGGTGGCGAGCGCATCATGAGCTTTAAATGTAGTCATGTTGTTACATGACATGCATGTCTTGATTTTCATGTTAGGGTCTGTCGCTTGTGTTTCCCATGGAATCATACTATACCATATAAGTTTTGCAATATGCCATGTGAACGAAACCACCACAAGAGCTGCACGATTATGAAATGTGTAAAACATGACATTGATGACATACATGTCATGATTTTCATTTTATGACTAGTCAAATATGTTCTTCATGCAGTCATGTTATGCCATACCTAGTTTGGTACCAATGCCATTATCCAAAGGGCCAGGAGAGCTAAACGTCGTAGGTGGCTAGATGGATACGCTTAAAGTCGCTGAAGTTCGCTAAAAAATGCTTCGCATTTAAAATAGATTTTTTGAACCATGTTGGCTCGGTATAACAAGTGTTTCTGGCGCTCAGCCCAAATGCATATCGACTAGATATACGCATACGGAAGCATGTTAGTTTTCTTTCAGTCTTTTTGACAGCTAAGGTAAGTGTCACCACAATAAAAAAAAGTTATCTGTAGGTCAGCGCTCTTTTTGTGCCTTCTTCACCTTGCGTGTTCCGTCAGAATTTCTCGCTGTCTATTTTTTCCGTTTTAAATGCGTAGCATTTCTTCGCAAACTTCAGCGACATAGAGCGTATCTATCTATCTATCTATCTATCTATCTATCTATCTATCTATCTATCTATCTATCCGCCTACGACCTTTAGCTCTCCTAGCCGTTTCGATGATGGTCTCGATACCAAACTTAGTATGGCATAACATGACTGAAGAACATATTTTACTAGTCATGTCATGACATGCATGTCATGAATGTCATGTTTTACATTTCATGGTCTTGCAGCAGTTGCGGTGAATTCGTTCACATGTCATGTTGCAAAACTGGTATGGAATGACATGATTGAATGGCGAACACAAGCGACAGACCCTCAGGCCTAGTTCACACTGAAACATCCACTTTCTACAGCGACAGAAATTCCCCTGCCGCCGAAACGCATCGTCGTTCGCACTGGACGCGCCCCGAGCCGCCGAATATGCCATCTACCACCGGGCGAACGCGGAATGAATGCGCTGTCACCAGGTTGTTGTCACGGCTTGCAAACGTCACTACGATATCCGGTGGTGTATACTTCGATGATTCTCGTACACAGGAAGCAAGAAAAAACAGTACTGCTTACTTTGCTGGCAAGTGGCTGTCTTGTAATGCACGAAGAGCAGAAAAACCACCGACGCCAGCGGCGTTGGTGGGTTCGTTTTGCTCTGCAAGACCGCCACAAGCTCGGTCACGCCAACAGCAAGCTCGGTCACCTCTTCCACGAAATTCGGACGCGAATTAGGCACAGAGTAGGTTAAACTCCCGTCGGTTTCAACATTCAGTTACGTGCACTGCGGCATAACAAGTGAGTAGGGCTGGGCCGCCATTTTTCAAAATTCCTTGACTAGCGCTCCTATTGGTCCGCGCTGACCGATTCGGCGGCAGACGCCGCAAAAATCGGTCCGAGAGTGATCAGCGCGGAGAGGGCCCTTTCGGCGAATCTCGCCGCCGCTGAACCGGATACGAAGCACTTTCGGCAGCCGGAATGCTCAATGTGAACGCGGCCTAACATGAAAATCATGACATGCGTGTCAAGTAACAAGATGACTACTAGCCACGCTCATGATCGCTACCAGCCACGCTCGCGACCGTTTATCTAGCGTCACATATACCAAATTTGGTATTACGGCACCGGAATGAATGACAAAGTATGTGATTGTTGCAACATGATATTCATTAGATGCGTGTCTTGTAACAACATATCTACAACATAACGGACGCTGGTCGCGCCTTGCGTCAGACTGTAGAGAGTTCGCGTTTTGCTAACGTTGCGTCGCTGTGCCCAGCGTGCGCGCGCGTCAACGTTACGTTGCAGTATATTGGGACCGTCATGATGCGCTCGCGGCCGTTTTGCAAGCTCCACATATACCAAATTCGGGTTTACGTCACATCAATGGATGACGAAATATATGAATGGTGGAAGCATAATTATCCTGACACGCGTGTCATGTAAGAAAACGACAACATACAACGCTCATAGCGTGCTCGCGGCCGTTTCGCTAGCTCCACATATACTAATTTGGTATCACGTGACGTCAACAGATGACGAAGGTAAACGACACATCCGAACATGCTAATCATTACACGGAAGTACGGCCTCATTTACCTCCACCTCGTAACGTTGTGCTGATTTCAAAGTGACATATCAACATTTCTCATTCGTGCTTCGCATATCGTCGATTCCCATTGCACGTGGGATCTGCCAATTTCTTTAAGCATGAATTAACAAGCCTGAGCCTCAACCATACCATGCCAAATTGTTTAGCTTGTATATAGGGGAATGCACTAAAATAAACAATCAACGCCCATGGTAGTTGCAAAACAACCGCTGTAACTGCCAGCCTTTTTGTTCTTGATAGTATCTGCTTACGGGCCAAGGTGCGTGCGGGGAGCAAGGTGGAGGCTGGGAGCAGAAGCCCGTGTTATCCCCCTTAGTCATCTTAGAAGGCAGTGTGAAGTCAGCCCCATATATTTACTCAGTCGCACATTTCAAGTCATTTCTCAATACACAAGGGGGTGGCTATGCATGTTTTCAGACGGTACTCATGCTGTATTTAAAGAAACTTTTACTTTCAATATTTGCTTATACCGCATAACGTGGGATCAGCGTAAGAGCCTGGGGTTTCCCGACTACGGCTAAAACCAATAAGTGTGTGTAACGAAAACGTAAAAGGTCGTAGAGCTTACAGTATACAACAAGCCTATTATATGTTTGATTGATTGATTCGTGGGGTTTAACGTCCCAAAACCAATATACGAATGAGAGACGCCGTAGTGGAGAGCTCCGGAAATTTCGACCACCTGGTTTGTTTTTTTAACGTGCACCCAAATCTCAGTACACGGGCCTACAACATTTCCGCGTCCATCGTAAATGCAGTCGCCACAGCCGGGATTCGATCCCGCTGCCTGCGGGTAAGCAGCCGAGTACCTTAGCCACTAGACCACCGTGGCGGGGCGCCTATCATATGTTTACACAACAGTGTTTTACGGACCATATAGTTTTGAGCTTTCTGAAAAAAACTGTGCATGGATGCTCTGCCACCGAAAAATCTTTTGTTGGTGAAAATGCTTTTAATGAATACTTCTTACTTTAGATAGATAGTTCTCAATTTTTTTCTAATAAATAGCAGATGGTCTAGCGTGCAGGTATACAGTTGGCGTGAAATGACCTAGCCAAGTTCATTAGTTGGTTTCTGTCCGTATCAAACGGGTTAAATGCTGCACTCCGTGATAGAGACAGCAAATGAGCAGTAATTAATACAGGGTGTATTAACGTAAACGCAACAGCGGTTTTGTCGTATACACAAGTAGCTGCGTTGTCACGAACATGCGAGAAACTATCAAATATATCGGGCACTATAGGTAGATTCAGGCTGGGTCGTACAATTAATGCAATTTACTAAAGCAGATGTGGGTGACGAAGCGAGGTGAAAGGTGTTACATAGAGTTCACCCGCTTATTTCGTTGTGCAAATTACTTCTACATAATTTCATGCTGTTGCTTCTATGCGTATTTCAAAAACAGACAGTAAGGAAAGTATTTCTCCTTTTAGTTGTCTTAATGAGCAGTGCGATAGCCTTATACTGTTTGATGCGGCTTATATTCAATATATAAGCTACATATTTATAGAATAATTTTAATAGTGAAGAACGATCTACCAGCTTTTATTCACTCTCGAATAAGTTAGACCGGCATTCCTCTTTTTCGCGCTTAGGCTCCGTCACTGCGTCTTTATACTTCACGTACAGTGCTAAACACACATGTCTATAATGACGAAGCATCACGCGCGAAACAGCACTGGTGACATCTTCAGTAGCAATTACGCCACATCTGAGCATGCGCGGCACCAATGATGTGCCTGTCTTGCAATACTGATTCATGTTTATCACCGCGGATGCAACAACCCCTTTGGCCGTCGAAGTCACTGTGAACAATTTAGTGAAAAAACAAAAAAAGAAAAAACAAAGTAAAACCGTTGTCACTGTGATATGGTATCACGAAGCGATAGTATAAAAGGCGCCCATCCGGGCAATCGCTGGTTTCTGTTTTTTTTTTCTTTTATTTTGCTTCTATAATGTTCACAGCACTTCGACGGCCAAAGCAGTCATAGCGGCCGCGGAGATAAAGGGTGAAATCTGCAAGGCAGGCACATCATTGGCGCCGCGCATGCTCAGATGTGGCGTATTTGCGACTGCAGATGTCACTCGTGTTGTGTCGCGCGCGACGCTCCGTCCTCATAGACATCGAGAGTTGAGCACTGTTCATACTGTCGGTCAATACCGAGATGCTTACAAAAATGTCTATGCTGCAGCCGCCCTCATTCGTATATGTTCTCGCGTGAACTGTCACACGTTCTCTTCAATCAAACTATCTTCTATCAATGCAGGCTGTGAAGATCCCGTGAAGATCGGAACATGCAGAGGCTCCTTTCCACGCTTCTTCTACAACACTACAGCGCAGAAGTGTCAGTCGTATCTTTGGGGCGGCTGCTCTGCGAACTGCAACAACTTCGAGAATGAGAAAAATTGCGAAAAGAGTTGCGGGCCCTTTTAATGGCTTTCTCGATTACTTCAAGCAAGACGAGTGTCAGAACGCAGTTGATCTACGCATTGCCGGCACACGTGCTCTGCATTGTCCAATATATATGTTCATACGTGTTGTTGTTGTTGACACGTCTTTATTCACAATTCATGCCCTATGGGGGCGGCGGTGAATTTAGGTGGAGAGACGGCATTAAATAAAAAAAACGAGAACAAAAAGAAAAAGGGGGCACAAAAAAACACAGCATGTCTACGAAGTGAATGATGATGAGTGGAGCAAAATGTCCGTACTTCCATCCATGCTTCTGTCCATCCTTCCATCCATGCTCTGCCGTCCGTATGTTGGTCCATGCACCCATCCGTGCGTCCATCCAAGCGTCCGTTCTTGCGTCCGTCCGTCCGTCTATGCGTCCGTGCGTGTGTCCATCCGTCAGTCTGTATGTGTGTAGGTCCATCCATTCATCCCTGTCCGGCCTGTCTGTCTGTCTGTCTGTCTCTCTGTCTGTCTGTCCGTCCATCTGTATGCCTGTCTATCTGTACATAAGTTTGCCCATTCATCCGTTCATGTGTCCGTCTGTCCCTGCACGCGTCTATACGCTCAATCATGCTCGAGAATGCAGACGGCGTGTGGGTAGCACAGAGGCACGAGCAAATTAAGCCGAGCGCAAGCGTCTTCAACGCGCCCACCTCTCTGCTTCGTCCATGCTCCACCAACGATAGGCCACGTGCGGCGACTATACAAGATACTGTGGGAGGCACTCTTTTCTCGCGCCCCCAGGTGCAACCCACGCAGAAACCACTCGGAGAGTAGCGGTATAGCGCCATCTAGAATATCCTCACTCAACTTCAGTTTGTATGTACTTCCATGACACAGTGACGTCTATTATACTATTCAAGACATAGTGCTTTCCTTTTAGGGGTGAAGCTTTTTATGGCGTGGCTTGTGCGTCCCCGTTGTGGGTAAGCGCCTCTCGGTGATTCTTCAACCGGCCATACAGGGTGGTACTTGTACTATATAACGAATGCATGTACGCTGAAAAATGGAAATGGTACGACACAAGAGGACGTTATTTTTAAAAAAATGCAATTGATCGAAGGCGAGGTTTATGAAAACAGGATGGACGTCACACGTACGGAAGGAGAGAGACGATCGCGCGACTACGATCGCGTGTTCTTCGGCGGCGCTTTATAGTAATAAAAGCGCCATTTTGGCGCACGCGCATATTCAGAGGCTTGGCGACGGAGGATAGACAAGGATGCTGAGTAGCTTGCGCGCAGGGCGGTGGCAGCTCGTGCTAGAAGAAGGGACCCCGACGTACGGGCACGCGAGGCGAAAACGTGCCGCGAAGCCGTGCGGCGGCGTCACGCAGACCCTGCAGTGCGACAACAGGAGGCCGATGCGACGCGGGATTGGCGTGCGGACCCAGCCATACGTGAAGCTGCACGGAAGCGGCTTGAAGTGGATCTTCAAAATTTATTGAATAAATATATACAGTGTTTGTCACATCTTCGATGATCTAGTGGGCGATAATTATGGATGGTTCACGGTTTAGCGATAAAACCCTCCAGCGCTTCGCCCAAATCAACATCATCGTTCACTACATGGACATGCGGTGCTTTTCTTTTCTTGTCTCTTCTCTCAGTTACGCCACACGCAGGACAAGGTTACACTAAAAGGATCTTCGCTTCTGAAACGCAGTCCTAGTGAGCGTCTTACGAGTTGATGTTCTCGCTGTCACGCCCAAGACAGAGCCTGGTGCCAATGGCTTAAGCCTTGCGATCGTCCAGGTACTCAACAGCAAACAGCGACTGCCATAGCTCGTTGGCGGTAGGGCCAGTGATGCGCCCGGGTTGTGCCCAGGCCTGGAGTGAAGTCGGGCGCCATCCCGGTAGAATTTTAGAAATGACCTGTTGCCTGGTTCCAGAGTACAGCAGGCAGTACCAGATAAGGTGCGCCAGGTCCTGTCGGGGGTCGCTCTGACTGCAGATGCCAATAGTTGGGGTGCCCAGGTCTCGATATCTGTGAAAACGCTGCACAAGG
This sequence comes from Rhipicephalus microplus, assembly GCF_043290135.1. Taxonomy (NCBI): domain Eukaryota; kingdom Metazoa; phylum Arthropoda; class Arachnida; order Ixodida; family Ixodidae; genus Rhipicephalus; species Rhipicephalus microplus. Next base: position 207,953,715 of record NC_134702.1, read on the forward strand.
AAGAGGGTAAGGAGAGTTCCCATCTGTATCTGTCGCAACAATTTCTGTTGCCGCGCGTACCAGCGCTTGAAGGAAGTGGAGGTATATCCGAAGGGTTAGATACATCGAGAAGATAGTTCAACCGGTAGCGCTTTACTTGGGCTGTTGCTTCCATGGCATCGTGCCAATCACTGTGTTAAATTTTTTCTGGTGCGCTGCGCAATATGTGTTCGGGCGGTTTCGACAGCGTGGACAGTAGCCATGCGCGCACCAGTCGATGTGGCCACTCGTTTCATTCTTTATCCATGTGTCACAGAAGCCAATGCAAATCATGCACTTGTTCCCACAGACGACGCACGTAAAAACGTAGTTGTTAACGACGAGAGTGGTAGTGCGATAGAGCTTGCGAGCGCGAAATGCCTCTTGGGAGTCATAAATACTCTGTAGAAAATTTTCTTCTCACTTGGTAAGATCTGAGTGGCGTAATAAGCATGTTTGGCAAAATCAAGGATAGCATATAGTTCGTCCGTAGATGTATAAACAACGCTAAGCGCTATGTGCAGCTTGGTCTCTATTTCGGCGTCCTCTAGGTTGGTCCATGCCCTATATAGCGAACATCGGTGGCTATTCTTGTTGCCCGATGAATGCGTCCACGTACACTATTTAGCAGGGGCTATAGGGGTGGTTGGTATATACAGTTGTTATATACCTACCGCTCAAGAGGAAGGCATATAGCAACTGCAACTTGCCAGTACTTGCCTACGGAGCAGAAACTTGGAGCCTTACAAAGAGGGTTCAGCTTGAATTGAGGGTGACGCAGCGAGCAGTGGAAAGGAAAATAATAGGTGTACCCTTAGGAGATAAGGAGAGATCGGAGTGGATCAGGAAACCAACCGGGGTTAAGGATATAGTTGAAATCAAGAATGGCGAATGAACACTGACAAAGCATCTAGCACGTAGGCAGAATAAACGTTGGTCCTTAAGTGTCACAGACTGAATTCCCAGAGAAATCAAGCGGGTTACGGGGAGAGAAAAGGTTGGGTGGGCAGATGAGATTAAGAAGTTTGTCAGTATGAAGGGGCAGCAGCTAGTACAATACCGAGTCCACTAGCGGGACATGGCAGATGCCTTTGTCCTGCAGCGGACGTAGTCAGGCTGATGATGATGATCATGATGGTGATGATGATGATGGTGATGGTGATGATGATGATGATGGTGGTGGTGGTGGTGGTGGTGGTGGTGGTGGTGGTGGTGGTGGTGAGGGGGGGTTGCTACTGTGTATTTCCTGCGCGTATTTTTCGCGGCTTGGGGCGTGCGCCTGCTTCCTTGCCGAATGTTCCTTTCCCATCTTCTTGAGCAGAGGTTTGGGGTCTGCAATTTGTAAGTGGTACACTCAGCTGAACTTCTATTGGTTGCTCACGTGTGGGACTTAACGGCAACATGGGTAGTCTTTATTAGAGTATCAAAACACATACTAAGTGATGTATTACGCAAAATAAAAGAAAGCTATTTCATTGGTGTGAAAGGCCATCGTTGCCATTGGACAACAAAGCAGTTTGTGCGCAAAAAAAATGTCCCAGATAAAGCCAGAATTCTTACTTAGTGCATATGAAGCTCCCGCAAAATTCCAGTGTCATAGGCACCAACTGCATTTTTGTATGTGTTTGGCTTATTGCATGAAAAGGCAGGCTATTTTAAAATGTAGATTTCTAACAACTTGGCAGTAAAACAGCGCCGCAAACAAGAACAGACGAGACGAGAAGAAGGATTGACTGATATATGGAGTTTAACGTCCCAAAACCATAATATGATTATGAGAGACGCTGTAGTGGTGGGCTCCGGAAATTTCGACCACGTGGGGTTCTTTACGGTGCACCCAAATCTGAGTACACGGGCCTGACAACATTTCCGCCTCCATCGAAAATGCAGCCGCCGCAGCCGGGATTCGAACCCGCAACCTGCGCGTCAGCAGCCGAGTACCTTAGCCACTAGACCACCGCTGCGGGGCACGAGAAGAAGGAGACGTACATGAGTCGTACAGGTTACCACGTGATGCACTGCCCTATCTCGTGTAATTTAAGCTTCCTTCTTCTGTTTATTCAAGTGAAGGCAGCATTTATTATGTGCAAACACTAAATAACTTTGAATTGTTAGTCTGGCTTTTATTACGTGTCCTACTCGCACCGTCTGTTATTGTATCCGGTGCTGTTTTACTACACATACGAATTACCTAGCCCGAAATTGCCTCTTGATAACAACTTGGCTTTTAGACATGGCTACAGTACACTTAAGTACATTTAGGCACAGTACATTTTTTGTTCTCATAAATGCACTTCCATTGAAAAAAAATTATTGAAATTTTGCAAGCGTTCTTGCGAACCTTTTTTTATATCAAAACTTTACATAGACAAAATAGCTATACGCGGAGTTACCAGCAAACTCCATCACATGTATATCTGTGGGCAGATCTCGTTTCAGCGTAAAAAAAAGTTTTTAAAGTTGATGTTCATGTTTATTTGTTGTGTCTTATTCCAGAACGTTATGCAGCAAACACCAGATGCTCACTCTGAACTCTAATTTCACTGTCACGTAAATCGAGCTTTTCTTAAGCCCGGAAGTATCATTTTCATTGGCCCAGCCCTTTTCTGATGAATACGAATCAATATTTCTGGGCATATCTTAAAACGAAACGGAGTGTTTTTCAGTTGTGTGTGTGTGTGTGTGTGTTGTGTGTGTTGTGTGTGTGCGTGTGTGTGTGTGTGTGTGTGTGTGTTTGAGTGTGCGCACGTGTGTCTGTGTGTATGTGCGCTTGTGTCTGAGTGTGCGTGCGTTTCGCTGTGAGGTTGCACTAAGGATTTGTGCTAATGCACGGAGAAACGTACAATAAACGACCGCATTTGCTGTAAATCACCAGTTGTTGAGAATTGCGTAACGATGCCAACAGCAACATATATAACAACAACACCAGAAGCGATAATTAGATATGAAGCGCTGGTTTTCGCGAGGATGGTAGCCCTGGACACTGCTACAATAACTTATAAGCGGATGACACGTGACTATATTTGATGTTAAGTCGATGTGACGGCTCTACGTATGTAGTGTTATAAAATTGGAAAGCCCACAGCTGACGTTTCAGGAACATTGTGGTCTATTTGACCAGCAGTTCTCAGACCTGGCGTGCCTCTGTGGGAAAGCACTTGATATCCACGCTGAATGCTAGGGTTCTATTCCAGCTAGGACAATGACATTTATTGTTAGCGCTCACACGGTTAACGCTGCCTATGTCCTCTTTTTCTTAACAATAAAGCGTTCAAATTGCCTATGCGTGCTGTCACCGTTTCTGGTAGATATAAAATGTCATACACCTGTGGCACATACCCACTGTTTCTTAGGAATGTGTTTGACGACGTGCGCGAAGGGATTGTGAGTGACATCATGCATGTCATGACCAGTAAGTCGTATTTGCCAAAACATTTTACCCTCCCGTAGTACTTCTGGTGCTTCTCTAGTTAAGTGGGTGATCATGATAGCACCGACACGTAAGCGGATAGATAGATATTGGCGTCGTCTGGATTTTTATTACAGGGATAAGGATGGGGAGGTGGTAAGGAAGCGCTACATCGCGGTTGATGGAGGGGGAAGCGATCATGTAACATCCTCATGGCGCGTGCGGCCTGATGGTGTTAGATAGATAGATAGATAGATAGATAGATAGATAGATAGATAGATAGATAGATAGATAGATAGATAGATAGATAGATAGATAGATAGATAGATAGATAGATAGATAGATAGATAGATAGATAGATAGATAGATAGATAGATAGATAGATAGATAGATAGATAGATAGATAGATAGATAGATAGATAGATAGATAGATATGCTCAATGTCGCTGAAGTTCGCCAAAAAATGCTTCGCATTTAAGAGAGAAAACACGATGCTAGGTATGTAGGATCACACAAAACGAGACAAGCACCAGTTGAGTAGAGAGAATAGCTGATTGTGTTCAAGTCCGATTTTATTGCGAGGCATAATTGTTCCATGGTGAGATATCTCAGCACCCCATTTTGAGAATTACACTATTTATTTGTAATAGCAACTTCCCTTTTACGCATAGTATATATATATGAGGAACACCGCAGTGGAGGGTTTCGAAATTTTCTTACATGGGGCTCTTCAAAACGTACCTTAATTTAGGTACACGGGCCGCTACTACTTCGCCTCAATCAAAATGCAACCACGACGACCGGTGTGGCACCCGTGATTTTTCTGTCAGCGGCCGAGCACCATAGTCCCTGCACCACCGCAGGAGCTCTTCGATGGCTCGCGCAAAAGCGTTCATGGTATTTCCGTGTGGCCTGCGTTCTTTGGTGAGTTCTACGTTCCACCGAGTACAGGAGTTCACGGATGAAGTCGTTTGATGGGGCTTTGTCGGAGCGCCCTGGCAATTTACAGAGAGGTGAATAATTTTCTGTATTAATTTGTTGTCTTCCCCAACCTCACAGTTGTATTTCGCATAAACACAAACGTAACGATCTATTTTAAGCAGATATCTTCTGTTTGCATATCTTTGGATTGAGCAGGCAACCACGACTTACCAACGTGCTGTCTAGTTAATGAGGCCAGTTCCACTCACAACCCCTAAATCTGGAGATTCAGATGATTAAAATTTTCAATGCTGCGTTTAAGCATATGAACGCAGAATAAATCAAAATCGTTTCTTAATTTATAGGAGCCCTATTCCTACTGCGAGATTGGGAGCTTTTTTGACTTCATTGTCTTGATAACTAAATGTCCAGCAAACAAAGCAAAAGAGACCATCAGTGCACCAGCCATGACGAAGAAGAGGTCGTCGTAGAAGCCCCACATGTCCCGAAATAAGCCTGCAAAGAAAAGAAACAACAACCGTGAGCTTCACTTGTGGACCGAGTATAAACGTTTTTTAACCTAAGGGTTGAGCGTAATGTGTCAAGCGAATTTTCTTTTCGGGAACGTCATTGAACGCGTCAGCGAGGGTTTGCTATAACTTATAACGTATCATGTACGACAGTTAATATAGCATATAGTCACTACGATCGCAAGGTTGAAGATACTATATTACTTTTGCACATTTGGCATGTTTTGGCGACCATCGGCTATTCATTATATTATGATTTCTCAGTAATATGAAGTGCCTGCTTTCGATTCGGACCATCTCAATGTATTTAATATTCAGCTTATTAGTTTAGAACTTCATCCAGGTAGAATAAGGTCCTTAATATGCTTCGGCTTGCTTATAATTATGAATTTTAAAAACGTTTGTGCCTAGAAGTCTATGTAAATGACTGACTTTGGGCATTAAGGAGGTGAAATATTTATTTAGGCTTACTAGGTCAGTCAATGAGATATCTTCTGTCCTGCTTTTCTGACTGTGCCACTAATATGTTCATTGCTCCTTGAATTTGAGTGGTTACCAAAGCTTCCGCTGGCATCAGTGTTCGGATAATAATTACCGCGCCTTTCGTGTCTATTCACAAAGGCAAAGTAATGAATCTGAGTGAAAGACGTCAGTGACATGTTTGTGCAGTCGTAACCCGCTCACTTCGAAAAAAATATCATAAAATATACAGGGTGTGCTAGCTGCCAAAGACTAAGACGGTGAAGAATTACAGCATCCCAATTATTGCGAAAGCTGAGTAGTTGCGTAGCACAGACACCCCAGCGATTGCAGTTCGTAGAGATCAGGCTGCTGCGTTTACCGAAGTGTCGATGACGGCAGTGTTTGAGGTTGTAATGTATGCAAGATTTCCTCGGTATGAATAAAATGTTGTGAGGTAGATTTTCAAAGTTCTTGTGCGACATATGCGCTCATTTTTACTGCGTTTTATGAACTGCCCATTTGTTACGGCAGTTGAGATACGTGTCCCCTGCAGTGTGTTTCTTCAGATTGCGGTTGTTTCCCCCATCAGATGTATAGCGACGCAGTACCGGCCCAGATTGGGGGGGGGGGGGGACGACATCCACTAACTTGGCGAGGTTGTGGCACCCTCTCTCACTGCACGGGAATCAGTCTAACGTTTTGCCCCGCCGCGGTGGTCTAGTGGCTAAGGTACTCGGCTGCTGACCCGCAGGTCGCGGGTTTGAATGCCGGCTGCGGCGGCTGCATTTCTGATGGAGGCGGAAATGTTGGCACGTGTGCTCAGATTTGGGTGCACGTTAAAGAACCCCAGGTTGTCGAAATTTCCGGAGCCCTCCACTACGGCGTCTCTCATAATTATATGATGGTTTTGGGACGTTATACCCCACAAATCAATCATTGATCAATCAGTCCAACGTTTTCAGACGTTTTGGAGATTTTGGGTTCTATAAAGTGTTGGTTGTTTCTGTGATTGGTATTATTTTAGACCTTTTTTCGTTTATTTTAACCTGGTTTTGAGCATTGCCAGTCTTGTTGCCTGTATTGAGCGCTTTACTGCGATTGTGATCACGCCGCATGTGATGTATGGATGGATGGCAAGACAAGCCTATGAAGGGATCCGCACCTAAAAGAGAATAGCAAAGGAAACCTATCATATACACAACAGCTGCAACAGTGATTGTAAACGTGCCTATGGGAGATATCTGAGCGGGAGATACATATCAGCCAAAAAGGGAGGACGTCAGGACCGCACATTAGATAATTTTAGTTTAGCGTTAGTGGGATAGCGAGAGTTACAGGAATGGTGATACTGTGCCACAAGCGTTCATTGCAGACAGCAAGTTTAAATATAGCGGTGTAGTGAATTCATGACCGAGCTGTGACTGCAGCGTGACCTACCAGACGATGAATGCTTGAAAAAATTAAAATAAAAAACTGAAAATGCTCGCTTGTATCTCTGCATGCGACTTTTCATATATTAGTAAAGGTAAATAAAGAAAATGCGCACCAGAAGCGAAACCCTATATGCTGCTGATCTATTTATACTGACATTCTTGTTAGGACTAGGGCCGTTCAAATTAGAAAATGTTCTCACAAACTCCAATTACTTATGAAAATTTGGTGGCTGAATCTGCAAGCGAATTCCTTTAACACCGTCCTTGAAAATCCTTCAAAAGCAACGCCAACTTAGTTCGATGCGGCCGTGAACCCATATAATATTTACGTGTCCTACGTAAACCACCCAAGCGCGGTTGCGCTAAATCTGACAAAATAGTGTTTCTAATATAAATGCTACGGTTTGTCTAGTGCATGGCTCATGCGTATTTTGTTCCCGCTAATCCACTAAGTTCGTTAAACTATTACTGCTTATTTGTGACTGACTCATCACTGACTAACAACTGGAGATTTAAGATCACATCAGCGCACCGCGCCTGACCATCCTTTGGGACCCTAGGTGTCAGTGGCGTAAGCCCACGCCAGGGAAGCTGAATACGGCGACCTCCGGATGTGAGGTCGCTGTCACGCGAACCAACAAACGCCCTCCACTGCTGCCTTACAACGAAACGTTAAAGCCTGTTTCTGAAACCGCCAACAGAACGTCCACTGCCATTACCGTTTCAGTCGACTGTTATCCGGCGACTGCGCTTGTCGACACGGGATCTGATTATTTAGTGATGAGTGCTTCATTGGCCACCCGTCTACACAAGGTGCAGACAGCGTGGTACGGCCCTCAACTAATCACCGCTGGGGGACACCTCGTATACCCTATGAAAAGGTGCACCGCCGGGCTGGAGATTTCTGCGTCGGCTTTTGTGGCGTCATTCATTGTACTGCCCAACTGTTCTCGGCCGATCATTTGGGCATGGGTATTCTGCAAATATATGGAGCGATAATTAATCTGCGTGATTTTTTTGTCAGTTTCGCCAGCTGTGTTTCCCCAGGTTTCAAGATCAATAACGAACATCGTGGCGTGGCCTTACGCGTAGTCGATGATTGTGTCAGGATGCCATCTCGCAGCAGTATCTTCGTGCTTGTTGAGTGTTTACTGGGACAGTCAGTTACGAACATCGCCGGAGGTAACCTCACGTTATTGCTTGATCGGGAAATTGTCATTGATTGAAGTTTCGTTCAACTCCGAAATGACCAGACTGCGTTTTTAGTTATGAACTTCAGTGGCGAATACAGGCATTTAGCGAAACGTACACCCATACCTTACTATACGTACTACGAAACGTACAACCGTAGGGATTGGACGAGATGGACGCCTTCCCTCTGATTACGACCATGTCGACTGAGAACAGCTGTGAAATTTACGTGACCAGTCGCCTCAACGTTAATCACCAGTTAGAACAGCCTAAGAGGGCAAGGCTCCTCAGTCTCCTCTCATCATTTAGTGACTGTTTAGCCACAACGTCGAGAGGCTGGCAGACCCCTCTAATGAAGGACAGAATCATCACTGAGCCCAACTTCCGACTCATGCGCCAACATGCTTACCGCGAATCGCAGAAAGAGCAAGATGTCATCCGTCATCAGGTGAAACAAATGCTCGACGACGACGTAATTCAACCATTGACGAGTCCTTGGGCGTCACCAGCTGTTCTGGTTAAAAAACATAATTCACTACGATTCTGCGTAGACTACTGCAAACTGAACAAGATAACAAAAAATTGTATATCCTCTTCTACGCATCGACGACTCCTTTGATCGCCTGCGACACGCCTGTTACTTCTCCTCCATTGATCTCCGTAGCAGATATTAGCAGATTCAAGTAGATGAACGGGACCAAGAAAAAACAGCGTTTATAACACCTGACGGTCTCTATGAAGTTGGAGTTCTCCCTTTTGGCTTGTGCTTCACTCTAACCATATTTTAACAATTTATGGGCACAGTTCTATCTGACTTCAAGTGGCACTCGTGCTTAGTGTGCTTAGACGACACAGTCGTCTTCTCTGCGACTTTTGAACAGCACATTGAGCCGCTTGAGGCGGCTCTTCTGGCTATTCGCACCGCCGACCTGTCTTTGAAACCGGGAAAGTGTTCTTTTGGATATGAGGAACTCAAATTTTCTGGCCATAATCTCAGCAGCAGTGGTGTTCACCCAAACCCTGAGAAGTAGAAGGCTATAGCAGTTGCTTTACTCTCGATACCAAAGACAAAGCTTGGTGTACGCCGCTTTCTGAGCCTTTGTGCTTAATACCGCCGCTTTGTGCCAAGTTTTGTTGAAGATCACTGACCCTCTACAAACACTCGTCGAAGACGACGTCGCTTTCGTCTGTGGTCCCAAAGAAACCGACGCTTTTCGCGACCTTAAGCAACGCCTACAAACGCCGCCGATCCTTGGTCACTTCGACACCAAAGCAGCACAGAAGTCCTCACTGACGCGAGTAACCTTGGCCTCGAAGCTATTCTCGTGCAATATCAAGATGGCGTGGAACGCGTCATTACCTACGCTAGCCGCACGTTGTCATCTGTGGAGAAGAACAACTCGACGACTGAAAAGAGTGTCTGGCGGTTGTATGGATCATAACGAAATTCAGGCTCTACTTGTACGGACGCCCTTTCCGAATCGTCAGTGACCACCAATCTCTTTGCTGGCTAGCCAATCTTAAAGATCCTTCGGGCCGTCTTGCAAAATGGAGCCTTCGGTTACAAGAATTCGATGTAACGGCGGTTTGCAAGTATCGCCGGGAACACACCGACGCTGACTGTCTTTCCCGCGCACCCGTCGATATCGCTGCAGAAGGAAAGAATGAAGACTACTGTTCTCGCATCCATAACTGTGGCTGAGCGGTAACGCAAAGACTTGAAACTGCAATCACAGATCGAATACCTGGAGGGACGTAGCCCAGAATCCCCGCGTCAGTTTGCACGTGACTTTGTCATCTTTCTGTCTACGCCAGGACATCCTCTACAAGCGCAACTTTCATCCAACAAAAACTGTTTATTTTCTCGTCGTTTCTACTGCTCTCCGCGATGGTATTTTGCGTGCTTGTCATGACGAGCCTTCGTTAGGACATCTTGGCTCTGCGCGAACTCTAGCGTGGATTAAGGGCAAATACTACTGGCGGAAACTTACGAAAGCCGCCCGGCAGTACGTCAAGACATGCACATTATGCCAGTGCTGCAAAAAGTCAACGACGAAACCAGCCGGTCTGTTTCAGCTTTTACGACCCCCTAACGCACCTTTTGAAAAGGTCAGGATGGATTTACTTGGCCCATTTTCTAAGTCTACGGCTGGTAACCACTGGATTGTGGCAGCCACCGACCACTTGACCAGATACTGCGAAACACAAGCCGCCCAGCGAGCAACTGCTTCCGACGTGACTAACTTGTTTATCAAGAACATCGTTCTCGGCCACGGTGCTCCCGCTGTCGTTATCACAGGTCGTGGTACTGCTTTTATGGCGCAGTTGTTCCAAAAGATCCTGTTGCTGAGCGGAACGATGCACCGAACAGCAACTGCGTATCACCCACAGACTAACGGGTTAACCGAACACCTCTTTATAAAACGATTGCAGGTATGCTTTCAACATATGTCACCAAGGATAGAGAAAACCACCAGCTTCGCTCATTTTCATCTAGTTTACGGCCGCGGCGTCACCGCAATGCTTGACATCATGCTGCAACCAACTGTGCCGGACATGGATACCCCGGATGCATATGTCTTTGTTCAGCGTGCCGAAGACGCCCGGCACCATGCGCGCTTTCGCATTTTATCGCGGCAAAATCAAGATGCTCACCGGTACAACATCCACCACAGAGTAGAACCACCGCAGATATACGAACCAGCTGACCTGGTCTGGGTTTCAACAAGGGCGCTCAAAGAAATTATGTCGGTACTTCGGACCCTACCGAGTTCTTCATCACCTCGGGGAATTCAACTATGAAGTTGCCCCAGCAGACACATGCACCGTTCTCGCAGACCACGCTAATCAGAAGTGGTTTCCGTTTCCAGGATCAAGCCCTACTATTTGCATTGACTTCAAGTTACGAACTTTGTGATGTGGCACTTCCCTTCAAAGCAATTGTACACTTTTTTCTCGCTTCTTTTTTTTCAACTCGCCCTTTTTCTTCTGTTTTCCAGAGCCGCGTCAGTTATGCGATCCTTCTTTTCTTTTCTTTTCTTGGGGGAGAGGGTAGTGCCACGCTGTGTCGATGGCAGAAGAAGAGAGCGAAGAAGTTGGTGGCTGCTGTGGCGGAGTAAACAGTCGTTCACTTCAAGTTCCTGTCTATCCTTTTTTCTCGCGACAATATAGATGAAGTCTTTGATCCTACATCTATAAAATCCGACGAGCTGTACCAAAGATCAGACTTCAACGACGAAGGTTGCTTTCGAAGCTTCAGTTCTCATGTGAACGCTATTTCGTTTTCTGGGCACAGTTTTCCCCTATAAAGTGCTTCACCTTTGCCTGCTTAATTAGTATTTCACTGCGGCACAAGCACCCGAGAACACAATGCAATGCGCTTCCTCCCCATAACAATATTGTTACGATGAAATGAATTTGTTTACAAGGTGAAAATTCAGAAATGCGTAGCAAAGCGCAAGAGACAAGAAGGTCATCTCCACATCGGCTCACTGCTCGCGCGCCCTTCTACCTCCTCGTCTTCGCTTCGGTGAACCCCTACAGCATGACAATTTTATTCACAATAATAACACAGGTTTGATTAGTCTTGGGGTTTCACGTCCCAAAACCAAGTTATGCTTGTGAGAGACGCCGTAGAGCAGTACTCCAGAAAAATCACAACATATCCACGAGGTGAATGATGAAGAGTGGGGCGAAGCAGGCGGATGGATGAATGGACGCATGGACAGGAGCCCAGACGCACGGACGGACGCACGGAAGCACAGATGGACGCTTCGCCCACTCATCATAATTCACTACGTGTATATGCTGTGACACCGTTTGAAACCTTGAAACTGGCTACCACTATGACGACGAAGACACGGTATGTCTGTCTGCACGTCCGTCCATCCGTCGATCTAGTGAACACTACATTACCATCATCTCGCATCTTTTCATGATATATTTCTCATGTACAAGTACCACCATCTAGCGGACATTCTAAAGTATGAAAGAGAAGTGGCTAGTACAACGACGGCACGGGACATACTACCCATGGCGTAGGAAGCTTCGGCCCTAGAACTTTTATCACCTGGGATTCTTTAACGTGCACCTACATCTAAGTAGACTGGCGTCGTGCATTTTCGCCTGCATCGTGAAGGTGGCCGCCGAAGCCGGTATGCGATGCTGTGACCTCCGGGTCATTAAATTTTTGCATTTACGAGTGCGATATAGCTTTTCTTATTCAAGTTCTTAATTCAAGGCTTTTTTATTATGGAGAGGTCTCAATATGCAGTGTCCGACGTCTCAAAGGCAGTGCGGACACGCTGGTGTCTTTCAAGCTTGCATGGCTTCATATGTTCGTCTGTCTCTTCCAAGCTGCGTACCCTGTACATCTGCAGTCTAATTATAAGTGATTTCCATAATCAAATGCACATTGACAAGATATCGTCGTTGCGCCGGTGCACTACTGGCACATTCGAACTGCAACACTTACGCGTGCATCTGCGTCCCTCATAATCATATCGAGGCTTCGGCAAGCAAAACCATGACATGCATGTATTTTAAATCGACGGTTTTAGATCGTATAGTAATCTCACCATTTGGCCGTTAAGCAACTTCTTAAAGCAGGAGAAGTGAGCGCATTATTTCCTTCCGGGCGTTTATCGTCTTTGCGGCACCATTCATGACACGAGCAGTGTGCTCACGTGACCTCAATACCTAATGAGCTCTCGACTGGTCAATATACGAACGATATTTGTTGTGAATTGATTCGTACCTTGAAGTGCGAATCGATTGAAGTGCGCTCTCTCGCATGACTATCATGCTCGATAAACTGATTGCACTTCAATTTTTTTTGCATTTGTTACTGCGCAAGCTGAAATAACAGCATGATGTCGAAATCCTGACTGGCTCAACACTTTGTGTTGACTTTCTGCGTGTTTTCTGATTTCATTGGTTTGTGGAGTTTAACGTCCCATACCATGATATCATTATGAGAGACGCCGTAGTGGAGGGCTTCAAAAGTTTTGACCCCCTGGGGTTCTTTAACTTGAACCCAAATCTGAGGAAACGGGCCTACAACATGTCCGCCTCTATTGTAAATACAGCCGCCGCATCCGGAATTCGATCCCGTGACCTGCGAGTCAGCAGCCGAGTACCTTAACCACTAGATCACAACGGTGGGGCTTTGTGTTTTCTGAAAAAAAACAAGTGGCGAGAAAGTGTTAGCGCTTGTAGGAATCGCAGTGAAGGTGAGAAGTTACTGTAGTCTCTTTCAACTAGGTGATCCGAAAACGGTCAGGAAGGAAGATGGAAGGAAGGAAGGAAGATGTCAGATGTAAGATGGAAAGTTACATTGAAAAAATCCGCAAACGGGGGTTGTGTTCTCGAGCCGCCGTTTTGAAGTGTCAACGTGCCTACTTCAAGGCTAGAGCTGGTCTTGAAGAAGACGAGTCCACTCGTCGAAACGGGGCCTCCAGCACACAACCCCTGTTTACGGATACTTCCACCTTTGACCTCGGTGTGGTTTAAGGGTCTCTCAAGGGGTCATATGGTAGACAGGGTTATAAATAGCTTCAAAACATTTCCTACATGAGGGTTGGCCACCTCCGGCATGCAGGGCAGTATTGCCCGTTTTCCGCCATGACATTAGAGGCAGGCTTTTCCTACCCATGCCACTTCCTAGCCGAAGGCTGACGTGGCAGTATTGGCTTCAAACAGTGTGTATTTTGTAACTTGTATTTGCAAAGTGGAACTTTCTGCCATGCATGCGGAAACAACGCGTGATACCTATTTGTTTCTTCTCATTTCTTCTTGTTTTTTTTTAATTTGTTGTTTTAGGGGCGAAGCTCCTTAGGGCGTGGGCTGTGCGTCCCCTGTAGCCTGTATGTAGCCACCTCTAGTTTAGTTCTTGCAGTGTTCACTAGATGGCGGTACCGTCCCCTGTATGTAACCACCTCTAGTTTAGTTCTTGCAGTGTTCACTAGATGGCGGTACCGTCTCCTGTATGTAGCCACGTCTCGTTTAGTTCTTGTAGTGTTTACTAGATGGTGGTACTTGTAGCTGATGATGAAACGATGCAAGATGTTATAAACTAGAAAGCGGTACTTGTAGTTGATGAAAGACGCGAGATCTTATAAAATAGGAATGATGTCACATATGGCGCGTGTCATTGGTTGAAGGCAATCGTTCGATTTAGTGCGGCGACGTACGCTAGGGGGAGCGATGTAATAAAATCGAGTGGGCAAAATGTACAGATGATTCATGGTTTACCAGGTTTACCTCCGGAGCTTCGCCCACTCATCATCATTCACTTCGTGGATATGGCGAAATTTTTGTCAATTCGCGCAGCCCCTGCTACGCTGGCTTCATGCAACTCAACCCTACACCTCAAAATATTGGCCACCGCTGCCCTAGATTAACATCATTTTTGCAAAAAAATATATCCTATGCAAAACTACAATACTCTTTCATGTCATCATTTCCAGTGTAGTTTCTTTCTTCGTTCCAACGTCCTTAAAAAGCTTTTGTTTTGAGTAATAACACGAGTACAACCGAATGTCATGTGTTTGCTTTTCAGCCTGTCGTGTACCTACCTCGTTCAGTACTAATTTGGGAGAAGAAAGACGTTTTGCCGTGAGCGTTCTCGGAGAACGTTTACGCAAAATCTACTGATGCATCGAGAACTCGGTTAGTGTCAGAGAAGTGCAATTATTTCAGCTTCCTTACCTGCACCACCTTAATATAGTTTTCCGGCTTAGCAAGTCGACAGATGCGAACGGCGCTAGAGAAGCAAAGCTTATGAAAAGGTATGGAGCTTAACTCGGCTAAGTCCAGTTTGCTACCCTACACGTGGGAGAGGATAATGAGAGAGTACAAGAAATAAAAAGAGAGGAGGAGATGGGCATTGCACGCCACATACACACCACATTCTCAAAATGTGTTCAACTGCAACAGACATCTGTACCTTGCAGCAGGGGCATAGGCAGAAATTTTTTTGGGAAGGGGGAAACATTTTCAACCTGATGCAGGGGCCCGACAGGGATGTTGGTCGAGCTCTATTTTGTGCGCTGGAAGGGTTGGGGCACAGGCCCAGTGCCATACCCTGGTTACGCCGCTGCCACATTTTTAGCGGCTTGAGGTGTACACACCCTCCTAAAAACATTTTAGCAAAGCTCATACGCTTTTAAGGTCGGCGAAATGATATTTACCTATTAGGGTGGGTGTCGTGAACGACCCTACTGCCGCAGCGGCAGACATGAAGCCTAGAGCGATAGGCAGGTTGTCTTCTCCAGCTGCAGTAGACAAACTTTCCGAGAGGCCAACATTGATATAACCGCAAGGTAGACCCAAGGCCAGCGCGATGATCCAAAAGTCTATCTTCTTTGTTAGAAGCGTTAGGCTAGCGGCGAGCACCGAGGCTACGAGGTATGAGCTGGCCAAAAGCACAGGAGTTGAGAGTACGTTGCAGTCACTAAGGAGTGGGATGACAAGCCTACACAAAGCGTCTGTCACCGAGAAAAAATTGAGTACATGGAATGCGTCACCTTGGTCCACTCCGCTATCTACACAATAGTCTACGATCACTGTAAGGTATGTATCCAGGAAAAAGCAGTAAGCCCAGAAAGAATACGCGATCATATAAAATTGAGGTGTTCTGGCCACATGTGCAGCGCTTTTACAAATAGTCGTCCATCTTGACAACCATGAGCCTGTTTCGATTGAACTTCGCCTCTGAAAGTCATTTAGTTTCACGGGATCGACTTCCGCGCTTTTTCTGAACGGAATCAGTGCTGGAAGTGAAGACGTCATTATGTCATGAAGCTGTCCAAGGCTTTTTTGACTAAGCGTATTTGTCTTGCATGGCCATGTCCCAAATTGCGGATCGCTTGACCTTGGGCGAGAACTTGAGATTCCAAATGCAGTATTGCTGTTAATACCGTCTTTTATTATCCTGCTCGTTTCCGTTCCTCCCACGCCAGGGATCCTAAAGGATTTGCTGCTCCTCAGAATAGAACTGCGGCGTAAGTGGTCGTCTGAATTGCTTCGCGAGAGACTTTCCACACTTTGGCAAATTGTGGGTGGGGAGCCGTCTTTGTCGGTGTGATGCGCTCTTGACGATGGCGATAATTTGGACTTTGTCGTTGATACATTGGTCTCCGACTGTCGCCACGTTTCTTCTGTGGAACGGCGAAGGCCAGTGCGAAGCAGGAGTCCGAGTACAGGAATGTTAAGCATGTATGCTCCCGTGAGCAGGAGTGTGCCGCGTAGTCCGTGCTCCTCGAGAGTGTAGTTGAATATTGCGGGAAATATGAATGACGCCGCAGGAGCCCCTGTCATCACGACACCCAGTGCGAGTCCTCGCCATGACGAGAAGTAGTCCGCGAGACCGACCACGCTGCAATTGAAGATTATTCCTTGTCCAGTACCTGCAAAAGACAAGAACTTGCCATAAGAACTACTGCACCGTCTGCTTGCTGCAGGATGTAGAAGAATGAGGGAATATCACTTCATTGTGAGCGATCTGTAGTTATGCATGACAGCGCATTATTTCCACAATAACGTGTTTATCATTTCTGGCCGTGGTTTTTTTTTACTTTTTTAGTCAATTCGCGCAATATGTGCACCACGTGCTCCTGTTTGACCTCTGTGAAGCAGCCCATTGAAGAGTGAGGTGGCCAGGTTTTCTTCAATCTACTCAATGCGGCTTTTTATACCTGGTAATCCCCGCAACTTTCTTCTGAGTAAACTCGAATGTAAGTCATGCATGAGTTCGCATGTTTTCGGAAAGTACCACTAATCTAGAATGTTAGAAGCAAAGAGAGAGAGAGAGAGAGAGAAAGATGTGAATAATTCCTTTTCTAAGTATGACGACGCGTGAATTTGCATCATGACAATGGTACTCTCCTGCTTGTAACAGCACATTCCACAATTTTTGTACAATTTGCATTAAATGATATTCACGTTCTGTACGCATGACCTGTTTTGATTTGCTTGGTGCCGGAAGCTACGTATGCATAGAAACATACTCGATTCTACGGAGACGAGGAGACGCAAGGGGGGTACGAGCCCCCCTCCGATCCCCACCGAACAAAGTTTGCGGATTGTAAGGCTTCCTTTTTCCCCTTTTGATATTACTTATTGCCGGCTACATGCTGGGAAATGAAGAACTGAGGCACAACTTTCTTTCCACATAGAAATCAGGTAATCCTGTCATTACATTTGCCCTACAATTCTGCTGTGGGCAATGTCCACCGCGTTTACGTCCTCGGCGGTGCAAGCTGCGGGGGCTACCTGTGCGACACTTTCACGTTCGCGCTGCAGCATTTCGGAGGAGGCTGCCGCTGAACAGAGGCTTTATAACGCTACAGCATTCTGCCATGCTTTCATGTTGCTTTGCGTGGCTTGAAATTGACATAATCGGAGACGCAAATATGGGCGAAAACCAGAAACATTTTATTAACCAATCAAACTCTCTTCTCGTTTGAGGAAAATCAGTTTTATTTCATCGAATGTGAGTAGCGACGCGGCTGCTTAATATAGTTGCTGTGAGTTGATGAGTGGGCAGACGTGCTGACTGTGTCGGTTTGGCCGAGTCAGAAGAGCTAAAAAAAAGGAAGGGGGGGGCTTTGCGTTTTAGTGTCTAATTTATTTGCTTTTCTTTCCTTGTTATAAGGTAGCAATCGCAACGTCTTGTAACAAGGGGATAAAGGGCACATTTTGAAGCAGCTTTTCGCGCAGCTTGATCTGCTGGATCAGGAGTATGATCAGGTTCCACGGTTTTCAGGACTACGAATTTTTAGAATGGTGACATGCGAATACTTGCCTCTGCTAATAATAATGCTTATTTAAGTCTCAACAAGGATGAGTTGACTGACTTGCATGCGTGCACAAACAGCTCAACATCGTTAGGCTACAACTAAACAAATTTGATGCATACGCTCACGCATCCATTTCGCCAGCTGCTACAAGTAGCCTCTACCATTGTGCTTGGCGGGCCTTCTTGTCTAATGATCAGAATTAGTCACTCTGCAGCTATTTTAAGTACGTTTATGCATTGTTCAGCATAGCAACGCGCTTTTTAGTCTCTGCGTGCAATCTTCACTCTACCGCCGAGTCGTCGGAGATTTGCGACGTCGTGAAACAAGCAGGTGACTTTATGGCACGCCCAATTTTTCTGAGAATAGCGACGGACGAATGACCTACACTATGCCATATTTAAATTCAAACAACACGGCTCATGCACACAGAAGCTGCTGTGTGCATGACGCAGAAAGTTTGAGCAATCATAACAACTAACGACCTAAATGGAAGGAAAACTATGTGGGCTAGTTGAACATCATAATCGTCCACACTTCTTCAGCGAGAAACATGAGACTGCATTACTTGTATAGCATATTCACCCGCGAACACTGTCCAAATAAATACAAGCCACACTAGTGCATATTTTGTGCAAAGAAATAACGAGGCAAAGGATCATGATGAAACGGTGTGCTGTCAATCGCAAGAGGGCAACAAAGGTTACCTGATGTATATATTCCTAGTCATTCACTACCTACGTGAAAGCCTTCTGGATGTGATTTTCATTTAAAGAAAGCTGTTCAAACTGCATTCGAAGAAACCAAATTCTACCAATTATCCAGTTCAATGAACAAATTTTCATTTACCGGCAGTTACCCTTATAGGGTTAAAGGCTGCGATCAACTCGAATAAAAGAAGTTTTGATGGCTCTATTTACGAAGTTTTTTTTTGCAGAAACGATTGAGCCAATACAACTATTCAGGTAATTTTTTTTTACGCAAATGGTTTTTTTTTTGCTGGTGCGTGCTGTAACTCAACACAATTAAAATGGCCAAGGCATGGTCACCCAACAATTTTCGTTTTTCAGGAAAAACTAGAGGCAGGCGGTCTATAGGTCGTAAAAGAACATTTTGGGCAAAAACAAGCCTGATGAGTGGCCGGGTGTAAACACCGCCCATCGCAGGCGACTGCCATTTTTCTATGGCGCGTGTGTCATCATGACGTGAAAGCAGTGCAGCCATCGCCTTCTGCTGAATTTCCAGCCGTTTCAAACTGTTTCATTTCAATTCAAAGCTGAAGTAAGCAAAAAACATCTCAATTTGAAGCACTCGCTGACATGAACCAATATCATTTGCCGTAATACAGCTGCTCGCTCAGCCAACACCTTGTAACGTCATGGTTCGAGAGTGCATCAGTGTAGCCCGACTCACAGGCCAATGGCGTACTTATAATAATAATGAATTCTAAGTCGAGTGCTTTTGTCAAATGAGCTGAAACGTTGCTACCTTATTTGTGAATGTGAAACGATTAACCAACTTAACACGCAATATGATCAAACTTTGGGTACCATAGTTCTTTTAAATGATTGAGCCAAACTATTCATGGCATTACTTTTTATTTTGATGAGGTTGCTCGGCACAGTCGACCGCTATTTTTCACATGAAATGCCTTTCAGTGGCGACGGCTTGTTGCTTCTGAATATACTCCCACAGTAACGCAGCAATCGCTTTCTTAATTTATTTGTCTAGGCGACATATGACACTGACGAACTTGCCGTGCTTGGTGGCACGTTGACTGCCCTCATTCTCCCTGTGTTTGAATATTGGGAGCCTTTTGTAGCCTCACGCAGTCACGTATGTGTATACCACATCTCTATAGCCCGGAAATGGGAGAAATTCATGCTCGGGCATCAATACTTCCCGGTCTTTATAAACGTTTCAACTTGTTCTCTGAACCATTGTTTAAATATTTACGCGTGGTCCTTTAAACAACATTTTTTCACTTTTTTGCATTTGCTCTCAATTACTACGCGGGGGATGGTGCTATAAAAGGGTATCAAAACGGCGTAAATGTCGTAAATTTATTTTTTATAAAGCTGAGCCTTCGACCAGAAAATGTTTTCAAAAATATGATTGACAGACATGAGAACACTTGAAGAATATCAGACAGTAATAAACCTCGATGTTGCGCCAAACGCTCTTATTACACTGCGTGAACATCCGTATTTCGCATTTACTAGGCTTCGAGTCAACCCCTCAATGATATCTTCCTTCTGATCACTATAAAAATGGCTCCTTGGACGCCACCACACATCAAACAGGCAACTAAGTTGCTGAAGCGTTGTTGTCTATAGGCTTTGACAGAGCATCTCTGACTGAGGCAGATGGCACTAAGATACTATACATACTCTGAGTCAAGTGATTGAGCTTGACAACCCTGCCGCATCCGTTCTTTCATACAAGGGCTTGTACCTATTATCATCACTGAAACACTGTTGTTAGATGTTTTATTGGCTTGCCATCAAGAAGTCCATGTGTGAACGACGAGAGTTCATGCGGCATCGAACTGATCAGAATGGGAAATCGATATTGAGATTGAACTTTTGTTTTCAGTAGCACCAGATGCGGCTGATATATTGGCCTTCCCGCGATGGCCCACGTGCTCGTGAAAGACGGATGAATCGGAAAATGTCGTTCATGACTGAACTGATAAGCTGTTTATTCCTGCATACGGCACAAGGCAAAAAATAATGCGACTTGTTTGAACCCGAAAGTACGCTGGCAACCGGTCTTTATACTTGTTCACACCCACTCTATTTTGTTCTATTGCTGCATTTCTAAAGCGAAGCTATCTTGCTATATAAATTATCTGGTACCTATTATGCTCTGTATATTACCTATCGTCTATCAAAGAGAATGGCAGCTGCGGTAGCTCAACTGGCAGAGAATTTCACGCGTTATCGGCCGGTTTTCGGTTTGGTCCTTGCAAGCGGCTAGTGGTATTTTCGTCTATGGCAATTTGGTTACAATTTCATGATATTTACAATATTACAGTTGGACCTGTATTTTCCTCTAAATGCGCATATATATTCTTTCTTTTCATTACGCTGTACATAAAAAAAGGAAATGAACCCTGACCGATTCCCTTCCAACATTTTTTCCGTGAAAGATGATTTTTTTCGAAACGCTTAGAGAAAGATTGACTACAGAAATAATCCACTTGACAAATAGAATGCCAGTATGTGGGACAATTGCTGCTTTTTCATTCTCTTCTTACTTCATTAAAAGCATTATGATTGAATATTGTGCTCAGGCAACTATGAAGAACTTCCGGACCTAACACGTGGCGTGAAAGCGAAGTGGGCGCTTTATATATGGATCTGCCACCTAGAGTTTTCGCCAAGCAGTAATGACAGTAGCAGGACCACGGCAGATTTCTAAAACATACTCATAATGTAATATCGGGAGACACTATTAGTTCAACGCCTTCAGTTAATGTTCTGGAATCTTTGGAAGTAACAGCGCAAAGTCAGAGACCAGATATTAAGGCAGTGTAAATTCGCAATGAAACACATAGGTGGGGAGTTCACCAATGCAATGTTTGCAAAACATCCATCGAAAATAGTTGTCAATGTCACTAAATGAGGGAGCAGTCGTTAAATTCTTGCATTATTCAAATACACAGCTGAAACTATGAATATGTAAAAGAAATGTGATAAATACCACGCAGCATGCGACGCAACAAGAAATGACATATTAAATGTCATAAGAAATAGGAAGACAGCACAGTTAAATAGAGCACAAAAATTCGCCAGATGCCATGTCTTGCCAAAGTTTCATTTATTCAAAATGTTCAACTAGTAACCACCATGATAGATCCTCCTCTTTGAGCCAAAAATTACGATTTCTATGGACGTCAAGAACGATGCCAAACCCCATCATCACTTTAAGACGCCCCCTAAGACGTCGTCGTGCCGCCATGTATTGCCCAAAATTTATGACGTCATCATGACGTTACATAACATGACATCAAAAGATCACGCGATCGCATGCCATCGCCACTTGGTCAAACTTGCGCCGACAACGGAGGCAGTTTGAAACAAGCTCGGCTGCAGAATTTTCGCAATGTCTACAATCGTCGAGGCCGCACTGGACCACGTTAGCTGCAGAAAGCAATTAGAATGGGCGGGGTACGATTGATACACCGTTTGAAAAAAGTAGAGCGAATTGGATCGCGCCTTTGAATCGTCTTCGGGGAATGCATTGAAGCCCCTGGAAGTTTGTTTGTTTTAGTTATCATTACATGGTGTTCTGATTGCCTGCTTAAGGGATACAGTTGTGACCTCGTAGACGTGGGGCTACACTTGGACTTGCACATTAACAGCAACATATACAAAGAAATATTGGGCGTTAATAGAGGCCGGCTACCTTTTATGCGGGCGCCAAACACGATAGTAATGATGTTAGTCTAGTCACAGACGTGTGCTTCGTCACCCGCAATGCGCTGCACTTACGCACGCGCTCTGACGATCACACACGGAAACAACCCTCTTTCCTCTTTATGCGAGAGTTCACAGGGCGCTACGGAACGTCATAATCTAGAGGTCACCTCAGTCGATTACTGCGACGCAATGGTAGTGGAGCCTAGACGCGCGGAAAAGCTGTTCCTGCTTCCTGCGCTGGTCCCTGGATGGGCAAAGAAGGCACCTCCTGTTGCCCGGAGCTTCGCTGGATCATTTCTGACGCAGGCGCTGATCGGAGGTCTCCGAGGCCTGCGTCTAATCACATCAAGGACCCGTGTGGTACCACTAAAGGTGCTGTGTCTGATTGATTGATTTGTGGGGTTTAACGTCCCAAAACCACCATATGATTATGAGAGACGCCGTAGTGGAGTGCTCCGGAAATTTCGACCACCTGGGGTTCTTTAACGTGCACCCAAATCTGAGCCCACGGGCCTACAACATTTCCGCCTCCATCGGAAATGCAGCCGCCGCAGCCGGGAATCGAGCCCGCGACCTGCGGGTCAGCAGCCGAGTACCTTAGCCACTAGACCACTGCGGCGGTGCAAAGGTGCTGTGTCTAGTTTGTTGTAGGCTTCAGTCAGCCAAATATCAGGCGTCGACTTCTTCAGTAGACTGCGAGGTCATAGGTTGTCTGCATGAACATACCACTCTTCGCTTCCCGTATGGACCAAACAGATGGAAATACTGACGCGCCCGAGCACGATTGCTTCCAGCCAATTTTTCTGACCCGGCCTTGAGCCATTCACAAAAAGAAGCTATCTTTCCACGAATTCTCGCCATTTTCCTCGGGTTTCCTTTGCCGTATCATTCCTCCTGTCTAACGTCTCTCACATTCGTTGTTCAAGTTCGGCGTGTAGAAGGCTTAGCCATGTCCGAGGCTTCCGCGACATAAAAACAGCAGGGCTGGTGTTTCCCCTTTTGTTCCAGTTGGCGCATTCCTGCACGTGAAGATGAATTGACCAATACGATGGTGGAGTGACTACGGTTCACCAGTTTGTTTTTCCTCTAAAACTTGTTTTGCGAGGTGTCACTTTAATGTTTGCACACAACGCTCAGTAGTGGCATTCAAGGCAGGTTGGTAGGGAGGCGGCTTTGTATGGCGAATTCCATTTCGTTTCAAGAAGATCTCAAAGCAGGCCGAAGTAAACTGGGGACTATTGTCCGTTACTATTTCTTCAAGAAAACTGTAGACAGCAAGCAATGAACAGCTTTTTTACCATCTTTTCAGTGTTACTTGTGTTCATAGCAAAAGCTTTCGGGTGCTTCGAATGAGCGTCCACCAACACAAACCACTATTGATCCCGATAGGCAAAGTAGAAATGCACTCGCTGCCACCTGCGTACAGGCTATCCGCAAGATAACAGTGGTACTCTTGATGCTGAATTTTGTGTCATTGACGAGTGAAGCAGGCAGTCAGCGTTTTATCGATGCCTTGAGTTAAGCCAGGCCACCATACGTGGCTTTGTTGCAGCCGTTCATTTCCATTTAGCTTTCTTGCTTACGAGGTGGTACAGTGCCTCTGTTTTGACTTGTTTGGAACAAACTTGCCATAAACATTTACCAGCCCGAGGATCAATCGGAGCCTTTGCCTGTTTTCAGGTGTTGGTGCTTCCTTAGTTGCCTGCTTCTTCTGGTCACTGATCTCTCCAAAACTTGCACTTTTCTCTCTGTGGTTTGATTCTTCGATCATTTATAATTTGATATGTGGTGTGTAACGTCCCAAAACCACTATATGATTATGAGTGGAGCCGTAGTCTACAGCTCAAAAAATTTAGACCACCTGAAGTTCTTTAGCGAGCATCCAAATCTGAGCACACGGGCCTACAGCATTATCGCCTCCATGGAAAATGCAGCCGCCGAAGCCGGGATTCGATCCCGCGACCTGTGGGTCAGCAGTCGAGTACTTTAATCACTATGCACACCATGGCGGAGTTATTCCTCGATCTTTGAACCTTGCTACTAGGCATTTCACTTTCTTGTAACATTCTTGCAGTGTTTGCCCTGCTATAAAGACGTTATCGAGATAGCATGACACTATCCAAACCCTTGAGCACTTCATCCATAATTGCTTAAAAATTGCTGGGGCACTGGTAATTCTGTACAATAGTCACGTGAGCTCGAACAGTCCCATGTAGTATTAGTTACTGACAAGCTGTAGGGAGATCCAATACTGTGAAGTATTTACATCCATGCAAGGTTACGAAGATGTCTTTCATTACGGGTAGCGGGTAATGGTCAGTCCGCAGCCGAGGATTCACCGTCCCCTTGGACCTCGCCAATCAGTCTTGAAACTACAGCAGTGGCGTTGACCAATCGCTCAGCTGAATAAGAACTAGCACTCCGCTTTCCACTAAGGACTATAACTTTTGCGCAACAGCATCTCGCAAGGCGAAATCGACTGTACGGGCCTTGCAGAAAGTTGGTACCATACCCTGTTTCAAGACCAGCTTTAACGGATTGTCACTTAATAATACCAGTGCTGGCTCACACACTTCAGAAAACTTTTCTATTAGTGTAGCCAATTTATTTAGACTTCTACCACGCACTTTCATTCAGTCTAGTTTTCACGCCTCCAGCCAATCTTGACCCACCTGCAACGTTTCGAATTTTTGTGTTGTTCGTACCACCACATTAGGTAGGTTCACTTTCTGGCTGCGATGCTAAACCAACACTTCACACTGACCTAAAATATTTTAGATGAACACCGTCATAAGTTTCCCACCGCCCGCAAGCCCAAGGTGCGTCGAACCAGAGGCAAGTCAGGCCAGTAATTTTTATAATCACCGCTTGTCACGACAGAAACAGACTCCTCAAAATCAATTTGCATTTTGTACATTTTTCCCGGTCACTTTAACGGTCGCCATGCAGCTATGAGTTCTATTCTCACAAAAAAAACATGTTATGAACCAGAACGTCACTTTCATCGCGAGCTTCCGTAGGTTCGGGGCTGTCTTTCACATTCTGTATTGCCCTTGACGTTTGGCAACACCTACTCAGATGACCCAACTGGTGAGAAGCACGGCACCAGTACTTCCGAAATGGGCAATCGCTGGTGGCCTGGTTTTGTCCGCATCGGAAACAGTCTTCTGCACTGTGTTCCGGGCTTACGCATGCATTCTTTGCCGCTGTTTTTTTTTCTCCATAGGCATTTAAATCAGACTTTTCGCCTGGAAAATGCCGCTTTACCACGTTTTCTGTATCCCTGGCAGCCTAGATGACTTTTATTTCTGTGCAGGCCAGATCAATACTCTTCGCAACTTCACACGCGTCGACAAATGAGAGCTTACTCCTTTTCAATAATTCTGCTTGTGTCACCTGATGTCTTAATCAAACAACAAAACTGTCCCGGGAAGCCACAGCTGAAAAATCATCGAATTCGCAAGACGTGACCAGATTTTTTAGTTTCATCACAAATGCTTCCTCGGGCTTATTTTTTTGTACTCTGTGGTTACACCGGAACCGTTCCATGACAACCATCTCGGAACCTTAACGATTTCTGGATAATTGCTGTTATCCCATTTTTCTGGGTGAAGCAGGTTCTTCAGCGTTTGATATGCTTTCTTTACAATGGCCATTACAAAACAAGAAGCGTTCAGCTCAGCGCTCACCTCTGCAGCTCGTAGGTAGTGTTCAAAGCGCTCGACGTACGTCTCGGCCTTCGTCTTCGTCTTCGACGAATGGTTCGAACCACCTTTGTTGAACGACGCCGCCGTCTTCCACCCCAAAGATCTGTAGGACTCCCAATATAGGTAGCTCAGTTCGACGGCAATCCCATCATTGTCGCCACTATTGTGACCTCAGTAGACATGGCGCCACACTTGGACTTGCACATTAACAAGGGTTTAGAACAGGAAGAGGTACAAAGAAAGGATGGGCGCTAACATAAGTTGGCTGCCTCTTATACGGGTAGTAACCACGACAGTAATAACATGATAGTCAGTCCATCAGTCTTTTTGTCTGTCTGTTCGTCCATCCGTCCGTCAACTATACGAAAACCACTGACGCCATGTAGTGAAATTATTTTGAAGGACATATACGCGCAATGCCTATTGAGCAATTCATAAACTAGAGCTAGCTACATACTTACGGCAGAGGAAGAAACGACTTACACCTAACAAAGCTTCGCCCCTGAAAACAAAGGTGGTATACTTCTGTAATTCTCTACTCGCTGATGCCATTGTCTTGCTGAGCAAGTAAGGGACAAATTTCAACCCACAATCATTGAAATTCAGAAACGAAGCATTATTCTGGGTTTAAGATGAACCTATATGCTTAATTAGGATATTCAAAATACTGGGCTAAGGTAAGTTTACTTCAGAATTTTCGCAAATAAGAACCACGATCAGGTCACCCTTTTCTCATTGTGGCTTGTGTTCATGCACTACGTCTGACAATGCAGGCTCAACTTACCTCCTAGAACACCAAGTACAGCTGTGAGGAAGGCTGTTCCGTTGACGAAGGAAGATGCTATGAAAGTGGTGCTGAGCAGGATACCACCGGCGACTGCTGCTGCCCAAACAGTGAGGACTTGTACTACTGTGCCTCCTAGAAGCGCTGCACAAAAAAATAAAAAAAAAATAACAAGCTGTAGGAATCACCCTCATAAAGCCAGCTACATAACATATTAACAACCTGTGAGGGTATAACTTTACTTACTATAACTTTACTTTTTTTGTAAATTTGTAGTTTAGATCTTTTTTTCTGGGTGAAGAGGCCAGTCAAGCGGTGAAACGCAGCTTTTTTCCCTTCGCACCAAACCACGTATACAGCGTATTTTCGTGTACTTGTCACGTGGTTGAATAAACTCTAACTCAAACTCAAACTCAGTTCGTCCACATTGACGAGCCGGAATTTCGACAAAAAGTCAGCCGAAGGCAGTGCCTCTCAGCGGATTTCACGTCCATGCTTGATCGCCCAGAGTTGATGTTCCTATTCTGGGCTGAACGTGGTGGTGCCGCCAACGCGCCCAAACGTCCTCAGTCAAAGCCGCGTCCAATTTTTGCAAATTATTGTAGAACATTCCCGGATAACACGAGCTACAGTAGCCCCATTCGTTCATACTGGCATGAGCTCTTCGTAACTAAGTAGGAGCAAATGCGATGCACGATATGGGCTTATTGTAGGTGCTTCTTCATAGTTTTCTCCATTGATCTTACTGGGCCCGGTTAAGTTTGTAGTGGCGCGGGGGTCGTTGCCTTAGCTGCATTTTATGCTGGTGAGCCAAATTTGTGAAATTCGTTAGTATGAGAGCCACGCTCTCAGCTGCACTATGAGAGCTGAAAGACTGCCCTTTCAAAAAGAAGAAAATTTCGGAGCCCTCGCCTACGTGGTCTTCGACATGAACCGCACTGAGTGCGTTGTTGCGGTTGTTCGGGTAACTGGACTGAGTACAAAATGCGGCCGTTTGCGGGCGCTAGCACAGTGCAGTACTGAGATGGTGCCCGTCTCTTCCTTTCTTTTCTTTGGGGCGAAGCTCTTTAGGGTGTGGGTCTGTACGATACAATAGGGTTTGTTGTTGGTGATGTATATAGCTACCAGCGGCACATACTCAATCTAGAGTGGGTTTGTGCGAGCGACGGCAGTACTTGTATGTGCAACTAGATGGTGGTATTTGTAGTTGATGATGCTTGCACTAAATGAGGAATTCTAGTATATAGAAATAAGGCACCTGAGAATTGATCCCTCAATGTACAACTTAATAGAACGCAAATTAAAGAGGTTGAAACCATCCGAAGTCTGCGGGCCCGCTTCAATGATCGGAGCACCAACTGATTTGCTTTACATAAACTAAATACTTCCGGCCTACAAATCTCTCGCATGATTAGTCGGGTGGCTAACCGACAACGAGAGATGAAAGAACATGGCATAATGCGACTCATTCAGGCATTTTTATCAGTCGCAAAACCTATAGTTTTCTTACGTGATGGTATTGAATACAGACGAGCTCAAAACAGTCATACTTGTGACTCTCGAAAAGGCTCCTGACCTTCCCCTGTGGACGCTCACAGAACGTCTGCTTCAAATGGGGCTCTGCGATGCCGCATCAGAACTATTCCCTGCACACCACGAGAATCAAGTCAAGCGCGTCGTCATCACTAAAACGGGACGGAAAACACTATCAGAACTTGGCATCGAAGTCCCCATTGAGAAAAGGGGAAACAACGTATTCCACATGAATGGAGGCAGGACTTCATCATGAAACCACTACCTCGCAACAGGCATCCTCAGTTCCACGAACATCGACGTGGGGCACAGGCAAAAATTTACGACTACTACTCAGATACTGAGGGCACCTTCTTTGTCAATGCAGCTGAACCAGTGAACAGCAAATATACAGCAAGCGTCACTCATCGGGGAAAACAGGTTGATTGTATATTAGTCCAGGACACAGACACAACTAGTAAAAAGAAGCAGGAATTGACCTCGCCCTACGGAATTCATGGCCCATTTTCCTTCTAACAGATTCAAAAGCAGCCTAACAAAATTTTTGTAAAAGCTACATTGGCCCCATTGCGCATTGACTGCTTATACAACTCTCGTCCCAATGCTCAGAGGGCGAATGGAAACAGCTGATATGGATACCCGGTCACTGCCTAGTTAGACGCAATGAGCTCGCCCATGCGTCCAAGAACTGCTAATCCGGACCTCCTACCCCTGCATATCGCACCCACCCTCGGCTATGCATATGGACCCGCTCCTAACACACACAGATATTGTAGAACATCAAAGACTCGAACGACAGAAACTTCGACTTCCGGGTCTAAAGCTCAGTAAAGAATCTCCGGTAGCGTGGCGTTGACTGCAGACTTTGTAATACCCAATCCATACAAACTGTACAAGATAGATTCCTACACACGTGCACCACAGTGCAGGTTCTGCGTCAATAAAACAGCCACCCTGTACCACATAGTATGGGAATGCCCACACAATTCGCCTCTACAACCCAGAATACAAAACAACATTGTAGGGTGGGAGGCAGCTCTGTCCAGCTCGGATCCTAACACCCAAGAGGCCCTCGTGAGACGAGCAAGACAGCGGCCCGTGCCAACGGGATCCCGGACTAAGGATCCCACTCACCTACATTCCTTCCTTGGTCGCAAATAAATGTTTTATTCTCTCTCTCTCTCGCTTGCATGCGATAAAATTTAAACATAGTACAAGAATGCACCGTTCCTACTCGTTGGTGATTTCAACGTTGATATCCCAGACACGACCAATAATATTTCGCTTATCGAACATGTCGCCTCTATATATGCAATCATATGTATATCGTATGACCATGTTAAACCAACCACGATCTGAGGAATGTGCATTCACCTAGTATTTGCAAATTTTCCACTGCAACCTATACAGAAAGCGCTCAACTTTCATTTCACGGGCCATAAAGCGTCATAATAAAGGGCTATCGCAAGCCATCCATCATATGTAAGAATTAATAAATGTAGATTTTTATGTATACACACATAGTGTTTCTCATGATGTTTTTAGATCATGATAGACTGGGGGGCGAATTACACGCGGAAGGTTCACGGTGTTACCGATAATTCTCTCCAGAGCTTCGCCTACTCGTCATCATTCACCCCGTAGATATGCTTTGATTTTTCGCCTACTGTTGTCGATTAGTTTTCTTCTTTTTCATTCCTTCACACACTCGCTCCCTTCCCATGTGAGGGGTAGCAAACCGGATTCTATTAGCCTTGATGTTTTCCTTTATCTTTATTTCTTTCTATTACACCGTTTACACAACTTCGTAGCGCCAATTGTGCGTCTCTGATCGTATTGCTACGATACTGGGGGAGCACATGAAAAAAAAAAGAAGAGAACGACGTTGGCTCGGACTGCAACCTACTCAATTTCTAGGTTCTCGCATCCAACATTTATTGTAAATAAACGCATCTCATCGTAACAGGATTGGTGAAGGTGCTGGGCACACCAGAGCGATCCCGAGCGAACGATCACGAAGTGCCACATCTCGATCTACGCCAAAGCCACCGACTGGCCCGACTGCCATTCAGAGCACCCGGTTGCTGGCGGTGAAAACACGCGGTCTTCGTCTGGCGCTTCGTGGCCACAACACATGGTGCCACGAACCTTGTCTGGGAAAGTCGGAGATGTAGAAGAATAGCTAAATCACTACAATTAGGTGAGTGAATAAAATTATTGGAATTCAGTCTCCTTGTTGACCAACGTTCGATTGATCCTCGAAGGTGCGGCCTTTTAGAGGAAATAGTGAAGCCTTCTAGAAGGAAAAAGTGAGCTGCTTCTGGGAACCGTCAACGAAAAAGTGGGATGAACAAACTTTAATGCAGCGTGCTCAAGTCACCGGCGAGACTCGCACAACCTACATTTAGCAAATCTTGAATTGGTACAAGTTCGTAGACCTACGTATGAAAGAGGACAAACTTGGCCATCTCCTCAAAGGGATAGCTGAGGACGTTACAATTTTATTGTAGGCAAGGACGCCTTAGAGTCTGTTTCAGACGCAGTTCAACACTGCCGCAAGGTTTGAGACTTTGAAAGGCCAGGTGCATTACTCCGAAGTTTACTTGAGTTGCCCACGTCACCACCATTCCAAGTGTCGACATCATCCTAACACCATCCAGTGATCTTGCCGCACTGATTAGACATATACGCAAAAAACTTCGACGCCGTGACGACCCTTGCCTCCCGGCATGAGCACGTGCCCATGATGCGTCTTTGTCATACTAGGCAATGAGTGCAGCCGATGATGCAACGGTGTATAATTTTTCCCCATCAAGTGCACCGGAGTGACAAACCGTCCACCTGCGTCGTCACAATGCTCTCAGAAACATCTTGAACAAGCCACCTACAATGGTATCCTCGCACGTGGTGCCTCGTGGAAGGCTTATCGATGTGCATGAGGCCCCTGTGCGCTTTTACTGCGGTTTCTGGGAACATGTGGCCCAATCCCGCGCTCAGAGGGGTCACGAAACACATTACCACTACGGGGGACCGGCGGCTTCTCCTCGACAAAACAGCTGGCATGGTGGTACGCACTCGATGCTGGAAACCTTCGTGAGGAACGGCTTGCAACAAAACGCCCACAATGAACCGCACTCCAGGCACAAATTTCACCTGAATTTCCGCAGCACTCACACTCATCCCTCCTCCTTACGAAGCTTGACGCCCCCAACTGCACGCCGGCACTTCACCGCATCTCACCATATTCGTGAGAGCTTTGGCCCCCGTGATAGCTACGTCCTGCGTGATTCTGTCATGCCTTTTGTTGAGCTAAGCAATGAATATGCATTTGGGCGTATTGTCTACACACGCCTAAGCACAGCGGTGAAAGTTTCAAAAATGCGTCGCATCGACAAAAAACGCCTCCTTGTTGCATCCAAAATTTTGAAGAATCGCTCTGGCTTTTCTGATTTTTCTGGCTTTGATTCTACGAGAGTTGTTGAGCCTTTACAACTACTTATGACAGGATGGCTATGTTCTCGACGACAGAAAAGTAAGCCGTTTGGTGTCCCTCTTGAAGCAGGGATAATGCCATTTCGACTTCACCTCGTACCGTCCAATAGTCATCTCTGGTGTAAGGATCATGGAACGCATAATCCTTGGCCGCCTGGTGTGATATCTTGAAAACTGCAAGATTTTCCTGGACTCTATGGCTGGCATAGGTTACCAAACTTATTCAGAAGTGAGTGTAACTCAGACTCACTCATAATGAAATCGAACCGTGAGCCTGTGTGTGAGTGAGGCCGGTATAGTGACACCTTCATTAGTTCGAATGCGAATGAATCCGGCTGAAATAAATTTTGAGGAGCCTTATAGTCCGAGTGAGTGCGCGTGAGGAAAAGCTTCGAGAGTGTGACTAGTAGTCTGTCTGAGTGAGCTCAACACCTTTGTGCGGACTTACGCAATCACCACTGAGCTACTGCATATTTATCAGCCTGACGTCAGCTCGCATATATACTCCCGTCTACTCACTCAGAGTGGGCTTCATACCCCAGCTAAATAATTATTGTTCAGAGGCTTGAGCCATGGGTGGGTCAGGTGCCTTGATCCGGCAAGCTTCGACGGAAAAATCTTGGTCTGTCTGTCTGTCTGTCTGTCTGTCTGTCTTTCTGTCTGTCTGTCTGTCTGTCTGTCTGTCTGTACATTTGTCTGTTTGTCTGCCCTAATGATACCTCAAACGGCATCAAACAGACAACCCTATCCGCAGCACCCTCCAATATTGCTCAAGATTTAGCGTTCATAGTAGCGCAAGTATCAATTAAAAAAGCAAATATTACGCGTATCTGAGGCACCATAACAACACGTCTATGTCTGCCTTTATACTAGAAGAGCCACACACAAGTAACTCTAAGGACTGCAGCGTTTATCGCGTGGCGCTGCGAGTGCAATGCGATGCTCAAGAAGGTGTTTTCAACGCTTTGCTACGACGGCATGGTGGTGGCACCTGCCCGTCGCTTTGCATTCTACACCTTAACACCTCCAAGTCTGGTGCGCATCTTTCTCTGCGGTCGCGCACGCCTTAGTTTTCGAAGATAACGGCCAGGTGGCGCTCGTGTGTAACGTGCCTAGATGCGCTTGCTCGCCTCCGCTACACGCTCAAGGCACTCTAACGCAGCGCCTTCAGAATACCATTCACCGATGTTCTTGCGCAGAACATCGAATAAACGTTTTGTTCACTCTCTCCAGACGTAAGACTATCGTCTTTCGACGACATTTACAGTGTAACGTGTAGAATTGGGCCAATGTTTTCTCGGGATTCCTTGATAAAAATATCTTGTGGGTCATTTTTATATAAATATGTTCCCAATGCATAACAACGACAGATAACTCGTTTTTAAATGTACGAGATCAAAAGGAGTCTAGTGGAACACTGAATATGCCAGACATTTTTGTTAAAGAGCACTGAAAATTTGGTCTAGAAGGTTTAATATATTTCAATGGAGTCGTGAGTTGATTTACTCAGACTAACTCAGGCTCAGATAGAGCTTTTCGTCTGAGTCTGAGTTAGTCCGAGTAAGTTATAATAGGGCAAGTTTGTGTCTGAGTGAGCTCGGTTGAAAAAGAATGTAAGGAGTCTCAGTCCAAATGAGTCCGCGGGAGGAAACGTTTCGTGAGTGCTAGTCTGAGTGAGCTCTAGAGGCGAAGCATATCTCATGAGTTAGTCTCAGTGAGCTCCACATATTTAGCCAACCTATTAAGGCTGGTTTCCGACATGACCACTCTTCCATCGACAATGTAGTTGATATCGTTTCATGTGTTCAACACAAAAAGTCCCGTGAGCGATTATCTGCAACGTCATTCTTTCATCTGAAAGGCTCTTTGGATAACTTTGTGGCGGTTGGCCTCAGTGGCGGAGATTTTTTGTAGGTTGCAAGTTCTGCAAGGTCATCCTTTGTTTTAACAAACGACGGCCCTTATACGATGCTATACGTACGTCAAAAGAGTTAACTATTGTGATTGCTCGTAACCATCCAATGCAAATTCACTTTGCGGTAAAACAGTGGAGGTCCTGAGAATGCATTTCAGACATTTTGCATGTGTTCCTTGTCATAACCTTGCCACACCGCCTTCAGACAGGCGCCAAGCATCGCTGTCTAAAATTATTGTCAAATACAACGACAAACTTCTCTCAAACTTCAACACTGAATCTAAACCATCGATGCATTGGTGTTTTATTTGGCCCACAGAGCATCTTAGTGTGCCATGAATCCGGAAAAAAATTTCAAAAATTTCTAATTTTCAAAATTTTTTTCACTCGCCTCTGCTGAAGCAACAGGCTCAGCTTGTTTATTTTGAACAATAGGTGTGCGGACAGTGTACATACTGTGTCGTCTTAGTTTCGACGGCAGTTATTCAAAGCGAGACCTCGGAAAACGAACTGGCAAGCACGTATTCATATGACAATGCTAATAATGACACTCGGTGATGATGAGGACAGAGAGACAAACCGATTATGGGTATTGTATTCATGCCGAGGCGAAGTAAATAATGAATGCCCACACTAATCTCAACTCCTTGTGGAAACGGACATCCTGGCTGCCGTAACTCAAAGTGACGAAGAATGTCGCGTGAAAAGTTTTATGCAAAAGACGTAAAAAATTTCGGTGCAGCGGTAACGCCAGTCTATCGAGAGGACAAGTGCTGTTACGCGATAATTAACAGCCGAAGTCTGTTCCAAAACTATGTCTGGCCTGATGACGCACGACTGAAATTCGTCACAGAGGTCAGCAGTACGATGTTCTCTGTGAAGATGAGAGTAGCGAATCTAACTTTCTTGTGTATTCATAAAGAAAAATGCGCGAATTCTTCGTTACCTTTGCATATTGTTCTTTTTAGTATGTTTTTATTCTATCTATAATACGTCACCAGAACGAAATCATTCCGGTGGCGTAATATGTAAATAAAATTTGTATTGCGTTCATGATTATTGCTTATGAGTGAATGTACAGGTATTTAGTTTACCCTGTCTCTTTTTGTAACACAACTCTAATTTATGATACTGTTCTAATTTTTTTGTTATTTCTCGACCCATTAATGCACTACATTTGTGAAAAGCCTCTATTCCCAACTGCTGTCATGTATGTGGGCACTCAGGCATTCTCAAGTGGTTCTTTCTAACCGCTTTCCGCCGGAGGAACCCTAACTTTTTAAAACAAACATGTTGAATATGTTTTTGAAATAAAACTGAAATAAAATAGGCAAAAATGAATCGGTATTAAAAACAACCTCTCATCTCCTAGTCAGAAAGATAAATAACTGATAAATGAATGAAGAAATGATAAATGAATAAGTGAAATAAGTGAAGAAAGATAAATATAAATGGTCTTCCACTCTTGTTGTCTCACTGCAGCATTAATGAGAGCCAGACGGCGAGACTGGGCTAATCTGAAAACGCATTATTTGCTAAAAGGCTGACATCAATGAACATTGGTATTATGAAAGAGACGTCGAGGGAGGTGGCAGGAAGACATCCGTAGACGACGTAGAATGGCGAGTAACCAGTTTCGTGCTGAACAGCCGTGTTTTATGCGAAGGCCAGGAACGGTAGAAAAGTATCACAGTTTTCGTGGTTGTGTTGGACGTAAATCACTATCATGTCCGCAAAAGTACGATGAAATCTTTCGGTGAGACAATTGGTTTGAGGTTGGTAGCTTCAAGCCTTCTTGTGAGCAGCTTAAGAAGGGCGCAGTACTTTATTTGAAATTTGCTTCCACGGTCATGCTTCCACGGTCAATAAGCAGTGCACGAGGAGCCCCATGACGCAGGATGATAGCGTGAAAAATGAAGTCAGCCACTTCCGGAGCTGAGCCAGTGAGGTTTCCTTAGCGTAGCGTGTCAGTAGGTCTACGGTGGTCGCTATTCATTGTCTGCCAGCATATACATTCGGCAAGCACTCTCAAATTATGACAGGCAGATTACCACTATTCCTCGAGAGGAAGGTATATAACAGCTGTATCTTGCCGGTACTTAGCTATGGAGCAGAAACCTGGAGACTTACAAAGAGGGTTCAGCTTAAATTGAGGACGACGCAGCGAGCAATGGAAAGAAAATTGGTAGGTGTAACCTTAAGAGACAAGAAGAGAGCAGAGTGGATTAGGGGACAAACGGGGGTTAAGGATATCATAGTTGAAATAAAGAAGAGGAAATGGACATGGGCCGGGCATGTAGCGCGTAGACAGGATAACCGCTGGTCATTAATGGTAACTAACTGGATTCTCAGAGAAGGGAAGCGGGTTAGGGGGAGACAGAAGGTTAGGTGGGCAGACGAGACTAAGAAGTTTGCGGGTATAAATTGGCAGCAGCAAGCACAGGACCGGGTTAACTGGCGGAACATGGGAGAGGCCTTTGTCCTGCAGTGGACGTAGTCAGGCTGATGATTATGATGATGATGATGATGATGATGATATACTGATGGCTCCACAAATATATCGTTTTCATTCGGTAAATTGGTTGTACCAGCAAGAGCTGACCGCCCTTTGACCGCCCTATGATGTTGACAGCTGTGGGACCACTGATCTGCGCACTGCACCTCGATCAATCGGAAACCACCTCAACAATTGTCGATCTTCAGCGACTCTCAGGCTCACTATTTGACCGTGGCTAAAATGCGTTCTTGGGATAGTTGATGCATGGTGTATAATATATATATATATATATATATATATATATATATATATATATATATATATATATATATATATATATATATATATTATATATATAAAGTAGATCCTTCGTGAGCGTTCACAGCGTGGTTTATTTCGACGTTTCGGCCTAGAGTCTGGCCTTCATCAGGATTGTAGTTCTGCAAGGTCATTCTTTGTTTTAACAAACGATGGCCCCTATACGATGCTGTACGTACGTCAAAGGAGTTAACTATTGGGATTGCTCGTAACCATTCAATGCAAATTCATTCAGCTACCATCCTCAGCTACCTTCCTCAAACCTTCAGCTAGCAAATTCAGCTACCAACCTCAAACCAATGGTCTCACCGAAATCCTGATGAAGGCCAAACTCTAGGCCGAAACGTCGAAATAAACCACGTTGTGACCGCTCACGGAGGATCTACTGGACTATATGCAAACGCTACGGCCACTCAACCACCATGCCTGCCTATATATATATATATATATATATATATATATATATATATATATATATATATATATATATATATATATATATATATATATATATATATATATATATATATATATATATATATACATATATATATATATATATATATATATATATATATATATATATATATATATATATATATATATAGGTACTCGGCTGCTAACCCGCCGGTCGCTGGATGGTATTCCGGCTGCGGCGGCTGCATTTCTGATGGCGGCGAAAATGCTGTAGGCCCGTGCGCTCAAATTTGAGGGGAAGGTAAAGAACCTTAGGTAGTCGAAATTTTCCTTAGGTAGTCGAAATTTTAGGAGTCCTCCACTACGGCATCTCTCACAATCATATTGTCACGTTACACCATAACTGCAACCTGTAGGTAAGAGCACTCAAGGATGTCAGACTGGATCGATCAACGGCAATACGACGTTATCCTCTTTTCCGCAAGCGCATCTTCGTCCTCTTTTGAACTGTCGCACATACAAGCCTGCAAGCGTCTATGAAAACAATACTAGCAGAACTCGTACTAGTGGCGTTACCCCCCTTTCCAAAGAACATCGTCACGATGTCACAACATAATTACGAAATAAAAATAAAACACATGCAATGGCCAGTACAGGAGGGGGTGTTCACAATCGCTGTAAGTCTAGTCAACGGAGTCTGACGAATAGTCAGCGTTGGTAAGAAGGTTTCATTCTTGAAACATTAATGACTTGTGGCTGTTGTGAGTGGCGGGATCGACGAGCCGCGTCCTCGTCAAGAACTTCGTAGTTCACTTCGCTGAGACGATGGAGAACTCTATAGGGACCAAAATAGCGGTGTAACAACTTATCCGACCGGAACGTTGTCCAATGGCAGTCCACACCCATACTTGTTGTCCAAATTGGTAAGAGACATCACGACGACCAGCGCTGTACTGCAGCGAGTCGATGCGTTGTTGCTTATGGATTCGTTCGGCTGCAAGCTTACGAGCTGCGACCACTAATCTGAAAAATTCATTCATCTTGACACTAATCTGGTGCCTGTCTCGTAGAAGCATGGCATCCAGCATTGTAGTGACCTCCCTGCCATAAAGCAATCGGATTGGTGTAAATACAGTTGTTTCTTGCTCAGCGCTGTTGTAAGCGAGTGCGACGTAGGGGAGGATATCATCCCAGTCTTAGTGGTCTTGGACAACGTACATGGATAGCATCTCGGCGATTGTCTTGTTTAGTCGCTCTGTGAGGCCGTTGATTTGGGGGTGGTATGTAGTAGTTTTTCGATGTACTGTTCCGCTAAGCTGCATAACGTCTTGTATCATCCGCGCGGTAAAAGCTCTGCCACGATCAGGTATCACAGCTTTTGGTGCTCTATGTCGGAGGACGACGTTCCTCATGAAAACAGCGGGCAGCCTCAATCGCGGTGCCACGTTGTAATGCCTTCGTTTCGCAGTAGCGCATCATGTAATCAGTAGCGACTACAATCGAGTGGTTGCCGTCATGATACCGAGTAAAAGGTGCGAGCAGATTCATGCCAATTTGTTTAAACGGTTTCGTCGGAGGAGTGACGGGCTTCAAAAAGCCGGCTGGGCGCTTAGGTAGTGCTTTATGACGCTGGCACTCGTGACATGTTTTCCCGTAATGCTTCACGTGCCAATTGAGCTCAGGCTAGTAGTAGTGTTAGAGAATCCGGGCCAAGGTACGCGTGAATCCTAAGTGGCCGGAGGAAGGCTCATCGTGACAGGCGGACAAGACATCGGCTCGTAACCCTGGCGTGACGACGAGCAGGTACTCATTCGCGTAAAAGTCGAAGTTTCTTTTATAGGGGATATTTCTTCGAACGCACGATGGTGATAGCGAACGTGCGAGTGCTGGTGGTGGATGCGGACTGCGGCCTTCAATATTCTCACAAGGAAACGTGTAATTGGGGATATTTACGATGTTTACTTGCGATGGCGATGGCCGACACACTGGCAGGCTGGGACCAGTCTCTATCCACTTCGTAGACTTTTCTTCCAAGCAGAGGCCCTCTACCGCTTTATGCCCCAATCCTACTACTGCCTTGGGGCACTGCCCACGGCGTTAAAGCGCCAAACCGGTGCTTTTCTCTACAGCGGAGTGTTGGGGCGACATATAAGGCTTCAGTCCTACGACGCACACAAGAGTAGATGGTGGTGGCGTTGAGTGTGCTTCATCGACGACTCGCTGTATATTGAAGGTGAGGTTAGTGACCTCGCGTAGGAGTTTGTATGGTCCGTCATAGCGAAATAAGAGCTTTGCTGAGAGGCCTAAATGACGACAGGTGGTCCACAAGAGTACTAGTGAGGCGGGTGCATACAAAACTTCATGGTGGTGACGATCGTACCGATCTTTCTGAGAGGCTCGAAAAAGTGTGAGTCGTTCTCAGGCAATCTGTCGTGCTGCGTCGGCTCGTTCTATCGCATCGCGGGCGTATGTGACAGGGGAGCCTGAACCAGCGGGAAGGAGTATATCGAGAGGCAGAGAGGGTTCACGTCCATAAAAAAGGTAGAACAGAGCCTGCGGTGTCATGTCTGGAGGAGTTGTAAGCAAAGGTGACGTAGGGTAACGTTGCATCCCAGTCGCGGTGGTCTGGAGAAACATACATCAACAACATGTCGGTGATAGTGCGAATCAGGCACTCTGTAAGTCCATTAGTTTGCGGATGGTATGCCGTTGTGAGCTTGTGGTTCGTGTAACAGGAACGTACAAGATCCTGAACGACGCGAGATAAAAAGTATCGGCCTTGGTCAGTAACGAGCTGTCGAGGAGCACCGTGATGCAAAATAATGTCGTGCAGTAGAAAGTCGGTGACTTCGGTAGCACAGCTGTTTGGGAGAGTGCGGGTGATCGCGAAACGTGTCACGTAGTCGATCTCCACGGCAACCCATTTGTTCCCGGATGCACAAGTGGGAAATGGCCCGAGAAGGTCGAGTCCTACGCGGTAGAATGGTTCAGAGGGGACCTAAATAGGGTGAAAGAGGCCAGCTGGAAGCGATGCCAGTCGTTTTCGACGTTGACAAAGGTCGCAGATGGCGACATTCTTTCGCACAGAGCGATATAGACGTGGCCAGGAAAAACGGTGCCGGACGCGATCATAAGTGCGAGTGACTCTCAGGTGACTCTCAAGTTCATCGTGAAGCTGTCAGAGAACATCTACGCGCAAATGGGAAGGCACGATGAAATGGCGGTCAGCACCATAAGGGCGCATGTTGTGGCGGTAGAGGACCCCTTAATGAAGGAAATACAAGTTCAGAGAAGTGGGTGGAGTAGCGGAACTCAGGCCGTCTATGACGGGAAGTAAATCCGGGTCGTGGCGTTGCTCATAAGCGATATAAAGAAAGAGTGACATTGATAAGACGCACGCCTCAGTAGCTCTCTCTGTGGCGTCTGGCGGATCCACTGGATACCGTGACAGGCAGTCGGCATCCTGATGGAGGTGACCAGATTTATACATGACTGAGAAGTTGTATTCTTGGAGGCGGAGAGACCAATGACCAAGACGTCCCGTGGTATGTCTGAGTGATGAAATCCAGCAGAGTGCATGATGATCGATTACAACAGTAAAACTGCGGCCGAAGGGGTACGGTCGAAATTTAGTGACAGCCAATACAAGAGCAAGATACTCTCTTTCGGTGATGGAATAGTTTTTCTGGGCAGGGGACAAAAGGCGGCTGGCGTAGGTGATGACGCAGTCACGTCCATGCTGACGCTGAGCTAAAACGGCACCGATTCCGCGGCCACTCGCGTCAGTATGAACGTCTGTCGGTGCGGTCTGATCAAAGTGGGCTAATATTGACGTAGTCGTGAGGGCTGCAATGAGCACCGAAAATGCAGCACGTTGTGGCGAATTCCAAGTAAATGGGACGTCTTTTTTAAGAAGCTGAGTGGGAGGTCGCGCAACGTCGGCAAAATTCCGAATGAAGCGGCGGAAATAGGAGCCCAAACCAAGGAAGCTTCGGACATCCTTAGCAGAAGAAGGTACGGGAAATGGAGTCACTGCGCGAATTTTGTCCGGGTCGGGCTGTATTCAAGATGCGTTAACGAAGTGACCAAGTACAGTCATTTCGAGACGGCCGAAACGGCATTTCGAGGAGTTCAGCTGGAGACCACCGTTGCGGAATACTTGGAGAATACTGGAGAGTCGCTCAAGATGGCTCGCGAACGTCGGTAAAAAAACAATTAGATCATCCATGTAGCACAAGCAAGTAGACCATTTAAAGCCGCGCAGTAAGGAATGCATCATGCGCCCAAAGGTGGCCGGCGCATTGCAGAGCCCAACCAGCATTACGTTAAAATGATATAACCCATCGGGGGTTACAAATGCTGTTTTTTCTCGGTCTCGTGGGTCAACAACGATCTGTCAATATCCAGATCAAAGATCAATGGACGAAAAAAACTTTGTGCCCTGAAAGCAATCAAGGGCGTCATCTATTCTTGGTAAGGGGTAAACGTCCGTTTTAGTGACCTTATTGAGATGTCTATAATCGACGCAAAACCGCCATGCTTTATTCTTCTTCTTGACAAGCACGACCGAGGATACCCACGGACTAGATGACTATTCGACGACGCCTTTGGCGAGCCTTTTCTCGACCTCTTTCTGGATGACAGAGCGTTCGGCAGCGGAGACACGGTAAAGGCGGCGATGTATTGGGTTGGCATCGGCAGTGTTGATGTGATGGGTCACAACTAATGTCTGGCCCAAAGGGTGGTTGTCTAGATTGAATATATCTGCATAGGATGTCAACAGATGGTGAAGGTCTTGTGCTTCAGAAGGCGAAAGATCTGGCACTATCATTTTGGCAATGGCAATGCTTGAAATGTTAGGCACAGTGAGCAAGTTGACATGAGGAGTAGGTTGCTCAGCTGACAGTTCAGAGATATCACACTCTTTCTACGACGACACGACGCCTAGTTTCATACCAGCAGGCAGCACGTGCGCGGAGAAACCATAGTTCAAAAGAGACAAATAGGTCTGGTTGTGCTGTACTCTCATGACAGTGTGCAAGACAGCAATGGAATGCTTTAGCACAACGTCGGTAGTGGTGCAACGACATATTCACCATGGCGCACAGGCTGATCACACACGAGCTGCACGTAAGTCTTGGCTTGTGGTAGAAGATGCAGGAACTCGGTGGCACAAAGGCGACTTTAAGCATCACGCGCAACAGCGGCGTCAAAAGGCAGTTCCAACTGAAGAAGGCCCGTCGAGCAGTCGATATGAGCGGAGTGTGCAGAGATAAAGTCAAGACCGATAATCAAATCATGTGGGCACTGCTCAAGCACGGTGAACAATACAGTGGTCTGACGGCCAGCAATACACACGCGAGAGGTCCACATGCCGAGAACGATATATGTGCTCCCATCGGCAAGCATTACGGCACACGTAAGAGGAGGCGTGATCACTTTTCGCAGTTTCATACAGAGAGCAGTGCTCATGACTGAAATTTGTGTGCCAGTGTCTATGAGGGCTGTAATGGTTACGTCATCCACCAAAAGGTCCGAAATATTGCGGCGTGTAGGAATCGTCAACAGAGGATTTGCAGACCGGGTCGTTAATGCAGCGTCACCTCCGGGAGCTGCATGGTCTAGTTTTCTAAGGTTGAGGACCCAGGTCGAGCAGGAGACCTGGATGGAGGAATCATCAGCGAGAAAGATCGGCGGCCTTAGGGTGATGGTGACCGGCTGAACCTTCGGCCCTGAACGTAAGTAGCAGTAGGCTGGGGA
The DNA here is from genome assembly GCF_043290135.1 of Rhipicephalus microplus. Lineage (NCBI taxonomy): Eukaryota > Metazoa > Arthropoda > Arachnida > Ixodida > Ixodidae > Rhipicephalus > Rhipicephalus microplus. The sequence goes on from NC_134702.1 coordinate 207,996,323, forward strand.
TCGTACCGAGTAGAAAACCGAGGAAAGTTGTCTTCAAAGCGGCGCCATGTCCCAGTGTTGCCGGATGAATTGGACGTTCCATGATTGCGAAAGTAGCGTGCAATGTGTCCGGTGCGAGAGCAGTGAAAGCAGATCGGTCGATCATCCGGCGTCCTTCATTCAGCAGGGTTCCGGTAGCGGGAAGGGTGGCGTGAAGGGTACACCGGGATCTGGTTAACCGAAGCTGAACTCTCGGTAGTGCGAACAGCGCAAACAGGTGCGATGCCGAGATTCGCTATTTCTTGGCGAACGACGGCTTGGATGAGGGAGACGATGGATGCATTATCTTGAGGGCCATTGGAAGCGATGGCTGCAGGAGCCATTGCTTCGAGTTCGCGGCGAACGATCCGGGTGACGTTTTCGGATGATGTAGCTCGCGTGAACCTGGGGCAGTCTTCGCAGGTCGAAGTGGCTGCAGTATTAGGCAGGCGCGCAAACTGGTGGGTTATACGACGGTTCATGGCGTGCTTGAAGCGCTGACATTCCTTCACCACCGCGTTGACGGTGGCGCAATCTTTAACGATCAACAGGTTAAAGACGTCACCGGCAATTCATTTTAATATCTGGGCGATTTTTTCAGTTTCGCTCATGTTCTCGTCCACCTTTCGACAGAGGCCCAATACGTCCTGTATATAAGATACATACGATTCCGTCGATGTCTGCACGCAACTTTCCAGGTCTTTTCTCGCGGCCTTCTGTCGCCCAAATGGCCTGGTGAACAACTCGAGAAGCTTCATTTTGCAAATTTCCCAGCTGGCGAACTCCGACTCATGCGTCTCATACCAGGTGAGTGCCGTATCCCGCAAGCAAAATAAAACGTTGGCCAGCATCAACACGGGGTCCCACCTATAGTATTCGCTCACACGCTCGTACAATGCGACCCAATCTTCGACATTCACCTTGTCCTTGCCTGTGCCCGAGAATCTTCCGGGGTCTCATGGAGGCAGGAGAATCAGAGGAGACAGCTGCTGCTGCTGCTGCTGCTGCTGCTGCTGCTGCGGCTGCTGTTGCTGCGGCTGCTGTTGCTGCGGCTGCTGTTGCTGCGGCTGCTGTTACTCTTGTAGGTAGGCCTGTCGAGCCATTGCAGGAAAATAAAGGTGGCGACCACTCCGAAGTTTCGGGTTGGTTTGCCGGGAGAGCCAGGTAAACCCACCGCGCACCTCCACCAATAATCTTACAAGGAAGCGTCCAAGTGCAGATATTTACGATGTTTACTTGCGATGGCAATGGCTGACACACTGGTGTCAGCCATTGCTTGTCTGGTGGCTTGTCTTGTCTTGCCTTGTCTCCTAGGAGATCTTGGCTCATACCCACATGGGGGATGGGCCACACTGTACCTCATAATAGATCATTTTTACAACGCAAAAAATAAAGAGAAATTAGATGGGAACAATAATATTGTTCCTTTAAAAAAACGTGAAAGATTGCAGAAGAATGCGATAAACCAGATTATATAAAACAAATTAACAAGAATGAGGAAGGGGGAGAAAGAATTGGATATATCTGGCAGTACCACTAGCAGCGTATCCTTCCGGTTGCCTGAATGAATTTATGTAGCGCTCACAGAATAGCACTGCGGCCCACACCCAACTTACTGGCTCCAAACGATAATAGGGTGGATGTATTGACTGGCAATCCGAGCATACCAATCGGTCTTTCAAGAATTATTCGGCGCTGTGAGGCGAAGCGGTGGCATGTGAGAAGAAAGTGATCTATTGTTGCCGGTTCATTGCAAACTACACATAGGTTAGTTAATGAAAATCCTGATTTGTTGAGATAAAAATTTAACAGAGGAACTCTACAGCGAAAGCTTGTGAGGTTAACTGGTGGGCTGGGAGCAGTCTCTATCCACTTCGTAGTCTTTTATTCCAAGCAAAGACCCTCTACCGCTATATGCCCCAATCCCACTACTGCGTTTTGGCAATATATTCGATAAATTGTCGAAGCTCGGAATCGTTCTTCTACTGTTCAGCCAAGTCGGAGACACTAACGGCGCAGGGAAAACGGCCGTCGAGATCGTGATCACCTGACGCTGTCGGAAGAGGAGCTCAGGAAAGGCAGTCCGCGTCGGTATGCTTTCGGCCAGACTTGTACACGACTGTCAAATCGAACTCCTTAAGGCGCAAGCTCCACCTGTCCAGACGACTGGAAAAGTCTTTGAGGTTCGCCAACCAGCAGAGCACATGACGATCCGTAACAACTCTGAACGGGCGGCCATAACGATATGATCTGAATTTAGCCATTGCCCAAACAGCTAGGCACTCCTTCTCAGTGTTTGTGTAATTCGCCTACGTAGATGATAAAACCTGGCTCGCATAAGCAACAAAACGTTCGACACTGCCTTGCCACTGGACGAGGACTGCAGCAAGGCTGATGTTACTGACGTCTGTGTGTAGTTCAGTGTCGGCATCTACGTCGTAGTGCACGAGTAAGGGCTCAGTCTGGAGACACTGTTGGAGCTTGGAGAAAGCGCGTCTTTGCTCAGGGCCCCACATGGAGAGAACATCTTCTTTTGTCAGATGAGTGAGGGGTACGGCAATGTTTGCAAATTATGCCCAAAACGTCTGTAGTATGCGCGGAGGCCTAAAAATTGACGCACATCACGTTTGTTGGCAGGTGGTAGAAAATCTGCGACAGCCAATGTTTTGTCTGGGTCCCGCCAAATGCTGTCGGGGCTAACAAGGTGGCCGAGGAACATTAGTTCGTTGTAACCAAAGTGGCATTTTTTCTGGTTTCGGTGATAGGCCTGCTGTGCGAATAGCAGCAATCGCAGATCTAAGTCGCTGCAAGTGCTGCTCAAACGTTTGTGATAACACAACGACGTCGTCTAAGTAAATAAGGCATGCTTCCCACTTGAGATCAGACAGCACTGTATCCATCATCCTCTATAATTTCGCAGGAGCAGAGCACAGACCGAAGGGCAGCACCTTTAATTCGTAAAAACCGTCAGGCATTAGGACTGCTGTTTTTTTTTCGGTCACGTTCATCAACTTCGATCTGCCAGTAGCCGCTGCGTAAATCCATGGAGGAGAAGAATCGGGCACGTCGGAAGCGGTCTAGTGAGTCGTCGATGCGCGGAAGAAGATAAACGTCTTTTTTTGTCACTTAGTTGAGTTTGCAATGTGGTAATCGACGCTAAATCGAAGTGTGCCGTCCTTCTTCTTTGAAAGTATGACATGGATGACCATGGACTATGCGAGGGTATGATTACGCCGTCTTCGAGCATCTGTTTTGCTTGAGAGCGTATTGCCTCTTGTTCATTTTGTAATACTCGGTGGGCACGCTGACGTACGGGTCGTTCAGCATGGTCTGTGACAATGCGGTGTTTTACGGTCAGCGTTTGCTTTATCTTGGATGCAGACGCGAAGCAGTCGCTAAACATGTGGATAATACAGCGGATATGCTCTTTCTGCGCACATTACAGCTTCGGATTGACATCGATTGTATTGGCTACCACGGTGTCATTTTCAATGGCTGCAGAAATTGGGGCCATTGTCGTACACGCTTCATCGTGAATAGGTTCGAACTGAGCGATAGTTGTTTGCTTGGCCAAATGTTGGTATGATTCACTAAAATTTGCGACCAATGATTCAGTCATCCCACGTTTGAATTGAATTATGCCACGGGCAACGCAGATTTGCTGAGACAACAACAGCGAAAAGTTGGCTTCAGGGATACCACTAATGTCCCTATGTCGCCTTGTACAATAACGAACGTGCTGGTTCGTGGTGGAAGTGTGAAGGTGTCGTCGACAATACAAAGCCCAGTCCTGTGTGGATCGGTATCTCTAGGCTTCGGAGCATAGTCGTCCGCAAGTGTTACGAGGCAGTCTCGAAGATCTATAACAGCACCGTGCTTACGAAGGAAATCTATGCGGAGGATAACTTTCCTAAAGCATTCGGGAAGCACAACGAAACAAGCAATGAACGTCGACTCACAGATTTGTAGCCTTGCGGTGGATCTCCCGATCGGTGTCAAGAGATGACCACCTACTGTCCGAAGGTTGGGTCCATGCCCCCAAGGAGTCGTAACCTTCCTGAGTTCAGCCACAAATTAAGCCTAATAACTGAGTAGTCGGCGCCGGTGTCAACAAGAGCAGTTACCGGAGGGTTGTCCACAAGAACGGAAATGTCAACAGAAACGGGTCGGTCGGCGATGAGAGGTGTCGACTGAAAGTAATCGTTGAAGGTAGGCAGATGGGTTGGAGGAGGCTGTTTTGACGATTGCTTAACAGCGGTCCAAATCCCGGAGGCCGCTGATCATATGGTAATTTTGGAACGTTAAACCCCACGTACTTATCAATCAATTAGCACTGCGTCGTGGGCCATATGAACAGCTCTTATTTTAAATTCGATATCTTCTTCATCCATCATGTGTGAACGGACAACACTTAACCATTCAGTGGCTTCCAAGTTACTGCGGCGTCATGTGGAACGATTACGCCGATAATACCACTCGGGCAGCTCTTGAAGGCAGACAGGAAGACACGATACCACTTTCGATATCTGATTCTGTTAGTCGTCTTCGAGGGCTTGCACAGGAGGTTAGGCTCTGTCTATGGTGCCCATCAAAAAGCCAGACCAACTGGAGCGATCGTCAATGCCACCTGTGCTCTTTGATTCATCTATCACTGTGTTCCGATTCTTAGACAGCACGTAGACAGTCTACGCAAACTGCTTAGAAGACCGCACCGAGCCCATGCTATCCGAGAATTGGAACAAGTTTAGACAGTTTTTATGCAACAATGTGCCACCTCACTTCGAGAAGAAAAAGCTAAAATAAACAAACGTAACAGTTGTATTTTTTGGCTTATTTCGTGTTGAAATCAAAAACAAGTAAACGTTACTCACATTGAGCATCTGGGAAAGCGTCTGCTTGTGTGCAGACGACCATTCTGGTGATATTTGATTTATCTGAGCGATTCACTGAGCCGTCATTTTGTTTATACAGCAAAGTAACCTGCATCGTATTTATCTACGATGAGGTCTTCTCGGAGCTGTCTATTTCACCGGCTACAGGAAAATTGGAATGGGACTTAAAATGGCCACCGTCCATTTACCTGTCTATTTAACCGCCTACGGTGAGTATTGAAACACACCTTATATATTCCAACTGAACTAACTCCACCTAATAGTGACCACACTACCTTATCATTTCAGGTTAAAAATAACATTCACGAAGTTTTATGCTTTCCTCACTGTAATGGCTGAAAACGCTTCCTGCAATACTTGTCGTGGCGAGAAGGCGCTAAGCCACATTTTGTGTGACTTGTCCGGTCTATAATATTCATAGACAGTGGCCGTCATCCATTTGACCAACTCTTTATTATATTCAAGTGTATATTGAATATGGCCTTGCACGTATGTGACATACGACATCACAGCTGAATGCGACCAAAGAACTACTGAGGTTTACGAGATAAACATGCTTCGACAACCGGCTTTGATGGTGATGTCGCGCACCGCGCCAGAGGGATGAACTGTGACTGACTACGTTTGTATGTGCTGTGTTATGTGTGCTGTGTTACTTGCTCTATTTTCTATGTTGCCTCTCCCTCTTTCAATCTTCCCATTCCGTTCGCGCGTGTAGGGTAGCAAACCGATTATCCTCGGCTGGTTAACCCCGCTACCTTTCCTTCTTTACCATTGCTCTCTCTCTAGCTTTGTTGGGTTCAGGATGCATGTTCTTTTTTTTTTTGCTGTTTGTGACAGTGGCAGCGTATTGAAATGAACGTGGAGAAATTGTTGTCACGGGGTCGTGACGCTGATAAAGGCGGGGACAACGTTTCTAAAATGAAACTTCTCATTTGACCAAACTTGTCACCGATAAACAGAAATTCAGATTACAGCGACGTACACTGCCACTGATAGTGGCGACCGTCGATCATCTGACAAATGCTCACGCGCGTCGGTACTTATACATGTGCTGTCGAATATTTCAGCGCTATCGCTAGTGGCCACGTAAGTTCCAGAGTCAGAAGCACGAGTTGTAAAAGTTGGTGGATGCTCATCGTGGAATATTTTACAGCGCAATGGGTTACATACAGACAGAGAAAGGACACTACGCCGAACTCACAACTGCAATTGGTTTGGAAAAGGAAGGAACATATACAGAAAATTTGACTCATCAAAACTGTGCGCATGTGCACAAATATTACAACATGATTTATGTCTTATTTAAAAGGTATTTTTTATACTTATTCTAAAAGAGTCATATATGGATGACTTATGCACTTGTTATTCAATCTACTGAAAAATGCTTCAGCGCTGTGCCCTTTTCTGCCCGTATCTAACATGTTGCACTTTAAATATTCTACGATTAGGTTCGAAAATAATCTGTAATGTTCCCGTCGGGCGCGTAACCTTTACAAAATTATTTACTACCGTACTGAAGCTTCTCAAGCACTGCAAAGTTGTTTACGCTCAGAATTAGTTACATTGTTACGGGGCGATAACAAAAGTTGAAGAAGGAATGTGGCAATATGAAATGCATCGTATAACTTGAAGTTATGATTAACTTCTCTGTTTCTATTATAAAAGCTAAGAGATTGTTCTATTTAGTTTTGATCATTACAACTTACAACAACGCGAAAGTTAGGAGGCCTGCAAGAAGAGAAAACTGCGTGCATCAACGTGAACTCAAAACAATTATTTCTTTTTTGGAAGCCTTGCTATGACTAACAGCCAATCCATTGAATCAGTACTATCGCCTGCGTGATTATCTTGCTGGTCTACCGTCTTTTCCGGTGCTCTGATTTCGGAGCACATTGTATCAACTCACAAAAACATTACATTTATGGCCTTTTGTAGACATGATGTTGATGCGGTCCGCAATGCTTCTTGATGTATACGGGAAAATTTCATACCATGAAGAATAGACTGTTCTTAAAGTTGGTAATTTGAGTGAGTTGGTCCACGTTTTCTGTGCACTTTCTTTAATAGTAGAAAGCTGTATGTTGAGCGAGTTACACTCTAATTAGCTTTGCACCCTTAAGCGTGTTTTGAGCAATCAAAATATTTTTTCCCATACAAAACTTCTCAAAAATATGGTGCAGCAGTTTTTTGCTTACCAAACCCACTCTTGCATGAATACAAAGGTTCCATCTCAAGCACCCTTTAGGAGGGAAAGGTGTGTCGCATTCTCAAAACACCCACGGCTTTTTTTGGGAGCCTTTTAAAGCGCGCACCTTGGGTGCTGCAAGAGCATGTCGCATACAAGGAGCAAAGGCGCAGCCGACGGAGAAAGTCGAGTCTTGACTACCACTCAATTTTTTAAACTGCTTGTGTATACATACGTGCGCACACAAAGGCATAACGTATACTAAAATTTGAGTTTAATTTTTACAGTGCAACAAAACAGACGCCTATTTCCTGAGCGTGAAATCACATAGCCAGTGCCTCTCCGTGTGCACACAGCACAGCCACCACGCATCCCCTCATTCGTTACTTACGACACATGAGAAATACAGTTCAACAAATAATTTTACGAGTGCTGCAATCTAAACTGTTACTATAGCATGGACAAAAACAATGTAAAACTCGCACGCGATACAAAGCCGAGTGACGGAATGACTTCGAACGACGCTCAAAAATGTGCAATCATACTTCCGTCTTTTAGCTGTCTGGCTGACATAGACCAACTGCACAGATAGAGCTGTCAAGCTGTCGACCTCCTAACACCATTCTTTCTTACCTTCTGTTCTACTTTCCAGATATGTCCTAGTGTTTCATTGTATTGAACGCTTTAGAAATGCTTCAACCTGCACAATACACTGATAACACAAAATAACGTCATCAGTGATGAATATGCGTGGTTACTTCCAACGCTGCCTTTCCTGAAATAAGGATCAAATAACACTCGTTAAAGAGTAAGGCAAAATAAGGTGGTGCACCTGCTCCCCACGTGACTCCTCGTTTCTCCCACGGCCCTTTCTGCTTTATCATGTTACCTTGTCTACTCTTTATTGCAATGTGTATTCCACACTGTTTCAGGTACACATTGCGAAAACCCCCGCCTGTACTCTTATATGACGTGCTCTTCTCGGAAAACAATATTAGAGGATAGGTATGCAGATCCTGTTGAGACAGGCATGTGTGCTAGTCAAGTTATATCCGACCCAACAGATACCCGGCAAAATAACAGGAAAAAATAACGCCAGGCCTGCGCGGAGATCACAGCACAGTCAGAGCGAAAGCTAGAAGAGCGTCAATGCTAGAACGCGTTGTAAACTCTTTTGGGGCTGCTATAACGCTTGCAAGATACCCACTACTACAATAATTGATTCCGTGGCTGATGACTATGCAGAATTGTAGCTGAGCCTTCTCTAATGGGTTGGAAACATTAATTGACCCTCCCATATTGCCATTCATATTTTTTTTATTCTTAGGTGAACTTTCATTCAATTGTCTTGTTTAGAGTTGTGTATATTTCTTGTTTGGTAGGTTCATTTCAGTTCTCTAAAGCTCTTTTGTGATCTTGGGAGCTTACATTATCAATCTTCAATCAATAAACATTTCATTGTCAACCCGTTTCCTCAATAAAGCAATTAGTGTACTAATTAAGGCACCGTTCGATATGGCCTATTCCCCAGAGTGGGTTGTGCCAAGCTATTGCGTAGCCAACCAACCAACACCTGGTCACTAAATTAGCCTTCTGTGGCGTCTGGTTGTTGCAGTAGTCTTCTACCCCGCTATATTACACATGTTAACGCGGTTCCTTACCGACATAAAGCTTGTGTAGGTTTTTGTCCGCCGGTGTTTCGAGCACCAGCATGCCTCAGTGGTAAAATACTAAACTGGCGCAGAGAGGACTCAGGTTTATACCCCCTTCTATTCTAGATATTTTCATTTATTTTGTTTTTTTTGTGCAGTGGCAGTTACGGATACCGATGGCGGGCAACTACGGCACCCTTGTTGTGATCTCATAACAGCTTACGTTGTAAAATACTGAAAAAAAAGGGTAAAAGGAAAATAGGAGGAAAAGAGCAGCAGTTAGGTTAACCAGCCTATAGGCAGCCGGTTTGCTACCCTGCGCATGGGAAGGGGATGAGGGAGACGAAAGATAGAGAGGAAAGAGTTGAGAGAGATAAATACAGCACATTCGGCAGCACACGCACGCATACTCAGTCAGAGTCCAGTAAAACACTGAACTAACCGACAAGAGGATGGATGCAGCTGCAATCATGGGCACAGTCATTGACAAGCATTGCAAGGCATGTATCTGACGTACATGTGTCAAGCTGACACGTGTTTTCTGTCTTTTTTAATGATAAGGCTGCAATGAGAACAAAACAAGGGTGCCGTAGTTGTGCGCTGCCGCTCTCGCCGTTGTCCGTAACCACTATCGCGCGAAACCACAAAAAAGAGCGACAGAACAAAATATTCATCATAAAACGGGGCTCGAACCTGGGTACTCGCCATGGCAGCCAAATGTTACACCACAGGCAGCCATGCTGTTTTTTATTGTTTATTCTACCAATAAAATTGAGAATGGGTCGCCGTTTGATGTAATAATGCTTATCTCTTTACATTGTCTATGGGGAGGCTGGTTTTCCCTGCGACCTGGACAGGGGACCTGCACGGGTGCGCGAGAGAATGGTTCAGTACATGGACGTACTGAAAGAATAAGACTTTGTTATATAAAAAGGCGGGCTAGTTGGTTTTGCTGCATACTGAAGCTTTAGCGCACACACACAAGGACCGAGACGATAGGGACACAGGGAACTGTGCTGGTCCCTGTGTTTCTATCATCTTTGCCGTCGTGTGTATACGCTAAGATTTTGAATCTGGTTTGCTTTCCAAGGTTGAGCCTCTGGCTTACCTAAAAGAACTTCAGTAATGTAACTGTTCATATGTTGGTTGACTAAATTGACACCGTTCAAGTTGTGTCTATTACTGTTGAAAGTGTCTGCTTTTGATGCATGTGGCGTGTTCTGAGGCATGTCGGTGCTCGAAACTCATGCGCACGCAAACCCTAAACGACGGCTATGTCAGGAAGAAACCGAGTTACCATACGTCATATACAGCCTGCTGGAAAAAACGACCAGGCGACACTAAATGCGAATTGTGTAACCAGGCATCGCACAATATATATTGCGTAGCGAGTGGGTCATTGAACGCTTCCAACCTATTACGAAGAACTTAGTCATCATTCTTCATCGTGATCGGCCACCAAATCAATTATTGGAATGGTGGGTACCTTGCAAGCGTGCTTCTATCAGAAGGCCCAAAAGAGTTTTCAACGGCTTGTGTAAATGGCTCTCTTCAAGCTTTCACTGTGGCTGCGTGGAGCTTTCTTAGCATGCCTGCTTTTTTTTCCTCACTCAGACCTAAGGTCATTTGCATTAATGTTGACTTGTTCTAGCATGCAGGTTACATTTAACGATGAGCGCGGGAGCAGTATAATTTATCACGTTTTACAATGCTACTAGCCAGGAGAGTAGTCAGAGGGGGAGGGGATTCAAACCCCCCGAAACGGTACAATTTTCCTTGCGTATATATACACCCACACATACAAAGGCACACACAAACATGCACAAAGTAGGTTGAATCCTTCCCCCCCACCGCCAAACCCTCCCGACAAAAGATTTTGCCTACTACTCTACAATCTGCTGCAAAACACAAGCCATGCTTCTATTGAGGGGAACAGTGCAAAAACGGGATGAAGAAGATTGAACACACGACACAAGCGTTGTTCAATCTTTCTCCGTCCCGTTTTAGCAGAGCACTGTTCCCCTCAGTATCATGTACCAACTAGCCCTTCAAGAAACCCTTCTGCATTGTTTTTGTTCCTTACATCGTGATGGTGTTCCGGTCAATACTACTGAAGTTGGTACACACATAGCAAACCCGAGAAAATAAGCTACCTCCACGACAGTGAGCTTACTTTCCGCCCAAGTGAACAATGAACGCAGCAACTAAACGAGGGCTTACAAAATGTAATCTTCGTCAAAATAAACATCAAAGAAAAGGCATAACCCAGCGAGATATTTTTTTTCCTTCAGTGGCATAATTCTCATGCTGCTAATATATAAGGCTTCAAAGAATCCGCCAATATTGACTCTCGAAGCTGCCACTGGGATAGCATATTCCGCAGCAGCCACACTCTTAGCAGACGGTAAAAGAGCTCTTGCCATTCTGCCAGTAAAGGATAGGTTCCGACCACAAGCGAGCGACTTTAATGCACTTCCTTATACTTGTATGATGTTGGAGCACATGTTTCAGAAATGCATATTCGCATTGGCATAAATCAGGAGGGGGGCGCAGGAGAGAGAGGTCAGGTGGATCCGGACCCACCTTGTGCTGAAAAAGGGCAGGGGGGGAGGGGGCTGATACCCTTTGACCTTCAAATTATGCGTTAGAACTTCATACATTTGATTTACTTGAACTTTCGGTAAAGCACAATAAACTTTTTTTAAGCTGGTTGTTCTTCAGTGTGCGCCCGTGTTCAATACCACTCAGGTGTGAGAAACTATGACAATCACAACAGTCATCGGCCTCTTCAATTAAGGCTGAGTAGAAAAATTCAGCTACTCGAGCTCGGACCTTATACTTGTTTTCAGAATTTTATTTGAAATCATGATTTATTTCTCACGTAAATAAACGTGCAAGTAATGTTTAGAAAACAAAATGGCCGCCATGGTCTTATTAGTGCCTCGCCTCTTGGATTTTATTTTTTTTTGGGAGGGGAGGTGATGTTACCACACTGCATGCTCGTACAAATTAGTACACACCAGATAGAAAAGTGCCCGACATTGTCCTTTAACTGCTTTCTTGCGAACCATTTAATTCTATCGTTGATTTTTCAGATAGAGTGCGCCACGGATGGCAGCTCACAACTTCATAATAGCTAAACGTCAGCTGCTCTCGTAGAAGCGAAGGGGCATCACCACTGCCATGCTTACTTCAATTTGTTTATAGCACACATAGTAATTACTGCATACAAAAGGCGCCGACATTAAAAGAGGCTTATCAACAGCTCCAATCCTATGCTGCATTTTTATTCCTAATTTGACCATGTTTTTTTCAAACCGTGCCACCCATCTTTCCGACAACATGATTCCGCGGGATCATGGTGCTTTTAATATTTTCCAGCAGATTTCCACATAGCGGCCACTGCTTTCCCAAACAGTAAAAATGAGGTAAACGGCGAGTACCCCAACACTCCGTTGAGAGCTATTCCCGAATTTCGCACACTAGGATGCACTTTGTAATATAGGAACACTATTTTTGGTCATACAATGCACACTCAAAGAAAAGAAACTAGAAAGTTTGGACAGACGCTCTCTCACAATACAGAAATTACTTGGGCCGTGGCCTGAGAAGCATTTTCAGAAAAAGGGTGGACAGTTGCTATATATATTATATATATATATATATATATATATATATATATATATATATATATATATATATATATATATATATATATATATATATATATATATATATATATATAGACCGCAAACACAGACGGCAATAGGACCGGAGATCGTAGCTACGTGGCATGTGCCTATCCTGCACGTGCGGAGCTTTGACACGCGTAGCGCTTGTTTGCTGTTCTTCTCTCCTTTCTTTCCCTTTTTTTCTTTTTTTCTTTTTTTAAATTTATCACATCGTTCTGACGTAGCCCTCCTCACCAGGCTTCAAGAGCAACTATGGAGGGGAAAACAGGTGGAATGCGACAGCGACAATGATCGCAAGGAATGTACTGTGGTATTTTTTAAAAGCTGCCGGGAAAGCTGATGAGAGGTGAACCTGAGGAGTCAAACTTCTCATCACTGGAATTTGCTTAATTTAGCCCCCTGGACCAAAAAACTTGCATTGATTGTATGTTATTTACCACTCGTTTATTTTTTTACAAAAGGCACCTGCCATTAATAGTACGCAAACGTGGTCGTTTGACTACTTATCAGTGTATAATGGGTAGTATTGCCACTGGACCAGGTGCGTTTTCTTGTTTTTTTTTCTCTTTTTTTCTTTTTTTTTTCTTTTTAATGCACGTGCTATGCGTAGTACGCACACCTGGCCGTTCGGCTGCTTATCAGTGCATGATGGGTAGTGGGCCACTGGTATATGTAGTTTTTTCTTTTCTTCTTGCTTTTTTCTCTCGCTTTCTTTTTTCCTTTTCTTTTTCTGTCGCTCTCTCTCGGCGGGAAGTTGGCATAAAAACGCGTCGGAGCCTACTGAATTTCGTCTGATGGAGATCGGTCTCCGATCGAAATGTCATTAATAAATAGTTTTTTAGAGGCGTATACTTATTTTTCCTCTCTCTCTCTCTCTCTCTCTCTATATATATATATATATATATATATATATATATATATATATATATAATACATATATATATATATATATATATAGTGTGTTAGTCTATACACTCAGGGCAAAAATTGGAAATGAAATTGGTGGGTGCGTCTGGACGTTGTATTGCCCTCTGAACTCCCACACGTGAACTGCACATATTGCTTTTGAAGTTGTTTCGCTCTGCTACGCACTTTTTTTTACTTCGGTCGCATCCAAAGAGCACCCAAGAACTTTATCAAAGCCCTCATTGCCATTGAGCCACGCAAGCAGAAAAAACTCTAACGTGTACTCTCGTTCGCGTCATGCTGTAGTACTACTGTAGCTCTCAGCACCTAAACAAAACCGCAGCCTGGCAACACCGCAACTAAAGTGAGTCGATAGAGTTGTAGCATTTCTAAGGTAATAAAATGGGTGACCTTTAGGAGTGTCCGTGTGAAACAGGTACCAGTCAAGTCTGAGAAACTACCCACTCGACCACTTCACTGACGATAACGTCGTTTAACATCTCCACATATCCATAACGTTAACTTTACAATTGTGTTTCTTTAAATTGTGTTTCTTGCTGATTTTTACCTGTTTGTTCTTCGTTTTCTTTTTTAATATTTTAAGAAGTGCACTTAATTGGCATGTTTGTCATGCTGGTCCTGTTATTGTAGCGGCAGATATGACGAGTCAAGCCGTCTAGACACAGCTTTTGTGTCATCACTCTTACTGCTTATGCTGGTTCTGTACCTACGTAGCAATAAACTTCAAGACTTCAAACATACCTCCGAGATGGAAACAGCCTCCATAGACGAAAAGCGGCAGTGCAGCCCTTTCTCTTGTGACCAGAAACGTGCCCATGATTGAAGGGTAGAAGAGCGCAGCATTCCGAAAGAAAGCACTGCTCATGAAGTTGATGGTGAAGCACGCTCCCAGAACGACCCATTTGTTCTGCGCAGGCTCGGGAGAATCTTCCATGTTGCCGGCAAACTTGGGAGCTGTCATGACTCACAAAAACCTTCCTCTCTTATGCGGCTTCTGTAATAAAATGGCATCGTTTCATTATGTATTTTTCAGTTTTTTTGTGAAGCAATCTAATGTACCATAAAACAGAACCATTGAGTATGTCCTTTGACTGATATGTGGAATTTAACGTCCCAAAACCACCATATGATTATGAGAGACGCCGTAGTGGAGGGCTCCGACAATTTTGACCACCTGGAGTTCTTTAACGTGCACCCAAATCTGAGCACATGGGCCTACAACATTTCTGCCTCAATTGAAAATGCAGCCGCCGCCGCCGGGATTCGATCCCACGACCTGCGTGTCAGCAGCCGAGTGCCTTAGCCACCAGACCACCGCGGTGGGGCGAGTCTGTCCTTTATGCAAGCTTTAAGTGCGAAGCATTTCTTCGCGTACTGCGCCATTTTTGAGCGTCAATATGAGTACCTATCTATCTATCTATCTATCTATCTATCTATCTATCTATCTATCTATCTATCTATCTATCTATCTATCTATCTATCTATCCGTCCGTCCATCCGTCCGTCCGTCCGTCTGTCTGTCTGCCTGCCTGCCCGCCTGCCTTCCTGTCTGTCTGTCTGTCTGTCTGTCTGTCTGTCTGTCTGTCTGCCCGCTTGCCGTCCTGCCTGCCTGCCTGCCTGCCTGCGTCGGCTGCTCTCGTGATCACCCCCTTACAACGGTGTAAGCTAAAGTCAGTATGGGATGGTAAAACAGTTGGCCAAATATGACTCGCTGTCAAGACATTATATTGCGTAGGTCGTTAACCTTTTTCCGCCTAACGTGCGGCACGTACTCGCGGATGTGTATGTGCCGCGGGTATGTGGGTATGTGCCACGAGTGAGTGACAGTTTACATCCACCCAGGAACGGCGAGAACAGACATGGGTAATTTTAACGCGTGAGCAGTAAATAAGAAAGCTGACATCGGTCACGTTGAGCCGACCAATGCAAGGATTAATGTCAGGGTCTCAGCCGAAACAGAACCTCGTCATTCTGCGTGGCAATCAAGTCTTCTACCACAGAACCACGCCAGGTCTCCGACGTAGTTTTCAAATAGGCTTTATTGTTCGTGACACGTCAACTGTGGTTGAAGTTCTGACTATCTATCTAATTTTATAAAGTCCTCTCTTCTTAAGTCCTCTTTAATATTTCTAAGTTCTTAAGTCCTCTTTATGAAGCGCTTGTCTTCTCTTCCTTTCTGTTTATTCGTGTGCTTGAACTGACAGTTATACCATGCATATCCAACTAGCCCAACTATCGATTCTGTTGTAATTTTATAAACATTGCATATGTACTCCCAAGATGCAGCGGTCACGTCTGGTTAGCGTCATTTCGAGTTAGGCACTGTCCACTGAAGTTTACTTAAGTAGCACTGTCCAGAGCTACTATCCTCGCGAACACCAGCACTCCATATCAGCTTACCACTTCTGGTGTTGCTAATATCCGAGTTGCTGTTGGCATTGTTATGAAACCGCAAACACTTCGTTATTTAAAACATAGCCATTCATTTAACGTATGGCTGTGCGTGTATTTGCACATATATTTAGCGCCACATCGTAACTTCTTGCGCAATATAAAGTACAACACATTCACCTTCCATTGACATGCTTCGCAGAACATCAACTCGCAAGGTACGTGGAATCGACCTATATTTTTTTTTCATGAGTGTTAGTGAAACAACTTTACTTGGTCCACAATGGGCGTCAGCTAATTTGATGTCACTTGCATTTCTTGGCATACTCCAGGCACTTTAAGCGTTTATATCTAAGTATCTGCGTGCTCTCACGATCACCTTCTTGACTTGGGCCACACCAAACTTTTACGGGCGATAAGAGGGTTTCCTAATTATGACAGTCAGGTCATGACATGATTAATGTGGAAATCCCATCGAGTACAACGCCGAACCTCCTGACACGTGTGGCACGTACTCGTAAACCACAGGCAGCTATGTCCGTGGTATACGAGTACGAGTATCTGTCACAGATATGCGCGCATGTGCCATAGGTGATTGACACATTACATCTACTGAAGAACGGCGAGAACATATATTTGTAATTCATACTCGAGAGCATTAGTAAAAGGTTACATTACCAGCGTTGACTCGAGGGATGAAAATATTACGTATTGCGGTCCCAGCAGAAATCGAAATTAACCGTTCCGCGTGACAGTCAAGTATTCCACCATGCACGTGCCAGGTCTCGGAACCACATGCTTTGTGAAAATGCCCCATACAGGTGTAATGTAGGTGAAACGTCGTGTGTGGTTGCAGTGCTCCCCAACTGATGTTATAAGCATTAAATGTGTAGTTGAATGACACAGGCGTCACGTAATCTAGGCGTCATTTTACTTGGGCACCATCGCCTAAGTTTCTCTTCATAGCACTAGCTATACGGCTACCAAACTCGCAAGCACAAGCGCTACATTTCCGCTTACCGCTCGTGATGTCGGTAATACCCATGTTGTTCTTGGCATCGTTACGCAGCAGTAAAAACCTGGTTCTATAAAACCGTTGCGACTGTTCAACATACATGTCTGTGCGTATGACTTTCTACAAATGTTTGGCGTCGTTTCGTCACATCTTTCTCATAAACATTAGACTACCGTCACTTTCCCTCCGCATCCTTCGCTTGGCATCGATTGTCATGGTACGTGGGAAATGTAAATTTTTTTACAGCGAAAGCTGCTTTAAGATCACAACTCGGGTCACGCGCCACCGTAGTTGTCCGCCGCCGCCGCTGGTGTCCGTAACCACATCGCAAGAAATTAGACAAAACCTAGCGTTAATGACACAGTAGGGCTCACACCAGAGTCCGCTGGGTGCCAATCCAGTATTCTACCTTTGAGCCACGCCGGTGCTTGGGACTTGGTGGCAAACTTGCCTTAGGCAGGCTCGATGTAGGGAAAGCAGTCGGGTTAATACGACTTTAAAGCATTTTAAAATAGCGAAAAAAACAACCGGTCGGCGTACATTGCGAATATTGTAACAAGTGGGTCGTTTAATGCTTTACCTCCTTTCAAAATCTTGTCTATGTTCGCCTGATAACTATGGCGCATACCCCCTTCAGGCATGATACCTCACCGTCATCAGCCACTGCATGAACAATTGGCTCAAATTTTCTTCCAAATGTTTAGCTGATACCACACTTCTCAGAATAATGATGAAAAATAGCATAGCAATTGCCGGGCTACTACCGATTAATATTATCAATAATGCCGTAATGGGTATCAATTAAGTGTGCTTGTAGTAGTTACCTGATTTAGAAAAGGCTCTAAGAGGCCGGTCTTCTCGCTTTCGCTGTGACTGTGCTGCACCTTACGCGCAGGCCTGGCGTGTTTAGAAAAAGTTTATTCTATCATGGGACGCAAAAAACCTAAGGAACGAGCGTCTGTACAACAAGCACAATAACACACAAACGACAAAGCACAACATACATTACACATATAAACAAAAGTGTCCAACTCCGTAGGATGTCCATAGTCCATGGTACTAATAACTACATAGACTACATATAAACACTTATCATGATATGGACAATGTACATGATGATATATGTACAGAATTTACAAGACTTTGTGAAGATGTTAGGAAATATGTACAACAGGTATCAAAATTCGTAACAATGACATAACTTACAGCGTAAGAATGAAGTGCATATATACAAGAACTCACACCTGTACGGGACATACACAAACACATGGAAATAGTATACACATACAGATTACATGCACCAATCAGACATTGACAGGTTACCTGGCTATAGGAACCAGGCCAGGTGGAAGACTAATCGAACATGTCTGTCAAATACGGAAAGAAAGCGGCACGACCATTGTCGCAGAAATTCTTCCACCCAAGGAAGAACAATTCCTCCGACAGAAATGATAAGAGTTCAGAGTAGAGGCGTTCCAGAATCGGAAAGAGAGCGCGACGACGATGACCTGCCGCAACAGCCTCGCACTCATTACGTCACAAGCAAACAGCTCCCGCAGCTATTAGAAGGTGTGTAAAGTGACTACGCGAGCAGTGATCATATGTTACAAAGCGATTAGCACCTAGGCCACGAAAACTAGTGTTAACGGACTTCCAAAACACCTTTTGCAATGGCACATTGCTTCAGCATATGCTGCTTAAACTCCTGTAACGGGTAGTTAGGACAAGTGGAATATGGGACCATGCCCCACTTCTGCACTCTGTCCCGTGTTGGGAGTGCTCTCCATCCAAGACACCACATAAAGTCACAGAGGTGACCAGGCAAAAACAATGTCGTTATCGCGCTCCACGAGACATGTCTCGATTGTGCTAGACGGGCAGGAGGAACCAGAGGAAGCAGAAGAGCCGCCGTTGTATCTACAATGCGGCTTTCGAGAATGTCCACATCGGAACAAACCTGCTGCGCGTGAGGGGCGAAACTCCTTAAAGCGGCACCCGTTCGTGTCTCGTCGTAGTCGTAGTGCGTATCCAGTCTTAAGCGTTGACCTGCAAGGTGGTGCCGCTGAGAGATTTCTCCTGTGAGTTGTTGAAAAATAAGAAAATTCGCAGCATGCGCATTAACTAAAAGGCGAATTCCGCGGTCTCTCATTCTCAATCAGCAGCCATTGGCATGTACATTGAGCACTATCTGACTAGAAAGGGTTGCTAGGTTATACTCGCTGGGTGTAACCTCTCTAATTTTAGAAAGGTTTAGCGAGCGTTGGGCCGCAGTGCCATGAATTGTTTGTTTGTTTGTCCTTTTTATCCTGGTGCAACTCACTATGGGGATCGGCCATGAAACGAACGGTGTCTTGCTAATTAAAAGGAAATGTTCATAATTTTGAAATGTTACGTTTGCAACTATTATGCTTGATTTTGATAGTTTTTAGACGATGAACTTAGCATTCTATTCTTCTCGTCTTCCGAAGGAAGTCGCAAACGGCTTCGCAAACGCTTTTCTGGCTAAAATCCAGCACGGTAGCTCCAAAGGAAAGAAGAACCAGAAGGGATAGATTTAATCTCAACTTTCGAAGCGGTTCGTATAGAAGTCTTTTCCTCTGATTGGTGAATAATGAGCACGTTAGAAAGAAATGATCAAGAGATTCACACTCATTGCAATGAAGGCATAAAGGTGACCGTACCAGACAAGACCTGTGTAGGTGAAAATTCAGTGGGGGGACTCGGCATCGTATTTTGGTAACTGCGATCTCGGTCCTTCTGGAGGAACACCATTGATTCTTCCAACAATAATTGAGTTGAGGGAACTCGAAACTGACAACGCAAAATTTGCGAAGTTGTCCGATACGGCAAATTCTTCTAAACGCACCGCAGTTTCAAACGCCAATATCGGCAAAGTAGACATTATCAGACCGTTACATAATAAAAGTGCGAGTGCATCCGCTTGATCATTTAGAGGTATACCTTTGTGCCCTGGTACCAATGCCAAGTGAATAATACGTATATGTCTTGAAATGAGGGGATGAAATATTTCTAAAGAAATTGAAAAAGTTGGTGCAGTTAAAGAGGAACAGACGGATAGGCTGTCTGTAAGAATGACGGCTTCTGATAATGATTGGGGTAATTTCCGTAGAGCTAATATAATGGCAAGTAATTCCGCATGATAAATAGGAGTAAAGTCTGGTAGTCGAATTGAAAAAGACCAATATAGATATAATGATGCCATTCCCACGCCTGCCTTTTCTCCACAAACTGAAGCGTCAGTTGCTATCACTGCTGCCGTTTCTAATCTAGATAAGTGGTCCTCCAAAATGCAATTCAAGTATCTACTGGGTAAATGTTTGCAATTCTTGAGAAATATTTTATCAAATTCTATTCGACTTGTTTGTACAGATCTGCTTATGATTAGTATCTCAAGGAGCTGCACTTGTAATGTTTCAAATTGTGTCTGTGCGAAAATAACTTGAGAACACCGTAATCTTGGCCACAGATGGCCGGAAAATTGCGTCTGATGATTAAGAAAAATATATTGCGATCCCCTCAATGGCGATGCTTAGAACTTTAGAAATGTACGCACCGGTTTAATGTTAAACCGAGTACGAAGAAAAGGCAGACGTGCTTCTTTGTATAAAATAGCATTTGATACAAATTTTGGAAGTCGAAGACATAATCGTAATGATCAGCGTTCCAAAAGAACAGTGGTCGTAGTTTGTATGCAGGTGCACGAGAAAACAAGACGCAGCCGAACTCTAATATCAGGCGAATATACATGCAGTAAATCATGATGAGAACCTTACGGCGTAAACCTGAACGTTTGTTTCTGAGTCTACGAAGCATCCCCCGCGCACGTGTTTCTTTGGCAGCCATGTTTTTTATACGTGGACTTTAATTAGGTTTTTCAGTATAAGTGATTCCTATATACTTAACAGATTCTGCCTGCGGGGATAACGTCTTGTCGGTAATGTAAGGCGATATGGACCGGAACACTCAGAGGAAAAACTACCATCGCACGTTTTTGACAATAAGTGACCAATTTATTTTTTCTAATCACGTTTCTAGAGCGTTCATTTACGTCTGCAGACTTCGATAAAGTGAATGTATACCTGCAGCTGTAGCAAAAAAACGCGATATCGTCGGCATATACATACACTTGTACGTCCATCTGTACTGGAAGAGTGCATCGTAAAATATTAAATAATAGTGGCCATAACACTAATCCTTGTGGGAGACCTCTAATTTGTTTGTGTCTTAGAGACAACAAACCAGATTGAGAACAGTAAAATACCCTGTCGTTTAAGAAGGAATCTACCTATGCTAGAAAGTATTATGATAGACCTGGCTTTTTGAGTGAATTGATTAGTTTTGAATGTTCCACGCTGTCATAAGCTTTTGTGATATCTAGAGTTACTAAGGCGGCATATTGCCCCGCCGCGGTGGTCTAGTGGCTAAGGTACTCGGCTGCTGACCCGCAGGTTGCGGGTTCGAATCCCGGCTGCGGCGGCTGCATTTCCGATGGAGGCGGAATTGAAGGAGGCCCGTGTGCTCAGATTTGGGTGCACGTTAAAGAACCCCAGGTGGTCTAAATTTCCGGAGCCCTCCACTACGGCGTCTCTCATAATCATATGGTGGTTTTAGGACGTTAAACCCCACATATCAATCAATTAGGGCGGCATATTGTTTCTTACAACGGGCAAGCCGTATTCTGCTTTCTAAATCGACATGGGCACACCAAATTGAGCAACAACGCCTAAAGTCAATTTGGCATGGGCTCAAGACCAAGTTTTCATTCAACCAATTATCTATCCTAATCTGCAAGAACCTTTCAATTAGTTTTACCAGATTAGATGTAAGTGCTATAGGCCCAGTGGTATCTCTCAATAAACCAGTATCTTGTTTTTTTATAAAGGAATTATCTTAGCCATTATCCATTCAGATGGAATCCATGAGTTCTGGTTAAGCAATGCCAGTAGTTCCTGAGGTAAAACCTTATGGATGATTTTTTATTATCGAAGTAGTTATTCCATCAGGACCTGGCGCAGTATTGGGCAAGTTTCTTACTATTTGTTCCAACTCCGAAGCAGTGATCTCCTCAAAACCGTTACTTTTCTCGGGAGATCGCGAGTGGTTTGACAAGGCAGACGTAAAGCGACTTTCAAGTCCTTTTGCAATACCTTCGAGAAATTTAGACAGTTAACTTGGAGTAGAAACCAATGATTCAATGTTGTTGGATGAAGGCATAAGCTTTTTGGTTCTGAGTAAATTGAAGAGGGATTTTCTGTTCCTAGGTTTTGACAGAAACTCAGAACGCTGACTATCATAGCTGTCTTTCGCAGCGGCAACTGTTCTCTTTAAAATGGCAGCCGCATTTTTGTAATCACTCCAATTTCTAGGGCATTGGTTGTAAAGTAGCTTATGCCGCGCAGCTCTTCTTAGCTTTTAATCGCGTGCACAAGCTGAATTCCACCAACGATTAGAAGGACCTTTGTTAGATCCCTTTGCGTTTACGTTGAATTTCGATTTATTTAACGATTATTTTATCGCGTTACTTAAATTTATAGCAGTTTGCTCTTCACTTTTAACTATTTGGTTTGAACAGGCGGCCCACAGTGATTTTTTAAATGTACTAAAATTTACGTGAGGTATTGAGTGGCTGGTTACAGAGGTCACCGGACAAACAATCTCAAAATATATAGGCACGTGGTCACTACTTGTACCCAAGTTCAGGGTATACCATGTAGAGATAGTCAGGTTAGGACTGTAGAAAGTAAGGTCAATCGAGGAACGAGACTGACTACTAACAAAAGTGGCCGTTCGTGGGTTACTTGTTGCACTGTGAAACCAGATCTCACAAACGCTTGCCATTACTATCGGTTCTGAAACCCCACGATGTATGGTGAGAATTGAATTAGCCCGCCAATACTACTTGTTTCTTGCACGACTAAATTACAGAATTGAGCACAGAAGTATCTTGAACACAGGCTGGAACATAAGCATGCACTGATGAAAAAGGGGGACATCCCGGAAGAGAGATATCTAACGCTAAAATTCCATTGTATAAATTCATGATTTGACCTGTAATTTTAACTTGATGAGCAATTTTTCAAGTAATAAATATGACTAAGCCACCACCCCTAGAGGGCCGGTCTAACCTAAAGATGGTGTAATTTTAAAAGACGATCGTCTTTCTTGGGGACCTTCGACGCCAAAATTTTGGTCTGTCTGTCTGTATGTATGTCTGTACGGTTGTCTGTTTTTCCACTTTTAACGGCATCGGGTACTTGAAACGGCCGACGCCATCTGCAGCACCCACCTATGTTGCTCAAGGTTGAGCATTCATGCTTGTGCAATGGTCAATTAAAAAGCAACTATTGCGCATGCCTGGGGTTCCATAACAACACGTATATATTCTGCACGTGCGTCTCTTACTAGAAAAGGCATACGTAAGCAATTTTAAGGACCGTAGCGCTTATCACGCTGCGCTGACTATGCAACGCTTGCACGGAAAGGCGAGTGTTTCCAACGCTTTGCTAAAACGAAACGGTTGTGGCACCTACCCGTCGCCTTGCGCTCTACACCTTATCGCCTCTGAGATGGGCGCACACAGCCGTCTCAGAGCCACGCGCTTTGTTTAAGAAGACAACTGCCAGATGGCACTTATGCTAACGTGTGACGTGACTTGATACGCTCGTTCGCCAAAATTCGTGGCAAACGAAGTAGCTGCTGCCTCGCTACAGTGCGAAAATATTACTCGGAAAACGTTTGCATGCGTCTAAATCAGCCACCGAATCTGAACGAAGGTGGACGAAAATTCGAAAGAAAGTCATGGCGATTGTGTATGGATGCGAAAGATTACACCATTTCACATACTGTCGTAAGACTTTTGTAGAAACAGACCAGCGCCCACTGGTAATGTGTTCTGAGAAAGCAATCAGAGACACACCAGGCTACAACGCTCCTTTTTTGCGCCCAATTCGATATGACTTAAAAATCACGTTTCATCCAGGGAAACATGTCCTGTAAGAACAAATACCTAGGAAACGTTCTAGAAATCCTGGGCAAAACGCACTGATTCTCGGCCAGCTAAAACCGCTTGACGAAGATGTGTAAGTTTGTGATGCCTGCTAGCACGAACAGTGCAGTAATAGAAAATTAGACCATCTCCCGCAAAAGGAAACCATGTATAGATGCGAAGCAGTGGGCGCTGATGCCTACACTGGCGCTGCCACTCATTGCGATGTTGCGCAGGGGTGAAAGCTGGGGAAGTGCAAAGCATGCGTAGTGATGAATCAGTGTTTTCTACTGGAGCATGAAAATCAATCCTAATTGGCAATGAGAGACAGTAGACTTAAACTGCACAGAGAGAGCTGCAGTCCACTTTTAGTTAACGTGCACGCTGTGATTTTGATGTTGTTGTTTTGTAGTTCAACAACGCACAGCAGCAACCTTCCACCAGTTACATATTGGAGGTGAAATTCCCGTGCCTATATATGAGGCGTTTTTTTCCCCCTCTCTAAAAGAGCCAAATGCAGAAAGCGAAAGCAGGCTTTATTTCTGTGGAAGATGAAGCATGCCTAACTATATTCTATTTCTAGAACAGTTATAATCAAAATGGGGCGATTCCTTATTGTAACATGAGCCCGAAAAGGCAGTTTCTAATCAAAGGTGAGCCAGGTATTTCGACTGTTCCAATTAAAGTGAGCCACATTCATTAAACGAGCACTGTGCCAACAAACATGGTCAAAACAACCAACATGGTTCTACTCGAAATGTTTCATTTGTTTCTAAATTACTTTGCTATTGTGTTTACGTTTCACAATTAGGTTTTTTAGCGCGAATAGGTGCTCACTGAAGGACATGATGTTCAATGATAAAACTCAATTCTAAAGAGTTGTTTTTCGTTTTTCTTTTTTTCTTACTCATGTTCTGCGCTATGAACCACATGGTTTTGTCACATGGTTATTGTCTAATCTATATATTTTCGCGCTCTGCGCAATAAACTCAGTTGGAAGTTAGCACTCGCGTCTTTCATGTCCTTCTTGTCTCTATGTCGGCGTTTTGTTCTCGCGCTATAACTATCGTCATTTAACTTTTTGTTTCGTTTCCTTATAGATTTTTCTTTGGCGTTCTTCTGTGCTTTTGTTTTTTTGTTTTTGTTTTTCTCTTGCTCATGTTCTGCTCTTTGTGCCACATGGTTTTCGTCACATGGTTACTGTCTCCTCTATATATTTTCGCGCTCTGCGCAATAAACTCA
Source organism: Rhipicephalus microplus (assembly GCF_043290135.1). Classification (NCBI taxonomy): domain Eukaryota; kingdom Metazoa; phylum Arthropoda; class Arachnida; order Ixodida; family Ixodidae; genus Rhipicephalus; species Rhipicephalus microplus. The sequence goes on from NC_134702.1 coordinate 208,021,346, forward strand.
GTTGGAAGTTAGCGCTCGTGTCTTTCGTGTCCTTCTTTTCTCTGTGCCGTTGTTTTCTTCTCGCGCTATAACTATCGTCATGCCATACCCACTAGCGCAAGCTGCCACACTTCTAAGAAAAGTAAAGATAATATAACGACTTGCGCGCACTGAAACTTTCGAGAAACCTTAGTTCCTTCTCGGACAGGGACACGGAGGGCTTGCTAATGCAAGTCACCTGTTCGCGTGCCATCTGCGCGGCCTCGACAATGACTCGGGTGCATCTTTGTGCTTGTACAGCGTCGCTGTATTCTTGAAAAGGGGCACACAGTTGCACTCAGTGCAGTGCTGCGCAAGAAAACCATCCTTCCCGTTTCTAACATTGTTAGCGTGTTTTCTCAGCCGATCGTTCAGACACCTTCCGGTCGTTCCGACATAACAAGCACCGCATGAAAGGGGGGGTTATAGACAACTTCCCGGGAGCATGCCGCATACCTGTTTCTATGTTGAACTCTGCATTCCGTTGATGACTCCGTTTTCAGGGGGTTTGTAGATGTGGTGAGGCTGAATAATTAACGGTGCCGAGAACAGGACACGAACTCCAACTCGTTTCCGATTTTCTTGAGCCTGTGTGATATTTGGTGTTTGTATGGAATCACGGCTATCCTTTCACGCTCTGCATCCGTGTTGCTCGGATTCTGTCACTGCCTCTGCTCTGCCTTATTAGTCCCCATGATAGTCTCAGCAACGGAAGCGATAAACGCCTCGAGGAAACCCGAAGCCTTAAGCCGGGAAACATGAGCTTTGAAGCTCGCAGAGATATTGTGGGCGCACACCTGTTTAAAGCAACCTCAAGATAGGTTCGTGTTATGCCTCGCTTAACTAACTCTCTGTGAGCGGAAGAAAAGGAGGTGGAAATTTCTGCGCACCAAATCACAACACCAACAGATGTGCTGTCAGCTAAAAAACAATCTTAAATCCAAAAAGCGTAACTTGTCATTCTCGGGCATTTCATGTGTCAACACAAGAGGCTTTGAACAATCTTCGAACACACCTATCGTTTGAGTCGCAATCGAGTGGAACATAAAAGAATCACAGTTTAGAAGAACCAAGAAATCATCCACGTATCTGAATACTTTGACGACATGCGAGCCTTCCAACTTTTTCTGCAGTTTTTGCCCATTTTTGCCAATAGAAGATCACTGAGTAGAGGTGTTATGCATGAGCCGATTGAAACAACCTTTTTCTCTAGATAAATGCAATCATTTCATTGAACAAAAGTAGAGGTAAGGTACAGCAAACACCCTTTTTTTGCAGATAAATGCAATCATTTCATTGAACGAAAATAGTGGTAAGGCTGTACCTTACCTCTACTAACTAGCCCAAATAGCTGTTCTTCTTCAAAGATGGTTTTCTTGCTCAGCACTGCACTGAGTGCAACTGTGTGGCCCTTTTCAAGGACACAGCGACGCTGTACAAGCACAAAGATGAGCGCACCCGAGTCATTCTCGAGACCGCGCAGATGGCACGCGAACAGGTGCCTTGCATTAGCAAGCCTCTCGTGTCTCTGTCTGAGAAGGAACTGAGGTTCCTCGAAGGTTTCGGTGCGCGCAAGTCGTTATATTATTTTTAATTTTCTGTTTCGTTTCCTTATAGACTTTTCTTTGCCTTTTTTCAGTGCTTTTGTTTTTTTGTTTTTGTGTTTCTCTTACTCATGTTCTGCTCTTTGTGCCATACGGTTTTTTGTCACATGGTTACTGTATCCTCTATATATTTTCGCGCTCTGCGCAATAAACTCAGTTGGAAGTTAGCGCTCGTGTCCTTCGTGTCCTTCTTGTCTCTGTGTCGTCGTTTTGTTCTCGCACTATAACTATCGTCATGCCATACCAACTAGGCCAAGCTGCCACACTTCTTAGCTGGAACACTTTTCAGGGCATTCAATATATGCCAGGAACAAGAAAACACTAATGACAATCCAGAATGGTACCACTCGCTCTTCAAGTCTAGTAATCGCTATTACGCTCATGCGTCTATACGGCACCGCGGGATCACAAGTATGATATGAATTATATCGCAAAATAGTTCTATACCGTACATTCCAACCGTTTTAGACCTATTTTCCCGAATATTTCATGTCAAAATGAAATGTTTAATATATATGAGTCAAATACAAACATTGCCCCACAATACTGACAATATTTGGCTATGTAGATTTTAGCAACTATCTATATTTGTGGTATATGAGGGAGAGGAACATACTGGCGACAGGTTGTTTGAGCAGGCCCAACCACATTGTCAGTAGAAAAACGTGTGCTTTGTCAGTTTTATTTAAAGTACATTTAGCGTGCAAAATAAGCACGAGCAGCTGTTTTGTTGTTTTTATCAGAAAGTTTCCTAGCTGACGCTGCCTGCATCTGCATTGCGAGGCAAGAGAGAAGGGAGCGTGGAAGAGGGGGGCACACATGCGCAATGGGTGTGAGGGAAACCCCGCAGAGAGAAAGGGGCAGTTAGTGTAGACACCGGTGTAAGAACATACAGGTACTGACAGTCTCCCCGTGACGCATTGAAAAACGTTGTCCCAACGCCTCCAGACAGCGCTTCCTCCATTTTTTTCAGTGCCCGGGCGAAGGAGCGCATTTCAAGGGGAAGGGGCCGTCGGTGCTAGTGCGGCGATTTCGCCGGCCGCCGCAACTGGAGTAGAGATGCCACCGCACCGTCTCTCGCGCAAACAAATCCCGCGGCTGCAATCGAAGCTCTTATACGGCTCGGTTTTCGACGGTATTCTCATTGTTTAAGGTGTAATAGAAATTTGGAAATGAGACTCTTGATGCACTTGTTCTTTCAGACACCTAGCTCATTTTGAAGGCATGTGTCATTCGCAAATACTTGATCAAGGCGCTCGCGCGTCATCTACTAGGCCGATACCAGGCAGCTCATGCTAGCAATCTGTGGAAGATCGTTTTGTCACCGTGGTCTTCGCTTCACTGAGAGTTGCTTTTTTTGACTAACTGAGAGTCGATTTTTGAGAAAAGCCTTTGCCAGAAGCTAATAATAAAAGATTCGGTGCCTAATGTCCCCCGATGCTTTCCAATCTCTAGTGGTGGCACACTCTGCGCAAGCCTGGACTTCATGCACTAAATAGCACAAAATTTCGCTAGACTGCTTCCAGAGATAAAGGTCATCATCCGTTCTTTTCGCAATGCAATATAGGTGTTGCCACCGATAAAAAGCAAATGTCAGAAAGTGAGGAAGTATGACAGGTGATTTCACCATTTGAGAGCCTAAACAATGAAATAGTCGTGAAATAAACAAAAACAGGTTTATATGCGGCGCGATTTCTGCTATCATTGCCTATGTTTTGAACAGGTGCTGTTAAAGTCTGAAGTGTAATGCCGAATCTCAACTTGAGTAAAGACGACAGGCACTAAAAAATGTGGCCTGTGCCTAGTTGCTTGAGCTAATTGTCTGTGTATTCGTGGACGGATTGTTGTATCGTTAATATCCAGCTGCTCAGCTTTGTTTCTTTCTCTTTCCCTCTGGCCTCTTGATTCGTTAGGGGGCGGAGTAGAGGTCGAATAACTGTGTGGTACTCATGGGCTCCCATTCTTCTCGGGGCGTAATGTTAGCGCTGCACACGGCAGTGATCGTGGTGCAGCGTTGTTACTGATAGACTCACTTGTTGACTGTTAGGATGCAGCGCACTTCCGTTTAGTGATATCAATTACCATGTTGTCAAACGTGACGTGTAGTCTTCAGCCCCCACTACTTATAATCTGTAAAATACCCGGGTTGTAAATGACGGCAACATATTACAGTGTAGTACGAAGATTTATTAAGAGACCAATTGTTCTGCGTGATTGCTGCAAGCATGCTCCCCCAAACACCAGTGGAAACTGCCATTTCACAGAGCTACAGCCATGCAGTGCATAAAAGCGATATCTTTAAATTCCTCATCAGAATCGAAACTTGATCGCCAGCGGCGCCCGCCGTTTTCTTGCGTCGGCGGCGTGAACACGTAGGATGCAAAAACATCGTCATTAAGTGAAAACGCCATCATATGACGTCACATGTAATAAATGTTTGTGACGTATCGGAAGTCACATAACTTGACAGCATATTATAACATCTTCGCTTGGTTGAAATTGGCTGATAGTGAGGGCAGTGCATGACCAGCTGAGGGGCAGAAAGCTAGCTTTGTCTCCAAATCCTTGAGGCTGTAAGAAAACTATGTTGGGCGCATAAAGATCCAGGAGGGGAGTAGGAAATATTCAGGGCGTTGAATGGAAAGAAAATGAGGATCGTTTTTTACTTTCAGTCGTCTCAGGCGAACTCAAATGGAGATCAGCAAGCTTTTTGTAACTAGTGAGAAATGAAAAAAAAGACAGTATGATTTTTTCCGTCAGATATGCAGTGATACACAGAAGTATCATACAGTGAGGCATGCAAGTATTGAGCTAGCAATACCTTTAGGAAGAAAATAAAAGGCGAATGTGAAAGAACTCGAACACATATATCGAACCAGTAGCACGTGCAGCTTGACAGAGCCCGGTGAAAACAGCGCGCCGCTATGTTCATGTAACTTCTCATCCTCCCTGCATCCATGAAAGCCGCCAAGAAGCACGACTGCAAATTAACTCGCATGAAAACACGAATTCGCGAGCTTCTTATTGTGCGCGGCCGTTCACTTCCTGCATCCCGTGGATGGATGGATGGATGGATGGATGGATGGATGGATGGATGGATGGATGGATGGATGGATGGATGGATGGATGGATGGATGGATGGATGGATGGGTGGATGGATGGATGGATGGATGGATGGATGGATGGATGGGTGGGTGGTAGGATGGATGGATGGATTGATGGATGGATGGATGGATGGATGGATGGATGGATGGATGGATGGATGGATGGATGGATGGATGGATGGATGGATGGATGGATGGATGGATGGATGGATGGATGGATGGATGGATGGATGGATGGATGGATGGGTGGGTGGTAGGATGGATGGATGGATTGATGGATGGATGGATGGATGGATGGATGGATGGATGGATGGATGGATGGATGGATGGATGGATGGATGGATGGATGGATGGATGGATGGGTGGATGGATGGGTGGGTGGTAGGATGGATGGATGGATGGATGGATTGATGGATGGATGGATGGATGGATGGATGGATGGATGGATGGATGGATGGATGGATGGATGGATGGATGGATGGGTGGGTGGGTGGGTGGGTGGGCGGATGGATGGGTGGGTGGTAGGATGGATGGATGGATGGATGGATGGATGGATGGATGGATGGATGGATGGATGGATGGATGGATGGATGGATGGATGGATGGATATGGCTGTACCCTTAGTAAGTATCACGGGCGGTAGCTACGCCACCAAGCCGTAATACTTAGTGAACCAAAAACTAGATTTATTTTTTTCCTTTCTATAGTGAGGTTGAGGACTCGTACTTTTCAGTGAAGGGTTTAATTTTCACCCGTGCCTTGACTTTAGCCATCAATCAGATAACCTCCCTTTAGTTAATTTTACCCACTTTAGAACTATTTTGCCCTCCCTGTCCCTAAACCCCAGCGCTTTGAAAAACTCTGCGCCATCATTCTGGGTGAAGCCCATTATCAAGTGTTCGGCAGTTTCCTCCTCCTCTCCACACGTACCGTGTCTAACCCTTCGTATTTGGCCCGATATGTCTTGGTTCGCAATACTTCCGTCCTGGCCTCAAACAGTAGATAACTACCCCGAGTATTATCATTGATACTTTCCTTGGCAATTTTCTGCTTTAAAGTTCGATAGATCTCTAGTGCGGACTTCCTAATCATGCCAATTCTCCTCATATCGGTCTCAGCTTCTTCACCTTCTTTTAACCGATAATTCTTTTTGGTTTGACTCGCTGATGTTTCCTAAGTATTTACCAGTCAATTTTCTGGTTCGCCTTCTTCATTTTGTATCGACGTTCTCCATGTACATGTAGCTGAACACCTTCCTAGCCCAACGCTTTTCCCCCATTTCTCTCAATTGCTTCTCAAATTTTATCTTGCTGCTAGCTTCCCTGCCCTCAAATGATATCCATCTCATATCACCTTGTACTTCTTGATTTGGTGTATATCCATGAGCCCCTAAGGCAAGCCTACCTATTCAACGTTACTTGATTTCTAATCTTGCTTGAACTTCTGATCTGAAGCACAAGACCGCATAGCCGAGCGTCAGACCAGGAACCACGACTGCTTTCCATATCCCTCTCACAACATCATAGCCATTGTAATGGCGCAGTGCCCTGTTTTTCATCACTGTTGCATTTCTGTTACCTTTAGTCGTCACGTATATGTCGTGTTCCCTTAGGTACTCGGTCCCATTGCTTAGCCGTACGCCCAGATATTTGCATTTATCTGTTATCTATAGCGTTACCTCCTGTATTCTAAGCTCACTACCTTCATTATCATTAAAAAATATGACTGCTGAGTTTTCCTTACTGAATCTAAAATCTAACCTATCTCCCTCATTACCGCAGATGTCCATCAATCTCTGCAAATCTTCCTTGTTGTCAGCCATGAGCACTATAACATCCGCGTACATCAATGCTTGTAGAGCCTGTTCAATGGGTTTGCTTGTTGGACGAAAGAGAGGTTGAAGCCAAGTCCACCTTCCTGTTTTGGCCTCAAATACTTGTATGTACACACCCGTAGTACCCGTAGTCTACTCGCGCAGCGGCACCATGCGGTATCGGCGTGTGGAGGTGGAGCGCGCACTCGACGGCCTGAAGAGAGCGTTCACCCGGGCACTGAAAAAAAATAGAGGAGGCGCTGCTCCAGGTAATGTTCGGGCGGTATCACTTATCTCCCAGCTTAATCAGTGTCTTCTTAGATGGCGCTACGACGAGCGGGGTCAGCCATCTCGGTCTCGGCAACACGCTCGGCAATACGCTTGGCAGAGAAGGCACGGAAACAGTGCGCTTTGCATGGCTTCTAACCACCGGTTTTTCATCATGCAGAATCTGCTGACGCTCCTGATAGCGTGGTCGTCGGCGGCACACGTGTGTTCGTGGGAGATAGTGATGAAGTTGCCACCCTCGTACGGACCGGACAACAGAGTTGGCGATAAAATTTTCTACAATTTCACAGCGACAGATGGCCTCTACTTCAGGTTTCCAGCCGCATCGACGTCGCCAACACCTCCCGTGGTCTATTTAAGCACACGGCGCATTGATTTGCCTTTCAGTGGGCACGGAAACAGTGCGCTTTGCATGGCTTCTAACCACCGGTTTTTCATAATGCAGAATCTGCTGACGCTCCTGATAGCGTGGTCGTCGGCGGCACACATGTGTTCGTGGAAGATAGGGATGAAGTTGCCACCCTCGTACGGACCGGACAACAGAGTTGGCGATAAAATTTTCTACAATTTCACTGCGACAGATGGCCTCTACTTCAGGTTTCCAGCCGCATAGACGTCGCCAACACCTCCCATGGTCTATTTAATTAAGCACACGGCGCATTGATTTGCCTTTCAGTGGGCACGGAAACAGTGCGCTTTGCATGGCTTCTAACCACCGGTTTTTCATCATGCAGAATCTGCTGACGCTCCTGATAGCGTGGTCGTCGGCGGCACACATGTGTTCGTGGGAGATAGGGATGAAGTTGCCACCCTCGTACGGACCGGACAACAGAGTTGGCGATAAAATTTTCTACAATTTCACTGCGACAGATGGCCTCTACTTCAGGTTTCCAGCCGCATCGACGTCGCCAACACCTCCCGTGGTCTATTTAAGCACACCGCGCATCGATTTGCCTTTCAGTGGGCATGGAAACAGTGCGCTTTGCATGGCTTCTAACCACCGGTTTGTCATTATGCAGGTGTGTACAAAGTTTTCTCTATACGCAAAAAATCGGACGACCCGTTTTTTCTACTGTTTCCGTGCCCAAAAGTGCTGTACGAAGTTGTATGCGACTGTTTTTCCATGCTTTTTTTGCTCCTACGATCTGAAGATGTTCAAACTAACCCGGGACCTAACACGCGCTCTGAAAACCTAGTTGATATTGATTCGTTACCAGAAAATCCCGCCCAGCAGATGAAAGCGATGTTTGAACTACTCAAAGATATACACATCCGTTCACTCCAAAGTTTGAAAGTGCAAACCGAACTAGCTGCTGACGTTAAAGCAATTAAAAACGGGCAAAAAGACATAGAAACAAAAATAACCGGCATACAAAAAAAAGACTAGACGAACTCGAAGAAAAATCGAAGGACTTTGATCAACTTGGCAAAAGTTTATCAGAAATACAAGCGTCGATATCTGGTCTGACGCACCGAAGTAATAACCATCAAACACGCTTTGATGAGATTGAGGGCAGATCTAGGCGTGACAACCTAATCTTTCATGGTATAGCTGACGCTAAAGAAACCTGGAACGAAACTGAAGCTAAGCTATCAGCAGCGATAGATGAAGTACTTGAATCTTTCTGCACAGAGTCAATTGATCGCGCACACCGACTTGGCCTGTTTGCACCTGCCAAATGCCGCCCCATAAAAGCCAAATTTTCAAACTACACCACCAGAGAAAAAGTTTTGTCACTTCGTAACCAGCTGAAACAAAAGAACATTTCAGTGACGAAAGATTTTTTGTCAAGGTACCCGCACTTCTCGCCAAAAACTAATTGAATTCGCAAAGAGCTATTCTGGACACCCACAGGTTAAACTGTGCTATAACAAATTGCTCATGAATAATAAACGTTTCTACTACAACTTTGAACTTGATCGCGTTGAAGAAACACGATCGCGTGGCAACCAATCAGGTCGCGGAGACTCCACTGGGCGAAATGCCTCACTGTAGAGAGAAAGTAGGGGTAGTGGCATATCATCGAATCGTCAATCGCATCCGGTATCTATATACTTTGCTAACTCCAGAAGTGTTCTCAATAAACGTTGTGCCCTCTCATCCATTATAGATACATGCGATGCGAAAATAGTAGCTTTAACTGAAACGTGGCTTTCCGCACAAACAGCAGATTCGGAAATATTTCACGAGGCAAACAACCTTATGGTATATCGCTGCGACCGCTCCGAGCACAGAGGAGGAGGCATACTACTTGCGGTCTCGAAAGACATACCATCATCACCAATCCAAGTTAACAGTTTACTAGAAATAACCTGGGCTTTACTAACTTTCGGTAGCTGTAAACTAGTTGTAGGTACCTGCTACAGATCATCTTCCTCACCATCCACATTTGTTAACGAACTGCATGACTCCATCAACGTAGTAAGCTCTCGTTTCCCTTCTTTACCTATGTTTTTACTCGGAGATTTTAACTTTCCCAACATAACGTGGAACACAATGCCGATACGTATTTCCCCCTTTTCACAGCAGAGTGAAGATTTTTTGAATACATGGTCTGTTTATTGCTTGAATCAGTTAGTAACCCAAGCCACAAGAATTCCATGTAATACAGCAAGCACTCTCGACCTAATACTAGCAACGCATCCTGACCTTGTCTCCGACATTACATACTTACCAGGAATCGGCGACCGCGTCTCGCTAAACTTTGTCATCAATATTAGCCCTAGTAAAAAGAATAAACAGCAGAAACGCATACGATACTACCGGAAAGCTAACTTTGAAGCAATAAATAATGAGCTAACTGACTTTTAACGATGATTTTGTTAGAGATTTTGAATATCGTTCCGTTCAATCTAACTGGGATCTGTTCGCATGCACAGTCCATAAATTGATAGAGAAGTACATCCCTAATCGTAAACTCATTTCCAATCCCCAAGCGCCGTTGTATTCCAGTCATCTAAAACGCCTATCTAATCGTAAAAAGCGTTTCTTTCGTTTAGCTAAAAGCTCGCCTTCACCTTCGCTCTGGACAACTTACAAATCTGTGGCAAACACCTACTTATGAGCTCTAAAAACTGCAAAAAACAACTACCTAACTAGAACACTACCTGAAACACTGAAAAATAACCCTAGAATGTTTTGGCAAATGATTAACCCATCCACTAACAACACTATATCACTAGAATATTCATCTGGAAATGATATCCCCGATAACATGTGCGCATCAGCTAATAATGATTCATTTTCAAGCCAGTACTCTGAATCCACCAACATCATACTCCCTTATGCGCACCAATATAATTACATGCCCATGAATCCAGTAATTATTGAGGTACCTGGAATATTGAAACTAATAGATAAGCTACCATTCCACTCCGCTCCTGGCTATGATGGCATTAATAGCAAATTTCTTAAAAGCACTAACGTAGTCAGTTCAATGATACTAAGTCAAATATTTCAACAATCATTGAGTACTTGTCAACTTCCAAAGGAATGGAAAATTGGGAAGGTGGTTCCAATCTATAAATCTGGCCCCAGAAACTCGCCTCTTAATTACCGACCCATATCACTAACAAGTAATTGTTGCAAATTATTAGAACATGTAATCTTCTCGAACCTTGCTGACTTTCTAGAGTCAAACTCATACTTTGCTAAAGCGCAACATGGTTTTAGAAAACAGTACTCCTGCGAGACACAGCTTGCTTCGTTTATTTATAATCTGCATCAAATCCTGGATTGATCATCTTGCGTCACAGTATTTTTTTGGATTTTAGCAAAGCATTTGACAAGGTTTGCCATAAATTGCTGCTCTTAAAACTAAGCTTGCTAAATATCGACACTAACCTTCCTAAATGGATAGAACATTTTCTCTCTAATCGTTTCCAATTCGTAACTGCTAACGACCATCATTCACCACTCACTGAAGTACAATCCGGTGTACCTCAAGGTTTGGTGTTGAGACCTTTATTATTTCTTGTATATAATAATGATCTATCTTCTTCAATAACTTCTAACATACATGTGTTCGCAGAGGACTGCGTTATTTACTGCGAAATTACCAACGTTGATGATACTAAAACACTTCAAACTGACCTAAATAATATAGCTACTTGGTGTAATATCTGGTTAATGGAACATAATATTAATAAATGTAAGATAAAGCACGTATCAAGAACTAACTCGAACCATAACACCTACCACCTAAACAACGTTTCTTTAGATTCCGTCTTGTCTTATAAATATCTTGGCATGCACATCACAAATAACTTAAGTTGGAAAACTCATGTAGAGTATGTGATTAACAATGCTAATCGCATGCTCGGCTACTTACGACGTAACTTCTCCAACGCACCCTCTTCCTTGAAACTAGTACTCTATAAGTCTCTCAAACGCCCCAAACTCGAATATTCATCCGCCATATGGGATCCCAGTCATGCTAATCTCATCACCTCTCTTGAACTAGTACAAATAACTCTGCTAGTTTCATCCTCTCCAATTACAACCGCACTGCAAGTATGACTTCAATGAAAAATAATTTATCACTTATTCCTTTGGCCTACCGACAAAAATCGCCCGTCTTTCACTGTTTCATAAAATTTTGTATCACCCTACACTTCATAATGACCTGTTACTCAAGCCTCTGTACATCTCAAACCGTGTTGATCATCGCAATAAGGTAAGAATCGCATCATGTCACACTAGGTCTTTCTTTTAGTCATTTATTTCCCGCACATCTCATGATTGGAACTGCCTTCCCTGGAATGTCGCAACCGTCACTGACTACAAACTTTTTCACGAAACATTAACTAACATTGTATAACCAAGAAAATCTGTTACCTATGCTTATTGCTTTTGTTTCTGTATATTTCGAAATAATTATTTTTTATACATTCTGCAGAAATGTTAATATTATCTGTATTTTATTGCATTGTTTATTTGTATTTATTGTATTATTTATTTCTATTTATTGCACTGTTTTATTTGTATTTTTCTTGTATTTCCCCACTCCATTCTTTAATGCCTTTTTGGCCCTGAGAGTATTATAAATAAATAAATAAAATCGTGCATGCTGCAGATTTTGGGTCTTTCTGTGGCATGTGTGACCACGCTGTTTTGAAGACAGGTTTTTTTGTTCGCCGATGTTTATTCCTATTCTACCGACAAAAGTGGCACCAAATTGCTGAAAAGTTCTCCAAATGGCTCGAACGTGTTCTGTACCGCTTTGCCGTCTGGCTTCGGGCATGTGCGGAGCTTGCGCCTCTCTTCAAAGTGCCATGTGACAGTGATCGTCTGACGGTGATCGTTTACATAAATATGTGAGTTTGCATCACAACATCTAATCGTAAACAACCACAATTATTTAGTGTGCTGTATATGAAATATCTGCTTGGTTCAAATATTTATATATTTCATCGATATACTGCATTGCTCTTGTGTGCATTGTATGGAATACTTGCGTGTTCCAAATATTTATTTATATCGCATTCACATTGAACAAGCACAACTATGCTTCAACTATTTCCTGTGTAAATGAAAGCAATCATGTGTTTGAAATACGTTTCAGGTGCAGTAAGAGTTCTATTTTAATAAAAGGGTAATAACTAATGATGGGGTTTACGTGTCGAAACCACAATTTGAATACGAGGGACTCTATAGAGGACCTCTGTCTAATTATGAAAATCCCGGGCTCTTTAACATGCACCTATATATAAGTAGCACGTTCAAGTACCATGCATTTCTTCCCCACAAGGAAGTATTTTGATGAACGAATAGCACGCTGGCTAACGTTTTATAATTGTGTTTTTGCATCGAGCAATATCATAAAAAGATGAAAATGCTAGTGCGCGTGAGCGGAACTATCTGTGTCGACGACGTTCTCACCCTACAGAAGGCATTTTTGTGTTAATGAATCCTCAGACCTGGTGAAATTTTACCTATTATTCTGAAACGAAAAATTCTCTTCGTGCTTTAAAGGCGTCCTTTAACACTTTTTACGACTTCATAGTTTTACATGTTTTCTAGCTCGTTGCGTACACTGACGGCTTAAGAGATAAGTGCCGCAAGAACAGCAGTGACGGGGCCACGCATTGCAAAGTTATTCAGTGTAGAGATATCGAAACACCATGAAATGAATGCTTATCCTCAACTCGATTTTTGCGGGCTCGCCTTACCATATTTATCTCACCCTCTGACGTCGGAAGGCTGCCCAATGAAATGAACTGAAAGCCCTCCCGTACAGGAAGCTCGCATGACATATTGCCTTTTACGTCCAGCGTATTAAGGACGCCGTTGCGATGGTAACAAAGAATGTGGTACTTCAAGAGGGAACGACTCGAGCGAAATGAACCAGTTCGCGAACTCTTGTCCAGTTTTGTAGCTTTACTGATATTTTTGTTTGCAATGACGTTTATATACCTACGCTGTTACAATATTTTTTTCTTTCATATTCTCCAAATAACGGCGCCCGAAGCGCCGCCGGCGCGTTTACTCCAGCACATGGCATTCGGCGCATTCTTTGACCAGCTTTGCAGTTTTCAAGCTGAAAATGCGGGAGAGCTTTATTCTCTGTCAATTTGAGTGAAAAACTCATGCTAATGAAAACGTAAATCCAATAGTAATCACTCTTTGGTGCAATACCGTGATCACTTTCAACGTTACATTTATCCAATTCTATGGCGCCAATCTTCTAGCGTCATTTCCACTCGCAATAGTTCCGGCGAGTGTCACTACGAGTTATGCAGTCGGAACCGATGTTTTTAAACGTTATAGTGCCCATTTAAGTGTTACTTACACCGCTTGGAACGAAGATTTGTGGAGGCAGAGGAACTTATATGCGCAAGCACCACTCTCTGGGCACATTGGCCGCGGCGCCGTCTGACGGCTCGCGGCACAGTGCACCCATGAGACAGAACATTATCTGGTCGCTCAAGCACGCTCAGTGTCAACACCTGGTTATTTTTACACCATGGCGTAGACTAGCAGACGCTGTCTGCGTCAGCATTGCGAGGAGAGGGAAGGTGAGCGTAAAACAGGAGGGGAAGGGGGCACGAAGGTGCAAAAGGGTTCTGAACGCCGCACTTAGGGAAGACTAGTAGAGAGAGAGGGTGGAGTGAGCATAGACTAGCAGGTGTTGCCTGCTCTCTCATCTCAGCGTTGCGAGACGAGAGAGAGAGAGAGAGCACAACAGAGGAGTAGAGGGTGGGTGGGGGCGCGTATTCCAGATGGGGGTATAAAAGCCACAGGAAGAGGTGCCTAGAAGACAGAGGGGGGGGGAGCGTAGGAGAGAAGAGAGAGGAGAGGGAACATGCATGCGCGGTAAGGGTGATCACCCTGCACACCGGATTCAGCTCGACCATAAGATACTTCGCATCTAAACAATGCACTAAGAGTGTCTAAGCACCACAAAGTGTAAGTCCAGGCAGCATGATTGCGGTTTTTGGCCTGGAATGAGTCGAGTCATTGAATACAGCAGTTTGCAGTGGCAGAAAGCTTACCTAGCGACAACCCCACGAACTCGCTGGGTTGGCTGTAGGCAACATTATTTTCAATATTTAACCATTGTGGAGGCGCCCGACGCCTGAGAAAACATTGTACTGAGTAGGTGCCTTGTTTGTCTGAGGTTAGTTGTCCATACAGACTTCAAAAAATACTTTGTGGCTCTTTTTCCACCTGTAACATTTTTGTAAAGAGTGCGGGTTCTCCCAGCTTTGAGCCTCACGACGATTTTCCGTAGCGGACGCTTTTTGGCTGCCTCTGCAATGTCTGGTCAAGAGGAATACGAGGATGCATCAAACACGTCCCCAACGGTGCCTCCAACAGCCAGGCCTGGCGGGTCGCAGCGCCGCCGCTAATCGCGCCATCGTCCTGACACAACCACGCAATCCGGGCACCTTTTCCAGCACTGACCACAAAGACGTCGAGGATCAGCTTCAGCTCAATGAACGGGTGAGCGCACTGTACAACTGCGACCAGACGCTCATGCTGGCCAACATCGTGTTCACCTCGAGGGAACAGCCAAGGTTTGGTTTCACAACCACGAGCAAGAGATAGCGAGCTAGGAGATTTGCAAGCACAAACTCATCGATCATATCGACAAGCCCATCGGACAATGTCGAGCTGCACAAAATGAACTCGCGTGGCGAATCCAGACCTGAACCGAATTATGCTTCACATATATTCAAGGTGTGCTCGCGCTCAGCCGCAAGGTTGACGACAAGATGCCCGAACCTGAAAAGGTCGCACACGTCCTGAAATTGTTCGCAGGCGATGGTTTCACTCTCCTGGTATTCAGGAATTTGTCGACAATCGACGACGTCAATGGCGAATGTCGGTGCTACGAAGAAGCCAAAAGTCGTCGCATTGCTCCTCATTTTTCACGCCTTCGCAACACAGCGGTGACGTCTGCTTGCGAGGACATCCATCCGCCACCTGCTGCTGCTGCAGGCGAGAACATTGTACGCCTCATCCACCGCTAAATTATAGCTGGAACTCCAGTCCCCATGCAAAGTTGTGGCCACGGTGATTCCCACACGATTTCTTTATTACAGACCGTCATACGCCAGGAACTCGCTAACACCAGACTCCAGACCCACTGCCTCGTAAATAGACAAGACTACCGTCCAGCCTGTTCTGATCTGCCCATGCCGGACGGTGATTAAGTCGGGCATAAGTTTGTTTTCAAACTAAATCTTGCCACAGCACCAACAAGGAAGCCTTGCTAGGGCTGTTGCCGCAGGGAGAGAAACAGAGAAAAGCAAAGAAAAGGCAGGTAGGATAACCAAGTAGCATTCGGTTCGCTAACATACGCGAAAAAAGAGAAAATGGGAGAAAAATAATAACTTAAAAACAAAAAAGGCAGAATAGTACAATAAAACGCACTGCAGCGCGTGTGCCGCGCATGCGAAAAGGTCCTAAAACAGCAACAAGTTGCTAAGTTACACAGACTAACGGTAAACGTGTTTGCATGGTGTGTAACATGAGCCAGCGCTCTAACACCTCTCTTTAAATTCGTGGACCACCAACCTCTTTCAGGTGAACCGTATTGCTAACAAACCTTCCGAAATGCCACCGTACTTGGCAATGAAGTTAGTCGGCAGCTGAATAATCGGATAAATTTGAAAGATGTTATTTGCAAGATCTAACTACCGTTTTTGTGCGCCTTCACTCACTCAAGTCGCCAAATTAAGAGGAGTACTTTTTTGTATTGTAAATTCAAGCATATTTTTGCTTTTCTTCGCACGTATGGAACGCCAATACCATTGAGTCACACAGTAGACATGGTAACAGTTCAAGCTGAAATAGCCAATTCCTCGCGAAATGTAATGGAAAAATTTTACTACACCCTGAAAAACGCTTCGAAGCATGTCAGTACTCGCATGTTATTGAAAGCAACGGCTAGTGAGTCCTCTGGCGATACCTACTCGCCTAATATCCCATCTATCTGTGCTAATTGATTATTTTACTATATTATCATTCCGCGCAACAAACCTTTCATTGAAGCATGCACAATGAGACAGCGCATGCCAACAGAAATGTCCAGTGTACGGGACGCTTACCGGAGTCGAAGTTTTCGTTCGCACTCTTCAATGCTTTAGGCGCACGCTGTCCCCGTTCCTTGCAGCACTTTGCAGAATGCAGGCGATTGCAGTTTGACTGACAATGTGCCGTTTCGCTTCGATGCACGCTCTCTCCGCAAAGTGTAATTGATACCTCTGTCTCTTTTCTTTGCATTCAGAAACTTCCTCCGCCCAGCAATTGGAAATAAGAAGACGCTCAGAGTATCCAGTTTCATCGCGGGTACCATTCTTATTCCGTCTCTCACGCCAACGACAACACAAAGCACGAGCGAGATTTTTTCTCTAAAATCGTCGCGCGCTAGATACGTGATAACGAATCCAAGCGGTTCTTCTCCTCCAAGCAATGATCTTCGACTTCTCGTTTGAAAAGAAATAATGGAGGCTCCTGGTCGTGGC
Source organism: Rhipicephalus microplus (assembly GCF_043290135.1). Classification (NCBI taxonomy): domain Eukaryota; kingdom Metazoa; phylum Arthropoda; class Arachnida; order Ixodida; family Ixodidae; genus Rhipicephalus; species Rhipicephalus microplus. Next base: position 208,038,145 of record NC_134702.1, read on the forward strand.
CAAGGCACAAGAGCACTAGCGTGTCCAGCACGCATGGCTCAACTCTTCTCAGGAATGGATTCGATCGGTTTGAACGCAACAATATTATGACCAGTTATCCCGGGGCTATTTCGAAATGTTTAGCTGCGGAGCAGTTATTAGTGGTAGCCACTCACGTGTACCCGAGACGGGCAGTCACCGTTTTTTATAGGACGAATAGAGTAGGAACGGTCTAATAAATGCCAACAGTGCGTGTTATGTCCTCCAATCTTTGTCGTATTTGGATTTTAAACATATGCAATAAGCCTAGCTTTTTCTCAATTCGATTATTTTATTACATCATTCTGATTGCATAAAGAAATACACTTTTTAAAATCACTTTTACTAAGTTGTTTTGTTTTAAAATATTATATATCTGTTAGTCTTAAATCACTGCTTAGACTGTGTGGTTCCATATACACATTAATGAACCAGAAAGACAAAATATATATTCGATACTATTTTTTCGTCATCCACATTAATTCTACGTGACATTATTGCGAAGTTCAAGCCACAACCATCAAAAGACCTCGGCACATCAGTTTGGATGTGCGTTCAGATTGAGACAACATATTCCTTCTAACGACGTCCTGCACCAATTAACCATTCACTCAATTTGCTTTTCAGAAGTCAGGTGAGCAAGCATTGTCAGAAAATTCTGCTTAAACAACTGGCTCGCGCCGTCACTGTGAAACTCACCTGCCGGGGCCCCACACATTTGTTAACCGGGGGTTCGCAGAGTTGTTTCCGGTGAAGCCGCTGCGACGAAATATTCAGAGGATTATACGAAAGAAGTCTACCACACGGAGTGCTTTAGTGACCTTTTTTCGAGTGAGCTTGCGTTGTTGTCGCTTGTCAATGTTACAACGAGGAGGAAAAACGGTCTGCCAGAGCAAGAGATCTTCATGCAAAGCATAAAAATGACAAGTTAGTCACTTACGGGGGCCATGTCCGAAAAAAATCGTCCAATGTATACCGGGAGGATGGTGACCAGAGTGGCACAAAGCACCCATAGCACTTCGATACAGGTGGCCTCCGCCATAGAAGCTGAAAGTACTTGTATTTATCGCTTTCGTCATGACGTGCGCCTCTGATGAAATTACCGTGAGTAAATCGAAGAAATCCATCAGTAATTATTCGAAAAAGAGCATCAACGACCTAGCGTTGAGGACTGTGATTTCAACGTTACAAAGTTATTGAATTTGTATGGGTTCCTGTCCACTCAGGGAACCCTGCGTACAAATATGCACACCACGTAGCCTCAGACTAACAAACCGGAAAAGACCCGGTATTCCGTGGTTAGGCACCAACCTTCTTTAATCACTTGAAAAATTTGTACAAAAACGAAGGACGCGTCTACCCTTCACCTGAAGAAATCCTTACAAGCACGCAGGCCATGATCCTCCATCGCATTCAAACTTCTCTTTCCCTTGTGCTCATTGACTTTTGTTGATTACATGTGGCTCAGTTAACCCAGTCTGCCAGAATTGTAATGCATAAAAATTGGCCACACAAGATCAAATAGCTCTTTGAAGAATTTCTTCCATCAAAAGGCTCCTGCCAACGCACTCACAGTGAGTGTGAGAAAAGCTTATTTGAACTCCCATTAAGAGAAAGCAGCTAGCGATTGCTGGCTGGGCCGATAGAGTTGACAGTACGCATGAAGCCACCCTGAGGGCCGCGTCCGCTGTGTGAATAGTCATTCTTCCTTCTCCAGAACGCAGTGCCGATGGAACCGTTTTCAAGAACAGCTCGGACAAGGGGGCTCTGCATAACCATTAGAACGTGGTCACAACATGACGCCGACTGGTATTAAGAGGCCCTGCTAAAATGTCAGCCAAACATCTCAGCGTGACATGCAACATCAAATTTAAAATTTGAATTTCAAGTTCAGCTAAAACCACTCTTTCTTCTTTCGCAACAGAATCGAAATTCGGGCTAGTTGGATATGCATGGTATAACTATCAGTTAAAGCGCACGAATAAACAGAAAGGAAGAGAGGACAAGCGCTCTTCTTTCGAAAAATCACACAGCATACCCCAAAAGCAACTGTGATACGTACCTGAAAGCATATGGACAACGACATTCTGAGCATCGCGAGCTGCATATGGCAACGGCCGTCGTGGTTCCCAATCTACGCTTAGCAAACGCACTTGTGAAGCCACTGCAAACGAGCCGCACGTCCAGCAAAGGCAAAAAAATATTCCAAGCTATCACGCTCACTGATATACGGTTTTATCACTTGTTCGCACGCACAACTAGCACCGGTAGCACGACCAAGATATAGCAGCACAGCTATTTGGCCTTCTTGAAAGCACTTGCAGCAGTAGGAGTGTGCATGGGATAAGCATGGCATGGGTGCGTGTATGGACTGACAGGTGTGTGACCACAAATTGAGAGAACACATAACCAATCTGATTGTACGTCCTAGCACACATCTCGCCCTTCACTGCCATGAATGTGAGTGGACCCCTTCCGTTGAAAACACTGATAATCTCTTTAGACTTAGAAACAGGCATCTAGGGATATCAGCGAAGCACTTTTTTTAATTTCACAGCAGATCGATTTTGTATCTGCTTTTGTGTGACTGTTTAGCCATTTTCCGTGTTTCACGATGTGCACGGATGGGTTCAAGCACCTTTTGCCGTTCAGTTTGGGTAAGACGTCTGAGTCTCCAGTTAATGAAACTAGTTGCTAAAAACCGCCCGCACTTTGTGTTTCTTTTCTTTGTCATTCTGTTTCTTTCACTTTTTCTGATGTTATTAGCTAAGCGACAGTTTTGGCTTACCAAATGCTACTCGATTTTTTTTATTCCCGAGGCTACAATCGTAAACCACTTATCAATAAAATTGACAGAAAAAGGATGCCAGCTTCTTTTACCGGCCTACGATAACGCGAGCAGGCATAAATTTATTGAGTCTGCAGATAAGCGTGTTAATTAATTAATTTGCGGGGTTTAACGTCCAAAAACCACTCTATGATTGTGAGGGACGCCTTAGTGAAGGGCTCCAGAAATTTCGACGACCTGGGGTTCTTTAACGTGCACTCAAATCTGAGCACACGGGCCTACAACATTTCCACCTCCATCGGAAATGCTGCCGCCGCAGCCGGGATTCCATCCCGCGACCTGCGGGACAGCAGCCGAGTACCTAAGCCACTAGACCACCGCGGTGGGGCAGATAAGCGTGTTAAGAAGGATGCTTGACCTCAGCTAGTTCACTGGACGTTTTGAGGAAGATTTACAGCAACACACACAGACGTGAACACAGCAGGAGGACATAGATCTTGTCGTGACCCAGACCATGAGGTGTGAACCGGCTTGCGTCCTTCGTGCAACCTGAATGCAAAACGCAAGCGGGTGTGCACTGTAGTCACCTTAAGTTACTCTTTTGTCACCAGTCCCAAATGTTGACGGTTGTCGGCGAACAATGATCCTATCTGTGCCCAAAATATGGAGAGTTACGCAAACGAAATAAGTAATGACAGTTTTCGGTTCCGAGTGACGATGAACCCAAGCTGTTTTAGTGGTAAGTAGGTGTTCTATCAAACAGCTGCGATATCTGAAAGAACTACTTTGCAAAAAAATGCCGTGATATCAATGTCAGAAGGAGAAGAAGCCAACGCAACGTACACTGAATGCTAAAATAGTATGATCGTGCCAGGCGTCAAAACATGAAAATTGATGAACGAGTAGAAGTTTGAAACTCATCCCATTACAAAGCACTCAGATATATTTGATCATCATCGGTAGCATTACACTCAACCAAGTTAATAGCTGCGTAGCTTCTCGTATTGCTCTACGCACGCGTAGTAAGTCCTTGGCTGATTCGCAAAAGGAATAATAATGGCGCAGAGAACACTTAACAATGCCGCTTGCCGTACGCACTCAGTGATACTTTGCAATGGCCAGCGCTACGCGCACAGCCATTGACTGTTTTCGGCATGGTTGAGGTATGCAGTCTGAGTTCGAGTGAGTTCATTTGAAAAAAAATAGCAAACCTGAGTGTCACGAGCCCGGTTGAGGAAAATTTGGTGACCCTGAGTTCAAGAGAGCTCTAAGACCAAAATCGATTTCTTCAGTGATTCTGAGTATTGAAGCAAGCAAGCAGATCTGAAGACGAAGCTCATGAGGCCTGATTACGCTGTTGCGATCTGCTCTTGTAGGCAGAGCTCAAACGTCCTACAGATTTTCTAAACTTGTTGCCTCTGTTCCTTTCGCGAAGCTGTAAACGCCATATCGAGGTCATTCGATGATTACTTGGAAAAGTGCTGCTAGGTGCGTTTATGTTACCATGAGAAAGGTGTTTCGAAGGCAGTGAAAGCTATAAACAATGTATAAACAATGTGCTTCCAAGAGGGTATGCACTTCCCAGGAGTTAGGTCACTGCGTCTAACAGTCTTTGGCATTACTTCCTTTCTTTCTAAGTCATGTTTTTCCCAAGCGCTTGTTCAAATGTGCTCTGAGACCGCATGTAAGAGCAGCCTAGGAACCCAAAGCACCTAGACAATGTGTTATGTGGCCTCTGTGATCGTATTCTGGCGGGTTTCTCAATACGACCAGTCTTGATGCAGCCCTAATGAGCTGCTTGTCTACATAGAAAAAGGGAACAATTTTGACTATAATAAAGCAACTATGTTAATCCCTTGCAGCGTAAAGTGGAAGATACCTCTTATCACACGTGCCCGTTGACCTCGAGTGTTGATACAGAGCATTCTCACTTTTACGGAAGTGCCTGAAATTCAATCGACAAACACGACCGAGAGGGGAAAGATTTGGGAGATCCCACGTACCATGGGAATTGATGTCCACAGCAAAGGCGACTGTTGTGTAGTTTAGTAATAGAACAAACCCTCACGAAATGACGCTGAAGATATTTACAAGTGTTGTGTGCACAGACAAGCGTGGTTCAGACCATTGATATAGACTGTGAATGACCTGTGATGTATACCCGAATACCACGGCCTATTATATGCGGGTATGTGCCATATATCCCTACCACGAGTGTCATGACGTAGATAGATAGATAGATAGATAGATAGATAGATAGATAGATAGATAGATAGATAGATAGATAGATAGATAGATAGATAGATAGATAGATAGATAGATAGATAGATAGATAGATAGATAGATAGATAGATAGATAGATAGATAGATAGATAGATAGATAGATAGACGGACGGACGGACGGACAGACGGACAGACGGACAGACGGACGGACGGACGGACGGACTTAACACTTAACAAGGCCGCTTGCCGTACGCACTCAGTGATACTTTGCAATGGCCAGCGCTACGCGCACAGCCATTGACTGTTTTCGGCATGGTTGAGGTATGCAGTTTGAGTTCGAGTGAGTTCATTTGAAAAAAAAAAGCAAACCTGAATGTCACGAGCCCGGTTGAGGAAAAATTGGTGACCCTGAGTTCAAGTGAGCTCTAAGACCAAAATCGATTTCTTCAGTGATTCTGAGTATTGAAGCAAGCAAGCAGATCTTAAGACGAAGCTCATGAGGCCTGATTACGCTGTTGCGATCTGCTCTTGTAGGCAGAGCTCAAACGTCCTACAGATTTTCTAAAATTGTTGCCTCTGTTCCTTCCGCAAAGCTGTAAACGCCATATCGAGGTCATTCGATGATTACTTGGAAAAGTGTTGCTAGGCGCGTTTATGTTACCCTGAGAAAGGTGTTTCGCAGACAGTGAAAGCTAGAAACAATGTGCTTCAAAGAGGGTATGCACTTCCCAGGAGTTAGGTCACTGCGTCTAACAGTCTTTGGCATTACTTCCTTTCTTTCTAGGTCGTGTTTTTCCCAGACAGACAGACAGACAGACAGACAGACAGACAGACAGACAGACAGACAGACAGACAGACAGACAGACAGAGACAGACAGAGACAGACAGACAGAGAGACAGACAGACAGACAGACAGACAGACAGACAGAGAGACAGACAGACAGACAGACAGACAGACAGACAGACAGACAGACAGACAGACAGACAGACAGACAGACAGACAGACAGATAGACAGATAGATAGATAGATAGATAGATAGATAGATAGATAGATAGATAGATAGATAGATAGATAGATAGATAGATAGATAGATAGATAGATAGATAGATAGATAGATAGATAGATAGATAGATAGATAGATAGATAGATAGATAGATAGATAGATAGATAGATAGATAGATAGATAGATAGATAGATAGATAGATAGATAGATAGATAGATGGGCGGGCGGGCGGGCGAGCGATCGGGCGGATGGATGGATAGATAGATACGCTCAAACTCGCCGAAGTTCACTAAGAAATGCTTCGCATTTAATAAATTGGAACACAAACGAAGTGTACTAGTTAATTGGAAAGAATTTGCGCGTATTTAAACTAGTCAGATCCGGTCGCAAACGTTCTAGCGAGATTGCCAAGTCTGATAGGAAGCAGCGTCGTGGCCGCTGCCACCACCCTCCCGAAGCGCATCGTCCTCGGTTTCGTCGAGCGCCCTCTACGTCCCAATTTCTTGAAGCTCTTTTGACAATGCTGGAAGAAACAATATTTCACGACACGGCGACACCGGAAGAACAATGCATCCGCGCATAACTGAAAAGGCCTACGTCGATGGCAGGAAGTCTGCACTAACAAGCTCACACTCTTGTGCTTTCTAGCGTACCAGTCGCATATGTCGTCACGTTGAAGTACGTCCCCTTGAAGTGCTTTGTGGCGACACGCATCCCGTTTTCTTCGGTGAAATTTACAACAGCAAACTGCGATTTCGCCGAATATAACTACTGCAGCATATCGCAAGGGAACCGTCAAAACACGTCGACCGGATGGCGAAACGTAAGCTTCCGAAATCGACCAAGCGTGCGTTGCAGCGCGGACGCAGAGAACGAGGGGAACCGGAGCCGTATATTCCTTCGGAGAGTACTTCAGAGGGGCGGGTACAACAACCATCCAAATTTGGCAGCGGCAGTGTCCACCATTTTGGGCCGCCGCTCTGTAAAGTTACGTTGGCGTTCGCCCGCAACGCGCCGTCTCTTGCTAGGTTTTATAAAAAAAATAGCTGCTGGTAGCATACATTTTTGATAATGTTCACAAAAATGTAGCTTTAAGGAAGGCTAGCTTAACATACGTCAAAAGTAGGATGGCGTGGGCCATTGTAAATGAACTGCTCTTTGCCGTTTTGATCCACAGAAGATCTGCAGGTCTGCCATGCACCTCGCTTTACGCCCGATGCAATTACTGTGGCAGTTTATTTGATAGGAACCAAATAATAAGAGTCTGTTAGGCACCGATGAATTGTATATTTTACATTTCGGCATTTATGTAACATTCGATATTGAACGTTTGATAAAAAAAATTGATCTCTTCAACTTAACAGACCTCTATTTCGGGCGCCTCTCTCTTTGCGACGCCGCTTATACGACAACAACGATGTTTTGTGAGTGCTTTATTTGAAGCTTTCATAAGTAAAATATTACTCGCGTCGCTTACCGAGAACAATACGGCGCATTTGCTGCAGCGGGCGTCACCACCTGAAGAGTTTGCTGGTGTGCAGTGAAAGTATATAGAACATTATATAAACAAGTATATAGAACAAGTACATAGAACAAGTACATAGAACAAGTATATATCACTCGTGATATAATGACTCGCGACTCGTGGTCTTCGTGACCTAACCCGCGAGTTGTTCACTTCATTCGATAATCTTGAACTTGCTTCATTCTAACTGGAAAGCCACGGCAAGGGGAATATCATCTAAAAAGAAGTTGATGGCTCGAAATAAACAGGGCTTGATTGGATGAAGGTTCGTCCGATATTTACTGTACAAACGTACTTATGTCCAACAGGATTTCCTAAACTCAAGAGAACATTTCCTTAATTTGCATGCCTAACGGTAAGCAGCTGTGCCCAACATCACCATTTATTATTGTTTTACTCATTGCATCACCAAGTTCCCTCATTAAAGGGGTATAGCCACTTCTGAAATGAGGCATTGGGATATAAGTAATGGAAGGAAGTCGCATACTATCGTTTCATTGCCAGATATGCTTAAGCATCATTTAGAGGTGTTCACAAGAATACGAATACAAAGAACAGTGCTCCACTACACCAATCAGCAATCACTAGGAGCGGATGTAAACAAACACAATTACACTAGATCGAAAACAGACTAATACAAATATGAAGAACAGTGATCTACTTTACTAATCACCAATGGTTTATATAAACAAATACGAAAGTATTGCATCAGAAAGAACAATACAGATACAAAGGACAGTGTTCCACTACACCAATCAGCAAGCATTAAGACGTGGTGTAAACAAAGACAAGAATAACGGATCAAAAACATACTAGTACAAATATTAGGAATACTGATCCCCTACACCAATTAGGAATCACTAACAGGTGATATAAACAAATGCAAGATCAATGGTTCAAAAGCCGATCGAAAAAGAAAAAAAAATCCGATGGAGGATGATAAAACAATTTTCTTGCATTTCATCATTTTGGATAAGGATATGCCGATACAATGAGTCCAGAGTAAACAAGACCAGAAGGAAGCCCCAGTCTGTGGTGAATATTTACAAAAAAAAAGAAGAAAGACTGAGCTACATCGGGTCAGCAAAAACTAATACCAGATGAAGACAAGTACCACAAACCAAGTGATCATCATAGTGAGGGCCCAGAAAAATAAACACATTAAATTGAATGTCACTGAAGCGACGAACACAGGAGCAAGCTTATCCGTTAGATTATGACACAATCCAGCTGAGAGCTGATAGCTCCACTGCTATAAATATGTTAATACCAACCTCTAGGGCTTAAATTCGTGACTGATTTTCACTGTTCATGGCAAGTGATGCAGGTTTGGGTAACTAAACGTTGCTTTCCTGGCTGCTGCTTAACAAAACATTACACTTATGCAATATTACTGGTATTGTAAAACGTGAACTGTAATACAGGTTCCTGATTTCATGTCTGCAGCGAGATGGTGCTCTAATGCCCCACTCCACCTTAACAACTGAATGCAAATTGCCTCAACTTTAAGAGATTTTGCAGTCTTCAAATATTTAAAAAATTTACACGTTAAATGGTTTTCTTCACGAGGTTGAATGTCTCGATTTCCAAGGCACGCCTCGGTAGAGGGATGCGAAAAATTCGACCACCTGGGGTTGTTTGTCATGCGCTGGCATCGTACAGTAAATGGGCCTCAATGGTTTTGCCTTGATTGGTATTTGACCACCGAGGCAGGGACCAAGCGCGCGTCTTGCGGGTAGGCCTCTGAGCACTATTACACTGAGCCACTGCGCAGTCCCCCAGCTCTTTTCTTCGATCACAGCTGAATACAACTCTCGAACAACTACGTCGATGCAGCATCAACTGCATTTTAGAGACTTCATTATGAGTTAGCCTTAAACGCAAGCACCGCGAGCCGTCATTGCCAGAGCCATATCGCGATGGGCATGCCGGGCGAAGAGCGCTTGCTTATCACACAAAATGCAGTCACCACTGTAAACAATCTGCGACAACGACGCCGCATGGCATTCACCTTTTTAATATCAGGAGGTTTCCGCTTTTTCTTGTCCGCGCAATGCAGAAACAGCATCGTAACAGCTGTGCTCTTGAACTCCTTCGGTCCTTTGCGAAGGAGCTTAAACTGATCGGACTCGAAGTGAACCTGCAACGAATGCGCACATATGCACACCATGAATGTGGATCTAATTGGGCCTAGTGATTTTCCCACTTACCTCACAAAGGCGGGAGTTGTCGTTGGCTTTCCATTTATCCCGCTTCGCTTTTTTTTAACAAGCTGTGTCTCTCAAACTGCTTGCAGTTTGCGCCATTGCCGAACAACAACCAGCCCATATCGTTATCTCTCAAACACAATGAATATTTGCCTAGAAAGCAGCCACTTCAACTAAAGGAAGCAACACTTTGCACAAATGATGCTACGTTGGGCAAGCCACACGACGCTCTCATAGATTCACAGATGCTCGAAGAAGACGTTATGGCAGTTTAACATGTCTTGCGTCAGCATGTTGGACTTTCGTCCCTGATGACAACAATTTGAGCCTATACAAAGGGACAGACTACACCGTTGAGCTTGTGCCGGATGCGTCGCTATATGCCCGTCAAGCTTACCGATACAGCAAAAAGGATCGCGACATCATTGAGCGCCAATGCCAAGAGCTTCCCGAAAAAGGTATTATTGTGCCATCTTCCAGCCCATAGGCCTTTCCAGTTGTCATCGTTTCACAGCCTACAAAGAAGCGCTTCTGTGTAAACTATATACCACTTAACAAACAAGCCATTAGTGTCGCGCAGCCACTTCCATGTGCGGATGATATTAAGGATGATATTTCCGGTTGCTCCCTCTTCGCATGTCTCTATTTGAAATTTGCTTATTGGCAAATTGGGGTGCGTCCACGAGATCAACCCAAAACACCCTTTATCATGCATCGTGGCACATTTCAGTGGACGCGTATGCCATTCGGACTAAAGAATGACCCAGCTGCATTTCTAAAGGCTATGCACACTGTATTAGAGAGCCTGCAGCCTCGTCACCCAATATGTGGAGTTCGAGTTCAATTAGACGCCATTCTTCTCTTTTCCACAACTTTTCTGGAATTCATCGACTTGTTACTCGAAGTACTTGCAATACTACAGAACATTGGTTTCAACTTTCCAAGTGTCAATTCGCCGGTACATCACTAACATTTATGGGTTTTGTCATTTCAAAAGACGGAAAATGTCCAAACCCAACGAAGGTAAAAGTCATTTTGAAGATGCCTGTGTTTACTACTCCCAAGGCAGTGCTGTCGTGGATTCAAACTGGAAAATTTTACCGACGCTTCATCCCTAATTTTGCCAAGGTGATCGCTCCTCTTCAACACATTGTAAGAATGGAAGATTTTTAGTGGTCTTCAGAATGAGTCAGCCTTTTATGCCATCCGCGAAGCCCTCACTTCCACGCATATTTTTGGCCATTTTCAGCTGTCGGCCCGAATAACTGTGACCACAGACGCTTCTGCGTCAGCTTTTGTAGCAGTACTCTCACAGTGCCAAGATGGCAACGATGGGGTAATCGAGTAAGCCAGCAGGGCACGGCCCCCTCTGCAAAAAAAAAACTGCATAGGAATGTGTGGGAGTGCCTTGCAATACATTGGGCCGTTGATCCCGAATTTCGCAGTTATCTCTTGAACAAGAAATTCTGTTTTTTTCTAGACAACTGGACAGTAGCATGCCTCGCGTCAAATATGAAAGCATCACGCTGAGCCGGCATGTTGATGGACCATGTTGAGTTTTAATTCACTGTGCAACACAAACCTGGTAAGCAGAATGTGATCGCTGATATGATATCAAGTCTTTCTTGCGGTGTTTTTGAACCTATGAACACACTTTGCCAGCTTCAAGGACAAGATAAAGAATGTTAATAATGATTGATATTTTAGGTTTAACGTCCCGAAACCTACATATGATTATGAGAGACGCCATAGTAGAGGGCTCCGGAAATTGTGACTACTTTGGGTTCTTTAACGTGCACCCAAATCTGAGCACACGGGCCTACAACATTTCCGCCTTCATTGGAAATGCAGTCGCCGCAGCCGGGATGTGAACCCGCGACTTGCGGGTCAGCAGCCGAGTACCTTAGACACTAGTCCACCGCGGCGGGGCAAGATGAATAATGTTCTGCCATACGCTAACGCCTACTAGACAATACTGGTGCACCTCAAAATTTCGTCATCATTGACAACATACTGTACCATTTCACGTCCCCCAACCTGAAGACTATTGTTGTTCCACTTAAGTTACGCCAGGCGGTCATCGAAGTGGCATGCACATGACCACCATAGCGCTCTTATGGATTCCAACCGTAGGCTGAAGAAGGTGCAAGAACGTTACTGGTGGCCCAAGATTAGGTCTCTGATAAAACAGTATGTTCAAGGATGTCAAACATGTCAGATTAATAATCGGCCAGTGAACAAGAATGTTGGTAAAATAGGATTCATGCCAACTTCGGAGGTTCCATTCTCTGTTGTCGCTGTGGACCACGGGACGATGCCCTCATCGACAGCAGCAGATGCATACTTAATGTTATACATTTCGACACACGCTTTATATTTCCTGCTGCGGTTTCCACTACTTCCACGGGAGAAGTAATCCAACATTTTTATGCTGCGTTTTACCGCTACGGTGTTCCTGACCACTGCTTGTCAGATCATGGTCGTGGTATAGAGTCAAGAGAATTCAAGTGCTTTCTTTATCTTTATGGAATTCAGCAGCATTCATGGAAATCTTCAGGGAATACGCGCAGCAAGTAATGGGATGGTAGAAAGAAGCAATGCTACCCTCGTCTCAGTAATTAGAAAGATGTGCCACACCAATCCGTTCCTTTGGGAAAAAGCTCTGTGCTACCGCATTTGCCGTAAACACAAGCCTCAACAGCAGTTCGCAGTTTTCCTCATTTGAACTGCTCCATGGATATATTCCAAAGCTACCAAGATAAAGGCTTCGTCGTCCAAGAGGTGAGACCCTCGAGACAACACTTTTTGACCTTGCGAAGACTCTCGCTGAAGCACAAGAAAACGCCGTACGAGCACAACAAAGTTGCAAGAATATCTATGACCAAACCCATTGTGAGAAAACATTTCATGTGGGTCAGTATGTGTGGCTCCTACGCCAAGAGCCCATCACCGACGTTACAAAGGTCTCGCCGACATTTCAAGGCCCGTACAAGATCACAGAACAGAAAGCTCCTAACACTTTTGAGATCCGACGTGTCTATCTTGATATGGAAAATTCTCCGGTAGCCGACGTAAAGGTCGCCCATGTCAGCCAGCTGAAGCCGTTCCATCAGCCATACATTGATTCAGCACTTCTTCAAGCCCAGAATTTCCAGCCTCGCTCTTACACCGCTCATATTTCTGAACGGATCACAAGCCGAGACAGTTTTTGATGATGCTTCCGCAGGTGATGTTTCTTCGGGACTGTCAACTCAGCTGTCTGCTTCTATTTCCGGTGACAATACATACGACGAGTCATGCCATCGTGACCCCCCTCGGCGTATCGTTTAGCCACAGTGGTCTAGTGGCTAAGGTACTCGGCTGCTGACCCGCAGGTCGCGGGATCGAATCCCGGCTGCGGCGGCTGTGTTTTTGATGAAAGCGAAAATGCTGTATGCTTGTGTGCTCAGATTTCGGTACACGTTAAAGAATCGACTTCTTTAATCCATCAGTGTGACTAACACAATATCGCCTAATGAATCATGTTTTGCCCAATAATATATCCTAATTGCAATAAGAAATATCCTATCCTGCGTGCGGGAATCATATACAATTCTTTTTCTGCAAAATTCACCAGTGTAAAACAGCAGCTACGTAACTGATACTGACATCCTCATGGGAAGTCACCTTGCCGAAACGTTCTGTACGCCATTCGCAAACAGCTTGTGTGTGCGCATTGCTGTTTACTTCAAAATACCGCAAGGTGTAGGAAGAGCCTCGGAAAAGAAGACCGCCCCTATTCGTTCATATACCAACAAGGCAAAACTGGTGCGTTGTTTCTCAGAAACTAAAACTTTCTAATTAACAAGCTATAAGCACTTACGTCCGTGGTTTGAAAGAGTAGTAAGCGCCTTCCAGGGCGGTTGCTCTATCAGTGGAACCAAAGAGAAGCTATAGCAGTTGACTCTACAAGTACCGATCAACTCGAAGCAGGCAGAGAATCAATACGAGAAATCTCTTCCGAGGAATAATGAAATGGGGAAAAAGAAATCACGAATTAAGATGTCGCCCCACCTAGTTGAGGATAGTTTTGTTATACGCGAACCCACACGGTAAACGAGCCTCACTAAAAAAAACACCGAAGAAAAAATGTTTTTTGTTCTACAAGAATCAAACAAAAAGAATTTGGTCAGTGTGAGAGCTAGCCAAAGATAATAAACCTGTTCCTCGCTACATCAGTAGGGTAGCCACTTGGTTCGCTACCCACTGAGAAGGACAAGTAGAACAGAAGATCACGAGTTCTCGATGACTGAATAATCGTGGCTTCAACTTTAGCGCAAGGAAGGGGCGTAGCCAGGTCGCGGCACACCAGGCCTATGGTCTCCTACCTCCCGCCTTTCCACGCAGATTTTTTCCGCCTTGGCAGAGAAATCGAAAAATGACCATTTCAAGGGGGTGCCACTGCCAAACTCAAAAAGGTACCGCCCCCCCCCCCCCCCGAACAGAAAAAGTTTTGGCTACGCGCTTGTCACTGGGTGCTGTGATTGTCATAAGGTCTTCCAGCTGATTCCCTCAATTACATTTAGGTTACGTTTAATTTCGATTCGATCAATTCATCACTAAGCTGAGCCGAATGCTCCATCAGTTGCGTCTGGTGGCAGGTGAATATCCATTTAAAGTGTGACGAAAAAAAAAACGAGGCACCACGTACATGGCAACGTTGAATCAGACCGTCACTTGCGGGCTACACAAAAGGCACTGCTAGCCAGGACATCTGTTTCGAATGGTCGATTTTGTCTTCTTTTTGTTTTTAAAACTTTTGCCTTCACACCATTGCGTGTGCAAGTAAGGCAGCGATGAGCGGTCCCTACACGACATGTGGTGTCATGTCACGCACGCAAGTGGAGGCTTGCGGGTGACAGCCGTCCGCGCTTTCTGTATATTTCGCTGCGATAGTACACTTTAAAAGTGAGTTGTTGGAACCTTGTAAGTTGGCTACACTAAGCGGGAGAAAAAATACAGGAACAAGGCTCTAGAAAGTATAAAAACATATTGCGCTTGTGTAAGCTACATAGTGCACAGGTGGCTACCAGACCTCGTCAGAAATACTTACTGCATGAAACCCGACATTCGCCAATTAAGCTGTCACTCAACATAATCCCAGTTTTCCTAGGTTCATGTAGTAGTTAAAAAGGGCGGAAATAGCGAAGCATGAGACCAGGCAAAAAAAATGATCAGGATGTAATGAGCTCAAAACTTCGGAAAAGTATTTGACGTAACCATTTCCAGCAATCTCAGACATTCACTACACCGGCAGGCGAATATCTATTTAAAGTGTTGCAGAAAAAAAAGCAAGGCACCGCGAACTTGGCAACGTTCAATCATGCCGTCGCTTGCGGACTACACAAAAGCCACCGATAGCGAGACACTGTCGCAATAAGTACGGTATCGATTCTTGGGCAAACACGTGTGCTTGTCACTTGTCATAGATTCAGCACATCCAAAATCAGTGAATACGCATTATCACTTTTACTTCCATGCAATCCCCCCATGCCTCTGCCTTACTCCGATCTTACAATATCTTGCTGGCTATTCATTTGTTCTAGTTCAACATAACCGTCTTATTATTCCACTTGCTGCTTCACAACAACCTCCCACTTCCATTATTGTCGCGTGATTTCTCCAGCAATAAGGACCTGACGAGATTTGCAACTAATATTTTTGTTACCTATAGTTTGTAGTAATTACAGCAAAAAAAAAACATCTGCGTTCACTGCATTTTTATTTCGGAATGATTTTCCTACAGCCATCAAATCTCTTGTGTTCTTTGCAATTTTTAATGACCTTAAGCATGCACTACCACATTTAGTTTCAACTGGCAGTGACGGTTAAGGTCATTTTAAAATATCACAAATGACACACGAGACTTGATGGCTGTACAAAAAACATTCCAAAATGAAATTGCAGTGAACGAAAATGAGCGCTCATGTCATAGCTCTTGTCAAATAATTAGTTTATCTTTGGTTTTTTTCTTGATGCACTTTATTCACGTTCCACTGTTGTATTTGTAAATGTTGTATCTAATGTGTTTTGATTTTGCCAAATATTCTACACAATTTCTGTGTTAGTTATTGCCCTTTATATTTGTGTAGTTTACCACAGGTCCTACAACAGCTGTTTTTTTTTTACTTTGGCACCCTGGCCTGTGTATTTGCTGGTTTTGCAACTTATCTGAAAGCAATAAACTAAAACTAAAACAAGCTCAACCTCAAGGGGAAGCGCTCAGCGTAATGCTATGGGGAGCAATCTATAAAAATTATTACTACGCATTGCCATATTTCTTCGCTAACAGCACTCAATGCACTTTATGCCTAGAGCGTTTTTATGCTGCACACACGATTACTTTCTGTCCTCTCAAAGGATTTTTTTCCGGGGCACTCTTCTGCCTCCGATAATTTTGCATGGTGTGATTTCGATCACTTATTCGCTATTCGCACTCTAGTGGCATGTAGAACAGGGCATTTCTATGGTTGGCCGTTTGGTGTGAATACGCCATATTATTTGTTTTCCTGAAGAGCACTTCTTGTTGTATACTGGGGAAAAGCAGCAGTACACAAATAAAAATATTGCCTGCCGCTAAAGTGATTTAAAAGTGCATGTTGATCGTGTTAAAATTTGTAAAAGTGAGCATATGTGATGAAAATAGTCACTCTAACGGGCGCGAAAATAGTAATAGTAAGAAATACTAATAACAAATCCAACCATTTATGTGAAACCTATGGTACCAGACATCTGTTTAGAAGCACACATCTATCTATCTATCTATCTATCTGTCTATCTATCTATATATATATATATATATATATATATATATATATATATATATATATATATATATATATATATATATATATATATATATATATAAGGTATGGGATATGGCACAACGGGAGCGTTGTCAACAAGGATAAATATATTTATTTCCCAACAGTTTCGGGAGGGGACCTCCCTTCATCAGGGGATGAGTTATACTGACATGAGCTTCCAAACTTCCTTGCCGCCGCGTCCCTCTCGCCTTGAAACACGTTTGCGAGAGTGAGAGGGAACTGGAAGAAGGAAAAAAAGGGGGGGGGAGAAAAAAGACGACAAAAGAAAGAAAAGAAAGAAAGTAAAAAAGAGGAAGAACCACTGGCAGCACTGAGAACGAAGCCAACTGTCCGTCTACATCCACCTACGGTTCATATCACGTGCTGTTCAGTTCTTGGCGTGTGTCGAGCCACCCAAGATTGTCGCCGCGGTGCCGGGAGGGTCCGGGACGGCGTGCCTAAAGGAAGGGGTTTCCCCGTAATTGGTCGTTCGGCGGGCGGTGTGTGTAAAGCAAAGGTTTCTCGTTAATGGGTCGGTCGGCTATTTACCTTTAATCTTCGTCTGTTTCCCTTCAACAGTCATGAAGTGGTAGGCGAACGTAAACACTTTGTATGTGCATGTGGAAAAAAAAAGGAAAGGACAGTGTACACGTACGAGTCAGTCAGAAAAAAGCATGGTCTCCAGCTATCAATCTTTGTCACCAATTTTCTCCTGGCTTACTTCTCGGAGGCAGTTGAGTTTTCCGGGGTCCTCGTTGATACCGGCTGGTAATGTACGAAATTTGAAAATAAAATATGCCTCACGCTGTTCGCGCTCGCGTCTGTTTGAAAAACCGGACTGCAAAAGAGTTACACTAATATTTTCAAAACTGTGGTTTGGCAGGCGCAGATGTCTAGATAAAGGTAGCTTCGGCAGTGAAGTGGCGTGGTACCGGTGATTATTGAACCGCAGCCGGAATGGCGTGTCTGTTTGGCCGATATATTCTTGTCCGCAGATGTTGCAATGTAGCATGTATATTACGTTACTGGAGTCACAATTAAGGCTTTCAGTTATGCAGAATTTGAAATCCGAAAAGTTCGCTTTGGATTCACGTGTTGTGAGCACGTGAATCCATGCTCACAACACGTGAATCCAAAGCGAACTTTTCGGATTTCAAATTCTGCATAACTGAAAGCCTTAATTGTGACTCCAGTAACGTAATATACATGCTACATTGCAACATCTGCGGACAAGAATATATCGGCCAAACAGACACGCCATTCCGGCTGCGGTTCAATAATCACCGGTACCACGCCACTTCACTGCCGAAGCTACCTTTATCTAGACATCTGCGCCTGCCAAACCACAGTTTTGAAAATATTAGTGTAACTCTTTTGCAGTCCGGTTTTTCAAACAGACGCGAGCGCGAACAGCGTGAGGCATATTTTATTTTCAAATTTCGTACATTAGCAGCCGGTATCAACGAGGACCCCGGAAAACTCAACTGCCTCCGAGAAGTAAGCCAGGAGAAAATTGGTGACAAAGATTGATAGCTGGAGACCATGCTTTTTTCTGACTGACTCGTACGTGTACACTGTCCTTTCCTTTTTTTTCCACATGCACATACAAAGTGTTTACGTTCGCCTACCACTTCATGACCGTTGAAGGGAAACGGACGAAGATTAAAGGTAAATAGCCGACCGACCCATTAACGAGAAACCTTTGCTTTACACACACCGCCCGCCGAACGACCAATTACGGGGAAACCCCTTTCTTTAGGCACGCCGTCCCGGACCCTCCCGGCACCGCGGCGACAATCTTGGGTGGCCCGACACACGCCAAGAACTGAACAGCACGTGATATGAACCGTAGGTGGATGTAGACGGACAGTTGGCTTCGTTCTCAGTGCTGCCAGTGGTTCTTCCTCTTTTTTACTTTCTTTCTTTTCTTTCTTTTGTCGTTTTTTTTCTCCCCCCCTTTTTTTCCTTCTTCCAGTTCCCTCTCACTCTCGCAAACGTGTTTCAAGGCGAGAGGGACGCGGCAGCAAGGAAGTTTGGAAGCTCATGTCAGTATAACTCATCCCCTGATGAAGGGAGGTCCCCTCCCGAAACTGTTGGGAAATAAATATATTTATCCTTGTTGACAACGCTCCCGTTGTGCCATATCCCATACCTTCACGTAGACTAACTGGCCCATTGAATTATTACTCCCACTATATATATATATATATATATATATATATATATATATATATATATATATATATATATATATATTGTCGCGTGTTATAAAATACAGGGGGTTTATTTAAAAACTCGGACAGTGGGACTTGCAGAGACGCTCTCAGAGAAGGCCGTTAAGATTTTCGTCTTCTTCACTCTGCTGCGCTGCGCCTCTCGAGCAAATCCGCGTTCTTCGTTGTCGTCGCTATCTCGCCGCTAAATTCAGCTATGCACGCGGCATTACCCTCCCGCCAGAGTGAGCGTCGTCCCGACGCTCAACAGGTAGAGATGCGGCCATCTAGTGTTTACATCACTGAGAGTGGTAAAGTTTCATGCGGACCACGTGCACTGTCTCAGGCAGATGCTGGCGACGTTTTGAACAGGAGGAGGCGTCGGGCACGACTTCGTACGTCACGTCGCTAAGACGGCGCAGAACCTTGTAGGGTCCGAAGTATCGGCGTAGAAGTTTCTCTGAGAGGCCTCGTCGTCGTACAGGAAACCAAACCCAGACTCTATCTCCTGGTTGATAAATGACGAATCGATGGCGAAGGTTGTACCGTTGGGCGTCAAGCCGCTGCTGGTTCATTATTCTGACGCGGGCAAGCTGCCTTGCTTCTTCGGCGCGCTCAGTGAAGTCTGCGGCGTCTGTCTCTGAACCATTGCAATCGTAAGGCAGCATGGCGTCAAGCATTGTCGTAACTTCTCTGCCATGAATTAGTGCGAACGGCGTCATTTCTGTTGTTTCCTGGCGCGCCGTATTATACGCGAATGTGATGTACGGCAATATTCGGTCCCAATTCTTGTGTTCTACGTCGACGTACATGCAAAGCATGTCAGCGATTGTCTTGTTAAGTCTTTCTGTAAGCCCATTCGTTTGTGGATGGTAAGGTGTCATCTTCCTATGCGCTGTGCCACTGAGCGTAAGCACAGTGCGCAAAAGCTCGGCTGTAAACGCGGTACCTTTGTCTGTTATGACGACAGCTGGAGCACCATGTCTCAGAACAATGTTCTCAATGAAGAACTGGGCTGCTTCAGCTGCAGTGCCACTCGCAATTGCCTATGTCTCCGCGTATCGGGTGAGGTAGTCCGTCGCCACTATAACCCATTTGTTGCCACTGTCTGATGTTGGGAATGGGCCCAGCAGATCCATTCCGATTTGAGAAAACGGGGTTTCTGGCACGGGCACAGGATGTAATAGTCCAGCGGGTTTAACAGGTGGTACCTTGCGCCGCTGACAGTCAATGCATGTTCGGACGTAATGTTTAACTTCTGCTGCGATTCTTGGCCAGTAATATTTTTCTTTGATGCGTGTCAGTGTTCTTGTGAAACCGAGGTGGCCCGCAGTGGCTTCGTCATGGCAGGCTTGTAAAATTTCGCTGCGGAGAGCTCCAGGAACTACCAGCAGATAGCTTCTACCTGTCGATGAAAAGTTCTTTTTGTACAGAATTCCGTCCCGTAAACAGAATGACGATAAGTTCTTCGAGAACACTCTTGGTGCATTGGTGGCTCGTCCGTTCAAGAATTCTATAAGGGAGTTGAGCTCCCGATCATTTTGTTGTTGCCGAGAAATGATAGCTGCATCAACAACTCCTAAAAAACCTGGAAAATCATCATCCTCTATAGCCGGTGATTCAATTGGTGACCTTGACAAACAGTCGGCGTCTAAGTGTTGCCTTCCGGACTTGTAAACTATCGTCATGTCGTACTCTTGGAGCCGTAAGCTCCATCGTGCTAAACGTCCAGATGGGTCTTTCTTGTTGGTCAACCAACAAAGAGAGTGATGGTCGCTTACGACTTGGAAAGCGCGGCCTTATAAGTACGGGCGGAACTTCGCAACTGCCCAAACGACGGCCAGACACTCCTTCTCCGTTGTTGAGTAGTTGGACTCGGCACGTGTCAACGTTCTACTAGCGTAGGCAACCACTCTCTCCACACCATCTTGGCATTGGACAAGAACAGCACCTAGGCCCACATTGCTGGCGTCTGTATGGATGGCTGTTGGTGCATTCTCGTCGAAGTGAGCGAGGACAGGTGGAGTTTGTAGACGCTGTCGCAGCTCGTTGAATGAAGCTTCTTGCTCTTCACCCCATACAAATGCGATGTCTTCCCTTGTAAGGCGGGTGAGTGAAGAGGCGATGTGTGCAAAGCCTGCTATAAATCGCCGGTAGTAGGCGCAGAGACCCAGAAAACGCCTGACCGCTTTCTTATCAAAAGGCCTTGCGAACTTTGCGACGGCTGCTGTTTTATCTGGGTCAGGCTTCACACCTTCGCGACTGATCACGTGTCCCAGGAACTGGAGTTCTTCGAAGCCGAAGTGGCATTTTTCCGGTTTGAGTGTGAGTCCAGCGGACCGTATGGCTTGAACGACTGACAGTAGCCGCTTTAGATGCTCTTCAAACGTGGCCGAAAAAACGATCACGTCGTCGAGGTACACAAGGCATGTTTTCCATTTCAGGCCGGACAGAATGGTATCCATAAGTCTCTGAAACGTGGCTGGGGCTGAGCATAGACCGAAAGGGAGGACTTTGAATTCATAAAGCCCGTCTGGCGTCACGAAGGCGGTCTTTTCTCGGTCACGCTCATCTACTTCTATTTGCCAGTATCCACTTTTAAGGTCCATTGACGAGAAGTAGCGCGCATGCCGTAGCCTGTCCAAAGAGTCATCGATCCGTGGTAATGGATAAACGTGTTTTTTTGTAACATGGTTCAGCTTACGATAATCGATGCAGAAACGCAAGCTGCCGTCTTTCTTTTTCACGAGTACCACTGGCGATGCCCAAGGGCTCTTTGATGGTTGGATAACGTCATCTTCTAGCATCTTCTTGACTTGCTGCTGGATCACCTCACGTTCTTTCTGAGCGACGCGATATGGGTTCTGTCGAATCGGTCTTGCTGTGTCTTCTGTAATTATGCGATGCTTAGTCAGAGGCGTTCGACCCACTCGTGATGTCGATGAGAAGCAGTCCTTGAATTGGTCGAGCAGCTCCATAAGACGGCATCTTTCAGTCGGTGTTAGACTCGGACCGATATCAACTGGTGGTGTATGTGGAGGTGATTGAGCTGTGGCTTCCCCTTGCATTAGAACACAGTCGTGAGAGTAGTCGAGCTCTTCGAGGTACGCCACAGCCGTGCCTTTACGGATGTGCTGGTGCTCATTTGTGAAGTTGGTCAGAAGCACGTCTGCGCGCCCATTCACTAAGCTGACGATACCGCGAGCGATGGCGATGCCTTGGTGAAAACGAAGGTCAGTGATGCGTTCGGCTATGGCGTCTTCATTACAGTGCACGGCGCAACACACGGAAACAAGACTACAAGATAGTGGTGGCACGCAGACGTCGTCATCGACCACACGTAACACCCTGGGTTCTTGGTCTGGATCAGTGGTCACAGACTTGTCAGCGGCGAATGTGATCACACCGTCGCGTATGTTGACCACAGCACCGTACTCTCTTAAGAAGTCCATTCCCAGAATCATAGGTTTGCAGCACTGCGGTAGAATCAGAAACGTGGCTACAAAAGCCACATTCTCAATAGTGAGTCTTGCTGTACATTTTCCCGTGGGAGTCATTATCTGGCCTCCAGCACTTCGGATATAAGGGCCCGTCCATTCCATCCTGACTTTCTTGAGTTCGTCTGCCAATCGTTCACTCATTATGGAGAAGTCTGCACCCGTATCGACTAAGGCCGTCACTTCAACGCCGTCAATCGTCACAGCGAGGTCGGCAGTCACAGTTTTCCCGGCGAAGTCTTCATCGTCGTCTCTCACGTGTTTCGGCAGCAGTGGGGGTTTTCGGCAATTCGACGGCTTGCAACCTTCCCCCCAGAGGTCGCTGCTTTCAGTTTCCCCGCCGTGGGCTGGGAGACCGACCTCTGACGGCGTCAGCAAAACTACGGCGGCTTGGTGAAGCAAAGCGAGCCGGTGATGGTGAGCGCGTCCGGAAGGTAGAAGAGCCTTCCCGCCTGCCAGCCTGGTCATCGTCGATGGGGGCACGGCTTTCGTCGAACTGTCGGCGCGTAGGTGTGGGTGCACTACCGCGGTATTCAGCTCGGCGATGTGGGCGAAAACGGCAAATGCGCCCTGGCTCTCCACAGTTGTAGCAGAGTGGTCGACGATCCGCAGTGCGCCATATGTCGGTCTTCCGCATATAGGGTCGCCTGACAGAATCCTGCTGAGCCCAGGCTGCCACAAGATACGGTTCGAGGTACTGCGGCGCTGGCATGGGCGTGGGTCGACGAACAGCGTCTGCATAGCTGTATCCGTTCGGCTGGTACGATACTTCTGGAGCCAATGGACGACGCACAGCGTCTGCATCGGTACACGAGTTTGGACGGTGCGGTGGAGAGGAATATTGCTGAGGAGAGGCAAACGCTTGTCGAAGTTCATGGCGAACGATTTCAGCGACGGAGGCTACCGTGGACTCCTGCTGCGGGGGCGCCTGTGACTGCAACGTGTATTTTGCGATCTCCTTCGCGATCTCCTCACGCACGATCTGTCTAATCAGGTGGCGTAGTGAAAACTCGTCGTTTTCGGTAATTGCGGTGGCGCCTGCAGCTGCGCCGGTGGCCGGGCGGTCAGACTGTCAGTACCGTTGCTGTAGCGCACGCTCTATTGCGGTGGCCTCCCTGGTGAACTCGTCCACTGTTGTCGGCGGATTGCGCACAAGACCAACAAATAGCTGCTCTTTGACGCCCCTCATGAGATGGCTTAGCTTTCGAGCCTCGGGCATGTTGGGGTCCGCGCGGTGGCACAAGTGCACCATATCCTCAGCAAACATGGCGACGCTTTCATGCAGCTGTTGGGTGCGTCTTTCAAGAAGGCGTTGTGCGTTTTCGCGTCGGTCCGCGTTACCGAAGGTGTCAAGAAACCGACGACAAAACTCCTCCCATGTCGTCAAGGTTGCCTCCCGGTTTATAAACCACGTCTTCGCGCCGTCTTCAAGGGCGAAGTATACGTGGAAGCGCTTTCCATCGAGACTCCAGTAGTTCGATTTAGCTACCCGTTCGAACTGCTCAAGCCAGTCTTGCGCATCTTCGTTCGGCCGGCCATGAAATGGTTCAGGAATACGCATATTCTGGACCGTCACCTGTGCAGGACTCCTTGCCATTTCTTGAGTAGGGGTGGTTGTCGGAAGTGTTGCTCCCTTTAAAAGGCCAAATTCTGGTTCAAGACCTTGAAGGCGACGGCTTGAGCGGTGCACAGGCGTCTCCACGCGTGGCTGTCTCGTAGGGCTGGACTCGGGGCTTCTCACAGGGGTGCTGATCATGAGGTGGTAGTACCCAGCTCCTCCACCAGTGTCGCGTGTTATAAAATACAGGGGGTTTATTTAAAAACTCGGACAGTGGTACTTGCAGAGACGCTCTCAGAGAAGGCCGCTAAGATTATCGTCTTCTTCACTCTGCTGCGCTGCGCCTCTAGAGGAAATCCGCGTTCTTCGTTGTCGTCGCTATCTCGCTGCTAAATTCAGCTATGCACGCGGCAATATATATATATATATATATATATATATATATATATATATATATATATATATATATATATATATATATATATATTGAGTAGCCTGTGCCATTGTGCTCTCATAGCCGTTTGGCTAATAGGATGTATACCGAAATCGGGATGGCCAAACATGACTGCATGACAACCTAAATGACAGCTGATAGCATGAAAGTCATGACATGCATGTCATAAACGGCATGATTTACACGCCAAAGTATCGGAACTTTTGCAGCCGTTTCGCTAAGTTGATATATAACAAAGTTTGTATGCCATGAAAAAAGTGTACAACAAACATAAGTGGCAACTTTTAAGGTGCAAGGTATGACGCGCATGTCGTGTCAAGTCAAGTTTATTGCATATTTCACATTCAGTTACATGGTTGGAGTAGTACAGGAGGAGGTCCCAAATTTTCATAGACACTGACGGGGGGGGGGGAGGAGCCTCCTATGGCGACTTGATTGAGGATTTACAAAAAAAGTACAGCAAAAAGTGCGAATTTGTGAGCAATATCTAATGAGTTTTATTAACAGTAACAATACAATTATTACATAACATAATGGTAGTACTTCTGATAAAATTAAACACAACAGTTTTGGACGGCAGGTATGAAACTCGAACAAAGCAACTGTACATGACATGACAGATACAATTAGTTTTTCATCAGTTGCATAAGTTGTAGAAAAGCAAATGCTAATATGAAGCTAACACTGAACTGTTGAAAGCTATAAACAGGTAAATACACAAATCAGATGATTCCATCAATTCCTGAAGAAAATGTTTTTTGCTACGCGAGGTGAAAGTATAAATTTTTTGCGATGATTTATATTCAAAGGGCAATGAATACCAAATTGCTATGTTTGAAAACGAGGCTGTGAACTTGCCGTAGCTCGTTCTTACGGCTGAAAAAAAATATTGCTCTGGGAAAATCGGGTAATATTGCTGTTAGTTAAATGATGATGATCAATGCATGCAATTACAATGCCATGCGTGATGAGCCTATAGGAAACTATGGACAATGTGGCGAAATAATTTTCTTATATACAGTATGTTAAGCTTTGGAAACAATGAGCTACAGGAAGAATAAAATGGTCTAAATGTCAGTTTAACCGCTTGATTCTGCAGTCGCTGCAGTCGTTCACTGTGCGTCATGCACGTGTTGGCCCAAGATGATACACAAAACGAAATATGACTGTGAATGTAGGCAAAATACGGAGAACTTATGACGTGAGGTGAAAAATACGTACGTGACTTGACGATGACATTGATTCCAAATGCAAGCTTTTTAACGCGTGAAGCGGCATGTTTGACATTTTAGTACAGTATCTAAGATGATGCCAAGAAACCGTGCTTCAGAAGAAGTATTTATTACCGATGTGAAGAGAAGGTTGTATATCAAGTGAAATTCTCGGAGAATGAAACACCACAAAGGCGATTTTTGGTTGCATTGATCTGCAGCTGATTGCTCTGGCACCATAGAGCTATGTAATGTAAATCTGTGTTGAGGTCAGTCTGGAGCGTAGAAACTGAGCGTAGAAACTGATTGTATCGTCAGCGTAGAGTATGCACTTGGTCCTAGCAAGAATGGTAGCCAGGTTGTTAATAAAATCAAAAATGATAGTGGGCCTTAAATTGCTCTCTGTGGCACACCTACGTTAATGAACTTGGGTGATGAAAGTTGACTGTTTACGTGTACCATTTGAGACTGATTAGCAAGATAGCTTTTAATATAGCTCGGAGGAGGGCCAGACATGCCGAAAGATTTCAGTTTTTCAAGTAGTATGCGATTATTTATTTTGTCGAACGCCTTCGTCAAATCAATAAAAACAGATTCCAAGAGTAGTCCTCTGTCAATAGCTTGTTTAATTTCTTCAGTTAAGGTGATTAGTGCCAGCTCAGTCGAATATCCTGGACAGAATCCAAATTTTGGGGCGAGAAAATGTTAAATTTTTAATAACTTCTTATTCTTAAGTGGAATAGTTTTTTGATTACTTTACCAAAAAAAGGGAGGATACAGACAGGCCTATAATTCTGGACAGAAGTCTTATCGCCCTTCTTAAAAACGGGAACTATTTTACCAACCTTAAGGCAGCTCGGAAACACACCCGCAGAAAACAGCTTGTTGATAATAAGAGACAAAAGTTGTGATATTATGCCCGAGACTAGTTTCATTTTAAAGGGGTCAATATTGTCTAAACCAGCACTCGTAGTCTTCAATGATACGATGACCTGAAAGACCTCTTCTGCAGGCGTCGCACGTAGATAAAATAAATGACTACACCGTGGTATATCACATACATGAATTGCTGACTGCTCCTTCTCCGCATATGCGCAGAAACGCTTACTAAACGCAGTGACCATTTTTTCTGGGTCGGTTTACATTTCGTCCCCTTGATTTATTTTCATTGTGGTTGCTAAGCACACCTTTTTGTTCAAACATTTTTTGATGGTTTGCCAGTAACGTCTCGTGTTACCCGTATTTTTAAAAATAATATCCTGGTAGTGAGTTTGCTTAGCACACTTCAATAAAGAAGCTAATATTGATGAATACTTCTGGAAGCGGGATTTTATAGCAATGTTGAAAGGCTGCTACTTTAGTTTTTTGTGAAGGTTATTCTTTTTATTAACATACTTCAACAATTAGTTAGTTATCCATGGATTTCTAGGTGAACAATACCACTTCGTGACAATAGTTGAAGTTGTACATGCCTCTATACCTTTGATTGATTGGTTTGTGGGGTTTAACGTACCAGAACCACGAAATGATTATGAGAGATGCCGCAGTGGAGGGCTCCGGAAATTTTGACCACCTGGGGTTCTTTAACGAGCACCCTAATCTGAGCACACGGGCCTACAACATTTCCGCCTCCATCGGAAATGCAGCCGCCGCAGCCGGGATTTGATCCCGTGACCTGCGGGTTAGCAGCCGAGTGCCTTAGCCACGAGACCACCGCGGTGGGGCATCCTCTATACCTTTGGCGATTACATCTGAGAAAGACTCAAAAGCATTTTTGGCGCAGTCCTCACAATTCACTGAAGTCCAGTCGATGGCACTAGTCATTCGCCCAAATTTATCTGCATCGAATCAGCGTTTAGTGAAAACGTTACTCGCCTTGCTGCTTTTGGAACCTAAAATGAAAACAAAAAACAGGATTATGATGTGTAATACTATAATCTATCACAGCAGCAGTGTGATCACTTGAAATATTCGAGATTATGTGATCTAATAATGTATTCGAACCTCAGATATAACTTCTAGTTGGTGCGGAAATATGCGTAGTAAAGCCAGTAGCGTATAACCAGTGCATATATTCCAGGAACGACGCGCTTCCAGGACCAATATATTTATGTTAAAATCGCCACATAGAACAACGTGCTTATTTTCTTTCACTAGGTTGTTAAGAGCACTGTTTCACTGAAGACAAAAGTCGAAATATGATTATGAAGGTGACCGATAAATGGAAGCTATGATAGCGTTGCGGCTATTGACTGGTATAACATTATGGTTCAATTTGCGCCACACCATTTCACATAAATTATTGTTGAACATGACCTCAAGGCGGCTTGTGTATGTTAGGGACGAATCGGCAAGTATAGCACTGCCCACACCACGGCCAAACTCTCGATTGCAGTATTCAGAATAATGATCTGGAAATCTATACACGTTACCGTCATTGTCAGATATCCAAGTCTCATATAAGCATATGACAGAAAATGAAGAATCAAGCAATAACAGCAATGCAACAAGAACATCCTGATATTTTCTAAGACTGGCAATGTTTAAATGCAGTAGCGATAGCGCTTGTAACTTTCCGTGTAGCATTTTCAGATGTTTGCTGGCACGAGAATGCAGCCATGTTTAACGAAGGTTGATTTAAAATGAAGAGTGAGAGTATATCTAACATAATATACGAAGATCTGGGCATGCAATTCGAAATACGCTACTGTCATCCGCTTTCCTGGCTTTAATTGTGCAATTGTGGGTCCAAAGGTGCTCCCACTGGTCTTTTCTTTAGGGCAAGGGTCTTGCTGCGCAAACAGACGTTCTCGCTCGGGCATGAGGTGATTATTGACATACACTGGATTAGGTCCTGTGCTTTAAGAAAATCCAATATCTGCGGTAGACAGCCGTGCCTTCCCTGCCTTCTTGGCAAATTCAACCTTCTTATTTCTCGAACAAAATCATGCGATAATGTTGCTCCCATTCTTTGCAGGCACCCGATGCGCAGTGTCAATGTCCGTATCAGCAATTGGACAAACAATCTTCTCGCCGATAACTTGGACAACTATCAGACAGTTCTCGCCTTTAGTCTCTGGAATTCCTGTCAGCTCAACATTATTGAGTCGCGAATATTGTTTAAGATCACACATCTGTGTACTGAGTTTTCTTAATCTCATCTCTCAGGACCTTGTTTGCCTTGATTAGTGCCTCATTGCCATTCTTTGCATGTTCGTATAGAGCTCATGGAACGTCGGAAGGCTTGTTTCGATCTCTACAACCTCCTGCCGAAGAGCCTGTAGTTCCTGTGCTTATTCCGCACAAGTCGGCATTTTCAGGATGAGCAATGAAGAGAGGTAACCAAAATACAAAGCGCACAATAAAACAATCTATGTCAAAGGCAGCAGTGGAAGCGGAGAAAAAAATCAAAACACAAAGAAGTATCGACACGCAACGAACCTGGACGAAGTGAAGACAAGGGTCAATGTTTGCGGACAGCCGCAACCACTGCTGCCACAATGACGAGCAATAGTGAACGACGGCGTATTTGTAGGGTTTTTCCTCCGGTAGATGGTGAACGTAGGGGCTGAAGCTCAGTGACGTAGTTGCGCGTGCCGAGGAAACAGCAGCAACAGCTACGCAGTGCTGTCCAAGAGATCTGTGCAGATAAGATTCACCACTTGGACGGAAAGAAGACAAGGGTCAATGCTCGCACACAGCCGCAACCACTGCTGCCAAAATGACGAGCAACGGCGAACGATGGCGTATTTTTAGACGTTTTCCTCTATATTCGGCGTGTAAACGCATAATTTGGATGACATGTTGTTGGGGTGGTCGTGGCTGTTGAGCTTTAAGTATATGCAACAAAACTGGTATACCGTGATGTGACTATATCACGAACATAAATGACAGGTCGTAACATAAATACCATAACATGGTTGTTATGCACGCCATGAATAACATGCCACGCTTATGGTGAGGTCACAATTGTTGCAACCCCTTTATATACACCGAAAATTGTATTGCCTGACTAGACTAAATGATGATTGTGTTTGACGTGTAGCAATAGAAAAATAATGGCTTGCGTGTCGCGCATAGCATCATTTACATGTCACTCTCATGAATAGCTCATGGCTCTTTCATTCACTGGACATCTACCAAAATTGGTGCAGCGTCACATGACTCTATAAGGAACATATATGACAAGTGCTAATGTGGAAGTATTGATATGCATGTCATGTGCGTCATGGCTTTTGTCCCATGCTTACGGTAAGCTCGTGGTCATTTTTCCCGCTTGATATACACCCAAAACGGGAGGTGTGTGATGTGAATTTATGAAGGAGAACTAACAGACAATAGTGCTAGCAAGGGAGATGCCATTAGAAGTAATTGTAATGTAAATGTGAATCAATACAACGGGATGAAAAGGTAGCTTCCCACTCGCAGGGACCGAATCTGCGACCATCGAATAACGCGTTCGATGCTCTACCACTGAGCTGCGGTGCAGTCATCCCCCATCCACTTTATAGAATATATATATATATATATATGTGTGTGTGTGCATTTGAACGCCGGAGCGTCAGTCAGCGCCACCTGTTGTCATTACGACGAGTGTGGAACACATTTTTTCCTGTTTTGTTTATGGCACATAGAAAAATGAAGTGGCCAAGAAAGCCAATCCTTCTGCGGAACAAAATAACATTTATTTGAGGCACCATACAATGAAACTTTACATGTGGTACAGTACCCGTATAATGTTCTATATCTGACGGAGAGATAAAATCGAGCAGTTGTTAACTACCGTCGAATGGGCTTTCCGCGTGTACTGCATCAATTCCGATTCGGCCGGTCTCTAATGCGATTCTTTATTTTTTTTGCTTTTTTCTTCCTCGAATAGGCGTTTTTGAGACTGCCTGTAGTCCGGATTCTCAGAGCGGATAAGCGTGCGCGGATCCCATTTTGTACGCTGTCCTGGCAGACGGCATCAGTGGCCCGGGGTCGTTAAACGATAGGGAGTTCCATCTGGTCTATAGACGGTGGCACATGGCTCAGGAGTTCAGAAGATAGACGTCAGACTCTTCCCCGGCCACACTGCGAAAAAACACCACCACCTGCACACCCATCGCTGCTCCGGCCATAAATGGGTAGTGCAAAGAGAGCCGTCCGCAAGCGAACGTTCATAGGCCCTACTCTTTGGTTTGTCTTGAGGCGTCGTTCCCTAAAAATCAAGGGCCTGAAAAGATTCTTCCTTTAATCCAACCTCGCTTGAGAAAAGTAGGAAGCTTATGAAAATGAACTACGGGATATGCAAACGATGTTTTAGATATTTCAGCGTAATACAACTGGCAAATTAAATATAAGCGAGCATCGCATGGCATCGAGTTTGATGCAAGCACTCCGACTTTAGTTCTGTAACGCCTAAATGCGTTAACCTTGGCATACAGAGGATTTCTAAGCGATGACGTCATACACGGGCTATCTTACGATCAGCAGTACCAAGCTCGCTTTATCTGGCATGATTGGTCCTGGTGATTTTCGCTTTTGCAGATATATCATCCATCTACCTCTGGCTTCCTGTGCATTTAACTGTTTTATTACGCATGCTAGAATACTCTGTTGAAGGATGTGCTTTGTTTGTATGTACTGCAAATGGGAACACATGTGAGTCCACTATCTCGGTGAACAATGAAAGGCTAAACAGAGGCCTTCGAGATATATATCAGTCCATCACGGAGACCAATGGCAAGAAAAACCTGATTGTGGTCGCAATTATTTCACAATTTACCTCTGTGACACATGCGTGTTCTCTTTTCTTAGTTAAAGCTGGAACTTGGAGCTTTGAAAGCCCTACGTGAGCAACGCTGTGTGGTGGCGACAACTCCAGATTATCGGTGGTCGCGGTGTGTGCATGCGATGTTTATTGCGCTCCTCACCTCTATACTGTTGCACGGCGCACACAGCGGTCAGAGGTTCTGTTAACGCCTCACTATCGAAGTTATCACAGTTCTACGTCAAGCCTACTCAAAACAGTAACAGCAGATCTACATTATCACACATTCTCGTGCGACTAGCTGTGGAGAACGCGAGTAATTCGCTTAGCCAACACGCTCGGAACAGCCCGTCTCCAGCGCTCTCGCCATTCTGCTTCGCAAAAGCTGTGAAAATCAGCAAAAACAGAGTATTGAAGGACTCTGGCAAAACTGAAATCCGTTACGTCTGCGGCAATCCTGAACGCAACAGTAGTGTTCACTGGCGTCTTTTTTCGTAAAGCGCGGAGCTGTTGCGTCTACTCTAATAATACAGGCAGAGTCTTTCGATACTTTTACTGGTCGTGAAGCTTAGCTGTAACTACATGGAAGAGCTTTGAACACTGCCAACGGGGTCCGCAGGGTGGCGCTGCATCACCACGCGGGGCATCGCAAACCAACGGAAACCAAGAGATATGGCGGATGAGTCGAGAGAAAGGCTTTGAGGTGGTGGAAATAAACAGAGAGGTGCATAGGTGGTGTGGTTTTCAACGAAAAAGAATTCACTTAGATGGGCGGCTAGGTCATGAGGTTGGTTGGCGACTTGCAGGACGCGCAGTAGATTTTTTTGGGGACAAGCGGGCCCTTCAGGATGCAGGATACCTAGTAACGAGGAAAACAACCAGGGAGACTCTTTGACAGGTGGTATGGACAGATACGATTCCAAACTGGTACCAGTATCTAAAATAGGTAGAGTCCGGGGCCGAAATAGACGTAGCCACGAGCGCCGAGCCAATTCAGACATAGGGTACATTAACATGCAGGGTGGTAGGAACAGGCTGAAGTGAGAAGAGATAGAAGAACAGCTAAAGGAGGAGAAGCCGATGGTATGCGGTTTTGTAGAAACACATCTCAGGGACATGGAACAACCTCCTAACAATGCGGACTACGAATGGGAATATTGTAATAGAACAGGAGGCAGCATAAAGGGGTGTGGTATTGGGGCATTTATTCATAAAAGTACACACTGGCAAAGAGTCTAGCAGGAGTGCAAGCAACATTTATGGCTAAAAGGTAAAGTGGCAGGGCGAATGACACTCCTTGGTTTGGTGTACTTGTGGACGGGAACATAGGCCAGCGAGGAAAACCAGGCAATGGTAGAGTGTATATCGAAGGACTTCGAGGAGTTGGGAGGAGAGTGCGAGATCATTATATTAGGAGATATGAATGCACACATAGAAGATATAGGTGGGTATACCGACCCAACAGGCAAAACATGAATATGTGTGGAAGGCTTGATTTTGATCAATTGGAACAGTACCGAAAAGTGTGAAGGGCAAATAACATGGGAGGTAGGAAGGATGCAGTCGACTATGGATTACGCACTGATGTCACATAGGATGTATGATAAGCTCAGGGAAATGCACATACATGAAGGTGGATCCAGAAGTCTGGGTAGTTGTCACAACCGTATCAAGCTAAGTTTTAGAAGAGCAGTGAAAGTGGGAAGGAGACAAGATGAGCAACTACAGGAAAATTTTTATTCAGAAAGGCAAATTGAAATAGCCACTGAACAAATTGAGAAAGTAATCACTGAGGATATTAAAACAGTGTGGAAATACACGAATCTAATTAGACTGTTTGAGCTAGAGCTTACCAAGGCACGTGACAAGTCACCCCGGAAAAGAAGACACAAACCCAAAGTTGGTGGGATGAGGAAGTTAACAGAGCCATAGAAAAACGTCAGGAAGCCTCTAGGGAACACAGACATCCTAAGCAGCGCGGTGAACCAACAGATGATGCTGAAAAAAAAGGGAAATCTTTCTAAGCTTTAGAAGGGATGCATCCTTTTTGATCAATGAAAATACTAAAAGAAAGGGAGCCCAGTAGCTGGCAGAACTACATAAAACAGATAGAAAGGCAGCTGCGAAATTTTAAACTATCTAAACTCCCTAAGAAATGAGACGAGCCTAGAGCAGAGGTTTATAGCTACAGCTCAAGGTGCTAGGCTAGAAGGGGACGAAGCTATTGAATATATAAGAACAAGGGTGACAGAAAAGTTTCAACAAAGAAGTGCTCTATGCACCACAATAGACGAGGATGAATCAAGTGGTGCAATGGCTTCATTTTCACAACGAGAGTGGGAAAGGGCTGAGAAAAGGGTTCCTAGTAGTACATCAACCGGCCCAGACGGCATTTCAATTATGCTGATAAAGACATTAGGTCCGAAGTCTAAGCAGGCTTTGAGAGAGGTAGTGAACAAAATAATAATCAATGGGGAAGTTCCCGATGAGTGGAAACTTAGCAGGATGAGCATGATCTATAAAGAAAAGGGGACAAAGCTGACGTAAACAACTAGCGTCCTATAACAGTGACATAAGTGGTCTACAGGCTGGCGATGCAGATTTATAGGAAAGACTGCAGGCATGGATAGAGGATGAGGGGGTGCTGGGGGAACTGCAGAATGGGTTTCGGAAACACAGGAGATTGGACGACAATCTGTTCTCACTGATGCAGTGCATCGAAATAGCAGAAAAGGAACACAGTCCCTTGTGGCTAGCATTTTCGCATATCAAGGGAGCGTACCAAAGCGTGGTTCAAGAGGAATTGTGGGGAAAACTGGACACACTAGGCGTGAAAGATGAAGTCACAGATCTTTTAAAGGATATCTCTAAAGGTAACAAGGTAATTATAAAGTGGGAACAACAGGTATCCAAGCCCACAGAGGTGAAACGGGGACTTAGGCAGGGGTGTCCACTGTCACCCTTGTTATTCATGATGCACTGTAAGCAAAAACTATCCGCGTTTGCGGTTTTTGCGGCTCATGACCTCTGAAAACTCTCTTGCGTTTAAAGTTACTACCTTGTGTAGGAGTAAAAGATGGTACATGACATAGTTTTACCACCACCTCTCAGGCAAGTAGTAAAAGGATATCAAAATCCAGTTTTACCACGTAGGGAGTTTTCTATCACGTGATTTCTAACCTGCGTTTCAGAGTTTATTACCACGTGACTGCAAGGTGCAGCTGCTTCGGTGGCTTTTGCCCCATACCCCCATCGTGACGCTCTCAGTGAATCATAAAGGTACGCGAGGACCACAGATCTTTTTTTTTTGGCATCGACGTGCCTCAGGACTGACCTTGAGTCAGCGCACTTTCACTGGAACTGGGGACAGCATAAGCACAACAAGCGAGTACAGCATTCTGTGAACGAAAAAAAAAGACAGGGGGATCTCAAAAGAAGAAAAAAAGAAAGAAAACCTGCTGTGGAAAGTTGTCCTGCATATTTTCGGAAATTGTTGGCTTTTGCTCGGCGGTGGTGCCTTGGAGACAGACGGTGCAAGAAGCTCGGTATCTGTGTGTCTGGTTGGGCTGATGGATCTCACGTGTTTCCTACATCGTCAAACGACAGTGCGCTTCCGAGCGCCTCCGAACCTGCACGTCGCGGATAGCTCGCTTCCGAGCCGAATCGCGAATATCTGCCAGTGGTAACAAAATCAATCTGGTGTCATCGTCCGTACTTGCCTACTGGAGAAGCAATAAGCGAAATGCTTCACTCTGTCGTCGGCACTGAGCCGCGGCCGCCAGTGACCAGTGGGAGTGTGTCGCCGGGACAGGTGAAAGAAGCATCACATATATTTTGTTCCACAGTAGGCGATGTCTGCGTGAGTAATGTGCTGCCCGAATTGCCAACCTCATGCGCCAACTGTTCTCAAACATGTAGCGCGAAGCCGATACGAGGCAGACGGAACCAGCAAGCGGCTGCTGGTGAGCACGAAGAAAACCCGGACGGTGGTCTTTCGTTGGAAGTATGAATACACCACCCCGTCCTCGTAAGATAGTGGTCACGTGTTCATTTGTGTCTGAAAGGACGACGAAATTCGCACAGGATATGTGTTCTGTGATCGCCAGCTGTATTTCATCAAATAGCCATGCTCCTCGAAAAGGCCTTGTACGCCGTCGATAAGAAGCTTGTGTGCAGGCGTGCACCGCTCCTCTACGCCCGTTGTGATGAATACGTGCTGCTACTGTGTTTGTGCACCGTCGCTCAATGAAAAATCATTGAGCCACCATGGTTTGTGCGTACTGATGTATATTTTATGGACTTGTGGATCAGCAGTGCTAACACGCGTGGAGCCATGAGCCCGGTGTGCAAAGCAATTATTGGATACCCAAAAAGGTGAGATTGGGTAGATTTATAATAAAAGGTCGGTGTGACATTTAGTTCCCTACAGCCCGCCTGAAGTTTACGCTTGTAGCTTTAACCATTGTTGTTAATCAATGCAAAAAAGAGCTCTCCTACCGGTCTTACAGAGCCGGTCAAAAAGTCGTGCCTATATATACCGGATTGTCAAAGTGTAGTTGAGCAACGCGTGCAGTCTGTTCAAGTGGCGTATTATTCTGCATTTGTTGTGTGTGCGTGTTTGTATGTAAATCTATGTGTCACCAATTCTGCCGTTTAATAAATTTATTGAATTCTGCTATTTAATAAATTAGTCGACTCTGAGCAAATGCACCCGTCAATTTTTATTTTTTACCACCAGAAATAACTCCCAGAAATCACCTCAAAAGCCTTGTGAAGGCAGTAAAAATTTACTCTCTCTATACTCACTCAAAACCTCACTGGGGTAAATAATTACTACTCTCCCTACGTTCAAAAACTCAGTTAGCACGAGAGTAAATTTTTACCTCGATAGTAGGTGATCAAAAAACCCAGGAGAGGTAGTGCGCTAGAGGACAAATGGTTTACCCAGTTTTTGAGGTTATTTCAGGTCATTTTCGTTTAGTGTGTGTACCTACAAGGATTAGAGGCTAAATTAGAGGGAAGTGTACTTGGCTTCAACTTCTCGTTAGTCAAACAAAAAAAACTCATTGATTAGGCACTACCAGCATTAATGTACGCAGATGATATAGTGCTGATGGCCGACAACAAGGAAGATTTGTAGAGATTGATGGACATCTGCGGTAATGAGGGAAATAGGTTAGATTTTAGATTCAGTAAGGAAAAATCAGCAGTCATGATTTTTAATGATAACAAAGGCACTGAGCTTAGAATACAGGAGGTGACGCTAGAGATAACACATAAATACAAATATCTGGGCGTATGGATAAGCAATGGGACCGAGTACCTAAGGGAACACGAAATATACGTGACGACTAAAGGTAACAGGAATGCAGCAGTGATGAAAAATAGGGAACTGTGGAATTACAATAGGTATGATGTTGTGAGGGGAATATGGAGAGGGGTCATGGTTCCTGGGCTGACGTTCGGCAATGCGGTCTTGTGCATGACATTAGAAGTTCAAGCAAGATTGGAAATTAAGCAACGTGGAATAGGTAGGCTTGCTTTAGGAGCTCATGGGAATACACCAAATCAGGGAGTACAAGGTGATATGAGATGGACATCATTTGAGGGCAGGGAAGCTAGCAGCAAGATAAATTTTGAGAATTGATTGAGAGAAATGGGGGAGGAGCGTTGGGCTAGGAAGGTTTTCAGCTACTTGTACATGAAGAATGTAGATACAAAACGGAGAAAGCGAACTACGAAATTGATTGGTAAATACTTAAAAAACAGCAGGTGGCCAAACCAAAAAGAACTATCAGTTAAGAAGAAAGTGAAGAAAACGGTGACTGACATATGAAGAATTGGCATGATTAAGAAGTCTGCACTAGAAACCTATCGAACGTTCAAGCAGGAAATTGCCAAGGAAAGGAGCTATGATAATACTCGGGGTAGATCCCTACTGTTTGGGGCCAGGATAGGAGTATTGCGAACCAAGACATATCGGGCCAAATACAAAGGTGTAGACACGGTATGAAGTGCGTGCGGAGAGGAAGAAGAAACTACCGAACATTTGATAATGCTCTGCAAAGGGCTTCACCCTATAGTTCAGGATGATGGCGCCGAGTTTTTCAAAGCACTGGGGTTTAGGGACAGTGAGGGCAAAATAGACTTTAAGCGGGTAGAAATAACTAGAAGAAGGTTATCTGATTGGTGGCTAAAGTCCAGGCACGAGTAAAAATGAAACCCTTCACTGCAAAATACGAATCCTCAACCTCACTATTTAAAGAAAAAAATAAATCTAGTTTTTGGTTCATAAAGTATTACCGCTTGGTGGCGCTAGCCACCGCCTGGTCTAAAGGGTACAGCCATATCCATCCATCCATCCATCGGGCAGACCGGGGAAAGCTGGTTGCTGGTGCGCTATGGTGTCAATGCAAAATATCGTGGCGTGTCATCTGCTAGTGTTCACCGTATGATTACCATTGTGCCTAGTGTGTTGGGCCCGAAGATCGGGAAGGATGCCGTATACCTGCTGTGTACCTGGTTGTCGATACGGTTACAAAACAAATGAAGAAAAAGCCCCCAAGTTCGTGTTGCCTATAGACAGTGAACGGCGGAAAAAGTGTAACCGCGCCATGCCGTGACAAAAGCTGGCGGCGTCACATTTGTTTTCCTTAATGTGCGCGTGTGAGAAAAGAGCTTCGATGAGATTTACATCGTTGGCATGAATCAGTGGCTAATCGCGGAGGTGTTGTTAAGTCACCGCACGACGTTCTGAAAGTTTTGCCGACGCTGTGCCACGAATTTTACACGGCCTCACGGCGTATTTTTATGGTGCGCAAAGATGCAGAGCTTCGGGAAACATCAACGAGCTGGACGCCGTTGAGGCTGCATTGGACTGTGCATGAGCCCTCTTGGCATAGTTGCAGTGGATAATCACGCATTTAATGAATGTGAGCATACCGGCCGACTCTTCATCATTCCATGCCAGTAGGTACTACGGAATCCCGATGGGTGAAATGCTGACCATTTTCGTTTATACAGACACTGAAATGACCAAAATTGTAGGTGTGATATACCGAACAGGCGGAGCTACATGCAGCTCCTCACTGCTTGAAAAAATCAAAGCATGCATCCGTCGCATGAAACAGAGACTTAAGCGCTACCAATGGAAGTTTCTTAGGGTGACGGCGCAAAGTAGGTTGCACCACAATGCTTTATACAAAATTTGCTCAAGCTGGAAAAGCGTGAACTCAATTTTTGATATCAATGTGTCATGAGCACGAGAAGATAACTTGTTGCGCCACATGTTGACGCCTTCGGTGTGGGACGCATTCAGTCAATTTTGACGTTTGAGGAGGCATGTAAGGCTTTCACCTTTACAGTACAAACAACACAAAAAGAAAGGGAAAACACAGCATGAGTAAGCTACACAGCAGAGTAAATGACCCACAAAATTACATTGCATGGCCAACCGAACTTAGAACGTGCTGCGGCACCGTAGTGATAATTCAACGGAAAACAAAACACGGAAACGAGGCAAACGTCATGTGAAGTATTGCTTCATCCTCAACACTTGCTAAATTAAAAAGTACTGATTCATTCAAAGTGACCACTGGTTTAATAAGAGCGAGGCAATTTTAAGTTGTACATCTTTTTATATAGAAACACCAAATGTATAGATAGCCTGGAAGGTTAAATATGCTCTGTCAAAAACTCTCCCACGATGCGTTAAGAACCGCCACAGTCATTGAAGAACTCCGGATTGTACACAAATGTTCACTTGATGCTTCAGAAAAAAAAATAAGCGTGCTTTTGTGGCGGTAGCCTATCTTACAATGGAATCAGCAAGCCATCCAATTTCCAGCTTCAAGGCTGTTTTCGACGCTAAATTTTACAGTATTATAGCTTTCCCGAATTTCCTTGAAGCTAACATCACTCTG
The DNA here is from genome assembly GCF_043290135.1 of Rhipicephalus microplus. Classification (NCBI taxonomy): domain Eukaryota; kingdom Metazoa; phylum Arthropoda; class Arachnida; order Ixodida; family Ixodidae; genus Rhipicephalus; species Rhipicephalus microplus. The sequence continues at coordinate 208,077,362 of NC_134702.1, forward strand.
AAGACGTAATAAACCGTCATGGCTCCATTTATTAGCGTTTCGCAGCTCCGGCCCGTGCTGTACAATGAACCTTTCCAGAAATTGTCGCGCGCCACCTACGGCGGCAGTAAAATATGAGAAGCCGGAGTGCCGACGGAGGGTCGTCTACTCGCGGAAGCGTTGGCTCACCTCGTGTTCCGGAGCGCAAGGGTGTACGAACGCATCGTTGCGGGAATATCGCGACTCATAACCCTAACGACGCTGTTTCAATCTGCCCTCACAGAAGAGCCACAACCCTGAGCAAAATGGCGCCAGCAAACACTAGTATCCTTGGCTTATTAATAGCCCGGGCTCACGTACCCGCGAATAGGCATGCCGAGGAAAGAGTAACGAGACGGCGCCGATGACCCCTTGCCGAGGTCTCAGCGTTATTTTGGGATGCAGGCGTAGGCGGAGTCACCACTGCGGCGTCCAGCCAGGTCCCCACGCTAGGCCGTTCTGAAAATCTCTCGTGGCTCGCGCCACATGAGCCACGCAGCTCGCTTCTTTTTCGCCACGGCCACTTAGCCAAATCTAGCGTGCCGCTACATAGGCTCCTCCCCCCCTAGCGCTTTGCGCGATTGAAGACATATGTACGAAAGAAAGGTAGGGACAGATGCTATATACATGAACGACAATCCGTAAAGTCTCCTTTTGGGAAGTGCTGGTTGTCAACGTCTACGGGCCATCGGAACGCAGTGGATCTCCGGCGGGCGACACTGGGAGAAACGCAGTGGACGAAGATATAAGCGCCGGGTCGCTGCGTTCATAGACACGCGCATCCCACAATGACGTGGCGGGATCATTCGAAAGCGCACCCGCCTGTTTGAGTGGAGGCGGCTGACAAACCGTGCCCACAGCTGGAACTGTGGACAGGCGCTGAAGATCTCGTGCCGGCGATGTGGGCAAAATAGTGTGAAGGATCGGAGCGCCCCCATGATGACCAAGCACTGAAGTTTTACAGCCGCAGCTGGGCGGTCGTGCTGGCGCAGACGTCTCAGTCGATGGAACACCGACCTCCACGTAGCACTGCGGCCAGCCTGCCGGGGCGGGTGACCGAGTCGACGGATGCGGAAACGTCGTGCATTGCGGTTTGTCATATGTACGGCAAGTGGTTGGCCATTGCATCGGGCGAACCTCGTACGTGCTTGCACCGTCTTGAATGCTAAGGCTGCAACACATGGCTGTTTACCAGAAAGCTTGAAAAAGGGCCGCTCTGTATTATGCTGAACTTGATTATTTTGATAGCATAATGTCAAGGCCAGCAGATATGCAGTTGGACCACACGTCGTCACTATCGTTACCAACGAGCCTGCGTGGCGGGCTACGCCTGGCGTCAAATGTTCTGGGGAATGGTGGTGAAGCTCAGAAGACGTGAGCTTTGCTGGAAAATCAAGTGGCGCGCCTGCACACGTTGAACAACCATTGGTTGTCCGCGCATGAGGGTTGGCGCGCAGGTCTGCATGATCGATGAGAACTTCTACAGCATGCGTGGCATGTGTGGTCTGCTCTGCCATAGGCACAGCAGGTACGTCGTCCTCATCTGCATCAGTCATAGTCGCAGCGTCTCGGAAGTTTGGCTGTGGTTGACGGCTTGTGACTTTAACTTCGGCTGCGGGAGACAGCGAGGGCGAGGATTGTCGCTGCTGGCAGGACGCACTGAGCATCTAGGTGTGTAGGGAGGCGCCTTCGGATATCGCCGACGCTGAAGCCTCCGCGACCGAGGGGTGAATAGCGGGCAATACTATGGTCATAGTCATGGTGGTAGACACCGGGGCATTCGGCGATGTTGCCGTCGTGCAGCCTGACATGTCTGAGAAGTCGTGGCCTGTGGAGGTCGGAGAAGACGTGCGGGGGGCGAGAGTGCCGGAGGAACTACCAGCTGAGGACTTCGAAAAAAATGCACCTCGTGACGGCCTGGTCGTTGGCGTTCGAAATGTCTTGAAGAACCTAGTCTGATCTCGTGGCTGACTGGTCGCATGCACCACGAATGTCCTGAACCCCGTCGAATGGGCAGCCGTATGCGGAACTTGCGTCGCCAGTGGCCGGCCAAGAGGTTGCAAGAGACGTAGTCGGGGAAGTTTGGTCCCGGTCATTGGAGAGTTTCGAGCCGGAGAGTACCGCACGCTGCGACGCCGGGGAAACCTTGTAGTCATGGGTGAACAGAATCGGGCAATAGGTGAGGCCGTAGGAGGCCAGCATTGCAGAGCAGAGGTCATCGTAAGGCTGTGGGCTGGATCTTGAAGGAGCAGAGAGATGACGCAGCTCTACCGGAGGGACACCGAGAAGAATGGCGTACATTAGCGACCGGTACGTGACGTCATTCACGGCAAGAACGGCGTCGAGCTGCATAAACCATACCTTGAGCTAGGTCGATTGCAATGGCGGCACTTGCGGGCAGAATCGCGGCAACATGGCAGCCGATGGCTCATCGGAGGGCGCGTTCTCCGGGTCACCATATGTCGAGGAAAGACTGACTAGACGGCGGCGATGACCTCTTGCCGAGGTCTCAGCTTTATTTTGGGATGCAGGCGTAGGCGGAGCCACTGCTGCGGCGTCCAGCCAAGTCTTGTCTTGTCTTGTCTCCTAGAAGATTTTGGCTCATACCCACATGGGGGATTGGCCACACTGTACCTCATGATAGATAATTTTTATAACGCTTGCTAAAAAAAATAAAGAGAAATTAGATAGAAACAATAATAATGTTCCTTTGAAAAAAAACGTGATAAAATTGTAGAAGAATACGATAAACCAGAATATATAAAACAAATTAACAAGAATGAGGAAGGGGGACGAAGAATTGAATATATCTGGCAGTTACTCTAGCAGCGTATCCTTCGGGTTGCCTGAATAAATTTATGTAGCACTGACCGAATAGCACTGCGGCCCACACCCAACTGACTGGCTCCAAATGATAATAGGGTGGATGTTTGACTGGCAATCCGAGCATAGCAATCGGTCTTTCAAGAATGTTTCGGCGCAGTGAGGGGAAGCGGCGGCATGTGAGAAGAAAGTGATCTATTGTTTCCGGTTCATTGCAAGCTGCAAGCGACGTTTCGTTCATTTTTAAGATTAACAGGCGTTTGCATCATTCGGCAGTAATAAAAGGAAACTGTGGAGCTACTAGCACCACCAGCAAATTTAAAAATGCCGAAGCGAGCGAATCAGCTATTTCATTTTGTACAATTCCAGCATGCCCGGGGACCTAAATAAACCAAACTTCTGTGGTGCAATTATATACAAATTCCAAATCCGGACGGAGGCGGTCTGTCGATGACGTCAAAAAGTGGGCGGTCCGCAGCGGTCGCGAGGACGAAGGGAAGTGAACAGCCAATGAGCGAAATAACGCCTTGCGTCATCAATTCGACGTGGACTTGGGGACCGTATAGCAAAGAGAAAAGTGTTTGTAACGTGTTGAAAAATGTTTAACTACTATTGATCACTATCAAAATATGTTGGCACAAGTTATCAAACGTTAAATAAGGAATACGGCACAATATAAACGTATTTTTCTCGTTCTTGTTTTGAAATGAGGCTAAATTTAGCGGGACGGTAAGTATTGGCGCTAAATACAACCCCGTTTCAAGCAGTTACTGTTTTTATATCTCCACTGCAATACAAACCTAAACGGCGCCACTTTCGAAGTTGTTGGCTCAGTGGAGCGTAATCATGGTGGAGGGCAACGGCACCAGTAGCCAACAGCAGCAGCGGCTCATCCGCGTTTCCGAAGCTCAGCGCGCGCTGGTGCTCGCCTTTATGGACGAACACCCCCAGCTAGTGGCGAAAGCCATCGAGCTGCGGCACGGCGTCACCGACCGGCGGCGGCTGTGGCAAGAGCTCAGCGACGTGCTGAACCATGAAGTGTCTGCGCAGGAGTGGCAAGCTTGGTGGCGCAGGCTGGTGCACGAGACTCGCCGTGACGCCGCCGCCATCAGAGAGTCGCAAACGTGAGTGACCGTCGAATAGCGCGGGTGATTTGTTCTTTGACATTAGTGTATATTTTCAGTGGCACTGGAGGGGGTTGGCTGCCTGGCTTCCGCGGCCGGATTCTACAGTTGACTGGGATGGCACGCTTCAGTGGCGTCTTTGGTCTCACCTATCTACAGGTAAGCACTCTGCCGCCGCAGTATCACGGGTTCCTGATCGGTGCCAAGGCAGAGTTTGATATCTGAAGGGGTGCCTTTAGCGGAACCTTGTTAAACGGGAATATAGCGCAGGAAAAAGTATTCAAAAGTGGGTAGGTTTATTAACTAAAATCTCAGTTTGCAGCCCTTGCAGTACAAGGGGTATTAAATTATCATAAAACACGCAATGCCAGCGGGCAAGTGCATGCACTAAAATGGTAATACATGATATCAATGACCACTGAATAGCTGCAGAACATTTCCGCAGTTGTTTAGTACGTAAGGTTGCAAAATAGCCAGAGTAACGAATACCCACTTTCTGAAGGATCATGCTTACTACACTTTCCAGCAGGTGGATGTTCCCACTGCTGCGGTGGAAATGGAGGTGGAGGCCACTAAAGCGGCTGAAGATGGCAGTGAGACAGTAACATGCAAGCATATGAGAACTTGGTGCTTTATTGAGTGCAGGACCGGAACTTTGAGCAGGGCGACAAGGTGCTCAAGGTGAGTAGACCCTTTGTTTACATTTTACATAAGGGGCATAAGCATTCTCCATGCTCTATTATGATGACTGAAACCAACTTGGGCTGTAAACAAGAACCATGCATTGTATTGAGGGCATGGTATTGGGTATCTGCAATGATAAACTGCCGGGCAAAAGGTTGGTTAGCCCTGAAAACGGCTCTTTAATGGTGAGAGATGCATTTGAGGACATTAATAAAGAGTAGTCTCAACAAATGTTTGTTGGTCCGCACGAGGAGGGCATAGCTTGTACACAAAGCTTCCCATTTTCAAAGGATGCCATCAGGCCAGTTGATCTTCATCTGAGGGGAAATTGTTTTGCCCGTTGCAGTTCTTGCAGCAGCAGCAGCTTCCAGCCACGAGATGGTTAGGGGTTTACCGGCAGCTCACTTAAACATTTACACCATGATGTTTCATCGCAGGTGGTGTGGGCGATGAAAAAATCAACCACCCGCATCGCTTCTGCAGCACGGCGTGTGGCAGCGGCACAGGAGAATGCGGCCGCGGTGCAGGAGGGCACTGGCCATGGCTGAGGGCTTTCTGCGAGAAAGGATATGTAGTTTAGTTTAAGTTTTCGTCATGTGTTCAATGTTTTTTCTTGTCATCATTCATTAATGATTTGTCGGTTTCAATGTGTTTAGGTGCTGCTGTTCATGTTCAATTTTATACGCTTCGGGAGACATATACATAGTTTAGTTTGTTTTTCGCCATGTTTTCAACTTTTTATCATTCATAATTCGTTTAGTGTTTCTTATACGTTTACCTGTTGCTGTTCATGTTCTATTTTATACGTTTTTTGTTTGCACCTATAACATATTACTAGATTTAGGTTAGCATTTACATTGTACAAGGAGTGCAGCATTTTTTATTTTCAATATATGCATTTCTCAATGTATGTTCGAGCTGTTCCAGTGGCAGTGTTTTTTCCCCACATTTCGAAGGTGTCTAGTCATTCACACGGAGACCACGAGTGTATAGTTGACATTTTCTGTTAATTTTTCTGTGATATTTGTATTGTCCCACTGTGTTTTCTAGCTCACTGTGCTTTTTATGCAGCGTTACCACATAGTGTAGTAATGTGATATCTTTTTGCATCACACTGTTTCGCAGTTCACTGTGATATTTTCGTTTCAGCACAATGAGGCTAATGTATAACAACTACACTGTGAGTGTTTTTTGAGAGCACTAAGCTAGTAAGTGTTCATGTTGCACAATTTCACAAATGAAAATGGTCATCATCACAGCAACATGCCAGTGATTGATTTCATCTAGTTTTCATTGTACACGACTCGTTGCGGGAATACATTTTGAACGTGGTATGGTTTGGAAGCCGCGAGATAGCTGAGCAAATTATTCATGCTGTATGTTATCAAAACAACTCGCCTGTTGTTTTCCGTCTTGATTTGCGTATTTTTTAGCATTGCACCATGACTGCAATTGAGAATTCAAATTAAATATTATTTTAACATTCACACAATGTTTAGGACAATGAGCAAAAAACCAGCACAACTTCACGAGCACAATTGCTCGTCAAGCCTGGCGTGCACAATTGAATGCTTGTAGTCAGTCACTATGAGAAGATATGGACTTATGTATCATGTGTTCATACAACAAGTTACTAATGGAATCTCGATTTTTATGCGTTCTGGTGAAAAGAATTTTGAGACGTTGCTGCATTGTTCGCCGAATTTTGTGATAGCAACATTCAGCACAGAGTTCCGCTCATATATGCTTGCTCCAATCTAGTCTGTTGTGACTGTGATCACTAATATGGAAAAGTGTGTTTCTGTTGCATATTTCATGTGCCATTTAAAGAAAATGCAGCACTCTGACATTGCCACCTTGCTTCTTATTGAAGCACAATTACTTTGTGTATTCAAGTGTGGCAAACACAGCCCTGTCATGTCTAGATGCACTAGAATCAGTGTAAATACTTTATGTGTGGGATATAAAAACATGAAAACTCACCGTTCCTGTGTACTTCAAAAAAGGTCCAAGACAGCACTGCGCTGCTGCCGTCTCTGAGCAGCACGTTGCTTGGTGTGAGCATATGGCTCCCCCTTGGCTTGCCATCGTCATCCTCAGCTGGTGGCATTTCCACAACATACTCGTCGAAGGTCCAGTCGTCTGCATGCAACGCAATGTTGTGGAGAGCAAATCAAGCATAGATGAATTGCGCTGCCTGATCGGGGTTGTAGAGCATCGTTCGAAAGTGCTGCAAGCAGTGGAACTTGCTCTTCAACACGGTGATACACCTTTACACAACATTGCGCATGGATGCATGCTCCTTGTTGTATCGGCCTTCGGAAGTGTTGCACGGTTGACTGCCAAGGACTGGAATTAGGAGCCATGGCTTGAGGGGATAGCCTGCGTCTCCTGCAATGTAAGAATAAAAGCGGAGTGCTCTGCCCAGATAGTACACATTAATACTTACCAAGCAGATATTCGCTAGGCTGCAGATGTGCAGCTAGGCGTGCTCGCAGTGGGTTGTGTTCCCACACCCAGGAGTTGTGGCACGAATCTGGGAATCATGGGTCCATGACAACCATGCGCAGCCACGCTTTGCACAGCTGCGATGAGGAGCGATATAAAATAGTACTGCATTTATACTCAAAATAAATCCCTTTTTTCTACGCATATGCAGGAAACAATGCGTACTAGTACAGTGATTGGTACAAGCAGCTTCACTTAGAAGGAAACACAGGGTGTAGCACACTGAGGAGGGGGGAGGGTGGGGGCAACGACCCCACCTCTGCAGTACACATGGCTACGACTTCCACTGAATGATCGATAAGTGAAAACCTACGCGTTGCTCTTGGGAAAGAACACTCGTAAATACCAAAGCCAGCTCGTGCAATTGTGATTGTAAGCACTTTCGTGTTGGAAATACTTCCCTGTCGTGTATATATTTCTGCTACGTCTGCTTCCCATATTACCGATTACCTCTAAAATGCACAACTCAATTGCGCATGCATGCCAGTGCAAAAACGGCAACTGGCTCACGCACAAAACACTTGCCACTTATTATTACCAAGGCCTTGCGAGCCACCATAAAGCTCGCACCCAATTCACTGCAGGTTCTTTTCATTCGTTGCATTATTACTTTTCTCAGCTTTGGCGTCACAACTGAACAATTGCTCCGAAGGGCGAGTAATAAAGGATCTTAACGGTACTTACGATCATGACGTTCAGGACATAATAGCCCCTTCTGGACATGAAGCTCGCCGTGTCGGCCAGTCTAAATCCCTCTGGCTTGCAAATGGTGACCAACGTGCCATCGGCGCACGCCAGCACCCCTGGGATGCAACCGCGTAGCACAAACTTTGCCTTTGCCTCATCCTTAGCAGCTGTTGTCAGTGGGAAGTCCGCCACCCTTTTTCTAGCAGCCACAGTAATGATCGCCTCCATCACCTCATGGATAGTGTTGCTCACCGCCGGCTGAGACATGCCGATCTGTTTCTCGCGACCAATGCTCTTTTGGAAGCTACCGGTGGCGAAAATTCGCAGCGCGCACAACACCTTTCTTTCGGTGGAAAGGCCACTGACTCGCAGGCATCCGATGATAGGGTCAAGTTCGTCGCACAAGCTACGCACTGTTCGTTTGGACAGACGAAAACATTGCCGGAACACTTCTTTGCTGAACTCTTCAAATGCATCTTTTACCTCGCGTCGTCGCCTCTGCTCGGTTAAAGCTACCGCACAGGCAAGACGAAGTACCGTGTCAGTGGGAAACGCCATGTTGTCTAAGTTCCCCGATGACGAAAAGTCGCGAATTCCTTCCATTTCAATCCAATCCAGGCCACCTTGCAGCCATTTCAATCCATCCCGTTGTTTTCGGACGGTCTCTCCGACCGTTCCATCGCCTTTCTCCGAAAACCGAAAAAAAAAACAGTGACGTGACACCCCAGCTCACGTCACTCATAACGTCATAGCATTTGTCACAGCTTGTTTGGGCCAATCGCGTGCGACTCAATGGAACAGACCACCTTTGTCCGGATTTGGAATTTGTATATAATTGCACCACTGATAGGCTATGCGGTACGAGAGACCAAAATATCCTGAGAAGAGGAGACTGCTTCGCGGACGTTAGGTATGTACATAGAGACAAAGCATCCGAAATAATAATAGCTTTTAATTGCTGATAATTTAGTTTTCAAAGACCCAATGTAATAGCCAGGAATTCTGCGAGATAAATTGGTGTGAAATCAGGCAATCGGAGCGCAAAAGACCAATTAGGCTGATGAAAAAAAAATACCTACTCCAGCCTTCTGAAGATTTTGCGTTGCATCCGTCAAAATTACTACGTAATTGGGAAAATGACTGAGATCGCCTTGAAGGAGGCCCTCCAAAACATGCTTTGGAAGTAACTTGGCATTTTTCGAAAAATTATCATCGAAAATTAAGTCAACTGGCACCGACCATAGGGTTCGGGGAGTTAAATGCTGAAGTGAAACGTGAAGATTATCTTGATAACAGAGACTCGACGAAAATGACTTGGGGTCTTTGATAACGAAACCGCGGGCGCTGAAAGAAAGAAACTGGATGTTTGATAAAAACTGTCTGTGAACAGAAGAGGGGCGCATCGTAAAGTTTTAAAAATGTTTGCATAGTAAGCTGTCGAAATCGAGCATCAAGTGGAATGATTCGAGTTTCCAAACAAAGCACGCTATTCGCGACACACCTTGGTAGCCCGAGACACAGCCGCAGAGCTTGCCTTTCCAGCAATATAAGAGCAATATTTGTACTCGGCACCTCCGGAAAACAGAACGCAACCAAACTACAGAATTACAGAATTGGGCGTACGTAAAGTTTGTATATCATAAGCAACGTATCCCTGCGCATCACTGAATTCTTATTGCGAAACCAGCGTAGCAATCCCAGGGTGCTTTCTGCTTTACGGGTGTTTGATTCTATTAGTTGCTTCCAATTTAAATTGTCCACGTAAACAATTCCAAGATATTTTAGTGATGTTACTTGTAGAATCGGATCATTTCGATAATGCAAGGAAAGAAATACGGGAACGGATAGAGGGAATACAAGCAGAGCACATTTGCTAACATTAAGTGAAAAAGACAGCCCGCCAAGCCATACCTCAAGCTCACTCAAATATGACTGTAAGATTTGATACAAACTATTGATATCTCGGGATGACGAGAAAAAGCAATATCATCGGCGTAGACATAAAGATGAACATTTTTATGAACGGGAATAGCTGATAATATATTAAATAAAAGAGGTGAAGGGACTGGTCCTTGCGGAACACCTCTTATTTGCCTATATGAGGCAGAACTTATTCCCTCGTGGAAACAAAGGAATTGTCTCTCAAAGAGAAACTCCTGAACCCAAGATATAATGTACTTGTGCACCTCATAGTCCACTAATATTGAAATTAATGTACTGTGTTCCACACTATCGTAGTCTTTTGCGATATCTAACGCGACTAATGCAAAAAGCTAACCAGATACTTTTGCAAGGTGAATTCGGCTTTCCAAATCAACATGAGCCGACCATATAGAGCACCTCTGTCTGAATCCTACTTGCCTTCGTGAAATGATGTCAAAATTATGAAAATATAAGAAAGGATGTCAAAGAAGTCAAAACTATGCTAAAAAGCCTTCATTAAAGATAACAACTGTGCTCAAGAATTCATTCAATGAATGCCTTGTAGGTTAGAGGCAGTTATTGTATCATCACAGAGAGGGAGTCACGCCTTCCGCTTCGCATTCACATGTACAAGAGAGGAGAATTTGCCCAGTCAGTATGGCCGACTTCCGGCTTCATCGCGGCTTCACAACGAGTGACCTCAGGGCCTCTCCTACCTTTCCTTCCTCCGTGCGCGACTCCCTCTCTGTCTCAAAAAGCACGTGGCCCGCGCGCCAGTGCTATCCGAAACCAACGAAACAGATTTCAACACGCTGTCCTGCCACGATACGGCTGACGAAATCGCTGCGTATGGGTGTTGTACTCTTGCACTGCCGGCGTTCACGATAAACACGGCAAGTTGCACGTTAAGCTTTTTTTTATTTGATGCGTTTTTTGTGAAAATAAAGATGATATTTCGAACATTGCCTCGCGACGAACCAGGCACCGAAATTTGTACAGCTTCTTTCAGATCACTTTTTCTCCCTTTCGCGCTTTTCTTTAGGCTTTATGAAGTTTTCGGTCAGGCTGTGGGCTAGACACAGTTTAGACGGACGCTGCAAATTCGGAGTACGTATAGGCGTGCTCATTTCGTGGTTTCTAGTTCAGACACCTTGTTACAACCACTACGGGAGTAAAATCGCGTAGCTAACAATGCGGCACAAAGAATGGATGCTGTCGAATACCTGCAGTGCGCCACGGTTAGGGGCGAGGCCCATGAAAAGGCGCACACCACCGCTGGACCGCCTGAACGGTGCCGCACCCTACTACATCAATAATAAAAAAAAAACGCTGCCGTTGTGCCCAGTGAATATGGCCGCTGTGACGTAATTTCCACCACATTTTTTACGCCCTGCGCCAGCTGGGCATGCCCTCTCCTTCTTTTTCTTCCTCCTTGACTCTGTACTTTAGTACAGCCTCTGCTTGTGGACGGTGATCCGCACCAGGTTACCATCAAGTTGGAAATTTTTGCTCTGATCGCAGCGGCGGAAGCGATGTTTGGTCGGGATCCGTCGAAATTGGGTCGACGTATGTTTGTTTTGGTAATAATGGTCGATGATGTGCATTTTAAATGTAATTTAGATTGGAAAGTGTTCTTATATGCCGAAAAACGAGGGCCCTTCGTTGTCGTTCATGAAAACTTAATGATATCATAATGCTCAGATCATTACATCACATTCGTGTCTGCCTTAAAGAGCGGTGGCAAGTACTCACCGCTCCAGTCGCAGAGCGAAATTCTCGGAGCATTTCCAGTACACGTAAAATGAAACCGCTAATGACGACAGCAGCGAACAGAGCAAGTGATCTATTCATGAGTCTAATTTCGGTCTTTGAAATTAAGCCTCACCCAAATGGGTAAGGCCTCCAAAAAATTGGCCTATAGGCTCATTGGAGTGTTCCTCCCCACGGTAATCTTTAGTAAAAGGCGAAAGATTAGCGCGTAGAAATTCAGGAGAGATCTGAGCGATGATCGAGAAAGAGGCCATGCTGGCGCAAGGAACCATGGATGATAACACGAGAAACTCAAGCTTCGACATATGTCATTTGCTGAAATTCAACCCTGTACTATTTAACAATCTAAACGAACACATGTGGATGTGTTAATTTCAGCAATGGAATTTGTTCTCTCACTATATGTACGACAATATCTGTTTTATTCTGGTGAAAACTTCAAAAGTCGTGCGTCTTTCCATATGTAAAGAACGTTCCGAAGTCTCCTGTTGAAAGCGTGGTTAGGCGCTGTGGTGCAGCCCTCTACTGTACTTTCAAGCAATTAGAAAGCGCACCTAAATAATTATGCCACCAAGTGACGGCACCAGAAGTAGCCAAACAAAAATTTAAAAAAAATAAAAAATAAAAAATGAAAATTAAATTTTTCACTTCAAAGTACCAGTTCTCAACTTCACTATTTAAAGAGAAAACAAAGATAAATCTAGTGGTTAGTTAACTAAGTATTACGGCTAGGTGGTGTTAGCCGCCACCCGATCTAAAGGGTAGAGCCACATCCATCCGTCCATTTATCCATTCATCCAAAAATAAATGTGCGCGTTTAGTATTCGTGTTGAGTTCCAGAAATGGTGCGTAGCCGTGTTTTAAAGGAGCACTGACATCAAATTCGATAAGTGCCCATCGTTCGATCAATTGGTATGCATAGGTCTTTTTGGCCGACTTTGAACGGCATCCGTTGCGTGAGACTTATTTTAATTTGATGTCAAACAGCGCAGGAAAGCAAAGAAGAAAAATTTAAAATTAGGCTGCCCTGCAATATCGACATTACTGCTACGTAATCGGTGTGATACATTCCACAAATACCTTTCTGATTGACGATACGATAGTAGCGATGACGAGTACGATCCGAGTGTTCTTATCGTGGCGCCGACTGGCACCGAAGCACAGAAATGCACTCTCTCGTCGCGTCTGGTCTTCGTCGCACCAGATTAAATTATTCGAAATAACGGCGAAAGAAAAGAGCATGATTAAACGTGTGCTTCTCGGTCAGCATGTTGGGCATCATGAGTTGCAGTCGTCTCGTTAGAAGCACAGAAAAATCGAAATGAGGCTGTCTTTTCATATCTCGTATGTGTTGCACGCCAACACGACCACAAGCTATCAAAAGTGCAACAGCGTATAGCCAGATATCATTGCTAGCAAGTAACACGCAGGTATCGTTTCATTTTAGTTCATTTGTAGACTTTGCGTCCTCGTTCAAGTGGTAAAAGCGTGTGAACCACAAGAGGCCGAATAGGTGGGGCCATTTGGAGGCGCAAAAAAGAACCTGGTAAGCAGATACGTATTACATTTCTCCGCTGGTATCATTCGCGATAGTTATATTGCATTGACCCCTATGAGTATACCAGAATACTTTGCCCACCAAAACACACAAATATAGCTGAAACACACGAGCGAACATGGCTGAAGCCTGCATCTTCAGGCACCTCTGCAGTGGTGCGTGAAACGGCATTCATTTCGGAATCACTGCTCTGCAAAAGGTCGATCGAAGCAAAAATAAATGGCGACGTCGCGAATTGTGGAAAATCCAAGCTTCCGACTACCTTATTGAACCCGATTCGACACTTTGTACGGCGACGACAGCAATGCAAGTGGCAAGGCATGACTGATATGTCCACCTAGCACACGAAAAATTTGCGGAGCAGCTGAGCCCGATGTCATTCTTTGCTGAGGAGAAGTGGTCAGCTGTGGCGTGATCTGGTGGTGACCACAAAGTATCACTATAGTGTATTCGAATATTCTAGTGCACTTTAGTAGGGTGGCTAGAATGGTGAGGTGCGAAAAGCGGCCGCCGAAACCAGTCCCCAAAGCGCGCCGATGCCTCTTGGGGCGCTGCATGCAGCAGCGCGGGTAACCTTGCGGAGGAGACAAACGAGACAGCACGCGCTGCTCTCCACAAAAATTTCTCCCACGCTGTGAAGTGGTGACCCATTTTCGGTAAAGTTATTCTGATCGAGCAAGTGTAAGGCAGTACATGGCACCTAACCTCTTTGAAGTCTCATCTCTGAAAAATATTCTTGAAAAGGCCTTGATATGTTTAGTTTAACGTCTCAAAATAACCATATGAATATGAGAGACGCCGTAGTGGAGGGCTTCGGAAATTTCGACCACCTGGGGTTCTTTATCGATTATACTCCAAAGCAGAGGTTTGAATCTATGGGCCCGCGCTGCGGGAGCACCATATCTTTTTAATAAACTTCGTACTTATAATGGAGAAGGAAGACGAAGTGATTCTTTGTAAAACACATCTCGCGCGTCTCAGTGCTTTTCTGGACATTTCGCTGCACTTGTGGGGTGTGTTGCCCCGTACTTTGCGGTAATGGATGTACAACCTCACGAGGGGACGTCCTACTCCGGTTCGACCGCGGCCACTACCTCGAGGAAGCGAGGAAACACATCCAGTGAGAGCGATGACAGTGAGCTGTACTCCGCATCTTGCGACGAGTCCTCAGACGACGGCTTTCAACCTGTCCTGCACCGCAAGGCTAAGCAACGGATCATCAGACCATCGCCGGTGTCAAGTACAGTCACCGTGAAAACGGCGGCCCAGCGATGGCCTCATTCCGTCCTGTTTGTGCCAAAGAACGCTACCAAAAGTCTGCGTGTTCTAAACAGGCAAGCGCTTTCGCTCTATTTTGAGAACACTGTGCTGAACGAGATTAAAGACCTACGGCCTAATACAAGAAGAAACATCCTGGCTGTTGATGTGTGGCCCACGAGTGCGCTGAGCACGCTGCAACAAGTAACACAACTGGGAAACATTGCAGTTAGGTCCATCACACCAGCCGATGGTGCAACCACATCAGGAGTCAATTACGACATTAACACGGAAATCCCAAATGCAGACCTTCCAAAAGTTATGAAACAAGCGAGTGAAGACAACGTCATTGTCAGCGTTGGACGGCTTGGTAACACACGCTGTGTGAGAGTAACGTTCAAAGGTGACTGTCTTCCCGCATACGTGAAGGTTGGCCACTTCCGTCAACAAGTTCGACCGTTCATTCCTAAACCCGTGCAATGCTTCAATTGTCAAAAGATCGGCCATGTAAACGGTGTTTGCAGGACCTCCGCAGCATGCTCCCGGTGCGCCGAACCACACGCGGAAGACAACTGTAGCGCTACAACACTGAATGGTCCTAACTGTCAGGGTGCTCACAAGGCTTCTTCGAAAGAATGTCCGCATATAAAGAAATAATTTTTTATTCTGAAGCAAATGGTACGAGACAGCTCAACGAACAACGAAGCTGCTGAGAAAATCCAGCGAAGACGACGTCGACGTCGAAGGTCTTCACGTCGGACAGCGCCAACTTCAGGCAATAAGTCGACGCATCAGGAAAGATCGCCAGCTGCAGTTTACAACACGGCAAACACAGACGTTAGAAAAGAGCAAAAGGGCAGACCAGTCTCTACAGAAGAGTGGCCTCCACTTACGCGTACACAACGCTCAGAAGAGCCGCAGCAGAAGCCGTCTTCTTCAGAGCAAGCTGCTGCAACGGAGGACTTGCGGAATACAGATTAGCAAGTGATAGCTCTTTTGCGACCCTTAATTAACGCCATCCGCTTGTTGTTAAGCAACATGCACACACCGTCAGCAAGAAGCGCATCACAATTACTAAATGCTTTGAGTCCAGTACTCGCTGCGCTTGAGTAAATAATGGCTCACCAGCCACTGTCTTTCAGAGAAGAGGTCCGAAAGGCAGCAATTATTCAATGGAATTCCCGGGCACTGAGGTCACGCATTGCTGATTTCCGTCGGTTCGTGTACACCAATAAGTTCCCCATCATTGTCATCTGCGAGCCAAATTTGCAGAAAGAAATCAGACTTTCTGTTTTTGGGTCATTCATGTCGTCTACAACTGCGGACAATAGCAAAGTTCTGATGTTTATTCGCCGCGACCTCACCTACATTCATCATCCGGTGTCACCCCACGAGGACAATCAATATATAGATATAACAGTGAAAAGGAGACTTACCATCACGGTTGTGGGTGCCTATCTCTCTCCGTCAAGCCGTTTCGACCATACAAGACTACAAAGTATCCTGTGAGCAATTTCTCACCCATGCATTATAATTGGTGACTTCAACGCCCATCATACAATCTGGGGAAGTTCGAAGACCAATGTTAAAGGGAGAAAGTTGGTGACCTTCGCCTCCGACAACCAACTTTTCTTGCTTAATGATGGCAGTCCAACGTTCCGACGTGGTTCAAGGTATAGCAGCTGTCTTGACCTGGCCTTTGTCTCACGAGGCCTCGTCAGGCATGCTGAGTGCTTTCCAGAAATAGAAACGCATGGAAGTGACCACATTCCCACTTACGTCAAAATCGAAGGATTGTCCCATGCTAAGATACGCGATAGTGTTCAGAGAGTGGACTGGTTGAAATTCCAGTCTCGCATGGGAGAGCAATGTGAAGGAAACATATCCCTCGACTTAGAGGAGATAATTAAAAGCACAATACACGATACTAAGTGTACCCACACATGCTCTCCCAAAGTAACGGACTTTGACGTCGAGCTAGAACGACTTCGAGCAATCCGACGGCGTGCTGAACGAAGATACCGACGCATGGGGGTATTAGAAGACTTACGGATTTCTCGACGTATACAAAAGAAGATTCAGCGCCGGATAAATAAACTCGAGTCACAATGTTGGACTGCTTTTTGTGAGTCACTTGACCCACAAAAACCTTTATCCCAATTGTGGAAGACGGTAGGAGGTCTCCGCACAAAACCCACTCAGTAGTCACCAATCAGGGCTCTCGCACTTTCTGAACAGAGACGCGGCATCGACGTGGCAGAAAACTTCTGTGCCAGAGTATCTGGGCCCCTCGCAGTGCCCAATAGCCTATTGCCTTCGACTAACTGTCCACAAACACTGGATTCTCACATGGATATGCCTTTTTCTATCAAGGAGCTAGCTCAGAGCAGCACTAGCTTTGTGTGGACGCACGTCGGCACCAGAGCCCGATAGAATTTTTATAGGGCCTTGTGTCATCTGGGTGAACGCGCGAGAATCCTCCTTTTGGAGTTGTACAACAAATCCTGGCAAGATGGAACGCTCCCGACAAGCTGGAAGACAAGTCGCCTAGTTAACTTCTGAAGCCAGGCAAGTCACCGTTGGGGCTCTCATCTTATCGTCCGATCACATTGGCCAGTTGTGTAGGCAAAGTTATGGAGAGGATGATCCTGGGACGCCTGGAGTGGTTCTTGGAGTGTAACAACATCTACCCAGATGCCATGGCAGAATTTCGGCGTGGTCGAGCATTGATTGACAACGTAGTCGACCTGGTCACTTATGTGCAACACGAGAAAGGCCATAAGCGTCTCTGCGCATCTTTGTTCCTAGACGTCAAAGGAGCGTATGACAACGTTACGCATGGAGCTGTTCTCACCGCTCTCGAAGATATAGGAGTAGGTGGTCGGATGTATCGCTGGATACGTAGTTATTTGTCAATGCGATCCTTCTTTGTGAGCACTGAAGACGGTCCAACCTCTCCACATTACAGCCACCGTGGCGTCCCCCAGGGTGGCGTACTCAGCCCTGTTCTGTTCAATCTTACGTTATTTGCTCTCACTGAGCATCTTCCAAGCACGGTCAGGCTATCAATGTACGCAGATGATATTTGCGTTTGGGCATTGGCTGTAGCACGCCTACAGTTACGAGGGAGAATTCAAAAAGCTGCCACTGAAACATTACGCTACCTTCGAAATCGAGGCTTGTAAATTTCTTCCGAGAAATGCGCCCTCGTAGCTTTTACACGAAAGCCTATGGATAAGTACACTATAAGCATCAATGGTCAAACTGTACCATACCTTCTATCGCACAAGTTTTTGGGCGTCATAATTGACAGGAATCTATCATGGAGCGATCACGTTTCGTACATGAAGAAACGGTTAATGGACATCTGTAATATACTGAAGTTCTTTGCAGGGAAGACTTGAATGTCTCCCAGTGCAATGCTACAGCTGTACAGAGTACATTTTCTTGGTTTCCTGCGGTACAGTTTACTGGCATTGACCAATGCAAGCAAAACAAGCCTTCGAACGCTACAGAGTGTTCAGTCCCAGGCACTCCGGATTTGCCTCGGCTTGCCTCGTAGTGCGTCGACAATGGCTACTATAGCTTTCGCCGGTGACACCTCATCACGACACATATCGACGTTGAGGCGCTCAGGACACATATAAGGCATTGCTCGGACACCCTGCCACCACCTAGCCTCTTTACCAGCAGATAGACCACGTTCATCATTTTGCCAAACGGTCACCACATATCGCGATTCTTTGTCAACATGCTTCACACCCGCCGCCAGGCCATCGCCTCCTACCTGGTGCCTGACTCAGGCTAACATCAGGCTAACTATACCTGGCATCCAGAAAAAGCAGATATGTCGTCACCTGCTCTTAGACAGCTTGCTCTGCTCTTGTTATACGAGACGTATCAAGGCTGTATACACGTATACACTGATGGCTCTGTTTTACAGAATAGTTCAATGGCATCATTTGTTATACCGATAAAAGACGCGACAAGAAAATTCAAGACCTCCCACCTTACGACATCAACTGGAGCAGAGCTCACAGCTCTTCGTGCCGCATTGCAATTAATCAGCGATCAACAGCCACAAAAGGGGACAATTTTCCGTGACTCAAAGGCGGCACTGCAATCCCTTCTATCCCCTTTACGTCACGGCCCATACGAACAGCTGGTATTTGAGATTGCAGAAAAGACTCACCAATTCATTGAGAAAGGTCATGAAATAGCCTTTCAATGGCTTCCAAGTCATAGTGGAATAACTGGCAATGAACCGGCCGATCGAGCTGCCTGTTCTGCCCATACTGAAAGCGATGAAATATCAATTCCGCTTTCCAGAACTGACGCTGCACGGCAACTCCGCATGCTTGCTCGCAAGCGCACCACGTCACAATGGAACGAGTCACATTTCATTCATGCACGGTTAGGTACTTTAGACCCAACTCTCAGTCTTTGAATTCCTCCGGAATTACGCCGACGAGACGCTACTATTCTGTGTAGATTATGGTTGGGCGTCGCATTTACCAATGCGTATACGCGTTCCGCATAGAAATCGCTGACACTGCTGCATGCGACCATTGTGGCAGTGATGAAACGACTCGGCACATTCTATGTGAATGCCCACAATACTGCTCGCAGAGACAGTCACTCTGCAAGGCACTAGATGAAATGGACAACCAGCCCCTTTCGGAAGAAAGAATCCTGCGCTGTCGACAGGACTTCATGTCGCAGAAGAAGGCTGTGAAGGCGCTCCTGCGCTTCTTGCATTCAACCGGCCTGTCCAAACGACTGTGATTGGAACTCCCTGAATGTGTGCGCATGTGGTTTTTTTCTAATTTATTTTTTGCTCTCTATATCTATCCTCTTTCCGACTCTTTTCCCCACCCCCGTACAGGGTAGCAAACCAGTTTGTCTAGGTTAACCTCTCTGTCCCTTCCTTTTATTTATTTCTCTCTCTCGTACTTATAATCGGCATGTCATAAAGCATCCGTTAAACATGGTTGTATTATTATAATTTATCTTGCTAAAAGAAAACAAAAACCCAAGTGTTTGTCTCACTAGGCACAATGAATTGAATATGCATCTTACCTGTTCCTAGAAGCGCTTAGGATGAACATTGTCCTACAGGCTACCTTTCCTTTTAACCACCTTAAACCACGAAGACATTGACCCTTTGTCCTTCCTTTTGCCATTGAGAACTTTTTTATGAATCTATTTAAATATTGCAAGAAACGTCGCTATGATTGGCTGTCTTGAGGATTTTTAAAATAATTGTTATTACTGTGATGTCTCTGTGTATAGTTTTGATCTGATGATTTCAGACACTTCATTATAATATTATGTGTAAATAATTTCTTACGATTGATTCCCAACTATAGCGCTGTAGATACATGTAATCTTAAATAATCAAAATCGCCACATCAGATGCTTCGCCTAGCTAATTTACTTTCCCGAATAGTAAAACTCCGGAGATTTCCGTCACTCTACTTATTGACGTTTGCTTTTCATGTTCATGCCAAGTCATGATAAATATGTATTAGCTCGCTCTATGTTTCTGGAGTTTTCGTTCAGATAATTTGTGCTCGTACTCGGTGTCATTCTATACTTGTGAAGTTTATTTTTTTATTCTACATGTATGAATGTCTGTCGTGTATTGATCCTTTGCCAACTGGTGACTTGGTCAGTACTTTGATAATCCCTCGAGCTTTTAGTCCCGTGCTCCTCGACCTATTGAAATAAGAGAAATGAAGTCTCTGACCAAAACAACTACAGCTAGTTTATGTGAATTAAACTAGCAAATTTTGCACAAGATGCCGGACGTAGAACACAGTGGCCTAATGTGCACCGGAGAGTTGCATGTGATGGCTGATCACAACGTGGCGCATGTTAAACCTATTTCTCATTGTCACAGAAAGCCGAAATATTATTTCACCGCCTACCCTCTCCGCAAATATATGATCACTGAGCTAAAAATATTTACAGTAACTCTGAGAGCTTGCATCTGCTTGCGGACAATAATCACAGGTATTTGCATTGTGAATGATTTGCAGTGTAAATAGTTTTTGCCCTTTTAATCTACACAGGGCCCGCTAGAATTGCAACTGTTTATGGAAACGTGAGCCTTGCTTTTCCTGGTAATGCAACCTAATGCTGCACGACCTGTACTATCAGCAGAGGCAAGTTTTATTTTGGAAACACAACTGATAAACAGCGCTACCGAGTTGCAGGAATGACTTGCTGACAACATCAACTCGCACAATTTAAGCTGCAGCTCCATTTCTACATGTATAACGAGTGCATCAAATACTAATTGCCGAAGTAATTTGTGCTATACCAGCAACGGTGTTACTTATAACGGGTGCCATCAACACTGCGAAACTAGGCGGGCGTTCTTGCACTCATCACAATTTTTACGAGATACCAGATTTCTCACAGCGTAGCTTGCCACATAATATACAGGGCGACCATCCGCTGCTCAGCGGTGTACGACTCATGAGCGACAGACACTGCTAGTGAATCAGATGGAAGTTTTTCAGAGTCTTTTTCATTTTAATACATCTCATGCAGCATTTTTTCTACAGAAAGAGCGACTCATCCGCTAAGTGTTCCACGTTGCCACCCTTGGGACTCTTCAAGAGGCTGAACATCGAAGAGGCTGAAGTTTTGCGGACAAGCATATTGCAAAGACACTGGATCTACTTTTTTTGTAGTTGTTGACACCACCAGGCATTTCAGAGTAACCCGGCACAATCACCGAATGGCGGAGTACTTGTAAAGCAGCTACCACCTCTGAAAAAATAAAACAGTGCGCCCGAGGAAAACTGTGCGAAGTGCGCCGCTCACTACCCACACCGCTGCCATCAGCGCCCCTGGCGGCATCAGCGCGCCGAAGGGCCTTCTCCGACAAGTAAAATGCGCCGCGCTCATCACACTTCCCCATTCTAACCACCCTAACTATAGTGTACCACAGAACACCTATACACTACCATTTAGAGAAGATAAACTGTCCCTTTGACATTGCAACGAAAATAAGGGTAGCGGTGGCGTTGTGAACTCTCTTCTCCAACTTAGAGACGGCGCAGGTAGACCTATCATCATCACCATTGCGCTAAAGCAATATGGCGGCTGCTTTGGCAGTGGTACAGTGTCTAGAAATATTAGCGGGTGCGGAGGGTCACGGTGCGCGCCCACAGGTTTATGGGCGTTTATTCGCTGCTATTGCAGGGTGGTATTCGCGCACATGGCACCCTAAAGTTAATATAAATATTTCTGCTATGCCGCCAGGTGACCTAGAGGCCTCAACTGGCAAAAAACACGTCAAGGAAGTAAGCTTACTTTGTTTCTTGACAATCGTGAATGCGGCAGTATACATGTACAAGGAACACTGTCTCTCACAGAGTTGAACAATGCATGAAAAAAACTGTGATAGCCATCTGTTCAATAAAATTACCCGCTGAAATCGTGCAACTTATTTTCTTGGCTTGTTCAGTCAGACAATGATACTTACACTGGACACCCCTTGCACTGTACTTGGTACTGTGCTGCCCATTGGCCTTCTCACCACACGTGCTCTCAAAAAGTGCAGTGTCAGCACGATTAGCCTGAGCCGCAATATGATATTTGACAACGCATTGGTGAGAAGCACATCGAGTTGAATAAAAAGAAATGAGCCCACGCTGTTGTGCTAGGTATCCTTGCACATAACATTGTTCTCGTTATTGTGTTTAGAATCTGTGTTTTTAGCTGCGCGCCGGAATTTTTACGACTAACTAGATCAACTTACAGTTGTGGTAAGCAAGTGTATCCTAGGAAAACAACATTTACAGGATCATGTTGAAAAGGAAACTCGGTTTACGTTTCAAAAGGGGTAAAAAAGTTGCTGTGACCGGCACTTTAATTCAGTAACAGATGGCGAATAATGAAACCCTGACTCGAAAAATTTCAGCAAGTCAACATTCCTTTCATTGTTGTCAAGGATGACAAGATAATTAGCTACCTGTACCCTTGCTCGCCTACTGTACGTCACCTGACACACAAGATGGAGGATGCCTGTTCGTGTTCCCAAAAGCACTCATTCGTAAAAAAGAAATTACGCACCAGTGGATATCACTCGCAATACACTGATCATCACAATCAAAGAGGGACATTTGGAACACTAGTAACACTAGACAGCTAACAAGTGCTGGAAGTCATGGTAGCAATGTAAGAAAAATAGGCAGTGAATAATCATTGCAGTCAAATCTGCATATTATATGATGTTTACTCACAAAGTAATGGCCATTTCTTAGTCTTTATGTATTTGCACATCAGATTGAAGAGTTATGTGCACAGCACAATTTGCCAATTCTCAGCGAAAGTACTATAGTGATTGTTCTGGCTCAGTAGTCATCTGCTCGACGAGGAACGCAGACACCAAAGTTGACGACTATTGTTGCTCCCGCCGGTTGTGGGGTGCACACTGTATTTACATATTTGCATGCAAAAGAATCACTAGCTTTTCCAATTTACGAGGAGTTGTGCACAGTTCATGGACAAACTGTGAGGAGTGACACAAGTGCGAAACACATTTTTGAGACACACCAAGCATCCAAATCAACCAAACTGTTCAAGTGGACAGGATATTGCAATAAATTCAGGACTAACACTTACCGGTACGCAAGACAAAGTGACCCTTGTTGGCCTCACTACAACTTGCCCAATTGTAGCCGATATGCCTAGATATCGCAAAGCTATGTTCTCAAAATAATTACCGACCAACTATAATACTAAAGGACATCAAGTGTATGAACGTTCTTGGACTGCTACCGATAAAATTGGGATGATTTGTTTTCGCGCACTGTTGTACAGGTGACAATGCTTCACAGTGTTCCCAATTGTAGAAAACACACAGTGGTCCCACTACTTCTTTTCACAAAAACCGAAAAAAAATCAAACAGTTTGCTTACTCCAGTTAGAAAATGACGGCTACCATTTTCCAAGTCAAAACGAGAATTCGAGTGTTTTTTCATAAAATGTGGGCCACACGTACTGCTGACTGTGAAAAACTAACCACAGTAATAAGTACGACAAATATTGATGACGTCACAAATTTTCATTTGGAATCCGCCTCCTAAATGACGACGTGCATTCTTGCACCACAATCAGGACTAATGGGAAGATCAAATAATTTGGTAGAGAACACTAATTGCTCGCCCTGCTGTCTTGTGCCAGCACCGTGTGATTATTTCATTTCCTCTTCTTTAACTCAAAACAGTGGCTTGGGGTACGATTTGAAGACAGTGAGAAATTTAGGTACATCGTTCGCAACAGGTTCAATTACAAATAGGCGATCTTTTATTCAGATTGACTAAAGAAACTACTGCTAAGGTACGAAAAGCACTAAGAAGTTAGCAGTGATTCTGTAGAAAAGTGAAGTAGGTTTTTGCTAAACTAAGTCTACCAATGAAAACTTTTGCAAATGAATATTTACTTGCTTGGAACCAAATGCCCTTTACTTTTTGAATTACCTTCAAAGGTTTTATGCTTTGCATTCACAGATGAATAAACTAGTTTTTTTTGCTTTTTGTGCCAATGGTACATAGTCATCAAAGACACTGCTCAGACAATGAACAATGGCAGAAGCTGATGTAACATTTTTATTCTTCACTACTTCCTAACTATATGCCTCACTTTTACCACGAGTATCACACAAAATTAGTCCTTTTGTCTACATATGTCACAGCAATATCAAGGAAATAGCTGTTAGTATACATTCGGATTACCGACATCTACAAACACTGGCCAACTTCATTATACCTACTGAGTGCACTCAGTCATTGTTCTGATAAAAATTAACATACCTATGAAAATACCTTGTCATGCGTCAGGTATTTTGCATAGAACAAATATTATTATAGTAAAAGGTCGTTATTTGAACTCGGTTAAGTGAAAGCGCACAGCCCTGTGTATTTCTATTGAAGGAAATCTTTCGACAATTTGAACACATTGGTATCCCCAAAAGCTAATTCAAACTTGGAACCCCTTGTTTTCGTTGCTGCTCGCACAAGTCTGTCCAGAGTGATCACAACATATTGCAAAAACAAACCAAACTAAATTAACTAGGGGAAGAAAACAACTTAGCAGCAGTATTTCTAAGCAGATGAGATTTCAGATGCTGAACTGGAGCCCTGGGACAAGACAGGAATGATAGTCATGGAGTCACAGTGGAATAAATGCAAGCGAATGCAAATTACTAATTATTTTTATTTTGATTGCGTGAACTCTGTTATGTAAACAAACATGTTTTCTTTTTGGAAGCATAAATATTGGCATACGTTTCAACATTAACGCTCTTTGCTTGCGTGCATGTCGGTGGTTGTTTTTCGCGTATCATCAGCCTGATTACACCTACTGCAGGACAAAGGCCTCTCCCATGATCGGCTAATCAACTTAGTTTGATCGGCCAATCAACTTTGATCGGCTAATCATGATCGGCCAATCAACTTTCTGCTGCCACGTTATACGTACAACTTTTTTAATATCATTGGCCCACATAACCTTCTGTCTTCAGTTCATACGGTTTCCTTCTCTGTTAATCCAGTCAATTACTTTTAATGACCAGCGGTTATTCTGCCTGTGTACTACATGCAAAGCCTATGTTCATTTATTATTGATTTAAACTACGATATCCTTAACACCGATTTCTTCCCTGACCCACCCTGCTCTTTACTTGTGTCTCACCGTTAAACCTACCATTTTCCTTTCCATCGCTCGCTGCGTCGTCCTCAATTTAAGCTGAACCTTCTTTGTAAGCCTCCGTAGGTAAGTACGAGCAAGGCGCAGCTGTTATATACGTTCCTCTTGAGAAGTAGTGACAGATCATCATTTATGATTTGAAAATGCTTGCCGAATGTATCCACCCATTCTTATTCTTCCTTATTCTTCTAGGTATTTCACTGCCATGGTTCGGCTCCGCGATTGCTACCTCTGCAGGACATCTTTTGCCTAATGAAGGTACGAGTTCTTGCGCAGTTTTTTAGTACTTTGATAGCGTAACTTCCAACATGCACACGGTATCAGTAACTGTTTCAACACTACTATGGCTGTACCTACCACTGCCTTGCAACAGTCCTTACATTCACAGCATTTCATACAAAATGTGAATAAGAACTGCTGCTAAATATGAACTACTACAAGCCCATTTGTTACCTATTTATATGTGATACTCTATGCAAAGTGTGACATGTAACGAGAAGTACAGTATGTACACCCCATCACATTCACTTTCGAAGAATTTTGAAGCCTGCACATTTCCGGTAAACTAATTCATAAAGAAATAATAAACAATCTGTGCACCCAATTTTGTACAGGTTGAACATACCGTACGCAATCAGTGCTTTTCGGTATAAGGCTCCCATTTGTCCGCCTGGCATAATGGTGGTGCATGGCGTTGTCACTATGGCAACTGTAGAGCTTCTTACGGAAGGATGTTAGTAACTTGTAAATCAATTGTCTCTCTTTAGTAAAGTTTTCTGAGAAGAAAAAAAACGGACTCATGAGCAGGGCAAGACAGAAATAGTTCAACAAATTATGTTCACTAAATAAAATGTCTTCAACCATACTTTGCGAAGATTTTGGCCTATGAGCTTGCTTTCTGTGATGACACATTCTCCACTGACTTGAGGTAGGTTCAGAGTGATGAGGCATCCAAGCGTACACTGATATGAGCAGATCCTTGGAGGCTGCAGTTGAGTTGTAAGAAAAAAACAGTTCTGGTTACTCTGGTAGAAGCCTGAACAGATTTGTGATGCATGACTAAAAAGAATATATATGGGAACACTGCATATAAGAAAGGTTGTGTGGACATAACATTGTTGTTCTTCTGAATTTGTCTTGTGGATTGCATTATAATGAATTGTTTTAGTGAGGTTCTTCAGAGGACAAAGCTTGGTAATTCTCCGACTGAATGAACTATATGGTTCATGCAAATGTAGTATGCTTCGTTGCAAACTTACGAAAAATGTACATTTGCGTATATGTACTAAAGGTTCACTTGGCTCTACAATGTATTCAATTTATGAGCATATATTGCAGCAGACTCATTTTGAGCAGAAACAGGTAGAACTTATGCTGTGATCTGTGCTACAAATTTTAGCAGTAAAACTATTGTCAGCGAATGTTACAACGAAGTAAACAATCTCAAACCTTCACAAGGCGTGCATCTCATTAGCTGTACAAGTCAAAAAAGCCTTATGAGAGGGCAAAAGCTCTAGCGCATGCAAAATAAAAGGGCCATGTTTAGATGCAAAGCAGCGCATTTTCACTCACCGGCGAACACGCCCATCGTGCAAGGTTATTCTGTCTTCATAGGCAGTCTCCGAGTGGTTTGTCGGCGTTGAATTTTCACGCTGGAGGCTGCGCAGCCGGACGTCGGTGAAGCGCAGCAGCTGACATGGTTCACACCCTCTAGACACGTTCGCTCTGTCATAGTGGCCTGTGAAATCTGACACCCAAGCTCGCATTGATATTTCAAAGCTGAACTAAATGGAATCTTCGCAATGCCGATCGACAGAAAGTACTGCAACTAACCACGGACATTTCGAACAAATTAACTGACAGAAACGCAATCGATACCAATGGGCTGCTGCTTTTCCAGCGTCAGGATGATCTCAGTACTTGAACTGAAACAAACACCGCTCTTCTATTATTGGCAACGGTAAAGCAAACATATTTTATTCAATTTTTTATAAAAAACGACGTAAGAATCACACTTTTAACAGTATTTTGAAGCATTCTGAAATAAACATTTGTGCCGTGTTGAGCGACGCTAACAGGAATAAAGCACCCTAATAAATATGACCGCCAAAAGACGAGTTAGTAGTTCCACTACATGCGCAAATGACGAACCTCGGATGGATGGATATGGCTGTACCCTTTAGATCGGGTGGTGTCTAGTGCCACCAAGCCGTAACACCTAATGAACCAAAAACTATATTAATTTTTTTCCTTAAAAATTGAGTTTGAGGATTCGTACTTTGCAATGAAGAGTTTAATTTTCACTCGTGCCTTGACTTTATCCACCAATCAGCTAACCTCCTTCTAATTAAGTGTACGCGCTTAAAGTTTATTTTGCCCTCCCGGTCCCTAAACCCCAGTGCTTTGAAAAACTCTGCGCCATCATCCCGAACTATAGGGTGAAGCCCTTTACAGAACATTATCAAGTGTTCGGCAGTTTCTTCTTCCTCTCCACACGCACTGCATACTCCCTACTGAAACGTTCCGTAAGATGCGGAGACCTCACATACGGAATTATTGGAAT
Source organism: Rhipicephalus microplus (assembly GCF_043290135.1). Classification (NCBI taxonomy): domain Eukaryota; kingdom Metazoa; phylum Arthropoda; class Arachnida; order Ixodida; family Ixodidae; genus Rhipicephalus; species Rhipicephalus microplus. The sequence continues at coordinate 208,105,002 of NC_134702.1, forward strand.
ATGGAAGACGTATGATGCGGACTCCGCATAAGACGTATGATGCGGACTCCGCATAAGACATATGATGCGGCCTCCGCATCTTATGGAAAGACGTATCATGCGGAAATTACTGAAATGTGTGCATGCTACGTCTGAATCTAGTGCAAAGCAATATAATGTGTAAATTGAATAGACGTCCACATCTTGAGTACATGCAATACTGTGTACAAATCACAATATTTCTTAAACGTGCATGATGAGGGATTGAATCATCGGCATCTCACCAATTGTCGTGATGCGGAAGCAAAATTACCTTTTAAATAAAATACATTACAAAACTACTAAATTAACATGGTAGCGATCATAAACGGTGGTTACATTGCAACACATTAATGCAGTGTTCTATGCAAGACTTAAAGAACTTATGAAGTTATTATTATAAATAGAGAAGCATTAATATACACCTCAGCCCTGCTACAATCAATATGTTTTTTATTTGTCTGTATGCTCCAGCTGTGAATAGTGACATTGCAGTGTTGACCGTACACAAATGAGGTGACTGCACCGCAATTTCACGAGCTCCACCTAAGCCACAGGATGGTGGCACAATGTAACAGCAATTTTAAAACGAAATGTTTAAACATAAATAATAATCATAGCACTGTGAAAGTGTGGCGCTGTGTTTATCTCATGAATGCCTTGTGGAGATCGGCGAAATGCTGCTTGAGGCTCCGGCACCACTGTAAATTTCGAAGGTCACTGCGATAGAACTTATGTGTCCTTCATAGGCACCTGGAAATTAAAATAATTGGCACAAATAATGTCAGAGACACATGTTAGCACAATAGTTTACATGCACAAGAAATATAACACAGAATGAAACTGAAAATTTAAGGCACACAATCCTTCATGTTATGCATATGTGAATAATAGAAGGAATGAGTGTATAAATTAGTTCTGCCACATCAAAAAAACAGCATGCTTATCACAGTGAAAATAACTAGGTTGTCATGATTTTCAATGGTAGAGATAATCGATTAATATGTCCTTATGAAATTATGATTTTAATGCTTCTTGCACAGTAAAACTTTAGGAACTGCAAGTGAAAGCTCTCAATGTTCATTTAATAGTGTGTGCATGTACATCTGCTGCCTTTATACTATACAGTTTGTGCACAAAATTGGCATCTTGAACAATTTTGAGAGTTAAACCTATGCAACTTATGAAGGTTAAAATCACCATGAAAGCAAGCCGGACCAGGCAGGTGCCATTAAAAATCTGTGCAAGCCAAATAACTATAACCGAACTGCACACATATAGGGGAGCAAGAGTAACAGAAATTCGGCGGAGATAGCGGACAAACTTGCGAAGTCAGCAGCACTCCGCCCATCAGTTGACGTAGACACCATCCCGTATGAGGACCTGAGGCCACTCATCATATCCCGAATGCGTAGACAATGGCAAGAAGAATGGAACGCAGCAAACGCAAACAAACTGCACTTAGTAAAGCCAAGAATAGGAAGATATCTGACTGAAAAACGTAACAGGCACCAAGAGGTTGCACTGTGCAGACTCAGGATCGGTCATACACATGCAACACACTCGCACCTTTTAAAGAACTCTCCAGCACCACATTGTGCAAAATGTGGTGATGAGCTGTCTGTCGTTCACGTTCTAATTACCTGTCCGTACCTCGAACCAGAAAGACTGTGTCACTTTTCAAAGCTGTACAAATGTCACATTCCGCCTCATCCACAATTTTTTCTTGGAGACGATCCCTTGTTTCCCCCAAAAGTAGTCTTGAAGTTTTTAGCTAGTGTAGGATTCCTACATTCCATAACATATTCTGACTAATCTCAGCCTCCTCTCAATCCTGAGGGAACCGCTGAGACTTTTTTATCAAATGTCATGCAGCACGCACTCCTTGTCTTGACAAGGACTGTTGACGACACGGCATGACTTTGTAAAACCCATAAGCGTAGCCCGTTTTAAACCCATCACACATAGTCACTACACCTAAGTTTAAGTTCTATACACTACTCTTTTACTCTTGCCACCCTGAGTAGACTTTTTATAATCAAATCGACCAAAAACCGTGTGTTTGGCGCTCTTTGGCCTGAGTTGCCCTTGCGCCACTAAAATCTACCATCAATCAATCAAATCAATCAGAAATTCGGCTGCTGACCCGCAGGTCGCGTTATCAAATCCCGGCTCCATTTCCGATGGAGGCAGAAATGCTGTAGGCACGTGTGCTCAGATTTAGGTGTACGTTAAAGAACCCCAAGTGGTCGAAGTTTCCATTGCCCTCCACTACGGCGTCTCTCACAATCATATAGTGGTTTTCGGACGTGAAACCCCACATATAAATCAAGAATAACAGAAATAAACTGCCAACAGAAAAGTTGGGTGCATGTGCTATCTGTACACCTTACTACATACAGCATGCTCATTCCATTTTAAATACCGATACTGAAAATAACTGCTCTATTAGGAATGTAAAAGGTAAGGTAGAACTGAACGACTCTACAAAAAGTGACCCTATTATGACATCACGTTTTCTTATAACAAAATTGACTAAGACTCTCAAATATCATTATGCAAGAGAAAAATCTTCAAAAGAACAATCAAGTTTGAAGTCATAATTATTTATATGGCTACTATGACTATAACCAAGAAATCGACCTCAACATGGCTAATGTTAGTTTTTAATGCCTATGTTCACTAGACAATGAACTATACCACAAAAAGCACAGCGTTCAGGCAAAGCACCACACAAAAAAAGAAAGCAGTCCTTTTTGTTATTACCTACAATGCCTTTAAATTTGTATTTTTACCTCTACTTTCCGCTTTTTATCTAAGTAACTGGTGTGAAACAACTTAGCTGAAAATGCACTGTGCCTCCAAAACCTGTTGGTTGAATCTGAATTTTTAAAAAATGGTGAAGCTTGCACTAAATTAGGCTCCACAAGCCTTGGAACAGTGAGACTACATGACTCTTAGGACTACTTTAGTTACTTGTGTTTTGTTTCTGGGCCTAAGCATAAAGACAAGGGCTTAACTGAATTGCTGCTAACAAACAAATGCTTTCGAAATTGCCCGAGCGTTAAAGGATGCTCAGCCATTTGTTGTGTTTTGCACTGGGCTATTCTACACCCAACATACAAACCATACTGCCTGGCGACCATCACAGATGTATAGTTTAAAAAATGATGGTAATTTACTCTTCTGAAAATAGTTATTTGCAGAAATGTTTTGGAGAGAAAAGAGTAGTGGTCACGTGGGTACCTTCAGAATTTCGCAGAATGTCGTGCGGGTGTTATTTGTGAGAAAAATTTCAAAGTACCGGTTTTTTTGCCATATCAAATTTGATCTACATATTAAGTAAAGATGCTTCTTAAAGTATTTGAAGTCAAGTAACATTAGTGCAATTTTTCTGCTACATAGGCTTTGAATAATTCAGTCAAACTGTTTATCGTTTGCATTTCTTGTATGGCAATACTGCATTTTGTATGAATATTTGAGCCACAAATACTCACTGCACAGAAGTTATATTTTACGAAAAAAAATAATGTTAGGTCCAGATTACAAATATCACTATATAATCGTTTCTGTCCACATTGAGATGCAATTTGAGCTGTGTGTTTGTCTAATTAAAAATTACTTTTATATGTAAGTTGAAAGCAAATAAACAGTTATTGTTACATGGCAAGTGTTATCAATACAATTTTTGTTTAAATGAGAAAAATGACTTTTGAAGTCTCCTATTGAGGGCCATGGGGAACTTCGGAACGGAAGCTGTCGTACATCAAATGCAGAAAACAGCCATCATAAGAAACCTTCGAAAATTCATTTCTACTTTAAGACAAAGTGTAATCATATAACTTGCCATATAAAGAGAACTGCTTCCTCGCTTTTGATGTGGCGAAAAAATTGCACTAATATTACTGAGCTTCATGCATTACACACAATCACCTTTACTTAATACCAAGACCGAATTTGGTGTAGAAGAGGCAGTATTTTTGAAACACTTTACTTTTTACAAACAACACCCAGACGACATCCTGGGAAGTCCAGAAGGCACCAACGTGGCCTAATATTTTGTTCTCTGCGATATACTTTAGCATTTTGCTGTTTTCAGAAAAATACAGTAAACGAGCACAATATTTTTTTTTCAAAACACATTTAGGACGGTTGGCAAAATGGCTGGGATGTTTGATGCGTAATTGCTTCACTGGCAGCATTTATTCTTCCGAAGGTCAAGCTATCACCTCTCTGTTACTGCCTCCCTCACATACAATGCCTGCATAGGAAAGAAAAAGAAAGGCAGGTCCGACAAAGTTCACAAGGCAAGATATTTTCATGTTGGATAAATTCATTACCATAAACAGCAGCAAAATAACATTCATTTTGAGTAGTCCAAGACACAAGCTATATACCAGCATACTAAGAGCCAAGCACAAACTTTTCAATTGAACGTGTGTGGTGATAGACAGGAAGCACTTATTGCAAGACTGATCAGTCTGTAATTAACTAAATGAAGTGAAATGCACTGTTCAATCCAACACCACATAGGCATCTTTGCTATAGCAAAGCCATGTGTCATTGATTCATGCACTAGATGGGACAATGCAAATGTAACAAAAAAGGTGAAAAAAGAAAACAAGGGAAAAAAAAGAAGAAAAGGGGGGATGCAAAGTAGGAGCAGTGTAGCACTACTTTTACTTTGCATTCCCTTTTTCTTTCTTCTTTTTTCTTCTTTTCTATCATTTATCTTTTTTTTGCTTCCCTTACCCCCAACCTCCGACAGGAGAACACTTTGTATCAGCGCAACCTAACTTGAAAATAAGCAAGGGCTGCACTCTTCTGCGCTATAGGTTTTTTTTTTCAGACAAACATTTCCAACAGGCACACACGCCTATACTAAAAGATGATGTCATTACTGACCCCATTTAAACTAACACGCCAAGGATGACAAGGTGACTTCTAAAAAATAGGTCCTCCTATCGCAACATCGGTCAGCCTGTCTGAAGCACTTCTACTGTTCACCCTGATTACCCCACTAGATGTTTCCATCTGTCGACTCACATCTTCATTTTGGATAACACTAAGACGAGCTTACATTGATGAATACGCACGAAAGTTTAGTGATGTATCATGTATGAGATTAAGCAACTCTGTTAAAAAATTATTGATAGCTTGCTTCCAGGCTTTTTATACTGTAGCCTGAAACTTCGTTATGTCTTCTATGCACATGAACCAGATTGACAACGTAATGCACAACATGCTTAAGAATACTGCGAGGAACAAGATAACGACAAAACGACCAGCCACCCAAAATTTTCGCTGTACATGTTTATAAAACGTTCATGTACCCCAAACGAGGTGCTTATGATAAAAGCCGAAAAAAACTACAAGTAGGGCCTTGGAGTCTTCTGGAAGTAGACGTGTTGCATTTTTTCTGTAGAGGGCTTTACACCCATAAGTGAGGAACAAAACTCCTGTATAATGAAGAATGTTGGCAGCTATCAGTTATAGAAAAACCTAATGCAGCTAATCTTCCCCGACACATCTGTACATTTACAGAGGTGACGTAGCTTCTGTGATTGTGGCAGTAACTCCAACAGGACCAGTGCGAAAATTGGCACTACTTGGCTAGACAAATGTCCAAACATGCCTGCCCAACTCCCTCTAGCCATCCTGGCTGAATCTGACGTGATTTCTTAACTGCTGGCTGGACAAAAACAAAACCACTGAAGCACTCACAATACACAGCGTGAAGTTCCTCTGGAGTGGTCAACTTCGTCTTCTGCGATGAAAGAGCAGCACAGTGTACTGCTAAGGCACTCCTTGCAATGGTTTTCAATGCCACACAGTGACCTTGCTGTTCCTGTCGAAGGGAGCTTCGGGAGCTTGGAGGGTGCTTGCTCTATTCTGGGGGCTGCTGCCGCTCCTCGTTTTCTGCTCAAGGTCAACCTGCATAAAGTTATAGACGAGGCTTTAAGAGTTGTATATAATGATATACAAATTTTCGCTGAACACACATTTCCTCGTGGCACAATGAGGAATTTCTTATAAAACTTAAGGCCTCGTATATGCAAACATTTACAATCGATCCGAAGATGCACTCGTCTCTAAAGAAGCAAGTTTGTTATGCAGTGTATATAAAGGTCATTCAGCGCAACCACAACTACAGTTGCACACGAAAACGTCATTTTACACAATCCTGTTTATTTACATGGTCCATTTTATTTACACGGTCCATTTTACACGGTCCTGTTTTACACGATCTGGTGTGCATGAACTCTTGAACCGGGCACCATATAGGTTGAAAGACACACACAGACTTTGAGACAAACCTAGTTTCCCGTGGAGCATCCTCTTGCACTATAACAACACATCTCAATCTAGTTAGTTGGTCAGAACGAGGTGAAAACAGCTCGCACTTGAAAAGCACGGGCAGAAGGAATGACGCCTGCACCCTGTGCTTTCTGTACGTTCTCGTTGAGGGTGCAGTTTTCACCTTATCCTTATGCAAATTCGCATTTATAACATCGTTCGCTGCATAATCTTTGTGGCGTTAAAGTGTGTGATACCGTCATGTGTATCCCATGTAATTTATAAAAATAGAATACAAGATAACTTGATTCAAAAATAACAAAGTGCTACCAGCGCCATGTCCTGTAGCCATTCTTTAGGCAAGTGGCAGAATGATTTATTCTTCAAAACATATCTTACTTGTAATTACTACAAGAGCTAACTCGTACACTGGCACATTCTGTTTGCCTCTTCAGATTATAAGGTACCTTTTTTACACCAGAAAATCTTCAAGAAGAATAGAAGTGTTGTAATTGTGAAGAAAGAAAAGTAGAAGGAAAAAAATATATTGATTGATTTGTGGGCTTTAACGTCCCAAAACCACCATATGATTATGAGAGACGCCGTAGTGGAGGGCTCCGTAAATTTTGACCACCTGGGGTTCTTTAACGTGCACCCAAATCTGAGTACACGGGCCTACAACATTTTCGCCTCCATCGGAAATGCAGCTGCCACAGCCGGGATTCGAACCCGCGATCTGCGGGTCAGCAGCCGAGTACCTTAGCCACTAGACCACCGTGGCGGGGCAGGAAAAAAAAAAAAGATAACCTGCCCTGTACAGGGACCGAGCCTGCGAACTTCGAATAACATGTCCGATGCTCTATCAACTGAGCTACCATGGCAGCTATCCCACTTCCATTTTGTACGGTATATATGTGCAATTATACATGGAAGAGTCAGTCAGCGCTGCCTGTTACCATTATGGCGAGTGTGGGATTACGATTGCAATTACGTAACGATTACTTCCAATATCCCTATACTTCTTTGGCAGCATTATGCATCTGTCCGTTCTCAGAAAATCTGCTAGTCACAGGAGGAGGCAATAGTTCGCCCTCCCACCTAAATGCATGTACTTGAACACATGCACAACTGATCAAAAAAAAAAAAAAGTCACACACCGCTAAGATTACTGAGATTCACTGTTTCAGATTCATGAGTAAAGGAAAGAACTATAAATTTAAGGGTTTGTTGTCTTTGTTGAACACATTATAATGAGAACTAGCAGAAAATGATGCCAAACAAACTATAGGGGATGTTATCAAAAGTAACTTTAACAAAATTGTGAAAAGAAAAGTGAACAAAAACATAACTTGGCAACGTTTTTTGACAATTGAATTGACATTACTTTTTATAACATCCCTTTATTTTACTGGGTAATGTTGTCGGGTAAATTTCATTATTAGAGTGGTGAGTAGGCTGACAAAGAAAGTATATGGCATTGATACTTCTTTTGAACACCTAAAGGTTTGAGGAACTTAAAAGAGTGGAAGCTACTTTGAGTAGACCAGAATATTTAGTTGGAGTGAAAAAAAAACGTACACACATTTTTACCAGGCTTTTTAACCTATTTTGAGACATAAAAGTGTATGCTGCCAGTAATGTTAAGTACCATTACCTTTGTCACACTATGCACTGTAGCAGGTGTAGTTAGAGTGGTGATAGTGAAGGATTAATCAAGCACGCCACCAACTGCATTCACATCAATGGTCGCGTATTTTAAAAATAAACCTGCTGTATAGTAAAAAAATTTTTAGAGCATTTATGATTTTATCCAAATCAAGTTAAACCGACTGGGTAAGCCAACCATTTGCATAAAATCAAAAGGCATAAAGTCATTCATGTATTATAGCTATGTGAACAATTTCAGCAACGCAGGGCAAAGTGACAACAGTTCTAATAAAAACCCTTCTCATTATAACATGCATGAAAAGCACCACACCAGAATATTTTATAGTGCATGTAATATCGAGACTACTAGACTGTCTATTGACCTTTTAGAAGAAGGGTATCTCCTTCACGTTCAAGGGGCAACCACTTAACCTTTTCCTGAGCTTTTCTGTGAATATTTCCTGAATTTCAGATATCATTAGGATTGATTTAGAGTGAACAGACTTTGCTTACGCATTGAAACCTAGTTCTGTATGTAACTGCAATTATGGGTGCCAAACCACCTCCAAATAATTTTTAACATTTAACTTTTTTTTAACTGCAGCAGCACAACTACCTATGGGTGCCCAAAAAGTAGCTAGAAACAATACCTTTACCTCTTTGAGCCTTTTGAAAGTGTTCAGCTTCTCAGTGCTCACCTTACAACATTTTGTTAAAAACGTGTTTGTGTGGCCACTGTTCTTGCTCCTTGCACAGTGAGGAGGAGCACATGGCAAGAAGAGAAAAGAAAGAAGCATAGCGAAAAAAAGCAAAATAAGCGAGGACCTTTTTTGTATCGTCCAATGTGTGTAACATTACTATTGCGGCAACATATAGAAAAATTATCACGGCTATGCATCCATTGCAGAGTCATACACAGCTGCAACACCACGACTGAATTTCCCTGTGTTGGTTTAGGATCCCTTTATTGTGGCAAGCTAATGATATCTGCATTTGTTTGGCACATATTAAGATGAAGTGAAATGCGATATGGTAATCTCATTTAGAATGCACGTCATGTGGCTTCATTGTATATGTGGCCACAAGTAACTCTGGCTGCAAAGCAATATGACAGAGCCTAAACAGACGTCACCGACCACTCCAATCTGAACTTGCCTTTGCTACTTGCCCATTATCATCCCAGCAAAAAATGAATGATTGAATCTGCTACAGATATGTGCTAGCTTATGCTAAGCACCAAGTATGAAGAATGTTTTGTCATTATTGAGATCAGTTATTTGTTCAAGAACACTTGCTGTCAAGCACAAATACATTGCTGTCGAAGCATCAAGACTCAAATATAAAGCAAAAAGAAGTGTCTCTTTAAAAATTACAGGCCACAAGGTGCAAGATAAATATTTGACACACTTGGGATGTAAGGCACGCACAAGAGGTGCTGCCATATTATACTTTTCCTTGTGTTGAAACCTGCTTGTTTTACTCACCCAACACATCTGTAAAGATGCCGTGAAAACACCAAGGAGCTGATGCAGCAAGGTTGAACACATGTCCAGGGATTCCACCATTCCTAAGCAGCCCTACAGCCTCTACAGTCCTGCAACCATTTGTAAGATAAATATAGTTCTACCCAAAGTTCTTGGTTTACAGACACACATGCAAGACGCATAACCACTCTATAGGAAGTTTGCATGATAATGCGCTGGGTAGCAAAACGGATGCCATTATCAAGTATCCAGGCCTGCCGCTTCTTTCTTTCCGTTCTTAATTAATCCATCCATGGTTAATAAATGTTCCCCCAATGTGAAGTGTACTGGCAGTCCGGTGAAGAATTGCAATGTATTTCAAACACAGTCCAATTCATGGCAAGTAAGCATGCAATAGCGATTTGTCAGCTGTTCGAGAAAAGAGCATGAAGTTTAGCTAAAACCCATGTTTTTTATAAACACCATTCAATTTGATATAAAAGTTGTGTGCATTATGTGAAGGAACATGGATTCATGTTTAATCAATGATTTCTTATAATGTACTGATATGAATGCAACTAACTGAATATGAATTGATAATTTTTGCTTGAGAATTTAGAGTTATGAACACTATCGCACTTGCCAGCTGCATCTTGTCCTAAACAGTGGCAAGATAGGCTAGTTTCTGTAGGTGAGTAGTAATGAGCAGTGCAAAGTAACAACAAGAAACACCAGTAACAACAGTATGGGGCAAGCACAGACTGCCAACTGTATAATTAATTACACAAAAGTTCGCCTGAATATCAGTCAGACAACTTGTGCAAATGAAGGTCCAGTTGGGAATGAACAAGTTACGAAATCAACAATGCCTGCTTTCACTAACAGGACCCTCATTCACATAAAGTATGCAGCGATAGGCTCCTACCAAGGTACGTCACAGCATGATGTCACTGGCACATGTAAAAGATGTGGCTGGAAAAACACTCCCGCTGGTGGCTCAGCCCGGTACAGTCGTGTGGTGTTTGGGGCAAGTTTTAATTTTTCAAAGCTTACACTTCACGTTACAATGTCGACATTAGCTGTAGTATGTGTCAGCAAACGTCTAGCTGTGTGGTAAACTGTGTGGTAAAATATTTGCTACGCTGTCTGTTTATCTTGAAGAAGTGAACACACGCAATGGCCTGTGCGAGGAACAGCGGCATAGTCTTCAAAAATGTGCACTGTTGATTGCGGCATGTAGTGTGCATTGAAAGGTATTGAGTATATCGGTTCAAATGAGAATATTGTGTGTGGTGTGTGCAGTGTCCATAACAATGTGTCTTGTTTGCCAAGACGTTAGCAATCAGGGCAGGAACCGGTCGATGAAAAAACTTGATTTGACATTTTAGTCAAGGTAAATATGCACTTGACGCGACCATCTGCGAGTGTGTACATCTCGGTGTTTGTGCTGTGTGCAGAAAAAAATTGCATGGTCACCCGGCTGGAAGATACCTTGTTTGTGCTGAAACAGCCAAACACCTGATGAGTTAGATGAGAAATATTAACACATCAAAACTATAAGTGCTTGCATCAGCAACTACACAACAGCGTGATAACCGCACCCTTGCCACACAGCAGCGAAACATATTTTGAACATGCTGGCAGTGTATTATTTTATAAAAAGCAACTCTGGCAGATTACAAAATCTCACATTGTGCATGCAATTTTTCTTCAAAGTCAGGCGTACAATGTAGGTGCTAGCCGGTACATTATTAGTTACAAGCAAAAGCGTCTTGCAGGTACATATGCAGATTGCACGAACACCTCTCTCTCTCTCTACACTAGGCACCACACATTATATCTTTCAACAAGCACACGCCACTGTTTCGGGGCATAATAACGCTCTACCGTGAACATATGCTAATCAACCCACTTAGGCGGTTGGCTAAATGAATCGAGCCAAGTTACAAATTGTATCGCCCGCGAACGTAAACAAAATGCTGCTTTGCATCAAATGGCACTGCAGGCTTCGTTTAATCAACAACGTAGCAAGCGCCATGTGCGTCTTCCTCACTACATTGCACATATGAAAAAATCGATCACCATACACATGCATGTTGCCGCAGTTGTCTCGAATTAGCTCCAGTAAGGCCGCGCCGATGCGCCATGGCTCTGCTGGCGTTAGCGTTGTCAAAGCGAATCGGCAACCGCACTCGCAAAGGCGCGTAAGGTTGCCGTTTCACGACGCCTCGTTCGAGTGCAGCAACACACACTTGCACTGAGTGGCATACTTGGTCTACATAAAAAAGTGTCCTCCTTACCTTTAGTTTCTTTCACACTGTCCTGAGGGAAGCAACCACAGGCGTCAGCCGTCACCTCGGAGTCCTTCGAGCGCCCGCCCAACCCGCCGATTCCTTGGACGACTCGCACTTGATCCGCACTCGAACAACCGCGGGAATAGGGCGCAATCTTAGCACATCTTACGAACGAGGAACGGCCCTTCCTTGCGTAAATTTAACATTTCGTGCTCTCGTGTGTAGCAGCGCGAACACATGAGAGATGCAACGAAACGATATGCCTACGTTAACAAAGAAGACAAACAACATGTGGCTTTAGCTGTGAATGGATTTGACTTGGATATCTGTGTGAGGAAAATAAAAAAAAAACATCTGTCGCTGCTATAAACTAAAAAAAAGTACGTTATCTGGCAAAATAACTTTAAAAGTGATAAACAGTTATTCAAAAAACAAGTTACAACTTATGAATATTTTCCAAGGTCTGTTTTGTTTTTGTTCTAGCAGACGACAGCCTCCTACTGCTTCTACGACTAACGTAGTGCGGTTTCACGTTCGGTGCGTGTCGCCGCCGCAAAGCTCTACAGTAGTGATATCAGAGTTATCAACTCTCAATGAATCATAGGATGGCTACAAAGCAGTAACATTTTGACATAGTGCAGTACGCAATCTTCCAAGGTATGACATTTCTTTGCTCTGAAGCAAATCGAAGCAAGCCGGCTGGCGATATCAGTTGACATCGCCGCTACGCGAGGCATGGTCGTGCGCAATAGCGTCGCGCCCCGCGCTCGATTTGTCATCAAGCGATAGAGCTACTAAGTGGAATACAGCTAGATGCAGGGATTAATGGCGTATCATTCTAATTCCCTGTAGTGGCCGACTCAATCGCAAGAGAGCCCCGGGAAACAACCTTCAACTGCTCAAGCTTGTGTGTGGGTGTAAAAATACTTCTTTTCATCCGCGGCGGGGCAGCAATCTATAGTTGAAAGACATGCGAAAAGCATGTGACGTATATACAATCCCAAAACATATGCACACAACAATAGATACGATCGCATATCGTACATAAATACGCCAACACATATTATGTAAAAAGAAAATTTATATACATAACCTAAACTCACGTGCTACCGTAGCGCGAATAGCTCAGCAATTTCATTCTTTCGTCAGCACTCACGCGCGTCGGACGCAGGAATCATGTGCTCCGTAGGAGCGGCGTTTGCGGCACATACTAGCCGCGGTAACAGGATGACCGAAGACCAAGACGCAGGATATGAGATCATTTTGCCACCACTGCCCAAGGGACGCGTCGCGCAAAACACCGTGTTTTTACACGGTGATGTGCGCGGCAGACCATATCGAGTCGAAGATTTCCGAGACGCGCTCGGACCTACAGGACTGCTGCCGGAGGTGTTGGCACTGGGGGCCTACCAGATTAATCATGTCTGGGCAGTCACCATGAACAACGCGGACGCTACGAAACGCTTGCTGGATGTGAAGGAGCTAAAAGTCAAGGGCCGACGCTGCATCATCGTAGACCCCCAGGATCAGCAGGTGCGGCTGCGTCTTCATTGGCTGCTGTACGGCGTCAACGATGAAGACGTGCGAACGGCGTTGGCGGCTTTCGGGAAGGTCGTACAAGTCACCAGGGAGAATTGGCGTGTGCAAGGAGTCAGCGACAAGGGGTCAACCACACGGACTGTGCTACTTAAGCTCAAGAGTGGCGTGAAGGTTGAAGATCTCCCCCATCAAATCAGGGTGGCTGGTGAACTGGCACTGGTGGTTGCACCTGGTCGGCCAATGCAGTGTCTGCGCTGCCAAGGTACCGGCCATGTAAGAAGAGAGTGTAAGGTACCCCGATGCTCGCGTTGTCGGCGGTTCGGCCACAGCGAAGATGCGTGCATGCGCACGTACGCATCGGCTATCGGATCAGCCGAAGGTGACGACACAGCAGAGTTGGTGATGGACGTGACCGAGGCTGAAGACGCGGCGAAAGGTGCGGGCGACGCGGTGAACCCTGAAGCATCAACAGGTACAGTCACGCCGACTGGTGGTGATGAACCAACAGCCAAAGCAGACATAGCATCTGGGGAGGTGGTTACTCAAGAGCCAGCCGGCCAAACCGAAGAAGGCTTCACAAGCACCTCATCGAAGGAGCATGAGCCGGTGGAAGTAACCGAACTTCCAGTGTCGTGCGAGAGCATCAGTGGTGGGGTGCCAAGCAAAAGACCCCGCGAGCAGTCTGCAGGACGGCGTGAGGCGTCCAGCGAAAAGCAAGAAGAGGGGCCACCTGCGAAGGCGACTTCGTTCAGACGCAGCAGCACGAGGCTGCGTCCCAACCCGATATCGGACAAACACTGGCCACCTTTGTCCTCCAGTGGCACGGGTCCACCTGGAGACTCCGAAGATGTCTAGCTCTATGCTAGACGCCGAAGGTAAGCACCTTGCCCCGGGCTAACTTCTTCACTGGGTAGACATGGCTGTTGCACCGAAACTTAGAGTGGCAACGTTAAATGTTCGAGGTCTCGCCGCCAAGCGGAAACAGAGCCAAGTCTACAGGCTACTTGTGGATCATGATCTGGATGTACTAGCTGTTCAAGAAACAAAAGTAGACGGTGAGGAGGAGACCCGGGGCATGGTGCTGAGGTTTACGGCGCGTTACCACGCTATTGTAAGTCAAGCAATAGGCACGTCTGCAGGCTGCGTTTTGTTCATTAAGAAGTTACCGGGTCTGGTAGTGCAAGATACCTTCGCTTGCCCATCTGGTAGATTGGTTTTCTGTGATTTTGTATTCAATGAATGTCAGTGGCGTATAGTGTGTATTTATGCACCAACCATTTGTGAGGAGCGATCACTCTTTTTTTCAAACCTAAAGCAGCACTTTATTTTGGAAAGGAAGTCTGTATTACTTGGCGATTTTAACTGCGTCCTCAATGGGCGAGATCGAGCAAATGGACGCACCAATTACGATAAAAGTAGTAGGACGCTAGCGGACGTCGTTACTCAATTCGAGTTAGAAGACGTGGGCAACTGTATGGAGGGAACGCGGGAGGTGCGTTTCACACATTTTCAGGGGAATAGCCATGCGCGCCTTGATCGCATTTACGTGTCGCTTGAATTAATAGCCCACTGCAAGACATATGCTGTTTACCCAATACACTTTAGCGATCATTGTTTAGTTAAATGTGATATGGGAGAGAAAACACAAGGTGGAACTTTCTCATGGGAGCTGTGGAAAATGAATTCAACTTTGATCACTGACGAATATTTCTTAGATCAGGTTATGAACTGCATCAATGATATAAAAATAGATGATGGAGCTAAACTTGCAGAACAATGGGAAGAGTTCAAGCAGCGAATAAAAATAAAAGCTATTGATCGTTCTTGCGCATTGAGTTATGAAAGGAAAAAGAAAGAAAAAGAACTCCGAAAGACTTTGGAAAGACTAATAGACTTGGAGTGCAAGCAACCGGGAGAATATAAAATTGACATACGCAATATTAAGCAGAAACTTGCACTGCATGACGAGGAACGCTACCGCGGTGCACTCGTCCGTGCTAGGGCCGAGGCTTTAGCGGCTGGAGAGACGCCAACCAAAAGAGCGTTAGGGGTGGAGAAAACGAACGCTCGACGGAATCATATCGAAAAAATAGAGAAGGATGGTCACGAAGTAACTGATACGGGCAGCATTTTATCCGTATTTTCAAGTCATTTTGAAAACCTTTTTGCGTGTAGACAGGCAAACCTAGAAAGATTTAAAGACGAATATTTAGGACTCATGCCGCAAGTGAGTGAGGAAGTGAAAAACGCTTTGGAATTATCTATATCTGCATCTGAAGTTGAACGGGCGATTGATAAGTTAAATCCTGGGAAATCTCCTGGACCAGATGGTCTTTGTGCCAAGTGGTACAAATGTTTTAAAAGCGAATTGTCTTCAATACTTGCGGGCGTTTTTAATGAGGCATATGAGGAAAAGAAATTACCACCATCCTTCGGTGAATCGCGTACCGTTCTGATTCCGAAAACAGACGAGGTTGAAAAGCTCAGGCACGTCACAGCGTACAGGCCAATCGCACTGACAAACGTAGACTACAAAATATTAATGAAAATTTTGGCGGCCAGACTTCAGTCAGTAATAAAAGATATCGTCGGTCCACACCAAACGTGTGGAATAAAAGGTCGGTCCATAGTTACTAACGTTCATAAAATGCGATCCGTGCTCGAATGTGTTGACACCTGTCATGCTCGTGTTGCCATACTCCAGCTGGATCTGGAGAAAGCGTTTGATTGCGTTTCCCACGCTCTTTTGTTTGAAGTATTGAAGCACATTAATGTTGGTAAGATAATTATTGACGGAGTAGCCATGGCATATCGGAACGGTAGTACGAGACTAATTATTAACAAGACATTGGGCCCCCCCATAAGAATCGAGCGCTCAGTGCGTCAAGGTTGCCCTGTTAGTCCACTTTTGTTTTGCATCTATATTGAAACTTTATGTCAGTCGATATTGCAGAATGACATCATTAATGGGTTTAGAGTACAATCTTCAGAGGTCAAACTACTCGCATATGCTGATGATGTTGCGATTTGTAGCACTACCTATGTCGGTATTGAAGAATCAATCAGAGTTTCTAAATATTTCGCCGAGGTTACAGGAAGCCACATAAACTGGGGTAAATGCCTCGGCTTCTGGCATGGATATTGGCCTTCAACACCAGAATTTTTCGCAGCGATTAAGTGGACAAGAACGCCAGTTAAATATCTTGGAGTACCGCTCGAGTCATACAAAAGTACTGACGAATATTGGACACAGCAAACGAAAGAAATTAAAGAAAAAGCGAATAGGTGGAATGCAACTTATCTGTCCATGTTTGCTAGGGCTACTGCATGCAACTGGTTTTTTGTGTCTAAGCTGTGGTATGTGATGCAAGTGCTGTACTGTTCCCGGGTCAATGTGCAAAAATTACATCGGGTGTTTGCAATATTTGTGTGGGGGTCTAACTGGGAAAGGTGCAGTCGCACGAATTTGTTTAGACGGGTGAAGTGTGGAGGCCTTGGGCTAGGACATCTGTTTTTCAAGCAGTTAGTAAATAGGTTTTTCTTTTTTCGTGAGACGAGAGATCCTTTCCTACTAACAGTGTGTCAAACAAGACTAAGTAGACTGTTGCCCGAGTTTGTTGTGAGCACCCATGTTACCCCAGGGGCTGTGCAAGGATACATGAAGGAAGTAGTGCCCAGCGTGCGGTTTTTGTGTGTTCGCTTTTCAACTGACTATCTGTGGTCTGTTGGAAAGAAAAAACTGTACAAAGATTTATGTGACACGATGCTTCCCGTCCCACTGTACAGAGCGCTATATACAGCACGCAAGGGTCAGAACGTACTTAAACGAGTAAAAAAAATGCCAGCAGCTCCAAGCGCGAAAACGTTCTTTTTCAAATTACACACTGGAACACTTCCTGTAAGAACCTTCCTAGAGGAGCGTGGGTTTTATATGCCTTGGGGATCTCACTGTCTAATCTGTAAGAAACCGGAAACTATTGACCATGTTTTCCTGCACTGTTGGGAAGGAGTTTATTTTTGGGACGTATTACAAAGGACAATCAAAAAAGAGTTTCCGTTAGACCCTCATGGTATCAGGTATTTGGCAATAGAGAACGAGGATGGATTACCTTTCCATTTTCTCATGATGACTGCCTTGCACAGTATATGGCGCTCTAGAATGGCTGGATTTCATTGTGACCCAGACAGAAGACCAGCAAGAGAGTATTTTAAGGAAAGCATCTCAAGATTTCTTGAGGTAGTAAGAACAGACGAATGTGTACCTTTGTGGGTAGAAAGGGTAGAAGCCCTACTGACCATGAAGGAATTCTAGGATGCGATGTGTTATAGTTAAGTTTTAAGTTTTTTTTTGTATTGTATGTAGTGAATTGTAATATATCTTAGTAACCCGTTTGTGAAGTTTACCGGAAATAAAGAAAAAAAAAGAATAGCTCAGCAAGCTAATGCACTCGGTTCACGTACCCGAGCACAACTAAGTGGCGCAGGTTCGAATCCCGCCAAGTTTAACTTCTTTTTTGTTTTTTTTTTTCAACGTTTTTATTGTACTGCTATCTTTTCTAATGCCTTAGGTTCTAAAACAAAATAAAAGCACTATTGCGTTCAAGTACGTATGTGGGACTGTGTTTTTTTGCGCAACAGTTATTAGTATTTTTATTTTCATTATTAATTTTTTAATTTATTTTATAATCTACCAAAAGTAAGGACTAAGGGGAACATTGGGTCTGCTTGATTGTGAAGGGACTCGAGAAGTGAGATAACTCAAACCAAAAAATTTACTTGAGATAAAACTGAGCATTTCACAGCCAGACCAGTTTCTTCAAGGGTAGGCCCTAGGTATGCGCGAGACTTGCTATATGACTCATCTCAAGCTGTGGCAGCTGAGGGAAGGCAATATCACCGAGAAGCAGTTCCAAAATATATTTTGGTTGATGTTTTTTGATTCCTCCAAAATAAGGGCTGCACAATTGTGATCGAGCCAAACCAAGAATTGCGGGCACGAAGTCATGAGACAGAAAATGAATAACGTTGATTGTTTGAAAAATTGCCTTTAATAAAAGGAAGAGTTATGGAGTGCTACGTAGCTTAACTCGCAGTAGGAATTATATATATACATATAAATAGTTTAAAATGGACAATGTTGCACACACAGATATTGGTTATATTTCTTTGCAGCACAGTTGAAGCATCTATGTAGAACTGAAGCATCAAGAGAAGCTCATGCGTCCTCACTTTATTGCGCTTTACATAGCTTGTATGCGTCCATGCAGCCATGATATGATATATTTTAAAGCATTTGTTTAACCTATAATCTTCTTATTCATTAAAGCTGGCCCATAAGTTGTGTCTTATGTAGCACTACAATTAAAGCGTAATCTGCATGGTGGTCTGAAACAATGCTTTTGAAAATCTCAAAACAACCCAGCTCTATACACGACCATCCGAGCATCAGTGATAAGCACCATTATATGTCCGTACATATCAGTTGTGCTCTCATACTTAATTATTTCTCTGACCACTCCCTCTGCCCCTACCTCGTTTCTGTCGTGAAGCTGTGGCAAGTTGTGTATAGCTGTATTTATAGTGTAGGAGCACATACTATTAATAAAAATTATTTTTAGGCTACATGCAATTAGTTTTCATAGATTTTCATTTCTTTTGTCGGTGCTCAGGAGAGCTAAGCTCATGGTCGATATTTTAAAATGACATTTCTTTTTGCCAATGTTAATGAGAACAGTTTCATTAATATTGACAAGTTCTTTCACATTGAATTTAGTTCTCATTATTATTGTTTCTACCAAAAAACAAGCCCTTAAAGTTATGCTTTTTTGCTTGATTTGTTTTCGTGTGACAGCATGCAAGTAAATTGACAGTTATTGTCATTCCTTGTGAATGACACATTTTCTGTTTGACAGACTTTAGCACCTGGTCGTCTGCAGAAGTTGTATTCATTCTGGAAAAGGGCGAACAGCGGTGACTGACAACACAGACTAGCCTGCGTTATTCTTTTGTACTACATATGTCACTGTAAATTCATTTAAAACTTTATAGAGCTCGGATTTCCTGCTGAAAATGTGACAACAACTGTACAGTTTCCACATTTTTGCAACAATCCACATGCCTTTCATACACTATTGCACATTTTCGTAAGCACCTTACAAAATCTGTGTATTTCTGTAAGACCTTACATTCTGCATTTTCCTTATGAAAGCTTCTGTACACTCCATACACTTTCCTTATCCTTCCATATCTTCCATAATGAACTCTCCGTATGCTCCATAAGTTTCCTTATCTCTCCGTATACTCCATAAAAAGCCTTCCGTATACGCCATACAATTTCCTTATCCTTCCGTATACTCCATAAGAAGCTTTCCGTAAATGCCATACAACTTCCGTATATTTCCATAAAACTCCTTATGTTTTCCGTATGTAGCATAAGGAAATGTTACGGAGTCCATATATTTTCCGTAAGATTTCATACGGAACGTTTCAGTAGGGCTGTGTCTACCCCTTCGTATTCGGCCCGATATGTCGTGGTTCGCAGTACTCCCGTCCGAGCCTCAAACAGTAGAGAACTACCCCGAGTATTATCATACATCCTTTCCTTGGCAATTTCCTGCTTAAAAGCTCGATAGATCTCTAGTGCGGACTTCTTAATCATGCCCATTCTCCACATGTCAGTCTCCGTTTCCTTCACTTTCTTCTTAACCGATAGTTCTTTTTGGTTTGGCCACCTGCTGTTTTCTAAGTATTTACCAGTCAACTTTCTGGTTGGCTTCCTCCATTTTGTATCGACATTCTTCATGTACAAGTAGCTCAAAACCTTCCTAGCCCAACGCTCTTCCCCCATTTCTCTCAATCGCTTCTCAAATTTTATCTTGATGCTAGCTTCCCTGCCCTCAAATGATGTCCATCCCATATCACCTTGTACTCCCTGATTTGGTGTATTCCCGTGAGCTCCTAAAGCAAACCTACCTATTCCACGTTGCTTAATTTCTAATCTTGCTTGAACTTCTGATCTCATGCACAAGACCGCATTGCCGAACGTCAGCCCAGGAACCATGACCCCTTTCCATATTCCTCTCACAACATCATACCTATTGTAATTCCACAGTGCCCTATATTTCATGACTGCTGCAATCCTGTTACCTTTAGTCGTCACGTATAATTCGTGTTCCCTCAGATACTCGGTCCCATTGCTTATCCATACGCCCAGATATTTGTATTTATCTGTAATCTCTAGCGTGACCTCCTCTATTCTAAGCTCACTACCTTCGTTGTCATTGAAAATCATGACTGCTGATTTTTCCTTACTGAATCTAAAATCTAACCTATCTCCCTCATTACTGCAGATGTCCAACACTCTATGCAAATCTTCCTTGTTGTTGGCGATTAGCACTATATCATCTGCGTACATTAACGCTGGTAGTGCCTGATCAATAAGTTTTCCTTGTTTGACTAAAGAGAGGTTGAAGCCCAGTCCACTTCCCTCTAATTTTGCCTCTAATCCTTGTAGGTACATCATGAATAATAAGGGTGACAGGGGGCACCCCTGCCTAAGCGCCCGGTTTATCTCTGCAGGCTTGGATACCTGTGTTTCCCTCTTTATAACTACATTGTTATCTTTATAGATACCCTTTAAAAGATTAGTGACTACATGTTCCACGCCTAGTGTGTTCAGTATTCCCCACAATTCCTCTTGAACCACGCTATCGTACGCTCCCTTGATATCCAAAAATGCTAGCCACAGGGGCCTGTGTTCCTTTTCTGCTATTTCGATGCACTGCGTCAGTGAGAGCAGATTGTCTTCCAACCTTCTGTGTTTCCGAAATCCATTCTGCAGTTCCCCCAGCACCCCCTCATCCTCTATCCACACCTGCAGTCTTTCCTATAAATCTGCATCGCCAGCCTGTAGACCACTTATGTGACTGTTATAGGACGGTAGCTGTTTACGTCAGATTTGTCCCCCTTTCCTTTATAGATCATCCTCATCCTGCTAAGTTTCCACCCATCGGGAACTTCACCATCGATTATTATTTTGCTCACTGCCTCTCTCAAAGTCTGCTTAGACTTCGGACATAATGTCTTTATCAGCCTAATTGGAAGGCCATCTGGGCCTGTTGATGTACTACTGGGAACCCTTTTCTCAGCTCTTTCCCACTCTTGTTGCGAAAATGGAGCCATTGCACCACTTGATTTGTCCTTGTCTATTGTGGTGCATAAAGTACTTCATTGTTGAAATTTTTCTGTCACCCTTGTTCTTATATATTCAATAGCTTCATCCCCTTCTAGCCTAGCACCTTGGGCTGTAGTTATGAAACTCTGCTCTAGGCTCGTCTCATTCCTTAGGGAGTTTAGATGGTTGCAAAATTTCGCAGCTGACTTTCTATCTTTTTTATGTACTTCTGCCGGCCACTGAGCTCCCTTCCTTCTAATATTTTCATTGATCAGAAGGGATGTATCCCTTCCACAGCATAGAAAGGCTGCCCATTTTCTTTCAACATCATCTGTCGATTCACCCCGCTGCTTAGCATGTCTGTGTTCCCTAGAG
Source organism: Rhipicephalus microplus (assembly GCF_043290135.1). Classification (NCBI taxonomy): domain Eukaryota; kingdom Metazoa; phylum Arthropoda; class Arachnida; order Ixodida; family Ixodidae; genus Rhipicephalus; species Rhipicephalus microplus. Next base: position 208,126,808 of record NC_134702.1, read on the forward strand.
GCTTCCTGACGTTTTGCTATGACTCTCTTAACTTCCTCATCCCACCAACTTTTGGGTTTGTGTCTTCTTTTCCGGGGTGACTTGTCACGCGTCTGAGCAAGCTCTAGCCCAAAGAGTCTAATTAGATTCGTGTATGTCCACACTGTCTTATTATCCTCCGTGATTACTTTCTGAATTTGTATAGTGGCTATTTCAATTTGCCTTTCTGGATAAAAATTTTCCTGTAGTTGGTCATCTTGTCTCCTTCCCACTTTCACTGCGCTTCCAAAAACTTAGCTTGATACGTTTGTGATCGCTACCCAGACTTCTGGAGCCACCTTCATCTATGTGCATTCCCCTGAGCTTATCATACATCCTATGTGACATCAGTGCATAATCTATCGTCGACTGAAGCCTTCCTACCTCCCATGTAATTTGCCCTTCACACTTCTTGGTACTGTTGCAAATGATCAAATCAAGCCTTTCACACATATCCATGATCATTTTGCCTGTCGGGTCGGTATACCCATCTATATTTTCTATGTGCGCATTCATGTCTCCTAGTATAATTATCTCGCACTCTCTTCCTAACTCCTGAATGTCCTTTGATATACACTCCACCATTGCCTGGTTTTCCTGCCTGGCCTTTGCTCCCGTTCACAAGTACACGAAACCAAGGAGTGTCATTTGACCTGCCACTTTCCCTTTTAGCCATAAATGTTCCTTGCACTCCTGCTTGACCCTTTGCCCGTCTGTACTTTTATGAATGAATGCCCCAATACCAACTCCCTTTCTGCTGCCTTCTGTTCTATTACAATATTCCCACGCGTAGCCCGGATTGTTCGGAGGTTGTTCCATGTCCCTGAGATGTGTTTCTACAAAACTGTATACCATCGGCCTCTCTTCCCCTAGCTGTTCTTCTATCTCTTCCCACTTCAGCCTGTTCCTACCACCCTGCATGTTAGTATACCCTATGTCTGAATCGGCTCGGCGTTCGTGGCTACGTCTATTTTTGCCCCGGACAACACCTATCTTAGATATTGGTGCAACTTTGGAATCGTATCTGTCCATACCACCTGTCGAAGAGTCTCCCTGGTTGTTTTCCTCGTTACTAGCTATACTGCACCCCGAAAGGCTCGCTTGCCCCCCAAAAAAGCTACTGCGCGTCCTGCATGTCGCCAACCCACCTCATGACCTAGCCGCCCATCGAAGTGAATTCTGTCTCGTTGAACCCCCCCCCCCCCTGTGCACCTCTCTGTTTATTTCCACCAGGTCAAAGCCTTTATCTCGACTCATCCGCCATATCTCCTGGTTTGCGTTGACCACCGCTCTTTGCAGGTTGCTATCACGCACCGGTACCTCCGGTATCGTGCATATCACTACCTGCATTTTAGGAGAAGTGGCGCGCATGTCATCGACGCCTTTCGCCAGTGTGGCTGCTAGTGCTGCTGCATCTTCATTTGGGACATCGTTTAAACCGCCTAAAATTATCACGAGGTTTCGTCTATCAGTGTCGTTTTGAGCTTTGCGCTCGCTTGCCTCATGACTGCTTCCAGCTTGCGTCCTGGTAACGCCCCTACTGCAACCTTCTTGTCACCTCTTACCCTCTCTTTGATGGCTTCTGTGCATCGATTTAAATTCGAGTCCCCGGCGATTATCACATGCTGTGACTTTTCAGCTGGAGCGTTCTGCACCTGGGGGCTACTTGCACCTGTGACGCCGGCTGCTTTGTTCCCTCCCTGCCCCACCGCCACCTCGCTGAAGCTGGGCCTTGCGACAGTTGAACCGGCTAAACCTGTTTTTTCTAAACTTGCTTTCGCTTTCTTCTCCACCGTTCTGGTTGCCGGTTCCCTACTGTTCTCTCGGTAGGTCGCTTCTTTGTTCCGCTTCGCTAGCGCTTCCTCGGCGGACTTCAGTCTTTCTCCCATTGCCCTCGTTTTCTCTTGCTCTGTCGCCAACGCAGTCTCGAGCTCGGTGATTCTCATCAGCAGTTCGCTCTGGGCAACCATGATTTTCTCCATTTTTTGCTCGACCTCACATTGCCTACACTTCGCGTCAGCCTCTTCTCCATCCGCTTCTACGCTTAGGTCCACTTTCAAAGCCACTCCACATCCTGAACACTTTAGTCTTTTTAACCATGCCTTTCTGACACCAATTGTCCTTATACTCGATAATTACTAAACTCGAGCCCTGCACTACGAAAAAAAGAAGGTCTAAGCTCTACTACAAAAATTTGCGTGTTCAATGTACGCGCACCTCCCCCACGGGGTGGCAAAGAAAAAAAACAACAAAAAAATTCAATCACACACACACGCACTAACTAATAAATACCTGGTGACTGGCCCCCGAAAAAGCCGTACCATACAATAAGTGCTACGAAGATTTCAGCCGCTGCCTTATAAATATAAAGACAAGCTCAAAACATGCAAAAACACTTATCTGCGCAGTCGATCCGGAGCGCTCAAAAAACACGTCCATCCACCTTGACCGCCCGAACTGAACCACAACCGAACTCGCCGCAGTTGATTTTTCGCCCGCGACGGTCATCGCGGGAACTTGAGAGTTTCCGGGGCCTGAGTCTACTAGCATATGGGGTAGTGTATTCAGGATTGAGCTCTGGCTGACACAGTTGGTATTGACAGCCGCGAGATGGCGCCACCTTAGCACGGGCTGTCGCCTCACGCATTGCCTTTTATGCATTTCGGTGCTTTGATATTAGTTATAGCGGGGGTTTAACCTCCCCGAACCATCATATGAATATGAGAGATGCCGTAGAGGAGTGCTCTGGAAATTTAACCCCCTGGGGTTGCTTTAACGTGCACCTAAATCTAGGTACGTGCACATCAGTATTTGCACCTCTACCGAAAATGCAGCCGCCGCCGCCGGGATTCGAACCCATGACATGCGCTTACATACGTCGCACCGAATATTCATGTGTTTAATTGATGATACGTCCGCGAAAACCTTTCTGAATGGGTGTGTTCGTACTGCATTCAAAGCTAAACGATATGTCAAACCTGCAACGCACGGTCCGAATGCAGGTGTTAACACCGCAATAACAAACTGTGGCGAAGCAGTCATCTCCGAGGAAACTGCCTGCAGTTTTTAAAACTTGGTTGGTGAACGAATGGAAAAATTGGGAAGTTTGAGGTTTCGAAAGAGCATCTATAAACCCGAAAGTTTCTCGTTATACAACTGCTATATCGAGTCGTAGTATGCTCATTACAGCCGCTTCGACTTCCTACGTTATGCGCGTGGCACTGTTCTTGTGTATAGTTGGAACATGTAATTCTAACTACGTGGCTAAGGTGCCAAAACTGCCATTTGATTGGCAGGCACAACATAGCTGAATACTTGGGAATAATTTTGACAAGCTTGGGTTCTTAAACGATTACGCGCACGCCGAAATACTGCTGCTGTTGCCGGGATATTGTACTGTACAGTCAAAAGGAAACATCACTTGGCACCACTGTCACACTGTAAGAAGAAACCATTTATTTACGAGCGCGCATACTTCTGTGAGCAGTAACAACAAACAAATTCGTCGCCATTCCGTGGAGTTATCAGTTCATGATCACTTCATCACGATGGCACTTTTATGAACACCGACTGATTTTCGCGTGTTTTTTTATTTTCGTTTTGCCTATCGAGACTGGTTGATACCCTTTCTGAAAAAATGAAGTCGTGACATCACGTCAATTACCGCTCTTTTTGACACGAGATGCGGTGCGATCGAGATCCTATAAATTGAAGGTAAACAAAGGTTGAGTAAGCGTTCCAGCAAAGCTGCAGTTTCTGTAGTGTTTGCCACCTCGGGTTCGCAGTCAGCAGGAAGGTCCATCAATGAACCTGAATCAGCGGCCCCACCGTCAACACATGAAGCTGCAGTTTTCTTGGAGATGGTAGATTCGACCACCGAGTTCTTCCGCTTTCTCGGACGCTTTTCCGCTTTTCGTTGGCGCCGATGACTCGGTATTGCCTGTGTCGCGTGGTCAGCATAGCATTGCCAGAAAACCTTTCGTTAAGCGGGCGCGAACACAAGCAACAGGTCACTGAACAGCACCCGAGAAAGCAGAGCGGCACCGAGCTGGCAATCCTGCTAGCCCATACTACGACAGCACCGCCTTGAGAACCGGTTTTTGTCCACGTGTGCCACTTCACGCGATGCATGGCGAGGGAGAGTGCCTGAACACGCTACCCCATATTCTAGTACACTTTAGTTACAGTGTACTAGAAGGGGGCAGTGGGCTCACTCTCCGGCGGAGGGTATGCAGAGGGGTGGCTCCAGAAATGTCACATATTTGTGCTTCTCTGGTCGCGCGGTGGCGCTGGCACAGCCATCAATGGTGGTGCCAGCGCCGCCGAGTTCGGTTCGGGCTGTCACGGTGGATGGACGTATTTTTTGAGCGCTCCGGATCAACTGCGCAGATAAGCGTTTTTGCATGTTTGGAGCTTGTCTTTATAATTATAAGGCAGCAGTTGAAATATTCGTAGCACCTATTTTATGGTATGGCTTTTTCGGGGGCCAGTCACCAAGTATTTATTAGTGCGGGTGTGTGTGTTTGAAATTTTTTGTTGTTTTTTTTTCTTTTGCCACCCCGTGCGGGAGGTGCGCGTACATTGAACACGCAAATTTTTGTAGTAGAGCTTAGGCTTTCCTTTTTTTTCGTAGTGCAGGGCTAGAGTTTAGTAATTATCGAGTATAGGGACAATTGGTGTCAGAAAAACATGGTTAAAAAGACTGTAAAGTTTTCAGAATGTGGAGTGGTTTCGAAAGTGGACCCAAGTGTAGAAGGGGATGGAGAAGAGGCTGACGCGAAGTGTAGGCAATGTGAGGTCGAGGAAAAAATAGAAAAAATGATGGTTGCCCAGAGCGAACTGCTGATGAGAATCGCCGAGCTCGAGACTGCGTTGGCGACAGAGCAGGAGAAAACGAGGGCAATGAGAGAAAGACTGAACTTCGCCGAAGAAGCACTAGCGAAGCTGAACAAAAAAGCGGCCTACGGAGATAACAGCAGGGAACCAGCAACCAGAATGGTGTAGAAGGAAGAGCAAGCAAGCTTGGAAAAAACAGGTTCAGCCGGTTCAATTATCGCCAGGCCCAGCTTCAGCGAGGTAGTGATGGGGCTGGGAGGTGACAAAGCAGCCGGCGTCAAAGGTGCGAGTAGCCTCTAGGTGCAGGACGTTCCACCTGAAAAGTCACAGCATGTTACAATCGCCGGGGACTCGAATTTAAATCGATGCACACAAGCCATCAAAGAGAGGGTAAGAGGTGACAAGAGGGTTGCAGTAGGGGTGTTCCCAGGACAAAATCTTGAAGCAGTCATGAGGCCAGCAAGCGCAAAACTCAAAACTACAGCTGATAGACGAAACCTCGTGATAATTTCAGGTGGTTTAAACGATGTCCTAAATGAAGATACAGCAGGACTAGCAACCACACTGGCAAAAGGCGTCGATGACATGCGCGCCACTTCTCCTAAGGTACAGGCAATGATATGCACGATACCGGAGGTACCGGTGCGTGATAGCCACCTGCAAAAAGCGGTTGTCAACGCAAACAAAGAGATATAGCGCATGAGTCGAGAGAAAGGCTTTGAGGTGGTAGAAATAAACAGAGAAGTGCATAGGTGGGGTGGTTTTCAACGAGACAGAATTCACTTCGATGGACGGCTAGGTCATGAGGTGGGCTGGAGGCTTGCAGGACGCGCAGTAGCATTTTTGGGGGGCAAGCGAGCCTTTCGGGGTGCAGGATAGCTAGTAACGAGGAAAACAGTCAGGGATACTTTTCGACAGGTGGTATGGACAGCTACGATTCCAAAGTGGCACCAGTATTTAAGATAGGTAGAGTCCATGGCATAAATAGACGTAGCCACAAGCGCCGAGCCAATTTAGACATAGGGTATATTAACAAGCAGGGTGGTAGGAAGAGGCTGAAGTGGGAAGAGATAGAAGAACAGCTAAGGGAAGAGAGGCCGATGGTATACGGTTTTGTAAAAACACATCTCAGGGACATGGAACAACTTCCATACAATCTGGACTACGCATGGGAATATTGTAATAGAACAGTAGGCAGCAGAAAGGGGGGTGGTATTGGGGCAGTCATTCATTAAAGTACAGACTGGCAAAGCGTCCAGCAGGAGTGGAAGGAACACTTATGGCTAAAAGGAAAAGTGACAGGTCAAATGACGCTCCTTGGTTTCGTGTACTTGTGGACGGCCGCAAAGGCCAGAGAGAAAAGCCAGGCAATGGTAGAGTGTATACCAAAGGACATTCAGGAGTTAGGAAGGGAGTGCGAGATAAATATACTAGGAGACATGAATGCGCACATAGATGATATAGATGGGTGTACTGACCCGACAGGCAAACTAATCATGGATATGTGTGAAAGGCTTGATTTGGTCATTTGCAACAGTACCGAGAAGTGTGAAGGGCAAATAACATGGGAGGTTGGAAGGCTGCAGTCGACGATAGATTATGCACTGATGTCACATAGGATGTATGATGAGCTCAGGGGAATGCACATAGATGAAGGTGGCTCCAGAAGTCTGGGTAGTGATCACAAACGTATCCAGCTAAGTTTTGGAAGAGCAGTAAAAGTGGGAAGGAGACAAGATGAGCAACTACAGCAACATTTTTATTCAAAGAGGCAAATTGAAATAGCCACTAAACAAATTGAGAAAGTAATCACGGAGGATAATAAGACAGTGTGGACATACAGGAATCTAATTAGACTGTTTGATCTAGAGCTTGCTAAGACGCGTGACAAGTCACCCCGGAAAAGAAGACACAAACCCAAAAGTGTGTGGAATGAGGAAGTTAAGAGAGCCAAAGCAAAACGTCAGGAAGCCTCTAGGGAACACAGACATGCTAAGCAGCGGGGTGAACCGACAGATGATGTTGAAAGAAAATGGGACACCTTTCTAAGCTGTAGAAGGGATGCATTCCTTCTGATCAATGAAAAGATTAGAAGAACAGGAGGTCAGTGGCTGGCAAAAGTACATAAAAAAGATAGAAAGGCAGCTGCGAAATTTGGGAACCATCTAGACTCCCTAAGATATGAGACGAGCCGAGAGCAGAGGTTTATAACTACAGCCCAAGGTACTAGGCTAGAAGGGGACGAAGTTATTGAATATATAATAACAAGGGTGACAGAAAAGTTTCAACACAGAAGTGCTTTATGCACCACAATAGACAAGGACGAACCAAGTGGTGCAATGGCTCCATTTTCACAGCATGAGTGGGAAAGGGCTGAGAAAAGGGTTCCGAGTAGTACATCAACAGGTCGAGATGGCATTCCAAATACGGTGATAAAGACATTAGGTCCGAAGTCTGAGTAGGCTTTGAAAGAGGCAGTGAGCAAACTAATAACCGATGGGGAAGTTCCCGATGGATGGAAACTTAGCAGGATGAGCATGATCTATAAAGGAAAGGGGGACAAAGCTGACATAAACAACTACCCTCCCATAACAGTTACATCAGTGGTCTACAGGCTGGCGATGCAGATTATAAAGGAAAGACTGCATGCAAGGATAGAAGATGAGGGGGTGCTGGGAGAACTGCAGAATGAGTTTCGGAAACACAGGAGGTTGGAAAACAATCTGTTCTCACTGACGCAGTGCATAGAAATAGCAGAAAAGGAACACAGGCCCCTGTGGCTAGCATTTTTTTGGATATCAAGGGAGCGTACGAGAGCGTGAACTAGGAGGAATTGTGGGGAATACTGGATACACTAGGCGTGGAGCATGTAGTCACTAACCTTGTAAAGGGTATCTATAAAGGTAACAAGGTAGTTATAAAGTGGGAAAAACAGGTATCCAAGCCTGGAGAGGTAAAACGCGGGCATAGGCAGGGGTGTGTCCTGCCACCCTTATTATTCATGATTTACCTACAAGGATTAGAGGCCAAATTAGAGGGAAGTGGACTGGGCTTCAACCACACTTTAGTCAAACAAGAAAAACTCATTGATCACGCACTACCAGCATTATTGTACGCAGATGATATAGTGCTAATGGCCAACAACAACGAAGATTTGCAGAGATTGATGGACATCTGCGGTAATGAGGGAGATAGGTTAGATTTCAGTTTCAGTGAGGAAAAATCAGCAGTCATGATTTTCAATGATACCGAAGGTATCATTGAAAATACAGGAATACAGGAGGTCACGCTAGAGATAACAGATAAATACAAATATCTGGGCACATGGATAAGCAATGGGACCGAGTACCTGAGGGAAAACGAAATATACGTGACGACTAAAGGTAATAGGAATGCAGCAGTGATGAAAAATAGGGCACTGTGGAAACACAATAGGTATGATGTTGTGAGAGGAATATGGAAAGGGGTCATGGTTCTTGGGCTAACGTTCGGCAATGCGGTCTTGTGCATGAGATCAGAAGTTCAAGCAAGATTAGAAATTAAGCAACGTGGAATAGGTAGGCTTGCTTTAGGAGCTCACGGGAATACACCAAATCAGGGAGTACAACGTGATATGGAATGGACATCATTTGAGGGCAGGGAAGCTAGCAGCAAGATAAAATTTGAGAAACGATTGAGAGAAATGGGGAGGAGCATTGGGCTAGGAAGGTTTTCAGCTACTTGTACACGAAGAATGTCGATACAAAATAGAAAGAGCGAACCAGGAAATTGACTACTAAATAATTACAAAACAGCAGGTGGCAAAACCAAAAAGAACTATCAGTTAAGGAGAAAGTGAAGGAAACGGTAACTGACATAAGAATAATTGGCATGATTAAGAAGTCCGCACTAGAGATCTATAGAACTTTTAAGCAAGAAATTGCCAAGGAAAGTATCTATGATGATACTAGGGGTAGTTGTCTACTGTTTGAGGCCAGGACGGAAGTATTGCAAACCAAGACATTTCGCGCCAAATACAAAGGGGTACCCGGTATGCATTGCATGTGGAGAGCAGGTGAAAACGGCCGAATACTTGATAATGTTCCGTAAAGTGCGCCACCCTATAGTTCAGGATGATGGCGCAGAGTTTTTTAAAGCACTGGGGTTTAGAGACGGGGAGGGCGAAATAGACGTTAAGCGGGTAGAAATTACTAGAAGAAGGTTATCTGGTTGGTGGCTGAAGTCAATGCACGAGTGAAAATTAAAAGCTTCACTTCAAAGTACCGGTCCTGAACTTCACTATTTAAAGGAAAAAAGATAAATCTAGTGGTTACTTAACTAAGCATTAGTTAACCGCCCGATATAAAGGGTAGAGCCACATCCATCCATCTATCCACGTACCAGCCCTGCGAGGACTAGGTTAAGCTACCAGTTCTGTGCTAGCCTAACAAACTGGAGGGCCACCAAAAAGGAAGTAGAAGAGTAGTTGCCAATCTCACCAACAGTCGCAGATCCGGGTTTCCTGGGGACAACGCCTAGTTTACCACGGTAACCCCGGCACCAGGTATCCCCACGGTAATCTTGTACAATAATCTTTCAAAAGCATTTGCAGTACACTTAAAATGAATCCGCCATTGACGACGGCAACGAACAGAACAAGTGTACCTATTAATGCGTCTGATTTTGGAATTCAAAATTAGTCCTCACCCAAACAGGCAAGGCCTCCCAAACATTGGCCTATAGGCTCATTAGAGTGTCCCACCCCACGGTAATCTTTAGCAAAAGGCCAAAAAGGTATTTTATTGTTCACCACGTTACACACAAATTCGGTTCCACGAACACATACAAATTCGGTTCCGCATACACATACAAATTCAGCGTCATAAAATTATGGCACTTGACATGTGTGTTCACAATCAATGTATCACATGTTGGCACTCAATCATTCTGGAACCCAACACAGGAAAAGGTGGTTGTATATATATATATATATATATATATATATATATATATATATATATATATATATATATATATATATATTATTAGGTAGTTCTCAGGCCTTGAATCGGCGAACACGCAAAACAACCCGGTTGTTGACGAATTTAAAGAAGGCACAGGACCATCGTTTTAGGAACTCCTCCTCTCCCAGTGAAAAGAATTCCTATTCAAAATGGTCCGTTACAGTATTGTACAACCGCACCAGCAAAGGCCATTATTTTTACGGGCCTCTGCTTGATGCACAGCCACACACCTCTTTTCCCACAACACGTACATACCAGCGGACAGAGCTAGGCGTGCTAGCGCGCCATTTGGACATCTTTTCCTTTTGACAAATCTGTCTACATCTAACACGTGGTACGCCCTGTCCCAAGGGACCAAAAGGTCTTGGCCACTCGACAGGCTAACAGAGCGTGTTTGCTGTCCTCGTACATGCCGCAATGCACGCACTGCTCGGACCGAACGTAGTGCCACTTGTACATTCGGTCCGCAGTGGGCAGGGCGGTCCACCCATAACGCCACACCACATCCTGAAAGCTGCCCGGCAGCCAACTGGGTGTCAGCAACACCCACGGAAAACCTGGGTTTTTGACCTCGCAGCCAGAGCTTACAAGCAGCTCTTCAGTGGGCTCCGTGTTACGCACATCCAGGATGGAGTGTCTAGATTTATCGCGGCTCTACGCTTGTAAATTCCTACTACATGCCTGTAGAAGGGCGTCGGGTTGATTGCCTTAGGCCCCTCGGGTTGCGTCTGCAGGAACAAATGACCCTGCACTCCCAAGAAATACGTTGCCAGTTTCCTAGCGGGGTGTTCCTTCTGAAGTTGCAGGACCTTGGAGTCGTCTTCAAAGCATACGTGTCTGTGAGGGCGACCACCAAAGGGATGTTCCATCCGGCCTTCTCGCGAGGCGACCCCATCTGCTCGTATTTAACGAGGGCCGTTTCGGCATTACAGAAAAACCTAATTATTTGCGACTTGACCTTACGCCCGATTCGGTACGGCATGACTACAGAGTTTGTCAAAACCCACAGGCGCCAAGTAAAAACGCCCATGAGTAGATATCGACGTACGTAGTACGGAAAGTTAAATTCAAGTGCCCTGGCAATTTCCTATTTAAGTGTCTTCACCTCCTCCTCCCAACTTTGTTTGGTTACGCCAGTGGCCCTGTAATTTATTCCTAGGATAGTTACATTCTCTACGACAGAGATGCCATGTAGACACGTTAGCGGGGATGCATGAAGACATAAAGGCTTGCATTTTTGCAAATTAAGTTTCGCTCCAGAGAGCTCTGCATAGGTTCTGAAAAGTTGAAGGACGGCGACGAGCCTGTCTTCGCCCCTGTAATATATCGTGATGTCGTCTGCATCGGCAGCTACCTTAAGTGAACCGCTACCTGGGGTCTGCAGCCCTAGAACACTCGGGTGTCTTTCTACCTGGACAAGGAAAGGTTCAACTGCCAGCGCAAACAACAGGGGGGAAAGGGGGCAGCCCTGTCGCACGCCACGAGTTACCGGAAAGGAAGAAACCGTTTCATTATTTATAGTTGAGTCACTATGAATATCATTATACAGTTTCATGATGAGGTACACTAACTGTATAGGAAAACCGAATGCCAACAGAGTGGCAAAAATGTATGTTCTATCCTATCAAATGCCTGTGCCTGGTCAAGGTATGCAAGCCACCCCTTCGCTTGTCGCTGTCTCGTGTAGTCTATCATATCTCTGTTCAAAATGTTCAGGGTTTGGACATTACGTCCCACAACAGAGCAGGACTGCCAGGACTTGATGAGGGACGGCATGACTTCCTGTAGGTGCCGGTTTAAGACAGTGGTTAACATTTTGTTTGTAATCGGTGCCTAACAATGTAATTGGACGCCAATGGCGTGGGTCTTTTAAGTTTTCTTGCGTTTTCGAAAGCAGAATAGTTCTGCCATTCTTAAACGACGGGGGCAGCGTGTGCCTGCTTGTGAAAACATTCAAAACCTCACACAAAGCGGGTCCTATTACGTCCCAAAATGCATTATAAAATTCAATGGCAAAACCGTCACTTCCGGGCACCGATCCGCGCTGGAGGCGGCACATTGCCAATGTAAGTTCCTCTCAGCCTATTTATTTATTTATTTACAATACTGCTACTCTCCTTCGAGAGCGTGGTAACCAAACTACAATATCCCTCTGAGGAGAGTTGTGGGAGATTACCTAAAAAGGATACTTACTAAGCGAGTCCAAGTCAAGTTGCAGCTCATGAGTGCCCATGTTCTCAAAGTGCATACAAAACCTAACTATGTCCTGCCTATTTAAATTGCCATGGTTTTCGAACTGACCGAGACTGGTACTGTTAATATAATTAGGAACTTCGTGGAGGGAACTCGGTAAGTGTCTGGCCTGGTAGGAGCATGCTGTGGTGGACGTCAGCGTCCTGAGCAGTGCCAACCTTAGTTCCAAGTCGTTAGCATAGGTCTTCATAAGTGAAGAGGTGGGTTTCCCACTTTCCGCTATTCTGATGATCTGCAGCGTTGCTCTCACCAGTCCAGAGTATCGATGTTTCAATTTTTTTCCTCATCCGTGCAGATTCTCGCCACTCCTGCTTAAGGCCATCCCAGCTGAAGTTTCCTATGGAAGCTGTCAGGTGGTTACGTAGGCTGGCCTTCGACGTCTCGTCACTAAGAAGACGGTTATCCACTCGCCACGGTTGGCGATAAGGCAACCTGTCCTTAAGGGTCAGGGACACGGCCACCGGCCTGTGGTCGGAAACGCCGAGGGCATACAAAGGCGGGTCTACCGCCTGGCAGTCTACGACCGCTGCCTGTAAGGACGAGGTTACATATACGCGATCTAATCAGGCCTGCCAGATACTTCGCGACCAGGTGTGCTGGAAAGTCTGTCCATGACAGAGTACATGAGCATCTAATAAATTGAACTGCTTTACTATTTTTCTTAATTCTGAGCTCTACATGTCTTTTTTTTCTCCACCTGGCCCTGTCCTATCAGTTAAGTTACTTAAAACACAAGTAAAGTCCCCTGTTACGATTAAGTGCTTTCTTTCCAGAAGCATCGGATTGAGTTGTCTATAAAAGCTCGCCATGGCTTGGCTTTTAACAGGTGCATATACACTAAATAATCTAAATTGTTCCTTTTGAAACTCAAAGTCACACTCGACCATACGGCCGTCCGTGTCGAAAGTGAAATAGCCCATATTAAGAATGGACCAGTTGAACACTATTATGGCTGTGCCACACGCTTGGTGTGTGGGAAAAGAGAAAAAACCGCGGTCAGAGAACTGCCGTAGTAGGTCTTTGTCCTTACTTAAACAATCTATATTTGTCTCCTGTAGGCACAAAATGTCACTGCAGTTTTCTAGCTGTTCTAACTACTAACCTTTGTTTCTGTGGGGTGCGCAGGCCCCAAACGTTCCATGTAACTATATTTAGTGACATTTATGTTTGTCGATTATGACATGACAATTTTTTCCCTTGCTGCACCTTAATGCATGTGGCTAAACTATTCTAGGAACCAAATGAATGCTAGATTAAGACATGGCATAGTATAAACTAAATAGTACAAAACACACAACGGCTGAACTGTATGGACAGCCACGTGAAGCGAAAGGCTGTAAAGCGGTAAGTGTCACACTCACAGTTTACAATAGACCCTCGTCAGCACCTGGTAGGATGGGACTAGATTCACTAATTGTGAAGCCATCGTGCATGGGATACCGGTATGCTGCGGAGGATACCCTATCCTCGAAATAAAGCAAGACATAACACTTAAGACACTCCAGTGTTTGGGCAATATACCACTTTGCTATATGGCTGCCCGACTATGGAAACAGACAAATAGCGCATATTGCACTCCAAATCACTATCAAGTGTCTCCCTCGAGACAAAGAAAACACGCTTTATGTGCCAAATGTCGACACAACTCGCCAATTCCATCACTACTACCGTGATGATAATCTGGTGGTGCACTTGAATGATCAAAATGCAATTACCACTGGGAAATGTACACTACACTTGCGCGCCAGGGAATCGGCCAACTGCCTGTCGTCACCTCCGAAAAGGCAGGTGACCACTTCGGCTCGAAGAACATAGAATGCATGACATAATCGCACACATTTGACAGAGGAAATGGTTCAATCAGTTAAGTGCACGACCGAACAAATAGCTAGGCTTGACCCAATGTCACAACGAAAGAAAAAAGGAAAAAAATTAAAACGGCCATATGGCATGAAAGAGTATCTTGGCAAATATCTGTACAACTTTAGACAACCTAGTAACAACACTGCCCGGTCGTGTGCCTACAGCACATATTTCCGGACGGGAGGCCGCATAAAGACCATTGCGCTGACATCCTACTACATGTAAACATGCCCAAAGGCGTTGAAATACAAAATTGCAAGAAATACATTGCTTGTCTTAAGAAGACAGGTGCAGACACACTAGGTGCGGAGTAAGCCGATAGGAACTTTGGCATGGCAATAAACCTAAGGGAAAGCAGCACAATCGCGACACCGACAATGAGGTACGTTTTTTTTGGCATCTAAACTGCCAAAGACGAGCAAGGAAGAGAAAGAAAAAAAAGGCGGGGGGGGAGGGAAGCTTGGTACATGTCTACAGACAGCCCTTCAAACACAAGGTCACAGACAGCAAGTTAGAACGCAAAACTGTTACGGCGCGCTTATTAGAAATAGGCATTGCGCAACCCAACATGACTGTCAAAAAAAGAAACTAAAAAAAATTCCGTCCATGTGGAATGGACGGGTATCTAGGCAAGCAGCCGTGCCCCTTTGGACAGTTAAGTAAATAGCAACAGTGCCCGGCCGTGCACCCACAACACACATTATCAGACGAAACTTTGGCGGCGATAAGCCGACAGGGAAGCGGCACACTCGCGACACGAACAGTGAGGTACATTTTTTTCCCTTCTTGCGTCTACACTGCTGAAGACCAGCAAAAAAAGGTGGGGGGGGGGCGTAGCCCGACACATGTTCACCAACGACTTTTTAAAAGCAAGAAAGTCACAGGCTGAACGAGGAAAGAAAAAAAAGAAAAACCTTGCACGACAGTAATGTCACAGTTTTGGGCAATACTGGTAACACATTTCGGGGGATGCTCGGTCATTTTTTCGGCGCCTCGCTGATGAAGGCAGCTCATAAAGCACGTACCAGTGGGGAAGTCATGGAATGGACCCATCTATCAGTAGAAATTGCTGTCTGTGTCGATGTCACCCGTCGCCGACTGCTGGCTTGAGCGTTGCTTTGACTTTACCTCCTCGTGTTCGCTTCCCGGAGTGCTGTCTCTCCGGCGCCCTGCGACGTCACGTCGCGCCTTCTTGGTGCTGCGTTGAGTACGCTTCTCGTCGGCCTGCGTATGAGCGCCCGGGCCCGAGGGCCTCAGCGACAGGGAAAGGATGCTACCGTGGGCAGCCTCGGGGTCGCGACTCCGGCTACTCCGCCCGCAGCCGACACCTGCCGGCATCGAGAAAGCTTCCTGTGGAGTGCGGTTCAGAGGTTCGGGTGTCGCTGCCCGCTCGTCGATGACGAGCTGACCGGGTTACAACTCGTCTGAAGATGCTGCTACCGTCTGCCCCTCCAGCTCGTCTGCCGCCATCTTCCCTTCTCGGTTCGGCTTCATCCCCACGGTGCCATGTTGGCTTTCCTCCCGACCACGCCGCTGTGACGCACCGCCATGTTGCGGTGCAGGTTCGGACGGCTGTTGCCGCCGGCTGGGACTGTACGGTTCGGTGCACTTGGGCGCGCCTTCTTCTGACGCTTTCTTGGACATTTGCTGTTCGGCGGGGCTGCTGGGGGTCTTGCCAACTGCGGACGGCAGGACCTCGCCGTGCCGCACGTCGTCGTCATCCCCTTTCTTGTTCCACCACTCGCTGCGTGTTGCGCTGCTGGTTACTTGCTCGGTCCTTGCCTTGAGGCTAAGCCTCCGCCCTCCCTGTGGCCCTTTGCGCGCCGCGAGGCGGTCCTCCTGGTTGTCTTTCCCGTCGCAGCGACCTCGTTCGAGGCAGCTCTCCCCAACAGCCATTTCCTCGACGCTAACCCAACTGACAGCACTGGCTACGTCGTCCTCCGTCTCGTCGTAGCCGCTCGCGCTTCTTGCACTGTGTTCCGCTCTCTTCTCTCCCTCGCCGCTGTCTGCGACCCTCTCTGCTTCGGCGCCGGCAGCATAGCTGGGCGTCGCCGACAAAACGTGGCTGCCCTCCTCCTCCTGTCGCTCTTCTAGGCGCATGCTCACTTTCGTCGGCGCCTCTACCTGGCTGGCTGCTTGCCGCCCCTCCTGCATCGTAATGGACGCCTCTTGCGCCTGCGTTTTTTTCGGGGATATGCTATTCCGGGCCGTCCTCTGCATCGTTAGGTTTCTGTCTCTTTGCCGGACGCAGGGTGGTTAGCCTCCGCTGCGGCTGCTCGGTAGCTGACGCCGTGGCGAGTGTCGGGAACTCGTCCACTTCCATGGGTGACGCCATACTGTATGTCTTCCTCGCGGTGCAGTCGACGCTCGCATGGGCGCCGCCGCAACGTCGACACGGTTCGGTGCAAGTGTCCATGCGGTGTCCAAAGACTCCGCATCTTGCGCAGTGGGAGGGTGTCGCTCTGGGCCCCTAAGTGGCCCTCCTGGTTACAACGGTGGCAGAGGAGTCTCACGCCACGGTATTCCCAGGCGGCCCTAAGGGCGCCAACTCGAGCGAAATTTGGCCACGGGTTTTCCGGCCGCATGTCTATTTTAATGTACCTTGTTCCGTTGTGGATACTTGGACGATCTTTGTAGCGTGCCTCCTCAAATCTTAGTGTGGTTCTGTAGGAATTCAGGCCTGTCACGTACTCATTGTCTGGCACGTTGCAGGGCAAGTAGAGGCAGGTGATGGTTGCGACTTGCCGTGCTACTGGTACGAGTGGGACTGCTCTGGTTCCGAGGCGGAGACCACCGCAATCTAGTAGGGCCTAGACTGCTCGGGTCGAATTGACCCCGACATGAAAATCGACGCCGCCGTGATGTTGTACACTGTAAATTTCCTGGAGTCCGACCAGGGTTTCCAGGGCGTCGGTGACCTCCTCCACCGACGCTCCCGGTGGCGTCCGGACATTGAAGAAATTTTCCTTAGGAGGGGGCATGGTGACGACCCGCGTGCCACCCATGCGCGGGTACTTGCTCGGTAGACTGAGGTTCTGGCGGCCGGGAGAGCTGCGAGTAAAAGGCGAAAAAGGAATTTTATTGTTCACCACGTTACACACAAATTCGTTTCTACAGACACATACAAGTTCGGTTCCGCATACACATACAACTTCAGTTTCACAAAATTATGGCACTTGACATTTGTGTTCACAATCAATGTATCACATGTTGGAACTCAAACATTCTGGCACCCAACACAAGAATAGGTTTCTTTATATATATTATTAGGTAGTTCTCCGACGTTGAATCGGTGAACACGCCAAAACAACCCGGTTGTTGACGATTTTAATGTAGGCACAGGACCATCGTTTCAGGAACTCCTCCTATCCTCGTGAAAATAATTCCGATTCCAAATGGTCTGTTACAGTATCGTACAACCGCACTAGCAAAGGCCATTGATTTTTACGGGTCTCTGCTTGATGCACAGCCACACACCTGTTTTCCCACAACACGTACATACCAGCGAAAATAACTAGACGAGCTAGCGCACCGTTTGGACATCTTTTTCTTTTGACAAATCTGTCTACACCCAACGGGTGGTACGCCCTGTCCACGAGAGACCAAAAGGTCTTGGCCACTCGACAGGCTAACAGAGCGTGTTTGTTGTCCTCGTACAAGCCGCAATGCACGCACTGCTCGGACCGGACGTAGTGCCACTTGTACACTCGGTCCGCAGTGGGCAGGACGGTCCACCCATAACGCCACACCACATCCTGAATGCTGTCGGGCAGCCAACTGGGTGTCAGCAACACCCACGGAAAACCTGGGTTTTCAACCTCGCAGCCCGAGTTTACAAGCAGCTCTTCAGTGAGCTCCGTGTTACGCACCTCCAGGATGGAGGTGTCTAGATTTAGCGCAGCTCTACGCTTGTAAATTCCTACTACAAGCCTGTAGAAGGGCGTCGGGTTGATTGCCTTAGGCCCCTCGGGTTGCGTCTGCAGGAACAAACGACCCTGCACTCCCAAGAAATACGTTGCCAGTTTCCTGGCGGGGTGTTCCTTCTGAAGTTGCAGGACCTCGAGGGTCGTCTTCAAAGCATACGTGTCTGTGAGGGCGACCACCGAAGGGATGTTCCATCAGGCCTTCTAGCGAGGCAACCCCATCTGCTCGTATTCAACGAGGGCCGTTTTGGCATTACAGAAAAACCTAATTATTTGCGACTTGACCTTACGCGCGATTCGGTACGGCATGACTACAGAGTTTGTCAAAAACCACAGGCGCCCAGTAAAAACGCCCATGAGTAGATATCGACGTACGTAGTACGGAAAGTTAAATTCAAGTGCCCTGGCAATTTCCTATTTAAGTGTCTTCACCTCCTCCTCCCAACTTTGTTTGGTTACGCCAGTGGCCCTGTAATTTATTCCTAGGATTGTTACATTGTCTACGACAGAGATGCCGTGTTTACACGTTAGCGGGGATGCATGAAGACATAAAGACTCGCATTTTTGCAAATTAAGTTTCGCTCCAGAGAGCTCTGCATAGGTTGTGAAAAGTTGAAGGACAGAGACGAGGCTGTCTTCGTCCCTGTGATATATCGTGATGTCATCTGCATAGGCAGCTACCTTAAGTGAACCGCTACCTGGGGTCTGCAACCCTAGAACACTCGGGTGTCTTTCTACCTGGACAAAGAAAGGTTCAACTGTCAGCGCAAACAACAGGGGGGAAAGGGGGCAGCCCTGTCGCACGCCACGAGTTACCGGAAAGGAAGCAATAGTTTCATTATTTATAGTTAAGTCAATCAGAATATCATTATATAGTTCCAAGATGAGGTACACGAACTGTATAGGAAAACCGAATGCCAACAGAGAGGCAAAATTGTATTTATGCTCTATCCTATCAAATGCCTGTGCCTGATCAAGGTATGCAAGCCACCCCTTCGCTTGTCGCTGTCTCGTGTAGTCTATCATATCTCTGTTCAGCATGTTCAGGGTTTGGACATTACGTCCCACAATAGAGCAGGACTGCCAGGACTTGATGAGTGACGGCATGACTTCCTGTAGGCGCAGGTTTAAGACAGTGGTTAACATTTTATAATCGGGGCCTAACAATGTGATTGGACGCCAATTGCGTGGGTCTTTTCAGTTTTCTTGCGTTTTCGGAAGCAGAATAATTCTGCCATTCTTAAACGACGGGGGCAGCATGTGCCTGCTCGTGAAAACATTCAAAACCTCACACAAGGCGGGTCCTATTACGTCCAAAAATGCATTATAAAACTGAATGGCAAAACTGTCACTTCCGGGCACCGATCCGCGGTGGAGGGAGCGCATTGCCAATGTGTGTTCCTCTAAGCTTAATGGTTTATTTACAATACTGCTACTCTCCTTCGAGAGCGTGGCAACCAGACTACAATATTCCTCTGAGGAGAGTTGTGGGAGATTACCTAAAAAAGGATGCTTAATAAGCGAGTCCAAGTCAAGTTGCAGCTCATGAGTGCCCATGTTCTCAAAGTGCATACAAAACCTAACTATGTCCTGTTTATTTAAATTGCCGTGGTTTTCCAACTGACCGAGTCTGGTACTGTTAATATATTTAAACACTTCGTGGTGGGAACTCGGTAAGTGTCTGGCCTGGTAGGAGCATGCTGTGGTGGACGTCAGCGTCCTGAGCAGTGCCAACCTTAGTTCCAAGTCGTTAGCATAGGTCTTCATAAGTAAAGAGGTGGGTTTCCCTCTTTCCGCTATTCTGATGATCTGCAGCGTTGCTCTCACCAGTCCAGAGTATCAATGTTTCAATTTTTTTTCCTCATCCGTGCAGATTCTCGCCACTCCTGCTTAAGGCCATCCCAGCTGAAGTTTCCTATGGAAGCTGTCAGGTGGTTACGTAGGCTGGCCCTCGACGTCTCGTCACTAAGAAGACGGTTATCCACTCGCCACGGTTGGCGATAAGGCAACCTGTCCTTAAGGTTCAGGGACACGGCCACCGGCCTGTGGTCAGAAATACCAAGGGCATACAAAGGCGGGTCTACCGCCTGGCACTCTACGACCGCTGCCTGTAAGGACGAGGTTACATATACGCGGACTAATCGGGCCTGCCAGCTACTTCGCGACCAGGTGTGCTGGAAAGTCTGTCCATGACAGAGTACATAAGCATCTAATAAATTGAACTGTTCTACTATTTTTCTTATTTCTGAGCTGTACATGTCTTTTTTTCTCTACCTGGCCCTGTCCTATCAGTTAAGTTATTTAAAACACAATTAAAGTCCCCTGTTACGATTAAGTGCTTCCTTTCCAGAAGCATCGGATTGAGTTGTCTATAAAAGCTCGCCATGGCTTGGCTTTTAACAGGTGCATATACACTAAATAATCTAAATTGTTCCTTTTGAAACTCAAAGTCAAAGACGACCATACGGCCGTCCGTGTCGAAAGTGAAATAGCCCATAATAAGAATGGACCAGTTGAACACTATTATGGCTGTGCCACACGCTTGGTGTGTGGGAAAAGAGAAAAAACCGCGGTCAGAGAACTGCCGTAGTAGGTCTTTGTCCTTACTTAAACAATCTATATTTGTCTCCTGTAGGCACAAAATGTCACTGCAGTTTTCTAGCTGTTTTAACTACTAACCTTTGTTTCTGTGGGGTGCGCAGGCCTTGAACGTCCCATGTAACTATATTTAGTGACATTAAAGTTTGTCGATCATGACATGACAATTTTTTCTTTTGCTGCACCGTAATGCATGTGGCTAAACTATTCTAGGAACCAAATGAATGCTAGATTAAGACACGGCATATTATTCACTAAATAGTACAAAACACACAACGGCTGAACTATATGGACAGCCACGTGAAGCGAAAGGCTGTAAAGCGGCAAGTGTCACACTCACAGTTTACAATAGACCCTCGTCAGCACCTGGTAGGATGGGACTAGATTCACTCCCTGTGGGGCCATCGTGCATGGGATACCGGTATGCTGGGCAGGATACCCTATCCTCGAAATAAAGCAAGACATAACACTTAAGACACTCAAGTGTTTGGGCAATATACCACTTTGCTATATGGCTGCCCGACTATGGACAGAGACAAATAGCGCATATTGTGCTCACACATCACTATAAAGTGTCTTCCTCGAGACAAAAAAACACGTTTTA
Organism: Rhipicephalus microplus; assembly: GCF_043290135.1. Classification (NCBI taxonomy): domain Eukaryota; kingdom Metazoa; phylum Arthropoda; class Arachnida; order Ixodida; family Ixodidae; genus Rhipicephalus; species Rhipicephalus microplus. The sequence continues at coordinate 208,147,906 of NC_134702.1, forward strand.
TGTGCCAAATGTCGACACAACTCGCCCATTCCATCACTACTACCGTGATGCTAATCTGGTGGTGACTCGAATGATCAAAATGCAATTACCACTGGAAAATGTGCACTAAATTTGCGCGCCAAGGAATCGGCCAACTCCCTGTCGACACCACCGAAAAGGCAGGTGACAGATTCGGCTCGAAGAACATAGAATTCATGACATAATCGCACTCATTTGACAAAGGAAATGGTTCAGTTAGTTAAGTGCGCGACCGAACAAATAGCTAGGCTTGACCAAATGTCACAACAAAAGAAAAAGGGAAAAAAATTAAAACGGCCATATGGTACGGACGAGTACCTGTACCACTTTAGACAACCTAGTAACAACACTGCCCGGTCGTGTGCCTACAGCACATATTTGCGGACGGGAGGCCGCATAAAGACCATTGCGCTGACATCCGACTACATGAAAACATGCCCAAAGGTGCTGAAATACAAAATTGCAAGAAATACATTGCTTGTCTCATGAAGACAGGTGCACACACACTAGGTGCAGAGTAAGCCGATAGGAACATTGGCACGGCAATAAACCGACAGGAAAGCGGCACACTCGCGACACCGACAATAAGGTACCTTTTTTAGCATCTAAACTGCCAAAGACGAACAAGGAAGAGAAAGAAAAAAAGGCGGGGGAGGGCGGGGAAGCTTGCAACATGTCCACAGACAGTCCTTCAAACACAAGGTCACAGACAGCAAGTTAGAACGCAAAACTGTTACGGCGTGCTCATTAGAAACAGGCATTGCGCAACCCAACATGACTGTCAAAAAAAGAAACTAAAAAATATTCCGTCCATATGGCACGGACGGGTATCTAGGCAAACAGCCGTGCCCCTTTGGACAGTCAAGTAAATAGCAACACTGCCCGGCCGTGCATCTACAGCACACATTATCAGACGGAACTTTGGCGGCGATAAACCGACAGGGAAGCGGCACACTAGCGACATGAACAGTGAGGTACATTTTTTTTCCTTCTTGCGTCTACACTGCTGAAGACCAGCAAAAAAAAGGCGGGGAGGCGTAGCCCGACACATGTTCACCAACGACTTTTCAAAAGCAAGAGTCACAGACTGAACGAGGAAAAAAAAAAACTTGCGCGACAGTAATGTCACATTTTTGGGCACTACTAATAACAAATTTCGAGGGATGCTCGGTCAGTTTTTCGGCGCCTCGCTGATGAGGGCAGCTCTGACAGCACGTACCGGTGGGGAAGTTATGGAATGGAGCCACCTATAAGTAAAAATCGCTGTCTGTGTCGACTCCGCCCGTCGCCGACTGCTGGCTTGAGCGTTGCTTTGACTTCACCTCCTCGTGTTCGCTTTCCGGAGTGCTGTCTCTCCGGCGCCCTGCGACGTCACGTCGCGCCTTCTTGGTGCTGCGTTCGGTGCGCTTCTCGTCGGTCTGCGTGTGAGCGCCCGGGCCCGAGGGCCTGAGCGACAGGGAAAGGATGCTACCGTGGGCAGCCTCGGGGTCGTAACACCGGCTATTCCGCCCGTGGGCGAAACCTGCCGGCATCGAGAAAGCTTCCTGTGGAGTGCGGTTCAGAGGTTCGGGTGTCGCTGCCTGCTCGTCGATGACGAGCTCACCGGGTTATAACTCGTCTGACGGTGCTGCTCCCGTCTGCCCTTCCAGCTCGTCCGCCGCCATCTTTCCCTCTCGGTTCGGTTTCATCCCCACGAAGCCATGTTGGCTTTCCTTCCGGCCACGCCGCTGCGACGCACCGCCATGTTGCGGTGCAGGTTCGGACGGCTGCTGCCGCCGGCTGGGACTGGACGGTTCGGTGCGCTTGGGCGCGCCTTCTCCTGACGTCTTCTTGGACATTTGCTGTTCGGCGGGGCTGCTCGGGGTCTTGGCAACTGCGGACTGCAAGACCTCGCCGTGCCGCACGTCGTCGTCATCCCCTTTCTTGTTCCACCACTCGCTGCGTGTTGCGGCGCTGGTTACTTCCTCGGTCCTTGCCTTGAAGCTAAGCCTCCGCCCTCCCTGTGGCCCTTTGCGCGCCGCGAGGCGGTCCTCCTGTTTGTCTTTCCCGTCACAGCGACCTCGTTTGAGGCAGCTCTCCCCAACGGCCATTTCCTCGACGCTAACCCAACTGACAGCACTGGCTGCGTCGTCCTCCGTCTCGTCGTCGCCGCTCGCGCTTCTTGCACTGTATTCTGCTCGCTTCTCTCCCTCGCCGCTGTCTGCGACCCTCTCGGCTTCGGCGCCGGCAGCGTAGATGGGCGTCGACGTCAAAACTTGGCTGCCCTCCTCCTCCTGTCGCTCTTCTAGGCGCATGCTCACTTTCATCGGCGCCTCTACGTGGCTGGCTGCTTGCCACCCCTCCTCCATCGTAATGGACGCCTCTTGCGCTGGCGTTTTTTTAGGGATATGCTATTCCGGGCCGTCCTCTGCATCGTTAGGTGTCTGTCTCTTTGCCAGACACAGGGTGGTTAGCCTCCGTTGCGGCTGCTCGGTACCTGACGCCGTGGCGAGTGTCGGGCACTCGTCCACTTCCATGGCTGCCGCCATACTGTATGTCTTCCTCGCGGTGCAGTGGACGCTCGCATGGACGCCGCCGCAACGTCGACACGGTTCGGTGCAAGTGTCCGTGCGGTCTCCAAAGACTCCGCATCTTGCGCAGTGGGGGGTGTCGCACTGGGCCCTGAAGTGGCCCTCCTGGTTACAACGGTGGCAGAGGCGTCTCACGCCGCGGTATTTCTAGGCGGCCCTATGGCCGCCAACTCGAGCGAAATTTGGCAGCAGGTTTTCCGGCCGCATGTCTATTTTAATGTACCTTGTTCCGGTGCGGATACTTGGATGATCTTTGTAGCGTGCCTCCTCAATTTTTAGCGTGGTTCCGTAGGAATTCAGGCATGTCACGACCTCATTGCCTGACAAGTAGCAGGGCAAGTAGAGGCAGGTGATGCTTGCACTTGCCGTGCGACTGGTACGAGTGGGACTGCTCTGGTTCCGAGGCGGAGACCACCGCAATCAAGTAGGGCCTAGACTGCTCGGGTCGAATTGACCCCGACATGAAAATCGAAGCCGCCGTGATGTTGTACACTGTAAATTTCCTGGAGTCCGACCAGGGTTTCCAGGGCGTCGGTGACCTCCTCCACCGACGCTCCCGGTGGCGTCCGGACATTGAAGAAATTTTCCTTAGGAGGGGGCATGGTGACGACCCGCGTGCCGCCCATGCGCGGGTACTAGCTCGCTAGACTGAGGTTCCGGTGACCGGGAGAGCTGAGAGTAAAAGGCGAAAAAGGAATCTTATTGTTCACCACGTTACACACCAATTCGTTTCCACAGACACATACAAATTCGGTTCCGCATTCGCATACAAATTCAGTTTCACAAAATTATGGCACTTGACATTTGTGTTCACAATCAATGTATCACATGTTGGCACTCAAACATTCTAGCACCCAACACAAGAATAGGTTTTTTATATATATTCTTAGGTAGTTCTCCGGCCTTGAATCGGCGAACACGCAAAAACAACCCGGTTGTTGACGATTTTAATGAAGGCACAGGACCATCGTTTTAGGGACTCCTCCTCTCCCAGTGAAAAGAATTCCTATTCAAAATGGTCCGTTACAGTATTGTACAACCGCACCAGCAAAGGAAATTGATTTTTACGGGCCTCTGCTTGATGCACAGCCCCACACCTCTTTTCCCACAACACGTACATACCAGCGGTCAGAACTAGACGTGCTAGCGCGCCATTTGGACATCTTTTCCTTTTGACAAATCTGTCTACACCTAACGGGTGGTACGCCCTGTCCACGAGGTACCAAAAGGTCTTCGCCACTCGACAGGCTAACAGAGCATGTTTGTTGTCCTCGTACATGCCGCAATGCACGCACTGCTCGGACCGAACGTAGTGCCACTTGTACATTCAGTCCGCAGTGGGCAGGACGGTCCACCCATAACGCCACACCACATCCTGAATGCTGTCCGGCAGCCAACTGGGTGTCAGCAACACCCACGGAAAACCTGCGTTTTCGACCTCGCAGCCCGAGTTTACAAGCAGCTCTTCAGTGAGCTCCGTGTTACGCACCTCTAGGATGGGGGTGTCTAGATTTAGAGCGGCTATATGCTTTAAAATTCCTACTACATGCCTGTAAAAGGGCGTCGGGTTGATTGCCTTAGGCCCCGCGGGTTGCATCTGCAGGAACAAACGACCCTGATCTCCCAAGAAATATGTTGCCAGTTTCCTGGCGGGGTGTTCCTCCTGAAGTTGCAGGACCTTGAGGGTCGTCTTCAAAGCATACGTGTCCGCGAGGGCGACCACCGAAGGGATGTTCCATCCGCCCTTCTTTTGAGGCAACCCCAACTGCTCGTATTTAACGAGGACCAATTTGGCATTCCAGAAAACCCTAATTATTTAGGACTTGACATTACGCGCGATTCGGCACGGCATGACTACAGAGTTTGTCAAAAACCACAGGCGCCCAGTAAAAACACCTTTGAGTCGACGTACGTGGTACGGAAAGGTAAAATCAAGTGCCCTGGTTATTTACTCTTAAGTGTCTTCACCTCCTCCTCACAACTTTGGTTGGTTACGCCATTGGCCCTGTAATTTATTCCTAGGATAGTTACATTGTCTACGACAAAGATGCCGTGTAGACACGTTACCGGGGATGCATGAAGACATAAAGACTTGCATTTATGCAAGTTACGTTTTGCTCCGGAAAGCTCTGCATAGGTTGTGAAAAGTTGAAGGACGGCGACGAGGCTGTCTTCGTCCCTGTGATATATCATGATGTCGTCTGCATAGGCAGCTACCTTAAGTGAACCGCTACCTTGGGTCTGCAACCCTAGTACACTCGGGTGTCTTTCTACCTGGACAAGGAAAGGTTCAACTGTCAGCGAAAACAACAGGGGGGAAAGGGGGCAGCCCTGTCGCACGCCACGAGTTACCGGAAAGGAAGCAACCGTTTCATTATTTATAGTTAAGTCACTATGAATATCATTATACAGTTTTATGATGAGGTACACGAACTGTATAGGAAAACCGAATGCCAACAGAGTGGCAAAAATGTATGTTCTATCCTATCAGATGCCTGTGCCTGGTCAAGGTATGTAAGCCACCCCTTCGCTTGTCGATGTCTCGTGCAGTCTATCATATCTCTGTTCAGCATGTTCAGGGTTTGGACATTACGTCCCACAATAGAGCAGGACTGCCAGTACTTGATGAGGGACGACATGACTCCCTGTAAACGCAGGGTTACGACAGTGGTTAACATTTTATAATCGGTGCCTAACAATATGATTGGATGCCAATTGCGTGGGTCTTTCAATTTTTCTTGCGTTTTTGGAAGCAGAATAGTTCTGCCATTCTTAAACGACGGGGGCAGCGAATGCCTGCTCCTGAAAACATTCAAAAACTCACACAAGGCGGGTCCTATTATGTTCTAAAATGCATTATAAAATGTAATGGTAAAACCGTCACTTCCGCACGCCGATCCGTGGTGAAGGCGGCGCATGGCGAATGTAAGTTCCTCTAAGCTTATGGAGGCAACCAGACTACAATATTCCTCTGAGGAGAGTTGCAGGGTATTACCTAAAAAAGGATGCTTAATAAGCGAGTTCAAGTCACGTTGCAGCTCATGAGTGCCCATGTTCTCAAAGTGCATAGAAAACCTAAATATGTCCTGTCTATTTAAATTGCCGTGATTTTCCAATTGACCCAGTCAGGTACTGTTAATATAATTGAGAACTTCGGGGTGGGAACTCGGTGTCTTACCTGGTAGGAGCACGCTGTGGTGGACGTCAGCGTCCTAAGCCGTGCCAACCTTAGTTTCAAGTCGTTAGCATAAGTCTTCATAAGTAAAGAAGTGGGTTTCCCTCTTTCCACTATTCTGATACGCTGCAGCGTTGCTCTCACCAGTCCAGAGTACCGATGTTTCAATTTTTTTCCCTCATCCGTGCAGATTTCTCGCCACTCCTGCTTAAGACCGTCCCAGCCGAAGTTTCCTGTGGAAGCTGTCAGGCGGTTACGTAGGCTGGCCCTCGACGTCTCGTCACTAAGAAGTCGATTATCCACTCGCCACGGTTGGCGATAAGGCGACCTGTCCTTAAGGTTCAGGGACACGGCCACCGGCCTGTGGTCGGAAACGCCGAGGGCATACAAAGGCGGGTCTACCGCCTGGCAGTCTACGACCGCTGCCTGTAAGGACGAGGTTACATATACGCGATCTAATCGGGCCTGCCAGATACTTCGCGACCAGGTGTGCTGGAAAGTCTGTCCATGACAGAGTACATGAGCATCTAATAAATTGAACTGCTCTACTATTTTTCTTAATTCTGAGCTCTACATGTCTTTTTTTCTCCACCTGGCCCTGTCCTATCAGTTAAATTATTTAAAACACAAGTAAAGTCCCCTGTTACGATTAAGTGCTTTCTTTCCAGAAGCATCGGATTGAGTTGTCTATAAAAGCTCGCCATAGCTTGGCTTTTAAAAGGTGCATACACGCTAAATATTCTAAATTGTTCTTTTTAAAACTCAAAGTCAAACACGACTATACGGCGTCCGGGTCGAAAGTGAAATGGCCCCCGTTAAGGATGGACCAATTGAACACTATTATGGCTGTGTCACACGCTTGGCGTGTGGGAAAGGAGAAAAACCATGGGCAGAGAACTGCCGTAGTAGGTTTCTGGCCTTACTTAAACAATCTATATTTGTCTCCTGTTGTCACTGGTCCCGTTAATTAGGGAGGCGATCGCCGGGCTAATTCTAAGGGCCGAAGTATCGGCCCCCCGAACCGCACCACGAAAGCGTGGACAATTTAGAAGTGGTCCTTTTTGGCGCGCCAGCGGACGCTCACAGTGGCCCAAAGAACAAGTCAGAGCCGAGAGTTGATAAACAAACAAAATTATATTCTCAATAATGGCAGATCAAAAACAATACACAAGCATACACACTCCACAATAGTTGCATACAATATGTCACCAATCAAACAACGTACTACACAGTACAATCAGCCACACTTCAAACAACGGACACAGACAGCAATACGCACTACAATGCAGTCGCATGCATTTAACAACCAAGACACTTAAAGACTAAAGAGATAGAAAACCTATTCAGCCCAAAGTTCTTGGAACAAAAGTCTGGATGATACTCTTCCGAGAATCACTCACTCAAAGTCCAGCGTTGTTGTCGTTCTGCTGTCCCCGAAGTATCTCTTCCAGGAAACTTCCGTCGTTCCGCTGCCCCCAAAGTTTCTCTTCCAGGAAACTTCGCCGAAGTTTCTCTTCCAGGAAACCTCGCTTCTTCAATTGGCCAATCTCCAAGCTTCAACTTCTGCGCCGGAAACACGTCGGCTTCACAGACGCAGCTGCTGCCACGCGTCTTCGCTCGATAGCGGTAAACACACACTCTTGCCTATAGCTCGAGTCGTCACCCCTCCGGTGGAAATCATCTTCTTCCCTTCTTTGTCTCTACGGACAAAACCTTCGCCGACTACACGGCGGAATCCCTACGCGCTCTAGCGCTAACTTCCGTCTTCTCCTGATCTCCCATCTCCGCTGCTCGGTTAAATACCTTCCGCGTGCGATTCCAGAAAATTCTCATCATTTCGTCAATGCGATGCGCAGCGAAGGCTGGGGGAAAGCGCGAGACGGTACGAGGGCCGTCCGCGACGGATAACTCAACCCGGCATCACCACGCCCCTTTCCATCTAGAAATATTGAGAGCTTGCTTGGCCGCCGATGTGGGGTGAGGAGGTTCGTCGGCGAACCTACGCTTCCGAAGGGAGAGGGACGCATGCCCGGGGAGTCTTTGGCTGCTTGTTTTCTCTTCTTTTTTTTATCGTTGACCTCGCGGCGTCACTCGTTTCGTCGCGAGAGTTTGGCGGCGCGCCCTTTTTGAGGGCTCGTTTTGTGACACTGCCACCCACTTTAAGAATATCATCTCATAATATTCAAAACCACACAAACGAGTGCGAACAGTCCCCACACTCTCAAATACTATAACATAGTCCGTCGCTCATGACACGTCACACTCACAATAGATCACTCTATTCAATTGTACATTATAATTCAATCTCAGACACATGAAATATAACCACAGGTACATGAGTACAACACTCCATCACATATTCCAGACAATACAAATGTACAAATTTCTCTCATTACAACAATTGTACAATCACATCACCGTAACAAACATTTTGAGTCACTCGACATACAGTTGTGACACACGATAACAACCACATTAACTTAACATAAAGCACTGTCAAACATATTCCGAATCAACCTCGGCACCTATCCTCTGCATTTCGAGCGGCGCTTGCGCCCTTTCTTGTGGTGCTCTCTCGATCTCTTCCTATTGTTTTTCCTCGTTTTGTTCCGGCGAGCCCCTTCCAACGACGGTATCTGAGGTGGCGTCTCAGCCATCGTCGTCACTTCCGACACTGTTAACGAGTCATAATGTTCAACCGATCCTGTCACCCGCCTGTTTATGTCACGACATTGGGCCTGGCTGGCCGACTCCGTCCCCTTTACACTGTCGGTCGGTTGAGGTCGTGCCGACGTAAGTCCAGCTGCCCAGCACGTGAACTTATTCAACACGATCATCTTCTCATTCACTGTCTCTTGCACCGCGGCTTCACCTCGGACTCGAGTGAGATCCGTCACGGGATGCTCCACCACTGTATCTCGCGGTCACTGGGTTGGCGAGGGCTCTATCTTAGGGTCTTCTCCCAAACATTTTGAATCATTCAGTCCTCGCGCCCCGTCGATGTTTCTGATGTTGAGGTCGTACAGGGGGGTCGTCATGCATATAGCGGTAACCTTCCCGCTGAAGTACGGGGTTTCAACCTCAATCTCTGCTTCGGGAAGCATCCGAACCGTACTGTCAATTAGACAAACCAGTTTCGTTCTGCCTGTCAACTCACTTTCCTGTACCGAATTTCTCCGCACGATAACCATGGAGCTACCGGTATCTCTTCGCGCTGTAACCTTTTTTGCCTGAAACTTTTCCAGGCAGCGTTGGCATTCCCTTCGTAACACCGGTTGGCTGTTTTGACAGTACAGCACCCACTATAGGAAGTGTCTCCCCATTTTTCAACTCTACGAATCCGTCGGTGACGGCATTATTATCACATTTCGGTGCCGCTTGCACACAAGATTCCTGGCGAGTTTGACTCACTCCGTTACGACAAGCGTCTGCCTTGTGCCCAGTCCGACCACACTTCAAACATTTTACGACCGTAGGGCTCGTAAAGTTAGTTCAACAGTTGCTAGCGCGATGACCCACTCGGTTACACAGAAAACATCGCAGAATGCTCTCCGGTGCACGGTTCTTTTGCTAGGGTGCCAAATTTTTTGAATCTTCGGGACACTCCTTGTTGACCTTGGCCAAATTTGAGCCACCTTGCGCTTCCAAGAATTGATCCGCTAATTCAAGCATGTCTTCAAGTGACTTTGCTCTCCTCTCTTTCAAGTACAGCAACAGGCTTGGGTGGCAACTATTAAGAAATTGTTCTCTAATTAGGAGCTCTCTAAGCTCATCGTACTCCTGCGCTGTCCCTGAAATTTCAATCCATCTGTCAAAATAATGGCAAAGTCGGGCGGCATACTGCGTAGCCGTCTCACCATCAGCTGGCTTTCTTGTCCGAAATCTGTCCCGGAATCCTTCCACAGTAAATCTAAATCACTTCAGCAAAGCAGTTTTCACCTTTGCATAGTTGGCTGCGTCGGTCGGCGTCAGCCTACCGTACACACTGAGCGCTTCACCACTCAAGCAAGTACTCAAAGCAGTTGCCCATTGACGCTCCGGCCAATTCTGGCTCCTTGCAATTGTCTCAAATCTGTGAATGTACGCGTCAAGGTCGTCCTTCCTTTCATCAAACGCTACGAGCAGCTTGCTTGGGTTCAAGCGGAAGCCATGAACTTCCCGTTCGCTGCTTTCAACTCTAGCTTGGACCCGAGTTTCACTTCGCTGTTGCAAACGGAGCCGCTCGAGTTCCATCTCATGCTGCCGCTGCCGTTCCCTTTCCTCTCTTTCTTTTTTCGGCTGTCGCTCCTTTGCCTCTCTTTCTTCTCTCGCCCTCTCAGCGGCCAGCTTTTCTCTCTCCAGCTCCAACTTCAATAGCTGCTCTCTTTCTTCTTTCAGCTGCCGCTCCTTTGCCTCTCTTTCTTGTTTCGCCATTTCAGTGGCCAGCCTTTCTCTCTCCAACTCAGCTGCTTTTTCTTTCTTGGCCCTCTCAGCTGCCAACCTATCTCTCTCCACCGCCTCTTTCTCCTTCTGGCTTACCCATTTCCGTCGTTCGGCACCAGAAAGACCCATCTTCTCACCAAGAGCTACTAACTTTTCGAGATCCATTGTGTCTCGCAAATAAAACCTTGCCGCGTGTAAAAAGTATCTGCCTAAATCAGTCTATGGGAACACTCCCCTGCACTCGTTAACGAGAACACCGAACAACACACAAAATCGTTCCGATAGCACTATCAACAACTCGAGGCTCTTTCTCACTACTATGGACACACTGCGCACCAAAAGCTCCTGTCGCGGACGCCAGATTAATTGTAACTGGTCCCGTTAATTAGGGAGGTGATCACCGGGCCAATTCTAAGGGCCGAAGTATCGGCCCCCCGAACCGCACCACGAAAGCGTATACAATTTAGAACTGGTCCTTTTGGCGCGCCAGCGGACGCCGGCTGTGGCCAAAAGAACAAGTCAGAGCCGAGAGTTGATAAACAAACAAATTATATTCTCAATGATGGCAGATCGAAAACAATACACCAAAATGCACACTCCACAATAGTTGCATACAATATGTCACCAATCAAACAACGTGCTACACAGTACAATCAGCCACACTCGAAACAACGGACACAGACAGCAATACGCACTACAATGCAGTCGCATGCATTGAACAACCAAGACACTTAAAGACTAAAGAGATAGAAAACCTATTCAGTCCAAAGTTCTTGGAACAAAAGTCTGGATGGTACTCTTCCGAGAATCACTCACTCAAAGTCCAGCGTTGTTGTCGTTCCGCTGTCCCCAAAGTCTCTCTTCCTGGAAACATCCGTCGTTCCGCTGCCCCCGAAGTTTCTCTTCCAGGAAACCCCGCGTCTTCAATTAGCCACTCTCCAAGCTTCAACTTCTTCGCCGGAAATACGTCGGCTTCACACACGCAGCTGTTTCCACGCGTCTTCGCTCGATAGCGATAAACACACACTCTTGCCGGTAGCTCGAGTCGTCATCCCTCAGGTGGAAATCATCTTCTTCTCCTGCTTTGTCTCTACGGACAAAATCTTCGCCGACTACACGGCGGAATCCCTATGCGCTTTGGCGTTAACTTCTGTCTTCTCCTGATCTCCCATCCCCGCTGCTCGGGTAAATACCTTCTGCGCGCGATTCCAGAAAATTCTCATCATTTCTTCGGTGCGATGCGCAGCGAAGGCTGGGGGACAACGCGAGATGGTACGAGGGCCGTCCGCGACGGATGACTCAATGCCGCGTGCATAGCTGCATTTAGCGGCAAGATAGCGACGACAACGAAGAACGCGGCTTCGCTCGAGAGGCGCAGTGCAGCAAAGTGAAGAAGACGACAATCTTAGCGGCCTTCTCTGAGAGCGTCTCTACAAGTCCCACTGTGCGTGTTTTTAAATAAACCCCCTGTAATTTATAACCCACGACACTGGTGGAGGAGCTGGGTACTACCACCTCATGATCAGCACCCCTGTGGGAAGCCATGAGTCCAGCCCTACGAGACAGCCACGCGTGGAGACGCCTGTACACCGCTCAAGCCGTCGCCTTCAAGGTCTTGAACCAAAATTTGGCCTTTTAAAGGGAGCAACGCTTCCGACAACCACCTTTACTCAAGAAATGGCAAGGAGTCCTGCATAGGCGACGGTCCAGAATATGCGCATTCCTGAACCATTTCATGGCCGGCCGAACGAAGATGCGCAAAACTGGCTTGAGCAGTTCGATCGGGTAGCTAAATCGAACTACTAGAGTCTCGATGGAAAGCTCTTCCACGTATAGTTCGCCCTTGAAGACGGCGCGAAGACGTGGTTTATAAACCGGGAGGCAACATTGACGACATGGGAGGAGTTTTGTCGTCGGTTTCTTGATACCTGCTGTAACGCGGACCGACACGAAAACGCACAACGCCTTCTTGAAGGACGCACCCAACAGCTGCATGAAAGCGTCGCCATGTTTGCTGAGGATATGGTGCGCTTGTGCCGCCGCGTGGACCCCAACAAGCCCGAGGCTCGAAAGCTAAGCCATCTCATGAGGGGCGTCAAAGAGCAGCTATTTGTTGGTCTTGTGCACAATCTGCCGACAACTGCGCACGAGTTCGCCAGGGAGGCCACCGCAATAGAGCGTGCGCTACAGCAACGGTACCGACAGTCTGATCGCCCGGCCACCGGCGCAGCTGCAGGCGCCACCACACTTACCGAAAACGACGAGTTTTCTCTACGCCACCTGATCAGACAGATCGTGCATGAGGAGATCACGAACGAGAACGGAAAGTACACATTGCAGTCACAGGCGCCCTCGCAGCAGGAGTCCACGGTAGCCTCCGTCGCTGAAGTCGTTCGCCGCGAACTTCGACAAGCGTTTTACTCTCCTCAGCAATATTCCGCTCCACCGCACCGTCCAAACTCGTGTACCTATGCAGACGCTGTGCGTCGTTTTTTGGCTCCCGAAGTATCATACCAGCCGAACAGATACAGCTATGCAGACGCTGTTCGTCGACCCACTCCTATGCCAGCGCCGCAGTACCTCGAACCGTATCCTGTGGCAGCCTGGGCTCAGCAGGATTCTGTCAGGCGACCCTATATGCGAAAGACCGACATATGGCGCACTGCGGATCGTCGACCACTCTGCTACAACTGTGGAGAGCCAGGGCACATTTACCGTTTTCGCCCACATCGCCGAGCTGAATACCGCGGTATTGCACCTACAGCTACGCGCCGACAGTTCGACGGAAGCCGTGCCCCCGTAGACGACGACCAGGCTGGCAGGCGGGAAGGCTCTTCTACCTTCCGGACGCAGTCACCATCACCGACTCGCTTTGGTTCACCAAGCCGCCGTAGTTTTTCTGACGCCGTCAGAGGTCGGTCTCCACGCCCACGGCAGGGAAACTGAAAGCAGCGACCTCTGGGGGGAAGGTTGCAAGTCGTCGAACTGCCGAAAATCCTCCACTGCTGCTGAAACACGTGAGAGACGACGATGAAGACTTCACCGAGAAACCTGTGACTGCCGACCTCGATGTGACAATTGACGGCATTGAAGTGACGGCCTTGGTCGATACGGGTGCAGACTTCTCCATAAAGAGTGAACGATTGGCAGATGAACTCAAGAAAGTCAGGATGGAATGGACGGGCCCTTATATTCGAACTGCTGGAGGCCAGATAATGACTCCCACCGGAAAATGTACAGCAAGACTCACTATTGAGAATGTGACTTTTGTAGCCACATTTCTGATCCTACCGGAGTGCTGCAAACCTATGATACTGGGAATGGACTTCTTAAGAGAGTACGGTGCTGTGGTCAACATATGCGACGGTGTGATCACATTCACCGCTGACAAGTCTGTGACCACTGATCCTGACCAAGAACCCAGGGTGTTACTTGTGGTCGACGACGAGGTCTGCGTGCCCTCACAGTCATGTAGTCTTGTTTCCGTGTGTTGCGCCGTGCACTGTAATAAAGACGCCATAGCCGAACGCATCACTGACCTTCTTTTTCACCAAGGCATCGCCATCGCTCACGGTATCGTCAGCTCAGTGGATGGGCACGCAAACGTGCTTCTGACCAACTTTACGAATGAGCGCCGGCACATCGGTAAAGGCACGGCTGTGGCGTACCTCGAAGAGCTCGACTACTCTCACGACTGTCTTGTAATGCAAGGGGAAGCCACAGCTCGCTCACCTCCACATACACCACCAGTTGATATCGGTCTGAGTCTAACACCAACTGAAGGATGCCGTCTTATGGAGCTGCTCGACCAGTTCAAGGACGTCTTCTCATCGACATCACGAGTAGGTCGAACGCCTCTGACTAAGCAGCGCATAATTACGGAACATACAGCAAGACCGATCCGAACGAACCCATATCGCGTCACTCAGAAAGAACGTGAGGTAATCCAGCAGCAAGTCAAGAAGATGCTAGAGGATGACGTTACCCAACCATCAAAGAGTCCTTGGGCATCGCCAGTGGTACTCGTGAAAAAGAAAGACGGTAGCTTGCGTTTCTGCATCGATTATCGTAAGCTGAACCATGTTTCAAAAAAGGTGTTTATCCATTACCACGGATCGATGACTCTTTGGAAAGGCTACGGCATGTGCGTTACTTCTCGTCAAAGGCCTTAAAAGTGGATACTAGCAAATAGAAGTAGATGAGCCCGACCGAGAAAAGACAGCCTTCGTGACGCCAGACGGGCTTTATGAATTCATAGTCCTCCCTTTCGGTCTATGCTCAGCCCCAGCCACGTTTCAGAGACTAATGGATACCATTCTGTCCGGCCTGAAATGGAAAACATGCCTTGTCTACCTTGACGACGTGATCGTTTTTTCGGCCACGTTTGAAGAGCATCTAAAGCGGCTACTGTCAGTCCTTCAAGCTATACGGTCCGCTGGACTCACTCTCAAACCGGAAAAATGCCACTTCGGCTTCGAAGAACTCCAGTTCCTGGGACACGTGATCAGTCGCGAAGGTGTGAAGCCTGACCTAGATAAAACAGCAGCCATCGCAAAGTTCGCAAGGCCCGTTGATAAGAAAGCGGTCAGGCGTTTTCTGGGTCTCTGCGCCTACTACCGGCGATTTATAGCAGTCTTCGCACACATCGCCTCTCCACTCACCCGCCTTACAAGGGAAGACATCACATTTGTAGGGGGCGAAGAGCAAGAAGCTTCATTCAATGAGCTGCGACAGCGTCTACAAACTCCACCTGTCCTCGCTCACTTCGACGAGAATGCACCAACAGCCATCCATACAGACGCCAGCAATGTGGGCCTAGGTGCTGTTCTTGTTCAATGCCAAGATGGTGTCGAGAGAGTGGTTGCCTACGCTAGCAGAACGCTGACACGTGCCGAGTCCAACTACTCAACAACGGAGAAGGAGTGTCTGGCCGTCGTTTGGGCAGTTGCGAAGTTCCGCCCATACTTATATGGCCGCGCTTTCCAAGTCGTAAGCGACCATCACTCTCTTTGTTGGTTGACCAACATGAAAGACCCATCTGGACGTTTAGCACGATGGAGCTTAAGGGCTCCAAGAGTATGACATGGCCGTAGTTTACAAGTCCGGAAGCCAACACGTAGACGCCGACTGTTTGTCAAGGTCACCGATTGAATCACCGGCTATAGAGGATGATGATTTCCCAGGTTTTTTAGTTGTTGATGCAGCTATCATTTCTCGGCAACAACAAGATGATCGGGAGCTCAACTCGCTTATAGAATTCTTGAACGGACGAGCCGCGCATGCACCAAGAGTGTTTTCGTAGAACTTATCGTCATTTTATTTACGGGACGGGATTCTGTACAAAAAGAACTTTTCATCAACAGGTAGAAGCTATCTGTTGGTAGTTCCTGGAGCTCTCCGCAGCGAAATTTTACAAGCCTGCCATGACGAAGCCAAAGCGGGCCACCTCGGTTTCACAAGAACACTGACACGCATCAAAGAAAAATATTACTGGCCAAGAATCGCAGCAGAGGTTTAACATTACGTCCGAACATGCATTGACGGTCAGCGGCGCAAGGTACCACCTGTCAAACCCGCTGGGCTATTACATCCTGTGCCCGTGCCAGAAACCCCGTTTTCTCAAATCGGAATGTATCTACTGGGCCCATTCCCAAAATCGGACAGCGGCAACAAACGGGTTATAGTGGCGACGGACTACCTCACCCGATACGCGGAGACCAAGGCAATCGCGAGTGGCACTGCAGCTGAAGCGGTCCAGTTCTTCATTGAGAACATTGTTCTGAGACATGGTGTTCCAGCTGTCGTCATAACCGACAAAGGTACCGCTTTACAGCCGAACTTTTGCGCACTGTGCTTACGCTCAGTGGCACAGCGCATAGGAAGACGACAGCTTACCACCCACAAACGAATGGGCTTACAGAAAGACTTAACAAGACTATCGCTGACATGCTTTTCATGTACGTCGACGTAGAACACAAGAATTGGAACCGAATATTGCCGTACATCACATTCGCGTATAATACGGCGCCCCAGGAAACAAAAAAAATGACGCCGTTCGCACTAAATTCATGGCAGAGAAGTTACGACAATGCTTGACGCCACGCTGCCTTACGATTGCAGTGACTCAGGGACAGACGCCGCAGACTTCACTGAGCGCGCCGAAGAAGCAAGGCAGCTTGCCCGCGTCAGAATAATGAACCAGCAGCAACTTGACGCCCAACGGTACAACCTTCGCCATCAATTCGGCATTCATCTACCAGGAGATAGAGTCTGGGTTTGGTTTCCTGTACGACTACGAGGCCTCTAAGAGAAACTTCTCCGCCGATACTTCGGACCCTACAAGGTTCTGCGCCGTCTTAGCGACGTGACGTACGAAGTCGTGCTCGACGCCTCCTCCTGTTCCAAACGTCACCAGCATCTGCCTGAGACAGTGCACGTGGTCCGCATGAAACTTTACCACTCTCAGTGATGTAAACACTCGATGGCCGCATCTCTACCTGTTGAGCGTCGAGACGATGCTCACTCTGGCGGGAGGGTAATGCCGCGTGAATAGCTGCAATTAGCAGTGAGATAGCGACAAAAACGAAGAACGCGGATTTGCTCAAGAGGCGCAGCGCAGCAGAGTGAAGAAGACGACGATATTAGCGGCCTTCTCTGAGAGCGTCTCTGCGAATCCCACTGTCCGTGTTTTTAAATAAACCCACTGTAATTTATAACCCGCGACATCCTGATCTCCCATCTCCGCTGCTCGGTTAAATACCTTCCGCGAACGATTCCAGAAAATTCTCATCATTTCGTCGGTGCGATGCGCAGCGAAGGCTGGGGGAAAGCGCGACACGGTACGAGGGCCGTCCGCGACGGATGACTCAAGCCGGCATCACCACGCCCCTTTCCATCTAGAAATTTCGAAGGCTTGCTCGGCCGCCGGTGTGGGGTGAGGAGGTTCGTCGGCGAAGCTACGCTTCTGAGGGGAGAAGGACGCGTGCCTGGGGAGTCTTTGGATGCTTGTTTTCTCTTCTTTTTTTATCGTTGACCTCGCGGCGTCACTCCGGCGTTTCGTCGCGAGAATTTGGCGGCGCGCCCTTTTTTAAGCGCTCGTTTTGTGACACCTGTAAGCACAAAATGTCACACTGCAGTTTCATAGCTGTTCCAACTACTGAATTTTATTTCTGTGAAGTGCACAGGCCCCGAACATTACATGTAACTATCTCTAGAGACATTTATGTTTGTTGATCATCACATGACAATTTTTTTTCTTTCTGCACCTTAATACATGTGGTTAAACTTTTCCAGGAACCAAATGAACACTAGATTATGGAATGGCATATTATTCACTAATTGGTACAAAACAAACAATGGCTTAACTGTAAGGACAGCCACGTGAAGCGAAAGGCTGTAAAGTGGCAAGTATCACACTCACAGTTTACAATAGGCCCTCGTCAGCACCTGGAAGGATGGGACTAGATTCACTCCTTGGGGGCCATCGTACATGGGATACCGGTATGCTGGGGAGGATACCCTATCCTCGAAATAAAGCAAGACATGACACTTAAGGCACTCAAGGGTTTGGGCAATGTACCACTTTGCTATATGGCTGCCCGACTATGGACAGAGACAAATAGCGCATATTGCGCTCACACATCACTATCAAGTGTCTCCCTCGAGACAAAAAAAAACACGCTTCATGTGCCAAGTGTCGACAACTCGCCCATTCCATCACTACTACCGTGATACTAATCTGGTGGTGCACTCGAATGATCAAAATGCAATTACCACTGGGAAATGTACACTAAATTTGCGCGCCAGTGAATCGGCCAACTGCCTGTCGTCACCACCTAAAAGGCAGGTGACCGCTTCGGCTTGAAGAACATAGAATGCATGACATAATCGCACTCATTTGACAGAGGAAATGGTTCAATTAGTTAAGTGCACGACCGAACAAATAGCTAGGCTTGACTGACCCAATATCACAACGAAAGAAAAAGGGAAAAAATAAAACTGCCATATGGCACGGACGAGTATCTAGGCGAATACCTGTACCACTTTAGACAACCTAGAAACAACACTGCCCGGTCGTGTGCCTACAGCACATATTTCCGGACGGGAGGCCGCATAAAGACCGTTGCGCTGATATCCGACTACATGGAAACATGCCCAAAGGCGTTGAAATACAAAATTGCAAGAAATACATTGCTTGTCTCATGAAGACAGGTGCACACACACTAGGTGCAGAGTAAGCCGATAGGAACTTTGGCACGGCAATAAACCGACAGGAAAGCAGCACACTCGCGACATCGACGATGAGGTACCTTTTTTTTTGGCAACTAAACTGCCAAAGACGAGCAAGAAAGAGAAAGAAAAAAAGGCGGGAGGGGGGAAGCTTGGCACCTGTCCACAGACAGCCCTTCAAACACAAGGTCACAGACAGCAAGTTAGAACGCGAAACTGTTACGGCGCGCTTATTAGAAATAGGCATTGCGCAACCCAACATGACTGTCAAAAAAAAACTAAAAAAATTCCGTCCACATGGCACGGACGGGTATCTAGGAAAACAGCCGTGCCCCTTTGGACAGTTAAGTAAACAGCAACACTGGCCGGCCATGCGCCTACAGCACACATTATCAGACGGAACTTTGGCAGCGATAAGCCGACAGGGAAGCGGCACACTCGCGACAGGAACAGTGAGGTACATTTTTTTCCCTTCTTGCGTCTACACTGCTGAAGACCAGCAAAAAAAAGGTGGGGGGGGGCGTAGCCCGACACATGTTCACCAACGACTTTTTAAAAGCAAGAAAGTCACAGACTGAACGAGAAAAGAAAAAAAAGAAAAATCTTGCGCGACGGTAATGTCACAGTTTTGCGCACTACTGGTAACACGTTTCGGGGGCTGCTCGGTCAGTTTTTTGGCGCCTCGCTAATGAGGGCAGCTGTGACAGCACGTACCGGTGGGGAAGTCATGGAATGGACCCACCTATAAGTAAAAATCGCTGTCTGTGTCGACTTCACCCGTCGCCGACTGCTGGCTTGAGCGTTGCTTTGACTTCACCTCCTCGTGTTCGCTTCCCGGAGTGCTGTCTCTCCGGCGCCCTGCGACGTCACTTCGCGCCTTCTTGGTGCTGCGTTGAGTACGCTTCTCGTTGGTCTGCGTGTGAGTGCCCGGGCCCGAGGGCCTGAGCGACAGGGAAAGGATGCTACCGTGGGCAGCCTCGAGGTCACGACTCCGGCTATTCCGCCCGTGGGCGAAACCTGCCGGCATCGAGAAAGCTTCCTGTGGAGTGCGGTTCAGAGGTTCGGGTGTCGCTGCCTGCTCGTCGATGACGAGCTCACCGGGTTATAACTCGTCCGACGATGCTGCTCCCGTCTGCCCCTTCAGCTCGTTCGCCGCCGTCTTCCCCTCTCAGTTCGGCTTCATCCCCACGGTGCCACGTTGGCTTTCCTCCCGGCCACGCCGCTGCGACACACCGCCATGTTGCGGTGCAGGTTCGGACGGCTGTTGCCGCCGGCTGGGACTGGACGGTTCGGTGCGCTTGGGCGCGCCTTCTCCTGACGCCTTCTTGGACATTTGCTGTTCGGCGGGGCTGCTGGGGGTCTTGCCAACTGCGGACTGCAGGACCTCGCCGTGCCGCACGTCGTCGTCATCCCCTTTCTTGTTCCACCACTCGCTGCGTAATGCGGCGCTGGGTACTTGCTCGGTCTTTGCCTTGAGGCTAAGCCTCCGCCCTGCCTGTGGCCCTTTGCGCGCTGCGAGGCGTTCCTCCTGGTTGTCTTCCCCGTCGCAGCGACCTCGTTCGAGGCAGCTCTCCCCAACGGCCATTTCCTCGACGCTAACCCAACTGACAGCACTGGCTGCGTTGTCCTCCGTCTCGTCGTCGCCGCTCGCGCTTCTTGCACTGTGTTCCGCTCGCTTCTCTCTCTAGCTGCTGTCTGCCACCCTCTCTGCATCGGCGCCGGCAGCGTAGCTGGGCGTTGCCGTCAAAACTTGGCTGCCCTCCTCCTCCTGTCGCTCTTCTAGGCGCATGCTCACTTTCATCGGCGCCTCTACCTGGCTGGCTGCTTGCCGCCCCTCCTGCATCGTAATGGAAGCCTCTTGCGCCTGCGTTTTTTTGGGGATATGCTATTCCGGGCCGTCCTCTGCATCGTTAGGTTTCTGTCTCTTTGCCGGACGCATGGTGGTTAGCCTCCGCTGCGGCTGCTCGGTAGCTGACGCCGTGGCGAGTGTCGGGAACTCGTCCACTTCCATGGCTGCCGCCATACTGTATGTCTTTCTTGTGGTGCAGTCGACGCGCGCATGGGCGCCGCCGCAATGTCGACACGGTTCAGTGCAAGTGTCCGTGCGGTGTCCAAAGACTCCGCATCTTGCGCAGTGGGTGGTGTCGCACTGGGCCCTGAAGTGGCCCTCCTGGTTACAACGGTGGCAGAGGCGTCTCACGCCGCGGAATTCAAAGGCGGCCCTATGGCCGCCAACTCAAGCGAAATTTGGCAGCAGGTTTTCCGGCCGCATGTCTATTTTAATGTACTTTGTTCCGGTGCGGATACTTGGACGATCTTTGAAGCGTGCCTCCTCAAATCTTAGTGTGGTTTCGTAGGAATTCAGGCCTGTCACGTACTCATTGTCTGGCACGTTGCAGGGCAAGTAGAGGCAGGTGATGGTTGCGACTTGCCGTGCTACTGGTACGAGGGGGGCTGCTCTGTTTCCGAGGCGGAGACCGCCGCAATCAGGTAGAGCCTAGACTGCTCGGGTCGAATTGACCCCAACATGAAAGTCGAAGCCGCCGTGATGTTGTACACTGTAAATTTCCTAGAGTCCGACCAGGGTTTCCAGGGCGTCGGTGAACTCCTCCACCGACGCTCCCGGTGGCGTCCGGACATTGAAGAAATTTTCCCTAGGAGGGGGCATGGTGACGACCCGCGTGCCACCCATGCGCGGGTACTTGCTCGGTAGACTGAGGTTCCGGCGGCCGGGAGAGCTGCGAGTAAAAAGCGAAAAAGGAATTTTATTGTTCACCACGTTACACACAAATTCGTTTCCACAGACACATACAAATTCGGTTCCGCATACACATACAAATTCAGTTTCACAAATATATGGCACACGACATTTGTGTTCACAATCAATGTATCACATGTTGGCACTCAAACATTCTGGCACCCAACACAAGAATAGGTTTTTTTATATATATTATTAGGTAGTTCTCCGGCCTTGAATCGGCGAACACGCCAAAACAACCCGGTTGTTGACGATTTTAATGAAGGCACAGGACCATCGTTTTAGGAACTTCTCCTCTCCCAGTGAAAAAAATTCCGAGTCCAAATGGTCTGTCACAGTATTGTACAACCGCACCAGCAAAGGCCATTGATTTTTACGGGCCTCTGCTTGATGCACAGCCAGACACCTGTTTTCCCACAACAAGTACATACCAGCGGTCAGAACTAGACGTGCTAGCGCGCCATTTGGACATCTTTTCCTTTTGACAAATCTGTCTACACCTAACAAGTGGTACGCCCTGTCCACAAGGGACCAAAAGGTCTTGGACACTCGAAGGGCTAACAGAGCGTGTTTGTTGTCCTCGTACATGCCGCAATGCACGCACTGCTCGGACCGAACGTAGTGCCACTTGTACATTCAGTCCGCAGTGGGCAGGACGGACCATCCATAACGCCACACCACATCCTGAATGCTGCCCGGCAGCCAACTGGGTGTCAGCAACACCCACGGAAAACCTGGGTTTTTGACCTCGCAGCCCGAGTTTACAAGCAGCTCTTGAGTGAGCTCCGTGCTACGCACCTCCAGGATGGAGTGTCTAGATGTAGTGCGCCTATACGCTTAAAAATTCCTACTACATGCTTGTAGAAGGGCGTCGGGTCGATTGCCTTAGGCCCAGCGGGTTGCGTCTGCAGGAATAAACGACCCTGCACTCCCAAGAAATATGTTGCCAGTTTCCTGGCGGGGTGTTCCTCCTGAAGTTGCAGGACCTTGAGGGTCGTCTTCAAAGCATACGTGCCCGCGAGGGCGACCACCGAAGGGATGTTCGATGCGCCCTTCTCGCGTGGCAACCCCAACTGCTCGTATTTAACGAGGACCGTTTTGGCATTCCAGAAAAACCTAATTGTTTGGGACTTGACCTTACGCGCGTTTCGGTACGGCATGACTACAGAGTTTGTCAAAAACCACAGGCACCCAGTGAAAACACCCTTGAGTAGATATCGACGTACGTAGTACGGAAAGGTAAATTCAAGTGCCCTGGTTATTTCCTCTTTAAGTGTCTTCACCTCCTCCTCCCAACTTTGGTTGGTTACGGCAGTGGCCCTGTAATTTATTCCTAGGATAGTTACATTGTCTAGGACAGAGATGCCCTGTAGACACGTTACCGGGGATGCATGAAGACATAAAGACTTGCATTTATGCAAGTTAAGTTTTGCTCCGGAAAGCTCTGCATAGGTTGTGAAAAGTTGAAGGACGGCGACGAGGCTGTCTTCGTCCCTGTGATATATCGCGATGTTATCTGCATAGGCAGCTACCTTAAGTGAACCGCTACCTGGGGTCTGCAACCCTAGAACACTCGGGTGTCTTTCTACCTGGACCAGGAAAGATTCAACTGTCAGCGCAAACAACCGGGGGGAAAGGGGGCAGCCCTGTCGCACGCCACGAGTTACTGGAAAGGAAGCAATCGTTTCATTATTTATAGTTAAGTCACTATGAATATCATTATACAGTTTCATGATGAGGTACACGAACTGTATAGAAAAACCGAATGCCAACAGAGTGGCAAAAATGTGTGTTCTATCCTATAAAATGCCTGTGCCTGGTCAAGGTATGTAAGCCACCCCTTCGCTTGTCGCTGTCTCGTGCAGCCTATCATATCTCTGTTCAGCATGTTCAGGGTTTGGACATTACGTCCCACAACAGAGCAAGACTGCCAGGATTGATGAGGGACGGCATGACTCCCTGTAAACGCAGGGTTAAAACAGTGGTTAACATTTTATATTCGGTGCCTAACAATGTGATTGGACGCCAATTGCGTGGGTCTTTCATATTGTCTTGCGTTTTTGGAAGCAGAATAATTCTGCCATTCTTAAACGACGGGGGCAGCATGTGCCTGCTCGTGAAAACATTCAAAACCTCACACAAGGTGGGTCCTATTATGTCCCGAAATGCGTTATAAAATTCAATGGTAAAACCGTCACTTCCGCGCGCCGATACGTGGTGAAGGCGGCGCATTGCCAATGAATGTTCCTCTAAGCTTATGGGGGCAACCAGACTACAATATTCCTCTGAGGAGAGTTGCGGGAGATTACCTAAAAGGATGCTTAATAAGCGAGTCCAAGTCAAGTTGCAGCTCATGAGTGCCCATGTTCTCAAAGTGCATACAAAACCTAACTATGTCCTGTCTATTTAAATTGCCGTGCTTTTCCAACTGACCGAGTCTGGTACTGTTAATATAATTAAACACTTCGTGGTGGGAACTCGGTAAGTGTCTGGCCTGGTAGGAGCATGCTGTGGTGGACGTCAGCGTCCTCAGCCGTGCCAACCTTAGTTTCAAGTCGTTAGCAAAAGTCTTCATAAGTAAAGAGGTGGGTTTCCCTCTTTCCACTATTCTGATGCGCTGCAGCGTTGCTCTCACCAGTCCAGAGTACCGATGTTTCAATTTTTTCCCTCATCCGTGCAGATTTCTCGCCACTCCTGCTTGAGACCGTCCCAGCCGAAGTTTCCTGTGGAAGCTGTCAGGCGGTTACGTAGGCTGGCCCTCGACGTCTCGTCACTAAGAAGTCGATTATCCACTCGCCACGGTTGGCGATAAGGCGACCTGTCCTTAAGGTTCAGGGACACGGCCACCGGCCTGTGGTCGGAAACGCCGAGGGCATACAAAGGCGGGTCTACCGCCTGGCAGTCTACGACCGCTGCCTGTAAGGACGAGGTTACATATACGCGATCTAATCGGGCCTGCCAGATACTTCGCGACCAGGTTTGCTGGAAAGTCTGTCCATGACAGAGTACATGAGCATCTAATAAATTGAACTGTTCTACTATTTTTCCTAATTCTCAGCTCTAAATGTCTTTTTTTTCTCTACCTGGCCCTGTCCTATCAGTTAAGTTATTTAAAACACAATTAAAGTCCCCTGTTACGATGAAGTGCTTTCTTTCCAGAAGCATCGGATTGAGTTGTCTATAAAAGCTCGCCATAGCTTGGCTTTTAACAGGTGCATACACGCTAAATAATCTAAATTTTTCTTTTTGAAACTCAAAGTCAAACACGACTATACGGTCGTCCGGGTCGAGAGTGAAATGGCCCCCGATCAGGATGCACCAATTGAACACTATTATGGCTGTACCACACGCTTGGCGGGTGGGAAAGGAGAAAAAACCGCGGGCAGAGAACTGCCGTAATAGGTCTCTGGCGTTACTTAAACAATCTATAATTGTCTTCTGTTGTCACTGGTCCCGTTAATTAGGGAGGCGATCGCCGGGCCAATTCCAAGGGCCAAAGTATCGGCCCCCCGAACCGCACCACGAAAGCGTGGACAATTTAGAAGTGGTCCTTTTTGGCGCGCCAGCGGACGCCGGCTGTGGCCCAAAGAACAAGTCGGAGCCGAGAGTTGATAAACAAACAAAACTATATTCTCAATAATGGCAGATCAAAAACAATACACAAGTATACACCCTCCACAACAGTTGCATACAATATGTCACCAATCAAACAACGTACTACACAGTACAATCAGCCACACTCGAAACAACGGACACAGACAGCAATACGCACTACAATGCAGTCGCATGCATTGAACAACCAAGACACTTAAAGACTAAAGAGATAGAAAACCTATTCAGTCCAAAGTTCTTGGAACAAAAGTCTGGATGGTACTCTTCCGAGAATCACTCACTCAAAGTCCAGCGTTGTTGTCGTTCCGCTGTCCCCAAAGTCTCTCTTCCTGGAAACATCCGTCGTTCCGCTGCCCCCGAAGTTTCTCTTCCAGGAAACGTCGCGTCTTCAATTGGCCACTCTCCAAGCTTCAACTTCTTCGCCGGAAATACGTCGGCTTCACACACGCAGCTGTTGCCACGCGTCTTTGCTCGATAGCGGTAAACACACACTCTTGCCGGTAGCTCGAGTCGTCATCCCTCAGGTGGAAATCATCTTTTTTTCCTGCTTTGTCTCTACGGACAAAACCTTCGCCGACTACACGGCGGAATCCCTACGCGCTCTGGCGCTAACTTCCGTCTTCTCCTGATCTCCTATCTCCGCTGCTCGGTTAAATACCTTCCGCGCGCAATTCCAGAAAATTCTCATCAATTCGTCGGTGCGATGCGCAGCGAAGGCTGGCGGAAAGCGCGAGACGGTACGAGGGCCGTATGCGACGGATGACTCAATGCCGCGTGCATAGCTGCATTTAGCGGTGAGATAGCGACGACAACGAAGAACGCGGATTCGCTCGAGAGGCACAGCGCAGCAGAGTGAAGAAGACGACACTCTTAGCGGCCTTCTCTGAGAGCGTCTCTACAAGTCCCATTGTCCGTGTTTTTAAATAAACCCCCTGTAATTTATAACCCGCGACACTGGTGGAGAAGCTGGGTACTACCACCTCATAATCAGCACCCCTGTGAGAAGCCCTGAGTCCAGCCCTACGAGACTGCCACGCGTGAAGACGCGTGGCTGTCTCGACTGCTCAAGCCGTCGCCTTCAAGGTCCTGAACTAGAATTTGGCCTTTTAAAGGGAGCAACACTTCCGACAACCACCTGTACTCAAGAAATGGCAAGGAGTCCTGCACAGGTGACAGTCCAGAATATGCGCATTCCTTAACCATTTCATGGCCAGCCGAACGAAGATGCGCAAGACTGGCTAGAGCAGTTCGAAACGGTAGCTAAATCGAACTACTGGAGTCTCGATGGAAAGCTCTTCCACGTATACTTCGCCCTTGAAGACAGCCCGAAGACGTGGTTTATAAACCAGGAGGCAACATTGACGACATGGGAGGAGTTGTGTCGTCGGTTTCTTGACACCTTCGGTAACGCGGACCGACGCGAAAACGCACAACGCCTTCTTGAAGGACGCACCCAACAGCTGCATGAAAGCGTCCCCATGTTTGCTGAGGATATGGTGCGCTTGTGGCACCGCACGGACCCGAACATGCCCGAGGCTCGAAAGCTAAGCCATCTCATGAGGGGCGTCAAACAGCAGCTATTTCTTGGTCTTGTGCGCAATCCACTGACAACAGTGGACGAGTTTACCAGGGAGGCCACCGCAATAGAGCGTGCGCTACAGCAACGGTACCGACAGTCTGATTGCCCGGCCACTAAGGTACTCGGCTGCTGACCCGCAGGGCGCGGGTTCGAATCCCGGCTGCGGCGGCTGCATTTCCGAAGGAGGCGGAAATGTTGTAGGCCCATGTGCTCAGATTTGGGTGCACGTTAAAGAACCCCAGGTGGTCTAAATTTCCGGAGCCCTCCACTACGGCGTCTCTCATAATCATATAGTGGTTTTAGGACGTTAAACCCCACATATCAATCAATCTGATCGCCCGGCCACCGGCGCAGCTGCAGGCGCCACCACACTTACCGAAAACGACGAGTTTTCTCTACGCCACCTGATTAGACAGATCGTGCATGAGGAGATCACGAACGAGAACGGAAAGTACACATTGCAGTCACAGGCGCCCCCGCAGCAGGAGTCCACGGTAGCCTCCGTCGCTGAAGTCGTTCGCCATGAACTTCGACAAGCGTTTGCCTCTCCTCAGCAATATTCCGCTCCACCGCACCATCCAAACTCGTGTACCTATGCAGACGCTGTGCGTCGTTCATTGGCTCCAGAAGTATCATACCAGCCGAACAGATACAGCTATGCAGACGCTGTTCGTCGACCCACGCCCATGCCAGCACCGCAGTACCTCGAACCGTATTCTGTGGCAGCCTGGGCTCAGCAGGATTCTGTCAGGCGACCCTATATGCGGAAGACCGACATATGGCGCACTGCGGATCGTCGACCACTCTGCTACAACTGTGGAGAGCTAGGGCACATTTACCGTTTTTGCCTCATCGCCGAGCTGAATACCGCGGTAGTGCACCTACAGCTACGCGCCGACAGTTTGACGAAAGCCGTGCCCCCATCGACGACGACCAGGCTGGCAGGCGGTAAGGCTCTTCTATCTTCCGGACGCGGTCACCATCACCGGCTCGCTTTGGTTCACCAAGCCGCCGTAGTTTTGCTGACGCCGTCAGAGGTCGGTCTCCCAGCCCACGGCGGGGAAACTGAAAGCAGCTACCTCTGGGGGGAAGGTTGCAAGCCGTCGAACTGCGAAAATTCCCCACTGCTGCCGAAACACGTGAGAGACGACGATGAAGACTTCGCCGAGAAACCTGTGACTGCCGACCTCGCTGTGACGATTGACGGCGTTGAAGTGGCGGCCTTAGTCGATACGGGTGCAGACTTTTCCATAGTGTGTGAACGATTTGCAGATGAACTCAAGAAAGTCAGGATGGAATGGACGGGCCCTTTTATTCGAACTGCTGGAGGCCAGATAATGACTCCCACGAGAAAATGTACAGCAAGACTCACTATTGAGAATGTGGCTTTTGTAGCCACATTTCTGATCCTACCGGAGTGCTGCAAACCTATGATACTGGGAATGGACTTCTTAAGAGAGCACGGTGCTGTGGTCAACATACGCGACAGCGTGATAACATTCGCCGCTGACAAGCCTGTGACCACTGATCCAGACCAAGAACCCAGGGTGTTACGTGTGGTCGACGACGACGTCTGCGTGCCACCACTGTCTTGTAGTTTTGTTTCCGTGTGTTCTGCCGTGCACTGTAATGAAGACGCCATAGCCGAACGCATCACTGACCTTCTTTTTCACCAAGGCATCGCCATCACTCGCGGTATCGTCAGCTTAGTGGATGGGCGCGCAGACGTGCTTCTGACCAACTTCACGAATGAGCGCCGGCACATCGGTGAAGGCACGGCTGTGGCATACCTCGAAGAGCTCGACTACTCTCACGACTGTCTTCTAATGCAAGGGGAAGCCACAGCTCAATCACCTCCACATACACCACCAGTTGATATCGGTACGAGTCTAACATCAACTGAAAGATGCCGTCTTATGGAGCTGCTCGACCAGTTCAAGGACTGCTTCTCATCGACATCACGAGTAGGTCGAACGCCTCTGACTAAGCATCGCATAATTACGGAAGACACAGCAAGACCGATCCGACAGAACCCATATCGCGTCGCTCAGAAAGAACGTGAGGTAATCCAGCAGCAAGTCAAGAAGATGCTAGAGGATGACGTTATCCAACCATCAAAGAGTCCTTGGGCATCGCCAGTGGTACTCGTGAAAAAGAAAGACGGTAGCTTGCGTTTCTGCATCGATTATCGTAAGCTGAACCATGTTACAAAAAAAGGTGTTTATCCATTACCACGGATCGATGACTCTTTGGACAGGCTACGGCATGCGCGCTACTTCTCGTCAATGGACCTTAAAAGTGGAGACTGGCAAATAGAAGTAGATGAGCGCGACCAAAAAAAGACCGTCTTCGTGACGCCAGACGGGCTTTGTGAATTCTAAATCCGCCCTTTCGGACTATGCTCAGCCCCAGCCACGTTTCAGAGACTAATGGATACCATTCTGTCCGGCCTTAAATGGAAAACATGCCTTGTGTACCTCGACGACGTGATCGTTTTTTCGGCCACGTTTGAAGAGCATCTAAAGCGGCTACTGTCAGTCCTTCAAGCCACACGGTCCACTGGAACCACACTCAAACCGGAAAAATGCCACTTCGGCTTCTAAGAACTCCAGTTCCTGGGACACGTGATCAGTCGCGAAGGTGTGCAGCCTGACCCAGATAAAACAGCAGCCGTCGGAAAGTTCGCAAGGCCCATTGATAAGAAATGGGTCAGGCGTTTTCTGGGTCTCGGCGCCTACCACCGGCGATTTAGAGCAGGCTTCGCACACATCGCCTCTCCACACACCCGCCTTACAAGGGAAGTCATCGCATTTGTATGGGGTGAAGAGCAAGAAGCTTCATTCAATGAGCTGCGACAGCGTCTACGAACTCCACCTGTCCTCGCTCACTTCGACGAGAATGCACCAACAGCCATCCATACAGACGCCAGCAATGTGGGCCTAGGTGCTGTTCTTGTCCAATGCCAAGATGGTGTGGAGAGAGTGGTTGCCTACGCTAGCAGAACGCTGAGACGTGCCGAGTCTAACTACTCAACAGTGGAGAAGGAGTGTCTGGCCGTCGATTGGGCAGTTGCAAAGTTCCGCCCGTACTTATATGGCCACGCTTTCCCAGTCGTAAGCGACCATCACTCTCTTTGTTGGTTGACCAACATGAAAGACCCATCTGGACGTTCAGCACGATGGAGCTTACGGCTCCAAGAGTACGACATGGCCGTAGTTTACAAGTCAGGAAGGCAACACTTAGACGCCGACTGTTTGTCAAGGTCACCGATTGAATCACCGGCTATAGAGGATGATGATTTCCCAGGTTTTTTAGGAGTTGTTGATGCAGCTATCATTTCTCGGCAACAACAAGATGATCGGGAGCTCAACTCACTTATAGAATTCTTGTTTGGACGAGCCGAAAATGCAGCAAGAGTGTTTTCGAAAAACTTATCGTCATTCTGTTTACGGGACGGAATTCTGTACAAAAAGAACTTTTCATCAACAGGTAGAAGCTATCTGCTGGTAGTTCCTGGAGCTCTCCGCAGCGAAAATTTACAAGCCTGCCTTGATGAAGCCACTGCGGGCCCCCTCGGTTTCACAAGAACACTGACACGCATCAAAGAAAACTATTCCTGGCCAAGAATCACAGCAGAGGTTAAACATTACGTCCGAACATGCATTCACTGTCAGCGGCGCAAGGTACCACCTGTCGAACCCGCTGGACTATTACATCCTGTGCCCGTGCCAGAAACCCCGTTTTCTCAAATCGGAATGGATATGCTGGGCCCATTCCAAAAATCGGACAGCGGCAACAAATGGGTTATGGTGGCGACGGACTACCTCACCCGATACGCGGAGACCAAGGCAACCGCGAGTGGCACTGCAGCTGAAGCGGCCCCGTTCTTTAGTGAGAACATTGTTCTGAGACATGGTGCTCCGGCTGTCGTCATAACAGACAAAGGTACCGCGTTTACAGCCGAGCTTTTGCGCGCTGTGCTTACGCTCAGTGGCACAGTGCATAGGAAGACGACGCTTACCACCCACAAACAAATGGGCTTACAGAAAGACTTGACAAGACAATCGCTGACATTCTTTGCATGTACGTCGACGTAGAACACAAGAATGGGGACCGAATAAAGCCGTACATCACATTCGCGTATATTACGGCGCGCCAGGAAACAAGAAAAGTTACGCCGTTCGCACTAATTCATGGAAGAGAAGTTACGACAATGCTTGACGCCATGCTGCCTTACGATTGCAATGACTCAAGGACAGACGCCGCAGACTTCACTGAGCGCGCCGAAAAACCAAGGCAGCCCCCGCAGGGGCGCCTGCGCAAGTAGGCGTTTGGTGTGTAGCGACGCCACTGACCCGATCTAACGGGGGAGTTTTGACTCCCTGCCACGCCTAGCCGTGCGTGGCTTTGCCGTGTCCGGAGAAAAGGGGATCCTGGGGCTTGAGGCGACGCTAGGTGATTGGACCTTTAAGGCCCCCCGGCAGAGGCAACACACCCCTTTGGCCCTGGCTTCATGTAGATGGCACCCCCGGATTGACCCGCCTGGGGGGAATCGGCAGTCGCCTTTTCCTGTCTCCCCCTCACATCTTCGTCTTTTCTCTTACTTTAAATCTTTCCTGTCCTCTACTCTCTTCCGTTGACTTCCGTGTTTCCTCGCGGCAAGGGTTAACCCTGTGTGGCTATCCTACCTTGGATACACCATATTCGGTTATAGTGCTGGTGTACAGCAGGCGTCTGCAGGGCCTGTGCTTCCAGACCCTGCAGCGTTCCCTTGTAGTACTCCATGGTGGGTGGCTGGCACCGCTGCCGAAAAGAAATCTTTTCTTATGGCTAGTTCCTTCCCCCCACTCCCTGATCGCCCTCAGAAAAGAGGGCGCACCGATGAAGTCTTCCAGTTTTATGGTCACCAGAGAGTATCCTTTCCTCGATTTCACGTTGTCCACGCTGACACACCCGGCAAACCAGTGAGAACAATTTCACCTTGTCTTGTTTCGAAGTCTTTGACAGAAATCTTTGGCCCAGGTTATAAAGCATCGAGAACGCAAGTGGTGACCTCCTGTTGGAGCTCCGCGACCAGAAACAATATGAAAAATTGTCTAATCTAGTGAAATTTGGAGATACCAAATTAATAGTAACCCCACACCGAACAATGAACACCACCCGTGGCGTTGTCTCAGATGATGACCTGTTAGGGCTGACGGAGGCTGAACTCCTGGAGGGTTTTAGCGAACAGAATGTCATCAACGTGAAACGAATTAAGATGAGGCGTGATGGCAAAGAAATCCAGACTAAGCACCTGATACTTACTTTTAATTCAAGTGTACTGCCCGACTCCATTGAGGCTGGGTACATCAAGCTCCGAGTGAGGCCATATATACCAAACCCTCTCCGATGTTTCAAATGCCAGCGATTTGGCCACAGTTCTCAGAACTGCCGAGGCCGCCTAACTTGTGCGAAATGCAGTGCTGACGAACACACATCTGACGCCTGTGAAAACTCTCCTCACTGTGCGAATTGTAACGGGGAACATGCCGCATACTCACGGTCATGCCCAAGCTGGAAGAAAGAAAGGAAATTGTCACGATTAAGGTAACACAAAACAATTAATTTAGGGAGGCACGAAGGCAGGTGTCCTACCTTCCAGAAACCAGCTTTGCTGAAGTGGCGCATCAGGGGGCAGCGCCACGACGGCCCCCGGCGCCTGTCTGGCACACGCGTAGTGCGCCGGCAGTGACACCTTCTGCCCCCTCGGCGGTTGCAGCCAGTGCTGCTCCGCCATTGAAGAAGGACCCACCAACCTCCGGGCTGGGGGCCGCGAAGGCCTCGTCTTTAGAGGCGAGGCCCTCAAAACAAATGCAGCGCTCGCAATAGCGCGTGTCCAGCGCCTCGCAAAAGGCAATGAACACAACACCGAGCGTGAGGGCGCAGCCAGCGCCTGAGGATTGGCGCGACTCTGTCGACCGATCCAAAAAAGAAAAATCTCGTGTCACGGCCTCTGGAAAGGGTCCGTGAGCTTACTTTTCATCCTTGAGCACAGAACACAAAATACACCTAAAATAGACACACAAATACTACAGTGGAATGCCAGAGGCCTATTTAATAACCTAGATGATATCAAAGACTTGCTTAATGACTATCAGCCAAAAATGTTCTGTGTTCAAGAAACTCATTTAAAGTCGACTCATGTGAATTTCTTGAATCAATATGTGGTTTTTCGTAAAGATCGAAATGGTGGCAATTTCTCTTCTGGAGGTGTGGCCATCATTGCACAAAGAAGCGTAGCATGCCAGCACATTGTGCTACAAAGTTCTCTTGAGGTTGTGGCTGTTCGCGCTATTCTATTCAACCGTCTTATATCTATCTGCTCGATCTACATAGCCCCTGACGAACCATTCAATAAAACAGAGTTCGAAAAGCTTATTGATCAGCTTCCAGAACCATATGTGTTAATTGGAGATTTTAATGCTCACAGTTTGCACTACTGTCTGATCGTACCGACTTAAAGCCAGTACGCACCGATGATCTCACCAGAGAAGGATTGGCCACCCTGGTGCAGTATCTGGCCACCCCCTCCCGTAGGCATTCGTCAATTAACTCACGGCCCTCAGTCCCCACCAGCTACGGAGCAACTGACCACGGCGGCGGTCAGATCTGCAAAGCAGCAGAGGGTGCTAGGAATCTCTGGATACGGACAGGCCACCATTGGAACTTGAACTTAGCAACGTTTAACGTTAGAACGTTATCTAGTGAGGGAAGTCTAGCTGTATTATTCGAGGAGCTAGAAGGCATTAAATGGGATATAATAGGGCTGAGTGAGGTTAGGAGGACAGATGAGGCCTATACTGTGCTACAGAATGGGCACGTCATTTGCTATCGGGGCTTGGCAGACAGAAGAGAACTGGGAGTAGGGTTCCTAATTCACAGAAACATAGCTGGCAACATAGAGGATTACTATAGCATTAATGAAAGGGTGGTAGGCATTGTAATTAAACTGAATAAAAGATACAAAATGAAGGTAGTACAGGCTTACGCGCCTACATCCAGCCATGATGACGCTTCAGTTGAAAGCTTCTATGAAGACGTGGAATCGGCAATGAGTAAGGTGAAAACACAGTATACTATAGTAATGGGCGACTTTAAAGCAAAGGTAGGGAAGAAGCAGGCTGGAGACCAGGCAGTAGGAGATTATGGCATCGGCACTAGAAACGCCAGAGGAGAGCTACTAGTAGAATTCGCAGAACGCAATAATCTACGTATTTTGAATACCTTCTACCGAAAACAAGAAAACCGCAAGTGGACATGGAGGAGCCCTAATGGCGTAAATAATAACGAAATAGACTTTATAATGACTGCACACCCAGGAGTCGTGCAGGATGTGGAAGTGGTTGGCAAGGTAAGATGCAGTGACCATAGAATGGTACGGGCTCGAATCCGCCTAGACTTGAAGGAGGAACGACAGAAACTGATACGCAAGAAGCCAATCAATGAGCTAGCACTGAGAGGGAAAGTACAGGAATTCAGAGTGTCACTGCAGAACAGGTATTCTGCTCTTAGCGAGGAAACCAACCTTAGCGTAGATACAATGAATGATAATCTGATGAGTATCATCACGGAGTGTGCAGTGGAAGTTGGAGGCAGGGTAGCTAGACAGGACACCGGCAAGCTTTCCCAGGATACGAAGAACCTAATTAAGAAGCGTCAAATCATGAAAGTGTCAAGTACAACAGACAAAATAGAACTGGCAGAGCTTTCGAAGTTGATTAATAGACGTAAAGTATGCGATGTCAGAAGGTATAACATGGAGAGAATTGAGCACGCTCTGAAAAACGGAGGAAGCGTCAAAGCAGTGAAGAGGAAACTAGGGATAGGCAAAGGGCGGATGTATGCACTAAGGGACAAAGAAGGCAAAATAACTACCAATATGGATAGGATAGTTAAAATAGCGGAGGAGTTTTACAGAGATCTGTACAGTAGCCGAGACAACCACGACCTTAATACTATAAGAACTAGCAGTAACCCAGACGACACCCCACCGGTAATGATAGAAGAAGTCAGAAAAGCTTTAGAGAGCATGCACAGAGGCAAAGCTGCTGGTGAGGATCGGGTAACATCAGATCTGCTGAAAGATGGAGGACAGATTGTGTTAGAAAAACTAGCCACTCTATTTACGAGGTGTCTCCTGACGGGAAAAGTACCAGAGTCGTGGAAGAACGCTAACATCATCTTAATACATAAGAAAGGAGATGACAAGGACTTGAAGAATTACAGGCCGATCAGCTTGCTCTCTGTAGTATACAAGCTATTTACAAAGGTAATTGCTAGCAGAGTAAAGAAAACATTAGAATTCAATCAATCAAAGGAACAAGCAGGATTTAGAACAGGCTACTCAACAATTGACCACATTCATACTATCAATCAGGTAATAGAGAAATGCTCACAGTATAACCAACCACTATGCATAGCCTTCATAGATTACGAGAAGGCGTTTGATTCAGTAAAAATATCAGCCGTCATGCAGACACTGCGGAATCAGGGCGTAGATGAAATATATATAAACATTCTGGAAGAAATCTACAGGGGATCAACTGCTACCTTAGTGCTTCATAAAGAAAGCAACAGAATACCAATAAAGAAGGGTGTAAGGCAGGGGAACACAATCTCTCCAATGCTATTCACTGCGTGTTTACAGGACGTTTTCAGAAGCCTAGAATGGGAACAGTTAGGGATAAGAGTTGATGGAGAGTACCTCAGTAACCTGCGCTTCGCCGATGACATTGCATTGCTGAGTAACTCAGGGGATGAATTGCAACTCATGATTACGGAGTTAGACAAGGAGAGCAGAAAGGTGGGTCTTAAAATTAATCTGCAGAAAACGAAAGTAATGTACAACAACCACGGAAAGGAGCAGCGCTTTGTGATAAGTAATAGTGCACTTGAAGTTGTAAAAGACTATGTCTACTTAGGGCAGGTAATAACCGCAGAGCCTAACCACGAGATTGAAGTAACTAGAAGAATAAGAATGGGGTGGAGCACATTCGGCAGGCACTCTCAAATTATGACAAGTAGATTGCCCTTGTCCCTCAAGGGGAAGGTATATAACAGCTGTATCTTGCCGGTACTTCGCTACGGAGCAGAAAGCTGGAGACTCACAAAGAGGGTTCAACTTAAATTGAGGACGACGCAGCGAGCAATGGAAAAAAAATGGTAGGTGTAACCTTAAGAGACAAGAAGAGAGCAGAGTGGATTAGGGGACAAACGGGAGTTAAGAATATCATAGCTGCAGTAAAGAAGAGGAAATGGACATGGGCCGGGCATGTAGCACGTAGACAGGATAACCGCTGGTCAATAAGGGTCACCAACTGGATTCCCAGAGAAGGGAAGCGGAGTAGGGGGAGACAGAAGGTTAGGTGGGCAGATGAGATTAAGAAGTTTGCGGGTATAAATTGGCAACAGCAAGCACAGGACCGGGTTAACTGGCGGAACATGGGAGAGGCCTTTGTCCTGCAGTGGACGTAGACAGGCTGATGATGATGATGATGATGATGATGATGAGTTTGCTATGGGGTGATACCAAATGTGATGCGAGAGGTCGTGCAATAGAAAACTTTCTTCTCGCATCCGGAGCCTGCCTGCTCAATAAGGCAGAGCCAACATACTTCAGTACCACACACAATACATATTCATGCATAGATTTAGCCATTGGGTCACCGTCACTCCTACCTTACTTAGATTGGAAAGTTATTAATAATCCATATGGAAGTGACTATTTTCCAACTCTTTTAGCAACAAAACAACAGGATGACCGGCCGTCTTATCCCAAAAAGTGGAACTTTCATGTTGCAAACTGGGTGAAATTCAGAGAGCTATGTACACTACACCTCGAAGAGGTAGACCATTTGGAAGTAGAAGAGATGGCCAACTATATTTCGGAATATGTTCTTACGTGTGCAAAAAAGTGCATACCGCAGTCCAGGAATGATAAGGTTAACGCAAAGCCATGGTGGAATCGGGAGTGTGAAATTGCTAAAAAACGGCAAAACAAAGCATGGAGGGTTATTTCTCGCAACCCAACAGCAGAAAAATTGATAATCATTAAAAGTTGCAAAGCGAATGGCAGGCGTGTTCGCCGTATAGCCAAACGGGAAAGCTGGACACGCTATATATCCTCAATAAACACCTACACAGACGTCAGCAAGGTTTATAATAGGGTGCATAAACTTAAAGGAGAAGGCCCAAATCCCTTCCCTTTGGTGAATGACTAGGGTGACACAATAGAAGAACAGGCAAACGCTCTTGGCGTACACTTCGAGAAAATGTCAAGCTCAGAAAACTATACCACTACGTTCTTACGCCACAAAAGCATAGCTGAAAGTGTACCTCTGTGCCGGAACAAGCCTCGATCAGACGGATACAACAAACCACTAACAGTGTATGACTTGATGAAGCTCGCCCTTGATTCCTGTGGGAGTTCTGCTCCTGGTTCTGATACAATTATGAAATGATCAGAAATCTCCCTGATGAAACCCTAAACTGCCTTTTAGCTCTTTACAACAAGATTTTCAGTACCGGCAAAATACCCTCTGCTTGGAAAGAGGCAATAGTACTACCAATCCTTAAACAGGGCAAAGATCCCTCTTCGGTAAATAGTTACAGGCCTATCGCCCTCGCAAGCTGCCTACTCAAAGTGTTTGAAAAAATGATTAACCGCCGCTTGGTCTATTACTTGGAGTACAATGGCATATTGGACCCGTGCCAGTCTGGTTTCCGTACAGCTAGATCCACAACCGACAATCTTGTCCTCCTCGAGTCGTATATACGCGACGCGTTTGTACACAATCAATACTGTCTGTCTGTTTTTTTCGATCTTGAGAAGGCATATGATACTGCCTGGCGATATGGAATCTTGCAAGATCTACTGTCTTTCGGAATATGTGGCAGGTTGTTTACCATCTTAAAAGATTAGCTGTCTGAAAGGAAGTTCTGTGTAAGAATAGGTACTGTGTTATCGCGCACATTTCTTCAAGAAAATGGAGTGCCGCAGGGAGGAGTATTAAGCTGCACACAATTTATAGTTAAAATGAACTCTCTTCGCTCTGTTATTCCACCTGCAATATCGTACTCTCTATACGTAGAAGACATTCAAATTAGTTTCAAATCGTGTAACTTGACTGTATGCGAACGCCAGATATAGTTAGGTGTTAATCGACTTGCAAAATGGGCTGACGAGAATGGTTTTAAGTTTAACACTGACAAGACTACTAGTGTGCTGTTCTCGAGACGACGAGGTGTGCATCCTGACCCCTGGATACTAATGAATGGACAAAACATAGTCATCACGAAAGAACAAAAATTCCTCGGTGTAATTTTCGATTCCAAACTCACCTTCATCTAGCACATAAAACAGCTGAAGTTAAAATGTCTCAAGACCATGAACCTTTTAAAGATTTTATCGCATCAGTCGTGGGGGACAGACAGGCACTGTCTCATATCTCTGTTTCGAAGCCTGGTTCTGTCACGCATAGACTATGGATGCATAGTATATCAGTCAGCTTCAAGGACAGCACTGAAAATGTTGGACCCTGTATACCACCTAGGTATCCGTCTGGCACTTGGTGCCTTCCGTACCAGCCCTATTCAAAGCCTTTATGCAGAGTCAGATCAGTGGCCACTAGACTATCAGCGCACGTATCTAGGAGTCAACTATGCAGTTAAGATTATGTCTCTGAAGCAGCACCTATGTAAAACACTTATGAACGATGTGTCTACTACCCAGTTATACCTAAACCGTCCTTATATCGCCCCACCGTTTTCATTGGCATTAAGACCTGCAGTAGAAAAACTTGCAATTTTCTTCAATGACTTGGCGGAAAGTGACCATGTCGAACACATCCCTCCCTGGCAGCAATGTCCAGTCACTTGTGACTGGTCTTTCAAAGACATCATAAAGGAAAATTGTCCAAGTGCACTTATTGAGCAACATTTCTTGGCCCTTGAACACAAATATCGTTCAACCGCATTCATCTCTGATGGCTCAAAATCTCAAACATCTGTATCTTGTGCAGCCTATGGACAAAAGTTCTCGGACACCAGAACTATGCATACACATACCAGCATTTTCACAGCGGAAGCCTATGGTATCCTGCTTATTATACAACACATTAAACAACACAATATACAAAAGTCTATAGTATACACAGATTATTTAAGTGTTGTCAGGGCCCTGTCTTGTGGCAAGTACAGCAAGAACCGTACTTTCAAGAAGCTCCTTAACGAAATCTATGCAGCCTACAACTTAAAACTTTCTATTGTTATTTGCTGGGTTCCAGGTCATTCTGGAATTGCGGTCAATGAAATAGTGGACAAGAATGCACGAGAAGCCGCTGGTCGGCAAACCACAGATATAACCTCTGTTCCGGGTGTAGATCTAAAATACGTTGTACGTAGAGGTCTACGCAACCACTGGCAAGCTGAATGGGACAGAGAAGTCGACAACAAACTCCACCTTGTAAAACCCCAGCTGAGGAAAGTTATTCCCCAAAAAGTCAACAGGTTCGCTGAAGTCACTCTAACACGGCTCAGAATAGGCCACACTTATGCCACACATAAACACCTTTTGACAGGCACTGATCGCCCCGCCACGGTGGTCTAGTGGCTAAGGTACTCGGCTGCTCACCCGCATGGCGCGAGTTCGAATCCCGGCTGCGGCGGCTGCATTTCTGATGGAGGCGGAAATGTTGTAGGCCCGTGTGCTCAGATTTGGGTGCACGTTAAAGAACCCCAGGTGGTCTAAATTTTCGGAGCCCACCACTACGGCGTCTCTCATAATCATATAGTGGTTTTCGGACGTTTAACCCAACATATCAATCAATCAACAGGCACTGATCCACCTACATGTATACACTGTGGAGAGAGTCTAACCGTTGTGCATGTTCTCATACAATGTCCTGTGCTTGACCAAGCATGACTGACCCATTTCAGGGAGCTCTATCGACATCATATCCCACTTCATCTAGCGCTGTTTTTATCACTTGATGCAGTGGATGACCTTAAGAGACTTCTTCATTATCTTGCGAAAGTGAAATTTTTAACAATGATATCATTCCATCCTAGGCACCAGCTGCGCCTCAAGTGTGAGGTACTGCCTGGTGCAAAAAAAGTATGTCTTAGCCTTCGCAGTTCTTGCTCAGGCAAGGACTTCAGCTGCGAGGGTCTTGGGCCTTGCAGACTAATTTATCAGCACATATTTCAGCCAACAAAATGAAGGTTTTAGCAAAGTGACATTCCTTTTTAAACAAAGTGACATTCTTTTAAATATACTGCATTTTAAATGGTTCGTAGATATTTGTTTTAATATTTATTCATGTTTTAATCATTTTTTTTAATTTTTAAACTAATACCCGAATTGAAACAACACTTGTACTGGCGCTCTTTGCCCTTAGATGCCCTTGCGCCAATAAAACTTAACGTAATAATAATAATAAAGAAGCAAGGCAGCTTGCCGGCGTCAGAATAATGAACCAGCAGCAACTTGACGCCCAACGGTACAACCTTCGCCACGAATTCGTCAATTAATAAACCAGGAGATAGAGTCTGGGTTTGGTTTCCTGTACGACGACGAGGCCTCTCAGAGAAACTTCTACGCCGATACTTCGGACCCTACAAGGTTCTGCGCCGTCTTAGCAACGTGACGTACGAAGTCGTGCCCGACGCCTCCTCCTCTTCCAAACGTCGCCAGACTCTGCCTGGGACACTGCACGTGGTCCGCATGAAACTTTACCACTCTCAGTGATGTAAACACTCGATGGCCGCATCTCTACCTGTTGAGCATCGAGACGATGCTCACTCTGGCGGGAGGGTAATGCCGCGTGCATAGCTGCAATTAGCGGCGAGATAGCGACAACAACGGAGAACGCGGATTTGCTCGAGAGGCGCAGCGCAGCAGAGTGAAGAATACGACGATCTTAGCGGCCTTCTCTGAGAGCGTCTCTACAAGTCCCACTGTGCGTGCTTTTAAATAAACACCCTGTAATTTATAAACCGCAACATCCTGATCTCTTATCTCCGCTGCTCGGTTAAATACCTTCCGCGCGCGATTCCAGAAAATTCTCATCATTTCGTCGGTGCGATGCGCAGCGAAGGCTGGGGGAAAGAGCGAGACGGTACGAGGGCCGTCCGCGACGGATGACTCAACCCGGCATCACCACGCCCCTTTCCATCTAGAAATTTCGAGGGCTTGCTCGGCCGCCGGTGTGGGGTGAGGAGGTTCGTCGGCGAACCTACGCTTCCGAGGGGAGAGGGACGCGTGCCCGGGGAATCTTTGGATGCTTGTTTTCTCTTCTTTTTTTTCATTGTTGACCTCACGGCGTCACTCCTGCGTTTCGTCGCAAGAATTTGGCGGCGTGCCCTTTTTTGAGCGCTCGTTTTGTGACACCTGTAGGCACAAAATGTCACACTGCAGTTTCCTAGCTGTTCTAACCACTGACCTTTGTTTCTGTGGGATGCGCAGGCCCCGAACGTTTCATGTAACTATCTCTAGAGACATTTATGTTTGTTTATCATGACATGACAATTTTTTTCCTTTCTGCACCTTAATGCATGTCGCTAAATATTCCAGGAACCAAATGAACACTAGATTATGGAATGGCTAAATGGTACAAAACACACAACGGCTGAACTGTATGGACAGCCACGTGAAGCAAAAGGCTGTAAAGCGGCAAGTGTCACACTCACAGTTTACAATAGGCCCTCGTCAGCACTTGGTAGGATGGGACTAGATTCACTCCTTGTGGGGCCATCGTGCATGAGATACCGGTATGCTGGAGAGGATACCCTATCCACGGAATAAAGCAAGACATGACACTTAAGGCACTCAAGGGTTTGGGCAATGTACCACTTTGCTATATGGCTGCCCGACTATGGACAGAGACAAATAGCGCATATTGCGCTCACACATCACTATCAAGTGTCTCCCTTGAGACAAAAAAAAACACGCTTCATGTGCCAAGTGTCGACAACTCGCCCATTCCATCACTACTACCGTGATGCTAATCTGGTGGTGCACTCGAATGATTAAAATGCAATTACCACTGGGAAATGTGGAATCGGCCAACTCCCTGTCGTCACCACCTAAATGGCAGGTGACCGTTTCGGCTCCAAGAACGTAAAATGCATGACATAATCGCACTCATTTGACAGAGTAATGGTTCAACAAGTTGAGTGCACGACCGTACAAATAGCTAGGCTTGACCCGATGTCACAACGATAGAAAAAGGAAAAAAATTAAAACACCCATACGGCACGGACGAGTATCTAGGCAAACACCTGTACCACGTTAGACAACCTAGTAACAACACTCCCCGGTCGTGTGCCTACAGCACATATTTCCGGACGGGAGGCCGCATGAAGACCGTTGCGCTGACATCCGACTACAAGGAAACATGCCCAAAGGCGTTGAAATACAAAATTGCAAGAAATACATTGCTTGTCTCAAGAAGACAGGTGCAGACGCACTAGGTGCAGAGTAAGCCGATAGGAACTTAGGCACGGCAATAAACCGACAGGAAAGCGGCACACTCACGACACCGACGATGAGGTACCTTTTTGGGCATCTAAACTCCCAAAGACGAGCAAGGAAGAGAAAGAAAAAAAGGCGGGGGGGGGGGGGAAGCTTGGCACATGTCCACAGACAGCAAGTTAGAATCCAAAACTGTTACGGCGCGCTTATTAGCAATAGGCATTGCGCAAGCCAACATGACTGTCAAAAAAGAAACTAAAAAAAATTCCGTCCATATGGCACGGACGGGTATCTAGGCAAACAGCCGTGCCCCTTTGAACTGTCGAGTAAATAGCAACACTTCCCGGCCGTGCACCTACAGCACACATTATCAGACGGAACTTTGGCGGCGATAAGCCGACAGGGAAGCGGCACACTGGCGACACGAACAGTGAAGTACATTTTTTCCCTTCTTGCGTCTAAAATGCTGAAGACCAGCAAAAAAAGGCGGGGGGGCGTAGTCCAACACATGTTAACCAACGACTTTTCAAAGGCAAGAAAGTCACAGACTGAAGGAGCAAAGAAAAAAAAGAAAAAACCTTGCGTGACAGTGATGTCACAGTTTCAGGCACTACTGGTAACACAATTCGGGGGATGCTCGGTCAGTTTTTCGGCGCCTCGCTCATGAGGGCAGCTCTGGCAGCACGTAACGGTGGGGAAGTCATGGAATGGACCCACCTATCAGTATAAATTGCTGTCTGTGTCGACGTCGCCCGTCGCCGACTGCTGGCTTGAGCG
The DNA here is from genome assembly GCF_043290135.1 of Rhipicephalus microplus. Lineage (NCBI taxonomy): Eukaryota > Metazoa > Arthropoda > Arachnida > Ixodida > Ixodidae > Rhipicephalus > Rhipicephalus microplus. The sequence continues at coordinate 208,190,560 of NC_134702.1, forward strand.
TTGCTTTGACTTCACCTCCTCGTGTTCGCTTTCCGGAGTGCTGTCTCTCCGGCACCCTGCGACGTCACGTCTCGCCTTCTTGGTGCTGCGTTGAGTACGCTTCTCGTCGGTCTGTGTGTGAGCGGCCGGGTCCGAGTGCCTGGGCGACAGGGAAAGGATGCTACCGCGGGCAGCCTCGGGGTCGCGACTCCGGCTATTCCGCCCGCGGCCGACACCTGCCGGCATCGAGAAAGCTTCCTGTGGAGTGCGGTTCAGAGGTTCGGGTGTCGCTGCCCGCTCGTCGATGACGAGCTCTCCGGCTTATAACTCGTCTGACGATGCTGCTCCTGTCTGCCCCTTCAGCTCGTCCACCGCCATCTTCCCCTCTCGGTTCGGCTTCATCCTTACGGCGCCATGTTGGCTTTCCTCCCAGCCACGCCGTTGCGACGCACCGCCATGTTGCGGTGCAAGTTTGGACGACTGTTGCCGCCGGCTGGGACTGGACGGTTCGGTGCGCTTGGGCGCGCCTTCTCCTGATGCCTTCTTGGACATTTGCTGTTCGGCGGGGCTGCTGGGGGTCTTGCCAACTGTGGACTGCAGGACCTCGCCGTGCCGCACGTCGTCGTCATCCCCTTTTTTGTTCCACCACTCGCTGCGTGTTGCGGCGCTGGTTACTTGCTCGGTCCTTGCCTTGAGGCTAAGCCTCCGCCCTCCCTGTGGCCCTTTGCGCGCCGCGAGGCGGTCCTCCTGTTTGTCTTTCCCGTCACAGCGACCTCGTTCGAGGCAGCTCCCCCCAACGGCCATTTCCTCGACGCTAACCCAACTGACAGCACTGGCTGCGTCGTCCTCCGTCTCGTCGTCGCCGCTCGCGCTTCTTGCACTGTATTCTGCTCGCTTCTCTCCCTCGCCGCTGTCTGCGACCCTCTCTGCTTCGGCGCCGGCAGCGTAGCTGGGCGTTGCCGGCAAAACTTGGCTGCAGGAGAGGCTGCAAGCAAAACTGCTTGCAGCCTCTCCTGCATCGTAATGGACGCCTCTTGCGCCTGCGTTTTTTCGGGGATATGCTATTCCGGGCCGTCCTCTGCATTGTTAGGTTTCGGGCTCTTTGCCGGACGCAGGGTGGTTAGCCTCCGCATCGGCTGCTCGGTAGCTGACACCATGGAGAGTGTCGGGAACTCGTCCACTTCCATGGCTGCCGCCATACTGTATGTCTTCCTTGCGGTGCAGTCGACGCTCGCATGGGCGCCGCCGCAACGTCGACACGCTTCGGTGCAATGTCCGTGCGGTGTCCAAAGACTCCGCATCTTGCGCAGTGGGGGGTGTCGCACTGGGCCCTGAAGTGGCCCTCCTGGTTACAACGGCGGCAGAGGCGTCTCACGCCGCGGTATTCAAAGGCGGCCCTATGGCCGCCAACTCAAGCGAAATTTGGCAGCATGTTTTCCGGCCGCATGTCCATTTTAATGTACTTTGTTCCGGTGTGGATACTTGGACGATCCTTGTAGCGTGCCTCCTCAATTCTTAGTGTGGTTGCCTAGGACTTCAGGCCTGTCACGACCTCATTGTCTGGCACGTATCAGGGCAAGTAGGGGCAGGTGATGCTTGCGACTTGCCGTGCTACTGGTACGAGTGGGACTGCTCTGGTTCCGAGGCGGGGACCGCCGCATTCAAGTAGGACCTGTACTGCTCGGGTCGAATTGACCCCGACTTGAAAATCGAAGCCGCCGTGATGTTGTACACTGTAAATTTCTTGGAGTCCGTCCAGGGTTTCCAGGGCGTCGATGACCTCGTCCACCGACATTCCCGGTGGCGTCCGGACATTGAAGAAGTTTTTCTTAGGAGGGGGCATGGTGACGACCCGCGTGCCGCCCACGCGCGGGTATTTGCTCGGTAGACGGAGGTTCCGGCGGCCGGGAGAGCTGCGAGTAATAGGCGAAAGATTAATTCGAAAAAACCTCAGGTAAGGCCTCAGCGATGATCGAGAAAAAGCCATGCCGGCACATCGCACCATGTCTGACAACACGAGAAAGTCAAGCTTCGACTTATGTCATTTGCTGAAATTCAACCCTGTACGTTTTATCAATATAAACGAACACACGTGCATGTGTTATTTGCAGCAATGGAAGCAGACCTTTTAATACATGTGAGACAATTTCTGTTTTATTCTGGTGAAAACTGCAAAAGCCGTGCGTCTCCCTATATGTGTAGAACGTTCCGAAGTCTCCTATCGAAAGCGTGGTCAGGCGCTGTGGTGCTGCCCTCAACTGTACTTCCAGGTGACTAGAAAGCGCACTTGATTCATTCTGCCACCAAGTGACAGTGCCAGAAGTAGCCAAACAAAATTTTAAAAAAGAAAAAAAGAAAACATTGAACAATATTTTTTATTTCAAAGTACCAGACTTCAACATCACTATTTAAAGGGAAAACAAAGATAAATGTAGTGGTTAGTTAACAAAGTATTACGGCTAGGTGGCGTTAGCCGCCGCCGCGCGATCTAAAGGCTAGAGCCACATCCGTCCATCCATCCATCCATCCACAAACAAATGTGTGCGTTTAGTATTCATGTTGAGTTGCAGAAACGGTGCGTAGCAGTGTTTTAAAGGAGCACTGACATCAAATGCGAGATGTGCCCATCGTTCGATCGACTGGTATGCATAGGTCTTCTTGGCCAACTTTGAACGGCATTCGTCACGTGGGACTTATATTAATTTGATGTCAAACATCGCAGAAAAGCAAAGGAGAAGAAAATAAAAGATAGACTGCCCTGCGACATCGACATTAGTGGTACGTGTTTGGTGTGATACATTCCACAAATATGTCTCTGATGGACGATACGATAGTAGCGATGACGAGAACGATCCGAGAGTTCTTATCGTGGCGCCGACTGGCACCGAAGCACAGAAATGCACTCGCTCGTTGCGTCTGGTGTTCGTCGCACAGAATTGAATGACTCGAAATGATAACGAAAGAAAAGATCATTATTTAACGTGTGCTTCTCGGTCAGCATGTGTGGGAATCGTGAGCTGCAGTCGTCTCGTTCGAGGCACAGAAAAAGCGAAATGAGGGTGTCTTTTCATATCACATATGTGTTGCACGCCACTACGTCCACAAGCTATCGAAAGTGGAACAGCGTATAGCCAGATATCAACGCTAACAAGTAACATGCAGGTATCGTTTAATTTTAGTTCATCTGTAGACTTTGCGTCCTCGTTAAAATGGTATAATACCGTGTAACCACGAGAGATATGCGGGACCATCTGGAGGCGCAAAAAAGAACCTGGTAAGCAGGAAACGCATTCAATTTCTCCGCTGATAACTTTCGTGATAGTTATATTGCATTGACAACTCTGAGTATACATGAATGCTTTGCCCGCCAAAACACAAATATAGCTGAGACACACGAGCGAACATGGCTGAAGCCTGCATCCTCAGGCACCTCTGCAGTGCTGCTTCAAACTGCATCTATTTCAGAATCACTGCTCTGCAAAAGGTCGATCGAAGCAAACATAAATGGCGACGTCGCGAATTGCGGAGATTCCAAGCTCCTGACTACCGTATTGAACCTGATTCGACACTTTGTACGGTGACGACAGCAATGCAGGTGACAAGGCATGACTGATATATCCACCTAGCACACGAAAAGTTTGCGGAGCACCTGAGCCCGATGTCATTCTTTGCTGAGGACAAGTGGTCAGCTGTGGCGTGATCTGGTGGTGACCGCGAGGTATGACAATAGTGTACTAGAATATTCTAGTACACTGTAGTAGCACTTTAGTAGGGTGGCTAGAATGGGGAGGTATGAAAAGCAGCCGCCGAAACCAGTCCCTAAAACGCGCCGATGCCGCTTGGGGCGCTGCATGCCCCGGCGCGGGTGCATGCAGCGCCCCAAGCGATAGAAGCGCCCCAAGGATAGAAGGCGGGCTGTCAAGGTGGGCAGACGTGTTTTTTGGGCGCTCCGGATCAACTGCGCAGATAAATGTTTTGCATGTTTTGAGCTTGTCTTTATGATTATAAGGCAGCGGTTGAAATCTTCGGAGCACTTATTTTATGGTACGGCTTTTTCGGGGCCCAGTCACCAGGTATTTATTAGTTAGTGCGGGTGTGTGTTTGAATTTCTTTGTTGTTTTTTTTTTCTTTTGCCACCCTGTGGGGGAGGTACGCGTACATTGAACACGCAATTTTTTGTAGTAGAGCTTAGACTTTCTTTTTTTTCGTATTGTAGGCTCGAGTTTAGTAATTATCGAGTATAGGCACAATTGGTATCAGAAAGGCATGGTTAAAAAGATGGTAAATTGTTCAGGATGTGGATTGGGTTTGAAAGTGGACCCAAGCGTAGAAGCGGATGGAGAAGAGGCTGACGCGAAGTGTAGGCAATGTGAGGTCAAGGAAAAAATGGAGAAAATGATGGTTGCCCAGAGTGAACTGCTGATGAGAATCGCCGAGCTCGAGACTGCGTTGGCGACAGAGCAAGAGAGAACGAGGGCAATGGGAGAAAGACTGAAGTCCGCCGAGGAAGCGCTAGCGAAGCGAAACAATGAAGCGACCTACCGAGAGAACAGTAGGGAACCGGCAACCAGAACGGTGGAGAAGGAAACGCAAGCAAGTTTGGAAAAACAGGTTTAGCCGGTTCAACTGTCGCAAGGCCCAGATTCAGCGAGGTAGTGGTGGGGCAGGGAGGGAACAAAGCAGCCGGCGTCACAGGTGCAAGTAGCCCCCAGGTGCAGAACGCTCCAGCTGAAAAGTCACAGCATGTGATAATCGCCGGGGACTCGAATATAAATCGATGCACAGAAGCCCTCAAAGAGAGGGTAAAAGGTGACAAGAGGGTTGCAGTAGGGGCGTTCCGAGGACGCAAGCTGGAAGCAGTCATGAGGCAAGCGAGCGCAAAGCTCAAAACGACAGCTGATAGACGAAACCTCATGATAACTTCAGGCGGTTTAAACGATGTCTTAGATGAAGATTCAGCAGGACTAGCAGCCACACTGGCGAAAGGCGTCGATGACATGCGCACCACTTCTTCTGAGGTACAGGTATGCATATGCACGATACCGGAGGTACCGGTGCGTGATAGCAACCTGCAAAGAGTGGTGGTCAACGCAAACCAAGAGATATGGCGGATGAGTTGAGAGAAAGGCTTTGAGGTGGTGGAAATAAACAGAGAGGTGCATAGGTGGGGGGGTTTTCAACGAGACAGAATTCACTTCGATGGGCGGCTAGGTCATGAGGTGGGTTGGCGACTTGCAGGACGCGCAGTAGCTTCTCGGGGGGGGGGAGGGCAAACGAGCCCTTCGGAATGCAGGATAGCTAGTAACGAGGAAAACAACCAGGGAGACTCTCCGACAGGTAGTATGGACAGATACGATTCCAAAGTGGCACCAATATCTAAGATAGGTAGAGTCCGGTGCTGTGTTGGGGGCTGGCTGGTCCCGACGAAGCAGAAGAAGAAGAAGAAGAAGGCCGGCGGAGACGTACGCGGCCGGCGGGGGCACCGACCAGTCCGAACACGCGGGTTGGCGCGACGCGCCGAAAGAAAAGCACACAACCGCACTCCACGGTTACCTAACACACACTGGTTTTATTTTACAGTCGCCTTGCATTCCCGGATGCCAGAGCGGCACCCCCTGGCATCCTCACATGTCAAATCTAAACCGAAACCCCAGAACACAACAACCATCCCCTCCTCGAAAAAAGCACACCTATACACTGTTTATATTTATACATAATCAATACAAAAGTATATACAAGGTATGAACGTCAGAACATATGAAATTCAAAACACGGCACACCGAACTCACACACTACAAGTCCTGAAAATGCATTGACAACAAAAAAATGTACACAACTGTTCGGAACAAGAGTTCTACGTCACGTAGTCTTCGAACCGACGCGGCTTCTGCCGCTTCCGCTTAGGGCGGGCCCTTTTGGGTGTCGAATCGGGTGTCTCTGTACCGTGGTCACTTCTGCTCTGATGTGACACATCAAGAGCAGTGGAAGATTGTGAAGGCTCTGAATGAGCGTTAAAATTTGCGGTCTCATCAGAGCTCGCAGCATGAGCTTTGGAAGAATTTTGTGGACCGGAGTCCGGTTCAACGGTATCAGCCGTATTTGAAGGTTCGAAGTGAACAGTATGACTTGGTATACTTGAACCAGCGACACCGACTGGTAACTCCTCCCCCCTTGAAGAAATGCCTGCACATGGAGGCCACAGGTAATAATCTGATGCGTAGTTGAAAGGCGTGGACGGAACGTGATGAGGAAGACTTTTAGGTGTTGAAGGCGAATCCGTATGAAAAATAACAAGGCGCGAAGCATTCCAGATGTTACCATCACTTAAGCGAAAAGAAGTAGGGCTAGCCTGGCCCAAGACTTTGTAAGGACCGCGATACTTGGGCCGCTTGCCTGGCACACGAACCTTGACTAAATCGCCAGTGCGAACTTGGGACTGCCTTGCACCTCGACGGGTGTCGACATACTTTTTCATTGCTTGTTGCCGAGAAAAAACCCTGGTATGAATTTGATCAGGAGAAGACACTGCTATGTTACGAGGCAAAGAGACTATGTCGAGAGCAACTCGCGGTTGCCTACCGTGGAGAAGTTGAGCAGGAGACACTCCAGTGGTGCCTTGTGGTGTGAACCTGTACGAAGCTAAACATTCCGTCAAGACTTGCTTGAGGGGACGGTGCTCTAATTGGGCGATCTGGATATGTTCCTTCAAAACGCGATTAAAGCGCTCGATTTGCACATTTGATTGGGGATAGAAAACAGATGACCTCAAGTGCTGAATTCCTCGTTGTGAAAGAAAAGCCTCGAATTGTTGGGACTGAAACTGTGGACCATTGTCCGTAACTATGGCATCAGGAAAACCTTCCCGGCTGAAGATTGAAGACAGAAATTCAATGATGACCTCAGAAGTAACCGTATGTGTGAAACAAATTTCTGGCCATTTGGAATGGTAGTCGATGAGAGAAACAATGAACCGGGCATTTTGCGGAACATTATGCAAAGGACCGATGATGTCCATGCCGAGTTTCTGCCAAGGCCGATCAGGCCACTGGACTGGCTGCAACGGAGAAAATGCAGGTTTGGCAGACTTGTCAGCTGCCTGACATATATGGCAGTTGTAAACTGCATGCTCGACCTGCTTATCTAAGGCTGGCCACCAGTACCTGTCTCTGAGATTCTGTTTGGTGCGGACAATGCCAGGATGGGCCTCATGGGCAAGCTGTATCAGCTTGTTACGAAAAGAAGCAGGGGGAATCACGCGTTCATCGCGGAAAAGCAAGTCCTCGACACAAGACAGTTCCTGTCGGACTGCGAAGTAAGGCAAGAATTCAGAACCAAGAGCACCTTTGGAAGGCCATCCTTCACGTAAATATTTGAGAACTTGAGACAAAGTGAAATCTGCAGCTGTAGCTGCCTGAAGCTCAGCTTTAGTAATGCAGGAAGTAACTAATGAAACAACTTCCTCATCCCGCTCTTCAGTAACCGGTATCTGAAGAGGAAGGCGCGACAGTGCATCAGCAACCACGTTATTATAACCCTTACAATATTGAACACTGAAATTATAATACATGAGTTTGGCACACCAACGGGAAATGCGAATGGGGCGGCGGCCTTCGGATCCTGCAGAAAGAAGAGCAACTAGTGCTTGGTGATCTGTACGTAATGTGAAGTGCCGGCCCCACAGGTAAACATGCCATTTCTCACAGGCAAAAAGACAAGCGAGAGCTTCACGCTCTCCTACTGAATATCTGCGTTCAGCAGGGGTCAATGTACGAGATGCAAAAGCAATAGTAATCAGCTGATCATCTCTGAGTTGTCGAAACACTGCTCCCAGTCCAACATCGGACGCATCCGTCGTGATGACGATGGGAAGCTTCTCATTGAAAATACTAACAGCTGGCTTTGAGGCCAGTATTGACTTGACTCGATTGAAGCTCTGCTCAGCTTCAGCTGACCAGTTAAAAGGCTGTGCTTGACGAAGTAGAGTACGCAGTGGTTCAACAACATCAGCATAATGGGGAACAAACTTGGCATAATAACCCACAAGACCCAAAAAAGATTGCAAGGTTTTAACATCAGTAGGCCGTGGGGCATTGACAATGGCCTGAACTTTAGATTCAACAGGTGTCAAGCCGCGGGAACTGACATTATGTCCTAGAAATTGTAACTCATTCACAGAAAAAATGCACTTGTTATTAAGTTTCATACCACATTCACTGATGCGGTTGAGAACAGTATGCAAATTAGCATCATGCTCTTCGCGAGTACGTCCCCACACTAAAATGTCATCCAAGTAACAAAGGGCGCCCTTACAACCCTTAAGAACAATTTACATCATTTTCTGAAACACTGCAGGGGCAGATGCAAGCCCGAAACACACGCGGCGAAACCGAAACAAGCCTTCGTGCGATACAAATGTGGTCAAGTCTCTACTGCACTCAGAAAGTTCCACTTGGTGATAAGCGGACGCGAGGTCCAGCTTGGAGAAACATACTGCTCCGGAGAGCTGATGAAGCAGTTCTTCAATGTGAGGAAGTGGAAATCCATCTACGACGATTGCCTTGTTTGGTTCTCGTAAGTCGACGCATAGTCGAAGGGATCCATCTTTTTTCTTGACGACGACCAGTGGAGAAACCCATTCGGAAGCAGAGACAGGCTCGATGATTCCGCTGGCTTGAAGGCGAGACAGTTCCGCAGAGACTTGCTCACGGAGAAGAAAAGGAATGCGGCGCAGCTTGGCACGCACAGGGCACACACCTGGTCGACGCATCACTTTATGCACAAAACCGCGCACACAACCCAGTTCACGGGTAAACAGGTGGTGGAATTCAGAAGGCGCGTTCGCCGGAAGATCATCTTGGACGTCGACTTGAGCACACGTCATAGACGCACCAATGATGTTGATGGACAAAGCCCTGATTGCATCACGTCCCAAAAGCGAGCTGCCATTGGCTGTTACATAAAAAGTAATGGAAGCAGTGCGACTGTGATAGGAAACCTGAGCTGTAAATTGACCTAAATTATCGATCGTTTCCTTGGAATATGTTTGTAGAACGACGTTTGAAGGTAAAAGCCGAATGTTGGAAAAATGACTATGGAAGTCAGCGGCACTGATTAAAGAGACTGAGGCACCAGTGTCCACGAGAAATGACAAGGGCACATGGCCCACTGAAACTATGATGCTGGGCTCGGGCGTAGTGTGGAGGCCATCCACATTTAAAACAGTGACTGTATTGGTTTGTGCAGTGCTCGAAGGAGCGGACGAAGAAACTGGTTCTGGAAGATTTGCTGGGCGGGAATTGCATACGGACTGAAAATGTCCGATTTTTCCGCACGCAAGACAAGTGCGGTTTCTCGCGGGACACTGCGCAAAATTGGCTAAATGCCGAGCCGATCCACAACGAAAGCAATGCGTGGTTGCGCTTGGAGAAGAAAATTGCGAACGCGAATTAGGAGCTCGGTGCTGTTCCTGAAAACCCGAATTTGGCGGAGTGGGGTCGCCATATTGTCGGCTTCCTCGCCCCCGCGACGCAGAGAGGTCGCCATGTTGACCGCCACGGAAGGACTGTGCAGGCGAGCGTCCATGTTGGCCGCCGCGCCGAGACGAAGGTGAAGGGCCGCCATGTTGACGCGTCCCGTGAAACGAGCCGCTGCCTTGGCCCCCCGCAGCAGAAAGTTGCTGCACTGAATGCGGAGCGAATTGCTCCAAATGGGAGCGAATAAGCTCGTCCTCTCGCGCAATCGAGAGGGCTTCAGATAATGAAATCGAGGAGCCCTTCTGAAGCATGCGGCAGCGGACGTTTTGCGAGGCTACCCCGGTGAAAAGCTGATGGCGGATCATATCGTCCTCGAGCGCGCCGAAGCCGCAAGACGCGGCGAGCGTTCGAAGAGAAGTAATGAACTCGGCGACTGGCTCACCAGGCAATTGTCGCCTTTCTTGGAATTTGACGCGTGCGAGATAATCGCACGAGACATCTTTAAAATGCTCATCGAAAAGAGCGACTGAAGTCTTGAAGGCATCGCCCGACGCTGGCGTCGGCGACGCGTTGGTGGCTTCCAAAGTATAGAAAAGCTTTAACCCGGCAGGGCCCAACGCGTTGAGCAGCAGGGCCTTGCGACGCTCGGGCTTGCTGGCGTCCTCCGCGACCGCGTCTGCGTAAGCCTGAAATACCAACTTCCAGTCCGCCCACGGAAGTGGCGGGTCTCCGGGCGAATGAAGAAATAGCGGAGGTGGAATAGGAGACGCCATTTCAAGCAAGAAGAATGAAGAGGTGCAGATGAGAAGAAAATGACGCCAGTACACTGTTTGAAGATGAAGGCAGAGGCGGCGTAGCTGAATGAAGAAATGAAGCGACGCAGCACGCAGTAGCCACCTTGCAGGGAATAAAGAGCGTCTAGGGTTAGCCGGGTAGGTCCATTAGAAGCAAGAAAAAGAACACGGAGAACGAAACGGGTTCTTACATGTCCTCGTCGCCATTGCTGCGTTGGGGGCTGGCTGGTCCTGACGAAGCAGAAGAAGAAGAAGAAGGCCGGCGGAGACGTACGCGGCCGGCGGGGGCACCGACCAGTCCGAACACGCGGGTTGGCGCGACGCGCCGAAAGAAAAGCACACAACCGCACTCCACGGTTACCTAACACACACTGGTTTTATTTTACAGTCGCCTTGCATTCCCGGATGCCAGAGCGGCGCCCCCTGGCATCCTCACATGTCAAATCTAAACCGAAACCCCAGAACACAACATCCGGGGCATAAATAGACGTAGCCACGAGCGCCGAGCCAATTCAGACATAGGGTATATTAACATGCAGGGTGGTAGGAACAGGCTGAAGTGGGAAGAAATTGAAGAACAGCTAAGGGAAGAGAGGCCGATGGCATACGGTTTTGTAGAAACACATCTCAGGGACATGGAACAACCTCCGAACAATCCGGACTACGCGTGGGAATATTGTAATAGAACAGAAAGCAGCAGAAAGGGGGGTGGTATTGGGGCATTCATTCATAAAAATACAGACTGGCAAAGGGTCAAGCAGGAGTGCACGGAACACTTATGGCTAAAAGGGAAAGTGGCAGGTCAAATGACACTCCTTGGTTTCGTGTACTTGTGGACGGGAGCAAAGGCCAGAGAGGAAAACCAGGCAATGGTAGAGTGTATATCAAAGGACATTCAGGAGTTAGGAAGAGAGTGCGAGATAATTATACTAGGAGACATGAATGTGCACATAGAAGATATAGATGGGTATACCGACCCGACAGGCAAAATGATCATGGATATGTGTGAAAGGCTTGATTTGATCATTTGCAACAGTACCGAGAAGTGTGAAGGGCAATTAATATGGGAGGTAGGAAGGCTTCAGTCGACGATAGATTATGCACTGATGTCACATAGGATGTATGATAACCTCAAGGGAATGCACATAGATGAAGGTGGCTCCAGAAGTCTGGGTAGCGATCACAAACGTATCAAGCTAAGTTTTGGAAGAGCAGTGAAAGTGGGAAGGAGACAAGATGAGCAACTACAGGAAATTTTTTATTCATAAAGGCAAATTGAAATAGCCACTAAACAAATTGAGAAAGTAATCACGAAGGGTAATAAGACAGTGTGGACATACACGAATCTAATTAGACTCTTTGAGCTAGAGCTTGCTAAGACGCGTGACAAGTCACCCCGGAAAAGAAGAGACAAACCCAAAAGTTGGTGGGATGAGGAAGTTAAGAGAGCCATAGAAAAACGTCAGGAAGCCTCTAGGGAACACAGACATGCTAAGCAGCGGGGTGAACCGACAGATGATGTTGAAACAAAATGGGCAACCTTTCTAAGCTGTAGAAGGAATGCATCCCTTCTGATCAATAAAAAGATTAGAAGGAAGGGAGCTCAGTGGCTGGCAGAAGTACATAAAAAAGATAGAAAGGCACCTGCGAAATTTTGGAACCATCTAAACTCCCTATGAAATTAGACGAGCCTAGAGCAGAGTTTTATAACTACAGCCCAAGGTGCTAGGCTAGAAGGGGACGAAGCTATTGAATATATAAGAACAAGGGTCACAGAAAAACTTCAACAAAGAAGTACTTTATGCACCACAATAGACAAGGACGAATCAAGTGGTGCAATGGCTTCATTTTCACAACAAGAGTGGGAAAGGGCTGAGAAAAGGGTTCCTAGTAGTACATCAACAGGCCCAGATGGCATTCCAATTAGGCTGATAAAGACATTAGGTCCGAAGTCTAAGCAGACTTTGAGAGAGGCAGTGAGCACAATAATAATCGATGGTGAAGTTCCCGATGGATGGCAACTTAACAAGATGAGCATGATCTATAAAGGAAAGGGGACAAAACTGACATAAACAACTACCGTCTTATAACAGTGACATCAGTGGTCTACAGGCTGGCGATGCAGATTATAAAGGAAAGACTGCAGGCGTGGATAGAAGATGAGGGGGTGCTGGGGGAACTGCAGAATGGATTTCGGAAACACAGGAGGTTGGAAGACAATCTGTTCTCACTGACGCAGTGCATCGAAATAGCAGAAAGGGAACACAGGCCCCTGTGGTTAGCATTTTTGGATATCGAGGGAGCGTATGATAGTGTGGTTCAAGATGAATTGTGGGGAATACTGGACACACTAGGCGTGGAACATGTAGTCACAAATCTTTTAAAGGGTATCTATAAAGGTAACAAGGTAGTTATAAAGTGGGAAAAACAGCTATCCAAGCCTGCAGATGTAAAACGGGGGCTTAAGGAGGGGTGCCCCCTGTCACCCTTATTATTCATGATGTACCTACAAGGATTAGAGGCAAAATTAGAGGGAAGTGGACTGGGCTTCACCCTCTCTTTAGTCAAACAAGGAAAACTTATTGATCAGGCACTACCAGCGTTAATGTACGCAGATGATATAGTGCTAATGGCCAACAACAAGGAAGATTTGCAGAGATTGATGGACATCTGCGGTAATGAGGGAGACAAGTTAGATTTGAGATTCAGTAAGAAAAAATCAGCAGTCATGATTTTCAATGACAACGAAAGTAGTGAGCTTAGAATACAGGAGGTCACGCTAGAGATAACAGGTAAATACAAATATCTGGGCGTACGGATAAGCAATGGGACCTAGTATCTGAGGGAACACGAAATATACGTGATGAATAAAGGTAACAGGAATGCAGCAGTCATGAAAAATAGGGCACTGTGGAATTACAATAGCTATGATGCTCTGAGAGGAATATGAAAAGGGGTCATGGTTCCTGGGCTGACGTTCGGCAATGCGGTCTTGTGCATGAGATCAGAAGTTCAAGCAAGATTAGAAATTAAGCAACGTGGAATAGGTAGGCTTGCTTTAGGAGCTCACGGGAATATACCAAATCAGGGAGTACAACGTGATATGGGATGGACATCATTTGAGGGCAGGGAAGCTAGCAGCAAGATAAAATTTGAGAAGCCATTGAGAGAAATGGGGGAAGAGCGTTGGGCTAGAAGGTTTTCAGCTACTTGTACATGAAGAATGTCAATACAAAATGGAGGAAGCGAACCAGGAAGTTGACTGGTAAATACTTATAAAACAGCAGGTGGCCAAACCAGAAATAACTATCGGTTAAGAAGAAAGTGAAGGAAACGGAGACTGACATGTGGAGAATGGGCATGATTAAGAAGTCCGCACTAGAGATCTATCGAACTTTTAAGCAGCAAATTGCCAAGGAAAGGATCTATGATAATACTCGGGGTAGTTCTCTACTGTTTGAGGCCAGGACGGGAGTACTGCGAACCAAGACATATCGGGCCAAATACGAAGGGTTAGACACAGTATGCAGTGCGTGTGGAGAGGAAGAAGAAACTGCCGAACACTTGATAATGTTCTGTAAAGGGCTTCACCCTATAGTTCAGGATGGTGGCGCAGAGTTTTCAAAGCACTGAGGTTTAATGACCGGGAGGGCAAAATGAACTTTAAGCGGGTAGACTTAACTAGGAGGAGGTTATCTGATTGGTGGCTAAAGTCAAGGCACGAGTGAAAGTTAAACTCTTCACTGCAAAGTACGAATCCTCACACTCACTTTTTAAGGAAAAAATAAATAAATATAGTTTTTGGTTCATTAGGTATTACGGCTTGGTGGCGCTACCACCGCCCGATCTAAAGGGTACAGCCATATCCATCCATCCATCGGGTAACCTTGCGGAGGAGACAAACGAGACAGCACGCGCTGCTCTCCACAAAAATTGCTTCCACGCTGTGAGCTGGTGACCCGTTTTCTGTAAAATCATTCTGATCGAGCAAGTGTACGGCAATACATGGCACCTAACCTCTTTAAAGTCTCATCTCTGAAAACCATACTTGAAAAGGCCTTGATATGTTTAGTTTAACGCCTCAAAATCACCATATGATAATGAGGGACGCCGTAGTGGAGGGCTCCGGAAATTTCGACCACCTGGGGTTCTTTATCGATTATACTTCAAATCAGAGGTCTGAATCAATGGGCCCGCGCTGCGGGAGCCAGAATATCATTTTAATAAACTTCGTACTTATGATCGACATGTCATGAAGCATTCGTTAAACATGGTTGTAGTACCATAATTTATCTTGCTAAGATAAACGTAAACCCAAGTGTTTGTCTCACTAGCCACGATGAATTAAAGTGGATTTTACCTGTTTCTAGAAGCGGTTAGGATGAACATTGTCCTACAGGCTACCTTTCCTATTACACACCTTAAACCACGAAGACATTGACCCTTTGTCCTTCCTTCTGCCATTGACTACTTCTTGTGAATCTATTTAGATATTACAAGAAACGTCACTACGATTGGCTGCCTTGCAGATTTTTAATATAACTGTTATTACCGTATTGTATATTTTACTGTGATGTCTCTGTATATAGTTTTAATCTGATGAGTTCAGACACTTCATTATGATATTATGTGGAAATAATTTCTTACGATTGATTCACAAATATAGCGCTGTATATATATGTAATTTTAAATAATCAAAATCGCAACAGCAGATGCTTCGCCCAGCTAATTCACTTTCCCGAATTGTAAAACTCCGAGAATTTCCGTCACTCTACTTAATGACTTTTGCTTTTCATGTTCATGCCAAGTCATGATACATATGTACTCCCTCGCTCTTTGTTTGTAGAGCATTGTTTCAGAACTTTTGTGCTCGTACTCGGTGTCATTTTATACTTGTAAAGTTTATTTTTTATTCTACATGCATGAATGTCTGTCATGTATTGCTCTTTTGCCAACTGGTGACTTGGTCAGTACTTTGCCAAGCCCTCGAACTTTTAGTCCCGTGCTCCTCGACCTATTGAAAGGAGAGAAATGAAGTCTCTGACCAAAAAAACTATAGCTAGTATATGTGAATTAAACTAGCAAATTTTGCACAATATGCCGAACGTAGAACACAGTGGCCTAATGTGCACCGGAGAGTTGCATGTGATGGCTGATCACAACGTGGCGCACGTTAAACCTATTTCTCATTGTCACAGAAAGCCGGAATATTATTTCACCGTCAAACCTCTTCGCAAACATATGATCACTGACCTAAAAATAATTACAGTGACTCTGACAGCTTGCATCTGCTAGCAGACCATCATCGCAGGTATTAGCATTGTAAATTATTTGCAGTGTAAATTATTTTTGCCCTTTTAACCTACACAGGGCCTACTAGAATTGCAGCTGTTTATGGAATAGTGAGCCTTGCTTTTCCAGGTACTGGAACCCATTGCTCTGCGAACTGTACTATCAGCAAGTTTTATTTTGGAAACACAACTGATAAACAGTGCTACCGAGTTGCAGGAACGACTTGCTGACAACATCATTTCGCACAATTTAAGCTGCAGCTCCATTTTTGGATGTATAACGAGTGCGTCAAATATTAATTGTCGAAGTATTTCGTGCTATACCAGCAACGGTGTTACTTATAACGCGTACCACCAACACTGCGAAAGAAGGCGGGCGTTCTTGCTCATCATCAATTATTACGAAATACCAGATTTCTCACAGTGTAGCATGCCACATATTATACAGGGCGACCATCCGCCGCTCAGCGGTGTACAATTCATGGGCGACAGAGACTGCTAGTGAATCAGATAGAAGTCTTTCATAGTCTTCCTCATTTTCTTCCATCTCATGCAGCATTTTTTCTACAGACAGAGCGACTCCTCCACTAAGTGATCCACGTTCCCACCCTTCAAGAGGCTGAACTTTCAAGAGGCTGAAGTTTTGCGGACAAGCATGACTGCGGCAGCGAACGCAAGCGGTTAGGCGGTTCTCGGTGCGGGTTGAGTGGCTAAGTACCGGATAGTTTTTATTTTTTGCCTGGTATTTGGTGTGTTTTTCATTATTTATGCAAGAAAATCTTTGTTTGCTTGATCTAGTTTTAAGGCTGTATTGATGTCGAGGAATTCTCCGGGTCAGGAGCGTTCTCTGTGGACGGCATCGCTACGCAATGATGACTTACATCTCCATTTGTTTCTCCGCAATGGCGTGAACAATATTCCCATCGCTCTGGTACCTTTGGGTGAAAATTTCATTAAGCTGAATAACCCTGAGGCGACACAAGAACATCTCCATGCCATGACCCCGAACTACCAGAGCATAACCGACGTGCGAAAGTTTGGTCGCGGTGGCATTGTATGTCGGACACCAGATCAGCAATGTGTAAAGGATCTTCTTAAGTGTTCTTCCTTTGCTTCGATCCCGGTAAGTGCGTATGTACCACATCTCGCATGCACTAAAGGCATTGTGCGTGGGGTTGACGAACAACTAAGTCCTGCGGAGACGCTCGAGAAGCTGTCGGCGGCAGCTGTGGTTGCACTTTAGCGGCGCAATAGACTCGTTGACAGCAAACGACATCCCACAGAGTCAGTGATTGCGACTTTTGCAAGTACGTCGTGTCCATCAGAAATAAAAGCATGGTCATTAGTATTTCGAGTAGATTAGTTAGCGTCCCGCCCATTGCAATGTTAGAACTGCTGGAGGTTTGGACATAGCTCTCGTGGCTGCAAATTGGAGGGTCGATGTCGTAGATGTGGTGAACGCCACTATGATCAAGATTGCAAGGCCCAAGATGACTTGTGTTGCTTGTGCGGTGGACATCATGCAGCTCATTTCGCAGAGTGCCAAATGCGCCATGAAGAAGTACAAATACTAGAAATCCTAGACAAAATCAGATGCTCTAGAAAGGAAGCCATTACAGCTGTTAAGGAGAGAGCCCATGGCTATGCTGGCGTTACAGCACGTCATTCATGTCAGGATACTAATATCGCGCAGGCAGTTGAGGTTGCGGTAGGGAGAGCTATGGCTACAGTTATGGACCAATTGGTAGCTAGCATCTCCGAATGCATAGCACAAGTTTCCAGTAATCAAATTACTAAACTGTTAATTCCAACTGCTTTGGGTAATCCTGAGCCCAATAAAATACCGACTACCAGTGATGCTACTGCAGTATGTAATGATGAGCTGAATAATGCGGATAACATCCAGGGATCCTCAGAGTGCATAACGAACGTTGAACGAGATCAAGTGTTACACCTAAGTGTGTCTACTGATGTCGAGCTTGGTGCTCGGGCACAGAAACGCAGCCGGTCCCCATTGAACCACGACGTCTCAAGTTCCCTTCCGTCAAATCCCAAAATGACGCTGTCTAGTAAACTACTTAGAGAAAGTATTTTGGAGAAAGCTATCTCCACAACAATACTTACACCAAAATAGCGTTCCTAAAAGTTCTGCAGTGGAATTGTCGTTCTTTATTTGCTGCTCTTACTGATTTACATTTCCTGTGTGATAAACTAAGTCCCCATTATTCTTACTTCAAGACTCTTGGATTGCTCCTTATACTAATATTCATTTCAAAAATTACCGTTTGTTCAGACTAGACCGCCCTACGAGTGGTGGCGGAATAGTGACAATGATTTCGAACAAACTTTGCCAAATGCCAAACTGATGTTAAAGTTCCTCTCTCCGGCATACAAAATATTAGTTGTAGACTTAACTCTCCAGAGCGGGCAGGTTTTGTCAGTAGTAAATGCTTACTTTCCTTCAGGCGTACATGACACTCGGTCATTAGATACCCTAATAACCACGTGTGGAGGAAATGTTTTACTAGCAGGTGATTTCAACTCCCACCATGTCACATATATGGGGAGTAAAAACTGATAAGTGTGGCAGCCGGTTCTGGCATTGGGCCCAAGATAATAATTTTTCATGTCAGAATTCGGGAAGCCCAACATACGTATGCAGTCATACTTCTTCAGCGCTAGATTTAACTTTTACAGGCTCCAACCTTGATGTTTCATCTTGGTCAGTCGTTGACTGCGCAACAAACAGCGACCACTTACCGATTACTTTCGAAATAGAAAGTCAGATAGCCTCATCAATCCCTATTACTCGTACGCATATTAACTTCTCAACATTTAAAGATTCCTTCCTTTCTTCACTGTCTTCGTTGTCAGATAATAGCTCGATGCAAAGGCTCGGAGCTTATATTCTTTATTAAAGAATTCCCGTGAGAAATCTGAATTCGTGGTGTCGTCAGCGAATCCTAACTCGAATTTTCCTTGGTGGAATGACGATTGAGCGAGGGACTTTAGACGCAGAGAGGCAGCATGGAAAAAGCTTTTGTACAATCAGTGCCCGCGAAATTGGAAAGACTACCAGTTCATTGCAGGTGTTTTCAAACGTACAGTTGCCAAGTAAAAGAAGATTACGAAAGGTGGAAGTTCGATTATCTTTCTAGATCCAAGATAAAAAAGTGTTATTTAAATTCCTACGTAGAAAGAAAATGATTCCGCAATCAATAAATACAGACTCTATCATTTTGTTGGCTGAAGAAACAAAAGCTTCATTAGAAGTGATTGGTAAGAGATTAGAGCAACGTTTTTTTCAGCCATCACCATCTCCTTCACCGGCGCGAAGGGACGAGGACTTCACAGACGTTTTCAGGCATGAATTATCGCAAGTGTTAGCTAACTTGCCATCAGCGGCTCTGGGCCCTGATGGTGTTACCTCGTTCATGTTGAAACTGATGCATAAAGATTGCCAAGAATACCTATTGGATATAATCAACTATTCTTTAAGTACGGCATGGCTCCCATTTGAGTGGAAAATGGCAAAGGTAATACCAATACTGAAAGCTCCGGGTAAAGGATACGTTTTGGATAACATTAGACCCATTGCGTTAACCTCAAACTTTGTAAAGGTAATTGAGAGAATCCTGAACGTTCGCATAACAAATTTCATCAATGAGAGAGAAATTCTGAATCCATCCCAAATTGCCTTCAGATCCGGATGCTCCATATGGCAGGCCCATATAGACCTTGAAAGTCGGATAAAACTAGCTAAGCGGGAAGGAAAATATGCGTTGCTCGTCACTCTCGATATAGAAAAAGCGTACGATAGTGTTGAGCATATAGTGTTAATCAACCAGCTGCACAACCTCAACTTCCCAAACTATATACAATCATGAATAGCAGAATTTTTACGCAATAGAACGTTTTATTGTTACAAAAACGACATCTCGTCTTTTGATTATGTGCAAACAAGAGGTGTCCCGCAAGGGGCCGTCCTTCCCTCGGTGTTGTTCAATATCTTGATGAGCTCTGTACCTCGGCATCAGGACGTCCACACTTATGTATATGCGGATGACATCGCATTCTTTTCCGCAGCAGAGGACAATCGTAGGCTATTTAAAATATTACAGACATACCTATCGGCTATACAAATGTGGCTTGATAGCTTACATCTGTATTTAAATGTCAAGAAATGTTCTGTTTTAACATTTCCACTCAAAGACCCTTTTCACATTTCGCTCTCCTATCACCTGGATCATATCCCTCAAGTAGTGAATGTGAAATATCTGGGGGTGACCTATGACCAATCAATGTCTTGGAAGACAAACATTGAAAACATCGCATCAAAGGGAGGTCGAGTGATGGGAATATTAAGCAAAATTAGTAATAGTCGCTTGGGCATGCGGAGAAATACTCTTATCTCAGTGTATTGTATGTACATTCGCCCGGTGCTTGAGTTTGGGTGTGTGTTAAACGCGGGGGCACCTGCCTACAAGATACATCCTCTGGTAGTCATAGAGAGACGAGTCTTGAGACTATGCTTAGGTCTCCCCAAGTTTGTTTCAATCAAGATCTTGTATCTTGAAGCTAGGGTTCCCTCACTTGCGACCCGTTTTAAATTGTTAGCTACACAGGCATTTCTTAGGCTCTATGAATCGCTGGTAAGGCGCTTAGACACAGTTTTTATTGACCGTCCTGACTTGTTTTTTGGACAATAGTGGCCGAGATCTTGTATACCACAAATTTTGGTTATACAGCACTTTCTATATAATTTAGATGTTCAAATTGATGCTGTTATTTTAATCAGTACCAATAACAGTGCTATTAAATTACAGCTTGTTGACATATTTCCGAAAAATTCAAAATTGATGCCGCTCAGTTATTTAGAAGCTATATTAAGAGATTACCTGGAACATACGCCACTGCGAGCAGTCATAGCAACTGATGCGTCACAAAGGGAAGAAAAATGTGGAATTGGTATTTTTGCTCCTGCCCTAAACTGGTCCTTTTCGCTTCGCCTTCCCGATAATATGCCCATATTTGAAGCAGAATTTTTAGCGATAATTTTAGCTCTCCGTAAAATAACTGCTTCAGCAAGAACCGCAATATATTTAACAGATTCACTATCAGTATTTGCCTCCCTTACTGCAGATGAGAACTCGCATGTTCAGAACGCTTTCAAAGCATTAGTTTCCTCGCATCTCAATCTGATCAAACTGGTCTGGATTCCTGGACCTAGGGGCATTTATATGAATGAAATGGCAGATGTGTTGGCCAAGTCATCTTTAAATAGGCCTGTTATTGATGTATTACCGGCATCTAAATTCTTGATAGGCGCTAGATTAAAAAGGAAACTACTGTTAGAGGAATTTTCTGCACCTTCACTAACAGCCGCGCCAGAATTCAAGCATTTGGTATACCATTGGAATAGTAAAATATGCCAAACGCGAGGAACGGAAGTCGCAGTCATTAGACTGCGCTGTCAAATTCCACAGCTGAATTTATATTTACACAGAGCTGGTCTGGCAGCCTCCCCTCATTGTCCTTTTTGTGGAGTAAATGAGTCAACTGAACATTATCTCATTTATTGTAATAGATTCTCTGTCTTACATAAAAACACTTTAGGAGCCGTTTGCCCCCTTCTCTAAATAGATTTAAATGATGAAAATGTGCTTTCTTTCGGGGCTTTGTGTCTAGGCCACAGCTACGAGAAGATGGTTGACGCATTGCAGGAGTTCGTCAAAAGTTCAAAGAGGTTTAAGAGTTGAAATCAATGTTCGGTAGATTTTGAAATTTCAAATTTCACAGTAAATCAAATACGACGTTTTATTGCAATACACTACACATTACTTACAATTCAACCATCAAATTTGTCTTGTTGCATCTTACTTTTATGACTCGTAAATGGATTAATTTTAATCTGTTATTAAACAAGAAATTCATGAAAACTATCCGGTTCTTGGCCAATCCCCCAGCGTGGGTATGTGCCACATCCTCGAGGATCTTACTTGACTTAGCATGATGCAACGACACTGGATGTACTTTTTTTTTGTCGTTGACACCATAAGGCATTTCAGAGTAACCCAGCGCAATCACTGATTGGCGGAGTACTTGTAAAGGAGCTACCGCCTCTGAAAAAAAAAACAGCGCGCCCGAGGAAAACGCTGCAAAGTGCACCCTGTGAAGTGCACCAGAGTCTTGGAAGAACGCTAACATCATCTTAATACATAAGAAAGGAAATGACAAGGACTTGAAGAATTACAGGCCGATCAGCTTGCTCTCTGTAGTATACAAGCTATTCACAAGGATAATTGCTAACAAAATAAAGAAAACATTAGAATTCAATCAACCAAAGCAACAAGCGGGATTTTGAACAGGCTACTCAACGATCGACCACATTCATACTATCAATCAGCTAATAGAGAAATGCTCAGAATATAACCAACCACTATACATAGCCTTCATAGATTACGAGAAGGCGTTTGATTCAGTAGAAATATCAGCCGTCATGCGAACACTGCGGAATCAGGGCGTAGATGAAGTATATATAAACATTCTGAAAGAAATCTACAGGGGATCAACTGCTACCATAGTGCTTCATAAAGAAAGCAACAGAATACCAATCAAGAAGGGTGTAAGGCAGGGGGACACAATTTCCCCAATGCTATTTACCGCGTGCTTACAGGTTGTTTTCAGAAGCCTAGAATGGGAACAGTTAGGAATAAGAGTAAATGGAGAATGCCTTAGTAACCTGCGCTTCGCCGATGACATTGCATTGCTGAGTAACTCAGGGGACGAATTGCAACTCATGATTACGGAGTTAGACAAGGAGAGCAGAAAGGTGGGTCTTAAAATTAATCTGCAGAAAACGAAAGTAATGTACAACAACCTCCGCAAGGAGCAGCGCTTCGAGATAAATAATAGTGCGCTTGAAGTTGTAAAAGGCTATGTCTACTAAGGGCAGGTAATAACCGCGGAGCCGAACCGCGAGATTGAAGTAACTAGAAGAATAAAAATGGGGTGGAGCACATTTGGCAAGCAATCTCATAATACGACAGGTACATTGCCACTATCCTTCAAGAAGAAAGTATATAACAGCTGTATCGTGCCGGTACTTAGCTACGGAGCAGAAACCTGGAGACTTACAAAGAGGGTTCAGCTTAAATTGAGGACGACGCAACGAGCAGCGAGCAATGCAAAGAATATTGGTAGGTGTAACCTTAAAAGACAAAAAGAGAGCAGAGTGGATTAGGGAACAAATGAGTGTGAAGGATAGCATAGTTGAAATCAAGAAGAGGAAATGGACATGGGCCGGGCATGTAGCGCGTAGACAGGATAACCGCTGGTCGTTAAGGGTAACTAACTGGATTCCCAGAGAAGGCAAGCGGGTTAGGGGGAGGCAAAAGGTTAGGTGGGCAGATTAGATTACGAAGTTTGCGGGGATAAATTGGCAGCAGCCAGCATAGGACCGGGATAACTGGCGGAACATCGGAGAGGCCTTTGTCTTGCAGTGGACGTAGTCAGGCTGATGATGATGATGATTTTAACTAACATTGCTACCATGACTTCCAGCACTTCTCAGCTGTCTAGTGTTACTAGTGTTCCAAATGTCCCTGTTGTATTGTCATGTGCAGTGTATTGCAACACACTACCCCATATTCTAGTACACTTTATTTACAGTGTACTAGAAGGGGGCAGTGGCCTCACTCTCCGGCGGAGGGTATGCAGAGGGGTGGCTCCAGAAATGTCACATGTTTGTGGTTGTCGGGTCGCACGAGCAGCGGCGCTGGCACCGCTAGGAGGGACGTTGCAGCTGAGTCGGTTGTGAGCCGGTCAAGTCCTGCAGAGCAACAGAGTTTGAGCCACGTTGTGTGGCTGTGGACATTGTTGCGCCGAGTTTTGCCGTCAGCTTTGAGCGTATCGCCCCACGCAGGATGACAGTATGCTTTACAGTACATACTGTAAGCATGCCGCGACAGCGGCAAAACCACTGTTAGGCGCTTGGGTGTCTAACAGGCAACGTGTTCGTGAAGAGTAAGCAGGACCTGTCATTGTTTGGCGCCCTGAAGGATGAAAACAGGTCGAAAGAATGCGAGAAGAACCAGCACAGAGCATACAAGCTTCTGGAAGACACCAACGCAGTTTGCGAACTGCACTTGCAACCGCGTCTTTAGCTTAAGGACCATGTGCATATTATCGATGGAAAAAAAGTGCGCATACCTCACCCATTATCAACGCCAAGGCTGTTTTCAATTTGTTTGGCTGACCAGCTTTTGTGGTTGAGGAGGCTTCCTTCATCCCTCAAGTCAGCTGTACAGCTTCATAAAAAGCTCGAGAATATTTTCACTGAATGTTTTTGCCAGAGTAAGCTGCACTGACAGCATTATCAACATGCTGGCAATTGTTCAGCGCAGACTCTCAATTGAAGTTGGTTGCACTGTGCACGCAGCTACCCTCACAGCGAAAATAATTACTTTTTACATTGTCTCACGTCTTCATACAATGTGAAAGGACTGAACACTAACAAGGCGGGGAAGCGGCAGAGGGCGAAGCAGCTGAAGATGAGCCGTCACACATGTAGTAAATAGGGTGTGTAAATCAGTGGCTAGATGGTGTACTTCAGTTTTTGCAAATAAGAGCTTCGTGTCAGGAGCAGAAGCTTCGTGTGTATCTTTATTTAGTTTTTCACTATGTCACTCTACATATGTTTAACATACGTGTATCTGCATATTTATGATTATTATAACCCTTAGAAAACTGTTGTGCCATGGTCTACAACTGAAGCAGAACAAAAATTATTTAAGCTCTACAATTTCAATTTATAATAAAGGCGTAAACCCAGCCAGCACGCCTACATGTTAAAGCTTTTCTAAAAAGTGAACGTGCACTCTTTTCTAATTAGGTCGTGAAAGGGTGGGAATAGTCGTGTTACGAATTCTTTTTAGGTTTGGTCTACACAGCATGAACCGTACGTTTGGTCACTGTACCAAACCATATAATTTGTGGAATACATCATCCTTTTCAACGAGGCGTTATAATCGAGGAAACACGATGTGGCCTGAACAAATGTAGTGCTTATCAGGAATACTCAACTAACTCAAGCATACACCCTCCGAAACCCACACACACACAAAAAGCGTTAACTGCGTCGCACTACAAAAGAGAATGCACAGACTGAGCCAGCTAGCATCGGACTGATTTTCGGGAAGCTGTATCGCAAAATAAAAGGGAAACACTGTGAAGCGAGAGCACCAGAAGCTCTTAATAAAATCCTAGGGCAGTCAAAGCATGCACGTTTATTACTAATATCGAATAAATACACGTTCCAACTCTTACGAGCGACCATCAGCGAGCAGCTTCTGCAGGTGAAGCTTCCATTAACGATGTCTGTGGCGCCATCTCTCTTATATAACGCCAAATGCGTCAAAGTAGCAGCGCAGTAAGCCCACTGCCCTCTTCTAGTACATTGTACACGGAGGAAGGAAAGGTAGAAGAGTTCCTGACGTCACTCGTTGTGAAGCCGCGATGAAACCGGAAGTCGGCATTGTGACTGGGCAAATTCTCCTTTATTATTTACATATGAATGCGAAGCAGAAGACGCGACTCCATGGAGGAAGGAAAGGTAGGAGAGGGCATGCCCAGCCAGCGCAGGGCGTAAAAAATGTTGCAGAAATTACGTCACAGCGGCCATATTCACTGGGCACAATGGCGGCGTTTTGTTATTGTTGATGTAGTGTGGTGCAGCGCCGTTCAGGCGGTCCAGCGGCGGTGTGCGCGTTTTCATGGGCCTCGCACCTAACCGTGGCGTACTGCAGGTGTTATACAGCATCCATTCTTTGCGGCGCATTGTTAGCTACGCGATTTTCCTCCGGTAGTGGTTGTAACCAGGTGTCTGAACTAGAAACCACGGAACGAGCGCGTGTGCACGTATTCCGAATTTGCGGCGTCTGTCAAAATTATGCTGAAAGGCTATCATAGAAGATAACGACTGTGCTCAAAAATTCGTTCAATGAATGCCTTGTTGTAAGAGGCCATGCCGGCGCATGGGACTGTGTCTGACCACACCAGAAAGTCAAGTTTCGACATATTTACTTGATGAAATTCAACCCTGTACGTTTATTCGATCCAAACAAACACATGTGTTTGAGTTTATTGCAACAACGGATGCAGTTCTCTTAGTTACTCTACGACAAGAACAGTTTTATTCTGATAAAAACATTAAATGTCATGCGCCTCTGCATACGCGTAGAACGTGCCGAAGTGTCCTCTTGAAAGCACCGTGGTGCTGGGCTCTACTGTAAACTCAGGCGATCAGAAAGCGCGACTGATCCATTCTACCATCGAGTGACGGCGCCAGAAGTAGCCAAACAAAAATTTTCAGAAAAATAAAAAATAAAAAAATGAAAATTAAATTTTCCATTTCAAAGAACCAGTTCTCAACTTCACTATTTAAAGGGAAAACAAAGGTAAATGTAGTGGTTAGTTAACTAAGTATTACGGCTAGGTGGCGTTAGCCGCCGCCGCGCGATCTAAAGGCTAGAGCCACATCCATCCGTCCATCCATCCGTCCATCCACAAACAAATGTGTGCGTTTAGTATTCATGTTGAGTTGCAGAAATGGTGCGTAGCAGTGTTTTAAAGGAGCACTGACATCAAATTCGAGATGTGCCCATCGTTCTATCAATTGGTATGCATAGGTCTTCTTGGCCAACTTTGAACGGCATTCGTCACGTGGGACTTATATTAATTTGATGTCAAACAGCGCAGAAAAGCAAAGGAGAAGAAAATGAAAATTACACTGCCCTGCGACATCGACATTAGTGGTACGTGGTTGGTGTGATACATTCCACAAATATGTCTCTGATGGACGATACGATAGTAGCGATGATGAGAACGATCCGAGAGTTCTTATCGTGGCGCCGACTGGCACCGAAGCACAGAAATGCACTCGCTCGTCGCGTCTGGTGTCCGTCGCACAGGATTGAATGACCCGAAATAATAACGAAAGAAAAGATCATGATTCAACGTGTGCTTCTTGGTCAGCATGTGTGGGAATCGTGAGTTGCAGTCGTCTCGTTCAAGGCACAGAAAAAGCGCAATGAGGGTGTCTTTTCATATCACATATGTGTTGCACGCCACTACGTCCAAAAGCTATCGAAAGTGGAACAGCGTATAGCCAGATATCAACGCTAACAAGTAACACGCAGGTATCGTTTAATTTTAGTTCATCTGTAGACTTTGCGTCCTCGTTAAAATGGTATAATACCGTGTAAACACAAGAGATATGCGGGACCATCTGGAGGCGCAAAAAAGAACCTGGTAAGCAGGAAACGTATTCAATTTCTCCGCTGATAACTTTCGTGATAGTTATATTGCATTGACAACTCTGAGTATACATGAATGCTTTGCCCACCAAAACACAAATATAGCTGAGACACACGAGCGAACATGGCTGAAGCCTGCACCCTCAGGCACCTCTGCAGTGCTGCTTGAAACGGCATCTATTTCAGAAACACTGCTCTGCAAAAGGTCGATCGAAGCAAAAATAAATGGCGACGTCGCGAATTGCGGAGATTCCAAGCTCCTGACTACCGTATGGAACCTGATTCGACACTCTGTACGGTGACGACAGCAATGCAGGTGACAAGGCATGACTGATATATCCACCTAGCACACGAAAAGTTTGCGGAGCACCTGAGCCCGATGTCATTCTTTGCTGAGGACAAGTGGTCAGCTGTGGCGTGATCTGGTGGTGACCGTGAGGTATGACAATAGTGTACTAGAATATTCTAGTACACTGTAGTAGCACTTTAGTAGGGTGGCTAGAAGGCGGAGGTATGAAAAGCAGCCGCCGAAACCAGTCCCCAAAGCGTGCCGATGCCGCTTGTGGCGCTGCATGCACCGGCGCGGGTAACCTTGCGGAAAAAACAAACGAGACAGCACGCGCCGCTCTCCTCAAAAATTGCTCCCACGCTGTGAGCTGCCGACCCGTTTTCGGTAATATCATTTTGATCGAGCAAGTGTAAGGCAGTACATGGCACTTAACCTCTTTAAAGTCTCATCTCTGAAAACCAATCTTGAAAAGCCCTTGATATGTTTAGTTTAACGTCTCAAAATCACCATATGATTATTAGAGACGCCGTAGTGGAGGGCTCCGGAAATTTCGACCACCCGGGGTTCTTTATCGATTGTACTCCAAGATCAGAGGTTTGAATCAATGGGCCCGCGTTGCGGGAGCACAATATCATTTTAATAAACTTCGTACTTATAATCGACATGTCATAAAGCATCCGCTAATAATGGTTGTAGTACCATAATTTATCTTGCTAAGATAAAACAAAAACCCAAGTGTTTGTCTCACTAGGCACGATGAATTAAATGTGGATTTTACCTGTTCCTACAAGCGTTTAGGATGAACATTATCCTACAGGCTACCTTTCCTATTAACCACCTTAAACCACGAAGACATTGACCCTTTGTCCTTCCTTCTGCCATTGAGAACTTCGTATGGATCTATTTATATTGCAAGAAACGTCGCTACGATTGGCTGCCTTGCAGATTTTTAAAATAATTGTTATTACTGTATTGTATCTTTTACTGTAATGTTTCTGTGTATAGTTTTGATCTGATGATTTCAGACACTTCAATATAATATTATGTGTAATTAATTTCTTACGATTCATTCCCAACTATAGCGCTGTGGCTATATGTATTTCAAATAATCAATATCGCCACATTAGTTGCTTCGCCCACCTAATTCACTTTCGCGAATAGTAGATCTCCGGGAATTTCCGTCACTCTACTTATTAACTTTTGCTTTTTATGTTCATGCCAATCATGATACATATGTATTCCCTCGCTCTTTGTTTGTGGAGCTTTGTTTCAGAACTTTTGTACTCGTACTCGGTGTCATTTTATACTTGTAAAGTTAATTTTTTTATTCTACATGTATGAATGTCTGTCGTGTATTGCTCCTTTGCCAACTTGTGACTGCGTCGGTACTTTGTCAATCCCTCGAGCTTTTAGTCCCGTGCTCCTCGACTCATTGGAAGAAAAGAAATGAAGTCTCTGACCAAAACAACTATAGCTAATTTATGTGAATTAAACTAGCAAATTTTGCACAAGATGTCGGACGTAGAACACAATGGCCTAATGTGCGCCGGAGAGTTGCATGTGATGGCTGATCACAACGTGGCGCACGTTAAACCTATTTCTCATTGTCACAGAAAGCCGGAATAATATTTCACCGTCAACCCTCTTCGCAAGGATATGATCACTGACCTAAAAATAATTACAGTGACTCTGACGGCTTGCATCTGCTAGCAGACCATCATCGCAGGTATTCGCATTGTAAATTATTTCCAGTGTAAATTATTTTTGCCCTTTTAACCTACACAGGGCCTACTAGAATTGCAGCTGTTTATGGAATAGTGAGCCTTGGTTTTCCAGGTACTGCAACCTAATGCTCCGCGACCTGTACTATCAGCAAGTTTTATTTTGGAAACACAACTGATAAACAGCGCTACCGTGTTGCAGGAACGACATGCTGACAACTACAACTTGCACAATTTAAGCAGCAGCTCAATTTCTACATGTATAACGAGTGCGTCAAATACTAATTGCCGAAGTAATTCGTGCTATACCAGCAACGGTGTTACTTATAACGCGTACCACCAACACTGCGAAACAAGGCGGGCGTTCTTGCTCTCATCACAATTATTACGAAATACCAGATTTCTCAGAGCGTAGCTTGCCACATAATATACAGGGCGACCATCCGCCGCTCAGCGGTGTAGAATTCATGGGCGACAGACACTGCTAGTGAATCAGATGGAAGTCTTTCATAGTCTTCCTGATTTTCTTCCATCTCATGCAGCTTTTTTCTACAGACAGAGCGACTCCTCCACTAAGTGATCCACGTTGCCACCCTTCAAGAGGCTGAACTTTGAAGAGGCTGACGTTTTGCGGACAAGCATGACTGCGGCAGCGAACGCAAGCGGTTAGGCGGTTCTCGGTGTGGGTTGAGTGGCTAAGTACCGGATAGTTTTTATTTTTTGCCTGGTATTTGGTGTGTTTTTCATTATTTCATGCAGGATAATTTTTGTTTGCTTGATTTATTCTTAAGGCTGTAGTGATGTCGAGGAATTCTCTGGGTCAGGAGCGTTCCCTGTGGATGGCCTCGCTACACAATGATGACTTACATCTCGATTTGTTTCTCCGCAGTGGCGTGAGCAATATTCCCGTTGCTCTGGTACCTTTGGGTGAAAATTTCATTAAGCTGAATAACCCTGAGGCGACACAAGAACATCTCCATGCCATGACCCCGAACTACCAGAGCATAACCGACGTGCGAAAGTTTGGTCGCGGTGGCATTGTATGTCGGACACCAGATCAGCAATGTGTAAAGGATCTTCTTAAGTGTTCTTCCTTTGCTTCGATCCCGGTAAGTGCGTATGTACCACAACATCTCGCATGCACTAAAGGCATTGTGCGTGGGGTAGACGCACAACTAAGCCCTGTGGAGACGCTCGAGAAGCTGTCGGTGGCAGGTGTGGTTGCAGTTTACCGGTGCAATAGACTCGCTGACAACAAACGACATCCCAGAATCAGTGATTGCGACTTTTGCAGGTACGTCGTGTCCGTCAGAAATTAAAGCATAGCCATTAGTATTTCGAGTAGATCAGTTAGCGTCCCGCACATTGCAATGTCAGAACTGCTGGAGGTTTGGACATAGCTCTCGTGGCTGCAAATTGGAGGGTCGATGTCGTAGATGTGGTGAACGCCACTCGGATCAAGATTGCAAGGCCCAAGATGACTTGTGTGTCTTGTGCGGTGGACATCATGCAGCTGATTTCGCAGAGTGCCAAATGCGCCATGAAGAAGAACAAATACTAGAAATCCTAGACAAAAGGAGATGCTCCAGAAAGGAAGCCATTACAGCCGTTAAGGAGAGAGCCCATGGCTATGCTGGCGTTACAGCACGTCATTCATGTCAGGATACTAATATCGCGCAGGCAGTTGAGGTTACGGTAGGGAGAGCTATGGCTACAGTCATGGACCAATTGGTAGCTAGCATCTCCGAATGCATAGCACAAGTTTCCAGTAATCAAATTACTAAACTGTTATTTCCAACTGCTTTGGGTAATCCTGAGCCTAATAAAATACCGACTACCAGTGATGCTACTGCAGTATGTAATGATGAGCTCAATAATGCGGATAACATCCAGGGATCCTCAGAGTGCATAACGAACGTTGAACGAGATCAAGTGTTACACCTAAGTGTGTCTACTGATGTCGAGCTTGGTGCTCGGGCACAGAAACGCAGCCGGTCCCCATTGAACCACGACGTCTCAAGTTCTCTTCCGTCAAATCCCAAAAAGACGCTGTATAGTAAACTACTTAGAGAAAGTATTTTGGAGAAAGCTATCTCCACAACAAATCTTACACTAAAATAGTGCCCCTAAGAGTTCTGCAGTGGAATTGTCGTTCTCTATTTGCTGCTCTTACTGATTTACATTTCCTGTGTGATAAACTAAATCCCCATTTATTCTTACTTCAAGAATCTTGGATTGCACCTGATACTAATATTCATTTCAAAAATTACCGTTTGTTCAGACTAGACAGCCCTACGAGAGGTGGCGGTATAGTGACAATGATTTCGAACAAACTTTGCCACAAAGCCAAACTGATGTTAAAGTTCCTCTCTCCGGCATACGAAATATTACTTGTAGACTTAACTCTCCAGGGCGGGCAGGTTTTGTCAGTAGTAAATGCTTACTTTCCTTCAGGCGTACATGACACTCGGCCATTAGATACCTTAATAACCACGTGTGGAGGAAACGTTTTACTAGCAGGTGATTTCAACTCCCACCATATCACATGGGGAGTAAAAACTGATAAGTGAGGCAGCCGGTTGTGGCATTGGGCCCAAGATAATCATTTTTCATGTTAGAATTCGGGACGCCCAACATACGTATGCAGTCATACTTCTTCAGCGCTAGATATAACTTTTACAAGCTCCAACCTTGATGTTTCATCCTGGTCAGTCGTTGATTGCGCAACAAACAGCGACCACTTACCGATTACTTTCGAAATAGACGTCTGATAGCCTTATCAATCTCTATTACTCGTACGCATATTAACTTCTCAACATTTAAGAATTCCTTCCTTTCTTCACTGTCTTCGTTGTGAGATAATAGCTCGATGCAAAGGTTAGGAGCTTAAATTCTTTATTAAAGAATCCCCGTGAGAAATCTGAATTCGTGGTGTCGTCAGCGAATCCTAACTCGAATTCTCCTTGGTGGAATGACGATTGCTTGAGGGACTATAGATGCAGAAAGACAGCATGGAAAAAGCTTTTGTACAATCAGTGCCCTAAAAATTGGAAAGACTACCAGTTCGTTGCAGGTGTTTTTAAACGTACAGTTGCAAAGTCAAAAGAAGATTACGAAGGGCGGAAGTTCGATTATCTTTCTAGATCCAAGAATAAAAAAGCGTTATTTAAATTCCTACGTAGAAAGAAAATGATTCCGCAATCAATAAATACAGACTCTATCATTTTGTTGGATGAAGAAACAAAAGCTTCATTAGAAGTGATTGGTAAGAGATTAGAGCAACGTTTTTTTCAGCCATCAGCACCTCCTTTACCGGCGCGAAGGGACGAGGACTTCACAGACGTTTTCAGACATGAATTATCGCAAGTGTTTAGCTAACTTGCCATCAGCGGCTCCGGGCCCTGACGGTGTTACCTCGTTCATGTTGAAACTGATGCATAAAGAGTGCCAAGAATATCTCTTGGATATAATCAACTATTCTTTAAGTACGGCATGGCTCCAATTTCAGCGGAAAATTGCAAAGGTAATACCAATACTGAAAGCTCTGGGTAAAGGATACGTTTTGGATAACATTTGGCCCATTGCGTTAACCTCAAACTTTGTAAAGGTATTTGACAGAATCATGAACGTTCGAATAACAAATTTCGTCTATGAGAGAGAAATTTTCAATCCATCCCAAATTGGCTTCAGATCCGGATGCTCCATATAGCAGGCCCATATAGACCTTGAAAGTTGCATAAAATTAGCTAAGCGGGAAGGAAAATATGCGTCGCTCGTCACTCTCGATATAGCAAAAGCGTACGACAGCGTTGAGCATATAGTGTTAATCAACCAGCTGCACAACCTTAACTTCTCAAACTATATACAATCATGGATAGCAGACTTTTTACGCAATAGAACGTTTTATTGTTAGAAAAACGGCATCTCGTCTTCTAAATTTGTGCAAACAAGAGGTGTCCCGCAAGGGGCCGTCCTTTCCCCGGTGTTGTTCAATATCTTGATGAGCTCTGTATCTCGGCACCAGGACGTCCACACTTATGTATATGTGGACGGCATCGCATTCTTTTCCGCAGCAGAGGACATTCATAGGCTATTTAAAATATTACAGACATACCTATCGGCCATAGAAATGTGGCTTGATAGCTCACATCTGTATTTAAATGTCAAGAAATGTTCTGTTTTAACATTTCCACTCAAAGACTCTTTTCACATTTCGCTCTCCTATCACCTGGATCATATCCCTCAAATAGTGGATGTGAAATATCTGGGGGTGACCTATGACCAATCAATGTCTTGGAAGGCACACATTGAAAACATCGCAGCAAAGGGAGGTCGTGCGATGGGAATATTAAGCAAAATTAGTAATAGTCGCTTAGGTATGCGAAGAAATACTCTTATCTCAGTGTATTGTATGTACATTCACCCGGTGCTTGAGTTTGGGTGTGTGTTATACGCGGGGGCACCTGCCTACAAGATACATCCTCTGGTAGTCATAGAGAGACAAGCCTTGAGACTATGCTTAGGTCTCCCCAAGTTTGTTTCAATCAAGATCTTGTATCTTGAAGCTAGGGTTCCCTCACTTGCGACCTGTTTTAAAGTGTTAGCTACACAGGCATTTCTTAG
Organism: Rhipicephalus microplus; assembly: GCF_043290135.1. Taxonomy (NCBI): domain Eukaryota; kingdom Metazoa; phylum Arthropoda; class Arachnida; order Ixodida; family Ixodidae; genus Rhipicephalus; species Rhipicephalus microplus. The sequence goes on from NC_134702.1 coordinate 208,224,045, forward strand.
GCTCTATGAATCGCTTGTAAGGCGTTTAGAAACAGTTTTTATTGACCGTCCTGACTTGTTTTTTGGACAATACTGGCCGAGATCTCGTATACCACAAATTTTGGTTATACAGCGCTTTCTAGATGATTTAGATGTTCAAATTAATGCTGTTCTTTTAATCAGTACCAATAACAGTGCTATTAAATTACAGTTTGATGACATATTTCCGAAAAATTCAAAATTGTTGCCGCTCAGTTTTTTAGAAGCTATATTAAAAGATTACCTGGAACATACGCCAGTACAAGCAGTCGTAGCAACTGATGCGTCACAAAGGGAAGAAAAATGTGGAATTGGTATTTTTTTCCTTTTCGCTTCGGCTTCCCGATAATGTGCCCATATTTGAAGCATAGTTTTTTGCGATAACTTTAGCTCTCCGTAAAGTAACTGCTTCAGTAAGAACCACAATAATTTTAACAAATTCACTATCAGTATGTGCCTCCCTTACTGCAGATGAGAACTCGCATGCTCAGAAGGCTTTCAAAGCATTAGTTTTCTCGAATCTCACTCTGATCAAACTGGTCTGGGTTCCTGGACATAAGGGCATTTATATAAATGAAATGGCAGATGCGTTGGCCAAGTCATCTTTAAATGGGCCTGTTATTGATGTATTACCGACATCGAAATTCTTGATAGGCGCTAGATTAAGAAGGAAACTACTGTTACAGGAATTTTCTGCACCTTCACTAACAGCTACACCAGAATTCAAGCACTTGGTATACCATTGGAATAGTAAAATATGTCAAACGCGAGGAACGGAAGTCGCAATCACTAGACTGCGCTGTCTAATTCCACAGCTGAATTTATATTTAAACAGAGCTGGTCTGGCAGCCTCCCCTCATTGTCCTTTTTGTGGAGTAAATGAGTCAACTGAACATTATCTCTATTATTGTAATAGATTATCTGTCTTACGTAAAAACACTTTAGGAGCCGTTCGCCACCTTCTCGGAATAGATTTAAATGACGAAAATGTGCTTTCTTTCGCGGCTTTGTGTCTAGGCCACAGCGACGGGAAGATGGTTGACGCATTGCAGGAGTTCGTCAAAAGTTCAAAGAGGTTTAAGAGTTTAAATCATTGTTCGGTAGATTTTGAAATTTCCAAATTTATAGTAAATCAAATACGACGCTTTATTGCATTACACTACAGAATATATACAATTCAACAGTCAAATTTATCTTGTTGCATCTTTATTTTATGACTCGTAAATGGATTAATTCTAATCTGTTATTAAACAAGAAATTCATGAAAACTATCCGGTTCTTGGCCAATCCCCCAGCGTGGGTATGTGCCACATCCTCGAGGATCTTGACTCGACTTAGCATGATGCAACGACACTGGATCTACGTTTTTTTGTCGTTGACACCTTCAGGCATTTCAGAGTACCCCACCGCAATCACTGATTGGCGGAGTACTTGTAAAGCAGCTACCGCCTCTGAAAAAAAAAAGCGCGCCCGAGGAAAACGCTGCGAAGTGCACCCTGCGAAGGGCACCGGAGTCTTAGAAGAACGCTAACATCATCTTAATACATGAAAAATGAGATGACAAGGACTTCAAAAATTACAGGCCGATCAGCTTGCTCTCTATAGTATACAAGCTATTCACAAAGGTAATTGCTAACAAAGTAAAGAAAACATTAGAATTCAATCAACCAAAGGAACAAGCAGGATTTCGAAAAGGCTACTCAACGATCGACCACATTCATACTATCAATCAGCTAATAGAGAAATGCTCAGAATATAACCAACCACTATACATAGCCTTCATAGATTACGAGAAGGCGTTTGATTCAGTATAAATATCAGCCGTCATGCAGACACAGCGGAATCAGGGCGTCGATGAAGTATATATAAACATCCTGGAAGAAATCTACAGGGGATCAACTGCTGCCATAGTGATTCATAAAGAAAGTAACAGAATACCAATGAAGAAGGGTGTAAGGCAGGGGGACACAATTTCCCCAATGCTATTTACCGCGTGCTTACAGGAGGTTTTCAGAAGCCTAGAATGGGAACAGTTAGGGATAAGAGTAAATGGAGAATGCCTTAGTAACCTGCGCTTCGCCGATGACATTGCATTGCTGAGTAACTCAGGGGACAAATTGCAACTCATGATTACGGAGTCAGACAAGGAGAGAAGAAAGGTGGGTCTTAAAATTAATCTACAGAAAACAAAAGTTATGTACAACAACCTCGGAAAAGAGTAACGCTTCGAGATAGGTAATAGTGCGCTTCAAATTGTAAAATACTATGTCTACTTAGGGCAGGTAATAACCGCGGAGCCGAACCACGAGATCGACGTAACTAGAAGAATAAAAATGGGGTGGAGCACATTTGGCAAGCACTCTCACAATATGACAGGTAGATTGCCACTATCCCTCAAGAGGAAGGTATAGAACAGTTGTATCGTGCTGGTACTTAGCTACGGAGCAGAAACCTGGAGACTTACAAAGAGGGTTCAGCTTAAATTGAGGACGACGCAACGAGTAGCGATCAATGGAAAGAAAATTGGTAGGTGTAACCTTAAAAGACAAGAAGAGAGCGGAGTGGATTAGGGAACAAACGGGTGTTAAGGATAGCATAGTCGAAATCAAGAAGAGGAAATGGACATGGGCCGGGCATGTAGCGCGTAGACAGGATAACCGCTGGTCGTTAAGGGTAACTAACTGGATTCCCAGAGAAGGCAATCGGGTTAGGGGGAGGCAAAAGGTTAGGTGGGCAGATTAGATTAAGAAGTTTGCGGGGATAAATTGGCAGCAGCCAGCATAGGACCGGGTTAACTGGCGGAACATCGGAGAGGCCTTTGTCTTGCAGTGGACGTAGTCAGGCTGCTGATGATGATGACCATGATGAGTTTTCTAACATTGCTACCATGACTTCCAGCACTTCTCAGCTGTCTAGTGTTACTAGTGTTCCAAATGTCCCTGTTGTATTGTCATGTGCAGTGTATTGAAACACACACTACCCCATATTCTATTACACTTTAGTTACAGTGTACTGGAAGGGGGCAGTGGGCTCATTCTCCGGCGGAGGGTATGCAGAGGGGTGGCTCCAGAAATGTCACATGTTTGTGGTTGTCTGGTCGCACGAGCGGCGGCGCTGGCACCGCCATCAATGGAACAAGTTTGGGAGGGACGTCAGCGGAGTCGGTTGTGAGCCGGTCAAGTCCTGCAGAGCAACAGAGTTTGAGCCACGTTGTGTGACTGTGGACATTCTTGCGCCGAGTTTTTGTCGGCAGCTTTGAGCGTTACGCACCACGCAGGTATGCTTTACAGTGCATACTGTAACCATGCCGCGACAACGGCAAAACCACTGTTAGGCGCTTGGGTGTCTAACAGGCAACGTGTTCGTGATGAGTAAGCAGGACCTGTCATTGTTTGGCGTCCTGAAGGATGAAAACAGGCCGAAAGAATGCGAGAAGAACCAGCACAGAGCAGACAAGCTTCTAGAAGACACCAACGCAGTTTGCGAACTCCACTTGCAACCGCGTCTTTAGCTTAAGGACCATGTGCATATTATCGATGGAAAAAAAGTGCGCGTACCTCACCCATTATCAACACCAAGGCTGTTTTCAATTTGTTCGGCTGACCAACTTTTGTGGCCAAGGAGGCCTCCTTCATCTCTCAAGTCAGCTGTACAGCTTTATAAAAAGCTCGAGAATATTTTCACAGAATGTTTTTGCCAGAGTAAGCTGCACTGACAGCATTATCAACATGCTGGCAATTGTTCAGCGCAGACTCTCAATTGAAGTTGGTTGCACTGTGCACGCAGCTACCCTCACAGCGAAAATAATTACTTTTCACGTTGTCTCACGTCTTCATACAATGTGAAAGGACTGAACACTAACAAGGCGGGGAAGCGGCAGAGGGCGAAGCAGCTGAAGATGAGCCGTCACACATGTAGTAAATAGGGTGTGTAAATCAGTGGCTAGATGGTGTACTTCAGTTTTTGCAAATAAGAGCTTCGTGTCAGGAGCAGAAGCTTCGTGTGTATCTTTATTTAGTTTTTCACTATGTCACTCTACATATGTTTAACATACGTGTATCTGCATATTTATGATTATTATAACCCTTAGAAAACTGCTGTGCCATGGTCTACAACTGAAGCAGAACAAAAATTATTTAAGCTCTACAATTTCAATTTATAATAAAGGCGCAAACCCAGCCAGCACGCCTATATGTTAACGCTTTTCTAAAAAGTGAACGTGCACTGTTTTCTAATTATGTCGTGAAAGGGCGGGCATAGTCGTGTTACGAATTCTTTTTAGGTTTGGTCTACACAGCATGAACCGTACGTTTGGTCACTGTATCAAACCATATTATTTGTGGGATACATCATCCTTTTCGACGAGGCGTTATATTCGAGGAAACACGATGTGGCCTGAACAAATGTAGTGCTTATCAGGAATACTCAACTAAATCAAGCATACACCCTCTGAAACCCACACACACACAAAAAGCGTTAACTGCGTCGCACTAGAAAGGAGAATGGACAGACTGCGCCAGCTAGCATCGGACTAGTTTTCGGGAAGCTGTATCGCAAAATAAAAGGGAAACACTGTGAAGCGAGAGCACCAGAAGCTCTTAATATAATCCTAGGGCAGTCAAAGCATGCACGTTTATTACTAATATCGAATAAATACGCGTTCCAACTTTTACGAGCGGCCATCGGCGAGCAGCTTCTGCAGGTGAAGCTTCCATTAACGATGTCTGTGGCGCCATCTCTCCTATATAACGCCAAATGCGTCAAAGTAGCAGCGGAGTAAGCCCACTGCCCTCTTCTAGTACACTGTACACGGAGGAAGGAACGCAAGTCGGTCATAGTGACGGGGCAAATTCTTCTCTATTGTTTACATATGAATGCGAAGCAGAAGGCGCGACTCCACGGAGGAAGGAAAGGTAGAAGAGGGCATGCCCAGCGAGCGCAGGGCGTAAAAAATGTCGCAGAAATTACGTCACAGCGACCATATTCACTGGGCACAATGGCGGTGTTTCGATATTATTGATGTAGTGCGGTGCGGCGCCGTTCAGGCGGTCCAGCGGCGGTGTGCGCGTTTTCATGGGCCTCGCACCTAACCGTGGCGTACTGCAGGTGTTAGACAGCATCCATTCTTTGCGCCGCACTGTTAGCTACGCGATTTTCCTCCGGTGCTGGTTGTAACCAGGTGTCTGAACTAGAAACCACGGAAAGAGTGCGTGTATACGTATTCCGAATTTGCAGCGTCTGTCAAAATTATGCTTAAAGGCCATCATAGACGATGTCGTTGTCAGATAGGAAGGAGACGCGGCGCCGAAACGCTTTGTCCCAGAGTCACACTTAACTGTTTAGAAAAAATTTATTGCCACAAACGTCAATAACACTCAACAGAACATTTCCGTCTTAGACATACTCTAACGATGATGACAAGACAGACGTTATTTACATGAACATGGATATGAGATGACGTTGAAAGAACATGTACATTCGATGGTTCACACAAACAAAACCACAAAATACTTCAAGGTAAACAAGAGACAAATAAAACATAAATATGTACATTTTGCATATTTACATGTTGGCATGCCATTTCTGCCGGCGCATCGACAGATCAGCCTACTAATACCAGGCCGGCCGAAAGACAAGTTTCACTCGTCCGTCATAGACCGACACAAAAGGGCAAGACCAGTGCCGAAGAAATTCCTCTTCACCGAGGAAGAAGAGCTCCTCCGACAAAACAGACAGCAGCTCCGAGTACAATCGTTCTAGGATCGGGTAGAGCGCGCGGCGGCGGCGGCCCGCTGCAACCGCCTCGCAGCGGTTGCGCCAGAGGCAGAAAGCGCCGGCAACTATGAGAAGACAAGCGAAGCGGCCTCGCGAACAACGCCCAGAAGAAACGAAGCGATTTACTCTGAGGCAGTGAAATCCAGCATGTACGGCTCTCCAAAAAACGCGAGCAATGATACAATGTCTCAGAAAATGCTGATTTTTTCCCGAAGGGAGCAGTTCGGACATGTTGCTGACTGGACTATTCTCCACCTTTCGAGGCGGTCGAGAGTGGGAAGTACACCCCATCCCAGGCACCACATGAAGTCCCGAAGGTGTCCAGGCAGAAAAGAAGCTGTTAAGGAGCTCCAAGACACCCGTCTAGAGCGAGCACGGCGGGCTGGCGGGACCAACGAAAGCAACAAAGCAGCAGTCGTCTCAACTATGTGGTTGTTCAAAACATCTATGCCAGGACAGCTCGACTTGACATGGCGAAAAATGCAACAGTTGTTGCATAAAACGCAGGAAGTGTTATTGACTGTGGCCCCCTGTTAAGTTGCACATTAGGCATCAAATGGCGAAGGTGAGTACCCAGAAAGTAATATGCAAGCGTTCGTGCGGGAGATTCCTCCCCTTGCACTAGGCGCAAAAGGAAACGCAGTGCCAGCAGCCGACAACGTATGGACACTGAAGGAAAAGCAAAGCCTCCTTGAGCACGCTGCTGTCCCAGTGCCGCGCGAGAGACCAACTCAGTGCCGCCTGACCAAAAAAAGGAACACAAAGCAGACTGCAGTGATCGCACGATACGTAAAGATGGTTGCACGACGTGAGAAAGGTACCAAATGCGACCGCAAAATACAGTCTGCGAAGGTACCTCCGCTCAAGAAGTGGGAAGTCAAAATCCCGTGCATGCTGAATTTTCAGTCTTACTTCCTCGAGAGCGTTTAACCAAACAGATTCGCAAATGCCGTAGTTGTTGTATAAAATACCTAAAATACGAAGGGACGAGGCCGGCTGATTGGGAACACCGGCGCTAAGCCTGAAGTTTGGAGAGCCAATGAAGAAATACCGGGATTTGGAGATGTTCAACGCTGCACCTGAAATGTCGCCATACTGGGAAAATACATGCAGGCTGCGTGAAAGGCTATCTTCATCTGAAAGGTACAAGGTTATATCATCAGCGAAAGCTGTGACTTTCACGACACCGCTACCAGGAAGCGCAAGACCCCGGACACGTGAATCCGCGTCAAGAGCACGCAGGTATGGCTCAAGGCTGAGGACAAATAGCACAGGAGACAATGGACATCCCTGACGGACCCCACGTGTTATGGAAAAGGCGGCACTTTCCCAACCATCCAGAACTAGTGTGCTTTTCAGACCAGTGTACGTATTTTTAATCATTTCCACAAACGAATGAGAAAATCCGAAGGCTGTGAGCACATTAAAGATATACGCGTGCTCTAGTCGGTCAAACGCTTTTTCCTGGTTCAAAGACACAAGGATACCACGCGCAGATTGCGACAAAGTATAAGCTATGATATCCCGTGTGGTATATGACAAGCTGTGTATTTCTCGTCCAAGCACTGATGAAGTCTGGTGATGACCTACTAGGGTGTCCAACAGACCCCTCAAACGTTGAACGGCTACCGCCGCGAATATCTTATAGTCAACGTTGAGGAGCGTGATAGGTCTCCAATCTTCAGGATTAACAGAGGAAGCATCACCCTTTGGAATAAGCACAATGCGTCCATCTCGAAAACTCGATGGAAAGACACCGTCTTCGTAGCATCGCCGGATTACCGCGGTAAATGTAGCACCAATCTCATCCCAAAATGTCAAGTAAAACTCAACAGGAAAACCGTCTGGCCCTGGGGTCGTTCTACGTTTTATAGATTTCAGTGCCGCCTTTACCTCTTCAGCCGACGGAGGCATGTACAGGCAATCCGCTGCTTCTTGAGGAATACGGGGCAAACTTCTAAGCATTTGCGGTGTTTCATCACAGTTAGTCCGCATGGCCGAACATGACATTTCTTCAAAATGCGCCAAGAAAACGGATTGATCACGCGCAGGAAGCCGCTGCGCAGGTGGTATTTGTGCTGTCATAGAGACAGGTGGCTCTGATTGCCCAAAAAAGGAATGTCTCGCGTAGCGCAACACCTCGGGATGTGCACATGGATTGTGTCTACAGCGCCATGCTGCTGCCGCCAGGAACGAAGCAGCAGTCAAGCGCTGAAAGCGTTCACGCAGTTCACGCTGCCACGCTCGCATCAGAAGAGAAGGCGTCTCGGCGCGCAAAGCAATGCGTAACTTCATCGCGGTATCAGCAAGCTCTTCGGAAACGCGTCGACGAAGCGAACGCCCCTCTACTGCGCAGCGCAGGCGCCACTGTGTTTTAAGCGCATCCCAATATTCAGGACTAGACGCAGTGAGCGACACACGTATTGCGCGTGACAAATCTGATCTTGAGCGCGCGTCCTGCAGGACGCGAACATCAAGACGCCATGGCTTTTCTGAAAAAGAAAATGGAACTTCGAGCTTCAAGACAATAGGCCGATGATCAGATACGTACACAGGAGAAGGTGGGAAGGACGGAACGCATAAATCAGAGACAAACGCCTCTAACGCTCGTGGGATATAAGCCCGGTCGAGCCTGCTGGAGGATCGTCCACGTCGCCACGTCCAAACAAAGGTATTTCCGTGCACTACATTGTGCGCGTCTAGTAATGAAAAGTGGTGGACATGGCGACGAAGCTCGCGTGAATTCCAAGCAGACCGGCCCCAGCCAGGACCTTGTACATCGGTTCGCGTATTTAAAACGCAGTTGAAGTCGCCAATCAAAATGACATCACGACCGTGAAGAAAAAACACATCCAGGTCTCTAGAAAAGTCATTAGACTGTCTAGCTTGCACTGGCCCATACACACACAGTATCCTTAATCTGAAAGAAAAGTAGCTACAGTCTAAAGCCAAAACCCTGTCCACGCCATCGTAAAACGCATGATGATCCTTAATAGAGCTCCGTTAAAAATAATAATACTTACTCCCGTAAAACGAGATGTAGCATAACGAATGTGCTCAAGAATTCGATCAACCAACGTCTTGTTGTAGGAGGCCATGCCTGCGCATGGGACTGTGTCTGACCACACCAGAAAGTCAAGTTTCGACATAATTACTTGCTGAAATTCAACCCTGTACGTTTATTCGATCCAAACAAACACATGTGGTTGAGTTTATTGCAACAACGGAAGCAGTTCTCTTAGTGACTCTACGACAATATCTGTTTTATTCTGGTGAAAACATTAAATTTCGTGCGCCTCTGCATACGCGTAGAACGTTCCGAAGTGTCCTGTTGAAAACGCGGTGGTGCTGCCCTCTACTGTACACTCAGGCGATCAGAAAGCACGCCTGATCCATTCTACCATCGAGTGACGGCGCCAGAAGTAGCCAAACAAAAATTTTAAAAAAAAGAAAAAAAAGAAAAAATGAAAATTAAGTTTTTCATTTCAAAGAACCAGTTCTCAACTTCACTATTTAAAGGAAAAACAAAGGTAAATCTAGTGGTTAGTTAACTAAGTAGTAGGGCTAGGTGGCGTTAGCCACCACCATCTCTAAAGGGTAGAGCCACATCCATCCGTCCATCCATCCATCCAAAAACAAATGTGCGCGTTTAGTATTCGTGTTGAGTTCCAGAAATGGTGCGTAGCCGTGTTTTAAAAGAGCACTGACATCAAATTCGAGATGTGCCCATCGCCCGATCGATTGGTATGCATAGGTCTTCTTGGCCGACTTTGAACGGCATCCGTCACGTGGGACTTATTTTAATTTGATGTCAAACAGCGCAGGAAAGCAAAGTAGAAAAAAAATGAACATTACACCGCCCTGCGACATCGACATTAGTGCTACGTGTTCGGTGTGATACGTTCCACAAATAACTTTCTGATTGACGATACGATAGTAGCGATGACGAGTACAATCCAAGTGTTCTTATCGTGGCGCCGACTGGCGCCGAAGCACAGGAATGCACTCTCTCGTCGCGTCTGGTCTTCGTCGCACCGGATTGAATGAGTCGAAATAACGGCGAAAGAAAAGAGCATGACTAAACGTGTGCTTGTCGGTCAGAATGTTGGGGAATCGTGAGTTGCAGTCGTCTCGTTCGAAGCACAGAAAAAGCGCAATGAGGGTGTCTTTTCATATCACGTATGTGTTGCGCGCCAACACGACCACAAGCTATCAAAAGTGGAACAGCGTATAGCCAGATATCATTGCTAACAAGTAACACGCAGGTATCGTGTAATTTTAGTTCATCTGTAGTCTTTGCGTCCTCGTTAAAGTGGTAATACCGTGTTAGCAATGAGAGATAGGCGGGCCATCTGAAGGCGCAAAAATGAACCTGGTAGCAGAAAACGTATTTTATTTCTCTGCTGATAATATTCAAAATAGCTATATTGCATTGACCCCTCTGAGTATACCTGAATGCTTTACCCGCCAAAACACACATATATAGCTAACTGAGACACACGAGCGAACATGGCTGAAGCCTGCATCCTCGGGCACCTCTGCAGTGCTGCTTGAAATGGCATCCACTTCGGAATCACTGCTCTGCAAAAAGTCGACCGAAGCAAAAATAAATCGCGACGTCGCAAATCGCGGATATTCCATGCTCCCAACTATCGTATTGAACCCGAGTCGACACTTTTTACGGCGACGACACCAATGCAGGTGACAAGGCATGACTGATATGTCCGCCTAGCACACAAAAAGTTTGCGGGGCAGCTGAGCCCGCTGTCACTCTTTGCTGTGGAGAAGTGGTCAGCTGTGGCGTGATCTGGTGGTGACCGCGAGGTATCACTATAGTGTACTAGAATATTTTAGTATACTGCAGTAGCACTATAGTAGGGTGGCTAGAATGGGGAGGTGTGAAAAGCTGCCGCCGAAACCAGTCCCCAAAGCACGCCGATGCCGCTTGGGGCGCTGCATGCACCAGCGTGGGTAACCTTGCGGAGGAGACAAACGAGACAGCACGCGCCGCTGTCCACAAAAATTGCTCCCACGCTGTGAAGTAGTGACCCGTTTTCGGTAAAATCATTTTGATCCAGCAAGTGTAGGGCAGTACATGGCACCTAACCTCTTTGAAGTCTCATCTGCGAAAACCATTCTTGAAAAGGCCTTGATATGTTTAGTTTGACGTCTCAAAATCACCATATGATTATGAGAGACGCCGTAGAAGAGGGCTCCGGAAATTTTGACCACCCGGGGTTCTTTATCGATTATACTCCAAGATCAGAGGTTTGAATCCATGCGCCCGCACTGCGGGAGCCAGAATATCATTTTAATAAACCTGGTATTTATAATCGACATGTCGTAAAGCATCCGTTAAACATGGTCGTAGTACCATAATTGATCTTTCTAAGATAAACGTAAACCGAAGTGTTTGTCTCACTAGGCTCGATGAATTAAATGTGGATTTTACCTGTTCCTAGAAGCGTTTAGGATGAACATTGTCCTACAGGCTACCGTACCTATTAACCACTTTAAATCACGAAGACATTGACCCTTTGTCCTTCCTTCTGCCATTGAGAACTCTTATGAATCTCTTTAAATATTGCAAGCAACGTCGCTACGAGTGGCTCTCTTGCGCATTTTTAAAATAATTGTAATTACTGTATTTATTGTGATGTCTCTGTGTGTCAGTGTTTAGTTTTGATCTGATGATTTCTGACACTTCAATATAATATTATGTGTAATTAATTTCTTACGTATATTTCCCGACTATAGCGCTTTATATATATGTAAATTTAAATAATCAAAATCGCCACGTTAGATGCTTTGCCCAGCTGATTCACTTTCCCGAATAGTAGATCTCCGGGAATTTTCGTCACTCTACTTATTGACTTTTGCTTTTCATGTTCATGCCAAGTCATGATGCATATGTGTTCCCTCGCTCTCTGTTTGGGGAGCTTTGTTTCATAACTTTTGTACTCGTACTCGATGCCATTTTATACTTGTAAAGTTTATTTTTTTATTCTACATGTATGAATGTCTGTCGTGTATTGCTCCTTTGCCAACTTGTGACTGCGTCGGTACTTTGTCAATCCCTCGAGCTTTTAGTCTTGTGCTCCTCGACCCATTGGAAGAAAAGAAATGAAGTCTCTGACGAAAACAAATATAGCTAACTTATGTGAATTAAACTAGCAAACTTCGCACAAGATGCCGGACAAAGAACACAGTGGCCTAATGGGCACCGGAAAGTTGCATGTGAAGGCTGACCACAACGTGGCGCATGCTAAACCTATTTCTCATTGTCACAGAAAGCCGAAATATTATTTCACCGTCAACCCTCTCCGCAAATATATGATCACTGAGCTGAAATTGATTACAGTAACTCTGAGAGCTTGCATCTGCTAGCGGACCACAATCGCAGGTATTTCCATTGTATATTATTTGCAGTGTAAATAATTTTTCCCTTTTAACCTACACGGGGCCCGCTAGAATTGCAACTGTTTATGGAAACGTGAGCCTTGGTTTTCCAGGTACTGCAACCTAATGCTCCGCGACCTGTACTATCAGCAGAAACAAGTTTTATTTTGGAAACACAACTGATAAACAGCGCTACCGTGCTGCAGGAATGACTTGCTGACAACATCAACTCGCACAATTTAAGCTGCAGCTCCATTTCTACATGTATAACGAGTGCATCAAATACTAATTGCCGAAGTAATTTGTGCTATACCAGCAACGGTGTTACTTATAACGGGTGCCATCAACACTGCGAAACTAGGCGGGCATTCTTGCTCTCATCACAGTTATTACGAAATACCAGATTTCTCGCCGCGTAGCTTGCCACATAATATACAGGGCGACCATCCGCCGCTCAGCGGTGTACGATTTATGGGCGACAGACACTGCTAGTGAATCAAATAGAAGTCTTTCATAGTCTTCTTCATTTTATTCCATCTCATGCAGCACTTTTTCTACAGACAGAGCGATTCCTCCACTAAGTGATCCACGTTGCCACCATTGGGACTCTTCAAGAGGCTGAACTTTGAAGAGGCTGAAGTTTTTCGGACAAGCATATTGCAACGACACTGGATCTACTTTTTTTTTCTAGTTCTTGACACCTTCGGGCATTTCAGAGTAACCCAGCGCTATCACCGATTGACGGAGTACCTGTAAAGCAGCTACCACCTTTGAAAACAAAAAACAGCGCGCCCGAGGAAAACTCTGCCAAGTGCGCCGCTCACTACCCACACCGGTGTCATCAGCGCCCCGGGCAGCATCAGCACGCCGAAGGGCCTTCTTCGACAAGCAAAAAGCGCCGCGCTCATCACACTTCACCATTCTAGCCACCCTAACTATAGTGTACCACAGAACACCTATACACTACCATTTAGAGAAGGGAAACTGTACCTTTGACATTGCAGCGAAAATAAGGGTAGCGGTGGCGTTGGGAACTAACTTCTCCGACTTAGGGACGGCGCTGGTAGGCTTATCATCATCATCATTGCGCTAAAGCAATATATCGGCTGCTTTGGCAGCGGTACAGTGTCTAGAAATATTAGCGGGTGCGGAGGGTCGTGGTGCGCGCCTGCAGGTTTATGGGCCTTTATTCGCTGCTATAGAGGGATGGCATTCGCGCACATGGCACCCTAAAGTTACTATGAATATTTCTGCTATGCTGCCAGTTGACCTAGAGGCCTCAACTAGCAAAAACACGCCAAGCAAGTAAACTTACTTTGTTTATTGACAATCGTGAATGCATCAGTATACATGTAAACAAGGATTACTGCCTCTCACAGAGTTGAAGAATACATGCAAAAAAAACAGTGATAGCCATCTGTTCAATAAAATTACCCGCTGAAATGGTGCAACTTATTCTCTTGGCTTGTTCAGTCAGACAACGATACTTACACTGGACACCCCTTGCACTGTACTTGGTACTGTGCTGCCCATTGGCTTTCTCACCACACATGCTCTCAAAAAGTGCAGTGTCCATACGATTAGCCTGAGTCGCAATATGATATTTGACAACGCATTGGTGAGAAGCACATCGCGTTGAATAAAAAGAAATGACCCCACGCTGTTGTTCTAGGTATCCTTGCACATGACATTGTTCTCGATATTGTGTTTAAAATCTGTGTTTTTACCTGCGCGTCGGATCTTTTTACGACTAACTAGATCAACTTACGGTTGTGGTAAGCTAGTGCATCCTAGCAAACAACATTTACAGGATCATGTTGAAAAGGAAACTTGGTTTACGTTTCAAAAGAGGTAAAAAGGTTGCAGTGACCGCCACTTTAATTCAGTAACAGTTGGCGATTACTGAAATCCCGAGTCGAAACTTTTCAGCAAGTCAACATTCCTGTCAATGTTGTCACGGATGACAAGAGAATTAGCTACCCGTACCCTTGCTCGCCTACTGCACATCACCTGACACACGAGATGGAGGATGCCTGTTGGTGTTCCCAAAAGCACTCATTCGTAAAAAATACATTACGCACCAGTGGATATCACTCGCAATACACTGCACATGGCAATACAACAGGGGCATTTGGAACACTAGTAACACTAGACAGCTGAGAAGTGCTGGAAGTCATAGTAGCAATGTCAGAAAAATAGGCAGTGAATAATTATTGCAGACAAATCTGCATAATGAAATTTTCTATGATGTTTACTCACAAAGTAAGGGCCATTTCTTATTCTTTAGGTGTTTGCATACCAAACTGAAGAGAGATGTCCACAGCACAATCTGCCACTTCTCTGCGAGAGTACTAAAGTGATTGTTCTGGCTCAGTAGTCATCTGCTCGACGGGGAACGCAGACACCAATGTTGGCGACTATTGTTGCTCCCGCCGGTTGTGGGGTGCACACTGTATTTACATTTTTGCACGCAAAAGAATCACTAGCTCTTCCAATTATGAGAAGTTGTGCACAGTTCATGGACCAACTGTGAGGAGTGACACAAGTGTCGAAACGCATTGTTGAGACTTCCGAAATGGCTGCACAAATGCGTACGAAAAAGAATGGAGCACCACGCCAAGCATCCAGATCAACCAAACTGTTCAAGTGGACAAGATATTGCGATAGATTGAGGACTAACACTTACTTGTCTGTAAGACAAAGTTCTCTTGTTGGCCACACTAAAATTTGCACAATTGTAGCCGATATGCCTAGATATCGCAAAGCTAGGTCCTCAAAATGCTTACCGACCAACTAAAACACTAAATGACATCAAGTGGATGAGCGTTTTTGGACTGCTACCTATAAAATAGGGATGATTGGTTTTCGCGCACTGTTGCACAGGTGACGACGCCTCATAGTATACGCAATTGCAGATAACACTCAGTGGTGCCACCACTTGTTTTCACAAAAACCTAAAAAAAATCCAAGCAGTTTGCTTACTCCAGTAAGAAAATGACAGTTACCATTTTCCAAGTCAAAAAGAGAATCTTTAGTGTTTAATTTCATAAAATATGAGCCACACGTACAGCTGACTGTGAAACACTAACCACAGTAATAAGTACGATAAACATTGATGACGTCACAAATTTTCCTCCGAAATCGGCCTCCTACATGACGACGGGCATCCTTGCACCACAATCAGAACCAATGGGAAGATCAAATATTTTGGTAGAGCACACTAATTGCTCGCACTGCTGTCTTGTGCCAACACCGAGTAATTATTTCCTCTTTTTTAACTCGAAACAGTGGCTCGGGGTATGATTTGAAAACAGTGAGAAATTTAAGTACACCGTTCGCAACAGGTTCAATTACAAATAGGCGATCTTTCATTCAGATTGACTAATGAAACTACTGTGGCGGTACGAGAAACATTAAGAAGTTACCAGTGATTCCATAGAAAAGTGAAGTAGGTTTTTGCTAAACTAAGTCCACCAATGAAAACTTCTGCAAATGAATATTTACTTGCTTGGAACCAAATCGCCCCTACTTTTTGAATGACCTTCAAAGTTTTTATGCTTTGCTTTGACAGATGAATAAATTAGTTTTTTTTTTCTTTTTTCGTGCCAATGGTACATGGTCATCAAAGACACTGCTCAAACAATGAACAACGGCAGAAGCTGATATCACATTTTTGTTCTTCACTGCTTCCTGTCTGCCTCACATTTAACTTGGGTATCACTCAAAACTAGTCCTTTTGGCTACATATTTCACAGCAATATCAAGGAAATAGCTCTTAGTAAACATTCGAATTATCAACATGTACAAACACTGGCTAATTTGATTATACCGACTGAGTGCACCCAGTCAATGTTCTGTTAAAAATTAACATACCCTTAAAAATGCCTTGTCATGCGTCAGGTATTTTGCATAGAACCAATATTCTTATAGTAAAAGGTCGTTATATGAACTCGGTTAAGTATAAGCGCACAGCCCTGTGTATTTCTACAGGGGGAAATTTTTCGACAATTTGAACACATTGACATCCACAACAGCTAATTCAAACTGGGAGCCCCTTGTTTTCGTTGCTGCTCGCACAAGTCTGTCCAGAGTGATCACAACATTTCGCAAAAACAAACCAAACTAAATTGACTAGAGGAGTAAAACAACTTAGCAGCAGTATTTCTGAGCAGATGAGATTTCAGATGCTGAACTGGAGCTCTGGGACAAGATAGGAATGATAGTCATGGAGTCACAGTGGAATAAATGCAAGCGAATGAAAATTACTGATTACCTTTTATTTGATCGCGTGAACTCTGTTATGTAAACAAACATGTTTTTGAAGCATAAATATTGGCATACGTTTCAACATTAGGGCTCACTGATTGCGTGCATGTCGGTGGTTGTTTTTGGCGCATCATCAGCTTGATTACACCCACTGCAGGACAAAGGCCTCTCCCATGATCAGCCAATCAACTTAGTCCTGTGCTTTCTGCTGCCACGTTATACGTTCAACTTTTGTAATATCCTTGGCCCACCTATCCTTCTGTCTTAACTTCGTACGTTTTCCTTCTCTGTTAATGCAGTTAGCTACCTTTAATGACCGGCGGTTGTTCTGCCTGCGTGCTACATGCCCAGCCTATGTTTATTTCTTCTTCTTGATTTAAACAGCGATATCCTTAACACCAATTTGTTCCCTGACCCAATCTGCTCTCTTCTTGTGTCTTAAAGTTACACCTATCATTTTTTTTCCAACGCTCGCTGTGTCTTCCTCAATTTAAGCTGAACCCTCTTTGTAAGTCGCCGTAGGTAAGTACGAGCAAGGCGCAGCTGTTATATACGTTCCTCTTGAGAGTTAGTGACAGATTATCAGTCATGATTTGAGAATGCTTGCCGAATGTGATCCACTCATTCTTATTCTTCCTTATTCTTCTTGGTATTTTACTGTCATGGTTCGGCTCCGCGATTGCTACCTCCGCAGGACATGTTTTGCTTAATGAAGGCACGAGTTCTTGCGCAGTTTTTTTAGTACTTTGATAGCGTAACTCCCAACATGCACACGGTATCAGTAACTGTTTCAACACTACTATAGCTGTACCTACCACTGCCTTGCAACAGTCCTTACATTCACAGCAAGCTATACACAATGTGAATAAGAACTGCTGCTAAATATGAACTTCTACAAGCCCATTTGTTACATATTTATGTGTGATACTCTATGCAAAGTTTGACATGTAGCGAGGAGTACAGTATGTACACCCCATGACATGCACTGTCCAAGAATTTTGAAGCCTGCACATTTCCGGTAAACTAATTCATAAAGAAAGAATCAACAATCTGTGCACCCAATTTTGTACAGGTTGAACACACCGTACGCTATCACTGCTTTTCGGTATAAGGCTTCCATTTGTCCGCCTGGCATATTGGTGGCGCATGGCGTTTTCACTATGGCAACTGTAGAACTTCTTACGGAAGGATGTTAGTAACTTGGAAATCAATGGTCTCTCTTTAGTCAAGTTTTCTGAGAAGAAGAAGAAAAACGGACTCATGAGCAGGGCAAGACAGAAATAGTTCAACAAATTATGTTCAATAAATAAAATGTCTTCAACCATACCTTGCGAGGATTTTGGCCTATGAGCTTGCTTTCAATAATGACACATTCTCCACTGACTTGAGTTAGGTTCAGAGTGATAGGCATCCAAGCGTACACTGATATGAGCAGATCCTTGGAGGCTGCAGTTGCGTTGTAAGAAAAAAAACAGTTCTGCTTACTCTGGTAGAAGCGTGAACGGATTTGTGATGCATGACTAAAAAGAATGTATATGGGAACACTGCATATAAGAACGGTAGTGTGGACATAACAGTGTTGTTCTTCTGAATTTGTCTTCTGGATGGCATTGTAATGAATTTGTTTCAGTGACGTTCTGCAGAGAACAAAGCTGGGTAATTCCACTACTGGATAGACTACATGGTTCATGCAAATGTAATATGCTTCGTTGCAAACTTACGAAAAATGTACAAATGCGTATATGTACTAAAGGTTCACTTGGCTCTACTATGTATTGAATTTATGAGCATATATTGCAGCAGACTCATTTTGAGCAAAAACAGGTAGAACTTATGCTGTGATCTGTGCTACAAATTTCAGCAGTAAAAATATTTTCAGCGAATGTGACAACGAAGTAAACAATCTCAAACATTCACAATGCGTGCATCTCATGAGCTGTACAAGTCGAAAGGCCTTATGAGAGGACAAAAAGTGTAGCGCATGCAAAATAAAATGGCCATGTTCAGACGCAAAGCAGCGCATTTTCACTGACCGGCGAACACGCGCACATTGTGCAAGGTTATTCTGTCTTCATAGGGAGTCTCCGAGCGATTTGTCAGCGTTGAATTTTCACGCTGGAGGCTGCGCAGCCGGACATCGGTGAAGCGCAGCAGCTGACATGGTTCACACCCTCTAGACACGTTCGCTTCGTCATAGCGGCCCGTAAAGCTTGACACACAAGGTCGCATTGATATTTCAAAGCTGAATTAAAACGGAGCTTCGAAATGCCAATCGACAAAAAGTACCGCGGCTAACCGCGGACAATTTGAACAAATTAACGGCCAGAAACGCAATCGATGCCAATGGGCTGCTGCTTTTCGAGCGTCAGCATGATCTCAGTACTTGACCTGAAACAAACACCGCTCTTGTATTATTGGTATATGTAAAACAAAAATATTTTATTCAATTTTTCGTAAAAAACGACGTAATAATCACACTTTTAACAGTGTTTTAAAGCATTCTGAAATAAAAATTTCAGCCGCGTTGAGCGCCCCTATCAGGAACTCTGCACCCTAACGTATCCAACCGCTAAAACAGGAGTTAGTAGTTCCACTGCATGCGCAAATGACTAAACTCGCCGCAGTTGATTTTTCGCCCTCTACGGAGACGCTAGGTGGCGTCGAGCGGATCGGACGCGTTCGTCTCGGCTCCTCAAAATTTTCCCTGTTTTTGCGTTAAACTTCGTGGCTTCTTTAAAGCAAACGCAGAGTGTGTCTGGAAGTATGACGTGATCATTTTGACACCAAGTTATCGGGACGACACCGATTTCTTCCCTTCTGAAGTGACCAAAAACCTGGCATGCCCGGCCGCCAGGCTAGGACTAGCGGCGGACCGGGGAGCAGTGCATCGACTACCAGCAACTCTCCTGGACGTGCCAATGCAGCAACCAATAACCCAACGGACGACGACCAGGTAACGGCAAAGGAAGCCATGGACACGGACGATCATGATTTGAGCACAGAACTGGGCTCTGCAAAAGATTTCGTCAAATACTCCCCATCGTCTGACGAGGCGATACAAGTGGAGTCAGCCAGCGCCGACGCGAGCGAACACCATGAGGCATCAAAGGGAGCTGACGACGAGGCGAAAGACGGTCAGTGGCAGCTTGCTCTTTCATTACGCGAACGTAAGAGACTAAGGAAGCAAGCGCGGGCCATGGAAGATCCCAGGCAAGTTGGCGATTTTCAGCAAACTTCACTAAATCTTACGAAAAGAGCAACTAATGACTTAGCGTCTCTGGCGGACAGCAGCTTCAGAGACAGCGAGAGGAACGCGGGTGGCAGTTACGGAACGCCTGAGCGGGCGCACGGGAGTAGACGCGACGCGTCGGGTGTCATGAGAGGCCGCCGACGCTCACGTGCGACACCTCTACCCAAGAATGATCTGAAAATTATTATACGACCCAAACCAGGGCTCGTGGTGAGAGACTTAAAAACATATGAAGTGGCACGAGCGATTGCACGTGCATGTGGAGACGCGGAAATAGGCAGAGGTGACAAATTCCTGCTACGCCTCCGGAATGGATCCAACTTTATCATTGCAAGTACTCCGCACGAGCACGTCGCCGAGCAAATTTTGAAAATCAAGGCGCTCGACCTCAAGAACACCAGACATCTCGTGAATACCTACATTTTTTATTTATTTATTTATTTATTTATTTATTTATTTCAAAGTACCTTACAGGCCCCATGGGGGGCATTGAGTAAGGGGGGCTATACATATATACAAATGAACTGGAAAAAATATACAAGACAGACAATTGAGCAAGGGGGCAATACATATAGACACCTCAAAATGAAAAAAAGAACAAAAGAAACAATTGAGTAATGGGCGCAATACTTATATACATCTCAGACTAAAACAAATACAAAAGAAACAATTGGAAAATAGTAAGTCAAAAAAAAGCACCAACATGTACAAAAGTTCAACATGTACAAAAGATACACGCATGGTAACCGTGGGCGAAACACTGTATTTCCTGCGCATGCAGCGGCCACAAGGCAGAATCCTCGCGCATATGAATGTGACAATCACAAAAATGAATCAAAATGGACCAATGAATTATGATACGGCATCTACTTGCTGAGGCTTGTGAAGTGGCTTGATAAGATATGACGGAATGTGTCAAAGTTTGTCTGGGATGCAATGTCGTCAGGCAAACTGTTCCACAGACGGATAGCACGTGGAAGTGCGGACTGATTGAACGCGTTTGTTGAGCCGTATACACGGGAATAGCTAAGATGATTGTGTAGTCTACGTGAAGTGAGATATGGTTTTTGCAGACCAGTAACGGTGATTCGGGAAGAATGGGTGATTTTATGAAAGAATGACAGCAGGGCAATGTCGCGACGAATGTTTAAGAGTGGGAGTGAAAGTTCCTGTTTGATTTGTGATATACTAGAATGCGGACTGTAGTTATTGGCAATGAAGCGGC
Organism: Rhipicephalus microplus; assembly: GCF_043290135.1. Classification (NCBI taxonomy): domain Eukaryota; kingdom Metazoa; phylum Arthropoda; class Arachnida; order Ixodida; family Ixodidae; genus Rhipicephalus; species Rhipicephalus microplus. The sequence continues at coordinate 208,244,978 of NC_134702.1, forward strand.
TTGCTCTATTCTGGATTCTTTCCAATGAGTCAATTAAGTATTTTTGATGGGGAGACCAAATCGAACAGGCATATTCTAGTTGAGGGCGAACCAGTGTCAAGTAAGATAATTTGCGAATGCCTGATGGTGCAGCTTTCAAGTTACGTCTCAAGAAACCTAGTGATTTCGAGGCGCTGGCAGAGATTGCCGTAATGTGGTTGGACCAGGACAGATTAGGTGTCAGTATTACGCCCAAGTACCGATATTGTGTTGCAGTCGATAGAATGGAATGATTAATACTGTAAGAGAATTCGGATATGCTAGGTTTACGTGTGAACGACATTACTTTGCATTTTGAGACATTGAGTGTCATCAGCCATGCACTACACCAACCATTAATTACGTCGAGGTCGTTTTGGAGTGAGAGGTGATCTTCACTGTTCTTGATTGGACGGTAAATAATGCAGTCGTCAGCGAACACCCTGATGCAAGAAGAGACATGTTGCGGAAGATCATTGATGAATATGAGGAAAAGTAATGGCGCGAGTACACTGCCCTGTGGTACACCTGAAGAAACATCAGATAGGGAAGAAGACAAATTGTTAACTGTTGTGTATTGCTGACGATTCGACAGCAAATTGCGAAGCCATGATAATGTACGGGAGTCTAATTTCAGGGCGGAAAGTTTCGATATCAGGCGACAGTGTGCAACCCTGTCAAACGCCTTCGAATAGTCGAGGAACACGCAATCAGTTTGATAATTATTGTCCATATTTGCATGAAGCTCTGTGGTAAATTCAAACAACTGAGTCTCACACGAAAGGCCCTTTCTGAAACCATGCTGATTTTTGAAAAAGAAATGATTGGATTCCAGATGCCTGTAAATATGTGAAGCGATGATGTGTTCTAGAATTTTACAACAAATACACGTAAGGGAAATAGGACGGTAATTTTCGCATGAGGTTTTATTTCCACTTTTGAATATTGGAATTATTTTCGCCAGCTTCCAGTCAGACGGTATCATGCCTGTTTCGAGAGACTGCCGGAATATATGAAGTAGTATTTTGCTTGTGACCGTTACCGTATTCTTTAGCACCTTTGAGTTGATTCCATCCACGCCGCATGATGACGACAACTTAAGATTATTTATGGCTGTAATTATGCCTTCTAATTGAATATCTATTGGTTTCATAAATTGGTAATCGAACTCAGCTACGTTGGGTATGTTGGTACTGTTCTCTATTGTGAAGACAGAAGTGAAAAAGGAATTAAATGCTGTTGGACACTGGCTAGCTGTGAGAGGGACGTTGTTGCAGTCATGCAATGAGATGTGTTGGTTTTCGCTGGAGGGGTTTATGACTTTCCAAAATTTAGCTGGGTTGTTTTTCAGTAGTGTGGGTAGATCATTAAAATAATACTTTTCCTTAGCCTTACTTAAAGCTGTGCAATATGCTTTTATGCAGGTTTTATATTTAAGCCAAGAAGAAGAACTACCCGAGCACTTAGCATTATTGTAAAGCCGTTTTTTCTTATTCCGCATTCTCAGAAGCTTTTTATTGAACCATGGATTTGATTTACCATTGCTAATTTTAACCAGTGGAACATGCTTGTCAACTAACGTACACAAAACTTGCTTGAAAAGTAGCCAGTTCTCTTCTACGGATCTATTGTGGAAACACGGCAGGAGAGTGTTTTCGGAAAATAACCTTAGCTTTGTGTTAATTGCCTGATAATCGCCTTTATTATAGTCCCGAATTTGTTTTGTATGTACACCGGCTACGGGAAGGGGTATGTTTATATCTACTTGGAGTAAATTATGGTCACTGAATCCGTCCAGGTAATCTGTATTACGTATTGTTTCCGGAGCGCTCGTGAGGATAAGATCAAGGGTGTTCGTACCACGTGTAGGTTTCAGAACAGTTTGAAAGAGGTTGAAATCTAGAGTTAAGTTAAGAAATTCAGTTGACATGTGACAGGGCGATGACAGTGTGGCCCAATCGATGAGTGGAAAGTTGAAGTCGCCTAATAAGTAAATGATATCGGCTTGGAAAATTTCAGAAGCGTTGTTTATACTGTCACGTAGCATATTAATGAAGGAAGAGTCCGAGTCCGGCGCACGATAGCAGCAACCTACGAGGATTTTGGAGGAAGGGACTGTACAAGCTACCCAAACTATTTCGAGGTCAGAATTAGTCTTGATAAAAAATGAAGTAATGGTTTTCCTTATGCCGACCAGAACACCGCCTCCTCTTTTACCAGTGCGATCACAGCTGTAGATTTGATAAATGCTGGCTGAGGTGAATATTTCGTCGTCACTGATAGCAGGATTTAGCCAAGTTTCCGTGAATGCAATGATATCAGATTTACTGTCATCCAGAAAAGCAGATATCAAATCCTGCTTCGACATAATGCTGCGTGTGTTAGCGATTGACAGCGACAATGAGGTATTAGCATGTTTCGGTCGTTGATTCTGCACGCGCGTGCAACGCTGTAGCTATCTGACAGATTCGATAACTGTGTTCGTCGCAGAGTCATAAATGTATGTCTTTGAAGCGATGCGTAGCTTGTCCACAGAGAGCTTATACGCACTTTTCTGCGTTTTCGCGAATTCAATCAGCTTCTTTCGGGACAGCCGAGTTTCCACTGAAAAATCTTCTCGTATGGAAAATGCGGAACCTTTTAGTTTGTGTGCAGACGACAGGATTTGTTCTTTATCCTTAAAGAAGGCTAATTTCGCTATTATAGGTCTCCGCTTGTCTTCTGTATATTTGCCTATTCGGTGCACACGTTCAAATTGCCGTTCCGTCACAGTGATGCCTAATTTCTCTGAGCAGAAGTCGATTATTTTCTGCTCGGATTTTGCCCAGTTTTCCTTAGGTTCATCGTCCAGTCCAAAGAAAAGAAGGTTAGAGCGCCGTAATCTATTTTCAGAGTTATTACACCGCGACGAAATTTCTGTCACTTGGCTTGATACTGTACGCAGTGCATTGGCACTTGCCTCGGTTACACCTGTGTTATGTGGTGACGTGGTAGTGCTTTCCAGGGCCGCGACTCTAGCCATAAGCAACTGAATTTCCTTGGTGGCTTCAATATGCTTCTCTTTCAGAGCTTTCAATTCGGCTAGTAAGGTATCCTGGCTTTCTTCAAGCTTTCGTATGGCGTCTAGAGCTTGAGAAAATGTGTCGGCTTCAGTTTTCGTCATAGGGCCCGGGTTAGATTCCACGTCACCGGCGAGAAGTAACAATAAAGAGCAAAAAGCGCGGCACTTCACAAAAGAAACATCTTTCATACGCTGTATCTTATCTATGAATTCGGGTGGGCACGACACCGCAACTAGGACATAATTACTAGTTCTGTAGCAAATGGCACCTTTCAGGTAACTAACCTGCAAGAGCAACCATCGTAAGCTTGGCATGCTTGACGCGATGTCGTGCCCGAAGTGGACGGCTCCTGGCTGGCTTATGAATCCCGCGCCGTCTGTGCCACCACCTGGTGCCGCGATTCCAGGTTGCCATATGGGGTAGTTTGTTCCCACCGGAACTGGCGTGCGGTTTGCTGAAGCAGGCGGCAGCTGAAGAGGGTCAGCGGGCAAGTCACAATTCGGATGGAAATGTACGGAAGGCACCATCCACGAAATGGCAGCCTGCAAGAGCAACCATCGTAAGCTTGGCATGCTTGACGCGATGTCGTGCCCGAAGTGGACGGCTCCTGGCTGGCTTATGAATCCCGCGCCGTCTGTGCCACCACCTGGTGCCGCGATTCCAGGTTGCCAGATGGGGTAGTTTGTTCCCACAGGAACTGGCGTGCGGTTTGCCGAAGCAGGCGGCAGCTGAAGAGGGGCAGCGGGCAAGTCACAATTCGGATGGAGATGTACGGAAGGCACCATCCACGAAATGGCAGCCTGCAAGAGCAACCATCGTAAGCTTGGCATGCTTGACGCGATGTCGTGCCCCTTCTTCACCCGAGGGGTTTCTCAAGGGAATTGTGCACGGACTGGAACGTGAAACACCGGAAGAAGAACTTCTCAACAACCTTAGAGGACGCACACAGGGCGTCACAATCGTGCAAGCACGCATGTTGGAAAAATCTGAGACGGCAATGATAACCTTTGATGGACCCATTGTGCCGCGTTTTGTGTATTACTTTGGTGGTGAGATGCCATGCCTACCATACCAATTCACAAGACAATACTGTAAACTGTGTAAAAGCCCAGGCCACAGGACGGACGTCTGTCCAACACCCACTGTGAATGTGTGTGGCGGCTGCAGGCTTAAAGACCCTCCAAACGACCACGAGTGCGTTCCCAAGTGTGCACTATGTGGCGGGGATCATCCAACGGCGGCAAAAGAATGCACTAAAAGGCTTAAGAAAGTCCCCCGACGGGGAAAAAACAGGTACAACAGCTTAGACACGAAAATGGACAACAATCTCCTGGAATACTGAAGCGTCGGTGGTTCAGCACCGAAAGGCAGGATATGGATTTAACGGAGGGGTCCGACGCGGGATCACGCTCTGGATCTCGATCCAGTTCCCGCTCGAGATCAAGGTCCAGATCGAATTCCCGAGACCACTTCAGCCCCAAAGGCAATCGGCAAGAAGAACGCAAGACGAACAAGAACAAGAAGCTCAAGAAGACATCGCAGCAACAGCAGCAGCAGCCGCAGCAGCAGCAGCAGCAACAACAACAACAACAGCCGCAGCAGCACGACCACCACCAGAAATTCAGGGTAAGCTAGACAGCGACAGCCTCCCAACCTCCTCCAAACCAAGCGCAATCAACACACACACAGCTCGCGCGACTCGAGCGAGAGCTAGAGTTAATGCGTGTAAGAATGGGGGATTTAGAAAGAGAAAATAGGCAACTTAGAAGCCAACAAAAGCAGCAGCAGCAACAACCACAAGAGAAACCCACTCAATCTTCCTTGGCAGGACAGCAGCAGCAACAGCAACAAAGCGTATCAATATTGAACGGCGACACCGTGGTGACGATAGCTATTCTGAAAGAAGCCGTAAAAGAAATAGTTCCCTCCATCGTTGAACAGGTCATGGGGCAGGTAGACAAAAAACTCGACGTGTTTGAAAGAAAAATTCAAGCGCAACAGATAGAAGTCACGAAGGCGTTGAGAAAGCATACCAATGGCAGCCACATAAGGGAAAAGGCAGATAAGGCATACAACAGGCCGGGCCTACTTAATATGACACAAGAAGATACTGACAATGCATAAGCGACTAAGCAAAACTACGGAAGAGTGTGACATATGGCAGTGGAACTGCCGGGAATTCCGACGAAAAAACGAACAGCTTTCACAGCTGGTGGCCATGCTGCCGAGGCCACCTGCTGTGATAGCTCTCCAAGAGGTGGGAATAAGGCCAAGCATGCAGAGTTATGACACTCATGGTGAAGCTGTGAATAATAACAACGAATGGAGAGTGGCGGCATTAGTCCACAAATCCATAACCGCAATACAGCATAAACCAATAGAAGGAATCGAAATCCCACACATCATTATGGAAATCCTATATAAAGAGAAGAAAAAGAAAAGCATTTTCATTCTGAACATTTATAGCCCACCTCGACAAAGAAAGGCAACTTTCGACAAACTATTTGAAGATTCAGCAAAACTAGCGAAGCAGAACACGCTCATAGTTGTGGGGGACTTCAATGCAAAAGACCCAAGCTGGGGATACCTCACTAGGGATGCCAAGGACAGAAACATAGCCCAGCAAATTGAAATTACAGGTATGACACTCCTGACGGATCCAGCAATGCCAACAAGACTAGGAAACAGTAACTCTAGAGACACGACACCGGATCTAACTATGTGCAAAAATTGTCAAGAGGTGGAATGGCACAACACTCTAGAAAATCTAGGCAGTGATCATTATTTTACAGGCAGTGATCATTATGGCAGTGATCATTACAGGCAGTGATCATTATGCACCACTATACATACAGATCAGATACGTAAAAAGATTGGCGTTGCCAAAATAACTAATTGGCATGCGTTCAGAAAATCACTGGAACAAAGGTTGACTTCCTCAGATATAACAAACTTGAGTGATTGGTGTGACGAAATAAGGCGTCAAAAAAAAAGGTATACATAACGCGATCAAGCAATGCCCCTGAGGTCGACTCACACCTACTACATCTTTGGGAAGCAAGAATAAGCCTTACCAAAAGATGGAAAAGACTGAAACATAACCGTAAATTGAAAGAAAAAATCAAAGATATCACCCAGCGCGCAGAGGATTACGCCAATCAACTAGCTGCAACTAATTGGGCCAATTTCTGTGATTCACTCAATGGAACGCTGAGTACGGCCAAAACATGGAACATACTGAAAGCCATGATAGACTCCACGAAGACAAAAATGAAAACAGTAAAGCCGTTGAACGATTGCTGCACTTATACCCAGGTACAAAAGAGGACCTCATTCAAGCCATTCATAAAAAAAATTGCCCGCAGCTTCCCTCGGGGGAACACTGAGGAGGATGCGGAGCATATAATTGGTTAACGGGGTGTTAAAGTGCGACTTACTATGGTCGATGGCTAAATTGGTTAACGTGGTTGTGAAATGGGGTGTTAAATTGCGACTTACTTGGGTCGATGGCTAAATTGGTTAACGTGGTTGTAGGAGGGGGTGTTAAATGAGTGAACACGTACACACGTATGCGAAAGGGTGGCGCTGGTCGAAGGGACGTCGATCATTGTGTTTGTGGATTCGTTGGAATTCATTTCACCGCGACCTTGGACGTCGACGCGCCGTACAAACCAACCGACGAGCGGCAACTGAGCGAGCGAGCGCCGACCTTGAGTATATATACAGCGCGACGGCGCATTCACTGTCAGCTGTTGAATGTTCTCGAAGCGCGACGGCGCATGCGCGTCCACTGGAGAATCAGGAGAATTGTAGAATGTTCTCGAAGGGGAGAAGCGCGCACGGCACAGATGGTGGGTGACGGTGCATGCGCGCGTCTGCTGTCGAATGTTCGAGAAGGGGGAGAAGCGCAACGGCGCAAGCGCGCGCGTCAGCTGCCGATGTTCTCGAAGCGCGACGGCGCATGCGCGCGCGTCAGCTGCCGATGTTCTCGAAGCGTGACGGCACATGCGCGCTACATTATACAGCTAGCGAATGTTCGTGAAGAGGAGAAGCGCACGCGGTGTGTAGAGGAGGAAGGGTGCACAGATGGTGGAGGAGTGAAGCGCGCGCGGTGTGTAGAAGAGGAAGGGATGCACAGATGGTGGAAGAAGGAGGAGGAAGCTTGCGGACGGCGCCGCACTACAAGCCCCGAGTATTAGATGCTCCGCATCTAAAAATGCTTTGGGGAAGACGGAGTGACGCCTTCATATCAAGGAAAGTATAAAGGATCACCGCAACCTGATTTAGACAAGCCTTTTACGGACGCTGAGATAAGAGCAGCCATATTTAGTGACAATAAGAACACAGCCGTGGGTGCAGATAAAATCACCAATGGTATTATCAGGAACCTAAATGACGAAGCTATTGAAGCTCTCACTAAATACATAAACAAACATTGGCTGGCTGGAACTGTCCCACCAGAATGGAAACATGCGATTGTGGTCATGGTGCCTAAACCAGGAAAAAAACTTGCCATTCAGAACATGAGACCTATCTCGCTCAAGTCCTGCTTAGGAAAAATCTTCGAAAAACTGGTGAACACCAGGCTCCTCAACCATCTCGAGAAGAACAACCTCATGCCCGAAACTATGTTTGGCTTTCGCTCACACCTTTCTACGCAAGATGTTCTACTACTCTTAAAAGAACAAGTATTAATGAACATCTCTAAGGTTGGGTAAAACGTCGTTATGGCAGTTGACATGAAGGGAGCCTTTGATAACATCAGTCACAAAGCAATACTAGAAGGTATGGAGGAAGCTAACTGTGGAGAACGAATGTTCGACTACGTCAAAAGTTTTCTTAGTAACAGGACTGCAACAATCAAGCTGGGAGATTACGAATCCGACATCATTAAACCTCCAAACAAAGGAACACCCCAAGGAGCGGTCATTTCACCGACACTTTTCAATGTCGCCATGACAGGCCTTGCAGGAAAACTCAAAGATATTGCCGGTCTACAACATGTGATATATGCAGACGATATTACGGTATGGACAACCACAGGCAGCCTAGCAGAGAAAGAAGATAGGTTACAACAGGCAGCTAACACCATAGAAGAGTACGCAAGGATACGGGGTCTTCAGTGCTCAGCCGAAAAGTCAGAGCTCATTCGCTTCACTAAGAGAAAAGCACGGAGGATCGACCCGAATCTAAAGCTGGAAGTCAAGCTCGACGGAAATGTCATCCCGGAGAAAGATACCGTACGCATACTAGGAATGTGGCTTCAAGCTAATCAGAGATGTCTGCACACACTAAATCAACTCAAAACATCAGTACAGCAGATCTCATGCATGATCTCGCGAATAACAAACAACCATATAGGCATGAGAGAACAAGATACCCTAAAATTGGTCAAAAGCCTCGTCATCAGTCGCATTACATACTCGCTTCCATATCAAATTATGAACAGGGAAGAGAAGGAAAAAGCAAACCAAATAATTAGAATGGCCTACAAGACAGCCCTGAGATTACCGCGGAATACTTCAAACGACAAGCTGCTGGCGCTTGGTCTTCATAACACAATTGAAGAATTATCCGAGGCCCAGTTACTAGCGCAAGAAAATCGCCTTCACCAGACCCCAACGGGCAGAGCAGTCCTAACAAAACTAGGGCGCGATACTTTACTACAAACACACCAAGAATCTAAAGTACTACCAAGCGAACTTAGAGAATGGTACGCCGTATTGCCCATACCAAGCAAAACATGAATCCTACTCTGCATGCTGGAAGAAGAAAGGCAAGGGCTGACTACATAGACAAAAAGACAAGATTTTTGAACACGGCCAGATTCACTGACGCCGCGCCTTATCAGACCAATGCAAAAAGATATGTGTGTGTAGCCACCGACCATAGAGGGAAAATTACAGCCTGCGCTTCAATAGATCAGGCGTCGACAACACAAGCAGAAGAAGTTGCCATAGCACTCGCAATAAAAGAGGGATGGACACGAAACGCTCCATTAACAATCAATTCAGATTCGCAAACAGCTTGCAGAAACTATTTAAAGGGAAAAATTGGAGCACAAGCGCTCCGTATATTGGTTGGGACAGGATGGGACCCCACAGTGAAATACGTACAGGCTGTGACTTGGGCACCGGGGCACGAGGGTGTGACAGGAAACCTGCGCGCGGATGAGGCGGCTCGAGGCTTCACAAATCAGCGAGCCACTCAAGCCGATGCAAGTAATGACCCTACACCCGTGGACCCTAGCTTTGCAACAATTTTAAAGTACTACAGAGAAAATAGGCAGCTGTATCCACGTCCTCACAGCAAGCTCAGCGCTGCGGAGGCAACAGCGCTAAGAAAAATACAGACTAACACTTACATAAATCTGCACACTCTTCACCTGATCTACCCCACGGCGTACAGAGATATGTGCCCGTGGTGTGGAGCCTCCCCAACACTCTTTCACATCACGTGGGAGTGTGCAGAGCACGACGAAGAGCACGACACCACTGGCACGTGGGAGGAATGGGAGGCGCTGCTGTCTAGCCCAGCCCTAGTGGATCAGCTGCGACTGATCCAAAGAGCTGAACGGATGGCTCGCGCCAGTGGGGCCCTGGAATAGGGGCACCACCCTGCCGGACAGACTTCGCTCTCCACCCCGTATATTCTTCGGGGCACTGGAGTTCAAGCCTGTCTGGATTATGTATATATTAAAGTTTTGTACTACTACTACTACTACTACTCGCCCTCTACGGCTATAGCGGGAACTTGAGAGTTTCCGGGGCCTGGGTGTACTAGAATATGAGGTATTGTGTTCAGGATAGAGCTGAGGCTGACACAGTTGGTATTGACAGCCGCGAGATGGCGTCACCTTAGCATGGGCTGTCACTTCACGCATTGCCTTTTATGCATTTCGGTGCTTTGATATTAGTTATAGCGGGGTTTTAACGTCCCTAAACCACCATATGATTATGAGAGACGCCGTAGAGGAGTGCTCTGGAAATTCCACACCCTGGGGTGCTTTAACGTGCACCTAAATCTAGGTACACGCACCTCAGTATTTGCGCCTTCGCCGAAAATGTAGCCGCCGCGGCCAGGATTCGATCCCGTGACATGCGCTTACACACGTCGCACCTAATAGTCTTGTGTTTAATTGATGACACGTCCGCGAAAAGCTTTCTGAATGGGTGTGTTCGTACTGCATTCAAAGCAAAACGAAATGTCAAAGCTGCAACGCACGGTCCGAATACAGGCATTAACACCGTTTTAACAAACGACAATGAAGCAGTCATCCCCGAGGAAACTGCCTGCAGCTTCTAAAGCTCGGTTGTTGAATGATTAAAAAATTAGGAAGTTTGAGGTATTGAAGGAGCATCTATAAACCCGAACGTTTCTTGTTATATAACTGCTATATAGAGTCGTAGTCTACTCATTACAGCAGCTTCGACTTCCTTCGTTATGCGCGTGGCACTGTTCTTGTCGATAGTTGCATCATGTAAGGAAGAGGAAGAAAGTTTAAGCGGAAAGACAGGGAGGTTAGCCAGTTCTTAGACCGGCTGGCTACCCTGTGCTGGGGAAAGGGGTGAGGGGAATGAAAGATGTTAAAAAGAAATGTTGCGAAGAGAAAGAGAAATTAAAAAAATTGCGACAGAGGAAAGGCGACATCAAAGAGTATAAGACACTAAAGTCTGTCTCTGAGGCCAGTTGTCCGCAAAAAGCGCAGCAAAGCTTTCAAAGCCTTCTGGGCTGAGGATGGGCTTGGCCAATGACCCAGAATCCTTTGTTCCGACAAAGGCCGATTGTCTAGTCTATCCAGAGCTGCAGTGAGTTCTTGTCTTTGCACGTTGAAATAGGTGCACTCACACAGAAGGTGCGCGATGGTTTCTTCGCAACTGCAGTAAGTGCATGTAGGAGAGCTGACCATCCCGATGAGATAAGAGTATGCGTTCGTGAAGGCCACTCCAAGCCACAGGTGGCATAGAAGAGTCTCCTCGGCTCGAGATATCCTTGGGGGAAGACGAAGCTGCAGATCGGGATCCAAGTTGTGCAGGCGCGCGTTTGTGAAGTCTGTCGAGTTCCACTGTACCAGTGTGAGGTCACGTGCAAGCGAACGAAGTCTTGTAGCTGCGTCAGTTCTTGAGAAGAAGATGGCTGTGTATTTGGTACCATCGTGCGCAGATCTAGCGGCCTCATCTGCGCGGTCATTGCCATATATACCGCAATGACCTGGTATCCACTGATACACTATGCTGTGCTGTTTTTCGGTTGCTTGGTGATGAAGAAGCCTTATTTCAGCTACTAACTGTTCATTAGGTCCATGGCGAAAGGGTGATATAAGACATTGAAGAGGTGCCTTCGAGTCCGAGAAGATCGACCAAATTCCCGAAGGTTCTTTCACTATAAACTCCAGAGCTGCACAAATGGCTGCAAGTTCTGCAGCTGTCGACGATGTCAAATGCGATGTCATGAATTTAATTGTGATGTTCCTCGCGGCAATAGCCACCGCCCCTGCAGAGCTTACTGAAGACACCAAGCCATCCGTGTAAATGTGAAGGCGTCCGTTGTGCTTCTCTTGCAGGAAAAGTAATGTGGCCTGTTTCAGGGCTAGATGCGACGACTTTTTTTATTTTGGATGCCAGGAATTGTAAGAAGGGCTTTGAGTGGGTGTAGGCACCATAATGGTATCGGCGGCTGTGCTGCATGCGTGAAGTGCAATGGAAGCACTGCGCAATGCTGAGCTACGGTTGCGCTGAACGCTGAGTGGGGCCTGGAAGTTCGAAGTGAGGCTAGGTGATGAGATGGAAGCCGAGCGAAATGTCTTATGTGCATTCTCAAAGCGTCTACGCGGATGAATGCGTTGACCGGATAATCACGCGCAATGATGACTGTCGCTGCTGTAGACGCGCATCTCGGGAGACCAAGGCATATCCTCAGGGCTTGGGCTTGGATCGACTGGAGGACGCGCAAGTTTGTTCTTCGGATCCCGCAAAGCACGGGGAAGCTGTATCGCATATAACCGAGGAACAAAACAGTGTAGAGTTGGAGCATTGCTTGTACCGATGCACCCCACGTTTTTCCAGCAAGAAACCTCAGTACGTGGGTGATCATGGTGAGTTTAGTTTTCATGTGGGCGATGTGAGGGCTCCAGGAGAGGTCGCGATCAACTATGACTCCGAGGAATCGGTGGGTCTTCACGTAGTTGATCGTGTGTCCGTTGATTTTAATAACATATGGGCTCATAGCCTTACGCGTGAATGCTATAAGCGATCATTTCTCTGATGACAGCTCTAGTCCCCGTTCTTCCAGGTACTTTGTCGCTATTTTTGCCGCTCTCTGAAGCCGGGCACGCAAATGAAGGCGTGTTACGCCTGACGCCCAGATGCAGATGTCATCTGCATATATTGATAGATGGACAGATTCTAGAAGTGCATCAACCAGGCCGAGTAGCGCTAGATTGAAAAGTGTGGGGCTAAGAACGCCGTCTTGAGGCACACCTCGATGGTTGCAATGGTGCGTTGTTGTGCCATTCTCCGTCTCTACAAAGAAAGTTCTGCCTTTCAGATAGCTGTGGATCCATTGGTAAACCCGACCCCCTAATCCAACATTTTCCATGACATCCAGAATGGCTTCATGTGATACGTTATCGTATGCACCTTTCACGTCCAAGAACAACGCCGCAGATAAACGTTTCAGTCTTTTTTGATGCTGAACAGATGAGACCAGGTCTACAACGTTATCAATCGCGGACCTCGCACGCCGAAAGCCCGTCATAGCATGAGGGTATACCTCGTGGCACTCCAGGTACCACTCTAGACGAGTCAAAATCATCCTCTCCATCACTTTCCCGAAACAGCTGGTAAGCGCGATGGGGCGATATGAGGTCAAGTGCAGAGGAGATTTACCTGGTTTAAGCACAGGGACGAGGCGGCTGGATTTCCATGAATGAGGGATAAATCAACTGCTCCACGAGTCGTTGTACACGGATATAAGGGCCCGTCGAGCTGCTTCTCCGAGGTTGCAAAGAGCCATGTACGTGATCCCATCCGGACCAGGCGATGAAGATCGTTTGCATGCCGTCAAGGCCGCTTGTAGTTCCTCTAGAGAGAAAAAGGTGTCCATTCTTGAATCTCTGGAAACTGGAGCGTTTTCTAGGTGGCGCGTGGTGCACGTGGACGCATGACCGGCAACTTTCATGCAGAAATCTTCTGCTACTTCAATTTCGGTGCATCCTTGGTGGAGAGAAAGACACTTGAAGGGGCAATGTTGATGTGGCGATGTTCGTAGGCCACGGACGATCCCCCATGTCTGCATCAAAGGCTTGTGTGGATCCAAAGATTCGCACAGATGTTTCCAGCGAAAGGATTGAAGTGAAATGATTCGCCGCTGAATTTTTTTCTGTAGGCGCCTTGCCTCCCTCAAGTCGTGAATGGACTTAGTGCGCCTATATCTTCTTTCTGCGCGACGACGGATCGCTCTGAGCCGTTTCAATTCCGCTTGATATTGACAATAATCTGAAGTATGTTGAATATGATAGGTCGCTTCTTAAGTAGCACCTCTAATCATATCCTCGAGGGTGTCAAGAGGAGGCGTTTTATTTTCTTGACACCTTTTTTCCGTCAGTGACCTGAACTTTGTCCAGTCGATGCGAGTCGAAGTGTCGTAGTTAGGCGATTTTTCCAGGCCCTTGATCTTCAAATAAGTTGGTATGTGGTCGCTTCCATGAGTTTCATAGTCTGCGAACCACTTGACCTTTCCATTTAGGCTTCGTGACACAAATGTCAAGTCAAGGCAGCTGCTGTATGTCGTTCCCCGTAGAAACGTTGGGCTTCCGTCGTTTACACAAAGCAGCTGCTGCTCCAGAGCAAAGGAGAATACTTGCCTACCGCGACTGTCTGTCTTCTGACTTCCCCATAGTGGGTGGTGAGCGTTGAAATCTCCGGTGATGATCCATGGTCTAGGTGTGGCTGTTAACAGTGCACGTAGTCTTTCAGGTTCAAAACGGTTCGAAGGTGATATATATGCGCCTACGAGCGTGAAATTGAGGTCTCTACGTTTAACTGTCAAGCAGACATACTGGTTATCAAAGTGAGGTGCTACACGGTGCTCGATATAGGTAAGGTCGCATCTGATATATACAATGACTTTACTCTGTTCGTTGCAGGTAGCGGACTTGAAGGCTTCGTACCTGGATAGTCGTATTGCATTGTGTAGCCTTGGCTCACAAATAACAATAATTGGAAACTGGTTTTTGAACACAAATTGTTGTATATCAGAAATGCGGGGCTTGAGGCCTCGGGCATTCCACTGAAATATCGAAGCTCCTTTGACCTCTTTACGAAAGGCTTGCAGAGGCGGAGCCATGGTGCATTTCCAGACTTGATAGCACCGGCTTCAGCGCATCCACTAACTGAAGTGCACTCTTTGCAGCCGGACTGTCAATGCTAGTGAGGAGCATACGAATGGTATTCATAAGGGCCTTTACCATGGCTACGGTTTCTTTGTCGCGACTATCCCCGCATTCTCGTTCCGAAGTAATTGTAGACGAGCGATGCGGTGGCTCAGACGGTGGGTCTATCGTTGGCAGCGCTGGCCATGCTTCAGGCGAGCCGGTGATGCTCTTGTCTTGCTTGGAGGATTTGTTGTCGGCGTGTCTGGACGCTTGAGGCGGTATGCCGGTGGTCGTTTGGTGAGGTTCAATCCTTGCTTCAGCACTGGGTCTCCTCAGGGGCCTCCGGCGACGAGACCGCCGGCGTCGTACTTGGGCAGCGGCCTCCCTGTGAGTTGAGCCATCCCGGACCATTTGCTTCAACACTTGCATTTCCTTTTTCATGATTGGGCAATCTTTCGACGATGCTTCGTGAGGGCCATGACAGTTTCGACATTTTCGAAGTTCTGCCTGGCAAGCGTCTGCGCTATGTGATTCTGAGCATAGCGAGCACACAGCCAGGTTTGTACAAACAGCACTGACGTGTCCCAATCTATAACATTTCCGGCATTGAAGGGGCTTCGGTACGAAGGGTCGCACTGTGTGTCGAAAATGGCCGACCTTGACTTGCGATGGAAGGCTGTCACCCTTGAACACGAGCTTCACGCAGCGTGATTTGCCAAGGCGACGAGCTTGCAGTATAGTAGGTTCTGCAGACACCGGTTTGATGAGAGCAGCAAAGTCACTTTCGCTGATGGAAATGTCGACGTCGTAAATGACGCCTGCCGTAGAGTCGCGGCCATCAGGTATATATGAGCGAACATTGATGTTATCCAACATCTTGACGTTGCTCAGCACTTCCAATGTGCTTCGTTGAGTGACGTCTACGGCGAGGATATTCTTACGGCCATTGATCCGCACGTCCGCGATCTCTCCCTGGGCGAGTTCCTCAAGAAACCTAGACGTGACTTGACGACTGAGCCGGTTGAGACTATGAGCCGCATCGACCGGCACGAACAGAATTGTTTACATTGTGGGCTCTCGCGTCGTCGTCACATTCTTACTTGTTGTTGGAGACGGCATCACTAGTCTTCTTTTTCGCTGCCGCCTTGTCACAGGCACGCAGTCGCCTTCATCGGAGCTCTCGTCGCTGGCCGTAGAGTAAATCAGCGTGTCTTCGCTGTCGGCATCACTCGGGTGGCCCGTACGCTTTCTCGTGGTAGCTGCGGACGACGTCGATGGCTGCGGTGGAAGCCCAGGCGAATCCACGTCCATCGCCGCAGTCACTGGAACGGTGTCTTCCACAGAGTCGCAGAAAAACTTTGAAAAATTACAGATAGTGACAGCAGTGTTCTACGCCAGAATCACTTCGTGCATCATGTAATTTTAATTACGTGGCTAAGGTGACAAAACTGCCATTTGATGAGAGGCACGCCGTAGCTGAATACTTGGGAATAATTTTGACAAGCTTGGGTCCTTGAACGATTACGCGCACGCCGAAATACTGCTGCTGTTGCCGGGATATTGTACTGTACAGTCAAAAGGAAACATCACTTAGCACCACTGTCAGACTGTAAGAAACCCTTTATTTACGAGCGCGCATAATGCAGTGAGCAGTAACACCAATCAAATTCGTCACCATTCCGTGGAGTTATCAGTTCACGATCACTTCATCACGGTGGCACCTTTATCAACACCAAATGATTTTCGCGTGCTTCTTTACTTTGGTTTTGCCTCTCGAGACTGGTTGATACCCTTCCCGAAAAAATGATGGATGGATGGAAAGTCCTTTATTGAAAAAAAAATGGAGGCACAGGACCTCTATGGGGATAAGCAGGACTTTCTAACTGCACTACTAGTTCACAGTGTCACGGGTTTTACACTTATTGCATTCACAGTCACTGGTACTGAGGCGGTATAGGGTCAGTACTGTGGTTTGTCGGACCCCCTAGACCACTCTGATCAGGCCGCTCTGACTTCCATATTGGGCGAATAATAACTGCGTATCCGGGTCCGCAAAGAGCGCTTCACGATAATTTGTGGTTTGCAAAGCTTGAATGGCCATTCGCCCTTTTTCAAATGCGGAACACTGCCACAGTAAATGGTGAAGGTCTGCGCGGCAACGCAGCCCGCAGTGATTGCATGTCACTGTCGCAATGTTCGCTTGTCGTCATTTTGCTAAAGAGTATGGTGTGTATGCAGAATTTGCGTAGACCTTATAATGAAGACTTCTTGGGAGCATGAAAGCTTATATTTGCTGGAAAATAGGACTGGTGGGGTAACCTCCGCAATGCGTTTTTGACTAGCATGACACAGGGACGTGCGTACGTAGTGCGTTGTGGCTTCCGAGGGTGCCATTTGACTTAAGAGCTCATAGAGGTTCACCCTGAGGGGTGGGGGCAGAGAAATATTGGTCGACCCACCTGCGGAAGCAGCAGCGGCGTGCGCCACCACATCGCCCCCGGGCACACCCGTATGCCCCGGCGTCCAGATAATTTCTATTGGCCTATCGGCTTTTTCATGCCTACGAATGATACTTTGAATAGCAGCAGCTGTAGCATCCTCGGACGCTGGGCAAAATATTTCCGAGTACATAGGCAGCGTGCGAGTCGGTAAAGACACGAAGGGGTTTCTGTATAGAGTATAGGAGGCTTGCAGTCGCTCCCCATATGGCAAGCAGTTCGGCATGCATAGGGGTACCGTTCGGTAGATGGCACCTGTAGGCTCCAGTGTACTCGCTGGTCCGCGCGCAGATCCATGCTATACTAGCTTCGTCATCGGTAATGGCAGCGTCCGTGTATATGTCGATGGTATCTAAGCTCGCTTCCCTTAGTTGTCGCGTGGCAAGAAACTGGCGGGCCGTATTATTGTGACGAGATATGGGGCGACGGAACAGTCGAGAGGCTATTCGAGTTTCCCATGGGAGTAAGGACTGATTAAGAAGAAGTGCATCATCATGCCGCTGACAATCCCAGGCCAGAAGGCGACGACCTTGTGGCGTGTTTTCCACGTGGATGTGGTGTCGAGTGTGGTCTTCACGGATGACGTCTTGCAGAGGAGGCAAGCCCCCTGCGCCTTCAATGGCGGATATCTTAGTGCGTTTAGAGAGCCCCGTAATGGTACGGAGAGTAGCCCGATGAAGGCGTTCCAAATTTAGGATGTCCGTTGGAGGGAACGTGTATATGGGTGCACCGTACAAAATCTTTCCCACAGCCGCAGCTCTTGCAAGAGTGCGACAGGCTTGTAGTCGTGCACCTCCGTATTTGTAGGACAGACGACGTATCATATGTAACGTCGCTGGCCATGCCTGCCGCAGTCCACGAACCCACATTTGTGGGCTGTTGCAGCTGGCTATTGGTAACCCTAAAGTTTTGATTTGTCCGTTTTTTGATCGTATAGTGTGTGATCCAATATGGAGTGAGATACACATTTTCGGGTTGGTGCGATTCATGCCGTCTATGCTTATAAGTTATGTCTTATGTGGAGCCAGCTGCAGGCCTACTTCCTTAAGGGTGGACTCTAAACTAAGGAGGGCTGCCTGCAGCTCAGTCTGCATTGATTCTTTGTCAGAAGAATCTTCTGCCTCTGTCCATATGGTAATATCATCGGGGTAGATGGTGAATCTAGCCGTGGCGTCCCGTTCAAGGTTTTCTGCTACTCTGCTCATGGCCAGATTAAACAGTGTCAGTCCTAAAATAGATCCCTGTGGAACACTTCTGTCCAAGTAGTAAGTCTTCGGGCTCCATCCAGGTGATGCACCGCTTAAGCGAATGGGCCGAGCGGCAAGAAAATTTCGAATCCATGTCTGCGCACGCTGACTTGGGTAGCGCTTAGCTAGTTCTTCAAGGATAGCGTTATGGTGAACATTATCGAACGCTTTCTGCATGTCGACGGCCAGCAAGTAGTCAGGTAACATCTTTCTTGAAGTACGATTGATAACGCGCCGAAGCAGCCAAAGGCAGTCATGGGTGCCGAGGTTAGGGCGAAAACCCGCCTGGGCTGGATGGTATCCCTTCCGGGTTACCTCGAGGTAATGGGACATGCGTGTGTGAATCATGCGTTCAATGAGCTTACATAAAGTAGACGTTAAAGATGTTGGCCGAAGGTTCTTGCAGAGGGTCTCCTCTTTTTCATGTTTCGGAATAGGATAAATGAGAGACAGCTTAAGGTTCTCCGGAACATTTTCTGAGGCCCAACGGTCATTGATTACAGCCACAAGTGCGTCCTGGGCTTCATCTCTGAGGTTGCGGAGTTCTTGCCATGTGATTTGGTCGTGGCCAGGCGCCGATCGAGGAAGCCCGTGTTTGATGGCTGCTAGCCTTTCTGCCATGCTAAATGGGCAATCAAGATTCGGATCGGGTTGCGTTAAGGTGCAGGATTTCGGATATGTAGGCGGAGTGAGTGAAGCGTGAGGAAAGAAAGTGGTAATAACTTCGTCTTCCACAACGGACGGATCTGCTATGAGGAACAGCTCGGCCAGAGGAGAGGTGCCTTTTCCTTTCCCGCTGAGGCTACGAAAAATGCGCCATAGACCTTGGAGGCCCGGTACACGGCCAAGGCGTTCGCAATAGATTGCCAGGCTTCACTTTGAAGTTGGAGCTGATATTCATTGATAAGTCTAAATTGGCGCTTAATTTTCATGAGGTCGGAGTGTCGTTTGCCGTGCGAGCGGTATATTCTGACTAAATAGTCTGCTGTTTTCCATAAATTGCCTAAATGGTTATTCATCGGCTGAGTATGGTCTTCGCATGGCGCTGTTTTGTGTGCCAGCTCACGGACCTATTGAACAATGTCCAGAAGGCCCTCAACTGTCGAGAATGATCCAGTAACATTACTACGAAAAGTATTCCAATTAGTCATCGTTGTTATTGTTTTGATACGGAGGCGTTTTTCTATTAGGTGCCATGGTTATCGGGAGATGATCACTTCCCCATGACTGGCTGGAGACTGTCCAGTGCCGTACAAATTGGGGGCTGGCGAGCGTGAGATCTGGGGTCGTGTCTCTCTGCGCTTCATGTAGTCCTATTCTTGTAGGGGTGTCGGGGCGTTACAAATTTCTACAGAAGAGAGTTCAATAGCGTCATAAAGATATTTTCCACGTTTATTCGCTTTTCGGGCACCCCAGGCAGGGTGATGAGCATTAAAATCACCTCCAATGAGCAGAAGGAGGCTCTTAGATGCTTTCTTAAGCGTCTGCAGCCAAATGTATGGTCCAACTGAAATATTTCTTGGGCGAAAATACGCAGACACGGTCACGAAGGGCTTTTGGCCAGGAGGACAAATTTTAACAGCTGCTATTTCGCGAGCATTAGAACTGAGATCAGGAATGTCTAATTGAGTGACCGGGCAGTCATTACGCACTAGAAGCGCTGCCTGGCCTTTGGGAAGCTGCCGCTTATGTTTTATGGTTGGTGTCTGGAAAGCACGGTAACCAGGAAGCAAGCTTGTGCCGCGCGTCTCCTGGAGAAAAGGAACAAGGGGCAATGTCTTTGAACATAATTACGGATAGTGGAGCACGTTTGATTAAAACTACGACAATTCCACTGCACCCCCTGAGCGAAAGCGCTCATGAGGAAGGCCCTGGTTTGCGGCACTTATTGTCATCAGCGAGGACGTTGCGCTGCAGTTCATCAAACATAACTTAAAACCGAGTTTGCATGGTATCAAGGGCTTGTGTTAGAGTGTTAACCATCTCCGATCGAATCGCATGCTCCAGCTTACTAGATTCTTGAGCGAGTTCTTGTAGCAGGAGCCCAATAATGTGAGAATAGGCGGAGTCCTTGTCTGTGACCGGTTTAGAACGACGTGTCAGAGAACGGCTCTTTCTTTTATTTCGAGACCGACTGCGGCTTGGCGTTCGGGACCGATTCCCTTTCTTTTGGTCCAGCATGAGGTCGCGAAGTCTCTGATTTTCCTACCGTAATTTCTGTACTTTTTTGGCGAAGGCTGTTGATAAGCTGAGTCAAATCGGAAGAAGCGGCTGTTTGAACCCAGGTCACCTTCCGAGGCGTCGGAGGGGTCGGCTTTGTGACAGATGTCGTAGATGATGAATCATTAGTGTTGCGAGGAAAGGCTGATTCAGATATATTTCGTTCAGGACAATGGAGGCTGAGTGAAATGTGTGTGGACGCTTCGTAAGCCACGCAATGAGGAAACTGCGTACAGTTTGGGTCGACCTCATGCGGAGCTTTGCCACAGTCTCGGCATACTGGCGGGAAAGAACAGTATTTGGCAACCCCAAACGATGACAGTTGCAGCATGCGACCGGGCGAGGCCGATATTCGTGAACACGGATGACTTCATATTCAAACACCAAGCGTTTCGGTAAGGCGTCTGTATCAAATGTCAAAAGCAGCAGCTGTGTTTTACGGAGCATGCGCACATCGGTGATTGCTGCCTGTTCACAGCGCAGATGCGCTTTGATGTACTCAATTGTTAGGCCAAGTCTGATCTTTATTACCCCACGAGAGCTGCCGACTGCGTGTGGTTGAAGAGGCGATGTGTCGACACCAATTACTCGCACGCTACCATTGACTGTTGCCACTAAGCGCGACAGTGTACATAGTTTGCGAAAATGACCTTCGTCACGAAGTGTGATCCGTACGCAGTTACTGTTTATGTCAAAGCGGAGAATTGACATTTCGTTGACGGAGCGCTTTGCTCTATGGCGTCTGTAAGGGCTTGTTTCGGAATGTCTGTCACGTGCACTTTGTTTAGCGGCCTGATCAAAACAGTATAGCAGGGCCGACTCACCAGTTCGGCGTGCAGTCTGTTCAGTGACACTTGGCGTTGGTAGTACACGGCGTTATTCTTTTGTACCCCATTGCCGAGAAGTTCGGTGGTGCCGGTGGAAGAGCCCGCTGCCATGCCGTGGTCACGAGGTTCGGCAGACGATTCTGATGACAACGTAGACTGCGTTGCATCCATTGTCTCGTTTACGGCAGATATCGTCGGAAAATCGCTTGAGTTCACTGGAACCCTTGTGCATGCCGTGGTCGTTTTCATAGTAGGCGTCCACGCGGCGTTCGCACCGCCGTGTGGACGCGGTGCGAACGTGGCCGCCGGCAGCTGTGCCATAGGCCAGTCCGAAGCTGCTCACTAGGCTTAGGGTGGTCAGTTCACAAAACACAGAGAAAAAGAGAAAAAGGTTCTCCAAAAGGCTCACCGTGTAACTGGCATTCACTTCTGCGGCAACGAACCGTGGTCTATCAACCGAAAAAACTAGTCAAACTGACAAGAAAACAAGAAGCCAAGGTCAGGCACGTCTGCCATCGTGGGCGCTCAGCAGCGCCCCCTCGAAAAAATGACGTCGTGACAGCACGTAAATTACCGGTCTCTTTGACACGAGATGCGGTGCGATCGAGCTCCTATAAATTTAAGGTAAACAAAGCTTGAGTAAGCGTTCCAGCGAAGCTGCAGTCCCTGTAGTGCTTGCCACCTCGGGTTCGCAGTCAGCAGGAAGGTCCATCAATGAACCTGAATCAGTGGCCTCACCATCAACACATGAAGCTGCAGTTTTCTTGGAGATGGTAGATTCGACCGCCGAGTTCTTCCGCTTTCTCGGAGGTCTTGAATGCGGCGCTTTCTTCGATAAGTAGCTTGGAGCGTTGGGCAGTAACATCTGCACGGCGTCCGGCGTCAGCTCTGGTCTCAAACGTGGTACGCGAAGTTCTTTGCCGTGTATCAACGTGCACGTAGTCTCCGAGATCACATGAAGGCTCGAAGTATAGCTCACATACAAAGTACATTTCCTTCAAGGTCCCATCTTTTCGATGTAAACTCTGTTTCCAAACCTTCCTCCATGGTTCGTCTTTGGGTGCAGCGAAAAGCGACGGCTGCTCACCTTTTTCCAATGGTATACCCTGTTTCGCACCTAGGTGCAAAGCAGTGTCGTTGCCGCCGATGACTCGGCATTGCCTCTGTCGCGTGGCAAGCAAAACATTGCCAGAAAAACTTTCGTTAAGCGAGCGCGAACACAAGCAACACGTCACTAAACAGCACCCGAGAAGGCAGAGCAGCGCCGAGCTGGCAGTCCTGCCAGCCCAAGCTACGGCAGCACCGCCTTGAGAACCGGTTTTCGTCCATGTGCGCCACTTCACGCGATGCATGGCGAGGGAGGGTGCCTGAACACACTACCCCATATTCTAGTACACTTTAGTTACAGGAGGAAGTAAAGGTAGGAGAGGTTCTGACGTCACTCGTTGTGAAGCCGCGATGAAGCCGGAAATCGGCCTTATTGACTGGACAAATTCTTCTCTCTTGTTTACATATGAACGCGAAGCAGAAGGCGCGACTCCACGGTTGAAGGAAAGGTAGGAGAGGGCATGCCCAGCCAGTGCAGGGCGTAAAAAAATGTCGCAGAAATTACGTCACAGCGGCCATATTCACTGGGCACAATGGCGGCGTTTTGTTATCGTCAATGTAGTGCGGTGCGGCACCGTTCAGGCGGTCCAGCGGTGGTGTGCGCGTTTTCATGGGCCTCGCACCTAACCATGGCGTACTGCAGGTGTTTGACAGCATCCAGCCGCATTGTTAGCTACGCGATTTTCCTCCGGTGGTGGTTGTAACCATGTGTCTGAACTAGAAACCACGGAACAAGCGCGTGTATACGTACTCCGAATTTGCTAAAATTATGCTAAAAGCCATCATAGAAGATAACAACTGTGCTCAAGAATTCGTTCAACGAATGCCTTGTAGGTTAGAGACAGTTATTGTACCATCACAAAGAGGGAGTCGCGCCTTCTGCTTCGCATTCATATGTACAAGAGAGGAGAATTTGCCCAGTCAATATGGCCGACTTCCGGCTTCATCGCGGCTTCACAACGAGTGACCTCAGGGCCTCTCCTACCTTTACTTCCTCCGTGCGCGACTCCTTCTCTGCCTCAAAAAGCACGTGGCCCGCGCGCCAGTGCTATCCGAAACCAACGAAACAGATTTCAACACGCTCTCCTGCCACGATACGGTTGGCGAAATCGCTGCGTATGGGTGTTGTACTCTTGCACTGCCGGCGTTTACGATAAACACGGCAAGTTGCACGTTAAGCTTTTTTTTATTTGATGTGTTCTTTGTGAAAATAAAGATGATATTTCGAACATTGCCTCGCGACGAACCAGGCACCGAAATTTGTACAGCTTCTTTCAGATCACTTTTTCTCCCCTTCGCGCTTCTTTATAGGCTTTATAAAATTTTCGGTCAGGCTGTGGGCTAGACACAGTTCTGACGAATGCTGCAAATTAGGAGTACGTATACGCGCGCTCGTTCCGTGGTTTCTAGTTCAGACGCCTGGTTGCAACCACCACCGGAGAAAAATCGCGTAGCTAACAATGCGGCACAAAGAATGAATGCTGTCGAATACCTGCAGTGCGCCACGGTTAGGTGCGAGGCCCATGAAAAGGCGCACACCACCGCTGGACCACCAGAGCGGTGCCACACCGCACTTCATCAATAATAAAAAAACGCCGCCATTGTGCCAAGTGAATGTGGCCGCTGTGACGTGATTTCCGCCACAATTTTTACGCCCTGCGCCGGCTGGGCATGCCCTCTCCTTCTTTTCCTTTCTCTGTGACACTGTACTTTAGTACAGCCTCTGCTTGTGGATGGTGATCCCCACCAGGTTACCAACATGTTGGAAATTTTCGCTCTGATCGCAACGGCGAAAGCGATGTTTTGTCGGAACCCGTCAAAATTAGGTCGACGTATGTTTGTTTTGGTAATGGTGAATGATGTGCATTTTAAAATGAATTTAGATTAAAAAGGGTTTTTATATGCCGAAAAACGAAGGCCCTTCGTTGTCGTTCATGAAAACTTAATGATATCATAATGCTCAGATCATTACGTCACATTCGTGTCTGCCATAAAGAACGGTGGCAAGTACTCGCCGCTCCAATCGCAGAGCGAAAATCTCGGAGCACTTCCAGTACACGTAAAAAGAAGCCGCCAATGATGGCGGCAGCGAACAGAGCAAGCAAGTGTATCTATACATGAATCTGATTTTGGTATTTTAAATTAGGCCTCACCCAAACGGGTATGGCCTCCCAAAAATTGGCCTATAGGCTCATTGTAGTGTCCCTCCCCATGGTAATCTTTAGTGCCGTTGTCAGATAGGAAGGAGACGCGGCGCCGAAGCGCTTTGTCCCAGAGTCACACTTAACTCATCAACCCATCATCATCCTACGCCTATTCCGGCTTTGCCTCCCCCCCCTGAATCATATGGGGGGGGGACGTTTTGTTTCGGGCAGACGGCCATGCCCTGGCAAGGGGGCCACCGTTCGGCGCCAGGCGCCAAACAGTCGCGGCCTGCCTCCCGGCGTACAAGCCAGGGAGGCCCGACAAAGGGACTACCCTTCGGCAAAGCAACTTCGGTCGCAACGCGCAAAGTGAACGCACCCTGGCAAGGTGGGCTATCGCAGCGCGTTGGGTGCGCTGTGGTCATGGCCTGTCTCCTGACCGCTAGGGCCCAGCGAGACTTGACACAGGGGCTACCCTTCCGCACGGTGGCTCTCGTCACCGCACGCAAAGCGGACGTACCCAAAAACGTGGCAGCGGGACTGCCCTCGGTCGCGGAAACTTCAGTCACCGCAACCAAAGTGCCCGTGCCCTCACACTGTCGCGTGGCTGAGAGCCTGCGACGACACCCCCTCAGGACGGATGGGCTATCGCTCGGCGCGAGGCACTTTGCGGTCACGGCCCGTCTCCTCACCACTAGGGCGCAGTGAGACACAATCCGTCCTGTGGGGTCTACGGGACTACTATTTGGTGCAGAGGCCAGTGCCGCTGCACGCAAACCAAACGTACCCACGGAAACCGGCACGGCTGAAAGCCGGCTTAGTCCTTCTCGAGGAAGGGAGCAACCTTCCGCCTCGACGAGTAGAGTTGCCGAGCCTGCAGAAGGGGCCAACTGGACCTTGTGGGTAAAGCCCGACAAGGTGACAGGATCACCTTAGCACATGCAAAGCTCGGGTGAAAGACCATACAGACCAAACTCAGGGGCGACTGGCTCACTCGGCCTAGTCGTGAAGCCTTAGAGAAAGCCATCATTAAAAGTTGATGGTTATCTGCCCTCCTGCCTCACTGAAAATCACTGCCGGACGGTGCCACATCTCATAAAACTTCTTTGCACCTAGGCGCTGCCACTCTCGGTGGAGAACGAACCAGACCTCCTTCCGTACTTTAGCAAGCACTTCGTGAAGCCCGGGTCGCTTGCCGTCAAAGACGGCACAGCACCGTGCCACCCACACTTGGTAGGAGCACTCAACAAGCAGACGCACGTATTGCTTAGCCGCTTGTCGCGACAGGGAATGAAGAAAACGAACGGTGTTGAAAGTAACACCTGGGTGGCCAAACAAGCTAGATATCCTTCGATGGAGGGCAGCTGGTAGTGCGCACTGAGAGAACACGTGAACCAGGTCCTCCATAGTGCCACAAAAAGGGCACGCTCCTCGTTGAGGAATTCTTGTGAAGGGCATGAACTTTAGAGGCAGGCACGCTTTCTTCAAAGATAACCTTGGAAGAAACCAAGTTTCTTTTCCAAGATAACCTTGATATGGGGCTTGACTGGCATAGCTGAACCTATGTACGTAAGGAAACTAAACAACAGGGATCGAAATATCGTGGCCCTAGCTGTAAGATGACAAGACAAGGCACCGATTTCCTTAATCCTGTCGGTCAGCTTTTGTCTTGCTGACCGCCAGTTTTCAGTAGTCAGGTCATCTGGCTCGAAATGGGAACCTAATATACGTAGGCGCTTCTGTATGGGGACGCCATGTACAGGACGTAAACTGGAGGGAGCACAGTTCAGATACTGACTGCGCTCTTTGACCTATTTATCCTGGCGCCGCTCGCCGAGCAGTACCCCTCCATAACGTCCAAGACGGTTCAAACGGTTGCTTCGTCCGGGACGACAATAGAGAGGTCATCTGCATAGGCAAACATTGCCACCAGGGGGGAACCTGGCCGAAGGGGAAATCTACCCATGCTGGTGTCTTTAGAAAGCCTCTGCAAGAGCGGCTCGAATGCGAGCACGTAGAGAGCTGGCGACAGTGGGTCGCCCTGTCTGACTCCACGGCACACACCGAACGACTCCGAGACGCGATCTTGTATGACAACAGCATAACTAGGACGAAAGTAGAGAGCCCTGACCATGCTGATGAACTTGGAACTGAAGCCCGCCTGCTTTAAAACTTTAAAGATGTACTTATGACTGATAATATCAAAAGCCTTTTATTGATCAAAAGAACAAAGGATTCCACTTAGGTTGCGTGAATTCGACCATTCCATAAGGTCCCTGATAGCAAAATCAGGAAGTTGGCACGATCTACCTTGGACACAACACGCCTGGTACGGACCCAAAACAGTACTGAGCACTGGAGTGAGTCGAACGGAGAGGCACTTAGCTATGACTTGTAGTCACAGCTTAGGAGGGTGATGGGCCGCCAGGCTCTCAGGTCGGTGCGTCTCGTCTCATCCTTGCACAGGAGAGTGATCCGCCCCTCCCTTTGAGTTGCGGAAGAACACAGCCAGCTAGAGTGCATGCTAGGAGCAAGCGAGGGCGAGACATAAAAACGATCGATCCTCGACCGGCTCCCCCTCCCCGTCCAAGTCATTCTTGACTGGAGAGGGCGGAGGGACCGCCAAGCATCGACAAGCCCCAGCTCTTTAACAAGCTCCCGCAACTCTAGGTCGCCGTTTCGGTCTCTAAACTTTGGAGTTCCTTTGCGAGAAACGCCATCCGCTTGTTCTAAAACACAGTTGAAATCGCCTACTAAAAAGACACGGGAAGGGCCAACTAGATAACAATCTAAAGAGTTAAAGAAATCTTTCTGCTGTCCATACTGCTCTGGAGCATAAACATTCACAATTATAACGCCAGAGTCAAGATCCACTGACAGAACACGGCCATCCGAATCCCTGGCGTAGCGTAGCACAGAACCGGTGAATTGTCGCATTAAAATGACAGCAACTCCCCGGCAACGTGCGCCGCCATAATTCCAGTAGGATTTGGCGCGAAACGTTCTGTCGAAGTTCTTAATCTGTCGCAATCTAGACACAAATGTTTCTTGCAAAAGGAGAATGTCTATTTTGCGAGAGCAAGCTAAATGGATAACCTCGGCTTGTTTCGCTACTCTTGTGATACCTCGACAATTAAAGGTAGCAATAGTGAGAGAGGAAGCCATGATGAAAGGTAGGAGAGAAAACAGACACTAGGATAGACAAGAAGCGAAAAGAGAAACACAGAGCAGGAAGGCAACAGCAAATACTCGAAGGTATCAGCTGCTGAAAAGCTACCTAAAATAAACCTACGAACGAGAGTCCCCCTTGGAGAGGGATTCCTCGTTCGTGGACGAGTACCTTGTGTCAGACATTAACGAACACTCGCAATTGCCTGGTCCACAGTTAGGGCAAGAAGAACTGTTGTTCAACTCACCCATGGTACTGCCCGTGACAGTCGACGAGGTAGATTCATCGTCAGACTCTGTCGCTGCGGGTCGCTTCGGAACCGGGAGGTCGTCCTTAGGGCTGCCGGGGCCGCCGCTCGGAGCCGCCGCCAGCCTCTCCTTGGAGGGCCCTGGTGATCGGCGGGCACGCCGCTTCTTGCCCCGAACAGCGTCGGTCGAGCTCATGGGTTCGTCTTGGTCCTCGGCAGCAGGGCTGGTCCCGGGTGCACCGGCAGGCGAGGCTGGCGACGGTTCGGCGACAGAAGGAAGGGTGGGTGCCTCAGCTAATTCCAACCCTGCCTCCTGCTCTTCCCCTCCTGGAGCCCGTTCGCTAATGGGCTCCGGCTGTGGCTGGGTCGAGCCCTCGGCGTCGCCTGGAGCAGCCTCCCGGTCCTCCGCAACGCCGCTCACCTGCTCCTGGTAAGAAGAAGAAACTACAGGCGGGGCGGCCGACGAACTCGTCCACGCCTTGCACTCTAAGGGGCCATGATCGCCGCCGCAGTGCTTGCATTTGAGCACGCACTGGTCGTGACCGAAAGCCAGTACACTACGCCGAATAGTGCCCGGTTCTGCAGCATCGCCGGTAAACCCGCGCGACATCCTCGTACTCAAACTGTACGATGACGTCCCTCACCTGGTGGAGGTTGAGGACACTCTTGTGCATCTCCATTCTGACCACGAGGATGCCGCTCCAGACTCCCGGCAGAAACGCCGATTCCTCTCGTGACACATCCAAAACAACGACATACATTCCCAAAAATTGCGCTATGATGCGCACATCCGCGTCCGCCGGGAAGCCAATAACGCGCACTACCTTGACCCGAACACCTCGGTACTGGAACCTGATCCTCGCATCGTGAATGGCGAGGGCTGGATCGTCGGAAAACCGCCGACTCGCCTCGTCGTTCGCGAATGTCACTTCAAACTTCCCCATCCCATAATCCTGCACACATTTCAGCTCACTGAGCTTGACACGCTTTACAAGCTCCCTGCAAATGTCGGCACTACCAACGAACGCCCTTAAGCGCGAGACAGACGTGCGATTTTCCGTGCGATGCGACGGGTGGCGTCGCATGGTGCGGCGTGCCGCATGCGACGTTTCGGGACACACAAAGCGGCAGGCTCCGCCCCCATGCGGCGCCTCGGTATGCAGGGTCCTCGTAATGAGGCTCAAAACTTTGTATCCTCGTAATGAGGCTCAAAACAAACAACATTGCACAGCCACGCTTTGTTTTATAAAAATAATTAATAAATCGCATTTGTGAATGACAAGCACGTCGTAACCACGGCAACAGCTGATTATTCACGACTCCGACAAGTAGGCCCAGCATGGCGGGCGACATGTGACGTGAGCTCGTCATCGAGCGCTTGTTTTTGACAACACTATCAAGCATTGCGCTCGTATGTAATGCGTTAGCATACATTATTACTTTATCGATGCCATCGATGTGAAGAGAAAAGGTGGAAGCGAAGCGAGCCAGCGCAGAGACGCCGGTAGCTGTGTTTTCTGCGAAATGACCTTGCATCGCTGCTCACGATCTCCGATCTCGCTAGCGGTTTCTAAACGGGCGTTGTCGTGCAGAAAAGGCATACTTCAAGCATCACTTTATTCAATCCGGAATAATATAACGTCACCAGGGAAATGTACTCGATGTTTGTCACGCCGCCGCAGTCGGCGATGTCAGCAAATCTACGCTCGCACCGCTCCATCGACTCGCCTAGAGCCTTGAACCACGGGTGATGGGGGCGGCGACAGAGAGATGGCGCCACTAGCATCATGACGCCACTCGTATGCTCGCGCTGTGATTGGCTGCTGCAATGCGACGGTGCGATGCTGCGACGAAAATATCTGGACGGTTTGATGCTCGCCGCACCGGCTATGTGGCGGTGCGACGCGATGACACGTCACGAAACGTCACCACTCTGGCAGTCGCATCGTCGCACCGCACGCCGAATCGCAGAGAAAATCGCACGTCTGTCTCGCGCTTTAGGCACGCGCGCGAAGTGCACCCGCGGCCTAATCTGCGAAAGAAGGTTGGTAGTCATCGTGGTAAACTACCACGAGGCTATCAAGTCAGTTAGAAGCTAGCCTAACCTGGCAAAAAAAGGAGAGAGAAAGGGGACGAAAACCTCACCAAAAACCTGCGAAAACTGACGAAAAACCAGTGCGGGAGTCCGCCGGGTCACCGCATGCGAACAGCGGGTCTCGTCCCACTCGAACCAGCCAAAACCTCCTTCAAACGACGAAAGGGCGGCGCTAGTCCCACCGGGAGCGGACCGCCGCCCTTTCACCGAAGAACGGTGGCAAGTACTCGCCACTCCTTTCGCAGAGCGAAAATCGCGGAACATTTCCAGTACACGTCGATTGAAACCGCTAATGACGACGGCAGCGAACAGAGGTAGAGTATCAATCCATGAATCTGATTTTGGTCTTAGAAATTAGGCCTCACCCAAACGGGTAAGGCCTCCCAAAAATTGGCCTATAGGCTCATTGGAGTGTCCCTCCCCACGGTAATCTTTAGTAAAAGGTAGGTAGGTAGGTATAAACTTTATTTTTCCTTTGTAAAGGAAAGGTGCAGTGGAAGAGAGATGAGGAGAGATTGCTACGCTCGATAGTCCTCCGCAACCCTCTCTGCCCAACCCAGGATGGCCTCCTGGACGTCGGGTTTCAAGCTGCGCATGGCAGCCTCCCACTGCTCCTCATTACTAATTAGTTTTCGAAGGGACGGTGGAGGGGGGTGCTTAGGGCACCCCCACATGATATGATTAAGATTTGCTTTCTGTGCGGAGCAATATTTACAGGAGGAGGACGGGTAAAGAGAAGGGTACATGAGGTGAAGAATGTAAGGAGAAGGAAAGGTGTGAGTCTGCAGCTGTCGCCACAGTACTTCGCGCCTTCGTATGGATTTCGACATTAGCGGCGGTAAGGATAAACGACCAAGGCGGTAGTGACTACAGATGTCGTGAAATGTTAAAAGGCGATCCCGCGCAGCAAACGGTGCCGTTGTCGAAACGGGGCCTGGCTCTTCCAGCGCCTGCGCCCGGAACGTAAATCCTCGGGCGCTGGCGTGAGCCGCCTCGTTACCGGCAAGGCCCGCGTGCGCGGGAGTCCATATTAAAGCCGTGTCTTGTTGCGGGGGATGGGCCAAAAGGAGGGAGAGGGCTGTTTTGGACACCCTACCCGCTCCAAAATTGTAGATGGCAGTTTTTGAATCACTAATAATAAGTGAATAATTTGGAACTGTAAGGGCCAGAGCTATGGCTGCTTCTTCCGCCTCCTCAGAAGAGGAAGCAGAAATAGAAGCAGCAGCAGATATCTGACCTAGCGAATTCACAACTGAGAGGGCGAAAAAAGGACGGGTACTGTATTCGGCAGCGTCAACGTAGAGCACTTCTTTAGAAGTAGAAAATCGTTTTTCGAGAGTTTTTGCACGCTGTCGTCGACGTTGCTCGTGGTGCACAGGGTGCATGTTTTTAGGGAGCGGCGGAATGTGTAGATTCTTGTGTATTTCACGCGGAATAGTGTGTTTGGCGTTAGTGGTTGGAGTTGGCCTGATACTGAGGGTATCGAGTATGTATCTTCCGGTCTGTGTGTTGGAAAGACGAGCATATTGTGAAGTTAAGTGTGCTTCAATAAGTTCAGTTAAGGTGTTCAATGTGCCTGTCTCCATGAGCCGTGCGGTGGACGTTCGAATGGGGACTCCGAGAGCGAATTTGTAGTAAAGGCGAAAGATTAGTGCGTAGCAACTGAGGAGAGACCTGAGCGATGACCGTAAAACAGGCCATGCCGGCGCATGGGACTGTGTCTGACCACATCAGAAAGTCAAGTTTCGACATATATAGTTGCAAAAATTCAACCCTGTATGTTTAGTCGATCTAAATAAAGACATGTGTTTAGGCTTATTACAACTACAGAAGCATTTCTCTTAGTGAATCTACGACAATATCTGTTTTGTTCTGGTGAAAATATTAAATGTCGTGCGCCTCTACATACGCGTAGACTCCGCCGTTAGACAGGCACTCGTAGTTTATCCTATTCCTAGGAATATGCACCCTCAATTTAACGTCGCAAGGAGAAGGGCTAGAGCCAAGAAAATTTTGGAGCAGGTGCACTCGAAGTCGGGATCGTCGACCTTCACGGACGCTGCGCGTGCGGATAGGAATCGTTATGTGGCCGTTGCGGTCTCTGAGCGAGGTACAGTAATGTCGGCATGCTCTGTCAAGGCAACCTCCCCAGCAATAGCTGAACAGGTATCCATCGCACTAGGGCTTTTGGATTCATCCCGTGTTCAGATCTACTCTGATTCCCGTTCGGCGGTTAGAGCCTTTGCCTCTGGCAGGGTCTCCCCACCTGCTGCTAGAATTCTCAGAGGTAGGACCATCACTCCACACGAGATCATTTGGTTCCCGGCCCATATGGGCTCCACGATCAGCGGCATCACCAACTCCAACGAATTGGCCCACGCCCGGGCGCGAGGACTTGCCTTCCGCGCGGGGCTTCACGGCCCTGGCACGTTGGACCGCTCCGCCCCGCCCGGGGCCGATCCTCTGGATGGGGGTGCGGCTGATCGAGGGTCGCGGGACGTTCTAGCGACATTTAACGAAGTCACTTCACATTATCGTTTGAGTCGTAGGGTCTTTCCTCCACCCCATTCGCATCTTACCAGAGGACAAGAAGTCACGCTCAGACTACTACAGACAGGGGTTTACCCCTGCCCAGCTAATGTATCTATTTATATGGATATATCTCCTGACTGCCCGGACTGTGGGTGTGTGTGTACATTTGAGCACATGATGTGGGACTGCCCCCACATACCCAAGGAACTCAAGGCGCAAATCATCCCAAGACAAGGGTTTTATTCCGCCATCAAAAGTACGGATCGTCACCGTCAGCTTCGGGCAATCCAAGGGGCCCACGATGCCGCAGGCAGGTACTCCCTGCCTGTTCCAACGTGGGAGCGGCCCGCAGGGGCGTCGGGGTAAAACCCGACTCTCCTCCCTCGGTGTACAATAAAGTTATCTATCTATCTCTACATACGCGTAGAACGTTCCGAAGTGTCCTGCTGAAAACGCGGTGGTGCTGCCCTCTACTGTAGACTCAAGCGATCAGAAAGCGCGCCTGATTCATTCTACCATCGAGCGATAGCGCCAGCAGTAACCAAAAAAATGTGTTCGTTTAGTATTCGTGTTGAGTCGCTGAAATGGTGCTTAGCAGTGTTTTAAGTAAAATGTGGAGCGTTCTGTGCAGTTTCGGATACCCGTGAGAGACGTAGGGCAAGCGTTTATTTTTAAGATTAGTGGCGTCTTATTGGGTCTCGTCTGGTCTCTTGCACTTCCCATTGCAGCTTTTCGCTCGAGGCCTGTTTCCATGTATTTTGCGGGAACATTGACCTTCACCCATTTTTCTTCTGGAAGATTTGTGCATTACGTCCCCAGGTGCAGACTGTAATGACCTTTCTTTCTCCTTCGACATTTAAATTGTGCACATTTCACCGTAAATCGTTTTTGTGCCGTTTGTTGCCGCTAAAAAAAACGCGATTATGATTTACCATTTCTTCCTCTGCACGGACTATTCGCTAATTCTTGTGTGTGTTTTTATGACAGTGTGTGCGTTTTTATCACTACTTCAAAGGTGCTGCCGCAAAAATTTACAGATTTCGCAGCTCGTGGGGCATCAAATGTGGCAAGCTTCATGATCATTGATTAATCTAATCACATAGTAAAATGAAGATCTGTTTTCGCAGAGTATTTCTTTCTTTACATCTTTCTTTCTGTCTACCTCTCCGCTTTTTTCTCTCTATTTGTACTCGTTGTCTAACCCATCAGGGTTTGTTACAAGCCACTGCACCACAGAAATCGGTGCATGTGTTCGGTAGCGAAGTGGCCCAGTCGAAAAAATTTCCCCTGACCAATTGGAAATTTTCTATTGGATCCCATTGAAAGCGATTGGACATTTTCAATTGGAACCAATTAGAAGTGTGCAACTGTGTTTTGGGACACCAACTGGAAAATTTCAATGGGTTCACTCCGTCATCCTGTTAGGTTCGAAGGGGTCTGACCAACATAACCAATTGGTAACACAATCAATATCCAAATGGATTGACCAATTCACCGATTAGAAAGAACAATGAATTCCTGTTGGCTTTATTAATTGGGCTGGTGGGTCCAATTGACTCAAACAATTTGTCGCATAAAAACCTAATCCTAATCATTTGACCAAATAGGTTGATTGGTCAGACCAATCTCGCTAATTCTAAGCAGTGTGTAGCTCTTAACTAAAGGTCTCATCTGTTGATCTAATTGTAGATGTATCAAAATTAAGAAACCATGTTGTTAGATTGCATGCACTCAGCATTACTGAAGGCAGCCATATAATGAAAAATTTCTCTACATATGCTATGTTCAACTATAAACATAACCTCACTCAGAATGTCAGTAACTTCAGCCTAGTGAGTTGTGCTGGGTCTCAAGAACAATGGAGTAATTTTTGTGGCCGACTGTAAAGTGAACAAATGAAATAAATGACACATTGTATATCATATTAAAACAAATATTTTGTTTCGGGAGTAATGTTGTAGTTGCAAACATGATTCTACTGAATCATGTTTGCAATATGTTTGGAATCATGTTTGCAATCATGTTTGAAACATGATTCTTTTACTGCTTTACTCATATCTTCTTTTACTGCTTTACTCATTTCTGTGGTCCAATTGAAACCAATTGGCAATCAGTAAAGTCCAATTGAAATCAATTGGAGGAATTCCCATTAGAAACATATTTTGTTTGAGAGTCCTTAGCCCAATCCCATTTATACATTTTACTATGAATCTCTCAATTTATCACAAGATCAACCTAAATCCTGGTGCATATCTCTCAACTGGATATTAAACATAATTGATATTGATTCAGTGTACGTATATAGTCCTACCCAAAGCTGTCCTATATAAAGCACCAATTGGACCTATAACAATCTCTATAATTGGTCCTATATATAACAATATCAGATCAGAGGCCTAATATCACATGGACATGTATAACTATATCCAAACATTCTGATCAGAATAGCAATCCTCCTATATGGACTGGCTTGAAATTGCACAAGCTTTTGGACTATCTACAATTCTAATAGGGTGGCAAAATGAAAAATATGCATTCATTGTCTTTGAACTATTAATTCCGATTGGGCTCTCGCATTGAAGTTCACGGTCCCGATTCGTTTGAGCCTATTCCATTGGGGGCCAATCGGTATGGCCAGTTCGACCAAGTGACTTTTTCTCACTGTGTTTAACAACCAATTAGAGAAGGGCAATGGGCTAGCATTCAGATTGGACACTTCAGAGCATCCAATTGAAACCTATTAGATAATGGGTCACAAGTGGGACCAGTTGAGGCCAATCAGATTTCCCTATTGGTGTTAATGATTTTTGTTTTTTTTTACTGGGGGATGAGGAGGGTGCGTTCAGGTTCATGATAAAGATGGTATTTTTGGGTCACGACAGACATTTTACACCGAGCTAGAACAGCTTCGCTATTAAAAAAAAACGGCAGATGCCACATACCTTGGGTATTGATGTCATGCGAATTACAGAGGAAGCTGTGTTGTAATTTTTTTTTATTGCGAGAAACATTACGAAATGACACTCGAGATATGTACAAATGCGGGCACAGACATATGCATAACATTCGCATGCTTACTGTTGCATAACGATACCGACAACAACATGGGTATCTGAGTAACACGAGAAGCAGTAATGCTAGCCGATATGTAGCGCTTGTGCTAGCGAGGATGCGTGGCGGCCCTGGACACTACTAGATAAATGAGCTTCAGTGGATGGCGCTTCACTGAAATTGTCATTCGACGTGACGTCTGTATGATAGGAGTATGCAGACACTGTTTATAAGGTTGGATATAGCCAGCACCGAGCGTTTGAATCTATGCGACCAATCTTAACTCCGCTCATACTGGTAATCGATTGTCGAGGCGCACAAATATTCTGCTCAGATCGTTCAAGAATAGAAAATTGCTGCAGGGTCCTGTTTTATTTTCACAGGGCAGTGACGTGTTTTTCTTAGTAACGATGTCTACCTGCCGGTCATCCTTTATCCAAGGACTAAATGGTCAGCCCGACACCAAAATGTGTTTTCATTACATGCTGCGCTAAAATTGTAGACAAGTGAGGTGCACCGGTGGATCCAGCTAGAGTGGAGTCAAAATGTCCAAACATCCCGCTCTTCTCCCTTTCAATTTCTTTTAGTGGCGAAGCCCCTTACGTCATGAATCATATGTCCCGTGTCCTCATAGTCATAGTAGCCAGTTGCATTGCATTGCATGTCAATAAAAACAATGTCGCAGCATACCCACGGAGTGAATGATGATGAGTGGGGCAAAGCGTCTGTCAGTTGCCGTGCTTCCATCTGTTCGCTTCACCCTACTCATCATTCACCTCATGGATATGCTGTGATTATTTTAATATATACCCGGAAGTAGACTATATATTAGGTTGTAGAATTCCCACTCAGCTTAACAGGGGCTTTGCAACACATTTTGACGATCGTCAGATAATGCTGCACGCACGCCCGTTGCAGCCCGTCAGCACGTGGCTTTCTGACACGGAGCTGCGCCCTCTCCTTATGACGAAAGAAAGCGCTCAGCACGGCATTGAATAAGTGTTGCGCTGCAGTGGGTATGTGTGGCCAGGCTTTGACTCCGCTAGTACTTCACGAATTTTAAAATTTTTGCAGTAGTCGATTCGTGAGGCAGTAAACTGCTACAGGGAAGTCAATTTTTTATTATTATGAGCTCGTAACGCATTGCAGGGCTTCTTTAAGTACCACACTTTCTACAACTTGAGCCTCCCCCCCTACTATTGAAACAAATTCAGTATTTGGCTCAATAAAATTTCTGCTGCGTGAGTTGGTTTGTACTTGCAAGAAAGTTAGCTGAATAAAAGTTAAATGAGTTGAAAGTTGGAACTAGTTTGTGTCTTCCGTGTCCTGGTAGTTGTGCGCAACCCATACTTTCTTGTATATGCCCCTGGCAAGGAGACAACAGCAATGGTGAGAGAACAAGGTGGGTGCCACTTGCACACAATAAACATTTCGATGAACCAACGATGCGACTTTTTTATTGACGCATGTGAAGCAGGTGTTGTGTACACCGAGTAAACAGTAGGATAATATTGGTAACATTGCACACAAGCTTGCTATAGAACACTACAATAAGTTGGTTACGAATTTCTATGTTCAAGAAGACGTCGCATGAAGTACACTCATGAGGAAAAGCACAGATTATGTAAACGCGAGCAGATATCCTTGTCCAAGCCCTTCAGTGGCGAGCCATCTGCTTTAGAGAGCATTACTCTTGGCAGAAGTTACCGGAGAAATGCTTTCTACAGCTGAGGACATGCCAATAGATAGTGCAGACATCAGAGGTATAAAAACGGCAATGGTCCGTATACTTTTCTCACGGCTGTACACGTTGTGAATGTACGGAATATGTGCACATGGAAACAGAGCTTGTTATATAATCGCAGTAATCGCTGTACACTACACCAACACAAATCGACAGGTACACTCGTTAAGGCACTTATTTAATATCATCCCGTTGTGTATCAGGGCAAGAAAATAATTAGCATCTTGAATACTTAAAGTGGATCGAGGAAGACACAGACATATGTATGTTGGCAAGCCTTACAATGACACACATTTGTAAACTGAGCTATATATTACCGAAAAAAAAATTTGTGGTGGTGATGAAACATTGCTAGAACTGAAAAAAAAGAAGCATAACGTACAATATGCCGGCACACACAAAAAAAAATACATTAAAACATCCCCACCGAACACTTCAGGTGTGCTTAATTCGTTGTTCAAACTTTCGCTTCATGATCACAGTAGGCAGAACCAGTCGCTTACACCATGAAGTACACAGAACAGAAAGAAATGGCAATCCGCTCAAATTTAAATGTAATAAACAGAGATACTAGACTCTCAGTAAACGGAAATATACATAACGGAACTACTGCTTAAACGGAACAAATGCTTCTGACAAGATGGATTCGGTTCTTGCAATCAAGTGCCCCTGTTCATCTCTGGGTAAACGGAACTCTTGTTAAATGGAACACACTTTACTGGTTCCTTCAGGTTGTGTTTATTAAGAGTCTACTATAGTATAACAAATAAGAGTCTACTATAGAATAACAAAAAAGCGGTGCATTTATAGCGAACTACATGAAAAATATTTGCAATAGATGTAGCATTAGGGATAAACATTGATACCTATCTTCCAATATATATGAAATTATTTTTGCGTAAAATGCAGCTCTGTGATAGTGAGCTTTGAGTGTATATGCAACAACAAAAAAAAACTATGCTTTAACAATTTCTGTTCTTAACAATTAGGCAGTTTCGAAGCTAAACACCTATGTTAAAAGCTTCAATATTTGCAACAAGAAATTTTTGGAGCAGAAATATAGGACAGTTGAAAGTACTCTTGAACTTGTTCAATCAACAAAATGTGTGACGACGTACAGCATAGTGTGTAGCGCCACATACAGTCTTAAAATTTCATACCAGGAAGGCAATGTACAGTTGTGCATTTCTCTCGCACCACATTCAGTGACACTGCCAATCTCGTTCACCCTATATGAATATGACAAAGAATTTGCAATGACAAATCTATAAGCACAGGTCACAAGCACGGACACAAAAACATTAATTTTTTACAGCAGTACAAGAAAATGATTGTGGATATGACGCTGTGCTGGCTTTTCACTTAGAGTCCATTACTTGCACAAGCTAGCAGAATCTACCTACGTACCTATAACTTAACAGCTGAACAACATGTTCAAAGGAAAAGCACAAGCTGGTTATGCAAGTGCACTGACAGATGTCGACACATGTCGCTGAAAACAACAAGTTCTTCTAAGATCAGTCACATCGGTGCCATGTTAACGTCCTTATAAATAACCCGATTTCACAATTCCTCACACTAAGAGCTCACCTGAGGATCGTTCTACACTTAGTGCAAGTGGCAGAGCACTCTATCAAACACGACATTAAACGAGGGCTATGACATTTGAGAAATTTTCGTGCAAACGAGCTTCACTAAATTTCGCCATTAATAAACCACGGCGCTATTCATGAGATGATCAAACACGCGCAGCACTGCTTATACGAAAAGATGCCACAAGGCATAAATGTCAATGAAAGGAAACCATACATGATATCTCATAAATCAGCCTTCTCAAATAATTTCAGCTTCAGTCACATGCC
This sequence comes from Rhipicephalus microplus, assembly GCF_043290135.1. Lineage (NCBI taxonomy): Eukaryota > Metazoa > Arthropoda > Arachnida > Ixodida > Ixodidae > Rhipicephalus > Rhipicephalus microplus. The sequence goes on from NC_134702.1 coordinate 208,284,175, forward strand.
AGAAAGCTGTGCAGGGTTTCGAGCAAACGACAAAAGCTGCTGACGAATGTGTTGGAGACTCGTGGTTTTGGCCGAAGACTGATAGCATATAACGTCGATAAAATGATGTGGAAAGACAACACTATCATGTTTATATTGCACGAAGTGAGTCAAGCTTCCAAAACTTCATGCAAAGCGCAGGGATGCTCCCTCAATATGCATAAAGGCCTCAGCCATGTGGTCCTTACAGCATCATCACAACATGCCCCTAGTTTATTTCCATCACAAAAACAACTGGAAAGATGCAAGTGACTAGCTGCAGGTTTCTAGAGGCAATAAGCCAGGGAATCTGAAAAATTCTAACGAATTTCACAGAAGCATTAAACCAATATTAACAATGCGACTCATTTCATTTGTGCACGTTACGTAATGATGAGTTGAACAGCCAGAGGTGCCCAAGCCTGTGGGCCCTAATTATGAGCAGACGAACGCTGGGCTTTTCATCATTAACTGGGGGCTTTTTTTATTAGCTCTTCACACTAACAGCTTTCGTAGCATGGTATGTGCCTTGCTGAAGTATTACGGCCAAACCCGTTATAATAGACACTGATATAAGAGACAAATGGGTATAAGAGACACCAGTGCGCCTGCAGTAAAAGACGGGTTGATGAGAAAATGTATACGTGACAACCTGCTTATAAGAGACACCTCATACAAAACACAAGAACTGCTGCCCAGAGCATGCCTCTCATAAAGGGCTTTAACTGCAATGTAAAAACTCAAGTAGCATACGGAAATGTAGCTAAGCTTCGAGAATTAGAATGTTTCTAAACCATTTTTCATTTGAAGAAAAATCATGTACATACACATATCACGGGTATCATAGCCGAAAATTGGCATGGCCCTTGCACATATTAAAGAGCCTGGTTAAATGCAATGATCATTCGAGAAACTACCAGTCTTTTAGTCTTTTCTTCATTAGGTCTCTCATCTAAGCTTTGCAATATAGGTTTTTAAATGCAATTAACTTTGGACCTACAAAGAATTTGCTAATGGCAGCATTTCAGTTTATATTGAAGATAATTAGTCATACACTAACTGTCCGAATAAACTCCATGGAAATCCGAGCAACAGCAGCCCAATGGCTGCGTAGAGCCTGAAATTTTTCAAAACTGCCCCAAATATATCTTAAGTGGAGCTTTTAAACAGGTTGATTTTTTTTTTGTCTTGGTAAAACACTTGCGAAGTTAAATTTGAAAATTCATTAAAGTATGCAAGCATTGTAGGTAAAGGGGCCCTGAAACACTTTTTCAAGCAACCATGGAACGAATTCACTAAAAGAGCTTATTACCTCTTGAATTAAACACCGCGAAAAATTTGAAGAATCTGTCCGGTACGAGTGGAGGTACCAATGACTTGTCATAGGCTGCAATCACATTCTCTCTTTTCGTCCCAACGAAAGCGCTGGAAGCTAAAAAAGGAGGGATGGGATGGGCAAGGAAAATAAGTCGCGTGCGCCTCATGACCTCAAGTTTTTTTTTTTCTTTGAATACACGGCTTCTTCAGGGTGATCACGCGTGGACAAGTCGTGGCCTCCTGGAGTGATCTTTGTAACGGCCGAGCGCGCCATGTTCAAATCAGCCAATGGCTGACAGATGGCCTTCTACGAGTGATCTTTGAGATTCGATGAGAGAAGAGAAAGCAATTTTAAGCTGACTGATAATTTATTGTGCATTCTAGGCCACATGCTGCGCTATAATATTCGGCTCGCGTGTTCTCGGGAGCCTCTGCTACCGATCGGCAGCGTTTTCTGACCATGCTCAAAAAGTGTTGCTGGGCTCCTTTAAAAGAGTACTGACACGAATTTCAAATATTTTTGGGTAGTTGCTCTAAATAAAAAAGCAGGTGTCAAGAACCCCAAAAAGAGTGCCATGGCACCTGGGAATGAATTGAATCGATTTTTATTACCACTACCTTAAAAAGGCCCTTTCGATTTCAGTATTTGAGACAGTGGCTTCGCAATGACGTGTAAAGAGGGGTCCAACATAACGGGAAAACTGAAACTCGCAAAATACCAGCACCAGCTCGGTCATTTACTGTCACTGCCACGTGGTTCATGTAAACAACGATAAGTGTATTGTCGTCCAGAGACTTTGACGGTGACTTCTGTGATTCAGACTGCATGCAAGACCTTCTACTGTGTACAAGACCTTCTACAAATCCAGCTACTGTGTTGACTTGTCGTGATAATGTCCATTGCGGTGGGGCTGGCTTACAGACACTTCACAACAAACTTTAAAATCAAACTACAATATTTTGTACGCATTGTCTGGCCCCGATGAGCGTAGAGCGATGACAACGCACATCATGGAAATGAAAGATGTGCCTTTTGGGGTGCCTCAAAGTCATGTCAGTATTCCTTCAACAGAAAGCAACACGAATTCACAGCAGCAGGCCATGTATAATGCTACTGTCTTCTGGTGCTATGAGGCTGCTGTCATCCAGAGCAAATGAGCGTTTTGGTGAAGCTGATGCCATTGCCAGATTTTATAAATGAGCACCAACTTTTACTCAATACTGCTGCCCAATCGATGAAACATCACAAAAATTCAGCTGGAAGATATGTGGTAAAACATCGAACGGGAATATCCGGCATTACCACAATGTTCTCGACTACCATCGTAGCGCTGCAAATTGTAAAATACAGCTTGATACCATGCCCTACAGATATTGCACCTGTCCCTTGTTTTTGCAATACCTACAAGGAAACTTATGTTTGTAAATCTTGCTACCTCTAGGTACTACACGAATCAGTAAATGTTCCACATTGTGCATGTCATGAAGATAACATTCTTGCAAGAAAAGGCAATACCAAAGGCATCACTCGGCGGTTTCTGAACATGAAAATAAATCAAAGTATGTGGTGCACCCAAAACATGTACACTGGCTGTTAAAGTTCAGAACACTAAATGTGAACGGCTGCTCCAATCAAGCCATTACACAGCAGTCAAACCCAATTCATTCTTATTTGTTAAACCAATGCTGGTTCGGAAAACTACTGATTGCAAGACCTCATTAGATGCCGCATTATGCAATGCAAGATGTCTGTGGTGCCCTGTGATAGTTTTCTTCTGCAATTTGGATGGACTAGCTAAAAACCTCTAATGGTGCTACAAATTGGGCCATTAGACGTGTGACCAATAAGGAAGGTTATGTGACAAACCTAACTTACTTGTCATCAAGCACTGCTTTTAGCCAATTAGCACGGAGACATGCAGCCTCTCTCGTAGTCGGGTGCTGCAGTGTGGGACAACAAATTGAAGAGACATACTCTTTGTTGAGAACGGCTTTCAAGCATATGCATCTGCTACTATGGGAGAAGCAAAGAAAAGAAAAACTTAGCTGCATCATCACTGAGAAACTACCACAGGAATGATAATTTAAACAGCAAAGTTAGATAAGCAGAGCTGCCATTATAAGTGGGTTATAGACTGAAACCTTAATATAACTAACACTGTTGTAATAAATATTCTATAATAACAAAGTAAATGAAAAATAGTCTTGTAATAGATCGTGAGAGGAGTAACCTTGATAATGAATTTTCAGATATAATAAACTTACTTTATTGTAGGATTCAATCTTGTAATAATAAAGTTTGAGTGTATTTCCAGCTCTGTTCAACTAACTTTGCCATTTAAATTCTCATTCCTGTTATAATGGAAGGTTATACTGGCATCTTTGGGTGGCACTTGCTGCCAGGAAGCTGTGTTTAGTTTCCCCATGCATCATTTCTCCCCACTGGGACAAATTATTCACTGAACATACAAATTCCGCAAGCTAGCAGCCGTAATGTACCATGCAATGGCAGAGTTTGGCAGAAGCTCAGCTGAGAAAGTGAAAGACCTGTTGTTTTATAGAATATGACCTGCTTATAAGAAAGTGACAAGATTGGTACAGTCAGAATATTGCTGAGGTGACCAGCTGATGTTATTTGAAAATGTAGGCAAGTTGTGAAAAATATATATATACTGTAAACATCATTAACCCAGATCTCACGGAAACGGCGAAAAAGTCCGAGTTAACCGAAGTTCGGATTATTGAATGGGCTATCAAAACAAAAAAAGAATGTACTCGACACAGACAAACCTTTATTTAAAAAAACTGCGTTAGTTTGTCTGCCTTGTTGGAATTCCTGCTTGAACAACCTTCTTCAGCCCCATCAGGTGCTTCAACCCTCCTTGCCTGCTTCCCTCAAGGTAGTACTTTTTCATTATCTTCTATTAAGAAACACTTGCATTCGCATCTTTTTCTAGATCGTTTGCTAGCTGCTGTGGCAACTTCACTCTGGCAATGGTTGCCATAACTATGAAGCAGCAATGCACGCAAGCACAGTAGGAGAATGCAACATGCACGAGCCTGCACGCTATACGCGATGTTAAAATACAGAGAAAGCAGCAGCATAGGCGGCGGGCGCAGCTGGGGTGGCAGAGGTAGCACAAACAGTACTTTCGTCCATGTGATCCGTTTTGAGTAGACACTGAGTGTGCCGATGACCCAAGCGCTTCCGCCGGGTCTTATTGGCGCCTCCTAGCTACTTCCTCCTCATTGCCTATCATCATGATCATATTCTGCTACAGTTGTTCCTCCGGTTTCAGTTTCTAAAAAACACGGGCTGCACAGTTGGTTAAGGCAAGCAGTGCTTGAGCTTCCAAGCCTCAGAGACCACCCGACTAAAAGCATGGAGTCTCGACAGCCCTTTCCAGAGTTGTTTGAGTGAATCAGTGCACGACTAGATCCCTCCAAATTAACAAGCATTTGGCATCGTTAAATGAAGTATGCACAGTTTTGAGGGGACAGTGCCGTCAGTCTGATTTAACCGAATTTTCAAGTTAACGTGGTTTGAATAAACGATTTTTTACTATATAATAAAGCACGTCCAGAAAAAAATGCATGCACGCAAAAAAAGAAGCCAAGGTAAAAATTCTGTGATGTCATACAGCATTCCAGACCCCTCGTGTCACTTGAAGCAAGTGGCTGCTATGTTTAACAGTGGAAGTTGCAGGGGTGCTGTGTATTTCCTAACACTCTCGCCGAAAATGCACAAATGATACACAATAACAAATTTTGCAGTTGAGAAAACCAAAAAATCAAAGCTTTGAAGTGTTTGTGCACCCATCACGGGCTAAATGCACTCGTCCACAAGTAAAACGAAAGCTTCATACTGTTTCTATGCGAATTTAGTTCGCACATGACCTAAATGGAAGCCATTTTTATGCATCAAACACCAACAACATGACGTGAAGGTTTCTCTATTTACGCATGAATGCAGCAAATGAGTGAAAAGGGTTATGGTATTGCTAGCATTTTTACTGCAGTAATGTACATTGACCAGCATTTCTATTGCAAAGCTGATGGCAGAATCTTTCATAAGATTCTTTTTGCTCAAAACTTTGCACCACATAATTTCTGCCCCAACCTGCTGCAGACACTTACATGAATTGGCTTTGTCGCCTACCAGCAAACAAGATTTGAACAAAGCTATAGTACAAGCAAAAATACGAAGTGTTTCGATGTCTGATGCAAATCAAAATATGCACTCTACATGGAAAATATCAGCGAGAACCAAGCAGAAGTAAGTATGAAACATTCCTTGTAATGCTGATTTAGAACAAAACATACAGAATTCATGAAAATTCAGCCCGCAGACAAGAACTAAAAACTCGCATCAGGAACTGAAAAAACCCTTGCGCTGTTGCAAAACATACTTCATACTACATGGTGATCAACCTATATAACACTCAAGCCTAGCACATTCCAGACAGCCAAGCAATGGGTGGTGGTAGATGTCATGTGCTTTCGGTGCACATGGCACTAAACTATGGAGCCAGCTTCGTGCAAGTTGCTCAGATCCTCAACAATTTTAAGACTACTTACAGTGCACTCATTTTGAATATTACGCTACCTCATAGAATTCACCACATGCCCGTACTATCGCACAGGACATCCAATGTACATTTCGGGCACTGTATAATGCATATCAAAGCGACGCATAATTCGGCATCAAATGTATCGCACAACAATATGTAACGTACCTGACAAAAAGCAAAATATTGGTAGCCACAAGAGCCTAAGAAATATTGAAAAATTGCAGCCATGTAGCTTACAGGCTCAGGACGAGCAATCTTTTCTCTGCACACAACAGTGCATAAGCCAGACATCCCGATGCCAGTGTGTGACACTGAAGTCCTGGCAACATCTGGACATCTGCCCCCAATTGTACGAAATCCACAAAGGCAGCACCACATAGATATGTTGAACGCCCAAAAATTTGAGCAGAAACAGCACCATGGACATCACGATGTCTGGACTGCCAGTCAGCGAGGTTGGAGTAGCAGGAAATGCCCGCCGTGGCTGAGGAACGGGCCCTGCTGAAGTCATTCTGGCGATACGTCCGGACTGTGGATCATCCGGAAAGCCTGCATCCACAAAGAAGTTCCATGAACCAAGGTCAATGAAGACGTGACATGGACTTTTAAAAGCCACATGTGAAATATACCTGTACGTAAATGCATGTACGGTTACAACCTTCAAACAAAGAATAATGAACTGAACAGTACATGAACACCACAAAGCAAGTAAACTGCACTTCCTTGACTGACATGTAATAAGGAGCTGTTTGCATGTCACTAAAAAAGCTCACATGCTGTCAACATGTGCTATAGCAAGACTCTGTACGACATCGCCAGTTTCCTTTCTCACCGACAATGTTTAATGGCTACATTATTCTCGGCACGCAAATATGCAGTTACATAGTAGGTTTCAATATTCCACGAGCTTTCCATATTCCATGAAAACATCGACGCCCGACATGTAACTCGCAGGAAGCATTTTATTTTGACATCTCTTGCGATTTCCTACAAGTGCGTACACAAGATCCTCAGAAAGCAAGTAGCAATTAAGAACGTAAATGGAACAAGCAGATCTTAACTGCAAATTAACGGCTGTTTCGCAGCATGGCTTGAAAAAATCAGCACGTAGCCTTATTTAGGGAGCAATCCACATTTCCTTAAATTTTGGTCCTAAACAAACCGAGGCATTTCTTTCAATATTTTGGAAACTAACCTGAATCTATCAACTTGAAGACTGGTGCCCAGCTAACGCACTGGCACGTCTTTACGGCGTTAGCCCATAAGAACTTAAGCTCTTTGAGTGGCACAAGATTCGCCAACTATTAAGGTTATCCATAAATTCCATGAAATATCGAGCAAAAATAAACGCATTAAAAGGAGGCATTAATGATTGCATATGATAAATATTGTTCCTGTGTTGACGACAGCGCACGTTCAGTGCTACAATAGCTGAATGGAGTGGTCAGCGCACCCAGGAGAGAATGATATTGCGCGCATGCTTTAGGGTGACTAGGTTCTGGAAAGGCAAGGAAAGCGACTAGTTCAGTTAGCATATATTCGAAAGGCAAGTTAGCGAGACAAGTGATCGAGACTAGAGAGACTGCCTCGCGATCGTCTTGGCCCCTTGGGAGTATGTTGCGTATGATTGCGGCTGCGTGACAAGCAGAAGAACCGAGGAGCAACAATAATGGGAGGGAATGAGCAGTAGAAAAATGGGACTTTCTTGGTGTAGGGCTCGGGTCTTGAATACGCGACATCTTTCTGTCCCGGGTTTCGGCACCAGGAAAGTGTCGCGTGTTCAAGACCCGAGCCCTACACCAAGAACGTCCATGTTTATTTCTACTGCTCATGCCCTCCCATTCTTCTTTCAGGTAGCTGATTATCTAGGTAGCTCGACTGCCGTTTTGCGGCCAAAGCTCAGAAGGTGTTGTTCGTACTAGACAACTGTAGTGCAGACACGAAGGTGTCCAGGCTCGAGAATATTGAAATGCTATTCCTGCCTCCAAACACGACTTCCCTGCAGCCAATGGACCAGGGAATCGTACAGTTCATGAAAAGCCGCTATCGACAGCAGGTACTTAAGCGGATGTTGCTCTGCATGGAGTCAAGCAAGCAGTACGAAGTAAGCCTGCTAAGTGCAATCCACATACCGCCTGCAGTAGTTGCAAACTGCTTTAGGCATAGCGGCTTTGTGCACAACGCTGCTGATCCGGGGATGGCGGCGAATGAGGAAACTGGCGAAGAGTAAGACGGCTGCTATGTGAGCATCATGCCAGCTAATGTGCCCCTGGGCAATTACTTCGCAATTGACAGCGATGTTGCTGTGGCCAGCACAGTGACCAACAGCGATATCCTCACCGAAGTTTTGGACAACGAAGGGGAATCGGCTGACAAGGACATAAGTGACGCCGACGAGCGTCCATGCCACACTATGACGGAGGCTGCGCATGCGTTGGCCATTTTGAAGGACATAGGCATGCTTTCCGCGGAGTGTGCGCGGACTAAGCCACCTGCAGGAATTTCGCAAAATTGTGACTTCGTCGCACAACGCGTCCGTGAAGCGAACCGCAACCACAGATTTCTTTTAGAAATAAAAGTCTGATAGTGCAGGAGACATTTTTCAAGTGTTTTGTTCTTACTCGCGATAATTCGTAACCTCGGTTAATTCGGACATTCTTTCCGGTCCTGTGAAGTCCGAATTAACAGGGTTTTACTGTACACAGCATTCCCCAAAACAAAAAAAATGCCTGACAGTTTCATACCACCCACGTTGCTTGCCATTGGTCTTGGCACTCGTTTGCTACCGCAGTATAATATTTCTAGATCATAAATGACAAACACACTTCTTTTCTATGACATACACAGCCATGCGTCCATTGTCGCCACGCACAAGCACTTCTCAGTGAAACATATTGCAGAGGCTGGCACAGTCGTTTACTGTCTACGTACCACCTCCAGGATTCAAGCGGCAAATTTTTTCCATATCATCCCGTGACATCTCACAGATAAAAATTGTCAAAGCAGTTTGTGGTAGTTGCGCCATGTGCCAGTGATAAAAAGTGCCCTGGAGAGGCACCTCTTTTGCGCGACTAGCGCAGCTACGTGGCATGACATTCATCACCAGTGCACCCACTCTATCACTTGCATCACAGCGTGACATGAAATTGGGAGGCCGTCGAACCATGAGATGGCTAAGCTGAGCTATGATGGCGAGGCCTGCCAGCCTTAGCATTCACACTGGGGACTCTCAAGTGGCTCCAAGTCCCCAGTGTGAATACTAAGGCTGGCAGGCCTCATCAATGTAGCTGTAGCAAAGCACTAGGATACCAGCATCACAGATTCTTAGGCAGACCAGTTGCCACAGAAGGATGCTATCTTCTCTCCTCCCGCTGCAATGGCATCACCACTATAATTTTATTCATTTTCAAAGCATGGTACTATGAAAATACCGACAGATACTGTTGTGCACTTCGCAGTGCAGGTTCCATGAAAATTCTCATATTTTTGTGCAGTAATGTTTCTGAACACTATCAATTGGGTTTTTCTGTACTGAAAATTCTCCTGAAATATGGCTGGTATAGTAATGGGTCATGGCAATGTTTTAAAGATAACAAAAAATCCATGCAGTACGCTGCACTTTGCATGCCAAGAGATCGAACTTGGGGCTGCTGCTAGTCTGTCCAGCTGGCCATCTATGATCTGTAAGAAGCACAACACACTTGAGCAGACCGTGTCACCTTCATTTTACTATGAACAAGCAGTAACACTTCCTGGGTACACCAGTAAACTTGTCCAAACATGGCTGACTGCTTTGCATAGCCAAATTTCGGCAATAATACGGAAAGACGGGCTAGCTTATGTGAAGGAATGTACTATGCCGTTTTTCTTAAGTGCAGTGATCATAAGGTACTGAAAACAGTATATATTGTGTTTTGTCATTGAAAAAATGTCAGTTGTTAGTCTGCACTGGTCCTTATTAACGTTCCGTCTGTGTGCACTAAAGTTTCAATATACGAATTTCGGAAGCCTCTAGTACCGTGACAGAGTGAGTGCAACATCACGAAGACAGACATTCAGCAGCATTGACAACTAGGCAAGTTGGTATGAGTCCAAGATTATAAAAATGAAAGATCGAAAAACATGAAACACTGTCGATGCAGAAGACATGAAGACAAGTGCTGGCTTTTGTTGCCATTTCATAATCATGACACATACACAGCTATCATGCATGCAAACCATGTAGCCTGCCAGCGTGTTTTAGCCAACTCCAGTGTTTGTAAAGTAGACACAATACCTTGTTAAGTGCCACAATCCAGAGGGCCCCCTGTGCGGCAGCCTCAGGTGCAGGCGATAGACCGAGGTGCAAGAGCGTTTGTGCAAGCTCCGTTGTTGTATCCTGCTGCTCCTCACCTGCCCCTGGTGCCACTCCATGCGGTCTGTAGCCAATCATGACACCGCTCAGGCCACCATCGCTCGTCGAAGGACTCCGTGCTGCAGACAGAGAGACAGTTTTATCAGAAAAGACTTAAGATATAATCCAGAATGTAATTCAAGATATTTTAATAAAAAAACGAGCTAAAGTCACCCCTTCTCTTATTTAGCAGTGTCTAACCAACAATGCCCCGCCGTCTGGCAACATGTGACTTGCATGTGCGTAAGAAGCCGGACACTGCCATATCCACATCCAAATACAATAACGGGCTTTTTTTTCTCTCTCTCTGTGTACTTTGTGTTCACAATTTGCTTGTTATTTGTTTCGAGTTTTCACTCTGCATGACGTTGCATTGAATTTTTAGTGTTTTTTTTTTTTCGTTGACTGAATATGAGTAGCAGTACGAGGAGGCAGCTCTCAGCTGCGTTTAAACTAAATGTTGTTGAGTTTGCGGAAGCGAACTCAACAAAAAAGCTTGCGATATTGCAAAGCGCAGAAAGGGAACCTGCAGATGTGCTATCTTCGGAAAATGTTGTTTCGTGGTCAGAGTACGGTTCATCCGCAGCTGGAGGATACCCTAGCCAATTTTGTACAGGCAGTTTGTGCGCGCTCACTGCCAGTGACTGTGGATACTATGTGCAAGAAAGCTGTGCAATTCGCTCGAAAAGCTGGGCACAGGAGAGAAGTGTTTCGTGCACCAAACTCCTGGGTGCGTCAATTCACGAGATGCAAAAGATTTTCTCTCTGGTGGCGCACATCCATCTGTAAGAAGTTGCCAAAGGAGTTCGAAGACAGGCTTATAAACTTTCAGCGTTTCGTGAACCGGCTTCTGGAGCAGAACAACTACATGATGGGGCAGAGTGGCAATGCCCTGCGTGGTTTGACATGCCTTCATTGAGCACAATCAGGCAGTGCAATGCCAAGGATGTGAAGCTGTTGTCCACTGGCAACGAGCACTCGCGCTTCGTAGTCATGCTGGCATGCACGGCAGACGGTAGAAAGCTTCCACCTTTCATCATTTTCAAACGTACGACGATGCCGAGGATACATGAACAAGGCCATAATTTTCAAATTGATACGAGTAGTCTAGAACCATCAGCCAGGTGCACTGCTGCGTCCTCTCAGCATGCTAGTGTTGGATGAGTTTCATAATCACCTGATCGACGCTGTGAAATGTACACTCAGCGATGCAAAAACGGACATCGTGGTGATAATAGGTAGTTTGATGTCTAACCTCCAGCTGCTCGGCATTTTGCTAAACAAGCCATTCAAGGACCGAGTGCGGCTGGAGTAACGAGAGTGGACGTCTGGCGACAACCTAAAGATGCCGACGGGCTGCCTACAAAGGCCTCGGCTTGCGACTGTTTGCGGCTGGGTGCTTTTCGGCTGGCGTTCCTTGCCACATTCCATGGTGAAAAATATTCTCAAGAAATGCTGAATCAGCAACTCGCTGGATGGCACGAAAGACGACACACTGCGGGAGGCGGCCGGCGACAAACTCTCGTGTCCAGAAGACAGTGGTGCTTCATCCGACAAATAAAAACAGTTTGTGATAGTGGTTGAGGGGAGCTCCGACGATCAGGGTGCGGTGCACTTAATTCACAAATAAATGTGTTTCGACAGTTTTGGGTTTTTTTCTATGTTTCTCTTTTTTGGTCACTTAAACTTGGAAGGTAAACTATACTCCCACTCAACCTATAGTCCAGTTTGTACAGTGGATGTCATGGTAAGGATGCTACTGCTGTTATAAATATTGGATATTCTTGCATACTGTAAAATTAAAGCCCCTCAATCAAGTGAAAGTAGCATATCTTAACTGCTGTGCTCTTCACCTGCATTTTTCCTCCACACAGATTTTGATGGCATCCAGGGATATATGTAGAATTCCAAGTGGTAAAAATGAAGCATATTATCTTCTGAGAGCCAAAAACTTCAATGCACTGAGATTTAGGAAATGATCATAAGAAAAAGCACTTTCCAACAATTTGTGACGTTACAATCGCAGTGTTTTGCCAGGAAAATTCAGATTGAAAATATTCTCAACGATTTTTTCATTTATTCATACACCTAGTTGTGGTGAAATTACTCATGCCAAGGCTGTAACTAGGGGTGATTTCACGCACGATTGAACAAACCATAACTGGTCGACCTCATAAATTTTTTTTTTTAATTCTACATTGTTGCCTGATGTGTGTAAAGAAGAGATCTGCCACTGGTTTTGTTGTGAAAAAAATTTTTTGAAGCACAGTAAATCAATAATGACGGAGAAGCGGAGGGCCACACTTACCTGCTCTGCTGCTTTTTTGCGAATTTGCTGATGAATTACAGAAAATATATTAATACTACCTGCCTCAAATATGTTTGGCTACATATAGGCGTACTGGCACTGATGTTCAATGTAGTGTAAATTTTTTATTAAAAATTCTCAAATTTGACAACGTTTTTCTGTTTGCAGAACCTTATTTCACAAAGAGCCTATGGTAGAGGGGTGAAAATTCCGCATTACTTTCTCAGCATGCTTATTTATAAAACTGCAAAATCTTATTTATTATCACTTTTCAATAAAAAGATGTGTAATCGGGCTAACTTCAAGAAAAGAGCATGCAAGGGAAACTTCTGACGACAAATAAAACGAAAGCACTTTTGATATTTTTTTATAGTACTTTCCCCACTTATTCTACTACACATCAGCTTTCACAATCAATGAAAATATTGTGATGATGGAACGCGTTTATTTACAAGATGGGTAATGCAGAGGTGTAGCTCAGCGAAGGATGAACAGCGTCGCTCGCGAGCCAGTCGAGTCTCTTCTTCCTCTTCGTCGAATCTTCGCTAGCGCGTTTCACTTCTCGGTTCGCAGACGATGCCCTCTGGGCGAGTCACTCAGATGGTTGATAGTGGCACGGTTTAAGGCGCGCAACGTGTGTCAGTTGTGTTTTGCTAGAGCGGCGACCATTGCTTGTGACGCTCGAGATTACGTACGTGACGTCGCTGAGGCGGTCAAGAATGACGAATGGACCGGAATAGTAAGCCAACAACTTCTGGCACAAACCACGTTTGCGGACTGGTGTCCATAACCACACAAGATCGCCCTTACTATAAGATACGGAGCGATGGCAGGCGTCATAACGTTTCTTAGAACGCTGCTGGGATGCCAAGGTTCGGAGGCGTGCGATGCGACGGGCTTCTTCTGCGTGGCAGAGCGTCTCTGCTATCGAGGTTTCCACGTCTAGTGTAAAAGGTAGTATAGTGTCGAGACAAAATTGTGGGGAGCGAGCGTACAGCAGGTAAAATGGAGAGTAACCTGTAGTCTCATGCTTCGCGGTATTGTACGCGTATGTAATGTAAGGTAGCACTTCGTCCCAGTTTTTGTGCTTAGAATCGACATAAATAGACAGCATGTTCGTGAGAGTCCGGTTCGTGCGCTCTACGAGACCATTGGTCTGCGGGTGATATGGTGTGGCATGGCGGAAATGGCAGGCAGACAGACGCAGGAGCTCTTCAACGACGTCGGCAACGAACTGACATCCGTGGTCGCTAATGACAACGCGTGGAGGACCATGGCGGAGAATTATACAGCGAAGCATAAACTGCGACACGTGCATGGCCGTTGCAGCAGGTATTGCAGCAGTTTCTGCGTAGCGCGTTAGGTGGTCAACACAGACGACGACCCATCGATTGTTACTGCTCGATCGTGGAAATAGACCGAGCAGATCGACACCAACAGTCTCGAAGGGAGAGTTAGGAGGTGGAACAGGATGGAGAAGTCCTGGCGGCGTAGCCGTGGGACGTTTGTGTCGTTGGCATTGTTCGCATCCAGCAACGTATTTTTCCGTGTCGCGTCGCATCTTGGGCCAATAGAACCTTTGCTGGATTCGTTGAAGCGTTCTGGCGAAGCCCATGTGGCCGCAGGTTGCGTCGTCGTGTAAGGACTGAAAGACGCGAGCCCGTAAAGTGCGTGGAACAACTAGAAGCAGACGGGCTCCTTGTCCGGTATAATTCTTCTTGTAAAGGACCCCGTCATGAACCACAAAAGAACTTGGGTTTGCGTGTTCATTAGCGGAGGCGAACAGAGAATCTAAGGAGCGGTCCTCTTGTTGGGCTGTCCGGAAAGTCGCGAGATCAGGGAACTCAGAGGCAATAGCGCCGATATACTGGTCGGAGTTGTCAGCGTCGCACTCAGTCGTCGGTAGAGGAAGGCGCGATAGGCAGTCGGCGTCTGCGTGCCGGTTACCGCTCTTGTAGCGTACTGTGAAGTCGAACTCCTGTAAGCGCAAAGCCCATTGCACCAGTCGTCCAGATGGGTCTCGGAGGCCTACCAACCAGCATAGAGAATGATGGTCGGTGATTACCGAGAAGCGACGGCCGTAGACGTATAGGCGAAACTTGTGCACGGTGAAAACGACTGCGAGGCACTCCTGTTCTGTGACTGTGTAATTTCGTTCTGCCTTGCTCAACGAACGACTCGCGTAAGCGACCACGTGTTCAGCATTGTCATGGCGCTGAACGAGCACTGCACCAAGGCCGATTCGACTGGCATCTGTGTGAATTTCCGTTTCAGCAGAAGGATCGAAATGGCGTAGTACCGGTCCTGAAGTCAGTATGAACCGAAGCTGCTTAAAGGCTGCTACGCAATCCGGTGTCCAGTGGAAAGGGACATCCTTTTGCAGCAAGTCAGTCAGTGGTTGTGCTTTATCAGCGAAATTCGGAACAAATCGACGAAAGTAGGAACACAGGCCCAGGAAGCTACGCAACTCCCTGGGGGACTGCGGCTGCTTGAAGTTGCCGACAGCGGCGACTTTCTGCGGGTCCGGTCTCACGCCATTTTTATCCACCAGGTGTCCCAGAACCAAGGTTTCACATTCTCCAAAGCGACATTTTTTTTAGTTCAATGTAAGTGCAGCTTCCTCGAGACATGTTAGAACGAGGTCAAGGCGATGATTATGTTCTTCAAATGTTCGGCCGAAAATCACCACATCGTCCAGGTAACAGGCAAATTTCCTATTTGAGGCCCCGTAAAACGGTGTCCATATATCTTTCAAATGTGGCGGGGGCATTACACAAGCCGAATGGCATAACATTAAACTCAAACAGACCGTCGGGTGTAACAAAGGCCGTCTTTTCTTTCTCAGCCGGATCCATGGGGATCTGCCAATACCCGGATCGCAAGTCCACCGATGAAAAATAGGACGCTGAATGCAGGCAGTCGATGACATCATCGATGCGAGGAAGCGGGTACACGTCCTTCTTAGTTATAGAGTTGAGACGTCGGTAGTCAACGCAGAACCTCCAGGATCCATCTTTTTTCTTGACCAAGATAACAGGCGCGGCCCAGAGACTTGACGATTCTTGAATTACGCCAGAGGTTAGCATCTCGCTGACTTGCTCTGAAATTACCTTGCGCTCTGACGCGGAAACTCGATAAGGTTTTTGTCTGAGGGGGTGCGCAGATCCGGTGTCGATCTTGTGACGAGTGCGTGTGCTGGGCGTCTGAGGTCTATGCGACTTCCGTGCAAAATCAAATACTTTAGCGTGCCTGGCCAGCAGTGTAACCAACACTTTGCGCTTATGCGAGGGAACAGACTTGCTAACCATCTTATAAAATTCGTATTCCCTGCCGGATACATCAGCATAGTCCGAATTTGCCGCATTGCTGAGAGCTCCTATGCAGATACTGCACTGCCCTTCAAACATGGCAAGGCGCATTCCCTCTGGTAGTACAACAGACTCGGATGAGCAGTTAACTACCCATAATTTAGTTTTTCCCTCGGTGAGAGACACAACGCAGCGCGGCAGAAAGATGTTTTTCTTCATGCAAGGCAAAGGCAATGGCTCAATTACAATATCAGGAGAACTGAAACTCGAGTCGGCATTCGAAGCAGCAACGGGCACTCTGGCAGTAGAGCGTGCCGGTAGAATAGCATCTTTAACTACAACGAGGTTGTCGTCTCTGCTACGCTGAGGCTGCTGGGCGAGGGCGGACAACAGAACCTCGCCTGCTCCGCAGTCGACAGTCGCACGGCACTCTAGCAAGAAGTCAATTCCAAGGATAACGTCATGGGTGGAATGAGCGAGCACTGCGAATTCTGCCTTGAACGCTTTACCAGCAACACAAACAAACACAGTGCACACACCTACTGGACACAAAGCCGTGCCGCTGACTGCTCAAAAAGTAGAAGATTTATCCCAATAAAACATAACCTTGCGGCCAAGTCTCTCCTTGAAACTAAACTCATTACAGAAACTGTTGCACCGGTGTCTACCAGAGCCATTGTGGGAACATCGTCAATGAATACATGAACCTTGTTGTGAAGTATGTGAACTAATGGAGGCATACTTGTGTGCAAAGCGGTACGTCCAGCGACCTCGCCTCCATCCGCCGCGCCGGCTAGTTTCCTGGTGGCGGAGAGGAAAGCCGCGGCCGGGGACGGGAAGATGGGGACCGTCGCTGGCGCGTAGTAGGTGGCGTCAAGCTCCTCACAGAGGCAGGCGAGTCACTGCGGATGTTCGGCCGGTGCCCGTGCCTCTGGGCAGTTGAATCCGAAGGCCAGTAGGCGTAATCGGGCTGTTGGCTTCACCGTGCAAGCATCGCTGGTCGGTCAGAAAAGGTCGTGCGTGGGCGACGTCGCGATGGCCAAAACCGGGCGATATGTCCGCGAACACTGCACTGGTAGCACACGGGGCATTCCCGAGGCACATTGAATGCTGCGGTGTGGAGAGGATGCCCAGGGAACTGTTGCCACTCGGACACAAACTGAGGCGGTCGGCTGTCGTAGCTATAACTGCTGCGGGGCACATAAGACGACTCGACGTAAGTAGCCGTTGGTGGCGGTGCCCTCAGCCGTGGACTGCGGGTGGAGTAACTGTGCTCGTCGAAACTCGCAGCATTGATGCTTGGGGATAGTGTATCACACTGCGGGTCTCCAGCTTGCATGGGAACAGAGACATGGCGACGCAGTTCCTCCCGTACAATCTGACGAATGGTGGAGGAAAGGTCGGCAGGTAGAGAATTTTGGCAGACATCAACGGTGGCAACAGTCGTAACGTTGGCTAGACGTCCGAACTTCGATGTGATGCGACGAGTTTTAAGAGCCTCGAAGGTTCGGCAGTGGTTAATCACGTCGGCCACGCATTCCAGGCTCTCCTTGCCAATGAGGAAGTGGTAGACGTCATCGGCGATGCCCTTGAGTATATGGCCCACTTTGTCTTCTTCCGTCATGTGGGCATTCACCGACTTGAACAACTTCAGAATCTCTTCAATGTAGGTTCTGCATGTCTCACCGGTGACTTGAGCCCTCTGCGACAACGTCTGCTCGGCACGTTTCTTGTTCGATGCTGGGTCTCCAAAGCATTTCTTAATTTCCCCCACAACCTGGTCCCAGGTTGTCAATGTGTCTTCATGGTTCTCAAACCATACCAGCGCCGTGAAATCGAGGAAGAGCCCCACGTGAGCCAGCTGGCTAGCCGCATTCCAACCGTTCGATCGGCTCACCCGCTGATAGTGCCTTAGCCATTAGTCCACGTCATCGCCGGGTTTCCCTGTGAAGGTTCGCGGCTCACTGTAGTGGTAGGGCGACGTCCTTGCGGCTGGTTGCTGGTTGTTTCCGTCCGAGCTCATTTCTTGAGGTAATGGTGCCAAACCCTCTAGTCGACAGCTGCGGCGAAGCTCGTGTAGCGGTTCCGTCGTTAGGAAACGGTGCCTCTCCTGTATCACTTGGTAGTAGCTAGCTTACCCAGCACCTCCACCACAATTGTGATGATGGAACGCGTTTATTTACAAGATGGGTAATGCAGAGGTGTAGCTCAGCGAAGGATCAACAGCGTCGCTCGCGAGCCAGTCAAGTCTCTTCTTCCTCTTCATCGAATCTTCGCTAGCGCGTTTCAATATGTTGCATTATATGATTTTGCTTGCAGTTACGGCTCATCAAAAAATGCTCTTGTGCAAAGATAGGCGACAGCAGATCGGACTTCCTACCAGCTAGGTATGGAATGCAGGCGTAGTCAGGCTGATGATAATGAGAATGATGATGACGAGGATGACAACAGAGCTTGATGCCACAGTGCATCGATGAACTCCACGCAAACACTAATTTCTAACTATCACTACCATGTTTGTCATTGCTAAATTGCAATGGCAAGACATAATTACTTAATACAATGTCACGCCAAATTGAAAAGCTGTAAGTAATCGCAAATTTCATACAATCTTCAGACCCACAAGTTGTGCTGAATCTTGCGCAAGGGCCTTACTCGACAAACCTTCATACCATAGCGTAGGCTGTGCGCGCTTGCTAGCTCGGTAATTTAGCACTTTTGGTTGTGACCAAATTCTTTCGAAATTCGTGCCCTCAGTGCAGTCGACAGCTATTTCAGTGCTGCTTGCCTTTTCAGAAACCTAAGTTTTAATAAACTGGCCGATGAGAATATGAAGCGCTGGGGTTTCGCCAGTCGGCCAATGCTATGGTATATTTCAATGTCCACATTTCAATGTCTCATCGCTAATAACAGAACCAATTGATCGCAACAATATTTCGATGTCCTTGCATAATGTTTTGGCAGCTAGTAAAATGTAACATAAAAAATCTGATCTCACAGACAGCTGACGAGCACGAGTGATCAGCAGCAACTGTATTTATGATGCGGACGGGGTCCGCTAGCTCAGCCTCCCATAGGGGGAGCCACAGTTGACAAAAGAGAGAACGAACACCTGTGCAGGTAGGGGGGACTCTGCGTTACATTAAGTTTATTTAGGAGCTTTATGTAGACTGCCCCACAAAAGCTAATCACCCCCCCCCCCCTTCTCAATGAAGAGAGAATGCAAGGCATTTTAGGAAGGGGCTTTTGCTTAGAAGTGCTGTCCCAATATTCAAGATGGTGGCAAATGTCCAACCCCTCTTCACTCCGTATAATTCAGAGAAAAATTCAGTTTGCTAGAAATAAAAAATTTTCATGAATGGGCATTCTTTCTCATCTCTTTCACGGCTGTCAAATGAATCTAGTTGAATACAAATGTTAGGCCAAGGCGGTCTCTCTGCTAAGGCTTCTCGCTGCTGTAGTCGGATCCACCCAAGAAGCATTTCGAAACTCTGGACACGTGGCGACTGACAAAGGGGTCGGAAACACGCATCGATTTTCGTACGTGTCCATCGCGACCTGCCACTGTGCGAAGGCTCACCGTTTCATCGACATCACGCCACGTCACGAGGAGCCGATCGTCCATCGCTAGTTGCGTGCATCACGCCTATGCACGCGCTGCTTGCCATACTATACGCATACTCGTACACATTTGCCGTGAGTATTTCATACCGCTTCAACCGAGACCGTGCACAAATGCAGCGTGTAGCTTGTGGGTCACGTGGCAACGCCAATCTTTCTGCAAACACAGCGCACTCTGCTGTAGAGGCCTACATGAGAAGGTGGCAGTGGCAATGGGGTAGAACGTCTGTGTCCTCACAGTACGCAGGTAACGCAGCACGACTCAAATTCAGAAGGTGTGGAGCGTGCATAACTGCAACGCTACAAACTCCGTTATTTTCCTTGCAATGCAGCACCTCTGAAGTATCAACAAAAACAAGTTTACTGGCCTTAAAGAACACAGGAGAATAAGCGAACAATCCGTGCGGAGAAGAAAGTGAAAAATCATTGTCAAGTTTTTTTTTAGAGATAACGCAATACAGAAACACGATCTTACGGTGAAGGTTGCACAATTATATGTCCAAGAAGACATAAAGATCATTACAGTTTGCACACTGGGGCGTAATCTAAAATGTATCCGAAGAATGAGTGACTGTGAATGTTTCAGAAAAATACATAGAAAGAGCCCTTGATCAAAAAGCTACAATGAGAATTGCAACTGCAGGTAGTGCAAGAGACCAGAGCGGGCCCAATACACATCATCTAAATCAACGCTTGCCCTAGGTCTCGCATGTCTATACAAGACTGTACAGAATGCTTCACATTTTATTTAAAACAATGCTAATCATCATTTCTACGACTCAACATGAATACTGAGCGCGTACAATTTTTTCTTTTTGGCTACTGCTGGCGCCATGGCTCGATGGGCAGAATGAATCAATCGCGTGTTTTCTGATCACATGAGTGTACAGTAGAGGGCAGCACCACCGCGCTATCAAGAGAAGACTTCAAAACGTACCGAGATGCACACCTTTTGATGTTTTCACCACAATGGAACAGATATTATCACACATTGATTAACTCTAATAGCTGCAGTAAACATTTCCACATCTGTTCGATCAGTTCGCTACACCATACAGGGGTGAATTTCAGCGAACAGAACATGCCAAAACCTGACTTCCTCGTGGGGTCAGACACAGTGCCATGCCCCGGCATGGCTTTACTTTAGTCATCGCTCAGGTCTCTCCTCAAATCCACGCAGATGCCATGTCCAGTAAGAGACGACGTTGAAATAAACTTTTTCTAAACACAATATTTTGCCTTTTACGGAAGATTACTGTGGAGACGGACACTCCAATAAGCCTATAGGCCAATTTTTGGGAGGCCCTACTAGTATGGTGGGGCCTAATCTCGAAATCCAAAATCTGATATACTACTATGCACACTCATGCTCATTGATAAGTTGGGTTAACATCTTACCTAACAGAAATCGTCGAATACAAACCGTCACCCTCGAGGCTATTATAGGCTGTTTACCACAGCGCGTGCCTGGTGGTGTTGACATCTTGTGTTCATGACTGTGGTCATGAACACAAGATGTGAACACCACCATTGCAGTAACCTTGTATTTTTCACCCTTTTGTGCATACGAGGATACTACTCACAATAAATAAACATCTTGTGATTTTACCGCAACGGTGATTAAAACCTATGTAAGTTAAACGCACTTTAAATACAGTTAGCATCACCATTTATGGTTTGCAAAAACCTAAAGCTATATGCATTTATGCACATACGTAAATGTTTAGGAATGAGGAGCTAAAACATTGAAAGACATGCGTTCCGGTAAGACGGTAAATTCAAACCATTGTCCAGAAACACGTTAACATAAAGAAGTATACGTACAAGCTAGAAGCCCCTATTCTTTTCCTGTATTGTACACAAGTATACTGTAGGGCAACCTTGCATCTGGCAAAACAAAAAACACTTAGGGTGCAACAGTATCAGCAGATGCAGTGCATCGGCTGTTCATACACAAGCCGCGGTACACACCAGCATTATCACTATTGCTCCCGGACACTTGAGAATGTACTCTATTATTCATGTTGAAGAAGTTATCTGATGGGGCCAAACGAAAACATAGAAAAGGTTCTGATACATTTAGATGCAACTAGGACTAGACAATAACATGTTTCCCAATTTTCAGCTACTGAAAGCCTGTCACAGAAAAAATAAAGATGAGTGCAAATGTTGATATTGAAAAGCATATGTTCCACAAAGAAGCAAGAGTATAAGCACAAAGAAAGTTAGAAATATTAGCAGGTGTGCATTTGAACTCACTCGAGTTGGTCATTCCGGGGCTGTTGGGCCTGAGGATTCGGTAAGTGCATATGCTGGCCAAAGGAATTTCTATGCACTCCTTGCTCTGAACATTTTCCATCTCGAGGATGCTGCAAGGAAAAAAAAACATCACAAAATGGGGTGAAAAATGAGCATCACTATTAAACAGCGGCAACCATACAGCAAAGAAAAAATAGAAGAAATAACTTCCAGTAGATATGTTGCACTGTACCAGTTATTCAGCATATTGGGTACTATGCTTTAAGAACCACTCATGATGAACTCAAATCCAATCAAGTTTCATTATTTCCTAATACAATGTCCAAGAAGGATATACAGAAGGAGGCCCGGAAGTATACACTGAAATGGGACCTCGTCTTACTAATTTCAAATTTATGACTATTACTGAATGTAGAAGGCCTAATATAGGGGAAAGTTTAAGCGGAAAGACAGGGAGGTTAGCCAGTTCTTAGACCGGCTGGCTACCTTGTGCTGGGGAAAGGGGTGAGGGGAATGAAAGATGTTAAAAAGAAATGTTGCGAAGAGAAAGAGAAATTACAAAAAAAATTGCAACAGAGGAAAGGCAACATCAAAGAGTATAAGACACTAAAGTCTGTCTCTGAGGCCAGTTATCCGCAAAAAGCGCAGCAAAGCTTTCAAAGCCTTCTGGGCTGAGGATGGGCTCGGCCAATGACCCAGAATCCTTTGTTCCGACAAAGGCCGATCGTCTAGTCTATCCAGAGGTGCAGTGAGTTCTTGTCTTTGCGCGTTGAAATGGGTGCACTCACACAGAAGGTGAGCGATGGTTTCTTCGCAACTGCAGTAAGTGCATGTAGGAGAGCTGGCCATCCCAATGAGATAAGAGTATGCGTTCGTGAAGGCCACTCCAAGCCACAGGCGGCATAGAAGAGTCTCCTCAGCTCGAGATATCCTTGGGGGAAGACGAAGCTGCAGATTGACATCCAAGTTATGCAGGCGCGCGTTTGTGAAGTCTGTTGAGTTCCACTGTACCAGTGTGAGGTCACGTGCAAGCGAACGAAGTCTTGTAGCTGCGTCGGTTCTTGAGAACGGTATGGCTGTGTATTGGGTACTATCGTGTGCAGATCTAGCGGCCTCATCTGCGCGGTCATTGCCATATATACCGCAATGACCTGGTATCCACTGATACACTATGCTGTGCTGTTTTTCAATTGCTTGGTGATGAAGAAGCCTTATTTCAGCTACTAACTGTTCATTGGGTCCATGGCGAAAGGGTGACATAAGACATTGAAGAGATGCTTTCGAGTCCGAGAAGATAGACCAAATTCCCGAACGTTCTTTCACTATAAACTCCAGAGCTGCACGTATGGCCACAAGTTCTGAAGCTGTCGACGACGTCAAATGCGATGTCATGAATTTAATTGTGATGTGCCTCGCGAGAATGACCACCGCCCCTGCAGAGCTTACTGAAGACACCGACCCATCCGTGTAAATGTGAAGGCGTCCGTTATGCTTCTCTTGCAGGAAAAGTAATGTGGCCTGTTTCAGGGCGAGATGCGACGACTTTTTCTTATTTTAGATGCCAGGAATTGTAAGAAGGGCTCTGAGTGGGTGTAGGCACCATAATGGTATCAGCGGCTGTGCTGCATGCGTGAAGTGCAACGGAAGCACTGCGCAATGCTGAGCTACAGTTGCGCTGAACGCTGAGTGGGGCCTGTAAGTTCGAAGTGAGGCAAAGTGATGAGATGGAAGCCGAGCGAAACGTCTTATGTCCATTCTCAAAGCGTATACGCGGATGTATGCGTTGACTGGATAATCACGCGCAATGATGACTGTCGCTGCTGTAGACGCG
The DNA here is from genome assembly GCF_043290135.1 of Rhipicephalus microplus. NCBI lineage: Eukaryota > Metazoa > Arthropoda > Arachnida > Ixodida > Ixodidae > Rhipicephalus > Rhipicephalus microplus. The sequence goes on from NC_134702.1 coordinate 208,307,801, forward strand.
CATCCCGGGAGACCAAGGCATATTCTCAGGGCTTGGGCTTGGATCTACTGGAGGACGCGCAAGTTTGTTCTTCGGATCCCGCAAAGCACGGGTAAGCTGTATCGCATATAACCGAGGAACAGAACAGTGTAGAGTTGGAGCATTGCTCGTACCGATGCACCCCACGTTTTTCCAGCAAGAAACCTCAGTACGTGGGTGATCATGGTGAGTTTAGTTTTCATGTGGGCGATGTGAGGGCTCCAGAAGAGGTCGCGATCAACTATTACTCCGAGGAATCGGTGGGTCTTCACGTAGTTGATCGTGTGTCCGTTGATTTTAATAACATATGGGCTCATAGCCTTATGCGTGAATGCTATAAGCGAGCATTTCTCTGATGACAGCTCTAATCCCCGTTCTTCCAGGTACTTTGTCGCTATTGTAGCCGCTCTCTGAAGCCGGGCACGCAAATGAAGGCGTGTTACGCCTGACGCCCAGATGCAGATGTCATCTGCATATATTGTTAGATGGACAGATTCTAGAAGTGCATCAACCAGACCGAGTAGCACTAGATTGAAAAGTGTGGGGCTAAGAACACCGCCTTGTGGCACACCACGACGGTTGCAATGGTGCGTTGTTGTGCCATTCTCCGTCTGTGCAAAGAAAGTTCTGCCTTTCAGATAGCTGTGGATCCATTTGTAAACCCGACCCCTTAATCCAACATTTTCCATGACATCCAGAATGGCTTCATGTGATACGTTGTCGTATGCACCTTTCACGTCCAAGAACAACGCCGCAGGTAAACGTTTCAGTCTTTTTTGATGCTGACCAGATGAAACCAGGTCTGTAACGATATCAATTGCGGACCGTCCACGCCGAAAGCCCGTCATAGCATGAGGGTATACCTCGTGATGCTCCAAGTACCACTCTAGGCGAGTCAAAATCATCCTCTCCATCACTTTCCCGAAACAGCTGGTAAGCGCGATGGGGCGATAAGAGATCAAGTGCAGAGTATATTTACCTGGTTTAAGCACAGAAACGAGGCGGCTGGATTTCCATGAATGAGGAATAAATCCGCTGCTCCACGAGTCGTTGTACACGGATAGAAGGGCCCGTCGAGCTGGTTCTCCGAGGTTGCAAAGAGCCATGTACGTGATCCCATCCGGACCAGGCGATGAAGGTCGTTTGCATGCCGTCAAGGCCGCTTGTAGTTGCTCTAGAGAGAGGTGTCCATTCTTGAATCTCTGGAAACTGGAGCGTTTTCTAGGTGGCGCGTGGTGCACGCGGACGCATGACCGGCAACTTTCATGCAGAAATCTTTTGCTACTTCAATTTCGGTGCAGCCTTGGTGGAGAGAAAGACACTAGAAGGGGCGATGTTGATGTGGCGATGTTCGTAGGCCACGGACAATCCTCCATGTCTGCGTCAAAGGCTTGTGTGGATCCAAAGATTCGCACAGATGTTTCCAGCGAAAGGATTGAAGTGAAATGATTCGCCACTGAATTTTTTTCTGTAGACGCCTTGCCTCCCTCAAGTGGTGAATGGACTTAGTGCGCCTCTACCTTCTTTCTGCGCGACGACGGATCGCTCTGAGCTGTTCCAATTCCGCTTGATGTTGACAATATTCTGAAGTATGTTGAAAATGATAGGTCCCTTCTTGAGTAGCACCTCTAATCCTATCCTCGAGGGTGTCAAGAGGAGGCGCTTTATTTTCTTGACACCTCTTTTCCGTCAGTAGCCTGAACTTTGTCCAGTTGATGCGAGTCGAAGTGTCGTAGTTTGGCGATTTTTCCAGGTCCTTGATCTTCAAATAAGTTGGTATGTGGTCGCTTCCATGAGCTTCATAGTCTGCGAACCACTTGACCTTTCCATTTAGGCTTCGTGACACAAATGTTAAGTCAAGGCAGCTGCTGTATGTCGTTCCCCGTAGAAACGTTGGGCTTCCGTCATTTACACAAAGCAGCTGCTGCTCCAGAGCAAAGGAGAATACTTGCCTTCCGCGACTGTCTGTCTTCTGACTTCCCCATAGTGGGTGGTGAGCGTTGAAATCTCCGGTGATAATCCATGGTCCAGGTGTGGCTGTTAACAGTGCACGTAGTCTTTCAGGTTCAAAACGGTTTGAAGGTGATATATATGCGCTTACAAGCGTAAAATTGCAGTCTCTACGTTTAACTGTCAAGCAGACATACTGGTTGTCATCGTGAGGTGCTGCACGGTGCTTAATATAGGTAAGGTCGCATCTGATATATACAATGACTTTACTCTGTTCGTTGCAGGTAGCGGACTTGAAGGCTTCGTACCTGTATAGTCGTATTGCATTGTGTAGCCTCGGCTCACAGATAACAATAATTGGAAACTGGTTTTTAAACACAAATTGTCGGATATCAGAAATGCGGGGCTTGAGGCCTCGGGCATTCCACTGAAATATCGAAGCTCCTTTGACCTCTTTACGAAAGGCTTGCAGAGGCGGAGCCATGATGCCTTTCCAGACTTGATAGCACCGGCTTCAGCGCATCCACTAACTGAAGTGCACTCTTTGCAGCCGGGCTGTCAATGCTAGTGAGGAGCATACGAATGGTATTCATAAGGGCCTTTACTATGGCTACGATTTCTTTGTCGCGACTATCATCACATTCTTGTTCCGAAGTGATTGTAGACGAGCGATGCGGTGGCTCAAACGGTGGGTCTATCGTTGGCAGCGCTGGCCATGCTTCAGGCGAGTCGGTGATGCTCTTGTCTTGCTTGGAGGATTTGTTGTCGGCGCGTCTGGACGCTTGAGGTGGTATGCGGGCGGTCATTTGGCGAGGTTCAATCCTTGCTTCAGCACTGGGTCTCCTCAGGGGCCTCCGGCGACGAGATCGCCGGCGTCGTACTTGGGCAGCGGCCTCCCTGTGAGTTGAGCCATCCCGGACCATTTGCCTCAACACTTGCATTTCCTTTTTCATGATTGGGCAATCTTTTGACGATGCTTCGTGGGGGCCATGACAGTTTCGACATTTTCGAAGTTCTGCCTGGCAAGCGTCTGCGCTATGTGATTCTGAGCATAGCGAGCACACAGCCAGGTTTGTACAAACAGCACTGACATGTCCCAATCTATAATATTTCCGGCATTGAAGGGGCTTCGGGACAAAGAGTCGCACTGTGTGTCGAAAATGGCCGACCTTGACTTGTGATGGAAGGCTGTCACCCTTGAACACGAGCTTCACGCAGCGTGATTTGCCAAGGCGACGAGCTTGCAGTATGGTAAGTTCTGCAGACACCGGTTTGATGAGAGCAGCAAAGTCACTTTCGCTGATGGAAATGTCGACGTCATAAATGACGCCTGCCGTAGAGTCGCGGCCATCAGGTATATATGAGCGAACATTGATGTTATCCAACATCTTGACATTGCTCAGCACTTCCAATGTGCCTCGTTGAGTGACGTCTACGGCGAGGATATTCTTACGGCCGTTGATCCGCACGTCCGCGATCTCTCCCTGGGCGAGTTCCTCAAGAAACCTAGACGTGACTTGACGATTGAGCCGGTTGAGACTATGAGCCGCATCGACCGGCACAAACAGAATTGTGTATATCGTGGGCTCTCATGTAGTCGTCACATTCTTACTTGTTGTTGGAGATGGCAGTGAGTCTTCCTTTTCGCTGCCGCCTTGTCACAGGCACGAAGTCGCCTTCATCGGAGATGAAGGCGACTTTGTGCATAACAAACTTCGTTTACATAAACTGGGCTCTAAGTTCGCACAAACTTTGTTTACATAACAAACTGGGCTCTAAGTTCGCACGTTGACCAAAAATTTTTCATTCTTTTAGGTTAATTCTTTTAGGTCACAGGAATTCAATAAAGTTCGCTGCGTATGATGGTCCTATGCACAGTTCTATCATTTACCCAAGGTTATAGGCTTGAGAAATGTGCAGATCGCTAACGAGTCAATTTTACTGATTACCTTGGGGCTTCCCATAATTAATGACCAGTGTTACAAAACAAAAGCTACAGAAGTGCCAGCGCAGGTTAATGCAGATGCATCATACTAATCAGTGCAGCATCAAGAGCCCAATAATGCTACTCCTTTGGCCGGCGCCTCACTGGTGACCTTCGTGTTGTTTTAAAACCAGTGCATTCAGAATTATGGTACTGGCACGTATGAACACATTTGTTTACATGCTTGCCTGATTTATTTTTACGGTGTCAGATGGCACCACCTATCCAGGAAGCTGAATTTTGTTGCTACGGTAATCAGATAAGATATTTACACATTTTTGAAACATTTGTAGACAGACTAAATTCTCTTACAATTTTATAAGATAAATGCATAAGTTTCAAAACAGCAGCTATTAACGTGGTGGCAATAGTATAGCTGATAATAAACGCAAGTGAAGCACAAGCCACCTTTCGCATGATGCAGGTTCCTGTACGATGATAAAACCTGTATGCATTATGGGAAAAGTATTCATAGCGTAAACCTGCACTGCTGGAATACCCTTTACAACCATAGACTTGGCATGAACAGTGCAGTGTGGTCACATTTCCACTGAGCATCTGCTCTTTGCTACTTTCGTCCTATGCCCCCCATGCTTGACAAGCCGGCATACAGTGCATGACCTTTGATTTGTTTCATTGTGTGGGGACAGTACTGCTCGACTGGGAATCGCTTTCAGTTTCACATATTATTTGATAGTTTTTGAAGTTTGCTGGGAATATCTAATACCAGGCAAGTGACAAGATCGAGCATCTGAGGAACATTGAACTGCCGTCACTCAGACATGATAGTTAAATTGCCAGAATTGGCCATTAAACTCCACCAACCAACAAGGGCTCAAATATTTCAGTGCACACTGCGTGACATCGGGAAATGAGGAGCCACAGCTCAGTCATATGCTTTGAAACAATGTGATGACACACTGGGCACATAGCTCTGTGCGCTCTGGTACTTCAGAGCCCATAGCAAGGACATTGTAGTTTCACTGTACCTCCCACTTATTCACTCCTGCGAAAACACTTTCTGCAGAAAACCGCAGGCACACACAGGAAAGAATACTAGAAAGAATGCCTGTGCATATTCTCATGAAATGAAAACAAGAAAGCACTGCTTTTGGCTAGGTCATTAGAGAAGGGTGCAGCAAAACAGTGCTGTCAAGGCCAACTAGTACAGCAGACAAGGCACGCTTCCTTCACAGATCCCATGTCAATGGCCACATGTTGCAAGCGTCGGTGGTCTTGCACAGCACATCGGCTTTCCATAGGCACTGTCTTTATTTCAAGTCAGGACCTCCCCTACTGCTTTGGCATTTCCCTCTCCTTCACCGCATCAGATGCAGGTGGTCACCTTGGCAGTTATTTGTGCTAGCATAAGTTCCAAGAGAAGAGTTCAAGTGCTTTCCAGACGCAATCCTGCAGACACCAGTTGGGTGCGTGCATTCACCTAGTTAACTATAAAAGGCTTTCGCATTAAACATGCAATGGGTCTCTCTTAAAAAGAAAAGATACGTGTTCAAGAATTTCATGAGCCAGTAAAGGTTCTCATACTTTCAAAGGATTGCCAGCAACTTAGTGTAATAATACAGGAAACATCACCAATGCTCAATATGCTTAGCACCGTTTCTAATGAGAAATCCTGTGCTTGGTGTAGCCACCCAGGAACAGTAGGTTGGCCAATTCCCTAGTGTGGCTTAATTAAAACATTTTATTAACAAGATAAATTAGCTTACAGGCTTCTGTGGTTGTACCCTTAATCGTGTTATACCAACTTGTGAAAGCTTCTTCCATAATTATCAGGGCTTCACATCCCAAACGCACCATATGATTATGATAGATGCTGCAGAGTAAACATTGAATGCATCGTGCCCTTCAATGTGCACATAAATCTGAGTGCATGGGCTTCTAGGGTTTCATCTTTATGAACATGAAGCTGCGCAAGCTCCTTGGTTTGCTCGCTACGAAGCTTCACTTATCACCAGAAACCATGTTCCAGATGCTCACCGATGGTCAGGGGAGAGTCGACAGCAGTGTGGCAGGGCTGCACCCGCGTCGGGCACGACCGTGACGAGGAAGGGCGCGCCAGCGAGGAGCAGGCGCAGGTGCCTGTCGTAGAAGTCGTTCTCCCGCAGCGTCGCTGGACTGCAGTCATGACAGATGCGTACGGGGTCCACAAAGCACATGCGCTGCAAGGGAAGCCTACGGCTGCAGCAGCTGCTGCAGTACACGCGGCCACAGCGACGGCAATGGTGCTGTAAAAAGTACATCGGCCAGGATGACACTATCGGCCAACGAATGGACATTTCAAAGCCAATCAGAGCCTAAGGTCGATATGGCAGCTTCAAACAAAAGTCGGAAACAATACGACCAGCAGATGAGAACTGTGGAGAGGAACTTTCAAGAACCAGGTGAACTTTTTTGTATATCCACCACATACGGTTTATTTACTGGGTTCGGGATTTACATTAGGGCGATGATGGAGGGCTAAGTATTAATGTTGGCCACGTGGTGTTCCTAATCGTGAAGTTAATTTTATAGATAACCATTGAAGTTGCCTCTTATTCAAAGCATACACTGCTGAAATCTGTTTAATTGGCAATTTTCGACAAAGGCAGTTGAACTTCAACAGCAGCATAATACAGGAGCACTTGTCCTTAGAAATCTTTAGCGCTCTTGTATTTTGTATCTGTTGAAGCCCATATTAAGGAACCTGATTAAAATGAAGCTTTAGAGCCCCAAACTACCATGCGCCTCATAATCACACTGGGTATTGGCATGCAAAACTGAATGTTCGTGCCAATTTTCAGTACATGATTACTACAGTATTTTTTTTATTAGTGGACTGATGAAGCTGTTAGAGGGCGCCAGGTGAATGTTGATGAATCAGCAGTGCTACACTCCGAAACAGTAATAGTTATGCCAATGGCTTCCTGTGTTCTTAAATGCATACAATGTTTAGCAAAAGAGCATTTCCTGTTGCAATAGCAATTATTTTGGCATTCCAGGTGCCCTATACTGTTGCCATGCTGGTGACAATGCCAACACAGTCTGTACACGTACAGATGTTTGAAGGTCTCCAGTGCTTGACAACAGAGGAGAAAGCCACATATGTGGTGGTTTAATGGTTACAATGTGCGACTGCCGATTTGAAAGACATGGGTTCAAACCCAGCTGCAGTGGTCATATTTTGATAGAGGCTGAGCGCTAGAGGCCAGTGTACTGTGTAATGCCCACCGCGTCTTTTATCGGCTGAGTAGCTTTGCAATGTTAAATCTCATAAACCAAATGAAAATGTATTGAGGAAAGACGGATATGGCTAGAGAGATCCAGCATGAGGAAATTTTTACATTATGAATTAGCTAGCTGAAATAGATAAGACATGGTAAACTACTGAGAGCAAATCAGGTACAGAATATATAGAAGGCACACCAGATAGGTCAAGCGCTAAGTTGCAACTATCTTTACTTGCAAAAAATTTTTCTATATGTATACATTGTACAACCAGTATGGGACGCACTGCCCTTCATAACCTTCTTTGTCCTTGTGTACCTAATTAGCATCCTGCAGTTTACCCTTATGAAGCACCCTTGCAACCAGTTAGGCGAGGAACACTTTCTTATGAACGTATTGACTTTTTCTAACACACCATGCACATTTTGATGCAGCTTACACAGCTCGCCTCACCTCTGCTTGGCCAAATGCAGTGAGGCAACTTTTTCCATCACTCACGCACAACTTCTGCAAACAGTTTGCTGAACATTTCATCGTATATATTGAAACGCGCTAGCGAAGATTCGACGAAGAGGAGGAAGAGACTCGACTGGCTCGCGAGCGACGCTGTGGATCCTTGGCTGAGCTACACCTCTGCATTACCCATATTGTAAATAAACGCGTTCCATCGTCACAATTGTGGTGGAAGGTGCTGGGTAAGCTAGCTACTACCAAGTGATACCGGAGAGGCACCGTCCCCTAACGACGGAACTGCTACACGAGCTTCGCCGCAGCCGTCGACTAGCGGGCTTGGCACCATTACCTCAAGAAATGAGCTCGGACGGAGACAACCAGCAACCAGCCGCAAGGACGTCGCCCTACCACTACAGGGAGCCGCGAACCTTCACAGGGAAACCCGGCGATGACGTGGACGAATGGCTAAGCCACTATCAGCGGGTGAGCCGTTCGAACGGTTGGAATGCGGCTAGCAAGCTGTCTCACGTGGGGCTCTTCCTCGATTTCACGGCGCTGGTATGGTTTGAGAACCATGAAGACACATTGACAACCTGGGACCAGTTTGTGGAGGAAATTAAGAAATGCTTTGGAGACCCAGCAACGAAGAAGAAACGTGCCGAGCAGACGTTGTCGCAGAGGGCTCAAGTCACCGGTGAGACATGCAGAACCTACATTGAAGAGATTCTGAAGTTGTGCAAGTCGGTGGATGCCCACATGACGGAAGAAGACAAAGTGGGCCATATACTTAAGGGCATCGCCGATGACGTCTACCACTTCCTCATTGGCAAGGAGAGCCTGGAATGCGTGGCCGACGTGATTAACCACTGCCGAACCTTCGAGGCTCTTAAAACTCGTCGCATCACATCGAAGTTCGGACGTCTGGCCAACGTCACGACTGTTGCCAACGTCGATGTCTGCCAGAATTCTCTACCTGCCGACCTTTCCTCCACCATTCGTCAGATTGTACGGGAGGAACTGCGTCGCCATGTCTCTGTTCCCATGCAAGCTGGAGACCCGCAGTGTGATACACTATCCCCAAGCATCAATGCTGCGAGTTTCGACGAGCGCAGTTACTCCACCCGCAGTCCACGGCTGAGGGCTCCGCCACCACAGGCTACTTACGTCGAGTCGTCTTATGCGCCCCGCAGCAGTTATAGCTACGACAGCCAACCGCCTCCGTTTGTGTCCGAGTGGCAACAGTTCCCTGAGCATCCTCTCCACACCGCAGCATTCAATGTGCCTCGGGAACGCCCCGTGTGCTACCAGTGCGGTGTTCGCGGACATATCGCCCGGTTTTGCCCATCGCGACGTCGCCCACGCACGACGTTTTTTGACCGACCAGCGATGCTTGCACGGCGAAGTCAACAGCCCGATTACGCCTACTGGCCTTCGGATTCAACTGCCCAGAAGCACGGGCACCGGCCGAACATCCGCAGTGACTCGCCTGCCTCTGTGAGGAGCTTGACGCCACCTACCACGCGCCAGCGACGGTCCCCGTCTCCCCGTCCCCGGCCGCGGCTTTCCTCTCCGCCACCGGGAAACTAGCCGGCGCGGCCGATGGAGGCGAGGTCGCTGGACGTACCGCTTTGCACACAAGTATGCCTCCATTAGTTCACATGCTTCACAACAAGGTTCATGTATTCATTGACGATGTTCCCACGATGGCTCTGGTAGACACCGGTGCAACAGTTTCTGTAATGAGTTTAGTTTTCAAGGAGAGACTTGGCCGCAAGGTTATGTTTTATTGGGATAAATCTTCTACTTTTCGAGCAGTCAGCGGCACGGCTTTGTGTCCAGTAGGTGTGTGCACTGTGTCTGTTCGTGTTGCTGGCAAAGCGTACAAGGCAGAATTCGCAGTGCTCGCTCATTCCACGCATGACGTTATCCTTGGAATTGACTTCTTGCAAGAGTGCCGTGCGACTGTCGACTGCGGGGCAGGCGAGGTTCTGTTGTCCGCCCTCGCCCAGCAGCCTCAGCGTAGCGGAGACGACAAACTCGTTGTAGTTAAAGACACTATTCTACCGGCATGGTCTACTGCCAGCGTGCCCGTTGCTGCTTCGAATGCCGACTCGAGTTTCAGTTCTCCTGATATTGTGATTGAGCCGTTGCCTTTGCCTTGCATGAAGAAAAACATCTTTCTGCCGCGCTGCGTTGTGTCTCTCACCGAGGGAAAAACTAAATTATGGGTAGTTAACTGCTCATCCGAGTCTGTTGTACTACCAGAGGGAATGCGCCTTGCCATGTTTGAAGGGCAGTGCAGTATCTGCATAGGAGCTCTCAGCAATGCGGCAAATTCGAACTATGCTGATGTATCCGGCACGGAATACGAATTTTATAAGATGGTTAGCAAGTCTATTCCTTCGCATAAGCGCAAAGTGTTGGTTACACTGCTGGCCAGGCACGCTAAAGTATTTGATTTTGCACGGAAGTCGCATAGACCTCAGACGCCCAGCACACGCACTCGTCACAAGATCGACACCGGATCTGCGCACCCCCTCAGACAGAAACCTTATCGAGTTTCCGCGTCAGAGCGCAAGGTAATTTCAGAGCAAGTCAGCGAGATGCTAACCTCTGGCGTAATTCAAGAATCGTCAAGTCCCTGGGCCGCGCCTGTTATCTTGGTCAAGAAAAAAAATGGGTCCTGGAGGTTCTGCGTTGACTACCGACGTCTCAACTCTATAACTAAGAAGGACGTGTACCCGCTTCCTCGCATCGATGATGTCATCGACTGCCTGCATTCAGCGTCCTATTTTTCATCGGTGGACTTGCGATCCGGGTATTGGCAGATCCCCATGGATCCGGCTGACAAAGAAAAGACGGCCTTTGTTACACCCGACGGTCTGTTTGAGTTTAATGTTATGCCATTCGGCTTGTGTAATGCCCCCGCCACATTTGAAAGATATATGGACACCGTTTTACGGGGCCTCAAATGGGAAATTTGCCTGTGTTACCTGGACGATGTCGTGATTTTTGGCCGAACATTTGAAGAACATAATCATCGCCTTGACCTCGTTCTAACCTGTCTCGAGGAAGCTGCGCTTACACTGAACTCAAAAAAATGTCGCTTTGGAGAACGTGAAACCTTGGTTCTGGGACACCTGGTGGATAAAAATGGCGTGAGACCGGACCCGCAGAAAGTCGCCGCTGTCAGCAACTTCAAGCAGCCGCAGTGCCCTAGGGAGTTGCGTAGCTTCCTGGGCCTGTGTTCTTACTTTCGTCGATTTGTTCCGAATTTCGCTGATAAAGCACAACCACTGACCGACTTGCTGCAAAAGGATGTCCCTTTCCACTGGACACCGGATTGCGAAGCAGCCTTTAAGCAGCTTCGGTTCATACTGACTTCAGGACCGGTACTACGCCATTTCGATCCTTCTGCTGAAACGGAAATTCACACAGATGCCAGTGGAATCGGCCTTGGTGCAGTGCTCGTTCAGCGCCATGACAATGCTGAACACGTGGTCGCTTACGCGAGTCGTTCGTTGAGCAAGGCAGAACGAAATTACACAGTCACAGAACAGGAGTGCCTCGCAGTTGTTTTCGCCGTGCACAAGTTTCGCCCATACATCTACGGCCGTCGCTTCTCGGTAATCACCGACCATCATTCTCTATGCTGGTTGGTAGGCCTCCGAGACCCATCTGGACGACTGGCGCGATGGGCTTTGCGCTTACAGGAGTTCGACTTCACAGTACGCTACAAGAGCGGTAACCGGCACGCAGACGCCGACTGCCTATCGCGCCTTCCTCTACCGATGACGGAGTGCGACGCTGACAACTTCAACCAGTATATCGGCGCTATTGCCTCTGAGTTCCCTGATCTCGCGACTTTCCGGACAGCCCAACAAGAGGACCGCTCCTTAGATTCTCTATTCGCCTCCGCAAATGAACACGCAAACCCAAGCTCTTTTGTGGTTCATGACGGCGTCCTTTACAAGAAGAATTATTCCGGACAAGGCGCCCGTCTGCTTCTAGTTGTTCCACGCACTTTACGGGCTCACGTCTTTCGGTCCTTACACGACGACGCAACCTGCGGCCACATGGGCTTCGCCAGAACGCTTCAACGAATCCAGCAAAGGTTCTATTGGCCCAAGATGCGACACGACACGGAAAAATACGTTGCTGAATGCGAACAATGCCAACGACACAAACGTCCCACGGCTACGCCGCCAGGACTTCTCCATCCTGTTCCACCTCCTAACTCTCCCTTCGAGACTGTTGGTGTCGATCTGCTCGGTCCATTTCCACGATCGAGCAGTAACAATCGATGGGTCGTCGTCTGTGTTGACCACCTAACGCGCTACGCAGAAACTGCTGCAATACCTGCTGCAACGGCCATGCACGTGTCGCAGTTTATGCTTCGTTGTGTAATTCTCCGCCATGGTCCTCCACGCGTTGTCATTAGCGACCACGGACGTCAGTTCGTTGCCGACGTCGTTGAAGAGATCCTGCGTCTGTCTGCCTGCAATTTCCGCCATGCCACACCATATCACCCGCAGACCAATGGTCTCGTAGAGCGCACGAACCGGACTCTCACGAACATGCTGTCTATTTATGTCGATTCTAAGCACAAAAACTGGGACGAAGTGCTACCTTACATCACGTACGCGTACAATACCGCGAAGCATGAGACTACAGGTTACTCTCCATTTTACCTGCTGTACGCTCGCTCCCCACGATTTTGTCTCGACACTATACTACCTTTTACACTAGACGTGGAAACCTCGACAGCCGAGACGCTCTGCCGCGCAGAAGAAGCCCGTCGCATCGCACGCCTCCGAACCTTGGCATCCCAGCAGCGTTCTAAGAAACGTTACGACGCCTGCCATCGCTCCGTATCTTATAGCAAGGGCGATCTTGTGTGGTTATGGACACCAGTCCGCAAACGTGGTTTGTGCCAAAAGTTCTTGGCTCACTATTCCGGTCCATTCGTCATTCTTGACCGCCTCAGCGACGTCACGTACGTAATCTCGAGCGTCACAAGCAATGGTCGCCGCTCTAGCAAAACACAACTGACACACGTAGCGCGCCTTAAACCGTGCCATCATCAACCATCTGAGTGACTCGCCCAGAGGGCATCGTCTGCGAACCGGGAAGTGAAACGCGCTAGCGAAGATTCGACGAAGAGGAGGAAGAGACTCGACTGGCTCGCGAGCGACGCTGTGGATCCTTGGCTGAGCTACACCTCTGCATTACCCATATTGTAAATAAACGCGTTCCATCGTCACAATATGTTTAGGACGCCGTATACTTCCGAAGCTACAACACTCGCAGCACTGTAACGTAAGCTGCTCCAGTGTTTTTGGCACCACACTGGAGGAATCTACATATATGCTAGAAAAGATCACACAAATGATCCCTTCACTTCCACAGTTGCACGAAATGGCACCGCAAAATAGCCCGTGACATTACAAGCTTGCTCTCCTAAAATGGATACTATATGTTGCCAAGGAAAGCGATGTATTTAAACTTGGGCGACCAGTTAGCTCTAATTGGTTGATTTGTGGGGTTTAACGTGCCAAAACCACTATTTAATTATGAGAGACGCCGTAGTGGAGGGCTCCGGAAATTTTGACCACCTGGGGTTCTTTAACGTGCACCCAAATCTGAGTACACGGGCCCAAATCTGAGTACAACTTTTCCGCCTCCATCGGAAATAGAAGTTAGCTCAAATTAGGCTTTCATATGAACATTATGCGCGCTTCAATCAAAACTGTCGTATAATCAGTATAGCAGTGAGGCGCTCAGTCGAAAAGAATATAATATGCGAAGGCACGTCACTGTCAAAAGTAATACACGACTTTCATTAATCTTTGTTATCTCCAGCTGATAAAAAAAGCACAGCACAAACACATATATGGAGCAGCCTTGTGGCAAGCAATAACAATTGAGGTCAGCGGTCAGCTTGCGTGATGCGCCAGTTAACCAACGACGCTGATAACTCGCTTGTCAACCTTCATCGTTACTGCAGGCTGGACGACAACGTATACTTCGACATATGGGGTAAAACACGCAAGACGTTGTACTTACGCGGCGAGTTATGAAGTCGAACTTGGAGCGGCAACGCCAGCAATCGGCGGTCTGCAAAACACATTTCACACACACACACAAAAAAGTTACGCGTGCATACGAAAACTCACGTGCAGAGAAACTGAAGTACCTGTGCAAAGAAATGTGAGAGCTATCGATTAATTAAAGCAATGTTTACCAGCTGTCGCTCATCACGCACTCCGCGACACAGCTGTTGTGCTGCATGCACGTACGCGAAGTAAAAAAAAAAACGGTACAGGCAATTTGGAGCACGCGTAAGCACTCGCACTGAATTCCTCTATCTCTGGAACGATCAAGGAAGCCGCAAAGAAGGGTAGGAAAGAAAGAAATCGCGCAGCTCGTAACGAGCACACGATCAACACGTAAAGAGGCCGCGCGCCCAAGATCAACGCGCACTTCGCTCCAGCTTGAAACGGCGCAATTAAACCGAGTTGGTTTAGTTACACACACGCTCTCAGAACACATACGCGCCCTTCGCGAGGTAAGCCCGCGGTTGTCGATAGCTCAAAAAGACGCGCACACAAGGTGTCACAGGTGGACTCGCCTCTCGGTCGGGTGTCCACGGAGGCTCGTCCAAATGAAAAGGACTGAGCTCTTCGTGACCAACTGTGACGATTCGGAGGCCGCTCTTGGACCTGACCAGCTTCTTCTGGGCAGTTGTCATTGCACGTTGTACACACCCGCGTACGCGAGACGCACGCGCTGCACTCCACAAACTCAAAACACGCCAACACCCTTCGCACGCACGCACGCACTACACACCCCTTTTCCGCCGAAAATCGGCACTTTCGTAGTTTCTGGGTGTCTCGTTTCGCAGTCTAGTTGGAGGCTTCCGGGTGGCGCTCAGTTCGGTCAACAATTCAGTTCAAACTAATAAATGTGCGCACTAAAAGTTCAAATTTGTTGCCTAACTGAATGGTGTATAACACGAAAATATAACTTTATTGCGCACACTTGCGATTGTACAGAAATGTGCAGCTAGTGCGCATTACCGCAATGCGGCAAACCACGGCGCCGCGTCGAGCAACAATGACTGTTAAAGGTCTCTTGTTTTTTTTGTGTGTGTGTGTGTGTGTGTGTCGTTTTTGGTTGCCATGACCGTGGCGGGACGCTGTCGGTGACTTCATTGGCTTCGCTTCGCTCGGCTCATAGCCTCCTATAGAGGAGGCTATGCTCGGCTCCAGCCGCTCCGTTGGAGGAAGCGCCTTAACAATGGCTTTTAAATGACCCACCGCGAGTCGCTGGCTGTGATTAGGCCTTTTCTTAGAGCACGGCAGCGGCGAGGTAAGCTGGCACAAACGCGTGGACTGTAAAGCAACTCTCTCAACTGTGCTGCTCACGGGAGGAAGAGGCAGTCACCAGTGACCATCAACAGCGATGCCGAGCACCGATCTGCGCCACTCCCCGTGCCCCTCTGAGGCGAGAACCTTTTCCTTTGACCAGCCTTTTGTTTTTTTTTTAATACGATAGCTGTCGATGGGAGCAGTTGGCCGTCGGCGTTCTTACGTTGTCGTATTTGCGTGGCGAAGTGATGCTGCGCTGCGGGCGCGTAAACAATCCCATGTTTGGCTTCGCCGGCGCAGGGAGAAATCGGCTTCGCTACACTACCGGAGCAAGTGCACAGGAAATCAGTCAAGAGGGGATTCGACTTCACCTTGATGGTCGTAGGTACGATTAGAGCTTCATTTCGCATTCAACACTTTGGAGTAGTCCTTGATCTAGTAGTCTCTTTCTCACCATCTACTTTCTTCGGGAAAACGTTTGTTTGTTTGTATCCTCTAATCCATGGCTCGTACCCACTCTGGGGGATTGGCCAAGAGAACAGATAGTCTCACATGGGCGATAACTGCATTATTGCTTACAACGAAAAAAAAAAAGGGGGGGGGGGGGAGGTTGTATAGTGAAGGCAGTATGTTAGAAAAAAAGAAACCAAAGATTTATATAGTGAGAAAAAATAATCAACAACAAAGTAGACACTAATAGCTACAACTTGATTTTGGGAGCCGACCAGACAGCTGGTTTTGCCAAACCCGATTAATTTGGTATGTCACTGATTTATCCAGAATTGAAAATTACTTTTCGACCCTTTTTTTTAGTATCTGTTAACGTGGGCGTTTTGTTGGAAAACGTTTAGAGTCTTGAATAAAATTACACACCGCATCGAATGCATCTTTGTGGCAATTTCCCAAAACAGAGGCACCAAAACTTAGAACATTTTCTGTGGTTAAATTTAAACCTAGCTTCGCAAATGGAATATCTAAACGTCGTTTCCTAATTAATGCATAGTTACGACATGAGCCAAAATAATGTTCAATAGTTTCTCATTCTTCGCAGAACGGACAAAGGGGGGAAAGTGTCAGACCAGCTCTGTGTAAATAAAAATTTAATGGGGGGACGCGGCGCCGGAATTTGGAGATTATAATTTCAAGTTTTTTTGACGGACTCCACTGGGATTTCCATGGAAATTTGAGGTGCTGATAATCTGTCCATTGTGTGTTGTCAGTCTCTCATTTTGTGTTTCTTTTCTTTCTTTTTTCCATTTTTTCGCCAGGCGAATCCGGCCTGGGCAAATCTACGCTTATAAACAGCCTGTTTCTGACGGACTTGTATGAAGATCGCAAGCTCCCCAATGCCGAAGGTATGTATACACGGCTGTTCACAGTGATTGTTGTATATCTTTGCACCCCAAACTGTGCAGCGTCAACTGCTTCTACAAGTGATGTTCCGTGCAGGGAATTTTCGCCTTTCATTTTCAGCCAAAGGGAAAAAGGGAATCTTCATGATAGGGGAGGGAATTTCAGCAATGGTTAAATTTTTCTATTATGACCGATAATTAGCGGTTACAGCGCACCTTCATCTGCTGTAATCGGTTCTGGCGCATGCACCATGCAAGCATAGCCTTTTAGATTTGTTTCTGATATTTACTCGGAGCGATTTCTAGTACACTATTGATTTTAGACTTGAAGCCCGCAATGTGCAGTGTTCTAAAAGTATATTAATTATAACAGTCATGTTTTTTTTTTTTGTAGGGCAGTGGAGGGGCTAGTCATGATCCCAAAAGTCACCAGTACGAATTGTATGTGTGTGCGTGAATGGGGGCGGAACGCAGTTCTGTTGTGCTGGGAAATATGCTGGGGATTTCGTCGACGTTCTCAAGGAAAAATCCCCGAATTAGGGAATTTTCATGTGTCTGAATGGGAATTCTTCAGCGTGGTATGGAACATCACTGGCTTCTACATATCTGCGTAGTTCTACCTTTTCATTTATTGTATGTTTGTATTCCCAATTCCTCCTTATATGTGAACATGCTGCTTGCAGCTGTATTCAATACTGTAATGTTTTCTTTTTTTTTAGCAATTTTAATTATCTCGGTGTGGGTGATTGCAGTCTTACCCCAAGCACTGTCATCACTAGCAAGTGAAATTCATTTTAACTATATTTTGTAAACTTCATTCGAGAACATCTGGTAATTAGGCAGCTATTACCAGTGCTGAAACACAAATGAGGAAAACGTACAATTACAGCTCATCACAAAATAAAAAATGTAGCAAAATTAAATAAAGAGCATATATCTAATAAATTCATTCGTAGATGAACATGGAAATAAGACAGAAACTGCATCATTCTATGGTAAAAACAGGGCACCATGGCAACTAGCAAAGATTGTTTATAACAGATTACAGCCGCAAGAAGTAACCAGCAATGGTTGCAGCAAAAAAAAAAAAACAGCTTTAAAAGGCTGCTTGGCAAACTCTGATGCCTCCTGAATTAATGGCAAGCATTGTAACAATTAGTAAATCTACATTTTTATCCAAACAACATCAACAAAACTTGCTTGCAGTTCAATGTTACCAATTTGGTTTTATGATCAGACTGCATCATTTTTTTATCCACATTGTTCAGTAAAACACTTTCCATGATTTGTCTGGACATTTAGTTTCCAATACTGTCCAACCAATTCACACCTCTGGAGCAGCTCACCTTTCTCATGGTAAGATGTGTACGCTATGGTATTTTCTTTTTTCTTGTACAAGCATGTAATATGGTATTTGTGATTTTAACAATACAGGTTGATAGGTTGAATGCTGGCTCTATTTCATTCACAACAAGCAATGCTGGAGAGGTTACACAAGTTGAAAGTTCATGGAGGTCTCACTTCACGTGTTTTTCAGTGCATTTGCTTTCGATCTGTGACACTTCATGGAATATAATTCACTGTCATATTACAGTTACAACCTGTACATGTTTGTTTACATGAAAATCTGTTACTTGTGTTGTAATGCACTCTCAGTATGTGGCATTCAGCATGTTGTCTTGCTATGATGGTCTAGTGGCTAAGGTACTCGGCTGCTGACCCGCAGGTCGCAGGTTCAAATCCCGGCTGCGGCGGCTGCATTTCCGATGAAGGCGGAAATGTTGTAGGCCCGTGTGTTCAGATTTGGGTGCATGTTAAAGAACCCCAGGTGGTCAAATTTTCCGGAGCCCTCCACTACGGCGTCTCTCATAATCATATGGTGGTTTTGGGACGTTAAACCCCACAAATCAATCAATGCTGACCCACAGGTCACGCGATCGAATCCTGGCGGCGGCCGCTGCATTTTCGATCGAGGCGGAAATGCTGTAAGCCCATGTTTTCAGATTTGGGCGCACGTTGAAAAAATACAGGTGGTTAAAATTTATAGAGCCCTCCACTACGGCGTCTCTCATAATTATATGGTGGTTTTGGAATGTTACATATCAATCAGTTTCAACCATTCAACTCGTTTTGATAGAGAGCATTGCATTTTGACCTCAGGATAAAGACAAGTCTCATTTGGCTGGTGATAAATGAGAGCCAGAATTTTGATGAGTTGCATATAAATGATTTATATTCGGACACTTCAAGTAAATGCAGACAAGAGCCAGGAAGATAGTGTAAACGCAAGCTCTGGCTTTCAACTAAATGTTTTTTAATTGAAGATGCACTTTGTTCACATGTCGTTCATATTGTTCTTCTGATAAGGTATCCCTATTTGTCACATTTTTAATTTAATATCTCAGTTCAGTGTTAATGCTTGTGTTCTATTTGTTTTTTCTACAATCTACATTTTCAGGCACTGTATGAATTTTCATGAGTGATCAGTGGTAAACAGTTTCAAATTTGCAACATCTTTTATGCACGCTGATGGATACATTATATTACACATTATAAGGCTTTTTGTGACATCAGGCATGCCCATAGCTTTCTGACGTGATGCTGTTTTTATGGTCACAGATACAAACATTTGAAGAAGTCTGTAGCCTTCAGAGCATTGCTGGCTGTGCATGCTACAGAGTGTATGTTTAAAGTGCTAGGGAAGACTAAAAGACAGTACACTCAGATGTTACTTGTGTTTATGTTGTGGGATGAAAATGTGGTTTACTGTATTCTGTGAATACAGTCTTCTCACGGTAAAATGGTGGAGGCCTGTTGCTGGTCTGCTAGATGTGTTCTCATGTTGAGGCTGTGCCAGCTAATGCACAGTGTGATGTCCTCGGCCTTCCACCCATCTTTCCTCCCACAGAGAGGATTGACAGAACTGTCCAGATCGAGCGAAAAACCATGGAGATTGAGGAGAAGGGAGTCCGGCTGAGGCTGACGGTGGTGGACACGCCTGGATTCGGTGATGCTGTGAACTGTGAAGAGAGGTGTGTTTGCTGAACTGTGGTACCAACAAGTGGCGCTCACGTAGGCATTTGCAGTGTCTCACGTTATATGGGGGATAACCTGCCATTCCCACAGTCTTCTCACGAGCACAAAGTAGGATGGCATTTATTACGGCTAGTAACTTCCCTAAGTTATTTTTGGTTAATTTATTGGGGCATTTTCTTGTGGACAAACTTCAGCTAGTCTGCAGTAGTAGGGATTCAAGATGTGTGAATGCACATAGCTTGCTCGTGGGATGTGAAGGGCTAAAAAAAGGGTGCATGTTCGAACGTTGTGGTTATGTGTGCATATTCTTGCTTCTGTGCAGTTGGAGGTCCATAGATCGGTACATTGATGAACAGTTCAACCAGTTCTTCAAGGACGAGAGTGGTCTCAATCGCAAGAACATAGTGGACAACAGGGTTCACTGCTGCTTGTACTTCATTCCTCCATGGGGACATGGGTGCGTAGGTATTTTTCAGCTTTTTTTTGGCAGCTAGCTCTTTTTTTTTTGCCATGCACTAAATCTCTCTCATGATGCTGCAGGCATGATGATGATGTTCATTACCTTAAAGACCGAGAGGAGTGCAGACTTATCCAAGAATTTTGTGCATGGCCACTGGCTGAAATCCCGCAAGGAAAAACTTTCACACAACCGTTGTCAGCATAAAGGGACTAGGAAATCCCTGCGGAGTTCCATTTAGCCTTCTGTAGCTGTACAAGAAAGAGGTAGAGTCATTTTTTTCCAGTGGAACCACCTGAAAGATATCCATGAGAATTTCTTTGAGGTGTTTCTGCGGGGTCTCCACAGGAACCACATAGGTAAGGCAGCTCTAGAATATCCATAAGGATTTCCATGTAGCTTTATTTGTATGAATGAGTGGATGGCAATCTTCTCTTTCCACCTTAGCTGCCCAAGAGCCTGTTCTAAATATCAACACTTATTTTCTCCTCATGAGGCACAATCTCTGCAATACAGCAGGCTATCGGTGTAAACTAGTTGGCATTCCATATTGAACTTGCTTACTTGTGCATAGAATGGCTGTGTCAGTTCTTTGTTTTAGCATTTCCTTCTGCTCTGTATGCAAGTTCAACCTACAGCCTACATTTTCAAGGTAACAACACTTATTCATCTGCACACAGCAGCTACACTGGTCTGTCTTCTGTTCAATGCATGCATATTCATTTATATAAAATGCTTTTGTGCAGCATCCACCAACATACACTACGAATTCAAGTGTAAGCAGTGTTCCAAACATCAGTGGCCCGTTCACTCTGTTCAGGTTGCGGCAGCTGGACATCGAGTTCATGAAGAGGCTCCACCAGAAGGTCAACATTGTGCCTGTCATCGCCAAGGCCGACACACTGACCCCCACTGAAGTTCGCCAGATGAAAGACCGGGTGAGTTGGTTCGTGCCTCCTCTTTTGTTTTCATGTTTGCATGTCGTACGAGACTCAGAATTCGCTGTGAAGACACTGTCGGATCTTGCGCGTGTAAATGGTGCTGGGAAAGGCCGTAAAGTTCACTTGCTTTTCTTACATAAGCACACCGATTCTAGAGATAGGCAGGTGCATGGGTTGAGTAAGATCAGTGCTCTCCCCATGTTGGCCAACAATGGTTTTACCAACTACCACTCTGGTCAACTACTTTACCGTCGTGTTTCAAGTTTTCTGTATTTAAGGAGAATTTTCTTTAGCTCTTGAATTATAGTCAACATCCACTATTCTGGGCTGCCTAGGGACCATGTAAACGCCCCAAAAATAGGTAGTCAAACAACTCAAATGCATGCTTTTTACTTCGCCGTTATGCGAACAAGTGTAATCACAGTATGCACTAGCGGGTAGGCACAGTGTACAACAAGCCACTGCTGCGTAGTCATGAATGCATTAGTCTCCATGTAGACTGCAGAGGAGAATGATCATATCTATGTTTTAACTGGTGGTACGTTTGAAATGGGCATGTTGTTTTTCTGACAACACACGGGGGAATGCTCATGTATATGACTGAATAACGCACCCTGTGTCCGGTGACTGTGGAACCTTCTGAGTCTTGGTATGCTTGGGTGTGCAGCAATGCTGCTTTGCAGTAGAACATACTCTTGGAAAGTGCTGCAACTGCAAGTGTAGTGACTCACCACAGTGCTGACTTAAGGCTGAAAGATAATTAACATGGTTGTGGCTTCAAGTTATGCCATTGCAGGTCTATAATTGGAGCAGAGAGTCCATAGAATTGGATGTTGAGATGTTACAACCTCCGAAATTGTAGACGATCCGAAGCATTGCCTGTGTGAAGCGTACCGTATTCGCTCGCATAATGAACGCGTCCACATAAAAAACGCATAATAAACGCACCCTCCAACTTCAGTCATTGAAATGATGCATAATAAACGCACCTTTTACATTTATCCAGTGCAGCTCCGTAAACGGACACCTGGCGCCTCCTTGCCCATGTGATCGTTTCTGTTTTTTATTATGCCGACCCCCCTCACCACTTCAGCTCATCCCCTCACGCTGCCACTCTCCATTTTTTTTTTTTTATCTGTGCGCCGCATGTCCCCTGTCTTTTTCAATTTTTCATGCACCACAGCATTGTTTATGAACGGTGCGAGTGCAGATACATCGAAGCCGACAAGCACACAGCAAGCACAGGTCATGAAACTTCTCGCGCCAACCAACAGTCGCTCCCTGCAAATATGAAACTTAAAGGCCTAGATGCATGCACGCAATTTTTGAGTGATGGTGACAGGATTTGTTGTCGTGAAGGGCCATTCGTCACCATCGCATTGCAGGTTTTTGGAAAACCAGCGAAAATCGCGTGTCACCAAAAAAGAGCATTACAATTTCCACAACGTAGTAGCACCCTTGATTCTTACTTTGGCTGCAATTTCCTTTTCATATGCTTGTTATCTACGCATACTTCATGGAACGCAATATATTATAGGTTACCTTTTCTACAGTCACTTGTCATGTAGAGCATAGAGTTTACTATATATACGCTGGAGGGAATTTAGGCGCTAGCGTCTATGGGAACTGCAATGCACGGTGCTTCACCAAGCATGGGAATGATGGGTAGTAGCGGATTTGTCTAATCTTCGTACTTCTGGCTCCGTGTGTGTTCGTGTGGCTTGGAGCTGTTCTGTTGCAAAACAAACATCGGGGAATGTTCAGCAGTTGCGCTTCACCACCTTAATCTTTCAGGCTTACCATTTCATATTGAGTCACGAAGTTCGAAGGGCTTGTTCTTTCCTTCAAAACAAAATCGAAACATGGCAATAAATGAAGCCACAAGTGCTATTCCCCAGAAATACTGTGTACTACACGTCATTCCCATGGTTGCTTTACTATCGCAGCGCCAGAATCTCCTCTAGTTAATTTTTTGGGAAACTTTATGATGTGGACAGCGAGGCAATGGCCGTAAGGTTCCGTTAAGGGGAGACGCGGGTCTTAGAAAAGTAAAAAATGGCCAAAAAATCGATTTTGAGAAAAACGCATTTTTCGAATCTTTGAACCTATAAGCACCTCTCCTCAACTTATTAACGCTAAATTCGATAAAAAAATAGGTTAAAATCTATTTTCAAACCATCACGGGAGTCGCAAAACAACCCGCAAAACAGAAAATTTGTTCGAACTTCCCGCGCGCGCCGCCAGCGAAGCAGCCGGTGGATCGGCGCCATCTTAGGCTTGTTTTGAAGCTGGTTCCTTTGTGCACGTTTTGCGGGCTCTCAAAATGGCGTAGCTCCAACACAACGACTGCCCTCCCCCGTTTTGCGAAGCCGTCTGCCGGACCGCTGATTGGCTAGAGCGCGCGCGCGCCGGCGAGCCCCCCCGTCTCGCGCTTACCATTGGCTGGCGCGGCCGCGCGCGCACGGTTGCTCGCTCTTTTTTTTGTTTGTTTGGTTTTGCTCCGTCGGCGCCTGCTCTCGTGCGTGTTATCTCGTCTGCTACCCGCTCGTGTACCGACGTCGCCGACGTATACGTCTTTCTGCGTTTCGCCGGCATGGCTTGGGAAGCTCGCCTGAAGAAGAACACTCGTCAAGCTTTCGGCAGAAAACGAAAGCGAGCGTGGAATGCGCTGCAGAAGGGAGCGGCGTGCGCGCCGTCGAGAACGCCGGAGATGGCCGAGGCAGCGCATTCTGACGACAACGGGCTGTTTGAAATGCCTGTTATTGTGGAGGCAGCACATTCAGACGACGACTCGCTGGCGCAAGTGCCTGTTATTGCCGAGGCAGCACATTCAGACGACGATTCGCTGGCGCGAATGCCTGCCAAAGCTGTGCACTCTATTCGGCCCAGCTGCAGCACTTCGTCGGATCATCACGTCAGCGGATCGTCATCCGGCACTACTGGAACCATTCAAGGTCGTGTCGACACGACGTTTTACTCTGCGGACAAGTTCGCCGAGTGCTCCATACGTGCGGCGAATTTAAAAGAGTCCCTGGCATCGCAGTGCGCGACAGCATGAAAGTTTGAGCTGCTGGACGTTCAGCTGGAGGGCGACGACAAAGAAAACGGCACGCAATTTGCCATTGTTGATATAGAAGCGATAGACTTGCTATTTGGACTTCTCCCCTGCCCCTAGTGCGGCTCAAAAAGTATGACTTTCTCCAAGGGAAAAAGAGACTATGGGCTGTGCTTAAAACTCGTGCTCGCATGCAGCAGTTGCGACTTTCGCGAAGAACGGTTTTCTTCACCGAGAGTTTCCGAAAATAGCCAGGCCAAAGTAAGGCCTTTTGAAGTGAATTTGCGTGCCATGAAAGCGATGAATACTATCGGCAAAGGGGCAACAGCT
Organism: Rhipicephalus microplus; assembly: GCF_043290135.1. Classification (NCBI taxonomy): domain Eukaryota; kingdom Metazoa; phylum Arthropoda; class Arachnida; order Ixodida; family Ixodidae; genus Rhipicephalus; species Rhipicephalus microplus. The sequence continues at coordinate 208,331,972 of NC_134702.1, forward strand.
CTGACGGACTTTTTTGCCGCGATGAATATTTCGCATCGAGGGCTTCACCAGAAAACATATCAAAGCCACATGAAAATCATGCGGGAAGCCTGCGGTGCGACTGCTGCCGAATGCGAATCCACTAGCGTTGCCCGCGTCAAAGAACTCTATGCGGAGTTTGGCAATCCACCGGGCAACGTCGACGTCATTTATGATGGCACCTGGCTTACCCGCGGACACAGCTCCCATATCTGTATTGGTTGTATAATTGAAATGTACACTGGTTTAGTTATTGATCACGTTGTACTTTCTAACTTTTGCCTGGGCTGCGCCACTGGACCAAAGGAAGATGAGGAGGGACACGCTGCTTGGCTCGTCCAGCACGCCCCTGTGTGCCAGAAAAATGTTGACTGCAAGGCTGGCCAGATGGAAGTAGAAGCAGCCCTACGCCTCTTCCGACGCTCCTTAGAAAAGCATAAGCTTCGGTACACAACAATGCTTTCAGATGGTGATAGCCGAACCTTTCATGCCCTCACTGAAGATGAAGTTTACGGATACATAAAAGTTGAAAAAAAAGACTGCATCAACCATGTGCACAAACGAATGGGGGCTGCCTTACGAACACTCATCGAAAAGAAAAAAGCTCAAGGTGGGTCACTTGGCGGAAAAGGTAGGCTCACTCAAGACAAAATAAAGAAAATTACCTCTTACTAAGGCTATGCCTTGAGGAGCCACAAGTGTGATGTGCCAGGCATGAAAAAGGCTGTGCTGGCCACACTAAGGCACATGTCATCAACAGACGAGGCACCCAAACATGACCTCTGCCCTGAGGGAACAGATTCATGGTGCAAGTTCAACAGGGCCATAGCCAATAGTGAGGTGCCTCCACCGCACAAGAACAGCCTGCCCGATTTCGTCTGTGAGGCACTAGAGCCTGTGTTTATGAGGCTTAGCGACAAAACATTGTTGGAAAGGTGCATTGATAGGATCACCCAGAATCCTAGTGAGAGCTTACACGCTACAATTTGGCAACAAGTCCCCAAGACCACCCATGCCTCACTGCGCAGCGTAGAAAGAGCAGTGGCTGAAGCCATCAGCCGCTTTAATCAGGGGGCCACGAAGAGCAGTGAAGCAATTGCTGAGAAGCTAGGCTACAGTGCAGGAAATCTCTTCATGCGTCGTAGCCTTGAAAAGGATAAAACCAGGCTTCACAAATCGCGGAGGGAGCACCTGCAGAGCAGTTGAACAAAGGCAACACTTGCAAAGCGACATAAGCCTGCAAGAGGCACTGCATACAGCCCTGGCATGCTGTAGAATTGTAAGGATGTCTGGGACAAAAATGTGTGTTTTACATGAAATAGTGTTTTATGTATAAAAGGGCGATGTTTTTATATATAACATGTGTCTTCCTTTGGTTTCCAGTGCACTAGAACAGCCACAAAGTTGTAGACTGGGTTCCTTATACTGATTCAACGGCCAGTACACAGTTTTGAAATGAGCTGTGGCAAATATTTTGGGAAGGTGCATTGACACATTTGGTACAGCCATACTCACATAATGTAGAGCTATACAACGGTGCCATTTTTATTGCTCTAGCTTCACTTTAGCAAAAGTTACAGTTATTAGAAACTCTAAACGCGTTTTTCTCAGTTCGATGTTTTTGTGCACCACACTAAACCTTAGGGGTTTTTCTTATATGTTACTGTTGATTGAGAATGACAAACTTGGTATCATTTTATTTGTAATAACATTACCTATGGGGTGATGCTATTTTGATTACTCTAGAAGCATACTGTTAATTACAATTATGGATAGTAATGAGCGAAAATTGAACAGAATATCCATTGTAAGTGCTGGTCTGTTTTCTTATCTATATAATGCCTAAAAATTAATAAAAATAGCATCACCCCATACAGAAAGCCCTCAGCATTGGGGCTATGCATTTATTTTTTGGATCTGGCTTGATTAAGTTGCCAAAAAGCCCCCAATGAAGTGCATAATTAATTAAATACAGATGTTAATATCTTTTTATCCACTGAAGCTATTTCAGAAACAATTACATATTTGAAATCAGCATGAAAAACTGTCCAAGATGGTGAGGTTTGGTCAAGATTGAGCCAAAAACAGAAAAAAAAATTTTAAAGACTCATATCCCCCCTTAATCTTGTCATCAAAGGCTTGTTTTGATACTTCAGTGGTAGCTTGCTGCAGTGTCAATGGCGGCGGCACGGTTGTGTGAGGCTCTCACCTAGTTGGCAAAGTGCGTGGTAGCCCATGCTTCTGGGTGCTTCTCGAGATCACACAGATACCACTCTTGCAGATAAATGATTGCGAGAAAAAGTCGCAAATGGCTTTTATGGAGTGCGCGAACGGTGCAGGGACAGCTTGCAGAAGATGGTACCACCAACCACCGAAGATGAGTAAAGTGCAACTAAGAAGGTGTTCCCAAACTGTGTACACGCATGTCAATTGAGAAAGGTCAAGTCAATGCCGCATTATTTACTCATTCCGAGAAAGTTTTCATAAAATTTCTCTCGCATAATAATTGCACCCTCAACTTTGCTTCAATTTTTCGGGAAGAAAGTGTGTTCATTACTCGAGTATATACGGTATATGGCAACCCAGTAGCTATGATATTCATCAGCAAAATGTGAGGTGTCTAGTTTTATTCTAGCCAACTACAGCCATGTCCATGTAGAGCTGAATGAAACGTGCTTGCGTATCTATATTTAATCCGGCATAAAAGAAAGCGAAAAGTGAGATTTCTGGGAACCTATCATGGACGATTTTTCACTGTTGGTTTGTTCAACAAAATCTAGATGGCACCACCACACAATGGCCATCCCTGGGTCGTGGCCTGTGGCAGCGCTGCTCAAAATGTCGTCATTCATCCCATTTCATCAGCTCAGTGTCCTCATAGTGCTTGTGCACACGCAAGTAAAAGCGAGCAGAGAGCAGCATCGGAAAAGTCAACATGGCGGCACCTGTGTATACATTTCCTTCCGCCTCGTATTTATCATGTCATAATCTTGCAATGCTTGGCCTGTAAGCTGGGTATCTATGCATTTATTTGCTTTATGTTTGCATTCTAAAGCTTCAAGAGCACTGTATTCGTTAATATTTTGCAGTGTTTTCATAATAATTACCAAATTTTGGGGGACAAAGCTTAGCAGGTGTGGCTTAGTAAACACAGCTGATCTTAATAATAAGGACAGAACTTACCTGATTCTTTGTGCCCACCATGAGATGATACAAACCAATAGCTGATTTCGTAATTTATTTATTCCTATAAGGGCAGTGTGGGCGAGTAGCAAATGCGTGTTCGGATCAAGGCTGGCGGTCGTGTCTGCAGGAGTGCTGCCATGTTGGCTTGTAACCCAAGCTACTGATGGCTGCGAACACAACAATGAAAGGCATACGTCATAAATGCGAAGCAGAATAAACATGTTACCTATTGATGTGGCGTTGTGCAGTGACTCCCAACAAATGCAAATGTCCCAGCATCATCAAGTCTGAGGCAATTACATGTAGAACCATGTTTGGCTTTGTAAGCATGTGGCTTGTTTACATCCTGTATCAACCAACCTGTGTTTGTATGGCCATGGCAGCTGCGCTGGTTCTATGCGTTGGCTGGGGAAACTGGCTGGGGAAAGACCAGTTACAAACACTGGATCAAACGTGACAGTGCCCATGCACCCCTGCGGCGAATCGTCATTAGTACTAAGCCATCTCTCATAGCCTGAATGTTCGCTTGACATGCTAAATCAGCGATTAGTGCAGACAAGGTCACCACACTTTATCGTAACCACATAGGTGCTGAGCATGCTAATGTTATAATAGCGTGATGTGCACGCCTGTGCGAATATTCGAATGCTTCAAATATTCAAACGAATAGTACTGTATTCAAATTCACTTAGATTCGACATTGAATTATTGAACATTCAGAAGTATTTGAAATGAACTAATAAGTGTTTATTAATCCACATATAATTCTTGTAAAGGTTGTTTTGCTGCAGTTGGGGAGTGCTAAACCGCTAAAGCATCCATTCAAGTGTAACTTTCTGTAAAGTTGGTTTCACACCAGAGGAAGCTTGCTAAGCTGTGAAAACATCCATCCAAGGATAATCCACATTGTTTTGAAGTTTCAGTTAAATAAACATATTAGCCTCACATTCATTCATCATGCCCATTACATCACTTTAAAAGCTTTTTGTATTGGCTTATATGCAATAAGTATTGTAAATTTTAAAACGAAACGTATTTTATAGGTTATCACTTGCCCTCTAGCAAAAGTCAGATGCTGCTACTCTTCAAGGTACCCCCCCACTTGCTTTGAGTCAAAAAGAATGGCATTAGCATAGGCCTTGTTTCAATATTTAAGATGTATTTTGCTGGTGAGTTGGGTCATGACAAATATCCATATTTTTCTACATAATATGTGATAGATACTATTGCAATTCTATTTGAAGTTATTCGAACAGAAGTGCAACAGCTGCGCCGATTCCACCAACTTGATACAACTCTACATTGTTATGCCGAACTGTGCCAAAAACATAAAGTTTGTTGAAATTGCGCCACGCTGCATCAAAATTCTTCGAGCAGTTTCAATTTTCAGGGAGAAATGGAAACCAAATGATGGCCACCTTGTGTCATCAATCAATCCAAGCGCGTAAACCCTATCCCTAAACCACTGTGTAAGATAATGCTAGTTAGGGGAAGACACTTGCGAGATGTGACCAACCAGATAAATTAACAATGCCACACACGCCCATCGGTTCACTGACTGCAGCGGATACCTATCGGTGGTAAGCCATAACTTCAAGACGAAAATGTGTTGCCGTAGCCACCAACGCTTCGCAGGAGATATGAATTTCTTAGTCAGAAAACGCCGTTATGGCATGCTAGGAAGTAAAGCTTGAAGCGTATGTCGCGTTTTCTGCACGCGAACAAGCTTGACGTGCTGTGAGTGCCAGCGTTGCCAGTCATTACGTCGGTAACAACGCTTAAAAACATTTTTCTGCCTTGCAGTTGCATTCTCCAGCCGATAAATACCCGGCGTCGTCACCCGGCCAATGGGCGCATGCCGTTGTGAGCCGAGACGTTGGGTTCATAACCTAACCCCCACCATGAAAGAAAAAATTGCCCCTATCTGCCCTAAGGGAATTGTAAATGCAAATACATTTTTTGTGCCGAGAGCACACGGCACAGTAAATTTATTGGCATAAATTAATGAGGAGACGAGCTTTTGTACCGTAACCATTTATGTATACATTCACCAGCCAGCAAATGGTCGAGAGTGAGGAGCGCGCTTCACTTTATTCATATATACGTACAAGCTGGTGGACGGGAGAGTGAGGTGCAGGAGGAGAGCGAATGTGAAGAAGGCACAGAGGGAGCCGCGAAGCACTGCACCTACCCTCTCCTACACTCTCTTCACGCAGGCTGGAGCTCCGTTGAGCTCCCGCTTTGCAAGTGCCCTCACACACCAGAGTGTGCTCCTCCTCTCCACTCACTCTCCGCTACTCTGCCCACAACTGTTGCTATGGGAGAGGGAGTTGGAGCAAATAGATGACACCTGCCGGCGTGCGGACGCCACCAGACACCTGACATAGCCCGACTAAGAAATGCATTCTTATTTAAAAAAGGAGAGAGGGTATTTGTAGTTGTTCGAAATATTTTTGGCCTTGTTCTAAACCACGCAGAACGAGATTTAGGCTTCTTTTGCCGCAGTACACTAGTGTCCTGCGAAAAAGCGCATTATGATTTGGAAGGCGCTGTTAGTGCTACTCACTGGTCATAGCACATTTTATTCAATTATTATTGCATGTATGCGCTGCATGATTAAGATTGCTAGTATGATCGCTGATATCGAAAAAAGGTTACTAGCAATTGTTTTAAGCACTAAATGACAATTCTTCTGCCCTAAAAAAATTGTGCTTCAGTAATTTCGTTTTTTGCCTAACCTACTCCTAGGTTCTATAATTCTCCTGAATGACACGGTCGCCAGCTTGACAAAGCCACAGTTGAATTCGCAGTCGGTCAAAGGATTTGAAAGGAGTATCAAACGCTAATGCAGGCTTCATCATTGTTTGCTCAGTGGGTGGTTTCAAACACAACTTTCATTGAAAAAGCAGTGCTCATGTTCACGCTGCACGATGTAAGTGAAGTGGAATATGGTTTGTACATATTGTTTTTTTTTTTACAGCCAAAGCTATTATGAGATCACAACTCGGGTGACGTGCAGTTGTCCACCACCGCCGCTGGTGTCTGTAACCACATTGCGGGAAATTAGAAAAAAAAAAAAACCTAGCACCAATTACACAGTGGGGCTCGAAACCCGTGCCAGCCCGCTATTCTATTACTGAGCCACACCAGTGCTTGGGATCTGTTGGAAAACTTGCTTTAGGCAGGCTTGATGTCGTGAAAGCAAGCGCGTTAATACGACTTATAAAGCGTTTTAAAACGGCGGAGGAACACCCACTCGTCGCACAATGCGAACAGCGTTATGAGTGGGTCGTCTAATGCTTCAACACATTACAAAAGCTTGTTCTTGTTCAGCTATTAACTGTGGCGCATACCCACTTCAGGCATAATTCCTCATTGTCATCAGCCACTGCATGAACAATTGGCACAAAATTTCTTGCCTGTGTTTAGCGGACACCACGCTTCTCAGAAAAATGATGAAAAATAGCATAGCAAATGCCGGCCTACTACTCAAAAATTATGATTAATAATGCTGTAATGGGGATCTAGCAAGTGTTCTTGCAGCAGTTACACAATGAGTGTTCAGATAAGACTCTGAAAGGCCACTCTTCTAGCTTTCGCTGTGACTATGATGCACCTTGTGATTGTGCTGCTGTACTGTGACTGGCGTTTTGTCTAAATTTAAGCCTTCTTTTTTTTTTACTGCAAAAAATTGGGTCTTGCATAATGTAAAATAGATGTCTTTTTAGATGCAAAACAGCTCTTTCACAAGCCGGTATAATGCTGCCTTCTGTCGACTCCGCTCCGCTTGCCGCTGGTGTTGAAGCGGTGCCAAGTAGCTCACGCCCTCCTAGCAGTGTGCGGTGACGTCTCTCTCCCCTGTCTGCCGCACACTCGCCACGTCTCAGGTCTTTCTCGCTTCCCCTCTCCACCACTCGCAGTGCTTGAGCCCACTCCTCATGTGGGCATCATCTCGCCCTCGCCACCTCTCTCTATCTGTTGGCGAGAAGCAGCCAGGAGCCGGTGTTTGCATGCGCTGCGCGCACTTCGAGAATCCACGGCGCGGAAAATGTGGACAACACGCCGCTGCTTTCCACGCGATCGCGCCGACGGGCGGGACGCCATCATGGCATGCTTCCCACTAGTGTGCGCATACCTTTCCCAGCAATCAGCGAAGCTGATCGCGTTCGCGAATGGGAACGTCAACACCAACGAGGTGCGAGCCAGGGAAGCTGAACGTAGGCATCGGCAGTGGAAAACCAGTGACACCGACAAGGTGCGAGTCAAGAACACCAATCGCGTTCAAGAATACAGACGGCACGCAGGTAACAGCGTTGAAGCGCGAGCCAACGAAGCCGAGTGCAAGCGTCTTGAACGAGTCCCGCCTGCCGTGTCTTTGCGTTTGATACAAATGTTTACTCTAGTAAACGCTACACCGAGTTTCGCTTGAAACCATTCTTTCAGCACCCGCGGTGACACCCGTTTCAACCAGGCCAACGCCGTGCGCACCGCTGCTGCTTCGCATCCCGTCACGGTTCCCTTCGGGGAGATGTTTCATAGTTGTTTTTTTTTAAATCCAAAGCATTTCTTAGCGAACATCGGCAGCTTTGAGCGTATCTATCTATTTGTCTATCTATCCGCTTACGGCTTTTAGCTCTCATTGCCGTTTTGATAATGGTATCGATACCAAACTTGGTATGGCATAACATGACTGTATGGCAAGCATATATGACTAGTCATAACATAAAAATCATGATATGTATGTTGTGATTGTAATGATTTACATTTCATGGTCCTGCTGCTCTTGCGGTGGTTTTGTTCACATGACATGTTGCAAAACAGGTATGGTATGACATGATAGCATGGCGTACACAAACGACAGATCCTAACATGAAAATTATGACATTCGTGTCATGTAACAACATGACCACATGCCACGCTCATGATGCGCTCGAGGCTGTTTCGCTAGCATCACATATACCAAATTTAGTATTGCGGTACGCGAAAGAATGACGAAGGTATGTGACTTGTGCAAACATGATATCATGAGATGCGTGTCATGTAACAACATGACTACATGCCACGCTCATGATGCACTAGCGGCCGTTTCGCTAGCTTCACCTGTACCAAATTCGATATTACGTCACACCAACGGTCGACATAGGTAAATGGCACATCGAAACATAGTATTCACGACATGCGTGTCATGTAACAACACGACTACATGTCACACTCATGATGCACTCACGGCCGTTTTGCTAGCTTCACATATACCAAATTTGGTGTTACGTGATGTCAATGGATGACGAAGGTATGTGAGTGCTGCAAACATGGTAGTCATGAGATGCGTGTCATGTTAGAACAGGGCTACATGCCACAGTCAAGGCGTCAATACATTTCGACGTGACCCGACGTTGGTTTCGTTGCGTCATGCTGGTGTAGGCGCGCACCGCGCTGCATTGCTTTGATGAATGCGCGTTTCAGCGCGTCTGGCATCCCTTCGTCACGAAAAGAGGCAGACGCAAAGCTGCGTTTGTAACGCATCGGCGCAAAATGCAGCATGTTGCATTTCGCACCAGTTGCCGTTGGGCCGCGCTGATAGACGCTTGTCGGGCCTGGCTTCAGGCTATAGAGTGCTCACGTTTTGCTAATGTAGCGTCGCTCTGTAACAGCGTGCACGCGCATCAATGTTACATTGGAGTATATTGGGCCCTTCATGATGCGCTCGCAGCCGTTTCGCAAGCTCCACATATACCAAATTAGGTTTTACTTGAGGTCAATGGATGGCAAAGTAGCTGTACATATACTGAATTTGGTATCGCGCGACGTGAATAGATGATGAAGGTAAACGATGCATCCAAATGTGATAATCATGACACGGAAGTCATGTGCGGCGTAATTTATCTCCACCTCGTAACGTTGTGGTGATTTTAAAGTGACATATCAAGATACCTCATTTGTGCTTTGCATATCGTCGATTCACACTGTACGTGGTATCTGCCAATTTTTTTTCTTTTCATAACCTGCTCTAAATTTGGGTTTTAGTGCTCCAAAAAGTGCTCCAAATGCTATTTTGGCTGTTGTACTTTTGTTGGAGCCAGGTCACCGTTCACTTCCGATTTGCTTTGAACCTAAAATTCACTATATTCGCACAAGCCTAGTTATGTGAAGCCAGGTTCGTCATCATTTTGCTGTATCTGAACATTTTGCACTCTGTCACAGGTTCTGCGAGAACTTGAAGAGCATCAGGTGACAGTCTACCAGCTGCCAGAATGTGACAGTGACGAGGATGACGATATCAAGCTGCAAGACAGAGAGCTCAAGGTTTGTGCTTCTGATGCTTTTCTAGAACAATTTGTACCCTTCCAAACATGCACAGTGAACTTCACCAGGGTCCGTGGCATGAGGTAATTCATCTGTCGAAACTTTTTGCATTTACACTGAACTTACGGCGGAACTTGTCACGATCATAATTCTTAGAAGCTACATTATTTTCTCTGTCTATATTGTTTTACCAATAAAATGTACATCCTCCTCCTCTCTAGCTACAACACTGATATAAAATATTGCATAGTTACCAAAACATTTCTTTCAAGGCTGCAAATGTGAAAATTACAATTGACAGTTGTTAGGAACAGAATTAATGAGAACCAACAGACAATTATGCAAAGGAAAGTATAGGGGATATCATTATAAGTAACTGTAATGTAAATGTGAAGAAATAAAAGTGGATGAACAGATAGCTTGCCGTGGGCAGGGGCCGAACCTGTGACTTTCAATTAACGTACGTGTCCGATGCTCTACCAACTGAGCTACCATAGGGGCTATCCGGCCACCCATTTTATGGGCTATGTATGTGTTTTAAACATGGGAGTGTCAGTCAGAGCCACCCGTTACCATTACAGCGAGTTTGGGACGCTGATTTTTTGCCCGGCGTCACGTAGCACGGGACACCAATAGGCAAAAATGTGATGCCTTGGCAACCTGTGGTGCCAAGATGACAAATGTGGGGGGAAAAGAAACTTGTAGTGGAGAGCTGCGGACTATCTCTTCAGACCTCCTCCTCAAAGGGGACTTCTCTGCAAAACTGTGCAGCACAGAAGCCATGTTGAATGTCAGCTGAGTTCCGCACACACTCACTGCACAGGTGCATGTAAGATGTTATCAACAGTGGAGACCATGAAGCAGGACTCGAGTGAAGTACATGTCAGGCATGCCCCTGTTATTTAGTTAGAATTTTAAATGTGATTCATCCCATCCAATGCAATCAACGCAAGGCGTTTCGTTGACTCAGGATGAACTCGCAGCTTCCATTATCTGGGGCCGCTACTGACAAGGCGGGATGCTCTAGTTACGCCTAGCCCTCGTTTTGGTAAATTGTCACACTGTTGCCGGAAGCCTGCTTTTAGTCAACATGGATTTCGGGCATCAAAGTGACTGCACTCACAAGCCAAACCACGAGCAGCGTGCGTGAAACGTGTTTAGGGTTGTGCTCACAAGAATGGCCACTGCAATAATTTTGCCAAGGCCATAAGTCAAGCTGTTGGTAGCAAAAAGACGAGAGGTCACGTCATAAATCCTTTTAATTTGTAGAACAACACCTATAATGATTGCGATATTGAGGTTACATGCGTGATGTCTGCACTCTACGATGACTTACTATTTTGACCACAGCTGACGGAGTGTAACAGTGGCCAGCACATTGTATGCGAATGCGAATGCCCATTCACTGCAAAGCGTGCATACAACAAGCAGCCATAGCAAAAGGGGCATGGCTTCTCCGTCACCAAGGCAGCCAGTCTGCTCCTCATACTGTGCACGCAAGGTGCACCTCCGCCACTTCAGCCTATTAACCCCCTCCTCCTCTTTTTCTTTTAATCTCCACCGCTTGTTCTCATGTTATTTAGATGCTCTCCTGCTGCGGAGTTTTCTTATTCTCTCCACATTCGCAGGCATTCAATATGCCTTAAGGATAACATGACTGTTGTGTCATTTTTGCAACCTTGCACCGCTTTGTCTTGTGCAGGAGAGCATCCCGTTCGCTGTAATTTCGAGTACCCAGGTGGTGGACATCAACGGTCGGCGAGTCCGCGGTCGACTCTACCCCTGGGGGATCGTCGAAGGTGATCACAGCCGCTGCACGTGGGCTGCACTGCACCTGTCTCTTTCTTTGCACTCTTTTTTTTTTGATCGTGTTTTTTGTTACTACCTTCAACTACTGCATGGCATGTGCGTAACGATGTGCTACTGATTCCCTTGCAGTGGAGAACCCGAAGCATAGCGACTTCCTCAAGTTGCGGACCTTCCTTATTAGGTTGGTGAACCTACTCTAGCTCCATGTGCTTGCGCTTTTGTCGTGTCGTGCCGCAGCAGGGCCTGGCTGTGGGCTGGCTGCATCAGCAGAGCTCATTGTGGCAGTTTGGGTCGAGGTGTCAAAACCTGCATTATGATTAGCCCCTTGACATTCGCCTTTACGCTATAAAGTAATAAGAACAGCATAATCAACTCATCTGCGAGGCTATGCAGCCATGGGCTTATGGAACAAAACCGTTCCGCATTAGTGAAAAATAATTGCTCTGAAAGTTGCTCAATTAGTGGTGGTGCTTGCAACTAAAATGGGGAAACCGTAATGCCAGATATGGCACGTTCTGTACTCATCGATGAAAAAGTCGGCGGTTACCCAGGAATCGCAGCAAAAAGTGCATTCTTATAACTCGACGTCAGTGTTGGTTTCCCTATGGAATCTCGATGATACGATCACGGCTAATACGAATTTCCGGATGATACGAATTTTTCTGTGGTCCCTGCCGAGCCCCATTACTTTGCAATGCGCTAGAGTATGTTTGTTACGAATCGATTTTCTGCCCCCGTCGTTTGATACGAATGAACGCCGCCCCACTGACGGCCGCGAAATGGAACAGCGCTCAGCCGTGCGCCGGAATGCGCGCTGCGCCGCCGGTTTGGCATTTTGCCAACGGTGCCAGCCAAGAGCGTGTGGCGCCTCCAACATCGGCGCGCAGCGTGCGCAATATCGGAGACCTCGGAGACTGCTTGCGCCCTTTGATTTCGGTTTAGGTTTAGAGATGGCGCTGGCCACGGTTTCCTTTCTTTCTCTGTTTTTGGGTGCGGCGGCGAGGACGCGACGACGCGGCGGACTGCGCGGGTCAAGTGGGGCGGTGACGCTTTTGTTGCTCTTGTGCTTTTCCTCTTTCTCTGCGTGGCGTTGGACGGAGTGGTTGCAGTGCTCTGCTTCGGACGCGTTCTTTGTGTTTGCGACATTTTGCCTAGTCGCAACGAGCTATGTCTCGCAAGCGAAAAACACTCTCCTTTAAGGAGAAATTAGACATCCTTCGAAAGGTTATGAGGATCCTAAGAGAAAGCGGACGGAGTTGGCTAAGGAGCTAGGCCTTGCAACGTCAACACTGAGCACAGTTGTTGGACAGCGAGAGACCATAATGAAAAACGTGCTTTCATTCAACGTTCAACGCAAAGCAAGCGAAGACCGCTCAGCACGTGAAACTTGAAGAGACTCTCCTGACTTGGTTTAAAGAGGTAACCGCAGCTGGCGTGAATATCGATGGCAAAGTTTTGCGGGAGCAAGCCGACGAGTTTGCACTTGCTCTGCATATCGACGGATTTCGGGCCTCAGGTGGGGTGGCTGCAGCGCTTTAAGACTAGGCACGCTCTCGTTTACAAAAGGGTCTGCGGCGAAGTGAAAAAAGCTGACGAGGCAGTTGTCAGCCACTGGTTAGAGAAGCTGCCGTCACTCATTGCAGAGTATGAGCCTCGTGATGTTTTTAATGCTGATGAGGCAGGTCTCTTTTTTAACCTGCAACCCGAAAAGAGCCTCTGTTTAAAAGGCGAAACATGCAGAGGAGGAAAAAAGCAAAGAGCGTATTACTGTGCTCTTGTGCTGTAAAGCCGACGGATCGGAAAAGCTTAAGCTGACCGTAGTAGGAAAGTTCCAAAAGCCTCGGTGCTTCAAGCGCGAGAGTCGTTTGCCGTGCGTCTATCGCACAAACAAAAAGGCGTGGATGACAGCGTGTTGTTTGAAGAGTTTTTGTCACTCCTTGACAGGAGGATGGCTTGTAAGAATCGGAAGATTTTTCTTTTTCTTGACCAGTGCGCCGCCCACCCGAGGCAAGTGAATAAATGCTTTTCACGTACTTGTGCCTGGATGAGTTCACGTCTGACTCTTTGTTAATTTAGGTAGTTTTATTTGTTCCGATGATACGAATTTCGGCTAATACGAATATTTTTCGTGACCCCGTGAGATTCGTATCGAGATTCCACTGTATGAAGTCACTGAACATTGTGGTGTAGGGTTACCTGCAGAGCCTGCACTGGAGGCAGACATCAGCATCCGTATCATGTGCTAGTTTGTGTAAGCGCTGTGGGGCTCCAATCATGCCGATATACTCATTGATGGTACAGGAACTGCATAGGTAATAACATTGCACTTTGCATAGGCAATAACATTGCACTTTGCATAGGTAATAACATTGCACCAGATGCTCACAGAGTTGCCATCTTTTCTTCACATGACAGTGTTTCTTGAGTAGGTTGCTAAAAGTGCACATGTGGATGGTATCTGCCGAAGGCATATACAATAGCCACGTTTGAAAGGCATGGGACCTTTGCCGCTAGAACGGATGCTGGCATGACACCGACAGCTGCCGCAGCAGCTGCGTAGAAGGAGAAGAGGATCCTTGCAGCAGAAAGAAAATTCCTAACTCGGAGGGGTGAAACGAGCACACAGGACTATTGTCAGTGCAATGCTTAGGCACGCCGTGTCAAACATGTGGCCACCGACGTAGGATCTACAAAGGAAGCATCCCATATCAGTTGACCTTCTACGCAACTTGGCAGTCCCCCCTCGCAGCACTCTCCCGTAACAACAGCCCAACCAAAAGAAACGCTTTCATGATTGCATCTCAAACGAATGCACTTAGTACCCTCTGCAACTTTTTTTTTTCACTACCTGCATTGTCATATAGTAAACTCACTTTTTTGGGCCCTGATGCACAGGTGTCCTTGTCACCTCAACTTAAGAAAAAGAATGAGGTTTAGTTGGTGCAGCCATGCCGTAAAGACAGCACAGCCATGCCAGACTGTGGAAGGATGTTGTGGCTGTCCGCCGCCCAGTGTGGACTCACCCGAGCTTCTCTTTTTTGTTTCTCTCTTTGCCTCATGCTGCCTGTTGGTCGGCAACGGCAGAATAATCCTTGGTCTCTTCAGGTAGATGGCCTTGTGTCTCTACAAGCCCTCCTCCTGAGAACCTGCTCACTCGTGCATATACCATATTTATTTGAATCTCCGCTTGCCAGTTTTGGGCTGGCTGGTGCTCGCCACCTAACCACCATCACTACTACTTTGTGCTTGAAAAATGGCATGAAGGAAAGCCTTGTCCTAAGACTAACAGCCTCACTCCAAGTTGAGGCCAAGCCCTGTAAGAAGTGTGTGCAGACATGAATGTAGATTCCCACTTTCTTCTGGTCTCTTAGTTCAGTTTGCTGGAATGGCAAAGTTCATGCTGGCTTGCGTTGGTTATTTGTGTGGTAGTGCAAATTGACTCTGCATTATTTACCGCTAGTCTAATTGTAAATAGACCACTTGAAAGGCCACACTAGTTCATCAGCTTAGCTGTTCTGCCGTAGGACAAGAGTTTGCGACTCCAGCTTTTGGCCTATAGCTCAACGTTTCAAATATACACAAGTGCTTGTGTACCCTGTCTCATGTGCTTTTATATCACTTAGCTTTCAGTTGACCGTTTTAGGCAGTTGCAGTTGCAGTTTCTTCAATCTCTCCCCACTGGTATTTTCATAGCTAGAGTACTTATGTGGACTGTTCAACCCCACGAGCTTGTTCCCTGATCTTGAAAGTAGTACGGTGCCCCATTATAGCTGTCCTTTTGTCATCACACAAGGACCACTTGTACACTCAAACCTCGTTATAACGAAGTAGAAGGGGAGCCACAATTATTTCGTTATATCCATTATTTTGTTATATCGATTATAACAGTTTGTGGCAATGTATGCTCAGATGGGTGCATACCTATAAGCATGCAAAGATGGAAACCGCCTCGTGGCCCAATGTACCGCTACGCGACCAGGCGTGCGACGGAAAATAAACACAGTCGAATCTCATTAATTCAAACACACTTAATTCTAACTTCTGGTTAATTAGAACTCACGCTGTGGTCCCATCAAAGCTATGTTTATTCCAATGGGCGAAAACGCTCTGCAAGCACTTGCGACGTTCAACTTGAACATACCGCGCTCCAAAAGTGCTCTCAGCACTATGACCAATACCGCCGCGGCACCTCTCAATGCTGCGCCCGAAGAAGGAAAAAAAAGAAAAGGAAAGAAAAGACTGTGGCTGATTGTTTGCTGTCTCTTAAATGCCGATCTGCGAGGCATCTGTGCCACGCTTCTCTCTTTTCCGTCTCTGCACGTAGAGACCCTTCTCCTTTCAAGGCCGCGCACAGAGAGAGAGGGGGAAAAAAAAAAGCTGCCGCGGAGTCCTCCTTTCTTGGTGCAGAGAGTAGAAGTGGAGATGCAGTTGTTGCCGTCGTCTTTGGAGAGTGTTGGCGCTGGACTTAGCCGCGCGCTACTATGCTTTGCTAACTACGTGCGAAATTGATTGGCTTGCTGCATGGCAAACGTGTGCCGACACGCGTCACCGATTACTTCAAATACTGATGGATGTCCTCTGATTTGTGAATAAATGTAAGTATTGTGAAGCTTGCCCATCGTGTGTTAGTGAGAGGGAAATCGCTTTGCACCACTGCGCCGTTTCTTGATCATGTGACCCACTGAGCGCTTCCTCAATCCTCTCCGCTGGCTGTGTGAGGAGGAGGGCTCTCTCGGCCGCCCGTGGCGTGGCTGTAAGGTCGACGCGGGAGTTTTGAAAGAGCTGCGCCAAACGAGCGTGAAACTCCGCAAGAAACGATATACTTAACACATTACGGTTGTTTTTTTTATATACTATTTGATAGACTGATTTAGTTCGTTTTATCGATTTACCCACCAATTTTTTTTATTATAACATGGTTTGATTGATTGATATGTGGGGTTTAACGTCCCAAAACCACTATATGATTATGAGAGACGCCGTAGTGGAGGGCTCCGGAAATTTAGACCACCTGGGGTTCTTTAACGTGCACCCAAATCTGAGCACACGGGCCTACAACATTTCCGCCTCCATCGGAAATGCAGCCGCCGCAGCCGGGATTCGAACCCGCGCCCTGCGGGTCAGCAGCCGAGTACCTTAGCCACTAGACCACCGCGGCGGGGCTATAACATGGTTTAAAATGCATGGTTCTCAATAAGGCTTTCAAGGGGAATTTCATTTACTTCGTTATATCCCGTTACGTTATAATGAGGTTTGAGTGTAATTCAAAGGCTGCTGTTCATTCATGTCGGCCAACATGAAAGATGAGCACAATCCAAATAAAAGAAGTGTGTCATCATAAATGGATGAGCAGTAATCTGTTAAATGGCCAAGTAGACCTGGCACTAGCAGCTACAAAGTGAGGAAGGAATAGCCTCTCTATGAAAAGAGAGCACTCGAGCATGTGGCAGCCTTGTGCTCTAGTTATAAAAATTTATATGTCATGCACAACTACAAATTTTGGTCGAGCTGTTCATAGATAGCAGTATTTGCTGTTCATGCATGTCTTTTTTTACCAAGCCGAAGGTGTGTTTCAGGACTCCTCCGTACATCTTTTGAGTAAACGTTGCACCAGGTGATTTTAAGTTTGAAATACGGTACAAGTTCTCTCCTCAAAATTTTAATTATTTGTTCTTGTGGGAGATGATGGAATATCTGGTCTCTCATGCGACCGCTAGACGAACCCCAAAACACCATTAAAGGAACCCAACTGAAGAACCGCTGCCTGAAGGAACCTTTCTTTCTGCACTTTCGTGCTTGCGCTGCAAACTCTTTCAATATGCACTTTAACCAAATAGCCAATCTTTTCTAAGCATGTAGGTTTAGTTTGACAAATACTGCTCTGCACTTTCAACAAAGCAACACGTTCATGGAAATAGCTCAGGCACACTTCTTTCTAAAGTGTGCCTTTCAGAAGTGGTAGTTTTGACGTTTTGTACCCTGACGTACTCCCTTTTCGAAGGTGTGTCTCTCGAGGATCATTTTTTTCTGTATTAGTTTGCTTCCTGTGAAAGTCCACGCCTTTTCCATACTTTATACATGGTATAACGTGCTTTCATCCCTAAAGAGCTTGCCCTCTACTGTCGCTTTCTATAACACTCTTTTCTATAACTTTCTTTTCGCGAGCCTGGCCAATTCAAATAAATATGGTACTTAGATGAACCCACTGTTGTAGATGCCAGGCATCAGATGTCTGGTCGCTTTTCTTGGAACTTCTTTCTCTGTGCATAAATGCATGCAGCATTTGTGAAAAGCTTGCCTCTGGTCCCCTCCGTGCTTTCTTTTTTTTTCGCCTCAGCACGCACATGCAAGACCTGAAGGAAGTGACCCGCGATGTACACTACGAGAACTATCGTGCCCAGTACATCCAGAAGATTTCTCAACAAGCGGCCCGCGAAAGGGGGTCAGTATGTGCATCACCACATTGATCATTTTTTTTACTTGTTTCGTGCTTCCCATTGATGGGATAAATCGTGCATGCCACGTCAGAGCACACGTTGAAGGGTATTCCTATACATAACACGTAAAGCTTCTTTTTTTTTTTTTTCAGTAAATCTTTGCAAAAATGGCCAGGGGACTGCCCCTTCACGTGGTCCTGAACTGTTAAAACTTCCTGTTTTGATGCTAAGTTTGTTTTTGCCATGAGAGTAACCTTCACCTATGGTTCCGTGCACTCAAGTTTATTGCAGTGGTCTCTTTCATGTTACAATAACTTTTTGAGTGTTTTTGCCCTACATGTATGGTGGTGGTTTTCTGTCCTGCAGTGTCTTCTGTATGGGTATGTTTTCGGTCCTTGGCTTAAAATTTTGCTGCGTAGTAATGATGCGTGCTCACTGGCAGGTGCTACCTCCTTCTAAGACTTAGAAGAAGCATTGAAAATTAATGTTTAACCTCTTTGCGGAGATAAACAGAACTGATTTTCACAGAGGTGCAACAGCTGAATCAAAACCATGAAATTTGCTGAAATAGCGCCACGCTGTGCCAAAAGGTTCGTCCTGCCTCTATATTTAATCGGTCGCGCTACTTGAGCGAGAAATGCAGGTTGGTTGCCCACAATATTGCGTCATCAGTCAATCCAAGCACGCAAACCCTAACCCTAAAGGACGATGTGATATATACTCATTAGATCAGAACACTCTAGAGACGTATTATGCTACGCATTCGTCTGTCCACTGACCACAGCGGATACCAATCGGCGGGACGACGCCAAAAATGCATTGACAACGCTTCACGAGAAACATGAATTCTTTAGTCAGCAAACACGACTATGGCATATTGAAAAGTGAAACAGTGTGCCGCGTTTTCTGCACGCAAACAAATTGGACGTGCTTCGAAGGCCGACGTCTGCTACCACCACATTGGTTGCCATAAAACATCTTTCTGTTTCGAAGTCGCATCGTCCTGCGATATAGATAACCGGCGTTGGGCCATCGAACGCGCGTCGTTATCTGGTCGAACAGGCCTTGCAAGCGAGTTAAAAAGTGCCCGAAACCTAACTCCATCGTGAACCAAAAGAAAGAAGGGAGGGGGGTGTAGCGGTTTGAAAATTTCTTGGCCTTGTTTTAACCCATGCAAGACCCTGCTTAAGCCACCTTTGCCACAGTACAGTGGTGTTTTGTAGAAAAGCGTCTTTAGATTTGAAAGGGGCTGTTAGCAGTATAGTCATGGGACATATTTTTTTTTTCTATTTCCCATGCATAATGGTGCATAATTGTGAGTACTAGTATGATCACATCCATCTAAAAAGGTTACAGTGGCTTACTGGTAATTATTTACAGCTGTGTATGATATTTGCACGGACCTTTAAAAAAAACTGCAATTTTCGTTTGTTTTTGTTTGCCGCTCCTACACCTCAGTTTTACAAATCTCCTAAATTTTAGGCTCACCAGCATGGCAGATGCACATTTCAATTTGCAAAGTCTGTATAAGGATTTGACAGGTGCAGGAAATGATGATGTGGACTTCATCATTTGTTGCATAGTTGGGTAGTTGAGAATACTGCTTTTATTGAAATAGTAGGGCTCAATTTCACTCAGCACAATTTAGGTGATGTTGAAAGGTTTGTACATGTTTTTGTTTTGTTTTTTCTAAATTCAATCTTTTGTGATAAAAAGTTATTTTTTTTTCTAATCTGCTCGAAATTCGAATTTTAGTGCTCCAAAAGTAACAGTTTTCTGCTTCAAAAGTTGCTCCAAACTCTACTTCGGCTGTTGAATCCCTGTTTCTAGTGTTAGTACATCTTGCAGTCTGTGGCAACACCGATGGGTGACATTATTTCATGGTTTTCATTTCACCGTGTGATCAGAACGGAGGTGCACAAAACTTGATTTTTATCTTTTATTGGCATTGCTGTTAGCTTGTTCATCAATGGTACTCATGTGGTATTCTCATTCTCCTTGATTACTGAGTTTACGCAGCCCAAGGCAGCCCACACAGAGAAGATATCTTGTGGTTGCTAGCATAACTTGTCACAAAGCAGATGGCGACGCGTGTTATGTATGAAGGCAGCAATAAGGCACTGTGTGTAGACCTATGTTTCGAGGAATACCACACTTAAAATACCATTGAATGTTTTGCAGTTCTGAGTAATGCCTGCACCAGAACAGTTTTCCTAATTTTTTTTTTACAATTTTCTATGACTTTATAGATTTCGTACATTCAAAAAACAGAATAAAGTATTTGGACTATATCAGAAAGCTTTTCTAAAAAAAAATTCGACACTCAACAGATTAAACACAGAATTTCATAGAAAACACACAGTTTTGCAGAAACTATTTGGACAGCAAACCTGTTAAGCACTCATCAAAACTTTTTGAGCTCTTTCTTGGCTTAGGGAAAACACCATATGGACTAACTTTCAAAACGCCCTTAGGCTTGAGCATCAAATTTTTAACAATGGGTTGCATTTAAAGCATGACATCTTTTTTTGCCAACATTACTTTTTTCATTTTTCTTATCAAAGAAGAGTCTATGGAATGCATTCCTATCTTTTGGTTTCTGCACCACATCACATTTTTAAACCATCTTAGGTTATGAATTTTCTAGATATGACCAGAACCAGTGGAGTGCCTGCTTTGGATGAACATCTAAAACTAAATGGCTAAATATACTGTTATCTTCTGCAAGACATCTGACACAGTGCTTTTGGAGAAGGTTTTTTGTCACAAAATAGGTACATTTGAATTCCCCCAGCAACGTTGAGGAAGGAATCCTGAAGATTGCTGGTGTTCTTCAATGCTCAAGCCTGCCACGAGCTGATGTGGGATTTTGTTAGAGTAATAGACTGCGTGTGTCAGAGAGCCTCTATTTTTTATCGAACAATATTTTTTTGTCCTTTATAAAATTTGTATAACTGCTTTTATTACTTACCCTGATAAATTTGTCTAACAATTCCATAGGGCACTGCAGAATTGCTAGGCCCAGGGATGAATGAACTAGCTTCATTTAAAACTGGTCTCGGGGTTGGCCTCTCTTTATCTTTTGGGAGCTCTGCTACGAAGGTGTATATCTAAATGTTGCATGACATCCTTCATAGAACGAAAGATATGCAGCCAGCATTTCTAGTGGCCCTCACTGCTTCGGAAATTCGTGCTGCAGTTTTATTGGTTGCCCGGTCACTGTTACCAAATCAAGGTTGCTAGCATCCCATGACTTCAGGCCCACGTGCCATTCGCTACTTAGTTCATAGTCCTCTTAAGATCATAGTTAAGTTTAACGAAATTCGTTGCTGGGCTAGTTGGTTTATAAACTTGAATAGTGGATAGTGTAAACTTGACACAGGCCTGAGAAAGAACTTGGCGCTTGTCCTGTGCGTCAGTGTCCCCTGTCCTGTGTCTAATCCGTGCCATCAAGTATTTAAGACCATATTGAAGATTGTATGAGCTGCAGTGAAAGATCTGCCCTGAAAGTATTAGGGCAGTATTTCGTGTTCTAATTCAGCACAGCTGAACTTCATTATAACAAAGTCATGCCTCTCACTGAAATGGCTTCAGTATGTCTAAAGCTTAGTTACAAACATACACTCATAACATGGTGTTAATCGTAGAAGTATTCAACATTTATTTCATCATAACTGGTACTTAATTATATGCATATTCATTGTGTCGAGGTTGTACCGTAGATGTGCCCAATGAGGACAAATTATGCCAATTTGTTGTTTTGTACTAATAGGTTCAATGGCACAAACACATACTAGAAGCTCAGTGGTTCACATAAAACTCCTGGTTGTTGCACTGTTTTCTCAAATTTTTTCTTTGTGCCTATTGTTTTTTTGACACGCGTATGTGATGCGTGCAGGAAGCAAGGCAGAGATTCGGTGCCAACCACATACGACGGAATATCGGAAGCTGATCGCCTGCTCCAGATGAAAGACGAAGAGGTGAGAATTGAAGCCTGCCATGTGTTTGCCACTTGTGCTGCGTCCCCGTGGTCACCTGCCTTAGTTTCACTACCTTTGATTTCGCAAGTGTGTGAAGAAAAGCACATATTTGGTAAAGTGGGACCTTTGATAAGGTAAAAAAATGAAAAGGAGATAGGAGTTAAATGAACATGAACGTTTGAAGCAATGCAATGTCATTGAAAAAAAAAAGGGGGAAGGTATGTCATTGTGGAGCCCATCAAGACACAAGTTCAGATAGAAAGCCACTTCTGGGAAAGCCAGTACAACCAGTGGCCATTGTTGATTAGTTTATTGTGGCACATGGGTCTGGGTGTAGAAAGTATGATACTGGCATGTCATATCGCTTCTGCCCACTGTGGATACGAGTCATATGCCTTTGGTGCTTCAGGAAAGCGTTCATACAGAACGTCGAGCCTTTTTCTTCCATAATAGGTTGCTTGCCTATGTACGGAAATTTAGCAACTGTAGATGGTACAAGCTGGAACACTTGAATCACCATCTAGCCTTAGTAATCTTTCAAACACTCTCAGCAGAAATTGTTTCTAACACACTCTGCCTCTTCTTCAATACTCTTGGGGCGGCGCAGTTTCTTTTTTTTTTTTGATGAATTAGGCATGGATTTATGAGGTCCAAGCATTGATATAAATACTTCAACTACTGTTTTGTGCTGATGTACTTGTCACTGAAATCTATCATAAGCCATCTTAATTTTAATTGCTGCCTTTTGCTTTCTTAACATGGTAGCCACAGTTGCCATATGGGTTATCAGTTCTACAAGGGGAACGTATATTCTGGCACAACAGGAAAGCATTTCAATTGGAAAGCAGTGCTGCATAATGTTTCTGAAACTTGGCTCTTCCCGATGAGGCTCATCTGGGAGCTTGCATGCCTGGATTCATTCGGGCCCATATGTTACAGCAGTCATTGCTGCAGACTGCGATGAGGTGCGAGTCGAGTCACCTTTCAGATCGAAAGGTCACTCTTACACTACGAAAACTTGCCATCGTAACATTGCAGAAGAACGGATGGGTTGGTGAATTGGGTTGGGTTTGTATTGATGTACTATGGCGGAGCAGTAATGAATACAAAGGACAAAATAAAGACAGGGCACGCTCTGTACTCACAACTAAATTTTTTATTGGAATCCCCATTTTGTCGATACCACTGTCCTTTCAAGACATCAGGATTGAACCATTTTGCATCACCATAGTAAAAGATAAATGCGTCAGCCAATTCAGTGAGCCCATCGAAAAAAAGAATTCGAGTACCTCATAAACACATGTGTTATAGTGCCATTGCATAATGTGTTTATTGCTGTGTATGTTTATCACCAGGGCGTGGCCTTTCACTGTTATTATCTTGATGTAGTTTGCTTTGCACCCTTTTTGACAATTTTCTTTTTGCATGACGATGTTGGTTTAGTTGTGAATAGAGCGCATGTCCTGTCTTCATCTTGTTCTTTGTATTCATTACAGCACTGCCATAATGCATCTGTTTGCCATCATAAATAAAGCACGCTTTCTCACTATATAGATGCCTACGATGGTGCCTAATGTCAACACATTTTGCCCTGAGAAAGCGAATGACTGCAAAGCACATTTTACAATGTGACCTTTGTACAATATTAATGAGAACCAGCAGACAACAGTGTGTTAGTTCTCACTAATATTGTGTCTAATGAGGAAAAACGAGCCCTGAAAGTGCCATTTTTTGTACGATATTATTCTTGTACAATTTAGCTGTATCTTTCTTAGATGAAACAGTTCTAGCAGCACCCTGTTCTCTTCTCTTCTATCCGCTCCTGTCGTTTGCGCTGTTAAGCACTTTCTTCGACTACCATGCAGCACCAAACAGCCCAATCAAGCACCTTGTTAAAGTTCATTTCTAGGAGTGAGGTGTCAACAACCGATTTGTCCATTGTTACTGCTTTGTCCAAATTATGCAAAGCCTTCTTACAAAGCTGAAATGGTTTAGAATATAAGGTAACATACGGGTTACGAGTACAGACCAAATTTCAGGCAAATGCCTCTTTTTTTGTTTCTTTCACTGCTACAACCTCACACTGATAAGTGAACATGAATTAAACATGAAGAAGTGCTTTTATAGCGTAACAGGAGGAATAAAGGGGTGTAAAGTGAAGGGCAGATACGACATGCAGGCTATGCGATTCAGCGCATGCTACCTTGCAAAGCTTGCAAAGAGATTCTTGTTAGAATCTCTGCATTGATCGAGTCTCGTGGTGACACTGAGTTCCTGCAGATGCGAGCAGCAGCATCTGTGGCACTGCCTACATAGGTTAATCACAATCAGTGTGATTTTTAAAGGGGGAGATGCGGGTCGAAAAACGCGAGTTTTTTTCAAGATTATCGATTTTTAATTTTTACCTGTTTTGATAAGATTAGTACCTCTACTGTTATGAAAAAAATAATACAGGTCGAGACTTGACTGGAAATTCTTTAAAATTTCATCTAAAGAGCACAAGGTGCCTGTTAAAAGGTCGAAAGTGTGCAGTCTACGAGCAGCTTGCCGCTGATAATGTGCCGCGGCTAGCCATTGTTGATCGCATGAGTCGAAGAGTCGAGCCTCACTTCTCAAATAACAGTTTCTCTCGCTGATGCAGTGCAAGAAATAATATAAAAACTCGCTCTTCTGCACATTTTTCGCGTCGCGACTGGCTTATCACATGGTATGAATCGGGGACCGCCATTGGCCGCTGCACGCCTGTATGTGCTGTGAAACCTATTCGCGGGGTCCATGTCTTGTCGAGCAGCGCAGCTGAACAATGCTTTTCTCGTGTAATCATCTCCGTTATGAATGAAAAAAGGCATTGCTCCCAAGTGAAAGCTGTTGTGCGGCGCGCTCTGTAGGAATAGGCTACGAGCAGCTGGTCTGATTTGCGGCAGTTGTTGGCTTGCGAAAGCCAATGCATCAAAGTCATTCACACCCGTCAGCCGGAAAGTTCGTGATGCGGCAATGGATGACATTAGCTCCAATCTTGAGAGATCGAAAGAGCTCGCAGTGAAAGAACTTGACAGGGACGACATTGTCATTATGTACGATGGTATGTGGCACAAACATGGCTGCAAAATGGCATGACACTAGACAGTTTGGATTTCGCAGTCCTGTCAAACTTCTTCCTAGCTTGCAGTTGGCACAAGGCTCTGCCAGATAGAGCGGAAGTTCGGCAAGCGTTTCATGGCCCTGTCTGTGAGCGAAATGTCTGTGAGGAGTCGGCTCGAAAACGCCGAGAGTAACAAACTGATGGTGCTGGCGAATTTTAGTCGCAGTGGCCACTACAAGAAGGATTTTTCTTTTTGGTGTGCAAATTTCATCTGATTTAATAATATCTTTCATAAATAAGAACTCAATTTTAACTTTAAAACTCATTTTTCTCAAAACACAAATTTTGCCATTTTTTCCAATGTGCCCCTCCTTTTTCGGGCACTTCTAGTGCTCGGATCTGCATGAAATTTGCCCAAATTTTTTTCAAAGTATGACAAATGCAATTATCTAGTTTATATTTCAATACTTTATTGTATCATAAAAAATTGTACGTATTCCTTTACTAGGGTAAGTGAAATATGGACTTTTTACGTGTATTATTTTTTACGCACATGACATATTTTGTATGTGCTTCCTAATTAGTTCTTTGCACTCTACACTTTATTTGAAGCATTATGAACTATGACTGGTAAAAAAATTACAGAATTTTAGAGATGAAAAGAGGGGGGGGGGGGGGCAAAAGGGTTAAGGTTTTCACTTTGTCATGTTGCAGAGCTAAAGGTGTGTAACTTGCAAGAAAACCAATTATATATTTGAAATCAGCATAGAAAGTTCCATGAACAGCTCAAGTTTCAATGCTCTAGGGTGAATATAAAGAAAAAGTGTCTTCGAGTAGCATCTCCCCTTAACCATTGCTTTTCTCAATCTGTAACGCAGATAAACTGATGGTAATCAATCATGCTCTCTCCGGCATGTGTGACATAGGCCGTCTGTTTTGAAATGTGCATATCACAATATTGACCTGCACGTCTAGCTTATGTAGCCAGCGAGTAACTAAATTGCACGGAGTAATAAGAACTGAGGTTGAAGAGCACTTTTGGGTGCACTGGTCCTTTAGAAACCCCAACACAGTGCCGATCTCAATGACAAAACAAGCTCACATTGGCACTTTCTATTTCGTCATTCAGGTAACTGATAAACTCAAATAAAATTAGTGTTACCTTGTCGCCAGCATTGTCAGGGCTCCCTCATTGCCTGAACAACCCACGAAGCATTGAGAAGTCATTGCAGAATGAAGATAAAATAACCAGTAGCTGAAAAGTCTGACTGCTTTTGTTGTCGCGTCCAACGAGGCATGGTGGAGCGAGCTTACGGGCTTGTCCACAGACAGCGCTGCACATATTGAACATCCCTTATTTATGTCATATGTCCTTATTTATGTCATATCATATGTCCTGTATTTATGTTATGTCCTTACCGCTGTCACGTTATAAAGGAGGGGCAGTATTCTACAAACTATGGCATAAAAACTACATTTGCTGCCATGCTATGTTTAACTGTTAATGGCTTTTTGCCTCCATAAACAATAACATTTGATGCTTTCCTGTTGTAGATGCAAGTCGAGAACGTCCATGAGTTGAATTTATTTGCATTTATGTAGAAATTTATTGTGCCTATATTTAGGTATTGAAGGGCTAAAACATGTTTTTGACTACCCACTCATGATGCGTAAAGCACACTTTCTTAATGCCTACAAATCGAGCCTCTAGTAAGGAGAGATGTTGTGCTGTAGAAAACCAGACAGGCTTCCTGCATTCATAAAGCACTGTAAATGTGTGTTTGTGTTCAGCCTTCATTAAATTGTGGCATTCATTATGAAAAATAAAACTCATCACTTTTCAGCCAGCACTGCAACAGCAGAGACGCCATAACGAATGACTTTATTTCATCTCCACAAGCAGCTGAGGAACGCATACTTTTTTCTTTTCCACACAGATCCGGCGCATGCAAGAGATGCTGTCACAGATGCAGGAGAAGCTGCGCCAGACCAGCAGAGACACCACACCCGAAGCGTCGACTCCAGACTTGGACGCTCGGAGGGATGGCGACAGCGTCGTGAACCTGTGAGGAGCAGCAGTGGAGTGATGGGAAGGGTGCCGCCAACTCGCCAATGTCTCCCCTTTTCCAGCTGTATGCACATACCAACTGGTGCTGCACAACACAGGTTGTGCAGTGGGGGTCCGGTCATTTATGCTTAGGCTTGTGAGAACACTCCTTCCCCATGGTGTCCGAGCATTGCTCCCTCAGTGTCCTTTGGGGTGCCAATGTTTTCTTGGAGATTGCCAGGACTAGGTTTCTTTCATTGATTCGGTAACATTCGATGTTTTACTTTGTCACGAGGCACTCGTCTTTGCTCAATCACATGCAGTAAGACCATTTTGTTGACCTTGGAGGTCTTTCCTTAAGTTTTGTGACCTTCTTTTCTGAAGGTCGTCCTATGACTGGTTATACCCTTCTATGTGAGTGAACCCAGAAGGTTGGAGTTCGCAAGCTTGGACGTCTACCATTTTGATCCATGCACATATGCTTGCTACATCGTCAATTTGATCCTCATGCTGGTGAGACTGTGCTGTGCATTTGTGGCAGGAAATTGAATGTACCAACTGAAATTATTTGAAATGCACACTCTTTTCTAATTCATCATCTTTTTTTTGTCTAAATGCAGTGCGTTTACATTATTTTGGAGCTTACGTTTTGTTGGCATACGTTATCCCACATCAAGCTTCTCTTAGACATTCTTATATGGCAGCTTGGTTCGGCACATCGAATTATGGGAAGACACCATACGCTTCGTTTCTGTTTCGCAAGCAGCTGTTTGTCAGAAGTCATGTTTTTTATTCATCTATTTCTGGCATCACATTCACATAGTTTTCAACGTAGAACGTGGCTTGGCCTCTTTCTTCACTGTCCTCAGTCAAAAATGCCACCTCATCGTAGGCGTCCATTGCACAAGTATGTTATGCTTTGCTTCATTCTTATGGTGAAATTAATTGGCACCCTCATGGACCCTGCGGGAGCGACGCGTCAGAGAAGCTCCCCAGCTTTACTTTGAGATTATACTAAAGCGCCACCTTGAGCAGCTATATATACATGCGCATAAGATATATTTACTATACACCTACAGAGATTTATTCATTTATCAGATATACACGCGCAGCTTAATTCCATGTGTGCATTCCTGCATATTCATCACCAAGATTTTTTTTTCCTTCTTTCCAAATGTGGTGATATCGTAGTTATTTATTTCTAATATAGTATAGTGTTTTAAATTCTTGGCAGCTGCTTCCAAAAGTCTTTTTGTGGAAGTTGTAGGGCAAACAACTCGTATCAGGGTAGGGCAAACAACTCGTATCAGGGTTCACATTTCGTGATAATCAATCTTTGTGCATTTTGTCATCGAGTTCATTGCCGTAACAAGCAAAAACACTTGTGATAGAATTAAAACAGACATAGGGGAGGGTGAAGACATATTCGATTATGAGAAAATCTGGGCCCTGGTTCTGAGTTTTCTTTCACTGTGAATGTCTCGGGCAAATTTTCTATTTTGCATTTCACTTCATTGTGTCACAACTAGAACAAGCATTACTAATGGCTATGTGATAAGCTCTGATAACCAAAGGATGACAACCGCATTTTTGGGCACTCATACTAAACCAAAGAAGTGCGTTGCGCACTTTCATTTTGTCTCAGTCACCAGAGAACGCACATTTGTGCTTCACAAGCTTTGCTTGAAGCTGGCACGTATGCTTACTTGACAGTCCGGCTAGTCATTAGACTGGGCGCTCTTTTTTTTGTCATGCTCTCAAAGGAACTGCAACAGTCAAATGCCACTTATTATTTATATTTAGCTTGCATCTAACTTATTTACACCTATTTATGATATCTATATTTATACACAAAACACCTGCCCCAGGGTGGACATTCCGGAGTTGTGGATCCTATTTACTTTGCCACCACTTTCTATTGCTTGTATAATCTGCCCTGTGTACGTATGTGAAAGTGCTACCGTTGTGTACTTCAGTGAAGCATGCATTTCTTTTCCTTTTCTGTTTCTATGTGTTTTTTTCTTACTTCTTTCTCAGGGTTTTTTGTCGATCTGAGTTCAGTTGCAAATATGTCATAGGTCCTCTGCCCAAACAAAAAAAGGAAAAGAAAACAGTGGCTAGGGAGGGATTCATTGAAAGTCGCAATAAAGTGTAAATCACAACAAAATTTTGGTTTTCTTTAATCAGAGTTTCTCTGTCCTTAGATGTGATGTCTTGTTTTTAATGCAAAGCTTAAATGAGAACAAAACTATGTAAATGTAGTCATCACAACATAGGCACCTTGCACCCGTTCATTCACGACGCAGTTTAAAGTGCCGTGTGCAGTCAACACCATCTGGAAGTATTAGTGGTGTTGGTTCAGTGTGGAAACAGGCCATTCCCAATAGCAGGTTGAAACTAAGCATCGTTCGTGATTGACTGAGCCTGTCGCTAGGGAGAAAAGTTGCTTCCAAATCAAGGAGAGAAGCACCGCCTCATAAAGAGCCTGGTGACAAGCTTATCAATGTCCTGTTTTAAAGGGGACGCTGATAGCATCTAGTCATCTACAATACTGTATATGGGCAACCTTATGTAGCAGAATTGCGTGTCTGTCTTTCAAACACCGCTGGAAACCGCGCGCTGTCGCGAAGCTGATGCGCAGGCCTCCCCGCCGCCATTGTAGCAAGCTTCTTTACCAAGAGCGCTATCTCGGTGGTGCGGACACTAAAGAGCTAAACGATTTTTCGCGTAGTAGTAAAGTACAATTTCAAAATCTTGAAAGTACCACTTTTACGTGACACAACTCTTGGTAAATGAGAAAACGAAGCGTGCGAAAAGCAAAATGCGTGGAGACGCCACCTTGAGATTCGAGCCCCAAAGGGCAGGACGTCATAGGTATTTGAAGGCATTTAGTGGGTGCTACATAGCTTGTATTTGATTTAAATGAAGGACATTGCTATCTGTAAGTGCCATGGACCTAGCTTCAGAAAATTTTGTTTCAGGCAATGTCATAAAATGCAAAAAAAGATGGCAATGTCATAAAAGAAGGCAATGTCATAAAAATGCAAAAAAAGATGCAATAAATTTTTTCATGCCACGTAAGTAGATGTGGCGTGACATTTCAAAGTGAAACTTCCGCCTTGGTTTTCTGCGCTAATAAGTTTATTATAGTGAAACATGTGGCATGAGAGCTCTCAGAGTACAGTTCGTCAATTTAGACCAAGCCATCGTTTCTCTTTAGTGTCCTTTCAATAAGCACGACCCCCCAAAAATCCACTGCCGAGGCTGCAAAGATGGCCTTTGTGCTCCAGTGGCACAGTCTCGGAAGGCGGTGTTCTTTCATCGCCGCTCGTTCACAACCAGGTATGTCGATCGGCGATACGCCGGCAAACACAGAATGGGGCTTCGCCGCATAGCTGTGGTTGCTGGCAGGAGCTATGCGTAACTCTGTTTCGGTGGGGAGCCTAAATAGAGTTTAAAAAAAAGCTTCACTGTAGCTAATATGCTTCAGTAGGGGGACTCAATGTTCGTGTAAAGGCAGCAGCCTACTGCTTACCTTTGAAGAGCATGCAAACATGGGAAAGGGGGAGGATAAAATCATAATATTAGCGAAGCCGAATAAGTGTATAATAGAAATTTTAATGGCCTGCTTGAATGTATCGTGCTTTTCAGCCGGTGGGCAAAAATAGTTGTCCGAATAATTAAAAGAAAAATGCAAACAGTACGTCTCCCTGCTCCTCTGGGCGCATTCCTTCTCAAGCACTTGTGGTAAAAAACAGACAAGTAATTCGTGATGCATACTAACCACACCAAACCAGACTAGCATGACCAAGCTAAAGGCCTGACCCCACGTATCCGTCGCACCGTGTCCGCACGAGGCTTCGTGACGCGCCCTCTCCCTATAAAGAGAGAGGGCGCGAGCAACGCGAAGCCGTGCGCTCTCTTTCCATGTGGGAGGATGCTCAACGCCGTGTCAAAGAGACACGCGGCGACACGGTGCGACAAATACGTGGGATCTGAACGGCGCGCTTAGCGTTTCTTTCCGTCACCCCTGTACGTAGTAAATACGCAGGCGAGCTCGCTTGAGTGCTAGCAAGGAAATATCAAAGTTCGCTGCCACAGGTTCGGGTACCTCAGGAGTACCTAATTGCGCAATGCTAGCACGAAATAAAACGAAAAAAAAAGTCTTAACATACGACGAAAGATCCAGTGCGATACAGGCGTGAAAAAACAAAGCTCAAATGTAGCGTCATGGCACTGTATGTCTTACATTTTATCTTTAATTTTGCCGCTGAAATTTCGGTTTGCTACGCTCTTATTGCGATAGGAATTCTGTGGACACCCTCTGCTGGATTTTGCCGCCTTCGTCGACGTCACTCACTGTATATAGATACGTGTCTATATATATGAAAACGCAAAAAAGCAAAATAACCCAGCAAAAGACTCCCGCGGAATCGAACTTGGGACCCGTGAGTGCGAGGCGTTAACCACTGAGCCACTGAGGAGTACCTTTTCAATGTTCAAACGGCAACCTACATATATCTACCACTTACCGCTGCTAAGGAATCTCGGGGGGGGGGGAAAGGCGTAACTAACATGTTTTTAGCATTGCCAGCAAGATGGCGCATTGAGCACGCGCCACAATTACAGAGTCTAGCCACTGTATAGCAACATCGTGACGACGTGGCGGCGCGTGCTCTCATCTCCCACTCGTATTTTGCGCCGCAGAGAGGTAAGGGGCGCTCACTCTCGCATCCTTATCTCGCAGTGGGAAGAATCGTGCGTCCTGGCTAGCCTTGGGCGATTCTTATGGTGGCTAGAAGGCACCATAGCGATTCTGTAGTAGTCCCCGGGCGCACAAAGGTCACTGCAATTGTTGCACGGTCTCCATTTGCGAAAAGGGCGCGCTTTTCGGACACGGCGAAGCAACAACTGAGACGTTTATGCGCGTTCGTTTGTATACCTGTGAGTACGTTTCGTGCGTCATTTGTGCATGAGAAGCGTTGGGCACGTTTCAATCTCCTTGCTATTCTGCGCGTGACCTCCTAAGTTGCTATCGCGTTCATTGCTTTGCCTTTGCGGCAAAGCTGTGACTTTTTTTATGATGTATCTGCAGCCGAGTATACTCGGGGACAAAAAAATAACGCAGTAAAATAGCAAGAACAGAAAATACTGCTTTTGTGACTGATGCGGCATGGCCACGGCGCAAGTCATCTTTCATTTATGGCGCGAGTGCTTGCGTGCGGGCCGACTGGAGCCAGCCACAGCCGCAGCTGTTGGCCGATCGAGTCGGAATACTTCAGTTATAGGTTTTAATGCATGGGTCATATGGGGAGCTATGGAAACACGTGTTGGTTTTCTTACGTGAGTCTGTTGCGACCTGCCACTGTGCGAAGCATCGCTGTTCCATCGAAATCGCGCCTCGTCACGAGGAGCCGATCGTGCATTCCTAGTTGCGTGCATCGATGCACGTGCCGCTTGCTGCAAACGCAGTGCAGTCCGCTCTAGCGGTCTACACGATTGAGAAGGCAGCAGCGAACGATGGCGTATAACGTCTGTATCGTCGCAGTACGCAGGTGACGTAGCACGAATACAGAAGGTGCGGCGCGTGCATGCCTGCAGAGCTGCGATATCTATTAATTTCCTTCCGATGCAGCACCTATGATGTACTAATAAAAACAAGTTTACTGGCATAAAGTAACACACGAGAATAAGTCAACAAGTCAAGAACAAAGAAATGGGAAATCATAATCGCGTTTTTTCTTAGTGACAACAAAAGGCAGAAACACCATTTGCACAATTTAAATGCTGAAGGAGAAATAAAGGTCATTGCATATTTGCACCCTGAGACGCAATCCACAAATATTCCTGAAGAAGAATGGTTGAGGGTGAATGTTCCCGCGAAATACATGGAAACAGGCCTCGAGTGAAAATCTACAATAAGATGTGCAAGAGACCTTATAAATGAACGCTTGCCCTACGTCTCCCATGTCTATGGGAAACTGTACAGAACGCTCCACATCTTATTTAAAGGAGCACTGCTATCAAATTTACTCATACCAAGGTTTTCGCGTCAGGGAGTAGCTATAGACCCCGTAGCAGCGGTTCTCGACATAAAACGCAACTGAGGGATGAATAATTATCACTTTTATTGATTTATATCACTGGTATCTAGCACTATTCAAAACGGCCAGCAATACCGCCATTTCTAGCGCTGGATGGATGGATGGGTGGATGGATGGATGGATGTGGCTGTACCCTTTAGATTGGGCGGCGGCTAACACCACCTAGCCGTAAAACTTAGTGAACTAACCATTAGATTTATCTTTTTTTTTCCTTCAAATTCCTTTCCTTTAAAAGCCCTTTACAGAAAATTGTCAAGTGTTCGGCAGTTTCTTCTTCCTCTCCACACGCACTGCATACTGTGTCTACCCCGTCGTATTTGGCCCGATATGTCTTGGTTCGCAAAACTCCCGTCCTGGCCTCAAACAGTAGAGAACTATCCCGAGTATTATTATAGATCCTTTCCTTGGCAATTTCCTGCTTAAAAGTTTGATAGATTTCTAGTGTGGACTTCTTAATCATGCCAATTCTCCACATGTCAGTCTCCGTTTCCTTCTTCTTCTTAACCGATAGTTCTTTTTGGTTTGGCCACCTGCTGTTTTCTAAGTATTTACCAGTCAGCTTTCTGGTTCGCTTCCTCCATTTTGTATCGACATTCTTCATGTACAAGTAGCTGAAAACCTTCCTAGCCCAACGCTCTTCCCCTCAATCGCTTCTCAAACTTTATCTTGCTGCTAGCTTCCCTGCCCTCAAATGATGTCCATCCCATATCACCTTGCACTCCCTGATTTGGTGTATTCCCGTGAGCTCCTAAAGCAAGCCTACCTATTCCACGTTGCTTAATTTTTAATCTTGCTTGAACTTCTGATCTCATGCACAAGACCGCATTGGCGAACGTCAGCCCAGGAACCATGACCCCTTTCGATATTCCTCTCACAACATCATACCCATTGTAATTCCACAGTGCCCTATTTTTCATCACTGCTGCATTCCTGTTACCTTAAGTCGTCATGTATATTTCGTGTTCCCTTGGGTACTCGGTCCCATTGCTTATCTATACGCCCAGATATTTGTATTTATCTGTTATCTCTAGTGTGACCTCCTGTATTCTAATCTCACTACCTTCATTATCATTAAAAATCATGCCTGCTGATTTTTCCTTACTGAATCTAAAATCTAACCTATCTCTCTCATTACTACAGATGTCCATCAATCTCTGCAAATCTTCCTTGTTGTCGGCCATTAGCACTATATCATCTGCGTACATTAATGCTGGTAGTGCCTGATCAATGAGTTTTCCTTGTTTGACTAAAGAGAGGTTGAAGCCAAGTACACTGGCCTCAATTCCTTGTAGGTACATCATAACAAGGGTGATAGTGGACACCCCTGCCTAAGTCCCCGTTTCACCTCTGTGGGCTTGCATACCTGTTTTTCCCACTTTATAACTACCTTGTTACTTTTATAGATTTCCTTTAAAAGATTAGTGACTCCATCTGTCACACCCAGTGTGTCTAGTATTCCCCACAATTCCTCTTGAACCACGCTATCGTACGCTCCCTTGATATCCAAAAATGCTAGCCACAGAGGCCCGAGTTCTTTTTCTGCTATTTCGATGCACTGCGTCAGTGAGAACAGATTGTCTTCCGAAACCCATTCTGCAGTTCCCCCAGCACCCCCTCGTCCTCTATCCATGCCTGCAGTCTTTCCTTTATAATCTGCATTGCCAGCCTGTAGACCACTGATGTCACTGTTATAGGGCGATAGTTGTTTATGTCATCTTTGTCCCTCTTTCCTTTATAGATCATGCTCATCCTGCTAAGTTTCTATCCATCAGGGACTTCACCATCGATTATTGTTCTGCTCACTGCCTCTCTCAAAGTCTGTTTAGACTTCGGACCCTATGTCTTTATCAGCATAATTGGAATGCCATCTGGGCCTGTTGATGTACTACCAGGAGCCCTTTTCTCAGCCTTTTCCCACTCTTGTTGTGAAAATGAAGCCATTGCGCCACTTGATTCATCCTTGTCTTTTGTGGTGCATAAAGCACTTCTGTGTTGAAATTTTTCTGTCACCCTTGTTCTTATATATTCAATAGCTTCGTCCCCTTCTAGCCTAGCACCTTGAGCTGTAGTTATAAACCTCTGCTCTAGGCTCGTCTCATTTCTTAGGGAGTTTAGAAGGTTCCAAAATTTCGCAGCTGCCTTTCTATCTTTTTTAGGTACTTCTGCCAGTCACTGGGCTCCCTTTCTTCTAATTATTTCATTCATCAGAAGGGATGGATTCCTTCTGCAGCTTAGAAAGATTTACCATTTTCTTTCAACATCATCTGTCGGTTCACCCCGCTGCTTAGCATGTCTGTGTTCCCTAGAGGCTTCCTGACGTTTTGCTATGGCTCTCTTAACTTCCTCATCCAACCAACTTTTGGGTTTGTGTCTTCTTTTCCGGGGTGACTTGTCACGTGCCTTAGCAAGCTCTAGCTCAAATAGTCTAATTAGATTCGTGTATGTCCACACTGTTTAGTTATCCTCAGTGATTACTTTCTCAATTTGTTTAGTGACTATTTCAATTTGCCTTTCTGAATAAAAATTTTCCTGTAGTTGCTCATCTTGTCTCCTTCCCACTTTCACTGCTCTTCCAAAACTTAGCTTGATACGTTTGTGATCACTACCCAGACTTCTGGAGCCACCTACATCTATGTGCATTCCCCTGAGCTTATCATACATCCTATTTGACATCAGTGCGTAATCCATCGTTGACTGCAGCCTTCCTACCTGCCATGTTACTTGCCCTTCACACTTCTGGGTACTGTTGCAAATGATCAAATCAAGCCTTTCACACATATCCATGATCATTTTACCTGTTGAGTCAGTATACCCATCTATGTGTGCATTCACATCTCCTAGTATAATTATCTCGCACTCTCCTCATAACTCCTGAATGTCATTTGATATACACTCCACCATTGCCTGGTTTTCCTCTCTGGCCTTCGCTCCCGTCCACAAGTACACGAAACCAAAGAGTGTCATTTGCCCTGCCACTTTCCTTTTTAGCCATAAATGTTCCTTGCATCCCTGCTTGACTCTTTGCCAACCCATGCTCTTATGTATAAATGCACCAATTCCACCCCCCTTTTTGCTGCCTTCTGTTCTATTGCAATATTCCCATACGTAGTACGGATTGCAGGGTGGTTGCTCCAGGTCCCGAAGATGTGTCTCCACAACACCATGCACCATCAGCTCCTCCTGCCTCAACTGCTCTTCTATCTCTCCTCGCTTTAACCTATTCCTGCCACGCTGCATGTTAATATAGCCTACGTCTGACTTAGCTCAGCCCTTGTGCTTACGTCGATTTCTTCTCCCACGGACTTCATGTGGCTTGAATATTTGTGCCTCTTTAGGTTCGTCTTTGGCTACACTGTTGGCCTCAGGGCTCTGGTTTTCCCTAAAAAAAGCCATGGAGCACCAGCAGCAGCGCTACCTCGCGGTCACCTCCACATCACGCCACAGCTGACCACCTCTCAACAGAAAAGAGTGACATCAGGCTCAGCTGCTCCGCAAACATTTCAAGTGCCATGCAGACACATCAGTCATGCCTTGTCACCTGCATTGCTGTCGCCACCGTACAAAGTGTCGACTCGGGTTCGATACCATAGTCGGGAGCTTGAAATCTCCACAATTCGCGACGTCGCGATGTATTTTTGCTTCGATCCACCTTTTGCAGACAAGTGATTGCGAAATGGATGCTGTTCCAAGCAGCATTGCAGAGGTGCCCGAGTATGCACGCTTCAGCCATGTTCGCTCGTGTGTCTCAGTTAGCTATATTTGTGTCTTTTGGCGAGCAAAGCATTCAGGTATACGCAGAGGGGTGAATGCATTATATCTATCGCGAATGAGTATCAGCGGGGAAATAGAATACGTTTCCTGCTTACCAAGTTCTTTCTTGCGCCTCCAGATGGCCCCACCTATACAGCCTCTCGTGGTTAACACGGTATTACCACTTTTGCGAGGACGCTAAGTCTACAGATGAACTAAACTTAAACGATACCTGCGTTACTTATTAGCGATGATATCTGGCTATACGCTGTTCCACTTTTGATAGCTTGTGGTCGTGTTGGTGTGCAACACATACGTGATATAAAAAGACACCCTCATTGCGCTTTTTCCGTGCTTCGCACGAGACGACCGCAACTCACGATTCGCCAACATGCTGACCGATAACCAAACGTTTAATCACGCTCTTTTCTTTCGCCGTTCTTTTGAATCATTGAATCCAATGCGACGATCAGACGCGACGAGCGAGTGCGTTTTAGTGCTTCGGCGCCACGATGAGAACACTCAGATCATACTCGTCATCGCTACTATCGTATCGTCAATCAGAAACACGAAGGAAGGAAAGGTCTCCGTGCTCAGGAAGGTATTTGTGGAATGTATCACACCGAACACGTGGCACTAATGTCGACGTCGCAGGGCAGTCTAATTTTCATTTTTTTCCTTAGCTTTTCTACGCTGTTTGACATAAAACTAAAATAAGTCCCGCGTGACGGATGCCGTTCAAAGTCGGCCAAGAAGACCTATGCGTACCAATCGATCGGGCGATGGGCACATCTCGAATTTGATGTCAGTGCTCCTTTAAAACACTGCTACGCACCATTTCTGCAACTGAACACGAATACATAGTGTTCATGTGATGTCAATTTTGTCGTCGCCCTCTCCCACCATGCCCGGGTACCTCCCTGGGTATCTACGGCAGTTCGCGTGCTGCAGCGCGGTTTGTTGGGTGTTCGTCATTTGTTGCTGTGTACGATGTTGAAAGGGGAGCAGTGGGGTTTTTTGTTGTCGTACTTTAACGAGCTCATCGTATCAGGAAAGTCTCGTTTGTTCACTCGATACAAGACCAGAAAATCAAGATGCGCGACACGTATACCAGCCACCACGTACACCGGCTGCCCGCCACGACCTACGAGGGCCCATTATCTCGCCTTCACTACAGAGAGAGAAACAACTTTATTTAAGTGAAAAACGAATTCACAGAGGAATGGCGATCAGGCCGTCCCTGGTCGCCACCTCCTCAGCTCGCTGTGTGGTCCGGAGATGTACTTCTATAGGCTCGCATCTCGGAGTACTCTTTCTCATGCCTTGGAGGAAGGGGTGGTCAGGAGATCAGGCGCTTTCACTACAGACACTACAAATTGTATGGCCCAAGAACAAGTGAAAGCCCAAAGGCTCTCGAGCCGCAATTTTAAGAGTGGATGAGCGAAGCGCAGCAGCTCCCATCGAAAACGTGTCGGGCTGAGCTAGGCAAGTTTACAAGAGATATATTATCAATGTTAATATATTGGTGCAGCCCACGCCACCAACACAGCAGCGCCCCCCCCCTCCCCAAGTGGTTTTAACAGGGCTGATGTTGAGCCTTTTTGATTGAAATTTGTGGAAAGAGCCGAGGAAAATATTATGCGAGGCAGATAGAGACTTCACCTGGGGCGTGCCGCGTTAATGCCAGTCATCACTTTTTTTTTTGTTCGCATATGTTTTGACACCTTTTTCACCTTGTATTTTATTTTTTTTGTACGCTAATGTACAGTGGAGTCCCTGAAAATGATAAAGACCGTGTTAAGGGATGGACCAATTTTTTAAAATTTGACCCCCCCCCCCCCAACTCAAACAGATGGGTTATACTTCAAAGTTAACTAATATTGTTTCGCATCCATTTTCAGTTTGTTTTAATGCAATAACCGAATTTCAGCGATCGCCGTCACGATTTTAACCGCCTCCCTGAGACTCTGATTGTGCACGCAGTGGTCGCGGACAAGTTTGTATGTTCAGTATCTTGGTAAGCTATATCTCTGTTGGCAGGTAAGTGCTTGGCTATGGCACTTACCCGGAATGAAGTTACACCTGAAGGCGCAAATATCACCGAGTTTCTTCAAGTAGTTTTTTTTGTTGTTGTTGTTAATCCGCGCTAGCCAAACACGCCGGTACTTTTCGGAAAATCGCAATGTGCGTTCTCAATTTTAGTTAATAACTTTCGGCGAAGAAACACCCCGAAGCTCTGATCCCTCTTCGGGGACTGCTCAATCAACTTGCCTCACTAGCAGCCCTCAAACTGGCATCGTGAGGCAAAACTAAACGGGCACAAGCATGAGGAGGCAACGCGGGCGACGGAGTCGGTAGGTACCCAGGCATGTCGGTGGCGCATTTCGGAAGTGACGAAGGGGCGCTGCGTGACGCATGTGCACACTATGTATACTAAACGCGCAGATGTTCTTGTTTGGCTACTTCTGGCGCCGTCACTCAGTGGCAGAACGAGTCAGGCGCGCTTTCTGATTGCCTGAGTGTACACTAGAGGGCAGCACCACAGTGCCTGACCACGCTTTCAATAGGACACTTCGGAACGTTGTACGCATATAGAGTGGCGCACAACTTTTGATGTTTTCACCAGAATAAAAGAGATATTGTTGTACATTACATAAGAGAACTGCTTCCACTTCTGCAATAAGTACATCCACGTGTGTTCGTTTAGACAGATAAGACGTACAAGGTCGATTTTCAGCAAATCACATATGTTGAAACTTGACTTTTTGGTGTTGTCAGACACAGTCCCATGCGCCGGCATGGCCTCTTTCTTGGTCATCGCTCAGGTCTCTCCTCAGTTGCTACGCACTAATCTTTCGCCTTTTACTAAAGATTGCCGTGGGGAGGGACACTCCAATGAGCCTATAGGCCAATTTTTGGGAGGCCTTACCCGTTTGGGTGAGGCCTAATTTCTAAGACCAAAATCAGATTCATGGATAGATACTCTACCTCTGTTAGCTGCCGTCGTCATTAGCGGTTTCAATCGACGTGTACTGGAAATGTTCCGCGATTTTCACTCTGCGAAAGGAGTGGCGAGTACTTTCCACCGTTCTTCGGTGAAAGGGCGGCGGTCCGCTCCCGGTGGGACTAGCGCCGCCCTTTCGTCGTTTGAAGGAGGTTTTGGCTGGTTCAAGTGGGACGAGACCCGCTGTTCGCATGCGGTGACCCGGCGGACTCTCGCACTGGTTTTTCGTCGGTTTTCGTCCCCTTTCTCTCTCCTTTTTTTTGTCAGGTTAGGCTAGCTTCTAACTGACTTGATAGCCTCGTGGTAGTTTACCACGATGACTACCAACCTTCTTTCGCAGATTAGGCCGCGGGTGCACTTCGCGCGCGTGCCTAAAGCGCGAGACAGACGTGCGATTTTCTCTGCGATTTGGCGTGCGGTGCGACGATGCGACTGCCAGAGTGGTGACGTTTCGTGACGTATCATCGCGTCACACCGCCGCATAGCCGGTGCGGCGAGCATCAAACCGTCCAGATATTTTCGTCGCAGCATCGCACCGTCGCATGGCAGCAGCCAATCACAGCGCGAGCATACGAGTGGCGTCATGATGCTAGTGGCGCCATCTCTCTGTCGCCGCCCCCATCACCCGTGGTTCAAGGCTCTAGGCGAGTCGATGGAGCGGTGCGAGCGTAGATTTGCTGACATCGCCGACTGCGGCGGCGTGACAAACATCGAGTACATTTCCCTGGTGACGTTATATTATTCCGGATTGAATAAAGTGATGCTTGAAGTATGCCTTTTCTGCACGACAACGCCCGTTTAGAAACCGCTAGCGAGATCGGAGATCGTGAGCAGCGATGCAAGGTCATTTCGCAGTAAACACAGCTACCGGCGTCTCTGCGCTGGCTCGCTTCGCTTCCACCTTTTCTCTTCACATCGATGGCATCAATAAAGTAATAATGTATGCTAACGCATTACATACGAGCGCAATGCTTGATAGTGTTGTCAAAAACAAGCGCTCGATGACGAGCTCACGTGTGAACGGCGTAGGCGACGGCCGGCGCCCGCCATGCTAGGCCTACTTGTCGGAGTCGTGAATAATCAGCTGTTGCCGTGGTTACGACGTGCTTGTCGTTCACAAATGCGATTTATTAATTATTTTTATAAAACAAAGCGTGGCTGTGCAATGTTGTTTGTTTTGAGCCTCATTACGAGGATACAAAGTTTTGAGCCTCATTACGAGGACCCTGCATACCGAGGCGCCGCATGGGGGCGGAGCCTGCCGCTTTGTGTGTCCCGAAAAGTCGCATGCGGCACGCCGCACCATGCGACGCCGCCCGTCGCATCGCACGGAAAATCGCACGTCTGTCTCGCGCTTAAGTGCGTTGGTAGTGCCGACATTTGCAGGGAGCTTGTAAAGCGTGTCAAGCTCAGTGAGCTGAATTGTGTGCAGGATTATGGGATGGGGAAGTTTGAAGCGACATTCGCGAACGACGAGGCGAGTCGGCGGTTTTCCGACGATCCAGCCCTCGCCATTCACGATGCGAGGATCAGGTTCCAGTACCGAGGTGTTCGGGTCAAGGTAGTGCGCGTTATTGGCTTCCCGGCGGACGCGAATGTGCGCATCATAGCGCAATTTTTGGGAATGTATGGCGTTGTTTTGGATGTGTCACGAGAGGAATCGGCGTTTCTGCCGGGAGTCTGGAGCGGCATCCTCGTGGTCAGAATGGAGATGCACAAGAGTGTCCTCAACCTCCACCAGGTGAGGGACGTCATCGTACAGTTTGAGTACGAGGGTGTCGCGCGGGTTTACCGGCGATGCTGCAGAACCGGGCACTATTCGGCGAAGTGTACTGGTTTTTGGTCACGACCAGTGCGTGCTCAAATGCAAGCACTGCGGCGGCGATCATGGCCCCTTAGAGTGCAAGGCGTGGACGAGTTCGTCGGCCGCCCCGCCTGTAGCTTCTTCTTCTTACCAGGAGCAGGTGAGCGGCGTTGCGGAGGACCGGGAGGCTGCTCCAGGCGACGCCGAGGGCTCGACCCAGCCACAGCCGGAGCCCATTAGAGAACGGGCTCCAGGAGGGGAAGAGCAGGAGGCAGGGTTGGAATTAGCTGAGGCACCCACCCTTCCTGCTGTCGCCGAACCGTCTTCAGCCTCGCCTGTCGGTGCACCCGAGACCAGCCCTGCTGCCGAGGACCAAGACGAACCCATGAGCTGGACCGACGCTGTTCGGGGCAAGAAGCGGCGTGCCCGCCGATCACCAGGGCCCTCCAAGGAGAGGCTGGCGGCGGCTCCGAGCGGCGGCCCCGGCAGCCCTAAGGACGACCTCCCGGTTCCGAAGCGACCCGCAGCGACAGAGTCTGACGATGAATCTACCTCGTCGACTGTCACGGGCAGTACCATGGGTGAGTTGAACAACAGTTCTTCTTGCCCTAACTGTGGACCAGGCAATTGCGAGTGTTCGTTAATGTCTGACACAAGGTACTCGTCCACGAACGAGGACTCCCTCTCCAAGGGGGACTCTCGTTCGTAGGTTTATTTTAGGTAGCTTTTCAGCAGCTGATACCTTCGAGTATTTGCTGTTGCCTTCCTGCTCTGTGTTTCTCTTTTCGCTTCTTGTCTATCCTAGTGTATGTTTTCTCTCCTACCTTTTATCATGGCTTCCTCTCTCACTATTGCTACCTGTAATTGTCGAGGTATCACAAGAGTAGCGAAACAAGCCGAGGTTATCCATTTAGCTTGGTCTTGCAAAATAGACATTCTCCTTTTGCAAGAAACATTTGTGTCTAGATTGCTACAGATTAAGAACTTCGACAGAACGTTTCGCACCAAATCCTACTGGAATTATGGCGGCGCACGTTGCCGGGGAGTTGCTGTCATTTTAATGCGAAGATTCACCGGTTCTGTGCTACGCTACGCCAGGGATTCGGATGGCCGTGTTCTGTCGGTGGATCTTGACTCTGGCGTTATAATTGTGAATGTTTATGCTCCAGAGCAGTATGGACAGCAGAAAGATTTCTTTAACTCTTTAGATTCTTATCTAGTTGGCCCTTCCCGTGTCATTTTAGTAGGCCATTTCAACTGTGTTTTAGAACAAGCGGATCGCGTTTCTCGCAAAGGAACTCCAAAGTTTAGAGACCGAAACGGCGACCTAGAGTTGCGGGAGCTTGTTAAAGAGCTGGGGCTTGTCGACGCTTGGCGCTCCCTCCGCCCTCTCCAGTCAGGAATGACTTGGACGGGGAGGGGGAGCCGGTCGAGGATCGATCGTTTTTATGTCTCGCCCTCGCTTGCTCCTAGCATGCACTCTAGCTGGCTGTGTTCTTCCGCATTGAGTGACCATAGCCTCCTTGCATTGAGATTTGCCGACTCTAGTTTAGTGCCATGGGGCAAGCGACCGTGGCGTCTGAATTCGCAGCTACTTAAAGATAAGGACGCCACAAAAGATGTAGCGACCTATCTCATTGGTTCACTCCTTGGCGACCAGAACTTAGGTGGTAGCGATTGGGACATGGTGAAGGCCGGAGTCGCGGAGCGCTTTCGGGATTGGGGCAAGAGGCGGGCGCGGGAGGAGCGCGCCGAGATCAAAGCGGTCTCTGACGCGATTCTCCTGCTCTCAAAGCCATTGTCCTGTGGCCCGGGGGTAACCGCGGCTCTTACTTCACTGCGCAAAGAATATAGAGTCCTGCTCCAGCGACGCTGGGACCGCTTGCGGGCCACAGCACGCGCAGAGCAGTGGGAAATGGAGGCTTGGTGCAGCAGAAATGTCCTTCGCAGACACTTGGCTAGGAAGAGCTCAGCGATAACCTCTTTAGTCAATCCTAACACAGGCAGTTTAGTGAAAACGCAGGACGAA
Source organism: Rhipicephalus microplus (assembly GCF_043290135.1). NCBI lineage: Eukaryota > Metazoa > Arthropoda > Arachnida > Ixodida > Ixodidae > Rhipicephalus > Rhipicephalus microplus. Next base: position 208,375,525 of record NC_134702.1, read on the forward strand.
GTATGAGAGGTGGCAAGACAGTTCTACAAGAACCTTTACGCCGAACCACCTCCCACTCCGTACTCGTTTCCTTTCACCAAAACATACGAGGACTTTGATATTTGTGACACTCCTCTCGTCGAAGAGGAGGTGTTTGCAGCCCTTAAATCCATGAACCATAATCGCAGCCCAGGTTCAGATGGTTTGACAGTCGAGTTTTATGTCAAGTTTTGGAAGGTTTTGGGGGGCCTTTTACCACATTGGCAAACAGGCTTCTCCGTGAGGGGACCCTGTCTGCAACTCAAAGGGAGGGGCGGATCACTCTCCTGTGCAAGGATGAGACGAGACGCACCGACCTGAGAGCCTGGCGGCCCGTCACCCTCCTAAGCTGTGACTACAAGTCATAGCTAAGTGCCTGTCCGTTCGACTCACTCCAGTGCTCAGTACTGTTTTGGGTCCGTACCAGGCGTGTTGTGTCCAAGGTAGATCGTGCCAACTTCATGGTTTTGCTATCAGGGACCTTATAGAATGGTCGAATTCACGCAACCTAAATGGAATCCTTTGTTCTTTTGATCAATAAAAGGCTTTTGATATTATCAGTCATAAGTACATCTTTAAAGTTTTAAAGCAGGCGGGCTTCAGTTCCAAGTTCATCAGCATGGTCAGGGCTCTCTACTTTCGTCCTAGTTATGCTGTTGTCATACAAGATCGCGTCTCGGAGTCGTTCGGTGTGTGCCGTGGAGTCAGACAGGGCGACCCACTGTCGCCAGCTCTCTACGTGCTCGCATTCGAGCCGCTCTTGCAGAGGCTTTCTACAGACACCAGCATGGGTAGATTTCCCCTTCCGCCAGGTTCCCCCCTGGTGGCAATGTTTGCCTATGCAGATGACCTCTCTATTGTCGTCCCGGACGAGGCAACCGTTTGCACCGTCTTGGACGTTATGGAGGGGTACTGCTCGGCGAGCGGCGCCAGGATAAATAGGTCAAAGAGCGCAGTCAGTATCTGAACTGTGCTCCCTCCAGTTTACGTCCTGTACATGGCGTCCCCATACAGAAGCGCCTACGTATATTAGGTTCCCATTTCGAGCCAGATGACCTGACTACTGAAAACTGGCGGTCAGCAAGACAAAAGCTGACCGACAGGATTAAGGAAATCGGTGCCTTGTCTTGTCATCTTACAGCTAGGGCCACGATATTTCGATCCCTGTTGTTTAGTTTCCTTACGTACATAGGTTCAGCTATGCCAGTCAAGCCCCATATCAAGGTTATCTTGGAAAAGAAACTTGGTTTCTTCCAAGGTTATCTTTGAAGAAAGCGTGCCTGCCTCTAAAGTTCATGCCCTTCACAAGAATTCCTCAACGAGGAGCGTGCCCTTTTTGTGGCACTATGGAGGACCTGGTTCACGTGTTCTCTCAGTGCGCACTACCAGCTGCCCTCCATCGAAGGATATCTAGCTTGTTTGGCCACCCAGGTGTTACTTTCAACACCGTTCGTTTTCTTCATTCCCTGTCGCGACAAGCGGCTAAGCAATACGTGCGTCTGCTTGTTGAGTGCTCCTACCAAGTGTGGGTGGCACGGTGCTGTGCCGTCTTTGACGGCAAGCGACCCGGGCTTCACGAAGTGCTTGCTAAAGTACGGAAGGAGGTCTGGTTCGTTCTCCACCGAGAGTGGCAGCGCCTAGGTGCAAAGAAGTTTTATGAGATGTGGCACCGTCCGGCAGTGATTTTCAGTGAGGCAGGAGGGCAGATAACCATCAACTTTTAATGATGGCTTTCTCTAAGGCTTCACGACTAGGCCGAGTGAGCCAGTCGCCCCTGAGTTTGGTCTGTATGGTCTTTCACCCGAGCTTTGCATGTGCTAAGGTGATCCTGTCACCTTGTCGGGCTTTACCCACAAGGTCCAGTTGGCCCCTTCTGCAGGCTCGGCAACTCTACTCGTCGAGGCGGAAGGTTGCTCCCTTCCTCGAGAAGGACTAAGCCGGCTTTCAGCCGTGCCGGTTTCCGTGGGTACGTTTGGTTTGCGTGCAGCGGCACTGGCCTCTGCACCAAATAGTAGTCCCGTAGACCCCACAGGACGGATTGTGTCTCACTGCGCCCTAGTGGTGAGGAGACGGGCCGTGACCGCAAAGTGCCTCGCGCCGAGCGATAGCCCATCCGTCCTGAGGGGGTGTCGTCGCAGGCTCTCAGCCACGCGACAGTGTGAGGGCACGGGCACTTTGGTTGCGGTGACTGAAGTTTCCGCGACCGAGGGCAGTCCCGCTGCCACGTTTTTGGGTACGTCCGCTTTGCGTGCGGTGACGAGAGCCACCGTGCGGAAGGGTAGCCCCTGTGTCAAGTCTCGCTGGGCCCTAGCGGTCAGGAGACAGGCCATGACCACAGCGCACCCAACGCGCTGCGATAGCCCACCTTGCCAGGGTGCGTTCACTTTGCGCGTTGCGACCGAAGTTGCTTTGCCGAAGGGTAGTCCCTTTGTCGGGCCTCCCTGGCTTGTACGCCGGGAGGCAGGCCGCGACTGTTTGGCGCCTGGCGCCGAACGGTGGCCCCCTTGCCAGGGCATGGCCGTCTGCCCGAAACAAAACGTCCCCCCCCCCATATGATTCAGGGGGGGGGGAGGCAAAGCCGGAATAGGCGTAGGATGATGATGGGTTGATGAGTTAAGTGTGACTCTGGGACAAAGCGCTTCGGCGCCGCGTCTCCTTCCTATCTGACAACGGCACTAAAGATTACCATGGGGAGGGACACTACAATGAGCCTATAGGCCAATTTTTGGGAGGCCATACCCGTTTGGGTGAGGCCTAATTTAAAATACCAAAATCAGATTCATGTATAGATACACTTGCTTGCTCTGTTCGCTGCCGCCATCATTGGCGGCTTCTTTTTACGTGTACTGGAAGTGCTCCGAGATTTTCGCTCTGCGATTGGAGCGGCGAGTACTTGCCACCGTTCTTTATGGCAGACACGAATGTGACGTAATGATCTGAGCATTATGATATCATTAAGTTTTCATGAACGACAACGAAGGGCCCTCGTTTTTCGGCATATAAAAACCCTTTTTAATCTAAATTCATTTTAAAATGCACATCATTCACCATTACCAAAACAAACATACGTCGACCTAATTTTGACGGGTTCCGACAAAACATCGCTTTCGCCGTTGCGATCAGAGCGAAAATTTCCAACATGTTGGTAACCTGGTGGGGATCACCATCCACAAGCAGAGGCTGTACTAAAGTACAGTGTCACAGAGAAAGGAAAAGAAGGAGAGGGCATGCCCAGCCGGCGCAGGGCGTAAAAATTGTGGCGGAAATCACGTCACAGCGGCCACATTCACTTGGCACAATGGCGGCGTTTTTTTATTATTGATGAAGTGCGGTGTGGCACCGCTCTGGTGGTCCAGCGGTGGTGTGCGCCTTTTCATGGGCCTCGCACCTAACCGTGGCGCACTGCAGGTATTCGACAGCATTCATTCTTTGTGCCGCATTGTTAGCTACGCGATTTTTCTCCGGTGGTGGTTGCAACCAGGCGTCTGAACTAGAAACCACGGAACGAGCGCGCGTATACGTACTCCTAATTTGCAGCATTCGTCAGAACTGTGTCTAGCCCACAGCCTGACCGAAAATTTTATAAAGCCTATAAAGAAGCGCGAAGGGGAGAAAAAGTGATCTGAAAGAAGCTGTACAAATTTCGGTGCCTGGTTCGTCGCGAGGCAATGTTCGAAATATCATCTTTATTTTCACAAAGAACACATCAAATAAAAAAAAGCTTAACGTGCAACTTGCCGTGTTTATCGTAAACGCCGGCAGTGCAAGAGTACAACACCCATACGCAGCGATTTCGCCAACCGTATCGTGGCAGGAGAGCGTGTTGAAATCTGTTTCGTTGGTTTCGGATAGCACTGGCGCGCGGGCCACGTGCTTTTTGAGGCAGAGAAGGAGTCGCGCACGGAGGAAGTAAAGGTAGGAGAGGCCCTGAGGTCACTCGTTGTGAAGCCGCGATGAAGCCGGAAGTCGGCCATATTGACTGGGCAAATTCTCCTCTCTTGTACATATGAATGCGAAGCAGAAGGCGCGACTCCCTCTTTGTGATGGTACAATAACTGTCTCTAACCTACAAGGCATTCGTTGAACGAATTCTTGAGCACAGTTGTTATCTTCTATGATGGCTTTTAGCATAATTTTAGCAAATTCGGAGTACGTATACACGCGCTTGTTCCGTGGTTTCTAGTTCAGACACATGGTTACAACCACCACCGGAGGAAAATCGCGTAGCTAACAATGCGGCTGGATGCTGTCAAACACCTGCAGTACGCCATGGTTAGGTGCGAGGCCCATGAAAACGCGCACACCACCGCTGGACCGCCTGAACGGTGCCGCACCGCACTACATTGACGATAACAAAACGCCGCCATTGTGCCCAGTGAATATGGCCGCTGTGACGTAATTTCTGCGACATTTTTTTACGCCCTGCACTGGCTGGGCATGCCCTCTCCTACCTTTCCTTCAACCGTGGAGTCGCGCCTTCTGCTTCGCGTTCATATGTAAACAAGAGAGAAGAATTTGTCCAGTCAATAAGGCCGATTTCCGGCTTCATCGCGGCTTCACAACGAGTGACGTCAGGACCTCTCCTACCTTTACTTCCTCCTGTAACTAAAGTGTACTAGAATATGGGGTAGTGTGTTCAGGCACCCTCCCTCGCCATGCATCGCGTGAAGTGGCGCACATGGACGAAAACCGGTTCTCAAGGCGGTGCTGCCGTAGCTTGGGCTGGCAGGACTGCCAGCTCGGCGCTGCTCTGCCTTCTCAGGTGCTGTTTAGTGACGTGTTGCTTGTGTTCGCGCTCGCTTAACGAAAGTTTTTCTGGCAATGTTTTGCTTGCCACGCGACAGAGGCAATGCCGAGTCATCGGCGGCAACGACACTGCTTTGCACCTAGGTGCGAAACAGGGTATACCATTGGAAAAAGGTGAGCAGCCGTCGCTTTTCGCTGCACCCAAAGACGAACCATGGAGGAAGGTTTGGAAACAGAGTTTACATCGAAAAGATGGGACCTTGAAGGAAATGTACTTTGTATGTGAGCTATACTTCGAGCCTTCATGTGATCTCGGAGACTACGTGCACGTTGATACACGGCAAAGAACTTCGCGTACCACGTTTGAGACCAGAGCTGACGCCGGACGCCGTGCAGATGTTACTGCCCAACGCTCCAAGCTACTTATCGAAGAAAGCGCCGCATTCAAGACCTCCGAGAAAGCGGAAGAACTCGGCGGTCGAATCTACCATCTCCAAGAAAACTGCAGCTTCATGTGTTGACGGTGAGGCCACTGATTCAGGTTCATTGATGGACCTTCCTGCTGACTGCGAACCCGAGGTGGCAAGCACTACAGGGACTGCAGCTTCGCTGGAACGCTTACTCAAGCTTTGTTTACCTTAAATTTATAGGAGCTCGATCGCACCGCATCTCGTGTCAAAGAGACCGGTAATTTACGTGCTGTCACGACGTCATTTTTTCGAGGGGGCGCTGCTGAGCGCCCACGATGGCAGACGTGCCTGACCTTGGCTTCTTGTTTTCTTGTCAGTTTGACTAGTTTTTTCGGTTGATAGACCACGGTTTGTTGCCGCAGAAGTGAATGCCAGTTACACGAGCCTTTTGGAGAACCTTTTTCTCTTTTTCTCTGTGTTTTGTGAACTGACCACCCTAAGCCTAGTGAGCAGCTTCGGACTGGCCTATGGCACAGCTGCCGGCGGCCACGTTCGCACCGCGTCCACGCGGCGGTGCGAACGCCGCGTGGACGCCTACTATGAAAACGACCACGGCATGCACAAGGGTTCCAGTGAACTCAAGCGATTTTCCGACGATATCTGACGAAAACGAGACAATGGATGCAACGCAGTCTACGTTGTCATCAGAATCGTCTGCCGGACCTCGTGACCACGACATGGCAGCGGGCTCTTCTACCGGCACCACCGAACTTCTCGGCAATGGGGTACAAAAGAATAACGCCGTGTACTACCAACGCCAAGTGTCACTGAACAGACTGCACGCCGAACTGGTGAGTCGGCCCTGCTATACTGTTTTGATCAGGCCGTTAAACAAAGTGCACGTGACAGACATTCCGAAACAAGCCCTTACAGACGCCATAGAGCAAAGCGCTATGTCAACCTTTATTGCAGAAATGTCAATTCTCCGCTTTGACATAAACAGTAATTGCGTACGGATCACACTTCGTGACGAAGGTCATTTTCGCAAACTATGTACACTGTCGCGCTTAGTGGCAACAGTCAATGGTAGCGTGCGAGTAATTGGTGTCGACACATCGCCTCTTCAACCACACGCAGTCGGCAGCTCTCGTGGGGTAATAAAGATGAGACTTGGCCTAACAATTGAGTACATCAAAGCGCATCTGCGCTGTGAACAGGCAGCAATCACCGATGTGCGCATGCTCCGTAAAACACAGCTGCTGCTTTTGACATTTGATACAGACTCCTTACCGACACGCTTGGTGTTTGAATATGAAGTCATCCGTGTTCACGAATATCGGCCGCACCCGGTCGCATGCTGCAACTGTCATCGTTTGGGGTTGCCAAATACTGTTCCTTCCCGCCAGTATGCCGAGACTGTGGCAAAGCTCCGCATGAGGTCGACCCAAACTGTAAGCAGTTTCCTCATTGCGTGGCTTACGAAGCGTCCACACACATTTCACTCAGCCTCCATTGTCCTGAACGAAATATATCTGAATCAGCCTTTCCTCGCAACACTAATGATTCATCATCTACGACATCTGTCACAAAGCCGACCCCTCCGACGCCTCGGAAGGTAACCTGGGCTCAAACAGCCGCTTCTTCCGATTTGACTCAGCTTATCAACAGCCTTCGCCAAAAAGTGCAGAAATTACGGTAGGAAAATCAGAGACTTCGCGACCTCTTGCTGGACCAAAAGAAAGGGAATCGGTCCCCAACGCCAAGCCGCAGTCGGTCTCGAAATAAAAGAAAGAGCCGTTCTCCGACACGTCGTTCTAAACCGGTCACAGACAAGGACTCCGCCTATTCTCACATTATTGGGCTCCTGCTACAAGAACTCGCTCAAGAATCAAGTGAGCTGGAGCATGCGATTCGGTTGGAGATGGTTAACACTCTAACACAAGTCCTTGATACCATGCAAACTCGGTTTTAAGTTATGTTTGATGAACTGCAGCGCAATGTCCTCGCTGATGACAATAAGTGCCGCAAACCAGGGCCTTCCTCATGAGCGCTTTCGCTCAGGGGGTGCAGTGGAATTGTCGTAGTTTTAATCAAACGTGCTCCACTATCCGTAATTATGTTCAAAGACATTGCCCCTTGTTCTTTTTCTCCGGGAGACGTGCGGCACAAGCTTGCTTCCTGGTTACCGTGCTTTCCAGACACCAACCGTAAAACATAAGCGGCAGCTTCCCAAAGGACAGGCAGCGCTTCTAGTGCGTAATGACTGCCCGGTCACTCAATTAGACATTCCTGATCTCAGTTCTAATGCTCGCGAAATAGCAGCTGTTAAAATTTGTCCTCCTGGCCAAAAGCCCTTCGTGACCGTGTCTGCGTATTTTCGCCCAAGAAATATTTCAGTTGGACCATACATTTGGCTGCAGACGCTTAAGAAAGCATCTAAGAGCCTCCTTCTGCTCATTGGAGGTGATTTTAATGCTCATCACCCTGCCTGGGGTGCCCGAAAAGCGAATAAACGTGGAAAATATCTTTATGACGCTATTGAACTCTCTTCTGTAGAAATTTGTAACGCCCCGACACCCCTACAAGAATAGGACTACATGAAGCGCAGAGAGACACGACCCCAGATCTCACGCTCGCCAGCCCCCAATTTGTACGGCACTGGACAGTCTCCAGCCAGTCATGGGGAAGTGATCATCTCCCGATAACCATGGCACCTAATAGAAAAACGCCTCCGTATCAAAACAATAACAACGATGACTAATTGGAATACTTTTCGTAGTAATGTTACTGGATCATTCTCGACAGTTGAGGGCCTTCTGGACATTGTTCAATAGGTCCGTGAGCTGGCACACAAAACAGCGCCATGCGAAGACCATACTCAGCCGATGAATAACCATTTAGGCAATTTATGGAAAACAGCAGACTATTTAGTCAGAATATACCGCTCGCACGGCAAACGACACTCCGACCTCATGAAAATTAAGCGCCAATTTAGACTTATCAATGAATATCAGCTCCAACTTCAAAGTGAAGCCTGGCAATCTATTGCGAACGCCTTGGCCGTGTACCGGGCCTCCAAGGTCTATGGCGCATTTTTCGTAGCCTCAGCGGGAAAGGAAAAGGCACCTCTCCTCTGGCCGAGCTGTTCCTCATAGCAGATCCGTCCGTTGTGGAAGACGAAGTTATTACCACTTTCTTTCCTCACGCTTCACTCACTCCGCCTACATATCCGAAATCCTGCACCTTAACGCAACCCGATCCGAATCTTGATTGCCCATTTAGCATGGCAGAAAGGCTAGCAGCCATCAAACACGGGCTTCCTCGATCGGCGCCTGGCCACGACCAAATCACATGGCAAGAACTCCGCAACCTCAGAGATGAAGCCCAGGACGCACTTGTGGCTGTAATCAATGACCGTTGGGCCTCAGAAAATGTTCCGGAGAACCTTAAGCTGTCTCTCATTTATCCTATTCCGAAACATGAAAAAGAGGAGACCCTCTGCAAGAACCTTCGGCCAACATCTTTAACGTCTACTTTATGTAAGCTCATTGAACGCATGATTCACACACGCATGTCCCATTACCTCGAGGTAACCCGGAAGGGATACCATCCAGCCCAGGCGGGTTTTCGCCCTAACCTCGGCACCCATGACTGCCTTTGGCTGCTTCGGCGCGTTATCAATCGTACTTCAAGAAAGATGTTACCTGACTACTTGCTGGCCGTCGACATGCAGAAAGCGTTCGATAATGTTCACCATAACGCTATCCTTGAAGAACTAGCTAAGCGCTACCCAAGTCAGCGTGCGCAGACATGGATTCGAAATTTCCTTGCCGCTCGGCCCATTCGCTTAAGCGGTGCATCACCTGGATGGAGCCCGAAGACTTACTACTTGGACAGAAGTGTTCCACAGGGATCTATTTTAGGACTGACACTGTTTAATCTGGCCATGAGCAGAGTAGCAGAAAACCTTGAACGGGACGCCACGGCTAGATTCACCATCTACCCCGATGATATTACCATATGGACAGAGGCAGAAGATTCTTCTGACAAAGAATCAATGCAGACTGAGCTGCAGGCAGCCCTCCTTAGTTTAGAGTCCACCCTTAAGGAAGTAGGCCTGCAGCTGGCTCCACATAAGACATAACTTATAAGCATAGACGGCATGAATCGCACCATCCCGAAAATGTGTATCTCACTCCATATTGGATCACACACTATACGATCAACAAACGGACAAATCAAAGCTTTAGGGTTACCAATAGCCAGCTGCAACAGCCCACAAATGTGGGTACGTGGACTGCGGCAGGCATGGCCAGCCACGTTACATATGATACGTCGTCTGTCCTACAAATACGGAGGTGCACGACAACAAGCCTGTCGCACTCTTGCAAGAGCTGCGGCTGTGGGAAAGATTTTGTACGGTGCACCCATATACACGTTCCCTCCAACGGACATCCTAAATTTGAAACGCCTTCATCGGGCTACTTTCCGTACCATTACGGGGCTCTCTAAACACACTAAGATATCCGCCCTTGAAAGCGCAGGGGGCTTGCCTCCTCTGCAAGACGTCATCCGTGAAGCCCACACTCGACACCACATCCACGTGGAAAACACGCCACAAGGTCGTCGCCTTCTGGCCTGGGATTGTCAGCGGCATGATGATGCACCTCTTCTTAATCAGTTCTTACTCCCATGGAAAACTCCAATAGCCTCTAGACTGTTCCGTCGCCCCATATCTCGTCACAATAATACTGCCCACCAGTTTCTTACCACGCGACAACTAAGGGAAGCGAGCTTAGATACCATCGACATATACAGGGACGCTGCCATTACCGATGACGAAGCTAGTATAGCATGGATCTGCGCGCAGACCAGCGAGTACACTGGAGCCTACAGGTGCCATCTACCGAGCGGTACCCCTATGCATGCCGAACTGCTTGCCATATGGGGAGCGACTGCAAGCCTCCCATACTCTATACAGAAACCCCTTCATGTCTTTACCGACTCGCACGCTGCCTATATACTCGGAAATATTTTGCCCAGCGTCCGAGGATGCTACAGCTGCTGCTATTCAAAGTATCATTCGTAGGCATGAAAAAGCCGATAGGCCAATAGAAATCATCTGGACGCCGGGGCATACGGGTGTGCCCGGGGGCGATGTGGTGGCGCACGCCGCTGCTGCTTCCGCAGGTGGGTCGACCAATCTTTCTCTGCCCCCACCCCTCAGGGTGAACCCGTATGAGCTCTTAAGTCAAATGGCACCCTCGGAAGCCACAATGCACTACGTACGCACGTCCCTGTGTCATGCTAGTCAAAACGCATTGCGGAGGTTACCCCGCCAGTCCTATTTTCCAGCAAATATAAGCTTTCATGCTCCCAAGAAGTCTTCATTATAAGGTCTACGCAAATTCTGCATACACACCATACTCTTTAGCAAAATGACGACAACCGAACATTGCGACAGTGACATGCAATCACTGCGGGCTGCGTTGCCGCGCATACCTTCACCATTTACTGTGGCAGTGTTCCGCATTTGAAAAAGGGCGAATGGTCATTCAAGCTTTGCAAACCACAAATTATCGTGAAGCGCTCCTTTCGGACCCGGATACGCAGTTATTATTCGCCCAATATGGAAGTCAGAGCGGCCTGATCAGAGTGGTTTAGGGGGTCCGACAAACCACAGTACTGACCCTATACCGCCTCAGTACCATTGACTGTGAATGCAATAAGTGTAAAACCCGTGACACTGTGAACTAGTAGTGCAGTTAGAAAGTCCTGCTTATCCCCATAGAGGTCCTGCGCCTCCATTTTTTTCAATAAAGGACTTTCCATCCATCCATCATTTTTTCGGGAAGGATATAAACCAGTCTCGAGAGGCAAAACCAAAGTAAAGAAGCACGCGAAAATCATTTGGTGTTGATAAAGGTGCCACCGTGATGAAGTGATCGTGAACTGATAATTCCACGGAATGGTGACGAATTTGATTGGTGTCACTGCTCACTGCATTATGCGCGCTCGTAAATAAGGGGTTTCTTACAGTCTGACAGTGGTGCCAAGTGATGTTTCCTTTCGACTGTACAGTACAATATCCCGGCAACAGCAGCAGTATTTCGGCGTGCGCGTAATCGTTCAAGGACCCAAGCTTGTCAAAATTATTCCCAAGTATTCAGCTACGGCGTGCCTCTCATCAAATGGCAGTTTTGTCACCTTAGCCACGTAATTAGAATTACATGATGCAACTATCGACAAGAACAGTGCCACGCGCATAACGAAGGAAGTCGAAGCTGCTGTAATGAGTAGACTACGACTCTATATAGCAGTTATATAACAAGAAACGTTCGGGTTTATAGATGCTCCTTCAATACCCCAAACTTCCTAATTTTTTAATCATTCAACAACCGAGCCTTAGAAGCTGCAGGCAGTTTCCTCGGGGATGACTGCTTCATTGTCGTTTGTTAAAACGGTGTTAATGCCTGTATTCGGACCGTGCGTTGCAGCTTTGACATTTCGTTTTGCTTTGAATGCAGTACGAACACACCCATTCAGAAAGCTTTTCGCGGACGTGTCATCAATTAAACACAAGGCTATTAGGTGCGACGTGTGTAAGCGCGTGTCACGGGATCGAATCCTGGCCGCGGCGGCTACATTTTCGGCGAAGGCGCAAATACTGAGGTGCGTGTACCTAGATTTAGGTGCACGTTAAAGCACCCCAGTGTGTGGAATTTCCAGAGCACTCCTCTAAGGCGTCTCTCATAATCATATGGTGGTTTGGGGACGTTCAACCCCCGCTATAACTAATATCAAAGCACCGAAATGCATAAAAGGCAATGCGTGAAGTGACAGCCCATGCTAAGGTGACGCCATCTCGCGGCTGTCAATACCAACTGTGTCAGCCTCAGCTCTATCCTGAACACAATACCTCATATTCTAGCACACCCAGGCCCCGGAAACTCTCAAGTTCCCGCTATAGCCGTAGAGGGCGAGTAGTAGTAGTAGTAGTACAAAACTTTAATATATACATAATCCAGACAGGCTTGAACTCCAGTGCCCCGAAGAATATACGGGGTGGAGAGCGAAGTCTGTCCGGCAGGGTGGTGCCCCTATTCCAGGGCCCCACTGGCGCGAGCCATCCGTTCAGCTCTTTGGATCAGTCGCAGCTGATCCACTAGGGCTGGGCTAGACAGCAGCGCCTCCCATTCCTCCCACGTGCCAGTGGTGTGGTGCTCTTCGTCGTGCTCTGCACACTCCCACGTGATGTGAAAGAGTGTTGGGGAGGCTCCACACCACGGGCACATATCTCTGTACGCCGTGGGGTAGATCAGGTGAAGAGTGTGCAGATTTATGTAAGTGTTAGTCTGTATTTTTCTTAGCGCTGTTGCCTCCGCAGCGCTGAGCTTGCTGTGAGGACGTGGATACAGCTGCCTATTTTCTCTGTAGTACTTTAAAATTGTTGCGAACTAGGGTCCACGGGTGTAGGGTCATTACTTGCATCGGCTTGAGTGGCTCGCTCATTTGTGAAGCCTCGAGCCGCCTCATCCGCGCGCAGGTTTCCTGTCACACCCTCGTGCCCCGGTGCCCAAGTCACAGCCTGTACGTATTTCACTTTTGGGTCCCATCCTGTCCCAACCAATATACGGAGCGCTTGTGCTCCAATTTTTCCCTTTAAATAGTTTCTGCAAGCTTTTTGCGAATCTGAAATGATTGTTAATGGAGCGTTTCGCGTCCATCCCTCTTTTATTGCGAGTGCTATGGCAACTTCTTCTGCTTGTGTTGTCGACGCCTGATCTATTGAAGCGCAGGCTGTAATTTTCCCTCTATGGTCGGTGGCTACACACACATATCTTTTTGCATTGGTCTGATAAGGCGCGGCGTCAGTGAATCTGGCCGTGTTCAAAAATCTTGTCTTTTTGTCTATGTAGTCAGCCCTTGCCTTTCTTCTTCCAGCATGCAGAGTAGGATCCATGTTGCTTGGTATTGGCAATACGGTGTACCATTTTCTGAATTCGCTTGGTACTTCTTTAGTTTCTTGGTGTGTTTGTAATAAAGTATCGCGCCCTAGTTTTGTTAGGACTGATCTGCCCGTTGGGGTCTGGAGAAGGCGATTTTCTTGCGCTAGTAACTGGGCCTCGGATAATTCTTCAATTGTGTTATGAAGACCAAGCGCCAGCAGCTTGTCGTTTGAAGTATTCCACGGTAATCTCAGGGCTGTCTTGTAGGCCATTCTAATAATTTGGTTTGCTTTTTCCTTCTCTTCTCTGTTCATAATTTGATATGGAAGCGAGTATGTAATGCGACTGATGACGAGGCTTTTGACCAATTTTAGGGTATCTTGTTCTCTCATGCCTTTATGGTTGTTTGTTATTCGCGAGATCATGCGTGAGATCTGCTGTACTGATGTTTTGAGTTGATTTAGTGTGTGCAGACATCTCTGATTAGCTCGAAGCCACATTCCTAGTATGCGTACGGTACCTTTCTCCGGGATGACATTTCCGTCGAGCTTGACTTCCAGCTTTAGATTAGGGTCGATCCTTCGTGCTTTTCTCTTCGTGAAGCGAATGAGCTCTGACTTTTCGGCTGAGCACTGAAGACCCCGTATCCTTGCGTACTCTTCTATGGTGTTAGCTGCCTGTTGTAACCTATCTTCTTTCTCTGCTAGGCTGCCTGTGGTTGTCCATACCGTAATATCGTCTGCATATATCGCATGTTGTAGACCGGCAATATCTTTGAGTTTTCCTGCAAGGCCTGTCATGGCGACATTGAAAAGTGTCGGTAAAATGACCGCTCCTTGGGGTGTCCCTTTGTTTGGAGGTTTAATGATGTCGGATTCGTAATCTCCCAGCTTGATTGTTGCCGTCCTGTTACTAAGAAAACTTTTGACGTAGTCGAACATTCGTTCTCCACAGTTAGCTTCCTCCAGACCTTCTAGTATTGCTTTGTGACTGATGTTATCAAAGGCTCCCTTCATGTCAACTGCCATAACGACGTTTTACCCAACCTTAGAGATGTTCATTAATACTTGTTCTTTTAAAAGTAGTAGAACATCTTGCGTAGAAAGGTGTGAGCGAAAGCCAAACATAGTTTCGGGCATGAGGTTGTTCTTCTCGAGATGGTTGAGGAGCCTGGTGTTCACCAGTTTTTCAAAGATTTTTCCTAAGCAGGACGTGAGCGAGATAGGTCTCATGTTCTCAATGGCAAGTTTTTTTTCCTGGTTTAGGCACCATGACCACAATCGCATGTTTCCATTCTGGTGGGACAGTTGCAGCCAGCCAATGTTTGTTTATGTATTTAGTGAGAGCTTCAATAGCTTCGTCATTTAGGTTCCTGATCATACCATTGGTGATTTTATCTGCACCCGCGGCTGTGTTCTTCTTGTCACTAAATATGGCTGCTCTTATCTCAGCGTCCCTAAAAGGCTTGTCTAAATCAGGTTGCGGTGATCCTTTATACCTTCCTTGATATGAAGGCGTCACTCCGTCTTCCCCAAAGCATTTTTTATGCATGGCTTGAATGAGGTCCTCTTTTGTACCTGGGTATAAGTGCAGCAATCGTTCAACGGCTTTACTGTTTTCATTTTTTGTCTTCGTGGAGTCTATCATGGCTTTCAGTATGTTCCATGTTTTGGCCGTACTCAGCGTTCCATTGAGTGAATCACAGAAATTGGCCCAATTAGTTGCAGCTAGTTGATTGGCGTAATCCTCTGCGCGCTGGGTGATATCTTTGATTTTTTCTTTCAATTCACGGTTATGTCTCAGTCTTTTCCATCTTTTGGTAAGGCTTATTCTTGCTTCCCAAAGATGTAGTAGGTGTGAGTCGACCTCAGGGGCATTGCTTGATCGCGTTATGTATACCTTTCTTTTTGACGCCTTATTTCGTCACACCAATCACTCAAGTTTGTTATATCTGAGGAAGTCAACCTTTGTTCCAGTGATTTTCTGAACGCATGCCAATTAGTTATTTTGGCAACGCCAATCTTTTTACGTATCTGATCTGTATGTATAGTGGTGCATAATATGTAATGATCACTGCCTAGATTTTCTAGAGTGTTGTGCCATTGCACCTCTTGACAATTTTTGCACATAGTTAGATCCGGTGTCGTGTCTCTGGAGTTACTATTTCCTAGTCTTGTTGACATTGCTGGATCCGTCAGGAGTGTCATACCTGTAATTTCAATTTGCTGGGCTATGTTTCTGTCCTTGGCATCCTGAGTGAGGTATCCCCAGCTTGGGTCTTTTGCATTGAAGTCCCCCACAACTATGAGCGTGTTCTGCTTCGCTAGTTTTGCTGAATCTTCAAATAGTTTGTCGAAAGTTGCCTTTCTTTGTCGAGGTGGGCTATAAATGTTCAGAATGAAAATGCTTTTCTTTTTCTTCTCTTTATATGGAATTTCCATAATTATGTGTGGGATTTCGATTCCTTCTATTGGTTTATGCTGTATTGCGGTTATGGATTTGTGGACTAATGCCGCCACTCTCCATTCGTTGTTATTATTCACAGCTTCACCATGAGTGTCATAACTCTGCATGTTTGGCCTTATTCCCACCTCTTGGAGAGCTATCACAGCAGGTGGCCTCGGCAGCATGGCCACCAGCTGTGAAAGCTGTTCCTTTTTTCGTCAAAATCCCCGGCAGTTTCACTGCCATATGTCACACTCTTCCGTAGTTTTGCTTAGTCGCTTATGCATTGTCAGTATCTTCTTGTGTCATATTAAGTAGGCCCGGCCTGTTGTATGCCTTATCTGCCTTTTCCCTTATGTGGCCGCCATTGGTATGCTTTCTCAACGCCTTCGTGACTTCTATCTGTTGCGCTTGAATTTTTCTTTCCAACACGTCGAGTTTTTTGTATACCTGCCCCATGACCTGTTCAACGATGGAGGGAACTATTTCTTTTACGGCTTCTTTCAGAATAGCTATCGTCACCACAGTGTCGCCGTTCAATATTGATACGCTTTGTTGCTGTTGCTGCTGCTGTCCTGCCAAGGAAGATTGAGTGGGTTTCTCTTGTGGTTGTTGCTGCTGCTGCTTTTGTTGGCTTCTAAGTTGCCTATTTTCTCTTTCTAAATCCCCCATTCTTACACGCATTAACTCTAGCTCTCGCTCGAGTCGCGCGAGCTGTGTGTGTGTTGATTGCGCTTGGTTTGGAGGAGGTTGGGAGGCTGCTGCTGCTGCTGCTGCTGCTGCTGCCTGCTGCCTGCTGCCTGCTGCCGCCTGCTGCCGCCTGCTGCCGCCTGCTGCCGCCTGCTGCCGCCTGCTGCTGCCTGCTGCTGCCTGCTGCTGCCTGCTGCTGCCTGCTGCTGCCTGCTGCTTCTGCCTGCTGCTGCTGCCTGCTGCTGCTGCCTGCTGCTGCTGCCTGCTGCTGCTGCCTGCTGCTGCTGCCTGCTGCCTGCTGCCTACTGCCTGCTGCTGCTGCTGCTGCTGCTGCTGCTGCTGCTGCTGCTGCTGCTGCTGCTGCTGCTGCTGCTGCTGCTGCTGCTGCTGCTGCTGCTATGTCTTCTTGAGCTTCTTGTTCTTGTTCGTCTTGCGTTCTTCTTGCCGATTGCCTTTGGGGCTGAAGTGGTCTCGGGAATTCGATTTGGACCTTGATCTCGAGCGGGAACTGGATCGAGATCCAGAGCGTGATCCCGCGTCGGACCCCTCCGTTAAATCCATATCCTGCCTTTCGGTGCTGAACCACCGACGCTTCAGTATTCCAGGAGATTGTTGTCCATTTTCGTGTCTAAGCTGTTGTACCATTTTTTTCCCCGTTGGGGGACTTTCTTAAGCCTTTTAGTGCATTCTTTTGACGCCGTTGGATGATCCCCGCCACATAGTGCACACTTGGGAACGCACTCGTGGTCGTTTGGAGGGTCTTTAAGCCTGCAGCCGTTACACACATTCACAGTGGGTGTTGGACAGACGTCCGTCCTGTGGCCTTGGCTTTTACACAGTTTACAGTATTGTCTTGTGGGTTGGTATGGTAGACCTGGCATCTCACCACCGAAGTCATACACAAAACGCGGCACAATGGGTCCATCAAAGGTTATCATTGCCGTATCAGATTTTCCCAACATGCGTGCTTGCACGATTGTGACGCCCTGTGTGCGTCCTCTAATGTTGTTGAGAAGTTCTTCTTCCGGTGTTTCACGTTCCAGTCCGTGCACAATTCTCTTGAGAAACCCCTCGGGTGAAGAAATGTAGCTATTCACGAGATGTCTGGTGTTCTTGAGGTCGAGCGCCTTGATTTTCAAAATTTGCTTGGCGACGTGCTCGTGCGGAGTACTTGCAATGATGAAGTTGGATCCATTCTGGAGGCGCAGCAGGAATTTGTCACCTCTGCCTATTTCCGCGTCTCCACATGCACGTGCAATCGCTCGTGCCACTTCATATGTTTTTAAGTCTCTCACCACGAGCCCTGGTTTGGGTCGTATAATAATTTTCAGATCATTCTTGGGTAGAGGTGTCGCACGTGAGCGTCGGCGGCCTCTCATGGCACCCGACGCGTCGCATCTACTCCCGTGCGCCCGCTCAGGCGTTCCGTAACTGCCACCCGCGTTCCTCTCGCTGTCTCTGAAGCTGCTGTCTGCCAGAGACGCTAAGTCATTAGTTGCTCTTTTCGTAAGATTTAGTGAAGTTTGCTGAAAATCGCCAACTTGCCTGGGATCTTCCATGGCCCGCGCTTGCTTCCTTAGTCTCTTACGTTCGCGTAATGAAAGAGCAAGCTGCCACTGACCGTCTTTCGCCTCGTCGTCAGCTCCCTTTGATGCTTCATGGTGTTCGCTCGCGTCGCCGCTGGCTGACTCCACTTGTATCGCCTCGTCAGACGATGGAGAGTATTTGACGAAATCTTCTGCAGAGCCCAGTTCTGTGCTCAAATCATGATCGTCCGTGTCCATGGCTTCCTTTGCCGTTACCTGGTCGTCGTCCGTTGGGTTATTGGTTGCTGCATTGGCACGTCCAGGAGAGTTGCTGGTAGTCGATGCACTGCTCCCCGGTCCGCCGCTAGTCCTAGCCTGGCGGCCGGGCATGCCAGGTCCTTTGTCACTTCAGAAGGGAAGAAGTCGGTGTCGTTGTCCCAATAACTTGGTGTCAAAATGATCACGTCATACTTCCAGACACAATCTGCGTTTGCTTTAAAGAAGCCACGAAGTTCAACCCAAAAACAGGCAAAATTTTGAGGAGCCGAGACGAACGCGTCCGATCCGCTTGACGCCACCTAGCGTCTCCGTAGAGGGCGAAAAATCAACTGCGGCGAGTTTAGTCATTTGCGCATGCAGTGGAACTACTAACTCCTGTTTTAGTGGTCGGATACGTTAGGGTGCAGAGTTCCTGTTAGGGGCGCTCAACGCGGCTGAAATTTTTATTTCAGAATGCTTTAAAACACTGTTAAAAGTGTGATTACTACGTCGTTTTTTATGAAAAATCGAATAAAATATTTTTGTTTTACATATACCAATAATACAAGAGCGGTGTTTGTTTCAGGTCAAGTACTGAGATCATCCTGACGCTCGAAAAGCAGCAGCCCATTGGCATCGATTGTGTTTCTGGCCGTTAATTTGTTCAAATTGTCCGCGGTTAGCCGCGGTACTTTTTGTCGATTGGCATTTTGAAGCTCCGTTTTAATTCAGCTTTGAAATATCAATGCGACCTTGTGTGTCAAGCTTTACGGGCCGCTATGATGAAGCGAACGTGTCTAGAGGGTGTGAACCATGTCAGCTGCTGCGCTTCACCGATGTCCGGCTGCGCAGCCTCCAGCGTGAAAATTTAACGCTGACAAATCGCTCGGTGACTGCCTATGAAGACAGAATAACCTTGCACAATGTGCGCGTGTTCGCCGGTCAGTGAAAATGCGCTGCTTTGCGTCTGAACATGGCCATTTTATTTTGCATGCGCTACGCTTTTCGTCCTCTCATAAGGCCTTTCGACTTGTACAGCTCATGAGATGCACGCATAGTGAATGCTTGAGATTGTTTACTTCTTTGTCACATTCGCTGAAAATATTTTACTGCTAAAATTTGTAGCACAGATCACAGCATAAGTTCTACCTGTTTTTGCTCAAAATGAGTCTGCTGCAATATATGCTCATAAATTCAATACATAGTAGAGCCAAGTGAACCTTTAGTACATATACGCATTTGTACATTTTTCGTAAGTTTGCAACGAAGCATATTACATTTGCATGAACCATATTGTCTATCCAGTCGTGGAATTACCCAGCTTTGTTCTCTGCAGAACGTCACTGAAACAAATTCATTACAATGCCATCCACAAGACAAATTCAGAAGAACAACACTGTTATGTCCACACTACCTTTCTTATATGCAGTGTTCCCATATACATTCTTTTTAGTCATGCATCACAAATCCGTTCACGCTTCTACCACAGTAACCAGAACTGTTTTTTTTTCTTACAACGCAACTGCAGCCTCCAAGGATCTGCTCATATCAGTGTACGCTTGGATGCCTATAACTCTGAACCTACCTCATGTCAGTGGAGAATGTGTCATCACTAAAAGCAAGCTCATAGGCCAAAATCCTCGCAAGGTATGGTTGAAGACATTTTATTTATTGAACATAATTTGTTGATCTATTTCTGTCTTGCCCTGCTCATGAGTCCGTTTTTTTTCTTCTCAGAAAAGTTGACTAAAGAGAGACCATTGATTTCCAAGTTACTAACATCCTTCCGTAAGAAGTTCTACAGTTGCCATAGTGAAAACGCCATGCGCCATTAATATGCCAGGCGGACAAATGGAAGCCTTATACCGAAAAGCAGTGATAGCGTACGGTGTGTTCAACCTGTACAAAATTGGGTGCACAGATTGTTGATTCTTTCTTTATGAATTAGTTTACCGGAAATGTGCAGGCTTCAAAATTCTTGGACAGTGCATGTCATGGGGTGTACATACTGTACTTCTCGCTACATGTCAAACTTTGCATAGAGTATCACATATAAATATGTAACGAATGGACTTGTAGAAGTTCATATTTAGCAGCAGTTCTTATTCACATTGTGTATAGATTGCTGTGAATGTAAGGACTGTTGCAAGGCAGTGGTAGGTACAGCTATAGTAGTGTTGAAACAGTTACTGATACCGTGTGCATGTTGGGAGTTACGCTATCAAAGTACTAAAAAAACTGCGCTAGAACTCGTGCCTTCATTAAGCAAAACATGTCCTGCAGAGGTAGCAATCGCGGAGCCGAACCATGACAGTAAAATACCAAGAAGAATAAGGAAGAATAAGAATGGGTGGATCACATTTGGCAAGCATTCTCAAATCATGACTGATAATCTGTCA
Organism: Rhipicephalus microplus; assembly: GCF_043290135.1. Taxonomy (NCBI): domain Eukaryota; kingdom Metazoa; phylum Arthropoda; class Arachnida; order Ixodida; family Ixodidae; genus Rhipicephalus; species Rhipicephalus microplus. The sequence goes on from NC_134702.1 coordinate 208,395,966, forward strand.
CTAATTCTCAAGAGGAACGTATATAACAGCTGCGCCTTGCTCGTACTTACCTACGGCGACTTACAAAGAGGGTTCAGCTTAAATTGAGGATGACACAGCGAGCGATGGAAAAAAATGATAGGTGTAACGTTAAGACACAAGAAGAGAGCAGATTGGGTCAGGGAGGAAATCGGTGTTAAGGATATCGTTGTTTAAATCAAGAAGAAGAAATAAACATAGGCTGGGCATGTAGCACGCAGGCAGAACAACCGCCGGTCATTAAAGGTAGCTAACTGGATTAACAGAGAAGGAAAACGTATGAAGTGAAGACAGAAGGTTAGGTGGGCCAAGGATATTACAAAAGTTGAACGTATAACGTGGCAGCAGAAAGCACAGGACTAAGTTGATTGGCTGATCATGGGAGAGGCCTTTGTCCTGCAGTGGGTGTAATCAAGCTGATGATACGCCAAAAACAACCACCGACATGCACGCAATCAGTGAGCCCTAATTTTGAAACGTATGCCAATATTTATGCTTCAAAAACATGTTTGTTTACATAACAGAGTTCACGCGATCAAATAAAAGGTAATCAGTAATTTTCATTCGCTTGCATTTATTCCACTGTGACTCCATGACTATCATTCCTATCTTGTACCAGGGCTCCAGTTCAGCATCTGAAATCTCATCTGCTCAGAAATACTGCTGCTAAGTTGTTTTACTCCTCTAGTTAATTTAGTTTGGTTTGTTTTTGCGAAATGTTGTGATCACTCTGGACAGACTTGTGCGAGCAGCAACGAAAACAAGGGGCTCCCAGTTCGAATTAGCTGTTGTGGATGTCAATGTGTTCAAATTGTCGAAAAATTTCCCCCTGTAGAAATACACAGGGCTGTGCGCTTATACTTAACCGAGTTCATATAACGACCTTTTACTATAAGAATATTTGTTCTATGCAAAATACCTGACGCATGACAAGGCATTTTTTAGGGTATGTTAATTTTTAACAGAACATTGACTGAGTGCACTCAGTCGGTATAATCAAAGTTAGCCAGTGTTTGTACATGTTGATAATTCGAATGTATACTAAGAGCTATTTCCTTGATATTGCTGTGAAATATGTAGCCAAAAGGACTAGTTTTGTGTGATACACAAGTTAAAAGTGAGGCAGACAGGAAGCAGTGAAGAACAAAAATGTGATATCAGCTTCTGCCGTTGTTCATTGTTTGAACAGTGTCTTTGATGACCATGCACCATTGGCACAAAAAAAGAAAAAAAACTAATTTATTCATCTGTCAAAGCAAAGCATAAAAACTTTGAAGGTCATTCAAAAAGTAAGGGCCATTTGGTTCCAAGCAAGTAAATATTCATTTGCAGAAGTTTTCATTGGTGGACTTAGTTTAGCAAAAACCTACTTCACTTTTCTATGGAATCACTGGTAACTTCTCAATGTTTCTCGTACCACCGCAGTAGTTTATTTAGTCAATCTGAATGAAAGATCGCCTATTTGTAATTGAACCTGTTGCGAACGGTGTACTTAAATTTCTCACTGTCTTCAAATCATACCCCGAGCCACTGTTTCGAGTTAAAAAAGAGGAAATAATCACTCGGTGTTGGCACAAGACAGCAGGGCGAGCAATTGGAGTGCTCTACCAAAATATTTGATCTTCCCATTGGTTCTGATTGTGGTGCAAGGATGCCCGTCGTCATGTAGGAGGCCGATTTCGGAGGAAAATTTGTGACGTCATCAATGTTTATCGTACTTATTACTGTGGTTAGTGTTTCACAGTCAGCTGTACGTGTGGCTCATATTTTATAAAATTAAACACTAAATATTCCCTTTTTGACTTGGAAAATGGTATCTGTCATTTTCTTACTGGAGTAAGCAAACTGCTTGGATTTTTTTTAGGTTTTTGTGAAAAGAAGTGGTGGCACCACTGTGTGTTATCTGCAATTGCGTATACTATGAGGCGTCGTCACCTGTGCAACAGTGCGCGAAAACCAATCATCCCTATTTTATAGGTAGCAGTCCAAAAACGCTCATCCACTTGATGTCATTTAGTGTTATAGTTGGTCGGTAAGCATTTTGAGAACCTAGCTTTGCGATATCTAGGCATATCGGCTACAATTGTGCAAATTTTAGTGTGGCCAACAAGAGAACTTTGTCTTACAGACAAGTAAGTGTTAGTCCTCAATCTATCGCAATATCTTGTCCACTTGAACAGTTTGGTTGATCTGGATGCTTGGCGTGGTGCTCCACTCTTTTTCGTACGCATTTGTGCAGCCATTTCGGAAGTCTCAACAATGCGTTTCGACACTTGTGTCACTCCTCACAGTTGGTCCATGAACTGTGCACAACTTCTCATAAATTGGAAGAGCTAGTGATTCTTTTGCATGCAAAAATGTAAATACAGTGTGCACCCCACAACCGGCGGGAGCAACAATAGTCGCCAACATTGGTGTCTGCGTTCCCCGTCGAGCAGATGACTACTGAGCCAGAACAATCACTTTAGTACTCTCGCAGAGAAGTGGCAGATTGTGCTGTGGACATCTCTCTTCAGTCTGGTATGCAAACACTTAAAGAATAAGAAATGGCCCTTACTTTGTGAGTACACATCATAGAAAATTTCATTATGCAGATTTGTCTGCATAATGCAGTAAAAATAAATGGCAGAAGGAAGGACAAAGGGTCAACGTCTTTGTGATTTAAAGTGGTTAATAGATACGGTAGCCTGTAGGACAATGTTCATCCTAAACGCTTCTAGGAACAGGTAAAATCCACATTTAATTCATCGAGCCTAGTGAGACAAACACTTCGGTGTACGTTTATCTTAGAAAGATCAATTATGGTACTACAACCATGTTTAACGGATGCTTTACGACATGTCGATTATAAATACGAGGTTTATTGAAATGATATTCTGGCTCCCGCAGCGCGGGCGCATGGATTCAAACCTCTGGTCTTGGAGTATAATCGATAAAGAACCCCGGGTGGTCGAAATTTCCGGAGCCCTCCACTACGGCGTCTCTCATAATCATATGGTGATTTTGAGACGTTAAACTAAACATATCAAGGCCTTTTCAAGAATGGTTTTCGCAGATGAGACTTCAAAGAGGTTAGGTGCCATGTACTGCCCTACACTTGCTGGATCAAAATGATTTTACCGAAAACGGGTCACCACTTCACAGCGTGGGAGCAATTTTTGTGGACAGTGGCGCGTGCTGTCTCGTTTGTCTCCTCCGCAAGGTTACCCACGCTGGTGCATGCAGCGCCCCAAGCGGCATCGGCGTGCTTTGGGGACTGGTTTCGGCGGCCGCTTTTCACACCTCCCCATTATAGCCACCCTACTATAGTGCTACTGCAGTGTACTAAAATATTCTAGTACATTATAGTGATACCTCGCGGTCACCACCAGATCACGCCACAGCTGACCACTTCTCCACAGCAAAGAGTGACAGCGGGCTCAGCTGCTCCGCAAACTTTTTGTGTGCTAGGCGGACATATCAGTCATGCCTTGTCACCTGCATTGGTGTCGTCGCCGTAAAAAGTGTCGAATCGGGTTCAATACGATAGTTGGGAGCTTGGAATATCCGCAATTTGCGACGTCGCGATTTATTTTTGCTTCGGTCGACTTTTTGCAGAGCAGTGATTCCGAAGTGGATGCCATTTCAAGCAGCACTGCAGAGGTGCCCGAGAATGCAGGCTTCAGCCATGTTCGCTCGTGTGTCTCAGTTAGCTATATATGTGTGTTTTGGCGGGTAAAGCATTCAGGTATACTCAGAGGGGTCAATGCAATATAGCTATTTTGAATAATATCATCAGAGAAATAAAGTACGTTTTCTGCTACCAGGTTCTTTTTTGCGCCTCCAGATGGCCCCGCCTATCTCTCGTTGCTAACACGGTATTACCGCTTTAACGAGGACGCAAAGACTACAGATGAACTAAAATTACACGATACCTGCGTGTTACTTGTTAGCAATGATATCTGGCTATACGCTGTTCCACTTTTGATAGCTTGTGGTCGTGTTGGCGCGCAACACATACGTGATATGAAAAGACACCCTCATTGCGCTTTTTCTGTGCTTCGAACGAGACGACTGCAACTCACGATTCCCCAACATGCTGACCGACAAGCACACGTTTAGTCATGCTGTTTTCTTTCGCCGTTATTTCGACTCATTCAATCCGGTGCGACGAAGAACAGACGCGACGAGAGAGTGCATTCCTGTGCTTCGGCGCCAGTCGGCGCCACGATAAGAACACTCGGATTGTACTCGTCATCGCTACTATCGTATCGTCAATCAGAAAGTTATTTGTGGAACGTATCACACCAAACACGTAGCACTAATGTCGATGTCGCAGGGTGGTGTAATGTTCATTTTTTTTCTCCTTTGCTTTCCTGCGCTGTTTGACATCAAATTAAAGTAAGTCCCACGTGACGGATGCTGTTCAAAGTCGGCCAAGAAGACCTATGCATACCAAACGATCGGGCGATGGGCACATCTCGAATTTGATGTCAGTGCTCCTTTAAAACACGGCTACGTACCATTTCTGGAACTCAACACGAATACTAAACGCGCACATTTGTTTTTGGATGGATGGATGGACGGATGGATGTGGCTCTACCCTTTAGAGATGGCGGTGGCTAACGCCACCTAGCCCTACTACTTAGTTAACTAACCACTAGATTTACCTTTGTTTTCCCTTTAAATAGTGAAGTTGAGAACTGGTTCTTTCAAAAAAATTTAATTTTCATTTTTTCTTTTTTTTTTAAATTTTTGTTTGGCTACTTCTGGCGCCGTCACTCGATGGTAGAATGGATCAGGCGCGCTTTCTGATCGCCTGAGTGTACAGTAGAGGGCAGCACCACCGCGTTTTCAACAGGACACTTCGAAACGTTCTACGCGTATGCAGAGGCGCACGAAATTTAATGTTTTCACTAGAATAAAACAGATATTGTCGTAGAGTCACTAAGAGAACTGCTTCCGTTGTTGCAACAAACTCAACCACATGTGTTTGTTTGGATCGAATAAACGTACAGGGTTGAATTTCAGCAAGTAATTATGTCGAAACTTGACTTTCTGGTGTGGTCAGACACAGTCCCATGTGCCGGCATGGCCTCCTACAACAAGACATTCGTTGATCGAATTCTTGAGCACAGTCGTTATGAGTTAAGTGTGACTCTGGGACAAAGCGTTTCGGCGCCGCGTCTCCTTCCTATCTGACAACGGCATCGTCTATGATGGCCTTTGAGCATAATTTTGACAGACGCTGCAAATTCGGAATACGTATACACGCACTCTTTCCGTGGTTTTTAGTTCAGACACCTGGTTACAACCAGCACCGGAGGAAAATCGCTAACAGTGCGGCGCGAAGAATGGATGCTGTCCAACACCTGCAGTACGCCACGGTTAGGAGCGAGGCCCATGAAAATGCGCACACCGCCGCTGGACCGCCTGAACGGCGCCGCACCGCACTACATCAATAATATCAAAAATGCCGCCATTGTGTCCAGTGAATATGGTCGCTGTGACGTAATTTCTGCGACATTTTTTACGCCCTGCGCTCGCTGGGCATGCCCTCTCCTACCTTTGCTTCCTCCGTGGAGTCGCGCCTTCTGCTTCGCATTCATATGTAAACAATAGAGAAGAATTTGCCCCGTCACTATGACCGACTTCCGGTTTCATCGCGGCTTCACAACGAGTGACGTCAGGACCTCTCTTTCCTCAATGTACTAGGAGAGGGCAGTGGGCTTACTCCGCTGCTACTTTGACGCATCATATAGGAGAGATGGCGCCACAGACATCGTTAATGGAAGCTTCACCTGCAGAAGCTGCTCGCCGATGGCCGCTCGTAAAAGTTTGAACGTGTATTTATTCGATATTAGTAATAAACGTGCATGCTTTGACTGCCCTAGGATTTTATTAAGAGCTTCTGGTGCTCTCGCTTCTCAGTGTTTCCTTTTCATTTTGCGATACAGCTTCCCGAAAACTAGTCCGATGCTAGCTGGCGCAGTCTGTCCATTCTCCTTTCTAGTGCGACGCAGTTAACGCTTTTTGTGTGTGTGTGGGTTTCGGAGGGTGTATGCTTGAGTTAGTTGAGTATTCCTGATAAGCACTACATTTGTTCAGGCCACATCGTGTTTCCTCGAATATAACGCCTCGTCGAAAAGGATGATGTATCCCACAAATAATATGGTTTGGTACAGTGACCAAACGTACGGTTCATGCTGTGTAGACCAAACCTAAAAAGAATTCGTAACACGACTATGCCCGCCCTTTCACGACATAATTAGAAAACAGTGCACGTTCACTTTTTAGAAAAGCTTTAACATGTAGGCGTGCTGGCTGGGTTTGCGCCTTTATTATAAATTGAAATTGTAGAGCTCAAATAATTTTCGTTCTGCTTCAGTTGTAGACCACGGCACAACAGTTTTCTGGGGGTTATGATAATCATAAATATGCAGATACACGTATGTTAGACATATGTAGAGTGACATAGTGAAAAACTAAATAAATATACACACGAAGCTACTGCTCCTGACACGAAGCTCTTATTTGCATGAACTGAAGTACACCATCTAGCCACTGATTTACACACCCTATTCACTACATGTGTGACGGCTCATCTTCAGCTGCTTGACCCTCTGCCGCATCCCCGCCTTGTCAGTGTTCAGTCCTTTCACATTGTATGAAGACGTGAGACAACGTAAAAAGTAATTATTTTCGCTGTGAGGGTAGCTGCGTGCACAGTGCAACCAACTTCAATTGAGAGTCTGCGCTGAACAATTGCCAGCATGTTGATAATGCTGTCAGTGCAGCTTACTCTGGCAAAAACATTCTGTGAAAATATTCTCGAGCTTTTTATAAAGCTGTACAGCTGACTTGAAGGATGAAGGAGGCCTCCTTGGCCACAAAAGTTGGTCAGCCGAACAAATTAAAAACAGCCTTGGTGTTGATAATGGGTGAGGTACGCGCACTTTTTTTTCCATCGATAATATGCACATGGTCCTTAAGCTAAAGACGCGGTTGCAAGTGGAGTTCGCAAACTGCGTTGGTGTCTTCTAGAAGCTTGTCTGCTCTGTGCTGGTTCTTCTCGCATTCTTTCGGCCTCTTTTCATCCTTCAGGACGCCAAACAATGACAAGTCCTGCTTACTCATCACGAACACGTTGCCTGTTAGACACTCAAGCGCCTAACAGTGGTTTTGCCGTTGTCGCGGCATCGTTACAGTCTGCCCGAAACAAATCTTCCCCCCACACAACCCTGGGGGGAGGCGGTGCCGGGACAGACGTAGGATGATGATGGGTTGATGAGTTAAGTGTGACTCTGGGACAAAGCGTTTCGGCGCCGCGTCTCCTTCCTATTTGACAACGGCACCGTGGGGAGGGACACTCCAATGAGCCTATAGGCCGATTTTTGTGAGGTCTTACCCGCTTGGGTGAGGCCTAATGTCAAAATCTAAAATCAGATTCATGGATCTTGTTCTGTTCGCTGCCGTCGTTATTAGCGGTTTCATTTTACGTGTACTGGATGCTCCGAGATTTTCGCTCTGTGACTGGAGCGGCGAATACTGCCACCGTTCTTTATGGCAGGCACGAATGTAATGTAATGATCTGAGCATTGATATTGTTACGTAAAAGTCACACGAGGCGTGTCTATTTAAAATCTATATTCAAACAGATGCGTATGGCGTCGACTAAGATGGAAGGCAGCACGCACAACCGACAGACCACTTCCTCGTTGTCGTCTTCTGACCACCGATATGTCAGCTACGTAGCATTACCCCCCCCCCCGGCGGTAAAAGCGCCGTCTCGGTGCACATTAAGTGCGGTCTTCAGTAGGCAGGTGGTAAGGTTTTAGCCTGCTGACGTGCCCATCACTGGGTTTGGTTGCAGACAGGCTTGTGGTCTCAGATGCAGGAATGATCTCATAGGTGATGTCGGTTACCTGGCGGATGATACGGTAAGGACCCATGTAGCGAGACAACAACTTCTCTGATAAGCCAACTCGACGAACTGGGCACCACAGGAGAACAAGAGAACCGGGTGAGAAGTGAACGTCAGCATGCCGGCTGTCGTAGATGGCTTTCTGGGTGGCTTGCGAAGCCGAAAGTCTAGAGCGGGCAATCCGACGTGCGTGGTCGGCACGAGCAATAGTGTCGCGTGCATATTCGGTTGACGGCGTTGTAGTGGTTGGAAGTAGGGTGTCGAGTGGTAACTTCGGATCACGGCCATAAAGCAAATAAAAGGATGAATAACCAGTAGCTACCTCACGTGACCTTCGCGTGCATGCGAAGGTCACGTGAGGTAGCGCCAGGTCCCAATCATGGTGGTCGGAGGACACATACATCGCGAGCATGTCCGTTAGAGTCCGATTTAGCCGTTCGGTAAGACCATTTGTTTGGGGATGGTAGGAAGTGGTCAGCTTGTGGTGCGTCGAGGAAGAGCGCGGAAGATCGTCGATTACACGGGACGAAAATGCGCGGCCGCGATCCGTGAGTAGTTGGCGAGGAGCGCCATGGTGTAGGATGACATCGTTGAGCAAAAAGTCCGCAACGTCAGTAGCGGTGCTGGTGGGGAGCACTCGAGTGATAGCATACCTAGTAGCGTAGTCTATAGCAACGGCGACCCACTTGTTGCCCGATTTCGACTCGGGAAAATGACCGAGAAGATCTATACCAACACGGCAGAAAGGTTCGGTTGGAATGGAGATCGGTTGAAGAAGTCCATCCGGGGGCGCAGTAGGTCGCTTCCTACGTTGGCATTTATCACAGGAGGACACGTAACGGCGAACGAACCGGGCGAGACCACGCCAAAAGAAGCGGCGACGCACGCGGTCGTACGTCCGAGACACACCCAGATGACCAGCAGTTGGTTCATCGTGAAGTTCGTGCAGCACGGTTGAACGCAAATTTTTCGGCACGACAAGAAAGAGCTCAGGGCCATCTGGCTGAAGGCTACGACCGTACAGCGTGCCGGTCAGGAGGACGTACTTGCGAAGTGACGTGTCGTTCGGAGCAGATTCGAGACGGTCAATAAGTTGTCGCAGAGAAGCATCACGACGTTGTTCATCACCAATCTGAAGAAACTGGGACATTGACATGACGCTGAGGCTAGGCTCGATGTCTGGTTCGTCGGGCTGATCAACAGGGTAGCGGGATAAGCAATCGGCGTCCAGATGGAGACGTCCAGACTTATAAGCAACTGAGTAGGAATACTCCTGAAGGCGTAATGCCCAACGACCAAGTCGTCCAGTGGGGTCCTTCAGAGAAGAAAGCCAACGCAGCGCGTGATGATCTGTGATGACACAGAAAGGCGGCCATACAAGTAAGAACGGAATTTCGAAACCACCCAAACAAGAGCGAGACATTCCCGTTCTGTTATATAATAATTACGTTCAAACTTAGAAAGCAGACGGCTTGCGTACGCAATTACACGGTCGTTGCCCCACTGAATTTACGCCAAATTTGCACCAATTCTGTGACCACTCGCATCTGTTCGCACTTCTGTAGGAGCATCAGGGTCGAAATGTGCAAGAATAGGTGGTGTCGTTAGAGCGGTGATTAGCTGAGAGAAGGCGTCAGCTTGAGAAGGGCCCCAAGAAAATGGGACGTCTTGTTTGAGAAGGTCGGTGAGTGGCCGTGCGAGTGCCGCAAAGTTTTTCACGAACCGGCGAAAGTAGGAGCAGAGACCCACAAAACTGCGAACATGATGGACAGAGCGTGGGACTGGGGAGTTTGTTACAGCGCGTACTTTCGCCGGGTCTGGTCGTACGTCGGCAGCGTCAACAAGGTGACCTAATACGATAATCTGACGAAGACCGCAGTGGCACTTGGAGGAATCGAGCTGCAGGCCGGCCCGTCGAAATATGGATAGAATGGTCGAAAGGCGTTCAAGGTGGGTTGCAAAGGTAGGTGAGAAAGTGATCACGTCGTCCAGGTAACACAAACATGTCGACCATTTAAATCCTGTAGAAGCGTGTCCATCAGTCTCTCGAAGGTCGCTGGCGCGTTGCAGAGCCCGAATGGCATGACCTTGAATTGGTAAAAACCATCAGGGGTAACGAAGGCGGTCTTTTCTCGGTCCATGTCATCTACAGCAATTTGCCAGTAGCCAGATCGGAGGTCGAGAGATGAAAAGAAGGTGGCGCCATGGAGGCAATTAAAGGCATCGTCAATGCGTGGTAGAGGATACACGTCTTTTTTGGTAATTTTGTGAAGGTGGCGATAATCAACGCGGGAACGCCATGAGCCGTCTTTCTTTTTTACTAATACCACGAGAGATGCCCAAGGGCTCGTTGATGGTTCGACTACGTTTTTCGTAAGCATTTTGGCCACTTCTTTCTGAATCACTTCTCGCTCGAACGCTGACACGCGGTACGGCCGACGGCGAATGGGCGCTGATTCGGTGAGTGACAATTTCAGTCTGGCCCAAGGAACGATTGTCGGTGTCGAAAATATCTCTGTATGAGGCCAAAACTTGGCAGAGAGCGTCGGCTTGGTGAGGCGACAGCTCCGATCCAATCATGTAACGAAAAATACCATCGTCTGAGCTGGGTGACCGTGAGACTGCGCTTCGATCAAGAGCAGATACAGCGACAACACTGACATCGTCCTCTGTTATGGCAGTTAACTTGGCTAGAGACATCTGGCAGGGCAACACTTGAGGGGTGAAACCAAAGTTAAGGAGCGGAAGTAACACACAGTTATCCGCTATGGTCGCGATGGTATAGGGCATAGTAACAGTGCGCGTCAGCCGAACGTCAGTAATTGGCGTAACGATATAATCACCGTCAGGAACGGGAGGGGTCGATGACAAAGACACGTACGTGACGGCTCGAGGTGGCAGGCGAACGAAAGTGGTTGGGCTCAAGCGGCTGGTGGGCTTTGCAGAGTAGTCGGCAAAGATTGGTAGATCAAGGCTGAGGGTACCAGACGAACAATCAATGAAGGCCGAGTGTGCCGAAAGAATATCAAGGCCAAGTATGAGGTCATGAGGGCAGCAGGCTAGCACGGCAAAAAGGACCACGGCGTGACGACTGGCAATGCTGACACGAGCAGTGCACATTCCGATTACTGGTACAGTACCGCCACCGGAAACACGTATTGCCTGCGTCGTAGATGGTGTCGTAATCTTTTGTAAGCGGCAGCGTAGAGAAGCGCTCATAATAAACAGGTGCGCACCTGTGTCAATGAGGGCGGTCACAGGAACATGGTCGATTTCTACTTCAAGCAGGCTATGGTGCGTGGGAAGCGTCAGTAGAGGATTTTCGGCCGTCATTGGTATTTCAGCTTCACCTCTATAAGCTGCAATATCTAGTTTTCCTGCTGCGGTCGTCCAGAGAGGCTCGGCGAGGAAAAGCGCCGAGGTGGCGGAGAGCGGGATTGGCGACGTAGTGGCGACGGGGAGCGAGAGCTGCGGCGACCGGACGAAGGGGCGTCAGGGTAGCGGCGACCGGGCAAAGGGGCGTCAGTGGAAAGCTCGTAAGATGACGACGAATAGAAATTGAAGGGTACGGTGAGTGAACGTCGAGGGGTCGTCAGTTGCATGAGCGCCGAGGTAGAGAAAGTCTGACGTGGTTGGTTTGACCAATGGCGGCGGCAATAGCGAGAAACGTGCCCAGGCTGGTAGCAGGAAGAACAAATAGGCCGGTTGTCGGGTGTTCGCCATTCCGAAGGGTTACGAAGGGCATTGTTGGAGGTGAACGGCGAGCGTGTCCTCGGGAGTAGGACGGTACTTCAGGGTGAGTCAAAGGACATGCTGATGGAAGGCCGAGGTTCGCAAGCTCCTGCCTCACCACAGCTTGTATTAACGCCACTGATGGCTGTTGTTGGTCAGAGGCGAGCGTTGCGAAAACAGGTGGCTGAAGAGGAGCCAGACAGGCGGATTCAATTTCCCGACGAACAATGCGTGTGACGTTGTCATACGTGGGGGACTGGTGGGAGGCTTCCCACGTTGAGGTTGCGGCTGTGTTGGGCAGCCGGGTGAATCACTGAGTAATACGGCGGCTCTTGGCTTCTTCGAACCGCCGGCACTCTTTAATGATGGCGTCGACGGTGGCAACGTTGCTGTAAACTAAAAGATTAAATGCGTCGTCTGCTGTGCTTTTCAGCACATGGGCCACTTTCTCAGACTCACTCATGTGCTCGTCAATTTGGCAGCATAGTGCGATGACGTCGTGAATGTACGCGACGTACGACTCCGTCGACGTCTGTGCACCAGCCGCCAGTTGATTCCGTGCTGCGATCTGCCACCCAACGGTGTCGCCAAAAAGGTCGCGGATCTTCTCTTTAAAGGAGTCCCAGCTCGTAATCTCCGTTTCGTGCGTCTCAAACCACACTCTCAGTGGGCCATCGAGGTAAAAAAGCACACTGGCAAGCATAAGATTCGGCTCCCACCTATAGCTTGCGCTGACCCGTTCGTACCGGTTGATCCATTCGTCGACGTCAATGCCATCCTGACCGGAAAATACACCGGGATCACGAGCAGGAAATAGAATTACGTATGTAGAAGTCATGGTAGGGGCAGGTTGTGAAGACGATGGTTGTTCAACCTGTGACATGGTTGCACCTATGATGATGCGGCCGTTGCGGAGCTTCGTGATGAAGACGGGGAAGAACCCAGCACTTCCACCACAAAGATGTTACGTAAAAATGACAAGAGTCGTGTCTATTTAAAATCTATATTCAAACTGATACGTATGGCGTCGACTAACATGGAAGACAGCACGCACAACCGACAGACCACTTCCTCGTTGTCGTCTTTTGACCACCGATATGTCAGCTACGTAGCAATATCATTAAGTTTTCATGTATTGCAGCGCTTTTTTCGGCGTACAAGAACACTTTCCGATCTAAATTTATTTCAAAATGCACATCATCAACCATTATTACCAAAAAAAACATACGTCGACCCAATTTCAAAGGGTCCCGACCAAACATCGCTTCCGCCGCTGTGATTAGAGCAAAAATTTTAAACATGTTGGTAACCTGGCTTTTTTCAAACATGTTGGTAATACGGGCCATGACCGAAGCGTACCCCATGCGCTGCGATAGCCCACCTTGCCAGGGTACGTTTACTTTGTGCGTTGTGACCAAAGTTGCTTCGCCGAAGGGTAGTCCCTTTGTCGGGCCTCCCTGGCTTGTACGCCGGGAGGCAGGCCGCGTCTGTTTGGCGCCTGGCGCCGAACGGTGGCCCCCTTGCCAGGGCATGGCCGTCTGCCCGAAACAAAACGTACCCCCACACGACCCTGGTGGGCAGGCAGTGCCGGGACAGACGTAGGGTGATGGTGGGTTGATGAGTTAAGTGCGACTCTGGGACAAAGCGCTTCGGCGCCGCGTCTCCTTGCTATCTGACAACAACACTAAAGATTACCGTGGGGAGGACACTCCAATGAGCCTATAGGCCAATTATGGGAGGCCTTACCCGTTTGGTTGAGGCCTATTGTCAAAATCCAAAATCAGAGATACGATAACTCTTCTACCTCTCATTGGTAGGCCCCCCGGTTTGTTAAGCTTACACAAACCTGGTAGCTTAGCCCAGCTGCCATGTGGACAAGCCACGATGCTAGCACCCTCGCGGGTTCGCCCGATGACGTTCTCTGGTCGTGTATCCGAAAGGTACGACCAACTTCGAACTCGCTGAGGCGTTCCTAGAACGCTTTAGCAATAATGACTTGAAATCCGTCCAGGATTTCGGAAGCAGTAACTTTTAGGTTACATTTAAGAGTAAGGTCACTGGCTTCCCAGTATGCATTCCTTGTGGTCAGTTTCCTCGGCTTTAAGCGACCATTGCCTCCTTATTTTAAGGCTCGCCGGCACAGACATCGCAGCTCAGGTAAGCGGCCGTGGCGCCTCAACGCCCGGCTTTTAAAAGACCAAGAAATACTCGTAGACGTGGTGCGTTTAATACAGCGCAAGGTACATAAAACACCAGAGCTAGACGGTGACAAGTGGGACGAAGTCAAGGCCGGCGCCACGGAATGCTTTCGGTCGTGGGGCAAGCGCCGAGCGCGAGAGGAGCGCGTGGAGATCAGAATAATCTCTGTTGTGATCCTCCCGTTGTCTCGGCCGGAGTCCACCGGCCCGGGCATTGCGTCCGCGTTGTCTACGCTTCCTAAAGAGCTGAGAATAGCGCTCCAGCGACGCTGGGATGGCCTCAAGGCTGTCACCCGCGCTGAGAGATGGGAAATTGAGGAATGGAGTTGTCGAACTATTTTGCGGCGACACTTAGATAGGACACACACGCCTCTGGCGTCCCTCGTTGATTTAGAGACGGGTAGCTTAGTGGAAACGCCGGACGGGGTACTTGAGGTGGCAAAGCAGTTCTACGAAAACCTTTACGCTGAGCCAACTCCGCCCTCGGCTGACTTTCCGTTGGTAAAAAGTAACAGGTATTCGAGCTCTGAGACTCCGCCATCGTGGAGGGGGAGCTCTACGCGGCCTTAGTGAATATAGAGCGTAATCGTAGCCCGGGCACCAACGGTTTGACGGTGGAATTTTACGTCATACTGTGGGAAGTGCTCGGGAAGCCTTTCACCACTCTGGTGAACAGGCTTCTGCGTGAAGGGACGCTGTCAATGACTCAGAGAAAGAGACTGATTACTCTCCTTTGTAAGGACGAGTCGAGACGCACCGACCTTCGGGCGTGGCGCCCCATCACACTACTAAACTGCGACTACAAGTTCATAGCCAAATTCCTGTCTGTTAGGCTCACTCCAGTACTCAGTACTGTTTTGGGACCATACCAGGCATGCTGTGTTAAAGGACGATCCTGCCAATTACACGGCTTTGCGATTAGAGACTTGATTGAATGGGCGAATGCACGGGACGTCCCGGGTATTCCATGCTCATTCGATCAGGAGAAGGCGTTCGACAGAATAAGCAATCACTTCATCTTCCAAGTTTTAAACGAGGCAGGATTTAGTGACAGGTTCGTTAGCATGATTAGAGCTCTGTATTCTCGGCTGACGTCTGCTGTCATCATACAGGATCGCGTCTCGGGGTAGTTCGACGTCTGCAGGGGGGTCAGGCAGGGTAACCCGCTCATGTCTGTACTGTACGTGCTCGCGTTCGAACCGCTTCTGCAGCGACTGTCTGGCGACAGCCGATTTTGTAATTTCCCCCTTCCACCGGGTGCCCCTCCCGTCGCGCTGTTTGCCTTCGCGGACGACTTGTCTATCGTCGTCCGAGACGAGGCAACCATTTGCACAGTCTTGGAAGTTTTAGACGAGTGCTGTGAGGTGTTATGCCTGCGAGTCCACAGCGAACGTCCATGCCTCTGAAAAAGGCAATCTGTGTCAAGGCCAGCAGGCGAGGCCGCCTGGCGCGATGAACAACGCAACGGAGTCATCACTCGACGGTGGCTTTCTGCCGCGCACGCACAGTGAGTCACCTCAGTCAACGAGCCCGTTGAAGCAATCGGCGCCTTCCTGTCTGGCGAGTCTGACGCAATGCGTGGCGACGTCACTCGTCCTTGGGTGCAGCGCAATGGCTCCAGATTTGATGAGAATGACGCGGGCCAGCGGCGACCCCATTGGAGGCTTCTGACTTCACGACCAGCGGTGCTTCTGGTTGGACATTTGGTTACTCAAAGAATCCACCCGGTGCATATAAAAGAAGCCCTGCGGCACGTCGCGAGCAGTAGACCTATGTGTTACAGAGGAGAGCTCGGCTCTTCGGGTCTCTAAGCTGTCGGCACCAGTGCCGAATTTGTAACGCCTCTCTACATATGCTGTACATAAACCTTGTTTAACTCACCGTGGTCTCGTCCGCTCGTCTATCAGCTCTGCGCAGAAGCAGTCGCGAGCTGAGAAACCTGCGCTACCAAACGGCTGGTGACCTTGTCGGCGGAGATCGGAGCTGTGGCACCTTCGGGACCGTGTTGGCGTCGCCGTCCTTCGCAACAGTGGTTGGCAGCTGCGGGATCAGCCGGCGTCAGTGACATCGATGCGGTGAGTGCCTGATGTTTTCCCCTCAGTTCACCAGACTAATCTAGCTCAGGTTATAGTAGTTTAGAGAAAGGCTGTGTGAAGTATTAGAGTGAGTTTTGATCGTTTCAAGCAAAGTCGAAGTGCTTTGAAACCAAAGTTAATGCGGAGGGGGTAAACACGGGAGTGCTAAAAATTGCTTGCGCGTCTTTCTAGTAGGCTTATAGGGGGTACGGCAAGTGGATTCCTAACAGGGGCAAACAACAAGAGGGTAGTGTGAACGATGGAGAACCTTAAAGTGAAGGGACTCATCGAAATTAGTGAGGAACTCGGCATTACTTTGGGCCGTGCGAAACGAAAGCAAGCGATCAATGAGATCATGAAGGGTGAAGGAGTGTCGGCTAAAGAAGTCGATGAGGCCTGGGTTGATATCAAATAGAGCGGTTGACTGGGCTAGTTGGTATGGCATACTTGGGTTTTCAAAGCACGCCGCGAGGAGGCTGAAAGGCGAGAAGTTCGCGAACGTGAAGAAGCTGAAAGGCGAGAACGCCGCGAGTGCGAGGAGGCCGAGAGAGAGGAGCGCCTTGAGTTGAAACGAATAGAATTGCCAATACTACAATGTTCGCAGGTGCCTAGCGTAGCTTTTGCAACAGTTCAGATCAGCGGCCAGAGAATTCGCGACCAATTGCCACCGTTCGTAGTAGGCGAGGACATGGCGAATTATCTCGCCAAGTTTGAACACGTCTGTGAGCGAAATGCTTTAGAGCGGTCTATTTGGGCGCGGAACCTGTTAGCTCTTCTTCCCGGCGAAGTGTCCGACGCAATAACTTGCTTGTCGAGGGAAGCGTTTGAGAGCTATGACGAGGTTAAAGAAGTGTTCTTGCGACGTTATAAGTTGTCACCCTATGCTTTCAGGCAAAGGTTCCGGTATACTAAAAAGGGGAATGAGTCACACGTTGACTTCGCGTTTCGTCTTTAAGCCGATTTAATTGAATGGCTCAAGGGCGAAGGTGTTTATGACGATCGCGATAAAGTGGCAGAATTAATGCATTGGAGCAATTCTACCGCTGCATCGAGGAGGATGTCAAGCTTTGGCTGCAGGGCAAACTTGGTGAAGTACAGCTAAACAAGGCAACAGAGGTAGCTGAGGAGTATTATACTCGCCGAAATTTGCATAGCATGGCAGTGCGCGTTGAAAAGAATGAAAGGAAAGAGGGCTTTTCAAACAAACCTGATCAACGAAAACCCGCTCCGCACCGTAATTTCAAGAAGGACCCGTCTCTTACGAAGGACACTGTAGGGGAAGGGCAAACGGAAGCGGAGAAATCGAGCGAGGTTCCTAAACAACGCACTGATACCACACGGGCGTTTGAATCACGGAAGCCGCTAATCTGCTACAACTGCAAAAAGGAAGGGCACATCGCGATAAACTGTAAGCAAAAGTTTGCTTTTGCAACAATTCGAGATTCGGAAAAGAACATGCGGTTGTTAGAGCCGTATCTCCAAGAAATTAGTGCGAATGGGAAAACGTGTCGAGCACTTCGAGACTCAGCGGCAACCATGGACGTTGTTCATCCTTCATTGGTGTCTCCGGATGACTTTACAGGAGAATGCGCGTGGATCAGGCAAGTCGCCGAAGAGCAGAATGCTTCCTACCAATCGCTACGATTGTCATTGAAGGCCCGTTCGGTAAGCTTCGCACCGAAGCGGCTGTATCTGCTACGCTTCCCAATCGTTTTTCTTATCTTTTCTCTAACAACTCAGACCAGCTTCTCAAAGAGCAGGGTAAATCGTTCTTCTCCAACCTAGCGTACATGGCCCTCACGCGATCGCAAGCGCGGAAGCTTTCGCGGGAGCTTGATCTTGTTCAATGTGGTGAAACAAGTTCAAAAGTAGCAGATGTGTGTCACCTTGGCGGCGTGTCGACGGAACCTCAAACACGAAATTCTCCGTGTGAGTCACTTGAGCAGTCACTCGAGCGGCCCGTCGCCGAAGCGACTGGCGCGGTTTCCGTAGCAGGGGGAGACGACATGGTGCCATTTAGTCAGAGCGAGAGGGGTGCAACGCTCTCGCCTGTAGCGGAAAGTTGGAGTGAGCTGTCGAGGGATGAATTATCGTCGCCAACTATTGTAACTGGCGCATGAAAACGCGTGGGCAGGGCATCTCGGGATAAAAAAGACCAAGGCTAGAGTTTCCCTCTAGTTTTATTGGCCGAAATGCTGGAAGGATGTCGAACACTTTGTAACTACACAGACTTCTGGAGCCACCTTCATCTATGTTCATTCCCCTGAGCTTATCATACATCCTATGTGACATCAGTGCGTAATCTATCGTCGACTGCTTCCTTTCTACCTCCCATGTTATTTGCCCTTCACACTTCTCGGTACTGTTGCATATGATAAAATCATGTCTTTCATATATATCCATGGTCATTTTGCCTGTTGGGTCAGTATACCCATCTATATCTTCTATGTGTGCATTCATATCTCCTAGTATAATAATCTCGCACTCTCCTCCTAACTCCTCAATGTCCTTCGACATACACTTTATCATTGCCTGGTTTTCCTCTCTGGCCTTTGCTCCCGTCCACACGTACACCAAACCAAGTAGTTTCATTTACCCTGCCACTTTCCATTTATCCATAAATGTTCTTTGCACTTCTGCTTGACCCTTTGCCAGTCTGTACTTTTATGAATGAATGCCCCAACACCACCCCCTCTTTCTTCTGCCTTCTGTTCTATTACAATATTCCCACGCGTAGTGCGGATTGTTAGGAGGTTCTTCTATGTCCCTAAGATGTGTTTCTACGAAACCGTATACCATCGGCCTCCCCTCTCTTAGCTGCTCGTCTATCTCTTCCCACTTCATCATGTTCCTGCCACCTTGCATGTTAATATACCCATGTCTGAATTGGCTCAGCGCTCGTGGCACGTCTACTTCTGCCCCGGACTCTACCTATCTTAGATACTGGTGCCACTTTGGAATCGTATCTGTCCATACCACATGTCAAAGAGTCTCCCTGGTTGTCAGAGTCTCCCTGGTTGTGGACAGGCTACGATGGTAACCCCCTCGCGGGTTCGTCTGATGACGTTTTCTGGTCGTGTACCGAAAGGTACGACTAACCTGGAACTCGCTAAGGCGTTGCAGAACACTTTAGCGAGAATGACTTGAAATCCATCCAGGATTAAGGAGGCAGTAACTTTGAGGTTACTTTTAAAAGTAAGGTCGCGGTCGATCGCTTCTTAGCTGATTCCGTGACCATTAACGTCAAAGGATCCGATATTCACTTCGAATATCGAGGGCTGTGGACAATCTCTGTCCGCGTGTTTGAGTATCCTGCCGACGCCAGCGACCACGTGCTCAGCCGAGCACTCGAGGTCTATGGCAAAGTGCAGAGTATCTCGACCGATAACCTGACCAGTCTCCGGATTACAACCGGAAACCGACGTGCCCGCATGAAACTTCGTTCTCCCGAGCCCAACATCACTGATGTCGAAGGGCACGTGGTTCGGTGCAAGTACGACGGCGTCGTGCGCTTGTGTCACAAGTACAGGCAACCGGGTCCCCGAGCTACCGAGCATGCAGTGCGGGCATCCCACCTGCGACGCACCTTTAAAGCGCTGCGGTGGGGATCACCCTCCACACCTCTGCAAGAAGGGGCTGTACTCGGAGGCAACAACACGGTCCAGTGTGCCGCAGGTCGAGCCTCCAACCGTGGTCAGTGCAGAGGTTCAGGGCGCGCCAGCGCCTATGATTTCGGACAAAGGGGAGCAGGGCGAAACCATTCAGGTGGCACCGGGAGAAGCCGAGGTGCAAAAAAGCGGAGACAAGGAGCCAAGACCAGTCGAGGCCCCTCCCACCGCTTCGCAAAAGCCGGCGCTCAGCGCCGACACACCCGTGCCAGCACCAAAACCCGTCGAGGTGCAGAAAAAGAAGGAAGAGGTTCACCCCATAGAGTTTTCTAAAAGTAACTAGAGGGCACTCTGGAGCTGCGATCGTTCAGCGACCATGGGAATGATGGGTAGCACACACATTTGCCTAGTCTTCGTTCTTGCGGGTGGTGCATCGTACTTGCGGCTTCGTTTATTGCTATGTTTCGGTTTTGTTTTGAAACAAAGATTGAACCCTTTTGAACTTCGTGAGCCAGTTTGGAAAGTAAGTCTAAAAAATAAAATGGTGAAGCGCAACCACTGAACATTTGCTAATACTTGTTTCGTAAGAAAACAGCTTCAAGCCACACGAACACACACGGAGCCAAAAGCATGCCAGAAGTACGAATATTAGACAAATGTGTGTACTACCCATCATTCCCATGCTCACCGAAGCACCGTGCGTTGCAGCTCCCATAGACACTAGTGCCAGAGTTCCCTATATTGGGATACTTTATGGCTCACCTCTCAACTTTTAAGATGACAGCGCAACCTGCTGCCCCCTCGGTGGCGAGAAGGCGCCTTCCATCCCAGTTGTCAAGGGGCGAGGGAGGTCATCTCGTCGTCGCAAACGCGGCGGCAGCCGAGCACGGGCAGCGGCAGCCGCGAGGGAACTGTCAACTTCCGCTTCCGAGTCCAGCCGTTCGGAGAGCACCTCGCCCGAGTATAAGCGCCACGCAGCAACCGCTGTGGTGGACGACGATTCGTCATCTACCACCGTGGAGGACTCTGAAATGGACACACGTTGCCAGGCTCCGTGTGAACTCTGCAAGTCGGTCGCGTGCGACTGCGCCGGGTGGATGCGGCATCCTTGTCCGGGAAGGGCCGTTCACCCAAAACAAAACAAAAAAGACGCGGTGCTTTCAGGTGCACACTCCCCTTCCTTTCTGACAATGGTAGGAATGTGCTACTTAAAAAAATGACCCCATATCTGCGCTTAATCTTCAAATGTCGTCGAAAGACAATAGTCTTGCGTGTGGAGAGAGTGAACGAAACATTTATTTGATGTTCTTTTCAAGAAAACCGGTGAATGGTATTCTGGAGGCACTGCGTTATAGTGCCTCGAGCATGCAGTGGAGGCGAACGAGCGCATCAAGTCACGTCACACGTGAGACATGGCCGCCATCTAGCAATTGTTTTTTTTTTCAAAAACAAAGCGCATGGCTCTGAGTCTGATGTGCGCGCCCGCCTCAATTGTGATAAGGTGTAGAACGCAAGGCGGCGGGTAGGTGCCACCACCGTCTCGTTTTAGCAAACCGTTAGAAACACTCTAAATTTCGTGCAAGCATTGGATGGTCAGCGCAGCGTGATAAGCGCTTCGGTCCTTAAAATTACGTATGTATGCATTTTCTAGTAAAAGGCACACATGCAGAATATATACGTTTTGTTATGGTGCCCCAGACAAGCGCAATAATTGTTTTTAACCGACAATTGCACAAGTATGAACGCTCAACCTTAAGCAACATAGGTGGGCGCTGCGGACGGGGTCGGTCGTTTCAAATACCCGATGCTGTCAATAGTGGACAAACAGACAAATGTACAGACAGACAGAACAATATTTTTGCGTCGAAGGTCCCCAAGAAAGACTATCGTCTTTAAAATTAGGTGGCTTGATAACCCCGCCTCTGCCAAGCGCTCTAAAAAGTGTGACCTGTCCCGGCTCAAGCCGAACTGGCATCTCATCACAGCCAGTGTTCCCCACACTGGTAGGTGTTCTGTGGCCAGGCAGGCTTCTTTTAAGTCTCGCCTGACCAGAGGGTGACTCCTTCACAACAAGCATTCAGAAGGGTGTTTGTCCATTTTGTCAAAGTCGAGACGACCCGGATCATATCTTCTGCGAGTGCGCACTTCTGAAAGCCCTACTCCGAAAAGAAGCCGACTTATCTATGCTCCCGGGGGTTTCATATCCTACGGTCCGTTATTTACATTCGCTCCCCTCCCACGCGGTCAACCTGTTCGTGCTTCTCGTCGAGTGCCTATACCAATACCAAGATTGGTTGGCGCGATGCGAGGCAACAAACACCCTCTAAAAATTTTTGTGGACAGGGTGCTAGGTCTTCACGAAATACTCGCAAAAGTGTGAAAGAAAGTCTGGTTTCATCTCTTCCGTGAGCGGTATCGCCTATGCGCGAAGCAGTTGCTCGAAGTCTGTCACGGACCGGCAGCGACCTAACCATCCGGCTATGATGGCAGTACATCTAGCAGCACGATTCGGCGAGGCATCACTCGCTTGCAGCCTTGTTTACGCCCGGCCCTTTTTTATCGCGCTCAGGCTCTCACCCGCGCCGCGTGGTTCACGTTTTGCTCAGCGGCTCTTTCCTCCTCTCCTCTCGGGGGTTTGCACTTGCACCGCTGCTGGATAAAAAACGAGGTGTTTTTAGAGGCGAATCACTTTATTTCCTTAAGCCGTGGGTCGTGCGTCCGCGATGTATGTATGTATGTATGTATGTATGTATGTATGTATGTATGTATGTATGTATGTATGTATGTATGTATGTATGTATGTATGTATGTATGTATGTAGAAGCAGTAGTAGTAGTAGTAGTAGGTAGCCACCTACAAGGCCGAACTAGAAGAGCGGCACCCACGCTCTTTTTTGAATTGAGCAAGAATCCTGTGCACGTTGATCATGAATAAAAAAATAGTTGTTTCTGATGAAATAACCTACACAGACGAGTATTGATCACCTAATATCCAATAAAATGTGCCTTAAATTTCATGTCTACTAAAAAACAAGTAGCAGAAGGACGAACTTTGAGCACTATCAGACCAGAAAAGGCTGCCACGTTAGACTCGCTGGGCGTAACCTCTTTGGTTCTTGGAAAAGTTTAGCGAGGGACGGCAGTGCCATGAACTAGCGGCGGCGAAAGGTGGGAACTAGAAACGAAGCGCACGTTGTAAGAGAGCGCATGCGTGCTGCTCTTCTATAGTCCAGCAGCGCCACCTCTCGTTTAGTCCTTGGAATTTCCGCTGCATGGTGGTACTTCTATATGATGAATATATGATGAAAAAGTGCGAGATGGTGGTACTTTGAGTGTTCACTAGTTGGACAGACGCATGGACTGACGAACAGGTGAACGAACGCACGCACGGACGGATGGATGGACGCACAGATGACCTTCAACGTTCGCGGTATTTCTGGAGTGTCTAAACGGGCCTAGGTTAAACTCGGTCTCGTAATATTGACAGTCTCGTTTTACAGGAAACTTTTGATTGGGACAGATTGAAAACTTCGGCAGAACGTTTGGCACCAAATTCCACTGGAATTACGGTGGCGCATATTGCCAGGGAGTCACTGTGATTTTAATGCCACGATTCACTAGTTCTGTGATACGCTACGCCAGGGATTCGGATGGACGTGTTCTGTCGGTGAATCTTGATTCTGGTATTAGAATTGTGAATGTTTACGCTCCAGCCCAATATGGGCAACAAAAAGATTTATTTAATCACTTAGAGTCTTATCCCGTGTAATTCTAGTAGGCGATTTCAATTGTGTTTTAAAACAGGCGGATTGTACGTAGCGTGTATTAGCGCAGTACATAAAAGAAAAGGACATGACACAGACGTAGAGATAGGTAGGCGCTAAACTTCCAACTGTTGGAAGTTTAGCACCTACCTATCTCTATGTCTGTGTTGGAAGTTTAGCGCCATGACCAACTCGCCCGATCAGCAACCCTTCTGAGGCGGATTGTGTTTTCCTCAGAGGAACTCCAAAGTTTACTGATAGAAACGGCGATCTAGGTTTACGGGAGCTTGTTGGCGAGCTGTGACTAGTCAATGCTTGGCGGTCTCTTACCCCGTCCAATCATGAATGACTTAGGCGGGTACAGGGAGCCGATCGATGAGCGACCACTTTTATGTCTCGCCCTCACTTGCTCCTAGCATGTACTCTAGCTGGTTGTGTTCTTCCGCTTTTAGTGACCATTGCCTCCTTGCCTTGAGATTCTCTGACTCCAGTTTAGTACCTTGGGGCAATAGACCATGCCGTTTGAACAACGGATCCTTAAAGATAAGGAAGCTGCAAAAGATGTAGCAGGGCTTCTTGTCCGCTCACTTCTTGGTGATCAGGAATTAGGCGGTAGTGAATGGGACGCACTGAAGGCTGGAGTTGCGGAGCACTTCCGGGAGTTGGGAGGGGGGCGAGCGCGGGAGGAGCGCGCCGGGATCAAAGTGGTCTTTGACGCGATTCTCCTGCTCTCAAAGCCGTTGTCCGGCGGCCCGGGAATAACCGCAGCTCCCACTTCACTACGTAAGGAATATAGGGTCCTGCTTCAGCGACGCTGGGATCGCTTGCGAGCCACAGCACGCGCGGAGCAGTGGGAAATGAAGGCGTGGTGCTCCAGAAACATGTTCTTCGTAGCTAGGAAGAGCTCAGCTATACACCAGAACTCAGCGAGCTCAGTGCTTGCTGCCATACTGAAAAGCGTGTGGCGCCGTCGGTTGCAAGCGTGGCAAAGCAACACCCAACTGCCAGGTGAGCAGGCGCTCTGCAAATCAAACGCGAAACTTCACAACTCGACTCCTGCTGTAAGCATGTTTCGAGCTGTTCTTGTGCTCTAAGTTTATGCTGATGTTGTGTGAAACGTCGAGGAGATCTTCCTCGGCAGTCTGGAATGTCTGCAGCACGTGCTTTGCAGACTACGGAAGCAGCGTCATCAGGTACGTACTATTGCGATTGAAAGAAACGCGAGCAGTGGAAAGCGTTGCTTTCGAATCAGTCGAACAGCGGCGTGCCTTGGCTGTGACAAGGCAGAATTTGTGCTGTAAGCCGGCGTCAACGTAGCATTAGAATCTGGTTCCAACTTACGCTAATGCACCGCTTGTGTATCAATTGCCAGTCCTGACGGGCACTCGCAACACACGCGCGGTGCGAAAGTGCCAGCCAGAACAAGATTTTATTATGTTACGGTGACGTCAGCCGAAAGTAGATTCGCCTAGTGACAGTCAAGGCATGTCACAGTTCGACCGAGTCGAAAGTCATGCTTTCCGCGCCGTTAAAGCATCGCGATAGTAGGCCGTTACTGTTGCACTAAACATGTGCTGTGCGTGCATCCACATGTGAGTCATAATACGTATATCCTATTATTGACATGCGACCTGCGGAAGAGTACAGCAATAGTTTTGTGCCTCATAGTATACTAAAGGCTTACTGCACGCAAATCACTACTGTAAAGTGAAACAGCTGGAGTCACGCTTGAATAAACACAATAAGTTTACTTACTCGTACACTTCACATAGCTCGTGGTTTTTCCTGTTGATTGCAGGTATATCCTAAGGCGGTGGAGCTCGGCGTTTTTCGTTGTGGACGGAAATCTGTGTAATCGCAAAACACCGCACCGGCACGATTCCCGCGATGCACTGTGAACTTCACAGGCAGTGCTCAGCAACTTTTTAGATGCGGAAGCATCTTATACTCGCGCCTTGTAGTGCGCCGTCCGCGCTGTCCGCACCGCTTCTCGAACATTCGACAGCTGACGCGCGCGCATGCGCCGTCGCGCCGTCGCCCACCATCTGTGCCGCGCGCGCTTCTCCTTCGAGAACATTCGACAGCTGACAGCGCATGCGCCGTCGCGCCGTCGCCATCTGTGCCGCGCGCGCGCTTTTCCTTCGAAAACATTCGACAGCTGACAGCGCATGCGCCGTCGCGCTGTATATATAATCAAGGTCGGCGCTCGCTCGCTCAGTTGCCGCTCGTCGGTTGGTTTGTACGGCGCGTCGACGTCCGAAGTCGCCGTGAAATGAATGCCAACGAATCCACAAACACAACGATCGACGTCCCTTCGACCAGCGCCGCCCTTTCGCATACGTGTGTACGTGTTCACTCATTTAACACCCCCTCCTACAACCACGGTAACCAATTTAGCCATCGACCCAAGTAAGTCGCAATTTAACACCCCATTTCACAACCACGTTAACCAATTTAGCCATCGACCCAAGTAAGTCGCACTTTAACACCCCGTTAACTAATTACATGCTCCGCATCCTCCTCAGTGTTCCCCCGAGGGAAGCTGCGGGCAATTTTTTTTCTCTTGAGCTGGTTGTTGTCGCATCATATGATAGCGCAGTAATACCCAGATGACATTTTATAAGCAGGCGTAACGTAAACAGGCGCTTTCTCGCATTTGAAACTCCCAGAGCCACTGCATTCCTTGCTAGCGAGGCTCGCCTTGGCAGTTGCAAACAAATTATGGCGTCTCTGGGAGCGAGGGTATACCACCGAAGGCGCCTGGGTTCGAGATAGGCGTGCTCTCGTCTATAGCCTGTTTGGCCGACCCAATCACAGTCAGTTTAGTGGAAACACCCCTATCGTCGAAGAGGAAGTATTCGCAGCTCTCAAATCGATTAAGCATAATCGTAGCCCAGGTTCAGATGGTAACAGTCACGTTTTACGTCAAGTTTTGGAAGTTTTTTTAGTTGGGAAGTGGGGGGGTCTTTTACCACATTGGCAAATAGGCTCCTCCATGAGGGGAGTTTGTCAGCAACTCAAAGGGAGGGGCGGATCACTATACTGTGCAAGGATGAGACGAAACGCACTGACCTGAGAGCCTGGCACACTTCTAAACTGTGACTACAAGCTCACACTAAGTGCCAATCCGCCCGACTCACTGCAGTACTTAGTACTATTTTGGGTCCGTACCAGGCGTGGTGTGTCCAAGGTAGATCGTGCCAACTTCGCGGTTTTGCTATTAGGGATCTTATAGAATGGTTGAATTGACGCAAACATTGTGGAATTATTTGCTCTTTTGATCGAGAGAAGGCCTTCTATATTATCAGTCTTAAGTACCTCTTTAAGGTTTTAAAGCAGGCGGTTTTCAGTGCCCAGTTAATTAAAATGATTAGCGCCCCATGTTTTAGGCCTAGCTCTGCTGTCCTTATACAGGATCACGTTTCGGAGCCGTTCAATGTGTGCCGTGGAGTGCGGCAGGGAGGTCCACTTTTACCTGCCCTCTATGTGCTAGCGCTTGAGCCGCTCCTGCAGAGGCGTTTCAGTGACACCGGCATTGCTAGATTTCCCCTTCCACCAGGTTCTCCCCCGGTGGCAATGTTCACTTATGCAGACGACCTCTCCATTGTCGTCCCGGACGAGGCAACTTTTTGCACCGTCTTGGACGTTATGGAGGAGTACTGCTCGGCGAGTGGCGTCAGGATAAATAAGTCGAAGAGTGCAGTCATGTATCTCAACTGCACTCCCTCCAGCCGACGTCCCCTACAGAGCCTTCCTTTAAAGGAGCGTCTACGCATATTGGGCTTCGATTTTGAACCGGGTGGCCTGTCTACCGAAAACTGGTGGTTGGCTAAGGGGAAGCTGACAACAGCATTCGGGAACTCAGTGCCTTGTCTTGCCCACTTACAGCTGGGGTCGCGATAATTAGATCGTTGTTGTTTAGTTTTCTTACGTGTGTAGGTTCAGTTATGCCGGTTAACCCCCGAACCATGCTTCTCCTGGAGGGTACCATTTTCCGTTTTCTTTGGAGTGGCTCAACTGCGTACTTGTCACGCCCCGTGCTCAAGTTGCGCAGGGATGAATGAGGACTGGGTATTCCCCAGGCCCGGGCGTCGTAGCCACGGCGCTACACGTTAGATGGACACGGGTAGTTCTCGATCCTCACTCGAAGCTTTGCATCACATTTTTCAAGCACGCGGCTGAGGCTGTTCTCGCCCAAGGCATTTTCGGATTCGGTGCCTCGAGCGAGAAGGCATTCTGCCTTCTATGCAGGGGCCACTTATACTTTGGCCCGTCTCCAAGAGATCGACCTTGAGATAGATTTAGCTTCGATCGAACTCCATGAGTTAGTCGATAGACTTGCCCCAGAGTTACCTGCGCACTGTAAGAAATTTGACCTGCCCCGCCACAGTCCTAACTGGAAATTCATTGCTGCCAGTTTCCTGGACGCCAAGCGCGCTACATTTATTTACCGCTTGTCCAGAGGGTGCCTGCTCATAACTTTCAGGCCCTTCACGAAAATACCTACATGAGGAATATGCCCGTTATTTGGCAGTAGGGAGTACCTGATACGAAATTTCTCTCAGTATGCGCCACCAGCTGCCCTCCATCGAAGGATAGCTAGCTTGGTTGGTCCCCGGGTGTTCCTTTCAACACCGTTCGTTTTCTGCATCCCCTGTCGGGACGAACGGTTAAGCAGTACACGCTTCTGCTTGTCGAGTGCTCCTACCAAATAGGGGTGGCACGATCACCAGCATCGTGAGCACCAGCGCTTCATATCCAATTATCGTTTCTTGTGTTGCCAATATCCACGTTGCTTTCGGTAACATTACTCAATTTAAACAACTGGTTATATAAACATGTGCGGCTCGTTAACCCATGTCTGTGCGTGTCGCTGTACATATCATTAGCGCCACTTTGTAATGTATAGCTCAATAAAATATTACAAGACAGTCACCTTCCTCCACAGGCTTCGAATAACCTAATTTTTTAGGTACGTGGGATCTGCCATTTTTATTCAGGTGACTTGTCATTTCACGTTTAATTGTTGCCTGGATACACGGAGGAAGGAAAGGTAGGAGAGGCCCTGACGTCACTCGTTGTGAAGCCACGATGAAGCCGGAAGTCGGCCATATTGACTGGGCGAATTCTCCTGTCTTGTTTACATATGAAAGCGAAGCAGACTAGGTGCGACTCCCTCTCTGTCTCAAAAAGAACGAGGCCTGCGCGCCGCGTGCGCCGGTGCTATCCAAAACCAACGGAACAGATTTCAACACGCTCTCCTGCCACGATACGGTTGACGAAATCGCTGCGTATGGGTGTTGTACTCTTACACTGCCGGCGTTTACGATAAACACGGCAAGTTGCACGTTAAGCTTTTTTTTTATTTGATGTGTTCTTTGTGAAAATAAAGATGATATTTCGGACATTGCCACGCGACGAACCAGGCACCGAAATTTGTACAGCTTCTTTCAGATCACTTTTCCCTCCGTTTGCGCTTCTCTTTAGGCTTTATGAAATTTTCGATGAGGCTGTGGGCTAGACACAACGATAAAAATGTGTTCCCTGCAATAAACCTGGAAGTCCGTAATTATGCCAGTAAAGTCGGCGTCAGTGGAGCTTGTGTGCGTGGCAGCCCGTTGAGTTTGCGCTGGCCTTTTTGTTTTCACCCCTCTTTTTTCCGACGCGCACTGGTTCCTACGTTCACCCCAAAGGCCATGATTTCATTAGGACGAGAGCAGCGAAGACCACCCGAAAGTGCGCAGGTAAGACGTCTCCAGTGTGATTCACGTGCACTAGTAGGTACGGAGAACGGACACTAGGATCGCGTTAGCGCAAAAGGTGGCAAAGTTAGCCGAAGGAATGCGTTAAGAAAGGTCTGCGGGAAGCTTCACACGCCGACACAGCCGCCAAGGACGGCAGGGAAAGCCAGCCAAATGGAAGGGAAGATGTCTCCGGGATAAGTTCCGGGACATTTTTGATTAATGTAGCCAGAAATAATTGCGGTGAAATATTTCCGTGCGTCATTGAATTGTACATATACTGCTCCTTGTGTACTTCACAATTTTACCTCATACTTGCTATTGTCGTGTCATTAAAATGTGTTTTACTCGTTCTATTTGAGTTCTCAAATCACTTGGTCAACATCGTTCCAACGGCTTTGTCAGCTTCTGAATGCATAAGCACGCGCATCTAGTGAGGTGCACCTGGTTACCTTGTGCAGGGGCATGTAGACATATTAACGAGTTTTGCTACACTACCGACAATATTGCGGAGAGCGAGACGTTGTTGCGAAGAGCGAGCATCTTAAGCGAAGCAGAACAGGAACTTTAATGCGCAGAAGCATGTGGTAACTTTAGAGGAACACGAAAAGCAAGATTAGATTAGTCTTATGTGCCATCCATAGGTGAACAACAACATCTTAATAAGGGCCTAAGGACCGCAAATGCATCGTCCGTTGTCATAAGAAGCAACACCGCATAATTGTCACTTACCTGCAAAGCATTCATTGAATGAATTCTTGAGCACAGTCGTTATCTTCTATGATGGCTTTTTAGCATAATTTTGACGGACGCTGCACATTCGGAGTATGTATACGAGCGCTCGTTCCATGGTTTCTAGTTCAGACACCAGGTTACAACCACCACCGGAGGAAAATAGCGTAGCTAACAATGCAGCTGGATGCTGTCGAACACCTGCAGTACGCCACGGTTAGATGCGAGGCTCATGAAAACGCGCACACCGCCGCAGGACCGCCTGAACGGTGCCGCACTACACTACATCCATAATAACAAAACACCACCATTGTGCGCAGTGAATATGGCCGCTGTGACGTAATTTCCGCCACAATTTTTACGCCCTGCGCTAGCTGGCCATGCCCTCTCCTACTTTTCCTTCCTCCGTGCCTGGATATGAACGCGTTATTTTCAATGTTTCCTGCAGCAACTGAGGTGTGGCGCTGCCAAGCGCATGGATTGAAGGTGTACAGCATCCGACACGAAAGAAGGAAAAAAAAGCAGGACGAATTATGACGCAATGAGAAAGAGAGAGAGGAGGAAAGATAGAAAGAGAGATAAGGATTGAATAGTACGTGAAGCTTCGCATGGTCTCATTTTGCCGATAAGACAAGGGCCTCAGAAAGGAAGTGAAAGGAAGGCAGAGAGGTCAACCAAAAAGCTTCCCTGCGTTTCAAGGGCCTTTGAAGTTCTGCTTATCATGGAGCTCCGACATAACAGAACTGTAAGTACAATTCACATTCAATCGTGCTACCTCTCTGGGTAATCGTTCAGAAAATATTACTGCGTTTTACGTTGTGACAAAGACAGTGCACGGAATGTTTGGGGAGAGCAGACGTGGTGACAAATTTTATTCCCAAGACACTCGTGTGCCAACAAGTCGAAGAATGAAGGTTTCTTCCTATACGCCTTGCTAACTGGTGCGCCGCTTGATGATGTACTTATGGACGTCTAACAAACTTCAAGGCATGTGAATGGCCCCCGTGACAACACCTTGTGCCTCAGCATAGTGTCATTTTAGGAAGACTGTGCAACCCAATGCCTTTCAGTGAAGCAATTTAGTAACGTAGAACCACTTCTAGCTAAAAGAGGGTAAAATCCCGTACAGCCGATTTCGGAGTCCAAAATTTCATACGATCATCAAGCACGACACTCAGTTCTCGTGAGGCACAGTGATTTCGCAAGCACCGAGGAAGGGAATTAAACAACGTCTGCTCGTCCACGGAGTTCCCTAGGCGGCGCGGAGCTTTCGCTTCTTGGGTTCTTCCTCAGCCCGCCGGAGCGTCCTGCGCCGTCCTCCCTGGTCTCCGAGCGCCATCTCCGAGGGGTCCTCGAGAGACGACGATCCTTCGATCGGCTCCAAGAGGCTCAGCTTCAGGTCGGACGACACGAGGTCGGCTACGCTGTAGTTTTCTCGAATGTGGCTAAACACCGTGTGCAGAACTGTCTGGGTCATCAAGCGAATGGTCGACGCGCCAACCTGCAAGAGACAAGACAGTACCATCGCTCATGAACGTGCTTCAAGACTGCGATAGCGTTGTATCTCAAGACACTCCAGGGTGTCTCGATTATCAGTTCATAATACCGAAGCGGAAAGCACGTTTTACAGGGAAGCTGTATACCCCTCACCCTAAACAGTTCCCCCTCCGTGGACTAAAAGAAGGGAAGTTTACACTTGCGTGTAAAGCTTATTAACAAACAGCGAAGCCGGTCGATCACTTCACTTCCTCAGCTGATGCTCTTTCATTTGCGTAGACAGTGTAGAGCCTATCGCACACCTGGCAAGAATGTCCAAAACTCCAGCGCCAGAAACCGACAGGAAACCTGGTTGTGCTACTCCCGGTAAAAGCGGGGGGCATTTCGTCGCTCGCAGTGAGCTCGTGCCGCGCCGAGCAACCACGGTGCCGCGGATAGTCTCCATCTGTGGGAGTGGCTTGGCTGCGGCGGCTCCTTGGCGCATGCGTCGCTAGTCGAGCTGAAACCCTGGCGGTGTGCATCTGTGGCTTGGTTATTGATAAGCAACGGCGTAGAGGGTTTTTTAGTGGATATCTGACGCAAGGTCTATTTAAATAGGTCGCGAAGGCTCGGGCGAAAAGCGGTTCAGAAGCTGTTGCCAGTGACATCAGCATGGGGAGTTATGGGAGCTGCGATGGAAGTGCTACTATGTGGTGTGGAGGGAACAAGCACTAATAGTGAAAAAATCAATTTTGACTCAAAATCGAACCAGTCAGTAGGTTTTACAAATAAGATTTTTTTCGCCAACAGTAATAAGTAAGTGCTATTAACAAAGAAATCATGACGGTTTTTATTATTACGAACAAAAATTTTTAGCGACCTCTGCCCACGCTACAGTCAGTGCAGCCCTTGCACTACATGGGTGTACATGGCAAAGCCCACTCGTAACATTCGTCTGCGATGACACACACCCCTCATGTGTATTAGTCTTCTGCGATTGCTTGCGTTCTCTGTTTAGGCCCGTGTACTCAGATTTGGGTGCACGTTAAAGAACCCCAGGTGGTCAAAATTTCCGGAGTCCTCCACTACGGCGTCTCTCATAATCAAATGGTGGTTTTGGGACGTTAAACCCCACAAATCAATCAAATCAATGCGTTCTCTGTTGTGCGCGAAATTGTTAGGTGCGTTTTATTGTTGGTGAACATCTGCAGTGCATTGTCCAGCGGGCAGCGGAACGATGCGAATTACATTTAACGCCGAGTGCTTTTGTCGTTAGCTGCGGAAACTATGTGCTGTGCAACGATGCAGTAGAAAAAAACGTATGCCTGGTGACCCATGTCTGCCAGATAACAAACAAGGACAGTGGTTCGGAATGCACTGCTCGCTGGACTTTCAATCATCAGTATTCCTGCAGCCCGGTTTCCTTCTTGAGCATGCAGTGCCCACTGTTCGCATTATCGGTGAGCAGAGTGCCAAGTTATACATCATGGTACAATTAACCCGTATTCATTCACATACATAGCGGTAATTTATCGGAGCATAATGCAAAAAAAGAAAAACATAAAGCAGAGAGCGTTCCCAATTTTTCGAATATTGTCATTTTGTGCAGTGTGATGAATTGAGTTATTGTGACCATTGAATAAAACCAAAATATCATCAGTTTGGCGTGACTAGGTCTCATTTCTTCCGGTTAAAACAGAAGATCACAAGAATCGTGCATGCTAAGGAACGTGCGTATGTGTCAAACAAATAAGCTACGCTGCAGATATCACAAGTATACGCTGCTACGCTGTTGGTTGCCTTAATCCGTCGACGGAAAATGCCACGAATGGCGAATAAAAATTCGAAGAATAAGTTTCTACGTAAAACCGAGGCAAAGTGAACGATAGCACACTTAAACATTACTATTTAGTAATGAGTATGGTGCCTCCAGTCACGAGTCCATATTAGATTGGAGTTTACTCATGGATGACTCACCAGCAATCGCCTTAGTGCGAGTGCTTAGCGAATAGGGGCCCATGAAAAGTAATTCGAGATAAAACTTTGCGCTAGTGCACACAAAATGACGTCACTTGTTTACCAGCTATTGCGTCCCATCTGCTTTATTTTAAATGCGAAGCATTTCTTAGCGAACTTCGGCGACTTTGAGCGTATCTATCTATCTATCTATCTATCTAGCCGCCTAAGACCTTTAGCTCTCCTGGCCGTTTTGATTATGTTATCGATACCAAACTTAGAACATGACTGTATGAAAAACATATTTGACTAGTCATAAGATGAAAATAATATGTATGTCATGAATGTCACGATTTACAATTCATGATCCTGCAGCTCTTGTGGTTTCGTTCACATGTCATGTTGCAAAACTGGTATGGTATATGGCATGATTGCATGGCGAACACTTGCGACAGACCCTGGCATGAAAATCATGACATGCGCGTCATGTAACAACTTGACTACATGCCACGCTTATCGTGCGCTCGCAGCTGTTTCGCAAGCGTCACGTATACCAAATTTGGTATTACAGTACGTGAATGGATGACCAAAGTATGTGACTGGTGCAAATATGATTAATATGAAATGCGTGTCATGTAACAACATGACTTCATGCCACGCTCATGATGCGCTGGTGGTAGATTCGCTAGCTTCACTTATACCAAATCTGGTATTACAGGACGTGAATGGATGACGCAGGTATGATACTGGTGCAAACTTGATAAACATGGGGTGCGAGTCATGTAACAACATGACAACATGCTACGCTCATGATGCGCTCGCGGCCGTTTCGCTAGCTTCACATACACCAAACTCGGTATTACTTGACGCGAACGAACGACATAGCTAACTGACACATCCAAACATGATAATCACGTCATGCGTGTCATGTAACAACATGACTACATCCCACACTTATGATGCGCTCGCGGCCGTTGCACTAGCTTCACATGTACAAGATTAAGTATTGCGTGATGCCAATGAATGATGAAGGTATGTGACTGGTGCAAATAAGATAAGAATGAAATGCGTGTCATGTGAGAACATGACTACATGCCGCAGTTGAGGTGCGAATGCATTTCGACGTGACGCGGTGCGCGTGCTCGCCGGCGTTCATTTCGTCGCGTCACACCGGCGTTGCCACGCCAGGCGCTGGTCCTGCTATATACTCGCAGGCGCACGTCGCGCTGCGTTGCTTTGACGCATGCGCGTTTCAGCGCGTCCGGCGTCCCTCCTTCACGAAATAAGAAAGACACAGTATTGTAAGGGTAACGCATCGGCGCGAAATGCAGCCTGTCACATTTCGCGCCGGTTGCCGTCGGGCCGCGCCGACGGACGCGGTCGCACCTGGCATCAGACCATAGAGTGCTCGCGTTTTGCTGACGTAGCGTCACTGTGCCCAGCGTGCGCGCGCGTCAACACTACACTGGAGTATATTGGGCCCTTCATGATGCGCTCGCGGCCGTTTTGCTAGCTCCACATATACCAAATCTGTTGTTACGTGACGTCAATGGATGATGAAATATATGACTGGTGCAAACATGATAATCCTGACACGCATGTAAGAACATGACAACATACCACGCTCATAGCGTGCTTGTGGCCGCTTCTCTAACTCCACATATACTAAACTTATTATCATGTGACGTGAATAGAGGACGATGTTAGGCCGCGTTCACACTGAGCATTTTGGCCGCCGAAAGTGCTCCGAATCCGGTTCGGCGGTGGCGAGTTCCGCCGAAGGGCCCTCCCCGCGCCGATCGCTCTCGGACCGATTTTTTGCGGCGTCTGCCGCCGAATTGGTCACCGCGGCCCAATAGGAGCGCTAGTCAAGTAATTTTGAAAAATATTGGTCAAGCCCTACTCACTTGTTATGCCGCAGTGCACGTAACTGAATGTTGAAATCAACCGGAGTTTAACCTACTCTGTGCCTACTTCACCTCCGTATATATTTCTTGAAAGAGGTGACCGAGCTTGCTGTTGGTGTGACCGAGCTTGTTGCGGTCTTGCAGAGCAAAACGAACCCACCAACGCCGCTGGCGTCGGTGGTTTTTTCTGCTCTTCGAGCATTACAAGACAGCCACTTGCCAACAAAGTAAGCAGTACTGCCTTTTCTTGCTTCTTGCGTACGAGAATCGTCGAAGTATACACCACCGGATAGCGTAGTAGCGTTTGCGAGCCGCGACAACAACCGGGTGAGAGCGCATCCATACCGCGTTCGCCCCATAGTAGATGGCATATTCGGCGGCGCGGGGCGCGTCCAGTGCGAACGACGCTGCGTTACGGCGGCAGGGGAATTTCGGTCGCGGTAGAAAGCGGATGTTTCAGTGTGAACTAGGCATTAAACGACACATCCGAACATAATAATCATGACACGGAAGTCATGTACAGCATCATTTACCTCCACCTAGTAACGTTGTGAAAAAGTAAACAAGAGAAAATATAGATGACTAAACTGTCATAGTCATAAAAAGTTGCGCCTTATTTTTAAGTGGAAAAATGGTTGCTAATAATGACTCAAACTTATAGTATTCAATAAATTATTGAGTGCGGCAGAGTTTGAGGTATTTTTCATGCGAAATATAACGCCTAAATAACTACGTCTCACAGTATTATATACCTATAGACCTGCACAAATTTTATTCACACACACACACACACACACACACACACACACACATATATATATATATATATATATATATATATATATATATATATATGAGATATAACAGACAGTAATGCCAAGGATGGTACAGGTGAAGTTATTAAAACCAATGGAATGTAAATAAGAAGAAAGAAAAGTGGATGAAAAAATTACCAACTGTGAGCAGGAATCGAGCCTACGACCTTCGAATTACGCGTTCGATGCTCTAACCACTGAGCTATCACAGCGGC
Organism: Rhipicephalus microplus; assembly: GCF_043290135.1. Classification (NCBI taxonomy): domain Eukaryota; kingdom Metazoa; phylum Arthropoda; class Arachnida; order Ixodida; family Ixodidae; genus Rhipicephalus; species Rhipicephalus microplus. The sequence continues at coordinate 208,432,105 of NC_134702.1, forward strand.
CCTCCCTCCATCCACTTTTTTGGGGTTATCTGTGAATTTAGAAGTAGGAGTGACAGTCAGCGCTATCTAAAAGCCAAAGAACGAGTGTGAAAACACTCTTATTCGCATGTTTGGCGTCACGTAGTACGTGAACTTATTATGAGCGGGCAGCTGATTAATTGTCCCTCTTATACAACCTAAACACACCAAGTCTGCCAGTACGAGACCCTCGTTCAATGAAATAAGGGAAAGAAGTGTATACCTAAGGGCTCGTTTTTCCGTGTTTTAACACAATATTAATGAGATATAACAGACAGTAATGCCAAGGAATGTACAGGTGAAGTTATTAAAACCAATGGAATGTAAATAAGAAGAAAGAAAAGTGGATGAAAAAATTACCAACTGTGAGCAGGAATCGAACCTACGACCTTCGAATTACGCGTTCGATGCTCTAACCACTGAGCTATCACAGCGGCCCTCCCTCCATCCACTTTTTTGGGGTTATCTGTGAATTTAGAAGTAGGAGTGACAGTCAGCGCCATCTATAAGCCAAAGAACGAGTGTGAAAACACTCTTATTCGCATGTTTGGCGTCACGTAGTACGTGACGCCAAACATGCGAACCCGAGCCCTTAGGTATACACTTCTTTCTCTTATTTCATTGAACGAGGGTCTCGTACTGGCAGACTTGGTGTGTTTAGGTTGTATAAGAGGGACAATTAATCAGCTGCCCGCTCATAATAAGTTCACGTACTACGTGACGCCAAACATGCGAATAAGAGTGTTTTCACACTCGTTCTTTGGCTTTTAGATGGCGCTGACTGTCACTCCTACTTCTAAATTCACAGATAACCCCAAAAAAGTGGATGGAGGGAGGGCCGCTGTGATAGCTCAGTGGTTAGAGCATCGAACGCGTAATTCGAAGGTCGTAGGTTCGATTCCTGCTCACAGTTGGTAATTTTTTCATCCACTTTTCTTTCTTCTCATTTACATTCCATTGGTTTTAATAACTTCACCTGTACATTCCTTGGCATTACTGTCTGTTATATCTCATTAATATTGTGTTAAAACACGGAAAAACGAGCCCTTAGGTATACACTTCTTTCCCTTATTTCATTGAACGAGGGTCTCGTACTGGCAGACTTGGTGTGTTTAGGTTGTATAAGAGGGACAATTAATCAGCTGCCCGCTCATAATAAGTTCACGTACTACGTGACGCCAAACATGCGAATAAGAGTGTTTTCACACTCGTTCTTTGGCTTATAGATGGCGCTGACTGTCACTCCTACTTCTAAATTCACAGATAACCCCAAAAAAGTAGATGGAGGGAGGGCCGCTGTGATAGCTCAGTGGTTAGAGCATCGAACGCGTAATTCGAAGGTCGTAGGTTCGATTCCTGCTCACAGTTGGTAATTTTTTCATCCACTTTTCTTTCTTCTTATTTACATTCCATTGGTTTTAATAACTTCACCTGTACATTCCTTGGCATTACTGTCTGTTATATCTCATTAATATTGTGTTAAAACACGGAAAAACGAGCCCTTAGGTATACACTTCTTTCCCTTATTTCATTGAACGAGGGTCTCGTACTGGCAGACTTGGTGTGTTTAGGTTGTATAAGAGGGACAATTAATCAGCTGCCCGCTCATAATAAGTTCACGTACTACGTGACGCCAAACATGCGAATAAGAGTGTTTTCACACTCGTTCTTTGGCTTATAGATGGCGCTGACTGTCACTCCTACTTCTAAATTCACAGATAACCCCAAAAAAGTGGATGGAGGGAGGGCCGCTGTGATAGCTCAGTGGTTAGAGCATCGAACGCGTAATTCGAAGGTCGTAGGTTCGATTCCTGCTCACAGTCGGTAATTTTTTCATCCACTTTTCTTTCTTCTTATTTACATTCCATTGGTTTTAATAACTTCACCTGTACATTCCTTGGCATTACTGTCTGTTATATCTCATTAATATTGTGTTAAAACACGGAAAAACGAGCCCTTAGGTATACACTTCTTTCCCTTATTTCATTGAACGAGGGTCTCGTACTGGCAGACTTGGTGTGTTTAGGTTGTATAAGAGGGACAATTAATCAGCTGCCCGCTCATAATAGGTTCACGTACTACGTGACGCCAAACATGCGAATAAGAGTGTTTTCACACTCGTTCTTTGGCTTATAGATGGCGCTGACTGTCACTCCTACTTCTAAATTCACAGATAACCCCAAAAAAGTGGATGGAGGGAGGGCCGCTGTGATAGCTCAGTGGTTAGAGCATCGAACGCGTAATTCGAAGGTCGTAGGTTCGATTCCTGCTCACAGTTGGTAATTTTTTCATCCACTTTTCTTTCTTCTTATTTACATTCCATTGGTTTTAATAACTTCACCTGTACATTCCTTGGCATTACTGTCTGTTATATCTCATTAATATTGTGTTAAAACACGGAAAAACGAGCCCTTAGGTATACACTTCTTTCCCTTATATATATATATATATATATATATATTCGAGCTCGCTGTGTGTGCTGCGCTCTGATTTTATGTGTAAATACACTGGCAAATACTCATATTACGTTACATATTTGTGGTGAAGGTGCTGGATAGTGTCAGTAGAGGGTTTCCGGGCGTCGTTGGTTTTGCAGCTTCACCTCCAAAAGCTGCAATATCTAGTTTTCCTGCTGCAATTGTTCTGAGAAGCTCGGCGAGGAAAAGCGCCGAGGCGGCGGAGAGCGGGATTTGCGGCGTAGCGGCGGCGGGGAGCGGGCGTAGCAGCGACTGGAAGAAGGGGCGTCAGTGGAGAGAGGCTCATGAAGAGGCGGTGAGTAAAAGTTGGATGGTGTAGCGGCTGGACGTCCAGAAGTGGCAGGGCGCATATAAGTAGGGTATTAGGGGATGCCGATTGCTTGTCCCGCTACCCTGTTGACCAAACAGATTAATCGGTTGGCGAGCCTGGCCCCTGCAGCGTCATGTCCATGTCTAGGTTTCGTCAGATTGGTGACGAACAGCGTCGCGATCCTTCCTTGCAGTCACTCATTGTCCGTCTGGAATCTGACCCTAATAACGTGTCACTCCTCATGTTCGTTCTCCTGAATGGCACACTGTACCGTCGTAGCGTCCAGCCAGATGGCTTTGAACTACTTCTAGTCGTGCCTAACCATCTCAGTTCAGCGGTCCCGGCATGAGCTTCACGACGAACCAACTGCCGGCCACTTGGGTGTATCTCGCACGTAAGACCGCATCCGGCGCCGCTTCTTTTGGCGTGGTCTCGCACGGTCTGTTAGACGCTACGTTGCCTCCTGCGATAAATGCCAATGTAGAAAACAACCTGCCGCACCCCCTGCTGGACTCACCGATCTCCATCCCTACCGAACCTTTCTTTCGTGTTGGTGTAGACCTCCTCGGACCATTATCTGAATCAAACTCTGGGAACAAGTGGGTCGCCGTTGCTATAGACCATGCGACCAGGTTTGCCACGCTCCCCACTAGCACTTCTACTGACGTTGCTGATTTTTGCTCCACGATGTAAATCTACACCATGGCGCTCGTCAGCAATTGCTCACCGATCGTGGACGCGCATTTTCGTCACGCATACTGGACGACCTTTTGCGCTCTTCCTCAACGCAACACAAACTGACCACTTCCTACCATCCTCAAACAAATGACCTGACCTAACGCCTGAATCGCACCCTCACGGACATGCTCTCGACGTATGTCTTATCTGACCACCATGACTGGGATCTAGCGCTACCTCACGTGACGTTCGCCTATAATTCATCTCGTCATGATACTGCAGGTTATTCCCCTTTTTATATGCTCTATGGCCGTAATCCGACCTTACTGGACACCCTACTACCGACTACTACACCTCCGCCGAGTGAATACGCACGTGATGCTATCGCTTGTGCCGACCATGCACGCCAAATTGCCAGCTCTAAGTTGTTGGCTTCACAAGAAACCCAGAAAGCTCTCTATGACAGCAAGCATGTCGACGTTGACTTCTCACCTGGTTCGCTAGTTCTTCTCTGGTGCCCAGTTCGTCGTGTTGGATTGTCAGAAAAGTTGCTATCTCAGTACAAGCGACCTTACCGTATCATACGACGGGTAACGGACGTAACCTATGAGGCCATTCCAGTCTCTGGGACTAGCCTGTCTGCAAACTCCCCCAGTGACGTAGTCCACGTCAGTAGGCTGTAACCATACTGCCCTCCTTCTGAGGAACACGTATAAAGTGCACCGAGCCGGTGCTTTTACAACTGTGGGTGATGCTACGTAGCTATCATATGAAGGGTGAACCATTCTGTGGACGACGACGAAGAGGACTGGTTTGCTCGCTCTGTGTGCTGCGGTCAGATTTTATCTGTGTAAAGTGTAAATACACTGGCAAATAGTCACGTCCAGTATCATTTTACGTAACAATATATATATATATATATATATATATATATATTTATATATATATATATATATATATATATATATATATATATATAGTAGGGATTCAGCGTTCTTATAAGAGACGCCGTTATGGAGGCCTTCGTTCTTTAACATCACCTAAATCTGTGTACACCCGGGCCTCAAGCAGTTCCGCCTCCAACGAAAATGCGGTCGTCCTGGCTGGGATTCGATCCCGCGACTTTAGGGTCAGCAGCCGAGAAGAATAGCCACAAGACCACCACGGTGAGTAAAAGAAAACGAGCTAGCCCAAAACTACAAGAAAATTATATGCAAACCACTGAAAATAACAGGTTAAAAGAAAGAATTTTATTTTGTTGTTGTTGTTGCTCATAGGCTTCCTTACTAGCACTTGCATAGAACGTTACCCATAGTTGCGATGTGACGCATGGTGTGTTAGTGCGCATATGCAGCATGGTAATGGTTTTGGTACAATGAAATTAGTTTCGAGTGACGCCCTTTTATTTCGCCAATTCTCAGTGATTCACGTCATGAAGTACTCTTGTAGCATGCACAGACTAGCCCATGTTGCCTGACAATGTGTTTTGCGAGAGAGCGCACCTGAGAGGCCCTGGTGTGCAGCTGTCCGAGATGGGCGTCGATGTCGCTCTCGCGCCTGGTGAACTCGGGCAGCACTAGCTTACGGAAGAGCAGGCTGGCGCCGCGCGTGCTGCTCGACTGGAGCCAGAATACGAAGGCGATCTTGAGCTCGGCGTAGAGCGGCAGGCAGCAGCCGAACAGCACGTCGGTCAGCGGCTCCACGCACAGGAAGGCGGCGAACACCACCCAGTACATCATCCAGCGCACGTAGTCGCGGGGGCTGCGTGCGCGCACAGCCTTGCACGACAGGTAGGCGGGGTAGAGGGCACCCACCGCCAGCAGCACGAACCGGCTGAAGATGCGCGACATCTTGCTCATCAGGAAAAGTGCCACCCACAGCATGGGGCCCGTGTGCCGGGCCTGCGTGCGATGTGGAAATGGAAGTTTCAGTCAAGAGTGCCAGTTTTCCATTTGGCATAAGTACGGAAAACGCTGTACCGCGTCATCATTGGCTCGTCTTATTTTCTTTTAAATATATGCGCAATGTCTGTGTTTGCCTCTAAAGGTAAGCATATCAACACGATGGGAAAAACTGTTTCAACTCCAGCCAATGTAACTGCAACCTCAGCAAGAAATCACCGCATATTCACAAGGTAAAATGACGACGAGTGGCGTGAGGCAGACGGATGGACGCACGGAAGCTATAGAGAAAGAAGAAGACAAGAGAGGACACTCCGCGAAACCTGGCCTTAGGAAGTGCGTCACGATTACGTAACCAGCTAGTGCTCTCATCAAACGTCAGAGGGCGCAAGCGCAAAAAAAAAAAACAGTTTTAATCAATGCGACAGAATTGTTTTCACAAAATAATAGTTATACGCCCAAATTAGGTATGTTCTTTATACATCAAAACAATTTATTCAACACATCTTACGCGATTATTTTTCTTCAGCCGTACTGTCATAAACACCATCTACCCAGCGACAAGCCCATGCATGACTGACAGCGAGAAGCTTTCGCCGCTTTCGTCAACGTCGGCTGCGTCGGCGTTTTCAAGCGTGAGATAACAGGTGAGGCACGTTTTCAAGCGAAGCTTTTTGAATGACATGTTGTTGGTCTTGTTCGGTCATTTTTTCAGAAAACGGTTACGCCTGCGCGAATAAGACACCATTCTACAAACGTAAGATGCACACACACACGTTGCGCTTCGTGTGTGCGAGTTTGTTTCTTACGTGGCGTCTCATTCACGCAGTTGTAACCTTTTTCTGAAGCTTGTAAGGACTGGGAGGTTCGCTAAAAAGAAAGTTTGCGGCTCTATGCGGTGGCTAGACGGGAACATTGTGCAACGTATGCAGTATAGCAAAGGTGGCACGGCGTCAAGCCGAGGCGACGCGTGCTGCGTCTGCCACGGACGCGAGCGTCTGTGCGCTGAGCATAGCTGGGCAGCTAGGTCATAGGCTCGGTGGCTCAATGCAAAATATTGAGTAGCGTTCGCTGGGCCTCGCATGCTTCACGACACGTTTCCCGAAGGCTCGCAACACGAATAATTCTTGGTGTGCCGGAGGCAAATCTGGACTAGCCAAGTGGCCATCATCTTCGTTTCTTCGCTAGCCTTGTGCCACAAGTGCAAGCTGCTCACAAATTTTGTTGACGTTTCCAATATAACTTTACCGCACATTTCAACTACGATTTTTCTTCCAAATGTACTGTGCTGATACTGCGTACGCACGAAGGTGTTCTAAAGTTCCCAGGCCGCGATACCATTGCATTACAAGGGATAGCGGCCTGGAAACTTCTGAAGATCTTTGTACGTGGTCTTGACGTCTATCTTTGTAAGTCAGAGTTTTATGGGTCAGAGATGTATCAATGGTTTTGTATTGTGCATCGATTAGCTAATCATTCAAAGGGGTTTGTTGGTACACTTATGACGTGCACATATCTTTTTCGTAATTTGACAGCGAAGCATCCACTTACTAACATTTTCAGACCGCGCTGATGCCATGCCGTCCGGCGGTCCAAGCTACGGCAGCTACTGCTGTATATCGTGGTGCTTCAACAATGGCAGAACCTACAAGAAGCCTGGGACGAGTTTCTTCTGCATACCACGGGACGGCAGGTGTGTTAAAGCTTTTGTATGGTTTGCATGTCTATAGGCTTACTGTTCGTACTTGCTCAGTGAAGGTAACAATAAAAAATCACTATTCAAGCACTTCCCCTTTCAGCTGGTAGTTCATTGCCAATGCAGGATGAAAGCATGGATGCAGTATGCTGGACGCGATGATCTCCTGAGTAAGCCGGCCAGCCTATTGTACGCAACGTACAGGGTTTGTAGCGACCATTTTACTGCTCAAAGTTTGATGGACCCTGGGCACACAAAGCTTACAAGAATGGCTGTTCCCAGTGTGCAACCAGCTGCACCATGTAAGTGATTGACTGAAACTCAAATATGTGCAATAGCAGCCACTTGTATTGAATCGGTGGCGACAGTTAACCACGAAGATCTTTGTAGCCGATGGAGAAACCTCACTGTAGAAGTAACACTTGGAAAGTCTTAAATTTTGTGAATTGTGGGCTATTACCTTCCTAACAGCAGCTTTACATTTCTGTCGTTTTTTGATGCTCTTGACCTGCGCAACTTGTTTTGAAAGACTTTAAAGGGCTATTTCACGTTATCTTCAAGCCTGAGTGCACATGTACGTATACCGTTCATCAGTGAAAGCTGGCACTGTTGATAATTCCAAAAATCACAAATTACTTGTTTCCTAGTTGGTGCCTTCTCTTTTCTTCCACGTTCGACCAATTTATGCGTTTGAAAGAGCTGTTTCCTCATGCTACAATCTTTGTAACTTGTACCAACTGCACATATATGCACGTTCTTTGAGCGTCGCTTCAAATTGTGACTGTGACATGACTGCTGAAGCTGCACTGCAAGGTGCGGATGAGCTTCAGTTTTTGTTATTTTAAGCCTCTTACTGACACATTGTCGTAATTTCATTTCTTCAGGACCTGCGGTAGAGGCTTCAAAAAACGGCTCCCACACATTGAGGTGCCCCGATGAACAGGGTGCGTTCAGTGTCGCGATTTCTTTTTTTTTACCCAAATTGACTGTTGACCAAACCTCTGCAGGTGGCAACTCCCTTGTAGCTGGTGAAAGAATTTCTGCTGACTTCGTCTTGCCGGAGAAAACCTTAACCAGTCGTTCAGCTGTCACAAAAGGAACTTGTGTGACCGGTAAGTTGTATGCTCACTTCAACACCAGAGTGGATTGATATTGAGACTTCCGCAGGCTGCTCGCAAGATTGTTCCGACAGCACTGTCCGAGGCACTGAACAAGCTTCACAATATCTTCCAGAAGACGTCTCCGCCAACAGCTCCACGCCTGAGTGCCCTAGAGAAAATGGTGACTATGCTTTTATTGCAGCTGTTTTTAATGTGCTATTTTATGTTAAGGACATTTTGAGGAAACTATCCTCAAAAGGACACTACGTGTGCACTTACAAAATTTAAGGGTGGGCTCTCAGTGATTTTCATTTTTTTTGTGCATTGACAACATTTTGAATGGTTTGTTTTTAGGGAGTGGAATCGAAAACTTTGCACCACAGAAAGATGTGCACCTTGGGTCTGAAAGAGCGAGGAAAGTGCTCGTATGGGATTAGTTGTTCTTCGCTTTTACATCCATTTTTTGTTTATTGCAGTGCGTTCCTGTGTGCCAGCGACAATGTCTCCATCAATGAAGTACAAGCAAACCATTAAACATCTGCAAGCCAAAGTAGCAGCACAGCGGAAAACTATCAAAAGACTGCGGAGACAGCCTCACCAAACTAACCACTCATTCGTTGCATACATTATTTTGGTTACCCGCTATGAGGAGTAGGGACACTGTGTATTCGCTCGAAGTGATTTGCATAACCTTAAAAAGAATGTTGGGTATCCTGTCTGTATTTTTGTAGCAAATGCGGGCGAACTGTACACTTCACTGTGGGTCGCTTGGTCACTGTGTATGCTTTATCTCTCCAGCTCAAGTAATATATCGATAACAAAACCGCTTGTTGAAATGTCTTCGAGTGGGTAAGGAACACAGTATGAAGTGGGCACAGTTCACGTTATCACGCTTTTTGTATTTTAGCTTCTCATCAACCTCCTCATCTCGCCTATCAAAATTTTCAAAAGAATACCCAAACTTGTAGCGTTTGATAACAAAACCGCTTGTTGAAATGTCTTCGAGTGGGTAAGGAACACAGTATGAAGTGGGCACAGTTCACGTTATCACGCTTTTTGTATTTTAGCTTCTCATCAACCTCCTCATCTCGCCTATCAAAATTTTCAAAAGAATACCCAAACTTGTAGCGTTTGATGGGGCTGCGGACGCTGCCGTTTTATTTTTATATAGCTTGTGAGTGATAACGTACGATGTAGAGCCTTTGTGAAAAATAATGAGCCAAAGTGGTTTCCTTCTGCTATTTATTAGCCCTGTAATACCGCTTTCGTAACACCAATTAAGGTCCACAATTCTGGATAAGTGATGACTACAATCTATTTTTGCTCGCAAGCGTCACAGCAACACGCAGACGCAAATCACTTGGGATCTTAAGTTTTTGATGATAAGAAGAGCCACACGACCTGCCAGTGTTGTAGCATAAAGTTTGTCTTTCACGTAGTGAGCGAGCTGCAAAGCCGTACCTTTCTGAGGACAAGCAGGCATCAAGTCTGCTTTTTTGTCATTTTGGGCTAGCTGTTCTTAAGCACAGCCAGCACACTGCAGCTTTGCCTTTCTGCTATATTGGGTCGTGTGGTTTCTTTGCACTCTTTTTTTCTATGCATTATTTTGGTTAACCCCAGGCGTGATTCTTCAGCATTGTGCGCTGTGTTTTTGCCATAGATCCTTACTTACTCACGGGCCCGGTGTGTCATACTTCACCAGCTTCTCGGCTTCTGCCAACTCTAGCGATGTGTGCGTTGTCTGTGTTCTCTCTGTAATTTTTACAATATTTGTTACAATTTATTTGTAAGGGGAGATGCATTTGTTGTCTACTTTTGTCATATGGTGCTTTTTATATTCTCAGACTCTACCTTGCCTTTGAATAAAACATTGCGGATACTCTGTCTCTTTGACTGATATATACATTGATCACTTGTTCCAAAAGAACAAGTCATCAACAAGTGAACAAAAGAACAAGAACAAGCGCGATGAATGAAATCGTAGTGAATTATCACTACCTGCATCTCTCTTTATTATAACTTATTATAACTTTATTATAACTTTATTATAAAAAAATAAAAATAAAAATTCAAAATTTGCGCTAGTGAAACCGAAACAAGAAGCGCACGCCACTTGCTCTCACCAACCACCAGGTGTGCTAGGGTCGATTGGGCCGCTGGGGTCTACGGGAGTGTCCACTCTTCACCTTTTTTTATTTCTCTATGCGGAAGCATGGACGGACTCACGAACGCTTCGCTCCACTCGTCATAATTCACTCCATGGATATACTGTGATTTTTATCACTTATCATACTACAAGTAACGCCCTCTAGTATCGTACCGTTTGCATTTTTCATCGTATTTGCATTTCCTTATATGTACAAGTACCGCCCCCTACGGCCGGTTCAAGAACTAACGAGAGGTGGCTGCATACGATTACGACGGGACGCTGTGCCGACGCCTTGAGGAGCTTCGCTCCTAAAAAAGTGGACACTTTGTGAATTTCAAATTCTGTTCGGGGAAAGCCGGCGATCATTGAGACGGGGTCGGTCAGAATGGAACGCGATGCGCTCGTCTTCTTTCTCGCATGACTGGGCACAGTGAGGGAACACGCCACTCGACGAGAAATGCTAGGGGGACAGACGCGTTCGCGCGAGAGCCATCGTGAGATGCTGAGCAACGAGACGCTGCGTCATCACGCGATTGATGAGAGAGTGCGAGGGGGAGAGACCACTGCTGGCAACGTGCCAGGGTACGGACAATGAAAGCAGCAAGAGACATTAAAGGCTATCGGTTTAATAGTTTTAGATTACATGCGCTGGCAAGACGTAAAAGCAAACAAGCGATAAATTAAAAAAAAGAAGAGGAATTGATGTGCTCCGTAGCGAGTCTGCAATAAACATTAAGAGTCATGCAGCGTGCAAGAATAAAACATTCGCGATAAGAGAAGCGCTGACTGCAAACCAACTTTACTGGGTGAATTCTAGAAAGGACAGCAGTAACTTGAGATGTCTGGTAGTTCCGCGATAAAACTTGGCGGTCTGCATTCGTCCTGATGTGCTCTTTTTCCTGTTTTGAGGTACACATCACAATACAGTCAGTAACACCTCCTTCGTTTTATGCAGCAGCTATCCCATTTTCCCGTCATATCCAGTCCACTTGTCTTAGGGTAGATCTGTTTAACGATCCTATCGTTGACACAAGCCGCTTTATTGTTCCCGTTAGTTCCTACGGCAAGCCACATCCGCTTTGTGTGTCTTTGTGTCTTGGAGCATGCTGACGGCATCATTTGTGCATAGCCACCTCCGGGACTTGATGTGGCGGCTGGAGTGGGGTGTTCTTCCTACCCTTGACCTCCTTGAGAGGTAGAGAATCGTGCAGCCAGCAAAATGCCTGAACTGCTCCCTAAGAAGAAACAAATAAGCATATTCTGAGGAAATGCGTCGTTGCTCGTGTTTTCTGGAGGGCTGTGAATGCTGGATTTCGCGGCCTCGGAGTAAATCACTTCATTTCTTCTGGGCGTTGTTCTCGAGGCCGCTTCGCTTGCCTTCTCATTGCTGCTGGATCTTTCTGCCTCTGGCGCAACCGCTGCGAGGCGGTTGTAGCAGGCCGCTGTTAGAGTGTACTAGAGTATACTTGAAGTGTTGAGTGGCGTGACCGCGCCTCGCCGTCTGATGCCTTCCGCATTGCCCGTAGCGGCGGCGCTGCAGTCGAATAGTACTGAAAGAGCCGCACGCCGCGCGCTTGAACTGCTATGCGCTCCGGCGTCTCCGGTGCGCTTTTTTGATGCAAATTTCTGCGTACCTGCCCATCGTTCATGTTTACCCCATGATGTCATAACCCTTGAAGTATGACACGCCAACCTACCGAATTTGAGCGCCATAAATGTCCTTGTGAGAGATCGAAAATTATTTAAAAAGGGCGTGTCTTATTCTGATTTCTTCTCTCAACTCTTTTTCGTTGAGCAGGCGTCTACAATATTTAAAATAACTGAGTCGATTTATTGGAAGTTATCTGCGCTCAGAAAGCTATGAGATGAAAAAAAATACTGTGTCAAACACACGCAGAACCAGGAGGCCGTAAGTAGAGAGGGGCGAGGAAGGAAATCTTAACCCCCTGAACCGCGAAATGTTGTCGTAATTTAACTTTTCACGGTATACTAAAATATTTACACGTATTCACAGCGACCACCAATTGCCAAAGTTAGTCGTTCTGCTGCACCCCTTCCCCTAAAAAAGAGAAAAATCCTGGGTAGTCTTGCAGCAAACGTTTACTTACAATTGGTGAAGCTGAATATAGCGTGCCTCTGCACTAATGCGCACCGTAAATTTCACCTTTGAGACAGTATGAGGTCTCAGAACTAGTTCAAGTCTAACGTATTTGGACAAAAAAATGCACTGAGTAAAAATAGCAGCTGTTCTAAGGGATATATATATATATATATATATATATATATATATATATATATATTTGAAGTAGATCACCAGAGTTTATTCTGACAACCGCAGTAAAAATGATAAACTTCGAGAATAGCGCAGTATAGGGAACAAAACAATAATTTATTTATTTAATCTTAACAGTTTCGGCTGGTGGACCAGCCTTCTTCGGAAGATATAAGCGAAATGATACAAGTGCCCGTAGCAGAGGGCTACCCTCACAGTTTGGAAGAACCCAAAACGAAAAGAAAAAAAGAAAAACAGAAAAGAAGAAAAAACGAAACAAATGGGTTAGTGAGGCAAGTGACAGACAACAAGAAGACGAAGAAGAAGAAATGAGCGAAGAAGAGTCGCCGGTAACTAGGGGTAGATGAGACGCGCCGCCAGAGGAGGCGACCAAGAAAAAGGTGAAACATACTGCCGCTTACTCGGGATGCGAGTAAGCGGCAAAATGTTTCACTTTTTGTTTCACCAACGCCTGCCTACACTTTTATGTGGAAATTGCTTTATGTGAAAAGTTTTTGTTGCACCGACGCCTAAAATGTTTCCCCAACGCCTGCCTACACTTTTGACACTTAATGAAAGAACTACACCTATAATACTAAACATCGCCATATATTTTCTCGCTTGCAATGGCGTTAAGCATATATAATATTAGGAAAGCAGCAAAATTTAGGCTGTCGATACAAAATGAGAACTGATTACAGTGAATTTACGCAGAGTAACAGACGGGCTATGTATACTATACAACTAACACTCCTTAACATGTTTAAGATAACCCCCTTCGCACAGAGTTCTTGATAAGAAGGTATAGGCGTTCTTTCAGATCGGCTCCCTGGCTCGGCCTCCTGGAGCTTGCATAAAAGAAGCAAACTGAGTGCGAAAGCGCGCGGTTGAAACAAAAAAGCCTTTTATAAAGCAATAATTACCTTCCGCAAAACTGTGATGATAAAACTAAATTGTCACCGATATAAATGTTCTAACATCATTGCTTATATTCGGGCTCTTCATAAAACAATCAAGCGCATGTGGACTTATATGGGGACTTATACAAGCGCGGTTTTGATACTTCCCTCTTTGTAGCATGCCAGTAGCCACTTATGATGTAGCGCCGCTCAAAGCGCTGCTTGAGTGAAAAGCTAGGCGGATCTGTGCAAACTCTGATTGTACGTGTCTTTTTTTTTTGTCGGCTGGCTCTTGAAACAGTGAATGTCCGGACGCAATTTCTGCGTGACTGCTTGTTTACTCGTGCATTATTGCGCTTAGCAGGTGTGCATACACTGACAAAGGCTCTGAAATGCATTAAACGCGCTAAAAACAAGCTACTACATGCTTTCACGGGCTTCTTGCGTACGCTCCCAATGCAAACCATTCTGAGATCTTCAGTACCATGCGACTCAAACGCCGTCTCTACTCTCACTCGCTGGAGAATCAGCCGAGATACGGTGCGGCTGCCTCGTTCACTTCACTGCCCCCTTCTAGTACACTGTACCGCTGTCGTCGGCGCTCTCCCGATCAGCGATTGTACTCGGAGCTGCTGTCTGTTTTGACGGAGGAGCTCTTTTTTCTCGGCGAAGAGGAACTCCTTCGGCACTGGTCTTGCCCTTTTGTGTTGGTCTGTGACGGACGATGAAAACTTGTCTTTTAACCGACCTGGTATTCGTAGGCTGATGTATCGGTTGCCGTTGGTGCCAGGGTAAAGTCGGCGCGAACTGCAATAATAATCTAGAACATCACGGTAGCGTGTGAGACTGGAGTTTTCAGGATCCGACTCAGGAGATGGAAGGGCAGGAACCCGGAGGAGAGAAGAGCGCGTAGCAGCATTTGCCGCCTCGCTGCCAGGAAGACCTGTGTGGCCTGGAGTCCATACTACTCTTACGGAGTGATGCATAAAGCGCCAGGAAGCGGCTTGAAGAAGATGAGCAGCCAAGGGGGTGATAGGACCCTGGATGTGTCTAGAACAGGCTGAGAGAGAGTCTATTAAGATAATGTGAGCAGTCTGATAATCTGAGGCAGCCGAAGCGATGGCAACCTCCACTGCATGAGTTGCACTGTCGGCTCTAAAGGAGAGGTCATCAACGTGGCGACCTTTAGAGATCCTCGTCGAGCGCCTGGATATTTCCACTTCACGTCGTGCCAAAGTTAACAGCTGGAGACCGGTGACCACGCGGGCACTACAGGGCGTCCAGACCATGCTAGACGCTATGTTGCCACACGATTACGACGGTCCTCTCACACCTGACGCTGAGCAGCATACGCAGTATGCCAAAGAAGCTCGACAGCTGACACGCCTGCACATCACGCAACAACTGAAGATGCATGCCACTCCAATTTTCACAATCGAGAAGTCGAATACCACTATAGGATATCTAGTTTTGGTATGGGCTCTGCAGGCTCACCGCCAAAGGTTGTCCGAAAAGCTCCGGAATCGCTACTTTGGACCCTACAAAGTGGTGCGTCGCGTCAGTGACGTAAACTATGAAGTTGTCCCAGACGAAACCATCTCGCCCCAGCGTGCTCGAAAGCGCTACCCAGAGATTATACAGCTATGGTTTATCATTAGCGTGATAGCGGAGGTTAAGGGAATGGAGTTACCGTGCAGCAAACGATCGTTGCAGACAGCGTCTTACAGTTTAGCGGGGTAGCGTTTGCGTGGTTTACGTCAACGTCATTGTCTACGTGCCCCAGCTAGAACGTTGGCGCCACCTATCGGATTTATTAAGTTAAAGAGCAGTAAAAAGGAAAAGAAAAGAGAATGCCTGTGCCACCACGCCAAGCATTCTTATAAGTTTATCTTAGTAATGATAAAAGTAAATAAATATGAACGGCGCACCAAATGCGAAAACATTTATTTTGCTAATTTGTTTACTTCGATCTCGTAGTTAGGCCTAGACACGTTGGAAATGGGAAGCTATCTCAAAAACTACACCAACTTATCCCTCAAACTCAGTTGTCGAAGCTAACCGAAGGCAAGCGAAGCCACTTTAAACATTCATTTGCTGCGAATGAGGTGAATATTTCAACAGTTGCGCCAAATCACTTCAAGCGGGCGTCCAAGAGCGCCGCCATGTTTTGCGTACACTACGAACACCTTCGCTATCACGGTAACGTTAAACCTAAAAGATAGCGCGCGTACGGTAAGCGGCACGGGTAAGGTACATATCAGCGCACGCGCATTTCGATCCCGCTATCATGGTATGGCCGGTATTCGGCAAGCCCGGTATACTATTACTGTCTATTGATCACGTTGTACGGATCAAGCCTTACTTCACGCGTTAGAGCAACCGTTCTGAGGACTTTTCTAAATGCGGAGTATTTCTTAGCGAACTTCGGCGACTTTGAGCGTATCTATCTATCTATCTATCTATCTATCTATCTATCTATCTATCTATCTATCTATCTATCTATCTATCTATCTATCTATCTATCTATCTATCTATCTATCTATCTAGCCGCCTACGAGTTTTAGCTCTCCTGACCATTTCAATAATGGTATCTATACCAAAGCTGGTATGGCGTAACATGACTGTATGAAGAACATATTTTACTCGTCATAACATGAAAATCGTGACATGGATGTCATGAATGTCATGATTTACATTTAACTTGTTGCAGCTCTTGCGGTGGTTTTGTTCACTTGGCATGTTGTAAAACTGGTATGGTATGACATGATTGCATGGCGAACACAAGCGACAGACCCTAACAGAAAAATCATGACATGCGTGTCATGTAACAACATGACTACATGCCAACCTTATGATGCGCGGCTGTTTCGCTAGCGTCACATGTACCAAATTTGGTATTACGGTACGCAAATGGATGACGAAGGTATGTGACTGGTGCAAACATGATAATCATGAGATGCGTGTCATGTAACAACATGACTTCATGCCACGCTCATGATGCGCTGGTAGTCGTTTCGCTAGCTTCACTTATACCAAATTTGGTTTTACGGGACACGAATGGATGATGAAGGTATGATACTGGTGCAAACGTGATAAACATGAGATGCGTGTCATGTAACAGCATGACTACATGCTACGCTCATGACGCGCTCACAGCCGTTTCGCTAGCTTCACATATGCCAAATTTGGTATTAAGCGACGCCAAATCATGACGAAGGTATGCGACTGGTGCAAACATAATAAGCATGAGATGTGTGTCATGTGAGAACATGACTATGCCCCAGTCAAGGCACCAATACTTTTCGACGTGACGCGGTGCGCGTGCTCGCCGGCGTTCATTTCGACGCGTCACGCCGGCGTTGAGACGCCAGGCGCCGGTCCTGCAGGCGCGCGCCGGGCTGCGTTGCTGTGACGCATGCGCGTTTCAGCATAGAGAAATAAAAAAAGGTGAAGAGCGGACACTCCCGTAGACCACAGCGGCCCAATCGACCCTAGCACACCTGGTGGTTGGTGAGAGCAAGTGGCGAGCGCTTCCTGTTTCGGTTTCACTGGCGCAAATTTTGAATTTTTATTTTTTTATTTTTATTTCGATTAAGGTATAATAAAGGGAGATGCAGGTAGTGATAATTCACTACGATTTTATTCATCGCGATTGTTCTTGTTCTTTTGTTCACTTGTTGATCATTTGTTCTTTTGGAACAAGTGATCAATGTATATATCAGTCAAAGAGACAGAGTATCCGCAATGTTTTATTCAAAGGCAAGGTAGAGTCTGAGAATATAAAAAGCACAATATGACAAAGGTAGACAACAAATGCATCTCGCCTTACAAATAAATTGTAGCAAATATTGTAACAAATACAGAGAGAACACAGACAACGCACACATCGCTAGAGTTGGCAGAAGCCGAGAAGCTGGTGAAGTATGACACACCGAGCCCGTGGGTAAGTAAGGATCTATGGCAAAAACACAGCGCACAATGCTGAAAAAGAAGGAAGAAGTGACATATACACAGCAATGAAGTCGCGAATCACGCCTGAGGTTAACCAAAATAATGCATAGAAAAAAAGAGTGCACAGAAACCACACGACACAATATAGCAGAAAGGCAAAGCTGCAGTGTGCTGGCTGTGCTTAAGAACAGCTAGCCCAAAATGAAAAAAAAAGCAGACTTGATGCCTGCTTGTCCTCAGAAAAGTAGGGCTTTGCAGCTTGCTCACTACGTGAAAGACAAACTTCATGCTACAATACTGGCAGGTCTTGTGGCTCTTCTTATCAAAAATTTAAGATCCCAAGTGATTTGCGTCTGGGTGTTGCTGTGACGCTTGCGAGCTAAAATAGATTGTAGTCATCACTTATCCAGAATTGTGGACCTTAATTGGTGTTACGAGAGCGGTATTACAGGGCTAATAAATAGCAGAAGGAAACCACTTTGGCTCATTATTTTTCACAAAGGCTCTACATCGTACGTTATCACTCACAAGCTATATAAAAATAAAATGGCAGCGTCCGCAGCCCCATCAAACGCTACAAGTTTGGGTATTTTTTTGAAAATTTTGATGGGTGAGATGAGGAGGTTTATGAGAAGCTAAAATACAAAAAGCGTGATAACGTGAACTGTGCCCACTTCATACTGTGTTCCTTACCCGCTCGAAGACATTTCAACAAGCGGTTTTGTTATCGATATATTACTTGAGCTGGAGAGATAAAGCATACACAGTGACCAAGCGACCCACCGTAAAGTTTACAGTTCGCCCGCATTTGCTACAAAAATACAGACAGGATACCCAACATTCTTTTTATGCAAATCACTTCGAGCGAATACACAGTGTCCCTACTCCTCATAGGGGGTAACCAAAACAATGTATGCAACGAATGAGTGGTTAGTTTGGTGGTGAGACTGTCTCCGCAGTCTTTTGATAGTTTTCCGCTGTGCTGCTACTTTGGCTTGCAGATGTTTAATGGTTTGCTTGTACTTCATTGATGGAGACATTGTCGCTGGCACACAGAAACGCACTGCAATAAACAAAAAAATGGATGTAAAAGCGAAGAACAACTAATCCCATACGAGCACTTTCCTCGCTCTTTCAGACCCAAGGTGCACAACTTTCTGTGGTGCAAAGTTTTCGATTCCACTACCTAAAAACAAACCATTCACAATGTTGACAATGCACAAAAAAATGAAAATCACTGAGAGCCCATCCTTACATTTTGTAAGTGCACAACTAGTGTCCTTTTGAGGATAGTTTCCTCAGAATGCCCTAACATAAAATAGCACATTAAAAACAGCTGCAATAAAAGCATAGTCACCGTTTTCTCTAGGGCACTCAGACGTGGAGCTGTTGGCGGAGACATCTTCTGGGGGGTCTTGTGAAGCTTGTTCAGTGCCTCGGACAGTGCTGTCGGAACAATTTTGCGAGCGGCCTGCGGAAGTCTCAATATCAATCCACTCTGGTGTTGAAGTGAACATACAACTTACCGGTCACACAAGTTCCTTTTGTGACAGCTGAACGACTGGTTGAGGTTTTCTCCGGCAAGACGAAGTAAGCAGAAATTCTTTCACCAGCTACAAGAGAGCTGCCACCTGCAGAGGTTTCGTCAACAGTCAATTTGGGTAAAAAAAGAACTCGCGACACTGAACGCACCCTGTTCATCGGGGCACCTCAATGTGTGGGAGCCGCTTTTTGAAGCCTCAACCGCAGGTCCTGAAGAAATGAAATTACGACAATGTGTCAGTAAGAGGCTTAAAATAACACAAACTGAAGCTCATCCGCACCTTGCAGTGCAGCTTCTGCAGTCATGTCACAGTCACTATTTGAAGCGACGCTCGGAGAACATGCATATATGTGCAGTTGGTACAAGTTACAAAGCTTGTTGCATGGGGAAACTTAAACAGCTCTTTCAAATGTGCAAATTGGTCGAACGTGGAGGAAAACAGAAGGAACCAACTAGGAAACAAGTAATTTGTGATTTTTGGAATTATCAACAGTGCCAGCTTTCACCGATGAAAGGTATATGTACATGTGCACTCAGGCTTGAAGACAACGTGAAACAGCCCTTGAAAGTCTTTCAAAACAAGTTGCGCTGGTCAGAGCATCAAAAAACGACAGAAATGTAAGGCTGCTGTTAGGAAGGTAATAGCCCATAGTTCACAAAATTTAGGATTTTCCAAGTGTTGCTTCTATAGTGAGGTTTCTCCACCGGCTACAAAGATCTTCGCGGTTAACTGTCGCCACTGATTCAATACAAGTGGCTGCTATTACACATATTTGAGTTTCAGTCAATCACTTACATGGTGCAGCTGGTTGCACACTGGGAACAGACATTCTTGTAAGCCTTGTGTGCCCAGGGTCCATGAAACTTTGAGCAGTAAAATGGTCGCTACAAACCCTGTACGTTGCGTACAATAGGCTGGCCGGCATACTAAGGAGATCATCGCGTCCAGCATACTGCATCCATGCTTTCATCCTGCATTGGCAATGAGCTGAAAGGGGAAGTGCTTGAATAGTGATTTTTTATTGTTACCCTCACTGAGCAAGCACGAACAGTAAGCGTAAAGACATGCAAACCATACAAAAAGCTTTAACACACCTGCCGTCCCGTGGTATGCGGAAAAAACTCGTCCCAGGCTTCTTGTAGGTTCTGCCATTGTTGAAGCACCACGATACACAGCAGTAGCTGCCGTAGCTTGGACCGCCGGACAGCATGGCATCAGCGCGGTCTGAAAATGTTTGTAAGTGTATGCTTCGCTGTCAAATTACGAAAAAGATATGTGCACGTCATAAGTGTACCAACAAACCCCTTTGAATCATTAGCTAATCGATGCACAATACAAAACCAGTGATACATCTCTGACCCATAAAACTCTGACTTTCAAAGATAGACGTCAAGACCACGTACAAAGATCTTCAGAAGTTTCCAGGCCGCTATCCCTTGTAATGCAATGGTATCGCGGCCTGGGAACTTTAGAACACCTTCGTGCGTACGCAGTATCAGCACAGCTCATTGGGAAGAAAAATCGTAGTTGAAATTTGTGCGGTAAAATTATATTGGAAACGTAAAAAAATTGTGGGCAGCTTGCACTATAGTGGCACAAGGCTAACGAAGAAACGAAGATGATGGCCACTTGGCTAGTCCAGATTTGCCTCCAGCACACCAAGAATTATTCGTGTTGCGCGCCTTCGGGAAACGTATCGTGAAGGATGCGAGGCCCAGCGAACGCTTCTCAATATTTTGCACCGAGCCTATGACCTAGCTGCCCAGCTATTCTCAGCCTACAGACGCTCGCGTCCATGGCAGACGCAGCACGCGTCGCCCCGGCTTGTTGCCGTGCCGCCTTTGCTATACTGCATACGTTGCACAATGTTCCCATCTAGCCGCCGCATAGAGCCACAAACTTTCTTGTTAGCGAACCTCCCAGTCCTTACAAGCTTCAGAAAAAGGTTACAACTGCGTGAATGAGACGCCACGTAAGAAACAAACTCGCACACATGAAGCGCAACGTGTGTGTGTGCATCTTTCTATGTTTGTTGCATGGTGTCTTATTCGCACAGGTGTAACCGTTTTCTGAAAAAAAAAAAAGACCGAACAAGACCAACAACATGTCATTCAACAAGTTTCGCTTGAAAACGTGCCTCACCTGTTATCTCACGCTTGAAAACGCCGACGCAGCCGACGTTGACGAAAGCGACGAAAGCTTCTCGCTGTCAGTCATGCATGGGCTTGTCGCTGGGTAGATGGTGTTTATGACAGTACGGCTGAAGAAAAATAATCGCGTAAGGTGTGTTGAATAAATTGTTTTTATGTATAAAGAACATACCTAATTTGGGCGTATAATTATTATTTTGTGAAGACAATTCTGTTGCATTGATTATAACTGTTTTTTGGGGGGGCTTGCGCCCTCTGACGTTTGATGAGAGCACTAGTTGGTTACGTAATCGTGACGCACTTCCTGAGGCCAGGTTTTGCGGAGTGTCCTCTCTTGTCTTCTTCTTTCTCTATGGTTTCAGCACGTCCGGCGTCCCTACGTCACAAAAGGAGGGAGACGCAGTGTTGTCTGGGTAACGCATCGGCATGTCGCAATCCGCACCGGCTGCCGTGGGGCCGCGCCGACAGACGCTGGTCGCGCCTGGCGTCAGACTATAGGCACCGTGTAGTCGAGTTTTCCAGTCTGACTACAGCGCCAGAATACATAGTCTAGCGGATAAAAAAAAAAAGAAACCTTGAGACTGACTCGGTGAAAATGGATCGCGAAGCGAGCATCTCGCAACCTTCATCTGTCGGCGGATCGTGCCCGGGATACATTGGGGACGCGAGCAAGCGTCTCTTTTCTGCGTGCCCCTAACGGCGAATGCCAGAAACTTTGAGACGGGGAAGTGTGAGCAACGCAGCTCCCTCTGGTCAGTGTGCGGTGACGAGTGCTCGCGTTTTGCTAACATAATGTCGCTGTGCCTAGCGTGCGCGCACGTCAACGCTACATTGGAGTATATTGGGCGCTTCATGATGCGCTCATGGCCATTTTGCTAGCTCCACATATACCAAATTTGGTGTTAAGTTACGTCATTGAATGACGAAAGTATATCGCTGGTGCAAACAAGGTAATCCTGACACGCGTGTCATGTAAGAATATGACAACATACCATGCCCATAGCATGCTCGCGGTCGTTTCGCTAGCTCCACATATACTAAATTTGGTATCACGTGACGTGAATAGATGACGAAGGTGAATTACAGATCCAAACATGATAATAACGACGCGGAAGTAATGTACGGCATCATTTACCTCCACCTGGTAACGTTGTGCTGATTTTAAAAAGACATATCAACCTTTCTCATTCGTGCTTCGCATATCATCGATTCCCACTGTGCGTGGGATCTGTCATTTTTTTTTTTCAATAGGCCCACGGTGTGCTCACTTGAATTTTTTCCGCTTATGCACTACCACTTGCGCGAGCATCGGGACGATGTTTTTCTTTTGAGTGGGGGAATAATGCCACCTGTCCATGAACTGCGGCGAGCACGAGCCCGCATCCAGGAGAAACAAACGAAGAAGCAGTTTGGGACAGCATGCTCTCTCGCTTAATCTTTTTCGTTGTCCCGTGTCACTGGCATGCGTCTCTGTGACTACGCGGTATTCCTTAACCGAAGTGCTTCTTTTTCACGCGTGACAATGCTGTGTTTCATCCGTTGTGTCCACTGATCCCGTCACTGAGGGGTAGAAACAAACACATTGTGCATCGACATGTCCGAAACGCCGGCAGTGTGAACACCGTGTCACCTTACAATCACGACACACATGTTCCGTTCGCGTATTTGGAATTGCTGGCCCCGCATCGCATGAAAGAGGGAAAAGAAAGAGTGCGAGGAGGACGCCAGCGTTAGGATTGCTCGCGCGCTATTGGTTCCTCTCTGCAGGGGCCGTGCACGCCTGTAGGTGACGTGCTGGTGACGCATGCACACGCCCGCGATGGAATGTTCGGAGTTTTTCCGGCTGTTCCATCGTAGGGAAACACCCACAACCTGCCGCCACGCTCTTTCTCTACCTTTCCCTTCTGCCTTTCTGCACCTCTCTTTCCCTCTCCCTGCAAGAGCTGAGCCGAACCGTGCTACCCGCAAGAGTTGTAGAAGAGTGACTTTTTTGTTTTGTTTTATTCAATCAACCACTACATCATACGCGCCACTGCTGGCATGGTGGACGCTCATGTGCGAAATAAAGTTGGAAATTACCATCTAACGTTCAATCACATGCATCACACTTCTGTCACACACCATACTAGTTCCAACTGCCCTTGCAGAAACGCGATTCCGACTGTCATGGCAGACGCCCAGACGCTCATGTCTGAATTAGACGCCAACACATCAAACGTGAAGCATGTTTCGTTCCACGACGCAGCTCCGAATTACATGGAAGCCTCGCGCACATTTACGTGCGAAATAAACGCCTGTTCAGCCGGCCCATCTGACGTGAAGTGCCTCCTCGTCGACCTCTGCACGGACGGATGCGCACGAGCGGCTCGCCAGCTACAGCAAAGTAACTAATAGGACGATCCACGTTGTATTAGTTGCGATCCACGTCGTATTAGTTGCATTGCTGCTGTCTATGCTCAAGGCGTCACAGAGGCACTTCACGTTGACAGTCGGAACCTCTTCGCTCATTGAAACCATCACCGTGCTATCGCCATCCTATCGCAATTCACTCACTGGCGCCCTCGCCGCAGGGTTGCGATCCATCCAAGACACCGAAGGGGCGAGGGTGCTTATGGAACAGCCGTAAACACTTCTCTGTGTTTCTCTGCCGGCGTGTCTTGGGGAGATCGGTGGCTGAGCGAAAATTCGCCCCATGTCTTTGCTTCAAGTGACCACGAAGCGGGCAATCTCGGGGGAGTTAACAATGCCCTCTGCGAGGCTTCCGCGGCGTCTGAATAGGTAGGTCAAGCACCCAACTGAAGTCTTTTTTCGCTACCTTATTTTGTAACCCAGACCCCGTCCCTCCTTAGCACGGATTAAGGCGGGGGCTGCGCCGCTTAGCCGGAGAGGGTCTATGGCAGAGCGGGGAGCATGACTGAAAATGAGGTGCAGGTGTGCAAGTTTAGCCGGTGTCGCTGCGTCACCAGCGCGCGCGTCACCCGCACGTCACCTCCAGAGGTGAACAAATATCGCGCGAGCGATCCCAAGGCTGGCACTGGCGTCCTCCTCGCACTCTTTCTTTTCCCTCTTTCGTGCGATGCGGGGCCAGCAATTCCAAATACGCGTCCCGTTCCGTTGCAGCGCAGGTACTGCATAGGCCGACCGGGGGCTACCATCAGGGCTAATTCACCAGCAACAGGGCCTCGCGTGGCGGATTATCCACTCTCGTACCACTGTTGAACTTGATGAGCACAGTGCGTGCTGTCGAGCTCTCCTCGGTGAACGCTCCTGAGTCACTTCCGTCACACGACTAAGCGCAGTCAGTGATGTACGCACATCATCGTCTGCCACGCCATGCAACAACCAGTGAAGTCGCAGTATCACCTGGTGCTCCTTGGAGTCGATGACAAGAAGACAGCATCTTCCTTAGCCAAAGACCAACCAAAGCCAAAGACCAGCCAAGACGTAAGATTCCTCCCCACCGCGAAATAAGGGCGTGCGTCCTCCGCAGGGCAAAGTACGCGAGATGAGAGCACAGGCCACCACGTCGCGACGATGTAGCGACGCGCGCTCATTGCACCATCTTGCTGGTAATGCTGAAAACAAAATAGTTCCCCTCCCCTCCCTAGATGACTGTCCCCAGCGGTAAGTGGCAAATATAAATAGCTTGCCGTTTGAACGTTGAGGAACGAGCTCCTCTACGGCTCAGTGGTTAACGCCTCGCACTCGCGTTTCAAGGGCTCGAAGTTCGATTCCGCGCACCAGAGTCTTTTCTAGATTTCTTTCTTGCGTTTTCATATATATAGATACTTATACATAACCGGTGAGTGACGGCGATGCCCACGCCGGCGGCAAAATCCAACCGAGTGTGTCCATATAATTGCTATCTCAACGAAAAGGCTGTGAGCGGCCAGCTTTCGTTGTGACAGTGATGCAATTCCGCGCAGGCCTGGCGGCATTTCATGCTTAAACCTCTCGGGTGTTACCAAAGAATTTACACGCCTTCACATCGACCACCAGTTGCCCAAGTTAGCCATTCTAGGCACGACAAACCCCCCAAAAAAATTCCTAGTTACGGCCCTGTCTACTACCTGTGACATTTTCTGTCTATTTCATACATAGCTGTTGTTATAAAGAATCGATCGAAGTTACCCACTTAATCAACAGCATTACTGATCACGTCACATCTGTGGCGGATTGAGAAAAGAAGGGGGGGGGGGAGTAGGAGCGAGCGCCCGCCCCCAAATCCTGTGTCAGCAACCCGCCCCCCGTCTTCAGTGCTTGTCATCCACCTCCTGTCACCAATTAGAAAAATCTGCGGGACCACTCTAAACACACATCATAGCCTCCTATATAGGAGGCTATGCACACATTAACAGCGTTTATGCTATGACGGGCCAGTAACGTAGCATTTTTAGTGAACTCACGGAGAGATATTTATATGTCCGTGTTTTTTTTTTGTGCACTAGAAAACTACGCCATGACGAGGTTTTTGTGCCACCGAAAACAAAAAAGTCTGGACAACCCTCCCTCCCCTCGCCCCCTAAAATGAGTCACTGCATCCACCCATGCCTCACCACGTGGCCTCTTTTTTTTTTGTTCTATCTAATGGTTCGCATCATCAGTGCGGCCCGGTACCACGGGTCCTATCATCACTCACTGTTCGGCTACCTTTATTCTGCTTAAAATATTATCGTTGACAGGGGCGGCGCTAGGATTTATTTCTTGGGGGGAGAAGGTGTGCACCGACGACAGTTGTGTTCCTTCAGGAGGCAGGGAGGCACAGAACTTATATGCGTTGGGCTCTAGCCCACCCGTGCCCCCCGCTTGCGCCGCCCCTGATCGCCGACAGCACCACAGCTGCCCCACTGTACAGATTACAAAATGCCAGAAACGTGTTCAGGAGGACAGTTATTAGGTGTAATCTACCACGCAGTTGAAGACATGACGAGCGCAACAAGCTGGAGTTGAGTGTTTTCTATGAACAATGATCGTCATTTCTGCAGATATTCCTAGCATAGCTGGAGTGCGTGGTCATAGCCCGAAGTCGCCACCACATACCTGCAGATCGGAGCCCTTCTTGGGCGATGGTAGCGCGGGGGGCTCCAGGGCCGCTTCGGTCATGGCAACGTCCTGGATGGGGTCTTCGTCCGGCTCCATGGCGGTGGAGGGCGACGCCTTATCAAAGCTGCAGCCAACCACTGGGCTTCGAATTTTCGTCGTTCTCTTTACGGTATGGCTTTGAGCGCGCGCACACGTGGCATATTCAATGATGATGATGATGATGATCTTATATTGCTGGCACTCGCCCACAAAGGGGAATCGGCCGAGAATGGGGCGGCAGAATTTTTAGGTTAGTGGGTATGTATTTAAAAGCATATCCAATAGAATTTCAGCAAAACAAATTCAAATCATGAGTAATATATGAAAATTCCACACGAGCTAGTGTTCAGGCGATCAGATAGTCTCGGAGCAGAAAGAAATATTAAAATAGGCTAACAAGGTAATCTTTTTGTTTCCAATATGTACGCACACACAGCAGAGCAAACCTCCCTGTAACTATATAACCTAATGTAGTTCCTCCAAAGAATAAAATACTGCCGTGTTTATTTCTAAAGCTATCTTCTCAGTTGAATCGACAAGGTATCTTTTCCTTTGATAAGAATATCGGTGACAGAATTTAAAAAAATATTTATTTTTTCTATTTCCTTGAAGAAGAGACATTACGGAGTTATTTTTCTTATCCCCTGTGAAGGAGACTCATACCCAGTATGGGTGATTGATTGGTCAAACGATGGCCGGATGTATAACACGTTCAATACACTACAAATTACTGTAGTGATTAACTAGCTTTTCCATTTATTATGCTCCACCAGACGTCAGCAAGCGGATTCAGGCGCACACCGACTCTATACTCGCAAAGCGACCGGCACCGCTGCGCGGAAGCTCTTCATGACGTGTGCTGCGCCAGGGCATCAGCTTAGAATATTGATTGTAGGACGAGTTGACACATTATAAAATCAGCCCTAAAGATGTTGGGGCAGCTTCACGTTAGAAGTGCCAAACATTAAAGTTGAGCTATGTGGCTATCCTTCCCTTTATTTTGCTGCTTTTTTTTTTCCTTTCCTTTCTTGATTTGCCTCTCATCTCTATATTTTCAGCCTCTATATGTTTCTTTGTCTTTATACACAATCATTTCTCTTCCTAGCTCTTTCTCGCCATTCTTTCTCTCTTTCTAATCTTCGCTTCCTCTTCATCCTTTGCTTCTCTTTTACGCTTCAATGGCCAAGTGGTTGCAATGCCTGCGTTCTGATTGCGGTTCGAAACCTGGGTCGCGAGAAAATTTTATCGTCAGGAATTTTGCCTTCTGACCTTTAATTTCTCTGTGTGCTCATTCTCTTGCTCATCGCAGTTATTGCATCCCACACCACACTAATCAGCACAGCGGGAGAGCACACGCAGGGCCCGCAAGTTCGGTGAGCGTAGCAGAATATGGGGAACACAGGATGAAAAGAGCGCGCTCCGGCCGAGTTATTGCATTGCACAAAGGGGCGTATACATATAGCCAGCGACTTGCACACCGGGCCTGTACACCCCCCCATCCAAGATTTTTTCGCCATGGCATAGACAACAAAAAATGACTATTTCAAGGGGGTGCCATCTCCCCAAAAGAATTTTCAGGCTATGCCCCTTCTTGCATGCGCTAGAAAAGTGGATCCATTAATGGTGATGGTGAGAGTTAATGCA
Organism: Rhipicephalus microplus; assembly: GCF_043290135.1. Lineage (NCBI taxonomy): Eukaryota > Metazoa > Arthropoda > Arachnida > Ixodida > Ixodidae > Rhipicephalus > Rhipicephalus microplus. The sequence continues at coordinate 208,459,976 of NC_134702.1, forward strand.
GATGCGTAACGGTATAGCGAAAAGCATAACACCTCCGCTGTAAAACGAGGACACCACCGTCACCTGGCTGCCCGTGGTGCAAACACTTACGGACCGATGCGGCTTATGTGCTTCCGGAGTGGAAGGAACAAGAGTAGAGCAGGACTGTCTGGCGCGGGGAGCTTGGCTGAGCGATGGCAAGCCACTCTTCGCAGCGAGGGCCCATCAAGAATGAGCAGTTCAGCGGGCCACGACCGTCACCAAAGACCTGGGGAGATTTTCCTAGAACTGTGGATCCACGGCAGCTTATTGTCTTAGTGGCAAGAGTGAACCTTTCTTAGTGGCAAGAGGATGGAGTTTATGAACTCTAGCCCGACAAGATTGCATAATTCTGTGAAAGAGTGGCGTGACTCCCGTACAGAGTGTATGCGTGATTGTACTTTGGCGTAGGAGCTTGGTCACTCTCGTTCTATTAGAGTACGATAACTTTGTCAAGAGAGTGTGCCTATTCTGTGCAGTATAGTTTCCGGCTCTACCAAAAAGAGAGTGAAATATGGGACATGAACTCACTCCCGCAAAGAGAGTTGCCAGCACTCTTTTGCCGCTGTGAAAGTATAGAGCCTTGGGGATAAGTAACAACTGCAAAACAAATAAAGTTTATTCAATACCACAAAAGAATGCAACAACACAATCTCAGTGAACGTTCATGCTGCCGCCTTCTCTTGCTGTGTTCTGTTACAGCATAACTGCGAATTGCAAAGAGTGTCAAAGCGGTGCGCGAGGTTATTTTGTTAAGTGCCTTTTTTTATACAGCACTTTAAGAACTTTGACTCCTTTTATACATTTGAGACAGGCGCTTAGCCAGAATTTTTTTGAAGGGGGGGGGCACCAACTTGATTCCAAGAGGGGCTTCTGGGGGGGGGGGACACGTGCCCGGTGACTCTCCCAAAGAGAGTCAACGTGCTTCTCTAAAGAAAGTGCTGCACATACTACTCATTGGGATTAAAGGGGAGTCAAAGGACAGCTTCTTTTTCTTGGAGTCGGAGGCCAGAGCTCACGACACTTGCTATCAGAAGACGAACAGCACATAGCAAGCTATTGCCTAATAGCGAGCATCAATGAAGAGCGGTGTTCATATTTGACACGCGCTTGCCGCGCGATAGCCACACCCACAGAAGTTGCAGCGGCAAAAGTGATCATGTTTCATCACACGTGCTGGCGTAATTTCCAGCCCCGCACCTTTCCTGCCTGTGCAGCTTCCAACATGCTCATCGGGTCGAGAGAAGGCGCTCAAAGCGTGGGTGAAATCCCTATGACTCCGCTACTTCTAGACGGTTTCAAAAAATGTTTTGTGGCTATCAATTTGCGCAGAAATAAACTTCAATAGTAGGATAATTCTACGATTACCTGGGAATCTGGTTGAGGACTCCTTCAAGCTCTCTGCGTAAAGTGTGTAGTTTATTACAAGACTTTTAATTTTGCGAACTGTCGGATTGCATGAGATTTCAACATCCCGCTTCCCTTCTACGTAGCACCAATGAGCAATCCAATTGCATATGTCCAGTCTAAGTCATTGTGCTCCCTTGTAACACAGGCAGCACCCAGTTCACGTGTTGTCGTGAGCTACGCGCTACAGTGATTATCAAGGTTTTTTTTTTTTTCGTGTGCACCATGCATTTGCCTTTTTTCGTTTTCCTGTGCTGCCCTTTGCCCTTTTGATAGGGGCTGAGACCATCATCATCACAGGAACGAAAGTCAACAAGATCAAGAGCTAGGCGTTTTGAGACTTCTCCACTAGGAGAATGGTGCGTATGCGCCAAAGAGGTGGATTGTCCTTGCTACGTTGCTTGCTGCAAGCCTAGTGATTGGTAACATGTCAAGGCCTGATCACACGCGTTGCAGTGTGTCAGCACGTGACTATTTGACGCGACGTTGCGCTTTCTCTCTAGGGAGAGAGATGATGTGCAGGTCCGAGTAGCCATGCACCCTCTCTCCTCATGGGCAGAAGGCGCGGCGCTGCGTTAGGAAGCCGAGCGCTAACATGCTGCAACGCGTGCGTGTGGTCAGGCCTTTAAAGCTACGACGTCGCTTAAGGAATATAGGGAAACTGGCGAGCGGAGTCAATGCAGTGAGTAACAAAAGAGCAATAATAAGAGCTTCCCTGAAAATCTCTGTCACTGCTGCGTTGCGAGTCTTTAAAAGCGACTCAGTGCTCGCACCCATGAAAACCGAAACCTATGTGGAGCTCGTCCGGACAGCTTGCATATTCCAATCAATGCGCGCTAACCCCTACTGCACTGCTATCATCAAGCAAGAGCATGGCACACTGCTACTACGTCCTTTTTGCATCGTGCTTCCAAAGCGAAAGCCTTTAATGTTGTATGTCCTCTCGTTCGTCGCATTGTCGGGCCCAGATATCATTGCCCCCGTCATGATACAGATCCACAGTTGTGTCACTTGGTTCGTTATGTAAACTTGCTATGCTACGCCAAATGAGACATTATGAACAGTGAAGATGAAACTTTAATTAATAATATGCGTAGTTTTTTTATTCGCCGGCACTACTTGCGGTTTCAGCGGAAACCAGCCATCGTGACTGTCTTTTACAGGAGGAGGGCAGGCGCACCGGCAAGCGGTTCGGAGAAGCTTCCCAATAATGTATGTAGATTCCCTACGATACCGAACGTTACAACAAACGCTATGGAGGCAAAAAAGAAAAAAAAAAGAAAAAGAGGCTTGGTCAGTGAAATGGCCACACATACCTTCGCCTAACACACCTTAGAATTTACTCATTGCACTCACGCTCCACACGGCCTCTCTTTTATATCCTTTAGGCACTAAGCCTGCCCTTGCTCCCACTCGAGCTGAAGCACTCACTCACGGCACTCCATCTGATGTCATCGATAATCTAGCCTCTCTCTCTCACGTCACCTTCCCACGCATGCACCTCTACTTCCAACGTTCGTGCCTCTCCCCATCCGTCCAACACGTCCCTCGTTCTGCATGCAGGCAGTCATCATGCAGCATCCTTCCCCTCATTTATCTACACAGTGAGTCGCCTACACGAGTCCCTCATACATGGCTCCTTAAGCCTCCTGCGGCTCTGCTACCACCCACTCCTTTCGAAACGTGAAACCCACTCCAGCGGGCCATACTTGCACCCGCCAAATGTACTGTCCCTCAAGGTCCTTTCCATTGTTCGTGCAGTAGAATCATTTCCCCCCCCCCCTTTCTTCTGCGCCTGAATACACGATATCTTTCCGACTCTTAATCCACCATCAGTCACATACAGAATCGCACCTTGCCCCATTCCTTAGAACAGGACGTCGAGTGAGCTGTCTCTGCACTCTAATTTTCCACTGCGTTCCCGGGCATTCAAAAATTGACGGCAATGAGCTGCTGGCTCATCGGCTAGCCTGCGATGTATTGTACCAGGGACCGTTCATTCCTTGGCCCACACTTTCCGAATACAGTGGAAGCTCCGTAAAGAACGACGGGATGATCTATCTCCCTGTGGCATACTACCAAAGAGGCATACCTCCAGCTCAGACTCGACAAGCGTCTCTACTCTACCCCTCATTCGTGCCTCACTGTGCTAGAGGATCGAATTCTCCAGCACATTCGATTGATCTGCCTGATAACCCCTTCTTGCCTCTTTCTCTATAAATGTAGATCAGACCCTTGCTGTCCCGATTGCATTTCTGCATATTCCAACCTGTCACATTGCCTCTTCTACTGACCAACTGCTCAGCAATCTTGTTCTTACCCTTCCCTGACCAACACTACTTGTCTGGACTGTATCGGCGCCGAAGGGGAAGAACAGTGTTGATTGCTTGCGCAAGCAGTCAGAATGCTTGGCCTTTAGTTTGAGGATGAAGGTACTGCTACTACTACTACTACTACTACTACTACTACTACTACTACTACTACTACTACTACTACTACTACTACTAGTACTGCTACTAGTACCCTGCTACAAAATGTCCTTCAATATTCTGCAACTCAAAACTGTATTTCACCTTGATTCATGATAAGCTTTCTAAACACGCCAGGGCACTACTCACATGATGTCAGACAAGGTTCAATGACAAGCTCAAAGGTGGCTGCTTACAAATTTTCATACCCTGGGTGTACTTATATGATGCGAGAAAAGAGAAATAAATGCTAACAAGAGGGAAAACAGAAAAAAGCGAGTACAGCTTTGAAATGTTTACACACAATTTACTTCTCAACTTCTGTTCAAATAAATTACAATAAATACAGCAAGGTCATGAATTATCAGGTGACGCAACAGTGTATAGAGGCACTGCATGATGCAGACAACACCAGAAATGACAATTCCACGGGGATAAAAATGACACAACCACTAAATACAAGCAGACGAATTTGAATGCCTGCAAAAGGTCACCACATGTCGACAGTTCATTGAACCGATCTCACAACTGAGATTCTATGCTCCACCATTCTCACACTTTTCTCAAAGACACACATACATCTGCACGCAGTAAAGTCCACATATCTGCAGTTTATTGCGACACATTGACCAGCCATGCAAAGATCAAACTCACCTTCGTAATAAAAACAACACACTACCATCACTCATAACCGTCCCAATGAAACGTGAACAAAAACAACCATAGAGTGGTGTGCTGGTTAGTCTTAGACACATACTGAAGTGCTTAAATTTCATTTTTCACTTCGTGACCATACAATAAGTTAAAATGTATATTTCAGCAGCCTTCTGCACTGGGAGTTGCCAGACTGAGATACGGTGCCTAAGCTAGATAGCCTATCCTTTACTCAAGATACTACGCTTTTTTATCACCATGTTTGCAACAGAAACATTCAGCTAAACTTATCTTGAAATTTGCATACCCTAAATTAGCATCGGCCATGAAATAGTAGCTAGCAAGCATACATACTGCCATCTTTCAGCATTGTGATAACACAAAGGCACACATATTGTCATCTTTTAAACAGGAACACTGCAGCATGCTTTTCTGTCCTCAAACATTTTCCTTCTGGGTTCGAATTCTTTGTTAAACAATCGCACTTAGCAAGACTTTCTTCAGCGTACAAACAAAAACTAGGAAATGCATTATAATTTATACCTCAAAGGTATCGAGAATATACACTGTATGGTAGATTATATGAAAGGCTATGTTCCAAATATGGCAGCCACTTAATGAAAGGCACCTCCACAAGAAGGAGTTGTGCTTTAAGAAGTAACCAAAAGATAAACGTTTCCCAAAGAAAAAGTTGTGCTTTATAATGTAACTGGAAGATCAATTTCAACGAAACTTTGGGTTTTTTCTGTCGAGAATGTGAAAACCAACACCTGCCAGCTCGTGAATGGCAAAAGTTGCAAAGCCTCGTAAACACTCTATCGCGGGAAGCAACTATAGGCAGTTCCTTTTTGAAAGCTTGCTCCAAAACCATCCTTTCTGGTGGATACATACACACTTCATTAACAGATTCAATTTAGCTTTACACAGAGCATGCAAGAACGAGAAAACATGGGCCAGACAAGTTCTTGGATGAAAAACAATGTTAACTAATCGTGCTGTTAGTGGTGTCACTTCATTAGAGAGCTTGAGTGCAATAGCCAGATGAAATCAGATGGCCATCTGGTGTCGTTTCATAACCAGATTTTCCACAGAAACCTGAGAGGCCGACCAGTAAACTTTTTACATGAACAGCTCCGACTTCCCCCTAAACCTGACACAAGTGTACAACTGCAAAGTGACCATGTATTTGCAAATGTTACAAATAAATTAGGGAGGGTATCAGAGCATAGAGGGTGGGTAGCAATATGCAACGTGAGATGTTTGAAAACAGTGATTTGATGAGGCAGACCGCCCTCATTTTTAGACAAAAAAAAAAAACTGCAAAGTTCAACAGCCAACGAACGAAGACGAAAAATGCATCAACAACAGGACCTGAGCTGTTGTTCATGTATCTTTCGTCTTCATCTGTTGTGCTGTTGAACCTTGCAGCTGTCACAGACACTTGACTTGACCAAGGCACTTCCATAGAAAATCGGTTTATGCCAATATGTACTGCCAGTGTTGAAAACTACACCTACAATCAGTATGGCCTTGATACTGTGTTATTGAATTGCAGATCCGAAGGAAAAATGCCTTCAACCCTTCAGTAACCGTTAAGAAATTTACATTTCAGAATCTACCACACAAAGTCTCGACACTGCACTCCTGTCGTACAGCACAATTTCTCGTCGGCACCCACGCCAGAACTCGGCCACATGCCGACACGCTTTTGCAGGCAAGAGTATTTTAGCATCAAAGATAGTGCTTCATGTCTGAAAGTCATTGCGAAAGTTGCAGTATCATCAGTAGCTGGTGCAATACTGAGGTAAAGGATCTAAGAAAAATGAGATTCATCCATAAAATACAAAGCTAATAGACCAAAAAAGAACAAAAAACATGCACGGATGAACAATAAAAGCCACGTGTGCAAGACGAAACTACATCAGACATACAATACATGCATTATAAATCTAGTTGCTTCTTTCCTTCGACTTAAAGCATAGGAGTGTACAAATGCATTGGAACAAAACACATTCAAGGTCTAGAATCGGACATTGAGAATCTTTTCAAAAGTGCAGCCAAAGATGCCAGGCAGCGCTTTAATTCGCATCGCTCTAGGACACACTCACATTCTATGCAGTGTTGCAAAAGAGCAAGCGTGTATCAATGCATTTGCATAAACGTTACATAACGTTGGGAGTTCTGGTAAAGAAGGAACAAAGGAGTCACAACATGAAATCAGGATGCTCAGTGTTCAACATTGTATCTTCTGTGGAATGTTCACTTCACCTATGCTGCGAACTTTCTTTGGGGCGTTGTTTGGCTTCAATGAGTCGATTTCAGGTATAGCATGCCAATGTGTCATGCACACAGAACTCCAGCATTTCTTAAAGAGACACCAAAGAGAAATAATTACTTGATTTAGATTCATAACCTGCACTGTGAGAACTCTAATGCCATAAGTTTCTCTGTCATAAGTTCATCATTAGCGGAAAAAATCAAGGTTGAAGTTTTATTTTAAAATTTCGCACTGAAATCTCTGCGCATGACACAGCAATTTCAAAATGTATTTTCCTATTTTCGAGACATTGGCTCCATGAAATTTTTTGCAACTTCATACGCTAGGTCTAGGGCACCCACAGAAGACAATATACTTAATTTTTATTGAGTAGAAGCTATTTAGAACCCAGTAGACACCTTCAAAATTTACTACGTCAAGGTGTTTGGCGTCAGAATCTCACAGTGGTGTCTTCACACTTTCTTTTCTCGCAATTTTTCGCTTACTAAGCCTCAAGTCGCGGTAAGAGTAGTGTTTTTGTAATTGTGAAATTGTACATTACTAACATGCGAGAAATCACTTTGCTCTTTAGTGCGCCTTTAAATTCATTACCTGCAGCGCCAAGAAGCATTATGACAAGGCGGGCACACACACAAAAAAGGCAATAGAGATGACACAGTCACCCATTGTTACAGTGCTGCCCAGGTTGTCACTGTGCACTACTTGCAACGGGCATGCTGCTGCAAGAACATACAAAAATGTTTCGTGTGTAAGCCCTGATAATGACAGCACACTTTGTCGTGCTGCCCACACCATTCAGCCACATTCACTCTCTCCAAAATCAAGATAACTACAATATGCCACAACACATGGTCGTTTAACTGTTAGCTTGATCACAAAATTACAGAGAAACCTTAAGGTATAGCCACAGAATGGCTGTGGCAAGCACGAAGAATGTGCAGGTTCAACCCATCCAGCAACAAAGATTAAGTCACCGGGTGCTACATTCGACAGGGTGTCTTCGGTTGAATTTTATTTTATTCAACCATACATCCGGTTTCTGCAGAGCCCTAATCAATGAGTTTACACCATGGCATTTTATTAAGTATTTGTGAACAATATAAAGGCATGTTAAATAAAGAACACAAATAATATTATTAATAATGATAATATGTGGGGTTTTCTGTCCCAAAACCTCGATATGATTATGAGAGACGCCATGTAGCAGAGGGCTCCAGCAATATTGACCACCTGGTGTTCTTCAACGTGAACTGACATCGCACAGTACACGGGCCTCTACAATTTCGCCCACAACAAAATGCGTCTGCCACGGCCGGTATCAAACCCGTGACCTTCGGCTCACTAGTCGAGCACCCTAGCCACTGTTCTGCAGAGGCAGACAATAAAGGAAACAAAATACAGACTATTATTGAAAAACTACATAATACTCGACCTTTCACAGCTGCTCTCAAAGACACTAAAAGCATAAGGCCGCTTGATATCACAGCTGAAAAACAAACAACAAACAAAAAAAGACACTGCAAAAATATCTGAGCGTATACAACTTGATCCATAAGGGGAAGCGAGAAAGCGGCTCGAAATAGAGATTCGGTAACAGGCAGTAGCATCACAAAACATTAAGTAGAAGCATTAACCAAAAAAAAAGACTGCACATAGTGATCATATACATAAATGCACAATTACCCTTCAGGGATTGCTAATGCACACCATGGAAGCCTCAGAACCCAACAGCATTTGTTCAATGCAGCCGTGCAAACAAGCGGAGGAACAGAGACAAACTGAACACCAAGGAGGAACAATATTCAGCTCCACTAAGGAGCAGTTCAGAACTGCTCAGAAACGAATGCGGTGGGACAGTGCTGATAGCTTCATGGGGTGCAGCATGGGAAAGCCACACAGGGTCGGAAAGATTACACACTGCAGGGATGCGTATTAATACTTGTAATGTAGAACATAGATTCGTGCTTTCAGATTACACTTTCATGTAACCGCAGAAGCTGATTTCGAAAACTTAACCCACAACCTTGTTCATTTATCAGACAGCAAGGGCCATGCATTCGGCGTAAAAAAGTGCAGCCCACTGTGAATACATTGCAGTTGTCTACACTGCAGGTACACTACAGGTACAGTATGCTAAGTACGCCGGACAAGCAATGTTTTGACTGCTGTCGAGTGTCCTCTGTTTAATATAGACAGATCTCCTGTGGACGCACCAAGGCTCGCAATTACGGGGAAGTGCGCAGCACACAATACAAAAATATGCTCATTCATCAGGCTAGGAAAAAAAAAGGATAATCTCATAAGCAGATCAACACATTTTCACAACTCTGCAATCACTCCCAAATCGAGTGCAATTAGCAAAGACAAGCTTCGGCAAAATGCTGTCCTGACTAACTCCAAAATAGCTGAAGGCTATGGCAGACCTGGAAAAATTATCCAATAAGGTGTAATTATTGAACTCCATGTGCGAGGGCTGATGCGTTCACTGCTAAACATGCATTGCGAGCATTGACTTTCACCCGTCATCATAATAATGTAGCTGAACAAGCAATGGAGAAGTTGCTACAAGACATTAGGTGCCAAAAATACCTTAAAATATGCCGTATTTTACAGCGCATTACGTGTCCCTGAATATAACTCGCTCATCTAACTGCAAACCACAGAAAGAAAGACTAAATTGAAAAAGAAGTCAACAAGATCAAACATACTTTGCAGCACATTTAGCCTTCTGTCTTCATACCTAGTCTTCCAAAATGTAAGATCACTGCGTACAGTGAAATCTCGGTATAACGAATCTCAAGGGGCCGAGGCAATTCGTTTGCTATTTCGAAAGGTCATTACAGTGAAAGCCCAAAAGTTAACCATAAATACTTATTTTCTACTGCCCAAAAAGACTTACTTCTACAATACAAGGGTGGGTCCTTGAACTCGTTTTTCACGAGAAAGAACTAATGCACAAGTGAACATCAAAAAAAAAAAAGCACCTTCACTTCTAAAAAGTTTGTGGTTTTTTTTTAAGCGTGCAGCAGAAACTTTGCAGCACGAAGGCCTCTAGCTCATCCACAGTCCTGTGGTGCGATTCGGTTCTTTGGTCACAACAGCCTGCTTTTTGCCCTCCAGTTGCCGAAGAATATCCACTTTCTTGGTTAGTAAAAACTGCTACCACTTCTTCGCAAGCAGAGATGAACTCATCTGTAGTAGCACCGCAGCTAGAACGCCGACTTGCTTTGTGGACGCGCTTAGTAAACACCGAAAAGAGATGACCACGACTGACAAACAAAACCTCCTAGAGCACATGTAGAAGTGACAAAGAAAGAAAAACTCCGAGCGTCGTGGCTGTCATCACCTCTTCTGAAGAAAAAAAAAAGGGCTAAAAAAGAAAATTCCTTGCGTTTCGTTTTCTGCTCCCTCGCTGTCTCAGGTTTCCCATGCCCATGCTCCCTGCTCCGCAACTCCTACTCTGCCTTGCTGACCTTACCCTCCCTTGTTGCCCGTGCCCCTGGCCTCGGCACTTGTAAACCTGCAGCGTTGGCGTTAAAACAAAAAGAAAGAAAGGAAAGTCGTCCTTTCATTTTATTTTTTCCCTCCACACCGTCGCGGGTTTTTAGGAAAGCAAGGCGTCTGTTCGCTTTGTCGTCTGCTTGCGTACCGCTCCAGTGGTCGCAACGGATTTCGGAACATGAGTTCGTAGTACTGAGGCGTTGTTAATATAACTTGTAACTAAATTAGTTCTCGTTATTCTGAAAAGTTCAGTATTCAGAAGTATGCAGTAGTGAAATAATTTTACATTGAAACTATTAGAAGTCGGTGCAGGATTTATAAAAGTTCATTAATCTGAAAAGTTCGTTAATGTGGGGTTCCTTCTACCGAAATTTCACTGTATTCCTCTAACATTGACAACTTCGCAATACCACGAAGCGGTGTGTGTCGTGAAGCTAACTTGCAGACCGAAATTTGCGTATAACTTGCACCCACCCAGTTTATCTCTAACTAATCTGAATATTTTGTGCAGGTAATCAGTGATAAAATATGATACCTGCACTCAGAGTTCCTTTGAAACAAAAGCAGCATAAACTGGAGCGTAACCTGAATGAACATTCATACTTGAAGTCATATGCGACCTGTGACAATACACGCGCAATTAAACACACTTTCAGCTACAGTAAGGCTGCTATGTGGACACTGGCACTGAATAGCTGAAAGATGTTTAGGTAATGTGAATGCTGCAAAGGAGCTCCTTGAATTTTCTATCCCAGGCATGCAGTTAGCTATGTCGCACGATACATTTATGTGATGGGCAAAACACTAAAAAAACACCTTCGATTTCCTTTCCATAACTCCTCATTGTGACAGACATAACTTTTTCCAGATGTGAAAGCGGTGGCGAAAGTTCACTCTAGATAACATGCTGGAAATTCAAGATTCAAATTGACTATCGTGACCCCACAAAATAATGTCTTGGTGTGTTCATGCCTTCTAATGGCCATTCTCGTTGTGTGCAGGTTGGAGAATGTAAGCAATGCTCACTCGCTAGCTTTCAAATAATAAGTGGCTCATACCTCCTTCATACGTCACAAGATTAATAAACCAAGGTGTTCATACGCGTAGCCTCCAAAGTTTTCAAGAGGGGATAAGTTGAGATCCGTTCCCTAAAACTGGGGTTATAAATTAACGCTGGCATTCTGATGACTGCCACAACTAAAAGGCCAGACATGTAAGAGACCAGACATGTTGCCCAATAAATGTAGGGAAAGCGAAAGAGTGAAGAAAATAAAGGACACCTTGCGCTGCCTCATCAGAGAATCTGCAGCTGGCAATCAAAGAACTGGAAGACTTTGCTCCCATTTCATGAAACATTCAGCCTCATATGCAAGCAGGCATCGGCCCCGTTCGCTTCCACTTTCGATTCCTTCTCTGTGCCATATGCCATTTCTGCATCTAGGACCACCACTGAAAACTCAAGAGCTCCGAACCTTGGCAATCTTGTCTCAATCCTCTCATCTCTTTCGTCTAGCTTTGCCTCGTAGCCAACACAATGAGTGTTTATCCAACCGGCCTAAGGTTGTTGCCTCATTTTCAAACTATATTGAGTCGTCGATCTGGCTGTGCAGCTGCAGGCCTCTGGGATCGCTGACCGGACATGGGCGAGGCAGCCCCTCCTCCATGGGAGGCTGGCCGGAAGCGGCCCGTAGGATCTGGCACAAAGTACCTGTGCCAGATGTCCGAGTATGGAGAGCGGGCATTCCACGGCTTGAAGCGACCCGACCACTGCAACAGCTTGGCACTGGTCACGAATAGACGCGAGTACTGGCTCCCTGGTGTCACCCCTGCATTGCCAATACGGTAAAACCTTGTTATGTTAGCTCAGCTCTTACGCTTTTTAACGAAGTGAGATAATTTGTAGCTGCCATGTGATCCTGGAAAATGCTTGAATTGCTTGTCAGCGTGAGACTCTCACTGCTGCATACATATTTTACTGAAGATAATTTAATTTTTGTGGAGTGCTGTGAGTATGATGTGTACAGCTGCTTTGAAAAAAGATTAGCCCAAGTGAATCATTACGATCGAATGAAAATTTTGACCAGCAGTTGATATGCGAACTAAATGGTCAACTCTAGCTATTTTTGGAGGCCAATGGATCTCAACAAATTTTGCTGGGTACGCTCACTTGCATGTTTGCGCCATTCATGCTGAATTGCAGGCTTGAGAGTTTAGCACATTCATTTCAAATGAATTTTATTATTTCCCTCCAAACACTCTCCTCGTTAGCCAGAATTATAGGCAACCTTGTGTACGTGACAATGATTTTCGCAAAGTGGAAGTGAAGGAACTGATGCGCCACAGCAGCGTCTGCTTGTCTGCTATAGATTGTGTGGGGGTTGGCTGGCGCTTTCTTGGTTGAGCGCGTGATTTCCTTGTCGTTGTTGGTGGGACTGCCATGGGTGGCAAGTGGTGTTGCATTGGGGGCCACACATGGTTCACCCCATATTTATTATAACAGCATGAGAATTTTAGCTGATCGCCGCCGGCACAAGCTTGGATAGTCTAGACAAGTAGTGCCACCTGGCGGCATTATGCGCAACCATGCAGGTTCTGCCAAAGTACTACGTCATACGTAGAAGCACACTCGGTTGTGTTTCGGCTTTGGTATTGCAGTTTTCTGCGAATTAAAAATTAGTTTTGGCTTTGCTGAGCATTTAAGCTATCGGGCACGTGAGAAGAGTGTCTTAGGAACATAAAAGCGCCATTACCCTGACATGGTGAAAAATCACCGGAGTTGGCCTTTAAGGATGGGGACGCTTTCTGCTGAATATCTTCGATTTAATTCCTTAAGCGTTCATGACGACCTGAGTTCGTCATGTGCAGTTGTCACTTTTTGCTTGTGAGAACCTGCACTTGTGGTGGCTTCTTAGCATTGTTTCAAGAGACTTTTGACAAGCCCAACTCGGGCAGCATGGGTTTGGTGATTGGCACTTTTATGGCATGAGTCTGAACACTAAATGGTGAAATGAGCACCTTGCATTTCCTGTTTGTAATAAACAAGAATGGCATAGTGCAGTACTTTAAATGCTACCCCATACCTGGTAGACTCGTAGGGTTTGAATTGCACTATTCAGGAATAATGCATTTTGTGCACAAGAAGTAATACGCAACCCTCACTTTTTGAAGTTGCACAAAGTCTTTTCCAAATACACATCAAATGCCCTATATATGGGGATTAAGAGCCAGCAGCCTGAGTGAGAAAACCATGGCACAGTTTCATTCTGATCAGGTGACTTTTTTTTAAGAGAGAGCAAAGCAGCAAAATTTTACTGAGAGTCAACTGTAGATGACCCAAATTCAGGATGACATGAATATTTTGCGTGCTCTCTATCAATTTGTATCGATGTTTTACTGTATACTAGTATGTACTTGGTTCTTGAGGACATTCTCGTTCCAAGCATGTCCTAATTGTCTCACAAAGCAAAAACTAAGACCGGCAAGCATCCCAGTGTGAGTGATGCAGACGCAAAGCTTAGTTCTGAATTGGCTAGCAGTGTCACAGAATAACACTGTCGAACGAATTAGCATCATTCTCTGGCAGGTTTCCAAGAGAAGTATCGTGCACTCCGTACCTAGATTGCGAACGTGCCACTGGGGGTCCAGGAGGCTGGTTTTGTTGTGGAGTGCCAGCAGCAGGGGCCCCAGGGGTCCCTCCCGCTTGAAGATTTTCTCCCTGGATGAACGTCAAGAAAAAAGATCAAGAAGTGCTCCTAGATAAGTTGAAAAATTTAGACAGTGAGGAATGAAAATCGCTCCAGGTTAGAGAGAGGCACGACTGCCATAGGAACTTTACACCCTTACCCTTATGAACATTTATCAGCAGATACAGGATGATCTCCCTCCTCTCCTTTATCTGTGCCTTACAAATTAAATGTTTATTCAAACTTGTTGTTGGGCTAGTAGGTAACTTGTCAAATAATTGAGTGTAACTTAGGAATGCTTAGAAACACTCACACAATCATGCACGCTTTCACTAAAGAAATGCACAACACTTTTTGTAGCGTGAGTTTCTTGAGTGGAAACGAAAGTGAATGTGCGAGAGCTTTAGGGCACTGCTACGTTGCGCTAAACTACTTACAGCAATCGTTTAACGAACTTCTCCAGTATTCGGGCTTTGGTGAAACCTCATTGCAAGAGACACTCAGGAATTCGGGGGACACGCCTCTTGTAACAAAATGTTCCAAAACGCCGAAGCGTCTCAACTAAACCCCCTTATTATACGTCTGTATCAAAGTGTCTTAATTTTAAAACACACGCGCAGAGAATTGTTCAGGATGGCTTAGAAGTCGGTCACAGTGGTTGTTTTAGCAACTATGTGTTGCATTAGCATAATAACTTCTGTTCCATTCGAGCTATCCGCATAATTATTTTTTTTTGCCAGAAAGACAAATGCATGCAATATGCAATATGCCTAATTTTGAAGGCAAAATGCAGATAAAAACTTTTTAATTGGGTCACAGGTGTGACAAATGAAGGTGGCTTGTTTTTCTCTGAAGATTGATGGACTCTAACTCCTGTTGTAATCGGCCCAGCAAATTTACTTGTAGCATATTGCACTCTTAATTATCCTACATTGTTTCTACACTGTCGCCAATGTTTTGGTGCTTCCTGCTTAGATGCTAATTAGGCTGCAAACAATTAAAAGACCTAGGTTTTACATTGATTGTGGAGTATCTTAGAAACTACTTGACCAATCAAAAAAGTAATTACGTTCTTTAGAATCTGCCTATCTAAATACACAAACTGAAATTTTTGTTCGGATCTATACATAAATAAAAAAAGTTACCTATCAAGAGTAGCCTCTCCCCTTAAATGGGCTTAGCGATTGCAAGTGTCACTTCCGTTGTGTTAGCTGTCAATTTCAATCTTGAAAGCCATCATTCTTAATCAGGTACTTACACTGATGCACACATAATAGACAAGCTATTTTTACCACCTTGCGCTGCTCCGCACATAGGCGTAAACCAAGCATATAGCAGCAGCTTTAGGCCCATTGCGCAGTAAATAATGTTCTCACGCAAGTGAAGTGTTAGACAAACAGGAGCTTGTTGTACAGTCAAACACGGATACAGTTGAGCCAGCTTATAACGAACCTGAGCATGACACAGCATCCATTTGCTGTATCCCGAAGTTCATAGTAAATGAAACAACTTTTAAAAAGTTGCCATGAAGACACAAACTTTCTTTGCCCCAAAAAGTCCGTGATGCACGTGTTTTGAAGAGCAGAAGCCATAGGGGCGGTCTCGAGTTTATTCAAAACGGCAGGGTGCTCGTTCGTCAAGGCCCGTGGCATAAGCTGCGTGAGGCACTGGCTCCAAAGTTTCGACGTTCTCGCAATCCGATTCCTCCAAATCGCTCTCGCCACGTACTTCATTCACAATGCCCCAATCAGTTCATGGTTCCGCAGTGTCGGCACCATCATCGGCTGTAATTGAGCCATCGCAACAGATGTCCCACCTGCTCTCCCAGGTCGGAGTCGACAACGCGCTGCCACAAATCGCCGCCGCAGTTCGGCATCGGGCCCGACGTCGACGAAGTCGGCCTCGCGAAAACAGTTTGCCGTGCATGTAGCGGTCATCGCCGCCCACGAAATATTCACCATCTCCACAGCTGAATACCGAGACACCCGAAGCGGCAAGTTGGCTGCCAGGTGGACAATGGCGATGAGCAAGCGCTCCACAACGCGACACCTAACGAGCTGATTACGCTCAAGTCAAGCGGTCACACTTTCGACGTTTTGTTGAGCGGCAGGAAAAAGCGTGCTAGTCCTCCCGTCTGCCATCATGACAACACACGCACACCAAAAGCGAACAAGCAGCGCACACTCGACACACATGCCAGAACGCGTCCAACAGCTCTGGGTCCGTTTCCAGTCAGAAAACGAAACTAATTCGAGCCAGCGTGGCAGGCGACGCGGAGCGGTGGAGACGGGCGAAGGAGTTGTGATCAAGAGAGGAGAGCAGACTTGCGAGATAAGGGCAAGGAGTTGCGATAAAGAGAGGAGAGGATGCGGCGGGAAGGCGACCTTGAAAACCAAAGCATACGGGAAGGAGGCTGGTTGGGTAGCTTGCTTGAAAAGTCCGGGAAACTCGCACGTAAAAAAAAACTTGGAAAGAGTGTCTGCGCGCGCAGAAGTCAAAGCATGGCCGCCTGGATCGGTGCGTGCGGCGGTGTTCACAGAATAGGCGGCCGTGGTCAAAAATCGTTTTGTTGCACCGACGGGTTTGCGTGGCCTCGCGAACTTCGATATTTCGCAATTCGTTCCGCTCAAGTTAACAGCCGTTTTCGCGCTTCCGCACACGCGTGGAAGGTATGCTGAGCCGAGTGCAAAGTGAGCGAGAACAAGTCCTAAACACAAAACAAATCGCAAATTAGAATAGTCGGTGGGTAGCGTACGCGCATGCACTAGACACAGACTATCGGATACAGTCGGTGGCCAACGATGTTGGCAAATGGTCTGGTCACTCCAGGCCGGCGACGCCAATGACAGTACCAGCAATTAAAAACAGGTTAGATGGCCGACCGTTCTTTGAAAGATCGGTGGCAGTGTTAAAACACGGGCCTCGTCTGGCAATGCGGGGTGCTCAGAGTAGCGGGGGGACAAAGGACAGAGGTGTGCGTAACAAAAAGCGGTTGAACAAAAAAAGCGGTGAAAGGAAACAACTTTCCTTCCTCCATGGGTTAGGGAGAGCGGCAACTAGATGATCGTGGAGGCAGGGTCGGCGTTTAACAATAAGAATGTATGGGCACCTCGCCGAGGCCTGATCGGTGGTCAAAATTGGTTTCCCGGAAAGTTGGCAGACCGCTGACTCCGTTCGCTGTAACCGATCAGCGGCGCTTGGGGACGTTCGCTGTAAGTGCGATTTTGTGCCATGGAACCAATATATATTTTCACGGTCACGCTGATATTGTTTGTTTTAAGTGAAAGTTCGTTTTAAGTGAGGCCGTTATACGTGGGCTCGACTGTATATCGAACTGGAAGGGGATCCCGAATTAGTTCGATATATAAAAAATTATATATGAGGGTACAATAAGGGTACAATCAAAGTCCACGCAACTCCATGAAGTGCATGATGATGAGTGGGCGAAGCTGGGCCTAAAGCTGGGGCCTAAAGTCACCCACTAGTATAAAGGGCTTGTGCTTGTAGGTGTTTCATATTATCCCAGCACAATTAAGATTGATATTACACTCACACCTTGTTATAATGAAGTTGAAGGGGAGCCACAACTATTTCGTTATATCCATTATTTCGTTGTATTGATTATAACAGTTTGTGGCAATGTATGCTCAGATGGGCGCACACCTATAAGCATGCAAAGAAAGAAACTGCCTCGCGGGCCGATCTACCGTGACGCGACTACGCGTGCTACGGAAAATAAACTAGGTTGAATCGCATTAATTCGAACTTTCGGGTAATTCAAACTCACGCTGAAGTCCCGTCAAAGTTATGTGTATTCCAATGAGTGAAAACGCCCTGTAATTCGAATGCGCAAGCACTTGCGTCAGTTAATTCGAACATACCGTGCTCCGAAAATGCTCTCAGCACATTGCCCAATCCCGCGGCAGCACCTCTCAATGCTGCGCGCGAAGAAGGAAAAGAAGAAAAGAAGAGTTGGCGGACTCGCTCGCTGGATTCTGTGCCGACAGGTTGTGCCCTACGCTGTCTCCTGACGCCGACAAGAGCTCTCGGCGAGTGGTGCTTCGTCCTCGGACTGCGACTAGGTCCATCTTTCCTACTTCCTCTTTACTTCTGTCGCTCGCTGTCCCTGTGCCTCGCTCTCTCCTTCCTTTCTCTCTATCTCTTCACTTTTTAATCCTATCCCTTTAATCCCTCCTTACCCCCTTCTTTTTGAGCTACTGTTGATGTTTTGCACCTGATGCAGGCAGTTACGGGGCTCTTTTCTCTTCTTTTCCCATTAAAAATCACATAAGGAAACAAAAGACTGTGGCGGATTGTTTGCTCTTTCTCAAATGCCTATCTGCGAGGCGCCTATGCGACACCCCCAGGGGTGTCCGTGTGTGCCACCCTAAGTCCACGCTTCTCTCTTTTCAGTCTCTGCACTTATATAGAGACCCTTCTACTTTCAAAACCGCGGGCATAAAAGAGAGAAAAAAAAAGAGAGCTGTCGCAGAGAGTCCCCCTTTCTTGGTGCAGAGGGTAGCAGCCATGGCAGAGACGCAGTCGTTGCCGTCATGAGAAAAAAATCGCTTTGCACCGCAGCGCCGTTTCGCGGTCTTCTGACCCGCTGAGCGCTTCCTCAATCCTCTCCGCTGGCTGTGTGAGGAACACGGCTCTCTCTCGGCCGCGTGGGGCGTGGCTGTAAGGTCAGCGCGGGAGTTTTGAAAGAGCCGCGCCGAACGAGCGTCAAACTTCGCAGAAAACGATATACTTTACACACTACGATCAGTTTTTTATAGACTATTTGATAGACTAATTTAGTTCATTAGATCCGTGTACCAGTCAACTTTACTTCGTTACAACAAGGTTTGCAATGCACAGTTCTCAATAGAGCTCCCAAGGGGAATTTCATTTACTTTGTTATATCCATTATTTCGTTATATCCCATTACATTATAACAAGATTTGAGTGTAAAGCATTGTTAAACCTTTTTTGTGTGTGTGCCACATATGTTACCCTAGCGTTGCTCGAAATAATGTAAGTTGAGTGGCATTATGTGACTTAAAGAGTCAACAACAAAGCTGGATCCTGAGGTCCATAATGTCTACGCTGAGGTCACTAACTTGTATACAGTATATTTTTTTAAAACGAATCTGCTCACAAGAGACATTCGAATACTACATACTAATTGGCGGCAATTATGTCAACGTCCCTATTCGTTCCATTGATTGAGCTTCACTTACTACGGGTTCCAGTACAACATACATTCGAATATAATTGACTAGCATGTGAGGGTGGTCAGGACACACTTACGGCAGACTTTTTTACTACAGCCACCGCTCGTCATACTTTCGGAACGGGAAGAGTGCCGCGAATATCGACAAACTAATTTGTGAACGAAGGTCGCCGATCTCCACTCTGTAATTACTTATGCCAAGCTATGGCGACTAAATATCAGCGTGCTTGGTTTGGCTTGCTGCGGCGCTGACACACGAAATTGCAGGTCGCTCCCACCCGTCTTGTGTGTTCAGTGCGTGGCGAGCTTGACCGGGGTCCACTACTCATGCGCGAGATGCCTGTTTGTAGTTTTAAGGAGCCAGCAACCAATGTGATTCATAGCCATTGATAGTGTGAATAACGACCGTGGTTTTGTCCAAAGCCGTTGCAACAGCGACAACCACACGCATTGTAGAAGACAGTGCATGCGCTGGTTGCACACGTACTTCCGAAGCTTCGCGCATGCTGCTCTCTGCATTCGTTCCATGATTTTGGTACTAAAGTTCATACCACCCGCCAGGACTAGAAAACGTGTTTGGAGCATCCGAATTTTGGCCCCATGGACACAGTGGAATCTGGCTGGGAAATTTCAGGAATTCGTATCTGCTGTACTTTTGCATCTCTAGGATTTTAATGCACGCTTAGATGAACGCCTCCTAAATTCGTTTATAATAAGATGCGCTGGGTTCGCAAAAAGCATGGAGTGGATTGAACTGCATTTTCGTCAATGCGGCCAGATCACAGTCAGACATTTTGATTTCCAGGAGATTTTCACGATAACCATACAAATGGAAGAAGCAGCCGAAATCCGGAAGACTTGGTAGATATGAGTGTGTGGCCTACTTTCAGCGCAATCACAACAGCATGCCCGAGCACGTGGCGGCATCCCGCGACACGACACTCACAACTGTCCTGTGTGATTTTCCTTGCGGCTAGCTAACGAAGTGGTGAGTGCAATGGCCGAGCAAAGTACCAGCGGTATCCAGGTGTAGCATGCAGCCCCACCACTCACCTGAGATTCGCTCTGATCCAGTTCTCGGCCATCTCAGTGACGTTCTGTCGGACCCAGTCGGCTATGCGCACCACAAACACGCCCAAGTTGAGTGCGCACTCGTTGGACTCCAGGCCCAAGTCACGTAGTGATGGCCGACTCAGGTCCAGAAGCTGGTGGTAACGACTCTACCATAAGAAAACAAAAAAGAACTTGGATATCTGTAACAGCCTCAAACTTGTGAGCAAAACAACTGAAAACAGAGCAGTAACAACGTAATGACTGATATTAAAATGACACCATAGTGCCAAAAACTACAACTGTGCAAATATCAATATTTTGAGGATGAAGTGGATTCGAATATTGAAGCATGAGTGCAAATCGAATTGAATATTCTTTTAATATTTCAAAGCAAAACTGCAGGAAAAAAAAGTTTGCAAGGATTCCTAAGCATATTCTTATGAGATAGCAACATGAAAGTGTTTCTTTTGGCTAGCTTAATGAAGCGCTGGCAGGGCAGTGTTTCATAGTTGTCTTATCAATAATGAAGCGATGCAGACGCTGAATAGTATTTATGTTCCTGATTGGGTGTGACCAAATTGTTGCAGACACTTTACATGTGAAAGGTAAAGATGCTATTTCTCCGCCTCTCCTCCTCTTTCAACTTCAAGGTGTCTACCATTTTAATATTTCTAAATTCCCCGACTTTTTCAGGTTTTCCACGATGATTAAAAGCAAAGTCCATGACTGCCATGTCTGCTTGGAAAACTCTGGGCACTAAAAACAAACTTTCGAGTGGGAAAAAAAAAAATTATGGGCTCCACATAAAAGAGAAAAACATATTTACCCGACGCACTCTGAATGTTCCGTGTGTGTGTGGTAAATGTGAAAAAATATGTATATAAAATATGTATATGTGAAAAAAATATGTATCTGGCCAAAATAAAACCCCTGAACCAGTCAGTCAGCAAGCTAGCTGTTTGATGTTCGGAAGAACCACGAAGCAAACACACCAGTTAAAAGTAACCACAGATGAAAGTTTGAACAAGCCTGCAATAGCCCGACATTGCAGTCAAAGCCGCTAGGAAACGTGTCAGTGGTGCTATCCCACGACATCCACGCAAAATGAATACACGGGAGCCTGGCTGGTTTTGCCACTGTAGTATAATCTAGTTTACTATACTGGCTGTAGCCCATGCCATTTAGGATGTGGATTGAATTGAATAGGGATGGTCGATTAAAATCTTTAATCAATTATTCGTTAACTATTAATCGATTTAGCCTTTAATTGATTAATCACTTTTGATGGAGTAGCTTAATTGATTAATCGATTAATCAACATTTTTTGTGGGTGCTTTAAAACCCTTATCTCTTTGTTTGAGAGGAATCATTCGTGTTTTATATGGACCCAAATCTTTTTATCAGACACGCTGACGATCGAAAATTCCGACTTTCGAAAGTGTCGACAACGGGTCCCTTGTGTCCAGTGTGCGAAAATTCCCACTTTCGCACGTTGGACACAAGGAGCCCGTCCTCGTTGGTTGATGTCGCAGATTCCAGCACCTGTGGCCATCATCCTTGCACTATTCGGCAGCAGGCCGTATTTTCTCAAAGCCTACCTACTCGAGCTCATCGAAACCGGAGGCGCATTCGGGGACGACAATGGTTGGAAAGTCGCAGCTGAAACATGCAGTGTGGAGGAGGGTGAGAGAATCCCGAGAAAGGTAAAAGAAAGATGAGGAGAAAGGGGAATTAAAGAAGACGCTTGCTCTCGTAAGCACGGCATCTTTTTTTGGTTTGTCCGTTAGATAATGTGGAAGCCTTACATAATACTGTAATTGTGGTCCTTAAGGTCACCTATGCAGAGATTACACTGAAACATACTGGCCTCAAACCGACCATTGGTACAGGCAACTGGGGGAAATAGAGTTACACGAGTTTCTGTGTCCCGGCTAGCATAAACAGCAGCTGCGCCAGTATACTCCGCAGGTTTTGTCTGGTCGTTGCCTTAACACGGTGCCACTTGCACCTTTTCAATCATGCGTACAGCCTGAACTGTGAGTGCTATCTAGTGTATTTCTACCTCGATGGGGTGGAGCCGCCACCTGCCGGGGCTTGAAGCGTTGGGGAGTGCTCGGAGTTGGACGCCGTTCCAGGCATACGCGACGGAGATCAGGGCAAGTTGATATCTTTCTGTATGAGGTATGGCCGCCGCCAGCTCCGGGCTTGTTCTGCTAGCGCAGAAATATGCGTTGTAGTGAATGCAGTGAAAGAAAAGCGACGTGCATGGCATCTGTGTTTCAGGATAGTGCGCCTCGCAGTCATGCGCTGCGGCCAATGGCCGAGGTTGGGGGTGGGAGTGTGGGGTGCCGTAGTCGATTAATCGAATAGGTTTAATCAATTATTTCAATAATTGAAAGGCAAAAATGCATTACAATTATTTGATTAATTGCAAACCTTTATTTGATTAATCGTAATACATTTTACCATCCCTAGTAATGAATTGAGCCCCGTCGCTGTGGTCTAGAGGCTAAGGTACTCGGCTGCTGACCCGCAGGTTGCGGGATCGAATCCCGGCTGCGGCGGCTGCATTTCCGATGGAGGCGGAAATGTTGTAGGTCTGTGTGCTCAAATTTGGGTGCACGGTAAAGAATTCCAGGTGGTCTAAATTTCCGAAGCCCTCCACTACGGCGTCTCATAATCATATGGTGGTTTTGGGACGTTAAACTCCACATATCAATCAATTAGGATTGAATTGAATTTGATAGACCTGTACTGCTGTATTTACTGATTGCACTATTTAGAATGTGCATTGCATTAGATCTGATTCAACCTTGATTGCTGCATTTGCATCCCCACCTAATTTGCACACCTCTAAAATATAATTTTTTGCAAAAAAAAAAGGATAACTAATACTCCCGTACTCTGTGTGCGTTGCCTTGACAACGAGTAACGGCAATGTTGCAAGAATAGAGCCATACCGCAAAATTTTCTTTCTTTCTTTCTTTTTCCGATGAGCACATGCAGGTTTGTATTTTATGTCTCTGGACTCCAACACTTGAAGTGCAACGGAAGTGCTCGGACGGCTGCAATGAAAGCTGGGGACAGCGTTTAAAGTGCCAAAGTTTGAATATGTGATGGCAAGAAAGAATCTGTCAAGGTGCAACAGCTACCTTGATTCCACAAATGAGTCACGGATGTCGGCACATTACCTCGATTTACGCACTCTTCTGTGAACGTCATGCTAATAAATAATTGCAGATATATTTAAACAACCTCAGGAAACTTAAATTAGAAAATTTCCTGAGGTTACACAAGTGCTAACCTTGAAACACAAGCTACCAGCAATAAGTGTGTAGCTGAGTACGTTTGCTGTTGCATCACCAATAATAATAATAATAATACAGTGGAATCTCGATGATACGATCACGGCTAATACGAATTTCCGGATGATACGAATTTTTCTGTGGTCCCTGCCGAGCCCCATTACTTTGCAATGCGCTAGAGTATGTTTGTTACGAATCGATTTTCTGCCCCCGTCGTTTGATACGAATGAACGCCGCCCCACTGACGGCCGCGAAATGGAACAGCGCTCAGCCGTGCGCCGGAATGCGCGCTGCGCCGCCGGTTTGGCATTTTGCCAACGGTGCCAGCCAAGAGCGCGTGGCGCCTCCAACATCGGCGCGCAGCGTGCGCAATATCGGAGACCTCGGAGACTGCTTGCGCCCTTTGATTTCGGTTTAGGTTTAGAGATGGCGCTGGCCACGGTTTCCTTTCTTTCTCTGTTTTTGGGTGCGGCGGCGAGGACGCGACGACGCGGCGGACTGCGCGGGTCAAGTGGGGCGGTGACGCTTTTGTTGCTCTTGTGCTTTTCCTCTTTCTCTGCGTGGCGTTGGACGGAGTGGTTGCAGTGCTCTGCTTCGGACGCGTTCTTTGTGTTTGCGACATTTTGCCTAGTCGCAACGAGCTATGTCTCGCAAGCGAAAAACACTCTCCTTTAAGGAGAAATTAGACATCCTTCGAAAGGTTATGAGGATCCTAAGAGAAAGCGGACGGAGTTGGCTAAGGAGCTAGGCCTTGCAACGTCAACACTGAGCACAGTTGTTGGACAGCGAGAGACCATAATGAAAAACGTGCTTTCATTCAACGTTCAACGCAAAGCAAGCGAAGACCGCTCAGCACGTGAAACTTGAAGAGACTCTCCTGACTTGGTTTAAAGAGGTAACCGCAGCTGGCGTGAATATCGATGGCAAAGTTTTGCGGGAGCAAGCCGACGAGTTTGCACTTGCTCTGCATATCGACGGATTTCGGGCCTCAGGTGGGGTGGCTGCAGCGCTTTAAGACTAGGCACGCTCTCGTTTACAAAAGGGTCTGCGGCGAAGTGAAAAAAGCTGACGAGGCAGTTGTCAGCCACTGGTTAGAGAAGCTGCCGTCACTCATTGCAGAGTATGAGCCTCGTGATGTTTTTAATGCTGATGAGGCAGGTCTCTTTTTTAACCTGCAACCCGAAAAGAGCCTCTGTTTAAAAGGCGAAACATGCAGAGGAGGAAAAAAGCAAAGAGCGTATTACTGTGCTCTTGTGCTGTAAAGCCGACGGATCGGAAAAGCTTAAGCTGACCGTAGTAGGAAAGTTCCAAAAGCCTCGGTGCTTCAAGCGCGAGAGTCGTTTGCCGTGCGTCTATCGCGCAAACAAAAAGGCGTGGATGACAGCGTGTTGTTTGAAGAGTTTTTGTCACTCCTTGACAGGAGGATGGCTTGTAAGAATCGGAAGATTTTTCTTTTTCTTGACCAGTGCGCCGCCCACCCGAGGCAAGTGAATAAATGCTTTTCACGTACTTGTGCCTGGATGAGTTCACGTCTGACTCTTTGTTAATTTAGGTAGTTTTATTTGTTCCGATGATACGAATTTCGGCTAATACGAATATTTTTCGTGACCCCGTGAGATTCGTATCATCGAGATTCCACTGTAATAATAATAATAATAATAATAATAATAATAATAATAATAATAATAATAAAAGGGATGCGTAGCCTGGCAACCTTCTGCTGATGGTAGTTCTAGCCTAGACAAACCAGACGGCCTTCAAGCCGAGACAAAATCGTGGACTAGACAAACATGCATAAATGAGAAATGTTGTGGTTCGAAAGTGAGATTGGCCGTGTGATATGTAAAAGCAACACATATCAAATAGTGCATGTACCAACATGGAAGCTGGGGAATGCTTTAGTCAATGAGAAGGACAAGTTGCCGAGCAGGGATTTCCTTCGTCTTGTTTATGCCATAGGTTGCCGGAATGATGACAACTAGTGCACCAGTGAAACTGGTGATTTCAAAAGCTAAACAACACAAATATGACGCCACGAAACAACGCGTGGCCTCGACTGCCCTGTATGCAGAATCTACAGACCACCAAATAGACTGGTCAAACGAGTGTGTTCTGGACAAAGAAAAAACCCCCATCTTCCCACGGGGAAACTCGAGTAAATGCATCACACAGTGGTGGGGGTATTGCGTGAATGTTGCGTAACTGAGTACAGTTTGGAAAAGATTATTGTTATTTCGTGTTTATTTGAATTTATTGAATGAAGGGGAAGCATTGCCTTGAACGAGTGGTGGGACACCTATGTTGGGCTTTGCCCCAATGCTGATTGAAGGTACTGTTGCTTCCATCGCACCTTTAAGAAAAGCGTCAAGTCAAGCGAAAGCCAAGTAAAGATGCCCTTGACTGAATTACGAATGCCTGATCCAGTGTCTACATATACAGGGTGGCCAGTGAATGGTTGTGCAGCGCGAACAGCCGATTTTTTACAAACAGACACTGCCTGCGTCGACCTTGCGAGACGAGAGAGATGGGGGGGGGAGAGCGGCAGTTGGCACAAGGCGGAAGCACGCGGCATGAGACCCGACGCGCAAGCATGCGCAGTAAGGTGTAGACATCACTGCCAGCGCTGGATTTGCGAGTAGGTGTGACTATAAAATGCTTCGCACCTAAAAGAAGCATGTATCATGCCTGCACCTGGAATTCAGATCGAGGCTCATACCCTCAACAGGAGTGATGGGACACTTCTGACAATGTACTCTTGCTGCTTACGGGTGCCTTTCTTACGGCTTTTATTGTGAACAAGGCTCTCTCCAATATCAGGTGCCAAAACGTCTGTAAACTTTGTGTTCAATGGGTCAATGTATCCTTGCGCGTTTACACTAAGAAGCAGCAGTCATGCACTGTTCCTTTTTTTTTTTCGCACTTCTTCTAGCAGCTCACTGTAGTTGCAGTTAGAAGAGTGACTTGAGCTTTGATCAATGGTAATGCTTATTTTTGTGATGGCCGCACAGAACTGCAGTCAGTTTCCATGGTTTTTGAGAAATTCCCCGACTTTTTCAGGTTTTCTAGGTTGGTAGACACCCTGAACTTCTGTGGAAGCCCAACTCCTGTGGCGGACAAGGACGTCTTTCCTTCGAGTTTGGAATTCCAAGTCTCCCTTGCAGACGTCAATATATTAGAAATTCTGAAATTTTGGATGCTAAAAATCTTTGGCAGCCGACTTTTCAGACTTCCTGTCCAAATTCCAGGTCTAGAACAGCGTTACTTGAGTCTCAACCTTTGCCACATCTATCATATCCCTGTTAGAACCAGCGTTCTTTTGAGTCAATGCAATGATGACCATAGCAGAGCCTGAAAGGCTGCTTTGCCGCCTTACGAATGTGTGATAGGGTGAAGCATATTTAAAATTTGAAGAAGCCGCTGTTAATTGAACGTTGATTGTATGTGTTTAGAATGTTCGAATAGTTCAAATAGTAAAATAAAACAGTGCAAGTTGAATCGAATAGCAAACACTATTAAAAATATCCAAATTTCAAATACTTGTACAACTCTATCGATAACTGCTAAATCTTATTTCTGCATGCCTCTTAATGCTCCCATCAAAATAAATAAAAGTGTGTTGCAGCACAATTTTTCAATGCAGATGCAAATACAACAGGCTGGTTTCAGGCGAGATGAATGAGATAGCACTCACCCCCGCTGTGTTGTACCTTCTGGATACGCTATCACAGTCTTTTGAGAAGAGTCCTATGCCACCATCTGGAATGGGCAGGGAGGCCAGCTCCGATATGTCACCTGCAAGGGTACACAGCAGAAACACCGCTGACAATCAGGCAAGGTGATTGAAATCATACTGAAATCCATCAGGAGTTGAAAAACATCACAGATGTGCCATTAAAGAATATGCCAAGATAAGCTGCAAGTGAAACATACATGCTTCTTCTAGTCTTAAGAAATGTCTAAACAATTAAGGCTTACCAAACTTCGCATTTCAGAATTGCAAAGTTCTGCAAAGGAACACTGTAATACAGCAATACATGTCCACAGCTACCACACAGGGCTGAGGAGAACACATGTCTTGAACACCGCACCATTTCTATTTTGGCACAGGGAAGCCTAGATATATTGAATCTGAAGGGAATCACAAAAGAGTTCTATATTTAGGCACGGCCACTGGATAAAAACAAGGGGTGGCCTGTTGTGTTGCGTTGCCGTCAATGGGCAACCGCATCTGGGCAGAGTTGACAGTTTCGACTGCTTTTTTGGGGGAGAGCGCCGACACTCCACCCATCAAAGCGGATGGCACTT
Organism: Rhipicephalus microplus; assembly: GCF_043290135.1. Lineage (NCBI taxonomy): Eukaryota > Metazoa > Arthropoda > Arachnida > Ixodida > Ixodidae > Rhipicephalus > Rhipicephalus microplus. The sequence continues at coordinate 208,487,863 of NC_134702.1, forward strand.
CGTGTTTCAATGTGGCTGCATGAAGACTTGTGCGTGTCCGCGTGCTTTTTCATGCAGTTCCTCGTGCTTTTTTTTCTGTATGCGATCCTGTGTGGGGGCAGTTTGCCTCATGTTTCTTGTGATCGAGTACAATTCCTTGATGCACGCGTGTGTGGCAGATAGTATTTTGGTGGTGTGATGCCGCGAAGCTGTTGTGTGCTGCTGAGCAGCTCAGACGTGAAAAAAAAGACGCTGCTTTGAAGTACACTCAAATTTCATTATAAGAAAGTTGCATCTTACACAAAAATAAGTTTGTTATATTCTAAAATTTGTTATAAAGGTTTATTCCTAACACTGTAGCTATTGCAAGACTACTCTTCATTTACTTTGTTATAACCAATATTTCATTATACTCAGGTTCGTTACAACCAGGTTTGAGGGTACAACGTGATCCCCTGCAATATGCAGTGCTGAGAAGTGTATCAGGACGCATATTATTTGTAACAGAGCAAATATTTTTGTGTCACAAACGAGAGCTGAATCTGACGCGCGCCGTTTCCTTCAGACGACAGCATCAAATAACTGTGCCAAGCATTCTCTTCCCAGGCGCGGCCAACGAAAGAAGAAAACAAGCATTAAAAGACGCCCAGGGCATGCCCTTACCTTCTACACACGCGACAGCTAACCAGCACAGATGACGAGAAATCAAACATTGAAGCAGGGCCTCTTTTGGGGGCGACCCTGTTCGCAGATGGACCGGCGAGACAAAACCCTTTCCCCTGGCTGCCGCCCTTGTACGTATGTGCTACGCGCAGTACAATTACTTGGAATGTTTGCAAAACCGGGAAGGATCCAAGCTAGAGGTGTCGGGGGGTAAGACAGATGGTGATCTCGGCTAACAAGAGTGACGTTTGAGCGGCGAGAGTGAATCGTGTAGTACAATAAGTTGATGTTGAAGAATCGAGTTATGACACCGCTAAAGTACTTTGTTGAGAGTGTCGCCGGGATGATGACCAGCGCTGGAGTTCGCTTCAGTGTTTCCACGAAGAGAAATTTTCTAGACACATTTGCAGAAATGTGGTGTACATGCGTGTGGCAAATATTTGCAGCCGCTAAGTTTTCTTGTACAGTTTATAACGCATGAGATTGCATTTGTAGCGCGGTAAGTTTGTTCCCTTTGTTTTAAATACCTTCTAAATAATTTTGTGAGTTGTAATTTGTAGCTGGCGAGTGTGGAAATTTGTGTAGTGCCTTTACTGAAAATATATATTTTGTTTGTGTCGTGGACTCCTGGTTTTTAATCCTGTCTTCACGCAACAACCGAAATTGTTGTACACTAAAAGAACCTGCATTTAAATCGTGCGTGCTTTGGGGGTGCGTTTCAATGGGCCGATACGTCAGCCCTTGGAATCTGCCTGATGATTGCCTCCCCAAAAACGGAATCGATGACCCTTTTCATTTCAGGTGAGTCAAACGGGCAGCATTCATGGAGAGTATTGAGGCGTATACTCCACGAATTATTGGCCCTCCTAGGGCAAACTTCACATATGTGGTGTAATAGGTGCTCCTAATAATGATTAAGAATTGAACCTGTGATGTTCAGCTATGAAACGCGTTCTTTACGCCTACTGTCCCGCGTAGAAATGCATGTGAAAGCATTTCTCCTGAAAGGACTGTTGATACCAGAGCGAGTGTGAGGTTAAAACGGCCCGTCCCTCTACTTCGGCGGCACGCAACAGGCCGCAACTTCTTTTTTATCCAGCGGCAACGATTTAGGTAATTGAATATACAAAATATGCAGTAAAACCTCGTTAATTCAAAGTTACTGCGGACGAGAGGAATCTTTGAACTAAGTAGATTTTCAAGTCCACAGAACCAGGGTTCATAGCCCCTGAGTGAAACAAATTCAAGGGTTTTCAAAGACTTTCAAGGACCTAACAAATACTTTTCAAGGACCTAAAATAACACTTGATGTAACAGAAAATGACAACACCACTTTTTACAGAATGAAAATTTGTTCTTTCATTTTATTTGCATGGTTGGCACCATCAACGCACTCAAGTAACCACGAACTGTAGTCGCTCAATGTGTTTCGTACTCGTCATGCAACAATGAAGGGCAGACTCCCCATTGGATAACATGTCGAAGCTCTTCCTACATGGGAAGACTTTGCCTGATGAGAGTTTGATGTACTCGGTGCAGTGCAGTCTCTTTAAGCAGCAATGCGTAACCAAGGTGGCTGGAGTTCACACTTGCCCGGCTTAGTTCTACCATAAGCGACGTGACTGCGAACATTCGCACACACTTGAACAGTCTCCACAAAAAAGCCAGGATTAGCTCCGTTGCTGCTGTAACCACGCAAGCGCTACCACAAGAGTACTCTTCACTGTACTACAATACTGCAACAAGGCTAAAGAAACGGATTGGCTTGAACGGTTTTTCTGGCTTGATAGCACATAGTTGCCAGGCACGTAAGAAAACCCACCAATTTATGGCTGAAGGAACTTTGATTGACAAAATTCAAGAGCTTTTAAGAACATCATACAAATTTAAAGGAGCACTGACATCAAATTTACTCATGCCAAGATTTTTGCGTCAGGGAGTAGTTATAGACCCCGTAACAGTGATTCGCGTCCTAAAACGCAACTAAGGGATGAATAACTATAACTTTTATTGATTTGTATCACTGGTATCCAGCACTATTCAAAACTGCCGGCAATCCTGCCATTTTTAGCGCTGGGAGCACCAGCAGTGACGCTACCTCGCCTCCAGATCACGCCACAGCTGACCACTTCTCCACAGATATGAGTGACGTCAGGCTCAGCTGCTGTGCAAACATTTCGTCTGCTTGGCAGACACATTCAGTCATGGCTTGTCACCTGCATTGTTGCCGTCGCCGTACAAAGTGTTGACTCGGGTTCAATACGATAGTCTGGAGCTTGGAATTCCTGCGATTCACGACGTCGTGAATTAGTTTTGCTTCGATCAACTTTTTGCAGAACAGCGATTTAGAAATGGACGCCATTTCAAGCAGCACTGCAGAGGTGTCCGAGAATGCACGCTTCAGCTATGTTCGCTCGTGTGTCTCAGTTAGCTATATTGGTGTGTTTTGGCGTGCAAAGCATTCAGGTATACGCAGAGGGGTCAATGCAATATAGCTATCACGAATGAGCATCAGTGGAGAAATAAAATAGGTTTCCTGCTTGCCACATTTTTTTTTAGCGCTTCCAGATGGCCCCGCTTATGCAGTCTCTTATGGTTAACATGGTATTGCCACTTTTATGAGGATGCAAAGTCTACAGATGAACTAAAATTCAACGATACCTGCGTGTTACTTGTTAGTGATAATATATGACTACACGCTGTTCCTTTTGGGACGTTAAACTCCACAAATCAATAAAATCAATACACGCTGTTCCACTTTTGATAGCTTGTAGTCGTGTTGATGTGTAACACATACGTGATGAAAAGACACCCTCAATGCACTTTTTTCGTGCTTCGAACTAAACGACTGCAACTAACCTGCAACTCATAATGATTCCCCGACATGCTGACCGACAAGCACCCATTTAATCATGCTGCTTTCTTCCGCCGTTCTTTTAAAGGTGATTTTTATTTTAGTAATTTCACGAGATCATTCAAACCGGTGCGACGAAGATCAGACGCGACAAGCGAGTGCGTTTCTGCGCTTCGGTGCCATGATAAGAACACTTGAATCGTACACGTCATCGCTACTAGGGCTTCGTCACTCAGGATGGTATTTGTGGAATGTATCACACCGAACACGTAGCACTAGTGTCGATGTCGCAGGGCAGTCTATCTTCCGTTTTTTCTCCTTAGCTTTTCTACGCTGTTTGACATTGAAATAAAATAACATCCACGCGATGGATGCCGTTCAAATTTGGCTAAGAAGACCTATGCATACCAAGCGATCGAATGATGGGCACATCTCGATTTTCAAATTTGATGTCAGTGCTCCTTTAAAGGTTTTCAAGGCCTTGAAAATGCTATATCGAAATTCAAAAGTTTTCAGGAGTTTCAAGGACTGCTACGAACCCTGAGAACATACAAAAAGAGAGAAGCAAGGAACTTAGAGCTATTCAAAGTAATCAGGGCTCGTTGTTTGCCGAGCTGGCTAGCTTGCGGCTCCAATGTTTTCCAACAAAAGCTGTATCTATTATCGCCGCAAACACGGGAAGCGGTGGGCCTCGCTGCTTCTACGGAAAAAAACAACAAAAAAAAACAAAACACAAAAAGCTATCGTGATCAATCAAAATGTGCGCCCGTAGAAACAAGACATCTTTACTGCAGCACAGAACTTCCTGTCTCCCCTTCGTGCATCCAGTCAGTTACCCTTAATGATCTGCGGTTATCCTGCCTACGTGCTACGTGCCCGGCCCATGTCCATTTCCTCTTCATTTCAACTATGATATCCTTAACCCTGATTTGTTCCCTGACCCACTCTGCTCTCTTCTTTTCTCTTAAACTTATCACTATCATTTTCCTTTCCATTGCTTGCTGCGTCATCCTCAATTTAAGCTGAATCCTCCTTGTAAGCCTCCAGGTTTCTGCTGTAGGGTTCATTGGATATGCCAATGAACCCTACAAAATAGACTTCAGTTATTCTGACTCAAATGAGCTTAACCTTATTGCCTGTTCAATTTTAAATGAATACCCTGGCCACGTCAATACATTTCAACAGGACCAAACTTTTTTGTCAACTGCTTCCTGATGTTGACCTTTGCAAGATAATGCAAACCAGACGGCTAAGCAGCATGTGTTACATACACACTCTATATGTTCTTTGTACAAATTGTCAGCCCATTAGCGCTTTATATAGCATCAGTGTCTGTCATAGTGCAGCTTGGGAAACTGTTAATAGATTGAACATCCTAGCAAAAATTGCAATTCGCAGCCTGCACTATAAATGACTACATTACCATAGTTACAAATATCTAAATGCTTGTAGACCTAATGAACACCAATTATATCACATATTTGCAACAAAAATGGACCTGCTGTTACCTGTCCCAAAAAATGTAATGAAATGCTGCTATGTTCAAGATCACAAGATAGAAACAAGCATAACACACTTTTATACACTGCTAACTTTATTCTCCTTGAAGTTCCTTTTCCTCAGTGATACAGTTTTTCTGGCTTTATGATCACTTATGGATGCACCTCTATTTTGTTTCACCACTGCGGTTCAGCACTACCAAAGCTTCGGGGTGTAACAATGCCACGGGCTTCTGCAGCCTAACGTAGTCCCACGTACAAGTGCCTACAGGGTTGCCTAGAATTGGCGTTTCTTTGGTGTGTTATGCTACATTGATACAAAATAAGTTTATTCGTATTCACGTTTATTTCATACGCATTTAGTTATTTGTGTCGGTTACCACTGATAAAAACATGGAAGCACTCATGCAGAAGTCACCACCCGTTTCGATCTAAATTTGCTCTTGCTACACGCCCACTGTGTTGACAGCAGTAAAGAAATGATGAAATCAGCCACCAGTTCGTTTTATTGCACTGTGAGACTGAAGCATGAGGTATGTTTGGTCGATATTAGCGAGATATGCTGCTTGCTTAACTGCACCTGTTAAGCCCAACACGTCGAGGCAGTGTTCGGACTGTGTCGTCAGAGCAAAAACGCTGCATCTCCAAATATCCAACGAGAAACTTCGCACAGCATTCCGTGCGCATCGGATCCTCCTTCGATGGAAACAAAAAAGAGAGAAAAAGAACATTGCAGCAGTAGACGCGAACGAATGCGGTGACGGAGAAACGGACATACCAGAGCCACGAACCAAGTCGGAGAGAAACAGCCACAAAGTGAATTCATCCACCTGCACGATATTTTACCGATCTTCAGCAGAGAAACAAATTCACCCTTTCTGCAAGTTCCCAGTTTAGTAGCTTGTTTAACCGTTTTACTGCCTTTTTAAGTTAATAAACTAGGCATAATGACCACAATTCATGGAGCAGACGCTGTGAATGCGGTGAGCAGATGACACAGTGTGAATGAATACATGCGTAGGGGCTAAGTGTCCTTCCTATTGGCTGAGGCACCTGTAGCCTCTACAGTGCTAAAGGGAACTTCTGAAACACGAGTATAAGTTGTGCTCCAAAAGCAGAGCTGTTAACCTGACGAGCTCTGTCTAAATGGCATTGCTCAAGAAGGTCTGCAAGATGGTGTTTAAGGTCAAGATGCTGTCCTATTTTTGACCTGTAGAAATTTTTCCTGGTCAACAAGCAGCTGAATACCATCTCACTTTGTATGTGCAACTCACACTAATGGGCCTTGCACACATAAAAAAAAAAGCGACGCATATGTTTTCGGCACCTAAAATAACTCTCCCCTGGTGTAAGCTTTTTTAATGAAAGTGGCATCGCACAGCAGCAGCAATAATAGACTTGGGTCGCAGTCATGCAAGAAATGAACCTACGTGAACTTGCCCTTCCAGTATGCTCCACCCGCAATTTTATGATGGTGATGCCACTGCATGTGAGCCCTCTAATAGGGGCGTTTGCCAATGCTGTGAGCCTGGTTTCGGTTTCTGTAACTTTTGTAGTATGCAGGCAAATTTTCAGATTCAGTTTATCATAAAAATGTGTGTTCTAAATTCAAGCAAGAGTTCCATTGAATCTTGCTAATAGGTGTCTTGTTTGTTTGTTATCTTTTAAATTTCACTTGAAAAACTGCTTGCTCTGGGATAGGAAAAAAAAAAACGAATCGAAAACTGCTTTGGATGCATTTAGAAAAGTCTACCATATATTCGCTTTCTACAAGGAATGTGCAAATATTCAAAATTTCGAATATTTTTTATGTCATTTTTTGCTTTGCACAGGAATTTTCTAATTCGAACTTCTCAAAGACAATACAGTGAGCGTCTCATTAACAGGAACCCCTTCAGATTTTCAGTATGCTTCAACTCATCAATCTCATATTGTGGCAAAGCTGCCTTTTCGGCTTTGCTATGGTAACAACTATGTTCACTTGAGAAAACGCTGGTTCAAACGGGGATGATAGATGTGGCCGAGGCGGGAGCTAAATTAATGCTGTTTTGAACCTCAAATTTGGGCAGAAGTTTGAGAAATCAGACGCCGACGATTTTTAGCACAAAATGTTCTCCTTAACTCAAAAATTCGTTTAACTCAGACACGTGGCGCAGTCCCAGCAAAACTGTGTATATTTCAATTATGTCAAATGCTCGTTCGCGGCGTCTCGTTCGTGGACGCCGCTGCCTATCGCAAGAACCAAGCCTTCGCCGCGGTCGCGGTATCATCTACGCAGCAGACTCTTAACTCAGCCCCAATCCTCACCCGAAACCCCGAAGTAGCGGAGCAAGTAGCTATAGCTATAGCTATGCTCAACAGCAAACGGGAATTCATCTACAGCGACTCCAGGCCGGCCATCAAAGCCTTCCAACGCGGAGTCATCTCCGACCAGGCGTTACGTATACTGCGCAATGCGGACCCGAGTGCCCTGAAGCACCACACTGTCATCTGGTTCCCCGCCCTTCTCGGCCAGGTGCCGGGTGCCCTATCCAACCTCAACGAGATCGCCCATGATGCAGCGCGCGCACTTACCGACCGCACTTCCACAGGGCAACCTCATCTTGCTGGGTTAGATACCAATCGGGATGCACCAATTACGTACAATGAAATTACAAAGCACTTTTATTGGAACGCCGCATTTTTCCACCCCCAAATCCGAAACTTAACCGACCGCAGGCATTAACTCTACGCCTATTACAGACACACACGTACCCAAACCTTGCCACGCTTCACGTTTATTATCCCAGCGACACATGCCCATCATGTGGACACACAGCGAAACTCGCACACATGCTCTGGGAGTGTAGAACAACTCCTCCCGACTCTACCTCAAGCAAGTGGGAGAGATCCCTCAGGAGCTCACTTCTAGCCGACCAGCAATGGGCCGTCCAGCAGGCCCACGAAGCGGCCGCCAGGTACTCCCTGTCGGTCTCTACGTGGGAGACGCCCGCTACGCGCTAAGCGCGTCCTGCAGGACTGAAATAAAGTTTTTTCATTCCATTCCAAATGCTCGTTAAATCGGAGGGATTTAGACGCGCGCCAGTTAACTCGGACGATTCTAGAGAGGGCTATCAGGAATTTATGCTTTCAGTAGCAGACTACGGTTACTGAAAGCATGGAGTCCTGGCTCCGCCGCCGTTACCAACTGTGAAACCGAAGTTTTGAAGAAACCGAGACCAAACGTACAGCAGCAGAATATGATCATGATGATAGTGAATGAGGGCGGAAGTGGCCAGGTGATGCGAGTCACCACCCGGCGGAAGCGCTTGGGCCGCAGATGCATCCAGTGTCTGTGAAATGTGCCGCACATGGCACAGCTCGTGCGGACGACGGAACAGTTTGCGCAGCCGCTGCTACCCCAGCTGCCCGCGACAACTATGCTGCCGATTTCTTTGCATGGCGACTCCGCGCATAGCATGTGCGGCGCGGGTACATCAAAAAAGTTGACTGTTGGGCGAGTTGGCGCTTTGACATAGAAACCGTCGTTACGTTCACGGGCTGTATTTGTGCGCATTGATGATGCTTTGGCCATTGCTGGTTTGCTGACTGATGACATACACTCAAACCTCGTTATATTGTAATGGGATATAACGAAATACAGTCGAATCTCGATAATTCAATCTCGAAGGTGCTCGAAAATTTGTTCGAATTAAAAAAGTTCGAATTATTGAAAGCTAAGTAAACGAAGGGCTCCCCATGCAGTGGCGCATGTGCATTGAGCTAACACACGAGGGGGAAGTTTCAGAAGACTTACCGTATTTACTCGATTCTACCGCGCCCTCGATTGTAACGCGCACCGGGTTTCCACGACGAAAAAAAAAAAAAGGAAGACATCGATTGCAATGCGCACCAATTTTTCTCGTTGGCCCACACGGTCACACCACTCAGAAAAAAGACTCCTTTCGGGATCGTCTTCCGTTCAAATATGAGGTACGGGGGAAGCTTTTGCCTATCTGACGTGCCACGGAGCATTGCCGTCACTCTAGTTATACTGTGGCCCGATATCACGCGAACTTGCTTCGCCCCCTTTTTCTCGATGGTTGTGGTGCCAGGCATGTCGAAGTAAAGAGGCGTCTGATCGGCATTCCCGATTTGCCCAAGCAGGGAGCCGTTGTTGTGCCGCAAGTTTAGGACGAACCTCTGAAAACTGAAGCTTTTCTTCATACTCCTCCGGCAACTTTTGGCGTATGCCCGTTCGTTTTCAGAGGGAAAAGCCTTTCCTCTTCATAAAGTTAGTTAGCCAGCACCTGCTCACTTTAAACTGGCTCCGCATTAGCCCTTTTTCTAAGGCTAACTGCATAGCCCTCACTTGGAGCAGTTCTGTCGTCACGGGCTGCTGTGCCGCTCACTGCTCAATCACATACTCGCCGAGTAGCTTTTCAATGTGCGCAAACCGACCCTGCTGTGGTCTGCTGAAGCCTTTGCGTGAATCTTCGCTGTCGACAATATTCTGCTTTTGTTTCCGCCAGTCCCGCACGCACGTTTCGGGAACTCCGAACGACCGCGATGCAGCCCGATTTACGTCCGTTTCGGCACACGCGATGACTTTTCTTTTAAAAGCGGCATCGTGGTGCACTCGTGGAGTTTTTGGAGTCGGCCCTTCCATGCCGTCGATGCTAATGCACACCAAGATGACGAACTACTCAGCACACGTAAGAAGTGCTGCACATGTGAAACCCATAGGCAGAAATGGCCGACGCGCCATGCCGATGCACGTAGGGGGCGGCCATTTTGGAATGCCGATGGCAATAGAATGACCGTATTCATTTTTTTTTTTTCCGTACTCGATTCTAACGCGCATGCGATTTATGAACTCGCTTAACCGAAAAAAAGGTGTGCGTTAGATTCGAGTAATTACGGTACATTTATTCACAAATCCCAGGACATCTGTCATTATTTGAAGTAATCAGTTACTTCAAACGTATGCAGTTACGTCTGCATACGTTTCCCTTGCAACAAGTCAATCAATTCTGCACGCAGCTTACAAAGTAAGTCTGCTTTGGCTTCAGCATTCTCCTGGTAAGAGAAGTTGCGCCTGGCAATGTCCAGCGCAGACACTCTCTAATGACGACGACAACAACGACTGAATCTCTGCTACTACCCTCTGCGCCAAAGCCCCAGCGTGGCCGGCACGTGACGAGAAAAGAGGAGCATCTCTAGGCGGAGGGAAGCAGATAGGCATTTGAGAGAGAACCAACACTCTGCGACAGCTTTTCTTTTTTTTTTCTCTCTCTCTCTCTCTTTGCGCGCATCGTTGGAAGGAGAAGGGTGTTTACGTGGCAGGTGCGGAAAAGGGAGAAGCGTGGCACAGGCGTGTAGCAGATCGGCATTTGAGAGAAAAAAAAACATTCCACCACTGTCTTTTTTTTTCTTTTCCTTTTCTTTTTCATCACGTGCAGCGTTGAGGTGTCGGATGTGCCGCCGCAAGATTGGGCGGGGTGCTGTGAACATTTTCGGAGCGCGATATGTTCGAATTAACCGTCCCAAGTGCTTGCACATTCGAATTACCAGGCATTTTCGGCCACTGGAATACACATAGCTCTGATGGGACCTCATCGTGAGTTCGAATTAGGCCTGTTCAAATTAACGAGATTCTACTGTAATGAATATAACGAAGTGAATCAAATTCCCCTTGAAAGCTCCATTGAGAACCATGCATTTTAAACCTTGTTGAAATGAAGTAAAATTGACCGGTAAATGGACATAACGAACTAAATGAATTTACCAAATAGTCTATCAAAAAAAAAAGACCGCAGTGTGTTAAGTACATTGCTTACAGCGGAGTTTTACGCTCGTTCGGCGCGACTCTTTCAAAACTCTCGCACCGACCTTACAACCAGGCCATGCGCGGCCGCGAGAGCAGTCTTCCTCACACAGCTAGCGGAGAGGATTGAGGAAGCGCTCAGCGGGTCACAAACTGAGAAGCGACGTCACGGTGCAAAGCGATTTCCCTATCACCTACACACGACGGGGAATCTCCAGAAGACTTACATTCATTCAAAAATCAGACGACATCCGTCATTAACTGAAGTAATCGGTGATGCGCATCTGCGCATGTTTGCCTTGCAGCGAGTGAATCAATTTCACACGTAGTTTGCAAAGCATTGTAGCGGGCGGCTAAGTCCAGCGCCAACACTCTCTAAAGATGACGGCAACGACTGCGTATCCCTTGCTACCCTCTGCACTGAGAAAGGAGGACTTTCCGCGACAGCTTTCTTTTTTCTTTTTCTCTCTCTCTGCGTGCCGCCTCGAAAGGAGAAGGGTCTCTATGTACAGAGACGGAAAAGGGAGGAGCGTGGCACAGGCGCGTCGCAAATCGACATTTGAGAGAGGGCAAACAATCAGCCACAGTTTTTTCTTTCCTTTTCTTCATTTCCTTCTTCGCGCGCAGCGTTGAGAAGTGCCACCACAGGATTGGGCATGGTGCTGAGAGCATTTTCAAAGTACGGTATGTTCGAATCAACTGTCGCAAGTGCTTGCCCATTCGAATTACAAAGCGTTTTCGCCCATTGAAATATGCATAGCTTTGACGGGACCTCAGCATCAGTTCGAGTGAACCGAAAGTTTGAATTAAGCATGTTCGAATCAATGGGATTTGACTGTGTTTATTTTCCGTCGCATGCGTGGTCGCGTAGCGGTACATCAGGCCGCGAGGCGGTTTCCTTCTTTGCATGCTTATAGTTGTGCGCCCGTCTGAGCATACATTGCCACAAACTGTTATAATCGATATAATGAAATAATGAATATAACGAACATATTTGTGGCTCCCCTTCAACCTTGTTATAATGAGGTTTGAGTGTACCGTATTTGCTGGCGTAACGAACACACTTTTTTCCGGAAATATCGGAGCCAAGTTGGGAGGTGCGTTTATTACGCAGGGTAAATTTTATGAAAACATTTTCGGGAGAAGAAAAAAATGCGGTAATGCAAAAAAAAAAGTTAGGTAGCTCAGTCTTTTGCAATTTACATACGCGTACACAGTTTGGAAACAGCTTCTTTGTTGCCACAAACATTGCCACAAACTATCGTCTGCAAGCTGTCCCTGAGCCGCCCGAGCACACCATAAAAACACTTTGCAACTATCTTTTCTAGCAATCGCTTAACGGTAACAGTGGTATCTGCTGTGATATAGAGGGGCGCCCAAAAGCGTGCATTCATGGAGGAACGGAGAATGAAGGGACAGTTAGGGTGAAGGAAAAAGAAAGTAGGCTAACAAAAGGGGGGGGGGGGGGTCGCAGGAAGGGACCAACGTCAGTTGGCACGGGCAGTTTGGTGACCTTTGCTCGCTGTGAGCTTATCAGCTGCGATGTCTCTACACTCCCGTGGCTCCTGAACGCGGCTGTGGGGCGCAGATAAGAGCACAGATAAGACGCGGGACACATTTTCACCAGTCCCGTGAGATCTGGGTTAACGCGAGCTTTTACTGTACACCTTTGTCAGCCACATCAATTAGGCTTCCACAGAAGTTGAAAGAGGAGGAGAGGCTGAGAAAATAGCATCGTTGCCGCTCATGTGTAAAGTGTTGTCGGCCACACTATGAGGCTGCACCAGATCATGTACTAATACAATTTGGCCTTTGCATTGTCTTGCTCTTGATGACAACTACGACACACCACCTCGCCAATTCTTCCATCAACCTATGCCAAAAAAAAAAACACTTTCACGCTGCTATCTGATATGAACATGCTTAGGAATCCTGTCCTACTGTTTTTCGTTTTTTGCTTCAAACTTATTCGAAAAATATCCAAGAAGTACTTCAGACCATTCCAAGAGTGTTCAATTCCATTGCACTCACACTTTTATAATCGAGTTCACTCCCAACCCGAAATTTCACTATTCCCGCAGCTCTACTTTCTACTTTAAACCCACACAAAGATACTCACTCGCAGAGCTGGAGATCTTTTCATTCATTGCACCAAATGCATATCACTGCAAGATTCACACAAGTGTAGTATCTTCTCGCATATTACGTGCACAAAATGTACAAACAATTCTGAGCAAAAGGTGCAATGTGGGTTGTAAACAAATTTTGGTACTCAAGCCGGCTCCACAAAAATTGTTCACAGAAATGGAAGGAAAAATGCTTCAGGGCAATACGTGGGGGTCTTTTTTTTCAATGTTTTTCTGTGGTTTGTAGTTGGGGATGCAGGCTGTGTGCAGGGCGGGTTACTTATTGGAAAATACGGCACAAAAACGTTTCCTGGGCAGCTAGGGCCCTACTAAGTGCTTCCGCAAAAGCCGCAAATTATAGGATCACGCGGTGACATTTGACAACAATGAAAGAAACAAATGTGCCAGTAAATACAATAGAATGCAAGGAATCAGCGTACCTTGCACGATGACGTCATCGTCTAGCACAACAACAGGTCCCCTCAGAGCAGGCAGTAGTCGGCCAAGGTAGAGCTTGGCGTACGGCAGCTGAAAAGCAGTTCGAAATGACGGCACTTGAAGAACCAAGTCAAAGCATCTGATGAGAATCGAAGACATCTGTATGCTTGGATTATTTAGAGAGATTTATAACCGTTGCCTGTTTCGCTGTGCACCGACCACTAGCAAAGCATGATGGGTTGCACTACTAGTTTTATGCTGTCACAAGAATTACAAATTTTAGTGCCCTAATGGCAGTTAACTCATCTAAAATGATGAAAAGGAGTACTAAAATTAAAATATAGTAATAAGGAGGAAGCCTGTATCTAGCTCACTATAAGATGTTTTGAAATATTTTTACTACATTGCTCGTAGTCCCCACATTGTAATTATTCAAGTCTGCCTAGAGCCACAGCATATACATTTCAGCTGCAGTGTGTTACGAAAAAGAACATGTATGTTTTTGTGCTTTTTTAGGTCAAAATTACAGTCAAGCCCCCTTACAGTTATATCTCATTATATTGAAAGAATGATGATTTTTTCGCATTAACAAATTTTTCGAAAATACCCCTCCAAATCTCTATTCGTATAATGTAAAAATATTTCACTACCACCAATTTCAGAATATTGAATGTTTCAGAATAACGAATCAAATTTCATCGCCTTTATGCCCCAACACTTCTATATAACGAAAAGCGACTCTTGAAAAATTCCTCGCGAGTCGCGGCTGAAGAAATAATGCCCAGCTTTATAAGTGCCACTATCATTATCATGAGAGCCCATGCAGTTCTATCTGCCCGCCCTATTGAAATGTGCGTTAGCCTTATCGCCATCACATTTGCCTCGTACTTGTTTCTCACGTCGGGTTTCGCTCGGTTGCCTTTGTTTTTGTCAGACAGCATCACTTGCGCTCTTGTTCCACAGCTCTTTTGTAGAGTTTAGACTTGGCAATTGAACGTTCAAGATGAGATCCAGAAGCAGCACAAAAGGAACGCTATGACAGTGAAAAATGAAACACAAGTGACCAGCGGGATGAAGCCGCCGATGATTACTCAAGCGTGCTTCACTAAGGCTCAAACGCTACGCACAGCGTGATGACGAAGCATGCATGTAAGCTTAGGTGACGACCGAGAACATCCATATCATTTGTTGTGAGAAGGAAGGTGACGTTACAACAGTGTGCCTAAATGATCGTTAGGAATCGGTATTTAAAGCTTAGGCTACGCAGCGTGTAAGAAGGATGCGCACGATTAATAGTTTGTCATTCAGCAGCTGAGTTATACATGTCAGGAGAGGTTGACCCTTTTCTCAAGTAAATGCAGACTTATTGCATAACATTTCGTGTTTGTTTTTTCATGTTAATTTAACCAGCACAATACAGCTGCAAACGTATACACAACACCAGTAGGCAACTTACGTGTTTATGTTTATAATTCTTGTGGAAATTTTTAATACGTTCACTGCGACGACATTTCAAAATAATGAATGATATTTAGCCGTCCCTTGATATTCGTTGTATCCAGATTTCACTGCATAACGAACCTGAGCATGACATACCATCCGTTTGCTGTATCCCGAAGTTCCTAGTACATGCAACGCAGCTTTAAAACAGTTACAAGAGAAAACACAAATACAAAGAACAATTAAAGAAAACTAACGAGCCATGCAAAGAAGATAGTTCACAACTTTATAGCTAGCAGAAGTGAACAGCATCTTGCCAACAGTAAACGAAATTGATAACTTCTTGAAAAAATTCATTATAAAAAGGATTTCGTTATATCGAGGTTTGGTACAAAAATTAGGAGAATGAACACATAAATCAAACAAAAGGTGGGATTGAAGACGGAGCTAACCTAAAACAGTTACTTAGCAATAAAAAACTGCCTTATTATTGCGTTAGCAATTGTATGGATACTCTTGGTAGATCTTTGCTGTGGCCCCCGTGTTTCGTAACAAGTCTAAATTGATGACGTGCCCCCGCGAATCGTAACTTTCTCAAGCGGGCAAAAGCGCGTGAGCTCTGCTAAAGCTCAGATGAAATGAACCAGCCCCTCTCTATCGCCTGGAAGGCGCATAAGATAACATCCCTTGCGTGTTAGAACTGCCATCGAATGCCCAAACAGAAAGGACGCCATCCGTCTTGAATGAGCATGAAAAGACGGGGGAGGGGGGGGGGGGCTCACTCGAGCAGTGTAGCGAGCGGGTAGAGAGGAGAGACGTGAGACGACGTCATGAAGGCGGCTGACAGGGCCGTGCCGATCTCGTCACTTCATTCCAGGACTGAAGCGGAGCCGTGGCGGCTGCCAGCGTCCAACATGCCAGGCGCGTGAACTTGTTCTGTTCTCGTGCAGCTCGAGCTATGCATGAGCTGTAATGATGATGAATGGCGATGATGATGACGCTACAAGCAGCAACAACGAACTGTGATTTTATGGGCGGTTGCAATTGCTGGCTCGAGTGCTGCTATCTCAACAAGTATCAGCTGTGCGTTTTCAATGTGAAGGGACTGTGTGAAAAGAGCACTTCTCCCTGGAGTGGCCATATTTGCTCACACCAGCGTTTTGTAGGAGTTCTGTGATATCAGATCCAAAAGAGTTCGCTGCCAGCCTTACTTCATATAGGATTAAAATTTTTCGCTATCATGTCCATTGCATTGCATTCAACGTGCCGCCCTGTTGTTGCCACAACCAATTGACTAATCAACAAAGCTATGAGCCAGCGAAGTCGCGTCACGGCGCAAGAAGGAAGCGCATGATGCATCGACCTTTGAAGATCAGTCGTCACCGTTATCTCGGAGAGTTTTCATCCGCTCCTAATCTGACATCCCTCGATGATGACGACACAGTTGTCCACATTAAAAAAAAAAGCAAAGCTGAACGTCATCGAGGGCCACACCATGCATGCGCAGAGGAACCACGCATGAGCGCGCAGGACATCGAAAACAGAGCAAACGACATGGACAAAAACACGAATACTGTGCGAAAACTCTTCAGTAAAAAGCCCGCCACAAGCAGGGTGGCTCCACATATGCGATGCTAACTGAAACCGTGGCGCTGGCAACACAATGGTATTTTCTTTTTGATTTGTAGGTGGGGGGAGGGGGGTGGTGGGGGCATTCGATACATGCTCCTGCAGCAGCAAGAGTGGCGACAACGCCGGCTCGTGGGGCGCAGGCCCGCCTGCCCGCCTCGCTTTGGCCTAGTGCGCTGTGCGCAATAGGCGTTTTCGTACGAGCATGCATCTTCTGGGGGTGCCTTGGCGGGGAATCCGCAGAAAATGCATGCTCGTATTAAAATGCCAAAATCCGGGATGAAATTCCTAGATTGTCTGTGGAAAAAATTCGTTATATCCAGGTTGTCTCCCGCTGTTACTTTGTTACATAGAGGTCGCAAATACATGTGCTTCTATGGAGCAACAGAGGGAAATAAAAAAACTTCGTTATATTGAGAAATTTGTTATGTGGAGGTTTGTTATAAGCAGGTTTAACTGTATTTCTTGCCAGACATGACACAGAACCTGATAGTATGCTCAAGATTGCTTTCATGCCTGAAAACAAACCTTACAAACTGCACTTGGTGCAGACACTGCACGCAATATTTCGGAGGCAATGTTCTCGAAACTTCATCGAATCTGTTAACAAGTAGGGTTTACATTGGTTGCTCCAGTGCGATTTTAAAGGTTTATTCCAATAATACATCTACATATCCTGCAATTTTGGATTACACTGTTTGAGTAGTGTACACAACTCATTCACAAACTTATTTGGCCAAAACAAAATTGTGTTGAAGGTCACTTAAAAATGTTTGTACAATATAGGTAACCTCATAACAACAGACCTACATTGTGAAGAGGATTTTGGTCTGCTGTAAAAGGAGTACACAAAATCCAAGTAATGTTACAACAGACTTTTACGGAAAGACTGAATAGATATGTTATAACCGGAATCTGTTAACAAGTGGTGTTTACATTGGTTGCTTCAGTGCGATTTTAAACGTTTATTCCAAATAATACATCTACAAATCCTGAATTTTTGGATTACATTGTTTGAGTAGTGCACACAACTCATTCACAAACTTATTTGGCCAAAATAAAATTGTGTTGAAGGTCACTTAAAAATGTTTGTACAATATAACCTCATAACAGCAGACCTCCATTGTGAAGAGGATTTTGGTCTGCTGTAAAATGAGTACATAAAATTTAAGTAATGTTACCACAGACTTTTACGGAAAGACTGAATAGGTATGTTATAACCAAAGATAAGCAAGAGTCATGTCGAACTTATTCTTAATGGGGCATAAAAAAGTTGTTTTTCTTGAAAATCATTCTTCAGTGTCTGTAGCTTTTTTTCTATCTCGTAGAAATGCTGTAAAAAGTTTCTTAGGATCGCCGAGGTGGTGAAAATCATCGTGGAGGCAAAAAAAAAAAGCCGTTTTTCAACAATTTATAGCTTTGTGACGGCCCAACTGCCCGCCACCACTTGGGGCTCGTCGTAGGAGTATTTTGTAAAGAGCATTCAGTGTTTGAAAAGCAGATATTTGAAATTCATTCGGCAGATTCCGAATGGCTGCTTCTGCCGTGTTGCTCTAGTAAGCCTCTCTGGTGCGATTCCCGTTCCAGATACGCCTCGGGGATAGCGGCGTCTGCTTCTTGTGCGTCACGCGCCCGCAGCTGTCTAAAATTGTACTACTTAGTGACATTTTTGCGCTAGTTTTGTTTTCCTGAGTTAAGGCAGCTACAAGCGGAAGTTCAGCTTCAGATCACTCGTCGCAAACATCGCACGCGTGCGTCTCGAACCGATTGTCATAGCGTTGATCGCTTGGTGTGAACGTTCTACATATCAGCGCTTCGGACCTAGCGACGAAGACCACCACGGGACAGATCTTTGTGCTCGCGATCGAGCATATCGTACTTTGAAACATTGAACACCACGGCCATGCACATTGCAGCCGCACTTTCTGCTCGAAGTTGTGGCTAGGCCTGACTCCACCCCACGCTTGATGGGCAAGACCGTCGCGCTGGCGGATATGCGAACGTGAAGAGGCCGTAATGTGTTTTGTAGCAAGCAACAAATCACATAGGCCGCTGGCTCATTAAAACCATGAATTTCGCGCATCGGTAGCGGACCTTGGCCATGCTCTCCAAGCACCGACCACTCGAAACAGCAGTGGCAGCTGCCAGCAATATCGTGCATCAGCGTCCCAACACGCAAAACCAAGCACACTGCGCACTGATTTTTCGTCGCCGATGCTTGGCGTAATTAATAATTAACAGGCCAGATATGGGCAGCCTTCATTCTTAAATCGGTACACAAATATCCACGGTCCTATTCCCGCTACGAAAGTATGCCACGCGGTGCTTCAAGTCAGAAGTTAGAGAACTTAGGATGCCCATGGCAAAAAAGTCTGCTGTACAGAAGTCCTGACCACATTGCAGGCCTCACATTTTAGACAATTATATCTGAATATCCACTGTACCAGAATCCGTAGTAAATGAAGTTCTACCAATGGAACTAATAGGGAGGTCAGCATAACGCCACCAATCGGTATGATGTAACCGAATGTCTGTTGTAAGCGGATCTGTTGTAACCACGTTATACTGCATAATGCTCACATTAAAGAGAAAGATTACCATCTACCTGATTCACAGCATGGAGCTAGGATAACATCCAGATGAACGCCAAAGAATCGCAGTTACCTAGTTGATTAACTCACTGTGGTTCGAAAATCAAGCACTCAGTGATAGAGCAACCACCTTTTGAGGGTGGTCGCCCTATCATCCGAGTCAATGAGGAGGCTAGTAGACTGAAACATGAAGGCGAATTGAGGACTTGGAGCATAAGGACACTCAATATGGTAAACCAATTTTGGTGAAGTCTGTAAGATGCAGTAAAGCTTCGTGAAAATATAAAATAGTGCACTGCACCAGCAAAAACTTCTCCCTTTCATGAATCTCCCTTCGTCTTGGATGGGCACTAAATCGAAAAATGATTCATATTTGCAAATTATCATGTCACAATTCCATGCTTGTTACAAGAAGGCACCTGATAAGCCCGAAAATAAGCAAGAAGAGAATGCAGACGGAGACGCTACCTACTAGGTTATACATAGTTTGTTATCAGTAAAAATAAAGTCCTCTGAAGTTGGCATAGACTTTGTATGTCAAGTTTCAGAAAATTTCGTCGAGACAAAGTCGCTGAAACGTGAAAAACAAAACGAAATATGAAAGTTTGAAAGCAGCGATGTCTCATGCAATTATTTTGGTGAGAGAGTAAAAGATGAAACTGTGCTTCGTTTTCTCCTCTATGTAGGTGACATTAATGTCACTAGAGTTTCAGAGTAGAAATTATCAATGGCACACCTGCCAGGTTGGCAGCCAGGCATTAGGGAGATGCAACCGGGCAGGGGGGGGGGGGGTCACAGGGGATGGAATTTTTTCACACGCTTTTTCTCAAGATTTAATTGTTATGAAGTTATCATAGCACAATAATGGTATAGTTTTTGTAAACCGCCAACAACCTACCCTGCTGTGGTCACCACCATCAAAACTTCGACGTGGCTGAAGCCGCAGTTTTCGAGAAATCCTTCCAGCACTGTTGAGCATAACAATGTTCACTGCTGCCTCTTCAACACTTTGCCAAAAGAATGTTTTTCTGCACGGAGAAACTGCACGTGGAGTCCAACCTTAGCGCCACGTTAGTCCAAGCTGTCACTCAAAGAACAGTCCAAGCTGTGTCACTCGCAGATAAATTACTGCCCAATTTTTGTTGTGTAGATTTGGCCCTCTTCAAAAACTCCTCAGAATATACCTGTGAATAACACGGTCCGCGGCTATGAAATTTGGCCTGAAGTAGTTGCCCAAGTGTCTTGTCTGACATGGAAGCACGAAACTCTGTTCGAGTCCTTCTCACAATGTTGAACTGCCGCTCGCATTCAGCATTGCTGTGCGGTACTGAAAGGATTCCTAGCATCACTTGAGCAATGCGACTGAATTTCATGAGTCCGTCTTCGCCTTTCAGTAGAGAGATTTTTCTCCACTGCACATCGGTCCTTTCCTCTTCCAGTACATTTGTAGGAATATTGAAAGACTGCATCTTCACAAATTCCATTTCCAGTGCATTAGTAGCTTGATCTCTGGTCCCTTGCTCGTTTTGTGGCAATAACGCTGGAAACCGCTCAACAAAGAAAAGGACATCCTTAAATGACATGTTATCTATAGCTTCAATATCCGCAACACGTGCATTGATCAAAGCCTCATTTCTAAAAGGAAATTTGAGGCGCATGTAGTCGCATGCAGCAACCATGTATTTTCTAACAGCCTCAAAAAATTCCTTTTTGTCACTTGGCTTGAGCTTTTCAACAACACACACTTAGCTTGGTGTCCAATTACCAAGTCTTGGTCATTCTTTTGCACATTTCTGCTGTGGTAGTCTATCAAACAGATGTCATTGTGCGACTTTAGCAGTGCTGGCCTCACAAACCTTGAAAGAATGTCTTCAAGAAGGTTTAGAAGTATAGGCTGTAGCTTGTGTATTAGGGGTGCCTGTGCTTGTAGGCGGCAGTTGACTGTCTCAACAGCAGGAATAATTTTATTCAAAAACAGACAGCAAGCTTTGCTAAGCTCTCAGCTCAAGAACACGAACAGTCGTTCCTCACGTGTTATGCAAGTTGATCCAGTCTTGTACACATCAGTAGCCTTAACTTTTTCACAGGAACAGGTGTAGATTCAACAGACTTCTTCTGTCTGAACTGGTGCTGCTCAGTGTCTTCAGTTTGTGGTGACATTTTGGGAATGTCGTAGTAGGTCAGAAATTGGAACCCTGTAGTGGCATCTCTTTTCACTTCTTGAAGGAAAAAACTCAAGAGCGGTGCCCACTGATATAGGAGCCTTTCCAGGCATTTTCCCAGCGAAAGCCATTTGGTTGGAACGTGCTTTAGAATCTTGCGAAACTCCTTATTGTGCAGTTCGTGAAACTCTTTAAGCGAACTTTTTCTTTTAGCACTTCTTTCTAAATAATAAAAAATGTCCACAAGGACTTCGTCCACCTTCGCTGGGAGACGAGAAGCTGCCTTTTCAGCCGCAATGTTTATTAAATGACATGAGCATCCAATTTTCACAATGCTTTCATGGACATCGGTTAGCGCTGCCGCTACGCCATTCTTATTACCCATCATCACGTTGGCATTGTCACAGCAAAAAGCTATGCAATTAGACAATGGCGCATTCAATGACGCAAAACTGTTCATAATTAACTTGGAGATGTTGCGCCTTGTTGAAGGGCCTTCCAGGGTGCTTAAAGTAAGCAGTTTGCTCTCGATAAGGCCCGATTCTTCCGCAAAGAAGGTGGCCACGATGGGGTACAGCTGTGCCTGGCTGTCGTTCGAGCCGTCAGTGGCAACCGCAAAAACTCGTCTTTTCAAGGCACTCACCACACACTCTTGTGCATGGCCTGCCATTTCGCCGACAATCATTGTAGTCTTAGTTCTAGCACAGCCGTAGCGCTTCGCAACATCGCATTTTGGAAACATCTTCCGCAGCAAGGGTCCCATGTGGTTGGAGACACTCAACGGAATGCTGTGCTCAAGCAGAAAAGCGGTAAACAAAGCTCCCGCATGTATCACATCATTGTCGCCGTCTTGCTTACCGAAAAATTGTTGCATTAGATGCTGTTTCTCCTGGCACTGAACGTTGTTGGTGTGCTTTTTCGATGAAACGTGCACAACCACGTCAGTCCTGCCGCCGTGGGATATACTGATGTCGCACTTACAAATGGTGCAGAACGCATGGTGCTCACCTTTCCGCGAGGCGATAACACAACCGAACTCTGTCGTATACTGCTTCAAGAACACCTGAAGATATTTTTTCGCTCTTTGCTGAGTGTCATTGGAGACTGCAACGCGGCACAGCGCTAGCCACCCTAACAGAGCTTGCGACACAAGAACACAAGCAATGCTCAGAGAAAGAACGGCAAGTCAATGTGCCAGCGGTATCATGCAGTGCTATCACTCAGCGACATTAGCGTGGAAAATACAGCAGAATCTGACGCTAGCGCCACTACACCTGCCTTGCGCCTCATAGCTCACAGAGCAGTGGCGCTGCATTCACATACTCGGGGAAGTACTGGCAGGCTTGCTCGCTGTTGCGACGGCTCCGCTTGGTCGACTACGCACATTCAAGCTCTTCAACGACAGCGATGACAATCGGCACTCCGCGCGTGTGCATTCGTGCTAGGTTGCCAAACTTGAGCCCGCTTTGAGACAAACACGTGGGCACTTTCGGGAGATTTCTATCTTGGTCGTACAATCGTACAAAGCGGTCGAAATTCGGGAATCTCCCGGGCAAATCGGGAGACCTGGCAGGTATGCAATGGAAACAAGTTAACTTATTCACTTTAGCATCCCTTTTAACTGATTTGCTGATACCCTCACACGACTGACTGTTCTGAAACTCAGCGTACTGAGGTCCCTCACCTGCAGGATGGTGGCCAGCTCGGGAGCGACAAGCTGAGCCTGAGGGAAGGTGAGCACCTCGTACTGGAACTGTGCCAGCTGTGCCTGGTGCATCCAGGCGTGTAGGTGAAACTGGGTCGCATTGTCCGTCACCACGTGGAAGCGCAGAGAGGACGTCGGCCGGCGACTGTGGCGCACCATGCTCACCATGGCCGCCACAGCACCTCCCAGCCCGGCATTGGACGTCACCAACACCACGTGTACAGGAGCCCCCGGGCCGCCTTCATCAGACTCGACCAGAGGTTCACCTGATGGTACATTGAGTTGCAAAGAAAATCGTTGTCTTTAAAAATACACAGAAGAAGATTGAGATGCACTTCATAAGTAAAATACAGACACACCTTCACCAACGAGAAAGCCACCTTTGTTAAAGAAAGCATGTCAAGCTGCCAAAATGAGTAAGAAAAGGAGATAAGTGGCACCACTGCCTTCAACTTTCTTCACCAGCATGGCATATCACAGACTGCATCTTCTGAGGCTGTTATTTCTTTATTCATGAGCCTTGCCTATACAGCCCGCTCATGGAGGAAGGAAAGCTGAGAAGAGGCCTTTGCAAACCGAACTACAGAGCGAAAAGCGTGGCGGAAGTCACATGCTTTTGCAAAGGGGTTCCGGAATTTTATGGTCATGTCCTTGTCTTGTGTTGTCTGCCTGACCCCTCCTATGGCCCCCTTGTCGAGAGACGGCTGGAGTTCTGAATGTGCATTTGTATGCAGCTGTTGGACTTCAAGGACAAAGCAACGTGCTAGAAGCCTGCAGTGAGCACTGATCTTCACGGTTGTGAGTTCAGTTTATATCAGTTGCACTCGAAAGCGGTTGTTTTCGAAGCTCGCGACCACTTCTCCGAAAATTGTTGGCGCCGCAGTTTTGCTGTTTTCCTTTGGCACTGTGCTCTTGCGTGCCTCAACGATGGAAGGATGTGCCTCAGCGATTCCAAGACGAGAACAGCAGCGCCTATGAATCGTAATACGAGGGTGGCGATGAGCTGTTTTTGTATACGACGGTCACAACTATCGGAAGGAAGTATGCGGGCCACTGTGCTCCCCAGAGTTTGCCGAGTCAAGAATTACAGAAGTGCCTGACAAAGTAAGAAGTAAGGTGATTTATTGTTTGAATTAACGTATGTTGTTTATGTTTTCCACAAGATAACCTCAATTTTGGCCAAGTTTTGTTCGATATAGTCACAGTCGGCCAACCTGTGCTGCTGCGAACGAAACTCGTGCACACGTATCATGACCCACACGGGCAGAGAAGGATTCGGAGCCACTTCTCCTGGCTAAATAGCAAGATAACATTACACTGTTACTTTACATTCTGTACTCCGAGCTTACCATATCTACAGAAAAAAACAGCTTGCCCGTGGCAATTATCTGGCCGATTCGCACTATTTCTCTCTTTCATTCAGTGGATTAAACATGAAGTGCAAAGCTGCAAGTTTATTGTAGATGCCCAATATGAGCCTTAATGAGGCTGTGAATGGCAAACAGGCACTCCACAAGTGAGTATTGGAGCATGTTTGTTCTTAATCAACACAAAAGTTTCGCTTTTGTACCTCATGTCTCAGATAATGGTGGCAGTGCCACTCGGCGAGTCTGAAATCGCCTCACGCGGCCCGCCTTCCTCTTGCCGGCACCAGTTGCGCATACGGGAGCTGCTAAAGCGTGACAAACCTTGCGAGGAGGAGTCGTCTTATCTTCTAAACTTCCAGCTTCACAATATTTATTTATTTATTTATTTATTATACCCTCAGGGCCAGAGGCATTACAGAGGGGAGTGGTACAGAACAAAGGCATAACATGAGGTAGCATGGTTACAAAAAACGTTGTGTACATAAAAAGGAAAAGGAAAGACAAAACAAATTAGTATTATCGCAACAATGTGGTCACACAAACACAGATTAAACATCAGATATTTCTGCATATACAATATTGGCTAAGGCAGCACGGAACAGTCGGTTATCGGTGATACCCGCAATTTCAGCGGGAAGGTGGTTCCATTCCCGGGACGAACGGGGCAAGAATGACTGAGTGGCAGATTTTGTATGATAATAGTTAATGCCAACCTTGTGACGGTGGTCAATGCGATGGGAAATGTATAGTGGTTGGGGTAAGAGTTCGTTGCGCAGGAAGGAATGATAATATATTTTATGTAGCATGGTTAACCGAAAAAGTTTCCTGCGACATATGTGACATAATGAGCTCTCCTCACTTTATTCCTTCCTCCATGAGCACGCAAAAAAAGATTAAACTTCACATGATGCTCACAGAACTTTTAGGCTTAATTGCAGTCTTGATGCTGGGCTTAATTTCTCAGTAACATGCATGAATATTTTTGTTTTGTTTCTTCAGTGAAACCTGATATTTTAATATTTACACAAAGAACTGCAATGATGCCATGCCATGAATGTTATTTGCACATCTGACAGAATTGCAGACCACATGTGAGATGAAACAATCCAGCATGTCACGCTTTTATTACATAGCAAGAAGACATACAGGTGCATATCCAAAGAAGCTCAATCTTTTATAACTCGTGCACAATCAACAGTGAGTGAAAAGTACAGACATAAACGATTTCGAAAATATTAGCACGGAAAGTGATCATAATAATCAACACTATTTTTCTACAGAAGGCAAGAGACGCTAGTCAGATGGACTGTAACTTTTCGTTTTTTGCACGCAGAACGCGTCACTCATGGAAATTGACAACAGTGTTATTACCATGATTTTCATCAAAAATTATGTCAAGAGCGCTTGATTTTTTAGTTAAAATACAATTTCTTTTTGCATCACCTTTCATTAGCCAAACCTCGCACCAACCCTGTTCCCAGAGTGCACCTACAAAGAGGGATGAGCATTTTTTATTTTATCATTCTTTTCTTCTCTCTCTACTGAAATCTTATAACCCGCTTCCCCATTCCTATCCAGAGTGGCATGCCAGTGATTTATAGATGCCGACAAAAATCTTTGTGTTTACAATAAAAGTCTCTCTCTCTTTTTCTTCATTTGGTCCTCAGTGGAATATAATCGAGGAATTTAAAGTGCAGACCTTCAGTATATGCGAAAACAACCACTATTTCTAAAATGATTCAAGCTGTGAAATGCAACACTGCATGCCTCCCAAACGCATTTTTTAGGTTTGTTCCTGAAAGGTGCTAAAAATAAAAAAAATCATTACCACCAGCAGTCCGGCCAAATGAAAACTTCGCCTCGTTGGACACCATAAGCCGGTAGCCATAGTAGAGACCGACCAGACATGTTACGGCCAAGGAAGCGAAGAGGCCTGCAAAGAGCACATCATTACTCCAGGGAAAACGGGAAAGCGAAATAAATTCAAACAGAAGTGTGCTTGCTGACAGAAATCATAGATGCATGTTACATTGAAACAGTACAACACAGCTCACAGAGCTTGAAAGCGTCACAAACGTTGAGGAAGGAATGACAGTAGAGGAGAACCTGACATCGGACTACTAGACAAGCTAAGGCAAGCTTCTTTTCATGTGCCCTTCTTTTCCCATAGAACATGCTAGCATACTGATTCATGAAAATGAGGCACTCAGTGTTTCTCACACATCTTGAGAGATTTTTCCATCTATAATTCGGTCTGTGATACTAGGTCAGAAACATGCCCCCACCATGCATTCTAAACTCTGCTCGCTTGTGGTTTATGCATGCCGGGTGGTTACACGTCAATTAATGTCTATCATATTGTGACACCATTATTACCTAAATTACTGTCTAAATAGTTTTTATTCTTACGATAATGTGGAACTACAGAATAATTTTTGTTCTTTGCATATAACCACAGGCGAACAATTTATTAATATAAAATAATACAAACCATGAGCCTTCACAAAGGAAATGGTGTGCTTGCAAGCAAATATTCTGGCACCTGTGTTGCCCAAGTACACTTGTTTTACAACCTAAAAGAGGGGGGTACAATGCATGTGTACGTGTTTCAACCAATGCAATGGCTAGGCCGAATGCTATGCAGCAAGACCATACTATCAGAAAGATGCCACCTTTCTCCCTACATTATCGTTGTGGCAGCTGTGACCTACATGAGAAATTTGTTACTGGAGACAGAGGAATAATGAACTTCCCTTCACTGGCGAGACCAACCAAGCACAATGGCGAAAAGAACCAGAAACTGCAGAGATCATGGCTTCCTTATTACACGTAATCTTTAACCCTTTCTTTACTGCAGAATATGTCACAAATTAGTCTCCACGTAATCTTTAACCCTTTCTTTACTGCAGAATATGTCACAAATTAGTCTCAATTTCCCCAAACCTTCCCACAGTTGCAGCACACAGACAGCTATGCTTCTAGTCCAACAGCCTAAAAGACACTAAAATTATAACAAAGCCTAAAATGATAACATTAGTCAGTGAGTGAGTTACTGATTTTAGACAGCCTATATGCTAGATTTAGTCGAGTCAAAAACAATATGACCAAAGACAAAACAAACAGGACGTATCGCCTCAGGCCACCGGTGGTTTGCATGTAATCATTTTAGGAATAAAACTCGCCTAGTCCACCTTTCACCACTTCTTCGAAATGTAATCACATCTCCCAAACACACCCTTCTCTTTACCCATCTATGAAATACAGAAGCCCATGTGTGCCCTATACATGACGAATTTGAGTTTTCAGAGCCGTCCTGGGTCCGAAATTCGTTTGACTTGGCGTTTTGCAGAACATAAGACTATAAAGAAACAAATTTTAAATGTACCATGGAAGAAACAGGGCAACCCATATACTTAAAGTACACCTTAACTAAGGTGCGCGAAAAAATTAAAGCAGAAGAGGAAGACACCTAGACACAGCGCAGGCACGCTGCGTCTAAATGTCTTCCTTTTGTGCTTCAATTTTTTCATGCACCTCAGTTAAGATGAATTACCAACTCACCCAGCAGTTCGTGCTTCTTAAAGCACACATACTGCATGCACTGCTATTGTGCACAAACGTAACTGCGTTCATGCATGATGTTGGTGCACAAGGAAGCATAAATGTGCAGTGACTACTGGCAGCTTTAGAAACGTAATCGTAATCATCATTATCATAATTTTAAATACAAAGTATTTCTTTGCCTCGTTGCAAGCATTTTTGAAGTCTCTGTCTGTCTATCTAGCCACCTATGTCTGGGTGCTCTCGTGAAAACGCCCTTAAAGAGACACTTAAGAGCAAAACGCTTTTTCACACATTAGTGAACCACTATTTCACAATCCCGAAAACACCAATCTTACCGTGGTATGAAATTTGGTAAGCGAGAAAATGCACAAGTATACTGCAGGTGGAGACGCCACTTTAAGATTCCTGCACAAGACACTGTGACGCCATAAATTTTGAAGGCGTGTACTAAGTGCTATGTACCTTCTAGTCGATAAACTATGTACCTTCTAATTGATACACCATCACCGGTGAGTGCCATAAACTTAGCATACGAACTTTCAGAAAATTTTTGAAGCCAATGTCCCAAAAATATGAAAAGCACATTGTGGAATTTTTTACGTCACGTGCGGAGATCATGGAGTGAAATTCAAGAATACAACTTCAACCTTGATTTTTTCTGCTAATAATAAACTTATGACAGTCAAACGAGTTCTGAGAGTGCAGTTTATCAATCTAAAACTATTCATTGTTTCTCTTTAGTGTTCTTTAACTTGGAGTAAACCAAAATTCGTATGAGAGGGTAAGATGGTTTGAAAAATACGACTCGCTGGTCATGACATGAACAATGTCACAATCTCATCGGGTACATCATCAAACACTTATCACCAAACAGTGGCAAGTACCTGCGTGTGGGTATGTGTTACTGGTAGGAGGGTATGTGCCACAGGTGACTAACACGACATACCTTACCCAGGAACGGCAAGAACATGTATGGGTAATTTGAACATGTGAGCGTTAAGAAAAAAAGCTGACATCGGCTGTGTTGTTGCTGGGAAGACCAGCGACAACTCGTCGCCAGGACCAAGAGGGCAGTCGAAGTCGGAGTGTTCCTGGACTAGGAAACCCTCCCACCTTAGGGTGACACCGGGCCTCTCTCGAAAGTTTTCTAAATAAATGTTTATTTCTCTCTCTCTCAGCTCCATTGACCCAACAAATGTAAAGAAAAAATGTCAGGATCTCAGCAGGAACTGAACCCCGTCATTCTGCGTGGCTAGCACAGAGCCATATCGGGTCTCACAACTGCTTCTCAAGTAGACTAATGTGTGTGAAGCGTCAATTGGTGATGCAGTTATAGCTATAGCATTTCTTATTAACATTACATATGTACCCCTTTGAAACAGCAGTCGTGTTAAGATCAACTGTAGTTGAGTGCAATGAACTGAAGGCAATTGACAGTTCATATCAACCACAAAACGATGCAAACAGACATTAGTAATTTTAATTAAAGAGCATTAAGAAAAAAAAAGTGCATCTCTATGACGTGAATGACGACGAGTGGGCAAAGCTATAAGTCCTAATGTACATAGCTTGACGTTGAAGTCCCAAACTAGTATGAAGGACGAACAGATAGACGGACGAACAGATACAGCCGTCCCGTCAGGTTAACGACAATCATAGTGAAGCGACATCCACTGAAGCTCATTTATCTAGCGGTGGCCAGGGCCACCAGCCTCGCTGGAACAATTGCTACATATTCGCTAACCACTTTTGCTCTTGCTAATACCTATGTTGCTGTTGGCATTGTTACGCAACATAAACATGTGTCTGTTCAATATATGTCTGAGAATACAACATTTGTACAATAACATATCTTTAGTGACATTTCGTAATGTTTTGATCAATAAAAAAATTACAACACTCTCACCTTCTCTCCGCATTTTTCACATAACATCGATTCCCAAGGTATGTGGGATGTGCCGAATTTTGTAAACCTAATTTAGCCCACTACAGGAAGAAGGCTTCTCGCAGTATCTCCACTGTACCATGTTCTGCACAAGCTGGTTCCCTTTCACCCCTGCAAACTTATCATGGTGTCTTTTAATGAAAATTTGGAGCACTACCCACAGCACCTGTGGTTCCATCTCATCTCTGCAGACTTATTATGGTGTCTTTCACTGGCAGGTTTGGAGCAATTCCCAATTTTGAGCACCTTCTCTGCTCCATGCGTAGCAAGTCTGTTCGATTGGCAGATCCAGAGGAGCTCCATCGTGAGCATCCCGCACATGCAGTGTGTGGCGTACCACATGACCAGCCAGGGTGTACCACATGATTTACCAATGCACTCTCCATGCGCACCTTGTGAAGACAAGTCGCAATTTGGAAAAAAAAAAAGTTACTATAGTCAGCTACAACTTAAGAAGGCAGCGGGATTTTCCCCATAAAAGGCCGATGTACACGAGCCTCCACCAACAGATGCGCACTTTAGGTGACGTCATGCGCCGGACTACACTCTTGCCTCTGGCCCAGCCGATGGAGAACATGCCTAACATGGCCACCCCTCGCTTCGAACTGGGCAGAGTCCTGTTCGCTGTGTGCGTCTTCCTTCATCAGAGTGAATTCAAATTATGTGTGGTGATCTGTCATGCTGGAAATATTATTGTGAGCTTACAATACACAATTTGTACCGCGAGTGTTTGTTCTGAATCGTGAGCAGGCGAAGAAAGATTCCAGCAAACATCGCTGACGCTGCATTTACTCTGAAAACTGGACCTCGCGGCGAGATACCATGCAAACAAACACCGTGCGTGTTTGTTTCATGGCCTCTTATTTGCACACAAGTGAAGTTGCGATGAGGAGAGTTTGCCAAAGCGTGGTATCTACAGTGAGCGGCAAGTGTGTTTGTGTACTGTGCTCGTGCATTTCTCGTCGAACGTGGCGAAGTAATGAAGCAAAGCCATTATTAGGATCCGGACACATCATTGGCCCCCTTATCGGGAGTGAGCAAATTGTCGTGCCACCTTTCGATCCGCACACCTACTATTAAGGCATTATTTGTGTTTTGTGTTGCCGCTCCCAGATGGCGTGAATTTCAGCTAACTTCCAATAAATTGGGCCAACTGCGTGTCCGCATTTCCAAAGGCAGTTTCGCAACTCGTATATTTGAATTACTCTGACACGGAATGCCGTGTGCCAACTCCCGAGATCGCAGGTACGCAACCAAAAAAAAAAAAAAAAAAGCCTGGCACATTGAAAAAAAAAAAGAAAAGATTGTTCGAACACACAAAAAGTACGTACAAATCTTACACTATGAAACCAGCAACTGCTTTTGAATTACACGCCCGGTGCCGTCGATCTTGCTTTATAGCAGACGACGCACAGCCTTGTAGAAGGCACGGGGTTATTTTTTTCTAGGAATCAGACATGTGCTGTAGCATTTCCATCATTACAGTTTTACCAAAGCACTCATCATGATACACAAATTTTATTTATACTAACAAATACGCGTTTTAGAAGCAGTCACGATTTTTCGAGCGGGACTATTTCTTAAGTCGCGGAACAAATTGACTGCTGCACTTCGGTCACCTGGGCGGGGCCTCTCCTGCCTTCTTAAGCTGTACCTGACTATAGTGCGTTGGAGTGTCATTTTGAACTTTCACTGGAAGCGCATGTGCGCTTGCGCTCCCTGCCATCAGCTCTAGCTGGAGCACCTGTGTTTCACTGACAGATTCCCTTTGGTTAGCTTCTGCCAGAGTGGGGTGCTCCCGTTGCAGAGTTCTTTGGCCCCTTCGGAACTGCCAGTGGAATTCACCATTAACTTCGTCACTCCATCCAACTGTCTCCCTTCCTTAACTGCATTGTCCATTCCATTCGTAACCAATCTGTTGCTCTTATCATCCACCACATTGTATGTTCTACACATTACGTGACCAGCCCAGGTCCATTTTTTGCTTGATGTCAGGATATCCACAACTCCTGTCCGTTCCTTTGCCCATTATGCCGTCCTCCCATTAAATGGTACAAGCTGAAATGCAGGAGGTGTCGCCACATGACAGTGATATCAAAACTGTTCCATAAAGTAATCTAGGCTGCATAATTCTGGTAAGACAAAACAATAAAAAATGGTCACACAACTCAAATGATGTATGATCTATTGACTAATTTATTTGCACTATAAAAACTGTTTTGATAACAAACAGGTTCATTAAAGGTAAAGTAGATAGAAAGAAAATGACCACTGCTGTACACAACTGAGTCAGGTGTATCTAAAGAAACTTATATTTGTGTTGTTTATATGCTCAGTGTATTCTTTCCTTATTATTACAATAATGCAACTAGCATTTTAATAAGCTGTGATTGAATGTTTGCACTATGAGCCCAAACTAAAGCCCTGGCTTTTCACCTCCATACTGCACAAATAATGGCCACATCCTTATAAAGTGAAGTTAATCTGCAAGAACATTTCCAATTTTCCCTTCTGTAATACTTCACTAAAAACTTGCAATGACAAATTGGCAGACATATATATTCACAGGTGCTGACAGACCTAGAAGTACTCAAATTTTCTAGAGATTTCCCCTCCGAACCAGTTAGAAGCCAAGGCACAAGAGCTCAGGGTTATATTAATGAATATGCTATGCTGTAAATATTTCATTTTTCAACAAAACCTTAGTCTCAGCCAGGAGTGGATCACGTCACTCATTTTAAAAAGGGGGTGAGGCAGTCAATGGATGTAAAGCTGGAGAGGGAGGGTATCTGGCTCTTTTGTTTTAGGGGAGGCGTGGATCTGTCCATCCCTTGTATGTATGTAGCAGTAAGTAACCACCGGTGGCACATACCCGCTCTAGAGCGGGCATGTGCCACAGGGGATGCGAGATGGCGGCACTTGGAGTGTTCTTTAGATAGACCATAGCCTCCTTAAAGGAGGCTATGGATAGACGCACGAATGGACGGACATACAGACTAGCAGACGGACGGACGGATAGACGCGCGGACGGATGGACACACGAAGAGACAGACCGACAGATGGATGGATGGACTCACGGATGGACCGACGGACGGACGCATGGATGGACGCACGGACGGTCGCACGGACGGACGGGATTACGGACGGGTTGACGGACGCTTCGCCCCACTCATCATCATCATTCACTCCCTGGATATGCTGTGATGTTCTTAGTAGTTGCTATCATCACAAGAGAGCTGCACCGTAACTACTGTTAATTTGTGCTGACGGTAGTCTCACCGATTCGTAATAATTGTTGATAGGAGGCGTATAACAGGCACTGAAAAAGGGAGGTGGGCGCTGACAAACTTCGAAAAAGCTCTGACTTAATCTTTAGAGTAAAAAAAAAAAAACGATGTATCAGGCACGATAACTTCAACCAAAAATCAGATATTATGCCACTTTCTTCATAGGCTTTCCAAGAAGTGGCACAGCATACAAAGCACTTCGACGGAACTCCCCCAGAGGATAACAGCGCTAACGTGGATGAAACCGTGTAAATAGTACTCTCTACCTCACGCAGTACGCGCGAATCTCACACTCCTAGTGGGACTAGTCCTATCGAAGTTTCAAAACTAGAGCAGCGCGGTCGAAAATTCACGCATCAGTTATTAACATGACGATAGTTATAGCGCGAGAACAGAACGACGACACAGAGACAGGAAGGACACGAAGTCTCTGTGTCATCGTTCTGTTCTCGAGCTATATAACTATCGTCATGTCATACCAACTGGCCCAAGCTGCCACACTTCTAAGTCAGTTATTAAAACTCAAAATTGCCTAAGTTGATAACTCCGTTTTCATGAACAGCCACAGCAGTTTGCACGTAATCAAATAAGTTACTAATAAGTATATGCCCCACGTCCTTCTGCGTCTACCAGTCACATGCGGTATGAATATGGGTGCCATTTCAGGCACTAACAGCTAGCATTAAGCCAAAGTCTTTTCACCTTTTATTGAGCACGAATGCAAAATGATTGCTCTCGTATGCAAGTAACGTATTCAGCGCTGCTGCCATGAGAAACTGAGGGCTCGAGAGCACTGCACTGTCAACCACAGCGAGACTTTCAGTGAACACAAGTACTGTGGCAGATGCCGCGACCTCCATGCGCAGGAACATCTTGAAAGCTTGTTCAGAAGTGAGAATATAGAACGATCTCGTCATCCGATCGGCGCACTGGATTAATTCAAGAACGACCACAGTCACCGCAGTAAAAGAACGATCTCTTCATCAGGCCCTCAGCTGTTTGTAATCGGGTTCAAAGCGAACACTCGTAAGGACACTTCGCCAACGAGCGCAACTCTCAGAATTATCCATCTCCGACTCTATAGTTATGTGTGAAGTTTGAGGCCTGCCAATGCGCCCACGCCATTTTCAAACATTTTTTATATTTCTTTTTCGACACGGATGGTCGCCACGCATACGTCGTCCAATAGCTTGGTAGGGAACAAGTCACTTACCTTTGACGAGGCAGGTATTGTGCGAGCGCTTTAGAATCGCCATGTTTCACTCAATATGCGCCAATATGCGGGTATTACAATCACATTAGCTGTGTGTCACAACGCTATCATTGCGCGTTAGCTGCACAACGAGAAACTCATCGCGCGCACAACCGGCGACACACACTTAACAGCTAACACGGCGGTGTGCGTGCTTAGAAAAACAAACAAAAAGGGCTTTGTTGCCAGACGCAAAACACGAGCCACGCCTAAAACGGCTAGCATTGTCATCACCGTCAACCCGAATCAAGGCGCCGTGTTTGTGCGAAAGTTTCAGTTTTGGTTTTCATTAGTGTAGAGCTGCGGACATTCAATAAGGACATCACCAGCGTTGATCCGGCGTGTTACTACAAATTTTTGTCTTAACAGCCCTCCCTGAAAATCAAATATGCCCCGGTATGTGATGTTCGCAAGTGGTGAAAAGTTTGAAAGCCAGCAATTGTTTCGTTTGATGCCAAGACATCGAACGAAATATCCACTGGCTTTTCAATCGGCTTTTAATTCGGGATCCACAGCAATGATCCACAAAAAAGTAATAAACATTACTTATGTACTCCTATAACACACCAAGCTGTAGGAGACCATTGCTCATCCCCGGAGGCATACAGCAACGACCGCTGCCACTTATCATATAGAAATCACCACAAAGCAGCGTGCACCTTGTTTCGATGAAGCCGTGTATGCCCCAAAACTAGCGCCGCATTCACATCTAAACACGTTTCCTTGCAGTAGACGTGCGTGGTAGTGCCTCGATGTACAACTACACAGTTTACGCAATGACGTCGATTCACCTCATAAGGCTTGGTTCAAAGCGAAGAATATGTGGCATATATAAGGATTTCTGCTACCTAATTGCTGATGGTGTGGCATGAAATTGATTCTCACAAATTCTGAAAGCTGCCTGAATTTTTATATATTTGGATGCTGATTCTTGAATGAGAAAATTCCAGCTTTTCTTGACACATGACACAGATTTCAAACATTGTGCAACTATATATCTATGCCATTC
Organism: Rhipicephalus microplus; assembly: GCF_043290135.1. Classification (NCBI taxonomy): domain Eukaryota; kingdom Metazoa; phylum Arthropoda; class Arachnida; order Ixodida; family Ixodidae; genus Rhipicephalus; species Rhipicephalus microplus. Next base: position 208,523,179 of record NC_134702.1, read on the forward strand.
ATATGACTAGAACGAGTGGATTACCGACAGGTTGGTTGTAACTCCTCGTCCTGAAGCCGACCTGACCCCCCCTTCCCCTTAGGTGCCTTAAGGTACTTGTCACTGAGGATCCAACATACACGTTCCAAGGGCTAGTTGACATCGCTTCAGTCCAAGAGGCAGTTTGAAGTCGAATTTCCCTCATTTACTCTATCAATATGTTGTATTCGCTCATCTACTCCTACTATGATAAAATCCGGCAGATCTCACGCACCACGGGGGAATCGATGTGATGTGAAGCAGCTTGTAAAGAGTGGTATACATGTAAGATTCTGGAGCACATGACACACATGTCAATATTTTCGTGTTACCCCCTGTTATATATATGCTCCACATACAACCACGTGGTTCAATACTATTTTTTGTTCATTGGTGAAAGAAGCACAATAAACGAGAGAGTAGAAGAATAGACAGACCAAAGCGTTACTCCCAACAGTATTCAACAGTGACTCGTCCTGTCGGTCTTTCCTTCTTCATTGTGCTTCATTTCACCAAGTATGCATTACCAACTAGCCCAAACTTCTACTCTTCTAAAGCATAATTTTTCTGAATACCAACCTATAGCGAGACGGCCGTGAGCTCACCATGAGCGTGGCACGCAAATTTTGCCATGCATGTCATGCAAGTCTTTATTTTCCTATCACCACCCTTAATATAACTTCGTCACACCGTCACGTTGCCCAACACCAATTTTTGTGTATTTCAAGCAAGCGGAATGACCGCGAGCTCATTGTGACTATGGCATGCAAATAATGCCATGCATGAAATGCATGTTCATATTTTAACGAGACAGTGTTGAAGAGCTCATTTCGCAGAAATTCCGGCGTCGGCGTAAGCGTCGGTGCCGTTGCTTGTGAGTTAAAAATCACCATCTCGTCCGTGAGTGAAAAATTGAGAAAGACGCAAATAAACTAAATAAATTTACGGCTCCGAGTGAGGACCGAATCCAGACCGTTTGCGCCGCAAGCAGCTGTTCTAACACAGCGAAATACAGCGAAAATAACTTGTTTTGCTAAGAGTGCAATAAAAATAACTGTCTAGCTTCACAAACACAGATGTATTGTACAAGCTTCACAATACAACATGTAATATCGCCGAAATATTGCGTAGTACAACCATACATTGCCATAGGATGATGATGATGATGATGGTGGTGGTGGTAGTAGTCTATATATGTATCACTTACACCCACTCTGGGGAATTCGCCAAGAATAAGTAGAACACCTGATTAATATTACGACTTCGTCGCTTAAAGCCGGCCCCCCATTACAAAAGGCTTACAAGTTACAGCGCGTAGAGCACGCGTATTGGGCGTACAGTGAGTTCGAAAACATTTAACGCGCATGGGCGTCGGCAGATTAGCGCAAATAGGGCACTTTAACCCCTTAAGCCAAAGCAGCCTTGCCCTCATCATACACCAATCTTCTCCCTCTCCACCAGCCCCGATTCAACAAGGTTTGCACCCTCCAAGAGAATATCTTTCTGACGCGACCTGGCTCACGCGCATGATTGCTCGGGGTTAAACGCATGCTACCCGTTACACAAAATGCGGCCATGTGCGAAAGACTCACTGACACAAGCCACTTCCAACTTTATCGATTACATTGTAACCCCCAATTTAAACTTCTCGATCAACACCATACAATAAAAGGTATGTACTATGAGTTTCCAGTAGGATATCGCTATCGCATTCAATTCTTAAAGGCGAAACTTAAGATGCCCCAAATTTTCATGTCACCGCCTATCATGCATGTCGGTGATAGAGGTACGTCACGCAACACCGATTTTGCGGTATATCAATTGAGCGAAACGACCAGGAGCTCCTTAAGAGCGTGGCATGTCGATCGTGCCATTCATAACCTGCCATGCATTATTTTTATGTCACCACCTTTCGTAGATGCTCATTATATAGTTAGGTCAGGCAATGCCAATTTTAGTGTACATCAGGTGAGTGAAACGGCAGTGAGCTCACCATGAGCGTGTCATAGCATGTATGATATGTATGTAATTATTTTTCTGTCACCACCTGTCAGATATGTTCATCATACAGTCACGTCACAAGATACCAATTTTGGTGTATATAACTGCGCTAAATAAATTCGAGCTCCCTACGAGTGGGACATGCAAACCATGATATCCATCACATGCAAATCATTATTGTCTTAATGCCACCAGTCACATGTTTTGGTCGTACAGGGACATCAGGCAACTCCAGTTTTAGTGTATTTTAAGCGAGTGTAATAGCCACGGGCTCATCATAATCATAACACTTAAGTTATGGCGTACGTGACATGCGTGTCATCATATATATTTACGTTGCCACCTGTCATACATGTTCGTCTATACAATAACCTCATGCAATACTAATTTTGGCGCATCTCGAATAGAGTGAAATGGCTATGAGCGTGTCATGTCATTGTTTTCGCTTTATTACCTCACATATAATCATTATTTTAATACATAAGGAAGGAGTTGACAAAGACTTGAAGAAATACAGGCCGCTCTGCTTGCTCTCAGCCGTATACAAATTGCTATCAGAACTAAGCCAGCATTAGAATTCAATCAACCAAAGGAACAAGCAGGATTTAGAACAGGCTACTCAACAATAAACCACACTGATATTATCAATCAGGTAATATAGAAGTGCTCAGAATACAGCCAACCACTATACATAGCCTTCATAGATTAAGAGAAGGCATTTGATTCAGTAAAAATATCAGCAGTCATGCAGACACTGGAATCAGGGCGTCGACAAAGCATATATAAACATCCCGGAAGAGATCTACAGAGCATTAATGTAAGGAAGAAGACGGAAAGGAAGAGACAAGGGTGCAGTCCTTGGAGGCGGAATAAGAGGAGGAACAGAAATAAACAATAATGGCGACAGTGTTGGCTCTGTGATTCTCGGTGTCGTTACAAACTTGGCGCAGCCGACAGGATCCTGTACTACGTCCCTGAGCAGCCAGAACTCCCGGAGGACAATGTGCGTCTACATCGCTGCGAGCCGCGAAAATGATGTCAAGATCGTGAGCGTTGTATGGTTTGTCAATGGTGGAAGTACGACATGTTCACACGAGTTTTGATTGTTCAGGGACACCTTGGAAAAAAAGGGTGATCACGAACTTGAAGTGGCAACCGCGCGTACTCCAGGGTGGCATAGGGATGACAGACCACGGAAAGCTAGACTTGCGAAAGCGGATATGGGTTTCACTGACGCAAAAAAGTGTTTTAAGAAGTAATGATATTTTTGAAGCTGTAATCAAGCTGCAGGAAGGAAACAGATATCGGCATTAACATCTGTTCGAGGTTATAACGCGAACACGCACTGACCAATACCCAAAAGCACCAAGAGAAATAATTAAGCCAGAGGTCTACAGTGGATCACCATCAATGACTTCCCAGGCTTGACTTGACTTTTATGAATATGCGTACAATCGAAATTGTTGGCAAGACGATCGTGATAAAGTAATGAACATGCCATTGTACTTGGGAGGCGTCGCGAAGATGTGGCACGAGATATGTGCAACAGCAAGGCCGAACATACTTGGGCAGAATGGAGGCAAAACTTCTGTAAACTTTCTCTGAAAACAGGTTTCAGAGTTGGGACCGTGCATTAGCCTTGACGTACTCGTCTAGTTCGGTTATGAACTGTTTTTTTTTGACAAATGGAAGCTATTGCATGCAGCAGATCCTGCTCTCTCTTAGACATCACTTGTGTATCTGAGAGTTTTGGGACTTCCTAAATGCATGTAGCACCATCTTCATCTTCGAAGACCTCAAACGCCGACAGGTCATGAAGCTGCTGGTTCGACAGCTACATTCAACGGCGACAGCAGTTAGCCCGCCCGAAACGCTTTCAGCTCTTGGATGGCGAGATGCGCTTAGCAAACCAAAATCATCTGTGAAACGCAACACGAGATAGAAAAAAAGCGTGCAATAAGCAAAGTGTAGTGGAGCATACGCACTAACGCGCCTTCAAAAGAGAACGAAGAACCCCGTGCTCTTATTGCGCGAGAACCTGTGCCGCCTTTGCCAGACTTGCCGTTCGCCCATTTTCCGTCGCAACCTCGTTGCGACTCCTCTGTTCGAATAAACATCATCGCATTTGTTGGAGGTGCTGAGATCTCTAAGCAGATTTGGAGCTCCACTCTCGCAAGTTGGCCGAAAGACCACCGTACAACATGACTGACGCAGTCGCCAACCAGCCCATCCCAGCACATCCAACACCATCGGCTGCCCCGTCGACCTGCCCCGGTGCTACCCGTCAGCGGGACCCACCAATCTTCAGCGGCAGTGGTGAGCAAGACGTCGAAGACTGGCTCTACTTGTACGAACGCGTAAGTGCCAGCAACAAACGGGACAACGACTCTAAGCTTGCCTATGTTATCTTTTATTTGGCTGACGTCGCCAAGCTATGGTTCACCAACCGCGAAACCGCCATCGCCAGCTGGTCCACCTTTAAGACCCTCGTGACCGAAGCGTCCGGCCGACCAGAGGTCTGCAAGCTCCGCGCTGACCAGCGTCTGCGCCACCGAGCCCAGCAGCCTGGCGAGACCTTTACTAGCTATATTGAGAATGTGCTCGACCTCTGCAGGCGTGTTAACTCATCCATGCTTGAAGAAGAGAAAATTCGACATATTCTCAAGGGCATCGAGGATGGCGCATTCCAGATGTTGCTGGCGAAAATCCCGACCACGGTGGCAGTCCTCGTAAGTCTGTGCCAGAGCTTCGATGAATTGCGTCGTCAGCGTTCCATCGCCCGACAGAGTGTCCCATCACCAGATTCGATCTCGGCCGTCGCACTCGCAAATGGCAACGTTCACCAAAGAACTCTGTCGAACCAGAGTAAAGACTTCATCAGAGAGAAAGTCGCCCGACAGCTCTCCCTGCTGCCGCATAGCGACGCGCCCACGACAAGCCTCCCTTCGAATATGCAGCAGGCCATACGCACTGAAATTTGCAATGCCCTCCCTACAGTTCCAGCCTCTTACCCATGCACTTCGGTGCCATCTGATCTCTCAACTGCTGGCTACGCACCGACTGCGCCGCCTTCACCTCTCAGCTACGCAGCTGTGGTCGCGCAGCCCCCACCGCATCCAGTCGCCTTATCGGCTCCACCTCCTCCGGCCTCGCCTCAAGTTTACAGGCTCCCCCCTCGCTTTTTCTGTCCATCTAATGAGTGGCGCACCCGAGACAATCGTCCCATCTGCTTCGCGTGTGGCATCGCTGGCCACATTGCACGCTTCTGCCGCCGCCGTCTCACACCTGCGCACGCATGCTTCGGAGCTCCTACCTATGCACCGCAGCAGACCACCACGTCTGCATATGAACAGAGGCACTCCGACTCGAATTGCCACCCATCGACTGCTCGTTCCCCATCACCTCGTCGCCGATCGCCATCGCCTATGCGTCGTCGACCACCTCCTGAGGAGGGAAACTAATCAGTGCAGTTCCGGAGGCAAGAACTGCACCTTGTGCGCAATTCCCAAGGCCTCCATTTTCGCCACAAAATGTTGTTGATGTCGATGTTGAGGGAGTCGCCACATTAGCGTTAATTGATACCGGGGCCGCCGTTTCTGTGATGAACGCAAGATTTTGTAGGAAACTGAAGAAAGTGACCACATTTCTCAGTGGCTTGGTGCTGTCCAAGGCTAGCGCGCAACGCGTTCATCCCTCGGCTGTGTGTACGGCGCGCGTCGTCATCCGAGACGTTTTGTACGTCGTACAGTTTTTTGTTCTACCGTCTTGCTCTCATGACCTTATCCTGGGTCGGGATTTCTTATCACGTCATGACGCTATCATCGATTGTTCCCGTGCGGAAGTGTCCCTTGTGCCAACATGTGAATTTCCACCACCCGACCGCTCTCCTCTGCTCTGCAAACTCATCGCTGATGACAACATCACCTTGCCTCCTGAAGCTTCGGTCCCTATTAGCCTTTCATGTGTGGCGCAACCTGACGACACGGTGGTGTTTACGCCATCTCCGGTTTTTACTGAACGCAAGGGCATCGTTCTCCCATTTGCTGTTCTTACAATTGCGTCTGGTTTAACCGTAATGCTGGTTACCAACCACGGCGACTACCCCATTGGCTTACTTCGTGGTGAAACGTTAGGATATGTGCAACCTGTCGACCATATTGATGATATTATTCTTCCCGACGAAACGCCATGTCACATTGCTGCAATCACTCATGCGTCTGAGTCATCAAGTTCGTCAGCCTTCGACAATGCTATTGACGCAGACCTTCCCCTCTCGCATCGCCGCCAACTTGTTGCTCTCCTTAACAAGTTTCGTTCTTCTTTCGACTTTCAAAAACCTGCTTTGGGCCGCACCACGACTATCACTCATACTATTGACACCGGCTCACATTCGCCTCTGCGACAGCGTCCTTACCGCGTTTCCGAAGAGCGCCGCGTCATTACGGAGCAAGTAGATGACATGCTTAAACGTGGAGTCATACAGCCTTCTCAAAGAGCTTGGTCATCACCTGTGGTTCTGGTCAAGAAAAAAGATGGCACCGTATGATTTTGCGTGGACTATCGCCGCTTAAACAATATTACGAAAAAAAGATGTCTACCGGCTACCACGAATAGACGATGCTCTTGACTGTTTACAAGGCGCCGAGTACTATACATCTTTGGATGTGCGTTGTGGGTATTGGCAGGTGCCAGTTGCTGAATGTGATCGCCCTAAAACAGCCTTTGTAACGCCGGATGGCCTATATGAGTTCAAAGTCATGCCATTTGGGCTCTGCAACGCTCCTGCCACATTTGAGCGCATGATCGACACCATCTTGCGTGCCCACAAGTGGGAAACCTGCTTGTTTCCTGGACGACATCGTGGTCTTTTCATTTGATTTCTCGGCACATCTTGCTCGCCTCCACGAGATGCTGACTTGTCTAACTTCTGCAGGCCTACAACTTAACTCCAAGAAGTGCCACTTCGCAGCACGAAAACTAAGCATCTTGAGACATGTCATCACAAGAGACGGTGTTGTTCCGGATCCCGATAAGCTTCGAGCCGTCGATGACTTTCCGTTGCCCACGTCACTGAAAGCCCTAAGAAGTTTCGTCGGTCTCTGCTCCTACTTTCGTCGCTTCGTGCGCAACTTCGCGTCCATCATCGCACCTCTCACGAGTCTGCTTTCCAACAGCAAAGGCATATCTGCATGGTCACCTGCAGGTGACGCATTTCGCCAGCTGCGCCGCCTGCTGACCTCACCACCTATTCTTCGTCACTTCGACCCTGCTGCTGCCACAGAAATTCACACCGATGCAAGTGGCATCGGTCTTGGTGCAGTTTTGGCACAACGGAAAGGCACCCAAGCTGAATACGTAGTCACCTATGCAAGTCGCGCTCTCAAAAAGGCTGAATTGAATTACTCCGTGACAGAGAAGGAGTGTTTGGCCATAATCTGGGCGTTGACGAAGTTTCGCCCGTACCTTTACGGCCGTCCTTTCGACGTGGTCACAGACCACCACGCTCTATGTTGGCTGTCCACCTTGAAAGACCAGTCCGGACGCCTGGGGCGTTGGGCACTTCGATTGCAAGAATACGACATCCGTGTTGTATATCGTTCTTGTCGCAAGAATGGGGATGCCGATGCACTTTCGCGATCGCCGTTAACACCAGATGTGGCTTCTCTGTCACCCCTTTTTGCCACCTTGTCACCAATCGACACCACTGACATGCTTTCGGAGCAGCGTAAAGATCCATACCTTGAATTGTTACTCGACTACCTTACCGATCCCTTCTACGAGAGCGCTACGCCGGCAAGCAGCCCACTTTTCCTTGCAAGACAACATTCTGTACCGCCGCAACTATATGCCTGGTGGTCGGACGTGGCTCCTTGCTGTCCCAACTCATATGCGCTCTGACATCTGCATGAATTTGCATGCAGATCCCCAAAGTGCTCAAGCAGGTGTCCTGAAAACCTACGAAAGGTAGCGCCAACGATATTACTGGCGAGGAATGTATAGCTTTGTGCAGAAATACGTTCAGTCTTGCACCACTTGCCAACAGAACAAGACACCTCCGCGGCACCTTACTGGCATGTTACAGCCGCTTCCATTCCCGGCTCGCCCATTCGACTGCGTGGGTATCCACCTCTATGGCCCCCTACCATGTAGTCGCTCTGGAAACCGGTGGATTATTGTCGGCGTCGATCATCTGACACGCTACGCTGAGACTGCAGCTCTACCGGCAGCGACCGCCCACGAAGTTGCACTCTTCATTCTGCGCAGCTTCATTCTCCGCCATGGGGCTCCACGCCAATTACTCAGTGACAGGGGTCGAGTGTTCCTGTCGGAGGTCATACAAGCTATTCTCGCTCAATGCAACATCATACACCGGAAAGCTACCGCATACCATCCACAGACGAATGGTCTCACTGAATGGTTCAACCGCACACTTGGCGACATGCTGAGGATGTACACCTCCTCCGACCATACTAACTGGGACGCTGTATTACCATTTGTTACATTCGCTTATAACACCGCGACGCAAGCGACGACCGGTTTTTCCCCGTTCTTTCTGTTGTACGGCCGCGAACCATCCCACCCACTTGACACCATACTCCCGTACCGCCCTGATGCATCGGAGTGCTCCCCGCTTTCGGAAGTCGCCAGATACGCAGAAGACTGCCGTCAGTTGGCTTGGTCTATGACAAGTGAGGCTCAAGGTCTACAAAAGACCCTACATGACGATGTTCGTTACATGGCGCCTACGTTTCGTACTGGCTCTCTTGTGTGGCTTTGGGTGCCCCCGCACGTTCCCGGCCTTTCTTCTAAGCTTCTGGCCCGGTACCATGGTCCATACCGTGTCATTGACGCAACCTCGCCGGTGAATTACATCATCGAGCCCCTAACACAATCGCCAGACTTGCGCCGTCGAGGACGTGAGACCGTGCACGTCGACCGTCTCAAGCCCTACTACGACCCCCTCATTGTGCCTACTCCCTGAGTCGCCAGGATGGCTACTCTTCACCCCGGGGGTATTGTAGTGGAGCATACGCACTAACGCGTATGCACCTTCAAAAGAGAACGAAGAACCCCGTGCTCTGATTGCGCGAGAACCTGTGCCGCCTCTGCCAGGCTTGCTGTTCGCCCATTTTCCGTCGCGACCTCGTTGCGACTCCTCTGTTCGAATAAACATCATCGCAAAAGGAACGTCTGAGGATATCTTGTCTCAAATACAAGAAAATATTTTTTTACTCGGTACGCCAAGCTAGTGTACGTGCCCACGGAAGCTAATGGAAAAGACATGAAAGCTCTCGTTGACAGTGGAACATCTTTTACTTTGGTCAACAAGATCATCATTGCCGAGTTGACCGTAAGAAAGGATTGTCCTGTCATCGTTAACAAGTATGACAGAAAGAAACAAGTGCATCATGAATGTGCAGACACTCTTATTGCGTGTCAAGGCAAGAGCGCCATGGTAAAAGCATTGGTCTTTCACAGGGTGAAATATGAGCTTCTCCTGTCCCGTCCATGAAGGGGGTGAGTTGTCTCCTCTGGGTAAATACTGGTACATGGCCCATCTAAGCTGATACATGCCAGGGAGAAACCCAGCGCACCAGTGTCGGTGTCTGGTACAGTACTGGGGACGTCAACAGGATCAGTGCCATGAAGGGTGGCTTGAATAGTACCAGCCAAGAACGGCACCTCGGACCATGACAGGGCAGCACCAGGGACAACGCCAGCCACTCACTAGGAACATCGCTGGAGAACCGCAGCCGGGGACAGGTGGGCCGATGCCCAGCCTAGTAGTGTTCGGAATCGTGGAAGCCGGGATCGGCCCCGGACCAGCAGCGTCGGATCGAGACGTCGGGATGTGGCCCGCTGCTCGATCACCCGATGCGTTTCTCTGCCGCTGTTCAGAGATCGCCGTCGCTCGAGATCTTCACTCGATCCCCGCGAACACCATCGCCGTCTTTTCCCGATCGGCTCTTTCGGTTGTGGTAAATAGTCTCTTACCACATTCCCCCAACTTCCAGTACGTCGTTGTGCCGTGGATAGCAATAAACTAGACGCGAAACAACGCAACACAGTAATAGCAAAGACAAGGCGTGAGCAATTTTAATGACTGCAAACAGTGGAAGCGCCCTGTAACTATACAAACTCTGTAGCCCCCATTCGCTACGCACCTTGGCTCGATACCATAGAGTTTCTCAAAATTAACTAGAGGGCACTCTGGTGCTGCCATCGTTCAGCGACCATGGGAATTATGGGTAGTACACACATTTGCCTAGTCTTCGTACTTGCGGGCGGCGAATCGTACTTGCGGCTTCGTTTATTGCGGTGTTTCGGTTTTGTTTTGAAAGAAAGATTGAATACTTTTGAACTTAGTGAGCCAATTTGGAAAGTAAGTCTAAAAAAATAAAATGGTGAAGCGCAACCGCTGAACATTTGCTAATACTTGTTTCGTAAGAAAACAGCTCCAAGCCACCCGAACACACACGGAGCCATAGGCAGGCCAGAAGTACGAATATTAGACAAATGTGTGTACTACCCATCATTCCCATGCTCGCTAAAGCGCCCTGCGTTGCAGCTCCCATAGACACTAGCGCCAGAGTTCCCTCTAGTAAGTATTGTGGGAAACTCTATGCTCGAGACTTCAACACACTCACCACACGTTTTGGTCGGCAGTGCCACACATGGTCTCACACAATCGCATGTCGCGTGTACGTCACAACAAGGCGCGCACACACTGTCGGCTCTGGTGATTAAACACAAGCCCATACGCTGCACACACAACGCACTAATAACACAGATGCCTCGTTGTCACTCGGTGTTTTGCGGAGTGACAACACCACACCATGTTCAAGTATAGTCATCGTCAGTTAGGGCTTCCATGAGCACGTCGCTTGTACGCCCGTGCTCTGTGGTGTTGAAAGTGACCTTGAGAACGTGATGGCTTAAACGACGGCGGAAGCGACGATGGCGCCTGATGCATCGGTACCCCCCCCCCCCCCCCCCGCGCGCGCTGTCCGTGCCATCGAAGTGGAGCTTAAGAAGCACCACACGTGATTCAATGAAGCCGCCAGTATTGCGCCTCTCGAAGTAGTAATTATGCCTGGCTCGTCGACGCGGTGGTACCCTGGTCGTCGTTTCTAAAGGCAATCATAACTCATCTTGAAAGATATGCGTACTGCTGGAAGGTGTCGATAGTCTTGCAGGTCCAGAAGGATGTTCCGTTGCTTTCGTCCTATCCGAGCATACCTTCTGGGTATCGTCGCTCGTTGCAGATGAACTGCTGTCACTTGCTTTGGGTTCATATACACGGGGTCGGTTGACGATGCGACTGATGACTACCCGGTGTCACTTACCACGATGAATAGTAGACGTCGTTGGCATCACTTCCTTGATGGCCATGTTGCCGATTGTTTTGATGGACCAGTTTTCCATCACTGCTGTGGCATCCAGTACTAAGACTCCTTTAATATTTCTCAGGACCACATCATAAAGTGAGTCTCGCAGGCAGTGCATGAGCACGAACTTCTTTGAAAATGGGCGTGTGTAAGAAGATCACAACTTCTGGTAGGTATCGCGCCATACAGTCGAGGAAGAGTGCCTTCCGATACTTTTCAGTCAATCTTTCTTTTGGCACTAATGTATTTCGCACAACGACTGAATCGCAGCCAGTATCGCGTAGTACGCTAACAGAGTGAAACCTTTCACAATGGGCATGTTCTCGATGTTTCCCAATGAGGAACTTTGGCTGACAGCGCTGTTGACAATGGGTATCCTTTCTCCTGTTTCCAGAGTAATGTACACTACTTTTTCTACCGAACTCGAATTATTTCTTGTTTCTAATACAATGCAAGATGTTTGGCATTTCTCCCCTCTATCGGCAGAATACTTCCAATTGCAATGATCATGCACGGGGAAAGATGTTTTCGTTTGCGACCAGCACTCAGATTCACGGTGCCCCGTCTTATTATATGAGAAGCATTGGGGTTGACCTTTCAGTGGCCGGTTCGCGTGTTCCGTCTTGCGGCAACTCTCTGCGAAACTCTCCGTATAAAATTTATCTTTACCCAAATTGCACAGATCTTGCACCTGCGAAAAGCAATCGGAGTTGTGTGCCAACGTGCTCAATTTCTTGCAATTTATTTCCTTTACAAACACCCGTAGTGATGGCGAGCATCCTTTCATAAATTCTTCCGACATGATTAAGTCGCGGAGGCCATCGTAAGTCTTCTCAACGCCTGTTAGCTCTATTCATCTGTCGAAATGTCCTGCTATGCGAGCAGCGTCCTGCCGACCTGTTTCTTTCTCCTCCGGTCTCGCTTTCCGGGACTTTTCGCGGTAATCCTCGGTGGTGTACCGGAACCGTATCAGTAAGGTCGACTTGAGCTGGTCATAGCTGGACGCGGAGGTAGAATAAAGTCGGCTGATGACTGCCAATGCTTCGCCTGTCAAAGACAAGCTCAGCGAAATAGCCAATTTCTCTCGAGGACAATGTTGTAACTCTGCGACACATTCAAATCTGTGTAAGTATGCGTCGACGTCATCTCGCGCTTGATTAAATGAAGTTAGTAACTTGTGGGGACTGCAACTGTCTAACATAGCCAGTGGAGGCACGTTGGTACTTGTCGGTTGCGGGCTTCCTCGCTCGTTTCCGTCAGCCTATTGTAGCTTGAGACTTACCTGAAGGACGCGTTCCTCAGCTTGTAGTCGCTTCTTCTCAAGCTCCAATTGCACGCGCTGATTGTCACGATATTGCACGCGAAAGTCTTGTTCTATAACGCGTTGTGCGCCAACCAATTCTTAGGGCGCGGTTCCTTTTAGACCCACGTCTTACCGATAGCTTGTAGTTTCTCCAAATACACGGATGCGTTCGTGGCGTCTGACTTTCGGCAAGATCGTAAAGCCGATCCTGGCAAGGCTCGCCAAAGTTTTGCGCACTTTAGTGCTCCATAGAGAAATCGTCAAAATAACAATCAAGAAGGGTGTGAAATAAGGGTATAAAATGTCCCCAACGTTCACAGGAGGTTTTCAGAGGCTGTTGTGACCGGTGCCAGAGCTGACGGGGGAGCGGCGCTCTTTTAATCCTCAAACAAGTAGTTTACTGGCTGGCTGCCTATGCCCGCTAGGTACTGTCTCTGCTATCCTGAGGGTGAGACGTCGTGTCGTCACGACGCCGTAAGCCGTTCGAGAGAGGACAACAAATACAGCATCTTGAAGAGACCGCGGCGGCCGCCGCAAATCACTCCACTAATTGAGCGAACAGATCGGCGGACTCTTTGATGTATGCTGTCAGGAGCTTGGGACCCCTCGACCAGCGGCACATACACGACGAAAAGAGCCCCGCTGGCGCCACCTTGCAGTGCAGTGATCATGACTCAATATTGGACGTTCACGTGGGCCGTGCATGCTCGTCTCCCTCGCCTGTTGTGTGTGTGTGTGATTGGTGTTCCACTCAAGGAGGAGGAGCCCGACAGGGCTTAAAACGACGTCGTAGAGTGCTGGACGTCGCTCTGAACCATGTAACGGTCCAACCACCACGGTCGTAGTTTGTGAAACTCCTAATCTTTCTATGCTGTAAATAAATGTAAATAGTGCCATAAACCTGTCTGTTTTTTTTGTATCTCCATTTTGTCAGCGTTCGTTTCCTCAACACGAAGTTACACCACGCTACCACAACAGACCGGGTCCAACGTAACCCTGAAAATAGTTATAGCGCGAGAACAAAACGACGACACAGAGACAAGAAGGACATAAAGGACACGAGCCCTCTTGTCTCTGTGTCGTCGTTATGTTCTCGCGATATAACTATCGTCATGCCATACCAACTGGCCCAAGTTGTCACACTTCTCAGTAACCCTGATATTCCGGCAAGCTACGTTAGCGGAGAAGCTTCGGGTATACCCCGGTCTGCAACAACGGATGCTGAGCGCTGGGATTCGAATGGACTACTGGTAAACAGAGCTGAGATCCTCAACAAGGCCTAGAATGGGAGTTATGGATGAGAGTAAATGAGATTAAAATAAATAAATAAATAAATAGGACAAGGAGAGCTGAATTGTAGGTCTTAAAATTAATCTGCAGCAAACGAAAGTAATGTGTAACAACCTCGGAAGAGAAGAGCGCTTCGGGATTGGTAATAGTGCACTTGAAGATATAAAAAGCAACGCGTACTTAGAGCCGGCAGAAACGACGGAGCCCTACGAGATTGAAGTAACTAGAAGAATAATAATGAAATAGAGCACATTTGGCAAGCCCTCTGAAATCATGACTAGTAGATTGTCCCTATCCCTCAAGCGGGAAATATGTAACAGCAGCATCTTGTCGGTACTTACCTATACAGAGCAGAGACCTGCAGGCTTACAAAGCGGGTTCAGCTTAAATTGAGGACCACGCAGCGAAAGATGGAAAGGAAATTGATAAGTGTAGCCTTAAGAGATAAGAAGAGAGCAAAGTAGATCAAGGAATAAACCAGGGCTAAGGATATGATAGCTGAAACCCAGAAGAGGAAATAAACATGGGACGGGTATGTAGCGCTTAGGTAGGAAACCGCTGGTCATTAAGGGTAACTCCTGCGATTTTTCGAGGTCACTGGATCTCAAAAAAACCCACTTGGTACGTTTCTTTGCACATTTCCGTCAGCTATGCCGAATTACAAGCTCGAGAGATGCGCTGATTGTTTGCAAATGACTTTTAAAGATTGGCTCGGAAAGCTCACCTTGCTTGCCTTTATAATTGGAAACACTGTCTGGGTGACGTCATCTTTGGCATGTCAACGGAAGTGATACAGCTGACGGCATCGCTACTTTTGTCGCTACAGCGTTTATTGTGCTGGCCACAAGCGACGACGGTGGTGTTTGGCGCGAGTATAGCCAGGGAAAGCTTTCCTTCTTCTTCGAAGGTGTTTGGCCAGCGCTTCCTTGGTCTGGCTTACACAGTTTCCATACTACGAGCCGTACACGGCCTCTGGTTCTTACCAAATAGTACGTCATACGCAGACAAGGCGCCCACTCGAGTTTAAGTTTCGGTGTGACACCTTTTTGCTTATTAAGAGGGATTTTCAAATTTTTTGAGCATTTCAGCCATTTGGTTTGCTTTTTCTTTCTCTTCCGTGTTCATAATGCGATACAGAAACGAGTATGTAAAACGAATACTGATGACTTTTCGACCAAACTTAGGGTATCTTGTTCTCTCATGCCTTTACGATTGTTTGTTTTTCGCGAGATCTTGCGTGAGATCTGCAATGGCCTATAAGACCGTCCTAACGTTGCCGCAGAATATTTCAAACGACGAAATGCTGGCACTTGGTCTTCCTAGCACAATTGAAGAATTATCTGAGGCCCAGCTACTAGCGCAAGAAAATCGCCTTTCTAGACCCCAAACTGGCAAAGCAGTTCTAACAAAACTAGGGCGCGACACATAAATACAAAAACACCAAGAAACTAAAGAGGTACCAAGCGAACTTAGAGAATGGTACACCGTATTGCCAATACCATGCAATATGGATCCTACTCCGCATGCTGGGAGAAGAAAGACAAGGGCTGACTAGATTGACAAAACGACAAGATTTTTGAACACGGCCAGAGTCACTGACGCCGCGCCTTATGAGACCAATGCAAAAAGCTGTTTGTGTCATCACCGACCGTAGAGGAAAAATTACAGCCTGTGCTTCAATAGATCAGGCCTCGACAACACAAGCAGAAGAGGTTGTCACAGCACTCGCAATAAAAGATTGTGGATGGATGCGAAACACTCCATCAACAATCACTACAAATTCGCACATAGCTTGCAGAAACTATATAAAGGGCAAAGTTGGAGCGCAGACGCTCCGCATATTCGTTGGGTCAGCATGGGATTACACAGTAAAATACGTACAGACTGTGACTTGGACACGGGGGCACGAGGGCGTGACAGGAAACCTGCATGCGGACGAGGCGGCTCGAGAATTTACAAATCATCGAGCCACTATAAAATAGAGGATGCTACATAGAGGATAAAGGAGCTATGAAACAGAGGATCCTACACTCCTGAACCCTTGTTTCAAAACGATTCTTAAGTATTACAAGGAAAATAGCCAGCTCTATTGATGTCCCCATAGCAAGCTCAGCGCTGTGCAGGCGATACTGTTGAGAAGAATACAGACAAATACTTACATAAACCGGCACACTCTTCACCTGATATACCCCACGGCGTACAGAGACATATACCCGTAGTGTGGAGCCACCCCAACACTCTTTCACCTCACGTGGGAGTGTGAAGAGCACGACGAACACAACACCAATGGCACGTAGAATGAATCGGAGGCGCTGCTGTGTAGCCCAGCCCTGGTGGATCAGCTGCGACTGATCTACAGAGCTGAGCCTGTGGATGGCTCATGCCAGTGGGGCCCTAGAATATGGGCACCACCCTGTCGGACGGACAATGCTCTTCACCCTGTATATTTCTCAAGGAGCTGGAGTTCTAGCCTGTCTGGTTTATGTATATAATAAAGTTTGTATTTGTACCTACCTACCTTTCAGCTATTGGGCTTGTGACAAGAGGGTCTCAGGAAGAGAGAAACACACACCTTGACATGGTCGCGAAATCGCCGGAGTTGGCCTTTAAGGGTAACTGTCTGGATTAAAATAGGAAAAAGTGGGCTTGGGAGAGACACAAAGTTAGGTGGACAGATGAGGTTACGAAGTTTGCGGGTATAAAGAGGCAGCAGCAAGCACAGGACCGAGTTAACTGGCGGAACATCGCACTGGCCTTTGTCCCACAGTGGACGTAGTCAGGTTGATGATGATAATAATAATGATGTCTTCACATATAACTACCTGATGTGGTAACGTCACACAACACTACTTTTGGCGTATATCAAGCGAGAGAAACGACCATGGGCTCACTGCGAGTGTGGCATGTAAATAATGCTATGCATGACATGCTACTCCTTGTGGTTTGCGGCGCGCGCTGAGGAGCGAGAAGTCGCTTGTTCGATGCCTTGCTATGAAACTTTTAAATTTGAAGCATTTCTTAGCGAATTTCGGTGACTTTGAGCGTAATCTATCTATCTATCTATCTATCTATCTATCTATCTATCTATCTATCTATCTATCTATCTATCTATCTATCTATCTATCTATCTATCTATCTATCTATCTATCTATCTATCTATCTATCTATCTATCTATCTATCTATCTATCTATCTATCTATCTATCTATCTATCTATCTATCTATCTATCTATCTATCTATCTATCTATCTATCTATCTATCTATCTATCTATCTATCTATCTATCTATCTATCTATCTATCTATCTATCTATCTATCTATCTATCTATCTATCTATCTATCTATCTATCTATCTATCTATCTATCTATCTATCTATCTATCTATAGCCGCCTACGACTTTTAGCTCTCCTGGCCGTTTCGATAATGGTATCGACACCAAAATTTGTATGGCATAAGATGGGTGTAACGAGCATAAGTGACTACTCATGACATGAAAATCATCACATATATGCCATAAATGTCATGATTTACATTTCATGATCTTGCTGCTCTTGTGGTGTTTTCATTCACATGACATATTGCAAAACTGTTATGGTATGACATGGCTGCATGGCAAACGTAAGTGATTGGCCCTAACGTGGAAATCATGACATGGATGTCATGTAAGCCATGACTACACGTTATACGCTCATGAAGTGCTTCTTCACATATACCAAATTTGGTGTTCGTGACACCAATCGATGACGAAGACATATGACTGGTGCAAACATAATAATCATGACATGCGTGTCATGTAAGAACATGAAAACATACCACGCTCATGATGCACTCGCGGTCGTTTTGCTAGCTTCCTATATACCAAATTTGATATTATATTACGCGAATGGACGATGAATTGAAATGACGTGTCCGAACATG
Source organism: Rhipicephalus microplus (assembly GCF_043290135.1). Lineage (NCBI taxonomy): Eukaryota > Metazoa > Arthropoda > Arachnida > Ixodida > Ixodidae > Rhipicephalus > Rhipicephalus microplus. The sequence goes on from NC_134702.1 coordinate 208,541,098, forward strand.
ATAATAATTACATGTGTGTTATGTGAAACATGACTAAATGCAATGCTCATAGTGCGCTCGCGGTCGTTTCGCCAGCTTCGCATATACAAATTTCAGTGTCACGTGGCGTGAATAGACGACGAAGGCAAGTGACACGTCCAAACATAATATTCATGAAATGGAAGCCATGTATGGCACAATTTACGTCCGCCTCGTAACGTTGTGGTGATTTTAAAGTGGCATACCAACCTTACTAATTCGTGCTTGGAACAGTCATGGATTCCCACTGTACGTGGGATCTGCCAATTTTCTCTTCTTGTTTTTTTTGAAATCTTTTAGTATGTATTTTACAAATTCACACTCGTGACAGAAATACGTCAGTGGAGCCATGGTGGATTCCCGGCATACAACATTTTCGTGTTAAAAACATTCGGCAGATCCCACGTACCTTGGCAATCCACGCTATGCGAAGCATGCGCAAGGAAGGTGACTGCGTTGTGCTTTTTATTAAGCGAAACGTTACGACGCTGAAGATATGTACAAATGTATACTAACAGACACTTTACACAGTCACGTGTTTGCTGTTGCGTAACGATGCTAACAGCAGCATGGGTATTAGCAGTACCAGAAGCGGTAAGGTCATATGTAGCGCTTGTGCCAGCGACGAAAGCGGTCCTAGACACTGCCAGATATATGAGCTTAAGTGGATGGCGGTTCAAGGCAATTTTCGTTAAGCTAACATGACGGCTGTATCATAGGAGTACGTTTATACCACATATAAGATTAGATAGCCAGCATTTGCAGCCACAATTGACGTTTCACGCACATTACGGTCTACTTGAAAAGGATTTCCGAGACCTGGTGTGGCTCTGTGGTAGAATACTTGATCGCCACGCAGAATGCTGGGGTTCGATTGCTGTGTGGACCATGCATGATATTCATCATATGCGTTCGTTGTGTCAACGCTGCCGATGCCATATTTTAGGGGTGAAGCTCCTTTGAACCGAGCTAGTTGTCGTTCATCACGCCCCACTTTCAACTATACGAGAGTACAATACATGATCCTCCACACGATGGCTGTATTTTCGATGGAGGCGAAAATTCTGTAGGCTCGTGTGCTCAGAATCGGGTGCATGTTAAAGAACCCCAGGGGATCAAAGTTTCCGAAGCCTTCGACTACGGCGTCTCTCATATTCGTACGGTGCTTTTGGGACGTGAAACCCCACGTATCAATCAATTACATGATCACCCGTGCCGTTCGTTTGCCCATCCATCCATCCATCCATCCATCCATCCATCCATCCATCCATCCATCCATCCATCCATCCATCCATCCATCCATCCATCCATCCATCCATCCATCCATCCATCCATCCATCCATCCATCCATCCATCCATCCATCCATCCATCCATCCATCCATCCATCCATCCATCCGTGCGTCCATCTGTCCGTCCTTTATAATAGTCAGCGACTTCAACGTAGACATTATGGACCTGAGGACGTATAGTTTCACCCACTCGTCGTCAATAACTTCGTGGAGATGCGCTGAGTTTTCTCAACGCTCCCGAAATAGAATTACCTATGCATATTTTCTTTGGTTGATATAAGCTGCAAGTCACCTTCAGTGGTTTGCGCTTAATTACAGTTGATCCTAACCCGACATGACGGCCGTATCGTAGGAGCATGGTCGTCAGCAGGATGTTCTCTTGGGTAGTGCAAACCATGGTTGCATCGCGGCCTAGGAAGGGAGAATGCACTGGTGCAGCTTGGGGTAAGGAGAAAGTGCTGCTGTGGATTGAGGGGGCAAGTGCCCCCTTTTAACCGCCCTGCTGCCGCCCACGCGTAAGAGTACATATTTAATGTTTATAAAATTGCATAGGCATCTCTGCAGCCCAAATGACGCTTCGCGAACATCATGGTCTATTTGAATAGCAGTTGTGAGACCTGGCGTGGCTCTCTAATAGAATAATTGGTTGCTACGCAGAATGCTGGGTTCAGATTCCAGCTTGGATTCTGCCATTTTTTTATTTACATTTGTCTGGTAAACACAGCCGATGTCAGCTTTTTCTTAACGCTCACAGATTAAAATTGCCTATGTGTGTTCTCGACGTTCCTGGGTAGATATGAAGTGACGATCACCTGTGGCACATACTCGCATACCAGTGAGTCGTTTTTATCACACTCTCATGCTCACCCTCCCATGCTTATTTTGGTTGAGCCCAAATGAAGGGGTTGATCACGAGAGCACCGAGACGTAGGCGGCTCGATAAGGCCCGCCTCGGTGGTTTAGTGGCTAAGGTACTCGGCTGCTGGCCTGCCGGTTGCGGGATCAAACCCTGGCTGCAGGGGCTGAATTTTCAATGGAGGCGAAAAGGATGTAGGCACGCGTCCATTGAAAAGCTGGGGTTCTTTAAGATTTGGGTACACGTTAAAGAGCCCCAGCTTCCGGAGCCCTCCACTATAGCGCCTCTCATAATCATATGGTGGTTGTGTGACGTGCGAAACCCCACCAATCAATATTAGGCAGCTAGATAGTTAGGTAGAGAAATGCTTCGCAATTAAAAAAAAAACCTTTGTGCGCCTCAAACACCTCATCCCTCCAGGTATCCCAATTTACCTGCCTCTCATTTCATTCTCCACATCGACACATCCACGCCTCGAGAGAAGCTCCCCACCCCTTTTCACTATCCAACTGATTCCCAGCGGTGAAGCCGGCGCACTCCAGTGTTCTTTGGTGACAAACACCGCCACCGCCTGACGCACTCTTTTATACGAGTACCACCAAGCAAGAAAAGAAGCCCCGCGATTCTCCCCTTCTCGAGTACTAAAAAAGCAACGATTCCAAAAAATGCCTTGTAGATTGTATCTCGAGTGACTCGAAATACAGAAGTTATTTTCAGTTTATTCCGTCCCAATTATACTCGCATTCATCCAGTCACTGGTGTAATGTGTCCTAGATCCGTGCTTTGTCACTACATTGTAAGCCACTTTCTTATTTTCTACATCGTTCTGATGCTGGCGCGGGCAAGTCGCCGGCCTCTCCGATATGTACAATAAAACTTACAACAGTCCTATGCGTGGTGCTCGCATCACGTTCTGAAAGCTACTTTTAGGAGTCACTTCTATTCGTATGGCCTCCTGATGAACAAGTCTTCCGTATGGAAGCCTAAACGTCGTTTTTTAATATTTCATTTGTTCCGCGCACTTTTTTTAACAACTGGCATGTGCGTGTTTCATGCAGCCTCATTTGTGTTTGAGCAGCGTTATGTATGGGTCGAGCTGTGACAATTGTCAGTTCGCGCTCTTCGTGTGTGTGCTCTTAGGCCCTCCACTTCACTTCGTCTATGCCCCACCAACGAGACGACGAGCAGGAGAACACAATGGTCTCTTGCATCCAGTATCCTATGCTAGTAGAAAGCTGCTATACCTCGTGAAGTGGCATATTCTACAATTGAGAGAGAATGCCTCGCCATCGTGTGGGGTGTCTAGAAATTTCATGTGTACCTCTATGGTAAGCCCTTCATTTTGCAATCGGACCACCGGCCACTGAAATACATAAACTCTGCCGGACAAATCAATACACGAGTGCTACGCTGGAGTCTACTCTTGATGGACTACGACTTTCACGTAGAATACATTCAGGGCTCAGATAATGTCGGTGCCGACTATCTTAGCCGCACATCTCTTACTACTGACTAGGCTGTCCTATTACTCGTATAGACACACCAAGAACTCGTGACGCTTGTATCACGTTATCTTCTCTATGAACACGCCTACCCTTCTTTTCCTACCGTTTCGCTGTTCTTGAACGGGAAAAGATGTGGTGAAAAACATTGCTCTGGAGAGTGTGCGTTATGCTTTGACGCAGAAAATCGGTGTGCGGGGCCGATTTATTATTATTATATTTATATTATTGTGATCGGTGTGCGGGAATTACCATTATGGTGATAGCGGCGAAACGATGAAGCTCGCCTGTGCGCGTGCTCGTGCGCGTACTTTCGTGAAAAGCTCCTGAGCCACGGGGACAGCTCGGTTAACCCCAGACAGCAGAGCGCAAGGACAAGTTTGGGCCGTGCCCCGACTGCTCGTTCTGACCCTCGGGGTCCGGGCTTCGTCTCGGCATTGAAGTCCTCGGGTGCGTTCTGGACTGGGCATCGCCCCACCTCACCCTCGGGTTGGTCCGAAGCAACGTTCTTCATGGCCAGCCGCTGTTCTGGTCTCGGAGCGAGACGCTGTCCGAGGTCTGTTCGCGGCAGACTGGTGGTACGCTGTTCCCGGTGGTGTACAGACAAGCCCAGGCGTTGACCACCGTATTGGGATGCCCCTGGCGGTTATCTTCTAGGCCGGGCCCCGCCTTGGTACGAACTCCGCAAGCACAAGGCACACCGCCTCCTGACTACGAGAGAGCTCAAGGTCAAGCGTAACGTTCACGCTGCAAGAGTAGAACGTGAGTGGACGAACAAGAACATTAACTTCCCTTCCGCGTGGGACCGTGAACACGTGTACATATGTGCGAGTTTATGTAGTGTGTATCTTCTTGTCCGTCTTCGTGTATATAAAAGTCTCTCGTTGTCCTCGAACGCCCTCTGTCCTCATCTGGCTAACCTGCGCCGACAGTTGCCCACACCATCCCATATCAGCTTATACTTCCTGATTTGGTGTATTACCATGAGCTCCTAAGACAAGCCTACCTATTTCACGTTGCTTAATTTCTAATCTTGCTTGAACTTCTGATCTCATGCACAAGAACGCATTGCCGAACGTCAGACCAGGAACCATGACCCCTTTCCATATTCCCCTAACAACACCATACCTATTGTAATTCCACAGTGCCCTGTTTTTCATCACTGCTGCATTCAATTTACCTTTAGTCATCAGGTATATTTTGTGCTCCCTTAGGACTCGGTCCCATTGCTTAACCATACGTCCAGATATTTGTATTTATCTGTTATCTCTAGCGTGACCTCCGGTATTCTAAGCTCACTACCTCCATTATGATTAAAAATCATGACTGCTGATATTTCCTTACTGAATCTGAAATCTAATCTTTCCCTCATTACAACAGATGTCCATCAATCTCTGCAAATCTTCCTTGTTGTCAACCATTAGCATTATACAATCTGCATACATCAATGCTAGTAGTGCCTGTTCAATGAGTTTTCCTTGTTTGACGAAAAAGAGGTTGAAGCCAAGTCCACTTCCCTCTGATTTGGCCTTTTATCCTTGTAATTACATGATGAATAACAAGGGTGACAGAGGACACCCCTGCCTAAGCCCCCGTTTTACCTCTGCGGGCTTGCATACCTGATTTCCTCACTTTATAGCTACCTTGTTACCTTTATAGATATCCTTTAAAATATTAGTGGCTCCATCTTCCACGCCTAGTGTGTCCAGTATTCCCCAAAATTCCTCTTAAACCACGCTATCGTATGCTCCCTTGATATTGTCACGGGGTCGTGACGTGGCCGAAGACAGGAGTCTTCGTGTTGGAATTTAACTGTTTATTTGGGCGAACCTGTGACCGGTAAACGGAAAGTCCAATTACAGCAGCAGTCTCGCACAGATAGCAGTCTCGAACTGATAGCGGCGAACTGAGCGTCGGCCTTCGATCAACGACTGACAAGCGGCGAAGCGTGTCGGCATTTATACTCTTGCTGTCGAATGTTCTAGCGTTATCGCTGGCGGTGGCGTAGGTTCCAGAACAATCTGTACCGTTCGCACAGTGGGCGTGATGATCTACTACAGTCCGGAACCTTCTCGAAAACTGCAGGCGCGGTTCGCGCTAAGATCGTGTGGTGTTTTGGGACGATAACAAAAACTTGGGAAATGGAACGTGGCATTGCCCCCCTCTGAAAAAAGGCATCGTTCCGATGCTTTAACTAAAGATGAAGGTATAATATTAATGCAAGAAAGTACAATGAATAAATTACGATACAACTATAATGCAAAAAAAAACACTGTTTCAGTTTGTTAACGCGCATGAAACGGCTTGAGGCGCGCGACATGTACGACTTCAGGTCGCGATCGGCGTCGTTGAGGGTTCGTGATGCCGTCGGGGACAACCTCGTAATCAAGTGGGCCGAGACGTCGAACCACTCTGTACGGTCCGAAGTACCATCGCAGAAGCTTTTCACTTAGTCCACGTCGGCGTATCGGCGTCCACACCCAAACACGTTCACCGGGCTGGTATTCCACGAAGCGTCGTCGAAGGTTGTAACGGTGGCTGTCGGTCGTCTGTTGATTCTTGATACAGAGATGCGCAAGTTGTCGGGCTTCTTCGGCGCGTTGAAGGTACTCGCTCACATCGAGGTTTTCTTCGTCGGTGACGTTGGGTAACATGACATCGAGCGTCGTTGCCGGGCTCCTTCCGTAGACCAATTTGTATAGAGATATCTGCGTCGTCTCCTGCACCACCGTGTTGTATGCGAAGGTCACATACAGAAGAATGGCGTCCCACGTCTTGTGTTCGACATCGACGTACATTGACAGCATGTCGGCGATCGTGTTGTTAAGCCGCTCGGTGAGGCCGTTGGTCTGTGGGTGGTACGCTGTCGTCCGGCGGTGGTTTGTTTGGCTGTATGCCAAGATCGCTTGAGTTAAGTCGGCAGTGAATGCCGTTCCTCTGTTGGTGATAAGGACCTCCGGGGCGCCGTGACGTAGGGCGATATTTTCGACGAAGAACTTAGCTACCTCGGATGCACTGCCTTTTGGCAGGGCTTTTGTCTCGGCTTAGTGGGTGAGGTAGTCGGTAGCTACCACGATCCACTTGTTTCCGAAAGCCGACGTCGAGAACGGCCCCAGTAGGTCCATACCAATCTGCTAGAAAGGTTGGTAAGGTGGATCAATGCGCTGCAGAAGTCCCGCTGGCCTTGTCGGCGGTGTCTTGCGTCGCTGACAGTCTCGGCATGTCCTCACATAACGAGTGACGTCGGTGGTAAGACGTGGCCAGTAGTACCTTTCTTGTATCCTCGCGAGCGAGCGAGAAACACCGAGGTGCCCTGCCGTCGGATCGTCGTGCAGGACCTGCAGGAGTTCTGGTCGCAGAGCTGAAGGCACCACAAGGAGGTACTTAGCTCGAAGCGGTGAAAAGTTTTTCTTTTGTAGAAGACCGTTTCGTAGAAAGAACGACGCAAGTGCGTGCTTGAATACCTTCGGGACTTCGGCGGTCCTGCCTTCGAGGTATTCTATTAGGACCTTAAGTTCCGGGTCGGCCCGCTGTCGTTCAGCGAAGTCGTTGGTAGTTATCGTTCCCAAGAAGTACTCGTCATCCGGGTCGTCGGGTAGCGGTTGGTCGACAGGCGCACGAGAGAGACAGTCGGCGTCGGTGTGTTTTTTGCCGGACTTGTAAACGACAGTAATAACATACTCTTGAAGTCTCAGGCTGCATCGTGCGAGGCGACTTGAAGGGTCCTTCAAGGTGGCTAGCCAACACAAGGCGTGGTGGTCACTCACAACTTTGAAGGGCCTGCCGTAGAGGTAGAGGCGAAATTTCGACGTAGCCCAGATGATGGCGAGGCACTCCTTTTCTGTTGTGGAATAATTTGCTTCTGCTTTTTGATAGCGATCGGCTGGCGTAACTAATAACCCTTTCAAGTCCGTCAGCCCTCTGCACAAGAACGGTGCCAAGACCTACGCTGCTTGCGTCAGTATGTATTTCTGTCTCGGCGAATTTGTCGAAATGGGCAAGTAACGGAGGCGTCCGGAGGCGATGTTTAAGTTCCTGGAAAGCGTGTTCCTGTGGCGTTTCCCACTTGAACTCCACGTCGGCCTTGGTAAGGTTAGTGAGAGGATCGGCGATGCGGGCGAAGTTTTTCACGAACCGCCTATAATAGGCGCACAGGCCCAGAAATTGGCGCACGGCTTTCTTGTCAGTGGGCGGCGGGAAGACGGTGATGGCGGCTGTTTTCCGTGGATCGGGACGAACTCCAGACTTGCTGATAACGTGCCCCAGAAACAAAAGCTCCTCATACGCAAATCTGCACTTTTCTGGCGTCAGTGTGAGTCCGGAAGTCTTGATGGCTTGAAGTACAGCTTCAAGGCACCGAAGATGCTCGTCGAAACTCGAGGAAAACACGACGACGTCGTCCAAGTACACAAGGCAAGTCTGCCACTTCAATCCTGCCAGTACTGTATCCATAACGCGTTGAAAAGTTGCAGGCACTGAGGAAAGGCCGAAGGGCAGCACCTTAAACTCGAAGAGGCGGTCCGTTGTTATAAACGCCGTCTTCTCTCGGTCTCTTTCGTCGACTTTGATTTGCGAATAGCCAGTCTTGAGGTCCATTGACGAAAAGTAGTTGGCGTTATGGAGCCGATCGAGTGCGTCATCTGTTCGTGGGAGAGGATACACGTCCTTTCTTGTGATTTTGTTCAGGCGGCGATAATCGACGCAAAAACGTAGGGTGCCATCCTTTTTCTTCACTAACACCACGGGGGATGCCCATGGACTCTTTGACGGCTGGATAATGTCATCCCGCAGCATTTCATCAACTTGTCTCTTCATGGCCTCACGTTCTCACGTCGAAACCCTGTATGGACTCTGACGGAGTGGTCTAGCATTTTCTTCAGTTATGATGCGATGTTTCGTGATTGGGGTCGGCCGAATTTTCGATGACGACGAAAAGCAATCTTCGTATTGCAGGAGCAGGGCCTTGAGCTGTTCTTGCTTATCGTTCGGAAGTCTGGGATTGACGTCGAAAGCTATGGGAGGGGCTTGGTTCATCTGAGCCCGTTCCGCAGAATTGGTGAGGGCGAAAGCACTGGTGGCTTCGACAATTTCTTCGATGTATGCGACCGTTGTTCCTTTGTTGACATGTTTGTACTCATTGCTGAAATTCGTGAGCATAACCGTTGCTTTGCCTCCCCGCAGCTCTGCAATTCCTCTTGCGACGCAAATATTTCGGGTGACCAACAGATGCTGACTGCCTTCAACGACGCCTTCTAAGTCAGGTGATTCAGGAGCGCCGACTGAAATAATGACGCTTGAGCGAGGCGGAATGGTGACTTGTTCTTCCAGCACATTCAAGGCATGCTGTCCTGACGGCGTGCGCGGTGGTAGTGCTTCTTCTGTGGATAACGTTATCGACTTTGTTTTTAGGTTGATGACAGCACCATGGAGGCATAAAAAGTCTATACCAAGGATGGCATCTCTCGAGAGACGCTGTAGGACTACGAAGTCTGTAGGATAAATACGGCCGTTAATGGTGACTCTCACTGTGCAGATTCCTGCAGGCGTTACGAGATGACCTCCGGCTGTGCGGATTTCAGGGCCTTTCCAAGCTGTCCTAACTTTCTTTAACTTTGCGGCGAACGACCCACTGATGACAGAATAGTCGGCTCCAGTATCGACGAGAGCGGTCACACTGTGGCCGTCGATAAGAACGTTGATGTCGCTAGTTCGCCGTCTCGCATTACAGTTAGGGCGTGGCGTCGGGTCACGGCTGCGTCGAATGATCCGCTGCTTCCATGTTGCGTCGTCAGGCCACCTCCGGTAAGTGAGCTTTCGCCGTCCGGGCTTTGCCTGGTTGGCATTGTGTTCGGAAAGCTCCGTCGCGGCGTCGTCGTCGTTGGAGGATCTTCGGTAGTTCGTCGCACAGCAACCGCACCTCCACCGGTTGCTGCACTTAGTTTCCCGGATACGGGCTAGGAGACCGGCCCCGCGTTGGGCCAGAGTACTGCCGGTGGTGTAGTGACGTGCGGCGGCTGGGCGACGGCGAACGCGAAGAGCTTTGTGGTGTCCACCGAGTTCCTGTAAGGTAGTCGGCGATGTCACGTGGTCGTTTTCCTGGCTGTGGACGCGGTGCATTGACGGCGAAGCCACACAGTCCCATCTGTCGGTACTGGCAACGGCGGTATGTGTGTCCGGTCTCGTCGCAGTGGTAGCAGAGCGGGCGATGATCAGGGGTGCGCCAGACGTCAGTCTTCCTCGGTGCACTGCGCTGGGCCGCTGGCGAGCGGTATGACGTCGGTGGGGGTGGTGGAGGCGGTGGCGTCTATCGACAGAAGTGCGATGGGGCGGCGTTTGGGCGTGGACGGGGAGGAGTGTTGTGGCGCAGAGCAGCGACGTAGCTCATAGCTTCCAGCTCGGGCCGCGGTGCGTGGGGAATTCGAAGCGATATCCGAACTTCTCGCACAATGTCGGCGATTAAATCCACTTGAGGCTGTGCCGAAGGCAACAGCTTGCGCAGCTCTTCCCGCACGATCGCTCGGATCGTTTCACGCAGGTCTCCGGAGTTACTGGCTTGAGTAGCAGCGCAGTCTGCAGTCAGGCGACGATTATACTGTCTGGTGCGCATGTCCAGGGTCTTTTCTATAGTGGTCGCTTCGGCTACAAATTCTTGGACTGTATTCGGTGGGTTTCTCCTCAGTCCCGCGAAGAGCTCCTGTTTGACCCCTCGCACGAGGAAACGAACTTTTTTCTCCTCAGGCATGTCTGGGTCAGCGTGACGGAATAGTCGGGTCATTTCTTCTGTGAAAATGGCAACATTTTCGTTTGGTAGCTGAACCCGGGTCTCTAATAAAGCAGCGGCCCTCTCTTTGGAAGCGATGCTCGCGAACATTTGCAGGAATGCACCGCAGAAAACATCCCACGTTCGGAGCGTGGACTCTCGATTTTCGAGCCAGGTCCTTGCAGTGTCTTCCAAATAGAAGAACACACGACGCAGCTTTCCGTCATTGTTCCAGTGGTTGAGGGAGGCCACACGGTCGTATGTTTCTAGCCAGGAGTCCGGGTCTTCGAACGATGACCCATGAAAATTGGTGGTTCCCTGGGTTGATGCATGACCATCGTGGGCTGGGACGCTGCGGTTGTTATTGTCGCTGCAGTCGCGGTCATAGCCTTGATCTTCCGCGCCTTGTCTTGTAGAAGCCCGTACTCCGGTGGCAGCCCTTGCTGTCGGCGGCTTGTTCGCTGCTCCTGGTTGGCGTCGGTGTCTTCTCCGCGACGTGGGCTAGGTTCACGGCTTGACGGGGGCGTCCAGTACATGAACGAAGCAGCACCTCCACCAGATGTCACGGGGTCGCGGGTTGAACGGCGCCAACGCGATTGCTGTGGTGTGCGCTAGAAGATTTGAAGTGATGGCTGGCGTAGATCTTGTAGGTGTCACAAACAGACTTGTTTTAAGGCGTACGTAAGGCGTGCGTCAGGTTTATTGCGCGTGAACCAACCAGTCGGTGGTGTAACGAGCAGCGGTCGCAGCAGGTGTTACGGCCGTTCCACGCACTACCCGAGCAGCTGCAACGCACGTGCCGGGACCCCTGCCGCAAACAAGCGGGGGACAAATAAGCCAATTGGCGACGCTCTCTCCCCCTCCGCATGGGTACGGCAGGTGGGCCGGCCCGTGCGTGGCGGCTGTTCGGCTACCGCATGGAACGGCTTTTAGGGCCTCACCACGCGCTATCCGCACAGCCGCAACGCACGTGCCGGGACCGCTGCCGCACACAAGCGGAGGGGAAGGAGCATCGCCAATCCGCTCATTCGCACCCCACTCTCCTGGACACCATTTTTACGCTTTTGAATAAGCAGAATACTCCGTGAGCCCAAACAACCCTGACACTGCTGGAGGTTCTCAATCCAGTGATTTCAGCGCCTCACTAGTCCCCACGGATCGCCCATGGCCTTCTATAAGGCAGGCCGCAATTTCCCAGTCGTATGCCTGAACGCTGAAGTCATGTTGGTAAAAGAAGTTTCGGCCTCAGCGACTGACTGACTGTACATCGTTTTACGTACAGTGCTCTCCTTCTCTCCTCTCTTTTCCTTTTAAATCCTCATTACTTTCTCTCCAGTGCAGAACAGCAAACCGCAAACTCACCTGGTTAACTTTCCTGCCTTTCCTCTTCTTGTTCTTTCTCACTTTCTACTTCAGGAAGAGCAGTGGGAGTGCTAAAACCCACCTCGGCATACCTTACGAGCCAAATGAAGACAGAAGCGGTTCTAGAGACCTTCAACTTTGCCGCTGCTCAGGCGTTCATTACAATGGAAACAATGTTTTGAAATGAGTTTTAGGAGAAAACCTGTCGTTTTTCAAGTTGAAACATGAAAACATAGGTGAAATTTGATTATAAAAGTGGGGAAGCCTCGGTGGTGCAAGTCCTCAGCCTCGGTGTCCGCCAGGCGCCCTTTGGCCCTGGTGGCGTCCTCGGCACTTCAAATTGCCCAGAGCTGTTCCTCAGGATCTGTTTGCAGCAGCACGCTCTCCTACTGCTCATCATTAGTAACGGCGCAACACTGTCGGACCACCTTGGAACAGGCCCACAAGACGCGAGGTTATTTTCTTGTATATTTTACACCTGTCGGCCTACTCACCTGGGTATAGTGGCTCGGTTTCGGGTACGTTTCATTTGAAGGAGGTGCTGCAGGCCGCCGATAGATAGGGTTCCTCGATGTGCGTGCCCCCTTGGAGGGTGGAGCTACTCTTTGTTGGGGTGAGGGCCGCCTTTCGATCGGCGGCAATCATTCGGCTACTCCCGTCTCGTCGCGGCTGGTTGAGTGAGACACGTGCGCGGCGTTTTCTCGGGCGAAATGCCCTGGTGTTGGCGTGCCACAGTGCGCAAACCACTCGCGAAATGGCTACTGGATGTTAAGATTCCCGATAGACCAACTTGAAAAGTATTTTTTTCTTCGCTCAAAACAAATACAACAAAAACAAACTGTGCCTGCATTTCTAGCCTTATAGCGGATTCGTTTTATGCAAGTGCTGAAGCTGACTGGTGGCAGAATAATAAGATAAACACTCAATAATTTTAATTACCAGAACGCATATTTAACAATGCTCTTCATTTTCTTACTTACAATGTAGTACTGGGTGCTTAAAAATTATGCTACGTGAATTGGACGTGTTTCTGACAGCGCATCATAATTCGTGCCTGAAGGGGATTAGAGCAACTGTATATGGCCCCAATGGGACCCGAGTAGGGCATAGGTTCGCCATCTTGCCTGGCTAGCAACCCGATACGTGGCGAAGTCCCCCTTTGCTTTTGTAGGTGACACCTCTGGGGTTTTATTTTGTCGTGTTGCATATCGACATATTTGACTTGCGTCCTTCGCGCACTGTTTGCAGTGCTTGAAGACCGCTTTTCTGCCCGATTGCCAGCTATGTGCAACGTGAGAGCTGACTAAATAGCGTGGTAAAAAAAAAGAAACAGCGACGTTCTTGCTCAGCGTGTGGCGAAAAGTGCAGAGTGAACTTTATTAACTTATTTTGTCTTGCGACATTCACATTTCGCAAATTGTCGGAATTTTCGACCGGATAACGAGCGGGATTATTATGTATTCACGTTACGCTGGTGGAATGCGACATTCGTTTACTTTGACTGTACACGAAATTACCCGATTAGTCTCGGTGAATATAACTCATTGAAGAGTTATGCCTTAGGCTTTTGAAGTGCATAAGTCCGTAGCAGCTCACTCTTTCCAAAATTCGCCTCGTGTTACGCATGGTAGTTACTTCACTGCTCTAAAACGACTTATTTCACATGTAAAGACAAATTCTTACCCGATATGCAGCATACATGAAGTCAGTTGGGTCAGCTTCAAGTTTTAGCTTAGCTTTGTGGTAGAGAACTGGACTGCCACTAAAAACTCGGGTTGGATTCTAAAATGCAACTCGTATGTTTTTTAGGTAGGGTTTTTAAAATTTGTTTTGCGATAGTGGTCATGGACACCGGTGGCGGTGAACATCTACAGTGCCGGAATCGACCCTTGTGATCTCAAGAGCTTTCGCTGTAAAATTTAGCGAAATCGACAATCGCGCTCTCTTAGCTACGTCAGTGGCGAATAAATATATTTCATTTTCATGAATATATGTAATCAGGATCCGTTTTAACAGATATCAATGCTCAATAAAGAGCAGTGGAGTTTTTTGTTAGCTTGTACACTACAAACAAAGAGCACTCGGCAGCTGGTAAAAATCGTAGAACATGTTTTACCTGTTTACCCAGTCATCGTAAAATTGCTATGGCTGTGATGGCTGAACTGCGGACCAGTTCCGCACCTAGAGTTGATCCACAGTCACCCGCACGTATATATAAACCTCGTTCAAATTCGCGCGAATGCCGTGGCTGCGTCAGAACATTGGTCTGAGCGTCAGCTTTTCTGCAATGCATGATTGCTGGCGGCGCCAGCGGCGTTAGAAAACAGTTGCGCTACTCTTGTCCCGAAGGGACCATATAGAGTTATTCTAAAGGAGATATATATTTGCGGCCACCTAGCGTTGCGCTACCAAACTAGAGCACGCGCCGAGCGTTGAGAAAGCGTCGCCTCAGCTGGGGCAGGTCATCTAGTGAGTGCTCTTGGAACGAAGAGCACATCTGCGTCTCTAGCGGGGGCAATGAGCACTAGCGCACACACCAGCGCAACGACGAGAGACAACCTCCCTGCAAAAGAAGCAAGCTCCTAAAACGATTTGGAAGTTCTGCCGCATGGCATTCGTGAAAATGCTTCAGCCAGCCAGTGCACACGGTGTCGTCTCGCCAGCTGACGAAGTAGTACAACTTCACTGTGGATCGAGGCATACCCCTCACAATCGTCGGTATAGCTACTCACATCTGTGATTTGAGGCACTATCGGCGTCAAATAAAATGCGAGTAGCTGCTTGCGCACATATCCACCTTGAGAACATTGCACTTACGCGCGCCTGTCAGTGGTGATGACAGCAGACGGTACGCACTACGCCAGTGCTTGCCGCTGTTCGCGTTTCATTTGACGCTGATAGCATGCGAGCATTGTAGAGCTTACGTGAACAATGACAACCTAAAGCTGTAGTATCTGTCGAGTGAGGTACCGCGTCGCAGTTGCTCGTATAAGCCCGTCCAGAATGCGATAAAATACCAAATGTAAGCATACCGGGATTGTGTGAAGCACCGCCATTTATTCGTATATGGACAGTGAACTTTGCATGATCCTTTCATTCATACATTTTCTTACCCCATGAAGTGGCCTGACAAACGGGCGCATAGCGCTGGATTGCACTCGCCCATGCCGGTCCCCAATGATGGCTCCCACGACGCACCGTCACTTCAGTCGACGAGAGGCAACGTAATTTTATTGACGTGCTAGTTACGCTAACATAATGCAAGAGCGGTGAAACAGCACCATAAATGGCACAGAAAGTGCTAATAAGACGGCAATATCGATTAGTTGGTACATTTTCATGCTTATGATGCGCTGCAAGGTGTGACAGAGACCAGAAAACGAGAAACAACACAAGAAACGAGAAATGTTGTTTCTAGTTTTTCCGGTCAGTGTCATACCTTTCAGGACATCACAAGCATAGATTAGAAGTGCGGTTCAGTTCAAAACGATGGCGGACAGGAACGACACAGACGAAGCCTCTGCACAAGCTCTCCTGAAATAACATAGTTGTGTTAGTAATTTCACTCATTTCCTCACTGCGGTGAAGTCATCACGCCGTCTAAATGGGAGGCTGCTCCTACCAGCTCCGAACTGGAACAGTTATGGGCAGTCCAAAGGGCCCGCGATGCAGCAGAGAGACTTGGTCTTTCTGTTGCTACATGCGAGCGGCCCGCAGGGCACAAAAGTCCGTTTCAAAGGACCCACTGAGTTTATCCATTCATTCACGCAGGAGTGCCATTGGTAGGGATGACATCGTACACTCGAGCATTTGGCTTCCTTTTATCCTTGTTCGTTAAAGCCATCAAATGACATCAAATTTAATAATTAGAGACAGGGCCGGATTAAGAGTGTGGAGGGTCCAGTTAAAAAAAAATATTAAGGGGTGCCCCTCGCCCCGCCACTTTCTCTCCAGCTTTTTCATCTGGTCATGCTTGAGACTTGACGTTTTTTTAGATTTATATGCGAAGAACACAAGCCGTATTTATTACAAGCCTCTCCGTATTACAAGCCTTTCCGAATTGTTAGAAGACGAAGAAGTGTGTTTTGAATAGGAGCTACTTCTGCTAACTCCGGCGTATTTCAGTGGTAATTTAAGTCTGTTGATCAGTTTTCGCTGCTCATTTGGAGGGGATGGATGTAGGCCATTCCGGGCGCCTGCCGGAACCAGCGGCGTCAGCAGCGGCCGCCTCCAGGAAGCGGATGGGACAAGCGAGTGACAGCGACAGTGAAGATACTCATGCTTACTATCTCAGCAGTGAGGACTTTTCAGATGACGGTTTCCAACCTGTGCTGAGCCGCAAAGTGAAGAGGAGGAACATGAGGACATCCTCATATTCAACTATTCAAATTGTAAGTGAAGCGCCAAAATCGAACACTTATACCACCCTGTTTCTGCCTGCACTTCCCGCCGTCAGCATGAAACGTCCTAACAGACAGTCTGTGTCGAGGTCTCTGGAAACGCTCGTGCCAAATGAGATCACGGACATTAGAGTGAACGCCAGAAAGAATATACTGGCTGTTGACGTTTTGCACGCAAGTGCATTGGGCGTTGTGCGCAGTGTAACTGACTTGGACGGCAACCAGGTGCGCTCTCATGTTCCCTTGGGATGTGATGTAGTAACCGGCGTGATCTACGACATAGATGTGGCTATTTCCAATAATGACTTACAATTTCTTGTCAAGTCAACAACTGATACTCCAATTGTTGATGTCACCCGGCTAGGCAAGTCTCGCTGTGTGAAGATTGCGTTTAGGAGCACATCACTCCCCTCTCATGTGAAGGTGGGGTACTTCAGACATGCTGTGCGGCCTTTCATTCCAAAGCCTCTCCAGTGCCGTAAATGCATGAAACTTGGACATGTGAGCAGCGTCTGCGAGAATTCGGTGGTATGCCACCGCTGCGCCGTGCCCCATGAAGCGGATAAGTGCGTCGCAACTATCAAGAAATACTCTAATTGCAATGGATCTCATAAAGCCACATCGAAGGACTGCCCGCGGATTCAGAAGGAAATTGCCATCTTGAAGTAGATGGTGCGCGATCACCCATCTCATCGAGAAGCCGCAGCTAAAGTCAGAAGGCGTCGTTCACGTCGACGTCGGTCTTCAAGGACTCCCGCTCCCTCCTCGACACGTTTGCCAGATCCCTCATCAGTACCACCTCCCTTGCCTCCCAGACCACATTCCATGGAAAAGGCTGTAAAAGACAAAGCCAGTGAGCATACCCAAACTGCGACAGAGTGGCCTGCACTTCAAAGGGAAGCAGCATCAAGCGAACCGAAGGAGTTTCATGACGGCCAGTCCGCGATCCCGCTTCGAGATCTTTCCAACCAAGACAGGCAAGTGACTGCAATCGTGCAATCAATAATTGCCACGATTCGCACGCTACTGAGCAGCATACGATCTCCGTCTGCTAAGAGTGCACTGCAAATACTGGATGCACTGAATCCAGTTCTTGCTAACGTCGTATAAGCACAATGGCTCAACAAAATCTCATCTTCCGCACTGAAGTTAAACGTTTGTCGATTTTTCAGTGGAATGCCAGAGGCATGAAGTCCCGTATCTTGGACTTTCGCCAATTTGTTCGGGCCAATCAATTCCCTATACTTGTCATATGTGAACCAAACGTATCAACGCCTTATAAATTGTCCGGTTATAAAGCTTCTTGTTCAGCCGCTTGCGAAGAACGAAGCAATGTAATTGTTTACATTCGCACAGACTTGACTTATCTTTTGCACTCAATAAGTTCAAATGACGACAATCAGTACGTGTGTCTTCGTGTAAAGAAGAATGCAGTTTCGTTCACGCTTATTGGTGGATATATATCTCCGTCATCGCGATTTGACTGCGACAGATTAAAAGACATCCTAATGAGGACCGATGGGCCTTGGATCATCACCGGTGACTTCAACGCCCATCACATGCTTTGGGGGAGCACTAGGATGAATGCCAGGGGCCGGAACATTGTTACATTCGCTTCCGATTACGACCTTTCCATCATGAACACGGTACCCCCACATATCTGCGGGGTCTCACGTATGCAGTTGCCTTGACCTGACATTGGTGTGACGGTGCTTCTCTCACAAAGATAAATGGTTTTGCGATATTGAGACTCATGGGAGTTATCACATACCCACCTACGTGACGATCGATGGTATCATAAAAAATTCTCTTCCGGTGTTGTAATTGGCACTGACTGGTCAATGTTTACATCGCGTGTTGAGGACGCTTTCCAAGAAGGCCTCGCTTGCAGCCTGGAAAATACCATAGCGGAAGCTATGCGAGCGTCCAAATGTAAATTACCAATTTCTTCTAAAATAACACAGTTTGACATCGAACTGGAAAGATTGCGAGCAATACGAAGGCGTGCTGAACGACGATACAGACGCACAAGATCAATTAACGATCGGAGGGAAGCAAGGCGGCTCCAGAAAAAGATTCAACGACTCATTTACAAGCAGGAGAGCGAACGCTTGAAAGCATTCTGCGAATCTCTAGACCCCCATAAACCGCTGTCATATATCTGGAGAACAGTTCGTGGTCTTCGCTCCATTCCGCAACATCGGCACCCCTTCAAAACCTTGGCACTCCGTCATGGAAAAACAGAACTCGAGGTGGCTGAAGAATTTTGCACGAGAGCTGCTGGAAATATTATGAACGAGAGCATCAACGCCGTGATTGTTCCTGAGACGCGATTACCAGAACTGGATATTCCATTCTCCATGGAAGAACTGGAAGGTGCGTTAGTCGCTTCTAAGCGCATGTCATCGCCAGGTTCTGATGGTATTACTTATAGTGCGTTGGGACACCTTGGACAAAAAGCCAGAAAAGAACTTTTAACATGCTTCAACAACTCCTGGCTCAGCGGCAGTGTTTCCCGAAAATGAAAAATAAGTCGATTAATACCACTTTTGAAATCGGGAAAATCCCCATTGGACTTGACAGCGTATCGCCCTATTGCCCTCGCAAGCTTCCTCGGAAAAGTGATGGAAAGAATGGTTCTATTTCGTCTCGAGTGGTACTTGGAACGATACACCAAATACCCTTCTTGCATGGCAGGCTTTCGTCGGGGCCGCTCCTCCATTGACTGTGTCCTTGATTTATCGACATTTGTTCAACAAGAAAAAAGTCGCAAGCGCATATCAGTGGCACTCTTTCTTGACGGGAAGGGTGCATATGATAATGTAGCTCACGATGCCATCCTCACTTCTCTCGCAGCAATGGGCATCGGTGGACGAATGTTTCAATGGATAAAAGATTATATAACTGGCAGGGGTTTATTTGTGCAAACATATGAGGGTACAACTGCTGAACATTACACCTACTGCGGAGTACATCAGGGAGTTGTTTGAAGCCCCACATTGTTCAATGTTGCCCTCATTGGTCTGGTGAAGGTTCTGCCAAAGTCGGTGTGCCTATCCATATACGCCGATGATATTTGCCTCTGGAGTGCTGCAGTTACTCGCCCTCAGGTGCGTGCACGAATACAGCGGGCAGAAACCCTCACAACAACCTACCTTCAGAAACAAGGCTTAACTATATCAACTGTGAAGTGTGCGTTAATGGCGTTTACACTCAAACCAATGACGCCATACCCTGTTTACATCAATGGTTTATTGATTGATATGTGGGGTTTAACGTCCCAAAACCACTCTATGATTATGAGAGACGCCGTAGTGGAGGGCTCCGGAAATTTAGACCACCTGGGGTTCTTTAACGTGCGCCCAAATCTGAGCACACGGGCCTACAACATTTCCGCCTCCATCGGAATGTTTACATCAATGGGCAGAATGTCAAACATGCACGGACGCATCGTTTCCTGGGCATAATAATCGACAGAAGTATTTCATGGAGCCCGCATTGTGCGTACTTGAAGAAGAGACTGCTATCTATTGTGCATATTGTTGCGAATGTATTTACTACTTTAGAGTAGAAAAGTACTCCAGCAGTCAAGATGGCAGCCGTTGTGTATTTTCGAACAGCCCACCAACGTCGTCGTCTTCTTCTTCGCACCGCCCGCATAGCTGCATAGCCGCGAACCCGCAACATCGACCTCCGGCGGCGAAAAGCGCCGACCCGGCGCTTGTTAGCAGGTGTGGGACGAGATGTACGGCTTGAGGCGAGCGACGTGGACGATGTCGGAAGATGTGGAAGGTATCGAAGGGTTTAGAGGTGCTATTTCATAGGTAACATCAGTTACCTGCCGTAGCACACGATAAGGTCCGGAATACTTGGGTAGAAGCTTTTCAGCCAGACCAACATGCCGCGACGGAGTCCACAGAAGAACGAGGTCACCTGGACTAAAGTGGACGTCCCGATGGTGGCTGTCATAGCTACGTTTCTGACGGAGCTGCGAGTCCGAAAGGCGCTGATGGGCAATCTGACGGGCTTTCTCTGCGGTGCTAATAGCGCGGCGAGCATATGCTGTGGACAGGTTGGCAGGGTTGGGTACAAGCGTGTCGAACGGCAATGTCGGGTCTCTTCCATACAAAAGGTAAAAGGGAGAATATCCAGCAGTGTCGTGGCGTGAGCTATTGTAAGCGAAAGTGACAAAGGGTAGCGCAATGTCCCAGTCACGATGATCCGTCGACACGTACATGGCGAGCATGTCAGTGAGCGTGCGATTCAGACGTTCTGTGAGGCCGTTCGTTTGAGGATGGTAGGCCGTCGTAAGCTTGTGCTTGGTTGCACAAGAACGAAGTAGATCGTCGATTACCTTAGATAAAAAGTAGCGACCGCGATCGGTGACCAGTTGACGAGGAGCGCCATGATGTAAGATGACGTCTTGAATCAAAAAGTCGGCGACATCTGTAGCGCAGCTGCTTGGAAGAGGTCTCGTAATTGCGAAACGGGTCGAGTAATCTATGGCGACGGCGACCCACCTGTTACCGTCGGTAGAAAGAGGGAAAGGGCCCAGCAGGTCGAGGCCGACACGATAGAAAGGCTCGGCAGGTACGTCGATCGGTTGAAGGAGCCCGGCGGGGTGTACCGCTGGCCTTTTGCGGCGTTGGCACGACTCACAAGACCTAACATAACGTTGTACAGAACGGTAGAGGCCGGGCCAGAAAAAGCGTCGGCGGACACGGTCGTACGTTCTGGCAACACCAAGGTGGCCAGCCGTTGGTACATCATGTAGTTGCTGAAGTACGGTCGAGTGCAAATGAGTGGGTATTACGAGTAGTAGTTCGTTTCCCACATGGTGCATGTTGCGGCGGTATAAAATGCCGTCTATGACAACGAACATGCGAAGCGAACTGTCTGTACAGCCTGTGTTCAGGCGGTCGATTAGCTCTCGTAGGGACGCGTCACGCCGTTGCTCACATCCCATGTTGCCGAAAGCAGAGAGCGAGGAAATACAGATGGACGCGTCGTCGGTTACTAGATCTGGAGCGTCAACGGGGTACCGAGAGAGGCAGTCGGCGTCTTGGTGTAAACGGCCAGACTTGTAAACCACTGTGTATGTGAATTCCTGGAGGCGCAGAGCCCAACGAGCAAGGCGCCCCGTTGGGTCTTTGAGGGCTGAAAGCCAGCATAGAGCGTGATGGTCAGTGGTAACTGTGAAAGGCCGGCCATATAAATAGGGGCGGAATTTACCAACTGCCCATACAAGGGCCAGGCACTCGCGTTCCGTAATAGAGTAATTGCGTTCGGCAGGAGAAAGGAGCCGGCTGGCATACGCAAGAACTCGATCGTGACCGGATTGACGCTGGGCTAAAACCGCGCCAATACCGTAGCCACTAGCATCAGTGCGGACCTCGGTTGGAGCAGACGGGTCGAAGTGGGCGAGAATCGGTGGCGTGGTCAGAAGTGTTATGAGCTGGGAAAAGGCCGTGCCTTGATCAGGACCCCACTCAAATGGTACATCTTTCTTCAAAAGATCAGTGAGGGGGCGTGCGACCTCTGCGAAGTTTCTGACAAATCGTCGGAAATATGAGCATAGGCCCACAAAACTTCGAACGTCCTTGACACAAGTCGGTACAGGAAAATCCAGGACAGCTCGGACTTTGTCGGGATCGGGGCGGATGCCGGAGGAGTCAACGAGATGCCCTAGAATAGTAACTTGGCGATGCCCAAAATGGCATTTCGAAGAATTAAGTTGGAGCCCAGCCTCTCGAAATACTGAAAGAATTGAGGAAAGGCGCTCGAGGTGAGACTTAAAGGTTGGGGCAAACACAATCACGTCGTCCAGATAACACAGGCAGATAGACCATTTAAAGCTGCGCAAAAGCGTGTCCATCATCCGCTCGAACGTCGCCGGCGCATTGCACAAGCCAAACGGCATTACCTTGAATTGGTAGAGACCGTCAGGCGTTACAAAGGCGGTCTTCTCCCGGTCGAGGTCGTCCACGGCGATCTGCCAGTAACCGGAGCGTAAGTCTATCGAAGAAAAATAGGTTGCGCCATGAAGGCAGTCCAGGGCATCATCAATACGAGGAAGCGGGTAGACATCCCTTTTGGTGACCTTGTTTAAATGCCGATAGTCCACGCAGAAACGCCAGGTATTGTCCTTCTTTTTAACTAAGACTACAGGGGACGCCCACGGACTCGATGAGGGCTCTATGATGCCTTTTGTGAGCATCTTATTCACCTCCTGTTGGATAACTTGGCGCTCTGATGGTGACACTCGATAGGGACGCCTGTGAATTGGAGCTGCATCACCGGTATCAATGCGATGTTTGACTTGCGATGTTTGACCTATGGGCCTACCGTCAAAGTCAAATATGTCCGAATAGCTCGTGAGAAGATCAGTGAGGTCTTTGACCTGAGACGGCAACAGGTCTGAGGCAATCATCTTAGTTACATTGTTGAGCCGTGTAGATTTGGCTGCGTCGGTGCTATGCGGGTTCGGGGAGGCGACTGTGGCCAGTTCACGTGACACTGATGAGATCTGGCACTCGTGTGACGGTGAAAGAGTGGCGAGAACAATGCTTTGTGGTAGGATTTGAGGGCTGAGTCCGAAGTTCAGAAGAGGAAGGCACGTCTTGTTCGCTGTGACAGTTAATATGGTGTACGGGGAGGAAACGTTGCGGGCCAGTAAAACACCGGGAGAGGGAAAGACCACGTAATCCCCATCCGGAACACTGGGATATGGTTCAACTGTGACACAAGTTAGGGCTTGGGGTGGGAGGCGAACAAACTCAGCGCACGAAAGCTTGTTCTGTACCATCTTCGACTCTTCGGTGGCCGCAGGCAAGTCAAGTTGCACGACGCCGGCTGAGCAGTCAATTACAGCGGAGTGGTCGGACAAAAAATCGAGTCCAAGGATGACGTCATGTGGACAGTGAGCGAGAACATGGAATAGAACGGACGTCTGGCGGTCGGCGAATCTCACACGCGCGGTGCACATTCCGAGCACAGCCGGGGTCGCTCCACTAGCGACACGTACAAATAGGGACTCTGGCGGCGTAAGGACCTTGTTTAATCGTGCACGGAGGTCAGAGCTCAGAATTGAAATATGTGCGCCGGTGTCAATAAGGGCAGTAACAGGAAGGCCATCCACTTCTACATCAAGCAGGTTCTTGTCCGTAGTCAAGGTCAGCAGAGGGTTTTCAGGTCGGGAGTCCAATGCAGCGTCACCTCCGGGAGCTGCATTGCTCAGTTTTCCGAAGAAGGGCGTCCACTAGGGTGGGGCGACGAATAGCGGCGGTGCTGAGGTGACCTGGAGCGACGGTCATGCGGGGACGGCGAACGGCTGGACCGGCGGACTGGTGTCGCAGGAGTGCCATTGTACGGTCCATCGTCACGAGCGCCATACTGCAGGGGCCGGTGGTTGTCGTCACGTCGATAGCCAGGAAACGACCGAGGTGGATACGTGCGGAAACGACAGTAGCGGGAGATGTGTCCTACACCATGACAATGAAAACATATAGGCTTGTCGTCCTGTGTCCTCCACTGAGCAGGATCACGATAGCGGCGGAATCTTTCTGGTGCAGGAGAAGGCGCTATGGTACTGACCCGAGGTTCCGTCAACGAACATACAGGCTGCAGCCCAACGTTTGCCAGCTCCTCTCTCACGACCTGTTGGATCAACGAGATCGTTGGTCGAGTGAAACTTTGGGCTAGTTGGTATTGCATGATGAAAAACGTACAGCGCGAACACAAGACGGGAATACTAAAGAGGGGACACAGACAAGCGCTGACTAGCAACTGAATTTTTATTAACACAGAAGCGAAATATATACGGAAAAAAATAACAGAAACAAGAAAACTGAAGAAATTACAGCATGACAAGGATACTTCCATGTTATTGTTACACGCGCTCTTCTAAAAAAGATAATTCTTTGGCCGATAACCCGATGGAAGCCATGCTGATGCATAGCGACCCTTCTTTTGCGATATGAGCGGCTTCAATGATTTCACGAGTACGCATGTCCTGATGTCTACCGATGATTGTTGTTTCTTCAAACAGGGGTGTGCAACCGCAGGAACTGCAATGAATGGCCAAAAAACCTTCTTTGGCGTTGCGCACATTATTCTTGTGCTCTCGGAGGCGGTCATTTAGACACCTTCCAGTTTGGCCTATATAACAACACCCACATGAAAGTGGAATGCGATAAATGACATTATGTGAACATTCTAGAAATTTATTACGATGCTTGGTAGTGCACTGGTGTTTCCTTTTTTTAACAGGACAGGTGACACGCGAAAGATATGACAATTTGTGAGGTGCTGAAAAAACCACTCGAACGCCGCACTGTTGCCCTATTTTTCTGAGACGATGTGAAATATTATGCATGTATGGTATGACCGAAATCTTCTTGCCTCGACCGGTTTCCATGCTTGCCTGCTGAACATTTTCCTGGCAGCTTTTCTTCTTTTTTCTGTAAATTACTTCCGCTACCGATGTGAGCAGCTTTTGTGGATAACCTGCTGCTTCGAGCCGACGAATCTGCGCCAAGAAACTTCTAGTGACAACGTGGTGACAAGATTTATCTAATGCGTTGGAAAGACATGTTTGAACAATGCTTCGCTTGACTAATTTTGTGTGTGACGATGTGTACGGCAACAACGGTTTTTGTGCTCGTGGTTCGTACATCCAACATGAATGTTGATTGGCAAATGTTAGTCTGAGATCTAAAAAACGAATGCTGTTGTCTTCTGGCATTTCATGTGTGATACACAGAGGCGACAGGCACTCTTTAAATAAAGATATGAGGTGACTTGTTGCAACTTGAACATTTCACTGAACTTGAACATTTTTCATTGAACTTGCAACTTGGCATTTCATGTGTATCACACATGAAATGCCAGAAGACAACAGCATTCGTTTTTTAGATCTCAGACTAACATTTGCCAATCAACATTCATGTTGGATGTACGAACCACGAGCACAAAAACCGTTGTTGCCGTACACATCGTCACACACAAAATTAGTCAAGCGAAGCATTGTTCAAACATGTCTTTCCAACGCATTAGATAAATCTTGTCACCACGTTGTCACTAGAAGTTTCTTGGCGCAGATTCGTCGGCTCGAAGCAGCAGGTTATCCACAAAAGCTGCTCACATCGGTAGCGGGAGTAATTTACAGAAAAAAGAAGAAAAGCTGCCAGGAAAATGTTCAGCAGGCAAGCATGGAAACCGGTCGAGGCAAGAAGATTTCGGTCATACCATACATGCATAATATTTCACATCGTCTCAGAAAAATAGGGCAACAGTGCGGCGTTCGAGTGGTTTTTTCAGCACCTCACAAATTGTCATATCTTTCGCGTGTCACCTGTCCTGTTAAAAAAAGGAAACACCAGTGCACTACCAAGCATCGTAATAAATTTCTAGAATGTTCACATAATGTCATTTATCGCATTCCACTTTCATGTGGGTGTTGTTATATAGGCCAAACTGGAAGGTGTCTAAATGACCGCCTCCGAGAGCACAAGAATAATGTGCGCAACGCCAAAGAAGGTTTTTTGGCCATTCATTGCAGTTCCTGCGGTTGCACACCCCTGTTTGAAGAAACAACAATCATCGGTAGACATCAGGACATGCGTACTCGTGAAATCATTGAAGCCGCTCATATCGCAAAAGAAGGGTCGCTATGCATCAGCATGGCTTCCATCGGGTTATCGGCCAAAGAATTATCTTTTTTAGAAGAGCGCGTGTAACAATAACATGGAAGTATCCTTGTCATGCTGTAATTTCTTCAGTTTTCTTGTTTCTGTTATTTTTTTTCCGTATATATTTCGCTTCTGTGTTAATAAAAATTCAGTTGCTAGTCAGCGCTTGTCTGTGTCCCCTCTTTAGTATTCCCGTCTTGTGTTCGCGCTGTACGTTTTTCATCATCGTTGGTCGATCATCAGATGGGCGGGTCAGAAAAGACGGAGACGCGGCCTCGATTTCTCTACGAACGATGCGAACTACACTCTCGTTGTTATGTGGTTGACTGCATGGCGGCTGAAGGTCCTCGCAAGATGACGTAGCGGCCGTGTTCGGAAGTCGCAAGAAATTCTTGGCGACCCGGCGACTCTTCAGCTCTTCGAATCGGCGGCACTCTTTGATGATGTCATCAATGGTGGAACAGTCTTTGGAAACCAGTATGTTGAAAGCATCATCTGCAATGCCTTTAAGTAAATGGCTTACTTTGTCTTCCTCGGACATGTTGGGGTCGGCACGATGGCAAAGGGCGAGAACGTCAAGGATGTAGGTGACATATGATTCGGTCGTAGTTTGTGCCCGACCAGAGAGTTCTTTAGAAGCGGCCCGCTGGCGTCCGACGGCCTTACCAAACAGGTCACGAAGCTTCTGTTTGCAAGTATCCCAGCTGGTTATGTCCGCTTCATGAGCCTCGAACCACGCGCCAGCTGTTCCGCAGAGATAGAAGCCAACGTTGGCGAGCATCATCGTAGGGTCCCACCGGTACACTGCTGCAAACCGCTCGAACTTCGGAATCCAGTCGTCAACGTCAACATGGTCGGTGCCGCAGAAGTTGCCAGGGTCGCGCGGTTGCGTCAATACGACCGGCTGTACAGGCTGCGCCGGAGTCGCGGCTGAAACAGGAGCGGCAGAATTGGTTTCTGTTGCCATGGTCGGGCAGTCGAGAACACGTCCGCTTCGAAGTTCCGTCTTGCGTCGTACCCAGCACCACCACCAAAAATGTTGCGAATGTATTTACTACTTTAGAGTAGAAAAGTACTCCAGCAGTCAAGATGGCAGCCGTTGTGTATTTTCGAACAGCCCACCAACGTCGTCGTCTTCTTCTTCGCACCGCCCGCATAGCTGCATAGCCGCGAACCCGCAACAATATAATGAAATTCATGTGCGGGAAATATTTGGGAACTTCTGTGGCCTCCATGCTACAGCTGTACAGGGCCCTGTTTCTGGGTCTATTGCGCTACAGCTTGCCGGTACTGACTAACAGTTGCAAATACAATACACATTCATTGGAGAGTTTGCAGGGTCAGGCACTGCGTATCTGTCTAGGACTGCCCCGATGCGCTTCTACTTATGCCACAATCATGCTTGCCAAAGACCATCCGGTCAGGACATATAGTGTTGTGGATTGCCTCAGAGCACACATTCGACATGCTATCCGTGTCCCCGATTACCACTTGGCCCTTCTAGCCTCCGGAAGATCACGTGCTACGTTTTCAGGTGTCATAGCCAAGCACCTAAACAGCATTCCATCAGGATATACGCCAGCTGCGAGAATGGCATGTCCCTTGTGGTGCCTCGACCAGCCGCAAGTACGTCTAGAAATTCCGGGAATCAAAAAGAAAAGCAATTACTCCAGAGTAGCATTGAAGCAAGCAACACTTCTATTATTACATGAGTTGTACTTAGACGGAACGCAGATATACACTGATGGGTCCGTCTCGTCCAGCAGCTCATCAGGTGCCGTTGTAATTCCGGCTGCAGCAATGACAATCAAGTTTAAGTTGTCGCATATGACTACATCTACGGCATCAGAGCTTGCTGCTATAAGGGCTGCTTTACACTATCTCGTTCAAGAACGTCCAGGAAAATGGGTCATATTCTGTGATTCGAAGGCAGCGCTTCAGAGTTTGCAGTCTGCCATGCGTAGGAGGAGTCACGACCAATGGACCATATGCGAAATTGCTTTGTGCTCTGGCAACACTGTGCATTTTTACCCCACCGCCATTTTAATGTGGGCGAGCGGTCGACGGCAACGCGTTCGCTAGTACGGCCGTACGACTCCTGAAAACTTGTTTCACTGCGCTGAGCTACTGCGATAGCCACAGCAAGACGTTTTCCAGTGCCCAAACATGCGATGTGGACAAACTGTTTGGGAATATTGCTACATCTTGCCACTTGTATGTCATTGCATCTTTCGGATAGCGGTCGAAGGATACCTACAAGATATAAGCAAACAAACATTCAGTGCAACGTCATGAGCTAGGTTTCTCTTAGCTGTTTAAACGATTGTTGTTTACAAACACAAGCACTATCACAAATTCATCTCACAAGGAATAGAGGTCACACTTATGCGTGCACTGCAGGAGTAATGATGCACTTATGATGTGACCCCCTCCCCCTCAGTTTTTTCAGTGCACACTCCCGTTTCTTAGCAGCCTTTCCTAGTTATGGCCCTTCACAGCAAGCCTTAAGAGGCATTAGTCACTTGTGGACACTAGGGGGAATTTAAATAAGTTAATTTTTATATCTAAGTAGCTTCAAAGGTTTGTAGGAGCTGCGAGTGTAAGGCAGCCAAAATGCTGAATCCCATAAAACTAAGTTATGGCTGTCTCCACAGCTCTATGTTTTATATGCAACCTGAAACATTTTTCAAGTGAGGTGAGTTGCAACTAAAAAAAAACCAGCTGCAACGCAACTGAGCCAAACAGACTAAAATGCAGAGAATAAATCTCGTCTTACGAATAAATAGGACTGCCGCGCACTGAACTCATGCAGAACGTCATTCAGTCAAGCCCTGGCGATACTCATGGTGTTAGTTTTCGAAACCTACGGCAGTGCGCCCCGCTATCTTTTCGATTTTATTTCGTTGGTAAAGGAAAATTAGTGAGGGAGGCTCCAGTGGAAAAGTTGCGTCTGCGCATGTTGGGGGAATTGAAGTTAAGTGCCTGAGCAGATACTTTTCTGTTCCAAAGTGGACATAGCCCTTATCTTCCAAATGACTGTTTTATTGCTGCGCGGTGACTGTACTTGCGGACACAACGGAGCTTGAACGCGGACAAGCAACCGAGCTGCCTTTCTAGGATGCGTGTACGGCATGTTACTCGGAGTAGCAGAAGCTCTGCTCGTCTCTGTGCGCAATCACCTTCAAAAATAACATTTCTGCGTCGTCTACCCACATGGTGTAATATCGTCACAAAAAAGCCCGTCCTAACAGTTCGGTTCTGTCACACTTGTTACCCCACCAGCAGTGGCGGACTCTCTATTCGACTGCAGGGAACCACCAGCGCTCTTCGATTTACCATCTCAGACTCACCGCGGATAGTCGGCGGGTAGTCCGAGGCTTCCCCAAAGTCATAAAAAAATTTGAATGCCGCACTGCTTTTCAGCGAGTTCGCAACGGTAAATCGAAGAGCAGCACTGTCGTGTAGAGCCCCGACGTAGTGAAAACACCTAGTCGCAAAGCTGACAAACCTATAAAAACACGGCCTGTTTACGTAACACAGAAAAATGGTTAGTCCTGCATTGCTCTCGTGCAGCCCGCGCACCGCGGAGATACATTCATCCTATACTGTGCCCATAAATTCTTGTGCACGCCATACCCTGTTTTGCGTTGAAATGATCGCTGCAAAATTGTAATTCATGCCGCATACCTAGCTCCCATCGCTGTCTGTGACTCCGCGCTGCTTGCACAGCGGCACACAGCAGTGTACTAACATTTCGCCAGCAAAAAAATCTCACTGCGACAGTCGAAGCGTTGAAACGCGTACGTTCGCATGTGGGTCGCCCGCGCGTAGTGGTCAAGCCTCGCCAGCATCAAAATGGCGGATATGGTACCTGCTGCGTTCACTAGATGGCGCTAGTAATTTCGCATATTGCCTATTGGTGCAAGAAATAAGACATTGCCATCATGAAGCTCTAGCACGAGGGCATGATATTATATATCAATGGCTGCCTGGACATATCGGTATTACCAGAAATCAATTAGCCGATGATGCAGCCCGCTCAGCCCATGAAGGAACCCGTGTAGTCCCGATTCCTCTATCAAGGAATGATGCAGCAAGACAACTTTACCTGCTGGCTCGAGATCTCACACGCATGTTCTGGTCGTCTACCAGCTTCCAAAGGTGTCAATTTTATGAACTGGATCCTTCGCTCAAGCTAAAGCTACCATCACAACTTTCCCGCTCCGATGCGACACTGTTATGCTGCCTTTGGTTGGGTGTTGCATTTACAAAGGTGTACTCCTGTCGCATTGGTATGGCAGACACTCCTACATGCGACTACTGTGGAGCTGAAGGGACCATCGAACACGTCCTGTGCAGCTGCGCTTGCTACGACACACAGCAATGCCAGCTCCGGATGGTTTTGAATCAACTTCACCCCAGACCATTTTGTGTGCAGAAGATACTAGGACCTTGGGCATCTGCCTCAGTTGCGCAGAAAGCGACTAAAGCACTGCTACTTTACCTAGTCAACAAACCTGAGCGACCGCCTGTAGACTGTGTGTGCTCCCCGAGTGTGCTCGTGATTGTGTGTACCTTCTCATCTCTCTGCAACCTCTTTTCTTCCCTTTAACCCTTCACCAGTGTAGGGTAGCAAACCGGATGTGCGTCTGGTTAACCTCCCTGCCTTTCCTTGCATCTTTCTCTCTCTCTCTCTCTCTCTCTCTCTCTCAGAATTGTTTATTATCACCTGGGCATTTTTTTATTGCAGAGCACGTTGAAAGATTGCCATCACAACAATCCATATCAGGAGCCGAAGACACATCGACAGCATCAAGATTTCTCTGGTTCGTTAGATCATACTGAAAAAAGATTAAACTTTAAGAAAAGGAGTGCCTACGACACTTAGAAGTGCACTCCAAGCACCGCGTGTTTCTTCAATCTGTATTGACCTATAGCGTTGTTTACCCTTATTTCAAGAGAAGACATATTCTCTCGAAAATCAGAGGGCGTCTTTGTGAGAAATAGCTTCCTGTATCTGCTTCAGCTTCACTGATTGGGTAGCGCATGCTTTGGTTGCCTGCGTGCGAGCTCCGCCAAAGTTGACAGGTGGGCCTTTTACCCCTTGTCACTAGGCAAGTAAATGTCAATCAGAGCAAATGGAATTTGTTTGTAATGCCATTTGTTCACTGTCGCACGTGTAAAATAATGTCATTTGACGAAAATGACATTTTGGTAAAATAAGTTCCCGAAACACATTCGCATTCAATTTTGTACTGAATGAGTATAGTCTCGATGCCAGGGACTTTTAGGGCGATGACTGTCAACTTAGCTATACGTAATGTTTATCACTTATAAATATATTGTCCTTCACTAGATCAACTTACTGGCACGTGTTCAGTTTGATGACATAAAAGCACGCGCAAAAAAAGCTATTCTCTACTACAGCGGTTGCTTGCCGACCACTTGTGATTTTTGCTCTTTTGTCGTTGTTGCCTGTAACGCGGATGTTAATCGTTTGATTACAAGTGTTGTGGTTACCGAAGTGGTGACTACACGAAATCGCTGCCACCGTCTCATTTATACATTCGGGAAGTCAGTCGTGCGCCCCGCTCCAGCTGACTGTACTCACGCTCGATCACGCATAACGTCGGCCATGTTGGTTTTCGAGCGTGTCGCGCAGATGTGGCAAGTTGTGTGAAACAGTCGCCTTTATATTCTATGAGCACCTTTTTACCCATAAACTTTTTTTGTGATTACACGCGTGTTGCATGCAAGTTTCAGTATATTTTGATTTCTCCCAAAATCCATGACTCAGGATTGATAATGTCATGGTCATCATTTCAAAATGACATTTGTTTTCGTCGTATGACATCATGCAGGTAAAGTGACCTTAAGTTCGCCCAGCGTCATTCGTTGTAAAATGCACAAGGTTTGCTGTGTGACAGTTACAGTTGCAGTTACAGTTAGTTACAGTTATTACTTACAGTAAATGCGCTACCAATCGTCTAGCTATAATTTCAATTTCATACAACACACATTTAGGCTCTTCTAAAGAAGCATGGTCTTGGGCGAGTAAATTATTCTTACCACAGACTGCACAACTGTGAGCTCGCTTCAAGATTATGCGCGTTATGCAACGAACAATCTGCTAGAAGCATGTATATTGATTATTGAAATAAATCATCTATTTCTATCAGGGGAATCCAGCAAGATGGTAACACTTTTTTTAACGAAATAACAAACTCGGTTATTTATTTGGCCCTTGGGGGGCCCCCTAAAACCAGAAAGCCTGGTTCACTTGACCCTTTTGAGCCCTGGATAATCCACCCCTGATTAGAGTGCTACGTGGTGAGGCACCATGTTTTTCACACCAAAACTGAACTAAATATCGCTTTCCTGGAGTAACAAATCCTGGCAAGAAATTTCATTGCACGGGATTAAAGGAAAAATAACAGTAACAACAACAAAATGTTGTACCAATCACGCTGTTGTGTTTAAAGAAAAGTGTGCACAAACGCAATCTCGGTGCGAGCTGCCATGCTATAGCACGAAGTTATCACGTATAAAAAGGAGTTTCACCTTTCCATTGATAAGCACTGGGTGGTTGATCTCGCTGAATACCTTTTGCTTAGCCAAATGCTTCTGCGAATCAATGTGAACATCAACGAAACATTCGTCACATATATCAAACAGACGTACCTTTTTTCCTTCACTACCGGCTTCTCCACATTGATTGCAATAGGGAACAGAGCAGTGTTGTAGCATCTTGATCACCATGAATAAAATGAAGATTGGCGCGTGTTTAGTTGCCGCATTCATGACGGAGTACGCAAAAACACGGGCTCTGTGCAGCCGCACATGGTGTCGTCTGCTCCGCTTGATATAACCAAGATGGTGCCGGCAAACTAGATGGTACTGTGAAATCTATTGCTGCTTGTTAAGCGAGTAATGCACCGGAGCAGAACCGGGCTCTTTGAAGTCGACAACGGGGAGTAATTTATTTGCAAGCAATCATGCAACCTCCTCTCGAGCCAAGAAAGGAGTCTCAGTGGATCGGCGTCCTGGAGCCGTGGTTAGAGCCGCCTGGTTGCCAAGAAGAGAAGAGTGTGCAGGCACCCAAATATTTTTGCATTTTTTGGTATCAAAAGCAAACCAAGATCGCCTGCGGTACCAGCGATATTCGCCTTCAGATAAACGTTCAGATTGTAGAGTTTGATTAGCGAGATATTCATTGCCGATGTGATAGCCGATTTTTCCGCAGCTTCCCGTGGTCGGCTCTAATCACCGGAGTCGCCAGCCCTTCGACCACCGCTGTTACTCACGGTTGCAACTGCCATATCATCTGAGAGTGCATACTCCACTGCAAAGTTTCACTTGGCTGTGCCCTGTTCGTTTCTCTTGGATAATTGACATTGCCTGCTATATTTATGGTACAGGCCGATGATTTTTCTTTCCTAACTCACAATAAAGAATGCTTCTACTTAGGACAGCGTCAGGTGGTGTAAGAGTCTATTTTATTTACTTTCGAGTGTTCTGTTATTGTCGGGGTGCATGTTAAATGGGTAGTGGTGGTACGTGAAGATGTTTTCTTCTTTCGCATGGTATGTTTGCATATGCCAACCTGTCACACTGCCTTTCTTTCTATTGCTAACTGCTTGGTAATCCAGCGTCTACCATCTCCCTTCTCTTTCCAATCCCACCTGGCTCGACTGGATTGGCGCCTAAGACGCAGAAGTACAGCGTCGAATGGTCACGCAGATGATCGAAATGCTCAGCCTTTACTTTGCGGCTGAAAATAAAAGTCAACTACTACTACTACTACTACTACTACTACTACTACTACTACTACTACTACTACTACTACTACTACTACTACTAAGCACAATGTTATGTTGAGTAATTTATGCCGAGGTTAATGAGCGTTTGCCTTCCTGGAGGACTTTGAGAGATACTACGATCGCTATCTGATTAAAAGACATTACGATTGTAACGATAGTGAGGGAAACTAACAGCTGGCAGTCCACGTAAGCCAGATAGGTGGCAGATCGATAAAAAATGAAGATTTTGTTTCGCAAATGTTTCACAAATGCTTAGCCACCATATTTCATGTAATGCTCGCCAAATGGTCACGCACATATGAAAATGTATGTAGAGCAGCATAAAGGTTCACTCTATTCAATACCTATATACTCGGTCTGCACGGAGTGACTCTCTGTATTCTGGCAGTTGTTGTTCCTATTGTGTGCAACGGAACACGCGGTGTTTGCTATCTTACGAAGGGGTTGGCCGTGAACTCAGGTTTTTACAATAGGCTTGAATTTCGCCGCTTTGCATTAACAGTTGGAATCGTTTCAACGAAAAAAAAGAGAATAATTATTGCCTGACCAAAGGACACTCAGGTGCGTCACTTCAGTGTGAACAGATGAACGTTACAGTATATATTGAAGACCGCAAAACTGAATAAATAAAACATTCTTTTGTTTCTCTGCGTATATGCATAAAAACGAACACCAGAATATATTTTTACACACTTGGGAGTTTCTAAGAAACGTTCACTATGAACTACAAAACATACGGGATAGTGATCACACTATTTCTCCTAGTCACTTCCAGAAGCAGCGACGCAGGTAAATATTTTCTGGGTTTCGATCTATACATTTTGCCTGTGCTTTTACAATGTGTTTTGCTTTACCTCGCTTCAAAGTACCAAATGTAGACACTTACATATTCTCCGAAGCAGTT
The DNA here is from genome assembly GCF_043290135.1 of Rhipicephalus microplus. Classification (NCBI taxonomy): domain Eukaryota; kingdom Metazoa; phylum Arthropoda; class Arachnida; order Ixodida; family Ixodidae; genus Rhipicephalus; species Rhipicephalus microplus. The sequence goes on from NC_134702.1 coordinate 208,575,699, forward strand.
GGCCGCGAGGATTATCTACCATGAAAACCTTACTTTCGACATCTGAAGGTATTTTTGTTTATTACGACCCTGTTACTGTGAAACAAGTCACACTTCCGTCTGTCACGATTATCTCGAGAGCTTTCTTCCAGCAAATGCTCATCATCGGGGCCTCGGGGACCATGGCCGCATGCAGTGTTTGGCAGGCGCCTCGCACCCTCTTACTCATGACAGTGTCCCAAGCGGGATGTATCGACAGAGATTGCAAAATGTGCCAAGCTAGTATCTAATCAGCGGCGCAGATAACGGAAGCTTACGCTTGCGGCAGTTTTTTATTGAATGAGCTTTGTTTTACCGATTGCAATTTCTTCACTAAGCGTAAGCTTACTAAATAAATCAGCATGATTCCGTGAGCTTAGCCACACATGACCTATTCTCACAACCGACGACGACAAAGCGTTACTATGGCAGCGTGAAGAAACGGGAGAAGCATGCGTGACGCACACAGCCCTGTGCGTGTGCCATCGGGCGCGTTTCTTGTGTATTGTTTCTTGGTGCTTTTATGTAGTAATAAAAATAATGCAGACCAAGAATTCCCATTTGCAACGTTAATCTGAAACACTCGTTGTGGCAAAGCTGGCGTGGGTGAGATCGCGAAGCATGGCTAACGCAAAGGGCTGCTTCTCACCTTAGCGTGCATCCACAACTTATTGAGGCGCGTTTATGCTAGAAAGAGACGACACTGATATGACCCCGACGAATACACGTGGCAGACGCAAACCAGTGACCGACGAGCCGCCCACCGACGAAGTCACCAGACCCCATGGTCACACTAGGCTGACGACGACGCCTCGAAATACAGCATTTCATCGTATTGTAACAAGATGACAGACCGAAGACACCAGCGAAACGCATCCACAAACCTGCGTTGGCGTGTCTTCGGTAGATTTGTGGCTGAGTGAAAATTTGCCCCTTGTTTTCGCTTCAAACGACCAGGAAGCGGGCAATCTCGGGGGAGTTAACATTGCCCTCTCCGAGGCTTCTAGGCCATCTGAATAGACAGCTCGAGCACCCAACCAAAATCTTTTCTTCTCCACCCCATTTTTCGTCACCATAGATAATGGCGGGGGCTGCACCGCGTAGACAGAGAAGGACAATCGCAGAGCAGGGAGCATGGCTGAAATCAAAGTGCAGGTGTACAAAATTAATCGGTGTCGCTGCGTGTGCCTTCAATGCGACTACAGAATTGACCAATGAAAGACTGTGAGCATGACAAGGCGTGGGCGGGGTCTTCGAGATAACACCGGCGGACTGTTCGTGTCGGCGGGGTACATAGGCAGACGACCAGAGAAAAGACCCTCCTAAAGACAGCCCGCAGGCCAAAATTAGTGTCGTGTCTGTCTAGTATAAACGTGCCTTTAAGTGACCTCCAGCACTTGAGCGACATCAAACCAGTTTTGTGGCTTTACCTATTGTCTGATTTTTCCAATTCACTGGCTATACCAGGGTGGTCATGTATACTTAACTGGGGCCGTATTATTGAAATTCAGTCCCACAAGGACAGGATATTGAAGGTTGGGGTGGCGCTCAAAAGGGAGTGTGTGTACGGTAAGGGGGATCGAAGAAAATGTATGCTCACTCGGGCACGTCCAAGAAATTATTTTTCATATGTGATACGTGGGTCGCTTCTAATGGCGAATTGGCGTGTTGTTTCGATAAAAAAGTTATCTGAAGACAGCTTGAAGTGAATGCATGAGTTTTGAAAACGCCCGCATGTTTTGTTTAATGGTTACAATTGAATACATGGGGACCGCAAGGGATACCCCTCAAAAAATAATGCTTGAGACAACTCATTTCTGTGTAGGTCATGAACTTACTTATTAAAGGAAGGAAGGAACAAGACGGAAAGGAAAGGCAGCGATGTGAACTGGTCTAGAACGACCACTATGCTGCTGTAAACTGGGAACAGTGATGAGGGAGTTTGAAAGTTGGAGGGAGAGAGAGGGGAAAGCTCGTGCACTCCAAGTCGCACTTCACAGTCACCGTAACACTACTTGTCTATAACCACCGGTCCCAGTCTGTTGCCTTCGAAAAGCTGAGGACGGCTTTCGTCACTGTCACCCGTGATCAAAACTCTGGATGACATTCCAGATTGGTTTCTGCCGTCATCGGTCCACGATCTCCGCGAGCTATAGCACGACTTCAAGTGATTTTCTCTGCGCAGTGTAGCTAAGACGGTCGCGGAAGATGCGATGTGGTGTCTCCTCGCTACCATAGTTTTCACAGAAGGGGTTGTCTCTCACTTAATTACGAAACGAAAATGACTTCGCGAAAAACACTTTTGGTCATAAACGGCAAAGTACGGTGGCATCGATTCGGCGTAGTCGAGTAGACGTCTGTTGACGCAAGGTGTACAGGCTGTAGCAGAATTCATTGCGCCGTCTACTTGTATTCCAAGTAGAGAGAGTGATTTGCGGTGCGGACGCGTGAAGGTGCATAGCAGCGTCGTTCCCTGATAACAGTGTTGTCTCAAAGCTATTGCCTTGAAGCCACTGATCGAGCAGCATTGTCAGCGTGTTCAATACCTATCACACCGCAGTGACTTGGCAGTCACTGAAATGTGACGTGGTGACTTTTCTCAAACGCTGTATGGAGGAGATACCAAACCTCAAAGACGAGCTGTTTATATGGTTCTCGCCGCAGGGCTGATTGTAGAGATTGCAGGTCTGCAAGTGGGGACGGGACAATCACTGAAGACTGACCAACGCTGAGGCTGTTCGTGGTTGACTACGTGAAGTGCACCCCGAAGAGCAGCGAGGTTTGCAGCCGTCGATGAAGTTGGGTGGTGTGTCTTGATACTGCAGGTAATATCTTTTGCTGAGACGACCACTGCTCCAGACGTACACTGCAGATTTGTTGATCTGTCAGTTTAATTGTGTATTGGCGTACTTCTCATTGAAAAGCATCAGGAATAGCTGTTTCAGCACTGGTAATGAAAGATCAGATTTTTTTTCTGTTTCTGGGTACGATGAAGTGCACTTCAGGTCGAATGAAGCAGCATGGTGGTATTTCTGGTTCAGATGCGGTGATGTAGCCTGATGAAAGGGGGGTAACATAGATATCATTGCTCAATAGGACGCCTGTGGTCTCTCTGAAGACAGTGTTGCAAAGTGATGGGAATAGGTCCACGAAAAAGGCCTTAGATGGGCTCTTAAGGCTACCATCACAATGCCACTATGTACGTTTGGATTGGATGGTCCCGTGCATTGTGAATAATCGCTTCAGTCGGCGCGCATTTAGGCAAGCCAAGGCAGACTCTGAGAGCTTGAGTTGGTACAGCCTGCAGAGTGCGAACATTAGTCTTGCTAGGATTAGTCAGTACAGTCAGAATATGAAAAAAAACAAGACACAGTGGCTTGTACAGTTCCAGCATTCAATCTACTGACATGCCCCAGGTTTTGGCACACAGGAACTTGCACACCTGGGTGATTGCTGCCAGGCGCTGTTTCATGTAAGACACATGTGGGCTCCAACGAAGGCCCCTGTCTATGATTACAGCTAGAAATTTGTGGGTTCGCGCATAAAAATAGCCCGCCCTTCAATGAAAACGGCAGTGTCATTATTTTTGTGTAAATCCCACTAATGCACATTTACCGGACGTATTTTTAGGCCTCTTGTGAGGTAACTCGTTGTCAAACTTGCATCTTTTTGAAACCACATCTCGTATCTGAGGGCGTGTGACGGCTGATGTCCTGACAAACATGTGATCAGCGTATATGAATATCGCGATCGCACTTCTCAGGTATACGATAAGTTCAACGAGAGCGAGATTACGAGGAACGGTGCTTAGGACTCCCCCATGGGGAACGCCCTGGCTGGTATAGTGTCGTGTGGTTGGGCCATCGTACATTGAAGCTATGACCTGCACGTCAAGTAGCTGGTGATCCATGACAAAACTCGACCTCCAAGGTCAAACAGCTCTAGAGCATCAAAAAGGGCCTCGTGTAGCACGTTATAATATGCTCCTTTCACGTAAAAAACAAGGTGGCAGATAAAAGCTTGCGTGATTTCTGCTGTTGGACGTATGTAACGAGAAGATAACATTGTCGATGGATGGGTCCTACCACCGAAAGCCAGTCATGGAGTTTGGATAAATCTTGTAATGTTCAAAATACCACTGAAGGCGGCTGAGGATCATCCGTTCTATTATTTTTCCAAAGCAGCTGGCCAATGCCATAGGGTGGTATGAGGCAAGTTTGTGGGCACTTACCTGGCTTCAGAAGTGGCGCAGGATGACTTGACTTCCCTTTGTCTGGGACACTTCCTTCTTGCCAGGATGCGTTGAACACACGTAGAAGCTCTCCCCGTGCAGTCTCACCCAGATTGCACAGGGCTCGATAAAGTATACCATCTGGCCCTGGTGATGAAGAACGCCTGCATAGGGCTAATGCTGCATCAAGCCCTCCATCGTTAAAGCAAGGACCATGCAACCGTCACGGGAATTGATGGGCGTCACAGCCAGAGAATCTGAACGAACAACTTGGCCTGCTATTCTCCCGCAAAAGTATTTCGCGACACCGGTGTTTCACCACTTTTGAAAAAGCGCCATCACCTTGAATAGAAGACGCTGTTTAGGAATGCAGTGAAGCCCACGCACTGCTCTGCAGATGTGGGAGAGAGGCTTGCTGGGGTCTAATGTCTCACAAAACGTTCTCCAACGTTCAAAGGCCAACTAGTCCATGTGATGCTGAATCTTCTTCTGCATTCTTTCGGTTGTTCTGAAATCTTGGATCGATTTTGTGCGGTGATATCTGCGTTCCGCAAGGGGGCGAAGCGTTCTTAATCTTTCCAACTCAATATGAAAATCGTTGTGCCTCAATGTAATCGGGTAATCGGGATCGTGTGCGTGGAATCTTTCATTGTGCGCTTGATCACTTGTTCTAAGCCAGTACAGAGACCCGCTTGACCAGCTTATTCTATGTTAGAACACTTAATGAAAATAAAAACAAAAGTGCGCATCTTGTGCTGGTGGCACAAGGTTGAAACCACCAGCGGAGCTAGTGTTCGACCGAGCTAAGTTTCGCTAATAATTCCAAGCTTTCGCCAGGGATTTTAAGTTTTACCTAGTAATAATAAGTGTGAAATGACTTGCCTAGAGAAGTCACGTGGCTGCGTGTTATGCAGTTTATGTTGGAACATATTACGTGACTAGTTATCGTGAGGTGTTGCCTGATTTTCGTCACTTGCCTAAACTTTCGAGTGGTTTTTAGCGACGTGAGTAAATGTTACGTGGTTTTTAGTCATGATTTTAAGTCGCGTGACTATTTGTCTTGTGCTTTAACCTTGTTTTCGGTCATGTGATTCTTAGTAATGGGACTATATGTAACGTGATTTTGCGTAATTTTTGTCCTACGACTAGTTCAAGGATGTTACATCATTACAAGATCTAGTTTATGTGCTTGAAAGATATTAGTTCTATAAGTCAGCAGCTTCACAGCTCACCCATATTGCCACAGCAATTGACAGGATGACCGTAAATTGAATTTCATTGAAGTTTACCTGTATGAGGTGTAACAGTACGAAAACCGTAGCATGTTTATGAGCGTCTGGCTCTATAGCATTCAGATATTATGAATGAAGTCTAAAATAAAAATAACAGGAAAGTGAACATCGTCGCATACGTAGGTCCAGCAGAATCTCAAGTTAGTTTGCATGACAAGAAATTAGGATATTTATAATATCTAGGCACCATTCTAACAGCAAATCACCTTCGCAAAGAAAACGTTAAAATGGTAATAAACGTTTTCGCTTTAACCTTCAAACACCCAGATAAAATTTGTTTCTCATTCCACAGGCTTTGGCCGCAAGAAAGACTTTCTTACAAAGATCTTGAGATATTACATCAGGAACAACCAGGGGGATCCACTTGCTCTTGGAAAGGAAGACATTACATTTAGACCATTCGACCCACTTCATCTAATCAGTGGTTTCCTGACTGGTCTGAAAGGCATCGCTATCAAGAACCTAAATGTTGCGTGGGCTGGTTTGCTCAACGTGAACGTTGAGTTTGAAACGCCCCCCATGAAAGCACTGTACTCGGGTTACATAACTGTTGCTTCTGTCAACGTAACGGTTGTGTTCAATTTAACTGCTACTACGGATGAAAAGTCAACAGTGTCCCTTCAGCTTAACGAGTAAGTACATCTACGTAACCTGTACAGTACTTTCCCATGCACTATGGTGACTCATTTAGACCTCAAAAAATGTAGTGCTGTTCATCTCCTGCGCAGTGGTTTCAAATGATCTTGTAGAAAGTCCTTTGCCCTACAAATTGTCCTCGTTTAACAAATTTTTAACGCCACAGAATTAAACAGCTCGTTTCACAGAAAGAGTAGTTTTCAGCAGTATTGTAGTTGGAATTCTAGAATAGTTTGGAATAGGCAAATGTTACATTCGCAGATGTTTGTTTCTAGCGGCATGGTTAAAGCGTTTATTGGGAAGCACAAACAACGTTTGAGAGACGATGCGAGTGGGGCTTGATTACGTTATCGAGTTCTGTTCTTGAAGAGGAAGCTCAGCGTGGTCGAGCTTTTCCAGTATTCTGCTTAGAACTAAGGTAGAGAGATGGGCGCATTGGAAATGATGCATGTTGTAAAAATAGTACTTATACAGCGCTCTGAGTACCATTTTTTTTCATAAGGAGCGGTGGGTAAAAACGTGTGCATGATTAGAGGACTATAGATTGTTGTTCACTATATAGTGTTCTTTACCGTACACTTTAATCAGACTTCGCACGTGTTGTGGGACTTCAACGTCATTTACAGGTGTGCGTATAGGGTTCTCCATTAGGGTGAGCCAGATTTAGTGCCTCGCCTTCCCTTTCTAGTTGGTCAAGTCCGAAAAACAAACAAACAAGCTTGTCTTCAACAACGTGCTTCTCAAAAACCCCTGCCAGTGGTACAAGTGGGAAGTAAAAGGTGCTTTAATTGCAACATATTCGGAGTCAGTCGCAAGTGCCAAAAATAACCGTAGCCGTAACCAAACAAAATAAAAATTACGTTAAAGGTTTGACTGAGGCAACCCATAAGGTATCTGGCTCCCCTTTTGAATGATTTGGGGGCTACCACCCCCCTCTTCCTTTTCCACCTCTATTCAATGTCTAACAAAGAATGTCTTTGCGAATGAGCGCTTTACAACTCAGCTGTTCGGCACCCCTTTCCTACGATAAGTAGCGTTGGTGCAGTGCCTTCTCTATAACTTTCAGTGCCTGCCGGAAGGGGAGGAGAACAATAGGCGGCGGCCATCGAAGCGAGTGCAGCTGCTCACCACCAGGCGCCGCCACGTAAACATGGGTCTCTCGTGTTGCCGGTCACAGCTCGCGCGCTCGCGCATCACCTGCGCAGATGCGGTTGCTAGTCTCGTTTCTCAGATTCTGGTTGCCTGGGTGCTCATAACGACCGGTAAAGCCACAAAAAGGCTACCTCGACTGGTAAGCTCTCGAACTTGCTCGCGACAGCGTCTCAATCAACCAGACAAGGACAAGACTTGGCAAAACCAGGGGTTGCTATAGCGTCTCACAACGAAACAAGTTTATTCCAGATATCTCGTGAAATCGCAGGGAACCAAAAAAGAAGTGCGTTCTTCGGCCTGGGGTGCACCCTACAGTTCCCCAGTAGTAATCAGACCACAAGAAAAAAAAATAACAGTATTTACTTTACAGCCTTACATATGTTGGCCTACAAATCGAGCGTTTGGTGACAAAAGAACAGAGTATAAACTAGAGAAGGAACAGTATTTGTCACACTCCTACGTACACCGGCCAAAAAATTAGGTTTTTTTGTTAAGCCAGTTTGACATACTGGCCTACAAAAAAATAGGAACAGAAAAATTTCATGACAAAAGATCACAAAATGCACAAGGTAACACCATTTTTTTTCATAGTGTTGGAAGACTGAAGCATTTGGTGAAAAAAATCTAACTGCACAAGAAAGCCAGTTTGACACACTGACCTATATAAAAAAAGAACTTGGTGACAAAGGATTATCAATTGCACAAGGAAACGCCATTTTTCTTGTTACGTAAGTTGGTCTCACATTAAAGCATTTGGTGGCAAAAAATCAAATTGTGCAAGGAAGCCAGTCTTACATAATGGCCTAAAAAGAAAAACAACAACTTGGTGACAAGAGATCATAAATTGCACACAAAAACAATGTTCTCCCAGTCTTGCATACTGGCCTATGAAAAAAAAACTTGGTTATACAAGATCATAAATTGCGTTGGGAAAGCAAATTTTTTTCACAGTGTTATGTAAGTTCGTCGAACATTACAACATCTGGCGACAAAAATAAAACCTTAAGGGAACAACACTGCCCAGTTATACATACACTGGCTTGGAATTCAAACATTTGCTGACAAAAGAAAGTTATATATTGCTTGAGCAAACAACCTATCTCAAAGCCTTGCATACTTACTCGAAAGTGGCTTCCTTGCAAAATATTTACAGGCATCCTGCTTGTCAGTCACACTGAATGCATAATTCAAAAGAAGTGGCCTGAGGAAGTGAACTTATATAAGGTTCATGAGTCATGCCCTGTGGTCACAGCTTCCGTCACTCTGGCCTTTGAGGAACCTCGATGCACATAGGGCTGGAACGGTACACTTTGTCAAGCTACTGAGTGGCTTTTGCAAAGTAGGATTGTCTCTAAGCGCACTGTCTCCAAATGCTTGCAAAGTGTCCAAAATAAAAAGAAGCTGGTCTGATGGATACAGCAAACCACACCAGTCCTGGTTGCGTGTCAGCTGTAGGAGTGGCTGGTTGGTTACTGACTTCGTACACAGAGAGACACAGTTTTCGCATTTCATTTTTTCGCTGACTACACGGGCAATGTATCCCCTACATACACAGTGGCCGATATTTCAAGACTTGGGAGGTACTGAGGCAACACCGAGGTGGTTAGCCTTTGCAGCACCACAACTGCCTTATTCAGTGAAGGCGGTGTCTGGACGTCTGTGTTCGCAGATGAGGAAACCAGCGCAGATGAAGTACAGACGGGCTGTGAACTTGAAGCACTGCCAGGTAGGGGGCGCAGATGTCGCGCTCTCAGTATGAGCGATATTTGATGTTACATTGGCTGCTGCAATTCCAGTCTTCAGGATATTTTCTAAACCCGAAAGTGCTGCGCGAACATCTAACATGTCATTTGTGCCCGATGACATTCGCAAGGTTTCAAACAATGACTCTATTGGGTCGCTATTGAACCTGCGGGTAAGAACAAAAAAGAAGTTTTCCTCTGTGAGCAAGTATCCTGTACATGCCACAGTAGAGTAGCTGGTGACAAGAACGGCCTCATATGTTTTCTTCGTGAGAAATTTCTGTGGATGGTTGCACCTTTTCTTTAGCCCGTCCAAGTACATTGGAAAGGTGACATCAAGCCACTCTAGTCGGGAATCTTGAATGTCATCATAGGATCGAGCGTCAGCGAAATTTTGAACCAAGTGTTGCATGGTACTACTCGTGTCGTGGAGTACAAAACAACGGTAAAAGTTCCTCATAAAGGTTATAGTTGGGCCTGCATAAGCAAATGATTTTGAGCATGTATGCCCAGCTTGCCCTTTCATATGCTCTAAAGCGGCAGTCACACATGGCGACAGAAGCTGAACAGCTCTGCCAACATTCATCTTTTCTATATTATTAGAGAATATATGGGTGAGATACCTTTCAGGTTTTACAGTTAAACCTTTCTGCAGCCTGTACAAATCCTTGATGTAAGATGAAGAAATCTCACTCTCTGGACCAACATCATGTGACAACAGCTGCGACTGGACACTCTTTAACACATGACACGGGTCTAAACTCATGAACAGCTGCCTATCAGGATCACATGGGTGCTCAGTCTTGTAGGTGACCAAACCATTTCCAAGAAGCTTCACGGCATTCACGTTGACCTTGTGATTATCGGTCACCAGCCACACAATTTTAAACCCACAAGCTTCCACTTTCTTCATAACAAAGATAATCATCTTGTAAAGTTCATATCCAGTGAGTCCCTTCGTGAAGTAATACGCCACTGGAATCCGGAATGGCGTAGTTAATCCGCTGATTACAAAACAAAGAAGAGAATTGGCTACAACAGGACTGGTGTCCTTTTGTCCCAGTTCAGTGTCCACTTGTCCGAGGAAGCAATCCCTTTGCTTGTGATACTGCAACTTTTCTTTTATCTGCATTTCATCGACAAGTAATGAGCAAACCCTTGACTGTGGCATTTCCGAATCCCTGGCTTCTGCAGCTAGCCTTGTTTCCACCAATTCGCTGAAGCCCGTCTCACCACTGGTGGTTCCTATGTAATTAGAGTAATTAGACAGTGTTGTTCTACTTGGAAGTTTTAAAAGGGCCTCACCTCGCATGCGCTCATAGGCTTTAGTAGACAAATGTCGAAGGACCACACACCTACGACTTGTCTCTTCCGACCATGTTGGCCTTTTCCTCCTAAAGTTGGTAACTTGATCAAGAAGAAAGAGTGCTGCTGGCTGTTGTTCCACGGCTCTTTCTTTGATATAGGAGATATTGGCTACCTTGGAATCTTGCTGTAGTTTCTCAAGCTCCAATTTGTATTTGTCAACTGTCCTTTGCAGTCTTGACACTTGGTTCCTGAGGTCGCTTTCTTTTCTTTTTCCATTTGGCTTTCTCCGTGGCCAGCAAGCTCGCCACCGCTTGTCTACTGTCCACCTGAACACCTCGGTCACATGCTGGAGGAGTCTCGGGCGGAAAGTTACTGCGTTGGTTAGTATCGATGAAAGCATCGGTGATATCCATGGGCTATGGTTCTTCAAGTTCGTGGTTTTGTGGTGTCGGTACTGCAGGTGGCAACACCAAAGATGCAGCGGCACTCGTCGCATGATCAATTATATGTTTTAAAGAAACACAAGCTCGCTTTACGATGCTTGCTCTGCTTCGCTCGGCGCTTGATTTTGGTTGCAAGTGCGCAGGGTAATCTTCAAAAACTGAAGGAATAACACCCTTTTTTTTCAAAAACCGTCATCGTTTTCCTTCCACCAAGTCCACGGCGCGAAAAACGGCTGCATACATTCGTGTAGCAGGACGTTGAATTTGGCGACCAGTTGTCACGTCGAATGACGGCCAGCCACTTTTCTCGTACGTCGGCGGCAGAAAGAATCTCGTGAAAAGACAGTCCCCGCGTTTTCTTTTTCTCGTCAGACTTATACAGCGGTACGCAGCAGTACGACATCTTCAGTCGCGCTACACGCGTGGCCGAAGCACAGGATTAAAAAAAAAGAAAAAAAACGTGAATCAATATACGACAGCATGCAACTTGAAGAACGCAACACTACGTGCAGCACAGCGAAGGGAGTACCGCCCACGACCTCCTCGGTGCCACCAAACCAGCGAGCCAACCATGTTTACACAGCGCCACTACCCATTAGCGGCGAGCGATGGAAACACTAGCGCCGACGGCCGTGAGAGGGCCTTCTTTCAAGCACTGAAATTTATAGAGAAGGCACTGTTCGGTGTTATCTCCAGTACGAATGAGGGCGAAAGGGAGCGAGCGTGGAGTCTGTCGGTCTCACGAGCTACTGTCCTCTAACCTCGTTTTCTTTCACCGTCACGGGCGCTGGCCCTTCGCTCGGAGCTCATGCGCATGCAGAAATGACACGTGCTTTTCGGCTGTTCTCACTTGTTGCAACGGCCCAGTCGGAGTGTCGCTTGTGTAGAGGGTGCCATGCGCTCCATATATGGTGTGGTCGAATAAAGCTAGGAAGATACGTTCGGTCAACCGGTCTCGGACTCACTGTTGCAGGCGCGCCTAGCGTAGGTCTGCATGTTGCGTCGTACATGGCAGCACATCGTACAGCTTGGTTCACTACAGCTGCAACGGACATAGAACTGAAGCGTTGGCAGTTTCTGTCGCAATATGTTGTGAATGCCACAATGATACAAGTGCAGATAGCCAGAACACAGTTGGCATTGCCCCAACACTAAAACGTGCATTCGTGCAGCTCCTAGGTGTTAGTTCGTGCGTTGAGTGTCATTGGTGTCGTTGTATGTGGCGGAACAAAGGAGGACTAAAGAGAGCGGACGCGGACTGTAGCGGTGATAGCAATAAAAGCACGAGGACGATGGAGCGACAGCGGTGAGATGACAAGTTCCGTGGTGTCCACCCATGGCGCCTAAGTAGTGCTCACCACATAGGCATATGTTTCTGCACCACAAAGCCTTTTGGAGCACCGTTGGGTGGTCACCGATGGCGTCAACAATAACGTATGTGGCGAGGGCGTTCACTAAGGCTTTCACTCCAGCAATTTTTTTATAACCTTTTTGGTGTGGCCACATGCAGCCTCCTAAATTTCCCTTGCCTGCCGGATGATCGGCGGTCATCTGGGAAGCGGCCGTCGTCAGAACTGCCGTAGTGGTGCCACCTAAGTAGGGTTGTCTTACAATACGTTTTTACGTTTTTGGAGCTTATATGCGACAAAATTAACGTAAGAAGGTTTAAAAACGCACAAACGTAGTTTTAATTAACCCTACGTAAGTGACGCCGCCATAGATCACAGGCGTTTCGCACTTATTCAGCAGGCGACCCCTTCAATACCCCTACAATACCTTATAGCCTCTAAAATTAGCAAACGCTAAAGTTGCTGATCTCAAAGGCCGAGTACAAAGACACTAACTAACCTTACGTAGGTGGCGCTGCCATAGATGACAGGCATTTCGCGCTCAATCGGCAGGCAAAAAAATATAGGAGGCTATGGTGTGGCGAAAGACGACCATCTTGAGAGCGTGCACGCGCCCGACGCACGGCCCTTGCGTCATCTCGCTACTGATGACGAAACGTGCTGAGGTATGGATCTGAGGACCGCCAAAGGTACATGGTGTATATAAATGGCTTGCTGTTAACATGCTGGGCAACGTACGTGTTGGGACTTACTGGTTTGCGTCGCGCGCTGCAGAGCGCGAGATCGCTGGTTCGACGCATCGCTACGAAACCTTTTCTTCTAGTTTTTATTCGCAGTCTCTTAGTGTACATTTCACAACGTCATATCTGCGACAAAAGTACGTCAGCCGAACTGTGGTGAACATCGGCATAAAACACGGTGTCATCCATTGACAGATTTGGAGCACTTCCGGTAATACTTTATTTTGCTGCATACGGAGCAAGTCTGTTCCATTGGCAGATTCAGAGTGTATTTATATGTTCCATTCACAGATCTGTAGCAGCTTTGTCGCGAGATCCATTCCACGGAGCAACTTTTCAATGCGAAACATTTCTTAGCGAACTTCGGTGACTTTGAGCATGTCTGTCTGTCTGTCTGTCTGTCTGTCTGTCTGTCTGTCTGTCTGTCTGTCTGTCTGTCTGTCTGTCTGTCTGTCTGTCTGTCTGTCTGTCTGTCTGTCTGTCTGTCTGTCTGTCTATCTATCTATCTATCTATCTATCTATCTATCTATCTATCTATCTATCTATCTATCTATCTATCTATCTATCTATCTATCTATCTATCTATCTATCTATCTATCTATCTATCTATCTATCTATCTATCTATCTATCTATCTATCTATCTATCTATCTATCTATCTATCTATCTATCTATCTATCTATCTATCTATCTATCTATCTATCTATCTATCTATCTATCTATCTGTCTGTCTGTCTGTCTGTCTGTCTGTCTGTCTGTCTGTCTGTCTGTCTGTCTGTCTGTCTGTCTGTCTGTCTGTCTGTCTGTCTATCTATCCGCCTACAACATTTATATTTAGCTCTCCTGGCCATTTCTATTATGGTATCGATACTAAAATTGATATGGCATAATGTCACTGTCTGACGGCCATTACTTAGTAATCATAGCAAGAAAATTATGGCATGTATGTCATGAATGTCATGATTTACCCCCGCAGAGCGCCTGCGCAAATAGGCGTTTGGTGTGTAGCGACATCGCGGACTCGAGCTAATGGGGGAGTTTTGGCTCCCTCCCACGCCTAGCCGTGCGTGGCTGAGCCGTGTCCAGGAAAAAGGGGATCATGGGGGTTGGACCTTTAAGGCCCCCCGTAAGAGGCAACACACCCCTTTGGCCCCGGCTTCACGTAGACGGCACCCCTGGGCTGATCCACTCAGTGGAAATCGGCAGTCACCTTTTTCTATCTCTCTCCCCTACAACTTCGTCTTTATCTCTCACTTTTAGTCTGTCCTATCTACATCTCTCTTCTGTTTACTTCCAATTTTCCTGGTAGCAAGGGTTGCTCGCCTTGTGTAGTTACTCAACCTTGAGTAGTTATGTTTGGTTATAGTGGCAATGTACGGCTGGCGTCCGCAGCCTTATGCTATTAAGTGCTTCAGCGTCCCCTGGTTAGACTCCATGGTAGGTGGTCGCCATTGCTGCCGAAAAAAAGTACACTACTATGGGAACACTTGCAGTTCCCCGTCTCCTAGATCGTCTTCCGCTTAAGAGGAGACGCACCGATGAAATATCAGTTTTCAGCCAACCCAGACAATGCTTTCCAAAATTTCATGTTGTGCACAGCGAAAATCCAACAAAACAAGGCAGAGCCATATCTCCATTTCTTGTTGCCAAATCTCTGACTGAGGTCTTTGGCCCAGAATACAAGGTTACAAAAATGGCTAGCGGAGACCTTCTCCTTGAGCTGCCTGAAAAACATCACTATGAAAAACTTGGCAGCCTTGTAGCATTTGTCGATATCCAAGTATCTGTTTCAACCTCATAGATCAATGAACATCTCACACGGAGTTGTTTCAGAAGCAGACCTTCTTGAAATGTCTGAACAGAAACTGCTTGAAGGGTGGAAAGAGCAAAATGTCACCGATGTGAAACAAATCATCATCAGACGCGACAACAAAGAAATACCTACCAAACATTTATTACTCACTTTCGCATCTAGCACATTGCCTTCATCTACAGGCACAAGCTACAACAAACTCTCTGTCCATCCCTACATTCCTAATCCAAGACGGTGTTATAACTGTCAACGATTTGGTCATGGCTCGCAGAACTGCCGGGGTTAGGAAACTTGTGCAAGATGTGGTAGCCACGGCCACCCATCTGATAACTATGTTACTACGCCTCACTGCGTGAATTGTGACGGGGAACACGCCGCGTTTTCGCGTTGGTGTCCTAACTGGAAGAAAGAAAAAGAAATAATCACTCTTAAAGTTAAGGAAAATATATCATTCAAGGAAGCCCGGAAGAGTGTCTCTTCTTTCTACAACACATCTTATGCTGATGCGGCCCGTTGGGGGGCAGCGTCTCAGCAGCTATCGCCACCTGCACAGCCCGCAAATAGCGAGCTGTCGCTCGGGGCAACTGCTCCCGGGGTAGCAGTAGTTCAGTCTGCTGCACCCAACCAGCACCAAAGTCTGTTTACCCTAGGGTTGCTGGCTAAAAGCCAGCTATCGATGGCAGCCTGCGCTATGCACAGTGAAAGTGCAGGGTTGTCCAAAGTCCCGGTGGGGGCTGCAGTCCAGACTGCCCCAGCCATTCCAGCCCCTGCTAGTGCTGGAAACAGCCGGCAGAGCCTGGACTCTAAGATATCGCCATCGGCCCCGGAGTTGGAGGGTGAAAAAGTCTGGTCTTCAGAGGCAAGATTTTCACAGACATTGTCTCGCTCGCAAGAGCGCGTGTCCGGCACCTTAGAAGAGGCAATGGACACTTCAGTTATCTCGACAGCGCATCGAGCGCCTAGGGAGCGGCGAGGTCTTGTTGACCACTCCAAAAAGGACAAGTTGCGCGTTACGGGGCCCGGAAAGAGCTCTAAGTGAATGCCTTTCTTTCGCACACACAGCACTAGTCTGTTTTCAATATGAGTACTAAAATTATGCAATGAAACCTCAGGGGCCTTTTTAGGAACCTTGATGACGTCCAAGAACTTCATCACAATCACACACCAAAAGTGCTGTGTGTACAGGAAACGCACTTAAAACCAACAAACACTTTCTCCGACAATATGTCATCTTCCGCAAAGACCGCCACGATGCTCTCGCATCCTCTGGCGGCGTTGCTATCATAATAGAAAAAACCGTACCTTGTCAGGCTCTGCAGCTGCAAATGCCCGTGGAGGCAGTGGCTGACCGAGTCGTCCTCTTCAACAAGCTCATAACCATCTGTTCACTTTACATCTCACCCCACTACCAGCTAAACAAGCATGAATTTGAGTCATTTATTGATGAGTTGCCAGAGCCATACCTTGTCCTTGGCGATTTAAATGCACACAGCGGCCTGTGGGAAGATCCTCGATCTGATGCCCGAGGCCGTATAATTGAGAAGTTCCTGATGTCTGCTGGTGCATGTCTGCTCAATAAGAAGGGGCCAGCATTTTTTAACCTTGCTAACAGAAGTTATTCCTCAATAGATCTCAACATTGCTTCACCCACCCTTTTACCCGATTTTAACCGGGA
Source organism: Rhipicephalus microplus (assembly GCF_043290135.1). NCBI lineage: Eukaryota > Metazoa > Arthropoda > Arachnida > Ixodida > Ixodidae > Rhipicephalus > Rhipicephalus microplus. The sequence goes on from NC_134702.1 coordinate 208,592,097, forward strand.
CGTTCTAAAAGACCGCTATGGTAGCGATCACTTCCCCATACTCCTAAGTACACGAATAGAAAACAAGTCTCCACCGTTCGCTCCCAAGTGGAAAATTGAAAACTAGTATCTCGTGGGATAAGATGTCTTTTTTAGAAATTAATGCTGCCGTACAGTTTTTTACCGCTTTTATAATTGACGCTGCTTCAAAATGTATTCCTTAGTCAAGTGGTACTGCTGCCAAACGTCGTGTGCCGTGGTGGATTGAAGTTTGTCGGAAAGCTCGGAAAAAGCAAAACAAAGCGTGGGGACCACTGCGCGACTCCCCCACTGCTGAGAATCTTATTAACTTTCAACAGATTAAGTTCCAAGGACGACGAATACGCCGACAGGCGAGAAGGAACAGCTGGCGAAATATTTTATCGGGCATTAATTCTAATACAGATGAGGCTAAGGCCTGGAACAAGGCAAATAGGATACGAGGCCAAACAACACACTCTCTTCCTTTAGCAAACACTGATGCCAACAGCCTTGAAGGTCAAGCAAACTTTCTGGGTGCATATTTTCAACGTGTTTACAGCTCTGTGCACTATTCCAACGCGTTTAAACGCCACAAAGCAACTTTAGATAGCAAGAAATCAGATAGAAAATGCAGAAAAAATGAGGCATTCAACCATTCATTCAACATGGCTGAGCTGCAAAGAGCACTATACTGCTGCAATGAATCTGCACCAGGTATTGAGCGTGTTATGTACCAAATGCCGAATAACTTGCCACATGACACACAGAATACCCTCCTCCACCTCTACAACGCTGTATGGATTTCCGCCGAGATTCCGGGTGCATGAAAAGAGGCGATTATAATCCCTATCTTGAAACCCGGAAAGGATCCATCCAGTGTGTCTAGTTATAGACCCATCGCACTAACAAGTTGCCTATATGTAAAGTCTTCGAAAAAATGATAAAATGTCGTTTATTACATTTACTCGAAAAAAAAACAATTTACTAGACCCGAGCCAGTGTGGATTTCGAAAAGGCCGATCCACAACTAACCATCTAATCCGCATAGAATTGCAGATTCACGAGGCATTTGTCCACAGACAATTTTTCCTCTCGGTATTCTTATATACGGAAAAGCTTATGACACCACGTGGCGGTTCGGAATACTTAGAAACTTGTCGCACTTAGGCATACGAGGTCGGATGTTAAATGTAATAGAAAGCTACCTGACTAACCGCAAGTTCCGGGTTCGGGTTGGAAATGCCCTGTCAGGATTATTCAGGAAAATGGGGTACCACAAGGTAGCGTACTTAGCTGCACGCTTTTCATCATTAAAATGAACTCGCTGCACCTTTGCATGCCACTAAATATGTTCTATTGCACATATGTGGATGACATTCCGATAGGATTTAAATCTTGCAATTTAGCAATTTGTGAGCGGCAGGTCCAGCTTGGATTGAACAAGGTGGCCAAATGGGCAGATAGTAACAGGTTCAGGATAAACCCACAAAAGAGCACCCGTGTTCTTTTTTCAAGGAATAGAGGCCTCCACCTAAACCCTGAAATTGAGCTTCTTCGGCAGCAAATACCTGTAAGGCTGAGCATAAACTTCTAGGCTTAATCTTGGACTCGAAGCTCACATTCATAACGCATATCAAGTCCATAAAAAACAAGTGCCTGAAAACAATGAACATCCTCAAAGTGCTGTCACGCACAATATGGGGAAGTGACAGGAAGTGCCTGATGAATATATATATAAGCCTTATACGCACACGTATAGACTACGGAGGTATAGTCTACCAGTCTGCTACACCGAGTGCATTGAAGATTCTGGATCCGGTGCATAATCTTGGCATATGCCTTTCTACGGGTGCTTTTCGCATCAGCCCTGTAGAAAGTCTCTATGTAGAGTCCAATGAGTGGTCGCTCCACCTGCAGAAGTTCTATATGTCCTTTTGGTATTATTTGAAAGTACACTCGGATAAGAAACAGCCCACACACTGCATAATAAATGATTTGTCCAGTTCTGTTCTTTTTGACAACCGTCCCTCGGTGAGACGACCCTTCTCACTTCGCATGAGGAGTCTAATTGAAGAAACCGGGGTACGGCTTTTAGAAAACTGTCTGATGGCTCCCGCAACATATCCGCCACCGTGGCAGTGGCAGCTCATTGACTGTGATTTATCATTTGTTGAAATAACCAAACACGCTCCTGTTGCACATATACGTGCACACTTTCTAGAATCGCAGCTGAAATACTTTTGTCCTGAATATTTTAGAGATGCTTCAAAGTCTTGTACTGGTGTGTCCTATGCTGCCGTTGGTCCATCTTTTTATGATTCTGGTGTTCTGTACCCTAATTCAAGCATCTTTACTGCAGAAGCTTATGCGATGCTGATGGCTGTTAAGCACATTCAGGACTCAAAATTACAATGCGCAGTTATATACACGGATTCCTTGAGCATCATAAAAACGTTTAAATCTCTGCAAAAACATAAAAACCATGTCCTTGTGTTACTTTACAGTCTTTTGTGCACGATTCACACACTCAAACAACATGTAGTAGTGCGCTTGGTGCCAGGACACCGTGAGATCGAGGGAATTGTCTTGACGGATAAACTTGCTGTATCTGCCAAAACCAACGCTGCTACCAATACATCCATAGCTGTCCCTGTGCTTGACCTGAAGCCCTTCCTTCGACGGGAGCTCAGGGCGTGTTGGCAGCGGCTACGGGATAGACAAACACAAAAGAAACTACATGCAATAAAACCAAGACTTGGAAATTGGCCACCGGTATCCAGATCACGCCGCACACAAGTAACACTCACCAGATTACAAATAGGACACACACACTGCACACATGCATATTTGTTATCTGGCGGTGAGCAACCAATCTGTGACAGATGTGGGGAACCGCTTACGGTTTTTCATATACTTTTCTCTCTGAGAAAAGAGCACTTTTTAATACCCTACCGACAACAACTTCCATTACAACCAGTCATGTTCATCGGTAGAGATCCTCTTTTTAAGCTTCAATCGTTCTTCATGTTTTTAAAAGATACAGATGGTTTTCACTCCATATTTCGAGGTGATCTGTAGCACGACTTCGGTACAGAGGTCGAGGCTGCGGTGGTTACAATAAAGACAGCATCTGCTTCGCTGCCCTTGAGTTCAAAGGCATGCATTGACGAGGCATTCGTGCTAATCTCATCTCCTCGATTCAATTTTATTACCACGAACATGTCTCTCACTTCCGCTACACATATTTCGCGTCACTTCCATCATTTTAAATACTTTTTTTGTTTTAACCCACTTGTGTGCTCGGAATTTTAGGCCTCTTTACTGCCACGAAACAGTACTATAGTTCACATCCTGTACAAATTGTATCAAATCATGCACCATTGCCATTTTATTAGCATTTTCCATGGCGCTCTTTGGCCAAGCATGGCCCTTGCGCCATTAAAACAAAAATGTCACGATTTACATTTATTGGCCTCTCTGCTCTTGCAGTGGTTTCGTTCACATGACATTGCGAAACTGGTATGGTATGACATGACAGCACGGAGATTATAGGTAACAGACAATAACGTGGAAATCATGACATGCATGTCATGTTAGTAATTACTACATGCCACGCTTATGATGCACTCGCGGCCGTTTTACTAGCTTCACATATATCAAATTTGGTATTACGTGACGCGAATGGACGACGACACGTTCAAACATGACAAGCATGAAATTTGTGCCCATTCAAGCATGCCCATTCAAGCAAGAAGAGTGACGCGCGTATCACGTTCCATTCGGACCCTGCCATTTGCTCCCGAGGGAGGGCATGTGTTACATTGGGAAATTGCCATCTGTTGCCCTCCACTCCGGCGAGAGTCCGTCAGCCACTCCGAATCTGCCAATTGATGAGAGCAACACTTTCGTGTTTAAAGAAATCACAAAATCAACTTCTCAAGCAACCGTCTTATGATGTATCGGAAGCTCAGACGTGTTCAAAGCAATATTACAAGAAATGATGGCATCGTACGTGCTTCTCGTCTGAACATAGCAAAGGTCGATACTGTCACACGGCCCATGCAACGTTCGTGCTGGTTAGAAATGCTCCCGTAGCAATTCGTGAGCCAGGAGGGCTCATAACAGCAAACATAAACATATATATAGCGTGAGCAAAAAGAAAGGAAAACAAAAGATAGAGCACTGCACGAGGATCTTGTCTGCTTTCACTGGAATAAACGGCAGCGTTGGGACGCACTGCTCTGAGTTCTTCCGTAATATTGCCCTTGAGGTCACGTTAGAATTCGGACAATGTTTCGAATTTTCGCAACAAAGTTTCAGATTAAGCGTAAGAAGCCGCGAAAAGAAATGTTTTGTGTTGCAGAAGAGTGGTACGGTACCAGATATCACATATATGAAGTCCGCAATGAATTCGTTATTTAAAGACTCATTCAATGCAAAGCGCTCAGGCTTAATGGATTGTTGTAATCAACCGTAGTATCAACAAAGTATGCAGTGGCATGGAGATGCGTTTCGTTCTGCAGGCACGTAGTGAGTGCTTCCATGATTCACAAAATGGTGAAATATGGTGCAAAGTGGACGCTTCGCGCCTGCACGTGTGGTAGGAATTATAGGACACTTTAAAACGGCCAACGTTACTTGCACAGACATTCAATCTCTCTTGGCGCAGTTGAGGTGTCAAACCAGAAGCAAAGTATGGCTAGCGACGAGAACACGAGCGAAAAGCGTGCGATTACACTATGGCTTTTTGTTCTTGAAAAGGAAGCTCAAGTGCCCTCTAAGTTCTGTCACATGATTGTGGTGGTGAAAAACATTGCAAGTGAACTTTATAAGTTACACCGACTTATGCGGGAAGTGGTATAACAACAGCCACCCAAAATAACCAGGCTAATTACGTTACCTTTGCAATCTTACTGCACTGCTCTAGAGGGCCATTCTCGGTAAACTTGCACTTCAAGAAAAAAATATTGCATTTGAGCAGTATTTCTGCTTGGCAAATGTAAAGATCTACCTAACATTCTTCCATTGGGTTATTATCACGACCCCTTCAGTTCACAACCGTTTTTGGTCATGAACGAAGGGCGCGCAATCAAAGTGAAAAAAAAAACATTATTCGTAGGAAAGTGTAGATGTGCGCGCTTTCAATAAAAGAAACGCGAGCAAGCCAGGTGACATGGGACTTCAGAGCAAATGTTTCGACAAGCAGCCTTGTCGCCTGTGAGGCTACGATGTCATATGATTTAACCCCTGAAAGCCAGAATCAATCTAAATTTGCCCAATAGTGTACAACTCACAATCAATTCACAGTTGGCATGTGAATCGTCGGAAATTATAATTGCATTACTAAATGAACACCCCCGCAAGTTGTGCCTTGTGACAGTTTACGAACAACACCCAGAACTCTTTTGTCTTAATTAACTATGTTTAGCTCATACAAGTTTACGAAAAGATGTGCCAAATCTCATAGGGCTGCACTCAATTGCTTTAGCATTGCACATATATTCAACGCGCTCCTAAAATAATAAATTATAAAGGTGATGAGCACTTGCAGGACAGCTTCCTCAAAGACGTGAATGCCGTTCTGAAGAGCAAGATTGTGTTCATTGGATGTGGTACTGTTTTTTAATATAGCATAGAAACATCCCAGATTTCTTTGAGCGCATCTGCTTCTGTTTAAATTATGTTGTCATAACAATAGTGCCTACTATTACGAAGAATAATTCTGTGCACTGCCGTCATGAAAAAAATCTAGGAAGTCACACAGGTAGTTGAAACATATATGATCTTGACTTATACACGGCCACACTGCAAATTAGTACATATTTTAAGTGCTAACCTCTAAAAGTAGCAAGGAGAAAACAACTTCAACTTTCAAGCACAAGTATACTGAAAAAGTAAACACAATAACTAATGTGTAATAAATGTGACCTTAATTAATCCAGTATTTGCACAGATTCACATCATGTACCACAAATTGATCTCAGGAGTGCTTGCTTGCAAGAGAGTGCTCAAGTTTTTCGATATGTCTATGCAAAAAAGAGGTTATGCTCAAAGCTGAGCAGATAGTATACTGTAAGAGCAACAACAAATATGTACAAACAACAGAATTGTACAATGCATGCCTAAAGCTTATTTTCTAAGAATTAAAACTAGTGCCTGCCCTGTCGACACGACGAGACATTGCACAATTGTGAAATACTCAATGTAGCATTGCAGACCGAGAAAAATTAAGAACTGCACGCATCCGCAGTTGTTTATTCAACAGATTTAGCAAAACTACATTGCTCTCAGTTCGCGAGCTATCTATCGGCAATTTGCAAGCTTCGCTCCAGATTCCACGTCATGCATTCACTTCACTTCAAGGTCAACACTACAGGACAAGCGCCGCATCTGACGACAGAATTGGACCCTTGTCCTTAACCCACGCTATTAAACTAGAACGCCGCAACACAATAAGAGCGACGTTCATACAGCGATCTCGACGTTCGTTATATGCATATGCTTGTTAGCTTTTAGGAGTCTTTATATATGGGTTGAAAGCTTTCGATATGTATGAGTGACTTGTTTTGTTTGGACCTGACCATAAACATTGGTTGTACCGGCTTGGACACTCGCAATACACGATGCAAACCTTACTTGATTTACGTTGTTTTTGCCAGTAGAGGCCAGCTAGGTCACCTGGCGATAATTACAGACACGAAGCGCGATTTAGCAACGCAAAAAAAAATACAGGAAGCGAGCAGCGCGAACCAGCCACGAGCCCTCCACTTGCTGAAAAAAAAGCGCCTCTTTATGGATGATGATAGTTTACTAGCGCCACCTCGCCTCGCGGTATCGCAGTTCAGTATGCCACCGCTACGTATTTGCATGTTATTTTGATATAACTGCCCGAAGGGACAGTTTCCGTTCTCTAAACTGGTAGGTGTTCTGTGGTGTCAGAGGTTGACTGAAGCTAGCGTCTAGCACGTCCAACATAAATTTTGTGAAGCCACCACCCTCCCTACATACTATTGGGGAAATCAGCAAGAACTGGCACTGCTTTAAGCAGCGCTTCAAGCGGTCTATGATAGCGTCGGAGACCAGTGGCAAACCCCGAAAGTAATCAACGAAGGCGGCCCTCCTCCTAATTATCGCATGGTGAGGAAGCTATTGAGATCTTTAACACATTATAGTACCAGCAAGAGGAGAATAGCAGCGATTACAAAACAGTCGTGCAGATGTTCGATGCATAATTTGCCGGATGAAGTAACAAAGTGCACGAACGCTACGTATTTCGCTCAAGAATCCAGAACCCAGGAAAACCTTTCGACTATTTTGTGAGGGATCTGAAGACGCAGGCAGAATCGTGCAACTTTGGCAGTCTTAAGGCATCGATGATCAGATACCAGATTGTTTTCGGGACTACTGACAGCCACCTTCGAGAAAAGCTGTTATTGGACAACAATTTGACCCTACAAAAGGCCGAACTGGCATGTAAAGCCACAGAAGCAGCAGCGGCACACCAAGAAGTGGGCACGCGAACTGAAAAAAGTAGAGCCGGTAGGCGTGGCTGCTATTGGCAAAACGTTTCCGCCAGGATCCGCCTTTTCTAAGTGTCTGAAATGTGGGCGCCAGCATACACCACGAAGCTAGCTGTCCAGCGTTCAGGATGAAGGGCCGAAGTGCCACAAGCATAACCATTTCGCGACATGCTGCATAACATCTACGGAAGCTTACGAGCTCCGAGGCTCCGAAGCGTACTTTGACATTCTGGACGAGTCAAATTCAGGCAAAAGTGCACGCGACTGGACGGTGCGAGCTCAAATAAAAAAAACCACAAGTAACGCGAAAAGTCGACACTGGAGCACAAGCGAATTTGCTGCCTTTGCGCTGCCTCCTCAAAATGCACCCTCAACCGCCGCTTAATCCGAGTAGCGCGGTGTTACGTTCGCATGGAGGAGGGGCGATTCAGCACCTCAGGGTCATACGTACCGAAGTTACCCTGAATGACTCGACCCCAGTACTGGGTTTTTCATCGTCCGGAAGTGGCGTCAAGCGATCCTCGGACTACAAGCATGCCAACTTATGAGACTTTTGCCGCGTGTTTGGAGCATATCTAAAAGCAGCCACGAATGCATCTTTGACGAACTTCGCCGTCTGTCCACTGGAACCAGGTGTGTGCAACGAGTATACAAGATGGTGTTACGTAACGGTGCCATACCCGTCGTCCACGCCGCGCGGCGTGTTCAAGTGGCCTTACGAAAACCCCTCAGGATGGAATTGGACCGCATGCAACGAGCTGGAATTATAACGAAGGCGACCAAGCTCATAGACCGGGTAACTCCTGCCATTATTGTACGAAAGAAGGATGGGAAAATCCGATTGTTTATTGATCCACGAAACATAAACGAGGGCTGAAAAAGAGAACATTACATAATGCCTCGCAGAGAAGGTACAGAAGCAGACCTCGCCAGCGTGACAGTTTTGTCACACGTGGATGCAAACTCGGAATTTCAGCAGATTCTTTTAGACAACGAAACCTCTTGAATTTGCACCTTCGCAACATCATTCGGCCGCTACCGTTTTCTGAGCTACCCTTTGGCATAGCATCTGATTCAGAGGTCTTCCAGACGACCCTGCATGAATGACATTTTTGAAGAAATTCCTGGAGTGAGAGTGCACGTGGACGACGTTTTATCTGGCGTGCATACATAGAAGAGCATAATGAGGGTCTTAAGTTGGTGCTACGAGCAGCTGAAAGCGCCGAACTTATATTTTACTTAGAAATGTGCACGTTTGCAGTCGCGAAAATTGAGTTTCTCGGGGACGTGATTGACAATAACAGCATGAGAAGAAGCCCACCGTTAATAAATTGCATGTTGCAAATCCCAACACTGGTTGACAAGCTTGCGGTGCAACGAATGCTGCAGCGTTGACAACTACTTCAGCAAACTTTTGCCGTCACTCGCTGAAAGAACCACACTACTAAGGGGCCTGATCAAAAAGGACCGAATTTTCGAATGGACAGATGACCCCAATAAGGAATGGAAGGAGCTATGAGATAGCAAAAAATCTTTGCTATCGATCTTTGATCCTCAAAAAAAGAAAAAAAACCAGTGTCATCGAATGGGGTTAGATCAGCTTTGCTACAATACTACAATAACATGTGGAAATCGGTCGCGTACGCGTCACGAACGCTCGGCGAAACTGAGCAACGGTGTGCACAAATTGAAAAAGAAACGTTAGAATTGTTGTAAGGCTGTGAAAGACTTTATCGCTTAATCTACGGCCGCAATTTCATTGCAGAAACCGATCATCGGCCCTTCAGTACCATTGCTCAGAAACCAATAGGAGATATGCCGCCAAGGATACAGCGTTTTTTCCACCGTTTGCTGCGTTATGACCTTGACTTAAAATTCATTCTACAGAAGCAGCTTGTCCTTGCCGATATGCTCCCAAGAGCCACAAGCAAGCAAGCGGGTGACACCGATTGGGACGATGTAGAAGTCCACGCGGTAAGTGTGATGTCTTCATTAGTGACCGACAGAACATGAAAGTGATTGGCAGCAGAAATGGAGAATGACCAAGAGCTTAAAGCTGTTCTGAACAACCTAGAACCAGGAGAGGATACATAGGCCAATAGAGGTCATTTCAAGCAGAACTATCTCATGTTAAAGGCGCACTTTTGAAAGGCTGTAAGGTGATAATATCGGCTTCAATTGGACGTGAAATTATAGATCGCATTTACCAAGGTCACTTAAGTGCCAACAATTGTGAATCAAGGGCAAGACAACTCGTTTTTCGGCCTGGAATAAATCAAGATATCGAATCGATCTGCCATTAATGTGCATAATGCAGAAAATACGCATATACACAGCTGGAAGAGCCCCTTAAGATGCGCCCAGTACCACCCCAGCCTTTGTACAGTATAAAAGCGCACCTTTTCGAATATGGCGGTAGAACATACCTATGCTTTTATGACGCGCTCTCCAATTTTCCCAAGGTGGAGTTGCTCAAAGACACTTCATACAGGCAGCAAGTGTCATCTTCGCCAGATATGGCATACCAGTTGAACTTTGTATCGATAATGGGCCACAGTTCACAAGCCATGACATCGCTGCGTTTTCTCAGCTGTACTATTTCAAACACGTCACTTCAAGCCCGAGATATCCACAGTCAATTGGCCTCGCGCTAAAAGGAGTAAAAATTGTTAAGAAAATAATAAAAAAAATCTACAGACGCGAAACAAGAATTTTCGCTTGGATTATTCGCTTACAGGACGGCACCGATGGAGGGTGTGCCATCACCTGCCGAGGTGTTGCAAGGAAGGCGACTACGAACGACGCTGCCGAATGTTCGTTCCTTTCCAGAATATCTGGTCTGAAAGCATCTCCAGAGGAACGCCTGCGAGAGGACTTTAGCGCCGCTAGGAACAGGCGACATTGTTAGAATTGAATGATGATCATGGTAGACCAAATCATGAGTCCTCGAGCCATGCAATGCTCCCAGGTCATACCATATCGTCACAGAGCAAGAAATGGTCCTCCACCGCAACCACCAGCACCTACTTCCGACCGGTGAAAACTTTCGAAGGCGCACGTGTTTCAGCAGCAGTGAAGACTGCAGCGAACAAACTGCAAATTTCAGTAATGGGCCCGCAGCTGCCCATGCACCCAATGCGGCAAGCATCGCAACTTCGAGTAGTTCGAAAAGACTGTGGCGGCAACCACAGCGATTGACCTACGACAGAAGCTTTGTGAAAGTGTCGGGATCAGTTTCCTAGTGGTGTGCAATGAACAATGTTTCTTTTGTACACTGTTCAACCCTGTAACTCCCTCTTAAAAAATTTCAACTGTTATATTTTGTTTACCCATACGAAAGTGGATGTATCGGATGATATCGCTACGGATGTGCTACACGTGGCGATCAGTCAAGTTATCTTGGATTACCCTCGCCCGTCCCGCACCTGCATGTATATAAAGCATGGCACAATAAACTTATCTGGATTCTTCCCGTTATGCTCAAACTGTCAGGATGACCCAATGACTACACACGAAACAAAACCTAGTACCAATTACACAGTGGGGCTCGAGCCAGGGTCCGCTGGATGCCAGCCCAGTATTCTACCACTAAGCCCAACCGGTGCCGGGGACTTGTTAGCCAACTTTATTTAGGCACGCTTGACGTCGGGAAAGCGAACGGGTTAATACGACTTATAAAGCGTATTAAAAAAGCGAAAGAGCAAGCGGTCGTCAAAGAATGCGAATACCGTAACGAGTCGGTCGTCCAATGCTCCAACCCATTACAAAAGCCTGTTTCAGGGGCGAAGCTCCTGAAGGTGTGGGTCTCTACTTCCTCTGATGTATGTTGTAGCAGTAGTAGGTAGCCACCTCTGGTTTAGTTCTTGCAGTGTTCACTAGATGGCGGTATTTGTAGTTAATAAATTATGACGGAAAGATTATAATAGATTATGATAGCTTATAAAGGAAGGGCTAGGCATGAAAAGAGGATGAGGGGGTGCTGGGGGAACTGCAGAATGGGTTTCAGAAACACAGGAGGTTGGAAGACAATCTGTTCTCACTGACGCAGTGCATCAAAATAGCAGAAAAAGAAGGAACTCAGGCCTCTGTGGCTAGCATTTTTGGATATCAAGGGAGCGTACGATAGCATGGTTGAAGAGGACTTGGGGGGAATACTGGACACACTAGGTGTAGAAGATGGAGTCACTAATCTTTTAAAGGATATCTGTAAAGGTAACAAGGCAGTTATAAAGAAAAAAAACAGGTATCCAAGCCCATAGAGGTAAAAGGGGGGCTTAGACAGGAGTGTCCTCTGTCAACCTTGTTATTCATGGTGTACCTACTAGTATTAGAGGCCAAATTAGAGGGAAGTGGACTTGGCTTCAAGCTCTTTTTCGTCAAAATAGGAAAACTTATTGAACAGGCACTACCAGCATTGATGTACGCATATTATATAGTGCTAATGGCCGACAAAATGGAAGGTTTGCAGAGATTGATTGACATCTGCGGTAATGAGGGAAATAGGTTAGATTTCCGATTCAGTAAGAAAAAATCAGCAGTCACGATTTCTAATGATTATGAAGGTAGTGAGCTTAGAATACAGAAGGTCCCGCTAGGAATAACAGATAAATACAAATATCTGGGTGCATGGATAAGCAATGAGACCGAGTAATTAAGGGAACACGAAATATACTTGACGACTAAAGGTAACAGGAATGCAGCATTGGTGCGAAATAGGGCACTGTGGAATTACACTAGGAATGATGTTGTGAGAGTAATATGGAAAGGAGTCATGGTTTTCGGTCTGACGTTCGGCAAGGCGGTCTTGTGCATGAGATTAGAAGTTCAAGCAAGACTAGATATAAGCAACGCGGAATAGGTAGGCTTGCCTTAGGAGCTCAAGGGAATACACCAAATCAGAGAGTACAAGGTGATATGCGATGGACATCATTCGAGAACAGGGAAGCTAGCCGCAAGATAAAATTTGAGAAGCGATTGAGAGGAATGGGGGAGGAGCGTTGGGCTAGGAAGGTTTTCAGCTTCTTGGACATGAAGAGTGTCGATACCGAATGGAGGAAGCAAACCAGGAAATTGACGCGTAAATACTTATAAAACAGCCGGGGGCCAAACCAAAAACAATTATTGGTTAAAAAGAAGGTGCAGAAAGCTGAGACCAATATGTGGAGAATTTGCGTGATTAGGAAGTCCGCACTAGAGATCTATCCAACTTTCAAGCAGGAAATTGCCAAGGAAAGGATGAATGATAATACTCGGGGTAGTTTTCTAGTGTTTGAGACCAGAATAGGAGTATTGCGAACCAGGACATATCTGACCAAATACGCAGGGGTAGACACGGTACGCAGTGCGTGTGGAGAGGACGAGGAAACTGCAGAACACTTGATAATGTTCGGTAAAGGGCTTCCCCCTATAGTTCAGGATGATGGCGCAGAGTTTTTCAAAGCACTGGGGTTTAGGGACAGGGAGGGCAAAATAGACTTTAAGCGGGTAGAATTAACTAGAAGGCTGTTATCTGGTCGGTGGCTAAAGTCAAGGCATGAGTGAAAATTAAACCCTTCACTGCAAAGTACCAGTCCTCAATCTCACTATTTAATTGTAAAAAAAAAGCGATTAACCTAGTGTTTGGTCCGCTAAGTATTACGGCTTGGAGGCGTTAGCCACCACCCTATTTAAAGGGTTCAGCCGTATCAATCCATCCATCCATCAAACATCAAAACTAAATGGCAGTATTTGTAGTTGATGATGCTTGTAGTTGATAAATTTAAATCTAGATGGTGGAGCTTGTAGTCGATGATGCATGCCAATGGGATCCCCGACTAATGATCCTACTCACCGACGTTGCTTCCGTGGTCCTAAATAGATGTTTTATTCTCTCTCTCTCAGTAGTTGATAAATTTAGAACTAGATAACACAACTTGAATTTAATGATGCTTGTAGTTGATAAATTTAAAGCTAGATGGCGGTACTTGCAGTTGATTATGAAAGATGCGAGATGTTATTATAGGAATGTCACATATGACGCGTGTTATTGGTGGAAGGCAATCGTTCGGCGACGTACGCTGGGTGTAGCGTTCTAATAAAATTTGTTCGTTGTTGGCGCGCGCGCGGAGTCGGCGGTTGGACAATGCTGCAGAGCAGTGAGCGCGCAAGGCGGCGGCAGTACGCACTCGCAGACAGAATCCCGATATGCGAGCCCGCGAGAAAGAAGCATGGCGTGAAGCTGCGTGGCGCCGGCGCCAAGATCCTGCCGTACGAGAGCGGGAGGCCCAGGCGGCATGGAATACACACACAGCGTTTTCACGTCTTTAAATGATGATCGACTGGGCGAATTACACGGAAGGTTCACGGTTTACCGATGATTCCTTACGCAGCTTCGTCCACTCATCGTGAGTGAGTGAGAACAACTTTATTATGGTGCAGTTGAGGTTGCCAAGCGTCACATGGCTACTCCCACGTGGTGGATATTCTGTGATTTTTTGTTCAGGCATTAGCTGTGGCGCATACCCACTTCAGGCTTAATTCATCATCGCCGTCAGCCACTGCATGAACAATTGGCACAAAATCCCTCGCAATAGTTTAGCGGATACGACGCTTCTCAGAAGAATGACAAAAATAGCATAGAGAATGCTGGTCTACTACCCAGGAATTATTATTATTAACGCCCTAGTGGGTATCATGCAAGTGTGCTGCAGCAGTTACCCAATGAGTATTTAGAAAAGGCTCTGAAAAGCCGCTCTTCTAGCTTTTGCTGTGACTGTACTGCGCCTTCCGCACAGGCCTGGCGTATTTTTTTTTCTTATTTTGAGCGATGTGGTTACATACACCGGCGGCGGCGGGCAACTACGGTGGTGCATGACCAGAGTTGTGATCTGATAACAGCTTTCGCTCAAAAAAAAAAAACAACAAGAAAACATCCTCGCTATGCAGAGACAAGCTTGACTTTCGCGAACAGCTGCCGTAGTCATCACATTCTTTGCCGACCTCATTGTGTTCGGGCAAGGAGCACCTGCTTCACTTATTATTGATTTCAGGACAGAGTTATTCAAGTGTGCATCGTAATAAAATTAGAGCCATAGATGCCTCACCAAGTAAAAAAAAAATATACTGACAACCGGCGTCGGCGGCGTCACGAGAGACGCAAAAAATTGTCGCCTGATGACGTCACTAACGGAAACCATTTATGAAGGCATCATGACGTTATTATGAATCGACTATTATGTCACATAGTGAGTCATCACTTAAACTATTGTGTAGTGAAATATATTTCCATCCCAGAGGCATTGCAAAACAAGCCTTGGTGCAAAAAGCAGGTATTGAAAAACGCAGAAACTTCTGGGAGGGTGGTTCAGGAGGTTCAATAGATAGATGTAGAAGAAAAAAATGGCTTTCGCCTTTGTGTCACATGAGGTGGATGCATGCGAAACACAATGAGTTATTGCAACCTGTTTTCAAGCTCACGCAAACCAAGCATCCGAAGGCCCCCCCGCCTATAGACTTCCAAAACAACGCTTGGTGGCGCATCGACACTAGACAGGCCGCGCCTTCTACGGCAGAAAAATGAAAACTGGGGATGTACGTCGTGTGTTCTCCCTTCTCTCCGCCACGCTGCTGCTCTCTTCCGCGCACGTGCAGGGCTATCGCACTGCAATTGTTTGAAAAAACTCCCACTGTGACAGGCACTTCGAATAGTGAACATAAAGCAGAAAAGTTTGTTAATCACTTGTACGTTGTGGAGCCGATGACAACAACGCCCGACTTAACGCGGCATGCATTTCCGAAGTCTGCGACATTTGATGATGATTTGTGGGGTTTAACGTCCCAAAACCACGATATGATTATGAGAGACACCGTAGTGGAGGGCTCTGGAAATTCGGACCTCCTGGGGTTCTTTAACGCGCGCCCAAATCTGAGCACACGGGCCTACAGCATTTCCACCTCCATCGGAAACGCAGCCGCCGCAGCCGGGATTCAATCCCGAGACCTGCGGGTCAGCAGCCGAGTACCTTAGCCACTAGACCACCGCGGTGGGGCTGCGACATTTCCGTGTACGATAGGTCAAGGTAAGCTTCCTTTCTTGACACATTAAATACACCGAATGGTCCATATTGTTACGTACAATCCAAATGGTCTACGAATAACTGTTTATTGGGGTGAACTTGTGCCCGAAAAGTAGCGGCGTCTCTAACAGGCGATCAGCAAAAAGGGATCAATCTCCGAGAGAAACCCTCGAGCGGTGGCCCACTTCTTTTTCATCAAAATCCCGTGCTGAGGAAGCGCGCGCCGTCACGGCCTTTTCTTGTTTGATCATCAAGCCGCTGATCTCTTGGGGGGCGCACGAACTAGCGCGCGTAGTTTGAATACTGCGTTTGCCTTGCGTCATTATCCCTCCTCCGAAAACGCATCGTCCCGATGCGTAAAAAGCAGTGTTGCTGAGATGGTCTGACAGCGTGATTTCCAATGGAGAAATAGGTATTCCTCATAATCGGGTGTGTATAGTTCGGTGTTCATTGCCTGTCATAGTATGGCTTCATTCTGACTACATGCACGATTTCTGTGCTCCTTCGGCATCTTGATGAGCTCACTTGTCCTTCCGGTGACACCTCGTAGTTCAAGGAGCTGACGCGACGAAGGACTCGGTAAGGGCCGAAATAGCGGCGCATAAGTTTTTCGGAAAGGCCAGGCGTCCGCACAGGAGTCCAAATCCAAACTAGGTCGCCTGGTGCGTAGTCGACTCCTCTCCGACGAAGGTTGTAACGATTTGCATCCACGCGTTGTTGTTGTTTTATGTGATGTCGCGCCAACTGCCGTGCTTCTTCGGCTCGCTGAATGAATTCGCTGATGTCAGGCTTGTGCTCTGTATTGTCGCCTACAGGCAGCATTGCATCTAATGGTGTGGTAACTACTCGACCATAGACTAGCTGGAATGGCGTCACTTTAGTAGTCTCCTGCACAGCAGTATTGTAAGCGAAAGTGGCGTACGGCAGTATCTTGTCCCACGCACGGTGCTCCAAGTCAACGTAAATGGACAACATATCGGTTAGAGTTCTGTTGAGTCGCTCGGTTAGCCCATTTGTTTGGGGGTGGTAAGCAGTTGTTTTCCTATGACTTGTGTGGGTAAGTTTCATAATGGACTGCGTCAGATTGGCTGTGAATGCAGTTCCTCGATCCGTGATAACCACCTTTGGGGCACCATGCCGTAGTACAATGTTAGCGACGAA
Source organism: Rhipicephalus microplus (assembly GCF_043290135.1). Lineage (NCBI taxonomy): Eukaryota > Metazoa > Arthropoda > Arachnida > Ixodida > Ixodidae > Rhipicephalus > Rhipicephalus microplus. The sequence continues at coordinate 208,608,832 of NC_134702.1, forward strand.
AAATTCAGCTACTTCTATAGCCGTGCCCCTGGTGAGAGAGGCTGTCTCGGCATACCGGGTTAAGTAGTCTGTCGCCACTACTATCCATCGGTTGCCCATTGATGACGTGGGAAAAGGACCAAGTAGATCCATTCCTACTTGTTCGAACGGAGACTCAGGTGGTTCGATTGGTTGGAGAAATCCTGCAGGTTTCAATGGAGGCGTTTTGCGTCTCTGGCAATCTCTACATGTCCTTACATAATGCTGTACAGCATCCAGTAACTTTGGCCAGTAGTATTTTGTGCGGATGCGAGCCAATGTTCTACTCACTCCGAGGTGTCCTGCTGCTGGGTCATCGTGGCAGGCTTCCAGGATTTCGGGTCGCAAGGCCGAAGGAACGACGAGTAGGAATTTCTCCTTGCTGTGCTCGAAGTTTCTTTTGTATAAAACGTTGTTTCTCATGAGGTACGAGGACAATCCCCGGACGAAAACTCGAGGAACACGCACGGGTTGCCCTTCCAGATGCTTGATCAGTTTAAGCAACTCCGCGTCAGATCGCTGATATTCAGTCATGTCTGCGGTGCTGACGGCCCCAAGAAACGGAAAGTCGTCTCCATCTTCCCCAGGTGCAGATTCTATTGGTGCGCGTGATAGGCAATCAGCATCACTGTGCTTGCGACCCGACTTGTATACGACTGTTATGTCGTATTCTTGCAACCTGAGGCTCCATCTAGCAAGTCACCCAGAAGGGTCCTTTAGGCCTGCGAGCCAGCACAACGAGTGATGGTCGCTCACTGCTCGAAATGGTCTACCATATAAGTACGGTCGGAATTTCTGTATGGCCCATATTACCGCCAGACATTCTTTTTCCGTCGCCGAATAATTTATTTCGGCTCTCGAAAGAGTGCGACTAGCATATGCGACCACTCTTTCCTCTCCGCTTTGCAGCTGCACAAGGACGGCGCCTAGTCCCAAATTGCTTGCGTCCGTATGAATCTCTGTTTCGGCTTCTTCGTGGAAATGTGCCAGGACGGGGTGGTGTAGGAGTCGCTGTCGTAGCTCATTGAACGCCTCTTCTTGCTCGCTTGTCCAGGAGAAAGGCATGTCTTCTTTCGTCAGTCGGGTTAGTGGCTCCGCAATCTTCGAAAAACCTTTAACGAATCTTCTGTAATAGGCACAAAGCCCTAAGAATCGCCTCACAGCCCTTTTATCTGTCGGTCTAGGAAATTTTTCTACAGCTGCTGTCTTTTCGGGGTCAGGTCGAATGCCTTCAGAGCTAACCACATGACCGAGAAAAAGCAGTTCATGAAAACCAAAATGGCACTTTTGGGGTTTTATCGTCAGCCCTGCTGAACTAATCGCTTCGAGCACAGTACGTAATCGTTCCACATGCTGATCGAAGGTGGCCGAAAAGATCACGACGTCATCGAGATGAACAAGGCAGGACTGCCATTTTAACCCGGACAGCACAGTATCCATCATCCGCTGAAATGTGGCGGGTGCGGAACACAGGCCAAATGGGAGTACCTTGAACTCGTATAACCCATCTGGGGTCACGAAAGCAGTTTTCTCGCGATCTCGTTCGTCCACCTCTCTCTGCCAGTATCCGCTCTTGAGGTCTAGAGAGGAGAAGAATTTCGCGTCTCGTAGTCTGTCAAGGGTGTCATCAATCCTTGGAAGGGGATAGACATCCCGCTTTGTGACGACGTTCAATTTTCGGTAGTCAACGCAGAAGCGCAAGGTCTGGTCCTTTTTCTTTACCAGTACTACAGGTGAGGCCCATGGGCTGGCCGACGGTTGAATTACGTCGTCCCTGAGCATTTCTTCAACTTGGCCTCTGATGACTTCTCTCTCTTTTGGTGACACTCGGTACGGGTGCTGGCAAATAGGTCTAACAGATTGATCAACTATGATGCGGTGTTTGATGATAGATGTTCTTTGCACTTTCGATGACGTGGAAAAACGAGGCGTACTCCCGTATAAGGCTCTCGATTTTTTGTTTCTGGTTCGGTGATAGGGCTGCTTCGATGTGGATAGATGCGAGTATAGAATCTATACCGTCAGGGTGCAGTGGTGCAGTCTCGGAAGAATTCAAATCCGTAATCGGAACGTAATCGTGCAAGTGACCAACAACAGTTCCTTTCGCAAGGTGCTGCACCTCATTTCGGAAGTTTGTCAGGAAGACACTCGTACACCCATCACGCAGTCGTACAATACCTCTTGCTGCACAGATCCCTTTCTCGAGTAATAGCCCAGTATTGCTTTCTGCCATTCCTTCATAGTCGTTGTACACATTGCTTTTTACGGTGACAACGATGATGGATCTTGCAGGTACTGTTACATCATCACCTGCAATCTGGAGCGCATCGAATCGTTTTTCGCTCTCGAAAGTCGCGATGGCGTGTTTCGTCGAGAACGAGACACACGTTTCCTGCAAGTTTATCACTGCGCCATTGGCCTGCAAAAAGTCCATTCCGATAATTACATCTCTTGAACACTCCGACAGGACAATGAAGCTGGCGACGTAGGTGAAGCCGCGTATCCCAACTCTAGAGGTACACATGCCTGCCGGATCGATAAGGTGTCCCCCGGCGGTTCGCACTTGTGGTCCTATCCAAGGGGTCAGCACTTTTTTGAGCGTTCTGGCAAGTCCCCTGCTCATGACGGAATAGTCTGCGCCTGTGTCTACTAAAGCATTCGTTTCGTAGCCGTCTATAATTACCGACAAATCAGAAGCGACGTTACCATTTCCGCACGTAGTCTCGTGTCCATCATCACATTTTGAAATCGGCACTGGAGGTTGTTTTCTTGCGTCGGCAGCGGCCTTACCTCCCCAGGTCACCGATTCTAGTTTTCCCGAAGCGGGCTTTGGGGAAGTCGCCTCGGAGAGTTTGAAGATGGGCGCGGACTTGGTGACCGATACCTCAGTGGCGCTGTCGACCGAGGCTGATGCTGCTGCGAGGAGTGAGCCCCTTGACGCGTTGACAAGTACTCCTCGATTTCAAAAGGTCGCTCCCCATTCCGTGGACAGGCAGCGTTTACGGGAAAACCCCGAAGTCCAGCTCGGCGATATGCACACATCCGGTAAAGATGGCCAGCTTCGCCGCAGTGATAACAAAGCGGAATTCGATCAGGAGTGCGCCATATATCAGCTTTTCGGATCCTAGTCTCGGCTGGGGACGGCGTAAATCGAGGTTTCGGCAGATGCGTGCTTGCTGCGGCGAAATAAGGTCCAGGGGCGGCGAAAGGAGGTCCAGGGGCGACGAAATGAGGTACAGGGGTGTTTCTCAGTACCTCGGCGTACGAGACTGCGGGCTGCATCGGAACCGACGCTTGAACAGGCTGGGCTTGTGGCTGCTGCTCACGGACTGCCTGTCTCACCTCGTCCCGAACAACTTCCGCTAATGACGAGACCGTTGAGGGGTTGCCATTTAGCTTCTAGAGCTCTTCTCGAACCACCGATCGAATGAGCTCTCGTAGTACGTCGATGCCATTCCCGAAGACTGCTGACACCGCGTCTACGGATGCGACGTTAACATCTCTATTGTAGTGCCTCGCTCGCTGTTGCAGAGTCTTTTCAACCGCTGTCGCCTCGGTGCGAAATTCAGCGACGTTCCGCGGGGGACATCGGAGCAAACCAGCAAAAATCTCCTGCTTCACCCCACGCATCAGGTGCCGAAGTTTCTTGTCCTCGCTCATATTTTGATCAGACCGGCGGAATAACCGGCACATGTCTTCCACATACATTGCGACGCTTTCATTGTTGCGCTGGTTTCTTGCTTGCAAGGCAGCTTCAGCTCTTTCCTTGCGGTCTGTACTCGGGTATGTGGCCAGTAGCTCCCGTCGGAAATCATCCCACGATCGAATGGTAGCTTCATGGTTTTCAAACCACGTTCGTGCGCTGTCCTGCAATGCGAAATAAACTCGGCGGAGCTTCCGTTCTTCGGGCCATCCGTTGCAGTTGGCGACGCGCTCAAAACCCTCCAGCCAATCCTCGGCGTCTTCATGAGGATCGCCATGAAAAGGGTCCGGCGTCCGTAGCTCATCGACAACGACGTGCGTGGCAGCGACTGGAGACGAAACGGCGTGTGCGGCAGCGGTTGGAGACGACATTTCGGTACTCTCACCGGAGACAGCTGGAGACACTCTGGGCTCTAGTGGCAGGGGAAATTCCGGCGGCTCACCACGTAGACGACGGCTGGAGCGCTGATGAACTGGCGTGAGCTCAGTTGGTTCGACTGCTCGTGGTTCCGGGCTGCTTCCTCGAAGTCCAACTGGGTTTGGGATCATTACCCAGCTCCTCCACCAGATTTGTTACGTACAATTCAAATGGTGTACGAATAACTGTTTATTGGGGCGAACTTGTGCCCGAAAAGTAGCGGCGTCTCTAACAGGCGATCAGCGAAAAGGGATCAATCTCCGAGAGAAACCCTCGAGCGGTGGCCCACTTCTTTTTCATCAAAATCCCGTGCTGAGGAAGCACGCGCCGTCACGGCCTTTTCTTGTTTGATCATCAAGCCGCTGATCTCTTGGGGGGCGCACGAACTAGCGCGCGTAGTTTGAATACTGCGTTTGCCTTGCGTCAATATGTAGTGCGAAATGAAGGCAAGCACGCGATCGACGTTTTACGTTGTCGGCAATGAAAAACAATATTGTTGTTTCCATGTGCGTTCTGACAGTAGCAGACGCGTACTCTTGTGAACGAACTTTCGGAGCGTGCAGAAAAAAGAACAAAGATGACACAGCTCTTAAACTAGAAAGCATGACAAGGCTAGAGTCATGTCCTCCGTATTACTGAATATCAGTCGCTGCTGCGAGGCAGCTAGCTCAGCTTTAAACGCTGTGAAGTAAGCTGAACGACTCACCTCATTTTTTGTTTCTTTTTATTTTCGTGTCATGCTTGCACTCCCCATTTGATGAGAGTATCTACTATACAGGTGTATAAGGCCTGCTGCGCGAACGTGGCTTAGTGTGAGAGGTGCCGAATTTCAAGCACGGCGTGATATCCGTTGCATGATGAGATCTCGCAATTAGCGCACACGTAAACGGACCCCTTAAGCGCTCTTCGGAGTTTAACACCCACATACGCGGTGCACGAGAAAAAAACCGCACATATCCGAATGTGAATATTATCATTCATGTATTGAAAGTCAGTTTGATTCAGCAGCTTGAATACCACCCTAATATAGGAGCAGAAAACTAGGGAACTTTAAAGCTTTGCATTTAAAAGCTGAACGCGATAGCTATATTCTGTTCCTAGTGCGTACTTCAGACAAGACAAGATCCTTGACGATGTGGCGCACACCCACGCTGGGAGATTGGCCAAGAACCGGATAGCTTTCATGAATTTCTTCTTTAATGACAGATTAAAGTTAATTCATTTACGAGAAATGAAAGAAAGATGCAACAAGACAAATTTGACGGTTGAATTGTAACTAATCTGTAGTGCAATGCAATAAAGCGTCGTATTTGATATAATATAAATTTGGAAATTTTAAAATCTACCGAACAATGATTTCAACACTTAAACCTCTTTGAACTTTTGACGAACTCCTGCTATGTGTAAACCATCTTCCTGTCGCTGTGGCCTAGACACAAATCTCCGAAAGAAAGCAAATTTCAGCATTTAAATCTATTCCGAGAAGGTGGCAAGCGGTACCTTAAGTGTTTTTATGTAAGGCAGAGAATCTATTACAATAAACGAGATAATGTTCAGTTGACTCATTTACTCCACAAACAGGACAAATGAGGGGAGGCTGCCAGACCAGCTCTGTGTAAATATAAGTTCAGCTGAGGAACTTGACAGCGCAGTTTAGTGATTGCGACTTCCGTTCCTCGCGTTTGACATACTTTACTATTCCATCGGTATAACAAGTTCTTGAATTCTGGTGTGGCTGGTAATGAAGATGTAGAAAATTTCTCTAACAGTAGTTTTCTTCTTAATCTAGCGCCTATCAAGAATTTCGATGCCGGTAACACATCAATAACAGGCCCATTTAAAGATGACTTGGCCAACGCATCTGCCATTTCATTCATATAAATGCCCTTATAGTTTATGCACGAAGCCTTTTTGAACTTGCTATGCACCCACTACATGGCCTTAAGGGAATAGGCGCCGTAGCGTGTGTGCCTTGTGTAGTGGGTGACTGGATATAAACCATGAAGTCATCATGATAATCGCATGTTCTGACGCTCGCTGGCAATGGGCGCTTGTACCGTGCAATATTACTGTATTATTTAATGTTGTATTCTGAAGCATGTATAGAGGACGCATATGCATGTAAAGCACGAGTTACTGTTACTGCGTGTCCAAGCAGAGAAAGTTATTCTCACCGTACTCACAAGCAGACGCGTGGTCGTGTGGTAGATCGCCCGCTTGCCACGCGTACGGCGTGGGTTTAGTCCCCACTCGGACCGAGGATTTTTTATTATTTATTTGGAATGCGTCGTTCTCGATTTGTCGCTGACGCATAAGATGATGATTTTAGATGCGGAAGCATCTTATACTCGCGCCTTGTAGTGCGCCGTCCGCACCGTCCGCACCGCTTCTCGAACATTCGACAGCTGACGCGCGCGCATGCGCCGTCGCGCCGTCGCCCACCATCTGTGCCGCGCGCGCTTCTTCTTCGAGAACATTCGACAGCTGACAGCGCATGCGCCGTCGCGCCGTCGCCATCTGTGCCGGGCGCGCGCTTCTCCTTCGAGAACATTCAACAGCTGACAGTGCATGCGACGTCGCGCTGTATATATACTCAAGGTCGGCGCTCGCTCGCTCAGTTGCCGCTCGTCGGTTGGTTTGTACGGCGCGTCGACGTCCAAGGTCGCGGTGAAATGAATTCCAACGAATCCACAAACACAATGATCGACGTGCCTTCGACCAGCACCGTCCTTTCGCATACGTGTGTACGTGTTCACTCATTTAACACCCCCTTCTACAACCACGTTAACCAATTTAGCCATCGACCCAAGTAAGTCGCAATTTAACACCCCATTTCACAACCACGTTAACCAATTTAACCATCGACCCAAGTAAGTCGCACTTTACCACCCCGTTAACCAATTATATGCTCCGCATCCTCCTCAGTGTTCCCCCGAGGGAAGCTGCGGGCAATTTTTTTCGCTCACAACCAACGATGCCCACATTTCTTTCAAATGAGGTCCTTAATGAAAATGCACAGACGTTCCTTCAGGCGGGATGATGCAGCATTCCCGATGCGTAAATTGCAGGCGGAGAATCTCGAATAGTGAGCTGAGTTCGTGTGAACATCTAACAACAACAGCTGGGTCTCACAAGTACAAGGAATAAAAACACAAAGTTTTTCGAACACACCCCCGTAACTGGACTTTCACAATGCAAGGAGACAGCAAGCAATCAACACTGCAGTAGTTGCTTGGACGTGCCAAATTGCGTTATAATTCACGTAGTCGAAACAAACGATTTCAAGCGATGAATTAGACAAACGAAATCGAAGGCGAGACCGAGCTAGAACTTTCTTTATTCTTTCAACTGCAGTGATTCACGCTTGTTTTCTTCATCTATTGAAAGATTTCACCAGCAACCGATAGCTTTACAGGTGGATTGCGTGCATTACTACTGTCTGCAGTGCACACAGCAATAATTTGGACCTCGCGGACACTTTCGTGGGGTTGCTTCTGCCATCGCGACATAATAAATATCGAACAGCGAGCGTCTCGTTTCGGAGCTCCAAGCTGACGCCACGGTGCACCGAAGTTCTCCGCACCGACAGCCTAACGTGTGCTGCGCATGCCGCACATGATCTCACTGCGGTGAAGCACACTAAATCGCTTCGCTGCCTGTCGACCCTATCCCCAATTTCTCCGGAGACTATCGCCAGAGCCTCAGTGCGGAATCATCATCACTCCGCATACTTAATATTCGGGTTATATATTCCCTGAACCAATGGCTTGACAGACTGCCTAATCAAAACAGTGACCGTCATGTTATAGGTATGTGCAGGTGCGACGCAAGAGTGCTGGGTAAAATTATGTCGTACGTGACATTTTCTTGTAATATAGATATGCAAAAAACCACTGTGCTTACACACTTTGAGCTTGTTTATGGATGCCGCGTCGATACACTCTTAAAAGCCAGGTAACTAATGGTTCATGATACCACCCAGAAATCAAAGTAAGTTTACTAGCCTGCTCGGAACCTCATGCACACCTAGAGACGATATCGCAATGCTCATAGACTCTCGCACCGCCAAGAAGAATTCGAGAGCGCCCTTTTGTTCGGTTGTGCTAGCCTCAGTGTTAACGTGTTAGCAAGAAATTAACACTACCACTTTGCACTTTTCTTGCATCAGTAAAAAACCAGACCGTCCTGGACACTCTAAATCTCATTCGTTCTTGAAGCACGCGAATTTTTCGTGAACAAACATGGCATCTTGTACTTGTGATGATAGTGCAGATATAACCTACGTGAGGTTTTCCGTAGCCACATAGGCTAGTTAATTGTGATCGTCCGACCTTTTCATTTGAAACTCACCTTTTTTTTAGTTGCGCACAACATTCGTGAAAGCTTTTGTAGCGCAGCAATACAGACGAACACGTATCCCACACACAGCAAAATCTGGCCATCCCGATTTGCTGACCGTTGCCCTTGCTGCGGTGACACATCGGCCCTACAGCACATCACTTGTACTTGCCGACAAAGACCAGCAGAGGGCAACTCACCCCTAATCAAAAGAAACGAATTTGAAAGGTCGTGGGTGGTGCGACTCACCCGGCAGGACCTGGGAAGCTGACGGGCAACTTGGACCAGGCCGAGCGAGCCACTCGGGCCAGTGGGGCCCTGGAATAAGGGCTCCACCCACGGAAACCTCAGTATGCCGTTTCAATAAATGTTTATTTCTCCTTCTCCTCTTTTATAACATATCTACTTCAAATTAGCCAGTGCTGCGCAGCTTGTTTTTTTATGTTTGTTTATAAATGGCCGCACACGGCAAGTGTTTTGCTTGTTGACGGATTTGAAAGCCAAATAACCGCAATGATATTCGCGCCCAGATAAACGTGGTGACGCAGCGCTGGTCTTTGCGAAGCCCAAGAGTCCCCTAATTTTTATATACAAGACGGCTTCACACACTATAACACATCTTACTACAGTGTACTATAAACGAAATCCATTAATAGGCGAAGTGTTCAGTGCCTCTGGCACAAACGTCATTCAGTTTTTCTCGCTAGTAGGCATGAAGAAGTATGTACATGTTTCAGGAAATCACTTGTGCATTTTTTCTCCCAGGAAACATCGAGGGAAACTTGAACTCGGCACAGCTGAATTGGATGCATGTGACGAAGTCAGCATTCTTTTTCAAGTTTCCGAACATCAAAAGGGGACTTACGCCGCCAGTGTTTTGTACGAGATAGCGGCCCTGAAAAAGAGGATAAGTGATGAGTGCAAAAAAATAACTGTAAAGCATATTAAAACTGCACTGGAAACTTTAAACAAAATGGTGTCCCGGAAGAAGCCCCATCCGTATGAAGCAAAAACAAACAAACAAATGAATAAATAAACCTGACGACCTTCTTCAGTAATAATTATTATTGACCCTGTAGCGGCGAGAGAAGAGCTGACACGCCTGGCGAGGCGGACGCTGGTAGCCGACGTGGCTCCGCTTCAGGCCTGGAATAAAGTGGCGAGATCGGCACGGCCCCATCGGCCGCCTTCGACGTCATCTCACGTCTCTCTTCTCTCGCCGCTACAACCCTGTTTATTTAAGGAATAACTATTATTCGCACTGCATTATTTTAAGAGAGAGGAAACATAATATTGCTACGACAAGTGAGCGACGTCAATTACGAAGTCCTTCCGGACGGAAGCCAACCACCCCGACGCCGACAGCTACGACCCGAGATTGTGCACGTGGTGCGGTTAAAACCGTACCACACACTGTGACAATGTCTTTTTTTACGATACACGCTTCGTTTAGCATCGAGGCGATGCTCTTCAGGGAGGAGGGGCAGTGCCGCGCGCTTGATCTGCCAGCGCAAAAGAGGCAGACGAAGTGGCAGTTCCCTCTCGTGCCATTGTTCTGTTTTTGGCTGCGCTGAGCCGACCGCTCTTCGGACTTTTGTGAGGACGCCTTAAAAACGTCTCCTGTCTTTTTAACGTGACATTTTAATGGTGGAGGTGCGGGGTAACCTCACCTATGCAACAGACTCCTTCTAGCAGCCGGAACGTGACCCAAAACCCAGAGCTTACGCCGGTACACCGTTTCAGTCGGAGGATTCGAGGACTGTCCCCCGAGTTTGTGCCTCACAGTACAAGTACGTCGACTGGTATGGAGAATACTGTTGCTGTCACCGCTTCCCCTGCCGCTGGAGCCGCCGCTGCTCCAACCGCTGCACCCGCAGCTGCACCCACTCATTACACGCTGCAAAAACCACGTGTTCCGAGTCCCTTCCGTGGTGGCCTCTATGAAGATGTGGAAGATTGGCTGGCTGAGTACGAGTACGTAGCGGATTTCAACGGGTGGGACGAAGTAGCGAAGCTCAAGAATGTGTACTTTAGTCTTCTGGATGGTGCTCGCACATGGTTCCAGAACCGCAAGGGCCTCCTAACGTCGTGGCATGAGTTCTGTCACAGGCTCCGCGAAACGTACTCGAGTCTCGATCGTCGAGAGCGCGCTGAAAGGGCCCTCCAGTCCCGCATGCAGATGCCTAATGAAGGTGTGGCTACATACGTGGAGGATATGGTTCATCTGTTCACTCGCGCCGATCCAACCATGCCGGAAGACAAGAAGCTGCGACACTTGATGCGAGGTGTGAAAGAGCAGCTCTTCGCTGGACTCATTCGTAGTCCGCCTAGAACGGTTGCGGAGTTCCTCACTGAAGCCGTCGCCATGGAAAAGGCGCTGCAGCAGCGGAACCAGTACGATCGGCAAGTGAATGCTACCTATACCACCGGGCTAGGCTCGTTCCCGACCGACGTGGGAGCGCTTCGCGAGCTGATACGTTCGGTTGTTCGCGACGAGCTGCAACAGCTGCAACAGCTGAACCAGGCGCAGCAGCAGCCTTCCACGAATTGCATCGCCACCATCATACGTGACGAAGTTCAGCATGCGCTCGGCACACCTCGTCGCGAGACACCAACGCAGGTTGCTGCACCACTTCAGGCGTTCGCAACTTCAAGTGAACCTCTAGGGGTGACCTACGCAGACGTATTGAGACGCACCGTTCCGTCGTCCACGACACCATCCCCAGTGAGTGGTTTCCAGCGCACCACTTATACCGACACGTTCGAACACAACGCACCTGCACCAGTCCCACTACCAGCCGCAACCCCGTACGCCACACTGCAGTCCGCACAGGTGGTCCCTTATTTTGCAGACACTCGACCCGTCATGCGTAAATCCGACATATGGCGCATGCCCGACCGACGACCGCTTTGCTACCACTGCGGTGAAGCGGGTCACCTCTACCGAGACTGCCAGTACCGCCGACTTGGGCTGCAGGGTTTTCCTGCCAATTCACCCCGCCCCCGGTTTGGACAGAGACCACCAGAAATTGAAGATTTTATCGCTCGGCAGAACGTCCCACTCAGGCGTCAGTCGCGCTCACCGTCACCGCGGTCGTCGTCTTATTCAGGCAACGGAAATCGAAGGCCGCAAGGACGGTCTCCGAGCCCCCGCCTGGAAAACTAACGCCAGCGACCTTTCGAGGCGAGGCCGCTGATTCTCGACGTGATGAAGACCTCGCCCTCCAATCGACGCGACATCGGACCAACGGAAATTCGACTACGCCGGCGCCTGTATCCCAGCTGAGCGACTTTTCAATGGACATACCTGTGATGCTCGACGGTCGCAATTTAACTGCCTTAATAGACACTGGTGCTGACTACTCGATTATTAGCGGACAATTGGCACGTACCTTGAAGAAAGTGATAATGCCTTGGACAGGATCGCATGTACGTACAGCTGGCGGACATGTTGTAACGCCGGTTGGTTTGTGCACGTCCAGGCTACAAATACGAGGCTGCACGTTTTTGGTCAGCTCCATCGTGCTACGTGACTGCTCCCGCGAATTAATTCTCGGCCTCGATTTTCTTCGGGAATATGGCGCCGTAATCGACCTACGGCGACGCTGCATTTCCTTTTCGACAGTCAACGCTACGTCAAGGGACTCCAACCGCCGTACAACCGCCCTCCGTGTTTCCGACGACAGTGTCACAATACCACCTCGTGCAAGTATCCTAATTCAGGTGACTTCCGAAGGAACCAGTGACGGTGAAACAGTGGCAGAGTGCAACGTCTCCCTGCTGCTGGCGCTTGGAATTTCTGTGGCACGAGGCATCATTGACATTCGGAACGGTACAGCCGAGGTCATGATTACAAATTTCACCAATGAGCATCGTCACCTTTTCCGGGGCACTGCGGTCGCCTACGCTGAAGCCTTGGAGGACGTCATTGAGTGTTTTGCCTGTGAAGACAGTAGCCGCGATGGACAAACCGTAATAGATGTTGACATGAACAGTGCACTGCCGGAAGAGAACCAGAGGGCCTTGCGAGAGCTATTGTTTGAATTCAGGGCGTGCTTTGCTCAGTCGTCTAAAGTGAGTCAGACGCCAATTACACAGCACAGGATAATCACTTACGACGACGCAAGACCTATTCACCAACAGCCATACCGCGTCTCGCCGACAGAACGCGCAGCTATCAAGCAGCAAGTGAAAGAAATGATCGACGACGGCGTTATCCAGCCTTCGAACAGTCCCTGGTCCTCACCGGTCGTTCTGGTTAAGAAGAAGGACGGTACGCTTCGCTTCTGTGTAGATTACAGAAAGCTCAACAACGTCACAAAAAAAGATGTTTATCCGCTGCCGCGTATTGATGACTCGCTTGACCGACTACGACGAGCGAAGTATTTTTCTTCCCTGGATTTAAAGAGTGGCTACTGGCAAATTGAGGTTGATGAGCGCGACCGTGAAAAAACCGCCTTTGTCACGCCGGATGGCCTCTACGAATTTCGGGTGCTACCGTTCGGACTCTGCTCTGCGCCAGCTACCTTCCAACGCATGATGGACACTGTGTTGACTGACTTAAAATGGCAAAGCTGCCTTGTGTACTTGGATGATGTGGTCGTGTTTTCAACCAGCTTCTCCGAACATCTGAAGCGACTACGACAGGTACTTGAGGCGATTCGGACGGCTAACCTTACGTTAAAGCCGCAAAAATGCCATTTCGGTTACGAAGAACTAAAGTTCCTTGGACATGTCGTAAGCGCAGAAGGCGTCCGTCCTGACCCTGAGAAAACCGCCGCTGTCGCAGCCTTCCCGACTCCTGCCGATAAGAAAAGTGTGCGGCGGTTTCTTGGTCTATGCGCGTACTACCGGCGCTTTATAGGCAATTTTTCGAAAATTGCCGAACCATTAACTAGACTCACTAGAGACGATACGCCGTTCGTTTGGAGTGCTGAACAAGAATCAGCATTCACAGAGCTTCGGCTTCGCCTGGCATCACCACCTGTTCTTGGACATTTCGACGAGGAAGCCGAAACAGAAATTCATACCGACGCCAGTAACGTCGGTCTGGGCGCGGTACTCGTCCAACGGCAGGAGGGAATTGAAAAGGTTATCGCCTACGCAAGCCGAACCCTAACACGCCCGGAGTCAAACTACAGTACCACGGAGAAGGAGTGCCTTGCTGTCGTGTGGGCAATTGCTAAATTTCGACCTTACCTTTACGGCCGTCCATTCAGAGTAGTGACGGATCATCACTCGCTGTGCTGGCTTGCGAACCTCAGAGACCCCTCCGGACGACTGGCAAGGTGGAGCCTACGTCTGCAGGAGTACGACGTCACTATCGTGTACAAGTCCGGTCGTGCACACGAAGATGCAGACACGTTGTCACGCGCGCCAGTTGAGCCTGCCGCTCAGAGCTTCGAAGAGGACTGCCCTTTCCTTGGCTCCGTAAGCGTAACAGACTTGGCTTTACGGCAGCGAGCAGATGCTCAATTGCGACCTATCATTGAACATCTAGAGGGCCGCAACGTATCACTGCCCCAGCATATAACTCGCGGATTGTCATCCTTCTGCTTACGACAGGGCGTGTTGTACAAGAAGAACGCAGCCGCCAGCAACAAAACTTACCTGTTGGTCGTCCCCGCAGAGCTGCGTGAGGAAATTCTATTTGCCTGCCACAACGAGCCTCCATCGGGCCATCTGGGCATCACCCGAACCATCGCTAGGGTACGAAAGTCTTACTACTGGCCGAAACTTGCCGCTTGCGTTAAACAGTACGTTCAAGCCTGCCGCGAATGCCAGCGCCGAAAATCCCCATCTGTTAAGCCTGCGGGATTACTTCACCCTATCGAGCCACCCAGAACACCCTTCGATCAAGTCGGCATGGACCTCCTGGGTCCGTTTCCCTTGTCATCTTCCGGCAACAAGTGGATAATCGTCGCTACAGATTATCTAACCCGCTATGCTGAAACTAAGGCGCTTCCTAAAAGCACGGCTTGTGAAGTTGCTCAGTTTTTCATCGAGAGAATTGTATTACGCCACGGTGCTCCATCCTGTGTCATCACAGACCGAGGAACAGCGTTTACAGCAAGGCTCCTTGAACAAGTTTTTCAGTTAAGTTACTCCACGCATCGCAAGACAACAGCGTATCACCCTCAGACAAATGGACTGACCGAGCGGCTTAACAAAACGATGACTGATATGCTGTCTATGTACATAGACGTACAGCACAAGACGTGGGATGAAATACTGCCTTACGTAACATTCGCGTATAATACCGCTACGCAAGAGACCACACGATTCACTCCGTTTCGTCTTCTATACGGTCGGGACGTTCAGACGATGTTGGACGCAATGCTCCCATGCGACATTGACAACATCGAGGATCTCGACGAAGATGCTGAGTGTTTCGTGCAACGAGCCGAGGAAGCACGTCAACTAGCCCGCGTAAACATCAAGAAACAACAAGGCGTCGATGCACAGCGCTACAACCGCTGCCACAGACAAGTCGATTATAAACCAGGTGACCAGGTGTTAGTTTGGACCCCTGTGCGCTGCAAAGGTCTCTCTGAGAAGCTTCTCAGTCGGTATTTTGGCCCGTACAAAGTGCTACGACAAGTGAGCGACGTCAATTACGAAGTCCTTCCGGACGGAAGCCAACCACCCCGACGCCGACAGCTACGACCCGAGATTGTGCACGTGGTGCGGTTAAAACCGTACCACACACTGTGACAATGTCTTTTTTTACGATACACGCTTCGTTTAGCATCGAGGCGATGCTCTTCAGGGAGGAGGGGCAGTGCCGCGCGCTTGATCTGCCAGCGCAAAAGAGGCAGACGAAGTGGCAGTTCCCTCTCGTGCCGTTGTTCTGTTTTTGGCTGCGCTGAGCCGACCGCTCTTCGGACTTTTGTGAGGACGCCTTAAAAACGTCTCCTGTCTTTTTAACGTGACAATATATATTGTTTGAGATCCCAATTTCCTTGCTCCTTTTTCACTTGCCAAGCGGCGTTACTTTCCTCCAATTAAATGTGTTGTATGAAAGCTATGGTACCTCGATCACGTTATTATTAGCAGACAACACCAAAAGCTAAATTAAGTGCCGAGAATCCCTGCGCATGCACCGCTCACCCTAGCAGTAGCATCGCTGCTGGGTGGCTGAGCATAATGCTCACCAGTTTTAGAATTCCGTGTATATTTACGGTATGCTAAAACGTGGGCGAAGCTAATGGGACAAGAAGGAGACGTCGTCATTCTGTTCTCGCGCTATATCTACCGACATGGCGTATTAACTAGCCCACCCACCACACTTCCAAGTTGGTGAAGCATCTAGCAAGCGTTTCGTTGTATCATTGTTAATGAATAAAAAAACATGACATTATTTCTTGTTCGTGCTTTCGGCTGTTGATGTCTAGCATTTACGAAATTAGTTTTTTTCGTATTGAAAAAGCTTGAAATAGTGGGTCAGATAACAAAATTATCTAGCAAGCATCGCGTACAGCAGGCTTTTTCAGGATTTAAAGCAGATAGTAAAGTGCCCTCAGAGGCATACTGCAGGAGGGCAACAGAAATAATATGAAACAGAAAGAAAGTATTTAAAAACGCCAATAGTCAACCTCAAGAAAAAAAGCCAGTTATTTATACGGAGCTTACTTCAGACGCTACTATAGATGTAAACCTTTTAGAAACCTCCCGTACCAATGCTGCCCCTCTCGACCCTCCCACTCCCTCGTTATTAGTACTCTAAAAACTTCTTGTGAAACTTCTAAACCTTAAAGATGAAATTTTCAAGCTTTTCTTTCGTTCACATTCGGCATACTGACCAGTTTGTCACCAATGCACCGTAGTTGAAGACTCATATTACATTGCGATTCTTTTTCCCTCTCCGCTGATGGCGTGAAAACATGCTATTTTGATTGGCAAAATTTCTTGTTCTCCGTGGTTAAGAGTGAATTGCTCTGCAGAATACCTGTATATTATGGCATCCCATCAAAGGTTTTATACTATCAGCATTAACGATCTATTTTTAGCTCTGTTTATTCATAGCGCCAAGTCAATCTTGTTCATTTTGTAGAAGGAAAAATATATATAGCCAGGACTCAAAAGTATGTGATCAGTGATCACATTTAGTCTGTCATATTGATACCGGACTGTGTTATCTCGGCTACTTAAAGACCAGAACAAACGAATTGCTCATTGACCTTGTGCAGGAACCTGCACCGACACAGCTCTCTGAAGCAAAAAGAAAAAAATATTTAGGAAAATACATGCATCAGATTACCGAATTGCTCCTCTACTAAGAAGAATCTTGGCTTTCAGTTTTTACATTTCTTGCTGAGTATGTTTGTGCTTTGGAAGTATTTTACAATTCTTTTTTGAGTTGTATAAATACGCGTGTTCATGCAGGGACAGTGGAGTGCGGTGCCGACTATCCTCTGCGTGTTCACTATAGTAAGTGCGGGCACGATGCAATGAACCTTCACCCCCACTGAATAATCACACGCACGCCTTGAATAATTACTGCTTGTTTAGTTCAAAGTTAAGCCATGAAGAGGGAGGGGCCTATCCGGAAGAGCGAACACCGTGAAGAACCGGCACTCGCTTTATATTCCCTCTCGGAGCCAGCTCGGTACTAGCTAACAGCTGCGTTCTGATGCGTTTGTCGCAAAAGCATCACCGTCATCACTCCAGATGCGCCTCTCATACACTCTAAAAAACTAAGAGAGTGCCGATCCCTCTCTTTGGGAGAGTACTTTCTTGTCCTATATTTCACTCTATTTTCCAGATTAAATCACCTCTTGTTGAGGCAGAGTACAGTGATCTTCCCATAATGAGTCAAATCACTCGCCCTCAACAAAGAAACTCTAAGTTGATCGTCTCTTACGCCTGAACAAACAAGTGCAGTGTGTTTTACTGGATAAATGTGTGACTACTAAGTAGTGCTAATCACTCTTGGTGTGCCGGCGCATAGAAATATTACCAAAAAAAGGAGTATAACCACGTCTGAAGAGTCATGCCTGAAGAGTACATGGACATTGACTCTCTCAGGAAGGAAGCAAAATAACAGGAAAAGAACGGCAGGGGGTTAACCAGCCTATAGGCAGCCGGTTCGCTACCTTGCGCATGGGAGGGGGATGGGAGAGATGAAAGATAGAGAGCAGAGGGGGAAGAGAGATAAAAACAGCATATTCAGCAGCCCACGCGCACACTCAGTCAGAGTCCAGTCTTGCCTTTCGCGGTGTCTAACATTGCTGCTACAGCCGCTTGTTCAAGTCCGTGTCACGTAGGAATTTCAACAGAGCATTTGTCGCTTTCTGTTACAATGTCTTCTCTCGGGCACTTGACAGAATTGTGTCCACAAACATTTGACTGTTGTCGATGCACGCAAAAACGGACGCCAGTGACTGTCTCTGGCTGTCATACAACGGACAGTAGCACTAGATGTGCTGTAGCATCTCTTCGCAACACAGGCATCGCAGAGAGCGTTGTTGGCCATTCCTATCACAAAAGAATGATATTTTGTAAATGTCACTACTAGCCATAAGCGATGAAGAATGGTGGCTTCTCTTCAGTCGAGCCCAGTGGGCATGCGGAGAGCCACCAAAGAGGATAGGTGGTGTTGACGATTTGTCTCGTTGCTGGATCGGCACCATAGTGAAAACGTAATTTCATGCGCAAGTTGTCGAAGATTACTGGCAGCATCTGTCTGCGAAAGTGTTATGGCTTCTTCTCGTGTTCCTTCCAGTGCGGCCCGGGCGGCAGTATCAGCATGTTCGTTCCCTATGACGCCGCAGTGACTTGGCAGCGACTGAAACGTCACACGATGCCCTTTCTCGTGTGAAGCGTGGAAAAGGCATCTAATTTCAAAAACAAGCGTTTTCTACGGCCCACGACGCAGTGCTGAGAGCACAGATTGTAGGGTAGCCCTTGAGTCGCTGAAAATAGACTATTGTTGCGGTGGTTCCCGATTGACCACACAAAGTGCAGCGCGCAAAGCAGATAGTTGCGGTGCTGTAGAAGCCGTGGAGTGGTCAGTCCTAAAGCTGATTGTAACACCTCTTGCTGGGACAACTACTGCACCTGACGAACACTGGTGGTTCATGGAGCCATCAGTATATATACTGTTGCGCACATGCACGAAGACAAAGAAGCGTATACGATGAACGCACTTGTGGCCCTGAGCGAGAAAGGAAGAGGATCAGGAGGATCTTTAACCAGTCGGCCGCTTCTGAGCTGCCCCTCACGACCTAATAAACGGCCCCTTTCAACGTCTATCAGTCTCTTTCAAACGTAACAGTGTGGTGGAGGAGCTGGGTGAGCGCTTCAACTACGGAACGATCACTGCCACAGCTTCGACGAAGCCGTCGACTTGCCGGTCTCCCACCATCTGCCGTGAGTGACTTCGACATGCCCGAAGAAGCAGGCGTTTCCAGGACGGCACCGTCTGGCCCGCTTCCGTACTACCGAGTTCCACCGCCCTTCGGAGGAAAAGCAGAAGAAGATGTCGACGCCTGGCTCACCAAGTACAAACGTGTGGGCAAGTCGAACGGTTGGGATGCAGCCGCTATGCGAGTCAACGTAGTGTTCTCCCTGACCGACACATCACTGGTATGGTACGAGAACCACGAGGACGCACTCACGACGTGGGATCTTTTTCTTCAAGAGCTCAGGGCGTGTTTTGGCGACTCGGTTGCTAGAAAGAAGCGGGCTGAGCACACACTGTTGCAACGGGCACAGCTACCAGGTGAGACATGCACCGCTTACATAGAAGAAGTGTCAAGGCTGTGCAAGGTGGTCTGTGCTACCATGTCGAAAGAGGACAAAGTTGGGCATCTGCTTAAAGGGATTGCTTAGGACGTGTATAATTTTCTAATTGAAAAAAAAGCCTCAGTTCTGTGTCCGACGTCATTCAGCATCGCCGAACATTTGAAACGCTCAAGAAGCGTCGAATTGCACCCAAGTTTGGTCGGCTGGCTAACGTTACAACTTTTGCCAGTGTGGACATGAATCCTGGCCTCGACCTTTTTTCTACCATTCGACAGATTGTTCGTTAGGAACTGTCCCACCGAGAAATGTCGTGTTCGACAGCTGACCATTGCGAGCTGTGTCTGCCACGTGAGGCTATGGATGTGCCTCCTTTGACCCCATGGCAACCGACCATGAGCGCGGCAACTGTGGAGTACAGCCCAGCCCCACAGTCAAGGATGCCAACCAGATTTCCCGCGTCGCGGTATGACCGACGCTCTCAGCGCATGCCTCCTCGACACCCGACGTCTCGTTACGACGTACCCGACCAGTACATACGGTACACAAGAACAAACGATGACGCTCGATTCAACGACGAGCGACCAACCTTTCGACCTCGGCCTGTGCGCTATTCCTGCGGTGTGCCAGGCCACATATCGTGATTTTGCAACCGTCGGGTGACTCCTCGGTATCACCAACCATCCGACTTTTCATGACCCTTCAAACAGTCTCATGGTGTCCGGCGGCCAGCCCACATATTACCTGATGACAACTATTGGCCCAGCAACTTCCGCAACCACTCCCCAGCATCTGACAGGAGTTCAACGCCCCCACCTCGTGCTCATCTTTCTCCTTCACCGCTGCGTCACAAAGAGCCCTCTTCGCCACCGGAAAACAAGCCAGCGTGGCCAATGGGGGTGAGGTCACTGGAAATGTGCTACTGACAGAAATACCTCCTGTGTGTATGGTTAAAAAAAGTGCGTGTTTTTTTTTATTAGTACCCACAGCGCCCATACAGGCATTATAGTGGGGGGGGGTACAGAAAAGAACATGAAAATTGCAGGTTCACATAAGTTCACATAATTGCATTCACATAAGTAAAAAATAAGGATTATGTGCCTGTGATGGCACATAATCCACCAAAACACACTTGGTGGACACAGGTGCAACGATTTCCGTGATGAGTGCTTCCTTTAAAGACGTGTTAGAGCGGAAAGTTGTTTTTACCTGGGATGAAACTTCAACGTTCTGTGTGGTGAGTGGAGAGCCGTTGCGCCCTATTGGTGCGTGTAGTGCTGAAGTATTTTTGGGAGGCCCTATGATAACGACAGAGTTTGCGATTATTCCTCGGTCAACACATGATGTCATTCTTGGCATGGACTTCTTGCGAGAATGTGGTGCCACTGTAAACTGTCGCACGGGGAAAGTCTTTGTGAGTGGCCAGATTCCGTCAGAACTTCTGGAAACTCCAGCGAATGATTAAACTACGCTGTGTGTCTGTGGCGATACGTTCATACCTGCGTTGTCTGCCGTACGTGTTCCTGTTGTTTGTCGCGACGCGGATTCTGAGAGCTTCGATGCGACCGTACAACCAAGGCACATAAACTGCGTGAAGAAGAATGTGTTGGTTCCCCATTGTGTGGTGACGATAAATGGCGGACGAACTGACCTATGAACTGTAAACTGTTCTTCTGAGCCCGTGACACTACCCAATGGTTTGAAATTAGCTTCGGTCAGCAAAGAACACGCGACCTATCAGTGGTCGAGCTCACAGACGTGCCGGAAGAATGTGACGGAACTGGTTGTCACAATTTGGACGGGGCGCTTATGGCAACGATAAATAAGTCACTTAGCTCAAGCGAGCGCCGAACTTTGGTGAATGTGCTGTTGAAGCACGTATTGGTATTTGACTTTGCGCGGAAGGGCAAAGTAATTCCTATCCCCCTGTCTCGAATTCGCCATACCATCAACACTGGGGCGACAAGTCCGATTCGCCAAAAACCACATCGTGTTTCCCCGTCAGAAAGACAAATTATCAACGACCAAGTGCAGGAAATGATGCAAAAGGGAGTGGTACAAGAGTCAGTCAGTCCGTGGGCAGCACCGGTAATCCTTGTTAAAAAGAAAGATCGATCTTGGAGATTTCGCGTCGACTATCGCCGACTGAATGCTGTGACTAAAAAGGACGTATACCCGCTGCCCCGTATAGAGGACGCAATAGACTGCTTACATTCGGCCTCTTATTCTTCCTCCGTAGACTTACGATCCGGTTATTGGCAAATTCCGATGCACCTAGAGGACATGGAAAAGACAGCCTTTGTAACCCCTGATGGGCTCTTTGAATTCAACGTGATGCCATTTGGACTGTGCAATGCACCGGCAACGTTTGAGAGGTTTATGGACACCATTCTGCGTGGCTTGAAATGGAACATCTGCATGTGCTACCTCGACGACGTCGTCATCTTTGGCCGCACGTTCAGTGAACACAACTCTCGTCTGGATACTCTTTTGAACTGCATCCGAAACGCTGGCATAACTTTAAACTCGAAGAAATGCCACTTCGGAGACCGCCAGACGCTTGTGCTCGGGCATCTCGTTGACAAGGATGGCATCCGCCCTGACCCCCAGAAGACAGCAGGAGTTGAGGCGTTCAATGCGCCGCGTTCCGTCAAGGAGCTTTTTAGTTTCCTGGGGCTTCGTTCGTATTTCCGCCGCTTTATTCCAAAGTTTTCCGTCGTTGCTTATCCTCTCACATGCATCTTACGAAAGGACAGTTCCTTTGAGTGGACTCCGGAGTGCGATTCTACATTCCGTCAATTGAAGTTTTTGCTGACGTCACGACCCATCCTTCAGCACTGCAGTCCTTCTGCTCCAACAGAGCTTCATACGGATGCTAGCGGCATAGGTATTGAAGCCGTCCTAGTACAACGTTACGGCGACCGCGAACACGTCATCGCATACGCAAGTCGCTCCCTAAGCAGGCCGGAACAAAACTACACTGTTACTGAACAAGAACGCCTGGCGGTACTATTTGCAATTCAGCAGTTTAGGTCTTACCTGTACAGACGCCCATTCACAGTCGTAACCAACCACCATTCGTTGTGTTGGCTTGTCAACCTCGTGACCCTTGTGGCCACCTTGAGCGCTGGGCACTCCACGGCTACAAGAATACAGTTTTATCGTCACTTACAAGAGTGGTCGTCGACATGCTGACGCGGACTGTCTTTCACGTATGCCACTTAGCACAAAGAACTGTGAATCCGATGGCCTTGACCAGCTTGTAGCGTCTGTGTCGCCTACGTTCCCGAACTATCCCAGTTTCAGAGCAGAACAGCGGAAGGACGCTAAACTAGCACGACTATTTGCCGCTGCATCCGCTTCCACTAGTGCACGCCGTTTCTGTATGTGTGATGGACTGTTGTTCAAAAGGAACCTCTCCAGCAGTGGCGCGCGTTTCCTTCTAGTGGTCCCGGAGAGCCTGCGGGCAGTTATTATGAGTATCATGCACGATGACGCTACATCTGGACATTTAGGTTTGGCGCGGACGCTTCACCGGGCTAAAGAGCACTTTTATTGGCCTGATATGCAAAAGTCCATTGAGAATTATGTGGCAAGCTGCATGCAATGTCAGCGTCACAAACGTCCATCAACTGGTCCAGCTGTTCTTCTACAGCCAATGCCTACTCCAAGCGCACCTTTCGAACAAGTGGGGATTGACTTTCTGGGCCCCTTTCCAAAATCAGCTAAGGGCAACCGATAGATAATTGTTTACGTCGACTACCACACACGCTACTGCAAGACGGCGGCTGTCCCCTCCGCAACTGCCAGTGAAGTCTCGTCGTTTTTGTTACAGTACGTCATCCTCCGACACGGCACACCTCGCCTAATTATCAGCGATTGTGGACTACAATTCACAGCGGATGTCGTAGAGGAGCTACTCCGTTTATGTGAATCCCGCCTGCGTCACTCGACACCATACCACCCCCAAACTAATGGGCTGACAAAGCGTACCAACCGCACCATTATCAATAAGTTGTCTATGTATGTATGTCTCATTCGACCACAAGAACTGGAATGACGTACTCCCGTTCATTACTTACGCGTTCAACACCGCGAAGCATGAGATTACATGCTATAGCCCTTTCTTTTTGCTTTATGCACGTCGGCCCGGCACACTATCGACACAGTATTAGCTTTCTATGATCACGACAACGTCGTGATCCGAGACTCTCTATGATCCGAGACTCTCTGCCTCACCGAAGAGGCGCGTCGCATAGCTCGACTACGCACATTGGCATCGCAAGACAAAGCGAAAGCACGCTATTACATTCACCATCGACCAGTGATTTATCGCCGTGGTGATCTGGTGTGGTTGTGGACTTCGATGCGCAAGCGCGGGTTATGCCAAAAGTTTTTGGCCACTTACGATGGACCTTTTGTCATTGTCGTCAGACTTACAGAGGTCAACTATGTACTAGCTCGTCTCACGGCGAGTGGTCGACGAGCTGCCAAAACTCAAGTGGTTCATGTTGCCCGCCTGAAACTGTACACGCCACGACAACTCGACTGACTCGTCCGGCGGCCTTCGTCTGCGCGGAGAGGAATGTTGCGTACATGCACGAAGACAAAGAAGCGTATACGGTGAACGCACTTGTCGCCCAGAGCGAGAGAGAAAGAAGAGGATCAGGAGGATCTTTAACCAGTCGGCCGCTTCTGAGCTGTCCCTCACGACCTAATAAACGGCCCCTTTCAACGTCTACCAGTCTCTTTCAAAAGTAACAATATGTACGCTGTCTGAATATTTCTCGTGCAAAAGAAGACGAGACAGTTGTTTCAGAATGGGCTATGAAAGCTTAGATTTCCTCCAGATCCCTGGTACACTAAAATGCACTGTGGGTCGAATAAGACACAAAGGGGCTATCGATGACCACAGTGAAGCGCGAGGGAAGTGTCTTGTTGTACTTCACAATCATTTTAGTGAACGATGCTTGGTGCCTCTCTGAAGGCAACAGTGCAAGGTGATGACAGGGAGCACGTGGGAAGTGTCTGTAGTGCGTTCTCAGGACTTCCACAGCAATGTGAGCTTGTATCGGATAGTTACTAGCAATTGCAATTGTCGCCTCTGTTGACATACATCTGGGCTGACCAAGGCACACTCGCAGTGCTTAGGCTTGCACTGCCTGTGGAACACGAACATTGGTCTTGCAGGTATTATTAAACACGGGCAAATAATATCCAAGGAAACCGAGAAACAGGGCTCTGTAGAGTTCCATAATTGCGTCTACTGACATCCCTCACGTCTTTCCTGCCAGAAACTTGAACAATTGGGCGATAGCGGTCTGGCGCTTCTTCATATAGGCCACATGCGGACTCCAACAGAGGTCCTTATCAATAATGATGCTCAAAAACCGGTGGGTTCCGGCGCAAGAAATGATTCGGCTGCAGATTTAGATGACATAAGGGGTGATTGCTAGGCGAGTGAAGGCCACCAGTGCAAATTTTTGTGGTGTTATGCTTAGACCTTGTTTTAACAAGTAGTTGGCAATCATAGTTGCTGCTCTTTGAAGCCGGGAACGTATCTGAGGACGTAGGACTGCCGAAGTGCAGACACAGATGTCGTCTGCGTATATTGAGATTTCAACGGTACTTGGCAGGTATTCAGCAAGGCCAATTAGTGCAAGATTGAATAGCGTCGGGTTAAGAACTCCACCTTTAGGAACACCCCTAGAAGTATAGCGTCGCGTAGTTGGGCCATCTTCTGTTAACACAAAGAATGATCTTGCAGCCAGGTAACTCAAAATTCACCGAAAGACTCGACCACCAAGGCCAACCACCGGAAGAGTACTCAAAATGGCTTCATCTATTACATTATCATGCGCGCCTTTCACATCTAGAAACAAAGCTGTAGACAGTCGCTTATGGGATCTTTCGTGCTGAATATACGAAACTAGATCAATGACATTGTCAATGGAAAAGCGGTCGCGTCGGAAACCAGCAATGGAATTCGGATAAATATTGTAGTATTCAAGATACCATTCCAGGTGGCCTAGTATCAGCCTTTCTATTATCTTTCCTACGCAGCTGGCCAGTGTTATTGGGTGGTATGAGGCGATTTCAAGTGAGGATTTGCCCTGCTTCAAGATGAGTAACAAGCGGCCTACTTTCCAGTCTTCAGGAACATTGCCATCCTACCACGAAATGTTGTAAAGGCTTAACAGTTCTCTCCTTGCATCTTCCCTAAGGTTGCACAAGGCTCCGTACGGAATACCATCTGGTCCCGAAGAAGTTGAACGCCTGCAGAGAGCTAGTGCCGTCTCGGGCTCCTCCATTGTAAAAGGGAGGTCCATGTGGCAGTCACAGGAACGGGGGACGTCACCTCTCACTGGAGAATGTGGACTAGTGGCTTGGTTGGCGGTGTGCGCACAGAAATATTCCGCGACATCGATGTCTTGCCTCCCTTCAAATAGCGCAAGTGATTTGAATGGAAAACACTGTTCCGTAGGGTGGCGCAGACCTTGCACCGTTTTTCAAATGTACGAGAGTGGCTTGCGAGGACCTAGTGACTGGCAAAACGTTGTCCTTCTTTCCGACGCTAATTTATCCTTGTGACACCAAATTTTCTTTTGCATCCTATTGGTTGCCCTAAGACCGTGAATTGATTTTGTGCGCCGATACCACTGCTCCACCCGGCGTCAAGTTGCTCGGTGTCGCTCCAACTCTATGTCAAAGTCGTTTCGTGTGGAAGATATCGTCACCGTGCGAGTTGCGTTTTCCATCGTGCTCCTGATTGTTTGCTCTAACCCAGATCATAAGCCATCGCTGCAAGCATCTTCCATGTCAGATTTGAAGTTGGTCCATTGGACTGCTTGAATGGTCTTCCGCGGGCCACATTTAGACAAGCCTTTGTTGTAAGGTACATTGTAATGTGATCAATTCCTCGTGTCTCAACATCTGGAAACCACTTGACGTATCTCGCGAGGGAGTTGGAAACAAAAGCAAGGTCAAGACAGCTGCTGTATGTCACCCCTCGAAGAAAAGTGGGGCTACCGTCGTTCAGGAGAGTAAGGCCATAGTTGTAGGTGATTTTTGCTAACCTGCGTCCTCTTGCATTTGTCCGCGTACATCTCTATGTGGGATGGTGCGCATTAAAATCACCCTTGTACACCCATGGTGCAAGAAACACTCTCAATATATCCGCTAATCATGAAATCGAGATTATTGAACGGCGATATATAAACACCTATGAGAGTAAACATGAGTTTGTTCTTTTTCAGAGTGATGCAGACATACCGATTGTCATCGTGAGGCGCGATTGGTTGCACAACATACGTCAGTTAACGACAAACAAAGACGATGATTTTGCTGAACACACCATTTGTTGAAGACATCACAGCTTCGTACTTGAAAGTCTTATTGATTTCGACAAATTGGGTTCACAAATGACAATGAGTTGAAACACGCTGGTATACAAAACTGACAAAAATCTGAAAGGCTTGTTTTTTGTCCTCTGGCGTTCCATTGGATCATCAAGTCACCGAGTTGGCTAAGAAATGCTTCACATTTAAAATGGGAGAAGAGCGTTGAGCTATGAAAGATTTTAGCTACTTGTACATGAAAAACGTTGGTACTAAATGAAGGAAGCCAACTCGAAAATTGTCAAGCAAGTATTTAGACAACAGCAGGATACCAAGTCAAAAAGAAACTTTGGTCATGAAGAAGGTGAATGAAACAGAGGGGGACATGCGGAAGTTTAGAATGCTTACGAAATCATCACTGGAGACCTACCGAATTTTCAAGCAGGAAATTGCAAAAGGAAAGAAGCACGATGATTCTCGCGGAAGCGTTGCCCCGCCGCGGTGGTCTAGTGGATAAGGTGCTCGGCTGCTAACCCGTAGGTCATGGGATCGAATCCCGGCTGTGGCGACTGCATTTCCGATGAAGGCGGAAATGTTGTAGGCCCATGTGCTCAGATTTGGGTGCACGTTAAAGAACACCAGGTGGTCGAAATTTCCGGAGCCCTCCACTGCGGCGTCTCTCATGTAGATATGGTGGTTTTGGGACGTTACCCCACATATCAATCGATTCTCCGGGCAGTTCTCTGCTGTCCGAGGCCAGAGCGGAAGTATTGTTGACCAAGATGGTCCGAGCCAAATACGAAGGCACAGACATGGTATGTGGTGTGTGTGGAGAGGAGGAGGAAAGGGCAGAACATTTGATAATGTTCTGTAAAAAGCTGCACCCTATTGCCATAGATAATGACGCGTATTTTTCAAAGTATTACGGTGTAGGGAGTAAAATTCAATCTTTAAACACATAGTGGTGGTGTTTGACTTCATGGCTAAAGGGCACAGCTGGATCCATCTAAAGGGCACAGCTCAATTAATCCATCTGTCCGTCCGTCCGTTAATCCGCCCGCCAGAACGCGTGGAGTCAATTGATCCGTCCGTCCGTCCGTCCGTCCGTCCGTCCGTCCGTCCGTCCGTCCGTCCATCCATCCATCCATCCATCCATCCATCCATCCATCCATCCATCCATCCATCCATCCATCCATCCATCCATCCATCCATCCATCCATCCATCCATCCATCCATCCATTCATCCATTTCTGGCGATAGCACTACAATCTGCTCATGGCTGCTCCGAGCGGAGCCAAAATGCCCTCGCTCTACCACTGGATAACGTTGTTCTTACCCGTGATCGACCACTGAAATACGCAGGCTCTGAAGAGGGCACTGTCAGCATTCTTTTGGGTGTTTCCGTTCTGCCAGTAGAATTCGCCGTATTCAAGACTATGCTACGCTCCGCCACGTAAGAGCACTCAGTACAGATATGGGAGACATTCCCTCGCAGCTTCGACGACCAGCCGCAGTCTGAGAAATTAATCTCGGAATTCCTGAAAGACCCAGCTTCAGGTTCGAAAGCGACGAAGGCGCGCTTGCAGTTCCTGCGAGGGAACAGCTTCGCTGAAAGATTGTGACATACCTATGTGTCCGCCGGCTTGCCTTCCCCGTAACCTCTTATAATTTTTTCGTGCCCGCCGAGTTGTGAGGGGAGCAAGGTGCTCCGCCCATACCTTCTAGTTCAAACGATCGCCACTGCACCGTGCTGCCACCCCATACCCAGTCCCAGAGCAGACGACGCCACTACACTGTTGCGCACATGCTTGTGGAGAAAAACTTGCGTTCGCATTAGAGTTGCAATTGTAAGATAAATGCACAGGTTGCGTTGTTGTTTGTTCATGATGTACAGTGGTGATGAGAAGAAACGCAAAGAGTGCGGCGTGGTGTATCCATTCCGCTGTGACTCTGGAGGGAATAAAAAGATGCTAGAGCGAGAGAGAGAGAGAGAGAGAGAGAGAGAGAGAGAGAGAACTTTATTTGCGCATAACGCGGAGCATTCCAAATGGTCGGGCCCCTATTCCAGGGCTCCGCTGGCCCTAGCCATCATCTCTACCCGTTGGACCAGCCAGCGCTGATCAGCAATGACCGAGCTGGACAGCAGCGCCTCCCACTGTTCCTCTTTGTTGTTCATGTTGTAATGTTCTTCATTGTGATGCGTACACTTCCACGTGATGTAAAACAGAGTTGGTGTGGCCCCACACCACGGACATACAGCTTTGTATGCTGTGGGGTAGAATACATGCAGCTTGTCTATGTTCGTGTATATGTTTGTTTAGATTCTGCGTAATGCCACCGGTTCCATTGCTGTGAGTTTTTTATGCGGTGCTGGATACACTGTTCTATTGTCCCTGTAATACTGAAGAATTGTACCAAAGTTAGGGTCTAGGGGCGTTGGATTCTCTATTGCAGTGTGCAAGGAAGCTCGGTAATTTGTGAAGCCTCGAGCTGCCTCATCCGCAAGCTGGTTCCCGGTGACGCCCTCGTGCCCTAGCACCCAGATAATGGTTTGGGTGTATTCAATTGGGAAGTCCTTATGAGCTTTGGTTAGAATTTGGAAGGCCTTCATATATATTCTACCTTTTTCGTAATTTCTACATGCAGCCGTTGAATCTGTGATTATTGTCATTGGAGCTTTTCGCTATCTGCCCTCCTGGATTGCCAGCGCGATCGCTATATCCTCCGCTTCTGTGATAGAGGCTTGGACTATGGAGGCACAACTTGTAACGTTTCCTTCTCGGTCTGTGACCACGGCCACCATGTTCTTTGCATTTGCCTGACATGGTGTAGCGTCAGTAAATCTCGCCGTATTCAAATATTTTCTCTTTTTTAGATGCGGAGCATCTTATACTCGCGCCTTGTAGTGCGCCGTCCGCGTCGTCCGCGCCGTCCACACCGCTTCTCGAACATTCGACAGCTGACGCGCGCGCATGCGCCGTCGCGCCGTCGCCCACTCTTCCACAATCTGTGCATCCCTTCCTCCTCTACACACCGCGCGCGCTTCACTCCTCCACCATCTGTGCACCCTTCCTCCTCTACACACCGCGTTCGACATCTACAATTCTCCTGATTCTCCAGTGGACGCGCATGTGGCGTCGCGCTTCGAGAACATTCAACAGCTGACAGTGCATGCGCCGTCGTGCTGTATATATACTCAAGGTCGGCGCTCGCTCGCTCAGTTGCCGCTCGTCGGTTGGTTTGTACGGCGCGTCGACGTCCAAGGTCGCGGGGAAATGAATTCCAACGAATCCACAAACACGATGATCGACGTCCCTTCGACCAGCGCCGTCCTTTCGCATACGTGTGTACGTGTTCACTCATTTAACACCCCCTCCTACAACCACGTTAACCAATTTAGCCATCGACCCAAGTAAGTCGCAATTTAACACCCCATTTCACAACCACGTTAACCAATTTAGCCATCGACCCAAGTAAGTCGCACTTTAACACCCCGTTAACCAATTATATGGTCCGCATCCTCCTCAGTGTTCCCCCGAGGGAAGCTGCGGGCAATATTTCTATGTAAGCGGCTCTTGCTTTACGTCGTCCAGCATGTAAAACTGGGTTCATGTTCTTCGGTAGGGGCATATTTTGTACCAGGCTCTGACTGAGCACGACAATTCCTTAGCTCTTCCATTGCCTGTACTTGTTCACCGAGGCCGATCCTCTGAAGAAGTTTTCTGCCGGTTGGCATCTGTAGCAGGCGGTCAATCTGGGTGGTTACTTGTGCCTCAGCAACTCACCAAATGTATTGTGAAGTCCGAGCGCTAATAGCTTCGCAGTTGAAGTGCTTTGTGGTAGTCGCAGTGCCGCTTTTTACGCCATCCTTATTATTTTGTCTGCTTTTTCTTTCTCCTCTCTATTCAGGTTGTGGTAGGGTAGCAAGTATGTTTGTCTGCTGATGACTAAGCTCTTTATCAAACGAAGCACGTCTTGTTCTTTCAGTCCAGCACGATTGTTCGTTATTCGAACGATCATACGAACAATTTGTTGAGCTGTTCGTTTAAGCATGTTCAGTGTGTGGAGACATCCATGATTGGACTGCAACCACATCCCTAAGATTCGAACGGTTGTTTTCTCTGGAATAATCTTGCCGTCTAGCTTGACCTCAAGGCGGAGGCTCAGGTCTGTCCTTTGTTTTTTACTCTTGGAGAACCGAATGAGTTCCGATTTGTCTGCTGAGCACAGAAGTCCCCTTTCTTTAGTGTAATCTTCGATGGTTTTAGCTGCCAGTTGAAGCCGCTCTTTTTTTTCTGTCAAGCTACCTTTGGTTGTCCAACTAGTGTTGTCATCCGCATAAAAAGAGTGTCGGATGTCGGGAATATCCTCCAATTTTTTGACTGGACCAATCATGGCTATGTTGAAAAGCGTGGGCGAGATCACAGCGCCTTGTGGTGTGCCTTTGCTCGGTGGGTGGAAGACATTGAATTCGTATTCTCCTAATCTGATAACAGCGGTTCTTTTAGTAAGGAAGTTCTGTACATATTTGTACGTCCTTTCACCGCAGTTTTTCGCTGCTATTCCATCTAATATGGCCTTATGGCTTACGTCGTCGAAAGCGCCTTTTATGTCGATGGCTATGACAATGTTTTCTGCTACTGTTGGCACATTTTTTAGCACTTCCACCTTTAAAAGCAGAAGGAAGTCCTGTGTCGAAGGGTTCGAGCGGAAACCAAACATGTTGTTTGGCAACCAGTTATTTTGTTCAAGGTGCCGTTGAAGTCTGGTATTTATTAATCCCTCAAACACTTTGCCTAAACACGAAGTAAGAGAGATTGGCCTGAGGTTTTCTATTGCCCATTTCTTTCCTGGTTTGGGTATCATAATAATTACAGCGTGCTTCCATTGCTGAGGTATAGTGCCATTCACCCAGTGTTTGTTAATGAAGTTTAGAAGCACTGTTATGGCTTCGTCATTCATGTTGCGAATCATGGCATTGGTGATTTGATCCGCCCCAGGCGCTGTGTTGCGTTTTATGCTGACGACTGCCACTCTGACCTCGGCATGCGTGAAAGGTGCATCCAGTTCTGAGTTTGGGAGCCCAGTGTATTTAGCCTGGTAAGGGGCTGTGATGGCTCCGGTGCCGAAACACTTAATATAGATGTCTTGAAGGAGGTCATCTCGTGTGCCTGGATATGTGTGCAATAATCTTTCTAGAGATGTTTGTCCTTCGCGTTTACTTTTGAGAGGGTCAATCATGGCTCCTAGGATATTTCATGTCTTTGCTGTTTCTGGGGTTCCATTTAGTGAATCGCGAAATTGTTCCCAGTTGGCTGTCGCGAGTTGATAAGCATACTGTTCAGCTTGCTGCGTTATTTCTTCGAATTTCGCTTTGAGTTTCTTTTTTCGCCTCTGCCTTTTCCATCCTTTAGTGAGGTTTTTTCTTGCTTCCCACAGGTGGAGAAGGTGAGCGTCTACTTCAGGGGTATCATCTGTTCTGGCGACGGTTTTGGTGTGCATTTGCTTTTCATTTCGAATTACTTTGCACCACTCGTCCAAGTAGTCTATAGCAGTCACGTGCGCTTTTAGCGCTTTTCTATATGTATGCCAGTCTGCAATTTTAGCTCTGCCGATGTGTTTGCGGATTCGGCCGGTGCAGATTGTGGTGCTTAGTATGTAATGATCACTGCCCAGGTTTTCAAGGGTGTTGTACCAGTCCACGCTGTGGCAGTTTTGTACTATCGTTAAGTCTGGACCTATTTCTGTGGATACGCTGTTGCCTATCCTCGTTGGTATTGCAGGGTCAGTTAACAGAGTCATTTCCAGTTTCTCTATTTGTCTTGCGATATTCTTGCCTTTGGTGTCTTGCATCTTATATCCCCAGCTTGCATGCCTGGCATTAAAGTCCCCAACTATGATTAATGGATTCCCTTTCGCCAGTTTTGCTGTCTCTTGAAAGAGCTTGTCGAACGTTGCTCTCTTTTGTCTTGGGTGACTATAGATATTAAGTACGAAGGCGCTCTTTCCATGGCTCCCTTTGTAGGGTTGTTTCTGTTATGATATGCGGGATATCCGCCTCTTCAATGGGCTGATGACATATTGCTGTAATTGAGTTATCGACTAATGTAGCAATTTTCCATTCTGCGTCCCCGGTACTAAAGTTTCGTAGCCCCGTAATTTTGGTTGTGTTCCGGCTTCCTGGACTGCTGTGACAGCAGGTGGCTTTTGTTGCGTCGCCACCAGCTGCAACAGTTGCCCTCTTTTCTACCAGAAACCACGGCAGTTCCACTGCCATATTTCACACTTTTCTGACCGCTGCGTTCGATATTTATTCATTATGCGTCTCCTGGTTCATGACCAACAGTCCGGGCCTGTTGTAAATTTTCTCAGCTTTTTCCCTGATGTTGATGCCTGTGGCATGCTTTCGCAAGGCTTTCGTGAATTTGACGTGTTGTGCCTGGATTTTCTTGTCCAGAATCTCGAGCTTTGTATCTACATTTATCATTGCTTGCTCTATAACTGTCGCTATAACTTCCTTTGTTGTTTCTTTCATCATCGACAACGTAATCATTGAGTCGCCTCCCGCATTCGGTTGCGTCTGCAATTTCTGTCCACTCTGGGCGAGTATAGAGTTTTGTTGCGGGTGCTGCGTTTGGTGCTTTTTTAGTTCCCTATTTTCGCGTTCTAGGTCACCTATTCTCACCCGCATTATCTCTAACTCACGTTCTAAGCGCGTGAGTTGTGGTGTTTGGTGTGAGTGTAGGGAGGATTTTGCTGCCCAGCTCACCTGGTTCTTTGCTTCCTTTTTCTGCACCTTCTTGCCCTTGTACTGTTGTTGCTTTGCTTGGACCTGCTTGTGGCCACCATTCCTGGAGTCGGAACAGTCTCGAGAGCCGGACCTAGATCGGGATGTAGAGCGAGACCTGGATCGGGAACTGGAACGGGCCCCTCCTGGCGGTGCAGAGTCCTCGCGGTCCGTGCTGAACCAGCGGCTCTTGAGTATGCCAGCGGTTTGTGGTGTGCTGTGCTGGTGCGACAGCAGCAACCGGCCCTTTTGAGGGACGCGTTTAAGTGTTTTGGTGCACTCCGATGCCGCCGAGGGATGGCGTCCGCCGCACAGGGCACATTCCGGATCGCAAGTGTGGTCCACAGGTGGGTCTCTTAGGCGACAGTTGCTGCACGCCTTTGTGATTGGTGTGGGGCAAACATCCGTCCTATATCCCTGGCTCCTGCAGAGTTTACAGTACTGCTGTGTGGGTTGATAAGGCACGCACGACATTTCGCCACCGTAATAATACACGATGCGCGGCAGTATTGGTCCACCGAACGTGATCACTGCAGTTTGTGACTGTCCGAGCATGCGGGCTTGAACAATTGTCACTCCTTGAGTGCGCACTCGGAGATGGCTCAGGAGTTCATCTTCTGGCGTTTCGCGTTCTAGTCCGTGTACCACTCCTTTCAAGTATCCAGCAGGAGTGGATATGTAGGTGTTTACGGGATACTTGGTGCCATTGAGCTCCAGTGTCTTTATATTCAAGATCTTTTCTGCTACATCCTCGTACGGAGTGTTTGCAATAATTATGTTTGATCCGCTGCGAAGGCGAAGCAGAAATTTGTGGCTGTTACAGGCCTCCGGGTCACCGCTCACATGTTCTATCGCTCGCGCAACCTGGTATGCTTTCAGTTCTTTCACAACTAACCCTGGTCTGGGCCGCATGATAACCTTCATATCGTTTTTGGGCAGCGGCGCCGCGCGCGTTCGTCGTCGGCTCCTTTCAGATGCTCTTCCGCGTCACTCTTCTGCAAGCGTTCTAGCACCGGAGCTGTTGCTCTCAGTTACGCCTCGAGCAACGCTGTCATCACTCGCAGAGCGTTCTTGTTTCCTGATGCATTTTCGCTGTCGCAATGACATTGCTACCTGCCACTTACCATTCTTGGCATCGTCGTCGCGTTCCTCCGCAGAGTCTTTTAGGGGCGAAGCTCCTTATGGCGTGGCTTGTGCGTCCCTCGTAGTACGCAACCACCAGTGGCACATACCCGAAATAGCGGTCCTTACGATTTTGACCTCCAAGGTGGTTCCGGTGAGAGATTTCTTCTGTGCGTTGTTGAACAATAAAAGATAGTGCTCCATGCACATGTTAATGGCTGCTAAGGGGGAATGAGAGACAGGAGCGTTCGGCCTTTAGGTACCCAGCACGCTGCGATTCCCATTAGCAGCTATTGCCATGTACATTGAGCACGATCTGACAAGAAAGGGTTGCTACGTTATACTCGCTGCGTGTAACCTCCTTGGTTTTAGAAACGTTTAGCGAGCGTTGGGCCGCATGCCATGAATACATTGAACTAGTCTATTCCATGAACTCGAGGTGGTTAAAGGTGGGAAGTAAACCCGAAGCGCAAGCCGTAAGAAAGTGTGTATGTGCCACCTCCCGTTTAGTCCTTGAAATGTCCGCTGGATGGTGGTGCTTCTATATGAAGAATATATGATGAAAAGATGCGAGATAGTGGTAGTTGGAGTGCTGAATAGATGGACGAACGGACACACAGACAGATGCATGGATGGACGCATGAACGGACGCAGGCACGGATGCATGGACGAACGCAGGGACGGACGCACGAACAGACGCACGCACGGACGGGTGGATGGACGCATGTACGGTTACACAGACGTACGCAGGAACGGACGGAAGCAAGAACGAATGGAGGGACGGATGCTTCGCCCCACTCCCCATCATTCACTTTGTGGATATGCTGCCATTTTTTTCCTAGTTTTCGGCTTCGCTAGCAAATTCCCCTTGTAGCACCTCGTCAGGTGAAAGGAAATCTTCGTTGGCGTCCACCGCAGATCTAACTTGGGTTTCGATGTCTTGGTCATCCATGTTCATAAGTGCCTGGGCTAGTTCCGGTTCATTGTCCGTTGGAGTTCGGGCAGGTGCAGCGCGACGCGTGGGCCGAGAGCTGGCTGCCAGGACTCCCCGTTCCGCTTCGCCGCGAGGACTAGCGTGGCGGGTTCACATGCTCTGCCGAAGGTCTTCACTTTTCAGAGAAAACCGGCATCGCTTGTCCAAAAAGGTGGTGTCAGCGTTTACCTGACGTCTTCCTGCACAATTCCCGTAGTTTCACTGGTAGTCACATGATTTTAACCGCTGCTAGGCACGATGATTGATGGAACCGATGTGAACGCTGGATGGATGGATGCATGGATGGATATGGCTGTACCCTTTAGATCGGGCGGTGGCTAGCGCCACCAAGCCGTAATACTTAATGAACCAAAAACTTGATTTATTTTTTTTTCTTTAAAAAGTGAGTTTGAGGATTCGTACTTTGCAGTGAAGGGTTTAATTTGCACTCGTGCCTTGACTTTAGCCGCCGATCAGATAACCTCCTTCTAGTTAAGTCTACCCGCTTAAAATTTATTTTGCCCTCCCAGTCCCTAAACCCAAGTGCTTTGAAAAACTCTGCGCCATCATCCTGAACTATAGGGTGAAGCCCTTTACAGAACATTATCAAGTGTTCGGCAGTTTCTTCTTCCTTTCCACACGCAATGCATACTGTGTCTATACGCGTGTGCACGCGTGTGCACTCCTCGGCGCCACCTGGCGGTCTCCTAAAAAAAGACGCTAGAATAGTTAATTATACATACAGGCTACAAACACTCGGAAATGAAATACGAAATAGGAAAGCATGTAGATGTCGCACTGTTCACGTTTGTTTCCATCCCTCCAGTACTTTCAAAGCAAGCAACATGAGACTTTATGTGACAACTGGACTTTTCACCTAGGCCCAATGCTGTGAGATCAAGCTCACAGTTTCAGGGTCTTTCGTGAGAGTGGCTTTATTTCGAAAACTTTGGTGACGTCTAGTTGTCTGTCCCTTTCAGGGCAAAATTGATGAATATTGGGCGAAAGATCATTGTAAGCAGCCTTTTGAGCCAACTTTCTTGGTGGCCTGGATTCGAACACATCAAAGCTTTGTGCTCATGGAGTATCTCGGCAGCATTGTTCACAGCCTCCTTTAGAGGGTGGTTGGTGCATACGCCTTCTTCTCGCTAGAACAACTTCGACGAACTTCTGTAGTGCGTAGAAAATATTTAGAAGTTGTGCGTTCGGATAGGAAAGTCCACCGCAGTCTTGGTGCTTACTGAGCGAGTCCGATGATTTTGAGGCATTTGGCTTTGTCAAGAGCGTGCTGCACTCCTCACATTCAAAGTTTTTTCGCACGGTTCTTGATAGGTAGCCACCGACCATTGCCAACGGGGCCACATCTGGCGTAGGAAGTAGAGGCCTATGTTGATTTAGTTGCTCTACGAGCTCTCTACGTGCATCCGCAGGGAATTCATTGCTGGTTTGCTGAATTGTGTTTTTCTGTTGCGATAGCGTTTACAAGCAATCACTCTCTTTTGATGCCATTATGTTGCTGTTACTCTACGCCGATTCGACACTGGTCTTGAGTGTTTTGTTGATTCCTGTGAGCACGGCATGGACGCCAGTTTGATCATTTGATCCTTCTGACTTTCTCAGCCAGAGAAAGAATGAATCGATTGGGTTCGATGACATTTTCCTCGTCAAAGCAAGTGAAAAGACATCTTTTCAAGAAGATATTTAATTTACTCAACGTTAGAACGAGTTGTCATCACAAGACCTGCATGAGTCTTTTTGGTTAGGAAGTTCTTCACCAGGCACTGACTTTTGCGATCGCCCAGGTATTCGGGAAAACTTGTCTCCAACTAGAATAGCCATTCATCGCCTGCAGATTGAAATTGCTTGCAGTATCCATTCTTCTGATGTATGTGCTGGGTACAATTACTCACGTTCATGAGCACGAACCAGCGGTGCACGGTGTCCATAAATTGCACCGTTGGCCCGCACTCGCGATACTTGCGTCGCATGTGCGGCCCGCCTGCACTTCTTGCGAAACTTTCATTGCAGCTGTCACGGGAAGAAAAAAAAAAACTTGCACCACTCTGTGCACCTTCATTTTTTTTGCATGTTCGCAGGGAATACATGTTTTCTCGTCAGAAATTATACTGATTTCTTAAGGCTGCCTTTTTGCATTTTTTTAGAGGCTCTTGAAGTAGTTCGCTGATATTTCACTGCCTTTTCCGATGTCACGGGACAAAAACTGCAATTGCACATTTTTGATCAGGAGGCACTGACCGATTGCAAGAAAAAGCTTTCGAATCGGTTTTCCAGGGTGATCACTGCAATATTTGAGGCTTCCATTGCACAGAAGTTGCATAGCCAAGACATTTATCTTGTGGTTGTCTGTGTCAATTCGGACTAAGAAAAATCCCATTTCTTCAACTTCCCGGAAAACGTGTCGCATGAGCATGTGCAGCTCACGGACAGTGCAGTTTCTCGCGAAAATATACGCCACGGGTATCTTGAACGAAAATAAAAGGCCATTAAGGACGAAACACAAGAGTGAGTTGGCCAGGAGAGGCTCATTTGTTGTTTCTTTGGGGAAGCTGACGCCATAGTCCACCTCGCTGCTGAAGGCATCTCTTTGCTTGTGATAAAGTACCCGTTGTTTTACGTGCATTTCGTCAGCAATCAAAGAGCATGTCCTCACTTGCAACGAGGGATGAGAAGGGAGTTCTGCAGAGAACCTTTGCTTCACGAGTTCGATCACGCTAACGTCTTCACGTGATGAGCTCATAAAGCGCTCGAAGATACTTCGACAGGGAAGTCGAAGAATACCTGTGCTTCATACGTGTTCGTATGCACGAGTCGAGAGGTTCCGCAAAATCACAGCATGGCGCTCTGTCACCTCAGACGTTGTTGCTTTCTTCTTCGTGAAATTCTGCACTTGTTCCACTGATATTGACGCAGCAAGGTCTTTCTCTCCCACTTTCTCCACAACATGAAGGAATGCCGACACATAGCATTCTTCCTATAGCTTTTGCAGTTCTTGTTTGTAGTAGTCGACGGTGTTCTTCAGCCGATCTATTCGCGCGTTGAGGTGTCGCTCCTTATGTCTTCGTTTTCGTCTGTCTATTGCTGAAACCGAGAATAACGACGACGCCTGCACAACTCGGTCAACCTGCACGGTGGCAGTGATGCAGCGCTCGCTTGCGCCGCTTTCTGTGGGTAGCGGCAATTCAACTACGGCGCAGTCCATCAGTGATAAGTCTGGAGAGGCGACATCGACGGAGGGCAATTTATTGAGAGGAAGCGAAGGACAGTTCAGTTGGGTCTCAAGTGCTCTACGTTTCGGTGGTGGTGTGTTCACTGGCGCAGCTGCATCGCGTTTTCTCACAGATGCGTCGCTTCTCTCTCTTTTTTTCGGAGGCTGCAGGTACGCAGATACTCTTCGAAAATGCTAGGAACAGCGTCTTTTTTGAGCTTGCAAATTTTGCTGACCTTCTTGAAGTCGGAGGAACGAAAATGTCGGCTGCGCACAGTCGAGTAACACGACGTCGTATTTGATTTGGTGTCCAGTCGCACCGAGAAATGACTTTTAGCAATTTCGCTCGCAGTTCCGGATCGCTTGGTATCTCGTGGAACGATATGCCCGGCATCCGTTGTTTGCTCGAAGACGTTCAGCGAGTACTCAGCAGTACAGCACCTTCTCGGGCACAGGGTGCCCCACCTGATTCTACACTGCAGATAGAAAACCCAATTGGTATGCCAAAAGTATTTCATAAATTATGCGCCGTAAATCACGGTTTATGCAGTAGTAAACAATATAGGTTCTAACTGCACTACCAATCCACATGTAGTTCTGTAAAATCGAGTAAACAAACGGTCGCTTCATTCAGTGACACTGAACCTTAACGCTCATAACGGTGTTTCAACAATAAACATTGAAGCACCTTTTACCCAAGACACACAAAGTTTACCTCTGGCAAACACGGAGGACACGGGACAACGTTTCCTTGTAGAGCCACTTTGGTAGGTACTTCGAGGTGCCTCAACACGTGGTAGCGTAGCGAGGGAACGAGCTTATGCTTGGCGCGCTCCGCAACATGTACAGGCAAGAGATATGGGGTGGGAGCCCCCTTTGCGGAAAAATCAGGCGTAAATCGAGGAGGAAGGGCGATTGCGGCGGACGGCCTCCACAGCTCCACTGCATGGGAATGAAAAAATATAGGAAGATGTGCCTCGGTGAGCTTGGCTTGACACCAGTGAGGCATAAGAACTAGTTCGACCATGTGCTTAAGCGGCATGACATTAATGTTGCTGCAGTGCCAACCTTGATCTGCTGCCAACTTCGATCTATAAACTTTTCCAGATTCTAATTTGCGCATTAGTATACAATTAAGACTGCCATCTCTGTACAAAACTAAGTCTCACCATTCGTGCCGTCCTTCGCAGCTTGGCCGCAATGATGATCACTAGACTGCTAGAGCGAGTGATGCTTCCAGGAAAATGACACATCATTCAGGACTATCGGCAGCATTTTCATATTCCTGGGATTTATGAAACGCTTCAAATAAATACTTCAGCTTTTGATCTCCTTCTTAGCTCCTTTTACAACATTGCGAATCACTTCTTGATTTTTGAAGAGTTCATCGCTGTACAATAGCTACAGTTTAGTTCTCTATTTAAAGTCTACCATCTCGGAGCGAAAAAACGATGTGATACAATAGCACTTAATTCGCAAAGAAACAGTAAAAGGCAGAGAAAAAGTACGAACATAGGCCTCTTACTCTTTATACACGGAGTTCACCCCACGGAATAGCGGCCTTCAGTAAGTTCCAAATCGCCACCCAAAAACCTCGTAGGAAAGAAAGTGGTCGCGTTATGTTCAGGAGCCCGAGCGTGCTCTAGCCGGTGAGCTCTTGTAAACTTAACGGTTAGAAAGCGACTTCCGGTACGTAATAACAGAGTGCACTTCACGTACTCCAACCCTGAGACGGTGCACGAGAGCACGCGCCTGCGCTACGGCTCCCGGAAGATTAACCTTATTCCAGATCTCTGCTTTGGTAAATTGTCTTCTATTTCTCAAGTCGTTTCGGCCGTGGAAACAACGTAACATTCTTCATGCAACACTTTCGTGCCCCCGAAGGCGTCGCACTCGAGCGTATACGAGCGCGGCTTGTTGGAGTTCGTGATGCGCTCACTTAACGCCTCCACTATGACATAAATGAAACAGGTTGTGTAAGGCGAATTTAGCTGTTCTGGTGAATATTT
This sequence comes from Rhipicephalus microplus, assembly GCF_043290135.1. Classification (NCBI taxonomy): domain Eukaryota; kingdom Metazoa; phylum Arthropoda; class Arachnida; order Ixodida; family Ixodidae; genus Rhipicephalus; species Rhipicephalus microplus. The sequence continues at coordinate 208,649,505 of NC_134702.1, forward strand.
TGCCGCACTTCTCGTTTAACGTAGCTGGCTGTTTGATCTAAACACGGGCGAGATTTCACTCGTTTTTCATTGTAAATTTTTCTTTTGAGTTATCGTTCAATCAGAAATTGCCTCATTTCGATTACAAGTATTTGAAAAGTGTGACATAATAATATTTGGTTCTGAAAGCAGGGTATGATTACGAAAAACGCCGTAGTGGAGGGCTCCGAAAATTTTTATTATCCGGTGTGAGTTCCCGTGGCTACAGAATTCTCGCGGTTACATAGCACAATACACGGGCCTCTGCTCTCTGTAAAAAAAAAAAAAAAGCCACCAACGTAGCCGCGGGAACAGACGACAGAATAACGCCCAGAAAGGAACAGTGTTTGCTATGAGAGGACTTATCAGCGTTTTAGGTACCACCTAATTTGGGAACGCAGTGCAGCGTTATGAAGCTAACATTGGGTTTGGAGCCCTTCGTAAAATGCCTTTTATGTGTGCTTGTCTAACGAATGTGAAGGACAGGAGCTCTAGAGTAGGCTTTTTGTTAACATTGCGGAACACACATGTCAAGGTTGGTGTATGCATGGAATATTTGGGCATATGGTAAGTGAATATCGCTTTTGTTGTTTGAGAGCGTAGGTCAAATAATTGCGACGATGTTTCGATATTCGGTTAAAAGAAAAACGCGAAAATTGCTCATCAGGTGGTTGTCTCCCCGCGGTACGCATTGTAGTTAGTGCAAAAGAGAAAACACGTGCCTTCTGTTTCCAAATAAAACTACGATTTTATTTAGTGATAAGGCCCACTGCACTCGAAAATTTATCAAAGCATAGATTAAAACACTACGCGTGCTTGCACCAGCAATCTTTTTGTGACACTCACTGATTGTCTGCTGCAGTTTTTAGGTGATACTTAATGACAGCAGCGTAACTTCGTTTTATATGTCAATTTTCACCCATTAAATATTTCATTCTCAGTCTCCTACATGTGTGCGTGCGTGTCCGTTTGTCTTCCTCAAGGTAATAGTTACGCACAGGAACCTTCGCAATCTTATTATATGCGTGTAATAATCATAGAGCCCTAGCTCTATGTGCTTGTTAGCCTAGTTAAAAACATTTAAAAAGAACGGGACTAGCCCTATTCAATCAAGCGTTTTTGCGTTCGGCCTAGTATATTGTTAGTAAAGGACACAGTTGCTCACGAAATTAGAAGTTTAATGCCTTGAACGCAGCGAAAACTCCCAATACCTATCGGTAGGAATGCCTTCAAGGTGCAACTAGGACTGAAGTTCAAGGTATGCAACACGCATTTGAGAGGAAGACAATATTGAAAGGGAGATCCAGGAAAACGGTAAAAATTTCTCTTGTGCTATTTCAAACTAGCAGCCTCCCAGAAACAATTGCTTACTATTGTAAGGGAGGATAGTATGCATTTTATCTACAAGAGTTTCGTGCGTCTTGTAAAGTATGACGAAGAGATACGAGGTACTTATTGGTTTTTGAATGTGCTTCTGTTGCCTCATTATTTCCATCACATTTAAGAGCCCCCCCTCCCCCCCCCCACACACACACCACACAGTCTTTTAGTGGGAAAAAAGCGCATATTCTCTTGTATACTTATGTGTGGTCTGAGACAATAACGTGTGCGTCGTAGTGTTATAATATCAAACGTCCTTTAGGAGCTTGCTCGGTAAGCTTCTTATGCTCGCGCCCTGCCCGGCGGTGGCTGCGGTTGTGCAGACCAGCGTTGTCAGTGTACATTTCTCCGGTCGCCACTCACGGTGTCTTCTCCGGTGATTCCGAATTTGCTTGCTAGATGGCACGCCACCACACTAGGCATCAACAAGGCATCGGTTTTCGATGGGCCGCGCGCTTGCCTCTTCGCAACTACATCCACCTAGTTCTCGTCGTTTGGTAGCAAGGCAGCAAATGACGAGTTTCTTCGATGAGTGTTACGCATGGGTACCGATATCCCCCAAACCCCCTTACCCGCCTTCGCTCTACTCCGTTGAAGAACGCTTGATAGCTCGACGTCTGCCATTTATGAGCGTTAAATATTTGACTCACGGCAGTGGCCAGTATGGCATAAAGGGGCAAGGGGTTAACCTGCCGATCGATGTGGTCTACACTGTGCAGCGACGTCCGCGGAACTTGCCCGATCACGCTGCCTTCGACGTACACATCATTCCCCGGCTGGTTAACAAGTCTTCCTGCAGAACTAGTCTCACCAAAAACGACCAATTCACAGACAAGCAAGCTCCTGTAGCACCGTTCACTTTGGGGATATGGTGGGGATCTATTGAAGTGCAATTGATTGATTGATATGTGGGGTTTGATGTCAACCACCACATGACTATGAAAGACGCCGAAGTGGAGAGCACCAGAAATTTGAACCACCTGGGGTTCTTTAGCGTGCACGCAAATATGAGCATACGAGCCTACTGCAGAAGTACAATGCTAGTCACTGAAAACAGTACCAAAAGGTTTTGGCCCACCCTTAGTGAGCGATGACTAATCTTTTTTTATTTTTTTAAACCGAATTCTTGGGCCTCCTCCAACTCCTGAACTATGTCTTCATGTGTTAGAACTTCATATATGTCCTCACATATCATTCTAAAGATACTTTGTTTATAATCAACGTTTAGCACGAAAGCACAAAACGGGAACACTGAAAGACACACCAATCACGCCCTGTCGAGTGTGTAACGGTGATGACAGCCGTGTAGTAGCTCGCCCAAAGGGTCACAGGAGCGTCCGCTCTTTAGGTAAGTAGGTTAAAAGTGCACTGTTCATCACCTCTACTTGCGTCCTTTTACTCATGCGTGAAGCATGCAATCCGCAGAACCCAATGTTACCGATTTAAACTTTGTACGGACAATGATGGCCATGCCAAAAAACTGCTGACAGTGTCCATATCACTGCTATTGCAATAAACTAACACAGGAACATTATGGTACGAATAAAATGAACTGCGTGCTTAATTAGTGTGGCTCCACTTTGTTTTTTGGTCGCACGGGAACGCCTCAGTGCTGAGAAACGCTACTGCGTATATTTCTTTATTGTATATATTTCTTTAACGGTCATGGCGGACAGAGAAAATTCAGATATGAAGGTCAAATGCACGATAATAAAAAAACAAGAAACACGAAGCACATGTATAAATAAAGCAGATTATGACGTGTTTAGCGCGCACTTCATCGACTATGTAGAAAGCACAGTTTTCCCTTCTGTGACGTATGTCTGCCCCTAAAAATGAAGTTGTACTCACATTTCAAGCATATGAAAATGTTGTAGGCCCGTGTGCTCAGATTTGGGCGCACGTTAAAGAACCCCAGGTGGTCGAAATTTCCGGAGCCCTCCAGTACGGCGTCTCTCATAATCATATGGTGGTTTTGGGACGTTAAACCCCACAAATCAATCAGTTTCAAGCATATGACAATTCACTGTGCTAGAAATAGCAAGGTACACACACGTGATCATGTCTGCCATGCTCGGGCAGTATACGACGAAGAAAATCTGCATCCATGACGTCACAGGAAGATGATTGTAAGGTCGACCGTGAAATTGTATGGAATGTGTGTTTACAAAGAAATTAGTTGCCCTAAGTAGGGCTCTAATATGAGTGTCGTTCTAATGAATAATAATAGTTTGCAACATTGATGGTACAGAAATCAATATCCGTTCTGTGCCCACCTTTTGGCCTTTGCGCGCAACCATCGCCAGGTTCTCTTTTTCAGACGAAGGCACACTTTCTTGCGGCATGACTGTTGACGTGGAGAAACTGCTGTGCAATTCTGTCGCCAAGCTAGAGGCCTTCACGAGGCAGCGACGAGATTTGGATTTGCACCGGTACGTTCTTATCGACATCATGATGCGCAAGATTGACACGCTTACGCGCGAACGTCGCAACGTCGTTGCGCAAGAGTTCAGCAATGCACAAATTTAGGGCGGCGAACCACAGCAACCATGCACTTCTAATGCTGAAAGACATCGGCTGGAAGGACTGGCAGAGCATTCGCAAATGCTGATGGCTGAAGGCACGAGCGTACGCGAGAGCACACAACTTTCTGGTGATCGCGCTTTTGGTGACGACGCCTCCGAAGTCCCCCGTTCTAGAGCTACAGACATGTTTTGTGGTGTTGCTGGGTTCCGTAACGAGAATTCCCTGAGTGGTGACATTGTGCTCGACGGCGACTCGATGGCTTCAAACGTCGACACTGACGGTGTGGCTCAAAGTACCGACGAAGGTATTCACACTACCCTGGACGAGGTGGTAAATGTTTTTGGCGAGGCTCTAGCGCTTGGAGGACTGGAACCTAGCCGTAACAAGTCGTCATACGACATCTCAAGAAACGCCGCCATAGTCCTAAATAACAGCGTTGAAACCCCTGTGTGCTTCGAGGACGCGGACACGACAACGTTCAAAGTGGAGGAAGAGCATTCAACAATGCGGGAGAGACTGGAGCACGAAAGTAATGAAACACAGTCTCTCAGAGATGATTCCCGTGATGAACCAAGTTCGGCCTTGAGAGCACAGGAGCCTGCTGAGTCTGATAATGAGGCATGGCGAGGAATCACTTGGAAGTCGCCTAAAAGCGACAAATCGCCACTACTTGACAGCGATGGTTTGCCTCCAGTAGAAACACTGTCGACCAGTTTATGTAGATCTTGTGAACGCGTAAACATCGGAGAACTTCCCGAGGAAAGCACTTCACGGAGCTACATTAGTGGCGACGGGGATCGAGTCGCAAACGCTGAAGCCGAAGCCGCGAGTCCCCCTAGGAATTTACTAGAATGCGTCGACTACGATTCTCAACACTCCCCGGCAACGCCGGGACACTCGTGCCACGAAGAAATACGCTTGCGAAAGAAGAGCTCTGAGGACATATCGCTCAATGGTAAGGCCTCTCTTGTTTTCCTTCACGTTGATCAATCCTGTAAAGTTTAAACGTGTGCGCGTTGCGCTAGTTGGCGAAGTTTCCTTGATGGCATACACCAAAGTGGCCACAACAGGCAAGTAGTTATGCGCTTGTTCAAGGATTATGCTAGTCTGTTTTGTTTTGTTCCAATGGTAGCAGCTGTGCCGTAAACACGACGCAAACATGATGCGCACAGTGTTCCGCGATTGAACGAGAACATCGGAGCGCTTGGCTTGGAAGCCGCGCGGCGTCACCAGCGGCCAGCGAAGTCAGGTGCTTAGCGTCGGCGCAGTGTGCGCTCCCCGGCGAGTGGTGCTGTCTCGTCTTGCACTGCCGTGTACTGCCACGCTTAGAATCATTCCGCAGCAAGCCGTTCGCGAGACGAAAGAGCACCGAACGCAGCCTTTACTACGCATGTGCGAAACACGTTGCAGCCGCAGCCAGTTGATGGCGGAACAATGTTTCATATCCTTTAACTGTTTTTTTATTGCGACATAGACTGGCCCTTCAAACAGAATATATTTTTGCATGTATGTGTAGTAAATGTGCGCCATCATGCCGGTGTTGTTGGTTGCTGAGCTTGAGCGTTAATCTTTCGGGATACTGCTGCTCGTATTCGACTTCGTTTCGATAGGAGCTAGTATATTTGATATTAGATGAAGCAGCGTACATAAAGACAAGATCAGGCACACATAAAGTGACGTGAACATATTTTATGCGTGTGTGATCACGTGTTTTTTTGTGCTGCTTCACCAACCATTATGACTGACCAACTAGCTCATCAGTACCTCTTGAGTACCTAGTATACATATCAGAATTACGAAATTTAGCTGCTTACTTAAACGTTCCTGTTCATGAATTTTGATACAGATGAGCTTCTGTGCACGATTTCACATCGTACTCAGTTTTACCGCTTACTCGTTTGGCTTTGTAGCTTATCCATACGTTTATGCTTTAATGAAGCAAATGTGTTCATCTGCCACCACATAGTTCAAGCGTTCAGCCACTGTCGTTAGCCCCCACATACACACCGCAAATACATACATACATACATACACACACACATACATACATACATACATACATACCTGTGTGTTAAATGACGATCGTCTTTTTACGTTATATGGTTAAAAGGTGATCTGTCCTAATTTCGATAGTAATTCGTGACTGCGCTCGTGCAGAAGGTGACCACGAATGCGAAGCTCAGGAGGGCGACAAGTGTGCCACTGATCTTCTAAAACAGCCAGTGTGCCGCTTCCTGGATTGGTTTCGAGGCCTCAACAGACCTCGTTCAGAGCAAGATTTAGCAGCTGTGAAAGACTGGAAACGCCTGAGGTGCTCCTCCGAAAGTGCCTTGTCTTCAAAGGTGAGCTGTGTGGGCTTGGTACTTTTTCGAGGCTGTTTTTTTTCTTTTATTGTGAAAGTTCAACCTTCGGCATAGCGGAACAGGGCTTTAAAGATAACGCAATCTAACTCTCAAAGACACAGGCGCACAAGTCGTCAGACGCGGCGCCCGTGTTGTGGTGGGCTACAAGCACTATAAACACTGTTTAAAACAACGTATCACGTCTAATTTTTCAACGCCTTTTCAAGCGGAGCTTGCTACGAGTTGCTGATTGTGGTGATGGTGGCGTCGCACGCGAAAATTCCGTCACTGGCGAATGCAGAGAAACAGTGCCGTCGAGGTGGACTGCATAATCAGATGCGTATTGGTATGCGCCGTTTTAGAATAATCGGTGCTGTCTCGATCGTAGACTTGTCGATAATCAGCAGTTTCCCATATGCACGGCAGTCGGATCTTGTGTAGACGTGACTTGTAATTTCACTTTCCCTCATTACATTGTTGCCTAGATATGAACGCATGACCGTCGATCTTGAGTATAGCAGCTGTAGTGCTGCTCTGTAAGCGCGTGGACGAAGGTCCCATTCCCGACATGGAGTAAAGTAAAGCTTTAAGGGCGCATTGCGTAATGAAACGAAAACAAACTTGAGGTAAGTACGCACATTCCAAGGTTCCCTTGACCCAATTTTCTCAATAGGGGAAATGATCCTCAGTTATTATTGGCAAATGGGTTCTATTCTAACACCAAATATTATTAGCAATACAGTGGGAGCCAGCTTTCACCATATTCACAGATTCATATGCGAATGTCTACAAACTCATTTATCGGTCGACTTACTTGGCGCCAGATGGAGGCGCGAGTATGAGTATGAGTTAGCCCAAGTGAATTATAGTTCAGCTATTCTCAGTGTGAGTGAGTCCTGTCGAAGAAAATTTTAGTGAGTGAGTGCAATTGAATCGTTAGCGTAAAAAAATTCATGAATGAGTAAGCAACGCATTTTCTGCCACCCCATCTTCATAAGTGACGCTGTATATGGGCGCCTTTACCATGATGACGTGCTATCCCAGTTACGCGTCTCTTAAAGGAAGAAATTCAAAAAAGAAAAACTGGGGATTTATTGTAAACAAAAATATGTGCATATCTGCATAGCCCACCTCGTGTGCGCCAACAGACTATAGTGTAACTGCCAGAAGCCAACAAGTATAGCGTTCAAATTCAATGGAACGTAAGAGCAGACGTGATACACAACTAAACTAGAACAAAATCAATTGCATGCTTGTCAGATGTGTGTGCCATGGTTTGAGCAGTTGAGACACGTCTGTTCTTTCGGGGGAAAGGAACAGAGGGCTTGCTACCTGTTTCTTTTAAAAACAGCCGAGGCCTTAGTGATCACTCTTGCTTTGTCGCCAACATCGAACTGTCTCAACCACTGTTTGGTAAACGACGGGCGTGCAACCGTACAGAACACACTGCTGAGCGAGGAAACAATTCTTTTTTACACTTTCAAATTGTGTTACTCTTACCGAATGCTGAAGCACAACACCGTTTGAACAACATGTTTCGAACCTCGAAAAAGGGAGCACTATCCCTTTGTTGGCCCATTATGCAAATTGTTTTGAGACATTCTTCTCCACTTGCCGTGTGCCTGCCCTGCTGGAGATGTGTTAGCATAGAACTGATACAGTTGGTGCAGGGTGGAAGAAATCTACTCGCCTCCTCATAATTAATGATGAAGAGTGGGTGAAGCAAGGTTGCCGATTGTAATCGACGAACGGACGCACGTACGCATGCACGCACAGATAGATGGAGAGATAAACGGATGAATGGACAGATGAATTTGCGCATGTATGGATGGACTGTGCAGGTGAATATGTATTCTGCTGTAATATGCTTGATTGATAAACACATAAAGTTGGTTTTTCTACGCGTATGGTTTTTTTAAATGTCAAACATTTCTTAGTGAACCTCGGCGACATTGAGCGTTATCTATCTATCTATCTATCTATCTATCTATCTATCTATCTATCTATCTATCTATCTATCTATCTATCTATCTATCTATCTATCTATCTATCTATCTATCTATCTATCTATCTATCTATCTATCTATCTATCTATCTATCTATCTATCTATCTATCTATCTATCTATCTATCTATCTATCTATCTATCTATCTATCTATCTATCTATCTATCTATCTATCTATCTATCTATCTATCTATCTATCTATCTATCTATCTATCTATCTATCTATCTATCTATCTATCTATCTATCTATCTATCTATCTATCTATCTATCTATCTATCTATCTATCTATCTATCTATCTATCTATCTATCTATCTATCTATCTATCTATCTATCTATCTATCTATCTATCTATCTATCTATCTATCTATCTATCTATCTATCTATCTATCTATCTATCTATCTATCTATCTATCTATCTATCTATCTATCTATCTATCTATCTATCTATCTATCTATCTATCTATCTATCTATCTATCTATCTATCTATCTATCTATCTATCTATCTATCTATCTATCTGTCTATCTATCTATCTATCTATCTATCTATCTGTCTATCTATCTGTCTATCTGTCTGTCTGTCTATCTGTCTGTCTGTCTGTCTGTCTGTCTGTCTGTCTGTCTGTCTGTCTGTCTGTCTGTCTGTCTGTCTGTCTGTCTGTCTGTCTGTCTGTCTGTCTGTCTGTCTGTCTGTCTGTCTGTCTGTCTGTCTGTCTGTCTGTCTGTCTGTCTGTCTGTCTGTCTGTCTGTCTGTCTGTCTGTCTGTCTGTCTGTCTGTCTGTCTGTCTGTCTGTCTGTCTGTCTGTCTGTCTGTCTGTCTGTCTGTCTGTCTGTCTGTCTGTCTGTCTGTCTAAGACCTTTAGCTCTCCTGGCCATTTCGATAATGTTAACGATACCAAACTTGGTATGGCAATACATGACTGTATGAAAAAGATATTTTACTAGTCATAATATGACAATAATAACATGTATGTCATGAATGTCATGATTTACAATTCATGGTCCTGCAGCTATTGCGTTGGTTTCGTTCAGATGACATGTTGCAAAGTTGGTATGGTATGACATGATTGCATGCCGAGCACAAGGGACTGACCCTAACGTGAAAATCATGACATGTGTGTCATGTAACAACATGACTACGTTCCATGCTCATGATGCGCTTGCGGCCGTTTCCCTAGCGTCACATATACCAAATTTGGTATTACGGGATGTCAGTGGATGACGAAGGTATTATAATGGTGCAAACATGATAAACATAAGATGCATGTCATGTATCAACATGCCGACATCCTACGCTCATGATGTTGTCGCGGCCGTTTCGCTAGCTTCACATGTACCAAACTTGGTATCACGCTACGTGAATGGACTGCATAAGTAAATGACACATTCAAACATGATAATCGTGACATGCGTGTCATGTAACAAAATGACTACATGCCACACTCATGATGCACTCGCAACTGTTTCGCTAGCTTCACATATGCCAAATACGGTATTACGTGACGCCAATGGATAACGAAGGTATGATACTGGTGCAAACATGAAAATCATGCAATGCGTGTCATGGGAGAACATGACTACATGCCACAGTCAAGGCGCCAATACATTTCGACCTGACGCGGTGCACGTGCTTGCTGGCGTTCATTTCGTCGCGTCACGTCGGCGTTGCCATGCGAAGCGCCGGTCCTGCCATATACTCGAAGGCGTGCGCCGCGCTGCGTTGCTTTGAAGCATGCGTGTTTCAGCGCGCCCGGCGTTCCTCCATCACGGAAAGAGAAAGACGCAGTGTTGTCTGGGCAATGCATTGGTGCGAAACGCAGCATGTCGCATGTCGCGCCAGTTGCTATCGGGCCGTACCGACGGACGCTCGGCGGGCCTGGCGTCACACTATAGAATGCTCGCATTTTGCTAATTTAACCTCGCTGTGCTCAGTGTGCGCGTGCGTCAACCCTACATTAAAGTATATTGGACCCTTCATGGTGTGGTCACGGTCGTTTTGCTAGCTCCGCATATACCAAATTTGGTGTTACGCGACGTCAATGGATGACAAAATATATGACTTGTGCAAATATGATAATCCTGACACGCGTTTCATTTAAGAACATGACAACATATCACGCTCATAGCGTGCTCGCGGCCATTTCACTAGCTTCACATATACTAAATTTGGTATCACGTGACGTGAATAGATGACGAGGGTAAACGACACATCATTTACCTCCACCTCGTAACGATGTGCTGATTTTATAGTGACATATCATCATTTCTCATTCGTGCTTCGCATATCGTTGATTCCCACTGTACGTGGGATCTGCCCATTTTCGTTTTGTTGTGCGGGTGTTCAGTTTTGATTTTGTGGGTTGGGATGGACGCGGACGACAAGGATATCCCCCACGGAGTTTCACGCCTAAAAACAAACGCCCGAACGGAGGTGTATCTTCCCTTCTCTACGCGAGAGACTGTGTACGTAAGAGATGACTGCCACTTTGTGCCTTTAAACTGGCGGTCATTTACCAAGTCTCCTGCCAGGTCTGATTCTGTTGCACCGCGCCTTCGCCAAGTCACTGCGGTGTCATAGGGAACGAACATGCTGATACTGCCGCGCGAGCAGCACTTGAAGGAAAACAAAAAGAAGCCATAGCACTTTCGTGGACCGGTGCTGCCAGTAATCTACGACGACTTGCGCGTGAAATCACGTTTTCGTTATGGTGCCCACCCAGCAACGAGACGAATAGTCCACACCATCTGTGTTCTTTGATGGCTTTCCGCATGCCCACTGGGCTCGACCGAAGAGAAGCCACTATTCTTCATCGCTTATGGCTAGGGGTGGCATTTACAATATCTTATTCATCTTATTCATCTTATTCACAACGCATCTTATTATCTTATTCACAACGCTCTCTGCGATGCCTGTCATTGCGAAGAGACGCTACACCACATCCTGTGCGACTGTCCGTTGTATGACATCGAGAGACAGTCACTGGCGTCCGTTCTTGTGCGCATTGACAACAGCCAAATGTCTGTGGACACTAATTCTTTCAAGTGCACGAGAGAAGACATTGCAACAGAAGGCGACAAAAGCACTGTTGAAATTCGTACGCGACACTGAATTGAACAAGCGGCTGTAACAGCAATGTCACAGACCACGAATGACAAGACTAGACTATGTCTGAGTGTGCGAGAATGTGCTGCCTAATGTGCTGTGTTTATCTCTCTTCCCTCTCTCCTCTCTATCTTTCATATCCCCCATCCCCCTCCCATGTGCAGGGTAGCAAACCACCTGCCTATATGCTGGTTAACCTCCCTGCCGTTCTTTTCCTTCTATTTTGCTTCCTTCCTTTTCTTGCTGTGGGCTGACCTAAGCGGCAGAATCGGCATATTCGCCTGAGGCATGTTTTTTTGGCCGACACGTTTACATGAGTAAACTAGAAGAAATTGTGGCAGTAGTGTCTATGGGAACTGCAACATATAGCGCTTCAGCAAGCCCGGGAATGGTAGGTAGTACACGGATCTGTCTGATTTTCGTAATTTCGGCTCCAGTTGGCTTCGCTTGGCTTGAAGTTTTTTTATCACGAAACGACAGCAAATTTTGAACAGTTGAACTTGACTACTTTTACCTTTGTAGGCTCACCGTTTCAAATCGGCTGACGATGTTTTAACTACCCGTTCTTCATTCGAAACAAAACCAAAACACTGCAGTAAACGAAGCCACAAGTGGCTTAATTCAAGGCCCGCAAGAACTACGACTATGCAAATCCATGTACTACCCATCATTCCTATGGTCGCTGAACGATCGCAGTGCCAGAGTCCCATCTAGTTAATTCTAGGAAACTCTATGGCTGAAAAGGCTAACTATAGGTCCAGAAACCCCATTTGTGGAATTTGATTTGCTAGAAACTACGAACTAGGGCACTATTTGAATACTTTATCGATGGAGGCAAAAGTGCTTGAGGCCCGTGTATTTAGAATCAGGGGTGCGTTATAGAATACCAGGTGGTCGAAAAAACCAGAGCCTTAGACTACGGCGTCGCTCATAACTATATTATGGTTTCGGGATGGCAAACCACTCCAACATTTATTATCACTATTACTATTCGAATATGGCCAACGTCTTTACAACAGAGGAACCGAAAGCCACACTATAAGAACCTATTAAAACAACGTACGAAACCAAAAGCATTTTTCAATCTTTGATATTGAAAGTCAGCCGCAAACCTCCCTCTTTAGGTGTGCAAGAAGTGCAGTCGACGGGACTGTTGAGAGCTTAAGCTCGTTTTGAGGAACGCTTATACCTATTTCGAAGGGCAACAGATCTTTGCTAGTGACTGTGAACTGAAGTTCGTTGTAACAGTTTAAATTTAAAAGCGTAAAGTTCGTTTAATTTTGTTGTAACAAGCAGTCTTCCACTATGAGAGTGGCCGACTGCTATGACGTGCTTTGCTTCTCTTTGCACTCGCCTGTCATTCAATCGTCCCAGCCCGTTCGACAGTGTTTCTCATTTCTGCTTGGCCTTTCAGCTTTCGGAGTTTCGACTTTTATTTACCGCTCGAAGATCAAGTTCCGGAGTGCTTACCCCACCGGTAAAATGGCGGCCGGTAAAGCTTGGTGTGTGCGTACGTCAACGTAAGACTTTCCCTCTTCTTTTTCCTTTTCTTCTTTTTTCTGTCGCAATACGCAGTGCTTCCTTCTGCTTCCCGTCTCCGTACCTAGAATAGGATCCGAATGCACAGGCTTAGAAGTGCACTACTTCATCTGCTACAGGCAACAAAGAATGGTATGCGTTCCTATACAGGCAATAAAATGTTGCAACGAGAATTGACATGTAAGCTCAATAAAAAAAACGCAGCCAACTCGATGCGTGTAGAGCCTGTGTAAACAGTGGAGTTTAAGGTGACTGAAACCGGAAAAGTACCGCGTTTATCTTCTTTCAGCCGATGATGCCTTCCCGTTCCGGCCAAGTAGCCCTCACTCGCAGTTCGATTTTCATATTGCCTCATTCTTTTCTCCCGGTTTTAGACGCACGGAGCTTCAAAGAGTGATTGTTTCTAGAGCTTCAGAAAGCGTACACGAATTGCGGCATCGCTTTGATGGCGTCGCTTTGATCCTTTACGAGATCATCAAGACATTAAAGAATGCCATGACGCTACGCTTTTGGAAGCAGCTTCTGGCGAGAGTCGGGCACAACGCGTTTTACTCTATATGCTGAGTCAGAAGAATATGGCAGGAACAATTTTGTTTGCACGGATGATACCTGGCTTCGTAAAACAGACGCTTCATTAGGTGACTTGCACTGATGTCACTGAAGCCTCCATGCTGCTGCACCGCATACACGCAAGGTTTGTGATACATTGCGTGTCAGTGTTGCATCCTTGTATCATTTGCAGGTTCTCTTGTTATTGACAAACAGGGGCCCATAAATTTCTGGCCCCATTGTTATCATATCACAGGAGGTTAACCGCTATGTGATTTTGCTATACCTACGTCACCAAGGTCGTCTTACTCGTGAGCCAGTACTTTTTGAAGCTCCCAGCATTACGTCGCTTACAGGCTACCCGGAAATGTGTCGGCAATGTTTGCCTCGCCGCTATACTGGTGCAGCGTTTTGCTGCGTAGTAGCCACAGAAAAAAAGTTCATACACAAGTAATATCGCCGGGCAGCTCTAGTTTTTTGTGGCGTAAGACTGACGTGTGTTGGTTCAGAGATAACGATCAGCACACCGCGAAAACTCACAGTTACACCACGTTATTCGTAATCCCTTTTCATTGTTCGTATTTATGCGAGGCAAATATGCTTGACCCAGACTCCCATGTCAGGCGCCGTCCATGACATGACATGGCAGGACTCTTATTTAGGTCCCGATGGACAGATATGTAGGAGAGCCATAGTCCTCACCCCCCCCTCCCATTTATGGCCCCCGAAATGGCAGGGGCACGGCGGATTTATCTCCGGCCGTCCCAGTCGCACGGGTACAGCGGCTAGAGTTCTAGCCACTATAGCACGGGAAGAGCGTGTTTCCAGAGGTGGGCGTGGCTCGCTTTTTTCTTTGCACCGCGACGCTCCCAGAGAGGATCGAAAGGGATACCGTGCTGTTGGCGTAGCTTACCGTGGCGAGAGAAGAAATGGTTTTGTGCTTTTGTATAACCTCGCGCTCATCTGAAAATCTCGGGTTTAGTTGTACGAGAGGCATAGTCAATGCTAGGCAGTATATATTCTCAAGTTTTTATTGCTTGTTGCTGTACATTTGCACAGCGGCTGTCCGTATTAGAGCACCTAACAGTGCAATGCCTCTGCAGGAGATCTGAATCTTCTGGAAGGTTGCTATATTTTGAAGTTTGCGGGCTGCATGGTAGGCGGGGCACTGATGAAGAAGAAAAAGCAAGGCAGCTGCCTGATTCGCAAGCGAAGTGAAAAGACTGCCGCTTTATATGCTCATGGGTTACACTCGATTAATTGGACATATTTTTCTCGCCTTTCATTGAACAAGTGCTGGTTTTCATCGTAACACCGTTTAAAAATTTTTCCAGGTGTGCTGATGTGATCACTGCTACCTTTTGTCACGACGTGGAAGCAGGTGACAGGGAGAAAGGTGCAGGCGGTCGCCATACGTTTACACTACATCTAGACTGAACGTCATCGGTTCTGCGATGGCCACATGCTAGTTACAGGCGGTTTTTGGTAACTTATGGTCTACCATTCGCACTGCGAGTTTTACGCTGTTCAGTGAATAGGATGGGCAATATAACAACGAGCATCTAATTTTTTTGCTTGTTCAAGAAGACCGCCACACGCATACAGAGTTTGGCGTGCTTGGTATGAAACACTGCGAGTTACATAGCAGTGAGAGGAACTTCTTTCTTTAGTGGCCTACTTCAACGAATACTTAGTTTTCTTACAAAAAATGCCGTTCTACTGCAAGTGCGACCCTTTGATTTCTATGCGGTACATGACAATGAATGAACATGATACCGATATTGCCGCTGTGCTCACAGTGGTAACATTTTTTAAAATCACAGATTAAAAAAAATGAAGACGATGACAACTTAGATGCTTTCAATGTGAAAGATGTGGGGAGTAAAAGTAGATTGGCGGATAGAACGATTCTAAACTATTCTGCTAAAATTAGTTATCACTTTACTTCAGTAACTAGACCAGAACACTGTTATCTAGAATGTAGCTGTGCTTCGGTTGACCATTTTATTGTTTCATTATTCGTTCGTGATAAATGGTAAAACAGTGTGTCACAATAAGAAGGCAAAAGGATTCAATGATGCGCCGCCGCGGTGCTTAGTGGCTTAGGTACTCGGCTGCTAACCCGCAGGTCGCGGGATCAAATTGCGGCTGCGATGGCTGCATTTCCGATGGAGGCGGAAATGCTGTAGGCCCGTGTGCTGAAATTTGGGTGCACAATAAAGAACCCCAGGTGATCGAAAGTTTTGGAGCCCTCCACTACGGCGTCTCTAATAATCATATCGTGGTTTGGGGACGTTAAATCTCACATTTCAATCAAAATTATTCAATGACGATAATTATCGCTGTTTTCAGTTGTACACATCCCTAGAAAGGAGAAATGTTATTAAACCTCTGTACATCTCAAATTGAAATTTCGCACTGAGAGAGAGCAAATTATAAGAAAAAAGTTATTATTGCCACAGACAAATTGCTGCTTCGTTCCAATGATCTATATAAAAAAAATCTGCAGTAGCCATGTTTTTATTTGTAAACCAGACAAATATAAATGCAGTTACAAAAAGCAATTCTCACCTTCAATGCAGGGAAGAGATTATGGCGGTTATTTTTGCTCGTGCGCAAAAAAAAAACGCTTTCTGCCGTGGTCTCCGCCACCGCCAGGTGGATGAATGGATGTATCTGGCTGTGCCCTTTAGATCGGGCGGTGACTCACGTCACCTTGCCATAAAGTTGAGTACTCTCACTATGTGTTTAGGGATTGAATTTCACTCGCGTCTCCATTGTATCCACGAATCAGTTACCTCCTCCTGGCTATGTCTACCCGTTTAAAGTATATTTGGCTTCACTGTCCCTAAACCCTAATGCTATAAAAAATTCCACGTTATTATCTTAGACTATAGGGTGAAGCCCTTTTCAGAACAATATGAAATGTTCAGTCATTTACTTCTTCTCTCCACAAGCACAACATAACGTATCTGTGCCTTCATATTTGACTCAGTACGTCTTGGTCTATAATACTCCCGTTCTTGCCTCGAACATCAGAGAACTGCCCCGAGAATTATCGTAGATCTTTTATTTTGTAATTTACTGTTAGAGACTTTGGTAGGCCTCCAGTGATGATTTCGCAAGCATTCCTATCTTCCACATGTCCCTCTCTGTTTCCTTCATCTTTTTCGTAACCGATGTTTCTTTTTTAATTGGTATTCTGCTGTTGTGTAAACACTTGCTTGACAGTTTTCGAGTTCGCTTCTTCCATGCGGTATCTACGTTCTTCATGTACAAGTAGCTGAAAACTTTCCTAGCTTAACGCTCCTCTCCCAATTTTCTCAATCGATACACAAATTCTATCTTGCTGCTAGCTTCCCTGGACTCAAACAATGCCCATCCCATGTCACCGCGTACACCCTGATTTGGGGTATTCCCGTGTGTTCTGAAAGCAAGTCTACTTGTCACGTTGTTTCATTTCGATTCTTGCTTGAACCAGTGATTTAGTGCGCAAGACCACATTGCCCAACGTCAAACTCGTGACCATGACACTTTTACTAACCCCTTTCACAACACCATACCTATTTTAGTTCCACAGTTCTCTATTTTTTATTACAGTTGCATTCCTGTCACCCTTAGTCATAACGTATCTTTCGTGCTTCCTTAGGTGCTCAGCCCCGTTATTTATCCATACGCCCAAATATTTGTATTTACAATATCTGGCGTTACTTCCTGTATCTTATTCTCACTGCCTTTATCAATAATAATCATGATCGGCGATTTTTTCTTGCTGAATTTCATATTTAACCTATCTCCCTCATTGCCACAGATGTCTCTCAATCTCTGCAGAACTTCCTTGTTGTCGGCTAATATTACTATATAATATGCACACATAAAAAAATGGTAATGACTGTTCATTGTGTTTTCTTTGCTTGGCAAAAGAGAGGCTGAAGAAGAGTCGACTCCCCCCCAACTGGGCTTCTAGTCCCTGTAGATACAGCATGAATAGCAAAGGCGACAAGGGACATATCTGTAGAAGCCCTGTTGTATGTATATAGGTTCAGATATAGGTTTTTTAAGAAGATTAGTTATTCCATCTTCAACTTCTAATGCGTCCAGTATTCCTACATGTCTTCTTGAATAGACCCTTTTCGAAAAAGGGTGCCATTAGCGCCGCGGACGCGAACTACAGTCTGCCGCCATCGTGAGGGCACCGCAGCAGACGACGGAGGCTGTGTGTCCCAGCGACGCTGATTTGCGTTTCTTGCAGTGCACACAGGCACCCCTTGTGTTCCTACAGAACGCGGATTACGTCGGGAGGGCACGTCAATGAGTCTTTTGCAGGTCGGATTCATGCATTGCCAGTCATAACAAGCCAAACTGCTTGTCCAACCTGTTGAAGGGTACAAAATATTGCTCATTGTGCAGCGGAAGCAGCTCAGAAAGCTTATCGGAGAGTACTAGGAGGTCGTTCAAGCTAGGAAGCGGTGCGATGGCAGCGGGTGATACGGAGAACTAGCCGCCAACACAAACATAACAGCACTCACCCATTTTACGGCTTGCTTTCTATGCCCTCATGATGGCTTTAGCTAACCCACACTGCTTTGCGAAGTGAAACTGACGAAAAGCTCACCGTGAGCTTTTCGAAAAGTTTATCGAAATTTAAGAAAAAGGTCTATTACGCTATCATGGGCTCTCTTCACATCTAGAACTGCCAGCCACATGGGCCTGTGTTCTTTTCCCATTATTTCATTACACTGGATCAATGAATATAGGTTGTCCTCCAACCTCCTTAGTTTACGGAACCCCTCTTGTAGTTCTCCCAGCACCCCCTCATTCTCCCCCATGTTTAAGTGTTCCCTTTACAATCTGCATCACCAGCCTGTAAACTACTGATGTCAGTGCTACAGAACGGTAGTGGTTATATCAGCTTTGCCCCCTTTCCTTTATAGATTATACACATCCTGCTCAGTTTCCACCCATTATTGCTTTGCTCGCTGCCTCTCAACGTTTCCTTAGTGTTTGGTCCTGGTTTCTTTATCAGCTTAATTGGGATGCCATCAAGGCCTGCTTATGTGCTATTAAGAACCCTTTTCTTTGCCCTTTCCCACTCTCGTTGTCCCAGTTGAGCCACTGCGCTAATTGGTCCATCCATCTCTGGTTCGGTGCATGCAGTGCTTTCTTGGTGTTTAAATTGTACTATCACCATTGTTTTTATATATTGTATTGGCTCATCCCCTACCACTCTAGCCCCTTGAAGTGAAGTTATAAACATTTTACTCATGTTTATCTTATTACTCAGAAAAGCGAAAGGCTACAAAAGCTTCGCAGCTGCCTTTCGATCTTTTTTGTTTACATCCGTCATTCACTGGGCGCCCTTTCTTCAAAATTGTCTCTGATCAGGTCACACACTTGCCTTCTGAAGCTCCAAAAGTTATCCTAATTACTTTTGATACCATCTTTCTGGTAACCCCTCTGTTTAGCATACCTCCGTTCTCTGGAGGCTTCCTGACATCTTAATATGGCTCTCTTAACTTTCTCATTCCACCGGCCTTTGGGTTTGTGTCTTTTTTTTCAAGTTGATTTGACTCATACCTTAGCAAGCTCCAACTCAAACAATCTAGTTATGTTTTTGTACGTCCACTCTGTTTTACAATCCTCGCTGATTACTTTCTCAATCTCTTCAGTTGCTTTTTTTACTTTCTTTTCTGAATAAATGCCACCGTGTCGTTGCTCATAATGCCTCCTTTTCATTTTAATTTCTCTTCCAAAACTTTGCTTGATACGTTTGTGATCACTACGTAAGCTTCTGAACCCATATTCATCTATATTCATGACCCTCACCCGATCATACATCCTTAGTTGCATCATTGCGTAGTCTATATTTGACTGCAGCCTTCCCACTACCAATGTTATCTGCCCTTCGCATTTCTCGGCACTCTTGCAAACGAATAAATCTTCCTTTCGCACATATACATTAGACATCTTCCTGTTTGGTCAGTATATCTGTTTATATATTCAATGTGCGCATTCACATCTACTAATATAATAATCCGCACTCTTTCCCCATTTCGTAAATGTCATTTCCTATGCACTGCACCATTTATTGGTTTTCCTCTCTGGGTTTTACCTTTGTCCAAAAAAAAACCCAGGAACGTCATCTGCCATGCCCCTTTCCCGTTTAGCCGTAATTGTTCCCTGCATTTCTGCTTGTCCCTTTGCCAGCCTGTACTTTTATGAATGAATGCTCCAATAACACCATCCCCATCTCTGCTGCCTTTTGTTCTATTACGAAATTCCCATGCGTAGTCCGGATTGCTAGGTGATTGTTCCATGTCCCTAAGATGTGTTTCTACAAACCCATATACCATCAGATTCTCCTCCCTTAGCTGTTCTTCTATCTCTACCCACTTCATCCTATTCCTGCCACCCTGCATGTTAATATATCCTACATCTGAATTGGTTCAGCCCTCGTGCCAACGTCGTTTTCTACCTGTCTTAGATACTCTGCCTGTCTTAGACTCTACCTGTCTTAGATACTTGTGTCACGTTGGAATCGTATCTGCCTAAACCACCTATCAAGAAGTCGCCCTGGTTGTTTTCCTAATTAGTAGCTCTCCTGGACCCTGAAGGGCCCACGTGCCCCCCCCCCACCCAAAAACCACTGCGCGTCCTGCAAGTCGCTAACCCACCTCATGACCTTGCCTCCTATCGGAATGAATTTTTTCTTGTTGAAAACCAACCCACCTATGCACCTGTCTGTTTATTTCCACTACCTAAAAGCCTTACTTTTGAATCATCTGCCCCATCTTTTTGTTTTCGGTGACAAGTGCTTTTTGCAGGTAGCCTCCACACACCGGTACCTCCGCTATCGTGCATATCGATACCGGTTCATGAGGGGAAATGGCGAGCATGTCACCGCCTCCTTTCGCTAGTGTGGTCGCTAGTACTGTCAAATCTTTACTCACCGCATCGTTTAAACCGCCCGCACTCATCAGGAGGTTTCGTTCGTCAGCTTTAGTTATGAGTTTTGCGCTCGCTTGCTTCATGAGTATTTCCTGCTTATGCCCCGGGAAAGTCTCTCCCGAAAACCTCTTGTCACCCCTTACCCTCTCTTTGATTGCTTCTGCACATCGATTTGAATTCGTGTCCCCGGCGATTATCACGTATTGTCACTTTCCAGCAAGTGCCCCGCACATGGAGGTTACTTGCACCCGTGACACCGGCTGCTTTGTCCTCTCCCACTACCACCACTACTTCACTGAAGCTGGGTCCTTTGACCATTGAACCAGCTTAGCCTTTTTTCCGAACTTGCTTTCTCTTTATTCTCCGCCATCCTGCGTGCCGGTGTCCCGCCGTGCTCTCCATTGGCCACTCATTTGTTCACCTTCACTAGTGCCTCCTCGGCTGACCTAGGCTTTTCCTCTATAGCCCTCATTTTTTATAGCTTAGCCACCTACGCAGTCTACAGCTCGGCGAATATCATCAGCAGTTCACTTTGGGCAACCATCTTCTCCCCTATTTTTTCCTCAACCTCACATCGCCTGCACTTGGCGTTGGTCTCCTTTGCATTCGCGTCCGCACTCGCGTTCTTTTTCAAGCCCACCCGCATCTTAAACACTGTACAGTTTTTGTACAATGTCCACTCGACAGCAATTGTCTTTACAAATTCTCTCACTTGATAATGATTGACAAAACACGCCGTACGACAAACTCTGCCCTAAGAAAAAAAAATTGTAAGCTCTACTACAAAAGTTTCCGGTGTTCGGTGTTCGTGCACATCCACCATGGAGTGGCAGGAGAACACACACACACACACACACACACACACACACACACACACACACACACACACACACACACACACACACACACACACACACACGCACACGCACACGCACACACGCACACACACACACACAGTCTAGTGGCTAAGGTACTCGGCTGCTGACCCGCAGGTCGCGGGTTCGATTCCCGGCTGCGGCGGCTGCATTTCCGATGGAGGCGGAAATGTTGTAGGCCCGTGTGCTCAGATTTGGGCGCACGTTAAAGAACCCCAGGTGGTCAAAATTTCCGGAGCCCTCCACTACGGCGTCTCTCATAATCATATAGTGGTTTTGGGACGTTAAACCCCACAAATCAATCAATCAACACACACACACACACACACACACACACACACACACACACACACACACACACACACACACACACACACACACACACACACACACGAGTAAATAATTTGGTGACTGACTTCCCAAAAGCCGTAAATTGTAATAGGTGCTATGAAGGTTTACCCTGGTGCCTTGCTAACTATAAAAGGAAGCTCGAAACATGCAAAAACACACCTGCAGTCGATCAGGAGCCATCGAAAAACACGCCCATCGAGCGTGCCCGTCCGAACTGAAGCCGGAATAGCGATTGCGCCCTCTTGCGGCATCTGGGTGCGCGAGGCGAAACTAGTTGGTTTTGCTGGGTGGCGCGGCGATTGGGACGGCCGAAAAGAAACATGCCGCACACCCGTCGTTTCGGAGGCCGTGCACCGTTCATTTTAGTTAACACTCCTCCGCGCACTTCTAGACACATTTCTTGACGACTCCGCTAGAAGGCGCTGGTCCGCGCGCCATATTAGGCAAGCGAGCGCAAAGCTCAGAACGACAGCTGATAGACGAAACCGCGTGATAATTTCAGGCGGTTTAACCGATGTCCTAAATGAAGATGCAGCAGGACTAGCAGCCACACTGGCGAAAGGCGTGGATGACGTGCGCGCCACTTCTCCTGAGGTACAGGTAGTGATATGCACGATACCGGAGGTACCGGTGCGTGATAGCAACCTGCAAAGAGCGGTGGTCAACGCAAACCAAGAGATATGGTGGATGAGTCGAGAGAAAGGCTTTGAGGTGGTAGAAATAAACAGAGAGGTGCATAGGTGGGGGGGTTTTCAACGAGACAGAATTCACTTCGATGGGCGGCTAGGTCATGAGGTGGGTTGGCGATTGCAGGACGCGCAGTAGCATTTTTGGGGGGCAAGCGAGCCCTTCGGGGTGCAGGATAGCTAGTAACGAGGAAAACAACCAGGGAGACTCTTCGACAGGTGGTATGGACAGATACGATTCCAAAGTGGCACAAATATCTAAGATAGGTAGAGTCCGGGGCATAAATAGACGTAGCCACGTGTGCCAAACCAATTCAGACATAGGGTATATTAACATGCAGGTTGGTAGGAACAGGCTGAAGTGGGAAGAGATAGAAGAACAGCTAGGGGAAGAGAGGCCGATGGTATACGGTTTTGTAGAAACACATCTCAGAGACATGGAACAACCTCCGAACAATCCGGACTACGCGTGGGAATATTGTAATAGAACAGAAGGCAGCAGAAAGGGGGGTGGTATTGGGGCATTCATTCATAAAAGCACCGACTGGCAAAGGGTCAAGCAGGAGTGCAAGGAACATTTATGGCTAAAAGGGAAAGTCGCAGGTCAAATGACACTCCTTGGTTTCGTGTACTTGTGGACGGGAGCAAAGGCCGGAGAGGAAAACCAGGCAATGGTAGAGTGTATATCAAAGGACATTCAGGAGTTAGGAAGAGAGTGCGAGATAACTATACTAGGAGACAGGAATGTGCACATATACGATATAGATGGGTATACCGACCCGACAGGCAAAATGATCATGGATATGTGTGAAAGGCTTGATTTGATCACTTGCAACAGTACCGAGAAGTGTGAAGGGCAAATAACATGGGAGGTAGGAAGGCTTCAGTCGACGATGGATTATGCACAGATGTCACATAGAATGTATGATAAGCTCTGGGGAATGCACATAGATGAAGGTGGCTCCAGAAGTCTGGGTAGCGATCACAAACGTATCAAGCTAAGTTTTGGAAGAGCAGTGAAAGTGGGAAGGAGACAAGATGAGCAACTTCAGGAAAATTTTTATCCAGAAAGGCAAATTGAAATAGTCACTAAACAAATTGAGAAAGTAATCACGGAGGATAATAAGACAGTGTGGACATACACGAATCTAATTAGACTCTTTGAGCTAGAGCTTGCTAACACGCGTGACAAGTCACCCCGGAAAAGAAGACACAAACCCAAACGTTGGTGGGATGAGGAAGTTAAGAGAGCCATAGCAAAACGTCAGGAAGCCTCTAGGGAACACAGACATGTCAAGCAGCGGGGTGAACCGCCAGATGATGTTGAAAGAAAATGGGCAACCTTTCTAAGCTGTAGAAGGGATGCATCCCTTCTGATCAATGAAAAGATTAGAAGGAAGGGAGCTCAGTGGCTGGCAGAAGTACATAAAAAAGATAGAAAGGCAGCTGCAAAATTTTGGAACCATCTAAACTCCCTAAGAAATGAGACGAGCCTAGAGCAGAGTTTTATAACTACCGCCCAAGGTGCTAGGCTAGAAGGGGACGAAGCTACTGAATATATAAAACAAGGGTAACAGAAAAAATTCAACAAAGAAGTACTTTATGCACCACAATAGACAAGAACGAATCAAGTGGTGCAATGACTCCATTTTCACAACAAGAGTGGGAAAGGGCTGAGAAAAGGGTTCCTAGTAGTACATCAACAGGCCCAGATGGCATTCCAATTGGGCTGATAAAGACATTAGGTCCTAAGTCTAAGCAGGCTTTGAGAGAGGCCGTGAGCACAATAATAATCGATGGTGAAGTTCCCGATGGATGGAAACTTAGCAGGATGAGCATGATCTATAAAGGAAAGGGGGACAAAGCTGACATAAACAACTACCGTCCTATAACAGTGACATCAGTGGTCTACAGGCTGGCGATGCACATTATAAAGGAAAGACTGCAGGCGTGGATAGAGGATGAGGGGGTGCTGGGGGAACTGCAGAATGGGTTTCGGAAACACAGGAGGTATGAAGACAATCTGTTCTCACTGATGCAGTGCATCGAAATAGCAGAAAAGGAACACAGGCTCCTGTGGCTAGCAATTTTGGATATCAAGGGAGCGTACGATAGCGAGGTTCAAGAGGAATTGTGGGGAATACTGGACACACTAAGCGTGAAACATGTAGTCACTAATCTTTTAAAGGGTATCTATAAAGGTAACAAGATAGTTATAAAGTGGGAAAAACAGGTATCCAAGCCTGCAGAGGTAAAACGGGGGCTTAGGCAGGGGTGTCCCCTGTCACCCTTATTATTCATGATGTACCTACAAGGATTAGAGGCAAAATTAAAGGAAAGTGGACTGGGCTTCAACCTCTCTTTAGTCAAACAAGGAAAACTTATTGATCAGGCACTACCAGCATTAATGTACGCAGATGATATAGTGCTAATGGCCAAAAACAAGGAAGACTTGCAGAGATTGATGGACATCTGCGGTAATGAGGGAGATAGGTTAGATTTTAGATTCAGTAGGTAAAAATCAGCAGTCATGAATTTAAATGACAACGAAGGTAGTGAGCTTATAATACAGGAGGTCACGCTAGAGATAACAGAAAAATACAAATATCTGGGCGTATGGATAAGCAATGGGACCGAGTATCTGAGGGAACACGAAATATACGTGACGACTAAAGGTAACAGGAATGCAGCAGTCATGAAAAATAGGCTACTGTGGAATTACAATAGGTATGATGTTGTGAGAGGAGTATGGAAAGGGGTCATGGTTTCTGGCCTGACGTTCGGCAATGCGGTCTTGTGCACGAGATCAGAAGTTCGAGCAAGATTAAAAATTAAGCAACGTGGAATAGGTAGGCTTGGTTTAGGAGCTCACGGGAATACACCAAATAAGGGAGTACAAGGTGATATGGAATGGACATCATTTGAGGGCAGGGAAGCTAGCAGCAAGATAAAATTTGAGAAGCGGTTGAGAGAAGGGGGGGAAGAGCGTTGGGCTAGGAAGGTTTTCAGCTACTTGTACATGAAGAATGTCGATACAAAATGGAGGAAGCGAACCAGGAAGTTCACTGTTAAATACTTAGAAAACAGCAGGTTGCCAAACCAAAAAGAACTATCGGTTAAGAAGAAAGTGAAGGAAACGGAGACTGATATGTGGAGAATGGGCATGACTAAGAAGTCCGCACTAGAGATCTATCGAACTTTTAAGCAGGAAATTGCCAAAAAAAGGTTCTATGATAATACTCGGGGTAGTTCTCTACTGTTTGAGGCCAGGACGGGAGTACTGCGAACCAAGACATATCGGGCCAAATACGAAGGGGTAGACACAGTATGCAGTGCGTGTGGAGAGGAAGAAGAAACTGCCGAACACATGATAATGATATGTAAAGGGCTTCAACCTATAGTTCAGGATGATGGCGCAGAGTTTTTTAAAGCACTGGGGTTTAGGGACCGGGAGGGCAAAATAAACTTTAAGCGGGTAGACTTAACTAGAAGGACGTTATCTGATTGGAGGCTTAAGTCAAGGCACGAGTGAAAATTAAACTCTTCACCGCAAAGTACGAATCCTCAAACTCCCTTTTTAAGGAAAAAAAATAAATATAGTTTTTGGTTCATTAGGTATTATGGCTTGGTGGCGCTAGCCACCGCCCGATCTAAAGGGTACAGCCATATCCATCCATCCATCCTATGCCAGGTTGCATGTGCCATAGTTTTCTATGATTAACTAGAGGGGACTCTGGCACTGCCATCGTTCAGTGACAGGACCATGGTAATGATGGGTAGTACATGGATTTGCCTAGTCTTCGTACTTGCGGGTTGCGATCACACTTGTGGCCTCATTTATTCCCAGTTTCGGTTTTGTTTCGAAGAACACGCCCTTTTGAATTTCGTGACGCGATTCGAAATGGCTAACCTAGAAGATTAAGGTGGTGAAGTGCAACTGCTGAACATTTTCCGAATATTGTTTTGTGACAAAGCAGCTTCGAGTAACGCGAAGCGAAATGGAACATAAAGTACGAAGACTAGGCAAATCCGCGTATTACCCATCAATACAGTGTACTAGAAAAAGACAGTCGGCTTACTCAACCGTTCGCTTGACGCCGTTGGCGTTGCATAGGATATGTGGCGCCTAAGACAACCTAAATAGGAGCTTCATTTGCAAGAGCTGCTCACCGAAGGCCGCATGGAAGTTAGGACTTGCGATTCTTTGATATTTGAATTAATCTTGCATGTATTAACTGCCACCTGACCATCTTAGAAGCATAGGTTGCCCTCGGATTTTCTCTTTTTCATTCTATTTTGCATTGAAAGTCTACAGACAGCCCTTATTTGGCTAGCCAGCGTTTCTGTGGTGATAAGTGTGGTGATGATGCTTTGCTTTATTTAAACAGTACGCTGTGGTCGTTATAAGACTAATTTATTCATGTTCCTTACGTGTTATCTGAAGGGTTTCCCAGACAACAATGGAGAGCTGTTCGCATCAGCACTTTCAGCATCTTCCGAATCAGTTGGCGTTAACATTGAAATCGTCAAGGAAGGGGATACGCTACTCACACAAAGAGACGACGTAGATGTGACCAGCCATGGCTGCGAAATCGAAGACGCTCCTCTTCCCGACCTCTTCGACTTCGCCGTTCTCAAGAATGCCATTGTGAGTGCCGAAGAATTACCAAATACCTCAAACCTATTGCAATTACCCGGCCAGCAACTTGAATAGTCTTTCCTTCTTCAAGAACTCCTTGGGGGGGAGGGGGTCTCGCGTTATCACGTTTCTAGTTAGTTTACTGGCATGCATTAGCCTCAAATAACACACACAGAAAGTGAAGAAACACTCAACGACAAGCACTTTGCTTGCCGTTGAGTGTTTCTTTACTTTGTGTGTTATTTGCGGCCAAAGCATGTCAGTAAGCAAGTACAAACTAGGCGAACAATCAGTATTGTTACAATATATTACTAGTTAGCTTGAAGGCACTTTGAAGTGGGTAGAAATAAAATTTTGCTCCAGCGAGTGTTCAACGCTTCCTCTCTAATTGCCGTCTAGCCACTGGCTAAAACTCGTAACAAGACGAGCATATGAACGTCAGTGAAACCAACCTAACGTGAGATCAAGCTCGCCTAGGAGTTTTTTTTTTGCCGCCACACTTTCTAGCACATGAGGGACCATGTTTTTATATTGGCTTTCTTTATGACTAGAATGACATGTTTGATGCATTGCTTTGAAAGAACATTCGAGGTTGATGTCTGCTATGGCTGATACATAAATTTGTTTAGCAGTTCATAAGTTGCTCAAAACACTGCGCCAACAGCGTAGATCAAGAAGAGTGTACACTTTTCGGATTCCTTAACTCTTCATAACTTATACCTCTACAATAACATTGTAATAATTATGAGTTATCTATATATTGTTCAGAATCGTTCAGCGTGTTGTAATAACTCAAAATATTCGCGCACAGCTTGGGCTTCACTAACGAAATTGCATTTCCGATTTTGAACGTTTGATTTCGAACATATACCATTATATTTCGCTTGAACAGGAACTCATCTCATCACATTCATACGTACCATTGCGCCCTGGTGATGAATATCAAGATTTTATTCCGTTTCGCCGCACTACTGATTTTTCAGGCTCCTTTTCACTAAAAATGAGTGCTGAGTGGGATCACCTTCCCCCCTCTATCGTCTGCATCGAGGACGCATCATCAATCAAAGCTACCCTAACCGATTACGTTTACAGCCTGTCATAGCTTCGTTTGTTTTAACATGTATTTTCATTATTATGTTTTATTTCTATGTGCAAACTTTCACATTTTCTTTGTTTTGTATAACTTACCCCCTCAGTTTATGGGCCTTGAGGGTAGAATACATGAAATGAAAAAAATAATTGATATCCAATGAAATACATACGGTCATATGGCCGTGATGGTGTAGAAGACTCCAGAGGAACTTGAGAAAAGGTAACTCTTCGTTAGGCCGACTGTATGGCTGGGTTACCAGTAAGCAATCAGTAAGTACAGCCGGGCGCACTACAAAGATTATCACGAGAGCGTCGACTGGCCAAGCGTCCCAGGGCCCTTGCGGCACATTTAGAAAAAAAATAAAATCAAAACTTTGCATTCGTTTCTCCCTGTTTGGCTAGGTGCTGCATGCTTTGACAATCACACCTCCGATGAACTCGTCACCCTTCTTCTCTATTTTACGTTTTTCAGTCATTGAGATCAAGCGTAACCTGGAAAGACCTTATCTTCCAGGATGATTACAGCGTTTGGGCAAAAGCTCTGGTAAAGCGAAAGCTCTGGGAAAGCTGATCATAGGTATTTGTGTTATTTGAATAATTTGATATGTTTCCCCAGAGATAAGCATCACTTCGTTATATTGAATTCGCCTGCCAATAATATCGTGCAAATAATTTTTGCCGAATGGTATAATTGCTGTGATGCTAGAATTGACCCCAGACTATGTATCGCAATAAAAATGTCTTGATGTATCACATTATAGGAACGCAATAAAATTGTTTTTCTAAAGGTTTATGTCCCAGTGAGAAATTTCTTGCAAGGTGAACTGGCCACAGAAAAGAACCGTATTCTTGCAGCATTTCACTAGGAGAATAGCTTGAAAGATGCACCCACCCAAAGGATGCCTAGAAGAACTGAGGAGGAAGATGCCTTAATTGTAGTTTCGTGTTAAAAGACCATTTGATGATGGCGAAGACAATGAAGAAGAACTTGGTCCTGACATAAGTCTTTCGTCTATTCGAAGAAAACTTAATACTGCCGGCTTTAAAATCCACGTGGCGTCGAGAAAGTCACTTTTCACTAGTGCACATCAAAGGAAGCGCTTGGAACTGGTGAGTCAGTAAGAACTCTGCAGCACTGAAGACTGGAAGCAGGTATTCTTTAGTGACAAATCTACGCTCTCTTTCTGTTGGAACAAGTCACTTCTTGTTCGGAGAGTCCGTGGCAGCTGGTGAGGTTCGGATTGATTGCGCATCATTTCACATGGTGACAAGGAACCACTCCCCAGAATCAGCAGCCTGTTCGGCGGCTGCACCACCCAGACTATATGGAGACTGCGGCAAAAGGTACTTCCCATAATTCTCCTGATAACCCATTTTTAAAACAAGTCTTGTCCTGAAATCCACGAAAGTTCTTTAATGTCATTCATCCAACTAATTTTCTGCCGATTTTCATACGTCCAACTGAATGGTATAGCAGAGGAGATAAAGAGGGCAAGCATATAGCTTGCCTTCTCTAACTCCTCTGCTACCATTAATCGCCATCTCTTATCTTTCTAATTTCCTGCGCGCTCGCCTTCTCAATTTTGATGAATAAATGATAATAAGGGCTGCAGCGCGAGCACGAATGTGCTAGAAGAAACAGACGAAAGTCGAGGCACGGAAGGCAAAGAGGACAACACGAGCGCTGACTACCAACTGAATTTTATTATTCGCAGCACACATGATAATATATACAACAGGCAACCTTTGAACAGCACACGTGAGCAACGTGACATATTCTGGGGAATGTTCTGATAAAAAGAAGGTACCAAATGGCTAACCCTTATTTTTGTACCTTCTTTTTATCAGAACAATCCCCAGAATATGTCACGTTGCTTATGTGTGCTGTTCAAAGGTTGCCTGTTGTATATATTATCATGTGTGCTGCGAATAATAAAATTCAGTTGGTAGTCAGCGCTCGTGTGGTCCTGTTTGCCTTCCGTGCCTCGACTTTCCTCTGTTTCTTCTAGCACATTCGTGCTCGCGCTGCAGCCCTTATCATGAATTCAAACCAACTACCCCAAATCGCCATTCTTCTTTTATGATGGATAAGCCGTTAACTCGTGTTTTTTCTAACGCACTGTACTATCTTTCTGGCTCGACAAAAAGGATCTTACGGGATTACCGTCCAGTCAGTGCTTTGCATAGAAAATTAATTTGCGTAATTTAGTGTGAATGCACTATAATAATAATAATATAGGGTTATTGAGAGTTAGGGCAGTATTTCCGCCATGCAACAATAATCTTCTTCGCGTACATTCCACGCGTTATCAACACGGTTTTGATAGTTCGTGTTCACTAGTTCACTAACGATGTGCGCTCTGTCTGTGTGACACAGCATTTTTGGCTGGAAAGTGGCCATTGCCGGGGTTCCTGAGAAACGCTGGCGCTGGCCGCTCCAATAGCACATGTGACGTTTCAACGCGTTATGAACACAGTACTGGCCGAAGCTGAGTGGCAGATTTGCCTCGTTTTCTCGAACAACGTAGTTGTGTTTTCCTATACTTTGACAAACACCTCTGGTGCCTAGAAGCTGTAGTTCAAGCAATCAAGGTTTCCGGACTCAAGCTGAAGACAAAAAAATGGCAGCATATCCACAGAATGAATGATGGAGAGTGGGGCGAAGCATCCGTCCGTCCATTCATTCTTGCTTCCGTCCACCCATGCGTGCGTCTGTGAGGCTGCCCGTGTGTCCATCCACCCGTCCGTGCGTGCGTCTGTTCATGTGTCCACACGTCCATCTGTGCGTCCGTCCCTGCGTTCGTCCATGAATCCGCTCCTGCATACGTCTATGCGTCCACCCATCCGTGCAGCCATCCATGCGTCCGTCCATGCATTTGTCTCTGGGTCCGGTCATCCGCCTATTCAACACTCCAAGTACTACCATCTCGCATCTTTTCATCATATATTCCTCATATAGAAGCACCGCCATCCAGCGGTCATTCCAAGGACTGAATGAGAGGAGGCACACGCACACTTTCTTACGGCTTGCGCATTGGGTGTACTTCCCACCTTCAACCACATCGAGTTCATTGCATATATTAGTTCACTGTATTCATGGCATTGCGGCCCAATGCTCGCTAAACCTTTCTAAAACCAAGGAGGTTACGCCCAGCGAGTATAACGTAGCAACCCTTTCTTGCCAGATAGTGCTCAATGTACATGCCAATGGCTGCTAAGGGGGAATGAAAGACAGGAGAGTTCGGCTTTTAGTTCACGCGCATGCTGCGAAGTTTTGATTGTTCAGTGTCACAAAACAAGCGCTCAAAAAAGGGCACGACACCAAACTCTCGCGACGAAGCGCCAGGGAGACGCCTCGAGGTCAACGATAAAGAGAAGAAAACAAGCATCCAAAGACTCCCTGGGCGCGCGTCTTTCTCCGCTCGGAAGCGTAGGTTTGCCGACGAACCTCCTCACATCGGCGGCCGAGCAAGCCCTCGAAAGTTCTCGATGGAAAGGGGCGTGGTGATGCCGGGTTGCGTCATCTTTCGCGGACGGCCCTCGAACCGTCACGCGCTTTCCGCAGCCTTCGCTGCGTATCGCGCCGACGAAATGATGAGAATTTTCTGGAATCTAGCGCGGAAGCTATTTAACCGAGCAGCAGAGATGGGAGAGCAGGAGAACAAGAAAGTATGCGCCGGAGTGCGTAGGGTGTTCCGCCATGTCATCGGCGAAGGTTTTTCCCTCAGTGACAAAGCAGGAGAAGGCATTTCAGGCCAGAGTGCGTAGGGTGCTCTGCCTTGTCAACGAAGCCTTTTGTCCTCAATGACAAAGGAGGAGAAAAAGAGAATTTCTACCTGAGGGCTAAAGACTCGTGCTACAGGCAGGAGTGTGTGTCTACCGCCAGTGAGCGAAGACGCGTGGCAACAGGTGCGTGTGGGAAGCTGACGTGTTACCGGCGAAGAAGTTTGGTGCTTGGAGAGCAGCCAGTTGAAGGCGCAAGGTTTCCTGGAAGCGAAACTTCGGGGCAGCAGAACGACAACAGCGCTGGACTTTGAGTGAGTGATTCTCGGAAGAGTATCATTCAGGCTTTTGTTCCAAGGACTTTGAACTGAATAAGTTTTCGAACTCTTTAGTCTTTAAGTGTCTTGGTTTTTCGATGCATGCGACTGCATTGTAGTGCGTATTGTTGTTTGTGTCTGTTGTTTCGAGTGTGGCTTATTGTACTGTGTAGTACGTTGTTTGATTAATGACATATCGTATTCATCTATTGTCGAGTGTGCATACTTTTGTATCAATTTGATCTGCCATAATTGAGAATATGATTTTGTTCTGTTTATCAACTCTTGGCTCTGACTTGTTCTTTGCGCCACAGCTGGCATCCGCTGGCGCGCCAAATAGGACCACTTCTAAATTGTCCACGCTTTCGTGGTGTGGTTCGGGGGACCGTTACTTTGGCCGTTGGAGTTAGCCCGGCGATCGCCTCGCTAATTAACGGGACCTGTGACATTCAGCAACGCACAGAAGAAATATCCCACCGGCACCGCTTTGGAGGTCAAAATGTAAGACCGCTTAGACACTACTACTACGACTACGAGGAACGAACGGGTGCTGCTTAAGAAGCTTCGGCCCTAAAAAGTGTCGGTTGGCGTAACAGAAGGACTTGTTACTGCGTCACGTCGCCAGCAATGCTGAGTTCACCTTGACAAGCCGAAAACACAAGCCTTCGCCACTTTCCCGCCGCCCATAGAAAGCCAAAGCTACGCATGATGGCGCTGCGACTCTGGACAAGCAGCACCATTTTTGGTAGAAAAGAAGAAATTGGGTATATATATCACGTGGTTTCACTTCCCGCCAATGATTTCGCTACTCGATTACCTGCTCGTGCAAAGCACGCGTGGTGCGTTTGAGCCGCCTCACAATGTACCGCCTGCAGCGCGGCTTCAAAAAGATGTCTGAGCTCGACAAGCACTTCCGAAAAGTGAATTTAAGAAAAGGAGACAAGCTCGTTGGTAATGTTTGTGATGTAAAGCAGCTGATAGAAGTAGAGGAGGCCCGAGTCACTGCGAAACGCATTTATTAGGTCGAAGGCAATACAGTGTAGGACGTAATCCTCGAGGTAAGTATCATTTGGTCAACATGCAGCCGATTTTCTGCGTTGATGTTTCCGAAAATCTTGTAATAGTTGTTTAATTTTGTATCGAACAGTAGCAGTTGTGTACTCTCAAGTGCAAACGTTTGTGGCACACTGAAAAAATGAATAAAAACTTAATTTATGCAGTCATGACAGTAAAATGTCCGAGAAGTTCTAGAGTCAAGTCGAAGTGCCCGCCTCGTTTTTTCCGGCTCTCGTGTCATGTTTGCTCCATCTTTGGTGAACGTGGCTAAGCCTGAGTGGTGCCGAATGACAGGCTGGGGGTGGTATCGGTCACGCGACGGGCAGTTAGTGCGCACGTAAATGCGCTATAAAAGCACTATGAGGAGAGTAACTAACTTTCAAGCATATTCTGTCAACTTGATTTTCGCTTTGTACGCGCTTCTGAAACATTTTAGCAGAGGTACAATTTTAGGGTTAGCTTTGAAACTTGCGCCGTCATGTAACACGCTGCTGAATATATATATAGGAAAGCTTGAGAAGGCAGTTGCAAGAGAAAACTAGTGGTAACTGGCTATCCAGCTTTTTTTCTCCTATAGTTGGCATGGTCATGCAAGGAGAAGCGGATCTTTGTATTCGAGAAGGCACATGCAGCTGCACAGCTGGCATTAAAGGACAGTTTAAGCACGCAGCCGCGGTATACATCTACATATACAATGAAAAAGTCAATTCATGCACCAGTCAGCCCTAGAGTTGGGGCAAATCGATACAGCTTTACACGTGAAAAGCGTCCATTGGTGTTGTCTGCATTGTTGTGGCAGCCCACGACACAACACTTGCGACCTTGCCGATGCTTCCGTGGCGTCGCCT
Organism: Rhipicephalus microplus; assembly: GCF_043290135.1. Lineage (NCBI taxonomy): Eukaryota > Metazoa > Arthropoda > Arachnida > Ixodida > Ixodidae > Rhipicephalus > Rhipicephalus microplus. The sequence continues at coordinate 208,683,502 of NC_134702.1, forward strand.
CTGCAATCGCGGAAATGACTACGCACAGCTAACGTTTCTTTTTTGCACACCAAGCTGTCGGCACGGAGCTCACGTTCCCCGCACCAACGGCAGAAAGCGTTCTGCGCGTGTAACACGTGCTCCCGCTTCCTCTGCCTCGCCTATCCTCAAGTTCTCTGGAGCTTGCCGCCAGGGCAAGGCGCGACGTTGTAGTCGCTGCACAAACTTTAGCTTCGGTTCCCTATCGACAAAAAGGCCATGCGCAGGCTTCTAGGCTTGCGCACCTACTACCGATGACTTGTCAAAATCACTGAGATGCTAACGCACCCGACGAAGACCGACCTGCAATTCAAGCGGGAAACGAGGCTAGTTCAATCATTTAAAGAAATGAAACTATGCCCTAAGATGCCTCAAATACTAGCGCATTTCGACGGATACGACAATACCCAAATCCAAATCGACGCAAGCAGCGTAGGACTGAGCACCGTCATTGTGCAAATGACCCGAGGACTGAAAAGGGTTATTAGCTATGCTGGCCGGTCGCTATCTAAGGCAGAGGCTAATTATAACGCCAAAGTTTCGCCTATTGCCCCTACCTTTAAGGCAGGCCCTTCAAAGTTGTGAGCGACCGTAACGCCCTGTGTTGGCCAGCCAACTTGAGGGACACTTATGAGCACCTCGCACGCTGGAGCCTGGGACTTCAAGAATATGCCATTACCATCGTTTACAAGTCAGACAGAAAACACTGCGGCTCCAACTGCATGTTTTTTGTTTTTTGCCGATGACCTCGCCGAATGACAGTGAACCGACTCGAACTTAATTAGAAGACTCATAGAGTTCCTAGAGGGCGGTGCCACTGTTGTTCCAAATATAATCAAGCAGGCCCCTGCGTCTGTATTTCTGCAAAGCGGCTTTCTCCAAATAACTTCTCAGCGTTTCGAACCAAGCACCTCCTTGTGGGGCCTTCAGCAATGCAACCAGAAGTTCTGCAGGCCCTCCACGACGTCCCAATGGCTGACCATCTTGGTTTTCCCAGCAAGAGAGGACACAGAGAAGTACAATAGGCCATGCCTTACTACTAACATAACTTATTACGTAGAGAAATGTGGAGACTCAGCGACAGAAGACACGACTGACTAAGTTTGCTGGACTTCTGCAACCAATCAATCGAGCCACATCGGCAGCCGTTTCAGCAAATCAGTGCACGTGAACCTAGTGGGGTCTTTGCCAAGGTTGGTCTCCGGGAACGTAAAGATCGTCGTAGCTATCGACTACCTCACTCACTGCGCCGAGACAAGGGCCCTGCCCAAAGGCCGTGCCGCTGAAGTAGCGAAATCCTTCGTCGAGAACCTTGTCCGGTGTCGTGGTGCCCCTGAGTTTCTCACCCCCAGTAGAGGTACGGCCTATACTGCGGAGCTCACTCAGGTGATATTGAGATACAGGCATGAAATATTCTCCGCCGGACCATCTCCTACTACGAAAAGACCCATGGCCTCACCGAGCGTCTTAACAAGACCATCGCCGATATGTACACCAACGTCGAGCTCAAGATATGGTATGTCATCCTTTCGTATAAGTGGCCATTGCATACAACATGACCTTACAAGAAATGACGTAGATTGCGCCATACCGTTAGGTCTACGGGAGAATTCCGGCAGTGACGCTCGAAGCCACATTGCCCAATGCCAGTGACTAAGAAAACATCGACGTCATTTTCCAGCTTCAGAGCACCGAAGAACCCCGTAAACGCGATTATATACGACTAAGCTTCGAGAAAAACGAGCCCGGTGCCGGTGTTAGAGAGTGCGGACGCTTATACGTTGACATGGACTAAGCGAAAAACTTTTGCCTTGGTACTTCGAACCGTACAGGGTAGTTAGATGAGTCGGAACATTCGACTAAGTGATTGCTCTGGACGGGCACTACGAACTCTCAACGGTGGCGTGCGCAAGCTGAAGTCAATCATGACGCACGCTTCAAGCCGTTTCATGCGCGTTAACAAACCTAAAGATTGAAGTTTTTGTTGTTGTGTTTCTATTACTGAGCGTTATTGCTTGTACGTATTGTTGAGTCTTTATTATTGCTTTAATGCTTGTACATTGAATATTTTTGCTTTGTTGTACTTGCACTGTCCATTAAAGCATCGGGACAATACTCTATGCACCAATATTACGGTGCGCATCGTTTGCTGTAGTTCGAGTTTCTATATTTCTGACATATACAAGTTTGCCCAAACAAGAATTTTAATTTCAGGCGTACTGTAGATGCCTTCGTCAACGTCATGATCAAGTAAAAATAGTGTCAGTGAAGAAGGAAATCTATTAGAAAGGTGCGAAGTGCTAGGTTGCATTCAATGTGTACAAGCTGGTTAGTTAAAAAGAACATTTTGTGAATTTTCCTGCTAAGTAAAAGCATGAAAGACAGCGCAGTTGAGGAGGAGATAGTATTCCAGAATTTGTAATGGAAGTAGGCTCAAGGAAAAATTACAAAGCACTATGTTCTAGGTAGATGGCATTGTCGCCAGTATCATTGGCGGACTAGGCCATATCACATGAGATACAGTGTGGAACACTGTAGAAAAATACTTACAGGACAGACAAATACAGGACAGTTCGCAACAAAGTAGGATAAAAAAAACGTACTAGACTTGGAAGAGAAAAATACAATTAACTCATATCGACCGTTAACGATTACCTGAGTGATATAGATTTTGATGACGCAGGTAATAAAAGTATGGGTGAAAGCAAGGACAAAATAAAACGATATTTCGACGAACTGCAATATAGATATGCAATCGACAGGTATAGGCGATAATCTAATTGTTCTTATGCAGTCTATAGAAGAACCAAAATATAACTTACTTTCCAACCCTTCTTGAGCATGATCCGAAACGCTGGCTATTGGTAGCCGAGGCTCTGGAGAACGTGCGAGCCAAATATTATCGCTCAACACGCAGTGTGGAATGCACATTACATTCAAAAAGTCAGCAAGCATTGGTTGCTCTCCTCTCTACAGATGATGATACAAGCTCCAAAATCCCTCATCACAGCCATTGTCTGAGCCATTGGCTTATTTCAGCATGAAACGCTCTGTCATAGCACTGCCGCAGGAGGTCACTACTTCTCCACGCGTGCGCGCGCTCGCACTGAGAAGTAATCAATTGCAATAAATAAAGGGAGAAAGGTGTTCAAGGTCACGAGGTGCACATGGTGCATATTTTCCCCTGATCCGTTCATTACTGCTTGGCTTCCAGTGCTTTCGTCGGTACAAAAGAAGAGAGAATGCAGTTGCAGCTTGAGTCCAATCGTTGTGACCCCACTCGTATGCGACGGATTCTATAGTTTTGCGCCTACAAAATCGTAAAGCAATAAGCTATTTTAGTGAATCTATTTTGTACTACTTGAAAAATGGTTGCATGCCTCATTTAAATGGTCACCGATCATAGTCGGTGTCCTTTCAAGTTTTACGATGTGGCTTGCCGTCCAGACGGGCTTCCGCTCAAAAGCAGACTTCGCAGTGTATGAAAATAGCGCAGCTTGAACTGGAGGTACAATGGTAAACAGCTGACGGGCACCTAAGTACCTTGCTGTTGATGTGCATGTTTTCCAATTATCTGTTTGTATCCTGTATTTCTTTCATTTTCTCTCTATTTACGTTGTGTCTTTTATGGCTCTGTTCATTTCTGTTCCTTTTTATCTTCTATTTTTTCAGTTTTTATTTTTCTATCTTGTCTTTAGTATCTCTCTCTTTCTCTCTCTTCTATTTATCACTGCCTTTTTATACTTTAGTCCCACTCTCCTTTTCATTATCTTTCATTAAGGAGAGTTGATGGATATAGAAACTGCCCGGTACTTTATTAGGAAGAGCGTTGTCATTGGGAAAAAAGAACCGGAAAACTCACCAGAAAGTTTGGGTGGCAGTGTGAGCAATATAGCAACAAGGAGCGTTGGAGCGTTAAGCGAAAATTCAAAGATGCGCAGAGGATCTTCTGGACTGTCGGAACACAAAGAAATTGCACTATTTCCCGCTAAAGAGAACCATGCGTGCTTGTGAAACAACGGGCGCTATAGTGCTTACACTGGTGACAGCGTTGACGCTGGCACTTAACGCGGCGTTGCGCAGCAGAAAAAAACTGGGGACGCGCAGAGCACGCAAAGATGAACCAGTGTTTTGTACTGGAACATGGCAATCGCCGTTAATGGACAATGAGAGACAGGAGATTTTAAGTGGACACATAACCCGTAGGGCGCTTTGAGTTAACGCGCACGCTGCGAGTTTTTAATTGTTCAACAACGCACAGAGGAAGTCTCCCACGGGTCCTATCTTGGAGGTCAAAAACAAAGCCTATATATACGGGCATCGTGAGCAGTCGGTGTTTTCAATCAAGAAACTCGCTAGCACACGCAGCTGGCGTGGGCGTTTCCAGGCAAGAGAGGGGTAAGCGGACGCGCATGCGCAGTGGGGGCACAAGTGTCACAGCGAGGAATGGGCATGCCTAAAGGAGAGAGAAAGGGGAGCCAGTGTAAGCTGGCAGACGATGCCAGCGTCGGCGTTGCGTGGTGAGAGAGTGAAGGAATAAAGGAAAGGAGAGGGGATGCACGTGCGCTGTAAGGATGGTCACACCGCAGGCACACCGGATTGACCTCGACCATAACATACATCGCATGTAAAACGGCTGTGTGCGCCTACCAACAGGGCCAAAATAAAAAGGAAGGAGTGATATCGTGATACATCAAGGAGGAGCGCTTTACTGTTTGAAGCAAAGTAGGGTTAGCACTTACCCGTTTAAGTGAGGAACACAACAGGCAACTGTTGATCAATCACATACGTTATACCTCTAAAACCCCCTCGATGGTACTTTACCAAGAGAAAGCTAAAGAAAACAAGGACGGAAAACAGATGGTGAAACTAGATGCTTGCTGGTGTCGGTATTGCTTCCGGCAGCGTTGGTTACGTGACGTCAATATCATGGCATCGGAGAACTGGTGGTCGCAATTAAGCTAATGCTCATGTGGCTATCGTAAAGTGTTATCCTAACGCACATGGAAGACCTTGGGTTATATCAGGATGAGTTATTTGAATTTGTCTATTACCTCCTTGTCCGTTTGGTTATCCACCCGATGACAGTATCATGAACTAAACAGCGCGCATTCCATGCGCTCTTCCTTCTCGGTGTCGTTGAAGCCATAAAAACCATGCTATGCTAAATTAATGAAAAAATTGCCCCCACCTCCCTGAAGGGGATAGAGAGAAAATTCGAATACATTTCTGCGCCGAGAGTACACGGCCTAGTAATATTAATGGCGTAAATAAATGAAGAGACAAAGATTTCTACCAAAACTGTTTATTTACACATTCATCAGCCGTTCAACGGTTGAGAGTGAGGTGTGCGCTTGACTCCATTTATACACTTTCACGCGAGTGGTCGGGAGAGTGGAGTGCAGGGAGCAGAGAGAGCGATGGGCGTGCGGCGAAGCACTGCACCTACCCCCTCTTACACTTTCTCCACTGGTAGGAGCTCCACCATAGTGTAAGAATTCACAGGTGCTGACACTCTCCCCGCAACTCGTTGCAAAGTGCAATCCCAGCGCGCCCTGATAATGTTCAGGCCGTTATCTGTTGCCTTGCAGCTTCATCGGTGTCTTCTTAGATGGCACGACGAGCGGGGTCAACCGTCTCGGCAGCACGCCCAGCAGAAACACGCATGTTGCCGATTGTGGGTCTTGTTGTGTGGAGTGAGACCACGCTGTTTTGAAACCAAGTTGCTTTTTTTGTTCGCGTGTAAACGTTTGATGTGTAGCGCCATGCTAGATTTGGCCAGCTGGCCGCGCCGAAAAAGAAGCGAGCCACACGGCACGTGGGGCACGAGCCACGAGAACGGCTGAATTCATGGTCAGAACGGCTGAGTTCATGGCCTGGCTGCACGCTGCAGTGGTGATTCCGCCTACGCCTGCGTCCCCAATGAAAGATGTGACTTTGGCACGGGCTTTTCGCCACCGTCTCGCCTCTCTTTCTTCAACAAATGCTATTCTATCGATGAAGGTGACATCGAATTGCTGAAAGGTTTCCGCAATGAGTAGAACGTCTTTTGTACTGAACTTCCGTTTTGACTATCAGACTTGTGCGGAACGTGCACCTCTCTTCGAAGTGCTGTGAGAAAGTGGTCGTTGGCATAAATATGTGAATTCGAATAGTAACATCTAGCCATGAATCGCATTGATTTACTGTGCTGTATATGAAATACTTGTGTGGTTCAAATATTTATATAATTTGAGGAACAACTAGATTGTCCTGGTGTTCTTGATATGGAATAACTGCGCGTTGCAAAATATTATATATATCGCGTTCACATAAAACAAAGGCAACTATGGTTCAGCGATTTTCTGTGTAAATTAAAGTATCGACACGCATAAAATACGCTTCTGGTGCAGTAACTATTCCCTTTTGATAGAAGAATAATATTTATTACTGGGGATTTACGTGTCAAAACAACGATTCCATTACGAGGGACGCTGTAGTCCAGAGCTCCTGACTGATTTTGACCATCTGGGGCTGTTTAGCATGCACCTACATCTAAGCACGTTGAAGCTTCTTGCATTTTTCACCTCAAGAAATATTTTCATGAAGGAATAGCACGCTGGCTAACGTTGTTTTTCTATTTATTTTGCTCTGCCTCAAGGAATGCTGTGAACAGAAAGAAATACAAGTGCAGGCGAGGGGAAATTAGCTTTGAGAACTACCCGATCGATCCGCACTGACGACGTTCACAGCCTGCACAAGGCATTTTCGTGTTAATGAATCCTCAAACCTGGTGAAGCATTTTTTTAATCAGAAGTGACAACTTTCATTCGCGCTTTGAGAGTTAGTCACGCCACCAGGAAGGAAAGCGTTGGACAGACAGAGTAATTTCATTGCGCCAGCACCCCTTGTTGAAGATGTTCGCCGCGGCGCCATCTGTCGGCTACCGGCAGAGTGCGTCCACGAGACCGAACATTATCTGGCCTCTCGGGCACGCACAGCGTCAACACCTGATTATTCTTCCACCATGAGCTCCACGGAGCTCCCGCAATGCGAGCGCCCTCACATGCCTGAGCATGCTCCTCCTCTCCACTCACTCTCCGCTATTCCACCCGCACCGCCTGCTCCAGTTGCTAGGGGTGAGCATAAGCGCGCGTGCCCACAGCTGTTGCTATGGGAGAGGGAGCGACAGTAGAGAGATAACACCTGCTGGCGCGCGGGCACCGAGAGACGCCTGACATGCCCCGAATAAGAAATGAATTCGCATTTAAAATAAAAACGTAGTTTCTGCTTGTTGGAAACTATGCGCACTTCTCCCACAATACGTAGTGCCTCAAACTTTTTTTGCGTTTTAATAAGGCCCGAAGGACCCGGTTTTGAGACATGGTACTGAATAGGCAAACTACATTTTTTTTCATTGCTGCACAACCTACGTTCTCCGCCTATATTAAGAAAAGAAGGAAAAAAAGGAAAATAAAGCTGACTGTTTTCCTGACCTTGACAGTTTTTTACAGCGAAGGCTTTCATGAGATCACAACACGGGTTACGTGCGTGCCGTAGTTGTCCGCCGCTGCTGCCGGTGATGTCCATAAGCACTATTAAACGAAATACAAAACGCCAGTAAATAAAAAAACACCAATGACACGACGAAGTTCGAGCCCGGGTCCCCTGTGCGCGAGCCCAGTAGTTTGCCAATGAGCCACGCCGGTGCTTGGAACTCTCTTCCAAATCGACCCTACGCGGGCTGATGTCGTTAAAGGAATCGCGTTAATAGGAGTAAAGTCACAGCTTTGCCCAAAGACCAAGCAATTAACGCGATAGCAACAAATTGGAAGGTCCCGCATCGAATGGCTAGCAGATCAAAACGTACCCCACGTTTCTCACGCACAAATGACGCACGAAACGTACTCTCAGGTACAGATAAATGCGAGTAAGCGTCTCAGTTGTTACTTCGCTGTGTCTGAAAAGTGTATTCTTTTCGCAAACTTAGACTGTGTAACGATTGGAGTGACGTTTGTGCGCCCGGTAAATAAAACAAAATTGTTGCGGAAAAAGCCAAACGCCAGTCAAGAGGTATGATCCCCCTTATGACGAGAGGAGGGTGCGCGAGGAGCGTTGACCTCCTCCTCTTTGCGGAGCAAAGTGCGTGTGGGAGATGATGATGATGATGATGACAAATATTTATTATAAAAGAGAGAGGTACGGGGCCAAAGCATGACCCCGCTACATGGTCGGCGTCCTTAGTCCGGGACACCGCATGACGAGGTCCCTACTCGCACCCGTCTCATTAAAGACCGTTGAGACTCTAGTGATGAGCAGTTGAGAAGGGCAGTCTCCCATGCTTCTCGGGAAGGGGTAGCGGAAGGGGGTAGGTGGGGATTTTTCGGACATGCCCATACCATGTGGAAGATATCACACGTCTCCCCACAGTGTGGGCACCGCCCATCTGTGTTCGTATCGAAATGTTTGAGGATTGCAGGGCAGAGTAGAGTACCTGTCTGCAGGCGCCTTAGAGTTCGCTCTTACGCCTTACTCAGCCCCTTTGCAGGAGCCAGGTAAAGGCGGTGAGTGTCGCAATAATAGGTCAGAATTCCTTTGAACCGTAGCAGCGGTGTATTGGCCTCCGAGTCATAGGAGCCAAGGTGAGGAGCCCGGTGGGTAAGTGCTCGGGCGGCCGCGGAAGCGGCCTCATTACCTCGTAAGCCCTGATGGCCAGGAGCCCATACGATGCGTTTCGGGGCTGGATCAGCGAGAGCCCTTTTTAGAATTTGGCTAGCTAGGGGGGATATTTGTCCTACCAAGTAGTGAGCACATGCTTTCCGGGAGTCCATGATGATAACTTTCGAGTTGGGGTCCGCAGCAGCAAGCGCTATCGCGACTTCCTCAGCGCTCTCTGGATTTTGTGCTCGGAACGAGAGCCCATTGACATGCTTTTCCCGGTGAACTACACAGGCCGTGTAAAATCCCGTGGGCGAAGGCCCTGCTATATCTACGTAGAATACACCAGGTTGGGAGCCGTGTTGCCTCTCAAGCGTCCGAGCCCGCGCCTGTCTTCTACTGTGGGAGATGAGAGCGTCGTGACGATGTGGCTACGCTCGCTCATTGCGCCATCTTTCTGGTAACGGTGAAAACACAATAGCCCCCCCCCCCCGATATGCCCGTGAGCAGCGGTAAGTGGTAGATAGAAATAGCTTGCCATTTGAACATTGGAGGACGTGCTCATCAGCGGCTCAGTGGTTAACGCCTCGCACTCACGACTCAGAGGACCCAAGTTCGATTGAGTGAGTTAGAGGCTTTTTCAGGATTTCTTTCTTTCTTGCATTTTATATACACAGATACGTACACATATACGGTGAGTGACGATGACGCCGACGCCGGCGGCAAAATCCAACCGGGAGTGTGCATATGATTGCTATTGCAATAATAAAGCTTTATAGAACAGCAAATGAACAACTAGGTGTCAGATGATGCAAATAGGTGACCGGTAATATGGACAATCGCAGGGAACTCGGGGATAAGATGACCTCTTGTTCGATGCACCACGCGGGTTGCCAGCGGCACGCGCACATTTTCGTATTACTCCGTTGAAAAACCACCTCTCCGTGCAAAGTCAGCGCTTTAGAAGTTGTTTTTTTTGTTTTTGCTAATCGTGACTGCGACGATGGCAAGCTACAAAAGCCATGAATTCCAAGCAAACTTTTTTATCGCACTAAAATGATCTGCAATGCTTTTATGCTGCTCGGGGCTACTTTCAGCTTGTCTAGCAGACCAGTCGATACAGCAGAGAGTTTTCATTGCACGTTAGGCTATTGCAAATAAAAAAAATCGCCATTTTAAAAATCTCATAGGATGGGGATTACTGTAGGAGCGTGCTAAGAGTTCATTTCGGGATCACTTCTTCGGCCGACATCGTCGGTCAATCGGCATGAAGCGAAGTGTAGCGCTTATTGAGTTCGTTGAGATATCTTTTGTTTTAGCCTTCAGCGCGCTTTAAGATGGATTTCTTAGTCGAAGTCGGATTCGTATTTTAACGCTGATCTTGGCCAAGTTGCGTGGCTTGGCGGCTCATAAACAATATAGTCAGACATAGATGGGACCGAATAATCAAAAGCCCGCGCTAGTTTAACGCACTTCTTTTGTGTGCCAACCTGGCGCACAATTTTACCAAGATCGACGCAAATGAACTTTTCCAGCGCTTCGTGTAAACTTAGTCTTGAGTGAAGTTTTCGCCTTTTTGTCATAGATATGGGTGCAATGACAGGCGCTCATATGGTAGGCAGATTTCGCCCGTGCGTTCCCATAGTATATTTGCTAGGCCTGCCTGCGCGACAATTTAATTATCAATATAATATTCGCAGAGAATTCATACGTAAGCTTTTTATTAGAGCGGAATACAAACGTACCTGTGATAAAATGGTCTTCACACACACTGGCTTCCAACATTCGGTACCCAAAGTCTACCTGTCGCTGTGGCTCTCTTCACAGCCACGGTCCACCTCATTTTTCTTTCTTGATTCCATGGGAATCGATACGTGCGTTTGCCTTTCACGCTCGAGTTGCAGCAGCCAACGGCTGAAAACCCGACCATGGTTTATCAGGACGGAAATAAACAGGCGGCCGCGCGCATGAATCCCAATATTCCGAGGGTTGCGGCAGAATGGTTCGCCATCATCTACGCTTCTCGAACCGGAAGCTGGCAGCAGACGGTGCATCCCACAGTCCCTCGCTCTTTTACTGGACACCTATTGCACATGGAGTGTGTAGTCGAATGTTGCAACCATTTACAAAACTTTGATCTTGTTCACCTATTAACTGTGACGCATACCCCCACTGTGGGGGATTGGGGGGGGGATTACAAAAGCTCCTGGCATAATTCTTCATTGTCATGCAGCAGGTACCACGCTTCTCCGAAGAATGACGAAGATTGGCAAAATGAATGCCTGCCTATTACACAATGAATAATTGCATAGTTTGTATCCTGCAATTGTGCTTGCAGACCTACCCAAAGAGCGTAAAAAAAAAGGGTTCTTAAAGGCCACTCTTCTATAGCTTTCACTGTGACAGTGCTGCGCGTTCAGCGCAGGCATGGCATTTTTTTTTTGAAGACCCTGCCGCAGGATCCTAGTGGCTAAGGCACTCGGCTGCTGACACACAGGTCGCGTGGTCTAATCCAGGCTGCGGCAGCTGCATTTTCAATGGAGGCGAAAATGCTCCATAGGCTCGTGTGCTCAGATTTGGGTGCACGTTAAAGAACCCCAGGTGGTCGAAATTTTCGGAGCCCTCCACTACGGCGTCTCTCATAATCATTTGGTGGTTTAGGGACGTTAAAACTCACATAATAATAATAATAATAATAATAATAATAATAATAATAATAATAATAATAATAATAATAATAATAATAATAATAATAATAATAATAATAATAATAATAATAATAATAATAATAATAATAATAATAATAATAATAATAATAATAATTCAGATGGACCGTTTACGTTCTTTTGTTGCTCCGATTTTAGGTGATTTAGTTTTAGCTCAGGCAGACCGATTTATCGATCGTCTTATCGAGGGTAGAGGCATTACCAAAGTTTTCAGAATCTTCGATGACTTTACACTTTCAGTGACACTGATCTATTCATTAAAGCCTTCACAACTTTAGGCACATTTTATCTGCAATTGAAGTAACTCAGAATCTTTCGGGTGATTGATCCATAAGATTTTATATATGCTAATATTTTTCGAGGCAAACCGTGTACTCTGTCAGTGGAGCCTCGGGCGAATAAACCTCTGCTGCTCTTTAGCTCCTCACATTCTAACTCTTTAAGCGTTGTATCACGAACCTATGCTTGCTTAACGTTTCAGAAAATCCGGTCCTCATCGTGTAGCGGAGAGTTTACGCAAGCAGATCGACCGCCTGGAGGAGACAGACTTTGCGCAAGTTGTACTGGTTCCTGTAGATTAAACAATCTTGAAAAAATCGCGAACCCGACAAACGGTCCAAGAGCCACCTCGTGTGAAAGAAAAGCTAGCTGTGATACCATCCGTTCATCACGTGCCCCGTAACTTGAAGATTGGTAAGCGAGAATATGTAAATGCGAGCCTGTCTGCACTTTTAAGATGTAGGCTTTGCAAAACTACGAATACTTGCCTCCGAAAAGCCCCAACCTGTTGTGTAAACCACGAATGTAAATATGTTGAGTGCCAGGTTCGGGCAGTTTAAGACATCCCCTGGTATGTTTGCGAAAATAACGTAGGCGAAACTACGCAGTGCTTAAACGACAGGCTCAAACAGCATTGCAAAAATGTTAAGAACTGAGCAGGTCATCTGGCAATACAACACAGAGATTGCAAGTGTGCAGTGAATTTTCGCGCATGTTCTGTGATATCGAAGCGTCGAGACAAGTCGAATAAATTAAAGCTTGAGGCAAAAAAGATGACAGAGCTAATGATAATTACATTGGTGTGGCCTCCATACCTTTATCTAAGAAAAAGTTGCGCTATACGAATGCGACTGTGCAGCAGTGACACGTGGCAACGGTCCGTTCTCTCATTAGAAACAAAACCGAAACACAACAATGAAATAAGGTACAAATAAGTTCGAAGCCGGCAAGTACAAATACTAGGCAAGACTAGACATTGTTGTATACTGCCCATCATTTCCATCGCTGAACAATCGCAGCGCCAGAGTCCCCTCTAGTTATTATCAGGAAACTATGCATTCGATGGCATTGAAAGCGCCGCGCGATAGGCTGAAGAACACTGTTTTGTTTTTTTTAGAACTTCGGGCAGTTTAAGAAAACACTGAGGAGAAATCGAATAAGGCAGTGATCTTAGCATAGGAGAAAAAAAATATCTGCTTCTGAACAATAAATTAAAAAAAATCGAGTATTTGAGGAATGTTTCTGCTACACGAGAATAATCATCTACTTTGAGCACTTTTCCTCGCGCTATCCCCACGGTTTCAGTAGTTCGTGGTCGCGAGCGGTGCATGCATTATCAGTGTGACATGGCATTTCCGACAGGGAAGTGACCAGGGCTGGATTTTTAAGACTCGTTCTTCCTCTCTCCCTTTAGCCCCGGCTTCGAGAATTTTCGTTTTTTCTGCGCCTTGACGTGCAGGTTCGCACCGCGCAGCGGTTCTCTGACATTCTGGCACTTATTGTGACTCTGAATAATCATACTCACGCTGTGGAGCACATATCAAAATCAGTCGATGCGACACGACGAATCGCACGCACGCTTTTCAACACAGCAAAGGGAGCCATTAGTGAGAGCATGGACGGAAGTCGGCTTCAAACACATTCAGATCGTCGACGTCACTGTTACTAGCGTATCATTACTCAGGATGGTATTTGTGGAATGTATCACACCGAACACGTAGCACTAGTGTTGATGTCGCAGGGCAGTCTATTTTCCGTTTATTCTCCTTAGCTTTTCTACGCTGTGTTTGACATTGAATTGAAATAACTTCCACGCGACGGATGCCATTCAAATTTGGCCAAGAAGATCTATGCATAGCAAGCGATCGAATGATGAGCAGATCTCGATCTTAAAATTTGATGTCAGTGCTCCTTTAGGAGAACTGCTGCGTTCACCAACGTCAGCGAGCGTGTGCTGTACAAGTGGGTAGCGGAGCACGATAAGCACGGCGAGGTACTTTCACCCAAGACGCGTACTTTTACGGTGCTGAGGAGAATATTTAAGCGCTTTCACAATTACAGCTAATCTCACTGCGCAGTTGCCCAGTGTCCCGAGACGCTCTTGCCGCTTTCGCGGCAGTGCACGTCGCTAGCAGACGACAGGGCACGGAAGGATACACTTATACGTGCTCGCCCTCCTGATCAATTGAGAAGGCCTGTAGCTTCCACAGTGCTGCATGGAACTTCTGGAACAGACTATAGGCTTGAAGTCTGCAATACTTCGAATTCATTACGTTTATTTAGTGGATAATTGGTTAAGGTGGTTTGCAGAAAGAGGCAAATACAGGACACGTGGAACAGCAGCGAAAACCACTTACAAACATCTGAATATATTACTGATTACATTTGGGGGGGAGGGGCATGTAAGCGGTCGTTTTGATACTTATGTATGCACTGTTAATCATTTCGTCACGATTTTTGTTGTTGTTAATAGGCCAAGCGAATGGTTAATGTTTGAAACAACACTGAAGCAAAAGATCCTCTTTTTCGACTTTTCTAGAGCAACTGGAAAGCCACACACGGACAAGATAACGAAGACCTCGGATAAGGAGAGAAAACTATAATGTATTCAATGCTATATTTGCGTGGCCTTTTTTTGCCTAATCGGAGTGTGGGTGTACTGTCACTCTCATGGGGTATCCATTCTAGGAAGCCGCATAAGTGGTGCTGTTGTTTCCCCTTCAGGCGCCGTAAGCCTCTATGAATCGAGAGTGCGTCGCTATCCTTCGAGTAGAGTCAATACACCCACGGTGCCCAGACACCGTTGTGACGTTCTGGGTCGCCTCGGGGATCCACTGTGTCGTTCACGGGTGGCACAACGGTCTTGTTGTAGGCGTCCAGTTTCTTCAACAGCATCGACAAGATCTGCACGAAATTACGCAGTTCCTTAGTGAATAAACATGGCCGAAACACTTGCGCGCATAGTAAAACACGTTAAAAAACCAACACCAACAAAAAACCGTACGTTACGGGAGAACACACGGACTAATTATGCGCAATTGAACATCCTAACCATGTGCAATACGAGCGTAGATACAGAGACAAAGTACATTGAATATTGCATATAGCGAAATAGTGAAGGAAGTCGCTGCTAAAAGCTGCTCTTCAAAGAGCTACTTGGCAGAAACCCCACACCCTTCAAAGATTGGCTTACCGCTAACCGCACAAAAGGCGTTCACCGCTTCTGTAGTTGGCATTAACCACTCGGCCGCAGAATAGCCCGTCTTTCAACAAACTATAATAACGGCCTGTTGGTATACTGCATTTATTACTGGCGGCAAGGCGATATAAGCGAGTTCTCTGCATTACCGGTGAGATGGTGCGAAGGACGCATTCCACGTAAAGCTCTTAAAACTTCGTAAAGTAGTGACATACGTGGAATAAAGCGCGCCTTTTCTCCTGTCTGGCTCCTCCGACCTATTCCAGGCAGATACCGCATCGGTATTGGCCAGATTCATACTGCGTGTGGTCCCACGGAACCACACGCAGGGTTCGTTTGTTGACAGTCGCTCGATACTACCATATTTGCTCGTGAAGCGCGGACTAAACTTTGTACAGAGCATTTGTTTTATGTATGTGTACTTGTCTTTCTGTGCGGGTTGCGCTGTGAGATGCTTATCCTACGAGACCAACGTCGCTGTTGGTTGCCAATGGCAGCTGTTGCCCCTTCCCGAGTTCGGTGTTGGTGCCTTCCGATGCCATAGCAAGTATAGTGACGGCAAATAGCTCTTCATGATACCGTACGGTAAACGCGAGGAGTGGGGGCGTAAGACGTGGTTGCACAGAATCGGAAGTGAAACTGCAAGCCGACATTTCAGAAGAAAGGTCTTCACGTCTATACCTGTGCTTTCGCAGTCAGCTTCACGCAATATTTCCAGCGTGGAAGTTTGGACATTCTTACAAAATTTGTGACAGGCTGTGGTTTGACAAAGCTTTGTCTACGCTAAGAAAAGACCTAGTGGCTGACAAGAAGGCCTTAAGCCCCCTAACATCGCCTGGCTTCGCTGCATCTTAAGCTTCCCACACTAGTTCAAACTTCTTTCTTTTATTTATGACAGAAGAAATCCACCAAAATTTAAAGATAGCACGCTATTCCCCCTTTTTTGCGCACAGTTCGCAGAGTGTGGTAGCTCCTTTTACTGCGTAGCATGGTGAGTCAAGTATCCGCTGTCGAACCAACACACTTTTGGGTCTCTTTCTTTTTGGCATAGCCGAGTAGAGCAGAACGAAAGCACGTAGTGAAAACGCCTGAAAAACTAGAAGAGAGGAGTGCCTCGTATTGGCCGGGTTGTTCACGTAAGGCAACTTTCAACCTTGTCGGTGAACAGCTTAAAGGGCCTTGATATGGCCCGTCAATGATTGATGGCTTTTTACAAAGAATTAGAAGTTGAAGGTCTGTTACATGTACACAGACAGGAAAAGTGTGGTGTAAACGAAAAGAATGACTCTAAGAGAAGACCTAGGTGCCACCAGATGTTAAACACGCCCACCACCAGTGACCGGCATTTTGGTGCGGCACGTGTGACGCCTTGTACTGGAAGGCACGGAGCCCTCTGCCAATCTACCAAAGTTTCAGCCATATCAAATCATTCAATATCCGCACAAAGCTGCAGAAAGCTTAAAAAATCTCAATTTCGGGCGCAGCCGGCCACTGAACAGTGTCGTTCGCCGAAATGCAGACGCCAGCACAGCTAGCTGCTTGATACGTCACGGCTGACGAGTGTGCCAGAGTTGCCCGGTTCTTATGCTGGTCACGTATTTATGGAAAAATATTGAGCTTCAATACAAGGGCTTAATCAAATACACCAATATTTAGCCAGATTTTTCATGAATGGACAAATAATAACCCACACAACACAGATTGTGATAAAAATTGATTGTAATGGCCCCGTCAAGTAAAAACAGACAAAATGAAAAAAAGCTGCGTGCACATTACATTGACCTTTCTTCTTCGCTTTCCTTTTCCCCGGAGGTTTTCAACGGTTGCGCGTGCGCCAACCACTCGCACAATGTCAGCACGGCGGTGGCATTTGGTTGCCGGCACTTCCTGTTTCACTGCTTCTAGAACTTGCTTTCTTGAAGTAAATTGAACTAGAGGACGAAGGTGAACCCCATAGAGTTTCCAACATGCAGTGTTGCCCGGAAAGACGAAGATGATCTCCAACTCCACTCGAAAGAGAAATTTCGGGTTAAAGAGTGTTCACATAAGCGCTAATTTTGAAAATAGGCATTCAGAATCAATGAGGCATTTACATGAACTCTAAAAACAGTTCAAAATCTCTTCTGGACCTTTAATTTGTGCTTGTGTATTAACGTGGTTCCATAGCAACTCAAGGAACAAAATATGCATTTGCCTAGAATCTGGTTTCCACTAATCACCTGTCGGCACATCAGCACTGAAGGTTTGGTTATACTGTATACCTTTCAGAGGATTGCAAAAGAACATTGGCAGCCTACATTTGATGTACACATGGTGAGCGTTCTCGTTATCGTTTGATCCGCCTAATCGCAGTCACCGCCAGTCACGGCTGCCACCATTTTACGAATCGAATTATGCTTTTTGCCTTCCAATTCAGGCTCGTAGATCGCTGAACTACCACACTAAAAGCTCGTTCATTCGAACTTGGATAATTAAAAATTACACTTAATTCAAACTGATGCCCTGGTCTTGGTTCAGCCTTGTATGTTGCTGTATAAAAAACTGCTAATAGTTTGAGTGCGTCGGTAGTTGCAATAGTCTGTTTGAACTGGGATATCCTGGTTTGCATTCCTCTTTGCAGAAACTGACCTGAATCGATCACAATGTCTTGCAAAACCAAGCCAAACGTACTAGAGATGCAAAACTACTAAACAACTACCTTCTCAGCCGATGAAAATTTGGACGCTGCCTTGGAGCACTTGGGCAAACTGCAAATGATGGCCATAAAATCGCGATTGAAGAAACATAGGTAAATGCAAATCATCAATGAATTTGTATTAAGTTGCGTTGTGTCTGCCATGTAATCAGTTAACTGAAATCTTTCATAATTTGTGTACTGTCTGAGAATGCATGCGGGATCAGGCACCAATTTTTCGCGGTATTGTCTTCCTTTCTATTTATTACTACTTTTATGGAATGATAGTGAACAAGCTAGTTACTGCAATGATTTATATACATAAATTGTATTTATTATATTGATGTATATTATTAGCAGAACGTCTGTGGCCAAATGCTGGCCTAAATTCGAGACACTGTATGAGAGCTTTGTCAGGCTGCCTAAAATCTGTTTATTTCTCTGACGGCTCATAATCTGTATTGTTCATGAAAATGAGCATCTATTCTATACTATCATATCCTATTATGTGTATATGAACGTGTTTCAGAGGATACATATCCTCATATAAATCGACATTAAGGCTCACTGTCGACGTGAATGCACATCGCTGCTTTTTTTGTGACGCATCTCTCCACTGATCCATTATTCCTGTTCGGACTCAGGACGTTCTTATATTTTAAATCGTTTGCCCCTAATGCGTAGCAGCGCCTAGCTAATTTGCGGTAACTAGTCCTGAGATGACTACGTCGGAACTTTTTCTGCTGGTGCACTATGGTGCGACGTTCATTCATTCTAGTGCCCAACCGCTAATTTGACCTCCATTTAATATGAACAATAATATAGTACCCTTCGAGTTCTAATTAACGAGCTTTTACTGTACTACTGTTTATACGAGAATAAGTTTCATTGGCTTCTCAAACGTTCCGCACCTTCCTCCCTTACTTTTCTGTACTCACTTCTGGCCGTTCTTCGGCCAAGTTGTGAAGCTCGCACGGATCGTTCGTGATGTCGAACACGTAGTACGGTGCTCCTGGCAAGAAGTTCGCGTTGGCAGTGGCGTCATCTCCGCACGTGAGCGTCGCTTCTCGTCTCCACTGGCCGGCGTGCTCAAACACGTCGTCTCTGCCGTACAGGCGTTTGAGCACAGCCGCTGCTCTTGAATTGCTCATCATTTCGTCGAGGCCTTCGTAGGGCCGGCTGCCTCCCGGAATCTCGACGCGCTGGTTGAATTCGCCGAAGTTTCCGATGACCAGCTTCCAGTTGCGGTAGCGCAGCGCCGCTTCGCCAGCCGGCGCGTTAATGTTGACCAGGATCTCCGATCGTGGCGACTCCTCGCCGTCGGTGAGCGCCCGCCACATGTCAAAACCGTCCAGTGGGGGAAGTTGATCCACGTCGCCTCCTGTTCAGAAATAGCAGGTGAATGTTAAACACGTATTCTCACAAGACTCGAGAAGGGGAAGGAAGCACTTTATTCACTCCATAAAATGGGCTGTCTGAAAGGGGGGGGGGGGGGGTGTGCATGGTGTTTGAGAAGAAAAAGACAAGGGGCTCTCAGGCCAGCCTAAGTGCCCGAAACTTCTTTCATTTTGGTGACCCCTATGGCCTAGCAAAGGCAGCGTGATTAAAAAAATATTGTCGTGTGTGTGAAGAAGCCACGGGTTTGCGCTCTAAATATATACATTTTAAATATGAGAAACCAACTAGCCCAACAACAAGTTCTTTTACAGGGATGGGCAGATCATTTGAAGTTGTATCATGATATGACGCAAGATACCAGGGTAACAAGTAAGGGAGATGCAGGTACGAAAAAAATGGCAGATCCCACGTACAGTAGGAACCAAAGATATGGGAAGCAAGAATTAGGAAGGACGATATGTCACTTTAAAATCAGCACATTATGAGGTGGATGTACATTATGCCGTACGTGACTTCCATGTTATGAGTATCATGTTTGCACCTGGAATTTGTGTTTGTCGTCCATTGCCATCTCGTAATACCAAATTTGGTATACGTGAAGCTAGCAAAACGGCTGCGAGCGCTCTAAGAGCGTAGGATGTAGTCATGTCTAACATGACACGCTTATCACGATTATAATGTTTGACGTGTCATTTACCTTCGTCGTCCATTTGCGTCACGTAATATCAAATTTGGTATATGTGAAGCCAGCGAAACCACCACGAACGCCCCATGAGCGTGGTGTGTCTATAGTTATCACTTACATGGCATGCATGCATTGATTTCTACGTTAGGGTTTGCCACTGATGTTGGCCGTGCAGTCGTTTCATACCATATCGGCTTTGCAATATGTCATGTGAATGAAATCTCCTCAAGAGACATTCATCTCCACAAGTCATATTCATTGAAGTGGCAATCACTGCAAGTGGCATTCTTGAATCATGACACACTTAATGAGCGTAGCGATCTGGTCGCTACTAGGTCGCCACTGGAGAGAGGATCGCCACGTATGCACAGCAGATTGAAAGACCTTTTACTAAACTGATTTTTTTTGCTAAGCACTTCTGATTGCCGTTGTACACCCTTGTAAGCTACATAACTGCGACAACTCTGCGCCGCACTCTCTGCAACCTGCTCTCGTGGCATCTATCTATCTATCTATCTATCTATCTATCTATCTATCTATCTATCTATCTATCTATCTATCTATCTATCTATCTATCTATCTATCTATCTATCTATCTATCTATCTATCTATCTATCTATCTATCTATCTATCTATCTATCTATCTATCTATCTATCTATCTATCTATCTATCTATCTATCTATCTATCTATCTATCTATCTATCTATCTATCTATCTATCTATCTATCTGTCTATCTATCTATCTATCTATCTATCTATCTATCTATCTATCTATCTATCTATCTATCTATCTGTCTGTCTGTCTGTCTGTCTGTCTGTCTGTCTGTCTGTCTGTCTGTCTGTCTGTCTGTCTGTCTGTCTGTCTGTCTGTCTGTCTATCTATCTATCTATCTATCTATCTATCTATCTATCTATCTATCTATCTATCTATCTATCTATCTATCTATCTATCTATCTATCTATCTATCTATCTATCTATCTGTCTGTCTGTCTGTCTGTCTGTCTGTCTGTCTGTCTGTCTGTCTGTCTGTCTGTCTATCTATCTATCTATCTATCTATCTATCTATCTATCTATCTATCTATCTATCTATCTATCTGTCTGTCTATCTATCTATCTATCTATCTATCTATCTATCTATCTATCTATCTATCTATCTATCTATCTATCTATCTATCTATCTATCTATCTATCTATCTGTCTGTCTGTCTGTCTGTCTGTCTGTCTGTCTGTCTGTCTGTCTGTCTGTCTGTCTGTCTGTCTGTCTGTCTGTCTGTCTGTCTGTCTGTCTGTCTATCTATCTTTCTATCTATCTATCTATCTATCTATCTATCTATCTATCTATCTATCTATCTATCTATCTATCTATCTATCTATCTATCTATCTATCTATCTATCTGTCTATCTGTCTATCTGTCTGTCTGTCTGTCTGTCTGTCTGTCTAGCCGCCTACGACTTTTAGATCTCCTGGCCGTATAGCGATGGTTTCGATACCAAACTTGGTATGGCAGAGCATGACTAGATGAAGAACATATTTGGCTAGTCATAACATGAAATTCGTGACATGTTTGTCATGAATGTCACAATTTACTCTTCATGGTCCTGCAGCTCTTGCGGTGGTTTCTTTCACATAGCATGTTGCAAAACTTGTATGGTATGGCATGATAGCATGGCGAACACAAGCAACAGACCCTAACATGAAAATCATGACATGTGTGTCATGTAACAACATGACTACATGCCACGCTCATGACGCGCTGGCGGCCGTTTCGCTAGCTTCACCTATACCAAAATAGACATTACGGGGCGTGAATGGATGACGAAAGTATGATACTGGTGCAAACATGATAAACATGAGAGGCGTGTCAAGTAACAACATGACTACATGCTACGCTCATGATGCGCTCGCAGCCGTTTCGCTAGCTTCATATGTACCGAACTCGGTATTACGCGACGCGAACGGACGACATATGTAAATGACGCATCCAGCCATGTTAATCACGACATGCCTGTCTTGTAACAACATGCCCACATGCCACACTGATGAAGCGCTCGCGACTGTTTCGCTAGCTACACGTATACAAAATTTGGTATTACGTGACGCCAATGGATGGCGAAGGTATGTGACTGGCGCAAACATGGAAATCATGAGATACGTGTCTTGTGAGAAGATGACTACGTGCCACAGTAAAGGCGCCAGTACATTTTGACGTGACGTGATGCGCGTGCTCGCCGGCGTTCAATTCGTCGCGTCACGCCAGCATTGCTACGCGAGGTGCCGATCCTGCCTTATACTCGCTGGCGCGCGCCACGCTGCGTTGCTTTGACGCATGTGCGTTTCAGCGCGTCCAGCGTCCCCCCGTCACGAAAGGAGGTTGACGCAGCGTTGTCTCGGTAACGCATTGGCGCGAAATGCAGCATGTCGCAGTTCGCGCCGGTTGCCGCCGGGCCACGCCAACAAACGCTGGTCGCGCCTAATATCAGACTATAGAGTGCTCACGTTTTGCTAACGTAGCGTCGCTGTGTCCAGGGTGCGCGCGCGTCAAGGCTACATTGGAGTACATTGGGCCCTTCTTGATGCGCTCGCGGCCATTTTGCTAGCTCCACATATATTAAGTTTGGTGTTACGTAACGTCAATGAATGACGAAATATATGACTGGTGCAAACATGATAATCCTGACACGCGTGTCATGTAAGAACATAACAACCTGCCACACTCATGGCGTGCTCACAGCCATTTTTCTAGCTCCGCATATACTAAATTTGGTATTACGTGACGTGAATAGATGACGAAGGTAAAGGACACATCCAAACATGGTAATCCTGACACGGAAGTCATGTAGGGCATCATTTATCTCCACGTCGTAACGTTGTGCTCACTTTAACGTGACATATCAACATTGCTCATTCGTGCTTCGCACATCATCGATTGCCACTGTACGTGGGATCTGCCAATTTTTCCTTCAACTCTGAAGTGTGAATTCGGCCTCACTGTCTAGACTCGAAGAGAAGGCGAATAGTTGATTCATTGATTGATATATAGGGTTTAACGAACCAAATCCACCATATGATTATGGGAGACGGCGTAATGGAGGGCTCCGGACATTTGGAGCACCTGGGGTTCTTTAACGTGCACACAAATCTGAGCACACGGGCCTACATCATGTCCGCCTCCTTCGGAAATGCAGCCGCCGCAGCCAGGATTTAATCCCGCGACCTGCGGGTTAGCAGCCGAATACCTTAGCTACTAGACTACTGCGGTGGGGCGAAGGTGAATGGTGATGGGGACACAGGCAGAGAAAAAATGAAAGTGGGCAGATAAGATTGAGAAGTAAGCGAATGTGTTGCGGCGAGCTAAACTAGGTTGAGCGGCGGAACATGGGCGAGCCCTTTCTCCTTTGGGTGTGGCCGGGCTGCTGCTGATGATGATCTGAGGAAATGGGAAATTTGTCCCATCATATCAATTTGGTCATCGTGCTGCAAATATCATTTTCGCTAGAAATACGAGTCTAATATTCTGGTAGAATGTAATTTCAATGAATTCATATTGCGCTAACTACTTTATATGTACGGCACCTACATACGTCTTTCAATTTACACCCGTGTTATTCTTCAACTGCATGCAAACCGATTCGATGCATTTGCCTTGAACTTTTGTTTGTGTTCTTTGCAGTCCTACGTGGGCCTACTCAGGCCGTCGCATCTTTGAACAAAAATAAAGAACGTATTCACGTTAGAAGCAGGCAAATCGACACACACACACACAATCACACACACACACACACACACACACACACACACACACACACACACACACGCACGCACGCACGCACGCACGCACACACACACACACACACACACACATACACACACACACACGCACGCACGCACGCACGCAGCACACACACACACACACACACACACACACGCGCGCGCGCGCGCGCGAAAGTTATGAAAAGGGGGTAAGGTAAGGTTGTAACGTATAAATTTAACAACTAGCGTATCAAGATTCACTGTACAAAAGTCCCGGCATAAGCGGCGTCAAATATTTCTATGTGTTAACAGATCTGAAAAGTCCCAGTTTTGCTAAAAAAGCGAAGCAGAGAATGATAGCAACATTTTCGAATGTTTTAGGAAGGAAGCAGAGCAGAGCATACAAAACGCTGTCCGCCGTGCTTGTCTATAATGGCTAATGTACTCGGCTGGCTGCGGCAGCTACATTTCCGATGGAGGCGGAAATGTTGTAGGCCCGTGTGCTCAGATTTGGGCGCACGTTAAAGAACCCCAGGTGGTCGAAATTTCCGGAGCCCTCCACTACGGCGTCTCTGATAATCATATGGTGGTTTTGGGACGTTAAACCTCACATATCAATCAAATCTACAAAACGATGGTTTAGAGTCGTGTTTATCCTAGTGCAACACAACGCTGACACCAGCCCAACGAAGACACGAAGCAGACGCAGACCATCGGCCGACGAGTCGCCCACCGACGAAGCGCCCTTGGTCACACTTGGCTGACGACGACGCCTCAAAAGACAACATGTCGTCGTAGTGTAACATATTGACATACCACAAACACCAGTAAAACGCATCCGCAGACCTGTCGTCGGCGTGTCGTCGGGAGATGTACGGCTGAGGGAAAATTTGCTCATGTCTTTGCTTTAAACCACGACGAAGGAGGAAGTCTTGGGAGAGATAACGATGCACAATCCAAGCCTTCCACGGTGTTTGAACAGGCCTCTTGCGCACTTCACTGAAGTGTTTTCTTTGCTTACCTTCTGTGTGTCCCAATCCCCGTCCCTCAACACCGTGGATTATGGCGGGGGCTGCGCCGCGTAGCCGGAAAGGGACAATGGTAGAGCAGGGAGCATGGCTCAAAATGAGGGGCAGGTGGGCAAGTTTTGTTGGTTCCGCTGTGTGTGCCTCTAGTGTGACTGAAGAATTGACCAACTAATGAAAGGCTGTGAGCGCAAGGCACGAACGAACGGAGTATTTCAGAGACCATCGGTGGGCTATTTGTGTGATTGTAGTGCAAATATGACTAAGACAAGTCAAAAGACACTGCCAAATGGAGTCGGCCGACCAAAATAGAGGTCGTGTCCCGCTAGTGTAAACACGCCTTAAGAGAGCATGACCGCTCAAGGCACACTTTCGGCGCCGTTTTTTCGTGTTGAGAGCGCAGCCCGTAGAAGATCCTATAGAAGCCTGCTGGGGAGGGGGTGGGCACAAGGCGCGTGCTGATCGTTGCCGCATTATGACGGCAACCATAAGCGCCTCCCCCTCTCTCTTGTTCGCCCAGGTTATAAGTGCGCGCGCAGACGACCCAGGCTGGAAAAGCGGTGTTCGTTCCGCAGAAAGAGGAGGCTAGCGTATCCTTGCCCTTGTATATATACATACTTATACTGGAATGATGATGGCGGCGGCGCCGAAATCGAGGCGAGACTGTCCATTTAATTGTTATTGTAAAAGTATTACCACTTGCGGATCCACTGCTTCACGGAAGCGAGGTGTCTTTCTGGAATGTACTGCACCACTCGACATACAGCCATTCATACTTAGTGCTCAGCTCGAATTGACGTTAATTCATATTTTTTATGCTCCTCACAGTCCAACAGATACCTGAGGAATCCTCTGGAGGTTCGTGTGAATAGTAATCTCCTAGTCTTCTTTTTTTGTTATTACCAAGATGCGGCTGTGCTCTGAAGTGCACCTGTGCCCATTCTTAGGAGTCAACACTGCAATTTCCAAAGGGCGGAGTGTTAGATAAGAAATACTTTCGGAGTACTTAAAGAGAGTGAAGCATGGAATGTCATGAACTAATGAGTGTCTTTGTTCTTTTCCATTGCATCTAAAAATTAGAAACTAAAAGCACATAAAATGATGTATGCTAGCCCTAATTTGTACAGTTGTAAAACGTCAAAACAACAAGGCCTTATGAAGTTCATAAAAAGGCAGAGATACTTATTCAAAAAAACACAGAGTGGTCGGCCTGAGCGATGGTATGCTCGAGCCTGCTAATCTACACCAGGGGAGGGTAAAGGAGAGGGAAAAGAGTAGTGGGTAGGAATGGGGATGGTATTATGCAGTCAGGTGAAGTTGGCGAAATGCTGCGACTGTGCATTCAATTCAGTTGGATGGGATTGCTTTAACGGTGCAACTCTGCGACATCCAAACGTTGTGCTGGTGGCACATGGTATGCTTAAAACTAGCTCTACACTTGACTTCCTTGGTGGTACCTATTGTTTTCCCTTCTTCTACTGGCCAATACTATTCACTAATTCACAAAGATAAGTTTTAGAACAAGTCACAGCGTGGGAATAAAGAACGGCTTGAAAACGTACCAGCCGCCGAATAGAGCGTCGGAAGCCAGTCGGCAGCATGCATCAGCTGGTGTGACACTCGTCGACGGGGTAGGAGGTCGGGAGTCCAGAGGAACGCGGGCGAACGGATTCCGCCTTCGTAGAGGGTGTCCTTGGCTCCACGCAGAGGCCAATTTATGCCTCGGTTGGAGACGGGGCCCGAAGGAGCACCACCGTTGTCGCTGCTGAAAACTATTATGGTGTCGCGAAGCATGGAAGCCTCCTCCAGTGCTTCCACCAAGATACCCACGGACTGGTCCAAGGCGTCAGTCATGCCTAAGAGTAAAAATGCCAATCTGCAAAGATTTGAACTTGTTTTTACACACATGAGAACTAGTGGCCTAGCTGGGCAGTGGAAAAGAGAACACGTCCTCGTGGTTAAATTGCAGCGTGCCACCGGAACCCGAGCATAAATCGTTGTTAACAACACCCACTAGGCCCTGAACGAACTGTTTTCATGAAAATTTCATGCACTTCGTTTGTCACTATAAAGTTACGAGATAGTAAATTACCCAATAAACAGGAAAGTTACCTGCGTAAACTTTCCTTGCGTCCTCGTGGATGTATGGAAACTTGGCGACGTTCTCTGCGGGAGCTTCGATCAGTTCTGGTCCGACACCGCCATGAGTTGCTTGTTGCGCGAAGTAGAGAAACAGCGGCTGCAAGAAGAAAGTACTAGCAGACCACTTACGGAATTCAGAATGACATGCTATAATAATGGCGCATAACCTTCGCAATTGATCCTGCAAAATTGTAAGGACGCTTTCCATCGACAAAAGGTAAAACCTGTTCATCTATGAAACATGAAATGTATTATCGTATACAATATTTTTTATTGTGAAATGTTTGATGAGGAAGTAGTCATTTTGAAATAAGTAAATAATTTTGTTTTCATTGCCAATTAACATTAGAAAAGCATCTCTAGGACATAAAAGGGGTCGTGAAACGGTCGCTTTACGACGACAATGCGACACCATCGGCAGCCACATGCGCTAACTATATCATCAGCCCGAGTGGACCTGCATAGACACTTTGCCTATCGAGAACGCGGAACTATATGTGGCGTATCGAGCGCGCGGAAGAGGCGCTCATCGGCGGCTGCCATACGCGATCCGCGTTCCACAAGAACGCTGCTTAATATGACGTCAGTGTTCAAGGCAGTGCCGATCGCGTTTGGCAAAGACGCTGGTGGGTGTCCCGGTTGCACTCACTCACAAGTACCGAAGGGTTCCGCATTCCTCGATAGCCAAAGCATTACTTATGATGACGTCGCCTAGTTAGTGCGTGTGGATGCCGGTGGCTTCGCATTGCTGCTTTGGAGCGAGCGTTTCACGACCCCTTTAAGAGACCCTAATGCAAGTATAGCGTTAGTTCTGCCGTTCATCAAAGAAGAATCCTGACGTGTTAAACTGAGCGTTATGAAAAGGAAGATTTTGGCTGCATGGAGTTGAACACATAAGAAACCGGCGGTCATGGCATACGCAGCCCCACCGTGGTGGGATTGTGGCTAAGGTACGTGCTCGGCTGTGGACCTGCGGGGCGCAGGATCAAATCCCTGCTGCAGCGGCTGCATTTTCGATGGAGGAAGATGTTGTAGGCTGGCGTGGTCAGATTTTGGTGCACGTTAAAGAATCCGAGGTGGTCCAAATTTCCGGAAACCTCCACTACGGCGTCTCGCATAAATATATGGTAGTTTCAGTACGTTAAACCCCACATATCAATAAGTCAGTCATGGCACACGCACATCATCGAGAGACAGCATTAACACGTCTGTGTTAGTGTGCGAAGTCACCAGCTGTGTTAGATGTCTGAATAAATTGTCACATGCGACAGGGCGCTGAGTAGGCTTAAACTTCCTAAAAAAGCTCTTTTTGCCCCACACCGATTCGCCAGAGCCAGGAGGCACCGTCTGGTCGGGAAGAATGCGTTAGTGAAAGGAAGCATACACAGACCTCAGACATCAGAAAGGTGAAAAGAAGAAAAGCGAGAGAGATGGAGGGGGATGTGGAAGGAAAAGTGAAAGGGGGGCACCCGGGGGAGTCCACCTTATATTCTTTTTCTCTTTTTTTTCATTTCTTTTTTTCTGTCTCTTTTCCCTCTTCCCCCCTCTGACCCGCCGCGGTGGTCTAGTGGCTAAGGTACTCGGCTGCTGACCCGCAGGTCGCGGGTTCGATTCCCGGCTGCGGCGGCTGCATTTTCGATGGAGGCGAAAATGTTGTAGGCCCGTGTAATCAGATTTGGGTGCACGTTAAAGAACCCCAGGTGGTCAAAATTTCCGGAGCCCTCCACTACGGCGTCTCTCATAATCAAATGGTGGTTTTGGGACGTTAAACCTCACAAATCAATCAATCAATCTTCCCCCCTCTGATTTGAAATTGTATAAAGCTAAGCACCAACAAACTGTACCTTGAATCCTTATGAAGGCCACATTCTTGGCCGAAACGTCGAAATACGCCACGTTGTGACCGCTCACGGAGGATCTTCTTGACATATATGCAACGCTGCGGCCACTCATCCACCATGCCTTCCTGTATGTATGTATATATATATATATATATATATATATATATATATTGTTACTGCATATGTGGTTTGGGTATGAGCCGGTGGGTAGCGGGGAACAGGTACATTAAAGAAGAGAACGTTCGGCTAGCGAGATAGGCCTCCGGTGCATAACCCCTTGAAGTCTACCAGTACGCCTCAGCGTAATAAATACATTACTAAACGTAACAGAGTGGTAGAGGTGCTGGGTACAGCACATCGATGAACCACGGAGCCACAGCTGCTTAAACTTCGCCGGAGCCGTCATCTTGCTGGTCTTCCACAGACAACAACCATCATGACCGAGAGTGAAGGTCACGGCTTCTCAACCACGCAAAAGTCAGTGCCGGCTGCACCTCGGTATCGCTATATGGAACCCCGCCCGTTCGCAGGAAGAGCAAGGGAAGATGTGGATGCGTAGCTGACACACTACAAAAGGGTGAGCCTGTACAATGGCTGGAATCCCACGGACCAACTGGGAAATGTCGCGCTGTTTCTCAGGGAAACCGCCTTGATGTGGTACGAAAACCACGAAGATTCCTTAACAACGTGGGATCGTTTCGCCGAAGAATTCAAAAAATGCTTCGGTGACTCTGATTCGAAAAAGAAAACCGCGGAACGCACGTTGGCTCAAAGAGCCCAGACTCCTGGAGAAACGTGTACCACCTACATAGAGGAGATTCTGATGCTCTGCAAGATCATAGTCCCGTATATGTCTGAAGAGGACATGGTCGGACACCTTCTGAAGGGTATAGCAGAGGACGTCTACAATTTTTTGATAGTCAGGGAAGACCTCACTTCCGTATCCGCCATCCAACGTCACTGCCGTACTTTCGAGAAGCTGAAGACCCGTCGTGTTGCCCCGAAATTCGGTAGGCTGGCAAATGTCACAACGGTCGCCAGCGTCGACGCAAGCCCGCCTGCCCACCTTGCCGCTACTATCAGGGCAATCGTGCGCGAAGAGCTACAGCGACAAGACACATTGGCCGACGACACTATCCATCATCCGCCTACCTGTTCATCCTACTACACGGCACCGTTTGCTCCTCTGCCACCATCGGTATGTGCGACGGACTTTAGCGAAGCTGGAAATTCTTGGCAACGCCGAGACTCATTCGCGCCTGACCAGTGGTATGACCGACGCCTTCGTACCGGCTCCGCTCCTCAAAGGCGGGCAGTTCCCGTTCAGCAAGGTGCTCCACTCCGTTCGGGTAGGCGACCTTACCCAGCGGAGCGCTCTCAGCAGTGGTTCGGTGAACGATCCCTGCCCGTCTGCTACAACTGTGGGGTTGAAGGCCATTTTGCCAGGTACTGCAACTACCGGTAGCCGCCAAGATACGACCGCTCACCGAGATCCCACCTGTCTGGCTTTACACGAACACCAACGTCCCCTGGAAGCGCGTCCCACGAGATACCAAGGCCGCTGGGACACCGTTCTCCGGCCTATGACCGCAGTCTGACACCCCCGCCAGCCCCTCACTCCAATCGGTCGCCGTCTCCTAGGCGCCGCTACCCTTCGCCGCCGCCGGAAAACTAGTCGGCGCGACAGTTGGAGGTGAGGTCGCTAGACAGTCTTCGATTTCCACAGAAATGCCTCCTTTAATTTGCATGTTTAGAAATAAGGTTCGTGTGCTAATCAACGGTGTCTCAACAATGGCCTTAGTGGACACAGGTGCAACCATATCAGTGATGAGTCTAGCATTCAAACACCTTCTTAGACGAAAGGTTATGTTCCGTTGGGACCGTGCTGATACATTTCGTGGAGTGAGCGGAGATGTCTTACAACCTGCTGGTGTTTGCTCAGTGACGGGTAGTTTGGGTGGCCAGAATTTTATCGCTGATTTTGCTGTTCTCTTTCATTCAACGTATGATGTAATTCTAAGACTTGATTTCCTGAATCTTTGTGGTGCCACTGTTGAGTGCCGCACAGGAGAGATTACAGTAGATTCAAATGTTCCGGTAGCGTTAATGGAAAGCCCGCCCTGTATAGAAAGCACCCTTTGCGTGTCCATGGACACAACTGTACCACCCTTCTCTGCCAAGTGTGTTCCTGTCGTCAGTTCCCCTGCAACCAAGACGACATTTTATGCCACCGTAGAGCCCAATCACCTCAGCTGCATAAAGAAAAATGTTCTAATACTCTATTGTACGTTGTCGTTTGTGCAAGGGCATACTGGTTTGTGGGTGATCAACGGCTCCAATGAACCTTCGGTACTGCCAGAGGGTCTACAACTTGCTAAGATCCGTCAACATCAGGTGTTCTCCCTTGCCATTCTTGCAGAGAGCAGTGATTCTCCGGGTAAGCCCGATTCCAATCATTTGAATGCCAGGGACACCTCCATAATGGCAATGATTGACAAGTCTCTTAGCACCAACGAGCGTAATGACCTGGCGAGTATTTTGCGCAAACATGCTGGCCTTTCGATTTCGCACAGCTACAGGCTCCACTGTCATTCCCTGCTTCTCGATAAAAGTACCGCATAGATACGGCATACCATAGACCTCTTCGACAAAAGCCATACCGGGTATCGCCTTCGGAACGCACAGTGATAAATGAACAGGTAGGCGAGATGCTGAAAAAGAATGTGATTCAGGAATCATGCAGTCCGTGGGCCGCTCCCGTAATATTGGTCAAAAAGAAAGATGGAACATGGCGATTTTGCGTTGACTACCACCGTCTCAACGCCATCACAAAAACGGACGTGTACCCACTACCACGTATTGACGATGCTATAGACTGTCTTTCATCAGCCTCCTACTTTCCGTCTGTTGATTTGAGGTCAGATATTGGCAGATTCCAATGCACGAGGAAGATAAAGAGAAAACGGCATTTGTTACACCAGATGGACTTTTGAATTTAATGTGATGCCATTCGGACTATTCAATGCGCCTGCAACTTTCGAGCACTTCATGGACAACATTCTGCGTGGTTTAAAGTGGGAAGTATGCATGTGTTATCTAGACGATGTTGTGACTTTTGGACGCACTTTCTGTGCGCACAACACATGCCTCGATTTCATGCTGAACTGCCTAAGCAAAGCACGCTTGGTGCTCAACTCAAAGAAATGTCGCTTCGGAGAGCGCCAAACACTCGTTCTTGGACACTTGGTGAGCAAAGAAGGCATACGGCAGGATCCCGCGAAAACGGCTGCAGTGGAGGCGTTCGAGCAACCTCACTCAGCGAAAGAACTACGCAGCTTTTTGGGCCTCTGCTCGTACTTCCGTCAATTCATCCCTGGATTTGCCAATATCGCGCACCCACTCACGTGCCTGCTTCAGAAAGGCGTGGCATGTGACTGGACTCCGGAATGTACGTCCGCTTTTTCTGAGTTGAAGTTCCTTTTAACATCCCATCCGATTCTTCGACACTTCGATCCTCTGGCTCCCACAGAACTTCACACAGACGCTAGTGGTGTCGGTGTAGGCGCCGTGTTCGTTTAACGCTTGGATACCAGAGAACATGTCGTTGCGTATGCAAGTCGCTCTCCAAGTAAGTCCGAGCGTAACTATACCGTCACAGAGCAAGAATGCCTCGCAGTAGTCTTCGCAGTGCAGCGCTTCCGGTCGTACCTGTCCGGACGCCCCTTTACCATTATGACAGATCATCATTCGCTGTGCTGGCTGGTCAATCTGCGTGACCCATCTGGTCGACTAGTGCGCTGGGCACTCCGTCTGCAGGAATACGACTTTACAGTTTCCTATAAAAGCGGCCGTCGTCATGCTGATGCAGATTGTCTTTCGCGATTACCGCTTCTATCGACGGACTGCGACGCGGGCAACTTTGACACCTACATCGTGCCATAGGACCTGCCATTTCCTGATACCAATGCCTTTAAGATTGAGCAGCCATGGGACCACACCATACAGAAGCTCCTTCCTACCGAGTTAAGACCATCGGCGACTCGCTTCTTCATGCGCGACGGACTTGTGTATGCTACGACTGGCTTACGATTTCTTCTCGCCGTTCCAAAGAGGCTTCGTGTTTCCGTCTTGCAGGCTATGCATGATGACCCAACGTCCGGTAATCTAGGCACAGCGAAAACTCTTTGCCGGCTTCAAGAAAGATTTTACTGGCCGAAAATGCGCCAGACGACGGAACAGTACGTCTCTAGTTACAACGAGTGCCAACGTCGCAAGTGCCCTACGAGTGTTCCTCCAGGGCGACTTCATCCTATTCCACCCCCTAGAACTCCATTCGAGTAAATTGGTATTGACCTTCTAGGTCCCTTTCCGAGGTCTTCTAATGGCAATCGCTGGATAGTCGTATGTACCGATCACTTAATACGGTACTGCGAGACAGCTGCTATACCATCGGCAACTGCAGCTGACGTGTGTTTATTCATGCTGCGTTTTGTGGTTCTACGACATGGACCTCCTAAAATTGTTATCAGTGATTGTGGGCGACAATTCACTGCAGACGTCGTAGAAGAGATGCTTCGTCTATGCGCTTCAAGCTTTCGGCACTCTACGCCATATCATCGCCAAACAAACGACCTGATGGAACGAACAAACAGGGCTCTCACGAACATGCTTTCTATGTATGTCGCAGCAGATAACAAGAACTGGGATGACGTGCTACCTTTCATCACTTACGCATCATTTCACCACACAGCATGAGACTACCAGCTAAAGTCCGTTTTTTCTTCTGTATGCTCGGCCACCTCGTGATACCCTAGATACCGTCTTCCCGTTTATGGACCACCATGATTCCGGTATATCCGAGATCGTCTGCCGCGCTGAAGAAGCCCGACGTCTTGCTTACCTGCGCACCCTCGCTTCGCAAGATCGCTCGAAGGCACGTTTTGACCGTCAACGTCGACACGTGACGTATATTCGCGCAGACCACGTGTTGGTGTGGACGCCAAATAGGAAACGTGGGTTGTGTGAAAAATTGCTGGCACACTATGCGGGACCTTATGTTGTTTTAGACCGCTTAAGCGATGTAACTTACTGCGTAGCATGTCTTCATTCAAATGGCCGACGATCTGCAAAGACTGAACTAGTCCACATAGCACGTTTGAAGCGCTATGTTCCCAGAGAGACTCTTTAACTCGCCCGGTGGGCTTCGTCTGCGCGGAGGGAAATGTTACTGCATATGTGATTTGGGTATGAGCCGGTAAGTAGCGGGTAACAGGCAGATTAGAGAAGAGGACGTTCGGCTAGCGAGATAGGCCTCCGGTGCATGACCCCTTGAAGTGTACCAGTACGCCTCAGTGTAATAAATACATTACTAAACGTAGCAATATATATATATATATATATATATATATATATATATATATATATATATATATATATATATATATATATAATGAGATTTAACAGACAATAATGTCAAGGAAGGTATAGGGGAAGTTATTCGGCCAATTGTAATGTAAATGAAAAGAAAGGTGGGTGAAAAGATAACTTGCCGTGGGCAGGATCCGAACCTGCAACCTTCGAATAACGCGTTCGATGCTCTACCACTTGGTTACCACAACAGCTATCTTCCAGCCACTTTAATGGGTATCTATGTCAATTTAAACGTGGGAGTGTCAGTCAGCGCCACTAGTAGGCATGGCGGCGAGTGTGGCACACTCTTTATGAGCCTGTTTGGCATCACGTAGCACGTGAACTTATCACTAACTGGCAGCTAACCAATAGTCCCCCGTATACAAGCTAAAGGCACCAAGTCTGCCTGTATGAGACCCTCGTTATGAATAAGGGAAACAAGTGTATACTTAAGGGCTCGTTTTCCGTGTTTTACACAGTATTAATGAGATCTAACAGACAATAATGCCAAGGAAGGTATAAAAAAGTTATTAGGCCAACTGTAATGTAAATGAGAAGATAGAAAAGTTGGTGAAAAGATAACTTGCCGTGGGCAGGATCTGAACCTGCGACCTTCGAATAACGCGTTCGATGCTCTACCACTGAGTTACCATGACGGCTATCCCCGCAGCCACTTTATTGGGTATCTATGTCAATTTAAATGTGGGAGTGTCAGTCAGCGCCACTAGCAGGCATGGCAACGAGTGTGGCACACTCTTTATGAGCCTGTTTGGCGTCACGTAGCACGTGAACTTATTACTAACTGGCAGCTGACCAATAGTCCTCCGTATACAACCTAAAGGCGACGTGCTGTCGCAGGCTTTCATCGCAGGCTTGTATATATATATATATATATATATATATATATATATATATATATATATATATATATATATAAGGGATAATGAACAAGCAGCTGTTGACTTGGTCTCGGTGAACGAGAGATTTATTTAGCGCAAGGGCTAACTGAATGCAAGCCTGCAATCACAGCACGTCGTCTTCTTTCTCTACTCGAGCTCCATGTCCACTGCCCTCGTTACAATCACCCCCGGGCGACGAGGCAGCCGTCCTGGCAACCTAAGGACTGGTTCACACAGACGAGTCACGGTATGGCTTAAGCCGAGATACTTGTACAATTTCTTGTTTCGACGGCGCTTGTCCGGCGATGCGTCCAGCGGCTCGACAAGGTAGTGAACAGAGGATGTTTGGCGTACAACTGGACAGGGACCCTGGTACCTGGACAAAAGTTTGTGGGAGAGTCCGGGAGGAGTAGAAGGAATCCATAGCCACCCAAGTGAGTTAGGAGCAAAGCTCATTGGAGTGGTTGACGCGTCGTGGCGATGTTTTTGGCGCGTTTGGTCGTGTGACGTGAACGCACAAGCAAGCGTCCGACATTCTTTAGCGTGTGCTGCTTGTGAAATGGTTTTCAACTCTGAAGGGTCCGGTAAGTAAGGAAGAATGATATCCATTGTTGATGATGGCTTGCGCCCATAAAGAAGGAAGAAAGGCGAAAATACAGTGGTACTTTGCGTTGCAGTCTTGTAGGTATATGTCCCAAAAGGCAGTATGCCATCCCAATTTGAGTGGTTGGATGAAGCGTACATGGCCAGCATATCTTCAAGTGCACGATTAAAACGCTCTGTCATTCCAAGAATTTGTGGGTTGTAGGCTGTGGTAGTGTGGTGTATGATGCTACACTCGCTCAACAACGACGCTTTGATGGCATCGGAAAGAAAAATGCGGCAGCGGTCGCTTAATAACTCCCGAGGTGCTCCATGCCTTAAATTCAGGTTTTGCAGTATAAAACCTGCAACGTCTTTTGCGGTTGCAGAAGGTAACGCAGCTGTTTCAGTGTACCACGATAGGTCGTCGATAGCGACAATGACCCAGCGGTTGGTACTCTAAGTACAGTGTAGTGGACCGTAAATGTCGATTTCGACACAATCGAAATCTTGTGTTGGACATGGCAACGGCTGCAAGGGACCTGTGGCATTTTAAGCGGGCATCTTATGTCGCTGGCACGTAAGGCAAGACCTTACGTAACGGCGAATGAAACGGTACGTACCGCACCAGTAGTACCGCAGTTGCAAGCGAGTGTATGTTTTTAACACGCCGGCGTGGCCACATTGCAGATCATTGTTGAACACGGCGCAGATGTCAGAGCGGAGGTGTCAGGGAATGACGAGCAACCACTTACGGCTGATCGAGTGGTAGTTTCGGCGGTAAAGCTGGTTATCCCGAATAGTGAAGTGTTGTGCTTGACGGCGAACCGTCCTGGAAACTGGAGTGGGTGTCCTGTTTAAGAAAAAGTCTAAAAGAGAATAAATCCAAGCGTCTTGATGTTGCTGGTAAGGCATGTGCAAAATGCTGATGGCAGATGCAGCACTGATGAAAATAGGCATGGAGACAGGCTCTTAAGCCAACAGCGAGCGTGACAGGGCATTGGCGTCAAAATGCTTCCGGTCAGAACGGTAGATAACACAAATATCGAATTCCGGTAACCACAATGCCCGATGAGCGAGCCGACCATTAGAATTTTTAACTTAAGATAACCAGCAATGCACATGGCGGTCTGTCACAATATCCATCGGGCGTCCATATATATAAGGCTCAAATTGTGCGATTGCGCAAATAATGGCGAGGAACTGCTTTTAAGTGACACTGTAATTCTTCTCGGTCTTACTGAGGGTGTGGCTGGTTTAGGCAATGTCGTACACGTCAAAGCAATCCTTGCGTTGGGCTAGTATGACCCCTAGCCCGACACCACTAGCGTCCGTATGAAGCTCCGTTGGTTCAGACGAATCAAAATGTCGGAGTATGGGAGGCGTTGTGAGGAGCCGTCTGAGTTCCTGAAATGCATCATCACATGCATATGACCCTGCTAACAAATCAGAACTTCTGGCAAGAAGATTGGTCAAGGGGGCGATAATGGAGGCGAAATTGCTGACGTAGCGCCGGAAGTATGAACATAGGCCGACGAAGCTGCAGAGCTCTTTGATGGTGGTTGATTTTGGGAACGCTGCCACTGCATTATGTTTTGTCTGGAGGAAAGCCGTCCTTGGAAACCACATGACCAAGGATTACAAGCTTACGAGCGCCGAAGTGGCATTTCTTTAAGTTATGTTGAAGTCCCACCGTCGAAAGGCACGTAAGAACTTGCTCGAGGTAGCTGAGATGGGTTGCAAAGTCGCTTAAAAATACCACAATGTCGTCCAAATAACAGAGGCACGTTTTCTATTTCAGACCTCACAGAATGGTATCCATCATCCTTTTGAAAGTAATAGGCGCATTGCAGAGGCCAAAGGGCATAACGGTGAATTCTTATAGTCCATCTGGTGTTACGAATGCTGCCCTACGGGCGGTCACCCTCTGCCATGGGCACCTAGCTGCCAGTAGCCGGAGCATAAATCTAACGAAGAAAATGACTCTGCTCGTTGTAGGCAGTCCAAAGCATCATCGATGCGATGCAGAGGGCATACGTCTTTGCGCGTTATCTTGTTGAGTCAGCGGTAGTCAACGCAGAACCAGATAGA
Organism: Rhipicephalus microplus; assembly: GCF_043290135.1. Classification (NCBI taxonomy): domain Eukaryota; kingdom Metazoa; phylum Arthropoda; class Arachnida; order Ixodida; family Ixodidae; genus Rhipicephalus; species Rhipicephalus microplus. The sequence continues at coordinate 208,720,860 of NC_134702.1, forward strand.
TCCGCCTTTCTTCTTGTCGAGAACAACCAGCGAAGCCCAGGGACTGTTGGGGGGGCTCGATGATGCCACGTTTCAATATGTCGTCCACTTTTTCGTCGATGGCACGGCGTTCAGCCGATGACACACGGTACGGACGCTGTCTTAGCGGGGCTCGTTGACCGGTGTCAATACGGTAAATGACCACAGAGGTTCGGCCTAAGCCTGACTGGTCATGATCAAATAGATTTATAAACTCGTGGCGCTGAGTTGGTTTGAACTCAAAGTCGATGGCATCCGAGAAGACGTCCAGAACATCATTAGGAGCATTGGTAGGAGCGACACACAAATTGGGAGCGAAACCGTAGAATCGGGTATAGTAGCTGGAAGAATGCACTCGTAAGGTTCGTAGCTTCCCAGGCATTCTCCCCGTAGTAGGGATGACGGGCTGTCCGAGGGATTGCACGCATAAATGTCAGTGAGACCGTTGCGAAAAACGACGACGGCAAACGGAAACATGACATTTTGACTGCACGCAGATGTGACGAAGGGCATAAACAACACAGGCGATTTCGGAGAAGAGGCACACGACAGTGGGACATTAAAGGCTGAGAAAGGCCCAATGTCTACGTCAGAAGCAGCAGACACTTACACGAAGTGCCATCGTCGGGGTCATAGCACGTTAGAGATAACGTGAATTCGGAACGAGCACAGTCGACCAAAGCGGAGTTTGAAGAAAGTCCCACTAAACGATAACGTCATGCGAAGAACGGAATAAAACTACAAATGCGACGACGTACATCGGACCTTGAATGACGACTCGTGCAGTGCACAAAGCTGAAAACTGAACATGGTGGGACGCAGTTGTCTGCAAAGATAGGTCGGTAAGGTGAGTAATCTTTTTCATCAAGTTTCGGCTCAGTTTCTCGCTAATTACAGATACGGCAGCTCCAGTGTCAGCAAGTCTGCGCACCTTGCAGACTTGCAAATATTGAGTTTGATTTCGTTCGAGGAACAGCAGTTAGGTCTTGAAATTTTTGCTGCCAACGCAGTTCTTGCACCCAGAACTGTGCCCGTCAGTTTGCCCCTCACGGTGATTGTTGCGACGTAACATGGAAGAAATACATCAACGATCGACGAGGAGAAAGCGAACGGCTTGAGCCGAATGGTCAGTGACCGGAACGTACGTCTTAGGTGGATCGGCAAGAATGGGTTTTCGCGGCTCAGTGGAAATGGTGGGAATGTAATGGGAGGCCTCTGAAATATAATGAGAAGGGAAGCTGCGACGGCGGAAGTGACGAGCTATGTGACCTGGGATGCCACATGAAAAACATATTGGATGATTATCCGGAGTGCGCCATTGGCTGACGGTAGGAGCACTGTTCACTGAATAAGGCACCGTAAACGGTCGTGCAGGCGGTGGCGTCATATAAACGTTCCGAGCTGTTTCGTATACAGCTGGAAACGGGACGGTCAACGGGCGGGCAGGTGGCATTAACGAATGAACGTGGCGAGTTGCTTCGTAGATAGCCGGAGACGATGGCGCACGTGGCCAAGCAACAGCGGTTGCATACATTAGTGGTGCGGTAACAGATGCGGTACCGCACATTAGTGGTGCGGTACCGCCTGAGCTGGCGGCAATGTATCGGCAACTTGCAATTGTATGGCCTGGCGAAGCGAAGGCGACAAAGGTGCCATCGTGTTGGTAGTTCTTGTGGTTATAGATAGCTGCCGAGTGACCTCCTCGCGTATGAATTGCTTTATGAGTGGCCTTTACGCAGAGTGGTTGGCGGTGTCATGGTAATAGTCGAGGAATGAAAAGTTCCGCGGTGTCTTGAGCAGCGCAACGTGTGGAAGCGCGCCGCCTACGCTGCTCACCATAGCTTTTGTAAAGTTGAATCACCTCGGCAAACATCTGGGGACTCTTCGGTACCGTCACATCATTTAGCGTGTTTGACAGCTCGGAGGCCCCATTCTTCGTACTGCGGTATCGTGACAAAACATCAAGACATACTACCGCCTGGCTTCAAACTTGCGATGCATCCAGCAACTGCACCATGGAGTCTTCGTCAACCTGACGTGTGCTTATCAGTTCCTGGAATCTTTAAGAAGGCACGCATGTCAACGCTAGCCCTGAAGCAATTGACTCTGCGTCTGTTGGACGAAAGGTACTTCGACCGTATACAGGTTTACACCGATGGCTCCACTAATTCCAACAGCTCCACAGGAGCAGTGGTTGTTCCATCTGAAACTGTGTTGCTTCAGTACAAGTTTTCTCACAACACGACGTCGACAGCAGCAGAGCTCGCAGCACTTCAATGTGCAGTAAAGTACATTCTTCGCCAGCAACCTAACCAATGGGCCATCTTTTGCGACTCCAGGTCAGCCTTACAGTCACTACGGTTTGCTTTGCAGCACGGGCTACATGAACAATCAGTATATCAGATAAGGCACGACTACCACGAAGCGCTCACGGAAGGTCACGATATTGTATTTCAGTGGTTGCCGAGTCATTGCGGAATCGTCGGCAATGACCGCTCGGATGAAGCTGCTCGATCGGCTCATGACCAAGACCAGCGCACGCCCATACCACTCTTGAGAACGGACGCTGCAAGGCTACTACAATCACTTGCTCGCCGTATATCTCTCCTACAATGGAATACGCAGGGTTTCTCTAACACGCACCTGTATTCGATCGACCCAAACTTGCAACTTCGTTTGCCATCCGGGTTCCCACGATGCGCTGAAACTTTACTGTGTCGCATGAGGTTGGGCGTGGCATTTACGAATTCGTACTCTCGTCTCCTTGGAATGGCGAGCACTTCGGCATGCAACATCTGCGCCTGCGAGGAAACGCTTGAGCACATTCTATGTCATTGCCGAGCATACCAGACCGAACGACGTATTATGGAAGCCAAGCTTTGTCAGCTGGATTCACGGCCGCTTACAGAAGAGAAGATCCTGGGACCTTGGCCGACGGTTTCCCATGCGCGCAAAGCCACGAAAGCCCTCTTGTATTTTTTAAGGACCACCAAACTTCACGACCGCTTGTGAAAGAACTGTGCGAGGCCGTGCTGTGTAGTCTTGAGCTGACTATTTATGCTTATCTTTCTTACTCCTCTTCTTTTCTGTATCTTTCCGTTCTATTATTCTCCTTTTCCCCCACCCCAAGTGTAGGGTAGCCAACCGAGCCAAGCTTGGTTAACCTCCCTGCCTTTCCTCTCTATTTATATCTCTCTCTCTTTCTTCGCAGCAAGCATTTGAAATGCACCGTAGTCAATTTTTGTCATAATGTTCTTGATCTTGCCTGCCTCGTCCAGAGTCGAATTGACGAGCTTGCAGAGGAAGAGCAGATCTTTGATGTAGTTCGTGAAAGTTTCATCTGTTCTGTGTACTCTGCCACGCGAGCGCTGTTCAGCGCAAAAGTGGCAGGACGGCCAAAGACTTCCGAGAGCGCTTTTGCCAATTCCGACTAGGTAGTGAATTCACTTTGATGGTTCCTGTGTACCATAGTCTCACAACGTCGGTCATGTAAAAACTCGCATTTGTGAGCTTATCGGCTACGTTGCACTTATTGTATGCGCTCACCGGTTAGTTCATACTCGGCAATCCAGTTTTCCACATCATAGCCTGCCACCAAATATGGGGGAAGGGGGGGGGGTCGTGCTGCCGGAGGGCGCCAGCGCAGAAGACAGGTACGGGTGCGAGATTGGGAGTGGTGGCCTGAGACGGCCGCGCATGAGTCACCGCAGAAGGTCGTTGGAGTTTACGGCTGCAAAGTTCCCGGGTGAGGACCAGATGCATCCCAGCACTTCCAACATTCGAAACGGGGTGTTGAACAAGCAGGAGTTGACTCGGTGAACGAAAGATTTATTTAGCGCAAGCGCTAACTGAATGCTTCGTTGTTTGTACTTCCTCAGGTTCCTGGCGCAACCCACCGTGGGGGATCAGCGATGAAACGAACGGTTCCTTTTTGTGAATTGGAATTGTTTTACCAGTCGTATTATTTAGATAAGGATGTTTAAACAGGGAAACAATTGGTAAACGATAGATTAGAATTAAAAAAAGGAAATATCAAAAAGGAACAAGCTAACATGGTTTGAAGCGATGTGAATTTATGCCTGAGCTTAACATTCTATTCGTTATGTTGCCTTTAGAAAATCACGTACGGCCCTCATACGGCCTCGCAAACATTCCTGGTGCTAAGTCCCTCTTCAGTCGCTCCAAACAAAAGAACCACCGGAAGGGATAAATTTAGAGCCAATTTACAGAAAGGTTCTTCTAACAGTCTCTTCCTTTGGTTTGTATATAACCTGCATGTTAAGAGGAAATGGTGAAGGGGTTCACTCTCATTGCACTGGAGGCATAGGAGAGACTGTGCCAGACCAGACCTGTGTAGATAAAAATTCAGGGGTGGGGGGACTCGGCATTATAGTCTCGTATTTGATATCTCTGCAATTCTAGAGGAGCAAAATAGATTTTTCCAGGGGTACTTAAGATGGGCAAAATCAGAGGTTGCCAAGCGAGATTTTTCAAAATGATCTGATATTACAAATTTTTCGAAGCGTGCCATGGCGATAAATACTTGCGTCGGAACTATAAAATTTTGGGATAAATATATAAGGCCACTGCAAGTGCATCTGCATATTTATTGAGAGTTAAATCTTTACGCCCTGGTATCCACACCTAGCGAATGAGTCGTAAATGTCTTGGTGCAAGGGCGTAAAACGCTTTTGAAGCATTGGACATATTAGGTGCAGGTAATAAACTACAAACCGACAGGAAGTCTCAAAGAATAATAACATCTGTTATTGATTGGGGCAATTTGTGTAATGCTAAAACAATCGCAAGTATTTATGCTTGATAAATAGGTGTAAAATCAGGTAATCGAATTGAAAAAGACCAATTGAACACTGAAGATGCAATTACGACTTCTGCCTTGTCTTCGCGAACTGAAGCATCAGTTGATATTACAATATTTATGTCTAATATTGCGAGGTGGTCTTTCAAAATGACATTTAAGTATTTACTGGAAAGAGTTTTGCAATTATTAAGAAAAAAGATTGTCAAATTCTATTTTCATGGTTTGAATAGGTGTTCCTAGTACCCGTGCTACATTAAGGTTAACGTGTAATGTTTCCAAGAGTTTCTGCACGACGATAAATTGTAGGCGCTTTTGTCTAGACCACTGTTGGTTAAAAAAGGCCGTCGGCTCATCATTGAAAAACATAGTGTAACCTTCTCGGTGGGGTCGTGTATTTTAGGAAGATATGAACTGCTGTATTTGGAACCTAGCACGAAGAGAAGGCAGGCGCACTTCCTTATATAAAATAATAATTACGACAAATTTAGGGAGTCCAAGACATATTCGTAACGCTTCGCGTACTAGTAGTACCAGTGGTGCAGTTCTCTAGGTGGGTTCTCCAGAAAACAAGACACAGCCAACCTCCGAAATTGGGTGAATATACATACAATATATTATGACCAGCTCATCACGACGCAAAGCAGAACTTTTTTGCTGAGTCTACGAAGCATTCCGAGCACACACGCTCCTTTAGGTACCATACTTTCTATATGCAGACACCAATTTAGGTTTTCAGTATACGTCACTCCCAAGTATTTAATCGATTTCACCTGCGGGATAAAGTACCGTGTGTAAAGTACGGAAATCTGCACTAGATTACTTATAGAAAAAACTACAATTGCACTTTTCCTGATGTTTATTGATGGAATAATTTCGTCTAACCATGTGTCCAGAGCGTTCATATAAAACTGTAGCATCTGATATAATGTATGTATATCTGTAGCTGTAGCAAAGATGCATATCGTCAGCGTATACATACACCTGTACATCAAGTACTGATATAGTGCACAATAAAATATTAAGTAACAATGATGACAGTACCGAACCTTGGTGGAGACCTCTGGTTTGTTTACACTTTGAAGACGACACACCAGATTGAGAGCAATAGAAGTCTCTATGTTTTAGAAAAGAGTAAACCCCTGCCACGAAGTTTTTGGTAAACAACGTGCGTTAGCGAATTTATTAGTTTAACGTGTTCCACACTGTCATAGGCTCTTGGAATATCTAAAATTACCAAGGCGGAAACCTGTTTCTTATAACCAGCTAGTTGTATTCTGCTTTCCAGATCAACATGGGCACACCAAATGGAGCAGCTACGTCTGAATCTAATTTGGCAAGGGCTTAAAATTGCATTTTCGTCCAACCAGTTGTCTATTCTAATGTGTAGAAGACTTTCGATTAGTTTTACCAGATTAGATGTGAGTGAAATAGGCATAATGTTATTCAAGGTAAACCCAGCTCCATGTTTCTTTAATAAAGGAATTATTTTTGCGATTCTCCTCTCAGGTGGAATCCACGAATGTATATTGGAGGGGTTAACTATCACAAGTAAATCTTGAGGTGATACTTCATGGATATTTTTTATTACCGATGCAGTTATTCCACCAGAACCTGTAGCAGAATTGGGCAATATTTTCACTACTTGTGCTATTTCCGACGCAGTAACCTCTTCATAGTCGTCGCTGTTAACAGGGCATGGCGAGTGGTAAAAGTAAGCAGTCGTGAAGCGGCTTTCCAACCCTTGAGCAATATTTCCCAGAAAAGTAGGCAACTCACCTGGCGTTGAGACTATCGATTTGAGGTTTGCTGGTGGTGGCATTACTTTTTTGGTTCTAAGGCATTTGAAAAGTGATTTCCTGTGGCCAGGCTTTGAAAGAAACTCGGAACGTTGGCTATCATTGTTATCTTCCTTAGCGGCAACTGTTCGTTTAAAAATTACAGCCGCATATTTATGATCGCTCCAGATTCCAGAGCACTGATTATAGATCACTTTTAGCCACGCCGCTTTTTTTAGCCTGTAATGACGTGAACCAATGTTTCAAAGGACGTTGTTTAGAGGCCTGAACTGTGAATTTAGCTTTATTTAAAGCTTGTTTTATAACATCCTTGAATTTGGTAACATTTCGTTCTTTATTTTCATCGGTTCATTTAGACAAAGCCACACGTGGTGTATGTTCATATGTATTGAAATTGATGTGAGAAGTGGGCTCCCTGATTACTGAAGTCAAGGGATATACAAGCTCAAACAAAATAAGAAAATGGTCGCTATTTGTATCTGAGTTCAAAGTAGACCATGTAGAAATACAGAGGCTAAGCTACAAAAAGTCAGATCAATCAAAGAATGAGCCTGATTGCATACGAACGTGGGGGTTCGCTGGTTAATGCATGTTAAATTATTTTTAGCAACAAAATCCCACAAGCGGTTTCCGCTCATATCTAATCTGAATCCCCTCGAAGTGTGACGAGAATTGAAGTCTCCTACCATTATTATATTTTTTTCTGCAAGACGAAAATACGGTATCTAAAACAGTAGAACTTTGTACACCTGACGGAAAACAAGCGTTTACTAACAAAAAGGGAAGGTATCCCGGATGAGAGATATCTAATGTTAAAATTTCACTTTCTAAATTCATTATTTGAGCTGTAACTTCTACCCAATGCGCAATAGTTGAAGAGATAAACACTGCTAAACCATCTCCTCGGGAGGGGTGGTCTAAGTGAAATGTTCGGTAGTTTTTAAGTAGAAAGATTTTTTCTTCAGAGAGCTTTGTAACACTATAACATCTGGGGAGTGCTGATTACAAAGGCAAAATAAATAGAAATATATATATATATATATATATATATATATATATATATATATATATATATATATATATATATATATATATATATATATATATATATATATATATTCACCCTCTTTTCCTTTTTATTATTTACATTCCATTTGTTCTAATAACTTCCTCTATACATTCCTTGGCATTAATGTCTGTTAGATCTCATTATTTGTGTCAAAAACACAGAAAAACGAGCCCTTATGTACACAATTCTGTCATATATATATATATATATATATATATATATATATATATATATATATATACATATATATATATACATATATATATATATATATATATATATATATATATATATATTGTAAGGATGAGAGCAACACTGGAGCGCGTGCACGCGCTAGAGAGGCTAGACTACGAAGCAGAGGAAGACGAAGGCAGTTAATGGAACCGCAGTTAGGAATACAAGTAAATGTACCAGTACTTTTATCACTTGGTGGCAGTTCATTTCATTATGACCACAGGGATATATGCTCCACTGTGTTTGACTACATCGATGCAGCTAAAAGATTACCGTGCTAGTGAACCTTAACCATTTCAGATCTTAAGTTTATAATTCGTAGCTATGTCTGTCAGGAACAAGAGATTGTTTGACTGCTTGCTAAGCAACCATTTTTGTTTATTGTCAGTTTTATTTCTAAACTAATTTTTCAGGTTGGCTTTATTTCATTTTAGCTTCATTTAAGTATCCTGCCACCCGGCTCTTAGCCCATCCTCCTGTGTGGGTGAGGACCATCCATCTGAGGTCATCAGCATCAGCATTAGCAACCGGCCAACGATCAGCTGTTTTGTCCATTTCTTGCATCTTCTTTTGAAACGTAGAGTTTTCATTGCGACCCCTGATTTATTTTTTGATTGTCAGTGGCCTAGATGTCACACACCTCAAGTAAAGTTTGTACAGTCTCTTCTCGACCCACTGTTCGCGCAAATTAGGGAGGTCCTGCCAATTTGTAGCTCGACAAGTTCTCTTCAAATATACTTTGATGAGATTTTCTCTAATAGTGCTAAACACCTGCCGAGGAGTTTCTTAAGAGCTACTCTACAGGACAACCTGCTGGGAATGCAAGCACATATCATCATTGCGATGGACGCTACAGAGCGAGATTAAAAGAGTGGCATCGGTATATTCTGCCCTGTTCTACACTGGTCCGTTTCCCTCAGAATTCCACATTGCACACCTAACTTTATTGCAGAACTTTTAGCCGTAGTATTGACCCTTCGAAAACTGCCAACATCGATGAATTCTGCCTTAATAATAGCAGACTCCTTGTCGGTCTACAGTGCGCTCATGGCATCCGGTGATTCCAAAGCATTAGGCGAATTCAACACCCTAGTACCTAATTACTTAACCCAGGCGCGATTAGTATGGGTGCCGGGGCATAGAGGCATAACTCTAAATGAAACATCTTATGGACTAGCGAAAGCGGCGTTAGACGGAGCAGCTTTCGATATTACCTCTACGACAGCCTTCGTAGTAACTTATAGATTTCGGAGGCAAATGATGAAGCGAGAATTCTTTACACCATCTTTATAAAAATTCTCTTGATTTCAACCATCTAATGACTCCTTGGAAAGCTCCTTCACGTTATAAGCGATGCCTGGAAGTTTTAATCACTCAATTATGCTGTCGTATTCCTCCATTCTATTTTTATTTGTTTAGAGCAGGCTTTACTCCATCCACACTTTGTTATTTTTGTGGAGAAGAAGAAACTGTGGAGCACTTTTTGATCTCTTGTAGAAAGTTTTCAATATTGAGAAAGCTATCACTAGAATTACCCTTACGAATCCTTGGCTTAGTTTTGATAACGTCAAATTTACTATCACTAGGTGCACATACTCTAGGACACAGCAACGGGAAAGTGTGTGCGGCCGTGCAAGATTTCATTGTACAGTCGAAGAGATTTACTTAATAACCTCAATACCAAAAGGTTCTCAGTCAATCCAAGTAGGCTATAGAATGCATTTGTGGGGTTTAACGTCCCATAACCACGATATGATTATGAGAGACGCCATAGTGAAGGGCTACGGAAATTTCGACCACCCGGGGTTCTTTACCATGAACCCAAATCTGAGAACACGGGCCTACAACATTTCCGCCTCCATCGCAAATGCAGCCGCCGCAGCCAGGATTCTATCCCGCGACCTGTGGGTCAGCAGCCAAGACCACGGCGGCGTGGCTTGTAGGCTATAGAAAAATTTTCTTTGATATCAATCATTTATTGCTTATTCAGTAGAAACTAATTGATGAAAACGTTTTCTGTAAATAATTTACGCAAAATCAATATTTCTGTTAATTTTTTTGCCAGTATTTAAATATATACACTCACTTTCTTGTTAAGCTACCCAATTCTTGGCCGATTCCCCTGGGTGGGTGTAAGCCACAAGTTTAGGATCTACATCTACATCTACATCTACAAAGGCGCATTCATCATAAACAAAGCCATGTGTGCTTCAGCATCTTCGGCGTTGTGGACCCGTCACTCCAGGAACGCCTCCACGCTTTCTTAATCATGGCATCCACAAGCTTGCCAGCGCAGAAAGTCCAGTTCGGGGACGGCGTCCAGGCCTCCTCAGTATCTACTGAACTGCTGGCGCTACAAGCACCACCCGGAGAAGGCGTCCAAGCCTCTTCGGTGGCTCAATGGTATTATGCCAGTGCTTTCATGCAACGGGTTGATCCCGATTCTATTATCCCGAAAATTGCTGCGCTCATTGCTGCCACAACAGTATCTTCTTCGGCCACCAGCTGTGGTTCCCCAAAGGCTCACCCGACGATGCTGCGAAAATCATACGCGAAGCTGCACGCTTGTTCCAACAACTGCATAGCTTGGCGCCTCCGAACGATGGCATCTCAACCAATACCCCAAGTACCGGGACTCCCTTATGCTCCACGGCCATCGCTCCTGGCTCTTCGAGTTCCTCGCTCGTCCTACCTACGGACGCCATGCAAGCGACGTCCTTGCTTGCTCAGAAGCTGGACCGTTACACCATGGGAGCTACCCGATTCCTGCACCCTACATTACCATCGGCGGTTGCATCGCAACTACCGGAGTTGCGAGGATTCCAGTATTATGCCGTTTGGTGGGTCGAAAATGTAAACGCTCTCGCCAGCCGCTACGTCTAGCCGGACCAGCGTGAATGGGTCGTGGCCATCCGCCGCCTTCATGGTGCTGCCAAAGCCTGGCACAGCTACGAAGGTGTGCAACAACAGTCATGACTTCATTGGTGTGCGAAGCCGACTGTAGTTTTTTGACCACTTGCTCAAGCTAGTGCTGCCCCCAACGCCGAATCGCTCTATACCGCTCATGAGTGAGGGGAGGTACAGAACATCGACGTGGCGCTTCGGCGCTGTGCCACCACTCAGTGCAGCCTATCTGGCATCAAGGATGAAGCTCCAAAGGCCTTGACGCTCCAGGCTGAAGCTGCGTGTTGCAGTTTACCGCTCGAGCAGTTAGACACTTTGCCGATACCTGAAGCTAGTTCGACGCGGCCAGAGAACGCTACCGAAGACGGACCTCGTGAAGGGCGTTGCTCTAACGAGACAGCCGCAGAGAATCATCTCGACTGTGCTGCATTGACCTTCACCAACGCGCCCACTTTCAGACATCGAGGTGAAGTGGAGCAAGAGCTCGAAGGTCCCTTGGCGGGCGCCAGCGTTTGGACAGAAAGCTTCCCCGCCAGTCCTACAAATGACGTCAATCGCAGGTGCGGCGCTACACTGCTGCTCCCAATACCCGCGCTGGTGCCCGACGCCATTACGTCAGTAAAAGAGGCTGAGACTATTCCTCATACAGTGCAGCTCATATTCCTCATACAGTACCAACCGCCTCAGTACTCTGTACTTTTTCAAGAGACATTGTGGTGTGCAAAATAGCAACCTCTCTGGCACAGCCAGTACCACTTACCAGAGACATTTCGTCGCAATCATGGCCGAGTGTAAAGACGGGAGCGCCGCTGGAGCACGGTTGCGTGCAAGAGAGGCTAGATTGCGAAGCAGACGAAGGGCGAATATATATATATATATATATATATATATATATATATATATATATATATATATATATATATATATATATATATATATATATATATATATATATATATAAAGGTAAGGGAAAGAAGTGTATACCTCAGGACTAATTTTTTTCGTGTTTTGACACAATATGAATGAGATCTAACAGACAATAATGCAAAGTAATCTATAGGGGAAGGTATTAAAACGAATGTAATGTAAATAAGAAGAAAGTGGGTAAAAAATAATTTTCCGTGAGTAGGAATCGAACCTACGACCTTCGAATAAGACGTTCGATGCTCTAGCAATGAGCTCTCTCTCTCCCCCTCTCTCTCTTTCTGATGATATATATATATATATATATATATATATATATATATATATATATATATATATATATAGTGGAAAGAGGTGTATACCTAAGGGCTCGTTTTCCGTGTTTAGACATAATATTAATGCGATCTAACAGACAATAATGCCAAGGAACGTATAGGTGAAATTATTAGAACAAATGTAATGTAAATAAGAAGAAAGAAAAGTGGGTGAAAAAATAACCAGCCGTGAGCAAGAATCGCACCTACGACCTTCGAATAACGCGTTGGATGCTCGAACCACTGAGCTATCACAGCGGCCTTTCCCCAGCACACTTTTTTGGGTTTATATGTGACTTTTAAACGTGGGAGTGTCAGTCAGCGCCATCTGTAGCCAAGCGGCGAGTGTGGAACATTTTATTAGCCTGTGTGGCGTCACGTAGCACGTGAAGGTATTACGAGTGGGCAGCTGACCCATAGTCCCTCGTATACAACCTAAAGACAGCAAGTCTACCCGTACGAGACTCTTGTTAATGAATAAGGGTATATATATATATATATATATATATATATATATATATAGAAGTGTTCACCTAAGGGCTCGTTTTTCCGTGTTTGGCACAAAATTATTGACATCCAACAGACAATGTTGCCAAGGAAAGTGTAGGGTAAGGTATTAAACGGAATGGTAATGTAAATGTGAACAATAAAAAGTCGGTGAAAAGACAATTTGCCATGGGCAGAAACCAAACCGGTCACCTTCGATAATGCAAGGGATGCTCTATCAAACAAGCTACCATGCGGCTATTATCCCTCCAGCCACGTTGAATCAGTATATATTTGAATGAAACGTGGGAGTGGGATTCAGCGCCACCTGTAGCCAGTGCGGCGGGTGTGTCACACTATTTATGAGCCTATTTGGTGTCGCGTAGCATATGAGTTTGTAGCGGAGTGGTAGCTGCGGCAACGCACTATTCCGGCAGTGGTCAGCGCGTGGTTTGTGCCCCACGGCAGGCGGGAGCTTCTACAGGCTGCGCTCTCAACACAAATTGGTGGTGCCAGAAGTGTACCCGGAGCGGCCATGTTTTTTTACAGCAGCGTTTTGTAGAAATATATAGGATTGGATCAAAATGAGTTGACTATCAGCCTCACGACATTCCAATTTGTCGCTATGGCCGCACCGCAGAAAACTTGGTCACTGAGCAAGTGCTTGTTTACTGCACCTAATTTTCCTTCTAAAAATGCTAACCTTGCTTCATAAACAATCGAATATGTAACTATCGCAGTCATTGCTTGGTCCTTTTGGTAAAACTGTGACTTTTTTTAAGAAAAATTAAAAGTGGTACCCTTTTTATTCTAAAGTATTCTCGTGTAAACGTTCATCAGTAATTTTTTTCAACTATTGGCTCCTTGCCTGTCATGAGTCTGGCCAATAGCGGGGTTCGCGGACGTGCCTTCAAGTGCTTCAGTGCCGTTGTTGTGTGGCAGTGTTGTCTTTTTTCCAACGAGATGCTTGCTCATATTTCGGAGGACACAGATGGCTCTGTATTTGGTATACGTCGTATGTAGGGTATGTTGGCTAAACTACATGGTGGAACGCTAACAACTGTCGTGGTAGTTTTTTCTGTATTTTTACTTTAGTTCAGGTGATTATTACTTTGGCAGACGGCTGTCATAGAGTTGGAACTTGGTGAGGACCACCCGCGATTGGCTGTCTGCGTTTGAATACGTGTCACACGGTTGGGTTGTTCAACAGGGACTTCTAATTGGCCCTTTCCGTTTGGTCCCTCGAGTGGTGTCGGAACATTGGTGATACGGTACGACGAGATTCGTGCAGGCGACACAGGGAGAGCAGGTTGTAGTGAGTGCTGCTTACATTTTCCAGAAAGTTATGTTCGGTACAAGTCTGTAAATCGTCTAATTAGAGAAACGTAAGCCAAATGAATCAAATTGAGTGAACCTCTGTGGATCTATTGTGTGTTCGTAGCAGCTATCCGGCAGCTACCAAGTAGCAACGAGAACAATGTGCTACAATATTGCAAAAATATTCGATTCCAATCCAAGTTTTAGATGGCATTATTAAAGTCCGATTTGAATACAGCAAGCGTCTCAAACACGTTGCTCACGAACCTCTCGCTTGCAGGTCGCGGCCCGCACAAGGCTTTGTTCCTCCCATATTTTTCGATGTCACATGGAGCATGTCCCTGAAGTTCACAGGCGTATGTCTGGTCTAGAGCATTGTTTTCTTGAGGCACCCCATGTGGTCACCATGTGGTGAAGCGCAATCGTGGAACAAAAACCATTTCAGAATCGGCGCCCAGATAAGATTAAGTTTAGAGATCGGTATTGTCATGGTTATATTTCAAGTATTGGGTGGCCAAGTCTTCAGAAGTGACCCGTGTATGAGACAGGAGAAAGGTTTTCTTTTCAGTCGTAACGTTCGCTGACACTCTATACAAATTAACAAGATAAAAGGGGGGGGGGGGCTGCTTTTACCTTGTTCCGAGACCAAGCCTTTGCGGGACTAAATTCTGGGACTGCGGCTCCATGCCTTAGATGAGACTAAGATAATACAGGAAATGGTTACCAGTTAAACCGATGTTGCAGACATGTCTTCCTTCGAAAAGCCAGTAAGTTGCTCGTTGATGTCTATTGAATATCAATGTTTTCCAAAGCAGCAGCAGCATTAATAATAATAAAGTAATAATAATAATAATAATAATAATAATAATAATAATAATATTAATATAACATTATAGGAATAAACACAATGGTAGCAATAATATTGGTAACCACAGTAATACATTTCATAATATTATTATTATTATTATGATAGTAATATCATTTAATTAGTAATAATATCGAAGATTTTACAATTCCAAAAAGCACGATATGATTACGAGACAGGCCGTAGTCGGGAGCTCCGGAAATTTCCACCATCTGGTGTTCTTTCACGTGCAACGACAACGCACAGTACACCGGCCTCTACCATTTTGCCTTCATCGAAAGGCGACTGTCACAGTCTGGATCGAACCACGAGACGTCAACAGCCCACCGCAATTGTTATTTTTAACACGCTATTTGGAAGTACAATTCTACCTGACGAATGTATTGGTCTAGGGGAGAGCATTTTGAAAACACGTGATTACTTGTTACTGGGAACGTCGAAAACAATGAGTGCCCACCTTTGCCTTGTCCCTGTTGGCGATGACCAACTTGGCCCGCTCTGTGAACAAATCAGTACCGTACGTTCCATTCTCTGTTGTGAGAGGCTCGGTGTTGTCCCACAAGTCGAGACCCTTATGTCCATCCTGGAAGCCAAAGGTTACGCAAAATCACATCGTAACGTTGTCCCTTCACAGAAGTTTATACTGTACCACAGTACTTGCGAAAATAACGATTTGCTTGCGCAAGCAAAGAACGGTATATGATTGATGCTGTTCAAGCTTAGCAAGCAGTAGGTACCATGTGACAAACAATGATTATTCAATTAATACCTAACCTAATAATTTCAAACAAAGCACTTGGCAGACCATAGCTACCGCTCGTGCATTTTCGGCCGGATTCTAGAAATGAAAGGGGCACTGACCAATTTAGAAGGCGTACCAGGGAGCAGTATCTAGCTCTCTCCCCTAGCTTTTGCTGTGCTACGTGCTACGCACCAAAGAATCGCGTGGAATATCCGCGAAACCAGGAAGGAGTGAAGTGAGGGACGCCGTAAGGTAGGAGAGGATAGTACAGTCGACGAAGAAGTTATGTTGCTCGAGTGTGTCGTCTATAGCGGTGAGTGGATCTTCAAGACTGTAATGATGAGACTATAGGATCACTGTTTTGAAATGTCGCTGAAGATTCATGTAACAAACGAGCGACGGAAGGGAAGGACGACTAATTATGGAAGAAAACGACGATAATCAGCGTTGGTGTGTTACCTGCAAAAGAAACAGACGATAAACGTTTGAAGAATGGAGAACTCGACACGCATGGTGGATGTTTGGGGCCTTATAAGTATTCTTAAATAGTTTTTAACTTCTATTTCTATTTCATTTCATACCTGCCGAGTGTGCATTGTGCGTAGTGGTTGTACAGCACTTACTGAGAATACACTTCGTTTGTGTTGTCAACTATTAGTTATAAACTGGTCTTTAAACCAAAACCGGTATACGCTGTAGCACTAAAGCTACCAACGATGAAATTATCCGTGCACTTGTGGTTGGTTTCAGTGGGTCGATACTTCAGCCATTGGAATTGGCCCAGCAATCGTCTCCTGATTCACGGTATTAGTGATAGCTTTTCATTGAAGGTTGGTCAAGCAAGCCATGTTCATGGAGGAGTATTCAGGCCAGTTCTAAGAAATATTGGCATTCCACGCCGAAAATTTCGCATATCTGGAGTAATTCGCACGTTTAACAACGGCTTCAGTATTCAGCCATATAATGTGCAACTATAAATCGCGTTATTCGTGCCTCAATATAGTGACTGTCGCGCGTACGAGTGCTTCTGTGTGCGCTTCTCCATGAACGGCTATACTGGAACAGTGGCAACAAAGTGAGTGCGAGGTGAACTAGGGCTGCGACGTCGCTTTTCCGTCATGTAGCTCGCCATGGCATATTTTTTTAGTAGCGGCCGTGCCTTTTCCTTGCCTAAATGCATATTAAACTGCAATTGCCAATCAACAGCATATAAATCGATTGATCAGTATTTGAACAAGAGCAAATAAATTCTAGAGAATACTTAGTGGAGCTCAGCCTAGCCAGAAGCTAGAAGTTAACATGTTGTAATTTCCAAAGCATAGTTCATCGATAGCTAGTTATAATCCATGCGTAACCACTATACTTAAGAAAATGTTCGGTCGAGCTCCCTCAAGCTTCTAAAATACGAAAAACAATGAAGGTCGTTCAGCTCCGCTCTTCCTGCAAGCTCGGAACTGCAGAAGCAATCAGCTTTAAATGTGTGGTGCTGAAGTGCCAGAAGACCCTATGCTCTCGTATTGCTAATTCTTGGTTGTAATTGAGGGTGTTTCCCTGCTTTTTTAGCTTGCCAAGGACACTCCTGTAAAAAAAAAGTTTCATCGAATGAACTAGAAGTCCATTTGACTGAAGCATTACATTATGTATATTTTTCCTATTTACAGCAAGTATGAGAGGCGCTGCCCCCTTCTCCATGACTGGTTCTAACTCTGCGGCTCCTTGTGTATCACCTATCTCGTACACACTTCCCGTACACTTTTCTGTAAATTAGTACCGTTGATGTTGAGTACACTTGTGCTTAAAAAAAAAGACAGAGCAAACTTCAAACAGCATAAGCACACTCACCCATTTCAACACATGAGTATAATAGTCTGTGGGGCCGACGTGCATTCCAACGAAGCTGTCGAAGCCACGGTATGTTGGAGTGCAGTTGAAGCTGAAGTATCCTAGGTGCCACTGTAATTAGGTCCATGTAACAGTATTTTGAAAATAACGGCATTCTACTAGTGGCGAGAATGTGCGCTTCATTATTCCCAAACACTCGTGCAAGTATGAACAATGCCCAATACTGTAATACATGTGCATATGTGCCGTTTAATGAAGATACGCTGGTTATACGAAGACTATTGCAATTGTTTTCATTGTAGTGTTGGCGATGCATTGGTAGTTCTAGCAATGAGTTTATTTGCTGTTTCTTGTACCCAACTATTGATTTCTAACAAAATAACACTGTTTGTAGACGAAGTTTAGGTAATAGCGATGGGGAAACGCTCCTCATTGTTTCTCACGTCAAGGCAAGGGTTCAGTGTTTGATGAGGGTTTTAATCTTCCAACCAGAAGTGATTACTCGCCGGCAAAGAGGATTTCTTTTCGTGAAATCGTTATGCATGTTTTTATTTTTGCACGATTTGTTCTCACGAGAAAGGATCGCTCAGAGAGATAGCTGCGTAGCCACTGAAACATCCGACCACCAACTCCTACCTCGTTGAGAGCGGTGAGGACCGCTTCATCTGCGACGTTATCGTACGTCCCTTTAACATCAAGAAATGAAGAAGCGCAGAGACGCTTACGGCCCTTTTCGTGTTGCATGTAGCTGACCAGGTCTATGAGGCTGTCAATTGATGACCGGCCACGGAGAAAACCCGTCAAAATGTTCGGATAGACGTTGTGATGCTCCAAGAACCATTCTAGCCACCCTAGTACCACCTTCTTCATCATTTTTTCCTAGCAAAAAGCCAGTGCAATCGGGCGGTACGATGTGAGCACTAATAGTGACTTGCCAGGCTTCAGTAATGGAACCAAACGGTTCGTTTTACAGTACTGGAAGGGTGCCCTCTCGCCACGAATCATTGTATATCTCGAGGAGGGCACTCCACGCACACTCGCCAAGGTGACACAGCACTCTTTATGATATTCCATCAGGCCCGGGTGCTGATGTCCGTCTACATCAAGCCAGTGCTGCTTTAAGCTCATGAATAAAAAGAAATTGGTCGATGTGTTGATCGCGTGATGTCGTGCCACCACGTGAGAGCTTGGAGATGTTGGGATCTGCGAGCTGACCAGATAAGTTGGGAAAGAAATCTTCTGCCACGTCGACCTCCGTTCTCTGTTGAGAGAGAGCTAGAGCCTCGATTGGAGACCGCTGAATGGGAGCTGTCTGGAGCCCTCTTATTGTCCTCCACAAGTGTGATAAAGACTTGCGGGGATCTAACGACGCGCAGAAGGCTGCCCAACGTTGTGACTCTAGCTTGTCCATGTGGCGTTGTATCTTCTTCTGAAGACGTCTAGCGATTCGTAAATCGTAGATTGCTTTCGTGCGTCGGTACCTTCGTTCCGCACGCCGTTGGAGAGCCCAAAGTCGTTCTAATTTCACATCAAATTCAGTTACTCTCGAAGAGCATGTGAGGGTGCACACCTGTGTTTGCTTTATGGACTTGATCACCTCTTCTAAGTCAAGTGAGGTGTTTTCTTGACAGCATTCTTCCATGAGAGATTCGAACTTGATCCAGACCAGTCTTTGGATAGTTTCGCGTACCTTGCAAGGTGATACTCCTCTGATCATAATATATGTAGGAATGTGGTCGCTACCATGTGTTTCTATGTCCGCAAACCATCCGGCACTTTTGACGAGACTTCGAGAAACAAATGCCAAGTCAAGGCAGCTGCTGTATCCAGGGCCACGTAAAATGTTGGGCTGTCATCATTTAACAAGGACAGCTCGTTGTCTGAAGCAAACGTTATCAGACTTCTACCCTTTGCACTGATCTTCGGGCTCCCCCATAGCGTATGGTGGGCGTTAAAGTTTTCCGTGATGACCCATGGGCCAGGAGTGGATGATAGGATGTGTCCTAGTCTTCTGTGGTGAAATCTACTTGATGGCAACAGGTATGCACCGACAACAGTGACGGTGAGACCCATTTTCTTCACTGTTAAGCATATATATTGGTTATCGTTGTCAGGCGGTACAGACCGAAGAATGTAAGTCAGGTCCCGGCGAATATACTGCAGGACCTTGCTGTTTCCACTATAACAAGTCGACATAAATTATTCGTATCCTGATAGTCTGATAACGCTCGATAAATTTGGCTCGCAGATGAAGATGATGGGAAACAATCGGTGAAAGCGAACAGACGGAAATCTGATATGCGTGATGTCATGATGTCAGTCCCCGTGCATTCCACCGAAAAATTGTTGATTTTTTGGCCTCTTCCCTGAAAGACAGTGGCTGGTGGGCCACTATTTAGCCAAGATCTGCCAGTACTGAACTCAGAGCGTCCAGTACTTGAAGTGCACTTCCGGCTGACGTTTTTCGCATGTTGTTTAACACCATGCGAATGGCATTAATTATGGGTCGTAGAAGAGCTATCACTTGCATATCAAACTTCCGCTGCTCCTCTGCTGTCGCAGCTTTCTTTGATGAAAGCGGCTTCTGATGCGGTTCTCCCACAAGCCGCGTGCGCGTAATTGGCAGCCACTCTTCATTAGAAAGAGATCTACTTGTTTTCTCTTTTCCATCGTCTGCGTTTGCTGCGGTGTACACTGCAGTGGGCGCCATTCGCAGATGCGTTGATTTACTTCTTGTAGTTGACTGTGTTCTTCGCGAAGACCTTCGACGGTGACGTCGTCGTCTTCGCCGGACTTTTTCCGCGGCCTCTTTTTGGGCAGAGCTGTCTCGCACCATTTGTCTAAGAATGGTAAACCCACTTCTTTATGCATGAACAGTCTTTGAAAAATGCAATGTGGGCACCTTGACAATTAGGGCACTTTAGTATTGTTGCGCTGCATTTGTCCTCGGAGTGTGATTCTGAGCATGGGGGGCACACTTTGGAGTTTCTGCACTTACCCTGCACATGGCCGATCTTTAGGCACTTATGCTATCGCATAGGTTTTGGAATAAATGGTCGGACCTGGTGACGTCAGTGGCAAACCTTTTAATGGGAGGAGAGGCAGTCCCCTTTGAACGTAATTTTCACACAATGTGTGTTACCAAGGCGGGTGATATTCACAATGACGTTATCTTCATTTGCCGGTTTTATCAGCATGAAAGATCCGAGTTTCGAATTTCAGTGGCGATGTCATAAATGACTCCTGTTGAAGTGGTGCTATCAGGATGTTACCCAGTTGCGTTACTTTCTGAAGCGCGTTCAGAGCACGTGGGTTCAGCACGTCGATTGCCAAGATGTTCCTTCTTGCGTTTAGTCGTAATTCTTTAATCTCATTTGGCGTAATATTCTCGAGACACACAGAGAGCGTTGCCTGTTCAGCCCACTTAGACTGCCGGTAGCCTTCAGCGGCACGAACAGGGTGGCGTGAGGCCATCGCTGAGGGGCAGTTTTTACGGTGGTCGTGCTTAATGCCGAAGATTCATTGATGATACGTTGTTTAGCCTTGCGGTACAGGACGGGTTGGAAGCCGTCATCCGAGGACTCGTTGCTTGATGCGGAGTACAGCTCAGTGTCCTCACTCTAACTAGACGCGTTTCCTCGCTTCCTCGAAGCAGCCCCCGCGGTCGAAGCAGACTCGGACGGTGCCCCGTGAGGTATAACATCCATCACCGCGATGTACGGGGCGATAGACCTCACAAGTGCAGCGAAAAATCCAGAAAAGCACAAAGACGGGCAAGGTGTGTTCCGTAAACAAATCACTTCGTCTTCCTCCTTCTTCTTGGCTGTAATGCATCGTTCTTCTTTAGAACTTGAACATTTTTCGGCCAATCTCGTAGGTTGAGCAACCGACGTAGTTTATGATGATCATCAGAGTATGGTGCTAATGGTAATGATTATGATTATGTGAAGTACGCATCTACTATGGGTAATATGCTGGCCCGTTGTTGTAGATACTGGGTCACATTAATATATAAGACTCAGGCGTGGCACACGTTATCGCCTAAAACAGTGCATTCACGGCCTAGTTGGTGTGAATCCATGGGGATTATTTTTTAGCGCGAAACTGCACCACAAAAAAGAACGAAAGATCCGTTTTTAGGAGCGCTTTGTCCTGTACATCTATTTTGCGGGGCTGTTTCGCGCTAAGAAATAATCACTATGTATCCCCTAGGACTTTCACTAGAATTTGAACAATCGAACTTCTCAGGCCTCTATGTCAGTCACGGGGGATATATTGTGGATAATCAGGGACAGTTGAATTTTGTTTCAAACGTCAAGTGCGAAATTCTTCCACCCATGACAGCATTTGTTTGGCATAGCGTATCTCAAACGAGATGGGAATGAAAACCATGTCTTACCCACTGGACGAGTTGAGTTTGGCTTTTAACATGAATATTCGCTATTCTTGGATGAAGCTCTGAAGCGCAAGGCGTAAAAAGAGTTGTGTTGAAGCATAATGAGGTAGCTTAACAGCCACCTTAAATACAGAGTCCATCTAGTTTTTCTCAGTTTCAGATAAGTTGTACAAGGAAGAAAAAAAAAGAAGGTGGGAAGGCTACCAGGCACACGCCTGGTTGGCTGCCGTACGCTCGGTGAATGGCAAAGGACAGTATTAGGATGATAAAGAGAGAGAGAGGAGACAGGAGGAAGAAATAGGGAAATGGTTAATAAATGTGCTCACGCCCAAGTTGCGGTGGCACCATACAAAAGACAGAGGCGTTCGTGTGGGCCTGTAGTGCTCAAAAAGCACATACGTGCTTCGATCGCCTTGTGAGCCGACGAGTGATAGGGACATGGCTCCGGCATCATATGCATGGGAAGCGACCTTTCAATCGTCTCAACGTGTCAGAAAGTGCTCCTGTCTCAGAGGCAAAATCAGGGCACGGACGCAGTGAATGATATATGTCTTGTCCAGTGCCACGAACCTCCGGTAGTGCACTCTCAGTCACACCAATCAGCGTTATGTATTTGGGAAGGCTTTGTAAAGGCAACGCCCCACCATAGCTGGCAACAAAGCGAAGTTTCAAGTCGACGAAGTCTGGATGGATGCTGGAGTCCTAGTGAAGGATTATGGTGGAGTCTCATATGTGCTATGCTTGGTGTGTTCCTCTCACCCAGACAGCGACTATGTGCCGGGTGTGGAGGATGCCTTGCAGCATCTGTCCTTGAAAGAAGAACCAGAATGGTAATCTTGATGGGATGTGAGAGCCGCGTTGCCTGCCGGATCATTGTGATCATTCCACAAACTTGACCAGGCAACCACTGAAAGTTAACATCGTGTCCTGTTTCTTTGACATCGGGATTGGTTAAACATTGTTTGAAAAGGCTGCAAAGAGGAGACGAGACGAGACGTTCTTTACTAAACTGTAATATTTATTATGTGAGTGCTTTAACGTTGCCTATGATGATCATAACAGTGTAGTGATGTCATAGAGATGTAGCTGCTGAAGATGGTATTACTCTTCTAACATCCTCTGATTTTTGCCTGCGGAGTTTAATACAGAGTTCAGTCTTTGAAACGGCTAGGTATGTGTTGGTTCCAGTTCGGCTTTCCAGTTGTGGCGACTGGCTCTCCATTCATTTGCTCAAAGGGAGTTTTGTTTTCATCGCGTTGTACGATTGTGTTTTTTCTAATAGGAATGGGAGCTCTCATGTTGCATTCAGGCCTACTGTGCGTTTGCTGCGATCTTTCGCTGGAGTTTGGAACATGTTTAAGGTAACATCTTTTCCACATAAGCTGACTTCCTTCAAATTCCACTTCATATGATCTTGTGCTCAACCGTTTTGTCGCAGTGCCTCTGCAACACTTGTCTTTTTGTTCAAAAAGTTGGACAGACACCATGTCCTCTCTCTCTAGTGGGGGTAAGTTTTTGACATATTTGTTTTAGTGGCACTTGATGCGTGTGGCCTTCGCGGCTCTCTGTTCGCAGTTGACAACCTTTGGGTTCAGCAGAGCTTTATTCGATAGTTGTTTTAGTTTTTATAGCCATGGGTAACTAAGCTGGGCTGGCTTCCATCTGCTGCCGTGGTGTGTTGCGGTAGTCAAAGGTGGCTAAATATTAATCACAATCGCTCCCCAGTGCTTTCTTCGGGAGTGACTTGGCAGTCCTTACAGCTGATTCCACAATTTTGTTGGGGAGCCCAGGACATTCCCAATCAGATGTCCCGGGCTCGAGTTACACGGCTGGAGTTGCCATTCTATCGCAAAGTTTTCTAAATGCACGCACGCTGATTGAGGCCTATTATCACTAATGATGACCTCAATTATCCTATACCTAACATTCAGTTTCTTAAGACTGTAGTAGACTGCAGTCGATCAATTTCCTAAAATCCACCGAATAAGTCAACCGTTGTGAGGAAATGTTTTCTTTGCAGCTCCATTAGGTTGATACAAACTATTTCCTGTTGTCGATGAGGTTTTAAATGAGGCATCAGCGTCTCCTTCTGCTGTCTGTTATCATGTGCCTGGCATGGTTCGCACATTTCGATGTAGTACTTCATCTCGGTGCTCATTTGGGCCCATTGCACGCTTTCTCGAGCCATACGTGGACAAGTTTTTATTCATAGGTCTAAGGCGTGCAGTCTCTTGATGTCCTCTGTCGTGCTTAGTTGGATGACAATGCACGTTTATCTTTGTAAAACAGACCATCTGGTGTACGCTCACCTTGGTAGGCAAAGTATGGTGTTATATTAGCTCAAACTTGTTTCCTCTCGTCTAGCAAACCACAGTAGATGACACTCGAACGTTTCTGCATTGTTCTGTCCTGTGCTGTAGCGCTTTTGATTTATTCCAAGGGTTCTTTTTCCGCATAATTGTACGCAATTATATTTATTTTATTGTGTTATAGGCTGATTTTTGTGCCTGAAAGAATTCTTCTGGACATAGACGAGTTTCATGCTTCTGGACTTAAGCATGAAACTCGTCTGCAGTGACGAGTTTCATGCTTAAGCGACACTCAGCTTCGTCGTAGTAAATCTATATCTGTAGCAGCCTGCCCTAGATTTGTTGTGCAACCTTATCGAGAGGCTTCTTGACAATGAACTGCAATGGCTTGTGCTCTGTGAATATTTTCGCGTGTCAGCCCAATTCATACCAATGAAACCTATGTAGAGCAAACACAATTTTCAGCGTCTGTTTTCGAATCTCTCCAGATCACTTTTTTGGAGGGTATGGTGTGTTAGCGTAGGAGAAAGGCGAGATTTCTTGCAGAAGTACAGCTCTTAACCCCTTTTCACTAGCATCACAATGATTTGTGAGAGCTTTTTTTCATGATAGAAGGCTAGTTTCGGTGGAGTGGTCACTAGATGCTTCACCCTTTCCAAGGTCTCATCCAGGTGTGCTGTTTATGTCCACTTGGAATCCTTGACTTTAAGTTTTGTAATTGGTTCTATTATTGTTGGTATGCTCGGTAGAAGACTTGCAGTGTAGGTTTCATGCTGCATAGCCTTAGTACTCAATTAACGTGAGTGCTAAGGGACATCTCATGACTCTTTTGATCTTGTATTGGTCCATAACGAGTCCTTTGGCTGCAAGTTTGTAGCCAAGAAAGGAGACTCCTTCCTTGTTTGGCTCCGGGTTTGATATTTCCCGGTTAATACGTTCCTTTGCTTACCTGTCAAGCAGTCTTACCCACTCTGGTCGTGGTAAAAATGTGCTACATCCTTATTTCGGCTCGCGCGAAGTGCAAGTATCTCGTTATCGACACATACTTAGTTTGCAGGTAATCCAGAGCAGTTGGTAGTTGTTTTTGAAAAATGTCGCCGCTTTCAATCAAGCAAAATGGTAGGCCTAATTAGCTGTATTGTCCAATCGATGTCTGAAATAGTGCCAGCATGCTCGACTCGTGATATAAGACACGATAATAATATTCATTTTCTAAGTGAAAGTTTAGACAACACTACAGCTTGTGCAAGTTCCGGAAGTATGTATAGTATTGGCCATGGGGCCGTTCTCACTTGAGAGCTTGGTTTAGTGTCTTCAGACCAATCGAAATTTGCAGACCACCTATCTTTTTCACTCCTTCAGAAAACGTCAGGTGAGGCTAATCAAGGTAAGGAAAATCATAGTTAGGATGGAAATGTCGGTATCATAAATGACGCCAAGGTTGCCTGTAAGACCGGTGGGTATCGCTGATCTCGCTTCGCCATTCCCAATTTACATCACGTTTCACACAATTTGCAGCACCCTGCGGTGCAGACCATCTACTCCCAAGACATGCTTCTGTGTGTTTATTGTTATGTTTTGAATCTCATTTGGCGCAAGCGCTTCGAGAAGTGCACATAGCACTTGCCTGTTGATCAGTCGTGATTTGCGTCAAGGTCTATGGGCAGGAATAACATTGTTTGTGGCCAGCGCTGTGAAGTAGTATCCATGGTGGACATGCTTGCTGATGATGCTGTTAGTAGCAGTATTGTTGCTACATTTCGTCTCACAACTGTGAAATCGTCATCCGATCAGTCCAAGCTGTGCAAGTTACATCACTACGTTAATACGCTTATTACGAGGGCTTGCACCAATAGGAGCGTATTGTTTTGGAGAAGTTGTCTCGTTGGTAAGGCGCTTAGTCGCGTGTCTTTCTTGAGCGATTTTTCGGAGCGGGAAGTGAACAATATATGTGGTCTTGCCGTTTTTTGTTCGGCAAGGCTCATTATGTAGTGTTTATCTCCCCTAAATTGTGTGGCGTGGTTTGTCTATCTTTTGTCTTGTTGGGACGAAAGAGGAGTTTCAACTTCGCTACATGTACGCATAAACATAATGACATGAAAGAACATCTTTGTCTGACTTATCAGTGTGGGAGTTGGCGTCCTTGGTCGTGGGCGAAAAGTTTGCGTCTCTCATGAGAGAAATATCGCGAGAAATACAAATGCTAAACATCTGGCTCCTAGCTAAAATAAAACCCAAACCACCTGCTTTTAAATAAGGTATCCAAACACCAAGGCATGCCAGTGTGTAATGGTGTTCGGCAATAAAAAGTGCTGTGCAAGTTAGAAGGTTAGTTGGTGGAGCAGTCCACTGATAACAATATCGTAGTGGGAAAAATTGCCTCGTTATAACTGACAAGTTTTAATAGTGAATCGAGAAAAACTCAAACGACAGACTGAAAGATTTCGTTTACATGGAAGTAAGGTAGGCAGGCTCACAATGTAATTTTTTGCAAAAAAATGTTGTCTGTCAGCTTCGATTGCTTCACGCACAGCTGGCGTGCTTCTTTTTCAATGGTGTCTACATGTGCTTCATTAAGCTGAGCGGGAGGTTCTTCGCGAAAACGAAGTCTCGGGAAAGAGTGCTTGACCCGTGGGGCCTCCTTCGACGACAGTACCCCGGGAGGCTACTCAGCCATGTCTTCACGGTCGTCACTGCCACCGCTTTCCTCAACATGTATGTGCACAACGGCTTGCTCATCACTGAGGCACCTGGACGTCTCTGCAACATATTGTGCATGAAGAAAGCCATCCAAGAAACGACACACTTTATTTAAGCGCCTGCCATAACTTCACCAACCCTTTGTTGTAGGGTATTTCACAGGTATTTCCTGGTATCGCTTCTTCCTCGCCTACTTTCTCCTAGCAATGTGATTAAACAAAGCCCTCCAGCCTGGAACAGTTCTTCACCGTGGGAGAGAACGAGAACCATGAGGCAACGCTGTCTTCATGAAATCAATTAAGGCAGAAACTTCTGAGCCGCTTCGCAAACAATGACCATCCTGATTTCGCTCACCGACACATCGAGTCACGCATCCAGAGACCGAATGAGAGTGTTGGCATGTTTGCGGAATACATAACCCTTCGACAAGCCGACCATGAGACGCCAGAAGCCATGAAACTCAGACGTTTGATGCGAGGTGTCAAACAGCTGTCGTTTGCTCGTCGTCTCTGCAACCTCCGACTACTTTTGCGGAATTCAATGAAGAGGCTACCACTATCGAGCGAGCACTACAGCAATGGTGCCGCTATTGCGACCGACCAAACAATGCCTCGATCAACGTGTCTGCTCCAGCGGCCAGCAATGAGGGTTTTCTATGGGTTTTCATTCCTGAAGTTGTTCGCGAAGAGATCCGGAGCCTCCTTGTGCCTCCACAAGAACCTGCAATGGCTTCTGTTGCAGAAGTTGTAAGGCTGAAATTCAGGCAAGCATTTTTGTTGCCCGAATAATTACCATGCCAGCGATCTGTCAAATATGCGTCAATCGTGCGTCGCTTAACACCAGTGCAGCACTACTCATCTCCAATGGTTAATTGTTACAACAAGCTGGCGGTCCCAGTGTAAAACCCACTGCCGCAGCCACCACCGCTGGTACCGACGATGACGACTCTACAATATTGATACACCACAGCCAGCACAGCCTTGCTGCATAAAAGAGAAAGACGAAGTTGGTTGCTGGTTGTTGATGAACTGTCGCCGTATTGTTTGCCGAGCACGGTCCATCGTATATAATTTATTAAATAAGCTACTTGTAACATTATTGGTGAAGGTGGACGACTCCCGGTACCTCGATGGAGACGCGCAGCGGTCGCAACTTCGGGGACTCTTTGGCTACTTCAACTGCCAGTGCCTCATCACTACCAGCCTTTCCAGCGGGGACGAACCCCTACATCACCCTGCCACCCCTGCGGCATCCCGGCACTTTCTCCGCTGACGGTACCATAGACTTTGACTCCTGGCTGCCCCGTATGAGCATGTCAGTGCTACCTATCGCTGGGATCGCACGCTAATGCTCGCCAATGTTGTGTTCTACCTCGATGGCACGCCGCGGACATGGTTCGAAACCAATGAAGCCGAAATCAAAACCTGAGATCCCTTTAAAACGAAATCCGTGATCTCTTCGGCAATTCATCTGGTCGTCAGCTCGCTGCCAAGAAGTCTCTCGCCACTCGCGCCCAGACGTCTACTGAATCGTACGTCTCACACACTCTTGATGTCCTGGCGCTTTGTAGCAAGGTCGAGCAGCGCAAGTCGGAAGACGAAAAAGTTAATCACGTCCTCAAAAGAATTGCCGACGATGCCTTTAACCAGCTGCTTTTAATAATGTCATGAGAATTGACACGATCCTGACAGAATGCCACCGTCTAGAACATGCTAAAGCCCGCCGCGTCGCCCACATCATTACGCGCCAGTCGAACACAGCTGCTACTTTCTCTTGCGATGACGCAGTCCGCCAAGTTCCCCGATGTGACAACCTCACCCGCATCATTCGTCACGAGGTTGAGGCAGCTAAACCAGTAGTCACTCCATTCCCAACGCCTGATCCTTCACCGACCAAAATCTTGCTGATATAAGCCGCCCTTCGTCAAGAAAGATCAAACGTCGGTCTACACCCCGTACAATCAGTGTACGCTGCCGAGCCTTTTTTTTTCGTCGTCCTTCCACTTTTCGCTTTGGTTCCAACTACTCTCGACAGCGCAATTTGTCCGAATGGCACACACGGGACGACAAGCCTATATGCTTCAACAGCCGACGCGTCGGTCATATTGCTCGCCAGTGCCGCAATCACTGGGCTCCGCCGGCATAATATGGGCCTCCTACCCGCGCCAGTTCTGTTCACCAGTCGTCCTCAGCATTTAATTTTGATTCCGCTATGCCGACCACATCCTCTGATTCTGCCGCATCTCTGGCGAGACCTCACTACGCCCGCTCACCATACCCTGCTCGCCGTAAATCTCGTTCACCCCCACTACGCCGTCCTGCCTCTCCGACCTACTCGCAGCGCCCCCGACCGGAAAACTAGGCAGTGCAGCTTCTGGAGGTGGAGCTGCATTGATGACGACCTCTGCAAGAAATCCTCGTGTAACATTACCGACCACGCAGAATCTGTTGAACGTTACTTTAGACAACTTATCTGTGCGTGTAATGATCGATACCGGCGCGCATGTGTCCATAATGACTGCTGCTCTTCATCATCATCATCATCATCATCATCATCATCATCATCATCAGCCTGACTACGTCCACTGCAGGACAAAGGCCTCTCCCATGTTCCGCCAGTTAAACCGGTCCTGTTCTTGCTGCTGCCAATTTATACCCACAAACTTCTTAATCTTATCTACCCACCTAACCTCCTGTCTCCCCCTAACCCACTTGCCTTCTCTGGAAATCCAGTTAGTTACCCTTAACGACTAACGGTTATCCTGTGTACGTGCTACATGCCCGGCCCATGTCCATTTTTTCTTCTTGATTTCAGCTATGATATTCTTAACCCCCGTTTGTTCCCTAATCCACTCTGCTCTCTTCTTGTCTCTTAAGGTTACACCTACAATTTTTCTTTCCATTGCTCGCTGCGTCGTCCACAATTGAAGCTGAACCCTCTTTCTCAGTCTCCATGTTTCTGCTCCATATCTAAGTACCGCCAAGATACAGCTGTTATATACATTCCTCTTGAGGGATAGTGGCAACCTACCTGTCATTATTTGAGAGTGCTTGCCAAAGGTGCTCCACCCCATTCTTATTCTTCTAGTTACTTCAATCTCGTGGTTCGGCTCCGCTGTTATTACCTGCCCTAAGTAGACATAGTCTTTTACAACTTGAAATGCACTATTACCTATCCCGAAGCGCTGCTCTTTTCCGAGGTTGTTGTAAGTTACTTTCGTTTTCTGCAAATTAATTTTGACACCCAACTTTCTGCTCTCCTTGTCTGACTCCGTAATCATGAGTTGCGATTCGTCCCCTGAGTTACTCAGCAATGCAATGTAATCGGCGAAGCGCAGGTAACTAAGGTACTCCCCATTAACTCTTATCCCTAACTGTTCTCATCCAAGGCTTCTGAAAACCTCCGGTAAGCAAGCGGTAAATGACATTGGGCAGATTGTGTCCCTCTGCCTTACACCCTTCTTGATGGGTATTCTGTTGGTTTCTTTATAAAGCACTATGGTAGCAGTTGATCCCCTGTAGATTTCTTCCAGGATGTCTATACATACTTCATCGACGCCCTGATTCCGCAGTGTCTGCATGACGGCTGATTTTTCTACTGAATCAAACGCTTTCTCGTAATCTATGAAGGCTATGCATAGTGGTTGGTTATACTCTGAGCATTTCTCTTTTACCTGATTGATAGTATGAATGTGGTCGATTGTTGAGTAGCCTGTTCTAAATCCTGCTTGTTCCTTTGGTTGATTGAATTCTAATGTTTTCTTTACTCTGCTAGCAATTACCTTTGTAAATAGCTTGTATACTACAGAGAGCAAGCTGATCGGCCTGTAATTCTTCAAGTCCTTGTCATCTCCTTTCTTATGTATTAAGATGATGTTAGCGTTCTTCCAAGACTCTGGTACCCTTCCCGTCAGGAGACATCTCGTAAACAAGGTAGGTAGTTTTTCTAACACAATCTGTCCTCCATCTTTTAGCAGATCTGATGTTACCTGACCCTCACCAGCAGCTTTTCCTCTTTGCATGCCCTCCGAAAATTTTCTGACTTCTTGTATCATTAGTGGTGGGGTGTCATCTGGGTTACTGCTAGTTCTTATTGTATTAAAGTCGTGGTTGTCCCGGCTACTGTACAGATCTCTGTAAAACTCCTCTGCTATTTTAACTATCCTATTCTTATTGGTCGTTATTTTGCCTTCTTTGTCCGTTAGTGCATACAACCGATTTTTGCCTATCCCAAGTTTCCTCTTCACTGCTTTGAAGCTTCCTCCGTTTTTCAGAGCGTGTTCAAGTCTCTCCATGTTATAGCTTCTTACATCGGATACCTTACGCCTATTAATCAACTTCGAAAGCTCTGCCAGTTCTATTTTGTCTGTTGTACTTGAGACTCTCATCAATTGACGCTTCTTAATGAGATTCTTCGCTTCCTTGAAAAGATTGCCAGTGTCCTGTCTAACTGCCCTGCCTCCAACTTCCACTGCACACTCCGTAATGATACTCGTCAGATTACCATTCATTGTATCTATGCTAATAAGAGCCGAGTACCTGTTCTGAAGCGAGACTGAATTCCTGTACTTTCCCTCTCAGTGCTATCTCATTCTGCACGATGCCTGGGTAAGCACTCATTATAAAGTCTATTTTGTGCACTCATTATAAAGTCTATTTTGTTCTTATTAAAGCCATTAGGGCTCCTCTATGTCCTCTTGCGGTTTCTTCGTTTTCGGTGGAAGGTATTCAAAATCCGCAAATTATTGGGTTCTGCGAATTCTACTAGTAGCTCTCCCCTGGCGTTTCTAGTACCGATGCCATAATCTCCTACTGCCCGGTCTCCAGCCTTCTTCTTCTCTACATTTGCATTAAAGTCTCCCGTTTGTATTGTATACTGTGTTTTTACCTTACTTACTGCCGATTCCACATCTTCATAGAAGCTTTCAACTGAAGCATCATCATGGCTGGATGTAGGCTCGCCAGCCTGTACCACCTTCATCTTGTATCTCTTGTTGAATTTAATTACGATACCTACCACCCTTTCATTAGAGCTATAGTAATCCTCTATGTTGTCAGCTATGTTTATGTGAAGTAGGAACCCCACTCCCAGTTCTCTTCTGTCAGGCAAGCCCCAATAGCAAAGGACGTGCCCATTGTGTAGCACCGTATAGGCCTCATCTGTCCTCCGAACCTCACGGAGCCCTAGTATATCTCATTCAACACCCTCTAGCTCCTCGAATAGTACAGCTAGACTTCCGTCACTAAATAAGGTTCTAGCGTTAAATATTGACAAGTTCAGGTTTCAATGGCAGCCTGTCCAGATCCAGATATTCTTAGCACCCTCTGCTGCGATGTAGATCCGACCGCCGCCGTGGTCAGTTGCATCGCAGCTGCTGGGGACTGAGGGCCGTGAGTTATTTGACGTATGCATGTGGGAGGTAGTGGCCAGATACTGCACTAGGGTGGACAATCCTTCTTTGGTGAGGAAGTGCGTTCCCGGCGGTGGTTGGCGGTGAGGCCGAACCCCAGGCCTCGTAGTGCAGTTCCGTCACCACGCAGATTTTTTTATCCGGTTGGGAACTGCGCAGCACCGGGATTTGAACCACGAACCTTTTGCACTGAGGTTGATGCTCTAACCACTACGCCATCGCTGCTCCTCTTCGCTGCCGCCTGAAGAAAGTTATCACACGCGCCTTGAACCGAGCCGTTCAAGTCGCTGATGGGAGAACTGCCGTCATTGTTGGCATGTGCTCTGCCCGTATGACTAATGCTGATAGAAGCACTGCTGTTCTTTTCACCATCATAAAAATTTGCCCCCATAATCTAATTCTAGGTATGGATATTGTAACCGTTCACTCGGCCCTTATAGATTGTTCGGCCTTCTGTCTTGACCTTGAGATGCCTCTATTTCTAATCCGACCAACGCACCCCAAAGCCGTCTTTGCTGCGTTGACTTCGTACGCCTTACGCCTAACTCGGTTACACACATTGACCTCTTCTCTATGCCACCTGTACCTGATGGCGATTACATGGTGGCACCAATTCATGCCGTGATGCTTAAGCATGGCGTCGCTGTTCACACCTTTTTGACAATTGTTGAAAACCGCACATGCCTTCCTCTTGTCGATTTTCCCCTAACTACCCGAATTCTTCCCCAAGATGTCTCCCTGGGAAATTGCTGCCCTACAAGACCATATGGTTGAACCCTTCAGAGTGGATATTTGCTGCACCTCAGACCATGACTCAACTCTATCACGTTCATCGGGCGTCAACGTTGACCGCATGGTACCATCAGACCTCACCCGTCATCAAGCGGAAGCCCTCTGTCACGTCCTGGAGTCCTATAGTGACATTTTTGACTTCGCCAGCTCGACCTTCAGCCGAACGACTGTTGTTACTCATCGCATCAATACTGGTGACACGAGTGCCATCCACCGTCGTCCATACCTTGTTTCCGTGTCCGAGGATATAGTCATACAACAAGAAGTCTGAAAGATGCTTGCAAAAGACATAATCAAGCCCTCGTGTAGCCCCTGGGCTTCTCTTGTCGTCTTGATAAGAAAGAAGGATGGAACATGGCGCTTTTGCGTCGATTATCAGCATTTCAACAAAAATGCGAAGAAAGATGTTTACTCGTTGTCTAGAATCCATGATGCCTCACACTACGGTGCTACGTATTGTTCCACTATCGACCTTCGATCTGGCTATTGGCAGATCGCTGTAGACGGGATGGACCGTGAGACGACCGCATTATTCACTCCTGACGGTCTTTATTTTTCAAAGTTATGCCCTTCGGGCTCTGTAATGCGCCGGCCACATTCAAAAGAATGGTGGACTAATTGCCCCAAGGATTTAAATGGTCAACCTGCTTATGTTATTTAGAACATTATCGTTTTCTCGCCCACATTCAGCTCCCACCTCGATCGTTTATCGGCGATTCTTGATATCTTTCGTCGAGCCGAACTTCAATTGAACTCTTCGAAATGCCACTTCGCTCGTCGTCAAATCACCGTACTTGGCCACTTCGTCGGTGCGGCAGGAGTCTGCCCGGATCCTGAAAAAATTCGCGCCGTCACGGACATTCCTGTTCCGAAGTCAAAAAAGGACGTTCGCAGTTTTGTGGGCTTGTGCTCCTGTTTTCGACGCTTTGTTAAAGACTTCGCGATCATTGCACGCCCATTCACAAACCTCCTGAAGAAGTACGCCCCGTTTTTCTGGGGTGCTGATCAAGCCTCAACTTTTTCCCAGCTCATGACCCTCCTTACAACACCACCGATTCTAACTCATTACGACCCGTCAGCTTCAATCGAGGTTCGCACTGACGCTAGTGGGTACGGCATAGGAGCAATGCTATGAAAACACCGACGTGGACATGACCGTGTTATAGCATATGCAATCTGACTGCTATGTACCGCCTAGCGCAACTGTTCAATCACGGAGTATATCGCTCTTGTGTGGGCAGTCGCCAAGTTTCGCGCATACTTATACGGGCGTCCATTCCGAGTAGTCACCGATCACCACGCGCTCTGCTGGCTGGCCTCACTCAAGTATCTCACAGGACGCCTCGCTCGTTGGTCGCTACGTTTACAGGAATACACGCTCACCATAACGTACAAAACAGGGTGGTTGCATCAAGATGCCGATTGTTTATCACGCTACGCTGTGGAAGAAGCTGCACATACTGACACCTTTCAAGACCTTCTGTCTGTGACGGAGCTACTCAACGTTGGCCACAAACAACGCTGGGATGCTTCCCTGCGAACCATCATTGACAAGCTTGAGTCAATGCCTCACGAAGCATCTCTACAAATGCTCCTGGTCAAAGACGAGATTCTGTATCGCAGTAACATCGATCCATATGG
The DNA here is from genome assembly GCF_043290135.1 of Rhipicephalus microplus. Classification (NCBI taxonomy): domain Eukaryota; kingdom Metazoa; phylum Arthropoda; class Arachnida; order Ixodida; family Ixodidae; genus Rhipicephalus; species Rhipicephalus microplus. The sequence continues at coordinate 208,755,441 of NC_134702.1, forward strand.
TCATGACTTACTACCCATCATACCAGCACATCTTCGTGCGACTGTCCTTAACCAACTTCATGACGCTCCTTTTGCAGGTCACTTGGGCATATTTCGCACATACGATTATGTACGTAGTCATTTATTTTGGCTTGGTCTTGCCCGTTTTGTTTGCCGCTACGTCGCCGCTTGAGAGCCCCGCCAGCGCCACAAAAAGGCATCCTCCCTACCAGCTGAATTCCTTTAGCCGATCGACATTCCCACTGAACGTTTTTTTTTCGAGTTGGCCTTCACCTGCTTGGCCCATTGCCTATCTCCAGCTCAGGCAACAAATGGATTGCTGTCGCCACTGACTGTGCGACACGGTACGCTGTCACACGAGCCCTTCGGACGAGTTGCGCAACCGATTTGGTGGACTTTCTGGTACATGGTATTAATTTAGTACCCTGCCGTTCGCCAGGTGACTGACGTTACATACGAGATCGTTCCAGCCGATCCAGCGTCATCATCAACAGCTTTGAGCGACATCGTGCACATAGCTCGACTAAAGCCTTATCACCCTCCTTCTACCGCGTACGAGTACCTCAAGCTCCGAGACGGTGCGTCTACCGCCGGGGGGAATGGTACACAACAGCCGGCACAGCCTTGCTGCAAGAAGGAGAAAGACGACGTCGGTTGCTGGTTGTTGATTAACTGTCGCCATCTTGTTCGCCGAGCACGGTCCATCGTATAATAAAGGAGATTTATTGAGCAGAAAGGTTGATGCTTGCTTGGAAGGCTTGGAAGGCGATGCACCAGCTGCTATTTCCCAGCTCGACCCGCTGCTGCACGCTGATGCTGATGATGCTGATGACCTCTGCGCCGTAGTACTTCCTCTTCTTTACAATGGCCCCGCGGAGAAAAAAAGGAGCCATCCTGGCGACTTAGTCCTGTGCAGGCGGCGTTGAACCGTGGTACTGCTTTAGCCTGTGGACGTGTACAACCTCGAGGTTGCGACGTCGAAAGTCTGACGGTGGCGTAAGAAGCTCAATGAGGCAATTTACTGGTGAAGTTTGTTCGAGAATACGATATAGCCCATCGTACTTTGGCAGAAGTTTGGAAGAGAGCCCAGGTGTGCGATGCGGCACTGACAGCCACACAAGAGCACCCGGAAGAAAAACGGGAGTTGAGGTCTGGGCATCATGAATTGCTTTTCGCCTGTTTTGGTCATCGCAGGTAAAGCGACGAGCTAACTGGCGACAATCTTCTGCGTGTCTGGCGGCGTCCAAGATCGGTAGGCACTCGCACGCGTCCAGGTCGATAGGGCAGAATGGTGTCAATGGTGTGGGAGGGGTGACGGCCATAGAGAAGGTAAAAAGGGGAGAAGCCTGTTGTCGCTTGCGTTGCCGTATTATAGGCGTATGTAATGAATGGGAGGACTAAGTCCCAGTTAGAGTGATCAGGCGTCACATACATAGATAGCATGTCACCGAGAGTACGATTAAAGCGCCCGGTAGCCCCTTTGGTTTGAGGGTGGTAAGCGGTACATGTGAGATGTACAATAGCACACTCAGCGAGCAATATTTCAACGACCTCGGACAAGAAGGCGCGGCCACGGTCACTGAGGAGTTCTTGAGGGCCTCCATGACGCAACACAAAATGACGCAGTAGGAAAGTGGCAACCTCCTGTGCTGTAGCCGATTGAAGAACAGCGGTCTCAACATAGCGCGTTAGGTGGTCGATAGCAACTATTATTCACCTGTTGCCAGTCGGAGTCAATAGAAGTGGCCCATAATTATCTATTCCGACCCGTTCGAAGGGCCAGAAAGGGCATGGTAAAGGCTGCAGTTCAACGGCGGAGGCGTGTGGTGGAGATATTTGGCGCTGACATTCGGCACAAGAGCGGACAAAGTTGCGGATGAAGGTATAATACCACGCCAGTAGTAAGGATGTCGAAGTCTCTCGTAGGTCTTGAAGACTCTTGCGTGGCCACATTGTGGGTCAGCGTGAAAAGAGGAACAAACCTGCGACCTCAGGGTTCGGGGAACGACGAGCAGCCACTTGCGTCCCTCTGGTGCGTAGTTGCGTCAATATAGAAGCGTGTCACGTAACGAGAAGTGTGGAACCTGGTGCCGGAGCGTTTGCGTCTTTGGGAGTTCCGAAGTGTCAGAGAGATGATTGAGAAGAGACGCAGTCCACGGGTCATTGCGTTGTTTGATAGCAATGGCGTCAAAGTCAAGAGATGACAATGTGGGATCGCAAGCGGAGTCAGTGGTGGCATTCTCCGACAGGAGACAGGGGGGAACGGGAAAGGGTGTCGGCGTCAGCATGCTTCCGTCCTGACCGATAAACCACGCGTATGTCATAATCTTGAATTTTCAACGCCCAGCGAGCGAGGCGGCCAGATGGGCCTTTTAACGCCGAAAGCCAGCACAGCGCGTGGTGGTCGGTCACGACGTCAAGAGAACGACCATATAGATATGGGTGAAACTTTCCAAGGGCCCACACAATGGCCAAGCACTCCTTTTCTGGGAACCTGTAGTTGCTCTCAGCCTTGGTAAGTGTGCGACTAGCGTATGCCACGACGTAATCCTGATGCTCCGGTTTACGCTGTGCGAGCACAGCACCCAGACCTACAACTCTGGCGTCGGTGTGGATTTCAGTTTGAGCTTCAGGATCGAATTGCCGTAGAATGGGTGGCGTCGTGAGAAGCCGTCGCAAGGTGGTGAAAGTCTCGTCGCAGGCAGGGGACCACAAAAAGAGGTCTTTACAGTTGCTGACAAGTTGCATGAGAGGTGATATAATAGACGGGAAGTTTCGGACGAATCGCCGGAAATACGAACACAAGCCAATAAAACTTCGAAGTTATTTATATTCGAATAATTTATAAAAAGGGTGACAGAAATCAATTGGGAAATTACAGGCCAATATCTATACTACCAATATTTTCAAAACTGTTTGAAAAAGTTATTCATAAGCGCTTCGTGAGCTTTGAATCTAAGCATTCCCTAATAAGCGACTCTCAATTTGGTTTCAGAAAACACTGTTCGACAGAGCTCGCACTACTGGAACAAAAAGAACACATTCTAAAGAAACTTGACAAAAATAAAGTAGTTATTGGGATCTATGTCGTCTTTACGAAGGCTTTCGACCTAATAAACCATGAACTATTGCTGCGCAAGTTAGAGCGTTGCGGATTTCGTGGACATGCATCTGCACTCGTAAAATTTTATCTTGAATTCCGTAGGCAGGCAGTTGTTGCAAACGGATTCTTATCCGATACACGGCCTGTTCAGTGTGGCGTCCCAGAAGGCAGACTTTGGGCCCGTTTATTTTTAACATGTTTATAAATGATATTGTGCAGACTATACCCTTTGCAAAAATTGTATGCTACGCTGACGACACGAGCATATTTCTAGCTGGAGATAATATAGGCGAGTTGACAGAACAAGCAAATGACGCACTAGACAAACTTGAAATCTGGGCACGAAAGAACGCATTACAGATAAACAACTCAAAAACTAAAGTCGTCATCTTTTGAGGAAAAAACAAAAAAAGTCGCATTAACAAGAGATATATGTTTTCAGCGTATTCCCCTAGAAATAGTGTCATCGATTAAAACATTAGGAGTTATGATAAATCAAAAACTTTCCTGGGACGACCATGTAACCAATCTTGGTAGCAAGCTGTCGCAGATAATAGGCATTGTTCACAGAAAACGTGAGATGCTGCCGCTGAACGTGATGATCCTAATCTATCAGTCGTTATTTTATTCTCATCTAAACTACTGTCACTTTGTCTGGGGTACCACGACACAAAAAAACCTAAACAAATTACATGTCCTACAAAAGAGCTTCTTACGCGTAATGGAAAATCTTCCTCGCTGGCACACAACAACCAAACTTTTTACCTAACACAAAATTGTGCGAGTAACTAAATGATATGAGTATCGTCTTTGTCATTCCTTCAAGCGTGAGATCAAGTATAGTACATTTCTACTTCGTTAGATTGCTCTGCTAGAGCCGCAAAAACATATATGCAGAACAAGAAATACAGATATATGGGACGTTCAAACATACAGAACAACTTACGGCACGCAAACCCTGAAAAACCAGCTTCCGCGACTGCTCAATAGCTTCGCAGCTACAAACGCACCCCTTGAAACATTGACAAATAAAGAGTTGTTATCATTTTTTCTTTCATAATTCCTGTTATCTGTTTGCTCGCGATTTCTGCGCCTTAAAAGTGTACTTCGTTGTATTGTGTCTTTCATTTTTCTTTTTCTGTTATATTATGCACATTTGGTTGTGTTATATTATGCACATTTGGTGAATCATTGCTGTTCGCCAAGTTAGGGGTCAGCAGCTCAGTCAAGCTGTTTTTTTTGGTGGGAGTTTTCATTGGAACGATCCTCGGATTTTGCAGCTTTTACTGCGGGTCCCTGTCATCAAGCACACAATGATGATGAAATAAACGTATTATTATTATTAGTATTATTATTACTATAAGTTCTTTGATGGTGGCAGGTTTCGGAAACGCCGTAACTGCTCGCAATTTCTCGGGATCCGGGAGGATGCCATCTTTGGAAATAACGTGGCCCGAAATGTTCAGTTGACGCATGGCCATTGACATTTTTGAGGTTTAATTGTAAAACGGCGTTAGTCAAGCAAGTAAGGACGGGCTGAAGGCGACGTAAGTGGGTGTCAAAGTTAGGGGCGAAGACCACGATATCATCGAGGTAACACAATCATATCTGCCATTTTAGTCCACGCAGGATGTTGTCCATCATTCGTTCGAACGTTGCTGCCAGTAGCCTGATTGCAAGTCTAATGAGGAAAAGAACTCGGCACCCTGTAAACTGTCCAAAGCATCGTCAATGCGCGGTAGTGGATAGACATCCTTCGGCGTGATCTTGTTCAATCGCCGGAAATCGACACAGAAACGAATAGAACCATCTTTTTTTTTGACGAGGACCACCGGAGACGCCCATGGGCTCTGTGAAGGTTGAGTGACGCCTCTGCGAAGCATGTCGTCTACTCGGTCAGCAATGACGCGGCGTTCTGTAGCGGACACGCGATATGTTCGTTGTCGCAGCGGTGAGTGGGACCCAGTGTCGATGTGGTGTTTTACTGCTAAGGCACGGCTGAGGGATGTTCGTTCAACGTCGAAAGAATGGCGGTAGGACTCAAGAATGGTGAGGAGTTGTGAACGCTGCGAAGATGTCAAATCTGCAGCAATGAATAGTTGAAATATGTTCACCGACGTTGAGTCAGCCGCTGAGACGACAGCCAATTCACAGACGGAGGTAGAAGGCACCTCATCGTGGATGGATATAATTCTGGTAAAACTTATTGTCTCGACGTGGCCAAGGCCCTCGTGACAAAGTAGGGATAAAAAGGACGACTCATGATTATAAATCAGCATTGTGGTTGAGCCTTCTGCAAGGTCGAAAGCAGCAAAAAGCAGGGGGAGGGCTCTTCGGGCGACGATTATTGGAGGTCGTGTGAAGAAGACCGTGCCGTATGTTATGGCGCTGTATGAAACTGGCACGAACGCAAAAGAGCACGGAGGAATGTCGGTGTCATCGTTAACGACAAGTTTAGCGGCAGACTGGTGTCGACGGACGCTTGGTCATCCAGTGAGCAAAATTCAACCTCAGCTCTAGCACACGCGATTACGGCGTTATGACGCAACAAAAAGTCCCATCTTAAGATAATAGTATGGGACCACGATGAAAGAACCATGAACTCTATCGTATACAGAACGTCCTGCATTGTCACGCACGCTGTACATACTGCGGTCGGTGCAACAGGTTGAGCACTGGCTGTGCGAAGCGATAATGCGGAGAAAGGCATCGTAACCTTACGAATTGAGCGGCAAAATCCAGCATCTATAACAGAAACAGGTGCACCGGTATCTACAAGAGCGACAGTAGGCATATTTTCGACGAACACATCAATAACATTGGTAGGTGACAAATGAGGACTTGGGCAAACCGAAACTTGCACAGTTCTTGCCTCAGGAACTGCGTCATCTAGTTTTCTTCCTCGTTAGGCGCGGGCCGTCGACGCATAGGAGAAGGCAAATAGCGGCGTGGAGAGGGCGAGCGAAGACGTCCCGACCGAAGGCTGTTGTTGTCCTGGTAGCGGGCTGGCATTGGAGTGGAGGAACCGTATCGCGCGTTGGAGTAAAGCGGGAAGAAAGGCTCACGGCGGTTTTCATTGGTGATATGCGTCTGGCGGCAGCAATACCCTGCGACGTGTCCGGGGTATCGACAAGCGTAACATATCGGGTGATTGTCGAGGGTGCGCCACGGGCTGGTGGTGCTAGTGCTGGTCCAGTGAACTGCAGCTGGGGGATAGCTCGTGCGAGGCTGGAACAGAGGTGCAGGCGCCTTGCGAGTTGGCATGGCTGCAGCCGCGGCGTAGGTGAGAGGAGCAGCCACAAGATTAGGCTCGCGAGCAGCTGGTAAGGCCTCGGCGACCACTCCTTGCATGACGCCACGAAGAGACGACGGTAAAGTTGTGGTAGTTTCTGGTGTGAAAGGCACCAAGGAAAGCTGTCGTGCGACTTTTTCGCGCAGAAATGCTTTCATTTCGGCTATTAGTGACGCTTGGTCATGACCATTGATCACACTAGACAGTCATGCCAAACCGTGCGCTGGAGGACGTTTTGTCAGAGCTCGCTGCTTCCGCAATTCATCGTAGCTTTGGCAGAGGCTAATTACGTCGTTAACAGTGGTCAGGCTTTTCGCCAAGAGCATTTGAAAAGCGTCGTCGTCAATCTCTTTAAGGATGTGCTTACATTTTTCAGCTTCCGTCATTGCGGCGTTCACGCGTCTGCACAAATCGACGACGTCTTCTATGTAACTAGTGAAGGTTTCACCCGTTTCTTGTGCGCGTGTGCGTAAACGTTGCTCGGCACGAAGTTTTCGGATGGCAGGTCGATTGAAAACTGCTACAATCGACGTTTCAAATTGCGGCCACGTTCGAACGTCTGCCTCGTGGTTTCTAATGCCAAAGGCTGGCTACACCTGCGAGGTAGAACGACACGCGTGTCAAATTGTCCACGTCCATCAATCTGTTTAAAGCACTCACCCGTTCGAAAGTCGAGAGCCATTATTCATCGTTGTTGTCCTCTATTCCACTGAATATTGGAGGCTCCCGCTGAGGAACACTGCCTGGACAGGTGGCCGGAAGAGATGGAAGCGTCTGCTGATAGGCGTCCGGCATAGCAAAAGGTAGCCGTCGAAAACAGAGTTCCAGTATGGTAGCGGGAAGGTATAGGGGACGGTACCTCGCACCTCCACCAATTATAAAGGAGATTTATTGAGCAGAAATCTATGCCTGGAAGGCTTGGAAGGCGATGCACCAGCTGCAATTTCTGAGCTCGAGCCGCTGCTGCACGCTGATGCTGATGATGCTGATGACCTCTGCGTCGGAGTACTGCCTCTTTTTTACAGTATATAATTCAATAAATAAGGTACTCATAACAATGAAACCCACACGCGGAAACATCACCGTTCTGCTTTTCACCAACAGCTGCCACTTGGTCGCCACGGGTGACCCCATGTCGACCATTCATTGGTAGGACGGACTTGTGGCGTACCATCGACCGCCGTCCACTTTGTTTCCACTGCGGAGAAGTCGGCCATGTTTACTGGGCCTGCACGTATCATGACCAAAGATATCCGACTTTTTCGTCGACCTTTCGATGGGACCATTTCGACAACCTACACGACAGTGCGCACCCCCAAGCACAGCCATCCGCTCTACATCTCTGGTCCCGCTCGATGCCACCTGCGACGAGCTTTTGACCACACCGCCATAGCTCCGCTGATAATGTCCGGGGCAGGTGCCACAGTTCTCGTTACGGAAACTAACCGCAGTGACCTTTCATGGAAGGTCTCCACTCGTTGAGATACTGCAATACCTCCGGTACTAGTGTGACAGGACGATACGACAAGTGATGCAACGTGTCTGGCACCTTAGGATACCGTAAGAGCCAACCTCCACATTAGCCTAGCTGGACGCCCTGTGACAGCGCTAGTCGATACTGGCGCTGATCTTTTTATTAAAAGCTGAAAGCTTGCGGATGGTCTTAGAAATGTTAGAACTTATTCATTGACGGGGCCTAACATGAGAACAGTGCGTTGTCAAGTGATGACGGCGAATGACAAGTGTACTTCAGAATTATATTCTTGATGCCGCGCTTTTGTGGCTGCGTTCAATATTTCGTCAGAGTGCTACAGTTTCTGATGTTGGAAGTGGAATTTCTGTGTGAATAAGGTGCCATTATAGACATAACAGACAGGACAGTGGCGTTTAGAGTTGCACCAAATCAACTTTCACATATGCGCGGTAAAGATGACGGACATAAACAACTGTGCGTATTTGAAAATCTCGTGACCGACCCCCCATGGTGAAGCGCTCTCGTGGCCGTAACGTGCGACCAACCAGGCAATTCTGACACCATCGTCGAACAAATTCCAAAGTTGCTAGTCAGCCAAGGCCTATTCATCGCGAGATGCGTCGTAAGCATAAATTACGGTCACACGCAGGTTATGGTAACAAACTTCAGCGTTGAGCGACGACATTTAGCCAAAGGTATGGATGTCGCGTACATGGACGAGCTCAGTAAGGTCGCAGGCTATTTGACCGTGGAGAAAGCTGATTCCGCCGGGTAAACACCTGTATCCCTCGATGTTGACCTATGTTTGGTGCTCACGCAGAAGCAAGTTCTACTGAAGCTGAATATTGATTTTCAGGACTGTTTTAGATGCGGAGCATCTAATACTCAAGGCTTGTAGTGCGGCGCCGTCCGCAAGCTTCCTCCTCCTTCTTCAACCATCTGTGCATCCCTTCTTCCTCTACACACTGCGCGCGCTTCACTCCTCCACCATCTGTGCACCCTTCCTCCTCTACACACCGCGTGCGCTTCTCCTCTTCACGAACATTCGCTAGCTGTATAATGTAGCGCGCATGCGCCGTCACGCTTCGAGAACATCGGCAGCTGACGCGCGCGCATGCGCCGTCGCGCTTCGAGAACACCGGCAGCTGACGCGCGCATGCACAGTCACCCACCATCTGTGCCGCGCGCGCTTCTCCCCTTCGAGAACATTCTACAATTCTCCTGATTCTCCAGTGGACGCGCATGCGCCGTCGCGCTTCGAGAACATTCAACAGCTGACAGTGCATGCGCCGTCGCACTGTATATATACTCAAGGTCGGCGCTCGCTCGCTGTGTTGCCGCTCATTGGTTGGTTTGTACGGCGCGTCGACGTCCAAGGTCGCGGTGAAATGAATTCCAACGAATCCACAAACACAATGATCGACGTCCCTTCGACCAGCGCCGCCCTTTCACATACGTGTGTACGTGTTCACTCATTTAACACCCCCTCCTACAACCACGTTAACCAATTTAGCCATCGACCCAAGTAAGTCGCAATTTAACACCCCATTTCACAACCACGTTAACCAGTTTAGCCATCGACCCAAGTAAGTCGCACTTTAACACTTCGTTAACCAATTATATGCTCCGCATTCTCCTCAGTGTTCCCCCGAGGGAAGCTGCGGGCAATCTTTTTTTTTTCTTCGACGTTCAGAGTTCGCCAAATGCTGCTGACGAAACATGGCACCATTACGGATGAAATGGTCAGACCTATACGGCAGAACCCATACCAAGTAGCACCACAGCAACGTGGGGCCATAGAAAGTCAGTGCGAAAGATGCTTCAGGATGACGTCATTCCACCATGAAGTGTCCTTGGGCATCGTAGGTAGTATTGGTGAAAACAAAAGGTGGCACCTTACATTTTTATTGCCGCAATCTCAATCACGTCAAAAAAAGGGACCTTTACCTACTATCTCGTATAGACGATTCTCTTGACTGACTACGCCATGACGTTATTTCTCGTGGACGAATTTACGAAGTAGATAATGGTAAATAGAAGCCGACGAAAGAGATTGATAAAAGCGGTCTTCGTTACACTCGATGGTCTTTATGAGTTTAAAGTTCTACCTTTCGTCTTGTTCACAGTACCGGCAACGTTTCAGCGGCTCATGGACACTGTCCTTTCAGGCCTTAAGTTATTAACATGCCTGGTATGTTTGTATGATGTTGTATTTTCAGCGACATTTGACGAACACTTGACGTGACTCACAAATGGTATTTCAAGCGATACTATCGGCTGGACTAACGCTTAAGGCAGAAAAATGTTTTTTTCTTCGAAGAGCTGCCTTGGGTCACCTTGTCAGCAATGGAGGTGTATGGCCTGATCCAGACAAAACAGCTGCTGTCGCAAGTTTTCCCACGCCATTAGACAAGAAGGCAGTCAGACAATGCTTAGGTCTCTGCACTTATTACTGACGCTTCATTGAGAATTTTCGGCGTATTGTCGCACCTTTGATACGTCTGATCTGTGAGGACGTCACGTTCGTGCAGGGTAAAGAGTAGCAGGCACGTTCAACAAGCTGCGACAACGTCTTCACAGGCTGGAAGTTCTTGGACACTTCGGCGATGACGCTCTGGCAGTGGTTCACACCGACGCCATCACTCTAGGCTTAGGAACTGTACTCGTGCAGTGACAAAATGGCATCGAACAAGTAATTGCTTATAAAAGTGAAACTCTCTACCATGCAGAAGAGAATTATTCCACGACTGAAAAAGAGTGTTTTGTGGTGGTGTGGGCGGTTATATTGTTTCGCCCATATTTGTATGGACGCCCGTTTAAAGTTATCAGCGACCATCACTTTGTTGGTTGACGAACTTAGAGCACCCATCAGGATGATTAGCGCTTGAGCCTTAAGCTTGAATCTGATATGGCTAAACTTTATAAATCTGGAAAGGAACATTCGTATGCCGTTAGCCTTTCTCGTGCCCCATCGAAACACACCAGTGCCCATGATGAAGCGGTTTTTGTCGGTGTTTTCAACACGCCTGCAGTCGCGCAGCACCAACGCAACCACTCCGATTTGCGACCCGTTATGGATTTCTCGGAGGAACGCACATACTCTGTTGCCAATTGAGCTATTGGTGAAAAGACTAGCATCGTTTAACTTTCGCAGCGAGGTGCTCTATAAGGTGAACGTTCCTCCGCACAGAAGCATACTTGCTCATCGGCCCAACCCCCCTTCTGAAAGAAGTACTGCAGGCATGTCATGGTGAGGCAGCATCCGGTCATTAAAGTTACACACGAACGTTATGCCGAGTGAGACAGAAATACTACTGTCCAAGACTGACAGCGACCATTCAAAACAACTTTCGGACTTGTCTTGAGTGCCAACATAGGAAGGGGCCAGCCGACAAACCTGCAGGGCTCCTGCACCCTATTGATTTAACAGAAACTCCATTCGCTCAAGTCAGAATTGATCTCCCAGGACCATTTCCAACTTAGGTCGCTGGTCGCAGATGGATAATTGTAGCCGCAGACTACCTTACTCGCTACGCTGAGACCAAGGCTCTGGAGCGAGGCAAGTGGAGCAGCCAGGACTTTTATTGAGAATGGAGTCTTGAGGCATGGCGCTGCATCCGTAGTAATAACGGACAGGGAAACAGCATTCACAGCCGAGCTGTTCCACAAAGTTTCAAGCCTAAGTGAAACTTGTCACCGACGTACAACAGCATACCATTCACAAACGAATGGTCTGACAGAGTGGCTGAATGGAAAGCTTTCAGATATACTTTGCAAGTACGTAGATAAGGAGCGTAAAAAGTGAGATGAGATATTTTCTTATGTAACATTCACGTACAATACGGCACAGCAAGAGACACACGCACGACATCACCACGTCTATTCTATAGCCATGAAGTCACAACCACGCTCGACAATATGTTCCCGCATGAAAAAGATTTCGTATAACGAGCGCCGACTGTCTAACTTAGCTTGCAGAAGAAACCCGACAACTTGCCCTTATACGTATTCGTCAACAGCAAAACTATGACACAATGCGCTGTAATCTACATCATGGACCGGCCTTAATGAGCCGTGAAAGAAAGTTTGTGTCTCGGTCCCAGTTCACCGTCGGAGCCTGTCACAGTTGCTCTTACAGTGATACTTCGGTCTGTATAAAGCCCTTTGACGTTTAAGTGACGTTAACTATGAGGTTCTACTCGATAATTACTTTGTTTAAGGCGTCAAAAAAATGCGCCACAAGTTGTTCACGTGGTTCGGATGAAGCCCTATTTGTCAGAATGAAATCGTGGGCTGCCAGTGAATGCAATACCTGCCGCCATTACGGATGAACTACTGAGACGATGCTTTCTTGAAAGGGAGGCCCATGTCATGAATAATAATCGGCGATACAACTGAGGAGAACGAAGCGAGCAGCACGAGCAACAGTTGATAGTTTTCCGAGGGTGACGACGTTGGGGCGTCTGCTCTTGTATTCTAGTGTTTGAATACAGCCTTGCCTCTTCTCGTCGCAACGGAGTCTTCTATCTTGTTGTTTTTACATCGCGACAATCTTCATTGAAAACATTTAGAGTTCGGTTCTTGTACAGAAGAACAGAAAGACAAAAGAAATTGTGACTGTGGTAAATATCAAGGTGAACTTGTATAAAGATTAATGACCATATTATGTGAACCTCTGCTCCTGACGTTTAAAATTACTCATTATTTGATTGGACCAGTAACTAGCCTCACAAGCTAATGGTCTAAATACTTTGTAACCACGTTTTGTATTAAGTTCATTGAACAAAAAACACTAATTGAATATACAATATACCTTTCCAAGCATATGTGACTCGTATCCCAAGTCGTTCAAATATTCAGGCATGATCTTTGTGTCGAGAGATAGACCCCCAAGTTGTCGTGGTACTAACGGTTGTTCCTGGAAGCCTGGAAGCAAAAGGATGCCTGGGTCAACATAGCGCAAGAGATTGGCCAGCAAAAAGAAACATGGAGATTACCGAAGCAGCGCTCGTGAAATGCATCATGCGATGCTGAGGCATTAAGTATAGTAATGGGAAATGCATAAATACCTTCACTAATAAGTCGCAACTCGCATGACCGGCTTATCAGGAAGAAAGTCACTGAAAACTGTGGAGCCTTCACTTGGGGTACTTTTCTGGAAGCATTTGTCGAAACATGTGTGCTCTCAATCAGATAGTGTCCTCTGCGTTACACATATCAAAACACAAGGACACTCTTCTCCCATGCAGGCGCTTAAAACTGTATTTACAAGGTGGACGTGATCAGAAAAAAATCAGTCATGTGACATGTGATGTGTTTCGGATCTCACCGCAGCTAGCATCACGTGACAGGGGGAATTCGCGCTACAAGTGACGATTTATTCATTGCTCCCCGAGCATTAGAACCGTGATTCAGAGCCCCATGTTTTCAGGAATCGCTCCACGCGGGCCGAAGCGAGAACGCGGAAACGGTAGTCGAATGTGGACGTAGTATGCAATACACCGCTCGAATTGCAGTTTGTTTCACTTTATTGTCCATCTAAGCTGCATTCATACGACAAACCACAGAACCAATTTAGCTTGGTTGTGTACTATGGCATTCTTAACGTCGTAATTTCACCATCAGGACTTTACTAACACAGAAGAAAATTAAGGTCAACGTTTCATTTTAAGCTTGGAACCATAGCCTCCATGGATTCGTGTTGGCACGCATTTCGAAGAGTACAGATTGAATTTTGGCAATATCAACCCAACAAAACTCCCTGAAACTAGGTATATGTAGACTCTTTGGCCGCCTTATTTATCAGTGTACTCCATTTTTAATGTTCATGAACGACGTAGGTTCTTGTAGACACTATCAAAATCGACGACGCTATGACGTTTCGTGCCGGAGTGTCAAGATGGACCCAGCAGCCGCGTTGTCTTTTCGCGTGTCTTCTGGGGACCAGCATGACGATTTCGGAATTGTGAAAGAAAGCGTTCGACAGATAACAAAAACATCGTCTTTCTATTTAGTGACCTTTTCAAAAAGAAGCGCCTTTGGCTTCATATTTGTGGCATTTTTATTCATTTTTTCGGTGTGCTTTTACATTTGGTTTTCCCGAAGCTGCAATAACCACTGCAAATAAATATCGATTTACCCCTTAATATTTGTAATTTGGTCAATCTAATATCTCACCTCTGAATGCTTGGTCTAGGCTGTATATGAAATATAGGTAAATTTTCTCCAATTTATAGTTTATAGAAATCTCTTAATCTTTTGTTCCTTTCGATACATATATTTTCATTATAGAATCATGAGCTGCACTTTGACATCATAATTTTCTTTTCGAGATAACTTTTACAGTGAAGGGTGCAATGTTCGATATTTTGAATGGCTAATTTATGTCTGCCCTGGTGGTATAGAGGTTATACTGCTTGGATGCTGACCCAAAGGTCGCAGGTTCGATCCCGGTCGTGGTGGTGGCATTCAAATGGGGGCAAAGGGATAGAGGTTCGTGTATTGAGCAATGGCAGTGCACGTAAAAAACTCCTGATGGTAAAATTTTCCGGAGCCCTCCAACACTGTCTCTCATAATTATACCATAGTGGAAACGTAAAACCTCCAATATCATATACTATCTATCTATCTATCTATCTATCTATCTATCTATCTATCTATCTATCTATCTATCTATCTATCTATCTATCTATCTATCTATCTATCTATCTATCTATCTATCTATCTATCTATCTATCTATCTATCTATCTATCTATCTAACCTATCTATTTGTCTGTCTGTCTGTCTGTCTGTCTGTCTGTCTGGCCGCCTTTATGTTAGAGCTTTTGTGGTTTCTTTACGTTGCATGGTATATATCAATATTGTCATTCGCGCTGCATTCTTTGTCTTCTTAAGTTACAGCCCCAACTAATTCCTTGCGCAAACCATGCCAGACTGACTGGGAAGAATTTCTACAGCCTCAGGACCTCCAGAATAAATCACGCGCGGGAAACGCGAACATCACAGTTTACTCTAGAACTCCGCTACCGTCAGCAATAACGCTGCAGTCTTCGACGGTACATGTATAAATGCCGAAACTCTTGTGCTTTCTACAGATAAACGACGACGGACGCTCTGCTCGCCATCTCACTCTACAGCGTGCATTGCTTGTTGACTGACGTGTCGTTTTGAGGGAATAGTTGCAGTTGCCTACAAAGAAAATGTTTAGTTTTGCAAATCAAGGCTACTGCTTTCGTTTAACGATGTGAACCCGTGACAATATCAGCATATGATGAATTGAATATATCGATCAATGGTTCACTCACTGGTTTTCATGAATAACGTGACCACTTCAATGTCTCGTAGGTGAGGTAATCCTTTTCATTAGGCCTATACGTTACATACCCGCATACAGCGGCCCGCGGTACACTAATATGAGCCCGGAGTGAACGATCTACAGTTTATATGAATCCAGACTTTAAAATACTTAATGTTATGACGTGAATGAATACGTGTCACACAAAATATGGCACTGGTTTCGGTGGAGTTGTCGATGGGTTAATAAATATTCAGATGGAGCACATACTGAAAATCATGCATCTTAAGCCGGTACAGAATAAAGACCTTCCGCATCGTTGTGAAGAATTCTGCCCGAGAGCCACGCAAGGTCTTCAAACTGCCTTGGGGAAGGACCTTACACAAGCGCCATGTCAGAAAATCGCCCAATGTTCTTACACTATTGGTTATAGGCCACAATATCAACCTCATGGGCTATACGTATACACAATTATGACTTTAAAATTTATAGCGCCCCGCCGCGGTGGTGTAGTGGCTAAGGTGCTCGGCTGCTGACCCGCAGGTCGCGGGATCAAATCCCGGCTCCGGCGGCTCCATTTCCGATGGGGGCGCAAATGTTATAGGCCCGAGCGCTCAGATTTGGGTGCACGGTAAACAGCTCCCGGTGGTCAAAATTTACGGAGCCCTCCACTACAGCATCTCTCATAATCATATGTTGGTTTTGCGACGTTAAACCCCACATATCAATCAATCAACCAATCAATCAGTCAATCAGTCAATCAATCAACTTTGAAAGCTACACTGTAAGCAAAAACTATCCGAGTTTGGGGTTTTTGCGGCTCATGACCTCTGAAAACTCTCTCGCGTTTAAAATTACTACCTCGTGTAGGAGTAAAAGATGGTACATGACGTAGTTTTACCACCACCTCTCAGGCAAGTAGTAAAAGGATGTCAAAATCCAGTTTTACCACGTAGGAAGTTTTCTATCACGTGATTTTCAACCTGCGTTTCAGAGTTTATTACCACGTGACTGCAAGGTGCAGCTGCTTCGGTGGCTTTGGCCCCATGCCCCCCATTGTGACGCTCTCAGTGAATCATGAAGGTACGCGAAGACTACAGATCTTTTTTTTATCGCCGTGCCTCAAGACTGACCTCGAGTCAACGCACTTTCACTGGAACTGGGGGCAGCATAAGCACAACAAGCGAGAACAGCATTCTGTGGACGAAAAAGAAAAAAATAAGGGGGGGATCTCAAAAGAAGAAAAAAAAGAAAACCGGCTGTGGAAAGTTGTCCAGCATATTTTCGCGAATTGTAGGCTTTTGCTCAGCGGTGGCCTTGGAGACAGACGGTGCAAAAAGCTCGGTATCTGTGTGCCTGGTTGGGCTGATGAATCTCACGTGTTTCCTACATCATCGAGCGATTGTGCGCTTCCGAGCACATCCGAACCTGCACGTCGCGGATATCTCGCTTCCGAGCCGAATCGCGAAGATCTGCCAGTGGTAACAAAATCAATCTGGTGTCATCATCCGTGCTTGCCTACTGGAGAAGCAATAAGCAAAATTCTTCACTCTGTCGTCAGCACCGAGCCGCGGCCGCCAGTGACCATTGGGAGTGTGTCGCCGGGGCAGGTGAAAGAAGCATCGCATATATTTTGTTCCACAGTAGGCGATGTCTGCATGAGTAAAGTGCTGCCCGAATTGCCCACCTCATGCACCAACTGCTCTCAAACATGTATCGCAAAGCCTATACGAGGCAGACGGAACCAGCAAGCGGCTGCCGGTGAGCACGAAGAAAACCCGGACGGTGGTCTTTCGTTGGAAGTATGCATACACCACCCCGTCCCCGTAATATAGTGGTCACGTGTTCATTTTTGTCTGAAATGAAGACGAAATTCGCACAGGATATGTGTTCTGTGATCGCCAGCTGTGTTTCATCGGATAGCCGTGCTCCTCAAAAAATTGCCCGCAGCTTCCCTCGGGGGAACACTGAGGAGGATGCGGAGCATATAATTGGTTAACGGGGTGTTAAAGCGCGACTTACTTGGGTTGATGGCTAAATTGGTTAACGTGGTTGTGAATTGGGGTGTTAAATTGCGACTTACTTGGGTCGATGGCTAAATTGGTTAACGTGGTTGTAGGAGGGGGTGTTAAATGAGTGAACACGTACACACGTATGCGAAAAGGCGGCGCTGGTCGAAGGGACGTCGATCATTGTGTTTGTGGATTCGTTGGAATTCATTTCACCACGACCTTGGACGTCGACGCGCCGTACAAACCAACTGACGAGCGGCAACTGAGCGAGCGAGCGCCGACCTTGAGTATATATTGCCACCTGCTTCTAGTAGTGGGTCGTATGCCAAGGTGAAGGCACACACCACGAAGAAGAAAGAAGTGCGCGTGAACCCCCGCTCTAGGAGACAAGCCCAACCGGCGCGCTTGGTTAGAGCCCTGTTGCTCGGACATCAATAGACCTTGTCGACATCCCCTGGAGCGACGTGACAATTGGTGGAGGTGCTGGGTAGCCCCTCACGGATGTTTAAAACCCCTCCTGGAAGCAGCACCACAAGCCCAGTGCGAGTCCACACTCCCGTTCATCGGACAAGCCGCAGGATCAGGGGATTGCCACCCGAAGCTGACCCCACAGTTCACACCAGTATGATGAGCACGTCCGTTCAAACCACTTTAACAGGAACGGGAAACCCCCCGGTGACTCGGTACACCCTCGAAAGTCCACAGGTTCCGACACCGTTTCATGGCACCGAGCTCGAAGACGTCGAGGACTGGTTGGTCGACTTCGAACGCGTGGCTGCTTTGAACGACTGGAACGACGCGGCGAAACTACGGCGTGTGTACTTCTATTTGGAGGATGGAGCACGTACCTGGTACATGAATCACGAGGAACAGATGACATCGTGGCCCGAATTCCGCCGCCGGCTGTTGGACACTTACAGAAGTGCTGATCGCCACGAACGAGCGGAGCGAGCGATCCAGGCCCGCATCCAGATGCCCAACGAAACTGTCATGACATATGTGGAAGATATGACGCGCCTGTTCCGACGGGCTGATCCAGGTATGACAGAGGAAAAGAAGTTGCGTCACCTGATGCGAGGAGTTAAGGAGCAGCTTTTCGCTGGCCTTGTACGGAGCCCTCCGAGCACGGTCGCCGAGTTTTTGTCTGAAGCCGTCACGATGGAAAAGATGCTTCAGCATCGATCCACCCTGTATGACCGGCAAGTGAGCACGTCCACTGCTCAAGTTCCCACGACTTTTGGGAACAACACCGAGTGTCTGCGCGACCTCATCCGCTCTATAGTACGCGAGGAGCTGCAAAAGGCTGCCACACCACCACTACCTACGGTGAGTTCTATTGCAAGTATCGTCAAGGACGAGCTGCATCATGCCCTGCGTGACCCTGTGAGTCTGGATAACGCCGCACCGGCCCCGGCTGACTACCACCGTGCGACTTATGCGGAAGCCTTGAAGCGCCCAGCTTCCTCTTCCCCGCTGTTTGTTCAGGTACCTCCTACAGTTTCACTTCAGTCGGCGCAGCCTCTACGGTACTACGAGAACACACGCGCGCCCCCACCCCTCGTTTACGCCAACCATGTGCATCTTGCGGAACAACCAGCGCACTACCTTGACGACAGACGTGCTTCGCCTCGGAAATCTGATGTTTGGCGCACTCCTGATCGCCGGCCTTTGTGCTTCCACTGCGGTGAAGCGGACCATTTGTACCGCCAGTGTCCATACCGGCGCCTCGGGCTGCGCGGCTTTTCAGTATATTCAGCGCCTCCTCGGTATGGCCAGCGACCCCGGGACATTGAGGACTACCTGGCTCAACAGCGCATGCCACCGCCTTCTGGACGGCAGCCGCGCTCACCGTCGCCGAGGCGCTTTTCATCTTCGCCACAGCGCCATGCTGGCGCACGGTCCCCCAGTCCCCGCCGGGAAAACTAACGCAAGCGACCCTTGGAGGCGAGGTCGCTGGCAGTCGACGTGCTGAAGACCTCCGATCGACGCTAACAGTAAAGGGTGTGGATTCGACTGAGCGATATGTGCGGCTTTCTCTGGATATACCGGTGCTGATAGACGGCTATGCAGTAGGTGCTTTAGTTGATACCGGGGCTGACTATTCTATACTAAGCGGGAAAATGACCAGACTACTAAAGAAGGTAATCACGCCCTGGCATGGCTCTGTGATTTGAACGGCTGGTGGCCACACCGTCTCTCCGCTTGGAACCTGCACGAGCAGAGTTCGGGTCTGCGGTTATACTTTTGTAGCAAGTTTCCTTGTGCTCCGTGAATGTTCACGCGACGTTATTCTTGGTGTTGACTTCCTGCAGGAGTATGGAGCTGTCATCGACCTTCAAGAGAATCGCATCACCTTCTCAGCCGACCGAGCAATCGACAAGCAGGACGACCAACAACGTGCCGACATTCTTCGTGTTTCTGCTGAAAGTATAACGCTTCCTCCAAGAGCCAGTGTTATTGTCGACGTCACATGCTGTGGATTGCGAAATGGTGAAGCGATTGCAGAAAGTAATTTTGAACACTTGCTGTCTCAAGGTGTTTGTGTGGCTAGGAGTATCATACAGCTACGTGATGGCCGATCTCAACTGCTCGTTACAAATTTCAGCAACGAACACCGACACCTTTTTCGTGGCACTTCGTTAGCGTTTGCAGATGAATTAAGTACCGTTCCCATCTGCTTTTCGTCGGACGCAGTGGAGGCCGCCGATACGTCTCTAAACAATATCGACATTAATTCTAACCTCACACCAGAGAACCAGACAGCACTGCGAAAACTCTTGCTTGAATTCAAGTCATGCTTCGCTGCTTCCTCTAAGGTGCGCCAGACTTCGATCACTAGGCACAGAATCATCACTTACGACGACGCTCGCCCAGTACACCAACAGCCTTACCGTGTGTCAGCGAAGGAACGAGAAGACATTCGTACGCAAGTTCGAGAAATGCTTGACGACGGCATCATCGAGCCTTCCAACAGTGCGTGGTCCTCTCCGGTCGTCCTAGTCAAGAAGAAAGACGGAACGCTACGTTTTTGCGTCGATCACCGGAAGCTGAACAGCGTGACTAAAAAGGACGTGTACCCGCTGCCACGCATCGACGACTCGTTAGACAGATTACGCCGCGCCCACTATTTTTCCTCTTTGGATTTAAAAAGCGGGTACTGGCAGATCGAGGTTGACGAGCGAGATCGCGAGAAAACGGCCTTTGTTACCCCTGATGGCCTGTATGAATTTCGAGTCCTTCCTTTTGGTTTGTGCTCAGCGCCCGCAACCTTCCAGCGAATGATGGATACTGTGCTTACTGGTCTGAAGTGGCAAACTTGTCTCGTATACCTTGATGATGTTGTCGTTTTTTCTGAAACCTTCCAGCAACATCTTCATCGCCTCAGGAGTGTGCTACAGGCTATTCAATCAGCAGATCTTACACTCAAACCGCAGAAGTGTCACTTTGGTTATGAAGAGCTCAAATTCCTTGGCCATGTAGTCAACGCGAAAGGAGTTCGACCCGACCCCGACAAACTTGCCGCTGTAGCCGCGTTTCCGCATCCTACAGACAAAAAGGCTGTTCGACGCTTTCTGGGCTTGTGCGCCTACTATCGACGATTTATTAGAGGGTTTTCGAAGATAGCGGAACCCTTGACTCGCCTTACACGCGACGACACACCGTTTGTATGGGCTACCGAACAACAGGCTGCTTTTGCCGAGCTACGACAGCGGATGCAGTCAGCCCCTGTTCTTGCGCATTTTGACGATGATGCTGACACAGAGGTGCACACTGACGCCAGTAACATCGGCCTCGGCGCAGTGCTCGTCCAGCATCAACACGGCAAAGAACGAGTCATTGCCTATGCCAGCCGCTCACTGTCCCGTACC
The DNA here is from genome assembly GCF_043290135.1 of Rhipicephalus microplus. Classification (NCBI taxonomy): domain Eukaryota; kingdom Metazoa; phylum Arthropoda; class Arachnida; order Ixodida; family Ixodidae; genus Rhipicephalus; species Rhipicephalus microplus. The sequence continues at coordinate 208,776,486 of NC_134702.1, forward strand.
GAGGTGAATTACACGACCACAGAAAAAGAGTGTCTCGCAGTAGTGTGGGCGATCACGAAGTTTCGCCCGTACCTCTATGGTCGTCCATTTAAAGTGGTGACGGACCACCATGCCCTCTGCTGGTTGGTAAACATTCGTGATCCCTCTGGACGACTAGCCCGATGGAGCTTGCGTCTACAGGAATTTGACGTTACCATCGTATATAAGTCTGGACGGAAGCATGAAGACGCTGATACGCTGTCGCGTGCACCCATACCTTTAGTCAATCAAGAAGAAGACGACGATGATGGTTTCCTGGGCGCCCTTAGCTCATCTGACTTGAGCAGACGCCAGCGAGAGGATGAAGAGATTCGACCGCTCATCGACTATCTGGAGGGTCATAGCGCCGTTATACCTCGCCATCTATTTCGTGTCATGACGTCTTTCTGCCTCCGAGGTAATGTCCTGTATAAAAAAAACGCCCGTTCTACGAGCCGCGCTTACCTCCTCGTCGTTCCGAAGGACATGCGGGACGAAGTCCTCTCCGCGTGCCATGATGAACCCACATCTGGTCATCTAGGTTACTCGCGAACGCTCGCCAGAGTAAGTGAGGCGTACTACTGGCCCGGACTTTCAGCAAGCGTGAAGCAGTACGTTAAAAGCTGTCGTGAATGCCAGCGTCGAAAGTCGCCACGAAGCAAGCCGGCTGGATTACTTCAGCCAATTGATCCACCCCACAAGCCATTTGACCAAGTCGGCATGGACATTCTCGGCCCATTTCCTTTATCGTCCGACGGCAACAAATGGGTCATTGTTGCAACTGACTATTTGACCCGCTATGCTGAGACACAGGCGATACCACGAGCCACGGCTTCTGAGGTAGCACAGTTCTTCATGTGCCACATTGTTCTGCGCCACGGTGCTCCATCTACAGTGATAACCGACAGAGGAACAGCGTTCACTGCACAACTTATTGATGAAGTTTTTCGGCTAAGTAACACTAGGCATCGAACGACGACTGCTTACCATCCGCAGAGCAACGGCTTAACCGAGCGACTAAATAAGACAGTCACAAACATGATCTCCATGTACATCGACGTCCAACACAAAACATGGGATCGCATTTTGCCTTATGTGACGTTCGCTTATAACACCGCCGTTCAAGAAACAACCCGATTTACACCGTTTCGCCTTCTCTACGGCCGCGAAGTTCAGACGATGCTGGATGCGATGCTTCCTTATGAAGGCGCTGATCGATTAACAACTGACGCAGAAGAATTTGCAGAGCGTGCCGAGGAAACTCGCCAGCTCGCCCGGCTACACATTGGTCAGCAGCAACAGGTCGATGCACGACGTTACAATAAGCGTCACAATGACGTATCTTACAGTCCGGGAGACCAAGTTTAGGTTTGGACCCCTGTTCGGCGCCGTGGCCTCTCCGAAAAGTTGCTCAGCAGATACTTCGGTCCGTATAAAGTAATACGCCGCGTGAGCGACGTAAACTACGAAGTGGTTCCGGACGCTACGTCGTCACGATGGGCACAACGAAAACAACCGACCTCTGACATAGTTCACGTGGTGCGCATGAAGCCCTATTTTGCGCGTTCCTAAAAGACCACTTTTCCTGTGTTTTTTTTTTATTTGTGCTCCGACGATTGCCTCATCATTGGTGAACTTATCGCGTCGAACATTTGATTATTGGTGCCCTTTTTCATTGTTTAACCTACTTTGTTTTGGTTTTTTTTCAATAACTTTACAGCATCGGGACGATGCTCTTTCTTTTTTTTGTTGAGGAGGAATATTGCCACCTGCTTCTAGTAGTGGGTCGTATGCCAAGGTGAAGGCACACACCACGAAGAAGAAAGAAGTGCGCGTGAACCCCCGCTCTAGGAGACAAGCCCAACCGGCGCGCTTGGTTAGAGCCCTGTTGCTCGGACATCAATAGACCTTGTCGACATCCCCTGGAGCGACGTGACAATATACAGCGCGACGGCGCATGCACTGTCAGCTGTCGAATGTTCGAGAAGGGAGAGAAGCGCAACGGCGCATGCGCGCGCGTCAGCTGCCGATGTTCTCGAAGCGTGACGGCGCATGCGCGCTACATTATACAGCTAGCGAATGTTCGTGAAGAGGAGAAGCGCACGCGGTGTGTAGAGGAGGAAGGATGCACAGATGGTGGAGGAGTGAAGCACGCGCAGTGTGTAGAGGAGGAAGGGATGCACAGATGGTGGAAGAAGGAGGAGGAAGCTTGCGGACGGCGCCGCACTACAAGCCTCGAGTATTAGATGCTCCGCATCTAAAAGGCCTAGTGCGCCGTCGGTAAGAAGCTTGTGTGCAGGCGTGCACCGCTCCTCTACGCCCGTTGTGATGAATACGTGCTGCTACTGTGTTTGTGCACCGTCGTGCAATGAAAATCATTGAGCTATCATGGTTTGTGCGTACTTAGGTATATTTTATGTACTTGTGCATCAGCAGTGCTAACACGCGTGGGGCCATGAGCCCGGTGTGCCAAGTAATTATTGGATACTCAAAAAGGTGAGATTGGGTAGATTTACAATAAAAGGTCGGTGTGACATTTAGTGCCCTGCAGCCCACCTTAAGTTTACGCTTGCACCTTCAACTGTTCTTGTTTATCGATGCAAAAAAGTAGCTGTCCTACTGGTCCTACAGGGCCGGTCAAAAAGTCATGCCTATATATACCGGATTGTCAAAGTGTAGTTGAGCAACGCGTGCAGTCTGTTCGAGTGGTGTTTTATTCTGCATTTGTTGTGTGTGGGTGTCTGTCTGTATGTGAATCTATGTGTCACCAATTCTGCCGTTTAATAAATTCAATCAATTCTGCTGTTTAATAAATTTGTCGACTGTGGGCGATTGCACCGATCAATTTTTATTTTTTTTACCACCGGAAATAACTCTCTGAAATCCCCTCAAAAACCTTGTGAAGGCAGTAAAAATTTACTCTCTCTATACTCGCTCAAAACCTCACTGGGATAAATAACTACTACTCTCCCTACGTTCAAAAACTCAGTTAGCACGAGAGTAAATTTCTACCTCGAGAGTAGGTGGTAAAAAAAACCCAGGAAAGGTAGTGCGCCAGAGGACAAATGGTTTACCCAGTTTTTGAGGTTATTTCAGGTCATTTTCGTTTAGTGTGTATAGTCAAGCGTTGTGTGAGAATGCTCATGACCGTTCTTTATGACATGCACATCATGGCATCATAGTCCGCACTTCGTGCCGGTATAGCGAACGTATCTGCCCTAACGAAAGTCGTGACATTACGTAAGACTATCTCCTGCCCTTTCCGTGTCAGATGGCATGGCATATATACTGAGCCTGCGCACATTCAATTTACACAATAAAGTTGAACAAGCTCGTAAAGCTTGCCTTAAAGTGAAATATCCACCGTAAACTGATATTGGCTGGCTGAATGCAATAAAGCCAACACTCGAAACGCATGGTTTCAGCCGATTTTTAGTTCTTGACATATATTGTGCCATCGAATGCGTCTTCTCAGTTCTGTAAACACAGCGCATGACTGGCAGTACTGTTAACTAATTTAATAGCTTTCTGACTAGCTTTCCGGCCAACCGATCGATGCACTGAAAGAAGGAAGTTCTAACGAATGTTATAATATTAGCGCTTGTGCATTGTACTTTCTTGTGTTTTTAGTGCCCTTCTGTGCGCTGATCTAAATAAATGTGTAGGATTTGACGTCCCAAATTCAATATATGGTTGTCAAAGACGCCGTAGTTGAGGGCTCCAGAAATTTCGACCACTTGGGTTTCTTTATTGTGCGCCTAAATGCTGTTTCATATTACGCAAATGCAGTGAAAAAATTGTTCCGTTCGCTCCAACTGGTTTGTTTGCATTCACCGCTAACGGTTGTTTCGTTTCATATAGACCTTGAACGGTCCGCGATAGTCGCTCTGCGACTGGAGTGGCGGGCAGCGTTTCTTGCCACGCTTCGCACGGGCAGAAGTATAATGTAACGATCTGTACGCTATGTTAGTATTCAGTTTCCATGAACGGCAACAAATAGCAGATAATTGTTTCGTCATTCCGGAACACTTTCCACTCTAACTACCCTTTAATCTGCGCAACAGGGGCCATTCTCAAAACAAACACGTCGACATAATTCCGACAGCTTGGCCGGCTCACTCCTACTACGACGTGCCTCGAACAGAAAATCGCTGCCGTTGCTGCGATCAGAGCGAAAACTTCCAGCATGTTGGAAGCTCGCCACTGACCCCTGAGTAAACTCGCCACTGAGTAAACTCGCCACTGAGTAAACTGCTCTTTTTGTCGCTGCGAGCGAATTCGCAGCCTGAAAAGCGCAACTTTTTGTGTCATGTGAAACGGCCTTGAATCAAAGCACAAGGACCTCGAACGTTTCGGTCCCCAAAGAAAATGAAGCCACCGCAGCCGCGATTCGATCCCGTCACCTTCACGTTAGAAGGCTAGTGCCATAACCAGTAGACCACCTCGGTGGGGCTCCATCGAATGTTCAAGTTGGAGGAAGGCCAACCAATGTGTATGGCGTAGCGGCCAGTGAGCAGCACCCCCCGGGAAGGAGAGCAGGTGGGCTGCACGTAGTGGTTGTTGAGCAGCACTCCCGTGCTGGCCAGAGCGTCGAGGTTTGGCGTTGGGATCTGTGGGGAACCGTGAAAGCTCACGTCGGCCCATCCCTGCGGGTGCGTGGTGAAGGCGAGGAAGGAACAGAGATCTGTGAGATGACTTACACATTACATATACGCACGCACGCACACACACGCACACACAAAATGCAACTTCCAAGTACCACAGAATGCGCCCTGTGACGGTATACTACTGCTTTTACTATGTCACGTTAAGAAAAATAAAGAATGCGCTTTGGATTGTTGAACAAAGAATTGCTGTCGAAATGAAAGGACAAGAAGTTAATGCATGTGAATTATATTCTTCCAGCAGGAGGGCCATGGCTAGCAGTTGGCAAAGGCCGCCGACGCCAACCATACTCGCCAGTTTGGAGGTGGGGTTTTGCAATGTGGAGGGGATTGTAGTACAATGGGGCATAAAAAAAGGACATGTTGTGCGTTTGCTCACGTACTTGGGCAATCGGAACACAAGGTGTGTTGAAGCGGTATCCATAATTCAATAGTCTTTTTCTCTTCCTTATTATAACGGACTTGCTTTATGAGTAAGAAGAGTTTAGTTGAATGGCTCTGCATTTATGGCAGTGACGAGGGAAAATTGTGGTGGCAATGGGGTCTGCAATGATCGCTAGACGTTTTCGCACTACTGTTACAGAGCTTTCTTGTCGAGGTGTGCCTCGTCCACTACGGGACGTTATCATCCGGAGGCCGAAAGCGCGTGGCTAATAATCTCGTGGGGAGGTCTATGAGCACACTAATTAATAGGAATTCCTTCGTAACCTGACACCTACACCACAGAGAGAGCAGAGAAAGGAAAGAGCGTCGGGAAGATCAGTATGAATATCCTAGGAGAATAAGTTGTCACGAAGCACAGAGTGCCACTTTGAAATCTGAATAAATACAAAACTAAGGAGATGCAGGAAGATGGCATAATTTCGGTGTCGCATGAACGATCACGGATAATATAAAGAGAAGGGTTTGTTCTTGGCAGAACGGCCGAAATGTTTTTTCAAGCTGTTTTATTCAATCAATCAATAAAGAAATTGTAATTGTGACCTCCTCGTCTTACTTGCGTATTCCACCCCAACTCCCGCTAGGTATCTGCCCGCACAGACACTTTAAAGTGCAATATTGTCTTTCTTTTGAACCTAAAATCATATTATATTTCGATTTGTTACTCTAGCGAGTCACGGTGAAAACTTTTTTTGAAACAATGCCTGCCAGTGCTGTGTTGTTTGTATCAACAAAAGCACAGAGCCGGACGGGGCTTACGAGATCAATCTACTCCTAAAACAGCAGCGTTTTTCAGCATGTGGCAACAAAAACATAAGTTACGCAAGGTCATTTCCAACATTTTATACGGGAAATAGCGCATTACTTCTAGTTTTTTATTACTTTTGCGCATCAACGATACTATAGTGCACTTTAAAGTGAGAAGGACATCGGTAAATTTCCTATGGTTAGCCGGGCTTGAAACATAAAGAAGTAGAAAAGAAGCTCGAAATCGTGAGTGAAAGTGTGCAAGTTACTTGAAAAAGGGTTTAGTGAGGCATAATAACTAAGAATATTGACATAACATTGATTGCTGAAATGCAGGTTTGTGGCTAATGAGCGATCACGATGTTGGTGGATTTAATAGTGAAATCCTGTATAATGTGAGAAAGTAAATAAAAACTACTCTGCGGCATGTTGTACTCTTCGTAACACTAGAAGGTGAACGCCCGTTTCATATTTGGCAATGTATCAAGTTATGCAAGTGGTGATCAGACTGCTTGAAAGACATAGCGAAGCCTTGTGTCAATCTCACGAATTTAGTTATCTTGACGTTCCCAGTCAATCGCATCTCCTGTAGCATTTTGCACCTCAAATGATGTTGAACTACGTGTCCAGGAAGCACCGTGTGCCGGAAGCGACGTAAGTCACGATTGATGGTTTCAGCGGCAATTTCGGAGCTATGATGACAGCACATCACGACATATATATATATATATATATATATATATATATATATATATATATATATATATATATATATATATATATATATAGTTCAAAAAAATCAAGCACGTAGGAAAAATTGTTTTGTAAAGGACTGACGTTTCGGCCGCGGGACCGGCCTTCGTCGGAGTGATGTGAACATGCGACGGTAACGCAATATAAAAAGGCCAGTAACGTATCATAGCGCTGTTAATGGCTGACAAGTGGTTGTTAAAAGCACGTGGGAAACAGTGCGCGTGATAAGACAAAAAAAAGAGATTACAAGCGTGCGAAGACGAAACGAATAAAAATCATTAACAATGAGTAAAAAATTATGAAGCCACATAACGTGTGTATCACTGGCACAAACATCAATACACGTCATAGGCACAACTGCGAGCAAGTTATCGATAAACATAAACGCGGGTATAACATCTTGTCATGATCCGACAACAAAGCTGAAACAGGGAACTAATCTATCTGCGTGAAAGCATAGCGGCAATAATAGCGGTGGTAGTCAGGGGTGTTTAGGAAGCTAAATGGGTAAAAATGAAAGTTTGCCAGCGCTTTCATTCATACCACAAGTGACGGCTTTAAACTTATAGATTAAATACGATTCTCGAAGCTCTCTTTCGTGGTGGGAACGGAAACCCGATTGAAGGATTGTAGCTGTAATACTATCAAATGAGTGGCCCGGAATGTGCACGTGTTTTGATAGCGGAAGGTTAGGAATGGTGGCAGCATGACACTTGGTTGTTAAAGCGATATCTGAAGGGCGTATATCTGAACTTTTACTTCCGGGTCCTATGTTAGCACTTCATTGTTTATATATATATATATATATATATATATATATATATATATATATATATATATATATATATATATACATATATATTTCCACTTGTCTTGACACAATAATAATGGAATCAAACAGACAATAATGGCAAGGAATGCATAAGGGAAGTTATTAGACCCAATTGTAATGTAATTGAAGAAAAAAAAGTGGGTGAAAAGATACCTTGCCGTGAGCAGGAACCGAACCTGCGTCTTTCGAATAACGCATTCTATGCTCTACCACTGAGCTCCCACGACGGCTATCCCCCTAGTCGCTTTATTGGTTTATATGTGAATTTAAACGTGAAAGTAGGCAGCCTTCATGTGCGCGCGTCTCCGTGCTTTAGGGTGGTGACAACTTCGATCATGGTTGCTTACAACTGGCTAAAACGGCCGCCATACTTGGCGCGCCGCCATGTTGGTTATGAGTGGTCGCTCATTTACATTGAAGGCAGCGTGGGTTTCAACAAGAAGGGGGTAGTTTATAGATAGCGAGTTCTGAAGGCTGAAGGTATGTATTCTGCAGTTAGCCACGGTTTCGTAGAAGAAAAAAAAACACGTTTGTGACTCGGGTTTGTATTATTATCATCAGCCTGTCTACGTCCACTGCAGGACAAAGGCCTCTCCCATGTTCCGCCAGTTAACCCGGTCCTGTGCTTGCTGTTGCCAATTTATACCCGCAAACTTCTTAATCTCATCTGCCCACCTAACCTTCTGTCTCCCCCTACCCCGCTTCCCTTCTCTGGGAATCCAGTTGGTGACCCTTAATGACCAGCGGTTATCCTGTCTACGTGCTACATGCCCGGCCCATGTCCATTTCCTCTTCTTTATTGCAGCTATGATATCCTTAACTGCCGTTTGTCCCCTAATCCACTCTGCTCTCTTTTTGTCTCTTAAGGTTACACCTACCATTTTTCTTTCCATTGCTCGTTGCGTCGTCCTCAATTTAAGTTGAACCCTCTTTGTGAGTCTCCAGGTTTCTGCTCCGTAGCTAAGTACCGGCAAGATACAGCTGTTATATACCTTCCTCTTGAGGGACAGTGGCAATCTACTTGTCATAATTTGAGAGTGCCTGCCGAATGTGCTCCACCCCATTCTTTTTCTTCTAGTTACTGCAATCTCGTGGTTAGGCTCTGCGGTTATTACCTGCCCTAAGTAGACGTAGTCTTTTACAACTTCAAGTGCACTATTACCTATCGCAAAGTGATGCTCCTTTCCGAGGTTGTTGTACATTACTTTCGTTTTCTGCAGATTAATTTTAAGACCCACCTTTCTGCTCTCCTTGTCTAACTCCGTAATCATGAGTTGCAATTCGTCCCCTGAGTTACTCAGCAATGCAATGTCATCGGCGAAGCGCAGGTTACTGAGGTACTCTTCATTAACTCTTATCCCTAACTGTTCCCATTCTAGGCTTCTGAAAACGTCCTGTAAGCACGCAGTGAATAGCATTGGGGAGATTGTGTCTCCCTGCCTTACACCATTCTTTATTGGTAGTCTGTTGCTTTCTTTATGAAGCACTATGGTAGCAGTTGATCCCCTGTAGATTTCTTCCAGAATGTTTATATATATTTCATCTACGCCCTGATTCCGTAGTGTCTGCATGACGGCTGATATTTCTACTGAATCAAACGCCTTCTCGTAATCTATGAAGGCTATGTATAGTGGTTGGTTATACTCTGAGCATTTCTCTTTTACCTGATTGATAGTATGAATGTGGTCAATTGTTGAGTAGCCTGTTCTAAATCCTGCTTGTTCCTTTGGTTGATTGAATTCTTATGTTTTCTTTACTCTGCTAGCAATTACCTTTGTAAATAGCTTGTATACTACAGAGAGCAAGCTGATCGGCCTGTAATTCTTCAAGTCCTTGTCATCTCCTTTCTTATGTATTAAGATGATGTTAGCGTTCTTCCAAGACTCTGGTACTTTTCCCGTCAGGAGACACCTCGTAAATAGAGTGACTAGTTTTTCTAACACAATCTGTCCTCCATCTTTCAGCAGATCTGATGTTACCCGATCCTCACCAGCAGCTTTGCCTCTGTGCATGCTCTCCAAAGCTTTTCTGACTTCTTCTATTATTACCGGTGGGGTGTCGTCTCGGTTACTGCTAGTTCTTATAGTATTAAGGTCGTGGTTGTCTCGGCTACCGTACAGATCTCTGTAAAACTCCTCCGCTATTTTAACTATCCTATCCATATTGGTAGTTATTTTGCCTTCTTTGTCCCTTAGTGCATACATCCGCCTTTTGCCTATCCCAAGTTTCCTATTCACTGCTTTGACGCTTCCTCCATTTTTCAGAGCGTGCTCAATGCTCTCCATGTTATACCTTCTTACATCGCATACTTTACGTCTATTAATCAACTTCGAAAGCTCTGCCAGTTCTATTTTGTCTGTTGTACTTGACACTTTCATGATTTGACGCTTCTTAATTAGGTTCTTCGTTTCCTGGGAAAGCTTGCCGGTGTCCTGTCTAGCTACCCTGCCTCCAACTTCCACTGCACACTCCGTGATGATACTCGTCAGATTATCATTCATTGTATCTACGCTAAGGTTGGTTTCCTCGCTAAGAGCAGAGTACCTGTTCTGCAGTGACACTCTGAATTCCTGTACTTTCCCTCTCAGTGCTAGCTCATTGATTGGCTTCTTGCGTATCAGTTTCTGTCGTTCCTTCTTCAAGTCTAGGCGGATTCGAGCCCGTACCATTCTATGGTCACTGCATCTTACCTTGCCAACCACTCCTACATCCTGCACGACTCCTGGGTGTTAAGTCATTATAAAGTCTATTTCGTTCTCATTTACGCCATTAGGGCTCCTCCATGTCCACTTGCGGTTTTCTCGTTTTCGGTAGAAGGTATTCAAAATACGCAGATTATTGCGTTCTGCGAGTTCTACTAGTAGCTCTCCTCTGACGTTTCTAGTGCTGATGCCATAATCTCCTACTGCCTGGTCTCCAGCCTGCTTCTTCCCTACCTTTGCATTAAAGTCGCCCATTACTATAGTATACTGTGTTTTCACCTTACTCATTGCCGATTCCACGTCTTCATAGAAGCTTTCAACTGAAGCGTCATCATGGCTGGATGTAGGTGCGTAAGCCTTTACTACCTTCATTTTGTATCTTTTATTCAGTTTAATTACAATGCCTACCACCCTTTCATTAATGCTATAGTAATCCTCTATGTTGCCAGCTATGTTTCTGTGAATTAGGAACCCTACTCCCAGTTCTCTTCTGTCTGCCAAGCCCCGATAGCAAATGACATGCCCATTTTGTAGCACAGTATAGGCCTCATCTGTCCTCCTAACCTCACTCAGCCCTATTATATCCCATTATGCCTTCTAGCTCCTCGAATAATACAGCTAGACTTCCCTCACTAGATAACGTTCTAACGTTAAACGTTGCTAAGTTCAAGTTCCAATGGTGGCCTGTCCGTATCCAGAGATTCCTAGCACCCTCTGCTGCTTTGCAGATCTGACCGCCGCGGTGGTCAGTTGCTCCGCAGCTGGTGGGGACTGAGGGCCGTGAGTTAATTGGCGAATGCCTACGGGAGGGGGTGGCCAGATACTGCACCAGGGTGGCCAATCCTTCTCTGGTGAGATCATCGATGCGTACCGGCTTTAAGCCGGTACGATCAGACAGTAGTGGGAATGCTCCATACATGTCTTCCTTATTGTTGTTCAGCAGCGTTGGCGGCCACCCACCACGGAGCCCAACAAGGGGACGCTACAAGGTTACAAATGCTGAAACCTGCAGACGCCAGCCGTACAACGCCACTATAACCCAATGCGCCTAGACCAAGGTAGGCTATTTGCACAGGGTTAACCCTAGCCGCCAGGAAGTTTGGAAGTAAACGGAAGAGAGTAGAAGACAGGACAGATAAATAGTAAGAGATAAAGACGAAGATGTAGGGAGAGAGAGATAGGAAAAGGCGACTGCCGATTCCCCTGGGTGGGTCAGCTCAGGGGTGCCGTCTACGTGAAGCCGGGGCAAAAGGGGTGTGTTGCCTCTGCCGGGGGGCCTTAACGGTCCGATCACCCAGCGTCGGCTCAACCCCCAGAATCCCCTTTTCCTCGGACACGGCAAAGCCACGCACGGCTAGGCGTGGGAGGGAGTCGAAACTCCCCCGTTAGCTCGGGTTCGTGGTGTCGCTACACACCAAACGCCTACTTGCGCAGGCACCCCTGCGGTTTGTATAAAGTACTGTTAAAACAGTTCGTTTATCCCACCTGGTAGACCTGCCGCATTGGCGGAGTGAGGATATTTAGGGAGCCTATATTTGCGTGGGGGAGAACCTCGATGTCACTGTGAACGGACTTCAGTCCCCACGTGGTAATCCTGGAGCAAATGCAACTTAGCATTGCAGACACCTGCAGTACTAGGCTCGAAACCGTGATGTTCATATATGATGGTACCCATAACGACAGGGAAGGTAGATAAAACAACTGGGTAGCTCACGATGTTCTCTGTAAACCGCATAACTCGGCTAGCCTGTTTCTCATACCCGAATTATTGCTTCTGTCCGTAATATAATTTTCTGCAGCAAGTCCAGTTCCTGTAAACGAATTTGTACAATGAACTGCTTAAAACTTTAAAAGCTGTAAGCAATAATCATAATAATCTAACCCTCCACCTCCCCCCCTCCCCCAAGCCTGTATTTTAGGCTAGAAGAAAAGCAAAGGGAAGCAACAAGAGACAAACGAAGTTTTTCCAGGTCAGATTTTATTGCAAACAGCAACCAAACAGCATCTGGCCTTAATTTCGTCAAACTGTCCTGCCTTCTTTGCTGGAAGCTTGTGTCCATGCAGTGGGCCTACAATAAAGAAATAAGGCGAGAAGTCATACACTGCGCCGACCATATACGGAGTCCACACACACTTTCTCTACAAGCACTAAATAAAAAGCGAGTTGACGACATCAAATCATCATTGTGGTTGGTTATGAAACAAAAGGACGACAAAATTAACGATTCAGCACCAATCTTCCATACGGAAAATTTGAGTTATCGCCGAACAGCCGACTTTCTTAGTGCACATATACTCCGCCGTGCAGGACCGACAGATAAACAAAAGGGCGGACTGACATGAACAATAAATTTGAAGCATTCTATATTATTAAAGCGAAATCCTTTTTGCTATTGTTGAGCGATTTTCAGTGTGATTCCGCATGCCATTGAAGGGAAGAAAGAATACCCTATGCCAAGTCGCACAAAATTTAGTTCTGCTATAACTGTGCAAGACTACAAGAGTCTACAGGGAACGTGTTCACCGGCTCGTCTATCTACCTCTCCGAATGCCCTTCATCAGCGACCAAAGTGAAAGTGCAGAGACGCGAAAATCTGTCAGCAAAGAAAGATACGAACGCGAGCGTCTGTTGGTGGTTTACGGGCGTGGCGTTTCCCGCGACGAATGCGGTGACGGCTTCGGAAACCGTTGAAACGCTGATAGCGAATGCATGCAGGACAACACGTTCGACTAGTCATATCATTCGATTGGTGAACCACGCTCCGACTACGAGGATAAACAAACATACTCAAATTTATCAGCTTTCGCTTGCATAACCCGGCGTAGCTGAACGAAGCTCGATTCATTTTTCGCTGTGCAAATTGTTGGGTTTTCTTTGCTCAAACTACCTTTCATCACATGAAAAATATTGCCCTCAGCTTCCCTCGGGGGAACACTGAGGAGGATGCGGAGCATATAATTGGTTAACGGGGTGTTAAAGTGCGGCTTACTTGGGTCGATGGCTAAATTGGTTAACGTGGTTGTGAAATGGGGTGTTAAATTGCGACTTACTTGGGTCGATGGCTAAATTGGTTAACGTGGTTGTAGGAGGGGGTGTTAAATGAGTGAACACGTACACACGTATGCGAAAGGGCGGCGCTGGTCGAAGGGACGTCGATCATTGTGTTTGTGGATTCGTTGGAATTCATTTCACCGCGACCTTGGACGTCGACGCGCCGTACAAACCAACCGACGAGCGGCAACTGAGCGAGCGAGCGCCGACCTTGAGTATATATACAGCGCGACGGCGCATGCACTGTCAGCTGTTGAATGTTCTCGAAGCGCGACGGCGCATGCGCGTCCACTGGAGAATCAGGAGAATTGTAGAATGTTCTCGAAGGGGAGAAGGGCGCGCGGCACAGATGGTGGGTGACGGTGCATGCGCGCGTCAGCTGTCGAATGTTCGAGAAGGGCGAGAAGCGCAACGGCGCATGCGCGCGCGTCAGCTGCCGATGTTCTCGAAGCGTGACGGCGCATGCGCGCGCGTCAGCTGCCGATGTTCTCGAAGCGTGACGGCGCATGCGCGCTATATTATACAGCTAGCGAATGTTCGTGAAGAGGAGAAGCGCACGCGGTGTGTAGAGGAGGAAGGGTGCACAGATGGTGGAGGAGTGAAGCGCGCGCGGTGTGTAGAGGAGGAAGGGATGCACAGATGGTGGAAGAAGGAGGAGGAAGCTTGCGGATGGCGCCGCACTACAAGCCTCGAGTATTAGATGCTCCGCATCTAAAAGTCAATAATGTCCCAAATTATGCAGCGGTACACTCAATCCACTCGCAATACAATGGGTACTCACCTCAAAAACGCGGGGAGAAGTAGTAGGCTCCAAGCAATCTCGTTTCACTTGTATTATCCAGCGTTTCCGTCTCCTAGAGCAAGTCGGGTGGTGCGACAGTCTCCAGTTGGCTTTACATCAAGGCACGCACTACCCTGACATTTACACTTCAAAGTTATTGTAAATGCGCTTAGCGCGAGGATGGTGTCGTAGCGGAAGCTACGTCTACGGTGTAGTCAAACGCAGCTCATACTGCAACTTGCACACCCGCGCAAACATTCAGCTGGTGCAATGCATCAGAGCAGGAACGCCTGGCCGCAAGAACCAACATGGCGCTTGCCGCCATGGAAAACGGCGCTAGCAACATTGTGTTTTAGCGGGCGGTGGCAAGTGGTGGGTCAAAGGCTGACACCACCCTAAAACACGGAGACGCGCGCACATGAAGGCTCCCTACGTGGGAGTGTCAGTCAGCACCACCTGCAGCCATGGCGGCGAGTGTGGCACACCCTTTAGGAGCCTGTTTGGCGTCACGTAGCACGTGAACTTATTACAAGCTGGAAGCTGACCAATGGTTTCTCGTATACAACCTAAAGGCACCAAATCTGCCAGTACGAGACCCTAAATAATGAATAAGGGAAAGATGTGTATACTTAAGGGCTCGTTTGTTCTTGTTTTGACAGAATAATAATGAGAGCTAACGGACGATAATGCCAAGGAATGTATAGAAGAAGTTATTAGACCCTGTTTGTAATGTGAATGTCAAGAAAGAAAAGTTGGTGATAAGATAACTTGCCGTGAGCAGGAACTGAACCTGCGACCTTCAAACAACGCGTTCGGTGCTCTTCACTGAGCTACCATGGCGGCTACACCCCCAGCCACATTATTGGGTTTATATGTGAATTCTAACGTTTCCGGTGGGGTACCGGCCTTCGTCGTTGGTATTCCCTGACGAAGGCCGGAACCTGGCTGAAACGTTGGAATAAAAAGATTTCGCGCGTTCATTCATCACTTGGAACTTTGGAAAACACTGGAACCACTGAAACTTTCTCTCTCTTTCTCTCTCTCTCTCTCTCTATATATATATATATATATATATATACATATATATATAGTGCGGCGATGGCGTAGTGGTTAGAGCATCCGCCTCGCATGCAAAAGTTCCGTAGTTTGAATGACGAGGTGCCGCGCAGTTCCCAACCGCATAACAAAATGAATCCTCGTGGGGATGGAACTGCCTTAAAATGCCTGGGGTGCGGCCTCACCGGTAACCACTGCCGGTAACGCACCCCATCACCAGAGAAGGATCGGCCACTCCGGTGCAGTATCTGGCCATTACCTTCGACATACATACGTCAATTGACTCACGGCCCTTGGTCCCCAGCAGCTGCGAAGCAACTGATTATGGTGGCGGTCAGATCTGACACGCAGAAGAGGGTGCTAAGAATCTCTGGAACTGGACAGGCCGCCATTGGAACCTGAAATTGGCAACGTTTAACGCTATAACCTTATTTAGTCAGGGAAGTCTAGCTGTACTATTCGAGGAGCTAGAGGGTGTCAAATGGAATATAATAGGGCTCAGTGAGCTTAGTAGGATAGATGAGGCATATACGGTGCTACAGAATGGGCATGTTTTTTGCTATCAGAGCTTGGCTGACAGAAGAGAACTGGTAGTGGGGTTCCTAATTCATAGAAACATAGCTCGCAACATACAGGAATGCTATAGCATTAATGAAAGGGTGCTAGTTATCGTAATTAATCTGAATAAGAGATACGAGATGAAGGTGGTTCAGGATTACGTGCCTACATCCAGCCATGATGACGCTTCAGTTGAAAGCTTCTATGAAGACATGGAATCAACAATGAGTAAGGTAAAAACACAGTATACAATACTGATGGGAGATTTTAATGCAAAGGTAGGGTAGAAGAAGGCTAGAGACCAGGCAGTAGGAGATTATGGCATCGGCACTAGAAACGCCAGAGGAGAGCTGCTAGTAGAATTCGCAGAACGCAATAATTTACGGATTTTGAATGTCTTTTACCGAAAACGAGGAAACCGTAAGTGGACATGGTAGAGCCCTAATGGCGAAAATAAAAACGAAATAGACTTTATAATGAGTGCACACCCAGTCATTGTGCAGAGTGTGGAAGTGGTTGGCAAGGCACGATGCAAGGACCATAGAATGATACGGTCTCGTATTCGCCTAGACTTGAAGAAGGAAAGACAGACACTGATACGCAAGGAGTCAATCAATGAGCTAGCACTAAGAAAGAAAGTACAAGAATTCAGAGTCTCACTTCAGAACAGGTACTGTGCTCTTAGTGAGGAAATCAACCTGAGCGTAGATACAATGAATGATAATCTGACGAGTATCATTACGGAGTGTGCAGTGGTAGTTGGAGGCAGCGTAGCTAGAAAGGGCACTGGCAAGCTTTCTGAGGAAACGATGAATCTCATTAAGAAGCATCAAATCACGAGAGTCTCAAGTACAACAGACAAAATAGAACTGGCAGAGCTTTCGAAGTTAATTGATAGGCGTAAGGTATTCGATGTAAGAAGGTGTAACATGGAGAAAATTTAGCACGCTATGAAAAATGGAGGAAAGCGTCAAAGCAGTGAAGAGGACACTTGGAATAGGCAAAAATCGGATGTATGCACTATGGAACAGAGAAAGCAAAATAACTACCAATATGGATAGTATAGTTAAAGTAGTGGAGGAGTTTTACAGAGATCTGTACAGTATCCGGGACAACCATGACCTTAATACCATAGGAACTAGCAGTAACCCAAATGACACCCCACCAGTAATTACAGAAGATGACAGAAGAAGTCAGAAAAGCTTTGAAGAGCATGCAAAGGGGCAAAGCAGCTGGCGAGGAACAGGTAACATCACATCTGATGAAAGATGGAGGACAGTTGTGCTAGAAAAACTAGCCACCCTGTTTACAAGGTGTCTTCTGACGGGAAGAATACCAGAATCTTGAAAGAATGCTAACATCATATTAATACGCAAGGAAGGAGATGACAAGGACTTCAAGAAGTACAGGCCGATCAGCTTGCTCTCTGTAGTATACAAGCTATTTAAAAGGTAATTGCTAACAGAGTAAAAAAACATTAGAATTCAATCAACCAAACAAACAAGCAGAATTTCGAACAGGCTACTCGACAATCGACCACATTCATACTTTCAATCAGGTAATAGAAAAATGCTCAGAATATAGCCAACCACCATACATAGCCTTCATAGATTACGGGAAGGCGTTTATTCGGTAGAAATATCAGATGTGATCAGGGCGAATCAAACGAATCAGGGCGTCGATGAAGCATATATAAACAACCTGAAAGAAATATACAGGGGATCAACTGCAACCATAGTGCTTCATAAAAAAAGCAACAGAATACCAATCAAGAACGGTGTAAGGCAGGGGGACACAATCTCCCTAATGCTATTTATCGCGTGCATACAGGAGGTTTTCAGACGCCTAGAATGGGAACAGTTAGGTATAAGAGTTAATGAAGAGTACCTTAGTAACCTGCGCTACACTGATGTCATGGCGTTGCTGAGTAACTCAGAGGACGAATTGCAACTCATGATTACGGAGTTAGACAAGGAGAGCAGAAAGGTGGGTCTTAAAATTAATCTGCAGAAAACGAAAGTAATGTACAACAACCTCGGAAAAGAGCAGCGCTTCGAGATAGGCAATAGTGCACTTCAAGTTGTAAAAGGTAATAACCGTGGAGCCGAACCACAAGATTGAAGTAACTAGAAGAATAAGAATGGGGTGGAGCACCTTTGGCAAGCACTCTCAAATTATGACAGGTAGATTGCCACTATCCCTCAAGAGGAAGGTATATAACAGCTGTATCTTGCCGGTACTTAGCTATGGAGCAGAAACCTGGAGACTGAGAAAGAGGGTTCAGCCTAAATTGAGGACGACGCAGCGTGCAATGGAAAGAAAAGTCGTAGGTGTAACCTTAAAAGACAAGAAGAGAGCAAACGGAGGTTAGGGGTATCATTGTTGAAATCAAGAAGAGGAATAGGACATGGGCCGGGCATGTACGCGTAGGCAAGATAACCGCCGGTCATAGAGGGTAACTGACTGGATTCCCAGAGAAGGCAAGCGGGTCAGGGGGAGACAGAAGGTGAGGTGGGCATACGAGATTCAGAATTTTTTCGGGTATATATTGGCAGCAGCAGCACAGGACCGAGTTAACTGGCGGAACATGGGAGAGACGTAGTCAGGCTGAAATATATATATATATATATATATATATATATATATATATATATATATATATATATATATATATATATATATATATATATTGTACGAAAGTTGCGAGGCTGCTCGGCCCAGAATCCTGCAGGGAAGACACGTGGAGCCTGATCAGGAACCCTTTTTGTTGACCACAACCGAGGCCACAACAGCCCGCTGCCAACGGCTGCCGCTCCGCGCACACCCGATCGTCATCTTTCTCCTACCTTCGGCGCACTAGTAGCCGCCGTTTCCATACTGCTCCCTCCCCTCAAAAAAAGTGGAGAGGAGGTGCCGCATAGATGGAGAAATTTTCACTGGCCATGCGGACCACACGTGGTGCACCCAACCATATGCCAAGGCAGTCAAGCGACACCTCGTGATACCTAATAGGCCGCCAAAACGTCGTAGTTGCTGACTCGCGCAGGGGTACCATCTCCGCCACCTCCCGAAGTGGAAGGGGCTCCGTTCACAGCCAGGTTAGTGACTACGGTCGTCGGAGGCAACATGACGAGAACCGGATCCTCCTGATGCAGATCCGGTCCCACCGAGCTAGCAGGCCTAAAGTAGTCAAAATAGACCTCCTGGTGCTGACCTTGGTGCACGGTGCCGTGGTCGTAGAAATCATCTCACTCACTTTATGTTTTGCCGTTGTAGCCGCCCGAACCTCTGACGTCTAGGTGGTGGCCACTCCTCCACGTAGTAGTCATTGAACGTTGGCGTGCTCGGCAGCCGTGGAAGCGTGATGTCCCCACAGAAGCTCTGCCTGCTATGTCTCTAGCTCTCACATCTCGAGTATCGCTGATGTTGATGCCTCATTGCTTTTCGTCACCTTTCTCGACCTAGTTTCGGACCTCGAGGACAGCCACCTTGCGCTCCAGGTTAAACACACCTGTGTAATTACTCGCGTTGGCCGCAGGTTCCATCGTGAACGTGTCGCCTCTTTTTGTCACTCTTTCCAAGAACCCCTGGAAGTCTTCTTTTTCTGCGTGCAGTTTGCCCACAATGGCGCTAAAGCTCCTCATTTACTGCATCAGTTCAGACCGCTCGTACAAAATGTCCTCCACGAATATGTCTGACTGGTCTGCTGAAGACTCCTTGTTTTTTGAACAGAAGTGGCAGCATGATATCTTGGCTCAATTGCTTCCTGAGCGATTCATTGCTCAACTTTTCCTTCAGGAAGCTTCCCATCTAAACTATAGAGCGACAGAGCTATCAAAATGCTTTTCTGCCATATGCAGGCTGGTTATTGCAGCAATCACTTCCTCCTCCCTTGGTAAGTCTTTTTTGTGCCGTTGACGCAAGTAACGCAGCTCTGCTCCACCTTCGCTGTTTCGTCATACAGCCGCTTGACACCTGTGGCACACTATACCCTTGCGGTGTCCACGATCTCTGTTCAGTGAGCCTCTGGTTTTCCTTTCATTTCCTTGATGGCGAACGTCTTCTCGGCCATGTACTGCTCCAGCTGCACTGTTTCCATGGCCAGTTCCACGACACTCGCGTGCTCTTCCTTGATTTTCTCAATCTGCGCTGTGTGTGCCTTCTTCATGGTCTACAGCGCGAGCCCAAATTGTGTCTTCTGCGAGTTAGCCACCAAGTTGTGCTCGCTCTCGAGGCTTTCGCGCAGCTTCTGCTGCTCTTCCTCCTAGCTGGCCTTGACATTTTGCAGCTTTGGTTGCAGGCTCTTTCTCAGCACCTCAGTTTTGGCTCTGTCCTTCGAATTCAGTGTCTCCATCTCTGCAGCGTGCTGACCCCCAGCCTCCCCTCTTTGTTCTCCAACTCCTAGTCATACTCTATCTTCTGGAAGCACAGCGTATCAGCGTACTGGTCCACTTCGTGCTTCAGCCACCGAAGCACCTCTTCGTCTTTCATCTCGACTTCTTCCCGGTACCGTTTCTGGATCGCAAGCAATTGTACACGTCTCTTGTGCTCAGCCTCGGTCCCCCGAAGCTTCTGCCCGAGACTCTGCAGCGTGGACTCGTATTCGGCGTGGATGGCCTCCCCTATGCATTCCAGCCTTGCCTTCTCTTTAGAGAGCAGCTTGTCGAACTCAGCTTGCGTGGATTCAGCCTCGAGTCACAGCGCCACATTCTCTTCTGCAAGTTGTCGAACTGTGGTACACGGGTTGAGTGCCGAGTCTGAGTTCAGCTCCCGATGCTCTCTGCAATCTCACTCCTTCCCTTCTTTAGAGAGTCGAATGCGCTTGGAGTGATTCAGTACTTTTCTGCTCCTCCACGAGTGCCGAGAAGAGTGTTGAGACCTCCTCGGCATGGCTGTCAATGAGCGCCACCATTTCGGCTGAAGCATTTGTATGCTGTTCAATGGCATCTTCTCCCTCTCAAAGTTATGAGCGTAGGCCGCCTCGGTACCAGACTCCGATTCATCTGTGGCTAATGTTGTGTCCCTGCATTCCATTACTCTCGGTTTCTTCCGTTTATTTCTCGTTTTTCTTTTCTTCACGCATGCTGCTTCGTCATCCCGGGACTTTGTAACCGCATTTATGATCGCTGCCCTCGTTCGCTCCGCAGGGCTGTCTCGCGTCGCGTCAACGTCCCACTTCGCGTCAGCGTCCGCTCCAACGTCAGCGACATCCCACGAACTCTGTCGACGCCAACGGGCCTCTGCCTTGCCTCCATGGAGCTCACCTCCCTACTCCGCGACGATGAGTACGTTTGGTGTAGACGGCTCAGCAATTTGCTGAGCAAAACGAGCAAGCTCCTCGAGGGTAGGAAAAGAGCGGTCCAACAGGTGCAGCTTGAAACGGGGTGGCATCGCCAAATAACATGCGAGACTCAACGGCCTCAGGTGCAGTGGCGTCTGCCCGACGGAAGGGTATCTGCATGGCCTGAACATAATCTCGCAGACCCTCCTGTGAATGTTGCGTTCGGGTGTCGAGCTCACGCCTGATATGGTATTCGTAAGCGACCGGTAGGAACTCTTCACGGAAGGCTGCGACGAACTGGTTCCAGGACTGAAAGGGTAGTTGAAGCCACCGCCATTGACCGCTAACGGTAGAGTACACGAAAAGATTATCAATAAAGTCGAGTACCGATTCCCTCGCATCATGACAGGAAAAAGTGGGCACGGTGAGTGTCGTTGTTAGGGCCATGGTCGCAGACTGCCAGGTATCTCGATGTCCGTGGCTCAGGAGCAGGATTCTTCCCGTTGGGCGCCAAATGTAGGGAGGTTTTGACACTGCAGAGAAGACGCAGAGCCAGACTAGGAACCTTGTTTATTGACAGGAACCCAAGCCGCAGCTGCCCGCTGCCAGCGGTTGCCACGTGCCAGCCCGCGCAAACCCGATCGTCGTCTTTCTCTTCCTTTCTCGTGTACGGTCGGTGCACTCGCAGCCGCTGACCGTGTATATATATATATATATATATATATATATATATATATATATATATATATATATATATGTATATATCATGCCCATGGCAGCGTTGGTCCGAAAGTGGATCAATGGGCTCAACTTCATAGTTGACGGGAGATGTTTGTCGCACCACACGGTAGGGGCCATGATATTTTGACGAAATCTTTGGGGAAAGACCAGGAGGGGTAGACGGGACCCAGAGCCAAACCAACATTCTTGGGTTATAGTGGGCTCTAGATGCAGAGGCACAGTGGTCAGTTTTCTGGCGCCATTGTTCTTGCGCGGTAAACGAGCGAGCGAGTTGACGACACTCTTCGGCATAAGCAGCTGTACCGGAGCATAGTGGCGCAGTTCTTGCCTCGGGAACTGCAACTGTTAGTTTTCCTCCTGGGCGTGGTTGGAACGGCGAAGCATGGGAGAAGGAGTCCGAAGACGGGGCGAAGGAGAGCGACGTGGGCTAAAGTCTGGTCGACGTGAGCGGCGGTCAGGCGCATCAGGTGTAACATGTAGTTCTGGTTGCCGAGGAACGTTGCCGAAGTTCTGAGTCTCTTCAAAATAGAATCTACAGCGACGACAGTAGCGCGCGACATGCACTGGAATACCGCAGTTGCAGCAGACTGGCCGGCTATCCGGAGTACGCCAAGAATTAACAGGTGCTCGAGGTGGCGAGAAGGGTTGATTTATCAGATTACCAAAAAAACTGTAACAGGTGACCCGTATTAGTTGGTGGCTGGACTGTATGGAGGGAGCGGCGTGTGGCAGGAGCTGGGCAGACGGCTTCTGCATAAATCAGTGGTGCAGTACCTGATATTGGGGATGTGGGCAAAGGGAGAGCCTCAGCAACTTGCGTCTGAATAGCACGGCAAAGTGAGTGGTTCAGTGCTGGGCGGGTCTCGTCGATGGTGGTCACAGGAGAGAGCTGTCGAGCAACTTCTTCGCGGATGTACTGTTGAATTTGAGGCATCAATACGGTGTAGTTGGTGCCACTTCTTTTCCACTCCAAAGCCGAAATATCTGCCGTTTGCGTATTAGCGCGACGTGCAGAAGTTCGCTGCTTGCGCAGCTCACCCAAAAAATTGACAGAGCTGAATCACGGCCGTGACGGTCTGTGGGTCTTAGGCCACACGCATATGAAAAGCGTCGTCATCATTGCCTTTAATTATATGCCTTATTCTGTCAGCCTCCGTCATCTTCGCATCCACTCGCCTACAGAGGCTGATCACATCCTCAATGTAGCTCATGAAGCTTTCACCGTTTCACTGAAATCATCCCTGCAGGCCAAGTTCATCGCGAAGCTTGCGCATAGCTGGACGACCAAAAACCGAGGTCACAGTCTCCTAGAAAACCGACCAGGTGGGGATGTCGGCTTGGTGGTTGGTGAACCATAGGTTGGCCACATCTGTCAGAAGATGACGTGAGTCAGCTTCGCAGGGTCATCCCACTTGTTAATCGCGCTGGCACGCTCGTACTCTGCCAGCCAGTCCTTTATATTTTCATCTTCAGTGCTGTTGTAGACTGGTGGGTCACGCAGACGAAGTATGCCTGGGCACATGACAGGCGGCGACGTGGAAGAGGCTTGTGGGGGATCAACGCGCTCGGTCATTGCGGAATCAGATTGTAGCTTACGGCTGCGGATCTCCAGGATGTTACCCAGCACCTCCAACAAATGCAACGAGCGAATTCACGTAAAAACACTTGTTATTAATCAAGAAGCGTTAGCCGCAACAAGCTGGTACAGGCAGGAACCCGGCAAGCACGAGCCACACGAACGTCAACATCTTCTTTCACGCTGGCACAGAGCTGGCGCCACTATGCGCTGGTACAATATATATATATATATATATATATATATATATATATATATATATATATATATATATATATATATATATATATATTGTGAGCATTATCTATGCGTCCCATCTTTTCATCTGTGCATACTCGTCATAACCAGTCAAGTTTAGCTTGTGGGACACATACTCGAGTCAATAGAGGAGAGTCTTGAGTGTACTCGACGCCATCTTACAAGTGGTGGAGAGTGCTGCCCGGTTCCTGCGTCCTCTCGCGTTCTCGGACACCCCAGCGTCTTCTATAACACATCCCTTGAGCTCCGTTATGGCCGGCGCCTAAACGACTGGGTCCGGTAATGTCGCAAGCCGACCAGCCCAGCGTGCCAGCTTCGCCACCGCTCCCACCACCAAGAAACCCTTCTCACCTAGTCACCAGCCCTCAAAAGGATCCTCCGCTGTTCGCAGGGCTTCCGGGTGAAGACGTTGAAGACTGGCTGGAGAAGTATGACCACGTGAGTGTTGTCAACAACTTGGATGAGCCTGCAAAACACCCATGTTGCATTCTACTTGAGCGGCATCGCAAAAACGTGGTTTTTCAACTAGGCCACAGATTTTCCGACATGGCCCGCCTTTACACGTCAGCTCCGCGAGATTTTTGTCAACCCGTCAGTGTGCTCGGATATCGCCAAAAAGAGGCTTGGTGCACGTGCTCAACGCCCCGGCGAGTCTTACACTTTTTACATCGATGATGTTCTCACCCTTTGCTGCCACATCGACAACTATATAGCGGAAAACGACCGTGTGCGCCACCTGCTAAAAGGAATTGCGACTGTCACTTTTAATGCGCTTGTGGTGCAAAATCCCCAAACCGTAGCCGATGTTGTCGCTACCTGTCAGCGCCTTGAGGAGCTTCAGACCACTCGGGTACAACCTGATATGTCTGGTCTGAGTTCAAGTCATGATACAACAGACCTGCGTGCATTGATCCGCTCTATCATCCGCGAGGAACTTCATGCACAGGCTTCACCTCGCCACCTCGATATCCGAACGACGCCACCCGCTACTAGTTTACGCGACGTCGTGAGGGAGGAACTGGCCTTGATGACTGGTACATCAGTTCCAAGTTCACATCGCATGCCCATTCCAAGTTATGCTCACGTTGCTGTAACGACACCTACGCCCCACAAAAGCCTGGCCTCGATGACTGTGACACCTGTCTCGAGCTCATATCCTGTGGCCATGCCAACGTATGCTCAGGTTGCTGCTAGGACACCTGCACCCCAGCAAAGCCCAATGCAGCTACCAGCGCCCGAAGTGCATGGTTTGCTCAACTCACTCGCACCGCGACCATCTTCCCAGCCTTACAAGGCCTGGCGCAGTTAGCGGCCGACTTGCTTCTATTGCAGCATCCGTGGTCATATTTCAAGGTTTTGCCGACGCCGTTAGCAAGACGAACGACGAAGCTACGATAACTTTGAATGGGACGACTTCTACGCCACTGGACCATTCTATCGCCGGTTGTATCCAAACAGCACACGTCGGTCGCCGTCTCCGCAGAAATTTGCCCCAGTTGGCAGTTCCCGGTTCACACGTCGTCGCTCACCATCACCGATGCGGCGTTCCTCTTCTCCTCTCTGACCTTCTACTTCAGTTCCCGACCGCCAACTGGAAAACTAAACAGTGCAGCTTCGGGAGGGAAAGCTGCATCTTTTGAACTGCGTCAAACTCCTCCGGACCACCCATATGTTTTATTGGTGTGTGTTGAAGGTATACAGACAGAGGCACTGGTCGACACAGGTGTATCACTATCCGTAATTCGTGCAGACTTTTGTGCCCGCTTGGAAAAAGTTAGGACGCCCTACGATGGTCCTCCTCTTCATTGCGCAGATGGAGTCCCTATTCAGCCTTCAAATGTTCGCACAGTCCGCATTTTCGTAGATGGCATCCTTCACCACATTCTGTTTCTTGTACTTTCTTTCTGAACTCGCACAGTAATTTCAGGATGGGACTTCCTTTCTTCGGCATCAGCTTTCATATCGTGTCATCGGCGAGTCATTCAAATGTCAGCTACTGAAAGTTCATCCGATGTCAATCCATAGAGCTTCCGTTTCCTTGCTACCACTGATTGTTTCATTTCACCAGGAGATGAACAACTTGTAACGATCGCTTCGGATACTATAGATAACGGTGACGTGTTCATAGCTCCATCAGTTTGCTCCAAATCTGCGGGGCTTACCATAGCACCCGGCCTTCTGCGGTTTAACGACGGTAAAACATTGGTCACCGCCTTGAACCCAAATTCTTCGCCAGTGATGCTGCCCCAGGGCACTGCTGTGGGCTGCTTCGCTAACAGTGAGCATTTTCGCTGGTTCCTCTTCACTCAAAATCACCGCCTTTGTCTGATACTACTGATATCAAGGCTACCACTGTTACCCTAAACGACACCATAAGTGCTCACCTCACTGCCGAACATAAGAGAGACCTCTTAGACCTTCTCCAAAAGCACAGCCTTTCGCTTGATGTACATTGCAAAGTTCTGAGCCGCACCTCAATTGAAGAGCACAACATCGAAACCGAAGGAAGCTCCATGGTACGCCGCCGCCCATACCGTGTGTCTTCGACAGAACGGCAAATAATTGAGGAAAATGTCGCTGACATGCTCAAACGGGATATTATTCGACCTTCATCCAGCTCATGGTCGTCTCCTGTGGTGTTGGTCCGGAAAAAGGATGGCTCTGTCCGCTTTTGTGTTGATTACAGAGCGCTCAATAAGATCACGAACAAAGACGTATTGTAAGCACAATATTGACAACGCTTGACTTTCATCTTCTTCATCTGTATGTAATCATCATCACAAAAACGTCGTCTTTGTTCGAAGGGTTGATGAGGCGATTCGGCCTAATAAACGCCGTCAAGACTCCAACGCTGCTACTGTCTTACAGAGTGGTGGAAGTGCTTTGATCACCAAGTTCTCTCCGACGTCACGTTCCCCTGGAGCTTCGTTCGGGTCGCCGCTTGCTTGCCCTGTCCGCTGTCATGGCTCAAGAACCGCTGCCCAGAACATTCATCATCCCTATCCAACAAACCATTCCTGCGTGGATCGTCAACGCCCGGCAGTGCAACCCATGCATCTTCTGTGCTCTTCCACGCCACGACGTCGAGGTATGGCTAAAAGAATACGACATGACCAGTGTTTATAACCAATGGGATGGGCCTCAAAAACTTCGTCGCGTCGCCTTCTATCTGTCCGATGTCACGAAAACGTGGTTTTTTAACCACGAGAGCAGCTTCCCGGATTGGCCTACTTTTGCTCAACAAGTCCGTAGGATTTTCGGAAAACCGAACATCCATTCTGAAGTGTCAAAACGAAAGCTCGATGGGCGTGCCGAACTTCCCGGGGAGACGTACACTTCGTACATTGAAGACGTCCTTGTCTTTTGCCACCGCGTGAACTCGGCGATGACAGAAGCTGATCGTGTTCGCCACATCATCAAAGGGATAGGCCATGTCGCGTTTAATGCTCTTGCTGTTGAAAACCCTACCACCGTTGAGGACGTCATCACGACACGTCAGCATCTTGATGAACTTCAAGCCATGCGATCACACCCAGATTACCAAGACGCCAGTGACAGCCGGCCTTCCTCGGATGCGGATTTGCGCGCACTGATTTGCACTCTGATTCGCGGGGAACTTCAAGCGCAAGGGTTGTCATGTACACCCACCCCTCGGCCTCACTCTCAATCTGCTGGTTGGCGCGACAGCATCAAAGAGGAGCTCTCATCCATGGCTGGCGCTCTCCCATTTGAACACTCCGGCGCCACCAACACCGCCCATGACGTATGCGCAAGTCGCTGCCATGCCACCTGCCTTGGTTCAGCACGCGCATCCTGTTGCTGCGCAGTCCAACGTAGCAGCATTTTCACCACACTCGCCTGTCCCAGCGCCAGTACCAGTGCCGGTGACAGCTCCAGTACACTACGGCCCCTGGCGCTCGCCTCACCCAATATGTTACTATTGTGGTATTCGGGGCCATATTTCACGATTTTGCCGCAAGCGCCAGCAGGATGAACGCCATTGCTACGATGTTTACGAAAGGGATTTAGAGCCATCCCCGAACCAGTACCAGCGACGCCCTACGACACGTTACTTCTCTCCGACTTCTCCACTCGCCGCACCTCGCCCCTGCTATTCCGGACGCCGCCGGTCCCCTTCACCTCTACGACGCTCAACATCTCCTCTGAGACCGGCTGTACCTACTTCTGACTACCACTCGGAAAACTAGCTGGTGCAGTTTTTGGAGGGAAAGCTGCATCGCTCGAACAGACCTCCAGAGGGCCCAGCCAACTTGTTATTAGTGTATGCGGAAGGGGTATCAGTTCAGGCATTGGTGGACACGGGGGCTGCTATTTCTGTTATTCATGCGGATTTGTGTACTCGTCTACGTAAGGTTACCACACCTTATACTGGCACTCTCTTACGTAGCGCAAATGACTCGCAGATATGGCCATCAGCACAGTGCACCGTTAGAGTTTTTATTGATGGAATCCGGCATCATATTCAGTTTGCCGTGCTGGATTCTTGTGCTTTTATGCTTATTTTAGGATGGGACTTTCTTTCTGATGCTGCTGCTTCCATCTCTTGTCGACAACGACTCATACATACGCGAGAGACGGATGATATTTTCCCAAAATTATCACGTGACCGGCTACGAACAGCAAATCAGTTCTTTGTGCCACCTAACCACGAGCACGTTATCATGGTTATGTCTGACTCCATTGACCACGGTGACGTCCTGGTCAGTCCATCAGCCCGTTGTCTATCCAGAGGGATTGCACTTTCATCGAGTCTTGTCCGCTTCTCCAACGGCACCACATTTCTCGCAGTACTGAATATCACCAATGAGCCGATTCTGCTGACCAAGGGCACTGTTGTAGTTTCCAGCGTGGACACACAACCTATCTCTGTAGTGGCTTCGGATACCAGTCTGGTGGAATCACGTTCAATACCAACAGATGCTCCACACACAACGGCTCTCGTCAATACCATCAGCACGGATCTCATTCCTCGCAAGCAGACGAACTACTGGCGTTGTTGTCTAAGCATGAATTTTCTTTCGACGTACATTCCGCTGCCCTAAGCCAGACTTCTGCGGTGGCTTATTGCATACACACCGATGGAACTTCTATTGTCCATCGCCGACCATACCGTGTTTCTTCCAGCCAACGCGAGATCATCGACAAGCACGTTGCTTATATGCTCAAGCAAAACATCATCCGCCCCTACTCTAGCCCTTGGTCGTTACCTGTCGTTCTCGTAAGAAAAAAAAAGACGGTTCGGTGCGATTCTGCGTTGACTACCGTGCATTAAACAAAGTAACCAGAAAAGACGTCTATCCCTTGCCTCGCATTGATGATGCCTTAGATTCCTTACAAGGAGCGGAATATTTTTCGAGCCTTGACCGGCGCTCCGGTTATTGGCAAATTCCAATGCACAAAGATGACAAGGAAAAAACTGTCTTTGCCACACCTGATGGGCTTTACGAATTTAACGTCATGCCTTTCGGCCTCTGCAACGCGCCAGCAACGTTTGAAGAACTGAAAGACACTGTATTGCGGGGCCTTAAGTGGAAAACATGCTTCTGTTTTCTTGACGACATCGTCATATTTTCTTCAACATTCGAACAGCACTTGCAGCGCCTGGATGAAGTTCTGACGTGTCTCGCAGCTGCTGGTCTTCAGCTCAAAACCAAAAAGTGCCACTTTGCTAGCAAAAGTATTAAAGTACTCGGACATGTTGTCAGCAAAGATGGAATCCGGCCTGACCCCGACAAGATTACCGCCGTTCTTCACTTCCCGGTGCCTCAAGGCGTCAAAGAGCTCCGAAGCTATCTTGACCTTGCGT
Organism: Rhipicephalus microplus; assembly: GCF_043290135.1. Classification (NCBI taxonomy): domain Eukaryota; kingdom Metazoa; phylum Arthropoda; class Arachnida; order Ixodida; family Ixodidae; genus Rhipicephalus; species Rhipicephalus microplus. The sequence goes on from NC_134702.1 coordinate 208,805,773, forward strand.
CGTACTTCCGGCGCTTTATACGAGACTTCGCCACCATTGCTGCGCCACTTCACCAACTCCTTTCTTAGGGAGCGTCATACGTATGGTACGACGAATGCCAAATGGCTTTTGACACCTTGAAACGTGCCCTCACTTCTGAGCCAGTGCTTTGTCATTTCGATAACGCTGCACCCACACTCCTCCATACTGATGCCAGCGGACACGGACTCGGCCCTATACTTCTCCAACGAACAGATCGTTATGACGAACGTGTGATCGCATACGCAAGTCGCATCCTCACAGCAGCAGAGAAAAACTACACCATCACCGAGCAGGAGTGTCTCGCCATTGTCTGGGCCATCCAGAAGTTTCGACCATATCTTCACGGCCGCCTCTTTACCGTCGTCACTGACCACCACGCTTTGTGCTGGCTGTTGACGTTGAAGAATTTGTCAGGACTTCTCAGTCGCTGGATACTTCGTCTTCAAAAATACGAGTTTGACGTTGTCTACAAATCTGGCAAGAAACACAACGATGCCGATGCCCTTAGCCGCTGTCCTTTACAATCCTCATCAGGCACTCCTGGCCTGTCGCCAACTGTGAGTGAAATCATCAAAGTTTCTCCGTCAGTTAATTCACTCGCCGCTGTCGATTTTCTTTCTACCTTCAACAACGACACGTTTGCATCCCACCAACGCAGCGACACTTACTGTCGCTCTATAATTCAGCACCTTCAAGGCTCCTCTCGTCCTCCTAACGCTCGAGCCAATCGACAGCTGCGGAACTTCAAGACTGAAAACTCAATCCTTTGCCGCTTTGCCTTCCACCCCGAAGGACAGCGCCGGGTTCCTGTTGCTCCTCGTTCCCTAAGGGCGCAGATTTTGGAAGCGTTTCACGATGACCGCAAGGCTGGTCATCTCGGTTTTAAAAAACTTATGAACGCATCCGCAGTCGTTTTGCCTGGCCTGGCCTTTCCAACTGCGTAGCGCGATATGCTGCGTCATGCACGCTATGCCAACGCCGCAAGCGACCCACTTCCTCCTCGGCCGGTCTTCTACAACCTCTTCCGTGTCCTGACACTGCCTTCGATGTCATTGGCATTGACCTCTACGGACCGCTACCAATATCAGCTAGCGGCAAGGGCTGGCATGTCACAGCAGTTGACCACTTAACAAGGTACGCCGAAACAGCCGCACTTCCTTCAGGATCAGCAGAGGACATCACATTTCTTCTGCAGGCAATCTTTCTAAGACATGGTGCACCACGCATCTTATTGAGCGATAGCGGCAAGGCGTTTCTCTCGAAACTACTCGAACAAGTCCTCCACGCATGTACATACGATTCATAAGACGGCATCCAGCTACTATCCGCAGACTAACGGCCTCACAGAGCGCATCCATCGAACTTTGACCGACATGATATCTATGTATATCAATGCGGACCACACCAACTGGGATACCATCCTGCCATTCGTGACTTTTGCGTACAATACCGCTACGCAGCGCACCACAGGCTATTCCCCATTCTTTCTTGTGTATAGCCGCCAACCAACATCTCCGCTCGACATCTCCTTTTTTGACGTTCCTGTGAACTCGTCATCATCCTCGAGGGAGCACTTAATCTCTCGCCTGGCCGATTGCCGCCAACGCGCCCACCTCAATACACAGGCAAGCCTACAAGAGCAGAAGACTCGCTACGATGGCGTCCACCGCGTAGTTCACTTCAATACTGGAGACGAAGTACTGTTGTGGACCCCAAAGCGGGTTCCCGGCCTGTGTGATAAGTTTCACTCATGTTTCATCGGCCCCTATGCTATAGTCGAGCATACGTCTCCTGTTAACTATTGAGTAACCTCTGTTGTCATGCCTCCCGACGGCCGTTTTCGTGGTACGGATGTTGTTCACGTGTCGCGCTTTAAACCATTCGTGCGCCGTACACCACCGTCATAAACAGCGGCCTAAATGGCCGCTTCTGCGCGAGGGGGAAATTAGTGTAAGCACAATATTGACAACGTTTGACCTTCATCTTCATCTGTTTATAATCATCATCACAAAAAACGTCTTCATTCGAAGGGTTGATCAGGCGATTCGGCCTAATAAACGCCGTCGAGACTCCAACGCTGCTACTGTCTTACAGTATATTCGTTGCCACGCATAGATCATGCCCTGGACTCCCTACAAGGCGCAGAATATTTCTCGACCCTCGACCTTCGATCCGGGTATTGCCAAATACCTATGCGCGAAGCAGACAAGGAGAAAACAGAGTTTGTGACGCCTGACGGATTTTACGAATTTAACGTCATGCCTTTTGGCTTATGCAGCGCTCCAGCAACATTTGACCGCCCGCATGATAGATACTGTCTTACGTAGTCTCAAATGGAAAACCTGTTTTATGTTTTTTAGACGACATAGTCATTTATTCTTCTACTTTTCCTCAGCACCTTAAGCATTTGACCGAAGGTCTAACGTGCATTTTGAACGCCGGCCTACAGCTCAATACAAAAAAGTGCCACTTCGCCAGCACAAGCATCAAAGTATGGGTCACCTTGTCAGCAAAGATGGCGTTCGACTCGACCCCGACAAGGTTGCTGCCGTAATTGGTTTTCCACGTCCGGGCAATCAAAAACAATTGCGAAGTTTCGTGGGCCTGGTGTCTTACTTGCGCCACTTCATCCGTCACTTTTCTGCCATTTCGGGCCGTTACACAAGCTTCTGACGTCAGGAACGGATTTCACGTGGACTGGCGAGTGCGAGTGTGCTTTCCAAGCCTTTAATCGTGCTTTGACATCAGACCCCGTCCTCCGTCACTTCGATGAGAGTGCACCCACTTTCCTGTACACAGATGCCAGTGACCACGGAATCGGTGCTGTCCTCCTCCAGCGCAACGACACTTCACGTGAGAGAATAGTTGCGTATGCCAGCCGTGCACTAACACCTGCGGAGCAGAACTACTCGATAACAGAGCAGGGATGTCTCGCTGTCGTTTGCGCCATTCAAATTTTGACCTTATCTGTACGGACGCCACTTCACTGTGGTTACCGATCACCATCACCATGCTGGTTGTCCTCGCTGAAGAGTTGATCTGGGCGCCTCGGTCGCTGTATACTGCGTTTGTAAGAGTACACTTTTGACGGTGTGTACAGGTCCGGCAAACAGCATCAGGATGCTGACGCTCTCTCTCGCTGCCCTCTGCCATTTTAATCTCCAACCACGCATCCTCAATGGTCCTCAGGTCATCAAGCGGCTTCCTCTTCACTCACGTTATCACCGCTGACAGTTGCTGGGTCAATGTCTTTAAACAGCAGCGCCCAATTTGCCGCGTACCAACGTGACGACCCCTACTGTAACTGCATCATCGGATACTGGAATGGCTAGCCTTCTCCACCTAATGCCAGACTACGTCGTCAGCTACGGCTGTTCAAGCTAGAGAACAATGTCCTGCAGCACTATACTCACAATGCGGATGGGCATCGGTGGGTGCGAGTACTTCCCCATTCGCTGCGAAAACAAGTCCTCGAAGCATTGCACGACGACCCATCAGCTGGACACTTAGGATTTCATAAGACCTACAACCGCGTTAGGAGCCGTTTCTTCTGGCCTGGTCTTTCTAACTTTGTGGCTAATTATGTCGCTTCATGCACACTTTGTCAACGCCGGAAACGACCAACTTCAGCTCCTGCTGGCTTTTTACAACCCATTTCATTTCCCGATACGCCTTTTGCCGTTGTCGGAAGAAACCTAGTCGGACCACTTCCCGTAGCGCTAGCGGGCCACCGCTGGATCGTCACAGCCATCGACCACCTCACACGATACGCGGAGACCTCTCCTCTACGCACTAGCTCTGCCTCAGACGTTGCCGCCTATTTTTTAAAAGCCATTATGTTGCGTCATGGTGCGCCTCGCGCATTGTTGAGTGACTAAGGCAAGGCCTTCCTGTCAACAATTCTCGGCGAAATACTAAAAACTTGGGGCACAGTTCATAAGACCACATCCGCTTACCACCCGCAGACAAATGGACTGACAGAGCGTTCCACCGGACTCTAATCGACATGATATCCATATACATCGGACCGAACCACGATGACTGGGACAAAATCTTGCCTTTCGTAACATTTGCACACAACATCGCTGTTCAACGAACCACCGAGTATTCACCTTTCTTCCTCGTCTATAGTCGTGCACCGACATTCACCATTGACGCCTCTTTCTTCAATGTAATTACAAAAACATCGACGACTACGCCAGAACATTTCGTCACCAGGCTCGCTGAGGCACGGCAACATGCTCAACTCAACACGGAGGCAGTCAACAAGAGCGCGCAAGCAAACCTATGAGAGCTTTCGTCGGGACGTTACCTTCCATCCTGGAGATGAAGTACTTCTTTGGACGCCTGTTCGCACACCCGAATTGTGCGAAAAGTTTCAGTCACGCTTTCTAGGACCTTACGTTGTTTGTGAACGAAAATCTCCTGTCAATTACCTTGTCACTCCCGTCGAGCGTTCTTCGGACCGTCGTTACCGTGCCTCCGAGATAGTCCACGTTTTACGTCTTAAACCCTTTGTTCGCCGTACCTTTCCCGCCTAAGTCTCGGCCGGGCCGGCCGCTCAAGTGCGCGCCGAAAATGAGTGTGAGCATTATTTATGCGTCCCATCTTTGCATCTGTACACACTCATCATCACCAGTCAAGTTTAGGTTGTGGGGCACATACTCGAGTCAATAAAGGAGAGTCTTGAGTGTACTCGACGCCATCTTACAAGATATATATATATATATATATATATATATATATATATATATATATATATATATATATATATATATATATATATATATACACGTTTAGGCGCATGGCTTAAACGCTCACATGGCCTGCGTAACTAATGACGTGATGATGTCTCCCATCATGGCTTTACTGTTTTTAATGATTTAGTTTAAAAATCTTAATTTAGGTTTGGCACGCTTCCTACGACATTGACCTTATCTTAGAAAAAAGTGGATAACGGCAACTTAGAGAAGTGTTTGTTTGATCAAACTAGCACCAGCTAGAAACCTCGCTTCAATCAAAACCATTGCTTGTTTGTAGTATTTTAAACCAAATATTACCGAAATGATTGGACTTAACCAAACGGCTCATACAAAGCAACGCTAAAATACAAAAAATTCACCATCAGACGTGTGGTGCGTCAAAGCTACAAATAACTTGTTTACTTTGAATTTGTTTTCACTAAGAACGTACATGTTGTTTCGTTCCGGAGTTTCGGAAGCTTATTTATTTCGAACATTTTATTGCTATAGCAATTTTATTGGCATTGTTTTGTGTCTCCTAGCTAGATTTTCCTTTTAGCGTCACTGACCAACGTTATTCACCGTTTATATATACGTTTTTCTATATGTATGAAAACGTAAGAGAAAAATAATCGTAATAATCTTAAAAATAATTGCAAAAAATAATAAGCGCACGGAATAAATCGTCTGAACTTTGCGTTGCGAGTGCGTGGCGTCAGCCGCTGAGCCACGAACGAGCACGTTCAACGTTGAAACGGCAAGCTTTTTATATCACCCACTTACCGCTGGCAATGGTGATTTAGGGAGAACTTTTGGTTTTCAGCATTAAGCACTAGCAGCGAGATGGCGCAATGGGCGCGCGTGGCCAGATTGTCATGACGCAGCGACGTGTGCTGGTGCGTTCACCTTCCACACGTACTTGCCACACGGAGGGGGCCGACACTCATGCGTGTGTGCGTTAATCTCGCGGTGGGGAGAATCGCATGCCTTAGGCTTTCGCCGTGTCGATTAGGTTGTAGTTACCAGGCACACAAAGGTGACTACACTCGCTGCACAGTCTTCGTTTGCGGAAAGAGTGTGAAGGAAAAACTGGGATAATTGTTCGCGTTCATCTGTACCTGTGTATATGTATCGTGCTCCATTTGTGTGCGAGCAACGCGGGGCACGTTTCAATCTCCTTGCCATTCTTCACGTGACATTCCAATTTGTTGCTATCGCATTCATTGTTTTGCCTTTGCGGCAAAGCTGTGATTTTTTAATGGCTTTAATTATGAGGGTGATGTTGAATGTGAGATGTATTTCCAAGAGTAGACTTTATGTTGAATGTGAAATGTATTTCCAAGAGTAGAGTTTGCACCAGCTCTGTTTCTGGGAAGTGTTCATTTACTTCGCATTTTGGCTTGGTGAATATTCCTGTTTTAATAATGTGGCCCTCGCTTCGCTCCATTTCTTGCGGAATGTCCGAAAAATGCTCGATTACCACGTTAACGAATTCATATTGTCAAGTCTGGCGGCCACGCAGGTGACGTCCATGAAACATTTGCATCCCACGGCCAGCCAGCTCCCATTGTTGCAGGTCTGCAGTGTTCAAACTTAGCCTCCTTAGCTCTGGAACTTCGATTGAGTGTTGATAAGAAAGGCACGATAGCGTAACAAAAATAAATCTGCTTCGAAAAGCTATCTTTTGCAATTATGACAATATATGGGGTTTAACATCCCATAACCACCATATGATTATGAGAGACGCCGTAGTGGAGGGCTCAGGAAATTTCGACCACCTTGGGTTCTTTAACGTGCACCTAAATCTGCGCACACGTGTCTACAGCATTTAAGCCTCCATCGATATTGCAGCTGTTGCAGCTGAGATTGGATCCCACGACCTGCGGGTCAGCAGCCGAGTACCTTAGCCACTAGACCACCACGGCGGGGCCAATTGTTTGCAATACGTTGAATACAACGCCAATGAGGCGTAGGCTAAAAACGTAGCACTGTACTGTAAGTTTCAAAAGAAACTTTAGGCGACCAATGTATCAACCAATGTTCTATAACTGGGCGCAAGCACGCGGCGTTTGGTGAACATTGGTTCACTTATGCAGACTTAAGGAGAACTTTTCGTCGGCGACTTTCCTATAGCTCGCATATTTAGAATCTACTAGAAGCAGCTAGTTTACCTTTGTTGAATTCAGTTGGTAAAGTGATGAGTGGAAAAAGACTGTTCTATATTGCATACGTTGTTGATGACACATCTAAACAAGATTACGCTCTTTCAATGAAGTAATTTAGTTGATTTTTAAGGAGTTGACAACTCTTTACTTGAACCACTACACCCTTTTATATGAGGTTCGTCTTTTTATCAAGGTGGGATAACATTCGAGCCAGTGCTCAAATTTTAATTTGCTGGAGGTGAATTCTGGTGAGATTTTCGAGAGGCATGCCATTGACGAAGCAGTGGACCAAACGGACGTTCTCTCACGCATAGAGAGTGCGCACACACGAGTGCTTGTGTGCGCGTCCTGTTTGTCTGTTCGTAAAGGGGTCTTGTGTGCGATGCTTCGTCCATGTCTTGGCGCGTCGACTCGCCCATCTGTACATATCGAAAAACGCGATGCCTCTAGGCGCTAGTGTCATAACTCAGAAGGCTAAGTTCGCACTAAGTAGGGGAATTCTGGTAACAGCAACATTGAACAATTCTAGAAAATAATCTCGTTGCTTCTAGGTTGTTTCTCGGTTTTAACTGAGTGACATTACTTTGATTATTCACGCAGGGAGGCTCAGGTTCAACGACAGACAGTGACAGACACGACACAAATGCCGAAACTCCACAGACAAAAACACGCGCTGAAACGAAGCGTTCGAGCCTCTTATAGATCTGCGGGCACATAGTCGTTGGCTGTCACTGCATAGGTGTCTTCTCGCTGCTGCCATTGCCTTTCCCGTTTAATAATATTCTCTCGTTGTGCGTGCTTCGGCTCTTCGGCTCACCGCCATATGTTGGGCCGATAGTTGACTTCTCCCCTTTTAAGTGACCAGTTCCAAGTAGTGAGATTCCACAAATTTACGAGGCCAGTTTATGATAATAGTTATGATAATCGTTTTTTGTTGGGACGCACGTTTACGACTTGCCTCAGCAGCCTCTCAGTTTTGACAACATTAAAGAAAGTTGGATATTGTTTGGTGGCATAAAAGTCTTCATTTCGCAGCAAGGTCAGAAATAGTGGAGATCACACGAGTCTGGATAATTTCATTATAATAGTAATATTGGAACTACCTTGCGGAGACGAATAATCATGAAAAAGTATGTAATTAAAATTGTATTTTAGCACGTGCAGCAGTCCAGCGTATGCCGCCCTTTTACGTACCAGATCGTCAGCCAAGATGAACACAATGTGGGGCCGTGATTTACGAGTGTCCGCATCAGAGGGCTGCGCAGCACTGGCGAATACGAGCGAGAAATAAATCATCCTTTGAAGGTGACCAATGCAGAGGTGCGACTGGCAGCGTGTGGCCATGTAGGATGTAGATCTGGGGGAGAATGGCCAAGGAAACAAGTCACTGAAGCTGCTGAAACTGTTACGCTAGAGTTTAGGCTAACGAAATTGTCAGAGGTGGCACTTAAAAAGACAAAAAAATTGGCCCTATATCCGCGTTTTACACTGCAAATGTCGTCGAAAAACGATAGTCTTGCGTCTGGAGAGAGTGAACGAATCGTTTTTTTTGCGGTTCTGTGCAAGAAAATTGGTTAGTGGTATTCTGGAGGCGCTGCGTTAGAGTGCCTGGAGCGTGCAGCGAAGGCGAACGAGCCCATCAAGTCCCGTCGCACGTGTGACATGAGCGCTATCTGGCAGTTATCCTGGAAAACAAAGCACGTGGTGTGCGCGCCCGTTTCTGATGTGTTAAGGTGTAGAGCGCAAGGTAACGGGTAGGTACCACCACCATGTCGTCTCAGCAAAGCGTTAGAAACACTTGCCTTTTCGTGCAAGCGTTGCATGGTCAGCGCAGCGTGATAAACGCTATGATCCTTAGAATTACGTATGTATGCCTTTTCTAGTAAAGAAATACACATTCATAATATTGACGTGTTGTTATATAAAATCATATATGCGCAATAATTGTTTTTCAATTTACAATTGCGCAAGTATGAACGCTGAACATTGAGCAATATTAGTGAGCGCTGCGGATGGGGTCGGCCGTTTGGAGTATCGTTTGGTCACTTTGGTGCCGTTATGCGTACCGTTAGGGTGAACAAACACACAAATGGACAGACAGACAGACAGACTAAAATATTTGCGTTGAAGGTATTCAAGAAATACTATCGTTTTTTATGAGAAGCGATCGCAACATATATTTTTCCTGATCTTAAGAATAAATGATGAAGTTACGTAGTTAACAAAGCGCGTAGCATTGACCACGTAACAGAGCCAGAGTCTGTTTCAAGAAAATAAATGCACACTCAATGCGGTGTCAATAAATTGAACAATTTTTAGAAATGAATCACATGTTAGCTTGCGCTTTACAACAATAAATTACAGATAATTGGAGGAGGCCTTCGTCCGGCGTACATATGCTGATTTTTATGTTGGTGATGATGTATGAATAGATGGATGAAAAAACTATTTGGTTCAATAACTCGCAACAGTGTCTTAGCCCGAAGTAGGCCGCTTCTACATCTATCTATCTATCTATCTATCTATCTATCTATCTATCTATCTATCTATCTATCTATCTATCTATCTATCTATCTATCTATCTATCTATCTATCTATCTATCTATCTATCTATCTATCTATCTATCTATCTATCTATCTATCTGTGTGTGCTGCTCTTGGTGAAGCCCATATCTAAATTTTTCACTCGCGTTGAGGCCAGCGAACACATTCACATGTAAACCAATGTGCGTCTTGTATAAGCTTCAACGAACAGTGCTTAGTTGGCATAATTGATGGGTGAGCCTCCCAAAAGGTAACACTACAGAGCTTTGTGCAAGCCTAAGCCATTCGATTTCTTTGACGCTTTAAACAATCTATCTATCTATCTATCTATCTATCTATCTATCTATCTATCTATCTATCTATCTATCTATCTATCTATCTATCTATCTATCTATCTATCTATCTATCTATCTATCTATCTATCTATCTGTCTGTCTGTCTGTCTGTCTGTCTGTCTGTCTGTCTGTCTGTCTGTCTGTCTGTCTGTCTGTCTGTCTGTCTGTCTGTCTGTGTCTGTCTGTCTGTCTGTCTGTCTGAGTGTCTGTCTGTCTGTCTGTCTGTCTGTCTGTCTGTCTGTCTGTCTGTCTGTCTGTCTGTCTGTCTGTCTGTTCATTCACCTACGTGTGGCTGCTCTCATGATTAACCTCTTAACTTGAACCAAAATTAGGAGTGAAGGGTAAGATGCTTCCAAGAATATGACTCGCTCCCCATTACAAGAATAATGTGACAACCCCATCACGTACCTTGTCAAATATTTTACGCCAGACAGTGGCACATGCCCGCGGGCGTGTATGTGCTACAGGTGATTGACACTTTATATCTTTTTTTACATGCAGAGGTAATGTTAACGCGCAAGCGTTAAGAAAAAGCTCACATCGACTGCGTTGCCCTAATGATGGTTAAAAAACAAAAAATGACGGCAGATCCAAGGTGAATGATGATGAGATTGGGCGAAGCTCCTGGAAGTAATACCGTGAAATTTTCTTCCGCGAATTTGCCTGGCACTATGCGTGCTTCTTCGCCGCTTCCCATTGTCAAACGTTTTCAAGATCTGCTTCGCGACGTTGACGTGCTGCCTCGGCCTCTTGTTTCCATATGGAAGGATCTTGCCGACGCTGACGTGCTGCTGCAGCTTCTTGTTCACGTACGGCCTGATCTCGCAGACGCTGCCTTGTCGATGTGGCTTCTTGTTCCCGTACAGCAGGATCTTGCCGACGCTGATGTGCCGCTGCAGCTTCTTGTTCACGTACGGCGGGATCTTGCAGACGCTGCCTTGCTGATGTGGCTTCTTGTTCCCGTACAGCTGGACCTTGGCGGCGACGTCTAGCAGCTTCCCGGTGCGCTTCTGTCTCGCGCACTCTCACGTCAGGGTTTTGCTGCAAGCGCGCGCCGCCGCTGCCCTGCGCGCCCGCCTTTCGGCATCCTTATCCATACGAGCACACAATAACGGCAACGAGCATCGGCAACTACAAACCTGTATCGATATGCTTTTGATTATAAAATCAGTGCTTTAGAAAACACTTGGCGTCTTTCATTAGGCAGCTGGCGTCTTCTTCTTGTTTTGCTTTATAAACATCTGGTGTCTTTTCTTTTTGCTTTTAGAAAACATCTAGCGTCTTTTGTTGGTTTATTTCATGAATAAACGGCGTTTTGAACAAAAGTTTTTTTATTGTTTGATCACGCACAGGTGAAATCTCAACTGGCACTACCTTGGAGGTAAACAATGGCTGCTACTGGGAACGACAGATAGCAGAAGTCGGCTTTTAACACTTCTACTTCTACTAACGTTTCCTACTGGAACATGCCAATGGCTGCTAATGGGGAATGCGAGACAGGAGCATTCGGATTTTAGTTAACGCGCACGCCACGAACTTTTTATTGTTCAACATAGCACAGAAGTAATCTCCCACCGGTGCCACCTTGCAGGTCAAATGTAACACTTGTTACACACTATGACTACGACTACGAGGGACGAACGTCTGCCGCTTTAAAGCGCTTCACCCCTAAAAAAACTTGCACCATTTCCCCCTGAAGAAAACCATGGGTATATCGAAGCAGCGGGCTCTAACGGTTACACTAGCGGCCACGTTGACGCTGGCACTCATCAAGTGAAAGGCAAGTGCAGACGCCTTTGACTGAATTCCGAACGTGCGACCCAGTGCCTACATATACTTGGTGACCAGTGAACAGTTGTGTAGTGCGAGCAGTTGTTTTTGAAATGTGGAGCATTTATAGTCACATCTACTCGCAAATCCGGCGTCGGCGGTGTCATCTACTCCACCACAGCGCATGCTCGCGTCTCGTGCCAACTGTCGCTCCCCCCCCCTCTCTTGCCTCGCAGGGCTGACGAAGGTAGCGTCTGCTGGTAACAAGCGACTGCTCGCACTGCACAACCTCTTGTACTGGATCGCGCGTTTGGAATAATAGGAGCTTCGCCCCTAAAAATCGCTTTGAACACTAGTGGCTCGCAAGCCTGCCCTGCTGGACACACCAGGAAATATAGGCTCGCCGAGGAGGTCCTCCGACACAATGCGTGTAGGCAAGATCTTGCTTTGCCAGTTCATGCACTCCTTCGCAGATGAGTGGGAACGTTCACACTCTCTGGCCGGGTAATGGCTGAAGCCTTTTCATGGCTGTCGTTACATTTCGAATTGGGGGGGTGGTGGCGAAAAACATTTACTGAAACTATTTACATTGGAGAGAGAGGGACGACCATAAGGGCCGACCCTTTACAAGCTCTAGGAGGAGCCCCTAGTCCGGGACCCCTGTGGCTTCAGCGGCGGCACGCGCCCTGGCCACGAGGGCTCTTTAGCCCGCGAAGGTCGAGCAGCCGAGCAGGACAGCCTCCCAGCTCTCTCGGGTAGGGGGTGCAGGGGAAGTGATTGGGGAGACCGCCGGGATAGAAGGGCATGCCAACACCACGTGAAACGTATCCTCAAGCGGATGGGCACAGTACGGGCATTCCCCGGAGAAGGCCGGATGAAAGTGCTTAAGTATAGCCGGGCACCATACTGTCTTGGTGTAAAGGTGCAACAGCCAGCCCCACCAGACTTATTCAGGCCCGGCGCTGAGGGCGGAAATGAGAGCCTGTTTGATTTGTAGGTCGCTGTAATTTCGTGAAAGGAGGTTACCGGATTAGGTTCTGGATCATCAGGCAATGAAGGGGGGCGAGGCGGGTCCAGGAAATCAAGCACGTGGGCCGAGGCATCGGCAGCCTCGTTACCACCTAGTTCTGCGTGAGCGGGAGTCCAGATGACGAAACGTGTTTTCGTGTGGTCCATGTAATCTCTGCGCTTAAGAATTCGAGCAGCACGAACGGTGATACGACCTTTAGCAAGATTCTGACACGCGCTCCGCTAATCGGTAATAATAAACCGAGATGCGGGGTCTGCTGCGGCTAGATCTATGGCAACTTCCTCCGCGTAAGTGATGTCCGTGGCTTGAAATGTGAGTCCTTGGGCAGGCACATTTTGACGGACTACGGCCGCCGTGTACCACCCCCCATGGTGTGGGTCGGACGCGTCCGTATAGAAGACTCCAAGACGGGACCCATAGCGTCCCTCCAAAGCTGTAACCCGCGCAGTTCGCCTGCCTTCGTGAGTCCTTCTAGCCATGTTTTGGGGCAGAGGCTGGATAACCAACGCTCTACACCAGTCCTCTGGGATCTAGTTCTGCTCCTCTGCATCGTAGGCGTAAAAGATGTGGAGGCGACGTAAAAGACATCTCCGAGCGTGCGACTTGGTAAGCCGCATGTACTAATTGTTGAGATGGGCCTCTTTGAGTTTCCCGTACGTGTTGGCCATGCCCAGCTCTGCAAGACGCTGGTTAGACGTCGTGATTGGGAGGTCCAGGGTGCGCTTGTATATTTTTCGGAGAATGCTGTCCAGCGTGTTCTCATCGCTGTTGCGCAAACGTAGGTAGGGTGTCGAATAAACAATTCAACTGGTCACAAAAGCGTTGGCAAGGCGTAGAGCATTGAGGCATCTGAGACCCCTTCGCTTGTTCGAGACTCGCTGGACCATGCGGCCCACCTGATCACCGACCATACGTAATTTGCGCAGGGTGGTATTGACTTTCCGGCTCTTGTGTATAAAAAGTGCTAGGACGCGGATTTTTTGCGTTCCGGGATAGGCCCGGTGTGCAGGAAAAGTCCGATTTCAGATGTGTCGTTTGGTTTAGGGCGAAGATGGACGTACTGCGACTTCTTGGGGGAGCATTCGAGGCCGCAGCGATGGGCGTAGTAATACACGACCAATGCTGCTTGCTGCAGGCTGGCCTCAATGCTGCCAAGAGAACCGTGTGTTGCCCGCAGCGTGATATAGTCGGCACACAGAGCTTCCCGTACACCGGGGATATCTTTCAGCAGTGGGGGGAGATGAGCCATGGCGAGATTGAACAGAAGGGGAGAGAGGACTGCTCGCTGTGGTGTTTCTCGAGTACCTAGAAAATACGAACCATGCTCCTTGTGTTGAATGCGGAGGTACGTCTGCCGTTCCATCAATAACTGACGGATGTACCTGAAAGCATTATGCCCACAATCTGTTTGGGACAGATGGCTAAGAACTATTTCATGGTTAACGTTATCAAAAGCTCCCTTGGGATCCAAGGCGAGGACTACCTTGTCGTTAGTGGTATGTTCTACCGGCTCAACAACGTCATGGTTGAGTTGCAGGAGAATGTCCTGAGCAGAGCGATGTAAACGGAAGCCGTGCTTAGCGTCGGCAAAGGTTTGACGGGCGTCGAGGTAATCGGAAAGCCTATCCCTGACCATTGTTTTCATAAGCTTCCCTACACACGAGGTTAATGAAATGGGTCGGAGATTTTCGATATTTATTGACTTGCCTGGTTTGGGAATAAAAGTTACCAGGGCTGTTTTTCAATCAATTGGGAGCAGTTCGCACCTTTCCCAAATTCGATTGAAGTAGTCGAGGAGGTGAAGGTATGCCAGGTCTCGTAGGTTTGCTAAAAGCTTAAACATCACTCGATCCCAACCTGGCACTGTTCCTTGCTTCATGTTGGACAGTGCCGCCTTCAGATTGTGCAGTCGAAATCAACGATCCAAGTCTGCATTCTCAGAGCCCGCATATGGGTACGCCGGTCTGATGGGGTCCTATAGGCCACAGAGATATTTATCCCTAACAGCCTGGGCCAATTTATTCGCGTCAACCGCGTAGGCATGGAGCACGAGTTGAAGATGCCTTTGCGTTTCTGTGCAGGTATGGGTGGGGTCGATGAGGGCCCTGAAAAACCGCCACGGGTTATGGTTTGACATATGCTTAGCAGCATTGTTACAGCGCTCTACCCAATTGGAGTCAGCGAGCTGGGCCGCGTACTCGGCTGCTTCTTGGGTGAGGGCTGCGATGCGGATTTTCAGCTGACGATTATGCTTCTGCCCGCGCCATCGGCGGACAAGGCTATACCGAGCCTCCCAGAGACGGAGGAGATAGTTATCTACCACCGCTGTGGCTTCTGAGAGCTTAACCGTCTGCTCAGTTTGGCGAAGCGACGTCACAAGGTGCTGAGCCCAAGTGGCGTAGCCTTGTTGAGCCATGGAAGCCGCAGTCGTGTACTCTGAACGGAACTTCGTTCAGTCCGGAAGTTTCACGTGTTGGTGGGGACGGGTAAGGGATTATGTCCGAATGGTGGTGAGGAGAATACAGTGGTCACTGCCGAGAGTTTCCTCAGGGTTGAGCTAGCCTGCATGCCTGATATGCCTGGTAAGTGTAAGGTGAGGACATGTGTCTCGACTTACAGAGTTACCAATGCGGGTTGGGTGTGCAGGGTCGGTTTGAATGGTGAGGCCCAGGGTATAAATGAGCTCTGCCTACTTTCTACCACGCCGTTCTTATGGTAACCCTAGTGGGGACTTGGGGCCTTCAAGTCACCTACAATCACTAGCGGTTCCCTGCCTGCCACTGCAAGGCCTTTGCTAAAAACAGCATTATAAGTTACGTTATGGAGTTTGAGCGAACTGTAGATGTTGAGGATGTGTAAAGACGCGTTCTGCTTCCAAAGCGGGAGGATAGTCACAATAACATACGAGTAAAGCAGATCACAGTCCAGATCTACCTGATTGGCGGTGTAATTTCGATGCACGCAAAGGGTGGTTTGCACATCCCTTTGATACACGTTATAATTTGTTAGGGCAGCGTGCTCAACCGGCTCCTTAAGGGCCACTAGCGCAGGCAAAGGTGGATAAATTTCTAAATGAAGCCGGAGAGCAGCCCGCTTAATGTGTGCCCTAAATCTCCGGCAATTCCACTGTAGAAATGAAAAAAGTTCCGAATTAGCATGGCCACGGTGCAATCTAGGACCGTTGCTCGCCATCGTTGGAGCGTACTGTAGAGGGAGGGAGAGGGGGGGCTCCACGAGAGCAAAGGGGCTCACTGGGGCTTCGCTGCTCGATCTGGTATTCACTTCAGAGGTCGCAATCGAACGTTTAGACTGCTCTTCTACCGCAGCCACCTGGGAAAGGGGCCAGAATGCTTGAGAGTTAGATACCCGCTTGAGCTTAGAGCAGCGGGTGTTAAGAGCAAGTTGAAGCAACTGGGCAACTATCATGCTCGGGATGCAGTCGAAAACGGTTTAAAGTGGGAAGACGTTTCTGTGTTGGCGTTGCTAGAGCCTTTCCGATGGCTTACGTATACAATGTAGCACAGAAAAGCTAGTGCACACTTTGCTAGTTTTTCTTCATTATGTGTGCAGGCCGTTTACTAGGACCGAGGGTTGTGGTCGGGTACTAACTACATTTCCGCCAACAACCAGGTGTCAAACTTGCTTAAAGCCCGAATGATAGCTGCACACTCAATGTTTGACCAACTCGCTTAGGTTGGATTGAAGCGGTGGCTGGTGAACGCAATGGGCCTTTCCTGCCCATCTTCTTCCATCTGCGTGAAACAGGCGCCACAGTCCACCTCGAATGCGTGCGTAAAGAAGCCCGTGAATAGCCAATCCGGCCTGTCAATCCGGCATGGTCAGTGCAGTCGCCTCGCACAGTGGGCTTTTGCAGCCAAAGCTGTTATGAGATCACCACTCTGGTCTCGCGCAATGCCGTAGTTGTCCGCCACCAACGCCGGTGTCCGTAACATTATCACGCAAATTTAGAAAAAAAACCGAACCCGAGTCCGCTGGGTGCCAGCAAGCATTCCACCACTGAGACACGCCGGTGCTTGGGACTTGTCAAACTTGCCTTGTTGCATCCGCCAGAAGAGAAAGATAAGGCCTTACAGAACACCTTTATTTACGGCGTTGCATGCTTGCAGCACAAAGCAACGATTCACACAGCAACAGAACAAGAGCCAGAATATATACACCCACCAGCCAATCGCGCATGTACGATAACATGGTGACGTCACTAACACTGTTCATCGGCGATGCCTTTCACGCGCCGTAATACAGATAACAACACAACACTTCCTTCATCCCTAGATCAAAAACGGTCTTAACACCAACGCTCAAGAGGCCGCCTTTCCCGGTTGCTCCGTCTCAGAGGGATTGCATTGTTATTATCAGTTAACCCCGGGTCCGGTGGCCTTTGTTCACCCTGAGGGTCAGGTTGCACCACAGGCAGTGGAGGAGAGGCGACCTCGGAGGCGTGTGGCAGGCATATTTCACGACGTCGGGTTCGGTCGTCGAGCACAGAATGTCGTAAATGATCAGCATGTACAAAACGTACTTGGTTTCAAATAACAACCAAATACGTAGTTGGAGACTTCACTCGCGTAACTTTTTCCGGCAGCCATTTCACCGATTCTCCTCGCACGGAACAAGCCAACACACGGTCACCAACCCCAAAATATCGCGGCTTAGCTCTGCGCCTATCGGCTGACTGTTTCATCCTTTCTACTTTCTCGGTCATGACCTTTGTCAGATGCGGCCGCACGAAAGACAACCTGGTACGCAACTGTCTTCTCAAAAACAGTTCAGCCGGTGTCTTTCCAGTGAAGGTATGCGGCGTTGTGCGATAGCACAACAGAAAGTTATCTATTCTGTGCTGAAGTGTACTTGCACTGTTTTTTTCTTTGTCCTCCAACAACTGTTTAAACAGGGCCGTCTTAGTTTTTTGTACCGCCCGCTCCACCGCCCCGTTAGACTGCGGGTGGTACGGGGGTGTGAACGTGTGCTTTACACCTTGCGCTTTTAGAAAGCTTTGGAATTCATCAGCCCAAAATTTCGGCCCGTTATCTGTTACTACTTCTAAAAGAAGTCCGTGCGCGGCAAACAGAGACCGAACCACTGCCACTGTCATAGTAGCAGTCGTCGTGCTACATACTTTAACTTCTAGCCACTTACTGTAAGCATCAACTGCTAATAGGAACATTTTACCTTCCTTCTCGGCGAAATCAAGATGCACCCTTTCCCATGGGTGTTCGTACAATTTCCACGGGCTCAAAGGCACTAGCTGTGCTGCTGCTTGTACGCTTTGACAAACGCTGCATTTTCGCACGGTTTCTTCTAATGCATCATTAATTCCTGGCCACCAAACCATTGACCTTGCAACCGTTTTCATCTTTGTGATTCCGATGTCTTGTTCGTGGAGCAGATTCATGACATTTCTCTGCAAACAATTTGGAATAACTACCGTATTTGTCCAAACAACGCAACCAGCATCAACAGAGAGTTCGAACCGTCGCACCCAGAATAATTGCAGTTCTTGAGCGACAGCTTTCGGCCAGCCGTGCCAAATCAAGTCGCGCACTACTGATAGTAGCTTGTCGCGCGTTGTTTCACGCTCTATATCTTTTGCTGTCAGCGGTAGTTCGTCCAGAGTGGCAAAATAAAAAAAATGTCTTCATTTTGCTCAGAGGTCTGGGGCAAAGGCAGTCTAGATAAAGCATCTGCGTTACTGATTGCTGTGGCTGGCTTATGTGCAGTCTTATAGCTGTAGTTAGCTAGGAAAACAGCTCATCGGTGTACTCTAGCTGTGGCTACAGCACTAGCTTTCCTTTTCGGGTTGAAGAGCACGGTGAGAGGTTGATGGTCGGTAAGAACCTTAAAAGTTTGACCATACAAGTAGTTATAAAATCACTTCAGACCAAACACAATGCTCAAAGCTTCTTTCTCTATTTGGCTGTAACTACGCTCCGCATGTGATAGTGATCGCGACTCAAATGCTATTGGCTTCTCTGTGCCGCCCACAACATGCGACAAAACAGCTCCCAAACCGTATTCGGAGGCGTCACACGTTAGCTGTATTTCTTTGTTGACATCATACAACTCAAGCACATTTTCGTTAGTAAGCATTTCCTTACAGGTTCTAAATGCCTCATAACATTGGCGTGACCAATCTCATGCTGCTTCTCGACGCAACAAGTTATGCAGAGGCTCTAAAACCGTAGCCAGATTTGGCAAAAATTTTGAGTAGAAATTTACCAAGCCCAAAAAGGCTTTGAGCTGAGTCACGTTGTCCGGTTTTGGCGCCTGCTTGATGGCAGCTACTTTATCCGCCATAGGATGCAACCCATTCTGGTCAACTTCATGACCCAGGTATCTGATTCGTTCTTGGAACAGTTTACACTTCTCAGTGTTGACCCGTATGCCATGTTCTCTTAGGCGTATGAGCACCTGTTCCAACGTGTCATGGCATTGCTTTCTATCTGCACCTGCGATGACAACGTCATCTAAGTAACAGGCCGTTCCTGAGAGGCCGTGTAGGATCTGATCCATCACGGCCTGGAACACCACCTGTGCACAGGCTACGCCGTATGGCAAGCGCCGGAACCTGAACAGCCCCAGGTGGGTATTGACAGTGAGCAGTTCTTGTGCTCGCTCGTCCAATTCGAGCTGTAAGTACGCCTTGGACAAGTCCAGAACCGAGAAGACAGTTCCACCCTGTAAAGTTGCAAAAATATCCTCTGGCAGAGGGAGCGGGTACTGGTCTACTTCAATGGCAGGATTTACTGTGACACGGTAGTCACCACATAGCCGAAGCTCCTTGACATTTTTCTTGGGCACGATCACCAGAGGTGTCACCTACGCACTGTGCCGCCCCCGGTAAATGACTCCAGCTTTTTCTAAGTTTGCCAATTCCTGCTCGACTTGTTCGCGTAGCGCATACGGCACTGATCGCGCCTTACCGAATACAGGTGAAGCGTTTTCTTTAACAACAATGCTCGCCTTGAACCCTCCTATTGCTCCGTAACCCGGCTCAAACACTTCGCGGTATTTGTCAGTCAAGGGAGTTTTTTTTTGTCAGTGCCTTCACTTGCATAACTGCATGCCATCGGATTTTGATTTTATTCAACCAGTTACGGCCGAACAACGTAGGCATTCTTGCACATTTCGTCTCTTTGGCAATTACTAGCGGCAAATAAAAGCACTGCTCGTGGTATTGCACTTCAACGTCAATGACGCCTTTGGTATAAACGGGTGTACCGTTATATGTAACAAGTCTGACATCTGCTTGCCTGGAATTTGCCCCAGGAAAATACTTCGCGCACTCTGCTTCGGACATAATAGAAACTGCCGCTCCCGTGTCTAGTTCCATGGGTACCTCTTTCCCGTTTAGTCTTACATTTATTACAATGGCACGGTTGCCCGAATAGTTATCGGTGTGACAAAGCGTTAGCAGTTCAGTGTCCGACGAGTGCTACTCTTCCAGCTGATGTACAACCCTGTTTTTACACATTTTCGCGACAAGGCCCTTATTTTGACATTTATAACACCTGCTGTTCAGAAAAGGACAACTTACAGGTGCGTGTTGTCCACGGCATCGCTGACAGATAATCTTAGTCCGTGTCACCGAAGTCTTTGTGTTGCCGGAGCCGTGGCCGGTGCATGCCCCACTTTGTGAACTCCGACGCAACGCTGCTAATTGGCTCTGCCAATGTATGTCACTGCAGCTGGCTGACTGTTCAGCGGTGTTTTCCGCGACCATTTCCACGGCGTCTTTCGCTGTCGCCTCCTTATCCGTAGCGGTGTTGCAGACGCGGTTCAGGTGAGCTTGTTGCCGCTCATGGCCAGCAACCGGCAACGTATGGCTTCGGAATGCAGGCCTTCTATCAGGCGGTCACGAAGCGCTTGTTCCAAAAAGGCGCCGAAATCACATAATGATGCCAATTTATTCAGCTGTACCACAAATTTTGTGACAGTTTCTTGAGAGGCTTGCTTCCTTTGGTTGAAATGGTATCTTTCACTCACCACTGACCGCCTCGGAGAATAGTGCTTCTTCAGCGCCGACACGACTTCCGGGTATGACGACGTGCTCGGCGTCTTGGGTAGTAGCAGATTTCGGAGCGTCACGTATGCTTCTTCTCCGATGGCGCTCAAGAACAGATGTAGTTTCTTGGCCTCGGCAATATCATTGACTGTGGTGTAGAGCTCGAATCTTTCGACGAACACGTCGAAGCTGCCGCTGCCGGGAGCGAATTCCGGTAGCTTGCTGAGAGCCATTGCCGTCTTCAGTTCTTGTCTAATCCCATCCTCGTCGCCAGTTTGTTGTGTCCGCCAGAAGAGAAAGACCAAGGCCTTACAGAACACCTTTATTTACGGCACTGCATGCTTGCAGCACAAAGCAACGATTCACTCAGCAACAGAACAAAAGCCAGAATATATACGCCCACCAGCCACTCGCGCATGTACGATAACATAATGACGTCACTAACACTGTTCATCGGCGATGCCTTTCACGCGCCGAAATACAGATAACAACACAACATGCCTTAGTCAGGTTTGATGTCGAAAAGGAATCGCGTTATCACGACTTTAAAGCGTTTTAAAACAACGAAAGAACAAACAGTCGTCGCACAATGTGAATAGCGTAACGAGTGGGTAGTCGAATGCTTGAACCCATTACAAAAGTGTGTTTTTGTTCAGCTGTTCACTGTGGCACACACCCACTTGAGGCATTATTCCTCATCGTCGTCAGCCACTGCATGAACAATTGGCACAAAAGTCCTAGCAAGAGTTAGCGAATATAGCACGCTTCTCAGAAGAATGACGAAAAATTGCGTAGTGAATGCCCGCCTACTACCGTAAAATTTTTATTGTTAGTGCAGTAGTAGGCATCAAGCAAGTGTTCTTGCAGCAGTTAGCCAATAAGTGTTCTAAAAAAGGCTCTGAAAGGCCACTTTTGTAGTTTTCGTTGTGACTGTGCTGTGCTTTCGCGCAGGCCTGGTGTTTTTTGTTGTTTTTTTTACTTTCGCGAACGCGGTCTGTGCGTCTTCTTCCCTCATTGTAGCTTCCTGCGGTGGCGTCACGGAAAAAGCATTGCTGTGTAATGGATTTCAATGCCCCGTTGTCGACACACATGCGAGCTGACCCGTCTTATTTTCTGACCCAAACTACGGAATGAACGTGTTCGCTTTTTATTGGGCAGATCAGGCGAAGATGTGACTGTTCCTCTGTCTTTGCGCCTACCAACGCTTCACTTGAACTCGCATTCACCAGCTGGGCGGTTTGAAGCTCTGTTCACAGTCCCAGAGCTTCGTCGACTGTGTGCTCGGTTTGTCCGAGTGGTTTCGTTCAAGCGCGCGTAATTCCTGTATGGAGATGGGATCCTGTCCTGCTCCGTAGGATTTATTTGTTGCCTTGTCGCCCTACCCTTGCCTCTAACCTGCTCGTAAGTCTGCAGAACGCGTGATACGTCAGCTGGCATCAGGCAGCTTCCGTATTTACATAGGCATATGCACTCCAAACCTACCGAAATTTGGCTAGCTTTCGTACAGCCAGCGACAACTAGCTGAATGATCTCGTCTTTTGTTCGCTCCTCTCTCGAGCGCAAGTGATACACAAATACGTCCCAACACGTGAAGCAAAACTGCGCCCCATGTTTCGTCTTTTCGCTTTGCGACCGTCTCGACTTGATCGAGGTATATGCAGAGGGGTAAGCTTAAGCTCATTTAGGACGGCCGCGTTCACCGCATCATAATCGCCACACTCGTCCCACTGAGAACCCGAAGCAAGCGCCTCACCCACGCCGTAAGCGCTGGCATCACTAAGTGGACGTGGCTTTCCAGTGGTACATCGTACGCACTGAACACTTTTTTGCCTAAACGAACCGTGAATGCACGTCCACATTGCATGGAAGCTTGAGCCTTTGAGTATCATGCTACATTGAGTGACATTGTCCAGGCCTTAGAGCCCTCGTTCTCCCTGTCTGAGCTCGAAGAGGTTCGCCTGCCTTTGCGTTCTTGCAGCTCTGGCCGCGTAACTTGTAGCTGAAGCTGCATTTTCTGCAACTAAAGCTGCAGCTCATGCGTCGTATTGTCACTTGTGCCGGTTCCGGGGCTTAGGCATCTGGCTCAATATTTTCGCCTATGCGACCTTCCTTTGTCCCACTGCTCGATCTTACGCTCTCATTTTATACGCACACTGCTCTGACGCTTGCGTCGTCACCACCTCAACAAAGCGCTAGAAATACCGCTCACCACTGCCGTCGTCGTTCCCTGCTGCGACCCGTCGAACCGTAGTTGTACTGTCCACGGGAGTTCTTTGCCGGAGGTGGCCTCGATGAGGTGATCTCCTTGGAACTTTGTGGCTTGGTGATCTTCGCCTAGAAGAGGTAGATGCCGAGATCCTGCCGACTGTGCCAGTAAAGCTTCTTTTCCTGTAGTTGAGTTGATTGACGGATATGTAAGGTTTAAGGTCCCAAAACCACTATATGATTTTCGGTGACGCCGCAGTGGAGGGCTCCGGAAATTTCGACCACCTGAGGTTCTTTATCGTGCACCCGAATCTGAGCACACGGGCCTACAACATTTCCGCCTTCATCAGAAATGCAGCTGTGGCAGCCGGGATTCGATTCCGCGACCTGCGGGTCAGCAGCCGAGTACCTCGCCACTAGACCACCACGGCGGGGCCTGTTGTGAAGTTGACCCGAGAGATCTTTGGTGAGGAAGCTCGGAGGGGGTGAAGTATTTGGCAGGAGACGTTTATTCATTATGAGCAAAGTGCACCTTTGCATTGGGTAAGAACAAGTGGGAACCTAGTTTGCACATAATAAAGGTGGCAACTAAGAGGCCCTCATTCTTTCACGAATGATTTGGTGTTAGAGCTCAGGGAACTGTGAGGAAGTATGCAGCACGGAGCCTCGCCATCGTACCACATTGTGGTTACAGCCCAGACAGCCCTTCCATCCCCTGTCTTGCGTTGTTTCCAATCGGAGAACACGGGGAGTTGGAAGAGACAGAGAAAAAAAATAGAGGAAAGAAAAGAACAGCTTGGTTCAGCGCGAATGGCGTTGCGCCTCCTGCTGCTGACATCAGTCTTCTACTGCCACCTGGCCATTGCCCGTGGCTCGTATTTTGAAGCTCATGCTTGCGGCTTGAGGCCCTGTTATTCTTGAGCATGCAGGCAGCTTGTAAAGTGCATTGATATTTCGTAGGGGGGGGGGGTGCAGTGTATTCTCCGATTTGTATATTGAAAAAGGCCTCCGTTACCGGAGACGAGTTCGGGGCCCGACCCTTAGGACAACTTGAGTTCTCGTTGGAGCCATTCATTCCTGGTCCCAAAACTATGACACCCTGCGGCGTACCTCAAGTCCCGCCTGCTTCATAGTAGTACAACTGAAATACGGGTCCGTTCAGTTAGCCAAAATTTAACAGGCCGAGATACTATATTGGAGAGCCTACACCCGTACACTTCTCGTCCCAAGACGATGATGCTGCGCCGCATAACTCATGCCCAGCCTCACAGTAGTGGTGGCCTAATTCACAAATCACCATAAACCGTTATGTTTACAAAAATGCGTGCATACAACTTAACGTTTCCGAAGGTGCGCTTTTACCATACGCATGTGTATGCGCAGTCTTGGAATATTTGTGTGCGCAGTCTTTCGATAAGAGTGACTGAAGACAAACGAATCAGTAGTGGTACTTGTAAGTGGGATCGTGTCTTCAAAATATCAGGAATGGAGCTTACACGTTTCAAACGTTGAGTACAATATGAAATTACTGTGTGTATTAGGATTACCGAAGGAATTTCTGTCGTGCATTACGATACAAACCACGCACATAAAAAACTCTCTATTTATTATGTCTTGCGTTTTCCTTGCGTGTTCTATCTTTTTATCAAAAATAGGAATTATGGAAAACAGGGAACGTGGGTGAAATGCAGAGCCCTCTCAGGGTTTCTCCTTAAACTATCAGTAAGCCTGCACCTTGCTCTTATCTTGACAAAATGAGGTGAATATTTCCCGAACTTTCAATAAACTTGCAACAGAACCCGTGAGCTAAACTTATATGCTTCAAGCCTTCTCTTCTAGTCAAAACGCTATAATGAACTGTGATGTCATTTGAAAAAACAAGGCTGTTTTTATATTTTGAAGGGTAATGGCTGTCACGAGAGCCTATATCAGGGTAAAAAAGTGTGTGATACCTATGTTATAATTATCGAAATGACATAAAAAGGAAACGTGTGTTACATATGTAGGGCCAAGAGACGCTTCAAGATTGAGGCTTTGTGTATAAGGTAGCAGGCTCATATAATATGAGGCCCACGGGACGGCTTTAGGATCTCTCATAGTCGAGTACTAAGTAATCGAATTCGTTAACCCCTTATTCGAAACACACAGAGTTATACTCTAAAGCTGGGACAATATCTGTTGGTGTTCGCCGGTATGCAATCACGCTGAAGCCTATAGTGGCACATCTCTATTGCGAAACCTAACGCCCACAATTGCGGTTTAACCACTGTGGTAGCAGAATTTTTCAACAAATACCTGAATAGAGCGTATCGTTAACCCCGTGCAAAGATATCCTCAGAAAGCACGTAAACACTGGTACTATATAAGCGCGTATTCTAAGTCTCGTCAATTAAGGAGAAAAATGGCACTGTGTGTGCTGCCTTTATTAGATGCTTTTAGTTGTACATTCGTAACGAGCTTACGTACGCAGCATGACTACGGCAAAGTGCACGTGCGCAGTACGTAATAGACGCTTTTAGTTGGGCGTACGTAACGAGAATAGGTATGCAGCATGACTGAAGGAGGTAAGTACGCATGCGCAGTACAAAACGTATCTATTTCATGAATGTGTGCGAACGCCCCCCCAAAAAAAAAGAAACAACGCGGCGTGCGCGACGTGACACCCCCGCGATATCTCGATTGAAATTGGAACCAGATAGAAAATTGGCAGCGATGGCGTCGAATGTATAGAGCAACAAAGCCGTCCCAACTCGAGTATATTTCACTTTCAAGGAACATGTTGCGCTGCCAGCGAAAGTATTAACCAGCTATTCGTTTAGGAATCCAGAACCAACCAACGTACATCATGGATCCAAAATTGTTTGCCTTGGCTTGGACGCTAGTGGCCATTATGACGGCCGCTACCACAGGAGTGCGCTAAAAAGCACCCAAAAGCTGTTTTATATTCAATAACATACGTCCAGTTGAAACAAACGTATCTTGGTGCAGTCAATACGGTGAACTAAAGGTGTCGTTGAGCGCTTCGCATGCAGCATACGCAACGCATCCTGTCGCGTACGTAGGCTCGTTACGTACGCCCAACTAAAAGTGTCCAATGTGTCTAGTCCTGGGATGCGTGCGAACGCCCGAAAAAAACAACAACAACAAACAAACGCGTACGCAAACGTAACGATATTTAACGCTAACTTAAGTGACGCTCTTGCGAGATCTCGAATAACAGAGCTGCCAGATTGCAAGTTTGCACATAGCGTAACACCGTTGATCCTACGATTCGGTGCGACTGGGATTCTAGTGGCCATTATCACGGGCGCTACCACACGATGACGCTAAGAAGCACTGAACAGCTGCTTCATTCCTCATATGATACGTCTGGTTGAACAGTACGCATCCTGGTACGTTCGATGCGGTAAACTAAAACTGTTGTTGAGTTTTTCGTTTGCAGCGTACGTAACGTATTCTGCTACGTACTTAAGATTCTTGCGAACGCCCAAATATGAGCGCCTCTTAGCAGGGTAACCTACGCTGCAGGTGAATGCGGACATGTTCTACGTCCCGTTAGGCAGTCTCACTTCACGAAGCCACATTTGGCCGTTGCCTCTCTGCAGCGACAGAAAGCCACGACAACGTTACCTTGCTACGAAGCTTATTGGGGCAGTTTTATTAGTCAGTGTTTTCACCTTGGAAGTGGTCGGGGGTGTAGAAACACTGTTGGCGCATGCGTAAGCGGCTATGCTCCGACAACGAGCTGTCACACGTGAAGACAAAACGAAAAAAAAAACGTAAACGCGTCTAAGTGACTTCTCGTTGCTAGCGCTTCCATTAACTGCGGTAATGTCAAATCGTTCATTATTAGGCTAGTTACTTGTCATGACGTAATACTACACTCCACCACTCACAGATGACGACATCGCCCCGCCTACCCAATCTGCCTGCCCAGACTGCCTAGCGCCACCTGCAGAGAGCACTGGTTGAGAGAACATCTATCAGAGATATAGGTCGCATCAGTCAATCAGTCGAGGGAGCATTGGGCAATTACCATTCGTAGGTACGCGTCCCGGTGGCAGAACGTTTTTAGCGAAAGCTTCACATGGATATAGGCCAAATGAAAAGCCATTTGCCATTCCCCCCGCACAGCGAGTTGGATCGTTCTTGACGTCGCATGCAAGCTCGTGGCATGACAGTGCGGTTTGAGACGTTATTATCTGCATCGTAATCAAGCTCGCGTGTGATTGGCTGCACGGTCGGTAATGTCGCTCATCCCGTCACAGCCATGCCCCCGGGCGTGCGCGCAGCAGTTTTAACTTAAAAGTTCCACATGGGGAGGGCACTGATTGTATGAACACCCGAGCTGTGATCAACTTTTCAAACACAGAGCAGACAGATGATTCTTGAAAGAATCCATGTTCGCTGGGCCGATCAACCAGTTCGGGCCCCAGAACAGGCCTGAGGGGCCAGAACAGGCCTAAAAATGCAAAAAGCAACTATGCAACAAGATCTGACAGACTTTTGAGCCAAATGCAAGCGACAACGGCGGGCTGAGAAAGTGGCGTCGTGGGTAGATCAACGTCAACGTGACAATGACGGAAGCGGTTTCGCCGGCGCCAATTCCTGCTTTCGGCGAGAGTATTTCGAGCAGCATCCTGGCTTTGGCTGCGATGTCTGCAACCACGTATGGCCACACGTTTCAGAATCACTAGTTAGGGCCTGTACACGCACTATCCGCACAGCCGCACCATACTTGCCTGGACACCTGCCGTACGCAAGTGGAGGGCGAAAAAACGTCATTGATACTTTCTTGTGCTCTCCGTTTGCGTGCGAAAATTTTACAGCAGATGCGGTGCAGCTGTGCGGATAGTGCATGCAGAGGCCTTTAACCATCTGTAGGAACTGCTTAGGTGGCCCTTCACCCCTCATGTGTTAAGGGCGAAGCACCTTAAAGCGGCACCCATTCGTGCCTCGTCATATTACGTAACATGTCTTACGCTTTGACCTGCAAGGTGGTGCTGGTGGGAGATTTCCCCTGTGCGTTGTTGAAGAATAAAAAATTCGCAGCGTGGGCCTTAACTGAAAGCCGAATTCTCCTGTCTCGCATTCCCCATTAGCAGCCATTGGCATGCACATTGAGCACTATCTGACAAGAAAGGGTTGCTACGTTATATTCGCAGGGCGTAACCTCCTTGGTTCTAGAAAGGTTTAGGGAGCGTTGGGCCGCAGTGCCATGAATACAGTTAACTAGTATATACCATGAACTCGTGGTGGTTATAGATGGGAAGTCGACACGAAGCGCAAGCCGTAAGGAAGTGTGCGTGTTCCACCTCTCGTTTAGTACCTGGAATGTCTGCTGGAGGGCGGTGCTTCTATATGCGGAATATACCATGGAAAGATGCGAGATGGTGGTACTTAGAGTGTTGACTAGATGAACGAACTGACACACAGACGGATGCACGGACGAACGCCTGCATGACTGCACGGATGGACGCATGGACGGACGCAGGAGCGGATGCATGGACGAACGCAGAGACGGAGACATGGATGAACGCGCGGACGCACGAACAGACGCACGCACAGATGGGCGGATGGACGCACGGACGGCCACACAGACGCACGCATGGATGGACGGAAGCAAGAACGAATGGACGGATGGATGCTTCGCCCCACTCTTCATCATTCACCCCGTGTATATGCTGCCATTTTCTTTTTTTATTTGTCCTCCGTTAGAGCACATATTAGCATTCATAACCATGACATACATGTACTACTAACATCTTTGTAGACCCCAGTATGAAACACTTCTGTGTATAAAAAAAAGAGTACGCCGGAAACGTTCCAGGAACGAAGAAAACTTGGAAAGATTACTTCTACGACTACTAATACTAGTACTACTTGCACTACTACTACTACTACTGAATAATAATAATAATAATAATAATAATAATAATAATAATAATAATAATAATAATAATAATAATAATAATAATAAAATCTCAGGTTTTACGCTCCAAAGTCACGATATGGTCATATGCGATAACGTAGTGGATGGCTCCACAAATTTCGACCAATTGGTGTTTAAGGCGCGCTGCAAGACATCGCACAGCACACGGCCTTTAGCATTTAACCTCCACGACAATACGACTGCCACAGCCGGTATCGAACCTGTGACCTTCAGGTCAGCATCCGAGCACCTTGACTACTGCATCACCGCGGCGGCGAAAAAAATTACCTGAAAAGAAATTGTGAGTGCGGTGGAAATAATTCAACCACCTTTTTCTTAAACCAGAGCATCGGGGTGGGACTTGTCGGCTTTGGTTGAGAAAAGGCTTCCAGCCCTAGTCATCATCATTAGCGTGACTACGCCCGCTACAGGGAAAAAGCCTCTCCCATGTTTCGCCAAGTAACCCAGTTGCGCGCTTTCCGCTGCCATTTTACACCTCCCAACTGCTTCATCTCCTCTGTCCGCCTTATTTTTTGTGTCCCCCACAGGCGTTTCCCTTCTCTTCGAATCCCGTCAGTAACTCTCAATAAGTATTGGTTACCATTTCAAATAATTTTATGTAGCGCGAAGCTAAAACAGGAAACAGGAAGGGACTGACGGACAGGATTCCGATTCCTGTTCCCGTATTTCGCTCAATGCTACGAAAAATTCTTTCGATTGCATGCACCCGGCTATTGGCAAATATTCATGCACGAAGATGATAAAGAAAAAACTGCGTTTGCAACCCCGGACGGCCTATACGAATTCAATGTTATGCCGTTTGGTCTATGCAATGCGCCCGCAACTTTAGAGCGCATGATTGATATCGTGCTGCGTGGCCTGAAATGAAAGACTTGCCTATGTTACCTCGATGACATTGTTGTCTTTTTATCGACGTTTCCTCAACATCTGCAATGCTTGGACGAGATCCTTTCTTGTCTTGAGGGTGCTGGTCTTCAAATTAACACCAAAAAGTGCCATTTCGCCAGCAGATCTATCAAGGTACTCGGTCATGTTGTGAGCAAGGACGGAATTTGTCCAGACCCTGATAAAACTGCTGCAGTGCTTCGCTTTTCTCGCCCTGACAAACCGAAAGATTTGCGAAGTTTCCTTGGTCTCGCTTCTTACTTTCGGCGATTCATACAAAACTTTGCCTCCATAGCCGCACCACTTCATAAGCTACTGGCTTCCGGTATGCCCTTTCAGTGGTCTCAGGAATGTGAATCGGCTTTCGACAGGTTGAAGAGTGCCCTGACGACCGTCCCTGTACTTTCTCATTTTCACGATGATGCACCGACCTTCTTGTACACAGACGCTAGCGGCCGCGGTTTAGGAGCCGTGCTCCTGCAACACGACAATTCTTCGCGAGAGCGAGTCGTTGCATACGCCAGCCGCGTCCTCTCCGCAGCCGAGAGGAACTAACCGATCACCGAGTAGGAGTGCCTCGCCATCGTTTGGTCAGTACAGGAATTTCGTCCATATCTACATGGCCACCGTTTCACCATTATGACCGACCACCACGCTTTATGTTGGCTTTCGACACTCAATAACTTGTCGGGACGCCTCGGACGCTGGATTCTACGCCTACAAGAATATGATTTTGAGATCGTATACAAGTGTGGCAGGAAGCATAGTGACGCCGACGCTCTTTCTCGCTGCCCACTACCAGCGACTCCACTCGGGGTTTCCGCAATCAATTCGCACAACACGCCCTCGGAGTCCACGTCTACGGCGGTTTCCCCTCTCCTCTATGAACCAGCTGCCTTCGGACGACCCCCACGATTTTTCTTCTCGACTGTTGGCTGACCCATACTGTCGACGTATTATAGGCTACCTCATTGGCAGTTCCCGTCCACCTCTGCATTTCCGATGGAGGCGGAAATGTTGTAGGCCCGTGTGCTCAGATTTGGGTGCACGTTAAAGAACCCCAGGTGGTCTAAATTTCCGGAGCCCTCCACTACGGCGTCTCTCATAATCATAGAGTGGTTTTGGGACGTTAAACCCCACATATATAAAAAAAGTTCCCGTCCACCTAATGCAAGGCTCCGTCGCCAACACTCGCAATTTAAGCTGGACAACTCGGTGATGTACACCAAAATTTACCATCCTGACGGTCAGCGCTGGGTTCCCGTTCTACCCCGATCACTTCGGTCCGAAGTCCTCAGAACGCTTCATGACCATCCGACTGCTGGTCACCTTGGTTACCATAAAAAACGACCAAAGAGCCCACGTTGAAACTCTCGTAGGGCTTACCCTGCCGACTCGCTACATGGCCGGCCCATGTCCATTTTTTTTCAGCAGCAAGCAGGTTTTCAATTGCGAAAAACTTCTTATTGAACTAAAGGCACTTTGACAGTTTCTAGCTATTTGCCTATTCAGCCACCTACGTTTCGGCGCTTTGGTGATGGTCTCAGTGCCATGGTAGATACCAAAGTTGGCACAGAATGACATGAATTTAGTTGGCACATGATTCGCTAGTTAGAAATATATAGCGTGATTTGCGTTATGTGTACGTAATGAAGCCATTTACAACACACAGCTGCGGCGCATACCCGCATACCAGTACCTATGGCATCCGGGCTTGCGTCAAAGTTGATTCACTGTCTGTATTAAACCAGGCTTCGGAAATCTCAACCCCGTAGCGTGAACGGGCCTTTGTCGTGGAAGATGAGGTTACGGCAATGGTAGAGTTGCCAGTATAGGTAAGAAATTACGACGAAATTAAAGCGTAAGAATCACTGCTCAAGCCGCAACCGAAACTAGGAGATTTATGTAGAAGTGAAATGTTACACCACAAAGCCAAGCCTGAGCTTCATGCTGCTTCAGAAAATGAACTTATACTGACGTCGCGTAGGGACGATGCTAATTGTCGTTGAAGTGCTGGCTATTATATCTATGCCACTGTGATGAATGTCACATATGCTGTCCTATGCATCAGCAAGTATTCTTCAGAAGATACTCCATCCTGATTGGATGTGCCGACGACCACTACTTTGGCACGTCGTCCTCATGTATGCCCGTTATCGGACAGCAGCCTGAATTTAGTCGCGTTGAAACGAAGAACATGAGCAGACATTCAGTCATTTACTCGCCAGTGCAGTCGTGCCTGGCAAGTCCACAGTGCACTCTCAGCTGTTCGATTTACGTAAAACAGTCGATTTGCTTCGCAAGACTTGGCTCAAAGTAAAAAGTATGCAGCTAGCCTGACTTCTCAGCGAGCACCTGCTGGTCTCTGACAACATTGTGCATTCACCGAAAGACCGTCCTTGGAAACTTCTTGTTTATGTCACCTTGTTTTGACATTTGTTAGTGGCCACGGCTGCTTGTGTTTCGATGTTTTATGGAAATCATTACGAGCAAGCGCTCGCAACTCTAGAACAGCTGTATCAAGGCAGGATGCAGTCTGGACGACTGAACTAATTATAAATGCAAATCAAAACGTCCTGTTTTCCGACCGTGGACGACAGAAAGAGCGCCGGCGTTGCAGTGATCACGCGCGAAAATTTGATTTCCACCAAGAGCACGTAGGTTTGTTCTGCCCACTTCATTAAAGGCAACCTAAAGCTCAGCACAGACTAATGGCACAGAGGCGGTACTCAGACGTTAGACTAGTTGAAGGCCCCTAGTTACGGGAACGCATCAGTCGCTGTCGTCTTACACCCGTGGCAGATAATTGTACCGAAATGGGTAGCAAAACGTGAAAGCTATCACGGAAAATCCATCGTGTTTTTTGTATAGTGTGAGCGACATCAATGATGTGTACTGTTCGAAAAAACACGGGACACAAAGCAGCCGCGCTGAACATGAATCGCCGCGCAGTTTATGTCACTGTGTCCGCGTTTTGTTGTCGTTGCACGTGATGTTTTTTTTAAAGCGACACCAGCGAGTGGGCTCTCACCTTTGCGAGTGAACGGCTTATCGTCTGTCTTTTTGCTGCCAGTGATCATCATCGCATTCTAGCTAATTTATCGTTTAGTGTGAACATGGACTTTGGGTGTAGGTGGATTCATCTATAAAGTTCGATTCATGAATAGCTTACTCCTTAGTAAACCTTAATAGCTTGCATGACCCAGCCGCAGTTGACGTCATCGCACTTTTCGTAATATCGTAGTCAGGCGAACACTCCAGATCGCGAGCGATGCTGATCGGCGTTTATCTCTATCAACAGTGCTAGGTGTGACACAGAAGCATAAATAGGCGTTTTATCCTGAGAGAGCGTTCTTAGACGACAACAAATATGTTCGTGGCTCGACAGGAGGCACGTTTTCAGTTCTAGCTGGAAATCTGAAGTGGATAACTTCGCGACGGATCAGACAAATCCTCTCCTGCAAGTACACGACGTCGGTGTGCTTTGAAGACGCGAACAAGGAAAATACAGGTCGGCGCTCTCGTTTCCCTGTAGTGAAACTGCGATTCGGCCTAGTTGGAACTTATCCATCTTGAAGTTTTTGCGCAAGCGCACAGGGACAAAGAAAGAAAGACCGGGAGCCCGTTTCTTTTTCTTTTTGTGTCCCTGCGTGCTTGTGCCAAAAATTCAAGAGGAATTCTTTGTCCTCGTCTTATCCACATTGTCGACATTACCTACTCGCCCAATTAAGTTCGCTGACAAACTTCTTCTGCAGTTTATGCATTTTCTTCTTGTATAGGCATGGCCGCCGTTAGAGGTAACACACAGCAGGGGGCCGCAATAGTCGGTAAAATATGATGGATAATTTGCGCCGCACAGGTCGGCCACGCGAGCTGTAATATATGCAGCGATGGTCGCGCCTGCTCCTCCCGTGCGATACGTGGCGCCCCTTCAACTAGCCGCTAGATTGATTGATTGATATGTGGGGTTTAACTTCCGAAAACCACCATATGATTATGAGAGACACCGTAGTGGTGGGCTCCAGAAATTTTGCTAACGTAGGGTTCTTTACCGTGCACCCAAATCTGAGCACATGGGCCTACAGTATTTTCTCCTCCATGGAAGATCCAGCCGCTGCAGCCGGGATTCAGTCCAGGTACCTGCGGGTCAGCTGCCGAGTACCTTAGCCACTAGACCACAGCCACGGGGAGTAGCCGCTTAGACGTTGCTTTGAACATATCTTAAATAATGTGCCAAAAATAATGGAGCAGCAACCTCAAACACACCAGAAAAACACCGCCGGGACAATTAACAAAGCATTAACAGAAGGGGCACACAGGAAGTCTTCTAGGGTAAGCCGTTCGGCGCGAGCCAGTTTGTATACAAACACCGAAACAGTCTATTGAAACAGAGGTGCGTATGCCCGTTTTTCACCAGGATAGATTGTATATTTTTGAAGTTCTCCGTTCATTGGCACTTGCTTCGGCCACTTTTGCACGAACATCGCGGTTTACTCGGTGACGACATGCCCACACGCCGAGTGTCTTCTTCTTCTGCAGAATGAGAAATGCTCGCCGTCCTGAAAGGGCAAAGACCTGAATGGTGGCACTGATGTACTATTTTACACTACACTGCGCCTCGCCGTCACACCATCTTAGCGTGTTTCTGGAAGGTTCACCCCTCTACCTCTTCGTTCTCTTCCTCGCCTCTCGCAGCACGTCCTGGACATCCCCTGCCCTTGCCTTCGCCTTTCACAGCAGGACTCGCTTATCGCAGCACACACAGCCCTTCCCTACATATATACCACGATTCACCTTCCCCGTGATACGAGGTTACGGGATCAGCGATACCCCAACGACGGACATGATATCCTCTGCTGAGAACAGCTTCGCTTAAAAAAAAAACGGCACAGCAACTAAATACTCTAAGCACCTGCCAAGCACTTCATCGTTCTCACTCGTACATACCCATCATCATCGTTTTGCTTGTTGGTGTTATGATCCGAGACAGACATCACAAAATAAACGCATCTGCTGCTGCTGCCTAGTGAAGCCTCCCTGCGTCTTTCAGTGTGGTGGAGGCGGATCAAGATCCCGACGTCTTCCTACTTTCGTTTTCCACGTAAAGTTTTGATCCGGTCACCGCTTTCACCCAGCCACCCCACGGGTAGGCAGAAATCAGACCTAACACATAGCCCTAACGATACAGCCTCAATGCCGGCGGCTGCCCGCTCTTCATCCGCTCTCACCAGCTCTCACCGAGAACCGCTAAAGCTCGTGGGTCTCCACAGTGTCGTGGCCGAGAATGGCTCGACCTTTACAACCGTGTGGGTTCAGCCAATCGATAGACTGAAGTAGAGAAATCAAGCTACCTTCCTTTTTACTTGACTGGCGTAGCCAAAACATGGTATTTCAATCAGGAAGCTGACTTCGATTGGGTCTACTTTTACCAAGAAACTGAGAAAAATTTTCGAATGCTCATTGGTGTGTTTTAAAACCGCGAAACAGAAGCTGGCCGTTCGTTTTCAACTGCACATAAGTCTTACAATTCGTATATCGAGGATGTTCTGGCCCTACGTCGCCGTGCGAACAGCGATATGATGGAAGACGAGCGCGTTCGCCACATTCTTAAAGGAATCGTACCAATTGCGTTCAACGTCTTGGCTGTCGGCAATCTCACTACTTTTGAAGACATATTTTCGACTTGCCTATGCCTTGACCAGTTGCCGTCTCTCCACCAACAACAAGACAGCGATCCTCGCCTTATGCCTACCTCCGAAATAAAAGCCCTCATCCGCACCTTTACCTGGGAAGAACTTCAACACTTCAGAACGCAGTGGCCCACTGTTGCCTTCACCCACTCCGTTCCCACTGTTCGATCTACGGAAGCTCGTTAGGCAGGATGTGGTGGCAATGACGGCACCGATAGCCCTGGTTGCTCCACCAGCGTGCCCTATGTCTACATACGCTGATGTGACGTCCAGGATGACACCGGCAGCATTAGTTGCTCCGACTGTGTTCCCACATATGTGAAGAGCACTGCAATTCCGCCTGGTCCCATGATACTTGGGTCTTCTGACATTGCTTGTAGCCGTTTGACTGCTGTGCGAGGTGGAATGACGGCTGCACCCTCGTATCCTCGATGGCGTCCACTCCTTCCCGTTTGCTTTTTTGCGGTATCGAAGGCCACATTTCTCGCTACTGCCGTTGCCGCCAGAAGCAGGAACAACGAGGCTATGCTGAGTTTGAGCGAGGCCGGCTCCGAAGACCAGATTTTTATGCTGCAGACACCTATCCGTTGACACATTACCGATTTCCGTCTCCCCCAGTGTCCACTCGTCAACATCAGAACTACCGCTCCTTCAGACGACACTCTCCATTGCCCTACCAGTGCTCCGCATTGCCGTTTCATCCCATCATCTCCCGTCCTGTTGAACAATCTTCGGAAAACTAAGGATTGCAGTTTTTTTAGAAAAAACTGCGTCCCGTCAACCGACAAAAATACCTCCTGTTCACCCAGCCAATATGTTGTCAGTGACTTTTGAAGGTATTCCTTTGCAACTCTTGTTGACACCGGTGCAACCACTTGTGTTTTGCGTAGCAACTTGTGCTCGCGGCTCCGTAAAGTCAGAACTCCATATGCGGAACCTATGTTGCGTGGCACAAATAACATGCTGATTCAACCTGACGGACAGTGTACGGCTCGTGTTTCAATTGATGGCGTACGTCACAACATTCAGATGACTGTGTTGCCCACGTGTGTTAAACGTATCCTTGGTTAGGCCTTTCTGCATTCTGCTTCCGCTGTTATATCCTTTAAAGAGAATGTCATTCACATCGCCGATACAATGGATGCGCCCGTTCCAGTTTTGTCACCCTCGATCTCCAACTTGGGCATTGTTGAAGACTGTGTCCTGCACCCTGGTCACGAACACGTGATAGCTGTCGCATCTACCCAAGCAACCAACGGTGATGCACTAGTGGCTCCTTCTTTTCGCTGCACCTCTCGTGGAATTCTCGTCGCCTCTTGCCTCCTCCGGTTTTACTGGGACTGCACTTTTCTACCTGTTTGTAACACAACTTCAGAATCTATGCTGCTGCCCAAGGGAATGACAATGGCAAAGATGGACACCTCTCCACTGACCTCCATTGCGGCACTCTGCCCGCCTTTGTCACCAGTACCAGCCCCAAGTTCACATTCTTTCTCTTTTCGAGCTGCTGTCGGTTCAGACCTCACACCTGAACAGTCCAAAGCGCCATTGACCCTTTTAGCTAAGCACAAAGCCTGCTTTGATAGCTGTTTCACAACATTGAGTCAGATTTGTGCGGCTGTACACCGCATTGAAACCGACAGTTCTCGTGGGATACGCCGTCGGTCATATCGGGTTTCGCAGCCAGAGAGAAAAATTATTGAAAATTAAGTGAACGACATGCTATCGCGAAATATAATACGGTCTTCATGTTCCTGGGCATCTCCAGTCGTTTCAGTTAAAGATGAGGATAGCTCTATTCGTTTCTGTATTGACCACCGCGCGTTAAATGAGATCACACGCAAGGACGTAGATGCTATGCCTCGAATTGATGACGCTTTAGACACACTACAAAAGGAAAATATTTTTCGATCCTTCAGTTATGATCAGGCTACTGGCAAATCTCAAAAAAGAAGCTGACGAAGAAAAAACTGTTTTTGCTACGCTGGACGTTTTTTTTAAATTTATTGTAATGTTATTTGGCTTGTGCGACGCTCCAGCCACGTTTGAGCGCATGATTGATACTGTTGCCCGTGGCCTAAAATGAAAGACTTGCCTCTGGTACTTACACATTATCGTTTTTTTTTCATCAACCTTTGTCCAACATTTTCCAGGATTAGATGGAGTACTTCAGTGTTTTTCCGAGGATGGCCTTGAGATAAATACAAAAAGTTCACATTTGCCAGCAAAAGTATCAAGTCCTCGATCTCCTCATTTCTAAAGACGGAATCCAACCAGATCCCGAGAAAAGCAGTGCTTATAGTTCCCTCGACCATCCAATCAAAAGATGTTGCGCAACTCTCTGGCTCTCGCGTCCAATTTTCGTCACGTTCTACGCAACTTTGCTACCCTAGCGGCTCCGCTAAATGAGTTATTGGCCACTGGTGCTCCTTTCTCAGGGTCCAACGACTTTTAGTCCGCATTTAAAATATCGAAAGAGCGCCTGACTTCTGGAACAGTGCTGCGCCACTTCGATGAGAGAGCGACCATTATACCCCTACTGACGCAAGCGCACAAAGCATTGGAGCAGTCTTTCTGCAGCGTGATCCCACCTCCAAGGAGCAGGTTGTGGCCTACGTACGCTTGCCGGACTCTGTCAACAGCTGCGCGGAACTACACCATCACGGAGCAGGAGTGCCTGACTATCACCTGGTTGACACAGAAATCGCGCCCGTATCTCTCCGGTCGGCACTTCACCATCGTCACCGACCACCAAGCACTGTTGGCTCTCATCAATAAAGAACATGTCAGGACGTCTAGGGCGCTGGATATTGAGCTTACAGGAGTATGATTTTACCATCGCGTACAAGTCTGGCGATTGTCATCAAGATGTTGGCACGTTGTCTTGATGCCCACTTTTGCTCTCTCTTGACAATAGGTTCACCGCATTGGCTTCAAATGACTCTGACACCCAGATTGCCTCACAACACGTATCACTAGCCTCACTGCAGGGACCCAATGCAACTATCTTCGAGCTCCGAGTTACGTTCACTTCATCTGGCAGACTCCTAATGTCGGGCTTTCATTGATCGCCTTCGCGGTGTCACTCAACACCCAACAGCCGCTTGAGACACCAGCTTAGGCAATTTCGCCTTGAGAATGGTGTGCTTCAGGGCTACTTTGACCATCCACCAGCAACAAGTGGGTGCCAGTTTTTTTTCGCTGCCTTCGTCTTCGAGTTTTGGAAGCATAACACGATTAT
Source organism: Rhipicephalus microplus (assembly GCF_043290135.1). NCBI lineage: Eukaryota > Metazoa > Arthropoda > Arachnida > Ixodida > Ixodidae > Rhipicephalus > Rhipicephalus microplus. The sequence continues at coordinate 208,844,377 of NC_134702.1, forward strand.
AATACTCCCGGTCACCTTGGCTTTCACAAGACCTACGATAGCATCAAGACGGGCTGCTTCTGGCCTGGCTTGTCCACAATGGCAGCCAAATACGTGGGCTTGTGCGCGTGGTGTCAGCACCACAAGTGATCCACATCTCCGACTGCTGGTTTCCTTCAGCCTATTCCCTGTCTGACCCCACCATTTGAATTTTTCCGAATAGGCTTGTATGGTCTTTTGCCACTGACGTCTTCCAGTCATCGTTGGATTGTCACTGCAGTCGACCATCTAACGAGATTCGCCAAGGCTTGACCTCTTCGTTCTGCTACCGCCACAGAAATCGCCGAATTGTTTTTGCACTCAATCGTCTTGCGCCGCTGAGCCTCTCGCGTTCTTTTGAGTGACTGTGGCAAAGCCTTCATTTCCAAGGTCCTCGAGGAAGTCCTGCGGGCGTGTAGTACAACGCATAGGACTATTTTAGATACCATCCGCAGACGATTGGTCTTACTGAGCGCTTCCACCGAACACTATTTTACGTGATATCCACGTACTTAGTTCCTGACAACACTAACAGGAATGACTTTTCACCGTATCACATTCGTCTACAATGCTGCATTACAACTATCGACTGGCTACTGCCCTTTTTTTCTCGTGTATGGCCGATCTGTCTCTTCGGTCTGTCACACGGCGTGCTTATTTGCACCTGCTCCGAGCTGCACCTCGCTCCCTGAAGAGTTCGCTGCCCGAGTCACGCACTGCCACGAAATCACTCGCCAAAACACGGTAGCAAGCAAAAAGTAGAAAATGCGTCACTGTGATCGCAAACGATGCAACACGGCCTCTCATCCGGGTGATAAGGTTTTAGTATTGATTGATTTGTGGGGTTTAACGCCCAAAAACCACTGTAGTGCCATCATCACCATCATCATTTCTGAATGACCGCGCCGTGCCTCTCGTGCAGCTGAGGCTAGCTCGAGAGCTCGAGCTGCGCGAGGATTAGAACAAGCTGGCGGACTTGGTGTGTCGGACGTGGAAAGCCACGCGGCTCCGCTTCAGGCGTGGAATAAAGTGGCGAGAGAACGACACGACGACGTTGGCCGCCGTCCCATCTTCCTCTCTCGCTACACTAGCATTTGCTATGAGAGACGCCATAGTGGAGTGCTCCGGAAATTTAGATCATCTGGGGTTCTTTAACGTGCACCCATATCAGAGTAAACGGGCCTACAACATCCGCCTCCATCGGAAATGCAGCCGCCGCAGCCGGGAATCAAACCCGCGACCAGCAGGTCAGCAGCTGAGTACCTTAGCCACCAGACCACCACGGCGGGGCATAAGGTTTTACTATGGACCCTGGTTCAAGCGTCAGGGTTTTACGAGACATTCCTTCACTGGTATGTTGGCCCATACTCCGTCGTACCGCAGACAACCCCAGTTGACTATCTCGTCACCCGCTTCAGTTCCTCACTGACCACCGTCTGCACAGCATGGACATTGCTCAAGTCTCGCGCATGAAACCTTTTATTACTCGTTCAGCCGATCTCAGAGTGCCGGCCAGGTTGGCCGCTTCGAACAAGGGGAAAACGGTAAGCACTTTCCAAGCAATTCGTTCTCACTTGTACATAGCCACCATCATCGTTCCTGTTCATTGGTGTTCTGAGCCGAAGAAGACATCGCGGAATAAACGCTTCTGCTCGCCCTGCCTGGTGAAGTCTGCCTGCGTCTTTCAATACTAGTATAAATATGTGGGGTTTCACGTCCCGAAATCACAATATGATTATGAGAGACGCACAAATAAATACTCGTGGACTGCTTCGCATCGAAGTCATTTCCCCAAAAGACAAGACCTGCCACTTTTTTACAACTAACCCTTCATAGCGCTGTTCTTCATTTGAGCACCAGCACAATTGCGCAAATATTCATCCCTGAAACATATTTTCTGTTGTCGAGACGTCTGCTTTATTGGGGGGGGGAGTATTTATGTTTATAAGAAGGAAAAGAAGAGAAAAGTGAGCCCCGCAACTGTCTGCATCAGGGTGCGACATCTCAGCAGTAGCTCACAAGGGATGGGGGTGAGGAGGGATTCAAAGGATAGGAATAAAGGTGTAGAGAGAGAGAAAGAGAGATGCGCTAAGCCAGCGAGCGAGGACATATCGAGGGAATAGGAGAGATGGAAAAGATGGAAACGTGGTCACAGGAGTCCGAGGACGGGGCACCACTTGCGAGAGCTCTTGTCGGCGTCTTTTTTATGGGGCATATGTCAGGTAACTAACTAGTAAGCATCAAAAGCCTGCACACCACGTGACATTTACTTGCTTCATTTTCGTCGGCTTAGTCTTTTATGTGTTGTTTTGTTAACTCATTTGGTAGTTCGTTTTTGTCGTGTATACTTTCGTCACGTGTGTCCTTCCTAATCATCATTTCTAGTTCTTGTAACCGTAGCGCAATTTTTGAATCCTACAGATGAAGTTACGCTGCCCAAGAACGTAGAGGCGAATTTGATGCCATGAAGCGAAGACAACAATGTACCACTGCATGTAAATCTCAGTGCCTCAGAAAATTCACTACAGCATATAGAGATAAATACTATGTAGCACCCCTTTAGGCTTCGTCATCGTGGAAGTTCGAACTTATGTGGCCACAGCATTTGTATACCGAGGAGCATGGTGAAGGGAGACATCTGCATATTGATATTTTTGGGACAGCTCGCCCAAAAACATCAGCAGCAGCAGAGCTTGCAGCACTTCATGCCACGCTGTATTTTATAACGACTAAAGGATGCAAACCTGGACAATTTTCTGCATCTCCAAGGCGTCTTCTGTTATGCCTACGCTATAGTCCGCAAGAAGTTATTTTTCGAGAAGGCAGAGATGCTACACCACATATCCGGGAAAGGGCACCACATTACATTTCAGTGGCTACGAAGTCACTGAAAAATAATTGGTAATAAACGGGCCGATGAAACAGCTCATTCAGCTCATACAGAAGACCACGACCTATCGATACCTCTCCGTCGGACCGACGCTGCTAGAAAGCTCCGCATAACTGCCTGCCAATGCTCCACGTCAAATTGGCATGAGCCGCATTTTAGGTATGCTCGAATACGCTCAGTGGACTGTACGTTATGCCTTCGAATTCTGGCATGACTCTGACGAGGTGGCGCTACTGTTTCGTGCAGATATTGGTTGGGAATCGCGTTTACTCGTGCGTATGAATTCCGCATAGTGATGGCTGACACCACCTCCTGCTGACAGGGTGGGGCTGAAGAGGTGATTCGACATGTTCTGTGCTACTGCAAGGATTTCGACATACAAAGGCAAACTGTCTGTAGTGCGCGTAAAAATTTAGCTGGCCTCCGTTTGTCATAGGCAAGATTATTACGCTATCGTTCAGACTCGACGTCGCAGAAGTAGGCAGTGCAAGCATTACTGGGCTTGGTGCAATCTACTGGACTGTCTGGCCGGCTTTGCCCTTATCTCTCTCTCCACAAGATTATTTAGGGCTTCTTTACAACGTATGGCGGGGTAACTACAGAAAAGGCACACAGTCAACACGTGCGTTTATCACAGATAACCTGCCATGCAGAACAAGCAGAGTTCACATAGGCGGCAATGCACTAACCAAATAGAGCAACAAGAACAAAATCACATTCAGTCACATCAGGAAGGGCTTTCGCAATTTCGGTGGATACCTTATTTTACAGTTGTGAAAAGATTTATAAACCACTTGAACCTATATTGAGCCATTTTTGTAATTGTGAACCACTAAAATTATTCCACATGCGATTCATTCTTTATCCCACCCTGAAATCTTGGACTTTTCTGCCTGGCAGGGAGCTCTTTTTTTTTGACACTTACTCAAATCAGCAGGACCTGAGCTCTTGAACGAGGGCGTGCACTTTCTCCAACAATCACACTTAAGTCAACGTAACACTATTTAAACATAAAGGGGGTAGGTAATGTCACAGCACAAACACTCTCCAGCACACCTACAGCACACTGTTGCTCTTCATTTTCAGCGCAGAAAGGAGTGGACGCAATGGACAGCACGTAACGTAGAATCGAGGTGGTTGGTCAGAAGAAGGATGCCAACAGTAAACTACGGCAAATGACGCTCTGAACTGCTGCGAACTGCTGCGAACTGCTGCGAACTACTGCCATCATTTTTCAACTGAAGAGAGTGTATACAACACTGCGTGCGAGATAATGCGATTGCAATGCTAAAGTTTAAAAGAAGCATACTATGCAGAAAGCGGGAAGTTGGCATAAACTCATGCTCACTACACACTGGAACGCAGTTTTTTGTTGCTGTGCTCAGTGCTCTCAGAAGCGCTTCGCTGATCTCGGAAGGAATGCTTATATGACGCATCAAGGCTTTATCGACCAAGCTTTTTCGTGCATGGAAGGTTGGCTCGACTATCTATGCCGCTGTCTTTGAAGTACAATTTCAATCACTCAAGCTACGACTATATGAAAAAATGCGCAAATTCCACGTACCTGTGAATCAAAGTTATGCGAAGCATGCGGAGGGAAGACGACCGTGTTGCAATTTTTTTTATTTAGCAACACGTCTTGAAATGACGCTAAATTTATGTACATACGTTGCACGCACTGACATATGTTGAAGAGTTGCAGATGTTTGTATAAGCAGTTGTTTGCACTTGCGCAACTATGACAACTGAAACATGCGTATTAGCGACACCAGAAGCTGATATGAAGCGCTGATGCTCGCGAGGGTGCTGGCCCTGGACAGTGCTACATAAATCAACTTCAGCGCACTGCAACTAATCACAATTGACGTTAACCCGACGTAACGGCTGTATGAAAGGAGTACATATTCTTACAAGGAGACGCAATATATGTTTATAAAATTGGGTACGCAGCACTGCAACCACTATTGACGTTACACGACGATAGCGTCTATTTGTAAAGTAGTGCCGAGACCTGGCGTAGCTTTGCGGTAAAATGCTTCATTGCCACGCAGAATGTTGGATTTGATTCCAGCTGGGACGCTGGCAAGTATTCTTTGCATTCGTTAGGTCGACGCTACCGATGTCGGGTATTTTTTAATGCTCCCTGGTTAAAATTTCCCATGTCAGTTCTAGTCGCTCCTGGGTAGACACTAAGTATCAATCGCCTGTGGCACATACCCACATACCAGCGGCACATACCTGCCTGTGGGTATGTGCCACTGTCTGATGGGAAGTGTTTGACGACGTACAGGACAAAATTGTGACATTATTCGTTTCTTGACCAGCGCGTCCTATTCGTCAAACCATCTTACCCTCTCATGCTGATTTTGGTTAACGCCAAGTAAAGGGGTGACCACGAGAGCACCGATACGTAAGCAGCTAGATAGAGAGAAAGATAGCTCAAAGTCAATGAAGTTCGCTAAAAAATGCTTCGCATTTAAAAATGTTGCTGATTCGTGCTAACTCGTTGGATCGGCAGGTGAGCCAGCACAGATATCCTGGCCAAACAGCGACGCGCTACGGCAGCAGGCACAGTTATAACCTCCTGTTACAGCGAAAGCTGTTATGAGATCACAAGTTCAGTCATTCGCCGCGCCGTAGTTGTCCGCCGCCGCCAGTGCCGGTGTACGTAACCACATCGTGCGAAATTACCAGAAATACCTTACACCAATGACACAGTGGGGCTCGAACCCGGGTTCGCTGGGTAGCTGCTCAGTATTCTACCACTGAACGACGCTGGTGCTTGGAGTTTTCTGACAAACATGCCTTAGGCAGGCTTGATATCGAGAAAACAATCACGTTAACATGTCCTATAAAATGTTTTAAAACAGCGAAAGAACAAGTAGTCGTCACACAATGCGAATAGCGTAACGAGTGGGTCGTCCAATGCTCCAACCCATTACAAAAGTATGTGTTTGTTCAGCTATATACTGTGGCGCATACCTACTTCAGGCATAATTTCTCATCGTCGTCAGCCACTGCACGAACAAGGAGCACAAACTTTCTTGCAAGTGTTTAGCGGACACCACGCTTCTCATAAGAACGACAAAAAATAGAATAGCGAATGACGGCCTACTGTATACGCTAAAATTTTATTATTAATGTCGTAGTGGGCATCAAGCAAGTGTGCTTGCAGTAGTTACCCAAGGAGTGTTTAGAGAAGGCTTTGAAAAGCCGCTGTTCTAGCTTTCGCTGTGACATGTGCTGCGCCTTCCACGTAGGCCTGGCGCTTTTTGTTAAGTTCCCTTCCCTCCTACTAACAAGCAAGAAACAGTAGAGACACAATGGTAAAATACAGTTTTCTATAAACTTATGAAAAAAGAGCGAGTTGCTGCGATCGCTGGTAAGGTTCACGGATATAATAGCTTGGAATTCCAACCACTACTTGTCCGAAATGCGTCTCGTGAGTACAATATTGAGCTTAATTTGTGTAAAAAGATATAGGGGGCCGAGTTCAACGCACAATATGCGCGTGTGTTAGACGAAAGTTGTGGCAGTTTTCACGTTTATACCGTCATATCAAGCAAACACGCATACAAGCGCGAAATGTGGAAGTAACTGACGCAGATTTTGTGGGGCCAGTTCACGGGCTTCAGCACTCTTTCGATCAGTGATGTTACGTACTACGTCGAAGAATTTCCTTTCAGAGACATGAAAATTCGCTATTTTGGAAATTTTCCTTCAAAGGTTCACAAAATTTCCAGCATATTTGTTTGTGCACAACAGTAGTGATTTACACCCCCATTCAGGCATACACATGTTACAACTACACTTGTCTCACGCACTGGCGACATTTCAAATTATAACTATAGCTCCTCCGCTGCCGCACAACAAAAGTATGACTTTATTAATTAATATATTGTTAGAACACTGCACATTGTGGGCTTCAAGTCTAACACCAATAGCGAAACTAGAAATTGCCCCGCGTACATTTAAGGAACAAATTTCAAAGGCTATGCTTGCGCGGTGCTCGCGCCAGAATAAATTACTGCAGATGAAGGCGCACTGTGGCCGCTAATATTGGTGTTCATGAAAAAAATATTCATTCCTGAAATTTCCTGCAGTATTACAAAGATTCTCCCTTTCTTCTGGCTCAAAATGACAGGCGAGAATTCCCTTACAAAGGGAAAGGGAAAATTCCCTACACGGAAGATCACTGCTATCGATGCCGCCACCGGAAGCTTGGAGTCGGTCCATAGCTCTGAGCAGTGCAGACGGCATTGAACGCTAGGCAAGCGGAAGTTATTGTTTTCTTTCTATTTTAACAACTGCTGCCGAATAAGCAACTCTATTGGCTATAGTGAGCTGACTATAGTGTCTACAATGGTCGTTCAATAGGTTCCCCTAATAATAATAATAATAAATATATTGTTAGTATTACAAATATTTATTTCCACCTAAGCAGTGCAGATGGAGGGTGTTAGAAAAGAAGCGACGAGCCACTTGACTCAGTTCCCAGCCCACGGTTATGACAGGCTGGGGTAGTGGTGGCGACAAAACACATAATATTGTGCAATACCTTGACTAATTCTAAATGAAGGCAATACAAGCTATATCGACTTTTCATTTAGAAATAGGCATACAGAAGCATTTTTACAAATGCTCTTTACAAATACAGCAAAGAGAAGGCATTAACAGCAAGGGAAGAGAGAGAAACCAAAAAGGCGACACATTAGTTGACCCACAGAAGGGTAAGATTAATAATATCCTTTGACTGTTTCAAGAGTTGACGAGAAACTCGCAGAGCTACGCCAATGTTATGTCTGTAATCTCAATGTCCGCGAAATGACGTTTATTCAGTTGTGACGGGAACTGATAAGATACTCTTTACAGTCGATATTTTTTCTTGTGCGAGGAGGCACCAAGCGTGGCTGAATACAACGTTGGCTCATTGACCTTTAGGTTTGCATACCGGCTAACCTTGATAATATAGGTAACTGTCTTTAATGTAGTACTGTAGCAGTCTATAATCACGTTAATTGAAATCATTGTTGATGCTGTGTGAAGTAACCAAGGGATGAGTTTCTTGTCCCTCAGGAAAGTTATAAATTAAGCGAATGATTTTTCTGTGCAATACAAAAATCGCCTGCCATTACTTTGTGTCGTCATGGCTCACATTGATAGACAGTATTTGAAATGCAATTAAATTAAATCATGATATACGGCAAGCTGTGCTTTTAAAGGTAACAGTGATGTATGACGCAAAATTATGCAATCAGCTCTAGAGGCTTTAGGAAAAACAGTATTGACATCGTCATTTCATAGCATACTTGGTTTAATATAAATTCCAAGCGATTTTATAGATTTCACAAAGAACTAAGAGTCCAACCTTCAGGCTCTTGGTCTGGGACAATGCCTCTTTATTCCGTGTCACGCTTTCTTCTACATAAAGGTTTGGATGTTTTTTTTTTACCGAAAGATACAGCTATCGAAATAGTGTATTCAAGGAAAAGAGAAAACACTTTGGCAGGCTATTAAACGCATGCGAAACAACTTCACAAAAAATGACCAAAATCAGAAGAAGAAATTCCAAGGCTGCGGTATTGGAGAGGTAGATAACGGAAACTTAGAGAGTTTGTAAATTACCCTTTACGAAAAACTGAACCAACTGAAGAAAACATGATGACAGGCAGTATTGCTCACTAATACAACGGTGAATAATAATAATAAAAAATACTCGAATAGCCCTTGTCGTATTCCTCTAAGACTTCAAGACAAAAGCCATTTTTTTTACTTCTCAGTCTACGTATCGATTCTCACCGCCCCTATCCGAAAGCTTTTGCACCTGACATCGTTTGGCACTGCCGTGATGAGCGATTCACCATTGACCAACTGATGGTGTTGTGCGATGATGTTATGTGGACGGCACAAGTTGTGTACAGCTGTGATGTTCCCATTGCATCACATGGGGACGTCATCGCTCTATGATGACTTTAACACGAAAGAGTTTTATGCCGGGACCGATTACAGTTCCTTAGGATGTATTTTCGGGGTGGAAAACGGCTCGTAAAAGTAGTGACAAAGAAAAGTGAGAAGAAAATGCTTCGTTGATTAGGATGACCTGCTAGTCAACCCTGAACCTCCCGGTAGTACGGGACAGTGTGTGCCAACGCTCGTGCGTGAGCCTTCAAAAACGCGCCTAATATATCTCACCTCTTTTCGAAATCGCTGGGACTTTGGTTGGAGCCCGGTGGAGCAGCAGTGTAACCGTCCGAGTTCGGTGAAGTGTTGTATCAGGACTCTAACGAGCGCCGCAAGAGAACGCTTCAGTAATTTACACTTTTGGTTGAGCGAGAGACAGGTTAGCGGCAAGCGGAACGTGGGCTCACGATCATGGATCAAGCTACCAGTTCACCCTCCCGCGTTCTTCAAGTGTCGGGGTCCGTCACGCTACGCAAAACCAAAACGGAAATTGAACACCTGCACAGCGAAACACGAAAACATCTGTACACTAAACCGATTTTGCATGTACATCGATAAATTATATGACAGCAGAATACATCATAATGTGCGCCATCTATCTGTCCATGCGTCCATGCATTTATGCGTCTGTCCACCCATCTGCCCACGTCCGTGCATCCGTCAATCTATCTGTCCCTACTTTATACTAGTCGGTGACTTTGACTTGATGGAGATGCGTGTGTTATTGCGAGAGCAATTACATGAACAAACAGTCTCGGGCGGATTTTTGCCGTCACCGCCGCCGTCAGTCATGCACACACACAAACACACATACACACACACACACACACACACACACACATATATATATATATATATATATATATATATATATATATATATATATATAAACTGGCTTGAGCGGACAATTATTACTCCTACGTTTCGGCCGGGGTCCGGCCTTTGTGAGGAATTCGGCATTCCCTGACGAAGGCCGGACCCCGGCCGAAACATAGCAATAAAAGTTTTCGTATGTTTGTCCGATATATATATATATATATATATATATTATATATATATATATATATATATATATATATATATATATATATATATATATATATATATATATATATATATATATATATATATATATATATATATATATATATATATATATGCGAGGAAGGACGCGCTAACTGCGGAGTGAAGATCGCCTTTCCAGCCGGGCTCGCACACGCTTTTTTCACTGATTGCCGCGCTATCGCGGCAACGATGAGCGCGCCTTGTGTCCCCACAGCAGGCGGGAGCTTCTACGGGCTGGGCTCTCAACACCGAAAAACGGTGCCAAAAGTTTACCTGGAGCAGCCGTGTTCTCCTACACCAGCATTTTGTAGAGTCACGTGAGATCGGATCTAAATGAATTGTCTGCCAGCCTCATTTCGTATATCAACGCCGTCATTACGCGCGAGCATTGTTGTGGTCATCCACTGTGGCCAAGCCGCAGGAAACTTGGTTACCTCGCAAGCGCGCTTTTCCTACAATAATACACCTCAAATTGCTAGCCTTGCTTCGTGAAACATTCCAATATGTTGCTATCTCATCGATTGCTTAGGCCATTTGGAGAAACTGTGACTTTTTCATACATGCGCGAGTAAAGGCGTAGGGTTACTCTATCAGTTTCGATTATTCAAATTTACTTTTCCCTTTTATGTTCACGATGCAAGTCTTGTGTGGGTGGAAACAAATGAGCCCCTGCCAAAATACGATTCTTGAGGTCTTGTTCTTGGCTGCGCTTACAGATAACCCGCCTCGTACGTATCTGATTTCTTTCTTGCTCTAAATACCGTGCTTAAGAAGCTGTTATCTGAAAATGAGAATGTGATAATAGTGGGTGAGAAACATTATTCTCGTGATTGTCAATTCTAACGTGTACACTGCCGACACTAATTGCTTTAGTCGGTATGGTCTTGAATATACCATCACATCACCAACTCGATGCTCTCATTTAAGATCCCATTCTTATTGATCATGTTGTAACTAACATCGACCTACCAATTACTGCAGGCGTTATTTATCCTCACTCTATGAATCACTTTCCAATTTTTGCAGTTTTAAATGCTCATTTCACTAGAGTTGCACTTCAAGTTATATCACAACGTTCGATACAGATAAATTAATTTCTACAATTTGCTCAAGCTACTGTCTTCTTTCAATTCAATGAATGAGCCTACGGTGGCTTCCCTTTTTTGTGATGCTTTCATGAAGGCAGTTCGTACCACATCTAGAATTGTGCGCTTTAAAATTAATAAAAATACCTGGGATATCCTTGGATAACTGATGGTTTATCAAAAGAGCTTGAGGAAAAAAGATAACTTGTATTAGAAAACTTAAAGAGAGTCAATCAACAGTTCTCTACCTAATAGGCGGAAGAAGTATTGGAAGATTCTCACTAGCACTCTCCGGGGAGCCAAAAGGCGACACTACAAAACCGAGTTTGTGCAGAAAAAAGACAACCCTAAAAATCAATGGCAAATACTGTATGAATTTTTGAGTCGTAAGTACCCAGCATTTATATCTAAAATTGAACACGACCACGTACCTTTCAGCCATTCTGCTGAAATCGCTATCCCGTTTTCTGATCATTTCGCATCATTTTAGAGCAGCCAGTTGTCAACTTTTCAACCTAGAATAAATCATTTGTTCCATTAATCTTATATTTTCCCGGTTGACCCAAGTGAGTTTTCATCTACTATCCGCAATGCTCGCAACACAAGCCCTGGATTTAAATAGTATTTAAATAGGCCATTTAATACAGGCTACTCACATAGTTTCATCTTCAAAACTGGCGAATTTCCGCAAGTATTTGAACGTGCTAAGGCGAACGCGGTTTTCAAACAATAAATAAAAGAACTGCTGTCAAATTACCATCCCATTATCATCTTCCCACCCCTAAGTAAAATAAATTACGTTATTTGTTTACAAACTAGGTACTTTGATAAATTGCACTTTAGTAGATCTTGCCAGTTCCATTTAGCATTGCTCTAACAGATCTCTTTGAAAAAACGTCTCCATTGAAATGTACTCGTCGGTTGTGCCTTTCTCGGCCTGACCTTTGACATCATTATTCACAAAATTTTCTATCGTAAACAAGAAGCCTATGGGATCCCTGGCCCTGCTGCAATGTTTTTAAAGCATTTTTTAGGTGGTCGACTGTTTGTGGTGCATGAACGTAAAGCGTTCTCTTCCCTAAAAGTACTGACCAAAGAGTGCCACAGAGTTCAGTTTTGAGGCCATTGCTTTCATTTCGATAGCAATTATATGGACAGTCTAGACTGGATTTTGCCGCCAGCATCGCCATTACTCACCGTATATGTATAAGTATCTATATATACGAAAACTAAAGAAAGAAAAATAACCCAGAAAAAGACTTCGGCGTTTGGACTCGAATGTGGGACCTCTGAATTGTTAGTGCAATGCATTAGCCACTGAGCCGCAGAGGAGCAGCTGCTTGAACGTTAGACGGCGAACTATTTATATCTATCACTTACCACTAGTGAAGGGCAGCTCAGGGGAGTCATCTTGTTCTGAGCATTACCAACGACATGGCGCAATGAGAGCGCGTCGCCACATCGTCACGACGCGGTGGCGTGTGCTCTCATCTCCCACGCGTACTTTGCCCCGCGTAGAGGGGGCAGGATGGACGCTCACGCGTACGCTTATCTCGCGGTGGGGACAATCGTACACCTTGGCTGGCCTTGAGCTTTCACCGAAACGGTTCTGTTGTAGTTACCGGGCGCACAGAGGTTACTTCAATCGTTGAACAGTCTCGAGGATCCGTTCTCGAAAAGTGCGTGCTTTTCAGACACAGGGAAGTAACAACTGAGACGCTTTTTTGTGGTCATTTGTACCTGTGAGTGCATTTCGGGCGTCATTTGTGCGTGAGAAACGCAGGGCACGTACCGATCTGCTTACTATTCTGCGCGTGACCTTCCAATTTGTTGCTCTTGCGTTCATTCCTGTGCGGCAAAGCTGTGACTTTTTTCCATTTAAATTAATGATTTTCATGACATCACTGATTTACGCCACTTTGTATTGTACGCAGATGGTACACTATATATGTACCGAGTAAATCTATGTGTTCATTACTAAATAAACTAAATATGGCACTTTATCATCAAATAAAAGGTGGAATAATAAAAGCTACCTATTATTTTATCCAAAACATTTTTTTGTTTTCCATCCACATCAAAAGCCTCTAAATAATTCTCCTTCCTTATCATTGAAAATCAGTTTATTCCCATCAATGACCTGGGGTATATCTAAACGTGACAATTAACTGGCATTTGAAGTATTATATTCACGTCAATCGTAATAGTAATAAGCCGACCTTCATTATCTGTGCGCTCACCAAAGCACGCCACTATTTTTCACCTGATGCATTATTCATTCGCGTAATAACTATGACGTTATCGCTTGAGTAATACCTTTTAACGTTATCATCATTCCATCCAACACATAGGAAATCAAGCTGTACGCATCATAACGTACAGTCCATCTGGTTCGGATGCCCTTACCCAGCCAAATAAGCACAAACTTTTATCTGTTAAAAAGCTACCCCAGTACAACATAAGTATAATGTTTCATAAGTTACTTCATTCCCAGCTCTCTCTTGAAGAGATGGAATGTAGCTAAGTTTTAAAAAATACTATCCCCAGCAGATTTGCTTCTACATGTAATTACTTGGTACCGCGCATTCGCACTAACTACGGCAAGAAAACAACTGAATTCTCTACCATTCATCTTTGGAAGAGTTTGCTTGTAGAACCTGAATATGTGCCCAAATTTTAACTTTTCAAAACATCAATAAAATGTTTCCTTTTCACTACTAACTTCTCACTTGAGCTGTAGAGTTGTTTTCACTTGTTCAAACTTCTTTTCTTCATGCCTATTTAGGTTGTCTGCGTAAATTTAACATTTCTTTTTCATTTTCAATATTTTAGTGTGCTTTATCTACTTTTATTCTTTGTTACATCTGTGTACGACTTGACTTTTCATTGCACTCTTTATATATCATATTTCACATTAAGCCTTTTATTTTATTCTATTGCTATTATTTTATTTTGTATTTCAAGTGTTCTGAGATATTTGGCCTGTTTTGGCTTGTAGGTCGTAATTGTAATCACCTGCTAATCTTCTGTCAATCGTTATGCATTCAATTTTGTTGTAAATTGTAACTGAGAGTGCCGCTTTCAGCTTTCATACTCTTGGAACCTCATCTATATACAAGTGTTATGTAATTGATGCTTATATCATTATTAAACTAAAACTGAATTAGTACACATTTGACATCAATACAAACGTTCGTTAGGCAGTGTTTGATGCCATCTTTTCACAGGATTCACCGTATGACCTGCTCAGGTGTATGTGACTACTGCAGAGACCAGAAATATTTAGTGAAGATGATGGATCTTAGTCGCTGAGATGCAAACGTACCTCTATGCTTCAACGTGGGTGTGTCCACGTTAGGTGGTACTATATAGCTGCCAAATATCAAATAGACGTTGTGGAAGCTCTCATACACGAATGTACTATAAACAATCGCTTATACCCCTGGCAAGACATAGTTCAGTTTTTTTTATCACACCAACTTCTATGTCGAAGGATTGAACGATGGGTGTTTCATTGCAATGTTCATGTTCGCGCCAGCCACGCCAACGCACGCGGTTAGTTTTAGCCACGGTGTATTTTTCTTACACCGTGTTTTCTAAGGCTCTCACTTTAAATTAAAACGATTGCTTTAGCAACATTGCGGCCGGTGTACCGGGTTTGATCATCTCTACCTAGCAGAGTTTAAAAACACACCGACACGATCTGCAACTAGGGAAGAACAAATGCATGTTGCTGACGATTGCATGCAGTAAGTCAGACATGTTCTCATCTTTTGTTTCTATACAGGTGACGAATGTAGCCAAAAATTTTAGTAAAAAGTTGTAGATCACTTTACAAAAGGTTCAGTTACACAATTTTATCTTTGCGTCAATGAAGTAAAATTGTTTTGTGTGCGAGGTACAAACGTTATCGCATGGCATTCCTGCTTGCAAGCCTATGCACTCGGTCATTCTAGTGCACGCTGCAATGAAATTCAGGTGTTGACACTGAGTGTGCCTGAGCAGCCAAAGTATGTTCGGCTACTTCTGGGCTCACCTAGCAGATCTGCTGCGAGCGAATAGGTGGCGCTGTTGTCACAGTAAGCCTTCATTCCTATCCGGTGCTACCAAGATAAAGCTCCGCTGTATACCCAACATTTTCTTTCGTAGATATGTGAGTAATGATCAGCAGCGAAGGATGTACATTATTGTAGAATAAAATAACAAGTGTACACTTTTCAAAGATGCCCTAAAATGCAATATGTTGTGCGGGTTGCGAACGTCTTGAAGACATATCGATCGGGCTTCACTAAAACCCCATTCACGTTTCTCTTATTTGCACGACTGACTTCGCTTGTTCGTGGCATGCGTCCAGCAAAGGTAAAAAGAAAAGAACGTTAACCAGCATGGTTTTTCGAAATCAATATTTCCCGGCCACGGCAGCCACATACAGTTATCTGGAAGAAACGCAAATAACAACTGTTTGCTTAGATATAGATGCATGTTAAAGAACCCTGCTAGAGGATTGGGACTCTGCCTTATGAAGTTCAGAGTTGCTACCACAACTATGGGCTGTCCAGAGAGCCCACGATGCGGCGGTGAGGCTAGCCCTCTCCGATCCTACGTGGGAGCGGCCAGCGACACTGCAATAAAACAGTAGCATTTTTCAGGACCCAATAAAGTTCTTTGTCTGTCTGTCTGTTGATCGAAACTATTCAGCCGCCTTCCACTACTGCATCACTGCTAATCAAACCGTGCATTTGGCTTGTAAACTTCAAGCAATAAATATTATACCTCCATGTAAAGAAAATAGTGACTGAACTGGAGTTGTATTCGTTCGCATCAGTATTTCAATTCACAAAGATTCGAATATATCTGAACTTGTTAAGTTCCTAAAACACAGTATGATTATGAGAGACGTGGTAGTGGAGGGATGCGGCAATTTCGATCATCTGGTGTGTCACGTGCACGGTCATCGCACACTTCACGATACGCAATTATTTGGCCTCCAACGAACAGTGACCGTCGCGGCCGGGAAAATTCGCAATCTTAGGGCCAGCAGCAGAGCATTGTAGCCACTGATCTAGCATGGCGGATGCAATTCACACAGGAAACCATGCGAAGCACAGTACCGTGAGGTCAATGTGACCGCGATTCAAAAATAGATGTGAACTGCACAAGTATTTTGTGTACAGCGCACTAGAGCAACGTGGTTGTTCATGTCTGGGCATTACTATAAGATCGCTCATATAGTGATAGAAAAACTTTTTCAAGTTGAAATTTATCAGACGGGTTGGAGGTAAGGTTTTGACCTTGGATAAGAGCGTCATAAATAGTCTACTAAAAAAACTGGGCAAATAGCTTTCTTAATACAATTCCCATTACACTACACAAATACACCCATCACACTAAAACTTTCTTCAGTTTTTACTTTACAAAGCTACAAGAAAAAAATCAGGGGATCATTAAGCTTTGCCTTGAAGAATTGAAGACGATAGTGTTATCCTGTCACTAGAAAGCGTGCTACAAATACTTAGTGCATGAGATCATTTAGAACTTGCTATGCACCCACTAAGTGGCTTTAAGGGAATAGGTGCAGTAAACTGTAGTAAGTGAGTGGCTTTAAACCATGAAGTTAATATCATAATTCCATGTTCCGATGCCCGATTACAATGCATGTTTCTACCACGCATTATTATTGTATAACATGTCGAACTGATAAGGATGTATACAGAACGCATTTGTTAGTAAAAGAAGTTACTTTTACTCCATTTCCAAGCAGAGAAAGATATTTTCACTGTAATAATAGGCATATGCATCAATAAATAAAGAAGAAGGAGGAGCATGGTTGTGTGGTGAAACACCTACTTGCCCCGCAAATAACCCGGGTTCGATCCCACTGATACCTAAAGTTTTCTATAATTTGTTTTATCTACATCTTTCTCCATTTTTTGCTCACGCAGAAGACGGTGATTCTTCGCTCACAACCAATGAAACCGACGCTGACACCGGCATTTCTGTGAAACGAGCTCTTTAACCCTGTAGTGCTAAAATGTGTACGACATGAAAATTTTCAATAGGGAACAACCATCTTAAACATATATGTTCTTGTATACGGCCATGTTGCGGAAACGTAAAATGAAAATATTCAAGTCTGCAATGAACCCCCTACTTGTGGGGCATAAAAAGGCAAGAACTAACGGAAGTGTTACATATACATGCAACAAAACTTCGACGAAGTACGGTGGCACACACGCATATATTCTCTGTAGAACCTGCGGCCAAGATGAGCAAAGCTTAGCCATTTTCTTCTTTTCTCTCTCTCTCTCTCTCTCGTGCCTCCTTCTTGATGCTGATGGCATGTTCTTACGACGTGTCAAGTGCACTTTGGCCTGAAGCACTTCCTATTCGTTTCAAACGCCTCCCAGCTGCCACTTATGTCGAGACATGGTGATGAAACGATCGCGAACAGAGGAGCCCCCTTGAAAACAGTGGTGCCTCACATGCCAGGAAAAGATGCCGAATGAGCAGCATGTGCGTTGCTACTGAGACGACAGCACTGATAGATAGATGAATGGGTGGGTGGATGAACGCTCTGTGTGAGAAACGAAGAAGGAGGCCCGGACCCAATCGTGTGGCTGCATCCATGGTCAACGGAACTATTCAGCGAGCCAGCGCCCGTGTCTCTTGCTTGTACCCCCCAACCTTCGTCCTCCTTCTTTTGTAACACTGTGAGCGTGTCCTCTATAACTGGACGCCGACAAGTGTGGCACTTGGCTGGGCTACTAAAGAAAAAAATTCCGCTTTATTTTTAAAGTTTCCTAATGCCTTAATTGTCTGTTTCAAATGCCCCATTCTTCACAGTGCCTTCGCTGACAAAGCGGCAAGTCACGCGAAAATGGCCCCAACATAGTCTAGCCGCGCGAGAAGGGCGCGTTCTAGAGGCGTCAGAAGAAATTTTCTCGGGTGGGTGGTGGTGGTGGGAGGTTTAATGGCCGAGTATGACCCTACCCAAGGATCAACTATACTACACAGCTGAATGCAAAAGGCGGCACACATGAAAGGGTGAAAACTGCTTGCCCGGTGCGATCACCGAAAGCACTGGCTCGCATATGCAACTTTGCTGGATGTCCCGCCTGCTTAATGTAGAGGGGTCGTTTATTTGTGCTTTGAGGTTCGTAAAACAGGCAAAGTTCTCGGATGTCATTTTATTCCATGTTCAACGGCGTTGAATTTGTATATTAGGTATGATCTGCGAGCGTAATTGTCTTTGAAATAGTGCTATTTTAATGGAATGAAAGCTGTGCTCTTTTAAATTTGTATGTTTCGAAATATGAAGGTTTGGTTGTGTGTTCACATGCAAATTGTGGTTGTTGAATCTGATTCAAAAAGGCGTATTAGTTTGTCCATTATATTGTTTAGCGGAGATGCCACATTTCAACACGTAGACAACGTTTGTAGAGTCGCAGTTTAGGTAGCTAGGTATGATGTGTGTATAATTATTATGCGTACTTTCAACTATCGTTGCTGTTTGCATGTGCTTGCACACCTGACATCTACTTTACCCGCAGGGATCACAACCGACTTGTCCTACTCTGTACGTGTCAGAGTGTACTACGTAGTTCCTAACATTTTTCGGGCACGCGTATACACCCGCAGCGGACTTGTGAAAAGTTTTTTTAGGTGGTCGCTGTGTTTGATGATTCTGAATTGTTCTTTTAGGACATTGTTGTTAACATTGTGGGCGTTAGTAGTGAATGTGAGAATTAGGTAGCTCTGTTCGTTACTTTCATTGCCCTGATTGTGCACAATATGGTGGCGGTTCAGATTTACTGCTTTTTGTATCGCGTTATCAATGATGGGAGGTGGATAGTGCTGCTTTATAAGGATGTTGCGTAGGCTATCCGTGTTTTCTTTCAAGTTGTTCGTTTCAGAGCAGCTCCTTCTAAATTGGTGTGCCTGACAGTATGGGATGCTGGTTTCGCAATGCCTCCGGATGAGAGCTTCTAAAGTGGAGGAATTGTGGCGTGTCTGCGGGCTTATTGTAAAGATTATTAGTTTACCCCCTTCCAACTTTATGTTAACATCAAGAAAGTTAACTTCAGTTCTAGAATACGTGTGCGTGAAAGAAATGTTTCTATGAACATTGTTAAATGCCTCGATAAATTTACTTAGCAGTTCTTCGGTGTCCGTCCAAATGAGAAAGATGCCATACAGGTACCGCTTATTAAAGGCGGGGTGCGTGTATATGTTGAAACAAAACTCTGTTCACAAATGTGAACAAATATATGGGCATAGTTCGGCACCATCCTAGTTCCCATCATTGTTTCATTTGTTTAAAAAAAATATTGACTGTTGATCAAAGGTGTTCAATTCGAGGGCAATCCTAGCTAGAGTCCGAAGGGCAATTAGTTGCGGAGAAGAAGCTGGTGCATTTTCCCTGTAGGATTTTACAAGAGCCTGAATTCCATCATCATGAGCAATGTTTGTGTATAGCGACGTGATGTCTAATGTGACGAGAAAAGCCCCTTCCAATATGTTAAGTTTTTCAATTTCTCTCAAGAAGTGGTTTGTGTTAAGCCGGTGCGACGGATGGCGAAGCGAAAAGCCCTTATCAAGAATGTCATGTAGCTAGATAATGGTTCTATAATTGTTCCCGTTGAGATTGTTGTAGGTCTCCCAGGGTTGATTTTTTGTGTACTTTCGGTAGCATGTAGAAACGTGCAGGTATGGCACGAGCAGGAATGAGTATTTGCAGAGCTTTATGTCTATAGCTCCCGGTTTCGCGACTTGTGGTGGGTCGCATTACTCAATTCTTGGTGCTGTTTGGTTGGTTCAGAATCAAGTAGTTTGTAAAATTTACTGTCCTACAGTCGTCGTACACCTTTGATGTTTTCGCCCCTGTTGAGAATGACATGTCCACTTCTTTTAGGTGATTCATGTTTTTTTAATTAAGTTAGAGATGCCGGCTTTATTAGCAGTCGCACTAACTAAAAAAGGGGTTTCACACAGTCTCTTCCTGTCGAGAATGAAGAACGTCAAAAGGTATTCGAGCCATCTGGTGATGTCTGTTCATATAGCATTCGTAACCACGTCCTTAGAGTCAATGTTCACAGTCGCTTCTCGAACGCCCCTTCCCCCTACCCCACCTTCGTTTCCATATTTTTTCATGCTCCTTCATTGTGAGCAGGGCATTCCAGTTCTGCTTCAGCATCATTTCATGGCGTGTTTTACCCGGGTAATTTTATCACATAGGCACTCTTGCCGACGGAGATTACCTGACATCTTTTGACCACCCGTGTTCGTCACCTCCGTTCACGCGCGCGCTTTTATCCGCGTGTAGAAAATACGATATAGAGGGAAATGATGCCGATGCGGACTTTATGAGTTTATACGGAGCATGACAGCGACTGCGATGACGACGACGAGAGCCTATCGAAAGTGTCAGTATAATTTATATCGCAATGATACACGGTACAAATAAACTATGAAATTTGAGGTTTACTAGAAAGAGAATTTTTCGGCGTCTCTGAAGAAACCCTAGAGGTTAACAAACACTCTTGATCCTCTAGAAAGGAAGGATTTTTCAACATCTTAATTAGGTTATAGTTAGGCGGCAATCATTGCATTGCTATTGAAAAAAAAACAAAAAATTGCTTCCTATTGTCTGCTTGACCTAATTGTTCGTTGGTTTCATTAGTTTTTCCTAAAACAAAATTGCACGCCTCGAAAGGTTCTTTTTTTATTCAAGGTCACGAAGTGCACTTGCCTTAGCGCTAAAGCGAAAATCCGGCAAATCCCGCGTACCATGGGAATCAATGTAATGCGAAGCATGCGCAAGGATTGTGACCACGATGTTTTTTATTTAGGCCAAACATTAGAAACTAATGCTCAATATATGTGCAAATGTCGTCGCTCAGATATTGTCGAACAGTCAGGTATCCTTTATATAACCAGATATTTACAGTTGCGTAGCGATGGCAACGGCAACATGGTTATTTCCAACAGCAGAATCTCTGATCCTCTCAAGTTCTGCAATAGCTCATAAAAGTGTCACATTTATGCTTTACTTAATTATAAATGTAACTACACCGCCTTGAGCTTGTCACATGCAAGTATTTTATACTTTGGGGTGACCTATTCGTTATCAGTCACTGCAGTGTGCAACCAGGTCTCTGTCAGCAGACTAACGTGTGGGTCACGGTCCCAAAGGAGCATTTCAAGTTCACATGTTTTATTCATGACACTTTGTGCATTTGAACAAAGTAGCCGTAAATGACACGTGTCATTTCGTCTTCATTTGGACGCCCCATTTGCAGTGTTTTCTTGTACAGTTTGCAGCCTCGTTTGCCCCGCGCACAGTTACTTTGTCGCTGCACGGGTGGTCATTAAAACATTGCAATGTGCGTCGTGCTTTTCATTACCTCGTGTAGTGTCACCGTCTGAATCCGTACTGGGCTCGGCAAGCTTGCGTCTTCGGCTCATTTCCTCATCCCACACGTACATCACCTGATTGAAAACCAGCTTATCATTCTTGAGATACACTTAGTCATCAGGTGTGCGGCTATCTTTAACGGTCGACCACAGCTGCTTCCTTATTTCCTGAATTCGGAGTGAATAGTATTCCGACAATGAGTACCCAGCGTTCTTAACCTTCCTAGCAGTTTTAGCAGTTCTATTTATTTCACTCAGATAAAAAAATGCATAATAACTGGACGCAATTTGTTAGCTTTCTTTCTGACGAGGTGGTAAATGCGTTCAAGGCTGCTTATCTGAATTCCTAGTTTGTTTTCAAAAATATCTCTCAAAAGAGCTTCTTTCAGAACACCCACGGCTCCAGTTTCACATTGATCCATCCCATAAAGAATCAAATTGTTTCGTCGATTTATATTTTCAACATTTTCCATGTTTTCTCAGTAGAAATTCTGTCTTTTCATGCAACCTTGAGACAACACGCTCACACTCTTCGACCCCTGGTACAGCCTCTGAGCATGACGGAACTTTCTGTTTTATTGAGGCTATAACTTTTTGACAATTTCAGTGGTGTGACATTCTAAGCTTTCCCGCACAAAGTCAAGCTAGCTTTTGGTCTCCCTTTGATTACCTAAAATTGCTGACACTTGCTCAGAAAACGTAGGGCCAGGGTTTAGTTCAATGTCCCCGCTTAACAAAAGAACTACAAAGCACAATGCATCAAAACAATCGTGACACAATCCCACAACACCCTCGGACATGGGACCACAACTAGGCACAAGAAATTTCTCTAAAGGCCTTGACTAGAAGCTTTTAGACGAACCTGCTCAAAAAAGTCCAGCCAGGTTAGCCGCGTCTTCATCTTTAGGTTGGTACCCTGCCCACTGAAAAAAAAAACGCTTGGTGGGTGGTGCCCATGGCGCCGGGTGGTTCGAATGATGACAATGTTACTGCAGTTTTCCCTTGTAGCACAAGATCCTAAATGTATGGCCTCACTTTAGGTTCACAGGACATCAATGGCATCAAGTCCGGCAGCATTCACCGCTAAGGGAAGCCCGATGATGGATGTTGTCATACCGACGTTGAGTTCTTGATAGCGCACTGGTGAATTGCATGCAGCGAAAACCTGCGCAAAGAAGACGAGCCAGTTTAGTCGCGTCTGCATCCTAAGGTTGGTCCCCTTCCAACCCAAGGATAAATGGTAGCTAAAAAATGCTAATGTTTGAGGCATATTCTAGGAATATCATTTGTTTGATCATCCAGATTCCCGACTAGCGCCTAGCAGTACCCATTTTTCACAATTTCAGTATACTTGCTATCATCATCTCTTCGATAAGTAACCATGAAGAAGCGGATATGAAAGCCCAAAGGGTCATTCTGGTGACTCTCTGGCTTTCGTCACTCACAAAACAGAGCCTCCAGGCGTGCCGGGAAGCATACAAGAAGCCGGGGCCCACGCACACCGCCTGCTTACCGCCGAACACGGACTGCACCATTGAGTCAAGACGGGTGAGCATGGCTGAACAGAGAGTCATCCTCGTAACGCACAACGCCTACAGAAGCATGGTGGCCATGGGCAAACTAAGGTACTTTCCCGAAGCCACGAATATGCAGCAGCTGTTCTGGGATGAAGAGCTGGCTTCCGTGGCACAGGCGCTGGCCGACCAGTGTACACCCGACAGCGGAAAGCTTATTCACGATGAACCAGGTGCCCGTTTCACCACCAAGTTTAACTTCACGGGACAAAACTTAGCTTTCCGCGCAAGCAGTGCCCCCTTCAAGGGCCCCGACTGGCGTGGTCGTATCAAAGTGTGGTTCAACGAATACCCGCACTACCCACCGAGTAGATTGGGCAACTTCTCGTCTCGCTCCGGGGATCCTACTGGACACTTCACGCAGCTTGTGTGGGCGACGACGCGCTACTTGGGCTGCGGCTACGTCAGTTACACCGTCGTCGGTTACTCGCGGTTGCCGTACATGGAGCTGTACGTGTGCAACTACGCCGACGCTGGCAACGTCTACACGTTTCCCGTGTACGATGCCGGTGATATGTGCTCAGCTTGCCCCGAAGGCACCACTTGTGTCAAGGAGACCGGACTGTGCTCGTCTCTTCAAGACGGTCGCCAGTCTGGAACAAAGGCGGAGCTCCCAGAAATGCGTCGCGATGAACGCAATGACCACTATGCGTCAACTCAAAAGAGCACAGCACCTGTAAATGACGAGCCATACTGGTCTGCTGCTACGGTGTGTTTGACTTCTGCTGCCTACGATATAATAATGAACTGCTGGGAGTCGGTAATTTGGCAAGGACGCCAAGCAGAACATAATCTATCTTGCCTTTTAACAATTTTCTTCTTGACAGTGACATTCTCCTCCTAAAGACAACAACAAATTATTTTGTACGAGTTACCGTGAGGTCACCAATTATGCGTGGAAATGACATATGTACTGAGATATATATAAACCTTATTATCAAGTTGCCCTCTGGTCAATCGTTCATGTCGAGTTACTTGAGTGCACTTCAGGTTCACTTGTTGGTTACAGGCGTGGTGGTTTCTCTTTTTCTTGTAAATAAATGTGTGATTTACGTTCGACCCTCGTTCAGCGCCTTCATTTGAGAGAACGCGCAATCCTTCCAAGAAGGGTCGGAAAGCCGCGTTGTGCAGCTTGTTGATGTACCTGATGAAGACGGAAGCAAGAAACTCTACGGAGGCAGATATCCAGATGCACCATAGAGATATACTTCTGTTTGTTCGTGTAAATACCCGTAACTACTTTTTCCTATTGTTTTTTCTAGCAATAATAACGGGAAAAACATATTTAAACTGGACGCGCATGCTTAGCTAGATATTACAAACATTCTAATCTTTTTGCGCCACAGTTGTTCTGACTACTTGTCTTAATGATTCATATTATTGTCTTCATCATGCCTCTGCTTTGTGGAAAAAGGTCAGTTTTATTGCAAGACGCCATTGTGACATTTAGATTCTATGACAACTCATACAATTTCACGCGAAGAAAGGCTATCAGCTAATTTCGGTAGGTATTTTGTGGTGAAACTCGACCAGAAGAAACGGCTTTTCAGCTAGCGAAGAGGTTGTCGTGCTGTCTACCACTTTAAGGCTAAGTGCTGAGGGCCTAAAAACGTAAAAATGCACAAGCCGTGTGCTGATCTAAACAGAAATACTTCACCCGACAGCGCGCTTTTGGTAAAAGTTTGCAGTTTCTCCCCAAGGAAGCTTTGAAGCCTCCTTGTTGCAGCCTGGTGCATGCGATCCATCCCTCAACGGAACCAGCCAACACATTTCATGTGTGCTTGAGCCCCTCCCTCCTGCAGCCACCTCAAGCTATCGTTTGAGGTCGCTCGCATACGCAGCACTCTCATACATAATGCGCAAAGCGATGATTTTAGTGTCTTATATCCCTTAATAGGCCATTGTGCAAGCTGATAAAGCCTAAGATGGCAACGCATCCTCTACAAATGAAATTACGAGGAAACTTGAAAGCACAATTTACCCTTACTTTTCTTGTAGGATTCTTCTGGGAGGTTGCTTTTGTGGGATACGAAAGATTATGGCGATGGAAATACACAAAACCCATGACCACATGAGCCATAATTGATTGATTGATGCCATAATGCATCAAACCTCATGGTAACTACTCCCTATCCTTTCTTTTTGGCAATCAATTGATTTCGTTTTGCACGACCACACCTTGTGAACTCGCTTGAACAATGTGGCAGTAGATTGTTTATTGTGGAGTTGCCGATAGACCATCGTGGCGCCAGGGCTATTTGATGTCGTCTGTCCATAGTTAGCCTAACAGATGCTGTCAGTGGATGCAGGCTTCAATATGCATGCAAATGACGGTATAGGTCGGCATATTCACCCAGGAGCCGACCCACTAAAACTTGAATTGAGTCGTGAGCCTGTGTCTCAATGTGTGTCAGTGAGCAATATTTTATTGAGTCTGTGTCCGAGTGGGTCCAGTTGAGTTAACAATTGGTGAGTCTGGGTCTTAGTGAGCCCTAAGTGCAGCATATAATTTTTGAAAGAGTATGAGTGAGGTTCACTTTTTATAGACAATGCATGGTTCTATTTAATCACCTATCAGTATTACTATACCCCTTTATCGGCTTAAGGTTGTACTGCAGCCTGATCACACATATCTAAAACGCACTACTGTTCTTGTGCCACCTAAATGTTTTTTGATAATAGGCGTGAGCTAGAGGTGGAGGAGAGGGCAAATACTTTCTCCCACAACTCTTTCACGAGACGTTATTATATAAATATCTCGTATGGGACGCATATTTAATTAGAAACTCCTGACTGATCGCAACCGAGGATACCTCGTATTTCAAGCTACAAGTTCAAAAAGTGCACCGTAGAGCACCCAATATGCGGGACATTGGAATGAAAGGGCGTTTACACTTTGGTTAGCAAAGCTAATTCTACGCCAGTGAACTCATGCTCACCAAATGCAGGCAGTCAAATCCTTGACGAAGTATGGAGAAATGATTTTCCTAAACCAACTTTTTGTCATGTTCTAGCCATAGATGCTCCGGTAATAATACATCTCCCCTCCTTTCGTAGACATACTCACCCAAGTGAAGATTTAGTGTGGGTCTGCAGGAGTTCGGCTGAGCAATATGTTGACGAGTTTGAGTTCGAGTGGATTGATAAAAATGTTTTGTGAACCTAAGTCCGTGTGAGTACAGTTGAGGAACATTTCACTGACTCTGAGTCCGAGTGAGTTCTCAGAGCAAAAGGGATTACTTGAGTGTGTCTGAGCGAACTCAAAATTTTGTCGACTCTTGAGTGAGGGTACCGTCGAGTTGGTGCCTCGGTCACCCCAAAGAACAAGCACCTGAAAACGCCTTGGATACTTGACAGTGCTGGAGCGTTCAGATGTAGCTTTAGAGGTCAAATTGTAATAGAGAACTGTAATAAAAAAATTGGTTCCTTATCGGCATGTAATCTGCAAATGTCGTCGAAAGACGATAGTCTTGCGTGTGTAGAGAGTGAACAATCAATTTGATGCTCTGCGCAAGAAAATCGGTGAATGGTATTTTGGAGGCGCTGCGTTAGAGTACCCCGAGCGTGCAGCGGAGGCGAACCAACGCATTAATTTACGTCACACGTGAGACATGAGCGCCACCTGGCAGTCTTCTTGCAAAACGAAGCGTGTGGCTTTGAGACGGGTGTGCGCACCTGTCTCAGAAGTAATAAGGTGAGGAACGTAAGGCGACGGGTAGGTGCACCACCATCGCGTCTAAGCAAGGCGTTGGAAAGATTCACCTTTTCATGCAAGCGTTGCATGGTCAGCGCAGCGTGATAAGCGCTACGGCCCTTAAAATTACCTATATATGCACTTTCAAGTAAAAGAAGCACACGCAGAATATATACGTGTTGTTATGGTGCCCCAGACTTGCGCAAATTGCTTGTTAATTGACAATTGGACAAGTATGAACGCTAAACCCTGAGCAACATTGGTGGGTGCTGCGGATGGTGCCGGCCGTTTAAGTACACGGTGCCATTAAGAGTGGACGAACAGACAAATGTACAGACAGACATACAGACAGACAGACAGACAGACAGACAGACAGACAGACAGACAGACAGACAGACCAAAATGTTTGCGTCGAAGGTCCCCAAGAAAGAATATCGCCTTTAAAATCACAGCATATCCACGGAGTGAATGATGATGAGTGGGGTGAACCACCCATCCGTACGTCCGTCTTTCCGTCAGCGCGTCTCCGTCCGTCATGCCTCACTCGATCTGTGTGTGCATTCATCCGTCCGTCTGTTCGTGCGTTTGTCCATCCACCTGATCATCCATGTTTCTGTCTGTCCATCCAGGCGTCCTTCAGTCTGTTTGTCTCTTCGTTCGTGCGTCCATCTGTCTGTCTGTCTGTCTATCTGTTTAGCGAACACTCAAAGTACTGCCACCTTGTACCTTTTCATAATATATTTATTAGACACAAGTACCGCCATCCAGCGGACGTTCTCAGGACTAAACAAAGGTGGCTGCTACGACGACGACACAGACATTCGACCCACGACGTAAGAAGCTTCGCCGTAAAAGAACTCTTAATCTGCACGCATGTGCATGTGTAATATGCAAGTGCCACCTGATTCATTAAGAAGTTTCTTTACGACTGATTAAATGTACGACTGAATGTATGATTTCAATAATAGATTTGATGGTTGGCGTTGATTGATAGAAAATTTCTACGTGCACTGCCCCTTCAGTTTCAATAAAAAATACAAATAACAAGATGTAAGTTAGTCGTTTGATGGCATAAAGCACCCTAATTTTGCGAGGCAGGTAGGAAATCACTGTCATTATTCATGATTTCGTGAAAAGCAGAGTACTTAGTAAGCATGTGTAAGACATGGGCACTTCATTAACCTGATATCGCTGAAGATCTCATCTCGTCGAAAATCCGGCGTCACCATCGAAGTCGGTGTAGTCGTCATTCTCAAAAATAAATTTATCAAGAATAAATTTGAGAAATAAATTTCTCAAAATAAATTTTTCTTTGAAAAATAAATTTTTCATTCCCAAAAATAAATTCTCAAAAACTCCGTGTTCTAGTGAGGATTGAACCCGGCTCGTTTCTTTTGCGTGGCAAGCGGTTGTTCTACCACAGTGCCACCTATTTTTTGTGGTATGGAGCCAGACTGTGCACTCTTGACCGTAAAGCTACTTCGATTTCCGGGTGTTTTCAGATATATAATATAAGCGCTCATTTTCCTTATGGTGTTCAGTGTACTAGCCATCTTGACAGGGCTCTAAATTTTTGTGGGCATGATGTATTGATTTTCGGGGCTTCAATTGCGAGAACGCTGGATATTGTACACTCGCGAGAGCTCTAACCAGCCCTAAAATACATCTAAAATTCACTAGCAGGAATCTTTCTGTATCTTCGTGGTCGATCATTGCTTGTTTCACCAATGGCGACCATTTTCCGGTGATGTATAATATTGCCGATCCAGTGAAATTAGCTGCTGAGAAAGTTATTACCTTTATAAACTACACCGAATTCAAGAATTGCTTGGTGTCAACAATTTCTTCATTATCCAATGCGTCTGATGAAGAAAAATTAAAGAAAATTTGTCGTATTTCAGGAACTTCTAGAAATGACTCGGAATTCATTGTTCAAATACAAGAAAAATTATTCGTTCAACCCTTCGTGGAACGTGGATTCTTCACGAGAAAATAGAAGAAAGGAAGGAGACCGGAAAAGCTTCCTACGTAACCACTGTTCGAAAAATTGTAGTGACTACAACTTACACCAAACCATAATCAAACACATAGTAACTGAAGCAAAAGATGAGTACGACGATAGTTATAGCGGGAGAACAAAACGACAACACAGAGACAAGAAGGACACGAAGACACGAGCGCTAACTTCCAACTGAGGTTATTGTGCAGAGCGCGAAAATATATAGAGGAGACAGTAACCATGTGGCAAAAACCATTTGGTACAAATAGCAGAACATGAGTAAGAGAAAAACAATAACAAAAACACTCGCGCCAGCTCGCGAGAACAATAAACTCAGCTGGAAATTAGCGCTCGTGTCTTCGTGTCCTTCTTGTCTCTGTGTCGTCGTTTTGTTCTCGCGCTATAACTATCGTCAAGCCATACGATCTAGCCCAAGCTGCCACACTTCTGTGAGTACGACATTAAGAACTACGATTTTCTATCGAAAGCCAAATCTAAAAGCGCGCCTCTCAAATTTCTTCGTAATAAAAAAATCCTTCATAGTCCAAACATAGATTATTCAGTGTTAGCTGACGAAGAAATCAAACAAGTGCTGAACTATATAGTGAGTGGCCTAGAAAAGAGATACTCATTTCCCCTATCACCTTACAAGAAATTTAAAACACACACACGAAGTCCTGATTTCAGTGAGATATCAATGGTAAAGCTGGCCACGGCTATATGCAAGGACATCGAAATCCTACACCACATAATGACGAAACACCACAAAAAATTTTCAAAACGCTTTTCAATGAGGCTCCTGGTATTTCAGTGACTACAGGGAACCATTCTATAAAGTGCTGATGAATTCCTTCTAGTTAGAAAACTGGTAAAATATTTCCAGTTTCTAGAACAACTGCGCAGAATACAGCCTAAACAATATCAGACCCAGTGCGCTACCTTCCGATCTGCTTAAAATAATAAAAGAATGCTTTATGCTCGTCTCGTTTACTTAGTAGAAGGCTAGAAACATTGTGGACCTATTCTAAAGTAGCTTTAAACCAGGATGCTCCATTTAGTCTGTTCGTGTGGACTTGGAGGGTTCTATAAACTAGCGCACAATCGCAGGAAACAGCAGCCCTGGTAACATTGGATAGCTCAAAAGCCTACGATAGCGTAGAACATAAAATACTATTGGATTAAATATACCACGACAGCCCTAATTATATGGTTAGGTGGTTTAGTGAGTTTTCACATGGAAGGTTATTTTATTTCTCACTAAAAGGTCATTTCTCAAATTTACATTCACAGTCACAAAGAATTTCTGAGGAAGCAGTTAGCTCAGCTCTTCTTTTTATGATATTACTAGCCACAATTCTCAGTCATGATGGATTACACACTTATGTATATGCAGACGATATCGCCTTTTTCGCCTCAGATACTGATATACATTCTCTATACTCTTGCTTAATTCTTATATGTGCACCATTGAAAATTGTTTAAAGACCATCCATTTATGTAATAATGTTAAGAAGTGCAATTAGAGTTTTTATTTTGAACAACCATGTTACTATCACACTGACGTGTAGCCTGTAGAATATGCCACAAGTGGATTAGGTCAAATATCTGGGAATAATTTACCATAAAAACCTCCTGTGGCAAACGCACATTGAACACATTGCCAAGAAAGAAGTACGGGCTCTAGGAGTCCTACGAAGGCTATGCAACAGTACATCGGAGATGTGAGGAGACACACTGAGTTTGATACACAAAATATACGTACGCCCCGCTTCAGAATTTGACTGCTTTATGTTCAAGTGCACCAGCTTATAAATTGCGTCCTCTGGTACTTCTTGAAAGAGAGGCCCTTACTTTGTGCCTTGGATTACCGAAATTCGTCGCCAATAATGGTCTGTCCTTAAAGGAAAGTTTGCCCTCTATTTTGTGCAGATTCAGGATACTAACGGTACAAATATTTCTGAAGTTTTTTGAGTATCCTACAAACGAAAATATTATTTTAAGCACCAGCCAGTTTTTCCTCTCTTATGGGCCTCAGTTTCGGACTGCACGGGTGGGATAGGTACAATCACTCGTTGCTCCATAAAATGTTAAACAGTGCAAAATACCTCTCATAAAGTATGCAAGACAGAGTCTAGAAAATATTTTTGATGATATATATCAGAATAATGCAAAAACTTTGTCTTCACTGTTAATAAATGGCCTTCTGCAATGGCATTTAAAAAAGATAGATAGATATAATAAGTATCATAGCTACAGATGCCTCCCAATCTGAAAATAAATCTGGGATAGGCATGTCTTTGAGACCTTCAACTGGTACTTCTCATGAAGACTTCCCGATTTCTTGTCAGTATTCTTGGCAGAATTTCATTTCTGGCGATGACTATGGCTCTGAAAAATCTCAGCCCATGAGCCTCACTTTTGGTCATAGTTACAGATTTGTTACATTTGTGTTCAGCGCTCACTTCTAATAGCATTTCGTGTTAATAACACGCGTTTCATTTTCTGGTCTCGACTTATACAACTTTCATCAGATTGATCTGGGTTCCGGGACACAAAGAAATAAAAATGAATGAAGTGGCGGAAACTCAGGCGAAAGCCGCTCTCAGCCGATAAATACTTTCAATTATCCCCACAGCAGCACTCATAAAGTGACATATTGCGAAAGCTTGCCAGAATATAAAACTCTGGTAAAAGAATAATCACTCAACTAAACGAATATCGACACCTCTTGTTCCTTTGGCGCAGAAGGTTCCAGTCAATACTCAAAGAAGTCATTTTTACTAAGTTACGTGGTAGAGTTCCTAAACTAATATTACCTACATTGAGCTGGTCTGGCTCTATGACCTCTTTGCGCATTGTGTAACAAGGATGAAACAATCGAGCATTATGCTTTGTCTGCAGTTCCTTCAAGTCACTTAGGAAACACGTACTTAAACTGGCTTTTTTTTTAATAGGATCGAATTTTAATATTTTTTATTCTCTCCTTGGGAGCCTCCTCATTAGCTACTCGACACCGGGATACGTGTTCTGCTGTAGAAATATTTTTTAATCAAATAAAGGCGATTTTGATCGCAAATCTGTCAAACAGTAAAATTTATCCCTCTTCTAAGCATAATATGTATAGTTCATTAGATTTACAAATAGTATGTGATCCCCTTCTACCCCAATACACGTTTCTTGGCCCTTCCTCCACAGAGGGTGTGATTCATACATTTAGGCCATCATCATCATCAGGCAGAAGAAGCAACGGCGACGCTATGAGAACACGGATGATCGTATTCACGACTTTTTGGTTATCGTCGATGGTTGCAAGCAGTGTCCAGAAATGCCTAGAGGAGTACAAGCAGCAGAGGCCCACGCACACCGCCTGCTTGCCGCCCAACAAGGAATGCACCATTAAGGCCAGCCGCGTAAGCAAAGCCGACATCAAACTCATCCTCAAAACGCACAACCACTATAGAAGCATGGTAGCCATGGGCAAACTCAAAAATTTCCCGCCGGCCACCAACATGCGGCAGCTCCTGTGGGATGAAGAGCTCGCTTCTGTGGCGCAGGCCAAGGCGGACCAGTGCACGAACGCCGATGGAGAACTGCATCACGATAAGGCCGCAGACCGGTTCACGACCAAGTTCAAGTCAGTAGGGCAAAATTTGGCCTTCCAGAAAAGCAGTGCCTCATTCGGGGGAACTGACTGGCCTGGTCAGATCAAGGCTTGGTTTGACGAGTACGACCACTACCCACCGGCCAGCGTGAATAGCTTTGCACCTCCTTCCGGTGAGCCGACGGGGCACTTTACGCAAGTTGTGTGGGCCCTGACAGGCTACGTTGGCTGCGGCTACACCGACTACACCGTCGCCGGCGCCAAGGAGATGCCGTACATGCAACTCTACGTCTGTAACTACGGCACAGCAGGCAACGTGCTGACGCGTCCTATTTACCTGACTGGGGCAGTCTGCACCGCATGCCCCAAAGGCACCACCTGTGTCAAGAAAACCGGATTGTGTTCCCCTCCTGAAGCAACTGCAGACCTCGACGAACGGGACACTGGGAGCGAGAACCGTGAAAAAAGCACCGTTAAACCTTCCCCTCCGTATCGAAAGAATGGTGCCGGCATAACCTTTACGCCAAATCGGCACGCAATCTTTGGCATATTTGCTGCGACCTATTTAACCGTGTTTACCTAGTTTCCGTTCCTCAACTGAACGCAATGCTCTGATCCAGTACTGACGATTGCAACGTTTTCTTACGGCCCCACAGTGGTGCCTTTATAGAACTGCTTCTAATACCGAAGGAAGTACCAGTAAAATGGGGTTTCAATTTATGATACAATGCTTTAGATTAATGCTTGTCACTGTGGCCTTAATAATAACAATAAAGTGCTTGTTTGCGTCTACACGTTGGTTTCTAGAAATAATATATCTTGAAATGTTCTGTAGAATGCATTTTTACGGCGGTGTGAGCATGAGCCGGTTTATGCGACACTGTGAAATAGCGCTAATATCTAAGGTCCACACTAGGAACACCAGCTGTTTTTCTTGCGTCCTGACTAGTGCTTTCTAACATTATGATCTCTATAAGTGCGTGAAATTTACATTACCAGATGTGAATAGTCTGGGGCTTCAATTTAAAAAAAAAGCGGAAATGTCAAGACAATTAATGGTGTACTTTATGACTGTCGTCATCAACTGTATACAGCGAAATTGGTTATCTAGTTATGTACGCTAGGTTATGCCGTAGTACTTCAGAAAACTAATTGGAGAATCCAATGAAACTACACGCAACAGTTGGCGGTTGGCATTCCCAGAAGGCAAACGTATGATGAAACTTGTGCCCGGAATGCGGCGCATCTAACTTCGTTAAACGTGGTAGTGCCATTACCAAAGCAGCCGTGAGGAGCACACTATATCACTCAGAAGCAAAATGAAAAATTGGACAGGTTTCACAGAGCATCGGGATGGACGTCATGCGAAGCATGCTGCGGGAAGCTGACCGTGGGGAATTTTTTAATTGAGCCAGACGTTACGAAATCAAGCTAGAGGTATGAACGCATGTTGAACGCAGAGAAATATGTCGTATAGCTACGTATTTGTCAACGTGGCTTTTGGGGGTAGTCGGTTATTTGCTTCGAAAGGCGGCATAGCGTTAACACACACGAACTAGAAATAGATGACAAAACGAGTGCCACTTTCAACTGATTGTTGAAATCAATTGAATTAGTTGAAAGTAGTGCTTGTTTTGTCATCTCTTTCTTGCCCATGCGTGTTGGTGCTATGCCCCTTTTTGCAGTCTTGTATGTTCTAAATGGCCAGTTGTTTATAGTTTCGTAATGATGCCAACAGCAACATGGCTATTACCAACGCCAGAAGTGGTAAACTGGTAAGCACACTGTGCTTGCGGTGATGAAAGCCATAGTTCTATATAGACCAACTTCAATGCATGGCGCTGAAGTAAACAATTAGCGTTGATTTGACGTGACGCCTGCATTGTAGGAGTGCATATGTAACGTTTATAAAGCGAGGCGTACCACCACTGTAACCACAATTAACGTTTCACCAACACAATTTTGCAATGGATCTATTGCCAATGCAGGTCTGAGACCTCACTTGGCTCTGTCAGATAATACTTGACTGCCACGCAGAATGATTGGGTTCAATTCCTGCAGAGGCCCTGATAGTTATTCGCTACCGATAACTAGTTTTTGTTAATGCTCTCGCATATAAATTACCGACGCCTGTTGTCGTCGTTCCACAGTCATCATCATCATCATCATCATCATTCTGACTACGTCCACTGCAGGTCACAGGCCTCTCCCATGTTCCGCCAGTTAACCCGGTCCTGTGCTTGCTGCTGCCAATTTATACCCGCAAACTTCTTAATCTCATCTGCCCACCTAACCTTCTGTCTCCCCCTAACCCGCTTCCCTTCTCTGGGAATCCAGTTAGTTACCCTTAATGAACAGCGGTTATCCTGTCTACGTGCTACATGCCCGGCCCATGTCCATTTCCTCTTCTTTATTTCAACTATATTCTTAACCCCCGTTTGTCCCCTAATCCACTCTGCTCTCTTCTTGTCTCTTAAGGTTACACCTACCATTTTTCTTTCCATTGCTCGCTGCGTCGTCCTCAATTTAAGCTGAACCCTCTTTGTAAGTCTCCAGGTTTCTCCTCCGTAGCTAAGTACCGGCAAGATACAGCCGTTCCACAGTAGTTATATACTATCAGAGAGGTTTACAATAGCGCACCGCAATTCCTTGCGGTGTGGTCACTGCTGCTACGCATGCGTCTAAACGCGAGCCGCCATTCGCGCTTGCAGCCAGCTCGCAGAAATTTCGAAATAGCGTGCGGCTCGTGCGGCTCGTGCGACCAGCGAAGCCCCAAAGTACAGGTGTTCAGGCTATAAGTACCTTTCATGCATTTGATTTTTAGGGAGGGGTGAAGTCACTAGATTTTTTCCTAGGGCGCAAAAGTGCATACAGGCCAGTAGACAAAATTTTTCTGCGTGAGGGGCCGAGGGGAGGGCACCTGTTGAAGACCGTGAAAAATCCGTACGTTTAAAATTTATTTTTGGTAAAACATACCCTTTTACCTGAACGTTGTATGGGGAACGGGGGCCCTTAGCCAACCCCTGTCTCGCCTGGCTACGAGCTCTCCCGTTTACCGGGGTCCAATGTATGCAGGTGTTTGAAGTAATGTGTTTGACGAAGTACGCGACGGTGTTCTCACGTTATTCACGTCATGACCAGACAGTCGTATTCGTCAAACACTTTTACCCTCCCATAATAATTTTCCTCTACCCACATGTTAGAGTGGGGATCACGAGAGCACCCAGACGTAAGCGAACTGATAGATAGATAGATAGATAGATAGATAGATAGATAGATAGATAGATAGATAGATAGATAGAAACGCCCCAACAACCGGCAGTTAGCCACGAAATGCTTCCCATTTAATACTTTTTGTTGATTTAAATGTTAAATTTATCATAAGGAACAGCAGCGACATAGCAACGGCGCAAGAAATTCCCACGCTCGAACGCAGATGCGTTCTCTGATAGCGTAGCCTGGTGGTCTTTTTTCGTGAAGAAAAGAGAAAGCCGTTGTAAAAAGGTTGTTTCGAGTTTGATGCTCTGACTCAGAAAATGCTTAAGAAAGGGACGAATGGTTAAATTCACATTGTCGCTTATGCATTCGCACAAGGTGACTTAAAGAAAGCCTAAAGAGCAAAACAATTTTCGTCCTATTGGTAAACAAATCTTTCACACTACAAAAAACACCCTGTTTTCGGCGAAAAATGCTTAGTAAGTGAGAAAGCGCCCCCCCCCCCCTAAAAAAAACTGTTCGTTGTGACGTCACCTGGAAATTTCTGCACCATTCACCATGACTTCACATATTTTTTGACGGCGCCTACTAGGGCCTGCGCAGTTACTGATGGGTAAAGGTGGAGTGCATTGTCCTCTGAGTGGGCCAAGGACTTACCATACTAAATTTCAGAAAAGTTTGTTGAGTGAATGGTGCCTGATTACGGTCACTACACAATGGAATTCATGTCGTCATGCAAGGTGATTATGACACCAAATTTAACATTAAAACTCTCAAATTCATTTGTACACTTATTATAAACGTATGATGATGAAATCAATTACATTAGAGTTCTCGCAGAGAAATGTGTCAGTCCAAACCAATTCATTATTTATTTTAGTGTCCTTTAAAAGGATGTGGAAGGAGAGTTCCGTCCTATTTTTTTTCGCAGTGTACTCTATTGACCCCCGTCTGCCACTCGTGGAAGCTTTCTGAATCCAACGTGGTTTTGCTCCTGCACAAGTATCGGCCCCACTTTGTCCGAGATGACGTCATGTAATGAAGTCATCACGGAGGTTAGGTTATGCAACATCACGACGGTAAAAGCATCGCATTTTGACAATTCGCCGTATTCCTCTAAATGGCACCGATGGTCACTGCATGCTTCGAATGAGGCCTCTAAGACTGCCGCTTTAAAGGTGCTCATGAAGCGGCAGAGATCATCAGACTGTCTGGGCCTTTCGGCCATTCTTTTTTTCTCTCTTCATTGCAGATGAGTTCGGTTTCTTGCAATATATATTCGGTGGCGTTTTTATTTTCATATGTAGGTCACAGGACGTGAGTAAACGCGCGATATTTCTTTTTTCATTTGAGGATGAATGTGAACCGCTGGTGAGTCACGCTAATCTCGACTGCCGAGTGACTGGCGCCGAAGATAACAAACACCCACACAAGCCCTAAAACTTTTGCCGACAAGCAACACATGTCCATGGCGTGTTTCCAAACTGACATTCGATCGCGTAACATGTGCCTATACGCACAGAATGTGGTAGAAGTCGTTCCACCGCTACTTAACGTGACTCTCAACAATTTGTCATGGCATAGCGCGCCCCTCCGAAGTAGAAATTTGAAGCCACCTATCGACCCTGGACGGGGCCCGGTGACCTGCACTATACCGTGGGGCCCCACGTGAAAGGGCTTTCAGACGCAGTAAACAAGCAGCTATTTCATCAATAAAATTTGTTCACTCTCTCTAGGTGCATAAGAATGTCTAT
Organism: Rhipicephalus microplus; assembly: GCF_043290135.1. Lineage (NCBI taxonomy): Eukaryota > Metazoa > Arthropoda > Arachnida > Ixodida > Ixodidae > Rhipicephalus > Rhipicephalus microplus. Next base: position 208,881,647 of record NC_134702.1, read on the forward strand.
AGCGTGCTTTTATAACGCAACAAACAGAGGGACACGGTGCCTATTATCATCCTGTGGAAACTAGGGCCAAGTCGCACCACCCTTTAAGACGCGTTTACCGGTCTCGTAGAGTACAGATTTCGCAGCAAATTTACCGTTACGCAGGAAGCCATTAGAACTAGTGTTGGGCTGAATACTTGCACTGAGTGCGTGCAGTTAGCAGACGTAGTTTCCACGCAACGCCACTTACAAGTGTACTTATCACTTATGTCAAACGACGACGACAGCTAGCAACGCAGGCAGCCTTGTGCGCGTTTGTACCAGCTGCTTTGGAAGTGTCGAACACAAACGCGCGTACGCTGCAAGACTGCATTTATCGCCGCTAACGCTTGCAGTGTTCGTGCGAGTGTCTCTTTCTGGCCTCCTTTCATGAAGAAAGATGCACTTGTCCTATTTTTGCTTGTTTTTTATGGCACCGTTTAATGTTCTTACGTATATTTGCACCATTCACCTCTTTGCAAACTGTATGCTGGAGCTGGCGGTCCTCTGCCACATCAACCGTTACTGTAGCGCAATTCCATCAATAACGTGTTCTGCCCGAGTTTGTGTGCTATGCTCTACAAACTTTTCTTTAAATCACTGTGCCGTTTCATCATCAAATAATTTCCACCGTTCTGTGTGTTCTCGAGGATAAAAGTACACAATAATAGTATTTTACTAACACCAATTGGAACATTCCTATCGTCTGCAATTTTCTGTGTGTTCTCGAGGATAAAAGTACAAAATAATAGTATTTTACTAAAATTAATTGGGACATTCCAATTGGCTGAAATTTTGGTAATGTTTTTCATGGTAAACCAAAGCATGGCGCGCAATGTTGAGGAGATGCAATGATGTACACTCAGTGAAGGAAGGCGTGTTGTTCGATAGCTAATGCCCTTTTAATTGAAGAAGTGTAACTTAAACACACGAGCGACCTTCAGAAACTGATGAAGTAGTAACTCAATGCAACAGGCTGCCTCAAAAAGTACACCTGATGACTGTTCGGGCGAGTTGGTAGATCTGCATCGGAAGACCGCGCACACATCAGCGCTCGTGGCGACGGTTCCTTTCTTATTCTTTGTGTTCGTATGCGGGCGTGGTCTTAAAGGGGCACTAAATGTAATTATTGAGTCGAAGTTGATTATTGAAACAGCTGTCCATAAGCCTCGCAATGCTACTTTCGAGCCAAGGAAGTGCTTACTTTAAAATAAAATCACGTTTAAAAGGTCCTCATCGCATAAGCAGAGCGAAAGTAGTGGGAGCCACAGTAGCAACAACAGCCAATGTTTTGCAAGCTTGGAGGCTATGACTCAGCTTGCTTGGTTCAAGTAGGCCCCGCTAGATGGAACCACCGATCCAGACTAACGAACCGAAAAGTGAATTTCTGAACCACTCTAGCCATTCCCCATAGTAATGCCAGACGGTTCATTTACTGCGAAAGTTGTTATGAGATCACTACACGGGTCACGTGTGGCGCCGTAGCTGTCCGCCGCTGCTGCCGATATCCGTAACCACTATCGCGCGAAATGAAAAAAACAACAATTACTACATCAAGCACCGAGGACACAGTGGTATTCGAACGCAGGCCCCCTGCGTGAAAGCCCAGTAACCTACCACTTATCCACGCTGGCGCCGGGCATCGTTTGCAAAATGGCCTTAGCCAGGCTTGATGTCGGAAAAGAAATCGCGTTATAGGAGTAGTAATGTGTTTTAGAACAGCAAAGGAACAACCAGGGGTCACACATTACCACTCAGTTGCGCAACGAGTGGGTCGTCAAAACGATAGTTATAGCGCGAGAACAAAACGACGACACAGAGACAAGAAGTACATGAAGGACACTTGTCTCTTGTCTCTGTGTCGACGTTTTGTTCTTGCGCTATAACTATCGTCATGCCATACCAACTAGCCCAAGCTGCCGCACTTCTAGGTCGTCAAAAGCTCAAAATTTTCACCTATCAACTCTGACGCATACCCACTGTGGGGGATTGTGGAGACTTGTCTTGTATTGTCTCCTAGGAGATCTTGGCTCATACCCACATGGGGGATTGGCCACACTGTACCTCATTATAGATAATTTTTACAACGCTTGCTAAAATTAATAAAGAGAAATTAGATAGGAACAATAATAATGTTCCTTTGAAAAAACGTGAAAAAATTGCAGAAGAATGCGATAAACCAGAATATATAAAACAAATTAACAAGAATGAGGAAGGGGGAAGAAAGAATTAGATATATCTGGCAGTACCACTAGCAGCGTATCCTTCCGGTTGCCTGAATGAATTTATGTAGCGCTGACAGAATAGCACTGTCGCCCACACCCAACTGAGACTACCAAAGCTTCTGGCATAATTCTTCGCCGTCGTCAACCACAGCACAAAAAAAATTGCACAGAGTTCCTTGCAAGTGTGAAGCGTGTACCACGCTTTTTTGGTGAAGCGTGTACCACGCTTCACCAAAAAAGGGAGAAAGATGGCATAGTGAGTGCCTGCCTACTAAACAATGATTTATGGCGTAGTTGGCGCTCTGCAAACGTGCTTGCTGCAGCTATCCAGGAACTATTACGAGCTTTCGCTGTGACAGTGCTCAGCGCTCCGCCCAAGCCTGGTGTTTTTTTAAGAACCAGACAGAAACGAACAATCAGCATTTCATAACGTCTTATGATAAACGTACGGTTCTTTTTTATTGCAGCTAGCAAAATACTAGTGAGTAATTGTATTGGGACGCTCTCATGTTATCGGGATCATTTCGCGCTTGTGGCGCACGTCATGTGATATATTTGTCTTAATTTCTTAGTAAGCAAGGCACTGCTGCTGTTGATAATGTTGCCATTTTAGACGTTGTAATACATTGAGCTCTCAGTCAGACATAAATTGTCACTCGCTACGTTGGGTGAGAGCACCAGAGAAAATACGGAAGTGTGTCTCGTCTACAGAGGCTGGCCTGGGTGAAAAGAACTGAAGAAGGCTGCGTGCTTCCCAATGGAAAGCTTGTGAAGGCAATGTCCGCGTGTTATATTGCCGGTATTTTGGGACGGTTCAGGAACTCTAAGGAGCCGACTGGGGCCGCTAGCTTAGTATCACGGCCTGTGCCTGAATTTCAGAATCCGAAAGCGCGTTCTTATGTTTCTTATTAAGGCGCATGGAGATTAATGCGCGCAAAGCTTATCTTCGTAAAGATAGGTGACTTTGCGAAGAGCGTGTAATCATGATGGTTGTAAAGAGATGTTGCGTATACACGTGGTTCATTGTTTCTGGAATGAACATTGGTGTACGTTAGCACCTCTGCGTGTAACGTCTTTCTCTGTCTGCGTTTTTTCGTGCGCTGTAGACCCAGACAACAGATGACATCTTATGGTCATCCTTAAATGGTGCACACGTCCTTGTTCACTTGGCAGCATCCTGAAAATGCCCAGGTCACCACTTTCAGGATTATCCTTGAAGTGTTTCAATGGGCGGAGGCTTCAGGACAGCAACCAGCTTAGCTGTTCACGAATAGAGATTACAGGATTTGTGCAATGAACACCATTTCACTGCAGAGTTATAAAAAATGCATCTAGTAATATCACAAAAATGATGATTGCCGACGCACACGTTTTCACCTATATCAAATGAATACATATATTCATCGTTGACACTATGGTGCACAATGCTTAGTTATTTGTGCTGTTTAAAATGCACTAGTTAGGGGTAAAATAAGCCTCGCAAAGTTAAAATTTGTCCATTTTAATTACGCTAATGACTGCTGCTTTGCAGCCTGCAGTTACAAAGTGTTTCGATGAATCTAATAATAGCTATAAATGGGTTCACAATGGCGAACCGATGACATGTTTATAAGAGATGCCATAATGATAGCCTCCGGAAACATTGGCAACCTGGGTTTCTTTACGTGCACCTAAGTAAGCGCACCTCGAATATGCGGGCAGCACGGCCGTAATTCAATCCCTTAACCTGCGAGTAAGCAGCAAAACACCATAACCACAAGACCACCGTGGCGGTATTTGGAAGGCACTAGTTGCTGCTGCATACTAGCTTGCCTCAGTTTGAAAACTCGGGGTATTTTACCGGTTAAACGTTGTCGTAACGTTTCTTTCTAAAAGCTTGTAAGTTTCTGTCTAAAATAAAATGCGAAATTCTTGGACTCCTTTGAATACTCTTTCTTTACCTGTGTAGGCCTTGTTTGAAAATGATTGTCTTCGTATTCCAGAACCACTCGTAGAGTATACTATCTTTATTTGCATTCAATTAGGTGAGAACACTATGCCATCTTTATACGTTTGTTTCCTATATTCACAATTTGCACACGTATTATTCGGCCCTAGCTGTAGTCACGGTTTTTTGGTATTGATGCGGCTGCAGTGTTTCCTACAAGCGCGTTTCATTTACGCGCTGCGCGTCGGCACACCCGTATGTCCTTTACTTAAGAACTATGTGTAGGGTAAGCGTAGCGAATAACTGGAGTCACGACGTGGCTAGTACGCGGGGCAATATGCCGAGCAGGCGTACAGGCCACCATCACACCACCTGTACAGGCCATCGGCGCGAACCGCTCCGTCTCTGGAAGCCACCGGTGCCTTGTGTCGTCCGGGAACCTGCATGAACAACAAAAACATGTATCAATGCGCGAGTTACTTGTGCAAAAACTTGGGTCTACGGAAATCCATTTGCTCTGCAGTGGGCGTGGTTTGCTCTGCAGTGCTTTGATGCGGGCGCAGTCAGGCTGATGATGGTGATGATGACGACATAAATACATCACTCTGAGGCTCGGAGGAGAGCCATTTACGTGCACGTTTGAAGATGCCATTACCCAATAATTGATGCGTTCTCCATCGTCCCGTTGTACACTTCTTAGCGGTCAGGAATTTCCGGCATGGCAATCCGCATCGGCATCTTTTATCGCCGTTATCGAAGCGACTTCTCGTGTTTCGCTGGAATATTTCATACTTACCTGAATATGCAGTGTCCTCTTGCCTACACCCCCCCCCCCTGCAGTAAAAGGGGGGGGGGGGGTAGACTGCAGGTAGTAGAGCAACCAATAAAAAGCAGACGTTTTAACACGATGGCATTAAAAGCTAGTTTCGCCTAAATTCTGCCGTAAGTGTCGGCGTCGTTGGTTATGAGCGAAAAATCATCTCATAAACATGTGAATAAAATCATAAACATGTGAAACATAAAATCATAAACATGTGAATAAAATATTTGATAACAACCCATGAGTTTCATTAGGGAACAAGCCCGGTTTGTTTGCTTGGCAAGCGGGTGTTATACCACACAGGCACTTCTCTGCTTGTGACTACAGTGAAAGTAACTGCATTTGCTTCGAAATGCATAGAAAGTAACTTTTATGCTTTGTAAACACACGCCTCCTGTATACTTGCTTCATAATACAAGATGTAATATCGAAGTAATAAATAGTGGTGCGAGCATACATTGCCGTCGTGCGTCAGAACACGTGATTATCATTATAACTGTATAGTTTAAAGCCGGTCACCCACTACAAAAGGCACACACGTTGCTGCACCTATCCCCTTAAGGCCACGTGGTTAGTGCAGAGCAAGTTCGAAAAAATTTCTTTGACTATGCGTTGGAAGTACCTTTCTTTCTTTCTCTCTTTCTTTGTCTCTTTCTTTCTTTGTTTCATCATTTGTTTATTAAGAACAATTACAAAAATTGTCCAAGGAAACACGGCTAAAGGCAAACATTGCCTGACTGGGCCGTGCTACTCATACAACAGCCCCAGTAGTAGAAAAAGACATTTACAAATATAAAATGGTACATAAAAATCAAATACTACACCTCAGAATAATGATACACTGTCGTATAGCACTAAAAAAGAAAACACAAGTACACTTTTAACAAAAAGTATGCAGCACAACTCCCAAGCAGGAAAAAAAACACATTATACTAATCCACGAAAAAAAATACTGGGAACAACTTGTAGGGCTCACCACCTACATACGGAAAGAAAAAAAGAAAGAAAATCAAAACAATACATAGCATTGATACAGAATTAAGTTATTCTTTTATTTTCTTAGTCATCTGAAAATGATAATTTTTTATTGTTTTTATAGCCTTGCTTTCTAATTCCGGATTTGAGGAGATGTATGGTTAAGGCATAGACATGGAGGAGATAAGGAATTTGAACAGCATGTTTTTGTTCCCCGTAATTTGTTTTACTATGTGGTAAAGATACAAAACTATTTGTGAAATAATAGCTTGTCGTCTTCACACTGTATTCAGTCTGGAAGGAATGCTTGTCAAACTTAAATACGTCCCAAGTTTTCTGTTGCTCTTAGCGCATGGTTGTGAAGCATTTGATCTGATCCTAAATTATACTGTGTTGTAGCCGACCAAACTAGAAGACAATAGGTTAAACGGGAATGTATAAGTGCGTTGTAGATATGGTGCTTCACGCTTGTTGATAGTAAATATCGCAGCCTGTTTAATTCATCTACAGCACTGGCAATACTACGTTTGAGACAGCCTATATGTGGTGACCAGGACATCTTCTCATGAAATATAACTCCCAAAAATTTCGCCATGCTTCACTGTAGAATATTTACTTTCTGGAACTACAGCTGAGAATGACAAGCCCTGTTCGTTTCTTTTGATTTAAAGGGCAAGTATTTTGTTTTACGTACGTTTATTCAAATTTATTTGCATTAAGCCACATATCTAATCTTTGTAGCCACGTGTCGGCTTGTTAAAAAACTTTGTGCGATTCCCTTCCTCAAGAGAACGCGTTAGTGTCATCGGCATATCGTATATTGTTAGAGTAGCTCTGTACCTGTACAATATAATTTATATATAACAAAAAGAGAACAGGTTCTAGAAAGGAACCTTGGGGTACGCCGTTCTTAACAGTCAATTACGAAGGTAGTGCCAATGATCACAGTGTACTGTGTTCTTTGCCTTAGATAGCTTTTTATTAAGGAAAAAGCAGTGTCACGAATACCATAGTGAGGTAGTTTATTGAAAAGACCATTATATTGCACGCAATTAAAAGTTTTTCTAAAATCAAGAAACAAACCAAGGGTTATCATTCGCTTTTAAATGCTGTCAAGAAGTTGTTCTTTTATTTCAAATAAAGCTGTTTCTGACAATTTATTTATTTTTACAGAAACCAGACTGCTCTTGTGCAATTATGGTTTTAGTGTTTAAAAAGCCACTCAGTCTTTTGGTTATTACATGTTCGGCAATTTTCGCGACAACTGATAGCACAGATATTGGTCGGTAGTTATTCATATCACTAACTGGTCACATTTTTAAATAACAATTCCTCGAGCTAGCTTCATTTTATCTGGGAAGACGCCATTCGAAAGAATTAGGTTACAGATCTGAGCTGGACGTAGGCTTACATGTTCCATTACGGCTTTCAGCAGCTTCACCTTCACATCGTCAGCACCAGCAGCACAACCATCTTTAAGCTGTAAGATTATGCCCTGGACCTCCCGCCGGTCGATGGCAACCAAGAACAAAGTAGAACACCTATTTGCCATATATTCAGATAGAGAGACTGGTAAATTGGGTTTTGAAGATGAACCAACCTCTGTAAAATGGACATTCAGTGCATTGGCAATCTGAACGTCTGACAGCCCACTTTGTTGGAGAGTAACATCATTTGTTTGGGGAATCTGTTCATTACCTAATTAATCGTCTTCCACATGAGATTCGAATTTCCCTATGGCAATGAACTTATTCATATATTATTCTTGTTTACTTGGGACAGGATGCTGTTCTCTCATTTACCTTTTGAAGGCGAAGTTCAGGAATCCCCTAATTGTTTTGTACACAACTGTCAAAATATTGTGCAAGGGATGTCGTCAGTGCTATTATCTGAACTTATCAAGGTGGTAATCTGCACACGTTGGTATTTCAAGTATATGTACAGTAAGATAGCACTGAATGTGACACAAAACGAAGGCACACACACGAACGCAAACAAGATTTCGGATGAGGCATCCGAGCAGAAATAGCCAGGACGAATTCAGCGTTCATCCTGTCTACTTTTACTTTGGTGTCTTGTTGTCCCGCCGGGGTGGTCTAGCGGCTAAGGTACTCGACTGCTGAACCACAGGTCACGGGATCAAATCCCGGCTGTGGCGAGCGCATTTCCGATGGAGGCGGAAACGTTGAATTAGATTTGGGTGCACGTTAAAGAACCCTAGGTTGTCAAAATTTCCGGAGCTTTGCACTACGGCGTCTCTCATAATAATATGGTGGTTTTGAGACGTTGAACCCAACATATCAATAATCGATCATATGGTGTCTCGTCCCAAAGACAGAATCGTTTTACACAATTATGTGTCATCAGCCAAACCCCGCCCGTAAAGCACTCGCTTATTGGGGCGTGTGTTTAATACGGGCACCACGCTATGCGGCAAGGTCCGCACTTCCAAAGCTGTCACGTCTCGTTCTCTGGCACCATAAAGAAAGCTATACCGCTGAGCACGGGCTCTGTGACGCTCGCCTAGCATGTCGTATTTCTATGCCATCCAACGTGATGACCAATTTAGATAATCAGCAACGTATTATCGCGAGGGAGCCACTAAATTTCAAGAATTGGAGCAATAATTAAGGGCTGCTGCTCTTTCCGGATTATTTTTTTTGTAAAATGTGCACCTTAGCCCGCTCCTAACATTATGGTAAGGCGGTAAGTCGGGCCAGTTGGTTAGTGTCCATCGTGAACTTACTTTTTTGCTCCTTCCCTGTCCTGTATTTTTTCTGGTGTTGCTCTGTAAGTGAGTTCACGATAGATCCTAACATTATGGCTGGAGGGAGTCCATGGGCGTGCAGATAGGTTTCGTCGGGCCGAGTTGAAGCGACAAGGAAGGGTATGAGAATTCTACCTGCATCTCCAATTAATCCGCTTTATCTTATTTATGATGCAGTGGCTCTCAGAAACCCGTCGAAGGAAACGCCCCTGCAAGGAGTTCACATAGATATGTCATACACGTGCTGGTACGTCGCAGAAAGAAGTAAATGCAAATGGAAGGACCTCATATGCAATTTTTCTTCGTGCGTTGCTGTTGTGCCTGCGGGTGGAGCTTGCATTCTTTATTGGTTTGTGGAAATGTACAGTGGTGCGTGCAGAATAACAGACAGAATAAATGGTACTGAAAAAATAAGTGCTTTCTTCTTCAATCCAAGCGAACTTTGTTATATCACACCAGATATCGCCGACGCAAGTGTCAGCTTTGCCCACTTGCATGAGTGCATTTTACAGAAAGGAGCTGTGTCGCACATGCTCTGGTTGTCCCGCTGTTCAAAGTATCGACTCAAAAATGACACCGCAGATATCGTATATTTGCAGAGATTTTATACGCTTATGCAATTCCCTCAGAACGGTTTCCGTGAAAGTTTTTCGAGTAAACTTGGTAATACTGTTTTGAAGAAGATAACGCAAAACAGCTTTCAAACCACGAAAGTAGTACTTGGCGTATGTTGAGAACTTTTTCAATGCTTTCCAGAATGCCAACAACGTGTTATATTGAGCAAGTTCAAATTTTTGGGTATCAGAGGCATAGCACGCTTTATTTAATACATTTACTTCAGGTTATAATGAATTTAGGGGAGCGCTCAAATGAAAAGCGAATTAAATATGGGGGCACTAGAGTAACATTATGCGACTTGGCCAGTCATACTTTATCTTTAGGTGATCCCAAGTACCTATAAGAAAGCCTAATAAATAGTGTATGTAGTAGATCCAAGCTTATATTTTTGAGAAATTTGGAATCGGCACATGTGGGGCTACAAGGATGGTGCACGGAGAGACAATGCAAGTGGGTAGGTAAAAGTTGTAGAGCTCACTACGACTCAGTCATGAAGTATATTTGACGTTTAGTGCTCATACTGATTCAGACGCATCAAAATATCCTTGACCTGCACCTAGTGCCTCAAAACCTCACAAATATATTACTGGCACGAACAGATCATGATTCAGACTCACTGCTCAATATGAATCAGAGCGAGTCGACACATAAGTGAGTTCGCCGACCTGTGGGACAAGCCCTCACCTGCCGATTCCAGGCGCAGGGCAGGAGATGCAGGAGTGCCGGCACTTCACACGAGGCCATCGTATAGAAATCATGGTCGGCGAGTGGTGCAGTGGACCAACCGTAATTTTCGGCGATTCCTTCGATCTCGGAGTAGAGGCGGGCGTAATCCTGCGACTGTCGTATGCCTTCGAGGTTCAGCAAGATGACAGCACCATTCAGGCCAGGGTGGCCGCCAACCGTCGGGGGATCGCCGCAGCTGCGCTGACTTTGGCTGCCGCCACTCCGATGCTTCAGGAGCCGAGCATACCTGCCGCAAGCCATAGTGAATGCTACACTAGGAAAATGCGGCAAAGTTTGCGCGCGTGCAGATTACCGTGCAGACACGTACTACGGCCGCACTTCGTGATTTTGGTGCGGCGCAATCTTTATAACGGCATTAAGCATTTCGGCTTATTTTTTTCGAATAAGTGTAAGTTGAAGCTTAGCTTTAGTAGTGCCTTCCCCCACACCCCATTCGCCCAGAAGAAAACTAGTCATTTTGATATCTGAAGAGTTTGATTGATTCCCTGCACACGCCGCGCACATGGCTATTCATGTTCGCTTGCACTTTCAGTGCTGCTTACAGTAGGTGTGTTACCAAAACAGTGAACCACTTCATTCTTGACGCCATCGACGGCGTTGAAAACTTGTTCCTTTAAAACTGTTCGCTTGAAACAGCAGGTCATCTTCATAGGATCCCCGAACACTTGAGAACCAATGATACTATCCCAATATGGCTTCTGTCATTCGTTTGGTCTAGAGGCACTTGTGTTCAGCCCTAAACGGCCTGTTGATGGAAATGTCAGACTTGCGATGCAAACAGCTTGCGCAAATTTGTTGACGTGCACGAGCGGTGTCGGGGCACCGAAGGGTAACCATAGCAGGGGTTTTATGTATCAATGATGCCCCGAGCTTTTCCTAATATGAAATTTGCTCAAGACACGTGACGGATCTACCTATATATAAATCAATATAACACTAAAGTTGAACGTGCCATTACAGAGGTAGTTGAGCGTTCATTATGCATTGTTTCAGCTACAGCAACAAATGGAAAAGTTACGTTACGAACGCTAAGAAGCGCGAACCTCGCAGCGCACACCCCAAGCAGAACGTACGCACAAAATTAGCATACACAGGACGAGCATGGACTAGCGATCGTCACAGCACGACACTTAAAGCGCTCTCTTGAACCACAAAGACGCACGAAACGAGCGCGCAAGTATACACAGCACAAGCGTGAACAAAAGTCACAATCGTTCCCATGTCGTGTGTCAGCAGCGTGCTCCTTTTGTATACGCGGCCGTGGCAGCGTGCGACGTGACCTTCGTTATCTCCCGAATTACGATCCAGATTAGCGTGTGCGCAACGCGGACGAGAGACCACGCTTTGCGTTGGCGGCACTTTGTGGAGGCGAGAACGTTTAGAGCGCGCCCAACGCGAGCCCGTCGCGCCGTCTGGCCAATAATAACAAAAACACGTTAAAATTTTGAAGCTCCGAGGACTACCAACTGGTGTATGATTTAATACATGGCTTGCAATCAGCATTCCGGTCAACGTGCGTTTTTCGGCGCAGTGTTTAGCGCCGCACGCTAAGAATCGAGAGGTTGCTGGTTCCATTCCACATAGTAGATGCTTGCTTTCTGTTTTCTTGTTTTCTGTTTTCTTTTCTTCTATATCTCAAGTATATATTTCATGACGGAAGTGCGCCACTGAAGTCGTGGTGGACCCAGGCATAAAAGACTTTCGAGTTAAAAAAAACCGCTAGGCCTTCGCGGATCGCGCAGCACAGTTACAAGGAAAGCTTAAAAAGCACCCTTTCAGAGCCTTTTTGAACATTCTTTGGGGAACTGTTTCAAGCACACTTGCAGGTTACCCTCTGCGCAATAAATATTCCCAATTTTTGTGTAGTAGGGACGTATTCACTATGCCATCTTTCGTAATTCTTCGGAGAAGTGTGTTGTGGTACGCGGTACACACTTGCAAGGAATTTCATGCAATTTTATGAAGGTGTGGCTGACAGCGATGAAGAATTATGCCTAGTGCTATTGTGTAATGGGGCTAGACCATTCGATGGCCCACTGGTTACTCAATTCGCATTGTCTGACGCTCGGTTGTTCCTTTGTCTACTAAAGCGCTTTATTACACATGTAATGAAGAAGAAAGGTGTCGATTCCATCGGATCAACTATCATCAACACGAGAAGAAGGCACGAGATCGGCGATCGAGCACCATCATCTGGATCAGCCTGCGTTCTCTTCGAGCTACCACCTGCTTGCAAGTCTCCGTCAATACACCGCATTTACATTTGGTGGATGTGTGGGGTAAGTAGCGGCCGCGAGAGGTACACTGTCTGTTAGGCAGCGGCAATTTGCATGGTCAATGGAAGGGTGTGGGATCGGATTTCCAGAACGTCGGCGATGTAGGTACCCAGTTGCTCCGGCCCAGTCGACCAGCGAGACCACCCTATCCACTGACATTGCATCTATTTCCTCAGACAACAAGTTGTCAGCTCTTGACGTGGACACCATCTCTTCTGCACAACGCAACGACCCATGGACCACTTCGCTTCTTGACGCGTTATTCGAGGAACCGACACTTCCGCTTACTCAGACCCTGTGCCGCCAGGCACCGCACTTTAGTATTAGGTATTGGTTTTTGTACCAGCGCAACTATTCAGCAGACGGTGGGAAATGGCTACTAATATTTCGCCGAACGCTGCGCTCTACAATCTGTGCGTCGTTTTAATCCGACTCGCAATGTATTCACCGCGGTGTCTTTAAGACCTACGAGAGCCTATGGAAAAGATATTACTGGCGTGCAATGTTTACCTTCGCCCACCTGTTGCTTCGCGGCTGCCACAAATGTTAGCGGCGGAAAAACCCGTCGCATCCTGAAACAGGTTCAGTGCAGCCACTTGCATGCCCAGACCACACAATTGACCGTGTTACGGCCCACTGCCCTTGACAATAGCAGGTAACAGATGGGCTATCGTGGCTGTGGATCATCTTACACGGTACGCTGAAATTGCTGCTCTCCCCACAGCGACAGCACAAGACGTCGCAACTTTCATACTCAGTCGTTTTGTGCTTTCTCATGGTCCTCTTCGCGAACTCCTCAGTGACCGCGGGCGTGTATTCCTCTCCGGTGTATTCCAAGCAGTTCTTCTACTGTGCCATATTCTACACCGGAATAGTACAGCCTACCACCCACAGACAACAGATTTGACAGAGCGGTTTAATCGTACTCTGGAGGACACGCTTGTGACGCATGTCGCTTCTGATCAAACAAGCTGGGACCTCGTTCTTACATTTGTTACATACGCCTATAACACCGCTACGCAAGTCACTACCAGGTTTTGCCCATTTTTTAGTCCTGTACGTTTGCCAACTATCGCCCACCATTGAGACTTTGCTGCCATGCACGCCAGATCCCTCCGAATGCATGCTTGTCTCAGAAACCGCTCATTATGCAGATGAGTGCCGCAAGCTAGCCAAGCGGCTTACTAGAACCGACCAACAGTGCCAGAAGTAGACCCACTACGACCACCATCGTTCTGCAGCCACGTTCGCTTCCAGAGAACTTGTATGGCTGCGTGTACTGCCCTGCGCTCCTGGCGTCGGCCCAAACTACTCTCTAATTATCATGGTTTCTATCGTGTGGTCGAGCGTACTTCACCCTTGAACTACGCCATTGAACCCCTCACGCCACCGAGCGACCGTCGTCGGCCTGGACGTGATATCGTTCACCTAAACCGTCTCAAGCCCAACTTCGACCCGCTTGTCCCGGCGTGTTAGTTTGCCAAGATGGCTTCACCTTTTTCGCCGGGGGTGATTATAATGAAGAAGAAAGACATTGATACCATGCGCTAAACTATCACCACCACGAGGAGAAAGCACGAGATCGGCGATCGAGCACCATCATCTGGGTGCACCTGCGTTCTTTTCGAGCTACCACCCACTTGCTCGGCTCCTTCCGTGGACCCCCTTTTCAAACACTATAATGTTATTCCTTTCCTTATAAGAAACTCACCTAGGGTCAGTTCGTAACGGAGACCCAGGCACCGGCGTAGCTCTGTTGTAGAATGCTTTGTTACTACGCAGGGTATCTGCTTCGAATACTATTGTATTCGTGGTGTTTTTTATTATTTAGTCTTTTTTTCTTATTTCGCGCAATAGTGGTTACGCATACCGGTGGCGGCGACGAAAAACAATGGCACACGCGACCTTTGTTGTGATCTCATAACAGCTTTCGCTGTAAAAAGTCACTTTCCCCGCAATGACGCAATGAATGTGCTTGCGAGAATTTGGAATGCTATAATAAATACTTGAAGCAGCTCGATATTTTCAGCTTGCCACTGTAGCATATATCTTCTGGGTCATTCCTTTTTCATTCCATAAGGTTAGTGGGCACTCTATATTTCAGTCGAATGATATTAGGAAAGTAGTGACTGAGATTCGTTAAATTACTTGCTTGGAAGTATTGCACATTACAAAATAATCAACAGACAAGAATAATCATTCACGTTACTCAATGAAGCAAATTGTAATTTATGATTTCCATTTTCATCGCTGCCAGGTGTGCATAACGCTGTAAGGAGGGTATGGAATGTAGCTGCGAATGCATGGTAATTCATTGAAGCTATAGTATATGTAAAAGTATCAATGCCATCAAGACTGGTAGGCGGTACTCACCTTTTTATTCATATCTGTGCTCTTTTACTGTATTTGTTTTGTAATTAGAAACAAGCGAAAGTGTTTCAAACTTGTAGTTGCCGAATAGCTTCTCCGATTACAGCTTCCTGACGTTGTTTCCGATCAACCTTGATCAATTGCTGAATAAATAAGAATGTTATATTGCTGGACAAGCCAATCTTGTTGTCTGCATGAACAGAGTACGTTTTTGCTGCATAGCTGTGGTTGTTAGCCAAATGGACCTAAAGGTAGCATGTACAGTGGCGGTCCAAATATTGCGGACCATGGGAACGCGTGTCAAACAGCACTGAGACGTTTTCTAACGGCTATCTGCAAAGCTGGAGAGCGCGCACTGCACAGCGCGCTTTTTTTTTTACCTGCCAACGCGTGCCCCGGAACGCCAGAAGAAGGACAAGATGTCACTCCTCCTCTGTTCGCCGAAACACTAAGTGACAATATCATGACAAAAATAGGTTATTTGTACTGGCAGTGATCCTCGCGCGCCGCATTGTGCGTCTTGTACACGTACCACACGGGCAGATAAAATGGTATTTACCTCCTAATGCCTTCAAATTGAAGGTCATTCGCACGGTGCCACATGGATAAATGAAATGGCATTCACCGAAAGGCCATTCGTCACCTATTGCCATCGCCAAAGTTCATTCTACTGAGGAATTCGTACTCCCAACGGCACAGCTGATGAAGCAATTGTGTAAAACGACATTTGATTCGTCTGGGAGAAAGATTGTTGCGCATTTTTTTACTAATCACCTAAACAAGCGCTTAAAAACGTATCTTCAGCTGGTAGGTGCTGCAAAATAAGTGCGACAGGCACCATTTCCTTTTTACGCTGCGGATCTGACTAGCTTTGACTAAAGTTTCTACATGGTCGGTTGCAACGTCCTGAAAAAAAGTAACGAACGAAATCTAACGGCAGAGTAATATGCTTATTTATACATTAATTTTTTATCTGATGTGCATGAAGCTTGTAAACGCTTGTTTATTTTTATTGCTACTCACCCAATGCTCACGAGGAAGGTGCTGCGATCGACATCATCAAGTCAAATGTCATTAGCTTTGGACGTGTATACCAGCGCCGCCGAAAAAAGCGTCATTCGGGAACCGAATGCCTTCGCTACCGAATGTCATTTTCTATGCCTGAGTGGCACGGGTAGTCATACCAACGCTCCGCTCTGTCGAAAACGTGCATAGGGCGCAGGTTTTTCTCAAATCAATCTTTGTAAGAAGGCTCCCGTAGTGACAGCCGGAGTGACACCTTGCGCTTCTTCTAGCGTTCCGTTACGCACGCTGTTGAAGGGAGCGAACACGAGCCGGCTGGTGGGTAAAAAAGGGTGCGCGTCTGCAGTGTGCCTTTTTTAGCTTCGCAACCAGCCGGCAGACGGCATTGCACGCTGTTTGACACGCACTCCCATGGTCCGCGAAATTTTGACCACCACTGTAGAGTAGCTCCAGAACGCAGGTGAAAAGGCATAAAGCCGTGGCGTGCGGGTTAAACTTAGATCTGAACGAACTGGAGGAGCGCGTAGTTTACGCCATATATCTGACTGCTGTTGTCATCATTAAAACCGTCCAAACTAATAGATTCACGTTAGATGTGCGCAGTGTTAAGAGAGGCGCATGGCCACTCTTCATTAGGGAAGCGAGTAATTTCATTGCAGCTGCATCTCGCGTAGCCATACCGCCATTAGTTGATTCGGGACAGAAACACACTCCAGGCTAGGTGCGAAAAAAATGAAAAAGGAAGTCCCTTTCATAACGGCCTACCATTACTGCACATCTTCCTAGAGTGACAATAGATTTTTTATAGGTTATTGCCTCAAGGATTTTGTAGAGTCTGAGGACGTAATTGCATGATGGTATTAACACATCACATGCGTCTCCGGTTGCGTACACTCTACCTGGGGCTTTGCTCCCGTGCCAGGCCAAACACGGCTTCAGCGGGAAAGCGTTCAAACTGAGCCCAAAGAAAAGACACATCGTAGTGGAACTGGACCTCAGGTGCCAGGAGCAGCACGCGCTGAAGGCGCAGCAAGCGGTGCAGAGAAGTGCAGAGTGGAAATAGAAACCCACGTTGTGGATTGTGGTTGGTGGAGAGAAATGACATTCCTAAAGTGATGTTCATGACTTGGAGCATCCGCTTTCTTGATTGTAACTGGTACAGGTCCACCTGCATGCACACCGCAGAAATCGTTCGAACATTCTGTACGCAGCTTTGATGCAACTTTAAAAGGTTGAAGTATTCTGCGGATCGAAACTACGGGATTACTTCACATTAATCTAAGGGTATTAATGTGGCAAACATTATCATTGTCACCAATATGTATTTTCAATATATTCACCCCATTTTGCAGCAGTTACAAAGGGCCTAATGTGAATCACATTTTTTATAGGAATAATATTTAAAGTGGCATACAAATTCATTTACACAATTGGTAAACAACTAAATACAAGGAACCACGAAGTCGTCATACCGGCCAAATAAACCAGAAAGTATTCATACTGAAGTTTGTTATGTGATGTTAAAAACATATGTAGCGCACCTTCAAAATCAGCCCTTTCATCATGCGTCAGCCAAACTGTACTGCACTTCATTTGCTCGAGGGAAAAAATTACAAGACGGAAATGAAAAGCATGATTTCAAAAAGCACCAGATTTGCCCGTATCCATGATATGAGAAGAGGCGGACAAACGTCGGTGACCGAATAAACAATATGCGCAGTTTTCTAGCAGCACACTCCCGAACCTGCTCACTTGCGCATTCAAGCCAAGTATCTGGGCGATCGATTGAAGGAACAATCTTTTTTTATTCCTTCATTTTGGCACACTACGGCAGAAAACCAGGCTTGGAAAACTACCTTCTGGCACAGTAAACTGCAGAAAAATAAAAAGGGAAAGCAACATAAAGTTCCCGCATATTCACGAAATGAATGATGATCAGGGAGCTTGTTCCACAAGTTAAGTCCAGTAAACCGTGAATTGCTAGCTCTTCGCGCCGCCACTTTGGCTTCTGTGGTGTCCCTAGTGGGTAGTGGTATCGACGCGCACTGAGTGATGCCCGGCGAAAAAGTCACAGCATTTACACGAGGTGAAAGATAACGAGTTGGGCTAAGTGAACAGACGCACAGACGGACGCATGTACACTTCATTTCTCTCATCATAATTCACTCTGTGGGTATGCTGTGACACCGTTTTTATTGGCATGCAATGCAAAGCAACTGGCTACAATGATGACGTCGGGCATACAACCCACGGCGTAAGAAGGTTCGCCTTAAAAAAAAGGAATCACTCCGAGAGCGAGAGCCATATGTGTGTGCGGCCACCTAGCGGTCTCCTACCAAACTAGAGCACATGCCGAGAGTGGAGCGAGCATCGCCTTATATGGGCAGCGGTGTAGGTGCGCACCGAGCAAGGACAAGAGCTTTATGTATCCTCCTTGGCACCGAGTGACGTACGACGAAAAAGAAAGGAAGCCCGTCGAGAGCGAGCGGTACATGTAGGCGCGGCCACCTAGTGGTTCCATGCGAAACTAGTGCGCGCGCCGAGAGTGGAGTGAGCATCGCCTGATAGTGGATAGCAGTATCGACGCGCACTCAGTGATGTCCGGCCAAAAAGAAAGAAAGCACGCCGAGAGCGAGTGGCGTATATAAGCGTGGTGACCTAATGGTCTCCGACCAAATCCGAGTACGCACCGAGAGTGATGCCAATGTCGTCTGATAATGCATAGCGGTATCGACGCGCACTGAGTGTTCTCTGGCGAAAGACAAATGGAGCGCGCCGAGAGCGAGCACTATATATAGCAGCGGCCACCTAGCGGTCTCCTACCGAACTAGCACGCGTTTCGAGAGTGAATAAAGCGTCACCGGATAGTGGGTAGCGGTATTAACGCGCACTGAGTGATGTCTGGCGAAAGACAAAGAAAGCACGCCGAGAGCGAGTGCTATTAAAGCCCCTAAATCTTCGTAAAGTAGCGACTTTTGTGGCTATTCACGCACCTCCTCTCTTTTCCTCCTCCTCCGGCCTCTCAGAGGCCGGGACTGCCTCAGTATTAGTCAGATGACATCACGTGGTACCGCTCACAGTGTTCGTTTGTTTACAATTGCTCGGGACTGCCATCTTTGCTCTGGAGGCGCGGACTCCCTGGGGTGCAGCGCATCTGTTTTGACGGATACGAACTTGTCCTTCTGTGCACGCTGTGCTGTGAAATACCTTTAATCCAAGAGTGACATCGCTGTTCGCTGCCATGAGTGGTCGTTGTGCCTTGTGCTACCAGAACAAGTGTAGTGATGGCCGAAAGCTTTTAATCGTACCGTCCCTTGAGCGCAACGAGTTGCGACGAAATACATGGTTGTGTAGAATCGGAAATGAGAAGTTCAGGCCGACGTTCTTGAATCCATTTAGCGAAGTAAGTTCTGCGTCTCTCATTACGAGTATGGTTCGTTGTTTGCTCAATTCAATGCCTGCTCTAACACCGTGGACAAGTCGCAGTTAATTGTGCAGGACGTCGTGGTCTCTCACTCAGGTTTCATTCACGTTTCTGTGGGGGGCTGCTTTTGTTTGTCAACAATACATGCTTACATGTTATGCTTGTCATAATGCTCCGACTGGTTTGCTTCGTGGTACTGGTTTGTGCACTTAGAATGTACGCGGTAAAATGCTTGAAATTGGGACTGCGGAGCTTTAGAGATTTCGCGTTGCTGTTCTGAATAAACAAAACTGAAGTGCCGCAACTCACATTAAGATTGGAACTCTCCGTTGGATTTTGTTGCGCGCTCGTATGTTTCAGAGCGAATCGCTCTATGTGGCTCTTTTACGTTGACTGATCAGCTGGGGGACTCGAGACGCAAGGGTGTGCGGCTATGCAAAGCATGCATGCCTTCGAGTCATTGAGAGTTTTGCTTAGGAACCTCGCACATATGTGTCAGTTCACGTGATAGTTAATACACTTTTTCGTGTAAAGGTTTAGATCCGCGAGTGGAACTTTTACGAAGTAATCGCGCATGGTGGCCCGCTAGTTCATTCATACGCTAGCTCATTCTTTCAGCGATATAGATCGCATGTGAAATATGTCGACAAGGCGCACTTCTGAAATATGATTGATGCGTCTAACCACTGAAACTTTGGGACCTCCTTCTTTACTATTCCAACCTTGCAACCGAATGTGAAACATGCAATAAACTTGATTTGACTTGAAACAACCACAGCAGTTTGAGCGTATGAACCCTGTGCCTCCGACACATTATGAGGACCTCAGATGCTTCAACAAACGCTAAAGTTGGCCCTCGGCGGCATCGCCGTCCCGCGTCAACAGCGTCAACGCGAGTTATTGATTTAACTGCATGACAGTCACTGTGGATGCTCTCTGCACATATTGTGCGCCCTATATACAGCGAAGCTTGCACCACCCATGCGCTGAGTAAGGAAAGATAGCCACACTGTCCCATCGGGTGCTATTGGGCCAGCTAATAGAAAGGTAAGCTATAGCAGGCGTGCATGAACGTTTAACGATGTTATTTACAGTGTAAAACTAATTCGGAGACGTTCTAAACAATGGACCAAGAAAAAAACGAGGGTTCTTTCTAGCGAAGAAAATTTTATGTTGAATGCCACACATACTAAGGGGTGATGCGCACAAAGTTAACATCTCGTCACTGTGACGCCGAGTGACTCAATTAGGGTGGGATCCATCTCACGTACACGTGGCACTTGGCACTAAAAAAAGCTGTCGTGCGCCAATGGTAGACTCGTTAAGATAACTTTAGGGTGAGTGAAACGGCTGGCGTGAACGCCCTAAGAGTGCTGGCTGCCAAGCAAGCGCTCTCGTTGTGAAAGGGCGCCTGCTACGCAGGAACAACGTAGGTGGCGCCACGCTCGAAACGAGACTGCGAAGGAGAAGAGACCGCGGAGAAACGAGAGTGGACGAGGAGAGTGTCGCTACTTTACGAAGTTCTAGGGGTTTCAAGTGCTACATAAAAGCGCGGCCACCTATCGGTCTCCTACAAAACTAGAGCACGCGCCGGGAGTGGAGCGAGCGTCGCCTGAGCGGCGGCGCACGCTATTGAAAGAAAAAGCATAGCGGCACCTCTAGCGGGAGCAATGAGTACTAGCCTACACACCAGCGCAACGACGAGAGACAACCTCCCAGCAAAAGGAGCAAGCTCCTAGTTGTATGCGGAGCGTCCACTTACTACTTTAGGTTGCGCATGGTTTCTAGCGATGTGGTCTATGTGGATAGTGCGTCAGCATTAGTGACACTTGCATTTAATTTATTGCTATCGCGCATTGTTACCGAAAAAAATCACTTCCCAAAGACGTCGCTGCTTCAGGAATATTCATTCAGACTGTGCTCGTATTTAAGATTAGTAGGGCGTGACACTGTAAGTGTGACGTAGTTAGACACACCTACCTAGCAGTGGCCATGTAGCAATTTTCACAGAAGCTCCAGCACACCTCTTTTGCCCTAGTTGTGAATCAATGTCAGAAGCAGCCACAAGGCTTGTGGGAGAAACTGTACGTTTGCACTTGCTATGTACGAACCCTATGGCTTTGGGTCGCAGTGTCTCTAATATACAAATACCGGTTAGTGAATAAGGAAACTAAACCGTGTTTACATATTCCAATACAGGTCCTATGCACGTGGTGTATGCCAGAATTTGCGGGCGCAGGTGTGATTCTTACATGTCTGTATATGTGAAGAAGCTTATCTAGTGAGGCCGCAGTCAGGATTGCCAGATCGTCGAAGAAAAAAAGACGAGCCGTAAAATTACGCAGAGTAGCCAACCAGCCGCCTTTGTATCATCTTAAAGCCAAAAAAGTCGCCAAACGTGATTTTAGTTTAGTTAAAATGTCACCTTGTTCTGACACCAAAAAACACAAAAATACACATTAAAGCAATGTCTAACGCCTCGAAATGGAGTAAAAATCGGGTGACATCTTGGAAGAAGCATTAGGGCTATAGAAAAGTGGCAGCTAGTACTGCACTCAAAGTCAAGTGTACATAATCGTGTTCAATTATGCCAGCATGCTCCACGGCACTGTTAATGTACAGTGAGCAAAGTACATCGTATCGTATTTGTAGCGGCTTTTTAAATAAGTTAATGTAGAGCGTGTAACACCGTTAAGAAGTAGCCCAAATTTGATACTGATGATCGCGGTAAGTTCGTGCGACATTCCATTAGTTAAGTTGCTCTTAGTAAGAAGCAGAAAACAGTTGCTTTATCTCTGTGTTAAATGCAAAGAAACCAAAACATTTTATCACCCTTTCTGCAGTGTCTTGCGAGGGTTAGTACCTGATGCATCCCGGTAGGCTTATAGACGCTCTTCCGCAGTGGCGAACGGGCGCTGCCACATTTGAACACGTGCTCTAATGGCCTCCTCCTTTCCAGTTCATTATCGCTGATGACCGGCCAATTCGCCACCGCTGCTCCTGGGTTGAAGGCCAGAAAATCGGGCGCAGGGCACAGTCCGTGCCACTCGTTTCTCTCTCTTTTTTTTTCTTAGGCACTGCGCCGTGCCACCTCATGACTGACACAAATTAGGTGCTTTTTTCCTTTTTCAAACATCCCTACCACTACCGTTTCTTTCCGTAAGCTGCAGGAAACGTCCGCCACACGCCACATCGTGGCCACGCCCCCGAGAAGAAGGCCGTGGCGCTTCGGTGCGGTGGGGGCATTTGGTTTTGCATGGACAAACTAGCTGCAGAAAACAGTCGATATTTCAATCCATAATTCTGCTGGAATGTCGGCACTAACAATATCAGCTTGATAAAGGTACCGTAGTTATTCCTCTGTATGTGGAAGGGAGAGGAAATACGACTCTTGGCAAGGTTTTCATACCGTTCATCTTATTCCACCCCATGATGTGCAGTCTTAAGCTCGGGTTAGTAGAAAAACAAACCCGGCTGGGCTCTTCGCATTCAAATGTTTTTTTGTTTGTGTTAACAGATCACGCAAACAGCCTAGACACATTCAAGTAAGAAATCCATGCAGTACATCTTGCGCACCAATAGTGATAAAGATGACCCTGTCGTTTCCAAACAAATAAAATAGAACAGTCGGCATAACAAACATCATGACTGACAAGTGCAGCAGTGTCGGTAGTGAAAATATCAAGCCAAAAAGAAAAATGACTGCGAACACCTCAGGATGCATGCAGTTTGCGCAAGGCTTCTATGAGCCGCGCGCATCCACTTTTCGCCAACTTTCGTGTTGTATCCTGCAGTTTAGGTTTCAATGTGTAGGTTGGCAACACTGTGTCCCTGTGCTTGTATATATTTGTGGAACGTCTAATAAAATGGCAGTACATAGAGAAACATACTTTATAAAGAGTGGCCACTGGAGCCTTTTTGCGGCCCAGCAAGAAAAGTTTTGACCAACCCCAGATGGCATAGCCATTCCCACTTTTACTCTTTTTTAAGACTAGCTATAGCCTCTTCAGGAGGACATTGAATACCCAAGTTTGGCATAAATTTTTTGCAAGAAGAAATTTTATTAATTTGTGCAATTTTCCATATCTGCTCAACATCATGTCCCACAGAGCCTTACATGCCTTACGACAGAAAACAGTAAAGTATGACTAGGAAATTGTTTCTTTGTGCATAAGTTTTGCACAAAGAGGCACATTCATATGGTTTAGTTGTGCTGTACATGTATTCCCTTTGTGGAAGCATGGGTGTGTAGCCTCATTCTACTTCTGGTTTCAGGTGATTATGCCTAATCTGCCTTCCGGGCGTATAGTTGCGAATGCCATTTTTATGCATGGCGATCCGAGAGCCCGGCGTTACCGCGTCGAAGATTCCCGGGGCACTTTGGCCAAGCTTGGTGTGCTCGCCAACGTGTTGGCGTTGGGGGCGTATCAAGTGAACCACGTGTGGGCTGCGACACTGATGAGTGCTGACGCTGCTCGGAAGTTGCTCTCCGCCGTCGAGTTCAAGGTAAAGAATCACCCATGTTTGCATATTGACCCAAATAACCGCGAGGTTCGCTTGAAGCGTCACTGGTTGCTCCACGGCGGGACCGATGAAGACGTGCGTGTTGCCTTGACTCCCTATGAAAAATTATTTGAAGTGAAGCGGGAGAAGTGGAGAGCGCAGGACATCACTAAAAAGAGCCCAACGACACAGTCGTGGGACTAAAGCTGTGCTCCGACGTCAAGGTGGATGACATTCCGCACCAGCTCAAGATTGCTGGACAGTTGACTCTCGTTGTTCCGGGCCGTGCTCCGTTGTGCCTACGGTGCAAGAGTACCGGTCAAATACGTCGGGACTGCCGAGTACCCCACTGCAGTCGTTGTCGCCGTTTCGGTCACGAAGACGACGACTGCGCGAAGACATGTGCCATTTTGACTGGACCAGCACAGGAAAGTGACGCACTGGAGCACCTCATGGACGAAGCAGACTAGGAAGAAACAGCAGGAGTTAGCCCAAACTCTGCTGTGCAAGATGGGTCGTAATGCAGTCTAGAAGAGGGCGTGAGTGAAGCACCTGGTAAGCCCGAAGGTGGGCTTCCCTACGAAGCGGTAGGAGAAAGCCGTGAAAAGGTGGACACGTTTCCCGGCTTAGCAGACGAGACCACCTCCGAGGCATAACCGATGACTGTGAGTGAAAGTGACAGTGGCACTGTGACGGCGAAGCGTCCCCGTGACGCCGAGAAAAAAGAGAAGGGCACCACTGCTGCCACGCCGGACGAACCACCCCCCAAAACGACTCCCGCTCGGTGGCTTCTCCTTTGGCCGCGGCCAAACATTTTGACGGAGCACAAGACGGCGGAAACGCCGCCTTCGCCACCTTAAGGACTGTACTGAGACAAGGCGTTCAGGAAGGAATTGCAGTTGTAAGGTAAGCGCCATGCCCCTGGGTTTTTCGCAGCCTTACAATGTTGCAAATAGAAAATTCAATCCGTGTGGTCACTTTAAATATGCGTGGCCTGGGCTCACAGAGAAAACAATGTCAGCTTTATCGACTAGTAAGTGACCTCGACCTTGACATCCTGGCAGTCCAAGAGACTAAAGTCTATGGCGACGATGACACTGGGGGCATGGTGCGCCAATTCTCGCCACGGTATTCTGCTATAATTAGTCATGCCATAGGGACTTCTTTCGACTGTGTGCGGTTCGTGCGACAGAGTCTGCGCGGTAAAATAGAAGCCTTAACGTCATGTCCGTCTGGTCGGCTCATTGTGTGTGATCTTTTGTTTTCGTGTTTGGAATGGCGCGTAATTTGTTTGTACGCACCGACTGTTGCCGATTAATGACGCATGTATTTCGAACAACTAAAGCAATATACCCAGTGTAATAGGCTCCTTATCATTATTGTCGACTTCAACTGCGTCCTTTCATCTAAAGACAAAACTAGCGAATGACAATACAGGGATGCAAGTACCATTGTCTTAAGCGATATAATAAGGAACCTTGGATTTGAGGATGTGGCTGAATGTCTCGGTGGTGGCAGGACTTATACAGTACACCCACTTTCCGGCAGCCAGCCACGGCCAACTAGATAAGGCGTACGTGAGTTTTGAATCGGTGCCACTTTCCAGGCCATACCGTGTTAACGCCGTTTCATTTGGCGACCACTGATTGGTTGGTTTAGTAGTAGCTAGCACGAAAGAAACTAAAAGAGCCTTCGAGTGGAAACTATGGAAATTGAATTCGAATGTTCTGAGCAACAAAAAATGTATGGTGGAAGTAATGGCGGAAGTTGAAGAAACGAAAGTTCTCAGTAAAAAGATGTGCAGAGAAAATTGGGAGAACTTCAAGCAGGCCGTTAAATTGAAGGATTTGGAGCGCTCGAGTGCTATAAGCAGAGAAAAAGAAGCAGAAGAAAAGTACATGCGTACAAACCTGAAAGAGTTGCTCACCAAAGAATGTAGGGTTCCCGGCAAATATATTGACGATATTCGCGCATTGAAGTGTAAAATAGAACGGTTCGATATCGAAAGGTACCATGGTGCTATGGTGCGAGCAAGGACCGAGCGACTGATAATGGCAGAAGCACCGTCAAAAATGGCGTTGGGCTCAGAAGAGTGGCATGTGCGACGCAATCAGATAACAGAAATTGAACACGAGGGTGAAGTCAGCGATGTCGCAGATGTTATCGAACGTGCTTTCTTTGAGCACTTCAATGGTTTATTCGCCGCCAGCTCAGTTGATGTCGACTGTTTTAAAGAAGAGTTTTGAACGCTGATACCATAGCTTGACAATATTACGAAAGAAATATTGGAGAAACGCACTTCAGCAGAGCAAGTTAACAGTGCTTTTGAAAGTATGCATCCGGGGAAATCCTCTGGCTCTGATGGTCTGGCTTCCGCCTTTTATAGGTGTTTCGAGTTAGCAATAGCACCAGTCTTAGCCGACGTTTATAATGACGCTATAAATCTGAAAGTATTACACCCATCCTTTTCATCTTCCCACACTCTTCTTACACCAAAATCGGAAGATCCCCCTTGCACTGCGTTGAGTAACTTCTTACCGCCCGATTTGCCTCACTAATGGAGATTATACGATATTCATAAAAATCCTAGCTCAAAGGTTGCAAACAGTCATTACGGACCTCGCGGGTCCGCATCAGACGTGCGGCATCAAAGGTCGAACCATTTTCACTAATATACACGCAGCAAGGAGCATCCTCGAACGTTGCGACGCTATTCGTGCGCGAGTGGCAATGCTGCAAATCCACCTCGAGAAGGCTTTCGACAGGGTGCCTCATGAAATTCTGCTGTGCATCCTAGATTATGTGAATTTAGAGAAAATAATCAAAGAGGAGGTTGCCATGGCGTACCGAGACTGCTCTGTGCGGCTATTCGTTAACAAGGTGGTGGGGAAGCGCGTCCCAGTCAAGCGTTTGGTCCATCAGGGTTGCCCTCTCACCACTAATGTTTTGTTTGTACATAGGGTCCTTTTGTTTAAGTGTCATAGAGAATGACTGTGTCCGCGAGTTTAAGCTGCACGAGGTTTAAGTCCGGCTGTTGGCTTATACGGACGATATAGCCATTTTTTTGGCGTGCACTCTGGCACCTTAGCAGAGGCTGCCAAAAGTGTTACTAACTTCTGTGCTGCGAGTGGTAGCGCTGTAAACTGGGGAAAATGCCTTGGCTTTTGGCTCAGTGACTTTTCAGAAACCCTAGACAGTTTTGCCAGCATGGGGTTTGTTACGACACCGGTGAAATACTTTGGTGCGATTCGTACTGCAGGAGCCAAGTGGATAACCTGGGGGAAAGAGTGGACAAGCGGAATGGCTGGAATCGGTCTATGTTTTCTAAAGCCACCATTCGCAATATATTCTTAGTGAGTGAAATTTGATATATTCTTACAAGTCTTACAGTTTTCAAGGGTAAACATTCAAAAATTTCCCCGTGAGTTCACTGTCTTCTTGTGAGAATCGACTTGAGAAAGATCGAGTCGAACCTATTTATTTCTTCGAGTGCGAAAAGGAGGAATAGGCTTGTCGCATTTGTTTTTAAGACAGATAGTCAATTGATTTTGTTTCCTTGGAGTCGTCAACAACCCATTTTTTTGTACTGTCTGTCAACTTCGTCTGGGGCAACACTTGCCTAACATGGTTGTCTCCACCGGCAGCGTACCCGGTGGTGTTTATGGCTTTCTTCGCGAAGTTGTGCTTTTCTGTAGGTTTCTGTCAGCGTGGTTTTCACTTGAATACTTGAGTCAAGTCTGACGTAAAAAGTTGTACAAGGACCTATGTGATGTGTTTTTACCAGTTGCTTTGTATCGATCTCTTTAAAATGTATGCCATGGGCACGCTGTTATAAAACACGTCAAGGTGATGAAAATACCGCCAAGTGCTAAGAATTTCTTTTTTAAGTTACATACCGGTACGCTGACTGTCAAATCCTGGATGACTGTAAAGGGGTTTTGCGTTCCTAGGGGCACGAATTGCATAATATACAGAAAGGAGGAGACAATTGAGCATGTATTCTTTGACTGCTGGGATGCCGTTTTTCTTTGGGACGTGTTCCAGTGCAAGATCAAAGATTTTCCCCTTGATGCACATAGCATCCGGTATTTGCAAATACAAAGTGATGATGGCACTCCATATAATACGATAATGCTTACGACTCATAATAGCGTTTGGAAATCCAGGATGGAGCCATGAACTTTGATGTAGATGCACGAGCGCCCAGCCAGTACTTCAAAGAATGTATAAGAAAGTTTGCGGATGAACAAAAGTTGCAGGAATTCACCCCAGAGTGGTTGCTGCGCGTCGAATTACTATCGACGATAAAAAACATTTTAACAGATGCGTGGCCACATCATTTGAGCCACGGTTTTCACAATGTTTTGGATTGTGTTGTGTAATTATCCCTTATTATGTGTATTGTTTACGTGAGCCGAAGACAGGCAATAAGAAAAGGGTGTGTAGCCTAGTGGTAAAGACACTAACTTTCAATGCATAGGGGTACGGCTTCAAATCCCAGCATTGGAAAGAGGTCATTTTTGTTATTTCATTTATGCTAGACATTATCGGGTCTGACCAACCACTCGTGGCGCTGAAAATAGAACAGTAGCTGGGCCGCAGGGTCCTGCGAGAGTGTCCGCTCTTTATGTCAGTATGTTTCTCTATGGGCATTATGTATGCCACCACTACCCGAGGTTTGTTGGTCACGTTACTCATTTTCTACAATGGCGACGAGTTTTTTAACCCCGTGTGATACGCCCCCAGATGGCTTTCGCCGGCATCGCCTCACCAGATCCGTTTCTTCCGACACCGGGTCACCTCATGCAGCCATGATACCGATGGCATGACATGGTCAAGGTCAACCTGCTGGCTTTTGGTGCTTCAAAGTTCCCCCAGAGCGATGCTAGGCTATTTCACTACATTCTTTGGGACCCGAAGGTCAACGTGTTTTTAATACCCTTTATTTCGCAGGCGCCCGAAAAGACAGGAGAAAGAAAGGACCGCAGCTACGCCCGACATGTATGACTGCGCGGTAACGGCACTGGCTAAGAACTTCGATACCACCAGCAACAAGGTTGTCGAGCGCCACCGCTTCCACCATCGAATTCAGTCCCCAAGCAAGTCTATTCAAAAATACATGACAGCGCTAACAGAGCTCGCCGCGTGGTGCTCATTTACGACGCAAGAAGAGTCATTGCATGACCGTTTATTGCCGTTGTGTCCTCGCATAGCCTTGGTTAACGTCTTCTGTTAGAACGTTCCTCGCTTTCGTTCAGCAAGGCAGTTGCTCTCGCGAGTCAAATCGAGCAGGCAGCAGTCGAAATGAAGGAAGTTTTCATTTTTCTGCAACTAGTATCACTGCAGTTGCGCTCAAAACGCAACTCATCTTCGCAGCCACCGAGCTCACAGCCATGTGCTCGCACTTTCAGTCAACGCGACGAGGCACCTACGTTTGGGAACAGTCCCCCCCCCCCTCGTTTCAACAGCGGTGTCCATCGAATTCACAGCACCACGTGAATTCTTCGCATTGCTTCACAAGCGGTTCTAAGCAGCTTTGCGCTGCTTGGAAACATTGCCCAGGTAAAAGAAAAGATATCGAAAATTTCGAAAATGTTTGAAACCAGAAGCAGTTGCAGGCACCTGTCCACGAGATTTCAGTAGAAAGCCCGTTGCAGGATGAAACCGTAGAGGGTCTTGTGATTCAACAGGCTTTTACATCTGGAATTCGCATTAACGTTCAATTCGCACATGCCGCTATGAAGCTATTAGTCGATTCAGGCTCTTCCGTGTTTATTCTTCAGGCAAGGTTTTTGACCAACATGTCTCTAGCGTGCCGTTTCTTCCCGTTCCGCGTGTGACGCTTCTAAATTATTCCAAAAGACCGATTCTGGTTCGAGGCTGCTTCTTTTTGGGGGTCTTTTTCGAGAATCGCAGCGCACCGCTTCTATTTTATGTCGTCAAACAAGGTACTTCTCTCGTTGGCCTGGATTATATTAAGGCTTTGAAGCTGCACATTGAAGGGTCTGAGCTAAAGTGTTTTCAAACCAGCACGGTACCTGAAGCCGAAGTATCTCGGACATGTCCGAGAGATTCGTCCATACAGCTGCCATCTGCACTTTAGCAAAGGTTTTGCTCTCTGTTCACAAATAAGCTTGGTCTAGCAAAAGCTTTTGTTCACGAGGTTAAGACACGTGTGGGTGTTCAGCCAATAGCTACAAAATTTTGTCGGCTTCCTTTGAAGTTACAACCACGCGTCTTCCAGACTGCAGCGCTTGGAAAATTTGGACATTATTAAACGTATCGATGCGTCCGAACGGGTGTCCACTATTGTAGTCATTCTGAAGGAAGAAGAAAGTACTAGGCTCTGTGTATATCTATGTGAGCCTAACAAGGCCATCGTTCCGGACAGCTTTCCGCTGCCTCACATGAATGAGTTGCTTCACGACTTGGCGGGGGCCTAGCAGATTTCGAAACTGATCTTAGCATCTGCCTACCACCAAGTTCCCCTTGATCTGGAGAGTAGGGACTTAACAGTTTTTATTACACATGAAGGACTCTAACGCTTCAAGCGCGTTTGTTTCGGGCAAGCCTCAGCATCTGCTGCTTTCCAGAGTATATCTGGAATCTTTTGCAATTGTGCGGGTGTCCTGTTTTACATCGACGATGTCAATATATTTGGCAAATCGGCTGAGGAGCGCCTAAAGAACTTGGAGGCAGTGTTGCAGCGTATCAAAGACGTTGGTCTGAAGCTCAACAGTAATTGTGTGTTTGGAGTTCAGGAGCTTGAATTCTTGGGTCACAAGGTGACACCCTGCGGTATTTCGCTACTGTCGGGGAAAGTGGACGCGATTGTGCGAACACCAGTATCAAGAAATGTCGCTTAACTCCGTTCCTTTCTTGGGTTGGTGGAATACTACGCCAAGTGTGTGCCACACTTGGCTGAGATGGCTGAACCAACGAGGGGCTCTTTTTAGGAAAGTCGAAATCTTCACCTGGTCCTATGAGGTGGATAACAATTTCTGCACGGTAAAGGTGATGTTATCGTCATATGTTCTCTTGCACATGTTTGATCCTGCGCTTCCAATTATCATCTCGAGTAATGCATCCGAATGTGGTCTAGGAGCAGTCCTCCAGGAGCACGCCAGTGATAATGTTCGTACTGTTGCTTTTGCATCACATACGCTAATTCCGGCTGAAAGAAAGTATGCAGTTGGCGATAAAGAAGCACTTACATTCATCTGGGCATGCGACCATTAGCATACATACCTGCGGGGACGCAGCTTCTCTTCGAAGAGACCTTCAGGCACTCGTTTCGCTTTTGTCTTCTCAAGGCTCAAACCGACGCCCACTTAGAATTTCACGTGGGTGAGCAAGGCTACTAAGGTACAACTTCGCGGTGTAGTACCAGAAAGGCTCATTCAACAGACTAGCTCATGCTCTGTCACAATTACTTGTACATATGGCAGATAAAAAGCTGCATTTTGAGGACAAAATTCTTTCTATGGTTCAACCAACTTGCCTGACAAAGGAGCAGTTTAAACAAGTGGTTCTGGCTGATGCCACTCTTGATAAGGTGGAGGCGTTTGTAAATGGGTCTTGGCCAACACACAGATTTTCTGCAAGATCTCCAACCATACTTCAGAGTTCACGACGAATTGTCAGTAGTGAGTGAATTGTTGAATGTGGGCAGAAAGGCTTGTAGTTCCTTCGTCTCTCGTTGCTCACCCTGTGGCAACAGCGTATGAAACGCACCAGGGTATTGCACGCACCAAGGCCAGACTTAGGGAAAAATTTTGGTGGCCCCACATGGACATTAACGTGGAAGAAGCAGTTCACAATTGCAGCGTCTGTCAAGCTGCAGACAAATTGACAAAGACGTCACCTGCTCTGCTGCAACCTGCAGAGTTACCGAAGAGACCATGGCAGAAACTTGCAGTTTATATCATTCATCCCCTAGAGGGCGCGCCTCCAGATTGCAGATTTGTCCTGACACTGGTGGACTACTTGAAATTGCCAGAAGAACAGTTTTCAAGAAAAATTTCTACAAGCACCGACCGAATTCTTGCTCAATGTGTTTGCACGGGAAGGATATCCTGAAGAGATAGTTCGTGATAATGGGCCCCAGTTCACGTCAAAGGAATTCTTCAACTGCTTACAAGAATGAGTGATCCGTCTGTCGCATTCATCTGTTTATTACCCGCAGGGAAACGAATAGATCGAGTGGTTCAACCACCCGTTCAAGACTCACCCACAATCGGCCTGTCTGGAACAACGTCCGCTGCGAACGGCTGTACGGGATTATATCACCGCATACATGTGTACGCCACACGCCACAACAGGAGTGGCCCCTGCAGTATTGTTATATGGAAGGCTGCCAAGAACGATTATCGCCCAAGTTTTTGGCAGACGCACCCTACCAGGAACTGGCCAGGCTCCGACAACGTGTTAAACAAAGGCAAGAATACAGGAAAGCCTACACCGACAGGAGGCGAACGGCAAAACCGTCAACAGTGGTAGTGGGAGACACGGTGCGGGTGAATAAACCATCGATTTTATTCAAGGGGGACATCTCATTCTCCAAACCAAGGAAAGCCATCGAGCAGTGTGGTCCAGCATCCTTCATTCTCTACGACGGCAAAACATAAAATGCGGTAAAGCTGTGCAAGGTGGTGTACTGTATACTTAGTTTGTAACTGGGAGCGAGTTGGTCTACCTGTATACTTATTGTATTTCAGATTTGTGCATGAGTATATATTGAATGTATTTTGTGTGTACATATTGGTGTGTATGTGGACGCGATGAACCTATACGAATATATACTAACGTACTAACACATTCATAAAACCTAAAATAAATGAGGGAGGAAAATGCTGTAGCCTGCAGTTTTGGTTTCAGTGTGTAAGTTGGCAACCCCGTGCCACTTTGCATGTATATATTTGTGGAACGTCCAATAAAACTGCAGCATGTATGCAGCCGCTACCCGGGGTGCGAGGAGTTGCTTGTTCTATGCCCTGCTATGAAACTGTTAAATTCGAAAAATTTCTTAGTGAACTTCGTTGACTTTGAGCGTAATCTATCTATCTATCTATCTATCTATCTATCTATCTATCTATCTATCTATCTATCTATCTATCTATCTATCTATCAGCTACCTACGTCAGGATGCTCTCGCATCACCCTCTTGGGGTAAACCAACAAAACGAGTATGGAAAGGTAAGATGATTTGACAAATATGACTCGCTGGTCAAGACACGAATAATGCCACAATACTGCCGCGTGCGTCATCAACACCCTTTTGAGGGTCAAGTCTTAGCCGGCGTTGCTGAAGACACACCTCAGCCTAGTAATAGGAACAAAAGGTGCGTGAGACTGTCTTCTCAACGAGAGATGACAAAGCAATAGCCGGTTGCAACATTCAGAATAGTAAACAACTCGCGAGTTCGGAGCATAGTAGGAACCTGGCAACTTTGCTCTGAAGAGTAGCAATTTAGGAAGTTCATCATCACGGGGGTGTGGTTGCAGTTGCCCATTTATTGAAAGTGCCTTTTATTTCAATGTAGAATCCTGCATGGCACAGTTAATGGTTCTTAGCGCCGAATTCTCGGCCATCATTGTCATCAACCAAACGCTGATATGCAGGATGCCATCAGGTAACTCTAACCAGAGCTTTAAAATATGCCGATGTGTTCAGGGATTACACCAACAAAGTCATATTGCTGACTATTGTATGGAGTAAGTTACACTCTCCTTTGTGGCCTGATAATTAGACAAGAATAATTTACCAACTTCTTGAACAAAGAAGTTCGACAAAAAATTCCTGGCAAAAGTCGCAGAAGGTTTTACAAACGCCCCATTGAAAAGTTTCCGACTTTCAAGCTACTAGGAATCTGCGTTGTTCTGTTTGTGGTTGTATGCATAGAATGTGCAGTGCCATGAGATATGCCACCTTCCGCATCCCAACTGCAGCGTTCTCTACCGATCTATGTACAAGCGATATGCTTCCTTCGCGGTGGTTGCTGACAGCGATAAGCAGGCGTGGAAGTCGTCACTTGTGCTGCCGCTATCAACATGCTTTTCGTCGCACCATACATAAATACACCATTGGAAAAAGTGGCCATTCGAGCCTTCGCGCGGTCGATGAAGAAAAGGTGTGAATGCACTCTTTGCAACCTAGCTGTGGATGTATTGACAAATAGATTAATACAGCTTTATTCGAAATAGCCTAAGTGATTGTGGTTCAGCTTCTGGACGTCCGGAAGCCCCCTGACCAATATCCCGATAGGCCCGGTGCACCAGCCACCGCTAGTGGTCCAAGGCATTGGCTCAGAGAGAAGCTTCTCCCGAAATACGTTGAGGATTGGGAATAGAGCATACCTCCAGGGGCTCGAAAAAGATGCATAAAAAGTTAAAGAGATCCACCTGCGCAACTCGCACGTGGTGATAAGTGGTTGATTGAAAGTGCGGTAAGATGTATGTTTGAGGTGAACAGCGCGAAAAACGAAGGCAGAGAAGTAGGAAGACACAACACGAGCGCTGACTTTCAACTGAAAATTTTAACGAAGAAACATAATATATATACAATTATTCACGTATGCTCATGCATGGGGAGGAAAATAAACAATCTAAAGAAACTGAAGTAACTGCTGTGTAGACATGAGGCATCTTGCCCTAATATGGTAGTGTCAATAATCTAAAATAGATTATTCCTTATCAAGGAGAACGATTGATATTTCACTGATGCAGTTTATGCCTGCCTTTTGAATTCCGTAAGCTTCTAATATTTCTCTTGTCAGCTGCTCGTGGTCGCAAAAAAAAACCTCGTTATCAAAAAAATCTCGAGTGCATCCGCAGTCCCCGCAGTGCACGGCCAAGCGTGCCGAAGGTAAAATACCCCGAAAAGTTTTTGGGTGCTCCTTCAGTCTAGAGTTGACACACTGCTCCATCTGAACAATATAAAAATTTGGCAGATCCCACGTACAGTGGGAATCGATTATATGCGAAGAACAAATGGGGAAGGTTGATATGTCACTCTAAAACCAGCACAATGTTACGAGGTGGAGGTAAATGATGCCATACATGACTTAGTGCCATGATTATTATGTTTCCTTGTGTCCTTTCCCTTTGTCATCTATTCACGTCACGTGATATCAAATTTAGTGAATGTGGAGCTTGCAAGACGGCCGCGAGCACGCTATGAGCGTGGTATGTTCTCATTTTCTTAAACACACGCTTATCAAATGTCACGTTTGCACCAGTCTTATACTTTCGTCATCCGTTGACGTCACGTAACACAAAATTTAGTATATGTTGAGTTAGCAAAACGGCCGCGAGCGCATCATGAAAGGTCCAATATGCTCCGATGTAGCGTTGACGCGCGCGCACGCTTGGTCCAGCGAAGCTACGTTAAAAACACGAGAGCACAATATAGTCTGACGCCAGGCGCAACCAGCATCCGTCGGCCCGGCTCGACGGCAACCGCCACGAAATGTGACATGCCGCATTTCGCACCGAAGCGTTACCCAGACAACACTACGTCTCCCTCTTTTCGTGATCGAGGGACGCCGGACGTGCTGAAACGCGCATGCGTCAAAGCAACACAGCGCAGCGCGCGCCTGCGAGTATCTGGCAGGACCTGCGCCTGCCGTGGCAACACCGGCGTGACGCAACGAAATCAACGCCGGCAAGCATGTGCACCATGTCACGTCGAAATGTATTGGCGCCTTGACTGTGGTATGTAGTCATGTTGTTACATGACACGCATGTCGTGATTATAATGTTTGGATGTGTCATTTACCTATGTCGTCCGTTCGCATCGCGTATTACCAAGTTTGGTACATGTGAAGCTAGCGAAACGACCGCGAGCGCATCTTGAGCGTAGCATGTATTCATGTTGTTACATGACACGCATCTCATGATTATCATGTTTGCACCAGTCACTTACCTTCGTTATCCAGTCAAGTACCGTAATACCAAGTTTGGAATATGGGACGCTACCAAAACGGCCGCGAGCGCATCATGAGCTTGGTATGTAATCAAGTTGTTACATAACACGCATGTCATAATTTCCATGTTTGGGTCTATCGCATATGTTCGCCATGTAATCATGTCATACCATGCCAGTTTTGCAGCATGCCTGCGAAAGAAACCACCACAAAAGCTGCAAGATAAAGAAATGTAAATCATGGCATTCATTACATTCATGTTATGGTTTTCATGTTGTGGCAGGTCACATATGTTCTTTATATAGTCATGTGAGGCCATACCAAGCTTCGTATCGATACCATTATCGAAGCGGCAAGAGAGTTAAACGTCAGAGGCGGCTAGATAGATAGATATATCTATAGATACGCTCAAAGTCGCCGAAGTTCGCTAAGAAATGCTTCGCATTCAAAACGCAACCTCAAGGGAAGGATACACCGTACACACTACCAAGGGCACATTCTACAAACATAATTTTGTGCTTACTGGGGCATGCATTTTTTTGACAACGGGCCGTTTTAGACGCGTTTTATTACCGCCGCGCAAACGTTGCCGAGCTTACTCTTGGTAGCAAAAACCAGTTCAATGCCATGACGTGCAGCGACTTTCTTAAGCCTATGCGAGAGCTGGTGAACATAAGGTAACAAGACAAATTTCTTATTTTCCTTTTCTTTGGTTGATGTTTTGTTATTTTTTAAAGTCACTCTACAACTTACCCATGAGCTTATCGCAAGCCAGCAAAACAGCACTTTCCGGATAATTAGCTTCTTTTAGCCTCGGGGCTTGTGATTGTACGCTTGCGGCAATCTTGTGATCACATGGCTTGGTTATTGATTTGATATGTGGGGGTAACGTCCCAAAACCACCTTATGATTATGAGGGACGCCGTAGTGGAGGACTCCGGAAATTTTGACGACCTGGGGTTGCTTAACGTACACCCAAATCGGAGCACACGGGCCTACAACACTTCTGCCTCCATCGGAAATGCAGCCGCCGCAGCCGGGTTCAAACCCGTGACCCGCAGGCCAGCATCCGAGTACCTTAGCCACTATAACACCGCGGCGGGGTGACTTGGTTATTGCAGGCTTCAAAGTGGAACAAGTGATCCCGTTTTTTTAAGATGTTCTCGCCATGCAAGAGCATGCACAAATATTTGTGTATAATAGATGTTTTTTATTAAATTTTTCAGTTGAGACTCAGCACTCGTCTTGTATCTTCCCATTTCTCTGTTGTCGTTTTTTGCGCTGTTTACCTCGAACAATGAGTAGTACAAAATGTATGCGCCAAGAATAAGAAAATTATATTTTCCCTCCGGAATTGCCGCCAGACAGAGCTTTGGATAGGGGAAAGTATCAATAAGAGGAGGCAACTCTTGTATCTCACTCCTGCAGTAATAGGACGTAGTCTCATGGTGGGAGAAGATTACAGCTTCTGTTTATTTTTATTGTCACAAGTTTGGTTGTGAAGTGCTCAGGATTGAAAACTCTGGGACATGTGCGATAGCGAGCTCATTTCCAGGGATTCATGCTTGCACACGCATCTAAGTGATAATCGCTGGATGGGGAGGTGGCGTATTGTACCGCAATGGGTGTGAAACCATGTTTAGTGCTGTGTCTTGAAGACTTATCGATATTTCCACGTTCCATTTCTGAAGTTTTGTAATTGCCCAATTTCACTACACAATTCTCAGCGCAAACCGCTTCTGCAGTTTTCGAGGAGCTTCAGGACTGTAGTAGATTATTTCAATCAAATCACGCCTACCCTGCGAACTGTACAGATTATTCGAATGTTCTACGTTATCGCTACATCGCTTCTACATCGTTATCGCTTCTACATCGAATGTTCTAGCGTTATCGCTAACCTACGTCACCGTTAGCGATAACGCTAGAACATTCGATGGCAAAAGTATAAATGCCGACGCATAAATGTTCGCCACTTACCTGGTGCCGGGATTACCGCGACTAGGCACGCTGCCAGTCGTCGACCCCATATCATCGAGCATCGCGCGGACCCCTGGAAATCCCCCCGGCTCTGTCCAGGCCTTCATCGTGACTCAACGCCCGGGCACCAAAGCGCAAGCCGTGGGAGCCAGGGCCAGGACGGAAGTGTGATGGCTTTCATAGCGCCACCACTGAAATCTCATTGCTTTAATTTCAGCGCTCCAGAGGGGAGCACCGTCGACGACATCATAGATTCCCTCGAAGCCGTAACCAGCCCAGCTGGTATCAAGTCCCTCCAGCATATGGGAGGAGCAAATATCGGCGCCGCAGCCGCAACCGTCCACGCAGCCAGCAAGCTGAAGAGCCGGGGTGCCATTCCCTTGAATGGCGTGTCAGTTTCACTAGTCAACGTCGGTCCTAAAATAGTCCACGTCACAGTCTTCCGGGTTCCGCTTTGGGTAGGCGACGCGGCCCAAGCGACTGCCCTCTCCGCGTACGGCAACGTGCAACATATCCACGAGTCAGTGTTCAAGGGTCGCCCTGGGGTGGGCACAGGTGTCCGTGTAGCACGAGTGGAAATGAAAAGTCAAATACCGAACTTTCTGACAGTTCAAGGCTACAATGTCATGTGTGACTACCGGGGAGCCAAAAAAGTGTGCCCTAAATGCCGGAACGCTGGCCACATAGCCAAAGATTGTGCCACGCCCCGTTGTACGCGCTGCAATGTGTTTGGCCATGCCACAGAGGAATGCGCAGAACCGTGTCGCAAGTGCTCGGGCAGCCATGCAACAACTGACTGCGTACGTCCGAAGTCCTTCGCAGCGGCTGCAGCAGCGGCAACTAAAGAACAAGTGCGCACCGATCTCACGCCCGCACTACAAAATGATTATCCGGCCCCCGAGCCCGAGAGCGACACTACACAAGTAATACCGACGCCCATGCTGAACCACAAGACGCAGGAGACCTGTCTCCCCTGTCTGCGAAAGCCTCGTTAACCTTTCAGGCCCTGTCAGAGACCAGCGACTTTTCGCCGGACGCCCTTGAAGACCACAGCTCATTCAAAGCCGAAGCCAGAGTGCCCGTGCTTAGCAGAGACCACGAGGGCTACAGATCCGACACAGCAACACCAGCAGCACCGAGGCGCGGAGAGCTTCGATAGGACACGGCACCCGAACAACGGGACGCGCAGATGCTGCGGTCATTGGCCCAGAAAAGACCACAACGGTGATTATGCCACCGACATCGCTGAGCGCCCGCGTCGTCAAATACTCTGCTCAGACCCGCAAACCAAGCCTGTCTAACCCCATTTACCAGATTACAGGTGGGGCCGCTTGTACGAGTGTCGGTGCCAGCGCCATGAAAGTTGACTGTCCAGCAACGAAACGTGCCCACCCACTGACCACGGAGTCTGAGGGCTCTACGGACAGTAGTAAGCCCCCAAAACACGCTAATGCTCTGACGACGTCAGAGCATTTCTCTCTTTAGCTATGTTCACTCATTCAGCGCTCGCTCCACCCTCTGCAAGGGGTTTCTCTGAAGCGTGCGCGCACTCTCCCTGTTTCAAAATGGCTATGGTGTATTTTTCTCTTTAAACGTCAGGGGTTTCAGACGCCGAGATAAGCAGAGAGAAGTCATGCACTTCATAAGGTAACGTCATGTCGATATGCTCTTCTTACAGGAATGTAACTTTAAAACCCCTTTTGATGTGCAATCCTTTTGTTCACATTTTGGAGTCGAGGCCTTTTTTATCGCTGACTGATTCAAACATGTGTGGAGTCGGAGTTGTTTTTTTTGACACCAGCGTTACGTCGAAGAGCACACTGACTTTATGGTTTTGATGGCCGCACACTAGCAGTACACTTTGACCTTCACGGCAGACGAGTAAGGGCGCTCGTAATATATGCCCCAGCTCAACGTGGGGGCACGGCGAACTTTTTCAATTCACTCGTCTCATTTATGTTTGACAGTTACCCCACTTTCTCAGTTGGAGATTTCAACTGTGTTGAGGACACCGACAGAGATGCGCGCAAACGCAGACGAAATAGCGGAGTTAGGGCATTGCGACAACTCATCCGCAATTTCAAGCTCAGGTATGCGTGGGTCGACACTCACGGGAATGATTTCGTTGCAACCGGGCAACGGTGTCCCAACATGACCCGGCTAGACCGCTACTACTTTCAAGAAGTGCTAGCCACACATATCCTTAGTTGCGAGGTCCTACATTTCTCACCAGACGTTCCATGCATTACAGACCACTTTCCAGTGTCTGTAAAACTTTTCTTTGAACAATCCACTACATTTAGAAACCATTGAAAAATGGACACCACACTCATGCACGACCCGGAAAGCGTAGCATTATTGCACAATGCACTAGAGCAAGCGCACGATAGGCCGCCTGAACCCCGTAACCGGGACGCATTGAAACACAGTTGGCGCGCCGAGCTTATCAAGGCGGGGCGCGAAAGGAAAGCGCGCCTGACGACAGAGATAAACGACACGCTACGAAAAGCGCCCATTGTACGAAGAGGCGAGACGCTGACGTTCGCAATGCATGACTATCTTGATCAGTTAAAGGCGCGATACTAACTTTTGCTATGTCTTAGTTCGCGCACGGCTGCGCAGTCTTTCATCATCAGACGACCGGTTTCCGATCCGGCTGTTCTTCGAAGCGTCTGCAACGGCTCCTTGGGTGAACAAATGCATGTTCCTTTCGTTCAGTTGCCGAACGGTGAAGCGTCCACACGAGCAGGAGACATAATGAGGGTCTTTGAAACACTTTTTTTTAATCTTTTCAGGGCGGAGAACGCGAACGACGTGAACCATGCCACCATACTTATGAGTTTTGCGCGGGAATTTCCCGCGTACCGGAGGAGCTCCGTGATGGTCTGTGCAGCCCAGTGACGCTGGATGAATTACGCATCGTGCTTCAGCGCATGAACACAACCGCCGCCGCCGGCCCTGACGGGATACCTTTGAGTTTCTACAAAACCTTCCTTGAAACAATACAAGACCACCTTTTGACAATGCTAATGGGCTTCTTGCTGACGGAATCAGACCGAATAAGTTTCGTGAGAGCAGAGTAATACTCTTGCTCAAAAGCGAGGGAGAGCCGTCTGATCCAAGGGCGTGGAGGCCCATTTCGGATCCCTACTTAACTCAGATTATAAGATATTTACAACCATCCTTGCAAACCGCATAACTACCATTCTACCGGAAATAGTAAGTGACATACAAACATGCTGTGTTCCAGGTCGTATATATATATGTGGGGTTTAACGTCCCAAAACCACTTTATGATTATGAGAGACGCTTCCAGGTCGTACGATCTATTCCTCGCTTGCGCTGACCCACGACTTGTTCACGTATGCTACAAGAACACAAACATCTGGCATTTTTCTTTCCTTGGATCAGGAAAAAGCTTTTCATCGCGTAGAATGGAACTATCTCTTCACTGTGCTTGAGTGCTATGGTTTCACAGCACATTTAACCGACGTAATCCGCTTACTCTGCACAGACTTAAAAACATCATTAGTAGTGAATGGATATACGTCTGAACCTATTGAAGTCAGCAGGGGCACTTCACAAGGCTGTCTCCTCTCCGCAATTCTTTTTGTATTATGCATAGATCCATTTTGAAACAAATTCAGAAATGCACTTCGATACACGGTTTTCCTCTCCCAGGCTTGGGCGAAGTGGAAAAAGCGGCATACGCCAATGACATCTGGTTGTTTATTCGGAACATATAGATAGCT
Source organism: Rhipicephalus microplus (assembly GCF_043290135.1). Classification (NCBI taxonomy): domain Eukaryota; kingdom Metazoa; phylum Arthropoda; class Arachnida; order Ixodida; family Ixodidae; genus Rhipicephalus; species Rhipicephalus microplus. The sequence continues at coordinate 208,922,993 of NC_134702.1, forward strand.
ACAGAGCCTTCTTGCGAATATTTCACACGTTACCTGTCGGGAGGACGTCTTAATCCGGGAAAAAGCAAGGCATTGTGCTTTGGAATGCACATTAAAGAGTTCCCTGACGGCGTCAAAATCGTCCAAGGAGTTAGTCTTAGGTGTAACTTTCCTTTCGACCGGTGAGGTAGCCTGCACCACATGGAAAGAAATCCAACACAAAGTGGACAGACGCATTGAAGTCGCCAGAACCTTTCAACTACCTTTTACTGAAAGAGCTCATGTAATTAAATCCAGCCTAACAGCGCCACTGCTTTATGCAGCCGGAATTGCTCGACCACCTCGTCGGGTTTTGCCGAGAGTGGCTAATGCGTGCGGCTCCTTTTTTTGGGATGGCCACGCCGAAGCTATCCCTAGAGCCTTGGTCCGCCTGCCAGTAAAATGGGAAGGGCTCAGTGTGCCCAACCTTGATGTAATGTGCCGCATGTTGGCTCTCAAAAACACCTGGGCACTTTTAGAGAACTCCTCGTATCGAGGCAGGCAACTTGTAGTGTATCTGCTAGGAACCTCTAGAAGACTTTTTGGTTTAGCAAACGACACGGGCCCAGCTGCTGAGCAGCTACCGGCGTATTACACACATGTTATAAAATTTTTCCAACAATGGCGAAATGCTTTTCCAGTTGAAGAACTTATGGAAATGTCCCCTACCGACATGAGCGAACCAATAGCATTTAAAAGCTTATCTGAGGAACAACGCCAGAAATGCCGGGCGAAAATACGTTAAACTCTTCCAAACACGCCTCTCCCCTCCGAAGTCCGTGACCTAAACTGGCTTAGGGAATGGGAGGCTTTACCAACGGCCGACCGCCTTGCGGCATGGGGCGTGGCGCCCTCCGCCAGATGCCCGCAATGCGGTCGCGTTGAAACACTGAACCATGTCTTCCATGAATGTATAGTAGCACGCACCTTTTGGCGTATTGTTACCAGAATGTTCCAAATAAGTATGCAGTGGACGTCTAGCCATGGGGATAACTTCGTCGTACTCTTAATTGCTATCGGAGCCTTCGTCTTATGGAAACGAAGGGGACTGGCCTGCCTGAGGGGACGACCCCAGAGAGCCATGTTTTCCCTACTACATCGGCTAAGAAACGTAATGCTTATGCATCTTAATGCAGAACTAGTCATGCCGGGAGAGGTGGCTTTCCTTCGACGCTGGTCTACGCGATTTATTATTGTTAAAAGCAACAGAGTGCTCATGCCTTTCCTCCCCTATTGAGGCGGTAGGCTAGAGCTTGTACCACTGTGACATCCTTAGAAACATGTCCTTTTTGTGAAATATTGTTCTTGAGCGTGAGAGCAAATTGTCCCCACAGGTGATTGCTAAGCATCACCCTACACTGTGAATGACCTACCTTGTTTGTTCCCATAGCCTTACTATTTATTTAACTTTAATCATCTCGATGTCATGAATGTCCTGTCTCTGTTGTACAATTTTGCATTGTACGTCACTGCATATGCAATAAGTTCTTTTCGCTGTATATAACAGCTTGCATTGTACATACGCACTGTTCACCATTGTCCATTTTTATGTGGTAACATAAGCTGTGTATGATATATCCGGAAATAAAATTCTCTTAAACGCTATCTGTCCAAGACTGCTACTGTAATACGACTTTCCGTTTACTGCACAAAGCTCAGAAAACCAAGACGTTAACGTCGACCACGGCGACGATGTCAACGCCAGGTCCACCTGCACTACTCCTGATCCGGCAACCCAAAGAGCCGCCAACTTTCCGCAGTTCGCCACTGGAAGACCCGGAAAGCTGGATCGAAAGGTTCGACGGCGTCGCCGCCTTCAACGACTGGACAGACGATGACAAGCTCCGGCATGTGTATTTCGCCTTAGAAGATGCTGCTCGGACCTGGTTTGACAATCAAGAGCAAAGCCTTACAACGTGGGACGTCTTTCGTACCAGGTTCCTCACCCCTTTCGCAAGTGTGGTGCGCAAGGAGAAGGACGCAGCTCTCCTCAAAACCCGCATGCAGATGCCAAATGAAAACGTGGCGATATTCACGGAAGATATGATTAAACTCTTCCACCACGCTGACTCCGACATGTCGGAGGAGAAGGCCCGTCTGCTCATGCGAGGAGTAATGCAGGAACTCTTCGCCGGGCTGATCAGAAACCTGCCAAAGACGGACGCCGATTTTATTTCAAAAGCATCTACGATGAGAAGATGCTCGAGATGCGCACGCGGCAATATAACCATAGCTTCTCGTCTACAAGCTACGCCGGCATTGAAGCGCTAGGAACCTTTGACTTGCGTGAGACGATCCAAGCGATCATGCAAGAAGCGCTGCGAAAATTGCTTCCTTCAGCGCAGCCTCACGTGGAATCCATCGCAGACTTCGTACGCCAGGAGATCCAGCAATCACTGGACGTTCCTCAGCCTCAAGAGCAGCAGCTGCAAGTCATGAGCTATGCTGCTGCAGTCCGCCGCCACGTCCCTCCTTCACGCGCACGCCCAAACGCCACCCCATCGCACTGCCGCCACGCACGCCCTCAGGAAACCATGCCTTGAATGTCCTGGAAGAGCAAGTCACCATTCCGCCTCACTCCAGCGTGATTACTGCAGTCGGCGCCCCTATATCGCCTGACTTGGAAGGCGTCGTTGAAGGAAGTCAGCATCTCTTGGTCACCCGCAATATTTTCGTCGCAAGAGGAATTGCAGGGCTGCGGGGAGGCAGAACAACGGTTATGCTCACGAGTTTCAGCATTCAATACAAACACGTGAACAACGGAACGACGTTCGCATACATCGAAGAAATTGTGGAATCCCCCAGTGCTTTCGCCCTCGCCGATTCTGTGGAAATTGCTTAGAGAAACCAGGCCCCTCCCTCAGCCCCTTCTCGGCGGCATCATGAACTCTCAACGACACCGGTCACGACCTGAAGTCGTCCATGTCGCGCGCCTCAAGCCGTTTCATGCGCGTTAACAAACTGAAACTGTTTTTGTATTATTGCTGTATCGTAATTTATTTGTTGTACTTTCTTGCAATATTGCCGTACCTTCATCTTTAGTTAAAGCATCGCGACGAGGCCTTTTTCAGAGGGGGGCAATGCCACGTTCCATTTCTCAAGTTTTGTTATCGCCTCAATACACTACACAATTCTCAGCGCAAACCGCACCTGCAGTTTTTGAGAAGCTTCAGGGCTGTAGTAGATTATTTCGATAAGATCACGCCCACTGTGCGAACTGTACAGATTATTCCGGAACCTACGTCACCGTCAACGATAACGCTAGAACATTCGATGGCAAGAGTGTAAATGGCGACGCACTTCGCCGCGTGTCAGTAGTTGATCGACGGCCGACACTCCGTTCGCCGCTATCGCTCCAAGACTGCTACTGTAGTCCGACTTTACGTTTACAGGTTCACTCAAATAAACAATTTACTATTCGACTCACAATGTGCTCCATTCGTCCACGTCACGACCCCATGACAATATGCGCTTCGGGAATCGGCGCAGATATCTGTAATGGTAAAATCTGTGCCCACATGTGCCACAGCTGGGGCTAGTGCAACCCACTCAGACACGTCGGGGAAAGCTGTTTTAAAAGACGCGAACATGTTAATGGGTCTGTCCTCTGTACATGGCAGCAGTGGTGGCTGTTCTTTCGAGTAGGTTTCAGCGGCTTCGCATTTCAGATTTTAACTGCGTACGTAGGCCCGTACGGACGTGCCGTAACGGGTTCACCTCTACGCAGGTGTAGCAGCGGTTCAAGTAGGTCAAGTCGCAGCGGCGCGTTGACGCCACTCTCTCTCCCACTCGCAGCAGCAGCAGCTGACGGCTCCTACGCCACCCCTTCCCACTGGTATCACACTTCTCTCTCGCTTCACCGTCACCTTTGTCCGCAACACTTGACCACAGTTCGAGTGGAAGCTCCTTTTTTTGGCTCGTTTATACGTGATTAAACTTACACGACACCCAACCCGCCTCCCGTGTTTTCGCATTCCAAACAAGCGTTTACTCCGGTAAACGCTACACTGAGTTTCGCTTCAAACCGTTCTTCCAGCACCCACGTCGACGCCCGTTTCAACCGGGTCAACGCCTCCTAGAAAAACTATGCCTGGAACTTTGCTATCTTTTCAATTGGGTGCTTCCTGCCAGCGCAAAATCTCGGAGGTCATGCCTCTTGCCACGTGTTGCGACCGTACGACACGTGAGACCGCTCGCCTCTCTACCGCTCAGTCAAGTGACATTACCGTACCGCTCTGTCACGTGACATCACAGCGGCTTGAAGGCAACTGTGAGAGCATTGCTGCGTACTCAAGGGGTGGCCGCCAAAGGCGCTCGCCTCCGTACCGGAGGGGGAGGGTAAAATCCGAGGGTAGGGCGGCACGTTTGCGGCTTCTGTTCCAGGCATAAATTTTTCTAGGAGGCATTGACCGGGGTAACAACGTGCGCACCGCTGCTGCTTCGCATCCTATCAGGGTTGCCTTCGGTGAAATGGTCCAGAATATTTGTACTGCTGTATGCAGTAATCAATGTGGGCGAGAGGTTGTGTGGGTGACGTAGTGAATTTGGCTATGGTTTGAGTTTTACGCGAGCTGTGATCCTCGAGAACACCATCGTCTCAGAGGTACCATAAAAAAAACTAGCTTGGCATTCAGTTTTGGCCAAGGAAAAACTTCACCAGGGTGCAGAATTCTTCCAGTCAGCTTCACATCGTGTCGTAGAATGTATATTTAGGGATGAAGCTTCTTATGTCCTAGTGCAGCCCATCCCTCCGGCATGCCAACACAGCATATTCACAGACAGGCAGGCAAAGAGGGAGACAGACAGACAGACAGACAGACATACAGACAGACAGAAAGACAGGTGGACGGACAGACGGACCGACAGACGGATGCTTCGCCGCACTTATCATCATTCACTCTGTCAATATGCTGTGATTGTTTTGCAATGCTCTACATAACCTAATGTCATTCAAGATTTGTTTTGTACCACGAGTAGATGATGATGATATGTGGAGTTTAACGTCCCAAAACCACCATATGATTATGAGAGACGCCGTAGTGGAGGGCTCCGGAAATTTCGACCACCTGGGGTTCTTTACCGTGCACCCAAATCTGAGTACACGGGCCTACAACATTTCCGCCTCCGTCGGAAATGCAGCCGCCGCAGCCGGGATTTGAACCCGCGACCTGCGGGTCAGCAGCCGAGTACCTTAGCCACTAGACCACCGTGGCGGGGCTTGTACCACGGGTAGAATGCATTAAGCACACTCGTTCATATATATATATATATATATATATATATATATATATATATATATATATATATATATATATATATATATATATATATATAGTGTGTGTGTGTGTGTGTAAGTCAACAGAAGAAGCGAATGAGCAAACGAAAAACGATGCTTTATTGCCAACGTTATGGCCGGGGACTGGCCTTCGTCAGGGCATACGTACATATTACACTAATACGCACTTCTTAAGGACATAGCATGGGGGACCCCAGTTGCGAATAATCACTCTTAGTAATATTGACATACATGTTAACAAAAAGATATTCAGACATACGCAGCATTTTGTTGATAGCGGAGCAGCAGTGCGCTATACAGAATATGGTAGGGCCAGGTGACTTGAAAACACAGATACAAATAATATAACGGACACTTGTGATATCGCAACATTTGTGAATGAATAGAAACAATGAAAGAAAGCAATGCCATGTTAAGTTACGTTCGTTGTCAATGAAATATACATGAGCATAATATCACCATTGATGTCACAATGTGGTAACCGAGTGTGCATGCGTTCTGGTCAACTAACTAATGTGTCACCAATGACACCGCAACGTAATCACAGCAGTGAACAAACGTGTATGTTGGCTACGGTGGTTGATTTATCTGTTTTGCCGGTAAAAACGTAAGCCTCCCTGGGTTCTCGTTTATTCCAGACGCTATGGCGTTAAATTTATGAATAAGAAAAGATTCACGAACTTCCCTTTTGTAGTGTGATAGGGCACGGCGGCACCTTGGCCATGCGGATCCCTAACCACTTCGTATTCCTTGTGCAGTTTCTACTCGGCCTGCTGTTCCTACCCTGCACCAGCGCTACCGGAAAGCCATTTTCGGTTAACGCCACTCGGAAAGCGACGAACAGCCACGTGCCAGAGACAGTTGCAAGGATCGCCCTGGATTATCAACGCCATCAGCACTCGTCAACACTCACGGATTCCGGCGCATGCGCTCACCCGTGGTCGCCCCTCGCGGATCAGCCTATAAGTTCGTCACCCAGGAGCGCGGCGGCCATAGGGCACGGCGGCACCTTGGCCATGCGGATCCCTAACCACTTCGTATTCCTTGAGCAGGTAAGGAAACGTTTCGGTAAATGTATCCGCTCTAGTGACCGATGCCTGTTGGTGCTGCCGTGCCCCCGGCTGTGTGATCTGTTGTTTGAATGCTCATTGTTCGTGAGAAAACTGTTGTTGCTCGGCGGTGATGTAGAGACCAATCCCGGACCTGAGCTCTCTCAAATCATGAAGCAACTGAATGTAATTTCCGCAGATATTAAGAAAATTAAGGAACAGAGACTAGCGGATATTGAAAATAAACTGGACGCTCTAGGCGCACTAGAAGAAAAACTTAAAGCCTGCAACGACCAGATTTTTGCCATGAATAGCACAATTAAAACGCTTGAGCAAAGAGTTGAGGAGCTTGAGAACCGCAGCCGTCGGTCAAACTTAATTATTTATGGCCTAGAAGAAATGAAAGACGAAACAAGCGATAAACTGGAGCAAGCAGTTAACAAAGGTATAATAGAAAGTGTTCTTGGGCTGGAGCCGGTTCAAATTGAAAGAATTCATAGATTAGGCAGATATGCGCTAAACAAGACACGACCAGTGATTCTGAAGCTTCTTGACTCGAGACAGAAAGGGAGTGTTTTGAAGAATTGCTTCAAGCTCAAAAATACTGGCCTCTCTATAGGGGAGGATTTCGCTCGCAAAACCCGAGAGACAAGGAAAAAGCTTTGGGACAGCGCCAAAACTAATCGGGAAAAAAAAGACAAAGTCGCACTAGCATACACCAAGCTTTATATTAACGATGTCGCTTTTGTCTGGGACGACGAAAAGGGTGAAAGGGTTCCAGTAGAAAAAAACGACATAGTAAACCGCCCGAAGACCCGACAACACGCCCAATCAAAGAAATAATGTTACTAACCGTAAACGCCCGCAGTATACTAAATAAATCGGCAAGCCTTGAACAACTACTGCTTGATCAAGAGCCACACATAGTCGCCATCACGGAAACATGGTTGACGCCTGATATCTTAAACGACGAATTCACTCCCCCAGAGTACGCTGTAATCCGGAGAGATCGTCCCACACGTGGTGGGGGTGTGGCCCTGTTGATAAGCAAATCGATTCCTTTTGCCGTGCTTCCCGAAGTTATAGGCGCAGAGGCGGTATTCTGTAAAATTCATTGTGATGGAATTAGCATAGTAACCGGGTGCGTTTACAGAAGCCCCTCATCAGACAACAAATGTATTATAGCGATCCAAGATTATCTTCAAACTCATGCCCATAACTCTCGACTAATCATCATGGGTGATTTTAACCTTCCCGACATAAATTGGAACAACATGCAGTACACGTCACAGTCATCGGAGACACTTATGGATTTAATTTTAAATTTCAATCTACAACAAGTCGTGCTTGCGCCAACACGTATAAAAGATCAAACAAAAAGCGTACTCGACCTTATATTGATTATTGGCCAGTTCCCATTAAATAAATCAGTCGTCAATGTGATTCCGGGGATATCAGATCACCGCATACCAATCTGTCAGCTCCAACTAGGATATGACATAACACCACGTTCATCAGTAACTACTGTACGAAATTTTTCTAAAGGTGATGATGCCAGCATTGTAACCTACTTAGCTCACGAATTTGAAAACTTTTCAAACCTTGCTATACATCCAACGACTGATGTAAATCATCTATGGTCGTATTTCAAGACTATCGTTGTGTTCTGCGTTACCCACTTTGTCCCACTGAAAACAAAAAGGCAAAAAAAACATAATCCTTGGATAACCCGCGAAGTTTTACACGCAAAGCGAAAAGTTAAGAGGCTACGCCAAGCAATCAAAAAGAAAGGCAAGAATCCAGTAACCGTATCTAACCTAGCACGTGCTATTACAGACTTCAAACAAAAAGCTAGCTTCGCCAAAAGGCAATATTTTACTACAACGCTTCCGTGTTACATAAAAAACAACCCTCAACGATTCTGGAAACATTTTCGCTCTGCCGCTGAAACAAAGACGTGTTTAAGCGATAGCGATAAAACAAACCAGGCCAATATTTTCAACGATTATTTTCAATCTGTCTTTACTGATGACAATGGCACCACTCCTGCGGCCTTGCCCACAGCTCGAATTCCCATTGAACCATTAGTTATAAGCGACCCCGGGATTCTTAACCTACTTTTGAATCTAGACACGAAGAAAGCCAGTGGCCCCGATGATATTGCAAATGAATTTCTTTTTCGATACGCAGAACCGTGTAGTAAATACATCGGCATAATTTATCGCAAATCAATAGAAACAGCAAAACTGCCATCAGAATGGAAAGTAGCAAAGGTGATACCCATACACAAAACCGGAGATACTGCTGTTCCTTCTAATTTTAGACCTATATCCCTCACCAGTACGTCATGTAAGATACTAGAGCATATAATCGCTAAGCATTTAACTATTTTTCTAGAAAACAACAATCTCCTGTCCCCCCATCAACATGGCTTCCGGAAAGGTTTATCAACAATCACGCAGCTTACCGAGGTTGTCCACGACCTTGCACTCAGTATAAACAACCGTGGCCAAACTGACGTAATTCTACTTGATTTAGCAAAAGCGTTCGATCGAGTGTGTCATACTAAACTGATTTCGAAATTGCAGAACATTATTGGGGATGGGGAAATTACGAACTGGGTAAGAGACTTTCTTATAAACCGGTCACTGTTCGTGGTTTTCGAAGGAGTATCGTCGTGGACGGCCACAGTTAAGTCAGGTGTTCCCCAAGGCTCCGTCCTAGGGCCATTATTATTTCTAATTTACATAAATGACATCACTGATAACATAGACTGCAAAATTAAACTTTTCGCAGACGACTGCATTATTTATAGAGCAATTAACAGTTCGGATGATCATTTATCTTTAAATAATTCATTGAGTAAGATTGCTCACTGGTGTGAGCAGTGGCAAATGTTAATTAACCTAACAAAAACAGTTTGCATGACGGTAACCAGGAAAAAAGAACCCTCCGACTTTACCTATACAATTAACGGCGTACCTTTACAAAGAGTTACGCAGCAGAAGTATCTTGGCGTCACCTTGACTTCCGAATTGAGATGGGATGCGCACATTAACAATGTTACAGCATCGGCTTTGCGTAAACTGTTTTTTCTACGAAGGCGTTTACCCTTCGCGCCGACAGATACTAGGCTCCTAACTTACACCACATTCGTGCGACCAATATTGGAGTACGCTAACACTGTGTGGTTCCCGCAAGGTGTTACTAATATAGCAAAAGTTGAACGGGTTCAAAGGAAGGCCATTAGGTTTATACATAATAAGTACAAACGCACCGACTCGCCCACACACCTTTTAGAAACCTCCGGTCTACCCACTCTTGCAACAAGAGCAAAAATCGCGCGTCTCAAATTTTTACACCACATTCTGCATAACCACAGCCGGATCGATGCATCCAGGTACATATCTTTGGCAGAATCACGAAGACTACGACATACACATGCATACACTATCAAAGAATACTCTTCCAACAACGACTGTTTCAAGCAATCCTTTTCCCCCCTGTCAATCAGCGAATGGAATAGGTTAGATCCCTCCATTACTAACGTAACATCACTGGCAGAATTCACTTCAAAAATTGAGAGTATACTTTGAGACAACGGCTTTCTTCAGCCATGACCTCCAATATTGTTTTCCAGTAGTATTTATTTGGATGTATAAGTTTACACAATGCCTTCTCTGTATAAAACTGTATTGATTTTTTTTTATGCAGCAAAGATTTAGTTTGCTGCTTCCGAAGTGTGAATATTTGGAGTGCATAAATACCTATGTCTAATGTTTCTATGTAACTAGGATTATTATTACCAATTTTAAAATAACTACAGTTCTGTATGCCGCCTGTAAGAAAGTACTTAGCATTCATTGTATTTGGATACTCATGCCCTCCTGCTTTGGTCTCGTAAGAGACTGGCAGTATTGTAAATAAATAAATAAATAAATAAATAAATAAAACCAGATTCGAGTATTGTGACAGTTATGTTGTCGAAAAAGTGGCCTTGGGTAGCGAGGTGTTTGGACAGGGGAAGGCTAGACAGGCAGAAGACGTGTGACCTGTGATTATTGAAGCGCAACCGGAAAGCTGTCTCCGTTTAACCAATATATTAGAGGTCACACACTGAGCATTGAAGCAAGTAGATTGCAATTTTCGTGTCGCAGTCGAAATTGCCTTTTATCCAGAAAGTGAAGTTTGACGCAGAGCTCTTAAGAATACGCGACGTGGTCATGTGGGGGCACACCTCGCAGCGTGCCTTGTTATATGGGTGACACCCCACACGGGCTGGCGTTGATATTTTGGATAACGTAAGTATGTCTCGTAGGTTTCTCGATCGGCGGTAAACTGCTCGTGGAGGCTCCGAAAAGACGTATTTGAGACGATTGCTCTGCGTTAGTATGTTGTAGTGCTTTTTGAGGATCGAGTTAGCATTTGGAATTGACGGAGAATGTGTCAGAATTAAATTGATGTGCTTCCGGTGCGCAGGTTCTTTATTTAATTTTAGAAGCACTCTTCGGTCCCTTGCATCGGCGCGCATGATCTAGTTGTCGACAATCTGAGGCGGGTACTGTTGTACAGTTAGGGCATCACGAAGCTTATCACAGTTCTCAACAAAGTCTGAATTTTCAGAGCACAGCCTTTTGAAACGAAGTGCTGACTGTAGGGTATACTCGTCTTATAATGTTTTACATGGATGCTTTTGAAATGAAGATATCGGTGAGCGTCGGTGGATTTTCTGTATACTTTAGTATATAATTTTTCGCCGCAAAGGGATACTGTTACATCCAGGAAACAGATGGATGCCTTCGAGTACGATTGCAACAATGAAATGAATGGATGAACCTTGTTAAAGTCTGCCATGAAAGTCATGAGTTCCGCTTCGCCATGATGCCAGATAAATAAAAATGTCGTCTATAAAACGTTTGTAGTAGTATGGTTGTAGTCTGCACGTTGAAAGAAAATGATTTTCCGATTGGCCCCTAAATATATTCGCGTAATTCGGACCAATTTTGGTGCCCATTGAAGTGCCACTAACTTGTACGTAGTGAACACCACCGAACTGAAAATTGTTAAGCTACAGGATGAGCTTTAATATTGTGGATAATGAGCAGCTATCAACAGATTTGTCACATGATGAGTCGTTATAAGCATCCACTACTGCACGATTGTCGTCTTTGTGGGGAATATTAGTATAAAGTGACGCAACATCTAATGTTACCAGAAATGAGTCTGCAGGTATATTGACGTCGATGATGTCAGCGAGGAAATGAGAAGTGTCCTTCAGATAAGATGGAAAAGTTGGAGGTAGTATACTTATCAGGTCATTGACATAGCTTGAAAGTAGTTCGGTGACAGTGCCAATGCCTGACGCTATAGGACGACCGGGGTTATTGGGGTTATGCATTTTAGGCAATAGGTAAAACTTTCCTGGAACAGGGCTCAGTGGGACTAATGAGTGCTTTGCTTTATCGGGAAGTTTGCAATCCAGTATTAAATGCTTGATTGTATCAGTAACAATGTCCTTAAATTTTTTGGTGGGGTTTTCAATGAGTCGCTTGAAAAACGTGTCATTATCTAGCTGTCTCGAGTTTCACAAACGTAGTCCGTTGTGTTCATTATCACGATTGCGCCTCCTTTATCAGCGGGTTTTATTACAATATCTGTGCGTTCTTGTAAACATTTAACTGCATTCCGTTCTTTGAATGTGAGGTCTCCTTTGATTGAAATGCGGTTCCCATAAGCCTGCAGGATGTCACGCTGAACTGCGGAAATGTACATATCGAGAAATTTATTGCGTTGTGTGGGCGGCGTCCAGTGTTGATGGGAAGACATGTTACTCTTGGATGATGAACGTTAATGGAAGAATTCGCTTAGCCTCATACTGCGCGCGAATTTATCTAGGCCTAATATCAAGTTAAATTCATTGTAGCCGCCAGTAGCTGGACAGAAATTAAAGCCCCGAGCAAGCACACTCTTTTCTGAGTCAGACAAAACCACGTTTGAAACATTTACTACGTTAGGTGTAGCTGAAAGTTTGTCTCGTCTAGAACAAGACGATTCGACGGGAAGGGAATCTTCGTTGGTCAGTGGTTTTGGAAGGGTAATGTGGTCACGCAAAAACTTTTTTGCTTTCTTCTGTTCAATTTCTAATTGTTTTCTCTGTTCGTATTTAACCAGCGAAGCCCATTCAGAGGGATCCAACATACGATCCTTGCGCAACTGTCGTTCACGGTTTAGCAACACTTTGACAGCAGAATTATAATGGTCGATGATGATGCGCATGAGAGCTAGGGACGCGTTCTTTAACGTTTCGTTCCATTTCTCGACGTTGCGTTGTGACATTTGGGAGGTTGCTGGTTTGAGCGAAATCACAAGTTCTTTCGGTACAGTCAAGGCGTTTAAATAGGTGCTTAAATAGGTGTAGATGCGTGAAGTTTATATTTCACACAATTTTCAACATTTTTTCTAATTCTGAGAAAGTCACGACTCTAAATAGGGTTGTCGAATAAGATCAATATTAGTCAATTCTTTGAAGATACAGTGCTTTTCTCACGATTGCATTTTCTTAAAGGGTACCGGAGAGACAAATAAATGTTTCCAGACCTTTCATGAGTGGAGAGTCCTTGGTTCTTCGCTTTCGCAGCAACTGCGGCGTAGGTAGATTTTTCTTGCACAAGTGGCTCAGTGTAGCTTTCGGGCACTTGGAGGCGTTGGGGTGAAGATGAGCGGGGCGAGGACACAAGTTCCACAAAACCAGGCTGGTAGGCATTGGAGGATTGCTTCATGGGACCACTGGGCATGTGGTCTAACCAAGAGAAAAACGAGGCGTCCGTTGCGTTCCGTAAATACAGCTGTTTGATGTGGCCAGCCATCAGTGCAACGCCCTCGAAGTTTGGGTGAAGGCCGTCTGCCACGAGGACGCGCACAGACGGAAACTATTCCAAGGCATGGTCCAGAAATAACACCTGGTCAGAGCGACAGCAGAAGCTCCATAGGCAGTCGTTGAAATCACAGGCTTCGCGGTTACAGTGGCGGACAATTGCTTCATTGTGCTTGTCACGACGGCGATTTAAAGCACGGGGTAGTAATAAAGTTGCATAAATCCGGCTTATCATGGGGCGTTTCGACAGAATGAGTTGTAGCAGGGCCTTGTACTTGTGGAACGTTACACGTCCAGTGCTGTGAAACAAATAATTTGTTCCAACATGAAGAATCAGAGTTGTCGTTTAAGATGGTACGAAGTCCAAAAGGCCATGTACGTCACGTATCACAGCGCCAAACTATGTGATGAACGCAGGAGTGCCCTCTCGAAGAGGGTCGAAATGCTGAAACAAATACGTCGTTTGGGAGTCGCCAACGACAGCCGTAGAAATTGTCATCTTTGGAAATTTTCATTTCATCGTTTTCGTTGCCGTCCTGCCAGAATCCATAGGTATTTGGTATTTCTTGAAAGTCTTCCCGGATTATATATATATATATATATATATATATATATATATATATATATATATATATCATGTGTGTGTAACTTAATAAATTGTGTTTCTTGTTTTGTTCATTTATTTTCACGGGGAGAATCCTTCCCAAATTTCTGATGACAGTACAGGTCTGACCAGCAGCTGCTGACGCCGACAGCAGGAGAGTATCTTATCTTGGCCAAGGGACCCTCAGTAAGAGCGTCCTCTGTTGACAGAGGTATGCAAGAGAAAGACCGTCGTCACTCTCCTGTAGCTTCTTATAGGCGGCAGTACACGTACGTAGCCGAATTGTTTTCTCGTTCTTACCATGGACAGGATAATCTACATGACTCATTTTCCCTCGTGTGCTTGTGTGTGTGTATGTGGCTTTGCGCAAGTGTGTGCGTGTGTTGTTTAGATACATTTTCAATCTCAACTGATATGCGATGTGCGAGGCTGTCAAAGAAATTTGTTTCCGAGAGAACATAAAGTTGATTGATCTGCTCACCACAGCGCTGACTCCGTGGCGCATGTTTGGATTCAGGCACTCCAGCAGCGTGATAATGTCGTTGCTGTGATGTCTGGCGGTCATCAGCACGTCCACGTGCAGAGGCCGGCTTGAGTGCTGTAAGAGGGTGTCCAGGGCATCGCCCAGCTCAGCCACGTTGACGTTGAAGCTGTGTGATCGGCAACTCGGAATCACGAACACCACGTGCATTGGCGGGAACTCTGTAAATAACGGAAGGAATCTCATGACATGATAACTCGATGCCTGTTTTCTCTGTCTTATCGTAAAATAGAGATTTAATATATGAAACCTTTTTCACACACACACTGTAGGAGTAATTGTCATGCTCTGGGTTCGGACGTGATTACGCACGCACTTGCAGCAGTGGAAATGATCAAGAGCAAGTCATCTCAACGTGACCCACCGGAATGCGAGTTTCCCCTCGCTACAAAAATGAATGAACTTGAACACTTATTAGAAATGTGTACCCACGCTCTGCCCTCCGCGAATTGCGCTCTGCATTTTTGAGTGAAAAGTGGTGAACTGATGCATTTCATACCGTCATTTCAATTGGTCTACGTGTCGCAAGCGTTTGAATGACATGCATGGAAACATATACGAGATAAATAAAATTCGTCGCTAGATGGATTTCTCGCTAGGTGGTTGTCCTGTCCGCGATGTCCTATTTTCGACAACCGTTCGCCAATCGTGGCCCCGTTCACGGAAATCTCTGACCGACTCCCGACCTTAAATTTTTTTTCAATCTTACTCACTTCTTGTCCTATTTCCTCGTGAGCTACTGCTGAGATATCACACTATAATGCAGCCAGTTGCGGGGCTGACTTTTATTTTTATTTTTTCTATGTCAACTACCACTGTATTCCTACGCATATCTAAGCTGCTATGCTTCCGTGGGATAGCGAAATCTAAAACTGCTGTGCACTCCGGTGTTCCTTTTAACAGTAGCTGCGCATGTAAAAAATGCCCTGTGAGTGTTTTAAGCGTTTCTGAAAAACAACCTAAATACATTTTACCGCAAGGCTGAAAGAAGAATATTTGCCTACTGCATGGCGCCGTCAATGAACAAACAAAACTCAACAAAAATCTTGCCTTCTCCGAGAAAGCAATAACGTCATATGGTACCACACAAGGAATCTATTCCATGACGTCACACGAGGACGTCATCAAACGACTTCGCTGATCAGTCAATAGTGGGCTGACCCCGGAAGCTGTGCAGTGGTCAAGTGAAGTGGTACGCTCTTCATGCGTGTTTCGCCAGGTCAGTCATGTCTAGGCGCTGTGCTCGTGAAGCCGTGCAGGGGAAGTATTACCCGACCACTCATTGCGAGAACGACTAAGGCACGTTCCTATGAAAAAATCCAATAACAGCAGAGGTGAGAGTGCACCCGCCCACTCCGCTGGTCATGCACTTTTACTGAGTAAAATGGCGCCACTTTTATTTGTCTTAAGAAGTACACAATAACTAGAATATAGCACTTGATATTAGCAAACCTGAATATAGAGGGCACTCGAGGTGTCAAAGGGCCTTGGGTGTTAAGGACAATAGAAAGCTGAACGCGTCCAAGACAGAAGTGAACAATATGCGTTTAGATTGTTGAACAAAGTAAAGTAGAGAGAAAGGTCAAATATAAATAGTGATCAAAAAGAGTTATTTAGCGGCAAAGGGCAGATAGATGAATGGTGTATTTGCTTTAGGGGTGAAGAACCTTAAGGTCTCGGATGCCATGTCACCGTAACGGTCCATCACAAACGGCTATGCTTGACAATAATTGGGCAAATCCCATTGCTCCGAAGACGAGATGATTTGTGTAATTTCACCTTAATGAACGGTAACTAGTAGAGCAGTAAGGAGTGAAGGCTTTGCTGTGGAAAACATCAGGGCACACTACTTGCGCCACCCTTCCCCAGTTTAACCATTGCTGGAGCTGAAAACTTCCTTTTTTAATGTGTAGTGCTTAATCTTAATTTCTAGTGAGAACAATTTATTAAATTTTTTCTACTTATTTAGGATAGACAGGCAAACATAAAGTATTTTTTTCTCTCTGTTTTTTATCCTGTTAGCACAAACGTACTAAACTTGTTATAAAGCTGATGCCCATAGCATCCACACATCCTTCGGCGTTCGGTTTCTCCTCTTTTTCAGATGATGAAATTGAACGAAGCAGAACAGCAGAACAGTTGCCAGACATTCCATTGAAGCATGTTAGGCCTTATTCGAAAGCAACAAAATCTTGGCTTTGATGTCAAGAAGCGCTGGCACTTTGTGCACCGTTGTCTGCACACCTTTTGTCAATCAGAGACTAAGGCCGAACCGTTGTATCAAACCATAGCGTGGAAGCTATTTCTTTTTAGCTTGCACTGCAAATAATATCTAGACAGTTTTCACGTGCACGCGATCATTGTATAGAGCTAAAAATATATGAACAAAAAAACGTATATGTTTGCCCATGGTGTTTTGTCTTGTAAATGTATTATGCTGCTTTAACGAGCCTTGATAGAGTAAACTTCCAAACTTTGATAACCAAAACGACAAATTCGTCTTCTTATTCTCCATCTCAAATCCCGGCTGCGGCGGCTGCATTTACGATGGAGGCGGAAATGTTGTAGGCCCGTGTGCTCAGATTTGGGTGCACGTTAAAGAACCCCAGGTGGTCTAAATTTCCGGAGCCCTCCACTACGGCGTCTCTCATAATCATATAGTGGTTTTGGGACGTTAAACCTCACATATCAATCTTATTCTCCATCAAGGACACATGTGCGTGTTTAACGCTCTCTCGCAACTAATGGCAAATTATATTGAGAGAACAGGAGCAGGGGCGTCAGTGCAGTGAGTGGAGGGCAGAGCACAAACAGAGCCAAACGATATCCCACAGGAATTCAGCATGCTTCTGGAGAGCAGACGAGAAGGTGGTTAGTGAGAAAAAATATACCATGTGACCTAAACATTCGAAGCCCCGATATTCTCTGCGGGGCTGCGGGGCGTGAAATTTGTCAGTCGCATAATCGCCAGTATCTAAACTCCCAGTTCAATAGTACGTTTGTACCGCAACGCATTTACCAAACGTTCCTGCGTACACTTCGTTGCCATCCTCACGCTACCGTCAAGCTATACGTGATTGCTACATTTTCCATCGCACTAGCCGGCTGAAAAAAATAAGAACATAAAAATATGTAGAATGTGTTGTTGAAAAGTAACTTGCCCCGTCGTACTGCGCCTACTCTTCTTTACAGGTGAAAGCACTACCTACTGCTCCTGTTTCCTCTCGGAGCAGCAAAAGCGCTCTCGCTCTACCACTGGATGACGATTCTCCTACTTCTGTTTGGCCGCTGAAGCACACCGACTCTGAAAAGAGCACTACCAGCGTGTCTGTGAGGTGCTCAGGTTCTATCACAGAGATTCACCATGAGGAAAAACCCGGAAAAATTCGCTACAACTTTGTAGCACGTGGAGGACACGCAAAATGTAGTCTAAAAGCTAAAGAAGAAAGAATTGGGCAAAGCAATTGTGTTTTTTTTTGTATGTGCGATGAAGCAGAATCACCGCGTATTTAAAATTCAAAATGATATCGTCAGTAAACTTGTTCGTTGCGATGCAGTTGGTCAGTTCCAGTCGTTTCTTGCTCTCCTTTTAGCTGCCGGGATTTAATTGCAGCATGTAGAGCTGCTCGCTGGAAGCCACTTCTCTTATCGAATTGGGAAACTTTTATTGTATCAGATATGTGTGATAACGTTATAATCAAATATGACAATGCTCATATTGGCAGACAAATCACATCGCCAAGTCAGTCCTTTGTTCTTTCCTGTGGTTTTCGAGTAAGTCGGTGATCATTTGTGGCAGCTTGTCATATTTGATAGGTAACTTGTTTTCACGCATCCTACTGGGCCTTTCATAGAATTCGACCGGGAATCTGTCGGGGCGTCCGGCCTACTCGTGTTTGTTTGTTGCTCTCACTGCAAGTCCATGATCCGTCAACGGGGAACAAGTATCGCTGACTCACCAACAAAACGAAGCACATAAAGAAGCTACAGGAAATTAGTAAGTACGGGCACAGCCCAGAGTTCGAAAATCGGACAGCTTTGGCATGAAATGGATAATCAACCTACTTTATCTCCTCCTACTACCTTATCCTGTTCTGTTGGGGTATATTCTTTGAAAGATTTTGCTACTGCTATTCTTAAGAAAGAAAAGGTTTGTCTGGGATTTGATTGATGTGGGGGGTTTTACGTCCCGAAACCACCATATGATTATGAAAGACGCCGTAGTAGAGGGCTCCGGAAATTTCGACCAAGTGGGGTTAGTTAATGTACACAAGGTTTGTCGGGGTGATTTAAAAAATCATGCGAGAGATCATTAACCTCTGTACTTTATTTATTTATATCTATCCTTCTTTCTTTCCGTTCTCTTTTTCTTCTTTCTGCTTCTTCTTTTATTTCTCTTTCTCCCTTTATTTCTTTCTTTCGTAACGAAGTGCACTGTATGACCATCAAAGAGGGAGAGCCGGGAGCAAGCGCGTTTTAAAGACCTTTTCGGTTGGTGTCAACACATCAATAGCAGCAGCACGGGCTCTTTCTCAAGAAACTTCCGGCTCCTTCAGTTATCGTTCTCTATCGCTGAGGCAGAAAACTTGTTTTTCTTAGTGTTGCCATAGTAAGAAAAAACTCTTTTTCAGCTTTCTGATAAAAGTAAGACGCTTAAGGTTAACGACTAACGTCTATAGTGTTGTGGTTGCTTAGAAAAAAATTTATTTGAATTGTTTGGCCAGACAAAGAAGAAAAATTTATTGAAAATAAGCAGGCTACTCGCTAAAGCATTCGTTCCCCGCCAATTGTTCTAGGCTACGCTAGTGCACGAAACCGGAAGCCGTTCAGCAACTCTGTTTGGAAACAGCGAAAGCGTTTATAGCTCTTAGGCCACCGCCGCGAAAGAAACAGCGTACCACGAGCGCATCCACGATCATCGTTGTCCTCTTCTACTTACAATCGGCGCGCTCGCGGCCGGCGTTCCCAGCGCGTGCAAGCCAGGACAACGGACATCGGAGGAAAAGGCTCAACCCTAAGGTGTCTCACCCATAAAAAAAGGGGTATTATTGCGAAGTGGGAAAAAGATTGCAAATAGGTTGTGTTTTTGATGAGTTGGCTTTCTTTGTCTGTATCTTCCTGCGTGTTGTGTTTGTTGTGCCCTCACGGTGGTCTCTATGAGTTTGCATAAGCTTCAGGATTTTACTAAATGAAACAAAGAAGAAACGTATTCTAGCAATGGTACCTTATCACAAGTTATGGGACAGATCTGAACAAGTTTACGCTGAGGAAGACTTGCTGTCGGGCGAGTTGGTTAACGCCAACGGGGTACATGGCAGCGCAAACTTAGAAAACAAAGATAAGATAAAAAAAGCAGGAGGGAGCAGGAATTAGGGTGTCGGGTTTAGCACCCGAACTTTCTGCTGTGCCCAACTTCTTTTTTCTTTGGTCTGTGTTTTTCATGTTTGCGCTACTATATACCGTTTCAAGTTTACGCTTGATAATTTTCTGCTCCTCCCCCCCCCCTGACAGCCTGGCATTAAGCCAGTGTTACAGTGCAATACCAACCAGGCCTTCACTCAGTTCCAGAAACAAGATAGCTTAGAAGCGAGAGGTATAGTTAAAAGTAGCCAACTAAACGCGTGTGGCAGTGAGACAACATTGGGATAGTCAAAAAAAGTAATGCCAGGAGAGAAAAATGTGCCTTCAAAGTGCCGCATGATGAATGCGGGAAAGTTGCATAACGTATCTTATAACGTATAGTGAAATGTTCTGTAATGCACAGCGCGTGTTTCTTCTGGCGTTTTTTTTTTGTGGCGTGTTGCGGTAGAGTGTGAGCATCCCCCGTCATGCACAATGCAGCTTTTCTGATTCCTGAAAAAATGGTCATGCGAATATTTGCGGGGCCACTCGACACCTCGAAACAATAACGGTCCTGAGCGCCTATGTCATGTGACATTCGGCTAATCTAGCACGTGGAGTTCCCAATAACATCTCATCTCACTCACAGAACATTTTGAACACAACCTGATTTCACATTGCTTTGTGTTGTTAGGATCTACATCGTCAGTTTGCTCATCTTTACTACCATGTGCAGTTTACATCAAAGAGGAGGAGTGGGTTTCCTTACCATGGTCATTGATCGCAGATCCGTAAATGAACCTGTCCACTGCTTTCATGTCAAGCGTGTAATCGTGCATCCACGTGGTTCCACTGACGCTGAAGCTAGAGCTGGGGTTGACGCCTTCTTTCTTTTTGAACCACGGTACGTTGAACATGTGGTAGACGCAAACAATGACCACTGCTAGAACTGGCAATAGCTTTAAAGCAGTACGTTTGGCGAGTCGGACACGTCTCATAATTCTTTTTCTGATGATGATGTTGATTCCTCTACCATGGCTGATACCCACTCAGGGGGATTGTTGTTCGTTTGGTTTCCTTCAAACTATGGCACATGCTCACTCTGGGGGATTGTCCAAAGGTTCCTAGTTGAAAATTTGAAGTGTCATTTGAAGAATGTTGGCTGATTTAAAAATAAACAAATAGAGTGGCAACATGCGTAATAAATTGAATTAGGGACACACGTATTACGCTTTTTAGCTTGTACTCCAGACTGCCATATTAACCTGATGGGAACAATTTCGAACTGATTAGTTGGAGCTTACCTTATTTTATTACCAGATTTAAATGATACTCGTTGAGTAGTTATAATGAAACTGCACACGGCATCAAAGGCATGCTCTTGGCAGTATTCCAAGCATGAGGCACCGAAGCCTGAAGTAACTTTTTTTTCTGTTAAGGTTAAGCGTACTTTTTAAAGCAGAGTAATCAGAAGTCGCGTTCCAATATTAGAATATCTTTGACACAAAAAAGCGTAATGCGCAGTTTTCTAACTGTCCGCAGAATTAGCGATATCGCCAGACCAGCCCAACGTAAGTTTAATGGGGTGACACGGTATCGAAATTCGATGATCGTAAAGATAGGCTGCAATTCGACTACCATGAAGAGCTCAGTCGCTTGTATTCCGTCTACGTTGTTATTGCTTCGATCCTATCTATGTGAATAGCTATGTTTCTATACCTGATTGCGGTAAAGTATTATACCCATAAAAGAACCTGGGGCCGAATGGAGAACTATGTCTCTTGGCTCTGCATGTTATTAGCCAATAGCTCTCTTACTCTAGGGGGTACGATATGAATCGTGCGAATTTACCTTGGTCGGAATTTCTGAGGGCAAGAAGAACGCACGAAAGCCGATGAAACGACAAGGGAAAAAAATGGCAGATCCCACATACAGTTGTAATCGATGACATGCAAAGCACGAATAAAAAATGCTGATATGTCGCTTTAAAATGAGCACAACGTTATCAGGTGGAGGTAAATGATGCCGTACATGACTTCCGTGTCATGATCATGATGTTTGGATGTCTCGTTTACCTTCGTCAGCTATTCACGTCCCATAATACCAAGTTTAGTATATGTGGAGCAAGCACGCTATATGCGTGGTTTGTTGTCATGTTCTTACATGACGCACGTGTCAGGATTATCATGTTTGCACCAGTCATATATATCGTCATTCATTGACATCACGTAACACCCGATTTGGTATATGTGTAGCTATCAAAACGGCCGTGAGAACATCATGAAGGGCCAAATATACTCCAATGTAGCGTTGAGCGCGCATACTGGGCACAGCGACGCTACGTTAGCAAAACACTAGCACTGTATACACCTTTTCACAGGAAGGAAAAAAATTGCCCGCAGCTTCCCTCGGGGGAACACTGAGGAGGATGCGGAGCATATAATTGGTTAACGGGGTGTTAAAGTGCGACTTACTTGGGTCGATGGCTAAATTGGTTAACGTGGTTGTGAAATGGGGTGTTAAATTGCGACTTACTTGGGTCGATGGCTAAATTGGTTAACGTGGTTGAAGGAGGGGGTGTTAAATGAGTGAACACGTACACACGTATGCGAAAGGGCGGCGCTGGTCGAAGGGACGTCGATCATTGTGTTTGTGGATTCGTTGGAATTCATTTCACCGCGACCTTGGACGTCGACGCGCCGTACAAACCAACCGACGAGCGGCAACTGAGCGAGCGAGCGCCGACCTTGAGTATATATACAGCGCGACGGCGCATGCACTGTCAGCTGTTGAATGTTCTCGAAGCGCGACGGCGCATGTGCGTCCACTGGAGAATCAGGAGAATTGTAGAATGTTCTCGAAGGGGAGAAGCGCGCGCGGCACAGATGGTGGGTGACGGTGCATGCGCGCGTCAGCTGTCGAATGTTCGAGAAGGGGGAGAAGCGCAATGGCGCATGCGCGCGCGTCAGCTGCCAATGTTCTCGAAGCGTGACGGCGCATGCGCGCTACATTATACAGCTAGCGAATGTTCGTGAAAAGGAGAAGCGCACGCGGTGTGTAGAGGAGGAAGGGTGCACAGATGGTGGAGAAGTGAAGCGCGCGCGGTGTGTAGAGGAGGAAGGGATGCACAGATAGTGGAAGAAGGAGGAGGAAGCTTGCGGACGGCGCCGCACTACAAGCCTCGAGTATTAGATGCTCCGCATCTAAAAAACACCGCCATGATGGGCTATGCGCGGGAGTACAAAGCCTAAGGGCGCTGCGTTGTCCGTGCATTTTAGAGGGGACGCGCCAATTCACACAGCCCAAAGAGGGCTGGGGCGGCACCCAGGGAGGCGTTTATGAAAAGGTGATTAGTCTGACGCCCGGTGTGGCCAGCGTCCGTCGGCGCGGCTCGACGGCAACTGGCGCAAAATACGACATGCTGCATTTCGCTCCGATGCGTTACCCAGACAACACTGCGTGTCCCTCTTTTCGTGACGGAGAGACGACGGACGCGCTGAAACGCTCATGCGTCGAAGCAACGCAACGTGGCGTGCGCCTGCGAGTATATGGCAGGACCGGTGCCTGGCGTGGCAACGCCGGCGTTACGAGACGAAATGAACGCTGGCAAGCATGCGCACCGCGTCACGTCAAAATGTAATGGCGCATTGACTGCAGCACGTAGTCATGTTCTCACAAGACACGCATTTCATGATTATCATGTTTGCACCACTCCAATTGATTGATTGATTTGTGGGGTTTAACGTCCCAAAACCACCATATGATTATGAGAGACGCCGTAGTGGAGGGCTCCGGAAATTTCGACCACCTGGGGTTCTTTAACGTGCACCCAAATCTGAGCACACGGGCCTACAACACTTCCGCCTCCATCGGAAATGCAGCCGCCGCAGCCGGGAATCGAACCCGCGACCTGCGGGTCAGCAGCCGAGTACCTTAACCACTAGACCACTGCGGCGGGGCTTGCACCACTCCAATACCTTCGTCATCCATGGGCGTCACGTAATACCGAATTTGGCATGTGTGGAGCTAGCTAAACGGCCGCGAGCGCGTCATCTGTGTGGCATGTAGTCACGTTGTTACATGAAACGCATGTCGTGGTTATCATGTTTGGATGTGTCATTTACTTATGTCGTCCATTCGCGTCGTGTTATACTGAGTTTTGTACGTGTGAAGCTAGCGAAACGGCCACAAGCGCATCATGAGCGTATAGCATCTAGTTATGTTGTTACTTGACACGCATCTCATGTTTATGATGTTTGCATTATCATGTTTGCATTATCATGTTCGCATTGTGAACGGATGACCTTCGTCATCCGTTCACGTCCCTTAATACCACATTTGGTATAAGTGAACCTAGCGCATTGGCTGCCAGCACATCATGAGCGTGGCATGTAGTCATGTTGTTACATGACACTCATCACATGATTATCATGTTTGCACTAGTCACATACCTTCGTCATTCATTCACGAACTGTAATACCAAATTTGATACATGTCACGCTAGCGAAACAGCTGCGAGCGCATCATGAGCGTGGCATGTATTCATGTTGTTCCATCCATCCATCCATCCGTCCATCCATCCATCCATCCATCCATTCATCCGTCCATCCATCCGTCCGTCCGTCCGTCTGTCCATCCGTCAGTCCGTCCGTCCCTCCATCCCTCCCTCCATCCGTCCGTCCATCCATCCATCCATCCATCCATCCATCCATCCATCCATCCATCCATCCATCCATCCATCCATCCATCCATCCATCCATCCATCCATCCATCCATATATTCATCCATCCATCCGTCCATCCATCCATCCATCCATCCATCCAAGAATGATGCTGGTCAGGATCTCTGAAGAAGAGGTTGGATGAAGTAGCAGAGTGTGGGTCATAATAAAGCAGATTAACGGACTGCTAATACTGGAATCACGAGGGCAATCAAACTGTCCCGCAGTTACGAAATGTTGAATTAATTCATTAGCTAGGTCTTCTCCTGTTACAGTCTTTTCAGATATACCAATTTCAGTAAGCGTCTTACATTGTTTTCTCTGAAGCAGATATTTGATGGTGCACCATGTTTTTTGATGGTCAAAGTAAGTTTGGGGCAATTTCCTTGAAGAGAAATGCTTTCTGACGTTTTGAATGTCCGCAGTTAAACAGTTTCTGAATTTCTTGTGTTCGATCCAAATTCGGGGATCTCTTCTATTTAGGAACTTATTGAAAAGTTCAGTGGCACACCAACCACTTGACGAGTGGGGCGGGGGGGGGAGGGGCAAGCTTATCTAATGCTTTCCCGGAATATATATATATATATATATATATATATATATATATATATATATATACATAGAGTAACAATAGACGAACGCGCGAAAATATTTATTTCTTTCAAAGTTGAGAGGTATGCCTTCGTCAGGGAATACAGGGTACACAAAAAACGCACTTTTTAAGTAGCTGAGTATGGTGGGCGCCCCCAACACGTGCTTCACTACTATCGTCATAGATATGGCATATATCGTGTCACTATCAATAAACATAGGAACTTGTGCAAAGTGGTTACGACTGCATAAAAAAATTGCCAGCAAAACACAGTTTCCGATTACAAAGTATAGGGTATCCGCACAAACATGCAAGCGGACAGTGCTGGAATATGTACTAACATTGTCACATCTAAATATGATGGTGGGAAATGTACACGGAAGATTCGTGGGTTGCACGATCATCTCCGAGCAAGCGCTTCTTACATTACATCACTTTGTGGATGTGGCGGTAATTTTTCATGCATCACCTCACAACTGTCTGCATAAATACAATTAGTTCATCCTTGCGGAGAAAGAGAGATGAATAAGCAGCACTGTACGTGCGCGCTTCCGCAGGTCCGCATAGTGCAAAAAACCACCGACTTTAACCATCTGCCTGGTTCGTGGAATCAAGTTTCAGGGAACGATTATAAGCTGAGCTTTCTGCTGCTCGATTCCAATGTTTTATTCGTCGCCACTTTGAAAGCTGCTGCCACCGTTACAAGGTACAACTGATCACTGATTTGGGTGATCGGAGACTAAAGCGCAAGAGAGAGAGAGACAGAGAAACAACTTTATTCAAAACGGGAAGTTTCCGAGGAATTATATCCTCTTCCCTAGATGGCAGCTAAGAGTCCTTGGGCCCTAGAGGCATGTTCGGATTGCCTGATAACTTCTAGCTGGTCCAGAATGTTTGAGCTAAGCAGCGCGGTCTCCCACTGCTGTGCGTTAAATTATTGGATGTGTCGCCCCTTCACGAGGTTAGGACAAGCCCAGATAATGTCTTTGAGGTCTGCTCGCTGATTGGAGAGTGTACATTTGTCGGAGTAGAGATCTGAATAGATGGGACTGTAAGCAATTAGTTTTCGAAAGGTGCTTGTTTGTAATAGGCGCCATGCTGTCGCCTGCTGTTTATTTAATGAGAAATGTGGTGGAGGGTCATGCCGCCTCCCTAAATCGGTAGTGTTTAGTAATTTCATTGTATGAGAATGCATGCGCTCTCTCTCACACGCGGGCATTGCGTCATTCCTGCTCCTGCTCGGCTCACAAACTCTCGAGCTAGGGTGTGCGTGGTTTTGTTGCCCGAAGGAGAAGAGTAAGCGGGCGTCCATACAGCATATACGTCGCGCTCTTTATGAAAGTTGGTCAAAATTCTTCCCGCCTCTTTCGAGAATCTACCTTGAGCAAAATTAAGAACTGCGGTTTTAGAGTCGCTGATTATAACGCTGGCTGTTGTCGACGCAAGCGCCAACGCTATGGCTGCTTTCTCGGCGATTTCAGACCATCCCGATTTATTGGAACTGCTGGCGAACAGGTGGCCCACTTGATTTGAAGCCACCAACGCCATGTGTCGACCGTCCGGATACTCCGCCGCATCCACAAAGACCTCATCCACATCGTTTTGAAACTTATTGTGTAGTGCTTTCGCCCTAGCGTTCCTCCGCTCCCGGTGATACTCGGAGTGCATGTTTCTGGGTTCCGGCGGTATCATGTTGCGCTCTCTGGTTTTCCTTTTTTTTGGATGTCGTATTGATCTCAGCGTGGAGAAATATTCTGGTTAACACTGGCGTCAACTCACTGACGCTCAAAGTCCAAAATACGCCACTCGATGATTATATACGCTCTCGCATTAAAGGGTTCCCCCTTCCACGAAATACGCATACACAGTACAACGTGGGCAAGAGTGTCGCTCGAGCATCCTCTCGTTTAACTCAAGCTCACAAACACTCGTCTGTTTCATGCTTTGTTGATGCCGCCAAGTGCAGTCTTTCCGCTCGCTTTGAAGTAGTATCCGTAGATACTAAGGGTCAGATTTTATCCTTGGCGTCGGTTCGAACCAGTTCTTCTTACAAAGCAGAACAGATGGCCATTGCACTAGCACTCCTGGATCCACAAAGGACTGATTATTATACGAACTCTAAATCCGCTGCTTGGGCCTTCGCTTCTGGTTGCGTGTGCAAGGAAGTTTTGAGAACTCTCGCTCACAAGGAACTCACCCACCACACTATTATATGGTTTCCCGCTCACGTTCGCTTGAGGGTCTGAGGCCTTCCCAATGTCAACGAGCTAGCCCCCTCCAAGGCGCGAGGCTTCACTTACCGCGCCAGACTTGTGCTTCTTAGACAGAGGAGTCAGCCCCCAGCCTTCATTTTAGGGACATTTTCACTACCTTCTACTAGATCACGAAGCATTATTAATTAGGCCACAGGTCCTTTCCACTGCCACACTAAAAGTTGTCTAGGCCACAGGCGATCTGTCTTCGCTTGCTTCAGACGGAAACATACCCTTGCCTCATAACCTATAGCCATTACTCCGATATTTCAGAACTTTGTTCGGACTGCCAGAATCGCAGTGATTTTAACCACAAGCTCTGGAGGTGCCCCTCTTCACAAAAAAAATGAAGAATCTTCTTAAAACTCCTTTCATTTAATGCTCACGAGGCCGGTTCACATACAACCACTCAACGCTGTCTAGAAGGCCCACGTTGCGGCGGTGAGGCTGGTCCTCCCCGTCCCAACGTGGAAGCGGCCCGCGATCCTGCCCCTATAAATTGGGGGTGGAATCCTTCAGGACCCCAATAAATGTTTTGCATCAATTGATCGTAATGATCTCCATTTTGGCCAGCGTACGTGATGCCCAGTTTGTGCATTATGGTTCTTCCTGTCGCTTTTTGATAGTCCTTTATATTGTGCAATCATATGAGCCTCAATAGGTTCGTCTAGCTTGTTATGCCTACCTAGTGCTTCAAACTTTTCGTTAGATGTGGTAATAGGTAAGCCGAGTGCTTGGTTATATGCTTTCTTGATTATGCATTCTATCTTTAGTTTTTCCGCTGCTTGCAACTTTAGGTACGGGGTCACATACACTTGTATGAGCTGCACTAAGTTGTGTTCTTTTATTCTTTAATTCTTGTTGGCGATTCTTCGGATCAATCTGATGGTCTGCTGCGTGTTTCTATTCAGTATGTTAAATGCTTCTCCGTTATTGTCCCAGTATTCTGATTCTCCGTTAGGTCCAGTATTCTGATTTGTTGGACCTGATAAATTGGGTAACCCCCTGCTAAGACTGTTATGTTTGGTCATCCTTGGCTGCACTTGCGTCCTCTGCTTGTAGGTCTTAGAGCAGTAGCTCTGATTTTTGGGGAGAGCATAGGCCTTTGGTCTCCACGTATCGCTTAAGCATATTTACTGCTTGCTGTAAAATTTCTTCGATGTTAGCGTCACTTCTGCCCGAAACCCAGAGGGTGACGCCATCTGCATACAAACGGTGCTGAAGTCCTTCGATGCGTTCCAGCTCCAAGGGCAGACCAAGCATCGCCACATTGAACAGGAAGGGGGGAAGCACCTAACCTTGAGGTGTTACCTTGTTGCCAAGTTCGATTTCTTCGGATTTCGCTTCGCCGGCCACAATTATTGCTTTACGGTTAGTGAGGAAATCTTTCACATAACTGTACACTCATCGGCCGACGTGCAGCTGTTGCAAGTTGCGCACTGTGGCCTCTTGGGCGACGTTATCAAATGCTGTTCAAGGTATAGCTCATCCAGGACGGGACAGAGAAGAAGACACAGAACACATACACGGCGCTAACTTTTAACAATGCGGTTTAATCCGAGAAACAGCAATATACCCAAACATGGCGCGTCACCACCACGTGCTAGAATCAGAAAGTTGTGATCTACTGCAACTCATGCGACATCCAAATAATGCAATTCTTTCAATGATAATGATACCGATAGCTTGGTTATACACGCGTCCCCAAACTTAGCAATGAATTTTGCTTCTATGATGAGCCTTGTCATTTGGTTAGTGCTTCTTCCGATTAATTTGGTGCGAATAAAGAGTGGTTGGCACCCGCATTCTTGGCAGTGAATTGCAAGAAAACCCTCAGGCTGTGCCTTGGCCACGTTATTCTTGTGTTCGTTCAGCCTATCATTGATGCATATACCGGTTTGGCCTATATAGCATGCATCACAGGTTAATAAGATTCGGTAGATAACTCCTGTGATGCACGCGACAAACCTAATATGGTGATTCTTTTCGCTCCGACCTTTCTCTGGGCGCTCCGGTTTCGTCTTTTGGCAAAGACTGTTTAGCTTGATGGGTGCCGAGAAAACTACTCGCATGTTGCAATGTTCTGCTAAGTTGCTAATGTTCTGCTTTGTCGGTTATCAAATGCCTTGTGCAGGTCAAGGCCCGAAATGGCTTTTGTATCCAGCGTATGTGTTTCGGCGTCTATGACTTGATTTTTTAGGTGCAACATGATGTCTTGCGTTGGAAGTCGTATTCGAAATTGTGCGCAGGCATCGTGTGTGGGTATAGCTTGTTGTTGTTCATATATCTTACGAGACGCGTTAAAACTACTTTTTTCCATGAGCTTTTCGATGCACGACGTCAGTGAGATAGGTTTCAGATTCCCTATGAGTGGTCTTGTGTGGGTATAAATACAATTTTGGCAGTTTTCCATTTCGGAGATATGACTCCATTCTCCCAACGTTCGTTCATGTACTTTGTGAGAGCAGAAATAGATTCGTCATCCAAGTTGCGAAGTGTTTTCTTCGTTACAGCGCCGGGGCCCGAGGCGGACGGGGGTTCAGTCGTCCGAGTTCGTATCGAACTTCAGCTTCAGTTATGGATGCGTCGAGGTCTGTGGTATTCTTCCCTTGATACTGTGGTACTCGGGTCTTTGTTGCATCACCTAAGTAGGTCTGGCGTAGATTGCACAGGAGCTCTGCCTCTGTGCCTGCGTATCTGTGTAGCATGTGCTGCAGATTTTGGCGTTGTGTTGTTTTTGTGCTCTCTGGATAAAGCCTCGTAGCATGATCTAAGTTCTGGACATTCTTAACTGTCGGTTGAATAAAACGCACATGCCTTCCATTACTATTGGCACAACTTGTATGCGTGATCCATGTATCTGTCGAGGGTGACGTTTCTGTTTCTGAGGCGCCGGTTGTGCTTTTGACCTTTCCAACGCTCTTGCAAGCTGCGTTTGGCCTCCCACATGTGGAGGAGCTTGCTGTCCATTACATCCATTCCAGCGTGTTCGGGAACGTGTTTGGAGTCTTTCTGCACGCTACGCTTGAATTTTTTCTGTCCACTGCAGTATATCTTTGATGCTCTCTGTCGCATCGTGCTCTCTTAGCTTACGAAAGGTGTCACACTTATTATTTATTAAATAATAAGTGTGACACCTTTTAAAGTTATTAAAATTATTAAATGCAAAGTATTTCTTAGCGAACTTCGGCGACTTTGAGCGCATCTATCTATCTATCTATCTATCTATCTATCTATCTATCTATCTATCTATCTATCTATCCGCTTACGACTTTTAGTTCTCCGGGCCGTTTGGATAATGGTATCAATACCAAACTTGTTATGACGTATCATGGCTATATATCGAACATAACTGACTAGTAATAACATACAAATTGTGATATGCATGTCATGAACGTCATAATTTAGATTTTATAATCTTGCTGCTGTTGCGGTTATTCAATTCATATTACGTGTTGCAAAACTGGTATGGTATGACATGACTGCATGGCGAAAACAAGCGAAGCAAGCGACAGACCCTACCTAACATCAAAATCATTACATTTGCGTGATGTAACAACATGAGTGAAGGCCACACTCATGATGTGCTCGCGGCTGTTTTGCTAGTTTTGTATATACTAAAGTTGTTATTATGGGACATAAACGGATGACGAAAGTATGTGACTGGTGCACACATGATAATCATGAGATGCGTGTCATGTACCAACATGACTACATGCCACGCTCATGATGCGCTGGCGGCCATTTCGCTAGCTTCACATGTACCAAACTCAGTATTACGTGACGCGAACGAACGACATAGGTAAATGACATGTCCAAACATGACAATCATATCATGCCTGTCATGTAACAACATGACTACCTCCCACACTGATGATGCTTTTGTGGCAGATTCGCTACCTTCATATATGCCATATTTGTTATTACACCACATGAATGGATGGCGAAGGTATCTGACTGATGCAAACATGATAACCATGAGATGCGTGTCATGTAAAAACAAGACTACATGCCACACTCAAGGCGCTTATACACTTCGACGTGAGCCAGTGTGCGTGCGCGTCGGGGTTCATTTCGTTGTGTCACACCAGCAATGCCACGCCAGG
Source organism: Rhipicephalus microplus (assembly GCF_043290135.1). NCBI lineage: Eukaryota > Metazoa > Arthropoda > Arachnida > Ixodida > Ixodidae > Rhipicephalus > Rhipicephalus microplus. The sequence continues at coordinate 208,954,385 of NC_134702.1, forward strand.
CGCCGATATTCCCCTAGTAGAGATCAGTGGATCTGCTCACTGATCTCCATTGTGGATCTGCCTGCCATATACTCGCAGCGCGCGCTGCGTTGCTTTGATGCATGCGCGTTTGAGCACACACTGCGTCCCTCCGTCAAGAAGAGAGGCAGACGCGGTCTGTCTAAGTAACGTCGTCGGCGTGAAATGGAGCATGTCGCATATCACACCGGTTGCCACCAGGCGGCCGCGCCGACGGATGCTGTTCGCGCCGATCGCGTTTCGCTAGCGTGGCGTCGCTGCGCCCAGCCTGCGCGCGCGTATACGACGCGTCGGAGTGTATTGAGCCCTTCATGAAGCGCTCGCCGCCGTTTCGCTAGCTCCACATGTACCAGATTTGGTATCACGGGAAGTGAATAAACGATAAAGGTAAATGACACGTTCAAACCTGATAATCATAACATGCGTCCTATGCAAAACATGACTACATGCTACGCTCATAGCGTTGTCGCACCCGTTGTTCACCATATACCAAATTTGGTATTACGTGATGTGAATGGATGACTAATGTAAATGACACGTTAAAACACGACTACTTGCTACGCTCATAGCATGGTCGCGGCCATTTCGCTAGCTTCATATATAGCAAAGTTAGTATCATGTGACGTTAATAGAGGACGAAGGTGAATGAAAGGTCCACACATGATAATCATGACAAGGAAGTCATGTACGACATAACTTGCCTCCGTCTAGTAACTTTGCGCGGATTTCGAAGGGACCTATCAACCTTCCTCATTCGTGCTTCGCATATCATCGATTCCTACTGTACGTGGGGTCTGTCATTTTTTTCTCGTAATTTATTGATCTCCTCGCAACATTATAACTGAGTGATTACTGTGCTCAAAGAAAACATTTTCTTGTTTGTTTTTTCATCGTGCAGCCAACATTGACCACTGTCGGAAGTGGAGGAGCTCAGCCCCCCTACCTCTTTTTGGTGAGGAGGCTAGCACCCCCCTTGGCCCCCCACCAGCAGATACGCATATGGGAAAGTTTATTGTGACTAGAAACATGACAGGCAGAGAGTGGGTCATCCAAGGCTTTTTAGCTTTTTTGCAGTTCCGTCGTAAGGGCACTTGAAAGGCACGATGATAGAGTTCTAATATTTTGCTTTAAAAGGTTCCATATAGCGAATAAGAGTCGGGCCGTGTACCTCTCTATAGCTGACTGCAAACTACACAAGCCTCCAGTTCGCGAAAGTACTGAATTCGATCCCGCTTTATAGCACGTGAAATTTTATTAACGTTAGAAAAACACTCTAGGTAAATCGAAGTCTAGGGGACCACGGAATAAAGAGACAAGTGATCAATTAAGTCACTGGGCATGACCCCTGCAGTAGTTCTTTTCTTCTGATATTGCCAGACATCCATGAGAAACTTGCAAGAGCTCGTGATACGAGTTGGAACGCAGAGAGGCTGCAAAAACCGTTTGAGTGCAGTATGTTTGCAAATTGGACTGTTGTCAGACGAATACTATAACCGGAAATTTTGCGAGAACAAAATTGTGTAGCACACATATCAGCAAGCTGAAAAAATCCGCGATAGTTACTGATGATCGGTGACAAAGAGCTCCCAGAACGAAATGCTCTGTTTAAATAAACAGAGTCTCTCAACTCTGAAGCGTAGCGGAGAAGTGCGGGATAACGTCATACACAAATGAGTTTTTAATATAGAGCGCAATGCCTCCTCCTTTCGTGTCTTCACGGTACAATGCCGCCTCGCGGTTGTATCCACGGGGAGGTGTGACGTCAGAACTGCTGGCAGACCAGGTTTCACAAAACGCCTGCATGTCAAATTCATGGTGTGTAAGTTAGAACCCCAAGTGGTCAAAATTTCTGGAGCTCTCCACTACGGCACCTCTCATATTCCTGTGGTTGGTTTGGCCGGTTAAACCCCACATATCAATTGAGTCTTCAATCTCAAGCTTCACTTCACTGCACCCATTTGAATAACTCGATTCAACGACGTCACCATGTCTCGTTAAGGCAACCGCGTCTTTGTTCTGCCTTTCCAGCGTTTCAATTATGGTGTGACACTTTTCTGCCAAATTCTCGATTGACTTTTAATCGCATTCACACTTTTCATTCCTCCAGCGAGGACATCATCCTTAGCAACATGTGGGGAGAGCAACATAAGTTCCTCATTCAGCTCGCCTAGATTAGTGCCAGTGTTTTTGACAGGAGGGTTGTTAAACGTCACAGGGCCTTTTTTCTTTGCCAAAGGCCAGGTTTAGCAATTCCAGGTAGTTCTGACTCGCCCTTACTGCGGAAAATAGTGGCAGTAATAACGAAACACTTCCCAACATGGTAGCAATAGTTACACAACGTACATTCTAGAAAAAGTGATTCTTTTGTCACTGGCCCATGACAAAAAAGACTCTTATTGGCCCCGATATCCCCAGCAGACCTACAAAAGAACGCTAGGTCTAAGCACAGCAGCAGCAAGGTACGAAAGCAGTCGTAGTTAAGCAACAAAAAAAGAGTAGAGGAGATGAACGCGCAAAAGTGAGACAGTGTAGATCAAGTTGCGGCGTATTGTTTACTTACCGCTGCTGTGCAATAATGTCCAGTAATTCTGGCTAGCACAGTCTTTTAAAGGTGAAGCTCCTTAAAGCGGCAACCATTCATCCCTCGTCGTAGACGTAGTGCTTAACCAGACTTACATTTGGACCTGCAAGGTGGTGCCGGTGGGATATTTTTCTTGTGCATTGTTGAACAATAAAAAATTCACAGCGTGCGCGTTAACTAGAAGCCGAATTCTCCTGCCTCTCTTTCCGCATTAGCAGCCATCGGCATGTACATTGAGCACTATCTGACAAGAAAGGGTTGCTACGTTATACTCGCTGGGCGTAACCTCCTTGGTTTTAGAAAGGTGTAACAAGCGTTGGGCTGAAGTGCCATGAATACAGTGAACTAGTTTATACCATGAACTCGAGGTGGTTAAAGGTGGGAAGTAGACCCGAAGCACAAGCCGTAAGGAAGTGTACCTTAGCCACCTCTCGTTTAGTACTTGGAATGTCTGCTGGAGGGCGGTGCTTCTATATGCGGAATATATCATGAAAAGATGCGAGATCGTGATACTTGGAGTGTTGACTAGATGGACGAACGGACACACAGACAGATGCACGGACGGACGCATGGATGACTGCACGGACGGACGCATGGACGGACGCAAGCGAATGCATGGACGAACGCAGGGATGGACGCACGGATGGACGTGTGGACACACGAACAGGCGCACGCACGGACGGGTGGATGGACGCACGGACAGTCCCACAGACGGACGCATGTACGGACGGAAGCAAGAACAAATGGGCAGACGGATGCTTCGTCCCACTTTCCATCATTCACCCCGGGGATATGTTGCCATTTTTTATGCCCGTCGAACGATGCTCGATGCGCCGAAGTTGGCCCGGTGGCGAACCAGTCGTATCGTCACCAAGAATCGCGATGAACGGGTGCCCAGCACGTGTGATCTGCAAAAGAAATACAGTGCAAATCAAGTTGCTGCGAATGGTCCCGTACTGCTTCTTTGCGAGAATATCCGGCGATTCTGGTGAGCAAAGTCTGTTTATGCATGTCGAACGATGCTCGATGCACCGAAGTTGGCCCGGTGGTGTACAAATCGTATCGTTACAAAGAACCCAGCACGAACGAGAGCCCAGCCAGGCCTGCTCACTGTGTTTGCCTCGGCCTCTGACGTCACTCCGTTGTGCCCGTTGTGTTTTGCTGCACAGACGTGCCAACGTGGCTCTCGTTGCTCGACAGGCATGGATTGGCAAGCCTGACGAAAGTTTTCGTGGCGTGCTTGTGTGCTTGTTGCTGACTCGAGAATGTCTTTTTTACATGGCCATAACCTGCAGCGCGAATATGTGTGTTTTGTGCGCTGGCTGGGTATTCGCAATCTGTACGGATGCAAGTACGAATGTTTGGGCTATGCTGCGTGGCGAATCGTCACGGCAAAGGGACTGAAGTTACCAGAGTTCTCGTTTCCTAAGGAACCCGAAGAACGAAATGGGACTGTGTCGTTCGTCGAGCTGACGTCGACATTCGTTTTCTTCGTGACCTCAAGGTACGTGTGCCCGTATTACCTATTACTTAATTGGTTCCAATGGCCCAATCTCCACCATGTTCTGGTCTTTCTCGAAAATGAAGGTGTCATGTGTGCTTCTTACTTGTTGGCGTAAGCTCTGGCATTAAAATAATAAACGCTCGTGGCAGTACAATTTCATAACAGGCGTTTTTCCTTCAGGGCCATTAAACTAGCGCCTTGGACTTGCATTACTTTTCTTCGCTTGATTGATAAAAATGGAAGGAATGACTTTATGCATCTGTTTTGTGCATAGTACTTTCTTGCCGGTATTCACACCTCTTTATTGCAGTATTATTGCGGTCAGCACCTTAGCATAACATGTTTCCTTTAAATTTGGATCCGTGTTAACACTTATGGTAAGCGCTTTCTTAGTTGGTTTTCAGTCGTGATTTCTACTTCAAGCTTGAGTATTTAAAAACCACTACAAAAAAATACCGATAAAAGAACCGGCAGTGAAGTAGAAATGCCCTCGGGGGCTACATGGTTTAATAATGACCTAGTACTAACAATTTTCCCATGACCTAAGTTATATGACCAACTACGCACCACTGCGAGAGTGCCCAGTGCAAATAAGCAAACGCCGCTGCTTGTGTGAATCACAAATTTTTATTGAAACGAGATATTTTGTTTTCTCTTGCAGTGGTCATGACCCTGACAATGTGCTGAATAGCATACTAGTGGCAGCAGCATACACTCTTCCTTATAACTACGTGTCAATGAAGACAAATGTTCGAAAGAGTACAAATAAAACTGCTGAAACTTTGCAAATGAGTAGAAACAGTTTCTCTGCATGCTCTACATAGTGTTTCTGTATTTTTGTGCGTTTGTGTGGGTAAATTAAGAATTAAAAATATTAACTGCATTTATTTCGTCACTTTGTTGGTTCGTCAAATTTTGCAGTTATAAATAAAGCACGCGATCGATAGCGTAGAATCTTTGACCTCTTAATGAAAGAATTGACTCACTAGGGAATCTATAAGTGGTTTGAACGCAATGACTCACCTAAAGCAGTGGCCATTTTGACCCAAAACGCAGAATAAAGCTGTTAAGCGTGTACAACGCACGACGAACGTTTCATCTTTTACGGGGAGACGGTGGTGGCAATAGATACACAGCCTCCCTTACGCGTGGTCACTCGGGCGAAACGAGTGCCGTCACTGCTGCAGTGAGCTGGCCTGTTGATCTTCTAGGTGACATGACGAGCTAGTAGGAAGAGAGAAAATCATCGAAGTTGTGGTCATCGGTGCCGCTGATATCGGAGGATCACGCTGATGGACCGCGCTGGTGCATGCGGTGGGCTGAGCAGCAGGTAGGGGTGGACTTGATTGATTATTATGTGGAGTTTAACATCCCAAAACTACCATATGATTATAAGAGAGGCCATAGTGGAGGGCTCTGAAAATTTCGACCACCTGTGGTTCTTTAACGTGCAACCAAGTCTGAGCACACGGGCTCAGCATTTACGCCTCCATCGAAAATGCAGTCGCCGCCGCGGGGATACGATCCCGTGACCTGCGGATCAGAAACGGAGTATTTTAGCCACTAGACCACCGCAGTGGGACGGGGGCGGATTTGTAGTAGAGTCGTTAGTCATGGCGGCAGGTAGAGTCTGGTTGCGCAACTCCAGGAAGTTTACTAGACCAACCACTTTCCACAGAGTATAATAAAAAGCTGAGACACGTTCTAGGCACCAGATTTTTTTTATTCATACTCTTAGCATACGTGCCAAAACAGAAGTTGCTCAACTGGGCACGAAACAGCAGTTTCAAAAATCAATTCAATAAAGAAAGAAAACCTCGTCACTTAACACAAGAAAATAATGAAGGGAAGAAATGCAACGTTTAATTGGCACATTGCAGCCAACTCACCAGAACATAGGTCAGCAAGTGAGTACATTTTCACCAGTACATTTGTTTCAACATTGCACTTTCGAAGCCTCTAGCATCGTTACACGTCCTTGCGTAACACTTTCCATGTGTTAACAGCGGATACGATGAAAAACATTTTTGAATGGTCTGGCTTATGCTTCAAAAGTTTAATGTGTTTATTGTGCTTTGTCCGCAAGTGGGACAGATATAGAGTGAGAACGTTTGTTATATCTGTTTTGTAAATGCATAGAATATCTGGAAAAATAAATTCATGCTGATATTCAATCTTTCTTGCAATGTTAGGATATGAGCCTTTGTTATTAGGCTTGTTACTGACTGCATTCTACCGTAGAAATATAAAAAAAAAAGATCTTAAGGCTCTATTTTTAATCTGTTCACATTTAGCGATGTTATTTTGCGCGTATGACTCCCATATCAGGCATTCATATTCTAGCAACACAAGTACTATGGTTTTATACGATGTAAGTTTTGCTTCAGATGTTACGTTCACAAGCCTTTGAAGAAGGGTCCAAAGCTTTTTTGTGACTTATCACAGATATAGTCTATATGGCGGTTACAGTTCAAGTTATCTGTGACGTAAACATTCAGGTATTTATATTCTGACACACCATAGAATGGTTCGTCAAGTATGGCTTCACAAAATTACAGAGGCTTGGTTTTTCTTGTAATAGGCATAAAAACAATTTTCCTATGGTTCAAGTCCATTTGCCATTTTTATGCTCATTATGCTTTTCCTGGTTGTAGTTCGATTCTACCTTTGAGTAGATGACTGTGTAGTCCGCGTAATGCCTAATGAAAACATCTGGTGAGAAGCCGCTGTTCATGTCATTGATATACATTAATAACAGTAGTGGCCCTATGAGCGAGCCCTGCGGAACCTTCCGGTCACCTCGTAACAAGTGTGTCTTTATTGTAAGCCACTGGCTCTCTCTTTGTCAAATAGGCCGTTATCCAATTTGTGAGCTCAATATTCTGCAGGACGCTCCTAAGTATATAAAGAAATCTTGAATGGGGTATTTTGTCGAATGCCATTTTGAAATCAAGAAAAATCCAAATTATCATTAAAAGTAAAGACTCTTGAAAGCTGTTGGTAACAGTGCCGTTCTTCTTAAATAAGTACACATCAGTTGACTTTTCTTTCAATAAATATCGCCAAAATTTCTGCGGTGCTGTTTCAATATGCTGCGGTAAAAATTCTTTCATCTATTGCTTCTTTGCCACAGCCAACTCAGCTTGGAACGACAAAGAGAGCGTCGTGGTGTCAGCCGATCCCCGACTTTGTTTACCATTTTTTTGCTTGGCCCGCATGCGCCTTAGTTGACGCATATTGTGAATTTTTTTGCGATACCCATGGATTCATTCTTCGAACCACCCCCCTCCCCTTTCTTTCTGTTCAGGTACATGTCGTCCTATAGGTGTGTACTGTTTCTTGAAGCCTTTTCCACGCATCATTAGCCATTAAACTATCAGATATAGCAGTTCGTTAAAAATCTACATATTCCACGTCTAGGAAATCTAGAATATAAATATAATCAGTTCTAGAGTGATCAGGTACCAGTAAAGAGTTTTTGGTGGGCGCTGCATGACGCATGTATAATAGCTGAAGAATCAAGATACTATGACATGAAATACCATTTTTTACTTCACAAGTGTAGCTTTTCTAGCCAGTGATGGACTCAAAATTACGAGATCAAGTAGAGAGTATCCTTTTCGTGTACTCGAGTGTACTTTTGTACAACTTGAACCATATTGAGCGAAAACAACCTATGTAGGAGGGACTGAGATGGTAATCAATATATTTTATTTGCTTCATACTCCAATCAGTCAATATGTGGAAGATTGAAATTACCAGCCATCAGGATTTTTCTTCTTGAATTCTGGAATTCGCTATATGTAAGGAGTCATAAAAGGCAGCATGCGGTCTTCCGATGAGTGTGAGGGCGATACACTGATATCAATGTGAATGAACTGCCGTACAAAGTCATGTCACATGCAATACATTTAATTTCTGGTGGCGAAGAACGCTCTATGCACACAGTGGGTCTTTTGCAGATAACCGAAACGCCACCACCCCTAGATCCGCGATCTCTACGATAAGCTGTATAGTTCGCAGGGAGAAAGTTGCCGTTCTCAGTTCAACCAGGTTTTAGTAAGAATGAATACATCAGGTTCATAGTGAAGCAAAACACTTGCAATTGCTGGAATTTTCTTCAATATGCTGCGCGCATCGATATTAATAACAGTCACTGCATCAGTAGTAGTGCTCACGTTCCTTGGTTTTCGTGTGGCTTCAAGAATTATCAACAACTAAGCACGGCTTTCGTGAAGCTGTGTTTTCATTCCAGAAATATGCATTCTTGTTCACGTGAAGTTTGTCGTGAACAAAGCGTATACGCATGCACTGCTTCGTTTTTCCTCTTTTGCACTCTCCCAAAGACGCTTGCAACCGTCAAGTACTGGCTTTTAAATGTCTTCACTCATTTAAAAACCCGCTATTTTCAATTTTGAATATTTATTCAAGAAATCGCTATTTTATTTAGAGTTGTCTAAGCGAAATATTACAGTTAGGAACTGGTTTCGCCTTTTTTTTCAAGTTGATGTATGCGTTCTATACTAAACTGGCTTACACCTATTACTGGAAGAAGTGTTTGGTTTGCAGCTTCAGACACTTCATCGGCTGATTCATTTGGTTTCTCAAGAAGACCATAGACGATCAAACTATTTATTCTTTACGGACTTTTAGGATCGCAGGCCTTCCGTAAAAACATCAAAACCTGGTCAGTTAAAGCGAATACCATCTCTTAAATTTCAGTGAACTTGGGAGAGCTAACTCAATTGTAGACAGCCATTCCTCAAACTTTTTTATGACGCTGCCACTATGTTTTACTTCCATCTAAAACGTGCGTTGATCGCTTTTTATATCAGCGAGTGTCTTCGCCTGTTTTCTCAAGGTCTCCATAATCAGTTCTTTTTTTTTCTTCGAGTACAGTGGGACTGGTATTCATCTTAATATCGCCGCTTCTGGCCAACTTCAGCAACACAGGCCGGCAATCACGGGATAAATACAACAATGTATAAGGACATGGATGTACTATAACAAACAATTAATAGCTTTCAAAACATAAAAAGGACCATATCACCAATAAACAAGCCAATAAACAAGCTCTGGTTCTTTGATAAAGCAAAATAAATCAAATAAATGATACTTTATTTTTAAAAAATGTGCGTAATGCTGCTTTATCAATAAACAAGCCAAGACGAGCACATTTGAAGTCATGTTTTGGTGAGTGCCGTGCGTGCAACAGAGTCCGCGTGAACCCGAGTTGTTCCTAATGTACGGTTGAGGGGCCTGCAGATCCATCTTTGATTGGGCCACGTAGTCACGGCGTGGCTCATCGATGACGTATGCCGCTGGCTTCATGGGAACCACATGGAAGTGTGCGCTTGTTGAAAGATGTTCGAAAGAGTGAAGCACACTAGGCAAAATCGTGCTGTTTGCAGAAATCATTGGAATGATGTTTGCATCGGAATCTGTAAACAAGCAATCGATTGATTGATATGTGGGGTTTAACGTCCCAAAACCACCATATGATTATGAGAGACACCGTAGTGGAGGTCTCCGAAAATTTCTACCACCTGGGGTTCTTTAACTTGCACCCAAATCTGAGCACACGGGTTTACAACATTTCCGCCTCTATCGGAAATGCAGCCGCCACAGCAGGGATCCGAGCCCGCGACCTGCGGGTCAGCAGCCGAGTACCTTAGCCACTAGACCACCACGGCGGGGCTGTGAACAAGCAAATACGAGCACTTTTGCAGTCATGTTTTTGTGACTGCCATGCCCGCAACTGAGTCCGCGCGGATCCAAGGTGTTCCTTATGTACGGTAGAGGGGCGTGAAGATGCACCTTTGAGTGGGCCACGTCGTCACAGCGTGGCTTGTCGACGACGTATGCCGCCACCCTAATTGGAACCATGTGAATGCATGCGCTTGTTGAAAGATGTTCGATCGAGTGAAATTCACACACTTCCACGAAGTGAATCATGAGGAGGGGGCAAACTTATATCCTAAGTCACCGACAAGTATCAAACGATTGTGCTTGTAGTTGTTTTATACTTCTCTCTCAGAAATGCGATTCATATTAATTCATTGGTAAACTTTTTTGTGTCTTGCGTATGTGTTACCTGAACTTTACCCAATATAGTTTAAACTTAATCGAGTGACATTAAGTGACATAAACAGTCGACGACAATGCGAAGTACTGAAGTCTATCATGTCTACGTTGAAGCTAGCGACTAGAATACAGGGTTGGCTTTTTTTGCGTCACAGATATAATTGATGCTACTCCGTTGTTTAACCTTTTTGTGTTTCACGTTTTTAGACTATATTGTACTTTACCGGAGCAATGTTTCATATAATGTGCTTCATATAAATTTCGCCAAATACGAGAAATATCACGTGACTACTCCCCCCTCTCAATCATCTTTCTTTGTCGCATCCATGTCTGTTCTGGCATTCTGGTGTCTCCCACGTCCTCTCCTGTTCTCTGTAATATGGCGACTGTACGCTCATGGTGACTTTTTCTTATATCGTAATGAGCAAGACATATTGACAGTGTTCGCATTTACGCTCACATGTTAATAGCGTGGTGTGAAAGCCAAATGTTAAAGATGACCACGCAAGATTGCGCTGGTTCTTTGATAAAGTAAAATAAATCAAATAAATGATACTTTATTTTTAAAAAATGTGCGTAATGCTGCTTTATCACTCCTATATAATCCGGCGAACTCAGCGCTGCACTAATGTGTCCCGTAGAGAGTTTGAGTAGTTACTGCTATTGATGGGTATTATTGTTATATTTTTCTGAAAAATCAAAGAAGCATCGTATTTAGCTTTCACAGGCACTTCATCAAACTATGCCTATTTAGCGGTATGATACAAGCATAACTACGATGATTTGAGCAGTGTTACCTTATGCTCGATTCCTTAAAAGCTGTACATCCTGCGCTTAATGAAGCGCTCAATTTGTTCCAACCCAGCCCTAATTATGCAGTTACTGTAGCGCTATTGTAGTTCTTGTGTGCATCTGGGTGTAACTTCAAATCCGATATCTAATAACAACTCCATTAGCGTGAAATTGGAGAAAGTGGGTAGCGTGGGCAGCCCAGTTATTCCTTTGAAAATCGCACGCTTGCCGAGGATGTGGCGCTCTTTCTCGCGTAGCGTGGATATCAGCCAGATGTTGCGTAAACGTTTCAGCCATCTTACTAAAATTATCAAGCATAGTTTTTGGTTTTGTTCCTCTACTTTGAACCTTCTTCATTTAAGCATTGTTAGCTCCATTTTGGTCATGTGGTGACCACTGCGTGCCCATTAGGTATGTGATATTGTATGGACACGAGACGGGTCCCAAAGCTGCTTTGCGTTCAATGCAATGCCCTCTGCTGTAGTAGCACACTGCTATCCCTCAGCGAACGCAAACGTGGAAGTTTTCAAAGACGATAGTCTTTCTTGGGGTACTTCAACACAAAAGTTTTGGTCTGTCTGTCTATCAGTCTGTCTGTCTGTCTGTCTGTCTGTCTGTCTGTCTGTCTATCTGTCTGTCTGTCTGTCTGTCTGTCTGTCTGTCTGTCTGTCTGTCTGTCTGTCTGTTTGTCCACCCATAGTTTCAAAGACATACTTCAGGGATCATATTTTTGTTACCCTTTTCCCTGAGAATTCAACAAACTTTAGTATGCGCCAGTTGAGTGCATGTTTAGTGCCTGGAGGTGTCATAGGCCACGTACGACAAGGCCTACTCGTACGACAAGACCCGTGAGCCTGCAACACACATCTTCTGCAAAGCAGTTAGAAGCCATACTGGTTAGCCATGGTGTTAGATATTAGTGTTGACCAAGTTAGCGTTTTTAATGTTCTTTGCGAACGTGCACCCAGGTTTTTCTTTCATTTCTTCCCTGTCTCCTTCCACCATCAGCCGAAGTAATGGAACGTTCATCCACCGCCCCATATTGATTTCAGAGAACAATTTTCAGAACTCGCGGAAGGGCCACTCAAGTCGGTGCGTTACTCAAGTCAATGCGGTAGCCACGGTAACGTGGCAGAACTCGTCAAAGCAGAAGCATACATGTCCGAGAATTACGTTGAACGTTGGCCAATCTTGGTGTGAGTAAGATCCTTTGAGAGAATCGTGCATGATGTATCTGAAATTGCCGACCGTCAAGTAAGCATGCCTTTGCAGATGGGTAAAAGAGGGTTTGGGCAATCAAAATATCTTTAAGTGGTGAAACAGATTTAGAGGAGCAGTGACATTCAATTTCAACCTCGAGATGTGGTGTTCATTTAGTTGCTTATAATGCATGAATTTTTCAGCGAAGTATGAATGGCACCCGTTCCGTAGCAGTTATTCTGCTACGGAAACAGCATCCAAAGGCTCATTTGAGTGTTCGGCGCCACGCGACATCGACAGTATTTTCACGTATTTCGCAAGCTCTTATTTCACGTCTCAGGCGGTTAGTGACGATTACCAAGCGACAATGACAGTGGCAATTTTAGCAACAATACCATCTAGGTTCCTCCTTGTGGTACCGTCAGGCGGCGACGCCTGAATGCCTGGAAACGGCTTCACTTGTTTTGCTTTGCTTGGTTTGTGCAGTGCGTTCGTGTGCGTACTGCGCTGTCGTTGTGACACTACGGGTGATTTGTCGTGTAGCAGAGAGCACGTTGGAAGCTACAATAATTGCGAACAAGAGTCGCTCAGCGCTCATAAGCCCAACGGCTCAAGCGTGCGTCTGCAGCTATCTCACGCTTGCTTGAAAAATTCATTGCTGGTGCAATAGGAGGTAGCTTCAAGAGGTACAAAAAGAGTCACCAATCACAATCACTAGGTAGGCTCCTCTTTACAGAAACCGATTGGTTACCGCCGCAACTCGGACGTTGTCGACCAGGTCCTTCTGAATCGCTATGTTGAAGCAGCCGAGCAGGGCCGCCTCCCAGCCCTACCGGATCGGATTCGATTTTGGGCCAAGTTTTGGGATTGATTTGAAATGCCCACATCATGCGAAAACTTTACGAAGACGTCTCCGAACAGTGTGGGCATCTTCCTGTACAGACACGATCAACGTGCTTCAGTACTGCCGGGCACAGCAGTGTGTTGGTGTTAAGGCAGAGGAGTTCGGGCTCCTCTGCCTTCGTGAGGCCCTTACACGGCTTAGGATAAATTGCATAGCGGAATTGGTATAACTGAGTAATCCTTTGAAAAGTGAAGGCCGAATTGGGTTCTGAATTTATTTCGGAAGGGTTGAAAGACGTTGCCCGGGGAGTGAGCGCATGAGCAGACACCCATATGATCACTTAGGACGAGGGGGCCTTGACTGAATTACTATTTTGAAGAATGTGGTACGCGAGGTGAGGATTGCATCCCAGTTCAATAATTTAGGCCCCTCTCGCGTTGGTGACAATGACGCATGAGGCTAGGTCTGCGGTGGCTAGCGCAATGGCGACTTCTTCCACGTATGTGATGTTTTGAGCTCTGAATGTTTAGCCATTGACCACGATGAATTGGTGGACGACAGCGGCCGTGTACCACCGACATTTCTGATGGCTGGAGGCATCCACTTAAAAAAAATCCGTGTTTGTTCCCACAGTGGCGATCCAGTGCATCCGCCCGCACAACGCGCCAGTCACTGTAGTCGTCACGTATCATGTTGGCCAGAAAAGGGCGTACGTGTAGTGCATATCTCCCTACTTTGGGGATGCGTAAGCATTATTCCGTCAATGTTAGGTGGTGGCTGTGTAACTAAGCTAATAGGTGGCGTTCCAACGTCGTCTGTGAGTTTTGTGTATTCATTACTCAAGTGTATCTCCCGAAGATCAGCGAAAGTATTTATCATCCCCAGGCACATGAGGCGCTAGTTTGAAATGGTTATTGGGATATCGAGGGTGCGCTTATATATATTTGGGAAAATCGCCTCAAGGGCATTTTTATAAAATTTGCGCGTGTGGAGGTATGAAGCCGAGCGAAACACTCGACTGGTGGTGAACGCGTGCGCCAAGACCGTTCGTTGGAAACCCGGCGGACCATTCGGCCCACCTGGTCCCCTACCTTACGCTGTTTGGATATTGTGGTATTCACTCGTTTTTGTGCGTGTATAAAGAAAACAAGCACGCGAATTTCATCGTGTTCTGGTTTATGGCATCTAGGGAACGCTAAATATTTGTGGCACACTTGGGCGATGCACGAATGTACACAAACTCTGATTTGGACGGGGAGCATTGATGGCCTCAGCGACGGGTGTAGGCGCCCACAATTTCTGCCACTTGCTGGAAGTCGGCCTCGATGTCTCCACCCGATCCAGATTTGGCCCAGATGGTTCTGCCGTCGGTGTGCAGGGCGTACTGGGCATCTTCGGCTTTTGCCAGTTGAAAGTCGAAGGTGTCCAGCACGCGCTGATCCGAGAGTTTTATCATGAGTTTCAGTTTGAGTTTAGTTTATTTACCACGTACAGTTGTACAGTAAGTGGCTAGGACAGAGGAAAAAAGGTGTATAAAACAGCTTGACAAAGCCCCATATCCCCATGGCAACTGTGGCAACAAAAACAGCTAAATCAAATGAAACACAGGACAGTTTAAACCAACAATGCATACGCTTTGCATCAGAACAAAAAATTTAAACAAACTATACTAACCAAAAACACACATGATATACATCAAAAGAAGTAATCAAACAAAAAATACTACACACAAATTAATGAAGCATATTTAAAATAAAAATATTAGAGAGCATACGAATATTTTCATAATTAATTCCCGACTCATTTATATATTCGGCAAGCAATAACTCAATGTCTGAAAGCCATAATTTGTGCGCGGTCTCGGCACATGCAAATATTCAGAGTGTCGGTTTAGGCGCGTTGAAGGATTTAATTGCAAGTTAGCTAAACTACGTATATAGCCGCGACCTTTTATGGTATCAGATCTAAAAGAGACTGTTAAAGAATATTCGTAGAGCAGGTTTAATTTGATTATTTTGTATTTAGCAAATAATTGTGAAGTATGGGCATTAAAAGGAAGGTTAGCAACAGATCGTAGCGCCTTTTTTGTAAGGTAATAAGATTACTAATAGATTGCTTTGTTCCATTACGCCAAATTAGGTTGCAGTAACTTAGATGTGATGTAAAAAGCGCATTAAATATCAGAAGTTTTTGAGGAACTGGCAATAAACCCTGACATTTTCTCAAGACACCCAAGACTTTGCAAAGCTGATTATATAAAAATTACGAGTGATAATCCCATTTCATATGTTCAAGGAAAACAACACCCAAAGACTTTGCGGTGGAAGGAAATTCGATTATGCTTCTATTTAACATGAGATTGTAGGGTTCAGTGGTTTCATTGAGGGGAGATTTGGCACGAAAAAGAACAGCTTTTGTTTTGAGACAATTTATAAGTAAAGAATTTTCAAGGGTCCAGCTGTATATCTTTTGTAATGTTGAGTAAGCAGTATTTACTAGATGACTAACATTCGTACCTGAAAAAAATAAGCTTGTATCGTCTGCGTAAATTACGTATTGGGCTAAAGGGTCAACATGTACAATATCGTTTATAAATATAATGAAAAAAGGGGGACCCAATGTGCTGCCTTGGGGAACACCGTCTTTAACAGTTTGCACGGACGAAATTTTCCTGCTTATAGATACACACTGGTGTCTGTCTGTTAGGTAGCTTTCGATCAAATTTAGGGCTACACCACGAATTCCATAACACTGCAGTTTTCCTAATAATGTCTTGTTGTTTATTTCGTCGAATGCTTTCGACATATGAAAAAATATGCCAAGTATGAACTTTTAGGCCTCAATATTTTTGAGAATCAATTGCTTTTGAAACAATAGGGCTCTTTCGGTTGAGTAGCCTGATCTAAAACCAAATTGTGATTTAGTTATAACGGAATGTTTATCCAAAAAATTCAACAGTCTAGTATGAATAATTTTTTCAAGTCCTTTGGGAAAAGGCGGGAGAATTGAAATCGGCCTGTAATTTGTTAAAATGTTTTTGTCTCCACCTTTGCGGATCACCTTCACCTTAGCATCCTTCATATTCTGTGGGAAAATGCCGCTTTTTAAGGAAACGTTGTAAATGTGTGTCAGACATGGACTAAGTAGGTCAATAACATTTTTTATCACTTCCAATTTTAGGCCACCTAAATCCTCACTCTTAGACATCTTAAAACTTTTAAACACTCGTATTACCTCATCTTCATCTGTCGGACAAAAAAATATTGATTCCTTGAGTGGTGCTGGTAAGTACTCAAAAGCACTTGTTTGATTCGAGCGTCTAGTTATGGATCTGAAGTATTCATTAAATTTATCCGCTAACTCTTGCCTTTAATAACCTCATTGTCAATTCCAAGTTCTAAACAATTTGTAGCTCTACCTCAAGATATGATGGAGTTTAACTTGTTCCAGATTTCTTTGCTGTCAGAGACGCCTTCAAACATATAATGATAAAAATTTCGTTTTGCTTGCCAATGGAGTTTAGTAATTGAATTTCTGTATTTTTAAACGTTTTCAAATCATCTGAATTTCGGGTAACTAGAAATACGTTCAATAATTTATCTTTTCCTTCATCATTTTTAGTATCTCAGAAGTCATTCAAGGTTCGCGAGCACGCTTTGGCTTTTTCAAAGCCCTAAGAGGAAAACAGTCATTATAGAGTGAAATGAACGTTTGCATGAAATAGTCATAAGCTAAATCAGCTGTGGACAATGAAATGGCCAGATTAAAAAATTGGCAGATCCCACGCGCAGTGGGAATTGATGATACGCGAAGCACGAATAAGAAAGGTTGATATGCCACTTTTTTTCTCCAATATACTCCAATGTAGCGTTGACGAGCGCGCACGCTGGACACAGTGACGCTAGGTTAGCAAAACGCGAGCACTTTATTATCTGACGCCAGGTGCGAGCGGCACCACCAGAGTTGGTAGGCGCGGCCCGACGGCAACCGGCGCAAAATTCGTGCCGATGCGTTATCCAGACAACACTGCGTCTCCCTCTTTTCGGGACGGAGGGATGCCGGACGCGCTGAAACGCGCATGTGTCAAAGCACCGCAGCTGGCACACGCCTGCGAGTATATGGCAAAACCGGCGCATGGCATCGCAACGCCGGCGTGAAGCGACGAAATGAACGCATGCGAGCACGCGCACCGCGTCACATCGAAATGTAATTGCGCCTTGACTGTGAATTGTAGTCATGTTCTCACATGACACGCATCTCATGATTATCATGTTTGCGCCAGTTACATACCTTCGTCATCCAATGGCGTCCCGTAATAGCAAATTTGGTATAAGTGAAGCTAGCGAGATGGCCGCGAACGCATCACGATTGTGGTACGTAGTGATGTTGTTACATGATACGCATGTCGTGATTATGTTTGGATGTGTCGTTTACCTATGTCGTCTATTCGTGTCGCGTAATACCGAGATTTTACATGTGAAACTAGCGAAACGGCCGCGAGCGCATCATAAGCGTAGCATGTCGTCATGTAGTTACAGGACACGCATCTCATGTTTATCATGTTTGCACCAGTATCATATATTCGTCACCCATTCACGTCCCGTAATGCCAAATTTGGTATAAGTGAATTTAGCGAAACGGCCGTCAGGGCATCATGAGCGAGGCATGTAGTGATGTTGTTACATGAAACGCCTGTAATGTTTATCATGTTTGCACCTGTCACATACCTTCGTCATCCATTCAGGTACTGTAATACCAAATTTGGTATATGGGACGCTAGAGAAACGGCCGCGATCGTATCATGACCGTGACATGTAGTCATGTTGTTACATGACACGCATGTCGTGATTTTCATGTTAGGGTCTGTCAATTGTGTTCGCCATGCAATCATGTCATACCAGTTTTGCAACATGCCATGTGAACGAAACCATCGTGAGAGCTGCAGTACCATGAAATGTAAATCACGACATTCATGACATACATGTCATGATTTTTATGTCATGAGTAGTCAAGTATGTTCTTCATACACTCATGCTATATCATACCAAGTTTGGTATCGAAAGCACTATCGAAGTGGCCAGGAGAGCTAAAAGTCGTAGGTGGCTAGTTTAGAAAGATAGATAGATAGATAGATAGATAGATAGATAGATAGATAGATAGATAGATAGATAGATAGATAGATAGATAGATAGATAGATAGATAGATAGATAGATAGATAGATAGATAGATAGATAGATAGATAGATAGATAGATAGATGATAGATAGATACGCTCAAGGTCACCGAAGTTCACTAAGAAATGCTTCGCATTTAAAAGTTGCCGCGAAAAAGCTGCGCACTGTGGAGTGCGCCATGTTTCCAGCTGATAGCGACCATGTTCTTCATCATGTATTCGATTGAAAGATTGTCGATTGAAGAGAAATGGTTTAATATACTAAAAAGTGTAATGTCCACAGTTGGTTTGGGAGAGATATTACAGGATAATTTCATGTGTGACGTTGTCGAAAGCCAGTTTCAAGTCTAGGGTGAGTATCGCCTTACCGGTGAGGGGTATTGGACCTGATTGGGGATTTCTCGTTCGAGTTAAAGAAGAACATCATGCGCTGACCGCTTTGAGCCGAAACCAAACATGGTGTCAGCGAATGCATTTTCGTTTTTCAAACCGCAGGCAGCCTGCCCTACACCATCAACTTCATCTGTTTCTCTGCACAAGACCTGAAGAAGATGGGTGGAGGTTGTCTGCGTTTATGGTTTTGCGCCGCTGCTCGGTGCGGCGACGATTTCAGGATCACTGCTCTGAAAAGAATCGAAACGAAAATGACCCACCACGTCGCCAATCACAGCGATTCGATATCTTTCAGTGTTTTCATCGTCGCTCGTGTACGCTGATGACGGCCCCGACGATGATAGAAACGGTGGGGTGGTGAAGGCACGCCTGCACGCAAAATCCGAGCAGACGAGATCCCAGGAAACACACGCGTCACTTTTTCATGGGCAACGTGATCAGATGGGCCGTGACCGTGGGAGGTGACCAGTTGGCTGCGTGGTAGTGCTGAAAACGGACTTTACGACCATTTTGAATTGGGTCGATACTGGTCATACTACTCAATATTACCCATAATAATTTGCCTCTCTGTTGCATTATCAGATTGTTATTAGAGAATCGATAAGGACACTCTTAATCAGGTTCCACATGGCTTGCAGCTTGTAAGCGGAACATTTTTGCAAAAACTTCTACTTAGTTAAGTGGAGATGCGTCCCAGATAACGCTTTGAGAATGAGGAACAGTGTTGCACTTATTGGTCACTGGGTCGTGTACGTTTCAGCGTTCCACTTATTGGGTACCAAGGGAATTCATGCATCCTCGAGAATTTAGGCACACCATGATTAGCGTCACCCGTTCTTCTGGCATGAGTAAGCAGGTATGATACTTAAATGAGACAAGCACGCATTAAGTTTTGTCTTATATTAGCTGCATACCTGAACGAACGAATTGCGGGTAATTTCTCAGCATAATATAATAACACTGATAAAAAAAGTTTTACTAAATCGCTGCGCAGGTATGTCATCGTGCAGCACGCCGGTATTTATGCTCTATCAATACATGTCTGCCTATGCTTTTAACATACTGTACTGAATAATAACAACTCAGTTGTCAGTTCAGTTATACGACGAATCATATAAGAAATTTAATGTCAAGTTGTCCCACTCAAGTATCATATCAGCTTAGTTATGCCAGATACCGGTTACGGTAACGAAAGTAGGTATAAAAGCATGCGTCGAGATAACTGAAGAGTAAGTGATTCATGTATTCATTGAACTTTAAATGGTAATTTAGATTATTTAGGTGAATCTGGAAACAACTGTGCTGTCAAACAGGGCCAAATATTACTAAAAATAACCTGAAAATGTAAAAATGACTGTAGTAAAGCTACAGTATTTGCCTGTTCATGCTTATAATTTGGTTTAGATGCATACCCACATTATCCTGCATCATACAAAACCTCAACACTACAATGCAAGTGTGAAGATACAACAGCTACAAATTTTGCTATTGCTTTGTCTGTGCATGATCTGAAGGCAAAATGCTACTCTCAGAAAAACTACAATGCTCAGAAAGCCACCTGTCATTTCGACTGGCAGTAAGACAAAGAAAAGTATTTTCAACAATTTATTTCACAGAACATTTTCTCGAACTTGGTTACGTGAAAAAAAGTACATTGTATATAGATAATGCAAGGCCATCTCAAAGAACGCACAAAGAATAAACTATAGTGCATAGCAATAAGAAATGAAATTCATGTACCAACAACATCAATATATTAGGAGTAAACTGAAGATTCTCAATAAGTAACAAGTAGTACAGGTATTCACACCTAGTATTAGGTTTGATCAGTCATTAATCTCGCACATGTGCAAAGTTTCCATTGTTAACTCAGAAATACATGTGCAAGAAATAGAAATTGTCGCTTGACTTTAGCTGGTTGTCAAGATAATACTAATGGTATAGTTGTACTATTAGTGATGCCACCTTAATGCTGTCCTTTGACATACTTGGCAAAACACGGAATTAGTATCGCAAAACGTCAGTGCTTACTTAGCCACCTGACCTGAGGAGCTCTTGGTAGTAGTAGTTGGTTCTGCGTGCCGGAGCTGAGGACGAGAACTGTGTTCCCATGGGGTTCACTTGGCCATTTAAAGAGCCTTCGCCACAGTCTTTTGACACCGGAAGCCTTGTTTACATTGCTAACATCAAGACCTGCCAACACTGAACCACATTTTATATCTTCTAAAAATGAAAAAAAACGTTTCAACAGTTAGATGTGAAAATAGCAAAACGAAAATGACCCTAACTTTATTTCATGTAATTTTATTCTAAAATACGCTTACTCATGCAAGATTGTAAGAGAGTGTTTAAAACATTTGAATTACCTTTGTGGATGTTTTGGTGTCTTTGCAGTTCCAATTAGCTATAACGTAATAGAACTAATGAAGTACGTCTATTTCGTTCTTATTTTCGCCATTAGGGCTCTCCTCCATGTCCACTTGCGGTTTCCTCGTTTTCGGGAAAAGTTATTCAAAATCCGTAAATTATTGCATTCTGCAAATTTTACTAGCAGTTCTTCTCTGGCGTTTCTAGTACCGATGCCATAATCTCTTACCGCCCGGTATCCAGCCTGCTTCTTCCCTACCTTTGCATTAAAGTAGCCCATCACTATAGTATACTGTGTTTTTACCTTACTCATTGCCAATTCCACGTCTTCACAGAAGTTTTCAACTGAAGCGTCATCGTAGCTGGATGTAGGCGGATAAGCCTGTACTACCTTCATCTTGTATCTTTTATTCAGTTTAGTTACGATACCTACCACCCTTTCATTATGGCTATTGTATTCCTCTATGTTGCCAGCTATGCTTCTGTGAATTAGGAACCCCACTCCCAGTTCTCTTCTGTCTGCCAAGCCCCGATAGCAAAGGACGTGCCCATTCTGTAGCACCGTATAGGCCTCATCGATCCTCCTAACGTCACTGAGCCCTATTATATCCCATTTAACACCCTCTATCCCCTCGAACAGTACAGCTCGACTTCCCCCACTAGATAAGGTTCTACCGTTAAACGTTGAAGTTCAGGTTTCAATGGCGGCCTGTCGGGATCTAGAGATTCTTAGCACCCTCTGCTGCGTTGCAGATTTGACCGCCGCCGTGGTCAGTTGCTTCGCAGCTGCTTGGGACTGAGGGCCGTGAGTTATTTGACGTATGCATGTGGGAGGTAGTGGCCAGATACTGCACCCGGGTGGCCAATCCTTCTCTGGTGAGGGAGTGTGTTCCCGGCGGTGGTTACCGTTGAGGCCACACCCCAGGCCACTTAATGCAGTTCCACCACGCGGTTTTTTTTATCCGGTTGGGAGCTGCGCAGCACCGGGATTTGAACCACGGACTTTTCGAATGGAAGGCGGATGCTCTAACCACTACGCCATCGCCGCACTATGGAATGGAAGTGGTTGGCAAGGTGCGATGCAGTGACCATAGAATAGTACGGTCTCGAATTCACCTAGACTTGAAGAAGGAACGACAGAAACTGATACGCAAGAAGGCAATCAATGAACTAGCAGTGAGAGGAAAAATACAGGAATTCAGAGTGTCGCTTTAGAACAGGTACTCGGCTCTTAGTGAGGAAACCAACCTTAGCGTAGATACAATGAATTATAATCTGACGAGTATCATTACGGAGTGTGCAGTGGAAGTTTGAGGCAGGGTAGTTAGACAGGACACTGGCAAGCTTTCCCAGGAAACGAAGAATCTAATTAAGAAGCGTCAAATCATGAAAGTCTCAAGTACAACAGACAAAATAGAACTGGCAGAGCTTTTGAAGTTGATTAATAGGCGTAAGGTATGCGATGTTAGAAGGTATAACGTGGAGAGAATTAAACACGCTCTGAAAAACGGAGCAAGCGTCAAAGCAGTCAAGAGAAAATTTGGGATAGGCAAAAATCAGATGTATGCACTAAGGGACAAGCAAGGCAAAATAACTACCAATATAGATAGGATAGTTAAAATAGCGGAGGAGTTTTACAGCGATCTGTACAGTAGCCGAAACAACCACGACCCTAATGCTATAAGAGCTAGCAGTAACCCAGTTGACGCCCCACTAGTAATCATAGAAGTAGTCAGAAAAGCTTTGGAGGGCATGCAAAAAGGGAAAGCTGCTGGTGAGCATCAGGTACCGTCAGATCTGCTGAAAGATGGAGGATAGATTGTGTTAGAGAAACTAGCCACCCTGTTTTCGAGGTGTCTCCTGACGGGAAGAGTACCAGAGTCTTGGAAGAACGCTAACATCATCTTAATACATAGGAAAGGAGATGACAAGAACTTGAAGAATTACAGGCCGATCAAGTTGCTCTCTGTAATATACAAGCTATTTACAAAGGTAACTGCTAACAGAGTAAAGAAAACATTAGAATTCAATCAACCAAAGAAACAAACAGGACTTCGAGCAGGCTACTCAAGAATTGACCACATTCATACTATCAATCAGGTAATAGAGAAACGCTCAGAATATAACCAACCACTGTACATAGCCTTCATAGATTACGAGAAGGAATTTGATTCAGTAGAAATATCAGCCGTCATGCAGACACTGCAGAATCAGGGCGTCGATGAAGTATATATAAACATTCTTGAAGAAATCTACAGGGGATCAACTGCTACCATAGTGCTTCATAATAAAAGCAACAGAATACCAACCAAGAAGTGTGTAAGGCAGGGGGACACGATCTCCCCAATGCTATTTACCACTTGCTTACAGGAGGTTTTGAGAACCCTAGAATGGGAACAGTTAGGGATAAGAGGTAAAGGAGAGTACCTTAGTAACCTGCGCTTCGGCGATGACATCGCATTGCTGAGTAACTCAGGAGACGAATTGCAACTCCTGATTACGGAGTTAGACAAGGAGAGCAGAAAGGTGGGTCCTTAAATTAATCTGCAGAAAACGAAAGTAATGTGCTACAACCTCGGAAAAGAGCAGCACATCGAGATAGGTAATAGTGCACTTCAAGTTGTAAAAGACTATGTCTACTTAGGGCAGATAATAACCGCAGAGCCTAACCACGAGATTGAAGTAACTAGAAGAATAAGAATGGAGTGGACCATATTCGGCAAGCACTCTCAAATTATGACAGGTAGATTGCCACTATCTCTCAAGAGGAAGGTATATAACAGCTGTATCTTGCCGGTACTTAGTTACGGAGCAAAAACCTCGAGACTCACAAAGAGTGTTCAGCTTAAATTGAGGACCACGCAGCGAGCAATGGAAAGAAAAATAGTAGGTGTAACCTTAAGAGACAAGAAGAGAGCAGAGTGGATTAGGGGACAAACGGGTGTTAGGGATATCATAGCTGAAATCAAGAAGAAGAAATGGACATGGGCCGGTCACGTAGCGCGTAGACAGGATGACCGCTGGTCATTAAGGGTAAGAAACTGGATTCCCAGAGAAGGAAAGCGGGTTAGGGGGAGACGGAAGGTTAGGTGGGCAGATGAGATTAAGAAGTTTGCGGGTATAATTTGGCAGTAGCAAGCACAGGGCCGGGTTAACTGGCGGAACATGGGAGAGGCCTTTGTCCTGCAGTGGACGTAGTCTGCCTGATGATGATGATGATGAATAGAACTAATATTATATGTTTAAATACACATGCAGATTAAAAAATTTCGTACCCCTACCTACATGCACGTGCACACACACACACCACACACGAGCGCCTTACCCCCACCCACACACACACACACACGAGCGCGCGCACACACGCAGACATACGCACTCAAATTGATGTAAATCTATATAATATTTTCGAAGTAGAAAATAGATGAGAACCATGCCTTTCCCCTTACCTTAGAAAAGTCAATGTGGGACTTTTTCGACGTGCGTAGAGAAAAGTATGGTAAATAGCCTTTTTTAATGGTAAGATCACGCTGCGGGTAGTTATCGAGGTGTTCAATAACAAGCAGGTCGTCAGTCTCGAAGGCAGTCACTGGAAAAAAATTGAAAACTCTAGTCGGTACCATCACTGCTTGTTCATTATTACGGTAACAGAACAGAACCAGCACATATTCGCACAAGAATGCTCAGTACTTGACATATAAATTCTAATGCTGTCGAAAGCAGCACGATGAAAAAAATCGCCCGCAGCTTCCCTCGGGGGAACACTGAGGAGGATGCGGAGCATATAATTGGTTAACGGGGTGTTAAAGTGCGACTTACTTGGGTCGATGGCTAAATTGGTTAACGTGGTTGTGAAATGGGGTGTTAAATTGCGACTTACTTGAGTCGATGGCTAAATTGGTTAACGTGGTTGTAGGAGGGGGTGTTAAATGAGTGAACACGTACACACGTATGCGAAATGGCGGCGCTGGTCGAAGGGACGTCGATCATTGTGTTTGTGGATTCGTTGGAATTCATTTCACCGCGACCTTGGACGTCGACGCGCCGTACAAACCAACCGACGAGCGGCAACTGAGCGAGCGAGCGCCGACCTTGAGTATATATACAGCGCGACGGCGCATGCACTGTCAGCTGTCGAATGTTCGAGAAGGGGGAGTAGCGCAACGGCGCATGCGCGCGCGTCAGCTGCCGATGTTCTCGAAGCGCGACGGTGCATGCGCGCGCGTCAGCTGCCGATGTTCTCGAAGCGTGACGGCGCATGCGCGCTACATTATACAGCTAGCGAATGTTCGTGAAGAGGAGAAGCGCACGCGGTGTGTAGAGGAGGAAGGGTGCACTGATGGTGGAGGAGTGAAGCGCGCGCGGTGTGTAGAGGAGGAAGGGATGCACAGATGGTGGAAGAAGGAGGAGGAAGCTTGCGGACGGCGCCGCACTACAAGCCTCGAGTATTAGATGCTCCGCATCTAAAAGTGATTTATAAGATAAGTTAGTGCAAATGTTTTTTGAAAAATTTACATTACACGACACGGCCCTGCGCTCAACAAAGATACCCCACAACGCACCAAACACCACTTTGATTGCCGCCCTGTTGTCATAGACGTCAAAATACAAAAGCATCAGGGGACTTCGTATGGTGCAAACTGCAAACTAGTTCGTCGTAAACTGGAAAGGCTGTCGAAGCGAGCCAGTCATGCAAACAACGCTCCTGAAAGGTCATCGTGAATTGTCCTAACAAACTCACGCGGGCCATGCGAGCTAGTGAGCATGAATATTCCCATAAAAGTCAGTGTTGTACTCAACAAACCTCGGTGAATCAAGCTTGTGTATACACACCATACTAGTACAGTGCCATTTTCATTGCGAGCATTTGACCACGTCTATGATTTCTTGCCAGAATTTACATAACAGCTCTACCAGGTACACTAACTATGCTGCTGACAGACGCTTACGTATTCATCTTGCTAGTTCATGCACTTCTAAACTCTCTTCGTTTGGTTGCGGGCTCATAAACATTCATGCTACACAACAAAGACAGAACTCAAAGCAAGTGATAAAATATGGCACAAGGACTGCCTCCGCCGTACTGATAATGCATAAGCAGTATAAATTCTCGTCACTAACCTCTGGGAATCGACCGCAGAATCAATCCAAAGCGTCAAAAGTAAACTTGTTGACGATGGTCCCAGAGCCTCAAAAACGCTTACGTATTCATCTTGCTAGTTCATGCACTTCTAAACTCTCTTCGTTTGGTTGCGGGCACATAAACATTCATGCTACACAACAAAGACAGAACTCAAAGCAAGTGATAAAATATGGCACAAGGACTGCCTCCGCCGTACTGATAATGCATAAGCAGTATAAATTCTCGTCACTCACCTCTGGGAAGCGACCGCAGAATCAATCCAAAGCGTCAAAAGCAAACTTGTTGACGATGGTCCCAGAGCCTCAAAAACCGTCTAGTAACAGAAACTAAGCTTCGGAAAAGCACGTACGTTCACGAGCGAAGAAAATGGCGCTCGCCGCCTGTAAGCCTATGCAGCACTTGCCAACTCCGTAACCACCGCAACGATCGCCTCTGAAGAGAGCGTTGGTGCGAGTGCACGGAAGTGCTTTCTCCTGCTTGCAGGAACATCCACTGCTAAGAGACGTGGAGGTTCTGCAGTCGTTATTTTGCGAACGCTAGCCCTGCGTTAGGTGTGTTTTATTCTGTTGTACATTTCAAAATCAAAAAAGATATTCATGGGAAGGACCTCCTCCCCGACGCACCTAAGATGCATAAACTGGTTGTTTATGCTATCTGGAACATGCGATGCAGATACGGCATCGCTTTAACGCCGTAAGTGGAACAACCATGAAAGCACGCCAATTGATAACTAGAACAAATCGCTGGGCTCGATGGTATATATCGGGTTCCGCCTAAATAAACAAAAACTAAAGAAAACAACAGCTGCTGTTCCAGATAACCCTCGCCGAACCACTCTGATCCACATAACAGCTCCGTCTGTTCCGGTTAACGACTGCTTTATAAGGAACATATGTGGAACAAGATTAAGAATGCACACGCTGACGTAAAAACAAAACGCGACATGCGTAAAGCTGATGTCACTTCTCCTTTAACGTATCGGGTTTAAGGTGTCGAGCCGTCCAGCCTGGATGTAATAATCGAGCCCCGCCGTAGTAGTCTAGAGGCTAAGGTATTCGGCTGCTGATCTGCAGGACACGGTATCAAAACCCGGCAGCGGTGGCTACATTTTAGATGGAGGATAAAATGCTGTCAGCCCGTGTGCTCAGATTTGGGTGCAAGTCAAAGAACACCAGGTAGCCGAAATATCCGTAGCCCTCCACTACAGCGTCTCTCATAACTAATATGTGGTTTTGGGACGTTAAACCCCACATATCAATCACCAAATCGAATCAGCGGGAGGGTAGAGTACTCATGCAATCATAACCACAGATGGCCTCTTACAGAACGCAATTTTACGTACGTAGGTGTTGAACGAACAAGACTTTTCAAACAACATTATTAGCTCCTGCAGCTAGGGCGAACATAGCTCGAAAAGAAGAGTTAAAAACACGTCACTGCATAACTTATTACGTGCCACTTATGGGCGTTTATTTTGAATACCGTCGTGCATCTCTGTCAATTAAGAAAAACGCGTAGTGCGAAAGATCCTGAAGCCACCAAGCATAATTGAAACACTGTTTTGCATGAAAAGAATCGCATAGTATGACTTCTCTAACTCAAATGCACTTGTGAAATACTATAAACAGGGAGAAGCATATTACCCAATGACCTCGTTCAATATTTATCATTTTCTTCCTTTTTTCAGAATTCCGGTGATACAGCGAAAACTTCAGATTCGCTCAACAGGCGTTTTGAAAATAAACAAGATACGCGCTTAAAAATAACAGATATAAAAGATACCAACATGTCGTCTTTCATGACGCGCCACTTCAAGTGGTATGGAATGGTCTGCAAATCTTTTGGTCTTATAATTGTACACAGTCGTCCGACTTCAGATTATGACGAAGACGCCGACAGCTTCTCATGGAATAAGCTGTATTTCATGTATTCTCTCACTTGCGTCTTGGTGTGTGCCTTCGTTGACGTGTTCTTCATTTACCAGCTTTTGCTCACCATACCAGCGTTCAATTTCATTTTCACCAGCACCGTCAGTGCACTCCTCCACGTCACCAGTGCTGTTAAGGTGGCGCTGAACGCGTCTATCCCATTCATGAAATCGAGAAGCCTGCAGCGCTTCTTCAACGAATCGTCCGAGTACGAGCAGAGGGTTCATTTTGTTGGGCCGCCCAATCATCGCAAGCCAACGCTTACCTCCTACTTGATTAGGCCTCTGTTATTGGTGGTATTGGCCGTGAACGTGTGCATCTGCAGCTACCTATCCATCACACAGATAGATCACTTCGGCTTCAGCCCAGCCCTGAGCGTAACCCTGAAGATAACCGTCGTCACGGGTCACGTCCTGTTTTACGTCTACGACGCCACATGCTTCCTGGTCCTCAGGCCTTGCTGCGAAGTGATCCGGTCATACATCGAGCACCAGCACATGGCTCTACAATCCATCATTCGAAGAGGTGGCACTCACGATGTTGGCGCAGACAAGCGAGCACGATTGGTCGAGATGGTGCGGTTGAACCTCTGTGCCATATTCTACCTCAAGCGAAGTCTTAACAACATCTGGGGGCAAGCTGTAGCAGTGTCTGGTGGCATAGTTCTCAGTACCTCTTGCATCAGCTTCTACCTGAGTTACGTCGAAGGGTTCCAGACCCTCGAAAACCTGATGACTGTTTTATACGCGGTCTTGACGAGCCTTGACTTTTTGGATATCACGATCCTCAGTGGCTCGATGGTCAGTGAGGTGAGTAATGAACTTTATTCCGAACACATACAAAGTTGTGAGAGCCTTCAAGTACATTCAGGCTGCATCCCTAATTAAAAGATCCGTAAGCGATTGCACTAGTTCCACAAGTTTTCGTAAAGTGCGAGGAGAAGTACGTGGTAACTATACGCCAGATAACATGAAGTTTATATTAGTTTTATAAGAAAAGATATGGAATTCTCCTAATGATATACTGAACGTTTCGGCAGTGATGAATATCGCAGCTTTTCACCTGAAGTGTGAATGTTAGCTAGTCGCAAAGATTCACACTGTTGTGAATCTCTCATCACTTAACGTTCTGAGTGCGCCACTAGATCTTAAATGAGCTCACTTATTCCATATTGGTAAAAGTGAGAACACTTAACGTGCTAGTTACGCCGATAGTAGTCTAAAGACCCCGACCAATATTATATGTTTTCACAATTTACCTATGCAGTTTCCTATATTGCGAATTATGTTTGTACGTCAGCTTTGTAGTAATTGATTATCTGGCTCATTTTAACCAGCAGTACAATATTTCTACATGTGTAATTTGATTTCAGTGCGGTTGGCCTCTTGTACAGTCATCTATGTTTTCTCAGTTAATCTTTTGCGCTATGGCAGGATTTAGTTACTTCTTTTCTTGGTGGAACCTTCCACTAGCGTTTTGCGTAAGTTTCCACAAGTGTCCTCCATATTTGTTTGTTCATGTTAAGTCGTTCATCATTCAATTTTTTGATCATATAACTGAAGAACACTAACTCCGACACCATGCTTATGCGGTTTGCAAGGAACGTTTGGTTTGAACAGAAAGTGTGCAAGTAAAATTATGCTTCAATTATGCACACTGCCGATGAAAAGCAGGAAAGGTTCAAAAGTACTGAGTGGTTAGTGAGCGTTGTTGGCATTTCAGCTGCACACGACTGTATGTTCCCGCAGAGCGTCTTTCAATGACCTTCCGTTTCTCTTTAAAGGTGCGAAAAGTGAGGCACACCTTGGAAAATGTCGTAACTTATTCAGAAACATCGGACTACGTAAACCAGGTAAGCGATCAGCTCAGCTTGCTGATCAGCTTGCTTGCTCAATCAGCTTGCTTCAACCAGCTTGCTTTCGATTGACGCTCACCTCGGGGCCGAAATCCGTGCCTTACACACATACACGCGCGCACACACACACACACAATCACACACATAATCTGATTATATATATATATATATATATATACATCCGTTCCTTACGCACATACACGCGCGCACATGCACACACACACACTCACACACATAATCTTATATATATATATATATATATATATATATATATATGACGGTTCACAGGTGAATGGGGAAAGGAAGATGAAGAGTTAGAATAAACTGGTGTTCTGACTGACGCCATGTTTCATCCCCAACATTAAGTCGACATGATCAACCACAACAATATCATGAGCTCACCAAAGTAAATGACCAGCCTGCCGTATTACACCGGATTTAAGACGACGTCCCTGTGGACAAGTGATTCCATCTCTTCGAAACGAAGACGTGCAACGGTAGCTGGTTCGAACGAGATTGCATCGACTACATCAGCGAGTACCTGGAAGGTGACGCGTTTCCCTGATACCTCGGCGAGTTTTTAGACTGAGAAAATACGTAGGAAGGTATCAAAACAAGCATGATCGCACAATTTTCTGAACCTGTCAGCGAGCGTTTCAACCAATTCATTTACTGCAAGCTCAGAAGACAACAAAGCATCGGGCCCTACTGCGAAGAGAGAACGCGCCTTGGTTGTCTCGCAGACTTGAAGGACGTTTACCTAAGATCAGGATTGAATGAAGGTGTACCTGAGGAGATCAAAAGACGCCTCGCTGAACTGACGCTCGCCACCGCGGCCAAGTGGCTTGCCGCTGAGCTTTAAGCGGAAGACTCTGTCCACAGAGATGCTTCCCAACACTCGTCGAAACGGCAGCTCATGAATCGAGAGCCACACCCTACGTGATGATGGCTCCCTGAAGGATCGATGCGCACCCTCACAGTCAGTGCCGACATTGTGCATGTGCTGGTTTGCCAAATCAGTTTCACTGGCACAGTGAGTGCTCTCGTCAAGAAATGATTTCTGCTCTAACTGATTACCAGGTAAATAAAGAGGGTGGTCCAAGCTGCATTAATACGGTTCGGTGTGCTTGTGAATGGACACTTGGTGCATGCAACTCTGGATACATGAGTAACTATTACCTGTATCAGTGACGTTGTGTTCAGAAACCTCAAGCTGCAGTTGCTCAAGAATTCATGCATTAGCGTCCGACAAGTCACCTCAACCACAAAAACTTTGTATACTGTATACGCATACAGTTGGAAACAGGGAAGATAAATCGGGCAAACCAAGTACACGTTTTGTCAGGCGTAAGGACTGAATTCTTGGTAGGCCTGGAAAACGCCACCTTTTTCAATTTTTCATTGGACTTCGACACGATGACTTTGCTTCAAGGCAACAAAGCTCTGCAGAATTTTTTTCGAACTCAAAAGTGGGTCTTCAACGCCGATACAACCCCTCTACAAGCCGTTTATGTCACACACCTTCTACCATCGCAACAAGCTGCTTTGAGAGAAGAGCTTCACAGTTACGAAGACATCTTCTCAGTCTCAGATGTACTTCGAATGCATTGCGGATAAACGACATTGCATTGCCCTAAGCAACAACGTCCTTATCTACAAACCGTCGTATGAACGCTCCCCGCAGACAAAGAGAAAATTGTCATGCAAGTGGAACTACTTCTCAGGCAAGGTGTAGTGCGTCCATCTTATTTCACCATTCGCTGCTCCTGCCATTCTCGCTGAGAAAAAAGGCGAAGGACTTACCTGTTTATGCATTGATTATCGAAAGCTTAACTCTGTCCCTGTGCCTGACAACCAACATATTCCGCTTATAGACGATGTTCTAGACTACCTTGAAAAATCTAAATATTTTTTGACGTTAGATATCACCTCAGGCTATTGGCATGTCAAAATGAACACAGAGGACATCACAAAAACAGCTGTCGTCACGCCGAGTGGCCATTATGGGTGGCTTGTGATACCTTTCGGTTAGAGAAATGCTTCTGCTACGTTTGAAAAAGCTATGAAATCAGTTAATAGGAAACATAACTTGAAGAATGTCGTTATTTATGTTGATGATATCGTAGTTGTTTATTGAAATAGAAAATAAACAGAGTTTTTGTTCCCGTGATTAGCGACGGCTACTCCTTTCCAGATGATATCATAGTCTTCTCCGACACATTTGCTGAGCACCTACGGTACCTCCAAGCTCTATTACATGCCCTAAAAACGAAGAATGTAAAACCTAAACTAAAAACGTGCAATTTTGCTCAAGATTCTATCAAATATATGAGTCACAGAGTGTTGCACGGTACTGTATCGCGTATACGAAGCAGTATAGATACTCTATTGCTATTCCCAAGACCGAAATTGCAGAAAGAGCTTCAGCGTGTTTTCGCCACCACCAACGTTTACCGCGACTTTATACCGCATTTCAGTGACATAGTTTTCCCACTTACAAAACTGTCAAAGGACACACCATGGGAATGGAATTCCTCACCTGAACAAGGTTTTAGGAAGATGAAATGCTGTCTGACCAAAGGGGCAATTTGCGAATATTTTCTTACGAGAAACCATGCATTCTTTATTGCGACGCATCTAACGTTGGCATGGGTGCAGTTCTGAAGCAATGAGACCATGGTGGTAAATAACACTCTGTTGCTTATCCCTCGTGCAACCTACTCACACACAAATTAAGTTATGCCATTATAGAGCTCGAATGCCTCGCTATAATTGACGCTGTTGACAAGTGGCACTGCTATCTCCATGAAAGACTATGGCTCAAAAACATCGAAAATCCCCACGGCTGGCTCTTTCGCGATCTCTGAAGCTGTCGGTGTATGACGACAACATTCGACATCGAAAAGGCAGGGAAATCATCGAGGCGGAGGTATTTTCACGCAGCCCTGTTGTTAAACTTTTTTGGCTACCAAAACTTCAAACTTACCAGGATGACCACCCTCCCTGCAAGTACACAACAGAAAACGGGGTCACTTTCGTGACACGTAAAAGAATTCACAAAGTGTACGTTCCTCTCAAGCTTCGACTGAGCCTTCTGCAGAAAGCACACTGTCAGTTCGGTCCGACACGTCAGCGTAAAAAAAATCTGGGCTTGTTGCCACCATCTTACTATCGGCCGGAAATCATCGCAGACGTTTCATCCTACGTCCGGCACTGTGACATAGATCAGTGTTGCAAGAAGCTGAAAAGCAAGAGATTCGGATCACCACCTGCAGAACAACTCTTTGATCTTTTCTGGATACGGCTCTATGAAGAAGTTTATTCACTTGGCGATCGACCACGCTACACGATATGGCTGAGCATTTCCCCACAAAAATAGAATGAAACCTTTGACGCATGCATTCGTGCATCCCCGCCATCTTCGCTTCAGGGAAGCCCAAGAAGTTGCTATCTGATAATGGGCCAGCTTTCACTGCTGGAAAATTCAAGCAGTTCCTAAAACGCAACGGTGTTCACCAGTTCACGTCCTCCCAACATCATCAATATAAATGCATGAACGAACGTACGAATCAGACTGTTGTAATGGGGCTAAAGTGCAGAATGAAAGAGGAGACGCATAAGTATTGGGTCAAAGATTTTTTGTATGCCCTCGAAGAATACAAGAGAACCCCACATGAAGTAACACGCCATTCACCACTATGCCTCATGTATAGAATCCCTTCATACGACACTATTTTAGACGCATCAATGTAGTGTGTCCAAGAAGCAAGAAAAAGCGCAGTCAAGAACACGCTTGCCTACCATGAGAAAAACAAGATCATCTACGACAAAAATTCCTACCACAAGATCTTCAAGCTAGCGAATTGATGCTATACGAAACACCAGGGCACCCGAACAAAAAAAAAGCTCAGTTCAGTCTTAGAAGGACCTTACACAATCCTTCGTGGAGTGTCTCCTCTTAACTATGAGATCGACCGATGCGTGGCACCATTAAGCAGAACTACTGACATGGTTCACGTCAGAAAACTCCGCTAATACACTTGTCCCAATAAGTTGGCGCTCTCTCGTGGGGAGGGGGCAACGTTTGACGGTTCACGGGTGAAAGGTGGAAATGAAGATGAGTAAGATTAAGAGTTAGAATTATAGAAAATCCAGGCTCCTACTTTTTCTATAATTATTTAACATTTCTCCCCCTGTTTCGCTGTTTTTTTATTTTCCTTTTGACCCTTTTGAAACCCCTTTGACCCCTTTTTTTCACCCCTTTTTGAAACGTGGATGAAAAATAACCAGCCGTGAGCATCTCACGGCTGGTTATTTTTTCATCCACTTTTCTTTCTTCTTATTTACATTCCATTGGTTCTAATAACTTCCCCTGTACATTATTTGGCATTACTGTCTGTTAGATCTCATATATATATATATATATATATATATATATATATATATATATATATATATATATATATATATATATATATATATATATATATATATATATATATATATATACGAAGTCGTTTTTTTGCGTTCAATGAAGAAATAGAGAAAAGGTAAAAAAACTGTTGTTGTTAACGTTTCCATTAAAGATAAAACTTCATCACGATTGTACGTATGAGGCATCGATGCGTTTTTATACAATTATACCATCGTCCTCCGAGCACACAGAGAAAGTGAAAAGTATAACAAAGTACAGAAAAAAGTCAAAACAAATCTAGAATATTGTTCGCAAGAAGACTGCATCCACATATTTGGACATACCAGAAACCCCTGTTTTATTCAAGGAACATAAAGAAAGAAAGAAAACATAAAAAGGTTTATGTATGTATAAAATATTATGTAGAAAAAATGTAGGTGGACACAATATGTAAGGATATTGCTTTCCTTTATTGTGAAGCCCCACTAGAGGCATCTATGTTACACTTTTTTTTCTCTCGTTTTATTCTCACTGCCACGTCCTTGGCATGACCGTGGAAACACGGTCCTGATTATGACAGCAGCAAGAGGCAACAAAACACCGCTGCAATTTCTGCATTTATGTCACCAACAGAGCATGAAAAGGCGTACCGTAGGCAAGTTTCTCCGCAGGCATATACTGTAGTTCCAATTACGGCCGTTCTACAAATTTTAGCAGACAGTCTTGAGGGCACTAAATGTAATGGATACTTTACCGCTAGCCAGAGTCTCCTCATAGTATAGCCATATCATATAGGCGTGAATCATGATGAACTGTTTTTTAAATCTGTTGAACTCGAACAATATCATTTGAAACCACCACTTATTGCCCTAAAGAACAAAAGAAAAATCAGTGTGCTGGAAATATGCATGTACAAGGAAATATTTGCAAATAGCGTTAATTACCTAAATAATATAGACACTGCATCCAGATTGCAGTCAGTCATATTTCATTTTTACATGAAACGAACCAAAATATACCCTCAAATACATGAGGCGTTCTGTTTTACTAAAAGAGCCAAATGCCCTTTATGGGAAACTGAGAACAACGCACATTTTTATACTGATAACATGGCTGCGCGCGCTCAAACACCTTTTGTCAATATGTTCCCCTCTCTTAAGTACCAGAAGTATATATAGTGGATAAAATCTACGTAGCCAAATGTCGTCAAAAATGTTGAATAAGGTTTTATTTGGCCCTTATAGACTGAAACATTTCGTTTGGACACGAATTATCAATTGAAATAAGTGTAAAACGGTTCGAATGTACGCTATAACAATATTTTGTGATATACTTGACATCATACTCTGCTCCGTCGGTTCCGTGCTTCTACGCATGGACGTAGAGGCGATTACTACATTTAAAGAGCGAGTGGTTCTTCCTGGCAAAATGCGCACAATTCTGGCCTGTCATCAGTGTGTTCTTGTTCCTGGCATCTATTGAAGAACTTAAAAAGTGTTCCAATTAGTTTTATGCTATGCCACTTCTGACCACTTATTCTTCTTTAGTGAACATATTGACGCACAACATACTTATTTTATGCCTAGTTTGTTTGAAATATACCGCGTTAGAGTGAACGGAGAAGATATTGTTGTACTAGAATAGAACAAAAATCACTAAGTTTTTAATCAAGTAGGCAAGTCAGCCTCTAACTCTTTACAATCGAGTTTTGTCACTGAACATCATGCCCGTCAGTTAGGGCCAACTCGGGCTAGAAAGTACTCGGCTGCTGACCCGCACGTCGTGGGATCGATTCCCGGCTGCGGCGGCTGCATTTCCGATGGAGGCGGAAATGTTCAAGGCCCGTGTACTCAGATTTGGGTACACGTTAAAGAACACCAGGTGGTCTAAATTTCCGGAACCCTCCACTGCGGCATTTCTCATAATCATATAATGGTTTTGGGGCGTTAAACCGCACATATCGACTCGAGCTAGGAAACATAATTGTGGAACGTAAACACTATAACAACTCAATAAAAACACAAATAAAACATTTTGGTTGGGACCATGTTGGTTGTTTTGATTAATTTTGTTAGCGCAGTGCTGTTTTAAGGAATGTGGCTCACTTCGATTGAAACATTTGGTGTCCTTGGCTCATTCCTGATTAGAAACGACCTTTTTGAGACCATGTTACAATGAGATATTAACCCATTTTGATAAGTGTTCTGTAAGTTGAAGATATTTAGGCATGCTTTACGTTCCAGTAAAGATTACCCTAGTTTCGGTTTCTGCATTTGTCTTTTTTAGAAAAAAAACGCCTCACGTACGCCATCTTTTTCTTTTCATTCAGAGCAAAGAAAAATAATACTTTACACGTTGGTCTAGGAACGCGGCGTAGTGTATTCGCCAATGATATTGGCTACAGTCATGCAAAGACACTGTAAAAATGTTTAATTTGTCCTCCGCTGACTGCATTTTGCACTCTCTCGGTGGCAAAGGGTCTAAAGAATAGGAAAACGCAAGTTGCATCCGCACTTATGCAAGTTGCGCCTCATTGGGAGGGAGGAGGAAGGAATGAAGGAAGGAGGAACGACAGGGACGTTAGCCAGCCTGAGAAGGAAACACTAGAAGTACTTTTTTGCAGACGCACCTGCGCTGTGTGACACTTCCCGTCTCCAGTAGGTGGTGCTCTTTGATTTCGAAAGTGCAGGATTTCTACGATGTCACACTTTCTTTTCTTGCTCGATCATCTCTGTACATCTTTTTTACAGGTGTTATATTTAAGGGATGCCTTGAAACCCGGAGAGATGGCATTATCCGCAGCTGATTTCTTCAAGCTCAAATTACCGATGCTTGTATCGGTGAGAACTTTTTGGTCACTTTTGTGAAGTTTGGCAAACGTTATTGTATGTATAGCGTTTGAAATTCACGCATATGACATAAACATTTTCAAAGATAATATATATGAAATAAATGGATCATTGAGTGCTCTCATCTATGAGGCCGCGAACAGTTTCTCTCTTAGCCTTTATGCGCCCTCCTCGTCGCATATCGATTTGAAGGCACACGATCACTACTCCTGCATCAAAACTCATTTTCGCAACACCATCAACTGCCACTTGCCTGGCGAGATAAGCAAGTTTAACGAGATATACATATACGTTCCAGCATGTCATGCACAAACGAAATTGCGGCTGAAGACGCCCAAAGAACGTCTGAGTTTTTGATAATAACGAATGTGGACAAGCGGTTTTAATAGTGATGTGACGTTTCCACGCCAGATTAATAGGCTCTTACTGACTAGGTGCTTGTGCACGTTGCTGTGTGATGTGATATCTTTCTTCCTCCCTCCTCTTTTTCCCTCCTTCTGTATATTTCCCCCATCCTCTTCTCTCATATAGGGTAGCAAGCCAGTTATGCTGGACTAGCTGACCTCCCTACCTTTCCTTCTCTACCAATCCTTCCTTTCTAGTTAGGCAATATCTTCTGGAAATATCGCGAACACTTTACCCGAGAAAATTCCAGATGTGCAAAACTTATACCTCTCAAATAACTATGATGATAATATCTGCTTTTTAGATATCAAAACCACGGTATGATTATCAGGCACGCTGCAGGAGAGGGGCCCGAAAATTTCGGCCATCAGGTGTTCTTCATGTTCACTCACATCTCAGAGCACACGGACCTCTATCTAAATGTGACCTCCGTGGCCGCGATTGACTTTTGGGTCCCACTTATGCTGTCATGGCTTGCACATTACTGTTGATTAATTAAGAGATTAGTGGCTGTAAAATACCATCGCTTGGCGTAACATCTTCTTCTGACGGCTTCTTTTCATCCGGTGTCGATATCGCCAAGACGTTGTATAAGCACACGGCGTTGTGAAGCTTTTTACCGTAGGCTTGTCGCTATAGGTTTTGCTTTGATGCCAAAACGGAATTGAACTGAATGGAGGCAAAGCCACATGTAGCATTAGCAGGGGACCTATGAATGATAGTCCTAGTTTGCTGAAACTCGGGATCTTTCCCAGCTATGGTGACACGCCTTTGTAAACAACCTAAAAACACGAAAAGGTCAGATATATTCCTCAACGCGCGGCGCTGCGTTGCTTTTCGTTTTGTTACGACAGCACCTATATTGACAGTCTCGGCTGGTTTTGCCGTCGCCGCCACCGCGCCGTCATTATATATATATATATATATATATATATATATATATATATATATATATATATATATATGTATATATATATATATATATATATATATATTGTGTTGTAACGGTGAAGGCAACCTTTATTAGTATTAGGCCCAGAAGACACGATGAAGCGACCACGCCCAAGGCACAGAACTCAGACAAACCAAGTCCCCACAGCAGATCAAGATGACGGCCACTCATGATGATGAATATGTGTAAAGTTAGTAGATGTGCTTAATGAATACCTACACAAACTCCCCCCCCCCCCACGTGAAAGCGGTCATCCTGACCACAGTTCTTGGCCGCAGTTTGAAGCGAAGATGAACGCCGTATGAAAGGCTTCATGCGGGATACGTGGACTATTTCTGCTACCCTGTAGCGGCGGTCCGTCGGAAGAAGAACAGGTGCCACGCGATAATTCACTGGAGACGTTTGCTCCAAGACAGTGTAGGGGCCAATAAAACGTAATTGAAACTTCTCGCACAGTCCGAGAATGCGAATGGGTGTAAGAAGGAGGACTTCGTCGCCAGGGCTGAAAGACACGGCACGATGAGAGGCATCATATTCAAGCTTGCGATCCTGTTGCTTGGCTTCAGTGTTGACGCGAGCCAGCTGGCGGCAATGAAGTATACGAGACACGTATTCTTCACTTGAAGATGAACATGGTTTGACAGGCGCAGAGAAGAACGAAACATCGAGGAAAGAAGAAGGGAAGCGACCGTGGACGAGGTAGAACCGCGAGTAACCGGTTGTGCGCTGTACAGAGGTATTATACGCAAAAGTGACAAATGGCAAAACGGTGTCCCAGTTTCTGTGGTCGGGTTCGATATACATCGCTATCATATCTGACAGTGTACGATGAAAGCGCTCAGTCAGGCCGTTCGTCTGAGGATGGTAACTGGAGCTTGTTTTGTGTGTAGTGCCGGATGCCTTGAGCAGTTCTTCGACGAGTTCTGAAAGAAATACTCTTCCACGGTCGCTCAGGACAACACGAGGAGCTCCGTGTCAAAGGATTATTGCTCGAAGGATGAAGTCGGCCACTTCCGAAGCTGATGCAGAAGGCACGGGAGCTGTTTCGGCGTAGTGGGTCAGGTGGTCGACAGCTGTAACTATCCATCGATTGCCCATGACAGTCATAGGAAGTGGACCATACAGGTCAATGCCAACTACCTCGAATGGTTGCAGGGGACACGGGAGCGGTTGTATTTGTCCACTTCGAGTTGATGTAGGTAGCTTGCGACGCTGACAAAGGGCGCATGAGGCAACGTACTTCGCGACACAGGTGGACAAGCCCGGCCAGTAGTAGTGACATATTATGTGATCATACGTTTTCTGGAAGCCCATGTGTCCAGCAGAGACGTCGTCGTGATATGTCTTGAGGACGTGAGCCCGAAGAGAGCGAGGTAGAACGGGCACCCAGCGTTGACCATCAGGGTGGTAGATATGACGGTACGGGACGTGGTTGTTGAGCTTGAATTGCGTCAGCTGTCAGCGAAGACGGGCGTTAGGGGGCCGGCAAGTACCATCAAGACGGTCCCTGATGCGGCGACAGTAAGGGTCAGCACGTTGGTGAGATAAGAACAAACCACACTCGCTTGGAGAAGTTGGGTGCACAGTAGCTAATGACGAAACATGTAGGGAAGAGACAGCCGAAAGCTTCTCGAGTGCGGGAGTGGCGGGTTTGTAAAGTGGCTCTGAAGAGAGCGGGCAACGCGTAAGTGCGTCGGCGTCTTGATGCTTGTTTCCGAACTTGTATGTGATCGTGAAGTCGTATTCTTGTAAGCGAAGAATTCAGTGACCAAGGCGGCCGGACAAGTTCTTGATTGTCGAGAGCCAGCACAAGGCGTGATGGTCCGTAACCACAGTAAAGTGATGGCCGTGGAGATAAGGTCGAAACTTTTGTATCAACAATGCGACCGCTAGGCACTCCTGTTCGGTGATGGTATGATTCTTTTCGGCAGGGGTCAATGCACGGCTCGCGTATGCGACGACTTTCTCACGTGAAGATTTGTCTCGCTGTAGAATTCC
Source organism: Rhipicephalus microplus (assembly GCF_043290135.1). NCBI lineage: Eukaryota > Metazoa > Arthropoda > Arachnida > Ixodida > Ixodidae > Rhipicephalus > Rhipicephalus microplus. Next base: position 208,994,885 of record NC_134702.1, read on the forward strand.
ACCAATGCATCGACCGCTAGAGTCTGTATGCAGGAGCGTAGGCGCGGTTTCGTCGAAATGACAGATGACTGGTTCGGATGTGAGTGCACACTTCAGTTGGGCAAACGCCGCTTCACATTCAGGAGACCACACAAAAATGACGCCTGATCCGAGCAACTTGTGCAATGGTGAAGCTATTGAGGCGAAAACTCGAATGAATCGGTGAAAATAAGAAGCAAGGCTGATAAAACTGCACAAACCTTTGGCTTTTTCAGGAAGCGTGAAGTGTTGGACAGCGGAAATCTTGTCAGGATCTGGACGAATACTGCCCTTGCTTACGATGTGGCCTAACACTTTATTCGTCTTGCTCGCAAAACGGCACTTCTTGGTGTTCAGCTGAAGGCCTGCGCTTGCAAGGCACGTAAGAACTTCGTTCAGTCGTTGCAAGTGCTGAGGGAAGGTTGACGAAAAATAACGATATCGTCTAAACAGCACAAGCTTTTAGCCTCGTAAACACTGTCAATCATCTGCTCGAATGTTGCTGGAGCATTGCGAAGGCCGAATGGCATGACGTTGAATTCGTACAGCCCATCTGGTGTTGAAAACACTCTCTTTTCTTTGTCATCCTTGTGCATGGGTATTTGCCAGTAACCTGAACGCAGGTCCAGGCTTGAGAAGTACTCAGCACCTTGCAGTGAATCCAAAGCATCGTCTATGCGCGGCATGGGGTAAACATCCTTGTGGGTAATTTTAATAAGTGCTCTGTAGTCCATGCAAAATCGCACCGAGCCATCTTTTTTTCCTTACTAGAACAACAGGGGATGACCAAGGACTCGCAGAGGGACGTATAATGATCCGTTGCAGCATATCGGCTACATTTTGTTCAATGATCTCACGCTCGGACGAAGAGACGCGATATGGTCGACGGCGTACGATGGAAGTGCCATCGGTCTGGATACGATGCCTAATAATGGACGTCTGTCCCAGAGATGAGGAATGGACAACAAACAATCTCCTATGCTTTTGTAGCAAGGCAAGCAACTCATCTGTCTGTGAAGAGGTCAGTTCTGGACTAATAGTCGCAGCAAGAATAGAAACGCTTGATGAACGTGCAATAGAAGGAAGGTCAGAACACCCTGGCATAAGCGGGACAATAGAGACAGGTTGAGATTCAGAAACGCAAGCCATTGTGGTGCCTTTAGGAATGAGAATTTTCTCAGAAGTCTGGGCCCGAATTCACAAAGCTTTCTCTTTGGTTACGCATTTTCTTAGCCAAAAATTCTCTTATCTGGAGGGATTACTATAGCGCGGGTATGAATTTAACTTATTCGGCACTCAAGAGGGCAAGGAGGACCGACGATAGCCGATGAAACGACAAGGAAAGAAAGAAGTGTGTGCCGATAATATCAAGGTAGCACGCAAAGCGTCTAGCATCGAGAGTATACGATGATAGCCAATAATTTGCTGCATCTAAGTTTCAGTTCCGCCAGCGTCTGCTACAGCGCCTACGGGATGCCGCGTACGTTGTAATAGACGTTTTGGTGGGCGGTGCAAAGCCAAGCACTCGCCTTTAATCAATGACTGTAGCTAAAAAAATAATTGCTTGATGGCCTTAAGCCACCGAGCAATCCATGCACTTTCTCGCTAAGTACAAGTAAACAACACTCCAGGTGCACCACATAAATGAAACCACACATAAATCGATGCATGCAATGTTTGAAAATGTGCCTTGAATGTCTTCCCTTATTTAAAGCGACCACTTACCTTAGATTTCATTGAAGCTGCGCTGCTACTTAACTAATTCCGTGCAATCTAGCACGGTATAGTGGTGAACGTAAGGGTGTTTTGTACCTATAGTCAAAGGTAGCCTTTGTTACAATATTCTTATTACAAGACACATGAGCGACTTTGGGGCCTGCAGACGAATTGTGCTAAAATAGATAACAGCAGTAATCAAATGAAATTGTGAGCGCAATTTCGCTGGTTCCATGCACCGCGGCATTTTTATAAAGCCGGAATGCGAGAACGTGCATACGCTTACGCTTAGGTATATGTCTACGTAAAATGAAGGAGACTCGTCGGGAGGTGTCTCAGTGCTAATGCTTTTCACAAAACACGGTGCAAATATTTCCTCCAGCGTTGTTTGAGTGCGCAAACAAAGCAAGGGACGTGTATACGAGTCTTGAGGTCGAGAGACGTTATCACACGTGCGAAAAGGATGAAGAGAGAGAGAGAGAGAGACTCTCGTTTCGGCTTCGCGAAAGCTTGAAATTGATAAATAATAAAGACAATTTTCTGGCCCATCAGACGTCAGGGAACGTCTCCGCAAAGCAGCGTCAGATGCTCGGAGAGCATAAAAAAGAGGAGTACGCGTTATATGGGAGTGACAGCCACTCAGAAAGCGAGATGAAGTGTGACTGTCCTTGGATGTGAGAATCATTGCTAATTAGGAAAGTTGAGTTAATGAGCCAAAACTTTCCTAAATAACGATACTGGAAGCAAACTGAGCATTCATCTAGTGATAGTGACACTAGTGACCGTGAACTCATAATAGTTGATTAGCGTTGTCACAGGCTGTTATATATTTTTATTTTCTTATTTATATTTGGCAAACTATGAGAAGGTAGCCTACGTTAGAGCCGGCTATCCTAACGTCATGACAGTAATGTGCAAAAATAAATAGCGCACGGTTATACAGTCACACGTGGTGGTTTCTATCTTCTAGTAACCTTGGGCAAACGCATTCTATTTTTTTCTATTTTTGACAAAGTTTCACCGGACGTTTTTGCATTTGGCTTCATTCGAAGGAATGACAATATATCAGCAATAAAGCGAATGCAAGCACTGCTGCAGTGGACGAGCGGTTACAGCGCTCAACTACAATCTACGAGGTACTTGGTTCGATTCGCAGAATCACTGAGAACGTTTTTTTTTTTCAAGAGGTTGCCCGGCCTGACATTATGCGTGGTGGCGGGTACTAATTTTTTGAGAAGTAGGCTCTCGCACTTGCTTCTTTCACTCCCCTTTTGACCCAAAAGCGCTGTATTGTGCTCCTTCAAAAATTAAACAATTCAGGGTTCATAATTTTTTCCTCCATTCTCTCTTATCGCAAAAGTGTCCAGTGCTGAAATACCGAATTATACCTGGTGTATTACTTTTCACGTGTTTGGATATTCGAAAATTAAACAATTCAGGGTTCATAATTTTTTCCTCCATTCTCTCTTATCGCAAAAGTGTCCAGTGCTGAAATACCGAGTTATACCTGGTATATTACTTTTCACGTGTTTGGATATTCGACCAGCAATCAGTCTTCACGGTGTTTTGAAGAAAATGTACACATGCAGTGAGCTAACTGCTTGCAGCCAAGTTGACTGCCTTTGTAGGGACACGCTTGCGTGCTAATTTGGTGGGCATCATCACATGCAGCAAGACCAAAGAGCACGGACAGTTAGCGCTGACGCGAACAGAGTGATTAGTTTGTGTCTTCTCTCCCGCTATTTGTCATGCTGCACGCTTCAGTGTAATGTCGCTGTCAATGGTTAAAATGAACTATAGCAGTTAATCGAGTTCTGCTGAGAGGGTCCCCTATTGTCTAGAATGGAACAGAACAATGGCAATTTGATTTATGTTATAAAGAGATACCCTGCTTTTGGTTACTAGAATAAATTTCTAAACTGAAGTTTATTTTTATTAACAACAGTTCCAGTGCAGATGAAAGGTGCATGGACAAAATTCGTGTATTCAGCTTGACTAGGTTTGTGACCTTAATTGTAATTGCGAACCGGTATCACAGTATGCATAAATATCACACACATATACAACCACGGGTGATAGCTTGCTTATTCTGATTAAAATTGAAAGGTTGAAATCGACTTATTCAACCAACGCAATGTGTACGAGATATGCCATGTAGAGTAGCTATGCTGTAAACTAATCTTCGCAGGTCCGTTCTATTTTACCCAATTTCTTGCCCTTGACTGTAGGTTGGTAAATAAAACAACTTCTTCGAACACACATATTCTGTGTAAGGTTACATTTATTTTTATGCAGTACAAAATAAATTGAAATATGTAATGGCTCAAAAGAGAAATAACTAGAAACAAATTCAGCCATATCATTACCAAACTTACTCACCAATGGTAAACGGATTCTCATTTAAAAGATACATACATACATACATACATACATACATACATACATACATACATACATACATACATACATACATACATACATACATACATACATACATACATACATACATACATACATACATATACGCACACACACATATGCATATGTACACCCATACATACATACATACACACACTCAGGTGTAAATATTAAAATGAATGGCTATAAAACAACAATTCTAATAAACTCATTTTGAATATACTACAGAAAGTAACTTACGAGAGAAATCCACCGGCACTGTTATGTCTGAACACGGTGTTTCTCGAACCATCTCGCAAAAGCTTGATGCATAGTTTTCCGCTGATGCCCAGTGACAAGCACTCTTTACAAAAAACACAAGAATAAAGCCCTTGACAATGTCATGCTAAAGAAAAGGGCTGTGCATCAATATTTTGTACATGTCTGCAATATCACTCTATTTACATAGCTTGGCTCATTCACAAGCCACTAACAAAGCATGTTAGGACACTTGGGCTGAAAGTTGGCACAGCGCGAGTAAATTCTAGACAATACATGAATAATACCAATATAAGCTACTAAGCTCCTTGGTGCAAACAGTGTTTATATTGACAGCTATAGGTGCCATTTCGTTTCCCCAAAACACTTCTCCAAAGTAGAATCAACTTTATTTAGCTAAAAGTTTCTATTCTGGCGCGTCGTGGTGGCACAACGGTGGAAGTGACTCTTTCGGCCAAGAAAACAAAGACCAATTATTTTTCCAGTTTGTGAATTCACCCGATGCTAACATTGAGGCAGCTGGTAGGAGTGCTTTTGGAGAGAGGAAACCACCACATTCCCACCAGTTGGTGCCTTGGGTAGCTACTTCACTTGGACAAAAATGATGAAAAATCGCTCCTCAATAAGACTTCAAAGTTTGCACACCAACACAGTTCTCATACAGCTGTCTATTAGTCTGCTTGGAAAATATTCAGTTTACTGGTGGGCAAAGACTGTACACTATGTGAGGTGATGCTCCAGTGCACTGCATGTATGTCTTGCTGCTGGCCTCAACTGCGATGTTGCTCAGTACATATGTGTAAAATAACAACTAATACTGTGCCACTGCCAAGTAATTATGGGTCATTTGCATGAAACAGGGACCACAATAAAAGAACATAACATTTGCCTTCACAACGCTCAAACACTGTAAATAAATTTCCACAGAGTTTTCACAGTTCATCTGAGAATAGTAATATTGGTTGTAAACACATTCTTACTTCCACTAACAAACTATTTTAAGATGCCAAATTCAATATTAGAGTATACCAGCACTTTTGTAGGGCTAAACAACTGTACAGGCACCTAGAAAAACACAAGTGAATGCATGCTATAGCTACATATAAAAATAAATACTTTTATTTCTAGTCTGAGTAGAGCTGCATAGATGATAAGTCACTTGCATTACATTTTGAACAAACCTATCCGAGCAAAGTATACATTTAAAAAGTTACACTTACACAGTAGATAAGTAGACTGTTGAAGAATGGACAGGCAGTGGGATAATACCCAAGCACTAAAATCTACTGTTAAGATATACTAGGAGTAGTGATGATCCTCTTCCTTCCAAATAAAATAATCCACATAGATTCACTTCCCAGAGCTTATACACTCATGGCATCATTGATGCTATACAAATGAGTGTACACTGAAGGATTACATCGACTAAGTACATAATTACTGCATCCATGGCTTTACTTCTTGTACTACAAAGAATGCAAACACAGTTACCATTGGCGACCATGGATGCTGTGATTTCTGGCATGCAAATGTAGAGGCACGCAGGCACTTAACACACATGTTAAAACTTCAGCTCAAAAATATTTGCCCACTAACACTACAGCAGCCTTTAAATTAGGGTCATAGTTTGGTATCTTCCATGCAAAATTTAAATAATTTCGAATGCAAGCAAAGGAACTGCTGAATAATGCACTGCTAAGAAGTTAAGCAGCAGCTGCTCCTGACATCACAATGTGCTCTTTCTGCTGTTGTAAACTTTGAGCAGGAGAACAGTCACTGGCAGTCCCTTTATACTTGTTGGTCTTCGGTGCTCTGTTCTTGATACACTGTACATGACCGTGGAGCACCGAACCCCTTGTTACTGCTGGAACTTAGAAAAATACAGATCATTGTTACAACCATGCTACATGCAAGAGTGTATAGTTGTCAATTATGTGCTCATATTTACAGATATTGTATTTTCAGAAGCCAATGACAAGTCCAACACACACACACACACAAACAGTGAAGGCTGAAAATATATTTAATATGATACAAGAGCAAAACCACAATGTTATAGATGAAGGCATGAAACTTCTGACAGGCATAAAAAGCCAATAGAGTTTCTTTTATTTCGACTTTACACTAGGTGCGAGAAGTAGACCACAAATAAGTTCACTAAAAACACAAGTTAGACTGCATTACAACACAAGGGCCAATGTTGATAACTTTAAGGCTATCTAACATAGCCAGCTCACCATACCGCATATAGGAGCAAATGGGCAGTCTAGAAGACACAAAGAACTTGTGGATTATGAGTGTGCTTGTTTCTGACATCTATTGATCTAAATGAAGAAAACCTTTCAAAAATGCACTTCATCAGGGGAAATAATCATACACAACAAACACAACGGGCTCCTACAGGTGCCACCAACACTCACCATTATTGTTGATACCAGTGTTTTGCCGGATGGATATGCTGTGTCCTGCACAGAACACCAAAGGAGCGCCCCATGACTTCGATTGCATGTGTGCTAGCTGCATCGCTCTGCTGTTGAAATAGGCTAGCCACAGTCAGAGAAATGAGAAGCCATGGCTTTGAAACACACTGAACGTCACCTTTAGAGATCAACAATGCATACTTAGGTCAGGTACAATTTGTAGAAAAATATATATCACTATGCAATCGTGGTGAACATGTTCGGCTGAAACACAAGCAACAGCACTGAGAGAGAAAAAGCTACATTAGGTAAAAGATGCAGTTACTGGCCTTATGTCATCTGAGGCTTCTTCAATAGGTCTTTCTCCTTGCAAGTTGTGAACAGCCAGGCAATTTTCACCCACTTGCTATTTCCTTCCAGAGCACTTGATCCACAGAGGGAGTCACAAGCTGGAGAGCTCAATAAGGAATCAAAGTGTGCTCGTTTCAAAGCACAAGCTTTTGAGTCTCAGATAATTGGATATTCATTCATAAGCTGCAGGCTTTCAGCTTTCAACATTCTCAATTATCTTGCAATTTAGTTCTATAAATGTTGAATAAGAATTATGTGTAAGAATATTACAGGTATCCACTGAAAGCAACCATGCTTGGGTTTTCAATTTGTGCACAGTAAGTGGTGTTCACGTAATCGTTTGTAATAAAGAAAAACTATCCTTGCAGCCAGCCGTTAGGCAGTTTTGTGCCCTCGAAGCTCCCAAGCAGATTGCAGTCCTTCCAGATGAGGCTGCCATGCATGCTTCCACGCCACATCCGCTGAATGATAACAGTCCGAGCAGTGACATAGGCTTGCACAGTTAGGGAGAACGTGTCATTCCTATTTTTGTACAGGTGCTCCAAGTAATGATGAGGATTGATGTGCCAGAATGTGCAACCGATGCATCACAGGACCTTAACAAACCAATCTCTGCGATCTGTGAAGAGCCAAAAACGAGATATTTAAAAACAATCATTAAAAGCACTCACTTCTAATACTTATTTGAGGAAGCTATCACTTCGTTAAAGTGACCAAAGTCTGCTATAATCACTTTGAAATAAACTGAAGCCTCATGTAAAATTTACGTACCGCAATATATATGTCCTACTGAAGTATAGTACTACCACAGTGGTAATCGTCTATAGAACTAATTTTCCAAATTAACATAAATTTTTAAGTGCAACCTGGCTCCTGAAAAATAAAATCACATTAACTTTCAACTATCAAACGTGGTCAATCGACAGGCCCAACCTCATAATCAAACAAGAGCTCACTTGTATCAAATCACAAAAAACTTTTATGTATTTGCTCCATAATATATGTATGTATATAACAGTAGTAGTAAATTTTTCATGCTTCAACTTACCATAGAGAAACATTACATCTGATGGGCTTAAAAACTTGCACACGTTATAGAACTGCGTGAATTATAGTACCGGTGAAATTTAGTTCTGCAAGGTGAACTCACCGATGGCAGCATTTAGTGGCCGTCGGTGTCATAAGGAACCAAGTACGGTGAACAGGCAAAGGGCATCTGCAGACTGGAAGCTGCCAATGACAGCAATGAAGGGCTGGCCAGGCGTGCACGTCCATTGATAAAGTGTAAGAACTGGCCATGACCGGCTGTTGTCAAGGCTCTAGTGCCGTGCAAAACGATGGCCAGACGAACTCGGAAACCTGTAGTTAGGCGATATTGGCCTACAACTTCATCCAAAGCAAGGCACCGGTGAAATCTTTGCTTTTTTGGGGGGCTGGAAGGAAGCTTGACGTTCACGGGCTCTCGCTGCCAAATAGAAATCTGAATTTGTTACCGAAGAACAGTCTAGGCGCGCTTCCAAAGTAACACGATCCACAACAGAATGTAGCATCTCGCAGTTTTGGTTGATCACATCACAGCGCTAGGACTATGGTTATCACAAAAAGGAGAAGTGACGACTTAACAAACAAAAGCGCCAAGCTGCCCCACCACGACTTCGCAGGGCAAAACAGTTATCAACGCTGTCTTTCAAGTTTCCGTCACACGAGCACAGCTTGTTCACAATCTTGGAACGTCAACACAGCACCACTGTTCACAACGAACATCATTTCATTCCCGAACAGTACATTGCTCTCAAGTAAATAGAAGCGTGCGGGCTAACTAGTGGCGAAGCAAGAACCGAGCGCGTTGTTCATACGTTTCCGTACGTACTTGGGGTCACTCAAGTAACGTGTCAAAACGCTGTCAATCCGAAATGTCGCACAGCACCAAACTGAGAGACTGGAAAGTCAAGCGAACGAACTGTTACCGGCACACAAACACACATTGCAGGCTTCTCGAGTGCCAGTTGTCGTCGATACATCGACGCCGATCCCCGCTTGATAACCACACCGACGCACAGGCTTCGCTGCGCTTCACCGTACACCATTGCACTGCCTCAGCTTTCCGCACTGCTTACACGCACCGAAAGAGCTGCTGTAATCACAACACATTCGGTCAAACGCTGAAGTAACTCGTGCGAGAAGCGTTTGATGAAAGTCGCACCGACCGATATGCTGTTTACGACGCCATGTTGTTTTCGACAACTGCGCAGCACATAAGATGATAAGAGAGCTCTTAGAAAGTACTTGCACTATTTTCACGGCGTGAAAAAAATTTCTCTTATGTGCGAGGGGGGTGATATGACGAACAGGACAGGCGTGCCAGATGAAAGAAGTGTTTTGGAAACGTCACGGAGTGAGCTGATGTAGAGGGTATTGTTTCACAACCAATCACAAGCTGTGCCTGTCGGCCAAGCCGTCGTCTGCTCGCGTTTGTCGTCTGCTTCGATCAGAGCATGCGACAGGGGATTCGCCTTCGCAACGCTATTATTCTCCGGTCAAGTGGTCGCTACGTCGCACAAAATACATGTCAGTGGCTCGCTCTACCTTTGAATGATGTTCGTGCGCCAAGTTAAATAGCTGGTAATTGACGCAGGGATGAATTCAGCCAAGGTTTGCTCTAGAATCGTGAGGGTTTGCATATTTTTGGTGTCATACAAAGTTACTAGGGTCATTTCATTCCGATTGCTTGCCATAGTATCACGGTCGATATCGGTGTCTGAACAGTGAAGGTGAAGATGCATGATTTGTTTGTAGTTCCTTGCGTAATCATGCACACCCCTAGTACGCTTTGGTTTACAAAGTACGCTTTGTTCCAGATCGTCCCAAAGTGTATCGACAGCTGTATTTCAGAGATCGCAACCATTGGACAGTTAGAGCCAATGAAAGTACACTAGAGCACAAACTTTAGGAACCAGTCACTGAAAACTTCCTTTTATTTTTATTTCCAATAGCGTGCAAAGAATGTGCTCCCATTAACCTCTTTGGTGGTAATTTCCACCAATGAGGCAAGGATCTCGAGTCGCACTTTTAATTGGATGAGATGGGGCGCAACACAACAACATAACAAATAAGGTTGATCCTATGCCATGTCGCGTTCGAATGCACCGACCATTCACGTATCACATTGGTTTTCATCCAACCACAAATCTTTACATGCGTAGTTTTATGCCATTGACGCCCAATAAAATTCTTCAATTACTGCGACTTCGAACTTATTGGACGTTGGTGGTTGTCAACACCATCCACTGCGTACAAGGGAAACAACACGCGAAGCACAAAGCGCCGAAAGAAATAAAAACGCACCAGCAGTCATCAGGCAGCCCTTGATGGGCGTGAATTAACTCAAAACCAGCCAGGGCACCAAAGTATACCGCTGCGGCAGCAGGTTCTAAGTAGCCACATTGTTCGTAAGAGTGGTCCGGACCACTCTTGGGATTTTCTCTCAGCCATGCTGTTTTTAGGCACAATTTCGCTTCGTGAATCCACTTACGAGCACTTTTCGGTGACGTAAGCAAATATAGCAACTGCATCACCATCGCTGACATATTCCCGGGCAGTCACAGCGCGCTTTATTTGCAGCGGCCGATGTGACAACTATGGCCTCTTACGACGTTTTTTTCGTTTCGTGAATCGACTTACGCAAGAAAATTTCTCTTGCGCAAAAATGTTTTCGTAAGTGAGTTTTGTGAAGCCGGGCCCTGGTTTGTAGCGTAGAGAAGTCCGGAGCCATTGTGTAACCGCGCTAGACCTGAAGCAAGGGCTATACCTCTTGCCAGACAGCGTGCAGATGGTTGCACAAACACGTCACCAGAGTCGATCACATTAGAAGTGATGGCAACTATCCGCTGATGACCAGGTGGTAGCTCGGTATCTTCAGCAGTGAGCAAGCGAACGGGCTTGTCATCCGCATACAGGGCATAGTCAGTTTCCATCATATAAACAACATTTTCTCGACAGCAGATGGAAGCGTTCGCCGTAGACAGAAAATCCCAGCCTAATATAATCTGGTGGGCACACGAACTCAGCACAGCAAATTGCACAAAATGAAGAAGACCAGCTATGAAAACACGAGCGGTGCACATAGCGACAGGTCTAATGGCGTCCCCTTGAGCAGCGTGCAGTGTAGGTCCATCATAAGGGGTGGTGACTTTTCGCAGACGTGAGCACAAAGAACGATCAATCACAAACAAACAAGCACCAGTGTCTATTAAAGCGTCCACGTACACGCCTTTTATTTAAACAGATATAGTATTATATGGACGTTTTGGAGGAATTTCTGTCTTTTCGTTCGATGCAGCTTTTCCTCCAAAAGCTACAGAGGTTAGTTTTCCGGGCGTTGGTTGGTGAATTGCGAGACAGGTCGCAATGGAGACGTGGAGCGGCAGAGGGGTGAGGGTGAGCGGTGTCTAGTAGAGCGGTAAGAACTGGTTGGCTCAGATGTCGCAGTTGGAGACGGTGAGCGACGTAGCGGCGGATCATAAGGACGACGTTGGAAAGCGTACCAGTTTGTCCCCCCGTCCGTAGGTGTCGAATCCACGACGTTCGTCCTGCTGACAATTCCGACAGACGCGTGCAATGTGGCCCCGATAGCCACAGTAATAACAGATTGGACGAGGCGGCCGCCACGGTGGGTGAAAGGGTTGGCTAGGCCCACTCGGAGTCAACGAAGCCAGCGGGATAGGCGTCGAGTGTGCGGGCATCGGTTGTACGACGGGTGGTGATCCAGCCAGGACTTGTGCGTACGTCGACTGGAGTAGAGGTACTGGAGAGTCTACATACGCTGGCCCAGTCATGGACGCCAACTCCTCTTTGATAACGTCGCGTAAAACAGTGTTGGAGGGCGGAGGTGGACTCGGTGTCATTTAGACGCCGAAAGATTGCAGCTCTACCCGTATAATCGCCCGGATGATGGCACGCGATGAGGCATCAGTCGTGGTGGTGTTTTCAGCGCTGTCTGGCGGTAACCGTTGGGACTCAAGTTCCTCTAGGCGTTGGCACGTGGCAACAACGTCAGCGACTGTAGTCGGGTTTTGAATGACCAAGGCATTGAACGCGACCGTGCCGATTCCTTTCAATAGATGACGAACTCTCTCTGATTCAGACATGGACGTGTTGAAACGGCGACAGAGAGCAAGCACATCGCACATCCTCTATGTAGGATGTGTAAGACTCACCGCATTGTTGCTTGCGAGCATCCAGTGTCTTCTTCGCGAGAGCTAAACGAACCCCCAGGGTGCCGAAAATTTGGCGAAGCTGTTGCTTGAAACGTGTCCAGTCCGTAATGTCCGTTTCATCATTGAAAAACCATGTTTTCGCTACGCCTGTCACATAGAAAGAAACACGGCGAAGCTTGGTAGGATCATCCCAGTTGTTAGTGGAACTCGTTCGATTCAACTGGTCCAACCAATCCTCCACATCTTCACCTCGAAGTCCGGCGAACGTGGGCGGCTCACGCTGGTGCGCGGTGATAATCCACGATGGATAGGCCGTGGTAGCCGGGGCCGTGGAGGTAGACGCAGAAGCGCCGGTTGGTTCGTCCTGAGGCATGTTACCAGACTTCTGGCACAAACGACGACCTGAGCGGAGCTCCAGGAGGCAGATCGGGCTGGGAGAGGACGGAAGATCGTAGAGCACACTCCACCATTTGTGATGTAACGGTGAAGGCAACCTTTATTAGGCCCAGAAGACACGATGAAGCGACCACGTCCAAGGCACAGAACTCAGACAAACCAAGCCCCACAGCAGATGAAGATGACGACCACTCATGATGATGAATATGTGTAAAGATAATAGATGTGCTTAATGAATGCCTACAATATATATATATATATATATATATATATATATATATATATATATATATATATATATATATATATATATATATATATATATATATATATATATATATATATATATATATATATATATATATATATATATATATATATATATATATATATTGTAATGATGACAAAAGCAGTGCCCAGGCACGGAAGGCACGGGCGCATACTCGGCTAGAGGAGAAAGAGAACGAACTCAGATAAAGATAAGCGCTGCGTATGTCGCCGATGACGACAGGGCTGCTCTCAGTCTCCCTGCCGAAGAGAAGCAGCTTCTCGGTTGTTCAGACGCTTGGCGTTTGCCTGCTCTGAGAGCTTGGCCAAGGATATAGTAGTTGTGACTGTTTTTTTTCATATGCGTTTCTATAGTGCCCTATTTGATTAGCGAGTGTTTTTTCGGATAGTAAGACTAGACGGATGCCGTTTTCCTCACCTGGACCAGGGGCTTTCCTCTGGTCTGCTTCTCTTCCTCCACAGAAATTACAAGTCGACTTGTTTCAATGCAATGGCATTTCATCCGTGCCTGTGGCATTAGTCTCAAGCAACGACGATATCATACGGATGAAGAATCCAAAAATTATTCAGACGGAGCTGAGAGCCACTTCTACCAACTACCAAAGCATTACAGAGGTCAGACAGTTCGGCAAGGGTGGCATTCTCTGCTTCTCGTCTTACCAGCTCTGTGTTCGAGATCTACTAAAACACTTGGTGTTCACTACCAACCCACTGAGCGCATTCATTCCACTTCACCTAGCTTGTGTCAAAGGCCTCGTTTGGGGTTTCGATGTCAACTTGACTTCAACTGAAATATTAGGTATATATTCAGAAGCAGGTGTGATAGTCGTTTATAGATGTAGTCGAGTTGTGGACAAGAACAAGGTTCCTACTGAGTCCGTGATTGCTACATTTGCCGGGTCGAATCGCCCAACCGAAATCAAAGCGTGGCCTTTAATATACAAAGTTGAGCCGCTATCACCTTGTCTCCTACAGTGTATTAGGTGTTGGCATTATGGGCACATAGTGAAAGGATGCAGGTCAGTACCCAGATGCAGAATTTGTGGTGAGACGCGCAACTTAAATGGCTGTAAAAGTAATGAAGAAAAGTGCTGCTTTGCCATGAAGCACACTGTGCTGATAACCTAAATTGCTCAGCCAAGGCAAGCGAAACCCAAATTCTCGAAATTGTATGCAGAAGACGATGCTCCCGAAAGAATGACATTGCTGAAATTCAGGCCAGAACTCAAGGGTACGCAGCAGCAGCAGCCTGCCATAACATAGCAATGGAAACATCACTTTCCCAATCAGTAGCGGACATGATTGAAAAGGCTGGGCATAAGGCTATGCAACGCCTTGCTACCACCCTGTGTGAGTCACTGTCGCATGTTATAATTAAGAAAATCGCACAAGTCTATGGAGCGCAGATAGATATAAGTACGGCTTCAGAAAATGTTTAGTCTGCACACCCGACAAGTGAGGCAGAATCTGAGATAACTCCGTCCGATGCACACTATGCAGAACCGTCTGGAGAAGGCATTCAGAGGCAAAGCAAGGGCACATAGGAAGTTTCTCAGGATTCTCAAGTTATCGACATGGATCTCAAATGCCTAAAGCGTTCTAGATGCCCTCTATCGAAGAAACCGGGATCGCCGAACCATGTAAAGTTAAAAAAATATTAGAAGAACAACCTTTCAAAAACCTATCTTCTAAAAGAAAGTATTTTAGAGAAGGTAGTTGCTGAATTTATTCTCACGAAATAGCAGGGTCTATTAAATTGTACATTGGAATCGCCGATCTCTTCACTCAGCCATAACAGAACTGTTATACCTGTCTTCCAAATTCGATCCGGCTATTATTGCGTTACAAGAAACTTGGCTTTCCACACATCACTTGTTATACCTACCCAACTTCCCATCTTTTCGACTAGACCGTCCATCCAAAGGTGGAGGTTTAGCGTTCTTTATAAACAATGAAATAAGTTTTAAAGGTAAAATCTCATACAAATGTACGTCTTCTGAATGGGAAACTTTCGTGTTATATATTACATAGCCAGGATACTTGCCTTTCTCGCTAATAAACGTCTACTTTCCTGTAGACGAGATTCAAGAACACGAGATTGTTAGATATGGCTCCTAATTTAGGCTGTAAAAAAGAAATTCTTGTTGGAGACTTCAATTCTCAACATACATGCTGAGGTTTTAGAACTGATCCATGTGGCCAATGGTTGTGGGACTCGTCGGTAGACACCAATTTAATGTGCTTTAACGCTAGAACTCCCGCATTTATTTGAGATCGTTCACGCTCCGCTTTAGATTTAAGCTTTGTAAGCCCGGCTATTGCTAGTACATCATGAATAGCCCTTGATTGCGCCTCGAACAGTGATCCCTTTCCTATAATGTTCGAGATCGCTTGCCCCGTTAAACCATCATATTTACATGCCCGGATCTATATAAATTATCCAAAATTTCAACACGACCTAAAAGCTGCTTTAAACTTTCCCTTTCATATTGTTATAACACTAAAGCTATGAAATCGAGCGCAGTAATTAAAACGGCATACAAAAACGCTGAATTTGCTGTTCAATCGGCGAAGAGAGTACCCTATAGCCCCTGGTGGAATTCCGACTGTTCACGAGATCACAGACGATGAGAGGCTGCTTGGAAAACGCTGATACATAATCAGTCCCCTAAGAACGGGTCAGATTATAAACTTCTTGCCGCTATATTTAAACGCACGGCGGCCCAAGCTAAAGAAGAGTATGATAAAAGACTTTTCGATTTTTTCCCGAAACCTAAAAATAAGAAAAGTTTATTTCGATATACGCGATCTCGCAAATTCCTCTCGCCTACACTAAATACTGAATATGAAAAACTATCATTAAAAGAAACGATGAACTCTTTAGTGTCAATTGGTAGAGGTCTAGAAATTAGATTGTCTTCGGCTATGGCTTTCAACTGGCAAAAGTCTAGCACAAACGCTGACTTCGAAAAAGTAACCCTGTCTGGAGCATCAAAAGTAATTCGAGATCAACGCTCAGCTCCTGGCCCAGATGGAATCACAGTTCCTATGATTAAAATTTTATTCAAGCTATCGCCCGGTGACGTCCTCAATCTTATAAACTACTCTTTGAAGAACGCCTAGATACCGTATCACTAGAAAATAGCTAAGGCAATTTCATTATTAAAAAAACAAGGATTAGGTTTTAACATAGATAATATCAGACCCATCTCGCTAACTTCTAACATGGTGAAACTCATAGAGAGGATCTTAAATGGGTGAATAAACTTCTGAATGACGAAAATGTTAATATGAAAGCCAAGAAAAATAATTTTTGGAGTGAATGCTCAATTTGGTGCGCACATGTAGATTTATAGAGTCGAATCCAACTTGCTTGTAAAAGGAAACAATACACCGTATTAGTAATTATCGACATAGCTAAAGCGTGTGACAGTGTCGAGCACTCTATAATACTGAACACCTTGTAGAGCCGAAATTGTCCTTATTATATTATTAGGTGGATAGGAGAATTCTAAAAATCAAGGAAATTTTACTGCGGGAAAGATGAATGTTGTTCTCGTAAATTCAAACAGAAACGTGGTGTTCTCCAAGAGTCCGTCCTATCTCCAGCATTATTCAATATACTGATGAGCTCTATTCCGAGTGTTCAGGATGTCAGTGTCTACATTGATGCAGATCATATTGCGTTCTTAGCTGCAGAGAGCGACATTTACTCACTACACGAAAAATTGCAAAGATACTTTCCTCGGACGATCAATCATTGGAACGCGTTACCTTTTGAAGCATTCTGTGATAATGAAAATCCTGACTTCGATAACTTTGTATCTTTCTGTTTTTAACCGTACAACTCAAGATCTCGGACTGTCTCACGTTGTGTTTGATTTGCATTCTCCGGTTGCTATTGGCAATTTCTTGCTGCCATTTAACTTTGTTCAAACGCGATCCTGTGTTCTACTGCCTTAACATGTTTTTATTGCTTGAACTTTCTTTTATTTAAGTTACATTGTGAATCACTTTTTATTATACCCCCCTGCTTGGTCTTTCGACCGCAATATTCTGTAAATAAATAAATAATAATGCTCTAGAAATTTGGTTTCAATCCTTGTCATTATCATTGAACATCGCCCCGCCATGGTGGTCTAGTGGCTAAGGTACTCGGCTGCTGACCCGCAGGTCGCGGGTTCAAATCCCGGCTGTGGCAGCTGCATTTCCGATGGAGGCGGAAATGTTGTAGGCCCGTGTACTCAGATTTGGGTGCACGTTAAAGAACCCCAGGTGGTCAAAATTTCCGGAGCCCTCCACTACGGCGTCTCTCATAGTCAAATAGTGGTTTTGAGACGTTAAACCCCACAAATCAATCAATTATCATTGAACATCAGTAAAAGTGCGCTGTTGGTGTTTCCTATAGCAGATTCAATTTCAATTCCTGTATTATATAATCAGAAGCCAATTCCACAAGTAAATTCGGTCAAGTAATTAGGAATGATTTATAATGAAAAGCTAAATTGAAGCCCAGACATAGAATATATAACAGCAAAGGCACAACGGGTGTTACGTTTATTACGCAGGCTAAGCAACAGAAAATACGGGCTGCGCAGAGACATGATATTATTGATATATAAAATATATATGCAGCCAGTATTGGAATTCGGGTATGTATTATTCTCGGGGGCCGCTGGTTATAATATTTAACCATTGTAATGTTAAATTGAATTGAATTGAAAGTATATTTGCCCTCAAGAAAATGTTAGAGCAAGAAGCCCTGCGCATATGACTGGGACTTCCCAGGCTTGTGGCAAATACTGTATTGTATCCAGAAGCGCGATCACCAACACTCCTCTGTCGATTACGCATTCTAATGGTCCAAACCTTCTTAAAGTTGTACAGTTCACCGGTGCGAAGATCAGAGTACGCATTTATCAGCGACCCTGACTCCTTCTTTCTTGCACATTGGCCACGATTTCATTCGCCTCAGATAAGTTTTGTTAAAAAGAAACTAGATCGCATAAATGTCAACATTAGCACGGTAATTGAAACTAATTCCTCAACCCTCCACATTAGGATAGAGTACGATGAAATCTTCCGCCGACAAGCCAAGTTGCAATCTCTTAGATTTTTGAATAAGTACACTAATAGATTACTTGGTACATGCAGAAGCAAAAATTGTGATAGCTACAGATGCTTCTGTCAACAATGAAAAAGCAGGCGTTGGAATCGCCTCTGATTTTCACGGCCAGTCTTATTCAGAGAGGCTGTCAGATTTCACTCCTATATTTGAAGCTGAGCTAGTAGCTATTATTCTAGCACTTAAAAAAATGTTTACGACCAAAACCAGTGCAATCATCTTAACAGACTCACTTTCGGTGTGCGCAGCTCTGACAACTTCAGAACAATCTCGTGCCCTAGCAGCGTTCAACACAGTAGCACCGGCACATTTAAAACTCCTGAAGTTAGTAAGGGTCCCAGGTCACTGCGGATTAAAATTAAATAAATTGGCAGATGCCTTGGCGCGAGCATCACTTGATGGAACATTAATTTCGGTACTTCCCGAGTCGGAATACTTAGGAGGGGTTAGATATAGAAAATTCGCTATTTTTACAGATAAATTGGAAAATATCACAAAATTGACAGATTATCAGCACCTCATATTTCCATGGAAACCTCAGTGGAGTCCGTCAAAAAAACTTGAAATTATCATCTCCGGATTCCGGTGCCTTGTTCCCCCCTTAAATTTTTGTTTACACAGAGCTGGTCTGACACTTTTCCCCCTTTGTCCGTTTTGCGAAGAATCAGAAACTATTGATTATAATTTTGGCTGATGTCGTAACTGAATTAGGAAAAGACTTCAAGCTATTCCAATTTCAAAGCTAGGTTTACAAATAGAATAGCTGGACTTCTAGCTATTCCATTTGTGAAGCTAGGTTTAAATTTGACCATAGAAAATGTTCTAAATTTTGGTGCCTCTATTTTGGGAAATTGCCACAGAGATGCATTTGATGTGGTATGTGATTTCATTCTAGACTCTAAACAATTTTCAACATAAGGCTCACTTTAACAAATACTGAAAAAAGCGGGTCGAAAAGAAACTTTCGAATAGTGGGCAAATCTGAGACTCACCAAATTATTCAGGATTGGCAAACAAATAAATTGACGGCGTGGTCTTTGAACCCGGCATTCGACGGGTATTCGACGACGCCGTCGATTGGGTGGCTACCAGGAACGCTCTCGGAGCTCGCAAGTGATGGAGCGAAAATCAGAAGTGGTGTGTAGCTATAGACCGCCTTCAAAATCCTGCCATGGTGTGGCGGAGGTACGAACACGTGCGGCAGCAATCATGGGCGGAATGGAGCTGCATGATGATTTCTGCTTTTGGTCGGACGCCTTCCCACCTCTTTGCCAGCACCGATACCAACCTGAGTGGTCCCGTGGATGGAGTTCAAGAACTGTTCCATCTCGAGGCCCCAGCTTAGCGCTCCAGTTCTCCACTTGAGCTTCCAGGCTCGTCGCTGGTACCAGACCCAAATTCATCTCAGCCATCGGCCACCCCATCCCCTCTCGTGGCACGAGATACAGAAGGGCACAGGGTAGCTGGGCCCTTTGCCAACGTGCCCACTACCATACATCGAGCTAAAGTGGGGTGCCAGCTCGACGTCTCATCACAGTCCTCCAGCCCGACAGCAGGCAACAAGACCTCCTTCGAGCTTCAGCAATTGGCGCTGGGTCCTTCAAACCCCACACCTTCTGGGCACGTGGAGTCGTCTGACCCTGTCCTGCCGGGTTGGTCACGATATGACACACCCTACCAGTCTGCGATACAAACAGTTCCCAGTGATACCAGCGAGGTACGTCTTGAATAATTTGAATAATTTGTGCGGCCCCTGCAGTTATTGGACACGTGCGTGTATGGTCGTCGTTTCGCGGAAGACGTCGCGGTAGAAGAAACAAGGGTGCTAACAAACGTCGAGGTTATGGGAATCGAAGGCTTGTCGAGGCAGAGTGATTCTTTTGCTGGCGACACTGCTTTCTACGGCGACCAGCTTGCATGGAGCAGCCAGGCAACACGTTCGTAAGCCCTTGATGTCTGCTGCGGGATGTGCATCTATGGCGGCGTTAACCCGTGTGGACGCCGTGGTACAGAACCACCAAGGAGCATCTTCATTCCTCGTGGCTGCAGAACAAGAAAATCCAGAGGTGACAGCACAGAGGCTCCTTGTAGAGCACCTAAGTTGCGCATCGGGACGATGCCTCTTTCGAAGTGAGGCAAATGTCTTGTACTTGCTCAAGAAAGACGATGGCAGTTGTGCATGTGCAATGAAGGACTACGAAATGGACGAAAAAGAGAACTCGCCTGCGCGTTCTCTAAAAGAACAACCTTCTTCTGAAGCCCTAATCTATGCGGAAAGGCCTTTGATTTGACGCCATGACAATATGTTTTTGAAATAGAGGTTAAGCAGGTCTTTCATAGCGTTCTCATAGTGCCTTAACATCATAATCCTGACTACAGCCACTGCAGGCCATAGTTATGTTCCGCCAATCAACCCAGTCTTGTGCTTTCTGCTGCCACGCTATACCTGCAAACTTTTTATTATATTCGGCCCACTTAATCTACTGTCTCTCGTTTGTGTGTTTGTCTTCTCTGGGAATTCATTCAGTTACCCTTAAGGACCAGCGGTTATCCTGCCTAAATGCTACTTTCCCGGTCCATTTCCCTTTTTTCTTCATTTCAACTATGATATCCTTCGCTCCACTTCGTTCTCTGACCCACTCTGCTCTCTTCTAGTCATTAAGGTTACACTTACCATTTTCCTTTCCATCGCTCACTGCGTCGTCCTCAATTTAAGCTGAACGCTCTCAGTTAGCCTACAAGTTTATGATTCGTAGCTAAGTAAAGACAAGATACACCTGCTATATACGTTCCTCCTGAAGGTTAGTGGTAGATTGCTATTCATGGTTTGAGAATGCTTGCCGAATGTGATCCACCCCATTCTTATTCTTCTAGTGACTTACTCTCGTGGTTCGGCTCCACGGTTACCAACTGTGCTAAGTAGACCTCTTCACTTATCGCAATGCGCCGTTTTCAGCCGACAGTGTTGCACACTACTTCAGTTTTATGCATAGTAATTTTCAGACCTACTCTTCTGCTTTCCTGGTCCATTTCAGTAACCATTAGCTTTACATCGTTCCCTGTGTTACTCATAAAAGCAATGTCATTAGCGAATCGCAAGTTACTATGATACTCTTCTATAACTTTAATCTCTAACTCTTGCCAATCTAGGGCTATGAAAATATCATGTAAACACGCGGTGAATAGCATTAGAGAGATCACGTCTTCCTACCTTATACCTTTCTTCAGTGGGAGTCTGTTGCTTTCTTTATAAAGGACTATGGTAGCTGTGAATTCGCTGTAAATTTCTTCCAGTATGTTTAGGTCAGATTCGTCGATGTCTTGAATCTGTAGTGCATGCATCATTATTGACGTCTCGACTGCGTCAAACACTTGTTCGTAATTAATGAAAGCCATTTAAAGAGCTGGTTTTGATAGTATAAAAATGGTCTATTTCAAAGTAGCCTGCACAAAACCCTCCTTGGTGCTTTGGTTGATTGATATCTGATGTTGCCCTAATTCTATTTAGCTCTGTTTTTGTTAATACTCTGCAATTTTTCGAGTCCTTGACGTCTTCTTTCTTATAGATTTAGAAGATACCAGCCTTCTTCCAAGATTCTGGCACCCTTCCCGTCAAGAGGCAATTCGTATATAAGGTGGCCAGCTTGTCTAACACAATCTCTCCGCCATCTTTCAGCAAATTCGTTGTTACCTTGGCCGCACCAGAGTCTTTGCCTCTTTGTATTCCTTCAAGGGCTTTCCTTACTTTACCTGTCGTTACTTGTAGGATGTAGGAGTTTTCTGTGTTATTATTGCTTTTTTATAATATCCTCCTGGTTGTATCGGCATCTGTTCTGTAGAACTCCTTCGCCACCTCTACTATCCTATTGATATTGGTTATGACATTGCCTTCCTTCGCTTCAAGGAAGCGAAGGAAGGCAATGGAAGGAAGGCCAGCTTTCAAGGAAACAGGAGAGATAAAAGTAACTAAAGCACAACGGTGCGCTCTTTTCACCCGGCTCTGAGCGTGGTGGCAACTAAAAAGGTTTGATATGTTGTTTTTTTAACATGCATGACTGTCTTTTTATCAATCATTCATGCTACACCCATTTAGAAATAACTTCGAAGCAGAAGGTAGGCACAGCCTCTCCGCGTTTGTCTCTATGCTCGCTGTACGTATTCCGCAAGCAGTCTGTGAGGCCGTGCTATACTGGCATTCAAGTTTTACAGCATTTACTTTTTATTTTTTGCTTTCATGCTACCACAACCTCATCATTTGGAAGCGTTAGTATGTAATACTGCTGTGTACATATCTGCAGATGCGACAGAAAGAAATAAGATTGTCTTTCTTATTTCTTACTAGCGATAAAGAGAAGAAAAGAACACATAAGTTCTCTTATCAATTCACTTGAGGTGACCGAAAGGCAAAAACCATCTTCTCCGTCTTTTTACCAATCAATGCATTGATTATTTCCTGCTTCCCTGGGACATTTCTGCATTCAACCTGGTTTTCCTACTGCCTCAAGGATTTGAGACAAACCTAGCTTTCTGTCCCTCAGCTGCTTGAACACTGCCCCCGTGATCGGCTTATTTCGACCTTGCAAAGATGTAATACGATGCTTCAAGTGTTCTGACCTTCCGATATGTCACAAACTTTCATGATCTGTGACATCTTATGATGTGACGTGTTAACGTAATGATGGTTGCTTGTATCGCTCATGTTCACGCCACTCGCTAAAGCGAGAAGACGCCGGACGCCGCCGGCTATGAATTTTCGCTTTTGATGAGGCAATCGAAGCTATCACCCGTCGTTCCGTGAAATAGTAGCTGACGCTGGGGTTCGAGCGAAAGTGATTGCTGTAATCAGGCGAAATAATTGGCCTTCTAATACTTTATACACATTCAAACTACGCTCCAATATTTAGCCATCATTTACAACTGAATATTTTATAAATTTCATTGAGTGGCGGCTCAAGACTTCACGTTTGCAAGCATAGCAATAGGTATTACAAAACGTGACCGTGCTGCGTCCGAATCATTGAGTCTATCAGTAGCAATGCTGCCTCGCGATCACTGCCATGTGCAACGCTAGCATTACTTTGCGAAGCTGAATGGGAGCCAATATGCATCAAATGAGTTATTAGTGAAACAACCGACAGTTACCATGCACAGTGTGTCGTGAACGCGTGCTTTTAAGGCTAAGCCGGGTGCCCCATGTATGCGACAAAAGTGTTCAGGTTGACAGCCATTCGGCCTCTACTTGGCTCGCTACTGAAGAGGCCAGAAGGAAGAAAAAAGGAACAGAGCTGACTAGCTGTATTTTGAGGCTACGAGAGAGAGAGAGAGAGAGAGACAACTTTATTTGTCCCATTTTAAAGAGAAGGGCCTGCGAGCAGGCAAAGGATTCTACTCGCAGCAGGCCTCTTCTACCACTTCAGCCCACCTCAGGATAGCCTCCTGAAGGTCAGGGTTGTAGCTGCGCATGGCAGCCTCCCACAGCTCCTGACTGCTTAATTGTTTACGAAGGCTCGGGGGAGGGGAGTGATTACGACATTGCCACATAATGTGGTTAAGGTCCACTTTTCTTACCGTACAAAACTTACAGTCTGAATTAGGGTATATTCCGGGATAAATTTTGCGGCATAATGTAGGGCAGAGAAAAGTTTGGGTTTGTAGTTTACGCCAGGGGACCTCACGCCTGCGGGAGAACTGACGCTGTAAAGGTGGTAGGGTTCAGCGACTGAGGCGATAGTGCCCACAAATGTCGTTTTATGTAAGTAATCTTTCTTTAGATGTACAAGCAGTAGGCAAATCGTTGGTTTCTGAAACGCCCCCTAGGCAAGCTTGCGCTTGGATCGTGAAAGCTCGAGCGCTTGCGTGGGCCGCCTCATTAACAATTAAGCCTCAGTGAGTAGCTGTCCAGATTAACACAATAAGTTGGGATGGTGGATTACAGGATACGAAAATACGTCCACAAATACAGACGAGCTCAAGCAACTGACAACAGGCCGCATTTTTTCACACCTGTCATCTTGGCGCACTTGAATGTCAGCATAATACTTTGGACTTCAACAACAGCGCCTGTTCAAAACATATCGGCCGAGGTTGCAGGAATCACGCCGCATATGGAGCTGTTTTTAAAAACGATAGTCTTTCTTGGGGACCTTCGACGGAAAAATTTTTATCTGTCTGTCTGTCTGTCTGTCTGTCTGTCTGTCTGTCTGTCTGTCTGTCTGTCTGTCTGTCTGTCTGTCTGTCTGTCTGTCTGTCTGCACAAGCATCTGTTTGTCCTCCCTCAAACGGCACCAAATGGCCAACCCCATCCGCAGCGCCCACCAATATTGCTCAAGGTTCAGCGTTCATAGTTGTGCGATTGTCAATTAAAAAGCAATTATTGCGCACATCTGAGGTGCCACAACAACGCTTCGATGTTTATGTCTGCCTTTATACTATAAGAGGCACACACAAGTAACTCTAAGGAATGTAGCGTTTAATCGCGCTGCGCTGACTGTGCAACACTATGCTCAAAAAGGTGTTTTCAACGCTTTGCTACGACGTCACGGCGGTGGCACCTGCCCGTCATTTGCGTTCTACACCTTATCACTCCGAGGCTGGCGCGCATCTTTCTCCGCGGGCTGCCCGCTTTCGTTTTCAAAGGTAACTGCCAGATGGCACTTGTGCCTAACGTGCCTAGAAGCGCTCGTTCGCCTCCGCCACACGCTTGAAGCACTCTAACACAGTACCTGCAGAATACCATTCGCCGATTTTCTTGCGCAGAACATCAAATAAACGTTTTGTTCACTCTCTCCAGATGCAAAACTGTCGTCTTCACTACATTTACAGTGTAGCTTGTAGATACGGGCCAATTTTTTTATTGTGTTTCGTACCACCACGGTTTTATTGCTTAGGCTCTTAAACGGTAAAGCCACTCGACATAGCTCCTCATTTTCTGGCAGTGGCTTTTTCCCGGTGGCAACACACGTAGTAGTCAAAAGCATTACAAAGAAAACGTATGATCGCCTACACCTCTGGAAGCAGTCTAGTGGTAATTTGTGCTATTTAGCGCATGAACGTCAGACTTGAGTGTAATGTGCTACACTAGAATGTAGCGAGAAATATAGAACATTAGACATCGAAGCTCTTAGTATTGGCTCCTGGCGAACACTGCTCTAAAAATCGAGTTTCAGTGAGTGAAAAGAGCAACTCTCAGTCAAGCGAACGTGACAGTGACAAAACGATTTTCCTTGGATTACTGGTGTGAGCTGTCTGGTTTCGGCCTAGCAAAAGACGCACGAGCGCCTCGATCAAGTAGTCCCGAAGGGCACATGCTATTGAATTGAGCTGGGTGTCCCGAACAACAAGTTCTCCGGCATTGCCATTGACAGTTACCAATATACATTAAACAATGTGAATACAGCCAAAAGCCGAACCGTATAGCAGCTTCGAATGCAGCCGCCGGATTCGTTTACGCGAGAGACGACGGGGCAGCATGTCTATACCAGTGGCGGTGCCCAGCGGCAAAACGCCGCACTAATGCCGACGGCTGCTTCCCATTGAAATCAGCTCCTTCACACTGGAACTGGAAAAATAGAGAAGGCACTGGTACTGTCTAGTCACTGCACGTCTGACTTACATTGGGCACTCCTCGATGATACTATTCATATTATTTATTTATTTATTTATTAGAATACCCTCAGGGCCCGTAGGGCATTACAGAGGGGGTGGGTACAACATTTTATAACACACAAGAAAAAAAAGCCAAAAAAAAACAAGTGTCAGATGCGCAAATCACGAAGGCAACATAAGTCAACTAAAAATGTATAAGTAAGAATTCAAGCACATACAAGACAAAGATAGATAATGGAAACTGCGTATAGTTACAAACATTGCTGAGAAATTGCAGTCTTGAATAATAAAGGGTCTGTTATTGTTACAACGGAAGAGGGAAGGTGGTTCCAATCGGTGGCTGTTTTCGGTAAGAAGGCTGCTGAAAAGAATTTGGTGCGGCAAAACGGAATGGCAACCTTATGCTGGTGATCAATGCGCGATGAGTGGTATGACGGTTGTGAAATGAGGTCTCGCTTCATTGATGGATTGTGAAAAAATATCTTATGAAAAAATTGCAGTCGCACCAGTTTCCTCCGGACAGTTAAATTGGGCAGGTCAAGGTTAGATTTCATTTCTGATATGCTAGCAGTACGGGAATAATTAGAACAAGTGAACCGAGCTGAGCGGTTCTGAACAGATTCTAACGCGTTGATTAAATTTTGCTGCACGGGATCTCATATAGCGGACGCGTACTCAAGCTTTGGGCGAATTAGTGATCGGTATAGTAGAATTTTGAGGGACATTGTGTCATTGTGTCAACGCTAACGTCAGTTACCTCGTTTAGAGCCGTCAATCTATGCTGAAGCAAAACTCTTGTTCCTGTATTTTTTCCTTCTCAGCACTAGCTGATCAATTGGCTTATTGCGTAGCAGCTTAAGCCTTTGTTTTTATGAATCTAAGCTAATACGAGCTCTTACCATTCTATGGACACTAAATTGGATCTTACCAACTACTTCTACATTCTCTACAATGGCTGGGTGTGCACACAAACAGAATTCTATTTCATTTTTAGTAGCGCCATTTTTAGTAACTCCGCCACGTACAATTACGGCAAGCCCGTTTTCTGTAGAAGGTATTGAACGGCCGTAAATTATTGCTTTCCGCAAACTGTATACTTATACCTTCCCTCGGGCATTTCTAGAACCGATGCTATATGCCCCCATTGCATGGTCCCTTGCCTGCTCCTTGCCTACTTCGGAACTTAAGTCGTCCGTCAAGGAAAGAAGAAAAGTACGAGGAAAAGAACGGCATGGAGGTTAACCAGCCTATAGGCAGCCGGTTTGCTACCCTGTGCATGGGAGGGGGATGGGGAAGATGAAAGATAGAGAGGAGAGAGAAAAGAGAGATAAACACAGCACGTTAGGCAGCACACGCTGGCACACTCAGTCATAGTCCGGCCTTGTCTTTCGTGATGTGTGCCATTGCTGCTAAAGCCGCTTGTTCAAGTCCGTGTCGCGTAGGAATTTCAACAGTGCTTTTGCCGCCTTCTGTTGCAATGTCCTCTCTCGGGCATATAAAAGAGTAGCGTCCACAGACATTTGGCTGTTGTCGATGCGCGCAAGAACGAACGCCAGTGACTGTCTCTGGATGTCATACAACCGACAGCCGCACAAGATATGGCGTAGCGGCTCTTCGCAACGACAGGCATCGCAGAGAGCGTTGTCGGCCATTCCTTCGACAAATGAATAAGATTTTGTAAATGTCACCCCGAGCCATAAGCGATGAAGAAGGGTGGCTTCTCTTCGGTCGAGCCCAGTGAGCATGCGGAGAACCATGAAAGAGAACAGGTGGTGTTGACGATTCGTCTCGTTGCTTGGTGGGCACCATAGTGAAAACGTGATTTCACGTGCAAGTCGTCGAAGATTACTGGCAGCATCGGTCCGCGAAAGTGGTATGGCTTCTTCTCGTGTTCATTCAAGAGCTGCCCGCGCAGCAGTATCGGCATGTTCGTTTCCTATGACACCGCCGTGACTTGGCAGCAACTGAAACGTCACATGATGTCCTTTCTCGTGTAAAGTGTGGAGAAGGCATCGAATTGCAAAAACAAGCTGTTCGTACGGCCCGCGACGCAGTGCTGAGAGCACAGATTGTAGGGCAGCCCTTGAGTCGCCCATCAATAGAGTAAACTGTGTACTTACTTTATTAATTGCTAACTCTATGTCTTCGTAGAAGTGTCCTACTAAATGATCATCAAGATTAGATGTATTCGCGTAGGTTTTTGTTATTCTAGTTTTCTGCCTTTTGTCAAACATAATTACAATAGTGGACCCCCTGTCACTGATGCTAAAGTAGTCATCTATGTTGCCCGTGACATTCTTCAGGATAGGAACCCCACCACGAGTTATCTTTTGTCAACTAATTCACAGTAGCACCGCACATGTCTGTTCTTAAGCGCTGTATGAGCCTCACGTATCCTCTTAACTTCGCTCAGCTCTTTTACAACCCCTTCAACACCCTCCAAGTTATCGAATAGCGCAGCTACACTTGCATGAATAGATAGAGTTCTAGCGTTAAGTGGCTACCACCATATTGATGCTTATGACTGCTAATTTAGACTTTACTGTCTAAAATCCTATAAGCGCCTCTAAACGCCTGTTTTTAATATCGGTGCCTATATGAACAGTGTTTAACCTGAAATTTCGGTTTCGAGTACAGTTATTGACCGGCATTCTTGTACCAGGCTTAATTGGGCTTTCGGAACTCTATGTGGTGCGAGCTAGACTCTATCTCAGAAGTGCCTTTCAGCACTGTCAAGGCTACCTTAGCCAACAGGAAGGCCTATTATATAACCTCTACAAATATATTTATTCATGTCGCGTCGTCTGCAGGTCATGTCGCCGGCGTCTGTTCGCGCGCATATAGGGAGCAGAAGGTGCTTCTGTGCCCCCGCTAAACAATGAAGAACGAGTGTGGAAATGTGGAGTCTAATCAGGGCAAAGTAGAGGCTAGGAAAAAAAAGTGTGATGTTCCAGTAAATTTCGTTTTGTTTTTCATTTACTTTTTCAAAGGATCTTTACCCGGTTTTATAAAAAAATTAGACACAGGGAGTTGCGGCGTGCGCAATAGAATGCTTGGTACCCCTACAACATTTTAATTAGTTCAATACGAGTCGTGAAAGCATGAGGCGAGCAGGTAAGCTCGAAAACTTCGCCGCTCACCGAGTCTAGACATAGCAAGTCAAATTCTTTCCCTGCCCTCTTCGGTATCGGAGTAACTCAGAGCCGGAATATTACACGACGCAGACTCGTCAACACGTCATGCGCACGCAAGGTTAGATTCGCATGACATAACCAAGCCAGGTTGTGCACGCAAGCTGTGTTGTGTGGTTTCGGTGTTCTCTGTTTGTACTGTACTGCCTGTTTTAAATGGGAGGCTTCCTATAGTCGAGCTCAATCCGGAGTGCGGCGTGACAACCTTCGCTGCGCATGCGCGTCTCCTTCTCCTTTCTTTCCTCTTCTACACTTCACCTCCATCGCCTCGCAACACCGACACAGGCCGTGTCTGCCAATCTGTGCTGGCTCCCCTCCTCTCTCATGTTCTACGCTTCCCTTATCTCTCGCCATGCAACGCCGACGCAGACAGCGTTTGCTAGCGAGTTTCGTGATTGAAAACGCCGGCTGCTCGCGCTGCACAACCGTTAAGTGGCCATCCCGTATATGTAGGCACTGGATCTTGATGTTCAAAATAGTGCCGGTGGAAGATTTCTCCTGGCCCCGCCACGGTGGTCTAGTGGCTAAGGTACTCGGCTGCTGACCCGCAGGTCACGGGATCAAATCCCGGCTGTGGTGGCTGCATTTCCGATGGAGGCGGAAATGTTGTAGGCCCGTGTACTCAGATTTGGGTGCACGTTAAAGAACCCCAGGTGGTCGAAATTTCCGGAGCCCTCCACTCCGGCCTCTCTCATAATTATATAGTGGTTTTAAGACGTTAAACCCCACAAATCAACCAAATCAATCAACATTTCTCCTGCGCGTTGTTGAACAACAAATGCTCGCAGCGTGTGCGCCAGCTAAAATCGGACTGCGGGTGTATTTCTTCAATCGGAGTCTTCTGGCTATCTTTGCCCATTACAATGATTGGCATGTTTCAGTAGGAAACATTGGTTCATCAATGCGTGCTTTGCGTTTTTCTGGGTTTCTTCGGCGCAACGCCGCAATGAGCACCGGCGTCAACGCCACCGCCAATGTAAGCCATACCGCCCGCTGCTTCGCACCTACACACGGTTCCCTTTAGCTGGAGATGGTGTAGCTTTTTTTTGGGGCGGGGGATGAATCATCTATCTGCATGTGCGCATGTTTGAAGAGGCTAGCATGCATCATGTATCTTCACGACGATACACAGTGTGGTACCACTGGGACTCCTCTAAGGTACGCTGCACCAAAAACATTCTCAGGGCTGCCACCACTACAATGCGATAATGGCGAGAACACAAACACAACGCAAACGAAATAGAGGCAGCTTAGTCTCACATCTTGTTCAACACTAAGTGTCAGAAAAAAAAACTACGTGCACAGATTCCATTTGCGCGTTTCATTATTTAGTCAACCTACATAGTTCTACTTATGCAACAAGTTGCCCAAATACGCACGCCAACTCGAATAATTCTCACAGTGTCAAATACTTATTTGGTGTACGCCTGATCATTACTTGTTGTATACGTCACTTCCACCATGCCCGGGCGCGCGCCCATGCGATGATGGGCAAGGGACGTTCATTCTAACAGGTCTTTTCGGTACGCGTAGTGCTCGCAGGTGAGGTCAAGATCGCTCAGTGCATGTATTGGACTGGCCTGGTTGAAATGCTTAAGCCTGGTGAGGGGCCCTTTTGAGGTTTTTGCAGGTATATTGGAAATGGGCTCAGTGTGATTAGACTCTGTCAAAAACGAGGCTAAAAGACATCTGGCCTATTAGTGCTCTGGCTATTTGCTCCTTCGCTGCTTTTCTCAGCCAAGTCGAAAACACAAAGACCCAAGAGTGTGTTGATTTGACATTGGACATTTAACTGACAATAATGCACAATAAAACCAGTGGCCATATTCTGAAAACCCTGCGGGAGAAAAAAATGCATGGCTTTGCTATACCATTGGCGCCTTTGTACAACATTGAAATAAAACATTTATTTTCTTTTCCAGTCAGAAAGGCGAAAGTATTGCACGTATTTTTTCACGAATTTGAATGTTTGCAAAAAGTTGTTATGCCCATATCTAAAATTTGAGGGCCTAAAATTGTGTTTTTCCTGTCGATTTCTGGCGGCTAGAACTCTGATTTCAGTGCAAATAAACCAGGCCTCTAATTATTAGCGTTTTCTTAAGTCTGCCTCAGCAATCTCTTGTTCTATGGGAGCTTGTGAAGAGCCCGACATGCGAAACCTAGCATACTCTTTGCATTGAAAATGGTGCCAACATTGTATCGGGCGGCCCCATTTTTCAGCCAATAAAAAGATGGTGAACATAAGGCGCAACATTAGGTTCATAATTCCTTCTTGCCTTGATGAGGCCCAGGCCCTGTTGGCTCACTGTTGTGATATCCCCTTCGGGGTAGCCAGCCTCACGGAGCTTCTTTATTTTGCCCATTGAGCTTTTGTGCAGTATACGCTCGCATCACTTGGCCACCTCTGAACGGATGCAAGAAAAAGCAATCCCATTTAATTAACAACCTGGAATGCACGGAGTGGTAGTCTAGCAGTGCTTTTGATGAACAAGGCATCTGTTTCCAGCAAACGTGCAATCCTCCTTGCGCGATGTGCAGGTCGACCAACAGGATGATCTGGTCTTTGGGGGCTTCTGTTTTTCTCAGGTTCAATGTTTTTTTTAACCTCGTGCACTTGAAGTAGCTGTGTGGTGCTTGCCTTTCTTTTGTTATAATATTTAACTTTCAGGGTATAGCTGTTCTGCAGCCGTTACATTGTGACTCCGTGCATGTTTTTTTTTGTTTTTCTTGCATTTTCGTATTTGATGAAACTAGGTCATCATCTGTAATAAACTTTAGTTTGAAGTGAGCGCTT
This sequence comes from Rhipicephalus microplus, assembly GCF_043290135.1. Classification (NCBI taxonomy): domain Eukaryota; kingdom Metazoa; phylum Arthropoda; class Arachnida; order Ixodida; family Ixodidae; genus Rhipicephalus; species Rhipicephalus microplus. The sequence goes on from NC_134702.1 coordinate 209,026,681, forward strand.
GTCCTGTTTAGTTCATCTGGTGTATGTCTGTTTTTGAGTTCCTAAGTATTCGCATGGATCGATACAATGTCGCCCACATATTTGTGCTTCTTTCTGCTTAGCCTTCGATGTCAGCCCACCTGTCGCTCTGCCTCCATGATCACATTTCACCGATCACCAATGTCGACTAAAGCATTGTGTGAAGTCATGTGGCACGACATAATGTGACCGCGATCTGACGTCATTATGTGACGTAATTGATTCCGCGGTGAAGGTGACGTGATAAGCTACGCCATAAGCTACGTTAAACATGAACCAACTAGCCCAACAAGCCACTCTGTTGACGTGATTTCTTAGTGTTCGTGGACCGAAGTGGAGGCACCCCACAAATCAAGCGAGTAGTTCACTTGCAGTTATGCGCTGTAAACCTCCAAAGTGCAAGAAAAAGACAAGGGAAAATTGGAGCTTCCATTAAGCCGCGCGAGGTTTGAAAAAGCAAAACTGCTAAGCTTTTTCTACGTGATCTACGTTGTATCTAGGATGCTTTGAGGTCGTTGCTGTACGCTCTCCTAATGGGTGCTACGTTGATTCTCAGCACATATTTTGTTGCGTAAAATATATGCACATATGCACATATGCACAGCACATATAAAGGTTGCGTAAAAGATATGTAGAAATCCACGCAGACACATACACTAAACACCTGCATGTGTTTTATATATTGAGTTGTCTGCAGTTGCCTAGCGATGCCAATAGCAACATGGATGTTAGCAACACCAGAACTGTTAAGCTGATAAGAAGTGCTGGTGCTCACGAGATTGGCGGCCCTGGATACCACTACATGAATCAACTTTATGTGAATGGCACCTAACTACAATTCACGCTAACCAGATATGAGCGCTGTTTCATATGAGTACATATATAATGTTTCTAATACTGCATAGCCTGCACTGCAACTGCAATAAAAGTTTCCCAAACGTTATAGTTTATTAGAAAGGTAGATCCAGAACTTGGCGTCGCTGTGCGGTAGAATATTTGATTGCCACGCAAAATGCTGTGGCGTTCTATTCCTACTAGCATCCTGACATTTATTATTTGAATTCATCGGATCAACACTGCCTATTTAAGCTTTCCCTTATCGCTAATGCATTAAAATTGCGCATGTCTGTTGTCGCCGTTTTCGGGTAGATGTGAACAGTCAATCACCTGGGGCACATACTCTATACCTGTGGCCCATAACCGCCCGCGGGTGTGTGCCACACGTCTGCGTTAAGGGTTTGACAACGGACTAGCCGGCACTGTGGCATTATTTATTTCATGGCCAGCGATGTCATATTTGTCAAACCATGTTACCCTCCCACACTAATTTTGGTTTACCCTAAGTTAAGGGGTTGATCACGAGAGCACCCCGACGTAGGCGGCCAGATAGATAGATAGATAGATAGATAGATAGATAGATAGATAGATAGATAGATAGATAGATAGATAGATTTTTCAAATGCCCACAGTAGGTAACAACGAATAAATAGTTCACGCAAGTCTACGTAGGATATGATTTATTGCCCTCTACCGCGTGAATGTAATCGTAACCCCTCGGCTGCGCAATAACTGGAGCGCCTTATCTTGCCCAATGTATGTTACTCGGCGCTTCCAGTATATTGCGCACCTTTCCTTGCGTTATCGCAGTGCGCCTCCTACCTCCCGCTCTGAAACGTGAAGTAGCATTCTTGACAGTTAAGTATAGCTAGCTTGGAGTTTGCAAAAAAAAAATAACTGAAGCATTGATTGATTTGCGGGGTTTAACGTCCCGAAACCACCATATAATTATGAGAGACGCCGTAGTGGAGGGCTCCGGAAATTTTGACCACCTGGGGTTCTCTAACGTGCACCCAAATCTGAGCACACGGGCCTACAACATTTCCGCCTCCATCAGAAATGCAGCCGCCACAGCCGGGATTTCATCCCGCAACCTGCGGGTCAGCAGCCGAGTACCTAAGCCACTAGACCACCGCGGCTGGGAAAAAAAACAACTGAAGCAAACAAGCCAGCTGATCATCATCGCAGAAAGACGCTCCCTAAACGCTATGCATTCTTTCGAAGGCGTCAAAGTCACTAAAGAGAGACTGGGAACAGCCAGAAGAGACTAAGAACTTGTATTTTTTATCTAAATTGCAGGCTTCGTGAGCACTTTTACAGCGTTTACACCACTGTATCTGGACACCGTGGCATCCATGTGCGAGACTGCAAGTGCAGCTCTACTTTTGAAAAAACCGTAGTCCTTGCACGCTATCGGGACTAAAGGTTGAGGAAAGTGATTGAAGCTGAAGAAATCAAACGGTCTGGAGATGCATGCGGAAGCATGCCTTTCTTACGCCTCTCCAGTAAAGAGCTTTTGTTTTTGGCGAGACATGGAAAGGTGGGTGGTGTTAGCGCTCGTGTGTGACTTATCGGCCTTTTAGTTTTCACTTACTGATTTTTTCTTCCTGATTTTTCGCCTTCCTTGTTTTTTATGTTTTCTTGCTTTGCCTGTGCATATTTGCGTGCATCCCAGTCTAACAAACTTTAGTTGGAAGTATGCACTGTGTCCTCGTTCTCTCGCTCGTTTAGTGTGTGTTTTTTGCGCTACACTACACTATGAATGAGCAATGGCAAGGAAAGCAAGGAGCAACCCTAAGAGACAAAAGAGAGCAGAGTGTATTAATGAACAAACGGCTGTTAAGGACAGCATAGCCGAAATAAAAAAGTGGTCATAGGCAGGGCAAACTCAGCTGTCGGGTCGGCTCCAAAAATCAGGTTATCGGTATTAAAATAGTGATTGTTTCGTTGCTTTTTTGTTTTTAGCTTCTCACTTCCTGGATCTTCTTTTTGATAATGTCTTCATTCTGGCATGTTATGTTTTGTTAAGCGATAGTTCAGTTACCGTCCATAGGATACTTTATTCTTTCGTGGCCAATCCCCCAGAGTGGGTGTGTGTCATAAATCCCAGGCTACAAACAAACAAACAAGGCACGTTGCGCGAACGCATGAGAACCACTGGTCTTCAAGAATCACACATTGGATTCGAAGAGAAGGCAAGCGAGTGAAGGGAAGACAGAAAGTTAGGTTAGCAGATGAGATTATGAAGTTTGCGGGCATGAAGTAACAGCAGCAAGCATAGGACCCACTTCACTGGTAGAACAATAGAGAGGCCTTTGTCCTGCAGTGGCATAGTCAAGCTGATGACGATGGTGTAAGCATAAATAGAGTCCCAATGTATTAAGATGTAGTAAAAAAGAAGTGCTATTTCTTGAAGGTGGTTATAAATGATTGTATAAAATAGAGCAGATGGCATATACCTGCTTCAATATCGTGCTAGTCATTGATACGCTTTGCCACAACTGCAGTTGTGGTGTGGATGTGATGCTGGTCTGTTGACCCGAAGGTCGAGTGTTCTACACCAGCTACGGTGTAGAACACCCAACATCGAGCACATCGATTAAGGTGGAGTGCTCGAGAACTAAGTAACACGCGACGTAAACGCTTGTTAACCAAAACCAGTTGGTCGAAATTTTCGGAGCCCCTTATTATGGCGTGCCTAATAATTGTGGCCTTCTTTGGCAACTGAAACCCCACATATCGTAATAATTGTTTTATTTTTCAGCTTGCAGGAGCATTCATCACGTACACTGTCATTCTCGTTCAAACCAGCGAGACGGTAAATAAAAGCCAACCAAACTTGTGAATCTGACGGGCAATTCGCAACGTTGCGCCCTGTGACCGCAAACGCGAAACGACAATACGCTGTGGCTCTGACGACGTCATTCTGTTGGAGATACTGACAATGACTGTTTCATTATTTTTGTTCACATTTGATTTGTGTGAAATAAAGGCAGCATTCCGTTTTCTGCTTGTTTATGTATGAAGAGGAGACCCACTTCTTTGCTGAAGGTTTTACCCTGACATAGATGAGAAATAAAGCTAGAAAGCGGAATAAACACAGTAGTAAAATATTATCCCCCGTAGTCTGCCGATCAATGGAAAGTGATGCAGTCGGCAAGGAGCTGCATACATCAGAATGTCTTTCATAAAAATGAACACATTTATCCCAGGTTATGTAGTTCAATATCACATGTTTGTAATGGGAAAATGCCAGTAAAATCTAGTATATGCCAGACTACTACAACCTATAGCGACTTGTTGGGCGAGTTGGTTTATTCTTAACGTAGCTTATGGCGCGAAAAAAACACGAGAAAACGACAAGTGCAATCGTGCTCTCGTGTTTTTTTTGTTTTTTTCGCACCATAAGCTACGCTAAAGCTGCTCGTTGAAAACGGATAAAGCTGCTCGTTGAAAACGCACGGGGCGGCCTGCCACGTCGCGGCGCAAGCAATACACATGGGTGTTCTTGAAGGAAAAGGAAAAAGGATCTAAATTCTGTCCGCTGAATAGGGCGACGCTGCTACGATCCTTAAAAATGGTCGTAGCGTGGACGCGAAGTTGACAGTTGTCGATGGAAAGGCGCAAGTTACTAGTACGAATGAGCTTAACGGGACGCACGGGTGTGGAGGGAGCGAATGTGTGAAAAAGAGCAGATATATCTAGTCGGTGATTATTTTTCTCCCCATACATAGTTGTTCTGAGAGTCACTTATGACAGTTTGCTCGTGTGTGATCTTTTATGCGTTGGGCAAAGTGCCACGCAACTGGTTTGGGCTGCTGTGTTCGACAAAAATTCCATTAGGTTCGACTACTGCAAGCTCCAAGTTTTGGAATCGCCCCTGTCAGTTCAGAGGCTGGTTCACCCGTTAAGATGGATATAACTAACCAAGGAGCTGCTCCTACCACATGTGGTCTTCTTGCTACGAGGGAGCTGGCCAGTGAACTACAATTCTTTAGTAGCTAGTATCAGATGTGAGCTCACCTAAAACTAAGTTTATGGCATATTCGTTTAGACTTTTTCAAGCGCTCTGGTGCACTTTGAGAAGCGGCCGTGCGTTCGGTTGATAGAATTCCAGCGCTTGTGCATTTTCGCTTGGTTCTTTCAGAACATCAGCGTCTGACTCGGAGTGCTCTGGACCACTCTGACTTCGAAGTCAGAGCGTAATGTGATCTTGCTGGGAAGCGTGTTTCCGGAGCATATTCCCTGAGGTATACGAGACCAATGTGTCATCTCCATTGGCTGAAGGTGGCAAAGTGATCTTAACATACTTCCGGTTATTTTCGTTTGTTTTTGTTCCTTTTCCAGCAAGTGGGTGACGCCCATATTCAGTTTGTTTTGCGCTGCATCCGCATACCGTAGAAATTGCGCTGAAACGTTTCGGCTCTTTGCTAACGGTGTCGCGGAGGCCGGGAGGATGATTCGAGTGACCCAAACCGGCAACAAAGTGGTTGCCGGTTGGTAACAGCGCGAGTGCTAATTTCAAGCATTTCGAGACTGACCTCACTGAGCACACAATACTTTCAACACATGCGTTGTTCGTGAAATTTTTGACCGTATGTGTGGCGAGTTGTCATGTATACGAAGCCATAAATGATCCTTATCAAAAAGTAGGAAGTAGTGAAGGTGGCAGAAACGTCCTAGTTGTTGTTAGATAAAACGATCCATGTCAAAAAGTAGGAGGTAGTGAAAGTGACGGAAGCGTTTCTGTTGTTGGTACCCCTACCAGCAAAATTTGCTTGAACCAAGCTTGGCAAATCATCAGTGGCCGATCTGTCCATGACTGAAAACTTATTGGAGGCCAAGCAACTTCTGTGCTTCGGAGGTGTGACAAGCCTACCATTATCCAAGCAAAAGAAGACCGAGCTTGGTGAATCATTGAGAACACCTCGTACCATGGTTGGCACTGTGTTGAAATGCTATGCAATAGCCAAGCATGTTTTTTTATATGGTAGCCAAGCATTTAGGCCAATTGAATTGCTAGCACTTTTATTTTACATTTTTGGAAGCAAGTTTATGGCCAGGAACTTTCGTAGGTTTTGTTAAACAACATATTGCTTTCGATCTAGGATGAAAAACTAAAGAGAAATATACCAGCCTAAGAATTGGAGATAACGCAATTTTTTGCACTTTATTTGGTTTTTCATCCTGGTTACCGTTTCATGCCCAATTTTTGTTAGATTTTTGTCAGTCCGACACATAAAAGTCACAAGGCAATTATTTCTGGTATGTTATGCTTATTTACAAAATTCAGAACACCACTTCAATATTCTTCTTTCAAACTATTTAATGCTTTTTCTGCTGTTATGGAATTCTTTACTCATAGCAGCATGCCGTCTCTGTGTTCACCCACCTTCCTGGTCAGTGGCAAACATTAGCTATCGTTTAGTCGTGTCTGCAACAAATGCATCAGTAGTGCTGAACAATTAGTGTGTTGCACCTGTAAAATACAAATACACAAAGTACCATGAGCCCACTTAAAAAAAACAAAAAAGTGAGATGTTGAACGCAAGTTCAACATTTCTTCATTCAACAAATGCACAGTTGAAATATTTGCTGAAAAGCAAGCTGGTTATGCAAGGTCTTGAGGATGACAGCTCATGTAAGGACCTGATGGAAACAAGAGACTATGAAGCAATGTGCTATATCGCTTCATTACATCCAACAACCAGTTCTTTGCAGGGGTTAGCTTGCACATCTGTGTCAGAACCTCATCAATATCAAAGAAAAAATGATACAGAATATAAAGAAAAACAACAAAAAGGTCCACTTAAAGCCGCCCTAAAATAGTTTTTAAGGATGGTTAGAAAATGATGGGGATCGGTAGTCGCAACTCCCCAGAGCACCTCAGTCATACGCTGTAGGGCAGCATGGGGCCTGTAAATCACATGCAATTCTCACTCGCTGGCCTCGCTGTTGACAGATGATACTATAAGCCCAAAGTCTGCAGCCACTGGCTGATTTGAGAATCTTGAGCTGTACTTATACTCTAACCACAGTAAGATGCGGCCAAGTGCACATGCGTATGCTTGCAATCACACTGTAAGTAAGCCGCGTTTGCATAAACGGTGACGCGCACCGTGTCTTCTTGCACCCTGTTACTCCCCTCCCCAATGAACCTTTCAACACCCTAGCTGCTGCAAAAGAAGAAAAATCGCAGGCGACCGATAACTTTAACCCCCCTCAAACTTGATGGATTCTTATATTTCTTGCAGTGGTCAAGTTGTGACGCGCTCATCAATGAAGCAGCTTGATGATTACCTAGAAAATTGTTGCAGGACCTCCATAATATATTACACTGACAACCACTTGGAGAACACGACCTTCTGTTAAGCGAAAAAAGCCACAATCTTTTTCTGAAAGAACAATGAAAAAACATTGGTGCACGAGGACTCTTATCTCTAGCTGCCTTGTTTTTTCTGTGTGCGTGTTCTTTTATTTTTTGAGTATTTTTGGACAGCTGTTACAGCACTAATTACTGCAACTGAAGTTGCTATGTAACTTTTGCATTCTCTAAATTGTCGTCAGGTGACACCGGTATTGCTCAGCTGCGCTTCTGACTTATAAATAATGAAATTGGTTATGTGCTCCTGTTCTCACATTCTACAAAGAGAAAAAAAAAGAGTAAAGCTTAAGCTAAGGTGGAAAAACACTGAAGTATGGAATGAAGTGGTACCAGGAAAACTGGTTACCATTGCTGACTTCAGTTAATGTCGGCATAGGTCAGCAATACTCATAAAGCCAGTGTACGTCAATCTAAGGAAAAATTGAATAAGAATGGCAAGCTGCCAATCAAACACCACTGTTAACTTGAAGGTCACGAAGCCCTTTTTAAACAAATGAAACTACATTATCACAGCATAAGAGAATTCTACATAACACCAAGGCTCATGCTGTACATGTTGTGAGTGGAAGCTGCAGCACGAGACAAATGTTCTATTTGTTTGAATCATGCTTACCAAGAGTAAGCAACAAAACTTTGGAGAGACTCGTGAACTAAAGCTGGTTTCCAAAAGAACCAGCGCATGTACACTGCACCGCAACAGCCTTTGATATTATGTGACGTAGCACCCGTCCTACACCAATTTTACAGTCACTGCTTTCTTTCAGTGAAACGTAGCTCGTCGGCAACAAAAAAGCCATACATTAATAAGTTCAGCGAAGTTACATCCTGCTTGAAACCACTTATAAATGCCTGCATTATATCTGCGCTTGTGGTGCCAACGAAAACATAATTTTGCAGTGATAAAACGCACCTCAGTTACAACTCGAATCAACAAAATTCAGGGAACCCGCAAAATATTTTGTTATATCAAGAAGTGAAATAGTTTATGGGCAGCTACGAAGGAAGTGTAAATTTTTACTTTCATTCAGGGTATTCATAAAATCCAAACTTATTTGTACTTTATCGCCTGAAATATCTACCAAAGATTTCAATGGATACCTGTATGGCCTAACTAAAGTAACGTCTTCACGATGAAAAATTGTGAATATAGCCATAAAACCCAGTAACCATATAGGCCTCAATTTACTCTAAAAAGACCATTATTTGTAAGTTAACAGAAGTTTATTTAGCCATGTCAAGAATTGTGTTTGTGAAAGTCGTAAATAATATGAACATGTAAAATTCACTCCATCTAAGAAAACGTATACAGAAATTGTATCACTGACAAAATAGGACAATCAATCGTTGATTCATTGAGCTGATAGCTCATTTACGTGAATATATCATGAAGCTTCTGTTTTAATTTTGCCAAATTTATCACATTCCTTTCCACTTTTCTTCACAAGAAATTCAAAGCATGAAATCTTGGATGCGAATTCGCAACTCCACTGGTACCCTTATGGCATGGCTTACCAACTGTGCGTACTTATTAACTACATCATTTACACTAAACGTATTTCCTCAATAACAAGTACGGCTTGCACAATGCATAAAAAATTACGCTTCATATAGTCAAGTACCCTGAGGTTGGGTAGAGTGGCATGACAGACAGACAATGATACTTTCACTGCAATTTCCTGTAGTAAAAGTCTATCTGCCATGTAAATTTTCCTAAAAATGTTCATAACGTTCAAAAAAGGTAAACAACAAAATGATCTAACTGAAAATGTAGCCTATTTTGATTTTATAGCGGCTTCCCATCACTCCATGTTTGCCTTATCTGATTTGTCAAAATACATTAGTTTCTCTAATGAGCTGAGAGAAGTATGGTTAGGCCTTTGGCAGCTGCATCACGGCTTTGTTTGCACAACATTTCTTGCGAATGCTTTTCACAGTTTGAAGTAGATCGCCAAGGACGTTTAGGACCTCCTTTTTGAACCCTGAAAGAAGTTTAACCTAAAACGTTTAAGAAAAAAACGGCATTAGTCTTCAGCCCAAATAGGTCTGCGGTGTGGGCACTCACTCTGCTGCGCTGTTGAAAATATCAGAGCACGTTGGTGACTGTGAACCCTTTCCAATAAGTCGAAGTTTATTAGGAGAATTGGGCTTACGCACATGAACTAATAGCACTATAATAGGATTTTTCAAGAGTGCGACCACTCTATTTATTTTTCAAGAAATCAATTATACACGAGATAGCGAAAATATAACGCCAGTCAATTTGTTAGCACACACAAGTTGAAAGCATTTAAATTCAATTATTTCAACACCCTTCTCAAAAACATTAATTTCCTTAAACTAATGTATCGATGTCTGTTTTATCAGATATTGCAAATTTCATGGGCTTCTAACCCAGCTGTCTTGTATAAAGCCTTTTTAGGAGATCAAATGTTTCTGTAGGGTGGGGCATGGGCTGTCTGCATCTGCAAGCAACAACAGAGCAGTGCTGGCCAAGAGGAAGCAACAGTGAGCTACCAGGATTTGTAATTCTAGGCAATTATTAGACACCTCAGCTATTATGCTTGTCCCATCAGGCTAATATGCATATATGCATCTGTTAATGGATAAAACATAATTTGCTGCAGCTATAAAACTCATCAAACCAACTGTCAATAATATGTGTCCCATACATAAAATTATAAAGGCAGAAAAAGTGACATAAAAGATCATTTTCTTCTTTCCCAGTTAAAATTTATATGCTAAGCTTTAAACTGCACCAATGCTGATGGTTAGGCCTAGCTAAACAGCGAAAAATGCTTGCTACATTGCTCTTAAGGTATGTTTAATCTAACGAACATAAAATTTAGAAATATATTGTCTAGTATCAATAGTTGTCAGGCTGTCAAGTCACTGAGAGTCAGCGTTAAGTAAAATATAGAAAATAAAGTAGCTTTACTGCGAGCATTGAAACTTTCCTTGTGCAAGATTGTAAGCTTAATACCTCTGCCAAACTTAAGTTGATCTACTGAGGCAGAAGTGTGCCATCCTATAGAAGGCGTCCTGGATCACCACTGCAATCATGAAAAGGCTGTCGTACAAAAGGACAAAAATATCAACTGCGACTTCAATAAGTAAGTGACAGCTTATCTGTGTCTCATGAAGCTGTCTGTGTAGTGGCAAGCAATGTAGCACAGCTAAAAATAAAACTTCTACACTCTCATTAAACTTCACCAGCAGACTGCACAATAAGCTATAATTATTTTTGGAAAAAAACGTTTACAACATAATAACTATGTCACTCAACTAGACCTCATACATGGTGCCTCTGTTCCTGTGCTTTGCCTTGTATGTGCTGTATATAAAGAAAGCAAACTTCATTAGTACAAGAATGTAGTAGGAAAACAGGAAAAGAAAAATGCACCTTGCTACTGTCCAGATTACTGCCAGTCCGAGTGAACTGCTTTGTACTAGTCAAAAGTACAAGCGCCCACTCACTGAGTATACATTTTTATAGTAGAATTTTTCAGCATAAAGTTGACAAGCATGAAAGATGGTAGCGGCAGGTCATATTAAGCAAAACGTGAATCCATTTATTAGATGCTGAGATAATCAAATTATCCCGTTGGATAATATTGAAGAATGTACTGAGTGTCACAGGAATTATCTAATATTATGAACATGTCACCGCAACACCAGAGATGCATGCTCTTTACTACAGGTTTTCTTGGCATGCGATTCGGTCTTTTTGTGGGTGTGATTATAGGTCTATTTGATTTAAAAGAAGTGCACAGCACCGCGCACAAAAGGTGCAGCCGGTGCCGACACCTGGTGCAGCAGGTGTAGCTAGGTGTCGTGGCACTCGATTTGGGGTGCAAATGCATCTCAGCAGCAGCGCCACCGCTTAGTGTAAATCGAATGTTGAGGTGCTAGCAGAGAACACCTGTCGTTTGCTGCTCGGATATGTAAGTCGTCGTGATTATTGTGCGCCCACAGATTTGCAGCTCCTGATTTGCCAACATGGAGGAATTACACATTGACACATAGCTGAATCAGACAGTGAAGACTAAGAACTAGACGCAGTTTTACGTCAAATCATTGCTCAACTGGTGCGCAGCGATCGTAACCGCACACCTGGGTACTACGAGGAAGTTGTGGTCCGTCATATTGACTACAAGTTCAAGCACCTTTTTGCCAATGTTTTCGAAATTCTCTTTATCTATATAAAAAAAAACTCGTCTTTCTTCCGCTTCAGAGCCCTTTGTCAGAGTCGTCGCGATGTGCAGGACCTTGATCAGCGCTCTGAGGTCGCACGAGGCAGCTGCTGCAGTGGCCGTTTGCGTCGTCCGCTTCGCGTGGTCTTGCGGCGTTGTAGGCGCATCACGCCCGTTTGTCGAGTAATTGGTGGCAAGTGGGCCCTACGCGCATACAACCCGCAATGTTCTGCAATCTGAAAAACAGAAAAACAACGGATAACGAAGAAATGTCGTGGTCGTGCATCTGAGCGAACTTCTAAAGAAAGCTATTACTTCTGCACAATTACCTGCTGTAGCGCAGAGTTCGGCGTCGCTGGCTGGGAGTATCACGCCAAGATCGTCAACAATCGGAAAAATTTATGATCGTACACCGTCGATGTCTGCGACGTCCCACAGGCTTGTCTCAAGGTGTTGTCTGCTAGCGCGCTACAAGAATTTGCGAGGCTGCACCAAAATGCTGCATCATGGCTGCACCCTCGCGCTGAAAGATGCAAGGGTTCGCGGCACCACGGTGACACCTAACCGACAACCTTTACAATAGAGGACGCAGGTGCAGGGGCGGCGCTCTACATTTGAGAATCGAGGAGTGAGGTGCAGCGCACCATGAAAAGGTGCAGAAGGTGGAGAGAACCTATTGTGAATCGAACAGACCTTATTTTTCATCTAATCAATTTACTTCAATCTTTAATATGAATTTTAACAAACACACTCAATATTACGCTATGTTGAACAAGTATAATTCTAATAATTAGCTAAAAAAACTAGAATGACTTAAATTACAATAAAAATAATAAATACTTTCACACCCGATAATGTGACACCTATAGCCCTGTTGTGTACACCAAAGCAAGAAAAAAATTGTTTCAACAATCACAATGCTCCGAATGTGAAACAACTAAACAGAGGTGACAAGCATACTTCACCAAACGGCACAACTTATGATAACAAGATATGCAATTATGTTAAATGTACCGGGTTCCTGGTGACACAGACGAGCCCTAGGAGTATGAAATGGCGATGAAGTAGAACCTCTTCTAAGACTTTGAGTTTTTGTTACACTCAGTGACCTCAATGGTGAATATTTTCTGCTGTCCAGCAACAGGACTATGACACGGTGTTTGCATGAAGAGCGGGGCGTAACTTTTTGAAAGTGTTGAAGAGGTGATAACAAAAACTTGCCGATATTTAAAACCTGAAAACTGCAATAGGAGGCAGTGTTGCACAGTACTGGCATTGATGCGAGTTGAGCAGAACTATAAGTAGAACTGAGTGATTTACTGTAGTTTACTCAGATGAAAAGTTCGTCCCTCGTCTACTTGTTTTATGCTGGCCAGTGCATTTCAACGCAACACCTAAGCTCGCATTTAAATAAATTGTGAGCGCAGTCACCGACTCAACATTATGAACTGGACGTGTCATCATCATTTGTATAATTTTCTAATCTGTAGAAATCATCATCAGTGCGTGCCCGCTCGAGCTCGGCTCGAATAAAGCTCTTCCTCATAAGTGGTGGACGGTGCTTATCGATCCCCAAGTTCTTTCGCACGTTACCACTGGAGCTCCGCTCAGGTCGTCGTCTAATACCACCTGTCATGGCAGTGCAAGACAATCCTGGTCCATCCAGCACCACCAGCCCAGTGCAGCCTCCGCCGTCGACCCTGGCTATCCACAGCCACCAGCGTGATCCGCCAGTATACTCGGGTCTCAAAGGGGATGACGTTGAAGAATGGCTACACACCTACGACTTCGTCAGGGAGTTGAACAGGTGGGATACTCTACACAAATTACGTACGGTTCCTTTCTACCCAACTGATGTTGCCAAAACCTGGTTTTGGAACCGGCTCCTGAATCTTCCCGACTTGGACACGTTCGCACGGCAGCTCTATCAGATTTTCGGTTCCCCCAGTGTTCACGCTAAAGCAGCTACGAAAAAGCTTGCTGAACGCATTCAGATGGCGGGTGAATCATACACCTCGTACATTGAGGATGTTCTTGCCTTGTACAAGCGTGTAAATTTATCTATGCCTCAAAGCGACCAAATACGCCATATCATTAAAGGCATAAATACCACCGCATTCAACGCCCTTGAGTCGCGAATCCCTACCACGACTCATCATGTCATCATCATTTGCCAGAGAGTAGAGGAACTTCAGTCTCTTCGTCTTCGCCTTGATGCGTCGGACATTCGTCTTTCTGCGGCCCTCAACATCTGTGCCCTGGTCCGCGTCACCCTTCGTTAGGAGCTTCCTGGGCGCTGCTCATCCTGCGCTCCACCATCTAGTTTAGTCTCAGCTCCAGCCAACTTGCGGGACGTCGTTAGACAAGAGATTGCATCTGCGTCACATCCACCTTGTTCCACCGAATCCAGACCTCGTCAGGTACCAACGTACGCAGAAGTCGCGGCGCTCTCAGCACCCACCACTATCCCAGTGGCTACACCAGGTAGCCATGTACCTGTGGTGTCAGTGTCACCACCGATGCGCCCACATCTATATTATGCCATGCCGCGTCCTCCACGCCCAATCTGTTATTATTGCGGCTATAGGGGTCATATATATCTCGCTTTTGCCGAAGGCGTCAACAGGACGAGCAACGTAGCTACACTCCAGAGGAACGCGGACGCTTCAGTCCACACACGAACTACCAACGCACGCCTTACCGGTCTTCTTTACAGCGTTAGCCCTCTCCACCTTACCGTATTGATCTGCCTGTGAACTCCCGTGAGTGTTGCCGCCACTCACCATCTCCCAATCACCGTTCTGTGTCACCTCTGCGACCCGCCTCCAACGTTCTGATTGCCCACTCGGAAAACTCCCTAATGCAGTTTTAAGAGAGGAAAGTGCATCCACTGAACAGCCAGCAATTCCTCCAGGCAGACCATCGAACTTGTTGACAGTGTTAGTAGAAGGTATACGCGTCGAAGCTTTAGTGGATACTGGCGCTGCTATTTCCATTATTCGCTCTGACCTTTTCTCCCGCTTCCACAAAGTAACACCTTACTCGGGCCCGTCTCTCCATGCTGCGACGAACGTCATTTGTCGCCCCCTCGCCCAGTGTACAGTTCGTGTTTTCATTGACGGTATTCGTCATTGTATTGCTGCTGCATTTCTCCGTGAGTGCACCCACGAACTCATTTTGGGGTAGGACTTTCTGTCATCTGCAGGCGCTTCTATATCTTGTCATCAGCGGTTCGTCCACCTCAATCCCACCGACTCTACTGTATTGGAACGCCTTTTCAGATTATGTTCTTTGGCCATCCCGAGAAGACGTAATTAGTGTTGATTGCACCAACATTGTGGATGGTGACGTGCTTCTACTACCTTATGGCCATACGGTTCATCAAGGCATTCTGATCATTCCAGGCCTTGCTCGTTTTTCTGAAGGGTCTGCTTTTATTACTGCGTTAAATCAGACCCCCGAACTCTTATTGTTGCCCTGTGGATCAACGGTCACATGCGCTATTGACCCACATCCCGTTGCAATTGTTGCTCTTCCAAGTCAAGAAGTCCTACCAGAGCCAAGCACGCCACCACTCAACTCTCCCACTCCTCTATCGGTGACGATAAGCCCTGATCTGACAGCAGCCCTGAGTCAGGAATTGCTGAATTTATTGAACAGACATCTCTCTTTGTTTGACGTTCATTCTGCTGTCCTTGGTATGACAACTTCTGTGACTCACCGAATTCAGACTGACGGCTCCCGAATTATTCACCGGCGCCCATACCGCGTGTCTCTTGCAGAAAGGAAGATAATCAAGGAAAACGTCTCAGACATGCTGCGACGGAATATCATACGTCCTTCCTCGAGTCCATGGTCTTCGCCAGTTGTTTCGGTGCAAAAGAAAGACGGAACAGTACGTTTTCGCGTTGATTACCGGGCACTGAACAAAATGACGCACAAAGATGTTTACCCCCTCGCACGAATCGATGACGCACTAGATTCGTTACATGGCACAGAGTATTTCTCCAGCCTAGACCTGCGATCGGGCTACTGGCAAATGCCAGTGTCCGAATATGACAAAGAGAAGACGGCTTTTGCCACCCCAGATGTGTTAAATGAATTTAACCTAATGCCTCTCAGACTTTGTAACGTGCCTGATATCTTCAAACGTATGATTGATAGCGTACTGCGTGGCCTGATGTGGAAAACCTGGTTATGCTACCTCAACGACATCATAGTGTTTTCGTCTACCTTTTCGCTACATCTGAAGCGTCTCGAAGAAGTCCTAGGTTGTCTTGCCAAAGCTGGTTTACAGCTGAATACGAAAAAATGCACCTTCGCAAGCAAGACGATCAAAGTACTAGGGCATTTATTCAGCAAAGGCGGTATTCAAATGGTTGCTTGCCGCCATCCTCGAGTTTCCCCATCCGTTGCGTCAGAAAAGACCTGCGCAGTTTTCTCGGCTTGGCATTCTACTTTCGGTGCTTCATACGCGATTTCGCAAGGCTTGCCTCTCCGCTCCATCAACTGCTCGCAAGTAACAAGGCATTCGTCTGGTCCGAAAACTGTGAAAAGGCTTTCCTGGCGTTGAAGCAAGCCCTGACTTTCGACCTGGTACTATGTCACTTCGATCCGGATGAACCCACCATTCTTCACACTGACACCAGTGGTTGTGGTCTCGGTGCCGTTCTACTGCAGCGTGACAACACCGCACGCGAACGTGTCATCGCTTACGCCAGTCGTGCTGACTGCTGCCGAGAAAAATTACACAATAATCAAACAATAGAACCTTGCTGTTATATGGGCGGTACAAAAATTTCGTCCATACCTCCACGGCTGCCACTTCACAGTCGTCACCGACCACAACGCATTGTGCTGGCTTTCGTCGCTAAAGAACTTATCGGGCCGTCTTTGCCGCTGGTTGCTTCGTTTACAAGACCACAACTTTGATGTCGTCTACAGGTCTGGTAAGAAGCACCAAGATGCTGATGCTCTCTCTCCCTGCCCTCTACCCAACAGTAATAGCCCACTGTCACCAATTTCCACCGCAGCATTACCTATCGCAGGTCTCAGTTGGCTAAGATCCGGCCGCCCTTCTACCCTTGTGTCGCATCAACGCGTTGCCCCTTACTGCCGCTCCATAATAGCACGCTTAGAAGGCACATCCACTCCTCCAAACGCCCAACTTCGCCGACAACTGAAACAATTCAAGCTTCACGATGGTGTTTTACATCGCTATATTTACCTCGTTGATGGAAACAAATGGGTTCCTGTTATATCACGTTGTCTACAACGTCAGGTTCTTGAGACATTCCACGATGATCCTGCTGCTGGGCATCTCGGCTATCATAAAACATACGACAAAATACGCAGTCGGTTCACCTGGCGTGTCCTCTCATCCACCATTACCAAATATGTTTCTTTGTGTGCTTTATGTCATCGGCGGAAACGACCCACTACTGCTCCTTCTGGCTTTCTCCAACCTATTCTTTGTGCCGCTTTGCCATTCGAAGTCGTCGGGATAGACTTGTACGGCCCCCTTTCCGTGACCTCCAATGGAAGTTGTTGGATTGTAACGGCTGTTAACCACCTCACTCGTTACGCGGAAACAGCCTCACTGCGCGCTGGTACAGCCACTGAAGTAGCCGATTTTTTTCCGCGTAACATATTTTTACGCCTTGGAGCTCCACGTGTTCTGCTCAGCGACCGTGGCAAGGTCTTTCTTTCCTCTATCGTTGCTGAGGTTCTACGCGCCGTCAACACCATCCACAAGACAACTTCTACTTATCATCCACAAACAAATGACTTGACGGAACGCTTTTATCGTACCCTCTCGAACATGATTGCCATGGATGTTAACCCTGACCACACGAACTGGGACGCCATTTCGCCATTCGTAACGTTTGCCTACAATACGGCTACGCAACGCAGCACCGCTTTTCACCCTATTTTCTGGTCCAGAGCCACTCTCCGAGTGTAACTCTGGACGCCCCCTTCCTTTCGGTTCCTGCTACCTCAGCAGGCCCTTTATCCTCACAGTTTTTGTCTCGCCTCGAGCACTGCCGTCATCTGGCCCGAATCAACACCGGCATCTCTCAGGAAGCTCGCAAGTCTCATTACGACTCAACTCACAGTGCTGTGACCTTTTCCCCTGGAGACGAAGTTCTGCGGACTCCCATGCGTGTGCCCGGCTTATGTGAAAAATTCCTCAGTCGTTTCATAGGACCTTTTATTGTGATTGAACAAATATCTCCCGTTAATTACCGTATCTCCCCACTTAACGCTCCCTCCGACCACCATTGCCGTGGCACAGAAATTGTGCACGTTTCTCGACTGAAATTGTATACACGACGCAATTCCTAACATTGTCTCGAGCGTGGCCAAGAGGCTGCTTCCAGCGGGACGGTTAATTAGTGTGAGCGCAGTCACCAACTCACCTTTATCAATTGGACGTGTCATCATCATTTGTATAATTTCCTCATCTGTAGATATCATCATCAGTGTGTGCAAGCTCGAGCTCGTCCCGAATAAAGCTCTTCCTCATAATAGGTGTAGTACTTCTATATATAGGATAAACTGGTGCAGTAAACACAAACACCCAGGTAAATAGAGAACAATATCACGTGACTGACTGGTTGGCTATAAGTTGTCAACTACCCAACAATAATAAATTGAATACAATCATTTAATAAAGCTTGTTTTCTCCCCATCAGAACTATCTGTTTTATGTTATTCACGTTGGTCACAGGTCACAACAGTGTAATGACATGACTGAACGACAATATATGCAAAGCAAAATTATTCCCTCCACATAGTCACGTAAGTTACACAGGGTAAAAATGGCAAAATGCTACACCTGCGGGCGTAATATAAATATATTCAATCTATCGTACCTGGGTGCCATTCCGTACCAGAGGAGGCAGACAACAGGAATTGTTCACTGGTTACTGGCTCTGTGCTTATGAACTGTCAAATGGACAGGTTGGCATTACTCCACTTGAGCACGAGATGGTTGGTACTGGTATAGGTTCAGGCGGCAGCTTTAAAGCTTTGGACAAACCTGGTTTCCTGAAATTTTGACACTGACCTTCTGATAGAAACATATAGGTATACTTCATTAGAAGGTATGTTATAGGCACTCTAAAATTAGTTGCGTAATTTCTTAAGCTATAAATAGCAAGTAAATGTACTTTTGGTGCGACGCGATGACCGTGAGTGATCAACCTGACTTGGCTCATCAACGTCGAAGGAATTTGAAGTGTGACAATGTATTTCCAGCTTTCTGAGATTCCTGGTTCTTCTTCTTTTGTCGGGGTCAGATTTCTTGAAGTCTGATGTGCCAGCTAACTCGTTCAGCTTATTGAAAGCTTAATTCAGGTTATCTTTAAAGAAATAGCACGACATGTAAATGCCTGTTTGCACATGATAAAATGGCGAAGTGTTAGGACATGAAAGACTCTAACAAACATTGCATCGTACATCAAAATCCAATAATCTTCACCTCTTGAAGTGTTCACGAAGCATCTACAGCTTTTTTGGAAGTCATCGCCTTCACGATGTCCAACTTGGTCGACGCTGGAGGCGAGAAGGCATACTTTCTGTCGTTTTCTTCAGCTATCCATGTGAGTGGCACAACATAACTAGCCTTTTCACACATAAAATGAACTGCTAGGTACCTAAAAAAGGAAAATAATAATCAACAAACCTTGACCCTTATGGAGGGACACTGCGCCTGAAAACATGTTTTATGCTTTATTGATTTAGGTGGAACTCGCTGAGTTTAAGCTGATTTCAAATATGCAATGGTTTTCAAAGGAGACTTTGTTGTTTTCAAATGCCACCCAATCTTGTTTTCTTACATTCTTTACTAATTTCAGGTGATTCTGAAGTGCTTATTCACTATGTAACTCTCTCAATTTTGACAAACTATGGTTCCCAAAAAGCATAATCAAGGTCTGATATTCTAAAAACCACGTTTTTTACTCAAATATACTTGCATATTTGAAGTATGCACACAAATATGCAAGGACTCTGCAAGGTACATCTCAATCCATGAACAATAAAAAAGTGAAGATCTGTGTCCCCCCCTTAACCTCTGAAGGCTGTGGAGCATCTGACGACGGTGGCTGTAAGACTCGCAGAGAAGCACAGGATGTTTATAATCACTGGAAACAAACAGGCTGTCATTGTAAACTGAAATAAGTCACATTTCATACACGAACCCTCTCAAATAAAGTTGTACTGCCCGAGATGCTTGAGGCACAAACTGAAATATTATTAACTATTGAAGCTGAAAAAAACAGGAAAGTGAACTGTTAATTATTCAGTGCATGAATTGTTCCACAGCAGGCTTTGGATCTAAGAATAGCTTGAAGGTTGTAATCCATAAATATGTTCCTGGCAACACTAGTACTGGTTCATGAGGCAGTGACAAATAGTGTGTTAAAACTAAATAACAGATGAGCTCAAAGTTATACAAAGGTATGGTTTATTGTGCAGTTTACTCCTCACACTAAATATTTCAAACAATTGAGAGTGTTTACACGATTACAAGTGATTGTTTTTTTACCAAGTCATGTTCACTGTGGTGGAGCAGTGATGGTGCTCGGCTGCTTACCCGAACGTCGTGGGTTTTGTCACGGCTGCTGCGATCACATTTATATGGCGGTGAAATGGTAGAGACCCGTATACAGTGCACATTGAAAAACACCAGATGATCAAAATTCTCAGAACACTCCTCTACACAGTCTCTCATAAGTATATAGTGGTTTTGATACATAATATACCAAATACCCTTTCGCAAACACAAACTTCTTGCAAACGTTGACCTAATCCAGAATCGCTTTGCACTACAGTATTAACACTGAAATTTCGTATGTCTACTTCTATTATCAGACCTAAAAAGGGAACTATATGTTACCTTGCACCACTAAACACAACGCATGTCAAAAAGTGGAAAGAAACTGGCTTGGCCTTCAACATTAAAAAGCATGCATTGGAAAGCAACGTTGAAAGCACTGAAATTTGACAACTGTTGCTTAGCCCCATGAGCAGTAAACAAAGAAACAAGTTATCAATGACAGCAATGAGAGTAAAGGTTTTCGATTCCTTTCAGTTCCTGACCCACAACAAAAAGCTTGTATTCACAAAGTAGGAAGCTATTAACAGCACACGACCATCTTTCAGGAGCACAAACCTGTGTGGGTTCTCTGTTTCCAACCCAAGAGAGGTCGGGGCTGAAATGCCTTTAAGATGGTCGTCATCAGTCTGTTCAGAAAAGCCGGAGTCAGTATAAGAAGAAGCTGGAACGTTATTCCCCGTAATAAACACCTTGTGTTGCACACTTTTCACAAGCAGACTTTGCGTTGTGTCCTTCTACTTCCTTTATGAACGGTCTGGCTCGGGCATCACATATGAAAGTTCCTACTGACCAACAAAGTGCTCTCCTCTACGTACAAATTCATTGCTCAAAACATCAGCTAGCTCACCTACAAAGAGATTAATAAACTCATCTAGCAGAGGCTTGGAGTTCCCTCTGTAAGCCCTCACGATGTGTACACTGTCTTCTCTACGGTGATTTGGGTGAAGCAGTTCGACAAGTATTCACCAAAACACTGTTACACTGATTTTGAACAGTGGAAGGCCATCAACATTGACGCTTACTTGGAAAGCTTAACTGGGTAGGCGATACATACTCTCAAGCAGAGCACTGAGGGTGCTTTTTATTTCAAAGCGATAATATTGTTACGTGGAAAATAACAGCTGTCAGTCCGCAGCCACAACGCAGCTCACCAACAACGTCCACTTCTTTATTATCAGTCTGAGGCACCTTTTCATGGGTATGCCCCACTATGTTCTCATTCAGTCAGACGAAATCACGTAACACGACCCCCGGCGGCAAAAGCGCCGACCCGGCGAGTTTACGGGGCCACAGCAGGAGCAGTGTGGTAACGCTTGAGCCTTGATACGTGGACGATGTCCCTTGACAGCAGAGCGGAAGAGGTTGATGGATTATCATTGACAATTTCATATGTATTGTCGGTCACTCGTCTAAGCACACGGTATAAGCCCGTGAAACGAGAGAGAAGTTTTTCGGAAAGGCCTGCATGTCGCGTAGGGGACCAAAGAAGAACGAGGGAACCTGTTGAAAAGTGTTCGTCGCGATGCCGCTCGTCGTAACGATGCTTCTGTGAGTCTTGGGACGCCATTATTCTGCTGCGGGCAAGCTGACGAGCGTGGGCAGCTCGGGTAATAGCATCGCGTGCATATTCAGAAGTAGACTGCGCAGCGGCTGGCAGGAAGGTATCCAACGGCAATGTTGGTTCGCGTCCAAATAGAAGGTAAAATGGCGAGTACCCAGTGGTGTCATGCCGGGAGGAATTGTATGCGAACGTCACATAGGGTAGTGCAAGGTCCCAATCGAGATGGTCGGCCGAGACGTATTTTGATAGCATGTCTGTCAGGGTGCGGTTTAAACGTTCTGTAAGCCCGTTTGTCTGGGGGTGGTACGATGTCGTGAGCTTATGTTGGGTAGAGCAGGAACGCAGGATATCGTCAACCACTTTCGAAAGGAACGTACGGCCTCGGTCTGTCAGCAGTTGACGAGGGGCTCCATGCACTAAAATGAGATCGCGTAGTAGAAAATCAGCGACGTCTGTAGCGCAGCTTGTTGGCATGGCTCGCGTAACTGCATAACGGTTTGTGTAATCCGTAGCCACCGCCACCCACTTGTTTCCGGAGGCGGATGTTGGGAAGGGACCGAGGAGGTCCAAACCAACACGGAAGAATGGCTCCGATAGGATGTCGATGGGCTGAAGATATCCGGAAGGGAGTCCCGTCGGCTTTTTGCGACGCTGGCAAATTTCACAAGCGTTGACATAACGACGTACAGAGCGTGAAAGGCCAGGCCAGTAGAAGCGGTGGCGGACACGGTCATATGTGCGAGAGACACCAAGGTGACCCGCGGTTGGCGCGTCATGGAGCTCACGTAGGACTGTGGAACGCAGATGCTTTGGTATAACTAGAAGTAGGTCGTGGCCATTGGGCGATAAATTACGCGGATATAAGGTGTGGTCCTTTAAGGTAAACATGCGAACAGAAGCGTCTTGCGGTGACGATTCGAGCTGTTGTATTAAGCGGCTGATATCCGGATCGCGGCGCTGCTCGTCCCCGAGATGAAGCAGCTGGGAGATGGAAAGGACGCAGCCCACAGAATCAGTGCTCGTAGAATTGCAGTCGGCCACAGGGTAGCGAGACAGACAATCCACATCTTTGTGCAGTTTTCCGGATTTATACACTACGGTGTAAGAATACTCCTGGAGGCGGAGTGCCCAGCGGGCGAGACGACCTGTGGGATCTTTGAGGGAGGCGAGCCAGCAGAGAGCGTGGTGGTCGGTGAGAACTATAAATGGTCGGCCGTATAAGTAAGGGCGAAATTTCGCGACTGCCCATACCAGCGCTAGGCATTCGCGCTCTGTGATGGAATAATTACGCTCCGAGGTGGACAGCAGCCTGCTGGCATAAGCTATCACGCGATGCTGCCCAAGTTGTCGCTGAGCCAACACAGCGCCTATTCCGTAACCGCTGGCATCGGTTCGCACTTCTGTCGGTGCCGTAGGGTCGAAGAGAGCCAGCACAGGAGAAGAAGTGAGCAAAGTGGTCAAGTCGGAAAATGCTGCTGCTTGCGAGCGACCCCAGGTAAACGTCTCATCTAATTTGAGTAAATCTGTTAGGGGCCGAGCGATTTCCGCGAAGTTCTTGATGAACCGCCGAAAATAGGAGCAGAACCCCACAAAGCTGCGGACATCTTTGGCGGTTTTTGGCACAGGAAAGTCCTTCACAGCTCGAACTTTTTCTGGGTCAGGCTGTACGCCGTAAGCGTCAACAATATGTCCAAGTATTGTAATGCGACGGCGACCAAACCGGCACTTGGATGAATTCAGCTGAAGGCCGGCGAGACGGAATACATCAAGTATTTTCGACAGTCTCTCAAGGTGCGCTTCAAAAGTGGGAGCAAACACAATCACGTCATCCAGGTAACAAAGACACGTAGACCACTTGAATCCATGGAGCAGGGAGTCCATCATTCGTTCAAAGGTTGCGGGGGCATTACATAGACCGAAAGGCATGACTTTGAATTGGTAGAGGCCATCGGGTGTTACAAAAGCCGTCTTCTCTCGGTCCATGGGGTCCACGGCAATCTGCCAATAACCAGAACGAAGATCGATGGAAGAAAAGTAGGCGGCACTATGGAGGCAATCAAGGGCGTCGTCAATGCGGGGCAGAGGGTATGCGTCTTTCTTGGTGATGTTGTTGAGGTGGCGATAGTCCACACAAAATCGCCACGATCCGTCCTTCTTTTTAACTAATACAACCGGGTATGCCCAGGGACTGGAGGATGGTTCAATAATGTCCTTCGCTAGCATCTTGTTCACCTCCTTCTGAATTATGCTCCGCTCAAAAGCAGACACTCTGTAGCGACGGCGGTGAACAGGGTTGGCATCACCTGTGTGTATGCGATGCTGGACAAAGGACGTCTGCCCGAGAGGCCGGTCACCAAAATCGAAAATATCCTGGTAGGCCTCGAGAAGATGTTGTAGGGCTTCAACTTGCGAAGGCGGAAGATCAGTGGCGATCATGTCTACAATTTGACGGCTGCCCGAATGTGTTGCGAGTGATGTGCGCTGCGGTGAAACAAGTGTGTCTAAGGCAAGCACTTCAATTTGTGAATCGAGCAACGGACACAGGTGGGCCACAGAAATGCCTTGTGGAAGCACCTGATTCATGTAGCCGAAATTGACAAGAGGTAGACAAGTTTTGTTATCTGTGATGCTGAGCACCGTATAGGGCACTGCAACATTGTGCGCAAGGAGTACGTCGGTGAGAGGTGTAGCGTAATAGTCACCATCGGGCACAGCTGGTGAGAACAGAAAATTGACGTACGTCACAGTTTCGGAGGGCAGGCGCACAAAGTCGCTGCATTGTAATCGGCATGTAGGTTGGTACGGGGCGGCACTGATTTGTGGCAGTTCAAGGCGGAGCACACCAGCGGAGCAATCAATTAGAGCAGAATTGGCGGCAAGAAAATCGAGGCCTAGTATGAGGTCGTGGGGACATGTTGCAAGCACGGTAAAAAGGACGACCACTTGATGACCAGCTACGGTAAGTTGAGCTGTGCACATACCGACGACAGGGACTGTTGCACCATCTGCAACTTGGACGACACTGGTCAAGGGGGGCGTGAGAACCTTCTTCATGCGACGACGAAAACGCGAACTCATAATACAGACGTGAGCGCCCGTATCTATCAAAGCTTCAACAAGTGTGCCATCAACATATACTTCTAGGGTGTTCCGGTTCAAACGTAAGGGCAACAGAGGATTTTTGGGTAAGGTCGACAGGGCAGCTTCACCTCCAGAAGCTGCGCAGCCTAGTTTTCCGGGGACATGCGGCGGTTAAACGATGGTGAGGGAGAGCGTCAACGCGTATTTGAACGAGAAGGGCGGCTTTGAGGCGGTGGCGATGACGGGACAGGGTGGCCGTAGTCCTCAGGGGCAGTAAATGCTGTAGACTCAGTGCGGGTCGGATAACGGTAATTTGGTAGACGGAATGAGTTACTGTAAGCGGGGTACGAGCCAGAAGACATAGATGGACATTGACTGCGGCAGTAACGAGCGATGTGTCCAGCGCGACCACAGCGGAAGCAGATCGGCTTATCATCAGCTGTTCGCCATTCAGACGGGTTCCTGGTTCGAATAGAGTACGGACGGCGACGTCTCATGTCCACAGAAGCTATCGAGGGACCAGTATTATCCAGGGTGAGTGAAGTGGACAGGATACCAAGGTTAGCGAATGCCTGGCGGACAACAGCCTGGATCAAGGCGACAGCTGGCGTTGAGGCGTCGGGCAACGTCGGTTTGTTGGCAGCCGGGTAAGCGGCCTCGAGTTCACGTCGGACGATGCGCGTCAAGTCTTCGGTTGTAGACGGATGACAAGGAGTGGCTTCGCAAGACGACGTTGCCGCGGTGTTGGGTAGGCGCTGAAACTGCTGCAAAATGCGTCGACTCTTCGCCTGCTCGAGACGGCGGCACTCTTTGATCACGGCGTCGATGGTCGTTACGTTGGTAAATACAAGCAGGCTCAACGCATCGTCGGCGATTCCTTTTAAAACGTGGGAAATCTTGTCGGCCTAAGTCATGTTGGGATCGGCCCTTTGACACAACGCTAAGACGTCTTGAATATAAGTCAAGTAGGGCTCAGTGGACGTCTGTGTACGTACGGCCAATTGCTTTCGGGCATCAAGCTGTTGACCAAACGGGTTGCCAAAGAGGTCGCGGAGCTGTTGTTTAAACATTTCCCAGCTTGTGATTTCGTGCTCGTAGGTCTCAAACCAGATGCGAGGGGTCTTGTCAAGATAGAAAATGACATTCGCAAGCATAACGGTTGGGTCCCAGCCATATTGCTTGCTGACGCGCTCGTACATGCTAAGCCACTCGTCCACATTCGCGTTGTCCTCTCCAGTAAAGGTACCGGGATCACGGGGTTGCGTTAGGGCAACGTACCTGGTTGCTGTCGTTGCTGAGGTAAGTGGCGAAGCCGTATCCTCCCCCGGAGCCATGGTAGCAGACTTAAGGAGGCGTCCACTGCGTAGCTCCGTTGTCAGAAGAGCATCCAGCACTTCCACCAAAATGTTACGTGGAAAATAACAGCTGTCAGTCCGCAGCCACAACGCATTGCTTGCTTGTTTGCTTGTTCTTTTCTTTTGTGGCTCTCACCCACTAAGGGGGATTGGCCAAGAAGCCGGTGGTTAATGCAAGTAAATACCTATAGATTTTCTAGATTAGGGGAATATGATTACTGTGTTTTGACTGTGAAATTAATTTGGCGCAATGTAAAAAAAAAAGGGGGGGGGGAGAAATAATAGAATTTGTTGAATATCTGTGGTGGAATCGTTATATGAAATTCTCCTGAAAGTTGAATCATTGCAGTGTATCAGCTAAATAATAAGTGGTAGTGTGACTAGTAAAATTCGAGAGCTGATGGCTGACTCAGCAAGGTAATCTTCTTGTGTTATATATGAATTCGCAGAGAGCCCCGCAGATGTTCCTGTCACTATGTCCCAATGAAATGGCCCCAAAAGACAAAATATTGGGAGTATTAAGTGATATTCCTAATTTTCTGAATAAAATTTCGAAGCAGTTTTTTCTTTGATTTTTGAATCGGTGACATGTGATAAGAAAATGGTCGATATGTTCAGGTTCGTTACAGCTTGAGCACAGAGGGGATGGCACCAGACCAGACCTGTTTAAGTAGAAATTAAGAGGTGGTACACGGCAACGTAATTTTGTTACCAAGACTTCCAATTTACGCGTGGGACACCATTTATTATTCCATGTGAATTGCAGGTGCGAGAAATCTGGATTCGGTGTAATGGTTTTTGATGAGTCTTCAAGAAGGGAAAGTTTTCTAAACCTCGCTGCTGTTACATAAGCTGTAGGAGGCATGATTGGCACAATCGGAAGATCAAGAGATGTTCGCGCAAGTTTGTCAGCCATCTCGTTTAGAAATATACTACGATGGCCTGGCACCCATATCATTCGCACTAGACGAATGTTTGCTGGGATTAATGATTTAACAGTCTCTAGTACTGCTGATGTCGACGACGATGATAAGAATGAACACACGGAATACGAGTCAGTCACTATCACAGCTGTCGAATGAGTCGCAGGAAGTTTACGAATAGCTAGTATAACGGCCGTTAATTCCGCTTCAAATATTGGTGTATAATCTGGGAGGCGTAATGAAAATGACCAGAATAATGAGAGAAAAAAAATACCCACACCTGCCTTCTCGCCACTCATAGATGCATCCGTTGCAATTACTGTATTAGTACCTAATTGAGACAGGTGTTGTTCTAATAAACCAATCAAATATTTAGAGGGCAAGTGTTTAGCGTTCATGGGGAAGATATCGTCAAATTCTATTTGCACTTGGCCGATTGGTTTGACAGATGGTGTGATCTCGAATATATTAACATTTAAAGCATCTAGAAGTGTTTGAACAAATAGCACTTGGGGTTTATATACACGGGACCAATGCTCATTGAAGAAGACAACAGGCTCGGTAAAGAATACAAAGTGTCGCCTTCTTAAAGTGGATTCGGAAAATTTTAAATAGGTGCTTACTGTTAAAATACGAAATCTGCAAGCAAGGGTGGGTATCCGAGCTTCTTGATACAAAACATTGTTAGCTGTGAATTTTGGCACACCTAAACAACTACGTAGGGCTTCCCGCTCTAAGAGAATGAGGGGGTTTATTTTGTATGCTGGTCCACCAGAGAATAGTACACATCCGAATTCAAGAATCGGACGAACGTACATGCGATAAATCATGATCATCGTATCTCTGCGAAGACCGGAACGGAGGCGGCTAAGCCTACTTATCATTTCAACAGCGCGTGTAGCCTTAATTTTAATATATTCAATGTGGTCACGCCAGCTCAGTTTTTGATCGTACAGTACACCCAGATATTTAATACAGTTAACCTGGGGTATTATTTCCTGATGGTACTGAAGAGAAATAGTAACTGGTGCGTCCAACGGAAAAACTATTATAGCACTTTTAGTTACGTTCAGGTTCATATGAATTTTCTGAAACCAGGTTTCCAATGTTGCCAAATAACACTGTAAAGTCGAATGTAGTGAATAAATATCGTTGTCAGATGCAAAGAACGCGATATCATCTGCATATACATATACGTGTACCTTATCACTCTGTGGTATTGAACTTAACAAAATGTTAAATAGCACAGGCGATAGAACAGAGCCTTGAGGAACACCTCTCGTTTGGCTATACTTCGGCGTGGAAATACCTCGTTGGAAGCAATAAAATTTTCTGTCTTTTAAAAATTCGTATATCCAATTTGTGATGTACTGCGGGAACGTAAGCTCTTTTAGGACATTGATAAGAATAGCATGTTCAACACTGTCATATGCCTTGGCTAAATCAAGGGTTACTAGGGCCGCATATTGTCGTCTGTGCCGAGCAAGCTTTATACGAGCCTCTAAATCAACATGCGCCCACCATATAGAGTAACCTGGTCTAAATCCAATCTGGCACGCACTGAGTATCGCATTATCTGTTATGAACTTCGTAACTCTAATGTAAAGTATTCTTTCTATTAACTTAACTACGTGTGATGTTAAAGCGATTGGCCTAATGTTATCTGTCTGCATTCCTAGTCCCTGTTTTTTAAGAAGCGGTATTATTTTTGCAAGTCTCCAGTCAGGAGGTATCCAACTATTTTCAAGTGAATAGTTGACAACGTTAAGGAGGTCTTCAGGAGAGATGTCGAATAATAGTTTTAACATTTCCGAAGTGACGCCATCTGGTCCAGGACCTGTGTTTGGCAGAATACGAACGACGTGCGCAAGTTCATCCCTACTTACTTTAATAAAATCATTTCCGAATGACGGTTTTGCGCACTTTATTTTGATTTGTGATGTAAATCTCTTCTCCAATTCTATTGCAATTTCCGTTAATGTATTTTCCAAATCAGTTGAAGAAAAAATAACTGAGTCAATATTTACGTGTGCTGTAATAGCTTTACGATTACGGAGAAATCTGAATAGAGCTTTCTTGTTGCCACTCTTGGATAAGTAGGTGTACCGTTTTTCTTCATAATCGTCTTTCGCTAATGAAACTGTTCTCCTAAAGGTAGCTTTAGCAAATAAATAATTTCTCCAATTAGTCGGACATTGGTTGGTGAGGAGTTTTTTTCATGCAGCGTTGCGGCGTCTATAATCTCTGGCGCAATCCGCATTCCACCAGGCAGATATGAATTTTCCCTTTGTTGAAGATATAGTGAACTGTGATTTTTTAATTGTACACTTTAGGGTGGAACAAAGGCTCATAGCTTTCATATTTGTTTCCATATTGGGCAAGGAAGACAGCGTTGACTGTAAGTTCTTTTTAAATTTAGAGTAGTTTACAAAACTTTGCACCTGGCGATCTACCGTCACTAAAGGAATGCTGACTTCAAATACCAGGGGGCAGTGATCACTACTTGTAGCAGTATCAAGAACAGTCCAAGACGATATTGTCACACTTGAGCTAGCAAATGTCAAGTCTAAGACGGACCTTGAATTACATCGAACGAATGTCGGAACTCTGGAGTTCCAACAAATAAGGTTATTCCGGTTAGTCCAGTCCCACAACCGTTTTCCTGATGAATCAGTGCGGAATCCCCATGAAACGTGATGGGAATTGAAGTCTCCCGCAAATAGCATACTGTTTCTGCAAAAACTCGCAGTCACGTCAAGGACTCTTTCATCTTGTATTCCAGCCGGAAAGTAGTTGTTGACTATAGATAGTGGCGCGCATCCGGGAAAGTGAATTTCCAGAACCAATACTTCATAATCGTGTGATATTTGTTGGTAAACTAAGTGTACTTTATGGCAAATTTTGGATGAAATGAAAAACATTAATCCTCCACCACGTGAGTCTCGGTCCAGTCGAAAGCACTGATAGTCCTTTAGATAGAAGTTTTGATCAGCAGACAGCCAAGTTTCTTGTAAAATTATGACGTCTGGAGATTGTTGAGAAATTAAGTATAATAAGTCTGTAGTTGCAGAGAGAATTGAACGGCAGTTCCACTGAAGTACTCTAAGGTACCCTATGATGATAAGCAAGCAGTAGCAACTGCTTGATCTAAGATACTATCTTTTAAGAAGTCCGCTTTAGTCATAGGTTCCTTCACACTCTTTTTTTGTTTTCGGATGAGAAGAATTATTAAGTTTGCTAGTGGGTGATCTGGTGCGTTTCAAAAGGCGAGCATCCATATCTACATCCCGATTAATTATTGATTCTGAATCAGATATACCTTCCTGCTCAGTTGTGTTAGGACTGGAAAGCATTGCCTCGTTATTGATAGAGACATCTGACGGATGTTCGGCAGGTTTACTAATCGAGGCACTAGGAGGTTGGATACGCTTAGTTATTCGATCACATGCACCCGACATCTGTGAATCCATAATACTATTGAGTGAGTCGGACAGATTGAGTAAAAATTTTTCTAATACTTTTTCTACGGCCTTTTCTACCATAGCAGAAATGGACTGAGAAAGTGATGCATCCATAGAAAGAGGTGGACGAGCTGCTATACCGGCATAACCCTGACTCCTGCTTTGAATTTCTGCAATTGCTTCTCTACGAGAGCATCGTCTCCTTTCAATGATTTCAATCACCTGAAGTTCCTTTGATCTTGCAGGGCAGTTAGGATCGTCTGCAGCGTGATTTGCCTTGCACAAACAGCATGTCTTATTGTCTGATTGACATTCAGCAGTACTATGACCAGCCCCGTATATGGCTCCGCATATGCGGCATCGAGTCTCCGATCGACAACCTTTAGTACTGTGTCCAAAGCGCCAACATTTAGCACATTGCAGCGGACGGGGAGCCAAAGGTTCGACCTTATAGATAAGCGGCCATGCCTTGATCTCCGAAGGGCGATCTGTACCAGCGAATGTGGCAATTACAGTTTCAGTGGGAACTTTCTGTTTGTTTTCCTGTTTGGTACAGCGGTAAACAGAAATAACACCTGCTGGGGAAAAGATGTCCAAGACTTCTGCTGGGCTTAGACTTGCGTCTACCCCTCGAACCAATCCTTTGCAGCAAGCTAGATGAGGTGGGATAAAAGAGCTCACCGGATGTGATGCAAAAGTAGTGCACTTCAGAAGGTCTTGGATGCAGGCCTTGTCTGGTGAGCAGCATAGTATCCCCCCGCGTCCAAACTGACGAACCTCTGTTATCCGTAGAGAGTGGGGAGTGATCGCACGAAGTTCCGTTTGGATTGTCTTGGGGTTTTTCATACAGATGAACCCACCGGTGGTCGGCACCAAAGCGACAGGAACGCTACGGGTTCCATTGCGGAGAAACAACTCCAGAGGAAGATCTTGAGGGGGAACAGAGGCTGACCAGAGGGCAGGCCTCTGGCCCGGAGAAGAAACAGACATGAAATAAGAAGAAGTTACACTTATCAATGCACTAAAACAGTTGCGGAACAAGAGGTAAATCTAATAAAATAAAATAAAAGTAACCGCCGGCTACTTGACCGCAACCCTGAGGATGGAACAAGGAACGCAGCCGCAGGCACCCGATCGTAGGCTCGAACCCCGATGGCTTCCTTCCGAGGTTTTCGAACGGTACGAGGTTTCGAACGTAGCTCACCAACAACGTCCACTTCTTTATTATCAGTCTGAGGCACCTTTTCTTGGGTATGCCCCACTATGTTCTCATTCAGTCAGACGAAATCACGTAACACGACCCCCGGCGGCAAAAGCGCCGACCCGGCGAGTAACAATATTTCCACGTAACAATATTGTCAAGTACTCCATTTACTTACCATAACGACCGGTGGCATAGCTAGAAGTGTGCGCGCTGAACTAGGCAACTCTGGCAAATGAGGTTTTAGAATATGCAGACGGCTATCAAGACTTTCATGCGTATATTTCCACGAAGTGTCCAGTCTGTGGGTGAAGAAACGATACCATGGGGCCTGTTAACGACCATGGATTATCAATAAATGTATTCCTCGATGAACTCGCAGATGAAATTGGATAAGCGCACGATTCCCCATTTTTGTTGGCGATTGCAAGGTTGTTCGGTTCAAGAGGCAGTTGCTCATGTGCAATGTCCTCATGTGCGCTAAGTGACGTGTCTTCGATGTGAACACATCGGCACGGTTGCAAAGTCTCTTAGACTCTTGAGTAAAGTCATTAAGTGTGTAGTGAGACGGAGGGTTTACAAAAGTATCAATGCGAGAAATGCTTGTGGTGGCATCACTAATTATTTTCTTCCACTCGTTACGGCATGTCCTTTTGGCTGCACTGCACCTAATCATGGAAGTTGTATTACAACAGGAGGATTAAACATCACCCTTTGTGACCATGTGAAGAAGGCTCCACGCTTATTCTGAATCTGAAAACAGGAGCCTGTAATAAAAACGATAGCGAAAATGCGTTACCGGCAACACTACAAAGGGTCACAGGGACTGCATTTTAGTAGTAATTAAAGAATGGTTACCATTGTGATCTCGACGCCATTAAAAGTTGTCTGTGCTAGGTGGTCACACAATGATTTTGTTTTTATTACCAGCAGACCATTTAATGCTATCCACCAAAGGGTACTGGGCCTCCCCATGAGCCCGGGCACAGACAGGCTCGTGATTCCGGGCATGCACAACACCCTCTCGGAGGTGACCGAGGCACGGACACTAGCTCAAGTCGTGTGGCTCTCCTCCACAAAACTGGACAGCGTCTCCTACAATCGCTGGGATATCATCATACGGCAGGAGAGGAACAGTTTTTTTAATTACAAACAATGAAGGGCACGTACGAGGTGGCACTCTTCCCGCGTAACGTTCATCCGCATTACGGCGTTGGCCGGCACAAGGCACGGGGCCAGTCTTCTCTTGATTCAGTGGCAAGGTCCACAGATAGAGTAGCTTTCATCCATGCGGCACATTGTGGCCACCCCGATCGTTTTGCGGCTGTGGTCGTTGATCATCGCGGTCGCCTACTCAAGTCAGCTTCCGCGAGGAAAGTGTCTGCCTCCGTACCAAAGCAGGTTGTGATGGCCTTGGTGATAACGGATCCTTCGCGTCCAGAGATATTTACTGACTCCAGGGCTGCTGCCCAGGCCTTTGCCTCAGGAATTGTCCCAGGAAAGCTGCCG
The DNA here is from genome assembly GCF_043290135.1 of Rhipicephalus microplus. Classification (NCBI taxonomy): domain Eukaryota; kingdom Metazoa; phylum Arthropoda; class Arachnida; order Ixodida; family Ixodidae; genus Rhipicephalus; species Rhipicephalus microplus. Next base: position 209,059,825 of record NC_134702.1, read on the forward strand.
CCATTTTATATTCCAGGGTGTAGTAGGCTACCACAAAATCACCTGGTTCCCGGCCTACATGGGCTCAGAGATGCATCCAACTCTTCCCAAGACCAAGACAGAGAGAGACAAAACATCTTTATTTTGTAGGTAGAACAGAAAGCATGGGAGGGACCCCTAGTCCGGGGTCCCTAGGACGACTCCGGCGACGTATCGAGCCCGTTGTATGATGGCTCGCAGAACCTCGGGAGGTCCGTCGCGGAGGGCTTTGTCCCACAGCTCTTTTTTGCGCAGCGGGTGGAGGAGGGGTGGTAATGGAGGGAAAAGGTTTGCCGTGCACTCGATAGTGACGTGGAAGATGGAGGGTGACCTGCCGCAGCCCGGACAATTGTCGGCATAACAGTGTGGCCAGAATTTGTTCAGGGAGACAAAATTAGGAAAAGTGTCGGTTTGCAACTGGCGTAGTACCACTGCTTCCTCTCTCGAGAAGGATGGTGGTGGCGCACGGTGAGTGCAGCGAACGCTTCTATAATGACGGAAAATCTCTCCGTAACGCAGCAAGGGATCCCCCCACCCTGAACTGGTCATTTCACCCCGCCGGGCCGCCCGGAGGAAAATATCGTGGGCGATTGCATGTGCGCGTTCAATGCCCGGCAGCAAGGCATGACCAGGGGTCCACATTAAGTGGATGCGGGAAGGTGTGACTGAATCATTTTTCGGGATCTGTTTGAGAATTTGTTGTGCCGCTCCCGGAATGCCATGTCCTGATAGGAACGCCCGGCATGCCTGTTGCGAGTCCGTCAGTATATACACTTCCCCTGGGACACGAACGGCGTGTCGAATGGCGAGAGCAACGCCGAGAATTTCTCCGTACGGGACATTAGTGCCGCGCATTGCAGCAGAGTTTTTCAGGGATTCAGTGCCATCCAACACTACGGATGTATAGCCCTCTTGAGTGCGCGCCGTGTCTGTGTATAGAGCCTGAGATTCTGAGATGTTTTCGAGCATGCGGTTAAGGTATCGCGCACGAGCTTTACGCCGTCCTTGGTCATGCACTGGGTGCATATTACGCGGCAAGGGATGAATATTAGGTACCTTACGTAGGGCGGGTGATAAGGTCGTTGGGCGGGCTTCAGGTTCAAGTGGTGGGACAGAGTGCCCTAACCATGCAAGGAGATAGCGGTCAGTACGTGTGAGCAAGAGGCGCTGGCGGTGACTGACCCAATGCGCCTCTAGTAGTTCTCCTAGTGTGTTATGCGTTCCTAAATTAAGGAGACGGTATGTGGAAGTATAGTGTGGTAGGCCATGGGCTAGCTTCGTCGCTTTACGAATGAGGGCATCAACGCGAAGTTGTTGCACTTGGGTCAACCGCTGAAAGGGAAGATGGTATGTAAGACGGCTGATGATGCATGCCTCCACCAAGCGCAACAGGTCCTCTTCTCGAAGACCCGAGCGCCTGTTAGAGACCGCCTGATCATGGCCAGAATTTGCTCAGTTTGTCGAGATAGAAGGGAAACAGTATAGTTAGACCTGCCATCCGCCTGGACGTGTAGGCCTAGGATGCGAGCACGGCTGACCTGTGGTATGGGTATACCATCCACGTGTACAGTGATGGGCGGCATAGGTCAGGGGCTGCGGAAACGAATGATTATGAGCTCCGACTTTTGAGGAGCACAATTTAAGCCCCCCTTTTTTCGCATACTCAAAGACAGTGTCGACTGCTTGCTGCAGTCGCTCTTGGATAGCACCGTCGCAACCGCGTGTACGCCAGATAGTGATGTCGTCCACATAAATAGCGTGAGCGACATCGGGGATTTGATCGAGAAGCCGGGGGAGCCCTTCAAGGGCGATATTGAATAGGGTGGGGGAAAGAACAGAGCCCTGTGGTGTCCCACGCCCTATAAGGCGGATTGTACTTGATCGATGCGGCCCAATTCCGATGGTAGCTGTGCGATCTCGAAGAAATGCACGGATATAGTTGTACATACGAGCCCCACAATGCGACTCTGCAACATTGCGAAGGATAAGTTCATGTGCAACATTATCGAACGCCCCTTTGAGATCTAAGGCGACAAGTGCTCTCGTTTGGGCACGCGACGGTGGTCCTAAGACTTCCTCCCGTAATTGTAAAAGGACATCTTGGGCAGACAGATGAGCTCGATATCCGAATTGAGTGTTAGCAAAGAAAGAGTGTTCTTCCAGGAAAGGTTGCAGGCGCCGCAAGAGTACGTGCTCCATTAGCTTACTAATGCATGATGTTAGAGAGATGGGTCGTAGATTTTCAACATTTATAGGTTTACCCGGTTTGGGAATAAGTGTAATGTCAGCATGTCGCCACGCTTGGGGAAGTGTGCCTTCGCGCCAGTATTCATTAAAGATATGGGTAATGTGGTTGATGTCTGCGGCACTCAAGTTACGAAGGGTGGAAAATCGGATTTGGTCCGCTCCTGGAGCCGTGTTTCGTCGTAGGTCTTGTAGGACTACCCGCACCTCGTCCGGGGTTATGTCGGCATCCAGCAATTTATTCTCCTCACCCACATACGGGTAATCAGGGTATTGTGGGGGCGGGCCTATGGGATTGAATTGTTGTTCTAGTTCCGTGAGGAGCAAGTCAGGATCATCCCGGTTCTCGTGCATTTAGATGTGCAGCTGCTGAAATGTTTTTCTCTTTGATGTGTTGGGGTCTGTGAGCGAACGTAGAATCGACCACGTTTTAGCTGTGCTTAATGTGCCTGAGAGGCGGTTGCAAAATTGTCGCCAGTTATTACTGGTGAGGGACGCTGCGTACTCCTCGGATTCCCGTGTGATTTCTTCCATACGTTTCCGAAGTTTTCTGTTGAGGCGTTGTCGCTTCCATCGCCGCGTCCACCCTCTCCGGGCATTCCAAAGATGAAGTAAATGCGGATCTATGCCTGGTGTCTCAGTTGTGGTACGCACTGTACGCGTGGTGGCCTCAAGATCGTCAGCGAGAGACTCAAGCCATCGTTCGTAGCCCTGGCCCTCAGGCGGGTCTTGGCGGCGTTCCCTGAATTTTGTCCTATCTGTAATGCGCACATTTCGCTCTGGCCTGCGAGCGCCTTGTGACGACAGGATGGTTGCGACAATATAGTGGTCACTGCCAAGGCGCTCTTCTAAAGGCCCGTGCGCTACGACTGGGCCAATATTGCGGACAAAGGTAAGGTCAGGACAGGTGTCACGAGAAACACTATTGCCTATACGAGTGGCGTGCTCTGGGTCGGTGAGCAGTGTGTATCGCATGTTACAGATGGAATTCCATAAGCGGGTTCCCTTGGCTTGCGATTTAACGTAACCCCATGCGACATGTGGAGCGTTGAAGTCACCACATACCACACAAACCCGTCCAAGGCTGCCAAATTCTTTTAACAGACGGTAAAAACAATGTGCACGCGAACGAGGGGAACTGTATACATTGAGGATAAACAAACTGTCGCCGCGTTTTCCTTGCATAATAACTTTCAATATTTGATAAGGAATGTCGCTACTCGTCGTATGCATGCGACATGTAACGCGTTTCGAGACTAGGGCTCCCGCAAGAGGTGAGACACCCGAGAGCGGGCTGTAACTGGATAATGAAGGGGTGCAATTGGGTTCCTGTAAGACGATGACATCCGGAGGAGTTGTGGATGTGGCAACGTACTGTGGCAAGGAAACTCGTTTTTGACGGAATCCCCTACAATTCCACTGCCACACCACTAGCTGTGGCGGGTCACGCGGCGCCATCATCATCACGAGAGGAAGCAGAAGGGTGTGTATAGAGATGCGCGCGTCGGTTACCCCCGTTAGAGTTACCCACGTTTGAATGTTGCGGCCGAAAGATGTGGTCGGGTGGCAGGCTGGTGCTGTAACTGCTAGGTTCAGGTGTTTGTATGTTATTATCTCGCGCGAGAGTACGTTCTATACATAATTTCACTTGCTCCGTAATTCCTATACGAAGTTCTTCCATCTGCCGTTCGATTCGGTCGAGGGCTTCCTGCATACTTGTACCCATGTCTGCCACCAGCGTGTCCATTTGTTTTTGCAAGTTCACACAGCGTGCCTCCATGTCACAGCGTAAACGAGCGATTTCTACCAGGAGATCGGGAGCAGAGGATGAGGTAGTGAGAGGGGACGGAGTAGAAAGTGAAGTATGGGCTATAACGAGCTGTGGGAGATCCGCCGCTCGACTTACCTCCCGAGGTGCCTGTGTGGATGTTTTTTGCGCCGAGATTCTCTGCGTCTCCGTGGGGGCCCTGGGCCACCTTGGCAGAGGCGTTGGTAAGCAGGGCCTTCTTGTAGGGTTGTTGTGAGGGTGGTGCAGTTTGGTCAGGAGGGCGTTTCTCGGGCGGCCGCATTGATGCTCCGCGGGATCTGGACCGAGACTTGGAACGGGTCTGGGATTTGCGACGGGATTCCGAGCGAGACTTCAAACGCGCTCGCAGTGTCCCCTGAGTTGAGACGTGTGAGTGTCCAGTCGTTGCCATATCTTTGGAAGCAGTAGATGTGCTGGGGGGCTGCAGTTCACGCTGCTCTTTCTTCAGAGCTTTACGCACCCACGCCTTGTTCGGTGTCTGGCGAGCGCGCCGTGGGCAGTTTGGGTCGGATGTAGGATGGCTTCCGTCGCAGGACCTGCAGTGAGGGGTGCACGGATGCGACGGGGCTGGGTTGTCAGTCCCGCATGTTGCACAAATAAGCACGTGTGACGTGGGACAGTGGTCAACCCAATGACCGAGCCGGTGACATATCTTGCAAACCAGTTGTCGAGGGCGATGAGGGTGGCAGCGGAGTTCGGCGCCATAGAATCGCACATAGCGAGGCACTTTCAATCCTTCAAAGGTGACTAACGCAACGTTGGTATGCCCCATCATACGTGCTTGAAGAATCTAGGTTCCAGGTGTCAAAAGCTCGTCCACTTGCGTGGACGACGGCGTGCCGGGTACAAGACCGGGAACAATGCCCTTGCATGAGTTGTCTGGGGCAGCAAAATACGTTGTGATAGGATACACTCGCTGACCAAGCCTCAGTTCCCGCACCTTGTATAATGCGTCGGCAACATGTGACTTGGGTGTGCTTATGACTGAGAAGTTCTGCTGGGGCCACAGGCGGAATATGATGTTCTGACGATCTTCGGTGCTCAAGCCTGCCGCGCTCCATAAAGCGTTGGCGAGTTCTGGGCGCGTCCGCGAGGCAAAGTCCGCCGTGGGGTCACAGAATTATCTTTTCATCGTGTAAAGGAAGCGGAGGCGGATTCTGATTCTGGCTCCGCTTGCGTGTGGTTTGCTGAGGGGCATAAGAAATGCCCGATGTATCTTCGGAGGGTTGCGCCTCGGCGTGCATATGGCGGGCGCGTCGCCTGTGTTGGACCGTCTTCCAACAACCTCCCGCGTCGTTGTCCGTGTTGTCGCAAAGAGTAGTGTCCTCCTCCATCCTTTCTCCGGGTGGAGTGTCGACTTCAGGTTGTTGAGAGAAAAAATTGGAGACAGCAGGATCAGTTGCTGGCCTCGCAGTATTCGCCTCGGGTGTCTGCGCTGCTACCGAGGGACACGCGTCGGTGTTCGCCGTCGACCACAGTGTTTCATGTTCATTGGAAACTGTCGTGGAGGCAGTCAAATGCTCCATCGAAACAGAGCGGGTAATAGGCCGAACGCTCTTGGCGCTCAGGTTGAGAAAACGTACCTTGGAGGAGCTGGTGGATGGGCGTTCCTGGCTCATGGTAGGAAAAACACGCCTGGACAGCTATGGCCCCAACAGGGGCGGCTGCCTGGGAACCGCTTCAGAGCTGCAGAGACGTGGGCAGCGGCAAAAAGCAAACGCACAGCAGCGAAGTCGTTGGCTGCTTGTGACGAGGAACGCGGCAACGTCGTAGATTCACAGCTTTGGAGCGGGCACGGCGGAACGCGCCGTAGTCGAAGGAGCCGAGAGACGAGCGTCCGCACTCCACGGTTGCCAGGGCTGGAATCCCTCCCAACACCAAGGAACTTGGCCATGACCGTGCGAGAGAATTCACGTGCCGCAGCGGTCCGGGCGGGTATGAAGGTGGGTTCGCGTATAGTAAAAATCAACTTGGCACCTTTAACGAAGCGACGTCCCATTATCGGTTGTTTAGGTGGAGGTACCCGTTTCCGCATTCTAAGCGTACTCAGCCGCAGTCGTCTGTTCTTCGGATGCTACGAATAGGTTCATTCCCGTCTCGTAGCACATGCAGCCACTTTGCTGGTGTCATAACTCCAGGATGCCCTAATTTTGAGGCACACAGCTGCACACTCGCTGGCATGTTCTAGCAGTTCCCGGCGTTACATGGGACAAAGTTCAGCACAACACAGGACTGGGAAAGGGCCCTTAAAACCTCCGACCTCTCAGTCCGATACTCAGGAGTCCAGGAGGCCTGCGAACGCGCGGAGGGCCGCAGTATTCTAGTACCGGCATGAACGCGGATAGCAACTGCAGTGGACTCTTCTAATGGGGTTCTGACCAGTTCTTGAGAACCAAATGAAGTTCATTTACCTCATGAAGCCGCGTACTCTATCGATGTGCTGTGTTGATGTTTATGAAAACCATAAAATTGTTGCTTCGATGTGGTATCTAGCAGTAGCAGGCGTGTACTGACATGTGCAAACGTTTGTGGTGTGCTATAAAATAAACAAAAAAGTCAAGTCATACGGTCATAGCATTAAAATATCCGAGATGTATAGAGTCGTGTCCTCCGTGGCATGGGCGCATGACCCCCTGACGTCACCGTGAAGCATCAAGCGGAAGTTTCACTACAGCGGGTCAAGCTGCAGTGCTAAACATTTTTTTTCCTGCTCTCGTGCCATGCTTGCTCTACCTTTCGCGAAAGCGGCTGTGTTCGCCGGCTGTGGCTTGCTGGAAAACTGATACAGGTTTACATGTTAAGAGCGTCCCTTGGTGTTGTCTGCATTGTTGTGGCAGCCCATAACACAGCATTACTTCGCACCTCGCCAACGCTTCCATAGGGCTGCTTCTCCTATCGCGGAAAAGCAACTTCGCACAGCAGGCGTCTCGTTGGAGCGCGCCAAGCTGATGGAACGGCGCGCAAGTTCCCCGCACCGACTACGGAACGCGTCGCACGCGCATCGCACGCGCTCCCGCTTCGGCGAAACAATCACATGCGACCTCTCCCGCGTCTCTCCTCAAGTTTTCCGGAGCTCGCCGCCAGGGCCAGGCGCAGCCTTGCCATCGCTCAGCAAACTTCAGCTTCGGTTTGCGCTGCTCAGTAATGCATTACATTATTCTAGATCTATATAGATGCATACTCAGTGGTCACGGCGCTCCAATGGATCGCGGCACCCCCTGGCTCACGGGCATGAACCAGCGGGACGGACATGGCGCTATAGCATTTTCTGGTAGGGGCACCATCTTCTGGCCAAATTGCAATTCTAAAATGATCGATTACTACATTTTACTGTAACGCGAAACATAAATAAAACAATTTGCTCTTATGCCGAGCAGTTTGGACCAGGCATTGGCTGCTTCATTATTATTTTGTGACACCTTTTGCTCTAGCTGACTCGTGGTTATCAGCAGCCTATCGACATCATTATCCTGATTTCAAAATATATTGCTGCCAAGCATAGAGTTTCTCACAATCATACCTAGAGGGCAATCTGGTGCAAGTGAGCTGCAGGATGCAATAGAATGATGGGATACGTGAGCTTCGAACTCGACTTGGATTTTTATACCTCAAATACCCGTCTTGCTTCAAGTTAAAATGTTTAATTTCTCACTAAAAGAGCACGTTATAAGCTACTCATTTTTGTAATTGCACAGAAACGTGATTTACTTAAAACTAAAACCTTCTACGTTGATGTACCATTTTACAAAGCGTAAGAAGTCACCAACGGCCGCTAAACTTCGCAGGAAGACGACAAAGTGAGCGTTTTTGTTTCGCCACGTTTATCTCGTCTGGTTTTTTTTTTTCTTCACCGTTTGGTTGTGCCGTCACGGTGAATGAACTTTTATTTCAGAATATAATACGCCTGAATGAGATCCGCTTATAAACGATTTGTTTAAGAGAAGCTTTATTTACGCAGTCGTATTCGCTTTTGAGCCAAAGCCTCACTCAACACCAGCCAACACAAGCCTCGCAGACACATATACCGTCATTCCAAGCGCTCCAAGATCATTCCTTAGAAAATTCGCATAGGTGGTGGCGCCACACTTCCTTCTAGGTATTTTTGAGAAACTATATGCTTCCAAGCGTAGCAATTGCAGGTAGCAGCTCGTGGCGCATTCGAATGTGTCTATTGTTGTTTCGCTTTAACTATTTCAAGCTACTGTCGGCCAACACACTCTCTTTCGTTCTGTATATTTTGACTGATTCATGTGCTTTCGCGAAGTGCATTCAGCTGTCTTCTGGAGGACGAAGTGACCGTCGAAGGTTTCATCAGATGAACGGCCGTTTCAAGACCGAAAATTACGGGCTGGTGAGTAAAAACGACTACAGTTTTTTTAAGGATGGTTACTTGCAGGGTCCGTTGGTTCAATTCAACACATGTAGTTTTTTGCCAATGATTTTGCGTATGTGTCACATGGCGGCGGTATACTGCAATATTAAATTTTTCAACGTGTCATATTGTGTCACCGAAAAAAAAGTGCATTACATGCGGAAAGGCTTCACGCGGCAGTGAGTCGCTAACTCATAGTTAATTCCAGGAAACGCAAACCAGGTCATTGCTGTGAAAGAAGGTAAATACATCATTGTCGCTTGTCTTACATACATCTGTCTTCGTAGCTAGCCCATATATTAGAGCAAAAAAACCTACCAGTGAAAGGGTCCCTGAAACGGTTTTTTCACATTCTGTTTTTGATTAGACCACTACTGGAGCAAATCATTGCCACCATATTTCAATCAAACCACCCATTAGTTACGGAGCTACGAGCACTGAAAAGGTACTCTCCTCCTCTTCTCCACCTTTCACCCTCAGCTTTTCTTTCGAACACTCGAGGCTAAGCTCCGCCTTCACGGGGCCTGCGTCACGCCGTGATGTGAGTGAACGCATGCGCGATGACGTGTCGTCTACTACCGGTAAGTCAAAGCCAGAGGAGAGCCACCTCAGCGATGACCTCAGCGGCTGCACCAGCTGAGGTCATCGTCTATTTGTGCGCTCAACGCGAGCAGCCTGTGTTTTGTTTCACGGCGCTCTGGACCACTGCTAACCATGGACCCCAAACTTAAAGAGCGTTTGCGCCGAATGAGCGATGAAATGGTTTTTGAATCATACAGCGACACGCCGTTTCGCTATCCAGCGCTTCGTGCCGAGGATGACAGCAGTGATCCGCCGCCACCTGACTCAAATGACTTCCATGACGACGGACACGATCACGGTTAAGTGTAAATGATTTAAGTAGCCCTTTCTGCTCGATCATTGTTCGTCCTCGCGTCCGCGTTTGCTGTGTCGCACGTGGAACTTGTACGTTGTACTGCATATTCACAAGCGTAGAAGCAATGTCGTCGTTGTCTTTCATTTCGCGGTGTTTGTGTGGTGTCCATGATAACGATAACTTAGCCGATTTGCGCGAATGCAGGTGTGACTGCGGGCTTTTTGGAGCAACGCCAGAGGCTCTAGAACAAGTCTGTTGCCGTGACATACCACAAGCTGATCGGAAAAGTCCGCACTAGTGCATAACTCGGCACGAAGAGTTCCGAAGCGTGTGCCTGAACTCCGCAGTGCTGCGTGCTGGAGAACGGCGTCGTGGTTGAAGGAGAAGTGTACAGGTAATAGTGTATCAAACAAACAAAAACATAATAGTGTATCAAAACAAAAAAAAGCTTTCAACTGTGTCGTCTCTACGGTTGCATTCTCTCTGTTTCACTGAGCTTTCGACGTTGCTTCAGTCCAGTGTAGCTCCTCGCTCGATTCAGACAGTGGCTGTCTGTGTGCTGCCAGCCAGAGCCCACACATGTGAAAATAGCTTTGATACCAGTTTGACGGTAAGCTTTTGATGCTGTGCTAAGTATTGGTGACTACCCGCCATAGTGGTCTAGTTGTGGTAATGAAATGAGAACCCGAAGGACGCTGTATCAAATATCGGCCATGGTGGCTGCATTTTCAGTGGAGGCGAAAATGGTTGAGGCCTTTTACTTAGATCTAGGTGTATGTTAAAGAGCATCATGTGACCGAAATTCTTGGCAACCTTCACTATAACGTACCTTATTATTATTGCGTCACGGTTTTGGGGCATTGAACCCAAACCAACATCATCAGAATAAAGGCTTGTCACTAATTCGAGGTCGGTGGTGTTGGAAAGCATGTGCGCCTCTGAGTTATGAGATACTCCTTAAATGGCCATTCATGGTTGAGGGATATATGCCATGGCTTTGCTACCTCATTGCTTGTAAAGCTCTCCTTATATATTGAGAGAATGCAGTTACCATATTTACTTTGATTGATTGATTGATTGATTGATTGTTATGTGGGGTTTAACGTCCCAAAACAACCATATGATTATGAGAGATGCCGTAGTGGAGGGCTCCGGAAATTTTGACCACCTGGGGTTCTTTAACGTGCACCCAAATCTGAGCACACGGGCCTACAACATTTCCGCCTCAATACCATATTTACTTTGATGGTAGGTCAACCTACTTTATGAATGATATGAAGAAGGCGAGTTAAATGTGAGAGAGAACGTTCCTCGTCATCGTCTGCTCGAGTTTTAAACTTCGGGGACTCACAACTTCACTTTTCGCGCACCAATTTCCATCATTTTTGTTGCATTCGTCTCAGTATACATAGCTGCATGCGTTTTAATGCTAAGACTGTCCCAAAACTGTTCCAGTGCTCCTTGAAGCGTTGGTTCGATTTGCCTGCACCAGATGATTCATTTTGCGAGGTGTTGCACTTTACCATTCGTTTATGCGGTCCAGCAATGGCAGCCTCTGAACCATTTCAAAAAGTGCATGACGGGTGCAGCACTAAGACTAATTCATGATTTCCCGGCACCTCCCATACTGACGGCACCGGTTTGATGCTGGCGCACGTACAGCTTAACAGACGACATAGCATCAGACATAGGTGCCATACCCGCCTCGATTAACGCTACGTGTTCTGCCAAAATGTTTTCATCTTGTTAAATTATGTAAAGAGAAATAAGGCTTCCACTTTCTAGGCACCTTGTCATTCCCTGGTGAAGTCGTATTGGGCCTGCACTGCTGAACTCGTGCTGCACGAAATTTAAACTTCTTGTACACGGCCATAAACCAGTTCTCATTGGTACAGGTGAATCAAGCGCACCTTAAAAAGAAGGAAGCTTGAAAATAAGAAAAATCTGTGCACATGAGGTGTCAGAGCAAATATTTAGACGAGCACTCTTGTCTCCTGCGAGGGTATAGTGTATTTTTTTTGTTTTAATCCCTGGCAGCCAGAATCAATCTAAATTTGTCCACTACTTTATGACTCATAATCATACAATGACTGGCATATGAATCGTTCGAAATTATTATTTGCATTACAAAACGACCCCCCCCCCCCAGTGAAGGGCGGCATTAGGGCCGTTCCAAGCGCTAGCCACCCAGCCGCAACGCACGTGCCGGGACCAACAAAAATGTACAAACAAAAAAGTGCAATGAATGGCTAAAGCTTAATATGTTATAATTGTGCCTCTTATATCTGCAAGCACTCACCTCATAACTATGTTCCTTTAGCATACATGTTCGCTGCATACTGAGCGGACCAACGATTACTTGCAACGAGAAATTCAAGTTATAGTAACTGCGTAAATTAGGTGTAACGAAAAACGTAACAAGTCGGACACGTTCTTTATGCCCATCTCCTATATATATACTTTCTGTGATATGAACGCATGGCTGAGAATTAAAATATTATGCCTACCCTGTTGACACAAGGGGGCATTGCCCAATTTCAAAGTACTCAAGGTACAACCGCGGAGCAGAGAAGACTTATATTTGCATGAATTAGCTGTTTAAGTAACAATTTAACAAGTGCTTTGCCTATAACTCCCAAAACAAGGCAGTTTTTTTCCAGTAAAATTTTCTGGTGGCCTTGATCGTTCATTGCCGTTAGACGTTCTTAAACTGCGCGAATTGACAAGGAAACGAGTTAAGAAAGTGTGCTATAAAGTGCACCTGCAATAAATAAATTAGCACTCTACTGATGCTCACGCTGCTTCTTATTTTCCGGGATGTGACAACCGATTTATTTCGGAAATACAGCCACACTTGTCAATCAGCAGCTCTCTTGTAAAAATCACTGCACCGCAAACGAACAACATCGAGGGAAATCGTAACTCGCCCGAGCAGCCACTTCACAAAAAACTAACACTTGCTATGTTTAGGTTCGAGACTCGCCGACGCACATGGAGTAAGAACGCTTACCGATGGGTTTAACACTGTAGCAAGCTTGTAGTAATTCTCTAAAATCTAACAACCACACAATCGCGGCGCTGTCAAGCCACGATGAGCCGCAATAATTCCGGCGCTCTTGCTTTCGGTCTCCCCGGTGCCTCCATATTTAGCGTCCAGATCGGGCTAAAGGGGGCAGCACCGTCCCCGTGGTAATGTGGATAGGCGCTTGGTGGCGCGTATACAAGTACATTGAGCGGCACTTCGTTGTGTGTGCTTCGAGCCGATTGTGGACGAATAGAATGCGTTAACTGAGGTTGATTTTTATTAGGTACACTTATTTCTGTCAAATCGATGCACAGAGCCCATGCAACGTTACAATTACTAGAGAGTCAAGCGTAGTCTGCCTATGAAAGGGATGCTCGCCTTGAGTGACTGCGCGCTTTTGCATTAAAGCACGCTTTCGCTTTGTTATTTGTACGTGTTGAGCTTGATTTCCACCTGGTATGCATTGTTGTATCATAGCTGAACTACTTATTTACTTTTGGCTCATTCAGATAAAAAAATTATAGGGACCCTAAACCTTCGCCTTTAGGAGTTGAACGCAATAGCGTCATCCTGTTCCTAGTACGTACTTCAGTGCATGAAACCTCTCCGAATTTGCTATGCACCCACTAGGTCGCCTTAAGGAAATAGGTGCAGTAGCGTGTGTGCCTTTTATAGTGGTGTACCGGCTTTTAACCACGGCTTCATCATGATAAACACATATTCTGACGCCCGTTGGCAATGGACGCTTGTACCACTCGTTATTACAGCGCTGTTTCACGTTGCGATGCGAAGCATGCCTACAGGACGCATTTATTTGTGAAGCATTAAAGCTACTTTCACTGCACTTCCAAGCAGAAGTTTTTTTTTTACTGTTTTCACAAGCCGTGGCCGTGTGGTAGAACATCAGCCTGCCATGAAAACCACGCTTGTTCAATCCCAACTTCGACCCAAACAACCCTGGTTCGGTCCCTATTCAGCTCTAGTATTTTTTATCATTTCTTTATTTTATTTGCATCTTTCTCGACATTGCGGTCATGTATAAGCTTATAATTTTTCTCTCACAACCAATGGCGCCGACACCGGCGCCGTTATTTCTGCGAAACGAGCTCGTTAACGCTGCCGTGTTGAAAAACGAGAAAGATGGTACAAAGTCCGCCGAATGGTGCGGTGTGTTCAGTACCATTGTTCGCACGAATAGACGTACGCATTTTTTTCTCATTCTGTTCGCCATGAGATAAGGTGCAGTTGACAAGCCTTGTCAAGAAAGCTTAGTGGCTGAGAGCGTTTTGATTTACATTGACGATTATTACGTGCGCATATGACATTGCCCTAGCAAGCATATATTAACCGTCTAAAGCCCGAGAACAGTTATGGCTTCAGAAAAACCACGATAAAACGATAACTCTTTTTACTCATTGTGTACAATGCATTTAAGGAAAAATATGACTGAAATATTGATTCAGGCATAATTTACTCAGTACTAATTGTAAATAATAATCATTATTGTATATTACGTAAGTAATAATACCTTCTTTACAAAATATCAAATCTAGAATAGCTGCTTATTATGGCACCTATTGTAGCTTTCAGTACCATTATTCATTACTTTCATTATTTTCAATACCAATACCATTGCATCTTTCAATACACATTGGAGCACTTTAGGTGCCGCATCATGCAAACACATTGGAATAATATAACGGCTGATGAAGATGCAAACAACTCATATAACAACTTTATTGCAACATTCAAGGAACTTTACTTCGAATCATTTCCTCTCAAGGTACATCACAGGTCAAGCAAATTGCGGAAGCCATGGATAACAAACTACCTTAAGCGACAGATAAATCATAAAAATAAACTTTACCAGCAGTTCGTCAAAACACGTAATGCGGACTTATTGGTTGAATACAAGGCTCTTAAAAATCGGTTGAATAAAGAAAAAGAAAGGGCGAAAAGAGACTACTACAGTAGTATTTTTGACATGGAACGTCCATAGCAACGTAATATTATGGGGAAAAAGTTAAATGAAGTATTGAACAGAGAAGCCCCTGCAACGAAATTACATAATCTTGAAACGGATTGAAGGATAATAAACGCCATCGATGTTGCTAAAAAATTTAATGACTTCTTCGTGAAAATAGGAAATGCCAGCCAGAGCGCGCAAACAGCAACTGACATTACTCACTCATCAAACACGGTTTTTGTTAAACCGACTTGCATATCTGAAATAATTACGCTATTTGGTAAAATAAAAAAAATTGTCGGAGCTGTGATCCTGAAGGCATACAAATGCGACCAATACAGTATGTATTAGACTTCATAGCGGAGGCGCTAGCACATATGTACAACTTAGTGTTATCGACAGGTATTTTCCCAACCAACATGCAACTAGCGAAAGTTACTGCGTTATATAAGTCCGGAGATAAAAACAACTTAAGCAATTAGCGCCCAATATCTATACTACCAGTTATCTCGAAATACCTTTAAAAAGAATAAACGGTAGAATTGACAGTTTCTTGAGAAAGCATAATATAATAACCGAATGCCAATATGGTTTCAGAAAAAAAACTTTCAACAGAAAGTGCCTTATTAGCACAAAAAGAAATTATACTTTGCAATATCAAAAAGAGACTTCTGATAATTGCATTGTACTTGGACTTTAGTAAAGCCTTTGATCGCGTATCTCATGAACTGTTACTAAATAAATTAGAATGCTATGGATTTAAAGGAATACCACTCAAACTTATGCTGTCATGTCTGAGTGCACGGTCCCAGTATGTTGAAATAAATGGCTTCAAACACCGCACACAACTAATTAAAACGGGGGTACCACAAGGTAGTACTCTGGAGCCTGTATTGTTTTTATACTAAATAAATAATATAGCCAGAATTGGTGCAAATTGTAACTTCATAATATATGCTGATGACTGCAAATTATTTTCTACTGGAAAACATTTTAGTACTCTCGAGGCTTTAGCGGCCAACACATGTTATAAGCTTCGTGATTGGTCTACCAAGAACAATTTATTGGTAAATGAATCAAAAACAAAATGTGTCCTTTTCCGAGCTTCTGGCATATCCCTGCATGTACCAAATTATGTTACCCTAGGCCCCTACAAAATTGCAGTGACCAAATCAGTTAAGACGCTTGGAGTAGTCTTTAACGAACATATATCCTGGAATGAGCATACAGACGATATCAGTTTAAAGTTGAGACGCCTGGTTGGCACTTTAAATCGTTGTCGACGTCTTCTGCCCGTTACTGTAAAGCGACTCTTATATCAGGCTCTTTTTCATGCCCACTTGAACTACCACGCTTTAGTATGGGCAAACACTACGTCAACAAATTTAAATAGGCTAAATATACTTAAGAAAAGAGCGATCAGGGCAATAGAAAGCATACCATACTTTGAACACACAGGACAGCTTTTTGTTGAACATAAAATTGTTAAGGCAAATGACATATACGAATTCAGGTTGTTACAATCGTATATTAGCGCAAACAGAGGAAACTCGACGCATTTCTGACACTTGGAAATCTTGAATATACTCAAACCATTTACTTCCAACAATATAAACCCCCGTGAAAAATTGCGTTATCTCGCACCAATTACGGCACCCAAAGGCTTAGCCACATGCTACGTACTATACTCAACTCATATGAGCAGCAAGGCATAAAAATTGACAAATGAAATAATATCGATGTGCAAACACTATTCTTGTAGATTTGTATTGCTTATATAGGTCACTCTGTGTTGCTTTGCATCATTTTTTGTGTACCTTTATTTTTATTTATTTCTTTTGTGTAAACTCATTGTGTACATTTCTTATGTTCGAAAGCGATGATACGCTCTTTTCGAATTATTGTGCTCATGTGTTTATGAAATATTCTTTTTGTTTGTATACCTTGGTCTGTCATTTACTTTGCCTTTTGCTTGCATTATTACTTGCTATATAGTATTTGTTTTTTTTCATTGTATTCTTGTATTTCGTTTTTACACTGTCATTGCTGACGTAGCGTGGACGGTTCTTAGTCAAGCTGCAATAACTGCAGCTTTTTTGCCGTCTTCCCATTTTTTACCGTTGTATTTGTTTTGCTGAAAATAAAATAAAATACCTAAATGAAGAATAAATAAATCAAATTATTTAGGCATTATAATCAATGTACTAAATAGTTATCACAGAGTTCGCCAGAAAGTTTTTATTGATGAATTACGTGCATGACAGTGATTTTGTGAGGCGAGCACTTTTTTATTGTTTTAAACTAAGAAATGACCTCTGCCTTCACTCAGTCAATAACGCCACACAAATCCTCAGAATAATGTAAAAAACATCAAATTTTCCGTGAAATTATCCACATAATTGTAAGGCACGCCATCTGAAATAGTTTTGAATGTTTGTATTCTTAAAGCGTTTTTATTTCTAAGCACACGAGCTTTAGTTCACTAATTTTATCCCATGTGAAAATTTCGCGTGACAATTCTGTTTTAAGTACAGTTTAAATACTGAAGTGTCTCACTTTACTTCATGATATTATTTATCTGTAGTGGTATCGCAGATTGATAAACACAACAAAAGATCATTGCATAATCGGGTTACCACAGTGCTGTAGTTCTACGCTTAACAACAATAAAAAACCACGTGGCCAGGAGCCTCGTTTTTGTTTAAAACCGAGTTGCTGAAACGCTCCATTTACCCTCCATTGATACACCACCTCATGCTTGGGACCATGCCCAATGCGTTTTACGATGTGCTTAAAAAGAAAGCGGGACTCATAGTGAAACAATTCCGGTTAATGGAAGGTACGACTACAATACACAGCACCCTGAAAAAGTTACCCTCACCAGCCTTATTGCAGTGCATCAACAGCCGAGCAAGGCCTAATGCTTTCGTACGTCGTTTCCCACATACGTAAAAGCCGTTGAACTCGCGATATTATAAGCGCACAAACGACCTTTTGAGAACGTACATGGCGTATGCTTACATGCAAACACTACGTGGCTATCAGACGATGCAGGGAGCAATCCACACTAGGCGCGCTTCAGTCAACTGCCGCCTAAAGCCCCATCAAGGGGCTTTATTGTCGCCAAGTGGCGGTGCCGCTCGATCTCGAAGCATATACTGTTGGCGCTGCAATGGCAGCTTTTCCGAGCACTAGGCACGCCACGCCGTATTTCCACTACGCGGTAGGCTGCACCGTGTGTTTCCATTGAGAGCCCGGTTTGGGGTGTATACAGTGCATGACCAGTCATTTATATTCGTCACGCATTCATGTCAGACCATACGAATTTGTTACATATCAAGTTAATAGAATGGCTGCAAGCGCTTCTGTGACTAGCGAGCCTATAACGAACTTGCTGGTCGATAGAGGTAGGTGTATCACGTTTTTGTGGTGTTTTGTTGCAGCCCTTGAGAGGTGGCAAATGAAGGTTCGCACACGGCACTAAATTTATTCGACTAAGAAAAACAGGACGCTTCCGTGTCATTTTTAGTCTTGAAATGGCTCAGAAGGCCTTGTAGAAAATTTATGAGCATACTGAATGACATGGCCACAAATAATACGACAGAAATCTTCCCGCCAAAAGGGTCGCTGCTCACGTGCGACAGCGGGCACATCCGGAGGTAAGGGTGGCAATATTTTACGGCATGCAGATATGTTACTGTCAATGTTGTCCATGTGATGGGAAAAAAGTATCGTAGCCACGAAAAGCACGTGATTTCTTCATCTTCTTTTTTATCTACTGGCTTTCTGAACTCGTGCTGGAAGAAGAAGTGGCTCAATCTCGGGTTGCTGCCGCGGCTGGCCGTGCATAAACAAACACAGAGACTTTAGCGGGATTTAGTCTCGGGTTGCCGTTTTGCTTCTGAGAGATCGACGCCTACGCTTTGAACGGTTTACGAGTCGTGGTGTGACCACCTTGTCCCGTTGGTCAGTGCTTTGGAGTCTTATGTAAGCAAGGGGTGCTGTTTGTTCGTTACGCCAGGGATAAGTCAAAATCACGCATGCGGAGACGGCGTAGAAGGGGGATAAGGGTACGTGTTTATTTGGAGGTGGTGCCAGTATCTCAAATATTTCGAATGGACAAGAAGACGAATAAAAAAGGCAAGAAAAAATTGCGAGAAAGGGAAAGGAAAATGAAGCAAAACAATGGAAGGGGAAAAAAGAATAAACACGAGATAACGACCATAGAGAGAGGGGGGGGGATCACTTGCCTTTGTATATAGAGTTAGGCAATTCGGGTACACATTTTTCAAATGCGCGAAGTGAAACATGCATCGGTACCTATTCCCATAGCGAAACTGTCTCAAGGCTTTCCGTGAGTACTACTACAGGTGCCTGATTGTGTTTAGAAGCAACAGCTCATCACTCGCCAACAAATAATCATGATTTTGGTCTGATGGCGTATTTAGCATAATTTGCACTTTATTTGTACTTGCGAGAGCCTTCTTTGTGTTGTGAATTGAAAGAAAACTTTGGGCACCAAAGGGTTAATGAAATACACTTTTACGGGTGAAGTTTCTCTTAGTCTAACATTGTTGTACGCCAGGCGTAATCAGCAGCATCAGACAAACAGAAATACAGATAGACAAACGGACGGATGCACTGATGCATGGATGAACGTACCGACAAACAGACAAATGGACGTATGCACGGACAGAGAAATGGACACACACAACTAACACGGACGCTTCACTCCACTCATCATCATTCACACCGTGGATATGCTGCAGTTTTGCTTTGCAATTGCAATTATATGGACACTCTCGACTGTATTTTGCCGCCGGCGTCGGTGTCACCGTCATTCACCGTATATATATATATATATATATATATATATATATATTCAGCAGGAAGTTCAAGGGGTCTGGTACGTATAAAGAACACAAACGAGTACACGTACGAAAGAGCAATACTTTTATGCCAACGTTTCAGCCGTGGCACGGCCTTCGTCAGGGAATAAAGGGAATAAAGAGACGGTGTCACCGTCTCTTTATTCCCTTTATTCCCTGACGAAGGCCGTGCCACGGCTGAAACGTTGGCATAAAAGTATTGCTCTTTCGTACGTGTACTCGTTTGTGTTCTTTATATATATATATATATATATATATATATATATATATATATATATATATATATATATATATATATATATATATATATATATATATATATATATATATATATATATATATATATATATATATATGTGAAAAAGAACGATGATAGGAATGTTTTGTGGATTCCAGCTAGTGGGTCAGGTGGTTTTTCGGGACGACAACGAAGCAGGCATCTTTCTGTACAGCCGATCCTGAATACGCTCTTTTCGCTGCCGTAAGCTGCTGTCATCTCTTGTTCGCGTTGCACTGCGACACTGGTGGAGGTGCTGGGCCGCGACGCTGCCCGATGCTTCACACTCCTAGTGGGAGCCATTCATCCAGCCCGGACGTGCCTACTGCAACCCCTGTCCATCGATTAAGTCATCGGCTACGAGGTATTCCTCCAGACTGCAACCCCTCGCAGAAAACCTCTACCAGACATCTAGAAATGGCTTCGGAGGGCTGACCCGCAGATGACCGAAGATAGGAAGTTGCGCTACCTCATGCGTGGCGTGAAAGAGCAGCTGTTCGCCGGACTTCTGCGCAACCCGCCAAACACTGTAGAAAACTTCATCAAAAAAGCGTCGGTTACCGAGCGGGCCCTTCACCAACGCTGCCGACAATATGACCGCTTGTGCAGCAGTCCCCGAATTCAGGCCGCCGCTGTGACGTTTGACAGTCATAGCTCCTTACGTGACATGATTAGAGAGATTATTCGTGAAGAACAGCAAAGGCTGCGGACTCCGGTAGTGGATACACCCATGGCATCTTCCGCTCAAGTCGTCCGTGACGAAATCCGCCAAGCATTCTCGACAGCTGATCCTGCTCCCGAACAACGTTCCATGACGTACGCCGCCGCCCTTCGAAGCTCCCCACCCGCTCCGCCTTCATACTACCCGCCACCTGCAACTGTTCCTTGGTCACCACCACAGGGGGAGACATCGTGGAGCCCACCCATCCAGCCCCCATACGACCAGTCGTCTTCTGGCCTGCCATGGCCTTCGTCGCGTGAGGAGTCATCACGGCAACCACAGCTTCACCGAACAGACACCTGGCGCACTGTCGACAGACGTCCACTCTGTTTCACCTGCGGAGGTGTAGGCAACATAGCCCGCTATTGCTGGCACCGCGCCGATCCGTCTCGCCCTCTCAGGCCACGGTTTGACATTCGACATGCCAACGACTACGTATCCCGCCGTGGCGATGTCGGTTCTCAAGGACCTCCGGTACCTCAACCCCCCTTCGATGGCCGCCGTAACAATGATGACGAGACTATAAGTGATTACGAGCCGGTCTTCCGACATCGACCACGCGCTCCTTCTCCTGCCCAGTCACCTTCGTTGCAGCGCCGCACTTTTGCCGACACCAGAGGAGTGAGGTCACCCAGCCCACACCAGGGAAACTGAAGGCGGTGACCTCAGGGGGTAAGGTTGCAGGCTGTCAAGACGAAGAAAAAAAGCCCCCATTGCTCCCACCTCAGGACGCTGTAAAACCCACAAGACGTAATACCGACGAAACTGTGACCCCAAGCCTTACCGTTCTTGTGGATGGACAGCAAGTCAAAGCTTTAGTCGACACCAGGGCTGACTTCTCTATTATCAGTGATGACCTTGCCGTACGCCTCAAGAAAGTAAAAACATCGTGGACGGGACCTAACTTAAGGACGGCAGGCGGCCAATCACTGACGCCTGTAGGAATGTGCACAGCAAGGCTCGACATCGGTGGCTCTACTTTCGTGGCGACGTTCGTCGTTCTCCCTTCATGCTGTAAAGACCTGATTATCGGAATGAATTTCTTGAGAGAACATGGCGCCGTCATCAACATCCCTGACAGTGTCATTACGTTTCGCAACAACAGCCCTACTTTAGTCGATTGTTCGAAAGCCGAGACATACGTCTTGTTCAGGGCCTTTGCGTCTGACGGATGACGATGTGTTCGTCCCGCCACGATCGTGTACGCTTGTTTCGGTGGCAGGGGATGAGCCGTTTGACGGCGACGGTATTGCTGACCAAATAAGCTCGCTGATATTTAGCCACGGTATTTCAGTTGCTCGAGGTCTAGTCACTGTCACTGCTGGACGTACAAACTTGCTGCTCACTAACTTCAGTACTGAGCGCCGACATCTCCCGAAGAATACAGCCGTCGCTTACTTTGACACTACTGCAGAAATTCAAGGCAGTTTACCGGCCCCAGACGAAGCACCTCAAGAAGAATCAGTACCTAATCTTGACGTTGGTACTACGTTGTCAAGAGACGAACGAACTAGACTTCTTGAGCTGCTAGCTGAATTCCAGGATAGCTTTTCATCGACATCACGGGTCGGTCGAACGCCGCTAACAAAGCATCGAATAATTACCCACGACGCAGCAAGGCCTATACACCAGAATTCTTATCGTGTAGCTCCAAAGGAACAGGAAGTGATACAGCAACAAGTCGCTAAAATGCTTGAAGATGATGTGATTCAGCCATCACAGAGCCCGGGTCATCACCTGTAGTATTACTTAAGAAAAAGGACGGTACCCTGCGTTTTTTCGTGGATTACAGGAAGCTGAATCAAGTGACTAAGAAAGATGTGTATCCGCTTCCACGTATTGATGACTCCCTTGATAGGCTTCGAAACGCTCGCTACTTTTCTTCAATGGACCTCAGAAGTGGATACTGGCAGATCGAGGTAGACCCAAGAGATCAGGAAAAAACCGCTTTTGTGACGCCGGATGGTTTATATGAATTTAAAGTTTTACCCTTCGGTCTGTGCTCAGCGCCCGCTTCTTTTCAAAGGCTCATGGACACTGTACTTTCAGGGTTAAAATGGAAGACCTGTTTAGTTTATCTAGACGACGTCATAGTGTTTTCCCCAACTTTTGACGAGCATCTCAAGAGGCTGGAAGTTGTTTTACGAGCCATACGCTTCGCAGGCTTCACATTGAAACGAGAGAAATGCCACTTTTGTTTTGAAGAACTGCTGTTTCTTGGTCATGTCTTCAGCTGCGCCGGCGTTTGGCCTGATCCCGAAAAACTTGCGGCCGTGGCACAGTTCCCAGTACCGTCCAATAAGAAAGCTGTCAGGTGCTTTCTGGGCCTATGCGCCTACTATCGCTGGTTCATCGCCGACTTCGCACGGATTGCGTCGCCGTTAACTCGCCTCACTAGAGATGATGCCACCTTTGAGTGGAACCACGAACAGCAAGCAGCGTTTAATGACCTCCGCCAACGTCTTCAAACACCTCCAGTGCTTGCTCACTTCGACGAGCAAGCGCCAACAATGCTTCACACTGACGCAAGCAATGTAGGCATCGGAGCTGTGCTTGTGCAGTGGCAAGAAGACACGGAACGAGTGATCGCCTACGCGAGCAGGACGCTAACACGCGCTGAGGCCAATTATTCAACAACTGAGAAAAATGCCTCGCCGTGGTCTGGGCAGTTATGAAATTTCGCCCGTATTTGTGTGGCCGCCCTTTCAAAGTTATAAGTGACCATCATTCACTCTGTTGGTTGACTAATTTAAAAGATCCAACCGGCCGATTAGCACGGTGGAGTCTGAAGTTACAAGAGTTTGATATGACGGTCATACACAAGTCTGGGAAGCGCCATACGGACGCCGACTGCCTGTCTCGATCACCAGTACAGTCAGCTTCTCTTTCTGACGACGACGATATGGCCTTCCTTGGTGTTCTCGACGCGTCCACGATTGCCCAACAACAACGAAGTGACCCTGAATTGCTTGATTTGATTAATTACGTGGACGGACGTTCTTCGAGGGCACCTAGAGTCTTTGCAAGGACATTATCGTCGTTTTGCTTACGCAATGGCGTCCTATACAAAAAAAAACTTTTCACCCATCGGAGCTCCCTATTTGCTCGTTATTCTTGCACCCCTTCGAACTGAAGTGCTCCAACCATGTCACAATGAGCCGACGTCTGGCCATTCAGGCTACACTCGCACATTGGCAAAAGTACAGCAGGGATACTACTGGCCACGACTCACAACAGCCGTCAAGCACCACATTCACACTTGCCTCGATTGCCAGCGACGCAAGTCACCTCCAAAGAGACCCGCCGGTCAGCTGCAACCAGTTCAGGTTCCACGTACACCATTTGAACAAATAGGAATGGATATTTTGGGACCCCTTCCTACTTCTACTGCAGGGAATCGCTGGGTTATAGTCGCAACAGACTACCTAACCAGGTATGCCGAAACAAAAGCTATCCAAAAGAGCACCGCAGTGGAAGTGGCGAGATTTTTCATAGAAAATATTGTGCTACGCCATGGTGCCCCGACTATCGTGATCACACACCACGGAACAGCATTTACGGCAGCTCTTTTGGACCACGTCCTGATGCTTAGTGGAACGACTCACCGTAAGACCACTGCGTACCACCCGCAAACGAATGAACTAACGGAGCGCCTCAACAAGACAATTGAAGACATGCCGTCGATGTACCTGGATGTCCAACATAAAAATTGGGACGAAATTTTACCCTATATTACGTTCGCATACAATACGGCTAAACAAGAGACGACTCGCATCACTCCATTCAGCTTGGTTCACGGACGGGAGGTACGTACTATGGCTGGATGCGATGTTGCCACATGAATGGGACGCTACCGACACAGGCGCTAACGTGTTCACTGAACGCGCGGAAGAATCTAGGCAGCTTGCCCGCTTACGGATCCACCAGCGGCAAGACTACAACGCAGGCCGCTACAATGCTCGCCATAGGACTGTAACGTACAAAATCGGTGACAGCGTGTGGGTTTGGACACCCGTACGAAAACGTGGACTGTCCGAGAAGCTGCTAAGGCGATATTTTGGGCGATACCGAGTATCGCGCCAGCTAAGTGACGTCACCTACGAGGTCGTCTCCTACAGTCCCCAATGCCCGAGGCGTCGCCAGCACCAGCCTGAACTTGTTCATGTAGTGCGTATGAAGCCGTATGTGAGTGACTGACTGCACGTTAAAAAAATACTGTGGGTCTGAATCAACATCGGGGGCAATGCTCTTATAAGGAGGGGCAAGTGACACGTGTTTATAAGAAAAAGAACGATGATAGGAATGTTTTGTAGATTCCAGCTAGTGGGTCAGGTGGTTTTTCGGGACGACAACGAAGCAGGCATCTTTCTGTACAGCCGATCCTGAATACGCTCTTTTCGCTGCCGTAAGCTGCTGTCATCTCTTGTTCGCGTTGCACTGCGACAATATATATATATATATATATATATATATATATATATATATATATGACAGGAAGAAAAACAATCCACAAAAAGACTGGTGCGCGGAATGAAGCCTCTGACCACTTGCTTGTTAGTGTAAGGCAGGAGCCACTGAGCCACGAAGCAGCTTTTTTTCTCAACGTTGAAACGGCAAGCTATTTATATCGGCCGCGTAACGCTGGTGATGGCCATCTCGGTAGAACTATCGTCTTTTCAGCATTATTAGCAAGATAGCCCAATGAGCGCGCGTCGCCATATCGTTACAACACAGTGGCATACGCTCACATCTCCCACGCGTACTTGACCCACTGGAGAGGGGTATGCTGGACACACGCGCGTCCGTTAGTTTATCTCATGGTGGGGAGAATCGTACGCCTTGGACTTTCAGCGGAACAGTTCTGTTGCAGTTACTGTGCGCGCAAGGTCGCTTCACAGTCTCCGTTTGCGAAAAGGGTACGCTTTTCATACACAGCGAAGTAACAACTGACACGTTTATTCGTGTTCCTCTGTACCTGTCAGTAGGTTTCGTGCGTTATTCGTGCGTGAGAAACGCGGGTAACGTTTCTATCTGCTTGCCATTCTTCACGTGGCCTTCCATTTTGTTGCTCTCATTTTCATTTATTCGCCTTTGTGGCAAAGCTGTGACAATTTTTTGAGATATTTGGGAACTTGCACATTTTTGTAATTCCTCACTTTGCAACTTTTCGTTGAAAACAAAAACTGACCATGCCCAGTCCACAGAAAACCAGGCCTCTCCGTCTCGTCAGACATAAAATATCCGTGACAAGAAGTGAAGAAGTTTTCTTGAGAGTGCGTTGTGTATTATATCTTCGTGAAAAACGGCAAGTCATTTCACTTGCGCCTTAGGATCCCCATAACATTGCATGTGGAGTATGATGCTCCTGTCTCTTTTGAGTGCTGTGCAAAAAAAAAACCTATATGATCAAAATGTTTTTGCTCAGTGAAAATAAAACTGAGGGGCTGCAACTGCAGTGGTTCTTCCTGCACAAAGACGAAATAAAAACATAGTTGGGGTTTAACGTCCGAAAACCAACATGCATAAGGTAATGAGAGACGCCGTACAATGGAGGGTTCTGTATATTGCGTGCAAGGGGGGCAAAGACGAAATAGTATTTTTTGCTGCTCTCTATAAACGAAGAAGGAAACAAATCATCACCAAACACTGCATCGGAACCATAAACTGCCACTTTGTGTACATCTGAATGCTTGCCGAATGTCCTGGTTGTATTGACGTTTTCAGATTTTAATTTCATCGCTTTCTTGTCACGGGCAGTTCTGACTTAGCGTTACAGAGAGGCCACGTTCTCAGAAATTTCTTCCAATATTGCCCTTGAAACTCGATAATGAAATTTTTGAATTACGTGCAACTTTCGTGTTTCTGGCAAAAACGGTAGGCTATAAATTGTCTCTCAGTACGACTTTTCGACATAAACAACTGTTCTGAAGTCCAAAGTGAAAAGTGAATTAACGAGTTTTTCGTTAGTTAGCATCGTGAATGCCATTTATATTGTGGCAAAATATTTTCGCCTTAACAGAGAGTACGTGTGCGAAAACAATTGGAGAATGAGTGTCGTAAAATTTGTCAGCAGAACTGATATGCCTGAGGTTTTCTTGGCGTCGTGGACAGATACTTACGTCATCACGGAGCGGCACGCGCTATCTCCACTTTCCTTTAGTTGCGGAGCATCTAATACTCGAGGCTTGTAGTGCGGCGCCGTCCGCAAGCTTCCTCCTCCTTCTTCCACCATCTGTGCATCCCTTCCTCCTCTACACACTGCGCGCGCTTCACTCCTCCACCATCTGTGCACGCTTCCTCCTCTACACACCGCGTGCGCTTCTCCTCTTCATGAACATTCGCTAGCTGTATAATGTAGCGCGCATGCGCCGTCACGCTTCGAGAACATCGGCAGCTGCCGCGCGCGCATGCGCCGTCGCGCTTCGAGAACATCGGCAGCTGACGCGCGCGCATGCGCCGTTGCGCTTCTCCCCCTTCTCGAACATTCGACAGCTGACGCGCGCATGCACCGTCACCCACCATCTGTGCCGCGCGCGCTTCTCCCCTTCGAGAACATTCTACAATTCTCCTGATTCTCCAGTGAACGCGCATGCGCCGTCGCGCTTCGAGAACATTCAACAGCTGACAGTGCATGCGCAGTCGCGCTGTATATATACTCAAGGTCGGCGCTCGCTCGCTCAGTTGCCGCTCGTCGGTTGGTTTGTACGGCGCGTCGACGTCCAAGGTCGTGGTGAAATGAATTCCAACGAATCCACAAACACAATGATCGACGTCCCTTCGACCAGCGCCGCCCTTTCGCATACGTGTGTACGTGTTCACTCATTTAACACCCCCTCCTACAACCACGTTAACCAATTTAGCCATCGACCCAAGTAAGTCGCAATTTAACACCCCATTTCACAACCACGTTAACCAATTTAGCCATCGACCCAAGTAAGTCGCACTTTAACACCCCGTTAACCTATTATATGCTCCGCATCCTCCTCAGTGTTCCCCCGAGGGAAGCTGCGGGCAATTTTTTTTATGGCTCTCCTTTTCTTCTTCTTCTGCTTTGATTCCAGAACACGTGTATCAATTTGTGCGGCTTGGAATGAAATTACTCTGATGGGCGAGACAGTGAGTATGGAAAGAATGAAGGACAGAGAGAAGGAGAGCAAGCAAAAATGTAATATATTGAAAGAAAGGAAGCACTGATGAAAACAAATTCTTGGTAAGGTGAGATTCCAACCACCGTACACACGATGTGAACGCATGCGTCGTAACCACTCAGCTGTGTAGGCACGCTAGCTGAAAATAGCACAGCTTTCTGGCGAGGGGCTTGGTAGGAGAAGTTACTTTGAAGAGGATGAATGTGAGTGTGAGGAAGAGGGGAAAACGAGTTTAGATTTAGATACAAAAAATACACTGAATCAAAAAGAGACAAGAAGAGCAATAGAAAGGGAAAAGAGAAAAGACAGGGAAAAATTAAATCTGAATAAAACTTTAAAAAAGAGCAACAATACACAGGTATAGTGTGTGTTAATAAGGAGATAGGTAAGAAATTAAACACCTAGCCAAGCCAAGATCGGCAGAGTGCCCAGCCACTCTGCTGAGAAACGGGCTTTGCACGACTTAGTGCCGGCTGGGCTAGTTAAAAAAACGTTACTGTAAAAAAAAACAATCTGCATAATATACAGATATTTGCTCGAGTATCTAAGGTTTATTTCTCATCTGTGTTATTTTACAATGACAAGCTGTCTCCTTGTGGTGCAGAGCACGCAAAACTTGAAATCCTGCATTTATTTTACATCAATGAAACAGAGGTGAACAAAAAGAATGGAACGAACTCTTACAGCAGCAGCAATGGTATGACGTCGTCTGAGATGCAGCTCATCGCTGTCATCGCATCGCCAGTCAAGCAGGACAGCTTCAAACATTGTGCATTGCCTTCACAAGCTTGGTCGAGATTTATTCACTGTCTCGCTGGTTTGAACGAGAATGACGGTGTAGGTGATGATCGCTCCAGCAAGCTGAAAAGGAAAGTAGTTATTGTGAATTGGGGGGTTTTACGCGCCAAAACTACGATATTGGTCTGACGCACGCTGTGGGGAAACACACGGAATATTTTGAACACTTGGTTTTCTTTAACGTGCAGTGACATCGCAAAGTACATGATCATGTAACAACTCGCTTCCATCGAAATGTGACCTCCGTGGCTGGGATCAAAGCCCAGACCTTGGGATCAACAGTTGAGAATCGTGACCACTAGGCCACCGAGGCGGGTGCAAAGTGATTGATTGATATGTGAGGTTTAACGTCCCAAAACTGTCACATGATTATGAAAAAAGCCGTAGCGGAGGGCTCCAGAAATTTGGACCAACTGAGGTTTTTTAAAGTGCACCCAAATATGAGCACATGGGCCTAGAGCATTTTCTCCCCCATCGAAAATGCAGCCGCCGCTGCCGAGATTTCCTCCCGCAATCTGCGGATCAGCAGCCGAGTATAACCCCTAGACCACCGTGGTGGGGTCGGTGGAAAGTGTGGCAATCGATACGATATTGAAGCAGTTTTATGCCGTTAATGCTTTTTTTTTGGAACATCTGAAAACCATCTTGTAACACATATATAGTGTCTGTTGTGGTACATAATAGGACATGACTGCAACATATTGAAAATTCAACCACTTGCGCAAAAACAAACAACGAACAAAAACACAAACAAAAAATATGCGGCACTCTTTACATGCCAGTGTATGCTGACATGGAGGCCCATATCACAATCGGGAAACTGTACCGGACCACAGGGATGTTATAAAATATGGCTATCACCTCTTTTAATGGGAATATCATGAAAATGCCGAACGAAATTTTTATCATTTGTGTTACGCGTGTTCCGAAAACGCCAATATGTTTAGGCCCGCAGATATTTGTGAATGCAGGCGTGCGATGAAAAACAAGTGTTGACGTGTATATGGTTTAGATATTAAGGCGCTGCAAGTGAAGATGTAACAAGATAATGAAGTATACTTGAAACTTACTGAAGGTTTGGTGACCGTATTGCTTTGCAACTGTGCAATATACTGAAGTAACATGAGGTTACATGTTTGTGCCGATTCATTATAAGGTACGCCGTAGCAGTGGGATTCTGGAAACGTTGCGGTGAACTATATAAAATGCCGTGAGCATGGCAGTCACAACTTCAATACTACTATGCTAAAAAAAATTTGCGAGCTACGCTGCATTTGATAAAAATGTGGCATAAAAGCAAGGATTCCCTCATCAAGATGGAATTTATCAAGTGACGTCGCAAGAAAAAGCTAGGTGCTATTGATCTCTGTAACTTGCCATTGCGGCTACCTTCTGCGAACAATAATTTTTACAGAGCATGTATGATCTTATAACCTTTATGAGAGATAGTCCTGTATTATACGAACTTAGGACTGGCTAAGTCTGTGTATTAACTGTTGCTCTCTAAGGCAGTTATTTCCACATCAAGTGTGTCTCATTCCACTTGAAGGGCTGCTATGCTATTTAGGAAAATTGTAGAAATGCAATTTTTTAATCACTCTTGACTGTTCCCCGTCTTCCACTTGGCACCACACTCAATAAAGATGGAGTTGTATTTGCGGTGTTTTTTTTGTGATAACGTAACAATTATATAAACCTCTACCTTAGCTGTTTTAGTTTTTTTCTTTAGTCGGAAACTGCGTACCCACTTTTTTTATATGAAGAATGCTACGGGACGCTCGGGAGCGTAATTAGTAGCGGGTTGCGATAACATAATGAAAGAATCGGGAGGTAGTGAACTCGTAGAGTGACACAAGGACAAGAGGGGACACAAGGGTCCTTGTGTAGCCGAGAAATTACGTGGTAGAGGGCAATAGGGTACAGTGTGACAAGTCACTCCCTTCATCGAAATGCGTGCAGAATATATCCATTGTTGATAATGTGATTTTGCTCTGATACGCCAGTGAAGGTTCAAAAACACCAGACGGTCGAAATTTTTAGAGCCCACCCTTATAGCGTGTCACATATTCACGTCTTAGTTCTGATACGTAAAACACTAGACATTATTATTTTTTTATCAGGGTACACCCTATCCCGTGCACCATTGTCTCCGGTAAAATGCTTTGAATATTTCCAGACAACATCGCCTAACCAGCCCTCTTCACTGCTCCGAGGTCCTTAGGATGGCAAGAAACATAGAAGTATATCTTGTTAAACGTTCCTGTGTCGCCTGGCAAGTGAAAGTTGATGGGGCTCTTAAGCCTTAGAGTGCGAGCGTGAGTTTCAATGTGGAAGTAGTGTTCGTGCGCCTTTGGATCGATATGCGCTGAGCAAGACACACTAAAGTTGAGGGTGGCAGTTCACTCGCTTTATAGGCCAGACTACTCGATGATCCCTGTTAATCTGATACGTTATCTTGAAACACTTATAAGTTATATGCGTGGAGGTATCAGAAGCTATACCTTCAAGCATTAACGCCGAACTTCATAAACGTGGCCAAAATGTTCCTACCGAAACAAGCATCGGCAATTTGAGCTTGAAGAAACCTGCCGCAGATAAGGCCATTTCTCCGGGTTTCAAGGAATCCTTCAGATAGAGCACCTGTAAATAGAATACGCACAGCTCATCCAGGAAGCAACGAATGTGTTCAGTCAGGAATTTCTGGTGATGTAGAAGTGCTACACTTGCGATAAAAATGGCTTGGGTGAGTGTGCAAGATAGTCCTTCTACCTTCCCTTGACACTGAACGCATGCATCTGCAGACGCCACTTATGTTTGCCATTTTGTGAACTGGTCGCTGCCGAGAAGGACCCGCATACACCGAGAATGAATTCAACATTTTCACAGTGCACTGTGCATAACTCTAGATGATCATGTAGGCGACGGGACTACAATATTCAAAGGCCGTTTTACGTGCCAAGCTCCAGCACAAACGAAAAAAGCATAATTTTTCTGTGGTACAAAACTGAGTACAAAACTTTTTGTGTGCTTTGTGAGCGTATAATGTTGTTCTTTTTGCACAAAAAAGAAACATGATTGACTGCAGTCTAGAGTGACTACATTTCTTGTTTACTCATAAATAATTACGTCTAGTTGTTGAACCCTATGCAAAGCAGCGTACACTATAATACACTTTTGAGGCCTCTTACTGCCGTAATACGAAAGACCACGTTCTTACAGTCGTGCATAAAATGTAGAAGTCTTTCTAAGCTGCTTTACTGCTGTGTAGGTGTCAAGGCCTTGCGTTTTCAGAAGTAAATGCAGTATCAACGCATCGCTTAATCGAACCCTAGAATCTATTTTAGACTAGCGTGTATATTAAGGTCCGTTGACAGGAAATATCGGTAACGCGAAGAATGCTCAATGAAAAATAAATTAGCGTAGTCTGGGACACGTAAGCAGTGATATCACTATTTTGCACCAAGTGCGTCAGAGTGCCCCATATTTTAATGACAGAGGCTTGCTGGTGAAACCATCGTGAATCGAAAATTACGCCACGCTACATGCGCCGCCGTCTCAGTTGCGATGGTATCTATCACCTGCAATCATGTGGCACACTCGTCAAGACTCATGAAGTTTGATCTTGGGGCTACCATACTTCACAGTCACGGGCCAAGGAATATTCTGTAGATGAATCAAGGCTCGCGCGCAGTGTTTGCGGATCCTACGCAACATGCAGCTGAACAACAAACGTAACGTTTATAGATAGTATAAACTTTTCTTTGCACGTGCTCGCCGATTAACTCACGTCCTGTGCCAAGGCAGCTTCTTAAGTTTGTGTCCCGCTCTTTTTCGGCGCCGTTTGCTTGCACAGCCAAGTTTACAAAATGAATGTTTGCGAAGTAAGAACCGCTGACAATCAAGTGCGACTAACGTTCGTGCATTGTGCTCCGGATCATAATTGTCAATTTTCACGAAACAGATTGTTCCCATCTGCCTCTAAATAGCACTCTCCTCCACCTTGGCGCATTTAGCAGAACTTATTGGCCATGAACGAAATGTTCTTATCGCATTTTATGTTAAACAAAATCTAGGTGATTCTGCTGCAGATGAGTGCTGTTCAGACATAATAAATGCGTTTAGCAAAGCTGACATACTGCAAATTCACAGTTAGCAGTTTAAACTGAGATAAATACGCATTTTGAGTAAGCAATAGGTTTTTTTTTTTGAAGAAGATAGTCTTTCATGGAGACCTTCGACGCAAAAATTTTAGTTTTTTTGTCTGTCTGTATTTTGTCTGTTTGCCCACCATTAACAGTACCCCAAACGCCACCAAAGTGACCAAACGATACTTCAAACGGTCGACACCATCCGCAGCGCCCATTATTATTGCTCAAGGTTTACCGCTCATACTTTTGTGATTGTCAATTAACAAGCAATTATTGGACATACCTGAGGCACCATAACAACACTAAGATATTATCCATGTGTGTTTTTTCTATAAAAGGCATACATAAGTAATTTTAACGATCGCAGCTTTTATAACGCTGTGCTGGCCATGCAGCACTTGCACGAAACGGCAAGCGCTTCCAACACTTTGCTAAGAACAACATGGTGGTGGCACCTACCCATCGCCTTGTGTTCTACACCTTGCCCCGCCGCAGTGGTCTAGTGGCTAAGGTACTTGGCTGCTGACCCGCAGGTCGCGGGTTCATATCCCAGCTGCGACGGCTGCATTTCCGATGGAGGCGGAAATGTCGTAGGCCCGTGTGCTCAGATTTGGGTGCACGTTAAAGAACCCCAGGTGGTCGAAATTTCCGGAGCCCTCCACTACGGCGTCTCTCATAATCATATGGTGGTTTTGGGACGTTAAACCCCACAAATAAATCAATGTATTCTACACCTTATCGCATCAGAGACAGGCGCGCACGGCGCGCGCCCCGTTTTCCAGGATAACTGCCAGATGGCGGTCATGTCTCACGTGTGACGTGACGTGATGCGCTCGTTTGTCTCCGCTGCACGCTCGATGTACTCTAACGCAGCGCCTCCAGAATTCTATTCACCATTTTTCTTGCTCAGAACATCAAATAGACGTTTTGTTCACTCTCTCCAGACGCAAGCCTATCGCCTTTCGACGACTTTGTGGTGTAACATGCAGATATGGGCCATTTTTTATAATATTTCAACGTGTGAAGCAGAAATGACCCAAGTCACGGGTACATACGCGTACAAACCTCCCCAAAACGTTATATTAGGACAGAGGTGATTGTTGGAACGGTATTGTTCTTGGCATAGAAGAAAGAATAATGACGACTTTCACATCTGGAGGCAGCTCTTATACAGCAAGCAGAACTTGTAAAAAACGCAATGAAGAGAGAAATAAGCCCGCACAGGATAAGTGTTCATTTTAATAGCACTCGGGTTTAGTTGCGGTCAATGTTAGACTGATCTGTCGTACACACAAAACGCACACAGCCAAACACACCCACATACGTACATACATACATACATACATACATACATACATACATACATACATACATACATACATACATACATACATACATACATACATACATACATACATACATACATACATACATACATACATACATACATACATACATACATACATACATACATACATACATACATACATACATACATACATACATACATACATACATACATACATACATACATACATACATACATACATACATACATACATACATACATACATACATACATACATACATACATACATACATACGGCACGGCGGCACTCACGGAATGCAACCGCCTAACAATCCGCTCGTCTTCATCCTACAGCTCGTTCTCGGACTGCTGCTCCACGTCGGTCCGAGTTCTGGGCCACCAGTAAGGATCGGAGCTACCATCGGCGTCAACGCCACCAGTGTCTGCGCACAAAATTCCTTGCCGGTCAAGCTACGGGATTCCGTGCTGGGTCGCTCGTCGTCTACCTGCGTGGATGCTGGGTGCATAACATATGCGCATTGCCTGCGCACAGCGCCACCACTCAACCCAGCTATATAAGCCCATCTCACGAGGGACGACACCATTGGGCACGGCGGCACTCACGGAATGCAACCACCTAACAATCCGCTCGTCTTCATCCTACAGGTGAGAAGGCGATATGGAAAGTGTATCCGTTCAAACGACCCTTTCTTACTTGTGCTGCCGTGCCCATGGCGATGTGCTGTTGTGATTGACCATGCTGTACCGACTCTTAAACTTTTACTGCTAGGCGAAGGCATTGAGACGAACCCAGGCCCTGAAATCAGCCAGCAATTAAAAGAAATCGCGGCAAATATCAAAGAGATAAAGGAAAGCCGCCTACCTAAAATCGACAAGAAACTAGACTCGCTCGCGAGGCTAGAAGAAAAAGTGGATTCATGTCAAGAACAAATAGCAAATATGAAAATGGTAATACAATCTACGCAAGAAAAAATTGACGATCTAGAGAATCGCAGCAGGCGAGCTAACCTGATAATGTATGGTTTTCCCGAGGTAGAAGGCGAGACTCGCTTGAGACTTAATATATGGCTTTCCCGAGGTAGAAGGCGAGACTCCCTTGGCACTTGAATGTGCAGTGAACAAAAACATAATTGAAGACACCCTAGAATTAACACCTGCAGCAATTGAATGCATACATCGCATCGGTAGAGCCCAACCAAACAAAACTAGGCCCGTAATTCTCAAGCTGCTAGACTCAAGAGAGAAATTTTCAATATTAAAGTGGGGACATAAACTTCATGGCACAAGCCTATCTATCGGAGAAGACTTTTCGAAACGAGTACGTGAAATTTGGAGAAAACTTTGGAACAGTGCGAAGGCAAATCGAGAAAATAACGAAAAGGTTTCCGTAGTTTTTGACAAGCTGTATATTATTAATCATGCCTATGTCGGGAGCAAAGAAAAGGATGACTATGTTCCGCTTATGAAAAACACGTGGAAGCTGCCTCAGAAACAGCCCGTGTAACGAGAACGACGAACGTACCCGGCGATCAAACAAAAAAGAGAGCCACTTTTGGTCGGGCTGCAAAATAGGTGAACTAACACTTCTCACAGTGAATGCTAGAAGCGTAATTAATAGGCCTGAACCTTTTGAAAATTTGATCATTGATTATGAGCCCACTTAGCAGCCGTCACAGAAACGTGGCTCATGCCTGATGTAAGATCACGAATTTACACCACCGAACTATTCCGTGATCCGAAAAGATCGCCACACACATGGTGGTGGGGTGGCAATATTGATAAGAAAAGGCCTCTCTTTCGTGGCCCTTCCAGAGGTACAAATTGCTGAAGCGGTTTTTTCTAAACTACTTTGTGACGGTACCAGCATATTGTTAGGTTGTGTTTATCGAAGCCCAAACTCGGGTGACGATTCTATCAGTGCAATTCATGATTACATGCAACGTCATGCTTACGGTTCATGTGTTGTACTCTTGGGTGATTTTAATCTTCCAGACATTAACTGGGATAGTATGTGCTATACGTCATCAGCTTCGGATGTGTTATTTGACCTCATGCTAACCTTCAGTCTTCATCAGATCGTTTCGCAGCCAACTCGCTCGCAGGGAGTAACTGAGAAAATACTTCATTTAATATTTTTCAGCAACAATTTCGATATAAACCGCATAAGAATTGATGTAACCCGCGGAATATCTGACCACGACGTACCAGTGTGCGTAGTTCCTCTTGGTGGCACCATGACCACTCATTCTTCTGTATTCGTTGTAACAAACTTCGAAAACGCTGATGACGATAGCATACTAACTCATCTCGCTCATGAATTCCTGTATTTCTCAGAAATATGGTTGAATACATCAGTAGATGTCGATACCCTTTGGCTTCACTTCAAATCTGTCGTACGTTTTTGTATCGCTCACCACATACCTACAAAAGTCAAACGCCCGCCAAAAAATAGTCCATGGATTACGCGCGAAGTTATTCAGGCGAAGCGACGTTTGAAAAGGTTACGTAGAGCAATAAAAACAAAAGGCGGGGGAGAATCCAGAATTCGAAAGCTACCGGATGCCATCGCGGAATTTAAGCACACAGCTAAACTTGCTAAACAACGCTATTTTTACGAGCCACTACCTACGTTCCTTCTAAATAATCCCTGCAGGTTCTGGAATCCTTTTCGCGCCACTAAAACAGCAGCATCGCATCTCCTTCCAGAAGAAAAAACTGTTAAGGCCAACGCATATAACGATTTTTTTCTATCGGTGTTTACCATTGACGATCACGTTATTTCGCCAATAGAAGAGCAACATCGTACGAAAGTCGACCAATTAGACATCGCTGATACTGGGATTTTCAACCTGCTAATTAAGTTCGACACCAAAAAAAGTAGTGGACCAGACGATATACCGAACAGTTTTCTGAAAAGATATGAAGAATGGTGTAGCAAATATCTTGGTCTCATTTCCCGAAAATCACTCATGACTTCACAACTACCTAACGATTGGAAGATCGCAAAGGTGATACCGATCCATAAAGGAGGAGACGCAGCACAATTTTCAAATTTCAGACCTATTTCATTGACCAGCACATCATGTAAACTACTCGAACACATAATCTTAAAACACATGACAGTATTTCTGGAGCACATAAATTTTTCTCCCCTAACCAACATGGTTTTCAAAGTGGTTTATCGACGGTAACTCAACTTACTGAACTAGTTCACGACCTTGCCATTACAGTTAGTAACCGTGGTCAAACTGACTTAATTCTACTTGACCTATCTAAGGCTTTTGACTGTGTATGCCACAGCAAACTAATAGCTAAAGTAGAAAATGTTTTCGGAATAGGAGAACTTTCCGCTTGGATAAAAGCTTTCTTATTTAACAGGTCACAATTTCTACTCTATGAACAGATGTCTTTTAACACAGTAGCAGTAACATCCGGCGTTCCCCAAGGCTCGGTACTTGGGCCATTGCTTTTCTTGCTCTATATTAATGATATCACTGCTAACATCACTTGCAACATCAAGCTATTTGCAGACGACTGTGTGATCTATAGAGAAATTAATCATTGCAACGATCACATTATGCTTATTGATTCTCTAGCTGTCGTGGCTAATTGGTGCTCTAAATGGCAGATGAAAATAAACACACAAAAATCAGGGATAGTGACCGTAAGCAGAAAAACAAAACCATCCAACTTCCCATACACCATTAATAACACACTTCTTAATAAAGTTGAGGAACATAAATATCTAGGAGTTACACTGACTTCTGATCTCAAATGGGACAAACACATCGCTAATATAACTTCGAAGGCGCTACGCAAACTATTCTTCTTAAAACGAACTCTAGCGCTCTCAACAACGCCAACGAAGCTGCTAGCTTACACATCATTCGTAAGACCAGTTTTAGAATATGCAAACACTGTCTGGTTTCCGTATTCGCTGACTAATATAACCAAACTAGAAGCAATACAAAGGAAAGCTGTAAGATTTGTTTACAACAAATATAGACGCACAGATTCCCCAACACATCTTTTAACTCCGTCAGGTTTACAAACGCTGTCCACAAGAGTGAAACACGCTCGCTTAAAATTCCTTTTCCGGTTAGTAAAAAATAACTACAAGATAGATTCATCCAAATACCTTTCATTTTCACAGGCTCGGCAAACTCGCAATAAACATGCGCGCACGTTTTCAGTATACGCATGTATGAACGACACGTTTAAGTACTCATTCTTCCCGCGCGCAATAGCGGAATGGAACCAACTTGGTGCCACTATCACAAACTCCCAATCGCTATCAGAATTTATTGCACAGATAGAAAAAAACTGAGTGCGCATAACAGTTTATACGCATGCAGGCGCACCGGTCCAGATCTGCTGTTCGTTAGTTAAAGCAACACCTTTTTCAACGTTCCTTTCACAGTAGTATAGCTATTTTTGAAGTAGGCTTTCAGTGCTTCCTATTCTTGTCACAACTGTTCCATTTATGTTTTCCCTCACGATACCAATGCTAACATAAGTTCCTTTCTTCAATCATGTATTTTATTTCTATCGCCTTTCGGCATGGTTTCAGCTCTGTATAATGGCTATAACTTGCTTTGTATCTTGTGATTATTGCATACATTGTGTATTATTAACATAACGTGTAACTTCTGCACTGCTCAATGGTTATATGATCCTCATGTCCTGTTATTATGTTTGCAAGTTTTCACGTCTACATCCTTTTTGTGTGTGTAAAAAATCACTGTATTGCCCAACTGCCACGCTCTCGAAGGAGAGTAGGAGTATTGTAAATAAATAAATAAAATACATACATACATACATACATACATACATACATGCATACATACATACATACATACAAACATACATGCATACAATACATACATACATACATACATACATACATACATACATACATACATACATACATACATACATACATACATACATACATACATACATACATACGTACGTACGTACGTACGTACATACATGCATACATACATACATACATACATACATACATACATACATACATACATACATACATACATACATACATACATACATACATACATACATACATACATACATACATACATACATACATACATACATACATACATACATACATACATACATACATACATACATACATACATTACTAGGAGCTCAACGTCAATCGAAAGCAAGCAGGAACCATGCGTACTTGGTTGACGTAGTCGGAATTTTCCGAGAAGGTCTCGACACTTTGCAGGGTGTGTCTGACGTTACGAACCTTAAAAAAAGAAGCAGAAGAGCATTGAAAAGCATTATGACGGAACCTATAGTCATGTACAGTTGAAATGCAAACAGTGCTGAGAAATGCGGTTCTTTTCTTTTTTGTCACCACCAGTGCGCATAATATTAGCAAAATGTTTGCTTGTGCACTTCTACTGGTGCCTAACCTTATTTTTGACCACCTAATAACGCTTTCCGAGGTAGTACTCTCTGAAAGTATGAGCTAGGGAATGAATGAAAGAAGAGTGGATGAATAAATTATTCAATATATATATATTTTTACAGCAAAATCGAGATATTGCAAATCGTTGACCGATCTGAAGCCAAACGTTAGTTGAAGGTTCGATTAAAAGAAACAGACAAAGCCCAACATAGCTGAGAAGAATGACATGAGTAATGGATAGGCTAGTGAACTATCATCACCAAGAAAACAAAAGACAAAGTAGCTTGGCGGAAATTTACATTTTGCGGAAACTTGCCGCAATAAAACCTGCAGTAACTGCACCTTTTTCCTATACGACTTTCTTCACCATTGTGTCGGCAAGTTTGGTGAAAAATAAACGCACTGAGTGAGTGACTGACTGACTAAGCTTGTTAAAATGAGTCATGTTAACACTACTTGGGACACAGATTTGCCAACACCGTTTGTATTATCGAAAATGCTAAGACAAATTGTGAACACATATAGGAGTTGTCAGCGTCCTCAGAAGACCTTTGGCTGAACTGGGAGGTCAAGTGACAGGTTGTGCTGACGCCAACGGCGACGCCGCACTGCGCAGGAAGGGGCGTCTGACCTGTGCTCTAAAAGACTTGCCTAACTTATACATTTTTCATAGCAGTCATACTCCTCTGCCAGTCTTC
This sequence comes from Rhipicephalus microplus, assembly GCF_043290135.1. Lineage (NCBI taxonomy): Eukaryota > Metazoa > Arthropoda > Arachnida > Ixodida > Ixodidae > Rhipicephalus > Rhipicephalus microplus. The sequence continues at coordinate 209,099,586 of NC_134702.1, forward strand.
TTTCACAAAAGCCTCATATCATGACACCAAGGTTGAAGGAACTCGTTTGAAATGATGCCACAGAGTAATTTCAAAGGTTTATCTCAGGGTCCTTGGAATGTTTATCGAGTCTAACGGAGCCAATGGAACCGCCGTCAAACGCATTTGTTCCAAGACCGAAAGCGCCCTCGGACTGATTCGAAGAATCGCTAACAGGCACCGCGGAATCAGGGAGGACAATCTGATCCGGATTATCCACGCATTCGTGCTATGCCACCTCGCTTATTCGGCGGCTATGCACAACTGGCTCGTGTCGGAGCGCAACAAAATCAATGCCCTAATCAGAAGAGTCTTCAAGCTGGCCCTTGGCATTCCCGTTCGAACGCACACGGAAGACCTCCTGAAGTAGGGAATCCACAACACGTTCGAAGAAATTGTCGAAGCCCAAGAGTTTGCACAGTTTGTCAGACTGTCTGGCACCCCAGCGGGTAGAGCCATACTCGGCATGCTGGGACGAAACCCCACGGTTGTCGGTCCTGACGCTGTGAAGCTGCCCAACGACGTAAGATCCAAGATCCAGATTGCGCGGATGCCGCGCAATATGCATCCAACCTACAACGAAGCACGAAGACGAGCCAGGGGTAAATCTCTGCTCGCCAGTGCCCGCTTGGACAAGGATCGAGCCTGCTTCGTCGATGCTGCTTCGTACATTCAAGAAGAAGCCTTGTCCTCAGTGGTCGTCGACTGTGATTTCAGAGTCATCAGCTGCGCTACCATCCGCACTTCTAGTTCCAGCGTTGCAGAGCAGGTTGCCATTGCTCTTGCATTGACGGACGGTGTACATGACACAATTTATTCAGACTCCAAGGCCGCTATCAAGGCCTTCCAGATGGGCATGGTGGCTCCCCAGGTCCTACAGATTATTCAAAAAGTCAAAGACCTCAAAAATCACTCATTGGTCTGGTTTCCTGCGCACCTTGGAACCATTGAGGGTGCCTCGCTCAATCCCAACGAGGAGGCGCACTCGGCAGCACGAGGTTTGACTGACCGTGTGCCGGGTAACGCGTCATCTCCTGGGCGACCTGAGCCTCTCTGCTCGTACAACGAGATATGCAAGCACCATTATCTGTCAAGGAGACTGCTGCCTCTACCACACTCCTCGCTATGCAGGGCCCAAGCTGTTACTCTCCGACTGCTACAAACAAACACTTACCCGAGCCCTGCGGCACTGCACACAATGTACCCTGAACGGTTTCCAAGCCCGGACTGCCCCCTGTGTGGTGGTTATGCGGACTTCGAGCATGTACTGTGGGGCTGCGCCTCTGCCGGTCCCCCTTTCACCCAAGAGGAAATGAAGCGACTCATTAAGGCCCAGGACCAGACCTCTCAAATCCTGGCCGTCCAGAGGGCCCGCGCGAGGGCCGTCAGGTTTAACCTGATGGTCCCCGAGTGGGCCTAGCCAGGAGACGCTGAGTTTACTCGCGTCTATTGTGGACCGAATAAAGTTGTTTCACTCACTCACTCAGGGAGGGAAAGCATAGGCAGTCGAGCAAAAAGTCATTCCGTCACTGACCACTTCATTCTTCATATATCTTTGGGTGTGCCCCTCTAAAGCAGATAAGCTTCTTTTTCTACTTAAGTCTATGGGCTTTAGTCACCACAGCTATTTCGTCTTTTCCTGGCTTTTCTGGCAAGTCAGTCGTGGCACTCATGACAGAATGCGGCGAGAGCTGACGTTTTATGTACGAAGCAGCTTATGGTCGGGGCTTCTCTCTTTTTGCCGCCGTAGCCACGCTAGTATTCGGAGCACCCACTAGATGGCTGCTCTGTAGAGCCTTCAGACTCCATTCCGGCAAGTGCTCTGGCATGAGTGAAGCATAGTGTTAATATAACGCTATAGAGTGGAGAACGCTAGCGGCGCTGCGCTGTTCTGTAAAATAAAAGCCCTTACTCCTCTCTCTCGCACACAGCACAGTAGTATGAATCAAGATATGATTCTTAATGTGACAGACGTGAGGGGTTGCAAAGCGACTACGTGTGCAACCATAGATTTCAATGGTTATGAATAAAGAGCACCTCTTTACAGATTTTGAAGTCAACCCATGAATACTTCGCATAATGCTGAGGGTGTTCTTTACGGATATATGAGTGCAACTTTTCGACAAAACAACTTCCCTACATTATTTGTGAAGAAACCATTATCTTGTGAAAACTTTGCTGCAGGTGACGTTATCTACGAAGCGAGTTGTCATTGTCAAAATCTTCCTTTAATCCCTCAACTGATATCAATTGTCGTAAGATACCAGCAAGGGCATTTCTAACTAATGAACGCTAGAGCATGAACACGCATCATAACGTCATAGGAAACAGCACACTTTATCGCGTCATATATGTTTGCCTTCAACAGTTGTCTGCGCGACGGATGTCATTGATGTTTGAAATTTCTGATGTTGGGCCAATGATGACACTATAAAATAAAGTACATGATGATGATACGGGCGACTCAAGGCTGGCAATGTCTGCGCGTAATACACTTATTTATCTTTAGCCCATATTGCACCCATAAGAAGTTCTTACCTGAACTAAATATTTTTCGCAAATCTTCAAATTGATAATGTCTCCATTTTCGAGAACATTTTTAAGGGGCCCTTAAGCCGTGACATATCTTCAGTGAATCGTTCCGTATGCCCAACCAGCCATCCCACGTGTTTCCTTACGGAATCATTAGGGTCGATATGTTTTTCGCATACGTTCCATGAATTTCCAATGAAATTTTGTGCCAGCGCGGGGATTTATTTGAATAGTATGCACGGCTTTTTAGCGAAAATGCAGCTTGAATTAGCCGGAAGTTTTTCCCAATCTTATACGTACTGGAAAGAACAAACAGTTACTCACCTCGTCGACCATAGCGTCACTGAGAATGGTGATATCCAGAAAATCAAGGCTTGTCAAAACCGTGTACCAAATAGCGATCAGGTTCTCAAGTGTCCTGAACTCTTCGACGAAGTTGAGGTAGATGCTGGCGCAGAATGCGCAGAGGACCATGCTGCCAGAGACCGCTATAGCATGCCCCCAGGTGTCGTTTAATTTTCGCTTGAGGTGCAATATGGTGCAGAGGTTCAACCGGACTCTTTCAACTAGTCGTGCTTGCTTTTGCAAACCTATGTCGTGAATACTACCCCTTTGTACGATGGAGCGTAGAACCCTGTGCTGGTGCTCAATGTATGATCGGATCACTTCGCAGCATGGTCTGAGAACCAGGAAGCACGCCGTGTCGTACACATAAAACAAGAAGTTTCCCGCGGTGACCATAATCTTGAAGGTTATGCTCAGGGCTGGACCGTAGCTAAGGTGATCTACCAATTTTATTGAGAGGTAACTGCAGATGCACACGTTTGCTATCAATGCCACCAATAACAGAGGTCGAATCAAGCAAGAGATAAGCGTTGGCTTGTTACGAATCCTTGGTGCAACGAAATTAACCTGCTGCTCGTACTCGAACGATTCGTTGAAGAAGCACTGCAGGCTTCTCGATTTTATGAAAGGTAGAGACGCGTTCAGAGCTGCTTTAAAAGCGATGACGCCGTAGAGTAGTGCATTGATGGCCGTGGTAAAAATAAAATCGTGCGCGAATATGGCGAGCCAAAGCTGGTAGAAGAAGGTTAGCTGAAGAAAGGTACACACCAAGAGGCAAGTCATAGAATAGATCGGATACAACTTATTCAAGGAGAACTTTTTTGTGCCTTCATTGCAGTCTGAAGTCCGAGGATTGTGGACTATCAGAAGACCAGAACATTTGCAGATCATTTCGTACCACTTGAAGTGACGCCTCATGAAAGAAGACATAATGACCGCTTTGATATTTGAAAAATGAACGTGTATTTTTTTTTTTGTTGTCTTCGTTGAAAGTGTAAGAACGTTCTAGCGACGCCTGTATAGAAAACCACAAGTTGTCGGTGTCTCACGAGTTGTCTGCAAAAAGAAAACAAATAATAAATAGCAAGATGTAATGCAGTTTTCTCTGAGGAGGCTTCCTCATATGAAAAAAAAAAAACAAGGGAATCGTTTGTAAATTTTTTTGCAGAAAGAAGCTTGCATGAAAGATGTGAAAAAATATTTAGAACATGCATAATGACTTCGAAGTTTTGCGCAATATCTTGTACTTTAATGTATAGAAGTGTAACAAAGAATGCGTAATAAATGCGCAGATGCTGCTCATAAAAAGTCATGTAGTGACATGTTTGCACCACTTATATCGACATCGCTATATTCATCGTAATTGTCAGAGCTTATAAAGTTTCTCCAAAGGTCATTAGAGTTGTACGCCTACGTACGTAAAATCGCGTTCGGAAAAAGGTCATACGAAGTAATGACTACGTGGAAGTTCAGCTGTTCCCCTCCAGTTTAACGTCGTTACACTCAGGCAGGACGACATGACACGTTAAACTGACATGCCTGTCCGACCGCGTTATTGAACTTATGGTGCCCAAACACTAATGAGAAAGAGAATAAATTGAGAGAAAAGCGTGTTGTCTTAAATTAGAAAATGTCTTCATATGTAAACGTGACTTCAGGCGTGTCACATAGTAGCGCTCTGGGTCCGCTTATTATATAGCAGATAACATAAAATCCAACATAATATTATTCACAGATGATTGCGTCATCTACCGTCACGTCACTTCAATCGCAGACACTGAATTATTACAAAATGACTTAGACACAGTAACACGTTGGTGCTCCACGTGGAATATGTGCTTTTATGTCCCAAAGTGCAACCCCGTCAGGTTTGCAAAAAACAGTTCAGGAATCCAGAACACATACAGTATTGAAGAAAAGGCAGTCAAAAAAGTAACTGAGTGTAAATATTTAGGAATTTATTTAACAGAATCATTTCATTGGAACAGGCAAATAAACCGAATGATCTTAAAGTCTCATAAAATGTAAATTTTTATTCGCAGAAGCTTTCATTGTGCAAGAAAACAGGTAAAGGAAACTCTCTACTTCCTGCATGTAAGGTCTATACTAGAATATGCTTGTGTTATCTAGAATCCGGCTCAAAGATATCTTGCAGAAACAATAGAAAAAGTTCAAAATCAGGCAGCCCGTTTCGTCAGCAAAATTACGACCCATTTGTTAGTATATCAGATATAAAGGACACATTAGGCTTGGAAACTCTACGATCTCGAAGACGGAAACTTTGACTAAAACTTCTGCACAGTATATACTATAACCTAATAGGAATTGATAAGTCAGAATACCTACTAGCACCAACATATCGTTTCACAAGATTTGAACACACACATAAAATACGAGAATACGCATTCAAAACCAGAACTTTCGCTAACTCCTTCTTTTCAAAAACAATTAGAGACTGAAACGAACTTCCCGAAGATATCGTAAAATTGAGTGGCAACAGTGCTTTTTTTTCCATCGTTGTGACATCATGTCATGCCTATTCCCTTTTAGTACCTGTTTGCCACGTGCCATATTGTAATAAAATATTTTTTGTTTGCATGCTGTAATTATTATAAGTTTTTTTTTTACTTTCCAGAATGTTTAAAGCGTCACTATCACAGAAATATAGTAACCACAATATGTTTTGTGTGTAAACCCCCCTGCAGTAATGCCACTATGGAGTTGCAGGTACTCTGTAAATAAATAAAATAATAAAAACCAGAAATTGGGGCATCTCGTTTGCTACCCTGTACTGAAGGAAGAAGGAATGGGTACGAAAGATGAGCAAAGTATACGGGGGCCCAATAGCCTACTACTACCACGCAAAAACTTCAATAGGCCTTGATAGATTGTCTTGGCGAAGGCAGATCGTGTTGGCTTTCGAGCGCTGATTGTTTTGACAAAAGTTTGTCGTCAAGGCGGGCTAACGCAGCAGCTAGTGACTGTCTCTGCACGCTGTAACGAGGGCATTGACAAAGAATGTGCTCTCTCGTTTCATCACTGCCACATTGGTCGAAAGCAGCACTGTCTTCCATTACCAAACATTAACTCACGCGTCTGCAAAGGCTACTCGTACCTTCGCTTACTTGATGGTAAGCAACAACAGAGGCACCATCAACGTTATTCTCTCGAAGCCTCCTACCAACATCAAGCGATCACTCTACCTTCGAAGTAATTTTTGTTCGTTTATTCCACTTTCCTGTCGCTTTTGATCGGATAAAGTTGCGGGGCTACTGTGGTTATACTCACTTAATAATGCGTCTTCCGTATGCCCGAATGTTTCCTTCAAGTGACCACCATGGAGGGTCGCACGAGTGGCACCTTCCCTGCTTCAGTAAAAGTGTGGATATTTATCGAACAAGAAATGCATCGACTCGAGAGGTTCCTTCGTCCTTCTTGGCACTTGTTCTTTGAAATCAATATGTGGCGTAGTAAGAACTCTTTATTACTACACTCACATGCTGGGAGGAAACAGTGAAAGAAAAGAAATTCACTGAAAACAAAATTTGGGTGCACGTTCACAAAGAAAAGTTGAGACGCCAACTGGGTCAACATTGATCTCTAACATTTAAAGTGATACTTGTTCGGGGGTCTCCATTATCACACTAATCGTTTTACCGAATGCAAGTGCTACCGGCCCACTAGCCGTGTCGTATGAGTCGGTGTTTACAGGACCCCTTGCATAGTGAGGACACTAAAAAGGAACTCACTTGGCGCTTACTTAGTGCTTTGAATCATTAGCAAAAGAGTTCAATAGAAAATATCACCTCTGGAGCAAGTCCCTAGATGTACTACATGAAGCTGGCGTTCGCTGAGGAATAGGAGCGTGCTACAACAGTATTATCTCCAAGACGTTGGGGCTGGGTTGCCTGGCGGGAGGCCTGGGGAACATCATGGCTCGCGCTATTCGATGCTCGGATAAATTCAGATCGACTTGAACAAAGAAAAGAGATGCACAAAATACAAATGAACGCTGACTCACAACTAAGCATAGTTGCACTTCAACAAGCCTTTTTATGCCCTAACCCTGCTTTTATCAATCATTACGCACATGACCAAAATTAAAAAATGACCTTTAGCTACCACTATGCTGTAAGCAAACAAAAAAAGAAAATTCGCATGCCTACAGCGGGACGGAAAGCCAACTCTTGTGCACACGCTTATAACACCAAGCCAGGAAATTTTTTATCATAAAAATGCAACTTTCAATTTTATTTTAGAAAACGCGCCTTCAAAATACAAAGCTGAACACACACAAGCCTTGAAATACTGAAGTAGCCTGAAAGTGAAGTAGATGTCAAAAAGTACTTGTGAACAACAAAACATGGTAGAGCACGTGAGCATTCATCATAATCATAATAATCTTAATTATCATCAGCCTCACTATGCCCACTGGAGGACAAAGGCCTCTCCCATTTTTCTAACAGTCTACTCGGTCCTGTGCTTGATGCTACCACTTTATACCCACAAACTTCCCGATCTCATCACTCTCATAACTAACTGTCTCCCTCTCATCCGCTTGCCTTCGCTTGGAATCCAGTCTGTGATTCCTAAAGGGGCCCTGCAACACTTTTTGATCATGGTCAGAAAACGCTGCCGATCGGTAGTAGAGGCTCCCAGCAACACGCGAGGCAAATAATATAGCACAGCAGGTGGCCCGGAATTCACAAGAAATTATTGAAGTCAGCTAAAAACTGCCTTCTCTTCTTCTGACAAATCACGTTGTATGCCCGAAAATTACACGTCAACAATCAATCCATCAGCCATTGGCTGATTTGAACTTGGTACGCTCGCTCGTTACAGAGATCACCGTGGGAGGCCGCTACTTGGCCACGCGTGTGCGCGCGATGACACTGCAAAAGCCGCGCATTCGAAGAAAAAAAAAGGATCAATTTCGCGAAGCACGCGTGACGTTTTTCTCTGGCCCTGCCATCTCTCCCTGTTTAGCTTCCAGTGCTTTCGTTGGGACGAAAGAAGAGGGAATGCAATTGCAGCATGCGACAAACCTTTATAACTCCACTCGCACTGAACTGATTCCTAAAATTTCTGCCGCGTTGAATTCATGAGGAAATAAGCTATTCCAGTGAGTTCATTATATGGTTACATTAAAATTTGTTTTAGGGCCCCTTTGATGACCAGCGGTTATCTTGACTTCGCACTACGTGCTCTGCCCATGATCAATACTTGTTGATTTCAACTATGATGTCCTTAACACCCGTTTGTTCCGTGATAGACTGCTTTCTTTGTGTCCATTAGGTTTACACCTATAACTTGACTTTCTGTTGATTACTGCGTCATCCTGAACTTAGGTTGAACCTACTTTGTAATCTTTCAGGTTGTTTTTTCTAGGTAAGCACAGGTAAGATGAAGCAGTTATATACGTTCCTCCTGAGGGATAGTGGCTGTCTATCAGTGTAACTTTAATGTGATCATTAAAGGGATAAGTATATGTGGGGTTTAACGTCCCAAAACCACTATATGATTATGAGAGACGCCGTAGTGGAGGGCTCCGGAAATTTAGACCACCTGGGGTTCTTTAACGTGCACCGAAATCTGAGCACACGGGCCTACAACATTTCCGCCTCCATCGGAAATGCAGCCGCCGCAGCCGGGATTCGAACCCGCGCCCTGCGGGTCAGCTGTGAGCATTAAAGAACAGTAAATAGCATCCTAAAGGACAGAGACCAGTGTCAGTTAGTAAAGCTATCACCTTGTGTGCTAGCGAAAACCGTGCAATACAAAATCAAAAGCAATGTCAAGAACAATACAATGACAACCAGGAACGAATCAACGTAATTCTGAACCCAGCACCAGGGGACAATACCATGAACTGCAAAATTTAAGCAATTTACTTCGTTTGTTGGACGAAAAAGAAGCGTCAAAGTGAAGAAATGACCAACAAAAATATGAAAGAGCCGGTGAGAGCGAAACGAAACGTTCAACAGGACGTGCTTACGCACTGATGGTCAGCTTACCTAATGAAAATGCTTCAACAAGTTCACATGCAGTCCTATCTTGGGCTATCCTTGGAAATTTAGTGGCATTGAAATGTGGCGTGCAGCCGCAATGCTTGCAGTGCTCAGGTAGGAAGCCACCAGCCTTATTGCGTCCATTCATGTTGCGCTCCTTTGCACGCTCACTAAATTACCACCTCTTGTCTCTCTGTAACACGTATGCTGGATGTTCAGCCTGTGTTTTCACGTATCGAGTCAGCGAAGTGCTGGCAAGTGCGCACGGCGGCTTTCGGTGGCGGCCTGTGTCCGCTGCAGCTGAAAGCGCGTTGCATTGATATTGATGCTCATCGTTCCTTTTGAGGACACTGTACGCAAGAAGCAATGGTTCATTCAGGTTAACCGATAGCAAAGCTATGCTGTACAGTCATTGTTACTCCTCGGAATTGCGTGTCATTGAACCCAGAAACGCCGATGGCATGCATGACGGACTGGGCGGGTAAGCTATAGGCTTACATTTACTGGAAGTTGTACTTGTACGGGACACATTTTGTTTGACCAACCTCACCGCAGGTGGCTCAAGAAGGTGGAAATCTGAGCATTACGTAAGCATCTCACTGTTACGTTAAAGTGTGGCCGAAGGAAGCAAAACTGTACAGATTGCCAGATATGCGTTTGAGTTGTGTAGTTGACCAGTGTTTTATTTCTGACGTTCCAGTACACGCCACGGTATCGCGAACCGGATCAGACGCTTATTGTACCGTTCTTAGACTATTTCACGTCCAGCAATGCTGAAAGACAATCCCAACTGTGTTTGTAAGCGCCTAGCAGCAACTTCAAGACTTGAGCATAAGTGGCTTCACCGCATTGAGCCTGTACGACCGAATGCCGTCTGATAATTGAAATTGTATAATGAAACTGTGTTTGAATGCCATTTAGTTTTAAAATAAAAGGTTGACGCACCTACGCAGTGCCTAACGATCACTAGATACTAACAGGTACAAGATGTATATTTGCTCTTCAAACACCCGCAATAGAGATATTGCATCACTGGCACTAGAAGGTGGCATGACATCCTGGATATCAATGGCGGTCGCTGTGTGTATAGTCTCTAGCGCGGGAGATATATGTATAGCATTAATGTTTGCTGTGTTTGCAGGGTTAAAGTGTGTCTGTCGATGTGCGTATTTTATATAAAGTGTGACGTAAGATTCAATCAATCTATGATTACTGCGTAGAAAAAGCTCCACGATCTTTTTTTAAATGCGGAACATTTCTTAGTCTCATGATCTCGTGCGTCGGCGGTGGCACCGTCCACACCCACTGTGCATGATCGCGTCTCGTGCCGGCTCAGGAAAATTCCTGCAAAATTGTCGCTTCTGTCTCCCTCTCTCGCCACGCAACGCTGATGCCGGCAGTGTCAGCTAGTAAAAAAAAAAACGACTGCTCCAGCTGCACAACGGTTAACTGGCCACCCCGTATCTGTAGGCACTGCTTCGCGCATTAGGAATTCAGTCAACGGCGTTTTTATCTGACATTCGCTTGACGTTCAGGGCATTGATTCTGCTTCATTCATTAAATATGAAACATAAAAATTAAGCATTCTCAAGCCATATTTAATTACACAATGTTCGTGTGATACACACACCACTTTGTAACGAATTTACTCGAGTTCTCCCTATGAAAGGTGTGGGCGGCATTTTTTAAAACGTTATTCCTAGCGGCAGAAGTGATTGCACTCTTGGAGGGAGTTAATGCACTCCAGCCCGACCACATTTTAAAACTCTGTGAGAGAGTGTACCACAACTTTCACAGAGAGTATATGAACACTAATTTAGAAGCATGAATGTACTCGGCCGAGGGAGCTTGTTCACTAAATAGTGCCTAATCTATGCAGCAGAGCACTCTTGGAAAGAGAGTGAAATATGGGACAAGTATTTATTGCCGCAAAGAGAGTTGTCAGCACTCTCTTTGAGCGGTGAGGGTGACGCTGTTATAATAAGAAGTTTACAGGATATCGATAGAGTGATATCGCCAGACAGACAGACAGGCAGGCAGGCAGGCAGGCAGGCAGGCAGGCAGGCAGGCAGACAGACAGACAGACAGACGACGGATGGACAGACGGATGGGCACTTCGCCCGACTAATCATCATCCACACCGTGGATATGCCGTAAATATTTAAAGACGACAGTCTCTCTTGGAGACCTCTGACGCAAAATTTTTTGTCTGTCTGTCTGTACATTTGTCTATTCATCCGCCCTTAACGGTACCCTAAACCACACCAAAGTAGCCAAACGATACACCAAACGGCCGACCCCATCCTCAGCGCCCACCAATACCGCTCAAGATTCAGCGTTTATACTTGTGTGATTGTCAAATAAAAAAATCAAATATTGCACATATCTGAGGCACCATAATAACATGTCAATATCATGTATGTGTGTATCTTACTAGAAAACACATACGTAAGTAATTCTAAGAACCGTAGCGTTTATCACGTTGCGCTTACCATGCAACACTTGCATGAAAAGGCAAGTGTTTCCTACGCTTTGCAAAGACTACACGGGGGTGGCACCTACCCGTCGCCTTGCGTTCTACACTTTATCACCTCCGAGACGGGTGCGCAAGGCGCGCGCACTTTGTTTTCCAAGATGATTGCCAGATAGCGCTCATGTCTCACGTGTGACGTGACTTGGTGCGCTCGTTCGCCTCCGCTGCACGCTAGTCTAATGCAGCGCCTCCAGAATACCGTTCATTCATTTACTTGCGCAGAACATCAAATAAAGTTTTGTTCACTCTCTCCAGATGCAAGACTATCGCCTTCGGACGAAATTCGCAGTGTAACATGCAGATACAGGGCCAATTTTTTTATTAGTTAAGCTGCTGAATATTGTGTAAGCATGCCTTCACTTACATTATTGGACGCTGAGATTGGCTCTATATGCACTCTAAGGCAAACGAATGGATGAATGAATGTAACCTTTATTAAAGAAAAAGACGACGCTTGGCCACTGTAGGAGATGAGGTTGGAAAGAGACAACGGGCATAAAGGGCGACGAGCAGCTTCATGTCACGCCTTCGCACGGGTCAGGTGACCTCTTCTACACTACTCGAAACAGGCCACTTGGACTACCGTGTATCACGAGAGCTTTCTAAGCTTCATGGTCTGAGTTTATAAAATTCCGTAGAGCGGTCATGTCGGCCTGCAGCAGATGTTTAATGTGCCGTCTGCCTTTCGAGAATGCCGCGCATGTCCAAATTAGGTGTTCTAAATTTGGTCGGCACAGCGTATGACAATGTGTGCATCGCGTAGAAATATTCTTACTCGGTGGTCGGTCAGCTTGCTGCCATTTGTCTGGTATGTGTGGTGTGTACGCAGAGTTGGCCATTACTTTGTTTTAAAAAGTTTCTTGTTGCCATGTGAACCCACCTTTGTAATTTAGCATACACGCCGGTGTGACTTCCAACAGTCCATTTTTGCTGTCTGGTTTCAGTTTTGTTCGAATGTAATGCATCAGTGCTCTCCTAGGAGAGCCTTCTGTCCATATCTGAAAATAGGGATTTTGGGGCTCTAAGTTTGGTGGTGAACTGGGGTGTGGGGAATGGTATACGTGGTCAAACCCACGCAAGCAGCAACTGTATGAGCGGCTGCGTTACCTCCATCCGGGCCAGTATGCCTTGGTGTCCAGAAAATTTCAACATTTGTTCCGATGTCTTCAAATCTTTTAATCTTTAGTAGTGTCATTGGCTACAGCATCTTCAGTGGTTGGAGCTGTCAGTTCCGTTACTGCCTCGTATGAGTCTCTAAGGATGCGATATTGAACTCCTTCGCTAGTGATGCCACCTAAATTGAGGGGAATTCACAGCCCCCATATAGCCAATAGCTCTGCGTGCAAAGTTGTATCCCCGGGAAGCTAACAACTGTGAAAACCATTGAGTTGTTGTACAGACGTACACACCCAGGCCATGCTGGCTCTTTCGCCACTGATTGCAGCATCAGTGTGAATGTCATTGGTGTTCGAGGTCTGCTCTGAGCCAATTTCTTCTCAAATAGTCTTCTGGCTTTCACATGTCGTCTGACGATAGGACGTTGTTTCCTCAGAGTACCTAGCGGCCCTTCCCATGGTGGCATTGTTAGCAGGTCCTCAGCAACTGGCATTGTGTGGACGTGGTTATCTCATGCCATTACCTCTTTTCCCCGCGGTATGTTTTCCAATCGACATTGCATTCGAAATTGTGATTCGCCTATGATGTTTCGTATTGGTAGTATAGGTATTAGATTCAGCAGTTCCACGTTTTTCGGATGCTTTGGCAGTCCAGTTATAGTTTGGAGAGTTGCCCTGCGCAACTTTTCAATGACGCTGAGGTCGCAATTGAATAAATCTTACATAGGTGCCCCTTACAGTACCCGCCCAACTTCCACTGCTTTTGAAAGTGTTTTTCATGCATTGTGCCGTGCCTCGCCATACTTATTTGATATGCGTCGTTTCATGTCCGAAATCAGATTCCAGTTGCGTCCTAAAGCGCAAATCCAATGTTGGGGGCTACTGCAGCTAACAAATTGTGGCCCAAGAATTCTAATTTGTTCATTTGAAGATGTGAAGTCTGTTTCGCCAATGTGTAGTGTAATCAGTTTCCTCCGATTTGTTGGTCGTTTCCCGTCTACACTGAGTCATTCGGTCTTCTCTGGTGACAATTGTTATCCAAGGTTATCTAAGGTACTGGAAAGGCTGAGAATCGCTGCTTGGAGTTCGATTTCCATACTCCGCTCGTCGGGCTAATCCGCTGCTTGCGTCTATATTGTTATATCCTATGCGTACGTAGTAATACGCGCAATAGTGTCTCTCTCAAGGCTTTCTGCCACTCGAGTCATGGCTAGATTAAAAAATTGGCCCCATATCTTTATGGTAATCTGCAGATGTCGTCGAAAGGATGATGGTCTTGCATGTGGAGAGAGAGAACAAAACGTTTATTTGATGTTCTGCGCAAAAACATTGGTGGATGGTATTCTGAAGGTGCTGCGTTAGAGTGCCTCGAGCGTGCAGCGCAGCCAAACGAGCGCAACGGGTCACGTCACACGTGAGACATGAGCACCATCTGGCAGTTTTCTTAAAAAATGAAGCGCGTGGCTCTGAGACGGGTGTGCGTGCCCACCTCAGAGGTGATCAGGTGTAGAACGGAAGGCAACGGGTAGGTGCCACCACCGTCTCGTCTTAGCAAAGCGCTGGAAACACTCATCTTTTCGTGCAAGTATTGCATGGTCAGCGCAGCGTGATCAGCGCTACCATGTCTAAAATTACTTATGTATGCCTTTTCAAGTAAAAGGCACACATGCAGTATACTTGTTTTTATGGTGCTCCAGAGATGCGCAATAATTCCTTTTTAATTGACAATTGAACAAGTATGAACGCTAAATCTTGAGCAACATAGGTGGGCACTGCGGATAGAGTTGGCCGTTTTAGGTACCCGGTGCCGTTAAAAGAGGACAAACAGACAAACGTACAGACAAGCAAACGTACAGACAGACAGACAGACAGACAGACAGACAGACAGACAGACAGACAGAAAGACAGACAGACAAACAGACAGACAGAGACCAAAATTTTAAATTTTTGCGTCGAAGGTCCCCAAGAAAATCTGTCGTCTTTAGAAACATAGGTTGGAGTATGGGTCCCTGGGGTACACTCCTATATAATTAATAGGTTCTGGGGCTCCATCTTGGTGACATGCCATGGAGCTTGATAGGCCTGCTTTGGGGAAAGTTGCGAACCCAATTGTATGCCTTTTGGCTAGGCTACCTTGCCGTCAACTCCTCCATTATGACCTGTTGTTTCACATTTTCGAAAACCTTACGCATATCAGCTGCTATAATGCATTCTGATAGATGATTGCGAGACCTGGGGTTTATTAGTCTGCGGAGCAATCATTGGCAGTCATGCGTTCCCATGTTCGGTCGAAAACCTGCTTGAGCCGGTGTAGGCGAGGCCATTCCTATTCAATGTAGTGTCGCATTCTCGTACGTAACATTCGTTCGATTAGTTTACGGCCGGTTGAGGTCAGAGCTAAAGGCCGGAGATTTGGTGGTACTGTGTGTAGTCTTTGCCCAGCTTAAGTATGGGGTAAATGAGCGATAGTTTCAGTGACTCTGGCACATCGCTGGAAGATCAGAACTCGTTAATAATTGCCAGGAATTCGTCTAAGGTTTCAATGCTGAGATTTCAAAGCTCTTGTCAAGTTACTCCATCATGTCCAAGAGCTGCTCTCGTTTTGCCCTGTGCCAGGGCTGCCATGAATTCCCCCAATGTAAATTGCCTCTCAAGGTCCGGCTTCGCGTTGTCAATCGTTGTTGTAGGCAATGACCCCTGTGGTGTCTCCGCGTTGCGAGAGAAGAAAGTTTGAATGACTTTATTTTCCAGCGTTGCAGCGTCCTCTCGCAGGAAAAGTTCCGTTAGTGGAGGCGTGCCTTTCTTTCTAAGACCGAGCAGACTCCTCAAAATCTCCCACAGCCTTTTGGGGCCGCGTTCGCGTCCAAGCTTCTCGCACGTGTTGTGCTATTCGTCGGAAATTGGTATTGCCATTTAGGAGACATTATTTTCGATGGCGTTTCTTTTTGTGTCGATATTGTAGGGTTAGCCAATTGGCCTTTCACCAAAGGCTTGCAAGGTGGGCGTCCGTGTGAGTCGTAGTGTCGTCACATGGGGCAGTCTCTCTTGCCTCTGGTTGCGCCTCCGTGATCATAGCACTCAATTTCTCAAAATCCGTAAAACAGTCTCCGGTAGGTACTCGAGGTTTTGTTCCAGTAAAACACAACCACTTGCCATTTTTTCCTGAAACGTTTGCGATTTAGCGTAATTCATATAAGTAGATGATCGCTTCTCTATGTGGTTGAATCTACGTCCCATCGCCTTATCAACGCAGGAGTGACCAGCGTTAAATCAGGTGTCGTGTCCTGCTCCTTCGCGTGTAGCCCTACACGTTTAGAACCGACTTTTGTATTGGTTCGTGCAGAGCACGTCCTCTAAAGTCAGTCTCGACGTAACCGCAAGATGGATGCTTGGCAATTTGGTCTCCGCCCACTACGATGGGAAGGCTTCCGGCTTGCGCCTGCACTTTACCGAGCCACGTGAAGGAACCGTTCTAATCCTTGCTCCTCAACGGTCTGCAATAAACTGAAGCGGCAACCAGCAGCCGCTGACCACGTGGGCAAAGCCTAACGCCCAAATTTTTTCATATTAGTTGCTTAGCTGCGGAATTTGTGATCAGTTGTAGAACAGTCATTTTTGACTTAGAGAGTGGTCTGTCCTCGCGGCTGTTCATTCTCTTTACCCAGGTGTATTATATATAGTGCCCTGGTGAATGGTATGGTAGCCTCTAGTAGTACACGGTCCTCGCATCTTCTGCGATAACACTACAAGAAGTTTAAATCTTCCTATTTGATGCCTTAATGTGGGCCCATTCTGTGTGAAACTGCAACAGTTCCATTGAATAATTGTCGGTCTTGTAGCCAGCTTGAACATGATCTCTTGCGCCGCTTGGGCTCCCTCTGTTTTTGATAAAAATTCTGAAAACCGTTGAACATAGTTTGCATTTGGGTTTGTAATGTATTCGTTACGATCTGAAATTCCTCCCGTAGTTTTTCTTTCCAAGCGTCGAGTTTCTGTGAACCATTCCTGGCGCAGGATATTCAACGTCTGCACATATGCGGAGTCTTGTGCAGTAAGTGGCGTTGATGTTGTGAGCATCCTGGTCTGCTGGGGTTGGATATTTCTTGGTTGTTGCTGATTTCTAGAGTTTCAGTTTTTTTTTGGCTCTATAATTGCCCAACTGGCGGAGTCAGTTTATGTTGGCACGCTGGTGTACCTGTTTGCGTAGACCGTTGATCGGGTGGTAGTCTTGCTTGTATCTCTTGTAGCATCGTCCTTAATTGCTGGGTTCCTTAGCGCACATCTTTGATTTGCTGTTCATAGTCACTGTATGATTCACGTTGTTTCGGTGTGCAAGACCAGCTTGCCGCCTTTCGACCCTGTGCACTCTCGCTCATTTTATTTATGTCTTTGAGCGCGCGACTGGGGCAGGCAGAGTTCAATGATACGTGACTCGGCTTTTGACAGGGAACGCAGAAGTGTTCGTCATGCATTCACTATCCTCAGAGTGATTTTATCAACATTTCTTACAGACGTCCTTTGATCGCCAGTACTTTGCATTGTGTCCCAATCAATGACAATTAAAACAGGTTATGACCGTCGGTCAGTAATCATGCACCATAGCGATTTCGTAGTCGAAGACAAGCCTGTAAAGCGTGATTCCGTGTTAAACATGAGCAGCAGCATGTTGGTCTTCCTGAGTCAGCACGCATCTATAATTTCTGCCGTTTTGCATCACAAGTGCTCGAGTATATATCCAATGGTCTGACCAGGCAACTTTGATGACGCCACGACTACTCCTGATTCTTTGAGCCGGCGTTCTTTCAATGCTTACTTCATACGAACGGACTCGGCCACACGTTTTCTCAGCTAATCGCGTAAGTGCCGCGAATTTTTCCGCGTGTTCGTCATCTCTTACTGTAACCTTCACAGTGTTCACCGCAGAGACGTAGCGAAAAATCACCAATCCTGTAAGTTCCCAGCTTTGCACGGTCATTTCTATTGCAGCTGTCATAGCCTGATGTGGTATGTCATACACAAGTACTTTATTAAGTGGCTGATTGAGAGTGCGCAATGGGGTCAGCACACCCGTTCAAGGTGGAGCTGCTCCGGCTACGCTTTCGTGTTCGGCTTCCGCGTAGCGAATGTGGACCACTGCGCGCTTGCGTTTTCAGCGTCACTGTCTTTGGCGTTGTCAGCCTCGGTTTCATTGTCGTCGGTCTCCAGGGTATCCATGTTATCGCCCACTTGCGGTCCCTCCTTCTGCTTGCACTCCGCCACCGAGAGTCACACGTCGGCGTGTTTGCCACAGCTGTGTGACGGTCGTTCAGCGTTTCGTTTTTGGCGCTCTTTGTTGGCCGCGTTGGTCACGTTCCGGGGGGGGGGGGGGGCTGCCATTTTTTGATGCGTCCACTTTTCGGCGAGCACTCTGCTCCCATGCTAGTGTTCCTCTGGCCCGGCCGTTGCTGTAGTAGTAGCGACATATTTTCAAGCTTACTGGGCCGGCCTCGATGGGGCCGCACTCAGCTTGGCTGAGACGGGGTTAGGCTTATGTCCGTGTGCCGCCGTTAAAAAAATGTCCTTGTAGCTCAGGATAAAGGCAACAAGAGCTGATAAAAAGCATAGCACACACACCCGGAGTTCTCACGGTGCCCGTAATGACAATGTTGCTGGCTTGGAACAATATTTGCCCGTGAAATTGAAGAAAACATCGAGGAGCCAAGGTGAGCTGCGTCTACACACTCTGGCGATCCAGGCGGCCTCTCTAAGGCACAATTACGCAAAAAAACAGTGACGGAGCCTAATAGGCGCACGCGATTACCGAATAGACCGTTGAGGAATAACCACAAAGAGATGCGTGTTGCGTGCGAACCACTTAGTCTGCAAAGGGATAAACCGTGCGGCAGATGCGGGCTGTGCGCGAACCGCTGTCGGGGAAACTAGCCGTCCTCTTCTCTCTTGGCTCAGTCTTCCCACCGTGAAGGAAGGAAAACTGAGGAGAGGCCCTCACTGTCCAAGCGGCAGAGAAAAAAGTGTGGCGGAAGTCAAGTGCTCTTTCGCAATGGTTATATGGCAATGTGGGCACGCCGTCGATGCCCCGTCATGGCCCCGTCGTCTCGCGTCGTCGGCAAATCACACCTTTGATCTGTTTGTTTTTGAATCTGCATTTTTTTGAGATCGTTGTGTTCGCGGATGACGTAAGGTTCTTGAAGCTCATCCTACGTTGAGTGCATGTCATCGCGGTTGGGTGCGGAGTATTCGGCGTGCCATCGCGAGGGGTTTTCCCAAGTCCGCGGCAGCTTCTCCGAGAAGGCTTCGCACCGCAAGTTCGCTGTTTTCCTTCTACACCGTGCTGTTGCACTCCTCTGCGATGAAAGGATAAATTTCCGATAACAGAACGACACCTCCAGTGGCTCTTAATGTTGGACGCAGTGGTCACCCGTTTCCGTGCGCGACGGTGACGATTGAAAAGCATTGGCCCGGTGCTCTCACTGAAGGCTGCATCGTCAAGAGTAGAAAAGACGTGCCTAACCCAGTTGTGTTTGACACAAGAGGGCGATTTGCGAAGCTGCTTGACGTGTTCAGATACCATTGCCTTTTGTGCGAGGTAGTTTTATATGGGCCGAAGTTCTCTTCGAAGTGGTCGTACCCGAACGACCACCCTGCCCCTCTGTAGCTAGACTGAAGTGCCGCCACGTTGGTGCGATTGTATGAAACTCTATGGTGTGAATGTTATGACGCACAGATGCAAGGGATAATCTGAAGGTGCAATATAGTTCTATGGTGGAAGGCCAATACAGATGGCCCTGTTAAAGTCCACGGCGATTACCCTGCCGAGTCACACAGTTTCTTTCTTGCATTCCGCTCAATAGGCTTGAAGCACGTACCTGGAAGTTTATTTTAAAAACCCAATAGCAACGCTTGCACTCAATAAAGCGTCGTTCCATTTTCTGTACCCTCGCCTGGGCAATATACCGACGTACAAGCATGGAGTGAATTTACATGTCTCCAATGAAGGTTGGACATTTAAATCTGCAGCGCGCGCGTCTAAGCGGTTTCTCACGGCAGAAGGAATGGTATCCTCGTGAAGGCGAGCTGCCACAGGCACTGCCCGATTAAAATGTTCAGGTGGGAAGTGTTTTGAGCACACAAAAGACAATTCGTTGGTTCCCAGTCACGTTGGCTGGTTTTAATGGCCCTGTTTCAAGGCCTCCTTTGACGGGGATCTTTGGGTAACCTGCACGAAAGCAATTTCAAAATGTACGCGAATTTGCTGACATTATTGACACGTGGACAAATAGTCATTAATAAATTGAAACACAGTATCACGACACAGACAAAGCGAACGAAAGAAGAAACTCCGGCGCTAACTGCGCCGTGTCGTCAGCGTCGTGGTTAATTGCGCTCCGTTTTATTGCGTTCAAGAACTGTCACCAAGAGCCATAAATAAACCCCAGGAACACTACGGTGACGCATGCAGTATCGTGCATTATGTTCTGCTAGTATACTTTAGATCATAGCGTACGTCGAACATAAAAAAAATTCAGTACACTTACCTGTGGAAGTTGACACCTGGTTCCCGTTTTATCGAGGGCATCTCAGCTTCTTAGCCGATGCGACCAGATGTATCGCTTTGCGGCTTGGTGAGCTGGCGATGTCCCTGCGCTCTCTCCAGCGCGACGTGATATCGCCTCCTAGCAACCAGATGAGCATGCCCACAAGTGCAAGGCGGAGCACTCCTACTCTTCTCTACTCTTCCCTACTCTTCCCCACAAAATGTGACGTCACGGCCTCTCCTCAGTTTTTGTCCTTCCTCTCTGCTTCCCCCTTATTTTGCTGGAGACGGTTGCCGTTCTGTCAATCTCGGAGATCTAGACGATCTAGTGATTGCGCCGTGGTGCTTTGTGTGTGTACGTTTGGACGAGCGTGCGCTGCTGCTTTTACGTTTCGCCGCACCTATGAGGTACGGAGAAGGTCTCGTCACGTCGCCACGCCGAGCTGTATATCTCTGGCTCAAGGTGGTCACGACCAACTCACGACACCACCAGTTAGGAATAAAGGCCAACATGGCGGCCGAGCAGATGGCAGGCCTATCGGATACATTACTTCACTCTGACTCAGGGCAGAAATCAGTGCTGGAATAATTCACAAGCAGATGATCATCCTCTATTCTGCCGTACTTGTCAATTGCGCGATACAGATTGTGCTTACCGGCAACGAGTTTGGTCGTTTTGTACATCGCACGCACGAAACGCTCCATGAATGTCGGTTTCAGTGTCTGTAGTTCGCCTGTGCTTTTTGACCACCCGGGAACTGGCCGCCATTGCCCTCGGCCGCCCGGACGCTCGCTCATAGAGTGCTTGCCTGCCTTTGCCGCCATGATGAGCTCTCGGCAGACGATATTGGGCGGAGACCTCGTCGCTGTTTTGCGAGCTGTGCAAAACACGTTGTGGTTACTTGCAACGAGCTTGGTTGTAGTATGTCGCGCGCTGGAAGTGCACTGGCTGGCGAGTCTTTCGCCAGCGTCGGAACCGATTCTGTGAAAATCAGTCGCTATTGCAGTTGGCTTCCCCGTCAATAGGTCGCAAGCAGCTCAGCGCTGGCCGTCGGCAGCTGCCACGCTGGCGGACTCGCATTTTCTCACTGCACTCGCTCAGTTTTGTTGAAAAAGGACGCGTTACTATCGGCTTTCTATAGGCGCTCGCTCCAAACCAACTCAGCGCTGTTCGTGGCGGCGACTTAGCGTACTGTAGCTCCCCTGTTCGAGGTTTGGTAACGGCACATGCTCCGTGTGCAATGACGTGTTTGGTATCGCGTTCCCTTGCTCGAGCTGAACGGTGGCGCTCACTTAGAACTCACCACCTCACTGGCGGCACATTGGTTCGCGGCGCCTCGGAGTTATGACTGTGGTTACCGCAGTTAAGCTCTTGCGCTACGGGGATCGCAATGTGTCTTTGATGATGCGTGACATCATGATAAAATTATTTGCATGTCCTATTTTACACGTTTGTTTGTATCTCACCTTGCACGAATTTGTCAAATCCATGCGTATTCATCCTCTGTTACGTGTGAATAACTATTTTTACAATTTTATTGCGCAGCCGTGGGCACACACTGTGCAGAAGGCTGTGGCTCTGTGCGCAGGCGTCTGCGATGCCTGTCATCTATCGCTTTCGTCCGAGCAGCTTCAGAAAGACTGTAAGAGATGTGATGGTAAACTTTTTTGCGTGTCATATTTTACACGTATGTTTTTGTATCAACTTGCCCGTACTTGTCTTGTGCGTGCATTCTCATCTTCTGTCACGTGTGACTAACGATTTTTACTTTCTTATTGTACAGCTGTGGGCACACAGCATGGAAAAGGCTGTGTGCGCTGGCATCTGCAATGCCTTTCATTTATCGCTTCCGTCGGTGGAGCTTTAGAAGGACTGTAAAAGATGTGGCAACAAGGCAGGACTTGTACGTTTCACCGCGAATTCTCTTTAATAATGAAGAAACTTCATGTGTATAAAGTGAAAAAAAATTGAATATTTCACTTTTGTTTTTAGTTGTTGCAGTGACTGTGAAAGCATTGCCACACAGGTGGGTAAATAACGTTTCGCGTGTTGTTTTCCGCACCATTTGTTTCTCACTGCACAAATAAATAGGCGAAAAAAGTATTAGGCCTGGCGGGGAGTAAACATAAAAACAATATGTGAACTAGAAATAAAAAAGTTCATTCGATAGAAGTATTTGAGGGGAACAACCGTTCATCCGGCGAGGTACAACTGTGAGGACTGAAGGTTTCCTGGTAAGGTCTAAATGTGGGAACTAACGGTTGCCACATTTACACGGTTGCCTCATAAAGTGTAAATGTGAGGACTAAGTATTAGTCCTTTGAGGTGATTTGTGCACCAAATGGTTACCCACTAAGATGTAATTGTGAGGACTAAATGTTAGTCCTTTGAGCTGGTCTGTGGGGACTAACTGTTAGACCTGGTGCTGTTATTTTCCTAAGAGATCAATGGTTGTGGCAGCCCCTTTATTCCCCATAAGGACGACCACACACCCTTTTGCACCCTTTTGCCTAGCAGTGTGGTCTTGGACGTGTCGTTTCACTCTTACCTGCTTTTTTGTGTTGTTCTTGGTGATTTGTTCACCTCGACGCTTGTTTTCAATCCCACAAATCAGGTAAGTAGTTAGTTTTTCGCAGTTCGTGATTTTCACTCTGGCGCTAGGTTGTTGGAAATTTTGCATTATGCATTTTTAGTTATTTTTGTTTTGTTATTTACTTCGCTGTTGGTTTGGCATAGCGCGGTTTTTGCTAAGAGCACGAGAACGCTGCTGGTTTCACTAAGTGGCATCAATCTGAGTTTTCTAGGATATTACTTGCACTTGTTTAGCGCTCACGTGCTCTTCCGCGTTTTGTTGGTCACAAGTTCTTTTGGATACCTACTTCACTTTTACCAGGGCAAGTTAGATATTCCACGCCCTGCGCGTGTTCAACATTGTATTTGAGGATGCGTTTTCTGAATGTAGTCCAATCTGCCATTGTGTAATGAAGAAACTATTCGCATTGTGTGATGAAGGGTTAATTAGGCTTTGGTTTTTCATCCCTTTATAGGCATGCATCTTTTTTTACAGAAAAGGTTGTTGTGAGATCACAATGCAGATCACGCTCATCAACGTAGTCTTCCGCCACCAATGCCGGTATCCGTGATGATTAATACACGAAATAAGAAAAAAACTTGTACTAAGGACACAGTGGGGCTCGAACCCGGTGAACACGGGTCCGCTGCTTGCCAGCCCAGTATTCTACCGCTGAGCCACGCCAGTTCCTGGGACTTCTTTGCAAACTTGCCTTAGGCAAGCTAGATGTCAGGAAACGAATCGTGTTGACGTGAGTAATAAAGCGTTTTAAAACATCATGAAAACTACCGGTCGTCACACAGTGCAAATAGCGTAACCAGTGGATTGTCCTTTGTTCCAAACCATTACAAAAGCTTGTTCTTGATATCCACTTCAGGCATAATTCCTCATCATTGCCTGCCACTACACGAACAATTTCAAGTAAGGGCCGAATGAGTGCCTCTTTGGTGCCCTGACCTCGCAGAAGTCACGTAAGCACCAACTCGTACGACACGGCTGGTGGGCCTGCAGCACATGCCTTCGGTAAACCAATTATCAATGATAATGAAGACCCACGGTAAACATTCTCTTCAAATGTAGAAGGTGCGTAACAAAACTGTCGCTTTGATAAACGAGAATAAACAACTAAATTCCTGGAATGACTCTCTCAGCCACGAGGTTCGGGAACTCGAACAATACTCACGCATGAACATTGTGAAGATCGAGAGCATTCCCTGCTCCCTGGGTGAAGACTGAAGGTCGCGGGTTCGTATCCCAGCTGCGGTGGCTGCATTTCCGATAGAGGCGGAAATGTTGTAGGCCCGTGTGCTCAGATTTGGGCACATGTTAAGGAACCCCAGGTGGTCGAAATTTCCGGAGCCCTTCACTACGGCGGCTCTCATAATCAGATGGTGATTTTGGGACGTTAAACCCCACATATCCATGAATTAAATCTGGGTGAAGACTGCAGTGTAATCGTGCAATCGGTAAAGGAGAAATTTGGCTGTTCTATATCGCCTGGTGATCTCGAAATTGGGGATTGCATGACCACACGTTCTAAAGGTACGAAAAAATTATTATTGCATGCTCCTCCGCTCTGACTACGAACTTTGACTTCATCAATAAAGCACGTAAGGTGAAGCTCTGTCTTAGTGACCTTGTTATCACTGGCGTTTTTAACGCCCCTGTCGTTATCAATGATCATTTCACCCCAAGCAACAAGGCCTTCTTTCCCAAGACTTTAACACTAAAAAAGAAAAGAACCGAATGTTTCCCTGGACGGACGACTGTCAAAGTAAAGCTAGAAAGACAACGAATAGCCGAGTTCTGCGCATTCGCGAATACTCTAATTTGACCAGACTAAATCTAGCACAATGTTTTCATGGCATCATATTTATTGCATCAACAGGAATGCTCTTTTAGAACCAGACCATGTTAGCTCGTTCATAAGTGAATATATTTTCATCATTCAATTTATGCTAGTAGCCTGCTTTAACACTTCGCTGAAATCGATAATCTCCTTTCTTCTTATAGCAACTCTTTTTCAATTATTCATAACGGCAACATAATTATAAGTTTATAACAGAAATATCTATTGCTTTCCAAGTTACAACTCGAAATACTGTGATAAACCAACCAGCAGCCCTGATGGTGAGACCATTTATATATCTCTTGGTATTTCTTATAGGAGAAGGTATGCTTTGCACTTTCCTGTAACTAATTGCAAATCATTTTAGACTGAATTCGTAATTGCTCTCCATTTTGCGGTCAGAAAGATTTTATATTTGGCTGCATTTATCCATCTTCCTACCCTTCAGTCAAAGATTTTTTTTAATCTTGAAATTGTCTTGCATACCGTTCCTCTTGAGAATAAAACTGCCTTATTCCTGGGTAACATCCACACCAACCTAATTACACTTCACCTGTTGTTGTTAATTACACCAGTCTACTGCAAAGCTATGGATTCGAATCCTTAATTGATATCTCATTACGGCAAGTGTCCAGCGGTGCTGGGACGCTCATAGTTCATGTTTTCTCCAACTCGCTAACATATTTGCAGGTGAATGTTTTGCACATTGAAATTACTGATTAATATACATTGCTGAAACGCTTCAATCGACAAACACGTCGTCGTCGTCGTTGTTGTTGTTGTTGTTATTGTTGTTGTTGTTGTTGTTGTTGTTGTTGTTGTTGTTGTTGTTGTTGTTGTTGTTGTTGTTGTTGTTGTTGTTGTTGTTGTTGTTGTTGTTGTTGTTGTTGTTGTTGTTGTTGTTGTTGTTGTTGTTGTTCACCTATTGATAGTGACGCATACCCACTATGGGGGATTGGCCAAGAATCGCGTGGTTTTAAAAGTTACTGTTCAGATTTGGAATAATGGTGGTATAACAGAAAGATTACCGATAGCCTAGGAAAGGGCGGTGCTTAATGTAATGCATAAAAATATTTACATAAACGAATTTATCCTTAAAACAGAGCAATAATCTGATTTTATACGCATATACTTAAGTGGACATGTTGGGATATTGAAAATGGTTAATTAATCAACCTATTAGTTTCATCAATATAGTACCGGACGGCCGCGCATACTGCAGCATTAGAGAAACCAGAAATCGAAGCTCCAAAATACAAAATGACAGGCACAGATCAGTCCATACCAATACCACGTAAAGGTATTTCTAAACGGGTTTTTCGTTATGTGTTAAACCGCCTGCAGGTCAAAAAGAAATGATCTATTGTTTCCAGTTCATCGCAGAACACGCACAGTGGCGAAGGAGTCTGAGCAGACTTGTGTTTATAGAAATTCAGATTTGGTACCCGGCAACGGAGCCTTGTGATGGCTACTTCTTGTTTACGAGTGCGGCAAAAGTCTCTTCGCCAGGGATATATTAAATGGCGATATTCTGTAGAGTTTGATAGTGCTGAACCATTAAAGACTTCCATAAGCGTACGTCTGCGGAATCGAGCAGCAGTCACATAAGCGGATAATGGACAGGGCGGTAAAATCGCTTCGCTGATTGACGGCTTAGCTAAGGAATCGGCTATTTGATTTAGAAATAAACCTTTGTGTCCAGGCACCCAAACTAATCGTACTTTTCTCAAATGCGCAGGTACTAGTGCATGGAACGCCTTTGTTACGTGATTATCAGCACCAACAGAAAGTGCCGCACAGAGAGATAGGGAATCCGTTATTATGACAGCTGATGTAATTGCTGTATCTAACTTGCGTAAGGAGAGCACTAGTGCCAGAAATTCAACCACAAAAACGGCTATGAAATCGGGTAGTCGAATGGAAAAAATCCGATCTAAAATCGGGCTGGAAATACCAACCCCTGACTTTTCATTATATTGCGATGCGTCTGTAGCAATAATAACGTTCATTGTAATACTTCGCAGGTGATCTTGTAGTAAACCATTCAAAATATTATGGGGAAGTCATTTGGCATTATTCGAAAAAAAATGTCAAATTGAATTTTCACCAGGGCTGAATCATCACGATTCGGCATGATGTCGCATATACGTACGTTTAGAGGCTCCAGTAAATTTTGCACGAATATAACTTTTGGGGTGTGAAATCACGGCCATCTAGCACCAAAAAATGATTCCGTGGTGAAAATAAAGGCTGTTTCTGACAGTCGTAATGCTGACTCATAAATTGTTAAGAATGTCTGAACAGTCAGGCGGCGAATTCTACTAAAAAGCGGAGGGACCCTTGATTCGAGATACAACACATTGTTAGCAAAAGTTTTGGGAAAGCCAAGGCATAAGCGCAAAGCTTCTCTTTGAAGAAAAATTAGCGGCCGCAACTTGTAGGTTGGAACTCCACAGAAAAGTACACAACCAAATTCCAAAATGGGACGAACGTACATGCGATATATCATTACCAATGTGTCTCTTCTCATACCTATGCGGTAGTTGCTTAGCCTACGTAATATGCCGATGGCCCGCACACCTTTCCCGGCAATATATTCGATATGAGGTCGCCAGTTAAGCGATGTGTGATAAATTACTCCAAGGTATTCAACAGATTCCACCTGTGGTATATCCTCATGATGGTAAGACAGAGAGATGTTCACATGATGTTGCATCGGGAAAACAAGGAGGGCACATTTACTCAGATTAAGTAGAAAACAGTTGCCACTGAGCCAGCTCTCCAATATATTAAGGTAAGTCTGCAGCCGTTCAAATGGGGTGTGAATGCTATCTGCCATTGCAAAAAATGCGATATCGTCTGCATAAACATAAGTTGTTATATCCTGTTTACGTGGAATGGTGCTCATTAGTAAATTAAATAGCACCAGGGAAAGCACTGAGCCCTGCGGTACTGCCCTCTGGGTATGAGTAGATGATGAGAGCCCATCTTTAAAACAATAAAATTTCCTGTCTGCAAGAAAATTGTGAACCCACGCTACTATATATGATGTAAAACCAAGGTATTCTAATCGATCTATGAAGATACAGTGCTCCATGGTATAATATGCTTTAACAATGTATAAGGTAACTAAAACTGCATATTTTTTATGTAGCCGAGCTAACTGAAGCCGACTTTCTATATCAACGAGGGCATCCGAAATTGAACCACCAGCCCTGAACCCGATTTGACAGGGGCTTAGAATGGACCTCACGGTAATAAGTTCATTAATTCGTATATTGATGATTCTCCCAACCAATTTTACTAAGTTTGGTTTCAGTGCGATCGGCCTTATGTTATCCAACATGCATACTTCATTTTCATTTTTTAGCAACAATACAATTTTTGCAAGTTTCCATTCTGGAGGTACCCATGCGTTCCCTAATGAATAATTCACTAGTTCTAGCAAAAGATTAGGTGATTCCTGGAGTAAACATTCTAACATACAGTTCGTAATTCCATCTTGTCCAGGAGCTGTCCTCGGTAAGCATAATACTGTCTGAATCAATTCAGCTAAAGAAACTTCTGAAAATTCATGCAAGTTTACCATGATGAACCGAATAGCCGAAAGATTAGCAGTGAAGCGGTGTTCTGAACCTTGCGCTATGTCTTCTAAAGAGGGGTTCATTTCTTGCGGCGTCAAGACACATGCCTGCAACGTTAAAGGTGCTGGCAGTACTTTTCTTGTCCGAAGATAAGCGAACAAAGCACGCTTATTTTTTTATTTAGAAAGATAATCAAAATGTCTACTGTGGTATTCTTCTTTCGTGCGGTTCACTGTACGCCTAAATAAGCCAGCAAGGAATTGATAGTCCTTCCAGTTTGTTGGGCTCTGATTATGAAGAAGTTTTTTCCAAGCGGCTTTTCGTCTTCTATAATTGCGGGTACCCTCATCGATCCACCAACGAGAGGAAGATCGTTTATTAGATGGAATACAAATTCGAAATTTTTTCTAGATCTCTCCAGCATTGAACCAATCGTAGATGCAATCTCCTTAGTACTGGCATTTCCAAGCTTGGAAATGGCAGAACGGAGGCAGGCTTGAAACTTGCTACGGTTGATGTACGTGTGTTTTGGCTGATCTAAAGTTATTGTTGGACAAGTAATGTCAAAAACTACAGGAATATGGTCGCTGTTAGTTGCCGAATCCAGAACAGCCCATGACAAAACCTTGATTACATTGGAGCAAAACGTTAAATCCAATACTGAGCACGTCTGACCTCGGACAAATGTTACATGACATTTATTCAGACACAAGAGATTGTGATCAATAGTCCATTCCCACAGTCGCCTTCCACAAGAATCTGTCCTTATACCCCAAGACAAACGATGCGAACTAAAGTCTCCTGTGTGTACGATTCTCTTTCTACATGCTACCAAAACACTGTCAAGATAACGCGTACCTTGCACACCAGAGGGGAAGTAACAATTTATAGTTGAAAAGGGTGGTATCCGGGAAAACACAAGTCTAATGCTAATATTTCACAATCCGAGTCTAACATTCTGAAAGAAATTTTCGCCCTATGACATAATTTACTTCATACAAGGATGTTGGAGAATCATATTATCAAGAATAAAATTATTGCAAAAGTAATGTAAGTCGGTTGAGGCTGAGAATATAGAATGGCATACCCTCAACTGACATATGGTGTTGGGCGCACCGCAGAGGCGCATGTTGCGCCCTTGTTAGCATCTTCGCACGAAATAGCTCATTCATTCCGTTTAGATTTGTAGTTGAGATCGGTGAAGATAGTGGATCTGGTACGTTTATTAGTTCGTATATCGAGGTCCATATCTGTAGCAGCACATGTGCTCGGCTGAGGCGTATGTCGGTCCAAGTGCACCTGTGTTCCTGACTGCTTAGCCTTGCCTGCAGATGCAGAAAGTTCGTCCAACACTACACTGCATAGCTGAGTGGCATCGCTGGTAATGTCCGATACTGCAGGTTCTGTACAGCCTGTACTGTTTACCCATATGAGTTTATCCATTGCCTTATTCACTGCCTTTTCTACAGCAGTATCAATAGCCTGCGACATGTTTGAGTCCGTACTGGAAGTGAGCGCACTCATGCCAGAGTATCCAAAAGCCCTGTATCTAACTATGACAATGGCTTCCCTTCGAGAACAGCGCCGGTGGTCAATAACTTCTAGGATTTGCACCTCCTGGGAACGAGCGGAACAGGCAGAGTTGTCGGCGCAGTGACTCCCCCGAAAGAGACAACACTTTTCCGCTGTTGCAGTACACTTGCTTGAAGGATGGCTCTCTCTGCAGGTGCTACAACGAACGTCAGATTTACATCCTCCTGCACTGTGGCCGAATCTCCAGCAGTTTTTGCACTGAATCGGGCGGGAAGCAAGGGGCTCTACTCAAAAGATCAATGGCTATAAATTTATTTCTGACGGGCATTTTCTGCCCACAAATATCACGATGAATGATTTGGTTGGTACTATTTCTTTGTCGGCTAGGTGATTACACCGGTAAATAGAAATTACGCCTGCTCCAGAGAGCCTGTCTAAGGTCTCAGCTGCACTCAGCTTGGAATCAACTCCCCGTACAAGGCCTTTGGTACATGCAAGGTGAGGCGGAATGAAAGCACTCACCGGGGTAGCAGCAAATGAGGTGCATTTGAGAAGATCCTGCACGCAGGTCTGATCCGGTGACCTAAACACAATATTTCCTCGCCCAAATGGGCGCAAATGTGTCATGGTCTGGAAATGGTTTGAAGTTGTTTTAGGTTCCTTTTGGACCGCCTGAGGGTTTGCAAGTCGGATGAAGCCTCCATTTGTAGGTACCAGTGCCACGGGAAAGCTGTCTATACCACTGCGGAAAAAGGAGTCTAGCGGCAATTCAGTTGACGGCAGGGACGCTGAACCAGGTGGATCGCGCCTAGCCAGAAGAAGTAGTCGACATGAGCACTAGAGATATGGTTAGACTAAGAAAGAGATAAACTATAGAATCAGACTCTAAGACAGACAATTAAAACCACTCAATCCTCAGCCAAGAACACTCCAGCAGGTTTAGCGCGGTCAAGCTTCTTGTACTCTTCTTCACTCTAAATATGTACTGCATAAAGAGAGTTTCACAACCGCCATAGCTGACTTAAATTGAACCAAGGTTAAGTTTTGTAATGGTCACCAGAAAACGTTTTTTTATTTTTTTATATATCACAAATTTAAAAACTCACTTGCAAAAAATATAAAAAATTGTAGTGTTTTCCTATATTCAGTGAACGCTTAAAAGCTATTAACACCTACGTAAGTGCGATAACCTCTTCAAAAAAAACAAACGTTAGCCACTTGATACCAAGGTAATTACCCGCTACAAAAACACACGTAAGGCTGTAAACCAACAATAAACACCACAAGATATTCATTTTTTGTGACAAAATATTGTAAACCAGTAATAATGCTAAACTAAAAAGGGACATTGTAAACTGCTTTCTAAAAAGGAATGCTCAACTTCAAACATCCAGAATCGTAATCGACAACATAGAATATAACTCGCCTATTGACATAGCTGACGTTTTTCGTTCTTACTTTATCAGTTTTGACGCTCCCTCTCCCACACAAATCACACCACTCAGACGTCTCCCGCACTGTTTTTTTTTCATCTTTCCCACCACTGCTGAATACATAAATTCTGTCATAAAACACCTCTAATCCGCCTGTGCTGGATTTGATCAAGTTCTACGTGCTCATATCAAATTAATTTCGCACCTCATTCTCGATGTTTTGTGTTTTATTGGGAATTGGATAATCAAGACTCGCGTGTTTCCAAATGAGCTTAAACGAAGTCAAATAATCGCAGTTCTGAAAAAAACGTGATAGCACAATGAATAATAATTACCGACTCAATTACATCCTGCCCTTTTTTGGTATTGTTCTCGAGAAGTTAAATAGAGTACGCCTATCAAATTACAATAATAAATTTATTATTCTGTCCCCTTGTCAGTACAACTTTCATAGTCGTTTCTTTACTGATCCGGCACTCATTATTCTAACCGATAAACTAAAACAAAGTTAGTGACAAAGGTTTATTTGTAGGATTAGTATTCATCGATCCAACAAAAGCATCCGACAGTTTAAATCATAGTATTCTTTTTACTAAAGTTGAAGCGATTGGTGTATGTGGTCCTGTTTTCGCGCTACTAAAAAGCTACCTACATAACCGCGTTCAACTTGTGTCGATTTCTAATGCGTATTCTAGAAAAGTGTGTACTAATAATAATGAACTTCAAAGATCTATTTCAGGACGGCTCCTATTTTTTATCTATAACAATAATTTTTCTAAGTGTCTGTCCACTAATTCCATCTTGCAGGCTCCTTACACGACCACATTTGCTTCTGACAAAAGCATATAGTTTTTCGTTGACAAGCTATGCGTTGAGTTGAAAAATGTTTCAAGTTGGCGCAGTGCCAACTTGTTAACTATTAACGCAACCAGGGCGCTATGCAGGATTTCTTGAGTTTCACCCGAGTTTCGCTAAACTCAGTATGTTCCCGAACTCTGGTGACACCCCCCTATGAATGAGCCAACAATACAAAATTCAAGTCTACCTTTCAGCAGGGTGGGTTTCATTGGTTACTATGGAATCAGTTATCGTTTCAATGATGGTCGACTAAGTTGGGCGGTGTTTTTAAACCAGAGACATCTTTATTTCATTTGTTTGTCGTTCAACTGAGTGCAGAAGTGCACCCATGCAATCAAGTTGTCAGAACCTCTTCGTGATGATATTTTTAGTGGCACGGGGTATTCAAATATACTTTGTAGCTTTTAATGCCTGCACTAAGTAAGTTTTAGAATAATAAGCACGGTGGCCTCTGCGTTCAGTACCGGTTGAGCGTCTTACAAAATCGTGATGGCCACTAAACCCGAGGCGATGTGTTAATCATTATGGTCAGTCTGCACATTCTAGCGCGCTACTCAGCCGGTGCGTGTCGTCTTTCTTTTCATCGCCCGCTATCCCCCGAGCCCGAGTGGCCAGCTAATTGGGCTGGACAGTACACTTTGCTATAGTTAGGCCACGACATGCAATGACCAAGCTAATTACGCCAAATCATGTTAAATCTGAGGTGATTACGCCACAGTTTAAGGAGACCGTGCTGATGAAGCCATGTAAAGCTATAACCGGGGTAACTATTAGTTCATGAGCCAACTAAACTATGAAAATTTAACGCGACGTTAGTTATGACTACAATAAGTAAAACCATGCTAATTAGCCCTTACAAATACCTCGACAATTAGTATCCTGCCAATAAGAAGAACGTTTAATAGCTCCATACTGATCATAGCCTTCCTAATTGTGCCCGAGACAATTGCCTTTTAATTGAAGCCTTATCAATGAAGACAGCTTAGTGTAATGGTCCTTAAGCTTCAGTCAATTAGTGCAATCAAAATTAGGAGGGAACTATTGCAATCTTAACTTCGAAGCCGACCACGCGCATGAGTAGACGACTAACATGGAAACCTGGGCCTGCTGCGGTGGTCAAGTCGCTGGGGTACTTGGCTGCTAAACCGCCGGTTGCGGGATTGAAGCGTGGCAGCGGTGGCGGCAATTTCGATGGAGGTTGAAATGTTACAGGCCCAGTGCTCAAACGAGGTCGCTAGTTGAAGAGCCTCAAGTGGTTGAAATTTTCGGAACCGTGCACTGCGTCTCTCACAATCCTATATAAATGAATCCTATAAGCCTCACATATGAATCAATCAATCAATGTAAAAACCTGCAAGAAGCTAGTCTATCACAAGCTCCTCTATGGCTACAGCCTTGCGCAGGTAGTGTAAGATCACCAAAATATTTTATGTGGAAAGAAGCTGCCACGTAGCGTTCACATCATCAAACGCTTAATAGTCACCCCGGCACCATCACAGTCACGAGATGAAATGGGGCCTTCTCAGATTCCGAGTTCACGCGTCAATCGGTTTATTGACAAACGCCCACGGCAAAGACCACGTACGCCCATAGCGTTTGCTTTTGCCGAGGAGCAGTACTCACGTAGGGCGGCACGATTAATAGGGAGTTTTCGAATTGCGCACCGCGAGCCCTTGCGGTGCGGTCGCTGCCACCGCGCATGCCTCGTAACGCGAATCGGCGCTCG
This sequence comes from Rhipicephalus microplus, assembly GCF_043290135.1. Taxonomy (NCBI): domain Eukaryota; kingdom Metazoa; phylum Arthropoda; class Arachnida; order Ixodida; family Ixodidae; genus Rhipicephalus; species Rhipicephalus microplus. The sequence goes on from NC_134702.1 coordinate 209,133,227, forward strand.
CGTTCGCAGACCGCACGCAAAAAATCCGAAATTGCGCGCGGAAATGTGGCCCGCAAGCGCTGGTTTCGAGGCCACGATGTCGCTGCGATCGTGTGTTGCGGTTCGCAGCAGGGCAAACGCTATTCTAAAACTCATATCGCACCCGCTACGCCTGCAACGCCCGCAGCGCTTGCAAACGGTATTCTAAAACTCCCTAATCTCTCATATTTATTGCGCAGACTAAGCACACACGCAGGCAGAACTAAAATAATATCACCACGCGGCTAGTATGTGTCACATTCAATTTCACCGTGCTTACGATGAATTCAATCACAGCCGCGTTGCCGCCATGCTGCAGGTGAAACAAAAGAACCCATCCAAAAAAGGACTCGCGCCCACGAATGCGCCTTTGGGAGGCGCGTGTTGAGTTGGCGAAAAGATAGTGCGACAATCACACTGATGCCCCTGCAGCGCTGTTAAAATGTTGACTGAGTGGCGGCGCTCACGTATTCGCACGTGGTGTTGCTTTGATAAACGCCGCAAATGTCCCACATGCGTTTCCAACGCCACGCGTTATTGTAGCCATTTTTTACAACGCTGTTATCACATGCTCCGCACTGTCTTCATGCCATGGCTGCCGCAGAACGAGCTCGGAACGAACTCGTCTGCCCGAGAAGCACGGGCCATCCTGCATAGCACCCCAGGTTATATTTTCAATCCAGACGTGTGAGAGCAAAAGGGGCCCAGCCCGCGATAGAGACGATGATGATTATTTCAAAGGTTTGGTTATGCAGATGACGATGAAGTATACACACTCAGCGCTCACACTATTTCCCCCTTTGAGGAAGAGGGCAGCTAGTTCTAAAAGGTTAGAGAGAAGCATACTTACGTAAAGTTCATACTTACATCATCATCATCATCATCATATGCCTGACTACGTCCCCTGCAGGACAAAGGCCTCTCCCATGTTCCGCCAGTTAACCCGGTCCTGTGCTTGCTGCTGCCAATTTATACCCGCAAACTTCTTAATCTCATCTGCCCACCTAACCTTCTGTCTCCCCCTAACCCGCTTCCCTTCTCTGGGAATCCAGTCAGTTACCCTTAATGACCAGCGGTTATCCTGTCTACGCGCTACATGCCCTGCCCATGTCCATTTCTTCTTCTTGATTTCAGCTATGATATCCTTAACCCCCGTTTGTTTCCTAATCCACTCTGCTCTCTTCTTGTCTCTTAAGGTTACACCTACCATTTTTCTTTCCATTGCTCGCTGCGTCGTCCTCAATTTAAGCTGAACCCTCTTTGTAAGTCTCCAGGTTTCTGCTCCGTAGCTAAGTACCGGCAAGATACAGCTGTTATATACCTTCCTCTTGAGGGATAGTGGCAGTCTACCTGTCATAATTTGAGAGTGCTTGCCAAATGTGCTCCACCCCATTCTTATTCTTCTAGTTACTTCAATCTCGTGGTTCGGCTCTGCGGTTATTACCTGCCCTAAGTAGACATAGTCTTTTACAACTTCAAGTGCACTATTACCTATCTCGAAGCGCTGCTCCTCGCCGAGGTTGTTGTACATTACTTTCGTTTTCTGCAGATTAATTTTAAGACCCACCTTTCTGCTCTCCTTGTCTAACTCCGTAATCATTAGTTGCAATTCGTCCCCCGAGTTACTCAGCAATGCAATGTCATCGGCGAAGCGCAGGTTACTAAGGTATTCTCCATTGACTCTTATCCCTAACTGTTCCCATTCTAGGCTTCTGAAAACCTCCTGTAAGCACGCGGTAAATAGCATTGGGGAAATTGTGTCCCCCTGCCTTACACCCTTCTTGATTGGTATTCTGTTGCCTTCTTTATGAAGCACTATGGTAGCAGTTGATCCCCTGTAGATTTCTTCCAGAATGTTTATATATACTTCATCTACACCCTGATTCCGCAGTGTTTGCATGACGGCTGATATTTCTACTGAATCAAACGCCTTCTCGTAATCTATGAAGGCTATGTATAGTGGTTGGTTATACTCTGAGCATTTCTCTATTACCTGATTGATAGTATGAATGTGGTCGATTGTTGAGTAGCCTGTTCGAAATTCTGCTTGTTCCTTTGGTTGATTGAATTCTAATGTTTTCTTTACTCTGTTAGCAATTACCTTTGTAAATAGCTTGTATACTACAGAGAGCAAGCTGATCGGCCTGTAATTCTTCAAGTCCTTGTCATCTCCTTTCTTATGTATTAAGATGATGTTAGCGTTCTTCCAAGACTCTGGTACTCTTCCCGTCAGGAGACACCTCGTAAACGGGGTGGCTAGTTTTTCTAACACAATCTGTCCTCCATCTTTCAGCAGATCTGATGTTACTTGATCCTCACCAGGAGCTTTGCCCCTTTGCATGCTCTCCAAAGCTTTTCTGACTTCTTCTATCATTACTGGTGGGATGTAATCTGGGTTACTGCTAGTTCTTATAGTATTAAGGTCGTGGTTGTCTCGGCTACTGTACAGATCTCTGTAAAACTCTCCGCTATTTTAACTATCCTATCCATATTGGTAGTTATTTTGCCTTCTTTGTCCCTTAGTGCATACATCCGACTTTTGCCTATCCCAAGTTTCCTCTTCAATGCTTTGACACTTCCTCCGTTTTTCAGAGCGTGTTCAATTCTCTCCATGTTATACCTTCTTACATCGCATACCTTACGTCTATTAATCAACTTCGAAAGCTCTGCCAGTTCGATTGTGTCTGTTGTACTTGACACTTTCATGATTTGACGCTTCTTAATTAGGTTCTTCGTTTCCTGGGAAAGCTTGCCAGTGTCCTGTCTAACTACCCTGCCTCCAACTTCCACTGCACACTCCGTAATGATACTCGTCAGATTATGATTCACGTATGATTTACGTATAGTTCTAAAGGCAGAGAGAAACATACGTAAAGAGCGGACAGTCCCGTAGGGGCCCTGCGGCCGAGCTACTTCGCTGTTTTCAGCGCTACGAGTGCCTGGTCAGACCTGATAATGTATTCAACATAAGTAAAATAACAAAAAGTTTTCTTCTGTTGCTCGGATTTTATCCAGTACCCTCATGCACCGAAAGCGAGTGTCTTTACCACTAGGCTACACGCCCATGCTTTGGCATTGTGAATAAAGGTGCAGTTCATATAAACTATATTATTTTGCCCCCTTTGCGCAAAACAAATGCAGAAAGACAACCCTTTCCAGTCAGATTTTACAGATTTTTGTAGCAAAGCATTAGATGTCCTCCGCGGGACATGATGTAGAGCGGATATCAAAAAATACACAACTCAATAAACTTTTCCCTTTGAATAAACTTAATGCCAATATTACGTTTTTAATGCCCTTCCGAGGTGGCTATTATATGCCTTGAAAAAAGAGTAAAAGTGAGCATAGGTACGCTATCGAGCGGTTGATCAGACCAATTCCTGCTGGGCCGCGAAAAGACTCGAGTGGCCGCTGTTTATATACTATCTTTCTCTAAGGTTAGAACACCGAATATGTGGTCTTAGTATCTATCTATCTGCCAACTACGTCTTTTTGCTCTAACTTGAAGTTCGACAAGATGGTGCATAGTTGGCGGGAATTTTGAGCCTAAAAAAGACACATTCACAACATGAGAGGACAGGTCGGGTACTACTTTTATATAACTTTATTCCCGCATATGTGCTTTCTTGGTTATGTTTGCGGGCGATGCGTCAATGCTGGTCCGCTTGAGGCCGTTTTTCTAGCTTTCAATACAGCCCCCACTGTGGTCGTCAAGGGGCTAAGGCACTCGGCTGCTGACCCGCAGGTCGCGGGATAGAATCCCGGCTGCGGCAGCTGCATTTTCGGTGAAGGCGAAAATTCTGTAGGCACATGTCCATAGATTTGGGTACACGTTAAGAACCCCAGGTGGTCGTAATTTCTGGAGCCCTCCACTAAGGCGTCTCTCGTAATCATATGGTGGTTTTGGGCCGCTAAAGAGGCACTATATGCAACTATTAGGTCGATATTGATTGTTGAATCAGCAGTCCAGAAACCTCGTAGTGTTACTTTCGTTCCTAGGAAGGGCTTGTTTTAAAATCAAATCACATTTTTGTGGTCCGCATCGTGTTAACACACTCCAAATTACCCGTCTCAAAAAGCGGACACACTTACGTCACTGTTGCCGTGCACAACATTGCCCTACTTTACTGCGCTTGTAGCGGCAGACTGAAAGCAGCGGAAGCCTCAGCAGCAACAACGTCCAGTAATCAATTTCCTGCCATTGGCTCCAAGATGGCAGACGTGTTTTGGTTCGACTGGACCCCACTAGATAGCACGACCTCTCCAGTTTTACTACGCAAAAATTGAATTTTTGAACCACTCGTGCTATTCTCCGTTAATAATGTCCGCTGTTTTTTTTTTCACCATTCAAACAGAAACGATTAAGCGGCATTTTATTATCTCTTGATGCACGAAAAGTTATTTATTTAGTGCAGGTAGATCGATTACTGGTGATGAATTGTAGGCGGCTCATCTAATGTCATAAAGATCATTGTGAGAATTTTCTACTCTGGAGCATTTGTTGTTGTGCATTTACCTTAATTTCTCGGTAAGTAGGCACTGTTGATAATATTGTCGCTTTAAAATTTTTCATACATTGAACTTTCATTTCGTCGTAAACTTGTACGTTACTTTTGTGTCTCTTTAAACGCCAAATATCAATAATTAGCTTCAATACACAAAAATCTGTTATGCGTAACGTCAATGTAAGACAGACACAATCGACCGGCATTAATATGCGAGTGACCACATGCATGTTATGCATAACAACATTCACATAACAGACCTCAAGTGCTTGCGTTGATTCCATCTCCTTGATACGTACGAAAGTCAATATGGCGTGACGGGAGTGCGTGAGTAAAAAAAAATGACAGGTCATGCACTGCTTACACCAAAATATACTTTCCCTGAGTCTGGTATATACTAGAATTTAAATATATGTACAGATAATAAACATGTGATAGTGGGACTCGCTCGCAGGATTTCGTGCTGACCCTCCGCCTCAATCTCCGACGACAGCGCAGCTCTGGCCGGCTGGCTCACCCTACGCCATCTCCTAACGCCGCCAAGAAATCTCGCTGAGTGGTGCCCCGTCCTCGGTATTCTGCGACCTTGTCCATCGTTTGTATCTTCTCATTTTCTTATGTGGGTCTCTCTGTCCCTGCTACTATCTCTATCTCTATGTTTTTTATTCCTTCCTATCTTTCTTATTAGCTCCTCATCCCCATCCTTCGTGAGCTACTGTTGAGGTGTCGCACTATGATGCAGACAGTTACGCGGCTCACTTTCATGTTCTTTTCCTTCTTTTAAGAATTATAAACTAAACACCCGATAGTGAGCTACATAGCCTGGCGTAAAGGCGTTCATCTTAAAGGCAAAAAATGCCAAGTCTGAAGCATCATGCCGAATCTCTCGCGATTGCCACATTGCGTGGGAAGCGTCAAATGTTTTGCCACTGTCCTAATATTTTGCCTGATTTCTAATCTCTGTCAATATTCAATCTTCGGATGTGAAGTGTCTCCTCGTGATGCAGTATCAGGTGAAATATGAAGTTCAGTCTTTGTTCCACACGAGTCAAACAAATATGAACAAATAGAATGAAGAAATTTTTCACAGAAGCCACAACGGCATGACGTCGTCAGACACGCCGCTTATCGTTGTCTTAGTCTTTCAGGTGATGTGGTGCGGTGTTCAAAATTGTCGTCTTCACAAGTTCGGACGGCTTTTCTTCACAGACTCACTGGTTTGAACGAGAATGACGGTGTACGTGATCACCGCTCCTGCAAGCTGTAAAGGGAATGAATTAGCATAAAATGTGACGTTTTACGCATTAACAGCACGATACACTTATGAGGCATGCTGTGTGGAAACGCTGGGAATATCATGACCACTCATTTTTTTTAACGTGCAGTGGCAACGCAAAACACGGCCCTCTAACAAATCGCTTCCTTCGAAACGCGATTGTCATGGCCTAGATCGAAGCCAAGACCTTCAGATCAACAGCAGAGCGTTGCTTGATTGGCAGATTCCGTCCGAACCAGTCCATGAACGTGAAAATCACGTGATCTCTTATCAAAAAGGGGTGACCTCACGTGATAACTTCATAATACGTCACACATGCAATCATGCAACCGACATCGATGATCGGTGAAATGTGTGCCGGCCCTAGTGGCATCTGGAACAGTGGGCCGGAGGCTGTGCAGGAAACTTTATCGTGCGTGGTAAGCATGAGCCAAATGTTCTCTGTGAGAACGCTCGAGAGGCAATGCGCTTACGAAAAATCTCGGCAAGAGCAGAGGCTCGCGTTCGCCCAAGAGCACCAATAGTCATAGAACTTGACTGAGTTCGATTGCTTGCTACGTTTCTTAGTCTCTCCCTTAACGCCCTCTTTCCGGCGCAACTTCCCCGCCACAGCGCAAGAACGGATGCAAACATGTCATTACTATTTCTTCATATTGCCATGTGCGCTTTTATTTTCATGTAACCGAACCCGTTACGTGTCTAAACGCGTCCCGAAAATATCTACAAGGAGATGACCTAAAATCATTCTTTTTGTTACCATTTCGCCTGGAATGGCAAGCGAATCGCAACCTACTTAGCGCGTGCTGTACCTGATGCGGTGTTTTTTTACCCGTACGCGGTTTGTGTAAGATAATCTTGGCAACCGATTGGCCAAAAACCCGGAGTTATGCTGATTGTAACACCATCAGTACTTCTAAAAACAAACCAATAGGTCGCATTTATTTTGATATGTTGCTAAATCTAGCAATGATGCCGCATTGTTGAAGCGAGAGGCGTGTTCACTGTTGCACCTCACATTTTGCAGTCGATGCAGCCACCAGAGAACTGCTGAATATTTCTTGAATACATTTCTAATTTTTGCTGCGGCAGGTCGCAAAAAAGGCACCGAATACTGCAGCTAATGTGGCGATGCCGCACACTTTCGTTCATTGCTACGAGGTGGCGCACCAGTGTGCTGTCCTCTAGAGATATTGTATAGGAAGAATACACAGTAATTATACTGTCCTCCGCCAATTTCTATGGAGCTTATTTAGAAGGTGCCACTCCGCTCCTTGATGTGACTAGATAAATTCTGATTCGGTTTCGGTTTCCAAGGGAACGGGTCGCGCACGCTGCTCGCATTGCGCCGCAGTCGCGCAGCACGGACGCGGAGCGCGTTTGATCGTGTTTGTTTCTTGCTCCATCTTTTCTATGCAAGGCTTCCGCGTGCTGTGGCAAGTTTAAGCAATAAACCTGCATCATAGGCAAGCCAATGTCTACAGAAGAACAGCGGCCGTAAGATGGCATACTGTGCGCAGAAGTATAAATACAGCGCTCTAGAAGATGCTCCTGGTGGTGCGTTTTGTCTCTTTTACTCCCCTTACAGAAATTTACCTCTTGAACTAGTCCTATGGGGTGCGGTCTTGCCGACCTCAGCCTCTGCAGTGCCTACACTGTGGGTGCTACTGCAACATGTCAGACACCCATGCAGTGCCTACTCTGTGATGGCCAATACTAAGTGGGCTCCAGCTGTCCGAGCAGGGTCCAATGCTTTCATTGTGGGGGACTCCATCCTGCCGGCTCGGCTGACTGCCACCTCTGGCTGAGAGAGCGACATGTGGCTTTAATAAAGACGTCCGCTCCCACGCACTTGTCACATCGTGAGGCACAGGTGGTCCTGCGGGCAGGGCCCTGCAGAGCTGGATCCGCTAGTTCCGGTACCCTTTGAGGCAGTCTTTCTGGCACCATTATTTACGATGCAGAACTCGGCGCTCCTGCCATAGAACTCAGGATCCTTGCTACCTACCGCCCAACCTTCTAGCAGCAGCGTGAACGGGCATGTACTAAAACTGAAGGCGGCGCCTCGCTTGCTTTCCAGAAGGAGGCCATTCAGTCGGCCAGCAATTAGGAGAACACGAACATTCGACTTCTTTTGCGTGAGGTCGCCGACCTACTGGCAGCCGACAACCAGCAGTTACGTTTAATTTGTCTCCAAGCAGGGGGCGCGCTTCCCCCAGTTGTCCAAATGGCTTTCCTCTGTGACGTGACTATCAGTCGTAATTTGAGCAGGTTGTGTACATGTATATCAAAGTCAAGAAATTCCCCCCTCCCGCTCCCATGTGTACGCTTGTGAAGATAGTAAGTGAAGGTAAAGTAAGCGCAGTAAAATACAGCAAACTTCAGCTACAGGGACCATTTGCAGCAATGGCCTCTCGTCGCTCTATTGAATGAACTACAGTAGTCTTCAAAAGCCCATCGTTGCGTTGACCGGTCTGATCGGCGAAGACATCGCTAATCATTTATTGTCCTGTCGCCGAAGACATCGTTATTCGTGGCAAGGTGTCTTCTATTGTTTGTAAGCGTGCAGCCGTCAGTCCCATTAAACTTACGTTGTTAAACTTACGTCGTAAGTTCGTTAAACTTACGCTGCACTGTGCACTATATCCGTGCCTGTCGGTTGTCTATTTCGAGCATTCCTATGCGAGTCGCTGGAACTTCACTTCTGGCATTAACTCCTTCGCGTTTATTCACGTTTGTGGTATGGTATCCTAACGCAACAACGCGTTCCTACCAGGCTTCTGTAGAGGCGCAATCACAAACGCGAGACGTTTCCGATGCAGAGTAAGATAGTGGGCAAGCGTGACCTTACCGGCACCTGAATGGATGTAGAGGAAATGAATAACCGCCAATATTTCCACCATGGGAAAAAAGAGCGCTAATGTTTAAGGTGGATCTTTACCAGCCGACATGTGTCCTCGCTGAAGTTCTCGTTTATCGCAATCAGTGGCACTGCCTGAACGTTTCTCAGCACGTTGCTTACTAGCAGTGTAAAGCCAACCCTTTGAAATACGCTGCCTATACACGAATTGGTGAATTGTTGGTGTTCTTTGTCAATCAACGCCTTTCTGTGAAATTCGATGGCCGCGATGAAACGCTATACGGTGAAGTTTGATGAATATTTCTTGAAAGGTGACGCTTGCCTTAGCGCACATTTGACAAATGGCGAAAAGGCTGAAGCAGCCAAAGAAACGGTTCCCAACTATAGTTCTACACTGTCTGAATACGACTCACGTGCCAAAAGAACTTGGGAAAACCGATCGAAAAATGATGCAAGCATAGAAACTGTGATTTTTGACAATGACATTTGTCTTTACCTGCTTAATGGGCCAATACGCTAGGAGTTGCCGGACGACGATACCAGACAACGTTTGATAATGACACCGTAGAAATGAGGCGCTAACTGCCCCTTTCCCACAGTTAGTAAGCGCTAAATAAAATTTCAATATTTTTAGCTAGAAATGTTTACTGCCTGGTGTGGTCCAATGTCAGAAGAGAGTTCTCAGCAAGATATGTGCGCTCATTAGAAAAGCAAGTTCAGGCAAGGGGACACTCCAAGCTTTTAGTACTTTGGTCCTCTGTTGGAAGAACGCGCACGAATATTTCAGAAGCCACGACGAGTGTAACAATACCACAAGACCGCTGATCGATACGTAGGTTGATCTTTGTGTCAATTTAAAAAGATACTCAACACTATTTCGCTTTGTCAAGCGTCTCTTTCTTGCGTGAAATGGTACTTGCACAGTGTTTATTTCATTTCTTGTAAAAAGTTGTGGTTACAATGTATATTTTAATTCATTTTACATGAGAGCCTGTCCACTCATGTTTCTTCATTCTGTGCATTTCTTGTTGTGCGTTATGTCACAAGGGGAAAGAATAGCTCGTTGTGCCCTTCTATAGTCAAGTCTCTGTAAAGAGACGAAGAGATGGTAGTGTAGAGAATATATATATATATATATATATATATATATATATATATATATATATATATATATATATATATATATATATATATATATATATATATATATATTGTAACAGACTAGTAAGAGGTATAGAAGAGAAGGAGAAGGAGACGAAGAGTCTTGGCGCGATCGCAGTGTGCTGCCGCAAATGACCATCGTTCACCTCCTGTAAATAAAACTATCTTATCACAGCTCGCTGTTACCGTTGGGGTGGGGGTGCTGGGTAATCGACACCCGAAGATGGAGGGTGAACCGCAAGTTCTTCGACGGAGCCGTCGCATTGCTGGACTTCCACCGAATTCATTGGGGCTGGACATGTCCCACAACGCAAATGAACACCAACCCCTCTCGACTTCTGCGTCGACCAGTTCGGCTTCACAACTGAGAGATCCTCGTCCCTTTGCCGGCAGACCAGATGAAGACGTAGAGGCTTGGCTCATCCATTACAAACGGGTGAGCGCCGCTAACAAATGGGATGCCGCTTCTCAGCTTTCGTACGTCACGTTCTTTCTGACGGATACTGCAGTAATGTGGTACGAGAATCGGGAGGAAACGCTAACGACGTGGGACAGATTTGCTTCTGAAAGGAAAGAGCGTTTCGGTGACCCAACAACGATAAAGAAAAAAGCAGAACAGACGCTAATGCAACGCGCTCAAGTGCCAGGTGAAACTTGCACGACCTACATTGAGGAAGTCATAAAGCTACGTAGAACCATTGACTCCGGAATGTCTGAGGAAGACAAAGTCGGGCACATTCTGAAAGGAATCGCCGAGGATGTTTACAGTTTCCTCATCGTGAAAGACACCTTGACATCTGTCACCAATGTCATTCGCCATTGCCGCACTTTTGAGCAACTAAAGACGAGGCGCATCACGCCGAAGTTCGGCAGGCTACCCAATGTGACGACCATCGCGAGTATAGACAGCAACCAGGCGCTTGATCTTGCATCAACAGTCTGGCATATAGTTCGTGAAGAACTCGGCCTGTACGCGCAAGTGGCAAACCGCACAAGCACTCATCCCCCCTACCAGCCACCAAAGTTCGAGCGAAACGTTGCTTCATTCTCCTCGCACAGAGTGGCGGAGGGCTTTGAGGATTCTGATGCCACACCTCAGTATCAGCCACGTCTATACGATAGATGCCCTGCCTATGACGCATGATCACGACGAGCACAGCCGCATTTTTATACTCAGGATTCTCAGCCGGACTACGTCCCGCTGCGGCAAGGACAGTACCAACCCTACTACCAAGATGTAACTTACGACTAATACAATGGATTCCAGAGAGTGGCAGAAACCCGTTCTTTGTGTGATAACGAACTTCTTCGCCGACAGCAGCGGCCCACGATTCGTTCCAATGAATATAGTATAAACCGTGACCCTCCCATGTACTACAACTGTAGTTTCACTGGGCATATCGCTCGGTATTTCAGCCACCAACGACGCCAATCACGAAGGACACCAGCCATGTCTTCGCCACCAAGACCCGGTGCTCCATACGACCTGCGGACAACCGACTTGCTTCCAAAGGACCTTTTTTTCGCGCGAAACCAGACGCAGTGATTCGCCAGCATCCGAGCGGAGTTTGACACCACCATCCAACCGTTCTCGTCACTCGCCGTCTCCTCTGTGTCGTTCTTCTCCGCAGCCGGGAAACTAGCATCCGTGGCCAATGGAGGTGAGGTCGCCGGACGGTCTTTGCAAGATATACCTCTGCCTATTGTTATGATCAAAAACAAAGTGAATGTGTTGATTGATGGAATACCGACGATGGCGTTAGTTGACACTGGGGTGACTGTGTCTGTGATGAGCCTCGCCTTCAGAAACCGCTTAGGTCGCAAAGTTGTGTTTTCATGGGACGATACAATCACCTTTCGTGGCGTAGGTGGCGAGTGGCTTCATCCTCTTGGTGTGTGTGTTGTCAATGTTTCATTGGCTGGAAAAGTATTTGTATCGGAATTTCTGGTTCTATCTCGTTGTTCGCAATGCCATTCTCGGTATCGATTTCCTGGAGCTATGCGGGGCTTCTGTTGAATGTGGTAGTGGGGAAATACCACTTAACAATTTGTTTATACCGTCGCTTTCCGAAGAAGAGTACCGTGGTGAAGACAAGAACACACTTAGTGTGATTGATGAAGTGATAGCACCCTCTTGGTGCCTGACACCCGTTCGAGTCTCTTCCACAGCGGTTGATGATGCTCGTGTTGACCTCGTAGTGAGGCCTCTACGCAAGAACTGTTTTAAGAAGGGCATACTTGTGCCTTGTTTTGTTGTGTGCATGACAAAAGGAGTAACAACATTGTGGACGCTGAACTGTTCTGCCACGCCAGATGTGCTTCCTCACGGGATGAAGATAGCTTTCTATAATGAAGCCTCATGCAACTCGATAGCAGCAATAGCTACAGACCTCCCCACCTCCTCCTCTCCTTGTGATATTCGCCATAATGAAGTTATAATGCTCGCTATGATCAGCAAGACTTTCAGTACGACGGAACGGCAAGCGCTGGGGCAGGTCTTTTCCCGGCATGTTGCTGCTTTTGACTTCAAACATAGAGATGCACCCCTTCAGTTACCCTCGTCCCGCGCTCGTCACAGAATAAACACCGGCTCTGCACTCCCCATCCGCCAAAAGCCCTACCAAGTGTCATCCTCTGAGCGCAAAGTTATCGTCGAACAAGTAGAGGACATGCTGAACAAAGGTATCGTTCAAGAGTCGTCCAGCCCGTGAGCAGCCCCGGTAATTCTTGTCAGGAAAAAGGATGGTTCTTGGAGATTCCGCGTAGATTACAGGCGTCTAAACACTGTGACGAAGAAAGATGTATATCCCTTACCGCGGATTGATGACGTCATAGATTGCTTGCATGCCGCTTCCAATTCTTCAACGCTTGATTTGCGGTCAGGTTATTGTCAAATACCTATGGCACCCGGTGATAAAAAAAGACAGCTTTCATAACACCGGATGGCTTATTTGAATTTGATGTCATGCCTTTTGGCCTTTGTAATGCTCCAGTCACCTTTGAAAGATTTATGGTCACAGTAATTCGTGGTCTAAAATGGGAGATATGCATGTGCTACCTTGATGATGTTGTGATCTTTGGCCGTACCTTTGAGGAACATAACAACTATCTTAGTCTTGTTCTGGACTGCATTGAAAAAGCTGGGCTGGCTCTGAATTCTAAAAAATGTCGCTTTGGCGAACGTCAAACTCTCGTGCTGGGGCACTTGGTCGACAAGTATGGTGTCAGACCCGATCCTCGCAAGATAGAAGCAGTGAGCTCTTTTAAATCACCGCAGTCCGCACGAGAACTTCGCTCATTTGTCGGCCTATGCTCATATTTTCGTCGTTTTGTTCCACGATTTGCAGAGATCGTGTACCCGCTGACAAACATCTTGCGACAGGATGCAACCTTCAACTGGACACCAGAGTGTGACGCCGCAATCTCACAACTTAAGTTTGTACTAACTTCAGCACCACTGTTGCGTCACTTCGATCAATCTTGCCCGACTGAGGTCCACACGGACGCTAGTGGTATCGGTGTAGGCGCGGTGCTTGTACAACGTCACAATTGCGCAGAGCATGTCGTGGCATATGCCAGCCGTTGCCTGAGCAAATCTGAACGCAATTACACAGTTGCGGAACAGGAATGCCTGGCAGCTGTTTTCGCCATACAGAAGTTTCGTTGTTATCTTTACGGGAGGACATTTCAGATAATTACCGATCACCGTTCGTTATGCTGGCTGGTCGGTTTGCGTGACCCCTCTGGCCGCCTCGCACGTTGGGCGCTGCGACTTCAGGAATACGACTTTACGGTGTCTTACAAGAGTGGTCGTCGTCACGCTGACGCAGACTGCCTCTCCCGGATTTCTCTTGCGACTACCGACTGCGATGCTGAGAATTTCGATGACTGTCTTGCTGCTGTTACAAGCACGTTTCCCAACGCGGCTGATTTCCAGAGAGAACAACACAACGATCTCAACTTGGATCCTCTTTTTGCCGCCACACGTGCCTCCAAACACAGCGGTCGCTTTACGGTCCGAGACAAGTTGCTTTATAAAACTAACTACTCCAGGCCTGGAGCGAATTTTCTTCTAGTTGTCCCCGAGAGCCTTCGCTCCGATGTTCTACGTGCCATGCATGACGATGCGACGTCCGGTCACGTCGGCTTCATACGAACGCTGAACCGCACGCAGGAACGCTTTTACTGGCCCAAGATGTACGAAACGACGAAGCTTTACGTCGCTAGCTGCGAGACGTGCCAACGTCACAAGCGCCCGGCCACCACTACACCAGGTGCCCTTCAGCCGTTAACACCACCCAACACACCTTTTGAACAAGTAGGAATTGACATTATGGGTCCATTTTCGATATCTAACAATAGGAAGCATTGGATAATCGTCTGCGTAGATCATCTTACGTGGTATGCCGAAACCGCAGCTATTCCCTCTTCTACCGCTGCATTCATGGCGGACTTCTTGCTTTACGCCGTGGTCCTTCGCCATGGCCCACCGCGTGTTATTATAGCCCCAAGAGCCCCTGTTATATAGCCCCAAGAGCCCCTATTATAGCCCCTGCTATAGCCCCAAGAGGGGCTGCAGTATGTTAAAATAAAAATAAATAAAATAAATAATAAATTATCAGCGACCATGGCCGCCAGTTCACTGCTGATGCCGTTGAAGAATTACGACGCATGTGCACGACACAGTTCCGTCATTCCACACCATATCACTCGCAGACAAATGGCCTCGTTGAGCGGACAAGCAGAACGCTGACCAACATGCTTGCCATGTACGTTTCTTCCAATCACAAGAACTGGGATGAAGTGCTGCCTTTTATCACGTACGCGTACAACAGGGCAAAACATGAAACAACGAACTTCAGCCCATGTTATCTGTTGTACGCCAGGTTGCCACTAAGCCCTCTAGACACATTCTTACCCTTCATTCTACACAATGACGACTCTGTATCAAACACCCCGTGCCTCGCAGAAGAAGCCAGTCGAATCGCTCGTCTTCGTACTCTGGCCTCTCAACGTCGTTCGAAGGAACGATACGACGACCGTCACGAAACAGTTTTATTCAAAAAGGTGACTTGGTGTTACTTTGGACACCGCAACGCAAGCGTGAATTGAGTCAAAAGCTTCTGTCACAATATTCAGGCCCATTTGTAGTTTTGGAGCGTCTGAGCCAGCTCACTTACGTAATAGCTCGTCTTTTGTCCAATGGTCGACGATCGAGCAGAACGCAGCTCACTCACGTTGCTCGCCTGAAACCTTTCTACCCTCTTTGTACATCATAACTCGCCCTACGGGCTTCGTCTGCTTGCGGGGGAATGTAACAGGCTAGTAAAAGGTATAGAAGAGAAGGAGAGGAAGATCAAGAGTCTTGGCGAACGACCATCGTTCACCTCCTGTAAATAAAACCATCTTATCACAGCTCGCTGTTACAATATATATATATATATATATATATATATATATATATATATATATATATATATATATATATATATATATATATATATATATATATATATATATATATATATATATATATATATATCATCATTATCAGCCTGACTACGTCCACTGCGGGACAAAGGCCTCTACCATGTTCCGCCAGCTAACCCAGTCCTGTGCTTACTGCTGCCAATTTATACCCTCAAACTTCTTAATCTCATCTGCCCACCTAACCATCTGTCTCCCCCTAAGCCGCTTCCCTTCTCTGGGAATCCAGTTAGTTACCCTTAATGACCAACGGTTACCCTTTCTACGCGCTACATTCCCGGCCCATGTCCATTTCCTCTTCTTTATTTCAACTATGATATCCTTAACCCCCGTTTGTCCCCTAATCCACTCTTCTTGTCTCTTAAGGTTACACCTACCATTTTTCTTTCCATTGCTCGCTGCGTTGTCTTCAATTTAAGCTGAACCCTCTTTGTAAATCTCCAGGTGTCTGCTTTGTAGCTAAGTAGCGGCAAGATACAGGTGTTATATACCTTCCTCTTGAGGGATAGTGGCAATCTACCTGTCATATTTTGAGAGTGCTTGCCGAATGTGCTCCACCCCATTCTTATTCTTCTAGTTACATCAATCTCGTGGTTAGGCTCTGCGGTTATTACCTGCCCTAAGTAGACATAGTCTTTTACAACTTCAAGTGCACTATTACCTATCTCGAAGCGCTGCTCTTTTCCGAGGTTGTTGTACATTACTTTCGTTTTCTGCAGATTACTTTTAAGACCCACCTTTTTGCTCTCCTTGTCCAACTCCGTAATTATGAGTTGCAATTTGTCCCCTGAGTTACTCAGCAATGCAATGTCATCGGCGAAGCGCAGGTTACTAAGGTATTCTCCATTAACTCTTATTCCTAACTGTTCCCATTCAAGGCTTCTGAAAACCTCCTGTAAGCACGCGGTGAATAGCAATGGGGAGATTGTGTCCCCCTGCCTTACACCCTTCTTGATTGGTATTCTATTGCTTTCTTTATGAAGCACTATGGTAGCAGTTGATCCCCTGTAGATTTCTTCCAGAATGTTTATATATATTTCATCTACGCCCTGATTCCGCAGTGTCTGCATGACGGCTGATATTTCTACTGAATAAAACGCCTTCTCGTAATCTATGAAGGCCATGTATAGTGGTTGGTTATACTCTGAGCATTTCTCTATTACCTGATTGATAGTATGAATGTGGTCAATTGTTGAGTAGCCTGTTCGAAATCCTGCTTGTTCCCTTGGTTGATTGAATTCTAATGTTTTCTTTACTTTGTTAGCAATTACCTTTGTAAATAGCTTGTATACTACAGAGAGCAAGCTGATCGGCCTGTAATTCCTCAAGTCCTTGTCATCTCAGTTCTTATGTATTAAGATGATGTTAGCGTTCTTCCAAGACTCTGGTACGCTTCCCGTCAAGAGACACCTCGTAAACAGGGTGGCTAGTTTTTCTAACACAATCTGTCCTCCATCTTCCAGCAGATCTGATGTTACCTGATCCTCACCAGCAGCGTTTCCTCTTTGCATGCTCTCCAAAGCTTTTCTGACTTCTTCTATCATTACTGGTGGGGTGTCATCTGGGTTACTGCTAGTTCTTATAGTATTAAGGTCGTGGTTGTCTCGGCTACTGTACAGATTTCTGTAAAACTCCTCCGCTATTTTAACTATCCTCTGCATATTGATAGTTATTTTGCCTTCTTTGTCCCTTAGTGCATACATCCGACTTTTGCCTATCCCAAGTTTCCTCTTCACTGCTTTGACGCTTCTTCCGTTTTTCAGAGCGTGTTCAGTTCTCTCCATGTTACACCTTCTTACATCGCATACTTTACGGCTATTAATCAACTTCGAAAGCTCTGCGAGTTCTATTTTGTCTGTTGTACTTGACACTTTCTTGATTTGACGCTTCTTAATTAGGTTCTTCGTTTCCTGGGAAAGCTTGCCAGTGTCTTGTCTAACTACCCTGCCTCCGACTTCCACTGCACACTCCGTAATGATACTCGTCAGATTATCATTCATTGTATCTACGCTAAGGTTGGTTTCCTCACTAAGAGCCGTGTACCTGTTTTGCAGCGACACTCTGAATTCCTGTACTTTCCCTCTCAGTGCTAGCTCATTGATTGGCTTCTTGCGTATCAGTTTCTGTCATTCCTTTTTCAAGTCTAGGCGAATTCGAGACCGTACCATTGTATGGTCACTGCATCGTACCTTGCCAACCACTTCCACATCCTGCACGATTCCTGGGTGTGCAGTCATTACAAAGTCTATTTCGTTCTTATTTTTGCCATTAGGGCTCCTCCATGTCCACTTGCGGTTTTCTCGTTTTCGGTAGAAGGTATTCAAAATCCGCAAATTATTGCGTTCTGCGAATTCTATTAGTAGCTCTCTTCTGGCGTTTCCAGTGCCCATGCCATAATCACCTACTGCCTGGTCTCCAGCCTGCTTCTTCCCTACCTCTGCATTAAAGTCGCCCATGACTATAGTACACTGTGTTTTTACCTTACTCATTGCCGATTGCACGTCTTCATAGAAGCTTTCAACTGAAGCGTCATCATGGCTGGATGTAGGCGCGTAAGCCTGTACTACCTTCATCCTGTATCTTTTATTCAGTTTACTTATATTACCTACCACCCTTTCATTATTGCTATAGTATTCCTCTATGTTGCCAGCTATGTTTCTGAGAATTAGGAACCCCACTCCCAGTTCTCTTCTGTCTGCCAAGCCCCGATAGCAAAGGACGTGCCCATTCTGTAGCACAGTATAGGCCTCATCTGTCCTCCTTACCTCACTGAGCCCTATTATATCCCATTAACACCCTCTTGCTCCTTGAATAGTACAGCTAGACTTCCTTCACTAGATAAGGTTCTAGCGTAAAACGTTGCCAAGTTCAGTTTCCAATGGCGGCCTGTTGTCCAGATATTCTTAGCACCCTCTGCTGCGTTGCAGATCTGACCACCGCCATGGTCAGTCGCTTCGCAGCTGCGGGGGACTGAGAGCCGTGAGTTATTTGACGTATGCATGTGGGAAGTAGTGGCCAGATACTGCACCAGGGTGGCCAATCCTTCTCCGGTGAGGGAGTGCGTTCCCGGCGGTGGTTACTGGTGAGGCCGCACCCCAGGCCTCTTAATGCAGTTCCATCAACACGCGGATTTTTTTTTCCGGTTGGGAACTGCGTGGCACCGGGATTTGAACCACGGACCTCTTGCATGCGAGGGGGATGCTCTAACCACTACGCCATCGCCGCACCCATATATATATATATATATATATATATATATATATATATATATATATATATATATATATATATACTGATACTGAATGACGGACGGCAGGACGCCCTGCTGTTACTGGAAAAGATGATGACGATCGGTCGCTGTAGCAGTAGCTCGCGCGCGCCGCTCGCCGGTAGCCAGAACTGTCTCATAAAGCTTCTTTCGCCAAGATGCGTCTCTGAACAGCTGATCAAGCTCCTCCAGCGTTTTCGAGCCTCCTTTGACCACAATCAGCCTTCCTTAGGTCGAGTGTAATCTGTTGTTCACCGTATAGATACCGGTCAAGAGACACCATTACGACAGCGTCCATATCGTGTGTCAACTGCCGAACGCCGTGTCATCAATGAACAGGTCGACGATATGCTGAAACGTGGCATATTCGAACCGTCAAGCAGTCCCTGGGCCTCTCCAGTTGTGCTGGTGATGAAAAAGGGCGGATCCAGAGGTTCTGCGTGGACTACCGACGTCTCAACCAAATTACGCGCAAAGATGTCTATCCGCTGCCATGCATTGACGATGCCTTGGACTGCCTACAGCGAGCCGAATATTTCTTTTCTTGAGATCTGCGCTCTGTATACTGGCAGGTACCTATGGCAGAGGCCGATCGCAAAAAAACAGATTCATCACGCCCGACGGGCTGTACGAATTCACAGTCATGCCCTTCGGCCTCTGCAACGCGCCAGCTACTTTCGAGCGAATGATAGACGCTGTCCTCCGGGGCCTCAAATGGAACGTTTTTTTTGTTATTTAGATGACATTGTTGTCTTTTCAACTGATTTCACAACCCATTTAGCCCGCTTCGAGAAAATCATCGCTTGTTTCTCGGCCGTGCGGCTGCAACTAAATCTGAAGAAGTGCCATTTTGCCGCTCGAAAGCTTACGATCCTTGGCCGTGTAGTTTCGAAGGACGGCATTCTTCCTGACCCTGCCAAACATACAGCCGTTTCAATGTTTCCCAAACCGACCACTATGAAACAGCTCTGAAGCTTCATAGGCCTCTGCTCCTAGTTCCGGCGCTTCATTCGCAATTTCGCGACGATCATCGCTCCTTTGACGAAGCTCCTCCGCGGCTCTAGGAACCTTTTGGCCTGGTCTGCCACCTGTGACGATTCTTTCAATGAACTGCGCCGCCTCGTCACGTCGCCGCCTATTCTGCGACCCTATGACCCATCGGCACCCACAGATATCCACGCCGACGCCAGAGGTGTTGGTCTAGGCGCTATTCTTGCGCATCAGAAAGACGGCTTCCAAGAGTACGTGGTTGCCTACGCAAGCCGAACTCTTAGCAAAGCCGAAACCAACTATTCCGTCACTGAAAAGAAATGTCTCGCCATTATTCGGGCGATAGAGAAATTTCGACCTTACGTGTACGGGTGCCCTTTCGACGGCGTGACTGGCCACCACGCCCTCTGCTGGTTGTCGTCACTGAAGGATCCAAGTTGTGGGCCCGCCCGATGGGCGTTACGCTTTCAAGAATATGGTACTCACCTTGTCTATATCTCCAGCCGGAAACATTTGGACGCAAACGCCCTATCCCGTTCGCCCCTACACCCTGACCCTACCTGCTGCGAAAGTCTCATCTGTGATGCCACTGCCGTCACCATCGCCGACATGCCATCTGAGCAACAGAAAGACCCTTGGGTTGCTTCGATTCTAGACATCCTGGCTGGGCGGACGGCTTCTCCCCCTACTCGCACATTGCGTCGACAAGTCGAGCACTTCACCACTCGCGACGACGTGCTGCACCTACGCAACAACGCACCTGGTGGACGTCACTGGCTACTCGTAGTTCCACATCATCTGCAATCCGAAATTTGTTCCACGTTTCAAGACGACCCCCAATGTGACCACGCAGGATTCCTGAAGACTTATTCTTGCATACGGCTCCGATATTACTGGCGTGGAATGTACCATTTTGTTCGACAGTGCGTTCGGGCTTGCCACGTGTCAGAGACAAAAGACTTCCGCTGATCACGCCAGTGGTACCTTATTACCTTTACAATGCCCTTCCCAACCGTTCTACTATGTTGGAATCGATAAATATGGTTCCCTTCTCAACACTGCAGACGGTAACCGTTAGATCATAGTTGCCATCGACGACCTCACGTGGTATGCCAAAACTTCATTCCTTCCTTCGTCTACAACAAAAGACGCTGCGATTTTCATTATTCACAACATCATATTATGTCGTGCAGCAACGCGAGAGTTACTGAGTGATCGTGGTCGCGTATTCTTGTCAGACGTTATCACAGCATTGCTGCGTGAGTGCCACGTCGTTCACCGCACTACAAGCGCCTACCATCCCCAGACCAATGGAATGACGGAGCGCTTCAACCGCACCCTCGGTGACATGCTGTCTATGTACATCTCGTCAGACCACTCCAATTGCGACCGAGTGCTCCCGTTTATCACGTTTGCCTATAATACTACCATTCAAAGCACTTCGGGGTTCTCTCCTGTTTTCCTCCTTTACGGACGCGAACCTTCTTGAACTATGGACACCATTCTTTCGCACAGACCTGACTCCCCAGAGTCCACGGCTCTGTCTCAAGCCACTACACACATGAAGAATGCCGCCAACTGGCAAGATAATTCACAACCGAAGACCAAGGACGCCAAAAGCACCACCATGACGCATCAATTAACACTACTTTCTTCAATCCAGGTTCGCACGTCTGGCTGCATGTCCCTTGTGCTACACCTGGCATTTCTACCAAGTTGGCCCCAAGTATCATGGCCTCTATCGTATACTACAAAAAACGCCTCCGGTGAATTACCTCAGCGTGCCACTGGAACCATCTTCTGACCAACTTAAGCACTGCTACGACGCTCCCATGTTTAGTTGTCCATAGGTCGCCAGGATGGCTTCTTATTTCGCGGGGAGCAATTGTAATGAATCTAAATGATGGACGCTCTGCTGTTACTGAAGAAGATGATGATCAGCGGCTGTAGCAGTAGCTCGCGCAGCCGCTCACCGGTAGCCAGGCCTGCCTCATAAAGCACCTTGTGCCAAGCTGCGTCTGATGAAGCTTTCTCGACGTACAACACCTATATTTCAATATATATATATATATATATATATATATATATATATATATATATATATATATATATATATATATATATATATATATATATTAACAGCTTTATGTTTCTTATTCTAGCACTGTTTGCCACACTGCTGAACCATTAAACTTGTTGTCACTACAGATACCCCTACTGCATTTCTTATTACGCTGCTTTAGAATTACGGCGACCAGGTCGTGGGATTAAATCGTGCCAGCGGGGGCTGTCTTTTCAATGGAGGCAAAAATGCTTTAGGTCCGTGTGGTCAGATTTGGGTGCATGCTGAAAAACTCAAGGTTGTCGAAATTTCCGGATCATTTCACTACAACGTCTCTCATAATTATGTGGTGCTTTTGGGACGTTATACCCCACACACCAATTCAATCTGGTGAGCTATCGTTACACGATGAGTACGTTAGCCCTTTTTAAGGTTATGATTGGCCTGCACATTTGCTTGTGTTGCACCATTGTCCTTAGACACTTCGGAGTGCCTTTAGCCGTTAGGACAGAGTGAAGATATATATCAATATATTGTGCACTCGCATTCAAGCGAAGTTCTGCGGATGAGCCAACCACTCTGCTAGCAGAACGTGCGAAGGTGCAATAAAAATGTTCTTCCCTGGCTAGAGTTACACTGTAACATGCTTGAACGTGGCCTATCACGCCTTGAAACTATGTCTGGCTTTTACCTATAAAATAAATATCTCTCTAGTAGAAATTATTGTAGCGATCGACTTCAGCGAGATCTGTTCCGGCGGGTACACATATGACCACCACTGTAGCACTTATCATATCGCCCAGCTAACTTACAATGCTCACGGCCGAAATTCCTGCCCAAAATCTCAGATTGCCAAAGCATTTACGAACATTGTGACGCGTTTTCCTATGTGCAGATATTATTCACCGTAAAGCACCCAGGAATGATAAATTGATAGTAGCACTGCTTAGTTTCTAAATTATGTCAGCAAGAAGCGAAGAAAAAAGCTGTGTGAGTGGTTGGAGGGGGGGGGTTGAACCCCCCAAATTCTCCCCTTGGCTACGCCACAGGCACATACCTGGATATTTTGGCTACAGTAGTCGCCCCTCGTGCAACCGGGAGTCTTGCTAGTTGGCCCCCTGTCTTCATGAAGGCCACCAGCATGACGCAGCCTGCTCTGCTGTCTACTTGCGGCGTGAACTACAACAGGCAGAGGTTTTCGTGACGGACCTGCTCGGTGGTTCTTTGTAATGATGTGCCGTTAGTGTTCGACTTGGTACAAGAGACACAACCGTGGCCAGTGCATATGTTTGTCCGGGAAAACATTGGAACCCTGCTAGCCTCGTGCAGCTGGTCCAACGCCTCGGCAAGGACTTCCTCCTGTGTGGGGACGTTAATGCCCTCCACCGCGCCTAGGGAAGCCGCCATTGCTGTCCCTGCGAGGAGGGCTGAAGAACGTCGCCAACCAGCTCGGCCTGTCAATCCTAAACACTGGCACTTCCACGTTTATGCGGAGCGTGACCCAAGAGGTCCTTTCTGCCATCGACGTGAGCTTGCCTACAGAGGACTGTCATTATACAGGTGCATCGCTGCGAGACACCTGGAAGAAGGACCACTTACCTCTACTGCTCAATCCGATTAGAGGCAAGACCATCAGAGACAGGGTGTGCCATATTGTCGATTCGAAGGTGTTCCGTAAGAACTGTCAGGGATATTTCGACTTTGGGATAATGCTACAGCTGGTAGCTGACAGCGCCAAGTGGCCACCATTCTTTCGACACCCCAAGTGGGCCGACCAGTCTCAGACATCCAGCAGCCACAACTACAAGCTTCTCGGCGTCGCGCACAATGTTTAGCATTGCGCACCACTCTGCCTGAATACTAGACAGCGTTTCGCCATGTGGAAGCCACCTGCAGGCGGCATGCCCAGTGACGTTGGAACGAAAGCTGGCAAGGCGTGGGCTGCATCATCAACCACTCTCCCAAATTACCACGAGTCGGGCGCCTTCTGATGCCACGCCTACCGGGGTCCTCTGCACAACATCACGTCATCCGTGGTGGTCCACATGGGCATCAATCAGCATTGGAGCTTGGGAGAAGTCCTGGCGGATTAGTTTACTGATAGGCCTTCTGTAGTGCAAACACCACCTTCGTTGTCAACCATCCGGTCAATTGCATCTACTTGCTTTCAAGCAGACGCGGGGACTGCGCAAATTCAAGCCCTCTGCTATGAACTCATTCATATGCACGAGCTCAAGGATGCCCTAGAGCACACGAGGCAACGCTCTGCTCCTGCTAATGACGACATCACGTTTCAGATGCTATTGAACCTCGATAATACCAAGCAGACGCGGTTCTTTGAAGGTTTGAAGAGCATCTGGGGCACCGGTGACCTGCCGTAGACCTGTTTAGTTGCCGTGGTGACTCCTCTGTGTAAACCGCGGAAGCCTGCCATATCCCAATCTTTATATAGGCCGGTGTCCCTCATTTATGCCGCCTGCAAAGCGATGGAGAGGGTGGCAATTGCTCGGATGGAATGAATAGCTGCAAAACTGCAGTACTTCTCAGAGCAGCAGACTGGCTTCAGGCGCCATCGCTGCACAGCCCACTTAATCTCCAGCATCGTCGCTGCCCTTGAAGATACGAAGACCGTGAGAGACGTAGCCATGCCGGTGCTCCTAAGCGTCCGGAGTGCCTTTTACGGACTTCGCCATGTAGTCATTGATGCCTGTTTGAACCAGCTCGGGCTGAATGGTTGTCTCAGAGGATTCATTTCCGCCTTCCTTACCGGAAGAAGAATGGCGGTGCGGGTTGAACATTAGCTAAGCACGCTGGAGGATGTCCTAAGTGGTGTCCCACAGGGGTTGGGGTTAAGTCCATTTCAGTTTATTCTGGCTTTCGCGGGCCTTCCCTCATCACACCCGGTAGACTTTCGGTTTCCTGTTCGGCGTTTTATTTATGCTGATAACTTGTCGCTCTGGTACCGGGGTTCAATAAAATCTAGGCCTTCCATTCGGCCCTCGCTGCAAAGCCTGCTCGATGCACTGGCAGATTTTATTGGCAACATTGGCCCCACCATGTTCGCAGCCATGACCAAGGCCATGCTGATCCAACAACTGGCTTCTGTTTCTCTGAACTGGCGGCTGCGGGGGGTTTCTATTTTGTTTCATTGGATGCCACAACACATTGGAATGAACGGAAATGATCATGCGCACTCCCTTACCACAACCGCTCACCGAACAGTGTGCCACTTACAAGAGTAGTTTATGCCTCTAATTTTTTGAAGCAGTGGTTGAAGCAACTGCTCACAACGCTCTGTTCAGATGCCAAAGTAGACAATGGCAAGGATCTTAAGCCTCTCTGAGATGGCGGCATCACCAAGCGGGAGCAAGCCACTATCCTTCGCCTCTGCATGCGTTGTGTGTGGACAGCCGCGCGCATGTACGCCAAGGGTCACTTTTACTCGCCGGCCTGCGAATGTTGCGGTCACCTTGACAAGCTGAACATCTCGTTGCTTGATCAACGTTGGCGCAGGTACGCTCACGGCTCAGCACTGCCTACAGACTACAGAGCCTCCCTATGGCCACCCAGAACGACTTCCTGTTTCCTCCACCTCCGCACCCTCCACAGCCGGTCAGATTTTACGCATGCGACTCGAATCGCCGCCTACAGTTATGCACCCGCTACTTGCGTGACTCTTACTTCCTCTTTGAACACTTTGACCACCTCATGATTTGTGGAAACCACGGCTGTTTATTCATTTATCTTCCTATGTCTCTCTTTCATCTGCTTACTCCTTTATTTCCTGCCTCCCATTCTCCGATGCTACGCTGTGCTCCCTATTGTGCTGTAGAATGAAACGTATATTTAACGATAAACACTACTGCTCCACTATAACCTCACAATGTTTTAGAGGAGGCGATCCACACACACGCTAAAGTTTACATGCCCGCTGAAGCAAACGCTGCTGGTGTGTGCTCACAAATGCTGTTAAGGAGGAGGCACACGCCCGGCCATTAGCGTGTTTTTCCTCTCTCTCTTTTAGATGCGAAGCATCTTGTGATTGAGTTCAATCCGGCGCGTGGCGTGACAACCTTTACTGCACATGCGCATTCACTCCCCCTCTCTCACCTCACAACAACGACGCTGGCAGGATCTGCTATCCTACGCTCGCTCCACCCTCTCTTTTAGGCAACCCTCTCCGCGGCTTTTGTAACCACGTTGTGCATGCGCGTCCTCTGCCCCTCTCCTCTCTTACGCTCCTCCCTCGCTTCGCAATGCCGGCGCAAGGAGCGTATTCCAGTGAGTATCGTATTGGTTCACTGAAAAACTAAACTGACTGCTCGTGATGCCAACCGTTCACTGGCCACCCCGTATATATATGCACTGGATCTTGACCTCCAAGTTAGTGCCGGTGGCTAATTTATCCTGTGCGTTGTTGAACAAGCAAAATTCGCAGCATAATCCTTATCTAAAGGTGGACTGCGGGTCACCGTGTCCAATCAGTCTTCTGTCTCTCATTGCCCATTAGCAGCGATTGACATGCTCCAGTAGGAAACACTGATGCCTCACTGCGTGCTTTGCGCCTCCCCAGGTTTCTCTCCTGAGCAACGCGATGATGAGCGCCAGCGCCAACGCACCCGCTAGTGCAAGCGTCAGCGGCCGCTGCCTCACATCTATACATGGCTCTCTTAAGCGGGAAATGGTCTTATTTTTTTCTCTTTTTTGTTGTGACTTAACGCTGCAAAGCACCACCAACCGAAATGACTCCTTCGGAGCTTGTCATTTTTGTATTTTGTGTGGAGTCAGGTGATCACTGCAGATGCACATTCTAACGGTAGTTTCATGGTGGCTTCACCTTCTAAGTATCTGTTTCTTTCTCTGTGACAGAGACATGTGCAGATTGGAGCAAGGAGCTCCGCATCTGGCATACGATGGAAGAACTCCAACTTGAACCAACACCCAAATGCCTATTCCTTTTCCTAACCTTGTACATTTATTTATTATTTATTTATTTATTTATTTACTTTTAAACATACTTTAGCCCTATCACAACTGTGGCAAGAGCCGGGATTTGCGCAATTCAAAGTAAAACTAAAAGAAACATGTTGGAGCATAGACGTAATAAAATAAAAGATCCAGAGCAATATGCAAGGCATAATTGCGTGTCAACCTCAGTGGAAGCCGCAAGACGAGAGTTTCATCCGGGCTGCGGAGGTTGCATTTTTATGGAGGCGTTGCGCTAAAGGCTTGTGTGCTTTGATATGTCAATGAACGATCAAGAACATCAGATTTCCGGAATTCACGTGGACCTACCCTATGGCATGCCTAATATTCTTGCCATTCTTTTGATAAGTAAAATAGCATATATTTTTATTAATAACATCAGTAATATTATCTTTGCTTTCATTATTACTGTTATTACCATAACTGTATTATTAAGAGTCATTTATTATTATATCACTAATATTAATTTATTAGTAGTAGTAGTGGTAGTAGTAGCAGTAGTACTAGTAGTAGTAGTGGTGGTGGTGGTGGTGGTGGTGGTAGTAGTTGTAGTAGTAGGTTACTAGTAGTAGTAGCAGTTTTGGGGTCTAGCCTAGCTCATCATGTGTTGTCTCGGGTAGAATGCTCAGGATACATTCAGAAGACATTGCCTAACCAGCTTTGTTCAGTGCTCCCGGGCCTTCAGGACAGCAATGATAATATAAGTATATCACGTTAACTTCCATCTCTCATGTGGCAAGAGGCAGTTGATGGTTCCCAAGGAACTTGAAGTGCGAACTTGAAGTTTCTAGAGTAGCGTTCGTGTGCTTTGAGATTGATACTCGGCAAGAAGGACAAAATTAGTTCAGAGAGAAACTGCTCACCCGCCGTACAGGTCAGAGCCCTAAATCATCCGTTTATACAGATACGTTACTTTTGAACATGTACATGTTGTATGCGCGGGTGTATCAGATGCTATATCTTCAAGAATGTATGCTGAACTTTGCAAAAGTGCCCAGAAAGTTCTTACCGATACAAGCATTGGCAAAGTGAGCTTGAAGAAACCAGCTGCAGATAATGCCATTTCACCGGGTTTCAAGGAATCCTTTAGATAGAGCACCTGCAAAAGTACAGAGAGCTGATCGAGCCGGCAAAGAAGGTATTCTATCAGACCAAGGTTCTGGCAGTTTAGAAGCACTCAACTTTGAGCATCGAGAAGCATCGTCTACTGGATATAAGTTTCACATGGCGCAAGTGAGTCTGCAAAACAGTCTTTATAGTACGTGCCCTTGAGGCTAAATGTCCACATGTGTAGACGCAACTTCTGTTCGCGACTTCTTGGAGTGGTCACCGCTGAGGAAGAGCGAGATGCGGTGAGTATAGCATGAATTCAACTTTTTACAATGCACCACTGTGATTCACTCTAGATGATTATTCAGGTGACGGACCTTCAATATGCAAAGCTCGTTCAACGTGCCTTGTTCCAGGACCAACACGAAAAGTATGATTTCTGTGTGCTCGAAATGAATAAAAAACACACGCGTGACCTTTGAACGTATGTTATACTGCTTTTTACATAGAAGTTAAACATGATCGGCTGCTGTCTAAAATGACTGCATTGATTGTTTAACAACGCTTTAATTAGGACAAAGTCCTGACCTTCAAACAAAGCAGCATACAATATAATACGATTTTGTGGTCTCCTACTGCTTTAATACGGAAGACCTCACTCTTACGGTCATGCACAAACTGTGAGTGATCTTCATCTAACCAGGCGTACTGCTGTGTGGGTGTCAAGGCCTTTCTTTCTACGAGGTTCTTGCAAAAGCAATGTACTGTGCCCTTGGATGGTAAAATGTTAATAAAGTGGCGTGTATTAGGTTAATAAACAAGAAAGATTAATAACGTTATGAATCTTCGCCGAAAAATAAATGCTTGGGCTGGGGCACGTAACAAGCGATACAACCACCTCTTTTTGCATCAACTGCGTCAAAGGGAGCCACATTTGATTCATTGCTACATTCAATATATTACGCAACATGCAGCCGTGCAACACATGCAACAGATACTATAATTAGCTTGCGTGTGCGCACTGGTAAAGCCACGACGCCATGCAGCATGGCGACGCATCTTCTCTTGTTTGAGTACCATTTGTTTGCACTGCCAAGTTTCCATAATGAATAGTTACGAAATAACAGCCAGAAACCATGAAGTGCCAGGAATAATATTGCTTGTGGGCTCCGATTGGCGTTTTACGACTAAATATAACTGCCGCCGTACTTGTCTAGCACGGTACTATTAAGCCTTCATCTGTCGTGTGGCATTCAGCAGAAATTAACTGCCATGGACGAAATGTTTGACTTGCTTTTGATCTTAAAAAGAAAGTCCAGGTTATATCCTCGCACAGGAACCATGTTACTTATACAAATTAGGAGCCTTTCGGCTGTACTGTAAAGAACAGTCAGCACTGAGAACTGTAATGCATGCGTACTTTGAGCAGGGCTGATATGCAAGATGGCCCGAGCTTCTCGAGCACACGAGATTGCTCCGAGTTCTCGCTACGGCGGCAACCTATGAAGACGCTGTGGAGCGAGTCATAGTGGTGATAAAAATGGCTACAACAACGCGCGTGGCGTCAGAAACGCATGTCAGGCATTTTCGGCGGCTATCCAAAAAACACTGCGTGTCAACACGTAAGCGCCGCCACTCAGTCAACATTTCAACCACTCCGCGACGTCAACGTGATTGTCACACTATTTTTTAGGGGCGAAGCTCTTTAAAACGGGGGTTGGTGGTCACCTGTACCTATACATGTATGTAATAACCGCCTCACAGCATATCTACGAAGTGAATGGTCATGAGTGGGGCGAAGCTTCGCAGGGTTTTATCGGCAAACCGTGTGTGAATCATCTGCTGGCCATGTCCGTCCGCCGTCTGTCTGTCTATCTGTTTGAAGCGATGACAGACGGACGAACGGACGCACGGACGGACGCACCCACGGACTGACAAGTGGACGCACGGACGGACGCATGGCCGGACAGAAGCGTGGACGGACTGACGAACGCTTCACCTCACTCATCATCATTCACTCCGTGGATATACTGCGATTTTTTTGCCAACTCAACGCGCACCTATCACAGGCGTGTTCGTGCGCGTTTTTCTCCTTTCGCTTCACCTGTGGCATAAAAATTTCCACTCTCGAAGACAGCAAGGGTACAAACGCAGCACTCTCGTCCTATTCGTTTCGCTTCTCTCAAATATTGCAGATAATTATAAAAGCAGGTTTTCCCTATGTGCGCTCGCATCATGGCAGCAGCGCGGCTCTTAGTGGGTACGTCGTGCGTGCGGTGAAATCGAAATAACATGGTTTTATTAGGATGTGGCTTAATTACCTCAATTTTGCCACTACTTGGCTTAATTAGCTTAATCAAAGCATTTCCTGACCTAACTCGCTAGCTATACAGCCAAAGAGCAAATTATGTGGCCACAGCAGACGACGAAGGCGACGAAGAGGACACGCAACGGCCGAGCAGCGCACTAGAATGGACACGCCGACCAGGACGTTAAACACGTGGCCTCAGGTTCAGCTGCGGTGACGATGTTATAAGGCGCTCGGCCGGAACTAATCTGAGAGGCCACCATACTCATTATTAGAAACAGACTTAGTGCAGGTATTAAAATTCTCACCAATATTTTAAACAGCGACTTAGTGCAGGTATTAAAATTCTCACCAATATTTTAAACTGCCCGTGCCTCTTAAAAAATCACAGCATATCCACGGAGTGAATGATGACGAGTGGGGTAAAGCACCCGTTAGTCCACACGTGCGACTCTCAATCCATTCGCTCTTGCTTCCGTCCTTCTGATCCTCTGTTCATGCGGATGTCCATCCGTGCATCCATTCGTGCGTCCGTGCGTCCATCCGTCCGTACATACGTGCATAAAACTGACAGACAGACGGCGTATGGACGTGGCCAGCGGATGATGGATGATTTCCCGATAAAACCCTTCGAAACTTCGCCCCTCTCATCATCGTTCACTCTGTGGGTATGCTGTCAGGTGGTTGCTATATACATGCATACAGGTGACGACCAACCCACGCCTTAATGAGGTTGACCCCTAAATTATAATGAGGAAAAACTTTCACACCTGTATTGCATTGTGCACTTCTGCACTAAATAAAATGATAAACATTATACAAGATGCCTCTGGTTTGAAAACACCGTAAATCTTTGTCGACCGTCCTTTTCGTAATTCGAGGTCCCATAGTAATGGATTAAACTCAGTATGCCGGGTCGTAGAGTGAATGTTTCCATATTGTTGGCTCATTCAAATTACCGTTTTAACTGAGCTCTGAAAAATACTCGAATGTCGCCAAGCTCGCGTATGTGTAATTATTCGGCTGACATATCGTCAGCCAAATAATTACACATTAATTGTGCTCAAACACGGTAAAATAACCTTACACATAATTACGCAACAGTCAGTAGCACAACAAAAGCAAGACGGCGTCGCCAACGCCTGATTCACCACAGTACCACCCGGCAGACAGCCCGCAGTGCCGTGCACCGGGGACATGCTGTGAAAGACAACCGTTCGCGCCAATCGCCACGCGCTAAAGAGACTCGCTCAGTTCTTTCGTGCCACCACCAGGACTTTCCGCCAGGGGTAACCACCGGTGCTACCAATCTAATCTTGATGATGATAGCGGCGATGAACGCTCGCGAACACAACGCCACCAACCGCTCAATAGTTGTGACGCCGAAATACGGCTTGTGCGTGGCACACGTGCACCAGGCGGCGCAACCAGCTATACAAGGGGTATCAGCACCCCTACAATTGATAACAATTTAACATGGAGTATCCATATTACTTATGTGATTAACAATGCAAACTGCACTCTCGGCTTTTCGCACCGTAACTTTTCATTAGCACCTGTTTCATTAAAACTCCTTTATAGAACGCTACAAAGATCTAAACTGCAGCACTCCTCATCAGTCTGGGATCCTCATTTTTGTACACTTGTTAGCGCACTAGAAGCCATTGAGAATCGTTCAGCTCAATTCATTGTCTCTAATTACTCTTGCACAGCTAATATTTGCACAGCTAGTACCCCTAAAAACGGGGATGGAAACCTTCAGGACTCCAATAGAGTTTTTCATCCATCCATTCATCGACCTCTCTACCCTCCCTAACCAAAAAAAACAGGCCCGCCTATGCCTCTTCCACAATTTTTTTATCATGAATCCTCAAATTAAATCAACATTGTTCTCGCCCCCTTCTTACGTTTCATG
This sequence comes from Rhipicephalus microplus, assembly GCF_043290135.1. NCBI lineage: Eukaryota > Metazoa > Arthropoda > Arachnida > Ixodida > Ixodidae > Rhipicephalus > Rhipicephalus microplus. The sequence goes on from NC_134702.1 coordinate 209,165,110, forward strand.
TCGCATCCACTACAACTTCAAAGATCATGTGCCATTCTGCCATAAAAACATCTACTTCCACTCCTTTTTGCCTAAGACTTCATCTGAATGGAACTACCTTCCTGCGTACATCGCCAGCGACCCTGAATAATGCATCATTTAGGACTGCTATTTCTCACTTGTAACACTACTCCTCTCTGTAACGCCGCAAACCGCATTGATAGTATATGAAAATAAATTAAAATATAAAAATAGTGAAACTAAAAGTGGTAAGGAACGTAATGAACAATAAAACGAACCCGTTGAGCAGCGTTTCATCTAAAATTGCAGGAAACATACATACATACATACATACATACATACATACATACATACATACATACATACATACATACATACATACATACATACATACATACATACATACATACATACATACATACATACATACATACATACATACATACATACATACATACATACATACATACATACATACATACATACATACATACATACATACATACATGCATACATATATTTAGAGCAGAGAATGTGTATTCGGAGCTGATCATCGATTGAAAGCAAACAGAAACCTTGCGTCGTTTATGCCATATGAAGTGAGACACGTTTGAAGGGTGGGAATCCCGGCGTGTTGATAGGTAATAATAAATAAAAAGCAATTATGGACTACACAGATGGCTGTGAAATAACGAGCCATATGTCAAGTGATTGTTACTGGTACTTAGACAAATGTTTAGAATTGCTTACAGCATATGTAATCTTCATTTGCAAAGACACACCAGATCACGATCTCACTCCCAAACTGTCAAACGTTTTGATCCAGTACGCTTGCACAATATTACGCGTTAAGTGGGAGCGGTGCTTACATAGCATTGTTCGAAAAGGGTCACGCAGCCACAGTTACGGCACTGCGTTCACGATAGCTCCCGTCTCTCTAGTTGCTAGTACACTTATTGTAAATAAGCACAGACACGCAACTTCCTGCATTGCACACGAGTGATTCGTACGTTAAGTTCATCTGCATGTCTCACAGAAGGAAAGCAAGTGCTGTGGTTCAGAGAGTCATACCCCACCCCAAACCGCTCTTGTACTATTTTCACATGTATTTGTATATAAAACACACATAAATATAAACGCAAGCGCTGATAACATGTAAAGACACTCCGACCCGTCAGCAGCGGAAAAACACTTACGTACGCCTTTGTGGCTTAGGTCACAATTGTTAATTTTGGCAGTAGGTGTGTTTAGTTACACAATTCTTCTTGTGGAGAGCTGCTTGGGGTGCGCTTTTCACATGCACATACGCATATATATATATATATATATATATATATATATATATATATATATATATATATATATATATATATACATGGGTAATTTGTCACAATCTCCGATCATGTTGAAAAATTGAGGGGGGAGATATGCAAATGTGAGAAGTAGTTATTGAGCCCTTACATATCGCAAAAACATTTTGTGTTGCCTAGAGGTTCCTTAAAAATTTGAGCATCTAAGTAAAACTATTTCACGCTAAATAATGTATATATTATTACTGGTTTGAGTGATTATTGCGAAACAATTTTCGCATTATGCTGAAGGCAATACTGTTCCATGACTATAATAGTTTATTCTTTTTCTCATTCATTTCCTCTGTCTTTCGCGTTGTCGAAAAATTGCCATATGCTGCGTGCTTAGCATTTTTCTACAAAACAATTTTTCGCCATATATTTATAACCTATGCTTTACATATTGCTATATTAGGTGATTCAAATACTTCGGAGCCTATCAAAGCATAAATTTTCGAAAGGGTAATTTTGGATGGACTTGCACTCCTTTTATAAGCATCAAATGAAAACAAAAAGTTAGTATAGCTTTCAAACAACTGAATCAACTTAAGCGCTGCGGTATATTAAAGATAAGATAGTCGAAAATATAGAAAACAAAAAATACACACTTGGGCCTTGTCTCATTCTTCAAAAGGCCAATATTGTTCCTTGCTTGTATAGAAGATATTGTCGATATACCTCATTTCCCTGAACTTTTCATGTACGCCGACGATACCAATTTCTTGTTTACATCAGACAAAATTATTATCACTTGAAGGCAGCGTGAATATTTATCTAAGTCATCTCTCGAATTGGTTGAAACGGAATGAACTGCGCTTGGATACGAAAAAGACAACCTATCGGATATCGCGGCTTATAAACAAACCTATCAATATTATAACTGTAAAATTTGAAGGTAATTGAATCGCAAATGTTAGGTAACAAAAATAGCTTCGCGTGTGGTATCTGGAGGAGTTAAATTGAATCTTACATGTCAAACATTTATTACCACAGTGGCACGAATAGTCGGTTGTTTCGTTAGATCAATACACTAAATTCCACTAGGGTTAAAGAAAGTATGGACTACGCGCTTTTCCTTTCTAAAGTGACTTATGGTATGTCAGTATGGGGAAAACATCGCAAAAAATTATCAAAAGCTAACAACTATACAAAAGTAAATCATGCGTTCTTCAAAAAAAATACAGAGAAAACATAGAGGACTTGGGAACTGCTGCATTATTTGTCAAACATTTTATGCTCACCATCATCATCACCATCATCATCATCAGCCTGACTACGTCCACTGCAGGACAAAGGCCTCTCCAATGTTCCGCCAGTTAACCCGGTCCTGTGCTTGCTGCTGCCAATTTATACCCGCAAACTTCTTAATCTCATCTGCCCACCTAACCTTCTGCCTCCCCCTAACCCGCTTCCCTTCTCTGAGAATCCAGTTAGTTACCCTTAATGACCAGCGGTCATCCTGTCTACGCGCTACATGCCCGGCCCATGTCCATTTTCTCTTCTTTATTTCAACTATGATATCCTTAACCCCCGTTTGTCCTCTAATCCACTCTATGCTCAGGCTGGATCAATTATAATAATTCAAATTCCTGCAGTTAATTAAAAAGGACAAGTTATTCGGTGAAAGTTGTGCCGAAACATTACACTGTTGTTTGCGAGAACAAAAGAAGCGAGCAGCTAAAAAAAGAACCAGTTATAAAAAAATTGATTGATTGATTGCTTGATTGATATAGGGGGTTTAACGTCCCAAAACCACCATATGATTATGAGAGACGCCGTAGTGGAGGGCTGTGGAAATTTCGACTACCTGGGGTTCTTTAACGTACACCCAAATCTGCGCACACGGGCCTACAGAATTTTTGCCTTCATCAAAAATGCAGCCGCCGCCACCGGGATTCGATCACGCGACCAGTGGGTCAGCAGGCGAGTACCTTAGCCACTAGACCACTGCAGTGGGGACCAATTATAGAAAACAAAGTGTCGCGCACAAAACATCTCACGTGATAAACGCCCTAGCAAACAAATTGAACTTTAAAGGCGCGTTTACACTGGAAAGACATCACACTGACATGACCCCGACCAAAACACGAGGCAGACGCAAACCATCGCCTACGACTTGCCAACCGATGAAGTCGCCAGACCCCATGATCACACTAGACCGATGACGACGACGACACCTCAAAAGACTGCATTTCATCGTTGTGTAACATGATGAGAGACCGAATACACCAGCAAAGCGCATCCACAGACCTGTCGTTGGCGGGCCTTCGGGAGATCGGCGGCTGGGCGAAAATGTTGCCCATGTCCTTGCTTCAAACAACCACGAAGTGGGCAATCTTGAGGGAGTTCACAATGCCCTCTTTGAGGCTTCCGCGGCGTCTCAATAGGCAGCTAGAGCACCCAGCGGAAGTCTTTTCTTCGCTTCCTTATTGTGTCCAATACAACCGTCTCTCCTTACAATGAATTATAACGGGGGCTGCACCGCGTAGCCCGAGAGGGACAATGGCAGAGCAGGGAGCATGGCTGAAAATGAGGTGCACGTGTGGAAGTATAGTTGGGGTTGCTGTGTAATATGATGTACTTGTATGTGCCTCCAATGTGACTACAGAATTGGTCAATGACATACTGCGAGCATGACAAGGCGCGGGCGGGGTCTTCGAGAGACCACCGGCAGACTGTTTGTGCCTTCGTAGTGTACATAGGCAGACGACAAAAGAAAAGACACTACTAAAGACAGCCCGCAGGCTAAAATCGGTGTCGTCTCTCTCGAGTGTAAATGCGCATTTAGGCTAGCGAAGCAGCCTTTAAAAAACAAAGAAATGGTTACTAACCAGGGGTACACATTATCAAAACTAATAAGTGAAGTTTGAACAATTCTGAAATAATTCATTTTTTTGTATTTTAACTGTGGTATTGTACAGTTTAATCTCGGTGCATCCGTAAGTACTTTGTGTTCCACAGAGTTTAAATTTTGTGAAATTCACTCGGTTATGTTTCTTCGCGTGAGGGACATGTGATTTTGTGGTAGGTAAATTTTATTGTTGTTTTTGTGGCAATTTCGTATGCACACTTGCAAGCCACTTCCATTCAATTTCTTCGTAACCAATGTACTCATATTTGTCTGTTTCACTCTGCTCATATTAAAGCTGAGCAGGAACTGCGAAGGAACAGGGGCCTTTGTCAGGCTGATTGCATTTACCCCTTGCCCCTGCAGTGAGCTCTGTAATGTGCTTACTGTAAATAAAGTACTCCTACTCTTACTCATAAATGTAGCAAAAATATTGTGGTCAAGTTGGAATTACTCCTATTGCGAATTTATTTTTTCAATGTAGCCATTCGAGTAAAAATACTGCTTTTATATTGTAGCATTGTATAGTTTGTCCGCAAAATAGGCAGAAAGTTTCAAAACATTAAATTTTGTTTCAAGGGAGAAAAATATTTTCCAACTGAACAACCTCAAAGTAGTATCAAGCCTGCCTTTGCTTCCGCTTCACTGTAGACCACATCAGCCCGAGGTTCCAGCGGGAACTTTTCGGCTGCGAATAATGCGTGTCATATATCTACGTCACTTATTTAAGCATTATTGCTGTATAGAACGTCAAAATAGGGCAGTAGGGCTTTCCTTATAAAACTAGACCTTGCCCCTTGTACCACAAAAGGGCAGGTTATTTGTTATGAACTGCTTGTTTATCTCAAAAGGCCGCATTTTAGTGCAGTCAATCGCCTTTATTACAGTATGGAGGCGTTGTGTGTGGCTTTTAATAATTAACACAAGTGGTCCTAAAATAATTAACGATATAATTATGTGGTGTTTCATCTAAGGTGTTATTATGACGTTTCAGGTAAAGGCCAATGCATAATCGCTTAGAGCGGGTGTGCATTATAAAATGTTGTATCCTGGATACGTAAGAGATAATTTTTTAATATTCCCGTAGATTATAATTCAGTCAGTCACCATTTCCAGAAGAATTTTATTATTTTCATGATATGAAGGTGCTGAAAATGTTTTAACGAAAAGTGCGTCTGGCAATATGGTTGCATGCTTTCAGCGTTTTCAACACCCTAGCACCGCTAAAAAAGATGAATGAAAAGATTACATGACAGCCGGAAATGCGTGTTAGGTGTTATATATGGGCACGCTATCAAATCTTCGCCTAAGTTAACATATAGGAAGCATCATTTTATCACGCACACCAGTGCTAAGGGATCGTGCATCAGCCTATACCTAAAACATCTTTAAAACACCTTAGATGAAATATACTTTAGGTGTGTCCTTAAAACTACATTAAAACCATATGTATTAATTATCTCAAGCCACACACAGCGCTTCCATACTGTATTGAAGGTAATCGACAGCATTGAAATTCAGCCCCTCGAGACAAACAAGCCATTCATAATATATAATCTGTCTTTTGTGGTACAAGTGGCAATATATTGTTCCATAAATAAAACACTAATGCACTATTTTGACGTTATATACAGCAATATTACTAAAATAGGTGATGAGGACATGTATGACATGCGTTATTCGCTGCCGGAGAGTCCCCGCTGGAACTGCGGGCTTTCGCAGTCAAAAAAGGACAGTAGTGATTTCCTTATGGAACTATACCTTGCCCCTTGTAAAGGGGATGTGAAAGCAGACTTTATACTAACTTGTGGTTGTTCAGTTAAAAATATTTTTCTCCAATAAAGCAAAATATACTCTTCTGAAACTTCCTGCCTGTTTTGGCGGCAAGCCAAACTATGCGACAACATAAAAGCCATACTTTTATTTTGAAGACTACATTGCGAAAATTAAGCCACAGTATGAGTAAAATTGCAGCTTTTTCCAGCTTTACCACAGTAATGCTACGCTAACGCGACAGCGAGAAAAAAAGAGAAGAGGAGGACAAACAGCGCGTGTCTTGCGGGTGGATCGGTGCCGGATGGCAGCCTTTTCATCAGCCCCTTTTCATCAGCTCATCTTCAAATAAACATCTTTCATCGTAACAATATTTTGGCAACAGTTTTGCTTCGTTACCTCCTGAAGTGTTACAATCAAATATTATAAAAACATATAAAGCATAAAATATAAATATATCACTGGAGCAAAAGAACCTTCCTTTTTATGATAAATGCTAAACACGCAGCGTGTTGTAATTTTTTGACAAAGCGAAAAACAAAAATATGAGAAAAATGAATGAACTGTCATAGTAATGAAAGAGTATTGCCTTGATAATATAGCGAAGATACTTTCGTAACAATTACTTAAACCAGTATTATTATATAAAATATTTAGTGTGACAGTTTCACTTGTATGCCCACAGTTTGAAGCGCCCTCTAGCCAACCACAAATTTTTTTGCGGAATATTATGGCTCAGTAACTACTTCTCATATTCACATATCTCTCCACGATTTTTTGTACATAATCGGAGATGGTGGAAAACTCACCGGGTACACTTTATATATATATATATATATATATATATATATATATATATATATATATATATATATATATATATATATATATATATATATATATATGAGTTTAGCGTCAATTGAAAGCAAGCAGAAACCATGCGCACTTGTTTGACGTAGTCCGCATTGTCCGAGGAGGTCGCGACATTTTGCAGGGTGCGTTCCACGTTCCGAACCTTAAAAGAGAAGCAGAAGAAGAGCATCGGAAGTCATTGTGATGAAACCTGCTGCCATAGATAGTTAGAATACAAAGAATGATCACTAACGCGCATTACTTCTGTGTTGTCACCACCGGTGCGAACATTATTAGCATAATTTTTATTTGCATTCTCTTACTGTTCATTAGCTCATTTGCAAAACCACATAAACACACTGTCCGAGGTAGCGCTGTCAAGCTGTATGAATAAGTAACTGAAGAAATTATCAAAACAAAATCAAATCAAATTTCTTTTTTACTGTGTCGGACAAAGAGAAAGAACAGTGAGAAAAATTGGCACACTCTTAAGTTTCACCTCTAAAAGTTTACCGCGATAGCAATATCTTGTGCGCAGTGCGTACTTCTACCACTTAGTGTGTACCTTCTATTGTATATTCTTTCTATGTTTCCCGAGAACATTAAATTCTGGATTACAACAATGTAATCGATAAAAATTAAAGTGGCTTGTGTCAGGGAAGCTTTCGTATATGACTGCATTTTACAGAACGGGTAGCATGCTTTAAACCACGAGAAAATTGTGCGCAGAAAATCTTTTGTTACTTGCTGTGCACCCACTACTTAGTCTCAATAGAGTACGAATAATAACGTGTCTTTAGTAATGAGAGGCAAACTTTAAACAACGAAATCATTACGATAATCACATATTCTCACGTCTGATACCAATGTGCTTTTGTACCACGCCATATTACTACGAAATTACATCGTCTATTGTAAAACCTGCATGTGTGTTTTTTAAGGCATGAGTGATCTTTTCGCTGCACTCCCAAGTAGAGGACGTTATTTCGACTGTATGTCCAAGCAGATGCGTATATGTGTGGTAATACCTCCTTGACACCCAAATTACCTGTTCCTCTCTAACGTTCCGTCTATGAACAATACACTTCTCTCGCAACGCCGGTTTATGACAGCGATAAGCAGTCACAGCGGTTATTGCTGTTGCTGCCGATAGCAAACGTATTCTCTGCAAAGCCACCACCATCGTTGCGGCCCTGTCGAGACAGCACAATTGAACGAATGCTATGTTCTTTCGTACGTGGAACGTTAAGAAACACTAGCATCATTGTGCGCACTGCACACGAGCGAGTTTGTTACGTTGTATTTCTTGTATTTCGAGGGAGTTCGTAGTTAGCAGGAAAACACAGGTTAGTAACAGATGTAAAGTTTGAAGCTGTCTAATCAGGCCTTTTGCAAACCTATCTACAACTTTCTCAGTGAATGTGTTTATCCATATTCTTTCCTTCAAGGTTTCTGATCAAAATATATTTATTTAGGCAATATTTTCGAAACCAAAAAGTAGTCTGACTAATTCTAGGCAGCGGTCAGCAACACGCATTTGGTCCTGTTGTAATTACGTGTGTCGACATACTTTTAAACTGTGGCTAAAGATACCTGGAGCACCCTGTATACTGAGCATTGTTAGATTCTATGTGTTCTTCAACATAAAAGTTATATAAGAGCTACCAAGACATTCACCATCAAATCAATTCGCCGAGAAGTTTATTACGCAGCTTCATCTGCTGCAAAAGCGCGACGTTTGATATATTAGGAACCTTCTCGTGAACAAAGTCCGGAGCCTAAACTGACAATCTCTCAAATTTGTGAGATGCCGACTGCGAAAGATTGATGCCGTACTCAACAAACGCCTGAGGCATTTTGGTGATTGTGGCAAGTACCGTCTGCTGAGATGTCCTCCAGGATGACGAGCACTAAAAGTAAAAGAAAGAAGTTCTGCCTGTTCAACAATACAATAACTTTCTAGGGAACGCTACAGCGTAGCAAATGCTGGATGTCATGGCAACAAAGTATGCTTTACTTTGTTACTTCTACTTACTTCTAGGAAGAGAAAGTTTTTTTTTGGACAAGAGAGAAAGGAGTACTTGAAAATGATGATCGTTTACAAAAATTTTATTTCGGCCTAGTGCAAAACAAACCATCGGGTATACTAAATATCCACGCATATATTCACGAAGTGAATACTGATGAATAGGCGAAGCAGCGTGCATCGAATAAAAAATCGTGGGCTTCTCTTTTGTTCTGGCTAACAGCCTTTTATTTTGTTCACGCTAACCTTTTTGCTCCGTAATATACTTTGATTGATGGGTGTTTGAATGTAGGTGTTCTTCCTTCTGATGTTGTCGCCCTTTATTTGCTTGTTATACTTAACACTCTAATGATAATCTTTTTGTGGTTCATAATATTTTTTTTTACATCTGCTGTAGACGCCGGGAAGAACTTTATGGTTCGAGGGACATGGTGCAGTCATAACTTTCTTCACCTCTTAAATCCAGCTTTTTTAGGAAGAAATGAGAAACGAAGAATCCCTGTTCAAGAACAGAAGAGCAGTAACAGGCAATGTATGCAAACTTTCTCCTAAATAGAAAATAAAGAAACAGGCAAGAACACAACTGCTACGTCCATAAATTTGTCATGCATTTTCTGTTTTTGTCACGGTATTTTGTTTTCCAATATGTGCATTGCGGGCGTTTTGAACCAAGCGAAACGTCAACAACGATGCGAGGCCTGCACAGTACACGCAGCACAGGCCCAGCGAGAGGTGGAAAACAAGCCTTCCTACGAAGCCTTCCCCCAAGAGTTCCCTCTTGGGGGAAGCTAATAGAAGTAAGCATGCAAATCATACTTTTTGTCATAAGTCGAAATCATACTTTTTATACTTATAAATTATACTTTTTGTGAAGAAGTGAGGCACCTACTACATATCGTTCGTCTTTCTGCAAATATGAGTGGTCCTCGCTACAAAACCATGAGGATGTGTAGCCGTACCATGCATATTATGTACACTAGTATACTCCTGATCAGGATGAAAAATTGTAGCTGAGAACTTTGCACTGGAAGCCACACAAGCACACTTGGCATTCTGTGGCACTATATCATATAGGTTAAGACGATTTCTGTTTTCATGTAAAAACCTTGCATAATCTTTTTGCAAGCGAGTTTCCTGCGACAGCGTGGATCTGCTGTATGGAGTACCCGGCTGCCACGCAGACGGCCCCGGTTCATATCCCATTTCAGTCGAAACTGAGAGCAGCGACAACTCACAATAACAGCATCACCGAGGTAAGACAGTTCGGCAACAGAGGCATTGCATGCTTTTCACCTAAGCAGCTATGTGTCAGAGACTTACTGAAATGCTGGATGTTCGCAACCAATCTGGTGAGCGCCTGTATTCCTCGTACGCATCAAAACTGTTGTTCGAGGCGTGGACATCAACATGACTCCTGCTAAGGTTCTAGAGATGTTTTCTGAGGCAGCTGCGATTGCACTTTATAGGTGCGGACGAGTTGTAGACAAAAATAGGATACCAACAGAGTCTGTGATTGTCACATTTGCTGGGTCGAATTGCCTCGCTGAAATTAAGGCGTGGCCTCTAATGTTCAGAGTTGAACTACTGTTACCCCATTCCTTCAGTGTCCAAAGTGTTGGCGCTATGGGCACACCCTGAAAGGATAATGGTCAGCTCCAATATGCTGAACATGCGGTGAGGTGCATGACGCAAATTAACGCAATAGAACTGAAAAAAGTGTAGCCTTTGTCATGAAGCGCACTGCCAGATAACGCAAATTGTTTAGCCAAGCACGTGACATTCAAGTTCTTCAAACTGTTGATCGGATACGATGTTCCCAAAAAGACGCCATCGCTGAAATTTAGGCTAAAACCAAAGAATATGCTGGTGCTGCGGCCCGTCATATTGCAACTTTCGAAACCTCTCTTTCAGTGTTCATTGCGGAAATGATCAAAAAGGCAATAGAAAAAGCTGTAGATCACCTGGCTACCACCCTTTGCGACTCCTTCTCCCATAATATGGCCAATCAGCAGACACAAGTTTATGAATCGCCGAGAGATATGGGTATACTGCTTCACAACGCGCTGACGTTACTCTCCCGCCAAGAGAAGCAGAATCAGTGAGCTTCTTCAAATTAGAGTAACTCTATTATATCCAGTTACTCGACTTCAAATGTACAGGCTGCACCCTCTCGTACAGAGAACCAGAGGCTAAGTGATGATATACTATAAGATGCTCAGGGTTTCAGATGATATCGTCATGAACATCAACTCCCTAAAGTGCACTCGATCCCATGCCTCCAAAAAAGCCATCTCTACAAAACATTCAAAAAGCAGAAAATACGAGTGAGAGAACTTATTGAAAAGCAATTTTCTTAAATAAAGTAATTTAGGTAAGGTCGTTGCCGGCACAATTCTATCAAAATGAAAGGTTCTCTCAAAATTATTCATTGGAACTGCCGATTTATTCACGCAGCTAGTGCAGATTTATTTTATCTGTCTGGTAAATTTACCCCACACGTTATTGCACTGCAAGAAACTTGGCTGTCATCACATCATTCGTTTGACTTACCTAATTTACAGTATTTCCGCATAAATCATTCTTCCCAAGGCGGAGGTTTAGCGTTATTTGTCAATAATAACATTCGTTCAAAGGTCAAAATTTTGTATAAATGTATAACCCCCAAATGCGAAATTTTTGTTTTACACATTACTTTGCCAGCATGCCCACCTTTCTCGCTAGTAAATGCCTACTTTCCGGTGGGTGTACAATAGCCGCAATCTTTAAACATGGCAAATAAGTTTCAGGGCAAAGAAAAAAATTGGCAGCATATCCACGGAGTGAATGATGGAGAGTGGGGTGAAGCATTCGTCCGTCCATTTATTCTTGCTTCCGTCCGTCCATGCGTTCGTCTGTGTGACCATCCATGCGTCCATCCGCCCGTCCGTGCGTGCGTCTGTTCGTGCGTCCGTCCCTACATTCGTCAATGCATCCGCCCCTGCGTCCGTTCATTAGTCCATCCATGCATCTGTCTGTGTGTCCATTCGTCCACCTATTCAACACTCCAAGTACCACCATCTCGCATTTTTCATCATATATTCCCCGTATAGAAGCACCGCGATCCCACGGACATTCCAAGGAATAAATGAGAGGTGGAACACGCACAATTTCTTACGGTTTGCGCTTCGTATCTACTTCCCACCTTTAACCACCTCGAGTTCATTCATGGTATACACTAGTTCATTGTATTCATGGCACTGCGGCTCAACGCTAGCTAAATCTCTTTAAAACTAAGGAGGTTACACCCAGCGAGTATAACGTAGCAACCCTTTCTTGTCAGATAGTGCCCTCGTAGCCGTTGTAGTATGTAAGAAGTATAACATTTTGACCTCCAAGGTGTTGCCGGTGCAAGATTTCTTCTGGGCGTTGTTGAACAATAAAAAATAGTGCTCAATGTACATGCCATTGGCTGCTAATGGGGATTGCAGCGTGCGCATTACCTAAAAGCCGAATGCTCCTGTCTCTCATTCCGCATTAGCAGCCATTGGCATGTACATTGAGCACTATTTTTTATTGTTCAACAACGCACAGAAGAAATTTCTCACCGGCACCACCTTGGAGGTCAAATTGTTGTACTTGTTACATAATACAACGGGTACGAGGGACGAACGGGTGCCGTTATAAAGGGCTTCACCCCTGAAAAAATTGACGGCAGATCCACGAGGTGAATGATGATGAGATTGGGCGAAGCTCCTGGAAGTAATACCGAGAAATTTTCTTCTGTTAATTCGCCCAATAAAATAAAACAATTTCTCCAGAAAACACCTGGCGTCTTTCGCTAAGCAGCTGGCGTTTTCTTTTTGTTTTGCTTTAGAAACATCTGGTGTCTTTTCGCTTTGCTTTTAGAAAACATCTGGCGTCTTTCGTTGGTCTATTTCATCAATCAATGATGTTTTGAACAAAAATTTTTTATTGTTTATTCATGCACAGGAGAAATCTCACCAGGCACTACTTTGGCGGTAAACAATGGCTGTTACAGAGAATGAGAGACCACAGAATTCGGCATTTAACACTTCTACTTCTACTAACGTTTCCTACTGGAACATGCCAATGGTTGCTAATGGGGAATGAGAGACAGGAGCATTCGTTCTTTAGTTATTGCGCACGCCGTGAACTTTTCATTGTTCTACAAAGCACAGGAGAAATCTCCCACCGGCACCACCTTGCAGGTCAAATTCTAACACTGGTTGATATGTGATATGTGGGGGTTTAACGTCCCAAAACCACTATATGATTATGAGAGACGCCGTAGTGGAGGGCTCCGGAAATTCGGACCACCTGGGGCTCTTTAACGTGCTCCCATATCTGAGCACACGGGCCTACAACATTTCCGCCTCCATCGGAAATGCAGCCGCCGCAGCCGGGATTCGAACCCGCGCTCTGCGGGTCAGCAGCCGAGTGCCTTAGCCACTAGACCACCGCGGCGGGGCTTCTAACACTGGTTACACACTACGACTACGACCACGAGGGACGAACGGGTGCCGCTTTAAGGAGCTTCGCCCCTAAAACTATGGCCGCAGATTTTTATTCTTACAATGCTAGTCAGGGTTTTAGAACTGATCAATGTGGACTACGTTTGTGGGTCTGGTATATAGACAATAATTTACCATGCCACAACGCTAGAAATCCCACATTCATCCGAGACCGATTTCAGTCTGTCTAAGATTTAAGTTTTATAAGCTTGGGTATTTCTAACGTTTCTTGAACTACGCTAGAGTCTGCGCCACCAACAATGACCATTTATTTATACCGTTGTGAAAAACTTGCCTCCGCATTACTCTATCATGTTCCCAAACTCAAACATTTATAAATTATTCAAAAGTTATGAATGACCTAAAAGTTGTTTTGGAGTGTCTCACTAAAGACAACGTAACTAAAGCCACGAAATTAAGTGTGATAATTAAATAACGTACAAAAAAGGAGAATCCTTTATTGGGTCTGCTAAGGGGGTGCCTGGTAGCCAGTGGTGGAATTCTGAATACTCTCGTGATCATAGACGGCGACAAGCAGCTTGGAAACAACTAATTCATAATCAATTGACCCAAAATTGGGCAGACTACAAATTTGTTGCAGCTACACTTAAACGCACGTTGGCTCAAGCTGTAAAAGACTATGACAAAGTTATTTTGACTAGAAATAAAATAAAGCGTTATTCCGCGATTTGAGGTCACGCAAAATCCAACCGTCTCCAGCAAACGCTGATTATGACAAGTTATCGTCGGAAGAAATGGGAGAATGTTTAGAGTCAATTGAGAGAGGTCTAGCAAACAGATCTTTTTCGACCTTGTTAATCAACTGACGAAAATCTTCCACAAATTCTGACTTCAAAAAGTGACATTGTCTTAGGTGTCAAGAGTGATTAGAAATATACACTCGTCAGCTCCTGGCCCTGTCACCATAACAGTTTCCATGATTAAAAGTTTATTCAAATTATCACCCAGTGACGTCCTCAATCTTTTAAACTATTCCTTAAGCAATGCCTCGATACCCCATGACTTCAAAATAGCCAGTGCAGTACCCCGCACCCAAAACAAACAAGCATGAGGTTTTAACATCGACAGTATCTGACCCATATTTCTAACATCTCACCTGATTAAATGTATGCAGACGGTTTCAAGTAATAGAATAAATGTTTGGCTGGCAGACGAGATAATAATAAAGCCAAGCCACTTTAGTTTTCGTAGCGAGTGTTCAATTTGGTGGGCTCATGCCAATTTAGAAAGCCAAATACAGCTTTCCCGAAAAAGACAGCACTGCGCGGTGTTTGTAGTACTAGACTTAAAGCTTATTACAGCGTCGGGCGCTCAATTTTATTGAATACGATTCAGGCTTAAACTTTCCGCGATGCGTTGTTCAGTGGATAGCACAATTCCTAGAACCAATGGAGTTTTACATTGTGTAAAAGATGGATGTTGCCCATAAAAATTCAAACTGCAACGCGGAGTTCCTTAAGAGACCGTCCTATCTCCGCTAATATTCAATGTTCTGGTGAGCTCTAGTCCCATTTAACGTGATATCATTGTCTAAATTTATGCAAAAAATGTTGTGTTTTTCGCAGCAGACAGAGATATTTATTCTATGCATGAAAAATTGCACGATATATGTATTTTTTTGAAATTGACGCTTTAGAAAAGTCAGCGCCCTCCAGTGTGAGAAGCGCGAACTGCGAGCGGCCGCCATTGCTTGTTCTCACCGTCCTGTAGACGCAACCGTACGGATGCAAAACCGGAGACATTCCACCACGTTGACGAAATTTTTCAACCTACGGCACAGCTGAAAAATTATTTAGAGGACCGAATATTTCGGAGAGAAGCCACGTGTGAGATGCCATTGCACTGCTGCGTGCCGTTCTGTTCCCAGCGCGGCGTAATGGGAGTCGCACGGAAACAAGGTGCGCACACGCCAACGCCGAGGAAATTAAGCTCGCGTTCTAGCATTGATATGCCGTGGTTTCATTCTGACTTGAAGGGCCTCTGAAAAACCTTAGTCGTTTTTATCACTGCGTAAGCACCGTGAATCGTCGTGCATGCAGCACGCAGATGTCGGCGCTATAGAATCATCTGTGTGTTCGCGGCCTCGCCAACGATGCAATGCCCATATGAATCATGCGTGCAGCCTCATAATGTTCATAGCGTTACGAACGCTATGCACTTCGTAATGACCCGGTAAAGTAATGGTTTGGAGCAGCTTTACTGCACATGCACCACTATACTTAGGTCTGTGGTTTGCTGAAACACGCGCATTGGTCGCTTGTTCAGCGAAATTACATCGATGAATATCAGTGAAGCACCGTGTTTTTGAACCAAATGCACCTTCTAGAATCAAGTTACGTGCTGTAAATTATGCGAGACCTTACTTTTGCGATGATTACCATACGCGGGAGTAACAAGCATAATAACCGAGCTGTCAGGATAGGTCGCCGTTTGTTTCAACCTTACAATCTCTCATTATGATGCTGTGTGCCCCGCCACTGTGGTCTAGCGGCTAAGGTACTCGGCTGCTGACCCGCAGGTCACGGCATCGAATCCTGGCTGCGGCGGCTGCATTTCCGACGGAGGCGGAAATGTTTTAGGCCCTTGTGCTCAGATTTGGGTGCACGTTAAAAAACCCCAGGTGGTCGAAATTTCCGGATCCCTCTACTACGGCGTCTCTCATAATCATATGGTGTTTTCGAGACGTTAAACCCCACAAATCAATCAATCAATTATGGTGCTGTGTGCTCAATAATGGCACGTATACATCTGTGCACCTGTGACGGGGGGGGGGGGGGGGGGTTGTTGGTTGGTTGGTTGGTTCTAACCTTTCCAAAGTGTTTCAGTTTTGCATGAGTACGCGTGTTCAACACAATTCATGAAGACCTAGTTTACATCTCCCCTATCCCACTCCGTAGATAATGGCGTCGTCGGGGCTTTAATAATATTACGCTCCCATATTTTGCAAAAAAATTAAAAAATGACCGAAGCGAGATTCGAACCACCACCCTCGTCTTTCTGAGCGTGTCACGTCGGTCGAGTCATTATGCCGGCACGACTGTCGATTCGGTCGGACGAGTCGGTATACGACTCGCACGGCAGCTTGTGCCTACGCTGATAGAAACGGCCTGATGAACCGGACACACTCATACAGTCAAAATATACGGAGAGTCGCCTTTCCGTGTAGCCATCCAATTTGACGCTAAGGTCTCTTGACCAAAACACGTTTTAGATTGCCATGAACAACGGTGAAAGAAAGTCAGAATGATACACACACAGCGCGAACGACCTTCCACCAGCTTTCATAGAGACGAAAACTACTATTCGAAGCTACAATACCGAAACCATGCCGTGCCCAAAACTTGGCCGACGTACCGACTGTCAAGCTAGTCAGAATTACTTTTCTAAAGGGTCTATTAGACTGCAATATTTTATTGCCTCTAAACATCAGTAAAAGTGTTTTCCTGGTGTTTTCTCAAGAATATTTTATTAGGATTTATATACTATATAGGCACGAACCGATTCTACAAGCGGACTCTAACAAATATTTGTGCATTATTTATGATGAGAAAGTTGACTGGATCCCTGACATATAATAAATCGCAACAAAGGCACAATGTGCCTCAGGTTTATTGCACAGTTTGAGCAACAGGAATTATCAGTTACGTGGACAAACCTTCTTATTGATATACAAAACGTACGCGCGCCCAGTACTACAATTAGGGTGCATTATATTTTTGGGTTGCCCTGCGTACAAAACAAAACATTTAGTTCTGTTGGAGCGAGAAGCGCTACGTTTGTGTTTGAGACTCTCCAGTTACGTCGCTAATAATGTAATACATCAGGAAGATTGCACACCAACTATTCTTTGCCAATTTCGTATCCTTACTGTACAGCATTCTTAAATTTTTACAGCTTATCGGATAGACGATTCAAGTATGCCTTTATTAGTAAGCCCAACGCCTTCTTCGTTGCTCATTGGCCATGCTTTTGTACTCTCCATATTATTTTTCTACAAAGAAAACTAAAAAGCATAGGAGTGGACATCAGATCAGTAAATAAAACTAAAGCAATAAATCACAATATTCAGATAGAATATAATGAAATCCCCCTCCCCAATCTAAGTATCAATCTTTGATTTATTTTAATAACAAGGTCAAATATTACGTAGTTCATGCTCAAACAAAGAACATAATAGCCCCAGATACTTCAGTGAAGAATGAAAAGGCAGCAGTTGCAATTGCCTCTGATTAGCTCGGTTGGTCATTTTCAGTAAGACTGCCAAACTTCAGTCCTGTTTTCGAAGCTGAGTTGTTGGCTATTATTATGGCGCTTCAAAAACTGGCTTCAAACAAAGACAATGCAATCATTGTTACCGATCCTCTTTGAGTGTGCATTGCTCTCACAGCTTCGAAACAATCAAGAGCCCTTCTAACATTGCGCACATTAGCTCCACCTCAACTGAAACTTATGAAGTTAGCTTGGGTCGCAGGCTGCTCTGTTATACAGTTGAATGAAATGGCCGATTCATTAGTCCGAGCTTCACTTCATGGTCCTCTGATCTTAATACTACCAGAAGTGGAATTCACAGTGTCAATGAGGTATAGAAAATTACCTATTTATACAGATATAATGAAAAATATTTCTAAATAGACGGACGATCAGCAGCTGATATATCTCTGGAAATCTCATTGTAGTTAATCTAGAAAGTTTGAAGTTATTTTAACCTAATTTAGATGTCGTGCCCCCCATCAAACCTTTATTTACACAGAGCGGGTATGGCGATATCTCCGCTGTGCCCAGTCTGCGAGGAAACAAACAAATGAGCATTACTTTATATCATGTCAGAACTATTCAACTATTAGGAAAAAAGTTCTAGTTACTCCATTTTCTAAAGTAGGTTTAAATTTAACTGCAGCTAATGCTCTCAGCTTCGGCGCCTCTGGGTTTGGGACTTTGCCACAGCAAACATATTTGCTGTGATTTGCAATTTCATTCCCGAATCTAAATGCATGTCAATATTACACTCTTCACGAAATATACTCTTGAAGAATTATTGTTATATAATTGATGATGTGAATGAAAGTTGTACATTCATTCAATTTTGGTCAGGTGAGGTAAATTGAACTGTCTGATCTACTCGAGATTTCAGTCTTTTGGTATAATATCAGCTCTCTTTTTCTTGTATTGATTCATCTTTAATTTACTATTATTTTTTAGAAATATATTTGCCATTATTTTTTGTTCTTTTAGTATTAGCTACACAATCAGTCTATCACATATGGACTACTAAAAGTTTTCATGGCCTATTGCTCAGAGTGGGTATGCGCCAGTGCATACAGGCAACGAATAAACAAACGTTGGCTCCAATGACTTTCTCTTTTAATCAAGTTACCCTTGCGTCAATCCTCCTTCTGCTTCTGAACTGCCAACCATTGTAACGTATAGCGAGGGCACATTGAATTATTCGACACCGCAACACGACCAAGAGCAACAATCTCATAAAGAGTAGACGCTAGGCCTGTCTTATACCGATGTCTGTGCGTTGTTTGTCATTGCTGTATCAAATTTCTGATAGAACCATAGGTTGGTGATCTCACTATTGCGTCAACTCACTCGGACTCACTCAGAGTCAAATGGGCTGGAAGTTCGAGTCCGAGTGTGTCCTAGTGAGTAACGTGGACGTGACTTTAAGTCCGAGAAAATTCTTGTGAGCGTGAGTCCGAGTGAGTAAGGCCTAAGAAAATTTTGTTGGGTCTCAGTCCGAGTGAGTGCTAAGGACAAAATATATTTCAGAGGTCTGAGTGAGGTGCATAAGTTTGGCCGACCTACAGATAGAAGTGTATATATACATCAATAAAAACAAAACGGAGCACATGATTACAGTGTTATGGGTCACTTTATAAGAAGGGATACCCTCGCCGCGTCAAACGCATCTTTATCTTTCGGTTAGCCCATTTCGCACCCAATAGAAGTCCTCACTCAAAATATGTTTCTTAAATCTTCAGGTTAGCAGCGTGGTTATCTTCAAATATATTTGTAATCCTTTATGAAACAGCTGCGACGTATCTCCACTGAAACATTCCGTACGCCACATCAAATATCCCGCAAATTTCCTTAAGAAATCAATGTAGAATTCATTGTATTTCATTAGTTGCCATACTTTTACATGAAAATTTATGATAGTTATTGGAATTATTCTGATTGGTATGCACAACTTTTCATGAGCATTGCAGCTTAAAGGTGCCTAATGGTTCTAACAACTATAGAAGTGTTTCGAAGAACAGTCGATTACTCACCTCTTCGATCATTGCGTCACTGAGCATGGTGATGTCTAAAAAATCGAGGCTCGTCAAAACCGCGTACCAAATTGCGATCAGGTTCTCAACGGTCCAGAACTCTTCGATCAAGTTCAGGTAGATGGTGCTGCAGATGGAGCAGAGGATCATGCCGCCAGAGACCGCTATAGCATGCCCCCAGATGTCATTTAGTTTTCGCTTGAGGTTCGATACAGTGCAGAGGTTCAACCTGACTCTCTCGACCAATCGTGCTCCCTTCTCCAGGCCAACGTTGTGAATGCAACCTCTTCGCACGATGGAGTGTAGAACCCTATGCTGGTGTTCGATGTATGATCGGATCACTTCGCAGCACGGCCGTAAGACCAGGAAGCACGCCGTGTCATACACATAAAACAGGAAGTTACCCGCGAAGAGCATTATCTTCAAGGTTACACCCAGGACTCCACCACAGCCGAGGTGGTCTACCAAATCGAATGAAAGGTAGCTGCAGATACCTATGTTAGCAACAAATGCCACCAATAACAGAGGCCGAATTAGGTAAGAGGTAAGCGTTGGCTCTCGACGAGTTTTCGGTGCAACAAAATGGACCCTCTCTTCATACTCGGACGATTCTTTGAAGAAACGTTGCAGGCTTTTCGATTTCATGAATGGCAGAGACGCATTCAGAGCTGCCTTAAAAGCGGTGACGCTGTAGAGGAATGCGTTCACGGTCGTGCTCAAAATAGAATTGTGCATGAATATGGAAAGCCAAAGTTGGTAAAAAAAGGATATCTCAAGGAGAGTACAAACCAAAAAGCAAATGATGGAATATGTTAGATACAACTTATTCCAGGAGAACTTGTCGATGCCCTCGTCATAGTCTAAAGTCAAACGACTGTGCAAGATCTTAAGACCAGAAGATTTGCAGATCCTTCCATACCACTTGAAGTGACTACTCATGAAAGACGGCATAACGACTGCTTTGATATTGGCAAATCGAACCTGCGTTATCTTCTTTTCGAAGTGATGCCTGAGCGACACCTGTAGCGAACCACAGATTGTCCCTGTTTCACGAGTAGGCTGAAAAAAAGAAAGAAATAATTAATTTTCAAGGCAATCTGATGTCGCAGTTTTCGCTAATGATGCTTTCTTATAAGAAAAAATACGTGAATCCTTCGTAACACTCTTTTGCGTTAGAGGACTTGTGTGAAATATGCAAAACATTGCTTGAATCATGTTTATTGACCTTTGAATACTTTACAATATGCTTGTTTTTTTTAAATTTAGAAAGGTGCATGAATGAAGGCATCGAAAATTCCCAAATGTTGCAGGAATAAATTTTACAGTGACCTAATTTTACTGCTCATGTTGAAAACATCAGCCTTTACTGTTGGAGCGTTTGAGGGTGTTTCAAAAATATTTATATTCCTACGTCTGCGTGCGCAACATTGTGTACCGTATAAAGATGTATGAGGTGATAAGATGGAATTTCTACGGTTGTGCTCTAATTTAACGTGATTACACCAAGGCCGGGCGACAACACACGTCAAGCCCATACACGCTATTTATATACTCACTTACTTGATTGTTGGTACCTTCAGATGTACCACCTACGATTCTCTCTCAAAGCCTGTTACGAAGATCAAGCGGTCGCTTAACCTTCTACGTAATTCTTGTTCGTATATGCTATTGTTCTGTCGAGTTTGGTTGGGTCTTGTTGTCGTGGCTACTATGGTAATACCAACCTACGCATAGCTTTCTGCGCAAGGCTAAGTGTCTCCCTCCCGTGGCCCCGATAAAAGGTCAAATAGATGAGACTTTCCGTGTTTCAGCAAAAACATAGATACTTATCGTGCAATTAAAGCCTCAACTAAATGGCCCTTCCGCAATTCTAGAAATTTCTTCGCTGAAATGAATATACGGCGTGGGCTGAGCTTTTTAATGCTGCAGCCACAGGGAAGGAACGACTTTATTGAGAGCTAAATCCAAGTACTCGTTCACTAAGAACAGTCAAAACGCTAACTTAGACAACACTGATGTCAAACATTCGAAGTGCATCTTGGCCACGGCTGCTGTCCATTACCGCTTCAAACTGTTTTGCTGAAGTTATGTGTTGCAAGCTCACGGGCCGTGTCGTACGAGTCGCTGTTGACGTGGTCCATGATAGGTGTGGACACTAAAAGGAGACTCGCTGGGCAGGTACTTAAGAGCTTTCAATCATTAGAGAAAGAGATTCATTAACAGTAGGACTGACCCCTCCATTGCAGGTACGGTATAACACGAAACTGAGAAGTGTCATCACAGAAATAGTGCTTATTGTGTATTGATTACGGTAGCTTGTACATTGCCTATTGTTGTTTGGCAGCTGTAGCATATTTTGACGTGGTGCACTTTTTATACCTATACTTGGGCAGAACGTATCGTGGATCGTGCGGAAGTATGACATCAACAAGCACGTTATACACTGGCCGTGTGCACTACGCTAAAGCACCGTAAATTAAGGAGAGACACGACATGGCGTGTGCTCCCTAGAATACGCCTACAAATGCGGTCACTGTCGTGCATTCGAGCCAATCGACCGGCATGACAGCAGCAGCAGCGGACAACAATGGTGCACGCCGGCACGCTGAGACCCTAAGGTGCTTTCGCCCTATAATATGACCCCTTGTGTACATCGATGAATGTACGTACGTGTAGGCTGGCGTTCGATGAGAGATTTTAGTGTGCTACAACTGGCATTGTTTAAGTGCGTAGCACTTCAGGAGCCTGTCTTGTCGTCTATCCATCGTCCCGTGTCTCATGGTCTTGTAGTGGTCAATACTGGCCTGAAAAGGGGCTAACAGCACTGTAAGCTGGAAAATCTCTCTAATGGGATTAAAATGCATGTCTCCCAGAGACCTTGCCATTGAATTTTTTTAAACTCTGAACTTTTAAAATAAAGTTATTGCTTGTGTCAGCCGGAGTTATTGCGCAACACCTTCGCAATTTTTTCGCTCTTCATTTTCTCCACTGCGTAGGAAAAGTTACAAACGCACTTGGCCTCGCCGAACTCGAAGCTGCGCTCCGGCATCGCATTAGGCAGTCAAGCAATCGCCGGTGATTTCTTGCGTTCTTCTTTCGCTCCTGTCGACCGGATTTCGTCATGGCACCTCCAAAAATTTTTACGGATTAATGTGCTGCGTGGGGACGTGATTTGAGTGAGACTTAGTGGGAGTGTCTGTTAAGATTATTTGTCGGGCGTTATGGTTTGCGCAGATAATGGCACACATTTCTGACTTAAAGTTAAGGAGAGCTAAGAGGCAAAGGTGTCAAGCAAGTCTGAGGTAAGTTATTAGCAATACTTGTAAGATAATTGCGAAGAAACGAAAGTGGAAGACAAGATAACTTCCCGCCGGCTGAGACGGAACGCCTAACCGTTCTTTAGCTTTCCATGCGTTGCGGGGTTTTTTTACCACACCACGCAGAATTCCACTACTTCTGTTTATCAGCATATCTGTAATAAAGTGTGATACACGAAACAGAGGCAGCTACACACAAGTGTTGCAACGAATGCAGAAGGGACAAAGCTGGTGGCGTGGCCCTATAGCTCAGTGTGTCACTGAGCAGTTAAGCACCTTTGCTTGAAAAAGGATGTAGATTTCTTCCTTACCTCTAAAAAACGCGCTAGCTCATTTCCGGAAAGAAAGCAACGAAATCATCACGTCCTGCACTGTGTCGCAATATAATCGATGCGTCTTCGCTACCCAGACGGAAAGAAATATCGCGTCTACGGATTCTCAAAAGCATCTATTAGAGACTAACGCGATACTGCCCAGCGCTGTGCCAGTCTGGACGGAAACACGCTCACGCCGACTGTGTGTCTCACGCACCCGTCGAGATCACTCCAAAGGATTCTGACGAAGCGACGGTCTCCTTCGCACTCTAGCATCCTTAAACGTGGCCCAACAGTAACGTCATTTCCAGAGCTGCAAACATTTATCGAATACTATGAAAGACAACGCCCAGTAGTTTCCCGTTAGCTTTCGTGTGACTTGTCATATTTTTGTCTACGCGACAACGTCCTCTACAAGCGCAACTTTCATCCAACGCAAACCGCTTACCTACTAGTAGTTCCTGCTCCTGCCCTGCCGTGGTGGTCTAGTGGCTAAGGTACTCGGCTGCTGACCCGCAGGTCGCGGGTTCGAATCCCAGCTGCGGCGGCTGCATTTTCGATGAAGGCAGAAATGTTGCAAGCCTGTGTGCTCAGATTTGTGTGCACGTTAAAGAACCCCAGGTGGGCGAAATTTCCGGAGCCCTCCACTATGGTGTCTCTCATAATAATATGGTGGTTTGGGGACGTTAAGCCGTACACACCAATCAATCATCTCAGCTTTGTCATTTTACATACATGCCACGATGAGTCATTGTTTGGACATCTTGGCTTCACACACACTTTGGCGAGAATTAAACAGAAGAACAACTAGTGGAAACTCGCAAAAATCGTTAAGCAGTACGTCAATGCTTGGCCAACGTCGCGAAGTTCCGCTTATAAAACCAGCCCATTCCCTTCGGCCTGTCAGACCTCGCGCGCACCTTTTGAACAGGTCAGCATATATTTGCTTGGGCCGTTTGTCCAGTCTTTAGCTAACAACCAGTGGATTGTTCTCGCTACTGGCGAATTGACTAGATTGTACAAAACGTAAGCCGTTCAGCGAGCGACGGCTTTTGATGTGGCCGACTTCATTAAAAACATTGTTCTCTGCCATGGGGTCCCCGCTCTTTTCATTACAGACCGTGGTACAGCATTAACGGCGCAGTTTCTCTGTGATATCTTGCAGCTGAGTGGTACCACAAATCGAACAGCAACGGCGTAACGCCCGCAGACCAATGGGTTGACCAAGTGCCTCAACAAAATGATCGCAAATATGCTTTAGATGTATGTAGCTTTATACCACTAGAATAGGTCTTTTCCGTGTAAGTAGTCTGTGCATGCGCGATGGCCTCGAGGAGGAACGCGCACGGCATGCGCCCTTATTTTTGGTGGCCAAAACGTGACGACACGTGTGCGCCAAGCAACATGCAAACATGCATGTTGTATGGTATCGCAAACATGCAAGTGCTTCACCAAAAAAAGGCGCCAACGCAGGCCTAGGAGGGTGCTTAGCACATGCGGAGGGCAATTTCGGAGTCCAAAAACCAGTTTTGATATCGGGGATCTCAACTTGGGGTGCTGTTCGGTCTAGGAAAAGGCCCATCGGGACCAAGTCCTCCCATGGGTAATATTTGTCTATAATACGGCTCTCCGGGAACCAAACGAATTTGAACCTTTTAATCTCGTTTACGGCCATGACGTCAACGCGCTGGTTGGCGTGATGCCCCTACTAGCTGGGTTTGGCACCATCTCTCCATTAACAAACGCCTTTGTTCAGCATGTCGACGCCAGGGAATCTTGCATAGCAACACATTTCGTCTCGTTATCTCCACCATTCTCACCGATACAACAGCCACCGTTGAGTGGTGGTGCACGAGACGAGTAACTTAGTATAGATTTGGACGCCTATACGACAACGAATCCACTCAGAAAAATTGTTCTCTCGGTAGTTTAGATCCTACCAAGTTCTGCAACGCATCGACGAAGTCAACTACGAAGCTCTACCAGCATAGACATGGCGCCGCTCTCATCCATCACGTTCTTCTGATGTGGTCCACGTCACCAGCATGAAACCGTATTCTTTTCGCACTGACTGCAAGCTGCAAACTTCATGGTGCCGCGCCTGCCGTCAAGCCCATTGTGTCTCTTTTTGTTGTTTCTTTTATTTTGTCTTGTGCTGTTTTAGTTGTCATCAACTTTCACTGCTAAGCTTTCATTTTCGTTTCATGCTACGTCATCCAGGCGAAGCATTTTTATGTACGGATAGGGGGAGAGGGTAATTCCACGTGGTAGTGGCAGGAGAGGCAGAGCAGGAAGAAGTTGGTGACTGCTGTGGCTGAAAGCAAACAGCCGTTCGGAACGTGTCGACCTCTTTGTCGTTTCCTCTCTCGACAATATAAAGCGAGAGGCGGAAAGGGGAAGTGGGGCAAAGGAAAAGGGTGTGACACCACTGAAGACAGCATCACAGAGATAGTATTATTATCATTTACATACGAAAGCAGCTGTCTCCCAAGGCAAGTATCGTGCGCCAATTTTTTTTTCAGCCGGAAGGCCGTGTCGCGAGTTGACAAATCTTACCTTTAGTTCCAGAATGCGCTGCTTGGCGAGTCGTGAGGGATAGGTTGTAACGCAAACTTCACACAAGGACACATCAAGGGAGAAAGCACACGCAGCGCTACAAGCAACAACGTTTCTAATTCGACACCCACACTACCTATACCTACCCTACCTCAACAGCAAACGAAGGTCACGTGGTGATAATGAGCGGGAATCACTCATCCAGGGAATCCAGTAGAGAGAAGCACCCGTACAACCGCAACGCAACTGGTTATAACTAGATAGTTGCAGGATGTCAGCCTTTCCGCCGCAATCTCAATTCTTCTGAAGGCAATGATGCAGAGGCTTGCTAACGCACAGATCACTAAGAGCATCGACGTGCTCAGCTTATACGATGAGGCGGGTAATCTTGTCCACGTGACGGCCTGAAATGATAGTCCGGTCAAACTTTGGCTCACAAACACACACTGAGTGTGGAGAGCGAGGAAACCGTTAGATGCCAGTTTCCTAGTCTTATTTTCGTGCTCTTTTAGGCACGTTTACACACATAGCTGCTTGGTTGTCCAACGTAGTATTTCTCACAAAACAGCGAATTATAATAGATGATGAAAGCCTTGCAATGTATGAATTTGTATCTATGTTTGATGCCACACTGTGCTTTTTTTATTCGATAAAGAACCGATACTATCACTTAAAATGGAACGTCAATTTTCGGCAACATAAAATATGTCCAGCTTCATTCCTTCGACATTCACGACACTGGCTGTAACTGCGTTCAGTCCCAGTCTCAGAAGTGCATATGAAGTGTAGTTTTGTTTTCTTTATTTTGGCAATCGCTACCGTCACGTTTTGAACACGAAAGTGTTTAATGCCGTGGTCCACCACGGCTTTGCTGACGTACTACTGTCATGGTTATGACGTTGTGAAATGTATGCTAACAGATTGCAAAGGAAATACGATATGCAGAGGCTCTGGCATGGTGCGTCGATCCAGCGACCTCTCGAGCCACAGCGCACCGCGCTAGTCACTACGGCACACAGCGTACGTCCTCATGTGCGCTAACGGCAAGCCATTCCTATACACCATATATAATTTGGCGGTCTTCAGAGCTTTTTATCTTCAGCGAGTTTTCCTCATTAGTAGCAAGATGGCGTGACGAGCATGTGTTGGGCCCGCTCTCAAGGTCGTCGTTTGTTTCCCGCGTGTCAGAGAGCGCTGCCTCCAGAAAGCGTGGTCTCTCCTGCTCGTGCGCTAATCAGACTCTTGTGATTGATGAGAGCACGAGAGCTCGCAGCGCTGGCCGCACTCACGAGAAGCACACAGTGCTCACACACGAGGTAAGAATTGTGACAGCTGATCGCGCCTGTCCTGCGTATGCTTGTGCGTTCGTTTCGTGCGTGTTTCTCTTTATACAGCGCAATTTAGTGAGAAGCTCTGACTGTTGTTAGTTCCCGCTCGTCCTGTGTATGCTCATTTTGTGTATTTCTCTTGCTTGAGGTGCACGCTTCAAGTTTTGACCTGCTGCTTGCCATTTTTTGCGTGAATTAGCAATTCGTTGCTGTAGCATTCATCCCTTCGGGCTTGTGGCGAAACAACGCACAACAAACACTCAACTACATCTGTGAAGGCACGTTTGATTCACGTGTTTTCCCAATGCCTAGAAAGAGGGATTCGCCACATTTTTTTCTCTCTCTCTCTTTCTTTCTTTCTTTCGTCCTTTCTTTCTTTTCTTTGTTTCGTTTATTATTTCTTTCGTTTTACAGAAAGAGGAGTAAGAGCTATAGGCCATGTTGCCTGACAGAGGCGCTTATTCCTTTGGGCAGTCGGCATGCATACAAATGGTTTTGATGAAAGTAAAACAATAAAGCATCAGCATACAAATAAAGAAAATACAGTTTAACATGATGAATGGCTGCACTGGTCCTTCTTGCGAACAATCTTCCTAACAGCACAACAAAGTGACCATCTGAGAGAATTAGCTTTACTTTTTCTTCTCCAGAAAAAAAACAGAAGAGGTCGAACACTCGCTTGCAGCAGTAGTAGTGTAGTAGTAGGAAACTTTATTATCTACATCATACAGGCAGGCTAGAACTCCAGTGCCCCAAGGAATATATAGAGTGAAGCGCGAAGTCTGTCGGGCAGAGTGGTTCCCTATTCCAGGGCCCCACTGACGCGAGCCATCCGTTCAGCTCTGTGGATCAGTCGCAGCTGATCCACCAGGGCTGGGCTAGACAGCAGCACCTTCCATTGCTCCCATGTGCCATTGATGTCGTGTTCTTCGTCGTGCTCTGCACACTTCCACATGATGCGAAAGAGTTTTGGGGTGGCTCCACACCACGGGCTTTTTTACGTTACTTGACACCTCCTGGCGTGACGCAAGCTTGTCCACAGGAGATGGTTACACTTCCAGTGCGAACTTTTAACGTCCTTCAAGCAAGTGGATGTGCTAAACTGGAACGTTGTGTTTGCCTAAAATAAGTACCTTCTTTTTGGCACTTTCTGTCGTTCTCTTCTTTTTGGGTGGCACTAGAAGGACGGACTTCAAGAATGCCTTGGTGCTTTGGTCAGCTATCGGGCACCACTCTCTGTACCTCCTCTTTTGGTTACTCGTAACTTCCTGTCTTCCGCAGGTCACTTTCGCTATATCGCTGTGGTAGCGGGCTTGACACAGCCTTTCATAATTAAGAATTCTGCACTTCCAGACAGTTAAGCTTCCTGATAGATTTCCGACATCCTGCTACTTTCCGGTTATCACCTATTACGTTGAAGTTGGATGATTGTTTGATTGATTGATTGATTGATTGATTGATTGATTGATATGTCGCGTTTAACGTCCCAAAACCATCATGTGAATATGAGAGACGCCGTAGTAGAGGGCTCCTGAAATTTCCACCACCTGGGATTCTTTAACGTGCACCCAATTCTGAGCACACGGGCCTACAGCTTTTCCGCCTCCATCGGAAACGCAGCCGCCGCAGCTGCAGTTGCATGGGTATATCCCTGTAGACGAAAGCCGTTATCACCATGTGACCTTTGTTCGCTGTTGAGGTACGAGTACAGGTAGGACTGTGTCGGTTTCACAAGCTGGTGGCAGTACTGTGGATGGTACAGGTGCCCTCCGCCAATCGTCACCGCGCGCACCATTTAACTTTTTAATTTCTTAGCAAGTGGACTTGGTACCTTCCTAAGCAGTTTTTTTTAAAAAGGCCAACATCCGTTCAGAAGAAATTGGCCCGGCTTTGTTTATACTTAATGCTATCTGTTCTTATGAGTTGTTTTGCGTCAGGGCTTCATTGAGTGCAATACAGGTGGCTGGCGGGCCAGTTGGTAGATATTGAGCGAGAAACAGCGTGACTAGAAGAGACAAGAAGTTACAACAAGCACACATACATCAGTGTATCTGCCATGGGTATCAAAAATAATTACTTCTGTCATTAAATAAATCAATTTAGGTGAACCACTGAGTAATTTCACGAAGAAATCATTTATTCGATGAATTCGCAGCTTGATTTTCTGACATACTAGGATATTTTTCTCACGGTAGCTACTATCACTGAAATAGTACTTAATGATTCTATCCTCCACACAAAAGGTAATGATTGCTGTGAGCCCTTAGGAGGGTTCGCATATCCTTGTGTTCATCAGAACTCGAATTTGTCGTCGCAGCTCTATTGAAAGCAGCGGCGGCATGGCACAATGTGCGTTGCTTCTAATAAAAATTTGTTCTGAGAGAGTTGCGTTCATTGTCCTTGAAGCCAAGCTGCTTTAGCATCCTCTGCATTGTCGTTGCGGACGCAGTCGGTAGCGTCTCGTCCTCTTTGAAAAGCTGCACCGTCTTCGGCTTGTTGGATTTTCACCTCTATCAGAACAAATCCGCTCCACCCATTGAAAGGCGCTCAGGTCAAAATCATCCAGCTTATTCGCCCGGTCATGGCTTTTCTCATAACAGCACTTGTTCAGTGGTAGGACTCTGCCCGCATTCTCCGCAAGTGTTTTTAAACGCGAAGCATTTCTTAGTAAATTTCGGTGACTTTGAGCGTATCTATCTATCTATATATCTATCTAACCGCTTACAAATTTTAGCTCTCCTCGCTGTTTCAATAATGACATCAATACCAAAGTTGGTAACGCATAACATGACTGTTTGAAGAACATATTTGAGTAGTCATGACATGAAAATCATGACATGTATGTCATGAATGTCACGATTTACATTTCATAGTCATGTAGCTCTTGCGGTGGTTTCGTTCTCATGGCATGTTGCAAAACTGGTACGGTGTGACATGATTGCATGGCGAACACAAGCGACAAACCCTAACATGAAAATCATGATGTACGTGTCATGTAACACCATGACTACATGCCACGCTCATGATGCGCTCGCGGCCGTTTCACTAGCGTCACATATACCAAATTTGCTTTTACGCTACGTGAATGGATGACGAAAATGTGTGACAGGTGCAAACATGATAATCATGAGATGCGTGTCATGCAACAACATGAATACATGCCACGCTCGAGATGCGCTGGCGGCGGTTTCGCTAGCTTCACTTATGCCAAATTCGCTATACGGGACGTGAATGGGTGACGAATGTATGATACTAGTGCAAACATGATAAACATGAAATGCGTGTCATGTAACCACATGAATAGATGCTACACTCATGATGTGCTCGCGTCCGTTTCGCTAGCTTCATATGTACTAAACTCGGTATTACGCGACTCGTATGGAGGACATAGCTAAATGACTCATGCAAAAATGTTAATCTCGACATGCCTATCATGTAACAACATGACTACATGCGACACTCATAATGCACTCTCAGCCGTTTCGCTAGCTTCACATATGCCAAATTTGGTATTACGTGACGCCATTGGATGACGAAGGTGTGTGGCTGATGCAAACATAATAATCATGAGGTGCGTGACTTGTGAGAGCATGGCTAAATGTCACAGTCAAGACGCCAATAGATTTCGACATAACCCGGTGCACGTGCTCGCCGGCGTTCTTTTTGTCGCGTCACGCCGGCGTTGCCATGCTGCAGACGCCGGTACTGCCATATACTCGCAGGTGCGCGCCGCGCTGCGTTCCTTTGACGCATGCGCGTTTCAGCGCATCCGTCGTCCCTCCGTCACGAAAGGGGGAGACGCAGTGTTGTCTGGGTAACGCATCAGCATAGAGTAATATTATTCTATGGCATCGGCGCGAAAGGCAGCATGCCGCATTTTGCACCGGTTACCATCGGGCCGCGCCAACGGACGCTGGTCGCGTCTGGCGTCAGACAATAAAGTGCTCGCATTTTTTTAACGTAGCGTCTTAATGCCCAGCGTGCGCGCGTGTCAGCGATACATTAGAGTATATTGGGCCCTTCATGATGCGCTTGTGGCCAATTTGCTAGCTCCACATGTACCAAATTTGGTGTTTCGTGACGTCAATGGATGACGAAATATAGGACTGGTGCAAACATGATAATCCTGACACGCGCTTCATGTGAGAACATGACAACATACCACACTCATAGCGTGCTCGCGGTCGTTTTGCTAGCTCCACATATACTAAATTTGGTATCACATGACGTGAATAGATGACGAAGGTAAACGACACATCCAAACATGATAATCATGACACGAAAGTCATGTACGGCATCATTTGCCTCCTCCTCGTAACGTTGTGCTGATTTTAAAGGGACCTATCAACATGTCGCAATAATAGGTGGGCTAGGCAGCTGTGCCACGTCGCAGCGCACTTACCACTTCGCCCTGGTCATGCAGGTATCCCTGGCAATGGTCCTGCACCTACTGCTTCCCGCCCTGGTGAATCCTTCGTTGGATTTTTCTTGGAATCGGACGCTGCCACCTTGCGAAAGCGAGGCAGGTGCTCGCCAATACGCAATCATCGCGGCTGCACCACTTCTGGCAACAACACTACCGGACCCCCCAACCCTCACTTCAACCTGGACAGCACAATCGCAGCCAACATCATCGCTCCCCCCAGCTATAAAAGAGCAACGGCCGTCAGCAGCACTTCGTGGGCTAGGCAGCTGTGCCACGTCGCAGCGCACTTACCACTTCGCCCTGGTCATGCAGGTATCCCTGGCAATGGTCCTGCACCTACTGCTTCCCGCCCTGGTGAATCCTTCGTTGGATATTTCTTGGAATCGGACGCTGCCACCTTGCGAAAGCGAGGCAGGTGCTCGCCAATACGCAATCATCGCGGCTGCACCACTACTGGCAACAACACTACCGGACCCCCCAACCCTCACTTCAACCTGGACAGCACCATCGCAGCCAACATCATCGCTCCCCCCAGCTATAAAAGAGCAACGCCCGTCAGCAGCACTTCGTGGGCTAGGCAGCTGTGCCACGTCGCAGCGCACTTACCACTTCGCCCTGGTCATGCAGGTTAGTGGGTACAATAGCCTATTTGCTAAAAAGACAAGTAACTACTACTTTGTGCAGCTGCCGAGCCCACAGTGCCTTTGTGAAATGATCCTTGAGTGCGCCCATACCACCTCCTCTCTACTGTTATTATTGTCCGGTGATGTTGAGACTAATCCTGGCCCAGAAATGCAAGAAATCCTCACCGAACTACAAAAAATTTCCGCTGGGCAAGCTACACTTCTCACTGAGGTACAAGAACTTAAAAACCAGCTATCGACAACCAACCAAACCATAACTGACCTAAGTAAACGCATGACTGAAGTAGAAAACCGCTACCAGAACCTGTTGCCTCTACATGCAGATCTTGAAGTGATCCGTACGGACGCAACTCAAACGAACCGTTTGGTCTCCAAACTGGAGGCTGAATTAGACGACGCAGAAAACCGCTCACGACGTAATAACTTAATATTCTACAACCTTCCCGATCCTAACCCAGCCGAAACAAATGCAGAAGCAGAAGGGCTTATTATCAGACACTGCCGTGAACACCTCCATTTAGTCATCAACCCAAAAGAAATAGATCGCGCACATCGTCTCGGATGCCATGCCACTAATCGCAACCGCCCTATGATAGCAAAGTTCACCTTCCATAAAACCAAAGAGGCCGTACTTACAAATGCACCCATGCTGAGAGAAACCGACTTCAGCATCGGCGAAGACTTCTCCCAGTCTGTCCGAACCGCTCGCCGACACTTAGTTAATTTCGCGAAAGCAAAATCAGCGAAGTTTCAGATACGTTATAAAACCCTTCATATTGGCTCAAAACGTTACATTTTCGACAATGCTTCACAAACTGTAAAAGAAATCGCATAGCAAATCCCTCGAACGAAGAAAGTACCGAACCGCCCCCGAAATCTAGCACAAAACAATCTTTCCTTATCTGTAATCTTTACTAACATACGCAGCTTTCTACCGAAACGAGAAAAAGTATCTAGCCTTGTGACGTCATCCAATGCCAATCTTGTTGTATTAACAGAAACGTGGCTTACCGATGACGTGACGGACACTGAAGTTCTTGCAGATCTTCCTAACTTTCACTTATACCGAAAAGATCGCGAATGCACTCGCGGAGGAGGCGTACTGATCGCCGTCGGCCCGGAATTATCATGTTCCGTGATCAACATAGCATCTGACATAGAAATCTTATGGCTACATTGCCGGGCTTCACCCCACACAATACTGCTTGGTGTCTGCTACAGACCACCGAATGCAAATCCAGACTTCGCAAACAAATTTAACGATATACTAAATGCGCTCACCACAGCCAACCCGAATGCCCATATTTTGCTGTTTGGTGACTTTAACCTTCCTAATATTAACTGGCAAATCGGAACAACCACACAAGGAAACCAGAAAGACTCGAGAGAATTTCTAGATGCTTGTTTCAACTTTAACTTATCACAACTTGTTTCAGAGCCAACACGTGTTGCCGCCAATTCCGCAAACATCCTTGATCTCATTCTAACCACCCATCCTTCTAGCTTATCGTCAATTACCTATCTCGATGAAATTAGCGACCATAAAGTTATCCATGCAGATTTCGCATTTTCCACAGAGCGCCGTGAAATGCTAAACAAAACAATATGTTTATATGATAAAGGTAGCTATCAAGAAATTAACAACGAACTCAGTAGGTTCTTCCCAGATTTTGAAGCCAACTTCCGCAGCCGCCGATCCGTCAATGAAAATTGGATAGTTCTTAAACAAAAACTTATTGAACTAAAAAATAAGTTTATTCCGAAGACCACATTTCGTGCCACGCAGCAAAAGCCCTGGTATACTAAAACATTAAACCGACTTAGCAACAAGAAAAAACGCCTTTTCCGCCAGGCAAAATCTAAAGGAACGCCATGCGCATGGGATAAATACTACTCCGCCGAAAATGACTATCTTACAGCAATTCGCAACGCCAAGCACGCATTCTTTAACACGAACCTACCTAACATGCTAAGTGATAACGTAAAAAAATTTTGGCAGACCGTCAATCCAAAACCATCCCGCACTATCTCCCTTACTAACGAATCCGGTGAAGTGACCACAAATGCCGAGTGTGCTCATATTTTTAACATTGCATTCTCGTCGGTGTTCACCAGAGAACCTAGTATGCCTTCCGTTCCCACAACCACCCTGATAGGTTCCAGCATGCCTGCGCTAGCATTTTCCGCAGACGGCATTTCTTCCCTAATAAAAAACATTAAACTTTCCTCGTCATGCGGCATTGACGAAATTAATTTTAAACTGTTAAAGAACATTACCGATACAATTGTACCATACTTGCACCTCATATTCTCACAGTCACTCA
This sequence comes from Rhipicephalus microplus, assembly GCF_043290135.1. Lineage (NCBI taxonomy): Eukaryota > Metazoa > Arthropoda > Arachnida > Ixodida > Ixodidae > Rhipicephalus > Rhipicephalus microplus. The sequence continues at coordinate 209,199,677 of NC_134702.1, forward strand.
GCACCGGCGACCTTCCGAATGACTGGAAAATTGGTAAGGTCGTTCCAGTCTACAAAGCAGGCGACAGCAACTCCCCACTCAATTATCGTCCCATTTCATTAACAAGCATCCCATGCAAAATCATGGAACATGTCATATATTCTCATGTTATCAACTTCCTCGATTCCAATAGTTTCTTTCACACCTGTCAGCACGGCTTCCGCAAGGGACTTTCCTGTGAAACACAATTAGCACTCTTTCTTCACGACATACATACAAATCTTGACACCAACTTTCAGACTGACGCCATTTTCCTTGACTACGCAAAAGCATTTGATACAGTTCCACACAACAAACTAATACAGAAGTTATCCGGGCTAAATCTTGACCCTAACGTGTTAAGATGGATTAAATCTTTTTTAGCTAATCGTTCTCAATTCGTGCACGTAAATAATGAATCCTCTGAACCTCTCGAAGTAACGTCAGGAGTACCGCAAGGGTGCGTCCTTGGCCCCTTGCTATTTCTAATCTACATTAATGACCTACCACTAACTGTGTCTTGCAAAATCCGCATGTTCGCCGACGATTGCGTGATCTACCATACAATAACTAATGCTTCCGATCAACTAACCCTGCAACACGATCTGAACAACATTCAAGAATGGTGTGACAATTCGCTTCTCAAACTTAACCCCAACAAATGTAAGGTTGTCTCATTCACTCGCCGCAAAAACCCTTTCCTATTCCCATACCAAATCACTAACGCCCCTCTAGAAATAGTACAGTGTTTCAAATATCTAGGTGTCACTCTGTCCGCCGATCTAACTTGGAATGCGCATGTCACAAACATTATCTCATCTGCAAACAAAATATTGGGATTCGTGAAACGTCATCTGCGTTGCGCACCTCAACACGTAAAACTTCTCGCATACACATCCCTCATCAGGCCAAAACTGGAATACGCCTGTGCTATATGGAATCCACCTCAAATTTACCTAATCAATGACCTTGAATCAATTCAAAATCGCTCAGTCCGATTCATACATTCGTCATATTCTTATGACATCAGTGTTTCATCCTTAAAAGCCCAATCTGGATTGCAGCCACTTGCCCTTCGACGCCGCATAGCCACTCTTTCCCTGTTTCATAAGCTGTTTCATTCGCCCCTCAACCATCCTCCATACGTCATCCCTCCGACGTACATTTCGCACCGCACCAGCCACCCCCTCCAAGTCTCCCGTTACCGCACTAGGACTGCTACCTTCTCCGCATCCTTCTTTCCGCGTGCTGTGAAGGACTGGAACGACCTCCCAAACCACGTCGTCACAATCACCTGCCCATCAACTTTCGCTAAAAATGTAATAACTCATCTCTGTCAGTGAAACTTTATGGCAATGTATATACCCACACCTATGTAGCATATTTTATATTTTGAATGTAGCAAAAGTTGTATATCCTGTATACCAGCCCCTTATGTGGCAAATGTTTTTCTATATCCTGTACATCCACCCCTTATGTAATACCCCCTTGTGGGGTCTTTAAGGAAATAAAATATGATGATGATGATGATGATGATGATGATGCTTCGCATATCATCGGTTCCCACTTGTGGACGTCCATGCGTCATACCTTTTCCTATGTGACTCCAAAGGTCGACACTTTTACCGTAGTCATCTTCGACCGAACGGCGCACCACCTATAGCTCCTGGGCATTGCGATACGCAAAAAACAACAAGCCGCTTGCAACTTGCAACTTGCACCTAAAGCAGAAAGCACGCGTGAATTTAACATACACAGAACGAGCGCTGACTAAGAACTATCACAGCTCGACATCTAAAGCGTGCTGCTCTACAAAAAAAGACTCATGAAACGAACGTGCAAGTCTACAGAGGACAAGCGCTAACGTCTGTTACAATTTTTACTTGTGTGAGCAGCGAGATCCTTTCGTAAACGCTGCCGTGGCAGCAAGCGAAGTGACCTTTGTGCTCTACCGAGTCACTAGTATGTTAAGCGCACGCTCATGAGAGACCACGTTCCGTGAAGGCAGCGCTTACTGAAACGCGAGAAGCGACGATCTTTAGAGCACGCCTAACGCGAGCTCGTCACGGCCTCTCGTATCAGATGTCGAAAACACGCTGAAGTTGCTGGCATCCGAGAGCCGCCAAATGGTGCATGGTGTATATAAAGTGCTTGTCGTTAGCTGTATGGACAACAGATGATCCGTGGGATAGAGGTTAGCGCTACACGCTGTGGATCATGAGGTCACTGGTTCCATGCCCCGCGACTGAACATTTCTTTCTCGTTTTTTGTAGGTATCTTAGTATATATTTTACAATGTCGTATTCATGATGAAAATACGTCACTGCAACAGGGGTGGACCCCGGCATAAAACACTTTCGCAGTAAAATGGTCATATTCAAAAATAGTATCACGCCCGTGCCACACGCACTGCGCGACGCATCGACCTCTTCAATTTTCAACTCCCTCCTGCGGCTACATCGGATGAGTGCGCACCCAGGAGGTAGAATCCTTGCACAGGCCGTCGAACTTGCAAATCAAATGACAGCTGTATCAGGGAATAACGCGCACTACACCACCTTTTTCCGGAAAAACCTTATTGAGATCACCCATCTTCCATGTGAGAGGTGCCCATTTCGGTGGAATGGGCGTTACGGTGCTCGGCTGGTGACCCGAGGGTCATGGGCTCGATCCCGGCGATGGCAGTCGCATTTTGGTGGAGGCGATAGTGTAGATGCTTTTGTACTGCGCAATGTCAGTGCACGTTAAAGAACACCACATGGTCGAAATTCCGGAGTCCTTCACCACGGCGTCTCTCATAACCATATCGTGAATTCGTGACGCCAAACTCGAGATATTATCTTCCATGTCAGAGGTGGCGTATTTAGATCGTCTATCAGGACTAGATCATCGGGCTTTACGTTAGACGAAGGCTTAGCCTTGCGGAAGTGATCAGCGCGCAGAAAAAAAAATATTGCTTCTTTCTCCGCATCCACAGGTTCTTAAGTAAATTTCTTGCTACCACACTCCTCTTCGAAGGTTGGACGCAGCGATATACAGAGCAAGACTTTTTTGCCCTGTAGGACGAATGACTAGATGCCCGCAGACATAAATGGGATGTCAGAGCATCAGTTGATGTGACGTCATTTTTCAAGTACGCAAGCGGATGGCAGTTCCGCTTAGACTTCCGCTAGCACAATGCAACGTAAGCTTCTCCGCCTAAGGCAACGCTTGAATGCTTCTTCATTAGTGCGTATGAAGGCCAAACACCATAAACGCAAAAATGCACGAGACAGCGACGCTGGGCCAAAATCCTGGCAAGGTATGGTTGAAGACACTTCATTTATTGACAATATCTTCATTTAACCATTTCTGTTTCACTCTCTTAATGACTCTGATTTTTTTTTCTTTTCGGGAAACTGGACAAAAGAGAAGCCATTGATTTCCAAGCTACCCACATCAAGACGTAAGAAGCTCAACAGTTGCGTTCGTGACGACCCCATGCGCCTTCTATATATCAGGCAGACAAATGGAAACCTTATACTGAAAAGAAGTTATAGTGTACGGCATGCTCAAGCTGTATGACATTGGGTGCACAAAGTGTTGTTTCTTGCCTTAGTCCAGAAGAAACGTGCAGGCTTCGAATTCCTTGGACAGTGTATGCGATGGGGTGCTCATATTGTACTTTAATCTACGTTCCATACTTTGCATAGAATATCACATATAACTAGGTAACAAATGAGCGTGCAGTAATGCGTAATTAGCAGCACTTCTTTTTCACATTGAGCATAGATTGCTGTGAATGTAAAGACTGTTGCAAGGCAATGGCAGGTACAGCTACAGTAGTGCTGAAACAAAGGTACCGATACCACGTGTATGTTAGGAGTGACACTGTCAAAGTTCTAAAAGGAGAAACGGTGCATGAATTTGTCCCTTCCTTAAGCGCGACAAGTTTTCCAGTGGTAGCAACCACGGAGCCGAACCATAAGAGTGAAATAACTGGAAGAATAAGAATGCAGCGGATCACTTTCGCCCAGCATTCTCAAATCATGATTGATAATGTGCAACTTGCCCTCAAGAGGAAGGAATATATAATCTGCATCTTGTGGCATAGAGTTTCCTAACATTAACTAGAGGGGACTCTGGCGCTGCGATTGTTCAGCGACCATGGGAATTATAAGTAGTACACACATTTACCTAGTCTTCGTACTTGCGGGCGGCGAATCATACTTGCGGCTTCGTTTATTGCTGTGTTTCGGTTTTGTTTTGAAAGAAAAATTCAACCCTCTTAAACTTCAAGACCCAATTCGGAAAGGTAAGTTGAAAAAAATAGGGCGGTGAAGCGCAGTCAATGAACATTTGCTGATTTTTGTTTCGTGAGAAAACAGCTTCAAGCCACACGAACACACACGGAGCCAAAAGCAGGCCAGAGGTACGAAGTTTAGACAAATGTGTGTACTACCCATCATTCCCACATTCACTGAAGCGCCGTGCGTTGTAGCTCCCATAGACACTAGCGCCAGAGTAACCTCTAGTGTATATTAGGAAACTCTATGATTGCCGATACTCTCCTACGCAGCGGAAACCTGAAGGCTTACAAACAGGGTTAAGCTTAAACTGAGGACGACGCAGCGAGCATTTGAACGAAAAATGATAGGTGTAACCTTACGAGACAAGAAGAGAGCAGAGTGGGTAAGGGAACAAACTGGTGTTAAGGATATCGTAGCTCAAATAAAAAAGAAAAAATGGACGCGATTTGGGCAAGTAGCACTCAGGCAGGATAGCTGCTGGTCATTAAGAGTAACTGACTGGATTCCCAGAGAAGGCAAATGCACGAAGGGAAGACAAAGTTAGCTAAGCGATGAGGTTGAAAAGATCGCAGGTATAACTTGGCAGCAGAAAGCGCAAGGCCAAGTTGATTGGTGGATCATGAGAGAGGTCTTCGCCCTTCAGTGGGTGTAATCAGGTTGATGAATATGATACGCGTAAACAAGCACCGACATGAACGCAAGCAGTGAGCCTTAATGTTGAATTGTAGGCCAATATTTATGCTTGATTGATTGATTGATTGATTTGTGGGGTTTAACGTCCCAAAACCACTATATGATTATGAGAGACGCCGTAGTGGAGGGCTCCGGAAGTTTAGACCACCTGGAGTTCTTTAACGTGCACCCAAATCTGAGCACATGGGCCTACAACATTTCCGCCTCCATCGGAAATGCAGCCGCCACAGCCGGGATTCGAACCCGCGCCCTGCGGGTCAGCAGCCGAGTACCTTAGCCACTAGACCACCGCGGCGGGGCAATATTTATGCTTCAAAAACATGTTTGTTAGCACGACAGAGTTAACACAATCAAAATCAAAAGTAATCAGTAATTTGCATTCGTTTCATTCCTTCGACTGTGAACATGACCATCATTCGTGGCTTGCCAAAGGGCTCCAGTTCAGCATCAAAAATCCTATCTGTAGAGAAATTCTGCTGTTCAGTTGTTTTTACCCTTAATATTTAAGTTTGGTTTGATTTTCCAAAATATTGTGATCACTCTGAAGACACCTTTGTGAGCAGGAACGAAAACAAGGGGCTCCCAGTTTAAATTAACCATTGTGGATACCAATGTGCTCAAGTTATCGAGAGATTTCACCCATATAAGTACACAGGCAAGTTTGCTTTTATTTAACTGGGTTCAAATAACGATCTTTTACAGTAGTAATATATGTTCCATGTAAAAGGCTGACATATGACAAGGAATTCTAACAGGCATGTTTATTTTTACCAAACAATGTCTGAGTGCACTCAGTAGGCATAACCAGAGTGGGCCAGTGTTTGTAAATGTTGATGACTTGGATGTGTGCTAACAGCGATTTCCTTGATATTGCTGTGAACTATGTAGCCAAAATGACTAGTTTTGTAGAATGCCCATTTTAAGAGTGAATCAGGGAGTTAGGAATTAGTGAATAATGAGAGTGTGAATTCATCTTCTGCCATCGTCTATCATTTGAGGAGTGTCTACGACGACTATGCATCATTGGCACAAAAAAAAAAACTCATTTATTCATCTGTCAATGCAAAGCATAGCATCTTTGAAGGTCTTTCAAAAAGTGAGGGTCATTTGGTTCCAAACAAGTAAATATAAATCAGTAAACGTTTTTCTTGTGGGCTTACTTTAGCATAAACCTACCTCACTTTTCTATAGAATCACTGCTCACTTTTTAGCACTTTTCGTGCCGTTGCAGTAGTTTTTTTAGTCAATATGCATAAAAGATCGCAACCTGGTATTTCAACCAGCTGCGAACGGTGATCTTGAACTTCTTACTCTCTTCAAATGGTACCCGAGCCACTGTTTCAAGTGAAAGAAAAGGAAGTGCATGGTGCTGGCTCAGGACAGTAGGGTGTGCAGTAATTTTATTCCCCTAGCATAGATAACCTAATAGTATTGACTTGCCTTGACCACCGGCTTCTTGGCTAATTCCCTTAGTGGGTGAGAGACACAAAAGAAAGGGTCACGAAAGTAAGAAAGCGTGCAAGCAGTGTTCCCAATCAAAGTAATTATTCTTCCCATTGGTGCTTACTGTGGTGCAAGGATGCGCTTTATATAGTAAGAAGACGATTCTGGATGAAAACTTCTGACGTCAATAATGTTCATCTTGCTTTGTACTCTGGTGAGTACTTTACAGCGCACGTCAGCTGTAACTACGGCCCAAATTTTATTTAATTAAACAATGAGCATGCTCTTTTTTCTTGGAAAATGGTCGCCATCATTTTCTAACTGGAGTAAGCTAATTTTTTTAATTTCTTGTGAAAAGGAGTGGTGGCAACATATTGTTGTTTCTGCAATTGCGTACACTATCAGCGTCGTCACCTGTGCAACAGTGTGTGAAAACAAATCATCCTCGTCTTATCGGTAGCACTTTTAAAACGCTCGTCTACCTGACGTCTTTTGGCGTTTCAGTTGGTCGGTAAGCATTTTTAGATTCTACCTTGAACAAGCTTTGTGATACCTGGGCATACCATCTACCATTTTGCAAATTGTAGTGAGTTCAACAAAGCGAATTTCGTCTTACTGACCATTCACTGTTAGTCGTCAATCTATTGCAATATGCAGTCCACTTGAACAGTTTGGTTGGTCTAGATGCCACGCGTAACACTCCACGTTTTGTCGAACACATTTGTGCAGGTATTTCGGAAGTCTCATCAACGTGTTTTGACACTTGTTTTACTTCTCACAGTTGGTTCATGAACTAGGCACAACTCTCCGTAAATTGAAAAAGACAGCAATTATTTTGCATGCAAAAATATAACTACAGTGTGAACCTCATCATAGGTGGAATAAACAATAGTCGCCCACATTAATATCTGCATTCACCGTCAAGCAGATGACTACCGAGCCAGAAGAATCACTTCAGTACATTCACGGAGAAGTAGCAGATGTACAATAAATCTTCATTCTGACCAGACAATATTGGCAGATTACGAAATATCCCTTACTTTATGAATAACCATCCGAGAAAATTTTATTATACAAATAGGACTGCAATGATTACTCACTCCATTTTTTCAGCCTTGCTACCGTGGCTTCCAGCACTTCTCAGCGGTCTAGTGTTACTAGTGTTCCATTTGCCCCAATTGTATGCGTAAATGTCATGTGCAATCTATTGTGAGTGCTGTCCACTGGTGCATAATTTCTTTTTTTTTAATTTGTGCTTTTGGAAACACCAACAGCTAGGGCAAAGGTAGCTCATTGACTGAACTTGTCATCCGTGACAACTTTCACAAGAATGTCGACTTGCTGAAATGTTTGACTTGGGCTTTCATTATTTGCTAACTGTTACTCGAATAAAGTGTCTGTCATTGCAACATGTTTACCTCTTTTGAAATGCAAACTAAGTTTACATGATCCTGTAAATGGTGTTTTCTCAGGATGCACGTGTTTAGCACAACTGGAAGTTGGTTTAATTAGCTGTAAAAAGGTCGGACGCCCAGGCAAGAACACAGATAATAAAACACAATATCGAGAACAATTTTATATGTAGGGATACATAGCACAACAGCGTGGAATCATATCCATTTATACAACGTGATGTGCATCTCACCAATGTGTTGTCAAACATCATACTGCGGCTCAGGCTAATCTTACTGACTTTTGAGGGCATGTGTACAAATACAACGGGCAACATGGTACCTAGTACTGTGCAAGGGGTGTCCAGTGTAAATATCGTTGTCTAAATAAGCGAGACTAGAGACAAAGCTGCACGATTTCAGCGGGTAATTTTATTAAACAGACGGTTATTACTGCTTTTTCGCATGTATTGTTATACTGTGTGAGTGACAGTGTTCCTTGTTTACATGTACACTGCTACATTCACGATTATCAATAAACAATGTAAGCTTAGTTGCTTGGCGTGTTTTCTTTGCCAGTTAAGGCTTCTGGGTCACCTGTCGACATAGCGGAAATATTTATAGTAACGTTCCGGTGCCGAGTGCGGCAATGCCACCCCAAAATAGAGGCGAATAATTGCCTATAAACCTGCGGGCGCGCACTGCGACCACCCGCACCTGCCACCAAAGCAGCCGCCGTAATGTCCAAGCGCAATGATGATGATAGGATTGGGCACGGCGGACCCGGCAATGCCATGACGCTAAGCAGGAAACTGTTTTTTGTACTGCAGGGTTTGCTGAGAATCGCCGCCGGTTCACAAACGACTTGTCAGGTGTGCAACGAGGTGTGCCAAGCCAACGATGCATACCAGCTTTTCCATTTGGTCTCGTCATCAAATCAACTAGCGCCATCGCATGATAGCGTGTAACTTCTGGTGACACCTATCGACCAACGAGGCGTGACGTCATCAACAGCCGGGGATATAAAACAGATGCCTCACGACCACCACTTCATTGGGCACGGCGGACCCGGCAATACCATGACGCTGAGCAGGAAACTGTTTTTCGTACTGCAAGTTAGTTCTCATTACTGTACGTTTTGAAGTGACTGTCCTGGCCTAGTCGTCCTGCCGTGCCCCAAACGGTGCTATAGCATTGCTTATAAATGTGTGTTTATGCTGAAGTTGCTGTTGTACGGTGACGTGGAAGTGAACCCTGGACCTACACCAAAAAGAAATTTTTGAAGAGCTGCTTCAGGGCCAGAAGGTCTTGCAATGTGGCTTAAATGAATTAAAGACAGAAATAGCGGACATAAAAAAGATGATAAAAAGACTTACCGATAAAGTGTTCGAAAGTAGCCCTGAACCCTTCCTTAATCCTTCAGGCAAGCTGATAAAGTACAGGCAGTGCTACAGTCAGTGGAGCATGTCATAAACTTTCAAGCCAAAAGACTTACAGATCTGGAGGACCGAAGCAGACGATCTAATCTGATAGTTCATGGAATACCGGAATCATCCGATGAAACCAAAACGTCGCTCAAGGATGAAATTGTGAAATACGTGTTCGAAGTTAAACTTGGCGCGAAATGTCATTGGTCGCATTCATCGACTTGGACATCACAAAGGCAAGTGCCCAGTGATCATATACCTCCAAGATTTCAACGAAAAACAGGAAATCTTCGCTATTGTAAAAAAAATTGCCCGCAGCTTCCCTCGGGGGAACACTGAGGAGGATGCGGAGCATATAATTGGTTAACGGGGTGTTAAAGTGCGACTTACTTGGGTCGATGGCTAAATTGGTTAACGTGGTTGTGAAATGGGGTGTTAAATTGCGACTTACTTGGGTCGATGGCTAAATTGGTTAACGTGGTTGTAGGAGGGGGTGTTAAATGAGTGAACACGTACACACGTATGCGAAAGGGCGGCGCTGGTCGAAGGGACGTCGATCATTGTGTTTGTGGATTCGTTGGAATTCATTTCACCGCGACCTTGAACGTCGACGCGCCGTACAAACCAACCGACGAGCGGCAACTGAGCGAGCGAGCGCCGACCTTGAGTATATATACAGCACGACGGCGCATGCACTGTCAGCTGTTGAATGTTCTCGAAGCGCGACGCCACATGCGCGTCCACTGGAGAATCAGGAGAATTGTAGATGTCGAACGCGGTGTGTAGAGGAGGAAGGGTGCACAGATGGTGGAGGAGTGAAGCGCGCGCAGTGTGTAGAGGAGGAAGGGATGCACAGATGGTGGAAGAGTGGGCGACGGCGCGACGGCGCATGCGCGCGCGTCAGCTGTCGAATGTTCGAGAAGCGGTGTGGACGGCGCGGACGGCGCACTACAAGGCGCGAGTATAAGATGCTCCGCATCTAAAAGCTAAAAGGCAGCTCAATATTTGTCCAGAATGACTACTCCGCATTACCATTAAGAAAACGAAAACTACTGTGAAAAAGTGCTAAAAGTGAAAAGCAACTAGGAAAGAAGGTCTCGCTTATTCACGACAGACTAAGAATAGGTAAAGAATACTTTTATTGGGACTAAACACTCAACAAACGTATTAAATCAACAAAAACCGCACAGTCCACGCACGGAAAAGGTCAGTGCGATTATACATCGACATTATCTTGCGACTGACATGATGCCTTTGAAAGCCCTAAACAAGTCCGAATATTGAATGTAAACGCCCGCATTGTGAAAAACAAAACTGAATCCTTAGAAATTTTGTTGTTACAGCATGATCCTCATGTAGCTGTCTTAACATAAACCTGGCTGAATGAGGAGATATGTGACAATGACATATTCCCCCCTTCTTGCACAGTATTTCGTAAAGTTCGGCAGGCTAGGGGCGGAGGCGTGGCTATCTTAGTTAAAGATAGTGTTCAGGCGGTTTTATTAGATGACGTAGTAGGTATTGAAAGCCTGCGTGTTAAAATCTCTATCTGGGGTCAGAGTTTCATGTTTTACGCACTTTATAGACCTCCAGATTCCACAACGGATGTATTAGAGACGCTGAATTATGAAATGTCAATGCACGAAAATAAGAAAATTGTTCTTCTTGGTGATGTCAACCTGCCGGGAGTAGATTAGCAAGGCATTGCTGCCAGTAGCTCATATAATAAACACGTTAGCATTAGGTTCGATAATATGTTAAGGTATAATTTATTGCAGGTAGTCCATGAACCAACTCGGGTACAGATTTAATCTCGCTCTGTGTTAGACCTGGCGTTCATCAGTCGTGATTTTTCTGATTGCACTTTAGGACTGGAGCCAGGGCTCTCTGATCCCCATCTCGTAAGCATATCATTACCGCTTCAACCACTTAAAAAGTATAAACACGTCCCTGCACGTTCTTTTAAGGACTTTTCGCATGCCAATAACCCAAGCATTATTGATTACTTGCAAAACTGTTTGATTGATTTTGAGGGCAACAATGCTCAATTCCTTTGGAACAAGTTCAATAACATGTGCCACTATTGCCTGGATAAGTTCGCCCCTAATAAACTGAAGAAAGTCAAAAAGAAAATGCCTTAGATGAATCGGAAAATCATTCAACTAAAACGCAGGATAAAGAGATATAAGAAGAAACATGCGCAGAATGACAAAATAACGCAGATGCAAGATGACCTCGGTCGTGCACTTCGTGCAGCGAAAGATTCTTATTTCGAAATATCGCTTCCTAACTTCATAAAGAATGATCGTGATAAGTTTTGGCACTACATAAAAGATAGCAAGAAACCAGTTACTTAAATATCAGTTGACGGGAAACCGGTGACAGATAAGTGTGAGATTGCTCAACACTTTGTGACGTCTCCGGAAACACGGACTGAACCCCGGTCCTTTCAAGATGTTTTCGCTCGTTTCTTAAACCAAGCATAAAAAAGGTAAAAGAAAACCTTCGGTGTAACGAATGGGCATTCCGGAGTGGAGTACCTGGAAGGATTATTTCTACCATTTTCATGGGCTCCCCCACGCAAACACGAGGACCGGGCGACGCCTTGTCGTCTACAGACAGTGTGAGAGTGTACGGTGGAGATAATCCGCGCGCACCTTTCAGATTTGTGGCATGGGGGGGGTGCAGCAGAGCACCTTTTGTTGGTTCGGGGAATGCGACCCTGCCGCAGCGCCTGTGCTGGGTCCGACCTAACTTTTCGTCAGCCTCCGTGGCTCCAGAGCTCATTACTGCGTTCTGCGCGGATGGCCGCCCTCGGCGTTGAATGACGAAGAAGCGGCGGCTACGGAGAACTTCGCGGGAAACACCGAGCTGCACGGAAACGTTGAGACTTGGTCTGGACATCGGCTCACCAAGTACCGGAAGCATCGGGACCATTGTTCGCCCGTAATTAAAGTGTCTTGGGACAGCTCGCCCATCTCTCTCTCTCTCTGAGGCTTGAGTTTGTACATTGCTACTTGCTCGGCTTTGTTTGGGAGAGGGTTTTCTACTGGTGTAGGCCGCGGGGGCGGCCGCCGAAGATGATACACTCCGACTGAAAAAAAAATATGCCGCGTGGATCGCGGCGATCGTTTTGGTGCCCCGGGAGGGCAGAGTCGGAACCCGAGAAAAGCGGCCACGTGTCAAGGAAGGGGAAAGGCGAGGATAGTCTTTCTCAGGGGGGAAAAAGAAGTAGACGGCGACGGAAGGGGACACATCAGACCGCGACGCGAAGAACCAACATTAGGCCCTGACTCGAGCAGCCAACTCCGAGGCTCCGACTACATGGACATTCTGTGAGACGAACTTCACCTCCTTTACTTAAATGAGCTTTGCGGGAAGGAATGCGGCATATTGAGACATTGCGCGGTTTTATTAATTTATCACTTTATCATTTGTGTCGTCGTATGTTTACTCTGTATTGAGGCACCGTTGTATTGTCACCGTTACTCGCTCATGTATCCTGTTTCGCGTGTCGCGAGTATTTGCTGATGTGTTACCATTTCCTGTGACAGAGATGTCGTTCACGGACACTATGTGTCTACGCCATTTGCACTTGTTACTGAATTAAATGCGTCCATGATTAAGAAAAGATCGTGACGTCTTTTACTTCCCGGCCCCAGCACCAATCCTTGTATGTGAAAAGTGATTGAGACACGTAGCCAAGAGGGAACCGGATAAAAAAGTGTGTTGAGGAGTCTTCCCTCTCTTTGGCGATCGGTGGCGTAGTGGGGACGTCTCAAGTGGTGGCAGTGGTGGGATTACTGCTGGGGCAACGGTGCGAGATTTCGCTCTCGTATTAGGGAAGGAGAGACGGCATGATGAATGAACAGGCTACGCTTGTGGCTCATGGGAGCGCGCTAGGAACGAGCACTTTGATGTTAGGAAACATGGTTCCCTCGTTCACGGGAGACGCTGCAGGTCCGAACATTAGGGACTTCCTGCAAATTATAGAACAGGTTGGTAGAATGGGGGGATGGCAAGACAGCCAACTCATTGACATTGCGCGATGTAAGATGCTAGGCGCCGCACATGGTTTTGCGTGGAGAGACGATAGTGTCACCGCAGCGTCAACCTACCCTGAGTTCAGAGCTATGGCCCTCGAGCGGTTCGACACGGAACCCCTTAGCAGCAAGGTGGAGAGGTTTAGGAACGCGAGACAAAACGCCGGAGAGGAACCGCGCTCGTTTGCAAATTGCGTACGATTGCTCGGGACTGCCACCCTGGCTAACTCCAGCGGCGAAGAGCCGGCGAAAACTCAGCTGCGAAGCGAGATTCTAGCCGAGCAAATGCTGTCACAGTTCCTGACTGGCCTAAGGGATCCGGTTCACAGATTTGTTTTGTCTCGCGACCCCAAATCGTTCGACGAGGCCATCGACGTAGCAGCTAAGGCAGAACGTAACAAAAAACTTTCACAGAGCTCCTCGGTGCCCGTTCAGAATGACGACGAACACGCGAATGCGCACGAAATGCGCAGCCGCCTCGACCGCTTGGAAAAACTCCTAGAGGAGAGTTTGAGGTCACACGACCCTGTCGGAGAGGATGGGCAAAGAAACGCAAGGCGGCCCCCTTTTTCCGGTCGATGTTTTAACTGCGATGGCTTTGGCCATTTCTGGCGAGAATGCGACCGGTACCGACGACGCCGACCGTGGAACACGCGTGGTGATCGCCGTACGCCGGAAAACCGTGGCAGCAAGGAGACGACGCCGAAGTCGACGGCTCAGAAAAACTAGGTGCGGCCTCTTCTGGTAACCACAACAGGCGGAGGTCAGTAGCAGTGGTAAACTTTTGCGGGGAGATGAATCCGGTCGTTGAGTGTGCCGTGGAGAAGGGTACGCTGAGGCTGCTGGTAGATACGGGATCAAAGGTGAGTCTTGTGAAGAGCTGCGCACTATGAGGAATAGATGAGAGGTGGCAGGAGGCATTGCAGAAAGAGGATAGTGAAATGTTCCTCGTTGGCATAACTGGTGACCCTATACACACCTTCGGCCGTTTTAGAGTACCCGTAAAAATGAAAGAAACCACGTTTGAGGCAAAATTTTTTCATTTGTGGAGACGGACTGTCAGTACGGGCAGATAGTATAATTGGCCAAGACATTCTAATAGAACAAGATGCCGAACTCCTGCTGAGTGAGGGGTGCCTGAGAATAGGCAGCGAGCGTGTCCCATTTATAAATTGGGTTGGAAAACCTAGGCCAGCCGAAAAAACTTAGTTCCGGTGAAATGAACCACAGTCCACTGAGGCCCCGTAATGTTATTGTTGTCTCCCTGATCGAAGATGCTACTCTCCCACCACTATGCGAGTGCGTGCTGGCAGGTCGGGCTCGCACGCCGGTGCCCCCAGGCGAAACAAAGGTTGTCGAGGTTAGTGGCGTAAAAACAAACGGATTAACTGCAGTACCTACCTTGACCACCACACGGGAAGACGGCGTATTGCTAGTAAGGGTGGCAAACCTAACAATGAAGGAGATCCACCTCCCTAAGAATAAAGTGGTCGGCTCCTTGGTCGACACGGAAGCCTACCACGTGATCGCGATGGTTGAGGTAGAAGGAGTAGGCCCCGTTGACGAAGGAGATCTGTTGAAGATGTTTGATCTGTCGCACGCCGACGGAAAGGAGAGACAAATGATGGAGAGCATGATAGTGCAGAATCACTCAATATTCTCAACGGGAACAACAGACTTTGTGCGATGCGAAGCTATCAAGCATAGGATTCACACCAGAGGGGCGGCACCTGTATATCGCCGGGCATACAGGATCCCTTTCGCACACAGAGAAGAACTGGAAAGACAGGTAGACTCGTTACTGGGAGCCGAAATAATTCAGCACTCAACCTCCCACTGGGGAGCACCCGCACTGCTGGTCGAGAAGCCGGACGGGTCATACCGATTTGTTGTCGATTACAGGGACCTCCACAAAGTTACCCGCATTGACCCATATCCGCTTCCCAATGTCGACGAAACACTCGCCCAACTGGGGAAGGAGAAATATTTCACGGTCATGGATATGGCCAGCGGGTACTGGCAAATTGAGATGGAGCCTGGTGATAGAGAAAAAACAGCATTCAACCCCCCCCCTTCAGTCATTACGAGTAGAACCGAATGCCCATGGGGCTTGTAAACAGTGCGGCCATCTGGCAGAGAACCGCAGATGTGATCCTCGCAGGCCTACTCGGCAAACTTTGCCACGTGTATTTTTAGACGACATCTTAGTACACAGTGAGACGTTCGAGGACCATATGCGGGAACTCGGTGAGGTGTTTTCGAGAGTGCGAGTGGCTGGCTTGAAATTGAAACCCGCTAAGTGCCAGTTTCTAAAGCCGGAGGTTAAATACTTGGGACACATCATGTCCGCGGAAGGCGTTCGTCCGGAACCATTGAAGGTACAGTGCGTAAGGGATTTCCCACCACCTAAAAACGAAACCGAGGTGAGACACTTCTTGGGACTCTTGTCCTATTACAGGAGGCACGTTCCTTCATTCGCGAAAATAGCGAAACCAATTACCCGCCTCACCAGCAAGAGCCTATTCGAATGGAATGCAGGCACCCAGACAGCATTCGAGAAACTAAAAACACTGCTCGTAACGGCACATATCCTGCGTTTTAGAGACTTCTCAAAACCGTTTATTTTGACGACGGACGCGTCAAAATACGCTATCGGAGTGGTACTACCTCAAGTCCATGACGGACTTGAACATCCAGTAGGCTACGCAAGCCACCAGCTTAATTCGGCGGAGCAGTAGTATGGCGCGAGTGAACAAGAGTGTTTGGCCGTTGTTTGAGCAGTGCGTCACTTTAGGTGTTACTTGTACGGTAGGAGTTTCCGAATTGCTACCGACTGTCAACCTCTCAGGTGGCTCATGAACGTGAGGGAAAATAGCTCGAGACTGGCGCGCTGGAACTTACTCCTTCAGAAGCACAGCTTCGACATCGTACATCACCCAGGAAAGCGGAACCAAAACTCCGATGCGCTAAGCCGTGTGGGTGTGGCGGGTGTGGTCGATTTCACGGCGTCGTCTGATGAAGCTCATTTCCGTGAGGAACAGGGTAGGGATCAGGCACTTCAACAGGTGATCCAGCAATGCAAAAACTCCACAGACAACACCTGTGGGAGGTATCGGCTAGACAGCACCGGACTATTGAGACTAAAGGAAGGAAGTACCGCAGACGTCGAGAAAATCGTCGTACCAAGATCGATGGTCGGCGAACTGATGAGAGTACACCATGATTGTTCCGGACACCTGGGAATAAGGAAAATCCTGTTGTGATTGAAGAAGGTATTTTTTGGTTAGGGATGAAAGCGGACGTGGTCAATTACTGTAGCAGATGCGAGTCGTGTATTCTCCGGAAGGTACCGAAGGGTCGAAAACAGGCTCGACTTCAAATATTCTCTGATGTACACGAGCCGTTTCAGAGAATTGCGATGAATATTGTGGGACCACTGCCGTGTACGACGACCGGAAATAGGTACATCTTGGTCTTTGTTGATAACCTGACTCGATTCGCGGAAACAGTCACGCTGCCAGACAATAAGGCGGACACGATCGCTAAGGCATTCGTCGAGGGCGTAGTGTTGCGTTATGGCACCCCGTTGCAACTCCCCACAGACCAGGGCACCAACTTCACTGGTAAACTCATGAAGGAGGTATGGGACGTGCTTGGTGTGAAGAGGTTACGAACGCCCGCCTACCACCCGCAGTGTAACGGAGCTGTCAAACGCCTAAACCAAACACTCGTTGGGATCATGTCCCACTACGTTAGCGAGGACCAGCGGGATTGGGATTAGTGGCTCCGGTTCGCCACTTTCGCCTATAATACCGCCGTCCACGAGGGCACAAAAGACAGCCCTTACTACCTCCTGTTTGGCAGAGACCCCGTCGTGCTCGGGGTGGCTTTCTGTGAACCAAAGGGGCACTACGGCACACTCGATGACTAACGCGCGGAGCTAACACAGAGGCTTCAAGCGAGCTCACCACATGGCTTCGTCCACGCTCCGTTCAGCGGTAGAGTTGCGTAAACAGAGGCTTGGACCTACCTGCAGGGACCCGAAATTTAAAGTTGGAGAGATAGCTTATATCAGGGTTGGCGCGGTCGTGCGAGGACTGGCCAGGAAGTTAGCCGCCAAATGGGTGGGACAGTACCGCATCATTGAGCGTCTTTCGTCCGTCAGCATGCGCGTGCATAACATCGAAACGTGCGAAAGCAAGGTCATCCACGTAAACAGCCTGCGACGAGCGGATCCATCGGGACGCGCTGAACTTGAGCAAAGCAGCCGACCAGAGTCCTCGACACGGTCATCCGGCAGTCCAGTCGTCGGGGCAGGTAACGCGAACATGCCTAACATACCCCCGGAACTGCTGCTGGAGTTAGTACTACAAGAGCAGCCGCAACGACCGTTATGTGCAGCAAGGGCCAAGAGTCCTAGATACGCCCCTAGAAGCCATGGTCCTGTCCCCGATCCACCTTAGGTTAAGAGACAACGGTATGGCCCACCCATACAGCGGACGAACAGGTAAGCAAGAGGCGAGCCGGGATCTTGGGCCACCTGCTATGTCGGGGTCATAAATGTCCATGGTGCTTGTTATTTTGATCCCTATATTTTCAACCATATCCTACTTTCATTACTTTTGTGTGAGCACTGTGTCGAAGTTTTTCGCCCCTCGTGGATTTTGTTTTTGATCCCTATGTTTTCACTCATACTCTACTTTCATTAGTTTTGCGTGAGCACTGTGCCAAATTTTTTCGCCCTTCGCGGATTTTTTTTGCTTATAGACCTGTTTCGTTTCAAAGATTGGATTTCGAAGAGGAGATGTAGTTCATTTGATTATTGTGGTTTTGTGTTGCTCGTAATATCTGACGTTGGCCTCTGAGAAAATGATGTGCCTGGAACCGTTTTCACCTATGGCCTAGGGGAGGAACATAGAGTTAGTGAATGTGAGATTACCTAGACCTCGCCGCGTGTCGGAGAGAGGGTGCGAGGGGGACTGGTCTGGGAAACGGTGAGGTTTAGATAGACAAGATATGTGAATGGCATCTGTGACCCAAGCTAGGTATATTATGCGAGGTGGTTATTCGATATACCTCAATAGACGCTGCACAACAGGTGATGAGATAAGACAAGATAACAGACAAGCTACGGCGTTTTCCTTACACAATAGTGTCGTGCCTCGATAGAAGGCGGGGAGGGCTGGCTTGTGGGAAGAAACGAAGCATCCCCGGTATCGACGAGGCGAGGTGAAAGTTCAGATTGAAATGGTTTCACGATGTCTCTCCGCATGGAAGTGTCCCGCCTCGTTACGAGGCAGGGGGGGTGGTGGTGAAAACATTTAATAACCATTAAATGGTTACAGAGAGGTGATTGGGTTGGGGCCTTATTGGCCTCCTACCCTCACAGCACTAGGTGGAACACCTATTCCGGGGCTCCATTGGCAAGCAACGCCGCCCGCGCCCGTTGAACCAGAGCCTCTTGGGCCTTCAGGTCTTGACAGCCGAGCAGGGCCGCCTCCCAGTCCTCTCTCATGGGATTGGGGTTGGGGGGGATAGATGGATTAGACTGGCACGCCCAGACGATGTGAAAGGTGTCAGCCACCTCACCACAGAACTGGCACGTGCCATCAAAGGATGAATTGAAATGTTTTAGCACCGCCGGGCACAGTACAGTATTGGTAAACAGTTTTAAAAGGAGGCGCTCGTCAGCGCGATGCAGTCCCTTACAAGGGTCTGGATAGCGCCGGTGCTCCTCCTTGTAGTAATTGGTAATATCTTTGAATGAAAGGGCCGAATTGTCTGATTGCGAGTAGGCTTCCAAAGACAGGGAGATAGCCCGGGAAGAGAGTGCGCGGGCGGCCTGATCGGCCTGTTCGTTACCCCTGAGTCCTTGGTGACCGGGTGCCCAAACCAGATTTCGCGGAGTTGGATTAACGTATCGGCAGCTAGGTTCCAGTATGCGCTGAGCAAGCGGTGAAGCCCACCCTAGCTGATAGTTCCGACAGGCCCCTCGTGAGTCGGTGATGATATGTTTAGAAGAGGGATAGGTGAGAGCCAGAGCGATGGCAATCTCCTCCGCGTGTGTTGCGCTGTAGGCTTTGAAAGTGAGCCCGTTTACGGTGTTTACGTTGTGTATGACTGCGGCAGTATACCACCCCCCATGGTGCGGGCCGGCAACGTCCACGTAGCACACGTGTTCCTCTTGACCGAAGTGTCGCTGCAACGCTTCCGCGCGCGCCTGGCGGCGACCACTGTGGTTTTCTTTGGACATGTTGCGGGGAAGGGGTCGGACCCGGAGGGCGCGTCTCCAAGGTTCTGGCACTCTCACCCTTTCCTCAATATAGTAATCGTGTTTGATGTGTATTCGGTCCAAGAGGCGGCGACCGGAATGGGTCTGTGCAAGGCGCGTGTATTGGTTAACGAGGTGGGCTTCTCGAAGTTCCCGGTATGTATTCACCACGCCTAGGGCCAGAAGTCTCTGGTTGGACGTGGTGATAGGGAGGTCGAGAGCCCGCTTGATAACTTTACGGTGGATGACCTCGAGTTGATCATCCTCGTGTTTGCGTAGGTGCAAGTAGGGAGTCGAGTAGAGTATTCTACTCGTTACGAAAGCATGGGCAAGCCGCATTGCATCCCTGCTTCGCAATCCGCCCCGCTTGTTGGAGACCCGGCGGACCATACGGCCCACCTGGTCTCCCACCGTGCGAAGTTTGGCTATTGTGGTGTCGGCCTTGCGTTGGTGGTGTATGAAGAGGCCAAGGACGCGGATCTCCTTGGCCTCACGGATCGGTCCCGAGGGAAGACTGATATGAAGCTGAGTTGTGTCCTGAGGAGAGGGACGTACGTGCACAAATTCTGACTTAGCCGGGGCACACTGGAGTCCGCAGTAGGTTGCGTAGTCGTCGACTACAGTCGCTGCTGCTTGCAGGCATGACTCCATGTGACCCAGGTTACCTTGCGTGGCCCAGATCGTGATATCATCCGCGTAAAGAGCGTGATGTATCCCTGGTAAAGAAGCCAATTTGGGGGGAAGATGAAGCATGGCTATATTAAATAGGAGGGGAGAGAGGACCGCGCCTTGAGGAGTTCCCCTCGAGCCGATGACGTAAGGCCCATGTTCCTCATCTTGTATGCGTATGTAGGCTTGACGGTCTGTAAGAAACTGTCTAACATAATTGAATGTTTTATAACCACAGTTGGTCTGACTGAGGTGGTCAAGTATTACCTCATGCTTCACGTTGTCGAATGCCCCTTTAAGATCCAAGGCCAGGACTACCTTGTCATTGTGGGGGCATTCAACAGGATCTAATATGTCATGGTGGAGCTGTAGAAGTATATCCTGGGCTGACTTCTGAGGGCGGAATCCAAACATGGTGTCCGCAAAATTGTGCTGTGTTTCTGAAAACTCGGAGAGTCTGTCGCGCACCATCGTTTCCATCAGCTTGCCGACACAAGACGTGAGGGATATGGGGCGAAGGTTCTCCACGTCAATAGGTTTACCTGCCTTCGGGATGAAGGTCACGAGAGCTGATTTCCATTCAAGAGGGAGAGGAGTTTCTCCGTCCCAAATGCTATTGATGTATTTGAGGAGCGTGGCGTAGGCTGCGTCGGGAAGATTGGCCAACAGTTTGACCGTAACCTGGTCACGCCCTGGTGCAGTGCCACGCTTCATCTTGCGTAAGGCCGCCTGGAGGTCGTGGAGCTGGAACGGCGTGTCCAACTGCGTGTTCTTTTTGCCTGCGTAGGAGTATGCGGCCGTCCGGGGGTCCTTGGTGGTGCACAGGTATCGGTCCCTGAGCGTGTTTGCCAGCTGTGTTGTCGTTCCTGTAAAGT
This sequence comes from Rhipicephalus microplus, assembly GCF_043290135.1. Taxonomy (NCBI): domain Eukaryota; kingdom Metazoa; phylum Arthropoda; class Arachnida; order Ixodida; family Ixodidae; genus Rhipicephalus; species Rhipicephalus microplus. Next base: position 209,220,796 of record NC_134702.1, read on the forward strand.
TGTGCATGACCTTATGTAAGTGACGTTGAGTTTCCGTGCGTGTTTGTGTTGGGTCGATGAGAGCGCGAAACAGGCGCCACGTGTTGCGACCAGACATCTGGCGTGCAGCCGTGTTGCACCTGTCCACCCAGTTAGTGTCGGCTAGCTGAGCAGCATATTCCGCAGCTTGCTCCGTGAGTTCTAGGATGCGTTTCTTGAGGCGTCTGTTATGTTTCTGTTTTTTCCATCGTTTGGTGAGGCTGCGGCGGGCCTGCCAAAGATGGAGGAGGTGGTTGTCCACGTCCGTTTGAGTTTCCGTGAGCTGTATCAGCTGTAAAATGTTGTTTCAGTGTAGACGTCAGTGATTTAGACCAGGTGTCGTATCCCGACTGGAGAGGGTCTACAATAGGTAGAGTGGTGCGGAAAGTTGTCCAGTCTGGGAACGAGCTTGTGTAAGTGGGCGTTTTAAGGGACGCATGTACACGGTTGTGTTTAATACACAATGATCACTACCGAGAGTGTCCTGTGTGTTCAGCCAGTCGGCATGGCGTATGTTGCGTGTAATTGTGAGGTCCGGGCAAGTATCTCGTTGAACAGAGTTGCCTACACGTGTTGGGCTGGCGGGATCAGTGTGGAGGGTGAGTCCAAGTGTAGAAAGAAGTTCCGCAAGCTTCCTTCCACGCGTGTCCTCTCGTGGGTAACCCCATAACCTGCTTGGGGCATTGAAGTCGCCGACGATCAGGAGGGGGTCCCGTCCTGCCACCTGCATAGCTTGTGTGAAAGTTGCGCTGAACGTGACGTTCTTAAGCTTTGGGGGACAGTAAATGTTTAAAATATGAACAGGTGGGTCAGATCGCCTTATAGGCAGCACCGACACCATCGTGTATGGGAAAGGCGGTGTTGTGGGGAGTGTGACTTCCTGGGCGGTATATTGCTTGTGAACAAGTATACATGTCTCCGGGTTGTGTTGAAATGTAGTGTAATTTGTGAGTTTGACGTCCGTGCCGGGTTCCTGAAAGGCAACCACGGCAACGACGAACTCAAAGGTCTCAAGATAGAGGCGGAAATGAGCCCGCTTCTTGTGGTTCTTGAGACCTCTGCAGTTCCACTGTGTTAGTAACAACGGCTGAGTTGCTCTGGCTCGCGACCTAGGGTTGGAGGCCATGTTCGGAGATAGAGGGTGGGGTTGTGTTGTTAAGATTACTCAGTTCACTAGCACCCTGTGCTGACGTACTGGAGTCTTCAGAAAAGTCCGACTCATCTGGAGTCACTCTGTTAAATTTTGAGGGGCGATTAACGTCCGTAATTGGCCCTACGCGCTTGAGGACGCGTGGATTGTCTTGTATCCACTTTTGGATAATGTGAAATACTGTTTGTGTCACCTGTGCGATGACAGTCTCCATATGACGCGCGATGGTGTCGTGGATAATTTTGGGGAGGTCGGCCAATTGTGTTTCTATTGAATTCACCTGGGTCTCCAGGGCCGCGACGCGACTCTCTACAGTAGTAGGAATCTCCCTGTCTGATATATTTTTCTCTTCGTCGTTCAACGAGGGCTTAGTAGTGAGATTGGTTCTGAGCGAGTCAAGTTCGCTGGCTAGTTTTTCATTCTGAGATCGCAAAAGGGCGAGCTCATGCCTGAGTTTTTGTGTCTCGGTAGTGCTTGTGGCAGAGGAAGGTGGAGAGGAGAGAGAGGAGGGAGAGGAGGCGACCTCCACCCAACTGCCTACCTTGGGTTGGTTGCGTGCAGCGCTGCCAGATGGAGCGCCGAAAGCTGGAGATTCCGCCGCGCCAGGTGGTAGCGTTGCCGTTGCTGCTTTGCCAGGAATTGGCGCTTTGCCAGTTGACCGGCGCTTTGGTTTTGTTGGGGTCCCCGATGTCCTGGACCCTGGTTGCTGAAGCCTGATGAATTTTTCAGTGCATTCGCGGGAGCTGGTGAGGTGCGGACCCCCGCAAACTATGCACGTTGGGTTGCATTCATGGGGGGCCATCCCCTCAGCACCAGCGCCCACGTTTTGGCCACAAAGGCTGCATCTTTCGGTGACCGGGTTGGGACAGATATCCGCCCGGTGCCCCAGTGCACCACAGCGGTAGCACGCTGGCACTGTCTTCTTGTACTCCCTGACGGGAGTCAGTTCTGCGTTATAGCGGACGAAACGCGGAACGTTCCTTCCCGCGAAAGTCAACACAGCTACGTTGGAGAGGCAGGGGGCGTCGTGATCGGTATTGATGTACAACACCCAAAGGCACAGTTGCACAGGAAAGCATATACGCTACGTTCTCAGCCAATCTGAACGCGCAATTTGCGTTGAAGATCCCTTTCCCTCACCGACAGGTGCAGCAGAGTCCGGGCGGGAGATGGTATGCGGGAGTAATTCAGTGTTGCTGCCTGTATGACCTATGTTCTCCCGCTATCCCACTTCTCGTTTGGTTTGAAATGTTCGAGGTCTTAAAATTTTTTCCATGTGTGAAATGTAAGTGTATTGCAATGTGTGTATCCTCTGTTCGGTTGTGCCGAGGGTAAACAGTGCAGGCGAAGTGTGTGATGTGCTCGCATGGTAGTGAACCTTCCGCATTCATGACTGAACGCTGCATGCCAAACAATCCGACGAGCAGCTGTGACCAGTGTGCGTTTTGTGCACGCGTCATCCACGAGTTTCTGCAGTGATTCTGAAGGTTTCAAGTGTGTTGTGCGCGGTAAAAATACGGAATCGAACTGCTTCGTGGTGGGTGGTGATTCAGCGACAATCACAGATTGGTTCCTCTCAGCGACGCGCTACCGCAGGGCTGAATCACAGGTGTGCTGTGTTCGCATATCGTGTTCCTAAGACTGCCGCAATGTCTCAATTTCGCTGCGCAACCCGAAGGCGCTATGTGCCCGCATTTCTCGCTCGTGTTCGAATTTCCCCACTGAGAAAATTCTTCTGCAAGATGAAGGGATTGTGACGTCCCCACAAACACGGACTGAACCCCGGTCCTTTCAAGATGTTTTCGCTCGTTTCTCAAACCCACGCATAAAGAAAGGGAAAAGAAAACCTTCGGTGCAACGAATGGGCATTCCGGAGCGGAGTACCTGGAAGGATTATTTCTACTATTCTCACGGGCTCCCCGCGCAATCACGAGGACCGGACGGCACCTTGTCGTCTACAGACAGTGTGACAGTGTACGGTGGAGATAATCCGCGCGCACCCTTCAGATTTGTTGCATAGGGGAGCAGCAGAGCATCTTTTGTTTGTTCGGGGAATGCGACCCTGCCGCAGCGCCTGTGCCGGGTCCGACCTGACTTTTCGTCAGCCTCCGTGGCTCCAGAGCTCATTACTGCGTTCTGCGCGGATGGCCGCCCTCGGCGTTGAATGACGAAGAAGCGGCGGCTACGGAGAATTTCGCGGGAGACACCGAGCTGCATGGAAACGTTGAGACTTGGTCTGGACATCGGCTCACCAAGTACCGGAAGCATCGGGACCATTGTTCGCCCGTAATTAAAGTGTCTTGGGACAGCTCCCCCATCTCTCTCTCTCTGAGGCTTGAGTTTGTACATTGTTACTTGCTCGGCTTTGTTTGGGAGAGAGTTTTCTACTGGTGTAGGCCGCGGGGGTGGCCGCCGATGATGATACACTCCGACTGAAAAGAAAATATGCCGCATGGAACGCGGTGATTGGTTTGGTGCCCCCGGGAGGGCAGAGTCGGAACCCGAGAAAAGCGGCCACGTGTAAGGAAGGAAAAGGCGAGGAGAGTCTTTCCCAGGGGAGAAAAAGAAGTAGACGATGACGGGAGGGGACAGATCCGACCGTGACGCGAAGAACCAACCTTCGGCCCCGACTCGAGCAGCCAACTCTGAGGCTCCGACTACATGGACATTCTGTGAGACGAACTTCACCTCCTTTACTTTAACGAGCTTTGCGGGAAAAGATGCGGCATTTTGAGACATTGTACGATTTTATTAATTTATCCCTTTATCATTTATGTCGTCGTATGTTTACTCTGTATTGAGGCACCATTGTATTGTCACCGTTCCTCGCTTATGTATCCTGTTTCACGTGTCGCGAGTGTTTGCTGATGTGTTACCATTTCGTGTAACAGAGATGTCGTTCACGGACATTATGTGTGTACGCCATTTGCACTTGTTATTGAATTAAATGCGTCCATGATTAAGAAAATATCGTGACGTATCTTACTTCCCGGCCCCAGCACGAATCCCTGTATGTGGAAAGTGATTGAGACACGTAGCCAAGAGGGAACCGGATAAATAAAGTGTGTTGAGGGGTCTTCCCTCTCTTTGGCGATCGGTGGCGTAGTGGGGACGTCTCACTTCAACAACTAATTTCAAAGTGTATTCTCTAGCGCAACTGTATGCGCGTGTGACGGCACATTCTCCAAACAATTAGATACGAGCTTTGTATCGTATGCTGGGGTATTTAATATGCTTCCTAACTTGAAAACAAAGCGTTCTTCTGGACCTGACGAAATACCTAACATATTTCTCAAGCGATATGCCGAGCTTCTTGCGAACTTTCTTGTAATTTTGTTTCGTGTCTCAGTCATCACTGCACAACTGCCTATTGACTGGAAAACAGCCCGGGTTGTTCCTGTGCTCAAGAAAGGTGACAGGACACTTATACAAAACTATCGTCCTATTTCACTGACATCCCAATGCTGCGAACTTGTGGAACATATTATAGCCAACTGTGTTCGTGAATTTCTGGAAAATAATGCTGCACTAACAGAACATCAGCATGGCTTTCGAAAAGGGTATTCAACAATAACCCAACTAATAACATTAGTTCACTCGTTCGCTTCATGTCTTGATTCTAATGCACAAGTAGACGTAATATTTCTTGATTTTAGCAAAGCTTTTTACAAGGTTCCACACAATAAACTAATCATAAAGCTTAGAATTCTTGGCATCTCTGAACACTTCATCAGATGGATTTCTGCTTACCTGACTAACAGGAAGCGATATATTGACATTGGAGGTGAACGTTCTGAAAGTTTGGCCGTCACTTTGGGGGTGCCACAAGGCAGTGTCCTAGGCCCTCTGCTTTTCTTGGTTTATATTAATGATGTTGTTAGTGTAGTAAGCCCTGGTGTTCAAATTGATTATTTGCAGACGACTGCGTAATATTCAAAGAAATTCTTCATCTTGATGATCAGGTTGATGTAAATAGCAATTTAAATAACGTATTGCAGTGGTGCGAAAAATGGGGCATGGTTTTGAACGCCGATAAAACCGTACTGCTCCATATAACGCGTAAAAAATCACCCTTGTCTTTTACTTACCAGCTTGGTTCTTCGCCACTTAGGCAAGTCGATAGCTATAAATACTTAGGTGTTACAATAACAACTAACTTTTCGTGGAATAAACATATAAATCTAATTTACTCCTCTGCATTCAGAAAACTTTGCTTCGTAAAACATAAGCTTCATAATACCCCAGGCAATTACTGGGCTATTATTCTTTATTAAGACCTAAACTAGAATACGCGAGTGCAGTATAGGACCCATACACTCAAACTAACATCAAGTGCCTGGAAAGAATACAAAGGTCCGGTTCATTTTTAACAAGTTCTCACGAGTCGACTCTCCCTCTGAAATAATGAAGGCCAATGGCATTTCCCTGCTTAGCACATGTCAAAACCACATAAGAATTGACCTTCTTTCTCTTCTTCTGAACTACAAACTTGCGATTGACCCATCGCCGTACCTGGGATCGTTATCAACCAGACCCACAAGGCATCATCACGCCAAATCTCTAACACCCTATTTCTGCAAGGCAGACGCTTTTAAATGCTCATATTTTCCACGCACGGTCTCAGATTGGAACGGAAGAACTCGGGCATCCTCAAAGAATCTATTTCTCCTTCGCTTTAAATAGCATTGTCTTGAAAATTTCAGATTTCCGATCTTTTATTACAGCGTTTTTCTTTTCTTTTCCTTTTAATTTTCATCTTGTATGTGCTGTACTTATTGTGTACTTATGTATTCATTACTTTCTTGGCTTGAACGGTGAAAATAATTGTGTTTATTGTTTTGTATTTATTATGTATTTATTTTACTTTAAACGCACGACATATGAGGCATAAATTTGTGGTGTTTTTTTTTCTCTTTTGTTCGGTTCATGCGTTATTATGAAACAGTTTGCTATGTCGCTCCTTGTGTTCACTATGAGTGTATAAAACACTCACCCCAAACAATCTTTATGCCACTTATTGTTTCGACTATATCACCTTGTAACTGCCCACTTGCTTGGTCCGAAAGGTCTGCAGTATGTAATAAATAAAATAAAATAATAGTTATACTAGCGCCATCTTTAGGTCGAATAAGTTAGCTCACAATGCCACCACTACCCTTATTTTCGTTACACTGCCAAAGGTATAGTTTCCCCTCTCTAAATGGTAATATATAGGTGTTCTGTGGTGCCTTTTTGAGTCTCCTGGATAGTCGCCATACGTGGAGGATCGTCGGTGGACCATTGGCAGAGCAGAACGGCGGGCGCGTTGACGCTTGAGCTCGGCTTTCTCGGCTCGCGTATCTTTGGTATTACCCGCGCACCATCTGCAGTGTGTGCGAGCGAGTGCCCCTCTCAGTTTCTTAAATAGTCGCCGTACGTGGCGGATCGTTGGTGGGCCATGTACAGAGCAGAGCGGCGGGCGCGTTTAAGACGCTTGTGCTTGGTATCCTTGGCTCGCGTCTCGTCGGTGTTACCCGCGTGCCGCCTGCATTCTTGAACGCGATCAGACGCATGAACGCACGCACGGACGGATGAACACATGGATGGATGAATGGACGAATGCTTCGCCCCACTCATCACGATTCACTTTGTGGATAAGCTGTAATTTTTTATTTCATTTTCAGTCTCCGTCTTTTGCCTTATTGCACTTGTCATGTGCGCTTTTTTGTTTAGCATGTAGTGGCCATGTGATAATCTCACCGAGGAGACTGTGAATACTGACGACGTGTGGTCCAGCTTGGTTGACGGCAAGTTCATAACCACCGCCGACACTTTGCGAAAATTTGTCGATGCCGGGGAGTCGGAGCTACCTGTCGGCGACGAAGCGAGCTCGGATAACGCGATCTTTGCAACGGTGCACGTTAGTGTGGAGGTGTCAACCGACGACGAGTCGGTCAACGAGGACGACGTTGACCTGACGCCAGAACTCGATTTCCCATGCAATGACTCGTTAGAATATATCACAAAAGTGAAATGGTACTGTGCGAAAAACTTTGAGCGAGAAATCACTTCACTGCTTGAGCTTTTTTGGAAACGAAATTGTGCGAAGCACTGTTCTGAAGCATTGCCAGACAGAAATAACGGCATTCTTCCGTTGATGCCGAACTTGGGAACTTGTTGCTGTGTTGTGACGGTGTTGCATGTGTCTGCGAATGAAAAATACGATCAATTGCTTTTGAAAGGTGGGTCACCCGTTTGGCATCGGCAAAAGCCCACAAAAAGCATGTTTTTAGGCATAACGCAGTACCGCTTATAGCGCGGATTCGAGCAACTCTCGTGATTCACGTTATAAGCGATATACACTGGTGTAGAGCGCTTGTAACGTCTATTTGTTTATAACGCCTTTTCGCGGCTGGCTCCACCCGTGCATTCTCGGCTGCTCACAGTCCTAACGTGCCCACTCAGCAGGAAAGTGGGCTCGGTTCACCGATTTTATGGTCGCGCGCCTCAAAAGTCCGCGTCATAACCGCCATTTTCCTTCACGCACCTGCGAAAAAAGCGGTCCGCCAATACATTCACTTTTATGGGTGACATATCGGTGGTCGGAAAAAGCCACGTAATAACCGGTCTCACTCTAAAAGCGGGTATACGTATAAGTGGTTTCCATTGTATACTTGTCCCTGCTCTGCAAGCTTTTGTCTGCGGTGATCGGCTCAAACTCTTACGCTGTTATGGTCAATACATGGCGATTCGTATGTGACCCACCACGCAACACCTCTTCCCACCCATTGGACGGCCACCTACATGGAAAAAGAAAGCGCAAGCCCAAACAAGGAAGCGCCGGCCAAATGCACACAATTCATTGCAGACAAGTAGACGCTGCATTGCACCAGTTCCGTCGCTTGCGGAAATGAAAGTCACACAGATAATTGTCCATTAATTCTGGCAAGCTATGAAATTCATTTTAAAAGAATGTGCTATTTGAAATGAATGGCAAACTTTGAAATGAACACACACTGTGAACTTCCCTGGAATCTATTCAGCTAAGAAAAATCCCCGGAGTTGACCTTTAAACAGCTCCGCTTTTATAACGTTAACACGATAATAATGAAAACACCCCAAAATGTTTCAACGTGCATACGTTTTCCACCCCTGTTGCGACAATGATTCGATATTTATTATACCCACAGATAGTACAAGCAGTTGTGAATGGGGCAGAATCTGTATCATGCCTTACTTAATCAGATTCAATCTTGACTTCTCCTTCCCCGTTATTGTAATCCTTACCACTATAATGGCATCGCAACTACTGCATCAGTGAATGTATTTTGGCATCAAAGCGACAACTGTGATACTCCTTCTTTGTTGAGTCATCTTTTAACACCTAGTTTTCGATGGTGAATGCTAGAATATGACTTGATAACTAATGAACGAGCTTTAAGCAGTATATGGAAAAACGATTATGTAAGCCATTTTATATTTACAGTTGTGCTGATTTACATTGTGCCTCCGAAATCCCAGGGGCTCTTAGTCTAATTCGAACGCAGCCGCGTGCAGCCGCAACAGCAGAGTGGTGACGCAAGCGGCAACGTCAGGGTCACCCTGGAAACTTGCGTAACACAACCGATACTAAAGCTTCACATTTGGCACATCGGTACTTTGTCGTGTACATAACCAGGTTCAAAATAAGCAGCTCTATGCATTGGTATTTATTTCTGCAATCGATAAATTATAGAAGCGAAGAAATTATTAATATCACTGCTAATGTGTCCACACACTGCAGCCACCCAAATGTGATCCGTGCGTAGAACGGGGACGACAGGAGGCCGCCTCAGGGACCGCAAGCTCTATAGGCCCTGTAGTCCTGGCAGAACCACTTTATAAGGGCGAAGGCGGCGGAACCACACTTGCGCCGCACGTCCCCCAGGTGAACGTTGTACAACAGCCACGCACTTCGGTGGTGAAGCTTGCCGTACGTTCGACGTGCCATGACGAACTGCGTGCGAGCACATTTCAACAGGTTAAAACTCATCGTTCCCGGCAAATGAGCACCTCAATTTGTCGCAAATCTCGCGTTCCCATCAAATGTGGTTAAAAGACACTGTATATGTCCACTGACCATTCCCGCACACTTTTCCACCTAATGACTTTTAAATGCGCCAGTATTTCTTAGTTGTAATATGTCAGGCGTCCGGTGCTGTCCACGCGCCGGCAGGTGTTATCTCTCATCTCTCACTTCCTCTCCCAAAATAACAGCTGCGGGCGCGAAAGCTTATCCTCCCCCCCCCTCTCCAAGCAACTGGAGCGAGGTAGTGCTGGCGGAGTAGCGGAGAGTGACTGGAGAGGAATAGCGCGTCCTGGCGTGTGAGGGCGTTCGCATCGCGGAAACTCGACGGAGTTCCTGTGCGTGGAGGAAGCGGAGGTGAGGGTAGGTGCAGTGCTTCACCGCTCCTTCTCTCGTCGTTCGCTTTCTCTCCTCTCTGCAGCCTACTGTCCCGTCAGCTCGCTCATACGCATATATAAATGGAGTGAAGTGGTGCGTCAGACAATTCGTTGGCTGGGGAATGTGTAAATAAATGTTTACGGCACAAATCCTTGTCTTGTCATTAATTTGCGCCATCAAAATGACTACGTCATATACTCTCAACGCGAGAAATGCATTTGCATTTCCTCACAATTTCCTTCGAAGACGTGGGGGCATTTTTTTTTTAATTCCGGCACCAGCTGGACCAATACACTACGCCTTTGAACCTCAGTGGAGAGAGCTGAATAGAGTACTTATTGGAGCTCGTCTTAAGCAGGAAGCATGATCACAAATAGAAGTTCAACTTCTATGGTCATATGTTTGAACGACTTGTCAGTGAAAGCTATTAGGTTTCCCCTATTTTAGCGTCACTACCACCTGCACATCATTTCAAGAACTTCCGATGTAACCTCAACCTACCTCTTTCAACTATTCTCAACTACTTTTTATTGCATTTTATAGCTCTATATTAATACGTGAAAATTGACGTCCCAAAACTACGGTATGATTATGAGAGCCACCATAGTGAAGGGCTCCGAAATGTTTGACCACCTGGGGTTAGTTAGCATGTATTCATATGACGGATGGCTCCCCAAAAATCGCTTCAAAGGACGATCGTTCCACCGCCCGTCCGGCTGCTAAGCGCGTCTAGCTGAGGGACGAAACGAGTAAACGGACGTGATTGAAAAAGAAAACATAACGGCACTGTCTGAAAAGAGAGCTGCCCGCTTTGGATCGTTAGGTTCTTCGTGAAGCGTTGCGTAGGTAGTCCCAAACATGAGCTTTTTTTTCCTTTATGTTTGCGTGCGGAACCTTCGCCGGCAACGTATTCATGACAATTTGGCACCATTTTCGAGAGCTGTACTCGTTTTCTGTGAGCTGTAGGCTTAGCGAGTGCCTCTGTTGCTAGAACATAGCCTCGGAGATTAACAGTAGCTCGACAGCTAGCAACTCTGAGAGGCCATGCAAAAAAAAAAACGAGCGAGAAAAAAATTGTTTCCAGACCTGTAATGGCACCCTGGGCTAAATCTGCTCCAGTAGTCTGCGTCAATCTAATTTCGAAAAAGAGCTCAATTGGCATTTACCAAACGTGATGTCCATCGATTCGCCATGGATGAAACAAATCGGTTACGTGGGCTCACGTATTGCGCTGTCTGGCACGTAAAAGACTGGTTCAGTGTGTCGTGGGGATACATGATTAACACGCACCTAAATCGGAGCACACGGGCCTACAGCATTTTCACCTCCATCGAAAATGCAGCCGCTGCAGCCGAAATTTCATTCCGCAATAAGACTGTAATAGCCCTACATCACTTTTTCGTAGTGCCTTGCTTATAGGTCGGCGAACTCCCTCATGAGTTCAATCACTCAGACCTAGATCAAGCCGTGAGTCTCAGTCCAAGTGAATTCAAAGCGCAAGATATTTTATTGGGTGAGCCCGAGTGAGTGCCCTTTTCTTTTGCCGACCTATGATCCTATCTATATACTCTTCAGCATTACTATCAGCCTTACTTGAACTCACGACTACTTCCTCATTTTCCAAAGCGGAGTCCTTCATACACCATTCAGTATTTATTATCAGAGACGTCAATTAAGTACAGAGGTGTTTTTATGTGCCCCTCGCCAACAATATAAAGGAAGGTCATGATAAATATATCTAATGTTGTCAACTCTTTCAAGAAAAACGACCTTACTCATACCTTACTTGTATACGAAGGTATTGTAATAATCGGGGCCAAAAAGAGTTTCGATTGTGTGAGATATTGGTGTCAAAGAGCATGGACACGAGGTTTGAAAGAGTTAATTCAAGACTAGTGGACTCATGAGTCGACTCACTCACACTCAGAGCAAGCCATGAGTCTGAGTGAGCTTGGTCGCAGAAAAGTTTTGTGAGAGTGAGTCGGGTAAGCCCGTCTCAGGGAAATTTGGTGAGTGTGAATCCGAGTGAGTCCAAAGCGCCAATTATGTTTATTCAGTGAGTCTGAGTTAGCTCCACAAACATCGCCGACCACTGGCCTTGCTGCACTTTGAGCGGCTTGCATTACGCATCGAGTCACGTTCATTGCTTTTTGTTTTCGCTTTGTAGATTTGTAGAAACACCCGTGCTCGTCCAACAACCGATTTTCGCGTTTGACAAATCAATGAGGTGTTTCACCCGAAACGCCCACCTGAGTGCACAGAGCACTACAACGTGCAAGAAAACGGCACCAGGATTATGAAATAGTAGAGCAAAATTTTATGCCAGATACAAGTTGTCTATCGTGTTGTTTTGAGGCTTGCAGGACGCAGGAACATATCCTGGCAGCGCCGTTCATATAATTGTTCCTCTACGAGCTTTATGAAGTTTTGCCAAAGACACATAGACGGTGGTGTTCATTTTTCAATAATATTGTAGTTGTTTTTGTTGAGGAAAGCATGATCACTGAATGAGATAATTGTGGTGCCTTGGGAAATCGCATTCAGATTCTTTTTATTCTTAACATGAGGAGGTTCGCCCTCAATATGACCAATACTTTGGTGATTTCGGGAAAACGTTATTAGTGTAAAGAGGTTTATTGGGCGAACCAAACGGGCAGGTGGGAGATTGGAGATAGCGACAGGACGAGGAAGATGGAGGAGCTCGAGCGTCGATCTCGTGGTGCCTTACTCTGCGATGATGCTTGCTGTTCCCTTTCGTTGTCATCATTCCTTCATTATAATTGCCCCCGTCGAGAAAGATCAAGCCATCCGGGCGATCTAACAAGTGGGAACGAGCGGGTCGAAGTACGGCTTCAAGCGGTCCACGTGAACAATATCGTGTCCACGCCGACGATGGTCACCGGGTGGCGTAAGCGGTTCAATGGCGTAATTGACGGGCGATGTGCGCTCTACCACGCGGTATGGGCCATGGTAATTTGAAAGTAGCTTGGTAGACAAACCAGGTGCACAGGGTGGTACATACAGCCATACAAGGGTTCCAGGGGCGAACTTGGCGGCAGGAGGGTGGTCGTCATCGCGGGCTTTTTCTGGCGTTGCTGGTCAGCCGTAGTAAACTGCTTCGCTAGTTGGCGGCATTCTTCGGCGTGACGGGCGGCTTCAGACACGGTCGTGCACTCAGATACATCTGGTGCGTATGGCAGCAAAGAGTCAATTGTGTGCGATGGTTGACGTCCGTATAGAAGGTAGAATGGAGAAAAGCCGGTGGTGACTTGGGTAGCGGTGTTGTACGCGTAGGTCGCAAACGGAAGAACCAGGTCCCAGTTCGTTTGGTCAGATGCCACATGCGTCGCGAGCATGTCACCCAGGGTCCGATTAAACCGCTCAGTCAGGCCATTCGTCTGAGGGTGGTAAGCAGTACTCATCCGACGTACAATATGGCACTGACGGAGAAGTGCTTGGATTACGTCGGATAGAAATACACGGCCCCGGTCACTGAGGAGCTCGCGAGGAGGGCCGTGACGCAACACAAACCGATGTAGGATGATAGATGCGACGTCCTGAGCGGTCGCCGTAGGAAGAGCAGCGGTTTCGGCGTACCGTGTCAGGTGATCTACAGCAACGATAGCCCACCGCTTACCTGCTGTCGTCATTGGCAGTGGTCCATAAAGGTCGATTCCGACGCGATCGAATGGGCGGTCAGGGCACGCAAGCGGCTGTAGTGGAGCTGCTGCTGCATTCAGTGGCTGTTTTCGTCGCTGACACTCGTGGCAGCCGCGAATAAACTGTCGAACAAAAGTAAACATCCCACGCCAGTAGTACCGCTTCCTTAAACGCTCGTAGGTCTTGAAGACACCGGCGTGAGCGCATTGCGGGTCGGAGTGAAATGATGCACAGATTGTAGAGCGCAGCTTTCGGGGAATAACGAGCAGCCACTTCCTGCCGTCTGGTGAGTAATTGCGCCGGTACAAGAGGCCACCTCGAATGGTGAAGTGTGAAGCCTGGCGTCGCATTGCTCGAGTGATGGGAAGTGTCGGTACCCCAGATAAGACGTCCAGAAGCGAAGTTATCCATGGATCGTCGCGCTGTGCAGAGGTCATTGTGTCGATGTTAAGACCGGACAGCGCGTGTTCCATAGAAGATATAGAGGCAGCCTCAGTCGACAGTGGTGATCGCGAGAGCGCATCAGCATCGGCATGTTGGCGGCCGGAACGGTACACGACGCGGATGTCATACTCTTGAAGTCGCAGAGCCCAACGAGCAAGGCGACCTGATGGATCATTCAGCGACGACAACCAACATAAGGCATGATGGTCTGTAACTACAGCAAAGGTGCGGCCATATAAGTATGGGCGAAATTTCACAATTGCCCAAAGTATGGCTAAGCACTCTTTTTCGGTAACACTGTAGTTTACCTCAGACTTGTTGAGCGTTCTGCTGGCGTAGGCGCCGACATACTCAGGGGACCCAGGCTTGCGTTGAGCGAGAACTGCACCGATACCGACACCGCTGGCGTCTGTATGGATTTCAGTTGCAGCCGTGGGATCATAGTGGCGCAATATAGGCGGTGATGTCAGGAGACGGCGAAGAGTGGTAAATGCGTGATCACATTCGGAAGACCATGATGAGATGTCGTTGGCACTGCTTAAAAGTTGGGTCAAAGGGGCAATTATGGAGGCAAACTTGCGCACAAACCGACGAAAGTAGGAGCACAATCCTACGAAGCTGCGTAACTGTTTTACAGTCGTTCGTTTGGGGAATTCAGCAACAGCGCGTAGTTTAGCCGGGTCGGGAAGAACACCATCCTTTGATACGACGTGACCGAGAATGGTGAGCGTCCGAGCAGCGAAGTGGCATTTCTTGAGATTCAGTTGGAGCTGCGCATTCTTCAGACACGTGAGGACATGTTTCAGGCGTACAAGGTGTGTTGCAAAATCGGGTGCAAAGACGATGATATCGTCGAGGTAGCAGAGGCATATGTTCCATTTTAAACCCCGCAGAACCGAGTCCATCATGCGCTCGAATGTGGCCGGCGCATTGCAGAGGCCGAAGGGCATGACATTGAACTCATATAGCCCGTCCGGTGTCAAGAATGCTGTTTTTGGACGATCACCATCTGCTAAGGGCACCTGCCAATACCCCGAACGCAAATCTAACGACGAAAAAAACTCGGCACCTTGTAAGCAATCAAGGGCGTCATCAATCCTGGGCAAAGGGTATACGTCTTTGCGAGTGATCTTATTTAAGCGCCTGTAATCAACGCAGAAGCGAATTGTACCATCCTTCTTCTTGACAAGAACGACAGGTGATGCCCATGGACTTTGGGAAGGTCGGACAACGTCGCGCTTGAGCATATCGTCAACGTGTTCGGTGATAACCTGACGTTCCGTGGCGGAAACACGGTATGGTGACTGTCGTACTGGCGCGTTGGAACCTGTGTCGATGCGGTGGAAAAAACTGGGAGTTCGGCCAAGGGTAGGTTGAGCAACGTCAAAGGATTCACGAAACTGGTAGAGCAGCTGAAGGAGCTCAGAGCGTTCAGATGGCGATAGTCCGTCGGCAATCGATGAATCGAAAAGCTCGCAAGGTGGTATATTGGAAGGGTTGAGGGCACTGATGGCGTCGTAGTCACCGGAACAATCTGGCGGCATGGTAAAAATTTGTTCTTTATCAATGGCATGCACATGTCCAAGAGATTCACCTTGAAACAGTTCAACGGGATACGGAAAGGGATTGATGAGGCAAAGAGCACTGTTTACTTCAGCAATAGAGAGGGTTGTATAAGGCAGAATAAGTGATCTTCGACTAAGGAAGAGGCTTGATGGCTCAAAGAATGCAGCTTCGTTCCTAATGCCGTCACAGAACACGGGGAGCAACACAGCTGCTGTCGGGGGAATTTCAGTGCCTTCTTTGACGACGAGTTTGTGTACGGCGGGCTGAATGTGGCTGGTTGGTTGGTCGTAAAACGGGAAAAGTTCAAGCTCCGATCTTGCACAATCAATAACGGCATGGTTACACGATAAAAAATCCCATCCAAGTATGATGTCGTGTGAGCATGACGACAGGACAATAAACTCAACAGTGTAGTGGTCCTTCGCGATCATCAGTTGGACAGTACAGGCGGCTACAGGCTGAACCGGGTCCCCATTCGCTGTTTGCAAGGACATCATATTAAGAGGCGTCGTCACTTTTCGGAGCTTGCGGCAAGGTTTAGCGTCTATCACGGAAACGGTAGCACCAGTATCTGCTAGAGCATATGCTCGAGTACCTTCTACAAAAACTTCAACAATATTCGACGGCAATGTCCGAGGACTTGAGCATTTCGACAGCGCAGTTCTTGCCTACTGAACTGCGGCGGTTAGTTTCCCTCGTGTTCAGGAGCTGGCCGACGACGCATGGGTGACAGGGAGCGACGACGGGGTGAAGGTGAGCGACCAGACATAGTACGCGGACATTCCCGTGAAGACAAGCTTGACTGAGGGTCAGAATTTTCCAGACGGGACGGAGAAAGGTCCATGAAGCTGTTCTGTGTCCGGGCGTCTGTGTATCCCGGCACGCGACGACGGCAGTAACGGTCGATATGGCCAGGGCCGCCGCACGCAAAACAGATGGGGCGGTTATCGCGCGTTCTCCAAGTATTGGCGACGAGGGGACCAGTCCATGCGGCACACGGGTGAGTCGAGGCTGGGGCGACAATGGGAGGAGCCCAGGCGGTGGACGGCTGAGTCGGGGCTGAGGTATACGGCAGTCCCTGGAACGACGGGAGGTGGTGTCGCTGCTGCCGCTTTAGTGCCTCAGCGTAAGTAAGAGGCGCGGTGACGGGGGGCTGCTGCAAGGGCACCGGCATAGCCTCGGAAATCTACTCCTGGACCACATGTCGGAGCATGGGAGCCAATGGTGGTGGGTGTCGCAGTGGCTGTTGGTGCGAGAGCTCCTGGCGTTGAGCAAAAGGCAGCAGAGAAAGCTGCCGAGCCACTTCCTCTCGAACGAAGTCTTTCATTTGTGCGAGAAGGCTTGTCTGGTCAGTTATAGCGTCCAGTGCGGTCACTGGTTGGATTGTCTGGAATGAGCGTCGCGTCTGAGCTCGTCGCCTCCGCAATTCATCATAGCTTTGGCACAAAGTCACTACTTCTGCCACAGTGCTTGGAGACTTCGCGAGAAGCATCTGGAAAACGTCATCGTCGACACCCTTCATAATGTGCTGTATCTTCGTACTCTCGCTCATAGAAGCATCGACGCGCCGGCAGAGATCAATCACATCTTCTATATATGATGTGAAAGTTTCACCTCGCTCCTGTGCCCGTGTGCGCAGACGTTGTTCGGCGCGTAGCTTCCGTAAGGCAGGACGACCAAAAACGGCACGTATTGCCTCCTTGAAGGCGGACCAATTCGCGAACTCGGTTTCGTGGTTCGTATACCACAGCTTGGCCACGTCGGTGAGATAAAAATTGACAGTGCCTAACTTAGCAGCGTCATCCCACCTGTTGGGTCCACTGACTTTCTCGTATGACGACAGCCAGTCCTCGACGTCCTGGTCTTCGGTGCCGGCAAAGATCGGGGGGTCTCGCTGATGAACCGGGCCGGGGCAAGTAGCGGCCGCGAGAGGTGCTGTCTGTTGGGCAGCGTCAACTTGCATGGTCGACGGCAGGGTGCGAGATCGGAGTTCCAGGTTGTAGGCGATGTGGTTACCCAGCATGATCCACTAAATGTAAAGAGGTTTATTGGGCGAACCAAACGGGCAGGTGGGAGATTGGAGATAGCGACAGGACGACGAAGATGGAGGAGCTCGAGCGCCGATCTCGTGGTGCCTTACTCTGCGATGATGCTTGCTGTTCCCTTTCGTTGTCATCATTCCTTCATTATATTAGTATCTTTACGGAATTGTACAACAACCTTGCATTTGTAAAAACACATACTCGCAAGAGAGCCACGAATAGGTTTCGGTCGTGGGTTCGAATCCCGGCTGCGGCGGCTGCATTTCTGATGGAGACGGAAATGTTGTAAGCCCGTGTGCTCAGATTTGGGTGCACGTTAAAGAACCCCAGCTGGTCGAAATTTCCGGAGCCCTCCACTACGGCGTCTCTCATAATGATAAGGTGGTTTTGGGACGTTAAACCCCACATACCATTCAATCAATCACGAATAAGTTTCAAAACTTGATGGTGAAATTCGGCCGTGATATCGCTATTAAAAACGAACAATGCGCAATAACCTGCAACATGAATTCATATAAAACAGCATCATCTGTATTCACGGACACCATAGTCTGTGTAAAAAAGAAAAAGAAAACGGCGATACAGACTTCCCCAACCTCACATTTTGAATACAGTTGCTATACAGACAACTGCAGTGTTGTGCCGCGAAAAAACAACATAGACCTATACACGACACGTTTTTTGCGCTATTATATATGCAGCCACATGGAAGACATGGCTCTTAAAGGATGTTTCTTCTCTTGTTTATTGGTGGGTGCAAGGAATCATTGCACATCATACAAAAGCCTCACGCCAAATATTAAGAAGTCACGCCGATACTCACCTTATCCCGCAAGCTTGTGTGGTACTCGGCAAAAGCGACGTGGTACATTTTATCTTCAATAAATGAGCCATATATCATGTAAGGCTTCGCCAGAAATTGATCGCTTTCTTTGACAGAGCTTTTATTTCCACATATCTGCAAACAGCACCAGTACGCAAGCATTTGTCAATTGAAGCAACGTGGGTTATACGTCTACTGTATATAACGGGAGCCCATATTTATATATATATATATATGTGTGTGTGTGTGTGTGTGTGTGTGTGTGTGTGTGTGTGTGTGTGTGTGTGTGTGTGTGTGTGTGTGTGTGTGTGTGTGTGTGTGTGTGTGTGTGTGTGTGTGTGTGTGTGTGTGTGTGTGTGTGTGTGTGTGTGTGTGTGTGTGTGTGTGTGTGTGTGTGTGTGTGTGTGTGTGTGTGTGTGTGTGTGTGTGTGTGTGTGTGTGTGTGTGTGTGTGTGTGTGTGTGTGTGTGTGTGTGTGTGTGTGTGTGTGTGTGTGTGTGTGTGTGTGTGTGTGTGTGTGTGTGTGTGTGTGTGTGTGTGTGTGTGTGTGTGTGTGTGTGTGTGTGTGTGTGTGTGTGTGTGTGTGTGTGTGTGTGTGTGTGTGTGTGTGTGTGTGTGTGTGTGTGTGTGTGTGTGTGTGTGTGTGTGTGTGTGTGTGTGTGTGTGTGTGTGTGTGTGTGTGTGTGTGTGTGTGTGTGTGTGTGTGTGTGTGTAGGTTCGATTCCTGCTCACGGCTGGTTAATTTTTCACCCACTTTTCTTCTTATCTACATTCCATTTGTTCTAATAACTTCCCCTATACATTCCTTGGCAGTACAGTCTGTTAGATCTCATTAATGTTGTGTCAAAACACGAAAAAATGAGCCCTTAGGCATACACTTCTTTCTCTTATTCATTAACGAGGGTCTCGTACTGGCAGACTTGGTGTCATTAGGTTGTATACGAGAGACTATTGGTCAGCTGCCCGCTCTAATAAGTTCACGTGCTACGTGACGCCACACATGCGCATAAAAGGGTGTTTCACACTCACCGCATGGCTTCTAGATGGCGCTGACTGACACTCCTGCTTCTAAATTCACATATAAACCCAAAAAATAGATGGAGGTAAGGCCGCTGTGTTAGCACAGTGGTTAGAGCAACGAACGCGTTATTCGAAGGTCGTAGGTTCGATTCTTGCTCACGGCTGGTTATTTTTTCACCCACTTTTCCTTCTTCTTATTTACATTTCATTTGTTCTAATAACTTCCCCTATACATTCCTTGGCATCACTGTCTGTTAGATCTCATTAATATTGTGTCAAAACACGAAAAAACGAGCCCTTAGGTATACACTTCTTTCCCCTATATATATATAAATATATATATATATATATATATATATATATATATATATATATATATATATATATATATATATATATATATATATATATAGTCAAGTAGATCCTCTGTGAGTGGTCACAACGTGGTTGATTTCGACGTTTCGTCCTAGATTCTGGCCTTCATCAAGATTGAGGGTACAGTTTGTTGGTGATCAGCTTTATACCATCTCCAATCAGAGGGGGAGAGAAAGAAAGAGGGAAAAAACGAAAGAAACTTACAGCACAAATTTTTCCAATGTAAACAAAATCCTTAAACGACATTACAACATTCGGGAACAAAGTGAACGTCTGAAACGCGCATTCCCATCTGCTCCTGGCGTCGTTTACCGATGACACGCAACCTCAAAGACACACTTGTCCACTCTCAAATCAATACCTCACCCCCTAATAATTCATGCCGACCTTGTTTAAAGTAACAATGATTTGTATGTAAAGCGATGCGAGAAACACACAAAGCAACCAGCACACAATCCAAGTTTTTGATTAACATACGAGAAAACCTAACATGATATTTTTTTAATGTGTTATACCTCCTCTCATGCAACGTGTGCAGTATGCAGTACATCGGACAAACAGAAACACCATTTCGTATTCGCTTCAATAATCACAGAGCCCATTTGAAATCAGCCTCAAATCTACCCCTATCAAAACATCTCAATCTTCCCGACCATGCATTCGACAAACTATCAGTAACGCTCTTAGAGACGGGACTTAAATCAAACCAAGAACGTGAACAACAAGAGTCATATCTAATCCACCAATTTAACACCCTCGATAGAGGAATAAATGACAATCCGGGTACACTCGCAGCAATTAAAGTATTAGAAAACAATAACGGCAATAATGAAAAAATAACTGAGTGCACGGCACTGCAGCTGCAAAGGGCACTGGACAACTCAAAATAATTCTAAGTGTAACTACTCTCCCTAAGTTCAGCTGTCGTCTGTTTCTGTTTGTATCTCACTATCCATTCAATTGGGCCACACATGAGATGCCCAACAGCAACCTTGTGCACAGTCGGGAGGCCCCTACTGCACGCGTGTGTCCAAACCGTCCTGGATTCTATTGACGCGTTCATCACGGGCAGGGGGATGACGCTTTCACCGGCGAAGACGGAGGCGATGCTGCTGCACCCAGTTATGGCGCCCAGCGCTACACACCGAAGTGCACTCTCCAAACGATCCCCATCCCTTGGAAGAGGCGAGTGACCTACCTTGGAGTGCAGCTGGACCAACGCCTCAACTGGTCACCAGCGGTCAGCGACCAGCTTCGAAACGCGCGAAGGGTCGCCTCCGCCGCTCGAGCGCTCCTTGCTCGCGGCAATGAATGCACACCGTCCCTAGCTCTCCGCATCTACAACGGAATGGCTGCGGCGCGCATTTTGTACGGCCTTCCTCTCGCAGCGCTTACGCGTTCCAACTGGGAGACACTGGACGCAGCGCATCGTATCGCGATTCGCCAGTTTTTCAGCTTGCCCAGATCATCTCAAATCGGCCCAACACTTGCTGAGGCGGGAGACATGCCACTGTCACTCCGGGCCGATCTTCGAACGCTAAATCACATAGAGCGTATGAAACGCTCGCGCCACGGACAGCAGCTGGTACTCTGGCTCTCCTCACTTCCGCACTCACGGATGGGGCAATGCGCTGCGGCATTCTACGCCCTCATCCCGAGCTCACCGGATGTGAATGACTATAGTGCCCCGCCCTGCCACCATCGCCCTCTCAAGATTCGGACACGGTTACCGGGAGTGGCAAGCAAGCGGACGACGCCAGTGTGTGCGCTTCGGCACGAAACTGCTGCCCCTTTTGACGAACTTCTCGAGGGATGACTCTTCGTCTTTACTGACGGTTCAGTGTTGAATGACGGGTGTGCCGCGGCTGCGTGTGTGGTGCCTTCGCTGGAGCTTCACAATCAGTGCCGCCTCGCCTGCGAGGCATCGTCGACGATAGCCGAACTCGCCGCGCTTGACCTCGCCGCCGATGCCCTCATTCAACTGAGAGTTCCGTCGGCTGCCGTTCTCTCGGACTCACGTGCTGCTCTCCAACTACTCGTGCAGGACGCCTGCAGACCTCCGGTTGCCACGCGCATCGCGCGAAAGCTCGAAGCAGTGCAGGACCTAGGGTGTGATCTTGTGCTGCAACGGATACCGGCGCACGTTGGAATATCCGGCAACGAAGCGGCCGACGAGCTGGCCAAAGAAGCACACTCTCCGGGAACCCTTGTGACTACAGCGGTGAGCACATTCGACGTAGCAAGGCTTCGCACACGGTGCTCCGTCACCGCTCGCCACCCGGACCCACGAGTTGCGGCAGGGCAGCCACCACGCCCACTCCCGAAAACAGTATTTTCGAGAGAGGAGCGTGCCCTCCTTCTCCGCCTGCGCATCGGCTGCTACCCCACGGCGGAACGGGTTCACAGACAGTCGGGACGTGGAGACCCAAACTGCCGTCATTGCCCACAGCCCGAAACACTTCATCACATTATCTTCCAGTGTGAGGAGTATTCGGACGCGCGCAGATCACTCTTTGATGCTTACAGCAAACTGGGACTCTGCACCAGCACTGTTGATGTGATTCTTTTTCCGCGTGCGCACGCATGCCTGGTGAAGCGCGCGCAAGCTGCCCTCATCACCTTCCTCAAGACTTCTGCGCTATTTGAGCGCTTGTGAACTGAACGGACATTAGTGCCTCCCCATCGATGTCCACTGGACTCGTATTAGTGAGTGCTACGGTTTTCCGTACAGTGTTTTCCGTACAGTGTTTTCCGTACAGAGATTACGCGCTTTGTACGATGCGCCAATCAAACCGTTGTCCTCCTCTCGATGACGATACTTCTCCGGCCCTTGGGAGCTTTCCTAGTCAGCTGCGCATGGCGCGTGGGGGCTTGTGAGTCCGTTGCGGAAAGCAGAACGAATGACCCTCGCCTTTCTTTTTTTTTCTCTCTTTTCCAATCTTTCCCTCCCTATATCTTTTATTCCCCATACCCCATTCCTGTGCTGACCTGTTGAGGTGTCCTTGTAAGAGGCCCGTGTACATGGACGCGACGGGGGCGGGCTGAGTTGAATGGCGGGTTCAGCTTACCTCGACGCCCCCGAGTTTATATGAACTCGCATGGACGAGTTGAGGTTAGCGGTGATCGCAGCGACGCTTTGCGTCGAGGCGAGCCGAAAGCCCGTCTTCCAGTACCGCTTTCCGCTCCTCCGAGCCTGCGCTCTCGCCTCTCGCCGCTGTGAGCTGCGGTTGTTTACGCAGTTGTCGCTCCGGCACCGCAATGGCTGTCTTGGTATTTTTTCTCAGTTTGCACCAGCTGTACTTTATGGTTGTGTTGGTGTCTGGGCTAACACTGCACAACGCGATGGCAGCAGTGGTTCTGTTGCGGCACAGCGCTCACCGCAGGCGTATCCGCAGCCTGACGCACCGTCCCCTGTTCACCCCTGGCTGGTCTCTCCAGGAACTCGCCGTACCGAATATGAATAATATTTTCTCGCGTAAAACAAAGATTCGTATAAACTTACAGAAATAAATATCGTTTACAGAAATAAATACCCTTTGAAATCATCCAAAGTGTATATTTTTTATATGAAGCGCAACACAGACCGATAAGTG
Organism: Rhipicephalus microplus; assembly: GCF_043290135.1. NCBI lineage: Eukaryota > Metazoa > Arthropoda > Arachnida > Ixodida > Ixodidae > Rhipicephalus > Rhipicephalus microplus. The sequence goes on from NC_134702.1 coordinate 209,243,908, forward strand.
CCTGAGCATGAACAATATTGCAAATTTTTCAAAGTTCATGCGCCAGCGCTTCCAAACTACTGTCTTCGCGACTTGTGTTTTTCCCCCACTTACCGTCAACAATGCAAGCAAGCTATGCAGCTGCGTTGTCTTTGGAAAAGTTGAAAAGCTGTAAAAATTTCTGACTTTGGTCAAGAACACTGCATTCCTTCCCCGCAAAGCACATTAACATACACTAGAGGTGAATGCGTTTTAACAAGAAAATGCAGTTCTTTCCCTACCGACTAGAATCGTTTTACTGTGCTGCGTATAATATTTCACTTTTTTGAAGTTTCGTCGCAACCTAACTGCCACCATATTTAAGAAATTAAAATTTTCTTTAGAAAATTGGTTCCAAAAATGAATAGTGTTGTAAAGTGACCAACCATTACTTTTTAGAGTGTAATCGTAGATGGTCTAGCGCACTGTCTGGGATATTTGGCGTGGAACGACCCTCATCTTCTCCAAAACACGAACACTAAACCCGAAAAAACGTTCGAAATGACTAAGTCCATTCAGGGATTCACGAAACACGAATTAAAAAGAGCGAAACCAACCCTGGACTACGCTTTTCCTCTGGGGGAAATTACTTGTATTGGTAAAGGCACTTAATTTTTGTGATAAAGTCAATTTACACCACTTGCGAAAAACCCAAAACAAAACTTACAAAGAATAAAATACCCGAAAGTATTTGCCTTTTCATAGTAGAACCTGGCTGTGAAGAACGCAAAATAAATGCAAGCGGAGTTGGAATGCTGCGCATTAGTAGACAATTCTGAGCATTTACGCAAATGTATTCTGATGGCGAGGTGACCAGAAACTTTATTAAAGCGTTCATGTGCACGTATTTGAGATTTCTGGCGCATAAGCCGATTTCCTGCTACGGGCTGAGCAAAATAGCCGGTCGTGAGAAGGATAACCAACAAGCTCTCGTAGGACGTGCCAAGCAAGATTTAAACGTAACAGTGATCAGCATTTACCGCTTAACAGAACGATGTCCTCCGCGCGTACCGACCGACAAAGAAAGAGCAACGTCGGAGTGATGGGGACAGGGGAAGCAGAGACGGCGACGGGCGGGAGAGGTCACGAGCCGTCAACTCAGCGCGACCGGTTATACATGCCCTTTCTGAGCGCGGCGAGTTCGGTGAACCTACCCCCTGTCTCCGGATCGACGGGACTCGCCGCGACGACTCTCAGCCCCGACGCATCCGCTTATACATGGGGAGGGCGAGTCCAGAAAACCTGTTTATTTCGACTCAACGCGCCCTCGTCGGGCCAATGTAAACGGGCCTAAGGAGAGACAGTTACGGGTCGGCACTTTTCTTCTGTTATAACCACTTATATATATAATTCAGAAGCGGGCAAGAATTGTCATTGCACCCGCTTACCAGCCTCTGCGGCAATACGCGGCGCCTTTCTTTCTACGATGAGTTGTCGACGGGGCGCTGAGTAGTTAAAGGCTTAAACTTCTTCGAAAAAAAAATTTCCCCACACCGAACCGCCAGAGCCAGGAGGCGCCGTCTGGTCGGGAACAATGCGTCAGTGAAAGGAAGGATGCACAGACCGCAGACATCTTAAAGGTCAAAAGGAGAAAAGGGAGAGAGATGGTGAAGGAAGCGGAAGGAAGAGTGAAAGGGGCGCCAGGGGGACTCCACTTTATATTCTCCTTTTTTGTTTTTTTTTCTTTCGTATTTTTTTCTTTTTCTCTCTCTATCCCTCTGATTTAAAATTGTATAAAGCTGAGCAGTGAAGAGGAAACTTGGGATAGGCAAAAGGCGGGTGTATGCACTAAGGGACAAAGAAGGCGAAATAACTACCAATATGGATAGGATAGTTAAAATAGCGGAGGAGTTTTACAGAGATCTGTACAGTAGCCGAGACAACCACGACCTTAATACTATAAGAACTAGCAGTAACCCAGACGACACCCTACCGGTAATGATAGAAGAAGTCAGAAAAGCTTTGGAGAGCATGCACAGAGGCAAAGCTGCTGGTGAGGATCGGGTAACATCAGATCTGCTGAAAGATGGAGGACAGATTGTGTTAGAAAAACTAGCAACTCTATTTACGAGGTGTCTCCTGACGGGAAAAGTACCAGAGTCTTGGAAGAACGCTAACATCATCTTAATACATTAGAAAGGAGATGACAAGGACTTGAAGAATTACAGACCGATCAGCTTGCTCTCTGTAGTATGCAAGCTATTTACAAAGGCAATTGCTAGCAGAGTAAAGAAAACATTAGAATTCAATCAACCAAAGGAACAAGCAGGATTTAGAACAGGCTACTCAACAATTGACCACATTCATACTATCAATCAGGTAATAGAGAAATGCTCAGAGTATAACCAACCACTATACATAGTCTTCATAGATTACGAGAAGGCGTTTGATTCAGTAGAAATATCAGCCGTCATGCAGACACTGCGGAATCAGGGCGTAGATGAAATATATATAAACATTCTGGAAGAAATCTACAGGGGATCAACTGCTACCAAAGTGCTTCATAAAGAAAGCAACAGAATACCAATAAAGAAGGGTGTAAGGCAGGGGGACACAATCTCTCCAATGCTATTCACTGCGTGCTTACAGGACGTTTTCAGAAGCCTAGAATGGGAACAGTTAGGGATAAGAGTTAATGGAGAGTACCTCAGTAACCTGCGCTTCGCCGATGACATTGCATTGCTGAGTAACTCAGGGGACGAATTGCAACTCATGATTACGGAGTTAGACAAGGAGAGCAGAAAGGTGGGTCTTAAAATTAATCTGCAGAAAACGAAAGTAATGTACAACAACCTCGGAAAGGAGCAGCGCTTTGCGATAGGTAATAGTGCACTTGAAGTTGTAAAAGACTATGTCTACTTAGGGCAGGTAATAACCGCAGAGCCTAACCACGAGATTGAAGTAACTAGAAGAATAAGAATGGGGTGGAGCACATTCGGCAGGCACTCTCAAATTATGACAAGTAGATTGCCACTGTCCCTCAAGAGGAAGGTATATAACAGCTGTATCTTGCCGGTACTTAGCTACGGAGCAGAAACCTGGAGACTCACAAAGAGGGTTCAACTTAAATTGAGGACGACGCAGCGAGCAATGGAAAGAAAAGTGGTAGGTGTAACCTTAAGAGACAAGAAGAGAGCAGAGTGGATTAGGGGACAAACGGGAGTTAAGGATATCATAGCTGCAATAAAGAAGAGGAAATGGACATGGGCCAGGCATGTAGCACGTAGACAGGATAACCGCTGGTCATTAAGGGTCACCAACTGGATTCCCAGAGAAGGGAAGCGGGGTAGGGGGAGACAGAAGGTTAGGTGGGCAGATGAGATTAAGAAGTTTGCAGGTATAAATTGGCAACAGCAAGCACAGGACCGGGTTAACTGGCGGAACATGGGAGAGGCCTTTGTCCTGCAATGGACGTAGACAGGCTGATGATGGTGATGATGATGATGAAAGCTGAGCACCAACCAACTGTACCCTTAATCCTGATAAAGGCCAGACTCTAGGCCGAAACGTCGAAATAAACCACGTTGTGGCTGCTCACGGAGGATCTACTTTACTTGCAACGCTACGGCCACTCAACCACCATGCCTGCCCATATATAAATATATATATATATATATATATATATATATATATATATATATATATATATATATATATATATATATATATATATATATATATATCCTTTCGCAGTTTTGGCACTAAAGCTTCGGAACTTGTCCTATTTTTCGCCGACACATGAAACGGGTGCCTCGAGGAAGGACTCGTTTCGACAAATGTCATGAATTTTTTTGTAAGGTGCAATAACAAATGTGCGAAGCAGCCTTTGTAAAGGTCAACTGGTCGCCTATTTTTCTTGGTGATCTCTCTGACTTTTCTCATCAAAGCTATGCGTTTTCATGAATACCCTAAGTGATGCATATTTTGCTATAGCTAACTATCAAAGCTCAGGGGGAATCATCGGTGTTCACCCATTAGAAGACAGTGGATATTCGGTTAGCTGCTTCCGTGCTGTGAACGAATAGCTTTGCTTAGAAGCACGTGCATGAAGTTCACTGAGCGAGTGCTTAAGTTGCATGAATTTTCTCGCTTGATGACACATTTCAACTTTTAGCAAAAATATTTATTTAAAAATAAAAGGGCCAAACAGGTGCCCTGGTCTGTAAAGAATTCCAAGCTGCCGACCTACTAATCTGTGAGCCATGGTATATCCGTTCGACTATACAAAATAAAGTTTGAGGTTAGCGCTGCAGCGGCTTAAGCGTGCAGCGTCGTTTGCATAATTTCTGTAGTTTGTTTCGAGCACATGACAGACAATGCTGTACATAATCTGACCAACTTGGTTGGGGAAGAATCATCACAACGGAGCTACTACGACGACATGACGGCAGCTAAATAAAGGCAGAGATAAGCAGAGACCGTATTCTAGGCGAATTTCTATTAGTTCGTCAAGCTCCTGTACCTCCCCTTCGATATACAAGGCTGAATAACAGACTAAGAAAGACTTCTAAAATGTTTATATGTTGCCTATAAAAGTTTTTTGTCATTTGTGCTTAAATGCCAATTCACCGAATTCACCGAATTCCAACGCTGCTCGACTCCTATGCACACCTGAAATACAAGACCCAAAAAACAAAAATATTGCTCTTGGGCAGCTCAAACGACTGTAAGCGAATCTAACGCGCATGCCACAGTAAGGCATAGGCGTATCAGCCGGGGGGGGGGGGCAAGGGGGACTTGAGTTTTCCCATTGAGAAAGGTTGGGGGGGGGGCAACACCCCCCCCCCCGCACTTTGTACAGAGGTGCACTCTTGCCTGAACTGTGTAAAAACCAAAACGTAAGGCGAGGTTTTCCGTCACAGCAGTAATAACTCAATTATGTTTTTATGAAAAAATGAAATTTTTATGAGGCAATGCTACAACATAGCGATGTTTTGCAACATTTCCTTTCCGCTGTGATGATTTTTCTTCTAAATTATTTGTGGAGCCTATGCGGCGTTATCGCGTCTTGAGCTGTAGTAATGCAGAGCAGGCATGCACTGATTAGCGGTTCTGTAATATTACATCAGTTGTTTATGCTTTTCTTCTGCTATGACTTGTTGATGCAATTTCGAGCAAACTTTTCTTGAACCGGTGAAAATCATTTGCTGCTTCCGGAAAATAATTTTTCTCAAAAAATGGTATATCGTCGCCGATGCTTTCTCGAAGCTGTTGCGAGCCGATGAGGGTGACAAATCGTTTTTGATGTTTACGTTTTCCGCACTGAAACGCAGAAAAAAAATTCCGGGTTAGTCTCTGATAAACCTGATCAGCCTTGCTTATGGTAACTAAGAAGTTGAAGCTATAGCGGCAGTAAAACGCGACAGTATAACGCGCCTTTACAGAGGTAATTGAATATTTACTGTACATTGGTAAATAAGGGTTTGCCGAATGTATGTTTCGGTGTTTGGTAGCTATTGCCCTGTTTAATGCGTATGTATCATCGTCGACGCTTGGTACATCTCCATCCCGACGACTAACGCCCGTATTGTGTTACCTGTAGTTAACCGCCTAAACATAATCAGAGACAGAGAGGCGTGGTAGCAAGATGAGCGTCGTATATTAGACGCAGAAATTGGGCTAAGGGCGCCATTCTTCGGCCTCGGCCTTTTATAGTGTGATTGAACATTGTGGTGTCTAAAAAAGCACGTCGCGTCGCCTGTGTGTATGCAGATTTATATCAAAGGTGTGATAGGTCTGCCCCCCTCCCCCCCCCCACTCGCGAAAGAGTTGATACGCCACTGCTGTAAGCTATATTTTTTTAAAAAAAGGTGCCCGTTGCCATTGGGTGAATACAGTAATCTGAGTTTATTTACGCCAACATGTAAAGCATCTTGCAGAAACCTGATTCACTCGGTCACTTGTACAACGCTACGGATTGAAACCTTATTGTTCGAACTGAAACGTGAGGTAACCCGTCCATTAACAACTCTGAAATTCTATCAGTATGTCCTAATACCACCATCTTTTGCAATGATCGACCCAACATAGAAAGCGGTGCGGTACGACTCTAGTAATAATCATTAATACCAATGTAATCAAACTGAAGTAAGTGCACACTTAGAAATTGTGTATGTTGCGAGTAGTCATATCAGTTTTTCTTGCGACACAACTAACATTGTTTGTTACTGAACATAGCTTTAGCCTTAATCTGAACGTTCCAGAGGGCACGCTGTTTTCAGATTACGAAAAGGCGTTCGACAAGGTGCTTCATCAGCGAATATTCTTTATATTTTCTCACTTCAACCTTAACCCTTTCGTTTCAGATTGAATTTGAGCTTATTTTACTAATCGGGAGCAGTTTGTTCACGTTATAACAATCATTCTCAAGCAGAACCCTTGTTCAGTCTCGAGTGCCCCAAGAAATCATCTTGGGCCCATTCCATTTTTCTGATAAATACTAATGTTCTACCCACCAACGTCTAACGTATACGTTATACGTCTATTCGCAGACGACTGCGTCGTTTATCGCCCCAATCATATACGTCGTACGTCTGTTCACCGACGAGTGCGTCGTTGATCGCTCCAGTCATACACATTGTCCGTCTGTCGCAGACCACTGTGTCGTTGATCGCTCCAATCATATACGTTGTATGCCTGTTTGCAGAGAAATGCGCCCTTGATCGCCCCATTCGTAGTGATCATGATGCCCGACCAGTTGTAGAGTACACCGAACACTTGGTAAAAAACTGGACGATGACCCTACTCCAGTATCACGTCGAGCAAACGTTCCATAACATATGTGGTTTTACGCCCCAAAACCTCGATATGATTATGAAAGAGGTTAATCTCCGGAGGTTCCGACCATCTGGTGTTGTCTAACATTATTTGGCATTGAACATTACGCCAAGTTCTATCGTTGCGCATGCAAAGACGTGCGACTGTCCTGGCGGAGATCGAATTCACAACCTTCGGGTCAGCTGTCAAAGACCGTGACTACTCATCCAAGGTGTCGTATGCTGAGTAGTCGTTAAAGGACTGTTTCAAGCAAGATGTTCTACTAAATCTTGCGTGACACTTGTCAGTAGTGGCGGTATCACACATCAGGGACATATTTTGCTATAGAAAGAACTCACCACATCGCGGGACGTTATGCTGAAATCTGTGCACCTTGTGTAAGGGCTAGCTCTGAGCGATGCAGCTTCAACATCGAGGATGTAGACCAACGACCCCATCTCGAACGACAGACCTCTCAACATTTTGCCTTGGGCATACGTCTCGTTGCCACGCACCAGCGGCCAGTGGGTCTCCTGCACGGCACGAAAGAACCGATTTCATTAGGATGGAGCCTCGACATAGGATTGCAGACCTGCAAAATTATCTGTTCGGGTGAATCATTCACGTGATAGCGTTAGAGGGATCATTTTCCAGAAATTCTGGCGTCGGCGCCATTGGTTGTGAGTGAAAGATGACCGTCTTCTCAGTGACGAAAAAATCGAGAACGATGCAAATGAAATTAATAAGAAAATCTTGGGCCAGAGTGGGGATCTAACCCGGGTCAATTGGGTTCGAGTTGGTATCGGACCCGGGTCGCTTGAGTGGCAAGCGGATGTTCCACCACACCGCCACGCGTGTGCTTTCTATTGTACTGAAAAAACTTTTTTTGGTTGAAAACACAGTGAAAGTGACATGCTTTTCAAACATACGCATTCTGTAAACATTCATTCTAATACAACAAGAAAATAAAATGTAAAAATATTAAACATCCTCAGACAGAGTGGGGATCCAACCCAGGTCACTTCCGTCCGAGTGACCATATCAATCGGGCCTCAGGACATTTTATTATCATAGAGACTTTGTGGTTTAAAGCCGGTAACCCACTACAAAAGGCACACACGTTACTGCACCTGTTTTTTGAAGGTCATGTAGTAAGTGTACTGCAAGTTCGAAAAGGTATCATGCACTAGGTGTTTGAAGTACGCACTATAGACACAGAAGCTCGCTATAGCGTTGAACTTCTGAAAGAGAAACTTCAGGGTTGCCAAATTTTAAAGTAGATCCTAAAGCCTTTGATATATCGTTATCTCTAAGCCCGAAGGGAGACGAGCTCCACTTACGAAACTCCTGTAGCTTTAAGAGTCGGCGGGTATCATACAGGTAGTAGAGTGGCCACCGCAAGGTCAGGCTGTTTTATGGTACTTGGTCGCAGTGTATAAATGTTGTGCAATCAGGTTTTGAATGCACTATGCTACAAACGACACTTCTAATCATAAAACAGCTTGTTTCTCCTTCACAACATGAGCAAATATATCGTATAACTCATTCCCTAATACTTATGACATGGTTGATAGCTCAGTTATTATCCCCTTCATTGTTTAGTACGAGCTCTGCTGGTCCTGTTGAAACTGGCCCAAACTGTTTTAGACGAGTATTCCTTGTCCTGGCGAGATAGGTACTCCCCTGTAGCGTTCAGAACGAGAAACGCTAATGTATACGGCTAATATTTCGTGTTATAAACTAGATGATAGCACTCACTCATCGATTTTCATTTCTGCTGTGGCAGGAGCTTGATCTTTCTGTGTGGAAAGATGATGTGCGGTGGCGGAGACCCATGTATCAACACGAGGCTTATCAACACGAAGAACGTTTTCATCGGCATCTACGAGTGATCATGATTCGTATAAAGATGCTTTTCTTGTGCCCTCAAGTGAAGGCAGCGATGACGGGGAATTGACAGCTCCTTCAGTTATTGTGAACACAGCTCAAAAGCAAGCATTTTTCTCAAAGCCCCATAGCTTCCCGATCTAATTAGCCCAGAGGTGCTTAGCCTGCAACTGTTTTTATGAGGTTTTTATTAGCTGTTAATTTGAATAAATATGTGGTGCAAATATTTTTGCAACTACTAGCTACTTTTTAGTACAATCAGATTCGAAATCACCTATACTAAGATAATAGACACTTTTCGTGGAAAATCTTCAAACAAAATAATAAAGCCCTTTAGAGGTTGATGAATTCGGTGCATACTTTTGCAACTTTGTGGATGGTGCTGATTGTGAGGCTAATTTACTCACTGGTGTGTTCCGCAATTTTTAAGGCAAAAAAAACATAAAACCATGGACTAGAGACATGTTGCATTTACCACAATGATTTGCTTAGCAACGATGCTGAAAACGTGGTGGAGTCCCTGTTAAGTTTTCATTTTTAATCAAGCAAACGTGACATTTTGCGTGAAATGGAAGTCATCAAGAGACCGCTATTATACCGGGTGTTAAAAGCTCAGCTTCATGGTTTTCATAAAATTCGCCATTTAGAAGAACATGAAAACTACCTTTGCAGATAACATGTATTCCGGGGACTCAAATGCGCCTGTCAGTGACTCAATGAACTAATATTTACAAGATAACTTTGCAGTGACCTCAGAAAGCGGGCATATTTCTAATGAAAAGCAGCAGGCAGTCGCATTTCTACACTGTCACACTTGTAAGAAGTCTTCGAGCCTGTCTTTGTGTGTTCCAAATATCCCGCGGCGAAGTCTATTTGTGGTTTGCATGATTACGCACGTAAGGCGGTGAAGATCAGCGCAATGTTCTCCCCGATGTGACAAGCAGTCATACCTTGCTTATCGTCAGCCGCTGTAGCAAAAAGGTAATCTTTATTACCATTGGCTATGCTTCTACCCGCAGTCAGACTAAACGACACATGGCACTGCCGCGGCCCATCGGGGAGGAGCTTCGCGCCTGTGCAGACTTTGTGTCTTGCATGCAAACCACAATTAAACTTTGCCGCGCGATATCGCTGAGCACAGACATGCTAGAATAATTTTCGAAGCGTAACGGCGTAGAAACTTCACTGCCTCCAAATTTTCAATGCAAATGTGCCCACTTGCTGCACTTACTGAAAAGGTAATTATTAAACGTGAGTAAATTAGGTCATTGACAGCCATATTCTTTGTCTCACTTTGTGTTTCCATGGATGATCACGTTATCTCTGAAGGTGTTTCTCATTCATGTTCTTCCCAGTGCTGAATTTCAAGAAAATCATAAAGCTCAACTTTGAACACCTGGTATAGTGAAATCGACCGAGCTTCTTGAAACTAACCCTAAAAGGTGTGGGCATCTGTATTCAGACGGGCAACTAATATCACTACTTTGTGAATTATTTATGAATCCACAAATTACACGGATACAAAGGCTTCTTTTACCTGGTACTTGCAAACTGTTGTTGAGACACAAGTACGCGCGTTAACAAAAGCAACGGTGCGACGTGAATAACCACTCATTTCTGTATTTTTTTCTAACCCTCTCCTTCGCGTGGTGAGGAAGTTGAGTAAGCGAGGAGAGAATCGGTTAGATGAAGTGCCACTGCCCTGTTTCACGGCCACCACAGCACTGTACTCTTAATGAAATGCCGAACGGAGATAAAGGTCCAGGTGAACAGGTGCTTCTGGGATCCGTCCATAGTGCGTTTATTTATTTAATTTATTTACAAGATACTGCAGGCATGGAGCCCAAGCAAGAATGGTACAGGCAGTAAGGCAATCAAGCCAAGCATCACACAGCACACAATAATCCAATCATCACACACATACAACAATAATGCAACCAAGCTTATCATAACAGCAATGATTTAGGTTGGATTGCGAGAATCGCATTTGCGTGAATCGCAAAGGGAAACAACATGGCACTGAAAGTAAGCAATCAACAAAAAGTATCAGTGGATAAAAAAAACTGCAAAACACTTTTACATCCTCAGGAAAACATGTACGTCAATAGAATCTGTCGACAGCAGGGCGGCAAACGGTAAATTGTTCCACTCACAGATTGTACGCGGGAAAACGAAAATTTGAAGAGATTAGTTTTGGAGAAATACGGAGTTAAGGCAAGGGAGTGTGAATGACGACCGCGCCGTGTTTCCAGGCGACTAATGTAGGGGCTGTGATAAAATAAGAGCTTTCGGTTAACTAATTGGAACAGTAATTTAAGCCTAAATGATTTACGTCGTGATTCTAATGTTGGGATACCATGTCTTTCCATCAGGGCAGAAACGGAGTCTGTTGGACCGTACATACCATAAATAAAGCAGACGGCCCTTCTTTGAATTCTTTCGAGGCAGTCGATATTGGTTTTAGTGTGAGGATACCAAATAACGCAGGCATATTTAAGTTTCGGTCTAATTATAGAAGTATATGCTAAGTATTTAACCTCAGAGGGAGCGGTTTTGAGTTTGTGTCGTAATAAACAAAGTTTACGGAAAGCGGCAGCGCATATGTTAGTAATGTGAGAGTTCCAACTTAAGGTACTGGTTAATGTTACGCCAAGATATTTGTGTTCATCTACTTGCTTAAGTGGCTGGTCACAAGTACAATAAGAGAATTCAAGGGGGTGTTTCTTTCTAGTCATTCGGAGGTAAACTGTTTTGTCATGGTTTAATTGCATGTTAGTAGTTTTACTCCAAGAAGCAACGTTTTTTACCGCCGAGTTTAACGCAAGTTGGTCCTCGATGCTATTAATTTCATTAAAAAGTATACACTCATCTGCAAAAAGACGTATTTGGACCGGACTGTTTATAACGTTAACAATGTCATTACAAAAAATAAGGCAAAGTAAAGGGCCTAGCACACTTCCCTGCGGTACGCCAGACGTAACAGGGAGAGCGTCAGAAGTGCTTTCATTAATGTCGACGTACTGTCTACGCTTACTTAAATAGGCAGTTAGCCAAGAGACGATGAACGCTGGAAGCCCGATTTGAACTAATTTATCAATTAATTTGTCATGCGATACGCGATCGAAGGCCTTACTAAAATCTAAGAGTATGAGGTCAACCTGCCCCCCCCTTATCGAGAACTCAAGAAGCGTGGTGAACAACTGTAAGTAGTTGAGTGACGGTCGAGAATGCCTTGCGAAACCCGTGTTGAAATGGAGAAAGGATTTGATGGGTATCTAAAAATTGTGAAATGAACGTAGCAACAACGTGTTCAAGTAACTTACAGGCGGATGATAACATAGATATGGGTCTGTAGCTGGGAATTAAGAGTGGGTCGCCTTTTTGGGGAATAGGTAAGATACGGGCAATTTTAAAATCAGAAGGTAGCGTCGCCGCATGAACAGAAGATTCAAAAATAAGTACAAGAAATTTCGTCAAAGTTTCAGCATAACGACGGATAAATGCGTTCGGAATGCAATCGGGCCCTGGCGTCGATTTGTTTTCTAATCGAAGTAACATATTTAAGACACCATTGTGCGAAACAATATTGACATCAGGGTATGAAGCTACTGAATTACTCTGTTTCAACTGAGACTGCGAAAATACGCTATGGAAAAACAAATTGAAGTGATTCGCGATTGCTCAAGTTATGGTTTCATTGCGCTGTCTAATAAAGTTCCAGAATTTATGTGGTTCCTCTCTTAGGAAGTTCGGTAAAGTGGTGTTAAAGTAGAAATTTTTGGCACGAGTAATAGCATTGTAAAGGGTAGTACGAATTTTGGCGAGTTGTTGAGGCACTGTAAATTTTTTTCACAAGCGTTTGGCTCTGCGTTTAAGGTGAATTATAAATCTAGATATCCAGGGCGTATATTTAGCGGTCTTCTTAACTTTATCGGAAACAAAGTTTCGCAAACAGAATAAACACATATTTTTAAATTTATTCCATAGGACTTCAATATCGTGATCAGTGAAATTTGGCCAGGTATTTTCCAAATACTCAGTAATTGCAGTGTCATTAGCTTTCGTAAAGTCTTTCACATTTTTGAGAGCTGGGCAACTTTTTGCATTTTTGTAATAAAGAGAAATGGATGCAAAAACAATTTTGTGATCTGAGAAACCGTGTTCCACAGACACATGGTACTTTTCGAAAGATCTGGGCAGAAAAATAAGGTCAAGTAGAGAGGATGAATTGCCACAAACTCGGGTTGGTTGCTGAACTACTTGGACAAGGTTGTGTGAAAACATAATGTCGAGAATGTCACTTTGACGAGAATCGGGTCTTGTTTTCAAGCGGTCCCAATCAAAGTTGGGCAGATTAAAATCCCCTAGAACGAAAAGCTTATATTTACTGAATGAGGCCAAGTGAGATCGCAAATTTACAAGAAAATCGGGCCCAGAATCAGGCGGTCTGTACACAGCGATAACAATGATTACTTTGTTTCCGAAAGAAACCCTTAAACATAGGCTTTCAGTATCTGGCAATTGCGCAAGAAGAGATGCTTTGATACTGGTTTTTAAAATCACTGCAACACCCTCACCTCTAGTTGGCCGGTCGTTTCGAAATATTTTGTAACCTGGCGGAACTAAGTTGTCATCAGGTATTTCACTGTGAAGCCATGTTTCCATAATGACGGCCAAGTGTGGGCTATGACATAACAAAAGGGCTTCAAGCTGTGCCGTTTTGTTAATGAGACTGCGGGCATTTAAGTTAACGACCCTGATGGCAAGTTCAGATGACTGTCACAGAGCGGACGGGTTTGGATTGTTACCGTTGCCATCGGAGGACGTGTCTACGACGTCAACCGGGAGAGTTTCAATGCTAATCACCCCATTGGATTGTGAAGGCGCGCGCCGTTGATCAGAATGAGTGGAGATTATTTGCCGCTGATTAGAGTTTGCGTTCCAGATAAAAGTATCGCCGTCAACGTGCAGTTTATCATGTACGAGTTACTTTTTTACCAGCAGCTTTCTCACTTTTGGCACTTTCCCAGAGCATTTTTCGTTTTTCTAGGCTATGTGCAGAGCAGTCATTCTGTGTGTATATTTTAGAGCCCTTTAGTTTTTTTTGCATTCTTGAGGACAGCAACTTTTTCATTTTCCTCTCACATTTTGTCCTCTCGCAATTTGCAAAGTGAGAGGACTTCGTGCTTGGGCGGTAGCTCTAGCTGGCATTGCAGCTGGTGGCCTTGGCGAGTATTCCCATGACGGTAACACCTTTGCGTTTTCGCAATTCATGTGTGGTGGCTTAATGCGGTCCAGCGGCACCACTTGCTCGCAACCGTGTCTATTGATGGTGAAATGTTTGTGCCCTCGGTGTAGGACCTTTAACGGCCTACCACATGGCTGAAGTGCTCACTTAACAGAGTGGTTCTTTACAAACACATGGGTACGATGTGAGCTGCGGGTTGACGTGCACCACACGCGACCATGGAGACCGCGAAAAAACATTATTTTTGCTCAGCGTGTAGTGAGTCTGAGCAATGAATGCCTCCTCTGAGTAACGTATATAAAACACTCCCTGCAGCCTGAATTTCGTGTCATATGCCACCTCAGAGCCAATGCAGCTAATGTTCTTTTTTGCAGCAGACTTTGCATTTAAAATGTCCAGCGGCAAGGCCTCCACCCTGTTGTGTTCCTCGGTTGCCGTGAGCGCGTCCTTCAGCTGACGGTGAAGCCACTCCACCACGCTCATGATAGAGGGCGGAGGGGGTGAAGTAAGCAGTCGTAGGTATGCTCGTGATAGCAGTGCAAAAGCAGGGTTTGCAATGTCGGTTAGTCTTCATTGTAGGCCCCGAAGCGGGCTACTCAGTGGTACAAGACAGTACCGTCACGGCAGTGATGTCCGCGATAGGCCTCCACCCAGCGGGCCAACTTGTCCACGCAGGTCAGCAGGTAGGTCTCTCTGTGGCAGGTTGGCAGTGGGCCGACGATGTCCACGTGGGCATGATGAAAGCCACATTGTAGTTTCCAGTGCTGTCGAGGTGTGGCATTCTATTTTGAAGCACTGGCAAGCTACAAATGTACGTTACCAGCGTCGGACGTCCTGGTTAAATGGCTACACGAATCCCACCATAACCACTGTGAGTGGCTCTAATCGCTGATTTAGTCAGTCTGTACAAGGACTGCAACACGGGGTGACCAAGGCTTGAAAACACAAACGAGCGAGCTCTGCTGAAACTTGGGTCACAGCAAACTTTCTCCAGAGATCCGAGGTTGGGGCCTTGGATCTCAGGATCATGGTCAAGGGGTGCTTTAGCTCATCGTCTACGCGTTGAACTTGTAGCGATGTGATGGCGTCTGACTAGACGTGCCGTCATTTCAGGTTAAATGAGCAGATGATCGAAACGTACAGGAGAAAGCGAGCTGCCGAAAAGGTTCAGTTGCCATGTCGTTTAGCCAGCCAGAAGCAAACGAACATTTTCGGCGCCACGCGCCACAAGCCCTCAGCGCCCGTCATCCTTTCCTCTAGCTAGCTAGCCGCCGCTAGCGCTACACTACGAGGGCTCTCCGCCTAGCGTGTTATGCGATAAAAAACATGAATGTAAAAGAGGTGAGAAAAAACATAAACACTATGTACAATTTCATCAGTTCATGCAAGTGTCCAATGGGAAGTCCGGAGGTCGTCAGGCTGGAAAGCGTACGGAAGAGTCCGACAGTTCTGGTGGGCGGCACTGAGAACCTCCCAGTGGGCGAGGACCACGATTACTGTGCGTTGCTTTGAGCAGTGAGCAACGAAAAGAAGTGCGCTCGAAACGCTGGTGGTGGAATTTCTGTGCACATCATGGTCGACGACTATCCAAACTTCGAGCGTTGCAGCTCCTTGAGCCCCGACAACAGTTCGTCTGTGCAAAACGCGATGTGTGTTCTGGGTGTAGCACAAGTCGTGTGCTGGGCATAGACGTGAGGCTGCCTTTCCTGACTTGATAAGACGACAGAGACTGTCCACGACAATGGATAGTGGCGGTGTCACGGATTGGCAACAAGTCGTGAGGCGTTGCTGCGCAGGGAGATCATAGAAAATCGTCGCATGGAGATCTTGAAAACTCTGGCTATCACTTGTGACGTTAGCAGACAGTTCGTGATCAGGTGGACTGTCCAAGAGCGCTGGAGGTTCAGGTGCCGATGTGTTGATAAACATGATGCCTTGCGCAGTGAGAGTGGGCTCAGAGTCCATGTTTCGAGTGGCGTCGCGGGCTTCCACAGGATTTGGAATAGGTGGGGAGTCTGCAGGTGGGTCAGCTGGCTGGGCGGGGATCGTCGAATCTCTCGGGGCAGATGGTACAGCTGAGCAAGTATCTGCAGCGAATCTGACGGTGTGCGAAGCAGTGGCCGGCAACGAATGTACAACGGAGAGAGGGGACAATGGCTCAAGAGTCAGAACCGGAACATCTAAAGCAGGAGCCGTGTATTCTGTGTTTGGGGGTCTCTCCGTGGACAGGTCGGCGGACGCGGCAGGGTGACCTCCGTCACCTGTGTGGCCTGGTGTCGGCCGGGGAATGGTCTGGCCTGGCTGTGGTGCGGGAAGCGTCCTGGATGGTGATGAGTAGGTGCAGTTGTGTCACTTTTAGGAGAAGTATCCCGTTTGATGCCGTAAAACGTGAGCACGGCGTCTCGCAGGTCATCGTATGGGTGAGGGCTCCAGGAGAAGTATGTGAGGCGGCGTTTGAGGTCATCTGAACTTGAACTTGAACTTGAACTTTATTTCGCATCTATACATTGTACAGATAACAGGGACACAGACAAAAAGCCACATTACGGCTTGACGAGGTCTGTGCCCCACAGACCTCGTCATGACGTGCGCCACAAGCCCACAGCGCTCGTCATCTTTTTCTCTAGCTGACTGGCCACTGCAAGCACTACGCTACAAACTGCTGCCAAAACGGAACACTCAATCTGTGGTGCAGGTACGATGGGGTTGATAAGATGAAGTCGATTCCCGTCCTGCGTGTGCGCCACCGTCGAGTTCGGTCGGTGAGGACAAAAAGCTGAAAACCTTCCAGGGAATTGCGAAAATTACAGATGTCCGCATACACGGCTGGCAGTTCTCTTCCGAAGATGCTGCAGCGGCGCTCTGTGTTCCTCGAGAAAAAAAACAAGATGTGGGGCCAGACTCCACCAGCAAGCTGTTGTGAGACAGCCTTGAAAGCTGAATCAGAGGCACCCCCACTACACACGGCGTGATACCGGCCTGTGTTAGTCATGCAGTGTGGTGTTTTCGAAGTCACCCATAATCTTGCAGAAGGCTTTCACTGCCTCTCGAGACCAGGAGAGGGTGCCTGAGCAGTTTCGTGAAGTGACCAGCTCGTCGCGGAAATGTGTGAAGGTTCGGGCACAGCGAAGTGAGAAACGACGGTAGAAACTTACCAAACCCAGAAACTCTTGAAGCTGGAGCTTTCCAGGGTTCAGAACCTGGCATAGCGCTAACACACATGAACGACGAAGAGACAAGACAAGCGCTAACATTCAACTGATCGTTTATCTACAAAAACAACATGGTAAAACCTAATTATTTGAACAAACAACTGATCTGCATGCTAACATGGATGAAGATTTGCAAACTTATTGCGCTTTTTTTAATTTTCAAAAGAATCTATGCTTGTTGCACATCGCCACTTAATTCTCAAATTATAGATTTTTTTACACAAACATGGATTCGAAATTTGTTGCGCAGTCTTAAACAACTCACAGTTGTTAATAATCATTCATCTCATTTTACTCACGTGACCTCCGGTGTAGCACGCCCCACCACGGTGGTCTAATGATAATACAACATTTTTATTTATGAAAAAAGGAAAAAAATAGAGGGGAGTATGTCAATCTTGGTTTCCCCATTCCGGGACACCAGTGGCCGCTGCAGCTCGACTGGCTTGATCCAGGAGACCCCTTTGTGTCTTCAGGTCAGGTCAGGCGAGGACGGCTTCCCAAGGCTCTCCCAGTAGAGCGAGTATCAGAGGTGACTGAACCTCCACATGCTTGTTCCGGCAGTCCCATGTGACATGTTGCAACGTAGGTCATGACTCGCACCACGGACATTTGTTTACATATGCAGTTGGGTTTATGTGATGCCACCTCTCCAAATGTGGATAGATGTTAACCTTAATTTGTCTTAGCTGGCGAGCTTCAATACCTTTAAGCGATTTGAGTGGTGGGGCATACCGCTTTCTTGTCTTCCGTTGATGCTCGAGTATATCGCGTGCAGTGCAGGGTTCGTACTGATTATCGGTGTCGTTGCTCACTCGGTTGCTCAAATAACGAGCGAAACTGTGCGCCAGCGCATTACCCGAGATACCCTCGTGGCCTGGGCACCAAATTATAGCATGGTTCTGTATCAGCCTGTCATCTAGTATTTTCAAGGCAACATTCGGTAGTGCACCACGGAGAAACATTCAGCAGGCTTCCTCGAAATCAGGCGAGACTGATTCGGAGGCGTTCTCGGCCTCTTTAGTTCGCATAGCTAGCGCAATCGCCACCGCCTCCGCCGTCACTATACAGGTTGTTTTAATTCATGCTGCGACAGTTTTAGCGGAATGCGGCATTGGTTGAACTGCTGCTATAACGCAGCTCTCGTTTGATTTAGCGGCATCAGTGTATACTACTTCGTGGCTTTTGCCAAACTTTCTTTAAAGCTGACGAGCTCTAGCTTGTCTTCTCGCCCCATGATACAACTTACTCATGTTTCGCGGAATGGGGCAAACGGTTATGTGTTGGCGTGTTTCCCTAACCATGGTAGTAATGTTCTCCCGGCAGTATTGTGGTCTAGTAGGGTGGTCTAGTGGCCAAGATACTCGGCTGCTGACCCGCACGTCGCGGGATCGAATCACGGCTGCGGCGGCTGCATTTTCGAACGAGGCGGAAAGGCTGTAGGCCCGTGTACTCCGAGTTGGGTGCACGTTGAAGAACCCCAGGTGGTGAACATTAAAAAAAAATGTCGTGGCTTTGGGACATCAAACCACACATATCATTCAATCAAGTCAGGTGTAGCACAGAAAAGCGTCCTTGGGCAGTCCAAGGCGACCCTTGACCCAATTGGGTCAAGGGTCGCCCCGGTTTCGACTGACATTTTTCTTGCCAAGATTGACACCATCCTCAATGAAAAACTCGTGGATTTGGTGCAAACCGCTTTCAGATATGTGGACGACTATTTAATTTTTCTGCTGCCTTCCATAACTAACAGGAAAAACCCGGCTGAACTGGTATTGAGTGCTTTTAAAACACATGGAGGTGGGCTAGACTTCACCTGCGAATTTCCCCAACAGGGATCACTGAGGTACTTAGATATTAATATTACATTGTTTCCAAATCACATATGCTGGGAATACCAACCGCGAAGTGTTAAACTCTTGTTAAACTATGCCTCCTGCCACACAAAACTGGTCAAGAGAGTTATTGCTTCGTTTGCTGGAAGTGCTGGCTTATCTAAGCCATGCCTACACAAGATGACTGATGGTGTAACAATGCAAATTAACAGACTTCTGTCAGCGGGATTTCCAAAATCTGTAATTTCTTCAGTGTGCGAAGCTTTGTTGCAAAAACGAAACAAAAACAAGAAAAGGCAGGAGGAAGTAAAGAGCGAAAAAGAGTTGCAGTCATGCCATACTTCCACAATATATCTCATAGTTTGAAGAAGGTAGGCTCGAGATATGGTGTGAATGTAGTTTTATCAGCCCCGTGTAAAGTAAGCCAGATTTGCAGAATGACGGATGAGCGACTTAGTGGAATCGCCAAAAAAAAGTTGGACATGCGCCGTAAAACACAAATAAATTTGTAGATTGCGCAGTTGGTGTTGTTTACATGCTCCCTTTAACGTGCGGTCGTTGTTATATAGGCCAAACTGGGCGGTGCATTAATAAAAGGTTAAGAGAACATATGAATGATATATGCAAAGGAATTAGTTCAAACCTTGTTTTGCACTGCAAAAGCTGCGGGTGCCAGCCTCGATTTCTGGGCGTGAATGCGCTGGCACACCACATGG
This sequence comes from Rhipicephalus microplus, assembly GCF_043290135.1. NCBI lineage: Eukaryota > Metazoa > Arthropoda > Arachnida > Ixodida > Ixodidae > Rhipicephalus > Rhipicephalus microplus. Next base: position 209,263,580 of record NC_134702.1, read on the forward strand.
ACAAGTTAACTCGTGAAATAGCTGAAGCATATTTTATTTGAAAACATGGTGACGGATGCGTGAGCCAACCTTTGGTGGCCTTGCATGACAAAGAGTTCGCGCTTTTAGATAAGGGTTAGCCATTTTATCATTGTCCCTTCTTTTTATCAGACCCTTCCCCAGAATATGTCACGTCGCTCACGTTTGCTGTTAAAAGGTGTCCTGTTGTATATATTATCATGTGTGCTGCGAATATTAAAATTCAGTTGGTAGTCAGCGCTCGTGTTGCCCTCTATGCTTTCTGCGCCTCACCTTTCGGCTGTTTCTTCTAGCACCTTCGTGCTCGCGCTGCAGCCCTTATTACAATGAATTCAAACCAACTAGCCCAAAAAGCCGTTCTTCTGCAAAATTATTAGTTTTAGCCCTAAGCACACTACATGTATTTTTACGTACGTACCATATAAATTCCACGACAATCTTGCATGACACACAATACAAATATATTGGTGTTCCGCTAACTTCTACCTTTTCATTGTCAACTCATATTGAATACTTTCGCGCCAATGTTTCCAGATATTTGGGCTACATATGTCGCAAGTTACATCATTCTACTAATGATATTCGTAAACTAGCATAATAAACATTTGTGCAACCTCAGCTTGAATACGCGGCAGTCATTTGGTCTCTCCATGAAAAATATCTAATAAAAACGTTGAATCTGAAAAAGTAGGACCGCACGTTTCATTTCACGTTCTTACGACTATAACAAAAGCATCCCACAAATTGAACTCCACTCATCTCGTCATCCATTGGATAATCGTTGGGATATTTCCCTGCTAACATTGTTTTATAGATACACGTATAACGCACCGTCATCGTTTTTACAGCTTCAAACTCTCCCGTATAGGACACAAAGTTTATATAATAAGTTTGCTTCATGTACATTTACGGAAAGACAAACTCACTTAACTATTCCACTCCTCCAAAGGCCATTCGCATTCGGAATGACGTTCCTAACCCCATTGCTCACAGGGATCACCAAGCAAACTTTAATCATCTACTAAACTCACATTTGTTAAAATAGTGTTTTATTCCACAACTATATTATTTTTTTCGGATCCCTTATTGTCATGTGAGCAATTTCACCTTGCATCTGACGTTCCACCTACTCATTTTTATTGAGTGAATGAGCTGTCATGATTTAAAGTGTGTATTTCTCACCTCTTTTTGTTGTATAGAACATAACGCCATCACATAATACATAATTTATTGTCACTTGTGTTTCAATAACATTTTTTTAGGTTGTTCTTATATACTTTTGATCGTTTTGTACAATATTCATCTTCAAAATTTTCTATGTATAACCCCATTACACAATGCCTCTAGTGGCCTGAAAGGTACTTTTAAATAAATAAATAATTATACACAAAGTTTCAATATTCACTGAGAAAACCTCAGGTGTCAAGAAAGGAAAATTCATTTACAGTCAACGCCACTGACGAACAACTGCCAAACCTTGCGGCACAAAAAACAACAAAGAAAATCGATACACTACATTGTATACTCGCAAAACACAAGTAGAAGTGTTTCTTGGCCCATTAAGCATGTCTCTTGGCTAACGTATTTGTGGCTTTGCAAATGCTCATTAGTTTTTGTAGGGTGGGAACAAGAACATTCACACTACCCTCTGACCAATTTTCCAAAGGGCCTGTGGTACGTTGCGAATATACGGCACTAAAACACTTTACAGCGAAAGTGGTTACGAGATCATGACAAGGGCTGATTATGTCACCAAAGCTGTCCTCCGCTGCCGTCTTCCCCAAAAAAACCCAAATAAATAAAAAAATTCTGAGGATCGAACGGGAATAAAACCCGGACTCTCTATCACTGGGCTATACCGGTGCTCGGAACTACGTTGCAAAATGACCTCATGCAGCTTCCAAAAATGGGTAATGAATCGCGTTAACATGTGTAATAAATCATTTTAGAACAGTAAAGTAAAAAAAGTCGTCACAAAATGCTACTTGCGTAACGAGTGGGTCGCTAATGCTCACACCGGTTACAGACGCCATATGCATATTTCTTCAACGTCGTCAGACACAACATGGACAAAATGCACATTATCACTCACAAGTGTGAAGCGGGCACTACGCTTTAATGAAGAATAACAAATGATGGCGTAGCAGACGCGCCCCACTACACCCCACATGGCATAGTGGGTACCATGAAATGGTGCTTGTGGTATACTTTCATCGCGAGTGTTTAACAAAAGCCCTAGGAAGGTCGCCCTTTCAGCTTTTGCTATGGATGTGCTGCGAGTTGCCCGCAGGCAGGAGTGTGTCTTTCAGAACTGTAGACACACGCAGCAATCTGCAAATTAGACTTTTCTCGCACTTTTTGCCACTTAGATGAGTTTACATGGCCGGAGTAACTTGCTAATGGAAGGCGCGCCTTCCGATAAATGAAACTACTTGTCATATAATGGGGGCATGATTTGCGAAGCGTGCTGTCGAAACAAAGATTATAATTGCTCCCTTCCCCAGATTAGAATGGGATTGATACGGAAGCAGAATCTCGTCTCAAGGGTGATGATCCCAACACATATGTTGTTCGGACAAAACAATTTTTAGGTCTCAAAACCGAATGATATTTTTAATTACATCACTAAAGAGTTGAGTAGAGTCAAACAGAACAAGGTAGTCGTCCACGTATCTGAAGACATTGCTGGCTACATATCTGATCACTTTGGTAAGCAAGTTTCTGACGTGTGAAAGCGGATGTCTGGTTTAGTAACCAGCTTTTTTTTGAGACGATAATCTTTCTTGGGGACCCTCGACGCGATAATATTGATCTGTCCATACATTTGTTTGTTCATCCATCCTTAACGGTAACGGGTACTCTAAACGGCACCAGCCAATACTCTAAATGGCTGACCCCATCCGCAGTGCCCACAATTGTTGCTCAAGATTCAGCATTCGTGCTTGAGCAATTTTCAATTAAAAAGCAATTATTACGCACATGTGAGAGACGATAACACGTGTACATTCAGTATGTGCGTCCTTTACTAAAAAAGGCATATGTAAGTAATTCTAAGGACCGTGGCGTTTCTCACGCTGCGCTGACCATGCAATGCTTGCACGAAAAGGCAAGTGTTTCCAACGCTTCGCTAAGACGACGTGGCTCTGAGAAGGGCGCGCACGTCCATTTCAGAGCCACGGGTTTCGTTTTTTAACATAACTGCCAGAAAGCGCTCCTGTCTCAAATGCGACTTGATTTGATGCGCTCGTTCGCCTCCACTGCACGCTCGCGTCACTCTAACGCAGCCCCTCTAGAATACCATTCACCTATGTTCTTGCGCAGAACATCAAATAAACATTTTGTTCACTCTCTCCAGATGCAAGACTATTGCCTTTCGACGACATGTGCAGATTAACATGCAAATACGGGGCCATTTTTTGTTAGAAACAATATTTTTATGCCACAGAAGAGAAATCGCGTTCATGTGTCTCTCAAATCCTGGTCATGGCCATTGTGATATTTTTCTGTGTGCTTCAGACCATCGGATGCTATGAGAGCTTACAAAAAGTAAGCCAACAAAAAATAGCATAACTGCAAGCACTCTAAGATATTGACAGCGGCAGGTACATACCAGGCTCGGGAACTTCGACTTTTGTGCCCTCAAGACATTAGGCGGCACAGCGAAGCATCCTGCCTCATCCTCCATTGAGCTCACCGAGGATATAGCAATGACCGCGTCAGCCTTGAACGTACTGGAGCGAAAAAGGAGATGAACCTAATTACGCCACGAGCATATGCAACGGATGCTTGAGCTCGCAAAGGTACCCATATTGAGCGCAAATGACCCCACCTGTAGACATTTTAGGCTACGGTCACTGTCAGCTGTATCGAAAGCTGTGCTTCACTGAAGAAAGCGTGAGATTACTACGTCGGTTGAAGTAAACAGAACCACCGCTTCAATTTACATGATCATTTGGACACCCAGCCTCATGACACTCGCGAATTTTATTCTAAAGTATTATATCGGTATTATATCAAAAAGCCTCATGACGAACACCGATTACATGAAATATTGATGCTGAAGAGTATGGACACTACGGTAGAAACCTACTTATACGTCAATGAACTCATTAGTCGACTCACTCATACTCAGATGAAGAAGTGAGTCAGAATGTGGTTGAGTCCGGATAAGTAGTATTTTGTCAAGTTTGAGCCCGGGTGAGTTCAGCTAAAACATTTCAGTGAGCCTGAGACCAAGTGGGCCTTACGCGCAATATATATTTTACAAGGTAGTCTTAGTGAGCGCCACAACTTTAACGACCTATGCACGTAAGCACTGAATAAGGATTTTAATCTAACACTGATTACAACATGTTTTCTGCACACCTTACACTCGACTTCTCAGTACAAAATAGCAGACTTTCTTTCTGTTGATGCAAGGGTGTAGATGTGCTTACTCCCGTTCGGTGTTTTAGTTGAATATGAGAACCGTGCAACAGACAATGACGAATATAACACATACAGCGCTGTTACTTTACTGCTGTACTTCTGTTCTTGCCAAATAAAGCATGCAGTAGAACAGAACGAGCAGCATGATGAGCCTGCGGCTGCTCACAGGCAAATACGGCAACGCAGGGTTGCACGAAATTGAATAGAATCTTTATTTTCAAGAATTTGAAATGAAGGACGGCGGTAGCAAAAGCTGCACCTCAATAGCTTCACTGCTTCCCCATGTTAAAAAAATGTCTTCATCAAAAAAGGTGGTATATCGACGCGCTGAGTTCTCAGAATAAAAACAGAGTTTGCAATGTAAAAGCAGCGCAAAATAGAGAGAAGTAGTGAAGAAGAGACGACACAGGCGCTGTGTGCGTAATACCGCTGTGCAAAGGCTTGGTTCGTTCTAAAGTATATAGGGCGCGCGTGCGCCTCACGGGATCACACACAAACAAACATTCTTGAATTCATTTGCGCTCAAGGTCGTCGGTTCATTCAAGTGATTCATGTATCACGTTCATCAAGACAGCCATGTACGCACCTGACTTTGGCTTGGCCGGAAAACATTTCATCTTAACAGCTCTCACATTTTTTTTGTAAGCCGGCTTCTATCTAGAGGATGTCTTGTGCCACACTGGTGCTCACATTTCGGTAAAGATACACTGTTAACTCAAAGGCGCCTTATCTCATTGCGCAAAAATGTATATTCGGTTGTCACTAGCACAAGCAATGAATGCATCGACTTTTCTGTCCCGATTTCCAGAGTAACTAATGGCCAAGTTCATGTTCGAGGTGGCTCTACAGCGTGCGTTACTGCATTTAGCTGCCAGGTATACGTCTCAGTGCTTTTAACGTCAATTTGTCTTGCTACTTCAAGCGTCTTTCTCGGAAATGTTCTCGACATTTGGACGCCATGATTGATGGGTCTTTATTCATGGCCTACCACTATACTGAAGATGTAAACGGGAAATCACCTCAAAAAGTAGGTTACCTTCCCCGCACAATGCATATGGGAGATATTGTTATACTACTCTGATTTTATATTATAACATTCATTTTCCCATCCCTAGAATATGCCTACATATTTTGATTCCCGTACAAAAACAATTAGAGAAACCCTATCTACTGTGCCAACTAAAATATTACCATTTCGTTTTTCACGACTACAGTAGCACATTCTCACCAGCACTAGGTATTTATTTGCTAGATATAAAACCACTCATCTCAATTGATATGTGGTTATTAACGTCTCAAAACCACCATATGATTATAAGAGAGGCCGTAGTGTAGGACTCCAGAAATTTCGACCACCTGGGGTTCTTTAACGTGCACCCCAATCTGAGCACACGGGCCTACAACATTTCCGCCTACATTGTAAATGCAGATGCCGCAGCCGGGAAAACTACTGATCTCGCATTCTCAGATGGAATCTTTAAGTTTTGCGATGCAATCTTTAACTCCTCCCATGGGCTTTTCTACTCGAGTCTCCATGGTTTCACAAGCGAAAGTGTAGCAATAGCTCCCGTGAATTGTATATAACAGGTCTCTTTACTCATAATAATAGAGCCAAACATTTTTCCCCACATACACTTCAGCCAAGAAGCTCTCGTCCGCTGACGCAAGACCTTCACGGCCAACAACTTTTTGATGCCATTTTGCGAGCATGTCACTACCATTTAAAACGTTTCAACTGTTACCCGTTCTCTTCCTATATATTTTAATAAATTTATTTGTATTTCCTGGCGTTTTCCCCTGACAATTAGAGCATATTCTCCCACTTCTGCCATAGTTCTAAACTAGAGCTGCAACATATGTAAATAAATTAACGAACACAACTGTTATCGCCATACGCACATACCAACCCCGATTCCTCTTCACTCTATGCTTCATAAGGAACATCCATAAAATGCCTAACAAACGGTCACATAATTAGTTGAAAGCACGCATGGCCATATCTTGGCTCCGAATGTGACAAAAATTACTATCGGTTATGATTGATCATGCAGCCAAAAGACAGTAAAGCCAGGGACACCTAGGTGACATTGTTTGTTAATTTCACCTGTAATGTATTATTAATGACACGATGGAAAACTAGAGACGGAGAATGAAGTATCCCCGTAGTTTTATGGTAGAGTACCGGACGCGTAATTCAAATACTTTGCGGATTCAGACGCTAGTGACAGCAAAATTCTTCATTCGTCATATTTAATTCACTTCCATACATGTCATACCTATTACACTACAAAAGAAACTCGCAAAGTCAATGACGCTTAAACTTGGGATGAGCCGAAAGCCTAAACGTTCATTGTCAGGTACGTCGTTAGCATTCGGGCACCCATAAATATTCTAGCTTTACAGATAGTAGAGGCAGCATCAAGCCAGCGTGTCATACTTACTTGATTACATCTTTAATTATTTCCTTGTACGTCTTCATAAAATCACGGTAATCATAGGACCCGATAGCGATTACAGTCCTCCTGTCGGCTTCGCTGCCCTGTAGGTCCTTAAGTGCCTGTCGCAATGAGGAAAGCAGTGGTAACTGTAGTTAGTCCCTTTGACCCACCATTGTTGTTAACCATGAATGTTTTCCTTTGCTTTTAAAGAGAGAACGGTCGGAAAGGGTAAAGTTTGAAAGTTCACTAGGCACATTTAGGAGTTTATTTGGCAAGCTTCTTATGCTCGCGCCTTGTTCAGTGAGGTGTGCGGATGATTTCAGATATGCTCACTAGATGGCTCGTCGTTGCTTAAGAATTCCTTTTCGGTGATTCCAGCTACGCTCACTAGATGGCACGTCGCCGCTCAAGGCATTTCGTTTGGTTCGGTTCGTACTGTCACGGTGGGCGGACGTGTTTTTTTTAAGCGCTCCCGATCGACTGCGCAGATAAGTTGTTTTGCATGTTTTGAGCTTGTCTTTATAATTATAAGGCAGCAGTTAAAATCCCTGTAGCACTTATCCTATTGTAGGGCTTTTTCGGGGGTCAGTCACCAGGTATTTATTAGTTTGTGCGTGTGTGTGTGTTTGATTTTTATGTTTTTGTTGTTCTTTTTACCAACCCGTGGGGGAGGTGCACGTACATTGAACACGCAATATTTTGTAGTTGAGCTTAGACTTTCTCTTTTTCGTAGGGGGGGACTCGAGTTTTGTAATTATCGAGTCAGACAAGTCATAGGGACAATTGATGTCAGAAAGACATGATTAAGAAGACTGTAAAGTGTTCAGGATGTGGGGTTGGTTTGAAAGTGGTCCCAAGTGTAGAAGCGGATGGAGAAGAGGCTGACGAGAATTGCAGGCAATGTGAGGTCGAGGAAAAAATGGAGAAAATGATGATTGCCCAGAGTGACTTGCTGGTGAGAATCACCGATCTCGAGACTGCGTTGGCCAGAGCAAGAGAAAACGAGGGCAATGAGAGAAAGACTGAAATCCGCCGAGGAAGCACTAGCCAAGGTGAACAGAGGAGCGGCCTACGGAAAGAACAGTAGGGAGCCGGCAACCAAAACGGCGGAGAAGAAAGAGCAAGCAAGTTTGGAAAAAAACAGGTTCAGCCGGTTCAATTGTCGCAAGGCCCAGCTTCAGCGAAGTAGTGGTGGGGCTGGGAGGAGACAAAGCAGCCGGCGTCCTAGGTGCAAGTAACCCCCACGTACAAACGCTCAAGCTGAAAAGTCACAGCAAGTGATAATCGCCGGGGACACGAATTTAAATCGATGCAGAGAAGCCATCAAAGAGGGGGTAAGAGGTTACAAGAGGGTTGCAGTAGAATCGTTCTCAGGGTGCAAGCTGGAAGCAGTCATGAGGCAAGCGAGTGCAAAACTCAAAACTACATCTGCTAGACGAAACCTCATGATAATTTCAGGCAGTTTAAACGATGTCTTAAATGAAGATTCAGCAGGACAAGCAACCACACTGGCGAAAGGCGTCGATGACATGCCCGCCACTTCTCCTCAGGTACAGGTGGTGATATGCACAATACCTGAGGTACCGGCGCGTGATAGCAGCCTGTAAAGAGCGGTTGTCAATGCAAACTAAGAGATATGGCGGATGAGTCGAGAGAAAGGCTTTGGGGTGGAGGAAATAAACAGAGAGGCGCATAGGTGGGGTGGTTTTCAACGAGACAGAATTCACTTCGATGGGCGGCTAGGTCATGAGGTGGGTTGGTGACTTGCGGGACGCGCAGTAGCTTTTTTGGGGGGCAAGCGGGCCTTTCGAGGTGCAGGATAGCTAGTAACGAGGAAAACAACCAGGGAGACTCTGACAGGTGGTACGGACAGATACGATTCAAAGTGGCACCAGTATCTAAGATAGGTAGTGTCCGGGGCAGAAATAGACGTAGCCACGACCGAGCCAATTCAGGCATAGGGTATATTAACATGCAGGTTGGTAAGAACAGGCTAAAGTGGGAAGAAATAGAAGAACAGCTAAGGGAGGAGAGGTCGATGGTATACGGTTTTGTAGAAACACATCTCAGGGACATGGAACAACCTCCTAACAATCCGGACTACACGTGGGAATAGTGTAATACAACAGAAGGCAGCAGAAAGTGGTGAGGTATTGGGGCATTCATTCATTAAAGTACAGACTGGCAAAGGGTCAAGCAGGAGTGCACGGAACATTTATGGCTAAAAGGAAAAGCAGCAGGGCAAATGACACTCCTTGGTTTCGTGTACTTGTAGAAGGAAGCAAAGCCCAGAGAGGAAAACCAGGCAATGGTAGAGTGTATATCGAAGGCCTTTTAGGAGTTAGGAGGAGAGTGCGAGATCATTACATTAGGAGATATGAATGCGCACGTAGAAGATATAGATGAGTATACCGACCCGACAGGCAAAATGACCGTGGATATGTGTGAAAGGCTTGATTTGATCATTTGCAACAGTACCGAGAAGTGTGAAGGGCAAATACTATGGAAGGTAGGAAGGCTGCAGTCGACGATAGATTACGCACTGATGTCACATAGGATGTATGATAAGCTCAGGGGAATGCACATAGATGAAGGTGGCTCCAGAAGTCTGGGTAGTGATCACAAACGTATCAAGCTAAGTTTTGGAAGAGCAGTAAAAGTGGGAAAGAGACAAGATGGGCAACTACAGGAAAGTTTTTATTCAGAAAGGCAAATGGAAATAACTACTAAACAAATTGATAAAGTAGCCACTGAGGATAATAAAACAGTGTGGACATACACGATTCTAATTAGACTGTTTGATCTAGAGGTTGCTAAGGCACGTGACAAGTCACCCCGGAAAAGAAGACACAAACTCAAAAGTTGTGGGATAAGGAAGTTAAGAGAGCCATAGCAAAACGTCAGGAAGCCTCTAGGGAACATAGACATGCTAAGGAGCGGGGTGAACCGACAGATGATGTTGAAAGAAAATGGGATATCTTTCTAAGCTGTAGAAGGGTTGCACCCCTTCTGATCAATGAAAAGATTACAAGAAAGGGAGCTAAGTGGCTGGCAGAAGTACATAAAAAAGATAGAAAGGTAGCTGCGATTTTTGGAACCATCTAAACTCCATAAGAAATGAGACGAGCCTAGAGCAGAGGTTTATAACTACAGCTCAAGGTGCTAGGCTAGAAGAGGACGAAGCTATTGAATATATAAGAACAAGGGTGACAGAAAAATGTCAAAAAATAAAAGCTTTATGCACCACAAAAGACAAGAATGAATCAAGTGGCGCAATGGCTCCATTTTCACGACAGTGGGAAAGGGCTGACAAGAGGGTTTCTAGTAAGACATCAACAGGCCCAGATGGAATTCCAATTATGCTCATAAAAACGTTAGGTCCAAAATCTAAGCAGGCTTTGAGAGAGGCAGTGAGCAAAATAATAATCGACGGTGAAGTTCCCGATGGATGGAACTTAGCAGGATGAGCATGATCTATAAAGGAAAGAGGACAAAGCTGACATAAACAACTACCGTCCTATAACAGTGACATCAGTGGTCTACAGGCTGGTGATGCAGATTCTAAAGGAAAGACTGCAGACATGGATAGAGGATGAGGGGGTGCTGGGTGAACTGCAGAACGGGTTTAGGAAACACAGGAGGTTGTAAGACAATCTGTTCTCGCTGACGCAGTGCATCGAAATAGCAGAAAACGAACACAGGCCCTGTGGCTAGCGTTTTTGGATATGGAGGGAGCGTACGATAGCGTGGTTCAAGAGGAATTGTGGGGAATACTGGACACATTTGGCGTGGAAGATGTAGTCACTAATCTTTTAAAGGATGTCTATAAAGGTAAAAAGGTAGTTATAAAGTGGAAAAAACTGGTAGTCAAGCCTGCAGAGGTAAAACGGGGGCATAGATGGGGGTGTCCCCTGTCACCCTTATTATTCATGATGCACCTACAAGGATTAGAGGCCAAATTGAAGGAAGTGGACTGGGCTTCAACCTCTCTTTCGTCAAACAAGGAAAACTCATTGGTTAGGCGCTACCAGCATTAATGTATGCAGATGATATAGTGCTGATGGCCGACAACAAGGATGATTTGTAGAGATTGATGGACATCTGCGGTAATGAGGGAAATAGGTTAAATTTCAGATTCAGTAAGAAAAAATCAGCAGTCATGATTCCTAATGACAATGAAGGTAGAGAGCATAGAATACATGCTAGACGTAACAGATAAATACAAATATTCGGACGTATAGATAAGCAATGGGGCCGAGTACCTAAGGAAACACGAAATATACGTGACGACTAACGGTAACAAGAATGCAGCGGTAATGAAAAACAGGGCACTGTGGAACTACATTAGGTATGATGTTGTGACAGGAATACGGAAAGGAGTCATGGTTCCTGGTCTGACGTTTGGCAATGCGGTCTTGTGCATGAGATCAGAAGTTCAAGCAAGATTAGAAATTAAGCAACGTGGAATAGGTAGGCTTGCCTTAGGAGCTCACGGGAATACACCAAATGAGGGAGTACAAGGTGATATCGGATGGACATCCTTTAAGGGCAAGGAAGCTAGCAGCAAGATAAAATTTGAGAAGCGATTGGGGTAAATAAGGGAGGAGCCTTGGGCTAGGAAGGTATTCGAATTATAATTAGAAGGTATAATTAACTAGAAGGAAGTTATCTGATTGGTGGCTAAAGTCAAGACACGAGTGAAAATTAAACCCTTCACTGCAAATTACGAATCCTCCACCTCACTATTTTAAAAAAAAGTCTAGTTTTTGGTTCATTAAGTATTACGGCTTGGTGGCGCTAGCCACCACCCGACCTAAAGGGTACAGCTATATCCATTCATCCATCAATCCATCCATTGAATGTGGCAATGTCCACCCAGGTATACGTGTGTGTAAATGCCTACACGAGGCTTTGGGTTTTCGGGACAACCACGGAAAGCAGAACACGTCCGCAATAGAAGCAACTACGAGACGGTTGGAGTATTGGTTACAGAAAAGTAGAAATAAAGGACAGAAATGGTGGGCGGTTAGGTCATTATGCCGCAAGAGGCACAGATATGGACCATGAATTCATATTTTTATTTGTTTTAAGACCGACCTAATCGAAGTAGATAAAGCATTAGGCTAGCATAAAAATAAAGTTTTCGTTTTTTTGATAGCCTGGTCGTACACACATCACAGCCTAATCGTAAAGGGGACGCTCGCAGCATCCTTCTATCCATCGGCTTTACGGTGATGTCAAGAATGTTCACTACATAGCGTGCCAGCGCACACCACTCTCGGCACGTGCGCTTTCTTTTTCTTCACCGGGATATCACGCAGTGAACACTTTTGTAACCACTTGGTCACATGAATGTTTCAGAAGCCAAGGCAACAGCACAGCGGGCTCGCAACGCAGCAGCAGCTCGTGCTTGCCAGCAAGACCCTGCCGTAACCGCCCGGGATATGAAACAACGTTGTCAAGTTCATATATAATGGTAGGAGGTGTGTGCGAAGGATCCCTGGGTTACCCGATCATCCCCGAGCAAGATCCTCTGACATCATTCTGTTTCTGGATATAGCAGGGATTTTGTTAAAGTTTTTTACCACGAGGGAACGGAAGTACGATGAGAGTTTAATGGCCACCCGCCCATTACCCGCCAGAAACAGCCATCCATATACCTGATGGCCAAAAATATACAACATCAGTTTTTGCTCTACAGTCACAACAACATACAATATGAAAAATCAGGAAACAGTTTTTTATAACACATGAGTTTAGTCTAAAATCGTAAAAATTCACCACGATTTCGGTGTGAAGATTGGTGCCCAAATTGGCTTCACGACACCATTAAATAACTCGCAGGGCATCTTCACAACATTACGTGGGGATTCCTTTATGCTCCGATTAGGCGTGGTTTGCCGTTGGGGGTGTGGGTTGTATGCAGGTGCGACTTGTAAGCGAGAAACTACGGTTTTGATGCGAACAGTGGCACAACATTTTCATACTCGTCGGCCACTGGAAGCATCTTGTCGGCCTTGGCCCAATGCCGGTCACGTTGCTACTTCATGGCAGCAATCGCGGGGAAAAAAAAAGGAGCCGATGATTGCATACAAATGAATGGCGACTGTGCATGACGAGCGACGGCAAGGAATTATGAGAGGACGCACGTGAACCCAAACGGTATACTATCTAGACAGCGCGCTCACACATTCGACCTCTAGAAAGCGCCGTTTATTCGCCTTGCTAAAAATACTTGAAGGTGCAAAGAAAAACAATGGGGTGTTTTAGATTTATAAAATACACACTAAAACTCTGATGTCATAAGTTTCACTGTCATAAGTTCATTATTAGCTGAGAAAACCATGGTAGATTTACTTTTAAATGTCCTGCCAAAATCTCCGCACTTGCTGTCAGAAGTTTTGTAATGCATCTTCCTTATTGACGCATACCACAAAAGAGTTCAAAATACGCTCACTCTCTTAGCAGACAACGGCGCGCTGTAGCCACAAGAATCGGCCACGACTACACGCGCCTTCAGAGCCCGGCACCGGATCATATAGGACTGAGCCAGAAGAAAGGAAGAAGTGACGAGCTGCCAGAGCATGCAAAAGAACGCTTCCTGCTTTTCCCTTGTGTTCAACTAGTTGATCCACAATAAATAGTGTTCTTTAGACTGCCTAAATGTTCGTTGTAGTATTTTCACGACATTGACTTGATGAAAGTTTCATGAGAATTCGCACGCTATGCCTATGGCACCCACAGATTAGAATGTACTTCAATTTTATCGATCAGGAGCTGCGCACGACTAGTTATACGCCTTCAAGAGTTGAGGACGTCAGAGCGTTTGGTGCGAAAATCTGAAAGAGGCGCCTCCACTCTAAGTTTCTTTTTGTGCGTTTTCTCGCTAACTAAGTGCCGTGTCGTGGTAAAAGTGGCGTTCTGGGAATTGAGATATAAACTTTACTAATAAGCGAAAAGACATCTTGCTCTTTATTGTCTCTTTAATGGGCTGCTCGCTACGAATGGTTCAATAATCACCATACTGGCTTTTCTTCCAAAACAAAACTTTTTTGCAGTCCGTCACGGAACTCACTTTGTAAAATGCATTCTATGTATTCACAAAGAACTAAACGAAAATGTTCGGTAGCCAGAAGTTGAGCCTACGACCACACAGTTTGCAGCGCATGGAGCTAACCAACACGGTCATAAAGCGAATGTTGTTCATCTTGCTAGCAGCCAACTATTTATATACACCATTTACTTTTGGCGGTACTGAAATATTCGTAACTTCAACGCGTTACTGTCATGACTGGCGAGATCGTGCGTAAGGCGCGCTTGAAATGTCGTCGCCTCGTGCGTGCGCGCCAGAACAGGGCGCGTTGGCTCGGGTGCTCATCTCGTGATAAGGGTGCTTTGTGCGTCTTGGGCTTCCACTGCGAGGGCGCGTTGAAGTTACAGAGAGCACGAAGATCTCGCAATGTTGCAATTGTGACAGTTGTTCGCGTGCTCATCCTGTGTGTGCTTGTGCATTCGTTCTGTACGCCCTTCATTGCTTGAGCAGAGCGCTTGACAGTTGTTACTTCACCCCCGTCCTGTGTATATTTCTACCGTGCGTGCTTTCTGCTTAAGGAACGTGCGGCAATCTTCGAGCACGTTGCCTTCCTTCGCGTGACGTTACAATTTGTCGCTATACAATTGATTCCTACGACCTTGTGGCGACACAATGTACAATCAACGCTCAATAACTATCTCTGTAAACACGTTTCGCTTTCGTGTAATAGCGATTACCATGCCAGAGGGATCAGTCATGTTTTTTTTTTCGTGTCACTGTACCTTTTCTGTCCCTCTATTGTGTCCCTCTACGTGAACCATACATACATGCGCATTTCGCCAAAATTTCCAGCTAAAGTAAAAGCTTGTGACTTGCTTGTATCTCTCCTCAGGCAACTCATGTTTGCTCTATCCACAATAATATCTCTGATCTCCCGTAATTATGGCAAACACAAATTTGACGGAGGTTATAATTGTGGCTCTGCGGGATCTTGGAGCCAAAAAAAAATGACAATGTGTGGGGTTTAATGTCCCAAAACGGCCGTATCATTCTGAGAGATGGAGTAGTGGAGGGCTCCGAAATTTCGACCACCTGAGATTTTTTAACGTGCACCCAGATCTGAGCACAAGGGGCCTACAGCATTTTCGCGTCCATCGAAAATGCAGCCGCCACCACCGGGATTTGACCCCGCAGCCTGCGGGTCAGCAGCCGAGTGCCTTAACTGCTAGAGCACTGCAGCTGAGAAAGCCGAGCAAGCTTATACGGGCAAAACGAAGGTGACTGTCTTCGTGGCACTAACACTTGTTTTAATGTCGCATGTCACTCCATGGCATGCATTTTTAGTGGTGAAATGGAGGCATTTACTGGTATATAGATTACATAGAGCCAGTGCCTAACAGCTAGAGAGCTCGTCCAATGTGCGTCATACGTGTGATGGTAACGTTTTCTAGTTCTAGCATTTGCACTAAGACATCTTCATGAAAGGGTTGTTTTGCCAAACGACTGGTTCTCTCTAAGCCATACGTCATTTGTACTATGGCGCGCATATTTTAAGAGGGAAAAGACCTCTTGAGAATTAATATTAAGCACGTAGTTATTCAACTAGATTACATCAAATGCAACTTTTGTAGTAAAATGAGTGTCGCGGCGTCTATTGAGTAATCAGTTGCATAAGAAATAGAACTCACGGAGATCCCGCCAAGACAGCAACCACCTCGTTCATTAAACAAGTTCACGGGTTTGAATGCGTGCACTTTTGTCAGAAACGATGTTTATTTTAGAATGGTGGCTAAGAGGGCTTGTTTGTACGTACACATTGGTATTCCAAACAGCGAAAAATGATGACACGGGGATCGCCTCAGGGGACACGCCCGCAATATCAAGCAACAGCAAAGCCACAACTAGGCGCTACGTTGCAGAATCTTGCAGTGACATCCCTAATTTTACTAAAGCCGCCATGATAAGAAGGCATTGAAACCAGTGCACGCGCGTGATCATTTAAGCATTCATCATTATCAAGCGGGGGCATTTTGGCGTTATTTCCCCATCCATCCAGTTACTTAACAAGGAAATCGAATACCTGCAAGTATAACATCTTCAGAATTCTGTAACTCCTAGTCATCATTTTATCGTGTATTCGTGTTTGCCACGTTTCTTCTCTTGTCTCTTTCTGCCTTTATATATATTGGGCTACCCAATAAATTTCTGTTGGAAGTGAGAGGCTGGGTTGTATGGTCCCTTCTCTGTCCTTTTTCTCTGCTGTTTGAAATAACTATGCCTATTTTATGTGCTTGAAATATTGTGATACGTTGGGACGGGCACAGTGCACAGTACTGCACAGTGCCTGTCCAGCCCCAACAACGAACTTCGCGCAGTAAAAACACGTATTCGTTTGCCTGTGTGTCTCGCCAGCCAGAAATAAAAATTAAGAGTTATCATGGAAGGCAGCCGGGGTCGTCCTGGGGAACTATACTGATCGGTCAAAGCAGGCGCCCTCCATTTAGATCTGCTTTGGGGCTTCAAGTCCCACACAGTCTGTGTACGAGCGAAATAAATTCTCATTAGAGGATAAACTAACTTAATGACAATGCATTACTGGAGCGTCACCACATTGTACCTTGGCAGTTATTGGTGGCAACAGAGGGGCTCTGAATAAAAAGCGGAGTAGAGCTGCCCGTGAGGAGACTGGCAGTTTCATTTACCTCTATAACTGGTTTCATGGCTTGCACGATGTTCTTAAGCTCTTTAGGTCTCCTAATAATATTCAGTAAGCCATAGCTGCCAATTTTATTTCGTGCCAACATGTTGAGGTCATCCACGGCACTCTGTACCAGTTGTGGTGTGATGTACCTGGCGAGAAAGAAAGAGTGCTTGGTTAATGCGGGCAGTTGAACGAATGTGTCTGAAAGCACAGTGCCTCACGTCCACTCTTCACGAAGGGCGTCTTTTCATCAGCTTCGTGAACGCCTTCAAACTAAAACGGCACGCCATATTAGTATCCTCGATAATAGGGGCAAGCTTCGAGGGTATATTCTTGTCATTGGCTACTATTGCCTTCTGTTATGCTGGTTTAGTTTATATGTCGGCAAGCGGTGCGGAAGTACGTTTCGTCAGGCCCAATTGAATTTTTCATTTTTAGGTTATGTAATCTCATCATCAACACCTTCATACTCAAATAGTCAGCCAGGTCGAGAGCTGAACTAGTTCGAACCTGCGTACTTCCAATCCGAAGGTCGCTGGTTCGGTGCCAGCCAGCGGTAAATTTTCTTTTCGTCCATTCACGTTCTCTGTACATTCGTTCCGTTCATTATCTGCTAGTATTCATTAAGGTTGTGTCAAACATGAACAAGCCCCCGTAAATTACCTTCCTTTATGCCTACTTGTAGTCGCACCAAGCTGATTAGACAGCGCGCTCGTTGAAAAGAAAACATGGAGGGGACCCCAATTCATCTCTTAGGCGTCCGTAAGCGGCAATAGCGTAACAGCATTCGTGTGCCCCGGTGATATACCTTGGATTCTACTGCGTTTCTCGCGCTGCCGAAGCGGATCTCAGAGATCATGTATAGGAAAAAAAACGCGTGGTTGAGTTCTGGTCTATCAGTTGCTGCTAGTATACATCAGCTATTCGCAAAAAAAATTGTGAGCCCTTTCAGTGAGCTCATTCGTTTATTTTCATTAATTATTGCGACAGTATATCTATGGCAATTTAGGTGACCTTATCTTCCAAAATGATATGTACCCAATATAAGTCTCACGTTAAACCATACCATTCACTTTCCAATCGATTTTCATTTTTTGAAAGTATCTGAATATATTGATCGTAAGCAAGTCCTACACAAGCATATTTCGAAGATGAATAACGATATTACTCGTTGCCCGTGCCACATGAGAGTGCTGTATTTACACGAATAAAAAGCGAGATTTAGAGGCAAAACACTTTAGGGTCGAACAATGTCCGCCCATTAGTCATCGACGTAGTTTGCAGCCCACTGGGGGCGGTGCGGTCTATTCAGTGCTAAAGTCCTAAAAAACCCAAAATAGCGCAAACCACACCCCTTCCCTTCTGCCTCCTCTCTCAGCAGCTGCAGCAGTGCCCCTACAGCGTCCAGACAGACAAGGCCACGGCCGGGCTAGACTGTACCTGCACGCTTCCTTCTTACGGCCTTCGCAACGGGTGTAGTACATGCCTCTCGACACTCCTTTGAGGGGGCGCTACAACTCTGCCATCTTCCGCTGCTCCGTACAGCAGGCGAATACATGAGTCCAGGCGCACTTCTCTACTCCCCACGCGTTGAAAGTTGCTTAAAAAATTGAAGACGCACAAATGGTTTATGGCATTGCCCATATTTGATAATGCTGGGCTTGAAACTACACCTTTGAAGAGTACACTTTGCTGGCAGTGTCACAAGCCCCGAAGTGCGCTCATGATCGTAGGCTCTTTGTGACAGAAAGCGGCATACCACACACCTCTTACAAAATCATCTGGGTTCGCAGAATGCTTTCTTCGGTCACATTCTATTTGATGCAAAAGAAACTCGGCCTTTTTCTATCTATTCTGTGCATCTGCTGTGATTTTCTGAACACATGCATGGTGCTTGCTTTCGCGATTATATTGGAACGCATTTTTTTCTTCTTTCAGCAATCTGCACTTTAAGGCATTTTAATAATTATGCGAGACTTGGTAGCGCAATCGTCCTACCATAGTCTGGTATCGACGAGAACAATGAGCGCCAATGTTTATTGCTTGCATGCAAACACTTGCCGCTTCTTGCACAGGGAAAGCGTCTTGTTAAGTTGCAACATCCAGATCTGTTTCGTTGGTCTCCGCTTCTCGCTTCCTTCATGTTTGACGAAGGGGCCAAACTCGCGAAACAGGATCTTTGCGAGGCTTCTATGCACTTTAAATCATGTAGGAAAGATAGTTCTCGAAAAGAGTAGGCACGCGCACAGTCAGGAATAAGTTTTCTGGTGTGGAACGCAGGCACATAGTCTTTATCGTGCAAGTGTCTGCTGCATACGACTTTCGGTGCAGACTTGTCGTTGATGACGAGGTTGTCTCTCGCAGTAATCTTTCGCTACTTGCCGCACAGTTCAGTATGGTTTGGGAATTGGTGAGAAGGAACACCAGGTGTTTTCCCCGAACGAGACTTGCAATGCAGAACCACGCTGATCGAGCAGCCGTGATGAAACACATGAGTACACCTTCACACAGCTAATATATATCCAAGTGCGTAATGCACGAACTGAAGGTTGTGCGACTGCCTCGTCGACTAAAAAAATTACTCTAGACTGAACATTGACAAAGCACCGAATGAAATACAGCCGTGGGGGGTAAATACTAAAGTGAAGCAAGCCACACTAGAAATAAAAGGCAATTCACAACAACCTGCATGTAGCAATAAGCCACAAGAAACTTTATACAGATTTTTCAACAGTGATAGATGGATATGTGGGGTTTAACGTCCAAAAACCACAATATGATTATGAGAGATGCCGTAGTGGAGGGCTCCGGATATATTGACCACCTGAGGTTCTTTAACGTGCACCCAAATCTGAGCACATGGGCCTACAACATTTCTGCTGCTTCGGAAATGCAGCCTCCGCAGCCGGGATTCCATCCCGCGACCTGCGGATCAGCATCCGAGAACCTTAGCCACTAGACCACCGCGGTGGGGTAGATTTTTCAGAAAAATAAAGCTGTCAGTTGTAATGTTGTTAGTTTCTATTACTAAACATGTTCGCCAACGAACTCGAAGGATAGCGCAGAACTGATTTCCACTAGAGTTTTAGTTACGCGGCAAGCGGCTTGCGAGTGGAAATAGCTGCGTACTTCGTTCGCATAATGGACGTGGCTTGCAGTACAAAGGAATGCAAAAGCGCTTGGCGTCTCCGGAATCAGTATTTCCAGGTAGTATTACCATTTTGACATTGCACACCACCACTCTCTGTGCGTGCCGTCCGAAGACGTTGTTCAGCAGCAAGGACACTCTCTCTCTCTTTTTACTTTTCTTTATACGCAGTTTTTAATCATTAGATATACAACAATGATTGATTGATTTGTGGGATTGAACGTCCTAAAACCACCATATGATTATGGGAGACGCCGTAGTGGAGGGCTCCAGAAATTTCGACCACCTGGGGTTCTTTAACGTGCACCCAAATCTGAGCACACGGGCCTACAACATTTCAGCCTCCATCGGTTAGATTTACAACAAACGTACGTGTTTAAGAGAGTTGCCAGGCTGCAGAGAGCAGCTATTATCCTTCAAAACACTCCAAAGGCATTTGGAAAAATAAAGAAAAATGGCTAGAAAAAGGATCGCGCGCTCGTCATTCAGTGAGCGACCTCTCTTAATTGCGACGTCGTTGTCCAACGACACCAAAGACCAGAGGTGTTTAGCGTTCTCTGATTGCAGAACAGGTGCAGTATTGTGCTTCTATCTCTCAGATTGCTGCCAGTACTTTATTCCTTCTGAATCATGCCTCTCATCAGAAGATCCCTCCGTATTTTCACTGAGTTTCAGCTTGTAATAACTGCAAGCACTACATTAAGCGGCTGGCCGTCTGGTAAATTAGTTTTCTTTTAGTAGGCGATCCTCCCTCTATTCTCGATTTCTTTAATAATTCCCCTCCCCCTCTTCGTCGAGAAACCTTATTCCATGGTTTCACATTGACAAAGTCCCTTGTGCCGTATGCGCGGCGCAGAAGATGCGATGTCAGGGTCACTGCGCCCCTACCGCCGATGGGTGGCGAAACATACTGAGAAACTCTCCCAATGTATTCATGATGGGTGAGAAGGCCATCAGAGAAAAAGCGCGTGCAGGTGCAGTCTAGCCCGGCCATGACAAAGCAAACGAAAAAAACGCCACAGAGGACACACAAGATGGCACTTGCACTACAAAGGCGCCCAAGAACGGGGGAGAGGAGGAGCCTGCACGCCAACACAAATGGCGCTATTTTAGTTATTTTTTAAAACTTCACTCGGCGCCAGTGTCCTTGTATATGCTACTACAAATAGCAGAGTTGCATGTACCTTTTTCCTGCGCCACTCGCACCGCTATTTGGTGAGCGCTGTCAAGTGGTAGAAAAAGACGTCAACTGTTCTTTTTTTTGCATTTGAAGTTTATATTATGTTCAAACAGTAGTTGTTTATGTTGTAGGCTCTCAAGGCTGATATGACTGCCTGAAAAAGTTCCCCCTCCCCTACCCTCATTTTGCTATTGAGTGGAAAGCCGCTAAACGTGTGCAATTACAAGTATCAAATAATAAGGTCAAAATACAGGCGTACAGGCGTTTCAAACACAATAAGTAGAAGAGTTACATTCCTTACACACCAAAAATCATCTGTATCATGGAAATGTTTACACAAGTCCTGATGATCAATGCTACAAAAATGTAGAAAACAAATAAGAGGGAAAATTGAATAAGAGACGGCAATCTAACCATATAAAAGGGAGGATTAGGAGCTAAAAATGATAATCTCTTCAACTTTTATTTTCCAGAAGCAGTCTGTCGAATAGTTGTCTGGACTCACAAGGGCGATTACTCGGTTCTTATTCAGAAAATATGGCAATAAGTAGGCGAGAGCTTGGTTATTATATTTAGTTCGAAACATAGGCGTTCTGAGTCAATTGTGCCTCCGGTTATATTGTAAATGGTCAGCTGACAATGAAGGGGCCAGGATTTGGGGGTAATGTAAAATTTGCCTGTGTGTATGTATAGCGCGCTTTAGTTGAAATAACTGATTTTTTCTTATATATATTAAGCTTGGAAAAAGAAGGCACTGTGCCGTCAGTTCGCTTGAGATTGTCGATAGAACACCCGGTTTTTTTTTAATTAGTATTCCGTCAAAACTTGCTTGAGTTGGCTACCCATATCAGGAGACAGTATGGCAAAGCACAGTGTGCAAGGGCATAATATAACACCAGTTTCAACCATTTAGACACCACGGAGCTGACATTACACAATATTGAGTTTACCTACACATATTTGCATGGACCTTGTTTACGCAAGGTGTCCATTTCATAATTCCTTTTGAAAGAACAACTAAAAATTTGTAACTATAAGTCCGTTCAATAGCGCAGTTTTGAAATCTTGTACGGGAATTATGGTCGTCAGGCTTATTATGGCTTTTACAGATATTATATTCAGTTGTTATTTTTCCATCAAGTTGAAGTTCGTTTATATGCAACCAGCGTGACATTTCGGTTAGCTATCTATTAGCTACATTTTTAAATTGAAGTGAATGTTCACCTGGAAAAAAAATTGCTCGTGTTGTACGCACAAAGAACTATGTCGGGAGTTTGCGGCATGTTCTTATTATCACTTTTGTAAAGAATAAAAAATAAAGGTCCAAAAATTAGGCTTGCTGCGGCGAAGCCAACTTTACGAGTGCGAAGGCGCAGAGCAGCTGTGAATGATGCTTAATGATAATGTTACTTTGCCAGTGGTCCCCAGCATAATTGCGAGCAAAAAAGCAGCTTACTGGGTTATCTGGTTGTGCATACTTATGATAAACAGCAAAAAAAAAAACACTGCCACAAAAAGAAAACACCAGACTATTTCAGCAGCACTATTGCTATTGTTGTTCACCTTGTTTTCTTTCTGTGTTCATGTTCCTTATTTCTTTCCTTCTTTTACCCTAACTAAATAACCCTGTTTTGGCAACAGTTACTGATCAGCAGGCTTAGGAGACCAAAATGCACCCAACTGGCTGTCAAGCATACTAGCGAGAATTTTCTTTAACTGATCTGCAAGACAAATAATTTACACCTTCTGGCTAGGCGACCAAAGGTCGTGAGAATGCAGAAAATAGTCGCACCGTTTTTCCTTGCAAGGTACCGCCAAGTGGCAAGTGAACTTTCGAACTACTCACTCGTAGTTTGCATCAGAAAACTGTAGTGGTGATAACACCTCATAGTGCAAATAGTAAGTATAAAATACTGCAGTGAATGGAAACCTAAATGAAGAGCATGTCATAAAAGTTGAAAAAAAAGTCACATCTATGCCCAAAGACAAAGCAATGAAAGCGATAGCAACAAATTGGAAATTATGCACAGAATGGCGAGCAGATCGAAACCAGCCCCACGTTTCTCACGCACAAATGACGCATGAAACATACTTACAGGTGCAGATAAACGCCAATAAGCATCTGAGTTGTTACTTCGCTGTGTCTGAGATGCGCACCCTTTCCGCAAACGGAGGCTGTGGAACGATTTCAGTGACCATTTTGCGTCATTTAATTACAATAGAATTGTTCAAGTGCATGCCCAACGCCAGCGAAAACGTGTGATTCTCCTCACCGAAAGCTAAGAGTGCGTGAGAGATCGTCCACTCCCCTCCTGTCCGTGGGCCAAAGTACGCGTGAGAGATGAGAGCCGCCGCGCCCTCATTGCGTCATCTTGCTGATATTACTGAAAACACGATAGCCCCCCCCCCCCCCGAGATGCCCGCCAACAGCGGTAAGTGGTCGGTATAAGTAGGTTCGTTTGAACGTTTAAGGAGGTACCCCTCAGTGGCCCAGTGGTTAATGCCTCGCATTCACGGGGCGCGAAGGTCCCACGTTCGATTCCGCGCGTCGGAGTCCTCTTTCAGGATTTTATTTCTTGTGCGTTCATATATATAGATACGTATACATATATGATGCATGGCCTCGCCGCTGACGCCCACGTCGACGCTGGCGGCGAAATCCAGCCTAGCGTGTCGATATAATTGCTATCGCAATAATAAAGCGTTGAATGTAGAAGTGCCTTTGAAAGTACAAATGCAGCTATACAGGAGGCGGGATGCAGTCGTGATTGCTATTCAAGGTTTTTTTTTTGCTAATGGCACGAGAAGATCTTGTGCCACCCTGTGATGCCAACACATTTTTTACGACTCTTCTTCCGGCCAATCTACAAGTTGAAACAATAGAATATACAAAAAACATCTTTCTTGCGATTGCGGTATCATCAGTTGGCTGGGCGAAACACGCATCTAAGACGGTGACATCTAACTTGACAAAAAAAACGCATGCATTGAGGTCTTTGTTCTCTCACCAGTGGTCGAAGGCAACCCCAGATTTGACCTTGACATACGCTTTTGCCTTTCTTTGGAAGTGAATCCAGCTGTTCCGCTCAAAAGAGGGTCGAATCTTGCCGTCCACGATGATAACATCGCTGTAGTACAGATATTGGCAAATATGATCATTCGGGTACATGTTGTCAGTAACGGCGGTATGACCCACGGTGCATAACAGCTCCTTGACTGCAAATAAGTATAATTGTTTATTAGCCGCTTGCAACCGTCACTTATGAAGCATTCATTTTTTGATAAAATGTACGTATAGAAGTTGGCCAGGATAAAGATGATTTAAAGAGTGGTACATTATTTCAGTATGGTCACCCACAGAACGCACCGCGAAATATCCTATACAATAAAGTAGCACACAAAAAAGACGCCTGTGTGCTGGGCGATATCAGTGCATGCTATTTAGCGTCACAAGGCCTAAATTTTTGTAGCCCTCCACTACGGCGTCTCTCATATCGATAGGTTTTAGGACGTCAAACCCATTTAACTATCATTCTCTCTTTCCTATATTATTATTTATGGAATTTAACATCCCAAAACCACGATATGTTCACGAGAGAGGTCGAAGTGGAGGGCTCCGAAAATTCAGACCACCTGGTGATCTTCAGCGTACACATAAATGTAAGCATACGGGCCGCATGCATGTTCACCTTCATCTGAAATGTGGCCGCGATTCGATCCCGCGACCTTTCGATAGTCGAGCGCCATATTTGCAAAACCACCGCAGCGGCTATTCACTTTCTCTATGCACGTGTGAACGTGTTTATGATTGTGTACGTGATGTATCCAACCCTAATGCTGACGCTATAGCATGTAATATTAATTATCGAAACGACTGGTGGCATGTAAACCATTACTCTCGTGCGCACGGGTAGCTGAAATCGAACGTGAAGGCACCGATGTAAAGGCAACGGTAACAACGCCAATGCGGTAGCAGAGGGCATAGCAGTTAAGATTCGAAGCACATCGACTGTTCCTAGCTCCATAGCTTTTGTGCCACTTTTCCTATTAATCTCAGAAAATGTTGGTCTTTACCGTCTATCAGCACAGTTATTAGCAAACGACCTTACGCACGTTTCTAGCGCGATGTAAATGATGCGTGGCTTACCTGCCGGGAAGCGAGATGTCGTGCTTGTCGTAGTAGTCGTAGTTGTAGTTGTCGTGCTAGTCGTCGTGGTAGTCGTTGTGGTAGTCGTAGTTGTCGTTGTAGTTGTCGTTGTAGTTGTCGTTGTAGTTGTCGTTGTAGTTGTCGTTGTAGTTGTCGTTGTAGTTGTCGTAGTTGTCGTGGTAGTAGTCGTGGTAGACGTAGTTGTCGTGGTGGTCGTGGTTGTCGTAGTCGTTGTGGTAGTCGTAGTTGTTGTGGTAGTAGTCGTGGTAGACGTAGTTGTCGTGGTGGTCGTCGTCGTCGTGGTAGTTGTAGTCGTGGTAGTTGAAGTAGTAGTGGTTGTAGTCGTTGTGGAAGTCGTGGTTGTGGTAGTTGAAGTAGTAGTGGTCGTAGTCGTCGTCGTGGTAGTCG
This sequence comes from Rhipicephalus microplus, assembly GCF_043290135.1. NCBI lineage: Eukaryota > Metazoa > Arthropoda > Arachnida > Ixodida > Ixodidae > Rhipicephalus > Rhipicephalus microplus. The sequence continues at coordinate 209,289,081 of NC_134702.1, forward strand.
TAGTCGTGGTTGTTGAAGTGGTAGTCGTCGTGGTAGTCGAAGTAGTCGTAGTCGTTGTGGTAGTCGTAGTCGTGGTGGTTGAAGTGGTAGTGGTCGTTGTAGTCGAAGTAGTTGTAGTAGTCGTGGTAGTCGTAGCTGTGGTTGTAGTCGTCGTCGACGTAGTTGTAGTCGTAGTTGATGTAGTTGTGGTTGTAGTCGTAGTCGTCGTGGTTGTCGTAGTAGTCGTAGTCGTCGTGGTAGTCGTACTTGTCGTCGTAGTTGAAGTCGTCGTCGACGTAGTTGTGGATGTCGTAGTTGTAGTTGTCGTGGTAGTCGTAGTCGTCGTACTTGTCGTCGTAGTTGAAGTCGTCGACGTAGTTGTTGTCGACGTGGTAGTCGTAGTTGTCGATGTGGTTGTCCTAGTAGTAGTCGTAATCGTCGTGCTTGTCGTCGTAATAGTGCTTGTCGTAGCAGTTGTTGGACTAGTCGTCGTGGTGGCCATCGTGGTCGTAGTGGTGGTTGTGGGGGTCGTAGTCCTTCTAGTAGTCGTCCTTTTCACGGTCGTTGTAGTCGTCGGAGCACCTGCGACATCACGCAAAAAAAAACTACTGCACTCATACGTCGCATATCCAAACCATTGTGCACGCTTACCTGTCGTGATACTTATGTGTGAACCATTCCTAAGCTTCAATTTCTTGAAGTAGGTTTTTTTAAAGCTCCACCGCATCTGATGAAAAAAACTGCTGCTTGACCCGAAGTATACGATTCTTTTGATTGTTCTTCTTTTTACCGAATTACGTCTGGTATTTACTAAAGACCTCTGTTCTTTTTCTGAAAATTCGGCATGCCTATTCAGGGTCATGGTTGAATTATGATCTGCTGCGCAGACAAATTTTTATGGCCAGTGGGGGACAGTGGTTAGAGCATACTTTATACGTACGTTCGTGCGTTCGTATATATGCCTGCGTATACATGCACACTAGATAGAAAAACTTCAGGGGAGGGGAACTTGACCGATCAGAGGGGGCTTGACTTGACCGATCGACGAACCAACTGACCGGACTGAGGCCCCCAACCCTATAATTTTCTTTTTTTTAACAAGCAGCTGCAGTAGGATGACGAAAAAAGATGAGTTGTAGTTGTAAAAGTAGTTGTAGTCGTCGTGGTAGTCGTACTTGTCGTCGTAGTTGAAGTCGTCGTCGACGTAGTTGTGGATGTCATAGTTGTAGTTGTCGTGGTAGTCGTAGTCGTCGTACTTGTCGTCGACGTAGTTGTTGTCGTCGTGGTAGTCGTAGTTGTCGATGTGGTTGTCGTAGTAGTAGACGTCATCGTCGTGCTTGTCGTCGTAATAGTGCTTGTCGTAGTAGTTGTCGGACTAGTCGTCGTGGTAGCCATTGTGGTCGTAGTGGTGGTTGTGGGGGTCGTAGTCCTTCTAGTAGTCGTCCTTTTCATGGTCGTTGTAGTCGTCGGAGCACCTGCGACATCGCAAAAATACGTGATCACTCCATCCTTCGTCAAGCACAATTATTTTTTGTTCTCTCACCGGACATGTGTCATGGCGTACTCGTGCACTTAGAATACCGCGAACGACTATGTTTGCCCTTCACATCATAGGACCAGAGTATGGGCTAGCCTGGCGTGGTTTAACCAGCAACTTCCGAAAATAGAAACACTGGGCAAGCATTCATTCATGAATAAAACTGTTTCACCATATCTTGGAACGCATTCTAGCCGTAACGCACCTTACTTGTGCAGTTAAAACAAGCGGCTGTTTCAAATGTAGTGAAATGCTGCGCATTTTCTTAATAGCGTACTGATTGAAAATAGGCAGCACTTAAGGCGATGACGTTTAGGAAAAAAACATTTTCTGAAGATCACAGATCACCGAAACACGATTTTAGTTCTTCACATTTACTACTCCGCACAGCAAGCATCATTACATATTTTAATTAAGTAGTATCGCTTTAGCGAATGCTGTTTCAGCAAAGATTTAAACACAGGTATCACATTGCACATTGTGTGGTGGCATTTTTGATATAATAACAGAGGAAACAAAGGAGTATGGTAAAGTGTTTGCCAAGAATTACATCGTAAGGAGGCCATGTTGGGCTGGATGATCAATCATTCGTTCTCAGATTCGTACGGTTTCAAGTGCTGCTAAGACGGCCTTCAACTACACTACTGCACTCATACGTCGCATATCCGAACCATTTGTGCACGTTTAACTCCCGTGATACTTATGTGTGAACCATTCCTAAGCTTCGATTTCTTGAAGTAGGTTTTTTTAGAGCTCCACCGCATCTGATGAAAAAACTGCTGCTTGACCCGAAGTATACGATTCTTTTGATTGTTCTTCTTTTCACCAAATTACGTCTGGTATTTACTATAGACCTCTGTTATTTTTCTGAAAATTCGGCTTGAACATGCCTATTCAGTGTCATGGTTGAATTATGATCAGTAGCGCAGACAAATTTTTATGGGCAGTGGGGGACAGTGGTTAGAGCATACTTTATACGTACGTTCGTGCGTTCGTATATATGCCTGCGTATACATGCACACCAGATAGACAAAATTCAGAGGGGGGGAACTCCCAGTTCCCTCTGGCTACGCTAGTGCTATAGTAGTTTTATGGCAAGCAGCTATTTCATCTGGATAATGCTTGCATGCGCCTTCGCATTCTTACATGCCCCTCATTTGATGAAACGGACATCAACAATGTTTTTTTATATATTCTATTCCACCGATTGGTATTCGGTTCCATCTTTTCATCGATTGTGTGCGCTGACTTTAAGAGCGCTGTGAGAATGTGGCGTCCTTGCTTCTAAAGACAACGACTGATCATGAAGAAACAAATCTGACTGACGTATGATATTGGAGAGTAAAACACGTTTATCGTATCTCCGCCCGTGCGAAAGCGCTAGAACGCACGTGTGACGCAGGCAGCCCTACCGTACATGTGGCGTCGCATCACGACCATTCTCTGAACTTATAATAGGCAGACCAACGACTCCAGTTAAGGAGTGCTTGATTGCACTGGCATCGAAATACACGAGGCAGGCATTATCAAATATAAATGAAACCATTTCATTTATCTTCTGAATTATTTAAACGTTTAAAAAAGACAGCAGTAGTAATTACTAGCGTAGCCAAAGGGGCGGAGGGTCCGACGAACATCTGATCCTCTGAACCAGAGTATAGTAAAGGTGCGAAAACGGTGTTTTTTTTCTTCGGTTGCCTATATTCGCAAAGACAATGCATTGTATTGTTTGCAACGAAAATAAAACTGACTGACTTGGCTTGACCAATCGCCGATCGCCGAACCAACTGACCGGACTGAGGCCTCCAACCTCACTATTTTACTATTTTTGGAACAAACAGCTGCAGTAGGAGAACGAAAAAAGACGAGAGCGATTCATGGTACTCAGAAGCGCTTTGCACCTGTGTTATTTGATGAGGCCTATCCATTGTGTCATGCCCCATAAGTTTGCGGGCGAAGCATCTTTCGAATTATTCGAGCATGCACTGAGTCAACGTAACTTTCTTGCTTCGACATTCATGTCACCCTGCGAGCGGCGACGCTTTGCAGTTTGGTAATAAGGTTGCTCGTTCAGACCTGTGAGAGGCATCATCTGGTATTCTCCGCTGAAAACGTCCTAAACGTCATGTATTATTAATGCAAGTGAAATCAGTTGTCAGCACACGGTTTCAGCTTACAATTTTCAATACTGAAGCCGTTGTTTATTGATCGATATATATGCATTACTGACACCATCATTATCCTAATACTTAAGCGGTAAAATATCACGTTATGGTCATTTCGTTACATCGAGGTGTTATTAATGGCGGTGGTTGGCTTTTATGAATATCTCTGCGCCAAAATGTCTAAACAAGAGTGGTTGAAAGTTCCAGATGACAGCTTTTTTTTGCAATTGTGAGAATAGCCACTCGCATTAGCCATAGTAACCACACGTAACTAAACCATTTTTTACAGGCGTAACACTCTGTCGATGAACAATCTTTTTCGTCGACAACGAACACACCTGTGGTTGGCTGAGTTGTCACGGGCGGACGCGTGGGCAGAGGAGTTGTGGTAACGGGTTTTGGTGAAGAAGGCGTCGATGCAGGCGTTGGCCGTGTGATTGGCTGGCGCGGTTGGCCCATTTTGAAGATCGGATCCGTGAGGTAAGTCTGCTTCGCGGGATCCGTAGAGCGCCCGCCGCCGCCACCACCATCACCATCACCCTTATCGTCAGCTGCACACAAGGTGACAAGGCGAATAAATTATATATATATATATATATATATATATATATATATATATATATATATATATATATATATATATATATATATATATATGCGCTAGGCCTAATCACTTATAAATGATTGACACAATCGTCTGATTCAACTTTTACATGCGAATGCATTTCTTAGTCGGGCTACGTCAGGCGTTCGGAAGTATCCACGCGGAGGCGGGTGATATCTCCCCGCATACACTACTTCTACAATTGCAACAGCTGCGGGCACGCGCGCTTATCTTCGCCCCTAGCAACAGCAGCAGGTGGTGCGGGTGGAGTAGGGGGCAATGAGCGGTGAGGAGGAGCGCGCTCTGGCATGCGAGGGCGCTCACATCGCGGGAGCTCGGTGGAGCTTCCCCGTGTGCGGGGGCAGTGTAGGAGAGGGTGGATGCAGTGCTTTGCCACTCCTACTCTCACTGTTAACCTGTCTCTTCCCTGAAGTGGTTACGGGGCACAAATCTTCGTCTCGTCATTAATTTACGCTAGTAAAATTACTTCGCCATGAACTCTCGACACAAAAAATGAATTCGCATTTCCTCGCGATTTTCTTCTGCGAGGTGGGGGCAATTTTTGTTATCATCTTAAAAATGCCCTGAAACATGTTTTCGAATAACAATAAAATGAATTCCCTGGAAATGCTTATTCCCTCATGAATTTAACGCCGAAAAAAGTTTAGAAATCGGTCCAGTGCCAGTGGAGTTCAAAGTTTTGCTGCTTGCTGCAATTGCATTTTTTTTTCTTCTTTCGTCCCGACGAAAGCGATGTAGGCTAAGCAGGGATGGATGGAAAGCGCAAAGAAAATACGTGAAGCGCGCCTCGTCACCTTAAACACTTTTAAATGAGAAGCATTTTTTTGCGAACTTCGGGGACATTAAGCGTATCGACCTATCTATCTAGCCGCCTATGACTTTTAGCTCTCCTGTCCGTTTCGGTAATGTTATCAATGCCAAACATGGTATGGCATAACATGACTGTATGAAGAATATATTTAACTAGTCGCACCATGAAAATCATACATGTATGTTCTGAATTCATCATTTACATTTCATGGTCCTGCTGCTCTTGCGGTGATTTCGTTCACATGGCATGCTGCAAAACTAGTATGGGGTCACATGATTGCATGGCTAACACAAGCGACAGACCCTAACATGAAAACCATGACATGCGTGTCATGTAGCTACATGATATATGCCATGCTCATAATGCGCTCGTGGCCGTTTCGCTAGCGTCACATATACCAAATTTGGTATTACGGTACGTGAATGGGTGACGAAGGTATGTGACTGGTGCAAACATGATAATCATGAAACGCGTGTCATATAACAGCATGACTACATGCCACGCTCATGATGCGCTGGTGGCTGTTTTGCTAGCTTCACTTATACCAAATTTGGTATTACGGGCCGTGAATGAATGAAGGTGTGATACTGGTGCAAACATAATAAACATGAGATGCGTGTCATGTAACAACATGACTGCATGCTACGCTCATGTTGCGCTCGCGGCCGTTTCGTGAGCTTCTCATGTACCAAACTCGGTATTACGTGACACAGACAGACGATATAGGTAAATTACACATCCAAACATGTGTTGTTCCATGACATGCGTGTCATGGAACAACACGATTACATGCCCCACTCATGATGTGCTCGCGGCCGTTTTGCTAGCTTCATATATGCCAAATTTGGTATTACGTGACGTCAATGGATGACGAAGGTATGTGACTGGTGCAAAAATGATAATCATGAGATGCGAATCATGTGAGAACATGACCACATGCCACAGTCAATGCGCCTATACCTTTCAGCGTGACGCGCTGCGCGTGCTCGCCAGCGCTCATTTCGTCTGCCATTTACTCGCAGGCGCCCGCTGCGCTGCGTTGCTTTGATGCAAGCGTGTTTCAGCGCGTCCGGCATCCATCCGTCACGAAAAAAGGGAGACGCAGTGTTGGCTGGGTAACGCATCGGCTCAAAATGCAGCATGTCGCATTTCGCGCCGGTTGCTGTCGAGCCGCGCCGGTGGACGCTGGTCGTGCTGGTCGAGCCTGCCGTTAGACTATAGAGTGCTCGCGTTTCGCTAACGTAGCGTCAGTGTGCCCAGCGTGCGCACGCGTCACCGGTACATTAAAGTATATTGGGCCCTTCATTATGTGCTCGTGGCCATTTTTCTAGCTCCACATATACCAAGTTTCATGTTACTGATGTCAATGAATGACGAAATATATTACTGGTGCAAACTTGATAATCCTGACACGTATGTCATTTAAGAACATGACAACATACCACGCTCATAGCGTGCTCGCGGCTGTTTCGCTAGCAGCACATATACTAAATTCGGTATCACTTGACGTTAATAGATGACGAAGGTGAGCGACACATCCAAACATGATAATCATGACACGGAAGTCGTGTACGGCATCATATACCTCGACCTCGTAACGTTGTGCTGACTTTAGAGTTACATATCAACCTTTCTCATTCGTGCTTCGCATATCATTGATTCCCACTGTACGTGGGATCTGCTAATTCGTTTATTTTTTTTGCTTAGAATGGGCGGCATTTTCAGTGGGATCGCGCGCGTACGCGTGGACAACTCGTGGCCTCCCACGGCGATCTCTAGCGACCGAGCCCGCCATGCTGAAATCAGCCAATGGCTGATAGATGGCCTTTCTAGGAATGGTTTTTTAGCGTCTTACGTGATTTGTCGATAGAAGAGAAAGTAATTTTCAGCTGACTTCGATTATGTATTGTGCATTCTAGGCCGCGTGCTGCTCTATAATATTTGACTCTCATGTTGTTGGGAGCTTATACTACCGATCGGCAGCGTTTTCTGATCATGCTCAAAAAGCGTTCCAGGGTTCTTTGATACCGGGAACACGTATGTGAACCTTCAAAGGCACGTGTCTACAGGGACACAAGCCTCAGCAATTTAAAAATATGAAATAATTTCTCAGTGTTTCTTCGAAGGTCTTTCGCTACCCGGCAAAATATTTTCACTTTAGCAGTTCAAATCGAACTGATTTTTCAACATGTTTGAAGACGTTCTAAGCGTTCGCACAACTTTGCTTCACAGAGGGCAAGATAGCAATCGTAAACTGAGTTACAAGGGCAAATTCGGCATGCCATGAACCGATCGCCTTGAGTTGCAAAATTATCTCAAAGTGTCCTTGTCATCCTGTCAACAGGTGGTGGCTCTGGCAAACGTTACTTGGCCTTGCGATGTCAAATAAGTTTAACGTTTCTTCAGACGCATTGACATAGTCATGGGAGCAACCTAGATGCCTACAAGGAGGGTTCAGTTTAAATTGAGGACGACGACGCGAGCGATGGAATGGAATAATGACAGGTGTAACCTTAAGACAAGAAGTGAACAGAGTTGGCCAGGGAACAAACCGGAGTTAAGAATTCGATAGTTGAAATCAAGAAGAAGAAACAAACGTGGGCCGGGCACGTAGCACGTAGACAGGATACCTTCTGGTCATTAATGGTAACTGCTTGTATTCCCAAAGAATACAAACGAACGAAGGGGAGGCAGAAAGTTAGGTGGGCCGATGAGTATAAAAAGTTAAACGTTGTGTGGCATACTTTTCTTCTTCTGGCACGACACACTTGGGACATAAGCTAGTAGTGGGTAGTCTGCTGAAGAGAAAGAAGGAGGAGTTGGAACAATGGCAGAGATGCATTAATAAAGCGCGCTGTGTTATCGGAACCGCGTTTCAGAGTGCTATATTTATTGGTGACCCGGACTACGAACGCGACCTTCCAGATAGCAGCGTGAGCATCTCGACAGCCTCAGCCCTGGTACCGCTGCCACTGCACCCGGCCATGTATCCTCTTCGGGTGTTGTTGGAGGTACTACTACCATGACGCTACCACAGCTGTGGCTTACCGATCCCTCCTTTTGGTTCATTCAGGTTGAGAACAAGTTCCGCATTCATCGCATCACATCAGAAGTTCGCAAGAATGAGCTCCTCGTTGAAGCGTTGCCGCCACAGGCAATGGCCGAAATACGCGACATCCTCGTGGGCCCACCTGGTGACACTCCATATACGACAGTCGAACAGGCTCTTCTTCACCGACTCGTTCCGCCTAAACATCGGTGCATTTAGCAACTTCTGTGCAAAGAAGAGCTCGGGGACCACCGTCCCCCACAGTTTCTGCGTCACCTGCAGCATCTGCTTGGGGACCAGCCGGACGGCTCGGAAACATCCATACAACGTGAGTTGTTTCTACAGCGTCTTCCACCTACCATGCGAATGGCTCTTGTCCCAGCTCAGGATAAGCCGCTGTCGGAGCTGGCAGAAATGGCCGATGACATGATGGGCGTTGCTCCGGCTGTCATAAACGCTGCCCACACCTCTCCGATTTCCGAAGCAGATTCCCTTCGAGAAACGGTAAAAGATCTCGCAGCTGAAGTTGCCAACTTGCGCCTGCAATTGCTGAGCATTCGCAACTTAAATTACCAGCCTCGTCCACATCGACCATCTCTCACGTTCGCTGCTCCGCAACGGCCCCTCCACCAGCCCGAGCACTGCTTTTCACCGCAGAACACATGCTATTATCACCGGCGTTTTCATGCCGCGGCTCGCAGAGGTGTGCCACCTTGCTCATGGTGCATGGGAAACGCTCCGGCCGATCGTCAATAACAGCGGCGAGCGATCAAGGCCAAGCATCAAGCCGCCTCTTCCACATCACCGACAGAACCACAGGTCTGCGCTTGCTGGTGGACACTGGAGCAGACGTCAGCATAATTCCAGCGTCCAAAACTGAATGGCGTCTTCACGAGAAGTCAACTCATTTGCAAGCGATCAATTCTTCGGTCATCGCAACTTACGGACAGAAGTTTCTGACCCTTGATCTCGGTCTTAAGAGGAAACTGCAGTGGTTATTTTGGATAGCAGACGTACGCTACGCAATCTTAGGCGCCGATTTCTTAAGGTATTTTCATCTGCTCGTGGATATGAACCACTGTCGCCTGGTGGATAGCTGTACTGGCTTATCGGTCAATGGTTTTCTGTCACGCGCTACGGCCCTAAACCCCACTTTCGTGAAACCGCCCACGTCACCATATACAGCCCTGTCAACGAGTTTCCAGAGATTACAACGCAGTCTCCCATGGATAAGACCCCCAAGCACACTGTGACCCACTGCATCGTTACCACCGGTCCACCGGTTCACGGCCGCCCTCGCCGACTTGGCCCTGGTAAACTTCGAATTGCTCGCAACGAGTTTGAGCCTATGTTACAGTTGCAAATCATTCGTCCGTCATCAAGCTTGTGGTCGTCGGCGCTGCAAATGGTTCCCAAGAATAACAATGACTGGTAGCCCTGTGGTGATTGTCGCGCTCTCAATGTAGTCACCGTTCCAGATCGATACCCGTTACCCAATATTCAGGACTGTACTGCCTTTTTAACCGGCACAACTCTATACTCGAAGATTTATCTTGGGAAAGCTTATCACCGAATCCCCATTGAGCCTTCCGACATTCCCAAACCTGCAATAATTACCCCGTTTGGGCTCTATGAGTATTTACTAATGCCTTTCGGGTTGAGAAACGCAACTCTGACATTTCAGCGTTTTATAGACGAAATCACAAGCTTACCGTTTTGTTTCGCTTGTATCGACGATCTTCTCGTTGCCAGCAAGGACGCTGAAACGCAGAAGGCATATTTACGTCAGCTTTTCACTCGACTGCGTGATAACGACCTTGCCATCAATGTAGAAAAGTGTCAGTTTGGAGTCTCGGAGATAGCATTCCTCGGACATCAGATCACTAAAGATGGCATCACTCCTCTACCTGACAAGGTTCAAGCTATCCTCGAGTACCCGCCTCCCACGTCCATACGCAGTCTACGACGTTTTCTCCGACTCGTCAATTTTTATCGCCGCTTCATCCCTACATGCTCTACACTGCTGCAGCCTCTGGAAGCACTACTCTCGACTTCGTAAGCCGAGTCAGCCGCACTTCCCTGGGACACGGTCATGGATCAAGCTTTTGCCGCCGTTAAGACCAAGCTCGCCCAGGCCACCCTCCTGCACCACCTTTCACCAACTGCCCCCACAAGCCTCATTGTGAACGCTTCTTCAGAAGCAGTTGGGGCCGCTCTTCATCAATGGAACAATGGTGCATGGGCTCCGATTTCCTTCTTTTACCACAAGTTACGCGACACTTAGCGCCGATATAGTACTTTCGGACGGGAGCTCCTCGCGGCCTACCTTGCGGTGAAGCATTTCAGGTACTTCCTTGAAGGACGACAATTTGCCATTCTTACCGACCACAAGCCCCTTGTTTTGGCTTTACGTTCCTGCAGTGCCACGCACACTCCTAGAGAACTTCGACACCTTGCTTTCATTGCCGAATTCACCACAGACGTACGTTATGTAAAAGGCAGCTATAACAGTGCAGCGCACGCTCTCAGTCGTATTACCATCAATGCCACGACAGGCACCACCGTCCTTTCATTGTCCTCGCTCGCGGAGGCACTGGCATTAGACGATGAGGTTCCACGACTGCGATCCTCTACTTCCCTCCGGTTGGAACAAGTCAACTTCCCCGACGACGACGTTACGCTCTGGTGTGATGTTTCACACAACTTCACTCGTAGATATGTTACTTCACAGCTTCGTCGTGCTGTTTTTGACACCCTCCACTCCATCCGCATCCAGGCGTAAGAGCTACGCAACATCTGGTCACTGAACGCTATGTCTGGCTGCGCATACGCGCTAACATTCGTGACTGGGTTCGCACTTGCAGAGCATGTCAGCGTGTCAAGGTGCAACGGCAGACCAAGCCTCCACCGAGAAAATTCCTTCTCCCTGATGCACGTTTCGACACCATTCATTTGGACATTGTCGGGCCGTTACCTCCATGTCGGGGATATACGTATTTGCTTACGTGTATTGACAGGTACACTAGGTGTCCTGAAGCAGCTCCAATGCCTGATATCACGGCATAAACAGTTGCTCGTACCTTTCTTGCTACCTGGATTAGCCGTTTCGGTCTACCATCAACGGTGACTACTGATCGAGGCAGACAGTTTGAGTCAGCGCTTTTCACCTCTGTCACATCTCTACTTGGTTGTGCTCGTATTCGCACAAATGCGTATCATCCAGCATCAAATGGCTTAGTGGAGAGACTCCACCGTCATCTAAAAGCAGCACTCGCCTCACAGCCTCACGCCGAAGATTGGGTATCACACCTCCCCGTCGTGCTTCTCGGCCTGCGTTCAACACTTCGGCCAGAACTTGCCTGCTCTGTAGCCGAGATGGTTTATGGCTGCACACTCCGTTTGCCTGGTGACCTCGTCAGCCCCGTTACAACGCACAGTGTTTCGGATCCATCTCCTTTCGTCCAGCGTCTGCGGATCTTCATGCAAAACTTGCGCCCATCACCAACTTCAGCTCACACTAAGAACGACGTTTTTCTGCCGGCAAACCTACAGATATCTTCACACGTTTTTGTTCGTGTCGATGCGTCTCGCCGTGCTCTTCAGCCTCGCTATGATGGTCCTTTCCCAGTCATCAAGCGTTCTGAACATCATTTTACAATCCTGCGTAATGGGCATGAAGACACAGTTAGCACTGAAAGGATCAAGCCGGCACCTATTCTGACAAGCTCCGTCTGATCATTCTTTTTCTTCAAGTGCCCACGGTCACTTGTCTGCAGGGTGGGCCTCTCTGTGGCATACTTTTTTCTTCTTCTGGCACGACACACTTGGGACATAAGCTAGTAGTGGGTAGTCTGCTGAGGAGAAAGAAGAAGGAGTAGGAACAATGGCGGAGATGCATTATTAAACTGCGCTGTGTTATCGGAATTGCGTTTCAGAGTGCTATAGGTGTAACGTGACCGCGGAAAGCACAAACTGTGTCGATTGGTGTATCATGGGAGCGGCCTTTCCCTGCAGCGTGCGTAGTCGGGGGAATGATGATGATGATGAGACATAGATAGCGTCTGCACGATGCGCAAAGCGCGAGAATATGAGCATATGAATGTAATTCCACAATAGCACCCGTATTAAATGCGAAGCATTTCTTAGCGAACTTTGGTGATTTTGGGCATATCTCTTTATCTATCTATCTATCTATCTATCTACCTATATATCTATCTATCTAGCCGCCTAGGACTTTTAGCTCTCCTGGCTGTTTCGATAATGGTATAAATACCAATCTTGGTATGGCACAACATGACTGTATGAAAAATATATTGGGCAAGCCATAACATGAAAATCGTGACATGTATGTCATGAATGTCATGATTTACAATCCATGGCCCTGCAGCTTTTGCGGCAGTTTTGTTCACATGGCATATTGCAAAAATGGTATGGTATGACATGATTGCATGGCGAAAACAAGCGACAGAACCTAACATGAAAATCATGATATGAGTGTTACATAACAACATGACGACATGCCACGTTCATGATACGCTCGTGGCCGTTTCACTAGCTTTGCATATACTGAATTTAGTATTACGGGACGTGAATAGATGACGAAGGTATGTGACTGGTGCAAACATAGTAATCATGAGATGTGTGTCATGTAACAACATGACTACATGCCATGCTCATGATGCGCTCACGGCCATTTCGCTAGCTTCTCATGAACCAACTTTGGTGTTACGGGACGTAAATGGATGACGAAGGTATGTGACTGGTGCAAACATGATAATTGATATGATTGATATGCGCGATTTAACGTCCCAAAACAACCATATGATTATGAGAGACGCCGTAGTGGAGGACTCCAGAAACTTCGACCACCTGGGGCTCTTTAACGTGCACCCAAATCTGAGCACACGGGCCTACAACATTTTCGCCTCCATCGGAAATGCAGCCGCCATAGCCGGGATTTGATCCTGCGATCTGCGGGTCAGCAGCCAAGTACCTTAGCCACTAGACCACCACGGCGGGGCGCAAACATGATAATCATGAGACGAATTCATGTAAAAACATGACTACATGCCACGCTCATGATTCTCATGATGCGCTCGCGGCCGTCTCGCTCGCTTCGCTTAGACCAAATTTGGTATTACGGGATGTGAGTTGATGACGAAGGTATGATACTGATGCAAACATGATTAACATGAGATGCGTGTCATGTAACATCACTACATGACACTCATGATGCGCTCGCTGCCGTTTCGCTAGCTTCACTTATACCGAATTTGGTATTACGGCACGTGAATGGATAATGCCGGTATGATACTGGTGCAAAGATTATAAAGATGAGATGCGTGACATGTAACAACATGACTACAGCAACGCTCTTGATGTGCTCGTGGCCGTTTTACTAGCTTCACATGTACCAAACTCGGTATTACGCAACGCGAATGGACGACATAGGTAAATGACACATCCAAAAATGATAATCACGACATGCGTGTCATGTAACAACATGACTACATGCCACATTGATGATGCGCTCACTGCCACTTCACTAGCTTCACATATGGCAAATTTTAAATTACGTGACGCCAATGAATGAAGAAGGTATGTGACTGGTGCAAACATAATAATTCATTCATTCATTCATTCAGTGTTTATTCATCAACGTAATACAAAAACATGGTTACAAAAGTATTTGGACCATTAGCCTGTGTGGCTAGTTAGTGGTCCAATCTATTACATGAATATTTTATTACATGTCAGGAGCAGAGGTGCAGTTAATATGATTATGAATCTATACACAAATTCAATGACAGGGTAGCTTTTAAGGTATACTTTATCGAATTAAATACACATGATAATAAATGCTAAATTGCTGCAAATATTTTTAGTACACAAGTGATAAAGAACTAAAGGCATACATTGTAACAATACAGAAGATAGTGATACCACAAAATATTTAGCACAATTTGTGCACAAAATTAACTGCGTTGAAGAATCAATAGAATCGAACTCACTTCAGAACTAGAAACAAAAAGAAGGAAAGAGAAAGAACTATGCCAGATGAGTCGTAAAAAAGTGTGGACGTGAGCTGAACTTTGGTTAAGAACATGAAAAACTTACAAAATGCATTTTACAAGTGAATTTAAAGTTGCGGGCAAGTTTAATTTCAAGTGGAATTGTGTCCCAGATTTTAGCACCAGTGAATTGTATTAACCGTTCGCCATATACATTCCTACAAGTAGGGAGGTTGAAGTTGCCGTTGCCTGCATGCCTTGTGTTACGGGTCGGTGTAGAAAACGCACTCACAGGTAGTGGAAAATTGGTGTTAATGATAGAATTTATCAACACCGCGGTTTTATAATTTCGCCTAGACGTGAAAGGCAGTATCTGAGTAGATGAAAACAAATCTGAGCTTGGGCAACAAGAGGACGATGCCGTAATAATTCTTAAGGCGCGTTTTTGCAATCGTATGATCGGTGCTATATACGTTAGATAAGTAAAGCCCCATATTTCGCTACAATAACTGAGTTGAGAGTGAAATATAGAAAAGTATAATGATCGTAGCACGTTATATGGAAAGTAACATTTGGCTTTAATGAGCGTGAAGCATGCGAAAGCAAGCTTTTTGGATATGTAATTAACCTCATCTTTCCTATTCAGGTTTTCATCTATTAGAACCCCTAAGTATTTAAACGCGGAAACGCGCTCAATGGGCGCGTCGTTAATTTCTAAGCTCAGATGACTATAATCTAGGTTTTTTCTTCTGGAATGAAATATGATATATTTAGTTTTCGCTACATTTAATGCGAGCTTGTTGCGGGCGAACCATGCGGAAATCTGTGCCAACTCTGCCGTGATTTCTTCTTTTAGCGTGCACAGAGAGTTACCTCGGAAAAGCAATGCAGTGTCATCAGCGTACATTATGGTTTTGCGTGAAAGAGCAGATGGTAGGTCATTTATGTATAGTGAAAACAACATAGGACCTAGCACGGTTCCCTGGGGTATTCCACATGTTATTTTTCTAAATCCTGAAGATATATGGTCAAACACGACGCATTGTTTTCTATCTGCCAGATAACTAGAAAATAACCGAAGTGTCTTCTCGGTGAAGCCATAATAAGATTCTAATTTCTCTAATAAAATGGAATGCGAAACAGTATCGAATGCTTTTTTTATATCCAAGAAAACGCTGACGGCAATTTCGTTATCATGAAGTACTGAGTTGACGAACTGTGCTAGTGTAAAAACAGCTGTGCTCGTTGACCTATTTGTGATGAAACCATGTTGTTCAGGGCAGATTATGTCGTTTAAGCTTAGAAATCGACAGAGACGGGACCTAATTACCTTTTCAAAAAGCGTGTTAACAATGCTGAGCACCGAGATGGGACGGTAACTGCTCGGATTTTCTCGATCCCCGGATTTGTAAATAGGTACGACTCTCGCTATCTTTAGGATATTTGGGTAAGTTCCATTTTGCAGGCAGTTATTCATGATGCGGGAAAGAGGCTCCGAAAGAAGGTCTACATTTACCTTCAGTAGTTTTGTAGTAATCCCATCATGACCAACGGCTTTATTGCATGGGAGTTTTAGGATTTCTGACCTAATTTCCTCAGTGGTTACGCTTGCAAGCTGAAAGTCTTCCTCAAATATTTTGTTTTGGCCAGAATGTAGAGGATCTGCTTGAGATTGAGCAGGAAAGTTGTTACCAACATTGGTAAAAAAAATATTGAAGTTATCAGCGGTATTTGTTGTAGGTTTATCCGGAGCAATGCGCTTTTTCACGCCTATTCCCGTAACTTCACGCACTAGCTTCCATACCTGCTTGATGTCACCGCTCTGTTGGACTATTTTAGCACTGTAATACTGCTTCTTGGCTTTCCTTAACATCCCGACTGATTTGTTTCTGAAGTGTTTAAACTGCTTTTCATAGTATTCATTTGTTTTGTTTTGCTTCCATCTAGTGAAGTATGTATCTTTTTTCTTTATAACATTCAGTATGTCCCGCGTCACCCAAGGACATATTGCTTCCTTGTGTCTTCGGCCTGTGTATTCTTGGGTTGATTGGCTAATTGCCTCCATTATATGGCAAATAAAGTTTTCCCATTCAGTGTGAACATTACTGTGGTACAAGGCTTCAAAATCCGTACGCTCAAGTAATTTGCGCACTACAGCGTAGTTTGTCCGCTTAACTCGTTTTGAGTTATGGCATGGAGGTCCTAAATTAGCATTAGGCACAAACAGAAAAGTGGGGCAGTGATCAGCAATAGTAACGTCATACACTCCGGCGAAAACACTCATATCAGTTCCACAAATAATATGATCAATAAGTGAGGAACAGTTATCACTTATTCATGTAGGGGCATTTATTACGTTCATTAGATTATATGACTGGAGCATCAATACATAGTCAGGGTATTCATCTTTAAGTAGATCGACGTTAAAATCACCACATATAACCAGTGGGCGGTTGTAGGCTATCAGAGGGTCTAAGACAGTTTCCATAGTAGAAATGAATGCTGCTACAGACGAGCTAGGTGGACGATAAACAGCTCCGAGTATAACGCCACATTTCAAATGCACAAACAAGGCTTCACATTCAGGTTGGCTAGTATAGTGGTTAGGCATGCACTGGTAATCGATGCTTTTTTTAAGGAACAGAGCAACGCCCCCACCTCGCGAAATGCTCTTCCTAGGTAGCGATAATAATGTGTATCCTGGAACATGCGCAGATTCTCCATCTTTCAACCAGGTTTCAGTAAGAGCGATAACGTCGTATACAAATGAATGACGCGACAAATGAGCGCAGAATTGGTCTAAGTTTCTTCGCGCACTTCGAATATTGCAATGAACAACAGACAAGTTTTCGTACTCATGCCAAGCTTGGTCGATACTTGAAAAATCAAACATCATTGCTCAGGAAATTTGCGATAGATCTTCTGCGCATGTAATGTGCAATACTCACGAATTTTCTGTCTTTCTCATGAGAATTTTTCCGCCGGATACCCAAGTAAATTTCCAGTTATTTTCGCGCTTCGCCTTTAATGCCTTGCCCAGCAGTACCTTGTTAGCTGGACATAGGTGGTCATTAATATAGAGCGGGGTGGAACCTTCAAAGCCTATGATTGTAGTGGTCAATATTTGCTTCTTCGTGGCATTCATGAACTTATCTCTGGGGATGCGGGAGATGAACTTAGCAATGATGTTCGATTGTGACTTTTCCCTGGTTGGAACACGATGTACAACCTCGAGATCAGATTCATTTATATCCACTTTCAAATAGGTTGATATGCTCTTGATCACTGCTACAAGGTTCTCTTTTTCTCGCACGGGGACACCTTTAATTTCCACATTGTTACGTCGGCTGTACTGTTGTAGCTCTATTAGCTCTTTTCTTGTTTCCTTTAGCTGAGTCGTGAGCCTGCTGAAGTCATTCTTGATTGCCCTGTTTTCCGTTCTGACGATTGCAATTTCATTTTTCAAGTCACCGATTTCCAATTTAAATTCCTCAAATTGCTTATTAATGAATTCCATTGCTTCTTTGAGGGGTTTGAGCTCTTTTTCAATTAGCTTAGGCAGCTCTTTCTTTAGTGCAGCATGCTTATGCTCAATTGACTGTCTTATCGGTTGTATCTCTACTTCAATTATTGCCTTTAAATCTTCCTTCAGTTGGTCATTTTTAGCATCAAGTCGAGCACTCAAGTCCGCTAGTGCTACGTTAAGTTCCTTGACGGTTGTGGGAGTTTTGCTACTCATATCTCTTCGCGGAGCAGTCCAGGCAACACTAATTCTTAGGTTTTAGGCGTGAACAAACGTAGCTTGTACGCACCTGCAGAAACAGATGAGACGATTAGTTGTTGCGCGACCCAGCGGCTGCCTGGACTGCTCCGAACAAAATGCCGGCTTTCTTTCGATGGACTGGCTTTATAGCCCATCCATGACGTCGACCACGGCGAGGGACGCAGGCGCAGTCGATTCGGTCATCGAGGGCGTATACTTTAGCTGCTCCGTTTTCAGAACCAGCAGATTCCACCGGTCCGCGAAGCAGCACACTCGTTGAAAAGCCCAGATTGCGGTCAACACCGATGTGCTGAACCAGTAGCGGTAGATACCGTTGTGCTGCAGATACAGAAGAGACGATTAGTTGTTGCGCGACCCAGCAGCTGCCTGGACTGCTCCGAACAAAAAAAATCATGAGATGCATGTCATATAGGAACATGACTACATGCCTCCGTCAAGGCGCCAATACATTTTGACGTGACGCGGTGCGCGCGCTCGCCGGCGTTCATTTTGTCGCGTCACGACGGCGTTGCCACGCCAGGCGCCCGTCCTGCCATATACTCGCAGGCGCGCGCCTGCTGTGTTGCTTTGACGCATGCACGTTTCAGCGCGTCTGGTGTCCCTCCGTCACGAAAAAGAAGACACAGTGTTGTTCGGCTAACGCATCGGTGTGAAATGGAGCACGTCGCATTTCGTGCCGTTTGCCGTCAGGCTGCGTTGACGGACGCTGGTCCCGTCTGGCGTAAGAATATGAGTGCTCGCGTTTTGCTAACGTAGCGTCGCTGTGCCGAGCGTGAGCGCGCGTCATTGCTACATTGGAGTGATGCGTTCGCGGCATTTTTGCTAGCTCCACATATACCAAGTTTGGTGTTACGTGACGTCAATGGATGACTAAATATATGAGTGGTGTAAACATAATAATCCTGACGCGCGTGTCATGTGAGAACATGACAACGCACCACGCTCATAGCGCGCACGCGGCCGTTTTTGCAAGCACCACATATACTAAATATGACATCACGTGACGTGAATAAACGGTGAAGGTTGAATCCACATTTCTCATTTATGCTTCGCACATTATCGATTCCCACTGTACCTGGGATCGGCCAATTTTCTTTTTCAGAATTTATCCTTTGTTTTCTGGAGAAAAGCGCGGGTCGCAGAAGGAAGCGGACCTTCATCACGACGGCTCCATCTTCCAAGACTAGTTTGCTAGTGATTTTCGATCATTCAGCCTATGAATTTTACAACAACGCCTGCGGAATGTCACCAGGTTCGCATTGACAGAACCTAACATGAAAATCGCTGGGATCTTCAAGGTGGGAAAGGATTTATTTGTCGAACTTGAGAGGTTTTTAGGGGCGAAGCTTTTCAAAGCGGCACCCTTTCGTTCCTCGTAGTAGTGCGTAACATGTCTTACGCTTTGACCTGCAAGGTGGTGCCGGTGGGAGATTTCTCCTGTGCGTTGTTAAACAATAAAAAATTCGTAGCGTGCGCGTTAACTAAAAGCTGAATTTTCCTGTTTCTCATTCACCATTAACAGCCACTTGCATGTACGTTTAACACTATCTGACAAGAAAGGGTTGCTACGTTATACTCGCTGGTTTTAGAAAGGTTTAGCGAGCGTTGGGCCGCAGTGCCATGAATACAGTGAACTAGTTTATACCATGAACTCGAGGAGGGTAAAGGTGGGAAGTAGACCCGAAGCGCAAGCCATAAGAAAGTGTGCGTGTGCCACCTCTCGTTTAGTCCTTGGAATGTCCGCTGGATGGTGGTGCTTCTATATGGGGAATTTATGATGAAAATATGTGAAATTGTGGTACTTGGTGTGTTGAATATATAGACGAACAGACACACAGGCAGATGCATGGACAGGCGCACGGATGGCTGCACGGACGGATGGACGCGTGGACGGACGCAGGGGCAGAAGCATGGACGAACGCTGGGATGGACGCACGGATTGGCCCCACTCTCCATCAATCACCCCGCGGATATGCTTCCATTTTTTTACTTGCACCCGTCTGGCCCGACACTCACGCAAGCCAGCTACCCAATAAGATGCGCTGAGCGATTTCGCTTTCACGCGGGCGCTTGCTTCGCCCATCAACGATGGACGTCCAAGTGAACCGAGAGGATATCTCTCTCGAGGAGTTTCTAGAGAGCACAGACTGGTGCACTATCGGATCCAAGACCCAAGTTAACCGCATGAACGCGCAGAGCAATGCGGAGCCCCCTCCGGCACCGGCGAGGGAGCGGATTGCCACCGACGACGTTCACGTCGACTACAGCATAACATCAAACAGCAAGTCATAAAGAACTTCAAAAAGCTCCTACTCCCGCGAAGCAATTTCGAGGTCATGATACGACCCCGTGGAAGCCTCGACGGGACCACCACTGGAACTGTGCTCCTTGCATGGTCTACGTACCACGCGGCCAACGTACCGGTGAAAAAAGCAGGGGAGGACGCGGTGGGCTCCGACAAGTACCAAAACATCATCGTCGGGAGCGAACCCCATGCCTCTCACGCTGTTAAGTACAGACAACTACAAGCCATCACCATCGGCGACCACCGCCACAAAGTTGGTGTCTACGAGACGGCCCCCCACGACATGGTGAAGAGAGTAATCAAGGGCATGACGCTGGAACAGGATGCCAAGT
Source organism: Rhipicephalus microplus (assembly GCF_043290135.1). Classification (NCBI taxonomy): domain Eukaryota; kingdom Metazoa; phylum Arthropoda; class Arachnida; order Ixodida; family Ixodidae; genus Rhipicephalus; species Rhipicephalus microplus. The sequence goes on from NC_134702.1 coordinate 209,309,679, forward strand.
TCATTCGCACCAACATTTTTCACGCACGAAACGCCAGAGCCCTAGCAGCCAAACAGTTCAGTAACACCTCGACCATCATCGTGGCGTTTGAAGGACTGCGAGTGTACCGCCTACGTCCGGTAAAGTGGTGCCTTCCGTCGCTGCAGCTGTATCGCAAGCTAGTCAATATGTATCACTGCTGCGGAATATTTGATCGTCGCATGAACGCGAGCCCAATTCCTCAGGGCAAATCGTGCTATTGTTGTGACGCCCCTAACTCCAGCCCGACCACCACTGCTCCCCCCTCCCCCCGTTGCAAGCTGTGCAGGGGCGCACACATCACGCCAGACCAGAACTACCGCGCGAAGTACAAGACGCCCTACATTGTGACAAAGAAGCAATGGGAACGACGCAGGGCCACTGAGGAGGCCACTGTCACCACCGATCCCGCTGGCAGGCCCCCAGTCAAAGCCACTCTCGATCTCGGAGCCGCACAGCAGGACCTCGAAAGCAGCAGAAACGCCGGGCTCGCAGCCGCACAGCTGGACGGACCTCAACGAGGGACGCCAAGGCAAATGATTCGGTCAGCTTTGCAGATGTGGTAAAAAAAAACGCGCAACCATTTTGGATGCTGGCAGCAAAACACACTCTAAGATAGACACGGAGATAGCTGATTTAACACGGACGATGAAAACGATGCAAAACCAATATGAACACATACATGCACACATTCACGTATGCGATGCACTCATAAAAAAGCTCCAGTGTGCCGCTAACAGCAGACTGATCAACAGGCAATAATGAAAACAGATACCATAGAGGACGATGAGGTCGAAGGCCTATGTAGACGCTATGACGTTAACTGACACGGTAGAATTCAGGCAGAAGCCATTTCCGCCATGAGTACTCGGCCAGAAGCCATTAAAGAACACGATCAACTTTTTCTTCTTTGCCTTCACTGGCTCGCGGCGTTTATTATATTTCAAACATTCTGCCTCACCCTAGAAGAAGCACGAATGAAGTCTGGTCTATAAATCATGGACCGGCCTCTCAAGTACAGTGCCGGCTTCTTTTCTGGTAGAGCACGACAGCACTAGTCCACCATAACCAGAATGTACTTGTGTTACTGAAGACAGAGCCCAAAACATTGGCTCTTCCGATCGTGTTGCACTACAACGACATAGTCTTGATTTCAATTCGATTTGAAGTTTGATGATACTCGTAAGAAGGCCAACATTTTTCATTACTTTATTTCCATCCCTTTCAATGACAATACGGTAGCCTCTGACGGTACCTTAGCTTCCCGAGAGAATCATTCCTGGGAGACAATAGAGAGTTGTAGTACTGCGTACGCTGCGTACATGGCGGCGTTGCGTACGTAAGGACACCACGTTCTGCGTAGTGCGCATGCGTGCGTACGTATGAGCTGATCGCGCTGTTTCTCGAGCAAGTTCGCGACAGCGCGAGACTTCGTTTTGCAAAATGGCGGCATCGAAGGCAAGCACCGACCGGCTCTGTGGCTTAAAATATGGCCATAATCTAGCTATAACACTTGGATTGGCTCACATTGACTGTCAACAACACGTGCTTCTATTTTGATCTACCAGATGGCGCAACACACTTCACGCTCGTTACGTACGCGGGTACTACGGCGTTTTAAAAGCCGATTAGTGGCAAACGACGCCACGTAACGCAAGGCGCTTACGTGATGCGTACGTAGCACCATTCCGTAGTACTAAAACTCTCTAATGGCACAGTTGATGCACTACTTGAGCTGGGATCTGGATGAAAAGGAACTGAATTTCCGACGAGACGGACTGCAAGGCAGAGAGGAGAAAAAATGGATATCCTTGAAGGACTTGTCTTCCATTTCTCAAGGTTCATTTTGGAGTTCTCCACTTTTGGCCTAGTACGCATGTCTTTCGTCAATAGTGTCGGCTCCACGCCACAAGCCGTCGACAGATATGCTCTGCTTCAATGTTCGGCTATGCGGTCTGTCCTCGCCACTTGTCCTGTTCAAATTATGGTAACCTTGTTGAAAAGAGCTTGTTTTCATTGTGAACGACGCGTGTGTCACTGCTTGCACTGTATAGGCTTATCTGAAGGGCATTGGCTGCAGATGATGTTCCTAGAGTGACGTTTCTGGAAAGATTGAGAGATTTCCGCTGTGAATTCCTCTTCTGCTGCATCTACGCGCAAGACGCTGACGAAGAGATGAGATCCACAATCACAAAGAGTCTTCTGACTAATAGATCCTTGTACTGTCCAACCAAAGATAATGTCCATCGCCACTAGACCTGGTACGTCTGCACATCCGACAACTTCACCGGTGATTACTTGCTACATTTAGTCTAAACCTATTGGCAAACCAATTTTGTTGTCGACTGTGTCCTTATGCCGCTAGTCGTTTGCGAACACCTTGCCTTGTCTTCTTAATTATTGAATGAATACGTAGTTAGCTGTTGGCAGAGCTACGTCATGACAGATGTCAGGGACGCCTACAGCTTCTATACGAAAGTCAACCTTTTCGTCTCGGCTTCGTAGCTGCATCTCAACCACGTTCCATTTTTCTGCAGCTGAAGAGCAAGTGCTTCCGAAGATATTCAATGATAACCAGGTTTCTCTGACCACCTTTAAGTTAAGCTTACACAAATGAAGCTTCTTTGGTTTCCGCCATCAAAAATACCATTAACGCACTTGCTGCTTTCGTTGCTGATGATCTCGACGCGAAATGTCTCGGGGTACACCGCTTTATCTATGGTGTGCAACGAGTCTTAAAGACTGTTCGAAGAAACAGACACTGTGGCACTTCCCGAAGTTCCTGTGGTCAAAACCTTCCGTTAATCGGGGTGGCACATGCTTGAAGCGTGTTTTCCGCGGCATGAATTGCAGGTAAGCTTGACGTGGAAATCTTTCGCTCGGTGGCGTTTCGACGTGCAGCGGAAGCACCGGTTGTATTTTTTGCAGCTGCTCTTTTTTGACCGCAAGAGGAATATCGGCGTTGCAGCTGCGGGTCCCGTGCTTATCAGTGTGGCAGAAAAAGCATGTCAATATTCTGTCAGACAAGATGTGCAAAACTGATGCCATTGAGATGTCGCTGTTTTTTTCGATCCTGCCAATCATCCGAGAAATGTCCCTTATGGGGCAGAGCGTGCTGCTCTCTACTTTCAAGCTCGAGTAGTATCAATAGCAGCAGTTCGTTCATCCCAGCGTCGAACGCTGCTGCCAGTTCTGTTGGTGAAACTGACGAAGCAAGTTGAGCAGCCCGTACATCAGTAAGCCGTGTCAAGGAGCGGCACCGTTGTTCTCCAGTGAAGCGCAGACTGTTGTCATACAGCAGAGCCTGCTCAAAGATGCCGACCAGCATAGCCGAACATGCCCCTGTTGGCACATTCAGGGTTCCAAGGCAGTGAGCAGTCAGATGCGTGGCATGATACAGTCTTCGCGAATTGCGGAATTCGTTGGATGATGTCATGTTCAGTAGATTTCTCAGTGCCGTGAGATTGTGCTTGATGATCTTAGTCTTCTCATAGAACATTTCCTTCAACATAGATATGGCATCAGCGTTGCAAGCTTCAGTGGTTGGAAAACCCGCTAGCACACATACTGCGTCACCACACGGCAAACGACTTAGATAGTAGACTTTAGTGGACGGCGTCAGGTTGTTGCTCAGTAAAATAGGCTGTTCAAATTGCTCTCAAAAGCCTGATCACAGTGCGATGTTACCTTTGAGTGTTGGTATCTGCAGCTGTGGAAACCGGGGTGCCATAAATATAGCTGAGTCTCGTGGCTGAAAGCCGTTGCTGTTCTTTCCCCACTGGCAGCTTTCGCATGGCCGGCCTGAGCTCGTTCCATTTGCGATATTCTGCTACCTATCTCGGCGAGCATGCAGATCACTTCATCTTGATATTCCGCGAGAGCTGTGTAGTCCTCTTTACTGCTCGTTATTCTGCTCGTTATTCTGCGAGAACTCATCATTACTAGTTAAGAGTTGCTGCGTTACGGCTGTGAGCCTCGCGATGTCGACACTAGTGGAGTCAAGTAAAATAAGTGCTTTGTGAAAAATCTTCATGTTCTGCGCGTGTTGTGCAGATCGCTTGACTTTCAGTCGATTCATTGGGAGAGCACGGATGCTAGCTAAAGTTGTTACACCATCGCCGATCCTCGCATACACGATCCGTCAAGTCCTTACCACGCACGACGCGAAGCAGAAGTACGAGCCCTGTGCGCCACGCGTAGAAGGGAGGCTTGTCCGCGCGTGTGTTTTCGACACCAAAATACATGGACGCTATGACATTACTTGGCGTGAAAGAATCTAGGCAGAAGCCATCGTCGCCGTGAGGACTCAACCAGAGCCATTATCGAACGTGATCTAATTTGATTGGTATGTGGGGTTTAACGTCCCAAAACCCATATGATTATGAGAGACGCCGTACTGAAGGGCGCCGGGAATTTTGACCACCTGGGGTTTCTTAACCTGCACGCAAACCTGAGCACACGGGCCTACAACATTTCCGCCTCCATCGAAAATGCAGCTGCCGCAGCCGGGATTGGATCCCGCGACCTGCGGGTCAGCAGCCGGGTACGTTAGCCACTAGACCACCGCGTCGGGGCTTGAACGCGATCTACTACTTCTGCTTGGCCTTCACTGGCTGGCTGCGTTTATTATATTTTCAACAGTCCTGGATACTAAGTGCAGACTCAATACCTCGCTTACAAAGGCAGTACGTCCCAAGCCTACGTGTGCAGCAAAAGGAGGCGACACCATTTCAGGTTGTCCAGATTAGAAGCTGGCAATAGCGCGCTAGTGACGTCGCATAGCGAAGCGGCGCCCCACATGGCCGGCGTTCGACAGTCTTCGAAAAAAAACACATGATACAGTAGTGGAACTGCAAAAGTTGTCAAAACAAACAAGCGCACTTACAACAATACTTCGAAACAATCCCAAGCGCCCAGACGTCATCATACTGCAAAAAACAGATGGCACTGCCAAACTTTCAGGGTACCAAGCTATAACAGGCTAGGCAGAGATTATATACGTCACCACGCTGGTGAAGAGAGAGCTCATGGTTATCGAACGCGATACCCCGGTGAAGAATGTTTAAGACATCCTTGTAGAGCTAATTCTAGCGCGCAAGATGGCTGACTGCATCTTCGTACTCAACGTCTACAGCAGTCCCAGCTGCCACAAAGACCACTCTCACATCCTCCTCGAACGCTCGAGCACTGGATATCGCCCTGGGACAAGAACTATTTATTGAAGGCGACTTCAACGCAGTGCAAATGGCGTGTGGTTAGAAACACAATCACCCGAAATGCAGGCATTTGTGGACAGTGGTGCAACACGTCTGCCTGCCGCACCACGGTGGTCTAGTGGCTAAGGTACTCGGCTGCTGACCCGCAGGTCGCGGAATCAAATCCCGGCTGTGTCGGCTGCGTTTTCGAAGGAGGCGGAATTGTTGTAGGCCCGTGTACTCAGATTTGGGTGCATGTTAAAGAACCCTAGGTGGTCAAAATTTCCGGAGCCTTCCACTACGGCGTCTCTCATAATCAAATGGTGGTTTTGGGACGTTAAACCCCACAAATCAATCAATCAATCAACACGTCTGCCTCGAGCTGGCCGCTGACCCAGCGGCTTTAACTAGGCAGGGCGACAGCATCAGCACCGACACTACACCGGACCTTATTTTGCAAGCAATGCACGAAAAGTTGCTTGGAGAAACACCATGCAAGACTTGGGCAGTGACCATTGCATTATCTCTATAAAAGCAGAAGGCAGCCCACATGAACACAATACCAGTCGCCAAATGAAGATCACCGTGCGTGCCACAATGGTCTAGTGGCTAAGGTACTCAGCTGCTGACCCACCGGTCACGGGATCTAATCCCGGCTGTGGCGGCTGCATTTTCGATGGAAGCGAAAATGCTGTAAGCTCATGTGCTCATATTTGTGTGTGCGTTAAAGAAACCTAGATGGTCGAAACTTTCAGAGTCCTCCACTACGGCATCTCTCATAATAATATCGTCTTTTTGGGACGTTAAACTCCACATATCAATCATCAAATGAAGATCACCAATAGGGAAGTACGACGCAAAAATTGAGACACATGGCAGGCGGAGGACATTACAGACACACAACAGTGGACTGAGCAACTTCGGCCGGACATCGAGTTAGTGACGCAAACAATGCCGGCAACAGCTGGGTTTGAGAGAATAGACACCCGGTTACTGCACATGTGAAAAACGAAGAACCAACTGCAGCACGGATAGACACAACAGCGACACAATCGGAGACTGCGAACAGCTGAACAGAGAAATAGAAAGGCACGTGCTTAACCTGCAACAACAGCAGTTGGAAGAGAAGTGCTTGGATATGGACGGTACACTCAATACAAGTCGCACGTGGCAGATACTGCAGTACGTAATAGATCCCGCCAACACCAAAACCACACAGAGGCAAGGCATATGCAAAATCATAGGCGCTTACGGGGGAACGTAGCAACATTTCCTACAGAAAGCGTCCGTTAGGAGTCTGTTACATATCCGAAACACCACTGCAAGTACATTCGGACTACAGGGCAGAAAGCAACGCCATCCTAGTCTATTGCTCAAATCGAGGCAGCCGATTGTCAAGCTTAACACGAATTCAGCCCCAGGCTCCGATAAAATATCCAATAGGGCACTGCGCAATCTCGATTACAAATCACTATACAAACTCACTGACTTTATTCACGAGTGTTTGGAGCGTAGAAAAATACCCAGCAACGGAAGGAAACACAGGTCATACTGTGTGTTCGAAACCCGAAAAGAAATTGCAGCTGCAGAAGCTGCGTCTTATCTCCCTCCCTTCTTGTGTGAATGAACTGATAGAGCATGCGTTTCTCGATGGACTCACGGATTAGCTCATGGTCAACAACCTATTACCACACACAGTGATTTGGTTCAGAAGACATCTTTCCCTCCTCACAGAACGCCCTCCAGCAACTGGAACATCCAATCATAGAAAATCCTGAGCGCTGAACGAGAGCTATCATTGACCTGAACCTGATTTTCGATAACGTTCGTCACGGTGCCATATTGCGACAAATATACTGAATGCCGGAATGCGAGTGTACAATTAACTACAGCCGAGGCTTCCTCACTGGAAGACCGAACGCATGCGAGTGGGACAACTAGAGTACACTTAAATCAACATAGGAAGCAGGGGTGCCCCGCAGGCCTCGTTGATCTCACCGATGCTCTCCAAACCTCACTCTGCTGGGGTTAGCCGAACGATTAAACTAAAGAGATGGACTGCAGCACAAGCAATACACGGATAATATAACAATCTCGACGAAAACTGGCAGTAACGAAGTGATCGAGGACCACTAACGGGCAGCCATAAGATACGTGGAACACTACCTCGTGGACACAGGATTCATCTGCTCGGCCAAAAAATCCAAATTGCTGCTAGATAGGCTGATTAGATAGAGACGCCCGCCTAAAGACTACGTCCTTTCGGGAAAACAAAAAATCATATCAACAGCATCAAAGGGCTAACGAATTTCGATGGTACAGAATATCCGTCTACTGGGGATGTTGATTGCACAGAACTGCGGCAATGGCGATGAACTGCGCAAGATAACGGCTTAGACCACCAGCACGATGCAACTCATACGACGCATCATAAACAAACGTGTGGGCATGCGCGAAGGCAGTGCCACTCGATTCATACAAACATTTGTCATTTCACAAATGACGTACACCGTACATCGCACAGTTTCACAAACGGACGGTTGCAGGTAAAGACTATATTAACTCCCTGATACGCAAGACATACAAATTCGCTTTGGGACTGGTGCACTGAGTCAGCACGAGCAAACTCCCATAGCTATATTTGCATAACACGCTCGAGGAACTTGTGGACGCGCGACCAGTTTCCCAGCTCCAGTGGCTATACAAGAACCACCCAGGCCGACAGGTGCTCGAAAAAAAATCACCGGATATCCACAGAGTGAATAATGATAAGTGGAGCGAAGCGACCGTCAGTGGTCTGTCCGTTCGGTTTCGCATTCGGTTCTGCGACCATCCGTGCGTACGTCCATGCGCCCGTCCGTCTGTCCTTGCGTACGTCCATCCGCCTGTCCATCTGTTCATGCGTCCATTCATCCATCCGTCTGCTAGTCTGTCTGTGCGTTCGTGCGCCCGTCTGTGCGTCCATCTAGTTAACACTCCAGTTAACACTTTACGAGTATTCCCTAGCAATAAGATATAAGCAATCTCTTTTTCATAACAATCGTGCCTTCCTAGATATTTTTGAACTGGAAACGCATGCTAATCCCTACCCTACTCGTCACCAACAACATTGGAACCTTCCATTCTGTAGAACAAATTTTGGGCGACAAATGTTATGTTTTAGTGTTCCTTTGTTATTAAATAAATTACTGGAGGCGAAAATAATCCTTGAGAAATGCAGTGCACGTGACATTAGGGAAGTGCTTTTATCGTGAAAATTGAGAAAATGGTGGTCCAGGCATTCATGGAACTCTCTATATATGTGTATGTGTGTGTATATATATGTGTATATATGTGACGTAAGAAGGCAGGGATGGTTAGGAGAAGTAGATGAGGAAGAAGTGCAGAATAGAATAAACATGGGGTATGAGCCAGGCCACGTCGCCCCTTCATCATAGCGTCACACGAGTCGACAGGATGAAGACCTGGCCACCGCTCATCAAGCTCACATTATTCAAGAAGCCATCGGCAGTACACCTCAACTGAATATCGACCACAGAAGAGGTGATCTCAGGCGCATGCAGTTACCAGCATCATGGCAGTACCATCGACAGACCTTCCCATCCCCAAGTACACCGGAGCAGCGGACGATGGACCTATACAGGACTGGTTCGACCTGTTCGAGTTCCACGCCACCGCTGCATCTTGGTCGGAACGGGAGATGGTTACGAACTTCAGCGACTACGTTACCGGTGAGGCATTTAAATTCTACCTCACCCACATATTCGACAACGATGAGTCTTGGCAAAAGATAAAACAAGAAATGATCGTTTGGTTTAAAAAATACGATGACGACTACGACGAAGACTTGCTTGCAACCCACCATTCACAGACAACTGCACTCAGTCGTCAATTTTACAGGCAGTCTTCAACCATTCGAACGCACAACAAGATTCGACCTCTGACAAAAGACGAAGTGGCACACGAGTTCAGTGGCAGACGACAACGCGTATTTTGGGAAAAACACAGCCATCGAGCGCGCCTCCCTTCTGCACAAAAGTCGGCATTTGCGAAGTCATCGCTTCAGCATATGACCCGAAACGTTGCCCAACCACCTGACGCCGTTTACTCTTCGTCTCGCATACGTGGTCCACCACCTGGGTTTTCATCACGTGGTTCTTCAAGCGTTCCTGACGCTCACCGTTTGCCTCATAAGGACACCATGTTCACGATAGACGAGTTGACACACCGAGAAAATGCCCAGTCGAGCCATGCTCCTTCCGCACGGGTTCATGCATCACCGCCCGGTGCATACACACTCGACAGTCGAAGCAACACCGAAGGGTTAGGCACATCGAACGTCAGACGCTGCCATGCGCAAGAGCCTCTTGTAGTGAACAGTGCAGAAAAAGCTTCTGAAGAACTTTCTATCAACTCTGAAGCATCATCTTCATTGCCTGAATTGCATGACAACTGCTCAAAGACTACCAGCTGCCGACTGGAGACCCCATCAGGTTGTCATGAAAACCAGCGCGATGTTCAAGAAGGGCTTCCACCGCAATATGGTCCACAGCAACGTCAGCAACGCCAGCAAAAGCAAGTCCGTGAATCGCAGCCACTCCAACGGACACACCAACAAGGACGACGGCGCAAAGCAAGCCTCTTAAAACAAATTCAAGAAGCGAGGCAACTTCGCATAAAGGATCGGCGCCAGAAACGCATTTGGCACAAAATATCAAGACTGCGCCTAAGATTACAGCTCCGAAACCTCAGGAAACACCGAACAAGACAAGAAGTTACCAGTTCTACCATGCAAAGATTCAGACACCATCCCATTAGTTTACGACAACGGAGCCAACGCCACAGAAAACTACGAAAGAGACTGAACGTTATAATTTGTACAACGCATGAACATAGACATAATTCCTTGAACTTCAGTTCTTGTACACGCAGGCTGCAAGCACTAATTCTGTCTCAGCCGCGACACAAAATACAGCGCGTACGACAGAAAATTCGGTGCCTACGACATTCGACCTTCAAGTGCTCCAAGGACTTCCAACCTTGTTCGTTCCTCGCAGCTGCTCAAGTCATGTCATGGTCAGTGCAGTTTTGCAGGACGTGGTTACTATCTCCAGAACGCCACAGCCAACCTCGCCCACCAGAACTCCCCCATTCAACGGACTGCCGCACTCATTTCTGAAGTTTTGCGAGTTTATGGAACACCACTGGGACATGAAACCAATTGTGCATTTTGACATTTGCGACTTTTCAACCTCTCCTTCTTTACTTTTTCTTGTTCGTAATTCATGCATTCTTTCAGGGGGAGGGGGAATCGGCTCCCTCGGGCTTGAATATTTACTTGACTGTGGAATTCCATCGGGACGTGATACTGCGAATTTGGACATTGTCTGTGTATTGGCTTCTTCAATTTTTTGTAGGTTATAAACGGTGCCTTCTTTCGGGGGGAGGGGGAATCGTGTGACGTAAGAAGGCAGGGATGGTTAGGAGAAGTAGATGAGGAAGAAGTGCAGAATAGAATAAACATGGGGTATGAGCCAGGCCACGTCGCCCCTTCATCATAGCGTCACATATATATGTGTGTCTGTATATGCTTCTCCATATGTGTGTGTATATTTATGTGTATGTGTGTACACGCAATTTCTATGCATAGCATTGTTGCCATATATATAGTATTCTGTATTCTGTCATATTTTGCATTGTACTTCGGAATTTGTGCCGAACTACTTACGCATATTAGTCTCTGTATATAGCATTACTGTACGTGCATCTTCCGACTTGTACTGCGCTAAACATCTCATGGCTTATGTTCGTTGCCTATATGTTCATGGCTTATGTTTCTTTACTCATGTCCACGTTGCTTGCCATGTATTAGGGAGGCTCGGGTTCTCCTCAAGTGACAAAACGTCACTTTTCTCCCGAGCCTGCCCTCATCCTTGGGATGAAATAAAATTGAATTGAATTGAATTGAATTGAATGTACTGCCATCTCGCATATCCTGTGGCACATACCCGCTCTAGAGCGGGTATGTGCCAAGCGTATGTCTAGTGGCTAAGGTACTCGGCTGCTGACCCGCAGGGCGCGGGTTCGAATCCCGGCTGCGGCGGCTGCATTTCCGATGGAGGCGGAAATGTTGTAGGCCCGTGTGCTCAGATTTGGGTGCACGTTAAAGAACCCCAGGTGGTCTAAATTTCCGGAGCCCTCCACTACGGCGTCTCTAATAATCATATAGTGGTTTTGGGATGTTAAACCCCACATATCAATCAATCAAGTGTATCACGCCGATGGACAGGTGACATTGCTAGACCATAAGGAGCTGCGCCCCTAATACTCGGCATCACATACCATACGCAGCACGGCATCGGGGTCAAAATTTCAAGAATGATACGCGAGCAAGTATACGTGCCCTATTGTTTCGCAAATTGTACCCCTGATGTCATACGATGCTATAGCATTAGTGAGAAGAGGGTGCAAGTATCATAATTAAGTTTAACAAAAGGTACAAGATGAAGGTGGTACAGGCATACGTGCCTCCATTGAGCCATGATGGTCATTTGGTTGAACACTTCTACAAAGTCAGCAATTAATGAAATAAAGACGCAGTATACTATACTGATGGGCAACTTTGATGCCAAAGTAAGCAAGAAATAGGACAGAGACTATGCAGTGGGGGTGTATGACATCGGCTCTAGAAATTCCAGAGGGGTGCGATTAGTAGAATTCGCAGTGCGGATCTCGGTTACCTTCTGCAGAAACCGGGCTGACCGTAACAGGATGTGGCGAGGCCTAATGGCGAAACTAAAAATTAAGTAGACTTCATTTTGTGTGCACACCCAGGCATTGCATAGAAGTAGAAGTAGTTGGCGAGATCTGATGCAGTGACTATAGAATGGTATAAGCTTCAATTCACCTAGATTTTAAAAAAGCGAAGGCGTGAATGGATTTCCAAGAAGTAATTAATGAGCTAGCAGTGAGAGAGAAAGGACAGTAATTGAGAGTTTTGCTTCAGAATAGTACCGCAGGGGTGCCTGCGCAAGTAGGCGTTTGGTGTGTAGCGACACCACGAACCAGAGCTAACGGGGGAGTTTCGACTCCCTCCCACGCCTAGCCGTGCGTGGCTTTGCCGTGTCCGAGGAAAAGGGGATCCTGGGGGTTGAGCCGACGCTGGGTGATGGGACCGTTAAGGCCCCCCGGCAGAGGCAACACACCCCTTTGGCCCCGGCTTCACGTAGACGGCACCCCTGAGCTGACCCACCCAGGGGAATCGGCAGTCGCCTTTTCCTATCTCTCTCCCCCTACATCTTCGTCTTTATCTCTTACTATTTATCTGTCCTGTCTTCTACTCTCTTCCGTTTACTTCCAAACTTCCTGGCGGCTAGGGTTAACCCTGTGCAAATAGCCTACCTTGGTCTAGGCGCATTGGGTTATAGTGGCGTTGTACGGCTGGCGTCTGCAGGTTTCAGCATTTGTAAACTTGTACCGTCCCCTCGTTAGGCTCCGTGGTGGGTGGCCGCCAACGCTGCTGAAACACAATAAGGAAGACATGCATGGAGCATTCCCACTACTGTCTGATCGTACCGGCTTAAAGCCGGTACGCACCGATGATCTCACCAGAGAAGGATTGGCCACCCTGGTGCAGTATCTGGCCACCCCCTCCCGTAGGCATTCGTCAATTAACTCACGGTCCTCAGTCCCCACCAGCTGCGGAGCAACTGACCACGGCGGCGGTCAGATCTGCAAAGCAGCAGAGGGTGCTAGGAATCTCTGGATACGGACAGGCCACCATTGGAACTTGAACTTAGCAACGTTTAACGTTAGAACGTTATCTAGTGAGGGAAGTCGAGCTGTATTATTCGAGGAGCTAGAAGGCATTAAATGGGATATAATAGGGCTGAGTGAGGTTAGGAGGACAGATGAGGCCTATACTGTGCTACAGAAGGGGCACGTCATTTGCTATCGGGGCTTGGCAGACAGAAGAGAACTGCGAGTAGGGTTCCTAATTCACAGAAACATAGCTGGCAACATAGAGGATTCCTGTTGCATTAATGAAAGGGTGGTAGGCATTGCAATTAAACTGAGTAAAAGATACAAAATGAAGGTAGTACAGGCTTACGCGCCTACATCCAGCCATGATGACGCTTCAGTTGAAAGCTTCTATGAACACGTGGAATCGGCAATGAGTAAGGTGAAAACACAGTATACTATAGTAATGGGCGACATTATTGCAAAGGTAGGGAAGAAGCAGGCTGGAGACCAGACAGTAGGAGATTATGGAATCGGCACTAGAGACGCCAGAGGAGAGCTACTAGTAGAATTCGCAGAACGCAATAATCTGCGTATTTTGAATACCTTTACCGACAACGAGAAAACCGCAAGTGGACATGGAGGAGCCCTAATGGCGTAAATAAGAACGAAATAGACTTTATAATGACTGCACACCCAGGAGTCGTGCAGGATGTGGAAATGGTTGGCAAGGTAAGATGCAGTGACCATAGAATGGTACGGGCTCGAATCCGCCTAGACTTGAAGAAGGAACGACAGAAACTGATACGCAAGAAGCCAATCAATGAGCTAGCACTGAGAGGGAAAGTACAGGAATTAAGAGTGTCACTGCAGAACAGGTACTCTGCTCTTAGCGAGGAAACCAACCTTAGCGTAGATACAATGAATAATAATCTGACGAGTATCATCACGGAGTGTGCAGTGGTAGTTGGAGGCAGGGCAGCTAGACAGGACACCGGCAAGCTTTCCCAGGAAACGAAGAACCTAATTAAGAAGCGTCAAATCATGAAAGTGTCAAGTACAACAGACAAAATAGAACTGGCAGAGCTTTCGAAGCTGATTAATAGACGTAAAGTATGCGATGTAAGAAGGTATAACATGGAGAGAATTGAGCACGCTCTGAAAAACGGAGGAAGCGTCAAAGCAGTGAATAGGAAACTTGGGATAGGCAAAAGGCGGATGTATGCACTAAGGGACAAAGAAGGCAAATTAACTACCAATATGGATAGGATAGTTAAAATAGCGGAGGAGTTTTACAGAGATCTGTACAGTAGCCGAGACAACCATGACCTTAATACTATAAGAACTAGCAGTAACCCAGACGACACCCGACCGGTAATGATAGAAGAAGTCAGAAAAGCTTGGAGAGCATGCACAGAGGCAAAGCTGCTGGTGAGGATCGGGTCACATCAGATCTGCTGAAAGATGGAGGACAGATTGTGTTAGAAAAACTAGCCACTCTATTTACGAGGTGTCTCCTGACGGGAAAAGTACCAGAGTCTTGGAAGAACGCTAACATCATCTTAATACATAAGAAAGGAGATGACAAGGACTTGAAGAATTACAGGCCGATCAGCTTGCTCTCTGTAGTATACAAGCTATTTACAAAGGTAATTGCTAGCAGAGTAAAGAAAACATTAGAATTCAATCAACCAAAGAAACAAGCAGGATTTAGAACAGGCTACTCAACAATTGACCACATTCATACTATCAATCAGGTAGTAGAGAAATGCTCAGAGTATAACCAACCACTATACATAGCATTCATAGATTACGAGAAGGCGTTTGATTCAGTAGAAATATCAGCCGTCATGCAGACACTGCGGAATCAGGGCGTAGATGAAATATATATAAACATTCTGGAAGAAATCTACAGGGGATCAACTGCTACCATAGTGCTTCATAAAGAAAGCAACAGAATACCAATAAAGGAGGGTGTAAGGCAGGGGGACACAATCTCCCCAATGCTATTCACTGCGTGCTTACAGGACGTTTTCAGAAGCCTAGAATGGGAACAGTTAGGGATAAGAGTTAATGGAGAGTACCTCAGTAACCTGCGCTTCGCCGATGACATTGCATTGCTGAGTAACTCAGGGGACGAATTGCAACTTATGATTACGGAGTTAGACAAGGAGAGCAGAAAGGTGGGTCTTAAAATTAATCTGCAGAAAACGAAAGTAATGTACAACAACCTCGGAAAGGAGCAGCGCTTTGCGATAGGTAATAGTGCACTTGAAGTTGTAAAAGACTATGTCTACTTAGGGCAGGTAATAACCGCAGAGCCTAACCACGAGATTGAAGTAACTAGAAGAATAAGAATGGGGTGAAGCACATTCGGCAGGCACTCTCAAATTATGACAAGTAGATTGCCACTGTCCCTCAAGAGGAAGGTATATAACAGCTGTATCTTGCCGGTACTTAGCTGCGGAGCAAAAACCTGGAGACTCTCAAAGAGGGTTCAACTTAAATTGAGGACGACGCAGCGAGCAATGGAAAGAAAAATGGTAGGTGTAACCTTAAGAGACAAGAAGAGAGCAGAGTGGATTAGGGGACAAACGGGAGTTAAGGATATCAAAGCTGCAATAAAGAAGAGGAAATGAACATGGGCCGGGCATGTAGCACGTAAACAGGATAACCGCTGGTCATTAAGGGTCACCAACTGGATTCCCAGAGAAGGGAAGCGGGGTAGGGGGAGACAGAAGGTTAGGTGGGCAGATGAGATTAAGAAGTTTGCGGGTATAAATTGGCAACAGCAAGCACAGGACCGGGTTAACTGGCGGAACATGGGAGAGGCCTTTGTCCTGCAGTGGACGTAGACAGGATGATGATGATGATTATGATGATGATGATGATGATGATGATATTGATGATGATGATGATGATGATGTCATACGAGACGGTGTAAAGCCAGGGCACAACACATTACCGAATGCTACTCCAACAACACGGAAGCGGATTTTACTGATGCCGCCGCGTTAGACCGACCGTAGAAGTTTCGTGGCGGTAGTTACCAACTATTGCGGCGAACATTTCACAAGCCTCACTGTGAACACAGTACACGCCGAAGCGGCAGAGGAAGCAGCTATAGCACTGGCTATGACACAGACCAAGACCACATACGTTATTAGTGATTCGCAAACAAGAATTCACAATTTTGCCAACAGGCGCAAGAGGCATTCCACATACTCCAGCGTCATCTCATACATTCAGGATAGGTCGATTTCAATAACATAAGGCGCCAGCTATGGATCGCGTCACACACGCCCAACCATCCTAACTTCCTAACATAAACTAGGGGGAACTCTGGCACTAGTGTCTATGGGAGCTGCAACGCACGGCGCTTCAGCGAGCATGTGAATGATGACTAGTACACGTATTTGTCTAAAATTTGTGGGGTCTCGAAATTGCGAGAGCCGGGCTCTCGGATTGAACGGACACAGTAGACGCGGTCGGTACAAACCAAACAACATAAATTTATTTAACTAACTTAGACGATGATATTGTCCGCTGAATGATACATCAATCGGAATCAGCGCACTAAGACATTCTTACACACAATTTTCATACACTCCAAATCATGGCAAACACAATAACACACCCAAGGCGGCGGCGCCAACGCTTGGCTTACCACGAGGGCCCCCCGAAACGCAGGCCCGTGGTGCCACGTGCCGAGGACCCACGGTAGAGACAACCGTTCGCGGCAACCGCCACGCGCAGAAGAGACTCGCTCAACTCTCGCCTGCCACCATGGCTTGCTTTCCGCCAGGGTTCACCGCCGGTGCTACCAATATGCCAACAGTGGTACTCAACGCGAGCAAAACGCCATCTATCGCCCGGCGGTCGTCACCTAAAACGCGGCGTTCGGCGAGACTTGTGCGCCACACGGCGCAAACAACTTTACAGGGGGTATCAACACCCCCACAAATTAGTACTTGTGGTCTGCTTCTGGCTCCGTGTGTGTTCGTGTGGCTTGAAACTGCTTTCTCACGAAACAAAAATCAACAAATGTTCAGTGGTTGTGCCTCCCCACCTTATTCCTTTAGGCTTACCATTTAGAATCGGACCATGAAGTACAAAGACGTTCGTTTTTTCTTCGAAACAAAACCAAAACCCAGCAATAAACGAAGCCGCAAGTACAATTCACCGCGCGTAATTACGAAGACTAGGCAAATCTGTGTACTACCCATCATCCCCATGGTCGCTGAACAATTGCAGTGGCAGAGTCCCCTCTAGTTAAATTTAGGAAACTCTATGCCCCCAACGAAGCAGCTCACCGCGTTGCTCGAGACATCACACACCGAGCATCGCCGCAGGACGACGAGCCCCCGCGGGGTACTGCTAAAGACAGGACGTTAGAGGATCATATGACCATGTTTCACAATATCACCACACACTACCAGGTACAGAGACGTATATACCCATCCCCTCACCAAAGGCTAAACTGAGCGCAAGCGGTACACTTCAGACAATTACAGAGATTCATACAGAAACCTTAAACTCATGCACGCCATGTATCCAGACATATACACTACAAACAGATGCCCGTCATGTGGCGAGGTTACCACCCTTAGTCACATGCTGTGGGAGTGTCAGGGCCTAATAAACAATTCGAACAGTGCCGATCGTCTCACTCTTCCACCACCAGCCTCCGCTCGCGTTCGAAGGCCGCACTGCTCAGCTCGAACCTGACAGCACAACTCTGGGCCGTCCAGCGTGTCGAGGAAGCCGCTTCGAGACAAGGTCTCGGAACCGCGTCCGCGGTGGGTGCCTAGGCCCATAAAAGACGCCGGACATGAATCTTCTTGATTCGGCAATAAAGTTCAATTTCTTCTTCTTGCTTTATTTCCTACGTGGAGCTATATGGGACAGGATACGCCTTACACTAGTAAAATATTCGTATTTCCTTTATTTATTGTAGAGAATTGAAGTTCTTGAACGCGCGTGAAAGTCTCGCTTTTTTACATGTACCTCGTACGCTAACGGGCGTCTGCGTCTATATGAAACGCTCGTGGTACACCCACGTAACTTTCCACGGCATTACGAGACACGCGCCACGTTGGACTGCTTCGCGTAGTGCATGTTGCATGTGCAGCAGCTCCATCCCCGTGCTTTCCCTTCAGTTCCACGAAGAGTTGCCGCCAAGTACAGTCTCACATCTCGCTGCGATTCGTGGCAAAAAAAGTTCACGGTATCTCCATTAGGTGAATGATGAGGAGTGGGGCGAAGCAGACAGACGGACGCACGGGTGGACGCATAGACGGATGCCCGAATGAACGTATGCACGGATGAACGGATGGACGCACGTACGGATGCATGGACGATTGCACGAATGGATGGACGCACGAATGAACAGACGGACGCGCGGACAGACAAACGCACGGATGGACGGAAGCAAGAGCGAATGGACGGACGGAAGTGCGGACGGACTGAAGGACGTTTCGCCCCGCTTCTCATCATTCGCTCCGTGGAGATGTTGTGATTTTTATTATTCATCATACTTCTAGTAACGTCCTCTATTATCGTGCATTTGCCTTTTTCAGTGTATATGCATTTCGTTATATGTACAAGTACCACCCTCTACGGCCGATTGAAGAACTAAAGAGATGTGGCTACATACAATTATGACGGGACACTCAGCCCATGCCTTAAATGGCCACTCACCATCGAGTTTCCTAAAATTAACTAGAGGGGACTCTGTCGCTGCGATCGTTCAGCGACCATGGAAATGATGGGTAGTACACACATTTGCCTAGTCTTCGTACTTGCGGGCTGCGAATCGTACTTGCGGCTTCGTTTATTGCTCTGTTTCGGTTTTGTTTTGAAATAAAAATTCAACCCTTTTGGACTTCGTGACCAGATTTGGAAAGGTAAGTCTAAAAGAATAAGGTGGTGAAGCGCAACCGCTGAACATTTTGAGCTTTTTGTTTTGTGAAAAAACAACTCCAAGCCAAACGAACACACACGGAGCCAAAAGCAGGCCAGAAGTACGAATATTAGACAAATGTGTGTACTACCCATCATTCCCATGCTCGCTGAAGCGCCGTGCGTTGCAGCTCCCATAGACACTACAGCGCCAGAGTTCCCTTTTGTGTATAATAGGAAACTCTATGCCATTCACCACCCCGCGTTTACAGGCGAGGGGGTGATTTTCTCCTCTCCTTCGTACAAATGAGGCATGCTCCTCGCCCTTTAGTTCTTAAATGCACGCGAACAATACCAGCACTAAGCGATAAAACCTATCAGGATTTCGCGCTTCTTCGCTGCGCGCTGTTATCGCCGCTTGCTGAGTTGTTAACACAAAAAAAATGTGCACGATATTCATGCGAGACAAAGAAAAAAGGATGTGCGGCTGCATGGCAAAGCAGTGCAGGAG
The DNA here is from genome assembly GCF_043290135.1 of Rhipicephalus microplus. Classification (NCBI taxonomy): domain Eukaryota; kingdom Metazoa; phylum Arthropoda; class Arachnida; order Ixodida; family Ixodidae; genus Rhipicephalus; species Rhipicephalus microplus. Next base: position 209,329,044 of record NC_134702.1, read on the forward strand.
ACAAATCACTTGTGATATTTTGCGTATATCAATTAATCAAGAACATGCATGCTGTAGACGTCACGGTTACTGCTGCTATATCACAGTAGAGCGCTATGAAGGACAAGAAATATTAGGAAAGAATATTGCGCTCTTTTTTTGTAATTTGGGAGCCTGGTGAGTGGTCCTTTAAGCAGCTTCGCCCCTAAAGAAGAAAAATAAAGACACGCACATTCCATTAGTATGCCATTCCACTTTGAGTGTAAAAAAAAGCATGGCATATTGAGTCGAATGGCCTCAGGCTTTCACCAAACACAGTTTCAAATTTACGAAGTGTTCAAGTTTTATGCCACGTATCTCGTGCATCTCGCGGTTAACAGCGCTGTCGTGGAGAGGTAAAACGCGAACGAGACGCCATGGGCAGATATACGGTAGCCACACTGCAGTAGATGTTTCTTATCTCATCATCCTAAAGCGCAGAAAGCGAGCATCGGAGAGTAAAGCTCACCTGAGTGTGTTAGCTAGCGCCACCCGTAGCCCAGGCGACGAGGAAAGGATTAGATTTGTGGGGTTTAACGTCCCAAAACCACCATATGATTATGAGAGACGCCGTAGTGGAGGGCTCCGAAAATTTCGACCACCTGGGGTTCTTTAACGAGCACCCAAATCTGAGTACATGGGCCTACATTATTTCCGCCACCATCGGAAATGCAGCCGCCGCAGCCGGGATTTGAACCCGCGACCGGCGGGTCAGCAGCCGAGTACCTTAGCCACTAGACCACCACGGCGGGCCACGAGGAAAGGACGACTTTTCTTCTACCTTCAATTTAAGCGAGAAATATCAACACAGTTGAGAAAACACAAATAATCTCCCACTAAATATGCATTTATTGGTTTAATTTTATGTCAGTTTTATTCACTGTGTATGACTCCGAGGACGACCCACTTACAATTTTTCTGCTCTTACACTAAGGATGCATCCAGTTTTAAATCACGATTCCTGCCCAACCTTTCAGTATGCCCTTGCTTTATTTCGTCAGAAAAGGAAATTCATGCATAAGATTGAGCTTTAAAAGCTGTCAAGTACAAAATAAATAAAGGATGGTTCAGGAAACCTCTGAAAGAGCTTTCATGTTCTAAGTGCAAAAAGAAAGCAAGGTTCGTCTCTTGCAAAGGCCACTGGCTGTTTCCCGAATCGTCGCAAAAGGACAGCTCGCTCAGTACTCGGGGCCATGTCATAACACCACACTGATTGCTATCTTTCTTAAATAATATAATCATTCATTTAGATGAACCTGCGTGATTGTGACTCGTACATATTTCTTGCGTTCATTCATCTCAAGTGTGTGGACACAGCTCATCATGAAAGCGGTGAAATTTGGATAGAGACAGGCCTATGAACTTATGAAAAACAAAGTTCTTTATTACCGCATGGTATCTTCTTCCTACATTTGGAATTTTCAACCGATAGGGCATTCGAAAGCGTTCCGAGAAGTTATGTACGAAAAGCTCGCACAAGCATCGCGACCACTCCTGAAGAAATTTGTTCAACCTTGTGACTTCTGCCGAATATCCAGAAGCTAAGTAGTACCCGCTCCACTAAGCAGCGTGCTTCTGAAACGGACACCTCAACTGGTAGCAGTTAACTCGATCATTCTCTTTTATTGAAGGCCAGACTATTGGAAAATGTGTATTCAGTGTCCACAAGTGGATTACTAAAAAAGAAGTCACCATTACTTGAAAAGGCGGTTGGCGGAAGTGTTCTGAGAGCAGAGGGGAAATCCTACGCTATCCCGAAGAAATAACAGTTCAGCCAGACATACGCCCAGGTGACGCCATTACACGCCATTAATTACATCATGCGACATAATTTTAAAAGATGCAGTTCTGTGTTGGTGACGCCGGGTACCCGATGGCTCGAGGCATACAAGACTGTCGCCTTATGTTTTCCATAGCTTCTGTCATGACCTGTTTTGAATATCCGTGAAAGATCAAGGCCAATGATTTATCTGATAAGTCGTCAAATTTGTGAGGCTAGGAGTAAAGCTGCATGAAGCCGATACGACGAAGGACCGGACGGCAAGTAAGGAAAGAGAGGGGGGCCTTCACAAGCAAAGCATGAAAGTTCACAAATTGACAATAACGTGCAGAACTGAATTAGTGGTAATGTTTAATTTCAGCATGTATGTCACAATGTTCCAAACAATCATGCGTTAAAAGCGAAAATTCCATTTTCGATTAGAACTGCCACGTCGCTCTTCAGGTAGGAAATGATAAAATATTAGGGGGGGGGGCTGACGGCGTCGTGGGAGCCACACAATATTGCCCCTCGTGACACACTGTAGCTCTATACTAGAGGCGCAAAGTTTCCGCAAATTTTGAGCAGTCAGAAAAACAAAACAGTTTTTCTCGCGCTTTTTTTCTTCGAAATCTCGCAAAAAAATAGTGAATAACAATTTTTCTTTGGCATATGGCAACAGTTTACTGCCATATAATAGTAATTTATTGCCAAGTGTGAAAAGCAATAACTTTCATTATGAAAATGCCAGAAATGAATGCTTTTTCTCCTTTCACAAACGAATGCCGCCTTTAACAGACCAATAGGAGGCCAGAAGCATCACCGCGTACGGTGGCCTAGTGCCTAAGACACTCGGCTGCTGACCCGTAGGTCGCGGTATCAAAGCATGGCTGTGGCGGCTGCATTTTTGATGGAGGCGGAAATGTTCAAGGCCCATGTTCTCAGATTTGGGTACACGTTAAAGAACACCAGGTGGTCGAAATTTCCGGAGCCCTCCACTGCGGCGTCTCTCATAATCATATTGTCACGTTTCTCACGACAAACTTGATATATTGGGCTCGTTGAGTCGGCTAGCCAAGCAGCAGCTTAGATAGAACGTCTTTGTCTTCTTTCACTCATGTATCTCAACCAAGCAGACCATGTGGCACGAGTCCCCCCCCTCCCTTTGGTAGCATCGACTCGATGCTCGTAAAAAAAAGAAAGAAAAAGTGAAGGCATCCACATGCAGATCTAGAGAACCAAAAGAGGGAGAGTGCCAGTACTCGCAGCGCAAATAAGGAAGTTTCGCCAACACTTGCGCCAAGCGCAAAAAGAAACGACATAAAAACACAGGAGAACTCAAACAGCAGCAGCAACGCAATGTCACGGCCTGTCGTAACACGTGAAACCACAAGGGCTACTGTGTAAAGTAGGACTTCAGCCGAACGACATGCCCAGTTTCGGGCCAAAGCTGTCGACGAGAAGACGCTGCGCCGTCCGGAAATACCTCGTAGGTAACATCTGTGACACGTCTAAGAACCTTGTACGGTCCAAAATAACGGCTTAAGAGTTTTTCGGATAAGCCTGGTCGTCGGACAGGGATCCACACCCACACTCAGTCCCCAGGGTGGTAGGTGACGTTTCGATGGCGGAGGTTGTAACGTAGTGCGTCGGCATCTTGTTGGTGACTGGTGTTTATGCGAGCTAGCTGACGAGCTTCTTCGTCGTATTGAGTGTATTGCTCAGCGTCTGAAGCAAGTTCATTGCTTTGGTCGCTCGGAAGCACAGCATCGAGCATGGTTGGCACGTAGCGTCCGTAAACAAGTCGGAAAGGCGGAAATCGCGTTGTTTCTTGCGTTGCCGTATTGTAAGCAAACGTGATGTATGGAAGAACCTCGTCCCAGGTTTTGTGTTGTACGTCGACGTACAATGACAGCATGTCCACTATGGTCTTGTTAAGCCTCTCTGTCAGTCTATTGGATTGCGCGTGATAAGCCGTTGTTTTTCGATGACTTGTGCAGCTCAGTTTAAAAATGTCCTCCATCATTCGTGCTGTAAACGACATCCCTCTGTCCGTAATGACGCCTGACGGGGTTCCATGCCGTAGGACGATTTAGTGCACGAATAACTGCGTGACTTCAGAGGCCGTTCCACGGGGTAACGCTTTTGTTTCAGCATAACGAGTAAGGTAATCTGTCGCAACTATAATCCATTTGTTCTCAGAAGATGACAAAAGGAAGGGTCCCAGAAGGTCCATTCCCACGAGGTCAAACGGTGTCCGTGGTGGTGCGATTGGCTGGAGCAGGCCCGCGGGTCTCACAGGCGGAGTCTTGCGGTGCTGGCACTCACGGCAGCCTTTCACCTAGCGATGTACACTAGTTGATAGTCGCATCCAGTATTACTGTTGGCGTACTCTGGCGAGAGTTCGCGAATAGCCCAAATGTCCTGACTTGGCCTCGTCGTGGCATGCAAGGAGAATCTCATCACGCATGTCGGTAGAAACAACGAGTAGCAAGGCTTTGTCGCTACCACGGGCATTTTTCTTGTAAAGAATGCTCTTCTTAGACAGAAAGAGGACAGCTCGCGAGCAATGTGTTGAGGGACCTGAGAGTTCCGGCCTTCCAGGTAATCAATAGCTGAACGTAATTCTTCGTCTTCCCGCTGTTTTGGCATGAATTCCGAATCGCTAACTGCTCCAAGAAAGCCATCTTCATCCTCGGAGCCCCTGACAGCGTGCCCCACAGGCGCTCGAGAAAGTGCGTCGCCATCTTCGTGTTTGCACCCTGACCTGTACACAATCGTAATTTCGAACTCTTGCAAACGCAAACTCCACCGAGCGAGATGGCCTGATGTATATCTAAGATTGGCCACTCAGCAGAGCGAGTGGTGGTCAGTCACCACTTTGAAAGGACGACCGTAGAGGTAAGGATGAAATTTAGCCATCACCCACATGACTGCGAGGCATTCTTTTTCTGATGTAGAATTGTTGGCCTCAGCTCGAGAAAAAGTGTGACTGGCGTAAGCTATTACATGCTCAACGCCGCTGTGTCGTTGTACAAGGACAGCGCCAAGTCCGACGTTGCTGGCATCTGTATGAATTTCTGTAGCAATGCCCTCATCGAAATGGGCAAGAACAGAAGCTGTTTGCATTCTCTGTCGTAGCTCTGTGAACGCTGTATTTTGTTCTGCGCCCCAAGTAAAGAGCACGTTATCTCGGGTGAGTCGCGTAAGAGGTTCAGCTATCGTCGAGAAGTTGGCGATAAATTGGCGATAATACGCGCACAAGCCGAGGAAACGGCGTACTGCTCTTTTATCTGATGGAACAATGAAGGCGGCGACGGCAGCAATTTTTCCTGGATCAGGTCGCACTCCATTCGCACTAATGTCATGTCCCAGAAATTTCATCTCTTCATATCATAGCCAAAATGGCGTTTTTGGGGCTTCAGCGTGAGTTCAGCTGTGCGAATGGCTTCCAGAACCTTTCTCAGACGCTTCAGATGTTCTTCGAAGCTCTCAAAAAAGATGACCACATCATCGAAGTAGACAAGGCAGCTTTGCCACTTCAAGCCAGTGAGAACAGTGTCCATCGTCCTCTGAAAAGTGGCTGGGCAGAACAGAGGCCGAAGGAAACAATTCGAAATTCGTAAAGTCCGTGTGGAGTCACAAACGTGTTTTTTTTTTCGGTCTCGTTCATCCACTTCGATTTGCCAATAGCCATGCTTTAGATCGATGGACGAAAAATACTTCGCACGTCGTAACCTGTCAAGGGAGTAATCGACCCGCTGAAGTGGGTAGACGTCTTCTTTCGTGACGCTATTAAGCTTCATGTAGTCAATACAGAATCGCAGCGCTCCGTCTTTTTTCTTCACTAGAACGACTGGCGAGGACCAAGGGCTGCTGGATGGATGAATAATTTCGTAATCGAGCATCTCTTTTGCTTGTGTCTGAATAGCCTCGCGTTCATTCGCATAAACGCGATAAGGCTGCTGCCGGATGGGGCGGACGCCATCGTCAGTAATAATTCGATGCTTCGTGAGGGGTGTTTGACGGACTTTGGAAGAAGAGGCGAAACAAGATTGAAACTCCTTTGACAGGTCATGAAGTGCAGCCTTTCTCTCGCCTGACAGCGTCGATTAATGTGGATGTGGTCAAGCCCTGCGCTGCGTGTTGCTGACGGCAGTGTGACGTCCTCATGCGTTTCCCCGGACGCGAATCACTCCGTAACGTCGGCAACAGGGTCTCCATAGGTTATGGGGGTTCCGCGGAAAAGATGCCGGTGCTCGTAGTTGAAGTTCATAACTAGTATCTGTGACTGCCCGTCACGGACACGCACAACACTTTGGGCAGCGCTTACACCTTGGAGCAGCACAGGTGCTAAGTTGCTTTCAGCCACCACGTCACCATCTCGGAGGTCTTCACAAGTGACTTGGATGGGAACAGTCTCTCGAGGCGGCAGCATCACACTGTCGTCAGCAACACGCAGCGCAGGTCTACGGCAGTTATCAGCGTCTCGATCTGTTGCGCCTTGAGTCGAGAAAGTCATGATACGTTCACGGAGATTTATGATGGCACCTTACTCCAGACGGAAGTCCATGCCGATAATCAGCCAACGTGAACAGTCGCGAAGAACGAAGTAGCTGAGTAAAAACGTTGACGCACGAATTTTGACTCTTCCCGTACAGCGACCCAGCAGTGTTACAACGTGTTCTCCAGCTGTTCGAATTCGCGTTCCATTTCATGGCGTAATCACTTTCCTGAGATCTTTTGCTAGCCTTCCACTGATAAGCGAATAGTCTGCACCAGTGTCTACCATGGCATTTACCTCAAAACCGTCAATCAGCTCACGTGTATCGAGCGACACGTGGTCACTGTGTTCAGATGTAGATGTCGGCGTTTCTTAAGTACTGCGATCAATCTCTGTGCGAAGTGCCTTCGGTGCTGCGTGCAAGCGTCGATGGGAGGTATTCTGCACTTTGAGTCCCAGCGACCTTGCCCCCGAAGGCTGCTGCCTTCAGTTTTCCCGACGCGGGCTCGGAGAGCGTTCCCGTGCCGTCACTTCGAAACGTGAACCAGTGGCTGCGGGTCTCCTCGGAGATGGTGACCATGATCGCCATCTTGTAAAGGGTGCATGCTGTTGTACGAGATACTCTTCGATATCCCTTGGTCTTTGACCAATTTAGGGACGAGCGGAATTGACAGAAAATCCGCGCAGTCCAAGTTGCCGGTATGGGCATTCGCGGTAATTGTGACCAGCCTCACAGCAATGATAGCAGAGGGATCGTCTGTCCGGCGTACGCCAAAAATCAAACTTGCGCGTCGGTGCATGGTGACCATCGATGTACAAAGCAGTGTGCGCTGACTGAATCGCGATTGGCGGCACTATTGTCTGGATCGGGACGTATGGCATTGTCTGGATCGGGACGTGTGGCACAGTCTGGATCGGGACGTGCGGCACTGGCTGGATCGGGACGTGTGGCATTGTCTGGGTCGGGACTCCTTGACGAGAAAGAGGCGAGACAGATCGCAAGGCTTCCGCGTACGTACGGCGGCGACTGTCAGTAGATACAGGAGCCGTTTCCGTATCAACCGACAACGATGGGCGTGCAGCACCTGCTGGTCCTCGTCCCGGATGAAACTGGTGATATAACCGACATCAATTTACCTTGTTCTACACATTCCTTCCATTTCCTCGCTGACGACACAGCGGATGACCTCGCGAATCCATTCGGGGCTCTTGCTTCCAGGGGTGGCACAAATTTCGGGAGTTCAAGCAGCATTCACTTGACGGTCAAACAGGGCAGACCGTTGATGCAGTACTTGCTCCATTGTTGCCGCTTCAGTAAGGAACTCAGCAACACTCTTGGGGGGACTACGCACTAAACCAGCTAAAAGTTGTTCCTTCACACCACGCATGAGGTGGCGCAACTTTTTATCTTCTGCCATAACAGGATCCGCTCGCTTAAAAAGCTGTGTCATATCCTCGACGTACATAGAGATGGTTTCGTTTGACATCTGGATGCGTGGTTGTAGGCACGCTCTGCCCGTTCGTGGTGGTCGGGACTACTGTAGATCTCTAGAAGGCGATGCTGTAACTCGCGCCAAGATGTCAGAACATCATCCCCGCTCAAAAACCACGTCTTGGCACCGTCCTTTAGGCAAGTGTGCACGTTCCGGAGCTTCACAGCATCATCCCAGTAATTGATCGCTGCGACACGTTCAAACTCACTCAGCCAGTCGTCAACATCTTCATGCTGCTCGCCGTGAAAGGGGCTAGGCATGAACGGGTTCTCGATGGTGCAGTATATTGGCGTGGATGGTGTGGTGGTGGTGGACACCTGCGGCCAGGGGAGCCCAGTGCGGATGGAGGGAAAGCGTTACCCAGGCTTGTCAAAGAGCTGCTTCCCGTCTAAAAGATGAAGTCCAATCCCTTATTCAGAGTCGGTATCACTGGCTCTGTAGCTTTCTTAATCGTGTTAAGATGTCGCATTGGGAAAACTGTAGCTGCAGCACGCTGTTTCAGTGCTTACTGTCAGCGAGTACCCGTTTCCCGCCACCGGTCTCCTCAACCGTGAAGTACATTTACATCAGAAGTTAGCCCAAACATTGCAGAGTCTGCTTGCACGCGGCATTATGAGCAGACAATAGTTAAAGCGCGAGAACAGAACGACTACAAAGGGACAAGAAGGAGACGAGAGTTGTGCGGAACGATGACAAAGGGACAAAAAGAAGACAAGCGTTCCGTTCTCACGCTATAACTATCGTCTTGTCACACAAGCTAGCCCAAACAACCACACTTCTAATTTCTAAGCAGACTTCCACCTCAAGTCGCAGAAATGTTTGAGGTAAACTTAAAACTGAAAAATAACGGGTACCCAAACATCAGAGACCGCCCCCAACATGACCAACCCGAACGACGAAGCTATGCTAAAACAAGTTAAGCTGACACTGAAGCTGACATGATGTGATGGTAATGATGTGTGGTCAGACACCATTTGGTGTTTTAGAATTAGGTGCGATGTTTTAATTTGATGTTCTACACTGGGTATCGCCTAAGCTTTAGTTTTGGACGGCCAATTTTTCCAAAAGCGCAGAAAACAAAACCAGAAAGCTTTTTCCGGAACTTCCCTATTTCATTTTTCGCACTTCGCTTTGCTAGCTAAGACGACTCGTCGACATTTGGATAAATGGTTAATTGGCAAGTTCTAAACCACTCATATCATCGCAATCATTGGCATGGGACAAATGTGCGCTTTCAGCCATGTCATATGTAAACAGCTGCAAGATCGAGGTCTTTCAGTGCGTGCAGCAAAGCGAAATGTTTTCACCCATGCACCGTCTTAGCCGCGCGCATGCACGCACGCACCACACACACACGAACAATGTCACTGCACTCACTAGTAGTCGTCGCCACCGCCAACAGCAAGAAAATCAGAGCGACTACGCTGAGGTACACCAGGCAGCTCAGGCACGCAGCGAAAATGCCAGATCCTTTCGAATCACTGCAATGTACGAGGCGTTTCATATATTAGTATGAGAAGTTGTGCTGCATGACTACAATGCCCTTTGGTAAGAGCTTTTTCTTTTAAATATTGCAAGTCTCGATGGGGACTACTGCATAAGGGCAACAAAAACACTGAACAGATGGACATACATTGTAAAATTGAAAATGCACGACTACATAAATTCTATATTGCTACACGAAGAGCAGGGAATATAAGCTATGTGACAAATATTATTCAGTACACATAAATGGTACATACTAGCCACCTTTAAAATCACGTTGAAAATAATGCACTAATTAACATGAAATGACCTTGAATATACTCGGCGACAACTTTCTGTGGCACCACTGGAAAGGCTACGAAGCCCAAGTGCGTTTTTGCTTAGAACGCTTTTGCATGCAGTCCACGAACGCTAACTTTTGTATACGGCGTATTCTAATGAAAAACATAAAACGAAACGATGTAAATATTATGTTCAAGATTGTTCGCAATAATTTTAGTAAGCATCAGCCGTGTAGGTTTTTTTATAGAGTTTCCCACAATACTTACTAGAGGGAACTCTGGCGCTAGTGTCTATGGGAGCCTCAACGCACAGCGCTTCAGCAAGCATGGGAATGATGGGTAGTACACACATTTGTATAATATTCGTACTTCTGGCCTGTTTTTGGCTCCGTGTGTGTTCGTGTGGCTTGGAGCTGTTTCCTTACGAAACAAGTGTTAGCAAACATTCAGCGGTTGCGCTTCACCATTTTTTAGACTTACTTTCCAAATTGGCTCATGAAGTTCAAAAGCATTCAATCTTTTTTTGAAAACAAAACTGAAACACAGCAATAAACGAGGCCGCAAGTGCGATTCGCTGCCCGCAAGTACGAAGACTAGGCAAATGCGTGTACTACCTATCATTCCCATGGTCTCTGAACGATCGCAGCGCCAGAGTGCCCTCTAGTTAATTTTAAGAAACTCTATGGGTTTTTTGTTCTTTGCCGTGTCTGGTTTTCTGGAGCCATTCCATTTTTTCCCTGCCACGGTAAACGATCATGGCGTCGCTCGGTTGCAGAAAGTTCACGTGGAAGCTGGGAGCGATCATGAGTGCGTGTTCATGAGTTGATCTGCATTCATCCAGCAGAGAGAAACGAAGACAGCGGTGCGTCGTGAAATACTTTGTTTCCCGCACATTTAATCGCCGAGAATTTGTGTGCGAGTGATATCATCAGCGAAAGTGGAACTCGTGTTGCTATAGTTGCCTTAAAAGTGACACCGGCAACCTGCCACTCTTCAGCATCAACAGCTGCTTCGAAGAAAAAGTGCGATTAGAAACTTTACGTAAAACCAGTCACCCTTTTCCCAAATTGCGTTGCATACGTGCTCGGCGTTTCGGCTGCCTAATATTGTTGTATGCGATAACGCTGAAAATTGCGTACCGTAACAACGCTACCACCGGCGCCTACGGAGGGAGTCAATCCTTGCGCTTTGCCGGGCTAAACAGACGCGTTCATGTATATTGACTGTGCCAAACCAGCGTTTTGGCCGAGTAAAGATTGCGTTTCACCCACTTGCATTTACGAACGTCAGACGCCCGCTCATGACTGATCGGTGTTGGTGGTGGTGGTTAGAAGAGGATAAAAGCACCTAATTACTGCAGCCCGGTTCTCTTACCTTAAAAATACGCATTTCATTTCCTTCAAAATAAATTCAAGATTCATTGCATGGTGGTAGAGTGGGCGAAACAGTAGATGTTGGATGCGCATCTGAAACCGAAAGTGAAATCGCACGAAAACAGACCACTTGGCGTAGTAACACATGCGCAGAAGCTCTGCCCACGTGGCTTCGGCTGTGCTGCCACAGAAAGATGCCGCCGAGTATACATATTGCACTCACACGTTGACATATTCAAAAAGCACTGAATATTGAAAAATATGAGAAAAATAACACAAAAAACTTCAAGTTTCGGTAACATGAATGTGTCTGTCAAGTAAAGCTACAAATGTATTCAAATCTTTACTGTAGGATAAACAGACCTGTGTTTCATTCCCCAAATGAATGTGGCAAAACATACTTGAAGCAGTTGGTGTAGAAAGAGTATTCCTGCAATGTGAATGGATGTTTGTGGCGTGACTCTGTGACTTCTGAAACATATATGAATCTAGAGATTTCGATGTTCCGCTGCCTACGAATATGTTAGAAGAGCATTTTTAAGCGTGAGAGTTTAGTGAGACTTCGGGATGTTAGTAACTGATCTCTTGCGATTAGTTCAGTTGGTGAATCGAAAAAACTATATTTATTGCTGATCAATCAAACCTATTATCTTTGTACACCTTCTAGGATTTTAATTAGATTATTTGTGGCCGGGAACCAGCCTAAATTAGAGTATTTTACTAACAAACGAACGAAAGTCTTATAGACTAAGAGTCTTGTTTGAGGCGATATGGGCGGTGGTCGTCTTTTGAGGAACAAAAATTTTAAGGCTGAAGGTATAACGTAGTTAACATGCGCCTCCCATTTAAGATCGCGAGAAATCGCTAGTCCAAGATACGTTGGCTGTTTAAGGGAAGTTAGCGGCGTGTCATGGATAGTGTAAGAAACTGCGATATTATTAACAAGGCTGATTTTTTAACGCTTAGGATGATCTGTCATTTCGTGCCCCAATCTGACACTGACTCTAGGGTGTTTTAAGGGTAATAAGATCTGTATACGAATTGATTTCTCTGTAAATAGCTGCAAGAACGTGGTGTTTTAGCATGTGCTGCAGAGCGAAGTGTTTTTCCTTGTGCGCCATCTTAAAGGAGCCTTCCTCGGGACGCATGCACGCACGTGCCAACATGCAAGCACAAGTCATGGCGCCCTTGAAACATTTAGGTATTCATGGCGCCCTTGAAACATTTAGGTATTCTATAACTCAAACTGGCGTTTAGGATCACAACACTACGGCTACAAACAGCCGTGTGACGCCACGACACATAATTATAAACATATCCGTCACGTAATGTGACGTCTATTATATATGCAGCTTAACAAAACGTCCTTCTTTGTTCATTTGATTTTTCACACTTTTCGGAGCGCCAGATGGCTTTCGCGAGACTTAGGTGTTGTTGGGCACTTTAATTCTCTTATTGTAGTGCTATATGTCATCAGAAGTCATGCTGGAGTATTAAATAACGCTTTATGTTGCGCATCAAACATGCAGTTAACGACTTGAACGGTATCGCTTGTTTTCTAGCAAGTTGAACAAGCTTTATAGAATTTGAAATTTCTCATTACGCTAAGTCGGTGCCTCCTAGAAAAAAGAACCATGCCCGGACATTGGTTTAGTATAAGGCAAAACGACAAAAACGGAGGGGGACAAAAACTCAGCAAATCCCGCTCTTTCAGGGAGTCGATGCCATGTGCAGCGACAAGCTAGTAGTAACCTAATCTGCTTTATTATTATTATTATTATTATTATTATTATTATTATTATTATTATTATTATTATTATTATTATTATTATTCACTTGAGTCAAGCCCTGTCAGATGGACAGACGTTCTTGTGCCTTTTGAGCAGTTATAGGTATATCGACATGTGCATATTGAAAAACGTTTTTTTGGGAGCGGGGCAGAGAGTTGTAGAGGCACGTGCTGAAGGCCTTGGCTATTTTAGGCATGACCCAAGATTTGAAGACACTTGCAACTAGCGTCATACCTCGTCAGCGACAGCACTGGCCCGTCGTAAGTGAGTGAGAAATAGGTGACGAAAATCAAGTTTGACAAAAAAAGCTAGTTACCCAAGACGACTCACGGTTCTATGCAGCTGAGACTTCATTAAGCATTCTGTTAAATTTACAGGCTCGCCCTACAGATAGCGGGGCTTTCCAGGGCGTTTATCATTTTGCTATAAGACTCTTTCAATGGGCGGTGTTCAATCGTGTTGGGAAGCCACACGCTGTGCAGTGAGATTCTGAAATTTCGCACAACGTTCTTCAGTAGGTCTCTGCTATGTAGATCATAGAGTCTATTTTGATAACTGGTTAATTTTTAAATATATAATTTTTCCCTATTTTCCAGTTCTGACAGGACACCGTCGCTGCCGCCGAAACATGGCATGACGTACAGATGTCCACATATCCTCGCAGTGAAAAGCACCTATTCTGAGGAAAGCACTGTTGCGCCCGGCTTTCACAGGCACCGGCGAATTGGCAACGCCACTTCCCTTTTGGCGCCGGCGCCAATCATAACGGTACCCAAATATGGATTTACCACGTTCTCGGAAAGCGTCATGCTGAGAAACGGGAGTGGTGGCTCACAGGCTTCAAACCCGTTCTAGCTAAGGGACTTATTTTGACCTTACCACGCATGCCAACTACATTAACACCGAAGGAGCACCCTAAAGTCTGACCTATAGTGATGGTACTTGCATTAGAGCGCAGGTAAGTTTTATGGAAATCAAGTGCGCGGTTCGGTGTAACGAAGTGCACATTATAACAAGCGGTTATCGCCGTACTTCTCAGGGTTGAACTGTGGCTAACCATATAACTTAGTGAGACATCCGGGTTCATAGACAAATTTCCTTAAATGCTATAAATTCGAATGGCGAACCCTGCAACCATGGTTAGCGTCACTGCGATACGACGCCATTACAGGATAGTTCTCGAAAACAACATCAAGGAGCGGCGGAGCTCCGATGTAAAATACATGATTGTCCCGTAGAATGCCTCGCTCGATTTTGAGCTCTAACCATATTTTGAACTTTTCCGTACCTCTCGTTTGTGCCTTATCGATAACGTTGCGAATCATTTCACACTGAGTGAAACATACACCACCCACCTTGTCTCCGCGATGTCCACAACAGTATGCACCATTACAATAGGAAACGCTTCAACATAGAATTTGATTAATCACCTTGAAAATCTTAATATCTCCCTCAAAGGTGTGACAATCAGTTCTGGTGGTGCCTTACGCTCTCGGTTAACAATTGTAATAAATAAAGTGCGAACAACGTAGCATAGCTGGGAAAAGACTGGTACACTTGTTCAGGATACTTAATAAAGCGACCTTGCCATAGCTGCCATGGCGAATAATGCCGACGGGACTGGTTGATCGTGGCCTTGAAAGGTGCGACTGGCAACAAATAGACGGCATGAATTTGATGGTAAAAAGTTACAGAACCCTTTCAAACTCCTTTTTCAATGTGCGTTTGCGTGCGTGCGTGTGTGTGTGTTTGTGTGTGTGTGCGCGCGTGTGTCCGTGCGTGTGTGTGTGTGTGTGTGTGCGTGTGTGTGTGTGTGTGTGTGTGTGTGTGTGTGTGTGTGTGTGTGTGTGTGTGTGTGTGTGTGTGTGTGTTTCAATTATATCTTAATGCCCAGTTCACACCAGCACATTCATTGGTTACCAAGCAGCATGAACATAGGCAGTAGATTAAAGGGGCTACATTGAATAGGTAAATTTATTCGCACGTGTACAGGACAAAGACGCTCACAATAATTCATTCGCAACATTGACCAATCGTGACATAAGCACATTTCTCGCATATCAGTGGATCATCATATCGGCTGAGACTATTGCCGCGCGATGAGCAGAAGAATTCTATGAGCATACGTGGTACACATGAGCTAACAGGAACTGCATCCGCGCAAGGCTGTGCCGAGATGCTCTGAAATCTATTGCGGAATAAAGATAATGTTCATGAAGCCTAAAACAAATGCTAAAATACACTTGAATCTATTGTCACGTCACTCCAGGGGTGTAGATAGATATGTGGGGTTTAACGTCCCAAAACCATCATATGATTATGAGAGACGGCGTAGTGGAGGGCTCCGGAAATTTCGACCACCTGGGGTTCTTTAACGTGCACCCAAATTAGAGCACACTGGCCTACAACATTGCCGCCTCAATCGGAAATGCAGCCGCCACAGCTGGGATTTGATCCCGCGACCTGCGGGTCAGCAGCCGAGTACCTTAGCCACTAGACCACCGCGGCGGGGCTCTTCAGGGGTTTCGACAAGGTTTATTGACGTCTGAGCAACAGGGCTCTAACCAAGCGCGTCGATTGGGCTTGTTTGCCAGAGCAAGGGCCCACGCTCACTTCCTTCTTTTTAGGGGCGAAGCTCCTTATGGCGTGGCTTTGCGTCCCTCGTAGTACGTAACCACCAGTGGCACATACCCGAAATAGGTATGTGCCACTGGTGGTGACCTCCAAGGTGGCGCCGGTGAGAGATTCCTTCTGTGCGTTGTTTAACAATAAAAATGGTGTTCAATGTACATGCCAATGGCTTCTAATGGGGAATGAGAGACAGGAGCATTCGGCTTTTAGTCAACGCGCACGCTGCGATTCCCATTAGCAGCCATTGGCTTGTACATTGAGCACTATCGGAGAAGAAAGGGTTGCTACATTATACTCGCTGGGTGTAACCTCCTTAGTTTTAGAAAGGTTTAGCAAGCGTTGAGCCGCAGGGCCATGAATACAATGAACTAGTATATACCAAAAATGAATTCGAGGTGGTTAAAGGGGGGAAGCAGATACGAAGCGCAAGCCGTAAGAAATTAAAAGCTGAATCCTCCTGTCTCTCATTTCACATTAGCAGCCACTGGCATGTACATTGAGCACTATCTGACAGGAAAAGGTTGCTACGTTATACTCGCTGGGCGTAACCTCCTTGGTTTTAGAAAGGTTTAGCGAGCACTGGGCCGCAGTGCCATGAATAAAGTGAAGTAGTATATACCATGAACTCAAGGTTGTTGAAGATGGGAAGCAGACCCGAAGCGCAAGCCGTAAAAAAGTGCACGTGTGCCACCTCTCGTTTAGTCCTTGGAATGTCCACTAAATGGCGGTGCTTCTATATGGGGAATATATGATAAAAAGATGCGAGATGGTGGGACTTGGAGTGTTGAATAGATGGACGAACGGACACACTGACAGATGAACACACTGACACTCATGAACGGACGCAGGGGTGGATGCATGAACGAACGCAGGGACGGGCGCACGAACAGACGCATGGACGCTCACACAGACGAACACATGGACGGACGAATGCTTCGCCCCACTCTCCATCATTTACTCCGTGGATATGCTGCCATTTTTTTGTGGTGTGTACCTCCGCCTTGGCATACGACACACTACTAGAAGTAGGTGGCGATATTCCTTCTCAACAAAAAAAAGAGAGAGCATCGTCCCGATGCTGTGGAGTTATTGCAAAAAAACAAAAAAAGTAGCTTAAACAATGAAAAATGTCACCAATAATCAAATGTTACACGCGATAAGTTCACCAATGATGAGGCAATTGTCGGAACACAAATAAAAAACACACAAAAAATGATCTTTTAGGAACGCGCAAATTAAGGCTTCATGCGCATCACGTGATTACGTCAGAGGTCGGTTGTCTTCGTTATACCCGTTGTGACGACGTAGCGTCCGGAACCACTTCGTAGTTTACGTCACTCACGCGGCGTAATACTTTATACGGACCGAAGTATCTGCTGAGCAACTTTTTGGAGAGGCCACGGTGATGAACAGGGGTCCAAACCCAAACTTGGTCTCCCGGACTGTAAGATACGTCATTGTGCCGCATATTGTAACTTCGTGCATCGACCTGTTGCTGCTGACCAATGGGTAGCCGGGCGAGCTGGCGAGTTTCCTCGGCACGCTCTGCAAATTCTTCTGCGTCAGTGGTTAATTGATCGGCGTCTTCACGAGGAAGCATCGCATCCAGCGTCGTCTGAACTTCACGGCTGTAGAGAAGGCGAAACGGTGTAAATCGGGTTGTTTCTTGAACGGGGGTGTTATAAGCGAACATCACATAAGGCAAAATGCGATCCCATGTTTTGTGTTGGACGTCAATGTACAGGGAGGTCATGTTTGTGACTGTCTTATTTAGTCACTCGGTTAAGCCGTTGCTCTGCGGATAGTAAGCAGTCGTCGTTCGATGCCTAGTGTTACTTAGTCGAAAAACTTCATCAATATACTGTGCAGTGAACGCTGTTCCTCTGTCGGTTATCACTGTAGATGGAGCACCGTGGCGCAGAACAATATAGCACATGAAGAACTGTGCTAGCTCAGAAGCCGTGGATCGTGGTATCGCCTGTGTCCCAGCATAGCGGGTCAAATAGTCAGTTGCAACAATGACCCATTTGTTGCCGTCGGACGATAAAGGAATTGGGCCGACAATGTCCATGGCGACTTGGTCAAATGACTTGTGGGGTGGATCAATTGGCTGAAGTAATCCAGCCGGCTTGCTTGGTGGCGACTTTCGACGCTGGCATCCACGACAGCTTTTGACGTACTGATTCACGCTTGCCGAAAGTCCGGGCCAGTAGTACGCCTCACTTACTCTGGCGAGCGTTCGCGAGTAACCTAGATGACCAGATGTGGGCTCGTCATGACACGCGGAGAGGACTTCGTCCCGCATGTCCTTCGGAATGATGAGAAGGTAAGCGAGGCTCGTAGAACGGGCGTTTTTTTGTACAGGACATTATCTCGGAGGCAGAAAGACGTCACGACGCGAGATAGATGGCGAGGTATAACGGCGCTATGACCCTCTAGATAGTCGATGAGCGGTCGAATCTCTTCATCTTCTCGCTGGCGTCTGCTCAAGTCAGATGAGCTAAGGGCGCCCAGGAAACCGTAATCGTCCTCTTCTTCTTGATTGACTAAAGGTATGGGTGCGCGCGACAGTGTATCAGCGTCTTCATGCTTCCGTCCAGACTTATATACGATGGCCACATCAAATTCCTGTAGACACAAGCTCCATCGGGCCAGTCGTCCAGTGGGATCACGTATGTTTACCAACCAGCAGAGGGCATGGTGGTCCGTCAGCACTTTAAATGGACAACCATAGAGGTAAGCGCGAAACTTGGTGATCGCCCACACTACTGCGAGACACTCTTTCTCTGTGGTCGTGTAATTCACCTCGGTACGGGACAGTGAGCAGCTGGCATAGGCTTTGACTCGTTTTTTTTTATTTTTGCCGTGTTGATGCTGGACAAGCACTGCGCAAAGGCCGATGTTAATGGCATCAGTGTGCACCTCTATGTCAGCATCATCGTCAAAATGCGCAAGAACAGGGGCTGACTGCATCCGCTGTCGTAGCTCGGCAAAAGCAGCCTGTTGCTCGGTAGCCCATACAAACGGTGTGTCGTCAAGTGTAAGGCGAGTCAAGGGTTCCGCTATCTTCGAAAACCCTCTAATAAATCGTCAATAGTACGCACACAAGCCCAGAAAGCGCCGAACAGCCTTTTTGTCTGTAGGATGCGGAAACGCGGCCACAGCGGCAAGTTTGTCAGGGTCAGATCGGACTCCTGTCGCGTTGACTACATGGCCAAGGAATTTGAGCTCTTCATAACCAAAGTGACACTTCTGCGGTTTGAGTGTAAGATCTGCCGACTGAATAGCCTGTAGCGCACTCCTGACGCAATAAAGATGTTCCTGGAAGGTTTCAGAAAAACGACAACATCATCAAGGTATACGAGATAAGTTTGCCACTTCAGACCAGTAAGCACAGTGTCCATCATTCGCTGCAAGGTTGCGGGCGCTGAGCACAAACCAAAAGGAAGGACTCGAAATGCATACAGGCCATCAGAGGTCACAAATGCCGTTTTCTCGTGGTCTCGCTCGTCAACCTCAATCTGCCAGTACCCGCACTTTAAACCCAAAGAGGAAAAATAGTGGGCACGGCGTAATCTGTCTAACGAGTCGTCGATGCATGGCAGCGGGTACAGGTCCTTTTTAGTCAGGCTGCTCAACTTCCGGTAATCGACGCAAAAACGTAGAGTTCCGCTTTCTTCTTGACTAGGACTACCGGAGAGGACCACGCACTGTTGGAATGCTCGATGATGCCGTCGTCAAGCATTTCTCGAACTTGCGTATGAATGGCTTCTCGTTCCTTCACTGACACGCGGTAAGGCTGTTGGTGTACTGGGCGGGCGTCGTCGTAAGTGATGATTCTGTGCCTAGTGAAGAAGTCTGGCACACTTTAGAGGAAGTAGCGAAGCATGACCTGAATTCAAGCAAGAGTTTTCGCAGTGCTGTCCGGTTTTCTAATGTGAAGTTCGAATTATTATCGATATTGTTGAGATACGTATCGGCGGCCTCCACTGCGTCCGACGAGAAGCAGATGAGAACGGTTCCTAATTCATCTGCAAACGCTAACGAAGTGCCACGGAAAAGGTGTTGGTGTTCGTTGCTGAAATTTGTAACGAGCAGTTGAGATCGGCCATCACGTAGCTGTATAATACTCCTAGCCACACAAACACCTTGAGTCAGCAAGTGTTCAGAATTACTTTCTCTAATCGCTTCAACATTTCGCAATCCACAGCATGTGACGTCGACTATAACACTGGCTCTTGGAGGAAACGTTATACTTTCAGCAGAAACACGAAGAACGTCGGCACGTTGTTGGTCGTCCTGCTTGCCGATCGCTCGGTTGGCTGAGAAGGCGATGCGATTCTCTTGAAGATCAATGACAGCTGCATACTCCTGCAGGAAGTCAACACCAAAAATAACGTCGCGTGAGCATTCACGGAGCACAAAGGAAACTTGCTACAAAAGTATAACCGCAGACGCAAACTCTACTCGTGCAGGTTCCAAGCGGAGAGACGGTGTGGCCACCAGCCGTTCGAATCACAGAGTCATGCCAGGGCGTGATTACCTTCTTTAGTAGTCAAGTATTTTTCCCGCTTATATAGAATAGTCAGCCCCAGTATCACCTAAAGCACCTACTGCATAGCCGTCCATCCGCACCGGTATATCCAGAGAAAGCCGCACATGTCGCTCAGTCGAATCTACACCCTTTCCTGTTAGCGTCGATCGGAGGTCTTCAGCACGTCGACTGCCAGCGAACTCGCCTCCAAGGGTCGCTTGCGTTAGTTTTCCCGGCGGGGACTGGGGGACCGTGCGCCAGTATGTCGCTGGGGCTAAGATGAAAAGCGCCTCGGCGACGGTGAGCGCGACTGCCGTCCCGAAGGCGTTGGCATGCGCTGTTGAGCCAGGTAGTCCTCAATGTACCGGGGTCGCTGGCCATACCGAGGAGGTGCTGAATATACTGAAAAGCCGCGCAGCCCGAGGCGCCGGTATGGACACTGGCGGTACAAATGGTCCGCTTCACCGCAGTGGAAGCACAGAGGTCGGCGATCAGGAGTGCGCCAAACATCAGATTTCCGAGGCGAAGCACGTCTGTCGTCAAAGTAGCGTGCTGGTTGTTCCACAAGATGTACAGGACTAGCTGGTATAAACGAGGGGTGGGGGCGTGCGTGTGTTCTCGTAACACCGTAGAGGCTGCACGGACTGAAGTGAAACCGTAGGAGGTGCCTAAACAAACAGCGGGGAAGAGGAAGCTAGGCGCTTCAAGTCTTCCGCATAGGTCGCACGGTGGTAGTCAGCCGGGGTTGGTGTGGCGTTATTCAGACTCACAGGGTCACGAAGGGCTTGATGCAGCTCGTCCTTCACGATGCTTGCAATGGAACTCACCGTAGGTAGTAGTGGAGCGGCAGCCTTTTGCAGCTCCTCGCGTACTGTAGAGCGGATAAGGACACTCGGTATTGCTCCCAATAGTCGTGAGAACGTGAGAAGTGGACGTGTTCACTTGCCGCTCATACAGGGTGGACCGATGCTGAAGCATTTTTTCCATCGTGACGGCTTCGGATAAAAACTCGGCGACCGTATTCGGAGGGCTCCCGAACACCGTGTACTAGGCCAGCGAAAAGCTGCTCCTTAACTCCCCGCATCAGGTGACGCAACTTCTTTTCTTCTGTCATACTCGGATCAGCCCGTCGAAACAGGCGCGTCATATCTTCCACATAGGTCATGGCAGTTTCATTGGGCATCTGGATGTGAGCCTGGATCACTCGCTCCACTCGTTCGTGGCGATCAGCACTTCTGTAAGCATCCAACAGCCGGTGGCGGAATTAGGGCCACGATGTCATCTGTTCCTCGTGATTCATGTACCAGGTACGTGCTCCATCCTCCAAATAGAAGTACACACGCTGTAGTTTTGCCGCGTCGTTCAATTCGTTCAAAGCAGCCACGCGCTCGAGGTCGACCAACCAGTCCTCGACGTCTTCGAGCTCGGTGCCATGAAACGGTGTCATAACCTGTGGACTTTCGAGGGTGTACCGAGTCACCGTGGGGTTTCCCGTACCTGTTAGAGTGGTTTGAACGGACGTGCGCATCATACTGGTGTGAACTGTAAGGTCAGCTTCGGGTGGTAATCCCCTGATGCTGCGGCTTGTCCGATGAACGGGAAAGTTGACTCGCACTGGGCTTGTGGTGCCGCTTCCAGGAGGGGTCTGAAACATCCGTGAGGGGCTACCCCGTACCTCCACCAATTTTCACGCCGCTCCAGGGGTGTCGACAAGTTTTATTGACGTCTGAGCAACAGGGCTCTAACCAAGCACGATGGTTGGGCTTGTTTGCCAGAGCGGGGGCCCACGCGCACATCTTTCTTCTTTGTGGTGTGAGCCTTCACCTTGGCATACGACCCACTACTAGAAGTAGGTGGCACTATAGATGCGCCTATGAATTATTTACATCCACGCATACCGTATCACATCTTTGGAACAAACTACCCGACCTAACAGAACCACATTAATTTACTACAAAACTAACTTACATTATTTTCAAACATAGCCCCTTCCCTGATGAGAATGCCTTATATTGTTGACTTCATAGTATTACCTCATGCGTTCTGTGGTTCTATAACGAAACATGACACAAGGGCCCCCTACACAACTCCTATGCGAGTCACGGGGCCCTGCCTTCATAGCATAACTCATGTATACTCTTCAAGTGAATAATAAAGTTATGACTGAAGTTCAAATGAAGCGCAGCTCGCGAGTCTTGAGGTTGTGGCTGGTGTGATACTTTGTACAGCACCCCTACTTCTCGCCTCAGGGTCATGTTCCCGTAAAAAATATGAGGCTATAAATAGAGTGTTGACTTGACAACAACAAAACTAAACAACGCAGATATACATGGCCACACGAGCTGCTTTTTAAATTGATCTTTGCGACACAAGAACGATGCAATGATTGCGACAACGGTCTAGCAGCTAACACTTATTTAGCATCCAATCTGGCGTAACTGGCCAAAACCGCGGCGCAAGGAAGCGTTGCAGCTACGGCGTACAAAAGTATGGACCATCTGCTAATCACTCTGAAGGCAGAGAACACGCGACCACGACCAGCCGACAAGGATACGCAGTTACGACCAGAGCGACGCGGCTCTCCCCCGACGGGGCCGCCATCACTCTTTGCAACATTGGCGTTGTAAAAGCCGGCCGCCACGTACAAACGTATGAACCATCTGCTAATCACTCTGAAGGCAGAGAGCACGCGACCACGACCAGCCGACAAGGATACGCAGTTACGACCAGAGTGACACGGCTCTCCCCCGACGTGACCGCCATCCCTCTTTGCAGCATTGGCGTTGCAAAAGCTGGCCGGTGCGTCACCTATCCGCACGAGCCGCGATCGTCGGCTACCTTAGTGGCACGCGGTCACGTTCACAGAGCACCAAGTTTACTATTATGGCGCGCGGACTAGTGTAGCCCATTTACGCTTTATATGGCACCTCACAGCGACGACCATGGTGCAGACGATGGCGAACAATTGTCTGGATGACCAATATAATGCGTTGCTAATAAAAATAAAAAAATTGTTAGTAATGCGTAGTAGTGCAAGCTCTACCTTCATTTGGGCTTTGCGGCGTTTCTTTGAACCGTAGATTGAGGTAAGCGAGGTGTGACTTCTCGTCCTGTATTTGCGTCGTTTGCATGTCTGGGGATGTTACATCTGGATGTTACAAGTACATTGCTGGGTACCCACCATGCCGTAAATATACATTAATTATGTGTACTAGGCCAGCATTCAGTATGCTATTCTTCGTCAGTCTTTGGAGAAGCTTGGTATCCGCCTAACACTTGTTAGAAATTTTGTGCAATTTTTATGCAGTAGCTAACGTAGATGAAGAAATACCCCTGATGTAAGTATGGGCCATAGTAATAGGTGATCAAGACGAGGTTTTTTAATGGTTGGCAGCATTGGACGGACCACTAGACAAGCAATTCGTATTTTGTGACGCCTAGCTGTTCCTTTCATGTTCTTAAACGCGTTATTACTCCTTTTAACGCGATTCTTTTCCTGACATCAAGCCTGTCTAAGGCAGTTTAGAAAACAGCTCCAAACACTGATGTGGCTTAGTGGTAGAATATTGGGCTGCCACGCAGTGATTGATGATTGATCTGTGGGGTTTAACGTCCCAAAATCACCATATGATTATGAGAGACGCCGCAGTGGAGGGCTCCGCAGTGGAGCTGGGTTGAAACCCCATTGTGTCATCAGTGTTTTCTATGTACTGTTTTTTCGTTTGATATTAGTTACTGACACCAGTGTGGCGGTGGCAGAAAATAGGCGCCACTCGAGACCCGTGTTCTGATATCATAACAATTTTCGCTGCAAAACAGTGTTCGCGTAATTTAAAGTGCATACTGAAATAGCCACACCAGCTGGCTTGCGCCTTAAAGACGTCCTGCGGTAACCTGTGGGGTCTGTATACATGGTCATCAAAAGGTCAGAGTTTGTTTTTTTTCTCGCAGTTTCGTTTTTTATGATTGTGCGATCGTCTGTTTAGCCCCGCTTCAGCACAAGTGGCTGCACAGCAGCCCTGCGCCTGCGAAGCTTTAACGCCCAACAAAAAAAGGCATTTTGTAGCATGAGGCTAGAAATTTAGAAACCATTCATTTCACAGATAAAACCGAAAATGAACGTGGTATGGAGTGTTAATACTACAAGAGTACGAGCAGTAATGCAGCAACAAGAAGCACACCTCTGTTGCCGACTTCAACTTACTCGAATTCATCATCTGAAAAAAAAGCATGAGTTTGTTGAAGGTAAAGGGAAAAAAAAGAGCTGGTACTTTCATAACCATGACTCATGTTGTCGAAAATGTTCGGCATGTGATTCAGCTGAGTAACAAGTTAGTGGGCTCAAAATAAAAATGTATGTGTGCAGCACTTAGATTAGGCAACTTGGCAGCTTCACGAAGGAAATTCAACTTGCAGTATTAAGAAAGAGAGAGAGAGAATAAATTATTTACCTTGATGCTTTATTCTAGACGGACGGACGGACGGACGGACGGACGGACGGACGGACGGATGGATGGATGGATGGATGGATGGATGGATGGATGGATGGATGGATGGATGGATGGATGGATGGATGGATGGATGGATGGATGGATGGATGGATGGATGGATGGATGGATGGATGGATGGATGGATGGATGGATGGATGGATGGATGGATGGATGGATGAATGGATGGATGGATGGATGGATGGATGGATGGATGGATGGATGGATGGATGCTTTGCAATATGGCGGTCGCTGGCGATGAGTGGGCCTATATACCCGGCGTTTTTAAAACTCATTTTGCCCTGAAATGTTTCGCTTTTTTTTTCTTCTTAGAAATGCTGTGAAAGTGGATAGAAACCCGACTAGTGTGGCATATGCATTCTCTACTGTTATGCTTTTTTCGCGCTTTTATAACCTGGGCGGTAATAAAAAGTCACTGTAGTCATTCAGATGCAGTGAAGAACCATGCTAGCGTTTTGGTTTTGTTTTTTGTTGTAGGGTAGGGGGGCTTGGTGCCCCCCTTCTCTCAAGCACACGTCAAAAAACCCGCATGCCCAGCATTATTTTTGATAGATGGCACCCAAACGTGCAGGTAATGACGTGTTCCGAGATTAAGCTGTTGAATTTTTTATCGCGGTACCCATACGCAATGTCGTTTAGCACAGCGGTTACTCTTTCCGGAGAAACGTAACGGTTGCTCAGTTAAATATCTTCTACACCAACGTGATAGGCATATATTCTGCAAGCATTTACCAGAAATGCACAGCTTTCATTCTAAATAGAAGTGAATATGATCTCTTTTTTTTTCTTTGATGTATAGGAAACCGGAGCTCAAGCTTGAAATGCCTGACGATGGCCTGGCTGGAATCCGTTATTTATCTGTAATCTTTGGAGCGTTTGTGAATGAATAATATTGAACGGGACCAACTTCACAAGAATAGCAATAAAATGTCTCTCTGTAGCAGCACTTCCCGAGCTTCAAACCCCTTATTATATGAACTAATAGAGCACTTCTATCAAAAAGTATTCTGTTCATATTACCTTAATTGCTGTTTATAGTTAGTGTCCCTTCCACAATAACACAAAGTTAAGACGTGAAAAACGACGCTTACCTGGATCACCTATAACAATCGTTTCACCGAAGTCGGGTGAATCGAAGTCGGGCGAATCGAAGTCGGGTGAGTCATCGTCATATAGGTCTCCTGAAATAAAATGTAAGCGTCGACGCATCACTAAGAGAAGTCATTATGATCAGTTTTATGCATGAATCAATGATCGATGAAAATGCGCAGGCATCACAAAACATAACTGTGTTAAGGAAGACGACTACAAACGCTGAGTACTCTGAAACTACATTAGTTGTGGTAGCTATTGACCTCTAGCGAGAAGTGTATGGATTCGTTATGAGCTATGTGAAAATCATATAGAAAAATTTTATGCCCGCCTAAATTATTATGTTTGCATACGCGCAGTTTTGCGGGAGCACTGCTAGGCGCAAGAAAAACATAGTCTTCAAATATCGAAGAAAAAAAACTCTTTTACTTCTAGAGTATGGTACTGAAATGAATATGGTACTTCTAGAGTATGGTACTGAAATGAATATGGTACTTCATGACTTGAAGTAATTACTGAAATGCATCACATATTTTTAAAAAGTCTTTTAGAAAGTAATCACGGCTTTCACATTGCCTTAATGATCACCGCTAAGTACTTCCTAACTGTCGGGCGTTATAAGTGGTCTACGAATGTGCATGAATTCCGGTTACGAAAATTTCCTGCATAATAGTGGTTTTACAGTCGCTGCTTTATAAGCGAGATTTCTACAAATTCAATAATTGCAGATGCGAATCAAATCAGGTAATTTTGAAACAAATGAACAACAACGTAGCCTATCACTCCTTCCACGAAATATTTTTTGCCTCATTTTACTTGCAAGATCAAGCTTATTTCATTACACTGACTAACGTAAAACTAATATCAAAAACACCACTCCAAAAGTAATAACAATAGATTAAGCCATTTGCTTGCATAGTAGTAGCTGGTAAGAAAAGATGAAGCTTAAAAATGAAATGTGGTTTTCAAAAAAATATTTATGTGTCCGGCGACCATCGAATCATGGAGAAAATTCGAGCTGTCTTGGAAAGTTTAGACGACAAAAAGACGCTTTTTTATAAAAAATAGTTACGGTAATGATGAACCAACAGCAGGAAGTTTGTTCCAACTAACTGCTTCGATATTCACAATAACAGTTTGCACTGCATGACTTTTTATGAGAAACTGTGTGGCAATGCATGCCGAAGATTGAGTCGAATCAGCAGGATAACTTAATTGATAATAATGATTTAACATCTCTTTAGCTATATTCCATCCAAGTTCGGCGACGAATCGTACATTTACCCATGAGTAAGCCCACGCCTACACATACGCAAGCAAGCGCACGTGAGTCATCGACGCAGCGTTTTTGTGTGAACGCTCCGACACGTGTGGCCTGGACTACTTTGGCTGAATCATGCTAGCAGCGAAGAGCTGGGCGCGGTTGCTGACTAACACCTCGGTACGTTTTGATAGCATGTCGGCCTACATGGTTAACATCTCCGCACCGGAAGATAAAGCTACATGGTGCTAGAGCTAGCGTCAAACTTTTTCAAGACGCGCTGCGGAGCGTTCCTGTTGAACTTTCTCACGACTGTACATGGAATGAGTAACAAAAATTAGCACAGCTTGCACTGAGTCGCACAAGGCTGAGTCACAGTGGAACTGGTGGGCACCCAACTGGTGTTGTGGCTTGGCTAGGCTTTCATCCTCTCACCTGTCTTCTTTCCCGCCCCTTGCTACCTCTGATCATCCCTTAGCTCCCGCAGCCTACGTTTCGGCTATACGCACAGCACGTGGGCAACGCGAGAAAGGCACTACTTCGGGCCACCATGACTATCAGAAATTTTTTTTTATTATCAGAAATTTTTTATTAATAAAATTCGGTACAAGCGACAGGAATTTAGTATACAGAAGGAGGTCCCATAGTCAAGTGACTGTATCGGGACCTCCTGTACAAATGCAATGAGTTATTAAACACATTAAAGCATCAGCGTAAGTAGAGCGTAAGTATAAATCAAAGCGTACAACTGAACGCATAAAAAATAGAGAAAACATAATAAATAAAGGTGTGAAGTACAAAAAAAAAAAGCGATAGAACAGTTTAACAATCTATATAAAAAACTAAATAATAAAAAGAGATAAAAAAAACAAATAAAAAGAAATACAAAAAAAACAGACCAAACAAAAGCATACGTCAAATAAAACAAGCAGTAAGTCTTATGGTTAGTCCGCATGAAGCAAATACAATTTATACTGTTTCTTAAATTGATGAAATGAGCTGATAGATTTTATGTTAAGTGGAAGAGTATTCCACAATGAGATAGAAGTGAATTTAACAGTTTGTTTGCCATAATTAGTACGTATACTGGGTAGAAGGAAGTTGTTGTTTAGTGCAAATCGGGTATTACTATAAATAACAAGATCAGAAGACGGGAAAATGGTAGGGGGAAGTTGATTATTAAGAAGTCTGTAGAAAAAAATGCCAAGGTTGAATTTAGTAAGTTCAGTGAGAGTAAGGATGTTATTTTCATGTAGTAAAGATTTAGCATTAGAAAAACGTGGGCTGGATGTAATTAGTCGAATAGCATGATTTTGGACGATTTGAAGAGACGAAATGTGAGTATTGTAAGTATTGCCCCAACATGTTATACCGTAGGTAAAATGAGAATGTACGAAAGAGTGATAGAGAGATAGTAATGTGCTGCGTGAGAAGTACGGGCGCGTTTTGACCAAGAGACTAGGGCCATGTACGCATGTGTGTGTCTCTGCATGATACCAAAGATGAGCAGTTTTTAGCGCCCACCATCAATTATTACGTTTGATAACACAGTAAATGGAGTCAGCTTCAATGCTCTGGAAGAGACGTCTGTGAAAAGCACAACACAGTGGAGTACTCAACGTTGGACTATTCATAATATTACAGGCGCGGTAAGCGGTACTCTGCGAGCTTAAATGAGGGACACAAGTTTTCGTTTTTCTCGCTCAAGTAACCTGGCTCAGTACACTTGCTTCAAAGCACAGGTGAATAATTTCATGCTCCTGATACTTTTCATTCAATTGATCGAAGCTGTGGGTGAGCCAACCAAGTCGAAATTTCAGTCTCGTGTGCACTTTCCCACAATCTAATTCGCCCCACGCTATGGTGTTTTCACGTGCAATTTTGTAAGGTCTGTTAAGCCCGCCGCTTCAACTATATTCGTAAAACATCGCACTAGTATCAATATTAAGAGTAAGCTCGACTTTAGCGCTTACAGATAGAATATAACTTCAGATGATCTTACCTTTGCGCCCACAGTGACGCAGTTACCATGACTTTTCAGCGAAGGTTCGTGGACAAGCTCACTAGTGAAGCATCTAACAATTTCTTGGCTTTGAGTCATTCGTGCATCACAAAGCTTGTCATATATGCACCAAGCAGTCCTTTGTGTCTCAGATTTCTACCTTCGAAACAAGTCTGGTGTGAAATGTGGCCTACTCGCTCGTCAGAATGAGTGGGTCAACGCACGCAGCAGAGGGCCGCTCTGTTGGTGTGTCGCTCTTTAGCATCGGCATCCAATTTATCGGCGTACACGCTCAAGCAAGCCAAGCACGCATGGGGCGTGGCTTCAGCGGCTTCAGAAATGGTAAATATTTTTTTTTCTTCTGAATCTAAACAAAATCCCTAAGTTGTATACGAGAGACTATTGGTCAGCCGCCAGCTCGTAATAAGTTCACGTGCTACGTGACGCCCCACATGCTCATAAAAGAGTGTGCCAAACTCGCCACCATGACTACAGATGGCGCTGACTGATACTCCCACGTTTAAATTCACATATATACCCAATAAAGTGGCTGGGAGGATAGCCGCCGTGGTAGCTCAGCGGTAGAGTATCGAACGCGTTATTCGAAGGTCGCAGGTTTGGTTCTTGCCCACGGCAAGTTATCTTTTCACCCAATTTTCTTTCTTACCATTTACCTTATAATTTGATTTAACATCCTCCCCTATACTTTCCTTGGCATTACTGTCTCATAGATTTTATTATTATTGTGTCAAAACACAGAAAAACAAGCCCTTATGTATCCACTTATATATATATATATATATATATATATATATATATATATATATATATATATATATATATATATATATATATATATATATATATATATATATATATAGTGCATAGGTAGCGCATCAGAATATTTCTCTTTTGATCTGGGTATCACGGCTATTGAAAAACATTGCTTAATCAACTTTTTGAATTCTTGCTCTCAAGAAGAAGTTTCGATACAAATCCTGTAGTCCTCATCCACAATCAGGAAAATTCTTAATTTACGGTTAGACAACAACGCTGGTTATTATTTTTTTCAAGCGTTTGTTTAAAGTGCGTGAAATTTTTAAAAAATTGCCAGTTATTGTCGCCTAATCCACGGCGTTTTCTGTATCCTCAAATGTTGAATTAAACGGATTACCAAAGGCTTCTCACGCACGAAAGTCGCTTGAACAGGCTATTCGTGACGGCGAACGGGCTATTGGTGTATACCCATTCACAAACATGAGTTAATTCGAGCCAAGTGTCCCAGACGGGGTGCTCAAACCTGGCCAACTGCTATTTCATCGAGAAGTGATAAGAAAAATATGTAGATGTGAAGAGCTTCAGACAGTAAGATCACCTGCGAGGGCACCCTCTGGAGACGCGGAATCCGGGCTGTCATCGTAGTGGTAGCCGAGCGAACTCCCTGAAACAAAAGACAAGCGGCCGCAAACATTGCTCAGATAATATCTGCTGCTTCAATTGCGGTTAACGTCAATTTTTTACACACATACAGAACACCACAAGACCGGGGTAACACTCGACTGCTAACGAGGTATGATTTTGCACACGTCATGAACGAATGGCATTATTTGCCTGTGCTGTAATAACGGGCAACGGACATGACCGACAAACGAAACATACACTAGAAGTATCAGTGAAACGAAAATATGATTAAAATATCGACAGTTTTGTATAGAAAGACGCATACCCGTTGGCAGGTTGTTCACGGAAGTACATTATAAAAGGAAACGCGTGGAAAAGCACTTGGTACAGCATGATCTGAATGTACTTCCAGTTAATAAATAAGGAATGTTTGCGGTTTTTTCGCATGATGAATTCAAAGAAAAGGCTAAAAGTACGTACTATTATGGCAGTTTTCAGCGAAAACAATGACATTTTGATTGCAAAAGTTAAAGCAAAAGCAATGGAACTGTGCAAGACGAAGAATTAGGAAGGTGTGCTTAGTGGTATCATAAAAAGTAATTATGACCTTCTGGATACATTCATTAGCACTAAAACGAATAAAAAAAATTCCGCCATATCCACGAAGTGAATGATGATGAGTGGGCGAAGCTCCGGAGGTAAACCTGGTAAACCATGAATCCTCTGTACATTTTTCCCACTCGATTTTATTACATCGCTCCCCCTAGCGTACGTCGCCGCACTAAATCGAACAACTGCCTTCAACCAATGACACGCGCCATATGTGACATCATTCCTATTTTATAAGATCTCGCATCTTTCATCAACTACAAGTACCGCTTTCTAGTTTATAACATCTTGCATCTTTTCATCATCAGCTACAAGTACCACCATCTAGTAAACACTACAAGAACTAAACGAGAGGTGGCTACATACAGGAGACGGTACCGCCATCTAGTGAACACTGCAAGAACTAAACTAGAGGTGGTTACATACAGGGGACGGTACCGCCATCTAGTGAACACTGCAAGAACTAAACTAGAGGTGGCTACATACAGGCTACAGGGGACGCACAGCCTACGCCCTAAGGAGCTTCGCCCCTAAAAGGTATACCGTTCCCAGTGATAGTGTCTAAGAAAGACGCATGGCAGAAAGCTGTAGCGGTGTACATGCAATAAACATTAAACTTGCTTGACATAAATGGCCCCTTCCTGCCGCAAAGTTCGCAGCAGGGGATAAGTTTTGTCAGGGAACGAAAAAACCTAGTGTTAAAAGCATTTTCTGCTGATGTAAAGATCTGTACTATTTTCGGCCACAATCAGCAGTATTAACATGTGTTGGCAAATGTATCGATGAGTACGGTGCCGTTATATTTAGCCCACAAGCGGGTACATACGTCCACAATTTCTTAGAATTGCTTAGCTATTACTTCTCGTCAGCGTTTATGCAAAAACAATGGTACCCTGTACCTGCAAAAACAAGGAATATGCATAGTCTTTCGCTTAGCACCAGTTTTGAATAATTTGTTTTTAGCCGTACTGGACAGGGACATATCGGAGCACCTGAATGAACACAATGCTGTGATCGTATTTAGGTACGTCGATAACTTTTTAGTTTATAATCGATTAGAGAACTGCCAATTTTACCACTCAGTATTTTAGCGTGTGTAGCGTTTTTCGTTGTCTTAACCCACTTCAAGTGACCTTTTAAATGTCATGTGATGGAAGTATCAGATTGCTTGACATTAACTTTAAATTCTCTGATGGAAAGACGTGCTGGCGTTACGAACCCAGACCAAATAAGCTATTGTTACAATTTCACTCCCCGTATACAAAACTTGTAAAAAACGAGGAATCGCGAAGATGTGCTTGATTGCGGCACTAAAGATGTCCTGCCAGTGCCTCATGGATGAATGCTTCATATGAACGCTACATGGATAAAAGCTTCAGATAACAGGTAAGTGATTCCGAGTACCCTAAGAGCCTCGCCATGTCATTTGCAGATTTCACAAGATAGCGCTATAAAAAGTGTGCGAGGAGGTGGACAGGGCGAGCTCAAGAAAGAATTGTTTTATTGTCATTTCATACATGCCTAAGTTCTCTCACAGGATAAAAAAAAGATCACGGAAAAATATGGCTCAAACGTAGTTTTTCTAGCACCCAACAAGTTGGTGAGTCTATGCAGAAGCACAAGACGAGACAAGATAAAAGTGAGTGTATGCCAAAGAAGCATAAAGCCTATTTTGTTTGTTGAATGCATCATGTGTGTTGTCTACCTGATTCCACTTACTTTTGGAAAGTGCTATATCGGACAGACCGGTAGATGCAGAAATGAGCGCGTGCGCGAGCACAATAACAAAGTAAATAGCGTTGTTCCTGGCGGTTTTCTTTCCCTTCCTTGCCAGAGATATAAGTGCACACCCAAATTTAGGAAAATGGTTATCATGAGCTTGAGTAGAAGTAGGGGCGAGATGACGCGGTTGATAATGGAGGCTGGCAGAATTTCAGCGCTTGGTGACGCTTGTGTGAGCAGTCCATCAGTGATGTTGAAAAATAAGGAACTCGATTACATGTATTCGCGATAAAGGTTCTTATTTTGGTTATGCACAAGTAAAAAGAAAATGCGTGCCATATAGTGTTGTCAAACGTTGATGTATGCGCGTTGGTTACCATTTATGGTTGTGACGTATGACGTTGCGGAGTACATATACTAGAGGGATCTGCGAGTAATAGACTGTTTAAAGTTAGCGCTGTGTTGTCGTGAATGTGCTTTCTCTTGTCCATGTCTTTTGTCTGCGCTACCATATATCATCATGCTACCATACCAACAAGTCTGAATCGCCACCCTCACCGACTGTAACGATGGGTTTGTTGTAGGCATGCGAATAACGAAAGGAATTTAAGCGCACTCACTCATCACCCAGCTTTATGAGCAGCTGCTCTTGTGACGAACGGTGCACCAGGGGAACCCGTTGCTTGCGTCCTTGCCCTCCAGCGGCGTCCACGTAAGCTGAGATGCTACTAACGCAGATACCTGCACAAGACAAATACGGTGCCTTCAGTCGGTGAAGATTGAATGGTTGTATCGCACAAGACATCTGCCTCGTTCGTTGTACATGTTCAAAATTGAAAAAAATGCTTGTCGCCCTCTTGCGCCCCTATGGCATCGGCATTCCTACAGTTCATTCAGGTTTTCACATTCACCGTTGGCATCGTTTCCCCTATAAAGTGCCAGTCGGTAACGTCCCCCGAACTTTACATGTTCTACGCGAGAAAAAAGTCTCGCGAGGCTTGGCGATGGGCGCAGTTGGAGCAGAGAAGAAGCGAGCCTGTCATATCTGTCGCATGGAGGGTGCGTATACGATAACATGAAGCCACCAGTGAGGCCTGTCGTCATCGATTGCTCCTCGAACAGGGAGAGAAGACCCTACCCGTCTTTAGTTGGAAGCCTGAAGAAGTTCCAGGTGAGGGGTACCACGTCGCTCAAACAGCAACTCCGAACTTTGATCATAAAGGATTAACCACAAGCACCTATTTCAGCGGGTCAGCGCGTGGCTTTTTGACGTGGTGCCGCACCCTCTCCATATAAAGAAAGAGGGGGCGTGGCTACGCGGAACTGTGCACCCTCTCTCTCTATATGAAAATTAGGCGACACCTCACCAAAAATCGATGCGGTGACGCACTGCACCGGGTGCGTGTGCTCGCTATATCACGCCAAACATAGGAAACGGCTTATGCACACTTCTACCTGCTGAGAACTCATTGCTTCGCGTTGAGACGACAGGCTGCACAAAAAACCGCTTCTCTCCCTGTATCGGTCGTATTCTTTAACACTTGCGTTTAGTACAGTTACGCGAGATCAGATCCGAAAGAGTTGGGTGCTAGCCTTACTTCATATATCATTACAATTTGTTGCTTTCACGCGCATTGCTTTGCACTTAAGCGAGGCCGGTTTAATGTATGGAAGTCGAGCACTACGAGTGTAGATGGTAGCTGTAGATTTCAAAGCTTCATATCTTGGTTAACATAGTACAAAACGTTTACGCGAATGACTGATAACGAGGAAGAGAAAACATTGGAACAGGTAAACACCACAAATAATCGCCTTGCGAGAGAAGGAACAGCGACTTGCAAAATCGCACCAGGTGCGAAGACGAGCAGGAGAGCCACATACTTGAAGGGTGAGCAAAAGAGGCGTATTTCATCCATTGAGGACCAATAGCATGCTCTTAGCCGTGTTTTTTTATTTCGAAGAGGAGGGGGAGGGGCCTATTTAGGGTGGGTGGCTAGGACCTCCTGGGAAATAGATATTGGCCTAGGGCTAAGAGATCCACGAAACAATCAGCACCGGATGCTTCTCTTTTGTATATATGGCGCAGATAGAATGTCAGACCAGCGAAACATAAAAACCATGTACTTAGTTCATAGTGGGGACCACAAGACGCCTGCGTGATCTTTCACACCCCCTGGGAAGATCTCTCCCTGCTTTCTATTGCAGTGCTTAACACACGCCAACAAAAGACTAGTCTGCTGTGCAAACAACTAAGCACCGCATTATTATGATTTTCCAGCTACGATATCGTAGCCTTACCTGAGAAGACGGAGGTTTCAAAAGCGAAGACGCCTTCAAAGCCTGCAAATCGAGGACACCTAGAGAAAGCCGTCTTGGCTCCGTGGATGCGTTCTTACTTCTCGAGCGCACGAGCTTCGCCAAAGCCGGGTGCAGGCAATGCGATGGTGATACCTTAGCACTCCCACAAACCAACTACGTTGCAAGTATCACCTACCAGATAGTAAATTATAAAAATAAGTTTGCAGATAAAGGCTACCAGCAATCACGTAGCACGGAATAAAAACAATAACAAGAGTAATACTTTTTTGAAAACGAAGGGTTTGAAGTAACGATGTGTAAACTTTATGAAAAAAAACCTCACCTTGACTTAAAAATACAAGGAAAGAAAGAATAGACCACGGTGGCAGAAACAGTCCGCTCGTTGAATGCTGTAAATGCAGCTGTCTGGTCTGCTCAAAATTTTTAAATTTCACTTTTTGCTGTCCTTTTCTATTTTCATCTTTCTGTCTCTTCTCTCAAGTTTTTTTTACTATTACTTGTATTGTATGCTTCACTTCTTATAGCTTTTTATCAATAAATTCATTATTAAGCACTATTGTACATGTTGCTCATTGAAAGGCTACGATACGCTTCCTTGGCTGATTCCCCGAAGTGGGTATGAGCCAGAAAACTTACAAACGAATTCGGCTAAAAACACGTGCTAAACGCCACGGTTGATGGGTGTCATTTCGGCAGAATACGGTGCACCACACTATGGGCGAAGCAAGTAACACTGCCGCAATTCAAGATGGCGGCGCTAATTACCTGTCGCGGGCGTGGAAAGGAGTGCGTCACTGCCTAAGCCATGCATTGGGAGCCGAGGGGGCGGGAGGTCATGCATGTTTGCAACGTCAAGCAACACCTTCTAGACTATAGCTAGTCTGAAGGGTGTTGCACAGAGGGAATTAGGCCTTACCTGGTGAGCATTCGTCAAAAGGCTGCACTGTTGAGTTCTGTTTCTGTATGCAAAATGAAACTGTGAAGTTTGCTTTTGCGCAAGGAAACATTGCTTGGAAGGGAGATATTCCCTTGTGTTCTATTTCTGGTCATGAACGGCTTTTCAGATGCCTCTCCACTATTCACGTCCACCCCAAGTAAATGACTGTGCAACGCCCTCGTTTTAGGGGTATAAAATTGTTGGCTTGCTAAAGGAGGCGATCATTCACGTATATTCAAGTTCTGTCTGAAGGTGCATAATGCGATACGGGCAGGAAGCGATTAGCTCACACTAAACACTCCAGGCCCTCGAGGAAGGCGCTGCACAGCGAAAGCTGGAACAGCGGACTTTCAGAGCCTTTTCTGAACACTCATTGGGTAACTGCTGCAAGCACACTTGCTGGGTACCCACTGTGTCATTATCAATAATAACTTCTCGGTACTAGGACGGCATTCGTTATGCTATCCTTCGTCATTCTTCGGAGAAGCGTGGTATCTGCTAAACATTTGCAGAGAATTTCGTGCCAATTCCGAATGCAGTGGCTGACGGTGATGAGGATTTATGCCCGAAGTGGCTATACACCGCAGTTAATAGGAGATCGAGAACAAGCTTTCGTAATGGGTTTGAGCATTGGACGACCCACTCGTTACGCCATTCGCATGTGTGACGCCTGATTGTTCATTTGCTGTTCTAAAACGCTTCCTTGCTCATAATAACGGGATTCCTTTCCCGACATCAAGCCTGCCTAAGGCAAGTTTGCTAATAAATCAAAACCACCGGCGTGGCTCTGTGGTAAAATAATGGGTTGGCACGCAGCGCACCCGGGTACGAGCCCTACTGTGTCCTTGGTACTCGTTTTTTTTTCTTATCTCGCGATAATGGTTACGCACACCGGCGGTGGTGGCAGTGGCGGTGGCGTCGGACAACGGTGCCGCGCATGACCCGAGTTTTAATCTCGTAACAGCTCTCGCTGTAATCCCCTTAGATCAGCTACTGGTGCCATGCTTATTGGGCACCTCGCAACTGTACTTCCAATAGGCACTTTTAGATATATTGCTACCTGTAGGCTGCCACAAACCATAGTGCGAATGCGCGTGTGCGCCCGACGAAGAAGATGAGGGTCGCTGGCTGCTCGAGCTCGGAGCCAGACTGGCCAGTGCTGCAACCGCTCTTGCAAATATATTTTTCGAATATATTCGCAATACTTTGTCTCGTTACTCACGTAACATATTTGGTGGAGGTGGAACGATCCCCGTCCTCACCACGCAGCTCCGCAGTGGCCGCATCCTCCAGCTTCCCGCCATGGCTTTCAGTGACAACGCGTCCGCTTCACCATCTGCGGCTTCTCCGACAACCTTTGTCGCCGTCCAAACACCCCGTGATCCCGGGACATTTTCTGCGCAACCTGGCCTCGACGTCGACAAATGGCTTCGCCTTTATGAACGGGTCAGTCAAACTCACCGCTGGGACCCTACCATGATGCTCGCTAATGTTCTCTTC
The DNA here is from genome assembly GCF_043290135.1 of Rhipicephalus microplus. Taxonomy (NCBI): domain Eukaryota; kingdom Metazoa; phylum Arthropoda; class Arachnida; order Ixodida; family Ixodidae; genus Rhipicephalus; species Rhipicephalus microplus. Next base: position 209,366,263 of record NC_134702.1, read on the forward strand.
TACTTGGACGGAACCCCGCGTGTCTGGTACGAGACAAATGAGTCCGAACTCACCAGCTGGGACACGTTCAAGGAGAAGCTACGTGACATCTTTGGGGACCCGACCGGTCGCCACGCAGCTGCACGACAGGAGCTGGCTACCCGTGTCCAGTCGCCAACTGAATCGTATGTGTCATACATCCAAGAAGTTCTCGCTCTTTGCCGAAAAGTGGACGAGGCGATGTCTGAGGCTGAAAAGGTTGGACACGTTTTGAAGGGGATCGCGGACGACGCCTTCAATTTGCTGGTGTACACTAACGTCTCGACCATCGACCGTGTAATTCAAGAATGCCGCCGTTTCGAAACAGCAAAAAGCCGTCGGGTGCGCCCTCCTTTTTCTCGGTTGCCAAACACGGCGGCTACGTCCACCTGCTCCGATTCTACCGTCACACCGCCCTTTGAGCAGAGTGTAACGCGTATCGTTCGACGGGAACTTGAAGCAGCAAGTCCAGCGCCGCTTCAGCCCACTTCTTTCGAACATACGATGCCGACAACCCCCGCGATCTCCGTTATTCAGGCGGTCGTACGACAAGAATTCGCCAACCGCGGGTTCCCTGATGCTTGCCCCATCTCTTGCCCCTCCTCCAGACCAATTCCCATTAATCCACCTCGACGTGACCCATTTGTTGCTCCACGATCTCGCAACCCGGCGGAATGGCGAACTCCTGACGACAAACCGATCTGCTTCCGGTGCCACCGCGTTGGACATGTCTCCCGCTACTGCCGTGCCTCCTGGACGCCGCCACATAGGAGCCAGTTTTTCGCACCTTATAGCCCATATGAAGATCTTCGCCGGTATTCGTCCAGCCGTACCGCCCCTGCTTTCGACACGTCTAACAGCCGCCTTCCTGCTCGTTCTCCGTCCCCTCAACGCCGTCGTTCCCCGTCGCCCCAGCCACGCCGCCATCACTCGCCGCCTAACTTTTCATCGTACCCGACGGAAAACTAGACAGTGCAGCCCCTGGAGGTAGTGCTGCATCATCCCTGTCTGAACCAAACCCTCCATTGACGCTTCATACGAACAAAAATCTTGTCGATGTACACGTCGACGGTATTTCTCTGTCGGCACTAGTCGATACTGGCGCTCATGTGTCCATAATCAGCGTTCATCTTTGTCGCCGCTTAAGAAAAGTACTCACGCCTCCTGCTACCGAAGCTGTACGTGTGGCCGATGGCGGCACTGTTCCTGTCATTGGCATGTGTACGGCTCGCATAAGCATCGCCGACCGTTACATTCCTGTTCTATTCACGGTGCTCCAGAACTGTCCTCATGACCTCATCTTAGGGATGGACTTCCTGTCGACCCATTCTGCTCTGATCGACTGTTCCGCTGGTACTCTTTGCTTAGACCTTCCTCTTCAGCCGGATATTCACCCTGAACCTCAACACGGCCTTTCTGCCACAGACTTCCTCCGCTTACCGCCTAAAGCCCTCACATTCACCGAATTCGCCACGACCTCACCCGTATTGGATGGGAATTACATCGTCACACCGATTCCTGATGTCCTACTGGCACGTGACGTCACCGTCCCTCACTGCATCGTAACTGTAGCCTCCAACCGGACCCGTCTACCCGTCATAAATTTCGGCTTCACAAAGCAAGTCCTCCCTGAAGGCATCCTAATCGCCACGTTGCGGTCCTTAGCCGATGATCACGTCACCACTTTCGCAGCCGACGCATGCACCAATTTTTCTTGTCGCCCACTCGATGCCACATGCCTCGACATGTCAATACGTCCCATGATCGACCCTGACCTTCCCCCAGCGCAATCAGCCGCTCTCGCACGCCTTCTAGCTTCCTACCGTGACATCTTCGACCTTGACGACCGACCACTCGGCCAAACTTCTCTTGTAAAGCACCGCATCAACACCGGTGATGCTGCTCCCATTCACCGTCGACCGTATCGCGTGTCCGCGTCGGAGCGCCAGATTATTCAAGCTGAAGTGAATAAGATGTTAACTAAAGGCATTATTGAGCCCTCATCAAGCCCATGGGCGTCACCCGTCGTCCTGGTTAAAAAGAAGGACAACACATGGCGCTTTTGCATCGATTACCGGCATCTAAATCGAATCACCAAAAAGGACGTGTATCCTTTACCACGTATTGATGACGCCCTCGATTGTCTCCACGGCGCACGCTACTTTTCATCCATCGACCTTCGTTCTGGTTATTGGCAGATTGCCGTAGACGAGAAAGACCAAGAAAAGACCGCCTTCATCACTCCAGATGGCCTATACCAATTCAAGGTTATGCCCTTCGGTCTATGCAATGCCCCCGCCACGTTCGAACGTATGATGGACTCTCTGCTACACGGATTCAAATGGTCAACATGCCTGTGTTACCTAGACGACGTCCTCGTATTTGCACCTACATTTGAGACCCACCTTGAGCGTCTGTCGGCCATTCTCGACGTCTTCCGCAAAGCTGGCCTCCAGTTGAACTCCTCGAAGTGTCACTTCGGCCGCCGACAGATTACCGTGCTGGGCCACCTTGTCGATGCTTCTGGTGTGAGACCGGACCCTGAGAAAATTCGTGCCGTCACGAGTTTCCCAGTACCCCAATCCGCCAAAGATGTCCGGAGCTTTGTGGGACTTTGCTCCTACTTTAGGCGGTTCGTGAAAGATTTTGCGGCAATCGCCCAACCACTTACCGATCTTTTGAAGAAAGGCGTTCCATTTTCATGGGGGTCCACTCAAGCTGCCGCCTTCTCTCACCTCATAACACTTTTGACGACGCCCCCTATCCTGGCCCACTTTGACCCATCTGCCCCAACTGAGGTCCGAACTGATGCCAGTGGTCACGGTATCGGAGCCGTTCTCGCCCAATGCCAACAGGGACACGACCGCGTTATCGCGTATGCTAGCCGCCTCCTTACACCTGCAGAGCGTAACTATTCGATCACGGAGCGAGAATGCCTTGCTCTTGTCTGGGCGGTCTCAAAATTCCGCCCATATTTATATGGCACTCACTTTTCCGTCGTCACCGACCACCACGCGCTCTGCTGGCTTTCATCCTTAAGAGATCCTACAGGTCGACTTGGTCGCTGGGCTCTGCGACTGCAAGAATACACCTTTGCTGTGATATACAAGTCTGGACGCCTGCACCAGGACGCCGATTGCCTTTCTCGCTATCCAGTTGGCCCATCGGCCACCATACCTGACAACGACGCCTGCGTGTGCTCCGTTTCTCAACTGAACCACATAGCCGACGAGCAACGCCGTGATGCAGCCCTACGAGCTATCATTGAGCGCCTCGACTCCTCCCCATCGAACCGATCCTATCGCTCGTTCGTACTCCAGAATGGCACATTATACCGGCATAACTTCCATCCAGACGGCCCATCTCTGCTGCTTGCCATACCCAAACACCTCCGCTTGGCTATACTCCACGAACTCCATGACGTTCCTACTGCCGGTCACCTGGGTGTGTCCCGCACATACGACCGGATTCGCCGTCGCTTCTATTGGCCAGGTCTGGCACGGTCCGTCAGAAGATACGTCGCGGCGTGTGAGGAATGTCAGCGCCGCAAAACACCATCGACGCTTCCGGCTGGGCGCCTTCAACCACTCGATATTTCTACTGAACCTTTCTTTCGCGTCGGCTTGGACTTACTCGGCCCTTTTCCTCTGTCTTCTGCTGGCAACAGGTGGATAGCTGTGGCCACAGACTACGCCACACGCTACGCAATCACACGCGCCCTTCCAACAAGTTGCGCCACTGACGTCGCCGATTTTCTTCTACACGACGTGATCTTGCAACATGGTGCTCCACGCCAGCTGCTCACGGACCGAGGCCGCACATTTCTATCGAAAGTCATAGCGGACATCCTACGCTCTTGTGAAACACGCCACAAGCTCACTACGTCGTACCATCCGCAAACAAATGGCCTCACAGAACGCCTGAACCGAACCCTAACTGACATGCTTGCAAAGTACGTTTCCTCAGATCACTCTGACTGGGACATCGCTTTACCATACGTGACATTTGCCTACAATTCTTCGCGCCACGACACGGCTGGTTACTCCCCTTTTTTCTTGCTGTTCGGCCGCGAACCCACATTACCCCTCGATACGACGATTCCGTTACCAGCAGCTCCAACTTCACAATATGCTCTGGACGCCATCAGCCGGGCCGCCCACGCACGCGAAACCGCTCGTGCTCGCCTTCTGACCTCCCAAGCAAACCAACGGCGTCGGTACGACCAACGACACCGCGATGTGCACTTTTCGCCCGGTTCGTTGGTTCTGCTGTGGTCTCCGACCAGGCACGTTGGCCTGTCTGACAAGCTGCTCTCTCGGTACACAGGGCCATACAGAGTGCTTCGTGAGGTGACTCCCGTCACTTATGAAATCACTCCTGCTGCCTCGCCGTCTTCATCCACCCCTAGGGCCAGCGACATCGTACACGTCGCACGCCTGAAGCAGTACCACTCGCCCAATGATCTTGACATCTAGATGCGCCGAGACGGCGCCTTTGCCGACGGGGGTTATGCTACCTGTAGGCTGCCACAAACCATAGTGCGAATGCGCGTGTGCGCCCGACGAAGAAGATGAGGGTCGCTGGCTGCTCGAGCTCGGAGCCAGACTGGCCAGTGCTGCAACCGCTCTTGCAAATATATTTTTCGAATATATTCGCAATACTTTGTCTCGTTACTCACGTAACAATATTGAAACTTTCATTGCTACATTTGGAAATTTTCTTGCGGCATGGTTGAAGCGTCCACAGAGAACCGATGCCAGGCTACCTACCAATTAAGAAGGCGACACGCGAGGGGCCCCATTGCGCTGTAGCGCTCTCCTCTTGAAGGCGAAGCTCAAGCGCCCAAGTTTTTCTGCGATACATATGTAGTATCACACGTCACACTATATGCACTGCAGTCACAGTTCTGTGAAGCTGCTAAAAGAAGATTTTAGGGGCGAAACTCCTTAAGCCGGAGGTAGTGCGTCTGTGATATATAGTGCGTCTTATTAATACGTAGGCACATACGGCCAGACTGGAGGGGCGACTGTTGTGTCGGCGAGCGGCGTCCGACAGCGAGGGCCCGAGGACTGAACGCGAGACGCAACGTGCGCCGGCACACGCCCCCGACACGCGCAGTAGTGGTGAGTTGACCGGAGCCCGCGAGAACCCAAGAAAGACTGAGCCGGCCAGCGGCCGTTTATTGAACGACACACAACAGACACGCGCACACACGCGATTGGCTGCATGCAATCACGTGTGGGCCGTTACAGACGACATCTGTTGAACAGAGTACACACTATGGTGCTCTAGTGTGTACTCAATGACACACTCGGGCACACTAGTGTCGTGGCGCCACTCACAGGGGGCGCCACGACACAACATCGTCTCTCCCCCCCCCCCCCCCCCCCCCCCCCGTCGACAAAATGAGCATTATCACTGGGTAACACTAGAGAAAGTCCCAGGATCTCCACTAAGGAATGTTCACACCACACGAGCGGCGGGGAGAAGAACAGTTCACGCACAGGCACAAGTGGTCTAATACAACAGATACGTCACACATCTTGTGCAACGAAATACACTGCAAAAAAAACACAGAACTGAAAGTCTCCTGCGATGACGTGGCTGGGCTTACTCGCTCTCTTTTGACCTTAAGTGACAAAATCTTTGAGCCAGTCAGGTCGTTTTGTCTGACGGCGCGGACGCATAGAAGTCTGAGTATAACTTGTTGAAGTGCGACCAGGTTCGGTCGTCCTTAAAAACCTTGTAGCCCCTTCACTTTCCCCCTCCCCGGGGTTGAGATTTAGTGGATTACTTGAAAAAGGTACCCGCACCGGGTCCTGCTGACTTACCAACGTTCCTTGGGGAACAACTGATTCAGACCCTTCACTATAAGAGATTTCTAACGAATCAGAGTCTGGCTGAAAACTGAGGGTGGAGCCCTGCAACGTAGGTGCACCAGGGGACTGACTGCCTCAAATATCTAAACTGGAATAAGAGTAAATAAGTTCTTCGGGTGTAGTAGAAAGGGTGGCATTCTAGAAAGAATCCCTAGGAATTCCTGTTAACTTGGATGCATTCCACACTTTTCCGTCACTGAGGAGAAAAGTGGATGGCGCAACCTGAGCCTTCACTGTAAGAAGCCTACTCTACTTGAAAAAGCCTTTCCTATGGAGTCTTACCTTAACCAAATCGCCGACCTTTATGCGGGTTTGCTGCGCACCTTTCCTTTTGTCAAAATACCCTTTGCTCTTATTCTGTTTCGCTGCAACCTGATTCCGGACATGAGGCAACTCATCGGGCGACTCCAATACTTTAGGACGAATCCTAAAGTTGCTAACGTCTACTTTAGAACGAGGTTGTCGACCGTGCAGCAAAAAAAGCTGGAGACAGGCCAGTCACTGCATGTGGTGTGACCCTATACGAACTCAAAAACTGTGTGATGCTCCTCGAGGCATCTTTACCTTCAAGTCTGGCTACCTGCAAATGTTCCTTAAGAACCCTGTTAAGGCGTTCTATATGACCGTTGGCCTGAGGGTAATAATTGGACGAAAATATATGACGGATGCCCCGTTCCTTTAGATATTCCTGAAATTGTACAGAGACAAATTGTGGACCGTTTTCAGTTACTAAGAACTCTGGTAGCCCTTCCCGGCTAAACGAAGATTACAACAGTTTATTGCCATCCTCTGTGGAGATAGAATTCGTGCCAAGAACTTCAGGCCATTTTGAATAGTAGTCGACTAAGGTAACGAGATACCTGGGAAAAGATACATTTCTCGGGCCGAAAATGTCCATACCCAACTTTTGCCACGGCCCTTCAGGCCATTCAACGGGCTGCAGCGGTGCTACACGCGGCTTGACCGGCTTGTCTGTCAGCTGACAGATGTGACTATGCTTGACATGTTCTTCTACGCAACGATCCATTTGGGGCCACCAATACCTTTCACGCAGAAGTTGCTTAGTACGTACTATTCCTTGATGATTTTCATGTGCTAATTGGAAGAAAGTAAGTACCAGAACACTAGGAATGACTACACGGTCACCACGCATGAGTAATCCGTCAACACAAGAGAGTTCATCCCTAACATGAAAGTAAGCCGTTAACTCAATGTGTATAAGCTTCTTAAAAGGCCAGCCCTTGGATACACATTCACAGACTTTTTGCAACGTCACATCTGCATCGTTGCAAGTTGGACGGTTTCTTTGTCAACTACAGATGTCACTAAAGACACTATTTCTTCATCCTTGCTAAGTTCTGGACAGGTCTGAATTGGCAGCCTAAACAGGGCATCAGCGACCACATTTTCTGAGCCCTTGCAATATTCTATATCAAAGTTGTAATACAAAAGTCTACCTGACCACCGCGAAATCCTTAAAGGCCGTCGGCCTGCATCACCTGCGGCTAACAAAGCAACTACAGCCTGATGGTCGGTTTTAAGGGTGAAACGTCTACCCAAGAGGTAAATATGCCACCTTTCACACGCGAATAGACAGGCAAGCGCTTCACGTTCATCCACAGAGTACTTTCTTTCAGTATCTGACAAGGTTCTCGACGCAAAGGCTACTGTTTCAAGCTTAGGACCATACCGCTGCTGTAACACAGCCCCGATGCCCACGTTAGATGCATTGGTTGTAATCACCACAGGTAGCTCAGGATTAAACACCTTAATGACAGGCGAACAAGAAAGGCGCGTTTTTAACTGGTTAAAACTGCGTTGGACATCCTCCGACCAGCAAAACTTTTGGCCCTGCCTGAGCATGAGACGAAGTGTTTCAACTAGGTCTGCATAGTGATCAATGAACTTGGCATAGTATCCTGCCAGACCTAAAAATGACTGCAAAGACCTAATGTCTGTAGGAGCTGGGGCATTTACTATAACTATTACTTTACTTTCTAATGGCGATCAGCTGAAATCCGGTGTCCCAAGAAGCTAAGTTCTTTCACGGAAAAAAGACATTTATCATTCAACTTCATGCCACTGTCGGCTATGCAAGTCAAGACTTCAATTAGGCTCGCGTCATGCTCAGACTGAGTCTTACCCCACACAAGGACATCATCCAGATAGCAAATTACATTCTTGCAATATTTTAAAATCTGGGACAACATTTTTTTAAACTGCAGGTGCGAACGCCAGACCGAAACCAACACGCTTAAACTGGAACAAGCCATCATGCGTGATGAACGTCGTTAAGTCCCTACTGCTCTCCTCTAACAACAGCTGGTGATAAGCTGACACTAAATCTAGCATATAAAAACAAGTTCTCCATGAAATATCTGCACCAACTCTTCAACGTGCGGCAAAGGATACCCATCAATGATAATTGCCTTATTCGGTTCCCTGAGATCTACACCCTGCCGGATGCTTCCATTTTTCTTGCGGACGACGACGAGTGGCGAGACCCACTCGGAAGCGTCGACGAAGATTGAAGACAGAAACTCAATGATGACCTCAGAAGTAACCGTATGTGTGAAACAAAGCTCTGGCCATTTGGAATGGTAGTCGATGAGAGAAACAATGAACCGGGCGTTTTGCGGAACATTATGCAAAGGACCGATGATGTCCATGCAGAGTTTCTTCCAAGGCCGATCAGGCCACTGGACTGGCTGCAACGGAGAAAATGCAGGTTTAGCAGACTTGTCAGCTGCCTCACTTATACGGCAGTTGTAAACTGCATGCTCGACCTGCTTGTCTAAGGCTGGCCACCAGTATCTGTCTCGGAGATTCTGTTTGATGCGGACAATGCCTGGATGTGTCTCATGGGCAAGCTGTATTAGCTTGTTACGTATAGAAGCAGGGGGAACCACGCGTTCATCGCGGAAAAGCAAGTCCTCGACACAAGACAGTTCCTGTCGGACTGCGAAGTAAGGCAAGAATTCAGAAGCAAGAGCACAGTTGGAAGGCCATCCTTCACGTAAATATTTGAGAACTTGAGACAAAGTGAAATCAGCAGCTGTAGCTGCCTGAAGCTCAGCTTTAGTAATGCAGGAAGTAACTAAAGAAACAACTTCCTCATCCCGCTCTTCAGTAACCGGTATCTGAAGAGGAAGGCGCGACAGTGCATCAGCAACCACGCTAATAGAACTTTTACAATATTGAACACTGAAATTATAATACATGAGTTTGGCACACCAACGGGAAATGCGAATGGGGCGGCGGCCTTCGGATCCTGCAGAAAGAAGAGCAACTAGTGCTTGGTGATCTGTACGTAATGTGAAGTGCCGGGCCCACAAGTGAACATGCCATTTCTCACAGGCAAAAAGACACCAGAGAGCTTCACGCTCTCCTACTGAATATCTGTGTTCAGCAGTGGTCAATGTACGAGATGCAAAAGCGATAGTGATCAGCTGATCACCTCTGAGTTGTTGAAACACTGCTCCCAGTCCAACATCGGACGCATCCGTCGTGATGACGATGGGAAGCTTCTCATTGAAAATACTAACAGCTGGCTTTGAGACCAGTATTGACTTAACTCGAATGAAGCTCTGCTCAGCTTCAGCTGACCAGATAAAAGGCTGTGCTTGTCGAAGTAGAGTACGCTGTGGTTCAACAACATCAGCATAGTGAGGAACAAACTTGGCAGGAACAAACTTTTCTTTAAAAAGTGAGTTTAAGGATTCGTACTTTGCAGTGAAGGGTTTAATTTTCACTCGTGCCTTGACTTTAGCCACCAATCAGATAACCTCCTTCAAGTTAAGTCCAGCCGCTTAAAGTCTATTTTGCCCTCCGGTTCCTAAACCCCAGTGCTTTGAAAAACTCAGCGCCATCATCCTGAACTATAGCGTGAAGCCCTTTACAGAACATTATCAAGTGTTCGGCAGTTTCTTCTTCCTCTCCACACGCACTGCATACTGTGTCTACCCCTTCGTATTTGGCCCGATATGTCTTGGTTCGCAGTACTCCCGTCCTGGCCTCAAACAGTAGAGAACTACCCCGAGTATTATCATAGATCTTTTCTTTGGCAATTTCCTGCTTAAAGGTTCGATACATCTCAAGCGCGGACTTCTTAATCATGCCCATTCTTCACATGTCAGTATCCGTTTCCTTCACTTTCTTCTTAACCAATAGTTCTTTTTGCTTTGGCCACCTGCTGTTTTCTAAGTATTTAGCAGTCAAGTTCCTGGTTCGCTTCCTCCAATTTTTTTGTAAGATGTCGTCTGTAACGGCACGGATGGATGGATGCTATGAGCGTCCCCTTTATAACGGGGTGGTGACAAGTATGCCACCAGGCTCGACAATAAAAAAAAACCTTTTTTTTCTTTTTTGATGTTGGCCTAATGCCTCTACTTCGATAAATTCTATCTTAATGGAAAAAAAGGTAAATTTTCAGCTTAAGTTCTCTGCTATTTACGGCACACTGTCCATATTTTATTTTTCCAATATTTATTTTTGTCCTTTCTCTCTAATTTTCTGCCACCAATACTCTAACCGTCTCTTACTTATTTCAATCGCGGGTGTGTTCAGCTTTCCATTGTTGTCCCTAAAACCCAAGGCTTCCTGTAGGCTCGTGCCCAAACGTACACCTGGGTGGATATCTCCACATTCAATCAGAACATGCTCCGCCGTTTCCTTATCTTTCCCGCAGCATGTGCATTGTTCTTCTTCTTTACTGAATCTTGCTTTATAACTACGCGTTCTAAGGCAACCCGATCTCGCTTCAAACAGTAAAGCGCTTCCCCTTGAATTATCGTAAAATGCCTCCCTCCTTATTTCATTTTTGCCCTTTCGGTAGTTACCCAAAGCCGGTTTTTTCTCCATAGCTGCCATCCAGTAAATCCTCTCCGCCTCCCTGACTTTTCCCTTAACGCTCTTTGTTGACATATGGCTAACAATACCAGCCGTATATTTACTAGTGAGTCTTCTAGTTCTTTTTCTCCACTGTGTGTCCACGCTCTTCCTATACAAATAACGGAACACCTTCTCTGCCCATCTACTCTCCTTCATATTTCTTAGCCTTTCTTCGAACCTTATTTTGCTCTGCGCTTCCCTCGCCTCAAAACCTGCCCACCCCATATCGCCCTTTACAGCCTCGTTTGTCGTCTTCCCGTGAGCACCCAATGCGAGGCGTCCCACGTGTGTGCCGTTACAGGCGACATCTGTTGAACAGAGTACACACTAGGGCACACTCAGTGCGTGCGCCACTCACAGGTGGCGCCACGACACAACAGCGACACGTGCGCACTCATTTGAATTCAGGAAGAAACCCACGACGAGTGGCGAGACCCACTCGGAAGCGTCGACGCGTTCGATGACATCCGAGTCCTCGAGTCGTCGCAACTCGGTCGCCACCTGATCGCGAAGAGCCAGAGGGAGACGTCTCAGCTTGGATGCAACCGGAGTCACACCTGGCCGCCGTTGAATGCGATGAATGAAACCCTTGACGAGACCCAACTCGTCGCTGAAGAGCTGCTCAAATCCCGAAGGCACGTTGGACACTGCACTTCACATGATGCGAGTCGACACGTCAACGACGCGCCGTCAATCTGTTTGCCCCGTCGCTGAATGGCGTCAAGGCCCAAAAGCGGTGTGTCCTTATCGGTGACGTAGAAGACCACGGAGCACGTTAAAGAACCCCAGGTGGTCGAAATTTCCGGAGCCCTCCACTACGGCGTCTCTCATAATCATATAGTGGTTTTGGGACGTTAAACCCCACTTATCAATCATATCAATCAATCAGAAGACCACGGAGCAAGACCACTGCAACACTTTGACTGGAGCTTGGAAGGAGCCAAGGATCCCGATGCGCTGCTTGGAGAAGTTTCGCAAGTCAACTACTGCTTTGGACAGGCTGTGCTGTTTGCTGAAACGACGCTGGAAGTCTCTGCAGTCATCAAGGATACAGACGCTCCTGTATCCACCAGTAGTCGCAGGGTAACACCATCGACCACACCGTGGACGGCTAAGTCTTTTCTGGATGAGGAGCTAACTGTGAGCACGGACAACAAAGGACGATCCGAAGATAACACTGATGAGCTTGAAGTTGAGTTCAACTGAGTGGAGGCCTGCTGCTCCGGTACGACGTCGACAGCTCCCCTCGAAGAGACGTGCTGTACAGGGGCAGTCTTGCGGCACATCAACGCGAAATGTCCCCTAGTGTTGCACGTATTGCAACGTCGACTTCGGGCTGGAAAATTTCGAAAACTTGAGTGGTACCTGCTGTGTAGGGGGCTGGCTGGTCTCGACGAAGCAGAAAAAGAAGATGGCCGACGGAGACGAACGCGGCCGGCGGGGACGCCGACCAGCCCGAACACGCGGGTTGGCGCGAAGCGCCGAGGAGAAGAACAACAACCTCACTCCACGGTTACCCAACGCACACTGGTTTTATTTTACAGTCGCCTTGAAATCCTGGATGCCAGAGCGGCACCCCCTGGCATCCTCACATGTCATTCCGAAACCGAAACCGAAACCCCAGAACACAACAATCATCCCCTCCTCGAAATAAGTTCACCTATACACTGTTTATATTTATACATGATCGATGTACGTTAAAACACATGAAAATTCAGAGCACGCCACACCGAACTCAAACACTACGAGTCCTGAAAATGCAGCGAAAAAATGTACAATAGAAAAAATGTACAATAGAAGTCCTGAAAATGCACTGAAAAATATGTACACAACTCAGTACAATATTGCTTTGAATGCATTGGACCTTTTCACTGAACAATAATGTTCACAACAGTAATGAACAAGGTTTTTACATCACGTAGTCTTCGAACCGACGCGGCTTCTGCTGCTTCCGCTTAGGGCGGGCCCTTTTGGGTATAGAATCAGGTGTCTCTGCACCTTGGTGGCTTGTGCTCTGATATGACACATCAAGAGCAGTGGAAGATTGTGAAGGTCTGAACGAGCGTTAAAATTCGCGGTCTCATCAGAGCTCGCAGCATGAGCTTCGGAAAAATTTTGCGGACCGGAGTCCGGTTCAACGGTCTCAGCCATATTTGAAGGTTCGAAGTGAACCGTATGACTTGGTGTACTTGAACCAGCGACACCGACTGGTAACTCCTCCCCCCTTGAAGAAGAAATGCCTGCAAATGGAGGCCACAGGTAATAATCTGATGCGTAGTTGAAAGGCGTGGACGGAACGTGATGAGGAAGACTTTTAGGTGTTGAAGGCGAATCCATATGAAAAATAACAAGGCGCGAAGCATTCCAGATGTTACCATCACTTAAGCGGAAAGAAGTGGGGCTAACCTGGCCCAAGACTTTGTAAGGACCCCGATACTTGGGGCGCTTGCCTGGCACACGAACCTTGACTAGATCGCCAGTGCGAACTTTGGACTGCTTTGCACCTCGACGGGTGTCGACATACTTTTTCATTGCTTGTTGACGAGAAAAAATTCTGGTGCGGATTTGATCAGGAGAAGACACTGCTATGTTACGAGGCAAAGAGACTATGTCGAGAGCAACTCGCGGTTGCCTACCGTGGAGAAGTTGAGCAGGAGACATTCCAGTGGTGCCTTGTGGTGTGAACCTGTACGAAGCTAAAGATTCCGTCAAGACTTGCTTGAGGGGACGGTGCTCTCATTGGGCGATCTGGATATGTTCCTTCAGAACGCGACTAAAGCGCTCGATTTGCCCATTTGATTGGGGATAGAAAACTGGTGACCTCAAGTGCTGAATTCCTCGTTGTGAAAGAAAAGCCTCGAAATGTTGGGACTGAAACTGTGGACCATTGTTCATAACTAAAGCATCAGGAAAACCTTCCCGGCTGAAGATTAAAGACAGAAACTCAATGATGACCTCAGAAGTAACCGTATGTGTGAAACAAAGCTCTGGCCATTTGGAATGGTAGTCGATGAGAGGAACAATGAACCGGGCGTTTTGCGGAACATTATGCAAAGGACCGATGATGTCCATGCAGAGTTTCTTCCAAGGCCGATCAGGCCACTGGACTGGCTGCAACGGAGAAAATGCAGGTTTAGCGGACTTGTCAGCTGCCTCATTTATACGGCAGTTGTAAACTGCATGCTCGACCTGCTTGCCTAAGGCTGGCCACCAGTACCTGTCTCGGAGATTCTGTTTGATGCGGACAATGCCTGGATGGGTCTCATGGGCAAGCTGTATTAGCTTGTTACGGAAAGAAGCAGGGGGAACCACGCATTCATCGCGGAAAAGCAAGTCCTCGACACAAGACAGTTCCTGTCGGACTGCGAAGTAAGGCAAGAATTCAGAAGCAAGAGCACAGTTGGAAGGCCATCCTTCACGTAAATATTTGAGAACTTGAGACAAAGTGAAATCAGCAGCTGTAGCTGCCTGAAGCTCAGCTTTAGTAATGCAGGAAGTAACTAATGAAACAACTTCCTCATCCCGCCCTTCAGTAACCGGTATCTGAAGAGGAAGGCGCGACAGTGCATCAGCAACCACGCTATTAGAACCTTTACAATATTGAACACTGAAATTATAATACATGAGTTTGGCACACCAACGGGAAATGCGAATGGAGCGGCGGCCTTCGGATCCTGCAGAAAGAAGAGCAACTAGTGCTTGGTGATCTGTACGTAATGTGAAGTGCCGGGCCCACAAGTGAACATGCCATTTCTCACAGACAAAAAGACACGAGCGAGCTTCACGCTCTCCTACTGAATATCTGTGTTCAGCAGTGGTCAATGTACGAGATGCAAAAGCGATAGTGATCAGCTGATCACCTCTGAGTTGTTGAAACACTACTCCCAGTCCAACATCGGACGCATCCGTCGTGATGACGATGGGAAGCTTCTCACTGAAAATACTAACAGCTGGCTTTGAGGCCAGTATTGACTTAACTCGAATGAAGCTCTGCTCAGCTTCAGCTGACCAGATAAAAGGCTGTGCTTGTCGAAGTAGAGTACGCTGTGGTTAAGCAACATCAGCATCGTGAGAAACAAACTTGGCATAATAACCAACAAGACCTGAAAAAGATTGCAAGGTTTTGGCATCAGTAGGCCGTGAAGCATTGACAATGGCCTGAACTTTAGATTCAACAGGTGTCAAGCCGCGGGAACTGACATTATGTCCTAGAAATTGTAACTTATTTACAGAAAAAATGCACTTGTTATTAAGTTTCATACCACATTCACTGATGTGGCTGAGAACAGTATGCAAGTTAGCATCGTGCTCTTCGCGAGTACGTCCCCACCAAAATGTCATCACAGTAACAAAGGGCGCCATTACAACCCTTAAGAATAATTGACATCATTTTCTGAAACACTGCAGGGGCAGATGCAAGCCCGAAACACACGCGGTGAAACCGAAACAAGCCTTCGTGCGATACAAGTGTGGTTAAGTCTCTACTGCACTCCGAAAGTTCAACTTGGTGATAAGTGGACGCGAGGTCCAGCTTGGAGAAACATACCGATCCGGAGAGCTCATGAAGCAGTTCTTCAATGTGAGGAAGTGGAAACCCGTCTACGACAATCGCCTTGTTTGGTTCTCGTAAGTGGACGCATAGTCGAAGGGATCCATTTTTTTTTCTTGATGACGACCAGTGGAGAAACCCAGTCGGAAGCAGAGACAGGCTCGATGATTCCGCTGGCTTGAAGTCGAGACAGTTCCGCAGAGACTTGCTCACGGAGAAGAAGAGGAATGCGGCGCAGCTTGGCACGCACAGGGCACACACCTGGTTGACGCATCACTTTATGCACAAAACCGCGCACGCTACCCAGTTCACGGGTGAACAGGTGGTGGAATTCAGAAGGCACGTTGGCTGGAAGATCATCTTGGACGTCGACTTGAGCACACGTCATAGACGCACCGACGATGTTGATGGACAAAGCCCTGATGGCATCACGTCCCAAACGCGAGCTGCTATCCAGTTACATAAAAAGTAATGAAAGCAGTGCGACTGCGGTAGGAGACCCGAGCTGAACAATGACCTAAATTATCAATCGTTTCCTTAGAATATGTTTGTAGAACGACGTGTGAAGGCAAAAGCCGAACGTTGGAAAAATTACTATGAAAGTCAGCGGCACTGATTTAAGAGACTGAGGCACCAGTGTCCACGAGAAATGACAAGGGCACATGGCCCACTGAAGCTACGATGCTGGGCTTGGACGTAGTGTGGAGGCCATCCACATTTAAAACAGTGACCGTATTGGTCTGTGCAGTGCTCGAAGGAGCGGACGAAGAAACGGTTCAGGAAGATTTGCTGGACGGGAATTGCATACGGACTTTAAATGTCCGATTTTTCTGCACGCAAGACGAATGCGGTTTCTCGCGGGACACTGCGCAAAATTGGCTAAATGCCGAGTCGATCCGCAACGAAAGCAATGCTCGGTTGCGCTTGGAGAAGAAAATTGCGAACGCGAGTTAGGAGCTCGGTGCTATTCCTAAAAACCAGAACTTGGCGGAATGGGGTCGCCATATTGCCGGCTTCCTCGTCCCCGCGACGCAGAGAGGCCGCCATGTTGGCCGCCACGGGAGGACTGCGCAGGCAGGCGTGCATTTTGGCCGCCGCGCCGAGACGAAGATGAAGGACCGCCATGTTGACGCGTGTTGTGAAACAAAGAGCCACCACCTTGGTCCCCCGCAGCAGAAAGTTGCTGCACTGAATGCGGAGCGAATTTTTCCGCCTGGGAGCGAATAAGCTCGTCCTCTCGCGCAATCGAGAGGGCTTCGGATAATGAAATCGAGGAGCCCTTTTGAAGCATGCAGCAGCGGACGTTTTGCGAGGCTACCCCGGTGAAAAAGCTGATGGCGGATCATATCGTCCTCGAGCGCGCCGAAGCCGCACGACGCGGCGAGCGTTCGAAGAGAAGGGATGAACTCGGCGACTGGCTCGCCAGGCAATTGTCGCCTTGCTTGGAATTTCACACGTGCGAGATAATCGCACGAGACATCTTTAAATTGCTCATCGAAAAGAGCAACAGCATTCTTGAAGGCATCGCCCGACGCTGGCGTCGGCGACGCGTTGGTGGCGTCCAAAATATAGAAGAGCTTTAACCCGGCAGGGCCTTGCGACGCTCGGGCTTGCTGGCGTCCTCCCCGGCCGCGTCTGCGTAGGCCTGAAACACCAATTTCCAATCCACCCACGGAAGTGGCGGGTCTCCGGGCGAATGAAGAAATAGGGGAGGTGGAATAGGAAACGCCATTTCAAGCAAGAAGAATGGAGAGGTGCAGACGAGAAGAAAATGCCGCCAATACACCGTTTTAAGACGACGACAGAGGCGGTGTAGCTGAATGAAGAAGGAATGAAGCGACGCAGCACGCAGTGGCTACCTTGCTGGGAACAAAGAGCGTCTAGGGTTAGCAGGGTAGGTCCGTTAGAAGCAAGAAAAGGACGAACACGGAGAACGAAATGGGTTCTTACACGTCCTCGTCGCCATTGCTGTATGAGGGCTGGCTGGTCCCGACGAAGCAGAAGAAGAAGAAGACGGCCGACGGAGACGAACGCGGCCGGCGGGGACGCCGACCAGCCCCAACACGCGGGTTGGCGCGAAGCGCCAGAGAGAAGAACAACAACCGTACTCCACGGTTACCCAACGCACACTAATTTCTTTTTACAGTCGCCTTGAAATCCTGGATGCCAGAGCGGCGCCCCCTGGCATCCTCACATGTCATTCCGAAACCGAAACCCCAGAACACAACAGTGCCGTCTGCTTCTGCAGCGGTCGCACAATTGAGGTTGGAAGTCGCCTTGAGACTTCTCATTTAGGACTGGAGCACGGTACCCCGATGACGACTGCGGCTGAAAGTCGCCATCTTGGCCTCCCGGACCTGGTGACGTGAAGTCACGGCCTTCCCGACTGGCGCAGCCATTCTTTCTCTTCGCACCGCCACATTGGGCGCCTTGCCCAACGGCTTCAACATGTTCAGGTTGACTAGGAGCAAACGCTTCGTTCGCCAAGGACAATGCTTCGAGCGTCCGACCGACTTCTTCCGCTTTCTCCAAGGACAACTCTTCGCCGTATGCCAGCAGCTTCTCTCTCACCAGCAAGTTGGACGAGCCGTGAATAATCTGATCGCGCACGCGTTCCGCGTACGTGAGCCCAAACTTGCATCGTACGGCTTTCTCCTTCAGGACTGTCACGTAGTCGAGGAAACTCTCGCCGGGGAGTTGACGACGACTAGTGAACTCGTGACGTTCAACTAGTGGATTAGTGGACGCGGCGAAAAGCCGGTAGAGCTGCTCGACGAGACTGTCATACTTTGTAGCGGCCGGAACCGAAGAATCTGGATCAGACGTCGGTGTAGTTGGCGCCGCGTTGCTCGGAGTCGACGCCGAGTTGGCGTCTCGTGTCGGGCTTCTTCCTGTTCGGCTGCCGCGAAATACCTCCGCTGTCCTTCCCGTCCCAGCAGGCTGACGAGCGCCGACGCACGACGCGCGTCGTTCCAGTCGCTGCCGCCGGCTGCCACGAGGTGGGCTTGAAACATTTTTTTCCAATGACTCCAGGGAGCCGGGGGCGGCCCCGGCAGCTGGAGAAAGACAGGAAGGTGCCCGAAGAGAGCCATGCCGACGGGAGAGGTTGTACAGAGAGGTGTGGAGCGGAGCAAGGGCGAAGGCCTAGGCGGGAGCTTGCCAGAGTTTGCACACAAAGAGCGCTAGGCCTCGCGGACGCCAGACGCGTCGGACACGGGTTCTTTCTGCCGTGGTAGGAACCGAGGTGAAGAACATCCTCGTCACCATTCTGTTGTGTCGGCGAGCGGCGTCCAACGGCGAGGGCTCGACGACTGAACGCGAGACGCAGCGTGCGCCGGCACGCGCCCCCGACACGCGCAGTATATATATAGTAGTGAGTTGACCGGAGCCCGCGGGAACCCAACAAAGACTGAGCCGGCCAGCGGCCGTTTATTGAATGGCACACAACGGACATGCGGACACACGTGATTGGCTGCATGCAATCACGTGGATGGATGAATGGATGGATGGATGGATGGATGAATGGATGGATGGATGGATGGATGGATGGATGGATTGATTGATGGATGGATGGATGGATGGATGGATGGATGGATGGATGGACGGACGGACGGACGGACGGACGGACGGACGGATGGATGGATGGATGGATGGATGGATGGATGGATGGATGGATGGATGGATGGATGGATGGATGGATGGATGGATGGATGGATGGATGGATGGATGTGGCTGTACCCTTTAGATCGGGCGGTGGCTAGCGCCACCAAGCCGTAATACTTAATGAACCAAAAACTAGATTTATTTTTTTTTCTTTAAAAAGTGAGTTTGAGGATTCGTACTTTGCAGTGAAGGGTTTAATTTTCACTCGTGCCTTGACTTTAGCCACCAATCAGATAACCTTCTTCTAGTTAAGCACAGCCGCTTAAAGTCTATTTTGCCCTCCCGGTTCCTAAACCCCAGTGCTTTGAAAAACTCAGCGCCATCATCCTGAACTATAGGGTGAAGCCCTTTACAGAACATTATCAAGTGTTCGGCAGTTTCTTCTTCCTCTCCACACGCACTGCATACTGTGTCTACCCCTTCGTATTTGGCCCGATATGTCTTGGTTTGCAGTACTCCCGTCCTAGCCTCAAACAGTAGAGAACTACCCCGTGTATTATCATAGATCTTTTCTTTGGCAATTTCCTGTTTAAAGGTTCGATAGATCTCAAGCGCGGACTTCTTAATCATGCCCATTCCTCACATGTCAGTCTCCGTTTCCTTCACTTTCTTCTTAACCAATAGTTCTTTTTGGTTTGGCCACCTGCTGTTTTCTAAGTATTTAGCAGTCAAGTTCCTGGTTCGCTTCCTCCATTTTTTTGTAAGATGTCGTCTGTATCGGCACGTGTGTGCCGTTACAGACGACATCTGTTGAACAGTGTACACACTAGGGCGCACTCAGTGCGTGCGCCACTCACAGGTGGCGCCACGACACAACAGCGACACGTGCGCACTCATTTGAATTCAGGAAGAAACCCACGCATGTCAAACATAAATAAAAATATACTTGTTTCTGATGAAATGGCCAATGCAGAGGCGAGTATAGGTGACTTAATCTCCAATAAAACTTGCCTTAAATTTTATGCTTACTAAAGCAAACTACGATCAGAAGGACGCCCATTGACCATAAAAGGTTGCGACGTTAAACTCGCTCGGCGTAACCTTATTGGTTTTAGCAAGGTATAGCGACGGTTCAGCCGCAGTGCCATGAGCTAGTGGCTATGAAAGGTGAGAACTAGACACGAAGCGCAGGCCGTAAGAAAGTGCGCGCATGCCGCTTCTCTAGTCCGGCCGTGCCACCTCTCGTTCAGTCCTTGGAATGTCTGCTGGGTGGCGCTACATGACCTCCGACAATCGGGTGCAGCGGCAAGCCTGTGTATGAGCGAAATCTCATGGGTCATAGTTCCAGCACGTTGTCTATATTTCTTTTCAGATCTTCGCACGTGAATTTCGGACTTTCGGGCTTGCCAATGCGAGTGTGTTATGCATTAGTTTGTAAAATAGTTGTGTGTTCCGCATGTTCACGCTGCGTGAAAATATAAGATCAAGGAGCTCAAGAAGCGTATATTTTTTTCCAGAGGGCGCTTTCAACGAGACTAAGTTCACACGCAACCACTAATTGGAGCTCTAAAGCGCAGAAGAAGACAAAGAAGACGGTGACGCCCCGAACACTAGGTTTTTTTGGTATGCGCCACTTACAATAGGCGAACAACAACAACAACAACTAGAGCGCATGAGGCACGTTCCTCGAGCGAAACGTGGCTTCACGAAACGCAACGTAAGCCCAGGTTTTTTTTTTCTGTCTGCCGTTAGAGTCTGCAAATGTCGGAAAGGAGAACGATCTTCAGGGTCTGGTGATGCCGCTTCAGGAAAAAGGGTCCCCAGGTACGCAGTCGGAAGAGAAGTGTACCATGTTGCCCCCAGCTGCGGAACAGCGCTACATTGACAACGGTGACAGAGAGAACGAGAAATGTTTGCAGGCTTAGAACGGCCGCTCAACGCCATCCTCGCCTTTTTCTAGTCACTACTTCAGCGTTCTCTGGTACGACTCCGTGAGCTACTGCGGCTTCGGAATCACCGGCAACTTGTGGAGCTCCTGTCGTGTGCCTCCTATACAATGCAGCAATTGGATCGCTTTGGCAACCAGTGACGCCGAGGAAGAATGCGTGAGAGCCCTGCGAGGGCACTTTATGCCACATTTTGGAACAGGCCGGCCTTTCGGACGTCGCATGTTCTTTCCTTTCCACGGACCCGACTATCGGCCTCCGAAAGCACCCGCAATTTTAGATGAACATGAGTGCTCGTGCAGCGCCCTCCAATCACCTCACCACGGCTGCAAAGGCGCCAATAACCACCCCATACATCCAGTGATGATCCGAGATAACTCTTGCGAAGCGTTAAATCACCGACCTCAAAGGCTGCACTACGCCGGAGCCCAGCTCGTACCGCCGACATCAGTGGGCGTCGCTTGACGGTACTGTTGTGGATAGATGTTACAAGGCATCCTCAGTTTATCCTGTTCATGCGGCTGACGGTTGGCACGCAGAAGCCACTGTAACTCATCTCTGTCCTTCGGGGACGTGTCCTCACCTTTCACTGAACCATTCTTGTTTGCCTTGTGACAGTCCGTACACACCGACGGGTGCACATGTCATCTCGGGGCTGGGTTGGTGCACGAAATGGCAGGGTCCTTGTCGTCAGTACAAGGGCTTCGAGGACAAAAAACTCGTGGTCTGCGACGCCACAGCGCCGACTGAGCCCAGACGGTGACGGACAATTCATAGAGTTATGGTTGCCTTGGGTTGAAAACCGGTTCTGCAGGACTTCGTGAGCCCTGCGACGCCAAGATGGGCGCACGGGGACTACCGGAGCCCGTCGGAGTTCTAGTGGCAGGGATGACAAGTTTTTAAGGCCGGAACTAAGAGTGCTCTTGCTCGGCGCGAGCAGAGTGTTTCACCGCGGAATGATTCTCCTCGGTATCGTTAACGCCATGCATTATTTAGCTCTGTTTTAGTTTCATATTTTGTTAAACGAGTTTTGTTGAATACACGTACGAATGGAAAATAGGCAGCTTCTTCATCACTGCTGGCGGCAGCAATTTTTGAATATTTCATAGCGCACTCCGAAGCAGTTGTACTGCTGGTCGAAACCAGCGATACCTGAAGGTAAGGCTGGTGCAGTGCTCTTCATGACATCACGCTATATATTGTTGTATTGCCCCATTGAAGCGAATGTGATCACCCCATAGCCTTGGGGTGAACCGAAATAAGAATTTTTTAACGGGGGAACTTGAATGAATACATAGCAGAGTGGTGGGGGTATTGCAAGAATGTTGCGTACTCGGGTATGGTTTGGGAAGGCTTAATTGTTATTTTCTCTTTATTATTCCTATTTATTGAATGAAGGAGAAGCGTTGCCTTCAACGTTAAGAGAAACTATGGAACACGTCCCAGAAGGGAACCTTCATGGGATGCGAAGCAACAACGGTGCCCACGGCGTCGACCCGGTTGAAAGGGTGTCTACGCGGGTGCATGCTGGAAGAACGGTTTGAAGCGAAACTTGGTATAGTATTTACTCGAGTAAACGTTTGTTTGAAACGCAAAGACACGGTAGGCGGGACACGTTGAAGATGGTAGCGCTCGGCTCTTGTCTCGTTGGTGTTACCCTCGCGCCGTCTATATTCTCGAACGTGATCGGTGTTCTTGACTCGCACATAGTGCCAGTGGTCTTCCACTTCCAACGCTTGCGTTCGGCTTCCCTGGCTCGCGGCTCGTCGGTGTTGACGTCGCCATTCGCGAACGCTATCGGCTTCCCTAACCCTCGCATCGCCGGCAACCACGGAGAATTGTACGCGCACACTAGCGGGAAGCATGCCGCTACGGCGTCCCATCCGCTGGCGGGATCGCGCGGCAGGCAGCGGCGTGCTGTCCCCGTTGTCGACGCCGCGATGGGGGTGGTGGAAAAACGTTATTGGTTATTCAGGTTCACATTTATTGTAGTAAGTGTGGGGGCTTGCTCAATTTTGAACAGATGCTCTGGCGCTGCTCGGTAATGGCCGGTGCGGCTTCTCACGGTGAACAGTGGTGGCAGCGAATGCTGCACAGTGACGCGCTGGCGGACCAAGTCATGGCTATCCAGAGGGCCCGTGTGGCGGCAGAGGGGCTTGGCCTCTGTCTCGACGTGGGAGCAGCCAGCATCAGTCCTACACTGATCCTCAGGACTTCAATAAAATTCTCCATAGCATATACCATTCAGGGGAAGGGGTAGAGGGGGAAAAATTGGCAGCATATCCACGGAGTGAATGATGGAGAGTGGGGCGAAGCATTCGTCCGTCCATTCGTTCTTGCTTCCGTCCGTCCATTCGTCCGTCTGTGTGACCGTCCATGCGTTCATACGCCCATCCGTGTGTCTGTTCGTGCGTCCGTCACTGCGTTCGTCCATGCATCCGCCCCTGCGTCCGTTCATGCGTCCATCCATGCATCTGTCAGTGCGTCCGTACATCCATCTATTCGAAATTCCAAGTACCACCATCTCGCATCTTTTCATCATATATTCCTCATACAGAAGCACCGCCATCCAGCGGACATTCCAAGGACTGAACGAAAGGAGCTCGCACACTTTCTTACGGCTTGCGCTTCGTGTCTACTTCCCACCTTTAACCACCTCGAGTTCATGGTATATACTAGTTCAATGTATTCATGGCACTGCGGCCCAACGCTCGCTAAACCTTTCTAAAACCAAGGAGGTTACGCCCAGCAAGTATAACGTAGCAGCCTTTTCCTGTCAGATAGTGCTCAATGTACATGCCAATGGCTGCTAATGGGAAAAGAGAGACAGGAGAATTCAGCTTTTACTTTCTTATTGCTTGCGCTTCGTATCTACTTCCCACCTTTAACCACCTCGAGTTAAAGGTATATACTAGTTCAGTGTATTCATTGCACTGCGGCCCAACGCTCGCTAAACCTTTCTAAAACCAAGGAGGTTACACCCAGCGAGTATAACGTAGCAACCCTTTCTTGTCAGATAGTGCTTAATGTGCCTGCCAATGGCTGCTCATGGGGATCGCAGCGTGCGCGTTAACTAAAAGCCGAATGCTCCTATCTCTCATTCCCCATTAGCAGCCATTGGCCTGTATATTCAGCACTATTTTTTTATTCTTCAACAACGCACAGAAGAAATCTCTCACCGGCACCACCTTGGAGGTCAAAATGTTATACTTGTTACACACTACAACGCCTATGAGGGACGAACGGGTGCCGCTATAAGGAGTTTCGCCCCTAAAAGCGAGTAGGTGAGTCCCTATTCGAGGACTCTAGTGATCCTCGCTACACGCTCTGACTGGCCGTCCAAGAGGCACGTTCAGACCTCTAGCCCTGGCCAAGTGATGAGGGTGTCCTACGGCTCCCTAGAGTGAGCTCGTAACTCAGGTGAGTTTTCCTCATATGGTCTTGCTACGCATTCCCACGTCACATGCGGCAGTGACGGCCGTGTACCACACTATGGACAAGCACTGCCATATAATGTGGGATTCATGTGGTGAGCCCTCTCCAAGTGTGGGTAGGTGTGCGTTTGAATTTTTCTATATGCGCGAGCTTCTGCGGTTCCCATCTGTGGACGCGGTGGTGCTAGACGTTCTCTCGTGCATCCTTGGTGTTCTAGCATGTCTTGCGCCGTAAGCGGACTATCTTAGCATGGGCTGTGGCTCTCCGCTCGGTTTGTAAGTTCTCGAGCTAAGGCGTGCGCCCTCTCATTTCTTGGGATGACCTCACGAGCTGGACACCATATGATCGCATGGCTTCCTCAGAGTGAGCCACCTAATATTCTTAGTGCGATACGTGGTAATCTTCCTTGTACGTACATTCTGCATGCTGCTTGAGAATCGGAGATAACCAATGCCAGCTGCCCGGCGCTTTCTGAATATTTTATTTCCATCGCGATAGCTGAGGCTTCAGCTGTGGCTGTGCATTTGGAGTTGACTTAGGCTGTTATATTACCTTTATTGTGTTGTATGTGGCTAGTGGCTACTATTTATTTTATTTATTTATTTATTTATTTATTTATTTATTTATTTATTTATTTGTTTATTTATTTATTTATTTATTTATTTATTTTCACCAAAACAGATACAACGGCGAAAATGGGGAGACGGCAAAAAAGCTGCAGTTATTGCAGCTTGACTAAGCACCGTCCAACCTACGTCAGCAATGACAGGGTGAAAACGAAATACAATAAAATGAAAAAAATACAATTACTATAAAGCAGCAAAGAATACAAGCAGAAGACAAAGTAAATGACAGGCCAAGGTATACAAACAAAAAGGAATATTTCATAAACACATGAGCACAGTAATTCGCAGAGTATGTATCATTGCTTTGGTACATAAGAAAGGTACACAATGAGGTTACACAAAAGAACTAATATGGAAAAAATATATAAAGGTACACAATAAATGATGCAAAGCAATACAGGGTGACCTATGTAAACAATACAAATTTACAAGAATAGTGTTTCCACATCGATATTGTTTAATGTGTCAATTGTTATGTCTTGCTGCTCGTATGAGTTCAACTTAGTAGGTAGCATGTGGCTAAGTCTTTGGGTGCCGTAATATGGTGTGTCCTCCGACAGTTCGAGCAGCGTCCGTGTACAGCACCTCTTGGCAGTGCCTGAAGGTTTCAATGAGTTACTTGGCTCGGACTTGACTTCTGCCTTTGTGATACTTGGCATTCATTTTCTTTGGTATCGGTGTCGCTTGTTTTTGCGTTCTGATGTGGCTGGGAATTCGATGAATTTTGTGACTGAAGTATGGCGGTCGAACCGGATAGCTCTGTTCACAATATAATTGTTGTCCAGGTTGTGTTAGACGCAGCCGTTCTGTCTGAGTCATCATAACCGCGGCCTTCAGCTTTTCGAATGTGTTGTACACACCTGTGTCGTAGAGCCTTTCATTCACTGTGTTCACTGGCAATCCTAGTGCCGCTTTGTAGGCATGCCATGTGACCTGGACCACCGTCAATTTCTAAGCAACTTAAGTTTTGATACGTTAGAGCATATATTATCTTGCTAATGATAAAAGCTTGAACCAGCCGATCTCTCTGTTTCTTAGCGATTCTTCTAATTTGTCGAGCTATTTGCTTGATTGTCGTTTTCAGGGTTGCCGGAGTAGTCCACTTGCCGATTACTTCCAATCCAGAGACCCAAAACACCCATGTTGGTCCTTTCTGAGACAGTGCTGTTTTTAATTGAAAATGCACATTTGGTCAGTTGCGGTAATTTTTTTCCGTGGACTCTGATCCATTCAGACTTTTCCGGTGCAGAGGCCATGCAGTGTCCCGCCGCAAAACGTTGAATGGTGCTAATGGCATCTTGCAAGGTGCTTTTTTGTGGCCTAATGAGCCTTAACGTGATATCACCCGCATATATTGCAAACTTGATGTCTTGGATTTCATTTAGCCTTTTCACTAATTTGTTCATGTCAATGTTAAACAGTAATGGCGAGGGTATAACTTCCTGAGGAGTTCCTATGTTGGCGAGGTCAATTTTTCGGGATTGTATGTCTTGTGTCTTATTGTGGCACTTCGACCAGTTAGGAAGAACTTGACGTAGCCAAAACTCTTTGTCCACAGCCCATTTACTGTAGTTGCTCCATTATAAGTTTATCGGACGTTGTGTTGAATGGGCTGTTTAGGTCGAACGCCACCACAATATTTTCCACTCCACTGGGCATGTTGTTAATTATTTTGTCGGGGAGTCTAAGGAAAACATCTTGTGTCAATAGATGTTTGGGAAAGTCATACATGTAAGTGAAATTCTCGAGAAGCACGCACCCACGGGCTCGCGGCTTCTTCTCGCTGACAGATGTAGAGAGGGGACGTGGGTGAGATGATGCCCACTTGAGAAGTCGGATCGAGCATTGAGAGGGTGAAGTGACAGAGAGCTGACACGCAGCGAGCGTGCGGCAGGCGAGGGAGAGACGTCACCGCGCACTGCTAGGAGGATGTGGCGTACTTAGACTGCTCCAACACCTGCGGCAAGGGGAGTGGTGCGAGCGGAGGTACAGCGTTACCAAGGCTAGTCAAAAAGCTGCTTCGCATCTAGAAAAGGCCACGCATGAAATCCTCGGCGGTGGGATGCGGGGGAACATGGCAAAGGAAGTGCTGCTCAACGCATGATCGTCACTTTGGATGGTAGTGCTTCAGTATGTCCTCGAAACGAAATAGCTACAATTTCGCCGTGACATAAAAAATAAAAGTGGGGAAAAGGCAAAAGGCCCGACGCACGCATCGCTCCAATTGGCGTACAACGGAGATCAGCGCATTCATTTCCTCCTTTCAGGTCTTGCAATTAGACAGACTTAATCACGCATCCGCAGCGGCCGTACCAACGCAGCCTGCTAGCAATTTGCAATTACAGGCTGCGTCCGTACGGCTGCTGCGGACGCGCTATTAAATGGGTATATTCTTTCCCGGAGAGAGACGTGACGCGTTGTGTATGGGTTCTCTCCACAAGGCCGAAAGGACAGAACCCGAACTTCTCACTTTTTGGGGCGAAGCTCCTTAAAGCGGCGCCCGTTCGTCCCTCGTAGTAGTAGTAGTAGTCATAGTGTGTAACCAGTCTTACATTTTGACCTCCAAGGTGGTGCCGGTGGAAGATTTCTTCTGTTCCTTGTTGAACAATAAAAAATTCGCAGGGTGCGCGTTAAGTAAAAGCCGAATTCTCATGTCTCTCATTCCCCCTTAGCAGCCATTGGCATGTGCGTTGAGCACTATCTGATAAGAAAGGGTTGCTACGTTATACTCACTGGGCATAGTAGCAGTGAAATACAACGGTGCACATCGGTGCACAACGGTGCAAATACAATCGTGCACAATCGCTGTCCCGCAGCAGCGTTGGTCAGTCGGGACATGAACAGGTGTGACAAGGTAGTTCACCGGTGAGGTCTGTTCGACAACTTTGTAGGGGCCAAGATAGCGTGACTCAAGCTTCTCGCATAAGCCAGGCGTTCGCGCAGGAGTCCACAGAAGTACATCGTCGCCAGGGCGGTAGGGAACGACGTGGTGAGTGGCATCGTAACGATGTTTGCGACCTTCTTGGCTAGCTTCGGTGTTTACACGGGCAAGACGGCGGCATCGAGCAACACGGGACAGAAACTGGTCGCAAACGAATGGTGAAGAGATGACGGGGCCAGAAAAGAATGAAACGTCGAATGGTGATGTCGGTTGGCGTCCGTATACTAGGAAAAAGGGAGAATAGCCAGTGGTTCGTTGAACTGACGTATTATATGCATACGTGACAAAGGGAAGTATAGCATACCAATTACTATGGCCCGGTCGGATATACATGGACCGCATGTCACACAGCGTGCGATGAAATCTTTCCGTTAAGCCATTGGTTTGCGGGTGATAGCTAGATGTTGTTTTATGAACTGTTTTTGATGCTTGAAGAACTTCAGTGAGCGTGCTTGAAAGAAATGCCTTGCCCCGGTCGCTCAAAAGAACACGACGGGCTCCATTACGTAGGTAAATAGCATTCAAGAAGAAAGTTGCTACTTCCGAAGCAGTTCTTGAAGTGATCGAGGCCGTCTCAGCGTACCGGGTCAAGTGATCAACGGCGGTGACGATCTATCTCTTGCCGTCTGATGTAGTTGGGAGGGGCCCGAAGAGGTCAATTCCGACGACAGAGAACGGCTCTGATGGACAAGGAAGTTGTTGTAGTGTCCCGACTGGAGCAGTTGTGGACCGCTTGCGGTGGTATTACCACCGCAAGCGGCCCACAAGGTACGCACGAGGTAATACCTCGTGCGTACCTTGTGCGTATTACCTCGTACCAATACCTCGTGCGTATTACCTCGCACGCACGAGGTATTGCACACGAGGTATCACCTCGTGCGCAGAGTGCGCACGAGGTAATATATTTAGCTACCGTCGTGGAAAGACCTGGCCAGAAGAATCGACTGCGGATGCGCTCGTATGTTTTGTAGTAACCCAAGTGTCCTGCCGTCGGGTCGTCTTGGGAAGCGCGCAGAACTTCATTGCGTAGTGCGCGTTGTACGACTGGAACCCATCGGTGGCCTTACGGGTGGAAAATGTATCGATATAGCACATCGTCCTCCAACTTGAATAGTCGAAGTTGTTTCAGGAGCTTGGCATTAGGGGAAGATGAAGCGCCGGTAAGCCGACCGATGATGTCAGTGCAGCAAGAATCGGCTCGCTTGTGAGTATTAAGTACTGACGGACGGGTGAATGAAGGTAGGGAAGAAATGGCTGATATCGACGAGGCATCCTCCGTATAGCCAATTTGACAAGGGGATGTGACGTGCGCCGAAAAATGCGGCAAAGGGCATCGTGACAAAGCGTCGGCATCTTTATGTTGTCTTCCAGTCTTGTAGATGACGTCAAAGTCATAAGATTGTAATCGGAGAATCCAGCGGCCAAGTCGTCCCGACAAGTTTTTGATTGTGGACAACCAGCAAAGAGCACGGTGGTCTGTCACAACAGTAAAATGTCGACCATGTAGGTACGGACGAAATTTTGGATGGACCAGACAACAGCCAAGCACTCTTGTTTGGATATCGAGTACCTCTTCTCTGCAGACGTCAAAGTGCGGCTTGCATACGCGACAACTTTCTCGCGAAAGGCATGGTCGCGCTGGAGGAGTACGGCGCCGAATCCTTGTCCACTAGCGTCAGTGTGTAATATCGTAGGTGCCCTGTCATCGAAATAACCAAGCACCGGTGGGGGTGTCAGTGCCTGCTTGAGTTCTTGAAATGAAGATTTCTCATCGATCATTTCAATCGAAGGAACCGGTACTGGCGAGGAGCTTGTGGAGAGGAGCGGCAATAGTGGCAAAGTTGCGAATGAAGCGGCGAAAGTACGATGCGAGTCCAAGGAAACTGCGTAGTTCTTTGGAGCGAAAGGGTCGCGGAAAGTTGAGGACTGCAGAAATTTCGTCAGGATCGGGATGGATGCCATCTTTACTAACGAGATGTCCTAGAACTTTTATAGCTGTGTTGCCAAAATAGCACTTCTTTGTGTTTAGTTGAAGTCCAGCATTGGAGAGACATGTGAGCACTTGATCTAGGCGTTGCAGATGATCAGCAAAAGTGGAAGAAAACACGACGATATCATCGAGGTAGCATAGACAAGTTTTTCACTTGAGGCCACGAAGAAGTGTCAATCATCCTTTCAAATGTGGCGGGAGCATTACATAGGCCGAATGGCATTACGTTAAACTCGTAAAGACCGTCCGGCGTAGAAAGGGCGGTCTTTTTTGTCTGCTTCATCCATTGGTATTTGCCAATACCCGGACCGAAGGTCAAGGGTGGAGAAGTATTGGGCGCCTTGCAATGAGTCAAGTGCATCATCTATACGGGGCATGGGATATGCATCCTTTCGGGTAATCTTGTTGAGCGCGTGATAATCAACACAAAATCGTACCGATCCATCTTTCTTTGGGACCAACACAACGGGTGATGACCAAGAACTGGTAGAGGGTCGTATGATGTTTCTTTTTAGCATATCGGTCACGTTCTCCTCGATGATTTTGCGCTAGGCCAAGCAGACTCGGTAGGGACGACGGCGTACAACAGTCTGACCGTCAGTGTCGATGCGATCATGCACAACTGTGGTCTGTCCTAGTGCCGAAGCATTGGCGTCGAAGGAGGCCTGGTGTTTCGTTAGCAAATTTAGCAACGCCTCACGTTGAGAAGCAGAAAGATCAGGATTTATCCCGGGAGCAAAGGAGGAGGAAGTAACAGACTGAGCCTGTTGTGGCTGAGCGGTCAAGGCGTCAAGAGAGACCAAAAATACCGGTTGGGTATCCACATAACATGACACTGTGGAACCTTAGGGTAGGAGGACGGGCTCTGGGGTAGGGTTCAGGCCAAGGATTATCGCAGCACTGTCTTTGAACCACACCAGGCTGGAGGGGACTACAACGCCGCGAGCTAGACAACTGCTGGAAGAGGTGATAAGGACGTCACCATTGGCAATATTTGGAGAAGTGATGGTGATAAGTTGCTCCTGACCCGGGAGCAGTATGGATTCGGAAGCTGTTAAGAAATGCAATGGTTTTTCGTCGACGCATTCGCTGCAGTGATCGGTCTCGGTCATTTCGACTACACGTTGACGGTGTTAAAGCGTTTATTAGCCGGCAATGAGCGAGAACATACAATGGCGACAGTCACGGCCAAGCACGGGCTCTCAGCGCGAGCGGCGTCCTTGTTGGGTAGCCCCATTAGAAGGTACTCAAAAGTTCGACCCATTGCAAAGTTCGGAGACTTCGCTACAATTACCCCGGGGTCGAAGAATGAGCCGCCTGGCGACCTAACAGCTTGTTACTATGAGCGGGTCATAATAAGCCTTCAGGCGCTCCACGTTGACGATGCCTCGCCCACGGCGGCGCATGTCCGTAGATTGTTCAACAGGTTCGATCAGATAGTTGACGGGTGAGGTGCACTCGATGACACGGTAGGGGCCTTCGTATTTGGGAAGTAGTTTGGAAGAGAGGCCAGCTACAGAGGTCGGGATCGAGAGCCATACAAGCGCACCAGGAAGGAACGTGGGCTCAGAAATGGTGGAGCCATCACGAATACTCCTCTGCCGCTCTTGCTCTTGCGTCGTAAATGTCTTAGCAAGCTCGCGACACTCTTCAGAAAGCCTGGCTGTCTCGGAAACAGGTGTACACTCAGATAGATCCGGCATGTACGGGAGTATCGTGGCCATGGTGTGTGACGGGTGCCTTCCGTACAGCAAGTACAAAGGTGAAAAACCGGTCGTGCTCTGAGGGGCGGTGTTGTAGGCGTAGGTGACGAAGGGCAGTATATTATGCCAATTAGTGTGGTTGGCTGCGACGTACATAGAAAGCATGTCGCCGAGGGTGCGGTTAAAGCGTTCGGTGAGGCCATTAGTCTGTGGGGGGTAAGCAGTAGTTTTGCGGTGGAAAGAATGGCACTCCGTCAGGATGGCTTCGATGACCTCCGACAAGAAGACACGGCCTCGATCGCTGAGAAGCTCTTGGGGTGGTCCGTGGTGCAGTATAAATAAATGCAGCAGGAAGGACGCAACATCGCACGCAGCAGCCGCAGGAAGAGCGGCGGTTTCGGCCTATCGCGTTAAATGGTCAACGGCAACGATGGCCCAGCGGTTACCAGCAGACGTCAGAGAAAGTGGTCCATACAAATCGATACCTACGCGCCAAAAGGGACGGTCAGGGCAAGGTAACCTTTGCAGACCGGCGTGCGACAAGTGTGCTGACGGTTTACGGCGTTGGCAAGTAAGGCAAGAGCGAACGAACTGCTGCACGTAGCGGTACATCCCGCACCAGAAGTAGTGTTGTCGAATGTGGTGGTAAGTTTTGAATACCCCAGAGTGCGCACATTGCGGATAAGAATGGAAAGATTCACATATCTCCAACCGCAGACTGCGGGGTATGACGAGTAACCACTGCCGGCCATCGGAGTCGTAATTGCGTCGGTGTAGGAGGCCGTCACGGATGGCGAAATGGCGAGCTCGACGACGCAAGGAACGCGTGCATGGTGTTGCGGATGGATCAGAGAGCAAGTTCATCAGTGGGGCGATCCAATTATCCTTTCGCTGTTCGGTAGCGAGGATGTCAACATCAATGGCAGATACAGCAATTGAGGTTACTGAGCAGGGCACGCCGTCTTGAGGTAGAGGGGAGCGTGAGAGGGCATCAGCGTCAGCATGCTGGCGTCCGTTGCGGTACAGCACACGGATGTCGTAGTCTTGTAAGCGAAGAGCCCAACGGGCGAGACGGCCTGTGGTATCCTTCAATAATGAAAGCCAGCATAGTGCATGATGGTCGGTGACGACATAAAATGGGCGACCATACCAATAAGGTCGAAACTTTGTAAGGGCCCAGACGATCGCCAGGCACTCTTTCTCCGTGACGGTGTGATTTGCCTCGGCTCTCGTGAGCGTACGGCTTGCATATGCTATGACATATTCAGGGAATGCGGGTTTTCACTGCGCCAGGACAGCGCCTAGGCCTACACCGCTGGCGTCCGTGTGCACCTCCGTTGGGGCTGTAGGGTCGTAGTGGCGTAGAATGGGAGGCGACGTCAACAAATGGCGGAGCTTCGCGAACGCGTCGTCGCACTCGGATGACCACGAATTGAGGGGCCCGTTACTTCGAAGGAGCTTCGTCAGCGGTGATGTGATCGTGGCAAAGTTTCGTATGAAGCGTCGGAAGTATGAGCACAGGCCCACGAAACTACGCAGTTCTTTGACAGATGCAGGTTTGGGTAATTCGGCCACGGCCTGAAGCTTGGCAGGATCAGGAAGAATGCCGTCTTTGGACACGACGTACCCCATTATGGTGAGTTGCCGTGCTGCAAAGTGGCACTTTTTCAGATTTAGTTGCAAGCCGGCATTGCTCACACGTGCGAAAACTTTTTCAGACGTTGAATATGCGTGGAGAAGTCCGGAGCAAAGACAATGACATCGTTGAGGTAACACAAGCACGTGTACCATTTCAAGTTGCGCAGAACGGTGTCCATCATGCGCTCAGAGGTCGCAGGTGCGTTACATAGACCTAACGGCATGACGTTGAACTCGTACAAGCCGTCTGGCGTGACGAAGGTGGTCTTTGGTCGAGCGTCGTCAGCCATGGGTACTTGCCAGTACCCCGAGCGCAGATCGAGAGAAAAAAAAAATCGGCTCCATGAAGGCTGTCAATAGCGTCATCGATGCGTGGCAGTGGATAAACATTCTTGCGAAAGATCTTATTGAGCCATCTGTAGTCCACACAGAACCGCACAGAACCGTCTTTCTTCACAACAAGAACAACAGGAGACGCCCATGGACTGTCTGAGGGCCGAATAACGTCGCGTCGGAGCATATCGTCAACCTGATCATTAATTACTCGACGTTCAGCAGGCGACACGCGATATGGACGTTGCCGTAAAGGTGGATGGGCACCAGTGTCGATGCGATGAGTAACAACGGACGTGCGACCGAGAGAACTTCGCCCGACATCGAAAGAAGAACGATATCCTTGCAACAGATCCAGAAGTTGAGAACGCTGTACGGCCGTAAGGTTGTCAGCGATCGAGGAGCCAAATACATCAGCAGATGACGAATCAGAAGTGGAAACAGCATTGATGGTACGCGACCTAGGACAGCGCGTGTCATCGGGTACGTCCATGACTTGTGCGTCGTCGACTGGTTCCACTCTGCCGAGACATTCCCCTCGAAGCAAGGTAACAGTGTACTGGGATGGGTTGATTACAAAAATAGTAGCGTTGCCCTGGTGGACCTGCACGGTCGCGAACGGTACTAGCAACCCTTTCCTGCTGCAAGCGCGGTCAGATGGCGAAACGAGTGCAATGGTGTCGGAGAGACCGGCGCAGTAGACAGACACAGCCGTCGTCGGGTTTGGAGGCACTGTTGTATCGTCTTTCGTTAGAATCTTGCTCAGTGTCGAGGGAATGTCTTCTGGCGTCAAATGCGAGAAGGGTGAGAGCTCAATTTTGGCGGCGGCACAATGGATGAGGGCGTCATGGCGGGAGAGAAAGTCCGATCCCAGGATGACGTCATGAGAGTATGCCGGAATGATGATGAACTGGGCGACATACAGAACGCCCTGGATGACAACGCGAGCTGTGCACCCTGCTGTAGGATGAATACGATGCAAACTTGCAGTACGGAGGGACAACCCAGAAAGTGGCGACGTCACTTTTCGAAGTAAGCGGCAGAGTTTTTCGTCCATAACTGATACGGCAGCTCCAGTGTCAATAAGAGCCGATGCACAAACACCGTCCACAAGCACGTCAATGACATTCGAGGGGCTGCTCTGAGGGCTTTCACATTGCGGTAGCGTCGCAGTCCTTGCCTCGGGGACGGCGACCACTTGTTTTCCCGCTCATGAGCAGCTGCACTTGGCCGCATTGTGGACAGGGAACGACGTCGTGGGGACGGCGATCTTCGAGATGGATCTGGGTGAAACCGAGGATCTGGGTGAAACGACTTGGGGCGGCCTGGCGACCACTTGCGCGTAACTCAGGGGCGCAGGAGCCGGAGGCTGTGGGGGGTGGTACGCAGGCATTACCTCCGCTATCTCCTGTTCGATCGCTCGACGGGTGGGAGGGAGAAGGGTAGTATGCGATTGTTGAACAGCCGGTTGGTGGGCAAAGGGGAGGAGCGAGAACTGACGCGCGATTTCTTCACGGATGAAGGACTTTAGGTCTGCCATCAACGCCACTTGGTCACAACTGGCCTCCAAGCCAGCAAGCGTTGTAGCTCGTGGTGGGGAGCGTCGGGTCATCGAACGCTGCCGGCGGAGCTCCTCGTAGCTCTGGCACAGTGTGATGACCACAGCCACTGTGCCGGGGTTTTTGGCGAGCAGCATCGTGAAGGCATCATCGTCAATGCCTTTCATGATGTTTCGGATCTTGTCAGACTCAGACATGGTGTGATTAGATTTGTTGCATAGGTCCAGGACGTCTTCAATATAGCTAGTGAATGACTCACCAGACTCCTGAGCACGTTCACGTAAGCGCTGCTCGGCTTGTAGATTGCGAACAGCAGAGCGGCCGAAGACGTTGATGATTGCGGTCTTAAAATCAGACCAGGTGGCAAAATCGGACGCGTGGTTGTTGTACCACAAACTGGCAACACCCGTAAGGTAGAATACCAAGTTGGTCAGCTTGCCATCCTCGTCCCATTTGTTGGGGACACTCAAGCGCTCGTAAATGGCGAGCCAGTCCTCCACGTCAGTGCCATCAGCGCCAGTGAAGATGGGTGGATCGCGGATTTTGGGGACACCGGGACAAGGGGGTGGCATTGGAGGAGGCGTTTGCTGAGAAGCGTCGTGGTACATAGTAGACGGCAAGGTATGTGATCGTAGCTCCAAAGGCATAGACGGGGATCGCAGCACTCTCCACCAAATCATTGAGGCGTTTATTAGCCGGCCACGAGCGAGAATATACAATGGCGACAGTCACGGCCAAGCACGGGCTCTCAGCGCGAGCGGCGTTCTTGTTGGGTAGCCCCACTAGAAGGTACTCAAGAGTTCGACCCATTTCAGAGTTCAGAGACTTCGCTACAACGGCAATAAATTGATGCAGATGCTGATGAGAGAAAGTCCCAACCTAAAATTAGTTCATGAGCACATGAAATTAAGACAGCGAAGGTGATGTGATGACGAATACCATCAATGAAGACACGCGCTGTACATTGGGCCGATGGTCTAATTATTGCCCGTTGGCCCCATCAAAGATGATCCAAGGTAAAGTGTCTTCACTTTCCGCAATCGAGAACACAAGCCGGCACGCATAACTGAAATAGTTGCTCCCGTGTCCACCAAAGCCAACACCCGCACACCTTGCACAGTTACCAATAACATGTTTGACGGTCGTTTAGGAGGACTTGGGTCATTTCGCCACGATGCAGGTTTCCCTCCAAAAACTGCACTGTTTAGTTTTCCGATAGCTGGGCAGCCAGTTGAAAGACAGGCCAAAGTGGTGAAACAGAGCATCGGAGTGGCGAAGGGGAGCGTGGTCTAGATGCACGTGTATTGTTGGTCGTGTTTGAAATGCGCACAGGAGACAGTGATCGGTGGTTGGAACGACTGTCGGCATAACGGTAGTAACCTCGAGCACATGTGTCGTCTCGTACAAATGCGGCATAACCACGACATTCATCTTGCTGCTGACGTCGACAGACCCGGGAAATGTGTCCTCGAATTCCACAGTAGTAGCCAATAGGCCGTGGGGCCCGCCAGGAAGAATGGTAGGTTGGGTTCGGTGGACGGGCGACTAGAGGTGCGAGATGTTTATGATCAGGCACAGGTGGTGGTACTTGAGACGGCGAGGGTTGCATTGAAGCGACCTGTGCATACGAAGCGGGTTGGGGGCATGGTGGAGCACGGTGGGTGCTTTAAAACGCTGATATTTCTTCCCTAATAATGCCACACAGATCGCTAGAGGCGGGTTGAGCGGGAATGTTGTTAGAAGGAGGTAAACTGTAGGCTTGCGATTCCTCCCGAATTATGGCTCGAATGATGGATCGGAGCTCCATACTGTTTGCCAGGGGGTTCTCAGAAAAGTCGGGTCGCAGGCGGATTGACTGCAAGGTATCAAGACGCTGGCATACAGAGACGACGTCGGAAACCGTCGAAGGGTTGTGCGCGACGATGGCGTTGAAAGCGGTAGGTGCGATACCCATCAGAAGGTGCCGGACACGATCACCTTCTGGCATGGGGTCATCGATACGGCGGCAAAGTGCAAGCACATCCTCATATAGGAAGTGTAGGACTCACCGCAATGTTGAACGCGTTCTGCCAGTTTCTTGCGAGCAACTTCTGAACGGACGGTCGGTGTGCCTAAAATGCGTCGGAGCTCGTCTTTGAAGGAAGACCAATCGCGGAAGTCGCTCTCATGATTCAGGAACCACGTCTTGGCAACCTGAGAGACGTAAAACTGGACGCGTGCTAATTTCGATGCCTCGTTCCAGTTGTTGTAGACACCTACACGGTCATAGTTGTCAAGCCAGTCTTCGACATCTTCGCCAGGCAGACCGGAGAAGATTGAAGGCTCCCGAGGGGGGGTTGTTGACCGGGCTAGGGATGGCGGCTGGTGGTTGCGCCAGCGGGTGGTTCGGTTGGGCTTGCTCTTGTGCCATGATGCTCTGCTGGCGTAAGCGACGTCCCGAACGGAGCTTCAGGAGCTGGCTTTAGATGGAGAGAGGTCGAAGAGATCGGGAAGCACCTTCCACCACTTGAAATACAACGGTTCAGCTGACGCTTTGTTCAAGCAGCAGCAAGATGGCGCCGATGATGAAGAGGAATGGGGCGATGACTGATGATGGTTATTGACAGATGAGGAAGATGACGTCCAATGAATTCTTACAGTAGTAGTACAAAACCTTATTATATACATAATCCAGACAGGCTTGAACTTCAGTGCCCCGAGCAATATACGGGGTGGAAAGCGAAGTCTGTCCGGCAGGGTGGTGCCCCACTGGCGTGAGCCAGAGCCCCACTGGCGTGAGCCATCCATTCAGCTCTGTGGATCAATCGCAGCTGATCCACTAGGGCTGGGCTAGACAGCAGCGCCTCCCATTCCTCTCACGTGCCAGTGGTGTCGTGTTCTTCTTCGTGCTCTGCACACTACCACGTGATGTGAAAGAGTGTTGGTATGGCTCCACACCACGGGCATATATCTCTGTACGCTCAGGGGTAGATCAGGTGAAGAGTGTGCAGGTTTATGTAAGTGTTAGTCTGTATTCTTCTTAGCGCTGTTGCTTCCGTAGTGCTGAGCTTGCTATGAGGACGTGGATACAGCTGCCTATTTTCTCTGTAGTACTTTAAAATCGTTGCGAAACAAGGGTCCAGGGGTGTAGGGTCATAACTTGCATTGGCTAGAGTGGCTCGGTGATTTGTAAAGCCTCGAGCCGCCTCGTCCGCGCGCAGGTTCCCTATCACGCCCTCGTGCCCCGGTGCCCAAGTCACAGCCTGTACGTATTTCACTGTGGGGTCCCATCTTGTCACAATCAATATGCGGAGCGCCTGTGCTCCAATTATGCCCTTTAGATAGTTTCTGCAAGCTTTTTGCGAATCTGCAATGATTGTTAATGGAGCGTTTCGCGTCCATCCCTCTTTTATTGCGAGTGCTATGGCAACCTCTTCTGCTTGTGTTGTTGACGCCTGATCTATTGAAGTGCAGACTGTAATTTTCCACCTATGGTCGGTGGCTACACACACATATCTCTTTGCATTGGTCTGATAAGGCGCGGCATCAGTGAATCTGGCCGTGTTCAAAAATCTTGTCTTTTTGTCTATGTAGTCAGCCCCTTGTCTTTCTTCTTCCAGCATGCAGAGTAGGATTCATGTTGCTTGGTATTGGCAATACGGCGTACCATTCGCTAAGTTCGCTTGGTACTACTTTAGTTTCTTGGTGTATTTGTAATAAAGTATCGCGCCCTATTTTTGTTAGGACTGCTCTGCCCGTTGGGGTCTGGCGAAGGCGATTTTCTTGCGCTAGTAACTGGGCCTCGGATAATTCTTCAATTGTGTTATGAAGACCAAGCGCCAGTAGCTTGTCGTTTGAAGTATTCCGCGGTAATCTCAGGGCTATCTTGTAGGCCATACTAATTATTAGGTTTGCTTTTTCCTCCTCTTCCCTGTTCATAATTTGATACGGAAGTGAGTATGTAATGCGACTGATGACGAGGCTTTTGACCAATTTTAGGGTATCTTGTTCTCTCATGCCTTTATGGTTGTTTGTTATTCGCGAGATCATGCGTGATATCTGCTGTACTGATGTTTTGAGTTGATTTAGTGTGTGCAGACATCTCTGATTAGCTTGAAGCGACTTTCCTAGTATACGTACGGTATCTTTCTCCGGAATGACATTTCCGTCGAGCTTGACTTCCAGCTTTAGATTCGGGTCGATCCTCCGTGCTTTTCTCTTCGTGAAGCGAATGAGCTCTGACTTTTCGGCTGAGCACTGAAGACCATCCTTGCGTACTCTTCTATGGTGCTAACTGCCTGTTGTAACCTATCTTCTTTCTCTGCTAGGCTGCCTGTAGTTGTCCATACCGTAATATCGTCTGCATATATCGCATGTTGTAGACCGGCAATATCTTTGAGTTTTCCTGCAAGGCCTGTCATGGCGACATTGAAAAGTGTCGGTGAAATGACCGCTCCTTGGGGTGTTCCTTTGTTTGAAGGTTTAATGATGTCGGATTCGTAATCTCCCAGCTTGATTTTTGCAGTGCTGTGACTAAGAAAACTTTTCACGTAGTCAAACATTCGTTCTCCACAGTTAGCTTCCTCTAGACCTTCTAGTACTGCTTTGTGACTGATGTTATCAAAGGCTCCCTTCATGTCAACTGCTATAACGACGTTTTCCCCAACTTCAGAGATGTCCATTAATACCTGTTCTTTTAAAAGTAGTAGAACATCTTGCGTAGAAAGGTGTGGGCGAAAGCCAAACATTGTTTTGGGCATGAGGTTGTTGTTCTCGAGATGTTTGAGGAGCCTGGTGTTCACCAGTTTTTCAAAGATTTTTCCTAAGCAGGACGTGAGCGAGATAAGTCTCATGTTCTCAATGGCAAGTTTTTTTCCTGGTTTAGGCACCATTACCACAATCGCATGTTTTCATTCTGGTGGGACAGTTCCAGCCAGCCAATGTTTGTTTATGTATTTAGTGAGAGCTTCAATGGCTTCGTCATTTAGGTTCCTCATCATACCATTGGTGATTTTGTCTGCATCCGCGGCTGTGTTCTTCTTGTTAATAAATATGGCTGCTCGTATCTCAGCGTCCGTAAGCTTGTCTAAATCAGGTTGCGGTGATCCTTTATACCTTCCTTGATATGAAGGCGTCGCTCCGTCTTCCCAAAAGCATTTTTTATTCATTGCTCGAATGAGGTCCTCTTTTGTACCAAGGTATAAGTGCAACAATCTTTCAACGGCTTTACTGTTTTGATTTTTTGTCTTCGTGGAGTCTATCATGGTTTTCAGTATGTTCCATGTTTTGAACGTACTCAGCGTTTCGTTGAGTGAATCACAGAAATTGTCCCAATTAGTTGCAGCTAGTTGATTGGCTTATTCCTCTGCGTGCTGGGTGATATCTCTGATTCTTTCTTTCAATTCACGGTTACGTTTCTGTCTTTTCCATCTTTTCGTAAGGCTTCTTCTTGCTTCC
Source organism: Rhipicephalus microplus (assembly GCF_043290135.1). Taxonomy (NCBI): domain Eukaryota; kingdom Metazoa; phylum Arthropoda; class Arachnida; order Ixodida; family Ixodidae; genus Rhipicephalus; species Rhipicephalus microplus. The sequence continues at coordinate 209,406,809 of NC_134702.1, forward strand.
CAAAGATGTAGTAGGTGTGAGTCAACCTCAGGGGCATTGCTTGATCGCGTTATTTCTTTACTGTACCTTTTTTGACGCCTTATTTCGTCACACCAATCACTCAAGTTTGTTATATCTGAGGCAGTCAACCTTTGTTCCAGTGATTTTCTGAACGCATGCCAATCAGTTATTTCGGCAACGCCAATCTTTTTACGTATCTGATCTGTGTGTATAGTGGTGCATAATATGTAATGATCACTGCCTAGATTTTCTAGAGTGTTGTGCCATTCCACCTATTGACAATTTTTGCACATAGTTAAATCCGGTGTCGTGTCTCTGGAATTACTGTTTCCTAGTCTTGTTGGCATTGCTGGATCCGTCAAGAGTGTCATACCTGTAATTTCTATTTGCTGGGCTATGTTTCTGTCTTTGGCATCCTGAGTGAAGTGTCCCCTGCTTGGGACTTTTGCATTGAAGTCCCCCACCACTATGAGCGTGTTCTGCTTCGCAAGTGTTGCTGCATCTTCAAATAGTCTGTCGAAAGTTGCCTTTCTTTGTCGAGGCGGGCTATAAATGTTCAGGATGAAAATGCTTTTCTTTTTCTTCTCTTTATATAGGTTTTCCGCAATGATATGTGGATTTCGATTCCTTCTATTGGTTTATGCTGTATTGCAGTTATGGAATTGTGGACTAATGTCGCCACTCTCCAACAGCAGCTGCAAGCTGCTGCTGCTGCTGCTGCTGCTGCTGCTGCTGCTGCCCCGCTGCCCGCTGCTGCTGCTGCTGCCCCGCTGCCCGCTGCTGCTGCTGCTGCCCCGCTGCCCGCTGCTGCTGCCCCGCTGCCCACTGCTGCTGCTGCTGCCCCGCTGCCCGCTGCTGCTGCTGCTGCCCCGCTGCCCGCTGCTGCTGCTGCTGCCCCGCTGCCCGCTGCTGCTGCCCCGCTGCCCACTGCTGCTGCCCCGCTGCCCGCTGCTGCTGCCCCGCTGCCCGCTGCTGCTGCCCCGCTGCCCGCTGCTGCTGCTGCCCCGCTGCCCGCTGCTGCTGCTGCCCGCTGCTGCCGCTGCTGCTGCCCGCTGCTGCTGCTGCCCGCTGCTGCCGCTGCTGCTGCCCGCTGCTGCCGCCGCTGCCGCTGCTGCTGCCGCTGCCGCTGCTGCTGCTGCTGCTGCTGCTGCTGCTGCTGCTGCTGCTGCTGCTGCTGCTGCTGCTGCTGCTGCTGCTGCTGCTGCTGCTGCTGCTGCTGTGTCTTCTTGAGCTTCTTGTTCTTGTTCGTCTTGCTTTCTTCTTGCCCATTGCCTTTAGAGCTGAAGTGGTCTCGGGAATTGGATCTGGACCTTGATCTCGAGCGGGAACTGGATCGTGATCCGGGGCGTGATCCCGCGTCGGACACCTCCGTTAAATCCATTTTCTGCCTTTCGGTGCTGAACCACCGGCGCTTCAGTATTCCTGGAGATCGTTGTACATTTTCTTGTCTAAGCTGCTGCAGCTGTTCTTTTCCCCGTTGGGGGACTTTCTTAAGTCTTTTAGTGCATTCTTTTGCCACCGTTGGATGATCCCCACCACATAGTGCACACTCGGGAACGCACTCGTGGTCGTTTGGAGGGTCTTTAGGCCTGCAGCCGCCACACACATTCACAGTGGGTGTTGGACAGACGTCAGTCCTGTGGCCTTGGCTTTCACACAGTTTACATGCAGTATTGACTTGTGGGTTGGTATGGTAGACATGGCATCTCACCACCATGGTAATACACAAAACGCGGCACAATGGGTCCATCAAAGGTTATCATTGCCGTCTCAGATTTTGCCAACATGCGTGCTTGCACGATTGTGACGCCCTGTGTGCGCACTGTAAGGTTGTTGAGAAGTTCTTCTTCCGGTGTTTCACGTTCCAGTCTGTGCACAACTCTCTTGAGAAACCCCTCGGGTGTAGAAATATAGGTATTCACGAGATGTCTGGTGTTCTTGAGGTCGAGCGCCTTGATTTTCAAAATTTGCTCGGCGACGTGCTCGTGCGGAGTACTTGCAATGATGATGTTAGATCCATTGCAGAGGCGCAGCAAGAATTTGTCACCTCTGCATATTTCCGCGTCTCCACATGCACGTTTAATCGCTCGTGCCAAGTCATATGTTTTGTAGTCTCTCACCACGAGCCCTGGTTTGGGTCGTATAATAATTTTCATATCATTCTTGGGTAGAGGCGTCGCACGTGAGCGCCGGCGGCCTCTCATGGCACCCGATGCGTCGCGTCTACTCCCGTGCGCCCGCTCAGGCGTTCCGTAACTGCCACCCGCGTTCCTCTCGCTGTCTCTGAAGCTGCTGTCTGCCAGAGACGCTAAGTCATTAGTTGTTCTTTTTTTAAGGCTTAGTGATAAAGTTTGCTGAAAATCACCAAGCTGCCTGGGATCTTGCATGGCCCGCGCTTGCTTACTTAGTCTCTTACGTTCGCGTAATGAAAGAGCAAGCTGCCACTGACCGTCTTTCGCCTCGTCGTCAGCTCCCTTTGATGCTTCATGGTGTTCGCTCGCGTCGCCGCTGGCTGACTCCACTTGTATCGCCTCGTCAGACGATGGGGAGTATTTGACAAAATTTTCTGCAGAGCCCAGTTCTGTGCTCAAATTTTGATCGTCCGTGTCCATGGCTTCCTTTGCCGTTACCTGGTCGTCGTCCGTTGGGTCATTGGCTGCTGCATTGGCACGTCCAGGAAAGTTGCTGGTAGTCGATGCACTCCTCCCCGGTCCGCCGCTAGTCCTAGCCTGGCAGCCGGGCCTGCCGAGTCCTTGGTCACTTCAGGGAAGAAATCAGTGTCGTCGTCCCGATAACTTGGTGTCAAAATGATCACGTCATACTTCCAGACACACTCTGCGTTTGCTTTAAAGAAGTCACAAAGTTGAACGCAAAAATAGGCAAAATTTTGAGGAGCCGAGACGAATGCGTCTGATCCGCTCGACGCCACCTAGCGTCTCTCGCTGGGCGTAACCTCCTTGGTTTTAGAAAGGTTTAGCGAGCGCTGGGCCACAGTGCCATGAATACATTGAACTAGTATATACCATGAACTCGAGGTGGTTAACGGTGGGAAGTAGTCCCGAAGCGCAAGCCGTAATAAAGTGTGCGTACCTGCTCTCGTTCAGTCCTTGGAATGTCCGCTGGATGACGGTGCTTCTGTAAGAGGAATATATGATGAAGAGATGCGAGATGGTGGTATTTGGATTGTTGAATAGGTGGACGAACGAACACACAAACAGATGCATGGACGGACGCACAGATGGCTGCACGGACGGACGGATGCATGGACGGACGCAGGAGCGGATGCAGGGACGAATGCAGGGACGGACGCACAGATGGAAGCGCGGACGCACGAACAAACGCACGCACGGACGGGCGGATGGACGCACGGGCGGCCACACAGACGCACGCATGGACGGACGCATGCTTCGCCCCACTCTCCATCATTCACTCCGTGGATATGCTGCCATTTTTTCTTTCTTTTTTTTGAAGGAACGCACGCGCTGCTCTGTGTGAGTAGCATGGACAGACGGGGCAGTAGATCCAGTAGTAAATGTTCTTTTTACATTTTTTCTTGTTTCTCTGCTTACCTGTGAAGCAGCACGTGATTCCTTAAATGACCTCTGCTTGCATCTACTTTTTCCACGCTTTCACGTCGTCTGTGTTGAGAAGACGGCAATTCATTCAAACAATGTTGAAGGAATATTTCTAGTTTATGTTGTTTGTGTGTCCGTACTAAAATCCTTCATGAGGTTACGCCTGTCGTTGACAGCTTTTTTGGGGGGAACTTAAAGTTTGGCTAAGGTTGTACAGTGGGCTTTTTGGTAATTCATGTTGTTGCTTTTTGGTAATTCATTCATAGCGCATCCAGGATTGGACAGAGAAGAAGACACAGAACACATACACGGCGCTAACTTTCAACAATGCGGTTTAAAGTTCGGGTCGGTGGCTTTTGACCATCGAAAGTGCGCTTGACTCAACGAATACTGTTCTCGCCTCCGAAGTGGGCCATAAAACAGGGAAACGTTCACCTGTGTCGGTGGTTGTTCTTGTGTGTGTTTACATATGTGTGGTGCAAGGAGGAGAGCCCGTAGGACTCTCAAGTACATCAGTGACCAGTCGCCAGCAAACCATTTGAGCTGCGTGGACGTTCCCTTTTATTGCTATCATCAAATAAGTTCGTTTTGTTTTATCACTGGCTTTGTTTCACCCTTCGAATGTCACAGCTTGAGCCATTGAGTCGTAAGCACGCTACAACTTTTTCGCGGAGTTTTTTTTTTTTCCACATAGCACATATGGTGTCGCCGTTTTCATACCTAGCAATCATCGAAATATGCATTACTCATATCTACTACAGCAATAACTTGCTTCTATAACAAAAAGTTGCATATCTGTAATTGTAGACTAGGGTCTCGCGGTGTAGTGCTACCCAGGCAGCACTAAAAAATCTTCATGCGTGATGTCGAATGAGTGTCAATAATGCTTGTTTAAGGTGATTCAGAATTGTTTTTTATTGGTTGTAATTTAGCAGAGGAATTACATAAATGCAATGTGTGAGTCAAATTTACTCTTATATGCATGTTTTATTTAATGGCTTGTACGCATATTCGAAAAAGCGCTTCTCTAAATTATGTGTATTGACGCTGGTGCAATGCTTGTTAACTGCAAGCTTTCGTATACCAGCTTGCGTACTGTCTCACCACCATAGGTCTATCAGCCGGGAGGGCAATAGGGCGCCAGCCCCCCCCCCCCCTCCCCACTGAGAAAAGTTGGGGGGGTGAGCCCCCCCCTCACATTAGATAGTGGCCACTCTTGCAGCGCGCTGGGGAACCCAACAAGTAAGGTGAAGTGTTTCGTCACAACAGCAATCACTTAATTATGTTTTTACGGGTGAATGAAAATGTTACGAACAAATGTTATAACATAGTGAAAGTTTGCCAACATTTCCTCTGTGATGAATTTTCTCATGGTCTCTTTGCGGTGCGGGTCACATACGCGACGCCTTTGAGTCTTGTGCTGTAGAACTACAGAGCAGGTAAACGCTGAACAGGGGTTTCATAACATTACAACATTTGTTTATGCTTTTATTCTACTGTGCCTTGTTGATGAAGTTACGGATGGGAACAAGCATACTTTTTAAATACTGGTCAAAGCATTTGGTGCTTCCTGAAAATAATTTTCTTCAAAAAGGATTTATCGTCACCGCTGCTCTGTCGAAACTGTTGCGAGCCGATGACTGCGACGAATCGTTTTGGACGCCGAAATTGGGCTAAGGGCGCCATTTTTCAGTTAAAATGTGATTTAACTTCGTGGTATATAAGAAAGCGAGTTGTGTCGCCTCTGTGTATGCAAATTCTAATCAATTCATATGAAAGTGTGAGCGCATCGATGAAGTTCTCTTTTGATATATATTGTGGGGTCTCGGCGAGGCGAACACGCGCATCGCCACGCCACGCTCTTGCAGTGAACGGACACAGCAGACGTGCTCGGTACAAAGCACACAACATACATACATTTATTAACTAATTTAGACGACGATATCGTCCGCCGAATGTGACATCAATTTTAATTAACACGCCACCATACAAACAACATAACGTTGTGACACACTAAACACACAATAACATGATAAACACACACTAACACATCTAACACACTAACACATACCCAAGGCGGCGTCGCCAACGCCTGACTTTCCACGTGGGACCCCGGTGCGAAGCCCGCGGTGCCGAGCACCGGGGACCCACGCTAAAGACAACCGTTCGCGGCAGCCGCCACGCGCAGAAGAGACTCGTGCTGTGTTGGGGGCTGGCTGGTCCCGACGAAGCAGAAGAAGAAACGGCCGACGGAGACGTACGCGGCCAGTGGGGACCCGACCAGCCCGAACACGCGGGTTGGCGCCAAGCGCCGAAAGAAAAGCACACAACCGCACTCTACGGTTACCTAACACACACTCCTTTTATTTTACAGTCGCCTTGAAATCCCGGATGCCAGAGCGGTGCCCCCTGGCATCATCACATGTCAATTCGAAACCGAAACCCCAGAACACAACAACCATCCCCTCCTCGAAAAAACACACCTATACACTGTTTATATTTATACATAATCGATACAAAAGTATATACAAGGTATGAACGTTAGAACATATGAAAATTCAAAACACGGCACACCGAACTCACACACTACAAGTCCTGAAAATGCACTGACAAACCAAAAAAATGTACACAACTGTTCGGAACAAGAGTTCTACGTCACGTAGTCTTCGAACCGACGCGGCTTCTGCCGCTTCCGCTTAGGGCGGGCCCTTTTGGGTGTCAAATCGGGTGTCTCTGCACCTTGGTCACTTCTGCTCTGATGTGACACATCAAGAGCAGTGGAAGATTGTGAAGGCTCTGAATGAGCGTTAAAATTTGCGGTCCCATCAGAGCTCGAGTCCGGTTCAACGGTATCAGCCGTATTTGAAGGTTCGAAGTGAACCGTGTGACTTGGTGTACTTGAACCAGCGACACCGACTGGTAACTCCTCCCCCCTTGAAGAAGAAATGCCTGTACATGGAGGCCACAGGTAATAATCTGATGCGTAGTTGAAAGGCGTGGACGGAACGTGATGAGGAAGACTTTTAGGTGTTGAAGGCGAATTCATATGAAAAATAACAAGGCGCGAAGCATTCCAGATGTTACCATCACTTAAGCGGAAAGAAGTGGGGCTAACCTGGCCCAAGACTTTGTAAGGACCCCGATACTTGGGGCGCTTGCCTGGCACACGAACCTTGACTAGATCGCCAGTGCGAACTTTGGACTGCTTTGCACCTCGACGGGTGTCGACATACTTTTTCATTTCTTGTTGACGAGAAAAAATCTTGGTGCGAATTTGATCAGGAGAAGACACTGCTATGTTACGAGGCAAAGAGACTATGTCGAGAGCAACTCGCGGTTGCCTACCGTGGAGAAGTTGAGCAGGAGACACTCCAGTGTTGCCTTGTGGTGTGAACCTGTACGAAGCTAAAGATTCCGTCAAGACTTGCTTGAGGGGACGGTGCTCTAATTGGGCGATCTGGATATGTTCCTTCAGAACGCGACTAAAGCGCTCGATTTGCCCATTTGATTGGGGATAGAAAACTGATGACCTCAAGTGCTGAATTCCTCGTTGTGAAAGAAAAGCCTCGAAATGTTGGGACTGAAACTGTGGACCATTGTCCGTAACTATGGAATCAGGAAAACCTTCCCGGCTGAAGATTGAAGACAGAAACTCAATGATGACCTCAGAAGTAACCGTATGTGTGAAACAAATTTCTGGCCATTTTGAATGGTAGTCGATGAGAGAAACAATGAACCGGGCGTTTTGCGTAACATTATGCAAAGGACCGATGATGTCCATGCCGAGTTTCTGCCAAGGCCGATCAGGCCACTGGACTGGCTGCAACGGAGAAAATGCAGGTTTGGCAGACTTGTCAGCTGCCTGACATATATGGCAGTTGTAAACTGCATGCTCGACCTGCTTATCTAAGGCTGGCCACCAGTACCTGTCTCTGAGATTCTGTTTGGTGCGGACAATGCCAGGATGGGCCTCATGGGCAAGCTGTATTAGCTTGTTACGAAAAGAAGCAGGGGGAATCACGCGTTCATCGCGGAAAAGCAAGTCCTCGACACAAGACAGTTCCTGTCGGACTGCGAAGTAAGGCAAGAATTCAGAAGCAAGAGCACCTTTGGAAGGCCATCCTTCACGTAAATATTTGAGAACTTGAGACAAAGTGGAATCTGCAGCTCTAGCTGCCTGAAGCTCAGCTTTAGTAATGCAGGAAGTAACTAATGAAACAACTTCCTCATCCCGCTCTTCAGTAACCGGTATCTGAAGAGGAAGGCGCGACAGTGCATCAGCAACCACGTTCATGATGATAAAGGGCGCGAAAAAACGACACACAACAGAGAAGAAGTACACGGGACGACGCGCTACTAGCAACTGGAATATTTTATTCAGGAAACACCATTTATACCGCAGTGACATCAATTTTAACCCAACGAATCGACCAAAAAAACTAAAAACTAAAACTACATGCTCAGCATGCCTACAAGTAACGTTGCAGATAGGCTATCTCCCCTTCCTGCAGACTGATAGAGGGGTGGCTGATGCAATCGGGCCCCCCCTCTGGATAAAGAGGGCTTCTATAATCTCCCTCTCCGCTGAGCCCCTGTGCCTGTAGATTACAGTTGTCTGCTCAAATGCAGGCTTACAGTTACCCTGATCGCACCCTCTGCAATGCATCGCCAGATGCGTGAACGGCCTTCCTATTAAAGAGCTGCTGTGCTCTCGCAACCGCACGTTGAGGCATCTACCAGTTTGTCCTATGTATACCTTGCCGCACGGCAAGGTATACATAGAAAAAGAGTGTGGGAAGAAAAAGAGTGTCAAAAATCCCGTATATCCACTGGCTTTCGCACGGCCTTAAGAGAGTGGCTTCGAGGTATGGGGTGGATCTCGTGTTCTCCGCAGAAAACAAGGTGGGCCGCATCTGCTCAGCGGTTGGTAAAAAGACAGGTAGGCCAAAGCAGTGTGAAAAAAGAGGCTGTGCCATTAAGCACGTAAGGCAGTTCGTTCCTTGCGCACGTGGTGTTGTATATAGAATACCACTGCCGTGCGGCAAGGGATACATAGGACAAACTGGTAGATGCCTCAACGTGCGGTTGCGAGAGCACAGCAGCTCTTTAATAGGAAGGCCGTTCACGCATCTGGCGATGCATTGCAGAGGGTGCGATCAGGGTAACTGTAAGCCTGCATTTGAGCAGACAACTGTAATCTACAGGCACAGGGGCTCAGCGGAGAGGGAGATTATAGAAGCCCTCTTTATCCAGAGGGAGGGGCCCGATTGCATCAGCCACCCCTCTATCAGTCTGCAGGAAGGGGAGATAGCCTATCTGCAACGTTACTTGTAGGCATGCTGAGCATGTAGTTTTAGTTTTTAGTTTTTTTGGTCGATTCGTTGGGTTAAAATTGATGTCACTGCGGTATAAATGGTGTTTCCTGAATAAAATATTCCAGTTGCTAGTAGCGCGTCGTCCCGTGTACTTCTTCTCTGTTGTGTGTCGTTTTTTCGCGCCCTTTATCATCATGAACCAGCACCAACTCGCCCAACTTTTTACTTTACTGAGCAACCACGTTATTAGAACCCTTACAATATTGAACACTGAAATTATAATACATGAGTTTGGCACACCAACGGGAAATGCGAATGGGGCGGCGGCCTTCGGATCCTGCAGAAAGAAGAGCAACTAGTGCTTGGTGATCTGTACGTAATGTGAAGTGCCGGCCCCACAAGTAAACATGCCATTTCTCACAGGCAAAAAGACAAGCGAGAGCTTCACGCTCTCCTACTGAATATCTACGTTCACCAGGGGTCAATGTACGAGATGCAAAAGCAATAGTGATCAGCTGATCATCTCTGAGTTGTTGAAATACTGCTCCCAGTCCAACATCGGACGCATCCGTCGTGATGACGATGGGAAGCTTCTCATTGAAAATACTAACAGCTGGCTTTGAGGCCAGTATTGACTTAACTTGAATGAAGCTCTGCTCAGCTTCAGCTGACCAGTTAAAAGGCTGCGCTTGACGAAGTAGAGTACGCAGTGGTTCAACAACATCAGCATAGTGAGGAACAAACTTGGCATAATAACCAACAAGACCTAAAAAAGATTGCAAGGTTTTAACATCAGTAGGCCGTGGGGCATTGACAATGGCCTGAACTTTAGATTCAACAGGTGTCAAGCCGCGGGAACTGACATTATGTCCTAGAAATTGTAACTCATTCACAGAGAAAATGCACTTGTTATTAAGTTTCATAGCACATTCATTGATGCGGTTGAGAACAGTATGCAAGTTAGCATCGTGCTCTTCGCGGGTACGTCCCCACACCAAAATATTATCCAAGTAACAAAGGGCGCCATTACAACCCTTAAGAATAATTGACATCATTTTCTGAAACACTGCAGGGGCAGATGCAAGCCCAAAACACACGCGGCGAAACCGAAACAAGCCTTCGTGCGATACAAATGTGGTTAAGTCTCTACTGCACTCAGAAAGTTCAACTTGGTGATAAGCGGACGCGAGGTCCAGCTTGGAGAAACACACCGCTCCGGAAAGCTGATGAAGCAGTTCTTCAATGTGAGGAAGTGGAAACCCGTCTACGACGATCGCCTTGTTCGGTTCTCGTAAGTCGACGCATAGTCGAAGGGATCCATCTTTTTTCTTGACGACGACCAGTGGAGAAACCCAGTCGGAAGCAGAGACAGGCTCGATGATTCCGCTGGCTTGAAGGCGAGACAGTTCCGCAGAGACTTGCTCACGGAGAAGAAGAGGAATGCGGCGCAGCTTGACACGCACAGGGCACACACCTGGTCGACGCATCACTTTATGCACAAAACCACGCACACAACCCAGTTCATGGGTGAACAGGTGGTGGAATTCAGAAGGCGCGTTGGCCGGAAGATCATCTTGGACGTTGACTTGAGCACACGTCATAGACGCACCGACGATGTTGATGGACAAAGCCCTGATGGCATCACGTCCCAAAAGTGAGCTGCCATTGGCTGTTACATAAAAAGTAATGGAAGCAGTGCGACTGCAATAGGAGACCTGAGCTGTAAATTGACCTAAATTATCAATCGTTTCCTTGGAATATGTTTGTAGAACGACGTGTGAAGGCAAAAGCCGAATGTTGGAAAAATGACTATGAAAGTCAGCGGCACTGATTAAAGAGACTGAGGCACCAGTGTCCACGAGAAATGACAAGGGCACATGGCCAACTGAAACTATCATGCTGGGCTCGGGCGTAGCGTGGAGGCCATCCACATTTAAAACAGTGACCATATTGGTTTGTGCAGTGCTCGAAGGAGCGGACGAAGAAACTGGTTCCGGAAGATTTGCTGGACGGGAATTGCATACGGACTGAAAATGTCCGATTTTTCCGCACGCAAGACAAGTGCGGTTTCTCGCGGGACACTGCGCAAAATTGGCTAAATGCCGAGCCGATTCACAACGAAAGCAATGCGTGGTTGCGCTTGGAGAAGAAAATTGCGAACGCGAATTGGGAGCTCGGTGCTGTTCCTGAAAACCCGAATTTGGCGGAATGGGGTCGCCATATTGTCGGCTTCTTCGCCCCCGCGACGCAGAGAGGTCGCCATGTTGGCCGCCACGGAAGGACTGTGCAGGCGGGCGTCCATGTTGGCCGCCGCGCCGAGACGAAAGGCCGCCATGTTGACGCGTCCCGTGAAACGAAGAGCCGCCGCCTTGGCCCCCGGCAGCAGAAAGTTGCTGCACTAAATGCGGAGCGAATTGCTCCAACTGGGAGCGAATAAGCTCGTCCTCTCGCGCAATCGAGAGGGCTTCGGATAATGAAATCGAGGAGCCCTTTTGAAGTATGCGGCAGCGGACGTTTTGCGAGGCTACCCCGATGAAAAGCTGATGGCGGATCATATCGTCCTCGAGCGCGCCGAAGCCGCACGACGCGGCGAGCGTTCGAAGAGTATTAATGAACTCGGCGACTGGCTCACCAGGCAATTGTCGCCTTTCTTGGAATTTTACGCGTGCGAGATAATCGCAAGAGACATCTTTAAAATGCTCATCGAAAAGAGCAACTGCAGTCTTGAAGGCATCGCCCGACGCTGGCGTCGGCGACGCGTTGGTGGCTTTCAAAGTATAGAAAAGCTTTAACCCGGCAGGGCCCAACGCGTTGAGCAGCAGGGCCTTGCGACGCTCGGGCTTGCTGGCCTCCTCCCCGACCGCGTCTGCGTAGGCCTGAAACACCAACTTCCAGTCCGCCCACGGAAGTGGCGGGTCTCCGGGCGAATGAATAAATAGGGGAGGTGGAATAGGAGACGCCATTTCAAGCAAGAAGAATGGAGAGGTGCAGACGAGAAGAAAATGACGCCAGTACACTGTTTGAAGACGAAGGCAGAGTAGCTGAATGAAGAAATGAAGCGACGCAGCACGCAGTAGCCACCTTGCTAAGAACAAAGAGCGTCTAGGGTTAGCACGAACACGGAGAACGAAATAGATTCTTACAAGTCCTCGTCGCCATTGCTGTGTTGGGGGCTGGCTGGTCCCGACGAAGCAGAAGAAGAAACGGCCGACGGAGACGTACGCGGCCAGCGGGGACCCGACCAGCCCGAACACGCGGGTTGGCGCCAAGCGCCGAAAGAAAAGCACACAACCGCACTCTACGGTTACCTAACACACACTCCTTTTATTTTACAGTCGCCTTGAAATCCCGGATGCCAGAGCGGCGTCCCTGGCATCCTCACATGTCAATTCGAAACCGAAACCCCAGAACACAACAACTCGCTCAACCCTCGCCCACCACCAAGGCCTGACTTCCGCCAGGGGCCATCGCCGGCGCTACCATTCTACCAACAGTGGTACTCAAAGCGAACACAACGCCATCTATCGCCCGGCGGTGGTCACCACCGAAATAAAGCCTTGGGGCGAGACACGTGCGCCACGCGGCGCAGACAATTTTACAGGGGGGGGGGGGTTAGCACCCCCACAATATATATATATATATATATATATATATATATATATATATATATATATATATATATATATATATATATATATATATATATATATATATATTGTAACGAACAAATACAGTGCCGGAAGCTAAAACAGCTATTTATTAATAGCGAACTTGTGCCCGCCAACTAAATACACAAAGGTTGAGTGCTCACTAGTCAAAACCTCGTCAACCTCTTCTCTTGCGTCTCGCCTCGAGCTGCTCCTTGAAAAACCACCAGCGTTCTTTTACCAGCGCGTGGTGTGGTGGCACGTGCAGCCAGCGTTTCATGGCGCGTTTGGCTTCTCAGTTGGTGTGGCAGAATTCATAAGAGCAGGAAGCGGGGAAGGACTTCGGTAGGTGCCTAACAACATGCAGCATTAGTCCCCCTCCCGAAACGCATCGTCCCATGCGTACGCTGACGTCGAACAGTTTTGTAAAGGAGTATTTATCTGATGTTTGAGCACATTTATCAGTTGTATCGATCAGTGCCTTTCGTAGTACGGTTTCATTCGTACTACATGTACGACTTCTGGGCGATTCCTGTGTTGGGTTGAGCACACTTGCCCTTCAGGAATTACTTCGTAGTTTAGCGTGCCTAACCGGCGAAGTACTTTGTAAGGGCCGAAATAGCGCCGCATCAGTTTTTCCGATAGGCCAGGTGCGCGTATAGGCGTCCACACCCACACTTTGTCTCCGGGGTTGTACTGTACGTCTCTCCGCTTCAGGTAATAGCGACTTGCGTCGGAGCCTTGTTGCAAAATGATACGATGTCTTGCCAGTTGCCGTGCCTCTTCTGCCCTTTCTATGTAGTCGCTGATGTGTGGGTCACTCTCATTCGAATCGTTGAGAGGTAACATCGCGTCTAAGTTCGTTGTGACCGTCCGACCATAAACAAGTTGAAATGGCGTGAAGTGTGTAGTTTCTTGTACTGCGGTATTGTACGCAAATGTTTCATAAGGCAAAATACTGTCCCATGTCTGGTGCTCAACGCCGACATACATCGAGATCATGTCGGCGAGAGTTCCATTCAGCCTTTCTGTTAATCCGTTTGTTTGCGGATGGTATGCTGTTGTCCTGCTATGGTCGGTGTGGGTGAGCTTCATAACAGACTGCATCAAACGGGCAGTAAATGCTGTTCCTTTGTCTGTAATGACAACCTGCGGTGCGCCATGTCATAGTACAATCTGAGTACTACGACATGAGACGAAAAACTATGAGACGAAAAACTGGGCTACTTCGTTCGCCGTTACTTTCGCGGGAGGTGATGTCTCAGCATATCGAGTCATGTAGTCTGTTGCTACAACAATCCAGCGCTTTCCCGATGAAGAGAGAGAAAATGGACCATGCAAATCCATTCCCACTTGCTGAAATGGCCCTTTTGGTGGCTCTATTGTTTGCAACAGACCCGCTGGTTTCGATGGTGGTATTTTGCGTCTCTGGCAATCCCGGAATGACTTAACATAATGGTGCACCAAATCCCTTAATTTCGGCCAATAATACTTCCGGCAAATTCTGGCCAAAGTGCCACTACTACCCATATGGCCAGCCGATAGGTCGTCATGACACACTTCTAAGATTTCTGCTCGCAATGATGATGGTGCAAGAAGCAGAAACGTCTCACTGGTGTTTACGAAGTTGCGCTTGTATAGGACGTCGTTTCGGAGGACATAGGATGTCAAACCACGGACGAAAACTCGTGGTACCTTAATTTTGTGACCCTCCAAGTATTGGATAAGCGGGCGTAGTTTCGGGTCCATTCGCTGAAGACGAGCCATCTCCGACACATTCAGAACTCCAAGAAATGGGATGTCTTGTTCTTGGTCAGATGATGGAGACTCAACAGGTGCGTGAGACAGGCGATCCGCGTCATTGTGCTTGAGACCGGACTTGTAGACCACAGTGATGTCATGTTCCTGCAGATGCAGGCTCCACCTAGCAAGCCTTCCTGAAGGGTGCTTGATATTTGCCAGCCAACACAATGAATGATGATCACTGATTTCTCGAAACGGTCTCCCGTAGAGGTACGGATAACTGCGAGACACTCTTTCCCAGTCACTGAGTAATTGCACCCAGCATTCGGTTTAGTGCGGCTCGCGTAAGCGATGACCTTTTCTTCTCCATTCTGCCACTGACCAAGGATGACACCGAGACCAACGTTACTCGCGTCGGTATGTATGTCTGTATCGGCCTCTTCGTCAAAATGGGCAAGTATTGGAGGAGACTGCAAACGGCGTCGCAACTCTGAGAAAGCCGCTTCTTGTTCTTCCCGCCAAGAGAATGGTACACTTTCTTTCGTTAGCCGTGTCAAAGGCTCAGCGACCTTAGCAAAGTATTCAACAAAGCGTCTGTAGTAGGCACATAGTCCCAGGTATCGTCTGACGGCCTTTTTGTCTTGCGGTTTCGAAAATTTTCAACTGCTGCAATCTTTTCCGGGTCTGGGCGGACGCCTTCCGCACTATGTGCCCGAAGAAGCGAAGCTGATGAAATCCAAAGTGACACTTTTCCGGTTTGATGGTCAGTGCTGTCACGCGAATGGCATCCAGTACCAATCTCAGTCGGTGGATGTGCTGCTCGAAGGTAGAAGAAAAAACCGCTACATCGTCGAGGTAGACGAGACACGATTGCCACTTGAGTCCGAAGAGCACAGTGTCCATCATCCTCTGGAAGGTAGCGTGAGCAGAGCACAAACCGAAAGGGAGCACTTTGAACTCGTATAGTCCGTCTGGGGTCACAAACGCCGTCTTCTCGCGATCTCGTTCGTCCACCTCGATCTGCCAATATCCACTTTCTAAGTCCTATGATGAAAAGAAGTGAACATTGCGTAACTTATCCAAGGCATCATCGATCCGTGGAAGCGGGTAAACATCCCGCTTTGTGAATTGGTTCAGCTTTCTGTAGTCAACGCGAAACCGCAGAGTGTTGTCCTTCTTTTTGACTAGCACTACTGGGGATGCCCACGGACTGTTGGATGGCTGGATTACATCATCGTTGAGCATTTACTGCACTTGGTTCTTGATGGCTTCCCTTTCTTTTGGCGCTACTCGGTATGGGCGCTGACGCACAAGTCTCACGTGTTCTTCGACCACGATAAGGTGCTTTGCGACGGGAGTACGTCCGACTTTCGACGAGGTGGAGAAGCACTCGGCGAACTCTCTGATGAGGTCAGCAATCTGTTGCTTCTGAGATGACGAGAGCTCTCTGTCAATGTCTACTGACTGGAGTACGTTATCTACTGTCTCTGGAGCTTTATCAAGAGTGCAAATATCTGAGACTTGCACGTACTCATGCAGTGATGCCACGGATGTTCCCCTCGCAACATGCTGCAGCTCATTTCGAAAGTTAGTCGATAGGACATACGCACATCCATCACAAAGGCTCACCAGGCCTCTTGCCACGCATAGTCCTTTTTCTAGTAGCAGTCCGATGTTTCCGTCCGCTAATCCGTCGCAGTCACGAAGAACTTCACTCCTCACAAGAACGGTCACACTGGAACGTGGCGGAACGGTTACATCTTCGTCCACAATGCGGAGAGGTAGAACGATTGGTTTCTCCGCATGACAGAAGGCGACGGCATTCTCTGTAGAAAACGAAACCTGAGACTCTTGCAAGTTAATGACTGCATTGTTTGTTTGCAAAAAGTCCATGCCTATAATCAGTTCCCGGGAGCACTCAGGAAGCACAATAAAGCTGCTGACATACACAAATCCTCTTATTCCTATCCTTGCGGTGCATATAACCCCATGGGACTAACTAAGTGCCCTCAAGCGGTACGTATGTGAGGTCCGGTCCACTCAGTCATCACCTTCTTAAGCTTCTTTGCGAGAGCATTACTGACAACGGAATAGTCTGCACCAGTGTCTAATAGCGCAATGGCCTCGACGTCGTCGATCGTGACAGATATCTCGGAGGTAACGTCGCTACTACTGCATTTGTCCGTCATTGCGTAACTGCCACCGTCCTGTCGGGCTAACAATGGAGGTTCTTCAGTTGTCAGTATATCAGCGGCCTCACCTCCAGAGGTCGCTGGCTCTAGTTCTCCCGCCGCGGGCTAGGTGAACGTGATCTTCCGAGATTTGATGACGGACGAGGACTCGGCGACAGATAGCGCATCGGTGCTGTCGAACGCGACTCCTGTTGTTGCGTGTCTTGAGGTGAGCAGCGTGAAAAGACAAGTATTCTTCGATTTCGCTGGGCCGTTCACCGTTCCGTGGGCATGGTGCATTGACTGGAAAACCACGCAGTCCCGCTCGACAATACTGGCACGCCTGGTAAAGGTGACCTGCTTCTCTGCAGTGGTAGCAAAGGGGCCACCGGTCTACAGTGCGCCATACATCTCTCTTACGTGGTCTTGCTTCCGGCATTGGTAGCGGCGTACTCGGAGAAAACGTCGGAGGCATTACAGCAGTCGCAGCCGTCTGATTCATGCGTCCGAGGTCCTGTCGTACAGCTTGCGCGTACGACAACTGAGGCGGAGGCTCCGGTTGTGCGCGCTGTAGTACCTGTGGTTGTGGTTGTAGAACCACTTGCCGCACTTCTTCGCGCACAACGTCGGCATGTGAGGACATCGCTGGATGAGCTTGAGTCATTTGTATTTTCTGAAGTTCTTCCCTTACGACAGCCCTCACCATTTCACGCAAAAAGTCAATGTTACTCGTGAGGGTTGTCGGCGCCGCGCTAACAGATGAGACGCTTACGTCCCTGTTGTATTGGCGCGCGCGCTGCTGCAGGGTCTTTTTTATCATGGTCGCCTCTGATCTGAACCCAGCAAGAGAGCGCGGTGGATTACGCACCAGGCCTGCAAAAAGCTCCTCCTTCACTCCACGCATCAGGTGCCGCAACTTCTTTTCCTCAGCCATGTTCGGGTCGGCCCAGCGGAACAGTCGAGACATGTCTTCTATGTACATGGCGACGCTCTCGTTGTTCCGCTGGTTTCGCGTCTGAAGAGCGGCCTCTGCTTTTTTTCTTTGCGGTCCGTGTTTGGGTACGTAGCAAGAAACTCTCTTCGAAAGTCGTCCCACGACAATAAAGACGCTTCGTGGTTTTCGAACCACGTACGCGCAGAATCTTGCAGTGCCACGTAGACGTAGCGAAGTTTCCTGTCTTCGTTCCAACCGTTCAGTCTGGCAACGCATTCGAAACCGTCCATAGCCTCCTCTATAACTTTGTGCCCGAGCGGTCGGTCCCTCAGCGCCGTCCCCCGAGCTATTATGGGATGCGAGCGCTCCTGGCGGAGCGCCGAGGCGCAAAACGAGAGAATGGATGGCAGCTATGGAGAAAAAACCGGCTTTGAGTAACTACCGAAAGGGCAAAAATGAAATAAGGAGGGAGGCATTTTACGATAATTCAAGGGGAAGCGCTTTACTGTTTGAAGCGAGATCGGGTTGCCTTAGAACGCGTAGTTATAAAGAGATTCAGTAAAGAAGAAGAACAATGCACATGCTGCGGGAAAGATAAGGAAACGGCGGAGCATGTTCTGATTGAATGTGGAGATATCCACCCAGGTGTACTCCTGTATCCGTCAACTGAGCTCGTAATGGTTCTAAATTCTCTAAAGAATTACGCGGAAGTTTTCCTTGCAAGAGCGAGAAAGATGAATCAGCCACTGAAGGCTGCCGTTGACAACGCCGCGCAAATACTACAGAAACGTGACAAACTCAAGTGCTCGACCCCGGGACATCATAAAAAACTTTTGGAGGTTGTGCTCGTGAAGTTTCTCCGCCCACTTTTTCTGAACTTCGCATAAACGCAAGCGTGCATAGGCCGCGTCGTCTGCTGTTATTATGGGATCGGTGCGGCATCTGGCGGCGAGCGCCAAAACTATAAGGGACGGATGGCGCGTATGTATTTAGCGCTAATGCGCGGGCACAAAAAAATATAGGAGGCTATGAACCGTCGATCCAGTCCTCAGAATCCTCGAAAATATCACCATGAAATACCTCTGGTATGCGGGACGGGTCCACGACGATATGAGATGGAAATGAAGTCGCTTGGGCTGCTCACCTCGTAGGCGACGACTTGTGCGTTGGTGTACGGGAGTCAACAGCGCTGGCTCCAACCTTCGGGGTTCTGGGCTATGTTCCCTATACTGGGATGGACTTGGAATCATACCCAGCACCTCCACCAGTTTGTAACGAACGAATACAGTGCCGGAAGCTAAAACAGCTATTTATTACTGGCGAACTTGTACCCGTCAACTAAATACACAAAGGTTGTGTGCTCACTAGTCAAAACCTCGTCAACCTCTTCTCTTGCGTCTCACCTCGAGCTGCTCCTCGAAAAACCGCCAGCCTTCTTTTTTCAGCGCGTGGTGTGGTGGCACGTGCAGCCAGCGTTGCATGGCGCGTTTGGCTTGGCAGTTGGTGTGGCAGAACTCATAAGAGCAGGAAGCGGCGCAAGACTTCGGTAGGCGCCTAACAACATGCGGCAATATATATATATATATATATATATATATATATATATATGTATATATATATATATATATATATATATATATATATATATATATATATATATATATATATATATATATATATATATATTCCTTATTCCTGCTCACGGCTGGTTATATTTTCACCCACTTTTCTTTCTTCTTATTTACGTTTCATTGGTTCTAATAACTTCTCTTTAAATTCCTTGGCATTACTGTCTGTTAGATGTCATTAATATTGTGTCAAAACACGGAAAAACGAGCCCTTATATAGGTATGCACTTCTTTCCCTTATTCATTAACGAAGGTCTCGTACTGGCAGACTTGGTGTTATTAGGTTGTATACGAGGGACTATTGATCAGCTGCCCGCTCGTAATAAGTTGACGTTCTACGTGACGCCACACATGCGCATAAAAGAGTGTTTCACACTCGTCACTTGGCTTATAGATGGCGCTGACTGACACTCCTACTTCTAAATTCACATATAAACCCAAAAAAAGTGAATGGAGCAAAGGCCGCTGTGATAGCTCAGTTGTACGAGCTTCGAACGCCTTATTTGAAGGTCGTAGGTTCGATTCCTGCTCACGGCTGGTTATTTTTTCACCAACTTTTCTTTCTTCTTATTTACGTTCCATTGGTTCTAATAACTTCCCCTTACATTCCTTGGCATTACTGTCTGTTAAATGTTATTAATATTGTGTGAAAACACGGAAAAACGAACCCTCAGGTATACACTTCTTTCCCTTATTCATTAACGAGGGTCTCGTACTGGCAGACATGGTGTCATTAGGTTGTATACGAGGGACTATTGATCAGCTGCCCGCTCGTAATAAGTTGACGTGCTACGTGACGCCACACATGCGCATAAAAGAGTGTTTCACACTCGTCGCTTGGCTTACAGATGGCGCTGACTGACACTCCTACTTCTAAATTCACATATAAACCCAAAAAAGTGGATGGAGGGAAGGCCGCTGTGATAGCTCAGTGGTTAGAGCATAGAACGCGTTATTCGAAGGTTATAGGATCGTTTCCTGCTCATGACTGGTTATTTTTTCACCCACTTTTCTTTCTTCTTATTTACGTCCCTTTGGTTTTAATAACTTCCCCTTACATTCCTTGGCATTCCTGTCTGAGATGTCATTTATATTGTGTCAAAACACAAAAAAAACGAGCCCTTAGGTATACACTTCTTTCCCTTATATATATATCCCGGCGGACGAGTGAGAGGTAGGTTTGCCTCCCCCCCTCCAACTCGCGAAAGAGTTGGTACGCCACTGCTCACCACATACTACCTCCCCCCCCCACCCCATTTTTTCTCGACACTGTCCCCCCCTGCTTCCACACATGGGCGCCTTTTCTTGAAAATCTATAGCAAATTATGTAGGTCAGTGCAACGCACATTCGTACAGAATGAACTGTGTGCTGTCTGAACTGTGTGTGCGACGAATTGTTGTACAGGCTGAACCGTACACAGAGAGATATAATAGACTTTTAAAAGCAATGCTTCGAGTAGTTAGCAGAAGCAGGCGATCACACGCAACCAAGGTGGTGCCTCCCCGAATCAATACACGTCGATTCCCTTAGTCATCAATTCAGCATTAGCGCATTAAAGCTTGGACAAAATGTAATAATACATCACCAAATTTTCAGACATGCACTCTTAAAAAACAAAGGTCGACTTATTCACTAAATAAATACTAACTGTTTACTTGTCACAAAAATCACTAGCCTCATGGTAAGTGAAGGTAGTAAAATCCCCATGAGTGAAACTTGCTAGTTTGCTAAGTAGTTCGTGAATAGTGCTGACTCGAATAATTATTAACATTACTGAATGTTAGTTAATCCACGCCTATATGTGCATACACATTGCCTCATCAAGATAATTATATTACAGAAGTATACAATAAATAATATCCGAAGTGCTATTGTCCATGTAGAATATATAGTGTTCACTAATTACTTCATCTAATTAACATGGTAAGTGTGCATCACTGCAACATACATAGAAACATAAACGAATCACCAAAAAAGACATGCGCGCAAACGCACATATAGAGTATCAAGACTTAGCCGTTATCTACTGTAGCAGCCATTTGAAGGCTATTTATGCTCGGTTTGAACATATAAACAACTAAGTATGTTGGCATAGAGAGTATGCTCCTACTTTGGAATAGCCCACTGTGTACTGGTAAGCAGCCATAGAATTAAGAAACATAATGCTCATTTTAACGCGATAGCGTTAGAGAGCTCGTGTCGCAGAAAACCTCCCGCCGGCCCCGTTGGTTGTGAGCAAAAAATCGTCTGTGCGTCTGTCACCAAAAAATCAAGTTACCGATATAGCCACGGGAGGCCGCTACTTGTCCAGTTCTCCGCACGGATCACACTGCAAAAGCCATGCGTTCGAAGAAAAAAAAAGTGCTCAAGGTCACGAGGCATGGTAGTTTCTTTGCCTTGCCAACCCTCCTTGCTTAGCTTCCAGCGCTTTCGTTGGGACGAGAGAAGAGATAACGCAATTGCAGCATGCGACAAACCTTTGTAACTCCACTCGCACTGGACGGATTCTTAAAATTTTTGCGGCGTTGAATTCGTGAGACAATAAGCTCTTCTAGCAAATTCGTTCCATGGTTACTTCAAAAAGTGTTTCAGGGCCCCTTTAACGCATTTTGTTCGACAGGTGTCACGACGAAAACGAGCCCATTCGGCGATAACAGCACGCGCTGGTCGAATCTACTGTGTGCGTGTTTGTGTGCGTGCGTGTGTATGTAACAAAACCAATTAATAAGTATGCACTTAGTGGTTTAGGGTGCACTAGGGGCCGGATT
The DNA here is from genome assembly GCF_043290135.1 of Rhipicephalus microplus. Lineage (NCBI taxonomy): Eukaryota > Metazoa > Arthropoda > Arachnida > Ixodida > Ixodidae > Rhipicephalus > Rhipicephalus microplus. The sequence continues at coordinate 209,428,591 of NC_134702.1, forward strand.
TTGCTATCGCATTCAACTCTTAAAAACGAAGCGTAAGGGTCCCCCAATGTTTGTACACATCATCATCGGCTCTTCTGTTTGTATATATTTGTGCCATCACTTGACACGAAATTTTTATTCTATAGTGATGGGCAAAATTAAGGTTGGTCTAAATTTTTCTAGAGTGTCACGATTACTGCAAGATATACAGAGGTGTTTACTAGAGGTCTAGCAACGTATGCAGAGTAGTAACCTACAGCACACTCTCATTGCTTCAAACTCGGAGAGAAGTCTGAATATTGTTTGAATAATCAAAAGGTTTGAATTATTCGAAGTTTTCAGATATATGATTCAGGGCAAAGTCACATATTGATTTCATCACATTTAAAATTTTTTAAAGCATTTTTAAACCCTTATGAACAAAAAGCAGAGGTGTAAGGTCCACAAGTTTATTGGCCATTTACTGCTGATCAGACCTTTTGAAGAAAGCGTGAATTGCCATATGCTTCTTTGCTATATGTGCCTTCACCACACAGCTTTCTATACTATTTGAAAAACATCACGGTTTACCATAAGTGTGCTTCATTTAAAACATTTGTTTACTAGCAAAGCATTTTTTCTCGAAGGCCTGAGGTGCTTATTTGTCATTTTTAGACTGTTAGGATTATATAATTGCACAAATTTTGAAATAGTAGTGGAAAAGCAGCAGATATTTTCTGGTATGGTACGTCAAAAAGCATAAATTAACCAGATTATGAGTGTGAATCAAGAGGCTGTTAAATACATTGAAAGAATAGAGGGCCAATAAAAAAATTAAATTTCACTTGAATTACCCAAAAGTGTGAATTATCAGAGTTTGAATTATTACGAGTCTAGTGTAATTAAAGAGACAAAGAAAGCATCCCTGGTTCATAACGGCAAAACTTTCAAGCTTTACTACGTTCTGGCCATAGTATAAAGATGCCGTGAAGGTAGCAAAATGCGCTCGAAACAAGTAATTACATGTGTTGCCAACTCTTTACTAACTTTTTTTTTTTTTCAGTTTCTGCTGTTTATGCAAATACTATAGGTAGCAGGAGAACTGCCCCTACAGGAACTAATAGTGCAGTCAGTTGTGCCACACGAGATAAGTCACCAAGCTACTATCCCTCAACGGAGATAATGTGTCTTGCGTACTTTTGCAGTTATTAATGCATATGATGACATCAGCTTTATGTTGTTATAACCATGCTTAGCTTGACAAAGCTGTCAAGATATGCCTTTCCTAGGTTGAGGAATTGTAGGAGTGGAATTGACCTGCCTGGTGATTCTCGAAGTGGGAGTGGGCTATCCTTTTTCATTCCGAGGAATTAAGAGGAATAGAACTGCAGCAGGTTGCGATTTCTCGGAGTAAAACGGAGGCGCCCATTCTGCAACACTTACTCTGATATGATGTATACGAGGTATACAGATACAAGATACAGTCGCAATTATTCTCTGCTATACAATAATTATCATTTGTACCTTGAGATTCTTAGAGAAACAATCAACTATTATACCAAGGTAGAAATGAAAAGACAGTAAAACATAGAAATAGGTGTTTCTGCTATACTGCTGCAGACCAAGATAGAGCTCCATGCTCCATTGGTTAATGGCCGCTATTGTGTTGTATGTCCAGGAAAATTAACAGAAATTTCATCGCACGCTTCCAATGCATGAGGCAGGCTAAAGGACCAATAGCACAGTCGAATGTGACAGGCTTTCTAGTGGTCGCGAGCACCCACTCTTCATATAGTGTACCCTCACCCCCTTTTTTTCTCTCCCCCCCTTGAAAAACTTTTCTGCATGGGAAAATATAAAGAACGGGCACCTTCTCTCACCCATACATATTTCTACAGACACCAGTTCCTCCTATGCCACTTTTGGCATGTACCAAGCTAAGGAGACGACTGCTAGAGCACCAAGACATAGGCGGCTAGGGAGACGGATAGAAATGATCAACGTGTATTTCATTCATCAATATATACTCTCGCATTTGAAAAGCCGCACAGTCCTTAATATGTATTTGATGATTGGTCGCGCGGAAGCTTTTATTTTTTCAGCCAAAATTATTGAAACCCACTACTACTTCTGAAGGTTTTGGGCATCTCATGTGATTTTGCAGTGACATCGCAAAAAAACGTGCTTCTCTGCAGCCCAGCGATGACTCGCGGGCAGCATGTCACACTATTCTTGCAAACTCAGCAAGTCATGATTTACCCGTTCTTTCTGGGAATATAAAGAAATAAATGAGGAACAATCTCGCGGAATTCGTGATGTATGCGCACGTCTGATCGAAACTCTCTCCAGCAATTAGCGCACTTGCGCTGCTGGCGGAGATCTTGCCTGCAACACCTACTTCAAAAACTCAGTTCGAAAACTTTAGTGATCATGTTTTGCAGCCAAAATACATAGCGAATTCTGTCTAGCCAGCCGTTATTCAATTTTTTATTTCACTGTAAAGAAAGGCTGAATGGTCTCATCATGACGCCCTGGCACTGCAAAGAGCAGACGACACACCACTCGCGTGTCACCACTGTGATTCAGTGAAGCGCCTCTTTTGCAGGAGCCCATTTTAGCGGACCACGATAACATTTTCTTGCCTGCGCTGGCAGCCACGAGCTCCACCATTCCCCCTTGCTTGCGGCAAAATCGGGAACGAGTATTGCAGGAAAACACAACCCTCGAAGCCGAAAACTAGCCAGAACAGAAAACTACCATCTTTGATTACTTTCAATATTTCAAAAAATCTTGCATTCTATTTTGTGTCTTGCGAATTCGAAAACCCACTTAATTACACGATTTTCACAGTCCCTGTGACTTTGAGCTAACACAGTATTTGAACCAAGAGCTGAATCAATCAAATTTTGTATTGGTTTAGCTACGATTTATGCTCTCCGATGTGGGCTCACAAAATTTCTACCAAGAAAAAAAAGAAGACAACTGTAGCACGAAGCTACAAGAAACCCCGTACGGATTCCTCAGAGAAATAAGTCTTTTAGTTGGCTTTGTGCTACAATGGGCAGTCGTCTTCATTCCCTTTTTTAACCCTTCCGCCACCATGCAGGTTTCCGCAGAACTCATTTGCATTAGTACTTCCGTCCATGTGCTTCGAGCTGTTGATAAATTTGTTTTCGCGCTGTCAAGTTCTAGCTTCCTGGTTAGCTCATTTGGCAGAGAGACCACCCAAGAAAGGCGTTGGTCCCAGGTCCGAACCCCGGACTAGGACGAACTTTTCGGCAGCTGAGAGGCTGTTCTTTCTGAGAAATCTATACAGATTTTCTTGCGGCTTCGTGCTACAACGGGTGCTTGCCTTTTCTCCCTTTTTTAACCCTTCACCACACTGCGGGTTTCCGCAAGCTGATTTGCAAAACTTTCTATTAGTGGAGCCTTCAAAAGTCAACGGCACTTGGTGCCACAAATGACACACAGATGTTGTTGGTGACAGAATTTTCCCTCCTTCTGGTCTAGTACCATGGTTATGGAGTGTGATGCAACTGCCACGCGAGAACAACAGAAGAACAAGGCAAACATGTAAACTTTACACACACAGATTTTTTGTTTATTCTGTGCATTGTCAAGGGTTGGGGTCAAAAAAACAGATCAGGAGAGGATTCCATCATCGAGGTCTTCTTCCTTGGGCTCCGGATGGGAGGCCACCTTGCGCAGCACTTTGGTATAGACATCCTGCAGGGACTCCCTCGCCCCTGGGTCGAGCGCAGCAAGGCACTCCTGCGATTGGGAAAATGTAATCATCTTATGTGAGCGCTGCTTCTGAGACTCTAAGGAGGTTTAACCTCATTTGTGCCTCAGGGGAGAATGGTGGAGAGGGCAACAATCTCTAAAAAACCACTAGATTCAAAGCAAGCCAGAGAATCATCCCTAGAAGAAGAGACCATATGGGTCTTGAAACATTGGGCATTTCTTCAAAGCCATAAACTAAAAGCTAGGCTTGGCTGGGTAGTCTTTTTATTATGTTTTCATGCGCCGCGAGTGTGCACGCAGGTGAAAGCACTCACGTCCAGTCCCTGTGTGGAGGTGCGCAGATGCAGCAGGGCGACCAGCGCGTACTCGCTGTTGGCACGCACCATGGTGTTCTTCTCCTTGGTTCCATTCACCAGCTGGGGCACCAGGGTGCGCAGCAGCTGCGGAGGTGCTCCTTTGTCCAGGCAGCGCGATAGCCACTGCACTGTCTGGGCCACCAGCTGCTTGACCTCGTTGCTTCCGTGGTTCAGGCACTGCGCAGAGCAGAACCACACTAATGAAAGGAGACGGTGACGAAGCATCCCACCTAATCGCTAATGAGGCCCCTTCTGATCTACCGTGCCTGGCGACACAGGACGGAATACCCACCCATTATCAAAAATATAGGGAACACGGAAGCACGAGCCAAAATCGCTGTCTATGCCGTGCAGTCCTAAGAAGTCTGCTGTGCAGCACTGCTTAGCTGAAATAGCTGCGCTGAGCATTCCTTTCACGAAATTTGCTAGAGAAACCAAACAGCTTACCCCTATACCGTATTTACTCGCGTAATCCTGACATTTTTTCGGACGAAAAACCGATGCAAAGTCGGAGTGAGAATTACATGAGAAAACTTCCCGCAAAAACGTACGGTGTGAAAAACAAAACTAAGTGGCCGCAAATCATGATTCTCACACCAGCAACTAACTGCAAGCTTTGAGGAGTACTAACTACGACTTACCCCAACAATAAAAGCACAGGTTCAACACAAGGCAAGATTTATTTGAGAGACAAAAGGCGCAAGAAAATAGTCGAGAATCAGAATACCATACGCAAAGCTTGTGAGCGTTGCGGTAGCGCTCGTCACTCAACAGGAGCCCGCAAAAGGTTAGCATACGATGTCAGTATTGGGCTGATGGCCGTTTAACACAAAATTGTCTGCAGTTGCCTTCTGACGAAATAAAGTTTACCATCCATCTCAGTCTTAGGCACCTGACAGGCCCAACATGTCTGGGTGGCTTTCAGCTGCCCTCAGCAGTAATGAACATGGAACTCTACTTTGAAGGGCCTTCCGGCAGCCCCGTTGCTGTTGTTGAGTTTATGATCAATCAATTACAACTTGAAAGCAGCCGCGTAGCTTCCGTATAGCCTCATAACGTAACAACATTACGGACACAACGTGGGAAATACGCCGCAACGCGCGCTTGCCACTTTGGCTTGGCTTGTATTTGATAGACTCTCCGTGCAAATTACAGTACGCTTTATGCTTAAGAGATGGCGCCAGATAGCCTAAAGACTGCGCCATTTTCGACTGTGAGGTGCATCTAAAACGTGCGAAAACGCGAAATGACACTTTATGAAGCAAAAAAGATATTATTATCTCTTTGGTATGCGCAGCATCTCTTTACAAACAGTGCCCAGTAGAGAATAAAGTAATGTTTTTCATTATCTTCACGGAAAACAAAGACGCAGTTGTAGGACTATATTCTTCAGTGGTGGCACACGCCCACTTTGGTTCTGCAGCCTTCTCTTCATTTGCTACAGAAAGTTGTCCCGAGTGTAGACTGCGCCAATAGCGAAGGCATACGGAGAGCCTGTGTACTTCTGCTCTCAGGTGTACATTGGCTGCACGCACTGCCTCAAGCAACCCGATACAGTTGAGCCCACATATAACGGCCCCACTTAAAACAATTTTTCGCTTAAAAGGAACGATACCCGCGTGACCGTGAAAATATACATTAATTCAATGGAACAAAATCGCACTTATAATGAACGTCTCCGAGCGCCGCTGATCGGTTACAGCGAACGGAGTCAGCGGTCTGCCGACTTCCGGGGAAACCAATTTCGACCACCGATCAGGCGTCGGCAAGGTGCCCATACATTCTTATTGTTAAATGCCGACCCTGCCTCCGCGACACTCTAGTTGCCTCTCTCCCCTACCCACGGACCATGCCACGACTGCTTTTTGTTACGCACGCCTCCGTCCTTTGTCCCCCCGCTACTCTGAGCACCCCGCATCACCAGACGAGACCCGTGTTTTCACACTTCCACCGATCTTTTGAAGACCAGTCGGCCATCTACCCTGTTTTTGATCGCTGGTTGGCATCGCCGGCCTAGAGTGACCAGACCATTTGTCAACATCGTCGGCCACCGACTGTATCTGATAGTCTGCATCTGAAGCATGCGCGTTCGCTACCCACCGACTATGATAATTTGCGATTTGTTTCGTGTTTAGAACTTGTTCTTGCTCACTTCGCACTCGACTCAGAATGCCTTCCACGTGAGTGCAGAAGCGCGAAAACGACTGTTAACTTGTGCGGAACGAATCGCGAAATATCGAAGTTCGTGAGGCCACGCAAGCCCGCCGGCGCAGCAAAATAATTTTTTGACCACGGCCGCCGATTCTTTGAACACTGCCGCACGCACCGATCCAGGCGGCCGTGCTTTGATTTCTGCGCGCGCAGGCACTCTTTCAAGTTTTTCTCCGTGTGAGTTGCGCGTTTCGTGGACTTTTCAAGCAAGCTGCCCAACCTGCCTTCTTTCTGTGTGTGTTGGTTTTCAAGGTCGCCCTCCCGCTGCATCCTCCCCTCTTTATCGCAACTCCTTGCCCTTCTCTCGCAAGTGTGCTCTCTTCTCTTGATCACAAACCCTTCGACCATCTCCACCGCTCCGCGATGCCCGCCACGCTGCCTCGAATTAGTTTCGTTTTCTGACTGGAAACGGGCCCAGAGCTGTTCCACGCGTTCTGGCACGTGTGTCGCGTGTGCGCATCTTGCTCGCTCTTGGTGGGCGTGTGTAGTCATGATGGCCGACGGGAGGACTAGCACGCTTTTTCCTGCCGCTCCACAAAACGTCGAAAGTGTAACCACTTGGCTTTAGCGTAATTCGCGCGTTAGGTGCCGCGTTGTGGAGCGCTTGCTCATAGTGCTCATAGCTGTTGACCACCTGACAGCCAACTTGCCACTTCGGGTTTCCCGGTATTCATCTGTGGAGATGGTGAATATTTCGTGGGCGGCGGTGACGACTACATGCGCACGAAGCTGTTTTCGCGAGGCCCACTTTGTCGACGTCTGGTCCGATGCTTAGCCTGAAGCTTCCGAACTGCGGCGGCGTTGTGGCAGCGCGTCGTCGACTCCGACCTGGGAGAGCGGATGGGACATCTGTTGCGATGGTTTAATTATGGCCGATGATGATGCCGAAACTGTGGAACCATGCATGGATTGGGGCATTGTGAATGAAGTACGTGGCGAGAGCGATTTGGAGGAATCAGTTTGCGAGAACGACGAAACTTTGGAGCCAGTGCCTCATGCAGCTTGTGCCACAGGCCTCGGTGAACGAGCATCTTGCAGTTTTAAATGAACTCGAGACCGCCCTTATCGCTTCTTCGCTTCAAAACACGTACATCATGGACTTTTTGGGGCAAAAAAGTTTGTGTTTTCACTCGCAACTTTTTTAAAAGGTGTGTTTCATTTACTATGAACTTCAGGATACAGCGAACGGATGTCGCGTCACGCTCAGGTTAGCTATAAGCGGGCTTGACTGTACTATCAAAAACAGATAACATATGATGCGTACCAAGGACATCGCCAGAAATTTTTCAAGGGGGAGAAATTAACCCCCACCCATTAGTTATGAGACCAGAATAAGAAATGGGAAAAAATTCTGCCTTACAGCACGTGCGCACATCCGGCTGACGGGTAAGCATGCCAGCTCTAAAAGTGGCAAGAAGAGATTATTGAAGTTGTTAGCATGGATTTCGTATTAATAGCCACTGATGCCCACTGGATGCTAATGACGAAATGGGAGGAAAGGCTAGACAACCACGCCCCTAAAAGAAATTTTTAGCTCGTATAAAATTTGGCTAGCTGCCATCACCACTATCATAGCCAAAGAAAATTGTCATATCAGACTATGCGCACAATGTCGGTGCTTTTTTACATTTACAGCAGAGTTCAGATTTTTATGACTGTGGTCACTGGAACATGTTTTGCTTTTCTCGACCCAGCTTAAGGGGGACCCGGCACCTAGAAGTAGAAAATCGGGCAAAAAATCGGGATTTTCTCTCTCATCATTTCCGCGCTCCCGACGCCCTTCCCCACCTATCAGCAAAGTTTGGCTTCGAAATTCCACTTATTTCTGAAGTTAAAACCCATAAAGAGAGCAACCTCGTGCAAGCGGACCTTTATATTGAAGTGTAATCTAACCGTACTTCAACCGCCGACGGCACGTGAACTACATGCTCCACCAGCGCCATCATGGTCTTGTTGGAAAAGTCACGTTTATAGAATTTTTTTTCCAGTAGACAACTATGTGCCCTTTGCAAAAGCAGAAAAAAAAAACGAAGTCAAAATCACGCACGGCACGCGATTCCATTGGTTGCTTGATGCAAGTGACCGAAATGGCGCTTCCCGATTAGCCAGAAAAACTCGCTGGCAGTGTCCTCCGCCATTTTGAATAGGTATCGCATTTGCGACAGTGTCGTGACTCGTATCCCTAACGTGCTTTTGTGACTGGGTATGCCCGACGATGCAAAAAAGTTCTGATCGCAACATCATTTTCGCCGTTCACGCAAGAAAGGCAGAAAACCCAATGGTGCTGCTATTGTGTCGCGGGAGCAAGCGCCGACGTTGTTTGATAATGCCATCGTAACCAAAGATGGTTCTTTTTGTGTGCGCGGCGTGGCTGCTGGTTGCCCGTGTACTGGAGATGTTATCAATGGAGGAGCGTGCAAGACTGTTTCCCCGGATAGCGGACACTCCGTGAATTATGATCGCGCCGATGCTATCGGCAACAGTAAAGTGCGCGTAGACACGGGCTTCACTGACAGTGCGCGCTATGCCGACTCCGGCCGCGTGCGGATAGACGCGGATGTTATCGATGCCAGTGAAGTTCACGACGTGAACACCCGCGAAACAACCACGACGCTTGAGGGCCTTTCGTCAGTGTCAGCAACAGCGCGAAAAATTGAGCACTTTTCCGAGTCAAGTGGTGTGGCAGCGAGACAAGGTGACAGCAAGGCAAGACTCAGAATTCTCACGGAAGCCTCCAATCCGTGCTTTGGAGTTTCCTGTCAAAGGAGCAGCACGCTTCTCTTTTTGCTGCGCAAGCTGCTGCTGCAGAAGCTGACATGGGCAATGTCAATGCATTTGCTGCAATTCTAGAGCAGCTGGACATCACGATATCCAGCAGCACATCCCTGAGGGCTAGGGAGAAAGACTGTCATCAGAGTGCAACCTCAAATAAACTGAGATGCGTCCCAAAATCTGAGAAAGCTGGTCAAGAAGAAGCATAGGGATGGGATGCATTAAGATTATGCCCCTGGTGCCTTTTCATAAGATTTAAATAGTATTTTTTGAATAAAGGTATTCTGAAACATTTTTCCTCATTTTCTCAAAACATCAATTTCGGCACATTTGCCAAGTTGGAGGGAAAATAACTTCTGTTCTATTCAAAGCTATCAGCATATTTTTTTCCAGAAAGATAAATGCCTGCAGTATGCAATATGCCTATTTTGAAGGCAAAATACAGATAAAAACTTATTGAGTCACATGCATGATAGGTGAAGTTGGCTTGTTTTTCTCTGAACATTGATGTACTCTAACTCCTGTTGAAATTGGCCCAGCAAATTGATTTATAGCATATTGCCGCATGAATTCGCGTGGTTTTCGTGTGGAAGAGGACGAAGAGGTTGGGATTGAGCCGCTTTTTAATGCCGCATGAATTCGCGTGGTTTTCGTGTGGAAGAGGACGAAGAGGTTGGGTTGGAGCCGTTTTTTTTTTTTTTTTTTTTTTTCTTAGAATCAAACCATATATATTGTCACCAATCTTGTCTCACTCAAGGAAACCTTCCGCAGAACTGCTCGTCAAGCTAAGTTCTGCGGAAGGTTTCCTTGAGTGAGACAAGATTGGTGACAAGATTGGTGGAGGTGCTGGGTACGACAACTGACGACGCACCCCATGCACAAGAGCCCGCCCAGGAGCCGGAACACAAGCCCTGTGCCCGTGGACACGCCAGTTCACAGAACAAGCCGCCGCCAACGAGGCCTACCACCAGAGACACCGGCACAGCTTATCCATAGAGCGACTACCGTATATACTCGTGTAAGGGCCGCCCTCGTGTAAGGGCCGCACCCCAACTTTGAAAGCGGATATTTCGAAAAAAAAAAAACAAAAGTTCAAAATGTCCCGCCAGAAAAGTGTAGTTAGTTCATTTACAGCCAGATGGCGCTGCACGCTTTTCCGCTTTTATTCTACTTCCGCCGACGCGCCGACCACGCTGTTGACAGCGCGCCGCCATATTTGCCTTGTGCGGCCTCTTTGTTGGCATCGTTCCTAGCATCGTGTCGATACGTTGGCAGCGCGACTTCAGATCGGTGTCGTCGGTGTCACTTTGTTGGTTGTAGTGAACCCTGCAGAAGCCAGCGCACGTGACGGACGATGGGCCGGCATCTGAGATCATTCACTGCAGCATTTAAGCTGCAAGTGATTGACTATGCCGAGGAGCACGGGAAGCGGGAAGCTGGACGAAAGTACGACGTCGATGAGAAGCGCGTGCGTTACTGGATGAATCAGAAAGATGCCCTCGCCGCTACTAACAGGAGCCGAAAGGCGTTTCGCGGGAAAAAGTGCAAGTACCCGCAACTCGAAAGCGAGCTCGTCAACTACGTCGTCGACACACGAAGGGACGGCTACGCCGTATCGACTGACATGATACGCGTCAAAGCCCTCAGCATCGCTCGCCACATGGAAATACCCCCGGCACAATTCAAGGCAAGTCGGGGCTGGGCTACGCGGTTTATGAACCGTAACCAGCTTTCTATTCGGCGCCGAACGACGATTTGCCAAAAACTGCCGCGCGAGTACGAAGACCACGTCATTAAGTTTCATCGCTTCGTGAATGCTCTCAGGAGGGAGCATGAATACGACCTGTCCCAAATTGGGAATGCGGACCAGACACCTGTGTGGTTCGATGCACCGGAAAGCACCACAGTGGATTTAAAAGGTGCGAAAAGTGTGTCTGTGCGCACGACTGGTGCAGAACGCCAAAGGTGCACTGTGATGTTGTGCATCACGGCAGACGGCAGGAGGCTTCCGCCGTACGTCGTATTTAAAAGGAAGACTCTCCCAAAAGAGAAGTTCCCTCAGGGAATCGTCGTACGTGCGCAAGAGAAGGGCTGGATGTCCGAGGAACTGGTCGTTGACTGGATTAAGACCGTCTGGGCAAACAGACCTGGAGGGCTGTTACAACGGAAAGCCCTCCTTGTTTTGGACAGCTTTAGGGGCCACTTGACCGACCGCGTCAAGAACCGAGTTGCCGCAACTCGTACGGACTTGGCCGTCATTCCCGGTGGCCTGACGAGTGTGCTGCAGCCGCTCGACGTATGCGTCAACAGACCATTCAAAGTGGAATTTCGCCGATGTTACTCTGAATGGATGGCTGGAGGCGTCCACGAGAAGACCCCTACAGGACGGCTGAAGCGGGCGTCGCTCCAACAGGTGTGTGAATGGATTTTGAATGCGTGGCGTGCCATGTCAGTAGAAGTAGTTGCTAAAAGCTTCAAGGTAACGGGAATTTCGAACTCCATGAACGGCACCGAAGATGACCGTCTCTGGGAAGACGCGGACGCCGAGGCGAGCTCCTCCGAGAACGAGGACAGCGAAATGGAATCCGAATAAAAACATTTCTGGCATGTCATTTGTGACTCTTGCACTCTGCTACTGTTGCATAAACAGTACAGACCTTTGGCCTGTACTGCCTGTACTAAATCGGCCTGATTCGTGTAAGGGCCGCACCTAGCAAAATTTTCGAAAAAAAAGTGCGGCCCTTACACGAGTATATACGGTATGACTTCGCCTCAAGGCGTCATGGAAACTCCTACGTCGTCGGCACCAATTTATTGCACTGTCCAGAACCCGCTGATGCCTAGTCCCTTTCACGGAGAGCTGTTTGAGGATGTGGACGACTGGCTGAGCGAGTTCGAACACGTCGCAGCGATCAACTACTGGGACGAAGCCGCCAAACTCCGCAACGTCTACGCGTGTTTGAAAGACGGCGCCCGAACGTGGTTCATGAACAGAAGTGATGTCTTGACATCCTGGCGCGAGTTCCAGCATCGCCTCTTGGAGACCTACCGGAGCCCCGACCGCCGCGATCGTGCTGAACGTGCATTGCATTCACGCATCCAGATGCCTAATGAGACCATCACCATGTACGTGGAGGACATGACGCAGCTTTTCAGGCGAGCGGATCCGGCAATGCCAGAAGAAAAAAAGCTACGCTATCTGATGCGAGGCGTGAAGGAGCAGCTTTTTGCTGGTCTAGTGCGGAGTCCTCCGAAGAGTGTAGCAGAATTCCTGACCGAAGCCACTACGATGGAGAGGGTACTTCATCAGCGGTCAGCCCTACTCGACCGGCAAGTGAATTCTGCATCACCTACTGAATTTTCCGCCAGTTTCGGGAGCAACAGCATTGAGTGGATTCGCGAAATCGTCCGCTCCGTCGTCCGCGAGGAAATCGCGAAACTACACGGGGCGAGACAGCCGGAGGTAAGCAGCATCACCAATATTATTCGGGACGAGGTCCAGCAGGTGCTTCACAGCCGTCACCCTCAACCAACGGTTACAAATCTAGAACCACCTCCTGCGTCCACTGATGTTGGGAACCGCACATATGCCGAAGCTCTGCGCACTTCCATGCCGGTCTCAAGCCCTGCAGTCCCAATCCAGACGATGCCGCCAGTTTCAATTCAATCTGCGCATGCTGGTTTGGACATCGACGGTCGCCGTGCCCCTCCGCGGAAGTCCGATATTTGGCGTACGTCGGATAGAAGACCCCTCTGCTTCCATTGCGGTGAAGCCGGTCACATCTACCGGGAATGTCCATACCGACAACTTGGACTGCGCGGTTTCTCTATTCATTCGCCTCGTCACCTAGTTGGTCAGAGGCCAAGAGAAATTGAGGACTACCTCGCGCAGCAACGTCTGCCTTTCTCACGGCGTCAATCGCGGTCTCCATCTCCACGACGACCCGCAGCTATTGGACCACGTCTCAGTACGATGGCACGGGGACGTTCCCCAAGCCCTCGTCGGGAAAACTGAAGGCAGCGACCTTCGGGGGCGAGGTCGCTGGGACTAAAAGTGCGGAAGACCTCCTATCGACGCTTCCACAAAACGCTGCAGACATTGAATTGACGTCTGAGTGCAGTGCGAGAGAAATGCCGGATTGTGCGTCTGAACCCAGTGGCCGAGTCTCACTCGACATTCCCGTGCTGATAGACGGTCTTCAGGTCAGCGCATTGGTGGACACAGGTGCAGATTATTCTATTATGAGCGGAAAATTGGCAACCAGTCTTAAGAAAGTGATGACACCTTGGAATGGGACGCGTATTCGCACTGCTGGAGGCCACGTTATTACTCCATTGGGTCGCTGTACCGCAAGAGTGGAAATACGCGAGTCAACGTTTGTGGTAACCTGCCTCGTACTACGCGACTGTTCTCGTCAGCTCATCCTTGGAATGGACTTCCTTCGAGAGAATGGCGCGATCATAAATCTCCGCGAGCGAATGGTGACTTTCTCGACGCAACTTGCAACCGATCGAGGCGCTGATAGCTGTCGTAGACCTGCGCTGCGTGTTGCCGACGAAAGCGTGACGTTGCCTCCCCGAGCGACTGCTTTCGTAGAAGTCACCTGTGAAGACCTCCAAGACGGTGACGTGGTCGCCGAGAGCAACGTATCCCTTTTACTGCTTCAAGGTGTGTGTGCAGTGCGAAGCATTCTGCGTGTGCGTGACGGACGGTCGCAGATACTCGTCACAAATTTTAACTTCGAGCACCGACATCTTTTCCGCGGCACCACCGTGGCCTTCGGAGACCGTGTAGCGGATGTCACCGAGTGCTTCGCATCCGAGGAAATGGTTGATGGAGATAAGTTTCTGGACCACATCGACGTCAGTTCGAAGCTTTCGGACGAGAAGAAGGCCGCACTGCATACCCTGCTGAAGGAATTTAAATCTTGCTTCGCCTCTTCATCTAGAGTCGGTCAAACACCCCTCATAAAGCACCGAATTATTACCGACGATGATGTTCGCCCAATCCGCCAGCAACCTTACCGTGTTTCGGCTAAAGAACGCGAGACTATACAGACGCAGGTAAAGGAGATGCTTGACGACGGGGTGATACAACCGTCGAGCAGCCCGTGGTCCTCGCCAGTCGTTCTAGTAAAGAAGAAAGACGGAACGCTGCGATTCTGTGTTGACTACAGGAAACTCAATAGCGTCACCAAAAAAGACGTCTACCCGCTTCCACGGGTTGATGATTCTCTCGACAGGCTACGACACGCGAAGTATTTTTCATCGATAGATTTGAAGAGCGGCTATTGGCAGATAGAGGTCGATGAGCGAGACAGAGAGAAGACAGCGTTTGTAACTCCCGATGGGCTTTATGAATTCAGAGTTCTTCCTTTCGGCCTCTGTTCGGCTCCCGCAACATTCCAGCGAATGATGGATACCGTTCTCGCTGGCTTGAAGTGGCAAAGCTGCCTTGTATACCTTGATGATGTGGTCATCTTTGCCGAGAGTTTCGAAGAACATCTGAAGCGTCTAAGAATGGTTCTGGAAGCTATTCGTTCGGCCGAACTCACGCTAAAACCCCAGAAGTGCCATTTCGGCTACGATGAGCTGAAATTTCTGGGACATGTTGTGAGTGCGGATGGAGTGCGGCCTGACCCAGAAAAAACTGCAGCAGTCGCCACCTTTCCTGTGCCGTCAGACAAAAAAGCGGTGCGGCGTTTTCTCGGCTTGTGTGCTTATTATCGCCGATTCATTACCAACTTCTCGACGATAGCCGAACCGCTCACGCGACTCACCCGAGATGATGTACCGTTTGCCTGGACTACAGAGCAAGAAGCAGCTTTCGCAGAGTTACGGCAGCGAATGCAAGAGGCACCTGTTCTTGCGCATTTTGATGAGGACGCTGATACCGAAGTTCACACGGATGCAAGCAACGTCGGACTTGGCGCTGTCCTTGTACAACGGCTCCAACCCAACCTCTTCGTCCTCTTCCACACGAAAACCACGCGAATTCATGCGGCATTAAAAAGCGGCTCAATCCCAACCTCTTCGTCCTCTTCCACACGAAAACCACGCGAATTCATGCGGCAATATTGCACTCCTTAAACATCCTAAAATGTTTCTACACTGTCACCAATGTTTTGGTGCTTTCTGCTTAGATGCTAATTAGGCTGCAAACAAAGGACCCAGGTTTTACACTGATTGTGGAGTGTCTTGGAAACTACTTGATTTATCAAAAAGTAATTACATTTTTTAGAATCTGCATATCTAAATACACAAACTGTGAAAATTTCGTTCAGATCTATACATAAATAAAAAAGTTGCCCATCAAGTGTAGCCTCCCCCCTTAATTCACTAATAGGAGGATTCCACACTCATACAGTATGCTGTGCCTGCCTTTTCACTTTCTCTGCAATGTCTTTATTGAAAAAAATTGGAGAGCTTAGCAGCTGGTTGCTATTTACTTGCCGACGAAAAAATAGGCCCCGCAATCTTTCATTATTATGGAATATTTGATTAACTGTCATGCTACAAGGACTCGAATCGATTTTATACTTTGTACAACAAGTTTAAGCTGTGATCCTGCAATCATCAAGAGGACATGTAATGTGGCTTGCGTAAAATACCTGTGAAATGTAGCAACACACTTTGATAAGCTCTACTCTGTAATCCTGCAATATAGTGGTGTGACATTATTATATCAATGTATTTGAACTCTTAATGTCTGAATAGAGTGTTTCTCAATTCACACACTTCTCGCTCTTACACCACTTCCTTTGTTTATGGGCCTACTTAAATCACATTTTCAATATGGAATTCTGGTTATATCTATCTATTCTGTTACTACTGAGCTTTAACATCAGAAGGTTCAACAAGCATAATAAATGACATCACATGGTCATGACCCTGTCTGTGGCTCCACCTACCTTGGCAAATGTTGTTAATAGTACTTGGGGCAGCTCTTCACATTTGGTTACCAGCATGTGACGTAAACAGTGGCCACTTCCACGTACCCCACCAATCACAATGGGAACCTGCATACAAGGAGACAATTCTATGTACTGAAACATTCACATTGTTTTATGTCTTTTGAGAGTGGTCGTAGTTGCAAAGGTTGTAACTGTTATCCAGTTGTCACGTGATCCTAAATCTGAAAAGTCCTGAATTTTCCGACCAATCCTTTCCAGAGAGCTTTGGCTATTCAGATTACACACATAATGTGAACAATTTTGCAAATTTTGAGTTTAAGTGAGCAATTATTCTGGGATTCATCTTGAGGCATGCGTAAACAGATGAGAACACCTTTAGCTGCGAGTTTAGATTTCGGCAACTGGGTTCATCACAACAGTGTAGGCTAGATAGTTGCAAACAAGAATTTTAGCAAATTTGGAGATTTAATTTTTATAAAATACATTACCAAATCAGCTACATAGCTAAAAAACACCAGTTAATGTTTATGTTGTATTCACAAGCTAGTTTTTTGTCAACAACTGTGATCTGTGATAAAAATGTTGCCAATCATTCCCTGAGCACACACACACATAGAGCAATCTCGCCCTTTATGGCACGTGAGAATGTTGGATCACTTAGCCGATGAGATACTCCCAAGCGATAACTTTTGGCAATATCTTCATTTCGACCAGCTTAGCGTTGGATGTGCGGGTCTTTGCAACCAATAACGATTCTGCCCAGCTATTTCAGCACTGTGCTGATGGAAGCGACATTTTGCTTTTTAGAGCAGGTTCTGGAGCAGAAAAAATGGTGCTTTGGAGCAGGCTTAAGTGTCTTCGAAGCAGAAAAAAAATGCTATAGCTTAGGGTTGCCATTGAAGTTTTCAGAGCAAACGCATGTTCCTAATGATTCCTGCAGTCTAAAACATCACTTAAGCATCTAATAAATATTTATGTTTGTTATTAAGCATTCCATATGATAGTATGCGGCCAGTATACAAGCCGTATAGTAGCATCATTGGTGTAAATCATGTTGGCGGGGGAGGGTCAAAGGAGTCTGGAATTTTCTGTGTTCAGGCTGGGGCGGACAGCCCCAGCAAGTGCGCCCCTTGAAATTTAGGTTGAGCATATAATATAATTGAGCTAGCAGTTAAGTATAGTGCAATCATCATTTTACAAGGCTATTTTATCTGTTGCTGCATACCTGTGGTAAATGGCCCTCAGCTGTGTGAACTATGGAAATCGCAAAGAGGTGAAAAAAAAGAGACTGAATAGAACAATACAATCGCTTGAGCTTGGGCCCCATGCTTGTTTTTTTTAAATTCTATTTGAAAGCATGATTGAATTCTTATATAAATAAAAACACAACACATAACGAAAATATGAATTGGCCACCATTGCCTAGTATGCGTCACCTCTCGTGATTTTTCTGGATTAACGCCACTGAGTTGCATACTAGGATGATAGTGTGCATACAACTTGCTTTGGGTTCTGCTTAGGCTCACGGGATGGTCCCATTGTTCAACTTCATTCTTTTTAGTTTGCCAACACCCATATTGGAGCAGGTTCAGAGCAGTTACGAGCAATTATTGCACTTTGGAGCAGTTTGGAGCAATTGGATCAGCACTTCCATCACTGGCATCGATGGTACAGCATCAGAGGGTCAAATGCCGAGCTGAAATGTGCTCAAAAGTGATTTTCTTTGAATATGACCTTACTCTACCTGTGCTAAGCTTCATCCAATGGTGCATGCTATAGCCCAATGGGCCAGATTAGTTTTTGTCTTTTCCTATAGAGGGACATCTTAATCCCAGAGTTTTCAAGTAGTGTGCATCAGAAAAACATCGGCCTCAGCGAGAAATTGTACAATCAGCATGAAATGACAAGCTAACAGAGGAAAGCATTAGCAATGGTATAGCACGCACCGTCCAATCATCCCCACGGACATGTGCAACACTGCCAGATCTGAGTGCCGTGCGCCTATCAGCAGTGATGACTGTATGGCGTGCACAGTACCATTTCTTATGCTTGCCGCTCTTCACACATTTCAGTAGATGCTAAAAATGCACTCGCAGGGCTCACACCCTGCCTTTCTTCAGTGAAGAAAACATACAAACTTGTTCATGGTTCACAGTGCAAAACACATTTTGGTTCACACCAACGCAGTATTAATTTTGACTAATCGAACTTGAACACATAGTGATTCAATCTCACCCATTAGTCACCTTAAGGAAGACTGATTCCATCGACCTAAGACAGTAACTTGCTCTGCTCAGAAAGAGTTTTCGGTAGAAGCGTGTCTGTACTGATACAGCAGCAATTGTAATCACAGAGCTCGCACACTAGTGCTGCTCCAGAGCAAACTTAGCTTAGAATGATTCCCTAACAAAGTAAACGACTTTGGCTCAAGAAATTTTGCTTCGAATTCCTCAGTTCTCGCAGGACTAACCCGGATCAACACATTCCGGAGACTTACTCGGTCGGCGGTCATGTACTTGATCAGGGTCTTGAGCACTCGGTCTCTCCATTCATCTGTGAGGATGCGCTCGGGAGCTTGCTTGAGTGCCACCGAGAGTGTTACACTACAACCGTGCCTTAATGTCCAGTCCTCGCTAGGGTCATCACCTGCACGACAAGAACATTACTCGTACTGTTCAAAAGCTTTCGATGACTTCTGCAAATTGGATACTGTTGTTCTTTAGTATAGTAAAGTAGAATATTCATGCATTGATTACATCCCCATCGGTGTTGTAGCTTGGCAAGTAAAGCGCCATACTGCAGCTTCAGAAAAGGGATTTCAATGCCTGGCCATTGTGGCCGCATATTCATTAGGACTAAATGCAAGAACACCCGCGTATTTAGATTTGTGTGCCCACAGAGGCACCCCAGCCTAAAAATGATACTGTTGTTCTGCACATAAAACTCCAAAAATCGCAAATCGCTACTATAGATTTCCATTAAAATCAGCTCAAAAAGATTGTCAAAATCTGTTCTATTTCATAAGTAGCTAAGCTTATAAAAACTGCGTTCCTCTCTTTCCCTGTTCCCCCTCCAAAAAAACAGACCTCTCAAGTGCATCCAAATAGGTCGCTTCAAAACAATTAACTAGACTTGCATGAAGAAAAAATTAGTAAACTTGAGAAAAAATGCCTTCAAATAGTATCTTTACATGAACCAAAAAACCACCCAATTTTATGGGATCAAAATAAAAATGCCCATGCATGTACTGTTACTAGAGTTAAACTGTAAAATATCGCAACATTGACGACAAAAAAAAAAGGAGGGAGGGGGGTACACAAGCCCAACTTGTCTTTAAAAAATGCTAAGTTTAATTCCCTCACAATTTGTTCCCTTGAGTAACAAGCTCTGTTGTGTCAACAATCACTTTTGTACGCCTCAGTCGCACACCACTAAAATCACACATACTGAGCTGCTTGAGAAAGTCCAATCTTTCAGCGAATACAGCAGTTTAGACCCGCGGGCAATCAATTTTCGAAGAAAACTAATTGCGCTAAAAGAACAAGAATGAAAAGCGGCACACATACACACACAGCCACTTCTGAAGGTCCGGATGAATACCCCTTCTCAGCCAGTAGAAACTTCTCCCGATTAATGTCCAGCTGGAGATCTCACTTTAAGCTACTCATGGTTAGGAGCCTCAGGCACACACGCAATATATAGTACATAACAGAACTACATTAAGCGTATGAAATACCTTTGCTTTGTTGTGCACTTTCCTGGTGAAAATGGCACATCTCAAGTAGCACTTTATAGAAAACAGATGCGATGCACACAAGTTTTATACAAACCTATGTGGTGCATACACGATTTGTTGTACATGAAGCACATGTTACATGATACGTGAAAAAGTTGTGTAGTTTTTTTAATACACAAGAAATGTGTATCTGTGACGAACTACAGGTGCAGGGGCCTTTGTCAGGCATATGAAATGCCTTTTGCCTAGTTTCCTTTCCCTCGTATTTGAAGAAATGAAATAAAGATACTACTAATACCTTCGAACACCATTATATCATACTTACATATATCGAATTTTCGGGTATATCGAACTCGCAAAATATCCCCTTGAAGTTCCTTTGTAAAAGTATAGAAATTTGCACGCTTATATTGAACGGTATTTTTACCCGCCTTCAAATATATCGAACGCCGCGCGAGCTAAAAGGTACCCCCCCACCCCCCGCAATGTCCGTGGAGTGCACCTTCCCACTCGTGCGCGGCTCTACGCACGAGTGGGAAGGCGCACTCGCAGCAGTGCCCAGCGACATTTGCGCGGTACCACGCCTCTGCCAAAACCTGAAACACTCCAAAAAAAGGTGTGGGCAAGAGGGCTCGGAGTGTACAATCTCTAACATGCGGAACGCTTTTTTTTTTCTCTTTCTCTCTCTCATGCTTTCTCCGAGTACTTGTCAGCAGGAACGAAGGAGCCGAGGTCCTCCTCTTTTCACCTTTTTTTTTTTCACTTTTTTGTTGCTGTTTTTTTAGTTCTAATCAGCTAACCACAGCTCGCGCCGTTTGCTGTTGCTCTAGTGGCTATTGCCTCGCCAGCGCTGTGTTGCTTCCGTACGCGCGTAGCCTACGTACCACCGCATGTGCAGCATTTTTCTTTCGCGTGCGTGGTGTGCAAAGGCGCTGCCGATTCCTTGAATTGTCAACTTCTCGTGTAGCTATGGCTAGCATCAAGAAGCGCGAGACCCTTGACTTTGCGACAAAGTTGAAGGCTATTCAGCGTGTTGAGGCGGACGAGAAATGTTCGACCGTCGTGGACAACTTCGGGATACCACGGAGCACTCTGAGTGCTTTGTTGTAAAATAAGGCAGGTATCAAGACAAAGGTGGCGGAGCAGAAAACGTCGGAAGCCTGTCATGTGCACGCATCTGCCCACGGGAATGTAGAAAAGTCACTCTATTCCTGGTTTTTAGAAGTGCGCGCGAAGAACATTCCGGTGGATGGCCCGATACTGATCGCCAAGGCCAAATGTTTTGCTGGTGAACTTGGTGGAACAACTTCGCCGACAACACCGGGTGGCTTCACCAATTTAAGTAATGCTACAATATCGTTGGCAAAACCAATGCTGGCGAAAGCAAAGCTGTCGGCAGCCAGGACATGCAGTAATGAATGATGAAGGAGTGGCCAGAAATTTTCGCGACATTTTCTCGCGTGGAGATCTTCAATGCCTGGCGAGTGATGAAGACGAAACAGTGGTCAACTGCTTCTGCAAGGCAGGCTTCAAGACGGCGAATTTGCGGAAACCGGTGAAGACGGCGATGACGAGCGCATGAACGATGCGTTTCGCGAGTTGTTGTCCCACTTATAGGCAGCAGTTCCCTGCTAAGTGTCTGCGCACGACTTTGTGGAAGCGGACTATAATGTCCAGGCCGACAGCTTATGTGACGAGCAGGATTGTCCAGACGAGGCACTGGCTACACGCGCCTACTTTGCCGCTGAATTGTGGCGGCAGCGTTCGGCATCATTCCCCGTTGTATCGGCCGCATGGGAGGAACCGGGCTGTCGCACCTGAACAGCCTTGATATAATCGAGACTAGGGTCTTCTACAACATTTAAAAACGAAGAAGCAGGCCAAGCTTAACGATCTTTTTTTTCACGCAAATAAATCATCCTGTTGCAGCAGTAGACTCTCAGTAAAGAAAACCTGAAGGGACCGGGAAAATATGTTTCATTTAATAGGAGTTCCGTTTACTGAGAGGTGGACATGGGGGCAGAATACAAGGCCAAAACCAAGCATTGCAGAGGCAATAGTTTCGTTTAAGTAGTAAATCCGTTTAACAAATTTCCGCTTACTGAGAGTCTACTGTAGTTGTTATTCTTGAATGCACCTATTGTAAATGATGCTCCGCTACAGGTAAGCTCTCGTGGCCTTTATTTTTTTATATTGAATTTTTTTATATTGAACTAATTCGCAATTCCCTTCGAGTTCAATATATCTGTGTTTGACTGTACTACTACAGTAAAAGCTCATTAACTCGGACCTCACGGGACAGGAGAAAATGTCCGAGTTAACCGAATTCCGAATTATCGAACGGACCATGAAAACAAAAGGAAAACGTACACGGCACAGACAAACCTTCATTTCTTAAAGAAGTGCGTTATTTCTGCCTGCCTCGCCATAGAAATTTTTGACATAACGGTCTTATTTAATCCCGTCAGGTGGTGGTGCGCACGTTCACTGTCGCAAGAACAAACGCAGAACCCCTCGAGGACAGCGAGGGCTTCGGCGTCTTCCTGCACGGTGCAACGAAGTCGCGTCGGCTCATCACGTTTTTCAATATCATAACCTTTCTTTTAAGATCATTTGCTGGCTGCTGTGGCCGCTTAACTCCTGTGACGGTCGCCATGAAGCGCGAAGGCGGCGACAACGCGCACAAACACAGCCGCAACACACGAAGTCACAACACAAAGGACCAAGACACGATAGTACACCAGTAGGCATAGCATGGGCGTAGCGAGCAGCTGTTAGTAGACACTGGATGCGCCAGTAGCCCAAGCCCTTCCGCTGGGTGGTGACTAGCGCCACCTAGCCACTTCCCCCTCATTCACTATCAACATCGTCATATTCTGCTACAGTTCGCTCGGTTCGGTTTCTCCAAAACTCTGTTTCTGCCGTCGGTTACGGCAAGCGGTGCTTGAGCCTCCCAGCCGCCGAGATCGCGCGACTCTGGAGTCCCGATAGCCCTCTCCGGAGTTGTCCGAGATAACCTGTGCGTGGCTAAATCCCTCCGAATTAATGAGCATTTGACCTCATTGAAGTATACACAGTTTTGCCGGGACCGTGCCGCAAGTACGAGTTAACTGAATTTCCGAGTTAACGAGATCCAGATAAACCAGCTTTTACTGTACCACTGCTACTCCTATGCAACTCGGTGACAAAATGTGCTTAGTCCCGCTATGACAATGACACCAACGCGCTCGAAACCTTACACAGCCGTCTCCAGCTAGTGCCACAAACATAGTTGAAAATTTTTGTGCTTGACTGTTATGCCTTTCACTTTTGTATGGCTTCTTTTTTTCCGCTACTCCTGTATGCCTCTCTGTACACTGTAGATCTGATGATCCTGTAGGGGCCCCCAGCTTATGTGTTGTTCTGTACACCCTAATCGAGCACTGCACATTCTCGGGCCAACCTAAAAGCCCAGGCTTGGCTCGAACTCTCGAAAAATCCCGCGCCGACTGCTAATAATTTCAATGTAGAATTATTTAGAAACCAAAGAAAGTGAATGTTCTGTTGACCCATTGTGGTGCTTTTTCAAAGACCTAGTAATTAAATGTATCCAAAACTTTGTTCTTCACAAACGCAAGGTATTAAACCGGTCTAGCCCCTGGATTACGAAAAAAAACGTACGCCTAGGGCGCAAGCTGAAGAAGGCAAGAAAGCGACAAATAGAACGATCATCATTGTCTGGACTAGATAATATATCAGATGCATCACATACTGAAAGCTAAATTGAAAAGTCCAAAGGAAAAATATGAAAGCTAGGCTTTGACAAACTTTCTCTTGACATCACCAAATAGGTTTTGGCAATATCTTTCACCCAAAAAAAAGTCCAGTATCAAGTTTATCTATTAACGGTGATGTTATAACCGACAAGAGGGAAATAGCAGGGGCGATGAATGATTACTTCTGTTTGGTGTACACGCGTGATAATGACGTTACCCCTGATTTCATCACCTATGACACCATGCCACCTATCGATGATGTCTGTATCACTGAAGGGGGTGTCTTAACGCTTCTGCTTAATCTCGATCCAAAAAAGTCACAGGGCATTAACTCTGTACCTAACGCCTTTTGTTATAAGGTATGCTGAATGGAATGCCAAATGCCTACACTTGATCTTTAAATCATCTCTCCTGCGCACTGAACTTCCGAGTGATTGGATGCTCGCTAAGATCACTTCAGTACCAAACACTGATGACCATTCGCTTGTATCCTCGTTTAGGCCTATCTCCTAGCTATGAACAAGTGTCAAAATTCTAGAGCATATAATATTCAAACATTTGTCTATGTTTGTCGAAAGAAATAACCTAATCACGCCCCTTCAGCACAGCTTTCGCAAAGGATATTCTATGGTAACCCACCTTATTGAGACGTTTCATTACCTAGCAGCAGCGATCGATGTGAATGGTCAAGTATATGTTATATTATTGGATTTTGAGAAAGCTTTTGATCGTGTGAGTCACCAGAAATTAATAATTAAGCTCAAACCAATACTGAAAAATGAGAAATTACTTGCATGGATGACTGCTTATCTTTCAATGAGGAGCCAATGTGTTGCCATTGATGGTGTCATCTCGAGTCTTGCCCACGTGAAATCGGGTGTGCCTCAAGGAACAATTTTGGGGCCGTTGTTTTTTCTGTTATTTATTAATGATATTGTGCAAAACTTGCCTGCAAAAATAAAGCATTTCCTGGACGATTGTAAACTATATCAGGAAATTTATAGTTACAGTGATCAAGAATCTTTAAAAACTGCACTAGCATTGCTACAAACATGGTGTGAAAATTGGCAGATGACAAATAATTATAAAAAAAACAGTAGCAATGCGAGTTACGCGTAAGAAACAGCCGCTTCTGTTTGCCTATCACGTCAATGGTCATGTGTTATCCGAAGCCACTAAACACAAATATGTAGGACTCATACTCACATCATACTTAAAATGAAATGAACACATAGAATATATTGAAACAAAGGCAATGAAAAAGCTTGGCTATTTGCAAAGGAGGCTTCTGAATGCCACACCACACATTAAACTTCTCGCGTACAAAACTTTCATTAGACCAGTATTAGAATATGGAGCTGCAGTGTGGGATCCCTTTACTGAAACCAATATTAAAAAGTTAGAAATGGTACAAAGAAAATGTCCGATTTGTTTTTAATTGCTATAGTTGGCGTACTTCCCTTTCACTTCTAATTAAAGCGGATCGCGAAAAACTACAGGAGAGAAGAAGAATGGAGAGGCTGAAGCTTTTTTGCCTCATTTTCCACAACAAAATTGGTATCAACAAAACAGTGCACTTTAGACAAACAAGTGAATGTGCTGTGCGCTCACATAATACAAAGAAAGTTTTAGATTACGTAAACCGCACAACCACATTCAGGTATTCATTTTCCCAAGAACTACCCGTGAGTAAAATCGCCTATCACCCGATGCTGTACAGTGTCCAACAGATGATTTATTTGTACATGCTCTCAATAATTACTAACAGTTTTTTTGTATAGTCATGCAGCCCAGAGTTACGCAATGCTTCCATTTTTTTTAGTACGTTTCAGTCAGCAAAGCTATGCCATTGTTGTAATGTTTTTCTTTAGTTTTTCGTAAATTAATACAAAAGTGTTGAATTGTAACCACTGTCAGTATGCTGTGTGATGTCAATTACGTTTTTTCGAGTAAACATTTCTGTATGCCCATTCCTTCTTAAGACCTGGTAAACAGGTCAGCAATATGTAATAAATAAATAAAATTTCGCTACTACGTACTTAAGAATACTGAGCTCTCTAGAATAACGAGTATTAATTTTTAGTTCCACATTACATTAACAATGCCTCAGTACTACGAACTCATGTTCTGAAATCCGTCGCGACCATTGGAGCGGTACACACAGTCAACAAAGCGAACGGACGCAGTGCTTTTCAGAAGACGTGTGACGGTGCGGGGGGGGGGGGGGGGGGGAGAAAGGGCAACTTTCTTTTCTATCTTTTTGTCGAAATGCTGATGCTGCAGGTTTACAAGCACAGGGGCGAAGGCAACGAGGGCCAGGTCAGCGAGGCAGAGTGGGAGTTGCGGAGCAGGAAGCATGAGCGCGGAAAACCTGAGACAGCGAGGAAGCAGTAAACGAAGCACGAGGAATATTCTTTTTTAGCACTTTTTTTTCTTTGGAAGAGGTGATGACAGCCGTGATGCTCCAAGTTTTTCTTTCTTTGTCACTTCTACATGTGCTCTAGGAGACCTTGTTTGTCAGTCGTGTCCATCTCTTTTTGGTAATTACTTATCGCGTCCACAAAGCAAGTTGGCGTTCGCGCTGGGGTGCTACTACAATTCAGTTCATCTCTGCTTGCGATGAAGCAGCGGAAGCAGTTTTCACTGAGCGAGAAAGTGAATATTCTTCAGCAATTGGAAGGCAAAAAGCAGGCTGTTGTGACCAAAGAACCGAATGGCACCACAGGAATGTGCATGAGCTGGGGCCCTTCCCGCTGCAATGTTTGTGCTTCAAGCGTCAAAAAAAAAGAAGAAAAAACCTGACTTCTTCAAAGTACATTTGAACCCCGCTACAACGAAACTGACGGGGTGCGAAAAAAATTTCGTTGAAGCGACAATTTCATAGTAGTGAAACCGAAAAAAATATAGCTGATCTGAGCTAGCAAACCAAAGGAACCTTTGTTCACCAAATTCAAAAAATGCCCGCTGCTTTCTATTCTTTCCCAGCAGCGTCACGACGTGATTCTCACCCATGCATAGCGAGGCCTTGGCGAAAAGCACACTGAAAAAAACGCCTAAAAGCACTTTCGTGAACGAACCAAACAGTTGCTTTAACACATTAGCACCAGCAGCTGTCCACTGTCAAAAGTATCCGACAACACTGAGATGCAGGCAGGGTATCGTGGAGCGGCGACTTTTGTATTATTCTATGCCATCGCTATCGAGCAATGGCTGCGCTCACGCTTGCTGAACAGCAACGGTATAGCGGCGGTTTCTGGTGGTGCCAACACATGTTTTAGACTTCGTTGACGCATTTTCAGGCTCTGAAAATGTATCGATATGTTAAATACAGTCAACTGGTGATTTGTCGGACACCCTAATTTTCGGACATGCCCGATAATTCGGACATCTTCGAGGCACCGCCACGAGCCCCATAGAATCAATGATTAGGAAGTCTGAAATTTCGGACGCTCGAACCCCTAGGAGTCCAATTTTCCGGACTTTTTGACGTGACGGAAGGTCGGAAACCACCACTGACCTCCAGTGGAAACCACCACAACTGCGTCACATGCGATTACGATCGCATAAATGAGCATGCCGGTTTACTGTGGCGGCATCTGTTGCTTGGAGACGTTGATCGTTAACGGAGAAACACACACGGCCTCCGAAATTCCTAACACTGGCCGTGTTTATCGTGCAAGGGTGCTTCGCTGACAATCGAAACTATCAACCCAGAAATTTTTTGGCACCAATAAAGTTCCTTTCGCTTTATCGCTTGTGCTCATACTGCCCGAATCTTCGGACAGTTTTTTGCTCCCTAGAAGGTCCGAAAAACCGGCAGTTGACTGTATTGAGCTTACTGCATATCAATAAGTATCTGAGCCTGGAATTGCATCGTAATGTTTCGTTGACGCGGGACGATCAAAGAAAAAGTGTTCGTTGTGGCGACAATATTTATGCATTGACTCCTATGGACCGCTGACGGGGAATCGTGAATTTTTCATGGTAGTGGAAATTTCGTTGTAGCGGAGTTTGACTGAAAAGATGCATTTTTTGGTGTTCACTTGCGCATTAGTTTTTTTTTTTCTCGTGAAAAACAAGCTCAAGGACCCACCGTTGTAAAGGTAAGTTGTTTTGGTCGGTGGAAAATTAGTATTTATGGTTAATTTTCGGGCTTTCACTATAACAACCTTTTTTAATAACGAACCAATTGCTGGGGCCCCCTGAATTTCGTTATACCCAGATGTCACTGTACACCTGCTTGTTCATTTTGAATACTTAGAAATTTTTATTAATTTAAATTCAAATCGAACCGAATATGAATCCTGCACTATGCGTTCAAATTTTGAAACATTAGAATATTTGTACAAGCCTAGTTATATAATATATACGCATTTGAATCTAGGGAAACATTCTGACCATGCAGTTACAAGCCCACCACGACTGTTTCCGCCTGCTCGACTCCGTAGACAAGAAAATGCGACTTGTGAGTCACGAATATCTTAGCTGCTTTTCGTGCACATTAAGTGCAAGATACAAACAGACTCTTATCCCAGGTGCACCAATCGATGCAAATGTAACTGATTTTTTTTTTTTTTGTACTAGCAAGGCCGTTTTAAACATTCACCATTCGGCAGTTAGCAAATAACACTTAGCAATCAATTCGAATGCCCAACATTGAGAGAGCATATTTTTTGCTTATTTTTATTCCACCTTCGGCTTTGTCATGTTCTGTCAATAACTCTTAAGTGTCCTCATTTGTTCAAGTGCAAGTGCATGGCCTTCAAAAACATGGACGTGCTTCGGCGGTAGAATTACTCAAGTAATGGCTCTATATGGTGATTATGATGATTTACTGCTGTACACATGCTGCTGATGTTGCTGTAGCACGGAGGTGTGATGGCAGGGGTGTATTGACACCTTCTACTACATAAATGTCTATAGGTTCCAGTAATACGTTGTGTTGAGGAAGTTTTCCCCCTTTCAATCTCTTTCCCCCGCTTCTGCCATTTTTCGTTATTGACGGAAAAGTAAAAACACTTTAAAAGTGGAGACATGAGCCCTAACTCTTGCAAAGAATTCAATGTATACAAGTTGTACGTGCTTCACTTATCTCTTCTTGGTGTCCGTAGAGGTCCAACTTGCTTGCGTTGCATAGCTTTTCAAGCTGCATGTTTGCTGCATTATTGGGACATGAAGCAACCACATGCACGGCGTGCTATATGTTTGTTAAAAATTCTAAGAATGCCTGTCGCTTGGCTCGTCAAAGTCTGTATGACAATAGACCTGCCTGCCTGCCTTCCAGCATCAGAAAAGCATATGAGGCAATGAATGAAGTTGCTTCCCTGAGCATCATTTTAGAGCAGTGGGGAGAAAACAGTTACAGTACAGTGACTCTCAGTAAATGGAAATTTGTTAAACGAAAGTATTGCCTCTGCAATGCTTGGTTTTGGGCTTGTATTCTGCACCCATCTCAGTAAACGAAACTCCTGTTAAATGGAACATATTTTTTTTATCCCTTCAGGTTCCGTTTACTGAGAGTCTACTGTACAACGAATTGCAGGTCAACTCACTGAGTAGGTGGTCTCGGGCGAAGACGGCCAGCTCGTCTTGTGGTAGCCACCGGCAGAGGGAGCCCAGGCAGCCAGCAGCGGCCGTGCGACAGCCGTCCTCGGAACTGCTCAGGTAGCTGCTCACGCTGGCTGTCACACTCCGCCGCATCAGGTCCGACATCTTGTGGCCCGCTGCCGCCACCACTCGGTGTAGCGCGTACAGCATCGTCTCTCTGCACAGACCACAGGGGCAATGTATCGCCGCTTGAAACTAATGCCCTCAAGATTTGCATTTTTACAGTGCAGCCATCTAGGCCGAATTGAAACATGTGCAGCATCGTTTGCAGCCCAGAGAATAAAGGTGAGAAGGAATGGACAGGGTAAAGCATTGCACATTGCTGTGCACAGTATACCGTATTTAGTCAAATATAACGCAAACTTTTGTTCGAACTTTTGCTACTAGTGTCGACCCTCACATTACGATCGAATTTATTTACTTCTTCTTCGTGGACAAAGTAAAAAGTCACCCTTTGTGTTACATTTGTGGTTGCACTTCAGTAGAGTAAACACAATAGTACATCGAGTGTTGGGCATGGAAGTGTTGGTGATGAGAAATGATGCGATGGTGAGTAGAAAGAGAAACGAGACAGAAGGGTATGGCATAGTGTAGTAGAGGAGAGTTGGCAACATGCAGGTGGTCATGCAGAGGGGAGCTTCTTTCCGTGCTAAACCAAGCCCGTTTTCACCTAACTTTGCCTAGCTTTGCTGTACGCTGGCCCTTACGGCGCTAAGTGAGGGCCACGCACTAATTTTTTTTAACCCCTCACAACTGCCAACATACAGGAACCATGGCAGAAACAAATAATACCAGGTGGTCAAGGCTATATACAGGTGTGTGGCAACCCAAGTATTGAGAAATACACCTTTTCAGAATTAGTTTCTGCCTTGTGTCACTATGAGGATATTCCAAGTTTTCGAGACTTCTAGAAAACTTCTCCCTGCGCTTTTTGGGACGTGCAAAGACTTGATGTTTGCAAACTGCCCACAGCAGCTGGTACACGAACCTCTCATGCTTCATTTCACGGACCATAAAACCATAATATTGAAGGGATCTAGCAATCCAGCCGCCATGACAATGAAGAAATGAAAACAATTATTAAGAAAAAAATAAAAGTGATTTGTATAATACATACACAGTATCACGTTATTCTAATGATTTAATGGGCTAACTTTCCATGGGACAGTCACGGTTTACTGATGATTTCCCCCTCTCGAGCTTTGCCCACTTATCATTCATTTCGTGGATATGGTGTGATGTTTCTGGCTTTTTTTTACGGTTTTGTTCAATTTGTTCAGAAAATGTCCACCGTATTCTTTTGTTGTTCTGGCAGTTTAATAACTGGCCTCACAAAACACATTTATGGCCAAGCCACACATGCAGGAAGATTCAAAATCAAGCCTCATAATTTCTATGCGAATGTAAAGGCCACAAGAAACCTCAATATACCGCATAGTGTGGAATATAGGTCGAGATTTTTTCCAGGAAACCTCAATAAAAAATCGCCCCTCAACCTATACTGAGTATAGATTGAGGGGCAACCCTTGGCAGACGACCCTTGGCATAAACCAAGTGATCGTCTGGCAACAAGGAGTTTCACATGCTTTTTGGGCATCAGCATCGACATCGCCTTCCTCCGTGGGCCGACGCGTTCTCTGCCGATGCCATTTCTCTTTTCTTGTTCATTTAGTGTTCATAGCGAGTGTCGACGTTACTCTGCGACTAGCCATGAATACAGGAACGCAACGCCAGTTCACCGCCGCTTTTAAAAGAAAAGTTATTGAATTCGCGGAAGCGAATGGCAACATGGCGGCACAGCAGCAGTTTGTAGTGTCCGAGAAAAGCGCAACCGAAAATCCAAACTGTCGGTGTGTAACGTGAGAAAGACGTCGTTTCGCGGTCGCCGAGATGTGCACCCGGAACTCGAGGACATGGTGGCGGATTTCGTACGCAAGTACTGTGCCAAATCCCTGCCAGTGAATGCGGAGCTCATTTGATCAATAGCCGTCGAGCTCGCCCGTGAAGCCGGTCTGTCAAAGAAAGACTTCAATGGATCCATTTATTGGGTCCGGAGCTTCATGCGACGCAAGGAATTTGCCCTTTGACGGCGCACGTCGATATGCCAGAAGCTGCTGGAGATGTGCGAGGACAAATTGATAGAGTTCCAACTCTACGTGAACAGCCTCCGGCGGCAGCATGGCTATATGCTAGGCCACATCGGCAACGTCGACGAAACGCCGGTGTGGTTCGACATGCCGTCGTTCGCGACTGTTTGTGAACGCGGGGCAAAAGAAGTGAAGCTTTTGTCGACCGGAAGCGAGCATTCACGCTTCACCGTTATGCTTTCCTGCACGGCCGACGGCAGAAAGTTGCCCTCCTTCATCATCTTCAAGCGGAAGAATATGCCGAAGAAGGCCTTCCCGTGGGATGTCGTCTGTGTCAACAAGAAGGGGTATATGGACGAGGCCCTAATGCGCGAATGGATCCGCACAGTGTGGAACCGGCGGCCCGGAGCACTCCTGCAGCACTGGAACATGCTCATGTTGGATGCGTTTTACGGGCACTTCACGGCATCGGTGAAGGAGAGCCTTCGCAACGGAAAGACGGATATTGTCGTCATTCCGGGAGGGATGACGTCAGCACTCCAACCGCTGGATGTCGTCCTTAATAAACCTTTCAAGGACCGTGTGCGTGCGCTGTACACCGAATGGATGGCTGGCGACAACCCGCGGACCCCGACAGGCCGGATGCGCAGGCCACCTCTCACGACAGTTTCTGGTTGGGTCTCTGAGGCATGGAGGTCTCTGCCTGAAGTGATGGTGGTGCACGCATTTTAAGAAGTGCTGCATCAGCAACGCTCTCGACAGCACTGAGGACGACATGCTGTGGGAGGCGGCTAGTGATAGGCAGTCGTCGTCGGACGAGAGCTCCGACAGCTCGGAGGACTGATTAAAGTGAATCCGTGAACTATTCTGTGGTTTTTTTTTTTTGCTGGTCAAAGTAAGGGGGTCGACCTATATTCCGCCTCGACCTATATTCCACATTATACGGTACATATTAACAAAAATATCTGGTGTTTTACGCCCTGAATCCCTGATAAGATTATGAGTGATGCCATAGTAGAGGAATTGGGCAATTTTAACCATCTGGTGCTCTTTATTGCACTCTTGACATTCTTGACATTACACTGTGCAAGGCCTCTTCTAGCATATCTCCTCCACTGAAATGCAACTTCTACAGCCAGGATCAAAACAGTGACTTTTGGGTGAGCAGCCAAACACCGTAATGGCAGTACCGCTGCATTGGACAAAAATGAATGTTTCAGTATTGTCTGGCTGACATTATTTTGTGACAGGGCTTTATATAACAACCGACATTCCAGCAGCATTGTGGTGCTGACCTGACAGAGGGATCATCCTGGTTCTTGACTGAGTTGTGCAGTTCCTGGAAGACCGGGTCGCAGCGGGTGTGAATGACGATGAGATGGCTTAGTGCTACCGAGGCTTTTAGCCTCACCTGCCGGTTACCATCGTTCAGCGCCTTCAAGAATGTGGTCTGTAGCTGAGGCAGAAACGGCTTTAGCTGCACCCCTACCTGCATTGTCAACAAGCAAGTTTTCTTGTAAAGCGCAATGTGGCCATTGCAAAGATGCAATGAATTGGTCAAAAATGGTTCTAACATTGTTAGAATGGACTATTGGCAACAGAAAACTTTGAGGCTTCACAGCAAGAAACACTTTTAAAGTTTAAATTGATTCAACTTCTGTACCATGGCCAAACAGAAATTCAAAACAAATTCGGTGTGATAACTCAACAGGCTTAAAGCCACGTTAATGGACACAGATATTCCCTCTTTCCCCCAGCAACCTGTCAGTGGAATGACTATGTTGTGTGTTGTAAAACAGCATACTCTCAGTAAACGAAACTCTCTTAAACTAAGTGAACTGACTATGAAATGCACCCCGTCAACCTCTTGTACACTGCACATGAAGCCACCAACAATATGAACTTACCAATAGTATCAGTTTTATATCTAGTCATAATGCATGAACTACATTGGGGTCTGATTGATACAAAAAAAGATAAAAATGTGCATGTTATAGTAGTGTGAATACAATAACTTTTGCCATGCTGAGCATCCCACAGAGGGCATGTCTGCATACAACTCATTCTTATATCAATGGTGCCAACTACTCTAAAATGTTTTGAATTCTACACAGTTCCACAGCCTTTTAAGCGTAAAGCATTGCAAAGACTACATGTCACAAGCTTTTCAGGATGCCAAGTGACCGACCTTTGCAAGTAGCAGGGCTAGCGTTTCGAGGACGGCCACCTTGACGCTGAAGCTGAACCGGTCGCCCAGGATACGAATGAGTGGCCCCGTGATGCTGATCACTGACTGCCGCAAGGAGGCGGCATCCGTTAGCCGGATCACCTGAAAAAGAGACAACGCAGCACCTGTCAAACAGTGCAAATAGTCCTGTCGAAGTCTCCAGGCTCATATCTTCAAAAATTACTTGTAACGACTCTTGCTGGAGTCTTGAGTTGCTGGAGTACAAAGGAAGTAAAATAGTCTCTTTTCTTGCAGTCCCAAATTCCATTCAATCATGAAACATTGTGAAGCGGACTGGTTCAGTTTTCTTTGAGCTGCTTTTCAGATTAACATGTGGAATCGGACTAGTTGGCATTTTATACATAAAACTGCTCCATGCAAAAGTAGACATAGCAATCCTTGTCTTTTCTGTGTCACTGTGTCCATTTTTGCGCTGAGAAGTTTAAGTCTGGTTTTCAACAGGTTGAGTCCTTTAGCATGCCATAGATAATCTCCATATAGAAGCAGTTTTGTACTCTGGCCCGATCAAAATGCAGCTGCCTAGGCTGCGAAAAAAAAACAGGACTTTAAGCTTAGCAAAACCATAGCTATTTGGCAAGTAGGAAAGAAAAACACCAACATATTTATGTCCTCTTGTTCGCGCTTTACCCTGATGCAAATATGCAGCCACTCTGGGTACTCTTCTATAGGACCTTCCTAAGGAGATCGAAGCCTAATTTTAATGCCCCAATGTACTTCATACAAGGGTTTTTATAAAAGCCTTTGCTAATCCAATTTAATAGATACCTACACAGACGATGCAAAAACAGTGGTGCTGCAAATCTACCCATTGGCCATCCGAAGGTGCAACAGAAATAGAGAAAGCAAGAGCCGAAGACATCCCAGTGCTGTTACCTCGCCAAGACCCTGCGCTGCTTGTTCCTTGAGCTCAGGCACCCCGATGAGAATGGCCTCGCGAAAGATGGGCAGGATGGGCGAGATGCCTTTCTCCTGGCAGAAGCCTGGCAGGTACTCCTGACCCTTCAGGTCGCTGGCCGCAAAACGAATCGCTTGCCGCACATCCGTCACATACTCGATTTGCTGGTTTGTGTCCAGGGTCTGCAATGTTGCCCATGTCAGAGAGAAAAGGAATTAACATGGGTCCAGGCAAATAAAGGTACTTGGCGCCATCCCATGCTACCTGGTATTTATTTTTCATCAGCTGTGATGTGCATTTTTAAGTTTAACGCACTCATGAACATAAGAGGGAGGGGGGGAGAGAATCTTAAATGAAAAGAAGAGAAAAGTGAGCTCCGTAACTGTCTCTCAGGGGGAGGACACCTCAACAGTAGCTCACGAGGGGTGGGGGTAAAGGAGAGATTAAAAGAATAGGAATAAAAAGTAAAGAGATAGAGAGAGCGGAAGGAGAGAGTGAGGCGCAGGGACAGCCACATACGGAAGTAGGGAGAAGATAGGAAAGATGGACACGGACACAGGAGTCCGAGGGTGGGGAACCACTCGGCGAGAGCTCTTGTCGGCATCAGGAAGTGGCATAGGGCGGGCCAGCCGGCCAGAGCTGCGCTGTCGTCGGAGATCACAGGGGCACAACCAGTCAGCACGAAGTCCAGCCAGCGAGTTGCCGTAAGAAGGAGCATCAACACTACTAAAATGTAGTACAATGTGAATCGTAAGGTGAAAGGTAAATTTACAGCCAATCAAAACAAATCTTAAAAAAAAAAAACCTTGAGTGAAACATGGGATAAGCGAAAAGGAAGCAATACCATTATTCTAGCTGCAACAATTGGGAAACAAGCTCATGCAACACAATATGAACAGGAGTACTCTTCTGTCAGTATTTTTTAACAATAATATGTAAGTATACTGTGATAACATTTTTCAGAAGTTAAGACGATGCTCTTTAACCACTTAAAATAATTTTGCGGTATTAAAAAAGTAAAAGAAACTTCTATGTTGACAAAAGTGCAAGAGTGGACAGAACTTGCACCATACCTTTGTGACAGCAGCCAGGGCCTCTCCGGCGAGCTGCAGCACGTGGCGATCGGTGTCAGTGAACAGCCGCAGCAGCTCCCTCAGCAGTTGGGGCACGTGTGGTGTCAGGGGTGCCCTGGTGTGGGCGCAGAAGGCACACAGCAGGGCCACGGCTGCTCGCCGTTGACCGGGCTGCCGAGCCCCCGCAAGCAGTTGCTCAACCACAGTCTGTACTCCAGCCTCGTCGACCACCGACAGCACCACAGCTTGGCAGTGCTCCAGCTCCTGCAAGGTGGGTGCCGATCAAACAGCGGCTGCCTTGTGCCCTTTCGAGGGACGCTGAGCATAATACTGACCTGATGCTCACGACACATGCCATCGCAAAGCACTCGCGATCTCCTTTCGTTTGATCGTTTCGTTTGAATGTCGATCACCCTCTGACTGGCACAGGTTAAACGAAGTCATGTAACTTTCTCACGTGACCTGATGTTGGCGACACACGTGCCGTCACAAAGCACTCGAGAACTTCTTTCATTTGATACCCATGTCAGCGGATTGGGAGTCCCTCATGGAGGTGTACGAAGTTGAGCAAAGGCAAGTGAGACTGGTTACATTGCAGTTCACCTGACAGTGAAAGCGTTTTTTGGTGTTTCATGACAAAGATCCTAATAAAAGCTCTTGAGTGATGTCTGGTTAATGTGTAATACTACAGTCGAGCCCACATATAACGGCCTCACTTAAAACGAACTCTGGCTTAAAACAAACAATATCCACGTGACCGTCAAAATATACATTGGTTCAATGGCACAAAACCGCACTTACAACGAACTTCTTTGAGCGCCGCTGATCAGTTACAGCGAACGGAGTCAGCGGTCTGTCGACTTCCCGGGAAACCGATTTCGACCACCGATCAGGCATCGATGAGGTGCCCATACATTCTTATTGTTAAACGCCGATTTTGCCTCCGAGCCCCTCTAGTTGCTGCTCTCCCCGACGGCTTTTGTTACGCACCCCTCCGTCCTTTGTCCCCCCACTACTCTGAGCACCCCGCATAGCCAGACAAGGCCCGTGTTTTCATACTGCCACTGATCTTTCGAAGACCAGTCAGCCACGTACCCTGTTTTTGATCGCTGGTACTGTCGTTAGCGTCACCGGCTGTATCCGATAGTCTGCGTCTAGTGCACACGCGTACTCTACTCCACAGACTCTGATAATCTGTGATTCGTTTCATGTTTAGACTTGTTCTCGCTCACTTCGCACTCAACTCAGCATGCCTTCCGCGCACGTGCAGAAGCGCGAAAACGGTTGTTAATTTGTGCAGAATGAATCCCGAAATATCGAAGTTCATGAGGCCACTCAAACGCGCCGGCGCAAAAAAACGACTTTTTGGCCACGGCCGCCGATTCTTCGAACACCCGCGTGCACCGATCCAGGCGGCCATGCTTTGACTTCTGCACGCGCAGGCACTCTTTCCAAGTTTTTTCTACGTGCCAGTATCGCGGATT
The DNA here is from genome assembly GCF_043290135.1 of Rhipicephalus microplus. Lineage (NCBI taxonomy): Eukaryota > Metazoa > Arthropoda > Arachnida > Ixodida > Ixodidae > Rhipicephalus > Rhipicephalus microplus. Next base: position 209,465,431 of record NC_134702.1, read on the forward strand.
TTTCAAGCAAGCTACCCAACCTGCCTTCTTCTTGTGTGTTTTGGTTTTCAAGGTTGCCCTCCCGCCGCATCCTCCCCTCTCTTTATCGCAACCCTTTGCCCTTCTCTAGCAAGTCTGCTCTCCCCTCTTGATCACAACCCCTTTGCCCGTCTCTACCACTCTGCGATGCCTGCCACGCTGGCTTGAATTATTTTTGTTTTCTGACTGGAAACAAGCCCAGAGCTGTTCCATGCATTCTGGCTTGTGTGTCGCGTGTGCGCGTCTTGCTCGCTCTTGGTGTGCGTGTGTGGTCGTGATGGTCGACGGGAGGACTAGCACGCTTTTCGTGCCGCTCAACAAAACGTCGAAAGTCTAATCCGCGTGTTAGGTGCAGCGTTGCGGAGCGCTTGCTCATAGCTGTTGACCAGCTGGCAGCCAACTTGCCGTTTCGGGGGCGTCCCGGTATTCAGCTGTGGAGATGGTGAATATTTCATGGGCGGCAGTGAAGGCTACATGCGCGCGAAACTATTTTCGTGAGGCCGACTTCGTCAATCGTCGTGCCCGATGCCGAGCCTGAAGCTTCCGAACAGGACCACCGCGGCGGCGATTTGTAGCAGCGCGTCGACTCCAACCTGGGATAGCGGGTGGGATATCTGTTGCGATGATTTAATTACGGCCGATGATGATGCCGACACTGCGGAACCGTGCACGGATTGGGGCATTGTGAATGAAGTACGTGGCGAGAGCGACGAAGCTTTGGAGCCAGCGCTTCACGCAGCTTATGCCACGGACCTCGGCGAACGAGCAGCGTGCCGTTCTAAATGAACTCGTGACCGCCCTTATCGTTTCTGCTCTTCGAAACACGTGCATCATGGACTTTTTGGAGGAAAAAAGACTGTGTTTTCACTCGCAACTTTTTTAAAAGCTGTGTTTCATTTACTACAAACTTCGGGATACAGCGAAGGAATGCCGCGTCACGTTCAGGTTCATTATAAGGGGGCTCGACTGCATCACTTTGAACGGCGTGCAACTTTTTGTCTATAGTGGAACCTGAATTAAGTTCACTGGCAATAGAATCAAAATACCTGGTGCTTGGATTAACTTGAGCCCCTGGAAAACCTGTAGATGTACCGTATTTACTTGCGTAATTGACCCACTCGCATAATGAACCCAACCCCCGCATTCGCCTTGAAAAAAAAAAAAGAAAAAAAAATTTTTGTAATATGTCTGCATTTTCTATCAGTATGATAGCCAGTACCGTTTATGACTGAAACAGCTATAAATCAAGCAATTACATTACGAAATAACAATGCAATAAAAGTCAAAACATAGTTTTGCAACCATGCTAAACATTTGCGAGCAGTGCGAGCATGGACGACGTCAATCAAAATTTGAAAGTCACGGATGGATGGATGGATGGATGCTATGAGCGTCCCCTTTATAACGGGGTGGTGACAAGTATGCCACCAGGCTCGACAAAAAAAAAAACTTTTTTTTCTTTTTTGATGTTGGCCTAATGCCTCTACTTCGATAAATTCTATCTTAATGGAAAAAAAAGGTAAATTTTCAGCTTAAGTTCTCTGCCATTTACGGCACACTGTCCATATTTTATTTTTCCAATATTTATTTTTGTCCTTTCTCTCTAATTTTCTGCCACCAATACTCTAACCGTCTCTTACTTATTTCAATCGCGGGTGTGTTCAGCTTTCCATTGTTGTCCCTAAAACCCAAGGCTTCCTGTAGGCTCGTGCCCAAACGTACACCTGGGTGGATATCTCCACATTCAATCAGAACATGCTCCGCCGTTTCCTTATCTTTCCCGCAGCATGTGCATTGTTCTTCTTCTTTACTGAATCTTGCTTTATAACTACGCGTTCTAAGGCAACCCGATCTCGCTTCAAACAGTAAAGCGCTTCCCCTTGAATTATCGTAAAATGCCTCCCTCCTTATTTCATTTTTGCCCTTTCGGTAGTTACTCAAAGCCGGTTTTTTCTCCATAGCTGCCATCCAGTAAATCCTCTCCGCCTCCCTGACTTTTCCCTTAACGCTCTTTGTTGACATATGGCTTACAATACCAGCCGTATATTTACTAGTGAGTCTTCTAGTTCTTTTTCTCCACTGTGTGTCCACGCTCTTCCTATACAAATAGCGGAACACCTTCTCTGCCCATCTACTCTCCTTCATATTTCTTAGCCTTTCTTCGAACCTTATTTTGCTCTGCGCTTCCCTCGCCTCAAAACCTGCCCACCCCATATCGCCCTTTACAGCCTCGTTTGTCGTCTTCCCGTGAGCACCCAACGCGAGGCGTCCCACAGTCCTTTGATTTACATCCATTCCCGATTGCACCTCTGCCCTCATGCACATCACTGAGTTCCCAAAAGTAAGCCCTGGAACCATTACACCCTTCCACAGACCTCGAAGCACCTCATACCTATTGTATCCCCACAACGCTCTGTGGGGGTACAGAGCGTTGTGGGGCAAAGCGCCATCTGTTGAATTGCAGGAGGAACCTTTTTGCTGATAACGCCACGCAAGCACAGCGGCACAAAAACAAAGCGCATGGCCTTCAAACTGCCGCCCGCACCTTATAGACACATGCCGTGCACTAGCTATTTTGAAGGCCATGCAAAACCCATACGCACCCATCGCGCCGACGGTGCGTTGTGCACCCGTAACGTTTGTGCGCCGCCATCCGACGCTGCGTTTTAGTGCAATTATATAGATACTCTTGGCTGCGTTTTGCCGCCCACGTCGGTGTTACTCCCCGTATATGTATGTATGTATGTATGCATGTATGTATGTATGTATTTATGTATGTATGTATGTATGTATGCATGTATGTATGTATATTATGAGGAAGAGCTTTATACGAGGCGAGTTCGAGCTGACACACACTGATGATGATATCTACAGATCAGGAAATTATACAAATGATGATGACACGTCCAATTGACAAAGGAGAGTCGGTGACTGCGCTCACACTATATATATATATATATATATATATATATATATATATACAGTCGCCGACCGCTTATTCGGACTCGACGGGAACCGCCGAAAAGTCCGAATAATCGGGAGTCCGAAAAAACGGATTCACTCGAAAAAAAAGCACTTTTATTGGCCCGATCGCCCGAAAAAACTGTCTATGCGCGTCTGCACACACGCACGCTTACGCGCGACCACGTCGGCATCTCCGCTTTCTTCGCCATCGTGAGCGTCTTGTAGCTCCCACGTTGGCCGCGTTTCTTCACTCCCGACGGCGCAGCAACGGGTGGCGTCGGAGCCATTTCAGCACGCCACGGAACACACAAGAGAGCAACAAGACGAACCAGGCCTACCCGCAGAAGCAACTGACTGACACCACTGACACGCTGACACAAACGCCAAACCACGCCAAACGCCACAGCGAACAGACTCCGTAAGTGGCTTGGCTTGGCCGCCCGACTGGCTAAAACAAAAAAAAAACGTGTCGCCAAACATAGCCTTTGAGATCGGCAATGGCGATTTTTGCGTGCATTTTGACACTGGCCCGACGTCCATCCATAGCTAGTGCAGCATATCAGTGCTGGCAACCTAGCAAACGTATTGTTAACGCATAGCCTCCTATATTTTCTGTGCCCGCTCGAAGGAGGCAGAGCCTCCGTCCGCGCTATCCCACCCGGCTGACGCCGTTCCCCAAGAGATGGCGCCACCAGCCCTGGGGAGCGTGAAGGCAGTTTGTTTTGGATCGCCGCAGGCCGCAGTCCACGTGCGCGTTGTGTTCTCGCGATTGAAGAACTTGTGCGTGTTCTCGTGATTCCATGGCCTACTGCTGTGTTCCAAAGTGCAAATCTGATGCGAAACGTAAGGTACCGGGGATTTCGTTTCATGAAATTCCTAGTGACAGTGAAGCGAGGGCAGCCTGGTTGAAAGCCATCGCTAGGAAAGACTGGACGCCGAACACGACATCACGCTACTCCGTTGTGTGCAGCCGACATTTTCTCCTGACGGACTACAAAGAAGGATGTAAAACTCGAAAACTCAAGAGGAGTGCAACTCCCAGCGTGTTCGACGACTACCCGGAGTACATGCAGCCGAAGCCGAAGAAACCGCGGAGTGATGCGGCTGCGAGGAAACGAGCGCTTGCTACTGACAACGCTGCTGCGCGGCCTCTCGAGACAAGGACTGCAACAGGCCTTTTTGTTGGAGCCGATGAAGACACCGTGCCTGCGGATGGACTTACCTCAAGTTTTAGCTCTCCGGGTCTCGCAGAAGTTCCGTGCTTCACCGTACCACTACAAGTTGAGGTGGATGCTCCTTCTGAACCTACCTCAAAGCACGAAGCCACCCAGGTAGATGTTCGCAGTAGTATTTCTGTTTTAGAACGTCAGAAATTCAGACGAAAGGAGCGCGATTTAAAGACGCAAATACAACGGCTTCGTCAAACAATTGACAAATATAAAGAAGAACTGAAGCAATTAAAAGAAGATTGCAATTTGACTGCTTTTGCCAAGGTAGTTGAAGCTGCGCGAGAAAAGCACGTAGGAGCCTGCATCCTCGTTGACCAGGTGAACAATTTCGCCAAAATCAGACCTACTTACTCCGAGGTTACTGTTCGTAATTGCATTGTGTTGAGAAATTTGTCAACAAAGGCCTATGAATTTATTAGAAGGGAAAATCTCTTGAAGCTTCCAAGCAGGGCCACGTTACAGAGGTTTCTGGGCGTGACTACTGGCGAAGTGGGATTTACAAGTCTCGTGAAAGAGCGTCTGAAAGCGGAACTAGAAAATCTGAGCTCCCAGCAAGCGAAAGTGTGTTCTCTGGTTGTTGACGAAATGAGAATACGGCAACGCCTGCAATACAACAAGCAGAGAGATGCCTTCGTTGGAGAGGTGGACTTGGGTAAGGATTGTGGAACACCAACAAAAGGAGAACCAGTCCTAGCAAATTCACTGTTGTGTTTTATTTTGTCAGGGCTCTCTGTGAGCATTCGAATACCCGTGGGGTATTTTTTCACCAAGAACTGCACTGGACAGCAACTGTTCATGCTGATAAAATATGTGCTAAAAGAAGTGGAGACAGCTGGCTTCATTGTAATGCGCATTGTGGCGGACAATCACAAAATTAATGTCCTTGCTTTGGAAATGCTTTGCAGTGGGAAACTGCAGCATTTTATAAAGCATCCCCAAGATCCCGACCGAAGGTTGTTCATCGCCTTTGATCAATGCCATCTGATAAAGAATATCAGGTCGCAGTTCCTGGCCCGAGACATGGGAAAAAACGGTGAAGTTACATCATCTCATATAAAGAGCCTGTACAAGATGCAGCAGGGGAGTGTAATCAAACCTGTACGATTCCTCACACGGAAGCATGTATTTCCATCAAGTATTGAAGCCATGAACGTCCACAAAGCTGTTCAGCTTTTCTCTCCTGCAGTTACAGCAGCGTTGAAACTGTTGCAGGAGCAAGCTGGACACACGTCTGACATCACCTTTGCTGATGCAGGCCCAACAATTGAGTTCATGGACACAGTGCATCGATGGTTTGTCTTAATGGACGTGAGTAACTGTGTCCAACACATACACAAGAATATGCCAGACTGCAAGCAATACGAGTCTGCTTCTGATGAGCGCCTTGTGTGGCTCATGTCATCTTTCCTCGAATACCTTGAAGATTTGAGACGTGACTGCCAGCCCAAGCAGTTCCTCACTAAGGAAACGTATCAGGCACTTATGCTGACTACGATGTCTAATGTTGAGTGCACCAAATACCTACTAGATGTAGTCTCCTTCAAGTTTGTGCTGACGAGGAAATTCTCGTCTGACCCGATTGAATCCTTTTTTGGATGGATAAGAAGGTCAGCAGGAAGTAATGATCAGACTGACGTTCGGTCTGTTTTGTCTGGTGTTGAAAAGGCCTTAAAAGCTGGCATAATTTCTGCTTCAAAGACCAGTAACGTAGTGGATTCATCAAGCCATGGCTCAGATGCACTTAAAGTTACAAGCAAACAGAAAGAAGTTCAAGCAAGTCAGTTTCCAGTAGAAGCTAGGAAGCTTCTTGAAGACCTCCTAAGAAGTCCCGCAAGCTTGCTTCCGACTGTGGACACAGCAGCACTTGCTATGGTGGGAGGCTTCGTGGCCCGTGTCATACAAGAAAAGATTGCTTGCAGCTCCTGCATTTCAGTTATCACAAAGCCAGCGTCCTCAGCCCCCATTGACAGTCTGATTAGGCAACAAGACAGAGGTGGGCTACTGTACCCCTCAAATGAGCTTGTTCATGTTTTGTACGCGCTAAAAAAGTACACTGAACTCATCTTAAGCAAGCGCAGAGCAATACCAAGGCCTCTGCAGGAAACAGTCAGCAATGCTGTTTCTGCTATGGCAAACAGTGAAGTTTTTAAGCATGTTTGCATTGAGCACCGCTTGCAGTTTCTGGAGCTTGTTTGCATGAAATTTTGCAAACCTGTGTTCACGAACTACGCCCTGGGCGTGACTGACAAACACGATGTGAGGAAGGCACTTCACTACAAGCCCTTGTCGAGAAAAGCTCTAAAACTGTGAATTGTGTTTTTGCGGCTGCTTGACTGACTGTACTATTTTTCTTTCATTGATGTTAGGAATTTCCTATGCACCCTATGCATCTTCGCAGAATACCAACAAAATAAAAGTTGATGTCCAGAACAAAGTAACAAGCGTTGTCACTTGAGTTTCGGGTTTTACTGCAAAACCGCAATGAAGATGCGAGGCATGCCGTAATATAGGACTATGGATTAATTTTGATCAGATGCGACTCTTCACCGTGGCCGTCAAGACTGCGCGCTGGCAGGAAACCTGCCGGCGAGAAAAATGTTTTAACGCACACGTACGCAGCATATTTGCATTTCATATTCGTCAAAATGCGACTTTGAGGCTGCGAAACCAACCCGCAGCGTTGTGCTTCGCAATGTAATGCCGCTAAAGTAAGGAGCCGTCATGTGGTGCTGTCATGTCGCTTTCTTATATCTTTTTAAAGCGGCGAGGCAGCGACAAGTATTGTGGATTCACCTATGAAGCTCTAGGGTACCGGGGATTTAATATACCTGGGGACAAGTATGAGTTTAGCGCATCAGTTTATCGTGAACACGACGCAGCGCGTGCACAGACAACGCGACATGCAATCCGCATTCATACGCTTATGTTTACTTGTATGATGCATTTCTACTCACGGTAATGCTTGCTGACGATGGTAAAGTTGTCCAAGATGAATATAATAGTGCGTTTTTACATTTTTGTCGAAGATATTTATGCTTTCTGGGATGCTCACTGAGTAAGCAGAAAGACTACGCGTCGTCTGCACTCCCCAGGGCTGCCGGCGCCCCCTGTCGGCTCGTCTCGAACTAGACGCGACGGTGCAATAGAATGGAAAGCGCGGGGATCGAGCGGGCACAGAAAATATAGGAGGCTATGGTTAACGTCCCTGTCAGCGTGTCATGGCGTACGGCGACGCATCCGGTCAGTCAAACGGAGTCCGAATAATCGAACGGCGCACAGCGGGGCGTCCGAATTTTCGGTCGTGAGTTTACATTAGGTTCAATGGGGCGAGTGGCGGTGCCACAAAGATGTCCGAATAAACGGGCATGTCCGAATTTTCGGCGTCCGAATAAACGGTCGGCGACTGTATATATATATATGTGTGTGTGTGTGTGTGTGTGTGTGTGTGTGTGTGTGTGTGTGTGTGAAAACTAAATTAAAAAAGCCGCCCTCGCGCGGAGCCCAGTTCAGACATGATGCGCCGACGCGCGCTTATCCCCCACCCGTACTTTGCCCTACGAATGAAAGGTGTTTATAGATGCTTGTGCACGCGTGCTTATCTTTCGGTGGGGAAAACCGCGGGCCTTCCACTATGACCGGAACAATTGCATTTAGTTACCGAGCGCACAAAGATCCCTTCGCTCGCTGGAAAGGCGCCATTTGCGAAAAGAGTTCGCTTTTCAAACACAATGAAGTAACAACTGGGGCACTTGTTACTTAATATTTGGCGCTCATATCTGTACTTGTCATTACCTTTAGTGCATTGTTTTTGTTAAAACAGCATGTTACGTGTCGAGTGGTAAACGTTGTTAGTTCAGTCTCGTCCTGTGTTTGTTGTTTCATGCATCATGTGTGCGTGAACAGTGTGTTGCACGTTTCGATCTTCTGGCCGTTCTCAGCGTTACCTTCCAAGTTGTTGCTATCGTATTCATTGCTTCGCCCTTGCGGCGAAACTTCCACTTTTTTTTTGTCAGGTTTGTCGTGAACTTAGTTGGGACACCTGCTGTGCAGGGCACGTTGAGCCGGGTACACCGGCTACACAGCTGGTTACAAACAGCAAGTGCAGGAGAATTCGAACCGAGCGGCTGGACGACACTTCGGCATTGATCTGTAGGCTTTCGTTACGAGAAAAACAAGGAGCTTCAGGCTACAAAAAAGATTTGTCGCGCTTTTTGCGGGCCTAAACAAGCAAAACCGTCACGCGAAATTTTCGCTGTTGTAGCTCCCGTAACTTCTTTTTGCCAGCGTAACCAACCCTACATCCAAATTGGCGCGAACTTTTCTGAAAAAAAAAAGGTGGGTTCATTACGCGAGTAAATACGGTAAATCATATTGCACACAGTAAATTCAAATGGCTTAGAAAACATGTGGCGGTGCCAGGATCAAATTCTTGTTGTTCATTCTAAAAATTTCTTACTCAAAACCACGGAGAAAGAAAATTCTTGGGGAGGCGAAACTGCGCTCTCTTGGGTGACCTAATAAAGTCAAGGAATCGGGCACAGCGCTCACGCGCCCTGTGTCGTGAGATTTTGCTAGTGGAGAAGGAAAAATGCACGCGTCCCTCTCACCACGCTTTCCGACGAAGGTCGTCGGTTCAAGGCCATTCGTCGCCGATTCAACGTTCGCGCTTCGCGCCCGAACGAATGTTTTTGTGCGTTCTCGCCGGCTCCAAATTTTAACACGATAGCGTTAAAGAGCTCGTTTCGCAGAATTACCAGTGTCGGTGTCAGTGAGGCTAGCAATTGAGAAGGCGATGCGCACGGGGCCCGACTACTCTATTGCGTTCTACTCTAGAAGGCGAAGCTCAAGTGCGCTCCAAATTTTTTCGGTAAATTAATGAGAAAAAAATGGCGTCACATACAGAAAAATTACTAGCGTGATATATATTGTACAACGCGAAATCTATAATTTTTGATTACGTGAACCCAATGAGTTAGGTATAATTTATTTCAACAAATAATGGGACGTAACCTATATTCCATCAATTCAGATTTGGGATGTTGCGGCGGCCGCAATCAGATGAAGGCGAGATGCTAAAGGCCCATGTATTTACTTTTAGGTGCACGTTACAGAACCCCAGGTGGTCAAAATTTCTGGAGCCCTCCACTACGGCGTCCCTCATAATCACATCGTGCTTTTCGGACGTATGACCCTGCACTTATATTAAGGCGAAAGCCTTAGATGCCTCATTAAACGCGAAATTTAGATGCCTCATTAAACACGAAATTTGACCGTCAGCGTGCCGCAGCGTAGGGGACGAGTGATGCAATACATCACCACCACCATCCAATACCGCCCTATGACGTCACGATGACTCACACATTGTCAAAAATCATGACGTCATCATGACGTCACGTGACGTAACCTCACTTGGCATAATCGCATCGCATCGAGACTTGGTCAAACGTGGTCCGATCACGGAGGCAATGCAAGACCAGGTGACGTGGTTCCGATCTTGGAGGCAGTGCAAAACCACGTTAGGTGCAAAAGCTTTCGCAGGGTAGTAGTGGGGCAGCATTAATACATCAGCCGAGAGGAAAAAGAAGATGGCTTTTGCCTTCGAGTCGTCTTAAATGAATGCACGAGGGACCCGGTGAGCATGACAATTCGTTTTCTTCACTGTTTCTATTGAATTATCCATACTACGAAAACACACCGAATTTTGTTCAGAGCTTGAATCCTCACTAACCACACTGCTGGTCGACCTCAGTAATATTCCTGCACGGATATAATGCTAGTCCTCTTGGCAATGGCTTCCCTGCTTCCATTCCGAAGTCACTGTTCAATGCTAAGAATATTTTAGGCACACACTTATATGAGAATCTATAATGAACAAGCGCAGACAAAAGACGCACGCACGTGCTGAACTTTCATTTTATTTTTAATGTACAGATGAGGTTACATGACGAAAGTGTTGTACGTCTTGTCCTTCTTCCTTCATGCAATAGCGAAAAAAAGTTTACTCTCGTAAAACTTATCGAAACCATTCTTTCTCGCGAATCAGTCTTCTGCAAGCCTAGACAGCTTCTTTTCCTCCTGGGCCATTTTCTGCCTGTTTCGTGCTTCGCTTGAGCAGTGTTGTCTCATGCGCATTCCCACGTAGTAATGACGAATTTCGGCCACAGCGTCGTTTTTGTGTCCGCAGCATAGAAACGTGAGGTCGAAGTTTTGAAGAACATGGTCAATGATTCCCCGAAAAACGTCGCATTCGTCCATGTTCTTGGAGAAGAAGCCTTCTGCACAGCGAATCATGTCGTACAGCCGCGTGTTTGATGAGTCAACCCACCTCTTGATTTGCAGTTTGTAAGACATGCTTGTGGCAACGTCGGTGTTGCGACAGAAAGTGATTGTCTGCAGAGTTCGCACGGCAGCATTGTTTTCCTCCTTCTTGACAGGAACCCTGTGATGTAATACAAGACCGCATCGACGACTTCAGAGATTTCTTGGCTATCCTGGACAGCTTCATCCAAGTCCCAATCACTTGTTTCGACAAGTCCGTCTAACTTTGCTTTTAGCTGTTCGAGGTGCGAGGGGTCATTGTCAGCTTTTCAGAAGATTTTGCGGAATTCTGAAAGGTCGAGGGCTGGCTTTTCTTCAATAACTTCGCAGTTCCCGAACCTCGGTGGTTTGAGCAGGCTGTAGACGGAAAGCATGCAGTACAACTGCAGGAACGTTGGCATGTCTGGATGGTCATTGTCGCAGGCTGCCTGTCTTGCCTAGCCAAAGAATCTCTCAAGAGGATCCTGATTGAATTTCGCCGTTAGGACGTATTTGTAATCGCACTTGCTTAATAGGTACTCGGTTAGCGCAAGCGTAGAAAGCATTGCAACACGGAGGCCTTCCGCAGTTGTTGGTGTGAGAAACATTTCCTTCATAATTGCGCCCGACTGGAGCTCCCGTTCCCAGTCATGCAGCCACTGAATTGAGTCTCTAATCACGGTGAGGTCCCGGCTGCCATGTCGCACCCCTTCTATAGGATGCCGTCTATTCATGGAGTCAAAAAGGTTGTTCATTCTCTCAGTGAACGCGATTGTTCCTGCAGCTTCTAGCAAATTCAATACTTTCTGATCAGCGTACAACTTGATACCGGAGCACATTGACCGGCTGAAGACTTGTGTAGCCAGCTTAACGCGCATAAGCTCCATTTTTGAGGGATATATATGGTGTTCCGTTATCTTTGGGCAAACCTTTAGGCTCTCAGTGAACCCGATTGTTCCTGCAGCTTCTAGCAAATTCAATACTTTCTGATCAGCGTAGAACTTGATACCGGAGCACATTGACCGGCTGAAGACTTGTGTTGCCAGCTTAACGCGCATAAGCTCCATTTTTGAGGGATATATATGGTGTTCCGTTATCTTTGGGCAAACGTTTAGGCCCTCCGCATTGTTGCAGTCTTCCTTGTACACGGCAGTGTAGAGATTCCATTTCGCCCACTGCCCGTTCACCTTGAGAAGACGCTGTTTAAGGGGGGACGCGGGTCTTAGAAAAGTAAAAAATGGCCAAAAAATCGATTTTGAGAAAAACGCATTTTTCGAATCTTTGAACCTATAAGCACCTCTCCTCAAATTATTAACGCTAAATTCGATAAAAAAATAGGTTAAAATCTATTTTCAAACCATCACGGGAGTCGCAAAACAACCCGCAAAACAGAAAATTTGTTCGAACTTCCCGCGCGCGCCGCCAGCGAAGCAGCCGGCGGATCGGCGCCATCTTGGGCTTGTTTTGAAGCTGGTTCCTTTGTGCGCGTTTTGCGGGCTCTCAAAATGACTTAGCTCCAATAGAACGACTGCCCTCCCCCGTTTTGCGAAGCCGTCTGCCAGACCGCTGATTGGCTAGAGCGCGCGCGCGCGCCGGCGAGCCCCCCCGTCTCGCGCTTACCATTGCCAATGCATTACCAATGCGAATCCACTGGCATTACCAATGCGAATCCACTAGCATTGCCCGCGTCAAAGAACTCTATGCGGAGTTTGGCAATCCACCGGGCAACGTCGACGACATTTATGATGGCACGTGGCTTACCCATGGACACAGCTCCCATATCTGTGTTGGTTGTATAATTGAAATGTACACTGGTTTAGTTATTGATCACGTTGTACTTTCAAACTTTTGCCTGGGCTGCGCCACTGGACCAAAGGAAGATGAGGAGGGACACGCTGCTTGGCTCGTCCAGCACACCCCTGTGTGCCAGAAAAATGTTGACTGCAAGGCTGGCCAGATGGAAGTAGAAGCAGCCCTACGCCTCTTCCGACGCTCCTTAGAAAAGCATAAGCTTCGGTACACAACAATGCTTTCAGATGGTGATAGCCGAACCTTTCATGCCCTCACTGAAGATGAGGTTTACGGATACATAAAAGTTGAAAATAAGACTGCATCAACCATGTGCACAAACGAATGGGGGCTGCCTTACGAACGCTCATCGAAAAGAAAAAAGCTCAAGGTGGGTCACTTGGCGGAAAAGGTAGGCTCACTCAAGACAAAATAAAGAAAATTACCTTTTACTATGGCTATGCCTTGAGGAGCCACAAGAGTGATGTGCCAGGCATGAAAAAGGCTGTGCTGGCCACACTAAGGCACATGTCATCAACAGACGAGGCACCCAAACATGACCTCTGCCCTGAGGGAACAGATTCATGGTGCAAGTTCAACAGGGCCATAGCCAATAGTGAGGTGCCTCCACCGCACAAGAACAGCCTGCCCGATTTCGTCTGTGAGGCACTAGAGCCTGTGTTTATGAGGCTTAGCGACAAAGCATTGTTGGAAAGGTGCAGACATGGGATCACCCAGAATCCTAGTGAGAGCTTACACGCTACAATTTGGCAACAAGTCCCCAAGACCACCCATGCCTTACTGCGCAGCGTAGAAAGAGCAGTGGCTGAAGCCATCAGCCGCTTTAATCAGGGGGCCACGAAGAGCAATGAAGCAATTGCTGAGAAGCTAGGCTACAGTGCAGGAAATCTCTTCATGCGTCGTAGCCTTGAAAAGGATAAAACCAGGCTTCACAAGTCGCGGAGGGAGCACCTGCAGAGCAGTTCAACAAAGGCAACACTTGCAAAGCGACATAAGCCTGCAAGAGACAAAGAGACACTGCATACAGCCCTGGCATGCTGTAGAATTGTAAGGATGTCTGGGACAAAAATGCGTGTTTTACTTGAAATAGTGTTTTATGTATAAAAGGGCGATGTTTTTATATATAACATGTGTCTTCCTTTGGTTTTCTGTGCACTAGAACAGCCACAAAGTTGTAGACTGGGTTCCTTATACTGATTCAACGGCCAGTACACAGTTTTTAAATGAGCTGTGGCAAATATTTTGGGAAGGTGCATTGACACATTTGGTACAGCCATACTCACATAATGTAGAGCTATACAACGGTGCCATTTTTATTGCTCTAGCTTCACTTCAGCAAAAGTTACAGTTATTAGAAACTTTAAATGCGTTTTTCTCAGTTCAATGTTTTTGTGCACCACACTAAACCTTAGGGGTTTTTCTTATATGTTACTGTAGATTGAGAATGACAAACTTGGTATCATTTTATTTGTAATAACATTACCTATGGGGTGATGCTATTTTGATTACTCTAGAAGCATACTGTTAATTACAATTATGGATAGTAATAAGCGAAAAGTGAACAGAATATCCATTGTAAGTGCTGGTCTGTTTTCTTATCTATATAATGCCTAAAAAATAATAAAAATAGCATCACCCCATGCAGAAAGCCCTCAGCATTGGGGCTATGCATTTATTTTTTGGATCTGGCTTGATTAAGTTGCCAAAAAGCCCCCAATGAAGTGCATAATTAATTAAATTACGGATTTTAATATCTTTTTATCCACCAAAGCTATTTCAGAAACAACTACATATTTGAAATCAGCATGAAAAACTGTCCAAGATGGTGAGGTTTGGTCAAGATTGAGCCAAAAACAGAAAAAAAATTTTAAAGACCCATGTCCCCCCTTAAGCAGTCTGTTCCTGATGCACTTGGAACAGATGCGGCACATCAGAAAAGGCAAACACCTTGCGATCCTCATTTACGGGGTGCTCAAAAAGATTCTTCGCCTCATCGAGCTTTCCGCTGGCGCCCAGGTGCGTCCACATCTTTCTATTTGTCGCCGCACCGTCACAGACAATCCCATCAACTAGTGCACCAGCGTTTTCTAGCATGACGATCACCTGAAGGACCAACTGGCTTAGGACTGTCGCTCTAGTAGTTCCGTTTAATGCAAATACACCAATCAGTTACGCGTAACTGTCTCCGAAGGGGCAGAACATGAACACCAGCGCATGATTTGCCAGCTCGGAACAATGCTCATCTTCCTCACTATAGTCCACGAGACCCGTGTAGGTTAGGGTTTTGGAGTTCACACTCTTCCGTTCTCTCACCAGGATTTCGTCAAAGAGGAGCATGCCATGTCTTTCAAACTCCGTTTTGGAATCCAGTTTTGCTTTTAACGCTTCGAGAAACTCGGCATCGAAACCGCATTGCATTCCAACCGTGGCGAGATAGTTTCTGATTGTTTTCACACAAGGCAGAGGTAGAATGTTGTTTTCGCGCAGAAATCTGTAGCCAGATGACGTCCAAATGTGTAGACAAAAACAGAGCAACGACCAATCTTGATGGTAACGCATTCCTCGCTTCGACACAGCCTTTGCAGCTTTCACACATTCCTTCAGCAGCATACAATGCGTCTCTGGAAAGGACGCCTTTCGCATCAAGTCATCCAAACTGTTCTCGTTCACTTCTCTCAATTGTTTTTTGCACTTGACTAGGTCAGCTTCGAGAGCTTCTTTTCTTGCCAGAAGTCTTTTCTTAGAGCGATAGCAGGCAATATACCGACTTCGCAAGGCCTCAATTTTGCTTTTCTTTGAAGGACTCAACGGTAGTCGTATTCGGGTCGTCTGCCTGCACTTTTGCTTTCGAATTCGGTGGACTCGTAGTGTGTTGGACAACGTCTTGCACGCGCCGCACTGATCTTCTGGACCATCAAGAAGAATGGCACACCTTCTATGCCGCCAAAATACGGTCGCGTCGACGGAGCCACATTCTACTTTTATCCCAAGAAACTTTTCCTCTGTCGGACCGCCGCGACATACAAGTTTCTTGTGGAAGACCTCGAGCATTTGCGTGACGTCAATAACATGCTGGGTTCCTGCACAAGGGTCCACTATTCTGCTGGTGACCTCTCGCTGTAGCACGCACTCTGTCATCTTCACACCTTCTTTGCACATTGCGAACTCGAGGCTCTTATTTACAAAAATCGGCGTTGTCGGTGATGCCCTCTTCAGCTGGATGAAGCAGATGCTCGGAGCTCCTTCCACGACGTCTTGTCGGCTCCAAGCAGCGCTGGGCATGACGATTTCTTGTTGTCCCGTGAACTTGTCCAAGACGCACATCTGAGATGAATTAAGTTGCGAAGACTCTATTTGCATGTTCGTCACTAGCGCGTCAATGGCACCAGAACTACTGGCACAGAGCGCAGTATTGTATCTTTCAACCTCGGAGACGCCGGTACTTGTTTCTTCGTAGTTCAATGCAGTGAACTCATGCGAAGAGGACGTTACACGACACACAGTCTCAATTTCCTCACCCTTGCAAGCAGCGGGTTTGTTCGTACCTCGAACCACCGAAGTATCTGTCCTTGCATGCTTTCCGCACTTCACGTCAGGTCCAGTTCGTTGTCTTTTTTTTGGGAACAGCAGACAAGTAGCTGGGACATCGCGGAAAGATTACACTGGCCGTTTCGGCCAGTGTAATCAGTGTAAACCGAAACGGCCAGTGTAAACCGGCCAGTGTAAACCGAAATGGCCAGTGTAAACACTGGCCGTTTCGGTTTGTCGAGGAGAACTTCGCCACCGAGCTCACCATAATAGCGCCGCCTGTCTATGTCACTGTCCAAGAAGTGCTTCTCGCAAACGTAGTGACGAGGCGTCAGCTGTCAGTCTTTTCTTGTTATGGCGCGAGCCCACGCTTCCAGCCTCACTGGGTCACTAGGAGCTTTGAAGGTTATTACCTTCTCCATGCAGGACGCGTACCCGCTGCTGCAGTTCGGCACGAAACATTTCCCCCCCATCTTTGAAAACCACAGGTCGAAATCTGCAAAGCACTCTGCCTTGTCGTGGCGTGAAAAACGCGCGCAAACATCGGAGTCGGCGCCGCCGGCGAAACGCGCGGAAGCCAATGAGAGCGCTAAAGAGAAAGAAAACCAGCAAATCGCGAAGGGATGCGCGAACTTGTTGGGAACTCTCCCTCCCAAGGCCACCTATGCATGCGCGCGCACAATATGCGAGCGAGGAGTGAGGGGCGCGTGCATGCGGCGGCAGACGTCGTCTGCTCAGGGGCCACTATTAGCAGTTCGTTTCAAGCGCTGTACGGCCTATAATTCTGGCAGTATCGATTAGTGACTGCAGCTAAAATATCTGTCATATCTACCGATTGATGTTACAGACAGAAATCTTAGAAATTTTACAATGTACGAGGTACTATCACAATTTTTATGCGCCCCGTCCATAGAAGAGCATGTAAAACATGGCAACAGGCCAAAAGCGTCATCTGTCATGCTTCGGCGTAACCCGCATTCCGCCGTGACGCTACCGCGCCGCCCTCGCGCGCTGCCGCCGCCTAGAGATTCCCCTCCTCAAATACTTCTTGCTCCGTGCCCAGGACAGCCAGAGAAAACAAGTTTAGAAGAAAAGATAAAGGTGAGGAGGTTAACAAGAACACATTTAGGAATGGTTGCAATGGTGCCTACAAACATGAGAATCGAAAAGAAAGCAATATATTTCCTGGCATTACAGAATTGAGATCTGGCTATTGAATATCCAAAGATCAAAATATCACAACTGAATGACCGACCGAATATCCGGTTATTCCAGTTTCCAATCGAATCTAAGGAATCGATGAATCAAACAACTGGTTTCGCCACAAAATCAGTATTTTGTTGATGTGCCACCTGAAAAAAATGATTATAAACCCCATGCACTGAAGCATTGCCCGAGTACTGTACAAGTGAGGCCACCCACCTCTTGCTGTTTGGGTGTGTCGAGGGACGCACTGAAGGCTGTCAGCAGAGCAGGCAGGATCTTGGGCAGATGTCGTGATAGGGACTCACCAGCCACAGCCGACAAGTGCGACAGGGCCTTGGTGTTCACCGGAGGCGTCGTCAGCTGCAAGCAAACAAAAATGCAATGACGTTTTTGTTTGCTTTATGTTTTTTTTAGCCACCACAACAGAAACACTGTGCTTAGCACACTTCTCAACAACGAAAAGTGCAAGCAGCACTAATTAGTTATTTATTTTTACACACTGCTGACCTGTTTACGACATCTTAAGCAGAAATGGGCATACACAACTATTTAGTGCAAAAACATAATTAACATCACACAACATAATGACAGTGGTAATAATTATAAAAATCCAAACAGAAAGCATAATGTACAATACAAAAAAAAGCACACAATTCAACACTTTTGTTGCAACTTGCAAAAATATGAGAAAGCTCCAACAATAGCATACTTTTGCTGACTGAAACATACTGATAAAAAGGGAAGCATTGCATAACTCTGGGTGCATGACTATACAAAAAAAAAAAAACAATGTGTTAGCGGTTGTTCAGAGCATGTAGAAATAAATCAACTGTTGGACACTCTACAATATCGGGTGATAGGCAATTCCACTTACGGGTAGTTCTCGGGAAAAAAAAAGAATACCTGAATGTGTCTGCGTTTACATAATCTACAACTTTCTTTGAATGATATCAGCACACAGCACATTTACTTGTTTGTGTAATGTGCACTGTTCCATTGATTCCAATTTTGTAAAAGCTTCAGCCTCTCCATTGTTCTGTCCTGTAGTTTTTTGAGCTCCGCTTTAATTGGAAGAAGTGAAGGTGATGTGTGCCAACTATAACAATTAAACACAAATCGGACAAACTTTCTTTGGACCATTTCAAGTTTTTTTTTTTTTATATTGAACTCAGTAAAGGAATCCCACACTGCAGCTCCGTATTCTAATGCAGGTCCATGAAAGTTTTCTATGTGAGAAATTTGATGTGTGGTGTGACTTCTATAATTGTGACTGCAGCATAGTCCCATTATGAGCGCATGTTTTACGAATAAACAGATTCTCGAGCCACTTTTCTATCTAATGTTCTTAGTATTAAAACTAAAAACTGGCCCTGCATTACAAGACCGATTCGGCCTCTTCTTCACAGGGTGACTCTCCAGCCAACTTCGAAGCTAGCGGCTTCATTTAGTGGTCGTCCCTCTCTCTTTCTTCCTCTTTTCTGTTTCTTCCTCTTCTTTCTCTCTCCCCCATATATTCTTGTGACTAGATGTTCCTAATGTTATGTTTACATAGATGAGATGCGACCTCCCCTTCCTAGATAAATTGAATGAGACCTTATATTGAACGATTTTCGAATGCAACAACGGTCAGTGCACAGGAAAATCTTTCACTACATTGAACACTTCATATGCCAATCAACGGGCAGCGCAAAATGCCTCTCAAGTTAGCTTCACTTAAAGTAAGGGGCCTTTGCTTCACGAACTTCAGAGAGCAAGTGCTGTGATTAGCAGGGCTCCGTGCAGACGGAGAAGCTTGCCATCATGCCCATTCTTCTATGATCTCTCGTCACTGTGCACATCAGCCTATTGTGTGCAGTTACCGCGATTGCTGTTCTGTAATTCTCTGTCCCCAAAGGTTACGTGATGGCTACCGTGAAATCGATGAACGTGTACCGGCTTCGACCAACTGAATTCTTCAGCATGCACGCTATAATCGAGGCATGCAAGAGCTTCCTTTTTCCTTTCTTTCCCATAGATAAGGTTCTTCCAAGTGACACTCGGAAAAGCTCGCCACAATGCCTGCCACAGTGGTCCTTCCAAAGACTTGCATCAAGCTATTCACCTTATAAAGTCAGTGAAACAGCACAGTACGCATGAATATTCTCCGATGACAAAAGGTAATAAAAGGAAATGCTTCAACTTATCACAGTTACTTCTCACTGACTTTGGCTTTTCCTTGAATAGTGTAGAGCAGCACATGTTCTCACTGATGCAGAATTTATGAATGGGGCTGTTTTAATAGTTGAGTTGAGCAAAATACAAGTAAACCACAGCTAGCCTTGCGTTTCTGCATCTAATTTTTGTACCTGTTCGTTGTTTTGACATGTATGTCTATGTATGAGTGTTTGAGAAAACAGGGGTGAGACTGCTGAGATTGAATTAGGAGCCATTTTTAGAGCAGTGAAATTCCAATTTTAGAGCAGATGAACTTTGCTTAAGAGCAGTTAGCGGCATTTATTATGTTATCCTAGGAGCTTGAAAAATTTTCAGCAACATGGGGGCCCAAGTGCATATTATTAATTTAATAGGCTTACAATAAACATAACACCGAAACAGACTTTAAAGAAAGTTGTTGAAAAAATTATCACCAGGTATGAACTGCACTACCATTTGTACAAACATAAGAAATGATAAAAAAAAGTTCTAAAAACTAGGTTCTACGGAAACATCTGAAAAAAAAAAAACAAATCACCCTCAGAATAAATTTGAAAAATTGCGATTCCACAAGAATCGTAGTTACGTAACTATGGGCCTTTGCTTAAGAACAGTGTCAAGATTTAGCATATAACAGCATTGACTTTAGTATGTCTATTTCTCTATCTGCTCAGCTGCCCAGTTGGCATAACGTTCTCCCCTTTCCTCAGTGCACTACAAGCTTTTAACAGACAACAAAAGTCTGCTGCATCGCTGTTTGTAGCCACCTTGCGCTTGCCCGTTTTCAATAGTGTAGCGCGGGAGCCAAAACGCCTCGCCAAATTGACTATCTCATAAAGCGCGTGCGTATGGCACGGAGTGATAAGCGATTATGGTACTGGGTGATAACCACAACCAGGCGTTATTAATACTGCCTACGTTGGCCGGTTCTAGCAGCGTTCATGTAGAACTCCTCGCAATTGCAACCTGCGCCGCTCCGCAAATTGCGTAAGGCTCCGCACTCAAACGAACCACCCCACACAGAGACCGGATTGTTGAAGAAAAAGATAAAAAGAAGGTATGCCACTCACACTACGGAACGGCCACCGACCGTCACACCATTTAGACATAAACCTAAGCCTAAAACCTCATGTAGCCTAGCGCCGGCACACAGCGACGCTTCTTAAAGCCCTCGTTGCGAGTTTCAATTACAAAAATGGAGCAGTGCAAACCACCGTTTATGAAAGCCACGCGATTGCTGATGCGTCATGAGTCATGAATAAAGTGCCGAGGTGCTTGTTAATATCCTTTAAACTGATTTGAATGTATGTTCTGTCACCACGCGCTCACAAATCGTACAAGTTTGTCTTGCTACCATGCTGCTACCAAGTGGGTCTCTCGCCACCTGCTGACACTGATGTGCAGATAAGGCGTGCGATGGCTTTTGAAAATGCAATGAAAACTCACTTGTATAAATAAATTAGTTGCTAATGGAAGCAAACCAGGAGCGTGTTGCACGTATTCTGTCACTCACAGAACCCAGTTTGAGAAACCACGTGCCAGAATGTGCAGGAAATGCTTCGCGTGCAGCAGGATCACTTCACGTTTATGCAACAAGGACCTCGCTCACAGCAAGCGTGGGCACGTAAGTGACCACACTCAGCAGCGCTGACATGACAACCGCAGCGGCCAAAGGAATGAGCTACACACAACAAAAAAAATCACTGCATATCCATGAGGTAAATGATGATGAGTAAGGCAAAGCGGACAGACGTACGGATGCACGGACGAACGCACCAAAGCACAGACGGACTGACAAACGCTTTGCCCCACTTATCATCATTCACTCCGTGGATATGCTGTGACACCATTTTTATTGACATGCAAAGCAATGAAACCGGCTACTACGACTACACATAACATACGACCTGCGGCATATGGAGCTTTGCCCTAAAAACTTGAAAGTCAACCGCGCAACGCATGTCACTCGGTTAGGGTGGCTAACTTGGTGGTTTTCGCTAAGAGAAAGTGGTGCCAGAATACACAGTCAAGCTAGAAGCAGCAGCGCGCTCGATACGCGGCTGCATATTTTCGCGAAGTCATGCATATTTACAACAGTACAGAGGAGATCATGGCGTCACCGTGCAAAGTAAAAAACACGCTTGGGCTCGTCTTATTTTCTTGGTATTCCTGGTGCTGCTCGTAAAATCATGCAGTCAACTCAGCTCATTCTAGTTCACTCTCATTCAGTCTTTTTTCCACCCTGAAGCTGACTTTGGCATCAAAATTCCTGCTTTTGAGGCTATTTTGGAGCAGTTCCACGCAATTTTCACAATTTTTATGCTCTTGGAGCAGTTTGGCGCAAGAAAACGAAAACATATCAAAAATGCACAATATGCGCAGCTGTCTCACCCTTGAAAAAAACATGACTACGAAATCCTTCTAATCTAAACAACATTAGGCACACTAAAAATTGCCCAAGTGAGCAACTCACTTTGTTAGTGCAGTTTCAATGATTATTTTCGGTCAAATAGTATGGTGACATCTCTTGCATTCGTTGACTTCGTCATTTTAACGCAAAAGGTAACCTAAAAGACAGCAACTGAAAAGAAAAGACCTAAATAAGCCCCGGAGCAATAAAAGTTTACCTGTGGTATAAGGTAGGGCAGCACAACTCGGCTCTTGATTGCCATCACTTGCCGCAGGCCGTCCAAGGTGTTCTCGGCCAGTTCAGTGTCAGCGTGGCCCTGGAATGAGTTTTTGCTGCATTAACACAGGCGCAAGGGCCACCAAGATAACAGATGCAAGACTGAAGCAACATTAAAGTTGAGGATGCTGGTGATGGTCACAACCATAAAAGTGAACTAGTGTCGTAAATGCAGGCTCGCGTCCTGAAAAACCTGGATTGTGTGAAGAGCACGAGCACAGGAAATAATGGCGTCACATATGAAAAGCTTGTGTTATCTTCTGTGTCCTTAATTAGCTCTTGCTACACTGTCATTCAAGTATGCCTCGTGAGATATGGTTATGTGTGCCAAAAGAGACGAACAAGTGCTGTCATAGATTTTAATTGAACACAGTTAGCCATCCAGCCAGATTATCGTCAACGCTGCTGTCTTTGGAAAGCTGAAGTACAGAGTTTCTTGAAAAAATTACAAACTGTAGAACCTAGATCACATGAACTCGGCTACTTATAGATCCCACTTCATTTGAAAATTTTCTTCAGTTTCATGTCTCTCGACATAAATTAAATTTGACTGATCTGAAGTGGTGGACAGCACTTGCCTGTTTAACTTGATGACTTTGGTTACGATGAACTCAGACAGCCAGCAACAAGCTTTGGCTATAGCATTTCAAGACACAGCATGTTACAAAGTACAGTAGACTCTCGTTAGATGAAACCTGACAGTACCAGGAAAATATGTTCCATTTAACAGGAGTTTTGTTAACTTAGATGTGAGCAGAGGTGCAGAATACAAGTACTAAACAAATCATATTGGTGCTAGTTCCATCTGCCCTCCTCTGTATTTATACTCGCGCTCTGTGCACCTGCGCCCACGGTTGTTGCGCCTGTGTCGTGGATGGCTTGTCCCATCGTGATTACTCTCTCGACACACGAGCCAAGCCAAGTCACCGAAAACTTCACTGCACATATGCACGGCTATGCCGACTAGCAGTACAAATTATTTCTGAGATAAATTGTAAATAGAAAAAGCATATCACTCCAAAGCTTTAGTGACCCGCAAACTGCGCGCACGGCCTTACGACCATACAGAAAAGTTGCTCAAGACGCGCTGACCAGCATACAATGATTACGGCATGCGAAGGCAGCACCACTTGAATGCATGCTACTAATGCAGGCCTACAGTGCATTTTTATGGGGTATATTTTTTACTGTAAAGAAGCAAACAATGTTTCAATACTAACAGGAAAATTGCTGACCACACACTAGTTTAGGGTCCAGTGACAGGGAAGCTCAGTTAATTGAAGTTCCTGCCACCAGGTGGTGCCACAGGCTATTTTCACACTTTTTGAATGAAGAAATAGAACTATGACTTCACATTGCACGAAAAAAAAAAAAAAAGGGCCAGGTTTTTTCCTGCTCTGTATTTAAATTCGCTTTGATTCAAATTTGAAATTATTGTAAATTTCGAATTATTTGCGAGGAACAAATAAATGCATATTAATTTGAAGGTACTGTTTGTAAATGTGGCTTCACTGCAATGTAGGATTGTTAAATCGTGAGAGCACCTATGCAGAGAAAATCCGCTCTGCCACGAAGCTCCCCTTCAAATATAAATTGGCCCTGCAACACTTTTTGAGCATTGTCAGAAAGTGCTGCCAATTGGTAGTCGAGGCTACCTACAACACGCGAGCCAAATATTATAGCACAGCATGCGGCCTGCGATTTGCAATTAATTCTCAAAATCAGCTAAAAAATTGCTCTCTTCTCTTGGCAAATGATTCCACAAGCTCAGAAAGCACGCATGACATATTTTTTTTCCCCGTGCTAACCCTCCTTGCTTAGCTTCCAGAGCTTTCGTCGGCACGAGAAGAGAAATTGCACTTGCAGCGTGCGAGAAATTTTTGCAACTCCGCTCATACTAGACAGATTCTGAAAATTTTTGTGGAGGTGAATTCATGAAGCAATACACTTATTTAGTGAATTCATTCCACGGCTACCTAAAGTGTAGCAGAGCCCCTTTATATTTCAATGTTACTCTAAAATCAATTCATTTTATCAAGCTGAAAGAATGATGGCTTTTATGCTCTAAGCATAATAAATTTTAAAATGTTACATATTTTACGGGTTACGACTCGCATCTTGCCGAAAGTCAAATCCTGCAATCCTGCTACTACTTGAAATTGTTTTGAAATTCTTAGAATGAGAAAAAAAAGCATTTGCTCAAACGCCCTATTTCAATTTTCAAAAAATATTGTGCAGGTTAGTTATGTCATAATAAATGTTCCCATTTTTTGTATGTCATTCATTCTATATATGTCATATATGCTACTGTCGAACCCCACTACAACGAAACTGAAGGGGTGCGGAAAAAATTTTATTAAAGCGAAAATTTCGTTGTAGTGAAATAAAAAAAATATAGCCGATCTGAACAAGCAA
Source organism: Rhipicephalus microplus (assembly GCF_043290135.1). NCBI lineage: Eukaryota > Metazoa > Arthropoda > Arachnida > Ixodida > Ixodidae > Rhipicephalus > Rhipicephalus microplus. The sequence continues at coordinate 209,489,776 of NC_134702.1, forward strand.
AACAAAGGAACGTTTATTCTCAAAATTCAAAAAAGTGTCAGCTGCTTTTTATTCTATCCCAGCCGCGTCACGACGCGATTCTCACTCATGCATAGCGAGGTCATGGTGAAAAGCACGCTGAAACAATGACTACAATTGCTTTCGTGAACGAACCAAACAATTGCATTAACACGTCAACACCAGCAGCCGTCTGCCATCAAAACGCCGAGATGGCAGCAGGGTATCGTGAAGCGGTGACTTTTGCCTTATTTTATCCCATTCTTATCAACCATCACTCGCTGCTAGTTGATTTTGTTGATAATGCGGACGAACAGCTGCTCTGATTACTTACCACACTGGCCAAGCACGAAAAAAATGATAAGCATTGGAATCGGAAAAGGCATTGTTCCAAAGATGCACCTAGCAGCTACACGAAGGAAACCATGAAGTAAGCCACAAAGCTTCAGCTTCAAATCGTTTGTGGCTATACAGTAAGCGCAATTTTTAACATTTTGATGTATTTTCAGAAACTGAAAATACGTCGACAAAGTCTAAAACACACGTTGACACCACCAGAAACTACCACAGTTCAGCAAGCATGGGCACTGCCATTTTTCGATAGCGATGGCAATGAGACTGCCCTCTTTTCGGCAAAGCAGGGCAATCTTGTTGCCATCGCTATCGAGCAATAGTGACACCCATGCTTGCCGAACAGCGGTGGTTTCAGGTGGTGCCAACGCATGTTTTAGACTTCGGCGACGAATTTTCAGGTTCTGAAAATGCATCAAAATGTTAAACGTTCGGTTTACTCTATAACAATAAATATCTAAGCCTCGAATCGCATCGTGAAATTTCATTGAAGCGGGACGGCAGAAGAAAAAGTATTCGTTGTAAGACAATATTTATGCATTGACTCCTATGGACTGCTGACTGGGAACCGCGAATTTTTCCTTGTACCTAGAATTTCGTTGAAGCGGCGTTGGTTGTAGCCGGGTTCAACTGTATGTGAATTTGGTTCGAAGTTATTCAACCAAAGTCAATATTTACTTCAAATTCACCACAAGCCTAAAATTCACTATTCGCAGAAGCCCATTATTTAACTTTGAAGTGGAGCTTCGCGGCAGTGCAAATTTTCTTTGGATATGCATTTTCATGGCTTAGCATCACTTCACTGCAGAGAAACCACTTTGACAGAGGGGATCAAGCAAATTAAAATTCACTTGGATAGGTGCTTTCATGCCTGCGCACTGCTTCACTGCACCGAAACCACCTTTACAGGGTGTCACATGCGGACTAATATGTATGTATTGGTTCGCTCTGAATAATTCAAGATTTTCAATTATACAAATTCGATTTGAAGCGAATTTGAACACTGAATTATTCGTTGGAATATTCCAAACAGTCAAACATTCGCACAAGCCTAGTTATCAGACATTTGAACAGAGTGGAAAAAGATTGGCAGTTCAAGACATCTAAGCTTATGGATGGATCACTGGTTCAGAAGGGGATAATCCAAGAGTAATCTCACCAGCTGCATGAGCAATGGTGACAGAATGTCGTCCAGGGCCCTGGAGCCAACGGTCGAGTGCAGGTTGTCAAACGTCTTCGCTGCGGCTACGCGAACCTCCTTCAGGGGATCGCACAGGGCTCTCCTGCAAGCACGCATTGAATATAGTGTCTTATGTTCCATTCTGGTGTACAGTAACATCACGGTATAACGAAGTTTGGGGGACCGTGGCAATTTGTTATTTTGAAAGGCCATTATAGTGAAAGCATAAAAATTAACCATAAATACTTATTTTCCACTGACCAAAATGACTTACCACTTACCTTTACAACAATGGGTTCTTGAACTCATTTTTTACGATAAAAAACAAATCCGCAAGTGAACACAAAAAATGCACGTTTATTAAAGAAGTCTGTGACTTTTTTCATTTATTTTTTTTGACACGTGCAGCACAAACTTAGTAGCGCGAAAGCCTCCAGCTCATCCACATTTACCACTTTCTTCTTAGGGAAAACTGCTTCTGCTTCTTCGTCGCAAGCAGAGATGAACTCGTTATAGTAGCACCGCAGTGCAAACACCGACTTGCCTTGCGGACGCGATAAGTAATCACCCAAAAGAGATAAACATGAGTGACAAGGCCTCCTCAGAGAACACCTATATCCCTTTGGCCTCCTAGATCACATTCACAAATGACAAAGACAAAAAAATCCCGAAACGTCGCCGCTGTCATCGCCATAGAGTTTCCTAATATTAGGAAACTCTATGGTCATCTACTCTTCCAAAGAAAAGAACGAGCCAAAAAAAGGAAATTCCTCACGTTTCGTTTCCTGTTCCCTTGCTGTCTTAGGTTTTCCGCACCCATGCTTCCTGCTCTGCTCCACAACTACCACTCTGCCCTCCGCCCACTGACCTTGCCCCTCGTGTTCCCTCACCTCCGCTCTTGTGAACCTGCAGCTGTCTGCAGCATCGGCGTTTCTATAAAAAGAAAGAAAATAATCGTCCTTTCGTTCTTTTTTTCCTCCGCACCGTCATGCGTCTTCCGAGAAGCAATGCGTTCGTTTGCTGCATGTTCGCTGTGTCGTCCGCTTTGGTACCGCTCCAGTGGTAGCGACGAATTTCAGAACATGAGTTCGTAGTACTGAGGCGTTGTTAATATAACACGGAACTAAGTCAACGTTTGTTATTCTGAAAAGTTAGGTATTCTGAAGTACGTAGTGAAATAATTTCACATTGAAACTATTAGCAGTTGGTGCAGGATTCTTTAAGAGTTGATTAATCTGAAAAGTTCGTTAATGTGGTGTTTGTTCTACCAAGATTTCACTGTAGCGCTGTGAAAGGACACTACACCAGGAATCAGCTGGACAGAGGAAGACATTCTTTAGAGCACAAAATGTACCTGCAATAGATGAGAGCATGTTTATCTGTAATTATATTATACTGATATGTGCCTCCAATGACTGGGATCACTCATCACCTTCAGCTCAGCAGCATAGCCCGTACACAATCTCATTACACCATAAAACTGCTGTAAGTAATCATATTAGGTCTCAGTAACTACCATATTTACTCCCATAATAGGTGTGCCCCCCGTTTGGTCGCGAGAAACCAGATTTTTTTTATTTCCGTGCATAATAGGTGCACCCTAAAGTGGGCCGTGATAAGTAATTCTGTACTGTATTTGCACGGTTGCAATTCGACGCACGCCCTGTTAGGTTAACTGGTGCGAGGGTAAAGAAAAGAAAAAAGATGGTGGCAGCACTGCGCCAGCTGCGTGGGTTCTCCGAGAAAGAAAGAAGGGAAGGTGCCTGCGTCGAAGTAATGTGTCGGCGTGGTTTGGGCCGCGGGCACTCCGCACGAAACGTGCGATCGTGTTTTCATCTACTACACTTTAAGTTTCCTGTGGGGAAAACATCGCCGTTATGATGTTTGCTACCTCGTCCGCGAATTTACAAGCTTTTCGGCTTTCTGACGAGACTTTGCACCTTTGCTGCCACTACACATACTTGCACAACCTGGCGGACTTTTGTTGCGTTTGTTTTTCCCACCGCGAACCTACACAGCGTATACCTACATTTAGAGCAGTGCTTGAGTGCGATCTTTTCTACACCCAATCTCGACGTTGTCTTGTACAAATTTCCCGCGACAACATGCTGGACTGTAAGATAGGCCTAATCAACGCTGAATGCTTTTCGATGGCAGTCGCGAGCACTCTTGTTATATCAAGGTTGTCTCTCATTTTTACTTTGTTGCATAGAGGTCGGAAATACATGTGCTTCCATGGAGCAACGGCAGGGAACAAAAATTCGTTATATTGAGAAATTCCTTATATGGAAGTTTGTTATAAGAACGTGTAACTCCAGTAAAAATTTGAATAATATCAATGCTTGTAAGCACACCCCATCGCATGCCCTAGTTCTCAGACACACGAGACTGCATGCTCAACAGATTTTGGGTTAGTCCGCTGCAGATATTCTTGACTTTAGTGATTCCCATTATCAGCTGTATATGCTGAAGGCGGAAATCAAATTCTCAAAAATTCTATCCCGTGTAATAGGCTCACCCCAAACTTGGTGCTGGATTTTCCGGGAAAAAAAGTGCGCCTGTTATGCGAGTAAATGCAGTTACAGCTAGCCAAACCTCCTCTTCCATTCATCTGCTCAATCTGTGCTGCCCAACATGTACATCTAGCCAAACGTAGGCCATTCCGTGGAAGTACCTGACGGTGGGCACGAGGCTGTCAAGGAAGGTGAGAACCATGTCACGGGACGTTGAGGCCAGGATTTCGCTCAGCCCAACGCATACGCCCTGGCGTTGGTCGGGCAGATCAGAGTCCAGGCCTTGCTCCAGGATGGGCACGATTTCGGGCAGAACCCGCTCGCCCAGCTTGCGCACCAGGTCACCCAAGGTGCGCGCTGCCACCTGCACACACAAGTCTCAGTGCTGCAGAGCCTGTTTGTTACATTATGAGGTTGCAATAAGAGAAACTCGGAAGCTTGAACCATGAATACCGTTTAGCAGCTAGCGCCACATGGAACAAGGCAATTTCTCAAATGCCTGGCTGCTTCCGGTACACGGCAATAAAGCCGAACACTGATGCAGTGAACTTGACCAAAGTCAAGTCAAACCACTACACAATGAATACTTCAGGACCACATTACATACCTTAGGGCCACAGAGACATATTTTCTGTTATTTACCCTGTAAGAATTAGAACAAGATTTGATTCGCCCTCAAACTATCAGAATTCACTTTAGACCAAAAAGCTTGCTGTGTACACTGGTTTAATAGGCTAGCGGCTTGAGCGAGTTCGTTCATGCTCATAAGAGGAAAAAACAACACACAATTCAGACAGATACAATATGAAGAATACAGTGACGCATATAGACAGGGGATAGGGGCATCATATCACGTTATTTCTTCTTTTTCTTTTTTTTTTTGCTGTCTAGGCATATATGTAGTCAAACTTCGATTATACGTCCTCCAGTTTCACGAGGACCCACTTTTTACGACCAATCGGTTTGGTCCCGGCAAAATCCCCATAGAGATAATGTATCAAAAACTTTGGTTATACGAGGCAGTTTTACGCCTGTCCCGCACTTCACTACGACTTTCCGATTCCGTCCGAAATAAAAAACGCACTATTACTCGCATCGAACGTTGACTAAATACAGTGAAACCCCGTCAATACATAGCTGCCGGGGACGGCGGCATAACTACGAACTAAACGTACAACGTATTAACCCCTAGCAACAAATTTGCATCTCCTGATATGCGCCATTGCCGCCAACAAAGGAATAAATTCAGTGTCAAAGGAACTACTGCCTAAAGTGCCCACTTTAAGGTAATTGCTTTTTGCCCAAGTTCAGGAAAGATTCTGACCCTCGCACAACCGCCCGATAGCATGTGGTGGCGACGCCAAGGAGCATTTCGAAACTACTGCGGAATCTGGGATACGCAGCGTGGCACAGCAACAGAACGTACACAATCGGCTGTCCGCGATATAGTTGTTCCGCGGTCTGCTTCTAAGTGAAAACCGACCCAGTATTTTTGTATTTTTTTTTTGAAACACGACATGGTCGCAGAGAGCCAAATGGTTTACTGCATGGCCAGTTGCGCGCAGGGCTTCGCTTACTTTGCGCACAATGTGACTGTTGATCCACATAGCCTGAAGCTAAGTGGGCATTCACGCCCACTCAGCTTTCTGGTTTTCTCGGTGCCCGCGACCCGCAACGTTAAACTCCACGACAGCGAGCTGCTTACATTTTAGTTAAGTGGTATGCGCTTTAACATGATCCCGCACAGCGAAGCGGTAGCAATCGGTAGCCCAGCCCATTCAGGTAGTCGCAAACTAAATGCGTGCAGAAGGCTTGAAGCGACGCTGCACCACATACGTGCCCGAGCAGATAACCGGCAATGCTTAGTGTGATAAGAGTTTTCGTTGACAACAAGTCATAATAGCACATTTGTCAGTGGTCGCCACCTCGCCTTTGTTTTTTTTCCCAATGATTACTCGCAGTGTCCCCGCCGTAATAGCGAATACATTAGTTATATGAGACTCGATCGGGGATTCGTCTCAACTGCGTTTTAACCATTATTAAAGCGCGTACGTACTAACAAGGTTTCTCTGTACTCATGAGGGCAAAACATGAAACACAGTAGAATCTCAATGATAACATTACGGCTGATGCAAATTTCGCCATGATACGAATTTTACGGTTGTTTTGGAAAGACTAAATTATAGAAAATACGCCATGATTCGGTGTTGTACGAATGGTTTCCCCACCCGGTGCGGATAATATGAATGGGCGATTGACCGCTATGAATGGGCGATTGACAACACAGTTTGTCTGCGGGAGGAAGGCCCGTTCACTTTTGGCCTCGAAGAGAGCGAATGCGGCAAAACACGCTGTAATTTACCTGGCTTTAGTGGCCGGAAAAACACGGCGCGAGGCCAAGGCAAAAAAAACGGTTCGAGACGAATTTTTTCGCCACGCGATAGCGTATCGCCTTTTTGTTTCACGGCTTTGGCTACACCATTTGCTCTTGCTCCCAAATCACGTGATGTAAACAACCGTGCCGCTAATTTAACATGGTGTCAAGGCGTTGACGGCAGATCGCGTCAGCACTATCGCGAACTATTCGTGCAGCACGTCAAAGCTCACGGCCTTGACAAGGTTGCGTTCATGGAGAGCTTGGTTTGAATTACGATCGCTGAAAACACCGGAAGTGAAAGAAGGTACAGAAGCAGGGAGTCGGCATGCCTTAACGTGTCTTGCTTTAGCACTGGCGGCTGAATCCATCGCCGCCAATGTCCGCTCGTGTCGTTACTGCTGGCGTACTTTCCGAAACAATGTTCGTAAAGGGATAAACTGTTTTTTTTTTTTCAATGCTTTGCATGGATAACTAGAGTTCGGTACGAACTTCAAACGTGCAAAATGTAATGAAATTTGAAGCGGCAATGGCGGCGGTGGCATGTACGAGAGGCAGAACGATTGTGAACATTTTCGACAGGCGCGAGCATGGTTTTGCAGCCGCTCTGGCATTTTCGCTTGAATTCTCTAGGACTGATTTCTTTTGTGTCGACTTCGCGGGGCGGTTTTACGGCCGCTAATGCAGCGATGCCAGTGAATTTCCGATGAGTTTGATTGATTGATTGATATGTGGGGTTTAACGTCCCAAAACCACCATATGATTATGAGAGACGCCGTAGTGAAGGGCTTCGGAAATTTTGACCACCTGCGGTTCTTTAACGTGCACCTAAATCTGAGCACACGGGCCTACAACATTTCCGCCTCCATCGGAAATGCAGTAACCACAGCCGGGATTCGATCCCCCGACCTGCGGGTTTCACAATGAGTTTGGCCACTTTCGATCTCTTTGATGTCAAGTGTCAACCCGCCACACCAGTAGCATGAGTGAGGAAACCGCGGCATTTTAGTGAGAGATTTGGAGGCAAAAAAAGTTTAAAAAATTAAAGCGTGGACCTTTTTCAACTATATATTCGTGTAAGGCCCGCACTTTTTTCCGAAATTACTGCTTGGTGCGACGCTTACACGAATCATGCTGATGACAGCTCATCAAAGGTCTGTACCATTTCCACAACAATTGCAGAGTGAAAGAGTCACAAATGACTAGCCAGGAATGTTTTTATTAAGATTCTATTTCACTATCATGGTCTTTGTTAACGGAAGCACTCGCCTTGGCGTCGGCATCTTCGCAGAGATGATCATCCTCAGTGCCGCTCATGCAGTTGGAAATTCCGGTTACATTGAAGCTTTTGGCGACTACTTCGAATGACACAGTACGCCACGCACTTAAAATCCACTCACAAACTTAATGCAGTGATGCAAGCTTCAGCCGTCCCATTAGCGTCTTCTCATGATTGCCCCCAGCCATCTATTCCGAATAACAGCGACAAAATTCCGCTTTAAATGGATGGTTAATGCATACGTCGAGCGGCTGCAGCACACTCGTCAGTCCTCCAGGAATAACAACCAAATCTGTATGAGCCGAGGAGAGTCTGTTCTCGATGCGATCCGTCAAGTGGCCCCTAAAGCTGTCCAGGACAAGGAGGGCTTTCGCTGTACCAGGCCTCCAGGTCTGTTTGCCCCAGGCAGTCTTCACTCAGTCCACGACAAATTCCTCGCACATCCAATCCTTTTCTTGGGCATGCACAATGATGCAATGGGGAAACTTCTTTTTCGGGAGAGCCTTCCTCTTGAACACAATGTACGTCGGTAGTTTCCTCCCGTCTGCCTTCACCCACAGCATCACAGTGCACCTTTGACGTTCTGCGCCTGCCGTGAGCTCAGTCACACTTTTTGGGCCTTTTAAGTCCACTGTAGTGCTCTCTGGCACATCGAACCACACAGGAGTCTGATGCGCATTGCTAATTTCGGAGAGGTTATATTCGTGCTCCTCAGAAGACCATTCACGAAGCAATAAAATTTTGTCACCTTACTTGTGTACTCGCTTGGAGGCTTTTGACAAATCGTCATTCGGCAGCGGATGGAGAACTGGTTGCGGTTCATAAACCACGTAGCCCTCTTCGACTTGCCTTGAATTGCGCCTGAGGGATTTCCATGTGGCAAGCAATGCTTAGGGCTTTCTCGTGTATCATATCAGTCTATACAGCGTAGCCGTGTCTTCGAGTATCCATGACATATTTGAAAAGTTCTCCTTCCAGTTTTGGATATTTGCACTTCTTTTCACGAAAGGCTTTCTGACTCTGCTTGGTAGCAGCGAGGGCATTTTTCTACTTCATCCAATATCGCATGTGCTTCTCATCCGCATTGTACTTGCATCCAGCTTCACGCTTGCCGTGCTCCTCGGCATATTCAATCACTTGCAGTTGAAATCCTGCAGTGAACGACCTCAAATGCCGGCCCATCTTCTCCCACCTGCATTGGCTCAAAGCACCAATTCGACGAAAATGTATTGACTCGACGCGAACGATTGGCTCAAAGCACCAATTCGACGAAAATGTATTGACTCGATGCGAACGATAAGTCACACAAAGTAAAAACGGTGCCATTCCGTCCATCACCCGGAGGTCAGTCACCGTCACAACTGCGGAAGTTACAAAACTGGCAGCGCCATCTGGCTGCAATCGAACTAAGTGCACCTTTATGGCGAGACTTTTTGAATTTTTTTTTTCCGAAACTTTGCTCTCCAAGTAAAGGTGCGGCCCTTAGACGAGCATATACGGGTAGTGGCCAATAAAGTTCTTGTTCATCTTCAATATCAGCTTTACCTTGTTTTTGGTTGACATGAATTCGGAATGATACGAATATTTTGCATGCTCCCTTCAAATTCGTATCATTGAGATTCTACTGTACTCACGAGAGCAAAACAGAGTAACGTCAGCTGGCTGAAAAGCTCATTTCTGATGTCCTGATATTTTCATATTTTCCATCAGCAGAAACATTTCCTGGTCAACGTACAGCTCATCTCTTGGCATGGTTTGAGGCCTTTGCCGTCACAAGCTTTAGCACGCGAAAGGGCACAATGCAGCTATTTTGACCGTGCAAAATAACGTTTACTTGATGTCAACGTTCATTATAACAGTGGGGAATCACTAGCTGCACTTTACAAGGAAACAAATTACAATGTGCACAGCTCAGTCAAGCACAAAGGCATTCATGAAGTCGAGCATGATACGCATCGTAAAAACCTCGTGATCTCGTGATGAATTATGGATGGTGATGAAACTATGCCTAATACTTCTGACGGGAGGCTGTTGGCAATGCAGTTTCAGTTTCATTTCCATGTGCAGGCAATTTTTGGACTTAATTTATCAGAAGTGTTCATTTTTTTTAAAGTTGAGAATAAAGATTCGCTTGCACCTACTTCAACAAAGTAATACAGCCACTGGCAAGAATATTTTAAATTTGCCCTCCTTGGAGAAGCACAACGTCGTGTCGTGGGCTTATTCAGTGGTCTGTACCCGTTTTTCTTTTTTTGTGTGTGTGTGAAAGACTGAGTGTCACTGCCTGTATTCTCAGTTTTTCGATTATACGACCCTCGGATCATATGACAGTTTTGTGTGGTCCCGTGAAAGTTGCATTATCGGCGTCCCACTGTATGAGCCCACATGTGAAAAAATAGTTTTAAATCAGCGGTGTCCCCATGCCGTCTTCAATTTGTGTCTGAATTTCGCACTGTTTTTCCCTCTTATATAAACAGGTTTAGTTCCGAATATACAGGGGCATTGGTATTCACAGTGATGCCACCGAGGTCTTCCGGTTTGGAGCGATTTTCAGAGCAGCTAATTTCAAATCTTGGAGAAGAAGCAAGTTACATTCACATTGAAGGACATGAAAAATGATTCTGAGGCTATTGTGATGAGCTACAAATATTGATATTCATAGCAGTTTTCATAGAGCCAATCATCCTAGAAGCACTCCATATTTCAGTAGATGATGCAAAAATAATAGCGTCATGCTGTTGAGCATTCTGAAAAAACTTGTTCAGTGATTATTTCCGTAGCAAATAAACAGAATATTGGTTGAATAAAATTGTACTTCATGAAATACCAATATAAATACACCTATGTGGCTATCAGCAGACGTGGTAGACAAACGATGTGACGTACAATGCTAGAGACTCACACAGTCCCAAGAGCATTTCCCTAAGATCACTTCAAGAATAAAACAAGGTTGTTCTTCTCCACAACTGATTAGGCTGCTTGGCGTAATATGACGTCATTCAGCTATAGTCTCAGAAATCCAGCCTTCTACAGCACTCATCTCTGTGCTGAAGCTACACAATTTAACAAACTTCATTTTTCTTTCGCAGCAATATTTTATATGGCTAGGGCGTTCTGTCTATAAGAGTTTGGCTCTTCCTTTTTTTTTTAACCTTACATATACGCCTACGACTACTCGAAGGCAAGATTCATATTGTTTTTAATGAGATAGCAATTATATAGACATTCTGGACTGGTTTTTGCTATTGCCAGGAGTGTAGCCAAAAATTTTTAAAAGTTGGGAGGGGGGTTGCACCTCAATCTGAAGCGGGGGGAGGGGAGAGGGCAGGCAAAAGGTCATTTGGCGCTACATATGCCATGGCCAAAACAACTTCGGAGATTGGGGAGGTGCATAATCTCGATGTGCCCCCCCCCCCCCCCCCCCCCGGCTAAGCCACTGGCCGCCATGTTTTGTGCAATGTCCCAATCGATAAGATTCCGGGGCCCATGATGTCTTACACACAGAGTAAAAGCGCGTGTGCAGGGGCGACAACATGGCTAAAGCAGAGATATGAAGAGCCGACCTATCTCTTTTGCACTGAAGCCGGATGCGATAACATTATACCCATCCACCAGGCCTCTAATCGATCCTTACTCAAGCAGAGAGGAATGCATCGCCTGTGTCCAAGGGACAGGAAGGAGCTAGAAATGCGAGGGGGAGGGGCATTGTTATTAACTTCGACTTTAGGGGTGTGATAGCTGGTGCACCCACTATTTACAACTGGTATACCCTTCTACCTTGTACTATCAATGCGAACAGACTGTGCGAAAAGTGCTTCAGTTTCTAGAGCGGCACTGAGCCTTGATCGAACGGCGGCCAAGCCATGGTCGCCCCGTTTCACAGATCCATTCATACCTGCCGTTCGTGCTGTATAGATAGAATCACACTGGTCTAGAGCAGCGGAGCGCATGCTTGTCAACACTGTTAGTAGCTGCGGCTTCTATCTCACGTTAGCTACAAGCTTCTGTTGATGCTTACATTACAGCACAAGAACCTAAAAAGCGGCACGGCTATGTTTGTAGCATTACGGCATCTCTCTTTACATATTTCTGAAGAAAACGCCAGCTGTAGCGGCCGGCTGGGCGCTCTAGACAAGTCTGATTCCATCTATACATGCACCAGCATACAAGAGATGTTTCAGGGGTCTCTAATCACCCAAGTCGCGAATATTGAACACCGCGCATGCAGCAAGTTCTTGCGAGTGCGTGAACCTTGGAAATTACAACCCTGTCGCTAATGCTTCTCACGAATGACGTCAAGCCTTATTATTTGGTATAAAAATACAACGTATTGGTATCAGTTTCATTGCTAAGAGCATATTTGAAACCAACAAATTGTATGTTTCAGATCCAATATTGCCAAAATCCCATAACTCAAAAGAACGCTGGCTAAAGGGACACTGATCACTCTAGTTGTCGAAGCTTTTGTGCTGTCAGTTATCTAAACACGAAGCAGAGCTTAGTAGCCCAGAAAGTTCACGAGCAGTCTCATTATGCCTCGAGATAGCCAGCGAGTTACTTCAGTTACAGGGTCACCTTACATCCTCTGATTTTATTTTAAACATTTTTATAAGACTAGGACGAGGGCTTTCCTTTACTGTCGAATTGCCTCAAAAAGCTTGTCTGCAGTTTTTAGACTTAAGCCTCATGTGGAACGATCAGCATCTTTGCTGGTCTTATCATCCTCGTGTTGAGAAGCAGCTGTTGCCGTACGATTCTGCCCACTCAAAGATTGTGAAGAGGGGCGTTGCGTCTCTTTGCTTGGAATCAGCGCTAAAGAGGTCGTGCCCACACAGCATGAAACCTAGTTTCCTCAATCAGGTGAGCCGACTAGATGCCGCTGGGTTCCCTCGATCGGTCATTACGGCTGTTGCTGAACCACTTCTGCAGAAGTTTAAACGTGGAACACGGGAAGCGATGACTGCTACCCAGCCCTGCTACCCAGGCCACTAGTTATGCCATATATCCATAAGGTCTCGCACAACCTCAAGAAAGTCGCGACCAGGCACGGCGTACCGATGGTGTTTTCCGCACCAGAAAAAATCAGAAGACTGTACCAGCATGTGTGCGATAGGAAGAAGCGCTGCTGCCAGAAAAAACATGAGAGGGCCTTTGTTAAGTGTTCCATGGGGGTTGTGTACTCCATACCCTTATCCTGCGGAAAAGTGAACATTGGCCAAACCGAACGGTGTATTAATGACCGATTAAGGGAACACGCCCAAAAATTAACAAAAAAAGATGACAAGTATGTGCACCTGGTTGCGCATGTCATCTCGTGTGGTTGTGACGCACGATTTTCTGAGACGAAGATTCTAGGCAGAAGCGCAAGTAAAACTGCACGTGAAGTGTTCGAGGCCTTTTTCATTGAAAAAAATAAATATCACTGTGTAAACGCCCCTTCAATTTCGTTGTTACCAAGCGAACTTAAGTTTATCGCTCTGAGGCTATGACATTGATTAACTGTACGTTTGATAATGTATGCTGTTGGCCTTCTATGGTGTGTGTGCGCACAATGTGTCCTGTATATATTCAAGCCTTCGAGCTATGAATAAATCAGTTGGAAGTGGGCGCTGTGTGTGTTTGATGCATGGGTGTGTGCGTGTGTGAGTGATCATGTCAAGTTTTCGCGTTCGAATTAACTTTTCGAAAAGCAAAGTAACAAATGAGACGCTTATTCGCGTGCAGCCATACCTGTGAGCACATTTTGTGTGTGAGGAACGCGGGTAATGTTTCGATCTGGTTTCAATTCTGCACGTTACCTTTCAATTCGTTGCTATCGCGTTCATTGCTTCGCCTTTCCAGCAATGCTGTAACTTTTTCATTTAAACCGTCAGCTATTGACCCTGGAAAGCGCGTAGCGAGGCATAGCCACTTCAGACCTTCCGACACGAGAGCCGCCAGCGATGGCCTCAATATAACTCCGCGTATTAAAACCAAATTGTGGCTGCTCCAACCAGGAGGCATGCTTTTATACATGAGATGATATTTAAAAAGAAAGCATGCAAGAGTTGTCAATTCGGACCCTAGCAACCCAGAGTTCGAAAATGGGGGCGGAGGGGGGGGGGGGGGTTCAGGGGATTTTACAGCCACAGCGATTATAAACACGGATGTACGAGCTGATGAAAGGAATTACGAAAGAGCTCTTCTGTATTATAATCCATACATAATGGATATTAGAGGAAAAGTGTTGATGCGTTCCCACTATTTACGTGTTTTTCTGCGGATTCGAAGCACAGAAAATTAGATCTTAACGTCCAGACATAGACGTGACAGACGTTCTGGCGGCACGCGCGCAGTTATTAGTAAAAATTTCTTTACTACATGCCACGCAACTCTTCAGACGAGCTATCAGAAGCGTTCCTGGAATGGACACCGTCCGCCGATGAATCGTTGCCACAGTATTGTGCTACCGATTGGTCTAGACACCAGGAGCCTCTGCGAAAAGCGCGTTTCGCCGTTGAAGCTAGATTCACGTGCGAGGACAAAATACCACTGCTCCACAGACAGAATAGTCACGTGATTAGTTTAATCAAGCACAGCAGCGGACACGTCGCATACACACAGCCGGAGTTACACTCGCGGAATCCTCATGCACACTTTCGACTCCTATGCTTATGCAGCACACTTGTTCCACTTTGATTTTCTACCAGGAGCTATTTGAGACACGACACAGCTGATACCAGTAAATATTCGTATTTCTTTTAATTTATCTGTTGCGACTTCGCATTTTTGAACACGTAAGAAAGTCTCGCTTTTTTACGTGCACCTCAAACGCTAAGCGGAGTCTGCGTCTACATGAAACGCTGATGGTGCGCCCCCGCCAATTTCGACAGCCTTACAAGACGCGCACCAAAATGGACTACTTCGCGTAGTGCTACATGTGCAGACGCTCCACCTTCGTAGCTTTCCCTTCAGTGCCAAGAAAAGTTGTCGCTGAGTATAAAACACATGGCTTTTAAGCCGGCTGCCTGCTTCCTAGTCCCACCAATTTGACCAATGCGGACAGATTTGACGTTGAATCCTCTCGATCCAGAGCAGACGACTGTCAAACGGAGAGATCGAAATAGTGGCAACACATTTTCATCCGCTGTGAGCGGAGGAGAGCGGATGAAGCGAGGACGGCGCGTTTCAATGACGCGCACGTCACGTGATGCGCTGTCCGCTGCGAGAATTCCTCCTCCGTTCGCTCGTATGAATCCACCTTAAGCGGACTTTTACCAACAGAGTTGCGTCGGCATTAAACACAGCATCGTGAATTTTAGGACGCACGCGCAACCGCAAGTTATTCAGCGTAATGAAATAGGTACACGATTGTGACTTTGGTGGCCCCAAGAACAAGGTGCACGTGTATTGACGCGCCAGCGTGGCTATTGTTGGTGATAGACCATCCCAAATGCGAACTTTGCGCAGTATGGCGCACTTGTTATTGATATTGTCAGGATGCCGCAGTAAATCTGATTTAGTGCTTTTTGGCACAAGAATGGAATCACTGTATTTACAATACAAAAATTTGTTTTTTTTCAATATTCTGATTCGCGGTGTATATTGCAGGTTTAAATGATGAGCAAGCTTTTTCCTTCAACTTTTATGAGTCTTCCTAAATGATGCCCCCAACCTGCTGCTTGTCGTAGCTGCTGCTGGCCAGGAATCCCAGCAGCAGGGAGAAGAGAGTGGGCAGGATCTCGCGCAGTGTGCGGGGCGTGTTGGTCACCACCACTTTCCACACGTGCAGAGAGGCCTGGCGCACCATCAGCGAGGTGTCCAGGCGCCCCATGTACAGACCGGCCAGCACCCGGTTGCGACGCTCCTCACCCAGGGCTATCATAATGGCCTGACAGACGAAAAAAGATGCCAGTCAGTTTCAGACAGCGTGTGCAAGTGAAAACATAGCATCTTTAAATATTCTGCATTAGCAAATTATTTTAAAATGGAACAAGCAAAATGTCTACTAAACTACAGAGTAACCATTACATTATTATTGCACTGCTGGCAGTACGGTATGGGACAGAATACCATATGATCAATTATCTAAAGAGACATAATGGTTGTGATGAAGGCTACCACAGAACAGCAGCACTTGAGTACTGCTGTTCCATGGTAGCACTTTTCGTGGCAGATGAGTATCGTTATAAGTGGTTTACGATTACGAGAAGACATTTGATTCAATAGAAATATCAGCAGTAATGCAGACACTGCGGAATCAGGGTGTCGATGAAGCATATATAAACATACTGGAAGAAATCAACAGGGGATCAGCTGCTACCATAGTGCTTCCTTAAGAAAGCTATAGAATACCAATCAAGGGTGTAAAACAGAGGGATACAATCTCCCCAATGTGATGATTTACTGCACACTTACACAAGGTTTTCAGGACCCTAGACTGGGAAGAGTTAGGGATAAGAGTTGATGGAGAGTACCTTAGTAACCTGCGATTCGCTGATAACATTGCCTTGATGAATAAATCAGGGAACAAATTACAGTTCGTGACTACTGCAATGGACATGGAAAGCAGAAAAGTAGGTCTGAAAATAATGAAAGTAATGTGCAACAATCTCGACAGAAAACAGCACTTTGTGATACGTGGAGAGGCGCTGGAAGTTGTTATAGGGCCACTCACCAGGTTTGACAATTTTGAGCTGACAAGCGCAACGCGTAGACGAGGCGTTCATGATCACATCTGCCAAAATTTGCAATGCTGTGTGCCGCGGAAATAAGCCAAATTTCAAGATGAACGCTGCTCCCCCTTCTTTATGCGGGTGCCCGCCCAGAGAATGAGGGCGTGACGTGCGTGTATGATTGGCCTTACGTACACAGCAATGCAGTGACGTTGGTCCTCTACGTAGACGACTCTGCTATGAGGTTGCAAACAGTGGCGCGTGACATGACGAAAATTATTTAACACGCCATGCGTAGTTTATTAATTTGTTGCTCTAAGAGAGTAATAAAGCTCTAGATAAATATAGAGACGCAATAAGGGAATGTGAGCGCCTTTTTTCTATTTTTTTCCCGTGAATTGCAACGAGATGCGGGGCTAATGCGTCGGCGTTTCGCATGCATTAGTGTATTCGCGGTCAGCGCATTGAGCAGACGACCTCCGTGGAATGCTCCTATGTGCTCGCGCACTCATTGTGCTCATCTATTCCACCGCGTCTAAGCCAGCATTTCCAAGCCATCCCGCAGACACAGGCAGAAGACGACAAAATAACGCTGGTCAACAAAGCAACGCCGCTTGCGTGCTCGGGGATTGGACTTGTTCGGGCTCGTCACGCGTACGTGACCTCTTGGTCGGATGCCTGAAAGGGTGGGGAAAAGATTTGGCTTGCGAAGGCTACGCGGAGGAGTGGCAAGGGTTTCGAGCTCGCCTTCTCTCATCCTCCTTTTGCGTTGCTTCAAGAAACCCGTTTTTCTGCTCGTGATGAACTGATTCAAAAAATTTTTGTGGCAGATTGTTCCTCATCGGACACCCAACAACTTCCACTGTCTGGGCCTGGTGAGTGGCCCTTTAAGGAATATGTCTATTTAGGACAAGTAATAATCGCATAGCCGAACCACGAGATTGAAGTAACTAGAAGAATAAGAACGGGGTGGAGCACATTTGACAAGCACTCTAAGATCATCACAGGTAAATTGCCACTATCACTAAAGAGAAAGGTATATAACAGCTGCATCTTGGCGGTACTTAGCTATGGAGCAGAAACTTCGAGACATACAAAGAGGGTTCAGCTTAAATTGAGGACGACGCAGCGAGCAATAGAAAGGGAAATGGCAAGTGTAACCTTAAGAGACAAGAGGAGAGCAGAGTGGATTAGGGAACAAATTGGGGTTAAGGATATCATAGTGGAAATCAAGAAGAGAAAATGGACATGGGCCGGGCATGTAGAGCGTAGACAGAATAACCACTGGTCATTAGGGGAACAAACTGGATTCCCAGAGAAGGCAAGCGGGTTAGGGAGAGAGAGAAGGTAAGGTGGGTAGATGAGATTACGAAGTTTGCAGGTGTAAATTGGCAGCAGCGAGCACAGGACCGAGCTGACTGGCAGAACATGGGAGAGGCCTTTGTCGTGCAGTGGGCATAGTCAGGCTGATGATGATGATGATGATGCTAATAATAATAAGTGGTTTCGACTGCACTGCAACAAGACTGACTACTGTGAAGGCACTAATATAATTCTTTAGGAGGCATGTCTAAAAATGTGCAGTTTACAAAAACTCCCTTTGTTCCATGTCTGTCTCATAATCATATGGTGGTTTTGAGATGTTAAACCCCACATATCAACCAATCATTCATGTCTGTTGCCAGTAAGAGCAAAGAACCTTATCACATGCTTCAAGTGCAAAGAACTACTTCAAAAGCACATTATTAAGGTCTGTAAAATAGTGAGGAAGCTAGCAATAATTGTACATAAGATCTAAGAATAATTTCTATATGAGCTAATATTATGCTAAGTGTAGCTTACTGTCAACTAGAGAGGGACTAGAAAAGGCACCTATGGCTAGTTTTACAAGTGTGTGCTCCTTTAGTGTCTCACTTACCCCACAACTGAAACAATGCAATCTCCCTCACCTTATGTGACTGTTCTGTGCCAAAGTTGTCATCCTCGTGGGCAGTTTCTGTGGTCATCTTTCCGGTCACACCTGAAGCCAGAAATAAAGTAGAGCCAAGGACTGAATTAAAATTTTACCTAAAGAAAAAAAGCACCTAAGTTACCTTCAAAAACTACAAGGTATATCTGGCAAAATGCATGGTGAGGTACACTTTTGTAAAGTTGCCTTGTGGATAAGAGGAATCACCCATACGCAAGATTTCGTGCAACTCAATGCCAAACACTTAGTGGTTAACTCTGGCAGAATTTTTAAAATCACACCAAGCAAGTGTGCTCAGCAACGTACAAAATGTACAACGAGCGCTGTCCTTTGTAGACACCAGTGTGTGCCTCGCACAGTCAGACAAATCTGGGAAAAAGCAATTGGCCAAGAATAGTGATGCAGAACGCACCAAGCCAAATCTCTTTTGCAGTCATGAATCAACAATCACGTGGACTGGTACGTCTCCTGTATGCCGCAAGTATGTTACAACAGCCAGCAAGGCGATATTTTGGTATGATTTTACAGATTATAAGAAATATGTGACACGGCACAAACACAATAAGATTTTGAAAAAGGTGCCTTGGCATTAAAAAGAATCCTTGCCAACAGATCCACTTGGCACATTGCGGTTTTGGTCAGCTGGTGTATGAAATACGCCAACTATAGCATGTTTATGGCTTGCAAAATTGCATCCAGCACTTGCAGCAGGAAAACGCACAGCCTTTGGCATTTGTGGTCTGTACTCAGGGGTAACTGCCACTTGAGGTGATGATTCACCATCCTAACTTCCTCATCAACTGTAAAGGCTAACCTCCTCATCAACTGTAAAGGCACTAGATTCATTTAGAATAAATGTGGAGCCAAGTATCATGGCAAGTGTCAATGGCACTGCAAATGCTTGAAAAAAAAAAAAAGGGGGGGAAGAAAAACACTTTGTACAAGTTAGCTGTGAAAAAAATGCACCGGCCAATACTGCACGGTCTTTAATTAAGAGTAAGCATTGAAATTCAACAAGACAACACAGTTGCCTAAATGTCACAACGACATTCATAAAAAGCCTGCTTTTCCATCCTCAATAGTATACTGAAATAGTGCACCATTATCTGCGGTGAACTGCAAAATGGTCCAGTGAAATCTTGGTAGAACGATCCCCACAATAACAAACTCTTCAGATTAACGAACTTTTTAAAAATCCCGCACCGACTGCTAATAGTTTCAATGTAAAATAATTTCACTATTACGTACTTCAGAATGCCGAACTTTTCAGAATAACAAGTGTTAATTTAGTTCTGCATTATATTAGCAATGCCTCAGTACTACGAGCTCATGTTCTGAAATCCTTCCTCACCACCGGAGCGGTACGCAAGCAGACGACAAAGCGAACAAACGCCTTGCTTCTTGCAAGACGCGCGACAGCGCGGAGGGGGGGGGGGGGGAAACCAAAGGGTGACTTTCTTTTTGTTGAAACGCCAACGCTGCAGGTTTACAAGCACAGAGGCGAGGAGCAAGGGCAACACGGGAGGGCAAGGTCAGCGAGGCAGAGTGGGAGTCGCGGAGCAGGAAGCATGGGGTCGGAAAACCTGAGACAGCGAGGAAGCAGAAAATGAAACTCGAGGAATATTTTTTTTTGCACTTTTTTTTTCTTCGGAAGAGGTGATGACAGCCGTGACGCTTCGGGTTTTTCTTTACTTGTCACTTCTACATGTGCTCTAGGAGGCCTTGTGTGTCAGTCGTGTCCATCTGTTTTTGGTAATTACTTATCGCGTTCGCAAAGCAAGTCTGCATTCATGCTGCGGTGCTACTACAAATGAGTTCATCTCTGCTTACGACGAAGAAGCGGAAGCAGTTCTTGCTAAGCGAGAAAGTAGATATTCTTCGGCAATTGGAAGGCAAAAAGCAGACTGTTGTGACCAAAGAACAGAATCACACCACAGGAATGTGGATGAGCTGGAGGCCTTCGAGCTTCAAAGCTTGTGCTGCACGCGTAAAAAAAAATATATATATAAAAAACCGCAGACTTCTTTATAGTAAACTTGCATTTTTTTTGGTGTTCACTTGTGCATTTGTTTGTTGTTTTTTTTCTCGGGAAAAAAAAGTTCAAGGACGCACCGTTGTAAAAGTAAGTCGTTTTGGTCGGTGGAAATTAAGTATTTATAGTTGACTTCTGTGCTGCTACAACGACCTTTCAAAAAATGAACTAATTGTGCGGCCCCCTGAAGTTTGTTACACTAAGATTTAACTGTAGAAAAATAGTGTATTACATTTTTCTATTGTACTCGCATGTGATTTAAACACTGTATCTTTGAAACTGTTGTTAACATGCTATCTAGAATTGAACTGTTTCATTGGAGTGTCACTTTTGACACAAGTGTAATTATTTTATGTTCTACCAGTCCTGCTTGAACCGAGAAGAGATGGTCTGCAGTATATTGAAAAATAAATAAAATAAGATTGTGTGTATTCCACTGCAACTCTTTTTTGAATTGGTACTGTTTTTTGGCATCTACATTTTATTTCCCAATCAGCCAAAAATCATTATCAGCAGGGTTCTAATGTGTTCAGGAAATAATTTGGAAATAGATGCCTACAGAAAAATATGAGATGGAAGTATACCAGGCGTGAAATACATCATTCCGAATCTTCGGGTCCACAAAGCCATTGACGAGCACAGACACATAAGAGGCAAGCCGGTTCACCTGAGATTTTGTAAAGGAGATCGCCCAGGAGCTGCACCGAAGAGTAGCGGATGCGCCAGTTGTCGTCGAAGAGCCCCTTCTCTAACTGAGGCAGCAGCAGGGTCATGGCCGTGTCTGCGTACATGTTCACCATGCGCTGGCCTGCTCTCAGTGCCGTCTCTCGCACGTACTCGTTCTCATCTGCCAGCGCCTGTAACGTGCAATATGCAGACGGTATAAGCACACTACAACGAGATAACCTCCTCGTCTTCAACAACAGTGCCGAGGTCGGCAACGAACACAGAATGAAACAATGATGAGCACCGTTCCCCCCTCCGCTTGTCCATTGCACACTCCTGAACTGTTGCTAAAGATGGATTACCGACTGGCCCAATCTCAAATATTACTTTAATGCAGTGGACAGCCTATGTTATTTACCATATTTAGTAGAATGAAACATGACTGCGATTCTAACACAAGCGCTGTTTCCAGAAGAGAGGTCGCTGCACATGCGCCGCTTGGCTACCACCGACAGCGGAGCGCTCCGCAGCTCCGCGAACATCTAGCCCTTTTCTTTTCTTTTGTGTCTTCTTTATATTCTCCCTCTCCCCTTTCTCATGGCGCTGCGGCGCGCTTCCTAATCTTACATACCCCCTCCCCCTTGAGTAACTGGTTCCTAGAGGGCAGCGCAAAAGAGCGCCTCTTCTGCCCCTTCCTCTTCACAGTCACTTTCTCTGCTAGTGTTGTCGCTCGCCGACGTGAGCCGCGTTGCTTTTGCGTGCGTGTTTCTTCTCTTTTTCGACCGCTTCCGCCTTATCTTTTATCGTGCTGCGCTCGTGATTCCAGCAACATGAATGCGCCAGGCGGGAAACGAAAGCGCATAACGCTAGATCAGAAGGTGGCTATAATAAGAGCCGTCGAATCGGGGACCAAGAAAGGCAACGTGGCAAGAGACTTTGGAGTATCGACGAGCACACTGTCAACCATCTTGAGCAAGCAAGAGTCCATCATCGACGCTGTTGCACGTGGCGTGAAAGGAAGCGCTAAGAGGATGAGGGCACCTGCCTTTGAAGCGGTCGAAAGGGCCGTTTTTAAATGGTTCTTGGACACGCGGGCCGTGAATCTGCTGGTGTGCGGCGCCTTGCTGCAAAGAAAAGCGAGAGACTTCACCTGCATCATGGGCTAAGACAACTTCAAAGCAAGTTCGGGTGGGCTCCAACGCTTCAAGGAGCGCCACGAAATTGTAGGGAGAGCGGTCTGCAGCAAATCGCAATCTGTCGACGAAGCAGAGGCTACCAAGTGGGCGAAAGAAAACATCGTGCGGCTGATAGAAAAATACAGCGCGGAGGATACTTTTAACGCGGACGAAACCGCTCTCTTTTTCAAGATGTTGCCGCACAAGACGTTAGCCCTCAAAATCGAGCCGTGCCATGGCGGCAAACAAAGTAAGCTGCAGATCACTGCGCTACTTTGTGCAAACATGACCGGCTCTGAGAAGCTGACAATTTTCGTAATTGGCAAAAGTGCATCCCCTCGCTGCTTTATGGGGAAGAGGCAGCTCCCAGTCAAGTACGTAGCCAATCGCAAAGCCTGGATGACCAGGAAGATTTTTTGTAAAATGGCTTTGCGAATGGGACTAGAAGCTGGCAAAGGCGAACCGCAAGGTGTGCCTTGTTTTAGATAACTGCACCGCCCACCATACCGCTGCCGTGCTTCAAAACATCGAGCTGCTGTTCCTTCCTGCCAACTGCACAGAAAAAATACAGCTGCTTGACTAAGGCGTGATTATATCGCTGAAGGCAGGTTACCGCAAGCGTTTGATAGACAAGCTCCTGTTTAACATGAGGATGAAGGGAGACACCGATGTTGACTTGTACGCTGCGCTCGAAATGCTTCAGGCGGCGTGGATGAGTGTGATGGCGACCACGATCGCTTTCGACACGCCTCATTTGCCGCCGCACCAGACGCCAGCGATGAGCCATCAGACGAGCCCACGAGCCCACTGTGCCGGATGGTTTTGCCACATCAGATGAAGTCGCTGCATCATGGACGGCACTTCGTGACGCCGGTGTTGTGCTTGACAGCGAGTCGTTTTGCAACTATGTGAGTGCGGACTCGGAAGTGGTGGCAACGGTGCAGCTCCTGGATGACGATATTGTGCGCGCTGTCAGTGATCGTAACGAAACCAGTGACGATGACTTTGTCGACAAACAGGAGAAAAACGTGCCGACGGCGTCGGAGGCATTAGACGCGGTGGACGTACTGCGCCGCTACTTCGGCGCTCACGAGGGCGGCGAAGATGGCTTGAACATTGCGGCCGCAGCTGAGCGAGCCATCGTTCGAATCAGGAAGATGCATCAACGTCCAATTACGGACTTCTTTGCAGCTAAGTCTGCCTGAAATGCAAGCTGTGTATTTTGAAGTGCATTAAAACAGGTGCATGACTTTTTTCTTTTTATTTGGGAATGTGGTTATTTTGTTGCATACCACCGTGCGGCGGGATGTTATTTCGCCCGCTATTTTTTTGGTGTAAGTACAGTACATAATATTTGCGGTAAATGCCCGCAACGGCTTTAAGGAAATAATGGTTATAACGAGCAAATAGCGGCGGCCCTCCAATTTCGTTATAATGAGGTTTAACTGTACAACAAAACTGATGGGGCGCAGAACAAATTTCGTTGAAGGGAATATTTCATTGTAGTGAAATCGAAAAAATATAGCTGATTCGAGCTAGCAAAACAAAGGAACGTTTCTTCCCAAAATTCCAAAAATGTCCGCTGCTTCCTATTCTTTCCCAGCAGCGTCCCGACGTCATTCTCACCCATGCATAGCAAGGCCATGGTGAAAAGCACGCTGAAACAACGCCTAAAACCACCTTCGTGAACGAACCAAACGTTAACACCAGCAGCTGTCTGCCGTCAAAACTATCCGACAACGCCAAGTTGGAAGCAGAGTATCGTGGAACAGCGAATTTTGCATTATTCTATGCCATTCTTATCATCCACAACTCGCTACTTTGCATTATTCTATGCCATTCTTATCAACCACCACTCGCTACTAGCCGATTTTGTTGATAATGCGGACAAAGAGCCACTCTGATTAGTTACCACACAGGCCAAGCGCGAACATAATGATAAGCATCGCAATCGGAAAAGGCAATGTTCTCCGGTTGCACCCAGAAGCTGCGTGAAGGAAACCATTACTGAGCGACTGAACTCCAGCTTCAGATCATTTGTGGCTCAAAAGCAAGCCAGTGGCAAAGGCAGGGCCAGGGCAGCCTCACTGCCATCGCTGTCGAGCAATGGTGGCGTGCCCATGCTTGCTGAACAGCGGCTGTTTCTCGTGGTGACTTCATTGATGCATTTTCAGGCTTTGAAAATGCATCAAAATGTTAAATATTGGATTTACTGCATAGCAATAAATATCTGAGCCTGGAATCGCATCGTAAAATTTCGTTCAAGCGGGACGATCGAAGAAAAAGTGTTAGTTGTGGTGACAATATTTACGCATTGACTCCTATGGACTGCTGACAGGAAATCGTGAATCTTTCATTGTAGCAGAAATTTCCTTGATGTGGCGTTCGTCGTAGCGGAGTTCGACAGTACCTGTCCATTGATTGGACAGCTTTGTCCATTGATTGTCCATTGATTGGAAAGTAGTGCCACAGCTTCCCATGCCACTACTTTGGTCTCATTTGAAAGAGCAGCCGTTTGTCTTGAATTTTCGCATGCTAGCCCCTTCCTTCATTGACTTGTGTCAGTAGAAAAACAGCGCGAAACCTATTGCTGTATCTAGGCTGTACCTATTGGTTGTTCCAGACAAGTGATATAAGCTAGCTAGGCGATTAGCTGAGAGCATCATCTGCAAGCGCGAGTGCGTCGTTGAGGCGGCTGCCATTTTCTCCTGCCACCTGCATTGCAGCAGCGATGCCACCGAGAAAGTTTCAGCGCGACCATAAGTACGGCAAGAGAAAAAAGTCGCATATATTAAACATTTGAAAACTCGCGGAATGATTGAGTGACGTTGAGGATGATGTGGATGACGAAGATGAGTGACCGCACGCATCGAAAGACAGAGCCGCCAAGCGGATCGAGGAGCGTCCTACAGAAGTAGGCTTAACAAGCCCGACAACGAGAGCCCAACCGCTACCTTGACGCCAGCCGCGTTCATCGTGACACTGCTACCTTGGCACCTCCAGATATGGATGAGCGGCACAACAGGGCCGAAGAAAAAGTGAAAGAGCTAGCATCGACAGCCGCAATGCAATGAAAAGCTTACTTGCTGGCTGCGAGTGACTCTAGTGCCGGCCCGCTAGACGAGGCCTGTTTCGCTGTGGTGTGCTCGGATTTAGTAAACACACTTCTCAACCACATGAAATGCAAGGTATGTGGTGGAGAAGGCAAAATTCACCAGGACTAGTGAGAATATGGCCTTGCCATGAAACTGGTGCTTCATTGCAGCAACTGCGGTGATAAAGCCACGGTGTGGAGCTCGCCGCTCATGAACAGGGACAAAAAAGTGAATCCGTTTGCCATAAACATTCTGGCCACGCACGCAATGCAAACTACTGGTAACAGACAAACGGCCCTGAATGATATTTTCCCCACTATGAATATCTCTCATCACGAACTCCACACGAAAACGTGGCAGGCTTACCAGACGACGAAATTGACGCTGGCCGCGATGCAAGCGGTTGAGACGAAAGCAAAAAGAGCGTGGAAGCGGTCCGAATATTATACAGTGAGCTCGATGTGGATAATCCTGGCAATATCGCCGAGTCCTTCGACGGGTCATGAATGACCCGCGTCCATACGTCGCACATTGCAATTGGCGCTGTAATTGAACTATGGCTCTTGGACCACGTTGTACTGAGCAACTTCTGCGCTGGTTGCGAACGCGAACCTAAACCAGACGACCCCGACTATGAAGAGTGGAAGGCCACAAACAAATGCCAAGAAAGCTCTGACAAGAAGACGGGTGGAATAGAAGTTGAGGCTGGCTTTATGCTACTAAAATGACCTTGGGAGAGGCACGGACTAAGATACACAACTGTTTTGTCAGACGGCGACAGCAGGACGTCCTCGCTTTCAAGGAGCGGAAGTGTACGGATACAATGACATCCAAAGGATCGATTGATATGTGGGGTTTAACGTCCCAAAACGACCATATGATTATGAGAGACACTGTACTAGAGGGCTCCGGAAATTTCGACTGCCTGGGGTTCCTTAACATGCACCTAAATCTGAGCACACGGGCCTACAACATTTCCGCCTTCATCAGAAATGCAGCCGGCGCAGCCGAGATTCGAACCCGCGACCTAAGGGTCAGTAGCCGAGTACCTTAACCACTAGACCACCGCGGCGGGGCGACATCCAAAAGAAGGAGTGTGTCAACTACGTACAAAAGTGTATGGAAACAGCGGTTTGCAATCTGCTGGCAAAACAGAAGGGGTGTGATGCCAAAACCTCTAAGTGGAAAGGGGAGGTTGAGAGAGGACCTTGTAAACAAAGTCAGCTCTTCCTATGGCTGGGCATTAAAGTCTCATAGTAATGACATTGAGGCAGTGGAAAAGACTGTGATGGCAACTTATCATATAACATCACAGCTTTTGCTCTACTGGTCTAGATTCCTGCAAAATGCTGCGAAAGCTAAGGGAGAGCCAGCACCAGGACATCATTACAATCTCTCTGATAATGTGGCAAAGGCTCTGCTTCCCATATACCAGCGCTTATCTGAGAACAAGCTTCTCAAACGGTGTGTGCTTGGCAAAACACAAAACAGCAATGAGAGCCTGCATTTGCTTTCGTAGTCACTCGCCCCAAAAAAGCAGCACGCATCTCTCTTCAATGTTGAGGCAGCTATGGGTGAAGCTGTCATGATTTTCAATGCAGGCCGTGAAAAAATTTCAGCAGGAATTTTGCATGAACTACCATATTTACTCGCATAATCCACGCACTTTTTTTTGCCAGAAATCCGATGCAAAGTTGGGGGATGCGAGAATTACGTGGGGAAAACTTTCCACGAAAACGCAGAGAGCGAAAAAGAAAACGAAGTGGCCGCAAATCGGGATTCTCACACCAGCAACTTACAGCAAGCTTTCAGAAGTACTAATTAGAACTTACCTCAACAATAAAAGCAGAGGTTCAACACGAGGCAAGATTTGTTTGAGACACAAAAAGTGGAAGCAAATAGTCGATAATTAGAATACCATACGCGAAGCTTGTGGGCATTGCGAGCATAGCGGTAGCAGTCGGCGCTCAACAGGAGCCCTCAAAAGGTAAGCGTAGGACATCAGTATTGGGCTGATGGCTATTTAACAGAATCGTCCGCAGTTTCCTTCTGAAGAAATAAAGTTTACCATCAATCCCAGTTTTAGGCACACCGCAGGCCCAACGCGTCTTGATGGCTTTCAGCTGCTGTCACCAGTAGAGACCACAAAACTCGTAGGCTCCGAAGGGCCTACAGGCGGCCCTGTTGCCGTTGTTTAGCGCATGATCTATCACTAGCAACTTGAAGCAGCCGTGTGGCTTCAGTATCGCCCCATAACATGCCAAGATTACCGACACAACATACAAAGCACGCCGCAACGCGCACGGGCCTCTTCGGCTTGGCTTGGATTGGATTGAATCTCAGCACGGCCGCAACCTTAGTGCAATAGTACGCTTGATGCTTAAGAGATGGAGCCAGATGGCGCGTGCTATCATCATCAATAGCTGGAACGAGTAGACGACATTATTGCGGCAGTTTTCGGGCGTGCGATAATTACTCGAGGACAAAAAAATTTTATTTTTTTCTTGAGCGATGTGGGGGTGCGAGAATTATGCGAGTGCGAGGATTACGCGAGTAAATACGGTATGCATGAACCCTGGTCATCGAAGTATGGAATGCATACAAGAAAAAGACCAGCAGCGATCAGTTTCATCTGCATGAAAACATGTATCGGTAGACAGTGTGCAGAGGACATTACAGAAACGACATAAAGGTGTGGGTCAAAGTGGCTATGCCCCAGGAGCATACTAGTGATTTGGAAGTAAGATTCGTGCATTTGTTTTTATTCTTGTGTGTGAATAAAGTGTGTTTCTTTTTCTCGTTTTACTCAAAATGTAAATAAATGGTTTTGGCTTCTCAATTTGATTGACTTATTTGATATGTGAGGTTTAACGTCCTAAAACAACCATATGATTATGAGAAACGCCGTAGTGGAGGGCTCCAAAAATTTCGAACACCTGGTGTTCTTTAACATGCACCCAAATCTGAGCACAAGGGCCTACAACATTTCCGCCTCCATCGAAAATGCAGCCGCCGCAGCTGGGATTCAAACCCGCGACCTGCAGGTCAGCAGCAGAGTACCTTAGCCACTAGACCACCGTAGCAGGCCACTTCTCGATTTCATTGTATTCTGGTTTAAGTGCAATGGAGAAGGGGTTGAAAAGCTGGACTGACCTTGAGAATGGGGTTGATGATTTGTGAAATGTAGGGAGTGAACTCCTTTTGGAATACGCCAGGTAGGTAGATGAACATCATCACGTAGCCGTCCTTGACATGCGGTGCTATGTCTGTCCGTTCGGCCGTCGAGATGATCTCCGGCATCAGTGTTTGTAGTTTCTCCACACCCAGGCCTCCGAGCACTTCACTCAGGCCTACACCACCACAGAACAAAGAGAAAGTTAATATCGATAACTATCAAAGTAGTACGTGCCCTAACTGCAATGTAATTATAAGGTATACCGCTGTGGGTGTTTTTACCATGCGTGTCAGTCCAGAAATGAACAAGTATGACTGTAGTGCATCAAACACACGCACCTTGTGCTGCTCCTGACCTATCGACGGGCGAGGACTCTGAGGTGAGCGTCTGCATGAGCCAAGGTATGAGGTCTTCAAAGCACGTCTCGCCCATGCCCTTGATCATCGCACCCAGGGCCCGTGAGGACACACTTCGCACCTGGAACCACGTGGAGACAGGCATGCATTTCAATGTTTGTGTACAGGAGACAAAATGAAAAGCCAAACTGCAAACATGACCAATGCACAAGACAAAATAAATAGGACAGGGACCTAACACCTGATAAAATCAGTATGGCCATACAACTTCATCGAAAACCTTAGATCGTACACAGTTGATGAAAAAAGATAGTGCATAGAGGTCCACTGAAGTACATTCAAAATAGCACCAGACTATTGACAACATGGTAAACTTCCAACGACGACGGCACGCGTGGCTTTGAGAGACATTTGTTTGGCTGTACACAATTACAAAAAGCACATCGTTTGAATACAGCGAGAGGTGCACAGCTCTCCCTGAGCCAGACCAAAAATATGCTGGGCCAGAAAAACTCCATTGCCATATCAGCAGGTGGAATAGTAAACTTAGGCACAGCTGCTGCCCGCTACACTTGAAAGGGCGCAGCAAGACACAGAGAGATCGGAATGCAACAAAATGGTGCAAACGGTGCAACCAAACTCCCATTGCTTGCAGCCTCACGTGCAATGATGCAGCACCCTAAGTGCTTGGCATGTCGGCTCGTGCAAATATTCAAATGGTTGAAATATTTGAACAGATATTACAGTAGTCAAATTCACTGCGACTGAAATTGAAATTTTCAAAATTTCGAATGATTCGAAATAAACGAATAGGTGTTAATAAGTACGCAAGTGATTTCATGTAAAGGTGGTTTCACAGCAGTGAATGAGTGCAAAGCTGTGAAAACATCTACAGAAGTAAATTTTGTGCTGTCGCAAAGTCCCACTTCAAG
This sequence comes from Rhipicephalus microplus, assembly GCF_043290135.1. NCBI lineage: Eukaryota > Metazoa > Arthropoda > Arachnida > Ixodida > Ixodidae > Rhipicephalus > Rhipicephalus microplus. The sequence continues at coordinate 209,519,524 of NC_134702.1, forward strand.
GTTAAATGAAGCTGTTTACTGGCTTACGCTCTAAGTCCAAGCTTGAGCAAATAGTGAATTTTAGGTTAGAAGCAAATAGTGATTTTGGTCGAACAATTTGTAATCGAGTATGAATAGTAATATCATATGTTATAAAGGAAAATAATGTAACTAACCTGCACTATATATATATATATATATATATATATATATATATATATATAGGGGAAAAGGGAAAGAAGTGTATACCTAAGGGCTCGTTTTTCCGTGTTTTAACACAGTTGGTAATTTTTTCATCCACTTTTCGTTCTTCTTATTTACATTCTATTGGTTTTAATAACTTCCCCTGTACATTCCTTGGCATTACTGTCTGTTATATATATATATATATATATATATATATATATATATATATATATATATATATATATATATATATAGATGATCAGAGTTTCTTCCGGCTACCGTAATAAAAGTTATAAACTTCGAGAATAGTGCAGTATAGGAAACAAAACAATAAAATATTTATTTAATCCTAACAGTTTCGGCTGGTGGACCAGCCTTCTTCGGAGGATGTAAGTGAAATGATACAAGTTCCCGTAGCAGAGGGTCACCCTCACAGTTTAAAGACCCTCAAAAAAAAAAAAAGAGACAAACGGACGAACGAGGTAGCAACAGACAACAAGAAGCAGAAGAAGGAGAGGAACTAGAAAGGAGCGACGGAGAGCCGCCGGAAACGAGCGGGTAATTCTGGCATTGTTACTGGGTATAGGTAAGACGCGCCGCCTCCGCTGGCGGCGCGTCTTACGAGGTTCGACTGTGTGTATATATATATATATATATATATATATATATATATATATATATATATATATATATATATATATATATATATATATATATATATATATATATAAATAAATACAGTCGAACCTCGATATATCGAACGGCGCAGCGACCGCGAAATAGTTCGATATATTCAGAATTCGATATAAAAAAATCACGAAAAAAATGCGTCAGCAGCTTGCTGAAAATGACCAGCGAACCGTTCAAGCGTGGTGCAGTAAATACTCACTTGAAGATTCAAACATAGTACTTATTGTGTTGGTTTAAAATATTGAAAAAGAGTAGCCTGCTTTTTGTTGGCCATGGCGTGTTTGACGACTGCGTCCTCAATATAGTCCAGTGATAGGCCGGTGCCTTCAATCAGTGATAGGCCGGTGCCTATCAGTGATAATATAAGTGATAGGCCGGTGCCTTCAATCGCGCCGCAGTGGCGGCGCACAAAGGCCAAGGCAGCTGCGACCTCGGCTGATGTCGGGAGCGGGGCACCATCAGCGCTTGCGGGATCCACCTCGGCAGAGTCTTCATTTGGCTGCTCAGCAGTAGCTTCGGCAACAATCTCCACATCCGTGAGCTCCGCCGTGAGCTCCGCCGTTCGGAGTGCGCGACAGGCCTAACTCCGAACAGTACGTGACAGGCCTAACTTCGAACGCACGAACACTGCGAGCACAACGACCGATGCCTGCCGATGCTACGGGGGAGGAGCTTGCAACAAGTGCGCAGTGTGCCGTTGACACCATAGAGACTGCAACGACTGCAAGCTGCAAGGCTACGGCGCGAGTCCGGGTGTAAAGCGCGCACATGGCGCGCCCATGTCGGCTCGCCTGACTGCTTTCCCTTTCCCGGCGGCAGCGCGGGCCGCGTCCGAGACAGTCGTCTGCATCCTTTCCCTCCTATACTTTCCTCCTCAATTTTTACATCCCACCCCCCTCCCCCCGCACGAAGCCGTGTTGGTGCCTTCGTATTGAAAGACAATAACAGCTCCACGCTTTTCTCTTCTCTTTCCTCATTTAAGAACCTCTACCACAAGGCTGCAGCGCGCGTTTGCTGCTACGTTAAAGTGGCGCTCTCGGCGCCATCGATGTGTGCAGCATTCGTAAACGCCTGCCGCTCTACCGCTACTTTTGAGAGTTGCGGAAAAGCTCGTTGCCTGTCAATGGAGCGCTGGCGGTTTGGGGTGGCTGAGTTCGATATATCCATTATATGTCAAACTTTGTTCGAAATAAAAAATCAATAATGCATGCGATTTCCCGCTATATTGGAACCGTTCGATATAGGCAATTATTCGATATATCCGTGTTCGATATATTGAGGTTGGACTGTGTGTGTGTGTATATATATATATATATATATATATATATATATATATATATATATATATATATATATTTATATTGTTACGGGGAAGATTTATTCACCGAGAGCTGGTCTTGCTAACGGCTTAGAGAGCGCACAGTCATGCAGGCTAACTGGAGAAGCTCGAGAGTCCAACCCATAACAACAACGTTGTCGTCTTCTTCATTTGGGTGCCAATTCAGCTGTGTCGGGGCGACAGTTCCATACATGTATCATCACCCCGGCCCGTAAGGCACCGTCTCGGTGCCTGTTAAATGAGCGAGTCGGCGTTGTAGGGCTTGAGACGAGAAACGTGGACTACTTCCTTTCTGGGTGCAGCAGCTGATGAGTTTGTGGTAGCGGCAATCTCGTAGGTCCCAGGTGTGACCTGACGAATGACTCGGCAGGGCCCAGCGTATCGCGATAGTAGTTTCTCGCAGAGGCCAACACGTCGAGATGGGAGCCACAGGAGAACAAGAGATCCCGCAGAAAAAAATGGCATCTCTATGTCGACCGTCATAAAGGGACTTCTGTGCTGTCTGCGACGACGATAACCGAGCGCGCGCTACTGTGCGTGCCGTGAGGGCACAGGTGATCGCATCTTGAGCGTACGAAGTGGAGGATGGGTGGTCTGATGAAAGTAATGTGTCGAAGGGCAGTAAGGGATGACGTTCGAAGAGTAGATAAAAAGGGGAGCAGCCCGCTGTTTCATGACGCGACGAGTTATAGGCGAATGTTACAAACGGAAGAGCTATGTCCCTATCAGTGTGGTCGGTAGATACGTACATGGCAAGCATGTCGGTCAATGTGCGGTTTAGGCGCTCCGTAAGGCCGTTAGTCTGAGGGTGGTAAGATGTGGTGAAGTTGTGACGGGTAGCACAAGATCGGAGTAGATCATAAACCACATGAGATAGAAAGTAGCGACCACGGTCTGTGAGCAGGTGAGACGGAGCGCCATGCTGGAAGATAATGTCGTACAGCAGGAAGTTGCGCAGCTGGTTGGTAGCGCTCGAGTGATTGCACACCGAGTGGCATAGTCTGTGGCCACTACAATCCATTTATTTCCAGTTGTAGAAGTAGGAAAGGGACCTAGCAAGTCCAACCCCACTCGATAAAATGGCTCGGCTGGAACTTCAATAGGTTGAAGAAGACCGGCAGGAGGAGTCGTAGGCCCCGCCACGGTGGTCTAGTGGCTAAAGTACTCGGCTGCTGACCCGCAGGTCGCGGGATCAAATCCCGGCTGTGGCGGCTACATTTCCGATGGAGGCGGAAATGTTGTAGGCTCGTGTACTCAGATTTGGGTGCACGTTAAAGAACCCCAGGTGGTTAAAATTTCCGGAGCTTTCCACTACGGCGTCTCTAATAATCATATGGTGGTTTTGGGACGTTAAACCCCAGAAATCAATAAGGGGAAGTCGTAGGCTTCTTTCGGCGCTGGCAGAGGTCGCATGATGCGACGTAACGACAAACAGAGCGGTAGAGACCCTTACAGAATACTCGTCGTCGAATGCGGTCGTAAGTTCTGGAGGCTCCTAGATGTCCAGAAGTTGGAGCATCGTGGAATTGTCGCAGGTGAACATCCTTTCGCAGTTGATGCGGTACGACGAGTAAAAGTTTTGCGCCGTCGGGGTGTAAGTTGCGGCGGTACAAAATGTTGTCTTGAAGTAGGTATCTGCTAAGAGAAGGGTCAGCATAACGCGATTGAAGGTGGTCAGTGATGGTGAGCAGCGATGGATCTCGGCGCTGTTCGTCGGCCACGTTCAGAAAGTCAGTGATGGCTAAAACGCAGGCATCGGATTCCAAATCAGTGGAGCTAGGTGGATCAATGGAGTTCCTGGATAAGCAGTCAGCATCGCTGTGCAGCTTCCCTGATTTGTAAACAACTGAGAACGTGTACTCCTGTAATAGAAGTGCCCATCGGCCGAGTCTTCCTGTAGGGTCCTTAAGTGTCGACAGCTCGCAAAACGCATGATGGTCCGTGATGACAGCGAACGGACCGCCGTATAAGTACAGACGAAATTTCGCAATAGCCCAAACGAGGGCTAAGCATTCCCGCTCAGTGATGGAATAATTTTGTTCTGCTTGTGACAAAAGGCGGCTAGCGTAGGCTATCACACGGTTGGTGCCATTCTGTATCTGAGCGAGTACAGCACCAATGCCATGGCCGCTTGCATCGGTGCGAAGCTCTGTTCAAGCCGCTGGATCAAAATGAGTCAACACAGGTGGTGATGTGAGGGCGGTAATTAGCGACGCGAAGGAATGTTCTTGGTCCCTTCCCCAAGAAAAGGCCACATTCTTTTTGAGGAGATCCGTCAGGGGCCTAGCAATATCCGCGAAGTTGAAGACAAAGCAGCGGAAGTATGAGCAGAGCCCAATAAAACTGCGAACTTCTTGTGTGGAACGCGGAACCGGGAATTCTCTGACTGCACGGACTTTGTCAGGGTCGGGTTGAACACTAGTGGCATCAACAAGGTGGCCAAGTAGTTTAATCTGCCGGCGTCCAAATGAGCATTTCGACGAATTCAGTTGGAGACCAGCGCAACGAAAAACGTCAAAAATTGCCGAGAGACGAGACAGATGGCTTTCGAAGGAGGGCAAGAAAACGATTACATCATCCAGATAGCAAAGGCAGGTCGACCATTTGAAACTGCGAAGGAGAGAGTCTATCATATGCTCAAAAGTAGCCGGGGCATTGCACAACCCAAAAGGCATGACCTTGAATCGGTAAAGGCCGTCGGGTGTGATGAATGCTGTCTTCTCGCGGTCGTCGACCGAAATTGGCCAGTATCCGCATCGAAGGTTGAGGTACGAGAAATAGTTGGCGCCGTGGAGGCAGTCGAGCGCATCATCGATTCGGGGTAAAGGATAACTTCCTTCTTGGTGATCCAATTCAGGTGGCAATAGTCGACGCAAAAGCACCAGGTGTTGTCCTTCTTTTTAACTAAGACCACAGGGGATGCCCAAGGACTCGATGAAGGCTCAATGACGTCTTTACTCAGCATTTTCTCGACCTCCGTCTGTATAACTTGGCGTTCAGCATGTGACACGCGATAAGGGTGTTTGTGGAGTGGACTGGCGTCGCCGGTGTCGATGCGGTGGGTTACGGCACTTGTGCGGCCCAGGGGACGGTCGTTGACGTCAAAGATATCCAGGTAAGAAAATAGAACACCCCGGAGCGCTGCAACATTGAAAGGTAAGAGGTCCCTGGATATCATTTTGCCGAGGAACGCCTTATATTGCGACGTGATGACAGGTTTCGCCATGTTCTTAGTGTCAGGGGTAAAAAAAACAAATCGAACAATCATCAAGGATGGAAAGATTGGCTAACGTGATGCCTTGGGGAAGAACTTGGGTCGACATAGAGAAGTTCAGAACTGGAAGTAGCACCGTGTTGTTAGCAACAACCACTATAGTATGTGGTAGTGCAATGTGGTGCGTAAGGGTCAAATCAATGAGGGGAGCCACCAGATAGTCTCCATCAGGAACGGACGGGAAAGGCGACAGAGGAATGTGCATAGCAGTCTGGGGTGGTAGCCGTAGAGACTCCACGGATCGTAGCCGAGTGCGACTTGGAGGAGTGAAATCGGTGCACAAAGGCAATTCGAGCCGTAAGATACCGGTAGAACAATCTATGAGAGCGGAGTGGGCGGTTAAGAAGTCAATTCCAAGGATGACGTCGTGTGGACAAGCATCGAGGACTGCGAAGAGAACGGAAGTGTGGTGGCCAGCAACAGTAATGCGGGCAGTGCACATACCAAGCGCCGATGTTCGACTTCCGTTGGCAACTCGAACAGTAGAGAACATAGCCGGTGTGAGAACCTTTTTCAGCCGAGATTGAAGTGTAGAACTCGTAACAGATACTTGGGCACCAGTGTCAATTAGAGCAGTAACGGCGTGGCCATCAACGAACACTCGAAGTAAATTGCGTCTAGAATTTGTAGCCGGTTGAGGGTTTTGGTTTCAAGTCGTCAACGCAGTGCCACCTCCAGGAGCTGCACTCGTCAGTTTCCCAGGGAATGGCCAGAATAAGCCGGTGACGGAGAGCGGCGGCGTTGAGGGGAGCGTGACGGCCGACCCTGAGGTGACGGCGAGCGGCTAGACCAGTTTCTTTTGGGCGACTACGTCAGCGTAGGACGGTTCGGAGCGTGGAGATGAATGGCGAGCTGAAGGGTCCTGAATATGGTCATCCGGAAAACCGGGTTGCGAACAGTGTTCACGGTCCTGATGGCAGTCGACATTAGGAAAGCTTGGCCGGAAATACCACCTGTTGCTGCAATGGCGGGAGATGTGCCCAACTCGAGAGCAAAAAAAGCAGATAGGTCGATCATCGTGCGTGCGCCACTCAGATGGATTTCCGTAGCGTGGCGGAAACCGAGGAGTCACAGCTGCCGCAGCGACAAGTGGAGCAGAGTGGTGGTCAGCGTTGTGGAAGGGAGTGCTCATGGGCTGCGGCTTAAGTCTGGCGGGCTGGGAAACCTGGATGCCCAGGTTAGCAAACTCCTGACGTACGACGGCTTGAATAAGCAAGACTGTTGCCGAGTTGTCTTGCGCAGGGGGCTGATAGAAAGCGGGTGCCATGGCTTCCAGCTCCTGGCGGACAATCCTTGCGATATTGGCAGGAGGCGCAAGTGAACGGGGCGCTGCAGAATCCTCGCAAGACGAAGTCGCAGCAGTGTTTGGTAGTCTCGTGATGTGGTGGGTTATTCGCCCGCTTTTAGCTTGTTCAAATCGTCGGCATTCAGATATGATGGAGTCGACAGTGGTGCCGTTCTTGCACATTAGTATGTTGAAAGCATCATCAGCAATGCCTTTCAACACGTTGCTGATCTTGTCCGCCTCGGACATGTTTTTGGTCAGTCTTCCGACACAGTGCCAGTATGTCTTGAATGTACGTGACGTACGACTTCGTCGATGATTGAACACGCGGCGCGAGTTCCTGCCTGGCTGCCATCTGATGAGCAACTGATTGATTGATTAGTGGGGTTTAACGTCCCAAAACCACCCTATGATTATGAGAGACGCTGATGAGCAACTGACCGACCGAACAAATCGCGAAGCTTTTGCTTGCGTGTGTCCCAGCTGGTTAGTTCTTCATGCGTCTCATACCAGGCACGTGCCGTACCCCGTAGGTAGAATAGAATATTTGCCAGCATAAGCGTTTCGTCCCACCTGTAGTGCTTGCTGACGCGCTCGAATAATGCGAGCCATTCTTCGACGTCCGTGCTGTCTGTCCCGGAAAACGTGCCAGGGTCGAGAAGATGGGGGGGAAACACAGGTGTTGGAGCCGGCGCGGATGGCGAGGCCTAAGTTCCAGTTTCAGGCATCGCGGTTAAACAAAGCTGGCGTCCACTGCGGAGTTCCAGAGCCGGGTTGTGTGAAGACCTAGCACCTCCACCAAAAAATGTTACGGAGAAGATTTATTCACCGAGAGCTGGTCTTGCTAACGGCTTAGAGAGCGCACAGTCATGCAGGCCAACGGGAGAAGCTCGAGAGTCCAACCCACAACAACAACGTTGTCGTCTTCTTCATTTGGGTGCCAATTCAGCTGTGTCGCGGCGACAGTTCCATACATGTATCAATATATATATATATATATATATTTTTTTTTTTTAATTGACACAAGGCCAATGTAAATGCCATTTTTTTAGATCAAAGGAGGTGGGAACAACTTTGAATAGTAACATGATTTGACTTTTGGTAGAATTGAAGTGATGACTTGTGAAATCTGTTAAAGGGGGACGTGCCTTTCGAAACGAGCTTTCTTGTTTCTTGTTGACTGTTGATGAAAATTGGCACAAACACTGGAAATAGCCTCTGAGAGCTTCCATAAAAATTTATGGAAAATGTATGCCAAATGTATGCTAAAGGTGCTGCATTTTCATAATAACTTTTTTGCAACACTAAATTTTGTAATTAACATTTTCTCCAGCGACACTGCAATGAGCACACTTGCACTACGAACAAGAAACCCTACGAAAAATTCTTTATGGAGTAAAATAAAAAACTAAGATCGCAGCCTCCTGTCACAGTTCAAGGAGCAGCACAAAACAAACGGAATCAAAATCTGTGCAGTGGTTGCAGAGATATCTGCACCACGAGCTGAGCATAATGCAAAAAAAAAAAAACAGTATTGAGGAAACTGCATTTGAAGCTTCACCTTATCTTCACGTTTCTAAAACACCTAAAAATTGTGATCTTAGGTTTGTCTTGTGTCGCCTTGACTTCTAAGGCATCTGGCCTCTGCCCAGTGTGTCTTTGTTGCCTATACAGTTAAACCTCGTTATAACGAGACGGGCTATAACGAAATAATGGATATAACGAGCAAATCCTAATTCCCCTTGAAAGTCCCCATACAAACCAATGTATTCAAAACCTCGTTTTAACGAGGCAAAATTTGCCTGTTATGGGATATAACGAACAAGTTTTGTTAGGAAGTAAAATTTTGAGCCGATGTCACGACAGTGCACAACGCGAATTTGAGACGGCGCGTAACCCGAGAACTGTATTTAGCAGTTCAAAACTCCCGCCACGCGCCCTCCAGCAACGCGCGCACAGCAGACGGCACGCACTGTTTCCGGAGGAGAGTTCGCTGCACGTACGCCGCTTGGCTACCACCGACAGCGGAGCGCTCCGCGAACGTCTCGCCCTTTTCTTTTCTTTTGTGTCTTCTTTATATTCTCCCTCTCCCTTTTCTCATGGCACTGAGGCGCGCTTCCTAATCTTACATACCCCCTTCCCCTTGATTAACCGGTTCCTAGAGGGCAGCGCAAAAGAGCGCCCCTTCCTCTTCACAGTCACTTTCTCTGCAAGTGTTGTCGCTCGTCGACGTGAGCAGCGTTGCTTTTGCGTGCGTGTTTATTCTCTTTTTCGACCGCTTCCGCCTTTTCTTTTATCGTGCTGCGCTCGTGATTCCAGCAACATGAATGTGCCAGGCGGGAAGCGAAAGCGCATAACGCTAGATCAGAAGGCGGCTATGATAAGAGCCGCCGAATCGGGGACCAAGAAAGGCAACGTGGCAAGAGACTTTGGCGTATCGACGAGCACACTGTCAACCATCTTGAGCAAGCAGGAGTCCATCATCGACGCCGTTGCACGTGGCGTGAAAGGAAGCGCTAAGAGGATGAGGGCACCTGCCTTTGAAGCGGTCGAAAGGGCCGTTTTTAAATGGTTCTTGGACACGCGGGCCGTGAATCTGCCGGTGAGCGGCGCCTTGCTGCAAGGAAAAGCGAGGGACTTTGCCTGCATCATGGGCTATGACAACTTCGTAGCAAGTTCGGGTTGGCCCCAACGCTTCAAGGAACGCCACGACATTGTCGGGAGAGCGGTCTGCGGCGAATCGCAATCTGTCGACGAAGCAGAGGCTACCAAGTGGGCCTGTCTGAAATGCAAGCTGTGTATTTTGAAGTGCATTAAAACAGGTGCATGACTTTTTTCCTTTTCATTTGGGAATGCGGTTATTTTGTTGCATACCACCGTACGGCGGGATGCTATTTCGCCCGCTATTTTTTTGGGGTAAGTACGGTGCATGATATTTGCGGTAAATGCCCACTACGGCTATAACGAAATATTGGTTATAACGAGCAAATAGCGGCGGCCCTCCAATTTCGTTATAACGAGGTTTAACTGTATATACATATTTTTTCACATTTTTTTTTTTATCTACAAAGAACAAGTATACATTTCAAATCAAGTTCTCTATATGAAGGAGTGCTGTGATAGTTGACATGACAGAATCGATTAAAATTGAATAGGGCCATATACTAAAATGATTAGAGATTTTTTTTTTGTTCAAGCTGTCATTATCGTAATTAGGTACTTCTTAATTACAAATAATCAATGAACATTTTTTATAGAGAGACATTTATTGCATACGAAAAATGGCTCACACCATGACAGCCTGTGCCTTCTCCAAACGACTAACCGTTATGGGCAGAAAACTGGTGGCATAGAAATTTTTTAGCGGTTTATTTAATGACGCGAGTTGCACATACAAAAACTCTTGTCCCTGCTTCATACATATTCTTTTGCCACTCTAGCCGTGAAAGGCACCGTCATATGAATGACGCTTGCGGCGATACCAAGCAAGGCTCCAAGCATGTCTAAATTGAACCATAAAAGCTTATTGACAGCCCTCCATATGACCGTGAAGTGCGCGGCCGCATGGACAGTGCAGACGACGCGTGATGCACTTGTCGGCGGTGTTCGGTGACAATGTGTGAAATGTATACCTACAATGACAAAAAACTGGCGCGCACTGCGCTTGTTATCGCATTTTCGAATGCCGACACGCGAAACTGCTAGCCGCTGTTCCGAGCAATCCTTGGCAGTGGGCAGGGGGGGTTGACGTACTTGACAGTGGGGTCTGCTGCCGATACATAAAATGCCCGTCCGCAGTTCCGAGGATCTATTGAGTGATGTTCTTCGTTGCTTGCGAAAAAGCACGTTGCAACGAGCGCTCTAGCGCGGCGTTCTTGCCCACAAAGTGCGTGGCGACGTAAGCAGAGTTAGACCTAAAGACAACTCCAATGACGTGCCGCACTCGTAGACCGCACGCCCGCTCGTAGTAATCTGATCGCGAATCCGCTTACAGCTTCGTTGCTTGAGAAGAAGCACATTGCCATGAGTGTGCTAGCGCGTCGTTTTTGCCTGCAGTCTCGCCATCAGCGGAGTTTGGCCTAGAGACAACTCAGACGATGCGCTGTGCTCCTAGATCCGCTCCTAGATCCACTCCTAGTAATCTGATCCTGCATCGGCTAACAGCTCCTAACTAAAGCGTAATTATATCCTAAGTCATCATCGAGCTGTGAACACGTCATGAAGTAGCGAGTTTCAACAGCCATCTCCTCGAAACGCACAAGCGGCTTTCCGAAAAGATTGATCACGGACAATGCGTCGTATTTCACCGCTCGGGTGTTTGGTGATACGTGCCGTTCCCTAGGAATAGATCACTGCACCACTTCGCCCTACCATCCCCAGTCCAATTTGACGGAGCGAACCAATCGTACGCTCAAACCGATGTTGGCGGCCTTTGCCGAAAGTCAAAGGGACTGGGCAGACCATTTGAGTGAACTCGCGTTTGCAATCCGAACCTCCGAGAGTCGCTCTACTGGTTTCTCTCCCGCCTTCCTTAATTTCGGAAGGGAGTTGGCAAATCCGGTGACCAGTGTCATGCAATGCCAGCTCGGAGACGAGGAAGAACCGGCAGACTGTTCTGCTTACGCTTCCACACTTCGGGACAGGCTTTGTCGAGCTCTCAGTAGAGCGAGGCAAAGTTTGGAATCGGCCAGGGCCGAGCAAAAAGCCCAGTATGACCGAAAACGTCGCCACCTTTCATTTAAGGTGGGTGACCTCGTCCTGAAGCGCAACCACGCTCTTAGCGACGCGAGCAAGGGTTTCTCAACTTCGCTCGCTCCAAAGTGGCTTGGTCCGTACCGAGTGGAAAAAGCTTGGACTCCACTCGCGTACTTGCTGAAAGACCCGCTTTCGGGGAAACTCAGCCGTGCCCATATCGCAGACCTGAAAGCCTTTGCGTCAAGGTCTGACGAGCCTGCGCCAGCGCCCAGTGGCTCTTCGCGCAAGCAACGGCGCACACCCGGCGCGGCGGACCGCATTCGGACCACGCACCGGTATAATCTGAGGAAGCGGTCACCTTAGTGATTTCGCGCCGGACGGCGGGCTTATTTCCGCAACCGAAGGCCCTCATTTTTACTTTCTAGCCTCAGTTAGCTAGCTTCTTTGCAGCCAGTGCTTGCAAAGAAGTCTGTTCCGACCAGTTACTGCTGCTGATTGTCATTTGAGTGTTGTTGTTTACTTGATGTTTTTTTCCGTGTTTTCTTTTTTTCTCTCGCTGGAAGAGGGGATTGTGAATTGGTGCTTTAGCGTGGGGAGAGGGACAAATGACACTCTGCGCTTCCCTTGCGGTGCGCGCTTGGAGAGACCCGACCATCGGAGGTGTGTGAGTGCGTGTGTGTGTTCGTGTGGCGACAACTTAGGAAGTCACTGACCCCTACACCACTTTGGACTCTGGAGGTGTTCGGAGACCTGCACGAGGCCAGCTATCGCAGACGCTGCGCACGACTCGACCAACGCCGCAGGACGCCTCGCAGCCAATGGATTTGGCGACCAATACTCCAGCAGAAGGGCCGGCTGTCGCAGCGAGGTCCATCCGAACCTCCACCGAGGCGGCGTTCGTCGGACTCGCAGGGCTGTCGTCAACATCGACGAGACGAAGGTGAGCCCGTTCCTCGCATGAAGGCCTCAACCAGAACCTGCCCCTTGAACTCTCGCATCCACGCAATCACCCAAGTCAGACATTACGTGGCGCTGCCCCTCCGAGCCGTGGACGCGCTCTTGCGTGAGCATCATGAACTCCCGTTACCCCTCTTCCGCGGAGCCATTGTATTTGTCAAGTGTATTCTTGTGTTGTTTATTTTTTTTTTCCTTCAGCAGCAGTTGCAGAGCGAGGCTGAGGTTAGCTGTTGCCCATTGCATGACGCCTTTGTATGTATGGGCGACGACCGGCTGCCTTTGCAGACCGGTATATAGGGTGAATTAAGGAGAGGAGGATGTGGGAATCTGAGGCGCGCCCGCGACCATTTCGCGGGCATTCCGCCACACGGCCACACCCTTTTGCTTTCCTGCGCCGTTAACACGACGTGGCGATAGATGGCGCCACGCGCGGGCACGGCGCGCGCCACTGCGCGCGCCGAGGGAGCGGTCTTTTTCTCCGTGGTCGGCGCCGGGTAAGCACGTGTTTTCCTTCGTCCGCGTCCCCTTTGGGAATCGCGGACGGTAGCCTGCCTGGGGTGACCTTGGGCACCCCGGCAGGCGTGTTTACTTGAGTGCTAGCTTCGGTAGCGTACGCTAAGCCCAGAGCGGTGCCTAGTGCTTGAAGTGGTCGTACCGCAACGAGCCGCACTTGCGTTAGGCCTACGCGTACGAGGTTTGCCCTAACACTCGCGACCAGGCCCAGTGGCCATCGTGAGAGTGCGCAGCATAGCCGCGAGGGACCTTTTCCCGACCGGCGTGTCAAAGCTCGCCATTGCCAGCTGCGACGTGCTCGCGGTTTTCCCCTTATTGTGAACGTCCGCGTGCGGGTGCCTTTGCTACCCGCGTCCCGGGAGCGGACGTTGTACTGTTTGTTCGGGGTGCCGCCAGAGGCAATAAAGTGTTGTGTACTTTTACATTAGAACACTGTCTGTTTGCCGCGCCGCGCTAAACGCCTTATCAGTTGAGCGCGCGCGGAGCGGTGCGCTACACGCGAGTGAACGGAGTAGCGGCCCTGTGGCTCGCTAAGCGTGAACCCGCGGTGATCGTCCGCTGCAGTTAGGAGCGGAGTCACCATACTGCGAGGTGCCCGGGGTGGAGCGCGGAGCGGTGCGCTACACGCGAGTGAACGGAGTAGCGACCCTGTGGCTCGCTAAGCGTGAACCCGCGGTGATCGTCCGCTGCAGTTAGGAGCGGAGTCACCATAAGGGTAACTAACTGGATTCCCAGAGAAGGGAAGCGGGTTAGGGGGAGACAGAAGGTTAGGTGGGCAGATGAGATTAAGAAGTCTGTGGGTATAAATTGGCAGCAGCAAGCACAGGACCGGGTTAACTGGCGGAACATGGGAGAGGCCTTTGTCCTGCAGTGGACGTAGTCAGGCTGATGATGATGATGATGAAATAGATGCTTTCATGGCTTAGCACCCCTTTACAGCAGTAAAACCACCTTTGCAGGTATTACACGCAGACTAATAAATATCTATTCATTCATTTCAAACACCTCGAACATTTAAATAATTTAAATTCAAATCGAAGTGAATTTGAATACTCTGATATTTTCACAAGCCTATCTAAGTATATTAAATTTTAAAATGCAACATATTTTACAGTTTATCACTTGCACTCTACGGACAGTCAAATCCTGGCTCTGTTCAAAGCTGTTTTCACTTTCTTTGTAACGAAAAAAATGAAATTTGCACAGGCGTTGTTTCAATGTTTTAAAAATACTGTGCAGATTAGTAATGTAGTGACAAATAGGCCGTTTTTCTTTTAAGGGGGGACGCCGGCTTTGAAAACCGAAAAATCGCGAAAAAGTCAATTTTTGGCAAACCACATATTCGGGCAGTATGTGTCATAAACTACCTTTTCTGTAAATATCAACGTCTAATTCGTCGCGAAACCATTTTAAATAAAGTTTAGAACATGCCGCGGCGGCCCTCGAGCGGCGCGCGAGCGCTCAAAATACCCCAACTTGGCGTGATTGCAGTTTCTCGACCGCTCGACGGAGCGCCGCCATTTTGGTATTGTTTTGTTTGTGAATTCTTGCTCTTTCTTTCCCTGCCACCTGCGTCGCCGGCGGCAGCGCAGGAAAGGAGCAAGCCGCTCATGATTGGAGGGCTCGCGAGAGCTTTCAAGTTTCCCGCGGCTGAGGCGCGCAGCTGGGATTGGGCGAAGCGCGCTCCCCAAGGATGCGGGGGAGCCCGCGACTGCCATTGGCTGCTGCGCGCGATGACGTAGCGCTCTTGCGCATAATGCGGCCGATGCGGCCGCTCGTCTGCTGCTCCTCCGTCCGGCGTCTTTGTGTTCCGCTCGCTTCCGTGTATCGTTGCAGCCGTTCGCATACTCTCCACGTTTCAACTGTCTTCGAAACGATTTTCAACCGTCTTTACGAGACGATTTTCAACCGTCTATACGAGACCGTTGTTGTGTTCGCTCACGATGCGCCCAACGATAAAGAAGACGCTACAATCGTTCGGTGCAAGGAAGCGAGCTATGAAGCTTGTCCGCGCGGCGAGGCTCTCCGCTCGCAGGTGCGCCGACGGTGATCGCGCCGACGGTACCTGTGGGGCAGCTTCTGCTTCATCTACGCAAGAGAGTGGTCGCATCGACGCGCCTAGCAACGGGACTCCTGCTCCGCCGGTGCAAGAATTTGTCGTTACAAGTGCGCCTGGTGTCTCGTGCTCATCGACAGTGGCTTCCGCATCTTCTCTTTCATCGGCCTCGAGTGCGATCGCGTCGTCAACTGTGCATTTGCGAACAAGTTTCCTGACGTGCGAGGAGAAAGAGGCAGTGGATAAACAACGCGCTGCTGTGCAAAGAGAACTTGGCGCTATGCCAGCGACGGAGCGGAAATTTCAGGCAATGGAGCGCGATCATGAAGCTGCCACCGCTACAAGTGAAGGCCAAAAATTTTTCCTTGTGCAAATGGATGCCCTAGACGACCTGCTATCTCGGACCCCGTGCCACCGGTGCACCGCGATTGGGATGAAGGTACGAGGAGGCACCCAACTTGGACTTGCTGCAAAGCTTGAGCTACTATGCTTGCATTGTGGAGTAGTTTCAAGCTCATGGAGTTCATCTCGTCAGGATGACACAAAGGCCTTTGATGTGAATGTAAGAGCCATTATGGCAACAAAACAAATAGGCAAGGGACAAACAGCTCTCAACGACTTTTGGGCAGCGATGAACGTGTCCCATCGTGGCCTCCATCACAAGACCTTTCAGAAGCACCTGAAGAAATTCAGAGAACCACAGACACAATGCATAGAAAATTTTTTATGCAGAATCTGATTCTGCTGTAAAAGCCACTTACAAAGAAATGGATCAATATTTCACCAGGGATATAACAGTTTGTTATGATGGAACATGGCACAAGCGTGGGCACACATCCCATATTGGAGTCGGGGCTATTATCGAATACCATACGGACCTTATCTTGGACGCCGTTGTTCTGTCTAATCAGTGCCTTGGTTGCCAAGTAGAGCCAAAGCCTGGAGACGCAGACTATGCATGCTGGCTGGAGAATCATGTGTGCCAGAAAAACACCGACTCTAAATCAGGAAGAATGGAGGTTGAGGCAGCTATCATCCTCTTTTCACGCTCACTGTCGAAGCACAACCTCCGTTACACAACGCTCGTGTCTGATGGAGATAGTGCCACCTTCTCTGCCCTTGTACAAGAAAATGTTTATGGACTGGTCCCCATTTCAAAAGAGGAATGCCTGAACCACGTTCAGAAGAGGATGGGGACTGCACTTCGCAACCTTGTGCAGAAAAGTGACAAGGCTTTGGGAGGGAAGGGCAGGCTGACAAAGGCCCTCATCGACAAGTTGACAGATTATTATGGCTGGGCCCTACGGAACAATTCCGATGATGTGGCTGCAATGTGGCGGGCAGTGATGGCATCGTACCACCATGTGACGTCGACGGATGAGGAGCCGCACCACGACTTGTGCCCAGAGGGTGCAGACTCATGGTGTCGTCACAATGCCAGCAAGATTACCGTATTTACTCGATTCTACCGCGCCCTCGATTGTAACGCGCACCCGATTTCCACCGCGGAAAAAAAAAAAACGTAAGACACCGATTGCAACGCACACCCATTTTTCTCGCTGGCCCGCACGATCACACCACTCGAAAAAACGACTCCTTTCGGGAGCGTCTTTCATTTAAATATGAGGTACGGGCGAAACTTGTGCCCATCTGACGTGTAACAGAGCATTGCCGTCACTGTAGTTTTACCGTGGACCGATATCAGCACGCGAACTTGCTTCGCCCCCTTCTTCTCGACGGTTGTGGTGCCAGGCATGTCGAAGTAAAGAGGCGTCTGATCGGCATTCCCGATTTGCCCAAGCAGGTAGCCGTTGTTGCGCCGCAAGTTTAGGACGAACCTCTGAAAACTGTGAAGCTTTCCATCGTACTCCTTCGCAAAACTTTTCGCATATGCATGTTCCCCTTTGGAGGAAAAAGCCTTTCCTCTTCATAAAGTTAGTTGTCCAGCACCTGCTCGATTTAAACTGGCTCCGCATTAGACCTTTTTCTAAGACTAAATGCATAGCCCGCACTTGGAGCAGTTCTGTCGTCACGGGCCGCTGTGCCGCTCGCTGCTCAAGCACATACTCGCCGAGCAGCTCTTTAATTTGCGGAAACCGACCCTGCTGTGGTCCACTGAAGCCTTTGCGTGAAGCTTTGCTGTCGACAATCTTCTGCTTTTGTTTCCGCCGGCCCCGCACGCACGTTTCGGGAACTCCGAACAACCGCGATGCGGCCCGATTTCCGTCCGTTTCTGCACACGCGATGACTTTTCTTTTAAAAGCGGCATCGTGGTGCACTCAAGTTTTTGGAGTCGGCCCTTCCACACCGTCGATGCTAATGCACTACTAGATGACGAACTCCTCAGCACACGTACGAAGTGCCGCTCATGGGAAACACATAGGCAGAAATGGCCGACGCGCCATGCCGACGCACATAGGGGGCGGCCATTTTGGATTTGCCGATGGCAATAGATTGACCGTAATTTTTTTGTTCGTACTCGATTCTAACGCGCATGCGATTTATGAACTCGCTTAACCGGAAAAAAGGTGCGCGTTAGATTCGAGTAATTACGGTACCGGTGTTCCACCTCCGAATCATTCGTACAAGCTGCCACGCTATGTTGCAGATGCACTTCTACCCATTCATGAGAGGCTCTCACAGGCTTCTCTTCTGCAACGCTGCCTGGGAGCAAAGACGCAGAATGCATCAGAGTCCTTTCACTCTGTGCTGTGGTCCCTCATGCCCAAAGAGCAGCATGCGACACTGATTGCTGTGGAGACAGCACTGCATGATGCAGTGCTAAGATACAATGCTGGCTGCTACAGGGCCACCCAAGAGCTAGCTTCATCAGTGGGGCTAACACCTGGCCACCTGGCCATTCAACGGGCAGCCGAGAAAGATTCTCTGCGCTTGAAAAAGGCTAAGAAGCGATCCCTAGAGAAGATGGAAAGGCGGCAAAGAAAGAGAGTGCCAAAGGACACCTCAAGTTACACTGCAGGTTCATTTTAGAACTGCCTATGTGCTCAAAACTTTCAAACGTCGTTTTCTCAAAATGACTTTTTTGGCTAGTGAGGCTGCTTATTCCAGCCATATCTCTGGAACCACTCATTGGATTTCCATAAGTCTTTTTTTATTATGTACATGAATAAATTTCTGAGGGGGTGACAAGCCCATTTTTTCAATATATTGTGTGTGTTATTTATTATATTTAATCAAAATTTGATTGATAATATCCTAATCACGAACACAAAGTTTGATGGTCTGCTAAAACTTTTCAGCAAGGAAATTCAAAAAAAGGGCTCTGTTACCCCCTGGAGTATCAATCTGGGAATCATCATAGTTAATTTCACAGTTCCAGCACCTTTTGAAAGTTCTCCAGGCCTGAAATAAGAGAACCATGTGCACCACCCTGATATTCTGCTGTAACTTGAAAACCAGTGAACATAACTTGATGAAATTTTGTAGTTCTTCTAATGCTTTTGCTATAAGTCTATCCTGAAAATTTCATTAAGATATCTCAATAAACAAAAAAGTTGGTATCCGATAGTAGCCTCCCCCCTTAATACATGTGATATATACCATGATTACTCGAATCTAACGCGCACCTTTTTTCTGGTTAAGCGAGTTCATAAATCGCATGCGCGTTAGAATCGAGTACGAACAAAAAAATTACGGTCAATCTATCGCCATCGGCAAATCCGAAATGGCCGCCCCATATGTGCGTCGGCATGGCGCATCGGCCATTTCTGCCTATGTGTTTCCCATGTGCGGCACTTCGTACGTGTGCTGAGGAGTTCGTCATCTAGTAGTGCATTAGCATCGACGGCGTGGAAAGGCTTACTCCAAAAACTCGAGTGCACCACGATGCCGCTTTTAAAAGAAAAGGCATCGCGTGTGCAGAAACGGACGGAAATTGGGCCGCATCGTGGTCGTTCGGAGTTCCCGAAACGTGCGTGCGGGACAGGCGGAAACAAAAGCAGAAGATTGTCGACGGCAAAGCTTCACGCAAAGGCTTCAGTGGACCACAGCAAGGTCGATTTCCGCAAATTAAAGAGCTGCTCGGCGAGTATGTGCTTGAGCAGCGAGCGGCACAGCGGCCAGTGACGACAGAACTGCTCCAAGTGCGGGCTATGCAATTAGTCTTGGAAAAAGGTCTAATGCGGAGCCAGTTTAAAGTGAGCAGGTGCTGGCTAACTAACTTTATGAAGAGGATAGGCTTTTCCCTTCGAAGGGGAACACGCATATGCGAAAAGTTTTGTGGAGGAGTACGATGAAAAGCTTCACAGTTTTCAGAGGTTCGTCCTAAACTTGCGGCGCAACAACGGCTACCTGCTTAGGCAAATTGAGAATGCCGATCAGACGCCTCTTTACTTCGACATGCCTGGCACCACAACCGTCGAGAAAAAGGGGGTGAAGCAAGTTCGCGTGCTGACATCGGTCCACGGTAAAACTACAGTGACGGCAATGCTTTGTTACACGTCAGATGGGCACAAGCTTCGCCTGTACCTCATATTTAAATGGAAGACGCTCCCGAAAGGAGTCGTTTTTCGAGTGGTGTGATCGTGCGAGCCAGCGAGAAAAATGGGTGCGCGTTGCAATCAATGTCTTACGTTTTTTTTTTTCGCGGTGGAAATTGGGTGCGCGTTACAATTGAGGGCGCGGTAGAATCGAGTAAATACAGTACTATTCGAATTGAATTTGAAAATATTCAATCAAAATGAGCTTCTAATTATCTTCGAACTTAAACTCTACTATTTGCACAAGTCCATTGGCTTCACATCTCTGGGCACGAGTTTCCTATAGCCCATCAGAATATGCCAACTTTGTCCACTGTGATTTAGGCTATGCACACGAAGTTTGTGAATTACGACTTCATCTAACGACGAAACTTGCCTCTGGCACAGGATCCAGGAGGGCCTGTTTCAAGCCCGGTATGATGGCTGGCAGGTATGGCGCCAGGTCCTGCAGACAGTAAAGACGGTTCTGAACACTGGCAGCAAGCAAGGTGGCCAGCATGTAAGATTCACTATAAACTACCAAGCTAATGACAGGACTCAAGAGGCTGACACTCAGTTACGAAAAACACATCAACCCTCAGAAGCGTTCCTTGAACTTGCGTGCCAAGTTTCCCACACTAGAATATGGTAACACAGAACTGTTACCACTAACTGATAGCACAGCTACATCCAAAGTACAGAAACTTTACATGATGATTTTTCGTGACCGTTAATTCTGTCAAGAACTAAATATTTGAAGCTCAGCTTAGAAAACCTTTTTTTTTTAATATGCAGTAAATGTACTGAATTTATTTGAATCCAAAAAAAGTTTTTTTCTGAGATTTCTGCAAGCTGAAGTCGACCCTCCCATTACAATCAAATGCCATAATTCAAGTTGCTGACAAAGTAGAATGATGCACACAATTCTTTCATATTTATTTTGTGTTTCTTTCTGAACAGAATGAAAAGTCACTTTCTCTTCGCATCAGCATTGTGGCCCCGTTACAATTGAGTAAATAGTAGGGATGTGCAAATATTTGAGATTTCGAATATTTTTCAAGTATTATTCCCTATTCGTTTGCTATTACCAAAGACAAGTGCAGTCAACGTCCAAGTCAAAGCAACCCCTTCAGATCTGTACTATGCTTCACCTCATCATAGCCTACTATTGCGGCAAAGCTGCTTCCAAGCTCAGGTGTACCGCTCCAGTGGTCGCGGCGGATTTCAGAACGTAACTTCGTAGTAATGAGGCATTGTTATTATAATGCAGAACTAAATTACCGCTCGTTATTCTGAAAAGTTCGGTATTCTGAAGTACATAGTAGTGAAATAATTTTTCATTAAAACTATTAGCAGTCGGCATGGGATTTTTTAAACGATCATTATTCTGAAAAGTTCGTTAATGTGGGGTTCGTTCTACTGAGATTTCACTGTATATGAAATCGACACAGTGACAACAGGAAAATTTCATTTGACTCAAATTTGGAGATATCAGAGTTCGAGATAAGTGCTTACTGAACAAGCAAGCCATGCATATTCATCTCCGTGTCAAAACAATCGGATCGCTTTAGTTGGGCACCAATGTGTCAAACTCAAAACAATGAACAAGCTACAAAAGGAGGCCTAGTCGAAGCCGAGAGATTATTTTAACCTCCTAGAGTGCTTTGCTTCAGCTCATCGCGTACTAAAGGCTCTGACTTTTGAAGCGATGCAACATTGGGATAAAAGTAATTTTAAAAGGAAATGCAGGCGCACCTTGTGGTCAGTGAGGGAGTACATGTTGCCGATGATCTGCGCGGCCATCTTCTTGGTCTCTGTCGAGCGATCCTGGAAGGCACGCTGCACCACGGGCATGATCAATGCCAACGAGGGTGCGTCGATGAAGTGCACAAACTTTGTATTCAGCAGTGTCGCCAGACAGCCGGATGTCTTCTCAGCCGGATCTTGAAGGGCATCCAACAACACAGGTACAATGGCCTGCAGTGTGGATTGAAGAAGTCACAATGAGAATGATACACAGAAAATTTATGGTAAGGTGAACGTGTTCACTACAAAAACCATTTAACTACGTACAGATGCAATTGCTCATTTCAATTTAATTTAAGAGAACTACATCTTCATCTCCCTCTTATTACTCTGCACAACCAACTTACTTTACCTCGATTAGAACATCATTCGTGTTGAATTATAGCAATAATTATAAATATGTGGGGTTTTATGTTCAAAAGCGATGATATGATTATGAGAGATGCTGTAGTGGAGGGCTTCAACAGTTTCGTCTATCTAGTGTCCATCGTGTACTGTGCATGCACAGTACACGGGCCTCAATCATTTCGCCTCCTTTGAAATGTAACCGCCACGACCGGGATCGAACCCCCAACCTTCGGGTCAGCAGTCAAGCACCCGAGCCACTGATGCACTGTGGCGGACGGCAACGCCTAATTACCGTAATTACTCAAATCTAACGCGCACCTTTTTTCCGGTTAAGCGAGTTTATAAATTGCATGCGCGTTAGAATCGAGTACGAACAAAAAAATTACGGTCAATCTATTGCCATCGGCAAATCCAAAATGGCCGCCCCCTACGTGTGTCGGCATGGCGCATCGGCCAATTCTGCCTATGTGTTTCCCATGTGCGGCACTTCGTACGTGTGCTGATGAGTTCGTCCTCTAGTAGTGCATTAGCATCGACGGCGTGGAAGGGCCGACTCCAAAAACTTGAGTGCACCACGATGCCGCTTTTAAAAAAAAAGTCATGGCGTGTGCAGAAACGGACGGAAATCGGGCCGCATCGCGGTCGTTCGGAGTTCCCGAAACGTGCGTGCGGGACCGGCGGAAACAAAAGCAGAAGATTCTCGACAGCAAAGCTTCACGCAAAGGCTTCAGTGGACCACAGCAGGGTCGGTTTCCGCAAATTAAAGAGCTGCTCGGCGAGTATGTGCTTGAGCAGCGAGCGGCACAGCGGTCCGTCACGACAGAACTGCTCCAAGTGCGGGCTATGCAATTAGTCTTGGAAAAAGGTCTAATGCAGAGCCAGTTTAAAGCGAGCAGGTGCTGGCTAACTAACTTTATTTAGAGGAAAGACTTTTCCCTCCGAATGAGAACATGCATATGCGAAAAGTTTTGCGGAAGAGTACGATGAAAAGCTTCACAGTTTTCAGAGGTTCGTCCTATAGTTGCGGCGCAACAACCGCTACCTGCTTGGGCAAATCGGGAATGCCCATCAGACGCCTCTTTACTTCGACATGCCTGGCACCACAACCGTCGAGAAGAAGGGGGCGAAGCAAGTTCGCGTGCTGACATCGGTCCATGGTAAAACTACCGTGACGGAAAGCTCTGTTACACGTCAGATGGGCACAAGCTTCGCCCGTACCTCATATTTAAATGGAATACGCTCCCGAAGAAGTCGTTTTTTCGAGTGGTGTGATCGTGCGGGCCGGCGAGAAAAATGGGTGCGCGCTGCAATCGATGTCTTGCGTTTTTTTTTTTTTTCGCGGTGGAAATCGGGTGCGCGTTACAATCGAGGGCGCGGTAGAATCGAGTAAATACGGTAACTAGTAAATTTATGCCACGCTAAGTTAATCTAAGTTAACTTCTATGACTGACGAAGTGCATCTCTGTACCTCGCACATATGTGTCGATATTGCCACGTTCCTTTTCCCAAGCTTTTGTTATCGTCCCAAAACACCACACGATTCTTAGCGCAAACCGCGCCTGCAGTTTTCTAGAAGGTTCCGGACTGTAGTAGATCATTTCGATAAGATCACGCCCACTGTGCGAACGGTACAGATAGTTCTGGAAGCTACGCCACCGCCAGCGATAACGCTAGAACATTCGACGGCAAGCGTATAAATGCCGACGCGCTTCGCCGCTTGTCAGTTGTTGATCGAAGGCCGACGCTCTGTTCGCCGCTATCAGTCCGAGACTGCTATCTGTGCGAGACTGCTGCTGTAATTGGACTTTCCGTTTACCGGGCACAGGTTCGCCCAAATAAACAGTTAAATCCCTACACGAAGTCTCCTGTCTTCGGCCACGTCACGACCCCGTGACATCTGGTGGAGGTGCTGCTTCGTTCATGTACCGGACGCCCCCGTCAAGCCGTGAACCCAGCCCACGTCGCGGAGAAGACACCGACGCCAACCAGGAGCAGCGAACAAGCCGCCGACAGCAAGGGCTACCACCGGAGTACGGGCTACGTCGGAGTACAACAGAAAAGGAGTGCCTCGCCATCATCTGGGCTACGTCGAAATTTCGCCCCTACCTCTACGGCAGGCCCTTCAAAGTTGTGAGCGACCACCACGCCTTGTGTTGGCTAGCCACCTTGAAGGACCCCTCAGGTCGCCTCGCACGATGGAGCCTGAGACTTCAAGAATATGAGATTACTGTCATTTACAAGTCCGGCAAAAAACACTCCGACGCCGACTGTCTCTCTCGTGCGCCTGTCGACCAACCGCTACCCGACGACCCGGATGACGACTACTTCTTAGGAACGATAACTACCGACGACTTCGCTGAACGACAGAGGGCCGACCCGGAACTTAAGGCCCTAATAGAATACCTCGAAGGCAGGACCGCCGAAGTCCCGAAGGTATTCAAGCGCGCACTTGCGTCGTTCTTTCTACGAAACGGTCTTCTACAAAAGAAAAACTTTTCACCGCTTCGAGCTAAGTACCTCCTTGTGGTGCCTTCAGTTCTGCGACCAGAACTCCTGCAGGCCCTGCACGACGATCCGACGGCAGGGCACCTCGGTGTTTCTCGCACGCTCGCGAGGATACAAGAAAGGTACTACTAGCCACGTCTTACCACCGACGTCACTCGTTATGTGAGAACATGCCGGGACTGTCAGCGACGCAAGACACCGCCGACAAGGCCAGCGGGACTTCTGCAGCCAATTGATCCACCTTGCCGACCTTTCCAGCAGATTGGTATGGACCTACTGGGGCCGTTCCCGACGTCGGCTTTCGGAAACAAGTGGATCGTGGTAGCTACCGACTACCTCACCCGCTACGCCGAGACAAAAGCCCTGCCAAAAGGCAGTGCATCCGAGGTAGCTAAATTCTTCGTCGAAAATATCGTCCTACGTCATGGCGCCCCGGAGGTCCTTATCACCGACAGAGGAACGGCATTCACTGCCGACTTAACTCAAGCAATCTTGGCATACAGCCAAACAAACCACCGCCGGACGACAGCGTACCACCCACAGACCAACGGCCTCACCGAGCGGCTTAACAAGACGATCGCCGACATGCTGTCAATGTACGTCGATGTCGAACACAAGACGTGGGACGCCATTCTTCCGTATGTGACCTTCGCATACAACACGGCGGTGCAGGAGACAACGCAGATATCTCCATACAAATTGGTCTACGGAAGGAGCCCGGCAACGACGCTCGATGCCATGTTACCCAACGTCACCGACGAAGAAAACCTCGATGTGAGCGAGTACCTTCAACGCGCCGAAGAAGCCCGACAACTTGCGCGTCTCCGTATCAAGAATCAACAGACGACCGACAGCCACCGTTACAACCTTCGACGACGCTTCGTGGAATACCAGCCCGGTGAACGTGTTTGGGTGTGGACGCCGATACGCCGACGTGGACTAAGTGAAAAGCTTCTGCGACGGTACTTCGGACCGTACAAGGTGGTTCGACGTCTCGGCCCACTTGATTACGAGGTTGTCCCCGACGGTATCACGAACTCTCAACGACGCCGATCGCGACCTGAAGTCGTCCATGTCGCGCGCCTCAAGCCGTTTCATGCGCGTTAACAAACTGAACCAGTGTTTTTTTGTGTATTATTGTTGTATTGGAATTTGTTCATTGTACTTTCTTGCATTATTATTGTACTTTCATCTTTAGTTAAAGCATCGGGACGATGCCTTTTTTCAGAGGGGGGCAATGCCACGTTCCTTTTCCCAAGCTTTTGTTATCGTCCCAAAACACCACACGATTCTTAGCGCAAACCGCGCCTGCAGTTTTCTAGAAGGTTCCGGACTGTAGTAGATCATTTCGATAAGATCACGCCCACTGTGCGAACGGTACAGATAGTTCTGGAAGCTACGCCACCGCCAGCGATAACGCTAGAACATTCGACGGCAAGCGTATAAATGCGGACGCGCTTCGCCGCTTGTCAGTTGTTGATCGAAGGCCGACGCTCTGTTCGCCGCTATCAGTCCGAGACTGCTATCTGTGCGAGACTGCTGCTGTAATTGGACTTTCCGTTTACCGGGCACAGGTTCGCCCAAATAAACAGTTAAATCCCTACACGAAGTCTCCTGTCTTCGGCCACGTCACGACCCCGTGACAATATGTGCCACAACACTGCAATGCAGAGTTATTGGATGCGCCAATGAAGGACAAAAGCATTCGTGTCCTGCACTCCTAAGGACATTCCCACACAATAGGTTGAGGCCTTGTCAAAAAAAAAAAAAGGAAACTAGCTGTTTTATTGTGTGAAGGTTGACAGCTATTTAAAATGCACGTGGCACAGAAGTACAGTTGAACCCCTTTATAAAAGGCACACTCTGGACAGTGATTCTCGTCTTTTATACGAGATGTCTCTTAAAAGCAGGGGACCTTGTATGCATTTTCATATCATCAGTATTTTACTGTAGGCACACTGGTGTCTCGTATACCCATTTTTCTCTTATATCACTGTCCCTTATAAAAAGGTTTGGCTGTACTACAGAATTTTTAACAACGGTACAAGCTTATTAATGTCTTGATTAGCATTGGGCAACATGGGCCTAAGGCACTCTTAGTAGTGATAGTTGTCGTCTTGGGCAGCCTCGAAAGAGGCACGTTGTGCAACCATCGAAACACATGTTTCGCATCGAATTCTTGGATAGCCACAATTTTCAAGATACCTCTCAGCTTTACATCTTGTCTTCAAGAGAGCTTTTGTTTCACCACCACAAAATTCAACGAAGCCTTCAAAGAAAGTATTCTATGAAATTTGTTTTGCATTGTGAGCATAACATATGCATGTCATTCACATAATAAAGTAGAATCTTGATATGCATGTTAAAGCTAAGTGAAAACAATTGTAACACTCAAAATTTGACATTACCAAAAAACAAGCTAAATCCATTTTCAAACTCTGACATAAGCGCAAAACATTAATTTTCGTCGAAAAATCTTGCCAATGTCTTTCTGGGACACAGATGAGTGCACTAATAAGAGATAGTGCGATTGTAAGTCAGGAACATGTACATTTGGCTTCGTTTGAAGCCAAATGAAAGCTAAGTGCCGAAGTCCATTCACTCCACCATTGTAATTACGAGCAAATGACAGGAACACCAAAATGCTTCACGCCTCTTTACAACTTTATTGTCTTTAATCTACCGCTGCATTAGCTGGGTGCCTTTAGAGCTTTGTAGTCACTATCAATGATCGCGTCAATCGTGACCACAGTTTAGGCTAACAGCACAATTTCATCCACTTAAATTGTGCATGTGCCTCGGTGTTTCATTGTCGCCACACGATCAAGTGAACAGTGACCGTGGCTTCAGCGGCTCTAGGCACAACGGTTGTAGCCATCAGTAGTTCAGCTTCAAAACCAGTTGTTCTGGCCGTGCACTTGTCTTTAGAACTATGCCACCGTGATCTGTGATGGAGTGCAGCGCAGTTTTACACACAGTGGTTGTGGTAATCAGCATTGTTTTGACTAAATGAGTGTTGGATGTATGTTTACTTTTTAAGTTTTCTCGTAACCACACATGATTGAGTCAGTAGCAACTGCAGCTCCACCCACAGCAGTTGTGGCAAATGATAGGCACAGTTATAACTGCGTGCACTTTTGGAGCGTGCTGCTGTTGGCCATCGTTTACTGGTTTCACTACCCAAGCTTATGTCACCCAAGCTCATGTCACCCACAGCAATGATGATCGATATGTCGTGTTTAACGTCCCAAAACCACCATACGATCACCCACTGCAATGTGGACAAGTGTTCAGGACACCTGAATATTGCCCCCTTGGACTCAATGAAATTCAGCTGGGGAATTTAACGAATTGTATGGGAACAAAATTCGTATTGCCCAAGTGCATAACACTGAATCTCGGTAGTTCGAACTGGAAGGGGCCTGAAAATTTGTTCAAATTAAAAGAAGTTTGAACAAATGAAAGCTAAATGAATGGAGAATTCAACCATGCACTGGCACATGTGCATTGAGCCAATACACGGGGGAGGGCAGGAGGGAACTTTCAGAAGACTTACACTTATTCACAAATCACAGGACATCCATCATTAATTGCAGTAATCGGTGATGCACGTCTTTGGACGTTTGCCTTGCAGCGAGTCAATCAATTTCGCTTGCAGTTTGCTAAGCAATTCTACTTCGGCTTCAGCATTCTCCTAGCAAGAGAAGTTGCGCTGAGCGATCTCCAGGGCCGGCACTCTAAAAACAAGAACAATGACTGCGTCTCTGCTGCTACCCTCTGTGCTGCAGCCGGAGTGTGGCCAGCACAAGACGAGAAAGGAGGAGCGCCTCCATGCGGAGAGAAGCAAATTAGCATTTTAGAGAGAACTAACACTCCGCAGCAGCTTCTAATTTTTTTTGCTCTTTTCGCACGCGGCATTGAAAGAAGAAGGGTTTCTACGTGGCAGGGATGGGAAAGGGAGAAGCGTGGCACAGGCGCGTCGCAGATCGGCATTAGAGAGGGAGCCAACACTCCGTGACAGCTTTCTTTTGTTTTTTTTTCTCTCCCTCTTCGCCCGCGGCTTTGAAAAGACAAGGGTCTCTACGTGGTAGGAACGGAAAAGGGAGAAGCGTGGCACAGGTGCGTCGCAGATCGGCATTTGAAAGAGAGCAAACATTCCGCCGCAGCATCTTCTTTCTTCTTCTTCTTTTCCTTCTTTGCACGCAGCGTTCAGGTGTCGGAGGTGCCATCGCGGGATTGGGCATGGTGCGGAGAGCATTTTCGAAGCACAGTATGTTCAAATTAACCGTCACAAGTACTTGCACGTTCGAATTACAGGGCGTTTTGGCCCATTGAAATACACATAGCTTCGATGGTGCCACAGCATCAGTTGGAACTAAGTGAAAGTTCGAATTAATGAGATTCGACTGTATATTCATTTTCGAGCATGGGAGTGTAAGGCACTTGTAATGAAAAAACAGGTGAGAGACCTGGATCTCTGGGTTCTTGATGACGGAACCAATCTGCTTGAGGGCCTGGGCGCCTGCTCGCTGCACTTTGACGTGCGAGTCGGACAGCACCTCGATGAGCTTGGGCACAATGGAAGGCAGGCAGGAGGACAGCTGCTTGGGTGCACAGTATGCCATCGCACCTAGAAGCTCCACCGATCCTGAAGAATGACAGCGACACAACAGTACTGCCTTTGCCTTAAACAGAACTACGTTCAAAAACATTGCAACAAAGCAAGTGTTTGTCCGAGCAGAATTTCACAATTAATTCAGAAGTTCATTGTGTTTTCACATTGAATTCCATGCAAGACACCCTCCTAATAGTAATAATATTAACAATATTAAATTATTATTAATAATAATAATAATAATTGTCGAGGTCTCATGTCCCAAAACCTCAATGTGATTATGAAAGATATCGTAGTTCAAAACACAAAAACATTTCAACTACCTGGGGTTCCTAAACTCTTTTGTTACCATGCCTATTCAAATCGATCATCAGTAATCGACGCTTTTGCATTGTCCATTTTGGCATGTTAAACTTGTTTCCAAATGCGCCCAGCACTTTCTAGTACTTAGTTCAGGCCCTCAACTTTCATAATAAACTTGAATTTTCGGCAACATAGTGATTTCGGCAACATAGTGATTTTTTACATACCTTTGCGCAAACCAATGTGCGTGTATCGTTCGAAAAGTGCCCTAGGCTAGCGAACTTGAGAGAAGTGCGTGCCCTTCATAATTATGTTACAGTAACATAGAAGTTCTGCAATGAAAAGAACCTTTGCAAGCCGAATATAAAATTGCAAGCCGCGTGTTTAAAGTGTCTAGGTGGCCTTCTACGACCATTTTCAGCAACTTTATTTTCACTTGCACTGTTATATCAGACACACTGCAGGGTTGCATCTAGTGTCCCTAGTCGCTCCTATGACGCCGTCGTCACGCATGCGTGGGTGCGCATTAGCGCTGCACAACTCATGTGCTCGAAAAAAACTCTCTAGTTACCCCACCTGAACTGTGTGAGGACAGGCTTAATTTGAAGATGACAGCACATCAGCTTCAAGTTATATGGCAATGATGTCTTGCGAGAGACATCCGCAGCTGTTCATGGGTTTCTTCTGTATACATCCTCAAGTTGTTACCTCCGTCACAACTGCGTATAGCTTCTGATCTTTGTGCTCAATCCTATAGTTACTCTGGTTAAGCGCGTGGTCCACACTTCGCTGGAGCGCGGGATGCTGGTGCTGGCTGCAGAGCTTCTCCTAACTACAAGAAGGCTCCCGGAGCACATCTTGGCATCGACTACAGAGGTGTGTGAAACCTTTTAGAACTGCACACAATATTATCCTTTTTTTAAAACGATATGTGCAAAAATTAAAAAAAAAAAATGCTTGCATGCATCTAGGGAAGGCCAACCTATGCGGAATAAGGTGGCTCATGGAAAGAGGTGACGCTAGATGAAATAGAGAAGTTCATTGGACACTTCATTTATAGAAGAATTATCCACACCACAGGTAGCCATCTATATTAGAACAGCTGGAGATTCTTATCACAAGACAACAAAAATTTACTGAGGAAAGAGTATGAATACACTTGTGTCTCGCAAAAAAACTATGCAATGCTTCACCTTACGGCATGAGCAATGGAGCAGCACCTCAGTTCTGATTTTCTTTATCTATGTGAAGAGGAACATTTTGCACAACATTCATTATTTTTTACACTGTTTATGGGTCATATATCTACATAATGTATGCTCTGAATTTTCCTTCTTTTGAATATTTTTGCATATATAGTGTTTTTTATTGCACTGTTTACTATCTGGCAACCGAAAATTCCACTTTTCACATTTTTATTCATTCTAAAATATGTTTGTTGCTCTACAACATATATTTTTTGAAAAGAGCATTTATTTGCGCAAAGTTTGGTATGCTGTGATGCATGCTGGAGTACTTTTCAAACTGGCAAAAATGATCTTCCTGAGATATTTGAAAAACAACGATTTTCGCGCGGCAATGAAAGAGTTAAAGAGCATCGCAATCTGAAAACACATGCCACCAGCATTTCACCTCCATCAAAACGCGACCACCGTGACTGCGACTCGATCCCTCGAATTTTGAGTCAGCAGTCATATGCCATAGCTCCTGGCGAACAGGCTCTTCAGACCACAGCAGTGGATCAAAACATTCTTTTGGACTAATGTTTGAAGGTCCACACTAAAATTACAAATACTAGGTTGGCCAAGCGTCTGTCATAACAAAATAGTATGCCTATAATAAGGACATAAAACCTGCTTTTCGCTGTCACTGATGTACAAATAAGCTTTCGTGTTTCCCATCTCTACGACACTGATGTACTGGTGTGTTCAAAAAGTCACACATAAGAACAAATGTGGTGTGATTTAGTGTGAATCAACTGGTTGTGCCACCTGTTAAATATTTTCAAAAGCATGTACTTTCGCTCCTTCCTGTGCTGATACATGAATTGAAGAGCAAAGAGTACGAAACGACCATGCCCACCCTTCTTTGTGGAGTGGGGGGGGAGGGGGGCATGGGCACCACACACGCATGGTTGCGTCGGGCTGAGTGACCATACAGTCCAAAAACAATTACAGGTATTGGGCTTGTTCTGTCTTCTGCTAGGGGTTCGCTGGTTTTTTTTCTTTTTTTTTATGTTGGCGTGTCTGCTATGGCACATCAAGTTCACAAGAGCATGCCTTTGTCTCTCTAAAAGACCAAAACATGACTGCTTTTGCTGACTTGCCGCAGCCTCGCTTGCTGCTGCTACAGTGAATCTCGAATATATCGCACTCGGAGAGAATTTCCAAATATTTCGAAATTCATACAATTCGAAATAAGAAATATGTGTATTTAAAGGGCCTGTAAACCACCCAGAGGTTGAAATCCAGTTGTGGTGGACAAATTGTGCACAAATGTACGACGAACACGGAGCCGTGAGAATTTTTCAGAACGGTGCAGTAATAGCAGAGTTAGACACGTTTGATTATCGAAACCCTGACGACCACACCTTTTGCTCTCTCCTGCACTTCCCTCTGCTGGTATCCTCTCCCACACTGCTTCACCCTCTCGCCAAGCACCCGCCCATGCCCCTCCCAATCTCGCATGGCATACGTCATCGCTGACGCGTACTTGAAACACCGTCTACTTCCGGTTGCCGAGACTCTGTCAGTTACCTTGTAGCTGCGTGCTTGTTGGCGAATCGAAGCTGGCGTTATCATACCGGTATGGATCCCTGCGTTGCTCTCACTCCTTCAAAGAATCGCCAATGCGATGGACCAGTACGGGGACACGCCGCGCCCTGCACGTGTTGCACGCACACGTTGCACGCATGCATTCCCTTAAAGTATGCTTAAGAAAAAGGTAACAGCTTTTGCAAGTTAAAGCCAGGGGTGGAAGGGGGCTTCAGTCTTTTGTAGCAGCTTTGAGAGCAGGAATAATGAAGTTTTGGAGCAGTAAAAAGGGAGTTTTGGAGCAGCTCTGAAGCAGCAAAAGGTGTTTTGGAGCATCGAAATTTAGTTTTGGAGCCGATTTCTTGGGCCATACATCGCTGTTAACTTGAGAGGCGTATGAATGGGGCTAGTTGGTAAAACATTTAGATAAGTATAACTGCGCTAAAAACGAGACAGGAGAATGAAGTGGACAGGACGATCGCAATGAACAGGACTGCGATTGTCCTGTCCCCTTCGTTCTCGTGTCGCAGTTATAATTAATAGTATCACAGTTAATTAGAATTTTTGCATTACGATTAACACAAAACATTTCAGTGATTTTTACTAAGCATAAAATGCTGATAAAGCGACTAGACTTACCCTAAATTCATATATACATTAAACCTTAAAACATCAAAGGTGAAAGCGCAGCAACTCAAAGAAAAAACATAAGCAGTGTTCTGGACAGCTATGCTAAACATCAAACGAATAAAAAATTAATGTTAAAATGTTGCAATGTTCAAAATGTGATTAAAATGCCGCATCCAACATGAACAGCAACTCAAAACTAGAGATGAGCTATTATATAATAAAAGTTATCTTCATACTAAAAATATAGTGCTCTGTAAAAATAAATGTAAAAAAAACCATGTTCCAATCATTGAAGTGCCACAGCTGACATGGGAACAACGGGAAATTTAGATGCACTCTCTGCGCCATTGCTAGGCAATTGAGTGAAGTTTTTTTTTTTATTAGGATAGGAGCTATATGGACACTCGATGGGTTTTCCCTGTCGCCGCCATGTTCTGCGTAAACTACTGTTGGTACATTCCCCGCGCATCATACGTTCGACCCGCCCTGAATATTGTGCAAGCTGGGGAGATGAGCACTGCTCAAGCAGAGATCAAGCCAGACGGCCGATCTCCATCCCTCAGAGGGCGCATCGCATGTTAGAACTGCCGTCGAATGCTTAAGCAGAGAGGAGACACGCCGCCCGTCTTGAACGAGCAAGAAAGGCACGAAGCAAAGGGGGGTCGCTCGAGCAGCAGCCATGAAATTTGATTCTAATGCAGGACCTGGTTGCGATAGCTGGCACGCGCGATATCGACAAGCACCAGCGCACAGCTCAAAGTGTTCTGCGTGGTGCACTTTCAATGGGCAGAGATTGTGCAATAAGAGCATTTTCCCCTGGAGCGGACGTACTTGTTCTCTTACTACAGCGTTTTGTAGTTGTGAGTGGCGCGATCTCTGATGCAAAAGAGTTAGCTGTCAGCATTCGCATTGTTGGGCTCATGAAGTCGATGAAGGCTGCAGCCGCTGTTTTTACGAGTTAACTTTTTATTTGGGCTAACCTGTGCCCGGAAAACAAAACATCACTCTACAAGCAATACATGCTGCAGACTGATAGCAGGAAACATAGAGCGTCGGCCGTCGATAATCCACCATGCAGCGAAGTGCAGCGCCATCGAGAATTCCAGCGTTATCGCTAACGGCCGCGTAAATTCCAGAACAAACTCTAATGTACGCATTGTGAACGTGATCTCATCGGAAGGTTCCGAGATTATCTAGATCATTCCCAATCATTCGGGCGCAGTTTGCGAAAGGCAGCATTACACGCATAATGGTGCGGTAACAAAAAAGAGAAAGAAAGAAGCGCATAATGAGGTATGCACACAAACGCCACCTTAACGAGAATCATGCATTGCGTTCACGTGGCACAAGATTTATGCATGGTTCGAAATACGACGTTTGATATAAATGTGGTTGCGCCCTATGAGTAGCACACGCGTTCGCTGGGTTAATGATTAAAATCTAGACTGAATTTGGTGTTGCATGTGCAAATTGCCGTTTAGGCACAGCAGGTCAGATTGGCACAACATGGTGCAGTTGGTGCAGCACTTCCACCCCTTATCAAGCCATCCTCATTAATCTTGCACTGAAGCTTTCAAATAAGCAAATTCCGTACTTTCAACCACAACAGCGGTGATTGATGGTGTGCGCCGATGCAAGCTCTGTAGCAAGGTAAAATATTTAGTGGTGTTGTTAGCATCTTCATAACCGCACAGGCCCACTTCAGCAGCATTGGCAATGTAAGCGACGATATCAGCACCGATGCAGTCAAAAACAGTGACGTTGTCTCCTGCAACGATGACGTGGCTTTCTGTACTCCCGTCCAAGATGGTGCCCAGAAATGCTAATACCATATTTTACTCGTGTAATGAATTCACACGTATAATGAATGCACCCCCAACTTAGGTTGTCAAAAATTAGATTTTTTTCCCCTTCGTATTAAACACACCCCGTACATTCATCTGCTGCAGTCCTGCTAACAGACACATGGCGCCTTCTTGCCGGTTGGATCTCTTCCGCTTTTTATTAATATACCAGACCTCTCTCAGCCACCTCTGCTTGCTCTCCCACCCCCTCACTTTGCCCGCTGCCGCGCGCCGTATCGTTTCTTTTTCTATCTGTATGCGGCATGTCCTGCGTTTTTTGTTTTTTTTTTTTAGCAAATGGTGCGAGTGTAGAGACATCGCAGCTGGCAAACACAGAGCGAGCGAAGGTCATGAAACTGTCCGCGGCAACCAACGGTCGCTTCCTGCAAATGTGCAACTTTAAAGTGCCCGCAAACCACCCCTAAAATCTTTTCAAATATTTCAAGTAAACACTGCATCATGTGCAGAATGCCGTCACTATCAACGATTCTACAAGTGGCAGTGCTACGAGCCGCCGGCACGCCACAAATTTCAAGAAACAATTCCTCCCTTTTTGGGGGCCTTTTGTGCCTCCACATGACGCGCCGTTCCAATATCTCTGACGTGCCGATCCAAATATGCTGTGATTGGCCGAGCAAGAGCCTATGATTTCCAATCAGTCTGCAAGCAGCTGTCCACTATGCTTGTTATTATGTTGCCCGCGTGCGTGTGCTCGCTCATGAATCAGCTATGGAGGTTGTCTGGCACAGCGTGTCCCCGTACGGGTCCATCAAGTTGGCGATCCTTTGAAGGCGTGAGCGCAATGCAAGGTCCATACCAGCACGATTCGTATAAGCAAGACAGCTGCGGTTCGCCAACAAGCACGCAGCTACATACGGAGTTGACGGACGGAGTCAGGGAAACCGAAAGTAGACGGTGTTTCAAGCAGCGCGTCAGCGAAGACACGCAAGATTGGAAGGGGCGTGGAGGGGGGCTCAGCGAGAGGGCAAAATGGCTTTGGGAGAGGATATCAGGAAGAGTAGCGCAACAGAGAGTGAAAGGAGGGATCTTCGCGGTTTCGATGTTACCCTAATCAAACAATCTAACTCCGCTATTAGAGCGCTGCTTCGAAAATTCTCATGGCTCCATGTTCATCGTACACTCACGCACATTTTCCCCACAACTGAATTTCGATCACTGGGTAAATTGCGGGCCCTTCAAGGCCTAACCACATGCATGCGATTTTTGAGTGACGACAGAATTTGCTGTCGCCATGGCTGTTGTGAAGGGCCATTCGTCGCCATTGCATCACAAGTTTCTGAAAAACCATAAAAAATTGCTTGCTGCCCAAAACAAACTTGACGATTCCCAAAACATGGTAGCACCTCCGATCCTCGCATCAGTTGCAATTAGCCCTTCATGCTTGTTATCTGCGCATGCTTTACGAAACGCAAGATTACCCATTCTACAATCACTGCTAATGTAGATAGAGAGACGGCTGCCGTATTTTATTATTGATGGTTTGTTTTGATGCTTCGCTAGTAGCACGCTACAATGTTGGTTGCTTGCTGTAATGTCAATGACGTCGTCGTGGTCGTCATGCGAGGTTGCCACAAGGATTGAAAAGTGCGTCGTAGCTCTCGCTTTTCAGTACCCGGCGAGATCACGGGAGATACCACTGTCACGGTAAAACGATTGAGAGAAGAAAGCTGTGAAATGCTTTTAGGGAGTGCGCGAGTGGCGTGGGGACAGCTTGCGGAAGAGAGCGCTATCAACCACCGAAGATGAGTGAAGTACAACAAAGAAGCTGTTTCCCAACAGTGTACGCGTAAGCAAATTGCAAAAGGCTAAGTCATCTAACTTTTTCATTTACTTCATCTTTTTTTTTTTTGCATTAGCGCATTTTATAGCTCATTTTGAAAAAAAGTTTCATAAAGCTTGCCCCGCATAGTAAATGCACCTCCAACTCAATTTTTCGGAAAAAAATAGAGTGCGTTCAATACGCGAATAAATATGGTAAGCAGAAAAATTCACTGGGGCACTGTTGTCAGCTGAGATGACGCTATATAAGTCGTCACCTATCACCGAGGCCTACGAGGAAACTGTGCACGATGGTGGCTTGCTTGACATCGTTCACCTCTGAGGCACAGAAAAAACTTGAGATTTGTCTCCACAAATGATGACGATCACCATGCGATAATAGTTATGTACAGATGATGAAGAAATTTGTCACAAATTCTCACATGTTCATTTAACCTTGAAGCTTTGTGGCACTGCAAATTTTTCGTGGAAAGGTGTGTTCATGGTATTGCACCCTCCACTGTAGTGAAACCACTTTAACAAGGAGGTACATGCTGACTGATATATGCCTATTCGTTCATTTCAAATGCGTTAATGTTTGTTTGAATATTCAAAGTGCATGAATATTTGCACAAGTGTAGTTTGCAGTATATATTACAAGCACTCAAGCAGTAAATCCCCCTTATCACTTGTTTCCATTCAGAAGCCTGTCTTCAGACTTGTACCCGTGCTTGATTCTCACCCGATTTAGTCCTCCAGAGATCATTCTCCAGGCCAGCAAGAAGCGAAGGCAGAGTCAGCTTGACACCGTGTGCTGTGAGCTTACTCATCACTGCTTTTGCAGTGTTATCCGTGGCCTGAAAAAGACAGGGGGGGGGGGGGTCGAAAGAGAGAAGAGTTTGCAAGCACATATAGCACACTGACCATAGCTGGAGAAAGACTACTAAGGCCCTGTAATTCAACACTCAGGAATCAGAGCAGTTTACCTGTGTTTTTGGGTGCACCATTAAACTTTCCAATCAGTATGTGCCTGTGCACTCACTTTTCTCTCACGAAAACACTGCCCTCTCAGGGAGCCCACCTGTTCGAACAATTTTGCTCCTGGCATTCAAACTAACCCAAATATGTTTTCAACTAAACGACAGTATTTTCACACATGCAGCCAGGTAATATCTATTTTGCCAACACTTCCTCTTCAAGGCACATTGTCTGCTAGACAAACAAACCTTGCTCAAAGAAAGCCGACTAGCAATTTTTTTGTAAATTCAAAAGCCCGCCCTCAAGGCATAGCCCGAGAAGACGTCTAGATGATGTGAGGGTGCTATCACCCCCAGTAAAGTCGTTTGGGCCTTGTGGTGCACACGTGTCTTGCAGATAGGCTGCATTTAGGGTCAAAGAGACACTAAGGTCAAATAACAATTTACGTCAGAGTGACAGCCCAATGTATGACAACATCTAAAACGACAATATTATCAACCGACTTACCGAGAAATTAAGGTAAGCGCACAAGAACACATGCGCCATAGTGGGACATTTTTGAAATAATCCCGATGACATCAGACGGACCGCTTACAATTAATCACTAGTAATCGATCTAGCTGCACTAAATAAAGAACCTTCCTTGCATCAAAAGACACAATAAAATGCTGCTTATTTGTTTAATTCATAGAAAAAAGAACCATCGGACGTCGCTATGGCGAGTGGTGCGAGGACAGGTGGTGCCGTCTAGCGGGGTGCAGTTGAACCAAAAATGTCTGAAATCTCAGAGCAAATGGCGGGAAATTGATAAATGGCCGTTGCTGCTGCTGTGTCTCCCACAGCTTGCGCTCTGCTGCAACTAGCGCAGTAAAGCCGGGCAACATTGTGCACGACAACAGTGATGTGACTCGGTCCCTTCAGTCTGCTTCTTGAGGCGACTAATTTGAAGTGCGCTAACCCAATGCAGACCACTAAAACGCGATTTTAATTCAAAATAGGCCCCTCCTAGGCACAAAATTAAGACTACAAGGTTTCTGGACTGCTATAGTAAGCCAAAGCAACGCATGGTGGCGCTGCGACTCCGGACAGGCAGCGCCACCTTTGGTTGAAAAGTGGAAATCGGGGATGTAGATGGCGCATTTTCCCTCCGCTGCAATGTGCTGCCGGTTGCTTGCGTGCTTGTACAGAGAGCGCGCGCTGTGTTTGAGTCACCTCATAATGTACCGCCTGCAGTGGGGCTTCACAAAGATCTCTGAGCTGAACAAGCACTTTCGAGAAGTGAATCAAACCAAAGGAGTAAAGCTCGTTAGTCAAGTTTATGATGTGGAGCAGTTGACGGAAGACGAGGACGCCAGAGTCACTGTGAAATGCATTTATTGGGTCCGCGGTGATAATACAGTGCACAACGTATGCCTCTAGGTAAGTTTCATTCTGCCAACATGAAGCCGCAAACTCTATCAATGTGGTGTGTTGACGTTTATGGAAAACATATAATTGCTGTTTTGATGTGGTATCTAGCAGTACATAGCAGCCGTGTTCTGTCATGTGCGTACTGTTATTTGCAGCATGCTGAAAAAATAAATAAAAACTAAAGTTATAGGATTATGGCATTAAAATGTTCTAGAAGTTTTAGTCATATCCTCCGTGCCGCCCACGACACGCTCACGCTACCATGAAGGAGCAAGCTAGGTTTAACCACAGCAAGTCAAATTGAAGTGCTCGCCTTCCCCCCCTCCCCCCCCCCCCGGCTTTCGTGCCATGCTTGCTCTATCTTTCGTGAACGGGGCTGTGTTCGCCGGCTGTGACTAGATGGGAAACTGATACAGCTTTACATGTAGAGAGCGTCCCTTGGAGTTTTCTGCATTGTTGGAGCAGCCCACAACACAACACTTTGAACCTCGGCGATACTTCCATGCGGCCGCTTCTTCCATCACGGAAAGGCAACTAACTTCGCACAGCGAGCATCTCGTTTTAACACGCCAAGGTGACTGCACGGCGACCAAGTTCGCCACACGGATTGCAGAACGCCTTGAGCGCGTGTCGCACATTCTCTCGTTTCGACGAAACGCACTCACTCGCCTGCAACCTTTCTCACGTCTCTCCTCAAGTGTTCCGGAGCTCGCCGGCAGGGCCAGGCGCAGCATTGTCATCGCTCCGCAAACTTGAGCTTTGGTTCCCTATTTCAACAATCAACGTTGACTTGATAATTGCCTTTAGTGTCTCTTTAACAACCGTCGAGCGGTAGGTGGCGCAGGGTTCATCATCATCATAATTGCAGTGACGCGTGTTGACGCCTGGTGGCAAGGCTGGGTGGCGGCACATGAGACATAAACGAGTCTTTTCTGGTGTGCGGCGGCTGGCACAAACGGTTGTCTCCCACGGTGGGTTCATGGTGTGGCGCTGCGGGTCATTTCTACGTGGGCCCCTCATGGTGAGTCGAGCGTTGGCGACACCGCCTTCACATTGCCTTGCATTTGTTACGTTAATTGAGTGGATTGGAATATTGTATGAGATAGTGTTTAGCGTGTTCATCACTAGAGATGTAATTGATTCTGTTGTAGCCAGCGAGCAAGGCGACGCTGGACTCAGTTGGTGGCGAAGGTTTAATGTGTTAAGCAAGCGGCTCGCATGCCAATATAAGTACAGGCACATGACGTAGCCTGTGACGTCAGTACGGCGCGTCATACGTTGGCTACTACATCTCTTCCCCCTTTATTTAGCAGCATAGCCAAAACGTTCGGGAGGCTTTCGAATTCTTGTGCTTCGTCGCAATTCAGGTGGCGCGACGTTTTCTTGGGAGCTGGCGTCAGGCGCCTGCTGTGATGGCAGTTCCGTCACGCTGGCTCGGTCAGGTGGCGGAAGTCGTTGCTCTGGTGCAGGCCCATCCGGCGGCGATGCGGTGTCGCTGTCGCTTTGTGACGGAGTGGTACCCGGCTGTGCCATGCGCTCAGGAATCCACACGCTTCTGGGAAGAGGAGCAAGGCATGTGTTAGGAACAATATCGTCCGCATGCAGAAAGCGCTCGTGGTCTTCGATTCGGACTACCGTATAAACGCGTGTAAGGGCCGCACTTTTTTTTCAGGAAGTGAGGGCTAATTTTCAGGTTGCGGCCCATACACGGAACTTTTTTTTGGTGAACTAAAAACAACGTACCAGTTAGTGAACGAAGAGCGTTTATTGCAGTATGCCGCGTGTGCGCTTAATCGTCGTCACTCGACGAGTCCTCTAACTCGGAGTCCGAGATAGTGTGTTGCGGAGCACCATCATTCCACAAACAGTCATCTTCGGTGCCATCCAGGCTGTTGGATATCCCAGTGACCTTAAAACTTCGGGACACAATGTCCGTCGACAACGAACTCACGCCGACAATATCCAACCGAGAACAGTAGCAAGCGGTGCCCTCTTCAGCCGTCCGGTCGGCGTGTGCTCATGGTTGCCGGTTGCCATCCATTCCGTGTAGAGTCTTCGGAATTCAACTTTGAATGGTCTATTCACGCTCACATCCAATGGTTGCAACATTCCTAAGAGGCCGCCTGGAATCACGGCCATGTCTGTGCCGACACGGCGCAGCTGCTCCTTCACCTCATCGGTAAGGTGGCCGCGGAAACTATCCAATACTAAAAGTGAATGTTTGGCCAACAAAGCTCCCGGTCGGTTCTGCCAAACACTTTTCACCCAGTCTAGCGCCAAATCATCGTTCATCCATCCCTTCTCTTGGGCTCTAACTATGATGCCCTAGGGGAAAACTTCGTTCGGAATTCTTTTCCTTTTCAAAACAACGTACGGGGGTAGCTTCCGCCCGTCCGCGGTCACACAAAGCATCACAGTGCAGCGTTGGCGCTCAGCGCCGGTGGTCCGCACGGCGACACTCTTCTTGCCTTTTACTTCGACTGTGTAGTTCTCGGGAGAGTCAAACCACACAGGAGTTTGATCAGCGTTCGCAGTTTGCGACAACAAATAACTGTGCTGATGGTGCAGGCCGATGACATGCTTGTGAAAACTAAGCACCTTGTCGGTAGTCTTCTGGCAGCCGCTGGCACAGTGTGGTCCTTCGCCGAAAAGAGAGTCCCTTTCTTTTCATATACCTTCGCACCCAGCCAGCACTAGCCTTGAAATCCCCGGCCGGTATATTTTTCGCACGTGCCAAGGCTAGTGCCTTCATGCGCAGCATGTCTGTAGTGAGCGCAAAACCATCGTTCTGCACCTCAGTCACAGAGCGGAGCAACTCCTCTTCCAAATCGGGATACTTGCACTGCTTTCCTCGGAAAGCGCGCTTTTTGATATTGGTGTTCTGCAAGGCTTTCTTCTGGGCGCACCAACGTCGAACACACTTCTCGTCAACGTCGAATTTTCTGCCGGCGGCCCGTTTCTCGTGCTCGAGGGCAAACTCGATCACCTTCAACTTATAGCCACCTGTATAGCTATTCAGCTGCTTGCCCATCGTGCGAAAATGTAAACGTCCCGCAGAAAACTAGCTGGAGTCCCAGAGTCATTCAACGGTGTGCAAAACTCGAGCACATGGCAGGCTGAACAGCACAATGACCGAACAACGCACAAACACCAAAGTTGGTGATGCTAATGCCGATAAGGATAGCGCGTTTGTATAGAAGTGTCAGAAGTTAAAGATAAAATCCTGCTTTAACCTTTAGTTGGCCGGTGTATGAACACTACTAAAAAAACTAAAAATTTTAGCCAAATTAATGAACATATTAGCATGAAGAAAACCAACAAATTATTCTAATGATGTACTATATGGTGATGATGATAATTGCGTTCTCTAACACCATCTACTGACAACGCCTAGTAGCTCACACACGCGCGCGCATTTTGAATACGCATGGGTCAAGGAAAGTGCGGATGCGGCCCTTACACACAACTTTTTTTTTTTTAATATGTGCTTCTTAAAAACGGGATGCGGCCCTTACACGGGTGCGGCCCTTACACGCGTGTATACGGTATGTATGTTCCTTTGCTAACTCGTCGCACAAGTGTTCCTTCCAACCAACGTGGATCACTCGGTCGGTTTCCTGGCACACGAACGTTGTCGCCAACCTCGAACTCCCTCCATGAAGTATGGGTTTCCTGACCCTGTCTTCGAGCTATATTTGCTTCGGCAGGTTTCGCTAGCTCCGGATGCAAGATGCTCAGCCTCGTGCGTGGCCTCCATGAGAGAAACAGTTCGGCTGGTGTCTTACCGGTCGTCAAACACGGTGTGTTTCGGTAGGTGAACAGGAACTGGTCTACCCGATGTTGCATCGTCCGAGTCACTCCCGTGTTCTGCTCGTCCCGTAGCTGTTTGATGAAGCTTCGCTTGACGGTCTGGACAAGCCGCTCCGCCGTGCCATTTGAAGCTGGGTGGTAAGGTGGTGTCTTGGTGTGCTGCACTGCATTGGAGTTGAGAAAATTTGTGAATTCAGCAGACACAAATTGCGGCCCATTGTCAGTCACAATTCTCTCGGGAAGCCCAAATGCAGCAACAACAGTGCGGAGTTTTTCAATTGTCGCCTGTGCTGTAGTGGACTTCATGTGCAGAACATCCACCCACTTGGAGTGCGCATCGACAAGCACTAAAAACCAGTCGTTCTTGTAGTAGGCAAAATCCAGGTGAACTCTCTGCCACCTGCGGGTTGGCCATCCCCACGATAACATCGGCACGTGGGGCGCAGAGTTCTGCGTTAGTTGGCAAGTTGAACAACCTCTTACAGTTTCTTCAATGCGGTCGCACAACTTTGGCCACCACACATGGCTTCTTGGTAGCATTTTCATGCGAGCGGTGCCTGGATGCCCTTCATGCAAAAGCGATAAGACTTCAGATTGTACCG
Source organism: Rhipicephalus microplus (assembly GCF_043290135.1). Classification (NCBI taxonomy): domain Eukaryota; kingdom Metazoa; phylum Arthropoda; class Arachnida; order Ixodida; family Ixodidae; genus Rhipicephalus; species Rhipicephalus microplus. The sequence goes on from NC_134702.1 coordinate 209,562,359, forward strand.
CTTCAGGTATAACAACCCGAGTTCCCCATGTTATGCAACCACAGTCTACCGACAGTTCGTCTTTCCGCGAGAAGAATGGGGCTACGTTGTCTTCTGACACGTACGATGGCCATCCATTCAAAACACACATTAGCACCTTAGACAAAACTGGGTCTTTTTGGGTTTCGTCACTGATCTTTTTCGCAGATAGTGGTACGGCTTCTACTGCTGAAAAGAAGTGAACATAGTCGCTTTCGTCGCTGTCGTTCGGAAGCGGTAATTGCGATAACGCGTCCGCGTTTGCTACTTGGGCTCCCTTTCTGTACACCCATTTGTAGCGATATGCAGCTAGCACTAGCATCCAGCGCTGCATGCGTGCTGCTGCCATTTGCTGAATTGGCTTTGTTTGCCCCAGCAGTCCCTCCAGGGGAAGGTGATCGGAATAAATGGTGAATTCACTGCCGTAAAGATACTTGTGAAACCGTTTGATTCCGAAAATCACAGCCAACGCTTCCTTTTCTATGTGTGCGTAGCCACTTTCGGTCTTGCTCAAGGTGCGTGACGCATAAGCTATCGGCCTTTCTTCCCCGTTCACGACATGAAACAACACTGCGCCAACCCCGTAAGGAGAGGCGTCGCAGACTAATCCAAGAGGCTTCTTTGAATCATAGAATGTTAGCACGCTCGCTTGCGTTAGGAGGCTCTTACTCTCCGCGAAGGCTTTTTCTTCTTTTGCGGACCAGACCCACTTCTTATCCTTCTGAAGCAGTGCATACAAAGGCTTTAGCCTCGAAGACATGTTTGGCATGAACTTGGAGTAAAAAGTTATCATGCCGAGGTACGCTTTAAGCTCACTGATGTTCTTAGGTGTGGGTGCTTCCCTTATGGCTTCAACCTTCTCGACGCACGGGTGCACACCATTTTCGTCAATGATATGCCCAAGATATTTGACAGAATTCAAAAAAAAAAAAAACTTGCATTTTTCCTTTCTCACTTTTACGCCGTGGTCCCTGAAAACTTGCAGGACTGCTTCCACCCGGGCCAGGCATTCGGTATGCGATGCTCCCGTGATAAGGACGTCGTCGAGGTAGCATACCACTCCCGGTAGTCCTTTCAACAGCTTGTTCATGATTGCCAGGAAAACTGCAGGTGCACTTGAGATTCCGTACGGCATTCGAACATACTGGAACAACCCTATGTGAGAGTTTATAGTCAGCAAGGGTCGCGAGTCAGGGTGCACCTCGATTTGCTGATATGCCGTCGAAAGGTCCAGAACGGTGAAAACCTTGCCCCCAGCCAGTGTCGTGAACGAATCCTCCACCGCGGGCAGTGGGTAATGGTCGGTCTTCACACATGGATTCACCGTCAATTTATAGTCTCCACACAATCGTACTGTGCCGTCTGGCTTGTGAACAGCTACCAGCGGCGTGGCCCAGTCGCTGCGGGTTACGGGCACCAGTACGCCCTCTTTTTGCAAGTTGCCTAGCTCATGCTCGACAGGTTCACGAATGGCATACGGCACAGACCGCGCCTTGCAAAAGACTGGCATGCTTCCTTCCTTAAGCACCAGTTTTGCTTGGTAACCCTTTATCAACCCTAAACCAGGTGAAAAAACGCTGGCATACCTTGACAGGATGCTGTCGACAGACGGTTGTGCGTGCACCTCGTGAATGCTGTTTAGGTCCATTCCGAGGTTCGCAATCCAGTCGCGGCCTAGGAGTGCTGGCTTCTCTCCTGGTACCACGATGATTGGCAGGACTTTCCGCTGTCCCTTATAATCGACCAAGACCTCCGCTTGGCCTTTCACTTGTAGCGTCGCTTCGCCGTAAGTCTTGAGCTTCATCTCGCACTTCGCAAGCTGCGGCGGCTGCTTTAGCTGCCGGTAAACGCATTCCGGAAGGAGTGATACGGCTGCGCCCGTATCTACTTGCATCTTCACAAGCTGGCCGGCTATCTGTACTTCAACTTTATATGGTTGTTCCGTGCCCACCAGATACACACCGTGCAGCAGCAGCTCTGTGCCTCCGCTCGCTTCGTCACTCACGTTGTGGACGGTGCCAGGCGCCGGTTGCTTGCATCTGCACATGCGCGCCAAATGTCCCACGCGCTTGCAAAAATAACATTTGAATTTACGATAACGGCAGCAATGGGCGTCATGCTCTTGACCGCATCGATAGCAGCTTTGCATTGAACTGTTCTTCGGCTTGCTGGCAAACTCCGGTTCCTTCCCCGTCTTCTTTAGAGCATGAATGTCGGCATCCGTAGTCGCAGTTGGTCGGAATCCCCTCGACTCCCGCTCTGCTAGCTCAACGCTCTTAGCAAAAACGCAGGCCGATTCAGTTCCTTCCTCTTCAGTAAACCCGTCTGAATGGTGGAATTCCGTAACCCAGCTACGAACCGGTCCCGTAAAGCGTCGTCGAGAAACGTACCGTAGTTGCATTTGGCTGCCATGTGCTTCAGCGTGACTGAAAATGCCGCGACGGACTCCCCTTCTCCTTGGTACCTCCTGTTGAACTTGAACCGCTCTGCAATGACTTCACTTGAAGGCTCGTAGTGGCCACTCAGCACTTTCACCAAGTCCTCGAACGTCTTCTCTTCAGGTTTTGCAGGTAGAAGAAGGTCCTTGAGCGTCTTGTACGCTTTCTTTCCTATGGCAGAGATGAAGGCTGACTTTTTAAATTCTTCGTCTTGTACGCCGGCTACTTTGCAATAGTGCCCAAACCGTTCTACATACGATGCGAAATCTTCGTCTCCTTCTTCTATGAAGGCGTCAAATTCCCACATCTTCGCCATACCTTGCCTTTCGCCTTCCAGCTGTCGTTGCTCATAGGATCCGCCCCCGTCGTTCGGTGCAGCCTGTCCCACCCTCGTCGCCATCTGTTGTAGCCAGCGAGCAAGGCGACGCTGGACTCAGTTGGTGGCAAAGGTTTAATGTGTTAAGCAAGCGGCTCGCATGCCAATATAAGTACAGGCACATGACGTAGCCTGTGACGTCAGTACGGCGCGTCATACGTTGGCTACTACAGATTCGGCTTACAAAATCGCCGACATCAAAAGTAATCGAATAAATGTACACAACACCTTGGTTTGCCCTACCGCGTCTGCCGTGTCCGTGTGTTTTGAGAGCGGCGTTTGCTTTGAGACCCCACAGTGAACATACAGATTTATTTCCTCTGGTGAAATGGAGTTGCATTTGGAACATCACAGTGGCCCAGCATCGACTGTATTGCACACGGAATCTCGCAGCAGTAGTTGGCCCACTTTCCTCACGACAGCGCCTCACCTCGCGGACATACTGGTTGCTGTCGCCAAAGCAGAGCAGCAGGTGCGGCAGGACGTGCACCACGTACGGCTCAAAGAGGCGCCCGAGCACCGAGCAGAGCATCTCGAAGGCCAGCAGGGCACCTTCCTTGCGCCGGGCATTCTTCTTGTCCTGCAGGCAGAACATCTCGTTGAACTGAAGTGGTATACACAAACAGTCGCTGCCGGTGCACTCGTTCATGAAATAGACTGTTCCGCAAAGTCCGAATTTTCGCACCGAACAAAGTTAGATGAAATATAACCCTGCACCCAGCCCATTTAAAAAGACCAGAGTGCCCATCATTTGCACATGCCCTCGGCAACATTCTTGCACTGGCATCATGCTGGTCCTGTATGGCAAAGTTACAAGAAAACACAAGATGAAGCATGCCATGTAACTGATGTGTTTTTTGTTTGAACTTATCAGCCCTGTTTTACATTGCAAAGTGTTTAGGGGCAATATACTGTGTTACACCAACCAACTGCACAAACATAATCTTAATGTTGTAATCAGGTTACGAAAATTGCTGAACATTTTGGTATAGCACTCGTTATGGCATCAGCGAAAAAAAACTTTGCAGCATCGATATCACTTTCCTGGAAGCACAGTCTAGGTGCTGATTTAAATAAATTTGTAAGTGCAGACTGCAATTTTAGAGGTTCAGGATCAGATGAAAACACTGGAGTTCAAGAAGTAATCTTTATTATTTCCCACCACCCAATGGAACATCCAAAGCAAAAACTGATGACTAAGCCTGACTGATTTCGCAATGAATGCAGCCATCCTGTTGACTCAGCCTAGTTCCCTATTGGCTGTTTCAACAGCAACTGCCACTGTGGGCTAAAAACATAGTGCCTGCCTATGAGACCTTTCAATAACTTCGTCAAAATACAGTTGAACTCTGCCACAACGAATGCCGCTTCAACAAAATTTCTGCTACAACGAAAAATTCACGATTCCTCGTCAGCAGTCCATAGGAGTCAATGCATGAATATTGTCGCCACAACGAACACTTTTTCTTGGATCGTCACGCTTCAACGAAATTTTACAATGCAATTCCACGCTCAGATACTTATTTCTCCGCAGTAAACCCAATCTTTAACATTTTGATGCATTTCCAGAGCCTGAAAATGCATCAACAAAGTTTAAAAACGCATTGGCACCACCAGAAACCGCCGCTGTTCAGCAAGCATGGGCGCCGCCATTGCTCGATAGCGATGGCAATGAGACTGCCCTGCTTTTGCCACTGGTGCTTTTGAGCAGCAGACGACTCGAAGCTGAAGCTCAGTCGCTCAGTTTTCTTTTACACAGCTGCTGAGTGCAACCGCGGAACGATGCTTTTTCCGATTACTATGCTTATCATGTTCGCACTTTGCCAGTGTTATAACTACAGTAAAAGCTCGTTAATTTGGATTTCACGGGACCGGAAAAACTGTCCGAATTAACCGAATTAACGAATGAACAGGGAAAACAACATTTAAAATCAAGCTGCAAAGGCATACCTTTATTTGCTGAAGTATTTTCTAATTGTCGTCTGTGTTTTCGCGCAGATTCCGGCTGACATCACAATTTTTCTTAACTCTTCCAAATGGCCAACAGCACGCAAGCTGTCGGGAGTGTTCAGGCAAGCGTCCTCTAATATTAACAACACCTCCGAGACTTCCCGTGAGGTGCGATGAGGTCGCGGCTGTATCTCCTCGCATGATTCTTCGTCGGAATCGTGGTCTTCATGGGCGCCCGTGACATCATTAATAATCTCTTGATCGGTCAGGAAACCACTCGTGGCGACACCATGATCAATCGCGATGTAGTCCTGAAAGGTCACATCTGTGGGAAGGACAGCATCGAAAGCCGGGCAGTCATCGTCGTCGGACTTGGCTGACACCTCCTCGATGCCATCTTCAGCTACTGCCGCATGCTCGGGCCTCACAAAACCGCTGTGTCGAAAACAGTTGGCGATGACTTGCGGCGGAGTGTTTTTCCACACCTGGGCGATGATGTGCACTGCGCCGAGTAAGTCCACTTGATACAACTTTCCAGCTTCTGAGCATAGGATCATTCGCTCTAGCAGGTGCTTGCAGTACTTTGACTTCACGTAGTGAATGATACCCAGGTCCATCGGCTGAAGAGCAGACGTAGTGTTGGGCGGCAAAAAAACTACTTTGATGCTCTTCAGTTCGACTGTACAGTTATGGGCACTGCAGTTGTCAACAATCATAATTATCTTGCGGTCCTTCGACGTGAAGTGCCGGTCCAACTGCTGCAGCCAGCCACGAAAACTGTCCGATGTCATCGATGCCTTCCTGTTCGCTGTGTACTCGACAGGAAGGCTTTTGACGTTCATAAAACAACGTGGCTTAAGCACCTTCCCGACGACAAGTAGTGGCAAGCGCTCCGTGCCAGTCATATTGGCGGCAAGAAGCACAGTTATCCTTTGCTTGCACTTCTTGCCACCAGTGCACGCGTCCCCTTTGAAAGTCACCGTCTTGTCAGGCAGAGCTCTCAAAAATAGAGCAGTTTCATCTGCATTGAACACGTCACGTGGGTTCATATGCGGCGATGGGCTCCAGCAGCTTCACATTTCTCCACTCGGTGGTCACGCTTTCGTCAACACTGGCCTTTTCGCCGCACACACTCCTGAAGACAAGTTCGTGTCTCTCTCGAAACCTCGCAAACCACCCTTCTGACGCTTTGAACGATTCAATGTTCATCATTGCAGCGTACTTCTCACCTTGCGCCATGATGAGAGGTCCGCTCAAAGGCAAATGCGCGTTGCGACAGTCAGTAATCCACCGGAGCAAAGCTTCTTTGAGCTGGGAATGAGCTGCGGTTCGCAACCGCTTTCTAGAGGAATGAAACTTCTCGCTTTCAAAGGATTGTCGAATTTTTAACGTACGTTCCCAACGTGCTCCGCTTCACGTTGTACTTAGTCATAAACTGCTGTCGCGATTTGCCGTTCTTCAGTGCTTCCAAAATTTCCACTTTAGTCGCCAAGTTCTTCGCGTCGTAGTTCTGCCGCTTTTTCGGCGTTGCCATCACTGTAGCGCATGATGGTGGTGGCATGCAAATACGGTCACAATGGAAGAAAAAGAGAACTCTGCAAGAAGAGATGGTTCCGACACGACAACACAAGGGAAAATGGCGTCAGAGGCGCTGAGTGGAGGAGAAAAAAGACGCCGACGTTCGGTGACGCTGCGATCGCCCCCACTAGTTGATGATGATGGCGATGCCACTCAGGTTTCGGTTTCACTCCAGTGGTGCCAGCGCTGCTTTATCACACTTTTGTGTATCAGCAGCCGTCAGCATTTGTCTGAATTAAGCGGTGCGGAGCCGAATTCCCGACGAAATAACGAAGGTTTGGTCCCATAGAATAACATGCACTTTCGCCGGTACCAATAGAGCCGTCCGAATTATCCGAATTTCCTAATTAACGGGTGTCGAATTAACGAGCTTTTACTGTAATCAGAGTGCATCAACAAAATCAGCCAGCCATGAGTAATGGATGATAAGAATGGCATAGAATAATGTAAAAGTCACCGCTCCACAATACCCTGCCTCCATGTTGGCGTTGTCACAGACTTTTGACGGTGCACAGCTTAAAGAGGGACGCGGGTCTTAGAAAAGTAAAAAATGGCCAAAAAATCGATTTTGAGAAAAACGCATTTTTCGAATCTTTGAACCTATAAGCACCTCTCCTCAAATTATTAACGCTAAATTCGATAAAAAACTAGGTTAAAATCTATTTTCAAACCATCACGGGAGTCGCAAAACAACCCGCAAAACAGAAAATTTGTTCGAACTTCCCGCGCGCGCCGCCAGCGAAGCAGTCGGCGGATCGGCGCCATCTTGGGCTTGTTTTGAAGCTGGTTCCTTTGTGCGCGTTTTGCGGGCTCTCAAAATAGCTTAGCTCCAACAGAACGACTGCCCTCCTCCGTTTTGCGAAGCCGTCTGCTGGACCGCTGATTGGCTAGAGCGCGGCACTACTGGAACCATTCAAGGTCGTGTCGACACGACGTTTTACTCTGCGGACGAGTTCGCCGAGTGCTCCATACGTGCTGCGAATTTAAAAGAGTCCCTGGCATCGCAGTGCGCGACAGCACGAAAGTTTGAGCTGCTGGACGTTCAGCTGGAGGGCGACGACAAAGAAAACGGCACGCAATTTGCCATTGTTGATATAGAAGCGATAGACTCGCTATTTGGACTTCTCCCCTGCCCCAAGTGCGGCTCAAAAAGTATGACTTTCTCCAAGAGAAAAAGAGACTATGGGCTGTGCTCAAAACTCGTGCTCGCATGCCACAGTTGCGACTTTCGCGAAGAACGGTTTTCTTCACCGAGAGTTGCCGAAAATAGCCAGGCCAAAGTAAGGCCTTTTGAAGTGAATTTGCGTGCCATGAAAGCGATGAATACTATCGGCAAAGGGGCAACAGCTCTGACGGACTTTTTTGCCGCGATGGATATTTCGCATCGAGGGCTTCACTAGAAAACATATCAAAGCCACATGAAAATCATGCGGGAAGCCTACAGTGCGAGTGCTGCCGAATGCGAATCCACTAGCATTGCCCGCGCCAAAGAACGCTATGCGGAGTTTGGCAATCCACCGGGCAACGTCGACGTCATTTATGATGGCACGTGGCTTACCCATGGACACAGCTCCCATATCTGTGTTGGTTGTATAATTGAAATGTACACTGGTTTAGTTATTGATCACGTTGTACTTTCAAACTTTTGCCTGGGCTGCGCCACTGGACCAAAGGAAGATGAGGAGGGACACGCTGCTTGGCTCGTCCAGCACGCCCCTGTGTGCCAGAAAAATGTTGACTGCAAGGCTGGCCAGATGGAAGTAGAAGCAGCCCTACGCCTCTTCCGACGCTCCTCAGAAAAGCATAAGCTTCGGTACACAACAATGCTTTCAGATGGTGATAGCCGAACCTTTCATGCCCTCACTGAAGATGAAGTTCATGGATACATAAAAGTTGAAAAAAAAAAGACTGCATCAACCATGTGCACAAACGAATGGGGGCTGCCTTACGAACGCTCACCAAAAAGAAAAAAAGCTCAAGGTGGGTCACTTGGCGGAAAAGGTAGGCTCACTCAAGACAAAATAAAGAAAATTACCTCTTACTATGGCTATGCCTTGAGGAGCCACAAGAGTGATGTGCCAGGCATGAAAAAGGCTGTGCTGGCCACACTAAGGCACATGTCATCAACAGACGAGGCACCCAAACATGACCTCTGCCCTGGGGGAACAGATTCATGGTGCAAGTTCAACAGGGCCATAGCCAATAGTGAGGTGCCTCCACCGCACAAGAACAGCCTGCCCGATTTCGTCTGTGAGGCACTAGAGCCTGTGTTTATGAGGCTTAGCGACAAAGCATTGTTGGAAAGGTGCAGAGATGGGATCACCCAGAATCCTAGTGAGAGCTTACACGCTACAATTTGGCAACAAGTCCCCAAGACCACCCATGCCTCACTGCGCAGCGTAGAAAGAGCAGTGGCTGAAGCCATCAGCCGCTTTAATCAGGGGGCCACGAAGAGCAATGAAGCAATTGCTGAGAAGCTAGGCTACAGTGCAGGAAATCTCTTCATGCGTCGTAGCCTTGAAAAGGATAAAACCAGGCTTCACAAATCGCGGAGGGAGCACCTGCAGAGCAGTTCAACAAAGGCAACACTTGCAAAGCGACATAAGCCTGCAAGAGACACTGCATACAGCCCTGGCATGCTGTAGAATTGTAAGGATGTCTGGGACAAAAATGTGTGTTTTACTTGACATAGTGTTTTATGTATAAAAGGGCGATGTTTTTATATATAACATGTGTCTTCCTTTGGTTTTCAGTGCACTAGAACAGCCACAAAGTTGTAGACTGGGTTTCTTATACTGATTCAACGGCCAGTACACAGTTTTTAAATGAGCTGTGGCAAATATTTTGGGAAGGTGCATTGACACATTTGGTACAGCCATACTCACATAATGTAGAGCTATACAACGGTGCCATTTTTATTGCTCTAGCTTCACTTTAGCAAAAGTTACAGTTATTAGAAACTTTAAAAGCGTTTTTCTCAGTTCAATGTTTTTGTGCACCACACTAAACCTTAGGGGTTTTTCTTATATGTTACTGTAGATTGAGAATGACAAACTTGGTATCATTTTATTTGTAATAACATTACCTATGGGGTGATGCTATTTTGATTACTCTAGAAGCATACTGTTAATTACAATTATGGATAGTAATGAGCGAAAATTGAACAGAATATCCATTGTAAGTGCTGGTCTGTTTTCTTACATATATAATGCCTAAAATTAATAAAAATAGCATCACCCCATACAGAAAGCCCTCAGCATTGGGGATATGCATTTATTTTTTTTTTGGATCTGGCTTGATTAAGTTGCCAAAAAGCCCCCAATGAAGTGCATAATTACTTAAATTACAGATGTTAATACCTTTTTATCCACTGAAGCTATTTCAGAAACAATTACATATTTGAAATCAGCATGAAAAACTGTCCAAGATGGTGAGGTTTGGTCAAGATTGAGCCAAAAACAGAAAAAAAATTTTAAAGACCCATGTCCCCCCCTTAACCTGTTAATGCAACTGTTTGGTTCGTTCAGGAAGGCAGTTTTAGGCGTTGTTTCAGCGTGCTTTTCACCATGGCCTCGCTATGCATGGGTGAGAAATGACGTCGTGACACTGCTGGGAAAGAATAGGAGGCAGCGGACATTTTTTGAATTTTGAGAATAAACGTTCCTTTGTTTTGCTAGCTCAGATCAGCTATGCTTTTTTTATTTCACTACAACGAAATTTTTGCTTCAACGAAATATTTCCGTGCCTCGTCAGTTTCGTTGTAGCGGGATTCGACTGTACACCGTTTTTGAACTGATCCCATCATGATCGGTAATTGCGAGCCAATATTCATTCAAAATGGAAATGCCTGAAATGTATCTCCCATATGGAAAGTAAAGTACAACCTTCTCCTGCTTCGTATGGCCTGAATGAGCAGACAGCAGGGTTCATGCTCATTTACATGACAGAAATTCGAGGGTTCTCAAGGACTTTTAAAGCTACACGCATGAATTTTCAAAGGCCACTTTGTCTGTTCGAAACCCAATTGACAGATCTTCCAGGGAGGATGCAAGCTTGAAACAACTAGAATATAACAAAAAAGGGTAACATCGCTGGAGCAAACATCGAAAACATGGCTCTAATAACATTTTCTTTCTAGAGAACCATCAATCATAGTTTTTTAGAGGTGCATATATAATCTCTTTCAGAAGTATGACAAGATGCAAACATTTATTCAAATAGGCAAAGCTAGAGAAACAGTTATTAAGCTAATATTAAGCTAATCCTTGCTGTTTCTCCTGTATTTTTATATCAATGTCCACTATCTCCAGCTGCTTGGTGTTAGCAGTCTTCCTAAGGCTGTTTGACTTGATATTGCACGTCAAGTCGCTAGTTGCCTCTGCCTCTTCTGCATATTAGTCGGCTGTAACTGCTGATTCCGTAACAGTGAGTTCTCATTTCTTTCTGGGTTTTTTTTTTGTAAGAGTTTCGACCTCCTCCTCAATGCAACATTTCTTTTTCAAATCCTCCTGCCGCTGCCTATTGTAAGTTTCCAAAAATGCGCAGTGTTGTCCGCCGCAGTGGGGCAGTCGTTACGGTGCTCGGCTGCAGACCCAATGAAGGTGAAAAGGTAGAGGCCCGTCTAGTGTGCATTGTCAGTGCATGTCAAGGAACAATAGATGATCAAACTTTTCGAAGCCTTCCAATACGGTGTCTCTCATAATAATATTTTGGTTTTGGGATGTAAAACCCCAGATATTATTGTTATTAAATATGTGTGGTTCCTCGCAAAAGCTACTGGTGGTTTCAATTTTTTTTTTTTTGGTAGGCACACTAAATATGCAACTTACTACATTCACAGCATCACAAGTAATGGTCTGTGAAACGAGCAAAATGTTTATTAAAAATTAAAAAACAAATGTAAATTCAAGAACTTCCAAAAACTTTCAAGGCGTTGAAAACGCACTTTTCAGCTTCAAGGCTTTTCAAGGATCTGCATGAACCCCGAGACTGTAACTGATATTGTCAGGCAATACGTGTATTGTATTTATTCGAAGCTAAGAAGCACCATCTTTCTGGTAAAATCAATTCAAAATTGCCTACACATAAGAATCAAGCACGAAATAGGAACCATATTTGCCGCACTGACAGAAGTCAGGACAGAATCAGGGTCCCTGCCATCCGAAAACAGCAACAGAGCATGTTTTGTTGTCAGTTCGCATATGTTAACTTCAAGCTCAATTTCACATGTATAGATTATTTGTACCCAATAATGTAAAAGTACTGATGTGCCACTTTCATTAGAATTCTCATATCAAATCAAAACTATACTGTATGTCAATGACACTTGCATTCTTATCATTCACTTTTTGCATGCTTTATGTTCCCGTACATTGGAGGCAAAAAAGAGGAGATCTTCAGCTGCCTGCCGGCAAGGAGTAGTCTCTAGAAGCCACAAAAGGGAAGTATCTGGACCTCAAAAAGCTCCTCGTAGATTTCATTCACACAATATCATTATGAGGCTCAAAAAACTTTGACCACCTGGTGTTGTTTTGGCAACGCATATCCTTATAAACGAATGGTACCAAATGTGTTCCGAACCTGGACAGCCTCGGTGAGGGTGTTCATGATGTCCAGCTGCTTGAGGGACAGGATGCCAAGGCCCCGCACAAGTCCAGCCAGGCCGTAGGCCGCGCCCCTCCTCTCGCCGTACTGCTCAGAGTTGAGCAACTGGTTGAGCAGCTTCTGCACCAGCACGGGCGCTTCCTCCTTGATGGCCGGGATCAGAGGAGGCAGGCAGGTGGCCACTGCCTCTTGCACCTGGGCAAGGCATGCGACAAGCACATTTCATTACACTGCCACACGATAATATGCTTTTTCCAAGTTCTTTATTTTCTTCCTTACATAACCATAGATTTGTACATATTTGGAATGATTACAAAGGAAGGCTAGTTTCCGATTCAGTGTTAAACATAAAACAGACAGCTTAGGTGCAGCATTTAGCAGTACAATATTCTACTGTATCTCGAGATTTATAACAAACAAGTCTTCATGAAATATGCTTGACTGATCAATGTAACCATACTGGTAGGCTTGTGCGAATATTATAATGGTTCAAATACAGTCGCCGACCGTTTATTCGGATGCTGAAAATTCGGACATGCCCGTTTATTCCAACATCTTCATGGCACCACCACTCTCTCCATTGATCCTAATGTAAACTCACGACCGAAAATTCGGACGCCCCACTGTGCGCCATTCGATTATTCGGACTCCATTTGACTGACCGGATGCGTCGCCGTACGCCATTACATGCTGACAGCAACGTTAACAATACGTTTCCTAGGTTGCCAGCACTGATATGCTGCACTACCTATGTGTGAATGTCGGGCCAGTGTCAAAATGCACGCAGAAATCGCCATTGCCGATTTCAAAGGCTATGTGTGGCGACGCTGTTTATTTTTTAGCCAGTCTTTGTTTATTTTATTTATTTATTTACATAATACTGCAGACCCAGTGAAGGGCCCAAGCAGGAGGGACGTATTTACAAAGCTCGTAATAAGGACAACAGAAGATCAAGAACATAAAAAGCGCGAAGAATAAGGACATAACTCAAACAATGAATAAGAAAGACATTTAACACTTTAACAATACAGGTCAAGATACAATATGTTCAATTGAGTCTATGCTATTTATGAACAATGCTGGTAATTGATTCCATTCGGTTACAGTGCGCAGGAAAAAGGAGAATTTGAAAATGTTAGTTCTAGCATTGAAGGGGGTTAGAGAGTCGGCATGCCGGTGTCTTGTTCTGCGAGTGGTGAGTGGTTGGATGTATTGTTCTGGTCTCATTGACAATTTGTTATTCTTGAGAAGATAAAAAAATTTTAATCTTTGGATTTTATGTCTTAGTTCTAAGGTTGGTATGTTATGGTCTCTCATGAGTTGGGTTGGGGAATCGCTCGAACGGTATTTAGAGTAAACGAACCGAACCGCTTTATGCTGAATCATCTCAAGTGCATGAATGTTAGTATTTTATTATTTGTAGGCTTGGTCCCCACCACTTTGTAGGTGGCGGCCAAGCCAAGCCACCTACAAAGTCTGTTCGCTGTGGCATTTGACGTGTGTCAACAGTAGTGTCAGTTAGCTGCTTCTGCGGCTAGGCCTGGTTCGTCTTGTTCTTTGTGTTCTCGTTCTCTTGCATGTTCCGTGGCGTGCTGAAATGGCTCCGACGCCACCCGTTGTTGCGCCGTCGGGAGTGAAGAAACGCGGCCAACGTGGGAGCTACAAAGACGCTCACGATGACGAAGAAAGCGGAGATAATCCGCCAGGTAGAAGGCGGCCGACCTCAGTTTGAAGTGGCTTGAGAATTTTCTATTTTCAAGCAAACCGTCTCTAAAATGTGCATTTGTGCAGACATGACAGTTTTTTTGGGCGATAGGGCCTATAAAAGTGCTTTTTTTTCCGAGTGAATCCGTTTTTTCGAACTCCCGATTATTCGGACTTTTTGGCGGTTCCCGTCAAGTCCAAATAAACGGTCGACAACTGTATTCGAACGAATAGTAGAGTATTTGAATTCCCTTCGACTCGAATTTAAATTACTGCAAATTTTGAAGTATTCATAATAAACGAATAGGTGTATAGTAGGCTAGTACGAATATTCGAATGCTTCGAATATTCAAATGAACAGCTGAGTATTCGAATTCGCTTCGATTCCAATCTAAATTATCGAATATTTTCGGAGTATTCGCAATGAATGAATAGGTAGGTCTATATTAATCTACATGTCACCACCTGTAAAGATGGTTTCACTGCAATGTAGAATGCTTAGCCGTGAAAGAACTATCCAGAAGAAATTCTCCTTGCCACGAAGCCCCCTTTTAAATTTAAAGGGGCTCTCCAAAACTTGTTGAACATGGTAAGCAAACGCTGCCTATTGGTAGTCGAGGCTACCGAGAATACGCGAGGCAAATATTATAGCGCAGCACGCGGCCTGCAATTCACAAAAAATTTTCAAACCTAAAAATTTCTTTCTTTACTCGGCAAATGACACTACAAGCTCAAAAATCACTTGTCACCGCCATTGGCTGATTTGAGCATGACGCGCTCTAGATTACCGGTGCCGCCGCGGGAGACACCCGCTTGTCCACGAGCACGTGCGCAATCACAATGAAAAGCCAGGTATTCGAAGAAAAAAAAAAAAGATGCTCAAGGTAACGAGATGCGTGTGACGTATTTTTTTTTTTCACCATGACATTCCTCTCTGCTTAACTTCCAGCTATTTCGTCGGGACGAGGAGAAAGAATGCAATTGCAGTGTGTGACAAATTTTTGGAACTCTGCTCATACTAGACGAATTCTAGAAACTTTGCGGCGGTAAATTTGTGAGGCAACAAGCATGTTCACCGGTTCCGTGGCTACTTGAAAAAGTGTTGCAGGGCCCCTTTAGAGGAACATGTTACCCTCAAATCAATTCCTCATTTTATTAAGCTAGTTATGATGGCTTATACGCTCCAAGTATAATAAATTTTAAAGCGTTTGGTATCTTACAGGTTATCACTCGCATCCAACCGAAACTAGTACTTAAGGCTGTTTCGACTTCCTTTTACCGAAAAAAAAAAAGGGCATTTGCATAAAGCCCCTATTTCGATTCAAAAGAAATATTGTGCAGTTTAGTTAGGTCATAATAAATATTCCTTTTTTATTATATGTCATACATACCATTCGAATTCAATCCCAAATTATTCGATCAAAATCAGTATTCATTTCAAATTCACATCAAACCCAAAATTCACTAATTAAATTAGTGTATACTAATCCGATTACATGCGGATTAATGTATACTAATCCACATGTAACTGCCTGTAAAGATGGTTTCACTGCAGTATAAGAATGCTAAACCGTAAGAGCATTTCTACAAAAGAAATCCGCCCTGCCTGGAAGCTCTTTCAAATTTAAAGGAGTTCCCTGCAACACTTTTTGACCGTGGTCAGAAAACGCTGCCGTTTGGTGGTTGAGGCTACCGAGAAAATGCGAGTCACATGTTATAGAGCAGCACGCAGCCTGCAATTGACAATAAATCTCAAAGTCAGCTAAAAATTGCTCTCTTTTTTAGGCAAATGATGCCACAAGCTCAAAAATTTCCGTCACAGCCATTGTATCAGCCATGGGCATGGTTCGCTCAGTCGTTCCTGGGACTGCCACTTGTCCACGCGTGTGTGCGCGTTCACACCGAAAAGCCACGTATTCGAAGAACGAGAGAAAAAGTGGCGAAAGTCATGAGGCAAACTTGATCTCTCCCCCCCCCCCCCCAGCGCTTTCGTCGGGACGAGAAGAGAGAGCAGCGTGCAACAAATCTTTGCAACTCCGCTCGAGCTGGACGAATTCTAAAAATGTTTGTGGTGGTAAATTTGTGAAGCAATAAGCTCTTCCAGTGAATCCATTTCATGGCTAATTAAAAAAGTGTTGCGGGGCCCATTTAATTGAACCTACCACCATCAAATAAATTTCTCATCTTATTAAGCTTAAAAGCTTTTAATGGCTTATATGCTATATGTATATACATTTTTAAATGTTATGTAATTCACAGGTTATCCCTCGCATCTTACCAAAAGTCTAATTCTGCTACTTCTCAAAATCATTTTGGCTTCCTTTCAATGAAACAAAAAGAAAAGACCCCCTCATTGGCATAAAGGCTCTATTTCAATTAAAAAAAGATATTGTGGAGGTTAGTTAGGCCATCATAAATATGTTTATTTCTCTTTATAAGTCATATATACTATACGAATTCAACTCGAAGTTATTCGACCAAATTCAATATTCGCTTCGAACCGAAAATTCACTATTCGCACAAGTCTACATGCTAGGTATGCTGGTTCTCAAGATAAAAAATTTCCTACATTTCTCGAAGTTGACACAATTTTAACTAGGGGTAAAACGCTCCCCATTTTCATACCACTGAATTCAACAGTGAATGCAAAAGTGGGGCACAGTATGGAACCGGGCTTGTTTCCGCATTTAATGAGGCATCAGAGGCTCTAGCCTTAATACATTACTGACCACTGAACTCCCAGAGCAGCATAAGGCATTTTACCAACCTGTTGCGAAGGTGTAGCTAGGGTGTCGATGAGACGGTTGACAATGGGCTTGACTTTCTGGTCGTCCTTGTCCAGGTGGCGTGCCAGGGTGCCCATCAGGATCACCACACTCTGCCGCACCTGGTCGTAGCTCTGGTCCCTCGGCGCATCATCCATGAAGTGCTCAAACAATGGCAGCAGCATGTTCACCTTGCTCTGCACAGTGCATGGGATGAGCTAATCACATTTCTGGGCTGTGAATCTTTTGCTACATTTGTTACACTCTGAAGGGTCACCAGCTTTTGTCGATACTTGCAGACAAGAAAGATGGACAAACTAAGAGCCGTTGATCGTGCCTTCAAAGTACAAAAACACAGCACACCTGGAAAATTGTTATTATTACAAAATGAACAACATGTTTCCCCCTCTCAATAGACAATAAATTCTTTCCAGGGAATCAACATTGTGCATCTGAACACTTTTACATCAGGCAGACAAAATGACAGATTTTAGCATGTGACTTCAGCAAATCATCCTGCACAGAATGTGTGGAACTGATATAACAAGTGTGCCAAAGTATAAATAAAGAAATTGAAGATATCAACCAAGTGGAATTGTAGCCTAAGAAGATGCAGCTCCTCAACTCCTACATATGAGAAGGCAAATAAGAAAAAAGTGCAAAACGATTGGGTCTATTAAGGCACAGACACAATCTTGCTAACTGATTCTAGTCTAGACAAAAGAGGAGAGATTATAACAATGATATTGTCACGGAGTCGTGACGTGGCCGAAGACAGGAGACTCCTTGTTTGGATTGAACTGTTTATTTGGGCGAACCTGTGCCCGGTAAACGAAAGTCCAATTACAGCAGCAGTCTTGCACAGATAGCAGTCTCGGACTGATAGCGGCGAACGGAGCGTCGGCCTTCGATCAACAACTGACAAGCGGCGAAGCGCGTCGGCATTTATACTCTTGCCATCGAATGTTCTAGCGTTATCGCTGGCGGTGGCGTAGGTTCCAGAACAATCTGTACCGTTCGCACAGTGGGCGTGATCTTATCGAAATGATCTACTACAGTCCGGAACCTTCTAGAAAACTGCAGGCGCGGTTTGCGCTGAGAATCGTGCGGTGTTTTGGGACGATAACAAAAACTTGGGAAATGGAACGTGGCATTGCCCCCCTCTGAAAAAAGGCATCGTCTCGATGCTTCAACTAAAAATGAAAGTACAACAATAATGCAAGAAAGTACAATGAATAAATTACGATACAACAATAATACAAAAAAAACTAGTTCAGTTTGTTAACGCGCATGAAACGGCTTGAGGCGCGCGACATGGACGACTTCAGGCCGCGATCGGCGTCGTTGAGAGTTCGTGATGCCGTCGGGGACAACCTCGTAATCAAGTGGGCCGAGCCGTCGAACCACCCTGTACGGTCCGAAGTACCGTCGCAGAAGCTTTTCACTTAGTCTACGTCGGCGTATCGGCGTCCACACCCAAACACGTTCACCGGGCTGGTATTCCACGAAGCGTCGTCGAAGGTTGTAACGGTGGCTGTCGGTTATCTGTTGATTCTTGATACGGAGACGCGCAAGTTGTCGGGCTTCTTCGGCGCGTTGAAGGTACTCGCTCACATCGAGGTTTTCTTCGTCGATGACGTTGGGTAACATGGCATCGAGCGTCGTTGCCGGGCTCCTTCCGTAGACCAATTTGTATGGAGATATCTGCGTCGTCTCCTGCACCGCCGTGTTGTATGCGAAGGTCACATACGGAAGAATGGCGTCCCACGTCTTGTGTTCGACATCGACGTACATTGACAGCATGTCGGCGATCGTCTTGTTAAGCCGCTCGGTGAGGCCGTTGGTCTGTGGGTAGTTCGCTGTCGTCCGGCGGTGGTTTGTTTGGCTGTATGCCAAGATTGCTTGAGTTAAGTCGGCAGTGAATGCCGTTCCTCTGTCGGTGATAAGGACCTCCGGGGCGCCGTGACGTAGGACGATATTTTCGACGAAGGATTTAGCTACCTCGGATGCACTGCCTTTTGGCAGGGCTTTTGTCTCGGCGTAGCGGGTGAGGTAGTCGGTAGCTACCACGATCCACTTGTTTCCGAAAGCCGACGTCGGGAACGGCCAAAGTAGGTCCATACCAATCTGCTGGAAAGGTCGGCAAGGTGGATCAATTGGCTGCAGAAGTCCTGCTGGCCTTGTCGGCGGTGTCTTGCGTCGCTAACAGTCCCGGCATGTTCTCACATAACGAGTGACGTCGGTGGTAAGACGTGGCCAGTAGTACCTTTCTTGTATCCTCGCGAGCGTGCGAGAAACACCGAGGTGCCCTGCCGTCGGATCGTCGTGAAGGGCCTGCAGGAGTTCTGGTCGCAGAGCTGAAGGCACCACAAGGAGGTACTTAGCTCGAAGCGGTGAAAAGTTTTTCTTTTGTAGAAGACCGTTTCGTAGAAAGAACGACGCAAGTGCGCGCTTGAATACCTTCGGGACTTCGGCGGTCCTGCCTTCGAGGTATTCTATTAGGGCCTTAAGTTCCGGGTCGGCCCTCTGTCGTTCACCGAAGTCGTCGGTAGTTATCGTTCCTAAGAAGTAGTCGTCATCCAGGTCGTCGGGTGGCGGTTGGTCGACAGGCGCACGAGAGAGACAGTCGGCGTCGGAGTGTTTTTTGCCCGACTTGTAAATGACAGTAATGTCATATTCTTGAAGTCTCAGGCTCCATCGTGCGAGGCGACCTGAGGGGTCCTTCAAGGTGGCTAGCCAACACAATGCGTGGTGGTCGCTCACAACTTTGAAGGGCCTGCCGTAGAGGTAGGGGCGAAATTTCGACGTAGCCCAGATGATGGCGAGGCACTCCTTTTCTGTTGTGGAATAATTTGCTTCTGCTTTGGATAGCGATCGGCTGGCGTAACTAATAACCCTTTCAAGTCCGTCAGCCCTCTGCACAAGAACGGCGCCAAGACCTACGCTGCTTGCGTCAGTATGTATTTCTGTCTCGGCGAATTCGTCGAAATGGGCAAGTAACGGAGGCGTCTGGAGGCGATGTTTAAGCTCCTGGAAAGCGTGTTCCTGCGGCGTTTCCCACTTAAACTCCACGTCGGCCTTGGTAAGGTTAGTGAGCGGATCGGCGATGCGGGCGAAGTCTTTCACGAACCGCCTATAATAGGCACACAGGCCCAGAAATCGGCGCACGGCTTTCTTGTCAGTGGGCGGCGGGAAGTCGGCGATGGCGGATGTTTTCCGTGGATCGGGACGAACTCCAGACTTGCTGATAACGTGCCCCAGAAACAAGAGCTCTTCATACGCAAATCTGCACTTTTCTGGCTTCAGTGTGAGTCCGGAAGTCTTGATGGCTTGAAGTACAGCTTCAAGGCGCCGAAGATGCTCGTCGAAACTCTAGGAAAACACGACGACGTCGTCCAAGTACACAAGGCAAGTCTGCCACTTCAATCCTGCCAGTACTGTATCCATAACGCGTTGAAACGTTGCAGGCGCTGAGCAAAGGCCGAAGGGCATCACCTTAAACTCGAAGAGGCCGTCCGGTGTTATAAACGCCGTCTTCTCTCGGTCTCTTTCGTCGACTTCGATTTGCCAATAGCCAGTCTTGAGGTCCATTGACGAAAAGTACTTCGCGTTATGGAGCCGATCAAGTGCGTCGTCTATTCGTGGGAGGGGATACACGTCCTTTCTTGTGATTTTGTTCAGGCGGCGATAATCGACGCAAAAACGTAGGGTCCCATCCTTTTTCTTCACTAACACCACGGGGGATGCCCATGGACTCTTGGACGGCTGGATAATGTCATCCCGCAGCATTTCATCAACTTGTCTCTTGATGGCCTCACGTTCTCGCGTCGAAACCCTGTACGGAGTCTGACGGAGTGGTCTGGCATTTTCTTCGGTTATGATGCGATGTTTCGTGATTGGGGTCTGCCAAATTTTCGATGACGACGAAAAGCAATCTTCGTATTGCAGGAGCAGGGCCTTGAGCTGTTCTTGCTTATAGTTCGGAAGTCTGGGATTGACGTCGAAAGCTATGGGAGGGGCTTGGTTCCTCTGAGCAGGTTCCGCAGAATCGGCGAGGGCGAAAGCACTGGTGGCTTCGACTATTTCTTCGATGTATGCGACCGTTGTTCCTTTGTTCACATGTTTGTACTCATTGCTGAAATTCGTGAGCATAACCGTTGCTTTGCCTCCCCGCAGCTCTGCAATTCCTCTTGCGACGCAAATATTTCGGGTGACCAACAGATGCTGACTGCCTTCAACGACGCCTTCTAAGTCAGGTGATTTAGGAGCGCCGACTGAAATAATGACGCTTGAGCGAGGCGGAATGGTGACTTGTTCTTCCAGCACATTCAAGGCATGGTGTCCTGACGGCGTGCGCGGCGGTAGTGCTTCTTCTGTGGATAACGTTATCGACTTTGTTTTTAGGTTGATGACAGCACCATGGAGGCATAAGAAGTCCATGCCAAGGATGACATCTCTCGAGCAACGCTGTAGGACTACGAAGTCTGTAGGATAAATACGGCCGTTAATGGTGACTCTCGCTGTGCAGATTCCTACAGGTGTTACGGGATGACCTCCGGCTGTGCGGATTTCAGGGCCTTTCTAAGCTGTCCTAACTTTCTTTAACTTCGCGGCGAACGACCCACTGATGACAGAATAGTCGGCTCCAGTATCGACGAGAGCGGTCACACTGTGGCCGTCGATAAGAACGTCGAGGTCGCTAGTTCGCCGTCTCGCATTACAGTTAGGGCGTGGCGTCGGGTCACGGCTGCGTCGGCTTGTTCCGCTGCTTCCATGTTGCGTCGTCAGGCCACTTTCGGTAAGTGAGCTTTCGCCATCAGGGCTTTGCCTGGTTGGCGTTGTGTTCGGAAAGCTCCGTCGCGGCGGCGTCGTCGTCGGAGGATCTTCGGTAGTTCGTCGCACAGCAACCGCACCTCCACCGGTTGCTGCCCTTAGTTTCCCGGATACGGGCTAGGAGACCGGCCCCGCGTTGGGCCAGAGTACTGCCGGTAGTGTGGTGACGTGCGGCGGCTGGGCGACGGCGAACGCGAAGGGCTTCGTGGTGTCCACCGAGTTGCTGTCAGGTAGTCGGCGATGTCACGTGGTCGTTCTCCTGGCTGTGGACGCGGTGCATTGACGGCGAAGCCACGCAGGCCCATCTGTCGGTACTGGCAACGGCGGTATGTGTGTCCGGCCTCGCCGCAGTGGTAGCACAGCGGGCGATGGTCAGGGGTGCGCCAGACGTCAGTCTTCCTCGGTGCACTGCGCCGGGCCGCTGGCGAACGGTATGACGTTGGTGGGGGTGGTGGCGGCGGTGGCGTCTGTCGACGGAAGTGCGATGGGGCGGCGTTTTGGCGTGGACGGGGAGGAGCGTTGTGGCGCAGTGCAGCGGCGTAGCTCATAGCTTCCGGCTCGGGCAGCGGTGCGTGGGGAAGTTGAAGCGATTGCCGAACTTCTTCTCGCACAATGTCGGCGATTGAATCCACTTGAGGCTGCGCCGAAGGCAACAGCTTGCGCAGCTCTTCCCGCACGATCGCTCGGATCGTTTCACGCAGGTCTCCGGAGTTACTGGCTTGAGCAGCAGCGCAGTCTGCAGTCAGGCGACGATTATACTGTCTAGTGCGCATGTCCAGTGTCTTTTCAATAGTGGTCGCTTTGGCCACAAATTCTTGGACGGTTTTCGGTGGGTTTCTCATCAGTCCCGCAAAGAGCTCCTGTTTGACCCCTCACATAAGGAAACAAACTTTTTTCTCCTCAGGCATGTCTGGGTCAGCATGACGGAATAGTCGGGTCATTTCTTCTGTGAAAATGGCGACATTTTCATTTGGTAGCTGAACCCGAGTCTCTAATAAAGCAGCGGCCCTCTCTTTGCGAGCTACGCTCGCGAACGTTTGCAGGAATGCGCCGCAGAAAACATCCCAGGTTCGAAGCGTGGACTCCCGATTTTCAAGCCAAGTCCTTGCGGTGTCTTCCAAATAGAAGAACACACGACGCAGCTTTTCGTCATGGTCCCAGTGGTTGAGGGCGGCCACACGGTCGTATGTTTCTAGCCAGGACTCCGGGTCTTCGAACGATGACCCATGGAAAATTGGTGGTTTCCTGGGTTGATGCATGACCATCGTGGGCTGGGACGCTGCGGTTGTCATTGTCGCTGCAGTCGCGGTCATGGCCTTCGTCTTCCGCGCCTTGTCTGGTAGAAGCCCGTACTCCGGTGGTAGCCCTTGCTGTCGGCGGCTTGTTCGCTGCTCCTGGGTGGCGTCGGTGTCTTCTCCGCGACGTGGGCTGGGTTCACGGCTTGACGGGGGCGTCCGGTACATGAACGAAGCAGCACCTCCACCAGATGTCACGGAGTCGTGACGTGGCCGAAGACAGGAGACTCCTTGTTTGGATTGAACTGTTTATTTGGGCGAACCTGTGCCCGGTAAACGAAAGTCCAATTACAGCAGCAGTCTTGCACAGATAGCAGTCTCGGACTGATAGCGGCGAACGGAGCGTCGGCCTTCGATCAACAACTGACAAGCGGCGAAGCGCGTCGGCATTTATACTCTTGCCGTCGAATGTTCTAGCGTTATCGCTGGCGGTGGCGTAGGTTCCAGAACAATCTGTACCGTTCGCACAGTGGGCGTGATCTTATCGAAATGATCTACTACAGTCCGGAACCTTCTAGAAAACTGCAGGCGCGGTTTGCGCTGAGAATCGTGCGGTGTTTTGGGACGATAACAAAAACTTGGGAAATGGAACGTGGCAATATCTGGGATTTCATGTCCCAAAATCACACTACGATTATGAGGAATGCTGAAGTGTCAGGCTCCGGAAAGTTTGACCACCTGGTTTTCTTCTACGCCCCCTGACAACCCGCAGTGCACGGGCCTCTAGAATTTCACCTTCATTGAGATGCGACTGCCACTTCCAGCTGTAAGGGCACTATATTTTGTCGCATTGTGAACCGCTTTCGGTGCACTGGCTGCTGAAAACAGTAAACTAGCTGTTGGCAGGAAAAAAAGATCACAGCAAGGAAGTTACTGAAAATTTTTGGGGCCCCGGGAGCTACTGAGAATCAATGAGGCAACAGGTATTGTGATGCACGTACAACAAATCCCCAAAGGCACTGTCAGGAATGCAGCGTAACTACACAGCAACTGTCTCGAACTTTCGTCACTTTACACACATCTCCATTAGCATTATGTGGTGACACATAATGTGGTGACACCACTGAAACTGCATGAACTTTTCTTTGTTTGCCATTGCGTGAAAAAACACTTCAGCTCATACGGATAATAGTGCGCTACCATCAAATCATTTCCTAACTATACATATGACAGGGAATAGACGCTGATGTTGCTGATAGAGAGGCACAGCTGATGAACGACTCGTCAACTTTTCGTCGACGCCTGTATGTACTCAGTTTCACACTTAGGGAAAATCTTGGAATACATGGCACGTGGTGTGGCCAGCACTGCAGACGCATGTTGCCGTATCGGACGATGTGGTTTGACACTATGCCCTTCAAGTGTCTGTGCACGCACGAGCTGCTGCCGGCACTTGACTGCAGCGTTGGTCGCACCGCGATGTCTTGCGCTCTAAGATTTCTCCAAAGAGTAAAACAGACTGTGCATTCTCGCGGCGATACATTGATGAAAACCAGCACAGCTACACATATGCATCGTCAAGCTGGGCGTCCCTAGCTAGTTGCGTGCAGTACGTCGCCTAGTAAGCTCACTTCATCAACGCCACTCACTGTAACCAACGCCTCCTCTCTTTTATCAATGCCAGCCAGACGCACTTGATCAACCCATTCACCACCTTCTCCTCTAGCCCTTTCCCACTCTCGCCCATCGCCCAACCTTCGCGTGTCCTTTGCTGTCATGGGGTAGGGTGTCCCCTCATGCAGTGCCTCACGACAAAAATCACATGAAGTAATTTTTCGTTCAGTTGTGTACACATCCATGGGGTGGCGTCTCACATTTCTCGTGTTCACAATGTTAGCGGTCACACTGGCTTTAAAAAAGATGCGGCGTTTTGAGATAGCGCGTCACTGTGCGAGTAACCGATGGGGAAGTGTCACTGCAACGCTACTACATGCACTGTGTCGTGATGTGGTTGCGGCCTTGCTTCGAGTCACAAAAAAGGATCACGAAGAAACAAATCTGGCAGACGCACGATAACGTAGTGGGAAACACGTTCATCGCATATCCGGGGTAAAGTGCTCAGACGCACGTGTGATGCAAGCAGCGAGACCCCTCAAGCAGCGTCGCAGCACGACCATTTCTAAGGCGGACCGCTGCTCCCGTTGATAGGCACACATTTGCACTGGCATCGAAAGAAATAAAATATACATTGCTGTAACATACGCGTACATTCGCCTTTGCGCAGAGAAATCTTACCGTGCTCGCTTGACACAGGACCATGCAAAAGTGCAATGGGCATTTTGCAGGGATAATGTGGCGGTGGCAAGTTGCCTTCTTTTCCACAAGCAATACACACTTTATTGAAGTGGTCCAGTGCACATGGGCACACAGCAGCGAACGGTGCGTTTAGCACACTTACAGTACGCTTACACGAGCGGTAACAGCGCTAAACCACTGAGCCACACGTACTGCCAAGCAGCAGTTCATGATTTATATTTTTCAAGGTGCATGCCGTTGGTAGATTTGTAACGATAATGCGCTGGCATGTTTGTCAGTAGCCGTTATCACGCTCCCACGCATTTTCGTGCAGGCATCACAGCACTCCCGTCGATGTTCCAGTAATCGCTGCATGGTCTGCTGTAGATGCGCTTAACATAAAGGCGTAAAATCAGAAGGTCTTTACAATAACCTACGTTAGCCATGATTCGAAAAGTTCAAATATTCGTGCTACTTGGGATATTTGAACTTTCGAATATGTGGTTACTGAATCTAGTACGAATAGTACAAATGCAATATTTGACGATTATTCGAAACTATCGAGTAATGATGTGCCCCTTAGGTTCTAAACATTTATTGTTTTCCATGATAGCTTTTTCACATAACAGCATTGCAGATGTCAAATCCAGTTTGGACAAACTTTAACATGCAGGCCTGCACGCAAGGGCATGTGGCAAGTGTTTTGCTCCCAAGGATTGGCTACTGAAAAATGTGAGCAACGTTGGCCAGTCTTCAGAGGTGCTGGGAAGCACAGTCTTCGACACAGATTACCATTTGTTGTCATTTCAGGCACAGGAGGCACCAACGGAAGGAAGGGTGCCGTGATTGATTCATAGAGTCTTACGTGCATCATAACAACACAGACAACTGTATCAACAGCTTGGACAGATGAGAAATGCTTGAACAAAGAATGTTGCAAAAGCCACTATTCCAACAAGGCTCTGGCAATAGTGAGATTCTTAGTTCAAAGACTTTTTTGTCAATTATGCATCACACAACATCCCTGCATGATGCAAACACATGTTAATGAGCTTGCAGGTTAAAAGCTGACTTCAATGGTTGCAACTATGCTACAACATTCGACAAAAAAACCAACAGCCGAGACGGGTCAACTTGCACATAAATTCCCCAGCTACTCTTGTACACTGCAGACTGGTCTGCCATGCTCAATATGTGAACAGGTCGATGCACAAAAAAAGACAAACAGCTTATGAAAAGGGCCACCAGAGGCCCTGTAAGTAACGAGAATTGAAATTAAACGGTGTGCGAGGCTCACATTTCCGTGAAAGTCGACCAGGGCTGTGGCCGCATCCAGGAGGGTCTTGTGCACCACCGGGTGAGGGTCGGACAGTGCCTCGTGCACGTAAAACTCCATCAGCTCCGGCACGGCAGGCGAAGGAACCAGGGGCGCCAACTGTCCCAGAGCAAGTCCCACGCCGCTCCGGGGCTCCCATATATCCGGTGGTCGCTCCATTATCACCCGCCCAAAACTGTCTCGCACAGGCTCGGGACGCTGCATCATGAGCACACAAAGTGAGCATTGAGGCTTTCTGAAGCAACTCCAGAAACA
The DNA here is from genome assembly GCF_043290135.1 of Rhipicephalus microplus. Taxonomy (NCBI): domain Eukaryota; kingdom Metazoa; phylum Arthropoda; class Arachnida; order Ixodida; family Ixodidae; genus Rhipicephalus; species Rhipicephalus microplus. Next base: position 209,588,746 of record NC_134702.1, read on the forward strand.
CCCAATCTCATAGGATTACCTAACAATCTCTCAAGAACTACATAGAAGATTTGGCCTCTTTAGAACGCCGTACAAAAGATGTGAACACTAGGAACCCTGAAACAAGGTCAGTTCTATATTACAGGACACATTATAAGCACCAAATCGTTGGTATATACTCTGCCATCTACTTTTAAAAAATATGAAGAAATTCACATGCTTAATAAAAAAGACGTGTTTATATTTTGTTCGCATATAATGTCACATACTGTGACATTCTGTACAATTGATTTGTGTAAATGATGTCTTTTTTTAACGTAGTTATTTTGATTACATCATTTCTTGTGGGGTTATACGTTATTTGCCCAATGTTTATTTTTAGGGGCGAAGCTCCTTATAGCGGCACCCGTTCGTCCCCCGTAGTATGTAACAAGTATAACATTTCGACCTTCAAGGTGGTGCCAGTGAGAGACTTCTGTGCGTTGTTGAACAATAAAAAATAGTGCTCAATGTACATGTCAATGGCCGCTAATGGGGAATGAGAGACAGGAGCATTCGGCTTTTAGTTAACGAAAGGCTGCAATCACCATTAGCAGCCACTGGCATGTACATTGAGCACTATCTGACAAGAAAGGGTTGGTAAGTTATACTCGCTGGGTGTAACCTCCTTAGCTTTAGAAAGGTTTAGCGAGCGTTGAGCCGCAGTGCCATGAATACAATGAACTTGTATATACCATGAATGAACTAGAGGTGGTTAAAAATGGGAAGTAGATACGAAGCGCAAGCCGTAAGAAAGTAAAAGCCGAATTCTCCGCCTCTCATTTCCCATTAGCAGCCATTGGCATGTACATTGAGCACTATCTGACTGAAAAAGTTTGCTACGTCATACTCGCTGGGCGTAACCTCCTTGGTTTTCGAAAGGTTTAGCGAGCGTTCGGCCGCAGTGCCATGAATACAGTGGACTAGTATATACCATGAACTTGAGGTGATTAAAGGTGGGAAGTGGACCCGAAGCGCAAGCCGTAAGAAAGTGTGCGTGTGCCACCTCTCGTTTATTCCTTGGAATGTCCGCTGGATGGCGGTGCTTCTATATGGGGAGTATATGATGAAAAGATGCGAGATGGTGGTACTTGGAGTGTTGAATAGATGGACGAACGGACACATAGACATATGCATGGATGGACGCATGAACGGACGCAGGGGCGGCTGCATGGACGAACGCAGGGACGGATGCACGAACAGACGCACGCACGGACAGGCTGATGGACGCATGGACGGTCACACTGACGGACGCATGGACGGATGGAAGCAAGAATGAATGGACAGACGAATTCTTCGCCCCACTCTCCATCATTCACTCTGTGAATATGCTGCCATTTTTTTGTGTTTTAAGCTCATAATGCTATAGTAATACAGTGTTATTATTTTGTATTGTTATTATCTTTGTTTTTTGCTTATTGCTATATGATATTTTATTGTATGTAACAATTTTTTTTTCACCTTTTTATGCTCGTGTATTTATTTCCTTTTTTTGTCTTGTGCAGTTGTCAAGGTGGAAATAAAGTTAAGCCTTTGTATAAGTAATTATGATAATCTATTTAAATTGTTTTACTTGTTGGTTTGCTCGCCAATGCATGGAACTGCTTGTTGTTACTGCCCTGTATAATTTAGTATAGTCTGGTCATTGGGTCTCGTCAAGCTACTTATGTAGCTTTTAACCCAATGAAACCATAGTGAAGATGAGCAGCGTGGAGCTCAGAAGTGTGGAATTACAGACAAGGGAGGACTGAGAAAGCCTAATGCAGTAAAACCTAATTAGTTTGAAGTCATTAAGACTGCGAAGAATCTTTAAATTAAGCGGGTTTTCGAATAAACGAAACATACAAAAAGTGGGACACAAGGAATTTGGCATTATTTAAAGTAAATAGGGTGGTCGTTTGCTGTGCTGGTTAGTTTGTGGCTTTAATGGTTAAGTTTTCCAGCAATACTTGGTTCCAATTTCGCCGCAAACACAAGAGAAATAGCAAGCCTCGTTTACATTACAGAAAAAAAATTAAAATAAACGTGACGCTCCCGTGATCAACTGAAAAACTGAAATGGGCCCCTGCAGAAAACAAGTGCTTCACTGCAACACAGTAGTAACACGCAAGCAGCATGTCCCCTGCTCCTTGCAGAGTCAGCAAATCAAAATGCGATAAGTCGCTCATTTTTTTTTTTTATAAATAATTTCACAATGACCAGTGGGATGAAATTCACAATGTGTTCTGGCTGAAAAGCATGATCATCGACATTTTCGAACAGAGTTTTCGAAGTAGGCGTTGCAGGCAAGAACTGTGCAAATTGCTGGTAGGTGGCAGCACCGTATCGTTTCAACGAAGTGTAAAAAACACCAGTTTTTTTCTTCAGCATAGCGTCGATTGTCAGCGCAGCTAAGAAGCACTAGGGTCTTTAGAATTCCATATTTATGCAGTTTGTAGTATAAAAAAACACACCACCTAACACTTGAGTATTGGTGTTGCGTTTCAAAAGTGTGCAATATTTGCTTTTTGATTGACAATGTCCACAAGTATGAACACAGCTGTGTGTTTTCAAGAAGGCTGTGTGCTGAGCAAAGGCTTAAACTTTTGCCCGGAGGCTGAATCGTATGACAAACAAGCAGCAAAGGAGTTTAATCTTAAGGGCTCACTTTTTTCTTTAGGCGCAATATTAATGAGAACCAAAAGACAATAATGCCAAAGAAAGTATTGGAGATTTCATTTGAAATAATTGCAATGTAAACTTGAAGAAAGAAAAGTGGACGATAAGATAACTTGCCGTAGGCAGAATCAACACCGCGACATTTGAATAATGCGTTCAATGCTCTATCAACTGGGCTACCACAGCAACTATGTCCCCGTCCACTTTATAGGGTATGTACGTGCCTTGAATCTGGGAGCGTCAGTAAGCACCACCTGTTGCCATGACGGCGAGCGTGGAACACTCTTCTTGCCTGTTTGGCGTCACGTACGTGATGTTATTATGAGGTGGCAGCTGACCAATTTTCCCTCGCACATCTCCTCAAAGCATCAAGTCTACCAAACGAGACGCTCACTATGAATGAAGGAAAGGATGGTAATACCAAGGACTCGCTTTCTTTGTTAGGCACAATATTGCTACGTGCCAGTGCATGGAGCTGAAGAAGACGAAGCAGATAGACTGGCACGAGCTAATCTGTGTGGCTGGCGCTGCTCGCCTAACCGTCTGTAAATACATCGGTGATCGCTGACTACCCTTTTGAGTCAGTCTCCTTCCCGTAACATATTTGGTGGAGTTGTGCGATCCCCGTCCTTGCCACGGAACTCCGAAGCGGACGCTCCCTCGCGGCTAACAACATGACCACTCAAGACTCGGCTACATCCTCTCCGGTCGTTCCCCCTTCTGCCCGACCTGTCAACCCAGCGCCCGCAACAACTTTCGTGACGCCCCGCGCTCAAAGACCCCGGCGTGTTCTCGGGCAGCGAGGGTTCCGACGTCGACCAGTGGCTACGCCTCTACGAACGCGTCAGCGCCACTTACAGGTGGGATCCCACCCTTATGCTCGCAAACGTCATCTTTTATCTCGACGGAACCCCTCGTGTTTGGTTCGATAACCACGAGCATGACATAACAAGCTGGGACAGCTTCAAGGCAAAGATCCGTGAGCTTTTTGGCAACATCTCTGGTCGTCAAGAAGCTGCGAAAAATGAGTTGTCGACTCGCGCACAATCTTCCACGGAGCCCTATATCGGTTATATTCAGGCTGTCCTTTCACTATGCCGCCAAGCTGACGAAAATATGTCTGAACCTGAAAAAGTTGCCCATATCCTAAAGGGTATCGCCGACGATGCGTTCAACTTGTTGGTATTCAACAATGTGTCTTCTGTTGATGCGATCATTCAAGAATGCCGCCGGTTCCAACAAGCTAAAAGCAGACGCATCTCCCATAAGTTCCAGCGCCTCCCGAACACCACTGCGACGTCCTCGTGTATCGTCACATATCATCCACCAGACACCTGTGATAACTTGACGCGAATCGTCAGGCGGGAGCTTGAAGCGGCTGCTCCAGCTAAGGTGGGACCAACGTCCCCTGACCCCTCTCCACCAATTACGTTGCCTCTCATTCAAGCAGTCGTCCGGCAGGAAATCGCCAGCTTGGGAATTCACTCCATCTCACCGCCTCCCCGCACCGACTACCAGCCCCGATACACGCCTGCACGTCCCTTCCAGACCAGCTCTCCCTCAACGTTCCGTAATCCGTCCGCATGGCGAACATAAGATGACAAGCCGATATGCTTCTCGTGTCACAGAATCGGGCACATTTCTCGTCATTGCAGAAGTCGCTGGGGTCCTCCTGCACAACCGTCCTCTCGTCCCTTCTATGCCCGTCCTGCCTATCGCCATGAGACCAGCCGCGACCATTTTGCCCATGAACCTGCTTCTGAACACCGCTACTCCCGCTCTCCATCCCCCCAACGTCGCCAGTCGCGTTCTCCACAGCCCCGCCGACCATCTTCCCCCGCCTTCCCACGAGGTTCTCCGACGGAAAAATAAGCGTTGCAGCCCCCGGAGGTGGCGCTGCATCGCCTGGACTGACCGAAAATCCTCTTTTGACGATACCGACAAAACGGAACCTCATAGACGTACAAGTAGACGGCGTACATGTCACTGCTCTTGTCGACACCGGCGCCCAACTTTCCGTGATGACGAGTGATTTTCGCCGCAAGCTCAAGAAGGTTCTCACACCTGCGACCACTCAGTTCGTCCGTGTTGCGGATGGTGGAATAGCATCTATCGTTGGAATGTGCTCCGCTCGTGTGAGCATTGCGGATCGACACACAGTTGTTCTCTTCACTGTCCTTGACAAATGCCCCCACGACGTAATCTTAGGCCTCGACTTCCTGTCCGCGCATTCTGCCCTCATAGACTGTTCGACCAGTACGCTCCGTCTACACTTTCCCGCAACAGAACCTCTTACACAACGGCCGAGTCGCCTCTGCACAACGGGACACGCGCGCCTCCTTCCACAGACACTGACCTACATAGAGCTCGTCTCAATGCCACCAGTTCCCGACGGTGACTATGTTCTGACCCCTATCACCGATGTTCTCATAAGCCGTGGCATTACATTACCGCACACCATTCTGTCCGTCGCAGGAAATTCTACATGCCTCCCAGTTGTCAACTTTAGCTTGACACCTCAAGTTTTGCCACAAGGGATCTCTTTGGCGTTGCTCTGCACCTTAGAAGACAATGCGGTAGATGTTTTCGTGATGGCCGCCCCTTTTGACCCCAACGCTCAACATCAGTCTGCCACTTGCTCCGACAGCGCTATTACTTCGATGATCGCTCCCAACTTAACGCCGCAGCAGACTGATGAGCTCCACCGGGTTCTGCTGTCCTACATCGACGTTTTTGACATCAGCGGCCGTCCGTTGGGGAAAGCTACCGGTATGAGCCACCGCATAAACACTGGTAATGAGCATCCTATTCATAGGCGTCCATATCGGGTGTCGGCAGCCGAGCGTCACATCATCCAAAGTGAGGTCGACAAAATGCTCGCCAAGGACATAATAGAGCCATCCTGCAGTCCTTGGGCTTCTCCTGTAGTGCTAGTCCGCAAGAAAGACGGTGCATGGCGTTTCTGTGTGGATTATCGACACCTAAACAAAATTACCAAAAAAGACGTGTACCCTCTGCCACGAATAGATGATGCGCTTGATTGCCTCTATGGGTCCCACTATTTTTCCTCCATAGACCTTCGTTCCGGCTACTGGCAGATAGAGGTAGATGAAATGGACCGTGAAAAAACGGCATTCATCACCCCCGATGGCCTATATCAGTTCAAGGTCATGCCCTTCGGCCTTTGTAACGCTCCAGCCACCTTCGAACGAATGATGGACTCCCTGCTCAGAGGATTCAAATGGTCCACCTGTTTGTGCTACTTGGACGACGTCATTGTCTTTTCACCAACATTTGAAACTCACATAGAGCGCCTCTCAGCCATCCTGGGAATCTTCCGTCGCGCTGGCCTGCAGCTCAACTCGTCCAAATGTCACTTTGGACGCCATCAAATCACAGTGCTTGGCCATTTAGTAGACGCCAACGGTGTACAACCAGACCCGGCAAAAATCAGCGCCGTCAAAAACTTTCCTGTACCACGATCTGCGAAGGATGTACGCAGCTTTATCGGATTATGCTCCTACTTCCGACGCTTCGTGAAAAATTTCGCGCACATAGCGAGGCCGCTTACGCAGCTCCTCAAGAAAGAAGTCCCGTTTTCATGGGGCTCCGAAGAGGCTTCTGCGTTCTCGACTCTCGTCGCTCTTCTCACTAGCCCTCCGATTCTGGCACACTTCAACCCTGCTGCCCCTACGGAAATCCGTACAGATGCAAGTGGGCATGGCATTGGTGCAGTGCTGGCTCAGAAACAACATGGCCATGATTGCGTTATTGCATATGCCAGCCGTCTCCTATCCGCCCCTGAACGTAACTATTCGATAACAGAGCGTGAGTGCTTGGCTCTTGTATGGGCGGTGGCGAAATTTCGACCTTATCTATACGGACGCCCATTTTCGGTAGTTACCGACCACCACGCACTCTGCTGGCTGAACTCTCTGAAAGATCCATCAGGCCGCCTTGGTCGCTGGGCTTTGCGCCTGCAAGAGTTTTCCTATTCGGTGGTCTACAAATCTGGCCACCTACACCGTGATGCCGATTGCCTCTCCCGGTAACCTGTCGACGATCCCGAGGACACTGACGAGCCCACGGAGAACTCTATCTTGTCAGTGTCCGACTTCCTTAATATTGGGGAAGAACAGAAGCGTGATCCAGAGCTGCTTGACATCATCAGCCGTATAGAATCCTGCACAAATGATGCTTCCGTCCGCTACTTTGTCATTCAAAAGGGTGTGCTATACCGTCGCAATTTCCGACCAAACGGGCCCGACCTTCTCATTGTTGTGCCTAAGCATTTGCGCCGCTGTGTTCTCACCGAACTTCACGACGCTCCCACGGCTGGGCACCTCGGCGTATCCCGCACGTACGAGCGCGTCCGGCGCCGTTTTTTCTGGCCAGGCCTTGCTCGTTCGGTACGCCGATACGTCGCCACATGTGACCTATGCCAACGTCGTAAGACACCGTCGCTGCTACCCGCTGGCCATCTTCAACCAATTGACATACCCGCGGAACCATTTTACCGTGTTGGGTTAGACCTGCTTGGTCCTTTTCCCACATCAACATTGGGAAACAAATGGATAGCCGTTATGACAGACTACGCTACACGCTACGCTATTACGCGAGCTCTACCGACCAGCTGTGCAACCGACGTCGCTGACTTCTTGTTACGGGACGTTATATTGATTCACCGTGGCCGTACATTTCTATCCCAAGTCATCGCCGACATTCTGCGTTCTTGCTCCACGCAGCACACACTGACAACCGCTTACCACCCTCAAACAAACGGCCTCACTGAACGATTTAACCGCACTTTAACAAATATGCTCGCTATGTACGTGTCGCCCGACCACCGAGACTGGGACCTTGCCTTACCCTACGCAACTTTCGCGTACAATTCATCCCGCCACGACACAGCGGGCTTTTCGCCGTTCTACTTATTGTACGGAAGAGAGCCGACTTTACCACTGGACACAGTCATCTCAGCTCACACCTCGTCCACCAGCGAGTATGCCCGCGACGCGATTGCGCGAGCCGATCATGCCCGTCAGCTCGCTCGCGCTCGGCTGATGGCGTCGCAAACCAACCAATGCCGTCGGTATGATGCGGAACATAGAGATGTACATTTCGCTCCCGGTACCCTCGTTTTACTCTGGTCCCCTCATCGTCGGCTGGGCCTATCCGAAAAACTTCTGTCTCATTACACGGGATCCTACCGTATATTGCGTCAAGTAACACCTGTCACCTACGAGATCAGCCCCACCTGCCCATCATCATCTACTATGCGGCCCAGTGATATCGTACACGTCTCGCGGATCAAGCCCTACAATAATGCGTCAGATAACTACCTTTAAAGCACCGGGACGGTGCCTCCGCCGCCGGGGGTCATGCTACGTGCCAGTGCATGGAGCTGAAGAAGACGAAGCAGATAGACTGGCACGAGCTAATCTGTGTGGCTGGCGCTGCTCGCCTAACCGTCTGTAAATACATCGGTGATCGCTGACTACCCTTTTGAGTCAGTCTCCTTCCCGTAACAATATTATAGAGAACTAACAGACAAAAACGCCAAAGAGGTAAAAGGGGGAATGCATAATTCGAAGGTTGCAGGATCTGTTCATGCCCACGGCTAGTTATCATTACGTCCACATTTCTATCTTCAAATTTACATTACAATTACTTGTAATCTTACAATTTCCATTACAATTACTTGTAATGAAATGACCTATACAGTGGACTTTCATTAAACAAAACTCGGTTAAACGGAAAAGCCGCATAAACGAAACTGTCTAGGCTTATTTGGTTGGTCTCCTATACATTTATTGATAAAAAGTTTCGGGGAATCTGAACATTTTTTTTTCGCTTACATCGGTTAAATGAAACTAAAACTGGCAAAATCCATGAACGGCAGAAGTGGCCACGGCAGTCTAGCAACCATGAAGCAAATGCCAAAGCTTGCCTCCAATGATTCCAAGCCAATCCAATGATTGCACATGACCGCGCACGCCGAGCAGCAATCGTCGTCTCATCGCGAACTTGAGCACAGCCTTAAGGAACCTATAGCTGAAGTTCAAGATGAGGACCTGTGCTCAAGTGGTGATGAGATGGTGTGTGATCCTGAACTTATTTCAGTGGCTGACAGTGCGGGAACAGATGCTGTCATCTTGTTGCAGCGCTACTTTGAACACGATGGTGGCACAGAGTTCCTGCCCAGCCTTTCAGCCATGGAGGAAGGAAACAACTTAGGAGAGGCCCTGACATCACTCGTTGTGAAGCCGTGGTGAAGTCGGAAGTCGGCCATATTGACTGGGCAAATTCTCCTCTCTTGTTTACATTGGAATATAAAGCAGAAGGCGCAACTCTCTCTCTGGCTCGGAAAGCACGTGGGCTGCGCAGCGCGCATGTCATGACGATCCGAAACTAATAGAACGGGGCTCAACACTCTGGACCAGCAGAACCCCTTCGGCGAAATCACTTTGTCCAAGTATTAACAGCGAGTAACGGCTCGCCGCCAATGAAGCAAGTATAGAGAATGCGAGCTAGATGCACTGACAATGGCGAATGTTTTCACATCATAAATTCAGCAACTGTACAGACAACCCGAACGGTCGAGCGCCTTTTTCTACAATTGCCTTCCACCACGCGGCCAACGCGGCGCCCGACCACTGTGCCCGTGTTCCGCGTAAAACTCACCGGCGTCAGCATTCTGCAACCGTGGCAATTTTGAGCACGGTGCAAGTGACACTTGAAGGTGGTTGCTTCAACATTGAGATTACAATGCTGGGTTCGAGTATAACAAGCGGAACAGAAAAGGTGTTTTAATATGCACATGCAAGTCGTCACTGTACACATAACGAACAGGAAACTACGTATGTACACATGGTGCTCATTGCCTCTTGCTGGGCACAACAGTTTCGTCCGTTGTCACAAGCAGGAGCACTGCACAACCGTTACTGACCTGCAAGGCGTCCATCGTCGTTGCACTTCGTCATGGTGCCCATTGCAATATCACTCAACACTTCAAATGCTTCATCCGCATCATCCGCCGCCTGACACATGGATATGTGCTCATTCTATGCGCTGTTGAGGCCCCGTGGTCGAAAAAAGGTTTCGTAAACCTTGCTAGGAGTACAGTAACTGCCAGGAGAACACGGCGTAACCAATAAAGCGGCACAGAGCACAAACATTGTCCGTCACGACTAGGCACAAAATCTGCGGAGGCACACATGCCGCCGCCAGCCGCCACCGCTCACTGCTAGACCAGCTACACTGCGCAACACGCAACCATAGCAACGCTGCCATTGTGCCTAGTGAATATGGCCGCCATGATGTCATTTCCTCCACACTTTTCGCGTAGCGCGCTGGCTGGGCATGCCCTCTCCTATCTTTCCTTCCTCCGTGCTTTCAGCAATGCACTCCCACTATGGGAGAAAGTGCTTGGACAAGGCCAAGCAAATTGTTATCACCTCCTTTTTTCCAAGTCAGCAATATTAGCAAAATTTTTCTTTCTAATCAACTACAATAGTATCCTATACTTCAAAATGTTTTTGTTCAGTCAGCTACAGTTGGTGCCTTTGAAATAAACTCATATTTTTTATTCATTTTGTGGGCTTTGCTTAAATGAAACTTCTCAGAAATGGAACAAATTTTCTAGCCCCTTCGAATTCCGTTTAAGAGGTGTGCACTGTACTACTTTAGCATGCAGAAAACACTGCATTTCAATAAAAATGCTGTGTTTTTAATTTTTTTTAAATATTGCGGTATAACCACGCACACATCCATCATTTGCTCTGCCACCTCAGCTACTGTGTTGCATGTTTTAATTTAGAGACCCTCATTGATACTGCAACCATGCACTATTGCAAAGTCATGCAAGAGAGGTGCTATTCTTTTCGTCCCTTGGTCAAATGAAACAAATGAAGGCTTGTAGTATATGGGCACATACTGAACAACACTTTTTATAAAGCATCGCATTTATAGCCGTCCGCATTAGCAGCGCTTGTCAACAGCAGCGAATTCAGACTGGCTGCGGCTAGGTTGCTTTTCCAGCAAATACTCTGCATATTTACAAAAGTTTGCTGTCTGAGCAGAGAAATGCCAGATAAGTGCACTGGTACATCTATCAACCTGTATTGGAAGTGCTCTATTTACTTGAATAGTCTTTTTTTTTTCCAGATTTTTCCTATTTGAAGTCGGCCCTTGCATTACAAATTAAAACTGAAATTGCCAAAACTGAAGTTGTCTAAAGAGGGTTCATAGCACCTGAGTGAAACAAAACTCAAGGATTTTCAGGAACTTTCAAGGACCTAAAAAGTACTTTTCAAGGGCCTATAATAACACTTGAAACTGCAGAAAATGACAACGGCACTTCTTACAGCATAAAAACTTGTACTTTTTTTTTTTACCGTTAGCACCATGAACTGTAGTCGCTTTTGTGTTCTCAATGTGTTCCATACTCTTCATGTGACTTTCAAGGGCAGACTTCACCATTGATGACATATCAAAGCTCTTCCCACATGGGAAAACTTCGCCTGATGCAAGCTTGATGTATCAGGTGCAATCCTTTCCCTATGAGCAGCAATGCATAACCAAGACAGCTGGAATTCGAACTTGCCCGCCATCGTTCCACCATAAGCGACGCGACTGCTAATATCCACACACACTTGCACAGTCTCCACAAAAAAGCCAGACTTAGCTCCATCATTGCTGCTCTAACCACGCAAGCGCTATCACAACTACAGTGTGCTAGAAGAGTACACTGTACTACAACACTGTAACATATGGCTAGAAAAGCAGATTGAATTACATGGTTTGTTGGCTAGAGAGCACATAGTTGCCAGGCACACAAAAAGATCCACTATATTCAAGGACTTTTAAAAGTTCAAGGACTTTTAAGAACCTCAAACAAATTTAAGGGTTTTCAAGGCCTTGAAAATGCCATATCAAAATTCAAGGGTTTTCAATGGTTTCAAGGACGGCTACGAGCCCTGCTAAAAAACAAGGGTATGCAAATGATTGAAATTTTGAATATTTTTGAACAGTATTTGCTATTTTATTCAATTTGCACTGAATTGGTCGTTAAGGGTAACTAACTGGATTCCCAGAGAAGGAAAGCGGGTTAGGGGGAGACAGAAGGTTAGGTAGGCAGATGATATAAGAAGTTTGCGGGTATGAATTGGCAGCAGCAAGCACAGGACCGGGTTAACTGGCGGAACATGGGAGAGGCCTTTGTCCTGCAGTGGACGTAGTCAGGCTGATGATGATGATGATGATGATGATGATGATGATGGTGATGATGATGATAATGATGATGATGATGATGATGCACTGAAATCTTTACTATTTGAACTTCCTGAAGACGAATTCAGTCAAAGTCCAAATGAAAGAGACCCCTTCAGATTTTTTAAATAAGCATCACATTCTTGTAATGTGAAATATCTGCCTTTCAGGCTTTGCTACGGTCAAATTTCTAAACTGTACAGATCTGATTTTTCAAATGCTTCACCTCATCACACTCCCATATATATCAGCAAAGCTGCCTTTCACGCTCTGCTACGGTCACAAATGTATTGGCTCAAAAAAACACTAGTTCTAACAAAGAGATAATAGATGTGGCAGAGGTGGCAGCTAAATCATCACTGCTTTAGACTTGAAATCGGGGCGCAAAGCCTGAAAAGTAGGATGCAAAAATTTTTAGCATCGAAAATTTTAAATGTTTTTGTATGTTGACATCTAAGACGCAGATTTGCAACTGCTAACTCTAAGGAAGCACAACCTAGTCAGCCACATCATTTGGGTTTTCACAGAAGCGATTCAGCAGCATAAAATCATGTACTAATACATTCGGCCTTTGCATTGCCTTTTTCGATACAAGAACTATGAAATACCACCCTGCCTGTGCTTCATCAGCCTAACGAAAAGAAACGCTTTCATGTTGCCATATCTCATAAAAATATGCTCAGTAATCCTCTCCAACTTTTTTTTCTGCAACTTCGCTTCACACTATTAGAAAAATATTCGATTTGCACACAAAATTCGATGTTAGAATTAACTTCGCAATAAAATATTTGCTACTCGCACCAATCTACTAAAGAGTACATACAATAATAGACAGAATTTGTCATTTTTGTTTTATTTTTTTTTCTTCCTGGAGACAATAAGAAGCCACCCGTCGCATAAGAATCATGGTTGCATTGCAACTGAGTAATTGAGGTAACTCTGGGTGAGCTGACCACTTGAGTCAAGTAGAACAGTGAATATCTATTGTTCTTTTGTAAAAGCCTTATTTTTCAGGTTGTTACAAGTCCATAGTGAGAAAAAAATATTTGCTCAACAACATTTGCTTCTTCCAAGTACACTCAAACTTCATTACAACAAAATACGCTATAAAGTTCTATTCCCAACACTATACCTACTGCAAGATTATTTTTCATTTACTTCGTTATAATCCATACTTCACTATATCCGAGTTTGTTATATAGAGGTTCAAGTGTAGCTTTAAAGCTATAATAAAACTCAAGCCATAGCAACTATTATATGTCGTAATTAACTGCATATTCACAGAAGCCCAGGTGTTATGTGAGACAGTGAGAAGCTGTTCATGGGGTGGGAGTGGCACCTGCCTCCTGGAGAAACCTGTTGCGCTGCGGCACAAACCTGCAAGTGCTGGCGGTATGCGTCCATCAGCTGGAGCAACGCATTGTGCAGGCAGTCGGGGAAGATCTGCAGTAGTGACTTGAGGGCCAGTGCGGCTGTGCTACGGGTCTCCGCCTGCGGGTGCATCACATCTGACAGCAGACGCGCACGCAGCATTGGCTCAGGCTCCAGTTTCAGCTCGCGCCACAACCTGCATCACAAACAAAACACGTGTGACACTGGCGAATTACACATTTGCAGAGGCTACTACAGATCATCATAAATAGTATCTGCCCCTACTGTGTTGCAAGTAGTTCCAGCCAACTGTGTGGAATTCATGGGAAGGACAAAAGATTGGTATAAGATCTTCTGCTGCACAATAGATCGACAATGTGCTGCTTCCACTCTCATTAAGACTGCTTATTTAGCAGAAAGGTATTTCAGATGCTAAACTAACAGCAAGAAGTCCTGTCAAGATGCTTTACTACTACAGCGGTGTCCGATTTCGCAGATGCCGGAAATTATGGACATGCCCGATTTCCCAAACTCGTCATGGCACTGCCCCCTTCCCCATAGAGTCAATGTACCATAGAATCTCAATGATACAAATTCGAAGGGAGCATGCAAAATATTCGTATTATCCCAAATTCAAATGAACCAATACAAGTTAAAGCTTACATTGAAGATGAACAAGAACTTTATTGGGGTCAACTACTTCTTGCTGCGAAAATTCCCAAGGTGTTCTTTTTAACTTTTCTGCCTGCACAGCTTTTAAATAATTAAGTGCAGCAGTTTCCTCACTCATGCTGCTAGCGCTTGAAGCGTGGTCACGCTTGACACGAAAGGAAGGGAAAGCAGCCAACTTATTGAAAATTCACTTGCTTCGCTGCTTAAGCACTCGGAAAAACGTGCCGCAAAGTTGACGACAAAAAAAAAAAATCAGTCACACGGGAGAATTCAAGCGAAAACGTCAGAGCGGCTGCAAAACTCCGTCCGCGCCCATCGATAACGTTCACATTCGTTCTGCCTACCGCCGCCGCTTTTGCCGCTTGGGAATTCATTCCATTTTGTCCATTTCCTGAGCATTATAATTCGTACTGAGTTCTCGTTATGTACTTAAAGCACTGAAAAGAACAGTTTCCATCTGTACAAACATTGTTTCGGAAGATACTCCAGCAGAAACGACACGAGCAGATGCACCGGCAGTGGCTGCGACAGATTTATAGCTGGTAGTGCAAAAACGAGACACAATAGGGCATGCTGACTCGCTGCTGCTGCCTTTTTTTATACATCCAGGGTTCACAGCGGTCGTAATCCACACCAGGCTCTCGATAAATGCGCCCTTGTCAAAACCGCGAGCTTTGTCCTCCTGTGCAGGTAGTTCACAATTGCGCCAACGCAAGCCACCACTGACACCTTTGCTGTCATGTTGAATTTGCGGCTCGTTGTTTACATCATGTGGTTTGAGAGCTTGTGCAGCCGGTGTAGCCAAAGCCGCGAAGCAAAAAGGTAATCTGCTGTAGCGCGGCGAAATAATTGGTCTTGGGCCGATTTCTTCTCATCAACCTTGCAGCGTGGTGTTCCGACCACTTAGGCGGCGAAGTGAGAGGAATTTTTGCGAGTATTGTTGTGTGAATGGGCACAGTGTGAATGGACCTTCCTCTCACAGACAAGCCGCATTGTGCCGTTCGCGTGCCGTGGTCAATCGCCTCTTGGTATCATCCACGGTGGCTGGGAAAACCGTTAATATAACACCGAATGACGGAGTACTTTATATAATGAAGTTCATTCGAAGCAACCTTAAAATTCATATTGCGAAAGTTGCATCAACCGTAATCGTATCATCAAGATTCTATAGTAATAAAAAGTCCGAAAATTCAGACACTTATAGCTTCACCATCCAATTTTCCGGACTTTTTTTACCTCTAACTACACACTCGAAGTCAATGCCGCCATTTTGATTGTTTTTGTACCCTTGAACCCATCGTACTTGCATCGCATGCGCGCGTTGCGGCTTTCGTACCCTTTAAAACACAATTGACGCCATAACGTTTTATACAATACCTAGAGAGAAATCTGGCGCTGCGATCGTGTATCCCCATGAGAATTATGGGAACTACAGGCTTCAGCCCATCTTGCGAAAACTCGTTTATATCGACAGCAAAACGGTAAAACAAAGCTGGCACACCGTCACGCTCCTCTGATTCGGCTTCACAAGAAAACGAAGGTTGCGCAGACGGCAGATCACTTGGACAGACACATCTGTCGTAGCAGCAGACGAAATGTCAAAGGCTTCTCACTCAATACTGTTCTGTTATTTCTAGGGGTGTGCGAATATTCAAAGTGCAAATATTCAAAAGTGTTGAATATTTGTCGAATATTGCATTTGTAATACTAGTATTCAATTTAATAGCTACATATCCGAAAATTTCGAATATTCAAACTTGAATATTCCTCGAATATTTGATGTTCACGAATATTCGTTCACATGTGTCACTGTGAAGAACTTACGATTTTGCACATTTGTGATAAGAGCCTCAGTAGATCATGCAGTAATTAGCACGACTTCGGCGTGTGTGGGGTGATGTTTGCATAGAAATTCACAAGAGCGTGATGACAGCTACTGACCAATGTGGCGGCACGTAATTGCAACAAACCTACCAACCATAAACATCTCAATCTAAATTATGTACTGCCTGCACGGCAGTACATGTGGCTTAGCGGTTCAACACATGCCGTCCGCTGCCGCGCCGTTGTGCGCAGGACCGCAAGTGCGTATCTTTCGTGGAAACGAAGGCAACTCACCGCTGCCGCATTCACTCGACATAATAGCCTTCACACCTTTGCTCGGTCCCCTGCTGCGAGCACGAAAAAAAAAAGGTCTGTTTCGACGCTAGGGCGAAGCAATGAATGCGATAGCAACAATTGAATAACTGTGAATGTAACACTGAGATCGGCTAGCAGATCGCAATGTGCAGCACGCTGCTCATAAATGACACACAAAAACAACACATACAGGACGAGAGCAAGCTAACAACGTTTACAGCTCGACGCTGTGGGAATGGAGAGCGCCCTCCTATCTGGCACCTCATTCCCAGCTGCCGCACGCGCGGCGGCAGCGTAGCCCGGGCGCGCATAAGCGCCGGAATCCGCCAAGATGGCTGCCATGGCGCCTCTTGGTTTGGGCCAGTCAACCGTCGGCTTCTTCCCGCGCTGGCGTGTCCGGGCACGCTACGGTGGTGCGCTGCGCGGGACTACGTCACAACGCAGCGCCATTTCCCGTTGGGCGCGCATGACATCCTCCTCTCCTACGAGCTATGTTTATGTTGCGCCCGACGATTCGCTCGTCGCGGCAGATGCTCTCAGGCCTCCACGAGAGCTTGACGCGCTGCTTAGCAGGCGGCTTCTCGTTTGTGCTATCGACTTCGGCCCTTCTGCGGGAGTCGTAGCGCCCTGGGCAAGCGTACTTGCTCGGTCTTGTGGAGTTCCCTATACGGCCTGCAAGCCCGCGAGTGTCGCACTGTGCTGCATCTTGGGTTAATAAACCCGTTGTTGTTATCCTGCCTCGTGCGTGGTTTCTGCGCCGTGCCGGAGAAAACGACGCACCCGGCCGCAACGTCTTCGCACGCAGCGGCAGTGAAGGACGTCGCATCCCTACACGGTTGCGCATAGTAGGTAAGCCTTGTGCAAACCTATCTCCACATAACTGGCGCCCAACGTGGTTTCGGCATAGCTTCAGAGCAGACCCCTTCGAGCCGCTCGTTCCTGTTCGATTATGTGGCAACGGACCTGATCTCGTTCGAGGCGGATGGCTGCAACAGCACGGGGTACGGCCCTCTCGGCGACCCTCTGCTTTCGTTCACCGGGAGAGATCCCTTTTTCGGGGCCCCCTACGGTGATGCGAGTCGCTTGAACGAGGACCACAGTCCTAGCCAAGCCAGTAACGGGCTGTATCAGCTGTTCGATAATAGTGCTTACGGGCCCGTCCCCGGCGCAGTCTCCGCTCGCTGACTTTTCCCCGTCAGCAGCACAGTTGACAGCTCAAATCGCCGCACCCAGTCCTTCTTACCGAGGGCACTCAGGTGTTGGCGGGAACGCGCTTACTGACCCGTGGTAGTCGCGAGCGCAAAGGGTTGACGTCATTCACGAGCCTGCTCGCTTAATCGACAACGTCGCCGCGTTCACCGACGCTCGCTGGCCTGAGACTCAGGTGGCCGATGCTTTCGACGGACGTGGGCCACCGTGCTCCGCTGTCGACCTGTTTGCCAGTCGCGTGAGGCCTCAAGCACCAGTCGGAGCGCAAACCCTACCCTCCTCCATGCCGTGTACTGGTTCTTTTCGGTCGTACGCGCATGTTGGGGAACAGGCGCGCGCATCTGTTACGGCCGCGCTCGCGTCGGAGCAGTCACCGCTGCACGCAACTGCGGTGCAGCTCCTGAACGTTCTGTTGGATGCGGTGCGCTCGCAGCCTTGTGCTTTAAAGGGAGACCCCGAGTCCCCTCAGCCAAGCATTCCGAGTAGCTTAAGGGTACCTCTGCCTGAGTACAGCGGTTATTTTGACCGCATCAGTGCCACAGAGTACCTCGATGCGCTGCACCGCTATCAGCAGGCTCAATTGACCAGTGTTATGCTAGGCTCTGTTTTGCCCGTATCGCTGACAGCCCAAGCGGCAAGGTGGTACCGGCTCATCGGCCACCAAGCTCGCTCGATGGAGGAGTTTAGGACGCTCTTCCGTAGCGAATTCCTTCCTCCTGAATACGAGCGCCGCATGCGCCGCGAGTTAGAGCTTCGCACACAGCATCTCGACGAATCTCTTCTCGAGTACGTTCGGGCTTTGCAGGAGCTCTACCTCCTTGCCGATCCTACGGCATCAGACGCCGAGAAGGTGGAGCGAGCCATACGCCAGGCTCATCCAACCTTCGCCGCTTACCTTCGGAGTGCCCATTATCGTGACCTAAACGAGGTGGCATCCGATGTGAAGCGTATTCAGGGCAACATTCTGGCGGCGCGAGCCTATCGCCCACCGCACCGCCATCCGCGTCTCTCGAGCCTCGTTGTGCGTGGGCTGGTCGTGACTCGTCACACTGGGGTTCCCCGAACCATGAGGCGGCGTCTGCCGCGAGAGACCGAGACCCGCTCGACGTGTCACACCGCGCTCTGGACCCGTACTCATACGGCCGGGCGGCCACCGTTGCCCGGAAGCGTGAACGAGAAAGGAAACCCCGTGCTCCAGTGCACGAGGGGATATCCGATCGCGGAGCCCCCACTGCGGCTAGTGAACGGACACCTCGTAGCTCTAAAGGATCGCCAAAATACCCCCCCTGTTGGAGGAAAAGGCATTGTCTGCTTTCGGTGCAGTGAGCGTGGTCCCACCGCGCGTGAGTGAAACGCGCCCCAACCGACACAAGGGCCTCCTCGCCCGCTGGGAAACGAGGTGAGCCGTCGGTGAGCTCCCCCTTGCCGGCGGCTGCAGCAGTAAGGGAGCACGGGGGTGTAACACAACCTTTGGCACCGATGGCGTGTCGCGCTGGACATGACATTCCAGGCACGCCGGCACCGTTCATTGCCCTTACGATTGCTGATCGAGAGTTTGCGGCGCTGCTGGATAGCGGGGCTTCGATCTCGCTGTTCGGCGAAGAGGTTCGGGCTCATTTGCGCGACCGCTCTGTCCGCATTCGAGCTTGCGACACTGCCTTCCACTTCGCCAGCGGTACCACCACCTCGTGCGGCGCTGCGAGGTTGGTTGTGCGTTGGGAGAATTGCGCACGCCGACAGCGCTTTGTGCATCTCCCTGGTCTTTCCGTGCCAGTGATTCTCGGTCGCGACTTTCTCGCGCGCACAGGTATCGTGATTGACGGCGCGAGCGGAGGCTACAGAGACGGCCCTTCCAGCGCCCTACGGCCTTTCGCTGCACCTCCCGTGGTCTCAGCTGCCAGTAAGTCGCCGGACGCCACGAGGAAGAAGGAGGAAAGGAGACCAAGCGTTGCCCCCGCGGCCCGCGTCTCCCCCTCCGACGCCAAGACTGGTCCTTTGGCCAGCGCGGCGGAAAATGGTCTGTGCGTACAGCTTTCCCTCGAGCATAATGCTGCCGCGGTGAACGAGGTCTCGGCTATGCCGGTGACCCCCCTCTAAGCAGCAGCTCGGATGGCTCGCTGCCGCCTTTGCCGGACAGCTTATCGAACCACGAGAAAGCACGCCTGTCGTCGCTGTTGACCCGCTTCAGCGACACGTTCACAGAACGCCCGGGTTGCTCCTCTCTGGTGAGGCACCGGATTGACACAGGCGACGCACAACCGTGGAAATGCAATCCTCATCCCGTTAGTGCGGCAAAGAGGAAAGCAATTGACCAGGCACTGGATGAGTTGTTTGAGACCGGAGTTGTCCAACGCTCAAACAGTCCTTGGGGTTCACCGGTGGTAATGGTCCCCAAAAGAGACAGCTCTCATCGGCTCTGTGTGGACTACCGCCGGCTGAACGAGGTCACAAGGAAGGATGCCTATCCTATGCCTAACGTGGACTCGATCGTGGCTGCTCTAGGCGGTGCTTGCTACTTCAGCACCTTGGATGCTAGCCGCGGTTACCTACAGGTTCAGATGGAGCAAGCGGACGCGGAGAAAACTGCGTTCACCTATCACAGAGGTTTGTACGAGTTTACCCGCATGCCGCTTGGCTGTTCTGGAGCTGCAGCTACGTTCCCGAGATTGATAGACCGCGTTCTAGGGGACGCTAAATGGCAACACACCATGGCGTACCTCGACGACATCGTCATGTTCTCTCGAACGTTCGAGGAACACCTTCACCACATGGAGGATGTCCTCGGGAGGTTACGTGCCGCCGGGTTGACTTTGAACCCGAAGAAAACTCAAATAGCTGAGACTCGCATCTCACTATTAGGCTTTACCATTCAGAGCGGTCGTGTTCTGCCGTGCGAGGAGAAGGTACGTGCCATTGTTAAGTACCCGACGCCGGCAAACATTCAAGGCCTGAGGCACTTTTCGGGCATGGTGAACTAATATCGACAGTTCATCCCAAACTGTGCGGCCCTTCAAGCACCCTTGACTGCACTCTTGAAAAAGTCGGCACAATGGAGCTGGGGGCCAGAACAAGAGCGAGCCTTCAAGGTGCTTTCCGAAGCTCTAGTGGCCACAGTCGAGTTAAAGCTGCCCGACCTGAACAGGGAGTTCGTTGCCCAAGCGGACGCGAGCGACCTGGGTCTCGGCGCGGTACTCCTTCAGAAGCACGACGGCGTCCTCCGGCCAGTCGCCTTTGCGAGCCGGTCACTTAACGCCGCCAACGAACTTGGTACCATTCTTTTCCGCAGCACTTGAGCTAGAAGCTAAAGCTTTTCTTTTTCTCTCAAACTTGATAGACTCTTAATTATATGATAAATACCAGCTAATTACTGGAAGCTCATTTTTCAATTTCAAGTTTAAAAATTATTTCTCACCGAAGAAATAGCTGTTCTCAGATCTAGTTTGCATTAGTGCGGGATGAACATTTTAGAGTAAACGCATAGTTTCGTAAACTGACTTTTTTTATATCAAGTTACCATAAGGACCCGTAAAAAAATACTTAATTATTATGTGAAAATCTGTCATTACTTTTCTTCTAAATGAGACATTTAAAATCTGTTTGCAGATTTGAAATCTCTATTCAATGGTACGCATACATAGTAATTTTCATTACAGTACAATAATAAATTTTAAAAAACTTTCTTTAGGACCCTCATCACCCCTTTAGAAATTTCGGGAGGAGCATGCGCTTATAATGTGACATGCCCCGACTACAGCTCTGCCCATTCGTGCAGTCAAAACCTGAAATAACAAATTCATGTAATATAGATATTCTCGCAGCAAAATACTTTCCTGTTCCTGGATAATGCGCACAGAAATTTTTGAACAATGCAATGTTGCCAAACTGCCATCTCACAACAACAACAAACAAATTGTCCTGTCCCTTGCCCCTTTAATTTCTACTGCTTCAAAGTCAGACTACTCCAAGAGGTGCTCAAATACCTATTCTTCTAGCTTTTGGTCTAGTAAGATACCCCTACATTGAGCTTGCATGGGGATTACCATATATAAGATGAAAAAACAGTGCAAAAATATAGACAAAGACTGAAGCGATGAATTTTTCAGTCCCTGTCTGTATTTTTGTGCACTTTTTACATCCCAAGCATGAACCCCCAACAAGCCCAACTTTTGCTTCTATTACCAACTTTGTTTACAAAATCAGCCCAACGGTAGAAAAGTAACGCACACAACACGTCACTGCCACCATGTTGCTTGTGTGAACTGCATTTTCTTTTTTTTTCATGCACAGCAGCACTGCTGTTCACATTTGCGCCATGGCCCTCAGCTGTTTGCTATTCTCGAGCTGCCATGCGATTTCGCTAGCGTACGTCGTCCCTCTTGGTAACATATGAATAGGTTTGGGAAGATTTTAGCGGGAATCTGTGGCAATCCCACAGCAACAGAGGAAGAGTGGGTGCCATCACCACATCAGTGAATCGCATCACTGGCTCAGTTGCGTCCACAGCTCTGCGTTTGCTCCGCAGTGTTCTGCTACGTAACATAATCACCCCACAAGCGAAGCTAGCCATGCATTTTGAGAGATACCTCGAGCACTCGACCATATTTTTTTCTTTTTTTTCTCTCTCTTTCTAGTCTCAATAATTCCCCAACAAGACTGCGATATTCACTATGCAGATTCTTCAACAGTGGCGGTTATCACAAAAGTAAGATCTTTTTCTCTATTTTAGCATTTGAAAGCTTTTTTTTATTTTTTGCATTGGGAAAAACTAAAAAAAAGAACCTTTCCTATACCAGTTCGGCATAAGCGAAAATTTGTCTCATCTGAGCTTGTTGCCCAGAAGTATAGGTAATTGCCATTTATTTCAAGCTGGCGGAGCCCTGGAATTGCAATTCAAACACTCCGATAGCAGGATAAGACTAGAAGACGGCTGAAAAAAAAAAAACATACTTTTCAGCCAGGGTCTTGATTTCCTCCTTGGAATCGAATCGTGCCACCCACAATCGGGCTGCCAGCTCAAGGTTGTTCTCGGGGTCAGCCTCGCGAGTTGGCACCACCAGCTGAAGCATCAGCAGGCACTGGGCACACATGTGAGCGACCATTAGAAGAGCTAGAAGATTGCTCAATCTCAGGGCTACAAGTATCCAAAACACTTGATATGGACTCTTGCATCAATCACACACACACCCTGGCCATAACCCTCCACAAAAAAAAAAATTTACATGACACTTTAACTGTACAACACTTTGAAAGGCAGGACGCTAGGTAGATTGCATCCCAGGAACAATTTAGAATGTTGACAGCTAGGTGGATTGCATCCCAGGAACAATTTAGAATGTTGACAGTGAGTTGTTGCTTCCCGACCTTATACACACGAACCTCAATATAACGAACACAGATATAATGAGATATTGCTTATAACAAAGAAAAGAAAAAATAGTCTTGCAATCGATAGTGTCAGCAAAATTATTTATAACAAATTTTTTGATATAACAAACTTAATTTTGTTCAAGATGCAACTTTGCTAAAACGAAATATAAAGATATTTGTACTTTCCAACAGAGCTGTTGTGCCAGGTGCAATAACCACAGCAATTAAACAATTCAATACTATGTTATGTAAAAAATGGCCATTGTCTGAATTACCAAAATGTTGCCAAGGTTTCTGACAACAGTAACAGCATTTCCAACCCCAATGGCCCAATGAGACACACTCTGCCAAATGAGCAGTCGGGACTTGCAAATGCCACCCACAAAAGCCCAAGTTTAAAACCCTTGATGCAAGGGTAACCCATCCAGCTGGTTTACCTGCAGAGCGGTTTCTCGCACTACAAGTTCAGGCGAGTAGAGGGCACCCAAAAGAACCTTGACCTCGGCAACGTCAGCGCGACTGCAGTTCTCGAGGCCGCTGATCGAGAAGCACACGTCGACTGCCACTTTCTGTGCCAGACGCTGTGGACAAGAGGAGATTTGGTTGTACAGCAACATCTTTTCACAAGAGGACCTGCTGCAAGAGACACTATGTGATAAGATGTGGACAATGACGGGGCCAAAGAAATTTAAGTGGAACAATGGATATTCAGAACAAGGCTGTAACAACCAAAATAGAATTCGGGGTGATTTTTGGAGCAGCAAAATGTTATTTTTGAAGCCCTAATATGAAAAGCTGGAGCAGGTAACGAAAAAAAAAAAAAATACATCCATTCTTTATCATGAAGGACCAAATCTGGAGCAGTATATTTAGAGAAAAAAATTGTATAAATCATTTCACATCACCTAAATTGTGCAGAGTAATTATTAACACTGTTAATTTAATAAAGTTATCATTTCAAACCACTCACTTGAGCAAACAATGATCGACCATATTACCATTAGCCACTCCTGAAAAATCTTTTGATGGAGTCTGCGAATAAAAATGTGCATCAGCCGAGCTGGCAACTTTGAAATTCAGGAGACTCGAGAAAGTGAGTAGGGGTGGCAGAAAAAAAAAAAAAAAAGTCTGGCAGAAAAGGGCAACAGAAATGTCCCACACTGCTCCAAATAATTTCCAGTATTTTTTACATTAGCCAACGGTCATATTAGCACGCAGAATTATGCAGCGTATACACATTTGAGTAATAGAAAATAAATGTGCAGGGTCCCATGACTAATGCTAACAGCCCCTTCCAAGTCATACGACGCTTTTTCTCGGGGCATTGGTACACTGTGGCGAACGTGGCTTAAGCAGTGTTCTGCACGATTTAGAACAAGGCCAAAAAAATTTTAAACACCGCTCCCCCCTCCCTCCCCCCCCCTTTTTTTTTGTCACGACAAGGTTAGGTTTAGGGCCCAACTTCTAGGCTCGCTTGCAAGGTGCATATCATCACCGGATGTCTATCGCCGGGACAACGCAGCTAACACAACTTCAACAAAAAAAAAGTTTTATGTGCCACCGCTAGGCGACCCATGAAGAAAACCGGCAACTCTGGCGTTGCCAGCATGTCAACTCGTGCACGAAAAACGCGGCATGCTCTTCCAGCTCTAGTTGCTAGCATGCCATAGCCACGTTTGCCTGACTAGGAAGTTCATATTTCTCACAAAGTGTTGGCCGCTACAGCATCGCATCTTTGTTTTTTTTACGTCGTCTCGCCGATAGGCATTTGCTACAGTCAACGGATCGATGGACGCGAGGCGTTCATCAGACCATTGCAACTTTCATGTTTTGGCGCAGCTCGGCACAAAAATGGAGAATTTTATCAAATTGGCACAATTGGCGCAGCTGTTGCACACCTGTCAAAAGTTCTTCTATCAACTTACTAAATGCGAATGCATTTTTTTTTTTAGTCGGGCTATGTCAGGCATCTAGTGTTGTATGCGGCACCACTCTCACTCTGCCACGCCGCAGTGGTCTAGTGGCTAAGGTACTCAACTGCTGACCCGCAGGTCGCGGGTTCGAATACCGGCTGCGGCGGCTGCATTTCCGATGGACGCGGAAATGTTGTAGGCCCGTGTACTCAGATTTCGGTGCACGTTAAAGAACCCTAAGTGGTCAAAATTTCCGGAGCCCTCCACTACGGCGTCTCTCATAATCATATGGTGGTTTTGGGACGTTAAACCCCACATATCAATCAATCATTCAATCCACTCTCACTCTCTGCTCATACTCTCTCTCATAGCAACAGCTGGGGGTGCACACGCTTATCCTCGCCCCTAGCAACCAGAGCATGTGGTGCGAGAGTGTAGGAGAGGGTAGGTGCAATGCTTCGTCGCTCGTTCTCTAGCTGTTCGCACAATCTCTTCCCTGCGTCACTCTCCTGTTTACTCGCGCCTCACTCTCGACCGTTCTCTGGCTGGACACCTTTCAAGAACATCCGGATATGTGTGCTCAAGATGCCGCTGTGAAACGTCAGAACGCTGTTTGTTTTGTTCACTTCATAGTATGTTTAAACAGTGCACACTAGCTACTAGAGCTGGAAACGCATACCGCGTTTCTCGCAACAGAAAAACGCCACATGCGGCAGACAGTGCTATTGGCTGCACGGTGTAAGAAAAAAAGAATATATTCTTATAACGTTGGGTTCTCACATGCTAAACGCCGTTATGGACGCTAAGAAATGCATTCACATTTCCTCAACATTCCCTTCGGGGAGGTGGGGACATTTTTTGTTACAAAACCAGCTTCTAAAGATGTGCCACCTTTCTTTTTTATTAGGGCCACTTGACAACCACTAAAGCACTAACAGACAATATTAAAAAGAGAGATATAAACTTGCACAACGTCATGCAATAAAATTAATAAAAAGGGTCAGGGGTAAGCTTTCTTTCAGAATACAGTTTCCCAAAGACTGCACATGCATAGAGAGCTTTTTAGTATGCAATACCATAAGCAGTGAAGCTTCTCTCTGTTGGCATACCTGTACTCGTCCAGTAGTCCTTCCCAAAAGTCCCACAACTGTTTCAAGCATCTTCTCCACAGGCAAGTTTTTGGGGTTCTCCTGCAATCAAAAATCACTGTTCGTATCCCTTCAGCAATTACGAGTTATGAAACTAAGTTATTAGTGAAAATTCTCAAGTTCTTACACCTGTGACTTGAAGCGTGTTCTACTTTTTAGTTTCTTCCGAATCACGTTCCAAGTAATGCATGTGACAGAACGAATTCCCAGGAAAATCATTGTGCTGCAATTGTTTAGTTCTGCTTTTCAAAGACATCGAGTAGGCTCATTCGATTGCACTAAGTGACCGCCACAAATTCCGATCAATATTTCCTAAAACCCTTCACTTTCCCAGGGAAAACACAGAAAAATTTAATGTAACACTTCATTTATTTGTGCTTTTGAATTGTTGATATTCGGACAAACCGAGTTCATGATGTAAGATTATTCTGGGACCTTACAGACAAAACCAACATCCGATTATGGAGTATGATATAAAATATGGGGGAATAAAAGGGGACTTCAGATTAGTAATTTTGACTACCTGAGGTACTGTTTATATAAGGGGCAAGCCAATTCTATTGCGTAGAACTTCTTGTTGCTACCTAATTTGAGAATAACTGTGTAGAGGCAACCACGTGTAATCTTCATACACAATACATTCATTAACTTCCAGATTTTAATCTTTTGTACTCATTTTTCTTCAAGCTTCTACACACCTTCACGCTCGATGATCCAGCAGCAAATTTCTTGATACACTTAAACCTGGATATAATGAAACTGACAAATTCCCTAAAATATTCGTTACGAGCAGGTTTTCGCGATACGCAATTTCAGAACGAAAATTCAGCATTGAAACAAACATTTAAAAGTCGCAGCTTTGCCACAACGTTGAAGCAATGAACACAATATCAACAAATTAAAAGGTTACGCACAGAATGGCAAGCACATTGAAACGTGCCCAGTGTTTATCACGCAAAATTGATGCACAGAACGTACTCACAGGTACAAATGAACAAGAATAAGAGTTTCAGGTGTTACTTCACTTTGTCTGTAAAGCGTGCCCTCTTTGCAAACTGAGACTGTGCAGCGATTACAGTGACCTTTGTGCACCCGATAACTACAACAGAATCGTTCCGGTGAAAGCCCAAAGCCAGCCAAGACGTACGATTGACCCACCACGAGATAAGCGCTAGTGTGAGCGTGCACCCTGCCCCCTTTTCGCAAGGCAACGTACGCGTGAGAGGTGAGAGCACGCGCCTCTACGTCATGATGATGTGGCGATGCGCGCTCATTGTGCCATTTTGCTGGTAATGCTGAAAACACGATAGTTCCCCGAGGATGCTCGTCACCAGCAGCAAGAGGTAGATATATATAGCTTGCCATTTGAACGTTGAAGGAGGTGCTGCTTCGTGGCTCAGTGGCCAACGCTTCACACACACAATTCAGAGGTCCAATGTTCTATTCCGTGCAGCAAAGTCTTTTTCTGGAATGTTTTTCTTTCTGGAGTTTTCATATATATAGATACGTATACATATACAGTGAGTGAGGGCGACGCCTATGCTAAACTTCAGCCGAGAGCGTCCATATAACTGCTATTGCAATGAAAGAAAAAAGCCAGCTGAAGGCAGAGCTCACATAAAACATTCACGTAGCAGTAAAAACTGCTGGGGATTCGCGGCCAAAGTGGCAGCTGTGTAACCGTTGTGTTCTGCCGTTCTAGCAAGAAGAGCCTTGCCTCGTGCCTACTGCTCCGTGCCGCCTGGCCGCTGACTACCGACGGAAGATATCGACAATCATCTCATCCAGCTAAGTCACATGGAAAAACAGGGCGTGTCTGATCTTCCGACGTCACGCGCCACCAGGACACTATAAAACCCCCGGCAACGCATCAACCCTTCGGGATTCGCGGCCAAAGTGGCAGCTGTGTAACCGCTGTGTTCTGCCGTTCAGCAAGAAGAGCCTTGCCTCGTGCCTACTGCTCCGTGCCGCCTGGCCGCTGACTACCGACGGAAGATATCGACAATCATCTCATCCAGCTAAGTCACATGGAAAAACAGGGCGTGTCTGATCTTCTGACGTCACGCGCCACCAGGACACTATAAAACGCCCGGCAACGCATCAACCCTTTGGGATTCACGGCCAAAGTGGCAGCTGTGTAACCGCTGTGTTCTGCCGTTCTAGGTAGAAATTTTTCCACTCAAATTTTGTACTGAAAGCTTCTGTGGCCGCTGATCCCCCCCTTTTTGTTCCTATGGGTGTCGACGTGTGCACCTATCGGGTGCGCATCGGCAGGTTTTTTGCATGTCGCTCGCTACAGTGCCTATCTCAGAGCCGTTCTGCCCCCGGAATGAATTTAATCAGCGTTCTCGGTCCGAGGCCCTCGACACTACTGCTGTTTACGTGCTTGGCATTGCTGCTGCTTTGTGCAGGTGACGTTGAATCGAACCCAAGGCCTAAGATCGAGGACGTCCTAACTTTGTTAAAGAACTGCCATGAAGAAACTACGACTAACCTTAAGGCGGCGGTCTCACTCCGGCGGCACGAACACATCGTTTTTGTCACTTTTCCAACTGACGTGGCGGCTGTTCTTCTTGTCTTATATAGTTGGTTTATGTGTCATTGAAAAGCTTAATTTTTGTACATTTTAAGCATATCTATTAAAAATAAGTAAGCTTTTAGCATTTGGGTAGGGAGAGCCAAGAATAAGCGCTGGTTACATGGTTTGGTCTGACTGTGTGTCAGCAGTGACCATTTTCTGAAAAATCTGCTGCAGTTACAGCACTGTTCTTTGCGCAGAACATT
Source organism: Rhipicephalus microplus (assembly GCF_043290135.1). Taxonomy (NCBI): domain Eukaryota; kingdom Metazoa; phylum Arthropoda; class Arachnida; order Ixodida; family Ixodidae; genus Rhipicephalus; species Rhipicephalus microplus. The sequence goes on from NC_134702.1 coordinate 209,617,295, forward strand.
TAAAACATATTTATCTATTTCCTCAACGTAGCAAATTATTCTAGCGCCTTTACTGTATTGCTGATTAGCTTTTGAAAAGAGCCAAATTTAGTAAATGTCGATGCGGACTATCCGGCACCTATTCGCTAGAGAAAATTCATTTTCCGGGTGTATATAGAGGATGGCATTTTCCGTTTGAGTGCTCAATTTTATTTATGTACGCCCGCTCGCTTTTTAATTATATTGATCTAAATTGGGCAATATTCTCATTAGATAGACCTACCGTGGCCCATTTTTGCGGAGAACTACTGAAGTTCGTTAGCTGAATTTTCGCGTGGATAAACTAGAACCCCTGATCTATTTCCTCAACGTAGCGTTTTTCAATAAAGCAAGCAGAAATGCGAAACAAAGCTCGCAAATTGTCTTAATTTATCGTGCCGTAAACATCAAAAAAATTGTTGTTATCTTGAAATAGCGCTGAATGCTAAGCATGCATAGCCTAAAATATAACAGTTACGGTCTCCTGGTATACTTATGCACACGAATCGCACACAAGAACTGCAGGAATATTGAGAAATCTGCATTATTCCTATCACTACAACGAAAATCTTCCCCTAGCGCCACCTAAACAGAAATAAGGAAAGCGCTGAATTTGAAGGTTCCCTGTCTCCCCGAATGCGGCGTGCAAAAACATTTTGCCTCAGGAGGAAACGTCTTTTCTAACTTCAAACCATGCACCGTCATCTGTAAGCCTTCCTCTCCTCAGAGTCTCATAAGGCTGCGCGGTACCGCGGGAGAGCGTGAAAACAGGTGGGCAGTATCCTCCGAGAGGAAGGGGTGAGCGTCTTCACGGGAAAAGAAAGGCCGAATTCTTGGAAAGTCCCTCTTTTATGTGTGCACGTCTTTGTCGCCTTCCTCACCCCCCACGGACTATAGCGAAAAGCGAGGGCTGTGCGACGACAATCAGAAGAAAGCAGAAAAACGAACGACAAACGGGCGATACGAGCGAACTGAGCAGACGTGCGTGGGTAAGGTATTTGTGAATATCTTTTTTTTTTACCGTGAAATATACGGAGCTTCAGACGTGCTGCGCTTGTTGGTATGAACCACGGTGGTATGAACCCATCACAACAAACAGCACAAACACGAAACGAGGCACACCTACAGGAATGAGATGAAGTCTGTTTTGTACTTTCTGCGTGTTTATTTCATTTATTTACTCTGGGGAAAACTATGGTGCGGCAGGAGTTGAGGACGCGTGTTCGCTTTCCACCTTTATATACGACAAGCGCACATTTCCATAGCGCCGAAATGCGCGAACACCAATGTTCTGGAGTACCCCATGACGGCGTTCCTCATAATCACTGCAAACTTGCTCTAAGGGGATGCGGCCGCTTGCAAACTCTTCTCTCGGAGTCGCCTGTGAATATCCGTCATCGGTTTCAATAAACCACAAAATCGAGCAATATTTATTCCGTTGCTCACTGCATAATCTGGCTAAAATCATGCTGCTGCCTGAAAATCTTGCAGATTTTTCAGCCAGTAACAACGAAGCGAAGTGGCATGAAATTTGCTGAATGCACGGCGTGGTGTAAGAAAGTACTTCCGTGCGGGGACAGCAATGAGGCACCAGGGCTCTTTTTTTTCTGCTTTGAAGCACCCGCGACAAGTGAGGTCCTTCAGGGAGGCAGAAAGGCGGATAACTTTTGACTATGCTCCCACTAAGCAGGTCTGGTGGGGGAGCGGCAGTGGTGAAGCCCATCTATATTTCCTATGCACTGAGGGTTTATGCCACTCAATCTAAGGATTGCAACGTCGAGTAGGGAACTTGTTGGTTTTCTTCAGTGCCAGTGTACAACACCATGCGACAAGGCACCCTGCCGACGTGAGGTTAGAGGCCATGGAGTGGCGAGTGACATCGGCAGACTCCGCGTTCGCTCTCTTTCGTCCTTGTTCGCTCTATTGGTTACGCCGACGACGCCAACAGGCGCCGCCGCTCAACGCAGCAGTATGTGCGTAAGAGCTTCGCTCTAAAGAACTGCACATTAGGAGAACGACCTTGTATATGTCGAATGGCAGATGCAGGCTCAGATTTGACGATAGCAAAGACTCTTGTTCGAGCAAGCTATGAGGTAGCAATTCACTTCCTTGTGTCGCGTGTGTCATCAGCCATTCACGTGCGTTCTGCAGCAGCAATGACCGAGAGACATGACCACAGAAGCTCCAATGAACTTTTGTAAAAAGTTCGTGTGTGATATAGGATAACGGAAAATAATAATAAAACATACACCTTCATTCTCTGCTGTCACAAGTTCGCATCCGAAAGTCGTGATTATATGTACTTTTGCTTTGTGCGATTTCACATTTCTCTGAATGTATGCGTTGTAGTTCTGTCGACTTTTTTGTGTGTGTTATGTTCAGGTGTCTTCGTGGCTGTAACCAAGTGCTGCCGACGCTCGTTTCGTACTAAATAAATTGTCACAACAACGTGTATTGACTCAATCTTGCTTACTGCATGACAGCCCTTCATTGCATAGCATATACACAACACTAAGACTCGTTGCTTGAAGATATGTTAGCCGACATAGTTATTTGAATTGACCAATCATGCATCCAAAAGCCTTATCCAGTGCGACAAGACCTTTTCTTCAACTCCTTTGCAACTATTGTATTTGTGTACTCATGTTTTTGCCTTGCATGCGCTTTACGAACTCGAAATGGGTACGACATAGAAGTAATACAAGCAGCGGCTGTGTAGAAAGATGCATGGGAGATGCACTGTATCATAAGTCTTCCCCTCCCTTGTTGCACTCCTGGGAGGTTTGTGTGAATCCGCCCCAGTTTTTATCATGAGATGTTTATAGAGCTTGAGGTAACGGCCTCGAATCTACAAGCTTGCAGTCAATAACTGATATAGGCGAAACGATCACTCTTCATGTTATTGCCACGACCTTTACAGGAAAAAAAAATGATGTTGAAATAGCGTACGCGAATAGAGAAGTCGTTCTTTGGACAAGGGAATAACGCACCTGGACCATTCAGGTCACGCATGTGCGAGTCTCGCTCATATGACACACAAGAGGTAATTGCTTCATTTGCGTCATAAAAATAGTTTGTTGACTAGTCCGACGCTTTGCGTACGGCAAGGTGATAATTAAACGCTGCATCAACCAAAACATGAATTCATACTAGCCTGCTGAAGTTTCAATTCTAATGAAATAAATTACGCTACGTATAGTGGGGGAAAATAATGATTATGCATTCGGCACGTGTTGGGCACCATGAGTCACAGCGGCCGCACTTCTTAGCACGCGATTTGCCTAACTACCCGTTTTGTTTTGTTTTGTTTTGAAAATTCGGAAGCTTAGGTCATACTGGGAAGGAAGTATACATAGTAAAATATAATTTGCCTTCTCCTGTCCCACCGAACCGCATCATGCTCCAGCAACCCCAATTATATGTAGAACGAACTGTTCCGTTGAACCTCGCATGAATACTCATAGTCCAAGTTTTGATCTCCGTTGTATACATTGTTGTGACCTCCGCGATAGAGTTTTTCACTCAACCCCGCATTCCGGCACTGTATGGAACGTAGAGCAGCTGGCCAAGCAGACTACGCAGCCTACATGAGGGATCTCTTGAAAAGCAGCGACCGCAGGGGTCAGGGGCTAGTGAGCATGGAGAGAGATGGAGGTGTCGTTGAAGGGGAGAAAAAAAAAGCCCCTGCTCAGTGCCTCATTTCTTCGAACCGTGTCAGCGCTGAAGGGGAGAAAAAAAAAAAGCCCCTGCTCAATGCCTCATTTCTTCGAACCGTGTCAGCGCGATTTGCACCCCCTCGTCATGCAGTGTGGCGCGCCGGCACACGTGTGGCAGTTCACCTCCGAAATGTTGGCCTTCCAGTCCTGACTTGGTGGCGCCGTCTGGTGTTTTTTCCAGAACTACTCGCAATATGGCGACAGTAGGACCGCCACCTTAACGCAATCAAACAAAAAATCGGCAGCACTGAGGCCTGTTTGACTGATATAGAAAAAACTGTGAACAATCTATCGGAATTCCAAAACACTTTTGACGTAGTGGCTGATTCTGTGCAGGAAGTTAAGGCGAATGTTTGTAAAACAAATGAAGGTCTTGCGGATGTCGTTGATGACATGAACAACCGAATGAGGCGTAACAATCTTATCATTATAGGCCTTCCGGAAAAAGATAATGAAGGATACGCAGAATCAGAACGTGTTGTCAAAGAGTTTTTTTCAGCCCACCTTGAAATCGAAGATGGAGACATTGAGAGAGCCCATAGACTTGGGAAACCCCGGCCTGACTTTCACCGTCCCATTATTGTTAAGTTTCTTAACTTTAAATCAAAACTGAAAGCCCTTAGTAACGCCTCGAAATTGAAAGATCTTAAAGAGCCCAAAGTCTGGCTAGAAGAAGATTTTTCACCCAAAGTACAGCTAGCCCGAAAAAAGCTGCGCGATTTCGCGAAATCGAACAGAAAAAGCACCGAGAAATGCACAGTGCGCTTTAATAAACTGCACATGCACAACTCCACTTTTTGTTATGATGCTGCAAATGACTGCGTTGTCAAGGTAGCTTCAACGAAAGCGCCCGCCCCACAATGAACTTTTAAAGGGCCTCTTTACAAAACTAAGTCAAGCAAACCCTTATTTTTACTCGTAGCAAATTTTCGTAGCATCTATAACAAAATTGACGCCCTAAATGCTGTTTTGTTCACGTGTTCGGCTGATATATTTGTAGGCAGCGAAACATGGCTATCTGAAGGCGTTCCAAACATTGACCTAACACTTCCCTCGTCATTTGCGCTCTTCTGCAAAGACAGAGCGGGCTGCCGAGGGGGAGGAGTTATAATCGGTGTAAAATCTGGTTTTCACCCATCTCTTATTTCCATTCCCTGCCCTCTTGAAATCGTTTGGGTTTCTTGCTATTTTGAACATGTTCACTGCGTCATCGGTGCCTGCTACCGGCCACCTGATAGCCGGCAGGATTTCGTAGAAATTCTTAACGATTCGATCGATTCCATTTTCCACAAGTTCCCGAGTTGTCTGTTAATTCTTGCTGGTGACTTTAACTATCCTGATATTGACTGGGCCTCCCTAACCGTTCATGCTCAACGCAATCGCCATGAACAACTAAAAACAAAGCTTTCTGCGCTTACTTCATTATCATAATCTCGAACAACTCGTACATGAACCGACGCGTGGCGACCACATACTAGATCTTGTCCTCACAAATAACCCACAGCTTGCTAAAACAAACATACTGGACAAAATCAGTGACCATAACGCCGTACATTGCTCGTTGTCATTACCACGTGCCGACAAATCTAAAGTGAAGAAACGTATCTTTAACTACAGCCGAACAAACACAGAAAAACTAAACAATTTGTTCCAGAGCTTCTCTGAAGACTTTGAACACAACTTTGCACATTGTTCAGTACAGCATAACTGGTGTTTGTTCCGCGATAAACTAAAGGAAGTGGAGGAATTGTGTGTACCTAAACTATCAATAAGCGAAAGAGTAAATGACCCTTGGTTTACTCGAGAAGTAAAAAGAAGCTTAAATAAAAAGAAAAGAGCCTACCAGAAAGCCACTAAAACGAGCGACCCCCACGACTGGCTTAAATACAAGAGTACATCCAGCGCGTGCGCGGATGCAATTCGCAAGGCCAAAAATGAATTTTACAATTGCACGCTCCCAAACCTTTTAAAAACAGACCCTAAAAAATTTTGGAATGTTATTAATCCAAAGAACAACAACTCTACCCCACCCATCACAAGTGAAGATGGCAAGACCTTGTCTGTTGCAGCATGTGCTCAAAAACTGAACACCTACTTCTCTCAAGTTTTCACTGCTGAGCGACCACTAGATAGCTCTCTTGATTTGCCGTCACTAACCGTTCAACACCCGTTTTCCGCTATCGTAATCACTACGCATGGCGTAGCCTGCGCAATAGATCGTTTGGCACTCAAGACTAGCCCCGGACCAGACGGAATTAGCGCGAAACTTCTAAAATTAACAAGTCCCTTTTCGTCATACTTTCTTTGTTTGATTTTTCAACAATCACTTGATTCAGGATTTATACCAGATGATTGGAAATCAGCGCATGTGACCCCAATTTTTAAGTCTGGTGACAATACAGTTCCCAATAACTACAGGCCAATTTCACTAACATCAATCTGTTGTAAATTACTCGAACACATATTATTCACGCATATAATGAACCACCTTAATCTGAATAAACTGCTCCTAAACAGCCAACATGGGTTTCGTAAAGATCTATTTGCCAAACACAACTCTTTGAATTGCTAACTGACCTTCATTCTTCTCTAAACGTGTCCCGTCCTGTTGATGCAATTTTTGTTGATTTCTCGAAAGCCTTTGATCGCGTGCCACATAAACGTCTGTTCCTAAAAATTCGCCAACTCCAACTTGACCAAAACACAACACGATGGATAGAAGAATTTTTAACCAACCGTTTCCAGGCAGTCAAGTTAAACAATCATATTTCTAACCAAACACGTGTTTCATCTGGGGTCCCTCAGGGGTCAGTGTTAGGTCCTCTTTTATTCCTGATTTACATCAATGACATAGCATGCAGCCTAAAATCACCTATTCACTTGTTTGCGGATGATTGCGTAGTGTATAGAGAAATATCTAATCCAGACGATACAATTATCTTACAATCTGATCTTATTAGGCTAGAGGAATGGTGTAGCCGCTGGCAAATGGAAATAAATGTAGAAAAAACCAAACACATAATGTTTAGTCCTACCCCCGAGACAGTTCCCGCTAACTACAAAATAAATGATACTCCAATAGATTCAGTTCAATCGTTTAAATATTTAGGTGTGTTCTTTACGGCGAATTTAAAGTGGACGTGCCACATAGAATACATATTGTTACGGATGTGATGGGTTTATTTACAATGAAAAATGGCAGCGCTCTACCGTCACTGCCGAATCACCATCCCTCGAGCGCGTCCGATCTCTTCTTCTTCCTCGCTCTTTCAGTCCGCGTTACATTTCCCTCCGGGCAAGACGAAGCTCACCGAGCGAGTAGAAGCGATCGGTTGTTGTAAGGCTTCAATCGGGCAATGTGCACAATTTGCGTCTTGCGCGAACGCCGGTTCTGAGCTGTCACTCTCGCGACAGCGTAAGTGATGTCACTTAAGCACTGAGTAATGACAAACGGTCCTGAGTACTTAGAAAGAAACTTCTGGCAAAGTCCCTTGTTTCGAACAGGCGTCCACAGCCAGACCAAATCACCTGTAGCGAAAGTCACGGGCGGGTGTTTTGCGTCGTAACGGTCTTTCGCGCGAGCGTGGGCGGAAAGAGTTCGGAGCCGAGCAAGTCGACAAGCTTCTTCGGCGCGACACAAAGTCTGCGCGACACTGGCGTTTTCGTTCGTCGAAAATGGAAGTATGGTGTCAAGGAAACTTTGCGGATGACGAGCATAGAGAAGAAAGAAAGGCGTATAACCTGTGACTTCGTGTTTCGCGGTATTAAAGGCGTATGTAACAAAAGGTAATACGGCATCCCAGTTCTTGTGATCCGCTGCGACGTACATTGAAAGCATGTTGATGATGGTACGATTGGTGCGCTCAGTGAGGCCGTTGGTCTGAGGGTGGTATGGCGTGGAATGGCGATACTGACACCCACAAAGCCGTAGCAACTCTTCGACAACGTCAGCGGTAAACTGACGGCCGCGATCACTTATCACCACACGAGGGGCCCCGTGACGAAGTATGATCGAGTGTAGAAGAAACCATGACACATCAGATGATGTGGCTGAAGCAACCGCCATCGTTTCGGTATACCGCGTCAGGTAATCTACGCACACAATAATCCAGCGGCGGCCGGTGGTAGACTTGGGGAAAGGGCCCAGTAAATCTATGCCGACTTTTTCGAATGGTGATGTCGGTGGCTTAACCGGCTGCAGTGGGCCGGCCGATGGTGTGGTAGGTTGTTTGTGGCGTTGGCAGACATCACAACTTGCGACGTAGTGCTTGGTGGTCTTCCAGAGTCGAGGCCAGTAAAAACGTTGTCGGATACGGTGAAGCGTTCGGGCAAATCCAAGGTGCCCAGACGTGATGTCATCGTGCATGGCTTGGAATACCGCAAGACGCAGGCATTCTGGCACGACGAGTAGTAGTGTGGAACCATGGCTGGAGTAATTCTTGCGATATAGTAGGGCGTCATGAATCACGAATGGCGTAGCGCGTTTAGAGCTACGAGCCACATCAATCATTGGTTTCAGCGAAGGGTCACGCTGTTGTTCGTGACGAAAGACATCCAAATTTGGGAAGTTGGATGAGATTGCGGCCAGGTAGTTGTCAAAATCATCATCATCATCAGCATCCACAGTTGGAGATGGAAGAGGCGGCGGCGTCAGGCTTCTCTCGGAGGCAGGGGACTCGCTGCGAAATTCGTTAGGCCATTGCTGTTGGGGACAGTGGTCGGCCAAGTGAGAGGTCCAGGTTTCGTGCATACGAGGCGGGTGCGTCGAAAAACGTGGCGGCACAGGCGTTTCGTACATACGAGCCGGATACGTCGAAAAACGTGGCGGTGCAGGCGGCCGTCTGGGACAGAAGCGCGAAATATGCCCTGGGAGACCACATGTGTAGCAAACGGGGACTTGTCGACTTACGTTAGCCGGAGCAGAGGTGGCAGAAGTACGCGGAGACGGGTCGTGCTCCGCAGGAACATTTTGTGATGAAGCATAGTAATCTTCTGGTAGAGGCCTGGTTGACGACGGTCGGGGGTCTGCAGCGGCACGTCGAGATGATGACATCCGGTGGTGGCCACGACCCGTCGGGGAAAACGGAAGCCGCGGGGTAAAATCTGCAGTTTTTGTGCGTGGTCGGTTTTCGACGTGACGCTCTCGCATCCAGTAGGGAGGTGGTTCGGGGCACGCGGCGAACGAGCATTGGTGGTGAACGTCACCTGCTTGAAGTCGTACGAGCTCTTCTCGAACTACCCGACGTACGAGGTAGGAAATGTCTTCGCAGGTGGCGACGTCCATACTTGCGACAGTGGGAACATTGTCCAAGCGCCCGAACTTGGGTAAAATTCTTCGGGTCTTCAACGCCTCGAATGCGCGACACTGCTGCCTGAAAATCGAAGGAGTGTTCAAGTTTTCTTTTGTTATCAAAAAATTGTACATGTCCTCGGCGATGCCTTTCAACAAATGACCGACTTTGTCTTCGTCAGACATATTTGCGTTGACAATTCCGCAAAGCTTCAACACTTCTTCAATGTAGGTTGTGCACGTCTCGCCGGGCAACTGAGCCCTACGTGACAGCGTTTGCTCAGCTTTCTTTTTCATGGAACTCGTGTCCCCAAAGCAGGCCTTCAGTTCCTTAACAAATATATCCCAAGTGAGGAGGACATGTTCATGGTTCTCAAACCAGAGCAAGGCTGTCCCGGCAAGGAAGAATACTACGTTCACGAGCTTCGCCGGTGCGCCCCATTCGTAGTAGCGGCTCACTCTCGCGAAGTGTTTTAGCCAAGCGTCCACGTCTTCGTCAGTTTTACCTGAGAAAATTCGTGGCTCAGGTGCCCAGTAGTCTGGTCGTCGATGTCGACGGCCACCTTGTGCCGTGTCGGTGGCACTGGTGGATGCAGCAGCGTAGGACGTCGATGGGATTGCTGTGTCGTCGTTCATGCTGATGTTGTCCGGAGGTAGGCCAGCTAAGCGTCTGCTTCTTCGAAGAACTTCTGCTGCGGGGTCCAGGATGGCAAGTTACCCAGCACCTCCACCAAAGCTGTTACGGATGTGATGGGTTTATTTACAATGAAAAATGGCAGCGCTCTACCGTCACTGCCGAATCACCATCCCTCGAGCGCGTCCGATCTCTTCTTCTTCCTCGCTCTTTCAGTCCGCGTTACAATATCTATTAAAGCCCTTAAAAAACTAGGCCTTCTCAAAAGGCGCCTACATTTAGCCACCAAGGAAACCAGGTTTCATGCATATAATTGTCTTATCCGGCCCTCACTAGAATACGGTTCAATCATATGGCATCCTCAGGGCGCAAACCTAACTAACCTTTTGGAATCTGTCCAGAACAAGGCAACCCGGTTCATCACGTCCTCATACTCACGTTACCAAAGCGTATCTTCTTTAAAGAATTCACTTCATCTTCCCTCGCTTGCCATGCGCCGAAAGTTGGCTCGACTATCTTTTTTTCATTCGCTGTACCACAGTAGCACACCGTTTTCCCAGCTTCATATCATTCCATCACCTCGTATCTCCGCCCGGGTAGACCACACCTTCAAAGTTAAACCAATTTTCGCTAAAACAGAAAGATATAAAAACTCTCCTTTAGTCCTTGCAATCGCAGAATGGAACGCGTTACCTGCTCACAACGCAGAACTGTCCGATTCATCATCATTTCAACATGCACTCAAAACTTTCTTGAAGTTCTTTGATGACGCATAAATCTTTATTTTGTTTTTCTTCTTCTATGGTTTTTTTTTTTTTTGCACACTGTTGTTGAGTGTACTGATCGCGCTTTTTTGTTCTTGTTTACTGTTTTTAAAGTGCATTTCGCGTGAACCCCTTTTTTTCATTCAATGTAATCTATTGTTGTTTGGCGTTGTTTCTGGATTGCACTTTCAGTTTCTCGATGCAGTAGACATGTATACCATCTCTGCCTTCATTTATGTTCTGTACTGTACTTTTCATTTCATTTCATTTTATTTCAAGTTCTCTTATACATGAAAATACACAACACTGGTTAGACCCATAGCCACTGGTGATCATAACCCCACTCTATCCCCCCCTATGTAATGCCCATTCGGACCTTTAGGGTATTAAATAAATAAAATAAAAATAAAAATAAAGAATTATACGCCCACTCTATATGTATGAAATGGGCTATATACCGTAATTACTCGTATCTAACGCGCACCTTTTTTTCCGGTTAAGCGAGTTCGTAAATCGCATGCGCGTTGTAATCGAGTTCAAAAAAAAAAATGAATACGATCATTCTATTGCCATCAGCATTTCCAAAATCGCCGCCCCCTACGTGCTTCGGCATGACGCGTCGGCCATTTCTGCCTATGTGTTTCCCATGTGCGGCACTTCGTACGTGTGCAGAGGAGTTTGTAATCTTGTAGTTCATTAGCATCGACGGCATGGAAGGGCCGCCTCGAAAAACTCGACGAGTGCACCACGATGCCACTTTTAAAAGAAAAGTCTTCGCGTGTGCAGAAACGGACGTAAATCGGGAGTTCGGAGTTTCCTAAACGTGCGTGCGGGACTGGCGGAAACAAAACCAGAAGATTGTCGACAGCAAAGATTCACGCAAAGGCTTCAGTGGACCACAGCAGGGTCGGTTTCTGCAAATTGAAGAGCTGCTCGCCGAGTATGTGCTTGAGCAGCGAGCGGCACAGCGGCCAGTGACGACAGAACTGCTCCAAGTGCGGGCTATGCAGTTAGCATTAGAAAAAGGGCTAACGCAGAGCCAGTTCAAAGCGAGCAGGTGCTGGCTAACTAACTTTAGGCTTTAGGCTAACTAACTTTAGGCTTTTTCCTCCGAAAGCGAACGGGCATTAGTCAAAACTTGCCGGAGGAGTACGAAGAAAAGCTTAACAGTTTTCAGAGGTTTGTCCTAAACTTGCGGCACAACAACGGCTACCTGCTTGGGCAAATCATGAATGCCGATCAGACGCCTCTTTACTTCAACATGCCTGGCACCACAACCGTCGAGAAGTAAGGGGCGAAGCAAGTTCGCGTGCTGACATCGGGCCACGGTAAAACTAGAGTGACGGCAATGCTCCGTTGCACGTCAGATAGGCACAAGCTTCCCCCGTACCTCATATTTAAACGGAAGACGCTCCCGAAAGGAGCCGTTTTCCCGAGTGGTGTGATCGTGCGGGCCAACGAGAAAAATGGGTGCGCGTTGCAATCTTATGTCTTACTTTTTTTTTTCGTCGTGGAAACCGGGTGCGCGTTACAATGGAGAGCGCGGTAGAATCGAGTAAATACGGTATATATATATATATACATATAGTGGAGAATTATATGCCCACTCTATATATACATACATACTGCCGTATACATGCATGAAGCCAATGTCAACAACGTGCAGTCACATTGCTGGAGCTAACACAAAGATCATGTAGCAAAACTGCCATTCGGGCTTGTTGGTTACGGTTCACTGTGAATGGAAGTAGCGGGGCACACTACGGAACAGGGACTGGGGGAGGGAAGAACAACACAGGCGCATGCTCGCAACTGGAAGTTTATTGAAAAGGAAAAACATAAATAGCTCCCAAAATTGTCACACGGCACAAGTTCTTTCGCCTACAAAACCCAAAAAACACAGAAAAACTGGAAGAAAAAAAAGTCCCTGTTACGTACTGTGCCCCACTTCTTCCATTCGCAATGAACGAAGACCATGGTCTAGCAAACCTGCGACGGGATGCGAGAGGACAAAGCACAAGACGAGTCGAACTCTAAAGATCTGTCATCGTCCCCGTGACCTTGGACATTTTCAGGCAGCTAATCCAGCATCTCCTCGGTAGTGACAACACGGTTCTCCACTTTAGAAAAATAAAAGGCGAAACCGAACGCTGTCGGGGGCCACTCCATGCGTGCACAATAAAACCTATTCGTTTTCAATGTTTTGCATTGAAAACGAAAAGCGAACAACATGCGATACCACGAAATACCAGTGTAATGACACGAAGCAAGATTACTGCTATTTTTTTTCTAAGCTATCATCAGGTGTCACTTTAACAGAGTGCAGTTCAGAGACTCCTGCAGCAACCGAAGAGTAGCACTGCCTATGCAAGTCTTTTTTTTAAATGGAGAGCACATACGTGCGTGTATCTGCGGCGACAAGAATAATGGCAACGCAGGCTCAAGGGATGCTGGACCGCGTTCCTACATAACACACACTCTTGCGCACTACCGAGTGCTCGCTCTCGCCTTGCGGTCACCAGGACTTCAAACGCTGTCCGTTACGCCGCCGCTTCGAACTCTGTCGTCGGTGGGCAACCGCAGTAGATGCATGTTCGTGCCAAAAAGGGAAAATTTGAGGCCGAATTCCTAGGCTGTCGGTAGCACGAATCCATTATATCAAGAATGTTTTCACTTCTACTTTGACACATAGAGGTCGCAGATACATGTTCTTATATGGAGTACCGACGGGAAATGGAGAAACTTCTGTGTTATGCGTTATGAAGGAATTCCTTCCATAGAGGTTAGTCAGAGGCAAACTTAACTGTATTTCATTTATTAATCGTGTTTTCATATGAATAGTTCTCTTAGGTATAAATGCAATTTTTTAAATAACTACACTGTATTTACAAGCCTTTTTTTTTTGTACTGGGTGCTTCTCTATTTTACAAGCTGGCACAGTGGCACAGTGGTTATAGTGGTCGAATGCAGACCGAAAGTTCGCAGGCTTCAATCCTGGCCACAGTGGCTGTATTTCAATGGAGGCGAAAAAAATGCCGGTGTACCTACCGTATAAACCGAAATATAAGTCGAGATGTTTTCAATAAAATAATAAGCTGAAGTTACCCCTCGTCTTATATAGCGGTGTCTAACCGAAAGTGCGACACTGTCTGGCAACATGTGGCTTGCATGTGGTTGAGAAGCCGGACGTGGCCATATCCGCATCCAAATCCAATCGCAGTCAGTTTTTTTTTTTTCCTATCCGTCTGTTTTCTTTGTGTTCGTGATTTGCTTCCGATCTGTTCTAAGTTTTCGCTCCGCTTGACATTGTGCTGCATTTTTAGTGGCCTTTTTTTTTTTTCGTTCACTGAATATGACTAGCGGTGCGAGGAGGCAGTACTCGGCTGCGTTTAAACTAAATATTCCCGTTCGCTTCTGCGAACGGGAATATGGCTGCTCAGCGCCGCTTTGGTGTATCGGAAAAAACCGTGCACTATTGGAGGGCGCAGGAAGGGAAGCTCCAGATGTGCAATCCTCGAAAAATGCCATTTCGTGGACGAAGTGTCGTTCATCCACAGCTGAAGGATAAGCTAGCGGACTTTGTGCGGGAAGTTCGTGCGCACTCGCTGCCAATGACCATGGATACCATTCGCAAGAAAGCCGTGGAACTCGCTCGAGAAACTGGGCTCACGAGAGAAGAGTTTCGTGCACCGAGCTCTTGGGTGCGTCGATTTATGCGATGCAAAGGATTTTCTCTCTGGCGGCGCACATCCATCTGTCAAAAGTTGCCGGAGGAGTTCGAGGACAAGTTCATAAACTTTCAGCGCTTTGTGAACCGGCTTCGGGAGCAGAACGACTACGTGATGGGGCAGATTGGCAACAATGATAAGACCCCCGTGTGGTTTGACATGCCTTCGTCGACCACGATCACGCAGCGCGGCGCCAAGGATGTAAAGCTCTTGTCCACTGGCAACGAGCACTCGCGCTTCACCGTCATGCTGGCATGCACAGCAGATGGTAGAAAGCTTCCGCCCTTCGTCATTTTCAAACGCAAGACAATGCCGAAGGAAGTGTTCCCGCCCGGTGTTGTCGTTCGCGTCAACAAAAAGGGATACATGGACGGGGCCACGATGCTCGAATGAATACGAGTGGTGTGGAACCGTCAACCAGATGCACTGCTGCGTGTTCGCAGCATGCTGGTGTTGGATGCGTTTCGTGGCCACTTAACCGACGCAGTGAAAGGCGCACTCGGCGATGAGAAAACGGACCTCGCCGTGATACCAGGTGGTATGACGTCCACCCTCCAGCCGCTCGAAGTTGTGCTAAACAAGCCATTCAAGGACCGAATGCGGCTGGAATACCAAGAGTAGATGTCCGGCGACGACCCCAAGACACCTACGGGCCGCCTACAGAGGCCTCCAGTTGCGACTGTTTGTGGCTGGGTGCTTTCTGCCTGGCGTTCCTTGCCGGATTCCATGGTGGAAAATGCTTTCAAGAAATGTGGCATCAGCAACTCACTTGATGGCACTGAAGACGACGCACTGTGGGAGGCGGCCAGCGACAAACTCTCGTATTCAGAAGACAGTGGTGCTTCGTCGAAGAATAGGAGCAGTTGCGATGGTGGTTGAGGGGAGCTCCGGCGATCGGGGTGCGGTGCGCCCAATTTGCAAATAAATGTGGTTTGGCAGTTTTGGGTTGTTTTCCTTTTTTTTTCGGTAACCTGAACTTGGGTGGTTGACCTATATTCCCACTCGACTTATAGTCCGGTTTATACGGTAGATTGAGGCGCACATTAAAAACAACACATGGTCGAAATTTTCCACAGCCCTTCACTATAGCATCCCTCACAATCATATACCGGTTTTAGGACTTAAAACCCCAGCAATTGTTTATTCAACATTTTATCCAATCTGCACTCGTACATGAACATAAATTTCTTTTCTTTTTAGAGCACTGTGTGCTCGCAACATGATTGCTGCTATGTGCGTTAGCTCGGCAGCCATCTGGGGGCGACTGGCAGACACTTCTACGTGCCATGCTCTCATCACGAAGAGACTATGCGAAAAGTGCTACTCTCCCTGGAGTGGCGGTATTGGCGTTTTGTAGAGTTATGTGATATCAAATTCAACAGAGTTAGCTGGCAGCATCACTTCAAAAAACATTCCAATTTGTTGCTATCGTATCTTTGTTTTGCCCTCGCAGTTATACTGCGACTTTCTTAGCTATATACAGAAGCCCACTTTTGAAACAAAAATGCACTAGCGTCAACCACCAAGTCAATAATGCTGTATAATGAAGCACGGCAGCAAAATGAATCATAATACCCGTGTGCGCTTGATGCGCAGTCAGGTGCACTTGTCTTTGCTAGGCTGTTCCAGGAACCGGACACCACTACGCTTATTTTGAGCACTGTCATTGCCATCCTTATTTTTTCTTTTGTTAATGGTGCCATCCAGTTATAATAATACATAACGGTCTCATCACAGGGGCAAAGCAATAAATGCCATAGCAACAAAATGTTATGTTAGGCGAAGGCTGGCAGCTAACTCTTTTGGAACCGATACCGCCTGACTAAAAAACGCAGGTGTAAAAGAATACAGCCATGCCAGGAAGGCACACCTTTTTCTACACAGTCTTCAAGTTGAGAGTGCAGGGCGTGGATAGAAAGCACCAGCCGTTGCGACAGCACCTAAGTTCACAGCTTTTGCTCGAGCGATCACAGCCTTGGCGAAACCGAAACTGTAACTGCTTTGATGAAACAGAGAACAAGTTTCAGCCACGTTTTTAGGCACGAGGCTTGATGGCGGTTGCACCTTGCAGCTGAATTCGGGCACTGGAGCGCAGTAGGGCACTGATGGACGAGTTAGGTGCAACAGGGGCAGTTCAGCGCAGGATGGCGCATGTAAACAAGTTTGGCGCACAATGGCACAGCTGTTCCACCCGTGAGGTCACTTATAAATGGATGCAACTGTAGTCTACTGTTGCATCATTTTCATTTTCTTTCAACATATAAACACTGGCCCAGTCACACATATTATCCCTCTCTACCAGCAAAGAACCTTGCTAACAACAGCAAGAAAGCTCACTGACCACACTGAAACGTTCTGTGCAGCGCATGACCGAGTGCGCCGACAGCACTTGCAGGCACTGCGTGAGCAGGATGTCGTTGGTGTCAAGGCTGCTCAGCATCAGGCGCAGCAACGGGAAGGCAAAGCAGAACGCCGGGCTCGGTAGGCGACGGGCACCCGTCAGAGAACAGGACAGGTCGTGGAAGCGGGTGACCACCCGTTGCATGCAGGCGTCCAGGTCCTCTTCCGTCCACCGAGGATCCACCTCACAGCAGGGCTTTGCTAGCCGCAGCATCAGGTAGCCCACCGATGCAGCTGAAGGCAGAGACAGGAACGAACAGACAGTCGACACTGCTACTTTTCAGCCGTCGTAAGACCCCTCGCAGGGGTAATGCATAACTAAAGCATCAATTGTTGCAGTGAAACACAACTGTTACCATTAGACGGAAATTTGAACAAGAATCACAAACTGTGAAAGTAAAAAAGTATAGGTAACTTAAATATGGCACACATTGCCAATTTACAGTAACAAACAACATGCCAAAACCTAAATTGCAACTTTCTCCGGGGGGCAGCACAGGAACAGTTTCAGAGAAAGTGACTGAACAGGAAATGTGCTCACTCGCATATGCTCAGTCACACTTTTGCTTTTGTTGCCCAGGGCACCTTTTACGGACACTCTGGCCAACAAAGGCACAAGTTTTCATTGAGACTAACTCATTTACTGCAGTGTAATTTGCTTAGGAAATTATTCACAAATGTGGACGCAGGTTAACATTTGTAAAGGCACTTTACTGGCTATTACAGTGGCGAGAATGCCATCCAGCATTTGTAGCAGGCAAAATCTGCTTTTGGAGCAGCTATCTCTGTGTTTGTAACATGCACTGGCTTTTTATGACATATACAGAGGAAGAAACCTTAGCCTTAATTTAGCTTATAGTCCCCTCAGGTTATGTAATCATTTATACAGAAGCAGCAGGCCCACGAAACAAGCACAAAATATAAACAAAAGCAAGATTAAATACAGAAGCGGTGTCATAAAACAGTGAAGGATATTGCACCGACGATTAATCTACCTGCAGCATGAATTTTTAACAGCGCGCGTGCACACTCAATCACATAGGCGTGCCTAATGGTAGGCGAGGGGGGGGGCGCAAAGCCAGCCCCGTAGATTGACATCATAGGGAGGGGGATGCTGAGACGAACCTTTGCCCCCTCCTCTTGAAGGGAAACTTTGAGCATGCCTGTGCACCCCCCTCCCCGCACACATTCGAAGCTTTTTACAGTAAAACTTCGTTAATAACTACAACATCGAGAACGCGGCTATCTGCACACTAAATGTAGTATGCATTAACCACCAAAAATCAATTTGCATCTCTTTACGTTCGCCATCGCTGCTAAAGAAGTAATAAATGAATATAGTGCCACAGCAAATATTCCTTAAAGTGTCCACCACAAAACCATTTCTTCCTGTTTCCAAAATTTTAGAGATGACTGGCACTATCCCACGGCCGTTCAATGACACACGGTGACGACATCAAGAAACATTTCAAAACTACTGCAGAATCCAGGATACGCAGCCGCTGCAGTGACCTGCATAGCAACAAAACGGACATAAGCCCCTGTCTGCGATAAAAACGCACTGCGATCTGGTAATTAGCAAAAACAGAGACAGCTTTTTATGGGTGAAGCTCCTCTTAGGCTAACCTTGTCTTCTGTCAGACTTTACCCGCAGCATCTCCAGAACCATATAATAGATAACACTGTCTCATCACTTCTCGTTTCATTTCCTAGATGGTGTTAGTCCATTAGACGTGTGAGTGCAATAGGACGAACGCACGGACGATAGCATGAACGAACAGACGCACGGACGGATGAAAAGATGCATGCACAGACACACACACGGACAGACCGACAGATGCACAGACAGATGCACAGATGGACGATTTGCCCCATTCGTTATCATTCACTCCATAGATATGCTGCGATTCTTTTGAGACGTGGCACGGTCGTAGGGAGCAGATCGTCTACTGGCTAGCAGTGTGCAACGTTTCACCTACTTAGCGTACACGCCTTACCAAGCCACTTGCACCAACTCGGCTTCAGACTGTGTACAGATGCGACAAGAAAGCTATTGCATTAATGCAAAGATACAAACTTTCTGCAAGCAATGCCCTAGCGGCCCTGGCGACCGAGGCGCATTTGGGTTGTCGCGTAATGAAAGCGTACTGTCTCGGTGCCCGCGATCCACAACGCTCAACTCTGCAACAGGGAGCTACTTTCGTTTCTGCAAAGCAGTGCACACTGAACACGGTCTCGTACTAGACCGATTGAGGCGGCAGCGATCGGCGCCCCTGTGCACAACGTAGTCACGAACTATTAAATGCGTGCAGTAGGCTTAAAGCGGCGCTATGCCAGACACATATGGTTTTTATCGCCGATGTCATAGTGGTGCACTTTTCGGTGGTCGCCACATCGCCTTCGTTCTTTGCCACTGATTATTAGAAAGAGCACCACCGCAATCCCGCGAAAGAGGGAATGATTCATTGGGCTACTTTGCGATCTTCAACTACGCAAGGGCACGCAATTGCAGCAGCAAAAGTGTACAAGATGGCAGCCATGACGTAACATATGCTCACATGCGTGCTGTGAATATTACTTTCAGTTCCAAAACCATTTTGTGGCGTAGTTATGACTCAAATCGGACAGAAAAAAAGACTCTTTTGGAGCAGTATGGCGCAGTAATTTCCAGTTGGCACAGATTGACGCAATAGGCAGGTTTCCCACCACTGCTATTAACAAGGCAAAATTTAAGGTTGCAAAAGGCAAAGTATGACCTGCACCTATCTAAGTCTAGCAGCACTCTCAATATATGCTGCCAGCCCTGCCAGAGCAACTGACCAAACTGTCGCAGGTCAGGTGTGAAGAGAATGTCCTTGAGGCGCAGGTAGGCAGGGACCACAATAGGTGCTGCCAGACGACTGTTGAACAGGGCTGTCAGGGCCTGCACCAGCTGTGGGAACAGGGGCGCCCCGTACTGGCAGACTGTGGATGCAGGGGCCGCCATCACCGCACCCAGCAACAGCATGGCCCGCTCCACTGAGCCAGCAAGCTGCATGCGAATTAACCAAAAGAATTGTCAGCATCGTAAAGAAAATAACCGGTCCAGCGGTGTAAATGCCTTCCAGCATTTTGAAGCAGCCATTGAAGCAGGCAAGATTTGCTTTTGGAGCAGCTACCTGTGTTTGGAGCATGCACGGGCTTTCCGTGACACAGGCGAAGGGAAAAAATTTAGCTTTAGTTTAACACTTTTGTGACCGCACCTATCCCCATCTATAGCATGTTTTTGATGACCGCACCAATCCTCATCTATAGTATGTTTTCGATGTTTACAACTTCAATATCTGCCCTGTTTCGAATGCTCATGGACACGTTGCGCTGTCTAACGTGTAAAAGAAAAAGTATTTTATCAGTTTCGCTTTTGTGTTTCTCTTTTTTCACTGT
This sequence comes from Rhipicephalus microplus, assembly GCF_043290135.1. Lineage (NCBI taxonomy): Eukaryota > Metazoa > Arthropoda > Arachnida > Ixodida > Ixodidae > Rhipicephalus > Rhipicephalus microplus. The sequence goes on from NC_134702.1 coordinate 209,637,268, forward strand.
GTGGTGATTCTAAACCGCCTTTCCATGCGCGCGAGTGCGCTCGCATAGTTTCAATCATGGCGTCGACGTCGCGTGCGACCGCTTTACGAAACCGGCAAATTTTGGGGGATTCTCGTGCATTTTGGCTGGAATATTCAAATGATGACAAAAGCACAGGCTAGTAATATGACATCGACACTTAATTTCAGCGTGGACAACAAAAGTTCGTCAAACCGTCCTGAAACATCGGCGGTCATGAAACAATGAGCTTAGCTTTGTGCTCAGGCCGCCTTATTGCCGGCGCGCGTCGGTGTAAGTTGATCCGATGTGTTCTGAAGGTTAGGGCTCTTATCTGTGGGGCGTCCACTTGCTTCGGGGAGGACTACTTGCCGGGGGCAGCGCAGGGAGTGCAGTTTCGTGCACAGAGGCAGCCAGAAGTGAACCTTAGAACCGCGTTACCTAGTGCTGCGCGGCGCTTTGAGAGCGCTGTCGACTTTTTGTTTTTTACTGTTCAAGTTATCGGACAGCTATGCAAAAGCGCAAATAAATATGCTCGGACGCATATTTTTCAGAAGCCGAAGTACAGCGAGAGAGAGATGCTGTTCTTGGAGGTCCCACGGTCCATCGTGATGCTCCCGCACAAAACGCCCCTCAGAATTAACGGCCCCAGCAAAAAAAAAAAAAAAAAAATATCAGGAACTGTAAATTATGCTATGAACAAAGAAAAGTTGAACAGAAAGCAAGTGTTTTCTGTGAAACATGCGTAGCAAACCTGCGTTTTGCCACATCGCAAAACTGCTTCGGCCAGTGGCATGAAATATACTACGTGTAATGTTATTTTATGTACACAAAAGCTTTTGTATTTATAGCGCTTACATTTACAGGATAAATGTGCGTGCTCTTTGCTCTTAAAATGTATATTTCGATTTCTTTTTATGTTTAGCCTGTTCAGAGTAGTGTTGATGGTTCTGTGAAATTTCTTTGTTCAAGTTTACAATATTTTTTATTTGATGATTTTTTTCATATTATTGTTAATAAATTTGTGGTTTAAAACTGACCGTGTTTGAAAGATAACTCTTACCTGTACAATTTGACACCATAAACATTAATATCAGTAACATTGGGTGCCATAAAAAAATAAGGGTATCTGGACTACCCAAGAAAGGCCAAATTTCTCGTGGTCAAGAAAGTGTTAGTGCAGCTCAGAGGTAGAGCATCGTACGCGTTACTCTAAAGTCGCAGGTTTGGATACTGCCAGTGGCAAGTTACCTTTTCATCGACCTTTCTCCATATTTGCATTACACATACCATAATTACTCGAATCTAACGCATGCCTTTTTTCCGGTTAAGCGAGTTCATAAATCGCGTGCGCGTTAAAATCGAGTGCGAAAAAATATGAATACGGTCATTCTATTGCCATCGGCATTTCCAAAATCACCACCCCCTACGTGCTTCGGCATGGCGCGTCGGCCATTTCTGCCTATGTGTTTCCCATGTGCAGCCTTTTGTATGTGTGCTGAGGAGTTCGTCATCTTGTAGTTCATTAGCATCGACGACATGAAAGGGCCGACTCCAGAAACTCGACGAGTGCACCACGATGCCGCTTTTGGCCGCATCGCGGTCATTCGGAGTTCCCAAAATGTGCATGTGGGACTGGCGGAAACAAAAGCAGAAGATTGTCGAACATTCATGCAAAGGCTTCAGTGCACCACCGCAGGGTCGGTTTCCGCAAATTGAAGAGCTGCTCGCCGAATATGTGCTTGAGCAGCGAGCGGCACAGCGGCCCGTGACGACAGAACTGCTCCAAGTGCGGGCTATGCAGTTAGCTTTAGAAAAAGGGCTAACGCGGAGCCAGTTCGAAGCGAGCAGGTGCTGGCTAACTAACTTTAGGCTTTAGGCTAACTGAACTTTAGGCTTTTTCCTCCGAAAGCGAACGGGCATGCGCCAAAACTTGCCAGAGGAGTACGAAGAAAAGCTTCAGTTTTCAGAGGTTCGTCCTAAACTTGCGGCAAAACAACGGCCACCTGCTTGGGCAAATCCGGAGTGCCGATCAGACACCTCTTTACTTCGACATGCCTGGCACCACAACCGTCGAGAAGAAGGGGGCGAAGCAAGTTCGCATGCTGACATCGGGCCACGGTAAAACAAGAGTGACGGCAATGCTCCGTTGCACGTCAGATAGGCACAAGCTTCCCCCATACCTCATATTTAAACGGAAGACGCTCCCGAAAGGAGTCGTTTTTCCGAATAGTGTGATCGTGCGGGCCAACGAGAAAAATGGGTGCGCGTTGCAATCACTGTCTTTTTTTTTTCGTCGTAAAAACCGAGTGCGTGTTACAATCGAGGGCGCGGTAGAATCGAGTAAATACGGTACTTCTAACAACAGCCCCTATGCTTTCCCTGGCATTATTGTCAGGAAAATTTACCTCAGACATGTCATCACATGATGACATGTCTGTGATAACTCTTCTACAGAAGCCTCTGTGCATTTGTGGAAGTTCACTGGCTTTTCAGCCAACACTGGCAGTAAGCAGTTGGTAGGTTGGTGCCTATCTGCCTCTTTCCTCCCCTCATTTTCATGTTCCCAGCATTGCGCCAGTTACGAAATGTTCAGCAAACTAAGGCACCAACTCGCACAAAAACAAGTTCTGCTACAGTTAGTTCTCATTAATATTGTGTCTAACAAAAAAAAACAAGTCCCTTAATTTACACTTTTTCCTTCACTCAGTTTACGTAATAACTTATCCGGAAGCGGCAAGCCCACAAAATAAGAAAAAATACATACAAGTAGGATTACGTACAGAAGCAGTAACACAAGATCGTGAAGGAGATTGCACCAACAAGCTAGCTGCAGCATGAAGTTCATAGCAGCACGCGCACGCACTCACTCACACACACACATGAGCACACAGCACATTCAAAGCTTGTTATAGTAAAATCTCGTTAATACTGTAAGGCAACGTTTTTTGCTGCAAGACACTTCTTTTACTAGCCGAGCCTCTGCCCCACAACACAGGTCAGACTGATGATGATGAGTATGTACATAGGACAAGACGACGCGCATGAATAATGCTCATACTTATTCCCCCCCCCCCCCTCCCCCCACGCTTGAGCAGCCAGCGCGGACGCGTCTTAGGCGGAAACGGAACGTCGAACGAATGGCTTCAGACGAGATACGTGGACAATCTCCGAACCACGACAGCGGCGATCTGAAGAAAGGTCGCTGGGAGTGACACGGTAGTTCACTGGTGACGTTTGTTCGTTGATTGTATAGGATCCAATGAAGCGTGACTTAAATTTATCGCACAATCCTGGAGTTACGAATGGGCGTCCAAAGCAACACTTCATCCCCCGGACTGAAGGAGATGTCGCGATGAGAGCCGTCGTAGCGTTGCTTGCGATTTTGCTGATTGGCTTCTGTATTAAGGCGAGCCCGTTGCCGACAGTCCTCGAGCCTTGTGATGAACTGCTCTGATACGGTTGCCGAGGAGTCAGTTGGAACATTTAGAAAAGAGACGTCGATGGTGAATGTCGGTGTATGGCCGTACACGAGGTAGAAAGGCGAGTAGCCAGTAGTTCTTTGAACAGCGGTGTTATGGGCAAACGCCACAATACATACATACATGCTGAGAACCTGCAGAGAACACGGCTAACTACGCATTAAACACAGTATGCATTAACCATCAAGTACATAAGAGTGTGCAGGGTTGCCCTTTGGGGGGGGGGGGGGGAGGCATATCAATGTATGGGGCTGACTTAGTGACCTTTTTTCCCCCACCTCCTTATCATGTCAATGTATAGGGCTGGGGGGGCATATCAATGTATGGGAGCTGACTTCGCGACCTCCTCTCGCCCCCTCCTTATCATGTCAATGTATATGGCTGGCTATGTGCCCCCCTGTCCCCACCCCCCTTGCACATGCCTATGACAAAGTACCAATTTGCGTTTCTTTACATGCATCATCACCACTAAAGAAGGAATAAACACAGCGCCACGGCAAACATTGCCTAAACTGCCCACCCCCGACACCATTCCTTTCTTTTTGCCATTGTTCAGAAATTATTGGCATTGTCGCATATCCGTTAGATGGCACGCGGTGGCGACACCAAAGAGCCTTTCGAAACCACTGCGGGGTCCGGATTACGCAGCCAACGCAGCGACCAACACAGCGACAAGACAGACATAATGCGCTGTCAGCAATAAATGTATACCGCGATCTGCTACTTAGCAGAAACTGACACTTTTTTTGATAGACTGTATATCACAGGGAGCCGATCGTCCACTGGTTAGTTACGTGCAGCTCTTCGCTTACTTAACCTACACACCATACCGAACCCCTAGCATCCACTCCACTTCAGACCGTGCCAGATGCGGCGAGAAGGCTGTTGCGTTTATGCAATTGTGTGAGCTTCCTGCAAACAATGCTCTAGCGTTTCTGGCAGCGAATGGAGGTGCGTTTTAAGCTGTCGCTTCATGAAAGCGTGTGCTACCATTACTGTCTCGGTGGCCGCGATTCACCCTTAACTCCGCAACAACGAGCTGGTTTCGTTTCTGCAAAGCGGTGCACTCTGAACACAATCTCGCACAACAATTGAGGTAGCAGGGATCGGTGCCTGAGCACTCAGAAGTCGCCGGTTACTAAAATCGTGCAGTAGGTTTAAAGCGGCACTACCCCACACACCTAGACTTTCTGCCAGCAATAAGTCACTAAAACACTAAAACTAGCTAAAACAATTTGAATGACTATTAAATAAATATAACCCAGAATACAATGTATGCTGCATAAATGATCCAATATAAACCTTGACAAAGAAATGTTTAAATGCTGCCATTGCTAAATTACGCAGGACATAACGGATTTACTCGGGTAATAAGTCCACTTTTTTTTTTTTTTTTCAGAAAAGATGAGGCCAGTTTGGTGGGAGGGTTCATAATGTCATGCTGCAGTAGTGCTGCCACACAACGCTGAGACATGCACTTCTGTTCTACCCTTTCCCTTTTCCCTTGAGCTCCAGCATGAGCGCTCTGTGTATGGCAAGATGTGTTTTGGAAAGCTGGTTTCTACTTGATGTGAAACAAACAGGTGTCAAGAGGCGGTAACATAAACAAATCGCACAGCACAAGCACACAACCAAACTTGAGGATATAACAAGTTTCTACAGTTTCTCTCTCCGTTCTGAAATGTAAATACAGGCTGCCTTCCTAAAGCGTGCAGCCTGCATGTCTGAGACAGTGTGCAAAGCGTTCCTTAATTCACTTTTGCTGCAGTACTCGGGAGTTATAAGAAAAAGTGTACGAAGATCAAGAAGGGGTTACTAACTACCATGGCTCGCTACACATCTGTTTCATTGATTACACACAAGCACATGCCATATATTGACGAGTACAAGTATGATTGCCGAATTCCAACCACTTTACCGGCCGCCGATAGCTGTTCATGACGCTACGGCACAGCAAAACAATAAATGAAAATGCTTGTTGACTTTCTTTCTTCGCTTACTGGTAGCATTCCGATTTTCCATGCTTTCTGGTGATGAAAATTTTGGATGATGCTAATATTGTTCGTAACACCAGAAGATTTGAATCACCAAAATTTCACTGTATTTGATTCGAAGGGGTATGATGAACTAGAAGATGATAACTCAGAGGAGATAGCTTATATAGCACTTACTTGGTCAAATATATGCTTCTTTAAAAATAGACTTTGTCAAAATAGTTTGACTTAAAAAGGCCATGCTCCCCCTTTTAAGGAGCATGGAATGCCTTGTGAATGGGGAAATCATACACGTAACAATAATAAAAGTTTGGAGGACAGCAGTGTAGATAAGAGAACAAACAATGGTAGATGATATTGTTACGTGGTTTCGGCTCACGCTAACAGGGCATCCTGTGCCAAAACCGCCAAAGATGTCCGCAGCTTTGTGGGGCTCTGCTCCTACTTTTGTCGGTTCATTAAGAACTTCGCGAAAATTCCTCGGCCCCTAACATATTTACTCAACGTTTACCTGAGATCCCTCGCAAGCAGGAACTTTCTCCGATATCAAAACTTTGCTCACTTCCTCTCCTGTTCTGGCTCACTTCAACCCTACTGCACCGTCTGAAGTCCGCATCGATGCCAAAGGGTACAGAATAGGCGCTGTGTTGGCTCAGCGACAACACGGGCAGCATCAAGTGATAGCTTATGCCAGCAGGCTGCTGTCCTGCTCGGAGCGAAATTATTCTATCACAGAGCGCGAATGCCTAGCGCTGGTATGAATTCCTCGGCCCCTAACATATTTACTCAAACCAGATGAGACGTTTACCTGAGATCCCTCGCAAGCAGGAGCTTTCTGCGATATCAAAACTTTGCTCACTTCCTCTCCTGTTCTGGCTCACTTCAACCCTACTGCACCGTCTGAAGTCCGCATCGATGCCAAAGGGTACAGAATAGGCGCTGTGTTGGCTCAGCGACAACACGGGCAGCATCAAGTGATAGCTTATGCCAGCAGGCTGCTGTCCTGCTCGGAGCGAAATTATTCTATCACAGAGCGCGAATGCCTAGCGCTGGTATGAATTCCTCGGCCCCTAACATATTTACTCAAACCAGATGAGACGTTTACCTGAGATCCCTCGCAAGCAGGAGCTTTCTGCGATATCAAAACTTTGCTCACTTCCTCTCCTGTTCTGGCTCACTTCAACCCTACTTCACCGTCTGAAGTCCGCATCGATGCCAAAGGGTACAGAATAGGCGCTGTGTTGGCTCAGCGACAACACGGGCAGCATCGTGTGATAGCTTATGCCAGCAGGCTGCTGTCCTGCTCGGAGCGAAATTATTCCACCACAGAGCGCGAATGCCTAGCGCTGGCATGGACAGTAGCGAAATTTCGCCCTTACTTATACGGCCACCCATTTATAGTTCTCACCGACCACCACGCCCTTTGCTGGCTCGCCTCCCTCAAAGAATTCACAGGTCGTCTCGCCCGCTGGGCACTCCGCCTCCAAGAGTATTCTTACACCGTAGTGTATGTCAGGAAAACTGCACAAAGATGTGGATTGACTGTCACGCTACCCTGTGGCCAACTGCGACTCTACGAGCACTGATTCCGTTGGTTGCGTCCTTTCCATCTCCCAGTAGCTTCATCTCTGTGACGAGCAGCGTCGCGATCCGGATATCAGCTGCCTAATACAACAGCTCGAATTTTCACTGTACGACGCTTCTGTTCGCATGTTTACCTTAAAGGACCACACCTTATATTGGCATAATTTATCGCCCATCAGTCACAACCTACTTCCAGTAATACCAAAACACCTGCGCTCCAGTGTCCTCCCCAAGCTGCATGACGTGCCAACCGTGGGTCATTGTGGTGTCTCTCTCGCACATATGACCGTGTGCGCCGCTGCTTCAACTGGCCTGGCCTTTTACGCTCTGTACGGTGTTATGTCAATGCTTGTGATATTTGCCAGCACCGCACAAAAAGCCGTTGGGACACCCTGCCGGGTATCTTCAGTCCATCGACATTCCATCGAAGCCCTTCTTTCATGTTGCTTTGAACCTTCTCAGTCCCTTCCCAACATCCGCCTCCAGAAACAAGTGGGTCGCGGTTTCTACAGATTATGCGACCCGTTATGCACTTACGCGAGCCAAGCCAACAAGCTGCGCTACAGACGTCGCTGATTTTATACTACGCGATCTCATTTTAGTGCAGGGAGCCCCTCAAGAACTGCTCACACACGGAGGCCATACATTCTTTTCGAAAGTGGTAGATGATATTCCGCGTTTCTGCTCTACCCCCAGACAAACGAGCTTGCAGAACGTTTAAACCACACCCTGACGGACATGCTATTGAAATACGTCTCGGCTGACTACCGTGATTAAGACCTCGCACTACCCTACGTGACGTTCGCGTACAACTCCTCCCGGCATGACACTGCTGGTACTCCCCATTTTACCTTCTGTTTGGACGTGAACCAACATTACCGTTGGACACCTTCCTGCTGGCCGCTGCACAGTCTACTTCTGAATATTCATGCGACGCCATTGCCCGAGCTGACCATGCTCAACAGCTTGCCCGCAGCAGATTAACGGCGCCCCAAGACTCGCAGAAGCATCAATATGACGAGCGGCATTGCAACGAACACTTTCCAACAGGTTCCCTCGTTCTTCTTTGGTCCTCTGCTCGACATGCAGGCCTTTCAGAGAAGCTTCTCTCTCATTTCACGGGCCCATATCGCAAGCTTAGATGAGTGACTGACACTACATATGAAATTGTTCTTTATAATCCATCAACCTCTTCTGCCCTGCTGTCCCGGGACGTCGTCCACTTATTAAGGCTCAAGCGTTAACACACTGCTCTTGCTGTGGCCCCGTAAGCTCGCCACGTCAGCGCTTTTGCAGCCGTGGGTTGTGTTACGTGGTTTTGGCTGACAGTAACAAGGCGTAGTGGGACATACCGAAAAAGGGCGCCTTAGACTGAGAACACAGAGGTTGACATTGGTGGTGAGTCGTGTTGTGGCTGTGGACTGTCTACTGTTATTTCCACGTAAAGATATTCTAAGAGGCGTCAAATTAAAGGACGGGACCTGTGCTAACTACATAATGCATAGGACAGAGAACCAGTTGTCAAAGGAATAGAGTGGACACTTTAAGAAGGGAAACGCAGTTGAGGGTGATAGATTGGGCAATGAAATCACATACTTTCCCTTTGAACCATAATTAGCAGCTCGCAGGGTTGAGCTTTATTGCACTCAGCCTTTACGCTAAATGATTGTGTCGGCAACAGAACTTTTGATACATCTTTTACAGGAATATAAAGCTCTTCAGCCCACAAGGCATAGCCATGCATACCGAAGCAAAAAATTCAAAGCCGTACCTTGCGTAAGCGCAGACGTATGGCATGCTCCTTCTGGAGCTGGGCGTCCATCACCTCCTTCTGTTTCTTGGTCAGCTCAGGCTCTTGTACCTTGCTTTTCTTCTTGGCCTCAAGCTCCTGCACACACACAGCACATGACAACACATCTGGGCAAGGAAACTATGCACATGCTGGCACATACATTACTGCCGAATTGGAATGCGACATTGTTTTTTGAAATAGTGGAATGCTGGGCCAGTTGGTGCAACTGTCGCGAGTAAGAAGGCGCGAGGCACGTGCCGGGCGCTGAAATGCGAGAACCGTGCACGAGACTCCCGATGGTGCGCATACGCGTCATATTCACAAATCAGATTGCACAACAAGGCATGTGACACGCGACCCCAGCCGTGATAAAAATCACAGATGAGCTGGCACTGTGCTGTGGAGCTTCGAACTGTGAAGGTCAGGAATGCCAGCGTCGCTACAGTAACGAAAGCAGTAGCAGCCCGGTTCTGAATGATGTCGGCGTGAGGGGCCCGGGAAGTGGCCGTCCATCTCGGGAAGAGTCGAGCGAGACTGCCCGTACTTGCCGCAACCTTGCACAGCAGTTTTTGGGGGGACTACAGCTCTTCCACTTCAAGCCAGAACGAGTGAGACCCACACCAGTGATCAGAGTGCACCACTAATGAGTCTGGGTTTGACCAAGCGGGCCGAAGATGATGGACACCGGCAATGCAGACCAGTGAATCGTCAAGCGTATGCGCGCCCCCTATGATGACGGCGAGACGGTACCACTTCGTAGTAGTAGTGAGAGTGGCATCTGAACAGTAAGAATATTCTACTACTGTGAGAGCGCATCAGAGTAGCGACCGAGATGCCATCTTGGCTAAAGACAGATTAGAGCTAAGGATTGAACTTGTCTTAGATCGACGTTAGTTACGGTTTCCTTCTATAGCCGATTATTGTGTGCATCTCTCTATTTGCCGTTCTGTTTAATATTAAAATTGGTTTGCCGTGTTACCACAGACTTGTGTCTTTCTCTCAACTCCATTCACTGCAAGCGCTCCCGAGGTAAATCGCGACAGCAACATAACCTGGATGTACACTCTAACCTCGTTATAACGAAGTTGAAGGGAAGCCACAATTATTTCGTTATATCCATTATTTCGTTATATCGATTATAACAGTTTGTGGCAATGTGTGCTCAGATGGGCGCACACCTATAAGCATGCAAAGAAGAAAACCGCCTCACGGCCCGATGTACTGCTACGTGACCACACGTGCGACAGAAAATAAACACAGTCGAACCTCATTATTTCGAACACGCTTAATTCGAACTTCCGGTTAATTTGAACTCACGCTGAGGTCCCGTCAAAGGTACCTCTATTCCAATGGGTAAAAACGCCCTGTAATTCGAACGCGTAAGCACTTGCGATGGTCAATTCGAATATACCGCGCTCCGAAAATGCTCTCAGCAACATGCCCAAACATGCCCAACATGCAACAAAGAAGAAAAAAAATAAAAGATTGTGGCAGATTGTTTGCTCTCTCTCTCAAATGCCGATCTGCGACGCGCCTGTGCCATGCTTCTCCCTTTTCCGTCTCTGCACGTAGAGACCCTTCTCCTTTCAAGGCGGCATGCGGAGAGAGAGAGAGAGAGAGAGAAACAACTTTTATTGAAACGGCAAGTGTTAGAGGAGTTGACTCCCCTCCCTTAGATGGCAGCTAGGAGTCCTTGGGCCCTAGCGGCATCTTCGGCTTGCCTGATGACCTGTAGTTGGTCCTCGATGCTTGAGCTTAGCAGCGCGGTCTCCCACTGCTCCGTATTAATGTATGTGTTTGGCCCCTTCACGATGTTGGGGCAAGCCCAGATAATGTGTTTGAGGTCCGCCCGCTGATTGCAGTGTTTACATCTGTCTGAGTAGAGGTCCGGGTAACAATGATTATAAGCGATTGGGTTTGGGAACGTGTTTGTTTGTAATAGGCGCCACGCTGTCGCCTGCTGCTTATTTAATGAGGAGTGTGGTGGCGGGTAATGCTGCCTCCCTAATCTGTAGTGCTTGGTAATTTCGTTGTAACTGAACATGCGGTCTCTCTCCGCACGCGGGCTCCGCGTCATTCCTGCCCCTGCTCGGCTCGCTAACTCTCGAGCTAGGGTGTGTGCGGTTTCATTGCCCGGGAGGGAGGAGTGGGCGGGCGTCCATATAACATAAACGTCGCGCTCTCCGCGAAAGTTATTTAAGATTCTTAACGCCTCTTTCGAGACCCTTCCGTTAGCGAAGTTATGAATCGCGGTTTTAGAATCACTGATTACGACGCTGGCCCTTGTGGACGCAAGCGTCAGCGCTATGGCCGTTTCTTCAGCGATTTCCGAATTTCCTGTTTTAATGGTGCCGCTAGCAAGCAGGTGGCCCGCTTGATTTGAAGCGACTATTGCCATGTGTCGACCGTCTGTATATTCGGCTGCATCTACATATACCACGTCCGCGTCATGTTGAAACTTCTTGTGCAGTGCTCTCGCTCTTGCATTCCTCCGCTCCCGGTGATGTTCGGGGTGCATGTTTCTGGGTAACGGAGGTATTATGATGCGCTCTCTGGTTTCTTTTGGGATATCGTATTTATTGCCGCTTTGGCCAGCGTACGTTATTGCAAGTTTGTGCAGGATGTGTCTTCCCGTGTTGCTTTGCGCGAGTCGTTCATATTGCGCTATCATATGAGCCTCAATAAGTTCGTCTAGCGTGTTATGCATTCCTAACGCTTCGAACTTTTCGTTAGACGTGGTGATCGGTAATCCTAGGGCTTGCTTATATGCTTTTTTAATTATGCATTCTATCTTTTGTTTTTCCGCCACTTGCAACTTGAGGTATGGGGTCACATACACTATGCGGCTGACGACGAAGGCTTGGATGAGCTGCACTAAGTTGTGTTCTTTCACGCCGTAGTTTTTGTTGGCGATTCTTCGAATCATTCGAATGGTTTGTTGGGTGTTGTTATCCAGGAGCTTTATTGCTTCCCCGTTATGTCCGTTCTCGGATATTCGGAGTCCCAGAACTCTTATGTGTTGTACCTGAGGTATTGGGTAACCTCCTGCTAAGATTGTGATGTTGTGTTGTTCGTGAATGCGCTTACGACCTCTGCTTGTAGGTCTGTAGAGTAATAACTCCGATTTTTGAGGAGAGCATTTTAGGCCATTGTTCTCCACGTATCGCTCTACCGTATTTACTGCTTGTTGTAAAATCTCTTCTATGTGACCGTCGCTCCCGCCCGTCACCCATAGGGTGATGTCATCCGCATAGATACTGTGCTGAAGCCCTTCGCCGCGTTCCAGCTCTGAGGGTAAACCAAGCATCGCCACGTTGAATAGGAAAGGGGAAAGCACCGAACCTTGTGGTGTTCCCTTGTTGCCTAGAACGAATTCTTCGGATTCCGCTTCCCCGGCCATGATTGTAGCTTTACGGTTGGTGAGAAAATCTTTTATGTAATCGTACACTCTCCGACCTACGTGTAGGTTTTGCAAGTTGCGCAATATGGCCTCGTGGGTGACGTTATCAAATGCCTTCTGCAGGTCAAGGCCCAGAATGGCTTTTGTATCCAGGGTGTGCGTTTCGGCGTCTATGATTTGATTCTTTAGCTGCAACATGACGTCTTGCGTCGAGAGTCTTGGTCGAAAGCCGATCATGGTGTGTGGGTATAGCTCGTTGTCGTCCATGTATCTGACGAGACGCGTTAAAATTACTTTTTCCATGAGCTTTCCAATGCAGGACGTCAATGAAATGGGCCTGAGATTTCCGATGAGCGGCTTTTTGCCCGGCTTGGGTATTAATATGATTTTGGCGGTTTTCCATTGCTGGGTATGGCGCCCTTCTCCCAGCATTCGTTTATGTACTTTGTGAGAGCAGTGACGGATTCGTCATCTAAGTTGCGAAGTGTTTTATTTGTTATACCGTCGGGACCCGGGGCGGACTTGGGATTGAGTCGTCCGAGTTCGTATCGAATCTCTGCCTCTGTGATGGAGGCGTCGAGGTCGACGTTATCCTTCCCTTCGTACTCTGGGAGTCGTGCCTTTGTGGCATCTCCTACGTATGTCTGGCGTAGCTCGCGTAAGAGCTCTGCTTCTGTACCTGCGTAGCTGTGTAGTATCCGTTGCAGGTTTTGTCTTTGTGTTGTTTTCGTGCCTTCTGGATCAAGGAGGCCTCGGAGAATGTTCCAAGTTTTGGACATTCCGAACTGCCTGTTCATTAAAGTGCACATGCCTGCCCACTGCTGCTGGGACAGCCTATTTGCGTAGTCTTCTATGTCTCTGTCGAGCGCGACGATTCTCTTTCTTAGACGCCGGTTGTGCTTTTGACCTTTCCAGCGCTCTTGCAGGCTGCGTTTTGCCTCCCACATGTGTAAGAGCTTGCTGTCCATTTCTTCCATTCCTGCCTCTTCGGGAACATGTTTGGTGGCTTTCTGCACGCTACGCTGGAGTGTGTCTGTCCACTTCTGTATATCTTCGATGGTCTCTGTAGCATCGTCCTCTCTTATCTTACGAAAGGTGTCCCACTCGGTTAACATTATTTTTCTACCTTTCTTTTTACGCGGACCTGCTTGTAGAATTGTGCATACAATGTAGTGATCGCTAGCTAGATTTACGTTAGTGTTGGTCCAATGAGGGTTGGATATATTCTTTATGAATGTAAGGTCCGGCGTGGTGTCTCTACTGACGCTGTTCCCCATTCTGGTAGGGTCTTGTGGGTTAGTTATTAGCGTGAGCTCCTCGTGCTGCGCGTTGTTCCACAGGTTGCGGCCTTTAACGTTTTCGATGGTGTAACCCCAGGCGGCGTGTGGTGCGTTAAAGTCGCCCACGACGATCAGTGCTTGTCTGCCCGCTACGTTTAGCACTTTGCGGAAAAGCGAGCCAAACTTTACCTTTTGTCGTGGTGGACTGTACACGTTCAGCACAAACAAGCTTCCCTCCTTTTTTCGAGACGGGAGAATTTCTAGTAGGACGTGGTCTATGTTGCGTACGCCAGTATCGTGTTCTACAGCCGTTATATTACGATGTATCAGTGTGGTTACTGTTGCTTTTTCAGCTAAAGTGCTATATGATTTGTATCCTGATAATTTTGCGGTCCCCCCAGTTTCCTGGAGGGCGATTACATCTGGTGCTTGCTTGGTTTTTACGAATTGCTGCAGGTTACCCCGCTTACGACGAAACCCACGACAATTCCACTGCCAAATCGTGTATTCATTAGGCGGCGCCATGTTGGCTACTCGAGTTTTCTATGCAGCTGTTCTCAGCCGCAGGTGGTCTGCTGTACGGCTTGCTCTTGACCGGTCTCGCTCCTGCGGGTTGGTCGTCTTTCGAGACGTTTTCCAGCTGCCCTACCCTACCCTCGAGGGCGTCGAACCTCTGAGACATTTCAACTCGCATCTGCGTTATCTGCTGTTGTAGGTCCGCGCGCATCTGCATGAATTGCTGCTGTAAACCTACGAACATTTCCTGAAACATGCCTTTTACTTCTCCGAGTGTAGAGTCGCTTTGCTCATCGGCGTTTTCCTTTGCCCTTCGTTTATGCGGTGGCGTTTCTCCACTCATCGACACGGAAACGGGCGTCGCCGGAGCTCGAAGAGGTGTCGACGCCCTAATGGGTGTTGGCGTGGTATGGGTCATCTCTGAGTGTTTTGGGTTCTTAAGCTTAGCGTTTTCTACTTTGCGCATTTTTACCTCTTCCCTTAGCGTCGTGTTTTCTCGCGTTATTTGCTCTAACAACTGTCTGATCTGTGTTATTTCCTGTTCTAAGGCGGACCCCGCGCGTGTAGGTGTAACAGCAGTGCCAGAGACCGCGTCTGCAAAGCTCACCTGTGCCTGAGTTTCTACCGCTCCTCGGCTGGATTGCAATCTTGACGTTGCCCTGGATCTCGATCGGGTTCTCGATCGGGTTCTCGAACGGGTTCTGGACCGGGTCCTCGACCTTGGTCTGCGACCGGGCTGCTCCCGACTGTCCCCCTCGTATGGTCCCGGGGGTGAGCCTTCTGTGCGATGGCCTTCTGATCCCTGGGTGTTCTCGCTCGTTGCTTTGCCAGCTCGTTTGTTGTAGTCGTTGATGCCGTATGGTGTTTCGGCCTCCGCTTCTTCTCTTCTTCGTCGCTCCCAGCGTCTTCGCCGGACCAAATACGGCATCTTGTACTTTGCCTTGCAGCGTCTGTCTTCCGTAAAGTGAGCTTGCCCGCATAGCTGACATCTTGCTTCACACTGGTGTTCTTGCGGCGGGTTGGCCACGCCGCATCCTCTGCATATTTTTTCGTCTGGGTTGGGGCAAACGTCCGCCCTGTGTCCCAGCCTCCCACATTCGTAGCAAATGTCAATGTGTTTTCTGTATAGCGAGCACCGGACGATGAGCGCTTCGTATTTCACGTATCTCGGCACGTGAAGTCCGTCGAAGAGCACGATTACATTGTCTGTGTTGCCCATCCTCTTCGCGTGTAATATGCTTGGGTTTCTTGCTGTCACTAGGTTGTCTATAATATCTTCGGAACTTTCCTCTTGGGATATCCCTCTTATGAGTCCCTTAGATGTGTTTTCCGGCGCTGCTCTGTAGGCGCTGGCTTCGTGTTCTTGCTCTCCCACTCGGATCTTCGTGATGGCTCCGTACCGCCTGGCTCGCTCTTCGGACGGCGTGCTGACGACCACGATATTCTGCTTGTAGTTTATGCATATACTGTCTTCTTCTGCTGCTTCGCGACCGACGCCAGCGGCGTTTCTCAGGCAGCAGTATATGCGTGCCTGCCTGTGCTCCGAAACGCTGAGTCCTCCTCGTGGTCGCACGATCACTTTGTAGTCTTCTGCCGGTAGACGAGGAAGTCTGCTTGCCTTAGCAATTTGTCGTATGGTTCGTTCACCTTTCCACTTGCTGTCCCCAGGCGCGCCCGTCGGCGCAGCAGCGTCTCTTAGCATGGTTCTCTTCGGGCCTGAAATCCCTCCAGATGTTTTCGTGATGTTTCTTCTGCGGACTTCGCACCATCCGGCGTCGTTGGTAAAGTCCTCCGGTTGCATATCTTCTCCTTCCACTCTTACAACCTCCATCGTGGTGCTAGACGCGCTGTCGAGGCGTTCCGGGGTCGCCCCAGGCGTCCTCGTCGACGCGTTGGACCTAGCTCTCCCCGCCGCTGCGGCGGCAGACGCAATGTTTGATCTTCGTGGCGACTCAGAATTATCGGTGTCAGTGCCGAAAAAGCGGGCCCACCTTGCAATAGTTGGTATCCAGGTGTTCGGCTGAACTTCCTCCGTCGATTGGCGTAGAGACTTTAGCCAAGTTTTGCAATTTTTTAACAAAAATCATTTGAAAACTGCGGAGCCTACACAACGTGCGTCCGCACTCTGCGACTCCTAGCGTCCCTCCCTCCGGAGAGAGAGAGGAAAAAAAAAAGAAAGCTGTTGCGGAGAGTCCTCCTTTCTCAGTGTAGAGGGTAGCAGCGGAGACGCAGTCGTTGCCGTAAACGCAATTGTTATGCACCGCGGCGCCGCTTCTCGGTCATGTGACCCGCTCAGCGCTTCCTCGATCCTCTCCGCTGGCTGCGTGAGGACGACTCTCCCGACCGCGTGTGGCGTGGCTGTAAGGTGGAATGTTTTGAAACAGCCGCGCCGAACGAGCGTCAAACTCTGCAGAAAATTATATACTTGACACACTACGGTCGGTTTTTTTTCTTCTTTTGATAGACTATTTCATAGACTAATTTAGTTTGTTATATCCATTTACTGGTCAACTTTACTTCGTTACAACGAGGTTTGAAATGCATGGTTCTCAATGAAGCTTTCAAGGGGAATTCCATTCACTTTGTTTTATTCATTATTTCATTATATCACGTAACATTAACAAGGTTGGAGTGTATATGTGCGCACAAGGTAGAAAGACTTGACATAAAAGACACTCAACTTACAAGTGCAAATTTAGTG
Source organism: Rhipicephalus microplus (assembly GCF_043290135.1). Lineage (NCBI taxonomy): Eukaryota > Metazoa > Arthropoda > Arachnida > Ixodida > Ixodidae > Rhipicephalus > Rhipicephalus microplus. The sequence continues at coordinate 209,654,014 of NC_134702.1, forward strand.
TAAAATCTGAGTAAATCTAAATTCAGATTGACCAGAGAAATCACGGAAGCAGGGCAGACAGTTTATGGCAAATGCAAGCATGTGTTCCCTTGGCTGCGCTAAGTGACAAAGAAGTGTGCTTTTCAAGTAGTTGAAAAGAAACACACCTTTTGTAGTGGTGACGTTTTTCAGTGATAGTCCATTGCGCCTGCGTGCTTTGGTGTTCTCGTACAATAAATTTTTTCTAATAGAGCTGCAGCTGCAAATTGAGCGTCTTTCCTGTGAAGCGCTTCGCTCCTTCTACCCTGTACATTCATATACAGTCGAGCCCACATAAAACGGCCCCACTTAAAACGAACTTTCGCTTAGAACGAACAATGTCAACGTGACCGTGAAAATATACATTGGTTCAAAATCGCATTTACAACGAACGTCTCCACGCGCCGCTGATCGGTTACAGCGAACGAAGTCAGCGGTCTGCCGACTTCCCGGAAAACCAATTTCAACCACCGATCAGGCATCGGCGAGGTGCCCATACATTTTTATTGCTAAACGCTGACCATGCCTCCACGACCATCTAGTTGCCGCTCTCCCCAACCCATGGAGGAAGGAAAGTTGTTTCCTTCCTCCATGCCCCGACTGCTTTTTGTTACACACCCCTCCGTCTTTTGTCCCTTCGCTACTCTGAGCACCCCGCATCGCCAGACGAGGCCCGCGTTTTCACACTGCCACTGATCTTTCAAAGACCGGTCAGCCATCTACCCTGTTTTTGATCGCTGGTAGTGTTGTTGGCGTTGCCGGCCTGGTGTGACCAGACCATTTTCCAACGTCGGCCACCGACTGTATCCGATAGTCTGCGTCTAGTGCACGCGCGTACGCTACCCCACCGACTCTAATCATTTGCCATTCGTTTCGTGTTTAGGACTTGTTCTCGCTCACTTCGCACTCGACTCAGCATGCCTTCTGCGCGCGTGCGGAAGCGCGAAAGTGGCTGTTAATTTGCGCAGAACGAATCGCGAAATATCGAAGTTCATGAGGCCACTCAAACCCGCCGGCACAACTAAACGATTTTTTGGCCACGGCCGCCGATTCTTAGAACACCCGCGCGCACCGATCCAGGCGGCCGTGCTTTGACTTCTGCACGTGCAGACGCTCTATACAAGTTTTTCTACGTGCCAGTATCGCGGATCTTTCAAGCAAGCTACCCAACCTGCCTCCTTCGCGTGTGTTTTGGTTTTCAAGGTCGCCCTCCCGCCGCATCCTCCCCTCTCTTTATCGCAACTTTTTGCCCTTCTCTAGCAAGTCTGCTCTCCCCTCTTGATCACAATCCCTTCGCCCGTCTCCTCCGCTCCGCGACGCCCGCTCGAATTCGTTTAGTTTTCTGACTGAAAACAAGCCCAGAGCTGTTCCGCGCATTCTGGCATGTGCGTCGCGTGTGCGCGTCTTGCTCGCTCTTGGTGTGCGTGTGCGGTCGTGATGGCCGACGGGAGGACTAGCACGCTTTTTCCTGCCGCTCAACAAAACGTCGAAAGTGCGACGGCTTGACTTGAGCGTAGTCTGCGCGTTATGTGCCGCATTGCGGAGCGCTTGCTCATAGCTTTTGATCACCTGGCATCCAACTTGCTGCTTCGGGCATCCCGGTATTCAGCTGCAGAGATGGTGAATATTTCATGGGTGGCGGTGATGACTACAAGCGCGCGAAACTGTTTTCGCGAAACTGTTTTCGCGAGGCCGACTTCGTCGACGTCCGGCCCGATGCTGAGCCTCGAACTTCTGAACTGCGGCGGCGATTTGTGGCAGTGCGTCGTCAACTCTGACCTGGGAGAGCGGGTGGGACATCTGTTGCGATGGTTTAATTAGGGCCGATGATGATGCCGACACCGCAGAACCGTGCTTGCGAAAATAACGAAACTTTGGAGCCAGTACCTTATGCAGCTTATGCCACGGGCCTCGGCGAACGAGTACCCTGCTGTTTTGAGGGGGGACAAGGGTACTAGAAGGCCGAAAATCGCAAAAAAAAAATCAACTTTTTGAAGCTGACATTTTCGGAATCTTTACCTATTTTTGCACCTGTCGGAGAAGTTTCTAGCTTCTCGCATGATTATTTCTGATGCAAAATCAATTTATAACATCCCTGCGACATGAATGTGAGCGCAAATTGACGCTAAAAGCGCGCTTTTTCCGCGTCAAACTCTTGTCATTACACATGAGCTATCATATTCATCTTGGTCTCGTTTGGAAGGGTCATTTTCATCTTCGATTTCCCGCCACCGCTGGCTCGCCTTGCTCATTGGCTTTTCAGCAAAAATCCGTCATCGAGAAGCACTAGTGCACGATTCTATTGGATGCTTGGGGCACGTGACAAAACCTAGGCATCCGATTGGCCAAGTGGCGTTTCCGACGTCTGCTTCCCCATTGTGCCGCGCACGGACATGCGCCATTTTGTCATGGTGCTACTGACTACCTGCGGCAGTAAATAATTTCCGTGCTACAGTAATTTGTGAAGCGGGTGTGGTGATCGTTCGTTCGCTGTGAAATTTAGAATGAGCCCCGCTATGGCTCAGGACAACGAGGATAACGAACTCAACGCGGTCAACGGCGGTCGCCGAGTCACCGGTGTAGGCCTAACTCACGTACGAGCCTGTTGGTTGCCGACAACGTTACTGAAAACGACTGTGTTTTGCAGCCTCATCAATTAGAGGACGGCAAGTAAAAAGCAGGAGTGAAGCTACAAAAGATATCAATCTTTGTAGTGACGGAATGGATGCGCAGTCTTATCGCTAATTGCATTGATGCTGCGGTTTCCCCCGCCTGACGAAAGGACCTTGAACTGCGCGACGGGTTGTCAGAGTGGAGTATGCCGCGCGTCGACGGGCAACAGAAAGTCAATCCATACGCAGTGAACGTGCTCGCCGCCCCCGCAATGGAGGCTACTGACAACAGGTAGACTGCTTTTAAAGACGTGTTTGCAACATTGTCGCGATCTCCGCTCGAAAATGCGGCAGTCTTACGTGAAAAGAAAACTAACACCTCGGCACTCGTGTATCCTCGAAATTGATGAGCGAGGAAGCAACTCTGGCTCGCGACATTTGCGGGTAAGGACAAGCCGGAAAACATCGCCGTGTTATTCGACAGATCGCAGATGACGCATGCACATTTGTCACACATCGCCGTCAGTACAGTCACCGAACTGATATGCGGCCTCGAGGCAGACGAGCACACGGCGACAAATTGCTACAGGACTAGAAGACAAGACACGCTTATGCAAACAATCAATCCTATTACATTCCCGGTGCATATTAACTGACTAAAAGTATGTGTGCCATGATATTTTTCCTCGCAACGGGGCAATAAAGTTTTACAGCATTATTCTCGAAGCACAGATTTTGACCACTTTCTTTTGCTTGTTCGGTAAAAGTGGACCTAAGACAACTAGAGCTGTAGTTGTTTTTGCACAATGTAGCTAAATGTGCACAAAAAACAATGCTGGGAACTTATTTTAATGGGCAGCTTCATTTTTTGTTAATAAAAAAAATTCTGTATTTGGTTGCATGCAATAATCTTTACTGTGATGTAATTCGAAAAGTACTCGTTCAATTTTCGATCAGCTGCAACATTGCACTCCTTAGGCTTTCTAGCATTCATTTATATGTCAATGGCTATGTAATTCTAAGTACATAAATTTTTACAGTTAAAAATGTAAGAATTCTTTGTTTTCTTCATTTTTTCAAGATGGCAATTTTGTACACCCTGCATAAAATTACTGCAATATGTCAGAAACTATTACAGATAGCACAATATTTTTTTTTTTTTTTACAGCATGAACCTATATGTTTGGAGCACACAACATAGGAAGCAGATTTTGATTTCTCTTGATGCAAGTTTTTTAAACTAGTCTTTTGTGTGACCACACAATGGCCACATTCAGAGCTGTAAAGTTTAGTGTACTATATAGTAAGATAGTAAGAAACAATGACTCAATCAAAAAAGTGCTTCCTATGTTGTATGTCTTATGCTTTCTACTGTTAATCCCTAAGTCATTTATAAATTTTTGACAGGTGGTTATTTTTCTATTGTGGTAAGAACAATAGAAATTGTTATCTTGATTATTTTGTTAACTAATGAAGCTACAGAAAAAATAACTACATGTTTAGAATAAGGAGAACGAACTTAAGTGAGCATGCCAACTTTTGTCACATTTGGTTCAAAAATAAATGAAAGAGTCCTAAGACCCATGTCCCCCCTTAAATGAACTCGAGACTGCCCTTATGGCTTTTGCTCTTCGAAACACGTGCATCACTGACTTTTTGGGGCAAAAAATGTGTTTTCACTCACAACTTTTTTTAAAAGCTGTGTTTCATTTACTACGAACTACGGGATACAGCAAACGGATGCCGCGTCATGCTCAGGTTTGTTTTAAGCGGGCTCGACTGTACTTCCACATGACAGTATTTTTTTTTTTTTCAATATACCGACTGCTATGAGCTATTTCTCTTGACAAATGAGTCATGTTGCTGCACATCTGGCCGCTAAAAAAATGTTGGCTCTGGTGTAAGCATTTGGAGTCAAAATTACACTGATATGCCTCGAACTGTGATGGCAACGGATGTGGAGTACCAAAACGGTGACATTTGGTAGAACGTTTTGGCACTCCTCACTTACAAAACCAAAGCATTATTGTTTTCATACTGCAAGACCTGTAAGATTCCACCAGTGTTCTGCACCCTCCCACCATCCCAAGTGTATTTTTGCCTGTTCCTCTGCCTTCCTCAGCCCCGTATTGACATACTCCTCGAAATGCGCCCGAACATGCACCCACATGCACACTTGCAAAAGGACAGGAGCTACATGAGACGTCTGGGGTGTGTCCTTACCTTCTTCAGCTCAATCTCCTCCATCTGCTCCTTGAACGAGTACACCTTGCTTTCACGCTTGATGTTCTTGGAGTCAGTGGTGGCCTCAACCACACTGCAGCACGACAAAGAGAAACGCAAGGCAGAGTTCACTCAAGGAGTCTTTGGCTTCTGTTTTTTTCAGACCATCCTCCAAAGAGAAAGTCGAGCGCATGCAGCACATTTACAAATTTCACAGCTTCACTTGAGGAGTTGGGACACAAATTAACATAGAGCCGGAACTTTTCAAAAGGACTTCGGTGAGACTGCTGAGAGCATGGCGAATCGCGATTTTTTGAAAGGACCATGGTATGCCCACATGTCAACAATCAAAACAAAATAAGAGACTAGTACAGTAAGATAACAAACATGTTCTATAGATTGAACAGTTTTGTTTTCGCAGAAAAAAACAATTTGATACACTTACCTGCATCACACACTTTTATTATTAATGTTTTATGCAAAGCACACTATATATTAACTTCAATAGCATTACTAAATAATACCTATTTATTTCGCCTATATATCCACACAGACCTGCCTTTAGTCATCGACAGCTTGATAACATGCCCTCACGCATCGTCACTTTTACAAGAAGGTAAAAGCCCACGAATGCAGCTGAAGCAGCAATCAAATGAGCCGGGCCATCTCTATCCCCTGAAGGGCGCATATGATTACACCGCCCCGCGTGTTAGAAGTGCCGTCAAAGAGGGTTAGTCGTACAGGGTTCACTTAAGTAGCAACAGTGAACTCTGATTTTAAGGGTGCGGTCATGGTCACTGGCGCGCGTGCTATTTCGACAAGCATCTGTGCGCTTTCAATGCAAAGAGACTGCGTGAAAAGAGCGCTTCTCCTTGTAGCAGCCGTATTTAGTGTTTTGTAGGAGTTACGCGATATCGGATTCAAAAGAGTTGGCTGCCAGCCTTACTTTGTACTACAGTGAAACCTCGTTATTCCATACCCGCGTAAACAGTAGTTTCGTTTTAAAAGTAGTGAAGTCAAATCCCCAACTCGGCGGCCATTGAACATAATGCATTTCGTATCCGCATAAGCTGTACCAGCTTATCGCATATGTATCGGTTAATAAGTAGTTTTTCCAATTTTCGTTGTGCACTCGCCATGGCATGTCGTCCCCCACTGGGCGTCCCGACAGAAGAGCAAGCCCCAGAGATCGAAACACGCCTCGCTTGTTTGCGATGATGATGATGGCGGCTGTGTTGTTGAGCACCATCTCTTGGATTTTTCTGCAACAAGAAGCACTCGGCAAGCTTGGCTTCTGGTGTTGTCCACGCGATGGCGCTTTGCACAAACACGCAAACACGGTGTGCGCTTGATTTGCTTTCTTTGTTCCTTTGGCGCCGTGCATAGGTGTTCTCTGGTTGATCCGTGCTGTACAGCTCTCGCGTCGTTTTTCATGTGTTGTGTATGTGTGCTTGTGCTGCTTCGTACTTGCGTCATGCCGAAGCTAGGACAAAAGCATCGAGTGCTGAAAATAGAGGAGAAATTGGACATAATTCGTGCTGTTGAAAGTGTCACGAAAAAATCGGCGCTGGCACGCGAAAAGGACCTGCCAGAAACCACGGCGTGTGGAGTTTGGAATTCCAGGGAGAAGTTGCTTGGCAGTGCTGCTGCAACTGCGAAAAGGTGCCGGCTACGCAGTTCGGCGTTTTCGGATGTAAAGGAGGCACTGGTGAAGTGGCTAAAAGCTGCACGGTCAGAAATCTGCCTAAAAATCTGCGCTTCCGCCACCAAACACAACAGCGATTGCCCAGCCCTTGGACCAAGGCATCTTTCGAGCTGTAAAACAGCTCTACAAGAAGAATCTGCTGCGCAGATTTCTTCTCGCCATTGAATGTGGCAAATTATTCTCCATCGACCTGATTGACGCGATTCACCTGCTCGAATACTCGTGGCGGCAGGTTGAAGCAACAACAGTTCAAAATTGCTTCAAGCGTGCTGGCTTCAGTGTGTGTGCAGGCGACGCAGATGACGCCAGTGACACCATCGACCAGACTTCGGACATCGTAGACGAAGCTTGCAAAACTCTGCTAGCTGAAGTGCTGGAGCGGCTAGGCGTTACGGAAGGCATTTCCTTCCCCGACTTCAGAGACGCAGACAGCGATGTGCAGACATCTCCGGACATATTGTTGCCTCGGTTGTCGAAGTGTCGCCAAATGATAGTGATGAGGACGACATGGAAAGCGACAACACGGGTGATCCAGGTCCGACAGAGGCCGAAGCAGCGCATTGCGTCAGTGTCATGCGGGTATTTGCCGAGAAAAGAGAACTGGCAGAAAAGCTGGCGCACAGCATAAGTGAGTTTGAGGCCGCTGTTGTTGCTGCTAGGCCGCCGCATCGTCAAATGGAGGTTACAGACTTTGTCACGCGAAGTTAATAAATTACTGCACGTTTTTTGTTCTTTCATCGTACTCCCTGAAGGTTTCTTTTTTTGACAGGTAAGTGAGGGGCCCGACGCTATTTCGGTTAAGCAGTACTACCGTTTAGTACATACTTTTTCCGAGCTTTGGTCAACTACGGTTTAACGATGTTTCACTGTATAAGATTACAATTTGCAGCTATTGCATTCAACGCGTCGCCATGTTGTTGCCAGAGCTCATCGGCTAATTGTTACAGCTGCGGTCCGCAAACTCGTAGCGCAAGACGGAAGCGTGTGACATGTTAACCTCCGAAAATCCGTCGTCACCGTGGCCTAGGAGAGTTTCCATCAGCGCCTTATCCGACATCCCCTCAGTAGTGACAACACGGTTGTCTGCAGTTTTAAAAAACAACAAAAAAGGCAAAGCTGACCGTCGCAGGAGGCCACACCATGCGCATGCAGTGAAACCATGCATGCACGCACGCCGCTAAAAATGAGAAAACAACACAGACAACTGAATGTAAACATTTGACAGAAGTCTGTCTGGTTGAGTATGAAACTGGGAGATGATTTAGACTCCAACCAAAAGTTTTGAAGAAACCCAACGTTTCGAAACCGACTTGGTTCCTTCCTCAGGGGTGACTGCGGAGCTACGTAGCAGCGGTGTCTTCAAAGCACTCGCGGGGTAGGTAATTACCCCTCTCTCTCTCTCATTTTGCCGTAAAGCGCAGTCCATGTGTATACACTGGGGGAAGGGTTTTGAGAGAGAAGTTGAAGTTATGGGCTCTTCTCCATATATGCCACGACTCGAGTAATAACCTTCTCCTCCAGTTCGGCTTGCTTTCAAGGATGGCTGTCGCTTTGAAATTTATCTGGTGATTCTACGTCTCCAATCCAACGTCGGGTTTTTTGAAAACTTTTGGTTGGAGTCTAAATCATCTCCCAACACAGACACCGCGGAAAAATATTCGGTAAAGTGCCCTTCATATGCAGCACAGCCCCTCATAAGTAAGGCTAACTGAATGTGTGGCCACTGCCAACATAAAAGTTTTTTTTTTTTTGAAGGAAGGAAAGGCACGTCCGCGCTTGTCCCCACAGCGGCAAGAACAATGGCTCGTGGGGCGTAGTAGGCCTGCTTTCCCGCCTTGTGCACACCTTTGTGCCATAAGCGCGCTCGCTCTCGCCTGCGAGTCACTGGGGCCACAAGTTTGCCATTGCCGCTTCGCACTTCGTTGGTGGCAGGGCAACAGGGAAAGATGCATGCTCGCACCAAAATAACAAATTCCAAGGCGAAATTCCCATATTGTCGGTGACGAAAATTCGTTATATCAATGTTATCTACTGCTGTTACTTTGTTACATAGAGGTTGCAAATACTTCTATAAAGTAACAGCAGCAAAAAAAAAACTTTGTTATTTATATAGAGGAATTCGTTATATAGAGGTTCGTTATAAGCAAATCTAACTGTAGAAGTTTCTTCTATTTGCTAGCTCAGGTCAGCTATATTTTTTTCAATTTCATTACAACGGAATTTTTCCCATGACCTACGAGTTTCATTGTAGCGGGGTTTAACTGCTAAAGGGACACTAAATCGAACTATTAAGTGGACGTTGATTTTTGCAATGACTGTCCAGAAACCTCGTAGTGTTACTTTTGTGCCAAGGAAGGGCCTATTTTGAAATGAAATCACGTTTTAGTGCTCTGCATCGGATTGGCAAATTACCCGCCTCAAGAAGCGGACAGAGCGGTCCGTCTCACGTCACTGTTGCCGTGCAAAGCCTTGCCTGGCTTTACTGCGCTAGTAGCGGCAAACGAATATCAGCGGGAGCCACAGCAGAAATTGATCAATTTCTCGCCATTGGCTTCGAGATTACAGGCGCTTTTGTTTCAACTGCGCCCACTAAATGACACCATCTGTCTCGTGTAACATAGTGAAAATTGAATATTTGAACCACTCGCGCCATTCCTTATGGTAACAAACGGTGGTTCTTTTTCCCATAAACCAAACAGAAATGAACAAGCAGCATTTTATAGCATCTGTTGATGCACGGAAGGTTCTTTATTTAGCGTAGTTAGATCTATTACTAGTGATTAATTGTCTAATGTCATCGGGATCACTTTTCAAATGTCCTACTGCGGCGCATGGGTTCTTGTGCATTTACCTTAATTTCTCGGCAAGTAGGGCACTGTTGTTGATAATATTGTTAATATTGTCGTTTTAGATGTTGTCATACATTGAGCTTTCACTCTGACGTAAATTGTTATTTGACTTTAGTGCCTCTAAGGGGGGACACGGGTATTAAGAGGCCAAAAATCGCAAAAAAATCTACTTCTTTAGGTTGACATTTTCGGAATCTGCAACTATTTTTGCACTTATCTTAGAAGTTTCAAGCTTCTCGCGTCATTATTTCTGGCACAAAATCAATTTATAACACCTTTGTGAGGTGAATCTGAGCTCAAATAGACGCTAAAGTCGCGCTTTTTCCATGCCAAACGCCGTTACACACGAGCTATTGTGGTCACCTTGGTCTCGCTTGGAAGGGTCGTTCTTTATCTTCAATTTCCCGCCACCACTGGCTCGCCTTGCTCATTGGTTTTTCAGCAAAAACGCGTCATTGAGAAGCACCACCGCGCGATTCTATTGGCTGCTTGGGGCACATCACAAAACCTAGGCACCCGATAGGCCAAGTGCCGTTTCCGGCGCCTGCTTCTTCATCGTCACGCGCACGGACATGCCCCATTTTGTCATGATGCTGTCGACTGCCTGTTGCAGTAAAGAAGTTCCCCGAAACACCAATTTGTGAAGCGGGTGTGGTGATCATTCATTCGCTGTGAACTTCACAGAGAGCCCCGCTATCACTCAGGGCAGAAAGGATAACAAACTCGCGGCGATCAACGGCTGTCCCCAAGTCACCAGTGTAGGCCTAACTCACGTACGAGCCCATCAGTTGTCAACAACGTCGCTGAAAACGGCCGTGTCTTGGAACCCCAACAGTTGCAGTACAGCAAATAAAAAAGCAGAAGTCAAGCTACGAGAGATAGCAATCTTTGCAACGATGGAACGAAAGCGCAGTCTTATCGCTAAAGGTGCCGATGCCGCGGGTTCCCCATCTGATGTGAACTGCGTGACGGGTCGTCAGAGTGGAGTTCCCCGCGCGTTGACAAACAACAGAAAATCAATCCCTTTGCGGTGAACGTTCTCGCTGCCCGCGCAATGGAGGCTACTGGAAACAGGCAGAGTGCTTGTAACGACGCGTCCGCAACCATGAACATATTGCGCCGCGGCCTTTACTCGAAAATGTGGCTATCTTGCGTAAAAAAGAAACTACAGTCGATCCCGGATATATAGAATTTTTGGTATATCAAACAGTTGAAAAGTCCCATTGAACTTCCCATGCAGAAGTATGGGACCGGTACACCCTTATATCGAACTCCCGTACAGCGGGACATTCGCTATATCGAATTCTGCGCCGCGCCTAAACACAGAAAGTGCATTTTTCCTAAAAAATAGTGATCAATTTTAGGCCACATTCTAACAAGTTCCGATTCTTTTTCCCGTGCAGGCGATGAAAAAACGGTGTCATTTCATTGCGCTGATCTCGTTCATTGCGCGGCCCTTGCGTGTACATCGGTACATATAATGCGCAATCTGCAAGTCTTACCCTGCGGGCATAGTGTTTTCTGAAAGACCGATCACCGAGGGCACTGAAAGAGAATGCGAAATGACTCGGTGATCTCAGTGCAATGTTCGCATGTGGTTCACATTCCCTTCCTTGTTTGTTAGCGCACAATGGCATGCGAGTCTTAAAAGCATGGTCTTCGAGATGAGCAACCTTGTGACACACTTTTTAAGTGTTTTTGGTTTCAGAACTCGCATCTCGGAGGCTACGCTTTTTTTTTTGCGTTTCGCATTAAATCCGCTAAAAGCAGCGGCTGCCAGCTGCAAAGCCGAAGCGACATCGATATCGCCAACATGTCGACAGTGAAAACTCCGACGAACTCGGCGTTGCGTCTATTGCACCTTGTGGGCATTTCGCCTCATTTTTGATAAATCCTCATTCTGGAATTGAACTGAACGTTGACCCGCACGTAGTGATAAAAATTATGACTGGTGCTTGGAGCGACATCAAGTAAAACACTGTGATAAACGTTCCTTGCGGGCCAGGTGACGACTTTGGGTGCATCAAGACTGCTGACATTGGATAACAATGCCTCAGTGAATTCTGCGACTTATCAGCTTTTCCGGGCACCATCTTCGACAGTAGCGGCTTTATCAATACAGATGACGACGTTTCACACTGCATCGATGCTGAGACTTTGGCTGCTATTGCCAGTGTCGCGGAAGTGTAAGTGTAGCCGTGCGGTTATGAATGAACCAACGCCTTCGCTTCCGCCACTAACCAAACATTTGCCGCGCTACAAAGCTTGCATCGGCATTCTGCGTCAATGAACGTTGTGGCCGAAGGAGCTAAGTACGCTTATTTGAAAAGTTTCAATGATATTAAGGATGACTGGAACTTGACGGCGTGCAAGAAGCAAGGCAAGTTTACGTACTAAATAAAGTGGGGTAACTTGCAGTTTGCACCTTGTTTTTGAGCGAATTGTTATGTTAGCTCTTGTAACGATTTCTGAGACCTGAAATTCTTCAATTTAGGCCTTAAACATGCATATTTTATATTTCGAATTCTTGATATAACGAACTATTTCCCGATCCCCTTCAAGTTCGATGTATCCGGGATCGACAATAACATGTCGCTACTCTTGCAGCGAGTGCACGAGTTCTGTCTGCGACATCAACAACTCGATCAGGACAAGCCGGAAAACATCGCTTTATCATACGACGGATCGCAGATGACGCACGCACATTCGTCGCACAAAGGCGTCACTCAACTGATAAGCGGTCTAGTTGGCAGACGAGCACACACGATCGCATCAGCTCGCAAGTGTGCCTCTGCAGAAAACATGCAGCGGGCACTGAAAAAACCTCATTTAGGTGACACAAAACAGAAGGACTACTACATGCCTGGTGCCTACTGAGAAAGCTGAATTGGCAAATCACTGTAAATAAACAGCTTTTCCATGCTACTGTCTGCCCAAATTAGACCTGCGTTTTTGCATGATTTCTCAGGATTCAAATTTCGCTGTAGTCGCAAACTTGTCTAAAAGATATCTTTGCCTCCAGAGTAGCTGGGACTGTCATTTTCGTCGTGACATGTAGGTGTATCTTTAGTTCACACAATCGTAGGTGTGAATTTTTTATTGAGATCTTCAAAAATTTAATTTTTTCCAGAAATTGGAACATGAAGTGGGTGTGTCTGCAACCCTGAAATGCAAGGTGCGACTAACCTTGCTAAAATTATCAAATCAAAAAAGCACTCCTAGCCTTGTGAGGCTGTCACAGAACGAGCGCTAAAAACGGGCGCGCCGCCAAATTCTTGCGACAACGGGCGGGAGAAACGCCGCGAGGTCAAAAGAAAAAAAAGAAAACAAACATCCACGGCTCCCGGGCGCGCGCTCTCCCCGCAGAAGCATGGCTTCGCAGACGAACCTCCTCACCCCACATCGGCGGCCCAGCAAGCCCGCGATTTTTCTAGAACGAAGGGGGCGGGGCCACGCCGAGGTGAGTCATGCGACGCGGAGGGACTTCCAACCGTCTCGCCCTCTTCCCAGCCTTCGCTGCGCATCGCGCCGACGAAATGAGGAGAACGTTCTGGAAGGTGGCGCGGAAGGTATTTAATTGAGCGGCCGAGACGAGAAAGCAGGAGGAGACGGAAGTGAGCGCCAGAGCGCGTAGGGATTCCGCCGTGTAGTCGGCGAAGGTTTTTGATCCGTAGGGACGAAGCCGGAGATGAAGAGGATTTCCACCAGTGGGTGAAGGCTCGAGCTACAGGCAAGAGCGTGTGTTTACCGCTATTGAGCGAGGACGCGTGGCAACAGCTGCGTGTGTGAAGCCGACGTGTTCCGGCGAAGAAGTTGAAGTTTGAAGAGTGGCCTATTGAAGATGGGAGGTTTCCTGGAAGAGAAACTCCGGCGAGGTTTCCTGGAAGAGAAACTTCGAGGGCTGCGGAACGACAACGCTGGACTTTGAGTGAGTGATTCTCGGAAGAGTATCATCTAGACTCTGGTTCCAAGAACTTTGGACTGAATAGGTTTTCTATCTCTTTAGTCTTTAAGTGTCTTGGTTGTTCAATGCATGCGACTGCATTGTAGTGCGTATTGTTGTCCGGGTCCGTGGTTTCAAGTGTGGCTGATTGTATTGTGTAGTACGTTGATTGATTGGTTTGATTGGTGACATTTTGTATGCAACTATTGTGGAGTGTGCATTTTTGTGTATTGTTTTCGATCTGCCATTATTGAGAATATAATTTGTTTGTTTATCAACTCTTGGCTCTGACTTGTTCTTTGGACCACAGCCGGCGTCCGCTGGCGCACCAAAAAGGACCACTTCAAAATTGTCCACGCTTTCGTGGTGCGGTTCGGAGGGCCGATACTTCGGCTCTTGGAATTAGCCCGGCGATCGCCTCCCTAATAAACGGGACCGGTGTGACAATTAATCTGGCGTCCGCGACAGGACCTTTTGGTGCACAGTGTGTCCAAAGTAGTGAGAAAGAGCCTCGAGTAGTTGATAGTGCTATCGGAACGATTTTGTGTGTTGTTCAGTGTTCTTGTTAACGAGTGCAGGGGAGTGTTCCGATAGACTGATTTAGGCAGATACTTTTTGCACGCGGCAAGGTTTTATTTGCGAGTTGCGAGACACAATGGATCTCGAAAAGTTAGTTGCTCTTGGTGAGAAGATGGGTCTTGCTGGTGCCGAACTACGGAAGTGGGTTACCCAGAAGGAAAAAGAAAAAAGAGAGAGGGCCAAGGAAGAGAAAGCAGCTGAGTTGGAGAGAGAAAAGTTGGCAACTGAAAGGGCGAGAGAAGAAAGAGAGGCAAGGGAGCGACAGCTGAAAGAAGAAAGAGAGCTACAATTGAAGTTGGAGCTGGAGAAAGAAAGACTGTCAGCTGAGAGGGCGAAAGAAGAAAGAGAGGAAAGGGAACGGCAGCGACAGCACGAGATGGAACTCGAGCGGCTCCGTTTGCAACAGCGAAGTGAAACTCCCGTCCAAGCTAGAGTTGAAAGCAGCGAACGGGAAGATCACGGCTTCCGCTTGAACCCAAGCAAGCTGCTCGTAGCGTTTGATGAAAGGAAGGACGACCTAGACGCGTACCTCCACAGATTTGAGACGATTGCGAGGAGCCAGAATTGGCCGGAACAGCAATGGGCAACTGCTTTGAGTACCTGCTTGAGTGGTGAAGCGCTCAGTGTGTACGGTAGGCTGACGCCGACCGATGCAGCCAACTATGCAAAGGTGAAAGCTGCTTTGTTGAAGCGATTTAGATTCACTGTGGAAGGATTCCGGGACAGATTTCGGACAGGAAAGCCAGCTGACGGTGAGACAGCTACGCAGTATGCCGCCCGACTTTGCCATTATTTCGACAGATGGATTGAACTTTCAGGGACAGCACAGGAGTACGATGAGCTTAGAGAGCTCCTAATTGGAGAATAATTTCTTACTAGTTGCCACCCAAGCCTGTCGCTGTACTTGAAAGAGAGGAAGGCTGACTCACTTGAAGACATGCTTGAATTGGCTGATCAATTCTTGGAAGCACAAGGTGGAACTAATTTGGCCAAGGTCAAGAAGGAGTGTCCCGATGATTCGAAGAAATTGGCTCCCGAAGAAAAGAAGCGTGCACCAGAGAGCATTCCGCGATGTTTTCTGTGCAACCGAGTGGGTCATCGCGCGAAAAACTGTCGAACGATCTTTACGAGCCCTACGGCAGTAAAATGTTTCAAGTGTGGTCAGACTGGGCACAAAGCAGATGCATGTCGAAACGGAGCGAGTCAAACTCACCAGGTATCCTGTGTGCAAGCGGCACCGAAATCCGGTGATAATGCCGTCACCGATGGATTCGTAGAGTTGAAAAATGGGGAGAAAATTCCTATTGTGGGTGCCGTAATGTCAAAGCAGCCAACCGGTGTCACGAAGGGAATGCCAGCGCTGCCTGGAAAGGTTGCGGGCAAGAAGATTACGGTTCTAAGAGACACCGGTAGCTCCACGGTTATC
Source organism: Rhipicephalus microplus (assembly GCF_043290135.1). NCBI lineage: Eukaryota > Metazoa > Arthropoda > Arachnida > Ixodida > Ixodidae > Rhipicephalus > Rhipicephalus microplus. The sequence continues at coordinate 209,669,369 of NC_134702.1, forward strand.
GTGCGGAGAAATTTGGTACGGGGAAGTGAGTTGACAGGCAGAACGAAACCGGTTTGCCTAATTGATCGTACGGTTCGGAGGCTTCCCGAAGCAGAGATTGAGGTTGAAACGCCGTACTTCAGCGGGAAGGTTACTGCTTTATGCATGACGACCCCCCTGTATGACCTTGTCATCGGAAACATCGACGGGGCGCGAGGGCCAAGTGATCCAGAATGTTTGGGAGAAGACCCGAAGATAGAGCCCTCGCCAACACAGCGGCCGCGAGATACAGTGGAGGAGCAGCCCGTGACGGATCTCACTAGAGCCCAAGGTGAAGCCGGGGCCCAAGAGACAGCGGATGAGAAGATGATCGTGTTGAATGAGTTCACGGGCCGAGCAACTGGACTTACGTCGGCACAACCTCAACCGACCGACAGTGTAAAGGAGATGGAGTTGGCCAGCCGGGCAAAATGTAGAGGCATGATCAAGCGGGTAAATAAACAGACAGGACCCGTCGAATGTAATGACGCGTTAATGGTGTCGGAAGAGACAACGATGGCTGAGACGACGCCTCAGATATCGTCGTTGGAAAGGGCTCGCCGAAAAAGAACGTGGAAACACAAGAAAAGATCGAGCGAGCACCGCAAAAAGGGGCGCAAGCGCTGCTCGAAGTACTCAGGCTAAGTGCTGAGGTCGAATCTGAAGGTGTTGGGCAGTGCTGAGTGCCATATGTTGTGTTAATGTTGTGTTATCCTGTGTCACAAGTGTCGAAGTGTTGTGCTGTGATGTGATGTATAGTATTGTACAATTGTTGTAATGACAGAACTTTGTACATTTGTATTATTGGGAATGTGTGGTGGAGTGTTGTACTCATGTGGTTGTGTTTTCACGTGTTGTGTAATTGAATTACAATGTACAATTGTATTAAGTGATCTATTGTGAATGTGACCTGTCATGAGCGACGGACTAGGTTACAGACTGTGAGAGTGTGTGGTGACTGTTCGCGCTCGTTTGTGTGGTTTTGAATATTATGAGATAATATTCTTAAAGTGGGGGGCAGTGTCACAGAACGAGCGCTAAAAACGGGCGCGCCGCCAAATTCTTGCGACAACGGGCGGGAGAAACGCCGCGAGGTCAAAAGAAAAAAAAGAAAACAAACATCCACGGCTCCCGGGCGCGCGCTCTCCCCGCAGAAGCATGGCTTCGCAGACGAACCTCCTCACCCCACATCGGCGGCCCAGCAAGCCCGCGATTTTTCTAGAACGAAGGGGGCGGGGCCACGCCGAGGTGAGTCATGCGACGCGGAGGGACTTCCAACCGTCTCGCCCTCTTCCCAGCCTTCGCTGCGCATCGCGCCGACGAAATGAGGAGAACGTTCTGGAAGGTGGCGCGGAAGGTATTTAATTGAGCGGCCGAGACGAGAAAGCAGGAGGAGACGGAAGTGAGCGCCAGAGCGCGTAGGGATTCCGCCGTGTAGTCGGCGAAGGTTTTTGGTCCGTAGGGACGAAGCCGGAGATGAAGAGGATTTCCACCAGTGGGTGAAGGCTCGAGCTACAGGCAAGAGCGTGTGTTTACCGCTATTGAGCGAGGACGCGTGGCAACAGCTGCGTGTGTGAAGCCGACGTGTTCCGGCGAAGAAGTTGAAGTTTGAAGAGTGGCCTATTGAAGACGGGAGGTTTCCTGGAAGAGAAACTCCGGCGAGGTTTCCTGGAAGAGAAACTTCGAGGGCTGCGGAACGACAACAACGCTGGACTTTGAGTGAGTGATTCTCGGAAGAGTATCATCTAGACTCTGGTTCCAAGAACTTTGGACTGAATAGGTTTTCTATCTCTTTAGTCTTTAAGTGTCTTGGTTGTTCAATGCATGCGACTGCATTGTAGTGCGTATTGTTGTCCGGGTCCGTGGTTTCAAGTGTGGCTGATTGTATTGTGTAGTACGTTGATTGATTGGTTTGATTGGTGACATTTTGTATGCAACTATTGTGGAGTGTGCATTTTTGTGTATTGTTTTCGATCTGCCATTATTGAGAATATAATTTGTTTGTTTATCAACTCTCGGCTCTGACTTGTTCTTTGGACCACAGCCGGCGTCCGCTGGCGCACCAGAAAGGACCACTTCTAAATTGTCCACGCTTTCGTGGTGCGGTTCGGGGGGCCGATACTTCGGCTCTTGGAATTAGTCCGGCGATCGCCTCCCTAATAAACGGGACCGGTGTGACAGAGGCTTATGTTCATTAGTACACAGGCATGTGCCAATAGCAGCTCTCCAATACCAATTTCTTCTGTAATCATACAGGCAAACAATAGGTAACTAATTTTAGGATGTCTCAACAACTAATTGGTTTAGAGGAATAGTATTTACATTTTTGAAATCAGCATCGAAAACTCAATCACACTTTGAATTTTCTTTATAATCACATGAAAATATCTGGCATTTTTTCTCAAGTACAGTGTCCCCCCTCAAGTGGTTTTTCAGAAGATGCATCTTTTTCATCAGTACCTTGCAATGCAATAGGCATGTCCCATGAAGGCTTGCCTGCTAAATATTAACCCTTCAACTCTTTCAGACGAGTAGAACTCCTCCAAGCAGAATAGGTACTCTTCTTTGGCGTTCAGACGGAGACGCATGCATTTATGGGTTAAATTGCATGTTATCCACTAAATGGCAGCATTTGCTCAAGGATTTAGTTTTCTCCTGCGACCTGAGCACGGTTTTCGTACGGAAGGGCGGCGTACGGTGGCGGCGACCCATGCATAGCTGGCCAGTAAAGATGAAAAAAAAAAAAAATGCTATTCTTTTTCTTCCTCATCTTCAAGTCACAATGATTCAAGTAAAAATATTTATCGTTTGTCCGTAAGTGAAGGCAGTGATTACAGTGAATAAGTAGCTCCTCCTGTGATGAAGACAGATCGGACCCGAACAGTAACTGTGAGTGCCCGCCAGTGAAGCCGCATAGCGTTATTTCGAGTTTTGAAACATTTCAGACCAGCCCCGAAGCTTCCCGAGTGAAATACCCAAAGCGTGCTTAGCCAACACAAATGAAGAAAGATGTGGCACCTGTAACTGTTTTGTTTGCAACAATTTCATTTTTATTAGGAGCAGATAGCTGGTTTCCTGTGTATTGTTCGGAAATAAACTTTATTACGTTGATTTGATGAAGTATGTGGGGAAAATAATTTTTCAACACTGACTAGCTACTCTTTAGTACAGTCAGAATCGATGTCGTCAATAAAAAAATAGGTACTTTATCGCCAGAAATTTTCGAAAAAAAAAATGAGCACATAGGGGTTTAAAAAGAGAATCCTCACCAATTAAACACTGTGGATGGTAAAAGACTCACGTGGAGAGCACACTCTTGTTGTGGAGGACACCCTCGGGTGTGCTGTAGATGGAATACTCCTCAGCCGTCACTAGCCGCAGCTCATTGCGGCTCAGGGTTGCCAGCACCTCGGAGATTACCGAATTCATTACGAACTTTGGCAATACGGCCGTCAGGGTGGTGATGGCTCCTTTTACGTCCTGACAAGAAAGACAGTGATCAGCATGAGCCGGTTCGGAACAGAATAAAAAAAATGTAAAGGCAGAAACAAAGATCGAATTGAACTTAACTAGTATATATTGCATATTATAAAGAAAATGGGCATAGTAATCGTCATGACCCGACTATTCTGCATAATCTGCACAATAAGTTTTTAGAATTGAAACAAGGCCTGTGCAAATGCCTCCTTCCCTCTTTTTTTTCTTCAAAAAAAGTGGAAACAACTTTGAATAGTAGCAGAATTTGCCTTTCGTAGAATGCAGTAAAACCAGTAAAACATGTTCTAAAATTTACTATACTTAGAACATATAAGCCGGTATGACTAGCCTTTAAATTCAAGAAATGATGAATCGATATGAGGGTAATATTGCTGCCATTGCTGCCACTTAGGATCAAGGGCTGTTCGAGTCAGCAGTGTCAAAACACTTTATGGTGTGACTGCAGCCCATTGTTCTTTGTCTGCTCTTGTCTTTTTGTTTTTTTTTGTTTTTCACAATTGTGATTTGTCATTTCCTTCAGTGCTGTTATTATCACTTATGCTGCATTTATATTGTGCCCACCCCCTCAGTAACACCCACTCGGTCTTGACGGTATACTAATAAATAAATAAATAAATAAATAAATAAATAGATAAATCTGTTCATTCAACATAGAAGTGAGACTTCGCAGCAGGGCGAACTTTGTTTGGATAGGCATTATCAGAACTTAGCCCCTCTTCCCTGCCGCAAAACCACCTCTCAAGTGGGTTGCATGCCGATTAATATACATCTAATCGTTCATGTTGAATATGTTGAAATATTGAATAGGTCAAATTCAAATCAAAGTGAATTCAAATACTGTAATAATAATTCAAGTATTCAAAATATTTGAATATTTGCACAAGCCTAGTTATGTCCACAAACTTGTCATCTTAACAAATTACAAGGTCATGGTGGACGTGGACAATATTAGTGACTTTACTAGTGGGTGCAAGTATTTATATTTTCTCGGTCGGCATTGACCACAACTTCCATATCAAGTGGCACCACTGTATTCTTTGCTTTAAAGCTTTACTTTGCCTAGTGTTATGCAATTTTTAACATCTGTATCATAATTGGTACAATACACTTAATAACAGTACAATCAACATCCCTCTTTTCTTCCTTGGGTTCAGTAACTACTGGGTTCCATTAAAGTATGTCCAGTCATTTATTTCTTATTCTGCACAATTTCAGACACTTTAAGTTCATGTTGAAGTAAATTATAATACTGCAAGGTTTGTTCGAATTTCTTGTGCCTAAAGTATTCCCACAGACCTGCTTTTGCTGTTACAGCATTAGAAGCAACTTCTCACCGGGTCGATGGTTTCCCTGGACAGCAGCAGTGGAAGTGCCTGCTCAGGGTCCAGTGGGGCCTCGCGGTCGAGCTTGAGCAAGTCCACAATGCGAAGCCACAGGTTGGGATGATGAGCAGCTGTTGAAGGAAGTACAAGCAGGGGCTGCCACTCTCCCAACAGCAGCTCTCCACTCAAAGGCGTGTCTAATTTATACCCCACGCCACCACCGCAAACACTACAAACCTGGGTTTTATGCCCGATGTTTCAATCAGTACTAGCACATGCAACTACAAGACTGCTGACATGCTGCTGGATGAGCGCCAAGTGGCGTAAGTCTAAACAATATGCACTCACTGAAAATTTTTAGAAAATCCGATTCAAGACCTTATTTAGACGAAACAGACAGTGCAAGTACATTACCAGTGCATCCCGTTATTTACAATATACTATTTCGCATGAGCAGCAGTTTGAATATGTCATGATTAGAGCAAAATGCAGGTTTACATAGATAGCTTAGCAAGTGGAAGGAGACATATCGTCCCTAGCTAGTTGTGTGCAGCACATTGCCTGCTAAGCTCATTCATGGTCTCCCAATTGCAAAAAGCCGACCACCCGCTCACCAAAGATTGAGTGGTGTGCAGGCAGCAAGGACTCCAGGGCAAGGTCCTCGGTATCCTTGGTATCCAAGTTAGAGCCCGAGCAGATGGCGACCAGCGCCTCGGCCAAGATTTTGGCCTCACCCGGCCCGCACTCCTCGGCCTGCAAGAGCATCAAAAGTGCAGCTCTCAGCCTTGTCCGCATAAGCCATACAAGTTCCCAATGAGGCTGCGTGTTCACAACGCAGTGCCTATGCCTTCGGCTACCCCCGTGCAAATTTCTCATAATGTTCAAGCACTCTACTAACTGAAGACCTCAGCAGTCACAATCGATGACTACCTCTTCACATTTTGCTCATGCCGCATAGAGACAATTGCAGCGAAAACCATTCATCAATGTCCGTCACAGCCGCTGCAGAGAGCATTGTTGTGGATAGAATGTATGTTATGGTTGGAGGCTACCGTCAGATACCAACTTCTTTGTTTATTAAGATATCTTAATAAAATTTTCAGGAAAGACTAATAGCGAAAGCATTAAAACTACTACGAAACTTCATGAAGGTATGTTCACTGGTTCTCCAGTTACGGCAGTATGTCAGAATAGTGCACATGGTTCTCTTAATCCAAGCCTGGAGAACTTTCAAATGTTGCTAAAACTGTGAAATTAACAACAATGATTCTCAGGTTGATACCTCAGGGAGTAACAGAGCTTTTTTTTTTTAATTTCCTTACTGAAAAGTTTTAACAGACCATCAAATTTAGACTTGGTGATTGGGATGTGATTAATCAAGTTTTGATAAGGTACCATAAATAAGAGACAATATATTGAAAAAAATGGGCTTGCCTCCCTACCAGAAATCTATTCACGTACATAATAAAAAAGACTTATGAAAATAGGATGAGTGGTTCCCCAGATATGGCTGGAACAAGCAGCCTCACTAGCCAAAGAAAATCATTTAGAGAAAACGACATTTGAAAGTTTTGGGCATATATGCAAATCTAAAGCAACCCTGCAGCATAACTGGAGGTGTCTTTTGGCACAATCTTCGCCACCTTTCTGTCTTCTCCAAAGATTTCTTCTTAGCTTTCTACAAGCGCAGTGAGTCTCTCTCGGCTGCCCGCTGAATGGCCAGCTCACGCTCCATTGCCTGAAATTACCGCTCCGTCGCTGGCATAGTGCCGAGTTCCCTTTGAACAGCAGCACGTTCTTGATCCGCCACCTCTCAGAAAACGTGTTCGTAAGTGCACAGTTTACGATACGATCGCACTCCCAAAGGTCTATGAAAGAGAGGATGTGGAAGCTCCTGTCAATGAGTGCGAGACACCAGGCGCACTTGCAACGTCAAATTTTTGCACCGGTGAAGCAGGAGTCCCGTGTCTAAGCGCGTCGATGCAACCACACTCTCGCGTAGATGAAGAAGCTGCTCCACATGTACTGTCGGTGAGATCACCATCGGCGCACGTGCAAGCGGAGAGCCTCGCCATGCGGACAACCTTCATAGATCGCTTCCTTGCACCGAACACTTGTAGCGTCTTCCTTTTCATTGGACGCATCACGAGCGAATGCAACAACGGTCTTGTAAAAACAGTTGAAAATAATCTCGTGAAGACATTTGAAAATCATTTCATGAAAACAGTTGAAACGCGGAGAGTATGCCAACGGCTGCTACGATAGACGATAGTGAGTGAAACGCCGGGGATGGAGGAGCGGCAGACGACGGAGAGCCGCATTATGTGCAAGAGTACAGTATAAACCGGAATATAAGTCGAGATATTTTCAATAAAACAACGAGCTAAAGTTGCCCCTCGCCTTATATAGCGGTGGCTAGCCGACAGTGCACCGCTGTCTGGCAACATGTGGCTTGCATGTGCATGAGAAGCTAGACACAGCCATATTTGCATTTAAATCCAATAGCAGGTTGTTTTTTCTCTCGTGTCTGTTTTTTTTGCGTTGGTGATTTGTCTCCGATCTGTTCCAAGTTCTCGCTCTGCTTGACATTGTGTTTCATTTTTAGTGGTCTTTTTTTTTCGTTCACTGAATATGAGTAGCGGTACGAGAAGGCAGTACTCAGCTGCGTTTACACTAAACGTTGTTGAGTTCACAGAAGCAAATGGGAATATGGCTGCTCAGCGCCGCTTTGGTGTATCAGAAAAAGCGTGCGCTAATGGAGGGTGCACAAAGGGAAGATGCCGATGTGCAATCCTCGGAAAATGTAACTTCGTGGGCGAAGTGCGGTTCATTCGCAGCTGGAGGATACGCTAGGAAACTTTGTGTGGGAAGTTCATGCATGATCGCTGCCAGTGACCGTGGATACCATTCGCAAGAAAGCTGTGGAACTCGCTCGAGAAGCTGGGCTCACGAGAGAAGAGTTTCGTGCACCAAACTCTAGGGTGCGTCGATTCATGAGACTCAAAGGATTTCCTTTCCGGTGGCACACATCTATCTGTTAGAAGTTTCCAGACAAGTTCGAGCACAAGGTTATTAACTTTCAGAGCTTCATGAACTGACTTCCGGGCAGATTGAAAATGCCGATGAGACCCCGGTGTGGTTTGACATGCCTTCATCGACCATGATCATGCAGCATGGTGCCAAGGATATAAAGCTGTAGCCCACTGGCAACGAGCACTCGCGCTTCATCGTCATGCTGGCATGCATGGCAGACTGTGGAAAGCTTCCGCCCTTCATCATTGTCAAACGTAAGACAATGCCGAAATAAATGTTCCCGCCCCGTGTTGTTCGCATCAACAAAAAGGGATACATGCATGAGGCCATGATGCTCGAATGGATACGAGTAGTCTGGAACCGTCAGCCAGGTACACTGCTGTGTCTTTGCAGCATGCTGGTGTTAGATGTGTTTTGTGGTCACTTAACCGACGCTGTGAAGCGCGCACTAGGCATTGGAAAAGCGGATCTCGCCGTGATACCAGGTAGTATGACGTCCACCCTCCAACCGATCGACATTATGCTAAACAAGTCGTTCAAGAATCGAATGCGGCTGGAGTACCAAAAGTGGATGTCCAGGTCCCAAAGAAACCGATGGGCCGCCTACAGAAGCCTGCGCTTGCGACTGTTTGTGGCTGGGTGCTTTCCACCTGGGGTTCCTTGCCAGATTCCATGGTGGAAAATGCTTTTAAGAAATGTTCCATCAGCAACTCGCTGTATGGCATGGAAGACAACCCACTGTGGGAGGTGGCCAGCGACAAACTCTCGTGTTCAAAAGACAGTGGCGCTTCGTCTGACGAATAGGAACAGTTGCTCGGCAATTTTGGGTTGTTTTCTTTTTTTGTTCTTTTTCTGTAACCTGAGCTTGAGAGGTCGACCTATATTCCCACTCGACCTATAGTCCGGTTTATACGGTACTAAGTCATCGCGCGCAGGGTCCCTCGCAGGGTCCCTCTCGTCCTTGAGGAGCGCGCGCATCGCCCAATCCCGGCGGTGTTTCTCTGCCGCAGGAAACTTCAAATCTCTCGCGAACCTTCCAATCATGAGCAGCTTGCTTCTCTCCTAGGCTGCCGCCGTCGTCGCGGGTGGCAGGAAAAGAAAGTGAAAGAATTCACAAACAAAACAATTCCAAAACAGCGGAGCTCGTTCAACCAACCGGTCGAGAAACTGTGATCGCGCCAATTTAGACTATAGACCTCACACTCTGGAGTTTTGCGGACACGCAGCACCACCTGACGACTCAGTTTTAAGTAGTGCACACAGCCCGACTCCCTTGCACAGTTTGCTGTACAAGCAGGTGCTACTATAGCGCACGCAACAACTATTGAGCAAAATATTAGATGTATTTGCGCATTGAACACTCAGAAAAAGAGCTACAAATTTTTCTCCGCTAGTTAGGCGCATCACCGCACCGCCGTGAAGTGCTTGCTTGTTCACTAGACTGAACGACGGTGAAAACAAGAGCAGACGCAACAGCTCCGCACTCTACAAAAAAAGACCCCATTCTGCACTACTGTTGCGTTGGGAATGGCCACGAACGCAAATGACTTCAGTTTTACTGGTTTGCACAGCTTTCGCAAAGGATAATGGCGAGAGCGCTAAATACAGGCTGTTGCGAACGTTTTGGGTAAGCGAATTACTCGCATTCTCCACAGCCGTTCGCTTAGGTAAGTGGGATAATGTAGGTCTCCTGTTATTGTTTTGAGTAGCCTTGACGGAGAACCACGGTAACTTTAATTATGAAGCTTGACAGACCCTCTGACCGCGGTGCATGACGTGCAACAGTAGACAGGTGACGCCCAGCGGTTTGGCTGTCGCGCACCTCGCGACCACTGATAATCTGAAGTTGTCGCCACGACACGGTATTACGCACGTAGGGCTTTGAAGGCTCTAAGGGCCGGCTTTAAATAAGAAATGTGAACGCGTGTGTCATATCTTTTTTTTTTTTGTTGGTCTTTATGATTACCGGAGCTATCTCAGAGGCATTGGTTTTGAGTTTCGTTGTACACTGAGAAAGTGGACACACATGTATCCCCATTTGCAGTATATGCAAACGAAAGACAACCGTCAAGAGAGCATTCGAGCATGTGTAATAAAACAGTTCAACGGACAGGAGGCGAGAAATCGAAGAATGCAACTGCAAAGCGAAAATCACCATGGACATTCGTGCCGGATAAAGCAAGCTTTGTACCAATGATAGTAAGATAGATTGCTCTTGTATGCACTTTATCGCTTTGGCATCACGTGTATGCCCAAGTTTAATGCATTTAGGCGTTACAAAACGCACGTCGGAGTCCCTGCCTTGAACTCGATGTCATGCGATGCTCGCTTCCATTTCAATTGCCAGTTGCAGCACGCCGAAATAAATGAAACATCTTTTGCATTGTGCCCGCATTTCCTTTTGATGAGCTTCCAACTTTTATGAAGCGAAGTTGGATTGAAGGAAGAAGCTTGCCAGGTTCTTGATTTTCAGAATGGAAAGTCCTTTATGGAAAAAAAAAGGGAGAGGGGTGCAGGACCTCCGTGGGGATAAGCAGGACTTTCTAACTACACTACTAGTTCACGGTCACGGGTTTCACACTTATTGTATTCACCATCACTGGTACTGAGGCGGTATAGTGTCAGTACTGTGGTTTGCCAGACCCCCTAAACCACTCTGATCAGGCCGCTCTGACTTCCATATTGGGGAAATATTAACTGCGTGTCTGAGTCCGTAAGGAGTGCTTCACCATAATTTGTGGTTTGCAAAGCTTGTATGGCCATTCCCCCTTTTTCAAATGCGGAACACTGCCACAGTAAGTGGTGAAGGTCTGCGCGGCAGCGCAGCCCGCAGCGATTGCGCGTCACTGTCTCAATGTCCAGTTGTCGCCATTTTGCTAAAGAGTATGGTGTGCATGCTGAATTTGGGTAGACCTTCTTAATGAAGATTTCTTGGGAGCGTGAAAGCTTACATTTGCTGGAAAATAGGACTTTGGGTTAACTTGCGCAATGCGTTTTTACTAGCATGACGCAAAGAAGTGCGTACGTAGTGCATTGTGGCTACCGAGGAAGCCATTTGACATAAGAGCTCATACGGGTTCACCCTGAGGGGTAGGGGCAGAGAAAGATTGGTCGACCCACCTGGGAAGCAGCAGCGACGTTTGCCGCCGTGTTGGCTCCGGGCACACCCGTATGCCCCGGCGTCCAGATAATTTTTATTGGCCTGTCAGCTTTTTCATGCCTACGAATGATGCTTTGAATAGCAGCAGCTGTAGCATCATCGGACGCTGGGTGAAATATTTCCAAGTAGACAGCGTGCGAGTCCGTAAAGACACGAAGGGGTTTCTGTATAGTGTACGGGAGGCTTGCAGTCGCTCCCCATATGGCAAGTAGTTCGGCATGCATAGGGATACTGTTCGGTAGATGGCAACTGTAGGCCCCTGTACTCGGTGGTCTGCGCGCAGATCCATGCTATACAAGCTTCGCCATCGGTAATGGCAGCGTCTGTGTATATGTCGATGGTATCTAAGCTCGCTTCCCTGAGTTGTCGCGTGACAAGAAACTGGCGGGCAGTATTATTGTGACGAGATGTGTGGCGACGGAACAGTCGAGAGGCTATTGAAGTTTCCCATGGGGGTAACAATTGATTAAGAATAGGTGCATCATCATGCCGCTGACAATCCCAGGCCAGAAGGTGACAACCTTGCGGCGTGTTTTCCAGGCGGATGTCGTGTCGAGTGTTGGCTTCACGGATGACGTCTTGCAGAGGGGGCAAGCCCCCTGCGCTTTCAAGGGCGGATATCTTAGTGTGTTTAGGGAGCCCCGTGATGGTACAGAGAGTAGCCCGATGAAGGCGTCCCAAATTTTGGATGTCCGTTGGAGAGAACGTGTATATTGGTGTGCCGTACAAAACCTTTCCAACAGCCGCAGCTCTTGCAAGAGTGCGACAGGCTTGTTGTCGTGCACCTCCGTATTTGTTGGACAGACGATGTACCACATGTAACGTGGCTGGCCATGCCTGCCGCAGCCCACGTACCCACTTTTGTGGGCTGTTGCAGCTGGCTATTGATAAACCTAAAACTCTGATTTGTCCGTTTTTTGATCGTATAGTGTGTGATCAAATATGGAGTGAGATACACATTTTTGGGTTGGTGCTATTCTTGCCGTCTATGCTTATAAGTTCTGGCTTATGTGGAGCCAGCTGCAGGCCTACTTTGTTAACAGTGGACTCTAAACTAAGGATGGCTGCCTGCAGCTCAGTCTGCATTGATTCTTTGTCAGAATAATCCACTGCCTCTGTCCATATAGTAATATCATCGGCATAGATGGCAAATCTAGCCGTGGTGTCCCGTTCAATGTTTTCTGCTGCCCTGCTCATGGTCAGATTAAACAGCGTCGGTCCTAAAATAGATACCTGTGGAACACATCTGTCCTAGTAGTACGTCTTCGGGCTCCATCCAGGTGATGCGCCGCTTAAGCGAATGGGCCGAGCGGCAAGGAAATTTCGAATCCATGTCTGCGCACGCTGACTTGGGTAGCGCTTAGCTAGTTCTTCAAGAATAGCCTTATGGTGAACATTATCGAACGCTTTCTGCATGTCGACGGCCAGCAAGTAGTCAGGTAACATCTTTCTTGAAGTACGATTGAGCAGCCAAAGGCAGTCATGGGTGCCGAGGTTAGGACGAAAACCCGCCTGGGCTGGATGGTATCCCGGCCAGGTTATCTCGAGCTAATGGGACATGCGTGTGTGAATCATGCGTTCAATGAGCTTACATAAAGTAGACGTTAAAGAAATTGGCCGGAGGTTCTTGCAGAGGGTCTTCTCTTTTCCATGTTTCGGAATAGGATAAATGAGAGACAGCGTAAGGTTCTCCAGAACATTTCCTGAGGCCCAGAGGTCATTGATTACCGCCAAAAGTGCATCCTGGGCTTCATCTCCGAGGTTGCGGAGTTCTTGCCATGTGATTCGTTCGTGGCCAGGCGCCGATCGAGGACGCGCATGTTTGATGGCTGCTAGCATTTCTCCCATGCTAAATGGGCGATCGAGATTCGGATCAGGTTGTGTTATGGTGCAGGCTTTCGGAGATGTAGGCGGAGTGAGTGAAGCGTGAAGAAAGAAAGTGGTAATAACTTGATCTTCCACAACGGACGGATCTGCTTTGAGGAACAGCTCGGCCAGAGGAGAGTTGCCCTTTCCTTTCCCGTTGAGGCTACGAAAAATGCGCCATAAACCTTAGAGGCCCAGTACACGGCCAAGGCGTTCGCAAGTGGATTTCCAGGCTTCACTTTGAAGTTGGAGCTGATATGTATTGATAAGTTTAAATTGGAGCTTAATTTTCATGACGTCAGAGTGTCGTTTGCCATGCGAGCGGTATCTTCTGACTAAATAGGCTGCTGTTTTCCGTAAATTGCCTAAATGATTATCCATCGGCTGAGTATGGTCTTCGCATGGCCCTGTTTCGCGTGCCAGCTCACGGACCTGTTGAACAATGTCCAGAAGGCCCTCAACTGTCGAGAAGGATCCAGTAACATTACTACGAAAAGTATTCCAATTAGTCATCGTTGTAGTTGTTTTGATCCGGAGGCGTTTTCGATTAAGTGCCATGAATATCGAGAGATGATCACTGCCCCATGACTGGCTGGAGATTGTCCAGTGCCGTACAAATTGGGGGCTGGCGAGGGTGAGATCTGGGGTCGTGTCTCTCTGCGCTCTATGTAGTCCTATTCTTGTAGGCGTGTCGAGGGCATTACATATTTCTACAGAAGAGAGTTCAATAGCGTCATAAAAATATTTCCCGCAGTTATTCGCCTTTCGGGCACCCCAGGCAGGGTAATGAGCATGAAAATCACCTCCAATGAGCAGAGAGAGGTTCTTGGATGCTTGCTAAAACATCTCCAGCAATGCGTCTGGTCCAACTGAAATATTTCCTGGGCGAAAATACGCAGGCATGGCCACGAAGGGCTTTTGACCAGGAGGACAAATTTTAACAGCTACTATTTCGCGAGCATTAGAACTGAGATCAGGAATGTCTAAGAAGTGGCCGGGCATTCATTACGCACCAGACGCGCTGCCTGGCCTTTGAGAACCTGCCGCTTATGTTTTATGGTTGGTATCTGAAAAGCACGGTAACCAGGAAGCGAGCACATTTGTGCGTCTCCTGGAGAAGAAGGGACAAGGGGCGATGCCTTTGGACATATTTACGGATAGTGGAGCACGTTTGATTAAAACTACCACGATTCCACTGCACCCCCTGAGCGAAAGAGCTCATGAGGAAAGCTCTGGTTTGCGGCGCTTATTGTCATCAGCAAGGACATTGCGCTGCAGTTCATCAAACATAATTTGAAATCGAGTTTGCATGGTATCAAGGGCTTGTGTTAGAGTGTTAACCATCTCCGACCGAATCGCATGCTCCAGCTTACTAGATTCTTGAGCCCGTTCTTGTCGCAGGAGCCCAATAATGTGAGAATAGGCGGAGTCCTTGTCTGTGACCGGTTTAGGACGTGTCGGAGAACGGCTCTTTCTTTTATTTCGAGACTGACTGCAGCTTGGCATTGGGGACTGATTCCCTTTCTTTTGGTCCAGCATGAGGTCGCAAGTTTCTAATTTTCCTGCCGTAATTCCTGTAATTCTTGGCGAAGGCTGTTGATAAGCTGAGTCAGATCGGAAGAAGCGGCTGTTTGAGCCCAGGTTACTTTCCGAGGCGTCGGAGGGGTAGGCTGTGTGGCAGATGTCGTAGATGATGAATCATTAGTGTTGCGAAGAAGGGCTGATACAGATATATTTCGTTTAGGACAATGAGGGCTGAGTGAAATGTGTATGGACGCTCTGCAAGCTACGCAATGAGGAAACTGCTTACAGTTTCGGTCGACCTCATGTGGAGCTTTGCCAGAGTCCCGGCATACTGGCAGGAAGGAACAGTATTTGGCAACATGGCCCAAACAATGACAGTTGTAGCATGCGACCGGGCGAGGCTGATATTCTAAACACGGACGACTTCATATTCAAACACCAAGCGTTTCGGTAAGGAGTCTGTATCAAATGTCAAAAGCAGCAGCTGTGTTTTACGAAGCATGCGCACTTCGGTGATTGCTGCCTGTTCACAGCGCAGATGCACTTTGATGTACTCAATTGTTAGGCCAAGTCTGATCTTTATTACCCCACCAGAGCTGCTGACTGCGTGTGGTTGAAGAGCCGATGTGTCGACATCAATTACTCGCACGCTACCATTGACTGTTGCCACTAACCGCGACAGTGTACATAGTTTGCGAAAATGACCTTCGTCACGAAGTGTGATTCATACGCAGTTACTGGTTATGTCAAAGCGGAGAATTGACATTTCTGCAATAAAGGTTGACGGAGCGCTTTGCTCTATGGCGTCTGTAAGGGCTTGTTTCGGAATGTCTGTCACGTGCACTTTGTATGGCGGCCTGATCAAAACAGTATAGCGGGGCCGACTCAACCAGTTCGGCGTGCAGTCTGTTCGGTAACACTTGGCGTTGTTAGTACACGGCGTTATTCTTTTGTACCCCATTGTCGAGAAGTTCAGTGGTGCCGGTAGAAGAGCCCGCTGCCGTGTCGTGGACACGAGGTAAGGTAGATGATTCTGATGACAACGTAGGCTGCGTTGCATCCATTGTCTCGTTTTCGTCAGATAGCAATGGGAAATCGCTCAAGTTCACTGGAACGCTTGTGCATGCCGTGGTCGTTTTCATAGTAGGCATCTTGAGATTCGGAGTGAAACGCGCCGGGCGTAACAGGTTCACCAGGCACGGCACGGCCGCGCGGACGCGGTGCAAACGCGGTCGCCGGCAGCTGTGCCCTAGGCCAGTCCGAAGCTGCTCACTAGGCTTAGGGTGCTCAGTTTACAAAACACAGAGAAAAAGGTTCTCCAAAAACGCTGCCTCTGCGACACAGGCTCACCGTGTAACTGGCATACACTTCTGCGGCAACGAAGCGTGGTCTATCAGCCGAAAAAACTAGTCAAACTGACAAGAAAACAAGGAGCCGAGTTCAGGCACGTCTGCCATCGTGGGCCCTCAGCAGCACCCCCCAGATTTTCAAGAAACCGCGCTTCAAGACCAACAAAAGAGGAAGGCCTATGCATATGCGCTTGCGGACGGCCCTCTGTGCAATATTCATTTACGACTGGTGCGGCGATGGGGGCGCTGGCAGCGGCATTTTTTGCAGCGCCGCCTGGGCAAAGTCTGTTGTTCTTTTTTGAGCGCCCTTGTGTCACTGTAGGGCTGCGGCGGGTTGTTGTAAACTTTACTTCAAACAGTTTCGCGATGAGTAAGAGGTTAATATTTACAGAAAAGGTAGTTTATGATACGTACTGCCCGAATATGTGGTTTTCCAAAAATCGACTTTTTCGCGATATTTCCATTTTCAAAGGCCGGGTCTTAGAAGGCCAAAAATCGCAAAAAAATCGACTTCTGGAAGCTGACATTTTTGAAATCTGTACCTATTTTTGCACCTAAGAAGTTTCTAGCTTCTCGCGTCATTATTTCTGGCACAAAACCAATTTATAACATCCCTGTGAGATAAATTTGAGCGCAAACTGACGCTAAAATTGCGCTTTTTCCGCGCCGAACTGTTGCCGTTACACACGAGCTGTCGTGTTTATCTTCTGTTCATCGTCTCGTTTGGAAGGGTCGTTCTTCATCTTCAATTTCCCGCCACCGCTGGCTCGCCTTACTCATTGGTTTTTTAGCAAAAACACGTCATCGAGAAGCACTAGCGCACGATTCAATTGGCTGCTTGGGGCAGTGACAAAACCTAGGCATCCGATTGGCCAAGGGGCGCTTGCGGCCTTTGCTTCACCATCGGGACGCGCACAGATATGCGCCATTAATCATAGTGGTACTGGCTGCCCGCGGCAGTAAAGAAGTTCCGCGCTATAGTATTTTCTGAAGTGGGTGTGGGGGTCGTTTGTTCTCTGTGAACTTCAGAAAGAGCCCCGCTATGGCTCAGGACAACGAGGGTAACGAACTCGACGCGGTCACCGGCAGTTGCCGAGTCACCAACGTAAGCCTAACTCGCGTACGAGCCCGTTGGTTGCCGACAACGTTACTGAGAACGGCTGTGTTTTGCAGCCTCATCAGTTAGAGGACGGCAAGTAAAAAGCAGAAGTGAAGCTAGAAGAGGTATCAATCTTTGCAGTGATGGAACGGAAGCGCAGTCTTATCGCTAAACGCGCCGATGCCGTGGTTCCCCCCGCCTGATGAAAGGACCTTGGACTGCGCGACAGGTCGTCAGAGTGGAGTACGCCGCACGTCTACGAACAACAGAAAGTCAATCCGTTCGCAGTGAAAATGCTCGCCGCCCCCGCACCAGAAGCTACTGGCAAATGGTAGACTGCTTTTAACGACGTGTTCGCAACGTTGTCGCAATCTCCGCTCGAAAATGCGGCAGTCTTACGTGAAAAGGAAACTAACACCTCGGCACTCGCCTATCCTCGAAATTGATGGGCGGGGCAGCAACTTTGGTTCGCGACATTTACAGGTAACTCCTTCTGGACAAGCTGGAAAACATCGCTGTGTTATTCGATGTATCGCGGATGACACACGCACATTTGTCGCAAGTCGCCGTGAGTACAGTTACTGAAGTGATAAGCGGCCTCGCGGCAGACGAGCACACGGCGACAACTTGTTACAGGACTAAAAGAAACTACACGCTCGTGCAAACAATCAGTCCTATTACATTCCCGGTGCTTATTAACTGACTAAAAGTATGTGTACCATGATATTTTTTATCTCGGAACGACGAAATAAAGTTTTAACAGCATTATTCTTGAAGCACAAATTTTGACCACTTTATTTTGCTTGTTCGGTAAAAGTGGACCTAGAACAGCCAGAGCTGTAATTGTTTTTGTACAGTGTAGCTAAATGTGCACAAAAAAACAATGCTGGAAGCCTATTATTAATGAGCAGCTTCATTTTTTATTTTAACATAAAAATTTCTGTATTTAGTTACTTGCAATGAGCTGTGCTGTAATGCAATGAACTGTGCTGTAATTCGAGAAGTACTCGTTCAATTTTCGATCAGCTTGCAGCGTTGGAATCCTTAGGCTTTCTAGCATTCATTTATATGTCAATGGTCGTGCAATTCTAAGTATGTACATACATTTTTACAGTTAAAAATGATAGAATTCTATGTTTTCTTGATTTTCTCAAAATGGCAATTTTGCACACCCTGCATGAAAATTACTGCAATATATCGGAAACTATTACAGACAGCAGAATGTTTTATTTTTTTTTTGCAGCATGAAGCTATATGTTTGGAGCACACAACATAAGAAGCAGATTTTGATTTATCTTGATGCAAGTTTTTTAAACTAGTCTTTTGTGTGACCTCACAATGGCCACATTCAGAGCTGTGAAGTTTAGTGTACTGTAAAGTAAGAAATAATGCCTAATAAAAAAAGGTGCTTCCTATGTTGTATGTCTTATGCTTTCTACTGTCAATCTTTATGTCATTTATAAATTTTTGACGGGTGGTTATTTTTCCATTGTGGTAAGAACAATAGAAATTGTTATCTTGATTATTTAATTAACTAATGAAGCTACAGAAAAAATCACTACATTTTTAGAATCAGGAAAACAAACTAAGTAAGCATGCCAACTTTTGTCACATTTGGTTCATAAAATTAATGAGAGAGTCCTAAGACCCATGTCCCCCCTTAAGTAGTCACCTGCACCCACATTCACGTGAACGGTGACTTGACGGCATCGTGAAAGTGCACTGAGCATCTGAATGTGCTTGCATGCACGCAGGAGCTTCTCTTAACGTATTATATTCCATTTGACGAGGCCTGCACCTGTAGCGTAGTGGGCTAGAGTACACTAACTGCCAATTTTTTAGACTTCCTAGTGTGAAAAATCAGATGGCAAAGATATTGCACACCCGCAATTTCAGACATTCTTATATAGTGATGCCAATGCGGCTTATGACTGTGCCATGAAAGCGTCCAAAGTTTCAAGCATGTCTGAAAAATTGGGTGTCCCGAAATTCGGCAGCTGACTACTAGAGGGTCAGTTTAAATCCAGCCGCAGCAAAATCTCCAGGTATGCTTATATTTTTGTTCGTGTTGTGAAATACGCATTATGCTGACAGTTCTCATAGTTCATCAGACCTTTAGAACCACTCGTAGCAACTAAACAAAGGCTAATTCACATAATTGAATTCTTGCTCTTTTTCCTAGGTGAGCAACTCTGAATGTTTGCCAATAAACTTATAAGCCATCACGGAATTCGTGCTTTGGCTGCAAACCAGAAGTCTGTGTATGTATAATGAATGTGCACTACAATTCACAACTTCTCTACAACACACCTGTTTAGTGAACAAGTACTGAACACAAGAGAACCACTGCATTATGCTTTGCATAGCAGACCTGTGCCTCACATGCTTCAAGTCGTCTTGATCTGGAGAAAATTGAGTTAAGCCAACCAATATGCAAGTGATTTGTAATCATGATTATTACTTTACACTAGCTACCCACATTACGATAATTACCATCCTGCTGTGCTGTATGTGCAGCTTTATAGTTTTTGTGCACCAATATGTGCATGCATGTGGGCCAGTTATAGCTTTGCTTCGACACCTCAATGCTATGAGCGAAGGGGGAAAAAAAAGGAAAGAAAAGGGTGTGGCGGAATGTTTGCTCTCTCTCAAATGCCGATCTGCGATGCACCTGTGATATTCTTCTCCCTTTTTTATCTCTGCCATGTAGAGACCCTCCTCCTTTGAATGCCGATGCAAAGAGAGCAAAAAAAAAAAAAGCTGCCGTGGAATGTTGGTTCTTTCTCAAATGCCGATCTGCTTCTCTCCGCACGGAGACACTCCTCTTTTCTCGTGCTGGCCACACTGCAGCTGAGGGTAGCAGCGGAGACGCAGTCGTTGTCATCGTCGTCTTTAGAAAGTGTTGGCACTGGACATTGCCTTGCGCAAGTTCTCTTGCCAGGGGAATGCGGAAGCCGAAGTAGAAATGCTTTGCAAGCTGCATGCATGCGAAATTGATTGACTCACTGCAAGGCAAATGTGTGTGGACAAGCATCCCCGTTTACATCAATTATTGACGGATGACCTGTGATTTGTGAACAAATGGAAGTCTTCTGAAACTTCCCCCTCGTGTGCTAGCTCAATGCAAATGCGCCACTGTATGGTGAGCCCTCCGTTCATTTAGCTTTCATTAATTCAAACGTCTTTCAAGTTGAACAAATATTTGGGCTCTTCGAGTTCGAATTATCGAGATTTGACTGTAGCTGAATTTCCAACCATCGACACTGCAAAAGCTGCATTATTAGAGTCTCCCTTCTCCATCAACAGGACATCGTGAAGCATATTTACTGCAAGCACCAATACGAACTTGCAAGATGCAAAAGCGAAGCGCCGTGCTCCTGAGAGCGGCATCCTTACCTTGTCTTTGAGGTGGCTGTCAACAAAGCTCGAAAACTCGCGTAGCAGGAAGCAGGCGAGGGAGGTGCCACTCAGCACAGACACCAGCTTGCGCACTGTGCTCTGGGTCGACTGGCGCACCAGCTGGCTCGAGTGGCTCAGGCCTCTCAGAAGGGGCACTGCGAAGGGCCTGCACAAGCCCCAAATGACATGAGGGTTAACTTTTTTTTTTCTTTTTCTAAAGCGAACACTACCATGCAGATGGTATGAGGAAAAAAAAACAAAGATTAGAGATAAAGAGAGTCAAATGAGTGATCACAGTGACATGTCCATGTGCTAATTATATTTCACCGTGGAAAAGTGCTGAACACTCACTTGAGATTAGCAAAGCAGGAGTCGGGATGGTCCAAAATCATCCTCGTGATTAGTTGCAGCACTAGTAGATGTGCTGCAAAGGCAAGAACAAAGCCCGTCAAAAAGAGACGTGACACATTTATTAGATCCAAGTTTTCTCATTAGTCTTAGGACCACTCACAGCTGTACAGCAAAGCCAAAGTCTAACCTGCAATGGTAGCTCAGTGGTTAAGGCATAATGCCACTAAGCTTAGTGCGTTACAATTGCTGGCCACAGCGGCTGCATTTCGATGGTAGCAAAATACAAAAACAACCACATAGTACTTACATTTAGGCCATGATAACAGAGCCAAAGGTGGTCAAAATTCTTGTCTGGGTACATAAAAAGCACTAAAATTTAACCATGGTGTCCTAACGTATACCTGTTTTGCCTCGTTTGTTATGCATGAATGTCCTCACAAAGGCAAAACACAATTATCAACGCGAAAGCTCGGACTTTGAAAGCATCGAAATTGTTATAAAGGAAATACTCAGCCCCAGCTTGAAATCTTACATAACAAGCCACACTTCTGAGTTGCATTGTTTGAGCAGCCGTGCGGTTTTCATGGAGCTCTAAATGACAAGACACTACTTTGGCTTCATTTTGTGTTTTGGGGTCTCTGAAAAACACTCAATCTCATTGAAAATAAGACGAATAATTACTATGGCTTTGCGAGTCATTACGTTTTCCGTATGGGCACACTAGGACACATTTTTCTTCCATGCACTCACTCACACAGTTTGCTTGCACTACGGAAGTGTGCGCCGGTTGCTCTGGTGCTGAAGCGATTATTTCAATATGGACTATTCCACAAGTGCCAAATCAGAATCTCATTTCTTGGATGTCAGTTCATCAGACGAGGATTTACTAATGAGTTCAGACTCATATGATGATGAAGGAGTGAAATCTTGAAAGTGTGCGCGATGAGATGATCCGAATCGGATCAAAGGTGACTCTTCCCCAGTGTTTAGTACTAGAGTAAAAAAAGTACTGTGGTGCTCTTATTTGTGTATATCCGTGACTTATATTTAATACACTGAATAATTCTTATTTATAAAAAAATACGTGAAAGTGTTTCTTTTTTAGGGATTCACTTGATGCTACTACGAATAAACTAAATCATGTGTATGCAACCAAAATGACATTTTTGTCTAGGTTTGATTAAAAGTGAATCTAAGGTTCAAAACAAACTGAAAGCAAATAGTAAATTTAGTCAGATAATTTGGAATCGAATTCAAATAGAATATACGATGTATAATAAAGAAAAAATGGGCTTATATGTCATAAGCCAACTAACCTGCACAATATTTTTTTAGAAGTTGAAACACGGCCTTTGCAAATGCCAATATTTTTAGTTCAAAGGAAGTAGAAACAACTTTCAATAGTAGCAAGATTTTACTTTCGGTAGAATGCAAGTGATAATTTGTAAAATATGTTATGTTTTAATATTTACTATATCAAGAGCATATAAGCGGGCATAGCAAGCCTTTAATTGACAAAATATATTAATCATGTGAGGGTAACACGTTCACTTAACTTTGAAGCGGGGCTTCGCAGCAGCGCAGATTTTTTTTTCCGAATAAATTTATCCTAGCTTGGCATCGCTTGACTGCAGTGAAACCATCTTTACAGTATATTCCATGTGAATTAATATACATTCAATTAGTGCTTTCATGGCTTAGCACTTCTCTACTGCAGTGAAACCACCTTTACAAGAGGTTCAATGTGGACTAATATACATTTATTCGTTCAATTAGAATACTTTAAAATTTTGGACAAATTTAAATTCAAATCAAACTATATCCATTTGAATATTTGAAGCGTTCGAATAATCACAAAAGCCTATTTTTGTCCCTTCACAGTCACGGAAAAAAATTTTAAGAAAGTTTTTTATATAAAATTGTCTGAAGAATTTATTTCAGCAATTTTAAAAAATTACACATTTTGGACAGCTCCTTATTAAAAAATTCCACCATCAAAAGGTTGAATGCCAATCAGGCATATTCAAAATGAAGCAATGATTAGAAAAGGCCTGCCTTACTGTCTTCTGATGCAGCCTGCAGAAACTTATCAGCAAAGAATGGCTGCTTCTCTTGGTCCAGGAGTTGTGTGACCATGCTTTTGATCTTGTTCTCTGTAATAAAAAAAAAGGTATACATAAGGCTTACCAGCAACTATGATACCACACACACAATATTGAAATGAGATCAATCAAACCACTTGCAACAAACAACACATTAGAGCACATATAGAAGAACAGCACACGTTCCAACCTAGCAGGATTGAAGTTCGGGAGACAGCAGTGGGGAAGGAGGGGGTTAAGTGATTTCCTCTTAAAGATAGCCTTTCTTGGGGTACTTCGAAACAAGAATTTTGGCCCGTCTGTCTGTGCGTTTGCCGAAATGATACTGGAAGAAATAGCCAAAATCCCAGCCAATCCACAGCGCCCACCAATACTGCCAAAGTTTCAGCAATCATACTAGTACGATTGTCAATTAAAAAGTAATTATTGCACACCATAACAACACGCATATATTCTGCATATGCATCTCTTACTAGAAAACGCATACATACATAAGTAATTCTAAGGACCATGGCGTTTATCACGGTGCACTGACAATGAAACACTACGCACAATAAGGCAAGTGTTTCCAACACTCTGCTAAGACGACACGGTGGTGGCACCTACCTGTCGCTTTGCGTTCTACACCTTATCGCCTCCAAGACGGGCGCACACGCCGCGTGCTCACTGCTTCACAGGTCATTTTTAATTTTTCTTTTTAAGATAACTGTCAGATAGCGCTCATATCTCATGTGCCTTGATGCGCTCATTCGCCTCCACTGCATGGATCGAGGCACTCTGAAGCAGCGCCTCCAGAATACCATTCCCCGATTTCATCACGCAGAACATCAAATAAACGTTTGCAGTGAAATATGCAGATAAGGGGCCAATTTTTTTCATATCTGGCATTACTTGGACTGAGACATTTGCGACGTGCTGCCGTTGCTTCTATACACTGCGACCACAAACGCACGGTGGTTGAGGGCCTCCATGCATTGTTTTCGGCATCTGCAGCCACTTCCCCGAAGATGGCAATCGCTCTCATGCGTCCAAACTCGTACCACTTCGCACCCTCGCACTTGGGGAGCCTTTTCCGAAACAATGGTTCTGTCTGATCACTTACTTTCGGCGGAAAGTTGTATTCCGCAAGAAATCCTGTATATAGGCATTCTGCACTTATTGCACTGTCTTTGAAAGAAACTTCTGATGTTGTCCTGCTTTCCACAGCACGAACTCACTTCTGATGCTTCTGTGCAGTGATGTATCAGCCTTGCAACCGTGCAAAACCCTTACATCACAGGCGCTCGTGGTATACAGAATCCATAATTGCAACCTTTCCACGAACTCACAAAGCACACAAACTCAGTTGTGTGAAAGTCTAGAAACACTTCTAAATAATTCTTTACTTTTGAAAATGCCATCGAATTTCTAACTTAAACTCGCAGAAACTTGCAACTCCCAAAACAACGTAACAAAGGGTCCGTTTGATTCGCCTCTGCTATCGGAACCGGTTCACAACTGTGCACTAGAATTTCAGGAATGGTGCAGCGCGAGTTCAGCGGTGCAGGCACAGTGCGTCACCTGAAACGATTGATGAGGTGCCAACAAGGTGCATGTCTTATTCCTGTTCACTTGATGTACACCATCCAATTAACACTGACCGATGGAAAGCCACACATGCGGAAAGTTTATGAGGTACGAACATTTTAGCACTCCCACTCCCACCCCCCCACCCCAACTTCTGTTCACAAATCACAGAAGAAAACATAACAGATTCCCTGCGGGAATTTACAACACGCTTCTTTATTACCTGTACATAACCATCATCACATAGTGTTCCTCACCTTGATCGTTAGTGGATATAGCCATTGAGTCTGTTCTGTGCCTCGGAGGTGACTGTTTTTGGCCATGTCTTCCAGGCCTAATAAAGGCGTGTAAAAGACTATGTCACAAGTGGTGGAGGTCGCTCCTCGATTCCCCGTCCCTGCTTGCTTGCTTTACGTCCTGGAGCTTCACTCAGGTCGCCGTTTGGGCTATGAGTCCACCAGCATGCGGCAGGACAAACCCTCAGGCGCTTCTCCTTTTGTTCCTCCCGCTACGACTGCCGCAGCTACTCACTCTTGGATCGTCAGTGGACCCCCTCGCGAGCCGCCTCTGGTTGCTGGACTCCGAAATGAGGACGTGGACGACTGGCTACACCAATATGACATAGTGAGTGCAGCAAATCTGCACGGTTGCAGCTCGACAACTCTCCTGCGACCATGCCTGACAACCCTACTGCCGACCCCTTGTAACAAGCCATGATCCGTGCAATGATATGAGAGGAACTGCAGTCGCTCCGTTTTGAAGCACGTCAGCTTTCTTCGGACAACCCCAGTACAAATTTACGGGACGTCGTTAAGGAGTTGTCAGCTATGACTGGTAACGCGTACACAGGTCCTCGGGTCTCTAAAGCCCCACTAACTTACGCGCAAGTCATTGCACTTACCCCAGCCTTTGTTTCATCAATGCCAGCGACGACGCCAGCCCACCTGGCGTGCCTGGTGCCCAGAAAGCAAAACCAGCCTTACTATGCACAACCGGCGCCAGCACACCTGGCTTCCATACTATTGGCTTCGATAGTATTCCATAGTGGCTTCCCACATACTAATGTGAAGCTGCCTTTTTTGCCATAGCATGAACCCATGCTGTGAAATCAATTTTACAACCAAACTTGCTACCCCGCACCCCAACAATAACTCCGAATTTTTCATTTTCAGTATACCGTATTTACTCACTGCGCACTTGGGCCACTGGCGGGTGGGCGATCCCACTGAAAACATGGACGGATTGTCGCTCTGACCACTGACTACGCGCAAAAAGCACAAAAAGCATTGGCATCGGAAAAGGATTCGTTCTGCCACTGCACCTCAGGGGCCCAACGAATTTCTCTATGACAAACCCGGTAACAAGAATGCAGCGTTGAATAGCGACGCACACACGCTGCGGTTGTACATCGCGCCGTCAGCATGGTGGGCGTGATTGTGCTTTGTCTTTGCGCCGCTGTGTTTGCGTGACGCTGTATGCAGAGGTTTTTTTTCTGCATTCGACAGATGGCACGCTGCCACAAAAGACGTGACATTAAAATTTTGATGGACGTCGTCTGCACTCGCACTGGTCCCATCTGTTTAGCATGTTATAAACTACGTTTTGACTTTTACTGCATCGTTATTTTGTGATATAATGGCATGACTAGATGTTTTGATAATCAATAGCACTGGCTATCACGCCTAAATAAAATGAACAGATATATTAAAGAAATAGGTAAAATTTTTTTTTTTTTTCAGGAACCAAGGTGTGGGAAGGGCTCATTATGCGAGCCAGTACATTGCACAATTAAATACGGTAATCATCATAGTTCCCCAACTTATTTCGTAGTCCATACATGAAATTTCACTGTAACGACAATACATAGCAACAAACTTTCTTCATGTATCTTGAAAATCTCGTTGTAGTGGAATTTCACTGCATGCTTAGTTTTTCTATCAAATGATGCCCCAGTAATAGAATGGTTTTGCACGGGTTTCTCATAGTAATGTGGTTTCCGTTCGGATCTGACTTCGACCGACTTGGATATGTTTTATTAATCTCCACCAAATGTAAAGCTAGCACACAATGAGGTGCAGCAGCGTATTCAAAACCTGTTTGAGGCTAAAGCACTAAAACTGCCCCTGCCAGTAAAAGTTGGCCACTTTGCCAACCTTGAAGTGACCTATAAGTGGCAGGCAGGCATGCTGCAAGCCATGGTGCATTTACCACGATATATCCTAAGTAAGCACTGCCCCTCACTGCGAAAGATAATCGAACAAGACTTGAAGAGGCACCATTTGTCGGTTGAGGACCAAAATTCAAGATGGTGGTGGAAGAACTTTCAAGAAGAATGCACGCCTGTGTTTCTAATGAAATGCTTTACTGAATACACAAGCATTCACAGTTCTCGTGTGAAACTTTGTGCGTTATGACAAGGAAGGAAAGATGCTTTCCAAATGTTCCAACAATTTGTGACAACTCGCCACGCAACCACGACCCACCAAACTGTAAAGATACAGTGGAACCTCGTTAAACCGTACCTGACGGAGACGAAAAGAAACTACATGCTAAGCGATACCCTAGCTTACCCAAAAGTAATGAATTTGCACTTACTTGCGAATAAATAAAGAACATCCGAGAATTCATAGTAACATCCAAAATACATTCCGCCAATTCTTACATGCCCTGTTCAATAGCACACATTATGTCTAATTTCTCCTTATTTTCAGCCCTCGGTGCTTTTGTCCCAGCTTCAGCATGACGCAAGTACAAAGCAGCACAAGCACACACACACAACACGTGAAAAACAACACTCCCAAACCTCCCCAGCTTTTGCGTGCAGCACGGCACAGCCACAGAACACTTAGACACGGCACCGAAGGAACAAGAAAGAAAGCAGAGCAAGCGCACACCGAGTTTGTGCAAAGCACCAACGCATGGACAACATCAGATGCCTGGCTCGCCGAGTTCTGAACTTCCAATTTCAGAGGCAATGTACTTCGTGTTGTGGAAAAAATCCAGGAGATGGCACTCATCAACACAGTTGCCATCAATAGCTACTCAAACAAGCAAGGTGTCTTTCCATTTCTGGGACTTGCTGTTCTGTCGGAACGCCCAGTGGGGGACGAAAAGCTGTGGGGAGTGTGCAACAAAAATAGGAGAAACTACGTATTAACCGATATATACATGATAAGCTGGTACGATTATAGCGGATACAAAATTTATTATGTTCAATGGCCACCGAGTTGGAAATTTTACTACTTTTAAAACAAAACTACTGTTTAAGCGGGTACAATTCATCGATGTTTTACTGTACCCTTATAACCCCTTATAAGAGGCATGCACCGGAGAGCAATTCTAGTCTTTTATAAGAGGTGTCTCTTATATGCAAAGTACCACGTATGCGTTTTCTTAACATCACCTAGCCCAGTGGTTCTCAAAAGAGGGTCCCCAGACCCTAGGGTGTCTGCAAAGCCATTTCTATGATTCGCGAAACCCTCACCCGCATTTTTCTTTAAGCGTGACTGTGCCGCATATTGATGAACTGTCCAAAATGAAGTGATGTGGCACGTTTGTTTGATGTTTTTCGTAGCAATAAAAGGTAGGCTTGTGCGAATATTCGAATGCTTGAAATGTTCAAATGAATAGAAGAGTTTTTCGAATTCGATTCGAATTTAAATTATTGGAAATTTCGAAGTGTTCGCAATGAATGAACAGGTGTATATTAATCCGCATGTAACAGCTTGTAAAGGTAGTTATGCTGCAGTGTCGGAGTGCGAAGCCGTGAAAGCACCCAACCTGAAAAAATCCGCTTTGCCACGAAGTCCCCCTGCAAATTTAAAGGGGCCCTGCAACACTTTTTGAGCATAGTCAGAAAACGCTCCCGATTGATAGTCGAGACTTCCAAGAACACGGGAGCCTGATATATGGCAGCACGCGTCCTGCGATTCACAGTAAATTCTCAAAACTAGCTGAAAATTGCTCTCTTCTCTCGCCAAATGACACCACAAGCTCAAAAATCCCTCGTAGCGGCTATTGCATCAGCCATTGGCTGAATTGAATTTGGCGCGCTCGGTCGTCACTGGAGCCGCAGTGGGATGCCGCGACGTGTCCACGCATGCCGGCGCGATCACGCTGAAAAGCCGCGTATTCTAAGAAAAAATAAAAAAGAGGTGCTCATGGTCACAAAATGCGTGCGACGTATCTTCTTTCGCCACGCCATTCCTCCCTGCTTAGCTTCCAGCTATTTCGTCGGGACAAAAAAAAGAGAATTAAATTGCAGCGTGCGACTGATTTTCGGAACTCCGCTACTCGTACTGGACTGATTCTAAAATTTTGCATTAGTAAATTTGCGAGGCAACAAGCTTGTTTACTGGCTCCATGGCTTCTCGAAAAGGTGTTGTAGGGCCCCTTTAAATGAACATGTTACCTTCTAATCAATTCATCATTTTATTAAGCTTAAAAGCTTGTTATGACAGCTTATATGCTCTATGTAAAATAAAATTTAAGGTGTTACGTATCTTACAGGTTATCACTCGCATCCTACCGAAACACATATCACGCTACTACTAAAAATTATTTAAGCTTTCTGTGAACGAAAAAAAAGACATTTGAATAGGGGCCTTATTTCAATATAAAAACATAATGTACTGGTTAGTAAGGTCATGATGAATATGCCCATTTTTCTTTGTATGTCATATACACTATTCAAATTCGATTCAAAGTTATTCGACCAAAATCGCTATTTGCTTTGAACCTAAAATTCACTATTCCCACAAGCCTAATAAAAGGCACCTGTTTTACGCTCCAGTTGTGTTAATTTACCTACGAACCCCCCTCCACCCCCACACCTTCGGCCCCTCCGCTGCAAGGGGTCCCCCATCACTTCCACCAGCCCTCAAGAAGTCCCCTGACACATCCATGGCCGAGAATTATTGACCTAGCCTATTTCAATGTAGCCACACTGGTGTCTCTTATACTCCAAGCGGTTGTGTCTTTTATAAACGTGTTCAACTGTTCAATCATGCACACATCTCGAGACTCTCAGAAGTGGGATTCCAAGGAACTGCTCCTGAAGGATTCTGTAGCGGTGGGGAAAAAAGAAATAGTGGGAGTGGAGGGGAGGGGCCCTTGCATGGTCACATACTTCAAATCTGCTGAAAAGTTGAAGGGTCTGCTTGCTCGGAATTTTGCAGTAGTACCGATGCAAATGGCCATTGGCAAACCTGCTGACGGAATGCCGACCCATAAATCCTCGGGAGAGCTCACTGCTTCTTTCAGGGGCATGTCAAACTTAGTCGCAACGAATGCTCACCGGATGAGGAGCCTGTGGGCTGCAAGCGGAAGAGAAGGCAGGCTGCAGCCAAGCCCTCGCAGACGGGTCCGGGTTGCAATGGCTGTGCCAAGGCTCGTTCTGCCGCCTTCAGCACCAGGCCTAGAATGGGCTCCACCTGCTTGCAGTCTGGCATACCTGGGTAGACAACCGAACAGAATGCAAATCGTCGCCACTTGTAATGGAAAAACGATAGTCATTCCCGAGATTTCGACCAAAAGTTGCAAAGAGCACTAAACTGTATTCACAGAAAGATGCCCCAAAGGAATGCCAAGCCAATGTAGGACAGCCTCTTCCACATGCCTAAACAGAGTATTACTCTTAGCTACCCCGAGCTAACAATACTGCCTTAGTTTTGTTAAATTTTCACTCTCTTGAAACACACAAGCAGCACTAGCAAATCGGTGGTGCCCTTACACCTCCTGCACACTTCTAGGACTTACTGCAAGAAGAGAACAGTGGTTTCCAGCAAAATCTCTATGAGAATGTCAAGTGTTCAAAACTACCATGAAAGTGCCCATGCCTTTCTAAGAATGGCCACACATGCCACTGTGCTTACCGTGAAATGCTGAGTTCATGCACTGCAGGTATCCGTACCGTACAGCCGACGTCGCCGTCTTCTGCTCCATGCCCTCCTATGAAGAGATGACAAAGAATCATCCACTAATTCTATGCCCGCTCCCATGCATAAAATTCTCCGTTCCGCTAGCATCCTGTGTAGCATGCACTTGCTCCAAAAGATGAGTAAACAGATTCCCTACACAACAGACCTTCACACAACATGTACTGTACACTAGACTGAACCTGGATGATAACTGGTTCCTTCCATGCAAAGTGTCACAGGCGTTCTGGTGGCCATCTCAACTTTTGTCGAGAAAGATTCCAGCTGCCAACCACAGAGCATTCTCTCAAACTAATGGTCCCGAAAAAATTTTCATCACATGGTGTTCGTTTAAATTTCATCTGTTGGTGGCCGTCAGTGGCCGTCAGTGAGGGAACTGCTACCACAACAAACTCTAATTAATATTGTAACATTTTAACGGGCCACTGAACAGGCTACAATTGGACAATCCCATTTCATCAATAAAACAGGACTGCATGCAGCGCGGACACTCCGTTAAGAAAAACCATTCCCCCTTCCCTCGTAATGCTCATCCCATCATCAATGAAAGCAAAATGACAGTCTTGCCCATGGGCAACTTTATGTTGCGACTACTTCGTGTATTGGTCCTCTGCACTAGTAAACAGCACGTTCATTTTGTGGTTTGAATAATCAAGGTCTTCAATAATCATACATGAATGCACTGGAGCGTGGGCTAAAACGGCAAGCAATAACAAATGAAAGATGGCAGCTTCCACTATCCTGAAGGTAAAGTCAAGAAAGCGACGCCATTATTCTATCAGTCATCTATCTTTAGAGCATCAGTGCACATGAATTCTTCATAGTTTTAAGTGTTTTTGAAGCAGCTCAGGTGCATTCTGGGTTACTTTTTCAGCCTCAGCACACATGGCAAAGTTTGTGGGGATCTGAGGCGCGCCCGCGACCATTTCGCGGGCATTCTGCCACACGGCCACACCCTTTTGCTTTTCTGCTCTGTTAACACCATGTGACGATAGATGGCGCCACGTGCGGGCACGACACGCGGTACGCGAGCGCCGAGAGACCACTTTCTTTTCCGTGGTCGGCGCCGGGTAATAACGTGTTTTCCTTCGTCCGCGTCCCCTTTGGGACTCCCGGACTGTAGCCTGCCTGGGGTGGCCTTGGGAACCCCGGCAGGCGTGTTTACTTGAGTGCTGGCTTCGGTAGCGTACGCTAAGCCCAGAGCGGTGCCTAGTGCTTGAAGTGGTCGTACCACAACGAGCCGCACTTGCCGTAGGCCTACGCGTACAAGGTTTGCCCTAACACTCGCGACCAGGCCCATTGGCCATCGTGAGAGTGCGCAGCATAGCCGCGAGGGACCTTTTCGCCATTGCCAGCTGCGACGTGCTTGCGGTTTTCCCTTATTGTGAACGTCCGCGCGCGGGTGCCTTTGCTACCCGCGTCCCGGGAGCGGACGTTGTACTGTTGTTCGGGGTGCCGCCGGAGGCAATAAAGTGTTGTGTACTTTTGCATTAGAACACTGTTTATTTGCCGCGCCGCGCTAAACGCCTTATTAGTTGAGCGCGTGCGGAGCAGTGCACTACACGCGAGTTAACGTAGTAGCAGCCCTGTGGTTCGCTAAGCGTGAACCCGCGGTGATCGTCCGCTGCAGTTAGGAGTGGGGGTCACCATACTGGCGCCCAACGCAGTATCAAAGGCTCATTAAGCCTTTGGTTAGTCTTAGCGAGCCAGTTCGCCTGCGCAATTCGGGCTCGTCGCAACATGTCTGCTCCGTGGCATGCCGCGTTGCACGAAGAGGCCACCGCCTCTATCGACGGGCGCCCTTCGGCGCTCGCCTGTGTCGTCACCCCTTTTTGTGGTGAATACACTCCTACGTGGTGGCTGACGCGCTATCTCATGCCCCGTTGTCTGCCGAGAACCTGGATTTCGGTGCGACGGCCGCTCGCAATGCCTTAGCACATGCAAGCGTCGGGGGCGAAACAGCGGCGGAAAGAGAGAGTACCCTTGAGGATGACCTTGGCTGCAATCCAGGTAAGCGGCGCACTGCGTAGCGGCCGAGCGGGGAAACTTTCCGAAGGCCACCCTGCCGAGAGCGAACCCGTGACGCCGTGCACGCGGCGGTTGCTGCGGTCCTGAGTGTGCGCGATACCAGACTCCCCCATTTGGGAAAATGGGAGTTGCTTTCGGCAGCGAAGAGCTACTGAAGGCTCAGCAGAGTGATCCGCTTCGAGTCTCGGAGGGACGGAGCGCCGTATACGCTGCTTGCTTTGCGGCGGGCGCCGTTAAACCGTCTTGAGAGGCGCGGAGCGCCGTTACGCTGCTTGTTCTGCGGCGGGCGCGATTAGGGGGCTGACACAGCGTGTGTCGCTGAGCCCCCAGCGGATTCATTTTGCTGGACCATGACGGGCTCCTGCTGAACTATATAGCCACTGACGACGAGTCCATCGACCCGTTAAGGTGGTTATGCCCAAAAGTCTGAGAGCCACACTGTTGCGAGCCTCTCACGACGAGCCCATTGCCGATCACCTGAGTGGCTCAAAAGTTTTTGCGAAACTGAGCAAGGTTGTGACTTGGCTTGGCATGAAGCGTGACATTTTTCGCTATTGCCGTTCCTGCCACGTCTGTCAAACGGTGAAATCAAGGGGTGGCAAGCCGCCCGGCTTGATGAAACCGATTGTCAGTGAGCGTCCGTGGCAAGGGCCACCTGCGATCTAATGGGGCCGTTCCCCAGGAGTAAGCAGGGGTTCATACATCTGATGGTAGTTGTTGATCATTTTTCCAAATGGGTGGAGCTGTTTCCGCTGCGGAAAGTGACAGCGCGAGCGGTGCTAGAGAGGCTACAGGAAGTGTTTTGTCGGTTCGGCTTTCCGAAAAGATTGATCACGGACAACGCGTCATATTTCACTGCTCGGGTGTTTGGTGATACGTGCCATTCCCTAGGAATAGATCACTGCACCACTTCGCCCTACCATCCCCAGTCCAATTTGACGGAGCGAACCAATCGTACGCTCAAACCGATGTTGGCGGCCTTTGCCGAAAGTCAAAAGGACTGGGCAGACCATTTGAGTGAACTCGCGTTTGCAATCCGAACCTCCGAGAGTCGCTCTACTGGTTTCTCTCCTGCCTTCCTTAATTTCGGAAGGGAGTTGGCAAATCCGGTGACCAGTGTATTGCAATGCCAGCTCGGAGACGAGGAAGAACCGGCAGCAGGCTGTTCTGCTTACGCTTCCACACTTCAGGACAGGCTTTGTCGAGCTCTCAGTAGAGTGAGGCAAAGTTTGGCATCAGCCAGGGCCGAGCAAAAGGCCCAGTACGACCGAAAACGTCGCCACCTTTCAATTAAGGTGGGTGACCTCGTCCTGAAGCGCAACAACGCTCTTAGCGACGCGAGCAGGGGTTTCTCTACTTCGCTCGCTCCAAAGTGGCTTGGTCCGTACCGAGTGGAAAAAGCTTGGACTCCACTCGCGTACTTGCTGAAAGACCCGCTTTCGGGAAAACTCAGCCGTGCCCATATCGCAGACCTGAAAGCCTTTGCGTTGAGGTCTGACGAGCCTGCGCCAGCGCCCAGTGGCTCTTCGCGCAAGCGACGGCGCACACCCGGCGCGGCGGAACGCATTCGGACCACGCACTGGTATAATCTGAGGAAGCGGTCACCTTAGTGATTTCGCGCCGGACGGCGGGCTTATTTCCACAACCGAAGGCCCTCATTTTTACTGTCTAGTCTCAGTTAGCTAACTTCTTTACAGCCAGTGCTTGCAAAAAAGTCTGTTCCGCCCAGTTACTGCTGCTGATTGTCATTTGAGTGTTGTTTACTTTATGTTTTTTCCGTGTTTTCTTTTTTTTTTCTTCTCGCTGGAGGAGGGGATTGTGAATTGGTGCTTTAGAGTGGGGAGAGGGACAAAGGACACTCCGCGCTTCCTATGCGGTGCGCGTTTGGAGAGACCCGACCATCGGAGGTGTGTGTGCAGGTGTGCGTGCGTGTGGCAACAACTTAAGAAGTCACCGACTCCTACACCACCTTGCACTCTGGAGGTGTTCGGAGACCTGCGGTCGTTAGGCAGCCCGGTTGCGCCCTGCTCCCGACCGTCGCTGATAAGCTCTGCTGGACTTTCTATCACGGCTCCTGCACGAGGCCAGCTGTCGCAGACGCTGTGCACGACTCGACCGACGCCGCAGGACGCCTCGCAGCCAATGGATTTGGCGACCATTATTCCAGCAGAAGGGCCGGCTGTCGCAGCGAGGTCCATCCGAACCTCCACAGAGGCGGCGTTCGTCGGACTCGCAGGGCTGTCGCCAACATCAACGAGACGAAGGTGAGCCCGTTCCTCGCATGAGGGCCTCAACCAGAACCCTCCCCTTCCACTCTCGCACCCACGCAGTCACCCAAGTCAAACATTACGTGACGCTGCCCCTCCCAGCCGTGGACGCGCTCTTGTGTCAGCATCATGAACTCCCGTTACCCCTCTTACGCGGAGCCATTATATTTCCCAAGTGTATTCTTGTGTTTTTATTTATCTTCAGCAGCAGTTGCAGAGCGAGGCTGAGGCTAGCTGTTGCCCATTGCATGACGCCTTTGCATGCATGGGCGACGACCGGCTGCCTTTGCAGACCGGTATATAGGGTGAATTAAGGAGAGGAGGATGTGGGGATCTGAGGCGCGCCCGCGACCATTTCGCGGGCATTCCGCCACACGGCCACACCCTTTTGCTTTTCTGCTCTGTTAACACCACGTGACGATAGATGGCGCCACGTGCGGGCACAGCATGCGGTACGCGTGCGCCGAGGGAGCGCTCTCTTCTCCGTGGTCGGCGCCGGGTAAGCACGTGTTTTCTTTCGTCCGCGTCCCTTTTGGGACTCCCGGACTGTAGCCTGCCTGGGGTGGCCTTGGGCACCCCGGCAGGCGTGTTTACTTGAGTGCTGGCTTCGGTAGCGTACGCTAAGCCCAGAGCGGTGCCTAGTGCTTGAAGTGGCGTACCACAACGAGCCGCACTTGCCGTAGGCCTACGCGTACAAGGTTTGCCCTAACACTCGCGACCAGGCCCATTGGCCATCGTAGGGTGCGCAGCATAGCCGCGAGGGACCTTTTCCCGACCGGCGTGTCAAAGCTCGCCATTGCCAGCTGCGACGTGCTCGCGGTTTTCCCCTTATTGTGAACGTCCGTGTGCGGGTGCCTTTGCTACCCGCGTCCCGGGAGCGGACGTTGTACTGTTGTTCGGGGTGCCGCCAGAGGCAATAAAGTGTTGTGTACTTTTGCATTAGAACACTGTCTATTTGCCGCGCCGCGCTAAACGCCTTATTAGTTGAGCGCGCGCGTAGCGGTGCACTACACGCGAGTAAACGGAGTAGCGGCCCTGTGGCTCGCTAAGCGTGAACCCGCGATGATCGTCCGCTGCAGTTAGGAGCGGGGGTCACCATAAGTTATATCATCGAATAGCATTGTTTTGGCAGCAAGTGCAACAAGTGTGGTACAGGCACTGTTTGCAGAAATGCGTTGATTTTGTTCATTAACTTATAGTTAGGTTCGAGGATGCCCCGTACCTTGCATCCAGTCACTAGAAAACTAGGTGGTTCTTGCGTGAATCGTGAGCACCACTTGGACATCATCTTGAGTGTCAGCAGCAAGGTCCCCTCATGCACTGCACAAAAACACACAAACACGAGGCCACTGTAAAATACAGTTAAGCTTCAATAAAACAAAGTCGCCAAAACTGGCAATTTATTTCATCATATCAAAAAGCCGATGAACTAAAATGAAGAAACTTGGGGAAAGCATGAGTACCACAATAGATGTCCTTTAACATAGCAGCAAATAATGAAGGCAAATCAGTTAAGTGTATTGACTAAATTGTCAAAACGCTGAATTCTCCATTCACCAAGCCGAGCAACTTGCTCAAGGAGTAATGAATACATAGCAACAAAAACCCCTCATGTGCCACAACAACTTTAGGGATGACAAGCTACAAGTAACACACGTGCGGTAACAAGATGTACTCACCTTCGGCCTTGAGGACAGC
Source organism: Rhipicephalus microplus (assembly GCF_043290135.1). Classification (NCBI taxonomy): domain Eukaryota; kingdom Metazoa; phylum Arthropoda; class Arachnida; order Ixodida; family Ixodidae; genus Rhipicephalus; species Rhipicephalus microplus. Next base: position 209,705,585 of record NC_134702.1, read on the forward strand.
TAGGAGGTGTCGCAAAGCTATCTCGCTGAGCTGCTGAATGTGGGAGGCCCCAGTCACCACATGGCAGCTCAACTCGCCAATGGCCGTCAGCACACTTTGTCTCTGCTCGGTTGTGGTCAGCTTTCCCTCGGAGCCTGCAAGTTTTGAGACCAGACATCACCAAGTGCACCATAAACATGGGGCTTGTTGGAAAAAAAAAATTAAACAAAGGAAGAACGCTTCTAAGGCCTTTAAGTTACTGTAAAGAGCAATCGTAGCATTGGCGTCAGCTCTGCCCACTGTATTGCTATTATGGTTAAGGTAGGTCACCGCCTTCAAGAAGTTTTACTTTTTGTCCAAAAGCTGCACAGTAAAAGCTCATTTATCCAGACCTCATTAACTTGGAAATTCGGTTAACTCGATCTCGCGGCGCAGTCCCGGCAAAACTGTGTATATTTCAATGAGGTCAAATGCTCATTAATTTGGAGGTATTTAGCCGCACACCGGGTAACTCGGACAACTCCGAAGAGGGCTATTGGGACTCCAGAGTCGCGCGATATCGGCGGCTTGGAGGCTCAAGCACCGGTTGCCGTCATTGACGGCAGAACCCGAGTTTTGGAGAAACTGAAACCGAGCGAACTGCAGCAGAATATGACCATGATGATAGTGAATGAGGGGGAAGTGGCTAGGTGGCGCTAGTCACCACCCGGCAGAAGCGCTTGGGCCACCGCAGCATGCAGTGTCTACTAACAGGTGCTCACTACGACCATGCTACGCCTACTGGTGTACTTCGTGTCTTGGTTCTTTGTGTTGTGACTTTGAGTGTTGAGGCTGTGTTTGTAAGCGTTGCTGCCGTCGTCGCGCTTCATGGCGACCGTCACTGGAGTTGAGCGACCACAGCAGCCAGCAAATGATCTTGATATTCGCGCTATTTTTAACTGTTCTCGCGACAGTAGCGCCGCTCCCCTTCTTCAATGCAATAAAATCTTAACTGTTAGCTATCTATTCAGGTTTAATCTAATTATGTTTCTGCATAAAGAAATAAGAAATCAACTTTCTGCTAATTTCATTGATCCTAAGATGTTAGTTAATACTAACACAACCAGGTTTGCGGCTAATAATAACTTTTTACTTCCTAAGGTTCGTACTAACTATGGTAAATCATCTTCTCTCTTCTGTACCATCACCACATGGAATAATTTGCCCACTTCGCTAAAATGCAAAGTTTCTTTATTTTCATTTAAGAACTCATTAAAAGAGTACCTGTTAAATAGTTGATCTATCTTCTTTGTGTTGTTTTATGCTGTATTATTTGTTTTTTTGATTCCATGCCTTTTTGTTTTCATTCTGCTTTATATATTTTTGTTTCCACGATTCTAACAGCTGCTTGTGCTTTTATTATTTGTAATCATCACCGAGGGTCCCGTTGCAGTCTTGTACTTTGGGTCCCTCGTCTGTATACTTTACTCCCTGTAACATCCTTTTATGACATGATAATAAACTGATTGATTCATTGATTGATTGATTGATTGAAAGAAAGGTTATGATATTGAAAGACATGGACGCAAATGTTTCTCGACAGGAGATAATGAAAAAGTACGATGTTAAGAGACGCACCTTAAGCGACTACGTGAAGAACAAAAATTTTTTCGAGGTGTTTGACAGCGGCAAATTCACCGAAAAACGAAAACGACTAAGGACGGCAGCACACCCGAAGCTGGAAGACGCGCTGCTGCGGTGGATAACAGACATGCGGAACAGCCAGCTTTCCTTGAGAGGACCGTTGATCTGTCAGCAAGCTGAAAGGTGCGCACTGAGAATGAACATCGAATCTTTCAGTGCGTTTGAAGACTGGTTTGCCTGCTTTAGAGAAAGGCACGGGTTGGTCTTTCGAAACATGTGCAGGGAAAAAGCAGCAGTGGATGAACGGCGTATTGCTGACTGGAAGACAACTGAGCTTCCCCAGTACCTGGCTCGTAATGAGCCTGCCAAGGTCTTCAATGCCGATAAAACGGCTCTCTTTTTTAAAGCCTTGCCGAACAAAACAATCACGTTCAAGGGCGACCCCTGCGTTGGAGGGAAGAGGAGCAAAAAAAGGATCACTGTGCTTCTCGCTTCAAATATGTCGGGCACCGAGCGCTTGCCACTGCTAGTCATCGGGAAGGCACGTAACCCAAGGTGTTTTAAGAACATTCACCACTTTCCTGTGCATTATCGTACCAACAGAAAGGCCTGGATGACTTCGAATATTTTCCAAGCTTGGCTGCGCCAACTCGACCGCCGCTTCTCCGCTAACAAGCGCAAGGTTTTACTTCTTGTTGACAACTGCAGTGCTCATACCAGAGTGACAGGGCTGGAGTGCATCGAACTTGTATTTCTACCTGCAAACACGACGGCTGCTCTGCAACCGCTGGATCAAGGAATAATTCAGCACCTAAAAAGCAGGTACAGAAAGCATGTGCTGGAACGGATCCTGCTGAGCAAGGAAGCAGGGCGAGAATATAACGTGACTCTCCTGACAGCAATTCACATTTTGGCTCATGTCTGGAGCGAAACGCCGCCCGTGGTCATTGCAAATTCTTTCCGGCAAGCGGCTTTGTCCGCCCTGACGACTCTGATATTCCTCCAGAGGCCACTCCAGAGGACACCCGCAAGCCTACTGGAAATATGAACGACGAGGTGAATGACACGCGTTTTGACTCTCTTCTTCCTAGTGGCGTCCAGATTTTAGACTACTTCGCTATAGACTATCATGTTGCCGTTGCCGGTCCGCTGACTGACGATGATATAATATTGGAAGTGCTTGAGGAGGACCAAAACCACTGTTCCGATGATGACGGCCAGGATGAGCCGACGCGACGTCGCCGCACCGTGCAGGAGGCCGCCGAAGCCCTCGCTGTCCTCAAGGAGTTCTGCGTTTGTTCTAGCGACAGTGAACGTGCGCACCACCACCTGATGAGATTAAATAAGATCGTTCTGTCAGAAATTCCCACGGGGAAGAAGGCAAAAATAACGCACTTTTTTTAAGAAATAAATATTTGTCTGTGCCGTGTACATTTTTCTTTTGTTTTCATGGTCCATTCAATAATAGGGAATTCGGTTAACTCGGACATTTTCTCCAGTCCCGTGAGATCCGAGTTGACGAGCTTTTAGGCCGCGTTCACACTGAGCATTCCGGCCGCCGGAAGTGCTCCAAATCCGGTTCGGCGGCGGCCGAATTCGCCGAAAGGGCCCTCTCCACGCCGATCGCTCTCGGACCGATTTTTGCGGCGTCTGCCGCCGAATCGGTCACCGCGGACCAATAGGAGCGCTAGTCAAGAAATTTTGAAAAATGGCGCCCAAGCCCTACTCATTTGTTATGCCGCAGTGCACGTAACTGAATGTTGAAACTAACGGGAGTTTAACCTACTCTGTGCCTACTTCGCCTCCGTATTTCGTGAAAGAGGTGACCGAGCTTGCTGTTGACGTGACCGAGCTTGTTGCGGTCTTGCAGAGCAAAACGAACCCACCTACGCCGCTGGCGTCGGTGGTTTTTCTGCTCTTCGTGCATCGCAAGACAGCCACTTGCCAGCAAAGTAAGCAGTACTGTCTTTTCTTGCTTCTTGCGTACGAGAATCGTCGAAGTATACACCACCGGATAGCGCAGTAGCGTTTGCGAGCTGCGACAACAACCGGGTGACAGTGCATCCATCCCGCGTTCGCCCCATAGTAGGTGGCATATTCGGCGGCGCGGGGCACGTCCAGTGCGAACGACGCTGCATTTCGGCGGCAGGCGAATTTCGGTCGCTGTAGAAAGCGGATGTTTCAGTGTGAACTAGGCATTTTTGTACTGTAGAAACCTGTGTATAGCCCGGGTTTTTTTTTTTTTAGATTTTACTATGCAAAATTTTTGCCTCTGACTGTATGCGAATCCCGAGAATCTTTGGTCCAAATTCATTGTTTTGCTTTTGACAATATGCAGTGCTATCATCATCATCATCAGGTGTCTGCACACTTCTGCAGTAGGTGGTGTTATAGCATTAGTGACGTTAGTCCTACAGGTGCTACACACATGCAACAGTGGCCATTGCAACTACTTGGCACACATAAATTGACCACGTTTTGCCTCTGAGACTTTACGCCATGCCAGCTATGCAAAAAAAGTATTCCTATGCCTTGAAAAGAAAGGGTTTTTAGCTGCTCAAACAATTGGTAACTGTGCACGAGGCGATAGTTCGGTGTGAATGAGCAAGCAGAAAGAAGTCATCTTTGTATGCAGCATGCAGTGAAGAAGTTTTTGGGGGCTGAAACATGGAGCTTTTCCTGGTGTTGATCAAGAACGGGCAAACTTTGTTCGGGAGCAAGAGGCTGCACAGCTGGCTATCAACATCGAGCTGTTGCAAGCAACGACAAGAGAAATCGCACGAGATCAAGGCATTGAGCAGGCCGTCTTCAAGGCGAGCAAGCAGTGGATGTCCCGTTTTATGCGCTTCACCGGATTCTCCCTGCGTCAGCGTACAACGATATCAGAAAAGCTACCAGAAAGCTATAAAGAGCTGCTTGTGGGCTTTTAGAAACATGTGATTTCCTTGCGAAAGGCAATCTCCTTTCAGCTGGGCCAGATCGGAAACACCGATCAGACGGTTGAGTACTAAAGGTGTGCACCGACTTCGGGTACCTCAAAAGCCCGAGCCCGGTCTGGCCTGTGGGCCGGGCTCTGGCAGCCCGACATCTTCTCACCTCTGGCCCGGTGCGGGCTCCAGCTTCTTATTTATTTATGGAGCCAAATTCGGGCCGGGTGAAAAGTCCTAATCAAGCCAAAAATAAAGATGATGTGTCGGAATCGTCCTTGTTCATTTGTGTGCTTTTTTTTTTTAGGGTAGAAGTACACTTTTCGTGAAATATATATATATATATATATATATATATATATATATATATATATATATATATGAGCATTGAACCATTTAGTGAGGGTTGTGACATTGATTAAGACACATAAGCTAGATGAAGTTAGTGAGTATGCCCAGTAAAACACTAAGGGCGTGCTCCCTATCAGATCTTGTCGAGTTTTGGAATGAGAAAGAAAAACAACTATTCCAAACTTGGCAAACTTAGAAGAAAGACACTGGCTATTCCAGCTACAAGCGCCACCAGCGCGTGCAACTTCACTACTCGAGGATACATAATGCAGGAACGACACACTCGACTAAAGCTTGAATCCATGGACAACTTTTTATTTCTGCGCAATATTTTTGTGAATGGTTTTGCACTCAGGCAGTTTCAACATTTATCAACTAAAAAAAAGAAGCTACAGGGAAGGAAGGCACACTTTTTCTTAATAAATACATTTTCATTTTCCTGTTGCCATGTGCTTCATTGCATCATTGATCGAGTCGGGCCAGGCCGGGCCTTGCATGTAACACACCGGGCGGACCTGAGCGGCCCGTCCTCTTACATCATCAGGCTAGGCTAGCCCGCCTCCGTCAAGCATCAGGCCCAGAACGGGCCAGGCCGGGCCACGAAATTACAGCCTGTGCCCATCTCTACTGTGTGCCTCGATATGCTCTCGGCTCTGACAGTTCACAAAAACGGCTCCAGGCAAGTTACCGTGCAATCAAGTGAGAATGAGAAAATGGGCTGACTGTAATGCTAGCTCCCAAGGAAGATGGGCGCAAGTTGCCAGCCTACGTCGTGTTCACACAAAAGATGCTGCCGAAGGGGGAGAAGTTCCCAAGAAATGTTGTCCGCTGCCAGGACAAGAAGTGGATGCATGAATCGCTCGTACTTGACTGGATCAAGTCCGTGTGGAGTCGATGGCCAGCAGCACTGCTAGGGCTCCCATCGATGCTTGTGCTTGATGCATTTCGGTGTAATCTGGCAAACTCCGTGAAACGATTGCTGCACAACTCCCGCAACCGAGCTCGTGATTATCTCAGGAAGGATGACATCCTTGCTGCAGCGGCTTCATGTGTGTCTCAATAAGCCATTTAAGAACCCATCAAGTGCCTGTATATGGAGTGGATGAGGTCCGGAGAGCTGGAAGTGACCCCTGCCGGACGACTGATGCGGGTCTCGCCAACGATGCTGTGCTTGTGGATCAACGAGGCTTGGGCCTGCATTCCTGAGAAGCTCGTTCACCGTTCCTTTAAAAGGTGCTCTATCTCAAACCCCCTTCATGGCACTGGCGATGAGGCACTGTGGGAGGACATGTCTGACAAAGAAGCTTCGGATGAGAGCTTTTAAGATGACGAGTGATTGAGTGTAAATAAATGCATTTTTCTGTTTTCCTCTGTCTATATTTGGGTGAAAACATTTTCTTTTTGAATTTGCTACACCCGAAATGCACCTCTGACTATATGCAGGCCCAACTCATACAAGCGTTTTTACGGTAATTATAATTTTGGATTATAATTATAATTTTAAATGGGGGCAGCGATGGTGTGGTGGTTAGAGCATCCGTCTTGCATGCAAAAGGTCCGTGGCTCACATCCCGGTGCCGCGCAGCTCCCAAGCAGATTAAAAAAAAAAAATGCGCGAGGTGATGGAACTGCATTAAGAGGCCTGGGGTGCGGCCTCACTGGTGACCACCGCCGGCAACGCACTCCCTCACCAGAGAAAGATTGGCCACCCTGGTGCAGTATCTGGCCACTACCTCCCACATGCATACGTCAAATAACTCACGGCCCTCAGTCCCCAGCAGCTGCGAAGCAACTGACCTCAGCGGCGGTCAGATCTGCAACGCAGCAGAGGGTGCTAAGAATCTCTGGATCCGGACAGGCCGCCATTGAAACTTGAACTTGGCAACGTTTAACGCTAGAACCTTATCTAGTGAGGAAAGTCTAGCTGTACTATTCGAAAAGCTAGAGGGTGTTAAATGGCATATAATAGGGCTCAATGAGGTTAGGAGGGCAGATGAGGGCCATACGGTGCTGCAGAATGGGCACGTCCTTTGCTATAGGGGCTTGGCTGACAGAAGAGAACTGGGAGTGGGGCTCCTAATTCACAGAAACATAGCTGGCAACATAGAGGAATACTATAGCATTAAAGAAAGGGTGGTAAGTATCATAATTAAACTGAATAAAAGATACAAGATGAAGGTGGTACAGGCTTATGCGCCTACATCCACCCATGATGACGCTTCAGTTGAAAGCTTCTATGAAGACGTGGAATCGGCAATGAGTAAGGTAAAAACAAAGTATACTATACTGATGGGAGACTTTAATGCAAAGGTAGGGAAAAAGCAGGCTGGAGACCAGGCAGTAGGAGATTATGGCATCGGTCCTAGAAACGCCAGAGGAGAGCTACTAGTAGAATTCGTAGAACGCAATATTTTACGGATTTTTAATACCCTCTACCGACAACGAGAAAACCGCAAGTGGACATGGAGGAGCGCTAAAGGCAAAAATAAGAACGAAATAGACTTTATAATGAGTGTACACCCAGGCATCGTGCAGGATGTGGAAGTGGTTGGCAAGGTATGATGCAGTAACCATAGAATGGTACTGTATCGAATTCGCCTAGTCTTGAGGAAAGAATGACAGAAACTGATACGCAAGAAACCAATCAATGAGCTAGCACTGACAAAGAAGGTACAAAAATTCGGAGTCTCACTTTAGAACAGGTACTCGGCTCTTAGTGAGGAAACCAACCTTAGCGTAGATACAATGAATGATAATTTCACGAGTATCATTAGGGAGTGTGCAGTGGAAGTTGGAGGCAGGGTAGTTAGACAGGACACTGGCAAGCTTTCCCAAGAAATGAAGAATCTCATTAAGAAGCATCAAATCATGAAAGTCTCAAGTACAGCAGACAAAATAGAACTGGCAGAGCTTTCGTAGCTGATTAATAGGCGTAAGGTATCTGTTGTAAGAAGGTATAACAGGGAGAGAATTGAACACGCTCTGAAAAACGGAGGAAGTGTCAAAGCAGTGAAGAGGAAACTTGGGATAGGCAAAAATCGTATGTATACACAAAGGGACAAAGAAGGCAAAATAACCACCAATATGGATAGGATAGTTAAAATAGCGGAGGAGTTTTACAAAGATCTGTACAGTAGCCGGGACGACCATGATTTTAATACTATAAGAACTAGCAGTAACCCAGATGACACCCCACCAGTAATGATAGAAGAAGTCAGAAAAGCTTTGGAGAGCATGCAAAGAGGCAAAGCTGCTGGTGAGGATCAGGTAACATCAGATCTGCTGAAAGATGGAGGACAGATAGCGTTAGAAAAACTAGCCACCCTGTTTACGAGGTGTCTCGTGACGGGAAGAGTACCAGAGTCTTGGAAGAACGCTAACATCATCTTAATACATAAGAAAGGAGATGACAAGGACTTGAAGAATTACAGGCCGATCAGCTTGCTCTCTGTGGTATACAAGCTATTTACAAAGGTAATTGCTAACAGAGTAAAGAAAACATTAGAATTCAATCAACCAAAGGAACAAGCAGGATTTCGAACAGGCTACTCAACAATCGACCACATTCATACTATCAATCAGGTAAAAGAGAAATGCTCAGAATATAACCAACCACTATACATAGCCTTCATAGATTACGAGAAGGCGTTTGATTCAGTAGAAATATCAGCCGTCATGCAGACGTTGCGGAATCAGGGCGGCGATGAAGTATATTTAAACATCCTGGAAGAAATCTACAGGGGATCAACTGCTACCATAGTGCTTCATAACGAAAGCAACAGAATGCCAATCAAGAAGGGTGTCAGGCAGGGGGACACAATCTCCCCAATGCTATCCACCGCACGCTTACAAGAGGTTTTCAGAAGCCTAGAATGGGAACAGTTTGGGATAAGAGTTAATGGAGAGTACCTTATTAACCTGCGCTTCGCCGATGACATTGCAATGCTGAGCAACTCAGGGGACAAATTGCAACTCATGATTACGGAGTTAGACAAGGAGAGCAGAAAGGTGGGTCTTGAAATTAATCTGCAGAAACCGAAAGTAATGTACAACAACCTCGGAAAAGAGCAGCGCTTCGAGATAGGTAATAGTGCACTTCAAGTTGTAAAAGACTATGTCTACTTAGGGCAGGTAATAACAGTGGAGCCGAACCACTAGATTGAAGTAACTAGAAGAATAAGAATGGGGTGGAGCACATTTGGCAAGCACTCTCAAATTTTGACAGGTAGATTACCACTATCCCTCAAGAGGAAGGTATATAACAGCTGTATGTTGCCAATACTTAGCTACGGAGTAGAAACCTGAAGACTTACAAAGAGGGTTCAGATTAAATTGAGGACGACGCAGCGAGCAATGCAAAGAAAAATGGTAGGCGTAACCTTAAGAGACAAGAAGAGAGCAAAGTGGATTAGGGGACAAACAGGGGTTAAGGATATCATAGTTGAAATAAAGAAGAGGAAATGGACATGGGCCGGGCATGTAACGCGTAGACAGGATAACCGCTGGTGATTAAGGGTAACTAACTGGATTCCCAGAGAAGTACTTCAAGTATGCGCGATCGAGCTGCGAGGTTAGACGCGACATTTTTGACATCGGCTGACTGAGAACTCATCGAGCGTCGCGCCCAACAAAAAGCAGCGGAACTTTCCTCGGTCTCGGCAACTAATCGCAAAACGAGTGTTCTCACGAGTCAGCGTGGCACCGAAAGTTCGTCGGTCCCGACGTATATCATGGTTGACCTCGACATGGTGAACTGTTTACTAAATGAACATTCTGCTTGCCGAGTGTGTTGTGGTCAGTTGACTATCAAACGCGACACACGTGAGTACGGCGTAGCCGTTAAGCTGAAGCTTCCCTGCAGCAACTGCGGAGAAGTTGGTTCGAAATGGAGCTCGTGACGGGTTAGTGGCAGCAATAACTGCAACCCGTTCGAAATCAACGTTCGCACGGAGCATGCGGTACAGAGCACTGGGAATGGTCAGACAGCTCTGAATGACATCTTTGCTGCTATCGGTGTTTCACATCGGGGCCTTCACACGAAAACGTACCAAGAGTACTTGAAAATGAAGCTTGAGCCAGCAGCAACGACAGCTTGTGCCAAACATTTGACTAAGTGTGCCACAGTGGTAAAGTGGCTCTACAAGGACCTCAATTTCGGCAACACCAAAAATATTGCCATCTCTTTTGATAGAAGCTGGCACACAAGAGGACACACCTCTCACATTGGAATAGCCACTGTGATAAAAGTTTTTCAGGTTATGTGCTAGACTATGTTGTGCTTTCTAATTTTCGCCTCAGCTGTGAATGTGGTCCAAAACCCGAGAGCCCAGAATACTCTGAATGTAAAGCCAAACATTCATGTCAGAAAAATACCTCATGCAAGGCTGGCCAAATGGAAGCAGAGGCAGCAATAATTTTATTTCAGTGCTCCCTTTCGCTTCATAGCCTCAGGTACACCACCATGTTTTGTGATGGTGACAGCCGGTCGGGCAGTGCTGTCAAAGAAGCTAAGGTGTACGGCTTCATAAATGTTGAAAAAGAAGACTGCTCGAACCATGTGCAGAAGCGCATGAGGACTGCGCTTTGGAACCTCGTGCAGAAGCACAAAGGGGACAGCAACGAGCGCATCAGTGGCAAGGGCCACTTCATGGGTGACCTCATCACAAAAGTGACGAGTTATTACGGCTGGGCTTTGAAATCCTATTCTGGGAATGTGGATGAGATGCACAAGGCTGTGTGGGCTACGTATCATCATGTGACATCTACTGACGAGAAATCAAACCACAGCTTCTGTCCACTCAGCCCCGAGTCTTGGTGCAAGCATAATGCAGCCATGGCAAGGAATAAGCCCATCCCAAAAAGCAAGTACAGTTAGCCAGAGGCTGTGAGCAATGCACTGCATCCCGTTTATGAACGCTTGTCCGACAAGAAGCTCCTGCAGAGATGCCCCAGAGGGAAGACGCAGAATGCGAATGAGGCCTTGCATTCGGTCATTTAGAGCCTCTCATCGAAGGACAAGAATGTGTCATTGTTTGCCGTTGAGACTGCAATGGCAGATGCTGTTATGCGTTTCAACTTGGGGAACAAGAAATCTAGTTCGCTTATTTTGCCTGAACTGCAGCTAGATCGAACAGGCACAGGTAACCAGCGGACGGTTGAGAAAGACTATCGCCGTGCTGTCGGCTCGGAGAGGAAACGTGCATCTTCAGCGGTGTTCCAGGCAGCCGCAAAAAAGAAGCACAAGCAAAAGCTTGCTTCAGACTACTTCACAGGGGCTTTCTGAGTGATTGTGAATACAAGTGCTGTGGCTCTCATGCATGAAATTTTCATTTTCACAACTTTTTCAGTTTTTTGCGTTTTCTCAAATACAAATTTTTGCATGTGTTGAATTTTGGGATGAGCACTGTGTCGCTAGTACTGATTCGATTTTCTTGATCTTTTTATTCCTTTGAATGCTAGGGTATTGAAGTGTGCAAGAAAACCTTGATAAAATGTTTTATGACATTGTAAAATTTTGAAATTTTCCAAAAATCACAAGTGAAAATTCAGAGCTAGAAGACTGCGACATAAAAACTTCATAACTTTGGGTAAAATTTAGATACTAGCATGAAATTGCATATTTGTACTATTTGAATACTCAGCAATATATAGGTTCAACTATAGCTCTTTTGATGCATTACTTTTTATGAAAGTCACATCCCAAATTCATAAAATAAGAATAGCTGTAACTTTTTTGGATCGATGTAAAGAAAACGTAATTACATATTTTAATCAGTGTACAAAGCTGAATATTCCCGGAAAAAATCATATCTCTAAGCCTATTACTGATATATTTCACTTTCGGGTCACATGTCCCCCCTTACCCTCCATGATCATTGTAGTATCTCCAAGATTAAGAGAGTTATCGTAGAAATGCTGAAAAAGTGGATATTTGGCAGGTTTGTTCTGCACGTACTTAGTTATAGTACAATAAGTTAATGCTAGTTTTGAATACCAATAACACACCACCAAGACTCGTGGTGTGCACACAACAAAGCCGTGGCAAGGCAGCGGGCTCCTCCTAAGCAGCGGTACAACCTCCCTGAATATATCGCTGAAGCCTTCCTTCCAGTTTACACTCGCCTCTCAGATCAAAAGCTGTTGAAGCACTGGCAAGGAGGCAAAACTCAAAATTCAAATGGGAGCCTCCATTCAGTGATCTGGTCACTTATGCCGAAAACCAAACACGCTTTGCTCTTCACTGTCGAACTGCTGTTGCGGAAGCAATTGCTCGGTGACCGTGCCTCTGAGGCTGTTTTGAACAAGCTGCATTTGAACCGAGGCAACACAGATATTGAAAGGTGTCTGGAAAAGGACCAGCGGCAGTTCGCAACATGTGACAAGAAGTATACCAGAGCAGAAGGCTTCAAGAATGTCATGAAGAGGAGGTGTATGAAAGACAATGATAGTGATTATGTGCCTAATAACTTCTAGAGAAAAAAAGGACTCCCATCTACCGTACTTGCTCACGTAATCCTCGCACTCGCATAATTTTCGCACCCCCCACATTGCCCAACAAAAATACGATTTCTTTTTTTCCTCGAGTAATTATCGCACCCCCGAAAACTGCCGCAATAATGTCGTCTGCTTGTTCCAGCCACTGATAATGATAACGCGCACCATCTGGCACCATCTCTGAGTGGGCACGGAAGCGCGATGGAAAGAACAGCCAAAGGCTTACGCACCTGTCTTTTCGTCTTGCAGTACGTCGCTGTTTTCGCGGCCGGCGTACCAGTGGCTGGTCTACGGGAAAGCTTCGCGCTCTCGGACGGAATTCGTGAAGCCGCCCCTTCCCCGGATCTTCCATTATCGGACGGAATCTGTGCTGTTGCCCCTTCACCAGACCTGCCAGAAACAGCTTGCTGGGACCTGATCAACATCGTCGAGCGCCACCTGCAGCACCACCAGTGCGCAGCTGCGACATCAACGTCATCTCGTCCGGATAGGATAAGACCCAGCATCGAGCACTATCACTGCAGTGGGCACGGAAGCGCGATGGAAAGAACAGCCAAAGGCTTACGCACCTGTCTTTTCGTCTTGCAGTACGTCGCTGTTTTCGCGGCCGGCGTACCAGTGGCTGGTCTACGGGAAAGCTTCGCGCTCTCGGACGGAATTCGTGAAGCCGCCCCTTCCCCGGATCTTCCATTATCGGACGGAATCTGTGCTGTTGCCCCTTCACCAGACCTGCCAGAAACAGCTTGCTGGGACCTGATCAACATCGTCGAGCGCCACCTGCAGCACCACCAGTGCGCAGCTGCGACATCAACGTCATCTCGTCCGGATAGGATAAGACCCAGCATCGAGCACTATCACTGCAGTGGGCACGGAAGCGCGATGGAAAGAACAGCCAAAGGCTTACGCACCTGTCTTTTCGTCTTGCAGTACGTCGCTGTTTTCGCGGCCGGCGTACCAGTGGCTGGTCTACGGGAAAGCTTCGCGCTCTCGGACGGAATTCGTGAAGCCGCCCCTTCCCCGGATCTTCCATTATCGGACGGAATCTGTGCTGTTGCCCCTTCACCAGACCTGCCAGAAACAGCTTGCTGGGACCTGATCAACATCGTCGAGCGCCACCTGCAGCACCACCAGTGCGCAGCTGCGACATCAACGTCATCTCGTCCGGATAGGATAAGACCCAGCATCGAGCACTATCACTGCAGTGGGCACGGAAGCGCGATGGAAAGAACAGCCAAAGGCTTACGCACCTGTCTTTTCGTCTTGCAGGTTAGTTACCTTTCTAAACTGCCTTGTCGTAGCTTCCGATCTGATGAACCCTTTATTGTTGTGCTTCCGTGCCCACAAGCCGTTCTCTTGCCTTTTTGTTCTTTGCTACTACTTCTTTGTGGGGATGTAGAAAGCAACCCAGGTCCTGACAACTTAGCAGAACTAGTGAAAACGATGAAGGATTTGAACGAACGTACAAAAAGAATGGAATCAGCGCAAACAACAATATTGGACACCGTATCTGTGTTAAAAGAACAACAACAGTCAGTTTCAGAATCAATGAACGAAATAAAGGACAGACTGGCGAAAGTTGAAAACCAAACCTCCGTTTTCGAGCACTGGCAGCATGAAATGAAAGAACTACGCACCACTATTGAGCGCCTTGAAAAAGACACTAGTAATATGCATTCGCGTCTTGATGACGCAGAGGATCGATCGCGGAGAAACAATCTTGTCTTTTATGGAATTCCAGATGCCGCAGATGAAACTTCTTCGGAATCGGAAAAAAAGATCATCAACCTCCTGACTAATACTATCCAAATTGATGTCACAAGTTCTGATATATGCCGCGCTCACAGAATAGGACGCTATGATTCAGCGAAAGCTCGACCACTTATAACGAAATTTGAAACATTTAAAACGAGAGAGCTGGTTTCTTCAAAACGAGGCTTGCTAAAGAGCACTGACATAGCAATGAGCGAAGATTTTTGTCAAACAACACGCAACATAAGAAAAAAACTAATAGAATACGGTAAATCAAAGACCACGTCCTTCAAACTTCGGTATAAAACGCTGACATTCGATGGCAAATCTTACGGATACGACGAAGCGAAGAACTGCATTTTCGAAATACACAGAAAAAAGCCCACACACGAGCATGAACGTAGCAGAACTCTTCGCTCAGGTCGTAGGTTACCGCCGAGTTAGGGACATCTGAGGGGAGGAGCCATAAACGAGTGCAAGTGTTCAGTCCTTTTTACCAACATTCGTAGTTATTTTCCCAAGAAAGATGAATTCTGTGGTATTATTGATGACTGTAACGCCGACATTATTGCACTGACAGAAACCTGGCTAAGTAGCAAAATAACAAACCCCGAACTCTTTGAGTGTGCAAACCGTTATACTGTTTACCGAAGTGACAGAACTGGTAGGATTGGTGGTGGCGTCTTGCTCGCTGTTAAAGAATCCATAAATTGTTCTCTTGTGCCAATCAACTCGAATTTAGAGCTTATTTGGTGTTGCCTAACAATTAGTTTTAAGAAAATATTATTAGGTGTCTGCTACAGATCCCCATCAAGTGACTCATCTTTTTGTGATGACATTCACGACAGTTTAAATGCGGTTACCATGCGTTTCCCGGGAGTTGAAATTATACTCTTGGGTGATTTTAATTTTCCTGACATCATCTGGTCTCATTCGATCCCTTTTTCTAACCCCTCAACGGCTGAAGCCAATCGGTTCGTTTCAGTTTGCTCTGACTTCGGCTTATCCCAGATAGTCAAACTTCCAACACGTGTAACAAAAAACAAATCATCACTCCTTGATCTGATTCTAACGACATCAACTGATAAAGTTTCTACAGTAACACACATGCCAGGGCTGAGCGATCACGACATCTTGCTCTTCACGATTACAACACCTCATCAAAAGATAAAGCGACAGCGGAAAAAGATTCGAAATTATAAAAAAGCTAATTATGAGGCCATCAACAATGAACTGTGCCTGTTTCTGGCCACTTTTTTACCTAGTTATCTAGAACGCTCCGTCGAAACTAACTGGTCCATTTTAAAAAATAAAATCGGTGAGCTAATAACCAAATATGTCCCCCTTCGGACTGTTTACGCTAACAATAAATCACCATGGTATAGTACATATTTGAATCGATTATCCAATAAGAAAAAACGTTTATTCCGCACAGCTAAACTTCACTCAACACCGTCTCATTGGCTAACATACAAAAACGCTGCAAGCTCATATATCATAGCACTAAAATCAGCCAAAGTCTCCTTCCTTAAATCCACGCTTCCAAACTTAATACAGGCTAACCCAAAACGCTTTTGGGAGATTATCCGGGGAAATGCTCATAAAAATGGTATATCACTGCTGACAAGTTCTGGGGGCCCTGTACCGGAGCATATGTGTTCTACTCTGCTCAATGAAACTTTCGCTTCGTCATTCTCATCACCTAACCTTCCCGGTCCGATGCCTGAGATCCATCCTACTCAATACCACTCTATGCATCCCATAATCTTCAACTCCACTGGTATCAAAAGCATCATTCAGAAACTAAAATCTAAAGCATCATGCGGGGTAGACGAAATCAATGCAATCTTTTTAAAAAACACTGCCGAATATTGCTCAATCATACTAGAACATATTTACTCGCAATCTTACAACTCGGGTACCTTACCGTTTGACTGGAAAACTGGCAGAGTCATCCCTATTTACAAATCAGGACCATCCCATGACCCACAAAATTATAGACCGATTTCTCTTACATCAGTGCCTTGCAAAGTTATGGAGCATATAATTTACACACATCTGGTTAATTTTCTCGAACACAACAACTTCTTCACAGCTTCGCAGCATGGATTTCGCAAAAACTTTTCCTGTGACACTCAGCTCATAGCCTTCACTCATTTTCTCCACTCTAATCTAGATGGCGGTTTTTTAACAGATTGTATATTTCTCGACTTCTCTAAAGCATTCGACAAAGTGAACCATGCACTGCTACTTCATAAACTAAGCGTTCTAAACATCGACACAGCTGTAATTAATTGGATTCGCGCCTTTCTAACATCACGTGTTCAGTTTGTAGCCGCTAACGACGTTAACTCCTCATTGATTCCTGTTGATTCTGGTGTCCCGCAAGGGTCTGTGCTTGGTCCCTTACTATTCCTAATCTATATTAATGATTTGCCTACTAATGTCTCTTCGAAAATATGCCTGTTTGCAGATGACTGCGTCTTGTATAGAAAGGTGACGGATGCCGCAGACATTTCACTAATTCAGGAAGATCTTAATAACATAACTAAATGGTGTCAATTATGGCGTATGGAATTAAACGTTAGAAAATGCAAAAGTATGAGGATTTCCCGTGCTGAAGTGACTTCCCCTACTTACACACTTAATAACATCCCACTAGAATGCGTAACATCGTACAAATACTTGGGTGTCCATATTACCAATAACCTTTCATGGAAAACTCATATTGATTACATAGCCACCAAGGCCACTAGCACATTAGGATATTTTCGCCGGAAGTTTCCTCAAGCGCCATCTTCATTAAAACTACTACTGTACACAACTTTCATTCGTCCGAAGCTTGAGTATGCATCGTCAGTATGGGACACCGGATATCAGAACCACATAAAATTACTAGAAAAAATACAAAATCGCTCAGTCCGTTTCATTTTAAACAATTACCAAAGAACTGCGAGTGTTACTAACATGAAAGACATTCTACACCTTCCATTGCTATCACATCGCCGAAAACTATCTCGACTCTATCTTTTCCATAAAATCTACTACCACAATTCATATTTACATTCTATGCTTCTTCAGCCACCGCCGTACATTTCATCCCGCATCGACCATCGCCAAAAGGTAAACATTCCACACAGCAACACCGTCGGCTTTTCACATTCATTTCTCCCCACAACGACCAGAGACTGGAACAATCTGCCTGCATCACTCACAAGCATAACCAACACCAATAATTTCAAAATCGCACTTCGAAGTTTCATTTCGAGTTAACATCGTTCAGTGTTTGTTTCATACCTTTAATTTTTTTCTTTTTTTTTTTATGTTTCCCTTTTGTTGCTATGCTTCTCGTATTCTAGTTTTGCGAGTGGCTACTTTTTGTACATTATGTTTTTTTTTTTTTTTTTTTTCATTATATCTCTTTTGGCAGTGCATCCAATGATAAAATCTTGTAATTCTTCCAGGACAGTCCAGTGTTTTGATTGCTGTGTTATTCATTTTGGTTCATTGGCCTTTGTTCTTGTAACTGATATTTGTTTAAAGTGTCATCGTGATAATTCATTTCTGTATTTTTAAAACTATAACCAAGTTATTATTACGTGTTAACTTTCTTTGCCCCTCCCCTCTTCAATGTACGTTTGTACCCTGAGGGTATTTGAAATAATAAAATAATAATAATAATCTCTTAAGCATGAAGCGTACTATTATTGCATGCAGATTCGATCCAATCCAAGCCAAGCCAAAGTGGCAAGTGCGCGTTGCGGCGTGTTTTTTATGTTGTGTTGGTAATCTTGTCACGTTATGGGGCGATACTGAAGCTACATGGCTGCTTTCAAGTTGAAAGTGATAGATCATGGTCCAAGCAACGGCAACAGGGCCGCCGGTAGGCCTTTCAGAGCATACGAGTTTTGTGCTCGCTACTGGTGACGGCAGCTGAAAGCAACCGAGACGCGTTGGGCCTGCCATGTGCCTAAAACTGGGATTGATGGTAAACTTTATTCCTTCAGAAGGAAACTGCAGACGATTCTGTTAAATAGTTATCAGCCCAATACTGACGTCCTACGCTTACCTTTTGAGGGCTCCTGTTGAGCAATGAACGCTACTGCCACGCCCACAATGCCCACAAGCTTTGCGTATGGTATTCTAATTCTCGACTATTTGCTTGCACTTTTTGTCCCTCAAATAAATCTTGCCTTGTGTTGAACCTGTGCTTTTGTTGTTGAGGTAAGTTTTAATTAGTACTTCTCAAAGCTTGCTGTTAGTTGCTGGTGTGAGAATCCCGATTTGCAGCCACTTCGTTATCTTTTTCGCTCTGTACGTTTTCGTAGGAAGTTTTCTCCACGTGATTCTCGCACCCCCGAACTTAGCATCAGTTTTCCGCCAAAAAAAGTGGGAGGATTATGTGAGTAAATACGGCACTACTTTTTTTTTTTGGCAAAATTAAACCTCTATCAAGTCTTCAAACTTCTTCCTGTGTTTTCTCAAAATCAGTTTTTTGCCAAGATGCTATACTGTTGCCCACACTTTCTTGTAATCAGGTTTCAATGATTCTTGTTGCAATTGAAAGCCTATGAGTTCCTATACACTTCAAGACTACTAAAATTTAGCATTCGTAAAGAGAAACATTTTTATGCACCGATAAATCTGATAAAAATTCTCATGTTCCCAACCATTACATTATATATGGCAATAACTTCTATAAAAATAGAACTAAAATTGCAGGCACGGTATAGTTGTGATCCTTCATTGTTGTTTAGAAATGTCCACATAAGGTTTTCTGAAATATTTAATTATTAAATTACTGAGCAGTTGGGCAATCTGACTACCATGTATACTTGCAAATTGATCGCACCCCTAAATTTTGTCGTCTAAATGCGATTTTTTTTCCCCCGCGAAATGATCGCACCCTGAACTTGCCGCATCGATATGTCATGTGCCAAGCCTAGCCGATGATCATCGCCTTTATTATCGGACGAATGAAACTCGCCAACTGCACGCACCAAACACATTCTCAATTTTTGCCCACCGTTGGTGGAAACGTGCCATTTAGGATTGCAGTAAGGGCAAATGCCACAGTTTTCACTGAATGCCCTCCATGTGTTTTTATGTCTGTGGCAGCTGAACGCGCCTATCATTGTTTCTGTGATCTGAAAGCAGGCATCACTACGCTAATGCTGTAAATTTACTTATTTAAATGAAAGCATTCCTTATTTAAATAAAAAAACTGCTTTGACGCGCATGACGTACTCACAACCTCCATAGCTAACGAAAAGAAAAAAAAAATGCGATCGCTTCGCTCCGTCAGTCACCATGTTTTTTTTTTGACAACCCGCACTGTTAGCGCAGTGGCCGCCTATTGGTCGACCTGTGTTCATCCCGCAGCAATGTTGTTTTTTTTTTTTCCTGAGACCACGTGTTTTTTTTGTGTGTGTGTGTGCACTGTGGTGTGCGTGTGCTTTGTGATCATCTGTCGAAGCGTCGTTTCGCCATGGGGCGGTATGCGAGCTTTACTGCTGCGTTCAAGCTGAAGGCGCTTGACCACGCGCTAGAGCACGGCAGCCTCGCTGCCGGTAGACATTTCGGCATCGACGAAATCCTGATCTGATATTGGAAAAAACAGCGCGACAAGCTCATGGCTACTAACAGCATGCGACGGGCTTTTCATGGACCCAAATCTGGCAAGTTCGCTGACATTGAAAAGGCAGTCCTCGAATACGTGAAGGACATGCGCAAGGACGGTTGTGCAGTGTCGTTAGACATGATACGGACGCAGGCGCGCACAGTTTTCCGGAGGCTGGGAATACCCACAAAGGACTTCCGCGCCAGTTCCGGCTGGACGACACGCTTCAGGCGACGGAATGGACTGTTGCTGAGGCGGCGGACGTCATTGTGCCAGTGTCTTCCATTTGCATACGGAGACAAGGTGATCAATTTCCACAGGTTTGTCACGAGGATACGCCAAAGGAACGGCTTCCTGCTGTCACAGATAGGCAACGCAGACCAAACGCCGTTGATGTCCGACATGCCTCGAAGCACTACTGTGAACAAGAAATGTGCTCGAAGCGTCCTCGTGAAAACGTGTGGTGCAGAGAAGCAGCGATGCTCCGTGATGCTCGCAGTGACGGCAGACGGGCGGAAGCTGCCATCGTATGTTATTCTGAAACGGAAAACAATTCCAAATGGAAACTTTCCCCGCGGCATCCACATCCGCGCTCAAGTGAAAGGGTGGATGACGGCAGACCTCAAGGTCGATTGGATCAAGACGGTTTGGGGGAGAAGAGCAGGAGCACTTCTGCTTTTTTCACTTCTTGTGCTGGACAGCTGTCGAGGCCATGTCCATACCGAGCTGAAGTAGCGGCACACGGAAATCGCCATGATCCCTGGGGGGGGGGGGGGGGGGTCTAACTTCGCTGCTACAGTCTCTGGACGTGTCACTGAGCAAACCGTTCAAGGACAACGTCCGAAGGCTGTACGCAGAGTGGATGGCGGCGAGCGATCACGATTTCACGCCAAGTGGCAAAATCAGGAGACCGTCCGTAGACATCCTCTGCTCATGGATTCTCGAAGCGTGGAGTACCATTTCTGACGAGGTGGTCATCAAGAGCTTCAAAAAGACTGGCATTTCCAACGCACTCGACGTAACGGAAGATGACCGTCTGTGGGACAGTAAAGACACTGCTGGTTCCAACAGGGAATCGTGCAGCGACGACACTGAGCCCAGTGAGGCTTCGGAGTCTGAGTGAACGTTAGGGTGTCAGAGAGGTAAAAAATAAAAGGGCAGTGTGCCATGCATGAAGCTCCTGCGTAATGCGTGCATTTTATTACGAAGGTAAGCCTTAGTTTACTTTTATTTTTGGTTATGTTTATAATAGTTATCGTGAGAATTATGATTAGCAACTCTTTTGCGTTTTCAGTGCTCGGAATATTTTTTCCCGGAAAGTTTACCCCGCGTAATGATCGCATCCCGAAGTTGGAGTCGATTTTCTTTTTAAGTGCGACCACTACACGAGTATATACGGTATAAATTTATTATAAATATCTCATTCTCTAAAACTACTTGATGTAAAAAAAATGGATTGCATACCTCTATTTATAGCAGATAAAAAAATTTTTAGAACACCAGAGTCTCCCCTTAACCAGTCATTCTGTTAACCGGGAGTCTACTGTGTTTGTAAATTGTCACTAATCTGCAAGCAATACGCACAGTACGCTAACAACCACCCAACTTACCAGATAAGTGAACATAAGTTCAATTTATACATACACTGAGCTTTCTGAGTACCAACAAAGGGAAGTAGGCTTTTCATGGCTAAAGTATATGACAGACTGCAAGCAGACCGATCTAGGGGTCAGCTCTTGTGGCCAGGAATTGTTGTGTGGAATTGTGGCCAGGAATACAGAACTCATCAATGCAATGTGGTGATGCCTTTTGTGTCTCTCCGAGCAGTGTCCAGTTCTTTTGGTAGTTTGTGCAGGGAACATTGATCCTGTTTGTATTTCTACCAAAGAAAGCTAGGGCAACCCTCTTGTGAGTGAACTGACCATTGAGGACCCCCACGAGGTGCTTGATCAGTGCCTCGAGGGCTTCCTGCGAACCGCACTGGTGGGCCAGGTTCTTCAAAGCCACCACTGCCCCCTGGCGACAGGTTTCGTCTTTGGCCACCAGGTGTTCTGAACAAGGAAACAATGGCAAGAGTTAGTGCAGCATACATAGCATCCATTGAGCCAATACATAAAGCAAAGCTGCTATTCCGTGCTTGCATTTATGTATTTAACAGTATACGAATTATACCCCTGCCAGTACCCCTGCCTACAAATCTGTATTTGTAGTAATAATTTTCATAACAGTAATATATTATTATCTGGGGTTTCACAAACCCTAACCATGATGTGATTCTGAGAGACGCTGCAGCGGAGGGCTCCGGAAATTGACCACCTGGAGTTTGTGAAGGTGCACGGACTTTGCACCTAGTCGAATCCAACAGACAACAAGACCAAGAAAATCATAGCAAACGTTGTCTTTAACTGCACCATGGTAATTAATTATCGCGTTTACTTTCATGAAGTAAAATGAATCAAAAACTATATTTCCATTGGTGGTGTCCGAACCCACATCCTACGAGTCGCACACCCTGTACTCTACCAATCGAACTAAGACGGAAGGTGCTTTCCCGTCCACTTTATTGAAGTGCACAATTCGAATGAACACCAGATGAATCCTTGTATACCCCAAAAAGCAGGCCACATGGTAACTATCAAACTGCATTTGTCAAGAAATTCCACTGTTTTGTTGGGAAAAAAATTATTTGGGCACTTTCAAGTGTCTTTAAAAAGCAATTTTTTTTATTTCAAGGTTTTCAGAGACCTTCATGCAGCCCATGCTGAGCAGCAAAGAAAAGAAAGATGGTGTGGGGGATATGGCATGGAGCAGCCTTGGAAGGACTTGAATCCGTCGAAGTGTTTCAAAGGCACTTTATTTACAGGCATGAGGCCATTAAGACCCTGCTACTACTCAGAAGACCCTGTTTCCTTTCCCGTGCTTGTACCTACTTCTTCCTCTTCATCTGATCGTCCCCCAGCACTCACGATAAAATTAACATTCCCGGCCGTGCAGTGAAGCCGGCCGCGCAGTATTGAGTGCTACAACTTCCGAGCAGGCCTTGTTACGATAACACTTTGTGTTGTCTCGCAGTAAATGAATGGACGTCACCACCTGAACTTCTTGACTGAATGTTCTCCGAGATATTCTATAATTGTCGAAGCTGACTTGTCTTGTCACTATGAGCTGTCTATTCCTCAAACTGACTCTTTGTTTTGTCAAGCTTCTCTCTCCACTTGGTAGGCAGACCGAGAATCTCTTTTGCTGCCAGCTCGCGGCAGTTGGCAATGATGTCAACGGGTTTCTCGGTCTGTTGCTTTGACACTTGGACATGCAGGCGCCTTTTCCCAGAAATGTCCTCCAAGGTCTTCCCGTCTAGGATGTCATTCTGGTGAGAGAGTTCTGTTGCTTTGTCACTGACACTCGCAATATAGTTACTGGACGCACCGTCAGCAAGCTGTAATACATACCCCCGCAGCTTCTGCATAGCACCTTGGTCGTGTATGTGCGATTGCTCATTGGTTTCTACTTCCTCGGATGATTCCGGTAGGTCGCTTTCCAGATTAGACCGTAGCGCCTCACATGTGATCATCTTCTGATACATTGATCTCTCCATATGTCCTGGCTGTTTGCTTCCTTCCCCAATTTCAGTCTGGTGCATTTCCTCAACCATCTTCTGTTGAATCTAGGGCACCAAAGGAATTGCATGCCGTAGCTTCTCTCCAGCTGCAATTAGCAGCTTTCGCACCTCGTAAAACTGCCGATTCAACTGACGTGCTTGCGACTCATACTGCATCACCAAGTCTCGCTGAGAAGCTAGCCGCATGACTTCTTCAAGTTGACATTCCAATTTTTTTGCGGTGTCCTCGCACCTGAGAATGTAGAAATTGAAGTTTCGTTATTTTGGTCGCATTATCGCTCTGTTCCCATTTGCAGTTCATTCTCTCCTGATGCAACATTGATCGCAGCTCAATCACCTTGGCTTCCAGCGATGCTGCCTGCTCCATGTTCCTATGAACTTCCGCTTTACTTGGTGCAGCGTCTTTCTCATGTATGAGCTGCTTGCGGTTATCATCTTGCGAGTCTCTTCTGAAATGGCAGACGTCATAGTAATAATGGCAGTCGAATGTTTAGAGGTTCAGAGGTTTTGTTCCGAGTCCTATTGCTAGGAGAGCTTGCCTCTTCTCGACCATCAACTGCTGATGTCTTCTTTAACTCCGACGTCTATGCGCTTTTCTTCTTAGTTGCGGGTTCACTTGGTTTGCTCACATGGTCTTTGGTGAGGCCTTGGTGCAAGGTCCGAGTTATCCTCCATGAATAACAGATGCTGTAGGCATGTAGGCCTTTGCACCTTAAGCAGGAGACTCTTCATTTACAGTGACGCGCCCCATGGCTTTTCGTTGTACCCGTGAAGCAACGTTTATCATTGGACAGCACGTGTTTCTTCTTTGTCAAGGACATGTCGGTAGGACACGCTTCCGTGGAGTGCTGCCTCGATGCGCAGAACGCACACATCTCTCTGACACCTTGAAAATGTTTAGACTAGTTCGTCAGAAAAAGAGATGGAAGTCAAGTAGTCCCAGCTGTGACTTCGGGCTGGCTGTTTCGAAGAATGTTGACCACCACTGTATCGTCCGCTACTATCCTTGTAGTGACTGTTTTCCAAGCTCTGCAGTTCAGTTGAAAGAAAGGTCAGGAGACCATCAAGGCCCAAAAGATCAGCAGCATGGTCCATAGCCTCTTGTGTGGCACAGGCATGGTGGTAGAAAACCACGATGTCTCTAGGCAATGCCCTCAGCATGATGTCACAGAGCATCGGCGAAAATGAAGACCCTTGCACACTCAGAGACTCTAGCCTTCGAATGTTCAATAGGACGTGATCGTATAGTCGCCAGAGAGCTCTTGTATCATCAGATGCTTATACAGGAGTCAGATGACGCAATCTTGCAAAGTATTCCTGCTTTTGGCACATCTTGTCGCCGAAACGATTCTGTAGCACGTCTACAGCATCCTGGTAACATGCTTCTGTAGTTGGAAGACCGGCCACCGCTGAAGCAGTGTTTTCTTGAATGAACTGCCGCGAATAATGGAACTTCTTCATTGTTGTAAGGGTGGCATTGTTATAGACAAGCTGGGCAAACTGCTTCCAGAATACCGTCCATTTACACACATCCCCAAAGAAGGGCGCAATCATGAGCTTCGGTAGCTTGACTCTCGTCCTGTCAGATGGTGTAGCGATCGTATGGGTAGACGTCACCGATCCATCTTCTGTTTGTGCGCTTGAAATGTGTTTTCGCCTGCTTAGGAGCTCAGCCAGGATTTGTGTTGCATTGTCCTCATATTGAGTATGGTATCGTACTCGGCTTAGAAGTCATCGTCCGAGATGAGACTCTCTAATTCAGAGTAGATCTTGTCCAATTCATCGCTGTTCGTTTTTAGCTTCTCGTAATATGAAATCCAGCTGCTCATGCCTCGCGGAGTCGTTTCGACGTAGGGCACTTGCTTCATGGGTGATCCAGCTGATCAAGAATTGTCGCGCAGTCCACTTCGCCTTCAGCTTATTCATGTCTTCCATGCCACTCGTAGCCAACGGTTGGTCAATCCCGGGTCAATTGGCATGAAAATGTGGGGGATATGGCGTGGAGCAGCCTTAGAAGGAATCGAATCCGTCGACATATTTCAAATAGATTTTATTTACAGGTATGAGGCCATTGAGATCCTGCTACTATTCGGAGGACCTCGTTTTTATCCTTTGCCTTACTTTTTAGTACTTCTTTCTCTTCGTCTGGTGGTCCCCCAGCACTCACGATAGAATTAACAAAGGGTAAGATAAAAGCAACTCCTCCTGGCAAAAATCATGCTCGCTAGTCCTGCAATGAGTTAAGAAGGCTACTCACGTGCCAGGCTTTTGCCCAGTTCACTCAGATAAGGGCTGAGCTCCAGAGTGACCCCCTGCAGCACATGCGCCACACCTGCGCCACAGCACAGATGGAAAAACCACCACATTAGTCAAGTCTTATCATTACTCACTACAAGAGAAGCTCCTGTCAATCACCCAGTAACTATGGCAAACAATTCACATACAAAAAAAGAAAAAATAGTACTATGGCACTTCCCAAAATGGAAATATGGTATTTTCATAGAGCCTGGCAAGGGAAGAAAATAGTATTCAGCCTCTTTCTGAAGCTTAGCGAGTTTTCTACGCAGGCCCAATGAACCCCATCAGAGCAGCAGTTGAGAGGGAACTGTCGCGAGGATGTAATGTCTAGCCAAATGAATGTCAGCTGGAAAATGCAGCATAAATCATTCTCGGGTCACGAACAAACAAGCAATGCAACTGCAAATTCAAGATGTATAGTACTCACAGATTAAAACATGAAAATTTAGAACTAAGTAAAGCACATACTTTTGTTTACAGTTTCTACACTTCATGCAAAATGAGCATAGTTCTGACTTCCAAGTGACACTAAAGTGGAACTATGAAATCTGTTTACATCAACAAAGTGTTCTCTGAGAAATGTGATGTCGTTAATTTAATTGTCATAGCTTTGTTAAAAAACGCGGGAACCAAGGTCAAGGTTTCATTTTTTAATTTCGCACTGAAATCCCCAGGCGTCATGTAGCGGATTTCAAAATGCATTGGTCGCATTTTGACGCCATTTGCTACACAAGATTTTCTCAAATTTGCTATGCTACGTAGTGGTGAATGCATTTTTTTAAAAGCTGGCCACTGCCCAAGAACAATGTGAAAGCAAGTCTACAGTGAAATGTTTTAATACAAACACTCTCACACATATTGGCATTTTTATGCCATCTGCCAGTATAATTAGGCCATCAACATAAAGTACATCTGCATAGAAAAACAACAGCGGACTAACCAACTAGTGTGCCGGATGACATAATAATGCCAATGAATGGGAGATTGTTTGTACTAAAACATTTCACTGTGGACTTGCTCGTGCATTGTCCTCGGGCAGCGGCCAGCTTTAAAGAAAAGTGCACTCAACACTGAAAAATGTAATTGGCGAAACCATGCTGAAGATATCACCATTGGCACCACCAAAAGCATCAATGTTTTACTTCAGTCTTCCTCTCTGGTAACAGTAAAATTTCGCTATATCGAAATAGCAGATAGACATGCTTCATTATATCGAGGCTATAAAAGTTTGAGCCAAAAACAGTTGCATCAAAGATGCGCGCACACCAACACAGAGCAACATGTGCTGAACAGTGGTCCTACTCGTAAAAGCAGCAACAGGCACTCACTCTCCATGATGATCTCAGGGTTACGTAGCATGGCCTTCTGCAGGGCAGGCACCAGCTGTTCCTTGAAGTCGTCGTGGGTGGCATGCCTCAGAAGACAGCGCGAATGCTCCTGCAGAAACACCAGCTTGTTACACATCATTTATGTCCCATCGTACCCCCCCAATGTCAATCAAGAGTTGAAGAGGTGCTAATGAAAGAGGCTATCTGATGCTTCCCGCAAATGTGAGCAACAACCCATTCAGCAAGTTTAATCACAGGATCGTATCTGCTTTGTGAAGCCTCTCATGAAAACAGTCTTGGCTTGGGCAACTATTCAGGCACTTCAAGTATTCGAATTAATATTACACTTCAGCACAGAGTGCTCATTAAGAAATGTTCAGCATAAGAGTGCTCATAAGCAATGTCCAGCATAGAACGCTTATAAGAATATCCAAACTATAAACAAACTTTTTTCAAAAGCACTTGCCAAAAACTTTTATATTTAACATGCAGCCACGCATGTTAAAGTATCAAGGCATGCGATGCGGGGTGCTTACAACAATTTTAATTTCTGAAAGTTCAAAACTGATTGTCTGCAGACCCCCGCTTCAAACCTAAAGCTGACCGTTTGCACAAGCCTACACATAGCGTATATTACCCCTGTACATTTAAACCTTACTACTATTCAAATTCTGCCACAATTTTAACTTGCTTGGACTTTGCTATGAAACAAAAAATGTTTATTCGCACAAGCCTAGTTCTAATCCCTAAAAATATTGTGCAAATTAGGTAGGTCACGGTAAAATACAAATTTTTTCATACAAATTCGTATGATATATCCCATGCGATTTAAAACTATTCTACCATTTCACTGTTCAGCTTGTTAAGCCTCGAGTTAACCATTTGCCCATCCCTAGTATTGTCGCATAGCAAGCTTTAGGGCAATTATAATGCACCAATCCTTTGAAGCATCACCAAAATCAGCATTTCCAATGTTTATAAGTAACAGTACGTGATGCAGTGGACGGGAAACACGGTCATGCACAGAACATGGAGGTTCACAAGCTTGCCAATCACTAGAGAAAGCCTCACTGCACTGAAATGAAGTGCTAAGCTGTTTGCGCTAAAGAATTATTTTTGGTGTACTGCAATAACATTAATTTTGCAATCACAGGTCGTTTTAACAGAAAATAAGTTCTATCTTTTACACCTTTCTATTTACGAGCTGAAACTTGAATGCAAGTGGAATGCTACAGACTTTAGTGTGGTTCTTTATCCTATTCAACCACAGTAACTGAATAAAACCAACTGAATATTGTCACACTATGTGTTTAGCCCACTTAGAGTGCAATGCGATTTGTGTGTTTAGACAAACAATTATGTTGGCTCTAGAAGCTGCTTTCAAAATCTTTAATGTGAGAACCTCCTTTGTGCCTTCGATATTGTGAGAGAGTACTTGGCTACTACAGTTAAACATCTTAATGAAGGACATGCACTAATTCGGAAGCACTTGTTGTCCTTTACATGAGGCAGCTTTTATATAAGCAGGGTACCAAGCTCTCATTAAGTAATCAATCCCCATTTCAATGTAGGCCACCTGGCGTCTCTCGTACCCAACAGTCTGCTACATCAGTGTCTCTTATAAGGAAGTTCGATTGTATGGGCAGTCTTTTTTTTTTCTTTTTTGCTTCTGTATCCTTTCGAAGAAGAGCTACAAGAACTTTGCCAGACACTTACGAGAACATGAGTTGGTGCGGCAGTCTTGCTCAACAACACCGCAGTCTTGAAAACATCCAAGAACTTCACCTACAAAATGGAGGAGCAAAACAAGAGAGAACACTCTTGACTCTGAGCAAGATGAATAAAAGCTCCCTAATGGTTTTTCGCGGTGTTACACAGAGAACTTTACATTTGCAAAAACAAACCACTCTATTATCAAGAATTTTTTCACTCAATAATAAGCTATCCATTCCCCAAAAACATGCTGCAGCAAAAACACTGCACACAGGTGTGGCCAGCGTGCCTCAAACACACAACCTGGGTGGTCCAGATGCAATATTTCATAACAAAGATGTCAAGGCAAGTTCTACAACTGTACACAATAAACAGTAGAGTGCTCACAAAAAGTAAATATAGAGCAACAGTCAGCACCCCTGTCAACAGTCAGCACCTAGAAAAGTAATCATTAATCCTAATGAAAGATTATCTCACATATAACCAGCCCAACAAAATTTCTCTTGGAAGCTTTTCTTAACACTAATGAGTTGTTTTATCTAACAGCATTATAGTCAATCCCGGATATATCAAACTCGAATATATCGAATTATTGGCTATATCAAACAGTTGAAAAATTCCCTTAAAATTCCCATGCAAAAGTGTGGCAAGTTAGCAGATATCCCGCACAGTGGGACATCTGCTATATCGAACGCTGCGTCGCGCCAAAGCCCAGAAAGTGCATTGTTTCCTAGCAAATATTGATCAATTTTAGGCCGCGTTCTAACAAGTTCCAATCCTTCTCCACGCGCAGCCGACAAAAAAAAAAAAGCGGGTGTTATTTCATTGCGCTGATCTGGTTCATTGTACGGCACTTGCTACATCTGTAAGTTTGATTCACGATCTGCAGGTCTTAGCACGCGGACATGATGTTTTCCGAAAGACCAATTGCCGAGGTCACTGAAATGAGAATGGGAAGTGACTTGGCGATCTCAATGCAATGTTTGCATGTGGTTCACATTTCGTTCCTTGTTGTTAGCACACAATGGCATGCAAGCCTGAAAAGCATGGCCTTCGAGATGTGCTACCCTGTCACATATTTTTAGTGTTTTCGGTTTCAAAACATGTTTCTCTTTTCGCATCAAAGCGGCTAAAAGCAGCGGCTGCCAGCTACAAAGCCATAGTGACGTCGATATTGCCAACATGTCGACGGTGAGAACTTGAATCAACTCAGTGTTGCGTCTTTTGCGCCTTGAGATCTTGTGCACTTCTCGCCTCGTTCCTGATAAATCCTCATTCGGGAGCTAACAACGTTAACCCGCACGTAGTGATAAAAATTATGACTGGCGCATGTAGCGACGTCAAGTAAAACACTGTGTTGTAAATGTTCCTTGCGGGTCAGGTCATGACTTTGGGTGCGTTATGACCCTTAACAGCGGCGTACGGTGCCTCAGTGAATTCTGCGACTTATCAGCATATCGGGGCACCATCTCGGACAGCAGCAACTTCATCGGTACAAATGACGATGTTGCTGTTTCTGACTGCATCGTTGCTGAGATTTTGGCTGCCGTTGCCGGTGCCGCAGAAGTGTAGCCGTGCGCTTATGAATGTGCCAGCGTCTTCGTTACCATCGCTAACCAAGCTTTTGCCGCGCTACTAAGCTTGTATCAGCATTCTGCATCAACTAACGTTATGGCCGTAGGAGCCAAGTTCCCTTATTTGAAAACCTTCAATGATATTAAGGATGACTGGAACTTGACAGCGTGCAAGAAGCAAGACAAGTTTACGGACTAAATAAAGTGCGGCAACCTGCAGTTAGCACCTTGTCTTTTGAGCGAATCATTATCTTAGCTCTTGTAACAAGTTCAGAGGCTTAAAATTCGACAATTTACGCTTTAAATATGCATATTTTATATTTCGAATTCTCGATATATCAAACTATTTCGCGATCCCCTTCGAGTTCAATATATCGGGGATCGACTGTATGACGGTTCTCCGAAGAATGGTGTGATAATTAGCTCTAACAACACTGCTGCGTAGATAATGCTCAGACTGGCATGCGTATGCAAAATAATTTGTCCCACTAGACTGTCAATGTCAGATTGCAGGTATTCAAGTTGCCAAGGCTTCCTGTACTTACTGAAACCTCAACGCTGAACTGTGAAGAAGTGTAAATAAATGAAGCCCATTTTGAATTATCTCGGGAAAAATACCAAACTTGCAATAATACCTAACACAAAACACTCCAGGACTGTCGGCTAAGCTGCTCAACTGTACCATTAACAAAGTCGCCAAAGTAATTGTAACACCTGTCATCACCTCAAGATGAAACAAGAATGACAAGTCATTCTTTTACTTATATCTTTTTAAGAATAAAGAAAACGGGCAAAATATGTATGCACAAAAGTGTGAATGAAGCCAGCCGGCCACGAGTTTAGCACAATTAAAATGCCAAAAAAAAAAGAAAACGGAAACGTGCAGGTGGACCTTGTAGGAGTGAATGACATCCCTCTGCTTCTGGGCGTCCAGGTAGGCAATGAGGTAGCACCACATGAGCAGCACAGCATACGAGGGCTCCAAGCTGCTCAGCACCTCCGCATACGCGTCTGTGTTGACCTGCAAGCACGCGAGTCAACACACGAGTGACAGCTTCAAAACCTGGGAGAGGCCCCTCCCAGCAACAATCCGTACAGTCGATCACTGAGAGGGCAGCTGAATCCCTTACCAATAAGTAGAGCACAGTGTTGTGACAACGAACTTAACAGAGCCGAATATAGTACACAGTGCAGATTGCATTCAGTAAAGATACTCATGCACTACAATGAATGTACCCTTATGATACTCTTGTGCTGAAGGTTAAGCAAGTGAGGGAAAACGCATAGTAAGCACCCCTCATTATGAGTACATGGAGCACATTCAAGTCTTTATGAATGATGGACAACAGCGCAAACCCTTCTGAAAGACAAAATATACCATATTTACTCACGTAAACAGCACACTCGCATAATAAGCGCACCCCCAACTTCGATCACCAAAATTTTGACTTTTCTTCTTCTCCCGCATAATAAACCCCCCCCCCCCCTACTTTGATCCACAGCAGTCCCACTGACCAACACCTGACACTTCCTCGCCTGTTATATCTCTTCAATTTTTTTTTATTAAGCCGACCCCCTTAATCACCTCAGCCCACTACCTCCACCCCCCCCTTTCTCTTTCGCACGCTGCCGTGCGCCGTATCGTTTTTCTATCTATGAGCCACAGCGGGGTTCATTAGCGGCGAGAGAGTAGAAACATCGCAGCTAACAAGCACACAGTGAGCGAAAGTCACGAAACTGCCCCCGCCAACTGACACTCGCTTCTTGCAAACACCAAACTTTCTGGCCCAACGACATGCACGCAATTTTCTAGCAACGAAGAGAGGATTTGCTGTCGCCAAGGCTGTCGCGAACGGCCATTCATTGCTGTCACGTAGTAGATTGAACTGATTCGGGGGGAATATGCTCATCTAACTTTGAAATATAGAACTTTTCATACCTGCCAAGTTCATGGTTTCTGAATCCAGGAGAATTCCGCAGCGAGAGGGGGGGGGGGGGTGCACGGCATCAAAAAAACAAAACAAAAAAAACAAGGACAAGCAAACAAACAAAACATCGGGGAAAACAAAAGGGTGTGGGAGGTGTGTCTAAATGGCAAGCGCCAACATCAGCGGTCTTAAAGTGGCTAGGGGCGGCCGAACACACGATGGTAGGATTATTCACTAAGGTGAGAGTTTCAAAGGATCAACACAACTAGGAGAATCTATTTCGGTCGAAACAAGTCGCGTGTGTCTTCCTGGGCCATGAACGGACAGAATGGGCCAACTGGCTGCCGCAAAAGCGCTGGTCAAAGCTTTGCTCACTACTAGATTATTTTGACAGGAACGCCAAAACTCATCTGGGCCCTTCTTATTGCAGTAGCAATTACATGGACAATCTAGGCTGCTTTTCTTGCCGTCACCACTTCCGCCGTCCTTCACCGTATATGTATACGTATCTATATATATATGAACACTCAAGAAAGAAAAAGCCGCCCTTGCTCGGCGCCCAGCTGGTCGCGATGTGCCGACGAGCACTTATCTCTCACGTGTACTTTGCCCCATGGATTTGGGGGGGGGGGGGCGTATATGCTTGTGTGCACACGCTTATCCTTTGGCGGGGAGAATCGTGTGCCTTCGGCTTCCACTGTAACGATTGCATTAGTTGCCGAGCCCACAAAGGTCACTTCGGTCTCTGCGCAGGCCCCTTTTGCGAAAAGAGTGTGCTTTTCATGCACAGCGAGGTATAACAACTGGAACACTTGTTAGTTTGTACTCATCTGTACCTGTGATTACGTATCGAGCATCGTTTTTGTTTAAACAGCACGTTACTTGTCAAATGGTAAATGTTGCTAATTCGCTCTCGTCCTGGTCATTTGTGTGTGAGCAACGCGTTGGCCGTTTCGATCTGCTCGCCGTTGTCAGCGTTACATTCCAAGTTGTTACTGTCGCATTCATTGCTTCGCCCTTGTGGCAAAACTTTGACTATTTTATTTTTTCACGTATTTACTGCCTTTAACTTACTGCTGCCTGCACTAGGAGGTTGTAGATCGCCATCGCGTCGCCACGACCGCGGTTCTGTGCGCAGCGGTTGCGGAAAGCGATAGTTCTATTTACAATCTCCATGCACTTGGCTGCGCACGCGCCTTCCAAACAAAATCGTTTTATGCTATCTACAATAGCATCTGCCACAGTTTTGTCCGCAGAGTTTGCGGAAAGCAGCGTTGTTTTGACTGGTTGAGTGCACACTTCCAGGGTTCCGTCAGTTACGTCGCCGCCATACATAATTGTGTCAAGAGCAACCGCGGTTTCGTCCACAGCGGTTGTGGCAACGACAATCACATGCACTGTAAAAGACCGCGTGTGCACCGGTCACATGCATACTTCCGAAGCTTTGAGTACGCTGCTCTCGACCTTGGTTTGACGGTTTCCATACTGAAGTTCGTATCACCTGCCGCGATTAGGAAATGTGTTCAGAACATTAAAATTGAGGCCCAATGAACATAGAGAATTAGGCTGGGGAAGTTCAAGAATTCAGATCTGCCGCGGTTTCGCATCACTGAGATTATAATGTACGTTTAGATGAACGCCTCAACTCATTTATAATAAAATGGGGTAGGTTCGAAAAGCCTGGAGTGGATTGAGCTGCTTTTGTGTAAATGCGGCCAGATCACACAGAGAAATTTCGATTTGCGGGATATTTTCATGACAACCGTACAAACGGAAGAAACGATCGAAATCCGGGAGTCTCCCGGCCAATCTGGGAGACTTGGCAGGTATGACTTTTTGGCAGTGCGAATTTTTCCTGAATTAGTTGTTTCACGGCTTAGCATCCCACTCTGCAGTAAAAGCACCTTTACATGAATATACATGCAAGCGAATACGCATTCAAAGAAGTGGTTTCACGGTTTAGCACCTTTCAACTGCAGTGAAACCACCTTTAGATGTGGAATAATATAGATGTATTTGTTCATTTTGAATACTTTGAAAAATTCAACATTTTAAACTCAAATTGAAGCGAATTCAAATGCTGTGCAATTCGTTCAGTTATTCGTAACAGTCAAATATTTGCACAAGCCTATCAGTTACATTAAAATAGAAAAAGTGTGCATGGCAATATGGCACACTCTTGATCCTTTGAGAAACATGAGAGGATAGCAAATAAATTTGAACTAACTAGCGTTCAAACTAGCGGGGGTTCCCTTAATTCGACTATGCTAGCATTATGAACGCATACGTAATGAAGCAGGCTCTACTGCACGTCTTTAGGAATGCAGCCTCAATAATTTTGTACAGCGAAAGTATGGTGCAATGGACAGCTCGAGATGCAAACCCAGGGGAGCAGGCACATACTTCCGGACTACAAGATGTGGTGCACAGGTAGTACCGATGGAAGACGGATATAACCGATGCCAAAAGGATAGTGAGAATAGACCCGAAGGTAAACACACTGCTTCCAAACAAATGCTAAAAGAACACATGGAGCCAGGACAGACCTCCACATGCATCGCCAATCACTCCATGTATTGCAGCAGCAAGCAAAGCTGACAAGACAGAGCACAGTAAATGTTACGCGCGAGGCTACTGACTGAATGGCCAGAAAAACGAGTAGCCACAACAGACTACAAAATGTTGAAGTTATGGTGTGGGCCAACAGTGAGCCAGTACACCCCCTTTTGTCACCATGACAACGGACAAGTCGAAATCTAGGGGTGGCACGAATTGGTTGGTAGGCAGCCTGCTTCACAAGCGCTATACTCGGCGACAACTTTTCTTGGCACTGAAGGGAAAGCTATGAATGCGAAATTTCTAGACATGTAGCCCTACGCGAAGTAGTTTGATTCAGCACACGTGTCGTAACGTTATGGAAAGTGACAGTGGCACACCATCAGAGTTTCATGTAAACGCAGATGCCGCTTAACGTTTGAGATACAAAGGTGGGACTTTCATAAGCATTCAGAATCTTGAAGTCACAACGAATAAATAAATAAAAGAAATGTGAATACCTTACTGGTGTGAGCTGTGTCCAAATAGCTCTACACAGAAAATAAAGAAGGAACTTAGATATTTCACATTAAAAATACGGGCACTATTGTGCAACAACATTCACTAGTGGTAGAATGCACGTGATTTGGCTTTGTAGCCTTCACTTCAATGCCAAGAAAAGTTGTTGTCAAGTAAAGCACCAGTGTTGCCTTTCTCTCTCTCTTTGTTGGATTTTTTAAGTAAAAAAAAATTCTGCCCACGCCAGAAAATAGAGACCACACCCCCACTAATGCTCCTCCAACACCTCCATCAATTAGCAGCACATGAAACGAGGCCACACAATTTTCCCCTGCTGTTTCAACCATAACGCCTTCCGGAGTGAACGCAGCGAGCACATAGTTAAGAGTTCATGACGCTGCAGCAACAAGTGATGCATCAAACTTAGTCGTACCGCTTGCGATTGCACATAGAGATTCTGTATGATCAGGCAATCTTGTTCACATAACAGTGGCGTGTTGGAAATAAGGAGTTTTTTTCCACCACTTAAGAACACTTAACTTTCGCTGGACTAATTAGCCAGCTTGAATTATCCGTTGCATGAATTAATTGATTTGTGGCATTTAACGTCCCAAAACCACCATATAATTATGAGAGACGCCGTAGTGGAAGGCTACGGAAATTTCGACCACCTGGGGTTCTTTAACGTGCACCCAAATCTGAGCACACGGGCCTACAACATTTCCGCCTCCATCGGAAATGCAGCCGCCGCAGCCGGGATTCAATCCCGCGACGTTGGATGAATCATGCGACTTTATAACCCATATGTTCAAACGTATTTCGGCTACTTAACCGGCACATGTAGCTGCAGAAAAAATTTTGCATAACAAAAAACAAATGCATAAAGTAGGTCTGAGCGAGTGTTCAAATACTTCTAACATTCGAATGAATAGTGTAGTATTCAAATTCACAGCAACTTCAAATAAATTTTTAATAATATTGAAGTATTCAAAACAAACAAATAAGTGTATAAGCGTAGGTTAGTTCATACGTAGCCTCCTGCAAAGGTGGTCTTACTGCACAGAAGGGGTGTCAAGCCGTGAAAACTCCTATCCAGGAGAAATCAGCCCTGTCACGAAGTCTCACTTCAAAGTTATATGAAGTTACTTGGGCATCGATTCATACCTTTTTAAAAAAAATGCAAATGTATTATACCAGTTTACAAGCTCTGTGTATAGTAACGTTCAAAATTACACCATCTCCCGCTAAACGGAAGCATGTTCAGATGCAAAGCAGTGGGCGTGCACGCTTACACTGGTGGCGGCGTTGACGCTGGCGCTCATCGCGGCATTGTGGAAAAAAGAAACCTGAGGTGATAGACTGGTGTTTCCTACTGGAACATGCAAATCGCTGCTAATGGGCAGCGAGACTGAAAACTCCAATCGGACACTAAGACCCGCAGTCTGCTTTTGGTTAACGCACACGCTGCAAGTTTTTGTTGTTCAACAATGCACGGAATAAATCTCCCACCAGCACTTCCTTGGAGGTCAAGATCCAGTGCCTATATATACGGGGTGGCCAGTAAACGATGGTGCAGCGCGAGCAGTCAGTTTTTCAATCAAGAGACTCACTAGCGCCCGCTGCCTGCGTTGGCTCTGCGAGGCGAGAGGGAGAGCGTAGGAGAGAGAGGGGAAGAGGACACACAAGTGCAATGGGGGTGCAAACACTGCTGGGCGCAATGCCTAGATACGTGAGAAGGGAGAGCGAGCGTAGATTAGTAGATGCTCCCTGTGTCAGCGTTCTGAGGCTATACAGGGGGAGCCGAAGCACATGTGGAGTAAGGGTGGTCACGTCACACACCGGATTGAGCTCGACCCTAAGCTGCATTGAATCTAAAATGGGATATTTTAGAGGTTACCGAAACTGAAAGTCTAATCTTGCTACTATTCAGAGATTTCACATCCTTTGAACCAAAAAGAATAGCATTCGCACAGGCCTTGTTTAAGCTTTTAAAAGATATTGTGCAGGTTAGCTGGGTTATGAAAAATATGCCAATTTTTCTTCTTAATAATGTGCAATCCATGTACTGCAGTGCAGTCCACTTATAACTATATTGAGGAAACCTGAAAATACGATCGTTATAACCTATAATCGTTATGTCTCGGCTGTCATAAAAAATCGTCCCCGGACGTACCTTTCGTAGCTCCAGGCTCGAATATGCTTTTTCCACCAGTGACAGATGATGTAGATTAAAGACTTTCAAAAAAAAAAGGAAAAACTTGATACTTCGAAGAGCATTTATGGCTTTGGCACGATGAAGTAGTGAGATATTCACAGTTGCTTCTGCAGAAGCTTCAGCTTAACAAGCGCGGTTCACATAGCTTCAAACTGTTGCGAATACTCTGGCAGCAGTCCTCGGACACGCATGAAGTCTACTAGCGCATCGATCAACACCAGTGCACTTTGCGTGGTCATCGACGAGGCAGGAGAAGCACTGTGACTGTTGAACTCGTCGTCACTACTGTCACTGCTGCCGTCACACAACGCCGGCGTCTGTCGCAACATCACATCCACGACAACTGCCTCGTCGGTGAGTTCCTCGCAGCACGAGGCAGCACTGTCTGCTGTGAGAAAGTCCTCAACCGACGGGACACACTCGCTATCTATGCCACCAGTAGCGATGTGCTCCCAGACTTCATCAAGATCCGCGGTATTCCATGCAGGTCTCGCTGCCATTAGGCGGGGGAGGCTGGTCCTGGCGCACAATGCCTGTTTTTCTGAAGCAGTATTGTATGGTGGTCTGCTTCACCTCGTACTACGTGCCGTAAACAAAGCGCACAGTCGTTAGAAGGCTGATCTTCAAGTGAGGGGGTTCGTCTGCATTGCCTGACGTACCGGTAGCCGAGCGGTCAAACGCTAGGACCAGCCACTCAAGCATGCTCCACCGGTACAGCGCTTCAAAATTCACTATCACACCAGCGTCTAGCGGTTGCAAGCCTGGCGTTGTATTGGCAGCAGGAACATCAATTCTACTGATGTCAGCTTCGGGCTCACGATGTGTGCGCTGCAGTTATCCAGCATGAACACCACCTTACGCCCCTGCTTTTAATGACACCATTCATCTCGAGCAGTCACTCCTTGAACAAGACGCGGGACATCCAGGCCTTCTTATTACTGCAGTAGCATACCGGAATGTGCTGATTTTCGAAGCAGACTGGCTTCTTGGATTGCCCAATCACGAAGGGCTTCATTTGATGACGGTCATCCATGTTCACGCAGAACAATACGGTCACTCTAACTTTGGAGTGCTTCCTGCCAGGACACGGATCGCCTCTCAGAGCATGCGTCTTCGATAGAATCATTTAAAAAAAAGGGGGGGCAGTCTCGTCACAATTATAAATATCTTTGAATAGTTTGGTCTGCAGCCAATGCTGCTTCGCTTGGGAGTCCACAGAAGCCGCTTCCTCCACCATGTTTTAGTGAACAATTCCATGCCGTTCTTCAAACCTTTGTGTCTTTCCCTCTCCAAAATCGAAATCTGGCCGACGAAGCAGAAAAGCGTTATTTTTTTTTACTTTGTGGCAAGTATAACCACTGATCAGCACATTCTGTTAACGGATCGTCAGAAACCACTGGTAGAGGGCCTCTTCCACGTCCACATACAAAGGCTCTCGTACCCTCTTCCGCTCGTTGTCCTAGCGGCTGTATCCAGCTTTCAAAACTGCAGTGCTGCCGGCTTTGAGGATTGTCGATATCGTCGACTGCGCGAGCTCATATCTTTTCACAGGGGCACTCACCTTGAATCCTTGTCAAGAGTCTTGTAAAATTTTGGACCTTGTGTCAAGAGACACGGCCTTACGCTTCATCGGCACCATCTTAGCTGGAGCTTAGCTCCGCCCGTGCTGCTTGCGCGATGCGATCGCTGGGAAGGAGAGGCTAATTCAGTCCAGTCGGACTGAACCTGTCTCAAAAAAGTGAAAATCTTTGCTTCTCACTTTTTTTTTTTTTTTTTGCTCTCTGTCTTTGCTTTGTCGCAGGCACGGTGTTGGTCGCGGGTATCCAACATGGACCGCAAGTCGTGGCGCGGCTTTGCTTGTTACTCTTTTTTTTTTTCTGAAGTCTCTCTCGGCGCTCTGCATCGCTCTCAGCGTGCCGTGGCAACTCGAGATGTTCTCTCCGGCTTCCGAAACGGGCAGGACGCGCTGCCGGTGCTGCACTGCAATGGCAGTAAATACGAACTCCCTACGGTAACTTTTCGTCTTCTCGTGTTCGTTTCAGTGGTACTGATCAATGTGAATGTTAAGATTATTCTAGAACTAGTCGTCCAAACGACAAAACTTTCATCGTTGTATTCGATATGCGATGAATAACATATCGTTATATATGGTATTTTTCCCCATAGCCCGAATACAAAAAATGAGACAGTTAAGTCAACCCATTGTATTAACCAATATATCATTATATGTGGTATCGTTATAAGTGGACTGCACTGTATTTGAATTTGATTCGAAATTATTTCGACCAAATCACTATTCGCCTACCATCCACTTCAAATATTCACACAATCCTCTCATAAGAAGCCCCTTGTAGCAGAGCACTGTTACATGAAGCTGTGGGGAAGATTAAAGTTTGCAATGTGCCTCTGATATTCGGCGTAAAATGTTGTAAAGTAACCTGTTTCCAGAGAAAGTTGATTTTCCTCTTGAGCTTCTTGTTGAGCGTCGGATCACATGCCGACGACACCGACAAAAGCAGATTGGTTTGAGCCTCCACCTGGGGGAAGACATCAGGTAGGCACAATCAGCACACACAACAAACCACAGAGACTAATACGGCAGTAGTGGGAATAAATAGCGAGTCAGGTTGGACTTCAAGTGCAATAGGCAACATCCTTCCCAGAAAGAAGGCATGTCAATGATAAGAAGAAAAAGAAAGCAGAATTAAAAAAAAAGGTTATGCAACTTTGCATTAAGCTTCACGGAATTTCGCACAGCAAAGCTGGTTGATTTTCAGCTCGCCATGCTGCAGGACAGGAGTCACAATGACAGCGGCGATGGGATCCAGCATGCTTGGCCAAAGAAGCGGCTGCCGTGGAAACCTTGCCTCTCTGAATGTTGAAATTGCTGTCCCTGAGCCACGGTGAAAGAAACCATGGAGATAGCTATGGCAATAGCTTCACAGAGAATGCAGCTTGGCTATCTTTAGCACAGATGACACGCGGTTGTTGTAGTTGCTAAGGCAACGGTACAGCAGGGGTTTTCATTAACGAAAATGTTATTGCCAGCTTCAACAGCTTCACTGTTAAATTACATGTGGCTCTTGACAAATAGGCTTGTGCTTCTCCTCACAAGTATGCAGTTGGCAGCTTACGATAACAGCAATCAAAACAATATGAAGAGGCTTTAGACTATCCCAACAGCACAGCTCTATACAGTCGAACATGGATATACTGAACATAGATATAATAAATTACTGGCTACATTGAACTACCAACAGATAGTATTTTAGCATTTTTATAGCAAATGAACTCGAGCGTGCAATGGATATACCGAATTTCCCAGATCAGAATACAAGCGCTTCGGGAGCGCACGTTCGGCTTTACCGCAGCACAGCAGCAGTTAGGCGGACCCACATTTACATCCCATACGCATGTAACACCTTTCGTGATGCAGCGGTGTAGACTGCAAACGACAATATTTTTTTTATGGCTTCCGAAATCGGCAAGGCTCACTCTTAAAGGTTAGTATACGGCCGTTTACTAAAATATCATGCGCCTGACGCACTGGTAAAATCTAGCAGCCTTGACGATTGACGACGTGGACGCATGTTCGCACGCCGCTTTTCCAGGCTAGCGGTTGCTTTGTTGTGGTGTTTTCTTCATTTGCACGTTTTTGTGGTGCTAAGCGGTGTTGTATACCGTCACCATGGCGCAAAAGGGGAAGAAACGGACTGTCTTGTCGTATGCGATGAAACTGGAAATTATTCGGCGTGTCGAAAGAGGTGAAAAAAAGTCAGTTGTTGCTGAAGCTCTCAAAATATCCCGCAGCACATTAAGCACAGTGCTGAGGCAGAAAAAGGAAATTGTTCAGCAACACGGCAGAAAGCATGCCAACGCAC
Source organism: Rhipicephalus microplus (assembly GCF_043290135.1). Classification (NCBI taxonomy): domain Eukaryota; kingdom Metazoa; phylum Arthropoda; class Arachnida; order Ixodida; family Ixodidae; genus Rhipicephalus; species Rhipicephalus microplus. The sequence goes on from NC_134702.1 coordinate 209,746,938, forward strand.
CACGTATTCGACCTGCTGCCTTCGAACGCGTCAAGGAATGTTTACTTAAATGGTTCGTCGACATAAGGGCTACAAACATTCCTGTGTAGGGGCCAATGCTGCAGCAAAAGGCAAGAGACTTCGCTTTCATTCTCGATGACTAAGATTTTAGTGCCAGTGCGGAGTGGCTGTAACGGTTTAAGAACCGGTTCGACTTCGTCAGAAAAGATGTCATGGGCGAAAGCGAGTCGGCAAACGGCGCAGCAATGCACAAGTGGCTGAAAGAAGAGTGGCCTCAAATTTGTGCCAGATATCAACCAAAAGATATTTTTAATGCGAATGAAACGGGCCTCTTCTGGCAGATGCTGCCGCGCCAAACTCTGCAGCACACACGAGCAGAAATGTCATGGTGGCAAGCAAAACAGAGCCCGAATCACCGTCCTACTTGCCGCGAACATGGATGGTTCGACAAAACTTCGTCCAGTTGTGATCGGCAAGTTCAAGACGCCGAACTGATTGAGACGCTGCCGCAACCTACCAGCCACTTATGCTTCCAATTGAAAGTGATGGATGACACGAGAGTTGAAGGAGTAGGATGGTTGAGGGAGTGGGACACGCAGCTTGAAGATGACGGTAGGAAAGTGTTTCTGCCCATCGACAATTGCTCGGTGCACTCCGCAGATGTTCCATTGAGCAATATTGAGCTCAAGTTTCTGCCGCCCAACACCACCTCCAAGATCCAGCCTCAAGACCAAGGGATCATCCGTGCCTTCAAAGCGATTTACAAGCAAAGGCTCATCGAGCGGCTGCTCATTCGTCTTCGAATTAACGAAGACCTGAAAATTGACTTGTTGGGTGCCATAAAGATGCTGAAGGCCGCTTGGGAGAGCGTGAAGAAAAAGACCATCGTGAACTGCTTTCAGCACACTGGTTTCACAGTTGGCACTGAGGCAGTTGAAGAGCCCATTGAAGATGTTGAAGGCTCTGAAGAGGTTGTCGAGCTCGACAAAAAGCGGAGCGATTTTTCGCGTTTTGTGGACGATGCATTGGACACGCTCACACTAGACAACTTCGTTGGCGACAACCACGCGTCGGAGACGATTGCCGAACTGACTGACGTGGAAACCGCTGTGGAGGCGACACACTAGCTAATTGGGATTGAAGTCACAGAAGTTGAAGACACAATCTCCGAAAACATTCCGCTGCCAACTTCTAGCGAGATTTTGGCTGGAATGGCTCTGGCGCGGCGCTATTGCAGCACGATGGAAGGCACCAGGCTCAAGTTTGTGGAATGCCTCGACATGGCTGAGCAAGGCATTATATGGCACACCATCAACCAAAAAAACCAGGCCACATTGCACAGGCTCTTTTCGCCTCAATAAATGTATTTTTGTTCAGGTAAGTGTCTTGTCGATTCCTGTCATGCTGCTGACCTATTCACACCAGGGTTTGACGATTCTTCGGTGCAGTTATATATAGCGAATTCGGGCTATAGTGAACTACTTACTATTTAAATTTTCTGGAGTACGTCATAACGAGGTTCGACTGTATTAAATGCGTGTATATGGCAAACAAAACAATGTATCTCCTTTCTGCAAAAAGTATCTCCAATGTATCTCCAACAATGTAGTATCTCCTTTTTGAGCGGCACATCTGACGCAAAAATAGGCAATAGATCATTGCGTATAGTTTATTCAGGAGAGCCCTGAACGTGTGTACTTGTTGTGCAGTCTGCTCAGCTTCATACGTATGACAAATGATGAATTGGAGAAATTCATAAAATCATGCAGACACAACTAAATGACTTATTTTTAGCGAAGCTTGACAGAATTGTTTTAGGTGACCTTTGTGACAACAGAACCATGCGCTTTTAGATTTATTGACGACTTCCTCATTCTTCTCTACTGATATCTCATGTCATGCGCCCTAGACACTATCTTCAACTTCATCAAGGAGTGGTTCAAACTCCTCATTTTAACTCACGAGTTGCCAATTAACAACACTCTCAGGTTTTTTTAGACATAGCCCTGACTTTTCACTAAGACCACACTTGGTTGACATACCAGCCAAGAAGCTACAAACCCCTGCTTCCGTACCACTTCGCCGACACAAAACTCGTAAAAAGAGGCATTGTAAAGTTGTGTGTTGCAACGCTTTACAGAAGTCTTGTCTACGCCTAATGTCAGCTACTTTTAAAGAGCAAGCAGAGCGACTTCTGAATGCTGGCTACGCCTCTCACATACAGGTTTCAGTCGCAAAAAATTTGGTCAAGAAACTTCTAATCTCGAAACAAGCCCTCTGATTTTAAACCAGTAAGGCTACAGAAGATTGCTGTAGTGCCATATCTACATAGAATCTCCCACAACTTGAAAGAGGCTTGGGTGTGGGCCAGCTTTTTCTGCTCTGAAAAAGCTGCCGTACTTGTGTACTAATGATGTTTTACTTGTGTACTAAAGATGTTTCAAATGCAAAACTAGGTTGTTCTAAAAGGCACAAAATCCCGTCTGTCACATGCACAAAAAAACGTTGTCTATCAGATACTTCTTTCATGCGGCAAGCAGTACATAGGACAAACTGGCCGATGTATCAACAACCGGCTCCGTAAACACACGTGTAAGGTCAGGAATGGTCGCGATGGTTTTTTGGCATTGCATTGCAGCAGCACATGTGGCTGCAAAACGCTTTAGCATGATGCCATGACTGTTGGGAAAAACAAATAAAACAACAAGAGAAATCAACAAGGCACACAGGATTTCTAGAGTAGGGCTGAACTGCGTCAGCACTCCCTCTCTTCAGCTTCACAAAAAAAATTGTCTTTCTCGAGGCAAGCCCTTGACGTCCCCTCATTGGAGGCTTAGGCCCGGCCACCTGAACCTGCTGGTTTATTCCTCCTCTTCCCGAGAACGATAAGATTTTTGTGCATGGCAATAGTGGGGTTCTTGACTTCCTTATTTGTTTTTTGCATTTCAAGAGTATATACATGTACGCTCTTCGAAATAAATCTTTTTAGAAGTAAGCACACCCCTTCGTCTCTTCGCCTGTCCTGTGTCTATTTTTTTTCACTACATGATCAGTTATGCATTACCAACACGGCCAATTTCATAATCTTGTCTAGGAGGAGATGCTGGGAGATACTGCTCATTTATTAACAAGTTAGCCCTGGGCACAAGCATGCCAGTACGAATAAGCTTTATTAATGATCAAGATGCTGCACATCGGCACCAACAAACTTGGCGCAGCAAATGCAGACAAGGAACCTCATTTTGTAGATTGCAGCAACTTTTGTGCTGCCAACCTTGGCTGCTTCAGGAACATGTGCATAGAAATTTTCTTAACGCAAATGCCCCTTTTCAATCTTCACGTTATCCGTTATGAAAATAGAGTGCAAGACCTTTTTTTACTATGTCAGCTTGCCCTACATCATAAAAGCGTGTTACAGTGGAACCCCGATTATATGACCATCAGGGAACCACACAAAACTGTTGCATAATCCGGGTGTCGCATATACTGGGTTTCGCATGATAAAAAACCAAGAATACAGGCAGTGACACTCAGCCTTGCCCGAAAAATGGGTACAGAGCACCCGAATACGCCTACATCAGGACCCTGCATTGTAGATGTCCCATTGTGAAGACAAGTGGTGATGTGCTGATGTTAATGCGAAAGCTCACATCAAGAGAAAGTTCTTTTGCGCGCTGAAGATAACTGCATCGTTTTGTACTCTTTTTACACGCTAGAAGCTTTTGATTGCGAATGTTGCGAACTAAGGGAGATCCTCAGCTACATGTTGACTTGGAAAAGTTTCCACTGGCTATAAGCATGAAAATATCTGGATCTCAAAGACTAGCTTTCCAACCAGCTGAAGCTACTCCTTGTGGATATTGTCCAAGAAATGACCCTAGATGTGCATGCAATAGAGGTGTATCCTGAAGCGACCTTAAAGAAATGTTAAAGCAAGGACAACTGAATCATATAAGCACATAAACTGCCAAAGGAATAAATTTGTTATTCTAAGAACTGTACCTGTCTCAACTGTATTTTTCTGCTTGTAAACCTAGGGGAATATAACTTTTTATTTTGTACCAGTAAATATTTGGTCAGGATTAGATTCAAGAGAAAAAGGCAATTTTATTCTTTTCCCAAATGTTATATGAGAATCAACCTAAAATGCGAGGTCCACGTAAAATTGAGTCGTATAGCCCAGGTTTTCATTACATTATTTTGATAGAGGTTTTGCCAGGCTCAAGCCGATTCTCCATAAAATGCAGATCACAAAACCAAGAGACATATAATCGTTTATCTGCACCTGCAATAGAATGCGCAGAGTGACACTGGAAATGTTTGTGAAAAAAGAAAAAAAAATTGTTTTTACGAGTCTGATACTTCGAACATGAGATTTCAATCTCGGGTCAAATCTGTAAACATTCAATACCATTTAGTAAAGATGACAGATACGCTCTGGCAGTTTTTCGTATTTAATAGACTTGGTTCTTCTCAGCTGTCCAATATTGAGAGAACAGATACAGGGATGAGGGCCTCCAGCCACGATTGACAACGCAGTGCACTGCCAATATGCTGCAAAAATTGTGGCATCTGATTTTACTGTGATGCCTATGCAGCACATTTCCTCTCAGTGGCCACACTTCAACCGTATCAATGAGAGCATGACTGAGACAGTTGCCACAATAGACCCATATCAAAATTGGGAAGTTAGCTTTTCTGCTATGCAGTTTAAATAACTAATGGCACCTTGTCGTCTGGCCTCTTCAAGTGTAGTTTGATTACGTAACGACGTGGAAAATGTTGAGTCGCATCTCTTGATTTACACGCTCGGGCCCCAGCACTTACAACTAGGACCGTGTGCTTGCTTGAAGCATAACAGGTGATGCCATTTCTCGCTCAAATGTGCAGTGCAGAGAAGCACACTGCACTTCATAAATAAAACTTCATAAATAAAATACCGAAAATGCAAACATAGAAATAATTAAACTTTAAAATCTGGTTTCGCCTGCTATGCTTTTTGCGTGTATTTTAAAGCTGCTTAATTCACACTGCTTTGCTGCATATATATGCTAAGTTTATGCTTTTTGCTTGCCAATGCCTGAAAACATCTGCTGCCTTCGTAGCTTCCAGCTGAACATCTGCTTGCCTGCAATGTTGCCGAAATAGCCAAACAACACGCACCAGCAGTTGCTTGCCAACTGATAGGAAAAAAAAAACGCAAGACACTCTGGCCTCGGTCAATAGCATGTTTAATGGGTCTTAAGCATTGTGTCTGAGGTAGCAATGTTTTTTTAAAGCAAAGCCACATAGATGAGGGATATGTGAGCAGTCACCCACCTTCGCTGCACTACACTGCTGTCATGTGGAAAATGTACTGACTGAAAAGGGGACATCAGCTGTTACGGAACACAGCCCAATGTGTCCCTCAATTGCAAAAGTTTGCTGGCACAGTATGACAAGTACCGGTATAAGAGTGCTGACTTTTAAAAGCTTTAGGCAACCATTCAGAGCTGCCTGTGGCTTAGAAGTGTGGCAGCTTGGGCTAGTTGGTATGGCATGACGATAGTTATAGCGCGAGAACAAAACCACGACGTGTTCTTCTTGTCTCTGTGTCGTCGTTTTGTTCTCGCGCTATAACTATGATCCTGCCTGTGGCATTTCTGCAGCAATAAGAAACAATACACAATGCAACATACATGTTCTTGTGTAAACTCACACAAAAAATATCTTAAATTTGAAGCTTTAAGGGTCCCTGAGACACTATTTCAAGTAGCCATAGGATGGATTCAATAAAGAAGCTAATCGCTTCACAAATGAGCCGCCACAAGATATTTTTGAATCCATCCAGTGCAAGTGAAGTAACAAGGAGAGAGAGAAGTACAGGAACAAACGCAACTTCTGCATCTCTAATTGGGAGTACAGCTCAAAGCCATGTGAAGATACAAAGATTTGCCGTACACTGCACTTGCATTCGCTATTCTTTCACCCCGACGATAGTGTCATGGGGCAGTGACATGGCCGAAGACAGGATACTTTGTGTTGGGATTTAACAGTTTATTTGGGCGAACCTGTGCCCGGAACGGAAAGTCCGATTACAGTAGCAGTCTTGCACAGATAGCAGTGAACGGAGCGTCGGCCGTCGATCAACCACTGACAAGCGGCGAAGCGCTTGTCAGTGGTTGATCGACTCTTGCCGTCGAATGTTCTAACGTTGTCGCTGGCGGTAGCGTAGGCTCCAGAATAATCTGTACAGTTCGCAGAGTAGGCGTGATCTTATCGAAATGATCTACTACAGTCCGGAAGCTTCTCGAAAACTGCTTCTCGAAAGCTTCTCGAAATTACAGTAGCAGTCTTGCACAGATAGCAGTGAACGGAGCGTCGGCCGTCGATAAACCACTGACAAGCGGCGAAGCGCGTTGGCATTTATACTCTTGCCGTCGAATGTTCTAGTGTTGTCGCTGGCGGTAGCGTAGGCTCCAGAATAATCTGTACAGTTCGCAGAGTAGGCGTGATCTTATCGAAATGATCTACTACAGTCCGGAAGCTTCTCGAAAACTGCAGGCGCGGTTTGCGCCGAGAATTGTGTAGTGTTTTGGGACGATAACAAAACTTGGGAAATGAAACGTGGCATTGACCCCCTCTGAAAAAGGCATCGTCCCGATGCGTTAAGTAAAGATGAAGGTACAAATATAATGCAAGAAAAAACAATGAATAAGTTCAATACAATAACAATACAAAAACACTGTTTCAGTTTGTCAACGCGCATGAAACGGCTTGAGGCGCGCGACATGGACGACTTCTGGTCGCGATCGGCGTCGTTGAGAGTTTGCGATGCCATCGAGGACAACCTCGTAATCAAGTGGGCCGAGACGTCAAACCACCCTGTACGGTCCGAAGTACCGTCGCAGAAGCTTTTCACTTAGTCCACATCGGCGTATCGGCGTCCACACCCAAACACGTTCACCGGGCTGGTATTCCACGAAGCGTCGTCGAAGGTTGTAACGGTGGCTGTCGGTTATCTGTTGATTCTTGATACGGAGACGCGCAAGTTGTCGGGCTTCTTCGGCGCGTTGAAGGTACTCGCTCACATCGAGGTTTTCTTCGTCGATGACGTTGGGTAACATGGCATCGAGCGTCGTTGCCGGGCTCCTTCCGTAGACCAATTTGTATGGAGATATCTGCGTCGTCTCCTGCACCGCCGTGTTGTATGCGAAGGTCACATACGGAAGAATGGCGTCCCACGTCTTGTGTTCGACATCGACGTACATTGCCAGCATATCGGCGATCGTCTTGTTAAGCCGCTCGGTGAGGCCGTTGGTCTGTGGGTGGTACGCTGTCGTCCGGCGGTGGTTTTTTGGCTGTATGCCAAGATCGCTTGAGTTAGGTTGGCAGTAAATGCCGTTCCTCTGTCAGTGATAAGGACCTCCGGGAAGTGACGTAGGACGATATTTTCGACGAAGAATTTAGCTACCTCGGATGCACTGCCTTTGGGAAGGGCTTTTGTCTCGGCGTAGCGGGTGAGATAGTCGGTAGCTACCACGATCCACTTGTTTCTGAAAGCCGACGTCTGGAACGGCCCCAGTAGGTCCATACCAATCTGCTGGTAAGGTCGGCAAGGTGGTTCAATTGGCTGCAGAAGTCCCGCTGGCCTTGTCGGCGGTGCCTTGCGTCACTGACATTCCTGGCATGTCCTCACATAACGAGTGACGTCAGTGGTAAGACGTGGCCAGTAGTACCTTTCTTGTATCCTCGCGAGCGTGCGAGAAACACCGAGGTGCCCTGCTGTCGGATCGTCGTGCAGGGCCTGCAGGAGTTCTGGTCGCAAAGCTGAAGGCACCACAAGGAGGTACTTAGCTCGAAGCAGTGAAAAGTTTTTCTTTTGTAGAAGACCGTTTCGCAGGAAGAACAACGCAAGTGCGCGCTTGAATACCTTCGGGACTTCGGCGGTCCTGCCTTCGAGGTATTCTAGTAGGGCCTTAAGTTTCGGGTCGGCCCGCTGTCGTTCAGCGAAGTCGTCGGTAGTTACCGTTCCCAAGAAGTAGCCGTCGTCCGGGTCGTCGGTTGGTAGTTGGTCGACAGGCGCACGAGAGAGCCAGTCAGCGTTAGAGTGTTTCTTGCCGGACTTGTAAATGACAGTAATGTCATATTCTTGAAGTCTCAGGCTCCATCGTGCGAGGCGATTTGAAAGGTCCTTCAAGGTGGCTAGCCAACACAAGGCGTGGTGGTCGCTCACAACTTTGGAGGTCCTGCCGTAGAGGTAGGGGCGAAATTTCGACGTAGCCCAGATGATGGCGAGGCACTCCTTTTCTGTTGTGGAATAATTGGCTTCTGCTCTGGATAGCGATAGGCTGGCGTAACTAATAACCCTTTCAAGTTTGTCAGCCCTCTGCACAAGAACGGCGCCAAGACCTACGCTGCTTGCGTCAGTGTGTATTTCTGTCTCGGCGAATTCGTCGAAGTGGGCAAGTAACGGAGGCGTCTGGAGGCGATGTTTAAGCTCCTGAAAAGCGTGTTCCTGCGGCGTTTCCCACTTGAACTCCACGTCGGCCTTGGTAAGGTTAGTGAGAGAATCGGCGATGCGGGCGAAATTTTTCACGAACCGCCTATAATAGGCGCACACGCCCAGAAATCGGCGAACCGCCTTCTTGTCAGTAGGCGGCGGAAAGTCGGCGATGACGGCTGTCTTCCGTGGATCGGGACGAACTCCAGACTTGCTAATAACGTGCCCCAGAAACAAGAGCTCCTCGTACGCAAATCTGCACTTTTCTGGCTTCAGTGTGAGTCCGGACGTCTTGATGGCTTGAAGTACAGCTTCAAGGCGCCGAAGATGCTCGTTGAAACTTGAGGAAAACACGACGACGACGTCCAAGTACACAAGGCAAGTCTGCCACTTCAATCCTGCCAGTACTGTATCCATAACGCATTGAAAAGTTGCAGGCGGTGAGCAAAGACCGAAGGGCATCACCTTAAACTCGAAGAGGCCGTCCGATGTTATAAACACCGTCTTCTCTTGGTCTCTTTCGTCGACTTCGATTTGCCAATAGCCAGTCTTGAGGTCCATTGACAAAAAGTACTCGGCGTTATGGAGCCGATCAAGTGCGTCGTCTATTCGTGGGAGAGGATACACGTCCTTTCTTGTGATTTTGTTCAGGCGGCGATAATCGACGCAGAAACGTAGGGTCCCATCCTTTTTCTTCACTAACACCACGGGGGATGCCCATGGACTCTTGGACGGCTGGATAATGTCATCCCGCAACATTTCATCAACTTGTCTCTTCATGGCCGCACGTTCTGGCGTCGAAACCCTGTAGGGACTCTGATGGAGTGGTCTGGCATTTTCTTCCGTTATGATGCGATGTTTCGTGGTTGGGGTCTGCCGAATTTTTGATGACGACGAAAAGCAATCTTCGTATTGCAGGAGCAGGGCCTTGAGCTGTTCTTGCTTATGGTTCGGAAGTCTGGGATTGACATCGAAAGCTATGGGAGGGGGCTTAGTTCCTCTGAGCAGGTTCCGCAGAATCGGCGAGGACGAAAGCACTGGTGGCTTCGACAATTTCTTCGATGTATGCGACCGTTGTTTCTTTGTTCACATGTTTGTACTCATTGCTGAAATTCGTGAGCATAACCGTTGCTTTGCCTCCCTGCAGCTCTGCAATTCCTCTTGCGACGCAAATATATCGGGTGACCAACAGATGCTGACTGCCTTCAACGACGCCAAGTCAGTTGATTTAGGAGCGCCAACTGAAATAATGACGCTTGAACGAGGCGGAATGGTGACTTGTTCTTCCAGCACATTCAAGGCATGGTTTCCTGACGGCGTGCGCGGCGGTAGTGCTTCTTCTGTGGATAACGTTATCGACTTTGTTTTTAGGTTGATGACAGCACCATGGAGGCATAAGAAGTCCATGCCAAAGATGACATCTCTCGAGCAACGCTGTAGGACTACGAAGTCTGTAGGATAAATACGGCCGTTAATGGTGACTCTCACTGTGCAGATTCCTGCAGGCGTTACGAGATGACCTCTGGCTGTGCGAATTTCAGGGCCTTCCTAAGCTGTCCTTACTTTCTTTAACTTCGCGGCGAATGACCCACTGATGACGGAGTAGTCGGCTCCAGTATCGACGAGCGCGGTCACACTGTGGCCGTCGATAAGAACGTCGAGGTCGCTAGTTCGCCGTCTCGCATTACAGTTAGGGCATGGCATCAGGTCACGGCTGCATCGGCTTGTTCCGCTGCTTCCATGTTGCGTCGTCAGGTCACCTTCGGTAATTGAGGTTTTGCCGTCAGGGCTTTGCCTGGCTGGCGTTGTGTTCGGAAAGCTCCGTCGCGGCGTCGTCGGAGGATCTTCGGTAGTTCGTCACACAGCAACCGCACCTCCATCGGTTAATGCCTTTAGTTTCCCGGATACGGGCTAGGAGACCGGCACCGCGTTAGACCAGAGTTCTGCCGGGGCTGCGGTGACATGCGGCGGCTGGGCGACGGCGAACGGGAAGGACTTCGTGGTGTCCATTGAGTTTCTGTCAGGTAGTCGGCGATGTCACGTGACCGTTCTCCTGGCTGCGGACGCGGTGCATTGACGGCAAAGCCACGCAGTCCCATCTGCCGGTACCGGCAACGGCGGTATGTGTGCCCGGCCTCGCCGCAGTGGTAGCAGAGCGGGCGGTTGTCAGGTGCACGCCAAACGTCCGTTTTCCTCGGCACACTGCGCTGGCCCGCTGGCGAACGGTAGGACGTCGGTGAGGGTGGTAGCGGCGGTGGCGTCTGGCGACGGAAGTGCGACGGGTCGGTGTTTTGGCGTGGACGGGGAGGAGCGTTGTGGCGTACTGCAGCGGCGTAGCTCATAGTTTCCGGCTCGGGCAGCGGTGTTTGGGGAATTCGAAGCGATTGCCGAACTTCTCGCACAATGTTGGCGATCGAATCCGCTTGAGGCTGCGCCGAAGGCAACAGCTTGAGCAGCTCTTCCCGCACGATCGCTCGGATCGTTTCACGCAAATCTTCGGAGTCACTGGCTTGAGCAGCAGCGCATTCTGGAGTCAGGCGACGATTATACTGTCTGGTGCGCATGTCCAGGGTTTTTTCGATAGGGTCGCCTCGGATACAAATTCTTGGACGGTGTTTGGTGGATTCTTCATTAGTCCCGCGAAGAGCTCCTGTTTGACCCCTCGCATGAGGAAACGAACTTTCTTCTCCTCAGGCATGTCTGGGTCAGCGTGACGGAATAGGCAGGTCATCTCCTCTGTGAAAATTGCAACCTTTTCATTTGGTAGCTGAACCCGGGTTTCTAGTAGAGCAACGGCCCTCTCTTTGTGTGCGACGCTCGCGAACGTTTGCAGGAATGCGCCGCAGAAGACATCCCACGTTCGAAGCGTGGACTCCCGATTTTCGAGCCATGTCCTTGCGGTGTCTTCCAGGTAGAAGTACACACGACGGATCTTTTCTTCGTTGTTCCAGTGGGTTGAGGGTGGCCACACGGTCGTATGTTTCTAGCTAGGTTTCCGGGTCTTCAAACGATGACCCATGGAACGTTGGTGGTTCCCTGGGTTGATGAATAACGATCGCGGGCTGGGACGCTCCGGTTGTCATTGTCGCTGCAGTCGAGGTCATCGCCTTAGTCTTCCGCACCTTGCCTTGTAGAAGCCCGTACTCCGGTGGGAGACCTTGCTGTCGGCGGCTTGTTCACTGCTCTTGGTTGGCGTCGGTATCTTCTCCGTGACGTGGGCTGGGTTCACGGCTTGACGGGGGCGTCCGATACATGAACGAAGCAGCACCTCCACCAGATGTCACAGGGTCGTGACGTGGCCGAAGACAAGATACTTTGTGTAGGGATTTAACAGTTTATTTGGGCGAACCTGTGCCTGGCAAACGGAAAGTCCGATTACAGTAGCAGTCTTGCACAGATACCGTATATACTCGTGTAAGGGCCGCACTTTTTTTTCGAAAATTTTGCTAGGTGCGGCCCTTACACGAATCAGGCCGATTTAGTACAGGCAGTACAGGCCAAAGGTCTGTACTGTTTATGCAACAGTAGCAGAGTGCAAGAGTCACAAATGACATGCCAGAAATGTTTTTATTCGGATTCCATTTCGCTGTCCTCGTTCTCGGAGGAGCTCGCCTCGGCGTCCGCGTCTTCCCAGAGACGGTCATCTTCGGTGCCGTTCATGGAGTTCGAAATTCCCGTTACCTTGAAGCTTTTAGCAACTACTTCTACTGACATGGCACGCCACGCATTCAAAATCCATTCACACACCTGTTGGAGCGACGCCCGCTTCAGCCGTCCTGTAGGGGTCTTCTCGTGGACGCCTCCAGCCATCCATTCAGAGTAACATCGGCGAAATTCCACTTTGAATGGTCTGTTGACGCATACGTCGAGCGGCTGCAGCACACTCGTCAGGCCACCGGGAATGACGGCCAAGTCCGTACGAGTTGCGGCAACTCGGTTCTTGACGCGGTCGGTCAAGTGGCCCCTAAAGCTGTCCAAAACAAGGAGGGCTTTCCGTTGTAACAGCCCTCCAGGTCTGTTTGCCCAGACGGTCTTAATCCAGTCAACGACCAGTTCCTCGGACATCCAGCCCTTCTCTTGCGCACGTACGACGATTCCCTGAGGGAACTTCTCTTTTGGGAGAGTCTTCCTTTTAAATACGACGTACGGCGGAAGCCTCCTGCCGTCTGCCGTGATGCACAACATCACAGTGCACCTTTGGCGTTCTGCACCAGTCGTGCGCACAGACACACTTTTCGCACCTTTTAAATCCACTGTGGTGCTTTCCGGTGCATCGAACCACACAGGTGTCTGGTCCGCATTCCCAATTTGGGACAGGTCGTATTCATGCTCCCTCCTGAGAGCATTCACGAAGCGATGAAACTTAATGACGTGGTCTTCGTACTCGCGCGGCAGTTTTTGGCAAATCGTCGTTCGGCGCCGAATAGAAAGCTGGTTACGGTTCATAAACCGCGTAGCCCAGCCCCGACTTGCCTTGAATTGTGCCGGGGGTATTTCCATGTGGCGAGCGATGCTGAGGGCTTTGACGCGTATCATGTCAGTCGATACGGCGTAGCCGTCCCTTCGTGTGTCGACGACGTAGTTGACGAGCTCGCTTTCGAGTTGCGGGTACTTGCACTTTTTCCCGCGAAACGCCTTTCGGCTCCTGTTAGTAGCGGCGAGGGCATCTTTCTGATTCATCCAGTAACGCACGCGCTTCTCATCGACGTCGTACTTTCGTCCAGCTTCCCGCTTCCCGTGCTCCTCGGCATAGTCAATCACTTGCAGCTTAAATGCTGCAGTGAATGATCTCAGATGCCGGCCCATCGTCCGTCACGTGCGCTGGCTTCTGCAGGGTTCACTACAACCAACAAAGTGACACCGACGACACCGATCTGAAGTCGCGCTGCCAACGTATCGACACGATGCTAGGAACGATGCCAACAAAGAGGCCGCACAAGGCAAATATGGCGGCGCGCTGTCAACAGCGTGGTCGGCGCGTCGGCGGAAGTAGAATAAAAGCGGAAAAGCGTGCAGCGCCATCTGGCTGTAAATGAACTAACTACACTTTTCTGGCGGGACATTTTGAACTTTTGTTTTTTTTTTTTTTTCGAAATATCCGCTTTCAAAGTTGGGGTGCGGCCCTTACACGAGGGCGGCCCTTACACGAGTATATACGGTAGCAGTGAACGGAGCGCCGGCCGTCGATCAACTACTGACAAGCGGCGAAGCGCGTCGGCATTTATACTCTTGCCATCGGATGTTCTAGCGTTATTGCTGGCCGTGGCGTAGGTTCCAGAATAATCTGTACAGTTCTCAGAGTAGGCGCGATCTTATCGAAATGATCTACTACAGTTCGGAAGCTTCTCGAAAACTGCAGGCGCGGTTTGCGCTGAGAATTGTGTAGTGTTTTGGGACGATAACAAAACTTGGGAAATGGAACGTGGCAAAACAAGAACAAAACGACGTGTCCTTCTTGTCTCTGTGTCGTCGTTTTGTTCTCGCGCTATAACCATCGTCCTGCCTGTGGCATTGCTGCAGCAATAAAAAACAATACACAATGCAACATACATGTTTTTGTGTAAACTCACACAAGAAATATTTCAAATTTGAAGCTTTGAGGGTCCCCGAGACACTATTTCAAGTAGCCATAGGATGGATTCAATAAAGAAGCTAATCGCTTCACAAATGAGCCGCGGCAAGAAATTTTTGAATCCATCCAGTGCAAGTGAAGTAACAAGGAGAGAGAGAAGTACAGGAACAAACGCAACTTCTGCAGCTCTAATTGGGAGTACAGCTCAAAGCCATGTGAAGATACAAAGATTTGTCGTACACTGCACTTGCATTCGCTATTCTTTCACCCCGACGATAGCACTGGAAGCTAAGCATGGAGGGATGCCTGGGGGGAAAAAACGTCACAAACGCCTAGTGACCTTGAGCACTTCTCTCTCTTTTTTTTTTTTTCTTTTCCCTTCGAATACGCACCTTTTCAGTGTGATCCCGCAAGTAGGTGAACAAGTTGCGGCGGGCTCAGTAACAACTGAGCACGCCATGTTCAAATCAGCCATTCGCTCATACGGTGCCTGTGATCAGTGATTTTTGAACTTTTTCTGTCATTTCACGTGAGAAGAGGAAGCAATTTTATGTGACTGAGAATTTATTACGGATTCCAAGACATGTGCTGCGCTCTAATATTTGGCTCATGTGTTCTCGGAAGCCACGACTACCAGTTGGCAGCATTTTCTGACTACGCTGAAAAAGTGTTGCAGGGGCCTTTCAAGGCGAAAACGCAAATACGGTCTGCAAAGGTGCCTTCACGGCAGTGCTTCACAGCTGCAGCGTGAAGCTAGCTTTGCTATAACACACGGAATTTACAGTGTAGACCGCTTATAACGTAAGTCACGGGAGTTGTAAAAATCCGCGCTATAAGCGGTACCGTGTTATAACCAAAGCATGCTTTTTTCGGCCTTTGCTTATGTCAAAAGGGCAACCCACCTTTCAAAAGCAATTTACTACACTTTTCACTCGCAGACACATTCAACACAATTAGAACACCGCACGGAAACAAAGTTCTCAGGTCCGGCATCAGCAGAAGAACGCCGTTATTTTCGTCTGGCGATGCTTGCAAACAGCGATGCGAACTATTTCGTCTTCCACAAAGCTTAAGCACTGAAGCGATTTCTCGCTCGAACTGTTTTTCGCGCAGTACGTTTTCACTTTAGCGAGGTATTCCAATGCGTCTTTGCACGGGAAATCTGGTTCTGGCGTTGAGTCGACATCGTCTTCGCCGTCCGACTCGTCGTCCGTTGCAACCTCCGCACTACCGTGCACCGCTGCGACGATCGCGTCATCTGTGCTCGCTTCCTCGCAGACAGAAAGCTCCGACTCCCCGGCACCGACAAATTCTTGGAAAGTGTCGGTAGCGGTTACAAAGTTGCTGTCAACGAGGCAGGACCACACGTCGTCAGTGTTGAGGGTCTCATCGGCGAGCGACGTGTCGCTCTGCTCATCGTCTTCCAGAGCCTCTGCATTGCGCACGAAGCCTGCCCTCTTGAAACACTTGCTTATGGTATCGGCCTTTACCTGCCACCATGAAGCTACCATGTCAATTGCACCTCTTAAGTTCACTTTAAGAAGCTGCTGAAGCTTCATGCTCAGCAAAACTCTCTCGCAAATGCGCTTTTTGTACAGCGCCTTTACAGTTGCGATGACACCCTGGTCGAGAGGTTACTTTTTGCTGTAGTGTTGGCAGGCAAAAACTTTAGGTTGACTGCGGTCAACTTCGGCTTGACGTTGTGGGTCGTGCAGTTGTCGAGGATAAGCACGACTCGCCGCTTCTTTGCCACCATATCCTCATCAAACTTGCAAAGCCAGCTGGTGAAAAAATCCTACGTCATCCATGCCTTTTTATTGGCTTTGCAGGTCACTGGCAGGCACTCTCGCTTTTTAAAGCAACATGGCCTTGCCGATTTACCCATGTCGAAGAGGCGGCGCTTGTCGCTCCCGTCCAAATTGGCGCAAAACAATAGTTATGCGCTCCTTTGAGACCTTGCAACCGGAGCAGGCTTCGCCTTTCAGCGCAAGCGTGCGGTTGGGCAAAAGGTTATAAAATAAACCAGCTTCATTGGCATTATAAATGTCTCTGTCAGTATAGGTCGACAGCATACTCTCCAAGTTCAAGCGAAGGCAGACTTCGATAGACTCGTCATCGACAGCGCCGCTTTCTCCGCACACCACTTTGCCACTGATGCCATGGCGATCTTTGAAACGCTGAATCCACCCGTTGAGTGGATTGAAGTCGTCGTGGCGTAAAAGAGCTCCAAGACACTTGGCCTTTTGTTAGAGCATGGGGCCACTTACTACTGGGATGCGCTGAGCCCTGACTTCGCGGAACCACCTGAACAGCGCTGCGTCCACGTCTTCGTATTTTGACGTACGTATTCTCTTCCGTGACAGGGAAGACAAATCTTGCTGCAGTTGCTGCCGCAGTTTGTCCTTGTTTTTGTAGATGGTCGACACGGTCGTGTCAGAAGCGCCGTATTTCGCCGCCACCAACGCCTTCTTCAGACCACTCTCAATGTCCCTTATGACGCATTCCTTAATCTCCAGCGATAAGGCACGGCGTTTTTTCACACCGCTTGAAGACGCCGCCGACGCCATGGCGACAGGAGCTATGCAACACACGTGCTCTGGGCTCTCAGACGGGAACGACACGGCGAAGCGCACACAGCAAATCCAAAGAGGCAAAAGAAGGAGGTTGTGAAAAAAAAAGCATGCTACCGCTTCTCTCCCCCACTCCGCACAGCGTGCACCCGGATTGGACGCTGCCACGGTCGCCACGGTGACGAAAACACGCTCCCTCCTTCCAAGGTCTCCTCGACTTCCTCCCTACTGTACCCTCTCTTCTCCTCCGCAATGTTTGACTTTTCGCGGCGGTCTCCACGTGCGCCCTCCCGCTCACACTCCCAACGTTCCGGCGCGCCAGGAAACCGTGCCGACGGTGCTCCGTTCGCCAATTTTATGGTCGCGCGCCCAAAAACTCCGCGCTATAACCGGTATTCTCCTTCACGCGCCTACGCAATAAACGGTGGGCCTATACATTGAGTTCTATGGGCGACATATCGGTGGTCAAAAAAACCCACGTTATAACCGATCCCGCGCAAAAAGCGGTTACGTTATAAGTGGTCTGCACTGTATTTACGGAAAATTTTCTGCGAATCATTGAAGATCAGGGTTAAGTTGAATTTACGAAAATTATATTGTTTCAATGTTCTTATATTTCAAACAATATTCAAGGGTTCCGCGAAATCTGACTTATGGAAAGCCTACTGTATTTTTATGGAAACCTTTCTTATTGATCTTAAGTTAACTCTTTTGTCAGACAAGTTCAATTCATTCAGAGGTTGATACAAAAAAACAACAACAAGGGATGCCTGAATTTACACACGGTACTACATTAATGAGAAGCAAGCTCCAACCGGACACCACGAAATTTTTCCCGCCATACGACATGAACTGCTCTTTCAGAGTCTGAGATGTCGATATTATGAAGTCTTGGTAGTCTTGGCTGCGTCAGCGTTTATTTGAGGAAAGACCTTGCAAAACGAACGGGCAGAGCAAGTACACAGACGATGACGATGACCCAGAGTGGCAATGAGGACAAAGAGACAAGCTGATGATGGTGATTGTGATCATGCAGGGATGATGACGATGTAAGTAACAAATGCCCACACTAATTCCCCCCACTTGGAAGCGGACACCCTGGCCGCCGTAAGTCAAAGTGACGGGGAACGTCACTTTGACGGGAATGTGGACAATCTCTGTGCTGCAGTAGCGGCGGTTCGTTGGGGCGACGAGTGGTGTGACACAATAATTAACTGGCGAAGTCTGTTCTAAAACAATGTATGGCCCGATGAAGCGTGGTAGGAGTTTGTCACAAAAACAAGGAGTGCGAATAGGTGTCAAAAGCAGCACCTCGTCACCAGATTCGAAAGACCCAACGCGGTGGGATTCATCATAGATGATCTTCCGCTCGTGCTGTCTCGCTTCAGTAATGATGCGAGCCTGATGGCGAGACTGGGCCAGGCGGGAAATGTATTCTTCGCTAGAAGACTGACATGAATTCCCATGGCTGTCAAAGAAGGAGACGTCGAGAAAGGTAGTCGGCGTGCGTCCGTACACGAGGTAAAACGGTGAGTAGCAAGTTGTTCGCTGAACGGCGGTGTTATAAGCGAATGTCAGGAATGGTAAAAGAGTATCCAAGTTTTTGTGGTCGGGTTGGACGTAAATGGCTATCATGTCAGCAAGGGTTCGGTGAAATCCTTCTGTGCGACCATTTGTCTGAGGGTGGTAGCTTGAAGCTGTCTTGTGAGTAGTTCCAGAAGCGTGCAGTACTTCATTTACCATTTGTGACAGGAACACATGGCCGCGGTCACTAAGCAGTACACGAGGAGCCCCATGACGCAGTATTATTGCGTGAAGAATAAAGTCTGCAACTTCCACAGCTGAGCCTGTAATAACAGAGGAAGTCTCAGCGTAGCGTGTCAGGTGGTCCACGGCGGTCACTATCCATCATTTGCCAGCAGATGTGACGGGGAGAGGCCCGTAAAGGTCAACACTTACAACCTTGAACGGCATTGAAGGGCACGGAAGTGGCTGCAGAGGTGGGGAGTTTACGACGCTGGCATGGGTAGCAGGAGCCGACGTGTCGCGGTACACTAGAAGAAAGGCCAGGCCAGTAATAACGACATCGAATGCAGTCAAGAGTTTTTTTAAAACCAAGATGACCAGCAGTCAAGTCGTCGTGGAAGGCTTCGAGCACCTGAAGTCGAAGAGAGCGTGGCAGTACAGGAACCCAGCACTGACCGTCAGGGTGATAGACGTGGCGGTAGAGAACCCCATTGTCCAGCTTAAAGTGCAAGAGTTGACGACGGAGTCGCACGTTGGGTAGATGAGAAACTCCCGAAAGGTGGTCTATCATGCGTCTGCAGTATGAATCGAACCGCTGGCGGGAGATAAATGTTGGCTCGTCCTCCGAAGAGGGTTGCCTTATTGATGCGAGCGTATGAACTTTGGTAGATGTGGCGGTTGAGTTCTCACCAACGCTGATATGGGTAGTTGGAAGCGGGCAACGAGATAATGCGTCGGCGTCTTGATGTTTTCTGCCTGACTTGTAAGTTATGTCAAAGTCCTACTCCTGCAAGCGTACTATCCACTGACCCAAGCGTCCGGACAAGTTCTTCAGTGTAGAAAGCCAGCATAAGGCATAGTGGTCCGTAACGATTGTAAAGTGACGGTTGTCAAGATAGGTACGGAACTTCTGGACCGACCAAACCACAGCCAAATACTCTTGCTCAGTTATAGTATAGTTCTTTTCGGCACGGGTGAGTACGCGACTGGCATATGCAACAACTTTCTCTAGGGAAGACTTGTTGCGTTGTAGAAGAACGGCTCCTATACCAAGGCCGCTAGCGTCGGTATGGAGGATAGTCGGTGCGGCTTCGTCAAAGTGGCAGAGCAGAGGTTCAGACGTGAGTGCCCACTTCAACAGGTCGAATGCCGTTTGACATTCTCGAGACCACAGAAAGGGGACGTTGGAAGAAAGTAGTTGGTGTAATGGAGCAGCAATAGAAGCGAAGTTCTGGATAAACCGGCGAAAATAGGAGGCGAGGCCAAAGAAACTGTGACGCTCCTTTGGTTTTTCGGGACGCGGAAAGTGAAGGACTGCAGAAATCTTGTCAGGGTCGGGCCGGATGCCATCTTTGCTAACGACGTGCCCTAAGACCTTGATAGATGTGCTAGCGAAAGAGCATTTCTTAGTGTTTATTTGAAGCCCGGCGCCGGCAAGGCACGTCAAAACTTGATCTAATCGTTCTAGGTGTTCAGGAAACGTTGACGAAAAGATAATAATGTCGTCCAGGTAGCAAAGGCAACTTTTCCATTTCAGGCCGCGCAGCCTGGTATCTGTCATGCGCTCAAAAGTTATTACGTTGAATTCATATAGCCCGTCGGGGGTTGCAAATGCCGTTTTCTCCTTATCGTCTTCATGCATGGGGATCTGCCAGTACCCAGAACGCAAGTCGATGCTTGAAAAGAATTCCGCACCTTGTAGGGAATCAAGGGCGTCGTCAATGCGTGGCATAAGGTGCACGTCCTTGCGTGTGATCTTATTGAGCGCCCGGTAGTCCACGCAAAACCGCACAGAGCCATCCTTTTTATGGACCAAAACAATAGGAGACGAACAAGGGCTAGATGAGGGAGGGATGACATCCCGTTTAAGCATGTCCGCAACGTTTTCTTCTATAATTTTTCTTTCAGTTAGAGACGCGGTAGGGTCGGCGGTGTATGATAGATGTCCCAACAGTTTGAATTCGATGTGCTGTAGTATTAGTGCGGCCCAGCTTAGACGAGCAAATATCGAAAGAATTTGCATGTTTCTGTAACAATGCGAGCAGCTGCTGCCTCTGTGAATATGTCAATTCGCTGCTGATAGCAATGGTAAAGGCGGAGGAAGAAACATGCTCACCGAGGCAAGGTTCTTTGGATGCAATGGCCTGAAGTGGCGTGACAAAGACAGGCTCGAAGTCAGCAACATGGGCCACAGTAGTGCCCTGTGACAGTAAGATCTTCTCCAGTGTAGAGTTGACAGCGGTGACAAGTGCCGAGCCATTGAAAAAACGAACAACACCGGACGGAAGAACTATACCTTTACGAACGCAAAGTGGTGACGGTGAGACCAATACATCACCGTGATAGATGTCGTTGGACGTAATGCTGACAATTTGCTCTTGTAGTGGCGGCAGTTCGATGTCTTTCGCAGCGACCAGACGAAGTGGCTTCTGATTGTCGTCGTCAAGCATGTAGTCGGTGTCAGCGAGGTGAACGACGCGTTGTCCACAACAAATCGCCGCGGAAGCAGATGACAGAAAATCCCACCCTAAAATTAGTTGGTGAGAGCAGCGGGACAGGACAGCAAACTGGACATGATGGCGGATGCCGTCGATGAAAACACGCACAGTACAAAAGGCGGAAGGGCGAATGACGTTCCCCTGGGCAGCAACTAACGTGGGGCCATCGTAAGGCATCATTACTTCCCTTAAATGTTCACACAAATCAGCACGTATCACAGACAATGTCGCACCTGTGTCCACCAAAGCATCGACTCGCACTCCTTCCACTTCCACAGAAACCATGTTACACGGGCCTGATTGAGGAATTTCAGTTCTAATTCCAAATGCACTTTTTCCTCCACAAACTGCATCACTTAGTTTTCCGAATGAATATCAGAGGCGAATGAGGCGGGCCGAAGTGGAGAAGTGGAACGGCAAAAGGGCGAAGGCGAGCGGCGTCTTGTGTTTCGTGGTGCAGTCGATGCAGGAGGAGATCGAGACCGGTGCGGGGGAGACTAATAACGCCGACCTTGATAAGACGCCCCGGTGTACAAATCCCGTTCACGCACGTCGTTCCGACGCTCATCTTGCTGGTGCTTTCGGCAGAAACGAGATATGTGGCCGCAATATCCACAGTAGTAGCATACAGGGCGAGACGAGCACCACGGTGGGAAATAGAAGGCATTCGGGGCACCTGAAGATAACGTGGTCAGGTGGACCGAAGGGTCAGGGGGCTCGGAATGGTAGTTCACCGGGGGAGCGGCAGCAACTGACGCGTATGATGGAAGTGGCAATGTCCCGTGGGTGTCGCTGGGAGGCGCAGCAGCAACTTGAGGGTAGTGGATATAGGGTGAGAAGCAGGTGGCTGTACGGGCACAGAGCCAGTCAGGGATGTAAGTTCCTCCCTGATGATGTCACGTCACGGCATTCCTGAAGGCTGTGTAGGTTGCGGTGTAAGAGGTGTGAAGCCCATGGACCGCAATTCTTCACGTATAATGTCCCGGATGAGGTCACGCAGATGGCCATCTGACGTGCAGTGGTGGTCGCCAATGTCCGGTTGAAGGCGAACGGAGTCCAGCGCATCAAGGCGCTGGCATGTCGTCACGACATCAGCGATGGTAGCTGGGTTTTGCACAGCGAGGTTATTAAAGGCAACAGGCCCAATGCCTTTCAATATATGGCGCACTTTGTCCGATTCCGGCATGGATTGATTGACATGCTGGCAGAGTGCGAGGACACCCTCGATGTATGAAGTGTACGATTCACCGGGATGTTGTCGGCGAGTATCGAGTGTCCTCTTCGCGACGTCGGATCGTATGTCTGGTGTCCCAAAGACGTGTCGCAGCTGCTGCTGGAAGGTAGCCCAGTCGGGTAAGTCAACGACGTGGTTAAAATACCATGTCTTCGCGACTCCGATCAGATAAAAAGGCACGTAACGCAGTTTGGCGGTCTCGTCCCACCTATTAGCGGCACTTGCGCGGTCGTAGTCATCAAGCCAGTCTTCTCCCCGAAGACCAGCGAAGAGCGGGGCTTCCCCCTGATGTCCGTGTATGTAAGTAGGAGGGGCAGCTTGCGGCGGTGCGTGGTTGATGACATCAGTGCCGGCAGGCTCGGTCTGGAACATGCTGCCTGACAGTAGGCGCAAGCAGCAGCCTGAACGAAGCTCCAGGGGGTATAGCGGGCTGCCGGAGGTCAGAGGACCGAAAATCCACCTCCACCACGTATGAAGTCTTGGTAGTCTTGGCTGCGTTAGCGTTTATTTGAGGAAAGACCTTGCAAAACAAACGGGCAGAGGCAGTACACAGACGATGACGATGATGATGACCCAGAGTGGCAATGAGGACAAAGAGACAAGCTGATGATGGTGATTGTGATCATGCAGGGATGATGGCGATGTAAGTAACAAATGCCCACAATATTTATACTTGGTGGTGCTCTTCAGAGAACG
This sequence comes from Rhipicephalus microplus, assembly GCF_043290135.1. Lineage (NCBI taxonomy): Eukaryota > Metazoa > Arthropoda > Arachnida > Ixodida > Ixodidae > Rhipicephalus > Rhipicephalus microplus. The sequence goes on from NC_134702.1 coordinate 209,769,736, forward strand.
CCCTTGTTGAACAACAAACAATGATAAAAATTGCAGCTGTAAAACAAAACAATGCCATTCGCACATTCCCGCATAGGAGAGCGAATCGGGGAGACTGACCAGGTCTCGGATCTTCTCGGGTTTGAGGTCTCCCCGATTGACCAGGACCTGGTGGCCTACTTTGCAAGACCAGCTGAATGCCGTGAGGCACGTGCGAGCCAGGTTCTTCCTGCACACAAGCAAGGTTTGTCTATACTCGACATATCATAATGCAATAAACATCCACTACACATACAGACCTTAAGCACACACAGAGACACGCTTGATCATTGTACATTTTAGCTGAGCAGCACAACTGATACGGCAAAAAATATGAAACAACAAAACAAATTTTTATTGGCTGGTGAACTTCCTTCGATGTATTCAAAAATGAAAATAACATTACAGAAAAGATTGCCAATATAGCCAAACAGCAATGCCTCTATTAAACTCATTGACGCTTTGATAGAGACTGCTACTGGAGCTACAAGATTTCTTAAAAATTACTAATTAAATGTAGTCAACAACATAGCACTAACAGCCACTCTAGCGTACTAGGTCAATATGTCCTATGTTTTCTTCACATAAGAGAGCTCCACTTTTGAAAAATTTCGGTGCTTTAAAGTTATATTAATTATTGCTTATCAAAAAATTTATACCAAATAACAAATACCATTTTCTTCCTCATTTATCAACAAATATTGCTAACATCCCAGTTAGGCTCACTGTGAGGAGGGAGACTAACAACTAACCCATCTAATTTCTACGCGGACTGAAAGAGCGGAACCGGACCCTGTGGGAGCCACGCACACCGGCTATCCAAAGACAGCACAAGTGGCCCACCTGCGCTCTTCCAATGGATCAGCCTGTGTGCTGCCCTGGGAAGAGGTGCCTTGGCTGCCAGGAAGGGCAGATTCTGCCACCCGTGCTTTCCGATTGCTGCAGCTATAATATCATGATAAAGAGGTCTCGTCTCTCGGCTGACCCTGCTGTATGCTGCGTTTAGTTAAATAAGTTGTTCTTTGCTTCGACGTGAAGCCCTCATCATCTTTCCTTCACCTCCGGGCGGGACGCAGCAAGTCTGATACCCACAATACTTAGAATTGTACTCACTCATCACAACAGTGTCAGTTTATGAATAAACAAGTAGAGCAGGGTCTCAGTAATCATGCCCCGCTGGGCGACAAAGAGAGAAGCAGCCGAAGCATTTCTGCACTGCTAATGCAAGACGACAGGAGAACCATCGAAAATGCAGCGCAAGCAAGCAAGATAATACTCACGTAATGAAGAGGGGTTTGTGGTCACGCGACACATCCAGGATGGTGGAGATGAGGTGACCCGCGCTGCATGGCTGGGAGGCCAGCAAGGAGTCAACGAGTTGCTCCACCAGGTGGCGTGAAGTGCTCCCATGATACCGGGGAAGCGTCAACCGTAGCACTTGGCACAGGCCACGCACAACAGGGTCGGCTAGGGATCCTGAAATTGAGTCAACAGGAACACCCAAGTCACCAACAAAAGCGTGTTCCGTAACAAAGGCTTTGTTACTAATTGTTTTTGAGCCAACCAGCATGAACAAAGACATGGACTTCAGCTGAACAGGAGGTTTAGAGTGAAGCTATTTTATCACCACCATTCCTTCATTGTCTAAATATGGCTTTACTTTGTGCTAAATGTAAGTGTGACAGCGCTAGCAGAGTGTTGTCCCACGTTCACTAGAGGTCACATTCATCGGGACTTTTGTTTTACGGCGAGAATCAAAGAATTGTTCCAAAAGTTCGCCAACTATGCCGATCTTGTACCAGGAGACATCAATTTCAAGCCAATATATTTCCCTAATTTCTGTCACTACCTAGTTTTTTATTTCTTCCTTGTTCTATTGGCAACCATTAAATCCTGTTATAAACAACTGACCAGCTCTATACTGCACATTATGTGGACTGCCCATTGCCCCTTTCTTACTCGTTAAAAGTGAAAAGTGGTGCCAATCGGATACATTAAAATGTCTGTTACTCCCTGGGTATCTAAATCTATATCACTTCTGTCTGCTCAAGTTCCATAGCGAACTTCCAACTTTTCCCCGGTATTTCAGCACTAGGATACAACAGAGGCTTATAGGACTGACCGAGCAAAAGGTCAGCAGACAGGAATACAAAGCAGTGTCTAGTCCAAGGGCAAAGTAGTCTTAGTCTTGACCATCAACTGTGCCGCTCTAGTAAATAATTTCATTAGAATCTTCTTATCAGTATTTATCCACGTGTAACATAGTGCTGAAGGTGGGCAATCCTCTTCACCACAGGGCTCCACCGGTAGCCCCCTACATATAGCTTGCCCCATGAGAAACAACCGGTCAGTGTGGCCTACAAGACGTTTGGTGGCTCCACTTTTTTGAAGGGCCAATAAATAACTCCACTGTCCGAAAATTGTAATGAAGAGAAATATGCACACTTTTGCTAGGTGAACATGCTGCCAGAAAATTTCGCTCCTACGTGCTATGAAAAGGAAGTTACAGTGGTTAGACCCTCTGTTTCAGCTGGTTTCAAATATCCATGCGGCCTCACCAATGTTCTCCACCTTTGAGAAGGGAAGGCGCGTGCTCGTCGTGATGACCCGGCCCCCTTGGGCCACGTGACATGACATCTTCAATTCGTCATCTGCGCACAGCCAATGACCAAGCAGGCCTTTCCTGACATGAGCACGAGACATAGCGCTGCAAGAAGGAGACGCGGTGCGAGGAGCACCCTCCCACTAGTGTTAAAGTAGTGAGGCGCTTCTTTGCCTCAAAGGCTTTCGTTCTGGCAATACCGACTCTCCCGGTAGTCTCAGGCTCCACAAAAATGACAGAATCCGCACATGAACACAAAAACGCGGGCTGCGCGACTGAAACTTGATCACCGCAGAGTTGAGGCTCCGTTTCGTAGAGCAAAGCAGCAATCGATTAGTTCAGATGTATGTGAAATTGCCCATGGGCATGCTTGCGTCTATGCGCGTATGACGGGGATTGGTTCGACGCGGGAATTGTTTTTGAAACGGAAAGTCAGCACGGCGCACAGCACTATAATACTCAGAAAATGTGATCACTGCGGTCTACTGTTAAAATTGGTGAGCTTGTTTGAGGGTGTAAAATAAAAGTTGGAGCCTGTTTACTGGCCCATCGATTAAGGGTAGTGTTAAGCTAATGATTTTGACAGCACATGTATGGCTAGTAACCACTGAGTGCACTCCAAAACATTTTTTCCCACTTCTGTAAATTTCTTTTTTGTGATGAGTGTCCCCAAGTGTAATTGGCGTCCACTACACACCATATATGCCAGCTGCCAATCATCAATTCACCTGCAGTTGCCGGTCTATAAAGCAATACCATACACCTAGCCTTATCTACACACACCATAGCAACTTAGTTATGCACAGGATGTTGTTATCACTTTTGGCCACAATTCAATAAGAACTATGAGTAAAAGTATGCATGTAGAGTACTCACAGTTTGAAACGGGACAATTCAGAGCTGTGTAACAAACATACTTCTGTTTGACCATTATCTTTAGTTTTGTTCATATCAGTGCAATTTGTGCTCCAACACTTAGGCCAAAGCCCACATTTTCTTTAGAAATCAGACTCATCACAACGTGACGTGGTTATCTCAAGTGTGGTCACCACTGCGCACAGACCTGCACAGCCTCCGCCTCGTCACTGATTAGCCCAGCATGACAAGGCCACTTGCTGCACCACGCTTCCGATAAAAGAGAGCGCCACGGCAGTTTTACCGGAGGCTTACGTCACCCCTGCTGGCTATATAACCCAAGCTTGGTTTTATGCAAGCTTGGGTTTCAAGCACAGCGGCGGCATGCGTGTCCCGCTGCTGCTACCATGTTAAACTATCGTTGCGTTTTATGTTGGGATCCGTCCTTCATTGACCCTGCATCCCACATAAACAATGATGCATAGCAATCATTATACTAACGGATTTGATGTTGTATATGAACCCGTGAGTTCCGTATTTCAATATTGGTTATGAATATGTTAAGGTACCACACAGGCCCATGGAAAGACCCCACCTTCCCAAGTTAGGATGGGGGGGGAGGGGGGGGAAGGAGGCTGTTTTACTGAGGACAAGTAATACAAATAGGCATTTTTCAAGGTTTTCAAAAAGTGCCCTCCCTCCCCCCGCTAAAAAAATCCCAGTTATGGCCCTGCACCACATGACCAAATAAAATGTAGTAGTCCCCCCCCCCCCTCATAGCACGCCTTTTAATAATTGTGTAGTAATATTTACATTGTGTCTATAAACTACAATGTAAGGGTGCTTTATAGAAATAAAACCTCAGAATTTGTTTCACAAAATGACACGAACCCTGACACACAGGCCAGATATTTATGGTTGTCTGATGAAGTTAACCGGTCCAGCATTAATTACACCATGCAACCAGAATAAGAACTACCTCTCCACATGTCAAGAGCATGCAGGCAGGTGACCCATTTCTCTAGCTTTAGACAAATGGCCAAGCAGGAATAATCAGTACTCATTTCTCTAGCTTTAGACAAATGGCCAAGCAGGAATAATCAGTAGCAAGTTCCCACTGTGTGTGTCCTGTAGTATTCATAGCTTTTACGAGCTATCTAGTCCAGCAATTTTTCCGTGTGCCAACTCGCCAACCTTTTGCTTGCGGCCTGCACACGAAACTCTTTGTCCCATATTTTTTAAGAAGATTGCCGCTGTTTGTTACATTAATATATGGTGCCTGCATAATTTTCTCATTTTTTGTGATCAATAACGCTTTGTTCGGGTGAGCTAAACAAACGTGACTGGTCATACAGATTTTTTTTACGTGAAGCTTCAAGGCGGATCTTAGTCACCTTGTCTTCTTATATAACCTAAAAACAAAAACTTCAGGATTACCACCGAGATTTTGATCATTGCGAGATTGGTACCGAGATGTTGCTGGCGTCGATATGTGGGGTTTAACGTCCCAAAACCACTATATGATTATAAGAGATGCCGTAGTGGAGGGCTCCGAAAATTTAGACCACCTGGGGGTTCTTTAACGTGCACCCAAATCTGAGCACATGGGCCTACAACATTTCCGCCTCCATCGGAAATACAGCCGCCGCAGCCGGGATTCGAACCCGCGCCCTGTGGGTCAGCAGCCGAGTACCTTAGCCACTAGACCACCGCGGCGGGGCGATGTCGCTGGCGTCCTGACCCATATACGAGAACTGACCCGATATACCACTCACAGGAAAGGCCTCTGAAACTGCAATGTGGGCAATCATTTTATTCTAGATCTTTCCCCTCTTCACGGTCCCAGCCCTATGTGGGACTAAATTTCGTGATTGTTGCTAGGTAGCTTATGTGAGCTTGAGGCCCCTGCTACAGCGGATCACCCTCACCAGTGACATCTAGTAGTTTTGTCTATACCACACATTCCTTGTGGATGCTGCTTGCTCAGGGTCTCTTGATTTGATTTGTCGATCATGCTACCTGTCCACTCTTGCACCAGTTTTCGAAAAACTCCTTTACATGTTATTTATGTTGGGTATGCAGTATGAAAGTGAATGATCCAAACTGCAAAAGCATTGTGGACATAAAGTGCAGTGCCCTTGCTTCCTCTAGAGCATGGGGTCGGACACCTGCGGCCCGCGAGGCAGTATTATACGGCCCTCAGTGCGACGTCACAGCCCCTCCCCTTGTCAATCTTTATCTGACGGCCGAGATGACAGTTGTGACCTAAAAACGGATTTTTGCTCTTAGCCTGTATTTCACTGAAATCTTGTAATATGCGTCCTGCAGATAAACTTCATTTGCAATGCGGTTTCGTACAGTACTGTCAATATGCTGAATGTTATTAAATTATTGTGTGGTCCACCATTGTGTCGACTCCACCAAACTGGGCTCTCCTCCTGAAAAGGTTGCAGTCTCCTGCTCTAAAAAAGTATCCGCCCCGATTTCTTGGAAGGCTTTGTCAAAAAAAAAAAAAAAGGGGCGGCGATTTATGGTGAAACATTACCTTTGCATCTCATACTTGAATTCAGTCAACATTTGTAAGAGGAATGTTGGCTGAATATGCCTCCAGTACTCGACACTGCCATGCTTTACAAATTTATCAGCAACCTTGCAGGTTTGCCTGAAAGCGAGTGCGGGCTTTCAGAAGTAAGTTACCCATTCATGAATCTCATACAAACTGGCGGATAGTAAATGAATGAGGAGTCAGTGCAGTCCTCGCATTTTTCTTATTCCTATTTCTGCAATGACCAAACTTTCTCTTTAAAAATGTCGCAGCCCAATGCATCCTTAATGCACAGCTGACAAACAGGGGCGGTGGTCTTCCATACTGCAACACACTCGGACGAGCCGTCACGATCCTTTTGAAAACCTGACGCTGTGATTCCTGCGAATGAGGCGGAGGGTGTGTGGTATCCAATCGCGCTCATAGCGGTGGCGGGATATCGGGTTCTCGAGCTCCCACAATGAATGAAGGGTTAGTTATGGCGCCGTGTATGTCGAAAGGAACCCACCAATCCACAACGAACGTTCACCCGCGCCCACGTGGTCCGCGCACTGCATTCCGCCCCGCGCTTCGTGCAAGATCCAATTCAGGAACTCTGATGCCCCGCCTGATCGAGCAGTTGTGCGATCGTTGCAAGCAAGCCGCGACTGGCGCGAAAATTATCTACGGTGGATTACTAAACCAGAATAAAGACCCCGTCGGCCACTGTACAAAAGGAGGGCAATTACACACCGTAGCAGCAACCGCGCCGGCTTAAGATCGTCATCGTCTTCGCAGATAGATACAACTCGCGAGACTATTTCGTTCACTTCAAGAAGATTACTAAAAAAAAGCTCCGATCCCGCAAATGCCACGAGAAAGACGACGGGCCGGCGTAGCCGCAATTCTCGGCAACACGTGCAAGTTATCGAGGTCGGTGCCGCATTTTGACGGTGCAGAAAAACTTCGCATAGGGCGCGACTCCTCAAGCCGCTGTGACACGTCACGCGGGCGAAATTGCCGGCCGGCAAAGTGATATTTTCTGTCCCTGAATGTGCGCAAACTGAGGAAGACTTTTACCGGTTTTCGCCGCTTCGCCCAGCTGGCAGAATAGCTCCTTGCGAGTGACAAGCTTGGACGTTTGCACTTTGACCGGGAGGTCTTTGAATACTGGAGGTACCTGCAAAGAAATGATGTTTGCCTGTGCATTTTGATCCTTCCATCGTAACGGATGCACTCGGGGCGGCTACACAGAGGCAGCAATAATTAAGCTGTGCTAAACATTTCTGCAAACACTTACTTCCACTCCTGCCATGACCACTATTCACAGGCAGCACTCACGGCGTGGAAAAACATGACGTGCGGCGATGGCCATGGCGATGCGGAAGCTGGCAACGCTCGAAACCGAAACTTGTCATCAAAACAAACGTAAAAATAAAGACGTATGTCAATATTTGGCTAACATTTTTCGTGCGTTAAGTTGTTTAATAACGATGGACTAAAAAACATACTAACATTGCATTTTTTTTTTACACCTACCTACCGTTCCTGCCCACCCCATATCCTCCCTCCGCTTTCTCTCTCTCTTTGATTAAGCGGGCTGTGCCTCATTGACAAAGATAACACCGAAAGTTAACCCAAACAAACAAACTAAAACGTGGAATCTTGAAAGGCCTTACTACACAGCCACGACGCCGAAGAACAACGCGAAGTCATCGGTCTCGCCCTCAACGTTGTCGAGTCCCAAGGGATTCCGGCCGATGGCTAGGGTATGGTGGTTAGAAAGAGGCGTCATGGTGGCTCTTTCTAGCCACCATAACGCTGTTATCGCCGCTTGCGCAAATACTAAAAATGAAGTTTGATCAGTTGATTGTGCGCCATGTTGATGCGAGACCAAGAAGAACGGATGGGTGGCTGCATGGCAAAGCAGTGCAGGAGACATATCACATGTGGTATTTCGCGTATATCAACGAATCACGAATCTAGTGCATGTACGCTGTAGACGTCACGGGAACTACTGTCTACGTCACAGTAGTGCGCCAAGAATGACGAAAAAGATCAGGAAAGAATATTGCGCTGTGTTTGTGTGTGTGTGTGTGTGTGTGTGTGTGTGTGTGTGTGTGTGTGTGTGTGTGTGTGTGTGTGTGTGTGTGTGTGTGTGTGTGTGTGTGTGTGTGTGTGTGTGTGTGTGTTTTGGGAGCCTGGGGAATGGCCCTTGAACGCGTTTTCTCGGCTACCAACGGTCTTCTAGCGCCAAGACACGCCAAGAGTAGTTATTTGTAGTGTTAAAGCGTTGTTAACTTTTTCGAGTAAAATCCCTTTTCTCTTTGGTGTCCCTCAAAAAATATGAAACAGAGCAGATGAGCGGAAGTGTTCCAGTATTCGTATAAGAACAGCGCTGACTCATAATGCAGTAAAGAAAAACTACAAGAACCTCATCAGCCAGTAGTACATGAGCGGCAGTGCAAGTGATATGGCAAATAAATAATTAACCGATAAATCTGAGAAGCGGGAAGAAACTTTGTTATATATAGAATACTGAAACAAAAATTGTGGCTTCAATATTTTGCAACGAACGCTGTTATGAGATCGAAACTCGGGTCACGCGCGACACTAGTTGTCCGCTACCGCCGCCGGTGTCCCTAACCACTATCACAGAAATAGCAAGAAAAAACGAGTACCAAGGACACAGTATAGGGCTCGAACCAGGGTCACTGCGTACCAGTCGAGTATTCTGCCACTGACCCACGCCGTTTTTTTTTTTCTTTTGCTTTATGGCTGTTCTTAGGCGCGTACACCAAACCACAAGCATAACAGAAGCAAGCAGTGACAGTCCTACGAGAGGGACACAAACTGAAATTCCGTAAGTGCTGCCAAGGGTTCTACCCTCGACAACCACTTAGGTACAATCTCCCGAGTTTTCTGCAGTTCAGCAAACTTGTTTATACAATTACGGAAATACATTCATGCTGTCCGTGCATTCTGATCGCAATAAAAGCCCGCCATATGGACCCGCCATAAACAATGAAGGCCACATGGCATAATCAAATCGAAAGGCGTGTCCTCTTCGTCAACTATTGGCAGAAATCTTATACCATAAGAATTCAAAGGTAATTCCTTCTTTATCGTCCTTTGAAGAATATAACAAAAATATACTCCTTCCTAACAATATAAGAAAACATAATCCATGGTTTCTGGTTTTTCACAAATAAGGCAGTTTGTCCCCCAAGGTGAGTAAAAACCACGGTCTGCTTCAAATGTCCCAACAGATAATGTACCAGTGGGAAGCTTAAAAAAGAAGGACTTCATGGCGGGAGCCACTAGCATTCTCTTCACTCGCTTAAACACATCTTGACCTTGAGCTTCAGTGTACATGGACGGTACAGAGGGTTCAGGTAGGACAATGTCACACACATCTTTTCACAACTTCTTGTGAGTCACTGAAAACAACTATTCATTGGAAAATCTAACAGATAAAAATCGTACACTTAGAATAACCTCCTTGCCCCGCCACGATAGTCTAGTGGCTAAGGTACTCGGCTGGTGACCCGCTGGTCGCTGGATCGAATCTCGGCTGCGGTGGGTCCACTTCCGATGGAGGTGGAAATGTTGTAGGTCCGTGTATTCACGTTTAGGTGCACGTTGAAGAACCCCAGGGGGTCGAAATTTCCGGAGCCCTCCACTATGGCGTCTTTCATAATCATATGATGGTTTTGGGACATTAAACCCCACATATCTATCTAGAATAACCTCCTTAAGATACCCGCGGACAGCAACGGTCATGTTATTCATACTAACCACATATCCAGGTAAAAACCTGCATCAGTCTCATTTGACACACTGTACGTAAGAAAGGATCTCTCGAGTAGCAAAAAAAGAAAAGAACCTATTTACGACTTGGCGTATAAAAAGATGTGGTAAACCCAGCCCTCCGTGTTTCACTCTTCAAAACAGATTGGTTCGACTGCATCTCTGCCAGATCGAGGCCCACACGAACACTGCGAAGATGCGATGGAGCTTCTGTATGCTTGCCCTTGAACAATGTAATACTTGCATTGCATACCAGAGTTTCGAGAAAAAAAATTCATTGATTGATATGTGCAATTTAACGTTCTAAAGCCACCACATGATTATGAGAGGCACCGTTGTGGATAGCTCCAGACACATCGACCACCTGGGGTTCTTTAACGTGCACCCAAGTCTGAGCACACGGGCCTACAACATTTCCGCCTCCATAGTAAATGCAGCCGTGGCAGCCGGCATTCGATCCCGCGACCTGCGGGTCTGCAGCCGAGTCCACTAGACCACCCTGGCGGGACTTGAGGCAAAAAAAGATTGCACACCCTCGAAAACGCTGACAGATGATTACGGTTGCATATTGGCTTTCGTCCGAATTTCTTTTGTTTGTTCTTGATAGTTCTCGTTATCTTTATAATATGTCAGCGGCACACCAAGGTACTTGACAGGTGTGGTCGCCCACTTAACATTGGCAAAATCGTCCGATCTCCATGCCAGAATCCCAGACACTTTCCCGTGTTCACTATAGGCTGCTAGGTGCATTGCCGAACCCTTTAACTGCAGTGATGGTGGTGGTAACACTATCTTAATCGGTACAACAAACAGCTACATCCTCTGCCAAAATTTAAACTTCAGATTGTTGTAACCTAAAGCCATGAATGCTACTGTTTTGAGTTATTGCTAAGCACAACGATTCTATATGTAAATTAAACAGTAGGGGACTCAGCGGACAGCCCTGACGGGCAGAACGCTTCATGTTAATCGTATCTCCAAGCATTTTGTTGATTACCAGACGGGTCGTGCAATTCCGGAATGCCATAGATACCCCATCTCTGACTACGGTACCAACGTTCACAGGGTCAAGAATGCTGAGAAGGTTGTGGGAAACACAATCAAAAGCTTTCTCTAGATCAATCTGTAGATTGACTACCCCTACTTGATTCGCATCGCAACACTCGAGCACACAGCGCATCTTGTGTTTATTGGTCACCATGGAGCGTCCCATAATCCCGCATGTTTGGTGGGGCCCAACGAATTCTTTGATTACCCCCTGAAGTCGCCGTGCTAGTACTTTCATTAAAATGTTGAAATCACAATTAGTTGGTTATATATATATATATATATATATATATATATATATATATATATATATATATATATATATATATATATATATATATATGGGAAAGAAGTGTATACCTAAGGGATCGTTTTTCCGTGTTTTTTGACACAATAATAATGAGAGCTAACAGACAATAATGCCAAGGAATGTATAGGGGACTTTATTAGAACAAATTTAATGTAAATAAAAACAAAAGAAAAGTGTGTGAAAAGATACCCTACCGTGAGGGTAGGTTATCTTTAGGGTAGGGTAGGACTTTAAGACTATTATGTCTACAGGTCTACAGTGGTCTACAGGCTGGCGATGCAGATTATAAAGGAAAGACTGCAGGCATGGATAGAGAATGAGGGGGTGCTGGGGGAACTGCAGAATGGGTTTCGGAAACACTGGAGGTCGGAAGACAATCTGTTCTCACTGACGCAGTGCATCGAACTATCAGAAAAGGAACACAGGCCCCTGTGGCTAGCATTTTTGGATATCGAGGGAGCGTACGATAGCGTGGTTCAAGAGGAATTGTGGGGAATACTGGACACACTAGGCGTGGAACATGTAGTCACTAATCTTTTAAAGGATATCTATAAAGGTAACAAGGTAGTTATAAAGTGGGAAAAACAGGTATCCAAGCCTGCAGAGGTAAAAACAGGGCTTATGCAGGGGTGTCCCATGTCCCCCTTATTATTCATGATGTACCTACAAGGATTAAAGGCCAAATTAGAGGGAAGTGGACTGGGCTTCAACCTCTCTTTAGTCAAACAAGGAAAACTCATTGATCAGGCACTACCAGCATTAACGTACGCAGATGATATAGTGCTAATGGCCAACAACAAGGAAGATTTGCAGAGATTGATGGACATCTGCGGTAATGAGGGAGATAGGTTAAATTTGTCGTTTGAGCGTGTGTCGTCCCTCACACGCTCAAACGATGTTTTTAAATGTATACATAATTATGCGCACTCAGCCTACAGTTGTGCAAGATAGCCTTTAAGGCTATGAGCCAGAGTACAACACAACCTATCGGCACTACATGCTTGCAAGTCTAACATAACAGATATGCCATACCACGCTACTCGTTGCTTGAAAAGCGACTTCAATCTTTTTACGTCCCACCATACCATTATTTGAGTGGTTGTTTTGTGGTATGGGCTTTTTTATGCACTCACCTATTTTAATCAATTTGACAGACAGTTAGCGATGCATATTATTAAATAGAAATATACTATATTGACATATTTCATCATGCAAAGTATGTGTGCATATGTAGACATCGTACGTATATTGACATATGACAGCATGTGAACATATGTGTGAGGGATCCTTGAGTGGTCTCGGTAAGTGTATGCGCTCGAAAATACTAAATCGAGCTGATCCTGCAAAATATTACTGCCTGTTTCAAAGAATAACCGCACGCTGTGCTTGTACTCCATCTCCCAATGTTCCTCATTTTCGCCCATGTCCACGTCTCACTTTGTTCTCTGAAATTGGCGAAATATCTTCTACCTATTCACAAAAAAAATTGAAGAATGCAGTCATTGAGCAAACGGCAGCAAAAACGTCACAGAATTGCACATGTTTCCTCCCCGATTACACTGCACAGCAGGCACCTTGAAGCAGCACAGGGATAGGCCTCGAACTGGAAGTAGCATAGCAGATGACGGGCCGTTTTGCTATCCACATATTACTAACATCCCGCATCGGCGTGATCATGCACAAGTGAGTTTGAGCTTATTTTAAGTGCTAGGTGTTTCATGCAGATGTTATTTATCAATGAGATCGTGGTCTCTCACGCACTGCAATGACAATACCGTTGTCACATGGGTTCTTTTCTGCTATGTTGTCATCTTTTAAATCGCAACTGGACTGACGGCTGCACCGTATTTGGTCATGATTAGTTTGGACCATGTAGCGGTGACTAATACCAGTGTCACTCGAGTACTTTTGATCACGATCAACAAGCTTGTCGCTGCTGCCTAATCCGGACCGAGTTCGGCACTGACGCCCTGATTGTGATCAAAAGTGTCCGTGTGACGCCGGTACGAATACACGCGCGAATACTTAAACTGTTCAGTTCTGTGCGCTCTTGTGGCCTCTATCTCTTTGGCTGGTGGTTGCGCCAGTAGGTGACCATGCAAGAAAAGCAGTATTCTGCATATACAAAGTTATTGTATCGAAATTATGCAGGAAAGGTGCATCATACTGGGTAAGTTAAGAATAATGAGACGTCCACAACGAAACACATGTACATGTTTGGTCTTGGTAAATCAAGTATCACTAAGAAAATTGAAGGACTCTTCATTCTTGTAGAAGTACAATGTCATTATGAGTCTTAGAAGTTGTAGAGTTTTCTGTGTGTGTGTTTTTTTAAGCAAAAGTACGTGATGTGTACTTTACTATCAGATTAGAACATTTGTCCATGCTTAGCAGTCACTGCGTATTCCAAGCTTTTGATGGATGTTGGTGTGTGCACACAATATTAAGTAAGATCAAGCTACATTTCTCTGCTTCTGTATAATAATAATTTTACTTCTTGTGGTAGGCACTCTTATAACGCAATACTTCTCATACAGAACAAAATTTCTGCAAATTTTTCAACATTTTGTTCAGCCTTGAAAAAAAAAGTGCATCTGTTAGAACGTTCGCTCCAGCACCCACCTGCTGTTTACAAATTTTTTGTGGCACCCCACGCGCAGTTTTTACTTATAATTATTATTAAAACTGTATCTAGCAAAACCTGGTCTTACGAAGTTCCTAATATAACAAACTAAAAAATTTCCACTCACCAGCAAATATCCATAGGTATTAATGTTGGCGCCAATCCAAGTTAGGAAACTAATTCGGCACCAAACATGATTTAGAGAAGTTTTAGTTAAAGTGATTTGCTGAAAAAGCAGTGATTTTCTTCTAATGTTGACCACAACAGATTGGAACAGGTGCTCTGACACTACCACAGTAAAACATTTATCTGCCCTAGTTGCAGCCCTAGCTTTACTTTTATGGAGCTGCATGTCATACCCATGCACAGAAGAACAATAGATGCAGCCTTTGGTAGTGCTCTTACGTTCCTGATGGTGTGAGAGTTACTTTTGATAGTTACTTTTCTCATTTCATGCTTTGTGCGACAAAAGGCACTGAGCACTCCTGGCTTCTTTCTAGCTTGGTCTGCTCGCCGGCTTTCACAGTGCAGAAAAAACGATCGGCATACCATGGCTGTTTGTGATTGCATTTAGGTTGTGTGCAACTCTGTGCATATGTAGTACTACTTTGAGTCTCAATGTTTTCCCTTCTTACTCTACCCCAGTACCATGTTGGTCTCCCAAGATATTCTGGAAGAGTGGCTCAGCTACAGTGATAAGGAGCATGTGAGGGAAACAGATGACATACAACTAATTCACTATGGTTTTGAAAAGCTTTCTGCATAACATGTGAGCATAATCTTCACGTGCACAGACTCTAGGCATTCTTTAGTTATGGCCATTTTCATAGTCTTGGATTACGCCAACTCGTATGGAAGCAATTCTTTTGCACACCTCGGCAAATGAAGCCAACAGACATGACAACTCTGCAAGGTAATGTGCTAAACTTAAAACTGTGAAGAGCCACAAGTTGCCTGTCCTGCCTAAAAATGTTAAGAGCCACAAGTAGTAGATGTTGGCTAGTGTATTGATGTATGCATTATGCACTAGCTGCTCTAAGACTCCTGGTATCTCTACGGAATCGAATGCCTTTTTATAGCCTCTGCAAGCCAAGTAAATGGATAAGTTCTGTTTCGCAGATTTTTCGGTTTTGCAGTGCATGGCTATGATCCACAGTGGGGCATCTGTTGATCTGTGTATAATTTTTTAAATCTTTCATGTCTCCTTTTTTGTGTTTTTGTGTGGCATTCATATTTTTGCAATTCGCTAGCACATTTTACTCGCCAGTACATGAGGTATTGTGCATAAAGTGTCACAAGCTTGCTAAACACGAGATCTTCATCTTTAATCAAGTCAAGAATTTCACTGGATGGTTTTTGGTGTGTCAAGTTTTGTAGGGCTCTATTTCATTCTCCTTTTCCTTTCGTTCCCTCAGGATAGGATACTTAGCCATATTCATTTCTGGTTAGGCTTCTCATTACCATTCTCTTTTTTTCTAACTTTGTTGCTATTTACTCATAGTACTTGAGTGTTTTGTTGAACGCTGGCTTCTTTGGCTGCTAGATGGCTTATTTGTGAGCTGTAGAGCTCAAATATAGTAGAGTCTTCTGCAACCTTTACTGTGTTGATGAAACTGCTGATAACATTACCGTACTTTTAAAGTGTGCATTCGTCAGCAGTTTCGTGTTGTCCTGCTCCATCCTTTCTGTCAATTCTTTATTTATTTCTTTGGTGCTAGTATTCTTTACGTCACCAATTTTTTTTTGTAATCAGCTATTTTAGCTCAGCAAATTCAGTTTTATATGTTGAGTGGGTTGCTTTTGTGGGTTGTCGTTTCTTTTGTAGGTTTTCTTTGTGATTTGGGAGAGCTTGCATACCTCTTGCCTTGCGTTTCAGGAATCAGCGTAGTTATTGTTTTGTCCATTTCCTCTGTGTCATAATTTATCTCTTGTTCCAAGGCCTCACATACGCGTGTTCCAAGGCAACGCTGAGGGTTTGCATGACTGTGACTTTGCTCCATTTTGAGGGGAGCCTTGCAAGTGCTCTGCAAATTCAACGAAAAATGGCATTTTTGGGTATCGTGAGGTTCTGCATTCAATTTTGGTGGGCTTGCTGAAGACAATGATTATAGAATGCAAGCGCATGAAGTGGTGAGTTTCGTCTAACATTTAAAACGAAAAGTTAAAGATGAAAACACATTAAACACTAATTGACGGTCATCGCTGCTGTAGCTAGAGCAGTAGCTGCGGTGAATATTGCTCGCAACAACCTTGCCTTACGTTATTTTGTTGGCATTGCGTTCCTGTTCCCCGAGTGAAAAAGTGAAGAAAAGTGTCATGGCGGCTTCTGCTTCTGTCGTTGAACCAGCGCGAAGTTTGAGGTACGTATTTATTTGCCGCAAGCACCCTTCCTCAAGATAAATCTACTCTTCAGTGACTGCAGTGAGGAAGACAAATGTTCACAGCTTGATAGTGCATCTTGTATCATCGACAAGTAAGCTGTCAATCTCTAACTAATCTCCAGATGAACATACTTTTGCACCATAAATATCTTGGCAGTGATTGTAAAACAGTTCCATGTTAAATGTACCACAATTCGAAAGCGTTCTCGCTGTGCAAGTTGCTCGGTTTGTACAGCAGCCTGGTGAGGTTATTGTAGAGGCTAATACAGGTCTTTACAATAAAAGCAGGACTTTTATTGTTTACCGTACTTTCAGTGCGGTGCTAAAATCCCGTACGCGTTGTTGTGTTTCTCTTGTGGCGCTACGTGTACTCATGATGTCCATTTATTATACATCTAATTTAAACACGTTGCTGGTTATAAGATCACGTGTCGCTCTTCTACTGTGGCCGATCTGCAGCGGAAGCGTCTCAACCAGGTAAAATCGGCTGCACTGGTGCTGAGTGACAGACGAGTGAACTGCTCAGTGCCGCATAACAAATTAGCGTGAGATACGTCACATTTGGCCTACTTTTCAAATTGTTGTACTATTTGAATTGATTAACAACTGAGAAAAATTGCAGATAAGCGTCTGAGGGGGGACGGGATGTTTCTCACTTTCACCCAGAAATGAACTCTCCATTGTTTGCCTGCAGTCATGCCTCCGGCGCTTGGCATGCTGGTAATAAAATGAAGAGACGCATTTACTAAATATCCTAATTTCCGTGCTATAATGTACACATAACGATCTTTTTGTTTTTTTCATAATTTCAATTTTAATATAGTATGTAGACCAAGCAAGAGGGCAGAAAATAAAACAATGAAGAGGGATTGTTGCTTCATTAACTCAGTTCAAATGATTGCTCTGCTTTGTAGTATACTTTTAGTGACATAAGAAACCAAGCTCAGTGTGCACATTGAAGATATACAAAAATGTAGACAAAAATGAGCTATTAATAACAATTATACAAAGGAATAGCATCTTTTATTATTATTTTTTAATCAGTAGTTTCGTGTTATGAAACCAAAAAAGACAGAAGTTGAGGCGAAGATGTAAGCTTGAAGAGATCCAAAATGTTTGAACACTGGTTGTCGCTACAGCCACCGTCTCAACATGCGGACTTCTTCAAGGCTGCAACAACCAACCATATGTGAAGTGTGTAGGGCAGATTTATCAAGACGAAAGGAACACATGTACACTGATGCCAATGTTCAAAAAATTACCACAAAACATTTCACATATGCCCGAAGTCAGCCCTTGCATACCCTGGTGCGTTTTGTATAAACGATGGAGATGAGGCCACATAGAAAACAGGGGCAGATGAAAAGAAGGAGCTGACATGCTGAATTAGGCTAGTCAAAAGCCCATGAAACAGTAAGGAGGGAGGGGGGGTCACGTTGAATGGGAGGAAACGTGTTGCTGAATTATCCTTGCCCCGAAGAAGCACCACTTGACAGTGGGGATAATTAGTGTTAGAAATTCCTAGAAGAATGGCTTGATTTTTACTGGTCTTCGTTGTGTATGTGCCATATCAAATTGATCCGAATGCCCCCATTGAAGCATTTATACTTGTTGGCTGGAATGTATTAAACTAGTGAATAAGATGTGGCAATATTTTTTTTTGCCAAAAGGCCGACTAGAGTATGTAAGGTTTAAGATAATCTAAGACATGTCCTGTCAATATAAAATGCTGCGCCATCACTTTCATTAATTCATTCGCCGTGTCTGCTTGATGCCCATTTAGTCAAACAATAACGAGCTGTCCTGTTTATGACAATATGTACATTTGATCATGTTGATAATGTTTGAACTTGTGCAGTTAAAACTAGATTTTGTATGATGTATATAATCACTTCTGGTGCTTTTAACTTTAATATAATCTTGAAGGTGCTTGCAGGTCTTGCATCTTAGATGAGAACTAGGTATTTAAAAAATGAGAGTTTACTTTTACATGCACTAACATTGCCTTAAAATTCCTATAACAATGATGCATGACCTTTGGCACTTTAGGGAAACGCTTTTCTAAGGTGCTCATTGCTTGTTAATGTTAGATTATGCTTACAAAGAATATTTATATTTGGAAGTGCATTTTGGTATTTGATTTTAAAAGCTAGCAGCTGGTTAGGCTGTGCTATGGGGCATCTTCAGGTAGTGCTTATTATATAATTTGAAAGCTTCATTGTAGACATTATTCAGAGTGTTGTATGACTCGTTTCTCTTAACAAATGTCTCCTTTGACTTTGAGTTGCTTAACTGGCGAGCATAGCCATTGTTTTCCCTACAGACCCACCCAAAACGCTGCGCCTGTCCGACAAATGTTTCCTGTTTACATTGTCAAGAGTGACGGCTTGTGTAATCTACGTACTGTTGGCTATTCCTTTGCTTTATGTAGAATATAACCTTGGGTTTCAAAGTTTCAATAGATACCGTCATATCTAGGAAGTAATTTCACTGAAAGTATGGTGCATGGTAAATTTACTGCTAAGGTGAACCTTGTTGCCAATGAATCCATTTAGTGCACTCATGTCATGTTCACATGTCTGCCATGGTGGTGTAGCAGTTAGGTGCACAGGTGCTGACATGAAGGTGGCAGGTTTGATCCTAGTCGCCGCGATCACAATTTGATGGAGGTGAAATGCTCGTGCACTGTGCGATGCCAGGACACCAGATGATCAAAATTTCTGGAGCCCTCCACTTCTCAGCCCATATAATCACATTGTGGTTTTACAATGTTGAACACTGAATATTATTATTGCGATATGTTCATATTTCATAAATATGTCATCTGTGTAGCAGATATAGCTGGAAAGTGTTACTGGAGACTATTTCAAAAGCTCTCAATTCTAACGAACCCATAAAAATGTTGGAGCAAAAGAGGTTCCCATACTTGTGCCAAAATTATGTTGAATCAATACAATTTAAAATAATTAAGTTTGAGGACTAATTTTAGTAACGAGAGACAAGCTTCAGGATTATGTGTTTACTTGCTATGAGTGACTTTACTGCTTCAATTCCTTCAATGATAGGTGTATTGTAAGACAACGTTCAAGACCCCCAAGACCCCTTCATTATCTCGAGTATGTACCCAACAATACACACTAGAGTGGTGATGATGAGTATGCACAGATGAGAAGATGGAACGCACAAATAATGCTCACAATATTCACAAACAAGAAGCAGTCATTTAATGTCCCTAGGATGGCCTGATTAGAGAGTGTTGGTGTTTGATTAATAGCCTATTATTCAAAGAAATAATGTAAATCTTGAGCAAAAGATGGAAGGGTAAGTGGTATGTTGAATAAACAGTGATTTGAGGAGTTGTTCTGATAACGGCTCAGTAGGCTTATTGTTGTTGGATAGCAGACGTCTGCAAGGTATTTGTGTATTGAGTAATTCACCTATGTAAACATCATAAATATTCAAGAATATAGAAGCACCCTGCTTGCTTGTTCTTAGGCATCAAGAAGTGGTATTCGGAAGGTGTGTTTTGATTGATTCCTTGTCTAGAAACTCTTTCATCACCTATTCCAACCCAGTAACCAATGCGGCCAAGTGTTTTGCTTCCGAGGCAACCAACAATGCTAAAGCACCTCTCTGTGGCGTCGACATAAATCCAACGCTTCCTGACGAAAACAAGTGAAGGCTGCACAACCTGTTGCTAGAGTTCCACGCCTGCTTTGCACATTCGTCGAAAATCCGTCAAACATCGATTACATTTCAGATCTCCTGTAATGTAAAAAGGGGCACTTGCTCAGTATGTTACAGAGCTTACTCTGGATCGAATGGAGGCACTAGCATTTGCTGTTTTCATAGCATCGCGAAGGCTGCACACGAGACCCGATGAATTTGACTGTCCCTTCTACCAAAAAACGCCTGCCACCCATTCAGCTGCTCCACCTGCGAGTGTTCTCTTTGCAAAATCACTTTACTGCAATGCACATTACAGAAATAAAAAGCACACCTGTTTTCATATTTCTGTCTTTCAAAAAATTTTGCATGTGTCTCTTGCAAGTGTCTCTTGCAAGTGGAAACACATCACGGTTTCTTACGAGAGCTTTTGCTTTGGGTTGCTGTGTCAGACTGATGCATTGAAGTTTATGCAGGCACAGCTTACTCGCCTCCACCTTTATTTAGGAGTGACAAGATAGGCTGCTGGTTGAACTGTACAGAAATAAAGGTGGAGGTGGGGTATTTTGCCATGTCTGTTACAGGTAGGGGTACTTGGGTGCCAGGGGCCTCAAAGGAGGAAGGGTGACAATGGTGTAAATGAATCTGCACTCCATGCTAGAGCACAACGATCTAAGTCATGAGCATGATTGAAAAGGTGCACAAATCAAGCATTTTAAAAACTGCTATTAAAACATTGTTTTGGCTTCATCATCCAACATCTGGTCATTTTCGTTATTCCTTTATTTTTCCTGCATCATAAAGGTGTACTGCCATGGCTAGAATTTAGACTTATAGTTGGTTGGTTGTTTTTTTAGAACAATGCACTTAATCCCATTGAGGTTAAAAATAAGTATGTACTATGCACTCTTCCATTCTAGAGTAACTTATGGGATGTTAGTTTGGAGGACGACATCACAAGGGAATTACCATAAGTTAATAACTATACAAAAGAAAATATTGCGCTGCTTTGAAAAATACAGGGGGAATCTACAAGACTTGGGCACTGCTCCTCTATTCATTAAACAATCCATACTCAGAATTGATCAATTATATCATTTTAAATTGCTTCAGTTAATACAAAAGACTAAGCTATATGAAGAAAGTTCCACCGAAAGACCACACTACAGCCTGCGAGAACAAAAGAAACGAGCTCCTAGAACAAGAACCAAGTATGGAAAACAAAGTGTTGCTTACCAGGTTGTCACAGAACGAGCGCTCAAAATGGGCGCGCCGCCAACTTCTTGCGATAACGCGCGGGAGAAACGCGGCGAGGTCAACGAAAAAAAAAGAAAAGAGAAAACAAGCATCCAAGGCTCCCCGGGCGCGCGACGCTCTCCCCTCGGAAGCATGGCTTCGCCAACACCCTCTAGAAAGGCAAGGCCTTAGCTTTCTTCTAGTGACGTCAGGCGATAGGGCGGACTGGTAAAAGCACGGAGCACTGTTCAAGAGAGGTTGTCGCATAGAATCACCAAGCGGGCGCTTTTTTTTTTTTTCTTGCAAGAACGAGCATGCACGTAGTTTAAAATAAATTTCACTCGAAGCAAATTATAGGTGCGAAAGATTTATTTACACAAACTAGTTTCGTTTTGTGTTTGCGCTTTATCAGAAGCTGTTCACCTATTTATTCTGGAGAGTTGTGGCTTTCCGTTTTTTTGCCTTGTCAGCAGCGTCAAGAAGTTTGTCGTTGAGCTTTCCACAAACGCTCTTCAGTAAAATGTTAGTGCTGCACCGCAGGATGTGTTTCAGCACTGATTCGCTTGTGTGACCGTTCTCTCAGGTGTCGAAGTCAGATGGCTCTTCGTTGGCCAGCAAATGCAGCCTTTGTTTTTCCACTCATCCAGCCATTTCAAAAGCAAGAGCAAAAAGTCAAGCTTTACGTTTTGCCTTTCAATATTCGACGGGTAAAGGGCTTTTCTCGACAGCCCATAGCCATATTTCAACAGCTGGTCACACTCTTTGCTGTGCAGATCCCTGATTGTCGAAAATGACGCTGTTTGCATGCGCTCTGATTGTGCTGCGTCTGTTTGCATCTCAGGGAAGTAGAAGCATACTTGGTCATTCTTCTGGTTGATCCAGTTGTTTCGTATGCATTTTAGTATGTGTACCGGGTCTATAACGAAGAACAGCGGCCTCGCAGGGTCCGACGGGTGTTGATACACAATTCTGTTGGAAGGGGTCGATTCGAAGTGAGACATCGCTTTCCTGTTCACGGCGTTGTTGTCACTCACGACACACACAACGCGGTACCCAATCTTTTCCAGCCCGCAAATCACATTTTTCAGCATCTTGTGCAGGAACTCCGCGTGTAGTCGGTGCTCGGGCACGATGTGCGCAACTTCTTTGAATTCTCGGGAACTTTGTATTCTCGGGAAGCTCGGGAACTTGGACGGTACAGCGTCCGGGCGGAGGCGAACATGGGATAATAGCACTGTAATTGTGCGGCCAGTAGTTACATCGGTATGCGAGGCTTCTCGGATGATGTCCTCCTCTGTGAAGTGAAGTTCGCATACCTACCAAGGAAATTTACATACAATGAGCAAACCAGTGAGTATTTGACAAAGTGCGGCTTGTGAACCACTTATTCAAGCATATGCAAATATTGAATTTACATTTGCAATGAAACAACAATGCTCTACCAGAAAGAAAGCTTACCCTGGAATTCTCGGTCACGGAGAGGTCTTCCTGTGGCACAGCGCGTATTCACGCGTTCCTCAGAGTTTGATCCCTTGAGAACTTGAAAACGTGCACTTTCGTGTCCACGGTGTAGTTGCCACGGCATCGCGGCACACAGCATTTGCACGGCATCTCACCGTCGCACCTTCAACATTCTGAAGCCGCACGTGCGTTGCTGCGACGTGCTGGGACCAGCCGAACCGGTCAAGCCGCCTCTTGCAGCCGCCCCATTAGCTGACGTGGCGCGACTGGAAAGGGAGGAGAACTGAGGCCTTCTCCCTTTCCAGTTGGTGTTGGTACAGTCCGGGACTTCAAACGGTGAGCCGCGCATTCTTTTGCGTCCGTCGAGTCCCGTCGCTCGGGGCTCGTCGGACTTCGCTGACGGCGCCTCGCGCCCGATGCGAACGCTCACCTGTTGTTGCCCCGCTGCGTACTCACGGCCGAAGGGCAGTACGGTGTCCTAGTGCGTGGCCTAGCTACGCCGACCCGTCTCCCTCCGAAGCCAACGCGAGCGCCTTTGCCCTCGCTCGAGCAACCGGGTCCTTTGTCCCGGTGTCTCCGTGGATTACCTTTACCGCGGAGACGTGCTCGTGGCACCCTGTGTAGTACTTTGTGCCCGTGGCGTGGATAAGCCTACTTGCTTTCCCGCCGCGCCTTTTTGCAACGGGCTGTACTGCGTTTGGTTGCCACAATAAAGTGTTGCGACGTTGAGCAGTATCGTGTTTCCCGCCACGGCGACGGTTAACGCGTGCCCTGCGGCTCGCTAAGACCGGACCCACGCTGGTGGCCGTACTCCTTCGGGATACGTGTACACCACACTGGCGCCCAACGCGGTATCAAAAGCTCTAGCTTTTGACTGCTCTTAGCGAGTCAGTTCGCCTGCGCGATTCGGGCTCGTCGCAACATGGCTGCTTCGCGGGACTTTTGTCCGCTGTCCCTTTTAGCGGATGCTGCGTTGCACACGGAGGCCATTGCCTCTATGAACGGGAACCCTTCTGCACCCGTCCGTGTCGGCACCCCCTATTGCGGTGACGACACGGGGCGCCTAGCCGCTCCCTTTGGAGATGGCGCGTCGCTTCGGAATGGGCCTCTTGCCCTACCCGAACGTTATGTCTGCTTCGTGGCATGCCGCGTTGCACAAAGAGGCCGCCGCCTCTATCGACGGGCGCCCTTCGGCGCTCGCCTGTGTCGTCCCCCCTTTTTGTGGTGAATACACTCCTACGTGGTAGCTGACGCGCTATCTCGTGCCCCCTGTTGTCTGCCGAGAACACGGATTTCGGTGCGACGGCCGCTCGCGGTGCCTTAGCACATGCAAGCGTCGGGGGCGAAACAGCAGCTTCGCCGCCATTCGGCGAGAAGGGGGAGTCCCCATGAGGACGACCTTGGCTGCTATCCAGGTAAGCGGTGCACTGCGTAGCGGCCGAGCGGGGGAACTTTCCGAAGGCCACCGTGCCGAGAGCGAACCCGTGACGCCGTGCACGCGGCGGTTGCTGCGGTCCTGAGTGGGCGCGATACCAGACTCCCCCATTTTGGGAGAATGGGAATCGCTTTCAGCAGCGAAGAGCTACTGAAGGCTCAGCAAAGTGATCCGTTTCGAGTCTCGGAGGGACGGAGCGCCGTATACGCTGCTTGCTTTGCGGCGGGCGCCGTTAAACCGTCTTGAGAGGCGCGCCGTTACGCTGCTTGTTCTGCGGCGGGCGCGATTAGGGGGCTGATACAGCGTGTGTCGCTGAGTCCCCGGCGGATTCATTTTTGCTGGACCATGACGGGCTCCTGCTGAAGTATATAGCCACTGACGACGAGTCCTTAGACCCGTTTAAGGTGGTTATGCCCAAAAGTCTGAGAGCCGCACTGTTGCGATCCTCTCACGACGAATCCATGGCCGGTCACCTGAGTGGCTCGAAAGTTTTTGCAAACTGAGCGATGTTGTGACCTGGCCCGGCACGAAGCGTGGCTTTTATCGCTATTCCGTGCCTGCCACGTCTGACAAACGGTTGAGCCAAGGGTTGGAAAGCCGCCCGGTCTTATGAACCGATTGTCAGTGAGCGTCCGTGGCGCGTACTAGCTGAAAGATCCCCTTTGGGAAAACTCAGCCGTGCCCACATCGCAGACCTGAAGCCCTTTGTCACGGTCTGACGAGCTCGCGCCAGCGCCCTGCGGCACTTCGCGCAAGCAACGGGCACACCCGGAGCGGCGGACCGCATTCGGGCCCCGCACCGGTATAATCTGAGGAAGCGGTCACCTTTGTGATTTCGCGCCGGACGGCGGACTTCTCCGCAACCGAAGGCCCTCAGTTTACCGTCTAGCCTCAGTATAGGTTAGCTTCTTTACGGCCTTTTCACGTAAAGAAGTTAACCCCGCCCTGTCTGCTGCCAGTGTTTCTTTTTTTTTTTTGAAGTGTTCATGTGTATTTTATGTTTTTGTTTAATATTGAGTGTTATTTGTATTGTATGTTTTTTTTGCCAGATGTTTAGTGTCAGTTTGCTCTGTGTTTACTTTTTTTTTTCTCGTCTTCGTTTCGTCTACCGCGAAGGGAGCTGTGTGTGACCTTGGGTGTCGGTGCTTGCCGGGGGAGAGAGACGAAGGACGCTTTGCGCCTACGCTCGCGCAGCCATCGGCGGTGTGTGTGCGTGTGTAAGTGCGTGACGCTTCAGTGCGAGCCCGCGAAGAGTGCGTCATGGCTGCCCCTCCATCGACGCGGACACTGGAGGTGCTGGGGGGGGGGGGGCATTGACCCACTGATGTCAGACCATCTGGCTGTGCTCTGCTCTCGGCTGTCGCCGAAGAAGACCTGCTGCCTTTTCCCACCATGGCTCCTGCGCGAGGCCAGCTGAAAGCAGCTATATGCTGCCGGCCAACGCCAGGGCGCCTCGCAGCCAATTTGGGTTCGGCCTCCCTGACCACCGGAGAGGCCCGGCTTCCCGCAAACGTCCACCTCCCGCATCGAGCCAGAAATGCGGGGCCTCCTAACAACCGAAGCGGCTTTCGTCGGACTCGCGGCTTATCAAGAGCAGCAACAAGCCATCAGTGAGCCCTTTCCCGTACCTCTGACCTCGCACTCGGGCATCGCACCCAGCGGACACTGTCACGCCCTTTTCCGCCCCTCCGCGCAGTGGACGCTATCCCCCTTCAGCACCACGAACACTAGTGCCACGTTTCTGTGCTCCCTTCCGCAGTTATTTGTATGGTGTCGTGTGTTTATTTTGTTATTTGTTTTTGTTTCTCCTTTGTAATCATATTTTTTTTAGGCAGCAGTAGCAGGGCTGGACTGAGGTTAGCTGTCGCTCATAGCAGTGTCATTTTAACTGCATGGGTGACGTCCGGCTGCCTTTTGCAGACCGGTAAAGGGCAAATTTAGGAGAGGGGGATGTGGGAATTGAGGCTGGCCCGCTGCCTTTGCGCGGGCTTTCCCGCCTTTCTCCAATTCTCATGTCCCGACATGTCTGCCCTCCTTTGCTGTCAGCCGCGCTGGGAAGGGCGGAGTGACGTTTAACTCCCTCACCCGGTAGCGGATGTTGACTGTGGCGCCGCGCGCGGGGTCCCCCGAGAGGTTTTTCGCGCGCTGCGTCGGGAGCGGCGAGTACAGTCCGGGACTTCAAACGGTGAGCCGCGCATTCTTTTGCGTCCGTCGAGTCCCGTCGCTCGGGGCTCGTCGGACTTCGCTGACGGCGCCTCGCGCCCGATGCGAACGCTCACCTGTTGTTGCCCCGCTGCGTACTCACGGCCGAAGGGCAGTACGGTGTCCTAGTGCGTGGCCTAGCTACGCCGACCCGTCTCCCTCCGAAGCCAACGCGAGCGCCTTTGCCCTCGCTCGAGCAACCGGGCCCTTTGTCCCGGTGTCTCCGTGGATTACCTTTACCGCGGAGACGTGCTCGTGGCACCCTGTGTAGTACTTTGTGCCCGTGGCGTGGATAAGCCTACTTGCTTTCCCGCCGCGCCTTTTTGCAACGGGCTGTACTGCGTTTGGTTGCCACAATAAAGTGTTGCGACGTTGAGCAGTATCGTGTTTCCCGCCACGGCGACGGTTAACGCGTGCCCTGCGGCTCGCTAAGACCGGACCCACGCTGGTGGCCGTACTCCTTCGGGATACGTGTACACCACAGTCTTGAACATTTATTTCTCTTACAGTATAGCTGCATCACTGCTGCACATAAGTTTGCATAATGAAGATGAAGGAATTGTGTGGTTGATTTACAAGGTGCGTAAATATGGGCCAACTTTAACCCGTAACAAACTGTTTCGAGCATCCTCCCATGCAGTTTAAATTACTTGGCTGCAAATGTTCACTGGTATACCTGTCTTATGGATTTTATAAATCTGAAAAAAGGGGGGGGGGAGCAATCGGGAAGGGCCTGAAAAACAGCACTGTTAAATGCTATAAAATCTATAAAATCGGTGATGTTAAATCATAAAATATACAATGTGATGTGAAATTCCATAAAACCAGTGATGAACCAGACATTCACACGAGCAAGACTTGGAGCAGGGTTTTGCTAGCACTGTGCATCTATGCAACCATTGAGCACCTATGCTGGTTTAGAGGAGAATTAAAGTCATGTTCTATGATTTCGTGGTGCAAAACTGTAACCTGATAATGAGATGCACAGTAGCAAGTGAATCGCAAATTATTTTGACCTCAAATTAAATTACAAATTATTTGACTATTTATGCATCGCTTTCTTACTCTTCTTTTTTTCCCTATCTCTTTCTTTTCTATCATTCCCCCTTTCCTCTCCAAAGTGTAGGGTGGCCAACTGACCAAACCTTGGTTAACAACTCCCCGGTCTTTCCTCTCCATTTCTCCTCTTCTATTGAAGTGCATAGCCATAGTACATATTGCACTTACTATAATATGACTGCTGTGGTTGGAAATCAACCCCGTGATCTCGTGCAGAACTGCACTGTTTCATTTCCCTCTGCCCCTGTGGCAAAATGGAGCTGCAGAGTTTTTTTTATGTCCTGCATTATATTTAAACAAAAACATTTGCATTGACTTTCATGGTTTTTAACACTGCACAGATGTAGATCAAAAAGGCATCTAAATGTGACCGATGGTATAGTGTCCTGTTTAAACAACCAGTATTGATCATATGCTTTAGAGCAGAAAACTGATTCATGCTACTGTCTTCAGCAATGGTTTAAAAAGAAACCTCCTTGTGGTGAATGGGAGGTGTGACCTGTTGGCCTGTTTTGGCACCTAGCATAGAATACAATACAAGTAGGAGTGAAATATGAGGACAGGCACTCTTAATACTTCTGAGTTGTTCAAATGTCACTTATGAAATGCACAGGCATAAGGTGCAGAAAAAATATGGTACTGTTATATGTACATGCCACAAACTAGAACCTCCATACTAATCCCTTCAATTAAATGTGTTCTATCACTATGGAGGTCACCAGCAATGCTTTTACTGAATTAAGTTGTCGCCTTCATGAAATGCAATTATTTATGTAAACAAATGTTGTGTACCAAGGTAAGGCTTTTGTCATTATATCATTTGTATTGTGCTTGATAATCTATCCAAATGTGTGGTAATAGAAACAGCAACTGTTCAGCCAGATGACAAATATTCCATTCATTACAGTGAAGTTATATGTTATGACACCATTCTGACACGCCAAAGTAATTCTGAACAATTTGCGACTTTCTTGATTTCGAAAGTATTTGAATTTATAGACATATAATAATCAGGTATTACTATTAACAGTTTATTATGAACGGATAGAAAAGAAGCTATATGAAGTGTAAAAACAGCACTTAGATTAACACTGGCCAAGGTCAGCAAAATTGTTCGAGACCTAGAAAAACAGTTGACTTTCTTGTGTGTTGGGGAAGGCTATTTGAACTTTACTACCAAAGACTAGCAAAGGGCTTTTTTTAATCACAATCGAGAGAAGCCTTGCGTTGGTTTTTTTGCTAAGGAAGCTTTTTGTTTTTGGTCATCAAGGCCCTCTCGGGGGATGTTAAAGCATCTAAAGATTACAAGTACTTGTACCTCATCAACTAACTCTAACCAGACAAACTTCCATTTTGTTAGAGGTGCACATAATTTCAAGTTGCAATGCATGACTGCAGCGAGAGGTACGTCAAGTTCTTTTATCATGCTCTTAATGGTTAGCAACATAGTTCCCTACTGATCTGCTCTGCATGGGCCTGCAAGCACAGAAACTTATGCAAGTACAAGAGATATGCACAGGATGACACTCCCAATAATGCTGTGATCAAGCACTCCCAGAATTTAATAACTGCAAATACCTTGCTTGGAGCACCTCAGCCATAGACAACATATTTTGGACAAATACTATTAGATCTGCTTTAATCATTAGGCATAGAATACCATTCGGGTGATTATAAAAACTCATGGACCAGCTGTTGTCGATCATCTGAACATGTTTTCACTAAGAAATGCTTACGAAGACAAATGTTACAGTAATAGAATTGATTATGGGCTAAATATGCCAAGCAATCGTCTTTCATGCACTGGAAAATTGCAATACGGTAGTGCAACATCAAAGTGTGAAGGCCCTCCACTGCCCCGGTCCTGTCACTAATGTATGTGATCTCTTATTAAATAATTTGCATTTTCAAGTGGGAGAAAGCAAGAAGACTAACTGAGATTTCTCGCCCCAGATAAATTACTATTAGATCATGAAAAAAAATGCACCGATTGAAATGTGCCGGGCAGTGCACCGTGGAAAGTGTCACGTTATTCACAACATTGTTATGGCATGAACATATCAAACTACACTTTCACAGTAGGCCGAGCTTTAGATCTAGGTTTTAAGCTAAAATGAGCATGCCAAAGTTGGATTGAAGGCAAAGCACTCGCTCTTTATACAGATTGAAATTTACGGGTAACCATTTGACACATCAGTCATACAATATAGGTATAATGCCTATAATGCCGTGGCCGACTGTGGCTCATAACAATTGAAGCCCAGCAGCCACATTTGCCAACAACATGAGGAATAAGCTTGTTTGCAAGACGGAACATGAACAGGTACTCCTTGCAAATATCTCATCATTTTAGAGACTTGCCTAGGTATGATGCACCTTTGCTTCATAATTCTGACACAGTGACTTTGTATATGTAGTAGACTGCTTTACTTGCACTGTCATGAACTGATGCAACCAGCAGCCAATGAGCTAGAGGCCACAAATGTGTACAGAACTGAACGGCTCGAGTTGATATAAGCATTCACGTGTGAACTCCGACAGAATATCGCAGTCACAGTTTTTCTCCCTCTATGCTACTTGGACTAAATGTGCCAGTAGTGGAAACAATAGAATATTTATACCATGTCACACAGGCACTTGTAATCGCGATCAGGGCGTCTGAGTCATACTCGATCTGGATTAGGCTGTACAGCGCTGTGCAGCAGGGACGAAGTTGTTGCTCGCGATATCGATATTACTCACTGCTACACGGTCCAAACTAATCCGGATCAAGTAGGATGCAGCCGCCAGTCCAATTGCGAACTAATCGCAATCGGCCCTTATCGTACTTGACGGTGACCACATGCAGCAAGTACCCGTGTGACAGCGATATGTAAAGCACGTCAGTGCGCACCAGCTCATTTAGAACTAACGTCTGCACAAATCAGCCAACACTTGGGTATCATCATGCACTGCAATCATACAAACGCTGCAAACCTCCGCACAATACGCACACACAACCATCACTCGTGTATAATCACATCGACGCAGCTTGTTGGTCATTCAACACTACCGCTTGCACGAAACAGCTAGCACTCACGCACAACCACATTTGCAGGGAATAATATCGCAATCATGCAAACCGCCACACATTAAAATAGAGGAAGCGCTGACTGCACCACACACAACTAACAATGCAGTCAGCGCAAAGATGGTCGATGTCCATGGATGTCCGCGCACCGCTAGGGACCAATGTGACTAGGGATGCTCGCGCATTTAGGTGCCTAGGTCGCGCGCGGTCCCAAGAAAAAGCACCTAGCGCTCAAGTGCTCGTATTAGTTCGCGCCGCGACTCGCCGTGGCTTTGAAGTCATCGGATAGAGTTGGGAGCGATTGCAAAGGCGCCCCCGGTTACGGTATTCCCAATACTTTGTTGCGGGTTGGAATAGGCTTTTTGTAGTCTGAGAAGAATGCAAAAATTGTGTGCAGAGAATAAACAAGGTTTTATAGTTCAGTTACCGCAGTGCGGTTGCCCAGGCGGCGAATAGGCAACAGCCAGAAACAACATAAATGGATTGTTTGATAGGATTGTGTCAAAAGTAGATTACGACATGCGAGATTGTTAGTAACTTCACCGACATAATGTGAAAATTTTTGTTTACTGCATTAGAACTAACAAACTTGTTACAACGGAAAGTGATCCTTTTATATTCGGCACCTTGGGCACGAATTCGCAGAGCAGCACGCCATAATAACACGGGCTGAGCCATAACGCTGATAGTGGTCACTCACGGGCACGCTCAATAAAACACGGTTCAACATACCCGCCGCATACACCAGCGTCTCCGTTCGTGTTGAACTCGCCGAAGACAAGATAAACGACAGCCATGAACCATACTCGTATGGTTCACAACGTCCTCTTCTTTCTCGAAGCAGCTAAGACACGTTTAGCAAGTGTACCACGGTGCGTCATGGACGTACCTAAAGCGCCGCCACAGTAGAACTCTAGGCACTTGCGACGTCAACGCCTTTCGCTGTCTTCAGGGTAAGCTTAGGGTGCGAAACTTCGGGGGGCAATGCCCGCACCACAGCCCTCATTACATGAGGAATTCGCATAAGCGCTCAGCGTTCGAACGCCTCTTTGTGTAGCCGGCGGTCGCCGGGTTCTCTGCCTGTTGGGTAGCCGTCTGCCGCGCTTGCCGCCTTCCAACGTCACAACTAATTCGCTCGTACTTTCATCAATGCGCCCAAAAGCTGGGCGGTGCGAGGCCGTAGAGATAGGCTGGTTGTAAAGACTGGGAAGAGAAGGCAGCGTTTGTATCCCGTGAGTCGCTTCGTTGGTGCGAACGCCGTTGACTTTGATGAAACCGTTCGACTGCGGGTTTTCATGCATGGTCTTATGCAGCGACAGCGCGAGTAGAATGCCGAACTGTTGACCACACACGACACATAGGTGCCTCTTCTTCGGACATTCCACGGCAAGGTGAGGTGTCATACCTGCGGTAAATGCGTCCGCGCACTCCCGGCACTGGAAGGTGTCCGGGCGCAGCAGCTCGGCGTTAGCGCAGGAATGAGAAGGTGCCTGCGAAGTTTCTCGAGAGTAATGCATGGCGTGCCCTTGAAGAAGGCTGTGTACTCCTGCAACACCGGTGGTAGCTTGATCGGTTTTCGTTGTAAAGCAGAATGCTCGATGACACAGGTCCCTTTCTCGCCTCGTCAACGATGGTAAAGCTGTGTGTCAGTATCAGCCAGGGCGAAAGGCCGGTGATTCTGGTCGAGGCGAATCCCGGAAGCAGAGAAACACAGATGTTCTCGGGGCACTGGAATGCCGTCTTCGTTCGTACGCCTCACCACCGCTCTCCAAAAGCAAAACTGGCGAATGTAGCTTCAACACCCGCTGACAGTTTGGGTGCCAAATCGAAACCGAATCTCATCAGTGTCCCTTGTCAAGTACCGGTCGATAACCTTTTGAAAATGCTGACTATGAGGTTCGATGCTCAGCACACAAAACTGCGGGGTATCTGCTAGTAGTGTCGGTTTTGAAGATTGAAGCGACGCTTCTTTCTGTACGTAGTTCAGAAGGCAGTCGTTTAGAGGAGGAGGTGGAAAGGAAAGTGAAATCAGAGAGATGAAAGGGTCTTCTCGACCAATAACAACGTGCGCCAGATAGAGGATATCATTTCCCGGTAGAATGGTTTGTAGAACGTTGTCTTGCTTGGGTGACTTGACTCAGTGATTTCCTAAGAAATCTTTTTCACTGAAAACTCTCCTTCACAGAACGCTTTTGCTGCTTCAATTTACAGGGAAAGACGGGCTAGTTGGTTTTGCTGCATACTGAAGCTTCAGCGCGCGCACACACGAGGACAGACGTGTGTCCCTTTCGTCTGTGTCGCCGTGTGTGTGCGCTAAAGCTTCAGTATGAGCTCTCAGTTGTTCAGCCCTTCACATTCCGGTGAACGTGCATGACCGCCACGAACGTTTTTCAAAAGTTGCTGTTGGAATGCCGCGCCGGGTGGTAGGGATGGAAATGGCGGAGACAACATAATAACGATGTTGTCTTTCACTGGGGGGCACATTGTACATATATCGTTATCTTCCAGCACAAATAGGAGGTGCTTCAAACTGTAAATACGTGTATTCTTAGATAATTTCTCAAATCTTTACGCCGCTTGCGCACAAAGCTTCGTCGTCGGCCCAAGCCTTCGTGGAATTACTTGGTCGGGAGAAAAGCTGCCTTGACCTTTGTCACTGACACGTCATTTCCAGTGCGGTGGGACCCCAGCAGAGCGTGGTCTTGTCGCTGTTTCGCACCCTCGTCGAAGCTTGTGTTGACGAACTTGTGAGGGTCAGTAATAGAGGAGTGCGCCGAGGGGTCGGCGTGCCGCCGCCGACAGTTATTGCTACGCCACCGCCAACCAATCGGCGCGCTGCCGCCGCCAAAGTGTTTTGTGGGCGCGCTATTTAAATAAGTTTTTCTTTTTCAGCTTGCCTACGTTTATTTCGCACTTTCTGTCACCAGTCTGACCTTAATTCTGTCCACTTCGCAAATGCATCAATATTGGTTCACCTGACATTTCAAGTTAAATAAGTGGACTATAAAAAAAAAGCTTTGTTGACTGCTCCTGATAATGTTGGATTATATTTAAACGTGAACATTAAGATGCTTTTCAGTTCACTATATTTCAGCGAACTCCGTTCAGTGACAGCGCCAACGGTGGTGTTTGGCGATGACTGTCGACATATTCTAGCTGACGAGAATATGTAATATGTGAGGTGGGCTTTAAACAATGATTAAGGCTGTGGAATGTCGGTACTGGAATATTCATAACTGTGACTGTGCAAGCGAGTCGAAGAAGAAAGGCAGTTGAAATGCGAAGGGTGGGGGCCAGAACTGCGGACGGGCAAGGTAGAAGCGCTATGTGTATTGAAGATATTGTTATAACTGAGCAAGGGCTAGCTGTTTAGGGTATATTTACGAAAAAAAAATCTGCTAAGAAACTGGATCACATGCACGGCCTTTACTGAACAAAGAAAGGTAAAATGAAAATTATAATAATTGCTCTATCAAACAGAAACAATGCCCACTGTATCGGCAGGTTGAGCAAGATCAACAATATTGAACGAAATGGTGATCATAAATTAAGTTTGTGTTAACTGTGGAGTAACCCACAGAAGATGAATGCGGACAAAACACTGAAGCGTGGGCTTGTACTTTCAACGTGCTTTGTCCTGCACACCATGCGGTGCTCCTCGCCGCGCTATCAAGTCAAGTAATCTGCGTTTCCTTCACCAGTTTTTGTCTCGAACTAAATTCAACTAACTATAGATGTCGATTTGTCACAACCTTGCTTAAAAAACGAAACCACATACGTAGCTTGCTCGGCGAGTTAGTTTATAATATTTTTGGAAAAGCAAACTAAGGAGCTCAACCTGACAGGGCATCAAGCGAAATGTTTATGGCGGAAAGTCCACAAACCCATGTACCAGAAGCGTATTCATGAAAAATAGACAAAGGCGTTCCACAGCGGCACACCTAACACTACAAAGGCAAGAAGCGTGTCAAGTGGTATCGACTTCAATACTTATCTCGAATTCAACATGTCACGCCCCACCCGGAACAAGCACAACAAAACAATCCTAATGCCTTTCACGAGAACAAACGCTCACCGTCTATTCTTTTTCCCGAGAACGATAGCAGAATGAAACAGTTTGCCACGTGACGTTACTAACTTACCTAATCAAAATGCTTTTTCAACGGCTATTCCAGAATGTGTATGATTGGAAGTGCTGGTCTTGTTGCCCTGTTCTATTGAACTAACGTATTTCACGCGTTATCTTGCTTCCATGCCACTAACGCACACTGCTTTTTTTTGTCAATGGTCAATGTGCGTAGTGCTCTTTGTGTGTTTTGCATTAGACTAGCATTGCCGGTTTTATTGTATGTTCACGTAGCTATTTGTAACGAGAATTACAGCTGATTTATGAATCGTGGGCCGTGTTACTGATTGCGAGCGCTTGTGTGTCGGGACAATCTGTAAGCTTACTGCATCATTGCTTTCCTGTGTACCGCGAACCGTGTTACTGGTTGCCTGTAAACTTTGTGTTCAAACTCTGCACTGTATCACTCCTGCCTTGGCTGCCAAAGGGTGGCTGGCAGTATTGAATAAATAAATAAATAAATAAATAAATAAATAAATAAATAAATAAATAAATAAAACAGCACACTTCCATGATGAACGCCACGTACACCCGCTATCTAGCAATGCGAATCCCTCATCTAGCTGTAAGGACAACTGAAGGATCACTTATACATGCGTTGCACATTGACCTTTTTGGTTTTTTTAAGTTCTCAAAATCTTCACGTTCAATCTATTTCTTCTTTTTCCGATGACACTGATATATTGGGGACGCAGAGACTAGCGAAGAGTTCAGTTTTGTGCCTGAAGAATGTTCACACCAGGCCTCGACCGGTGTGTTCTCTGTAGACACGGCCGCATGACAGAGGAATTTCTTTCAAAGTATTGAATGTCATTGGCAAAGAAAAAAATTAAGATTGAACGTGAAACTCGTGAAGCCTTCGTAATAATTACAGAGCAAAGTGTCATGCGTGATTGATCCCCCAGCTTTCTTCACAGATAAACTTGGTGCTGATATTTTGGTGTTTCATCGATATCGCCTGCTTCATACCACCATCTTGAGTCAATTGTTGAAAAAATGTACCGTTAACTGTGCAACTGTGGTTTAGATAGCATTTTGAGCATGTGTTTCTGGTTTATTTTCGTAGGTGCTTTCTTTATTAACATTTAGTTTTAAGTCAAGCACTTGTCTTTTTCGGTTCTTATGCTGCATTCATGCTTTTCATTGATTTCTTCTAGCGTAGATCGTTAAATATCATCCATATCATCGCCATGTGGGCATAGCAACCACCGTTTCAGCCTTCCTCATTCTCCCATATTTTACCATCGTGAACGCACGCAAAAGGTCATCATCAATGCGTGACGTGAACGAGAGATGTGTTCCCATTATAAGCCGTCAAACTCAGAAGATGACGTAGGGCGAGCCCAGTCGGCCAGAGCTACGCTGACGTCAGAGATCGCGAGGGCACAACCGGTCAGTACGGACAACAGCGAGCGAGTTCCACTGGAAAAAAAAAAAACAAATTCCTTCAAACTGTAATGCTGTCAAAAATTTGCCGTTTTTTATTTAGTATTTTTTCTTACTCAAACTCCTTTTCATTCACAGTCAGGTTCGACACGCAGTAGCGATTTCCGCGGTTCCTCACCTGCCATTGTGTTCGCCCAGTCTGTTCTGTGAAAAGCTTCACGACACGGTCTTTTCCAAGGCTCAAGTTACTCATACATGAGCTTTTGCGTTCTTTGTACGCTCCAAGGAATGCAGACAGGCTACAAAACGCAGCAACGAGCTCTAATCTCCGGGTGTAGGGCCGCAGCACAGATATCTGTATTATTTCAAAGGTGAGCATTCGGCAGAAGCCTCTACTTGGTTGGGATAACAAAAAAATAAAGAAAACGGAAAACTCCCGTCACTATTTATACTCAAAAACCCGATGTTTTAAAGTCTGATCGGCTTTTCTCTTGAGGGATGAGAAAGCCCGAGATGTTTGCCACTACTCGTTGCAAGCCCTGGGAGTAGAGGGAGGGCAGTGTCCCCAGTGGTGTGGTTGTTTTCTCCCACTATCTGCTGACTGTGCCAGGATTCAAAGGGGGGCCACGGGCAAAGGTTTCTTTCCGTTTAGAAGATCACCGCGGTGTCGGCACTGGTATGGTGGCCAACCCGCTTACAATGTTCTGCCTGTGCGCTCGGTCCTTTGTTCATTTGACCAAAGTCATTCCTGTGCTGCCACATTTTTTTCAAGCTGTTGGACCACTTGATGTCTCCTGCAGTCCCACACTTCCAAGACTTACGACTCGGGTTGCCCTGCCGTCGGCCCCTATCCGCTTTCTCTCCACCAGCCACGGCCACCAGATTCTTCCAAACCTTCTCCTTCTACCTACTTCGAATCTTCTTTCTCCAATCCCCCCCTCCCTCCCCCGCAACGCGCTGAGCTGTGCTCCCGCAAGGGCTTTTTTAGTTCTGGGTATCCAAGCGGCTTACATACCCAGGACGTTGGGGCGGCGGTATTGCGCATGCGCGAAACCCCAAACAGATGCGTCGCAAGATCGCTGGGGCGATGGGGCCATGCGTCCGCGCGGCCATAAACAACGCTGCCACCACTGGCCTTCTAGCGG
This sequence comes from Rhipicephalus microplus, assembly GCF_043290135.1. Taxonomy (NCBI): domain Eukaryota; kingdom Metazoa; phylum Arthropoda; class Arachnida; order Ixodida; family Ixodidae; genus Rhipicephalus; species Rhipicephalus microplus. The sequence continues at coordinate 209,806,692 of NC_134702.1, forward strand.
AGATAAGCTGCCTTGGCGCACATGCTGGCGCATCGTGTTACCCGCGGCGTCACCCACCTTCACGGTGAGCAAAGCCGAGACTGGCCAGAGCCACCACCTTGACTTTTAAGTTTTAAGCAAAATTATTATAGTGGCTAGCCACTATACAAATATCATGGCACAAAGGCACAAAATCTGAACAGCGTGAATCGGCCGCCTTGTAAGGTCCACCTTTGCAGGAACTCTCGGTATCCGCACTGCGGATACTCGAGCCGTCTTAAAGTAAGCCAAAGTGCGAGCACCAATAGCGGTTACAGTGTTTCAGCCAGATTACCAAAGCTAGAATGGCCTGGAACATAGGGACCAAAAATATGCCAGCCCCCAACCAGCTGAATAGGTGGCGCCATCTAGCGCGGCCACAGTGAACCAGGCAATCACAACATTGTTATTGCAGAAACATCGTGACTTGTACGCCTGGTGCGAAAACCAGACAGCGGCGTTATTACGAATGAGTTACCTTTTTAATCATTTTCACCCCAGAAACATTACGCGTAATCCAACATGTTCATGACTGTGGTTGCACGAAGTGTCACAAGACGTCGACACCATTGTTACAATAGCCTTGTATTTTTCATTTTTTGCGTATACCAGGATACAAAAAAGTCTTGTGATTTTGCCGCAGTGGTGATTCTACGTAAGTTAAATGCAGTTTAAATGCAGTTAGCATCACCATTTATGATTCGCGAAAACGTGAAGGCATACGTTTAAGTGCGTACGTAAACGTTTACGTATGACGAGCTCAAAACGTTGGAAGACGCTCGTTCCAGTAAGACGGTAAACGCAAACCGGTATCCGGTAACACGTTGACGTAAAGAAGTATATGTACAAGCTAAAACTTACACAGAGTTACACGTTACTATTGTGCACTAGAATATTCTAGTATGCTATATTCTTAGTATATATTCTTAGTCTATGTTTAGTACCCCATATTCTAGTACACAATATCGTTACACCGTTCTTCTGTTGTCGCGCTTGTCGGGCTTGCTTGGCATTGGCGGTACCGGCTTCAGTCGCAACTGCGGCACATACGAAAAAAAAAGTTTTTCTTCAGTGTTGAAAGCTTGTCAAAATAATTAAAATGATTTAGTGAAAGTAATTCACTTCATTTCACTATGTACGTTAAATTCAACACTTTAAATCGTAAATATCACTAAAATATACTTACGTGACCCAGCATTAAAACTCTCTATTCCTTCAAATTTTTTCATGGAAGTTCTTGGTTTAGTTGGCGCACGCGATCCTGCACACGATGCCTTGCGCTTTCCTCGCAGGTCTTTGGACCAGCGGATGAAACTGCCGATGGTGGTGGAAAGCTTGTGGGAACGACGACTCCTGCCTTTCTAACTTCTCTACCGCCCACGACGCAGGGGATCGACACGTGGCGTTGTTGCGGCGCGGTGGTGTCACATTTTTGCCGTTTCTCGTACGGAGGCCCATTTATTTACGCCCATCCCCCCCTTCTCCTCCGTCCCCAACACACTGTGATAGGAGATAAGACTGGTGCGCGTCATAAATAACCCCTATTTTTTTGACTCTATATATGAGCAAAATGCACTTACGCAAAAAATGTCGCTTTTTTTTTGGCAACGCACGGCTGGAAAGCTCGTTTGCTCGAGCGTGCGATGTTAATAAACATCTCTTTGTTTGTAAACAGTGTGACGTCACTGCGCGCACCCCGCCCACCATACCCTCTCTCGGAGCAGATGCTGATTGGCAAGAAAGTTCCGCCAGCGGCATCTTTTTGCATAGCAGAGCTGCGTCTCCGCATTCCTTCGACAGAAATTCCTACCTTGCTATGTCCCAAGTCACTGCCTTTAAAAGAAAGGGGTCGCGGAAGGGTCACTGCTCCTAGTGTGGAAATCATTCGTCGCAGATGGATGTATGGATAGAGAAACTTTATTTGGAGTACTGAGAGACGCGACTAGCACGCAGTAGGCTGTACCCACGTAAATGGCAGCCATAAAAAAAAATGGTCTTGTTCGAAAGCGAATGTTTTGAATGTACATGGTGACTGGCACTTGGAGAAATATTTGCATGGCATGAATGTAAACTTATTAAATTTCCATCGTGGCATGTGCACTGCAGTTTTAAACGAGGCACATCATTGGCGGCAGCATGGTTTTGAGCTGTTGTGCGCGACGCAATGGATAAGATTCTCGCTAATTGCGCAAAGCTCTAATTGAAGATGAATAAAAAAAGAGAAACACTTCTTGCCGTGTGTAAGGCTTAGGTTAACATATCCTCGTGAAAATTAAAGTGAAATTCTGCCGCTGCGTTTCCCCATAACCCAGTGAAAATTATTTATGTAATGTAAACCCAGTCAACTAAATAATGTAAAACATTTGCAACAATATTATCTGGCACAGTTACCTTGCTGCATTAGACCCGTATAACGTGTTGCCGTACCTACATTGCTTCTTTAGGCCTGATACACGAACTTCTATTGCTGATTGTCACTTAATAAGGATGGAGCTGTAAAAGTGCAAAATAGATAAGAAACGAAAATCTCCGCTGTTTTCATTAGCACGTACCAGGTATCCAATGATACCAATTATAGCCGTGGTGAAGCGTATATGCATATTGGGCAATGCTGGAACACAGTTATACCTAGCTCATGCGCAGTCGTATACATCACCCGGAGATCATGCACTTTTATTTTTCTGCACGCCGCGCATACGTTGAGATGTACCCACTCGTAGATGATCGCGTCAAATGCATTTTTACCTTGACTAAAATATCAGAAGTTCCATCGATAACCGGTTACTGCAACCGGCCCGCAACGAATACCAGTGTTTTCGCAAACAGGACACATCGCGTTATTCACACTGCACACACCACGCACAATAGTCCCAGTTTCACCGTCCGTAATGGTGAACCAATATTTTCGATGCCTTTCAACACTACACGCCACAGTCAACACTGCAAATTTTCGAGGATGAGGCCGCTGTTTCTCGCACAGGCCGCCACGTGTGTTCACTTCTCCGTGATAAACAGCGAGCCAGCGTGGCAAATATTTCATCACGCACTTTACCACATACCTAGATGTTCTCTGACACATACCGCACCTAATGTTGCCACTGTGAGATGAAGATTACGCTTTCAAAGAAAAAAACTTGGTCTAAACACCGAGCGACTGCACCCCACTCAACCACCGGTGGGGGTGTTTTGCCAACCACCACCGTGCACGTGCACCAGTGACCTCACGCTGTGACTTACCCCGGTAGAGGTCTATTGTTGAAGTATTGGTTCCACAGAGCGCCGAGTGAGGCGGGACCTAGAGGGATGTTCGCATAGAGGAAAGGAATCCTGGGTTTTCGTGCAAAGCTAACTGGCTAGGTCGGCATGCGAAACCGCGTGCACGTGAATCACCACGTCGACAAGTCTTTTCAACGAAGGTTTTGTGGGCGCTCCTGTGATCTCCTCTCTGGCGCTGCAAATACGCGTGACCCGTTCTAAAAACGCCGCTGATGCTCGAACACCAGCCCGTACAAGTCTGCCTCCTTTTCGTTGAAATGGTTCGTCAGAAGCAGCCTACACATAACTCGTGACGCGGAGGGTGGTTGTTTGTTTACCCGAATGACGAAGGTATAATTAGTATGCCGTTGGGTGACACGTGATTCAAAATTAATTTTGAATGCGTTCTGGGGGACAATGTTTGTTTACATTTCGTAGATGATGCGTGTATCTTCACAAATCTATTTGACAGATTATCTCGCTTTCAAAATTTAGTTTCAGTGCTCCTCTTAAGAGAAAGAAAGGGGAGTATGGGCTGGTATGTAGATAAAGAGGGGTCTCACAACCAAACGAGACTCAAGCGCCACTCTCCACCCCACCCCCAACCCGCACCTCCTTGCGTCTTACAAGAACGGAGTCTTTGAAAATGGAAACTAATTAAAAAGCGCATGTAGTCCTATATTCATTTCGCTCTTTTTGTATTCGTTGCGTTGTAGCACTTGCATCATAAGCCGCTGAGCAGTGTACCCTGATGAGAGAAGAATTAGCGCGTTTCTCATGAGTTTCATGAATATGCCATTGTGACCTACATGAATTCCCCACATGTCCATTACAAAAAAAAAAGAAGCAGTACATTACACACGAAGACTGCGAACTCCACTTGCCCCTATTTACCCGTTGAAAAGAGGCTCCATCATTGTTCATTTATTTATTAGTAGCTTCAAAGCCGGAAGGCATTACAGAGGCAAGTGGTACATTTGATAATAAATAAAAGATCGACAGTTACTTGCAAGCAAAAACAATATAAAGTGTAAGTTAATTAGGAAATTACCTGTAAGATATAGCAGCATCACTGTGAGAGTAAAAAGAAAAAAAAGAAGTTTCTTGTGATACAGTGTTAGCAATGTGAACAAACGGGGCGCACTGAAAGAACATATTCAATATGTATGTTTAAAATCAAAACATTTACGGAACGTTTGCCAGTTCTCTTGCATCTTCAAGCTGTTCTCTCAGGCAATACTGTTAAAAGTGGTGAGTTTCAGCTTAATAAGCAGAAAAAACACAGTAGAGTAGCTTTTTTGGAAGTTGTAGTTTTGGTTTTCACGTCACCGGCACCGCCACCGCCGATGAAAAGTAGCCGTGCGCCGCCGCCGCCAATTCTGCCCGGCGTGCGCCGACGACGCCGCCGCCGCCGACTCGGAACGAGCTCCACGCCGCCGCCGGTCGAAACCGCCTCGGCGCACACCTCTAGTCAGTAACGTACCGCGGAGTTTGGAGGCGGAGGGGAATGTTAGGTTGCAGGTATGGGGGTTGGTGGTGGCAGCATGCGGTTAGAAGAAGGCAACCCGGTGGCGAGCATGGCGGTTTCTACATACAGGTGTGCGCCGAGGATATTTCGACCGGCACCGGCGTGGAGGTCGCCCGGAGTCGGCGACGCGGAAACCGAAACTAAAAATTCAAAAGGCTGTTCTGGCACAGGTTACTGAATTAGTTGGAATTCTGAGATGTTCATTCAAATAGCATAAAGGACACTACACAGATGTGTCAAAACCAGGATGAATGCAAAGCGTTTTGTAAAATTGTTTTGATTTCGCTTTCATAAAAAAATAACGCGCATTTCAATCTATGTCCATGTTCTACCACGAATGTGCAGCACTTCGCTTGTTTTTTTTTAATTTAGAATGCCGCAGTTTGTTGCTGTTGTTCGCTAAGTCATACTTCATGAAGCCTTCTTTCATTGAACAATGAGCAAGCACCGACGCACGTCACTCGGTTAGGTATACGTTCGCTAGTTCCGAATCAGATCTTACATTTACAATATATGCTGCACGAAAAAAGAAGCACCTCTGCTACGAGCTTTCTTATTGCGATTGCATGAAATAGCTTTTTTGAGTATCTGTCGTTCCTTGAATGTAACTTTCCTTCAAACGAATCAAAATACCCACTTTTCATAATGTGAGATTGTTTTATGCAGCGGAAGAAAACAAATCTGCGCATATTTAGTGAACTAGTCATCAGCACAGTGTTCAATAAATGAAGTGTAGCCATTTATTTGCACCACCCGCCTCGCCTGTGTACACAGGCGAGGCGGGTGGTGCAAAAGGGGCACTTGACCCTCTCAAGCCACGCCAGCACTTGCTACTCGCTCTAGCGACACCAACACGATCCCCTCTCTCTCTCAGCCGTGATGCAAGTTGAAAGAAGGGTTTGTATCCCCCCTCAAGATAAAAGTCAAAATCCTGTCGACGGTCATTTGTGCAGATGAGAGCGAATGCAGTATTTGCTCAGATGCACAGTTATTTCTAAAAAAAAACATTTTTCATGATGCACAACGTAATTCAACTTCGGTGCAACTTTCTGCGTCAGTCATACCAGATTTATTTTACGTGTAAGTGAGAAAACAAGCACACCATGTTGTGTATAATGTAGAATATTTATTTCGGAACCAAAGAAACCTGAAAAACAGGCATCAAACGAGCAAACCAACCAACTGGGCCGAAAACAATGTTTGTATAAAAATGTCGCTCATAGGCAAGGTTTGCAGTGACTGTAGTTATCATGAATAAACAAAAGTTTATCTACAGTTAGCGGGTGCAAATTGGCTCTTCGAGATCGAAGGACAAGAACAGCCACAGAAAAGACTCTTTCACTTGGGGTGCTCGTGGCCGAGATGCACAGCATTTTCTTTGCCAGGCACGACAGCCACGGCAGCTCGTTGTGAGTGTCTTTCCAAAACTTCAGCACGTCGTTTACTTGGGCGCAAGGCTTACTTAACAGGGCGTGACATTCTGAGTTGATCTCATTTGTACAATGCTGTGGTGTATTGGAATGACGCCGGGATAAGGACGTCAAAGCGTCACTGTTAGGGCGCATGCCACGTTCAGTTGTCCTTATGACATCGCATCCTTTGATATGGCGATCTGCTTCGCTAGAAATTCAAGTTTTGATGTGTTCTTCTGTGCTAGGTACTCTTCAACGGCATGTAGGTTTTGGAATCTGGGATCAAGAAGTGATGCCGTGACCATAGCATCGGTAAGGGGAAACCTGTGTTCAAACCTCTGCAACATCTCTCTCTTCATTTCTTGCACGTCGCTACTTCCTGATGTGTCTTTCAATGAAGTGAGAAGCTCGCTTCTAATGACTTTGAGCAAATAAACGTTCTGGATTTTTGCTGCGAAAACAGCTCCAACTGCGCACTTAAATTGACTCAGGAATTTTACAACTTCTTCAATAAGACACCAGTCTTTAATGCCCGGGAATGGGTGCCCTAGCCTAGCCAGCAACCTTCTAAGCGCAGCCTTATTGGCTTGGAGGCACTCGAACATCGCCAATATGCTATGCCACCTGGTAGGCGTATCAAGCTTCATGGTGACTGCTCCTCCCCGTGCCACTGGAGCGGCATTGTACGAGTGTTCGCTGTTTTGATAGCCTTCGTCAAGTACTGGATCGTTTTCGTCGTGTTCGAGTGCTTACCAACGATTGTACCGTGGCATTCAGTTCAGAGTCTGCAATCTCTTGAAGCTCCGAAGCTCGATAATGCACACTCTTCACAATTTCACGAGAGTTCATCAACAAGCTGTGAAGTTCTGGGACGCTTCCGAATCCGTCCTTGATGACCAAATTATGCAAGGCATGCCCTATACATAAGTGGTGTTCTGTGCGAGCGAGAGCCGCTGCGCGCCTCATGTTTGAACCAGCGTCAGTATTTTTGTTTTTGTTTTGTTTCCCTGGGATTATGGCTCATACCCACTCAGGGGGATTGGCCAAGAAAGTGTAGTGCAGTTTTTCTGTGATCATTTTAACTTTGTGTAATGAATTGGTATTATAATAAGACCAAAGTAAAAATAAGAAACAACATAAAAAGAGCAGACAGTAACTGCGTACACTTCTTTTTCTTCCATACCAAACTGTTCTATGCACCTTTGAAATTTATTCATTATTGCAGTGCCTGTGTGCCTTTCATTCATATGCCTGGTGCTCAGAGTCAACGATACAAGCTCGAAGTTCTCTGAAATAAAAACAGCAACCACAAGTATTAAAAACCTGGTGAAAATAACCTAAATGAGAATTATCACAAGAAATATTCTGTTGTCACTTAATCATTCATGGTTCACACCTCTCTCCACAACCAAGTTAGGCACATTTTCGTGTTCAGTACGTTCAGTATAAATTCTAAATATCATGCTTGTTTCAAGACATGGTATGGGTGAAACACAAACACTCAGGCACCAGCTTTCCACTCGTGACGATGCAGCACTACGAAATCTTCAATCGTATATAGAGCAAATTTTTTGCTTTGTTATAGCGCTGAGGTGTACAGCCACATACGAGTAAATGTTACACTCTTCGTATTTTATCCTCTCATGCCGCCACGGGTCAGTTTCGTAATAATTAAAATGGAATTGGGTCGTACAAGCCAAAGTAAATGAAATATCAAGGAAAGGTCTTTGTCATGTAGCATTGAAATAGACTGTAGAAGATTAAGTTAAAAAACTAGGAGCTTACTGGAATATTAAAGGATTCGTAACCACAAGAGATAAACGGAAAGATAAAATGGCCATGATCAACGAAACATGGGCAACGTGTTATTCCACGTAAAATGTAACGACCTGGTCATGGCCTGGTCACGACCGGGATGTTAATATACCACGCACAAAAACTGAAGGAAGCATTCAATACTGACAAGGCATTCTTCGACGAAATATATATATATATATATATATATATATATATATATATATCAAGGCTGTTTTTGTGAGTTCATATGCAGATGCATTTATTGAAAAAGCTGGGACGCTATACCAAAAGTGCTTACAAGAAAAGCGAAGAAAAGTACGACCCATACAGCTTTTACAAACGAAACTACTTTTCTGCACGGCAATATTGTCCTTCATGAACACCTCTCGCACATATGTGTTGATACACGTGCTCATATATATTGCAGCATAAGCAAAAAACTTACGGTTAACAAGGTGACAAGTGAATGTGATGTAGGCTTGCCGCCTGTAGCTGTCGGTCCAGAGGTCGTACGTGATGGCACAGAACCTCGGCCCCTGAACCATCGTCTTCTTCACCTGCCCGTGCATCGACAGGTACACGTCATCCAGCGCTGACCTCGACAAGGTGGTCCGGTCAGGAAGCTCTTGGAGCTCTTTTATCACCCCATATTTTATGAAGAATTCCTATAGAGGAGAAATCACTCTTTGTTCACACCTATCACGACATTAGGAAAAACGAAATGCAGCCACGGCGCTATTGTCTATACACCCACCTGTAATCCTTCACCGTTGACCAAGTTAAAAGGCAGCAGGTCTCTGGCAATCAAAAGAACCAGGTCCCTGGCGAGCAAATTCTTCCTAGACGATGATGTCGTGCGCCTCGGAACCTTCTACATAACATAGCTTCTACATAACATTGCTAAGGTTCTGTACATTTGTACAAATAATTGCCGTTAAGTGAAAATTTTGAGTATAATCCTTGCTTGGGTTAATATGTGTGAAACATGGATTTGAGATATAAAAATTCTCATTGTGGGTTTCTGCAGCAAAGACACATTGATTAAAGCTGATGATTCCAGAGTTAGGGCATAGGCAACATACGTTATATTTTTTTCGGTTAATGTAACGGCAATGCGTTATCTTATATATATATATATATATATATATATATATATATATATATATATATATATATATATATATAACGTAGAGCCGTGAAGCGTTCCCTTTTTTATTAGAGTAACAAGTAACGTAGTTAGTTATTTTTTACTGCAACAAATACAACACTAAGTAGACCTACTAGAGTGATGTCAGCCCACACCGTCAGTTGTGGTTGTGGTCTATAGGCTGGCTGTAAACATTACTCATTACATGGATATATTCCTTTGACCCAGCACGCTATAGTGAAGGGTTGCTCGACCATTGAGGATCTCAACCTTTGAGGAATACACAAGAGCTTCTTTATGCATATTATCCCACTGAAGCGTGCACTTTGTTTCGCTAAAATTTACAGCCAACGTGAGTGCTGTCGTCACGCCGTATGTTTTAGGTAGAAATTTAGCCTACTCCAAATACCCAAAGACGTCGATCGACCTAGCAACGCGTGGTTATACCCGCTGATTGTTTTGTATGAAAATGGAATCCACAGTGAAAGCTGTTGCATCTGCTGAAATTTTATTGCAACATTATTATACTGCAACGCTCACTTGTATTTTTATGTCACTGTCTTGCGTAAAGGCACCGCCGTGGCGGTTCCGTGGCTAAGGTACTCGGCTGCTGACCCGCAGATCACGGGATTGAATCCTGGCGGCGGCGGCTGCAGTTTCGATAGAGGCGAAAATGCTGTAGGCCCATGCGCTCAGATTTGGGTGCATGTTAGAGAACCCCAGGTGGTCAAAATTTCTGGAGTCCTCCACATACGGTATATCTCTCATAATCATATGGTGGTGTTGGGACGTTAAACACTACATATTAACAATTGCCTTGCGCAAAGCACGGTCGGCTGTCTGCGAAAATTCTAGATTATTTTATAATCTTCATATAAGCTTGAGACACCTACGATATGCATGATGTTCGATGCCACATGTATAAATGGCGACGTACCTTCGCGCAGATCATATTACCGATGACCAATGCTCTGATTACCGCTATCTGCGTAAAGCGTGAATTTCTAGTACTTTGCACTTTCCTAGGCACATGTTCACTCAATAACAAGTGTCGTCTTAGGCAACCCAAGTACCATCTTTTTTGCCGTCGCAACCACGTGGCAATACCGTAAGAGAAATGAGAACGGTGAAATGATTGATACAAAACAGTGAGATGGGGCGTTTAAGAGTTTTGTTTAATATGCGTATACCACAAGCTATTTTCTTCTATAGAACCAATATGATGCGGATTTGTTGAAATACAGTGAAGTTGAATGTCAAGAAAGGAAGAACATGAACTTATAAAGAGACAGTGGAGACGAAAAGTGATAGGTATCGACGTAAAGTTTGATCGGTCGTTCCCCGCCAAACGTCCAAAACGTTTTGTCGACTATCTCAGGTGTATTCGAACAAAAAAAAAAGTCGAACTGATTTACTCCATTGAAATCAGTCTATCGCGAAAATTCTTTCCAGAGAAAAATATTTTTGGTGACCTATATGGGACCGAAATTTCAGCTATAGTCTGGGCCCTATATTGAGTCCTAAGATAAAAGCATATTTACGGAGAGAGTCTATGTATAGGCTCTATTTATTTTGCCGACCTATGGTTTTGATTATTTAAAACCTCCCACTATGGCATGCCTTGGTGTCGTATTGACGTTCTGGCTGTTAAAGCCGAAAATTGTATTTTTCAAATTAAAAACTGTTCATGTCTTCCCCCCTCTCCTCCCCGGCACTCGTTCTAGGGTTGGTCCTTTGATAAACACCAGTCACATATTTTTAAAAAAAATGCTTGGGTATCAACTATTCATAACTCTCATTTAAGAATGTGGAAATGAAATGACGTCACTAAATTACCGATGAGGTGAATTATTAACTTTAAAGGCACAGTAAATGTGACTAAAAAGCTAATTCAACGCTAAAACAATGTAACCTGAACTAATGATGTCACCACACTTCTAAAACCTCATGCAATGTATATCACATACCTGCAAGGTGCAGTTATTTGAGCGCTTTTTGCAGCGAAGTTTGGCCATGGAGTTAATCCCGTTCATGGCGGTGCTATTTCTAAATTTGACGTTTGAATATCTAACGAGGCATTAGGAGTTTCTTTCGGGGAAATCCTTGTTTTTTTTTTGGCGATGTAATTGAGGATTTTATGCATTGTGCTGGCACGAAGTTTATTGTAGATGTTGTGTTTATAGAGTACACCGCTCAACGACTGTGGTGAAATAGAAACAGCAATTTATGTTGATTCATGCTACACAACTCTCGTGATATGCTCCCAGAGAACAGAAAAACGCATAACGAAGTACATTACTAACGAACGGAACAATTAAATATTTCTCGGTCTTTTCATGTTGCTTCTGTAGTCCAATCTACAAACGTTCGTATTAAACGAGCATGACGGTACGAAGGCACGGACTTGGGTTCTGCAGCATGTTGTGACACATGTGCCACTCCAGGTCACCTTTATTACATGACATCGGAATCCACACTGAGCTTGATCTACGATTATGTACCTAATCAACGGAGAATAAGAGCTAAGCTCCGGATTCATTATTAATGTGGCTTCAAAGACGAGAAAACAGCGCGATTCGCGAGCAATTGAGCGCCCGTTCTCTCTCTCTATTTCGTAGAACTGCTTGTGCCCTGAGATGCCACTTCAATTTCTTTTTGAATAAATGTGGCGATCTGGAAAGTTGTGAGCGCCAAACAAGGCGCTAACAAGAATAAGAGAGACAGGACGGGTGCTTGTGAACGTCGTGTGAAGGCATTAGTTCAAGCTCGAAATTTCCCGATAGCAATGCGCCATCTGGCAGGATTTCAAGTTTTGTTAAAATGTAGCGATGACACAGATCATGGGTTTTCGTCATGTCATTTGCTACCAATTAAACAGTGGCTGCGTAATTTAGGTTACCATGAAAATTTTCGCGGCCATATTTCAAAAAGGAAAGAGGCAGAAACGCACCGTTCATGCCATACGTGATCCTTCATCACTCCAGGAAATAAATTTATTCAAGCTGTAACGTGGTCGAAAAATTCTTTTACTTCTCGGCAATCAGAGAGGCTTTTAATTCTCCAGTCTCTTTATGAGATATTGCTGCCATCTTTTTCCAACAGGCCTGCAGTTCTGTTGTACCAACATAGCAACACCTATGTTTTTGAAGATTTTTTTTTTCATTCCCATTCAAAAAAGTTTCCATTCATTTACGAAGCGCATAAGAACTGAATTTTTGTCGTTCGTCACCCGTCGCTGGGTTCGTCCAGTACACACTACAAAAGGCTTGATGGCAAAGTCGTTTTCTATGTCCAAGTTCCTCGTACCCAACCTTTCGCGCTCTTTGTGCACTTCAGGGAATTCAGAAAGACTAGAATACAACCCAACGAGCTGTAAACCGTGCCTTCGGGACTGGTATGCATGGCGCAAACATGTTGCGAATGGTCTCGCAGTGTTCTGCCATTGCGCTCCGTTCGCTGTTCTTTGCGCTCAAGTTGGGTCGACACGCGCCGTTGTTGCGGTGCCATTGGTGTCATGTTTCCCGCGTCTTTTCTTATACATAGTGTTCTGCGAATAAATGCCTCTGTGTAGCTGCTGGTGCCGAGGTCACAGATTACATTTTTCCTTCCTTCCCCAGCTGTGGTGACAATTGGTGGTTGGATTATCGGTTATTTCTTTATTTATTTTAGTTTTCTCGTTTGGCTAGTTTTCTGTATTCTTGCCCAAGAAAGGTGATCTAGAACATTTTTTTTTTCGTGGGAATGACCATAGGTATGTGCGTATGTGGTTGCAGTTCCACATTTCGAAGTCGTGCGATTCAGACTGCCTTGCCAACGGCCCCTGTTCTCTTTCTGCTCTAGCAGCCATGGCCGTCACGTTCTTCCAAATCTTCTCCTCCTACCTACTTCTAAACTCTTTTCTCCTCCCTCCCCCCCCCCCCTCCCTTCAAGGCGCTGAGCAGTGCTTTCGCAAGGAAAGATAGTGTCTCTTTCCTTTTCTTCGAGCACAGATTCATCCATTCAGGGGAAGCTTGCGTGCAGTAATTGGTTTGGAAAGCAGATAAGGTTGGCGGAATTTCACCTCACCCTGAGCTGCCGAGCACAAAACAAAGCTTAGCCGAGAGTCATGAGAAGGCAAGGAGATCCACAGCAAGACAAAAAGAGATGATATTTTGCCTAATGAAGTATTGCGAAAGCCACTACGGCAACCCTTTCCTTTACCACCATCCCCACTTCTAGTCCTACATTGAAGTAATGAGAAAAATCCAGCTAAAATATATTAAAAAATTGACGTTTTGAAGCCAATCTCTCACCCCTGAGGAAGAATCCGAACCAGCTTCAAAACATCGCGGTTTTTTTTCCCTAAGTATATTTTAGTTGGAGTTCTCATTCCTTCAGTTTCTATCCAAAACAGGCAGACTTATGTCGAACGTTCACCTTTGATTCCAGTCGTACGTTATATCCTCGCTGCTCCGACAAACCCCCTCACACTGAAACATTTAGAGAAAGAATGACAGGTGCACGACCATAAACAGCCCCTATTCCTTCTTGGGCGCTTATAGCTAATTTTTCTTGCAGATAATTTTTCTTATAGATAATTTTTCTTGCAGTGTTTTGCAGGAAGACTTGATGAATGATGAACCATGAATGTACCTTACCTGATTCAAAACTCGGGACGGGTAACAAACCTATTACAGAATGCAACCCTGTCAAGTCATGGTTTTCAGATTTTCTGCTGACAAAAAATTCATAGCACAGCATTCCGCACAATTACCAAATTGCAAGCGTGGGCGAATGTATTGACCAGCATAGTGTCACCAAATTTCAAAATAGCACAGGTATTTAGAGCAGCCAATTCATGTGGTACTCATTGCATTTAGTGCTATCAGTGCGCATGTGCCTGTTGCGGAAATTGCGGTTAGTGTTAAGTTTCTCTTTATATAATATTTAGAGGCACGGGAAATAACTTGTTTTTGTATGTTGAAAGCTATTATGTATATTTTTTTCTAGGTTGCTCTGCAATTGCAATTTTTTCACATGTGCTTTTTAATGGTGCTTCTTCGACGTTTATTGTACGAGCCGGAACAAGTCGAATATCGCTCATTTTTGGTCTGAGTGGGTCTGTTTTAGAAACATTTGGAGAGTCTATGAGTCCGAGCGAGTCCTTTTCAGGGAAATTTTGGTGAGTATGAGTCTGCCAGAGTTATATTTTTGTTTTATTTTGGTGAGTTTAAGTCCGAGTGAGTCCGCTGGAGGAACGTTTTGATGAGTCTGAGTATGAGTGGGTATATTTGAGAAAAGTATTAATAAATCCGGCTGACAAAAACATCGGTCAGTCTGAGTCCGAGTGAGTTTATTTAGAGTGAAATTTCGATAGTCTCAGTCCGAGTGGGTCCAAAGCAAAATATTTTCATATATGGTTATTGAGTTAGTCTGAGCGAGTTCCATTTATTTTGCCAACCAATGCCATACGTGGGATCTTTCCGTTTTTGCATAGTGTAGTGTGAATGTTGTTTGCGAAATTTATTATAACCTTGCTCGTTTGAATGGCGAATTCGGTTTTCATGTTAAGCGAAATTGTTTGTGCCTGGTGTTAAAAGCTGAACTATATTGCTGATATTTTCCTGTGATACAAGCATCCAGAAATCTTGCCAAAATGTTCTGTTTGCATTTCTTCCAGATAGCGGCGCAAAGGGGGAGCACGGTGGAGCTGGAGCTCTCCCCCCCCTCAATTTTCACTCGCCCCCATCGCCCCCCTCAAGAGGGAACATAGTCACAACACAATAGCCAAGTTCCCTGCCCACCTTTAAGAAACTCACTTATTATGGGTGCCCCTTCCGTAAAATAATCTTGACGCTGCCCCTGATTTATCTCTTTGTGTTGTTGTGCTATGCATGAATGCCTGAGTAAGAAAATGCTTGCTCTGGGGAGGGTATATTATGCCAATATTTTTAGAGGACTAAAGTTTTTTTTTAAATTTTGTGAGAAAAAACACGGGCTTAAGAAAATCGTAATTTTGGTCCACAATGAGGCGCTATTTACACCACGTGGGGCTCCAAGTGAAAATTAACTTTATACCTCAATCTGGAGCAAACAAACAGCTTTATGTGCCAAGTGTTATCGCTGGGCTATTTCATGCCATCTCCCCAAACCTTAGCGCTCGACCATTAGAGATTAGCTTTAAAAAACGAAGGATCATCTATTTATAGAGCAAGGGGCTTTCCCGTGAAATGTTTCTTGACATACATTTTTCAGTACCGTAAGACGCATGCGAACTGTTTTAAGCTTGAAGCTTGACTCGTAAAGTGTATTGCCAAAAAATTCGTTCTACATTCTCAATAAAATTTTTACTAACTTACTCCTATATTAAAATAGAGAAAAGTTTGTCCAATTGAACAGGACACTTTTAACTTGAAATAATTTTCACGAGCCCTTTCATGGGTGTTTCTTGCTGCCTTAAGGAAGAGAAATATGGCCCATATTGGAGATTTTTTCTATAGACAGATAATATTGAAAAGAAATAGATTGTATTAAAGAATTCTCGAGTAGTTTTCTTGTAGGCGAAAAATAATTTTAAACGTACTTAATGTAAAATAGTGAGTACAACTGGCGAAAAAATTTGCTAAAAAATCTTTTTTTTGCTCATAAGTAACATTGACGTGGTCCAAGTAAAAATATACTGAACAGTTCATTTAGTAGTGATTTTCATTGCGTACTGACTGAAAGCTTTTGTTTACGTTTTGCTTTAGGTGAGAAAATTATACACTAGTTATCTTCGGCTTATCTAAGTTATCTGTGTGCTTGCACGTGTTCATACATTGTAACAATGGATCCTAGCATGAAATACAAGCTGTGTTGAAGCGAGGAGCATTTAGAGAACACATTAAGCTTTGTTCAGGCTAATTGAAGTGATTTATTAGGGAGTATTAGCTTGGGTCTCTATCAAAATGTCGAAAATCAAGACGCCGATTTATTAAAAGGTCGAATGTCAAAAAGCTGAAAAATTTAAATGTCATAGAATCGAAACACCTAAAACAACGAATTCTGGAAAATCGAAATGCTGAAAAGACGTATCGCCGAAAATCCTTTGAGCCGTGTACGCGAATACCCCCGATTTCGAGGGAAATGGACGAAGATGTGGCGGGTTGTGTTCCCAAAAAGGAAAGCCAATACTTTGTTCAGTTGTAGTTATGTTTATGTGTTTGACAAGAAGGTGTATTCTAGGCACTATTGGAGGTGCGAAAAGTGAGGAGACTGCAACTCCAGAGTGGCTGCCGACCTTCCTGTAGAAGGTACTCGCATGGCAATCTCGAAGAAAGTGATCTACGACAGCCATGCAATTTCGGCTTATTGCTACCATGAAGAGGATGCAAGCCAGACTCGAAGACATCGTCAAGGGAGTGACAACCCCGCCGTTTACAGAGCAAGAATCAAAGGTTACGCAAAATCGCTTGATGCTGCTCTGGGCAACCCGGACAATGACGTTTCAAGTTTTCGACAACGAATTGCACATAAGCTGTTTGCGATAAGCAAGAAAATCACTATGATGTGCGATTGGAGGTGAAAATGTATATAGTTTGCTGTTTGTATGAAGGCTTAAAATAAATGTAAAGGGACAACTGGAAATGAGGGTGAACGAGTGTGCTGGCGTAACCTCCAATTTAGCTAGGTGCTTCATCTTCCAGTATAGCTAGGTGACGCAGACATTTTGATATTTCGGCGTTCGGATGGTGCGGTGTTTAGATTTTTTGACATTTTACACTTTCGGTGTCTTGTATAATCGGCTTTTTGATTTTTCGGTGTTCTAAATTTCGGCATTTCAATAGTTCGTCCTTTTGATTTTCGGCGTTTCTAGCGCCACATTATCGTAGCTTTAGTCATACAATTACGAACCCTACCCGGGTGTATTAGGGGCGAAGCTCCTTATGGCGTGGCTTGGACGTCCCTCGTATGTAACCACCAGTGGCACATACCCGAAATAGGTATAACACTTGACCTCCAAGGTGTTGCCAGTGAGAGATTTCTTCTGTGCGTTGTTTAACAATAAAAAATAGTGCTCAATGCACATGCCAATGGCTGCTAATGGGGAATGAGAGACATGAACATTCGGCTTTTAGTCAACGCGCACGCTGCGATCCCCATTAGCAGCCATTGGCATGTACATTGAGCACTATCGGACAAGAAAGGGATGCTACATTATACTCGCTAGGTGTAACCTCCTTAGCTTTAGAAAGGTTTAGCGAGCGTTGAGCCGCAGTGCCATGAATACAATGAACTTGTATATACCATGAATGAACTCAAGGTGGTTAAAAATGAGAAGTAGATACGAAGCGCAAGCCGTAAGAAAGTAAAAGCCGAATTCTCCTGTCTCTCATTTCTCATTACCAGCCATTGGCATGTAAATTGAGCCCTATCTGACAGGGAAAGGTTGCTACGTTATACTCGCTGGGCGTAACCTCCTTGGTTTTCGAAAGGTTTAGCGAGCGTTTGGCCGCAGTGCCATGAATACAGTGAACTAGAATATACCATGAACTCGAGGTGGTTAAAGGTGGGAAGTGGACCCAAAGCGCAGGCCGTAAGAAAGTGTGCGTGTGCCACCTCTCGTTTAGTCCTTGGAATGTCCGCTGGATGGCGGTGCTTCTATATGGGGAATATATGATAAAAAGATGCGAGATGGTGGGACTTGGATTGTTGAATAGATGAACGGACACACAAACAGATGCATGGATGGACGCATGAACGGACGCAGGGGCGGATGCATGAAAGAACGCAGGGACGGGCGCACAAACAGACGCATGCACGGTCACACAGACGGACGCATGGACGGACGAATGCTTCGACCCACTCTCCATCATTCACTCCGTGGATATGCTGCCATTTTTTTAAACCACGTGCAGCTCTCCGCTTACTGGGAAGTGATACCAACCTGTGCGACAAAAGCAAAGAATCCATGAAAATAAAAAAAAGTGTTGCATGGCAGAGAAGCCACAGTTATGAACTAACTCAATAGTGTTTGAGTGACCATGTTTAATTACCCAGTAATCATGTGTTGGTTTATAATTGCAACTTATGCGTCGCGAAGCATACCTTTTTTATTTTCGTGGATTCCTTGATTGATTGTTGTGCTCTATCAATTTATAAAACTTCGGGTGTAATTAACGAGGTGCTTGACACGTCGGTATCCTTTCACAGTGCCACGAGAGGTCCACGTGGCGCACTCTAAATGTATTCGGATTCCTCATTGACTAAAACTAATACTTGCATGGAAATAATTGGAATAAGTACTTAGAGAGCTAGATATGTTGTCTAGATGATTCTCGCGTCCGCTCAGCTTGTACCTAATGCTAGGATGCATTGCTTAAAGTATAAGCTAACCCCCTTTATGTAAACACATGCGAGGACTGAGATTAGTAGAACGCCAATTCAAAATTATTTTTCTGACTAAAACAAAAAAAGTTTTTTTTGAAAAACCTAAAAACTTACAGTCGGTACACAGGGCAGGCTAATGTGCTGTTAGAATATTTCTGTCTGGACACATCTATGTTAAATTTAGAACCTGATGTGGCACGTCATTGGCTCAACACCTTTCTGCAGAACACCACAGTCTAGATGGGGATGGTCTGCACGTCCTTCAATTAGCGCTAAGTGGTCTCTTACAATGTACTTTACTCTTCCAAGTGTGTCGGGTGTATAGATATGCAGTCCCCTAGAATAGGTTTAATTGATGGACTCATTGAAGAAGAGATACAAGAAGGTTTTATTTTTGTACCAGCACCGAATATCAGATTGGCACTACTTCCGCGTGTTCCACATAGCACTACTCAGTGAATAGACAGACGCCATGATGAGAAATACCAATGGGCAAAGTGGTTTAACCCAACACTTTCAAAACTAGAGAATTTCGTTTGACTCACTTTCACGTGACTAGTGTTACTATAGGTGCCGCCAACACCTGCCGTACAGGCAAAAGCATAAAGGCTTTTGCGTGCCGACTTCGCGCTCGCGATGGTCAAGAGTTATATGAAACATCTTTGCACCGGGCCCCAGTGCATAGACCGGGGTTTCAGCAAAACTATTTTGCATATTTTAATCAAAATATGCCGGAGGGAAAATGTCTGGTCATCGAATGCTTGGTAGTCTGTAGGAAATCCTGTCACTGCGTTGATATGGCTTATTGTACATCATTCTATAGAAGTGGCAGCGGGGCTTAACATTCATGAACCATGGACAAGTACAGACAGAAAACATGTACTCACAAGTGCAAACTTAGTTTGAAAAATGTTAAAGCGATTTCCTTTTTCTTGGCACATCATTCAGGAGTATCAATTCCAGAAGTAATGCACGGCGAATAAATATTTGTAGTATTTTAACCCAAATATATGCGACTAACAACCGCCTCATACCTCAACTATATATTGAAAATATACTAGAATTACAAGACTTTCAAATAAAACAAGCTATCGCATACACTGCACGCCTTTTTTAGTAGATGCACGTTACGTACGTCATTGTGACCACTTCCATTTCCCTCTAGAAGTGAAACTGTGCGTCCTTGTGTGCGTGTGTCTGTAGAAGATGTTAAGATTAGCCTCTCTGGATCGGTGCCACTTGGACGTGGGAGACGATTACAGCTAAGCCTACCCTGATTTGTTCCGGGTCAACGCTTTCGAGGTGCGCCAAGACGGTCATACTTCAAATTCTTCAACAGAAAACGACAGTCATACTTCGAATTATTTAGGGCTGTTTGCTCCCCTCGTCAAAAACTCTTTGGACACGCCTGACTGACTGACGGCCTAGGAAGAGCTGTTTAAAATCGAGGCTGCTTGATTTGTTTGACGTGCCAAGAGACGCGCTGAACAATTAGCCGAGAGCTTGAGATCCGTCATCAGGTATGTTTCCCACACTCTGTGGTGCTTTCAAGTCTTCCATTCCCAGAGCCCGTAGCCTGCCTAGCGCTGCAGACCCTATTCTGCACGTGCGATGCAACGTTATTGCACTCTGTTGTGACCTACGTTGTGCTTCTCCCTCGCCATGTGACGAACTGAACGTGCACACTCTCCCTTTCCTGGGTTGAAAAGAAGGCAGTGTTCTGATTTCTCTCTCTTTCTCCCTCTCTCGTTTTTTATCCTTATAGGCTGCGCGGTGCTCCCTGCTGGGCTGCAGAAATTAGGTGCCTTCTTCTAACCACTACCCCCCCCCCCCCCCTTTGTGGAACGGAGATGAAGACGACAATTTCTTTGGACTGCCCTCGGCACTGCGCCCCGCTCCCGACCATAATGCAGAAATTAGGTGTCTTTCTCCTCTTCTAACCACTACCACCCCCAACACTGTCCTGGACTGAATGGACATGCAGTCTGTCAGTTTAGAGTAATCTGCAAGGCGGCTTTCCTGTAAGACTTGTTTTGATCCAAAAACTCTCGTTTACAGACTACTTTTCTCCCTCATTGTGCCTTTACTTCTCCGAATTCCAGCGAATGCACGCGAGCACGCAAGTACAACAAAATGTCACCTCTACAAATTCCAGCGAAGGCAAGCGAGCACAGCAAGATCTCAAAAAAGGAATGGCAGAAACAAAATGAGCGAGAAAAGTAGTGTGTGAACGAGCGATTTTGGTTGAAAAACTAACCTTACAGAAAATCTGCTTTGCAGATTATTGCAAACGGTCCATTGTTTTCTCCTGCAGAGAATTTTAGGAAGACCAGAGCTTAAAACGCGAGCACCTAGACGCTCTGAACTAGCTCTCAGAAGCTCCCATCAAGCTTCCGTGACGCTACCATTAACATATAGTGTAACGCTACCTTTAGTGTGTAAATAGTGTATATAGACGTTCCTCTTATCAGCCCCGGCTACTATGGTCGAATTCTACCCGAGAGTTGGCTAGCTGCTTCAAATACATCACGAGCAAGCAAAAGGGCACGGAGTTGAACAGGCGAAAATGTGCGACGTCACATCGCTTTATTACGTGGCACATTCGTTCTCCGCTGCGTTCGCCCACTCGTGTCTGCCAATAACGCTCCAGTTTTTATAGCGACGACACACCGTTGATTGCGGTCATGTCATTGTATATCAATTAAACAGCGGTTGCATTATTTATTTGCAAAATACTTCACCATAACGTATGGTGAAGTAATTTATTACTTGGCCACCTCAGGAGCTTTCTAACTCGACTTACTTTTTTATCAAGACCTGAATATAATGTTAAGATTTGTTTGGTTTATTCTGAGCCTTACCTTCGCAACAAAAGTACATCACCACTGTCTGCGACAATTATTCTTCATCTCTCCCAGTGCCAGTAGGTCCGTTTAAGTGACGTGATGAAAACCTGTTTGCTGGACTATGTTATATATATGACATGTCGCTCAAGTGTCTGTCTCCGTATTAATTGACGAATACAGCCGTCTTTTGTAAACTTTCTACTGGCAAGTTTTTATTTAATTTTTTTTTAAACTGGTGGTCTCAGACAAGCTTATTACGCCTCTGCTCACCACTGGATGGATGTTACGCGTGGCGCCTGGCCCAACGGGGGACAGCGGCGTTCTTTGTTCATCAAACAAGTCACTGAAGGGCTGCCAGCCTGCTGTCCGCCGTGTATTTTCCTTCTTAGCCGGGAAGTGAGGTGGCATTCCGACACCATTAGACGTTCGACTAGACGACCACAATGGTTTCATGGTGTCACAGGTGCAGTGTGGTGGCCACGCTCCAATAAAAGATCTTGACTTGAGCGAGTGTGAGCGGGACCGTCAGAAATGGTGTGTGTGTCCCGTGATTCAACAGCGCATTCTGGACCCATTCCCTGATTTAGTCAAAACGCACACTATATAATGAGCCACCCAGCTCATTCACAAGAAATCTCTTGCCCTGTCTGTACAGAATGTAATAAATCCTCTGTTAAGTTTGCCATCCTACTCCTGAGTGCACATGCGTTTTCTTTTCTCTCTCTCTACACCTTCTTTCTCGCCCCTATTTCCTCATCCCCAGTGAGGGGCAGCGAACCGGATGCCAAGATATGGTTAATCCCCCAGCCTTGTTTCTCTTTCTCTCTCTTGCCATCTTACTGCCTTGGCATCTTCATTCCGGATATCTGACGACTGGAAAGGCCGATACCAACAGAGGTTAAAGAATAAGACATATGATGAATATTTGCTGCAGCATGTTCAGACGCTGCACATAAGTGATTATCCTTGAATATTATTAACTTTAACACCGCGGACAGGTGATGATATACCCTGATTAGGTTCAAGCATGTATTATGCCTCGACGCTTTTAATATTCATTAAACTTCTCCCTTTCGATTTCATCCTTCCGGGCTTTGTGTAGTTCTTCATCTAACGTGCTGCATTCGTGCTGCATTGCTAGTACTTAATTTCTTCTGTATATACGCCCTGTTTCGGGCCCGAACTTAGGCTGCTATCTTGGACTGATAATAATGCCGTTTTGCATCCGTATGAATATTCGAATAGTGCTACGGGGAACTCGCACGCATCAAAACGCTGGGCCAGTACATTCAACGTCGTATTACCATAATTATTGCTAATTACGGCATAAAAACCAGCAAAAATTGATTTTAAGCCTAAGATGGCAACGTCTATGCTTTACTGTAATTGTTACACTTCATTTTTGTCAATTGTCCAAAATGTCATTTCATGCAGTAGCAGCCGAACTTGTGCCGCTGTTCATAGTGGTATTCTCGGTCTCTGAAGCTGGATGAAGATAACTAAGAAGCCTGGTTTTTGCTGGCTACATAAAATGTGAGACGAAGCCATTAATCAAGATGTAAAAGAAAAGACAAATCTGCGAAAAGTCAGTACTGGCGCATAAATGGCGCGCCGATGAAAAACGTCGTCGTCGGCGGCGGCGCGCCGGTCAGTTCGCGTCGGCGGCGATGGCGCGGCGAAAACTCTCGGCGGCGGCGCGCCGACCAGTAGGCGCACACCTCTTTCTACAGCCATAGAGTGCCTAGATTCCCGCTCCGCGCGTCGAGGCACGATGGCTCGGCGTTTCCACTTCCGCGATGGATGGGGGAAGAAGAAAAAAAAAGACTAGAAGTGGCGAGGAGGGAATTAGGAAGAGAGAGCAGAACTTCGTCTTTTCAGTCTCCTTACGCACGTAGCAACGACGATAGATATAGCGCGAGAACAAAACGATGACACAGAGACAAGGAGGACACGAGTGTCCTTCGGTGGGTGGAGTTTCCTCCACCCTACCGGCCACGAGGATTGCTGCTGCGTTGCGCTTTCGGCCTTACACGCCTTCCTTGAAAATTTGAACCAAATCGCGCGGCATTTTTTTGAAGCCGCTCGCCATGATTAACCAGCGCTTCTGCTCTTCAGGAGTCAATACTTTTTTCTTTCGCTGTTTTTCTCCATCCTACCGTCCACGAGGATTGCTGCCGCGTTGCGCTTTCGGCCTTACGTGCCTTCCTTGAAGATTTGAACCTAATCGCGCGGCTTTCTTTAAAAAAACAAGTCGCTCGCCACGATGAACCAGCACTTTTGCTCTTCAACAGTCAATACCTTTTTCTGTCGCTGTTTTCTTCTTTTGTTGTTCATTTTTTATCCAACCACTTTCTTTACTCTCTCACTGTATCCTTTATCCCCATTACTCGCGAGTGTTTCGGTACACCGTGGTGTACACTTACCAAAAGACAGTTGTCGTGCACTCCTCCCCCATTTCCTTACGTTTTCCTTCCGGCATTCTTGTTTTTTTCTTTTTCTCTAATGAATAAAAACAATCACTAACGAGTGAGTGTTGTTTGCTAGAGCACAAGGGCGTTCACAGAACTTTCTGCAGCGAGCGTCTATTTGTCATACAGAATCTTACCTAGGAAGATACTCTCTGGAGATTTGTCGGTCTAGGGGTTTTCGATGGTGGCGTCGTTACGTCGCAGCAGAGCTTTTTCAACCATTGTTTCGCCGGACGGTGAGGTGTTTTTTCCTCTGGCCTGATTTTCAAGCAAGCGCCTTGATCAAGCGAGTTTGATCGTTTCGCCGTGATTTGGCTCTGCGAGTCGTGCAGTTTTGAGAGAACAACACTGATGTTATTGTAATGACCCCAAATGCGTGCTTTTCCGCAGCGCACAAACATGGCGGTGAAGCGGAATGTGTAAAAGCCAGTGTTTTTACAGCGTGCTTCTTCGCAGCGCACGTGCATAGCAGTGAAGCCAAAATTTTTCATACATTGCATTGTTTGTGTTATTTGCAGGCATAGAGATGAGCGTTCCAAGTTCAAATCAGTACGTATTTTCCTTTACGTTTATCCAACGACTTAAATTTTGAATTATGTGGACGCATTGGTCATGGACTTGCCTCCAAAATCCTAAGCTCTCATATTATGGAAGATAATTTCACCAAACCTGCCTTCTACACACTGCTCTACCAGGGAATGAACATGTTGGCTCTTACTCATGCTAATACATACTGGGCGACAAAAAGGCAAAGGGATGAATTTGTAAGCAACTATTCAGTCGAGCTGACATCCCCTAAGCCCAGAGACATATCATGCATTGTGGCACCACTGCAGACTAACACATACCCAAATTAGGACAAATTCAAAGCTACATTCCTCAGTACACTGAGACGAGCGCCCCTGGAGATTAGTGGTGCTAACACTGACACATATTATGTTCGAGTGTCCTTCAAGTCCATGTGAGGTCAATTCAATACAGGCCAACACAATACCACATCGGTATTAGGAAATACCACATCAGTCTCTGAGAAGGCCTTGAAGAGCCTAGTGGTTGACTTGGAGCTGGCCCGGTAAGCTGGTAGTCGGTGAAACCATAAGAGCCCCACCAACCTTAGTTCTGAAAAACACTTCAGCTATATAAATATTCGCTCTATTCTTGCTTCAGCCCAACATGTGCAAGCTTGTTCAGACAACTCGCTTTGCTAACATCTATGGCATCCCTTCCTGGTCCTCTTACGCTGAAGCCTGCAAGAGACACTAGCAAGCTTTTGCTTCTCAAGTTTTGTTTAGTCTCAGCCTGAATCAGATTTTTCAATCTAATCTACTCAGTAAACTGTTATAACTTAAAAAGATCACATCTCATTTGATTTAACTAAACTGCAAGCAAGAATCAAATGGAACAGCTACTGCAATATAGCCTTTCACTATTAAAGTGGCGAGTTGGGCTTATCGGTAGATTATTCTGGTGCACTACAGTGCAGTTTTATGTACTGAAACATGTCTTGCAGTCAGGATTGTGCTTTTCTAGAGCCTGAGTGGCTTAGCCAGCCGCCATCTTTTGCAAAGGTATGCAGTGTGTGGCACCCAAGTGGTAGCGCACACAATCATATAGCAAGATGCCAAAATTCGAATGTACCAGAGTTCCGAAAACTCCATTGTTTCACTAATGCACAATAGTAATTATAATATTATAATTAAGACATGAAACATACTAGACTGGCCAGTAAGGCTAAGAGCTGGGATAGTTTGTGACTGATCATTATACCGTATGGTGAAGTAGCAGACTTTTGACATGGACAAAGGGAACAAGAATGTCGTGCCTTTCTTGTGCCCTTTGTCTATGTGAAAAGTGTGCTATTTCACCATATGGCATAATGATTACACTGCTCAGCCTCATCATTGTGCAAAATATTCATGAAAATAATTTCGGATATGATAAGAGGCACACACTTGACTTGAAATGGACATTGAAACTGTGTTTTAAATCTTGTAACAATTTGGGCTACATCATCAATTAATAAGTTGTACCACTAATCAAGCAATATACTGTGTATCAAGGCAGCTCCTTCTTGACACTGCTTTGCCTCTTCAACTTGTCAAACCACCAGCCATTGCTCGGCCACACTGCATGACAAATAAAGTAAGCGATAATAGTGACTACATTCCATTCAGGTAGTCAAGTTTCTTCTGCTGACTTGGCAAATGAGTTTTAATTGGCCTCTTACAAACAAGTGTAAGCAACATCATCATCATCATCATCATCATCATCACCATCATCATCATCATCATCATCATCAGCCTGTCTACGTCCACTGCAGGACAAAGGCCTCTCCCATGTTCCGCCAGTTAACCCGGTCCTGTGCTTGCTGTTGCCAATTTATACCCGCAAACTTCCTAATCTCATCTGCCCACCTAACCTTCTGTCTCCCCCTACCCCGCTTCCCTTCTCTGGGAATCCAGTTGGTGACCCTTAATGACCAGCGGTTATCCTGTCTACGTGCTACATGCCCGGCCCATGTCCATTTCCTCTTCTTTATTGCAGCAATGATATCCTTAACTCCCGTTTGTCCCCTAATCCACTCTGCTCTCTTCTTGTCTCTTAAGGTTACACCTACCATTTTTCTTTCCATTGCTCGCTGCGTCGTCCTCAATTTAAGTTGAACCCTCTTTGTGAGTCTCCAGGTTTCTGCTCCGTAGCTAAGCACCGGCAAGATACAGCTGTTATATACCTTCCTCTTGAGGGACAGTGGCAATCTACTTGTCATAATTTGAGAGTGCCTGCCAAATGTGCTCCACCCCATTCTTATTCTTCTAGTTACTTCAATCTCGTGGTTAGGCTCTGCGGTTATTACCTGCCCTAAGTAGACATAGTCTTTTACAACTTCAAGTGCACTATTACCTATCGCAAAGCGCTGCTCCTTTCCAAGGTTGTTGTACATTACTTTCGTTTTCTGCAGATTAATTTTAAGACCCACCTTTCTGCTCTCCTTGTCTAACTCCGTAATCATGAGTTGCAATTCGTCCCCCGAGTTACTCAGCAATGCAATGTCATCGGCGAAGCGCAGGTTACTGAGGTACTCTCCATTAACTCTTATCCCTAACTGTTCCCATTCTAGGCTTCTGAAAACGTCCTGTAAGCACGCAGTGAATAGCATTGGGGAGATTGTGTCCCCCTGTCTTACACCCTTCTTTATTGGTATTCTGTTGCTTTTTTTATGAAGCACTATGGTAGCAGTTGATCCCCTGTAGATTTCTTCCAGAATGTTTATATATATTTCATCTACGCCCTGATTCCACAGTGTCTGCATGACGGCTGATATTTCTACTGAATCAAACGCCTTCTCGTAATCTATGAAGGCTATGTATAGTGGCTGGTTATACTCTGAGCATTTCTCTATTACCTGATTGATAGTATGAATGCGGTCAATTGTTGAGTAGCCTGTTCTAAATCCTGCTTGTTCCTTTGGTTGATTGAATTCTAATGTTTTCTTTACTCTGCTAGCAATTACCTTTGTAAATAGCTTGTATACTACAGAGAGCAAGCTGATCGGCCTGTAATTCTTCAAGTCCTTGTCATCTCCTTTCTTATGTATTAAGATGATGTTAGCGTTTTTCCAAGACTCTGGTACTTTTCCCGTCAGGAGACACCTCGTAAATAGAGTGGCTAGTTTTTCTAACACAATCTGTCCTCCATCTTTCAGCAGATCTGATGTTACTTGATCCTCACCAGCAGCTTTGCTCTGTGCATGCTCTCCAAAGCTTTTCTAACTTCTTCTATCATTACCGGTGGGGTGTCGTCTGGGTTACTGCTAGTTCTTATAGTATTAAGGTCGTGGTTGTCTCGGCTACTGTACAGATCTCTGTAAAACTCCTCCGCTATTTTAACTATCCTATCCATATTGGTAGTTAATTTGCCTTCTTTGTCCCTTAGTGCATACATCCGCCTTTTGCTTATCCCAAGTTTCCTCTTCACTGCTTTGACGCTTCCTCCGTTTTTCAGAGCGTGCTCAATTCTCTCCATGTTATACCTTCTTACATCGCATACTTTACGTCTATTAATCAGCTTCGAAAGCTCTGCCAGTTCTATTTTGTCTGTTGTACTTGACACTTTCATGATTTGACGCTTCTTAATTAGGTTCTTCGTTTCCTGGGAAAGCTTGCCGGTGTCCTGTCTAGCTACCCTGCCTCCAACTTCCACTGCACACTCCGTGATGATACTCGTCAGATTATCATTCATTGTATCTACGCTAAGGTTGGTTTCCTCGCTAAGAGCAGAGTACCTGTTCTGCAGTGACACTCTGAATTCCTGTACTTTCCCTCTCAGTGCTAGCTCATTGATTTGCTTCTTGTGTATCAGTTTCTGTCGTTCCTTCTTCAAGTCTAGGCGGATTCGAGCCCGTACCATTCTATGGTCACTGCATCTTACCTTGCCAACCCCTTCCACATCCTGCACGACTCCTGGGTGTGCAGTCATTATAAAGTCTATTTCGTTCTTATTTACGCCATTAGGGCTCCTCCATGTCCACTTGCGGTTTTCTCGTTTTCGGTAGAAGGTATTCAAAATACGCAGATTATTGCGTTCTGCGAATTCTACTAGTAGCTCTCCTCTGGCGTTTCTAGTGCCGATGCCATAATCTCCTACTGCCTGGTCTCCAGCCTGCTTCTTCCCTACCTTTGCATTAAAGTCGCCCATTACTATAGTATACTGTGTTTTCACCTTACTCATTGCCGATTCCACGTCTTCATAGAAGCTTTCAACTGAAGCGTCATCATGGCTGGATGTAGGTGCGTAAGCCTGTACTACCTTCATTTTGTATCTTTTATTCTGTTTAATTACAATGCCTACCACTCTTTCATTATTGCTATAGTAATCCTCTATGTTGCCAGCTATGTTTCTGTGAATTAGGAACCCTACTCCCAGTTCTCTTCTGTCTGCCAAGCCCCGATAGCAAATGACGTGCCCATTCTGTAGCACAGTATAGGCCTCATCTGTCCTCCTAACCTCACTCAGCCCTATTATATCCCAATTAATGCCTTCTAGCTCCTCGAATAATACAGCTAGACTTCCCTCACTAGATAACGTTCTAACGTTAAACGTTGCTAAGTTCAAGTTCCAATGGTGGCCTGTCCGTATCCAGAGATTCCTAGCACCCTCTGTTGCTTTGCAGATCTGACCGCCGCCGTGGTCAGTTGCTCCACAGCTGGTGGGGACTGAGGGCCGTGAGTTAATTGACGAATGCCTACGGGAGGGGGTGGCCAGATACTGCACCAGGGTGGCCAATTCTTCTCTGGTGAGATCATCGGTGCGTACCGGCTTTAAGCCGGTACGATCAGACAGTAGCAACATTTATGCCTTAATACATGTAAGCAACATTTATGCCTTAATACATGTTTGTTTGATAATAATCAATTTGAATTGAAAATGCTTCACTGCAGTGTATAAACAATGCCAGCATCATTAGTTGAGATACATTTTTGGCATCAGTTATCGCTTCAAAACACCCGCCAAAAATTTAAAAAATTAGCACAAAAGCATGGTGAAGCACCATGTTCCACTAAAAGCCTCTTAATTCGAATTGAAAGTAAAACTGTTCGAATTAGTGTGCAGGTACTAGAATGAAGAGACATCCTGTCACACAGTGCATCGAGAATCCAGAAAGGGCACCTTTGGACTGATTCCCGCTAATTAGGTGATAGTGCACATTTGTGACAAGTCATTTCATAAATAATGTTCACGCTCTTATAGTGAACAGAATTTATTGATTAGTAAGGGATACGCCACAAACAAGAGATGCATATATGTGATCATTGGCCCTTAGTGCCAAAATATGTGAAGCTATTTGAGTTTCAAAACACAATTACTTACATAGAAGAGCTAATTCAATCAAGATTTATAGTCTTTCTTTCTTAGTTGATTTAGAACAATAGTGATATTCATTAAAATATGGCTTAAGGCAAACATTGCCGGACTATGCCGTTCCACCCGTACCGCAGTAGCATCAGACAAACTACATTTACAACCATAAAATCAAACATGGAAATCAATTGTTGCATTCGTTTTATACAGATGAAAGTAACAAGAGGTTTAGATGACCATTCTAGGCCAATTCCTGCAAACGTGGATGAAAGCCAAGGGGCTTTTAGTTTGAATTAACCATTGTTGATAATGTCGTGTTCAAATTATTTGAAGTTTTTCCCCATTGAAATACATTACGCTATGCCGAGACCAGGGCACTAGTTTTAATTAACCCAGTTTCAATGGATGAGCTTTTACTCTACTATGTGCCAGACCAAATTTCAGTGACATAGCATGCTGGGAGAACTAGATGCGGCATCAGGCACAGTCCTCTGCTGAACTTGGTTTACAGATGCCACCTGGGCATCCTGCTACACAATATTCCTTTAAAAAATTTGGCAGATCCCACGTACATGGGAATCGACGTGATGCGAAGCATGCGGAGGGAAGGTGGTTACGTGTTGCAATTATTTTATTGGGAGACACATCATGAAATGACGCTAATATATGTGCAAATGTTGCACGCAAAGACATATGTTGAAGAGTTGCACATGTTCATATAACCAGTTCAAATTTGCGCAACGATGCCAACTGGAACATCCCTTTTAGCAACACCAGAAGCTGATATGAAGCGCATATACTTGCGAAGATGCTGGCCCTGGACAGTGCTACATAAACAACTTCAGCGCATGGCAACCAACCACAATTGACGTTAACCCGACGTGACGGCTGTATCAAAGGAGTACATGTGTAATGTTTCAAAATTGGGTAGGCAGCACTGCGACCACTATTGACATGAGATTAGCGTCTATTTGAAAAGTAGTTCCAAGACCTAGCCTAGCTTTGTGGTAAAATACTTCATTGCCACGTAGAATGCTTGCGTTTGATTCCAGCCTGGACCCTGACATTTATTCTTTGCATTTGTCGGGTCGACACTACCGATGTCGGGTTGACGCTACCGATGTCGGGTATTTCTTAACACTCGCGCGTAAAAATTGTCCATGTATGTTTTCGTCCTTTCTGGGTAGATACCAAGTGTCAATAACGTGTGGCACATACCCGCATACCAGTGGCACATACTCAACCATGGGTATGTGCCACTGTCTGGCGGGAAGTGTTTGACGACGTAAGCGACGGGATTGTGACATTATTCCTGTCTGGACCAGCACGTCCTTTTCGTCAAACCATCTTAACCTCCCATGCTAATTTTGGTTCACACTCGAGCTAACGGGGGAGTTTCTACTCCCTCCCACGCCTAGCCGTGCGTGGCTTTGCCGTGTCCGGGGAAAAGGGGATCCTGGGGGTTGAGCCGACGCTGGGTGATTGGACCTTTAAAGCCCCCCAGCAGAGGCAACACACCCCTTTGGCCCCGGCTTCACGTAGACGGCACCCCTGGGCTTACCCACCCAGGGGAAATCGGCAGTCGCCTTTTCCCATCTCTCTCTCCCTACATCTTTGTCTTTATCTCTTACTATTTATCTGTCCTGTCTTCTACTCTCTTTCGTTTAGTTCCAAACTTCCTGGCGGCTAGGGTTAACCCTGTGTAAATAGCCTACCTTGGTCTAGGCGCATTGGGTTATGGTGGCGTTGTACGGCTGGCGTCTGCAGGTTTCAGCATCGGCAAACTTGTAGCGTCCCCTCGTTGGGCTCCGTGGTGGGTGACCACCAACGCTGCTGAACAAAAATAAGACAGGCATGCATAGACCATTCCCCCTACTGTCTGATCATACCGGCTTAAAGCGGGTACGCACCGATGATATAAATTTTTTCAACCAGCCAAAAGAAACATATCCTCACTTTCTTGTTATCCACCGTGAAAAAACTGAAAAGCAAGCCAGGACCATCTCTCCTTTCCTAGTTTCTAGATGTCTTACCAAAACTCTTGGCACAGGATACAAGTTACCCAAAATGGCTAGTGGAGACCTTCTCCTCGAAATCCGTGACAAAGAACAATTTGAAAAGCTAGACCGTTTTTCAGATTTCGGTGGCATACCAATAACCATAACACCATATAGATCAATGAACACAATTCGCGGAGTGGTATCTGACATGGACTTAATGACTTGACTGAGACTGAACTTTTCGAGGGGTGGAAGAGCCAAAATGTTACTAATGTACAGAGAATCATAATCAGAAAAGATAATAAGGAAACACCGACAAAACACTTAATACTCACGTTTGCATCTAGTAAACTACCGGAATCTATTCGAACAGGGTACACGAAGACATCTATCAGGCCGTACATACCAAACCCTCGTCGTTGCTTCCAATGCCAGAGGTATGGCCATGGCTTTCAAACCTGTCGTGGTCGCCAGACTTGTGCACAATGTGGAGTCCTAGGCCACGTGTCTGAGAACTGCAAACAACGGCCACACTGTGTAAACTGCGAAGGAAACCATGCCACATATTCACGCTCCTGCACATACTGGAAAAAAGAAAAAGAAATAATTATGTTGAAGGTGAAGGAGAACATTACATTTAAGGAAGCATGGCGAAGAGTCGCTCCATTCTATGGACCTACATACGCTGATGCGGCGCGTCAGGGGGCACCGCCGCACCAGCCCTCGCCACTCCTTCGGCCCGCGCATACCGAGCCGGTGGTTGTGGCACATGCCCCCAAGGCGGCTGTAGCCCAGGCTACACCGCCTACTCCCAAACAGAGGCCGGAGACTCCAGAGTCCTCCGGTCTCAAGGCCTCACCTCACCAGGCGAGGCCCGAAATCCGAACTAACAGCCCGCATGTGCGGGCATCCAGTGCCTCCGAGGAGGCAATGGATACGTCGGTACCCTTGGTGCCGAAAGAGCGGCGTGGCTCCTTGGAGCGCGCCAAGAAAACAAAAAAGCAGATAACAGGGCCTGGTGACGGCCCTGTTAAGTGAACTCAAACTCCTTGTCTAAACAGCCACTCGCTTTTCGTACACACAGCACTATTTTACATTCACCATGAGCACTCAAATTATACAATGGAACGTCAGGGGCCTTCTCAGAAACCTTGACGACATCCAAGAACTCTTACACGAACACTCACTAAAAGTGCTGTGTGTACAAGAAACACACCTTAATTCAAAACACACAAATTTTCTTCGTAAATACGTTATTTTCCGAAAGGACCGTGTTGATGCAATGACATCATCCGGAGGTGTTGCCATCATAGTGAATCAAGGAATTGCATGCACACACTTACAACTCCAAACATCCCTTGAGGCAGTGGCTGTTCGAGCAGTTCTTTTTGATAAACTGATCACAATCTGCACTATTTACATTCCTCCTAGCTATCAGCTGCAAAAACGTGATTTACACTCTCTAATTGATGAACTTCCGGAGCCTTATGTTCTCCTTGAAGACTTTAATGCGCATAGCAGGCTATGGGGTGACTCTCGGTATGACGCGCGAGGCCGACTGATCGAACAGTTCCTTCTCTCGTCGAGCGCGTGTCTCCTAAATCGAAAACAACCAACCTATTATAATCTCGCTAATAACACCTACTCCTCCATAGATCTAAGCATAGTATCTCCATCACTTGTGCCTCTACTCCAGTGGAAAGTCGTCAGTAATCTGTACAGAAGTGACCACTTCCCCGTAGTTTTGAGCACAACTACAGTAACTGAGTGTCCACCCCGTGTTCCCAAATGGCTCATAAACAGAGCCGACTGGGAACAGTTTTATACCATCGCTCGTCTAGGTTGGAATGACATATGTACTTTGAACATTGATGTTGCTGTGAACTACTTCACAGCGTTTTTGATTGATGCTGCAACAAAATGCATCCCACAAACAAATGGACACCCTGGAAAACGGCATGTGCCATGGTGGAACTCTGAATGCAGAAACGCGCGCAAACAGCAAAACAGAGCTTGGAGGCTGCTTCGGAACTCACCGACAGCCGAAAATCTTGACACCTTCAAGAAAATAAAGTATCAAGGGAGGAGAACGCGTCGGCAGGCTAGAAGAGAATGCTGGCAGAAGTTTTTGTCAGGGATCAATTCATACACACAGGAGGCTAAAGTCTGGAACATGGTCGGTAGGATAGCAGGAAAACAAGTACACACACTTCCACTCGTAAACACTCATGGTGATACCTTGGAAGATCAGGCAAACGTCCTTGGTGCACACTTCGAACAGGTGTCCAGCTCATCCCACTATACTGACACTTTACAAAAATACAGAACAAGAATAGAAAAGCAGAAACTCGAACACAAATGCACTAGATACGAGGCATATAACCAAGCTTTCAGTCTAGCTGAGCTGCGAACGTCTCTAAACTCTTGCAGTACTTCTGCCCCAGGTTCAGACCGTGTGGTGTATGAAATGTTAAAAACCTACCAATCGAAACACGAAAAACCTTACTTTGTTTGTACAATGCTATCTGGTTTTCTGGCAATATCCATACCTCCTGGAAAGAGGCTATTATTATTCCCATTTTGAAAGAGGGCAAGGACCCTTCTTTACCTTCGAGTTATAGGCCTATTGCACTTACAAGCTGCTTGTGCAAAGTCTTCGAAAAAATGATAAACTGCCGACTTGTATATATCCTTGAAAAAAACAATTTGCTCGACCCATTTCAGTGTGGGTTTCGAGAAAGTAGATCCACCACAGACCACCTTGTTCGTATCGAGGCACAGATCAGGGACGCCTTCGTCCATAAACAATATTTTCTCTCTGTATTCCTCGATATCGAAAAGGCTTATGATACAACATGGCATTTTGGAATTCTAAGAGACCTGTCCCACCTTGGCGTGCGCGGAAGAATGTTTCACATAATCGAAAATTACCGTTCAAACCGGAGATTCCGTGTCCGAGTGGGCACGGTTCTTTCCCAATTATTTGTCCAGGAAACAGGCGTGCCACAAGGTGGTGTACTTAGCTGCACACTTTTTCTCATCAAAATGAATTCCTTGCGCTTGTACATTCCTCGCAATATGTTTTATTGTACATATGTCGATGACGTCCAGCTTGGCTTTAGATCTTGCAATCTGGCAATGTGTGAGCGGCAGGTTCAGTTAGGTTTAAACAAGGTCTCCAAATGGGCAGAGGAAAACGGATTCCGACTGAACCCACAAAAAGCACGTGTGTCTTGTTCTCCCGAAAGAGAGGCATGCACTCAGAACCCGACATTGAACTGAACGGTCAACGTCTTTCTGTTAATACGGAGCATAAATTCTTAGGATTAATTTTGGACAACAAGTTGACCTTTGTACCGCACATCAAGTATCTAAAAACAAAATGTTTAAAAGCCATGAATGTTTTAAAAGTGTTGTCAAGTACTAGGTGGGGTAGTGACAGGCAATGTCTCATTAACTTATATAGAAGCCTCATTCGCGCCCGCTTAGATTATGGGCTGGTTGTTTATCAGTCTGCGACTCAAAGAGCTTTGAAGATGCTGGACCCCGTGCACCATTTGGGCATCCGCCTTTCTACGGGTGCTTTTCGCACCAGCCCCGTAGAAAGCCTTTATGTTGAGTCAAATGAGTGGTCGCTTCATCTGCAGAGAACTTACATGCCCTTTGTTTATTTCCTTATGGTGAAAGCAGACAAGAAGCACCCCTCATACTCTGCTGTTAATGATTTGTCGAGCTCAATTCTGTTTCAAAACAGGCCTTCGATGAGGCAGCCCTTCTCAGTTCGCCTGAAGAGTCTAGCTGAGAAAACTGGAGTCTCACTTGAACACAGTTTAATGGCTCCTGTAGCATATCCGCCATCATGGGAATGGTAGACTATAGACTGCGATGTGTCTTTTCTAGAAGTTACAAAGCATGCGCCTATTGCCCATATCCGAACATACTTCCTGGAACTTCAACACAAATACACACGTCCTGAGTTCTTTACAGATGCCTCCAAGTCTAACTCCTCTGTGTCCTTCGCTGCTGTCGGCCCATCTTTTTAGGATGCTGGCCCTCTACATCCAGGCACAAGTATCTTCACAGCGGAAGCTTACGCGATAGTTGTGGCGGCTAAACACATCAAGCAATTACAAATACAAAAAGCAGTAATTTATACGGACTCCTTCAGTGTGGTAATGGCTCTGCACACTCTTAAAAAACACAAAAACCCAGTCCTCGTCTCACTTTACTCCATTTTGTGCACACTCTACACACTCAAACAACATGTTGTGGTGTGCTGGGTGCCGGGGCACCGTGAGATTCAGGGCAACGTGAGGGCGGATCGGCTCGCTGCATTCGTCCACAAAAGCACCGCCACTACACCCATATCAATCCCGGCCCTTGATCTTAAGCCGTATCTCAAACTAAAGCTCAGGGACTACTGGCAGAGCAAGTGGGATAGACACATACAAAACAAACTTCACGTTATCAAGCCACACCTTGGCCATTGGCCACCAGTGTCAAAATCGCGTCATGCACGGGTAACATTAACGAGACTCAGGATAGGACACACATACACGACACACTCATATCTTTTGTCCGGTGGCGATCCACCATTGTGTGACAGATGTGGTGAAGCACTAACAGTTCTTCACATTTTAATTCAGTGCGAACAATTGGACACTATAAGAGAACAACACTTTCCATTACCCTACCGACAACATATACCTTTGCACCCTGCAATGTTGGTCGGTAGGAAACCGCTTTTTAGTCCTAAATCATTGTTAGCGTTTTTAAAAGAAATTCATAGTTTTCATATTATATACCCGGGCATTCCGTAGCACGACCTTTCCAGAGAGGTTTCCGCTGCGGTGGCTACACAAGAAAGCACTTGCCTCCCGGCCCTTGGACGCAAGGGTATGAACGAGTGAGGCAGTTGTGCTAATGCCATACATATCCACCATCGTCTTTTATTATCACCAACTTTTGTCATCTATTCGCACCTCACACACATTTCACGGCATGGTCATGATTTTATTACTTGTATGTTCTTGCCCGCCTTACCGCGAGGAATTTTATGGCCCTTATGCAGCCGCTGGTCACAATCATTGTCCACATTACTTGTCCCATGAACTGGCGCTCTTTGGCCATCGAATGGCCCTTGCGCCAAAAAACACTATATATCATCATCATTGAGTTTGGTTCACGCCAAGTTAAGGGTGTGACTACGAGAGCACCCAAACCTGAGCGGCTAGATAGATGGATAGATGCGATCAAAGTCGCCAAAGTTCGCTAAGAAATTCTTCGCATTAAAAAAACAACTATTTGAATGGCTATGTATTTCTTGTCATGTTTATACTAAAATACCACAGGCGTAAGCAGCCAGCACCACAGAGAAAACAGCCCAAGAGCACAGCAAGAAAGGTGAATGACGATAGCTTTCGTCGTGGACCCTGCAAATTTGTCTGTCATTGATGCCTGCTATACTCGTAGAACAGGTGAATTGTAACACTGGCCTTGAGCAGCCACTAAATTCATCGTACTGTTAATGAGTTCACAAGTTGTCACCGATTCAGGCACTTGTGTTTTGTGTTTACTTTGAAACCATATTTAGATGTGTTTGGGATTACATTCACCAGTAATAATATGTATGAGATTCCTATGTGTAATAATAAAAGCTCAACATACAATAGTTTAGTGCGAGTACAGAACGACAACAAAGAAACTAGAAGGACACGAGCGCTTGCGTCCTTCTTGTCTCTTTGTCGTCGTTCTGTTCCCGTGCTATAACTATTGTCATCTCATACCAACTAGTCCAAACTGCCACACTCAACATAGTCTGAGTATCATTAAATAGAAAAACCAAAGCAAATTTTTACATTTTAATTTTTATTGGCATTTCAGGAACAGCATGGCCAGACAACTAAAGAAGTACGTGCCACTTCTAGATGGTTGCAAAAGATGGTTCAAGAATGATTGCGGAATTTAAAAGGAAGATATTGGCATTCTCCTTGCACTATCAGCTGTCCAACATCTGCAAGCTGCAAAGGTGAACACACTGTCATGTAAACAGGGCCATGTGAATGCACTGGTACAAGTTTGTTTGGCTGTGGTAGAGAGGACAAAAACATTTTAGTTCGCATGCACCAAGAACAGTAATGAAGGCCTAAAATTAGCTACACTAGTTCAAGCATCTTCCTAGGAGCCTGCATTTCAGCACTCAGCCTGTTTTACTCGATCGTAATTGCTTATTCCTTTGCTGTATTTTTTTGTGCATTTACCTGCCAGGCAATCATAATCTAAACAGATTGTAATACTCTGGCGTTCTAGCACTATAAAAAAGAAGGAATAATTGGGCAGGTAACTAGTGAGGGCAGCTTGTGCACGGTTCTCTGTTCAAAAAACAAAAATGACCCAGCTGGTACCTTGTATGTGTACTTGTATTTGTTCCAAAAGCCTTTAAAAAGGCCATCATTCCAGCTTTTGCTGTGACTGTCTGCTGCGTGTTACACGGAGGCGTCGTGATTTTTTGCTACAGAGGAGCGGAGCTCTTTCAGTGGGAAGTTCTGCAAATTGGATATGTGCGAAGCAGCTCTCATCATAGATTCGCATAGAGTAAGAGTGGGAAAGGGAAGCGATAGTGAAGAGTGACCTGAGGAGGAGTAGAGGGCATATAGCATAGCATAGTCTATCATAGTATTGGGGGCGAAAAGTCACGGAGTCGCCCCCTAGTGGATGCGCCTCGTTTGTGTACTCGGTAGGACAGCGTCCGCACATTCTTCATAAATTTGCCTATCGGTGCTTCATAAAAACATCACGCGGAAATCCTGATGGTCATTTCTGTGAATAATTTCAGACGAAAGGAGTTGTTACAGTCAAAAATATTAATCTTGGATGAAAAAAAAGCAGAAGGTTGTTTACAGGCACTTTCTGTTTACAGAAATTGTACAGAGTGTGCACATTGCGCGTAATTGCTGCTAGAAAATACTATTCCCGAACAGGCTTATTTCATAAAAGGTCGTCAATCCCTGAAAACAACGCTCTTACACTGGTTTGCGTCGAATAATGGATGGCGTGGTGCAGCATAAATAAGCATCTATAACTCTTTACACACGTAGCTGTTTTTGCATATTCGATAGGCCTCAGGCCTGCTACCTTCTCGGCCGCCATGTTGGCCTTCCCAACTATTGCTGTCGTGTGTTGGTCATGACTATCTTGAAGCCAGAGATATACAGCGCGGCGTGGTGACGTGTCGAGGCTTGCTCCAGACTTCATGGGTGCAGCGAAACGCAAAAGCAGCAGCCCACGCTCATCCAAGCACCACACACAAGCACCATGTCGTAATTCCTAAATCGTCGAATCCAGGCGGCTGTGGTCGAGCACACAGCAAAAATACGGGGAAAGACTGAGTCAGGAGAGGAGGAGGATGGCTAGTGACCTTGGCAACGCTTTGAGCGCTGCCTGCGATCCCCGGGCGGTTCATGCATTTAGAGCTTGTTTGGAGACTTAGTGGTTTGCACGCGGCATGATTCCCTCTGTGGTTCCTCGTCAACGGTCTATCCGTTCATCGCGCGTGCCTATTGGGCTCCGTTACGCCTTT
The DNA here is from genome assembly GCF_043290135.1 of Rhipicephalus microplus. Taxonomy (NCBI): domain Eukaryota; kingdom Metazoa; phylum Arthropoda; class Arachnida; order Ixodida; family Ixodidae; genus Rhipicephalus; species Rhipicephalus microplus. The sequence continues at coordinate 209,845,949 of NC_134702.1, forward strand.
TTTGGGTAATTTTGCCATAGAGTGTACAGGTGGAACGAATTCGAGGAAAGGCAAGGGTGCGGAAATTAAAACTTCTTTGATGTGAATCCGGCTGGACATCGGTCAAATCACTCTATATAACCACTCGAAATACCCGAGATCAGCGGAGACCTGCTGTCGCCACCAGACGACCGGTTGTCCAGATCGTGCAGGAACAGGGACTCGAGCTTGCTGACACAGTACTTGACGGCTACTATTTTGGAGTTGGAGTTCAGCTTCTTGTAGGGACTGATCACTACTGAGACACCACAACAGGCCACCACCAGGAGGTGATCTCACTACTAACCACCTTTAAGCTAACATGCCCAGGATGACCAGGCTCCTTTCATAAAGATAGGCCCTCCTATCGAAACGACGGTCAGCCTGTTTGAGGCACTTCCACTGTTCACCCTGATCATCACGCCAGATTTGTTGTGACATAAATGGTTATCTAAAGCAATTGCACTAACCAGTCATTATACTAAAAATGATATTGCGTTTGAATCCGTGAGTACTGTACATTGAACTCCACCATCCATAAAACGGGCGAGACACTGATGACGTGAACTCCTAGCCGAAACTTCCACTGTTTGCAGCAAGATTGTCTTATTATTTTCAAGAGGCATGCTTTTGACTTCATGCAGTAATAGATTTTTCTGTACCTTTGTCGGAAAAAGGCATGCAGAGTGTGCCTAGTTCGGAAAATTCATGAAAAATTTCGCCGCAATCACTCAACCACTCATTGACCTTCTGAAATAAAACGTGCGTTTTTGATAGGGTTACATTCAAGATCGTACTTTTCATCATCTCAGCGCTATTTTAATAATATACACCTTTGCAGGCCCGCTGTGAGTCATCTACTTACACAGAGGTCTGAACTCATGGTAATGTCCACGGATCTGAGCTGTTTTAGCCAAATTCCATCAAGGACACAACCACATTATCACCTACTCTAGCCACCTTAAAATAGGTGTGCAACTATTGAATTTCCGAGTGTAAACGCCCTGCTCTAGTTTTTGCAGTCTCCAAGTTGAGCCCATATTTATATGGCATGATTGTATCTGCATTTACGGAGCATCCTTCACTTTCTTTGCTGTTGTTACTAAATGATCGTACGGGCTCGCTAGGCTCTGCAACTTCAATGATATACCCAGAGAGTGTCATACAAATTGAGACGCCCTCATCAGGACACAGACTGTCCATCTCTTAGCACAAAAGTGTTGCATGCTCAGGTCCACCAAGACTTGAATGACATATTTCTATCGCAGTGATGGCGGTAAAAAAGTGGACATGATCACATGGCAAAGAAAAAAAAAAGTTCCACCAGCGAGAATCGATCCCAGGACGCCTAGTTGCACAACAAGAGATGCTGGGCGCGCCATTCATTGCACCACAGTCGCACACTTTGCAGGCTTTACAAATGAGCCTTTTGTATGTATGATTTTCCTCTCACAGTTGCACTTGTTTAGTGGGAAGTTGTCAGCGTGTGGGAGTGGTCAAGTGAAGTAAACGCACCCATTCAGTGCGTTTTCAGCAGGTGAAGTGAATTTTGGCATTGCCGTAACACACCACGTGGTGGCAGCCTTAGCCCAATTGTTGTAAAGCGTTGGCCTCGTTCACCGCATCCATTCATATCCAAAGATCTCTGCGACGCACTGTAAAAGCATTCCCCACCCGAAGAAAAAGTGCGGCCGGGCTACAGGAAAGACACAACGCACGTTCAGTTTCCGTCAAGTTCCGCTGGGACGTTCAATAACTCTAACATGTTGTGGGTAGGTTACTTTAGCTGAAGTTTCGCATTGAATGAGCGACGCTCTTCTCGATGTCACATCACATTCTCTGAATACACTCTCAGCTTTAGCTATTACATTTATCACTCGGGTTTGTTTAATCATTGATCATGAATGTGAGTCGCTGGGAAGGTGTTGTATCACCAAGTGTCAGTGTTGGTGCATCTGTGCTGAAGGGCGCTATAGACAGACGGACAGACACAGAAATTTATTGAGGTTCTGAGAAACACTACCTCAAAAAGGTAGAGCAGCGGGCCGCTCCCACGTCGGAACGGATAGGCCAAGCCTCATCGCCGCACTGAGGGCCTCTGGACATCCCAGAGTTGATGTGCAAGTACTGAGCTGAGCGCAGAGCTCCATTCCCCTTCGGTCATGTGCTGAGAATCGTGTAATTAGGGGCACTGCCAAAGCATGTGGCTATAGCTGCCAAACAATAACAGACATTCTGCAAGCTATGTTCAATGTACAGTAAGCACTCAAGTACTTTTGTCGCGACAGTTCTTACTTTCGTGTTATACTGGTTCCAATGACAGTGGGATAAAGAAATACATTTATCCACTTGATGAAAACACCATAAGAAGAAAATGCATTCCCAGACCACCTTCTTGTTAACTTGTATCAATTTCGAACAGATGTGGCATTGTTCATGTGTCCAGGATAGGCACACTTCATCCAGTTTCCCGTGTCCTCTGTTAAATGATAAAGACTTACACTGAATCTGCAAAACACAGTGATATTGCTATCTGCGAGCCTGTAAAGATCACAGATACAAGTCATAGTGCTGTCACGTGCATAATGAAAAACTGCAAGACTACTTGAGACATTTTCAGAGCTTTGATTCCCTGGTGAAGAGAGTTTGCATAACTCTGCTTAGCATGCTAGCAAATGTTTACTTTATAAAGGTTAAATCGAGTTGATTGTGCTATTACTGTGATTTCATGTTTTCGTGCAAGGCAACATTCGCAGAGTGCACCTGACTAGGTACCTGGAGTTGCATCGAATTATGTCCGAACACTGCCACTCAGCTCATATTTCTTGTTTTGATAGTGGCTTTGGTTATGGCTCTTTTTATTGCCCCTGCAGAAGCGTATCATCCAAGTGCTCACAGATGTTATGCGATATTTGCAAGAAGTCGGGATCCTGTCTGTTTCCATGTTCTAATGTCAACTACATGATGCTTGCAAATTGCTGTGTGTTACAACGTATTTTCAAATTTGTGTTTACAAATAAAGGAATGTTCAGTACTGTTAAAAGAGAATACAAGTCCAGCTCATATTCTTTCACCTAAGCTGATTGTTGACACGGGCATACAGAAGTTCACGTTGAGTGCACTGTTATACTGGTTGCAAGTAACTTTCGAGATGCAGCTAACAAATATACCCTTTATATTTAGGAGTATTTAATAGATTCCCTATTCAGCAAGGGGGGTTGGTTGTAATTCTTGTACCCAACCAGCCAATTTTAGCACACTTTAATATTCAGGGTGCTAAAATTCAGTATACTACTTAGAAGGGAAGAAGTCCCTTACTTTGAGAACACTCAGCTTGGCAGCACCTCACTGTTTCGTTTGCACAGGCGATGCCATACCGTTGGCACAAACTGGCGGTACGCTGTCTACCTGTAGCTTCTGAAAGAGACAAAAAAATTAAAAAAGTTATAGACTGTAGTCAGTATAAGTGCAAAAAAGGACATTTTGTTGGGGGGGGGCGGATCGGTGCTTACATTATTTCAGTACAGCAGACTCTGGTGCAAAATGCAGTTTACAAAAAGAAAAATGGGGGGGGGGGTGCTCCGTTTTTTTAGGAAATGTATTTTGCACAACAGGGTAGTGCGCCTAAGCAATATATGCACATTTTCGTGGGTGGTAAATATCTGCAGGCAATTTATGGGCATATGAATTCCGACACGGTACGCGTTAAGGCGCCACGAGTAATACAACAGTACTGCTGACGCGAATACGCATGCACTTTAGCGAAGTAAAAAAAAAATGAATGAAGAACGTGATAATGTTGGCTGCGCAATCACGTGTATTTCGGGTGCTTCAACCAGTGCCGGCTGATCTTCCATTAAGGCGCAATGGGCAACTGCCAGAACGTTTATATTGAGGCATACATCGGCAAATGCCTCATGGTCGATGATGCATACTTTTTCTCCTAGTAGGCTGTCAATTTTCTGCACCTAGTGGCAACACACAGATTCGAGAGCCGTGTCCATGGGGTGGCAGTGTCCGAAGTTGCACCTGCGGTAGCAGCGGAACTGCATGAGCATTTGCGTTGCACACCATCAGGTGCAAATGGCCTGCAGTGCTAGGCAGTCGTGTGAACAAAGAATTTAGTTTTTCCTTTTTTACGTTTGCAGTCGTACGTCTGTGTTAAAATAAACGTGCAGTGACTGTAACCCCTAGCTTCCGCTGATTTCAACAATATTCTAAAGCGTACGTTGTGCTATTGAGCATGATATCGCCGGAAAAAATGCCGGCCGCAGCAGCTGCGTGTCCTTGGCGGCGACTATATTGCCACGTTCTATTTCCCAAGTTTTTGTTATCGTCCCAAAACACCACACGATTCTCAACGCAAACCGCGCCTGCAGTTTTCGAGAAGGATCCGGACTGTAGTAGATCATTTCGATAAGATCACGGCCACTGTGCGAATGGTACAGATTGTTCTGGAACCTACGCCACCGCCAGCGATAACGCTAGAACATTCGACGGCAAGAGTATAAATGCCGACGCGCTTCGCCGCATGCCAGTTGTTGATCGAAGGCCGACGCTCCGTTCGCTGCTATCAGTCCGAGACTGCTATCTGTGCGAGACTGCTGCTGTAATTGGAGTTTCCGTTTACCGGGCACAGGTTCGCCCAAATAAACAATTAAATCCCAACGCGAAGTCTTCTGTCTTCGGCCACGTCACGACCCCGTGACATCTGGTGGAGATGCTGCTTCGTTCATGTACCGGACGCCCCCGTCAAGCCGGGAACCTAGCCCGCGTCACGGAGAAGACACCGACGCCAACCAGGAGCAGCGAACAAGCCGCCGACAGCAAGGGCTACCACCGGAGTACGGGCTTCTAGAAGACAAGGCGCGGAAGACCAAGGCCATGACCGCGACTACAGCGACAATGACAGCCGCCGCATTCCAGCCCACGATGGTCATGCATCAACCCAGGGAACCACCAATTTTCCATGGGTCATCGTTCAAAGACCCGGAGTCCTGGCTAGAAACATACGACCGTGTGGCCGCCCTCAACCACTGGGACAACGAAGAAAAGCTCCGTCGTGTGTACTTCTACCTGGAAGACACAGCAAGGCCCTGGCTAGAGAATCGTGAGTCCACGCTCCGAACGTGGGATGTCTTCTGCGGCGCATTTCTGCAAACGTTCGTGATCGCTCGCAAAGAAAGGGCCGCTGCTCAACTAGAGACCCGGGTTCAGCTACCAAATGAGAAGGTTGGAATTTTCACAGAGGAGATAACCCGCCTATTTCGTCACGCTGACCCAGACATGCCTGAGGAGAAGAAAGTTCGTTTCCTCATGCGAGGGGTCAAACAGGAGCTCTTCGCGGGACTAATGAGGAATCCACCGAACACCGTCCAAGAATTTGTATCCGAGGCGACCACCATCGAAAAAACCCTTGACATGCGCACCAGACAGTATAATCATCGCATGATTCCAGAATGCGCTGCTGCTCAAACCAGTGACTCCAAAAACTTGCGTGAAACGATCCGAGCGATCGTGCGGGAAGAGCTGCGCAAACTGTTGCATTTGGCGCACCCTCAAGTGGATTCGATCGCCGACATTGTGCGAGAAGAAGTTCGGCAATCACTTCGAATTCCCTAAACACCGCTGCCCGAGCCAGAAACTATGAGCTACGCCGCTGCAGTGCGCCACAACGCTCCTCCTCGTCCACGCCAAAACGCCGCCCCGTCGCACTTCTGTCGCCAGACACCACCGCCGCCACCACCCCCACCGACGACCTATCGTTCATCAGCGGGCCAGCGCAGTGCGCCGAGGAAAACCGACGTTTGGCGCACCCCTGACCACCACCCACTGTGCTACCACTGCGGCGAGGCCGGGCACAATTACCGCCGTTGCCAGTACCGACGGATGGGACTGCGTGGCTTCGCCGTCGATGCACCACGTCCGCAGCCAGGGGAACGGCCACGTGACATCGCAGACTACCTGACAGGAACTCAATGGACACCCCGAAGTCCTTCCCGTTCGCCGTCGCCCAGCCGCCGCATGTCACCGCACCCCCGGCAGTACTCCGGCCCAACGCGGGGCCGGTCTCCTAGCCCGTATCCGGGAAACTAAGGGCAGCAACCGGTGGAGGTGCGGTTGCTGTGCGACGAACTACCGAAGATCCTCCGACGACGACGACGCCGCGACAGAGCTTTCGAACACAACGCCAAACAGGCAAAGCCCTGACGGCGAAAGCTCACTTACCGGAGGTGGCCTGACGACGCAACATGGAAGCAGCGGATCAAGCCGACGCAGCCGTGACCCGATGCCACGCCCTAACTGTAATGCGAGACGGCGAACTAGCGACCTCGACGTTCTTATCGACGGCCACAGTGTGACCGCTCTCGTCGATACTGGAGCCGACTATTCTGTCTTCAGTGAGTCGTTCGCCACGAAGTTAAAGAAAGTTAGGACAGCTTGGAAAGGCCCTGAAATCCGCACAGCTGGAGGTCATCTCGTAACGCCTGCAGGAATCTGCACAGCGAGAGTCACCATTAGCTGCCATATTTATCCTACAGACATCGTAGTCTTACAGCGTTGCTCGAGAGATGTCATCCTTGGCACGGACTTCTTATGCCTCCATGGTGCTGTCATCAACCTAAAAACACAGTCGATAACGTTATCCACAGAAGAAGCACTACCGCCGGGCACGCCGTCAGGACACCATGCCTTGAATGTGCTGGAAGAACAAGTCACCATTCCGCCTCGCTCAAGCGTCATTATTTCAGTCGGCGCTACTAAATCCTCTGACTTGGAAGGCGTCGTTAAAGGCAGTCCGCATCTGTTGGTCACCCGAAATATTTGCGTCGCAAGAGGAATTGCAGAGCTGCGGGGAGGCAAAGCAACGGTTATGCTCACGAATTTCAGCAATGAGTACAAACATGTGAACAAAGGAACAACGGTCGCATACATCGAAGAAATTGTCGAAGCCACCAGTGCTTTCGCCCTCGCCGATTCTGCGGAACCTGCTCAGAGAAACCAAGCCCCTCCCATAGCCTTCGACGTCAATCCCAGACTTCCGAACGATAAGCAAGAACAGCTCAAGGCCCTGCTCCTGCAATACGAAGATTGCTTTTCGTCGTCATCATAAATTCGGCAGACCCCAATCACGAAACATCGCATCATAACCGAAGAAAATGCCAGACCACTCCGTCAGAGTTCGTACAGGGTTTCAACGCGAGAACGTGAGGCCATGAAGAGACAAGTTGATGAAATGCGGCGGGTTGACATTATCCAGCCGTCCAAGACTCCATGGGCATCCCCCGTGGTGTTAGTGAAGAAAAAGGATGGGACCCTACGTTTCTGCGTTGATTATCGCCGCCTGAACAAAATCACAAGAAAGGACGTGTATCCTCTCCCACGAATAGACGACGCACTTGATCGGCTCTATAACGCCAAGTACTTTTCGTCAATGGACGTCAAGACTAGCTATTGGCAAATCGAAGTCGACGAAAGAGACCGAGAGAAGACGGCGTTTATAACACCGGACGGCCTCTTCGAGTTTAAGGTGATGCGCTTCGGCCTTTGCTCAGCGCCTACAACTTTTCAACGCGTTATGGATACAGTACTGGCAGGATTGAAGGGGCAGACTTGCCTTGTGTACTTGGACGACGTCGTCGTGTTTTCCTCAAGTTTCGACGAGCATCTTCGGCGCCTTGAAGCTGTACTTCAAGCCATCAAGACTTCCGAACTCACACTGAAGCCAGAAAAGTGCAGATTTGCGTATGAGGAGCTCTTGTTTCTGGGGCACGTTATCAGCAAGTCTGGAGTTCGTCCCGATCCACGGAAAACAGCCGCCATCGCCGACTTCCCGCCGCCCACTGACAAGAAAGCCGTGCGCCGATTTCTGGGCCTGTGTGCCTATTATAGGCGGTTCGTGAAAAACTTCACCCGCATTGCCGATCCTCTCACTAACCTTACCAAGGCCGACGTGGAGTTTAAGTGGGAAGCGCCGCAGGAACACGCTTTCCAGGAGCTTAAACATCGCCTCCAGACGCCTCCGTTACTTGCCCATTTCGACGAATTCGCTGAGACAAAAATACATACTGACGCAAGCAGCGTAGGTCTTGGCGCCATTCTTGTGCAGAGGGCTGACGGACTTGAAAGGGTTATTAGTTACGCCAGCCGATCGCTATCCAAAGCAGAAGCAAATTATTCCACAACACAAAAGGAGTGCCTCGCCATCATCTGGGCTACGTCGAAATTTCGCCCATACCTCTACGGCAGGCCCTTCAAAGTTGTGAGCGATCACCACGCATTGTGTTGGCTAGCCACCTTGAAGGACCCTTCAGGTCGCCTCGCACGATGGAGCCTGAGACTTCAAGAATATGACATTACTGTCATTTACAAGTCCGGCAAAAAACACTCCGACGCCGACTGCCTCTCTCGTGCGCCTGTCGACCAACCGCTACCCGACGACCCGGATGACGACTACTTCTTAGGAACGATAACTACCGACGACTTCGCTGAACGACAGAGGGCCGACCCGGAACTCAAGGCCCTAATAGAATACCTCGAAGGCTGGACCGCCGAAGTCCCGAAGGTATTCAAGCGCGCACTTGCGTCGTTCTTTCTACGAAACGGTCTTCTACAAAAGAAAAACTTTTCACCGCTTCGAGCTAAGTACCTCCTTGTGGTGCCTTCAGCTCTGCGACCAGAACTCCTGCAGGCCCTGCACGACGATCCGACGGCAGGGCACCTCGGTGTTTCTCGCACGCTCGCGAGGATACAAGAAAGGTACTACTGGCCACGTCTTACAACCGACGTCACTCGTTATGTGAGAACATGCCGGGACTGTCAGCGACGCAAGACACCGCCGACAAGGCCAGCGGGACTTCTGCGGCCAATTGATCCACCTTGCCGACTTTTCCAGCAGATTGGTATGGACCTACTGGGGCCGTTCCCGACGTCGGCTTTCGGAAACAAGTGGATCGTGGTAGCTACCGACTACCTCACCCGCTACGCCGAAACAAAAGCCCTGCCAAAAGGCAGTGCTTCCGAGGTAGCTAAGTTCTTCGTCGAAAATATCGTTCTACGTCACGGCGCCCCGGAGGTCCTTATCACCGACAGAGGAACGGCATTCACTGCCGACTTAAGCGATCTTGGCATATAGCCAAACAAACCACCGCCGGACGACAGCGTACCACCCACAGACCAACGGCCTCACCGATCAACGGCTTAACAAGACGATCTCCGACATGCTGTCAATGTACGTCGATGTCGAACACAAGACGTGGGACGCCATTCTTCCGTATGTGACCTTTGCATACAACACGGCAGTGCAGGAGACGACGCAGATATCTCCATACAAATTGGTCTACGGAAGGAGCCCGGCAACGACGCTCGATGCCATGTTACCCAACGTCACCGACGAAGAAAACCTCGATGTGAGCGAGTACCTTCAACGCGCCGAAGAAGCCCGACAACTTGCGCGTCTCCGTATCAAGAATCAACAGACGACCGACAGCCACCGTTACAACCTTCGACGACGCTTCGTGGAATACCAGCCCGGTGAACGTGTTTGGGTGTGGACGCCGATACGCCAACGTGGACTAAGTGAAAAGCTTCTGCGACGGTACTTCGGACCGTACAGGGTGGTTCGACGTCTCGGCCCACTTGATTACGAGGTTGTCCCCGACGGCATCACGAACTCCCAACGACGCCGATCGCGACCAGAAGTCGTCCATGTCGCGCGCCTCAAGCCGTTTCATGCGCGTTAACAAACTGAACCAGTGTTTTTTTGTATTATTGTTGTATCGTAATTTATTCATTGTACTTTCTTGCGTTATTATTGTACTTTCATCTTTAGTTAAAGCATCGGGACGATGCTTTTTTTAAGAGGGGGGCAATGCCACGTTCCATTTCCCAAGTTTTTGTTATCGTCCCAAAACACCACACGATTCTCAGCGCAAACCGCGCCTGCAGTTTTCGAGAAGGATCCGGACTGTAGTAGATCATTTCGATAAGATCACGCCCACTGTGCGAATGGTACAGATTGTTCTGGAACCTACGCCACCGCCAGCGATAACGCTAGAACATTCGACGGCAAGAGTATAAATGCCGACGCGCTTCGCCGCTTGTCAGTTGTTGATCGAAGGCCGACGCTCCGTTCGCCGCTATCAGTCCGAGACTGCTATCTGTGCGAGACTGCTGCTGTAATTGGACTTTCCGTTTACCGGGCACAGGTTCACCCAAATAAACAATTAAATCCCAACGCGAAGTCTTCTGTCTTCGGCCACGTCACGACCCCGTGACAATATTTATAGCGCAAGAACAGAACGACGACAAAGAAACAAGGATGACACGAGGGTTTACTTCCAACTGTGTCCTTCTTGTCTTTTTGTCTTCGTTCTGTTCTCGCGTTATAACTATCGTCATGTCATACCAACTAGACCAAACTGCCACACGTCTTGGCGGCGAAGTGAGAAATGCCCGTGTGCTTGCCTTGTACAGCCCGTTGTAAGAACTCCAGCTGCTCAATATTGAGCCAGAACCTTTGAATATGGCATGCCTCGTGATTTGAACTGGTTTTCGCTCGTGATTCACGAGAACATAAGGTATTCGGTGTATTTCTTTTGTACCGAGAACTTCAAGGGCTCCTAGGTGGCAACTGATGAAAAAAAAGCAAATAGTAAACGTGGGAAGGACAAACATACTTAGGCTAAATGAATTCTATTGTAGAGAGTTTGCGCATGAATGTGTCGTGTCTTACCATTCAACGTGTCCTCGTACGTCGTCCTTTCTCGCTTCAGAATATATATATATATATATATATATATAAGGTAAAGAAGTGTATACCTAAGGGCTTTTTCCGTGTTTTAACACAATATTAATGCGATCTAACAGACACTAATGCCAAGAAATCTACAGGGGAAGTTATTAGAACCAATGGAATGTAAATAAGAAGAAAGAAAAGCGGATGAAGAAATAACCAGCCGTGAGCAGGAATAGCACGGCTGGTTATTTTTCATCCACTTTTCTTTCTTCTTATTTACATTCCATTGGTTCTAATAACTTCCCCTGTACATTTCTTGGCATTGGCATTAGTGTCTGTTATATATATATATATATATATATATATATATATATATATATATATATATATAGGTAAAGTGCTTCGTTTTCTTTTCGCAACGTGATCAACCTTGTGTTGACAACTGAATTCACCTTGCGAACCGAAAAATTCCTATCGAGCTACCTTAAGGAACAATACCCGGAAATTCTGATTCTGAACTGCCTGTTGAGTTGCTATACACTGGAGTATCTTGTCTTACGCACAGATAATTGTGTGAGTAAATGTTTCTTTTCGATAACGCTTATTGCTACTCATCGGCATCGAAAAAAACATGAATGAATAATGTTTATCAGTTGTACGTATATATACAAGGCAGTGTCAGTTATATGCTATAAACGCACCATCATAGAAGTTGTAACTGGACCACTAAGTAAACTCGTTCTTGTGGTCAGCTGACGATTATGCACAACAGAACCTCAATGTAATTTAATTATTAGAAGTTTCGTTAGCACTGTACACGAACATACACAACCAACGAAATGAATAGCTAGGAAATTTTGTGCAGCAACGGGTAGTTCAATTAGCTGGCCAAAAAGTCTGGGCTTTTGGCATGGTCTGTGGCAAAGTACACCCGAAGTTTATTGTAACATGAATTGGAAAATGATGTCGGAAAAGTACCTCGGTGTGCCTTTGGATCATTACCGCAATGCTACTGAGTATTGGTATGAGGAAAATAAACACATTAGAAATTATACTGATAAGTGGGGTGGCCACAATATTTCAATGTTTGCCAGAGCGTCCGTGTGCAATGTATTTTTGGTTGCAAAAGAGTTTTATGTATTACATGTGTTAACCATGACCTGTACTTCAGTCCAAAAAATGCACCGAGTATTTGCGACCTTTATATGGGGATCGCAGTGGGAGTGCACGAGCCGGTGCAATCTATTTCATAGGCTAAAATATGGTGGTCTGGGGCTTTTACATTTGTTTTTCAAGCAGTTGGTAAGCAGATTCATGTTTGCTCAAGATCAGACGGATAATTTCTTGAGAACAGTGATCCAAGCAAGACTGCAAACCCCTTACCCGATTTTGTCGTGTCATCCTTTCCTTTCAAAGATTGACTACTCAGTTCTTACTTGCGAGAAGTAGTTACGGCTACACGCCTGCCCAAGGAAAGATTTGCGTACGAATACTTGTCCGGCGTGCCCAAAAAGAAACTGTATCTTCTTACCAGTGCACGTCTATCGAGCTCCGTACAGGCTAGGTTGTGAGAGTGACGTGTTAAAGTGTGTTAAAAGAATGCCGGTGAGACCCTCTGTCAAAACATTCTCCTTTCAAGTGCATACCGGCACTCTCCCTGTACTGCCATGGCTAAAATCTAAGGGGTTTTTTGTACCGTGGTCCATCAACTTTCTAATCTGTGGTGAACCGGAAACGATAAATCATATCTTTCTTGATTGCCATGATGCTGTTTTCTTGTGGGACGTACAACAACGGACTCTAAAAAAAGATCTACCTATAAACGCCTTCGGAATTTGTTTTCTTCCGTGTGCAGCAGCAGGGAAGTGCCGAGTGACATCTTAATGTTGCTTTGCATGCATAGTGTGTGGAAGACAAGAATGGATGTTCGACATAACCGTATAGACGCTCATTCAGCAAGAGACTATTTTAGTGAGAGTATGCTGTATACACGAGACTTGTATGAAGCGCCGCCTGAGCCTCCCGAGCGCGAATATCACCTCAGCGGTGCGTGTTATTGCGTGTTTCCGTCGCGGCAACGCTGTTCACTTCACGTTCGAGGGCACCGCTGTTCCACCTGAACTGTTCCTCTTCAAACAGCGTAGGCTGGTTCGGGCGTGCCTTCCTCGCCCATACAGTGCGCGCGCTGTGGAATCTACGGGCATGCCACGGCGACATGCTCGAGGGGCAAACGCTGCCTGCGCTGCGGCAAGAACCACACCGGGGGTCCATGCCCTCTCAAGCGCCCAAAATGCCTAAATTGCCGGGGCACTCACGCTGCCATGCTGCAAACGCTGCCTGTGCTGCGGCAAGAACCACACCGGGGGTCCATGCCCTCTCGAGCGCCCAAAATGCCTAAATTGCCGGGGCACTCACGCTGCCACGGCGACATGCTCGAGGGGCAAACGCTGCCTGCGCTGCGGCAAGAACCACACCGGGGGTCCATGCCCTCTCGAGCGCCCAAAATGCCATAATTGCCGGGGCACTCACGCTGCCAATGAGCCGCGCTGTACATCCTGGCAGTTTCAGCGCAAGGCGACGTTCATTCTGGCCTCCTCCAACGGCAAACCCCAGGTGGTTTAACTTTTCGGAGCCCTTTGGTACAGCGTCTCTAATGATTATATGACAACCTTGGGACGTTAAACGGAACAATTTTTATTCCAACAATTATAGGTGTACACCCTTCTGTTTCTCAACACCCTCACGAACGGCATAACACCCTTTTGCCAGTTACACCCTTCTCTGAGGGTGTACCAGCAAAGAAAAGGGTGTTACGTACATTCAATCAAAAAGGGTGTAAATCTGTAAAACACCCTTTTACACCCATAAGGTTGTAAAAATTTTTACTGTGCACGCGTTGTTGCGAAGCGCGTCTCCGACGACGTTACGAAGGGCGCTACGAATCTCAACGCTGCAACCACTGTTTACGAAAGACGGTGACGCCAACACGGTCCCGAAGGCGCCACTGCTCCGATCTCCACCGACACGGTCACCAGATGTTTGGTAGCGTAGGTTTCTCAGCTCGCGACTGCTTCTGCGCAGAGCTGATAGACGAGCGGACGAGACGACGGTGAGTTAAACAAGGTTTTTGTACAGCATACATACAGAGGCGTTACAAATTCGGCACAGGGCCGACAGCTTAGAGACCCGAAGAGCCGAGCTCTCCTCTCTAACACATAGGTCTGCTCTCAAATGGGTCTGCTGCTCGCGACGCGCCGCAGGGCTTTTTTTATATGCACCGGGTGGATTCTTTGAATAACCAAATGTCCAACCAGAAGCGCCGCTGGTCGTGAGGTCAGAATCTTCTAATGGTGTCGCCGCTGGGCCGCGTCATTCTTTCTCATCGAATCTGGAGAGGCTGCGCTGTATAGGTGGCTGCACCCAAGGACGAGTGACGTCGCCAGGCATTGCGTCAGACCCACCAGACAGGAAGGCGCCGGTTGCTTGCTCGACGGGCTCACTGGCTGAAATGACTCACTGTACGTGCGCGGCAGAGAGGCACCACCGCGTGTTGACGCCGTTGAGTTGTTCGTGTCAGGCGGGCTCGCGGGCTGGCCTTGACACAGATTGCCTTTTTCAGAGACATGGACGTTCGTTGTAGACTCGCAGGCATAACAGCGTCGCGAGGCGCTCCAGCGTGCTCAAGCGTCGGCCCAAACACCGCCGACTGGCGCCGCGGCAACAGCCGCCCCTCGCTCTTTTCGTGATGCCCTTGGGAGCAACCATGCGCTGGTCGCAACACCCACCGCCGCCATGGAGCCATCACCTCTACCAGTCTCCACGGGTGACCAGAGGGACGCTGTGATCACGGCACTAAGCACGGCTCCTCGTGCGCTTCTAGCTAGTGTTTTGTGCGACCCGAACACGCGTCGCATGTGCGAAGCGGCCTTGTCCGCACAGCAATCACTCCCCCAACATGGCTAGTGCGTCAAAGAAGCCGCGGCCGCGGATTTCGCAGTGGAACGTGTGTTCTCTCCGCCGCCGTAACTTTAAGTTCGCCCGCTCACTGCCCCAGCGTGACCTCGACGTCCTTGCATTGCAAGAGACGCGAATTCGTGCTGGGACCCTCAACCTCTCAGGGTATGTGGCGTACCACGGCGCAACGGCCTGTAAGAACAACGCGTGCCTAAGCACGCACAGTTTCGACCCGGCGCACCCACAGGTCGTGCCAAGGGCCTCTATCTATGTGCGCGCGCGCCTTCCCCAGGTGCTTCTCGACGTTTCGGATATCGTCGGTGCGGGCGTCGAGTGCGTTGCAGTGAGGGTGCGTGTTGGCATGACGGACACATGCGTGGTGAGTGGATATGCTCACTCGTCGCGCGAGTGGGACGCCGAGTTTACTGTGCGGCTCGCCAGTCACCTCGGGAGGGCTTCCGTCTTGTGCGGGGTCTTCAACTCCCATCACACTGCGTGGGGTGCGCGAGTATCAATGCCAGTGGATGGGCCTTGATGGATGCCGCCCTCAGAGCTGGACTTCACATAATCAACGATGGCAGCCACACGTTTGTGCGCCCCGGTGCTGAACGCAGTGCACTCGACCTCACCCTCGTGACAGACGAATGCCCCTACTCATGGCGTCACGCGCCGGACACTGAGGGCTCGAATCACTATTTGATCCTCTTGGAGCCCTTTTATACCGGCGCTCTGCGCACCAGTGTGTACAGTGTTGTGAACTGGCTCCGTTTCCGCGAACTGTGTGCTGCAGTGCCAGTCGCGGGCGACTTTCTCCAACACAATGTGCAGTGCGCGAGTGGCGCCACGACGGTGTGTCGAGGGCCGACGGGCACGCCAGTGCCCGACATTAAGCTCCTCAACCTTCGCGCAGCTCGCTGCCGGGCGCAGCGCAGAGCGGAACGTTCGGACAAGGCAGAAGACTGGACTGTTTACAACCGCATCGACGCGGTTTGTAGATGCCACGCTCACAAACAACGGGATCGCGGCTGGTCCAGCCTCTGCCGCACCTTCGATGACCCCCGCTACCAGCGGCGTGCCTGGCGCGTGTTCCGAGCCCTCCTCCACCCCCGTGTGCCCCGGCATCCGGAGCTCTCCATCGCGGTCATGCTCGGAATCAGCACCGTGCAACTCGCCGAACTGCTGGCTGACACTTTCGCGAGTGCGCCCACTACCAGTGCAGTTTCCTGTGCCCGCGCTGCCGCCACATGCACGGCCCGAACTCTTTGCGCCGTTTCGCTTCTTCCCCACACCAGCCATCGTAGAAGCGATCGGCGAGCTGTGCACGGCCGACTTCAGCATCCGGGAGCTTCGCGATGTGCTCGACTCACGGGGGCGCCGCTCGGCTTCAGGGGCTGATGGCGTCACATATCAGATGTTCCGAAACTTGGATGCCACCCAGCTTCGGAATCTGGATGGATGGATGGATGCTATGAGCGTCCCCTTTATAACGGGGTGGTGACAAGTATGCCACCAGGCTCGACAAAAAAAAACAGCTTTTTTTCTTTTTTGATGTTGGCCTAATGCCTCTACTTCGAGAAATTCTATCTTAATGGAAAAAAAGGTAAATTTTCAGCTTAAGTTCTCTGCCATTTACGGTACACTGTCCATATTTTATTTTTCCAATATTTATTTTTGTCCTTTCTCTCTAATTTTCTGCCACCAATACTCTAACCGTCTCTTACTTATTTCAATCGCGGGTGTGTTCAGCTTTCCATTGTTGTCCCTAAAACCCAAGGCTTCCTGTAGGCTCGTGCCCAAACGTACACCTGGGTGGATATCTCCACATTCAATCAGAACATGCTCCGCCGTTTCCTTATCTTTCCTGCAGCATGTGCATTGTTCTTCTTCTTTACTGAATCTTGCTTTATAACTACGCGTTCTAAGGCAACCCGATCTCGCTTCAAACAGTAAAGCGCTTCCCCTTGAATTATCGTAAAATGCCTCCCTCCTTATTTCATTTTTGCCCTTTCGGTAGTTACTCAAAGCCGGTTTTTTCTCCATAGCTGCCATCCAGTAAATCCTCTCCGCCTCCCTGACTTTTCCCTTAACGCTCTTTGTTGACATATGGCTTACAGTACCAGCCGTATATTTACTAGTGAGTCTTCTAGTTCTTTTTCTCCACTGTGTGTCCACGCTCTTCCTATACAAATAACGGAACACCTTCTCTGCCCATCTACTCTCCTTCATATTTCTTAGACTTTCTTCGAACCTTATTTTGCTCTGCGCTTCCCTCGCCTCAAAACCTGCCCACCCCATATCGCCCTTTACAGCCTCGTTTGTCGTCTTCCCGTGAGCACCCAACGCGAGGCGTCCCACAGTCCTTTGATTTACATCCATTCCCGATTGCACCTCTGCCCTCATGCACACCACTGAGTTCCCAAAAGTAAGCCCTGGAACCATTACACCCTTCCACAGACCTCGAAGCACCTCATACCTATTGTATCCCCACAACGCTCTGTGCTTCATTATTGCCGCATTCCTCTTTCCTTTTGCTGCCGAGGCTTTTTCCTGTACCTCCATGTATCTATCACTCTCATTTACCCATACTCCAAGGTACTTGTATTCACTTACCCTCGGTATTTCTTGGCCTTGTATGGACACCGTCTGATCACAGGGGTCATTGAATACCATCAATCCACACTTCGTTACACTGAATCCTAGTCCAAGAGCTTCACCTTCCCTTCCGCATATATTCGCCAGCTGCTGTATATCATCTCGACTGTCCGCAAATAAGACGATATCGTCCGCACAAAATAAACCTGGAAGCTTCTG
Source organism: Rhipicephalus microplus (assembly GCF_043290135.1). Taxonomy (NCBI): domain Eukaryota; kingdom Metazoa; phylum Arthropoda; class Arachnida; order Ixodida; family Ixodidae; genus Rhipicephalus; species Rhipicephalus microplus. Next base: position 209,863,470 of record NC_134702.1, read on the forward strand.
CTCAATCATCATGCCGCCCTGTTTGTGTGACAGATTAAAACCAATGTTGCTACCTTCTAGCGCTTTTTCCATACTCACCATGTACAGCATGAATAACAGCGGGGACAAAGGACATCCCTGTCTCAGACCCTTGCTAACCTCAACGTTCTCTTTGCTACGCATTCCTTCCCACTCTATGCAAACTGTATTTTCTCGGTATATCTCCCTCAAAAGCTGTATACAGTCGTCGCCCATGCCCATTCCTTTCAATATATCCCACAAAATTCCCTGATTAACGTTGTCGTATGCCCCAGTGATGTCTAGAAAAGCCACGTACAAGGGCCTATTCTCTATTTTAGATATTTCTATACACTGAGTGAGAACAAACAGGTTATCGTCTAACCGCCTGTCGACTCGAAATCCGTTCTGAAGTTCTCCCAAAATATCGTTATGTTCGGCCCATGTTTCTATTTTCATTTTTACTGCTTGCATCGCCAACCTGTATAGTACCGATGTAATGGTTAGTGGTCTATACGAGCGAATCTTGTCCTTTTCTCCCTTGCCTTTATAGATTAAGTTCATTCTACTTTGTCGCCAACTGTCCGGTATTTGTCCGTCCTTTAAGCTTTTTTCTACTGCTTTTAACAATGCTTCTTTAGTGTTATGTCCTAGTTCGTTAATGAGGCTAACGGGAATCCCATCTAAACCCGCGGCAGTGCGCTTTGGAATTTTTCCTTCGGCCTTTTTCCAGTTGAAATTATCAAGTACTAGCTCTTCCTCTGTTGCTTTCTCCGCCACACTTTTACTCACCGGGGAGATCCCCTGGACGCTCTTTTGAAACGAATCGGCTGTTACCTTTTGGATGTAACCTAGCGCTTCGTACCCTTCCAATTGATTTCCTCCTTCATCTAGAATATGTTGTTGCGTTGTGACAGACTTCCTACCTAGCGCCTTTATGTGGCTTCAAAAAATCCTAGGCGCGGCCTCCTTTTTTTCGTGTATCTCTGTCATCTAGCGTTCACTTTCACCTTTAATTTTGGCCTCTACCAATTTCTGTACAAGGGATTTTTTCTCTAAATATATTTCCCATATTTTTTTGACTTCGTCCTGCGGCCGCTTCTCCTTTTTTTGCCTTTCTATGCTCCCGTGATGCTTCGCGTCGCTTCTCGATCGCCTCCCGGATTTCCCCGTTCCACCAACTTTTTGGCCTCCTTTTTCCTTTCCAGCAAACAGTTTTCTTCTCTTTCCCTATCTCCTTCGTCATTAGATGTAACAGCTCACTATACTCCCAGTCCTTGCCTGGTATTTCGCCTACTTCTTCCTCGACTCTTGCGGCTATATTTATTATTTGTTTGTCATTTAAATACGAGCTGCCAGACTTTGATTCCATGCTCATATTTTCAGTTTCGTATCCCATTTGTAATGTTATTCGTTTATGATCACTACCCAAGCTGTTAATGCCTTCCTCGTCTATCCTCATTTCTGTCAGTTTGTGGTAAATTCCTTCAGTCATGAGACAATAATCAATACTTGATTGCTTGTTTCCGACTTCCCATGTGATCTGACCGTCACATTTAGGCCCCGTGTTAACTATCTCCAGACTATGTTGCTCGCAAAGATCTAGTAATAACTTCCCATTGGTGTCTGAATATCCGTCAAGGTCATGTATGTGGGCATTCATGTCCCCTAGAAGGATGATTTCGGCCCCATTATCAAATTCCTTAATATCCGCACTCATGCAATCCACTATCTCCTGATTCTTTTCTCTGCAGTTATTCCCCGTCCACAAGTAGGCTACCCCTAGCCACGTTTCCTTTCCGCCTACTGTGCCCAGAACCCAGAGGTGCTCTGAACACGTCTGTTTCACTCTAACCCATTTGGCTCCGCGATGAATTAGCATTCCTACACCCCCACCTTTCCTTTCCGATATGGTCCTGTTACACCCTTCCCAAACATAATTTTCAATATGTGGTGGCTCTTCCAAGTCTCTAAGGTGTGTTTCTGTAACCGCATACACGCCTATCTGTTCTTTGTTTAACTGCTCCTCAATCTCTAACCATTTTGCCTTCTTTCTGCCACCCTGCATGTTTATGTAACTAATTGCAACACGCGCCTTTTTCCTTTTTCTTTTACCTTTTTTCTGGTTTTTCGCAATTCTACCTGTCAAAGCGTCCTCCTGGTTGTTTTCCCTGTTACGAGCTACCCCGGACTCCGAAGGGCCCGTGAGCCCCCCCAAAAAAGCTACTGCGCGTCCTGCGAGTCGCCAGCCCACCTCGTGTCCAAGCCTCTTATCGAAATGAATCTTGTCTCTTTGGAATCCACCCCACCTGTGCACTTCCCTGTTTAAACCCACTACCTCGAAACCCTTCTCTCGACTAATTTGCCATATCTCTTTGTTTGCGTCGACAACCGCTCTTTGTAGGTTGACGTTGCGTACTGGTACTTCCGGTACTGTGCATACTACAATTTGCACCTGGGGGGACACGGCGCGCATGTCATCCACCCCTTTCGCCAAGGTCGTCGCTAGTCCTGACGATTCTTTTTTCAGGACGTCATTTAGCCCTCCCGCAATTACAACGAGGTTACGATTGTTAGCTTTAGCTGCGAGTTGTTCACCCGCTTGACTCATTACTGTTCCCAGCGTTTGTCCTGGGAACGTCCCTATCGCAACTCTCTTGTCGCCTTTCACCCTTTCTTTGATTGCCGCTGCGCATCGGACTAAATTTGAGTCACCGGCGATGATGACCTGTTCAGACATTCCTTCTGAAACCTGCACCTGGCTGCTGACTAGGTGACTAGCGTGAGTCACGGCTGCTGGTTTGCTCCCTCCCTCCCTCCCTCAAAACTACTTCCCGGTAGCTGGGCCCTGTGGCCAATGTATCTGCCTTTGTCATGCCTGTTTCCTTCATCTCTCCCGCACGGGGGGTCGTCGCCATAATGCTTCCGCCGTCACCTGCGTCTTCGTTCCCTTTCACGACCTTCGATAGGCCCTTCTCGGCTGACCGGAGCCTTCCTTCCATGGCTGACGTTTTCTCTCGCTCCTTCGCCAATGCATTCTCCAGCTCTGCGAATTTCTCCATGAGCCCACTCTGGACCGCCATCATATTTTTCATTTTCTCCTCGAACTCGCACTGTCTACACTTGGCGTCATCTTCTGCTTTCTCCTCCGCACTAACTTCCACCTTCCAACCTACCCCGCACTCTGAACACTTGGCGTTGTAAGCATCTGCTTGATGCTTACAACGCCATCTGGCGCACAGGGGTGCTACCATCCTCGTGGGGAGAAGCCTTAGTGATTCCCGCGCACAAAGAAGGGGAAGCCGGAGTCCGAGCTTTCATCGTACCGACCCGTTTCGCTCACTTTGGCTGCGGGGAAAACGTTCGAAGCTATGGCGCTCCAGCGCCTTCAATGGATCGCTTCTGCTCTTGATTTCGTCGCGGCTGAACAGTCCGGCTTCCGAGCCCATCGAGCGACAGCGGAGTCAATCACGGACGTCGTTAGCCCTCTTGAGGAAGCCACGCACCGCGGGAAGGCGGGATACCTCATCCTTTTCGACGTCAAGAGTGCTTTTGACTCGCTCCCACACAACACCATCCTCGACGCCTTATGTGAGATGGGTGTGTGCGGGAACATGTTGCGTTACGTCAAGGCTTTCCTCAGTAACCGGTCTTTTCGTATGCGCGTCGCCGGTCATCTCAGCGGACCTCGTGTGGTGTCGGCGGGTGTGCCGCAGGCCAGTGTGTTGAGCCCCTTTCTCTTCAACGTAGCTCTCGCACGCCTCATCGACCACATCCCGCGAGGCACTGCCTACGAGGTGCGTGCTGCTGTTTACGCCGACGACGTGGCGTTCTTCTCCAGTGGCCCCACCCTTCGTGGTCGTCAAGTCCGTAAAGGACTCCAGGCTGCCATCGATGCAGTGGACGGGTTCATCACGGGCATCGGGCGCCAGCTCTCCGCTGCCAAGACAGAGGCCATGCATGTCCACCCGAAGCGCACGAGGCGTTTCAATGTCCCGAAGCTCGTCCTTCGCGGCCACCGGCTGCCGTTGAAGTGCAGAGTGTGGTATATCTTGGTCTTACCATCGACCACCGGCTAAGCTGGAAGCCCACGGTGGCGTGCATTCGCAGCGATTCACGTAGGATCGGCGGCATGACCTCCTGCATCCTCGCCAGTGCTCGGAGCTGCTCTCCGGATTTCGCACTGCGGTTTTTCAACGCGGTAGCCTCGGCCAGGGTCCTCTATGCGGTACCGCTCGTAGCGCTACGACCCGCGCAATGGGACGTGCGGGACACCCTTAACCACGGAGGAAGGAAAAGTTTCCTTCCTCCGCGCCCTTCACTGTGGCGTCGTATGCCGCCTGTATGGCCTGCTGTGCTCGTCGCCGATCGGCCCCACCCTAGCGGAGGCTGGCGAAACGTCCCTCTCACTTCGGGCGAGAGGCAGTGCGTTGCGCCACATTCATCGCATGTACCTCACGCCCGAGGGACGACGCCTGACTGGACGATTCCTCGATCGTCCCTACTCTGGAATGGGTCAGCGCGCCTTGGAGTACGCTGCGCTCGTGACCGAACCGCCTTACTGCGGAAGGCTCACGATCCCGCCGCACCAGGATCCCAGCCTTGATATCACGACCACAATCCGCGGCATCAGGTCAAAGGAGAACACACCCCAGTCTGCTCTCCACCAGGAGGCTCTCGCGATGATCGAGGAGCGGCTCGCCAGCCGAGTTCTACTCTACACTAACGGCTCGGTCGCAGCGGATGGGTCGGCAGCAGCCGCTTGTTTCGCCCCATCCTTCGGCCTCCACGAGAAGTGCCGGCTTCGCATCAGTGCGTCTTTCACTGCTGCTGAACTCGCTGCGATTGATCTCGCAGCAAATCAACTCGCCGACTTCCTTCCGCAGTCGGCAACAATGGTGTGTGACTCGCGTGCCGCCCTCTTGACCCTTGCGGGTGGACAGCGTGGCGCCCCCGTTGCGCAACGGCTCGCGCGGAAGTTCGCAGTGATTGTGCGGAGTGGGTGTGACGTTGTTTTCCAGTGGGTTCCGTCTCATGTGGGGCTACTTGGAAACGAGACAGCGGACGCCCGCGTCAAGGAGGCTCACCACCCCAGCGCACCAGTCTCAGCGTACATCCGCGCGGGAGATGTTGCGCACCTCCGTATTGCGCGCCATGTGCGCGCTTTACACGCGGACTCACGTGTGGCTACAGGAAACCCCCCGCGAACGCTGCCGAAGACCGGCATCAGCAGGCTGCCCGGGCCTTCTTGCTTTGGCTTCGCACCGACTTTTCCCGCACCGCTGAGAGGCGATTTCGCTTCACCAACAGCGGGAGCCCTTCGTGTGCCGAATGCCCGGCGGTGGAGACGACCGAGCACATCCTGCTGCAGTGCCCCGGCTACACCGAACAACGCCGGTGGCTCTTCGACGCCTACGGTCGTCTGGGACTGCTACATGTGAGCCTCGACCACGTCCGGTTTCCTTAGGCCCACCGCTCGGGGCTCATGCGTGCCTTCGAGGCCCTATTTGAGTTCTTCGGCGACGACGATCTGATCGTGCGCCTCTAGCGAGGCCCGCATCCACGTGTTGTTGTTTGTTTACGTCTGTGGCCCCGCCAGCCTCCTCTGACGCCGGTCACGTGGTGCTCCCACTCCCCGCCCCATTATGGCTTGCCTGACTGTTTTCCCTTTCCCGGTGGCAGCGCGTAACCCGCACGACACAGTGGAATGCGCCCTTCTTCCTCCTATACTTTGCTCCTCCTTCTTTACCTCCCCCATCCCCACGTGGAGCAGTGTGGGTGCCTTCGCGTAGAAAGACAATAACAGCTCTGCGCTTTTCTCTTCTCTTTCATTTCAGGAACCTCTACAGCCCCCCGAGTGGTTACCTCTACTCGACCAATTGGCTTCTGTGAAGCCTTTTTAAACCAAGTGCACTGGCCAAGCTGATGCTGGTGTTTTAATAAGTGTATATATTTTGCGTGTAATCCTTTTGCTTGTGGTTGTTAAAAAGTTATAAAGAAAAAACCTCGTAAGCTCAGTAGGCAGCGTGTTAGTCTCATAATCAGAAGGTCGTGAGTTCAATCCTCACCTGGCGCAAAGGCGGCGCAGTTTTTTTGTTTACTTATGATAGTATAATAATGTAGTAAGGGGTGCGCTGTCTGGAGCAGTATTGAATGACTGTTGCTTGGTCTTTTTACTGTTTCAACCTGTCATTTGTGGGAACTAATGATACTGGTTGTGTTTCCCAGTGACACCTGTCTGCCTCAGTAGCGCAGTTTAAAGGAATGCAAGTGAGAGCTACCACAAAAACATTTTTGTTCATGCTACACACGGGCACGCTTCTTGTAAAACAGTGGCTAAAATACAAGGGAATATATTTTTGTGTCGTAAACTGCTACATCAGCAAAAAGCCGGAAACAGTTGATCGTAATTTCCTGGATTGCTCGGACTCTGTTTTCCTTTGGTATATTCTGCAAAAAACATTCAAAAAGGAGTTCCCATGCAATCCAAAGTCCGGTTTTTACCATTAGAAGATACAGGAGGTGTGCCCTACGACAAGGTGATGCTACTTTGCATGCACAGTGTATGAAAAACACGAATGGTTTTTGACAATCTAGATGTAAGTATAAGGCCTGCCAGTGAATACCTTAAAGAAAGTATTCTGTTCATTAGAGAAGTGTACAAATTCCTTACTGAACCACCAGAGTGGTTACCTGTCTTTGAACAAATGGCTCCGATAAATATTATTAATTTATACAGTCAGCAAGATACACTCACACATTGCACATTTCGATTTTTCGGCTGCAATGATACCATCTGTGCTGTCTAATGTCTGTATCGCTATGAACTGGTTTTAAATAAAGAAAAGCCTCGGTAGCGCAGTAGGAAGCGGGTGAGTCTCATAATCTGGTACGTGGTTGGCACTCTAAATCTTTCTCGACGTCTTTTGCCCGTTAGTGTAAAGCGACTCTTATATCAGGCTCTTTTCCAAGCCCACTTGAACTACTGCGCTTTTAGTATGGGCAAACACTACGTCAACAAATTTAAATAGGCTAAAAATACTCCAGAAAATAGCAATCAGGGCAATAGAAAACATATCATACCTTGAACACACAGGACAACTCTTTATTAAACATAAAATTGTTAAAACAAATGACATACGAATTCAGGTTGTTACAACCCTATATTAGCGCAAACAGAGGGAAACTCGACGCATTCCTGACACTTGCAAATCTTGAACATACACAAACCATTTTCTTCCATTGATATAAACCCCCGTGGAAAATTCCGTTATCTCGCACCAATTACGGCACCCAAAGGCTTAGCCACATGTTACCTACTATACTGAACTGATAGGAGAAGCAAGACATAAAAATTGACACAATAAACAATATCGATGTGCAAACACTGTCCTTCTAGATTTGTATTGTTTACATAGGTCACTCTGTATTGCTTTGCATCATTTATTTTGTACCTTTATATATATATATTTTCTCTTTATTATTTTTTTGTGTAACCTGATTGTGTACCTTTGTTATGTACGAAAGCGATAATACATACTCTGCGAATTACTGTGCTCATGTGTTTATGAAATATTTCTTTTTGTTTGTATACCTTGGCCTGTCATTTACTTTGTCTTCTGTTTGTATTGTTTCTTGCTTTATAATATTTGTTTTTTCAATTTATTGTGTTTCGTTTTTACCCTGTCATTGCTGACGTAGGGTGGACGGTGCCTAGTCAAACTGCAACAACTGCAGCTTTTTTGCCGTCTCCCCATTTTCACCATTGTATCTGTTTTGGTGAAAATTAAATAAAGGAGAAATAAAAAAATAAAATAAATCTGAAGGTCGTGAGTTCAATTCTCACCCGGGCCAAAGGCGGGGCAGTTTTTTGTTTGCTTATGAGAGTTTAATTAGGTCGTGAGGAGTGCGCTGTCTGGAGCAGTGATGAATGACAGTTGCTCGGTTTTCTTATTTTTTGACCTTTAATTTGTGGGAACTAATGATACCGGTTGCGTTTCGCTGTGACCCCTGTCCGCCTCGGTAGCGCAGTAGGCAGCGCGTCAGTCTCACAATCTGAAGGTCGTGAGTTCAATCCTCACCCGGGGCAAAGGTGGTGCAGATATTTGTTTGCTTATAAGAGTTTAATTAGGTCGTGAGGGGTGCGCTGTCTGGAGCAGTAATGAATGACTGTTGCGGAGTTTTCTTAGTTTTCAATTTTTAACTTGTGGGAACTATTGATACCGGTTGTGTTTCCCAGTGACACCTGTCCGCCTCGATAGCGCAGTAGGCAGCGCGTCAGTCTCATAATCTGAAGGTCGTGAGTTCAATCCTCACCCGGGGCAAAGGCGGTGAAGTTTTTTGTTTGCTTATGAGAGTTTATTTAGGTCGTGAGGGGTGCGCTGTCTGGAGCAGTAATGAATGACTGTTGCAGAGTTTTCTTACTTTTTCGACCTTTAACTTGTGGGAACCATTGATACCGCTTGTGTTTCCCAGGGACAGCTGTCTGCCTCGGTAGCGCAGTAGGCAGCGCGTCAGTCTCATAATCTGAAGGTCGTGAGTTCAATCCTCACCCGGGGCAAAGGCGGTGAAGTTTTTTGTTTGCTTATGAGAGTTTATTTAGGTCGTGAGGGGTGCGCTGTCTGGAGCAGTAATGAATGACTGTTGCAGAGTTTTCTTACTTTTTCGACCTTTAACTTGTGGGAACCATTGATACCGCTTGTGTTTCCCAGTGACCCCTGTCTGCCTCGGTAGCGCAGTAGGCAGCGCGTCAGTCTCATAATCTGAAGGTCGTGAGTTCAATCCTCACCCGGGGCAAATGCGGTGCAGTTTTTTTGTTTGCTTATGAGAGTTTAATTAGGTCGTGACGGGTGCGCTGTCTGGAGCAGTAATGAATGACTGTTGCTTAATTTTCTTACTTTTTCGACCTTTAACTTGAGGTGCGCTGTCTGGAGTAGTAATGAATGACTGTTGCTGAATTTTCTTACTTTTTCGACCTTTAACTTGAGGGAAGTATTGATACCGGTTGTGTTTCCCAGTGACACCTGTCCGCCTCGGTAGCGCAGTAGGCAGCGCATCAGTCTCATAATCTGAAGGTCGTGAGTTCAATCCTCACCCTGGGCAAAGGAGGTGAAGTTTTTTGTTTGCTTATAAGAGTTTAATTAGGTCGTGAGGGGTGCACTGTCTGGAGCAGTAATGAATGACTGTTGCCCAGTTTTCTTACTTTTTCGACCTTTAACTTGTGGGAAGTATTGATACCGTTTATGTTTCCCAGTAACCCCTGTCTGCCTCTGTAGCGCAGTAAGCAGCGGGTCAGTCTCATAATCTGAAGGTCGTGAGTTCAATCCACAACCGGGGTAAAGGCGGTACAGATTTTTTGTTTGCTTACGAGAGTTTAATTAGGTCGTGAGGGGTGCGCTGTCTGGAGCAGTAATGAATGACTGTTGCTGAGTTTTCTTACTTTTTCAATTTTTAACTTGTGGGAACTATTGATACCGGTTGTGTTTCTCAGTGACACCTGTCCGCCTCGGTAGCGCAGTAGGCAGCGCGTCAGTCTCATAATCTGAAGGTCGTGAGTTCAATCCTCACCCGGGGCAAAGGCGGTGCAGTTTTTTGTTTGCTTATGAGAGTTTAATTAGGTCGTGAGGGGTGCGCTGTCTGATGCAGTAATGAATGACTGTTGCTGAGTTTTCTTACTTTTTCAATTTTTAACTTGTGGGAACTATTGATACCGGTTGTGTTTCCCAGTGACACCTGTCCGCCTCGGCAGCGCAGTAGGCAGCGCGTCAGTCTCATAATCTGAAGGTCGTGAGTTCAATCCTGACCCGGGGCAAAGGTGGTGTAGTTGTTTTGTTTGCTTATGAGAGTTTAATTAGGTCGTGAGGGGTGCGCTGTCTGATGCAGTAATGAATGACTGTTGCTGAGTTTTCTTACTTTTTCAATTTTTAACTTGTGGGAACTATTGATACCGGTTGTGTTTCCCAGTGACACCTGTCCGCCTCGGTAGCGCAGTAGGCAGCGCGTCAGTCTCATAATCTGAAGGTCGTGAGTTCAATCCTCACCCGGGGCAAAGGCGGTGCAGTTTTTTGTTTGCTTATAAGAGTTTATAGGTCGTGAGGGGTGCACTGTCTAGAGCAGTAATGAATGATTGTTGCTGAGTTTTCTTACTTTTTCAATTTTTAACTTGTGGGAACTATTGATACCGGTTGTGTTTCCCAGTGACACCTGTCCGCCTCGGTAGTGCAGTAGGCAGCGCGTCAGTCTCATAATCTGAAGGTCGTGAGTTCAATCCTCACCCGGGGCAAAGGCGGTGTAGTTGTTTTGTTTGCTTATGAGAGTTTAATTAGGTCGTGAGGGGTGCGCTGTCTGATGCAGTAATGAATGACTGTTGCTGAGTTTTCTTACTTTTTCAATTTTTAACTTGTGGGAACTATTGATACCGGTTGTGTTTCCCAGTGACACCTGTCCGCCTCGGCAGCGCAGTAGGCAGCGCGTCAGTCTCATAATCTGAAGGTCGTGAGTTCAATCCTGACCCGGGGCAAAGGTGGTGCAGATATTTGTTTGCTTATAAGAGTTTATAGGTCGTGAGGAGTGCACTGTCTGGAGCAGTAATGAATGACTGTTGCTGAGTTTTCTTACTTTTTCAATTTTTAACTTGTGGGAACTATTGATACCGGTTGTGTTTCCCAGTGACACCTGTCCGCCTCGGTAGTGCAGTAGGCAGCGCGTCAGTCTCATAATCTGAAGGTCGTGAGTTCAATCCTCACAAGGGGCAAAGGCGGTGTAGTTGTTTTGTTTGCTTATGAGAGTTTAATTAGGTCGTGAGGGGTGCGCTGTCTGGAGCAGTAATGAATGACTGCTGCTGAATTTTCTTACTTTTTCGACCTTTAACTTGAGGGAACTATTGATACCGGTTCTGTTTCCCAGTGACACCTGTCCGCCTCGGTAGCGCAGTATGCAGCGCATCAGTCTCATAATCTGAAGGTCGTGAGTTCAATCCTCACCCGGGGCAAAGGCGGTGTAGTTGTTTTGTTTGCTTATGAGAGTTTAATTAGGTCGTGAGGGGTGCACTGTCTGGAGCAGTAATGAATGACTGTTGCCCAGTTTTCTTACTTTTTCGACCTTTAACTTGTGGGAACTATTGATACCGGTTGTGTTTCCCAGTGACACCTGTCCACATCGGTAGCGCAGTAGGCAGCGCGTCAGTCTCATAATCTGAAGGTCGTGAGTAGCCAAACATATAGCCAAACAAACCACCGCCGGACGACAGCGTACCACCCACAGACCAACGGCCTCACCGAGCGGCTTAACAAGACGATCGCCGACATGCTGTCAATGTACGTCGATGTCGAACACAAGACGTGGGACGCCATTCTTCCTTATGTGACCTTTGCATACAACACGGCAGTGCAGGAGACGACGCAGATATCTCCATACAAATTGGTCTACGGAAGGAGCCCGGCAACGACGCTCGATGCCATGTTACCCAACGTCACCGACGAAGAAAACCTCGATGTGAGCGAGTACCTTCAACGCGCCGAAGAAGCCCGACAACTTGCGCGTCTCCGTATCAAGAATCAACAGACGACCGACAGCCACCGTTACAACCTTCGACGACGCTTCGTGGAATACCAGCCCGGTGAACGTGTTTGGGTGTGGACGCCGATACGCCGACGTGGACTAAGTGAAAAGCTTCTGCGACGGTACTTCGGACCGTACAGGGTGGTTCGACGTCTCGGCCCACTTGATTACGAGGTTGTCCCCGACGGCATCACGAACTCTCAACGACGCCGATCGCGACCTGAAGTCGTCCTTGTCGCGCGCCTCAAGCCGTTTCATGCGCGTTAACAAACTGAACCAGTGTTTTTTTTTGTAATATTGTTGTATCGTAATTTATTCATTGTATTTTCTTGCGTTATTATTGTACTTTCATCTTTAGTTAAAGCATCGGGACGATGCTTTTTTTAAGAGGGGGGCAATGCCACGTTCCATTTCCCAAGTTTTTGTTATCGTCCCAAAACACCACACGATTCTCAGCGCAAACCGCGCCTGCAGTTTTCGAGATGGATCCGGACTGTAGTAGATCATTTCGATAAGATCACGCCCACTGTGCGAATGGTACAGATTGTTCTGGAACCTACGCCACCGCCAGCAATAACGCTAGAACATTCGACGGCAAGAGTATAAATGCCGACGCGCTTCGCCGCTTGTCAGTTGTTGATCGAAGGCCGACGCTCCGTTCGCCGCTATCAGTCCGAGACTGCTATCTGTGCGAGACTGCTGCTGTAATTGGACTTTCCGTTTACCGGGCACAGGTTCGCCCAAATAAACAATTAAATCCCAACGCGAAGTCTTCTGTCTTCGGCCACGTCACGACCCCGTGACAATATTTATAGCGCAAGAACAGAACGACGACAAAGAAACAAGGATGACACGAGGGTTTACTTCCAACAGTGTCCTTCTTGTCTTTTTGTCTTCGTTCTGTTCTCGCGTTATAACTATCGTCATGTCATACCAACTAGACCAAACTGCCACACTTCTTGGCGGCGAAGTGAAAAATGCCCGTGTGCTTGCCTTGTACAGCCCGTTGTAAGAACTCAAGCTGCTCAATATTGAGCCAGAACCTTTGAATATGGCATGCCTCGTGATTTGAACTGGTTTTCGCTCGTGATTCACAAGAACATAAGTTATTCAGTGTATTTCTTTTGTACCGAGAACTTCAAGGGCTCCTAGGTGGCAACTGATGAAAAAAAAGCAAATAGTAAACGTGGGAAGGACAAACATACTTAGGCTAAATGAATTCTATTGTAGAGAGTGCGCATGAATGTGTCGTGTCTTACCATTCAACGTGTCCTCGTACGTCGTCCTTTCTCGCTTCAGAATATATATATATATATATATATATATATATATAAGGTAAAGAAGTGTATACCGAAGGGCTTTTTCCGTGTTTTAACACAATATTAATGCGATCTAACAGACACTAATGCCAAGAAATCTACAGGGGAAGTTATTAGAACCAATGGAATGTAAATAAGAAGAAAGAAAAGCGGATGAAGAAATAACCAGCCGTGAGCAGGAATAGCACGGCTGGTTATTTTTTCATCCACTTTTCTTTCTTCTTATTTACATTCCATTGGTTCTAATAACTTCCCCTGTACATTTCTTGGCATTGGCATTAGTGTCTGTTATATATATATATATATATATATATATATATATATATATATATATATATATATATATATATATATATATATATATATATATATATATATATATATATATATATATATATATATATATATATATAGGTAAAGTGCTTCGTTTTCTTTTCGCAACGTGATCAACCTTGTGTTGACAACTGAATGCACCTTGCGAACCGAAAAATTCCTATCGAGCTACCTTAAGGAACAATACCCGGAAATTCTGATTCTGAACTGCCTGTTGAGTTGCTATACACTGGAGTATCTTGTCTTACGCACAGATAATTGTGTGAGTAAATGTTTCTTTTCGATAACGCTTATTGCTACTCATCGGCATCGAAAAAAACATGAATGAATAATGTTTATCAGTTGTACGTATATATACAAGGCAGTGACAGTTATATGCTATAAACGCACCATCATAGAAGTTGTAACTGGACCACTAAGTAAACTCGTTCTTGTGGTCAGCTGACGATTATGCACAACAGAACCTCAATGTAATTTAATTATTAGAAGTTTCGTTAGCACTGTACACGAACATACACAACCAACGAAATGAATAGCTAGGGAATTTTGTGCAGCAACGGGTAGTTCAATTAGCTGGCCAAAAAGTCTGGGCTTTTGGCATGGTCTGTGGCAAAGTACACCCGAAGTTTATTGTAACATGAATTGGAAAATGATGTCGGAAAAGTACCTCGGTGTGCCTTTGGATCATTACCGCAATGCTACTGAGTATTGGTATGAGGAAAATAAACACATTAGAAATTATACTGATAAGTGGGGTGGCCGCAATATTTCAATGTTTGCCAGAGCGTCCGTGTGCAATGTATTTTTGGTTGCAATAGAGTTTTATGTATTACATGTGTTAACCATGACCCGTACTTCAGTCCAAAAATTGCACCGAGTATTTGCGACCTTTATATGGGGATCGCAGTGGGAGTGCACAAGCCGGTGCAATCTATTTCATAGGCTAAAATATGGTGGTCTGGGGCTTTTACATTTGTTTTTCAAGCAGTTGGTAAGCAGATTCATGTTTGCTCAAGATCAGACGGATAATTTCTTGAGAACAGTGATCCAAGCAAGACTGCAAACCCCTTACCCGATTTTGTCGTGTCATCCTTTTCTTTCAAAGATTGACTACTCAGTTCTTACTTGCGAGAAGTAGTTACGGCTACACGCCTGCTCAAGGAAAGATTTGCGTACGAATACTTGTCCGGCGTGCCCAAAAAGAAACTGTATCTTCTTACCAGTGCACGTCTATCGAGCTCCGTACAGGCTAGGTTGTGAGAGTGACGTGTTAAAGTGTGTTAAAAGAATGCCGGTGAGACCCTCTGTCAAAACATTCTCCTTTCAAGTGCATACCGGCACCCTCCCTGTACTGCCATGGCTAAAATCTAAGGGGTTTTTTGTACCGTGGTCCATCAACTTTCTAATCTGTGGTGAACCGGAAACGATAAATCATATCTTTCTTGATTGCCATGATGCTGTTTTCTTGTGGGACGTACAACAACGGACTCTAAAAAAAGATCTACCTATAAACGCCTTCGGAATTTGTTTTCTTTCGTGTGCAGCAGCAGGGAAGTGCCGAGTGACATCTTAATGTTGCTTTGCATGCATAGTGTGTGGAAGACAAGAATGGATGTTCGACATAACCGTATAGACGCTCATTCAGCAAGAGACTATTTTAGTGAGAGTATGCTGTATACACGAGACTTGTATGAAGCGCCGCCTGAGCCTCCCGAGCGCGAATATCACCTCAGTGGTGCGTGTTATTGCGTGTTTCCGTCGCGGCAACGCTGTTCACTTCACGTTCGAGGGCACCGCTGTTCCACCTGAACTGTTCCTCTTCAAACAGCGTAGGCTGGTTCGGGCGCGCCTTCCTCGCCCATACAGTGCGCGCGCTGTGGAATCTACGGGCATGCCACGGCGACATGCTCGAGGGGCAAACGCTGCCTGCGCTGCGGCAAGAACCACACCGGGGGTCCATGCCCTCTCGAGCGCCCAAAATGCCTAAATTGCCGGGGCACTCACGCTGCCATGCTGCAAACGCTGCCTGTGCTGCGGCAAGAACCACACCGGGGGTCCATGCCCTCTCGAGCGCCCAAAATGCCTAAATTGCCGGGGCACTCACGGTGCCACGGCGACATGCTCGAGGGGCAAACGCTGCCTGCGCTGCGGCAAGAACCACACCGGGGGTCCATGCCCTCTCGAGCGCCCAAAATGCCTAAATTGCCGGGGCACTCACGCTGGCAATGAGCCGCGCTGTACATCCTGGCAGTTTCAGCGCAAGGCGACGTTCATTCTGGCCTCCTCCAACGGCAAACCCCAGGTGGTTTAACTTTTCGGAGCCCTTTGGTACAGCGTCTCTAATGATTATATGACAACCTTGGGACGATAAACGGAACAATTTTTATTCCAACAATTATAGGTGTACACCCTTCTGTTTCTCAACACCCTCACGAACGGCATAACACCCTTTTGCCAGTTACACCCTTCTCTGAGGGTGTACCAGCAAAGAAAAGGGTGTTACATTCAATCAAAATGGGTGTAAATCTGTAAAACACCCTTTTACACCCATAAGGTTGTAAAAATTTTTACTGTGCACGCGTTGTTGCGAAGCGCGTCTCCGACGACGTTACGAAGGGCGCTACGAATCTCAACGCTGCAATCACTGTTTACGAAAGACGGTGACGCCAACACGGTCCCGAAGGCGCCACTGCTCCGATCTCCGCCGACACGGTCACCAGATGTTTGGTAGCGTAGGTTTCTCAGCTCGCGACTGCTTCTGCGCAGAGCTGATAGACGAGCGGACGAGACGACGGTGAGTTAAACAAGGTTTTTGTACAGCATACATACCGAGGCGTTACAAATTCGGCACAGGGCCGACAGCTTAGAGACCCGAAGAGCCGAGCTCTCCTCTCTAACACATAGGTCTGCTCTCAAATGGGTCTGCTGCTCGCGACGCGCCGCAGGGCTTCTTTTATATGCACCGGGTGGATTCTTTGAATAACCAAATGTCCAACCAGAAGCGCCGCTGGTCGTGAGGTCAGAATCTTCTAATGGGGTCGCCGCTGGGCCGCGTCATTCTTTCTCATCGAATCTGGAGAGGCTGCGCTGTATAGGTGGCTGCACCCAAGGACGAGTGACGTCGCCAGGCATTGCGTCAGACCCACCAGACAGGAAGGCGCCGGTTGCTTGCTCGACGGGCTCACTGGCTGAAATGACTCACTGTACGTGCGCGGCAGAGAGGCACCGCCGTGTGTTGACGCCGTTGAGTTGTTCGTGTCAGGCGGGCTCGCGGGCTGGCCTTGACACAGATTGCCTTTTTCAGAGACATGGACGTTCGTTGTAGACTCGCAGGCATAACAGCGTCGCGAGGCGCTCCAGCGTGCTCAAGCGTCGGTTCAAACACCGCCGACTGGCGCCGCGGCAACAGCCGCCCCTCGCTCTTTTTGTGATGCCCTTGGGAGCAACCATGCGCTGGTCGCAACACCCACCGCCGCCATGGAGCCATCACCTCTACCAGTCTCCACGGGTGACCAGAGGGACGCTGTGATCACGGCACTAAGCACGGCTCTTCGTGCGCTTCTAGCTAGTGTTTTGTGCGACCCGAACACGCGTCGCATGTGCGAAGCGGCCTTGTCCGCACAGCAATCACTCCCCCAACATGGCTAGTGCGTCAAAGAAGCCGCGGCCGCGGATTTCGCAGTGGAACGTGTGTTCTCTCCGCCGCCGTAACTTTAAGTTCGCCCGCTCACTGCCCCAGCGTGACCTCGACGTCCTTGCATTGCAAGAGACGCAAATTCGTGCTGGGACCCTCAACCTCTCAGGGTATGTGGCGTACCACGGCGCAGCGGCCTGTAAGAACAACGCGTGCCTAAGCACGCACAGTTTCGACCCGGCGCACCCACAGGTCGTGCCAAGGGCCTCTATCTATGTGCGCGCGCGCCTTCCCCAGGTGCTTCTCGACGTTTCGGATATCGTCGGTGCGGGCGTCGAGTGCGTTGCAGTGAGGGTGCGTGTTGGCACGACGGACACATGTGTGGTGAGTGGATATGCTCACTCGTCGCGCGAGTGGGACGCCGAGTTTACTGTGCGGCTCGCCAGTCACCTCGGGAGGGCTTCCGTCTTGTGCGGGGACTTCAACTCCCATCACACTGCGTGGGGTGCGCGAGTATCAATGCCAGTGGATGGGCCTTGATGGATGCTGCCCTCAGAGCTGGACTTCACATAATCAACGATGGCAGCCACACGTTTGTGCGCCCCGGTGCTGAACGCAGTGCACTCGACCTCACCCTCGTGACAGACGAATGCCCCTACTCATGGCGTCACGCGCCGGACACTGAGGGCTCGAATCACTATTTGATCCTCTTGGAGCCCTTTTATACCGGCGCTCTGCGCACCAGTGTGTAGTGTTGTGAACTGGCTCCGTTTCCGCGAACTGTGTGCTGCAGTGCCAGTCGCGGGCGACTTTCTCCAACACAATGTGCAGTGCGCGAGTGGCGCCACGACGGTGTGTCGAGGGCCGACGGGCACGCCAGTGCCCGACATTAAGCTCCTCAACCTTCGCGCAGCTCGCTGCCGGGCGCAGCGCAGAGCGGAACGTTCGGACAAGGCAGAAGACTGGACTGTTTACAACCGCATCGACGCGGTTTGTAGATGCCACGCTCACAAACAACGGGATCGCGGCTGGTCCAGCCTCTGCCGCACCTTCGATGACCCCCGCTACCAGCGGCGTGCCTCGCGCGTGTTCCGAGCCCTCCTCCACCCCCGTGTGCCCCGGCATCCGGAGCTCTCCATCGCGGTAATGCTCGGAATCAGCACCGTGCAACTCGCCGAACTGCCGGCTGACACTTTCGCGAGTGCGCCCACTACCAGTGCAGTTTCCTGTGCCCGCGCTGCCGCCACATGCACGGCCCGAACTCTTTGCGCCGTTTCGCTTCTTCCCCACATCAGCCATCGTAGAAGCGATCGGCGAGCTGTGCATGGCCGACTTCAGCATCCGGGAGCTTCGCGATGTGCTCGACTCACGGGGGCGCCGCTCGGCTTCAGGGGGTGATGGCGTCACATATCAGATGCTCCGAAACTTGGATGCCACCCAGCTTCGGAATCTGCTTGATGCTTACAACGCCATCTGGCGCACAGGGGTGCTACCATCCTCGTGGGGAGAAGCCTTAGTGATTTCCGTGCACAAAGAAGGGGAAGCCGGAGTCCGAGCTTTCATCGTACCGACCCGTTTCGCTCACTTTGGCTGCGGGGAAAACGTTCGAAGCTATGGCGCTCCAGCGCCTTCAATGGATCGCTTCTGCTCTTGATTTCGTCGCGGCTGAACAGTCCGGCTTCCGAGCCCATCGAGCGACAGCGGAGTCAATCACGGACGTCGTTAGCCCTCTTGAGGAAGCCACGCACCGCGGGAAGGTGGGATACCTCATCCTTTTCGACGTCAAGAGTGCTTTTGACTCGCTCCCACACAACACCATCCTCGACGCCTTATGTGAGATGGGTGTGTGCGGGAACATGTTGCGTTACGTCAAGGCTTTCCTCAGTAACCGGTCTTTTCGTATGCGCGTTGCCGGTCATCTCAGCGGACCTCGTGTGGTGTCGGCGGGTGTGCCGCAGGCCAGTGTGTTGAGCCCCTTTCTCTTCAACGTAGCTCTCGCACGCCTCATCGACAACATCCCGCGAGGCACTGCCTACGAGGTGCGTGCTGCTGTTTACGCCGACGACGTGGCGTTCTTCTCCAGTGGCCCCACCCTTCGTGGTCGTCAAGTCCGTAAAGGACTCCAGGCTGCCATCGATGCAGTGGACGGGTTCATCACGGGCATCGGGCGCCAGCTCTCCGCTGCCAAGACAGAGGCCATGCATGTCCACCCGAAGCGCACGAGGCGTTTCAATGTCCCGAAGCTCGTCTTTCGCGGCCACCGGCTGCCGTGGAAGTGCAGAGTGTGGTATATCTTGGTCTTACCACCGACCACCGGCTAAGCTGGAAGCCCACGGTGGCGTGCATTCGCAGCGATTCACGTAGGATCGGCGGCATGACCTCCTGCATCCTCGCCAGTGCTCGGAGCTGCTCTCCGGATTTCGCACTGCGGTTTTTCAACGCGGTAGCCTCGGCCAGGGTCCTCTATGCGGTACCGCTCGTCGCGCTACGACCCGCGCAATGGGACGTGTGGGACACCCTTAACCACGGAGGAAGGAAAAGTTTCCTTCCTCCGCGCCCTTCACTGTGGCGTCGTATGCCGCCTGTATGGCCTGCTGTGCTCGTCGCCGATCGGCCCCACCCTAGCGGAGGCTGGCGAAACGTCCCTCTCACTTCGGGCGAGAGGCAGTGCGTTGCGCCACATTCATCGCATGTACCTCACGCCCGAGGGACGACGCCTGGCTGGACGATTCCTCGATCGTCCCTACTCTGGAATGGGTCAGCGCGCCTTGGAGTACGCTGCGCTCGTGACCGAACCGCCTTACTGCGGAAGGCTCCCGATCCCGCCGCACCAGGATCCCAGCCTTGATATCACGACCACAATCCCCGGCGTCAGGTCAAAGGAGAACACACCCCAGTCTGCTCTCCACCAGGAGGCTCTCGCGATGATCGAGGAGCGGCTCGCCAGCCGAGTTCTACTCTACACTAACGGCTCGGTCACAGCGGATGGGTCGGCAGCAGCCGCTTGTTTCGCCCCATCCCTCGGCCTCCGCGAGAAGTGCCGGCTTCGCATCAGTGCGTCTTTCACTGCTGCTGAACTCGCTGCGATTGATCTCGCAGCAAATCAACTCGCCGACTTCCTTCCGCAGTCGGCAGCAATGGTGAGTGACTCGCGTGCCGCCCTCTTGACCCTTGCGGGTGGACAGCGTGGCGCCCCCGTTGCGCAACGGCTCGCGCGGAAGTTCGCAGTGATTGTGCGGAGTGGGTGTGACGTTGTTTTCCAGTGGGTTCCGTCTCATGTGGGGCTACTTGGAAACGAGACAGCGGACGCCCGCGTCAAGGAGGCTCACCACCCCAGCGCACCAGTCTCAGCGTACATCCGCGCGGGAGATGTTGCGCACCTCCGTATTGCGCGCCATGTGCGCGCTTTACACGCGGACTCACGTGCGGCTACAGGAAACCCCCCGCGAACGCTGCCGAAGACCGGCATCAGCAGGCTGCCCGGGCCTTCTTGCTTTGGCTTCGCACCGACTTTTCCCGCACCGCTGAGAGGCGATTTCGCTTCACCAACAGCGGGAGCCCTTCGTGTGCCGAATGCCCGGTAGACGACGACGATCTGATCGTGCGCCTCTAGCGAGGCCCGCATCCACGTGTTGTTGTTTGTTTACGTCTGTGGCCCCGCCAGCCTCCTCTGACGCCGGTCACGTGGTGCTCCCACTCCCCGCCCCGTTCTGGCTTGCCTGACTGCTTTCACTTTCCCGGTGGCAGCGCGTAACCCGCACGACACAGTGGAATGCGCCCTTCTTCCTCCTATACTTTGCTCCTCCTTCTTTACCTCCCCCATCCCCACGTGGAGCAGTGTGGGTGCCTTCGCGTAGAAAGAAAATAACAGCTCTGCGCTTTTCTCTTCTCTTTCATTTCAGGAACCTCTACAGCCCCCCGAGTGGTTACCTCTACTCGACCAATTGGCTTCTGTGAAGCCTTTTTAAACCAAGTGCACTGGCCAAGCTGATGCTGGTGTTTTAATAAGTGTATATATTTTGCGTGTAATCCTTTTGCTTGTGGTTGTTAAAAAGTTATAAAGAAAAAACCTCGTAAGCTCAGTAGGCAGCGTGTTAGTCTCATAATCAGAAGGTCGTGATTTCAATCCTCACCTGGCGCAAAGGCGGCGCAGTTTTTTTGTTTGCTTATGATAGTATAATAATGTAGTAAGGGGTGCGCTGTCTGGAGCAGTATTGAATGACTGTTGCTTGGTCTTTTTACTGTTTCAACCTGTCATTTGTGGGAACTAATGATACTGGTTGTGTTTCCCAGTGACACCTGTCTGCCTCAGTAGCGCAGTTTAAAGGAATGCAAGTGAGAGCTACCACAAAAACATTTTTATTCATGCTACACACGGGCACGCTTCCTGTAAAACAGTGGCTAAAATACAAGGGAATATATTTTTGTGTCGTAAACTGCTACATCAGCAAAAAGCCGGAAACAGTTGATCGTAATTTCCTGGATTGCTCGGACTCTGTTTTCCTTTGGTATATTCTGGAAAAAACATTCAAAAAGGAGTTCCCATGCAATCCAAAGTCCGGTTTTTACCATTAGAAGATACAGGAGGTGTGCCCTACGACAAGGTGATGCTACTTTGCATGCACAGTGTATGAAAAACACGAATGGTTTTTGACAATCTAGATGTAAGTATAAGGCCTGCCAGTGAATACCTTAAAGAAAGTATTCTGTTCATTAGAGAAGTGTACAAATTCCTTACTGAACCACCAGAGTGGTTACCTGTCTTTGAACAAATGGCTCCGATAAATATTATTAATTTATACAGTCAGCAAGATACACTCACACATTGCACATTTTGATTTTTCGGCTGGAATGATACCATCTGTGCTGTCTAATGTCTGTATCGCTATGAACTGGTTTTAAATAAAGAAAAGCCTCGGTAGCGCAGTAGGAAGCGGGTGAGTCTCATAATCTGGTGCGTGGTTGGCACTCTAAATCGTTCTCGACGTCTTTTGCCCGTTAGAGTAAAGCGAGTCTTATATCAGGCTCTTTTCCAAGCCCACTTGAACTACTGCGCTTTTAGTATGGGCAAACACTACGTCAACAAATTTAAATAGGCTAAAAATACTCCAGAAAATAGCAATCAGGGCAATAGAAAACATATCATACCTTGAACACACAGGACAACTCTTTGTTAAACATAAAATTGTTAAAACAAATGACATACTAATTCAGGTTGTTACAACCCTATATTAGCGCAAACAGAGGGAAACTCGACGCATTCCTGACACTTGCAAATATTGAACATACACAAACCATTTTCTTCCATCGATATAAACCCCCGTGGAAAATTCCGTTATCTCGCACCAATTACGGCACCCAAAGGCTTAGCCACATGTTACCTACTATACTGAACTGATAGGAGAAGCAAGACATAAAAATTGACACAATAAACAATATCGATGTGCAAACACTGTCCTTCTAGATTTGTATTGTTTACATAGGTCACTCTGTATTGCTTTGCATCATTTATTTTGTACCTTTATATATATATTTTCTCTTTATTATTTTTTTGTGTAACCTCATTGTGTACCTTTGTTATGTACGAAAGCGATAATACATACTCTGCGAATTACTGTGCTCATGTGTTTATGAAATATTTCTTTTTGTTTGTATACCTTGGCCTGTCATTTACTTTGTCTTCTGTTTGTATTGTTTCTTGCTTTATAATATTTGTTTTTTTAATTTATTGTGTTTCGTTTTTACCCTGTCATTGCTGACGTAGGGTGGACGGTGCCTAGTCAAACTGCAACAACTGCAGCTTTTTTGCCGTCTCCCCATTTTCACCATTGTATCTGTTTTGGTGAAAATTAAATAAAGGAGAAATAAAAAAATAAAATAAATCTGAAGGTCGTGAGTTCAATTCTCACCCGGGCCAAAGGCGGGGCAGTTTTTTGTTTGCTTATGAGAGTTTAATTAGGTCGTGAGGAGTGCGCTGTCTGGAGCAGTAATGAATGACAGTTGCTCGGTTTTCTTATTTTTTGACCTTTAATTTGTGGGAACTAATGATACCGGTTGCGTTTGCCAGTGACCCCAGTCCGCCTCGGTAGCGCAGTAGGCAGCGCGTCAGTCTCATAATCTGAAGGCCGTGAGTTCAATCCTCACCCGGGGCTAAGGCGGTGCAGATAATTTGTTTGGTTATGAGAGTTTAATTAGGTCGTGAGGGGTGCACTGTCTGGAGCAGTAATGAATGACTGTTGCCCAGTTTTTTATTTTTTGACCTTTAATTTGTGGAAACGAATGATACCGGTTGCGTTTCCCAGTGACCCCTGTCCGCCTCGGTAGCGCAGTAGGCAGCGCGTCAGTCTCATAATCTGAAGGTCGTGAGTTCCATCCTCACCCGGGGCAAAGGTGGTGCAGATATTTGTTTGCTTATAAGAGTTTGATTTGGTCGTGAGGGGTGCGCTGTCTGGAGCAGTAATGAATGACTGTTGCGGAGTTTTCTTAGTTTTCAATTTTTAACTTGTGGGAACTATTGATACCGATTGTGTTTCCCAGTGACACCTGTCCGCCTCGGTAGCGCAGTAGGCAGCGCGTCAGTCTCATAATCTGAAGGTCGTGAGTTCAATCCACACCCGGGGTAAAGGCGGTACAGATTTTTTGTTTGCTCATAAGAGTTTAATTAGGTCGTGAGGGGTGCACTGTCTGGAGCAGTAATGAATGACTGTTGCCCAGTTTTTTATTTTTTGACCTTTAATTTGTGGAAACGAATGATACCGGTTGCGTTTGCCAGTGACCCCAGTCCGCCTCGGTAGCGCAGTAGGCAGCGCGTCAGTCTCATAATCTGAAGGTCGTGAGTACAATCCTCACCCGGGGCAAAGGTGGTGCAGATATTTGTTTGCTTATAAGAGTTTGATTTGGTCGTGAGGGGTGCGCTGTCTGGAGCAGTAATGAATGACTGTTGCGGAGTTTTCTTAGTTTTCAATTTTTAACTTGTGGGAACTATTGATACCGATTGTGTTTCCCAGTGACACCTGTCCGCCTCGGTAGCGCAGTAGGCAGCGCGTCAGTCTCATAATCTGAAGGTCGTGAGTTCAATCCACACCCGGGGTAAAGGCGGTACAGATTTTTTGTTTGCTCATAAGAGTTTAATTAGGTCGTGAGGGGTGCACTGTCTGGAGCAGTAATGAATGACTGTTGCCCAGTTTTCTTACTTTTTCGACCTTTAACTTGTGGGAACTATTGATACCGGTTGTGTTTCCCAGTGACACCTGTCCGCATCGGTAGCGCAGTAGGCAGCGCGTCAGTCTCATAATCTGAAGGTCGTGAGTTCAATCCTCACCCGGGGTAAAGGCGGTACAGATTTTTTGTTTGCTTATGAGAGTTTAATTAGGTCGTGAGGGGTGCGCTGTCTGGAGCAGTAATGAATGACTGTTGCTCGGTTTTTTTACTTTTTCAATTTTTAACTTGTGGGAACTATTGATACCGGTTGTGTTTCCCAGTGACACCTGTCCGCCTCGGTAGCGCAGTAGGCAGCGCGTCAGTCTCATAATCTGAAGGTCGTGAGTTCGATTCTCACCCGGGCCAAAGGCGGTGCAGTTTTTTGTTTGCTTATGAGAGTTTAATTAGGTCGTGAGGAGTGCGCTGTCAGGAGCAGTAATGAATGACAGTTGCTCGGTTTTCTTAATTTTTCAATTTTTAACTTGTGGGAAGTATTGATACCATTTATGTTTCCCAGTAACCCCTGTCTGCCTCTGTAGCGCAGTAGGCAGCGCGTCAGTCTCATAATCTGAAGGTCGTGAGTTCAATCCACATCCGGGGTAAAGGCGGTACAGATTTTTTGTTTGCTTATGAGAGTTTAATTTGGTCGTGAGGGGTGCGCTGTCTGGAGCAGTAATGAATGACTGTTGCTGAATTTTCTTATTTTTTCGACCTTTATTTTTTGAAGAAACGAATGATACCGGTTGTGTTTCCCAGTAACCCCTGTCTGCCTCTGTAGCGCAGTAAGCAGCGGGTCACTCTAATAATCTGAAGGTCGTGAGTTCAATCCTCACCCGGGGCAAAGGCAGTGAAGTTTTTTGTTTGCTTATGAGAGTTTAATTAGGTCGTGAGTGGTGCGCTGTCTCGAGCAGTAATGAATGACTGTTGCTCGGTTTTCTTACTTTTTCGACATTTAATTTGTGGGAACTAATGATACCGGTTGCGTTTCCGAGTGACACTTGTCCGCCTCGGTAGCGCAGTAGGTAACGCGTCAGTCTCATAATCTGAAGGTCGTGAGTTCAATCCTCACCCGGGGCAAAGGCGGTGAAGTTTTTTGTTTGCTTATGAGAGTTTAATTAGGTCGTGAGGGGTGCACTGTCTGGAGCAGTAATGAATGACTGTTGCCCAGTTCTTTAACTTGTGGGAACTATTGATACCGGTTGTGTTTCCCAGTGACACCTGTCCGCATCGGTAGCGCTGTAGGCAGCGCGTCAGTCTAATAATCTGAAGGTCGTGAGTTCAATCCACACCCGGGGTAAAGGCGGTACAGATTTTTTGTTTGCTTATGAGAGTTTAATTAGGTCGTGAGGAGTGCGCTGTCAGGAGCAGTAATGAATGACAGTTGCTCGGTTTTCTTAATTTTTCAATTTTTAACTTGTGGGAAGTATTGATACCATTTATGTTTCCCAGTAACCCCTGTCTGCCTCTGTAGCGCAGTAGGCAGCGCGTCAGTCTCATAATCTGAAGGTCGTGAGTTCAATCCACACCCGGGGTAAAGGCGGTACAGATTTTTTGTTTGCTTATGTGAGTAATTAGATCGTGAGGGGTGCGCTGTCTGGAGCAGTAATGAATGACTGTTGCTGAATTTTCTTATTTTTTTGACCTTTAATTTGTGGAAACGAATAATACCGGTTGTGTTTCCCAGTAACCCCTGTCTGCCTCTGTAGCGCAGTAAGCAGAGGGTCAGTCTCATAATCTGAAGGTCGTGAGTTCAATCCTCACCCGGGGCAAAGGCGTTGAAGTTTTTTGTTTGCTTATGAGAGTTTAATTAGGTCGTGAGGGCTGCGCTGTCTGGAGCAGTAATGAATGACTGTTGCCGAATTTTCTTATTTTTTCGACCTTTAATTTGTGGAAACGAATGATACCGGTTGTGTTTCCCAGTGACACCCGTCCGCCTCGGTAGCGCAGTCATTCCACTTCCGGCTTTCGAGCGATACGGTCGCGGAATGTTCGGCTCCGACGGAGCGGTATCGGCGGCCCGACCGGGCCGCGGTAACAGGGTTTTTGCGTCTAGCGCCGACGATTATCAGGTGACTCTGCCCAATCTGCCTTCCGGACGCATCGCTGCGAATACCGTTTTCATGCATGGTGATCCGAGAGCCCGGCCTTACCGCGTCCAAGATTACAGGGACACTTTGGCCAAGCTTGGTGCGCTCGACGACGTTTTGGCGTTGGGGGCGTATCAAATGAACCACGTATGGGCTGTGACACTGACGAGTGCTGAGGCTGCTCGGAAGTTGCTCTTCGCCATCGATGTGAAGGTAAAGGATCGCCCATGTTTGCTCAATGACCCAAATAACCGTGAGGTTCGCTTGAAGCTTCACTGGTTGCTGCACGGCGTGACCGACGAAGACGTGCGTGTTGCCTTGACTCCCTATGGGAAAGTATTCGAAGTGAAACGGGAGAAGTGGCGAGCACTGGGCATCACAGAAAAGGGCTCAACGACGCGGCCTGTGGGACTAAAGCTGCACTCCGACGTCAAGGTGGATGACATTTCGCACCAGCTCAAGATTGCCGGAGAGCTGACTCTCGTTGTCGTTCCGGGCCGTCCACCGTTGTGCCTACGGTGCAGGAGTACCAGTCACATACGTCGCGACTGCCGAGTACCGCGCTGCAATCGTTGTCGCCGCTTCGGCCACGAAGACGACGACTGCGCGAAGACATATGCCAGTGTGACCGGACCAGCGCAGGAAAGTGATGCACTGGAGCACCTCATAGACGAAGCAGATTCGGAAGAAACAGCAGGAGTTAGCCCAAACTCTGCTGTGGAAGATGGGTCGTCATGCCATCAAGAAGACGGCGTGTGTGAAGCACCAGGTAAGCCCGACGCCGGGCTTCCATACGAAGGCGTAGGAGAAAGCAGTGAAAAGGTGGATGCAAGCAGCACCGGCGACACGTTTCTTGGCTTAGCAGAGGAGACCCCCTCCGAGGCTGAAACGATGACTGGGATTGAAAGCGACAGTGGCACTGTGACGGGGAAGCGTCCCCGTGACGAAGGGAAAAAAAGACAAGGGCACCACTGCTGCCTCGCCGGACGAACCACCCGCCATAACGACTCCCGCTCGGCGGCCTCTCATCCGGCCACGGCCAAACATTTCGTCGGAGCGCAACACGGCGGAAACGCCGCCTTAGCCAACTTAAGGACTGTACTGGGACAAGGCGTTCAGGAGAGAATTGCACTTGTAAGGTGAGCGCCATGCCTCTGGGTTTTTCGTAGCCTTACAATGGTGCAAATAGAAAATTCAATCCGTGTGGCCACTTTAAATGTGCGTGGCCTAGCCTCACGGAGAAAACAATGCCAGCTTTATCGGCTAGTAAGTGATCTCGAACTTGACATACTGGCAGTCCAAGAGACTAAAGTCTATGGTGACGATGAAACTGGGGGCATGGTGCGCCAATTTTTGCCGCGGTATTCTGCTATAGTTAGCTATGCCACTGGGACTTCTTCCGGTTGCGTTTTGTTCGTCAGCCAGAGTCTGGGTGCTAAAATAGAAGCCTCAACGTCATGTCCGTCTGGTCGGCTCATTGTTTGTGATCTTTTGTTTTCGGGATTGGAATGGCGCGTAATATGCTTGTACGCACCGACTGTCACTGACGAAAGACGCTTATTTTTCGAACAACTAAAGCGGTATACCAAATGTAATAGGCTCCTAATCATTATTGGCGATTTCAACTGTGTCCTTTCAGCCAAAGACAAAACTAGCGAACGACATTACAGGGATGCAAGTACGGCTGTCTTAAGCGATACAATAAGAGAACATGGTTTGGAGGATGTGACTGAATGTCTCGGTGGTGGCCGGACTATGCAGTACACCCACTTTCCGACAGCCAGCCATGCTCGACTAGATAGGGTGTACGTGAGTGTTGAATTGGTACCGCTTTGCAAGGCATACCGTGTTAACGCCGTTTCATTTAGTGACCACTGCTTGGTTAGCTTTGTAGTAGCTAGCACGAAAGAAACGAAAAGGGCCTTCGAGTGGCAACAATAGAAATTGAATTCCGATCTGCTGAGTGATGAAAAATTTATGGAGGAAGTAATGACGGAAGTTGAAAAAATGAAAGTTCGCAGTAAAAAGACGTTTAGAGAAAAATGGGAGAACTTCAAGCAGGTCGTTAAATTGAAGGCTTTGGAATGCTCGAGCGCTATAAGCAGAGAAAAAGGAGCAGAAGAAAAGCTCATGCGCAGAAACCTGGAAAAATTGCTCCTCGAAGAATGTAGAATGCCCGGCATGTTTCTTGAAGATATTCGCGCGTTGAAAAGTAAAATTGAGCGGTTCAATGTCGAAAGATACCGCGGTGCTATGATTCGGACAAGAGCCGAGCGACTGATAATGGCAGAAGCACCGTCAAAAAGGGCGTTGGGCTCAGAAAAGTGGCATGCGCGACGTAATTAGATAACAGAAATTGAACACGAGGGTGAAGTCAGCGATGTCGCCGATGTTATCGAGCGTGCTTTCTTTGAGCACTTCAATGGTTTATTCGCCGCCAGCTCAGTTGATGTCGATCGCTTAAAAATTTTTTTTACCGCTGATGCCAAAGCTTGACAATAATACAAAAGAAATATTGGAGGAACCCATTTCGGAAGAGGAAGTTAACAGTGCTATTGAAAGTATGCATCCCGGGAAATCGCCTGGCCCTGATGGTCTGACTTCCGCCTTTTATAAGTGTTTCAAGTTTAAAATAACACCAGTCTTGGCCGACGTTTATAATGAGGCATTCAAGCTGAAAATATTACCCCCGTCCTTTTCATCATCTTACACTGTTCTTATACCAAAATCGGAAGACCCCGTTGCACTGCGCAGTCAATTCTTACCGCCCAATCTGCCTCACTAATAGAGATTACAAGATATTCAAGAAAATCCTAGCTAAAAGGTTGCAAACAGTCATTACGGAGCTCGTGGGGCCGCATCAGACGTGCGGCATTAAAGGTCGAACTATCCTCACGAATATACATGCAGCCCGGAGCATCCTCGAATGTTGCGACGCTATTGGTGCGCGAGTCGCAATGCTGCAAATCGACCTCGAGAAGGCTTTTGCCAGGGTGCCTCATGAAATTCTGCTGTGCATCCTAGATTATGTGAATTTATGGAAAACATTCAAAGAGGGGGTTGTCATGGCGTACCCAGACTGCTCAACGCGGCTAATCGTTAACGAGGTGGTGGGGAAGCGCATCCCAGTCAAGCGTTCGGTCCGTCAGGGTTGTCCTCTCTCGCCACTATTGTTTTGTTTGTACATAGAGTCCTTTTGTTTGAGTGTCATAGAGAATGACTGCGTCCGTGGGTTTAAGCTGCACGAGGTTGAAGTCCGGCTGTTGGCTTATGCGGACGATATTGCCATTTTTTGCGCGGACTCTGACAGCATAGCAGATGCTGTCAAATGCGTTACTAACTTCTGTGCTGCAAGTGGCAGCGTTGTAAACTGGGGAAAATGCCTTGGCTTTTGGCACGGTGACTGGGAAGAAACCCCAGTCAGTTTTGCCAGCATAAGGTTTGTTACGACACCGTTGAAATACTTGGGTGCCCCCCTCGAATGCTACAAAGACGGCGATTCGTACTGGAGGAGCCAAGTGAATAACCTGCGGGAAAGAGTGAACAAGTGGAATGGCTGGAATCGGTCTATGTTTTCTAAAGCCACATTTTGCAACATATTCTTAGTGAGTAAAGTTTGGTATATCTTACAAGTCTTACATTGTTCAAGGGTAAACATCCAAAAATTTCACCGTGTGTTCGCTGTCTTTGTGTGGGAATTGTCTTGGGAAAGATCGAGTCGGACCAATTTATTCCTTCGTGTGCGAAACGGAGGACTGGGCTTGTCGCATTTGTTTTTAAGACAGGTAGTCAATCGATTTTGTTTCTTTAGAGACGTCGACAACCCATTCCTTCGCACTGTCTGTCAACTTCGCCTAAGGCAACACTTGCCTAACATGGTTGTTTCAACCTGCAGCGTACCTGGTGGTGTTTATGGCTTTCTCCGCGAAGTTGTACTTCCTTGTAGGTTTCTGTCAGTGCGGTTTTCACTTGAATACTTGAGTCAAGTCCGACGAAGAAAGTTGTACAAGGACCTATGTGATCTGTTTCTACCAGTCCCTTTGTATCGCTCCCTTTACAATGTATGCCATGGCCACACTGTACTAAAGCGCGTCAAGGCGATGAAAATATCGCCAGGTGCTAAGAATTTCTTTTTTAAATTACATACCGGTACGCTGACCGTCAAAACCTGGATGGCTGCAAAGGGGTTTTACGTCCCTTGGGGCACGCATCGCATAATATGCAGAAAGGAGGAGACAATTGAGCATGTATTCATTGACTGCTGGGATGCTATCTTTCTTTGGGACGTGCTCCAGCGCACGATCAAAAAAGATTTCCCCATTGATGCACATGGCATCCGCTATTTGCAAATACAAAGTGACGACGGTACCCCATATGATATGATAATGCTTATGGCTCTTCATAGCATTTGGAAATCCAGGATGGCAGCCAGGCACTTTGATGTAGATGCACGAGCACCCACACAGTACTTCAAAGAGTATATAAGAAATTTTGTGGATGAACAAAAGTTGCAGGAATTCACCCCAGAATGGTTGCCGCGCGTCGAATTACTATCGACGATAAAAACATTTTAACAGATGCGTGGCCACATCATTTGAGCCACGGTTTTTACAATGTTTTGGATTGTGTTGTGTAATTATCTGTTAATATGTGTATTGTTTACGTGAGCCAAAAACAGGCAATAAAGAAAAAAAGCCTCGGTAGCGCAGTAGGCAGCGCGTTGGTCTCATAATCTGAAGGTCGTGAGTTGAATCCTCACCCGGGCCAATGTCGATGCAGTTTTTTTTGTTTGCTCATGAGAGTTTAATTAGGTCGTGAGGGGTGCACTGTCTGGAGCAGTAATGAATGACTGTTTCCCAGTTCTTATTTTTTCGACCTTTAATTTGTGGAAATGAATGATACCGGTTGCGTTTCCCAGTGACCCCTGTCCGCCTCGGTAGCGCAGTAGGCAGCGCGTCAGTCTCATAATCTGAAGGTCGTGAGTTCAATCCTCACCCGGGCCAATGTCG
Source organism: Rhipicephalus microplus (assembly GCF_043290135.1). Classification (NCBI taxonomy): domain Eukaryota; kingdom Metazoa; phylum Arthropoda; class Arachnida; order Ixodida; family Ixodidae; genus Rhipicephalus; species Rhipicephalus microplus. Next base: position 209,894,608 of record NC_134702.1, read on the forward strand.
ATGCAGTTTTTTTTGTTTGCTCATGAGAGTTTAATTAGGTCGTGAGGGGTGCACTGTCTGGAGCAGTAATGAATGACTGTTTCCCAGTTTTCTTATTTTTTCGACCTTTAATTTGTGGAAATGAATGATACCGGTTGCGTTTCCCAGTGACCCCTGTCCGCCTCGGTAGCGCAGTAGGCAGCGCGTCAGTCTCATAATCTGAAGGTCGTGAGTTCAATCCTCACCCGGGCCAATGTCGATGCAGTTTTTTTTGTTTGCTCATGAGAGTTTAATTAGGTCGTGAGGGGTGCACTGTCTGGAGCAGTAATGAATGACTGTTTCCCAGTTTTCTTATTTTTTCGACCTTTAATTTGTGGAAATGAATGATACCGGTTGCGTTTCCCAGTGACCCCTGTCCGCCTCGGTAGCGCAGTAGGCAGCGCGTCAGTCTCATAATCTGAAGGTCGTGAGTTCAATCCTCACCCGGGCCAATGTCGATGCAGTTTTTTTTTGTTTGCTCATGAGAGTTTAATTAGGTCTTGAGGGGTGCACTGTCTGGAGCAGTAATGAATGACTGTTGCCCAGTTTTCTTATTTTTTCGACCTTTTTTTTGTGGAAACGAATGATACCGGTTGTGTTTCCCAGTAACCCCTGTCTGCCTCTGTAGTGCAGTAAGCAGCGGGTCAGTCTCATAATCTGAAGGTCGTGAGTTCAATCCACACCCGGGGTAAAGGCGGTACAGATTTTTTGTTTGCTTATGAGAGTTTAATTAGGTCGTGAGGGGTGCGCTGTCTCGAGCAGTAATGAATGACTGTTGCTTGGTTTTCTTACTTTTTCTACCTTTAGTTTGTGGGAACTAATGATACCGGTTGCGTATCCCAGTGACACCTGTCTGCCTCGGTAGCGCAGTAGGCAGCGCGTCAGTCTCATAATCTGAAGGTCGTGAGTTGAATCCTCACCCGGGGCAAATGCTGTGCAGTTTCTTTGTTTGCTTATGAGAGTTTATTTAGGTCGTGAGGGGTGCGCTGTCTGGAGCAGTAATGAATGACTGTTGCTGAATTTCCTTACTTTTTCGACCTTTAACTTGAGGGAACTGTTGATACCGGTTGTGTTTCCCAGTGACACCTGTCCGCCTTGGTAGCGCAGTAGGCAGCGTGTCAGTCTCATAATCTGAAGGTCGTGAGTTCAATCCTCACCCGGGGCAAAGGCGGTGCAGTTTTTTTGTTTGCTTATGAGAGTTTAATTAGGTCGTGAGGGGTGCGCTGTCTGGAGCAGTAATGAATGACTGTTGCTGAATTTCCTTACTTTTTCGACCTTTAACTTGAGGGAAATATTGATACCGGTTGTGTTTCCCAGTGACACCTGTCCGCCTCGGTAGCGCAGTAGGCAGCGCGTCAGTCTCATAATCTGAAGGTTGTGAGTTCAATCCTCACCCGGGCCAATGTCGATGCAGTTTTTTTTGTTTACTCATGAGAGTTTAATTAGGTCGTGAAGGGTGCACTGTCTGGAGCAGTAATGAATGACTGTTGCCCAGTTTTCTTATTTTTTCGACCTTTATTTTTTGTGGAAACGAATGATACCGGTTGCGTTTCCCAGCGACCCCTGTCCGCCTCGGTAGCGCAGTAGGCAGCGCGTCAGTCTCATAATCTGAAGGCCGTGAGTTCAATCCTCACCCGGGGCAAAGGCGGTGCAGTTTTTTGTTTGCTTATGAAAGTTTAATTAGGTCGTGAGGGGTGCGCTGTCTGAAGCAGTAATGAATGACTGTTGCTGAGTTTTCTTACTTTTTCAATTTTTAACTTGTGGGAACTATTGATACCGGTTGTGTTTCCCAGTGACCCCTGTCCGCCTCGGTAGCGCAGTAGGCAGCGCATCAGTCTCATAATCTGAAGGTCGTGAGTTCAACCTCACCCGGGGCAAAGGCGGTGCAGATATTTGTTTGCTTATAAGAGTTTAATTAGGTCATGAGGGATGCGCTGTCTGGAGCTGTAATGAATGACTGTTGCCCAGTTTTCTTATTTTCCCGACCTTTCATTTGTGGAAACGAATGATACCGGTTGCGTTTCCTAGTGACCCCTGTCCGCCTCGGTAGCGCAGTAGGCAGCGCGTCAGTCTCATAATCTGAAGGTCGTGAGTTCAATCCTCACCCGGGCCAATGTCGATGCAGATGTTTTGTTTGCTCATGAGAGTTTAATTAGGTCTTGAGGGGTGCACTGTCTGGAGCAGTAATGAATGACTGTTGCCCAGTTTTCTTATTTTTTCGACCTTTTTTTTTGTGGAAACGAATGATACCGGTTGTGTTTCCCAGTAACCCATGTCTGCCTCTGTAGTGCAGTAAGCAGCGGGTCAGTCTCATAATCTGAAGGTCGTGAGTTCAATCCACACCCGGGGTAAAGGCGGTACAGATTTTTTGTTTGCTTATGAGAGTTTAATTAGGTCGTGAGGGGTGCGCTGTCTCGAGCAGTAATGAATGACTGTTGCTGAATTTCCTTACTTTTTCGACCTTTAACTTGAGGGAACTGTTGATACCGGTTGTGTTTCCCAGTGACACCTGTCCGCCTCGGTAGCGCAGTAGGCAGCGCGTCAGTCTCATAATCTGAAGGTCGTGAGTTCAATTCTCACCCGGGCCAAAGGCGGTGCAGTTTTTTGTTTGCTTATGAGAGTTTAATTAGGTCGTGAGCAGTGCGCTGTCTGGAGCAGTAATGAATGACAGTTGCTCGGTTTTCTTATTTTTTCGACCTTTAATTTGTGGGAACTAATGATACCGGTTGCGTTTCCCAGTGACCCCAGTTGCCTCGGTAGCGCAGTAGGCAGCGCGTCAGTCTCATATTCTGAAGGTCGTGAGTTCAATCCTCACCCGGGCCAATGTCGATGCAGATGTTTTGTTTGCTCATGAGAGTTTAATTAGGTCTTGAGGGGTGCACTGTCTGGAGCAGTAATGAATGACTGTTGCTCGGTTTTCTTACTTTTTCTACCTTTAGTTTGTGGGAACTAATGATACCGGTTGCGTATCCCAGTGACACCTGTCTGCCTCGGTAGCGCAGTAGGCAGCGCGTCAGTCTCATAATCTGAAGGTCGTGAGTTGAATCCTCACCCGGGGCAAATGCTGTGCAGTTTCTTTGTTTGCTTATGAGAGTTTATTTAGGTCGTGAGGGGTGCGCTGTCTGGAGCAGTAATGAATGACTGTTGCTGAATTTCCTTACTTTTTCGACCTTTAACTTGAGGGAACTGTTGATACCGGTTGTGTTTCCCAGTGACACCTGTCCGCCTTGGTAGCGCAGTAGGCAGCGTGTCAGTCTCATAATCTGAAGGTCGTGAGTTCAATCCTCACCCGGGGCAAAGGCGGTGCAGTTTTTTTGTTTGCTTATGAGAGTTTAATTAGGTCGTGAGGGGTGCGCTGTCTGGAGCAGTAATGAATGACTGTTGCTGAATTTCCTTACTTTTTCGACCTTTAACTTGAGGGAAATATTGATACCGGTTGTGTTTCCCAGTGACACCTGTCCGCCTCGGTAGCGCAGTAGGCAGCGCGTCAGTCTCATAATCTGAAGGTTGTGAGTTCAATCCTCACCCGGGCCAATGTCGATGCAGTTTTTTTTGTTTACTCATGAGAGTTTAATTAGGTCGTGAAGGGTGCACTGTCTGGAGCAGTAATGAATGACTGTTGCCCAGTTTTCTTATTTTTTCGACCTTTATTTTTTGTGGAAACGAATGATACCGGTTGCGTTTCCCAGCGACCCCTGTCCGCCTCGGTAGCGCAGTAGGCAGCGCGTCAGTCTCATAATCTGAAGGTCGTGAGTTGAATCCTCACCCGGGGCAAAGGCTGTGCAGTTTCTTTGTTTGCTTATGAGAGTTTATTTAGGTCGTGAGGGGTGCGCTGTCTGGAGCAGTAATGAATGACTTTTGCTGAATTTCCTTACTTTTTCGACCTTTAACTTGAGGGAACTGTTGACACCGGTTGTGTTTCCCAGTGACACCTGTCCGCCTCGGTAGCGCAGTAGGCAGCGCGTCAGTCTCATAATCTGAAGGTTGTGAGTTCAATCCTCACCCGGGCCAATGTCGATGCAGTTTTTTTTGTTTACTCATGAGAGTTTAATTAGGTCGTGAAGGGTGCACTGTCTGGAGCAGTAATGAATGACTGTTGCCCAGTTTTCTTATTTTTTTTACCTTTATTTTTTGTGGAAACGAATGATACCGGTTGCGTTTCCCAGTGACCCCTGTCCGCCTCGGTAGCGCAGTAGGCAGCGCGTCAGTCTCATAATCTGAAGGTCGTGAGTTGAATCCTCACCCGGGGCAAAGGCTGTGCAGTTTCTTTGTTTGCTTATGAGAGTTTATTTAGGTCGTGAGGGGTGCGCTGTCTGGAGCAGTAATGAATGACTGTTGCTGAGTTTTCTTACTTTTTCAATTTTTAACTTGTGGGAACTATTGATACCGGTTGTGTTTCCCAGTGACCCCTGTCCGCCTCGGTAGCGCAGTAGGCAGCGCGTCAGTCTCATATTCTGAAGGTCGTGAGTTCAACCTCACCCGGGGCAAAGGAGGTGCAGATATTTGTTTGCTTATAAGAGTTTAATTAGGTCATGAGGGATGCGCTGTCTGGAGCAGTAATGTATGACTGTTGCTGAGTTTTCTTACTTTTTCAATTTTTAACTTGTGGGAACTATTGATACCGGTTGTGTTTCCCAGGGACACCTGTCCGCCTCGGTAGCACAGTAGGCAGCGCGTCAGTCTCATAATCTGAAGGTCGTGAGTTCAATCCTCACCCGGGGCAAATGCGGTGCAGTTTTTGTTTGCTTATGAGAGTTTAATTAGGTAGTGAGGGGTGCGCTGTCTGAAGCAGTAATGAATGACTGTTGCTGAGTTTTCTTACTTTTTAAACCTTTAACTTGTGGGAAGTATTGATACCGGTTGTGTTTCCTAGTGACACCTGTACGCCTCGGTAGCGCAGTAGGCAGCGCGTCAGTCTCATAATCTGAAGGTCGTGAGTTCAATTCTCACCCGGGCCAAAGGCGGTGCAGTTTTTTTGTTTGCTTATGAGAGTTTATTAGGTCTTGAGGGGTGCGCTCTCTGGAGCAGTAATGAATGACTGTTGCTGAGTTTTCTTACTTTTTCGACCTTTAACTTGAGGGAACTATTGATACCGGTTGTGTTTCCCATTGACACCTGTCCGCCTCGGTAGCGCAGTAGGCAGCGCGTCAGTCTCATAATCTGAAGGTCGTGAGTTCAATTCTCACCCGGGCCAAAGGCGGTGCAGTTTTTTGTTTGCTTATGAGAGTTTAATTAGGTCGTGAGCAGTGCGCTGTCTGGAGCAGTAATGAATGACAGTTGCTCGGTTTTCTTATTTTTTCGACCTTTAATTTGTGGGAACTAATGATACCGGTTGCGTTTCCCAGTGACCCCAGTTGCCTCGGTAGCGCAGTAGGCAGCGCGTCAGTCTCATATTCTGAAGGTCGTGAGTTCAATTCTCACCCGGGGCAAAGGCGGTGCAGTTTTTTGTTTGCTTATGAGAGTTTAATTAGGTCGTGAAGGGTGCGCTGTCTGGAGCAGTAATGAATGACTGTTGCTGAGTTTAATTACTTTTTCGACCTTTATCTTGTGGGAAGTATTGATAACGGTTGTGTTTCCCAGTGACCCCAGTCTGCCTCGGTAGTGCAGTAGGCAGGGCGTCAGTCTCATAATCTGAAGGTCGTGAGTTCAATCCTAAGGCGGGCCAATGTCGATGCAGTTTTTTTGTTTGCTTATGAGAGTTTAATTAGGTCGTGAGGGGTGCGCTGTCTGGAACCGTAATGAATGACTGTTGCTGAATTTTCTTAATTTTTCGACCTTTAATTTGTGGAAACGAATGATACCGGTTGCGCTTCCCAGTGACCCCTGTCCGCCTCGATAGCCCAGTAGGCAGCGCGTCAGTCTCATATTCTGAAGGTCGTGAGTTCAATCCTCACCCGGGCCAATGTCGATGCAGTTTTTTTTGTTTGCTTATGAGAGTTTAATTAGGTCGTGAGGGGTGCGCTGTCTCGAGCAGTAATGAATGACTGTTGCTCGGTTTTCTTACTTTTTCTACCTTTAGTTTGTGGGAACTAATGATACCGGTTGCGTATCCCAGTGACACCTGTCTGCCTCGGTAGCGCAGTAGGCAGCGCGTCAGTCTCATAATCTGAAGGTCGTGAGTTGAATCCTCACCCGGGGCAAAGGCTGTGCAGTTTCTTTGTTTGCTTATGAGAGTTTATTTAGGTCGTGAGGGGTGCGCTGTCTGGAGCAGTAATGAATGACTGTTGCTGAATTTCCTTACTTTTTCGACCTTTAACTTGAGGGAACTGTTGATACCGGTTGTGTTTCCCAGTGACACCTGTCCGCCTCGGTAGCGCAGTAGGCAGCGCGTCAGTCTCATAATCTGAAGGTTGTGAGTTCAATCCTCACCCGGGGCAAAGGCGGTGCAGTTTTTTGTTTGCTTATGAGAGTTTAATTAGGTCGTGAGGGGTGCGCTGTCTGAAGCAGTAATGAATGACTGTTGCTGAGTTTTCTTACTTTTTCAATTTTTAACTTGTGGGAACTATTGATACCGGTTGTGTTTCCCAGTGACCCCTGTCCGCCTCGGTAGCGCAGTAGGCAGCGCGTCAGTCTCATAATCTGAAGGTCGTGAGTTCAACCTCACCCGGGGCAAAGGCGGTGCAGATATTTGTTTGCTTATAAGAGTTTAATTAGGTAGTGAGGGGTGCGCTGTCTGAAGCAGTAATGAATGACTGTTGCTGAGTTTTCTTACTTTTTAAACCTTCAACTTGTGGGAACTATTGATACCGGTTGTGTTTCCTAGTGACACCTGTCCGCCTCGGTAGCGCAGTAGGCAGCGCGTCAGTCTCATAATCTGAAGGTCGGTGCGCTGTCTGAAGCAGTAATGAATGACTGTTGCTGAGTTTTCTTACTTTTTCAATTTTTAACTTGTGGGAACTATTGATACCGGTTGTGTTTCCCAGTGACCCCTGTCCGCCTCGGTAGCGCAGTAGGCAGCGCGTCAGTCTCATAATCTGAAGGTCGTGAGTTCAACCTCACCCGGGGCAAAGGCGGTGCAGATATTTGTTTGCTTATAAGAGTTTAATTAGGTCATGAGGGATGCGCTGTCTGGAGCAGTAATGTATGACTGTTGCTGAGTTTTCTTACTTTTTCAATTTTTAACTTGTGGGAACTATTGATACCGGTTGTGTTTCCCAGTGACACCTGTCCGCCTCGGTAGCACAGTAGGCAGCGCGTCAGTCTCATAATCTGAAGGTCGTGAGTTCAATCCTCACCCGGGGCAAAGGCGGTGCAGTTTTTGTTTGCTTATGAGAGTTTAATTAGGTAGTGAGGGGTGCGCTGTCTGAAGCAGTAATGAATGACTGTTGCTGAGTTTTCTTACTTTTTAAACCTTTAACTTGTGGGAACTATTGATACCGGTTGTGTTTCCTAGTGACACCTGTCCGCCTCGGTAGCGCAGTAGGCAGCGCGTCAGTCTCATAATCTGAAGGTCGGTGCGCTCTCTGGAGCAGTAATGAATGACTGTTGCTGAGTTTTCTTACTTTTTCGACCTTTACCTTGAGGGAACTATTGGTACCGGTTGTGTTTCCCATTGACACCTGTCCGCCTCGGTAGCGCAGTAGGCAGCGCGTCAGTCTCATAATCTGAAGGTCGTGAGTTCAATTCTCACCCGGGCCAAAGGCGGTGCAGTTTTTTGTTTGCTTATGAGAGTTTAATTAGGTCGTGAGCAGTGCGCTGTCTGGAGCAGTAATGAATGACAGTTGCTCGGTTTTCTTATTTTTTCGACCTTTTTTGTGGGAACTAATGATACCGGTTGCGTTTCCCAGTGACCCCAGTTGCCTCGGTAGCGCAGTAGGCAGCGCGTCAGTCTCATATTCTGAAGGTCGTGAGTTCAATCCTCACCCGGGGCAAAGGCGGTGTAGTTTTTTGTTTGCTTATGAGAGTTTAATTAGGTCGTGAAGGGTGCGCTGTCTGGAGCAGTAGTGAATGACTGTTGCTGAGTTTAATTACTTTTTCGACCTTTATCTTGTGGGAAGTATTGATAACGGTTGTGTTTCCCAGTGACCCCAGTCTGCCTCGGTAGTGCAGTAGGCAGCGCGTCAGTCTCATATTCTGAAGGTCGTGAGTTCAATCCTCACCCGGGCCAATGTCGATGCAGTTTTTTTTTTGTTTGCTCATAAGAGTTTAATTAGGTCTTGAGGGGTGCGCTCTCTGGAGCAGTAATGAATGACTGTTGCTGAGTTTTCTTACTTTTTCGACCTTTAACTTGAGGGAACTATTGATACCGGTTGTGTTTCCCAGTGACACCTGTCCGCCTCGGTCGCGCAGTAGGCAGCGCGTCAGTCTCATAATCTGAAGGTCGTGAGTTCAATCCTCACCCGGGGCAAAGGCGGTGCAGATTTTTTGTTTGCTTATGAGAGTTTAATTAGGTCGTGAGGGGTGCACTGTGTGGAGCAGTAATGAATGACTGTTGCTCGGTTTTCTTACTTTTTCGACCTTTAATTTGTGGGAACTAATGATACCGGTTGCGTTTCGCAGTGACCCCTGTCCGCCTCGGTAGCGCAGTAGGCGGCGCTTCAGTCTCATAATCTGAAGGTCGTGAGTTCAATACACACCCGGGGCAAAGGCGGTGCAGATTTTTTGTTTGCCTATGAGAGTTTAATTAGGTCGTGAGGGGTGCGCTGTCCTGAGCAGTATTGAATGACTGTTGCTGAGTTTTCTTACTTTTTCGACCTTTAACATGTGGGAACTATTGATACCGGTTGTGTTTCCCAGTGACGCCTGTTCGCCTCGGTAGCGCAGTAGGCAGCGCGACAGTCTCATAATCTGAAGGTCGTGAGTTCAATTCTCACCCGGGCCAAAGGCGGTGCAGTTTTTTGTTTGCTTATGAGAGTTTATTTAAGTCGTGAGGATTTCGCTGTCTGGAGCAGTAATGAATGACAGTTGCTCGGTTTTCTTATTTTTTCGACCTTTAATTTGTGGGAACTAATGATACCGGTTGCGTTTCCCAGTGACCCCAGTCTGCCTCGGTAGCGCAGTAGGCAGCGCGTCAGTCTCATATTCTGAAGGTCGTGAGTTCAATCCTCACCCGGGGCAAAGGCGGTGCAGTTTTTTGTTTGCTTATGAGAGTTTAATTAGGTCGTGAGGAGTGAGCTGTCAGGAGAAGTAATGAATGACAGTTGCTCGGTTTTCTTATTTTTTCAACCTTTAATTTGTGGGAACTAATGATACCGGTTGCGTTTCCCAATGACCCCAGTCTGCCTCGGTAGCGCAGTAGGCAGCGCGTCAGTCTCATATTCTGAAGGTCGTGAGTTCAATCCTCACCCGGGGCAAAGGCGGTGCAGTTTTTTTGTTTGTTTATGAGAGTTTAATTACGTCGTGAAGGGTGCGCTGTCTGGAGCAGTAATGAATGACTGTTGCTGAGTTTTCTTACTTTTTCGATCTTTAACTTGAGGGAACTTTTGATACCGGTTGTGTTTCCCAGTGACACCTGTCCGCCTCGGTAGCGCAGTAGGCAGCACGTCAGTCTCATAATCTGAAGCTCGTGAGTTCAATTCTCACCCGGGCCAAAGGCGGTGCAGTTTTTTGTTTGCTTATGAGAGTTTAATTAGGTCGTGAGGTGTGGGCTGTCAGGAGCAGTAATGAATGACAGTTGCTCAGTTTTCTTACTTTTTCAATTTTTAACTTGTGGGAACTATTGATACCGGTTGTGTTTCCCAGTGACACTTGTCCGCCTCGGTAGCGCAGTAGGCAGCGCGTCAGTCTCATAATCTGAAGGTCGTGAGTTCAATCCTCACCCGGGGCAAAGGCGGTGAAGTTTTTTCTTTGCTTATGAGAGTTTAATTAGGTCGTGAGGGGTGCGCTGTCTGGAGCAGTAATGAATGACTGTTGCTGAGTTTTCCTACTTTTTTGACCTTTAACTTGTGGGAACTATTGATACCGGTTGTGTTTCCCAGTGATACCTGTCCGCCTCGGAAGCGCAGTAGGCAGCGCGTCAGTCTCATAATCTGAAGGTCGTGAGTTCAATCCACACCTAGGGTAAAGGCGGTACAGATTTTTTGTTTCCTTATGAGAGTTTAATTAGGTCGTGAGGGGTGCGGTGTCTGGAGCAGTAATGAATGACTGTTGCTGTGTTTTCTTACTTTTTCGACTTTTCACTTGTGGGAACTATTGATACCGGTTGTGTTTCCCAGTGACACCTGTCTGCCTCGGTAGTGCAGTAGGCAGCGCGTCAGTCTCATAATCTGAAGGTCGTGAGTTCAATCCTCAGGCGGGCCAATGTCGATGCAGTTTTTTGTTTGCTCATGAGAGTTTAATTAGGTCGTGAGGGGTGCGGTGTCTGGAGCAGTAATGAATGACTGTAGCTGAGTTTTCTTACTTTTTCAATTTTTAACTTGTGGGAACTATTGATACCGGTTGTGTTTCCGAGTGACACCTATCCGCCTCGGTGGCGCATTGGCAGCGCGTCGGTCTCATAATCTGAAGGTCGTGAGTTCAACCTCACCCGGGGCAAAGGCGGTGCAGATATTTGTTTGCTTATAAGAGTTTAATTAGGTCATGAGGGATGCGCTGTCTGGAGCAGTAATGTATGACTGTTGCTGAGTTTTCTTACTTTTTCAATTTTTAACTTGTGGGAACTATTGATACCGGTTGTGTTTCCCAGTGACATCTGTCCGCCTCGGTAGCACAGTAGGCAGCGCGTCAGTCTCATAATCTGAAGGTCGTGAGTTCAATCCTCACCCGGGGCAAAGGCGGTGCAGTTTTTGTTTGCTTATGAGAGTTTAATTAGGTAGTGAGGGGTGCGCTGTCTGAAGCAGTAATGAATGACTGTTGCTGAGTTTTCTTACTTTTTAAACCTTTAACTTGTGGGAACTATTGATACCGGTTGTGTTTCCTAGTGACACCTGTCCGCCTCGGTAGCGCAGTAGGCAGCGCGTCAGTCTCATAATCTGAAGGTCGGTGCGCTGTCTGAAGCAGTAATGAATGACTGTTGCTGAGTTTAATTACTTTTTCGACCTTTATCTTGTGGGAAGTATTGATAACGGTTGTGTTTCCCAGTGACCCCAGTCTGCCTCGGTAGTGCAGTAGGCAGGGCGTCAGTCTCATAATCTGAAGGTCGTGAGTTCAATCCTAAGGCGGGCCAATGTCGATGCAGTTTTTTTGTTTGCTTATGAGAGTTTAATTAGGTCGTGAGGGGTGCGCTGTCTGGAACCGTAATGAATGACTGTTGCTGAATTTTCTTAATTTTTCGACCTTTAATTTGTGGAAACGAATGATACCGGTTGCGCTTCCCAGTGACCCCTGTCCGCCTCGATAGCCCAGTAGGCAGCGCGTCAGTCTCATATTCTGAAGGTCGTGAGTTCAATCCTCACCCGGGCCAATGTCGATGCAGTTTTTTTTGTTTGCTTATGAGAGTTTAATTAGGTCGTGAGGGGTGCGCTGTCTCGAGCAGTAATGAATGACTGTTGCTCGGTTTTCTTACTTTTTCTACCTTTAGTTTGTGGGAACTAATGATACCGGTTGCGTATCCCAGTGACACCTGTCTGCCTCGGTAGCGCAGTAGGCAGCGCGTCAGTCTCATAATCTGAAGGTCGTGAGTTGAATCCTCACCCGGGGCAAAGGCTGTGCAGTTTCTTTGTTTGCTTATGAGAGTTTATTTAGGTCGTGAGGGGTGCGCTGTCTGGAGCAGTAATGAATGACTGTTGCTGAATTTCCTTACTTTTTCGACCTTTAACTTGAGGGAACTGTTGATACCGGTTGTGTTTCCCAGAGACACCTGTCCGCCTCGGTAGCGCAGTAGGCAGCGCGTCAGTCTCATAATCTGAAGGTTGTGAGTTCAATCCTCACCCGGGGCAAAGGCGGTGCAGTTTTTTGTTTGCTTATGAGAGTTTAATTAGGTCGTGAGGGGTGCGCTGTCTGAAGCAGTAATGAATGACTGTTGCTGAGTTTTCTTACTTTTTCAATTTTTAACTTGTGGGAACTATTGATACCGGTTGTGTTTCCCAGTGACCCCTGTCCGCCTCGGTAGCGCAGTAGGCAGCGCGTCAGTCTCATAATCTGAAGGTCGTGAGTTCAACCTCACCCGGGGCAAAGGCGGTGCAGATATTTGTTTGCTTATAAGAGTTTAATTAGGTCATGAGGGATGCGCTGTCTGGAGCAGTAATGTATGACTGTTGCTGAGTTTTCTTACTTTTTCAATTTTTAACTTGTGGGAACTATTGATACCGGTTGTGTTTCCCAGTGACATCTGTCCGCCTCGGTAGCACAGTAGGCAGCGCGTCAGTCTCATAATCTGAAGGTCGTGAGTTCAATCCTCACCCGGGGCAAAGGCGGTGCAGTTTTTGTTTGCTTATGAGAGTTTAATTAGGTAGTGAGGGGTGCGCTGTCTGAAGCAGTAATGAATGACTGTTGCTGAGTTTTCTTACTTTTTAAACCTTTAACTTGTGGGAACTATTGATACCGGTTGTGTTTCCTAGTGACACCTGTCCGCCTCGGTAGCGCAGTAGGCAGCGCGTCAGTCTCATAATCTGAAGGTCGGTGCGCTGTCTGAAGCAGTAATGAATGACTGTTGCTGAGTTTTCTTACTTTTTCAATTTTTAACTTGTGGGAACTATTGATACCGGTTGTGTTTCCCAGTGACCCCTGTCCGCCTCGGTAGCGCAGTAGGCAGCGCGTCAGTCTCATAATCTGAAGGTCGTGAGTTCAACCTCACCCGGGGCAAAGGCGGTGCAGATATTTGTTTGCTTATAAGAGTTTAATTAGGTCATGAGGGATGCGCTGTCTGGAGCAGTAATGTATGACTGTTGCTGAGTTTTCTTACTTTTTCAATTTTTAACTTGTGGGAACTATTGATACCGGTTGTGTTTCCCAGTGACACCTGTCCGCCTCGGTAGCACAGTAGGCAGCGCGTCAGTCTCATAATCTGAAGGTCGTGAGTTCAATCCTCACCCGGGGCAAAGGCGGTGCAGTTTTTGTTTGCTTATGAGAGTTTAATTAGGTAGTGAGGGGTGCGCTGTCTGAAGCAGTAATGAATGACTGTTGCTGAGTTTTCTTACTTTTTAAACCTTTAACTTGTGGGAACTATTGATACCGGTTGTGTTTCCTAGTGACACCTGTCCGCCTCGGTAGCGCAGTAGGCAGCGCGTCAGTCTCATAATCTGAAGGTCGGTGCGCTCTCTGGAGCAGTAATGAATGACTGTTGCTGAGTTTTCTTACTTTTTCGACCTTTACCTTGAGGGAACTATTGGTACCGGTTGTGTTTCCCATTGACACCTGTCCGCCTCGGTAGCGCAGTAGGCAGCGCGTCAGTCTCATAATCTGAAGGTCGTGAGTTCAATTCTCACCCGGGCCAAAGGCGGTGCAGTTTTTTGTTTGCTTATGAGAGTTTAATTAGGTCGTGAGCAGTGCGCTGTCTGGAGCAGTAATGAATGACAGTTGCTCGGTTTTCTTATTTTTTCGACCTTTTTTGTGGGAACTAATGATACCGGTTGCGTTTCCCAGTGACCCCAGTTGCCTCGGTAGCGCAGTAGGCAGCGCGTCAGTCTCATATTCTGAAGGTCGTGAGTTCAATCCTCACCCGGGGCAAAGGCGGTGTAGTTTTTTGTTTGCTTATGAGAGTTTAATTAGGTCGTGAAGGGTGCGCTGTCTGGAGCAGTAGTGAATGACTGTTGCTGAGTTTAATTACTTTTTCGACCTTTATCTTGTGGGAAGTATTGATAACGGTTGTGTTTCCCAGTGACCCCAGTCTGCCTCGGTAGTGCAGTAGGCAGCGCGTCAGTCTCATATTCTGAAGGTCGTGAGTTCAATCCTCACCCGGGCCAATGTCGATGCAGTTTTTTTTTTGTTTGCTCATAAGAGTTTAATTAGGTCTTGAGGGGTGCGCTCTCTGGAGCAGTAATGAATGACTGTTGCTGAGTTTTCTTACTTTTTCGACCTTTAACTTGAGGGAACTATTGATACCGGTTGTGTTTCCCAGTGACACCTGTCCGCCTCGGTCGCGCAGTAGGCAGCGCGTCAGTCTCATAATCTGAAGGTCGTGAGTTCAATCCTCACCCGGGGCAAAGGCGGTGCAGATTTTTTGTTTGCTTATGAGAGTTTAATTAGGTCGTGAGGGGTGCACTGTGTGGAGCAGTAATGAATGACTGTTGCTCGGTTTTCTTACTTTTTCGACCTTTAATTTGTGGGAACTAATGATACCGGTTGCGTTTCGCAGTGACCCCTGTCCGCCTCGGTAGCGCAGTAGGCGGCGCTTCAGTCTCATAATCTGAAGGTCGTGAGTTCAATACACACCCGGGGCAAAGGCGGTGCAGATTTTTTGTTTGCCTATGAGAGTTTAATTAGGTCGTGAGGGGTGCGCTGTCCTGAGCAGTATTGAATGACTGTTGCTGAGTTTTCTTACTTTTTCGACCTTTAACATGTGGGAACTATTGATACCGGTTGTGTTTCCCAGTGACGCCTGTTCGCCTCGGTAGCGCAGTAGGCAGCGCGTCAGTCTCATAATCTGAAGGTCGTGAGTTCAATTCTCACCCGGGCCAAAGGCGGTGCAGTTTTTTGTTTGCTTATGAGAGTTTATTTAAGTCGTGAGGATTTCGCTGTCTGGAGCAGTAATGAATGACAGTTGCTCGGTTTTCTTATTTTTTCGACCTTTAATTTGTGGGAACTAATGATACCGGTTGCGTTTCCCAGTGACCCCAGTCTGCCTCGGTAGCGCAGTAGGCAGCGCGTCAGTCTCATATTCTGAAGGTCGTGAGTTCAATCTTCACCCGGGGCAAAGGCGGTGCAGTTTTTTGTTTGCTTATGAGAGTTTATTTAGGTCGTGAGGAGTGAGCTGTCAGGAGAAGTAATGAATGACAGTTGCTCGGTTTTCTTATTTTTTCAACCTTTAATTTGTGGGAACTAATGATACCGGTTGCGTTTCCCAATGACCCCAGTCTGCCTCGGTAGCGCAGTAGGCAGCGCGTCAGTCTCATATTCTGAAGGTCGTGAGTTCAATCCTCACCCGGGGCAAAGGCGGTGCAGTTTTTTTGTTTGTTTATGAGAGTTTAATTACGTCGTGAAGGGTGCGCTGTCTGGAGCAGTAATGAATGACTGTTGCTGAGTTTTCTTACTTTTTCGATCTTTAACTTGAGGGAACTTTTGATACCGGTTGTGTTTCCCAGTGACACCTGTCCGCCTCGGTAGCGCAGTAGGCAGCACGTCAGTCTCATAATCTGAAGCTCGTGAGTTCAATTCTCACCCGGGCCAAAGGCGGTGCAGTTTTTTGTTTGCTTATGAGAGTTTAATTAGGTCGTGAGGTGTGGGCTGTCAGGAGCAGTAATGAATGAGAGTTGCTCAGTTTTCTTACTTTTTCAATTTTTAACTTGTGGGAACTATTGATACCGGTTGTGTTTCCCAGTGACACTTGTCCGCCTCGGTAGCGCAGTAGGCAGCGCGTCAGTCTCATAATCTGAAGGTCGTGAGTTCAATCCTCACCCGGGGCAAAGGCGGTGAAGTTTTTTCTTTGCTTATGAGAGTTTAATTAGGTCGTGAGGGGTGCGCTGTCTGGAGCAGTAATGAATGACTGTTGCTGAGTTTTCCTACTTTTTTGACCTTTAACTTGTGGGAACTATTGATTCCGGTTGTGTTTCCCAGTGATACCTGTCCGCCTCGGAAGCGCAGTAGGCAGCGCGTCAGTCTCATAATCTGAAGGTCGTGAGTTCAATCCACACCTAGGGTAAAGGCGGTACAGATTTTTTGTTTCCTTATGAGAGTTTAATTAGGTCGTGAGGGGTGCGGTGTCTGGAGCAGTAATGAATGACTGTTGCTGTGTTTTCTTACTTTTTCGACTTTTCACTTGTGGGAACTATTGATACCGGTTGTGTTTCCCAGTGACACCTGTCTGCCTCGGTAGTGCAGTAGGCAGCGCGTCAGTCTCATAATCTGAAGGTCGTGAGTTCAATCCTCAGGCGGGCCAATGTCGATGCAGTTTTTTGTTTGCTCATGAGAGTTTAATTAGGTCGTGAGGGGTGCGGTGTCTGGAGCAGTAATGAATGACTGTAGCTGAGTTTTCTTACTTTTTCAATTTTTAACTTGTGGGAACTATTGATACCGGTTGTGTTTCCGAGTGACACCTGTCCGCCTCGGTGGCGCATTGGCAGCGCGTCGGTCTCATAATCTGAAGGTCGTGAGTTCAATCCTCACCCGGGGCAAAGGCGGCGCCGATTTTTTGTTTGCTTATGAGAGTTTAATTAGGTCGTGAGGGGTGCACTGTGTGGAGCAGTAATGAATGACTGTTGCTCGGTTTTCTTACTTTTTCGACCTTTAATTTGTGGGAACTAATGATACCGGTTGCGTTTCGCAGTGACCGCTGTCCGCCTCGGTAGTGCAGTAGGCGGCGCTTCAGTCTCATAATCTGAAGGTCGTGATTTCAATCCACACCCGGGGCAAAGGCGGTGCAGATTTTTTGTTTGCTTATGAGAGTTTAATTAGGTCGTGAGGGGTGCGCTGTCCTGAGCAGTATTGAATGACTGTTGCTGAGTTTTCTTACTTTTTCGACCTGTAACATGTGGGAACTATTGATACCGGTTGTGTTTCCCAGTGACGCCTGTTCGCCTCGGTAGCGCAGTAGGCAGCGCGTCAGTCTCATAATCTGAAGGTCGTGAGTTCAATTTTCACCCGGGCTAAAGGCGGTGCAGTTTTTTTGTTTGCTTATGAGAGTTTATTTAAGTCGTGAGGAGTGCGCTGTCTGGAGCAGTAATGAATGACAGTTGCTCGGTTTTCTGATTTTTTCGACCTTTAATTTGTGGGAACTAATGATACCGGTTGCGTTTCCCAGTGACACCTGTCCGCCTCGGTAGCGCAGTAGGCAGCGCGTAAGTCTAATAATCTGAAGGTCGTGAGTTCAATCCTCTCCCGGGGTAAAGGCGGTGAATATGTTTTGTTTGCTTATGAGAGTTTAATTAGGTCGTGAGGGGTGCACTCTCTGGAGAAGTAATGAATGACTGTTGCTCGGTTTTCCTACTTTTTCGACCTTTAATTTGTGGGAACTAATGATACTGGTTGCGTTTCGCAGTGACCCCTGTCCGCCTCGGTAGCGCAGTGGGCAGCGCGTCAGTCTCATAATCTGAAGGTCGTGAGTTCCATCCTCACCCGGGGCAAAGGCGGTGTAGTTGGTTTCTTTGCTTATGAGAGTTTAATTAGGTCGTGAAGGGTGCGCAGTCTGGAGCAGTAATGAATGACTGTTGCTGAGTTTTCTTACTTTTTCGATCTTTAACTTGAGGGAACTTTTGATACCGGTTGTGTTTCCCAGTGACACCTGTCCGCCTCGGTAGCGCAGTAGGCAGCGCGTCAGTCTCATAATCTGAAGCTCGTGAGTTCAATTCTCACCCTGGCCAAAGGTGGTGCAGTTTTTTGTTTGCTTATGAGAGTTTAATTAGGTCGTGAGGTGTGGGCTGTCAGGAGCAGTAATGAATGACAGTTGCTCGGTTTTCTTTTTCAATTTTTAACTTGTGGGAACTATTGATACCGGTTGTGTTTCCCAGTGACACCTGTCCGCCTCGGTAGCGCAGTAGGCAGCGCGTCAGTCTCATAATCTGAAGGTCGTGAGTTCAATCCTCACCCGGGGCAAAGGCGGTGAAGTTTTTTCTTTGCTTATGAGAGTTTAATTAGGTCGTGAGGGGTGCGCTGTCTGGAGCAGTAATGAATGACTGTTGCTGAGTTTTCCTACTTTTTTGACCTTTAACTTGTGGGAACTATTGATACCGGTTGTGTTTCCCAGTGACACCTGTCCGCCTCGGAAGCGCAGTAGGCAGCGCGTCAGTCTCATAATCTGAAGGTCGTGAGTTCAATCCACACCCAGGGTAAAGGCGGTACAGATTTTTTGTTTGCTTATGAGAGTTTAATTAGGTCGTGAGGGGTGCGGTGTCTGGAGCAGTAATGAATGACTGTTGCTGTGTTTTCTTACTTTTTCGACTTTTAACTTGTGGGAACTATTGATACCGGTTGTGTTTGCCAGCGACACCTGTCTGCCTCGGTAGTGCAGTAGGCAGCGCGTCAGTCTCATAATCTGAAGGTCGTGAGTTCAATCCTCAGGCGGGCCAATGTCGATGCAGTTTTTTGTTTGCTCATGAGAGTTTAATTAGGTCGTGAGGGGTGCACTGTGTGGAGCAGTAATGAATGACTGTTGCTCGGTTTTCTTACTTTTTCGACCTTTAATTTGTGGGAACTAATGATACCGGTTGCGTTTCGCAGTGACCGCTGTCCGCCTCGGTAGCGCAGTAGGCGGTGCTTCAGTCTCATAATCTGAAGGTCGTGATTTCAATCCACACCCGGGGCAAAGGCGGTGCAGTTTTTTTGTTTGCTTTTTGTTTGCCTATGAGAGTTTAATTAGGTCGTGAGGGGTGCGCTGTCCTGAGCAGTATTGAATGACTGTTGCTGAGTTTTCTTACTTTTTCGACCTGTAACATGTGGGAACTATTGATACCGGTTGTGTTTCCCAGTGACGCCTGTTCGCCTCGGTAGCGCAGTAGGCAGCGCGTCAGTCTCATAATCTGAAGGTCGTGAGTTCAATTTTCACCCGGGCCAAAGGCGGTGCAGTTTTTTTTGTTTGCTTATGAGAGTTTATTTAAGTCGTGAGGAGTGCGCTGTCTGGAGCAGTAATGAATGACAGTTGCTCGCTTTTCTGATTTTTTCGACCTTTAATTTGTGGGAACTAATGATACCGGTGGCGTTTCCCAGTGACCCCTGTCCGCCTCGGTAGCGCAGTAGGCAGCGCGTCAGTCTCATAATCTGAAGGTCGTGAGTTCCATCCTCACCCGGGGCAAAGGCGGTGTAGTTGGTTTCTTTGCTTATGAGAGTTTAATTAGGTCGTGAAGGGTGCGCAGTCTGGAGCAGTAATGAATGACTGTTGCTGAGTTTTCTTACTTTTTCGACCTTTAACTTGTGGGAACTAATGATACCGGTTGCGTTTCCCAGTGACCCCAGTCTGCCTTGGTAGCGCACTAGGCAGCGCGTCAGTCTCATAATCTGAAGGTCGTTGAGTTCAATCCTCACCCGGGGCAAAGGCGGTGCAGTTTTTTGTTTGCTTATGAGAGTTTAATTAGGTCGTGAGGAGTGCGCTGTCAGGAGCAGTAATGAATGACAGTTGCTCGGTTTTCTTATTTTTTCAACCTTTAATTTGTGGGAACTAATGATACCGGTTGCGTTTCCCAATGACCCCAGTCTGCCTCGGTAGCGCAGTAGGCAGCGCGTCAGTCTCATATTCTGAAGGTCGTGAGTTCAATCCTCAACCGGGGCAAAGGCGGTGCAGTTTTTTTGTTTGTTTATGAGAGTTTAATTAGGTCGTGAAGGGTGCGCTGTCTGGAGCAGTAATGAATGACTGTTGCTGAGTTTTCTTACTTTTTCGATCTTTAACTTGAGGGAACTTTTGATACCGGTTGTCTTTCCCAGTGACACCTGTCCGCCTCGGTAGCGCAGTAGGCAGCGCGTCAGTCTCATAATCTGAAGCTCGTGAGTTCAATTCTCACCCTGGCCAAAGGTGGTGAAGTTTTTTGTTTGCTTATGAGAGTTTAATTAGGTCGTGAGGTGTGGGCTGTCAGGAGCAGTAATGAATGACAGTTGCTCGGTTTTCTTACTTTTTCAATTTTTAACTTGTGGGAACTATTGATACCGGTTGTGTTTCCCAGTGACACCTGTCCGCCTCGGTAGCGCAGTAGGCAGCGCGTCAGTCTCATAATCTGAAGGTCGTGAGTTCAATCCTCACCCGGGGCAAAGGCGGTGAAGTTTTTTCTTTGCTTATGAGAGTTTAATTAGGCCGTGAGGGGTGCGCTGTCTGGAGCAGTAATGAATGACTGTTGCTGAGTTTTCCTACTTTTTTGACCTTTAACTTGTGGGAACTATTGATACCGGTTGTGTTTCCCAGTGACACCTGTCCGCCTCGGAAGCGCAGTAGGCAGCGCGTCAGTCTCGTAATCTGAAGGTCGTGAGTTCAATCCACACCCAGGGTAAAGGCGGTACAGATTTTTTGTTTGCTTATGAGAGTTTAATTAGGTCGTGAGGGGTGCGCTGTCTGGAGCAGTAATGAATGAATGTTGCTGAGTTTTCTTACTTTTTCGACCTTTAACTTGTGGAAACGAATGATACCGGTTGCGTTTCCCAGTGACCCCTGCCCGCCTCGGTAGCGCAGTAGGCAGCGCGTCAGTCTCATAATCTGAAGGTCGTGAGTTCAATCCTCAGGCGGGCCAATGTGGATGCAGTTTTTTGTTTGCTCATGAGAGTTTAATTAGGTCGTGAGGGGTGCACTGTCTGGAGCAGTAATGAATGACTGTTGCTCGGTTTTCTTAATTTTTTTGACCTTTTTTTGTGGGAAATAATGATACCGTTTGTGTTTCCCAGTGACCCCTGTCCGCCTCGGTAGTGCAGTAGGCAGCGCGTCAGTCTCATAATCTGAAGGTCGTGAGGTCAATCCTCACCCGGGGCAAAGGTGGTACAGTTTTTTGTTTGCTTATGAGAGTTTAACTAGGTCGTGAGGGGTGCGCTGTCTGGAGCAGTAATGAACGACTGTTGGTGAGTTTTCTCACTTTTTCAATTTTTTAACTTGTGGGAACTATTGATACCGGTTGTGTTTCCCAGTGACACCTGTCCGCCTCGGTAGCGCATTGGCAGCGCGTCAGTCTCATAATCTGAAAGTCGTGAGTTCAATCCTCACCCGGGGCAAAGGTGGTGCAGATTTTTTGTTTGCTTATGAGAGTTTAATTAGGTCGTGAGGGGTGCGCTTTCCTGAGCAGTATTGAATGACTGTTGCTGAGTTTTCTTACTTTTTCGACCTTTAACATGTGGGAACTATTGATACCGGTTGTGTTTCCCAGTGACGCCTGTTCGGCTCGGTAGCGCAGTAGGCAGCGCGTCAGTCTCATAATCTGAAGGTCGTGAGTTCAATTCTCACCCGGGCCAAAGGCGGTGCAGTTTTTTGTTTGCTTATGAGAGTTTATTTAAGTCGTGAGGATTTCGCTGTCTGGAGCAGTAATGAATGACAGTTGCTCGGTTTTCTTATTTTTTCGACCTTTATTTGTGGGAACTAATGATACCGGTTGCGTTTCCCAGTGACCCCAGTCTGCCTCGGTAGCGCAGTTGGCCGCGCGTCAGTCTCGTGATCTGAAGGTCGTGAGTTCAATCCCCACCCGGGGTGAAGGCGGTGCAGTTTTTTTGTTTGCTTATGAGAGTTTAATTAGGTCGTGAGGGGTGCGCTGTCTGGAGCAGTAATGAATGACTGTTGCTGAGTTTTCTTACTTTTTCGACCTTTAACTTGTGGGAACTATTGATACCGGTTGTGTTTCCCAGTGACACCTGTCCGCCTCGGTAGTGCAGTAGGCAGCGCGTCAGTCTCATAATCTGAAGGTCGTGAGGTCAATCCTCAGGCGGGCCAATGTCGATGCAGTTTTTTGTTTGCTCATGAGAGTTTAATTAGGTCGGGAGGGGTGCACTGTCTGGAGCAGTAATGAATGACTGTTGCCCAGTTTTCTTATTTTTTCGACCTTTAATTTGTGGAAACGAATGATACCGGTTGCGTTTCCCAGTGACCCCTGTCCGCCTCGGTAGTGCAGTAGGCAGCGCGTCAGTCTCATAATCTGAAGGTCGTGAGGTCAATCCTCACCCGGGGCAAAGGTGGTGCAGATTTTTGTTTGCTTATGAGAGTTTAATTAGGTCGTGAGGGGTGCGCTGTCTTGAGCAATAATGAATGACTGTTGGTGAGTTTTCTTACTTTTTCAATTTTTAACTTGTGGGAACTATTGATACCGGTTGTGTTTCCCAGTGACACCTGTCCGCCTCGGTAGCGCATTGGCAGCGCGTCAGTCTCATAATCTGAAGGTGGTGAGGTCAAACCTCACTCGGGGCAAAGGCGGTAAAATTTTTTGTTTGCTTATGAGAGTTTAATTAGGTCGTGAGGGGTGCACTGTCTGCAGCAGTAATGAATGACTGTTGCTCGGTTTTTTTAACTTTTTCGACCTTTAATTGGGGGGAACTAATGATACCGGTTGCGTTTCCCACTGACCCCTGTCCGCCTCGGTAGTGCAAAGGCAGCACGTCTGTCTCATAATCTGAAGGTCGTGAGTTCAATCCTCACCCGGGGCAAAGGTGTTGCAGATTTTTTTGTTTTCCTATGAGAGATTTATTGGGTCGTGAGGGGTGCGCTGTCTGGAGCAGTAATGAATGACTGTTGCTTGGTTTTCTTACTTTTTCGACCTATTGTTTGTGGGAACTAATGATACCGGTTGCGTTTCCCAGTGACCCCTGTCTGTCTCGGTAGCACACTAGGCAGCGCGTCAGTCTCATAATCTGAAAGTCATGAGTTCAATCCTCACCCGGGGCAACTTTGGTGCAGATTTCTTGTTTGCTCATGAGAGTTTAATTAGGTCGTGAAGGGTGCACTGTCTGGAGCAGTAATGAATGACTGTTGCTCGGTTTTCATCCTTTTTCCACCTTTATTTTTGTGGGAACTAATGATACCGGTTGCGTTTGCCAGGGACTCCTGTCTGCCTCGGTAGCGCAGTAGGCAGCGCGTCAGTCTCATAATCTGAAGGTCGTGAGTTCCATCCTCACCCGGGGCAAAGGCGGTGTAGTTGTTTTGTTTGCTTATGAGAGTTTAATTAGGTCGTGAAGGGTGCGCTGTCTGGAGCAGCAATGAATGACTGTTGCTGAGTTTTCTTACTTTTTCGACCTTTAACTTGTGGGAACAATTGATACCGGTTGTGTTTCCCAGTGACACCAGTCCGCCTCGGTAGCGCAGTAGGCAGCGCGTCAGTCTCATAATCTGAAGGTCGTGAGTTCAATCCTCACCCGGGGCAAGTTTGTTGCAGATTTGTTGTTTGCTCATGAGAGTTTAATTAGGTCGCGAGGGGTGCACTGTCTTGAGCAGTAATGAATGACAGTTGTTCGGTTTTTCTACTTTTTCGACCTTTAATTTGTGGGAACTAATGATACCGGTTGCGTTTCGCAGTGACCCCTGTCCGCCTCGGTAGCGCAGTAGGCAGCGCGTCAGTCTCATAATCTGAAGGTCATGAGTTCCATCCTCACCCGGGGCAAAGGCGGTGTAGTTGGTTTCTTTGCTTATGAGAGTTAATTAGGTCGTGAAGGGTGCGCAGTCTGGAGCAGTAATGAATGACTGTTGCTGAGTTTTCTTACTTTTCGACCTTTAACTTGTGGGAACTAATGATACCGGTTGTGTTTCCCAGTGACACCTGTCCGCCTCGGTAGCGCAGTAGGCAGCGCGTCAGTCTCATAATCTGAAGCTCGTGAGTTCAATTCTCACCCGGGCCAAAGGTGGTGCAGTTTTTTGTTTGCTTATGAGAGTTTAATTAGGTCGTGAGGTGTGGGCTGTCAGGAGCAGTAATGAATGACAGTTGCTCGGTTTTCTTACTTTTTCAATTTTTAACTTGTGGGAACTATTGATACAGGTTGTGTTTCCCAGTGACACCTGTCCGCCTCGGTAGCGCAGTAGGCAGCGCGTCAGTCTCATAATCTGAAGGTCGTGAGTTCAATCCTCACCCGGGGCAAAGGCGGTGAAGTTTTTTCTTTGCTTATGAGAGTTTAATTAGGTCGTGAGAGTGCGCTGTCTGGAGCAGTAATGAATGACTGTTGCTGAGTTTTCCTACTTTTTTGACCTTTAACTTGTGGGAACTATTGATACCGGTTGTGTTTCCCAGTGACACCTGTCCGCCTCGGAAGCGCAGTAGGCAGCGCGGCAGTCTCATAATCTGAAGGTCGTGAGTTCAATCCACACCCAGGGTAAAGGCGGTACAGATTTTTTGTTTGCTTATGAGAGTTTAATTAGGTCGTGAGGGGTGCGGTGTCTGGAGCAGTAATGAATGACTGTTGCTGTGTTTTCTTACTTTTTCGACTTTTAACTTGTGGGAACTATTGATACCGGTTGTGTTTGCCAGTGACACCTGTCTGCCTCGGTAGTGCAGTAGGCAGCGCGTCAGTCTCATAATCTGAAGGTCGTGAGTTCAATCCTCAGGCGGGCCAATGTCGATGCAGTTTTTTGTTTGCTTATGAGAGTTTAATTAGGTCGTGAGGGGTGCACTGTGTGGAGCAGTAATGAATGACTTTTGCTCGGTTTTCTTACTTTTTCGACCTTTATTTGTGGGAACTAATGATACCGGTTGCGTTTCGCAGTGACCGCTGTCCGCCTCGGTAGCGCAGTAGGCGGTGCTTCAGTCTCATAATCTGAAGGTCGTGATTTCAATCCACACCCGGGGCAAAGGCGGTGCAGATTTTTTGTTTGCCTATGAGAGTTTAATTAGGTCGTGAGGGGTGCGCTGTCCGGAGCAGTATTGAATGACTGTTGCTGAGTTTTCTTACTTTTTCGACCTGTAACATGTGGGAACTATTGATACCGGTTGTGTTTCTCAGTGACGCCTGTTCGTCTCGGTAGCGCAGTAGGCAGCGCGTCAGTCTCATAATCTGAAGGTCGTGAGTTCAATTTTCACCCGGGCCAAAGGCGGTGCAGTTTTTTTGTTTGCTTATGAGAGTTTATTTAAGTCGTGAGGAGTGCGCTGTCTGGAGCAGTAATGAATGGCAGTTGCTCGGTTTTCTGATTTTTTCGACCTTTAATTTGTGGGAACTAATGATACCGGTTGCGTTTCCCAGTGACCCCAGTCTGCCTCGGTAGCGCAGTAGGCAGCGCGTCAGTCTCATATTCTGAAGGTCGTGAGTTCAATTCTCACCCGGGGCAAAGGCGGTGCAGTTTTTTTATTCGCTTATAAGAGTTTAATTAGGTCGTGAGGAGTGCGCTGTCAGGAGCAGTAATGAATGACAGTTGTTCGGTTTTCTTATTTTTTCAACCTTTAACTTGTGGGAACTACTGATACCTGTTGTGTTTCCCAGTGACACCTGTCCGCCTCGGTAGTGCAGTAGGCAGCGCGTCAGTCTCATAATCTGAAGGTCGTGAGTTCAATCCTCAGGCGGGCCAATGTGGATGCAGTTTTTTGTTTGCTCATGAGAGTTTAATTAGGTCGGGAGGGGTGCACTGTCTGGAGCAGTAATGAATGACTGTTGCCCAGTTTTCTTATTTTTTCGACCCTTAGTTTGTGGAAAACGAATGATAGCGGTTGCGTTTCACAGTGACCCCCGTCCGCCTCGGTAGCGCAGTAGGCAGCGCGTCAGTCTCGTAATCTGAATGTCGTGAGTTCAATCCTCCCCCGGGGCGAAGGCGGTGCAGATGTTTTGTTTGCTTATGAGAGTTTAATTAGGTCGTGAGGGGTGCACTGTCTGGAGCAGTAATGAATGACTGTTGCTCGGTTTTCTTAATTTTTTGACCTTTTTTTTGTGGGAAATAATGATACCGGTTGTGTTTCCCAGTGACCCCTGTCCGCCTCGGTAGTGCAGTAGGCAGCGCGTCAGTCTCATAATCTGAAGGTCGTGAGGTCAATCCTCACCCGGGGCAAAGGTGGTACAGTTTTTTGTTTGCTTATGAGAGTTTAACTAGGTCGTGAGGGGTGCGCTGTCTGGAGCAGTAATGAATGACTGTTGGTGAGTTTTCTCACTTTTTCAATTTTTAACTTGTGGGAACTATTGATACCGGTTGTGTTTCCCAGTGACACCTGTCCGCCTCGGTAGCGCATTGGCAGCGCGTCAGTCTCATAATCTCAAAGTCGTGAGTTCAATCCTCACCCGGGGCAAAGGCGGTGCAGATTTTTTGTTTGCTTATGAGAGTTTAATTAGGTCGTGAGGGGTGCACTGTGTGGAGCAGTAATGAATGACTGTTGCTCGGTTTTCTTACTTTTTTGACCTTTAATTTGTGGGAACTAATGATACCGGTTGCGTTTCGCAGTGACCCCTGTCCGCCTCGGTAGCGCAGTAGGCGGCGCTTCAGTCTCATAATCTGAAGGTCGTGAGTTCAATACACACCCGGGGCAAAGGCGGTGCAGATTTTTTGTTTGCCTATGAGAGTTTAATTAGGTCCTGAGGGGTGCGCTGTCCTGAGCAGTATTGAATGACTGTTGCTGAGTTTTCTTACTTTTTCGACCTTTAACATGTGGGAACTATTGATACCGGTTGTGTTTCCCAGTGACGCCTGTTCGCCTCGGTAGCGCAGTAGGCAGCGCGTCAGTCTCATAATCTGAAGGTCGTGAGTTCAATTCTCACCCGGGCCAAAGGCGGTGCAGTTTTTTGTTTGCTTATGAGAGTTTATTTAAGTCGTGAGGATTTCGCTGTCTGGAGCAGTAATGAATGACAGTTGCTCGGTTTTCTTATTTTTTCGACCTTTAATTTGTGGGAACTAATGATACCGGTTGCGTTTCCCAGTGACCCCAGTCTGCCTCGGTAGCGCAGTTGGCCGCGCGTCAGTCTCATATTCTGAAGATCGTGAGTTCAATCCTCACCCGGGGAAAGGCGGTGCAGTTTTTTTGTTTGCTTATGAGAGTTTAATTAGGTCGTGAAGGGTGCGCTGTCTGGAGCAGTAATGAATGACTGTTGCTGAATTTTCTTACTTTTTCAATTTTTAACTTGTGGGAACTATTGATACCGGTTGTGTTTCCCAGTGACACCTGTCCGCCTCGGTAGTGCAGTAGGCAGTGCGTCAGTCTCATAATCTGAAGGTCGTGAGTTCAATACACACCCGGGGCAAAGGCGGTGCAGATTTTTTGTTTGCCTATGAGAGTTTAATTAGGTCGTGAGGGGTGCGCTGTCCTGAGCAGTATTGAATGACTGTTGCTGAGTTTTCTTACTTTTTCGACCTTTAACATGTGGGAACTATTGATACCAGTTGTGTTTCCCAGTGACGCCTGTTCGCCTCGGTAGCGCAGTAGGCAGCGCGTCAGTCTCATAATCTGAAGGTCGTGAGTTCAATTCTCACCCGGGCCAAAGGCGGTGCAGTTTTTTGTTGGCTTATGAGAGTTTATTTAAGTCGTGAGGATTTCGCTGTCTGGAGCAGTAATGAATGACAGTTGCTCGGTTTTCTTATTTTTTCGACCTTTAATTTGTGGGAACTAATGATACCGGTTGCGTTTCTCAGTGACCCCAGTCTGCCTCGGTAGCGCAGTTGGCCGCGCGTCAGTCTCATAATCTGAAGGTCGTGAGTTCAATCCCCACCCGGGGTGAAGGCGGTGCAGTTTTTTTGTTTGCTTATGAGAGTTTAATTAGGTCGTGAGGGGTGCGCTGTCTGGAGCAGCAATGAATGACTGTTGCTGAGTTTTCTTACTTTTTCGACCTTTAACTTGTGGGAACTATTGATACCGGTTGTGTTTCCCAGTGACACCTGTCCGCCTCGGTAGTGCAGTAGGCAGCGCGTCAGTCTCATAATCTGAAGGTCGTGAGGTCAATCCTCAGGCGGGCCAATGTCGATGCAGTTTTTTGTTTGCTCATGAGAGTTTAATTAGGTCGGGAGGGGTGCACTGTCTGGAGCAGTAATGAATGACTGTTGCCCAGTTTTCTTATTTTTTCGACCTTTAATTTGTGGAAACGAATGATACCGGTTGCGTTTCCCAGTGACCCCTGTCCGCCTCGGTAGTGCAGTAGGCAGCGCGTCAGTCTCATAATCTGGAGGTCGTGAGGTCAATCCTCACCCGGGGCAAAGGTGGTGCAGATTTTTGTTTGCTTATGAGTGTTTAATTAGGTCGTGAGGGGTGCGCTGTCTGGAGCAATAATGAATGACTGTTGGTGAGTTTTCTTACTTTTTCAATTTTTAACTTGTGGGAACTATTGATACCGGTTGTGTTTCCCAGTGGCACCTGTCCGCCTTGGTAGCGCATTGGCAGCGCGTCAGTCTCATAATCTGAAGGTCGTGAGGTCAAACCTCACTCGGGGCAAAGGCGGTAAAGTTTTTTGTTTGCTTATGAGAGTTTAATTAGGTCGTGAGGGGTACACTGTCTGCAGCAGTAATGAATGACTGTTGCTCGGTTTTTTTAACTTTTTCGACCTTTAATTTGGGGGAACTAATGATACCGGTTGCGTTTCCCACTGACCCCTGTCCGCCTCGGTAGTGCAAAGGCAGCACGTCTGTCTCATAATCTGAAGGTCGTGAGTTCAATCCTCACCCGGGGCAAAGGTGTTGCAGGTTTTTTTGTTTTCCTATGAGAGATTTATTGGGTCGTGAGGGGTGCGCTGTCTGGAGCAGTAATGAATGACTGTTGCTTGGTTTTCTTACTTTTTCGACCTATTGTTTGTGGGAACTAATGATACCGGTTGCGTTTCCCAGTGACCCCTGTTCGCGTCGGTAGCGCAGTAGGCAGCGCGTCAGTCTCGTAATCTGAAGGTCGTGAGTTCAATCCTCACCCGGGGCAAAGGCGGTGAATATGTTTTGTTTGCTTATGAGAGTTTAATTAGGTCGTGAGGAGTGCGCTGTCAGGAGCAGTAATGAATGACAGTTGCTTGGTTTTCTTATTTTTTCAACCTTTAATTTGTGGGAACTAATGATACCGGTTGCGTTTGCCAGGGACTCCTGTCTGCCTCGGTAGCGCAGTGGGCAGCGCGTCAGTCTCATAATCTGAAGGTCGTGATTTCAATCCTCACCCGGGGCAAATGCAGTGCAGATTTTTTGTTTGCTTATGAGAGTTTAATTAGGTCGTGAGGGGTGCACTGTGTGGAGCAGTATTGAATGACTGTTGCTCGGTTTTCTTACTTTTTCGACCTTTAATTTGTGGGAACTAATGATACTGGTTGCGTTTCGCAGTGACCCCTGTCCGCCTCGGTAGCGCAGTAGGCAGCGCGTCAGTCTCATAATCTGAAGGTCGTGAGTTCTATCCTCACCCGGGGCAAAGGCGGTGTAGTTGTTTTGTTTGCTTATGAGAGTTTTATTAGGTCGTGAAGGGCGCGCTGTCTGGAGCAGTAATGAATGACGGTTGCTGAGTTTTCTTACTTTTTCGACCTTTAGGTTGTGGGAACAATTGATACCGGTTGTGTTTCCCAGTGACACTAGTCCGCCTCGGTAGTGCAGTAGGCAGCGCGTCAGTCTCATAATCTGAAGGTCGTGAGTTCAATCCTCACCCGGGGCAAGTTTGTTGCAGATTTTTTGTTTGCTCATGAGAGTTTAATTAGGTCGTGAGGGGTGCACTGTGTGGAGCAGTAATGAATGACTGTTGCTCGGTTTTCTTACTTTTTTGACCTTTAATTTGTGGGAACTAATGATACCGGTTGCGTTTCGCAGTGACCCCTGTCCGCCTCGGTAGCGCAGTAGGCGGCGCTTCAGTCTCATAATCTGAAGGTCGTGAGTTCAATACACACCCGGGGCAAAGGCGGTGCAGATTTTTTGTTTGCCTATGAGAGTTTAATTAGGTCCTGAGGGGTGCGCTGTCCTGAGCAGTATTGAATGACTGTTGCTGAGTTTTCTTACTTTTTTGACCTTTAACATGTGGGAACTATTGATACCGGTTGTGTTTCCCAGTGACGCCTGTTCGCCTCGGTAGCGCAGTAGGCAGCGCGTCAGTCTCATAATCTGAAGGTCGTGAGTTCAATTCTCACCCGGGCCAAAGGCGGTGCAGTTTTTTGTTTGCTTATGAGAGTTTATTTAAGTCGTGAGGATTTCGCTGTCTGGAGCAGTAATGAATGACAGTTGCTCGGTTTTCTTATTTTTTCGACCTTTAATTTGTGGGAACTAATGATACCGGTTGCGTTTCCCAGTGACCCCAGTCTGCCTCGGTAGCGCAGTTGGCCGCGCGTCAGTCTCATATTCTGAAGATCGTGAGTTCAATCCTCACCCGGGGAAAGGCGGTGCAGTTTTTTTGTTTGCTTATGAGAGTTTAATTAGGTCGTGAAGGGTGCGCTGTCTGGAGCAGTAATGAATGACTGTTGCTGAATTTTCTTACTTTTTCAATTTTTAACTTGTGGGAACTATTGATACCGGTTGTGTTTCCCAGTGACACCTGTCCGCCTCGGTAGTGCAGTAGGCAGTGCGTCAGTCTCATAATCTGAAGGTCGTGAGTTCAATACACACCCGGGGCAAAGGCGGTGCAGATTTTTTGTTTGCCTATGAGAGTTTAATTAGGTCGTGAGGGGTGCGCTGTTTTGAGCAGTATTGAATGACTGTTGCTGAGTTTTCTTACTTTTTCGACCTTTAACATGTGGGAACTATTGATACCAGTTGTGTTTCCCAGTGACGCCTGTTCGCCTCGGTAGCGCAGTAGGCAGCGCGTCAGTCTCATAATCTAAAGGTCGTGAGTTCAATTCTCACCCGGGCCAAAGGCGGTGCAGTTTTTTGTTGGCTTATGAGAGTTTATTTAAGTCGTGAGGATTTCGCTGTCTGGAGCAGTAATGAATGACAGTTGCTCGGTTTTCTTATTTTTTCAACCTTTAATTTGTGGGAACTAATGATACCGGTTGCGTTTCTCAGTGACCCCAGTCTGCCTCGGTAGCGCAGTTGGCCGCGCGTCAGTCTCATAATCTGAAGGTCGTGAGTTCAATCCCCACCCGGGGTGAAGGCGGTGCAGTTTTTTTGTTTGCTTATGAGAGTTTAATTAGGTCGTGAGGGGTGCGCTGTCTGGAGCAGCAATGAATGACTGTTGCTGAGTTTTCTTACTTTTTCGACCTTTAACTTGTGGGAACTATTGATACCGGTTGTGTTTCCCAGTGACACCTGTCCGCCTCGGTAGTGCAGTAGGCAGCGCGTCAGTCTCATAATCTGAAGGTCGTGAGGTCAATCCTCAGGCGGGCCAATGTCGATGCAGTTTTTTGTTTGCTCATGAGAGTTTAATTAGGTCGGGAGGGGTGCACTGTCTGGAGCAGTAATGAATGACTGTTGCCCAGTTTTCTTATTTTTTCGACCTTTAATTTGTGGAAACGAATGATACCGGTTGCGTTTCCCAGTGACCCCTGTCCGCCTCGGTAGTGCAGTAGGCAGCGCGTCAGTCTCATAATCTGAAGGTCTTGAGGTCAATCCTCACCCGGGGCAAAGGTGGTGCAGATTTTTGTTTGCTTATGAGTGTTTAATTAGGTCGTGAGGGGTGCGCTGTCTGGAGCAATAATGAATGACTGTTGGTGAGTTTTCTTACTTTTTCAATTTTTAACTTGTGGGAACTATTGATACCGGTTGTGTTTCCCAGTGGCACCTGTCCGCCTTGGTAGCGCATTGGCAGCGCGTCAGTCTCATAATCTGAAGGTCGTGAGGTCAAACCTCACTCGGGGCAAAGGCGGTAAAGTTTTTTGTTTGCTTATGAGAGTTTAATTAGGTCGTGAGGGGTACACTGTCTGCAGCAGTAATGAATGACTGTTGCTCGGTTTTTTTAACTTTTTCGACCTTTAATTTGGGGGAACTAATGATACCGGTTGCGTTTCCCACTGACCCCTGTCCGCCTCGGTAGTGCAAAGGCAGCACGTCTGTCTCATAATCTGAAGGTCGTGAGTTCAATCCTCACCCGGGGCAAAGGTGTTGCAGGTTTTTTTGTTTTCCTTTGAGAGATTTATTGGGTCGTGAGGGGTGCGCTGTCTGGAGCAGTAATGAATGACTGTTGCTTGGTTTTCTTACTTTTTCGACCTTTAATTTGTGGGAACTAATGATACCGGTTGCGTTTGCCAGGGACTCCTGTCTGCCTCGGTAGCGCAGTGGGCAGCGCGTCAGTCTCATAATCTGAAGGTCGTGATTTCAATCCTCACCCGGGGCAAATGCAGTGCAGATTTTTTGTTTGCTTATGAGAGTTTAATTAGGTCGTGAGGGGTGCACTGTGTGGAGCAGTATTGAATGACTGTTGCTCGGTTTTCTTACTTTTTCGACCTTTAATTTGTGGGAACTAATGATACTGGTTGCGTTTTGCAGTGACCCCTGTCCGCCTCGGTAGCGCAGTAGGCAGCGCGTCAGTCTCATAATCTGAAGGTCGTGAGTTCTATCCTCACCCGGGGCAAAGGCGGTGTAGTTGTTTTGTTTGCTTATGAGAGTTTTATTAGGTCGTGAAGGGCGCGCTGTCAGGAGCAGTAATGAATGACGGTTGCTGAGTTTTCTTACTTTTTCGACCTTTAGGTTGTGGGAACAATTGATACCGGTTGTGTTTCCCAGTGACACTAGTCCGCCTCGGTAGTGCAGTAGGCAGCGCGTCAGTCTCATAATCTGAAGGTCGTGAGTTCAATCCTCACCCGGGGCAAGTTTGTTGCAGATTTTTTGTTTGCTCATGAGAGTTTAATTAGGTCGTGAGGGGTGCACTGTCTTGAGCAGTAATGAATGACAGTTGCTCGGTTCTCTTACTTTTTCAATTTTTAACTTGTGGGAACTATTGATACCGGTTGTGTTTCCCAGTGACACCCGTCCGCCTCGGTAGCGCAGTAGGCAGCGCGTCAGTCTCATAATCTGAAGGTCGTGAGTTCAATTCTCACCCGGGCCAAAGGCGGTGCAGTTTTTTGTTTGCTTATGAGAGTTTAATTAAGTCGTGAGGAGTGGGCTGTCAGGAGCAGTAATGAATGACAGTTGCTCGGTTTTCTTACTTTTTCAATTTTTAACTTGTGGGAACTATTGATACCGGTTGTGTTTCCCAGTGACACCCGTCCGCCTCGGTAGCGCAGTCATTCCACTTCCGGCTTTCGAGCGATACGGTCGCGGAATGTTCGGCTCCGACGGAGCGGTATCAGCGGCCCGACCGGGCCGCGGTGACAGGGTTTTTGCGCCTAGCGCCGACGATTATCAGGTGATTTTGCCCAATCTGCCTTCCGGACGCATCGCTGCGAATACCGTTTTCATGCATGGTGATCCGAGAGCCCGGCCTTACCGCGTCGAAGACTACAGGGACACTTTGGCCAAGCTTGGTGCGCTCGACGACGTTTTGGCGTTGGGGGCGTATCAAATGAACCACGTATGGGCTGTGACACTGACGAGTGCTGAGGCTGCTCGGAAGTTGCTCTCCGCCATCGATGTGAAGGTAAAGGATCGCCCATGTTTGCTCATTGACCCAAATAACCGCGAGGTTCGCTTGAAGCTTTACTGGTTGCTGCACGGCGTGACCGACGAAGACGTGCGTGTTGCCTTGAATCCCTATGGGAAAGTGTTCGAAGTGAAACGGGAGAAGTGGCGAGCACCGGGCATCACAGAAAAGGGCTCAACGACGCGTACTGTGGGACTAAAGCTGCACTCCGACGTCAAGGTGGATGACATTCCACACCAGCTCAAGATTGCCGGAGAGCTGACTCTCGTTGTCGTTCCAGGCCGTGCACCGTTGTGCCTACGGTGCAAGAGTACCGGTCACATACGTCGCGACTGCCGAGTACCCCGCTGCAGTCGTTGTCGCCGCTTCGGCCACGATGACGCCGACTGCGCGAAGACATATGCCAGTGTGACCGGACCAGCGCAGGAAAGTGATGCACTGGAGCACCTCATGGACGAAGCAGACTCGGAAGAAACAGCAGGAGTTAACCCGAACTCTGCTGTGGAAGATGGGTCGTCATGCCGTCAAGAAGAGGGCGTGTGTGAAGCACCAGGTAAGCCCGACGCCGGGCTTCCATACGAAGGCGTAGGAGAAAGCAGTGAAAAGGTGGATGCAAGCAGCACCGGCGACACGTGTCTTGGCACAGCAGACGAGACCCCCTCCGAGGCTGAACCGATGACTGGGATTGAAAGCGACAGTGGCACTGTGACGGGGAAGCGTCCCCGTGACGAAGGGAAAAAAGACAAGGGCACCACTGCTGCCTCGCCGGACGAACCACCCGCCAAGACGACTCCCGCTCGGCGGCCTACCATCCGGCCACGGCCAAACATTTCGTCGGAGCGCAAGACGGCGGAAACGCCGCCTTCGCCAACTTAAGTACTGTACTGGGACAAGGCGTTCAGGAAGGAATTGCAGTTGTAAGGTAAGCGCCATGCCCCTGGGTTTTTCGTAGCCTTACAATGGTGCAAATAGAAAATTCAATCCGTGTGGCCACTTTAAATGTGCGTGGCCTGGCCTCACGGAGAAAACAATGCCAGCTTTATCGGCTAGTAAGTGATCTCGAACTTGACATACTGGCAGTCCAAGAGACTAAAGTCCATGGTGACGTTGAAACTGGGGGCATGGTGCGCCAATTCTTGCCGCGGTATTCTGCTATAGTTAGCCATGCCATTGGGACTTCTTCCGGTTGCGTTTTGTTGGTCAGACAGAGTCTGGGTGCTAAAGTAGAAGCCTCAACGTCATATCCGTCTGGTCGGCTCATTGTTTGTGATCTTTTGTTTTCGGGGTTGGAATGGCGCGTAATATGCTTGTACGCACCGACTGTCACTGACGAAAGACGCATATTTTTCGAACAACTAAAGCAGTATACCACATGTAATAGGCTCCTAATCATTATTGGCGATTTCAACTGCGTCCTTTCAGCCAAAGACAAAACTAGCGAAAGACATTACAGGGATGCAAGTACGGCTGTCTTAAGCGATATAGTAAGAGAACATGGTTTGGAGGATGTGGCCGAATGTCTCGGTGGTGGCCGGACTATGCAGTACACCCACTTTCAGGCAGCCAGCCATGCCCGACTAGATAGGGCGTACGTGAGTGTAGAATTGGTACCGCTTTGCAAGGCATACCGTGTTAACGCCGTTTCATTTAGTGACCACTGCTTGGTTAGCTTTGTAGTAGCTAGCACGAAAGAAGCGAAAAGGGCCTTCGAGTGGCAACTATGGAAATTGAATTCGAATCTGCTGAGTGATGAAAAATTTATGGAGGAAGTAATGACGGAAGTTGAAAAAATGAAAGTTCGCAGTAAAAAGACGTTTAGAGAAAAATGGGAGAACTTCAAGCAGGTCGTTAAATTGAAAGCTTTGGAACGCTCGAGCGCTATAAGCAGAGAAAAAGGAGCAGAAGAAAAGCTCATGCGCAGAAACCTGGAAAAATTGCTCCTCGAAGAATGTAGATTGCCCGGCATGTTTCTTGAAGATATTCGCGCGCTGAAAAGTAAAATTGAGCGGTTCGATGTCGAAAGATACCGCGGTGCTATGGTTCGGGCAAGAGCCGAGCGACTGATAACGGCAGAAGCACCGTCAAAAAGGGCGTTGGGCTCGGAAAAGTGGCATGCGCGTCGTAATCAGATAACAGAAATTGAACACGAGGGTGAGGTCAGCGATGTCGCAGATGTTATCGAGCGTGCTTTCTTTGAGCACTTCAATGGTCTATTCGCCGCCAGCTCAGTTGATGTCGATCGTTTTAAAAAAGATTTTTTACCGCTGATGCCAAAGCTTGACAATGACACAAAAGAAATATTGGAGGAACCCATTTCGGAAGAGGAAGTTTACAGTGCTATTGAAAGTATGCATCCCGGGAAATCGCCTGGCCCTGATGGTCTGACTTCCGCCTTTTATAAGTGTTTCAAGTTTGAAATAACACCAGTCTTAGCTGACGTTTATAATGAGGCATTCGAGCTGAAAATATTACCCCCGTCCTTTTCATCATCTCACACTGTTCTTATACCAAAATCGGAAGACCCCGTTGCACTGCGCAAAGTAAATTCTTACCGCCCAATCTGCCTCACTAATGGAGATTACAAGATATTCATGAAAATCCTAGCTAAAAGGTTGCAAACAGTCATTACGGAGCTCGTGGGGCCGCATCAGACATGCGGCATTAAAGGTCGAACTATCCTTACGAATATACACGCAGCCCGGAGCATCCTCGAATGTTGCGACGCTATTGGTGCGCGAGTCGCAATGCTGCAAATCGACCTCGAGAAGGCTTTTGACAGGGTGCCTCATGAAATTCTGCTGTGCATCCTAGATTATGTGAATTTAGGGAAAATAATCAAAGAGGGGGTTGTCATGGCGTACCGAGACTGCTCAACGCGGCTAATCGTTAACAAGGTGGTGGGGAAGCGCATCCCAGTCAAGCGTTCGGTCCGTCAGGGTTGTCCTCTCTCACCACTATTGTTTTGTTTGTACATAGAGTCCTTTTGTTTGAGTGTCATAGAGAATGACTGTGTCCGTGGGTTTAAGCTGCACGAGGTTGAAGTCCGACTGTTGGCTTATGCGGACGATATTGCCATTTTTTGCGCGGACTCTGACAGCATAGCAAATGCTGTCAAATGCGTTACTAACTTCTGTGCTGCAAGTGGCAGCGCTGTAAACTGGGGAAAATGCCTTGGCTTTTGGCACGGTGACTGGGCAGAAACCCCAGACAGTTTTGCCAGCATAAGGTTTGTTACGACACCGGTGAAATACTTGGGTGCCCCCCTCGAATGCTACAAAGACAGCGACTCGTACTGGAGGAGCCAAGTGGATAACCTGCGGGAAAGAGTGAACAAGTGGAATGGCTGGAATTGGTCTATGTTTTCTAAAGCCACAATTTGCAACATATTCTTAGTGAGTAAAATTTGGTATATCTTACAAGTCTTACATTGTTCAAGGGTAAACATCCAAAAATTTCACCGTGTGTTCGCTGTCTTTGTGTGGGAATCGTCTTGGGAAAGATCGAGTCGGACCAATTTATTTCTTCGAGTGCGAAATGGAGGACTCGGCTTGTCGCATTTGTTTTTAAGACAGGTAGTCAATCGATTTTGTTTCTTTAGAGACGTCGACAACCCATTCCTTCGCACTGTCTGTCAACTTCGCCTGGGGCAACACTTGCCTAACATGGTTGTATCAACCTGCAGCGTACCTGGTGGTGTTTATGGCTTTCTCCGCGAAGTTGTACTTTCTTGTAGGTTTCTGTCAGTGCGGTTTTCACTGGAATACTTGAGTCAAGTCCGACGAAGAAAGTTGTACAAGGACCTATGTGATGTGTTTTTACCAGTGCCTTTGTATCGGTCCCTTTACAATGTATGCCATGGCCACACTGTACTAAAGCGCGTCAAGGCGATGAAAATATCGCCAGGTGCTAAGAATTTCTTTTTTAAATTACATACCGGTACGCTGACCGTCAAAACCTGGATGGCTGCAAAGGGGTTTTACGTTCCTTGGGGCACGCATTGCATAATATGCAGAAAGGAGGAGACAATTGAGCATGTATTCATTGACTGCTGGGATGCTGTTTTTCTTTGGGACGTGCTCCAGCGCACGATCAAAAAAGATTTCCCCATTGATGCATATGGCATCCGCTATTTGCAAATACAAAGTGACGATGGTACCCCATATGATATGATAATGCTTATGGCTCTTCATAGCATTTGGAAATCCAGGATGGCAGCCATGCACTTTGATGTAGATGCACGAGCACCCACGCAGTACTTCAAAGAGTATATAAGAAATTTTGTGGATGAACAAAAGTTGGAGGAATTCCCCCCAGAATGGTTGCCGCGCGTCGAATTACTATCGACGATAAAAACATTTTAACAGATGCGTGGTCACATCGTTTGAGCCACGGTTTTTACAATGTTTTGGATTGTGTTGTGTATCATTTAATATGTGTATTGTTTACGTGAGCCGAAAACAGGCAATAAAGAAAAAAAAAAAGCCTCGGTAGCGCAGTAGGCAGCGCGTCAGTCTCATAATCTGAAGGTCGTGAGTTCAATCCTCACCCGGGCCAATGTCGATGCAGTTTTTTTTGTTTACTCATGAGAGTTTAATTAGGTCGTGAGGGATGCACTGTCTGGAGCAGTAATGAATGACTGTTGCCCAGTTTTCTTATTTTTTCGACCTTTATTTTTTGTGGAAACGAATGATACCGGTTGCGTTTCCCAGTGACCCCTGTCCGCCTCGGTAGCGCTGTAGGCAGCGCGTCAGTCTCATAATCTGAAGGTCGTGAGTTCAATCCTCACCCGGGGCAAATGTGGTGCAGATATTTGTTTGCTTATAAGAGTTTATAGGTCGTGAGGGGTGCGCTGTCTGGAGCAGTAATGAATGACTGTTGCTGAGTTTTCTTACTTTTTCAATTTTTAACTTGTGGGAACTATTGATACCGGTTGTGTTTCCCAGTGACACCTGTCCGCCTCGGTAGCGCAGTAGGCAGCGCGTCAGTCTCATAATCTGAAGGTCGTGAGTTCAATCCTCACCCGGGGCAATGGCGGTGCAGTTTTTTGTTTGCTTATGAGAGTTTAATTAGGTCGTGATGGGTGCGCTGTCTGGAGCTGTAATGAATGACTGTTGCTGAGTTTTCTTACTTTTTCGACCTTTAACTTGTGGGAACAATTGATACCGGTTGTGTTTCCCTATGACCCCAGTCTGCCTCGGTAGCGCAGTAGGCAGCGCGTCAGTCTCATATTCTGAAGGTCGTGAGTTCAATCCTCACCCGGGGCAAAGGCGGTGCAGTTTTTTGTTTGTTTATGAGAGTTTAATTAGGTCATGAAGGGTGCGCTGTCTGGAGCAGTAATGAATGACTGTTGCTGAGTTTTCTTACTTTTTCGTACTTTAACTTGTGGGAACTATTGATACCGGTTGTGTTTCCCAGTCGCACCTGTCCGCCTCGGTAGTGCAGTAGGCAGCGCGTCAGTCTCATAATCTGAAGGTCGTGAGTTCAATCCTCAGGCGGGCCAATGTCGATGCAGTTTTTTGTTTGCTCATGAGAGTTTAATTAGGTCGGGAGGGGTGCACTGTCTGGAGCAGTAATGAATGACTGTTGCCCAGTTTTCTTATTCTTTCGACCTTTGATTTGTGGAAACGAATGATACCGGTTGCGTTTCCCAGTGACCCCTGTCCGCCTCGGTAGTGCAGTAGGCAGCGCGTCAGTCTCATAATCTTAAGGTCGTGAGGTCAATCCTCACCCGGGGCAAAGGTGGTGCAGATTTTTGTTTGCTTATAAGAGTTTAATTAGGTCGTGAGGGGTGCGCCGTCTGGAGCAGTAATGAATGACTGTAGCTGAGTTTTCTTACTTTTTCAATTTTTAACTTGTGGGAACTATTGATACCGGTTGTGTTTCCCAGTGACACCTGTCCGCCTCGGTAGCGCAGTATGCAGCGCGTCAGTCTCATAATGAAGGTCGTGAGTTCAATCCTCACCCGGGGCAAAGGCGGTGAAGTTTTTTGTTTGCTTATGAGAGTTTAATTAGGTCGAGAGGGGTGCGCTGTCTGGAGCAATAATGAATGACTGTTGGTGAGTTTTCTTACTTTTTCAATTTTTAACTTGTGGGAACTATTGATACCGGTTGTGTTTCCCAGTGACACCTGTCCGCCTCGGTAGAGCATTGGCAGCGCGTCAGTCTCATAATCTGAAGGTCGTGAGGTCAAACTTCACTCGGGGCAAAGGCGGTAAAGTTTTTTGTTTGCTTATGAGAGTTTAATTAGGTCGTGAGGGGTGCACTGTCTGGAGCAGTAATGAATGGCTGTTGCTCGGTTTTCTTACTTTTTCGACCTTTAATTTGTGGGAACTAATGATACCGGTTGCGTTTCCCAGTGACCCCTGTCCGCCTCGGTAGTGCAAAGGCAGCACGTCTGTCTCATAATCTGAAGGTCGTGAGTTCAATCCTCACCCGGGGCAAAGGTGTTGCAGATTTTTTTGTTTTCCTATGAGAGATTTATTGGGTCGTGAGGGGTGCGCTGTGTGGAGCACTAATGAATGACTGTTGCTCGGTTTTCTTACTTTTTCGACCTATTGTTTGTGGGAACTATTGATACCGGTTGTGTTTCCCAGTGACCCCTGTCCGCCTCGGTAGCGCACTAGGCAGCGCGTCAGTCTCATAATCTGAAGGTCGTGAGTTCAATCCTCACCCGGGGCAACTTTGGTGCAGATTTTTGGTTTGCTCATGAGAGTTTAATTAGGTCGTGAGGGGTGCAGTGTCTGGAGCAGTAATGAATGACTGTTGCTCGGTTTTCTTACTTTTTCCACCTTTATTTTTGTGGGAACTAATGATACCGGTTGCGTTTGCCAGGGACTCCTGTCTGCCTCGGTAACGCAGTAGGCAGCGCGTCAGTCTCATAATCTGAAGGTCGTGATTTCAATCCTCACCCGGGGCAAATGCGGTGCAGATTTTTTGTTTGCTTATGAGAGTTTAATTAGGTCGTGAGGGGTGCACTGTGTGGAGCAGTAATGAATGACTGTTGCTCGGTTTTCTTACTTTTTCGACCTTTAATTTGTGGGAACTAATGATACCGGTTGCGTTTCGCAGTGACCCCTGTTCGCCTCGGTAGCGCAGTAGGCAGCGCGTCAGTCTCATAATCTGAAGGTCGTGAGTTCCATCCTCACCCGGGGCAAAGACGGTGTAGTTGTTTTGTTTGCTTATGAGAGTTTAATTAGGTCGTGAGAGGTGTGCTGTCTGGAGCAGTAATGAATGACTGTTGCTGAGTTTTCCTACTTTTTCGACCTTTAACTTGTGGGAACTATTGATACCGGTTGTGTTTCCCAGTGACACCTGTCCGCACTCGGTAGCGCAGTAGGCAGCGCGTCAGTCTCATAATCTTAAGGTCGTGAGTTCAATCCACACCCAGGGTAAAGGCGGTACAGAATTTTTGTTTTCTTATGAGAGTTTAATTAGGTCGTGAGGGGTGCGCTGTCTGGAGCAGTAATGAATGACTGTTGCTGAGTTTTCTTACTGTTTCAATTTTTAACTTGTGGGAACTATTGATACCGGTTGTGTTTCCCAGTGACCCCTGTCCGCCTCGGTAGCGCAGTAGGCAGCGCGTCAGTCTCATAATCTGAAGGTCGTGAGTTCAATCCTCATCCGGGGCAAAGTCGCTGAAGTTTTTTGTTTGCTTATGAGAGTTTAATTAGGTCGTGAGGGGTGCGCTGTCTGGAGCAGTAACTAATGACTGCTGCTGAGTTTTCTTACTTTTTCGAGCTTTAACTTGTGGGAACTATTGATACCGGTTGTGTTTCCCAGTGACACCTGTCCGCCTCGGTAGTGCAGTAGGCAGCGCGTCAGTCTCATAATCTGAAGGTCGTGAGTTCAATCCTCACCCGGGGCAAAGGCGGTGCAGATGTCTTATTTGCTTATGAGAGTTTAATTAGGTCGTGAGGGGTGCACTGTCTGGAGCAGTAATGAATGACTGTTGCCCAGTTTTCTTATTTTTTCGACCTTTATTTGTGGAAACGAATGATACCGGTTGCGTTTCCCAGTGACCCCTGTCCGCCTCGGTAGCGCAGTAGGCAGCGCGTCAGTCTCATAATCTGAAGGTCGTGAGTTCAATCTTCACCCGGGGCAAAGGTGGTGCAGATATTTGTTTGCTTATAAGAGTTCAATTAGGTCGTGAGGGGTGCGCTGTCTGGAGCAGTAATGAATGACTGTTGCTGAGTTTTCTTACTTTTTCAATTTTTAACTTGTGGGAAATATTGATACCGGTTGTGTTTCGCAGTGACACCTGTCCGCCTCGGTAGCGCAGTAGGCAGCGCGTCAGTCTCATAATCTGAAGGTCGTGAGTTCAATCCTCACCCAGGCCAAAGGCGTTGCAGTTTTTTTGTTTGCTTATGAGAGTTTAATTAGGTCTTGAGGGGTGCGCTGTCTGGAGCAGT
The DNA here is from genome assembly GCF_043290135.1 of Rhipicephalus microplus. Taxonomy (NCBI): domain Eukaryota; kingdom Metazoa; phylum Arthropoda; class Arachnida; order Ixodida; family Ixodidae; genus Rhipicephalus; species Rhipicephalus microplus. The sequence goes on from NC_134702.1 coordinate 209,935,808, forward strand.
AGTGAATGACTGTTGCTGAGTTTTCTTACTTTTTCGACTTTTAACTTGAGGGAACTATTGATACCGGTTGTGTTTCCCAGTGACACCTGTCCGCCTCGGTAGCGCAGTAGGCAGCGCGTCAGTCTCATAATCTGAAGGTCGTGAGTTCAATTCTCACCCGGGCCAAAGGCGGTGCAGGTTTTTGTTTGCTTATGAGAGTTTAATTAGGTCGTGGGAAGCGCGCTTTCAGGAGCAGTAATGAATGACAGTTGCTCGGTTTTCTTATTTTTTCAACCTTTATTTTTTGTGGGAACTAGTGATACCGGTTGCGTTTCCCAGTGACCCCAGTCTGCCTCGGTAGCGCAGTAGGCAGCGCGTCAGTCTCATATTCTGAAGTTCGTAGTTCAATCCTCACCCGGGGCAAAGGCGGTGCAGTTTTTTTGTTTGTTTATGAGAGTTTAATTAGGTCGTGAAGGGTGCGCTGTCTGGAGCAAAAAATAAATGACAGTTGCTCGGTTTTCTTAATTTTTCAATTTTTAACTTGTGGGAACAATTGATACCGGTTGTGTTTCCCAGAGACACCTGTCCGCCTCGGTAGCGCAGTAGGCAGCGCGTCAGTCTCATAATCTGAAGGTCGTGAGTTCAATCCTCACCCGGGGCAAAGGCGGTGAGGTTTTTTCTTTGCTTATGAGAGTTTAATTAGGTCGTGAGGGGTGCGCTGTCTGGAGGAGTAATGAATGTATGTTGCTGAATTTTCCTACTTTTTCGACCTTTAACTTGTGGGAACTATTGATACCGGTTGTGTTTCGCAGTGACACCTGTCCGCCTCGGAAGCGCAGTAGGCAGCGCGTCAGTCTCATAATCTGAAGGTCGTGAGTTCAATCCACACCCAGGGGAAAGGCGGTACAGATTTTTTGTTTGCTTATGAGAGTTTAATTAGGTCGTGAGGGGTGCACTGTCTGGAGCAGTAATAAATGACTGTTGCTCGGTTTTCTTACTGTTTCAATTTTTAACTTGTGGGAACTATTGATACCGGTTGTGTTTCCCAGTGACCCCTGTCGGCCTCGGTAGCGCAGTAGGCAGCGCGTCAGTCTCATATTCTGAAGGTCGTGAGTTCAATCCTCACCCGGGGCAAAGGCGGTACAGTTTTTTTGTTTGCTTATGAGAGTTTAATTAGGTCGTGAGGGGTGCGCTGTCTGAAGCAGTAATGAACGACTGTTGCTGACGTTTCTTACTTTTTCGACCTTTAACTTGTGGGAACTATTGATACCTGTTGTGTTTCCCAGAGACACATGACCGCCTCGGTAGCGCAGTAGGCAGCGCGTCAGTCTCATAATCTGAAGGTCGTGAGTTCAATCCACACCAAGGGTAAAGGCGGTACAGATTTTTTGTTTGCTTATGAGAGTTTAATTATGTCGTGAGCGGTGCGCTGTCTGGAGCAGTAATAAATGACTGTTGCTCGGTTTTCTTACTGTTTCAATTTTTACCTTGTGGGAACTATTGATACCGGTTGTGTTTCCCAGTGACCCCTGTCGGCCTCGGTAGCGCAGTAGGCAGCGCGTCAGTCTCATATTCTGAAGGTCGTGAGTTCAATCCTCACCCGGGGCAAAGGCGGTACAGTTTTTTTGTTTGCTTATGAGAGTTTAATTAGGTCGTGAGGGGTGCGCTGTCTGAAGCAGTAATGAACGACTGTTGCTGACGTTTCTTACTTTTTCGACCTTTAACTTGTGGGAACTATTGATACCTGTTGTGTTTCCCAGAGACACATGACCGCCTCGGTAGCGCAGTAGGCAGCGCGTCAGTCTCATAATCTGAAGGTCGTGAGATCAATCCACACCCAGGGTAAAGACGGTACAGATTTTTTATTTGCTTATGAGAGTTTAATTATGTCGTGAGCGGTGCACTGTCTGGAGCAGTAATGAATGACTGCTGCCTAGTTTTCTTACGTTTTCGACCTTTAACTTGTGGGAACTATTGATACCGGTTGTGTTTCCCAGTGTCACCTGTCCGCCTCGGTAGTGAAGTTGGCAGCGCGTCAGTCTCATAATGTGAAGGTCGTGAGTTCAATCCTAAGGCGGGCCAATGTCGATGCAGTTTTTTTGTTCGCTTTGAGAGTTTAATTAGGTCGTGAAGGGTGCGCTGTCTGGAACAGTAATAAATGACTGTTGCCCAGTTTTCTTATTTTTTCGACCTTTCATTTGTGGAAACGAATGATACTGGTTGCGTTTCCTAGTGACCCCTGTCCGCCTCGGTAGCGCAGTAGGCAGCGCGTCAGTCTCATAATCTGAAGGTCGTGAGTTCAATCCTCACCCGGAGCAAAGGCGGTGCAGATGTTTTGTTTGCTTATGAGAGTTTAATTAGGTCGTGAGGGGTGCACTGTTTGGAGCAGTAATGAATTACTGTTGCCCAGTTTTCTTATTTTTTCGACCTTTATTTGTGGAAACGAATGATACCGGTTGCGTTTCCCAGTGACCCCTGTCTGCCTCGGTAGCGCAGTAAGAAGCGCGTCAGTCTCTTAATCTGAAGGTCGTGAGTTCAATCCTCACCCGGGGGAAAGGTGGTGCAGATATTTGTTTGCTTATAAGAGTTTAATTAGGTCGTGAGGGGTGCGCTGTCTGGAGCAGTAATGAATGACTGTTGCTGAGTTTTCTTACTTTTTCAATTTTTAACTTGTGGGAACTATTGATACTGGTTCTGTTTCCCAATGACACCTGTCCGCCTCGGTTGCGCAGTAGGCAGCGCGTCGGTCTCATAATCTGAAGGTCGTGAGTTCAATCCTCACCCGGGGCAAAGGTGGTGCAGTTTTTGTTTGCTTATGAGAGTTTAAATAGGTCGTGAGGGGTGCGCTGTCTGAAGCAGTAATGAACGACTGTTGCTGACGTTTCTTACTTTTTCGACCTTTAACTTGTGGGAACTATTGATACCTGTTGTGTTTCCCAGAGACACATGACCGCCTCGGTAGCGCAGTAGGCAGCGCGTCAGTCTCATAATCTGAAGGTCGTGAGTTCAATCCACACCCAGGGTAAAGGCGGTACAGATTTTTTGTTTCCTTATGAGAGTTTAATTATGTCGTGAGCGGTGCGCTGTCTGGAGCAGTAATAAATGACTGTTGCTCGGTTTTCTTACTGTTTCAATTTTTAACTTGTGGGAACTATTGATACCGGTTGTGTTTCCCAGTGACCCCTGTCCGCCTCGGTAGCGCAGTAGGCAGCGCGTCAGTCTCATATTCGGAAGGCCGTGAGTTCAATCCTCACCCGGGGCAAAGGCGCTGAAGTTTTTTGTTTGCTTATGAGATTTTAATTAGGTCGTGAGGAGTGCGCTGTCAGGAGCAGTAATGAATGACAGTTGCTCGGTTTTCTTATTTTTTCAACCTTTAATTTGTGGAAACGAATGATACCGGTTGCGTTTCGCTGTGACCCCGATCCGCCTCGGTAGCGCAGTAGGCAGCGCGTCAGTCTCATAATCTGAAGGTCGTGAGTTCAATCCTCACCTGGGGCAAAGGCGGTGAGGTTTTTTCTTTGCTTATGAGAGTTTAATTAGGTCGTGAGGGGTGCGCTGTCTGGAGCAGTAATGAATGTATGTTGCTGAATTTTCCTACTTTTTCGAACTTTAACTTGTGGGAACTATTGATACCGGTTGTGTTTCCCAGTGACACCTGTCCGCCTCGGAAGCGCAGTAGGCAGCGCGTCAGTCTCATAATCTGAAGGTCGTGAGTTCAATCCACACCCAGGGTAAAGGCGGTACAGATTTTTTGTTTGCTTATGAGAGTTTAATTAGGTCGTGAGCGGTGCGCTGTCTGGAGCAGTAATAAATGACTGTTGCTCGGTTTTCTTACTGTTTCAATTTTTAACTTGTGGGAACTATTGATACCGGTTGTGTTTCCCAGTGACCCCTGTCCGCCTCGGTAGCGCAGTAGGCAGCGCGTCAGTCTCGTAATCTGAAGGTCGCGAGTTCAATCCTCACCCGGGGCAAAGGCGGTGCAGATTTTTTTTGCTCATGAGAGTTTAATTAGGTCGTGAGGGGTGCACTGTGTTGAGCAGTAATGAATGACAGTTGTTCGGTTTTATTATTTTTTCAACCTTTAATTTGTGGGAACTAATGATACCGGTTGCGTTTCCCAGTGATCCCTGTCCGCCTCGGTAGTGCAGTAGGCAGCGCGTCAGTCTCATAGTCTGAAGGTCGTGAGTTCAATCCTAAGGCGGGCCAATGTCGATGCAGTTTTTTTGTTTGCTTATGAGAGTTTCATTAGGTCATGAGGGGTGCGCTGTCTGGAGCAATAATGAATGACTGTTGCTGAGTTTTCTTACTTTTTAGACCTTTAACTTGAGGGAACTATTGATACCGGTTTTGTTTCCCAGTGACACCTGTCCGCCTCGGTAGCGCAGTAGGCAGCACGTCAGTCTCATAATCTGAAGGTCGTGAGTTCAATTCTCACCCAGGCCAAAGGCGGTGCAGTTTTCTGTCTGCTTATGAGAGTTTAATTAGGTCGTGAGGAGTGCGCTGTCAGGAGCAGTAATGAATGACAGTTGCTCGGTTTTCTTATTTTTTCAACCTTTAATTTGTGGGAAATAATGATACCGGTTGCCTTTCCCAGTGACGCCTGTTCGCCTCGGTAGCGCAGTAGGCAGCGCGTTAGTCTCATAATCTGAAGGTCGTGAGTTCAATCCTCACCCGGGGCAGAGGCGGTGTAGTTGTTTTGTTTCTTATGAGAGTTTAATTTTTTTTTCACCCACTCCTGCTATAGCCCTTAATGGGCTGCAGTATGTAAATAAAAAAAAAATTAGGTCGGGAGGGGTGCGCTGTCTGCAGCAGTAATGAATGACTGTTGCTGAGTTTTTTTATTTTTTCGACCTTTAATTTGTGGAAACGAATGATACCGGTTGCGTTTCGCAGTGACACCAGTCCGCCTCGGTAGCGCAGTAGGCGGCGCTTCAGTCTCATAATCTGAAGGTCGTGAGTTCAATCCACACCCGGGGCAAAGGCGGTGCAGATTTTTTGTTTGCCTATGAGAGTTTAATTAGGTTGTGAGGGGTGCGCTGTCCTGAGCAGTAATGAATGACTGTTGCTGAGTTTTCTTACTTTTTCGACCTTTAACATGTGGGAACTATTGATACCGGTTGTGTTTCCCAGTGACGCCTGTTCGCCTCGGTAGCGCAGTAGGCAGCGCGTTAGTCTCATAATCTGAAGGTCGTGAGTTCAATCCTCACCCGGGGCAGAGGCGGTGTAGTTGTTTTGTTTCTTATGAGAGTTTAATTTTTTTTTTCACCCACTCCTGCTATAGCCCTTAATGGGCTGCAGTATGTAAATAAAAAAAAAATTAGGTTTGAGGGGTGCGCTGTCTGGAGCAGTAATGAATGACTGTTGCTGAGTTTTTTTATTTTTTCGACCTTTAACTTGTGGGAACTATTGATACCAGTTGTGTTTCCCAGATGATACCAGTCCACCTCGGTAGCGCAGTAGGCAGCGCGTCAGTCTCATAATCTGAAGGTCGTGATTTCAATCCTCACCCGGGGCAAAGGTGGTGCAGATTTTTTGTTTGCTTATGAGAGTTTAATTAGGTCGTGAAGGGTGCGCTGTCTGGAGCAGTAATGAATCACTGTTGCTGAGTTTTCTTACTTTTTCGACCTTTAACTAGTGGGAACTATTGATACCGGTTGTGTTTCCCAGTGACACCAATCCGCCTCGGTAGCGCAGTAGGCAGCGCGTCAGTCTCATATACTGAAGGTCGTGAGTTCAATCCTCACCCTGGGCAAGTTTGTTGCAGATTTTTTGTTTTCTCATGAGAGTTTAATTAGGTCCTGAGGGGTGCACTGTCTTGAGCAGTAATGAATGACAGTTGTTCGGTTTTCTTATTTTTTCAACCTTTAATTTGTGGGAACTAATGATACCGGTTGCGTTTCCCAGTGACCCCTGTCCGCGTCGGTAGCGCAGTAGGCAGCGCGTCAGTCTCGTAATCTGAAGGTCGTGAGTTCAATCCTCTCCCGAGGCAAAGGTGGTGAATATGTTTTGTTTGCTTATGAGAGTTTAATTAGGTCGTGAGGGGTGCACTCTCTGGAGAAGTAATGAATGACTGTTGCTCGGTTTTTCTACTTTTTCGACCTTTAATTTGTGGGAACTGATAATACCGGTTGCGTTTCGCAGTGACCCCAGTCCGCCTCGGTAGCGCAGTAGGCAGCGCGTCAGTCTCATAATCTGAAGGTCGTGAGTTCCATCCTCACCCGGGGCAAAGGCGGTGTAGTTTTTATTTTTTTATTTTTTTATTTTTATTTACATACTGCAGCCCATTAAGGGCTATGGCAGGAGTGGGTGAAAAAAAAAAACAGAGCAGAGAATTACAAAAGTACAACTTCCGGGAACACACTACAAAATAACACACGAACAAAATACAATATGCATGGCAATTTCCTTCAGTACAAAAATAAACATCCAATGAATGGGCACTGCGGGGCGTACATATTAATAGAACAAAGCAAGGAACTATTCGTTAGATACGACTTCTAAGATAAGGCAGGAATTGATTTATCGATGCACTCCTAATCTCCCCCGGCAGTAAATTCCATTGTTCTATGGTTCTAGGAAAAAAGCTAAACTTGAATAGATTGGTGTGTGCGTGAAAAGGGGCGAGGTTTAGGGCATGATTATTTCGAGTAACGGTTGGCATAGCATACGTAAGACAGCTGTTATCGGAGAGACGGTTAACTGAGTGAACGATGGCATGCAAGAATTTAAGCGACTCGATATCTCGTCGAGTAGAGAGTGAGGTTAAATTTAAAGTAGTAATGGCGGATGTAGGCGAAAAATGGTGGTCATAGCGTCGACAAATGAAACGGATTGCTTTTTTTTTGCACAGATTCAATTTGTTTTATTTCTCTTTTTTTGTACGGACACCAAACAATAGAGGCATAATCAAGAACTGGACGAATTAGTGTTTTGTACATTAGTAATTTAGTTTCATATGGGGAAGTTCTGAGGGTACGTCTTAGGTAGCCTAGTTTTTTAAGAGATTTGGTGCAGACTGAATTGATATGTTTAGACCAGGAGAGGTTAGTGGTGAAAATCACGCCAAGGTATTTATAGTCTGAAACCCTTTGGAGCATTAGGTCATTAAAAGAGTAGTTGAAAACGGAAGTCTGCGTTTTGGTAGTAAACGACATCGAGACAGTTTTACGGAAATTGATATTCATTTGCCATGTGTCACACCAAGAGCAAAAGGCACTAAACGAATCATTGAGAAGATAGTGATCTTGAACGGAGTTAATGGTGTTATATAGAACGCAGTCATCGGCGTAGAGACGTAATTTACAGGTAATAGATTGTGGCAAGTCATTAATAAAAATCAAAAATAATAAAGGACCAAGAACGGATCCTTGTGGTACCCCTGATGTGACTTTGATTTGAGATGAATTGCCAGAGTTAAAGCTAACGTATTGGGAGCGATTAAAGAGGAAATTGGCAATTAGGTTTACTAGACTAGAATTTTTTAGTATGGCTTCGAGTTTTTTGAGCAACTTAGAATGCGAAACAGTGTCGAAAGCTTTTGCGAAATCAATGAATATTACGTCGACCTGGTGGCCACAGTCAAGACTTGCAGAAATGTCATGGGTAAATTCTGTCAATCGGGTTAAAGTGCTGAACCCCCTACGAAAGCCATGCTGCAGATTAGATAAGACGTTGTTAGTCTCAAGAAAGTCGATTATATGTTTATAAATGATGTGCTCCAACAGCTTGCCGGAATGTGATGTCAGCGAGATGGGACGATAGTTTAGAAAAAGCTGCTTATCACCAGACTTATAAATCGGCCGAACCTTGGCCACTTTCCAGGCACTAGGAAAAACACCCGAAGATAAACATTTCTGAAATATGATGGTAAGGTAACGAGATGACCATAACGCATACCGAATTAAAAAAGAGTTTGGAATACCATCGGGACCGTCTCCCTTTTTTGCGTCTAGATTCAGAATAAGATTCAACACACCAGCATGACTGATAGTTACATCAGTAATTGAGCCTATATCGGAAGGGGAGTTAAAGGCAGGGGACACATGATTATCGACGGAAAATACAGAGTGGAAGTAAGTATTAAACGCATGGGAGATTTTCTGGTCATCAGTAACAGTTTCACCGTTAATCAAGAATGAGGAGGAAGAGCAGCTACTAGGCAGAACTGATGTCCAGAATTTGCGAGGATTATTTTTGAGTAAAGAGTGTAATTGGGGTGCACTGTGTGGAGCAGTAATGAATGACTGTTGCTGAGTTTTTTTATTTTTTCGACCTTTAACTTGTGGGAACTAATGATACCGGTTGCGTTTCCCAGTGAGCCCTGTCTGCCTCGGTAGCGCACTAGGCAGCGCGTCAGTCTCATAATCTGAAGGTCGTGAGTTCAATCCCCACCCGGGGTAAAGGCGGTGCAGATTTTTTGTTTGCTCATGAGAGTATAATTAGGTCGGGAGGGGTGCACTGTCTGCAGCAGTAATGAATGACTGTTGCCCAGTTTTCTTATTTTTTCGACCTTTAATTTGTGGAAACGAATGATACCGGTTGCGTTTCGCAGTGACCCCTGTCCGCCTCGGTAGCGCAGTAGGCAGCGCGTCAGTCTCATAATCTGAAGGTCGTGAGTTCCATCCTCACCCGGGGCAAAGGCGGTGTAGTTGTTTTGTTTCTTATGAGAGTTTAATAAGGTCGTGAAGGGTGCGCTGTCTGGAGCAGTAATGAATGACTGTTGCTGAGTTTTTTTATTTTTTCGACCTTTAACTTGTGGGAACCATTGATACCGGTTGTGTTTCCCAGTGACACCAGTCCGCCTCGGTAGCGCAGTAGGCGGTGCTTCAGTCTCATAATCTGAAGGTCGTGAGTTCAATCCACACCCGGGGCAAAGGCGGTGCAGATTTTTTGTTTGCCTATGAGAGTTTAATTAGGTTGTGAGGGGTGCGCTGTCCTGAGCAGTAATGAATGACTGTTGCTGAGTTTTCTTACTTTTTCGACCTTTAACATGTGGGAACTATTGATACCGGTTGTGTTTCCCAGTGACGCCTGTTCGCCTCGGTAGCGCAGTAGGCAGCGCGTCAGTCTCATAATCTGAAGGTCGTGAGTTCAATCCTCGCCCGGGGCAAAGGCGGTGAATATGTTTTGTTTGCTTATGAGAGTTTAATTAGGTCGTGAAGGGTGCACTTTCTGGAGAAGTAATGAATGACTGTTGCTCGGTTTTCCTACTTTTTCGACCTTTAATTTGTGGGAACTAGTGATACCGGTTGCGTTTCGCAGTGACCCCTGTCCGCCTCGGTAGCGCAGTAGGCAGCGCGTCAGTCTCATAATCTGAAGGTCGTGATTTCAATCCTCACCCGGGGCAAAGGTGGTGCAGATTTTTTGTTTGCTTATGAAAGTTTAATTAGGTCGTGAGGGGTGCACTGTGTGGAGCAGTAATGAATGTTGCTCGGTTTTCTTACTTTTTTGACCTTTAATTTGTGGGAACTAATGATACCGGTTGCGTTTCGCAGTGACCCCTGTCCGCCTCGGTAGCGCAGTAGGCAGCGCATCAGTCTCAAAATCTGAAGGTCGTGAGTTCAATCCTCACCCGGGGCAAGTTTGTTGCAGGTTTTTTGTTTGCTCATGAGAGTTTAATTAGGTCCTGAGGAGTGCACTGTCTTGAGCAGTAATGAATGACAGTTGTTCGGTTTTCTTATTTTTTCAACCTTTAATTTGTGGGAACTAATGATACCGGTTGCGTTTCCCAGTGACCCCTGTCCGCGTCGGTAGCGCAGTAGGCAACGCGTCAGTCTCGTAATCTGAAGGTCGTGAGTTCAATCCTCTCCCGAGGCAAAGGCGGTGAATATGTTTTGTTTGCTTATGAGGGTTTAATTAGGTCGTGAGGGGTGCACTCTCTGGAGAAGTAATGAATGACTGTTGCTGAGTTTTCTTACTTTTTCAATTTTTAACTTGTGGGAACTATTGATACTGGTTGTGTTTCCCAATGACACCTGTCCGCCTCGGTAGCGCAGTAGGCAGCGCGTCAGTCTCATAATCTGAAGGTCGTGAGTTCAATCCTCACCCGGGGCAAAGGTGGTGCAGTTTTTTGTTTGCTTATGAGAGTTTAATTAGGTCGTGAGGGGTGCGCTGTCTGAAGCAGTAATGAATGACTGTTGCTGAGTTTTCTTACTTTTTCGACCTTTAACTTGTGGGAACTATTGAAACCTGTTGTGTTTTCCAGTGACACCTGTCCGCCTAGGTAGCGCAGTAGGCAGCGCGTCAGTCTCATAATCTGAAGGTCGTGAGTTCAATCCTCACCCGTGCCAAAGGCGTTGCAGTTTTTTTGTTTGCTTATGAGAGTTTAATTAGGTCTTAAGGGGTGCGCTGTCTGGAGCAGTAATGAATGACAGTTGCTGAGTTTTCTTACTTTTTCGACTTTTAACTTGAGGGAACTATTGATACCGGTTGTGTTTCCCAGTGACACATGTCCGCCTCGGTAGTGCAGTAGGCAGCGCGTCAGTCTCATAATCTGAAGGTCGTGAGTTCAATCCTGACCCGGGGCAAAGGTGGTGCAGATATTTGTTTGCTTATAAGAGTTTAATTAGGTCGTGAGGGGTGCGCTGTCTGGAGCAGTAATGAATGACTGTTGCTGAGTTTTCTTACTTTTTCAATTTTTAACTTGAGGGAACTATTGATACTGGTTGTGTTTCCCAATGACACCTGTCCGCCTCGGTAGCGCAGTAGGCAGCGCGTCAGTCTCATAATCTGAAGGTCGTGAGTTCAATCCTCACCCGGGGCAAAGGTGGTGCAGTTTTTTGTTTGCTTATGAGAGTTTAATTAGGTCGTGAGGGGTGCGCTGTCTGAAGCAGTAATGAATGACTGTTGCTGAGTTTTCTTACTTTTTCGACCTTTAACTTGTGGGAACTATTGATACCTGTTGTGTTTTCCAGTGAGCCCTGTCTGCCTCGGTAGCGCACTAGGCAGCGCGTCAGTCTCATAATCTGAAGGTCGTGAGTTCAATCCTCATCCGGGGCAAAGGCGCTGAAGTTTTTTGTTTGCTTATGAGAGTTTAATTTGGTCGTGAGGAGTGCGCTGTCTGGAGCAGTATTGAATGACTGCTGCTGAGTTTTCTTACTTTTACGAGCTTTAACTTGTGGGAACTATTGATACCGGTTGTGTTTCCCAGTGACACCTGTCCGCCTCGGTAGTGCAGTAGGCAGCGCGTCAGTCTCATAATCTGAAGGTCGTGAGTTCAATCCTCACCCGGGGCAAAGGCGGTGCAGATGTCTTATTTGCTTATGAGAGTTTAATTAGGTCGTGAGGGGTGCACTGTCTGGAGCAGTAATGAATGACTGTTGCTCGGTTTTCTTACTGTTTCAATTTTTAACTTGTGGGAACTATTGATACCGGTTGTGTTTCCCAGTGACCCCTGTCCGCCTCGGTAGCGCAGTAGGCAGCGCGTCAGTCTCATATTCTGAAGGTCGTGAGTTCAATCCTCACCCGGGGCAAAGGCGCTGAAGTTTTTTGTTTGCTTATGAGAGTTTAATTAGGTCGTGAGGGGTGCGCTGTCTGGAGCAGTGATGAATGACTGCTGCCTAGTTTTCTTACGTTTTCGACCTTTAACTTGTGGGAACTATTGATACCGGTTGTGTTTCCCAGTGTCGCCTGTCCGCCTCGGTAGTGCAGTAGGCAGCGCGTCAGTCTCATAATGTGAAGGTCGTGAGTTCAATCCTCACCCGGACCAAAGGCGTTGCAGTTTTTTTGTTTGCTTATGAGAGTTTTATTAGGTCTTGAGGGGTGCGCTGTCTGGAGCAGTAATGAATGACTGTTGCTGAGTTTTCTTACTTTTTCGACTTTTAACTTGAGGGAACTATTGATACCGGTTGTGTTTCCCAGTGACCCCAGTCTGCCTCGGTAGCGCAGTAGGCAGCGCGTCAGTCTCATATTCTGAAGGTCGTGAGTTCAATCCTCACCCGGGGCAAAGGCGGTGCAGTTTTTTTGCTTGTTTATGAGAGTTTAATTAGGTCGTGAAGGGTGCGCTGTCTGGAGCAAAAAATGAATGACTGTTGCCGAGTTTTCTTACTTTTTCGACCTTTAACTTGAGGGAACTATTGATACCGGTTGTGTTTCCCAGTGACACCTGTCCTCCTCGGTAGCGCAGTAGGCAGCGCGTCAGTCTCATAATCTGAAGGTTGTGAGTTCAATTCTCACCCGCGCCAAAGGTGGTGCAGTTTTTTGTTTGCTTATGAGATTTTAATTAGGTCGTGAGGAGTGCGCTGTCAGGGGCAGTAATGAATGACAGTTGCTCGGTTTTCTTAATTTTTCAATTTTTAACTTGTGGGAACTATTGATACCGGTTGTGTTTCCCAGAGACACCTGTCCGCCTCGGTAGCGCAGTAGGCAGCGCGTCAGCCTCATAATCTGAAGGTCGTGAGTTCAATCCTCACCCGGGGCAAAGGCGGTGAGGTTTTTCTTTGCTTATGAGAGTTTAATTAGGTCGTGAGGGGTGCGCTGTCTGGAGCAGTAATGAATGTATGTTGCTGAATTTTCCTACTTTTTCGACCTTTAACTTGCGGGAACTATTGATACCGGTTGTGTTTCCCAGTGACACCTGTCCGCCTCGGAAGCGCAGTAGGCAGCGCGTCAGTCTCTTAATCGAAAGGTCGTGAGTTCAATCCACACCCAGGGTAAAGGCGGTACAGATTTTTTGTTTTCTTATGAGAGTTTAATTAGGTCGTGAGGGGTGCACTGTCTGGAGCAGTATTAAATGACTGTTGCTGAGTTTTCTTACTTTTTCGACCTTTAACTTGTGGGAACTATTGATACCTGTTGTGTTTTCCAGTGACACCTGTCCGCCTCGGTAGCGCAGTAGGCAGCGCGTCAGTCTCATAATCTGAAGGTCGTGAGTTCAATCCTCACCCGGGCCAAAGGCGTTGCAGTTTTTTTGTTTGCTTATGAGAGTTTAATTAGGTCGTGGGAAGCGCGCTTTCAGGAGCAGTAATGAATGACAGTTGCTCGGTTTTCTTATTTTTTCGACCTTTAATTTGTGGGAACTAGTGATACCGGTTGCGTTTCCCAGTGACCCCAGTCTGCCTCGGTAGCGCAGTAGGCAGCGCGTCAGTCTCATATTCTGAAGGTCGTGAGTTCAATCCTCACCCGGGGCAAAGGCGTTGCAGTTTTTTTGTTTGTTTATGAGAGTTTAATTAGGTCGTGAAGGGTGCGCTGTCTGGAGCAAAAAATGAATGACTGTTGCCGAGTTTTCCTACTTTTTCGACCTTTAACTTGAGGGAACTATTGATACCGGTTGTGTTTCCCAGTGACACCTGTCCTCCTCGGTAGCGCAGTAGGCAGCGCGTCAGTCCCATAATCTGAAGGTCGTGAGTTCAATTCTCACCCGGGCCAAAGGCGGTGCAGTTTTTTGTTTGCTTATGAGAGTTTAATTAGGTCGTGAGGGGTGCACTGTCTGGAGCAGTAATAAATGACTGTTGCTCGGTTTTCTTACTGTTTCAATTTTTAACTTGTGGGAACTATTGATACCGGTTGTGTTTCCCAGTGACCCCTGTCCGCCTCGGTAGCGCAGTAAGCAGCGCGTCAGTCTCATATTCTGAAGGTCGTGAGTTCAATCCTCACCCGGGGCAAAGGCGCTGAAGTTTTTTGTTTGCTTATGAGAGTTTAATTAGGTCGTGAGGGGTGCGCTGTCTGGAGCAGTGATGATTGACTGCTGCCTAGTTTTCTTACGTTTTCGACCTTTAACTTGTGGGAACTATTAATACCGGTTGTGTTTCCCAGTGTCGCCTGTCCGCCTCGGTAGTGCAGTAGGCAGCGCGTCAGTCTCATAATGTGAAGGTCGTGAGTTCAATCCTCACCCGGACCAAAGGCGTTGCAGTTTTTTTGTTTGCTTATGAGAGTTTTATTAGGTCTTGAGGGGTGCGCTGTCTGGAGCAGTAATGAATGACTGTTGCTGAGTTTTCTTACTTTTTCGACTTTTAACTTGAGGGAACTATTGATACCGGTTGTGTTTCCCAGTGACACCCGTCCGCCTCGGTAGCGCAGTGAGTTCCGGCCGCGACAGCGTACGGACGTGTTTATCATGTGCTCCCGTGTAGGGGCGGTTTCAGCGGCCCGTGTGGGCCGCGGTATCAGGTGTACCGAAAAGCCAGGCGAAGATTTCCAGGTTGTTCTGCCTCAGCTGCCTTCAGGTGATTCTGTTTTGCACACGGTTTTTTTGCACGGAAATTTGAAAGCCAGGCCATATCGAGTGGAGCATGTCCGAGACAGCCTTGCTCGTCTTTCGCTGCTGCCGGAAGTGGTTGCCTTTGGGGCATACCAAATGAATCACGTATGGGCAGTGACGTTCAAGGATGATGAGGGTAAAAAGAAGATGCTGGCGGCGGAGTCATTTGACCTAAAGGACCATCGCTGTATGGTGGTTGACCCCCGTGATCGAGGTGTGCGGCTGAAGTTGTACTGGCTTCTTCATGGCGTGCCGGACGAGGCTGTGCGAGTCGCCTTAACGCCCTACGGAAAAGTGACCGAGATAAGCAGAGATAAATGGAAGGTGCAGGGTTGCAATGACAAAGGTTCAACCACGCGGTCGGTCACGCTGAGGCTACACGCGGGCGTGTCCGTGGACGACCTGCCACACCAACTACGAGTTGCGGAGGACATGGCGCTCGTCGTAATTCCTGGCAGATCACCGCTCTGCCTCCGATGCCGGGCTATCGGACACATTCGACGGGATTGCCGCGTGCCGCGCTGTGGGGTCTGTCGTCGCTATGGCCACGATGACGCCCACTGTGTGAGGTCGTACGCCAGCATTGCGGGCCCAGGCCAAACAGACGAAGTGTCTGAACACCTGATGGATGCCGTGGATGCCGAAGAAGCGAGCAGGGAAGACGGCTGTACGGAAGGCCCTGCCACGCCCCCTGAACAGTCTACTGGGGCCGCACTGGAATCTACCAATGAAGGCGACAAGCACTCTGGTGCGCCAGGAACGAATTTAGACACGGCAGCAGTAGAGGACGACGCTACAGCAGCGAGCAAGTCATCTTCAGCTGCGCGAGAGGGCGGCCCGGAAGCAACGGACGCCGAGATGACCAAGGCCGGTGCTATCGCTTTAAAGCGAGCTCGTGAAACACCTGACGGTACCGGAAATGTTGACACGTCGGCCACCAGTGAACCTCCAACAAAGACGGCGACTGGTCGCCGGCCTACCTTTAAACCACGACCAAACCTGTCGCCTGACCGTAGGGGCACTCAAACGTCGGCCCCGCCGTAGCGGAGGAGACGTTCCGAGGCTTTCTACGCTGAGCACACGCAACCACTGTTGCGACGTGAGTATGACACCTGACGAAACAACCTTCAAGAAATGGCGACTAACTTTAAAACTGGTATTTGCATCGCGACGTTGAACTCAAGAGGCCTGTGTTCGCGCAGGAGACAATGCCAGATTAGTCGCATTTTGTTAGAAAACGACATAGACCTCCTGGCTGTACAAGAAACTAAAATGGAAAGTGAAGAACAAACGGAGCAAATGGTTCAAGTTTTTCGCTCTAGGTACAATGTCTGCGTTTGTCATGCTGTCGGGCGGTCAGGAGGCTGTGTCGTTTTCATACGTAGTAGCATCGCGGTTGTTGAAAATGTGTCTACCTGCGATAGCGGTAGGCTGGTTGTGTGCGACTTCAGTTTTTCTGGACTGCCTTGGCGCGTTGTGTGTGTTTATGCACCGAACAGATCGCACGAACGGGAACTTTTTTTCAGAGCGATTGAAGGGTTCTTGAAAACGGAAAGAAATGTTGTGGTTCTAGGGGATTTCAATTGTGTCTGTAGAGCGGAGGATAAGACAACGAGCTTCAATGTGCGCGATAGAAGCGCTGAGCTGTTGAATAAAATAGTGAACGAGACAGGGCTGGAAGATGTCGGTTATGTAATGACGCGAGAGGGTGAAGTAGGATATACGCACTTTCAAGGTCATTCGCACGCGAGGTTAGACAGAATATATTTGTCGGCAAAGCTGGTGCCACTATGCTCATCTTATCAAACTCAACATCTTAGTTTTAGTGATCACTGTCTGGTCAAGGTCAACATTGGCGAAAAACGTAAGGCTGCGAAGTTTAATTGGTTTCTATGGAAATTTAATGAAAAGCTGCTGCAAGATGAAATATTTGTCACAAAAACCAAAGAATGTCTTTCAAATGCTCTTCGTTTGGAGACCAATAACTTCATAGCTGTGTGGGAGCAAATGAAGTGTGATATAAAGATGATAGCGATTGAAAGAGCCTGTGTATTACGTAATCGGGAAAGGCAACAAGAGAGGCAGTTACAAAGCGAACTAGATTACATGTTAAGCGTAGAAAATGAAGTGCCGGGAAAATTTAAGAAAGAAATAAAGGAGGCGAAAGCAAAGCTCGAATTCATCGACGACGAAAAGTACCGCGGAGCAATGATAAGGGCTCGCACTGAACGGCTGTGGATGGGTGAAACGCCCACTAAGCGAGTGCTCAGTGAAGAAAAGAAACATGCAGCAAACAAAGAGATAAATGAAATTCGATACCGCAATTACATTACCCGGGACCGCGAACAGATAAAGCACGCCTTTGTCGAGTTTTATACGCAACTCCTTAGCCATACAATCAATGACCCCGAACGATTCAAAGAGGACTTTCTGACCCTTATGCCGAGATTGGAAGACCCTGAGCGGGAGCTACTGGAAGTAGAAATCACTGTGGCAGAAATTGAATCAGCTATAGATAACCTGGGTAACGGCAAGTCACCAGGGCCGGATGGGCTTGGTGCTGCCATATACAAATTTTTTAAGACAGAAATGGCACTGGCATTACACCGAGTGATCAGAGAATGCTACGACAAGCAGCAAACACCTCATTCATTTAGGACAGCACACGTAGTATTAATCCCCAAAACTGATGACCCCGCAAAGCTACTTTCAGTGGAATCCTACCGACCTATCAGTTTGAGCAACACTGACTATAAAATATACACGAAGGTCCTAGCAAGACGGCTCCAAAGTGTTGTCACATCCCTTGTCGGCCCGCATCAGACATGTGGGATTAAGGGCAGAACCATATTCACAAATATACACGTAACCAGAAGTATTCTAGAATGCTGTGATGCAAATAATGACCGCGTGGCCATGATTCAGCTAGACCTGCACAAAGCGTTCGATAAAGTTGTACATGAAATTTTGTTTTTATTGCTGGAACATGTGAATGTAGGAACTGTCATTACAGAAGGTGTTAGAATGGTGTATCATGACTGTAGGGCTAATTTAGTAATCAACAAAGAAGTAAGTGCTTCAATTCCTGTGCGCTCGAGCGTGAAGCAAGGTTGTGCTTTGTCGCCACTCCTTTTCGCGCTTTACTTAGAGCCCTTCTGTTTACGAATACTTGCAACACCAAGTATAAGAGGGTATACGTTTCTGACCAGTGGAATTAGAATTTTAGCCTATGCTGATGACGTCGCAGTGTTTTGCAGTGACAAAGAAAGTGTGCAAGAAGTTGTACGAATAGCTAGGGAATTCTGTGCAGCAACGGGCAGCGCAATTAGTTGGCCAAAATGTCTAGGCTTTTGGCATGGCCAGTGGCAAAGCACACCCGAAGTTTACTGTAACATGAATTGGAAAATCATGCCCGGAAAGTACCTCGGTGTGCCTTTGGATCATTACCGCAATGCTACGGAGTATTGGTCTGAGGAACGTCAACGCATTAAAAATTGTACTGATAAGTGGGGAGGTCGCAATTTATCAATGTTTGCAAAAGCGTCCGTGTGCAATGTATTTCTGATTGCAAAAGTGTTTTATGTATTACAAGTGTTAACCATGACCCGCACTTCTGTCCAGAAAATGCACCGAGTATTCGCGACCTTTATATGGGGGTCGCAGTGGGAGCGCACGAGCCGGTGCAACTTATTTCATAGGGTAAAATATGGTGGTCTGGGGCTTTTGCATTTGTTTTTTAAGCAGTTGGTGAGCAGATTCATGTTCGCTCGAGATCAAACTGACAATTTCTTGAGAACTGTGATCCAAGCAAGACTGCAGACCCCCTTACCTGATTTCGTCGTGTCATCTTTTTCTTTCGAAGCTGGACCACTCAGTCCTTATTTGCGAGAAGTAGTTACAGCTACACGCCTGCTCAAGGAAAGATTTTCGTACGAATACTTGTCCGACGTGACTAAAAAGAAACTGTATCGTGACCTTCTTGATGTCTTCCTGCCAGTGCCCGTCTACCGAGCTTCGTGCAGGCTAGGTTCTGAGCGTGACGTGTTTAAACGTGTTAAGAGAATGCCGGTCAGACCCTCTGTCAAAACATTCTTCTTTCAAGTGCATACCGGCACTCTCCCTGTACTGCCATGGCTAAAAAGTAAAGGGCTTTTTGTACCGTGGTCCGTCAACTGTCTAATCTGCGGCAAACCAGAAACGATAAATCATATCTTTCTCGACTGCCATGATGCTGTGTTCTTGTGGGACGTACTACAACGGACTATAAAAAAAGAACTACCTATCAACGCCTTTGGAATCCGTTTTCTTCCGTGTGCAGCTGCAGGGGAAGTGCCGAGTGACATGTTAATGTTGCTTTGCATGCATAGTGTGTGGAGGACAAGAATGGATGTACGACATATGCGTGTAGACGCACGTTCAGCGAGAGACTATTTTGTTGAGAGTATGCTGTATACACGAGACGTGTTTAAAGCGCTGCCTGAACCCCCCGAGTGGTTACCTGTGCTCGACCAATTGGCTTCTGTGAAGCCTTTTTAAACCAAGTGCACTGGCCAAGTTGAAGCTGGTGTTTTATTAAGTGTACATATTTTGTATGTAATCCTTTTGCTTGTGGTTATTAAAAGGCAATAAAGAAAAAAAAAAAAAGCCTCGGTAGCGCAGTAGGCAGCGCAACAGTCTCATAATCTGAAGGTCGTGAGTTCAATTCTCACCCGGGCCAAAGGCGGTGCAGGCTTTTGTTTGCTTATGAGAGTTTAATTAGGTCGTGGGGAGCGCGCTTTCAGGAGCAGTAATGAATGACAGTTGCTCGGTTTTCTTATTTTTTCAACCTTTAATTTGTGGGAACTAATGATACCGGTTGCGTTTCTCAGTGACCCCAGTCTGCCTCGATAGCGCAGTAGGCAGCGCGTCAGTCTCATATTCTGAAGGTCGTGAGTTCAATCCTCACCCGGGGCAAAGGCGGTGCAGTTTTTTTGCTTGTTTATGAGAGTTTAATTAGGTCGTGAAGGGTGCGCTGTCTGGAGCAAAAAATGAATGACTGTTGCCGAGTTTTCTTACTTTTTCGACCTTTAACTTGAGGGAACTATTGATACCGGTTGTGTTTCCCAGTGACACCTGTCCTCCTCGGTAGCGCAGTAGGCAGCGCGTCAGTCTCATAATCTGAAGGTTGTGAGTTCAATTCTCACCCGCGCCAAAGGTGGTGCAGTTTTTTGTTTGCTTATGAGAGTTTAATTAGGTCGTGAGGAGTGCGCTGTCAGGAGCAGTAATGAATGACAGTTGCTCGGTTTTCTTAATTTTTCAATTTTTAACTTGTGGGAACTATTGATACCGGTTGTGTTTCCCAGAGACACCTGTCCGCCTCGGTAGCGCAGTAGGCAGCGCGTCAGCCTCATAATCTGAAGGTCGTGAGTTCAATCCTCACCCGGGGCAAAGGCGGTACAGTTTTTTGTTTGCTTATGAGAGTTTAATTAGGTCGTGAGGGGTGCACTGTCTGGAGCAGTATTAAATGACTGTTGCTCGGTTTTCTTACTGTTTCAATTTTTATCTTGTGGGAACTATTGATACCGGTTGTGTTTCCCAGTGACACCTGTCCGCCTCGGTAGCGCAGTAGGCAGCGCGTCAGTCTCATAATCTGAAGGTCGTGAGTTCAATTCTCACCCGGGCCAAAGGCGGTGCAGGCTTTTGTTTGCTTATGAGAGTTTAATTAGGTCGTGGGGAGCGCGCTTTCAGGAGCAGTAATGAATGACAGTTGCTCGGTTTTCTTATTTTTTCAACCTTTAATTTGTGGGAACTAATGATACCGGTTGCGTTTCCCAGTGACCCCAGTCTGCCTCGGTAGCGCAGTAGGCAGCGCGTCAGTCTCATATTCTGAAGGTCGTGAGTTCAATCCTCACCCGGGGCAAAGGCGGTGCAGTTTTTTTGTTTGTTTATGAGAGTTTAATTAGGTCGTGAAGGGTGCGCTGTCTGGAGCAAAAAATGAATGACTGTTGCCGAGTTTTCTTACTTTTTCGACCTTTAACTTGAGAGAACTATTGATACCGGTTGTGTTTCTCAGTGACACCTGTCCTCCTCGGTAGCGCAGTAGGCAGCGCGTCAGTCTCATAATCTGAAGGTTGTGAGTTAAATTCTCACCCGCGCCAAAGGTGGTGCAGTTTTTTGTTTGCTTATGAGAGTTTAATTAGGTCGTGAGGAGTGCGCTGTCAGGAGCAGTAATGAATGACAGTTGCTCGGTTTTCTTAATTTTTCAATTTTTAACTTGTGGGAACTATTGATACCGGTTGTGTTTCCCAGAGACACCTGTCCGCCTCGGTAGCGCAGTAGGCAGCGCGTCAGCCTCATAATCTGAAGGTCGTGAGTTCAATCCCCACCCGGGGCAAAGGCGGTGAGGTTTTTTCTTTGCTTATGAGAGTTTAATTAGGTCGTGAGGGGTGCGCTGTCTGGAGCAGTAATGAATGTATGTTGCTGAATTTTCCTACTTTTTCGACCTTTAACTTGCGGGAACTATTGATACCGGTTGTGTTTCCCAGTGACACCTGTCCGCCTCGGAAGCGCAGTAGGCAGCGCGTCAGTCTCTTAATCGAAAGGTCGTGAGTTCAATCCACACCCAGGGTAAAGGCGGTACAGTTTTTTGTTTGCTTATGAGAGTTTAATTAGGTCGTGAGGGGTGCACTGTCTGGAGCAGTATTAAATGACTGTTGCTCGGTTTTCTTACTGTTTCAATTTTTATCTTGTGGGAACTATTGATACCGGTTGTATTTCCCAGTGACCCCTGTCCGCCTCGGTAGCGCAGTAGGCAGCGCGTCAGTCTCATATTCTGATGGTCGTGAGTTCAATCCTCACCCGGGGCAAAGGCGCTGAAGTTTTTTGTTTGCTTATGAGAGTTTATTAGGTCGTGAGGGGTGCGCTGTCTGGAGCAGTAATGAATGACTGTTGCTGAGTTTTCTTACTTTTTCGACTTTTAACTTGAGGGAACTATTGATACCGGTTGTGTTTCCCAGTGACACCTGTCCGCCTCGGTAGCGCAATAGGCAGCGCGTCAGTCTCATAATCTGAAGGTCGTGAGTTCAATTCTCACCCGGGCCAAAGGCGGTGCAGGTTTTTGTTTGCTTATGAGAGTTTATTTAGGTCGTGGGAAGCGCGCTTTCAGGAGCAGTAATGAATGACAGTTGCTCGGTTTTCTTATTTTTTCAACCTTTAATTTGTGGGAACTAGGGATACCGGTTTCGTTTCCCAGTGACCCCAGTCTGCCTCGGTAGCGCAGTAGGCAGCGCGTCAGTCTCATATTCTGAAGGTCGTGAGTTCAATCCTCACCCGGGGCAAAGGCGTTGCAGTTTTTCTGTTTGTTTATGAGAGTTTAATTAGGTCGTGAAGGGTGCGCTGTCTGGAGCAAAAAATGAATGACTGTTGCCGAGTTTTCCTACTTTTTCGACCTTTAACTTGAGGAAACTATTGATACCGGTTGTGTTTCCCAGTGACACCTGTCCTCCTCGGTAGCGCAGTAGGCAGCGCGTCAGTCTCATAATCTGAAGGTCGTGAGTTCAATTCTCACCCGGGCCAAAGGCGGTGCAGTTTTTTGTTTGCTTATGAGAGTTTAATTAGGTCGTGAGGAGTGTGCTGTAGGGAGCAGTAATGAATGACAGTTGCTCGGTTTTCCTAATTTTTCAATTTTTAACTTGTGGGAACTATTGATACCGGTTGTGTTTCCCAGAGACACCTGTCCGCCTCGGTAGCGCAGTAGGCAGTGCGTCAGGCTCATAATCTGAAGGTCGTGAGTTCAATCCTCACCCGGGGCAAAGGCGGTGAGGTTTTTTCTTTGCTTATGAGAGTTTAATTAGGTCGTGAGGGGTGCGCTGTCTGGAGCAGTAATGAATGTATGTTGCTGAATTTTCCTACTTTTTCGACCTTTAACTTGTGGGAACTATTGATACCGGTTGTGTTTCCCAGTGACACCTGTCCGCCTCGGAAGCGCATTAGGCAGCGCGTCAGTCTCATAATCTGAAGGTCGTGAGTTCAATCCACACCCAGGGGAAAGACGGTACAGACTTTTTGTTTGCTTATGAGAGTTTAATTAGGTCGTGAGGGGTGCACTGTCTGGAGCAGTATTAAATGACTGTTGCTCGGTTTTCTTACTGTTTCAATTTTTAACTTGTGGGAACTATTGATACCGGTTGTGTTTCCCAGTGACCCCTGTCCGCCTCGGTAGCGCAGTAGGCAGCGCGTCAGTCTCATATTCTGAAGGTCGTGAGTTCAATCCTGACCCGGGGCAAAGGCGCTGAAGTTTTTTGTTTGCTTACGAGAGTTTAATTAGGTCGTTAGGGGTGCGCTGTCTGGAGCAGTGATGAATGACTGCTGCCTAGTTTTCTTACGTTTTCGACCTTTAACTTGTGGGAACTATTGATACCGGTTGTGTTTCCCAGTGCCGCCTTTCCGCCTCGGTAGTGCAGTAGGCAGCGCGTCAGTCTCATAATGTGAAGGTCGTGAGTTCAATCCTCACCCGGGCCAAAGGCGTTGCAGTTTTTTTGTTTGCTTATGAGAGTTTAAATAGGTCTTGAGGGGTGCGCTGTCTGGAGCAGTAATGAATGACTGTTGCTGAGTTTTCTTACTTTTTCGACTTTTAACTTGAGGGAACTATTGATACCGGTTGTGTTTCCCAGTGACACCTGTCCGCCTCGGTAGCGCAGTAGGCAGCGCGTCAGTCTCATAATCTGAAGGTCGTGAGTTCAATTCTCACCGGGGCCAAAGGCGGTGCAGGCTTTTGTTTGCTTATGAGAGTTTAATTAGGTCGTGGGGAGCGCGCTTTCAGGAGCAGTAATGAATGACAGTTGCTCGGTTTTCTCATTTTTTCAACCTTTATTTTTTGTGGGAACTAATGATACCGGTTGCGTTTCCCAGTGACCCCAGTCTGCCTCGGTAGCGCAGTAGGCAGCGCGTCAGTCTCATATTCTGAAGGTCGTGAGTTCAATCCTCACCCGGGGCAAAGGCGGTGCAGTTTTTTTGTTTGTTTATGAGAGTTTAATTAGGTCGTGAAGGGTGCGCTGTCTGGAGCAAAAAATGAATGACTGTTGCCGAGTTTTCTTACTTTTTCGACCTTTAACTTGAGGGAACTATTGATACCGGTTGTGTTTCCCAGTGACACCTGTCCTCCTCGGTAGCGCAGTAGGCAGCGCGTCAGTCTCATAATCTGAAGGTTGTGAGTTCAATTCTCACCCGCGCCAAAGGTGGTGCAGTTTTTTGTTTGCTTATGAGAGTTTAATTAGGTCGTGAGGAGTGCGCTGTCAGGAGCAGTAATGAATGACAGTTGCTCGGTTTTCTTAATTTTTCAATTTTTAACTTGTGGGAACTATTGATACCGGTTGTGTTTCCCAGAGACACCTGTCCGCCTCGGTAGCGCAGTAGGCAGCGCGTCAGCCTCATAATCTGAAGGTCGTGAGATCAATCCTCACCCGGGGCAAAGGCGGTGAGGTTTTTTCTTTGCTTATGAGAGTTTAATTAGGTCGTGAGGGGTGCGCTGTCTGGAGCAGTAATGAATGTATGTTGCTGAATTTTCCTACTTTTTCGACATTTAACTTGCGGGAACTATTGATACCGGTTGTGTTTCCCAGTGACACCTGTCCGCCTCGGAAGCGCAGTAGGCAGCGCGTCAGTCTCTTAATCGAAAGGTCGTGAGTTCAATCCACACCCGGGGCAAAGGCGCTGAAGTTTTTTGTTTGCTTATGAGAGTTTATTAGGTCGTGAGGGGTGCGCTGTCTGGAGCAGTAATGAATCACTGTTGCTGAGTTTTCTTACTTTTTCAATTTTTATCTTGTGGGAACTATTGATACCGGTTGTGTTTCCCAGTGACCCCTGTCCGCCTCGGTAGCGCAGTAGGCAGCGCGTCAGTCTCATATTCTGAAGGTCGTGAGTTCAATCCTCACCCGGGGCAAAGGCGTTGCAGTTTTTCTGTTTGTTTATGAGAGTTTAATTAGGTCGTGAAGGGTGCGCTGTCTGGAGCAAAAAATGAATGACTGTTGCCGAGTTTTCCTACTTTTTCGACCTTTAACTTGAGGAAACTATTGATACCGGTTGTGTTTCCCAGTGACACCTGTCCTCCTCGGTAGCGCAGTAGGCAGCGCGTCAGTCTCATAATCTGAAGGTCGTGAGTTCAATTCTCACCCGGGCCAAAGGCGGTGCAGTTTTTTGTTTGCTTATGAGAGTTTAATTAGGTCGTGAGGAGTGTGCTGTAGGGAGCAGTAATGAATGACAGTTGCTCGGTTTTCCTAATTTTTCAATTTTTAACTTGTGGGAACTATTGATACCGGTTGTGTTTCCCAGAGACACCTGTCCGCCTCGGTAGCGCAGTAGGCAGCGCGTCAGGCTCATAATCTGAAGGTCGTGAGTTCAATCCCCACCCGGGGCAAAGGCGGTGAGGTTTTTTCTTTGCTTATGAGAGTTTAATTAGGTCGTGAGGGGTGCGCTGTCTGGAGCAGTAATGAATGTATGTTGCTGAATTTTCCTACTTTTTCGACCTTTAACTTGTGGGAACTATTGATACCGGTTGTGTTTCCCAGTGACACCTGTCCGCCTCGGAAGCGCAGTAGGCAGCGCGTCAGTCTCATAATCTGAAGGTCGTGAGTTCAATCCACACCCAGGGGAAAGACGGTACAGATTTTTTGTTTGCTTATGAGAGTTTAATTAGGTCGTGAGGGGTGCGCTGTCTGGAGCAGTATTAAATGACTGTTGCTCGGTTTTCTTACTGTTTCAATTTTTAACTTGTGGGAACTATTGATACCGGTTGTGTTTCCCAGTGACCCCTGTCCGCCTCGGTAGCGCAGTAGGCAGAGCGTCAGTATCATATTCTGAAGGTCGTGAGTTCAATCCTGACCCGGGGCAAAGGCGCTGAAGTTTTTTGTTTGCTTATGAGAGTTTAATTAAATCGTTAGGGGTGCGCTGTCTGGAGCAGTGATGAATGACTGCTGCCTAGTTTTCTTACGTTTTCGACCTTTAACTTGTGGGAACTATTGATACCGGTTGTGTTTCCCAGTGCCGCCTGTCCGCCTCGGTAGTGCAGTAGGCAGCGCGTCAGTCTCATAATGTGAAGGTCGTGAGTTCAATCCTCACCCGGGCCAAAGGCGTTGCAGTTTTTTTGTTTGCTTATGAGAGTTTAAATAGGTCTTGAGGGGTGCGCTGTCTGGAGCAGTAATGAATGACTGTTGCTGAGTTTTCTTACTTTTTCGACTTTTAACTTGAGGGAACTATTGATACCGGTTGTGTTTCCCAGTGACACCTGTCCTCCTCGGTAGCGCAGTAGTCTTAGCTGTGTTTGTTTGGGGGTCGGTTTGGGAGCGTACGAGTCGAACAAACTTATTTCATTCACTAAGAAATGGTGGTTTAGGATTGGCTCACCTCTTCCTCAAGCAAATTGTGTCTAGATATATTTTTTTACGCGACCAATGTAACCCGTTTGTGAGAACATTTCTACAAATTGTACTTTCTAATAAGATTCCTGATTATGTGGTATCAAGTATGTCTGTGAAATGTAACCTACGCGGATATTTAAGAGAAGTTATAATGGCATATGAAATACTGAAAGTGAGATTTTCAATGGAATATTTATCTGTTGTAAAGAGAAAACGTCTTTACAGAGATTTACGTGACGTAATGCTGCCTCAGCCTATCTACAGATCAGTATACCAGGTTGGTGCTGAACGTGACGTATTGAAGAGAGTGAAAATGATGACCGTACGCGCAAGTGCAAAGACATTTTTTTTTCAGCTGCACAGCGGAACATTGCCCGTAAAACCATGGTTACAAGAAAAGGGTTTCTTTGTTCCGTGGTCGATGGACTGCCTTATCTGTAAGAAACCCGAGACTGTCAACCACATTTTTCTTGATTGCTGGGATGCTGTTTTTCTGTGGGACATACTGCAGCGTACCTTGAAAAAGGACTTGCCTATCACACCACACGGTATTAGATTCTTGGCTGTAGAAAATGAGGATGGTGTGCCTTATGATATGTTTATGTTGCTTGTGCTTCACAGCGTGTGGCGAACTAGAATGGCAGTAAGACACGTAGATAAAGATGCCCGATGTGCGCACGAATACTTCACGGAAAGTATTGTATACATAAGAGACGTGTTATCTTCCAGAGAAGAAAGACCCGAATGGGTGTCGTTGTTGAATGTGTTGGCTACAATGAAGCAGTTTTAAATGAAACCAGTCACAGCCAGGCTGGTGTTTTTAAACTTGTTTAAAAGTGATCGTAAATTGTATTTCTTTTGTGCGAAGCCGGCAATAAAGAAAAAAAAAAAATCCTCGGTAGCGCAGTAGGCAGCGCGTCAGTCTCATAATCTGAAGGTCGTGAGTTCAATCCACACCCAGGGTAAAGGCGGTACAGTTTTTTTGTTTGCTTATGAGAGTTTAATTAGGTCGTGAGGGGTGCACTGTCTGGAGCAGTATTAAATGACTGTTGCTCGGTTTTCTTACTGTTTCAATTTTTAACTTGTGGGAACTATTGATACCTGTTGTGTTTCCCAGTGACCCCTGTCCGCCTCGGTAGCGCAGTAGGCAGCGCGTCAGTCTCATATTCTGCAGGTCGTGAGTTCAATCCTCACCCGGGGCAAAGGCGCTGAAGTTTTTTGTTTGCTTATGAGAGTTTAATTAGGTCGTGAGGGGTGCGCTGTCTGTAGCAGTAATGAATGACTGCTGCCTAGTTTTCTTAAGTTTTCGACCTTTAACTTGTGGGAACTATTGATACCGGTTGTGTTTCCCAGTGTCACCTGTCCGCCTCGGTAGTGCAGTAGGCAGCGCGTCAGTCTCATAATGTGAAGGTCGTGAGTTCAATCCTCTCCCGGGGCAAAGGCGGTGAATATGTTTTGTTTGTTTATGAGAGTTTAATTAGGTCGCGAGGGGTGCACTCTCTGGAGAAGTAATGAATGACTGTTGCTCGGTTTTCCTACTTTTTCGACGTTTAATTTGTGGGAAATAATGATACCGGTTGCGTTTCGCAGTGACCCCTGTCCGCCTCGGTAACGCAGTAGGCAGCGCGTCAGTCTCATAATCTGAAGGTCGAGAGTTCCATCCTCACCCGGGGCAAAGGCGGTGTAGTTGGTTTCTTTGCTTATGAGAGTTTAATTAGGTCTTGAAGGGTGCGCTGTCTGGAGCATTAATGAATGACTTTTGCTGAGTTTTCTTACTTTTTCGACCTTTAACATGTGGGAACTAATGATACCGGTTGCGTTTCCCAGTGACCCCTGTCTGTCTCGGTAGCGCACTAGGCAGCGCGTAAGTCTCATAATCTGAAGGTCGTGAGTTCAATCCTCACCCGGGGCAAAGGCGGTGCAGATTTTTTGTTTGCTTATGAGAGTTTATTTAGGTCGTGAGAGGTGCGCTGTCTGGAGCAGTAATGAATGACTGTTGCTGAGTTTTCCTACTTTTTCGACCTTTAACTTGTGGGAACTATTGATACCGGTTGTGTTTCCCAGTGACACCTGTCCGCCTGGGTAGCGCAGTAGGCAGCGCGTCAGTCTCATAATCTTAAGGTCGTGAGTTCAATCCACACCCAGGGTAAAGGCGGTACAGATTTTTTGTTTTCTTATGAGAGTTTAATTAGGTCGTGAAGGGTGCGCTGTCTGGAGCAGTAATGAATGACTGTTGCTCGGTTTTCTTACTGTTTCAATTTTTAACTTGTGGGAACTATTGATACCGGTTGTGTTTCCCAGTGACCCCTGTCCGCCTCGGTAGCGCAGTAGGCAGCGCGTCAGTCTCATAATCTGAAGGTCGTGAGTTCAATCCTCATCCGGGGCAAAGTCGCTGAAGTTTTTTGTTTGCTTATAAGAGTTTAATTAGGTCGTGAGGGGTGCGCTGTCTGGAGCAGTAATGAATGACTGCTGCTGAGTTTTCTTACTTTTTCGAGCTTTAACTTGTGGGAACTATTGATACCGGTTGTGTTTCCCAGTGACACCTGTCCGCCTCGGTAGTGCAGTAGGCAGCGCGTCAGTCTCATAATCTGAAGGTCGTGAGTTCAATCCTCACCCGGGGCAAAGGCGGTGCAGATGTCTTATTTGCTTATGAGAGTTTAATTAGGTCGTGAGGGGTGCACTGTCTGGAGCAGTAATGAATGACTGTTGCTGAGTTTTCTTACTTTTTCGACTTTTAACTTGAGGGAACTATTGATACCGGTTGTGTTTCCCAGTGACACCTGTCCGCCTCGGTAGCGCAGTAGGCAGCGCGTCAGTCTCATAATCTGAAGGTCGTGAGTTCAATTCTCACCCGGGCCAAAGGCGGTGCAGGTTTTTGTTTGCTTATGAGAGTTTATTTAGGTCGTGGGAAGCGCGCTTTCAGGAGCAGTAATGAATGACAGTTGCTCGGTTTTCTTATTTTTTCAACCTTTAATTTGTGGGAACTAGTGATACCGGTTGCGTTTCCCAGTGACCCCAGTCTGCCTCGGTAGCGCAGTAGGCAGCGCGTCAGTCTCATATTCTGAAGGTCGTGAGTTCAATCCTCACCCGGGGCAAAGGCGTTGCAGTTTTTCTGTTTGTTTATGAGAGTTTAATTAGGTCGTGAAGGAGGCGCTGTCTGGAGCAAAAAATGAATGACTGCTGCCGAGTTTTCCTACTTTTTCGACCTTTAACTTGAGGGAACTATTGATACCGGTTGTGTTTCCCAGTGACACCTGTCCTCCTCGGTAGCGCAGTAGGCAGCGCGTCAGTCCCATAATCTGAAGGTCGTGAGTTCAATTCTCACCCGGGCCAAAGGCGGTGCAGTTTTTTGTTTGCTTATGAG
The DNA here is from genome assembly GCF_043290135.1 of Rhipicephalus microplus. Lineage (NCBI taxonomy): Eukaryota > Metazoa > Arthropoda > Arachnida > Ixodida > Ixodidae > Rhipicephalus > Rhipicephalus microplus. The sequence continues at coordinate 209,964,741 of NC_134702.1, forward strand.
AGTTTAATTAGGTCGTGAGGAGTGTGCTGTAGGGAGCAGTAATGAATGACAGTTGCTCGGTTTTCCTAATTTTTCAATTTTTAACTTGTGGGAACTATTGATACCGGTTGTGTTTCCCAGAGACACCTGTCCGCCTCGGTAGCGCAGTAGGCAGCGCGTCAGGCTCATAATCTGAAGGTCGTGAGTTCAATCCTCACCCGGGGCAAAGGCGGTGAGGTTTTTTCTTTGCTTATGAGAGTTTAATTAGGTCGTGAGGGGTGCGCTGTCTGGAGCAGTAATGAATGTATGTTGCTGAATTTTCCTACTTTTTCGACCTTTAACTTGTGGGAACTATTGATACCGGTTGTGTTTCCCAGTGACACCTGTCCGCCTCGGAAGCGCAGTAGGCAGCGCGTCAGTCTCATAATCTGAAGGTCGTGAGTTCAATCCACACCCAGGGGAAAGACGGTACAGATTTTTTGTTTGCTTATGAGAGTTTAATTAGGTCGTGAGGGGTGCGCTGTCTGGAGCAGTATCAAATGACTGTTGCTCGGTTTTCTTACTGTTTCAATTTTTAACTTGTGGGAACTATTGATACCGGTTTTGTTTCCCAGTGACCCCTGTCCGCCTCGGTAGCGCAGTAGGCAGCGCGTCAGTATCATATTCTGAAGGTCGTGAGTTCAATCCTGACCCGGGGCAAAGGCGCTGAAGTTTTTTGTTTGCTTATGAGAGTTTAATTAGGTCGTTAGGGGTGCGCTGTCTGGAGCAGTGATGAATGACTGCTGCCTAGTTTTCTTACGTTTTCGACCTTTAACTTGTGGGAACTATTGATACCGGTTGTGTTTCCCAGTGCCGCCTGTCCGCCTCGGTAGTGCAGTAGGCAGCGCGTCAGTCTCATAATGTGAAGGTCGTGAGTTCAATCCACACCCAGGGGAAAGACGGTACAGATTTTTTGTTTGCTTATGAGAGTTTAATTAGGTCGTGAGGGGTGCACTGTCTGGAGCAGTATTAAATGACTGTTGCTCGTTTTTCTTACTGTTTCAATTTTTAACTTGTGGGAACTATTGATACCGGTTGTGTTTCCCAGTGACCCCTGTCCGCCTCGGTAGCGCAGTAGGCAGCGCGTCAGCCTCATAATCTGAAGGTCGTGAGTTCAATCCCCACCCGGGGCAAAGGCGGTGAGGTTTTTTCTTTGCTTATGAGAGTTTAATTAGGTCGTGAGGGGTGCGCTGTCTGGAGCAGTAATGAATGTATGTTGCTGAATTTTCCTACTTTTTCGACCTTTAACTTGCGGGAACTATTGATACCGGTTGTGTTTCCCAGTGACACCTGTCCGCCTCGGAAGCGCAGTAGGCAGCGCGTCAGTCTCTTAATCGAAAGGTCGTGAGTTCAATCCACACCCAGGGTAAAGGCGGTACAGTTTTTTGTTTGCTTATGAGAGTTTAATTAGGTCGTGAGGGGTGCACTGTCTGGAGCAGTATTAAATGACTGTTGCTCGGTTTTCTTACTGTTTCAATTTTTATCTTGTGGGAACTATTGATACCGGTTGTATTTCCCAGTGACCCCTGTCCGCCTCGGTAGCGCAGTAGGCAGCGCGTCAGTCTCATATTCTGATGGTCGTGAGTTCAATCCTCACCCGGGGCAAAGGCGCTGAAGTTTTTTGTTTGCTTATGAGAGTTTATTAGGTCGTGAGGGGTGCGCTGTCTGGAGCAGTAATGAATGACTGTTGCTGAGTTTTCTTACTTTTTCGACTTTTAACTTGAGGGAACTATTGATACCGGTTGTGTTTCCCAGTGACACCTGTCCGCCTCGGTAGCGCAATAGGCAGCGCGTCAGTCTCATAATCTGAAGGTCGTGAGTTCAATTCTCACCCGGGCCAAAGGCGGTGCAGGTTTTTGTTTGCTTATGAGAGTTTATTTAGGTCGTGGGAAGCGCGCTTTCAGGAGCAGTAATGAATGACAGTTGCTCGGTTTTCTTATTTTTTCAACCTTTAATTTGTGGGAACTAGGGATACCGGTTTCGTTTCCCAGTGACCCCAGTCTGCCTCGGTAGCGCAGTAGGCAGCGCGTCAGTCTCATATTCTGAAGGTCGTGAGTTCAATCCTCACCCGGGGCAAAGGCGTTGCAGTTTTTCTGTTTGTTTATGAGAGTTTAATTAGGTCGTGAAGGGTGCGCTGTCTGGAGCAAAAAATGAATGACTGTTGCCGAGTTTTCCTACTTTTTCGACCTTTAACTTGAGGAAACTATTGATACCGGTTGTGTTTCCCAGTGACACCTGTCCTCCTCGGTAGCGCAGTAGGCAGCGCGTCAGTCTCATAATCTGAAGGTCGTGAGTTCAATTCTCACCCGGGCCAAAGGCGGTGCAGTTTTTTGTTTGCTTATGAGAGTTTAATTAGGTCGTGAGGAGTGTGCTGTAGGGAGCAGTAATGAATGACAGTTGCTCGGTTTTCCTAATTTTTCAATTTTTAACTTGTGGGAACTATTGATACCGGTTGTGTTTCCCAGAGACACCTGTCCGCCTCGGTAGCGCAGTAGGCAGTGCGTCAGGCTCATAATCTGAAGGTCGTGAGTTCAATCCTCACCCGGGGCAAAGGCGGTGAGGTTTTTTCTTTGCTTATGAGAGTTTAATTAGGTCGTGAGGGGTGCGCTGTCTGGAGCAGTAATGAATGTATGTTGCTGAATTTTCCTACTTTTTCGACCTTTAACTTGTGGGAACTATTGATACCGGTTGTGTTTCCCAGTGACACCTGTCCGCCTCGGAAGCGCATTAGGCAGCGCGTCAGTCTCATAATCTGAAGGTCGTGAGTTCAATCCACACCCAGGGGAAAGACGGTACAGACTTTTTGTTTGCTTATGAGAGTTTAATTAGGTCGTGAGGGGTGCACTGTCTGGAGCAGTATTAAATGACTGTTGCTCGGTTTTCTTACTGTTTCAATTTTTAACTTGTGGGAACTATTGATACCGGTTGTGTTTCCCAGTGACCCCTGTCCGCCTCGGTAGCGCAGTAGGCAGCGCGTCAGTCTCATATTCTGAAGGTCGTGAGTTCAATCCTGACCCGGGGCAAAGGCGCTGAAGTTTTTTGTTTGCTTACGAGAGTTTAATTAGGTCGTTAGGGGTGCGCTGTCTGGAGCAGTGATGAATGACTGCTGCCTAGTTTTCTTACGTTTTCGACCTTTAACTTGTGGGAACTATTGATACCGGTTGTGTTTCCCAGTGCCGCCTTTCCGCCTCGGTAGTGCAGTAGGCAGCGCGTCAGTCTCATAATGTGAAGGTCGTGAGTTCAATCCTCACCCGGTCCAAAGGCGTTGCAGTTTTTTTGTTTGCTTATGAGAGTTTAAATAGGTCTTGAGGGGTGCGCTGTCTGGAGCAGTAATGAATGACTGTTGCTGAGTTTTCTTACTTTTTCGACTTTTAACTTGAGGGAACTATTGATACCGGTTGTGTTTCCCAGTGACACCTGTCCGCCTCGGTAGCGCAGTAGGCAGCGCGTCAGCCTCATAATCTGAAGGTCGTGAGATCAATCCTCACCCGGGGCAAAGGCGGTGAGGTTTTTTCTTTGCTTATGAGAGTTTAATTAGGTCGTGAGGGGTGCGCTGTCTGGAGCAGTAATGGATGTATGTTGCTGAATTTTCCTACTTTTTCGACATTTAACTTGCGGGAACTATTGATACCGGTTGTGTTTCCCAGTGACACCTGTCCGCCTCGGAAGCGCAGTAGGCAGCGCGTCAGTCTCTTAATCGAAAGGTCGTGAGTTCAATCCACACCCGGGGCAAAGGCGCTGAAGTTTTTTGTTTGCTTATGAGAGTTTATTAGGTCGTGAGGGGTGCGCTGTCTGGAGCAGTAATGAATCACTGTTGCTGAGTTTTCTTACTTTTTCAATTTTTATCTTGTGGGAACTATTGATACCGGTTGTGTTTCCCAGTGACCCCTGTCCGCCTCGGTAGCGCAGTAGGCAGCGCGTCAGTCTCATATTCTGAAGGTCGTGAGTTCAATCCTCACCCGGGGCAAAGGCGTTGCAGTTTTTCTGTTTGTTTATGAGAGTTTAATTAGGTCGTGAAGGGTGCGCTGTCTGGAGCAAAAAATGAATGACTGTTGCCGAGTTTTCCTACTTTTTCGACCTTTAACTTGAGGAAACTATTGATACCGGTTGTGTTTCCCAGTGACACCTGTCCTCCTCGGTAGCGCAGTAGGCAGCGCGTCAGTCTCATAATCTGAAGGTCGTGAGTTCAATTCTCACCCGGGCCAAAGGCGGTGCAGTTTTTTGTTTGCTTATGAGAGTTTAATTAGGTCGTGAGGAGTGTGCTGTAGGGAGCAGTAATGAATGACAGTTGCTCGGTTTTCCTAATTTTTCAATTTTTAACTTGTGGGAACTATTGATACCGGTTGTGTTTCCCAGAGACACCTGTCCGCCTCGGTAGCGCAGTAGGCAGCGCGTCAGGCTCATAATCTGAAGGTCGTGAGTTCAATCCCCACCCGGGGCAAAGGCGGTGAGGTTTTTTCTTTGCTTATGAGAGTTTAATTAGGTCGTGAGGGGTGCGCTGTCTGGAGCAGTAATGAATGTATGTTGCTGAATTTTCCTACTTTTTCGACCTTTAACTTGTGGGAACTATTGATACCGGTTGTGTTTCCCAGTGACACCTGTCCGCCTCGGAAGCGCAGTAGGCAGCGCGTCAGTCTCATAATCTGAAGGTCGTGAGTTCAATCCACACCCAGGGGAAAGACGGTACAGATTTTTTGTTTGCTTATGAGAGTTTAATTAGGTCGTGAGGGGTGCGCTGTCTGGAGCAGTATTAAATGACTGTTGCTCGGTTTTCTTACTGTTTCAATTTTTAACTTGTGGGAACTATTGATACCGGTTGTGTTTCCCAGTGACCCCTGTCCGCCTCGGTAGCGCAGTAGGCAGAGCGTCAGTATCATATTCTGAAGGTCGTGAGTTCAATCCTGACCCGGGGCAAAGGCGCTGAAGTTTTTTGTTTGCTTATGAGAGTTTAATTAGGTCGTTAGGGGTGCGCTGTCTGGAGCAGTGATGAATGACTGCTGCCTAGTTTTCTTACGTTTTCGACCTTTAACTTGTGGGAACTATTGATACCGGTTGTGTTTCCCAGTGCCGCCTGTCCGCCTCGGTAGTGCAGTAGGCAGCGCGTCAGTCTCATAATGTGAAGGTCGTGAGTTCAATCCTCACCCGGGCCAAAGGCGTTGCAGTTTTTTTGTTTGCTTATGAGAGTTTAAATAGGTCTTGAGGGGTGCGCTGTCTGGAGCAGTAATGAATGACTGTTGCTGAGTTTTCTTACTTTTTCGACTTTTAACTTGAGGGAACTATTGATACCGGTTGTGTTTCCCAGTGACACCTGTCCTCCTCGGTAGCGCAGTAGGCAGCGCGTCAGTCTCATAATCTGAAGGTCGTGAGTTCAATCCACACCCAGGGTAAAGGCGGTACAGTTTTTTTGTTTGCTTATGAGAGTTTAATTAGGTCGTGAGGGGTGCACTGTCTGGAGCAGTATTAAATGACTGTTGCTCGGTTTTCTTACTGTTTCAATTTTTAACTTGTGGGAACTATTGATACCTGTTGTGTTTCCCAGTGACCCCTGTCCGCCTCGGTAGCGCAGTAGGCAGCGCGTCAGTCTCATATTCTGCAGGTCGTGAGTTCAATCCTCACCCGGGGCAAAGGCGCTGAAGTTTTTTGTTTGCTTATGAGAGTTTAATTAGGTCGTGAGGGGTGCGCTGTCTGTAGCAGTAATGAATGACTGCTGCCTAGTTTTCTTAAGTTTTCGACCTTTAACTTGTGGGAACTATTGATACCGGTTGTGTTTCCCAGTGTCACCTGTCCGCCTCGGTAGTGCAGTAGGCAGCGCGTCAGTCTCATAATGTGAAGGTCGTGAGTTCAATCCTCTCCCGGGGCAAAGGCGGTGAATATGTTTTGTTTGTTTATGAGAGTTTAATTAGGTCGCGAGGGGTGCACTCTCTGGAGAAGTAATGAATGACTGTTGCTCGGTTTTCCTACTTTTTCGACGTTTAATTTGTGGGAAATAATGATACCGGTTGCGTTTCGCAGTGACCCCTGTCCGCCTCGGTAACGCAGTAGGCAGCGCGTCAGTCTCATAATCTGAAGGTCGAGAGTTCCATCCTCACCCGGGGCAAAGGCGGTGTAGTTGGTTTCTTTGCTTATGAGAGTTTAATTAGGTCTTGAAGGGTGCGCTGTCTGGAGCATTAATGAATGACTTTTGCTGAGTTTTCTTACTTTTTCGACCTTTAACATGTGGGAACTAATGATACCGGTTGCGTTTCCCAGTGACCCCTGTCTGTCTCGGTAGCGCACTAGGCAGCGCGTAAGTCTCATAATCTGAAGGTCGTGAGTTCAATCCTCACCCGGGGCAAAGGCGGTGCAGATTTTTTGTTTGCTTATGAGAGTTTATTTAGGTCGTGAGAGGTGCGCTGTCTGGAGCAGTAATGAATGACTGTTGCTGAGTTTTCCTACTTTTTCGACCTTTAACTTGTGGGAACTATTGATACCGGTTGTGTTTCCCAGTGACACCTGTCCGCCTGGGTAGCGCAGTAGGCAGCGCGTCAGTCTCATAATCTTAAGGTCGTGAGTTCAATCCACACCCAGGGTAAAGGCGGTACAGATTTTTTGTTTTCTTATGAGAGTTTAATTAGGTCGTGAAGGGTGCGCTGTCTGGAGCAGTAATGAATGACTGTTGCTCGGTTTTCTTACTGTTTCAATTTTTAACTTGTGGGAACTATTGATACCGATTGTGTTTCCCAGTGACCCCTGTCCGCCTCGGTAGCGCAGTAGGCAGCGCGTCAGTCTCATAATCTGAAGGTCGTGAGTTCAATCCTCATCCGGGGCAAAGTCGCTGAAGTTTTTTGTTTGCTTATAAGAGTTTAATTAGGTCGTGAGGGGTGCGCTGTCTGGAGCAGTAATGAATGACTGCTGCTGAGTTTTCTTACTTTTTCGAGCTTTAACTTGTGGGAACTATTGATACCGGTTGTGTTTCCCAGTGACACCTGTCCGCCTCGGTAGTGCAGTAGGCAGCGCGTCAGTCTCATAATCTGAAGGTCGTGAGTTCAATCCTCACCCGGGGCAAAGGCGGTGCAGATGTCTTATTTGCTTATGAGAGTTTAATTAGGTCGTGAGGGGTGCACTGTCTGGAGCAGTAATGAATGACTGTTGCTGAGTTTTCTTACTTTTTCGACTTTTAACTTGAGGGAACTATTGATACCGGTTGTGTTTCCCAGTGACACCTGTCCGCCTCGGTAGCGCAGTAGGCAGCGCGTCAGTCTCATAATCTGAAGGTCGTGAGTTCAATTCTCACCCGGGCCAAAGGCGGTGCAGGTTTTTGTTTGCTTATGAGAGTTTATTTAGGTCGTGGGAAGCGCGCTTTCAGGAGCAGTAATGAATGACAGTTGCTCGGTTTTCTTATTTTTTCAACCTTTAATTTGTGGGAACTAGTGATACCGGTTGCGTTTCCCAGTGACCCCAGTCTGCCTCGGTAGCGCAGTAGGCAGCGCGTCAGTCTCATATTCTGAAGGTCGTGAGTTCAATCCTCACCCGGGGCAAAGGCGTTGCAGTTTTTCTGTTTGTTTATGAGAGTTTAATTAGGTCGTGAAGGGTGCGCTGTCTGGAGCAAAAAATGAATGACTGTTGCCGAGTTTTCCTACTTTTTCGACCTTTAACTTGAGGGAACTATTGATACCGGTTGTGTTTCCCAGTGACACCTGTCCTCCTCGGTAGCGCAGTAGGCAGCGCGTCAGTCTCATAATCTGAAGGTCGTGAGTTCAATTCTCACCCGGGCCAAAGGCGGTGCAGTTTTTTGTTTGCTTATGAGAGTTTAATTAGGTCGTGAGGAGTGTGCTGTCAGGAGCAGTAATGAATGACAGTTGCTCGGTTTTCCTAATTTTTCAATTTTTAACTTGTGGGAACTATTGATACCGGTTGTGTTTCCCAGAGACACCTGTCCGCCTCGGTAGCGCAGTAGGCAGCGCGTCAGGCTCATAATCTGAAGGTCGTGAGATCAATCCTCACCCGGGGCAAAGGCGGTGAGGTTTTTTCTTTGCTTATGAGAGTTTAATTAGGTCGTGAGGGGTGCGCTGTCTGGAGCAGTAATGAATGTATGTTGCTGAATTTTCCTACTTTTTCGACATTTAACTTGCGGGAACTATTGATACCGGTTGTGTTTCCCAGTGACACCTGTCCGCCTCGGAAGCGCAGTAGGCAGCGCGTCAGTCTCTTAATCGAAAGGTCGTGAGTTCAATCCACACCCGGGGCAAAGGCGCTGAAGTTTTTTGTTTGCTTATGAGAGTTTATTAGGTTGTGAGGGGTGCGCTGTCTGGAGCAGTAATGAATCACTGTTGCTGAGTTTTCTTACTTTTTCAATTTTTATCTTGTGGGAACTATTGATACCGGTTGTGTTTCCCAGTGACCCCTGTCCGCCTCGGTAGCGCAGTAGGCAGCGCGTCAGTCTCATATTCTGAAGGTCGTGAGTTCAATCCTCACCCGGGGCAAAGGCGCTGAAGTTTTTTGTTTGCTTATGAGAGTTTATTAGGTCGTGAGGGGTGCGCTGTCTGGAGCAGTAATGAATGACTGTTGCTGAGTTTTCTTACTTTTTCGACTTTTAACTTGAGGGAACTATTGATACCGGTTGTGTTTCCAAGTGACACCTGTCCGCCTCGGTAGCGCAATAGGCAGCGCGTCAGTCTCGTAATCTGAAGGTCGTGAGTTCAATTCTCACCCGGGCCAAAGGCGGTGCAGGTCTTTGTTTGCTTATGAGAGTTTATTTAGGTCGTGGGAAGCGCGCTTTCAGGAGCAGTAATGAATGACAGTTGCTCGGTTTTCTTATTTTTTCAACCTTTAATTTGTGGGAACTAGTGATACCGGTTGCGTTTCCCAGTGACCCCAGTCTGCCTCGGTAGCGCAGTGGTCATTCCACTTCCGGCCGCGACAGCGTACGGACGTGTTTATCATGTGCTCCCGTGTAGGGGCGGTTTCAGCGGCCCGTGTGGGCCGCGGTATCAGGTGTACCGAAAAGCCAGGCGAAGATTTCCAGGTTGTTCTGCCTCAGCTGCCTTCAGGTGATTCTGTTTTGCACACGGTTTTTTTGCACGGAAATTTGAAAGCCAGGCCATATCGAGTGGAGCATGTCCGAGACAGCCTTGCTCGTCTTTCGCTGCTGCCGGAAGTGGTTGCCCTTGGGGCATACCAAATGAATCACGTATGGGCAGTGACGTTCAAGGATGATGAGGGTAAAAAGAAGATGCTGGCGGCGGAGTCATTTGACCTAAAGGACCATCGCTGTATGGTGGTTGACCCCCGTGATCGAGGTGTGCGGCTGAAGTTGTACTGGCTTCTTCATGGCGTGCCGGACGAGGCTGTGCGAGTCGCCTTAACGCCCTACGGAAAAGTGACCGAGATAAGCAGAGATAAATGGAAGGTGCAGGGTTGCAATGACAAAGGTTCAACCACGCGGTCGGTCACGCTGAGGCTACACGCGGGCGTGTCCGTGGACGACCTGCCACACCAACTACGAGTTGCGGAGGACATGGCGCTCGTCGTAATTCCTGGCAGATCACCGCTCTGCCTCCGATGCCGGGCTATCGGACACATTCGACGGGATTGCCGCGTGCCGCGCTGTGGGGTCTGTCGTCGCTATGGCCACGATGACGCCCACTGTGTGAGGTCGTACGCCAGCATTGCGGGCCCAGGCCAAACAGACGAAGTGTCTGAACACCTGATGGATGCCGTGGATGCCGAAGAAGCGAGCAGGGAAGACGGTTGTACGGAAGGCCCTGCCACGCCCCCTGAACAGTCTACTGGGGCCGCACTGGAATCTACCAATGAAGGCGACAAGCACTCTGGTGCGCCAGGAACGAATTTAGACACGGCAGCAGTAGAGGACGACGCTACAGCAGCGAGCAAGTCATCTTCAGCTGCGCGAGAGGGCGGCCCGGAAGCAACGGACGCCGAGAAGACCAAGGCCGGTGCTATCGCTTTAAAGCGAGCTCGTGAAACACCTGACGGTACCGGAAATGTTGACACGTCGGCCACCAGTGAACCTCCAACAAAGACGGCGACTGGTCGCCGGCCTACCTTTAAACCACGACCAAACCTGTCGCCTGACCGTAGGGGCACTCAAACGTCGGCCCCGCCGTAGCGGAGGAGACGTTCCGAGGCTTTCTACGCTGAGCACACGCAACCACTGTTGCGACGTGAGTATGACACCTGACGAAACAACCTTCAAGAAATGGCGACTAACTTTAAAACTGGTATTTGCATCGCGACGTTGAACTCAAGAGGCCTGTGTTCGCGCAGGAGACAATGCCAGATTAGTCGCATTTTGTTAGAAAACGACATAGACCTCCTGGCTGTACAAGAAACTAAAATGGAAAGTGAAGAACAAACGGAGCAAATGGTTCAAGTTTTTCGCTCTAGGTACAATGTCTGCGTTTGTCATGCTGTTGGGCGGTCAGGAGGCTGTGTCGTTTTCATACGTAGTAGCATCGCGGTTGTTGAAAATGTGTCTACCTGCGATAGCGGTAGGCTGGTTGTGTGCGACTTCAGTTTTTCTGGACTGCCTTGGCGCGTTGTGTGTGTTTATGCACCGAACAGATCGCACGAACGGGAACTTTTTTTCAGAGCGATTGAAGGGTTCTTGAAAACGGAAAGAAATGTTGTGGTTCTAGGGGATTTCAATTGTGTCTGTAGAGCGGAGGATAAGACAACGAGCTTCAATGTGCGCGATAGAAGTGCTGAGCTGTTGAATAAAATAGTGAACGAGACAGGGCTGGAAGATGTCGGTTCTGTAATGACGCGAGAGGGTGAAGTAGGATATACGCACTTTCAAGGTCATTCGCACGCGAGGTTAGACAGAATATATTTGTCGGCAAAGTTGGTGCCACTATGCTCATCTTATCAAACTCAACATCTTAGTTTTAGTGATCACTGTCTGGTCAAGGTCAACATTGGCGAAAAACGTAAGGCTGCGAAGTTTAATTGGTTTCTATGGAAATTTAATGAAAAGCTGCTGCAAGATGAAATATTTGTCACAAAAACCAAAGAATGTCTTTCAAATGCTCTTCGTTTGGAGACCAATAACTTCATAGCTGTGTGGGAGCAAATGAAGTGTGATATAAAGATGATAGCGATTGAAAGAGCCTGTGTATTACGTAATCGGGAAAGGCAACAAGAGAGGCAGTTACAAAGCGAACTAGACTACATGTTAAGCGTAGAAAATGAAGTGCCGGGAAAATTTAAGAAAGAAATAAAGGAGGCGAAAGCAAAGCTCGAATTCATCGACGACGAAAAGTACCGCGGAGCAATGATAAGGGCTCGCACTGAACGGCTGTGGATGGGTGAAACGCCCACTAAGCGAGTGCTCAGTGAAGAAAAGAAACATGCAGCAAACAAAGAGATAAATGAAATTCGATACCGCAATTACATTACCCGGGACCGCGAACAGATAAAGCACGCCTTTGTCGAGTTTTATACGCAACTCCTTAGCCATACAATCAATGACCCCGAACGATTCAAAGAGGACTTTCTGACCCTTATGCCGAGATTGGAAGACTCTGAGCGGGAGCTACTGGAAGTAGAAATCACTGTGGCAGAAATTGAATCAGCTATAGATAACCTGGGTAACGGCAAGTCACCAGGGCCGGATGGGCTTGGTGCTGCCATATACAAATTTTTTAAGACAGAAATGGCACTGGCATTACACCGAGTGATCAGAGAATGCTACGACAAGCAGCAAACACCTCATTCATTTAGGACAGCACACGTAGTATTAATCCCCAAAACTGATGACCCCGCAAAGCTACTTTCAGTGGAATCCTACCGACCTATCAGTTTGAGCAACACTGACTATAAAATATACACGAAGGTCCTAGCAAGACGGCTCCAAAGTGTTGTCACATCCCTTGTCGGCCCGCATCAGACATGTGGGATTAAGGGCAGAACCATATTCACAAATATACACGTAACCAGAAGTATTCTAGAATGCTGTGATGCAAATAATGACCGCGTGGCCATGATTCAGCTAGACCTGCACAAAGCGTTCGATAAAGTTGTACATGAAATTTTGTTTTTATTGCTGGAACATGTGAATGTAGGAACTGTCATTACAGAAGGTGTTAGAATGGTGTATCATGACTGTAGGGCTAATTTAGTAATCAACAAAGAAGTAAGTGCTTCAATTCCTGTGCGCTCGAGCGTGAAGCAAGGTTGTGCTTTGTCGCCACTCCTTTTCGCGCTTTACTTAGAGCCCTTCTGTTTACGAATACTTGCAACACCAAGTATAAGAGGGTATACGTTTCTGACCAGTGGAATTAGAATTTTAGCCTATGCTGATGACGTCGCAGTGTTTTGCAGTGACAAAGAAAGTGTGCAAGAAGTTGTACGAATAGCTAGGGAATTCTGTGCAGCAACGGGCAGCGCAATTAGTTGGCCAAAATGTCTAGGCTTTTGGCATGGCCAGTGGCAAAGCACACCCGAAGTTTACTGTAACATGAATTGGAAAATCATGCCCGGAAAGTACCTCGGTGTGCCTTTGGATCATTACCGCAATGCTACGGAGTATTGGTCTGAGGAACGTCAACGCATTAAAAATTGTACTGATAAGTGGGGAGGTCGCAATTTATCAATGTTTGCAAAAGCGTCCGTGTGCAATGTATTTCTGATTGCAAAAGTGTTTTATGTATTACAAGTGTTAACCATGACCCGCACTTCTGTCCAGAAAATGCACCGAGTATTCGCGACCTTTATATGGGGGTCGCAGTGGGAGCGCACGAGCCGGTGCAACTTATTTCATAGGGTAAAATATGGTGGTCTGGGGCTTTTGCATTTGTTTTTTAAGCAGTTGGTGAGCAGATTCATGTTCGCTCGAGATCAAACTGACAATTTCTTGAGAACTGTGATCCAAGCAAGACTGCAGACCCCCTTACCTGATTTCGTCGTGTCATCTTTTTCTTTCGAAGCTGGACCACTCAGTCCTTATTTGCGAGAAGTAGTTACAGCTACACGCCTGCTCAAGGAAAGATTTTCGTACGAATACTTGTCCGACGTGACTAAAAAGAAACTGTATCGTGACCTTCTTGATGTCTTCCTGCCAGTGCCCGTCTACCGAGCTTCGTGCAGGCTAGGTTCTGAGCGTGACGTGTTTAAACGTGTTAAGAGAATGCCGGTCAGACCCTCTGTCAAAACATTCTTCTTTCAAGTGCATACCGGCACTCTCCCTGTACTGCCATGGCTAAAAAGTAAAGGGCTTTTTGTACCGTGGTCCGTCAACTGTCTAATCTGCGGCAAACCAGAAACGATAAATCATATCTTTCTCGACTGCCATGATGCTGTGTTCTTGTGGGACGTACTACAACGGACTATAAAAAAAGAACTACCTATCAACGCCTTTGGAATCCGTTTTCTTCCGTGTGCAGCTGCAGGGGAAGTGCCGAGTGACATGTTAATGTTGCTTTGCATGCATAGTGTGTGGAGGACAAGAATGGATGTACGACATATGCGTGTAGACGCACGTTCAGCGAGAGACTATTTTGTTGAGAGTATGCTGTATACACGAGACGTGTTTAAAGCGCTGCCTGAACCCCCCGAGTGGTTACCTGTGCTCGACCAATTGGCTTCTGTGAAGCCTTTTTAAACCAAGTGCACTGGCCAAGCTGAAGCTGGTGTTTTATTAAGTGTACATATTTTGTATGTAATCCTTTTGCTTGTGGTTATTAAAAGGCAATAAAGAAAAAAAAAAAAAGCCTCGGTAGCGCAGTAGGCAGCGCGTCAGTCTCATATTCTGAAGGTCGTGAGTTCAATCCTCACCCGGGGCAAAGGCGTTGCAGTTTTTCTGTTTGTTTATGAGAGTTTAATTAGGTCGTGAAGGGTGCGCTGTCTGGAGCAAAAAATGAATGACTGTTGCCGAGTTTTCCTACTTTTTCGACCTTTAACTTGAGGAAACTATTGATACCGGTTGTGTTTCCCAGTGACACCTGTCCTCCTCGGTAGCGCAGTAGGCAGCGCGTCAGTCTCATAATCTGAAGGTCGTGAGTTCAATTCTCACCCGGGCCAAAGGCGGTGCAGTTTTTTGTTTGCTTATGAGAGTTTAATTAGGTCGTGAGGAGTGTGCTGTAGGGAGCAGTAATGAATGACAGTTGCTCGGTTTTCCTAATTTTTCAATTTTTAACTTGTGGGAACTATTGATACCGGTTGTGTTTCCCAGAGACACCTGTCCGCCTCGGTAGCGCAGTAGGCAGCGCGTCAGGCTCATAATCTGAAGGTCGTGAGTTCAATCCCCACCCGGGGCAAAGGCGGTGAGGTTTTTTCTTTGCTTATGAGAGTTTAATTAGGTCGTGAGGGGTGCGCTGTCTGGAGCAGTAATGAATGTATGTTGCTGAATTTTCCTACTTTTTCGACCTTTAACTTGTGGGAACTATTGATACCGGTTGTGTTTCCCAGTGACACCTGTCCGCCTCGGAAGCGCAGTAGGCAGCGCGTCAGTCTCATAATCTGAAGGTCGTGAGTTCAATCCACACCCAGGGGAAAGACGGTACAGATTTTTTGTTTGCTTATGAGAGTTTAATTAGGTCGTGAGGGGTGCGCTGTCTGGAGCAGTATTAAATGACTGTTGCTCGGTTTTCTTACTGTTTCAATTTTTAACTTGTGGGAACTATTGATACCGGTTGTGTTTCCCAGTGACCCCTGTCCGCCTCGGTAGCGCAGTAGGCAGCGCGTCAGTATCATATTCTGAAGGTCGTGAGTTCAATCCTGACCCGGGGCAAAGGCGCTGAAGTTTTTTGTTTGCTTATGAGAGTTTAATTAGGTCGTTAGGGGTGCGCTGTCTGGAGCAGTGATGAATGACTGCTGCCTAGTTTTCTTACGTTTTCGACCTTTAACTTGTGGGAACTATTGATACCGGTTGTGTTTCCCAGTGCCGCCTGTCCGCCTCGGTAGTGCAGTAGGCAGCGCGTCAGTCTCATAATGTGAAGGTCGTGAGTTCAATCCTCACCCGGGCCAAAGGCGTTGCAGTTTTTTTGTTTGCTTATGAGAGTTTAAATAGGTCTTGAGGGGTGCGCTGTCTGGAGCAGTAATGAATGACTGTTGCTGAGTTTTCTTACTTTTTCGACTTTTAACTTGAGGGAACTATTGATACCGGTTGTGTTTCCCAGTGACACCTGTCCGCCTCGGTAGCGCAGTAGGCAGCGCGTCAGTCTCATAATCTGAAGGTCGTGAGTTCAATTCTCACCCGGGCCAAAGGCGGTGCAGGCTTTTGTTTGCTTTTGAGAGTTTAATTAGGTCGTGGGGAGCGCGCTTTCAGGAGCAGTAATGAATGACAGTTGCTCGGTTTTCTTATGTTTTCAACCTTTAATTTGTGGGAACTAATGATACCGGTTGCGTTTCCCAGTGACCCCAGTCTGCCTCGGTAGCGCAGTAGGCAGCGCGTCAGTCTCATATTCTGAAGGTCGTGAGTTCAATCCTCACCCGGGGCAAAGGCGGTGCAGTTTTTTTGTTTGTTTATGAGAGTTTAATTAGGTCGTGAAGGGTGCGCTGTCTGGAGCAAAAAATGAATGACTGTTGCCGAGTTTTCTTACTTTTTCGACCTTTAACTTGAGGGAACTATTGATACCGGTTGTGTTTCCCAGTGACACCTGTCCTCCTCGGTAGCGCAGTAGGCAGCGCGTCAGTCTCATAATCTGAAGGTCGTGAGTTCAATCCACACCCAGGGTAAAGGCGGTACAGTTTTTTTGTTTGCTTATGAGAGTTTTATTAGGTCGTGAGGGGTGCACTGTCTGGAGCAGTATTAAATGACTGTTGCTCGGTTTTCTTACTGTTTCAATTTTTAACTTGTGGGAACTATTGATACCTGTTGTGTTTCCCAGTGACCCCTGTCCGCCTCGGTAGCGCAGTATGCAGCGCGTCAGTCTCATATTCTGCAGGTCGTGAGTTCAATCCTCACCCGGGGCAAAGGCGCTGAAGTTTTTTGTTTGCTTATGAGAGTTTAATTAGGTCGTGAGGGGTGCGCTGTCTGTAGCAGTAATGAATGACTGCTGCCTAGTTTTCTTGAGTTTTCGACCTTTAACTTGTGGGAACTATTGATACCGGTTGTGTTTCCCAGTGTCACCTGTCCGCCTCGGTAGTGCAGTAGGCAGCGCGTCAGTCTCATAATGTGAAGGTCGTGAGTTCAATCCTCTCCCGGGGCAAAGGCGGTGAATATGTTTTGTTTGTTTATGAGAGTTTAATTAGGTCGCGAGGGGTGCACTCTCTGGAGAAGTAATGAATGACTGTTGCTCGGTTTTCCTACTTTTTCGACGTTTAATTTGTGGGAAATAATGATACCGGTTGCGTTTCGCAGTGACCCCTGTCCGCCTCGGTAACGCAGTAGGCAGCGCGTCAGTCTCATAATCTGAAGGTCGAGAGTTCCATCCTCACCCGGGGCAAAGGCGGTGTAGTTGGTTTCTTTGCTTATGAGAGTTTAATTAGGTCTTGAAGGGTGCGCTGTCTGGAGCAGTAATGAATGACTTTTGCTGAGTTTTCTTACTTTTTCGACCTTTAACATGTGGGAACTAATGATACCGGTTGCGTTTCCCAGTGACACCTGTCCGCCTCGGTAGCGCACTAGGCAGCGCGTAAGTCTCATAATCTGAAGGTCGTGAGTTCAATCCTCACCCGGGGCAAAGGCGGTGCAGATTTTTTGTTTGCTTATGAGAGTTTATTTAGGTCGTGAGAGGTGCGCTGTCTGGAGCAGTAATGAATGACTGTTGCTGAGTTTTCCTACTTTTTCGACCTTTAACTTGTGGGAACTATTGATACCGGTTGTGTTTCCCAGTGACACCTGTCCGCCTCGGTAGCGCAGTAGGCAGCGCGTCAGTCTCATAATCTTAAGGTCGTGAGTTCAATCCACACCCAGGGTAAAGGCGGTACAGATTTTTTGTTTTCTTATGAGAGTTTAATTAGGTCGTGAAGGGTGCGCTGTCTGGAGCAGTAATGAATGACTGTTGCTCGGTTTTCTTACTGTTTCAATTTTTAACTTGTGGGAACTATTGATACCGGTTGTGTTTCCCAGTGACCCCTGTCCGCCTCGGTAGCGCAGTAGGCAGCGCGTCAGTCTCATAATCTGAAGGTCGTGAGTTCAATCCTCATCCGGGGCAAAAACGCTGAAGTTTTTTGTTTGCTTATAAGAGTTTAATTAGGTCGTGAGGGGTGCGCTGTCTGGAGCAGTAATGAATGACTGCTGCTGAGTTTTCTTACTTTTTCGAGCTTTAACTTGTGGGAACTATTGATACCGGTTGTGTTTCCCAGTGACACCTGTCCGCCTCGGTAGTGCAGTAGGCAGCGCGTCAGTCTCATAATCTGAAGGTCGTGAGTTCAATCCTCACCCGGGGCAAAGGCGGTGCAGATGTCTTATTTGCTTATGAGAGTTTAATTAGGTCGTGAGGGGTGCACTGTCTGGAGCAGTAATGAATGACTGTTGCTGAGTTTTCTTACTTTTTCGACTTTTAACTTGAGGGAACTATTGATACCGGTTGTGTTTCCCAGTGACACCTGTCCGCCTCGGTAGCGCAGTAGGCAGCGCGTCAGTCTCATAATCTGAAGGTCGTGAGTTCAATTCTCACCCGGGCCAAAGGCGGTGCAGGTTTTTGTTTGCTTATGAGAGTTTATTTAGGTCGTGGGAAGCGCGCTTTCAGGAGCAGTAATGAATGACAGTTGCTCGGTTTTCTTATTTTTTCAACCTTTAATTTGTGGGAACTAGTGATACCGGTTGCGTTTCCCAGTGACCTCAGTCTGCCTCGGTAGCGCAGTAGGCAGCGCGTCAGTCTTATATTCTGAAGGTCGTGAGTTCAATCCTCACCCGGGGCAAAGGCGTTGCAGTTTTTCTGTTTGTTTATGAGAGTTTAATTAGGTCGTGAAGGGTGCGCTGTCTGGAGCAAAAAATGAATGACTGTTGCCGAGTTTTCCTACTTTTTCGACCTTTAACTTGAGGGAACTATTGATACCGGTTGTGTTTCCCAGTGACACCTGTCCTCCTCGGTAGCGCAGTAGGCAGCGCGTCAGTCTCATAATCTGAAGGTCGTGAGTTCAATTCTCACCCGGGCCAAAGGCGGTGCAGTTTTTTGTTTGCTTATGAGAGTTTAATTAGGTCGTGAGGAGTGTGCTGTCAGGAGCAGTAATGAATGACAGTTGCTCGGTTTTCCTAATTTTTCAATTTTTAACTTGTGGGAACTATTGATACCGGTTGTGTTTCCCAGAGACACCTGTCCGCCTCAGTAGCGCAGTAGGCAGCGCGTCAGGCTCATAATCTGAAGGTCGTGAGTTCAATCCTCACCCGGGGCAAAGGCGGTGAGGTTTTTTCTTTGCTTATGAGAGTTTAATTAGGTCGTGAGGGGTGCGCTGTCTGGAGCAGTAATGAATGTATGTTGCTGAATTTTCCTACTTTTTCGACCTTTAACTTGTGGGAACTATTGATACCGGTTGTGTTTCCCAGTGACACCTGTCCGCCTCGGAAGCGCAGTAGGCAGCGCGTCAGTCTCATAATCTGAAGGTCGTGAGTTCAATCCACACCCAGGGGAAAAGCGGTACAGATTTTTCGTTTGCTTATGAGAGTTTAATTAGGTCGTGAGGGGTGCACTGTCTGGAGCAGTATTAAATGACTGTTGCTCGGTTTTCTTACCGTTTCAATTTTTAACTTGTGGGAACTATTGATACCGGGTGTGTTTCCTAGTGACCCCTGTCCGCCTCGGTAGCGCAGTAGGCAGCGCGTCAGTCTCATATTCTGAAGGTCGTGAGTTCAATCCTCACCCGGGGCAAAGGCGCTGAAGTTTTTTGTTTGTTTATGAGAGTTTAATTAGGTCGTTAGGGGTGCGCTGTCTGGAGCAGTGATGAATGACTGCTGCCTAGTTTTCTTACGTTTTCGACCTTTAACTTGTGGGAACTATTGATACCGGTTGTGTTTCCCAGTGTCGCCTGTCCGACTCGGTAGTGCAGTAGGCAGCGCGTCAGTCTCATAATTTGAAGGTCGTGAGTTCAATCCTCACCCGGGCCAAAGGCGTTGCAGTTTTTTTGTTTGCTTATGAGAGTTTAAATAGGTCTTGAGGGGTGCGCTGTCTGGAGCAGTAATGAATGACTGTTGCTGAGTTTTCTTACTTTTTCGACTTTTAACTTGAGGGAACTATTGATACCGGTTGTGTTTCCCAGTGACACCTGTCCGCCTCGGTAGCGCAGTAGGCAGCGCGTCAGTCTCATAATCTGAAGGTCGTGAGTTCAATTCTCACCCGGGCCAAAGGCGGTGCAGGCTTTTGTTTGCTTATGAGAGTTTAATTAGGTCGTGGGGAGCGCGCTTTCAGGAGCAGTAATGAATGACAGTTGCTCGGTTTTCTTATTTTTTCAACCTTTAATTTGTGGGAACTAGTGATACCGGTTGCGTTTCCCAGTGACCCCAGTCTGCCTCGGTAGCGCAGTAGGCAGCGCGTCAGTCTCATATTCTGAAGGTCGTGAGTTCAATCCTCACCCGGGGCAAAGGCGTTGCAGTTTTTCTGTTTGTTTATGAGAGTTTAATTAGGTCGTGAAGGGTGCGCTGTCTGGAGCGAAAAATGAATGACTGTTGCCGAGTTTTCCTACTTTTTCGACCTTTAACTTGAGGGAACTATTGATACCGGTTGTGTTTCCCAGTGACACCTGTCCTCCTCGGTAGCGCAGTAGGCAGCGCGTCAGTCTCATAATCTGAAGGTCGTGTGTTCAATTTTCACCCGGGCCAAAGGCGGTGCAGTTTTTTTGTTTGCTTATGAGAGTTAATTAGGTCGTGAGGAGTGCGCTGTCAGGAGCAGTAATGAATGACAGTTGCTCGGTTTTCTTAATTTTTCAATTTTTAACTTGTGGGAACTATTTATACCGGTTGTGTTTCCCAGAGACACCTGTCCGCCTCGGTAGCGCAGTAGGCAGCGCGTCAGTCTCATAATCTGAAGGTCGTGAGTTCAATCCTCACCCTGGGCAAAGGCGGTGAGGTTTTTTCTTTGCTTATGAGAGTTTAATTAGGTCGTGAGGGGTGCGCTGTCTGTAGCAGTAATGAATGACTGCTGCCTAGTTTTCTTAAGTTTTCGACCTTTAACTTGTGGGAACTATTGATACCGGTTGTGTTTCCCAGTGTCACCTGTCCGCCTCGGTAGCGCACTAGGCAGCGTGTCAGTCTCATAATCTGAAGGTCGTGAGCTCAGTCCTCACCCGGGGCAAAGGTGGTGCAGTTTTTTGTTTGCTTATGAGAGTTTAATTAGGTCGTGAGGGGTGTGCTGCCTGAAGCAGTAATGAATGACTGTTGCTGAGTTTTCTTACTTTTTCGACCTTTAACTTGTGGGAACTATTGATACCTGTTGTGTTTTCCAGTGACACCTGTCCGCCTCGGTAGCGCAGTAGGCAGCGCGTCAGTCTCATAATCTGAAGGTCGTGAGTTCAATCCTCACCCGGGCCAAAGGCGTTGCAGTTTTTTTGTTTGCTTATGAGAGTTTAATTAGGTCTTGAGGGGTGCGCTGTCTGGAGCAGTAATGAATGACTGTTGCTGAGTTTTCTTACTTTTTCGACTTTTAACTTGAGGGAACTATTGATACCGGTTGTGTTTCCCAGTGACACCTGTCCGCCTCGGTAGCGCAGTAGGCAGCGCGTCAGTCTCATAATCTGAAGGTCGTGAGTTCAATTCTCACCCGGGCCAAAGGCGGTGCAGGTTTTTGTTTGCATATGAGAGTTTAATTAGGTCGTGGGAAGCGCGCTTTCAGGAGCAGTAATGAATGACAGTTGCTCGGTTTTCTTATTTTTTCCACCTTTAATTTGTGGGAACTATTGATACCGGTTGCGTTTCCCAGTGACCCCAGTCTGCCTCGGTAGCGCAGTAGGCAGCGCGTCAGTCTCATATTCTGAAGGTCGTGAATTCAATCCTCACCCGGGGCAAAGGCGGTGCAGTTTTTTTGTTTGTTTATGAGAGTTTAATTAGGTCGTGAAGGGTGCGCTGTCTGGAGCAAAAAATAAATGACTGTTGCCGAGTTTTCCTACTTTTTCGACCTTTAACTTGAGGGAACTATTGATACCGGTTGTGTTTCCCAGTGACACCTGTCCTCCTCGGTAGCGCAGTAGGCAGCGCGTCAGTCTCATAATCTGAAGGTCGTGTGTTCA
Organism: Rhipicephalus microplus; assembly: GCF_043290135.1. Lineage (NCBI taxonomy): Eukaryota > Metazoa > Arthropoda > Arachnida > Ixodida > Ixodidae > Rhipicephalus > Rhipicephalus microplus. The sequence goes on from NC_134702.1 coordinate 209,985,861, forward strand.
ATTTTCACCCGGGCCAAAGGCGGTGCAGTTTTTTGTTTGCCTATGAGAGTTAATTAGGTCGTGAGCAGTGCGCTGTCAGGAGCAGTAATGAATGACAGTTGCTCGGTTTTCTTAATTTTTCAATTTTTAACTTGTGGGAACTATTGATACCGGTTGTGTTTCCCAGAGACACCTGTCCGCCTCTGTAGTGCAGTAGGCAGCGCGTCAGCCTCATAATCTGAAGGTCGTGAGTTCAATCCTCACCCTGGGCAAAGGCGGTGAGGTTTTTTCTTTGCTTATGAGAGTTTAATTAGGTCGTGAGGGGTGCGATGTCTGGAGCAGTAATGAATGTATGTTGCTGAATTTTCCTACTTTTTCGACCTTTAACTTGTGGGAACTATTGATACCGGTTGTGTTTCCCAGTGTCGCCTGTCCGCCTCGGTAGTGCAGTAGGCAGCGCGTCAGTCTCATAATGTGAAGGTCGTGAGTTCAATCCTCACCCAGGCCAAAGGCGTTGCAGTTTTTTTGTTTGCTTATGAGAGTTTAATTAGGTCTTGACGGGTGCGCTGTCTGGAGCAGTAATGAATGACTGTTGCTGAGTTTTCTTACTTTTCGACTTTTAACTTCAGAGAGCTATTGATACCGGTTGTGTTTTTCAGTGACACCTGTCCGCCTCGGTAGCGCAGTAGGCAGCGCGTCAGTCTCATAATCTGAAGGTCGTGAGTTCAATTCTCACCCGGGCCAAAGGCGGTGCAGGCTTTTGTTTGCCTATGAGAGTTTAATTAGGTCGTGGGGAGCGCGCTTTCAGGAGCAGTAATGAATGACAGTTGCTCGGTTTTCTTATTTTTTCAACCTTTTATTTGTGGGAACTAATGATACCGGTTGCGTTTCCCAGTGACCCCAGTCTGCCTCGGTAGCGCAGTAGGCAGCGCGTCAGTCTCATATTCTGAAGGACGTGAGTTCAATCCTCACCCGGGGCAAAGGCGGTGCAGTTTTTTTGTTTGTTTATGAGAGTTTAATTAGGTCGTGAAGGGTGTGCTGTCTGGAGCAAAAAATGAATGACTGTTGCCGAGTTTTCTTACTTTTTCGACCTTTACCTTGAGGGAACTATTGATACCGGTTGTGTTTCCCAGTGACAGCTGTCCGCCTCGGTAGCGCAGTAGGCAGCGCGTCAGTCTCATAATCTGAAGGTCGTGAGTTCAATTCTCACCCGGGCCAAAGGCGGTGCAGTTTTTTGTTTGCTTATGAGAGTTTAATTAGGTCGTGAGGAGTGCGCTGTCATTAGCAGTAATGAATGACAGTTGCTCGGTTTTCTTAAATTTTCAATTTTTAACTTGTGGGAACTATTGATACCGGTTGTGTTTCCCAGAGACACCTGTCCGCCTCGGTAGCGCAGTAGGCAGCGCGTCAGCCTCATAATCTGAAGGTCGTGAGTTCAATCCTCACCCGGCGCAAAGGCGGTGACGTTTTTTCTTTGCTTATGAGAGTTTAACTAGGTCGTGAGGGGTGCGCTGTCTGGAGCAGTAATGAATGTATGTTGCTGAATTTTCCTACTTTTTCGACCTTTACCTTGTGGGAACTATTGATACCGGTTGTGTTTCCCAGTGACACCTGTCCGCCTCGGAAGCGCAGTAGGCAGCGCGTCAGTCTCATAATCGAAAGGTCGTGAGTTCAATCCTCACCCGGGGCAAAGGCGCTGAAGTTTTTTGTTTGCTTATGAGAGTTTAATTAGGTCGTGAGGGGTGCGCTGTCTGTAGCAGTAATGAATGACTGCTGCCTAGTTTTCTTATTTTTTTCGACCTTTCATTTGTGGAAACGAATGATACCGGTTGCGTTTCCTAGTGACCCCTGTCCGCCTCGGTAGCGCAGTAGGAAGCGCGTCAGTCTCATAATCTGAAGGTCGTGAGTTCAATCCTCACCCGGGGGAAAGGTGGTGCAGTTATTTGTTTGCTTATAAGAGTTTAATTAGGTCGTGAGGGGTGCGCTGTCTGGAGCAGTAATGAATGACTGTTGCTGAGTTTTCTTACTTTTTCAATTTTTAACTTGTGGGAACTATTGATACTGGTTCTGTTTCCCAATGACACCTGTCCGCCTCGGTTGCGCAGTAGGCAGCGCGTCAGTCTCATAATCTGAAGGTCGTGAGTTCAATCCTCACCCGGGGCAAAGGTGGTGCAGTTTTTGTTTGCTTATGAGAGTTTAAATAGGTCGTGAGTGGTGCGCTGTCTGAAGCAGTAATGAATGACTGTTGCTGAGTTTTCTTATTTTTTCAACCTTTAATTTGTGGAAACGAATGATACCGGTTGCGTTTCGCTGTGACCCCGATCCGCCTCGGTAGCGCAGTAGGCAGCGCGTCAGTCTCATAATCTGAAGGTCGTGAGTTCAATCCTCACCTGGGGCAAAGGCGGTGAGGTTTTTTCTTTGCTTATGAGAGTTTTATTAGGTCGTGAGGGGTGCGCTGTCTGGAGCAGTAATGAATGTATGTTGCTGAATTTTCCTACTTTTTCGACCTTTAACTTGTGGGAACTATTGATACCGGTTGTGTTTCCCAGTGACACCTGTCCGCCTCGGAAGCGCAGTAGGCAGCGCGTCAGTCTCATAATCTGAAGGTCGTGAGTTCAATCCACACGCAGGGTAAAGGTGGTACAGATTTTTTGTTTGCTTATGAGAGTTTAATTAGGTCGTGAGCGGCGCGCTGTCACGAGCAGTAATAAATGACTGTTGCTCGGTTTTCTTACTGTTTCAATTTTTAACTTGTGGAAACTATTGATACCGGTTGTGTTTCCCAGTGACCCCTGTCCGCCTCGGTAGCGCAGTAGGCAGCGCGTCAGTCTCGTAATCTGAAGGTCGTGAGTTCAATCCTCACCCGGGGCAAAGGCGGTGCAGATTTTTTTTGCTCATGAGAGTTTAATTAGGTCGTGAGGGGTGCACTGTCTTGAGCAGTATTGAATGACAGTTGTTCGGTTTTCTTATTTTTTCAACCTTTTTTTTTGTGGGAACTAATGATACCGGTTGCGTTTCCCAGTGACCCCTGGCCGCCTCGGTAGTGCAGTAGGCAGCGCGTCAGTCTCATAATCTGAAGGTCGTGAGTTCAATCCTAAGGCGGGCCAATGTCGATGCAGTTTTTTTGTTTGCTTATGAGAGTTTAATTAGGTCTTGAGGGGTGCGCTGTCTGGAGCAGTAATGAATGACTGTTGCTGAGTTTTCTTACTTTTTCGACCTTTAACTTGAGGGAACTATTGATACCGGTTTTGTTTCCCAGTGACACCTGTCCGCCTCGGTAGCGCAGTAGGCAGCGCGTCAGTCTCATAATCTGAAGGTCGTGAGTTCAATTCTCACCCAGGCCAAAGGCGGTGCAGTTTTTTTGTTTGCTTATGAGAGTTAATTAGGTCGTGAGGAGTGCGCTGTCAGGAGCAGTAATGAATGACAGTTGCTCGGTTTTCTTAATTTTTCAATTTTTAACTTGTGGGAACTATTTATACCGGTTGTGTTTCCCAGAGACACCTGTCCGCCTCGGTAGCGCAGTAGGCAGCGCGTCAGTCTCATAATCTGAAGGTCGTGAGTTCAATCCTCACCCTGGGCAAAGGCGGTGAGGTTTTTTCTTTGCTTATGAGAGTTTAATTAGGTCGTGAGGGGTGCGCTGTCTGTAGCAGTAATGAATGACTGCTGCCTAGTTTTCTTAAGTTTTCGACCTTTAACTTGTGGGAACTATTGATACCGGTTGTGTTTCCCAGTGTCACCTGTCCGCCTCGGTAGCGCACTAGGCAGCGTGTCAGTCTCATAATCTGAAGGTCGTGAGCTCAGTCCTCACCCGGGGCAAAGGTGGTGCAGTTTTTTGTTTGCTTATGAGAGTTTAATTAGGTCGTGAGGGGTGTGCTGCCTGAAGCAGTAATGAATGACTGTTGCTGAGTTTTCTTACTTTTTCGACCTTTAACTTGTGGGAACTATTGATACCTGTTGTGTTTTCCAGTGACACCTGTCCGCCTCGGTAGCGCAGTAGGCAGCGCGTCAGTCTCATAATCTGAAGGTCGTGAGTTCAATCCTCACCCGGGCCAAAGGCGTTGCAGTTTTTTTGTTTGCTTATGAGAGTTTAATTAGGTCTTGAGGGGTGCGCTGTCTGGAGCAGTAATGAATGACTGTTGCTGAGTTTTCTTACTTTTTCGACTTTTAACTTGAGGGAACTATTGATACCGGTTGTGTTTCCCAGTGACACCTGTCCGCCTCGGTAGCGCAGTAGGCAGCGCGTCAGTCTCATAATCTGAAGGTCGTGAGTTCAATTCTCACCCGGGCCAAAGGCGGTGCAGGTTTTTGTTTGCATATGAGAGTTTAATTAGGTCGTGGGAAGCGCGCTTTCAGGAGCAGTAATGAATGACAGTTGCTCGGTTTTCTTATTTTTTCCACCTTTAATTTGTGGGAACTATTGATACCGGTTGCGTTTCCCAGTGACCCCAGTCTGCCTCGGTAGCGCAGTAGGCAGCGCGTCAGTCTCATATTCTGAAGGTCGTGAGTTCAATCCTCACCCGGGGCAAAGGCGGTGCAGTTTTTTTGTTTGTTTATGAGAGTTTAATTAGGTCGTGAAGGGTGCGCTGTCTGGAGCAAAAAATAAATGACTGTTGCCGAGTTTTCCTACTTTTTCGACCTTTAACTTGAGGGAACTATTGATACCGGTTGTGTTTCCCAGTGACACCTGTCCTCCTCGGTAGCGCAGTAGGCAGCGCGTCAGTCTCATAATCTGAAGGTCGTGTGTTCAATTTTCACCCGGGCCAAAGGCGGTGCAGTTTTTTGTTTGCCTATGAGAGTTAATTAGGTCGTGAGCAGTGCGCTGTCAGGAGCAGTAATGAATGACAGTTGCTCGGTTTTCTTAATTTTTCAATTTTTAACTTGTGGGAACTATTGATACCGGTTGTGTTTCCCAGAGACACCTGTCCGCCTCTGTAGTGCAGTAGGCAGCGCGTCAGCCTCATAATCTGAAGGTCGTGAGTTCAATCCTCACCCTGGGCAAAGGCGGTGAGGTTTTTTCTTTGCTTATGAGAGTTTAATTAGGTCGTGAGGGGTGCGCTGTCTGGAGCAGTAATGAATGTATGTTGCTGAATTTTCCTACTTTTTCGACCTTTAACTTGTGGGAACTATTGATACCGGTTGTGTTTCCCAGTGTCGCCTGTCCGCCTCGGTAGTGCAGTAGGCAGCGCGTCAGTCTCATAATGTGAAGGTCGTGAGTTCAATCCTCACCCAGGCCAAAGGCGTTGCAGTTTTTTTGTTTGCTTATGAGAGTTTAATTAGGTCTTGACGGGTGCGCTGTCTGGAGCAGTAATGAATGACTGTTGCTGAGTTTTCTTACTTTTCGACTTTTAACTTCAGGGAGCTATTGATACCGGTTGTGTTTTTCAGTGACACCTGTCCGCCTCGGTAGCGCAGTAGGCAGCGCGTCAGTCTCATAATCTGAAGGTCGTGAGTTCAATTCTCACCCGGGCCAAAGGCGGTGCAGGCTTTTGTTTGCCTATGAGAGTTTAATTAGGTCGTGGGGAGCGCGCTTTCAGGAGCAGTAATGAATGACAGTTGCTCGGTTTTCTTATTTTTTCAACCTTTTATTTGTGGGAACTAATGATACCGGTTGCGTTTCCCAGTGACCCCAGTCTGCCTCGGTAGCGCAGTAGGCAGCGCGTCAGTCTCATATTCTGAAGGACGTGAGTTCAATCCTCACCCGGGGCAAAGGCGGTGCAGTTTTTTTGTTTGTTTATGAGAGTTTAATTAGGTCGTGAAGGGTGTGCTGTCTGGAGCAAAAAATGAATGACTGTTGCCGAGTTTTCTTACTTTTTTGACCTTTACCTTGAGGGAACTATTGATACCGGTTGTGTTTCCCAGTGACAGCTGTCCGCCTCGGTAGCGCAGTAGGCAGCGCGTCAGTCTCATAATCTGAAGGTCGTGAGTTCAATTCTCACCCGGGCCAAAGGCGGTGCAGTTTTTTGTTTGCTTATGAGAGTTTAATTAGGTCGTGAGGAGTGCGCTGTCATTAGCAGTAATGAATGACAGTTGCTCGGTTTTCTTAAATTTTCAATTTTTAACTTGTGGGAACTATTGATACCGGTTGTGTTTCCCAGAGACACCTGTCCGCCTCGGTAGCGCAGTAGGCAGCGCGTCAGCCTCATAATCTGAAGGTCGTGAGTTCAATCCTCACCCGGCGCAAAGGCGGTGACGTTTTTTCTTTGCTTATGAGAGTTTAACTAGGTCGTGAGGGGTGCGCTGTCTGGAGCAGTAATGAATGTATGTTGCTGAATTTTCCTACTTTTTCGACCTTTACCTTGTGGGAACTATTGATACCGGTTGTGTTTCCCAGTGACACCTGTCCGCCTCGGAAGCGCAGTAGGCAGCGCGTCAGTCTCATAATCGAAAGGTCGTGAGTTCAATCCTCACCCGGGGCAAAGGCGCTGAAGTTTTTTGTTTGCTTATGAGAGTTTAATTAGGTCGTGAGGGGTGCGCTGTCTGTAGCAGTAATGAATGACTGCTGCCTAGTTTTCTTATTTTTTTCGACCTTTCATTTGTGGAAACGAATGATACCGGTTGCGTTTCCTAGTGACCCCTGTCCGCCTCGGTAGCGCAGTAGGAAGCGCGTCAGTCTCATAATCTGAAGGTCGTGAGTTCAATCCTCACCCGGGGGAAAGGTGGTGCAGTTATTTGTTTGCTTATAAGAGTTTAATTAGGTCGTGAGGGGTGCGCTGTCTGGAGCAGTAATGAATGACTGTTGCTGAGTTTTCTTACTTTTTCAATTTTTAACTTGTGGGAACTATTGATACTGGTTCTGTTTCCCAATGACACCTGTCCGCCTCGGTTGCGCAGTAGGCAGCGCGTCAGTCTCATAATCTGAAGGTCGTGAGTTCAATCCTCACCCGGGGCAAAGGTGGTGCAGTTTTTGTTTGCTTATGAGAGTTTAAATAGGTCGTGAGTGGTGCGCTGTCTGAAGCAGTAATGAATGACTGTTGCTGAGTTTTCTTATTTTTTCAACCTTTAATTTGTGGAAACGAATGATACCGGTTGCGTTTCGCTGTGACCCCGATCCGCCTCGGTAGCGCAGTAGGCAGCGCGTCAGTCTCATAATCTGAAGGTCGTGAGTTCAATCCTCACCTGGGGCAAAGGCGGTGAGGTTTTTTCTTTGCTTATGAGAGTTTTATTAGGTCGTGAGGGGTGCGCTGTCTGGAGCAGTAATGAATGTATGTTGCTGAATTTTCCTACTTTTTCGACCTTTAACTTGTGGGAACTATTGATACCGGTTGTGTTTCCCAGTGACACCTGTCCGCCTCGGAAGCGCAGTAGGCAGCGCGTCAGTCTCATAATCTGAAGGTCGTGAGTTCAATCCACACGCAGGGTAAAGGTGGTACAGATTTTTTGTTTGCTTATGAGAGTTTAATTAGGTCGTGAGCGGTGCGCTGTCACGAGCAGTAATAAATGACTGTTGCTCGGTTTTCTTACTGTTTCAATTTTTAACTTGTGGAAACTATTGATACCGGTTGTGTTTCCCAGTGACCCCTGTCCGCCTCGGTAGCGCAGTAGGCAGCGCGTCAGTCTCGTAATCTGAAGGTCGTGAGTTCAATCCTCACCCGGGGCAAAGGCGGTGCAGATTTTTTTTGCTCATGAGAGTTTAATTAGGTCGTGAGGGGTGCACTGTCTTGAGCAGTATTGAATGACAGTTGTTCGGTTTTCTTATTTTTTCAACCTTTTTTTTTGTGGGAACTAATGATACCGGTTGCGTTTCCCAGTGACCCCTGGCCGCCTCGGTAGTGCAGTAGGCAGCGCGTCAGTCTCATAATCTGAAGGTCGTGAGTTCAATCCTAAGGCGGGCCAATGTCGATGCAGTTTTTTTGTTTGCTTATGAGAGTTTAATTAGGTCTTGAGGGGTGCGCTGTCTGGAGCAGTAATGAATGACTGTTGCTGAGTTTTCTTACTTTTTCGACCTTTAACTTGAGGGAACTATTGATACCGGTTTTGTTTCCCAGTGACACCTGTCCGCCTCGGTAGCGCAGTAGGCAGCGCGTCAGTCTCATAATCTGAAGGTCGTGAGTTCAATTCTCACCCAGGCCAAAGGCGGTGCAGTTTTTTTGTTTGCTTATGAGAGTTAATTAGGTCGTGAGGAGTGCGCTGTCAGGAGCAGTAATGAATGACAGTTGCTCGGTTTTCTTAATTTTTCAATTTTTAACTTGTGGGAACTATTTATACCGGTTGTGTTTCCCAGAGACACCTGTCCGCCTCGGTAGCGCAGTAGGCAGCGCGTCAGTCTCATAATCTGAAGGTCGTGAGTTCAATCCTCACCCTGGGCAAAGGCGGTGAGGTTTTTTCTTTGCTTATGAGAGTTTAATTAGGTCGTGAGGGGTGCGCTGTCTGTAGCAGTAATGAATGACTGCTGCCTAGTTTTCTTAAGTTTTCGACCTTTAACTTGTGGGAACTATTGATACCGGTTGTGTTTCCCAGTGTCACCTGTCCGCCTCGGTAGCGCACTAGGCAGCGTGTCAGTCTCATAATCTGAAGGTCGTGAGCTCAGTCCTCACCCGGGGCAAAGGTGGTGCAGTTTTTTGTTTGCTTATGAGAGTTTAATTAGGTCGTGAGGGGTGTGCTGCCTGAAGCAGTAATGAATGACTGTTGCTGAGTTTTCTTACTTTTTCGACCTTTAACTTGTGGGAACTATTGATACCTGTTGTGTTTTCCAGTGACACCTGTCCGCCTCGGTAGCGCAGTAGGCAGCGCGTCAGTCTCATAATCTGAAGGTCGTGAGTTCAATCCTCACCCGGGCCAAAGGCGTTGCAGTTTTTTTGTTTGCTTATGAGAGTTTAATTAGGTCTTGAGGGGTGCGCTGTCTGGAGCAGTAATGAATGACTGTTGCTGAGTTTTCTTACTTTTTCGACTTTTAACTTGAGGGAACTATTGATACCGGTTGTGTTTCCCAGTGACACCTGTCCGCCTCGGTAGCGCAGTAGGCAGCGCGTCAGTCTCATAATCTGAAGGTCGTGAGTTCAATTCTCACCCGGGCCAAAGGCGGTGCAGGTTTTTGTTTGCATATGAGAGTTTAATTAGGTCGTGGGAAGCGCGCTTTCAGGAGCAGTAATGAATGACAGTTGCTCGGTTTTCTTATTTTTTCCACCTTTAATTTGTGGGAACTATTGATACCGGTTGCGTTTCCCAGTGACCCCAGTCTGCCTCGGTAGCGCAGTAGGCAGCGCGTCAGTCTCATATTCTGAAGGTCGTGAGTTCAATCCTCACCCGGGGCAAAGGCGGTGCAGTTTTTTTGTTTGTTTATGAGAGTTTAATTAGGTCGTGAAGGGTGCGCTGTCTGGAGCAAAAAATAAATGACTGTTGCCGAGTTTTCCTACTTTTTCGACCTTTAACTTGAGGGAACTATTGATACCGGTTGTGTTTCCCAGTGACACCTGTCCTCCTCGGTAGCGCAGTAGGCAGCGCGTCAGTCTCATAATCTGAAGGTCGTGTGTTCAATTTTCACCCGGGCCAAAGGCGGTGCAGTTTTTTGTTTGCCTATGAGAGTTAATTAGGTCGTGAGCAGTGCGCTGTCAGGAGCAGTAATGAATGACAGTTGCTCGGTTTTCTTAATTTTTCAATTTTTAACTTGTGGGAACTATTGATACCGGTTGTGTTTCCCAGAGACACCTGTCCGCCTCTGTAGTGCAGTAGGCAGCGCGTCAGCCTCATAATCTGAAGGTCGTGAGTTCAATCCTCACCCTGGGCAAAGGCGGTGAGGTTTTTTCTTTGCTTATGAGAGTTTAATTAGGTCGTGAGGGGTGCGCTGTCTGGAGCAGTAATGAATGTATGTTGCTGAATTTTCCTACTTTTTCGACCTTTAACTTGTGGGAACTATTGATACCGGTTGTGTTTCCCAGTGTCGCCTGTCCGCCTCGGTAGTGCAGTAGGCAGCGCGTCAGTCTCATAATGTGAAGGTCGTGAGTTCAATCCTCACCCAGGCCAAAGGCGTTGCAGTTTTTTTGTTTGCTTATGAGAGTTTAATTAGGTCTTGACGGGTGCGCTGTCTGGAGCAGTAATGAATGACTGTTGCTGAGTTTTCTTACTTTTCGACTTTTAACTTCAGGGAGCTATTGATACCGGTTGTGTTTTTCAGTGACACCTGTCCGCCTCGGTAGCGCAGTAGGCAGCGCGTCAGTCTCATAATCTGAAGGTCGTGAGTTCAATTCTCACCCGGGCCAAAGGCGGTGCAGGCTTTTGTTTGCCTATGAGAGTTTAATTAGGTCGTGGGGAGCGCGCTTTCAGGAGCAGTAATGAATGACAGTTGCTCGGTTTTCTTATTTTTTCAACCTTTTATTTGTGGGAACTAATGATACCGGTTGCGTTTCCCAGTGACCCCAGTCTGCCTCGGTAGCGCAGTAGGCAGCGCGTCAGTCTCATATTCTGAAGGACGTGAGTTCAATCCTCACCCGGGGCAAAGGCGGTGCAGTTTTTTTGTTTGTTTATGAGAGTTTAATTAGGTCGTGAAGGGTGTGCTGTCTGGAGCAAAAAATGAATGACTGTTGCCGAGTTTTCTTACTTTTTCGACCTTTACCTTGAGGGAACTATTGATACCGGTTGTGTTTCCCAGTGACAGCTGTCCGCCTCGGTAGCGCAGTAGGCAGCGCGTCAGTCTCATAATCTGAAGGTCGTGAGTTCAATTCTCACCCGGGCCAAAGGCGGTGCAGTTTTTTGTTTGCTTATGAGAGTTTAATTAGGTCGTGAGGAGTGCGCTGTCATTAGCAGTAATGAATGACAGTTGCTCGGTTTTCTTAAATTTTCAATTTTTAACTTGTGGGAACTATTGATACCGGTTGTGTTTCCCAGAGACACCTGTCCGCCTCGGTAGCGCAGTAGGCAGCGCGTCAGCCTCATAATCTGAAGGTCGTGAGTTCAATCCTCACCCGGCGCAAAGGCGGTGACGTTTTTTCTTTGCTTATGAGAGTTTAACTAGGTCGTGAGGGGTGCGCTGTCTGGAGCAGTAATGAATGTATGTTGCTGAATTTTCCTACTTTTTCGACCTTTACCTTGTGGGAACTATTGATACCGGTTGTGTTTCCCAGTGACACCTGTCCGCCTCGGAAGCGCAGTAGGCAGCGCGTCAGTCTCATAATCGAAAGGTCGTGAGTTCAATCCTCACCCGGGGCAAAGGCGCTGAAGTTTTTTGTTTGCTTATGAGAGTTTAATTAGGTCGTGAGGGGTGCGCTGTCTGTAGCAGTAATGAATGACTGCTGCCTAGTTTTCTTATTTTTTTCGACCTTTCATTTGTGGAAACGAATGATACCGGTTGCGTTTCCTAGTGACCCCTGTCCGCCTCGGTAGCGCAGTAGGAAGCGCGTCAGTCTCATAATCTGAAGGTCGTGAGTTCAATCCTCACCCGGGGGAAAGGTGGTGCAGTTATTTGTTTGCTTATAAGAGTTTAATTAGGTCGTGAGGGGTGCGCTGTCTGGAGCAGTAATGAATGACTGTTGCTGAGTTTTCTTACTTTTTCAATTTTTAACTTGTGGGAACTATTGATACTGGTTCTGTTTCCCAATGACACCTGTCCGCCTCGGTTGCGCAGTAGGCAGCGCGTCAGTCTCATAATCTGAAGGTCGTGAGTTCAATCCTCACCCGGGGCAAAGGTGGTGCAGTTTTTGTTTGCTTATGAGAGTTTAAATAGGTCGTGAGTGGTGCGCTGTCTGAAGCAGTAATGAATGACTGTTGCTGAGTTTTCTTATTTTTTCAACCTTTAATTTGTGGAAACGAATGATACCGGTTGCGTTTCGCTGTGACCCCGATCCGCCTCGGTAGCGCAGTAGGCAGCGCGTCAGTCTCATAATCTGAAGGTCGTGAGTTCAATCCTCACCTGGGGCAAAGGCGGTGAGGTTTTTTCTTTGCTTATGAGAGTTTTATTAGGTCGTGAGGGGTGCGCTGTCTGGAGCAGTAATGAATGTATGTTGCTGAATTTTCCTACTTTTTCGACCTTTAACTTGTGGGAACTATTGATACCGGTTGTGTTTCCCAGTGACACCTGTCCGCCTCGGAAGCGCAGTAGGCAGCGCGTCAGTCTCATAATCTGAAGGTCGTGAGTTCAATCCACACGCAGGGTAAAGGTGGTACAGATTTTTTGTTTGCTTATGAGAGTTTAATTAGGTCGTGAGCGGTGCGCTGTCACGAGCAGTAATAAATGACTGTTGCTCGGTTTTCTTACTGTTTCAATTTTTAACTTGTGGAAACTATTGATACCGGTTGTGTTTCCCAGTGACCCCTGTCCGCCTCGGTAGCGCAGTAGGCAGCGCGTCAGTCTCGTAATCTGAAGGTCGTGAGTTCAATCCTCACCCGGGGCAAAGGCGGTGCAGATTTTTTTTGCTCATGAGAGTTTAATTAGGTCGTGAGGGGTGCACTGTCTTGAGCAGAATTGAATGACAGTTGTTCGGTTTTCTTATTTTTTCAACCTTTTTTTTTGTGGGAACTAATGATACCGGTTGCGTTTCCCAGTGACCCCTGGCCGCCTCGGTAGTGCAGTAGGCAGCGCGTCAGTCTCATAATCTGAAGGTCGTGAGTTCAATCCTAAGGCGGGCCAATGTCGATGCAGTTTTTTTGTTTGCTTATGAGAGTTTAATTAGGTCTTGAGGGGTGCGCTGTCTGGAGCAGTAATGAATGACTGTTGCTGAGTTTTCTTACTTTTTCGACCTTTAACTTGAGGGAACTATTGATACCGGTTTTGTTTCCCAGTGACACCTGTCCGCCTCGGTAGCGCAGTAGGCAGCGCGTCAGTCTCATAATCTGAAGGTCGTGAGTTCAATTCTCACCCAGGCCAAAGGCGGTGCGGTTTTTTGTCTGCTTATGAGAGTTTAATTAGGTCGTGAGGAGTGCGCTGTCAGGAGCAGTAATGAATGACAGTTGCTCGGTTTTCTTATTTTTTCAACCTTTAATTTGTGGGAAATAATGATACCGGTTGCCTTTCCCAGTGACCCCTGTCCGCCTCGGTAGCGCAGTAGGCAGCGCGTCAGTCTCATAATCTGAAGGTCGTCAGTTCAATCCCCACCCGGGGTGAAGGCGGTGCAGTTTTGTTGTTTGCTCATGAGAGTTTAATTAGGTCGTGAGGGGTGCGCTGTCTGGAGCAGTAATGATTGACTGTTGCTGAGTTTTCTTACTTTTTCGACCTTTACCTTTTGTGGGAACTATTGATACCGGTTGTGTTTCCCAGTCACACCTGTCCGCCTCGGTAGTGCAGTAGGCAGCGCGTCAGTCTCATAATCTGAAGGTCGTGAGTTCAATCCTCACCCGGGGCAAAGGCGGTGCAGATTTTTTGTTTGCTCATGAGAGTTTAATTAGGTCGGGAGGGGTGCACTGTCTGCAGCAGTAATAAATGACTGTTGCCCAGTTTTCTTATTTTTTCGACCTTTAATTTGTGGAAACGAATGATACCGGTTGCGTTTCGCAGTGACCCCTGTCCGCCTCGGTAGCGCAGTAGGCAGCGCGTCAGTCTCATAATCTGAAGGTCGTGAGTTCCATCCTCACCCGGGGCAAAGGCGGTGTAGTTGTTTTGTTTCTTATGAGAGTTTAATTAGGTTGTGAGGGGTGCGCTGTCTGGAGCAGTAATGAATGACTGTTGCTGAGTTTTTTTATTTTTTCGACCTTTATCTTGTGGGAACTATTGATACCGGTTGTGTTTCCCAGATGACACCAGTCCGCCTCGGTAGCGCAGTTGGCAGCGCGTCAGTCTCATAATCTGAAGGTCGTGATTTCAATCCTCACCCGGGGCAAAGGTGGTGCAGATTTTTTGTTTGCTTATGAGAGTTTAATTAGGTCGTGAAGGGTGCGCTGTCTGGAGCAGTAATGAATGACTGTTGCTGAGTTTTCTTACTTTTTCGACCTTTAACTAGTGGGAACTATTGATACCGGTTGTGTTTCCCAGTGACACCAGTCCGCCTCGGTAGCGCAGTAGGCAGCGCGTCAGTCTCATATACTGAAGGTCGTGAGTTCAATCCTCACCCTGGGCAAGTTTGTTGCAGATTTTTTGTTTTCTCATGAGAGTTGAATTAGGTCCTGAGGGGTGCACTGTCTTGAGCAGTAATGAATGACAGTTGTTCGGTTTTCTTATTTTTTCAACCTTTAATTTGTGGGAACTAATGATACCGGTTGTGTTTCCCAGTGACCCCTGTCCGCGTCGGTAGCGCAGTAGGCAGCGCGTCAGTCTCGTAATCTGAAGGTCGTGAGTTCAATCCTCTCCCGAGGCAAAGGTGGTGAATATGTTTTGTTTGCTTATGAGAGTTTTATTAGGTCATGAGGGGTGCACTCTCTGGAGAAGTAATGAATGACTGTTGCTCGGTTTTCCTACTTTTTCGACCTTTAATTTGTGGGAACTAATTATACCGGTTGCGTTTCGCAGTGACCCCAGTCCGCCTCGGTAGCGCAGTAGGCAGCGCGTCAGTCTCATAATCTGAAGGTCGTGAGTTCCATCCTCACCCGGGGCAAAGGCGGTGTAGTTGGTTTCTTTGCTTATGAGAGTTTATTTAGGTCGTGAAGGGTGCGCTGTCTGGAGCAGTAATGAATGACTGTTGCTGAGTTTTCTTACTTTTTCGACCTTTAACTTGTGGGAACTAATGATACCGGTTGCGTTTCCCAGTGAGCCCTGTCTGCCTCGGTAGCGCACTAGGCAGCGCGTCAGTCTCATAATCTGAAGGTCGTGAGTTCAATCCTCACCTGGGGCAAATTTGTTGCAGATTTTTTTGCTCATGAGAGTTTAATTAGGTCGTGAGGGGTGCACTGTCTTGAGCAGTAATGAATGACAAATGTTCGGTTTTCTTATTTTTTGAACCTTTAATTTGTGGGAACTAATGATACCGGTTGCGTTTCCCAGTGACCCCTGTCCGCGTCGGTAGCGCAGTAGGCAGCGCGTCAGTCTCGTAATCTGAAGGTCGTGAGTTCAATCCTCGCCCGGGGCAAAGGCGGTGAATATGTTTTGTTTGCTTATTAGAGTTTAATTAGGTCGTGAAGGGTGCACTGTCTGGAGAAGTAATGAATGACTGTTGCTCGGTTTTCCTACTTTTCCGACCTTTAATTTGTGGGAACTAGTGATACCGGTTGCGTTTCGCAGTGACCCCTGTCCGCCTCGGTAGCGCAGAAGGCAGCGCGTCAGTCTCATAATCTGAAGGTCGTGATTTCAATCCTAACCCGGGGCAAAGGTGGTGCAGATTTTTTGTTTGCTTATGAAAGTTTAATTAGGTCGTGAGGGGTGCACTGTGTGGAGCAGTAATGAATGGCTGTTGCTCGGTTTTCTTACTTTTTTGACCTTTAATTTGTGGGAACTAATCATACCGGTTGCGTTTCGCAGTGACCCCTGTCCGCCTCGGTAGCGCAGTAGGCAGCGCGTCTGTCTCATAATTTGAAGGTCGTGAGTTCCATCCTCACCCGGGGCAAAGGCGGTGTAGTTGTTTTGTTTGCTTATGAGAGTTTAATTAGGTCGTGAAGGGTGCGCTGTCTGGAGCAGTAATGAATGACTGTTGCTGAGTTTTCTTACTTTTTCGACCTTTAACTAGTGGGAACTATTGATACCGGTTGTGTTTCCCAGTGACACCAGTCCGCCTCGGTAGCGCAGTAGGCAGCGCGTCAGTCTCAAAATCTGAAGGTCGTGAGTTCAATCCTCCCCTGGGCAAATTTGTTGCAGATTTTTTTTGCTCATGAGAGTTTAATTAGGTCGTGAGGGGTGCACTGTCTTGAGCAGTAATGAATGACAGATGTTCGGTTTTCTTATTTTTTGAACCTTTAATTTGTGGGAACTAATAATACCGGTTGCGTTTCGCAGTGACCCCAGTCCGCCTCGGTAGCGCAGTAGGCAGCGCGTCAGTCTCATAATCTGAAGGTCGTGAGTTCCATCCTCACCCGGGGCAAAGGCGGTGTAGTTGGTTTCTTTGCTTATGAGAGTTTATTTAGGTCGTGAGGGGTGCACTGTCTGCAGCAGTAATGAATGACTGTTGCCCAGTTTTCTTATTTTTTCGACCTTTAATTTGTGGAAACGAATGATACCGGTTGCGTTTCGCAGTGACACCTGTCCGCCTCGGTAGCGCAATAGGCAGCGCGTCAGTCTCGTAATCTGAAGGTCGTGAGTTCAATTCTCACCCGGGCCAAAGGCGGTGCAGGTCTTTGTTTGCTTATGAGAGTTTATTTAGGTCGTGGGAAGCGCGCTTTCAGGAGCAGTAATGAATGACAGTTGCTCGGTTTTCTTATTTTTTCAACCTTTAATTTGTGGGAACTAGTGATACCGGTTGCGTTTCCCAGTGACCCCAGTCTGCCTCGGTAGCGCAGTGGTCATTCCACTTCCGGCCGCGACAGCGTACGGACGTGTTTATCATGTGCTCCCGTGTAGGGGCGGTTTCAGCGGCCCGTGTGGGCCGCGGTATCAGGTGTACCGAAAAGCCAGGCGAAGATTTCCAGGTTGTTCTGCCTCAGCTGCCTTCAGGTGATTCTGTTTTGCACACGGTTTTTTTGCACGGAAATTTGAAGGCCAGGCCATATCGAGTGGAGCATGTCCGAGACAGCCTTGCTCGTCTTTCGCTGCTGCCGGAAGTGGTTGCCCTTGGGGCATACCAAATGAATCACGTATGGGCAGTGACGTTCAAGGATGATGAGGGTAAAAAGAAGATGCTGGCGGCGGAGTCATTTGACCTAAAGGACCATCGCTGTATGGTGGTTGACCCCCGTGATCGAGGTGTGCGGCTGAAGTTGTACTGGCTTCTTCATGGCGTGCCGGACGAGGCTGTGCGAGTCGCCTTAACGCCCTACGGAAAAGTGACCGAGATAAGCAGAGATAAATGGAAGGTGCAGGGTTGCAATGACAAAGGTTCAACCACGCGGTCGGTCACGCTGAGGCTACACGCGGGCGTGTCCGTGGACGACCTGCCACACCAACTACGAGTTGCGGAGGACATGGCGCTCGTCGTAATTCCTGGCAGATCACCGCTCTGCCTCCGATGCCGGGCTATCGGACACATTCGACGGGATTGCCGCGTGCCGCGCTGTGGGGTCTGTCGTCGCTATGGCCACGATGACGCCCACTGTGTGAGGTCGTACGCCAGCATTGCGGGCCCAGGCCAAACAGACGAAGTGTCTGAACACCTGATGGATGCCGTGGATGCCGAAGAAGCGAGCAGGGAAGACGGTTGTACGGAAGGCCCTGCCACGCCCCCTGAACAGTCTACTGGGGCCGCACTGGAATCTACCAATGAAGGCGACAAGCACTCTGGTGCGCCAGGAACGAATTTAGACACGGCAGCAGTAGAGGACGACGCTACAGCAGCGAGCAAGTCATCTTCAGCTGCGCGAGAGGGCGGCCCGGAAGCAACGGACGCCGAGATGACCAAGGCCGGTGCTATCGCTTTAAAGCGAGCTCGTGAAACACCTGACGGTACCGGAAATGTTGACACGTCGGCCACCAGTGAACCTCCAACAAAGACGGCGACTGGTCGCCGGCCTACCTTTAAACCACGACCAAACCTGTCGCCTGACCGTAGGGGCACTCAAACGTCGGCCCCGCCGTAGCGGAGGAGACGTTCCGAGGCTTTCTACGCTGAGCACACGCAACCACTGTTGCGACGTGAGTATGACACCTGACGAAACAACCTTCAAGAAATGGCGACTAACTTTAAAACTGGTATTTGCATCGCGACGTTGAACTCAAGAGGCCTGTGTTCGCGCAGGAGACAATGCCAGATTAGTCGCATTTTGTTAGAAAACGACATAGACCTCCTGGCTGTACAAGAAACTAAAATGGAAAGTGAAGAACAAACGGAGCAAATGGTTCAAGTTTTTCGCTCTAGGTACAATGTCTGCGTTTGTCATGCTGTTGGGCGGTCAGGAGGCTGTGTCGTTTTCATACGTAGTAGCATCGCGGTTGTTGAAAATGTGTCTACCTGCGATAGCGGTAGGCTGGTTGTGTGCGACTTCAGTTTTTCTGGACTGCCTTGGCGCGTTGTGTGTGTTTATGCACCGAACAGATCGCACGAACGGGAACTTTTTTTCAGAGCGATTGAAGGGTTCTTGAAAACGGAAAGAAATGTTGTGGTTCTAGGGGATTTCAATTGTGTCTGTAGAGCGGAGGATAAGACAACGAGCTTCAATGTGCGCGATAGAAGCGCTGAGCTGTTGAATAAAATAGTGAACGAGACAGGGCTGGAAGATGTCGGTTATGTAATGACGCGAGAGGGTGAAGTAGGATATACGCACTTTCAAGGTCATTCGCACGCGAGGTTAGACAGAATATATTTGTCGGCAAAGTTGGTGCCACTATGCTCATCTTATCAAACTCAACATCTTAGTTTTAGTGATCACTGTCTGGTCAAGGTCAACATTGGCGAAAAACGTAAGGCTGCGAAGTTTAATTGGTTTCTATGGAAATTTAATGAAAAGCTGCTGCAAGATGAAATATTTGTCACAAAAACCAAAGAATGTCTTTCAAATGCTCTTCGTTTGGAGACCAATAACTTCATAGCTGTGTGGGAGCAAATGAAGTGTGATATAAAGATGATAGCGATTGAAAGAGCCTGTGTATTACGTAATCGGGAAAGGCAACAAGAGAGGCAGTTACAAAGCGAACTAGACTACATGTTAAGCGTAGAAAATGAAGTGCCGGGAAAATTTAAGAAAGAAATAAAGGAGGCGAAAGCAAAGCTCGAATTCATCGACGACGAAAAGTACCGCGGAGCAATGATAAGGGCTCGCACTGAACGGCTGTGGATGGGTGAAACGCCCACTAAGCGAGTGCTCAGTGAAGAAAAGAAACATGCAGCAAACAAAGAGATAAATGAAATTCGATACCGCAATTACATTACCCGGGACCGCGAACAGATAAAGCACGCCTTTGTCGAGTTTTATACGCAACTCCTTAGCCATACAATCAATGACCCCGAACGATTCAAAGAGGACTTTCTGACCCTTATGCCGAGATTGGAAGACTCTGAGCGGGAGCTACTGGAAGTAGAAATCACTGTGGCAGAAATTGAATCAGCTATAGATAACCTGGGTAACGGCAAGTCACCAGGGCCGGATGGGCTTGGTGCTGCCATATACAAACTTTTTAAGACAGAAATGGCACTGGCATTACACCGAGTGATCAGAGAATGCTACGACAAGCAGCAAACACCTCATTCATTTAGGACAGCACACGTAGTATTAATCCCCAAAACTGATGACCCCGCAAAGCTACTTTCAGTGGAATCCTACCGACCTATCAGTTTGAGCAACACTGACTATAAAATATACACGAAGGTCCTAGCAAGACGGCTCCAAAGTGTTGTCACATCCCTTGTCGGCCCGCATCAGACATGTGGGATTAAGGGCAGAACCATATTCACAAATATACACGTAACCAGAAGTATTCTAGAATGCTGTGATGCAAATAATGACCGCGTGGCCATGATTCAGCTAGACCTGCACAAAGCGTTCGATAAAGTTGTACATGAAATTTTGTTTTTATTGCTGGAACATGTGAATGTAGGAACTGTCATTACAGAAGGTGTTAGAATGGTGTATCATGACTGTAGGGCTAATTTAGTAATCAACAAAGAAGTAAGTGCTTCAATTCCTGTGCGCTCGAGCGTGAAGCAAGGTTGTGCTTTGTCGCCACTCCTTTTCGCGCTTTACTTAGAGCCCTTCTGTTTACGAATACTTGCAACACCAAGTATAAGAGGGTATACGTTTCTGACCAGTGGAATTAGAATTTTAGCCTATGCTGATGACGTCGCAGTGTTTTGCAGTGACAAAGAAAGTGTGCAAGAAGTTGTACGAATAGCTAGGGAATTCTGTGCAGCAACGGGCAGCGCAATTAGTTGGCCAAAATGTCTAGGCTTTTGGCATGGCCAGTGGCAAAGCACACCCGAAGTTTACTGTAACATGAATTGGAAAATCATGCCCGGAAAGTACCTCGGTGTGCCTTTGGATCATTACCGCAATGCTACGGAGTATTGGTCTGAGGAACGTCAACGCATTAAAAATTGTACTGATAAGTGGGGAGGTCGCAATTTATCAATGTTTGCAAAAGCGTCCGTGTGCAATGTATTTCTGATTGCAAAAGTGTTTTATGTATTACAAGTGTTAACCATGACCCGCACTTCTGTCCAGAAAATGCACCGAGTATTCGCGACCTTTATATGGGGGTCGCAGTGGGAGCGCACGAGCCGGTGCAACTTATTTCATAGGGTAAAATATGGTGGTCTGGGGCTTTTGCATTTGTTTTTTAAGCAGTTGGTGAGCAGATTCATGTTCGCTCGAGATCAAACTGACAATTTCTTGAGAACTGTGATCCAAGCAAGACTGCAGACCCCCTTACCTGATTTCGTCGTGTCATCTTTTTCTTTCGAAGCTGTACCACTCAGTCCTTATTTGCGAGAAGTAGTTACAGCTACACGCCTGCTCAAGGAAAGATTTTCGTACGAATACTTGTCCGACGTGACTAAAAAGAAACTGTATCGTGACCTTCTTGATGTCTTCCTGCCAGTGCCCGTCTACCGAGCTTCGTGCAGGCTAGGTTCTGAGCGTGACGTGTTTAAACGTGTTAAGAGAATGCCGGTCAGACCCTCTGTCAAAACATTCTTCTTTCAAGTGCATACCGGCACTCTCCCTGTACTGCCATGGCTAAAAAGTAAAGGGCTTTTTGTACCGTGGTCCGTCAACTGTCTAATCTGCGGCAAACCAGAAACGATAAATCATATCTTTCTCGACTGCCATGATGCTGTGTTCTTGTGGGACGTACTACAACGGACTATAAAAAAAGAACTACCTATCAACGCCTTTGGAATCCGTTTTCTTCCGTGTGCAGCTGCAGGGGAAGTGCCGAGTGACATGTTAATGTTGCTTTGCATGCATAGTGTGTGGAGGACAAGAATGGATGTACGACATATGCGTGTAGACGCACGTTCAGCGAGAGACTATTTTGTTGAGAGTATGCTGTATACACGAGACGTGTTTAAAGCGCTGCCTGAACCCCCCGAGTGGTTACCTGTGCTCGACCAATTGGCTTCTGTGAAGCCTTTTTAAACCAAGTGCACTGGCCAAGTTGAAGCTGGTGTTTTATTAAGTGTACATATTTTGTATGTAATCCTTTTGTTTGTGGTTATTAAAAGGCAATAAAGAAAAAAAAAAGCCTCGGAAGCGCAGTAGGCAGCGCGTCAGTCTCATAATCTGAAGGTCGTGAGTTCAATACACACCCAGGGTAAAGGTGGTACACATTTTTTGTTTGCTTATGAGAGTTTAATTAGGTCGTGAGGGGTGCGCTGTCTGGAGCAGTAATAAATGACTGTTGCTCGGTTTTCTTACTGTTTCAATTTTTAACTTGTGGGAACTATTGATACCGGTTGCGTTTCCCAGTGACCCCTGTCCGCCTCGGTAGTGCAAAGGCAGCACGTCTGTCTCATAATCTGAAGGTCGTGAGTTCAATCCTCACCCGGGGCAAAGGTGTTGCAGATTTTTTTGTTTTCCTATGAGAGATTTATTGGGTCGTGAGGGGTGCGCTGTCTGGAGCAGTATTGAATGACTGTTGCTCGGTTTTCTTACTTTTTCCACCTTTATTTTTGTGGGAACTAATGATACCGGTTGCGTTTGCCAGGGACTCCTGTCTGCCTCGGTAGCGCAGTAGGCAGCGCGTCAGTCTCATAATCTGAAGGTCGTGATTTCAATCCTCACCCGGGGCAAATGCGGTGCAGATTTTTTGTTTGCTTATGAGAGTTTAATTAGGTCGTGAGTGTTGCACTGTGTGGAGCAGTAATGAATGACTGTTGCTCGGTTTTCTTACTTTTTCGACCTTTAACTTGTGGGAACTAATGATACCGGTTGCGTTTCGCGGTGACCCCTGTCCGCCTCGGTAGCGCAGTAGGCAGCGCGTCAGTCTCTTAAACTGAAGGTTGTGAGTTCCATCCTCACCCGGGGCAAAGGCGGTGTGGTTGTTTTGTTTGCTTATGAGAGTTTAATTAGGTCGTGAAGGGTGCGCTGTCTGGAGAGGTAATGAATGACTTTTGCTGAGTTTTCTTAATTTTCGACCTTTAACTTGTGGGAACTATTGATACCGGTTGTGTTTCCCATTGACATCAGTCCGCCTCGGTAGCGCAGTAGGCAGCGCGTCAGTCTCATAATCTGAAGGTCGTGAGTTCAATCCTCACCCGGGGCAAGTTTGTTGCAGATTTTTTGTTTCTCAAGAGAGTTTAATTAGGTCGTGAGGGGTGCACTGTCTTGAGCAGTAATTAATGACAGTTGTTCGGTTTTCTTATTTTTTCAACCTTTATTATGTGGGAACTAATGATACCGGTTGCGTTTCCCAGTGACCTCTGTCCGCGTCGGTAGCGCAGTAGGCAGCGCGTCAGTCTCGTAATCTGAAGGTCGTGAGTTCAATCCTCTCCCGGGGCAAAGGCGGTGAATATGTTTTGTTTGCTTATGAGAGTTTAATTAGGTCGTGAGGGGTGCACTCTCTGGAGAAGTAATGAATGACTGTTGCTCGGTTTTCCTACTTTTTCGACCTTTTTTTGCGGGAACTAATGATACCGGTTGCGTTTCGCAGTGACCCCTGTCCGCCTCGGTAGCGCAGTAGGCAGCGCGTCAGTCTCATAATCTGAAGGTCGAGAGTTCCATCCTCACCCGGGGCAAAGGCGGTGTAGTTGGTTTCTTTGCTTATGAGAGTTTAATTAGGTCGTGAAGGGTGCGCTGCTTGGAGCAGTAATGAATGACTGTTGCTGAGTTTTCTTACTTTTTCGACCTTTAACTTGTGGGAACTAATGATACCGGTTGCGTTTCCCAGTGACCCCTGTCTGCCTCTGTAGCGCACTAGGCAGCGCGTCAGTCTCATAATCTGAAGGTCGTGAGTTCAATCCTCACCCGGGGCAAAGGCGGTGCAGATTTTTTGTTTGCTTATGAGAGTTTATTTAAGTCGTGAGAGGTGCGCTGTCTGGAGCAGTAATGAATGACTGTTGCTGAGTTTTCCTACTTTTTCGACCTTTAACTTGTGGGAACTATTGATACCGGTTGTGTTTCCCAGTGACACCTGTCCGCCTCGGTAGCGCAGTAGGCAGCGCGTCAGTCTCATAATCTGAAGGTCGTGAGTTCAATCCACACCCGGGGCAAAGGCGGTGCAGATTTTTTGTTTGCCTATGACAGTTTAATTAGGTCGTGAGGGGTGCGCTGTCCTGAGCAGTAATGAATGACTGTTGCTGAGTTTTCTTACTTTTTCGACCTTTAACATGTGGGAACTATTGATACCGGTTGTGTTTCGCAGTGACGCCTGTTCGCCTCGGTAGCGCAGTAGGCAGCGCGTCAGTCTCATAATCTGAAGGTCGTGAGTTCAATCCTCACCCGGGGCAAAGGCGGTGCGGATTTTTTGTTTGCTTATGAGAGTTTATTTAGGTCGTGAGAGGTGCGCTGTCTGGAGCAGTAATGAATGACTGTTGCTGAGTTTTCCTACTTTTTCGACCTTTAACTTGTGGGAACTATTGATACCGGTTGTGTTTCCAAGTGACACCTGTCCGCCTCGGTAGCGCAGTAGGCAGCGCGTCAGTCTCATAATCTTAAGGTCGTGAGTTCAATCCACACCCAGGGTAAAGGCGGTACAGATTTTTTGTTTTCTTATGAGAGTTTAATTAGGTCGTGAGGGGTGCACTGTCTGGAGCAGTAATGAATGACTGTTGCTCGGTTTTCTTACTGTTTCAATTTTTAACTTGTGGGAACTATTGATACCGGTTGTGTTTCCCAGTGACCGCTGTCCGCCTCGGTAGCGCAGTAGGCAGCGCGTCAGTCTCATAATCTGAAGGTCGTGAGTTCAATCCTCATCCGGGGCAAAGGCGCTGAAGTTTTTTGTTTGCTTATGAGAGTTTAATTAGGTCGTGAGGGGTGCGCTGTCTGGAGCAGTAATGAATGACTGCTGCTGAGTTTTCTTACTTTTTCGACCTTTAACTTGTGGGAACTATTGATACCGGTTGTGTTTCCCAGTGACACCTGTCCTCCTCGGTAGCGCCGTAGGCAGCGCGTCAGTCTCATAATCTGAAGGTCGTGAGTTCAATTCTCACCCGGGCCAAAGGCGGTGCAGTTTTTTGTTTGCTTATGAGAGTTTAATTAGGTCGTGAGGAGTGCGCTGTCAGGAGCAGTAATAAATACCAGGTGCTCGGTTTTCCTAATTTTTCAATTTTTAACTTGTGGGAACTATTGATACCGGTTGTGTTTTTCAGAGACACCTGTCCGCCTCGGTAGCGCAGTAGGCAGCGCGTCAGTCTCATAATCTGAAGGTCGTGAGTTCAATCTTCACCCGGGGCAAAGGCGGTGAGGTTATTTCTTTGCTTATGAGAGTTTAATTAGGTCGTGAGGGGTGCGCTGTCTGGAGCAGTAATGAATGTATGTTGCTGAATTTTCCTACTTTTTCGACCTTTAACTTGTGGGAACTATTGATACCGGTTGTGTTTCCCAGTGACACCTGTCCGCCTCAGAAGCGCAGTAGGCAGCGCGTCAGTCTCATAATCTGAAGGTCGTGAGTTCAATCCACACCCAGGGTTAAGGCGGTACAGATTTTTGTTTGCTTATGAGAGTTTAATTAGGTCGTGAGGGGTGCGCTGTCTGGAGCAGTAATAAATGACTGTTGCTCGGTTTTCTTACTGTTTCAATTTTTAACTTGTGGGAACTATTGATACCGGTTGTGTTTCCCAGTGACCCCTGTCCGCCTCGGTAGCGCAGTAGGCAGCGCGTCAGTCTCATATTCTGAAGGTCGTGAGTTCAATCCTCACCCGGGGCAAAGGCGCTGAAGTTTTTTGTTTGCTTATGGGAGTTTAATTAGGTCGTGAGGGGTGCGCTGTCTGGAGCAGTAATGAATGACTGTTGCTGAATTTTCCTATTTTTTCGACCTTTAATTTGTGGAAATGAATGATACCGGTTGCGTTTGCCAGTCACCCCTGTCCGCCTCTGTAGCCCAGTAGGCAGCGCGTCAGTCTCATAATCTGAAGGTCGTGAGTTCAATCCTCACCCGGGCCAACGTCGATGCAGTTTTGTTGTTTGATCATGAGAGTTTAATTAGGTCGTAAGGGTTGCACTGTCTGGAGCTGTAATGAATGACTGTTGCCCAGTTTTCTTATTTTTCGACCTTTCATTTGTGGAAACGAATGATACTGGTTGTGGTTCCTAGTGACCCCTGTCCGCCTCGGCAGAGCAGTAGGCAGCGCGTCAGTCTCATAATCTGAAGGTCATGAGTTCAATCCTCACCCGGGGCAAAGGCGGTGCAGATGTTTTGTTTGCTTATGAGAGTTTAATTAGGTCGTGAGGGGTGCACTGTCTGGAGCAGTAATGATTGACTGTTGCTGAGTTTTCTTACTTTTTCGACCTTTAACTTGTGGGAACTATTGATACCGGTTGTGTTTCCCAGTCACACCTGTCCGCCTTGGTAGTGCAGTAGGCAGCGCGTCAGTCTCATAATCTGAAGGTCGTGAGTTCAATCCTCACCCGGGGCAAAGGCGGTGCAGATTTTTTGTTTGGTCATGAGAGTTTAATTAGGTCGGGAGGGGTGCACTGTCTGCAGCAGTAATGAATGACTGTTGCCCAGTTTTCTTATTTTTTCGACCTTTAATTTGTGGAAACGAATGATACCGGTTCCGTTTCGCAGTGACCTCTGTCCGCCTCGGTAGCGCAGTAGGCAGCGCGTCAGTCTCATAATCTGAAGGTCGTGAGTTCAATCCTAACCCGGGGCAAAGGCGGTGAGGTTTTTTCTTTGCTTATGAGAGTTTAATTAGGTCGTGAGGGGTGCGCTGTCTGGAGCAGCAATGAATGTATGTTGCTGAATTTTCCTACTTTTTCGACCTTTAACTTGTGGGAAATATTGATACCGGTTGTGTTTCCCAGTGACACCTGTCCGCCTCGGAAGCGCAGTAGGCAGCGCGTCAGTCTCATAATCTGAAGGTCGTGAGTTCAATCCACACCCAGGGTAAAGGCGGTACAGATTTTTTGTTTGCTTATGAGAGTTTAATTAGGTCGTGAGGGGTGCTCTGTCTGGAGCAGTAATAAAGGACTGTTGCTCGGTTTTCTTACTGTTTCAATTTTTAACTTGTGGGAACTATTGATACCGGTTGTGTTTCCCAGTGACCCCTGTCCGCCTCGGTAGCGCAGTAGGTAGCGCGTCAGTCTCATAATCTGAAGGTCGTGAGTTCAATCCTCACCCGGGGCAAAGGCGCTGAAGTTTTTTGTTTGCTTATGAGAGTTTAATTAGGTCGTGAGGGGTACGCTGTCTGGAGCAGTAATGAATGACTGCTGCCTAGTTTTCTTACGTTTTCGACCTTTAACTTAAGGGAACTATTGATACCGGTTGTGTTTCCCAGTGTCACCTGTCCGCCTCGGTAGTGCAGTAGACAGCGCGTCAGTCTCATAATCCGAAGGTCGGGAGTTCAATCCTAAGGCGGGCCAATGTCGATGCAGTTTTTTTGTTCGCTTATGAGAGTTTAATTAGGTCGTGAGGGGTGCGCTGTCTGGAACAGTAATGAATGACTGTTGCTGAATTTTCCCATTTTTTCGACCTTTAATTTGTGGAAACGAATGATACCGGTTGCGTTTGCCAGTCACCCCTGTCCGCCTCGGTAGCCCAGTAGGCAGCGCGTCAGTCTCATAATCTGAAGGTCGTGAGTTCAATTCTCACCCGGGCCAACGTCGATGCAGTTTTTTTTTGTTTGATCATGAGAGTTTAATTAGGTCGTGAGGGATGCACTGTCTGAAACTGTAATGAATGACTGTTGCCCAGTTTTCTTATTTTTTCGACCTTTCATTTGTGGAAACGAATGATACTGGTTGTGTTTCCCAGTGACACCAGTCCGCCTCGGTAGCGCAGTAGGCAGCGCGTCAGTCTCAAAATCTGAAGGTCGTGAGTTCAATCCTCACCCGGGGCAAGTTTGTTGCAGGTTTTTTGTTTGCTCATGAGAGTTTAATTAGGTCCTGAGGGGTGCACTGTCTTGAGCAGTAATGAATGACTGTTGCTGAGTTTTCTTACTTTTTCAATTTTTACCTTTTGGGAACTATTGATACTGGTTGTGTTTCCCAATGACACCTGTCCGCCTCGGTAGCGCAGTAGGCTGCGCGTCAGGCTCATAATCTGAAGGTCGTGAGTTCAATCCCCACCCGGGGTAAAGGCGGTGCAGTTTTGTTGTTTGCTTATGAGAGTTTATTTAGGTCGTGAGGGGTGCGCTGTCTGGAGCAGTAATGATTGACTGTTGCTGAGTTTTCTTACTTTTTCGACCTTTAACTTGTGGGAACTATTGATACCGGTTTTGTTTCCCAGTCACACCTGTCCGCCTCGGTAGTGCAGTAGGCAGCGCGTCAGTCTCATAATCTGAAGGTCGTGAGTTCAATCCTCACCCGGGGCAAAGGCGGTGCAGATTTTTTATTTGGTCATGAGAGTTTAATTAGGTCGGGAGGGGTGCACTGTCTGCAGCAGTAATGAATGACTGTTGCCCAGTTTTCTTATTTTTTCGACCTTTAATTTGTGGAAACGAATGATACCGGTTCCGTTTCGCAGTGACCTCATTCCGCCTCGGTAGCGCAGTAGGCAGCGCGTCAGTCTCATAATCTGAAGGCCGTGAGTTCAATCCACACCCAGGGTAAAGGCGGTACAGATTTTTTGTTTGCTTATGAGAGTTTAATTAGGTCGTGAGGGGTGCGCTGTCTGGAGCAGTAATAAATGACTGTTGCTCGGTTTTCTTACTGTTTCAATTTTAACTTGTGGGAACTATTGATACCGGTTGTGTTTCCCAGTGACCCCTGTCCGCCTCGGTAGCGCAGTAGGCAGCGCGTCAGTCTCATATTCTGAAGGTCGTGAGTTCAATCCTCACCCGGGGCAAAGGCGCTGAAGTTTTTTGTTTGCTTATGAGAGTTTAATTAGGTCGTGAGGGGTGCGCTGTCTGGAGCAGTAATGAATGACTGCTGCCTAGTTTTCTTACGTTTTCGACCTTTAACTTGTGGGAACGAATGATACCGGTTGCGTTTGCCAGTCACCCCTGTCCGCCTCGGTAGCCCAGTAGGCAGCGCGTCAGTCTCATAATCTGAAGGTCGTGAGTTCAATTCTCACCCGGGCCAACGTCGATGCAGTTTTTTTGTTTGATCATGAGAGTTTAATTAGGTCGTGAGGGATGCACTGTCTGGAGCTGTAATGAATGACTGTTGCCCAGTTTTCTTATTTTTTCGACCTTTCATTTGTGGAAACGAATGATACTGGTTGCGTTTCCTAGTGACCCCTGTCCGCCTCGGTAGTGCAGTAGGCAGCGCGTCAGTCTCATAATCTGAAGGTCGTGAGTTCAATCCTCACCCGGGGCACAGGCGGTGTAGTTGTTTTGTTTGCTTATGAGAGTTTAATTAGGTCGTGAAGGGTGCGCTGTCTGGAGCAGTAATGAATGACTGTTGCTGAGTTTTCTTACTTTTTTGACCTTTAACTAGTGGGAACTATTGATACCGGTTGTGTTTCCCAGTGACACCAGTCCGCCTAGGTAGCGCAGTAGGCAGCGCGTCAGTCTCAAAATCTGAAGGTCGTGAGTTCAATCCTCACCCGAGGCAAGTTTGTTGCAAGTTTTTTGTTTGCTCATGAGAGTTTAATTAGGTCCTGAGGGGTGCACTGTCTTGAGCAGTAATGAATGACAGTTGTTCGGTTTTCTTATTTTTTCAACCTTTAATTTGTGGGAACTAATGATACCGGTTGCGTTTCCCAGTGACCCCTGTCCGCGTCGGTAGCGCAGTAGGCAGCGCGTCAGTCTCGTAATCTGAAGGTCGTGAGTAATATCCTCTCCTGAGGCAAAGGTAGTGAATATGTTTTGTTTGCTTATGAGAGTTTTATTAGGTCGTGAGGGGTGCACTCTCTGGAGAAGTAATGAATGACTGTTGCTCGGTTTTCCTACTTTTCGACCTTTAATTTGTGGGAACTAATAATACCGGTTGCGTTTCGCAGTGACCCCAGTCCGCCTCGGTAGCGGAGTAGGCAGCGCGTCAGTCTCATAATCTGAAGGTCGTGAGTTCCATCCTCACCCGGGGCAAAGGCGGTGTAGTTGTTTTGTTTCTTATGAGAGTTTAATAAGGTCGTGAAGGGTGCGCTGTCTGGAGCAGTAATGAATGACTGTTGCTGAGTTTTCTTACTTTTTCGACCTTTAACTTGTGGGAACTAATGATACCGGTTGCGTTTCCCAGTGAGCCCTGTCTGCATCGGTAGCGCACTAGGCAGCGCGTCAGTCTCATAATCTGAAGGTCGTGAGTTCAATCCTCACCCGGGGCAAAGGCGCTGAAGTTTTTTGTTTGCTTATGAGAGTTTAATTAGGTCGTGAGGGGTGCGCTGTCTGGAGCAGTAATGAATGACTGCTGTTGAGTTTCCCTACTTTTTCGACCTTAACCTTGTGGGAACTATTGATACCGGTTGTGTTTCCCAGTGTCACCTGTCCGCCTCGGTAGTGCAGTCGGCAGCGCGTCAGTCTCATAATCTGAAGGTCGTGAGTTCAATCCTAAGGCGGGCCAATGTCGATGCAGTTTTTTTGTTTGCTTATGAGAGTTTAATTAGGTCGTGAGGGGTGCGCTGTCTGGAACAGTAATGAATGACTGTTGCTGAATTTTCTTATTTTTTCGACCTTTCATTTGTGGAAACGAATGATACCGGTTGCGTTTCCTAGTGACCCCTGTCCGCCTCGGTAGCGCAGCAGGCAGCACGTCAGTCTCAAAATCTGAAGGTCGTGAGTTCAATCCTCACCCGGGGCAAAGGCGGTGCAGATGTTTTGTTTGCTTATGAGAGTTTGATTAGGTCGTGAGGGGTGCGCTGTCTGGAGCAGTAATGAATGACAGTTACTCGGTTTTCTTAATTTTTCAATTTTTAACTTGTGGGAACTATTGATACCGGTTGTGTTTCACAGAGACACCTGTCCGCCTCGGAAGCGCAGTAGGCAGCGCGTCAGTCTCATAATCTGAAGGTCGTGAGTTCAATACACACCAAAGGTAAAGGCGGTACACATTTTTTGTTTGCTTATGAGAGTTTAATTAGGTCGTGAGGGGTGCGCTGTCTGGAGCAGTAATAAATGACTGTTGCTCGGTTTTCTTACTGTTTCAATTTTTAACTTGTGGGAACTATTGATACCGGTTGTGTTTCTCAGTCACACCTGTCCGCCTCGGTAGTGCAGTAGGCAGCGCGTCAGTCTCATAATCTGAAGGTCGTGAGTTCAATCCTCACCCGGGGCATTTTGGTGCAGATTTTTTGTTTGCTCATGAGAGTTTAATTAGGTCGTGAGGGGTGCACTGTCTGGAGCAGTAATCAATGACTGTTGCTCAGTTTTGTTACTTTTTCCACCTTTATTTTTGTGGGAACTAATGATACCGGTTGCGTTTGCCAGGGACTCCAGTCTGCCTCGGTAACGCAGTAGGCAGCGCGCCAGTCTCATAATCTGAAGGTCGTGAGTTCAATCCTCACCCGGGGCAAAGGCAGTGCAGATTTTTTGTTTGTTTATGAGAGTTTAATTAGGTCGTGAGGGGTACACTGTGTGGAGCAGTAATGAATTACTGTTGCTCGGTTTACTTACTTTTTCGACCTTTACATTTGGGAACTATTGATACCGGTTGTGTTTCCCAGAGACACCTGTCCGCCTCGGAAGCGCAGTAGGCAGCGCGTCAGTCTCATAATCTGAAGGTCGTGAGTTCAATACACACCCAGGGTAAAGGCGGTACACATTTTTTGTTTGCTTATGAGAGTTTAATTAGGTCGTGAGGGGTGCGCTGTCTGGAGCAGTAATAAATGACTGTTGCTCGGTTTTCTTACTGTTTCAATTTTTAACTTGTGGAAAATATTGATACCGGTTGTGTTTCCCAGTGACCCCTGTCCGCCTCGGTAGCGCAGTAGGCACCGCGTCAGTCTCATAATCTGAAGGTCGTGAGTTCAATCCTCACCCGGGGCAAAGGCGGTGCAGATATTTTGTTTGCTTATGAGAGTTTAATTAGGTCGTGAGGGGTGCACTGTCTGGAGCAGTAATGAATGACTGTTGCCCAGTTTTCTTATTTTTTCGACCTTTATTTGTGGAAGCGAATGATACCGGTTGCGTTTCCCAGTGACCCCTGTCCGCCTTGGTAGCGCAGTAGGCAGCGCTTCAGTCTCATAATCTGAAGGTCGTGAGTTCAATCACACCCGGGGCAAAGGCGGTGCAGATTTTTTGTTTGCCTATGAGAGTTTAATTAGGTCGTGAGGGGTGCGCTGTCCTGAGCAGTATTGAATGACTGTTGCTGAGGTTTCTTACTTTTTCGACCTTTAACATGTGGGAACTATTGATACCGGTTGTGTTTCCCAGTGACGCCTGTTCGCCTCGGTAGCACAGTAGGCAGCGCGTCAGTCTCATAATCTGAAGGTCATGAGTTCAATTCTCACCCGGGCCAAAGGCGGTGCAGTTTTTTGTTTGCTTATGAGAGTTTATTTAAGTCGTGAGGAGTACGCTGTCTGGAGCAGTAATGAATGACAGTTGCTCGGTTTTCTTATTTTTTCGACCTTTATTTGTGGGAACTAATGATACCGGTTGCGTTTCCCAGTGACCCCAGTCTGCCTCGGTAGCGCAGTAGGCAGCGCGTCAGTCTCATATTCTGAAGGTCGTGAGTTCAATCCTCACCCGGGGCAAAGGCGGTGCAGTTTTTTTGTTTGCTTATGAGAGTTTAATTAGGTCGTGAAGGGTGCGCTGTCTGGAGCAGTAATGAATGACTGTTGCTGAGTTTTCTTACTTTTTCGACTTTTAACTTGAGGGAACTATTGATACCGGTTGTGTTTCCCAGTGACCCCAGTCTGCCTCGGTAGCGCAGTAGGCAGCGCGTCAGTCTCATATTCTGAAGGACGTGAGTTCAATCCTCACCCGGGGCAAAGGCGGTGCAGTTTTTTTGTTTGTTTATGAGAGTTTAATTAGGTCGTGAAGGGTGCGCTGTCTGGAGCAAAAAATGAATGACTGTTGCCGAGTTTTCTTACTTTTTCGACCTTTAACTTGAGGGAACTATTGATACCGGTTGTGTTTCCCAGTCACAACTGTCCGCCTCGGTAGCGCAGTAGGCAGCGCGTCAGTCTCATAATCTGAAGGTCGTGAGTTCAATCCTCACCCGGGGCAAAGGTGGTGCAGTTCTTTGTTTGCTTATGAGAGTTTAATTAGGGCGTGAAGGGTGCGCTGTCTGGAGCAGTAATGATTGACTGTTGCCGAGTTTTCTTACTTTTTCGACCTTTAACTTGAGGGAACTATTGATACCGGTTGCGTTTCCCAGTGACACCTGTCCGCCTCGGTAGCGCAGTAGGCAGCGCGTCAGTCTCATAATCTGAAGGTCGTGAGTTCAATCCTCACCCGGGGCAAAGGTGGTGCAGTTCTTTGTTTGCTTATGAGAGTTTAATTAGGGCGTGAAGGGTGCGCTGTCTGGAGCAGTAATGATTGACTGTTGCCGAGTTTTCTTACTTTTTCGACCTTTAACTTGAGGGAACTATTGATACAGGTTGTGTTTCCCAGTGACACCTGTCCGCCTCGGTAGCGCAGTAGGCAGCGCGTCAGTCTCATAATCTGAAGGTCGTGAGTTCAATCCTCACCCGGGGCGAAGGCGGTGCAGATGTTTTGTTTGCTTATGAGAGTTTAATTAGGTCGTGAGGGGTGCACTGTCTGGAGCAGTAATGAATGACTGTTGCTCGGTTTTCTTACTTTTTTTACCTTTAATTTGTGGGAACTATTGATACCGGTTGTGTTTCCCAGTGACACCTGTCCGCCTCGGTAGCGCAGTATGCAGTGCGTCAGTCTCATAATGTGAAGGTCGTGAGTTCAATCCTCACCCGGGGCAAAGGCGGCGAAGTTTTTTGTTTGCTAATGAGAGTTTAATTAGGTGGTGAGGGGTACGCTGTCTGGAGCAGTAATGAATGACTGTTGGTGAGTTTTCTTACTTTTTCAATTTTTAACTTGTGGGAACTATTGATACCGGTTGCGTTTCCCAGTGACCCCTGTCCGCCTCGGTAGTGCAAAGGCAGCACGTCTGTCTCATAATCTGAAGGTCGTGAGTTCAATCTTCACCCGGGGCAAAGGTGTTGCAGATTTTTTTGTTTTCCTATGAGAGATTTATTGGGTCGTGAGGGGTGCGCTGTCTGGAGCAGTATTGAATGACTGTTGCTCGGTTTTCTTACTTTTTCCACCTTTATTTTTGTGGGAACTAATGATACCGGTTGCGTTTGCCATGGACTCCTGTCTGCCTCGGTAGCGCAGTAGGCAGCGCGTCAGTCTCATAATCTGAAGGTCTTGATTTCAATCCTCACCTGGGGCAAATGCGTTGCAGATTTTTTGTTTGCTTATGAGAGTTTAATTAGGTCGTGAGGGGTGCACTGTCTTGAGCAGTAATGAATGACTGTTGCTCGGTTTTCTTACTTTTTCGACCTTTAATTTGTGGGAACTAATGATACCGGTTGCGTTTCGCAGTGACCCCTGTCCGCCTCGGTAGCGCAGTAGGCAGCGCGTCAGTCTCATAAACTGAAGGTTGTGAGTTCCATCCTCACCCGGGGCAAAGGCGGTGTGGTTGTTTTGTTTGCTTATGAGAGTTTAATTAGGTCGTGAAGGGTGCGCTGTCTGGAGCAGTAATGAATGACTGTTGCTGAGTTTTCTTAATTTTCGACCTTTAACTTGTGGGAACTATTGATACCGGTTGTGTTTCCCAGTGACATCAGTCCGCCTCGGTAGCGCAGTAGGCAGCGCGTCAGTCTCATAATCTGAAGGTCGTGAGTTCAATCCTCACCCGGGGCAAGTTTGTTGCAGATTTTTTGTTTCTCATGAGAGTTTAATTAGGTCATGAGGGGTGCACTGTCTTGAGCAGTAATTAATGACAGTTGTTCGGTTTTCTTATTTTTTCAACCTTTAATATGTGGAAACTAATGATACCGGTTGCGTTTCTCAGTGACCTCTGTCCGCGTCGGTAGCGCAGTAGGCAGCGCGTCAGTCTCGTAATCTGAAGGTCGTGAGTTCAATCCTCTCCCGGGGCAAAGGCGGTGAATATGTTTTGTTTGCTTATGAGAGTTTAATTAGGTCGTGAGGGGTGCACTCTCTGGAGAAGTAATGAATGACTGTTGCTCGGTTTTCCTACTTTTTCGACCTTTTTTTTTTGCGGGAACTAATGATACCGGTTGCGTTTCGCAGTGACCCCTGTCCGCCTCGGTAGCGCAGTAGGCAGCGCGTCAGTCTCATAATCTGAAGGTCGAGAGTTCCAACCTCACCCGGGGCAAAGGCGGTGTAGTTGGTTTCTTTGCTTATGAGAGTTTAATTAGGTCGTGAAGGGTGCGCTGCTTGGAGCAGTAATGAATGACTGTTGCTGAGTTTTCTTACTTTTTCGACCTTTAACTTGTGGGAACTAATGATACCTGTTGCGTTTCCCAGTGACCCCTGTCTGCCTCTGTAGCGCACTAGGCAGCGCGTCAGTCTCATAATCTGAAGGTCGTGAGTTCAATTCTCACCCGGGCCAACGTCGATGCAGTTTTTTTTGTTTGATCATGAGAGTTTAATTAGGTCGTGAGGGATGCACTGTCTGGAGCTGTAATGAATGACTGTTGCCCAGTTTTCTTATTTTTTCGACCTTTCATTTGTGGAAACGAATGATACTGGTTGCGTTTCCTAGTGACCCCTGTCCGCCTCGGTAGTGCAGTAGGCAGCGCGTCAGTCTCATAATCTGAAGGTCGTGAGTTCAATCCTCACCCGGGGCAAAGGCGGTGAGGTTTTTTCTTTGCTTATGAGAGTTTAATTAGGTCGTGAGGGGTGCGCTGTCTGGAGCAGCAATGAATGTATGTTGCTGAATTTTCCTACTTTTTCGACCTTTAACTTGTGGGAACTATTGATACCGGTTGCGTTTCGCAGTGACCCCTGTCCGCCTCGGTAGCGCAGTTGGCAGCGCGTCTGTCTCATAATCTGAAGGTCGTGAGTTCCATCCTCACCCGGGGCACAGGCGGTGTAGTTGTTTTGTTTGCTTATGAGAGTTTAATTAGGTCGTGAAGGGTGCGCTGTCTGGAGCAGTAATGAATGACTGTTGCTGAGTTTTCTTACTTTTTTGACCTTTAACTAGTGGGAACTATTGATACCGGTTGTGTTTCCCAGTGACACCAGTCCGCCTAGGTAGCGCAGTAGGCAGCGCGTCAGTCTCAAAATCTGAAGGTCGTGAGTTCAATCCTCACCCGGGGCAAGTTTGTTGCAGGTTTTTTGTTTGCTCATGAGAGTTTAATTAGGTCCTGAGGGGTGCACTGTCTTGAGCAGTAATGAATGACAGTTGTTCGGTTTTCTTATTTTTTCAACCTTTAATTTGTGGGAACTAATGATACCGGTTGCGTTTCCCAGTGACCCCTGTCCGCGTCGGTAGCGCAGTAGGCAGCGCGTCAGTCTCGTAATCTGAAGGTCGTGAGTAATATCCTCTCCTGAGGCAAAGGTAGTGAATATGTTTTGTTTGCTTATGAGAGTTTTATTAGGTCGTGAGGGGTGCACTCTCTGGAGAAGTAATGAATGACTGTTGCTCGGTTTTCCTACTTTTCGACCTTTAATTTGTGGGAACTAATAATACCGGTTGCGTTTCGCAGTGACCCCAGTCCGCCTCGGTAGCGGAGTAGGCAGCGCGTCAGTCTCATAATCTGAAGGTCGTGAGTTCCATCCTCATCCGGGGCAAAGGCGGTGTAGTTGTTTTGTTTCTTATGAGAGTTTAATAAGGTCGTGAAGGGTGCGCTGTCTGGAGCAGTAATGAATGACTGTTGCTGAGTTTTCTTACTTTTTCGACCTTTAACTTGTGGGAACTAATGATACCGGTTGCGTTTCCCAGTGAGCCCTGTCTGCCTCGGTAGCGCACTAGGCAGCGCGTCAGTCTCATAATCTGAAGGTCGTGAGTTCAATCCTCACCCGGGGCAAAGGCGCTGAAGTTTTTTGTTTGCTTATGAGAGTTTAATTAGGTCGTGAGGGGTGCGCTGTCTGGAGCAGTAATGAATGACTGCTGTTGAGTTTCCCTACTTTTTCGACCTTAACCTTGTGGGAACTATTGATACCGGTTGTGTTTCCCAGTGTCACCTGTCCGCCTCGGTAGTGCAGTAGGCAGCGCGTCAGTCTCATAATCTGAAGGTCGTGAGTTCAATCCTAAGGCGGGCCAATGTCGATGCAGTTTTTTTGTTTGCTTATGAGAGTTTAATTAGGTCGTGAGGGGTGCGCTGTCTGGAACAGTAATGAATGACTGTTGCTGAATTTTCTTATTTTTTCGACCTTTCATTTGTGGAAACGAATGATACCGGTTGCGTTTCCTAGTGACCCCTGTCCGCCTCGGTAGCGCAGTAGGCAGCACGTCAGTCTCAAAATCTGAAGGTCGTGAGTTCAATCCTCACCCGGGGCAAAGGCGGTGCAGATGTTTTGTTTGCTTATGAGAGTTTGATTAGGTCGTGAGGGGTGCGCTGTCTGGAGCAGTAATGAATGACAGTTACTCGGTTTTCTTAATTTTTCAATTTTTAACTTGTGGGAACTATTGATACCGGTTGTGTTTCACAGAGACACCTGTCCGCCTCGGAAGCGCAGTAGGCAGCGCATCAGTCTCATAATCTGAAGGTTGTGAGTTCAATACACACCAAAGGTAAAGGCGGTACACATTTTTTGTTTGCTTATGAGAGTTTAATTAGGTCGTGAGGGGTGCGCTGTCTGGAGCAGTAATAAATGACTGTTGCTCGGTTTTCTTACTGTTTCAATTTTTAACTTGTGGGAACTATTGATACCGGTTGTGTTTCCCAGTCACACCTGTCCGCCTCGGTAGTGCAGTAGGCAGCGCGTCAGTCTCATAATCTGAAGGTCGTGAGTTCAATCCTCACCCGGGGCAACTTTGGTGCAGATTTTTTGTTTGCTCATGAGAGTTTAATTAGGTCGTGAGGGGTGCACTGTCTGGAGCAGTAATCAATGACTGTTGCTCAGTTTTCTTACTTTTTCCACCTTTATTTTTGTGGGAACTAATGATACCGGTTGCGTTTGCCAGGGACTCCAGTCTGCCTCGGTAACGCAGTAGGCAGCGCGCCAGTCTCACAATCTGAAGGTCGTGAGTTCAATCCTCACCCGGGGCAAAGGCAGTGCAGATTTTTTGTTTGTTTATGAGAGTTT
This sequence comes from Rhipicephalus microplus, assembly GCF_043290135.1. Taxonomy (NCBI): domain Eukaryota; kingdom Metazoa; phylum Arthropoda; class Arachnida; order Ixodida; family Ixodidae; genus Rhipicephalus; species Rhipicephalus microplus. The sequence goes on from NC_134702.1 coordinate 210,022,925, forward strand.
AATTAGGTCGTGAGGGGTACACTGTGTGGAGCAGTAATGAATTACTGTTGCTCGGTTTACTTACTTTTTCGACCTTTAACTTGTGGGAACTATTGATACCGGTTGTGTTTCCCAGAGACACCTGTCCGCCTCGGAAGCGCAGTAGGCAGCGCGTCAGTCTCATAATCTGAAGGTCGTGAGTTCAATACACACCCAGGGTAAAGGCGGTACACATTTTTTGTTTGCTTATGAGAGTTTAATTAGGTCGTGAGGGGTGCGCTGTCTGGAGCAGTAATAAATGACTGTTGCTCGGTTTTCTTACTGTTTCAATTTTCAACTTGTGGAAAATATTGATACCGGTTGTGTTTCCCAGTGACCCCTGTCCGCCTGGGTAGCGCAGTAGGCACCGCGTCAGTCTCATAATCTGAAGGTCGTGAGTTCAATCCTCACCCGGGGCAAAGGCGGTGCAGATATTTTGTTTGCTTATGAGAGTTTAATTAGGTCGTGAGGGGTGCACTGTCTGGAGCAGTAATGAATGACTGTTGCCCAGTTTTCTTATTTTTTCGACCTTTATTTGTGGAAGCGAATGATACCGGTTGCGTTTCCCAGTGACCCCTGTCCGCCTTGGTAGCGCAGTAGGCAGCGCGTCAGTCTCATATTCTGAAGGTCGTGAGTTCAATCCTCACCCGGGGCAAAGGCGGTGCAGTTTTTTTGTTTGCTTATGAGAGTTTAATTAGGTCGTGAAGGGTGCGCTGTCTGGAGCAGTAATGAATGACTGTTGCTGAGTTTTCTTACTTTTTCGACTTTTAACTTGAGGGAACTATTGATACCGGTTGTGTTTCCCAGTGACACCTGTCCGCCTCGGTAGCGCAGTAGGCAGCGCGTCAGTCTCATAATCTGAAGGTCGTGAGTTCAATTCTCACCCGGGCCAAAGGCGGTGCAGGCTTTTGTTTGCTTATGAGAGTTTAATTAGGTCGTGGGGAGCGCGCTTTCAGGAGCAGTAATGAATGATAGTTGCTCGGTTTTCTTATTTTTTCAACCTTTTATTTGTGGGAACTAATGATACCGGTTGCGTTTCCCAGTGACCCCAGTCTGCCTCGGTAGCGCAGTAGGCAGCGCGTCTGTCTCATATTCTGAAGGACGTGAGTTCAATCCTCACCCGGGGCAAAGGCGGTGCAGTTTTTTTGTTTGTTTATGAGAGTTTAATTAGGTCGTGAAGGGTGCGCTGTCTGGAGCAAAAAATGAATGACTGTTGCCGAGTTTTCTTACTTTTTCGACCTTTAACTTGAGGGAACTATTGATACCGGTTGTGTTTCCCAGTCACAACTGTCCGCCTCGGTAGTGCAGTAGGCAGCGCGTCAGTCTCATAATCTGAAGGTCGTGAGTTCAATCCTCACCCGGGGCAAAGGTGGTGCAGTTCTTTGTTTGCTTATGAGAGTTTAATTAGGGCGTGAAGGGTGCGCTGTCTGGAGCAGTAATGATTGACTGTTGCCGAGTTTTCTTACTTTTTCGACCTTTAACTTGAGGGAACTATTGATACCGGTTGCGTTTCCCAGTGACCCCTGTCCGCCTCGGTAGCGCAGTAGGCAGCGCGTCAGTCTCATAATCTGAAGGTCGTGAGTTGAATCCTCACCCGGGGCGAAGGCGGTGCAGATGTTTTGTTTGCTTATGAGAGTTTAATTAGGTCGTGAGGGGTGCACTGTCTGGAGCAGTAATGAATGACTGTTGCTCGGTTTTCTTACTTTTTTTACCTTTAATTTGTGGGAACTATTGATACCGGTTGTGTTTCCCAGTGACACCTGTCCGCCTCGGTAGCGCAGTATGCAGTGCGTCAGTCTCATAATGTGAAGGTCGTGAGTTCAATCCTCACCCGGGGCAAAGGCGGCGAAGTTTTTTGTTTGCTAATGAGAGTTTAATTAGGTGGTGAGGGGTACGCTGTCTGGAGCAGTAATGAATGACTGTTGGTGAGTTTTCTTACTTTTTGAATTTTTAACTTGTGGGAACTATTGATACCGGTTGCGTTTCCCAGTGACCCCTGTCCGCCTCGGTAGTGCAAAGGCAGCACATCTGTCTCATAATCTGAAGGTCGTGAGTTCAATCTTCACCCGGGGCAAAGGTGTTGCAGATTTTTTTGTTTTCCTATGAGAGATTTATTGGGTCGTGAGGGGTGCGCTGTCTGGAGCAGTATTGAATGACTGTTGCTCGGTTTTCTTACTTTTTCCACCTTTATTTTTGTGGGAACTAATGATACCGGTTGCGTTTGCCATGGACTCCTGTCTGCCTCGGTAGCGCAGTAGGCAGCGCGTCAGTCTCATAATCTGAAGGTCTTGATTTCAATCCTCACCTGGGGCAAATGCGTTGCAGATTTTTTGTTTGCTTATGAGAGTTTAATTAGGTCGTGAGGGGTGCACTGTCTTGAGCAGTAATGAATGACTGTTGCTCGGTTTTCTTACTTTTTCGACCTTTAATTTGTGGGAACTAATGATACCGGTTGCGTTTCGCAGTGACCCCTGTCCGCCTCGGTAGCGCAGTAGGCAGCGCGTCAGTCTCATAAACTGAAGGTTGTGAGTTCCATCCTCACCCGGGGCAAAGGCGGTGTGGTTGTTTTGTTTGCTTATGAGAGTTTAATTAGGTCGTGAAGGGTGCGCTGTCTGGAGCAGTAATGAATGACTGTTGCTGAGTTTTCTTAATTTTCGACCTTTAACTTGTGGGAACTACTGATACCGGTTGTGTTTCCCAGTGACATCAGTCCGCCTCGGTAGCGCAGTAGGCAGCGCGTCAGTCTCATAATCTGAAGGTCGTGAGTTCAATCCTCACCCGGGGCAAGTTTGTTGCAGATTTTTTGTTTCTCATGAGAGTTTAATTAGGTCATGAGGGGTGCACTGTCTTGAGCAGTAATTAATGACAGTTGTTCGGTTTTCTTATTTTTTCAACCTTTAATATGTGGAAACTAATGATACCGGTTGCGTTTCTCAGTGACCTCTGTCCGCGTCGGTAGCGCAGTAGGCAGCGCGTCAGTCTCGTAATCTGAAGGTCGTGAGTTCAATCCTCTCCCGGGGCAAAGGCGGTGAATATGTTTTGTTTGCTTATGAGAGTTTAATTAGGTCGTGAGGGGTGCACTCTCTGGAGAAGTAATGAATGACTGTTGCTCGGTTTTCCTACTTTTTCGACGTTTTTTTGCGGGAACTAATGATACCGGTTGCGTTTCGCAGTGACCCCTGTCCGCCTCGGTAGCGCAGTAGGCAGCGCGTCAGTCTCATAATCTGAAGGTCGAGAGTTCCAACCTCACCCGGGGCAAAGGCGGTGTAGATGGTTTCTTTGCTTATGAGAGTTTAATTAGGTCGTGAAGGGTGCGCTGCTTGGAGCAGTAATGAATGACTGTTGCTGAGTTTTCTTACTTTTTCGACCTTTAACTTGTGGGAACTAATGATACCGGTTGCGTTTCCCAGTGACCCCTGTCTGCCTCTGTAGCGCACTAGGCAGCGCGTCAGTCTCATAATCTGAAGGTCGTGAGTTCAATCCTCACCCGGGGCAAAGGCGGTGCAGATTTTTTGTTTGCTTATGAGAGTTTATTTAGGTCGTGAGAGGTGCGCTGTCTGGAGCAGTAATGAATGACTGTTGCTGAGTTTTCCTACTTTTTCTACCTTTAACTTGTGGGAACTATTGATACCGGTTGTGTTTCCCAGTGACACCTGTCCGCCTCGGTAGCGCAGTAGGCAGCGCGTCAGTCTCATAATCTGAAGGTCGTGAGTTCTATCAGCACCCGGGGCAAAGGCGCTGAAGTTTTTTGTTTGCTTATGAGAGTTTAATTAGGTCGTGAGGGGTGCGCTGTCTGGAGCAGTAATGAATGACTGCTGCTGAGTTTTCTTACTTTTTCGAACTTTAACTTGTGGGAACTATTGATACCGGTTGTGTTTCCCAGTGACACCTGTCCGCCTCGGTAGTGCAGTAGGCAGCGCGTCAGTCTCATAATCAGAAGGTCGTGAGTTCAATCCTCACCCGGGGCAAAGGCGGTGCAGATGTCTTGTTTGCTTATGAGAGTTTATTTAGGTCGTGAGAGGTGCGCTGTCTGGAGCAGTAATGAATGACTGTTGCTGAGTTTTCCTACTTTTTCGACCTTTAACTTGTGGGAACTATTGATACCGGTTGTGTTTCCCAGTGACACCTGTCCGCCTCGGTAGCGCAGTAGGCAGCGCGTCAGTCTCATAATCTTAAGGTCGTGAGTTCAATCCACACCCAGGGTAAAGGCGGTACAGATTTTTGTTTCCTTATGAGAGTTTAATTAGGTCGTGAGGGGTGCGCTGTCTGGAGCAGTAATGAATGACTGTTGCTCGGTTTTCTTACTGTTTCAATTTTTAACTTGTGGGAACTATTGATACCGGTTGTGTTTCCCAGTGACCCCTGTCCGCCTCGGTAGCGCAGTAGGCAGCGCGTCAGTCTCATAATCTGAAGGTCGTGAGTTCAATCCTCATCCGGGGCAAAGGCGCTGAAGTTTTTGTTTGCTTATGAGAGTTTAATTAGGTCGTGAGGGGTGCGCTGTCTGGAGCAGTAATGAATGACTGCTGCTGAGTTTTCTTACTTTTTCGACCTTTAACTTGTGGGAACTATTGATACCGGTTGTGTTTCCCAGTGACACCTGTCCGCCTCGGTAGTGCAGTAGGCAGCGCGTCAGTCTCATAATCTGAAGGTCGTGAGTTCAATCCACACCCAGGGTAAAGGCGGTACAGATTTTTTGTTTGCTTATGAGAGTTTAATTAGGTCGTGAGGGGTGCGCTGTCTGGAGCAGTAATAAATGACTGTTGCTCGGTTTTCTTACTGTTTCAATTTTTAACTTGTGGGAACTATTGATACCGGTTGTGTTTCCCAGTGACACCTGTCCGCCTCGGAAGCGCAGTAGGCAGCGCGTCAGTCTCATAATCTGAAGGTCGTGAGTTCAATCCACACCAAGGGTAAAGGCGGTACAGATTTTTTGTTTGCTTATGAGAGTTTAATTAGGTCGTGAGGAGTGCGCTGTCTGGAGCAGTAATAAATGACTGTTGCTCGGTTTTCTTACTGTTTCAATTTTTAACTTGTGGGAACTATTGATACCGGTTGTGTTTCCCAGTGACCCCTGTCCGCCTCGGTAGCGCAGTAGGCAGCGCGTCAGTCTCATATTCTGCAGGTCGTGAGTTCAATCCTCACCCGGGGCAAAGGCGCTGAAGTTTTTTGTTTGCTTATGAGAGTTTAATTAGGTCGTGAGGGGTGCGCTGTCTGTAGCAGTAATGAATGACTGCTGCCTAGTTTTCTTAAGTTTTCGACCTTTAACTTGTGGGAACTATTGATACCGGTTGTGTTTCCCAGTGTCACCTGTCCGCCTCGGTAGTGCAGTAGGCAGCGCGTCAGTCTCATAATGTGAAGGTCGTGAGTTCAATCCTCTCCCGGGGCAAAGGCGGTGAATATGTTTTGTTTGTTTATGAGAGTTTAATTAGGTCGCGAGGGGTGCACTCTCTGGAGAAGTAATGAATGACTGTTGCTCGGTTTTCCTACTTTTTCGACGTTTAATTTGTGGGAAATAATGATACCGGTTGCGTTTCGCAGTGACCCCTGTCCGCCTCGGTAACGCAGTAGGCAGCGCGTCAGTCTCATAATCTGAAGGTCGAGAGTTCCATCCTCACCCGGGGCAAAGGCGGTGTAGTTGGTTTCTTTGCTTATGAGAGTTTAATTAGGTCTTGAAGGGTGCGCTGTCTGGAGCATTAATGAATGACTTTTGCTGAGTTTTCTTACTTTTTCGACCTTTAACATGTGGGAACTAATGATACCGGTTGCGTTTCCCAGTGACCCCTGTCTGTCTCGGTAGCGCACTAGGCAGCGCGTAAGTCTCATAATCTGAAGGTCGTGAGTTCAATCCTCACCCGGGGCAAAGGCGGTGCAGATTTTTTGTTTGCTTATGAGAGTTTATTTAGGTCGTGAGAGGTGCGCTGTCTGGAGCAGTAATGAATGACTGTTGCTGAGTTTTCCTACTTTTTCGACCTTTAACTTGTGGGAACTATTGATACCGGTTGTGTTTCCCAGTGACACCTGTCCGCCTGGGTAGCGCAGTAGGCAGCGCGTCAGTCTCATAATCTTAAGGTCGTGAGTTCAATCCACACCCAGGGTAAAGGCGGTACAGATTTTTTGTTTTCTTATGAGAGTTTAATTAGGTCGTGAAGGGTGCGCTGTCTGGAGCAGTAATGAATGACTGTTGCTCGGTTTTCTTACTGTTTCAATTTTTAACTTGTGGGAACTATTGATACCGGTTGTGTTTCCCAGTGACCCCTGTCCGCCTCGGTAGCGCAGTAGGCAGCGCGTCAGTCTCATAATCTGAAGGTCGTGAGTTCAATCCTCATCCGGGGCAAAGTCGCTGAAGTTTTTTGTTTGCTTATAAGAGTTTAATTAGGTCGTGAGGGGTGCGCTGTCTGGAGCAGTAATGAATGACTGCTGCTGAGTTTTCTTACTTTTTCGAGCTTTAACTTGTGGGAACTATTGATACCGGTTGTGTTTCCCAGTGACACCTGTCCGCCTCGGTAGTGCAGTAGGCAGCGCGTCAGTCTCATAATCTGAAGGTCGTGAGTTCAATCCTCACCCGGGGCAAAGGCGGTGCAGATGTCTTATTTGCTTATGAGAGTTTAATTAGGTCGTGAGGGGTGCACTGTCTGGAGCAGTAATGAATGACTGTTGCTGAGTTTTCTTACTTTTTCGACTTTTAACTTGAGGGAACTATTGATACCGGTTGTGTTTCCCAGTGACACCTGTCCGCCTCGGTAGCGCAGTAGGCAGCGCGTCAGTCTCATAATCTGAAGGTCGTGAGTTCAATTCTCACCCGGGCCAAAGGCGGTGCAGGTTTTTGTTTGCTTATGAGAGTTTATTTAGGTCGTGGGAAGCGCGCTTTCAGGAGCAGTAATGAATGACAGTTGCTCGGTTTTCTTATTTTTTCAACCTTTAATTTGTGGGAACTAGTGATACCGGTTGCGTTTCCCAGTGACCCCAGTCTGCCTCGGTAGCGCAGTAGGCAGCGCGTCAGTCTCATATTCTGAAGGTCGTGAGTTCAATCCTCACCCGGGGCAAAGGCGTTGCAGTTTTTCTGTTTGTTTATGAGAGTTTAATTAGGTCGTGAAGGGTGCGCTGTCTGGAGCAAAAAATGAATGACTGTTGCCGAGTTTTCCTACTTTTTCGACCTTTAACTTGAGGGAACTATTGATACCGGTTGTGTTTCCCAGTGACACCTGTCCTCCTCGGTAGCGCAGTAGGCAGCGCGTCAGTCTCATAATCTGAAGGTCGTGAGTTCAATTCTCACCCGGGCCAAAGGCGGTGCAGTTTTTTGTTTGCTTATGAGAGTTTAATTAGGTCGTGAGGAGTGTGCTGTCAGGAGCAGTAATGAATGACAGTTGCTCGGTTTTCCTAATTTTTCAATTTTTAACTTGTGGGAACTATTGATACCGGTTGTGTTTCCCAGAGACACCTGTCCGCCTCGGTAGCGCAGTAGGCAGCGCGTCAGGCTCATAATCTGAAGGTCGTGAGATCAATCCTCACCCGGGGCAAAGGCGGTGAGGTTTTTTCTTTGCTTATGAGAGTTTAATTAGGTCGTGAGGGGTGCGCTGTCTGGAGCAGTAATGAATGTATGTTGCTGAATTTTCCTACTTTTTCGACATTTAACTTGCGGGAACTATTGATACCGGTTGTGTTTCCCAGTGACACCTGTCCGCCTCGGAAGCGCAGTAGGCAGCGCGTCAGTCTCTTAATCGAAAGGTCGTGAGTTCAATCCACACCCGGGGCAAAGGCGCTGAAGTTTTTTGTTTGCTTATGAGAGTTTATTTGGTTGTGAGGGGTGCGCTGTCTGGAGCAGTAATGAATCACTGTTGCTGAGTTTTCTTACTTTTTCAATTTTTATCTTGTGGGAACTATTGATACCGGTTGTGTTTCCCAGTGACCCCTGTCCGCCTCGGTAGCGCAGTAGGCAGCGCGTCAGTCTCATATTCTGAAGGTCGTGAGTTCAATCCTCACCCGGGGCAAAGGCGCTGAAGTTTTTTGTTTGCTTATGAGAGTTTATTAGGTCGTGAGGGGTGCGCTGTCTGGAGCAGTAATGAATGACTGTTGCTGAGTTTTCTTACTTTTTCGACTTTTAACTTGAGGGAACTATTGATACCGGTTGTGTTTCCAAGTGACACCTGTCCGCCTCGGTAGCGCAATAGGCAGCGCGTCAGTCTCGTAATCTGAAGGTCGTGAGTTCAATTCTCACCCGGGCCAAAGGCGGTGCAGGTCTTTGTTTGCTTATGAGAGTTTATTTAGGTCGTGGGAAGCGCGCTTTCAGGAGCAGTAATGAATGACAGTTGCTCGGTTTTCTTATTTTTTCAACCTTTAATTTGTGGGAACTAGTGATACCGGTTGCGTTTCCCAGTGACCCCAGTCTGCCTCGGTAGCGCAGTGGTCATTCCACTTCCGGCCGCGACAGCGTACGGACGTGTTTATCATGTGCTCCCGTGTAGGGGCGGTTTCAGCGGCCCGTGTGGGCCGCGGTATCAGGTGTACCGAAAAGCCAGGCGAAGATTTCCAGGTTGTTCTGCCTCAGCTGCCTTCAGGTGATTCTGTTTTGCACACGGTTTTTTTGCACGGAAATTTGAAAGCCAGGCCATATCGAGTGGAGCATGTCCGAGACAGCCTTGCTCGTCTTTCGCTGCTGCCGGAAGTGGTTGCCCTTGGGGCATACCAAATGAATCACGTATGGGCAGTGACGTTCAAGGATGATGAGGGTAAAAAGAAGATGCTGGCGGCGGAGTCATTTGACCTAAAGGACCATCGCTGTATGGTGGTTGACCCCCGTGATCGAGGTGTGCGGCTGAAGTTGTACTGGCTTCTTCATGGCGTGCCGGACGAGGCTGTGCGAGTCGCCTTAACGCCCTACGGAAAAGTGACCGAGATAAGCAGAGATAAATGGAAGGTGCAGGGTTGCAATGACAAAGGTTCAACCACGCGGTCGGTCACGCTGAGGCTACACGCGGGCGTGTCCGTGGACGACCTGCCACACCAACTACGAGTTGCGGAGGACATGGCGCTCGTCGTAATTCCTGGCAGATCACCGCTCTGCCTCCGATGCCGGGCTATCGGACACATTCGACGGGATTGCCGCGTGCCGCGCTGTGGGGTCTGTCGTCGCTATGGCCACGATGACGCCCACTGTGTGAGGTCGTACGCCAGCATTGCGGGCCCAGGCCAAACAGACGAAGTGTCTGAACACCTGATGGATGCCGTGGATGCCGAAGAAGCGAGCAGGGAAGACGGTTGTACGGAAGGCCCTGCCACGCCCCCTGAACAGTCTACTGGGGCCGCACTGGAATCTACCAATGAAGGCGACAAGCACTCTGGTGCGCCAGGAACGAATTTAGACACGGCAGCAGTAGAGGACGACGCTACAGCAGCGAGCAAGTCATCTTCAGCTGCGCGAGAGGGCGGCCCGGAAGCAACGGACGCCGAGAAGACCAAGGCCGGTGCTATCGCTTTAAAGCGAGCTCGTGAAACACCTGACGGTACCGGAAATGTTGACACGTCGGCCACCAGTGAACCTCCAACAAAGACGGCGACTGGTCGCCGGCCTACCTTTAAACCACGACCAAACCTGTCGCCTGACCGTAGGGGCACTCAAACGTCGGCCCCGCCGTAGCGGAGGAGACGTTCCGAGGCTTTCTACGCTGAGCACACGCAACCACTGTTGCGACGTGAGTATGACACCTGACGAAACAACCTTCAAGAAATGGCGACTAACTTTAAAACTGGTATTTGCATCGCGACGTTGAACTCAAGAGGCCTGTGTTCGCGCAGGAGACAATGCCAGATTAGTCGCATTTTGTTAGAAAACGACATAGACCTCCTGGCTGTACAAGAAACTAAAATGGAAAGTGAAGAACAAACGGAGCAAATGGTTCAAGTTTTTCGCTCTAGGTACAATGTCTGCGTTTGTCATGCTGTTGGGCGGTCAGGAGGCTGTGTCGTTTTCATACGTAGTAGCATCGCGGTTGTTGAAAATGTGTCTACCTGCGATAGCGGTAGGCTGGTTGTGTGCGACTTCAGTTTTTCTGGACTGCCTTGGCGCGTTGTGTGTGTTTATGCACCGAACAGATCGCACGAACGGGAACTTTTTTTCAGAGCGATTGAAGGGTTCTTGAAAACGGAAAGAAATGTTGTGGTTCTAGGGGATTTCAATTGTGTCTGTAGAGCGGAGGATAAGACAACGAGCTTCAATGTGCGCGATAGAAGCGCTGAGCTGTTGAATAAAATAGTGAACGAGACAGGGCTGGAAGATGTCGGTTCTGTAATGACGCGAGAGGGTGAAGTAGGATATACGCACTTTCAAGGTCATTCGCACGCGAGGTTAGACAGAATATATTTGTCGGCAAAGTTGGTGCCACTATGCTCATCTTATCAAACTCAACATCTTAGTTTTAGTGATCACTGTCTGGTCAAGGTCAACATTGGCGAAAAACGTAAGGCTGCGAAGTTTAATTGGTTTCTATGGAAATTTAATGAAAAGCTGCTGCAAGATGAAATATTTGTCACAAAAACCAAAGAATGTCTTTCAAATGCTCTTCGTTTGGAGACCAATAACTTCATAGCTGTGTGGGAGCAAATGAAGTGTGATATAAAGATGATAGCGATTGAAAGAGCCTGTGTATTACGTAATCGGGAAAGGCAACAAGAGAGGCAGTTACAAAGCGAACTAGACTACATGTTAAGCGTAGAAAATGAAGTGCCGGGAAAATTTAAGAAAGAAATAAAGGAGGCGAAAGCAAAGCTCGAATTCATCGACGACGAAAAGTACCGCGGAGCAATGATAAGGGCTCGCACTGAACGGCTGTGGATGGGTGAAACGCCCACTAAGCGAGTGCTCAGTGAAGAAAAGAAACATGCAGCAAACAAAGAGATAAATGAAATTCGATACCGCAATTACATTACCCGGGACCGCGAACAGATAAAGCACGCCTTTGTCGAGTTTTATACGCAATTCCTTAGCCATACAATCAATGACCCCGAACGATTCAAAGAGGACTTTCTGACCCTTATGCCGAGATTGGAAGACTCTGAGCGGGAGCTACTGGAAGTAGAAATCACTGTGGCAGAAATTGAATCAGCTATAGATAACCTGGGTAACGGCAAGTCACCAGGGCCGGATGGGCTTGGTGCTGCCATATACAAATTTTTTAAGACAGAAATGGCACTGGCATTACACCGAGTGATCAGAGAATGCTACGACAAGCAGCAAACACCTCATTCATTTAGGACAGCACACGTAGTATTAATCCCCAAAACTGATGACCCCGCAAAGCTACTTTCAGTGGAATCCTACCGACCTATCAGTTTGAGCAACACTGACTATAAAATATACACGAAGGTCCTAGCAAGACGGCTCCAAAGTGTTGTCACATCCCTTGTCGGCCCGCATCAGACATGTGGGATTAAGGGCAGAACCATATTCACAAATATACACGTAACCAGAAGTATTCTAGAATGCTGTGATGCAAATAATGACCGCGTGGCCATGATTCAGCTAGACCTGCACAAAGCGTTCGATAAAGTTGTACATGAAATTTTGTTTTTATTGCTGGAACATGTGAATGTAGGAACTGTCATTACAGAAGGTGTTAGAATGGTGTATCATGACTGTAGGGCTAATTTAGTAATCAACAAAGAAGTAAGTGCTTCAATTCCTGTGCGCTCGAGCGTGAAGCAAGGTTGTGCTTTGTCGCCACTCCTTTTCGCGCTTTACTTAGAGCCCTTCTGTTTACGAATACTTGCAACACCAAGTATAAGAGGGTATACGTTTCTGACCAGTGGAATTAGAATTTTAGCCTATGCTGATGACGTCGCAGTGTTTTGCAGTGACAAAGAAAGTGTGCAAGAAGTTGTACGAATAGCTAGGGAATTCTGTGCAGCAACGGGCAGCGCAATTAGTTGGCCAAAATGTCTAGGCTTTTGGCATGGCCAGTGGCAAAGCACACCCGAAGTTTACTGTAACATGAATTGGAAAATCATGCCCGGAAAGTACCTCGGTGTGCCTTTGGATCATTACCGCAATGCTACGGAGTATTGGTCTGAGGAACGTCAACGCATTAAAAATTGTACTGATAAGTGGGGAGGTCGCAATTTATCAATGTTTGCAAAAGCGTCCGTGTGCAATGTATTTCTGATTGCAAAAGTGTTTTATGTATTACAAGTGTTAACCATGACCCGCACTTCTGTCCAGAAAATGCACCGAGTATTCGCGACCTTTATATGGGGGTCGCAGTGGGAGCGCACGAGCCGGTGCAACTTATTTCATAGGGTAAAATATGGTGGTCTGGGGCTTTTGCATTTGTTTTTTAAGCAGTTGGTGAGCAGATTCATGTTCGCTCGAGATCAAACTGACAATTTCTTGAGAACTGTGATCCAAGCAAGACTGCAGACCCCCTTACCTGATTTCGTCGTGTCATCTTTTTCTTTCGAAGCTGTACCACTCAGTCCTTATTTGCGAGAAGTAGTTACAGCTACACGCCTGCTCAAGGAAAGATTTTCGTACGAATACTTGTCCGACGTGACTAAAAAGAAACTGTATCGTGACCTTCTTGATGTCTTCCTGCCAGTGCCCGTCTACCGAGCTTCGTGCAGGCTAGGTTCTGAGCGTGACGTGTTTAAACGTGTTAAGAGAATGCCGGTCAGACCCTCTGTCAAAACATTCTTCTTTCAAGTGCATACCGGCACTCTCACTGTACTGCCATGGCTAAAAAGTAAAGGGCTTTTTGTACCGTGGTCCGTCAACTGTCTAATCTGCGGCAAACCAGAAACGATAAATCATATCTTTCTCGACTGCCATGATGCTGTGTTCTTGTGGGACGTACTACAACGGACTATAAAAAAAGAACTACCTATCAACGCCTTTGGAATCCGTTTTCTTCCGTGTGCAGCTGCAGGGGAAGTGCCGAGTGACATGTTAATGTTGCTTTGCATGCATAGTGTGTGGAGGACAAGAATGGATGTACGACATATGCGTGTAGACGCACGTTCAGCGAGAGACTATTTTGTTGAGAGTATGCTGTATACACGAGACGTGTTTAAAGCGCTGCCTGAACCCCCCGAGTGGTTACCTGTGCTCGACCAATTGGCTTCTGTGAAGCCTTTTTAAACCAAGTGCACTGGCCAAGCTGAAGCTGGTGTTTTATTAAGTGTACATATTTTGTATGTAATCCTTTTGCTTGTGGTTATTAAAAGGCAATAAAGAAAAAAAAAAAAGCCTCGGTAGCACAGTAGGCAGCGCGTCAGTCTCATATTCTGAAGGTCGTGAGTTCAATCCTCACCCGGGGCAAAGGCGCTGAAGTTTTTTGTTTGCTTATGAGAGTTTAATTAGGTCGTGAGGAGTGCGCTGTCTGGAGCAGTAATAAATGACTGTTGCTCGGTTTTCTTACTGTTTCAATTTTTAACTTGTGGGAACTATTGATACCGGTTGTGTTTTCCAGTGACCCCTGTCCGCCTCGGTAGCGCAGTAGGCAGCGCGTCAGTCTCATAATCCGAAGGTCGGGAGTTCAATCCTAAGGCGGGCCAATGTCGATGCAGTTTCTTTGTGCGCTTATGACAGTTTAATTAGGTCGTGAGGGGTGCGCTGTCTGGAACAGTAATGAATGACTGTTGCTGAATTTTCCCATTTTTTCGACCTTTAATTTGTGGAAACGAATGATACCGGTTGCGTTTGCCAGTCACCCCTGTCCGCCTCGGTAGCCCAGTAGGCAGCGCGTCAGTCTCATAATCTGAAGGTCGTGAGTTCAATCCTCACCCGGGCCAACGTCGATGCAGTTTCTTTGTTTGATCATGAGAGTTTAATTAGGTCGTGAGGGTTGCACTGTCTGGAGCTGTAATGAATGACTGTTGCCCAGTTTTCTTATTTTTTCGACCTTTCATTTGTGGAAACGAATGATACTGGTTGCGTTTCCTAGTGACCCCTGTCCGCCTCGGTAGCGCAGTAGGCAGCGCGTCAGTCTCATAATCTGAAGATCATGAGTTCAATCTTCACCCGGGGCAAAGGCGGTGCAGATGTTTTGTTTGCTTATGAGAGTTTAATTAGGTCGTGAGGGGTGCACTGTCTGGAGCAGTAATGAATGACTCTTGCCCAGTTTTCTAATTTTTTTTGACATTTATTTGTGGAAACAAATGATACCGGTTGCGTTTCCCAGTGACCCCTGTCCGCCTCGGGAGCGCAGTAGGAAGCGCGTCAGTCTCATATTCTGAAGGTCGTGAGTTCAATCCTCACCCGGGGGAAAGGTGGTGCAGATATTTGTTTGCTTATAAGAGTTTAATTAGGTCGTGAGGGGTGCGCTGTCCGGAGCAGTAATGAATGACAGTTGCTGAGTTTTCTTACTTTTTCAATTTTTAACTTGTGGGAACTATTGATACTGGTTGTGTTTCCCAATGACACCTGTCCGCCTCGGTAGCGCAGTAGGCTGCGCGTCAGGCTCATAATCTGAAGGTCGTGAGTTCAATCCCCACCCGGGGTAAAGGCGGTGCAGTTTTGTTGTTTGCTTATGAGAGTTTATTTAGGTCGTGAGGGGTGCGCTGTCTGGAGCAGTAATGATTGACTGTTGCTGAGTTTTCTTACTTTTTCGACCTTTAACTTGTGGGAACTATTGATACCGGTTGTGTTTCCCAGTCACACCTGTCCGCCTCGGTAGTGCAGTAGGCAGCGCGTCAGTCTCATAATCTGAAGGTCGTGAGTTCAATCCTCACCCGGGGCAAAGGCGGTGCAGATTTTTTGTTTGGTCATGAGAGTTTAATTAGGTCGGGAGGGGTGCACTGTCTGCAGCAGTAATGAATGACTGTTGCCCAGTTTTCTTATTTTTTCGACCTTTAATTTGTGGAAACGAATGATACCGGTTCCGTTTCGCAGTGACCTCTGTCCGCCTCGGTAGCGCAGTAGGCAGCGCGTCAGTCTCATAATCTGAAGGTCGTGAGTTCAATTCTCACCCAGGTCAAAGGCGGTGCAGTTTTTTGTTTGCTTATGAGAGTTTAATTAGGTCGTGAGGAGTGCGCTGTCAGGAGCAGTAATGAATGACAGTTGCTCGGTTTTCTTATTTTTTCAACCTTTAATTTGTGGGAACTAATGATACCGGTTGCCTTTCCCAGTGACCCCTGTCTGCCTCGGTAGCGCAGTAGGCAGCGCGTCAGTCTCATAATCTGAAGGTCGTGAGTTCAATCCCCACCAGGGGTAAAGGCGGTGCAGTTTTGTTGTTTGCTTATGAGAGTTTAATTAGGTCGTGAGGGGTGCGCTGTCTGGAGCAGTAATGATTGACTGTTGCTGAGTTTTCTCACTTTTTCGACCTTTAACTTGTGGGAACTATTGATACCGGTTGTGTTTCCCAGTCACACCTGTCCGCCTCGGTAGTGCAGTAGGCAGCGCGTCAGTCTCATAATCTGAAGGTCGTGAGTTCAATCCTCACCCGGGGCAAAGGCGGTGCAGATTTTTTGTTTGGTCATGAGAGTTTAATTAGGTCGGAAGGGGTGCACTGTCTGCAGCAGTAATGAATGACTGTTGCCCAGTTTTCTTATTTTTTCGACCTTTAATTTGTGGAAACGAATGATACCGGTTGCGTTTCGCAGTGACCCCTGTCCGCCTCGGTAGCGCAGTAGGCAGCGCGTCAGTCTCATAATCTGAAGGTCGTGAGTTCAATCCTCACCCGGGGCAAAGGCGGTGAGGTTTTTTCTTTGCTTATGAGAGTTTAATTAGGTCGTGAGGGGTGCGCTGTCTGGAGCAGTAATGAATGTATGTTGCTGAATTTTCCTACTTTTTCGACCTTTAACTTGTGGGAACTATTGATACCGGTTTTGTTTCCCAGTGACACCTGTCCGCCTCGGAAGCGCAGTTGGCAGCGCGTCAGTCTCATAATCTGAAGGTCGTGAGTTCAATCCACACCCAGGGTAAAGGCGGTACAGATTTTTTGTTTGCTTATGAGAGTTTAATTAGGTCGTGAGGGGTGCGCTGTCTGGAGCAGTAATAAATGACTGTTGCTCGGTTTTCTTACTGTTTCAATTTTTAACTTGTGGGAACTATTGATACCGGTTGTGTTTCCCAGTGACCCCTGTCCGCCTCGGTAGCGCAGTAGGTAGCGCGTCAGTCTCATATTCTGAAGGTCGTGAATTCAATCCTTACCCGGGGGAAAGGTGGTGCAGATATTTGTTTGCTTATAAGAGTTTAATTAGGTCGTGAGGGGTGCGCTGTCTGGAGCAGTGATGAATGACTGTTGCTGAGTTTTCTTAATTTTTCAATTTTTAACTTGTGGGAACTATTGATACTGGTTGTGTTTCCCAATGACACCTGTCCGCCTCGGTAGCGCAGTAGGCAGCGCGTCAGCCTCATAATCTGAAGGTCGTGAGTTCAGTCCTCACCCGGGCCAAAGGCGGTGCAGTTTTTTTGTTTGCTTATGATAGTTTAATTAGGTCTTGAGGGGTGCGCTGTCTGGAGCAGTAATGAATGACTGTTGCTGAGTTTTCTTACTTTTTCGACCTTTCATTTGTGGAAACGAATGATACTGGTTGCGGTTCCTAGTGAACCCTGTCCGCCTCCGTAGCGCAGTAGGCAGCGCGTCAGTCTCATATTCTGAAGGTCATGAGTTCAATCCTCACCCGGGGCAAAGGCGGTGCAGATGTTTTGTTTGCTTATGAGAGTTTATTAGGTCGTGAGGGGTGCACTGTCTGGAGCAGTAATGAATGACTGTTGCCCAGTTTTCTTATTTTTTCGACCTTTATTTGTGGAAACGAATGATACCGGTTGCGTTTCCCAGTGACTTTGTCTGCCTCGGTAGCGCAGTAGGAAGCGCGTCAGTCTCATAATCTGAAGGTCGTGAGTTCAATCCTCACCCGGGCCAACGTCGATGCAGTTTCTTTGTTTGATCATGAGAGTTTAATTAGGTCGTGAGGGTTGCACTGTCTGGAGCTGTAATGAATGACTGTTGCCCAGTTTTCTTATTTTTTCGACCTTTCATTTGTGGAAACGAATGATACTGGTTGCGTTTCCTAGTGACCCCTGTCCGCCTCGGTAGCGCAGTAGGCAGCGCGTCAGTCTCATAATCTGAAGATCATGAGTTCAATCTTCACCCGGGGCAAAGGCGGTGCAGATGTTTTGTTTGCTTATGAGAGTTTAATTAGGTCGTGAGGGGTGCACTGTCTGGAGCAGTAATGAATGACTGTTGCCCAGTTTTCTAATTTTTTTTGACATTTATTTGTGGAAACGAATGATACCGGTTGCGTTTCCCAGTGACCCCTGTCCGCCTCGGTAGCGCAGTAGGAAGCGCGTCAGTCTCATAATCTGAAGGTCGTGAGTTCAATCCTCACCCGGGGGAAAGGTGGTGCAGATATTTGTTTGCTTATAAGAGTTTAATTAGGTCGTGAGGGGTGCGCTGTCTGGAGCAGTAATGAATGACTGTTGCTGAGTTTTCTTACTTTTTCAATTTTTAACTTGTGGGAACTATTGATACTGGTTGTGTTTCCCAATGACACCTGTCCGCCTCGGTAGCGCAGTAGGCTGCGCGTCAGGCTCATAATCTGAAGGTCGTGAGTTCAATCCCCACCCGGGGTAAAGGCGGTGCAGTTTTGTTGTTTGCTTATGAGAGTTTATTTAGGTCGTGAGGGGTGCGCTGTCTGGAGCAGTAATGATTGACTGTTGCTGAGTTTTCTTACTTTTTCGACCTTTAACTTGTGGGAACTATTGATACCGGTTGTGTTTCCCAGTCACACCTGTCCGCCTCGGTAGTGCAGTAGGCAGCGCGTCAGTCTCATAATCTGAAGGTCGTGAGTTCAATCCTCACCCGGGGCAAAGGCGGTGCAGATTTTTTGTTTGGTCATGAGAGTTTAATTAGGTCGGGAGGGGTGCACTGTCTGCAGCAGTAATGAATGACTGTTACCCAGTTTTCTTATTTTTTCGACCTTTAATTTGTGGAAACGAATGATACCGGTTCCGTTTCGCAGTGACCTCTGTCCGCCTCGGTAGCGCAGTAGGCAGCGCGTCAGTCTCATAATCTGAAGGTCGTGAGTTCAATTCTCACCCAGGTCAAAGGCGGTGCAGTTTTTTGTTTGCTTATGAGAGTTTAATTAGGTCGTGAGGAGTGCGCTGTCAGGAGCAGTAATGAATGACAGTTGCTCGGTTTTCTTATTTTTTCAACCTTTAATTTGTGGGAACTAATGATACCGGTTGCCTTTCCCAGTGACCCCTGTCTGCCTCGGTAGCGCAGTAGGCAGCGCGTCAGTCTCATAATCTGAAGGTCGTGAGTTCAATCCCCACCAGGGGTAAAGGCGGTGCAGTTTTGTTGTTTGCTTATGAGAGTTTAATTAGGTCGTGAGGGGTGCGCTGTCTGGAGCAGTAATGATTGACTGTTGCTGAGTTTTCTCACTTTTTCGACCTTTAACTTGTGGGAACTATTGATACCGGTTGTGTTTCCCAGTCACACCTGTCCGCCTCGGTAGTGCAGTAGGCAGCGCGTCAGTCTCATAATCTGAAGGTCGTGAGTTCAATCCTCACCCGGGGCAAAGGCGGTGCAGATTTTTTGTTTGGTCATGAGAGTTTAATTAGGTCGGAAGGGGTGCACTGTCTGCAGCAGTAATGAATGACTGTTGCCCAGTTTTCTTATTTTTTCGACCTTTAATTTGTGGAAACGAATGATACCGGTTGCGTTTCGCAGTGACCCCTGTCCGCCTCGGTAGCGCAGTAGGCAGCGCGTCAGTCTCATAATCTGAAGGTCGTGAGTTCAATCCTTACCCGGGGGAAAGGTGGTGCAGATATTTGTTTGCTTATAAGAGTTTAATTAGGTCGTGAGGGGTGCGCTGTCTGGAGCAGTGATGAATGACTGTTGCTGAGTTTTCCTACTTTTTCGACCTTTAACTTGTGGGAACTATTGATACCGGTTTTGTTTCCCAGTGACACCTGTCCGCCTCGGAAGCGCAGTTGGCAGCGCGTCAGTCTCATAATCTGAAGGTCGTGAGTTCAATCCACACCCAGGGTAAAGGCGGTACAGATTTTTTGTTTGCTTATGAGAGTTTAATTAGGTCGTGAGGGGTGCGCTGTCTGGAGCAGTAATAAATGACTGTTGCTCGGTTTTCTTACTGTTTCAATTTTTAACTTGTGGGAACTATTGATACCGGTTGTGTTTCCCAGTGACCCCTGTCCGCCTCGGTAGCGCAGTAGGCAGCGCGTCAGTCTCATAATCTGAAGGTCGTGAGTTCAATCCTTACCCGGGGGAAAGGTGGTGCAGATATTTGTTTGCTTATGAGAGTTTAATTAGGTCGTGAGGGGTGCGCTGTCTGGAGCAGTAATGAATGTATGTTGCTGAATTTTCCTACTTTTTCGACCTTTAACTTGTGGGAACTATTGATACCGGTTGTGTTTCCCAGTCACACCTGTCCGCCTCGGTAGTGCAGGAGGCAGCGCGTCAGTCTCATAATCTGAAGGTCGTGAGTTCAATCCTCACCCGGGGCAAAGGCGGTGCAGATTTTTTGTTTGGTCATGAGAGTTTAATTAGGTCGGAAGGGGTGCACTGTCTGCAGCAGTAATGAATGACTGTTGCCCAGTTTTCTTATTTTTTCGACCTTTAATTTGTGGAAACGAATGATACCGGTTGCGTTTCGCAGTGACCCCTGTCCGCCTCGGTAGCGCAGTAGGCAGCGCGTCAGTCTCATAATCTGAAGGTCGTGAGTTCAATCCCCACCCGGGGTAAAGGCGGTGCAGTTTTGTTGTTTGCTTATGAGAGTTTATTTAGGTCGTGAGGGGTGCGCTGTCTGGAGCAGTAATGATTGACTGTTGCTGAGTTTTCTTACTTTTTCGACCTTTAACTTGTGGGAACTATTGATACCGGTTGTGTTTCCCAGTCACACCTGTCCGC
Organism: Rhipicephalus microplus; assembly: GCF_043290135.1. Lineage (NCBI taxonomy): Eukaryota > Metazoa > Arthropoda > Arachnida > Ixodida > Ixodidae > Rhipicephalus > Rhipicephalus microplus. The sequence continues at coordinate 210,042,802 of NC_134702.1, forward strand.
CTCGGTAGTGCAGTAGGCAGCGCGTCAGTCTCATAATCTGAAGGTCGTGAGTTCAATCCTCACCCGGGGCAAAGGCGGTGCAGATTTTTTGTTTGGTCATGAGAGTTTAATTAGGTCGGAAGGGGTGCACTGTCTGCAGCAGTAATGAATGACTGTTGCCCAGTTTTCTTATTTTTTCGACCTTTAATTTGTGGAAACGAATGATACCGGTTGCGTTTCGCAGTGACCCCTGTCCGCCTCGGTAGCGCAGTAGGCAGCGCGTCAGTCTCATAATCTGAAGGTCGTGAGTTCAATCCTTACCCGGGGGAAAGGTGGTGCAGATATTTGTTTGCTTATGAGAGTTTAATTAGGTCGTGAGGGGTGCGCTGTCTGGAGCAGTAATGAATGTATGTTGCTGAATTTTCCTACTTTTTCGACCTTTAACTTGTGGGAACTATTGATACCGGTTTTGTTTCCCAGTGACACCTGTCCGCCTCGGAAGCGCAGTTGGCAGCGCGTCAGTCTCATAATCTGAAGGTCGTGAGTTCAATCCACACCCAGGGTAAAGGCGGTACAGATTTTTTGTTTGCTTATGAGAGTTTAATTAGGTCGTGAGGGGTGCGCTGTCTGGAGCAGTAATAAATGACTGTTGCTCGGTTTTCTTACTGTTTCAATTTTTAACTTGTGGGAACTATTGATACCGGTTGTGTTTCCCAGTGACCCCTGTCCGCCTCGGTAGCGCAGTAGGCAGCGCGTCAGTCTCATATTCTGAAGGTCGTGAGTTCAATCCTTACCCGGGGGAAAGGTGGTGCAGATATTTGTTTGCTTATAAGAGTTTAATTAGGTCGTGAGGGGTGCGCTGTCTGGAGCAGTGATGAATGACTGTTGCTGAGTTTTCTTAATTTTTCAATTTTTAACTTGTGGGAACTATTGATACTGGTTGTGTTTCCCAATGACACCTGTCCGCCTCGGTAGCGCAGTAGGCAGCGCGTCAGCCTCATAATCTGAAGGTCGTGAGTTCAGTCCTCACCCGGGCCAAAGGCGGTGCAGTTTTTTTGTTTGCTTATGATAGTTTAATTAGGTCTTGAGGGGTGCGCTGTCTGGAGCAGTAATGAATGACTGTTGCTGAGTTTTCTTACTTTTTCGACCTTTCATTTGTGGAAACGAATGATACTGGTTGCGGTTCCTAGTGAACCCTGTCCGCCTCCGTAGCGCAGTAGGCAGCGCGTCAGTCTCATATTCTGAAGGTCATGAGTTCAATCTTCACCCGGGGCAAAGGCGGTGCAGATGTTTTGTTTGCTTATGAGAGTTTATTAGGTCGTGAGGGGTGCACTGTCTGGAGCAGTAATGAATGACTGTTGCCCAGTTTTCTTATTTTTTCGACCTTTATTTGTGGAAACGAATGATACCGGTTGCGTTTCCCAGTGACTTTGTCTGCCTCGGTAGCGCAGTAGGAAGCGCGTCAGTCTCATAATCTGAAGGTCGTGAGTTCAATCCTCACCCGGGCCAACGTCGATGCAGTTTCTTTGTTTGATCATGAGAGTTTAATTAGGTCGTGAGGGTTGCACTGTCTGGAGCTGTAATGAATGACTGTTGCCCAGTTTTCTTATTTTTTCGACCTTTCATTTGTGGAAACGAATGATACTGGTTGCGTTTCCTAGTGACCCCTGTCCGCCTCGGTAGCGCAGTAGGCAGCGCGTCAGTCTCATAATCTGAAGATCATGAGTTCAATCTTCACCCGGGGCAAAGGCGGTGCAGATGTTTTGTTTGCTTATGAGAGTTTAATTAGGTCGTGAGGGGTGCACTGTCTGGAGCAGTAATGAATGACTGTTGCCCAGTTTTCTAATTTTTTTTGACATTTATTTGTGGAAACGAATGATACCGGTTGCGTTTCCCAGTGACCCCTGTCCGCCTCGGTAGCGCAGTAGGAAGCGCGTCAGTCTCATAATCTGAAGGTCGTGAGTTCAATCCTCACCCGGGGGAAAGGTGGTGCAGATATTTGTTTGCTTATAAGAGTTTAATTAGGTCGTGAGGGGTGCGCTGTCTGGAGCAGTAATGAATGACTGTTGCTGAGTTTTCTTACTTTTTCAATTTTTAACTTGTGGGAACTATTGATACTGGTTGTGTTTCCCAATGACACCTGTCCGCCTCGGTAGTGCAGTAGGCTGCGCGTCAGGCTCATAATCTGAAGGTCGTGAGTTCAATCCCCACCCGGGGTAAAGGCGGTGCAGTTTTGTTGTTTGCTTATGAGAGTTTATTTAGGTCGTGAGGGGTGCGCTGTCTGGAGCAGTAATGATTGACTGTTGCTGAGTTTTCTTACTTTTTCGACCTTTAACTTGTGGGAACTATTGATACCGGTTGTGTTTCCCAGTCACACCTGTCCGCCTCGGTAGTGCAGTAGGCAGCGCGTCAGTCTCATAATCTGAAGGTCGTGAGTTCAATCCTCACCCGGGGCAAAGGCGGTGCAGATTTTTTGTTTGGTCATGAGAGTTTAATTAGGTCGGGAGGGGTGCACTGTCTGCAGCAGTAATGAATGACTGTTGCCCAGTTTTCTTATTTTTTCGACCTTTAATTTGTGGAAACGAATGATACCGGTTCCGTTTCGCAGTGACCTCTGTCCGCCTCGGTAGCGCAGTAGGCAGCGCGTCAGTCTCATAATCTGAAGGTCGTGAGTTCAATTCTCACCCAGGTCAAAGGCGGTGCAGTTTTTTGTTTGCTTATGAGAGTTTAATTAGGTCGTGAGGAGTGCGCTGTCAGGAGCAGTAATGAATGACAGTTGCTCGGTTTTCTTATTTTTTCAACCTTTAATTTGTGGGAACTAATGATACCGGTTGCCTTTCCCAGTGACCCCTGTCTGCCTCGGTAGCGCAGTAGGCAGCGCGTCAGTCTCATAATCTGAAGGTCGTGAGTTCAATCCCCACCAGGGGTAAAGGCGGTGCAGTTTTGTTGTTTGCTTATGAGAGTTTAATTAGGTCGTGAGGGGTGCGCTGTCTGGAGCAGTAATGATTGACTGTTGCTGAGTTTTCTCACTTTTTCGACCTTTAACTTGTGGGAACTATTGATACCGGTTGTGTTTCCCAGTCACACCTGTCCGCCTCGGTAGTGCAGTAGGCAGCGCGTCAGTCTCATAATCTGAAGGTCGTGAGTTCAATCCTCACCCGGGGCAAAGGCGGTGCAGATTTTTTGTTTGGTCATGAGAGTTTAATTAGGTCGGAAGGGGTGCACTGTCTGCAGCAGTAATGAATGACTGTTGCCCAGTTTTCTTATTTTTTCGACCTTTAATTTGTGGAAACGAATGATACCGGTTGCGTTTCGCAGTGACCCCTGTCCGCCTCGGTAGCGCAGTAGGCAGCGCGTCAGTCTCATAATCTGAAGGTCGTGAGTTCAATCCTCACCCGGGGCAAAGGCGGTGAGGTTTTTTCTTTGCTTATGAGAGTTTAATTAGGTCGTGAGGGGTGCGCTGTCTGGAGCAGTAATGAATGTATGTTGCTGAATTTTCCTACTTTTTCGACCTTTAACTTGTGGGAACTATTGATACCGGTTTTGTTTCCCAGTGACACCTGTCCGCCTCGGAAGCGCAGTTGGCAGCGCGTCAGTCTCATAATCTGAAGGTCGTGAGTTCAATCCACACCCAGGGTAAAGGCGGTACAGATTTTTTGTTTGCTTATGAGAGTTTAATTAGGTCGTGAGGGGTGCGCTGTCTGGAGCAGTAATAAATGACTGTTGCTCGGTTTTCTTACTGTTTCAATTTTTAACTTGTGGGAACTATTGATACCGGTTGTGTTTCCCAGTGACCCCTGTCCGCCTCGGTAGCGCAGTAGGCAGCGCGTCAGTCTCATATTCTGAAGGTCGTGAGTTCAATCCTTACCCGGGGGAAAGGTGGTGCAGATATTTGTTTGCTTATAAGAGTTTAATTAGGTCGTGAGGGGTGCGCTGTCTGGAGCAGTGATGAATGACTGTTGCTGAGTTTTCTTAATTTTTCAATTTTTAACTTGTGGGAACTATTGATACTGGTTGTGTTTCCCAATGACACCTGTCCGCCTCGGTAGCGCAGTAGGCAGCGCGTCAGCCTCATAATCTGAAGGTCGTGAGTTCAGTCCTCACCCGGGCCAAAGGCGGTGCAGTTTTTTTGTTTGCTTATGATAGTTTAATTAGGTCTTGAGGGGTGCGCTGTCTGGAGCAGTAATGAATGACTGTTGCTGAGTTTTCTTACTTTTTCGACCTTTCATTTGTGGAAACGAATGATACTGGTTGCGGTTCCTAGTGAACCCTGTCCGCCTCCGTAGCGCAGTAGGCAGCGCGTCAGTCTCATATTCTGAAGGTCATGAGTTCAATCCTCACCCGGGGCAAAGGCGGTGCAGATGTTTTGTTTGCTTATGAGAGTTTATTAGGTCGTGAGGGGTGCACTGTCTGGAGCAGTAATGAATGACTGTTGCCCAGTTTTCTTATTTTTTCGACCTTTATTTGTGGAAACGAATGATACCGGTTGCGTTTCCCAGTGACTTTGTCTGCCTCGGTAGCGCAGTAGGAAGCGCGTCAGTCTCATAATCTGAAGGTCGTGAGTTCAATCCTCACCCGGGCCAACGTCGATGCAGTTTCTTTGTTTGATCATGAGAGTTTAATTAGGTCGTGAGGGTTGCACTGTCTGGAGCTGTAATGAATGACTGTTGCCCAGTTTTCTTATTTTTTCGACCTTTCATTTGTGGAAACGAATGATACTGGTTGCGTTTCCTAGTGACCCCTGTCCGCCTCGGTAGCGCAGTAGGCAGCGCGTCAGTCTCATAATCTGAAGATCATGAGTTCAATCTTCACCCGGGGGAAAGGTGGTGCAGATATTTGTTTGCTTATAAGAGTTTAATTAGGTCGTGAGGGGTGCGCTGTCTGGAGCAGTAATGAATGACTGTTGCTGAGTTTTCTTACTTTTTCAATTTTTAACTTGTGGGAACTATTGATACTGGTTGTGTTTCCCAATGACACCTGTCCGCCTCGGTAGCCCAGTAGGCTGCGCGTCAGGCTCATAATCTGAAGGTCGTGAGTTCAATCCCCACCCGGGGTAAAGGCGGTGCAGTTTTGTTGTTTGCTTATGAGAGTTTATTTAGGTCGTGAGGGGTGCGCTGTCTGGAGCAGTAATGATTGACTGTTGCTGAGTTTTCTTACTTTTTCGACCTTTAACTTGTGGGAACTATTGATACCGGTTGTGTTTCCCAGTCACACCTGTCCGCCTCGGTAGTGCAGTAGGCAGCGCGTCAGTCTCATAATCTGAAGGTCGTGAGTTCAATCCTCACCCGGGGCAAAGGCGGTGCAGATTTTTTGTTTGGTCATGAGAGTTTAATTAGGTCGGGAGGGGTGCACTGTCTGCAGCAGTAATGAATGACTGTTGCCCAGTTTTCTTATTTTTTCGACCTTTAATTTGTGGAAACGAATGATACCGGTTCCGTTTCGCAGTGACCTCTGTCCGCCTCGGTAGCGCAGTAGGCAGCGCGTCAGTCTCATAATCTGAAGGTCGTGAGTTCAATTCTCACCCAGGTCAAAGGCGGTGCAGTTTTTTGTTTGCTTATGAGAGTTTAATTAGGTCGTGAGGAGTGCGCTGTCAGGAGCAGTAATGAATGACAGTTGCTCGGTTTTCTTATTTTTTCAACCTTTAATTTGTGGGAACTAATGATACCGGTTGCCTTTCCCAGTGACCCCTGTCTGCCTCGGTAGCGCAGTAGGCAGCGCGTCAGTCTCATAATCTGAAGGTCGTGAGTTCAATCCCCACCAGGGGTAAAGGCGGTGCAGTTTTGTTGTTTGCTTATGAGAGTGTAATTAGGTCGTGAGGGGTGCGCTGTCTGGAGCAGTAATGATTGACTGTTGCTGAGTTTTCTCACTTTTTCGACCTTTAACTTGTGGGAACTATTGATACCGGTTGTGTTTCCCAGTCACACCTGTCCGCCTCGGTAGTGCAGTAGGCAGCGCGTCAGTCTCATAATCTGAAGGTCGTGAGTTCAATCCTCACCCGGGGCAAAGGCGGTGCAGATTTTTTGTTTGGTCATGAGAGTTTAATTAGGTCGGAAGGGGTGCACTGTCTGCAGCAGTAATGAATGACTGTTGCCCAGTTTTCTTATTTTTTCGACCTTTAATTTGTGGAAACGAATGATACCGGTTGCGTTTCGCAGTGACCCCTGTCCGCCTCGGTAGCGCAGTAGGCAGCGCGTCAGTCTCATAATCTGAAGGTCGTGAGTTCAATCCTCACCCGGGGCAAAGGCGGTGAGGTTTTTTCTTTGCTTATGAGAGTTTAATTAGGTCGTGAGGGGTGCGCTGTCTGGAGCAGTAATGAATGTATGTTGCTGAATTTTCCTACTTTTTCGACCTTTAACTTGTGGGAACTATTGATACCGGTTGTGTTTCCCAGTGACACCTGTCCGCCTCGGAAGCGCAGTTGGCAGCGCGTCAGTCTCATAATCTGAAGGTCGTGAGTTCAATCCACACCCAGGGTAAAGGCGGTACAGATTTTTTGTTTGCTTATGAGAGTTTAATTAGGTCGTGAGGGGTGCGCTGTCTGGAGCAGTAATAAATGACTGTTGCTCGGTTTTCTTACTGTTTCAATTTTTAACTTGTGGGAACTATTGATACCGGTTGTGTTTCCCAGTGACCCCTGTCCGCCTCGGTAGCGCAGTAGGCAGCGCGTCAGTCTCATATTCTGAAGGTCGTGAGTTCAATCCTTACCCGGGGGAAAGGTGGTGCAGATATTTGTTTGCTTATAAGAGTTTAATTAGGTCGTGAGGGGTGCGCTGTCTGGAGCAGTGATGAATGACTGTTGCTGAGTTTTCTTAATTTTTCAATTTTTAACTTGTGGGAACTATTGATACTGGTTGTGTTTCCCAATGACACCTGTCCGCCTCGGTAGCGCAGTAGGCAGCGCGTCAGCCTCATAATCTGAAGGTCGTGAGTTCAATCCTCACCCGGGCCAAAGGCGGTGCAGTTTTTTTGTTTGCTTATGATAGTTTAATTAGGTCTTGAGGGGTGCGCTGTCTGGAGCAGTAATGAATGACTGTTGCTGAGTTTTCTTACTTTTTCGACCTTTCATTTGTGGAAACGAATGATACTGGTTGCGGTTCCTAGTGAACCCTGTCCGCCTCCGTAGCGCAGTAGGCAGCGCGTCAGTCTCATAATCTGAAGCTCATGAGTTCAATCCTCACCCGGGGCAAAGGCGGTGCAGATGTTTTGTTTGCTTATGAGAGTTTAATTAGGTCGTGAGGGGTGCACTGTCTGGAGCAGTGATGAATGACTGTTGCCCAGTTTTCTTATTTTTTCGACCTTTATTTGTGGAAACGAATGATACCGGTTGCGTTTCCCAGTGACTTTGTCTGCCTCGGTAGCGCAGTAGGAAGCGCGTCAGTCTCATAATCTGAAGGTCGTGAGTTCAATCCTCACCCGGGGGAAAGGTGGTGCAGATATTTGTTTGCTTATAAGAGTTTAATTAGGTCGTGAGGGGTGCGCTGTCTGGAGCAGTAATGAATGACTGTTGCTGAGTTTTCTTAATTTTTCAATTTTTAACTTGTGGGAACTATTGATACTGGTTGTGTTTCCCAATGACACCTGTCCGCCTCGGTAGCGCAGTAGGCAGCGCGTCAGCCTCATAATCTGAAGGTCGTGAGTTCAATCCTCACCCGGGCCAAAGGCGGTGCAGTTTTTTTGTTTGCTTATGATAGTTTAATTAGGTCTTGAGGGGTGCGCTGTCTGGAGCAGTAATGAATGACTGTTGCTGAGTTTTCTTACTTTTTCGACCTTTAACTTGAGGGAACTATTCATACCGGTTTTGTTTCCCAGTGACACCTGTCCGCCTCGGTAGCGCAGTAGGCAGCGCGTCAGTCTCATAATCTGAAGGTCGTGAGTTCAATTCTCACCCAGGCCAAAGGCGGTGCAGTTTTTTGTTTGCTTATGAGAGTTTAATTAGGTCGTGAGGAGTGCGCTGTCAGGAGCAGTAATGAATGACAGTTGCTCGGTTTTCTTATTTTTTCAATCTTTAATTTGTGGGAACTAATGATACCGGTTGCCTTTCCAGGTGACCCCTGTCCGCCTCGGTAGCGCAGTAGGCAGCGCGTCAGTCTCAGAACCTGAAGGTCGTGAGTTCAATCCCCCCCCGGGGTAAAGGCGGTGCAGTTTTGTTGTTTGCTTATGAGAGTTTAATTAGGTCGTGAGGGGTGCGCTGTCTGGAGCAGTAATGATTGACTGTTGCTGAGTTTTCTTACTTTTTCGACCTTTAACTTGTGGGAACTATTGATACCGGTTGTGTTTCCCTGTCACACCTGTCCGCCTCGGTAGTGCAGTAGGCAGCGCGTCAGTCTCATAATCTGAAGGTCGTGAGTTCAATCCGCACCCGGGGCAAAGGCGGTGCAGATTTATTGTTTGCTCATGAGAGTTTAATTAGGTCGGGATGGGTGCAATGTCTGCAGCAGTTGTGAATGACTGTTGCCCAGTTTTCTTATTTTTCGACCTTTAATTTGTGGAAACGAATGATACCGGTTGCATTTCGCAGTGACCCCTGTCCGCCTCGGTAGCGCAGTAGGCAGCGCGTCAGTCTCATAATCTGAAGGTCGTGAGTTCAATCCTCACCCGGGGCAAAGGCGGTGAGGTTTTTTCTTTGCTTATGAGAGTTTAATTAGGTCGTGAGGGGTGCGCTGTCTGGAGCAGTAATGAATGTATGTTGCTGAATTTTCCTACTTTTTCGACCTTTAATTTGTGGGAACTATTGATACCGGTTGTGTTTCCCAGTGACACCTGTCCGCCTCGGAAGCGCAGTAGGCAGCGCGTCAGTCTCATAATCTGAAGGTCGTGAGTTCACTCCACACCAAGGGTAAAGGCGGTACAGATTTTTTGTTTGCTTATGAGAGTTTAATTAGGTCGTGAGGAGTGCGCTGTCTGGAGCAGTAATAAATGACTGTTGCTCGGTTTTCTTACTGTTTCAATTTTTAACTTGTGGGAACTATTGATACCGGTTGTGTTTCCCAGTGACCCCTGTCCGCCTCGGTAGCGCAGTAGGCAGCGCGTCAGTCTCATATTCTGAAGGTCGTGAGTTCAATCCTTACCCGGGGGAAAGGTGGTGCAGATATTTGTTTGCTTATAAGAGTTTATTTAGGTCGTGAGGGGTGCGCTGTCTGGAGCAGTGATGAATGACTGTTGCTGAGTTTTCTTAATTTTTCAATTTTTAACTTGTGGGAACTATTGATACTGGTTGTGTTTCCCAATGACACCTGTCCGCCTCGGTAGCGCAGTAGGCAGCGCGTCAGCCTCATAATCTGAAGGTCGTGAGTTCAATCCTCACCCGGGCCAAAGGCGGTGCAGTTTTTTTGTTTGCTTATGATAGTTTAATTAGGTCTTGAGGGGTGCGCTGTCTGGAGCAGTAATGAATGACTGTTGCTGAGTTTTCTTACTTTTTCGACCTTTCATTTGTGGAAACGAATGATACTGGTTGCGGTTCCTAGTGAACCCTGTCCGCCTCCGTAGCGCAGTAGGCAGCGCGTCAGTCTCATAATCTGAAGGTCATGAGTTCAATCCTCACCCGGGGCAAAGGCGGTGCAGATGTTTTGTTTGCTTATGAGAGTTTAATTAGGTCGTGAGGGGTGCACTGTCTGGAGCAGTAATGAATGACTGTTGCCCAGTTTTCTTATTTTTTCGACCTTTATTTGTGGAAACGAATGATACCGGTTGCGTTTCCCAGTGACTTTGTCTGCCTCGGTAGCGCAGTAGGAAGCGCGTCAGTCTCATAATCTGAAGGTCGTGAGTTCAATCCTCACCCGGGGGAAAGGTGGTGCAGATATTTGTTTGCTTATAAGAGTTTAATTAGGTCGTGAGGGGTGCGCTGTCTGGAGCAGTAATGAATGACTGTTGCTGAGTTTTCTTAATTTTTCAATTTTTAACTTGTGGGAACTATTGATACTGGTTGTGTTTCCCAATGACACCTGTCCGCCTCCGTAGCGCAGTAGGCAGCGCGTCAGCCTCATAATCTGAAGGTCGTGAGTTCAATCCTCACCCGGGCCAAAGGCGGTGCAGTTTTTTTGTTTGCTTATGATAGTTTAATTAGGTCTTGAGGGGTGCGCTGTCTGGAGCAGTAATGAATGACTGTTGCTGAGTTTTCTTACTTTTTCGACCTGTAACTTGAGGGAACTATTCATACCGGTTTTGTTTCCCAGTGACACCTGTCCGCCTCGGTAGCGCAGTAGGCAGCGCGTCAGTCTCATAATCTGAAGGTCGTGAGTTCAATTCTCACCCAGGCCAAAGGCGGTGCAGTTTTTTGTTTGCTAATGAGAGTTTAATTAGGTCGTGAGGAGTGCGCTGTCAGGAGCAGTAATGAATGACAGTTGCTCGGTTTTCTTATTTTTTCAATCTTTAATTTGTGGGAACTATTGATACCGGTTGTGTTTCCCAGTGTCACCTGTCCGCCTCGGTAGTGCAGTAGGCAGCGCGTCAGTCTCATAATCTGAAGGTCGTGAGTTCAATCCTAAGGCAGGCCAATGTCGATGCAGTTTTTTTGTTCGCTTATGAGAGTTTAATTAGGTCGTGAGGGGTGCGCTGTCTGGAACAGTAATGAATGACTGTTGCTGAATTTTCCCATTTTTTCGACCTTTAATTTGTGGAAACGAATGATACCGGTTGCGTTTGCCAGTCACCCCTGTCCGCCTCGGTAGCCCAGTAGGCAGCGCGTCAGTCTCATAATCTGAAGGTCGTGAGTTCAATTCTCACCCGGGCCAACGTCGATGCAGTTTTTTTGTTTGATCATAAGAGTTTAATTAGGTCGTGAGGGTTGCACTGTCTGGAGCTGTAATGAATGACTGTTGCCCAGTTTTCTTATTTTTTCGACCTTTCATTTGTGGAAACGAATGATACCGGTTGCGTTTGCCAGTCACCCCTGTCCGCCTCGGTAGCGCAGTAGGCAGCGCGTCAGTCTCATAATCTGAAGATCATGAGTTCAATCCTCACCCGGGGCAAAGGCGGTGCAGATGTTTTGTTTGCTTATGAGAGTTTAATTAGGTCGTGAGGGGTGCACTGTCTGGAGCAGTAATAAATGACTGTTGCCCAGTTTTCTTATTTTTTCGACCTTTATTTGTGGAAACGAATGATACCGGTTGCGTTTCGCAGTGACCCCTGTCCGCCTCGGTAGCGCAGTAGGCAGCGCGTCAGTCTCATAATCTGAAGGTCGTGAGTTCAATCCTCACCCGGGGCAAAGGCGGTGAGGTTTTTTCTTTGCTTATGAGAGTTTAATTAGGTCGTGAGGGGTGCGCTGTCTGGAGCAGTAATGAATGTATGTTGCTGAATTTTCCTACTTTTTCGACCTTTAATTTGTGGGAACTATTGATACCGGTTGTGTTTCCCAGTGACACCTGTCCGCCTCGGAAGCGCAGTAGGCAGCGCGTCAGTCTCATAATCTGAAGGTCGTGAGTTCAATCCACACCAAGGGTAAAGGCGGTACAGATTTTTTGTTTGCTTATGAGAGTTTAATTAGGTCGTGAGGAGTGCGCTGTCTGGAGCAGTAATAAATGACTGTTGCTCGGTTTTCTTACTGTTTCAATTTTTAACTTGTGGGAACTATTGATACCGGTTGTGTTTCCCAGTGACCCCTGTCCGCCTCGGTAGCACAGTAGGCAGCGCGTCAGTCTCATATTCTGAAGGTCGTGAGTTCAATCCTCACCCGGGGCAAAGGCGCTGAAGTTTTTTGTTTGCTTATGAGAGTTTAATTAGGTCGTGAGGGGTACGCTGTCTGGAGCAGTAATGAATGACTGCTGCCTAGTTTTCTTACGTTTTCGACCTTTAACTTAAGGGAACTATTGATACCGGTTGTGTTTCCCAGTGTCACCTGTCCGCCTCGGTAGTGCAGTAGGCAGCGCGTCAGTCTCATAATCCGAAGGTCGGGAGTTCAATCAAGGCGGGCCAATGTCGATGCAGTTTTTTTGTTCGCTTATGAGAGTTTAATTAGGTCGTGAGGGGTGCGCTGTCTGGAACAGTAATGAATGACTGTTGCTGAATTTTCCCATTTTTTCGACCTTTCATTTGTGGAAACGAATGATACTGGTTGCGTTTCCTAGTGACCCCTGTCCGCCTCGGTAGCGCAGTAGGCAGCGCGTCAGTCTCATAATCTGAAGATCATGAGTTCAATCTTCACCCGGGGCAAAGGCGGTGCAGATGTTTTGTTTGCTTATGAGAGTTTAATTAGGTCGTGAGGGGTGCACTGTCTGGAGCAGTAATGAATGACTGTTGCCCAGTTTTCTTATTTTTTTGACATTTATTTGTGGAAACGAATGATACCGGTTGCGTTTCCCAGTGACCCCTGTCCGCCTCGGTAGCGCAGTAGGAAGCGCGTCAGTCTCATAATCTGAAGGTCGTGAGTTCAATCCTCACCCGGGGGAAAGGTGGTGCAGATATTTGTTTGCTTATAAGAGTTTAATTAGGTCGTGAGGGGTGCGCTGTCTGGAGCAGTAATGAATGACTGTTGCTGAGTTTTCTTACTTTTTCAATTTTTAACTTGTGGGAACTATTGATACTGGTTGTGTTTCCCAATGACACCTGTCCGCCTCGGTAGCGCAGTAGGCTGCGCGTCAGGCTCATAATCTGAAGGTCGTGAGTTCAATCCCCACCCGGGGTAAAGGCGGTGCAGTTTTGTTGTTTGCTTATGAGAGTTTATTTAGGTCGTGAGGGGTGCGCTGTCTGGAGCAGTAATGATTGACTGTTGCTGAGTTTTCTTACTTTTTCGACCTTTAACTTGTGGGAACTATTGATACCGGTTGTGTTTCCCAGTCACACCTGTCCGCCTCGGTAGTGCAGTAGGCAGCGCGTCAGTCTCATAATCTGAAGGTCGTGAGTTCCATCCTCACCCGGGGCAAAGGCGGTGCAGATTTTTTGTTTGGTCATGAGAGTTTAATTAGGTCGGGAGGGGTGCACTGTCTGCAGCAGTAATGAATGACTGTTGCCCAGTTTTCTTATTTTTTCGACCTTTAATTTGTGGAAACGAATGATACCGGTTCCGTTTCGCAGTGACCTCTGTCCGCCTCGGTAGCGCAGTAGGCAGCGCGTCAGTCTCATAATCTGAAGGTCGTGAGTTCAATTCTCACCCAGGCCAAAGGCGGTGCAGTTTTTTGTTTGCTTATGAGAGTTTAATTAGGTCGTGAGGAGTGCGCTGTCAGGAGCAGTAATGAATGACAGTTGCTCGGTTTTCTTATTTTTTCAACCTTTAATTTGTGGGAACTAATGATACCGGTTGCCTTTCCCAGTGACCCCTGTCTGCCTCGGTAGCGCAGTAGGCAGCGCGTCAGTCTCATAATCTGAAGGTCGTGAGTTCAATCCCCACCAGGGGTAAAGGCGGTGCAGTTTTGTTGTTTGCTTATGAGAGTTTAATTAGGTCGTGAGGGGTGCGCTGTCTGGAGCAGTAATGATTGACTGTTGCTGAGTTTTCTCACTTTTTCGAGCTTTAACTTGTGGGAACTATTGATACTGGTTGTGTTTCCCAGCCACACCTGTCCGCCTCGGTAGTGCAGTAGGCAGCGCGTCAGTCTCATAATCTGAAGGTCGTGAGTTCAATCCTCACCCGGGGCAAAGGCGCTGCAGATTTTTTGTTTGGTCATGAGAGTTTAATTAGGTCGGAAGGGGTGCACTGTCTGCAGCAGTAATGAATGACTGTTGCCCAGTTTTCTTATTTTTTCGACCTTTAATTTGTGGAAACGAATGATACCGGTTGCGTTTCGCAGTGACCCCTGTCCGCCTCGTTAGCGCAGTAGGCAGCGCGTCAGTCTCATAATCTGAAGGTCGTGAGTTCAATCCTCGCCCGGGGCAAAGGCGGTGAGGTTTTTTCTTTGCTTATGAGGGTTTAATTTGGTCGTGAGGGGTGCGCTGTCTGGAGCAGTAATGAATGTATGTTGCTGAATTTTCCTACTTTTCGACCTTTAACTTGTGGGAACTATTGATACCGGTTGTGTTTCCCAGTGACACCTGTCCGCCTCGGAAGCGCAGTAGGCAGCGCGTCAGTCTCATAATCTGAAGGTCGTGAGTTCAATCCACACCCAGGGTAAAGGCGGTACAGATTTGTTGTTTGCTTATGAGAGTTTAATTAGGTCGTGAGGGGTGCGCTGTCTGGAGCAGTAATAAATGACTGTTGCTCGGTTTTCTTACTGTTTCAATTTTTAACTTGTGGGAACTATTGATACCGGTTGTGTTTCCCAGTGACCCCTGTCCGCCTCGGTAGCGCAGTAGGCAGCGCGTCAGTCTCATATTCTGAAGGTCGTGAGTTCAATACTCACCCGGGGCGAAGGCGCTGAAGTTTTTTGTTTGCTTATGAGAGTTTAATTAGGTCGTGAGGGGTGCGCTGTCTGGAGCAGTAATGAATGACTGCTGCCTAGTTTTCTTACGTTTTCGACCTTTAACTTGTGGGAACTATTGATACCGGTTGTGTTTCCCAGTGTCACCTGTCCGCCTCGGTAGTGCAGTAGGCAGCGCGTCAGTCTCATAATCTGAAGGTCGTGAGTTCAATCCTAAGGCAGGCCAATGTCGATGCAGTTTTTTTGTTCGCTTATGAGAGTTTAATTAGGTCGTGAGGGGTGCGCTGTCTGGAACAGTAATGAATGACTGTTGCTGAATTTTCCCATTTTTTCGACCTTTAATTTGTGGAAACGAATGATACCGGTTGCGTTTGCCAGTCACCCCTGTCCGCCTCGGTAGCCCAGTAGGCAGCGCGTCAGTCTCATAATCTGAAGGTCGTGAGTTCAATTCTCACCCGGGCCAACGTCGATGCAGTTTTTTTGTTTGATCATGAGAGTTTAATTAGGTCGTGAGGGTTGCACTGTCTGGAGCTGTAATGAATGACTGTTGCCCAGTTTTCTTATTTTTTCGACCTTTCATTTGTGGAAACGAATGATACCGGTTGCGTTTCCCAGTGACCCCTGTCCGCCTCGGTAGCGCAGTAGGCAGCGCGTCAGTCTCATAATCTGAAGATCACGAGTTCAATCCTCACCCGGGGCAAAGGCGGTGCAGATGTTTTGTTTGCTTATGAGAGTTTAATTAGGTCGTGAGGGGTGCACTGTCTGGAGCAGTAATGAATGACTGTTGCTGAGTTTTCTTACTTTTTCGACCTTTAACTTGAAGGAACTATTGATACCGGTTTTGTTTCCCAGTCACACCTGTCCGCCTCGGTAGTGCAGTAGGCAGCGCGTCAGTCGCATAATCTGAAGGTCGTGAGTTCAATCCTCACCCGGGGCAAAGGTGGTGCAGATTTTTTGTTTGCTCATGAGAGTTTAGTTAGGTCGGGAGGGGTGCACTGTCTGCAGCAGTAATGAATGACTGTTGCCCAGTTTTCTTATTTTTTCGACCTTTAATTTGTGGAAACGAATGATACCGGTTGCGTTTCGCAGTGACCCCTGTCCGCCTCGGTAGCGCAGTAGGCAGCGCGTCAGTCTCATAATCTGAAGGTCGTGAGTTCCATCCTCACCCGGGGCAAAGGCGGTGTAGTTGTTTTGTTTGCTTATGAGAGTTTAATTAGGTCGTGAAGGGTCCGCTGTCTGGAGCAGTAATGAATGACTGTTGCTGAGTTTTTTTTATTTTTTCGACCTTTAACTTGTGGGAACTATTGATACCGGTTGTGTTTCCCAGTGACACCAGTCCGCCTCGGTTGCGCAGTAGGCGGCGCTTCAGTCTCATAATCTGAATGTCGTGAGTTCAATCCACACCCGGGGCAAATGCGGTGCAGATTTTTTGTCTGCCTATGAGAGTTTAATTAGGTTGTGAGGGGTGCGCTGTCCTGAGCAGTAATGAATGACTGTTGCTGAGTTTTCTTACTTTTTCGACCTTTAACTTGAGGGAACTATTGATACCGGTTGTGTTTCCCAGTGACACCTGTCCGCCTCGGTAGCGCAGTAAGCAGCGCGTCAGTCTCATAATCTGAAGGTCGTGAGTTCAATCCTCACCTGGGGCAAATTTGTTGCAGATTTTTTTTTGCTCATGAGAGTTTAATTAGGTCGTGAGGGGTGCGCTGTCCTGAGCAGTAATGAATGATTGTTGCTGAGTTTTCTTACTTTTTCGACCTTTAACTTGAGGGAACTATTGATACCGGTTGTGTTTCCCAGTGATGCCTGTTCGCCTCGGTAGCGCAGTAAGCAGCGCGTCAGTCTCATAATCTGAAGGTCGTGAGTTCAATCCTCACCTGGGGCAAATTTGTTGCAGATTTTTTTTTGCTCATGAGAGTTTAATTAGGTCGTGAGGGGTGCACTGTCTTGAGCAGTAATGAATGACAGTTGTTGGGTTTTCTTATTTTTTCAACCTTTAATTTGTGGGAAATAATGATACCGGTTGCGTTTCCCAGTGACCCCTGTCCGCGTCGGTAGCGCAGTAGGCAGCGCGTCAGTCTCGTAATCTGAAGGTCGTGAGTTCAATCCTCGCCCGGGGCAAAGGCGGTGAATATGTTTTGTTTGCTTATGAGAGTTTAATTAGGTCGTGAAGGGTGCACTGTCTGGAGAAGTAATGAATGACTGTTGCTTGGTTTTCCTACTTTTTCGACCTTTAATTTGTGGGGACTAGTGATACCGGTTGCGTTTCGCAGTGACCCCTGTCCGCCTCGGTAGCGCAGTAGGCAGCGCGTCAGTCTCATAATCTGAAGGTCGTGATTTCAATCCTCACCCGGGGCAAAGGCGGTGCAGATTTTTTGTTTGCTTATGAGAGTTTAATTAGGTCGTGAGGGGTGCACTGTGTGGAGCAGTAATGAATGACTGTTGCTCGGTTTTCTTACTTTTTTGACCTTTAATTTGTGGGAACTAATGATACCGGTTGCGTTTCGCAGTGACCCCTGTCCGCCTCGGTAGCGCAGTAGGCAGCGCGTCAGTCTCATAATCTGAAGGTCGTGAGTTCCATCCTCACCCGGGGCAAAGGCGGTGTAGTTGTTTTGTTTGCTTATGAGAGTTTAATTAGGTCGTGAAGGGTGCGCTGTCTGGAGCAGTAATGAATGACTGTTGCTGAGTTTTCTTACTTTTTCGACCTTTAACTAGTGGGAACTATTGATACCGGTTGTGTTTCCCAGTGACACCAGTCTGCCTCGGTAGCGCAGTAGGCAGCGCGTCAGTCTCATAATCTGAAGGTCGTGAGTTCAATCCTCACCCGGGGCAAGTTTGTTGCAGATTTTTTGTTTGCTCATGAGAGTTTAATTAGGTCGTGAGGGGTGCACTGTCTTGAGCAGTAATGAATGACAGTAGTTCGGTTTTCTTATTTTTTCAACCTTTAATTTGTGGGAACTAATGATATAATTAAGGAAAAATGCTTGACCGATATAGACAAAAAATTAGATTCATTAGCCAACCTAGAAATAAAGGTCACGTCATGTCAGCAACAGATTGCGAATCTTGAAGCAAGGATTGATGATCTTGAAAACCAAAGCAGAAGGTCCAAGATCATTGTTTACGGACTACCTGAATCGAAAAAAGAGACAAACGAGTCGCTAGAGTCCACTGTGAACAATGATATAATAAAGGGCATTCTTGAGCTAGATCCGGTGACTATTGAACGTATCCATAGACTGGGGCGGCCATCACCCGGAAAGGTCAGGCCCGTGATTCTCAAACTACTAGATTCAAGAGACAAGACAAAAATTTTGAAACAGTGTTTCAAACTAAAAAACACAGATTTTTCTATTGGGGAGGATTTCTCTGCAAGAGTACGGGAAATCAGAAGAAAACTATGGCGGAGCTGTAAAACGAATCGAGATAACGGCGATAAAGCCTCGCTAGTGTACAACAAGCTATATATCAACAAGAAGGAATACGTCTGGGACGAAGACAAAAATGATATAGTGCCCGTTCAAAAAAACGATGCCAGAAATACCGTAGAAACCGAAATCCGTCGGCCAAATACGCGAAGCCACAAGCCGCGACAATCATAACTGAGGAATGTAATTCAGACCAAATGCCTTCTCTCACCACTCCCTATAAAAACAAAGCTAGGTTGTGTAAAAATAGCGGGAACACCTACAAACGAAAAGAACTTAGACTAGTTAACATAAACTTGCGCAGTGTCACTAATAAAATAGATTCCTTGGAAAGCATGCTCATGCAGTATGATCCCCATATTGCGGTGATAACGGAGACGTGGTTGCGAGAGGAGATTAGTGATGACGAGGTATTTCCCCCCTGTTACAACGTGTATCGAAAAGACCGATCTGCCAGAGGAGGGGGAGTAGCCATCCTTGTCAAACGAGATATCGAAGCAACGATTGCTGCTGATGTTGGCATTCTTGAATGCTTGTGCGTACAATTGTCCTGCTGGGGACATAGCTTTATCTTGTACGCATGTTACAGGCCTCCAGATGCGATCCCGGAGTACCTAACTTTTCTGAAAGAACATATGTCAAGGTTTTTTAATAAGCAAATCTTTTTGGTAGGAGACCTAAATTTGCCAAGTGTAGACTGGGAAGGGCTGACCTGTTCCCAGTTCAGTAAAAATGCTAACACTGTTTTTGATATTATGCTCGCTCAAGATCTAACTCAAATAGTCAGGCAACCAACACGCGTGCAAGGACATGCAAGCTCTATCCTAGATTTGGTATTCGTAAAACGTGCTTTTTCAGGATATACTGTAGTCGTGGAACAGGGGCTTTCAGATCATGAACTTGTAAGCGTGACAATTCCTCTGTTTCAATGCAGTAGCCCCCAAAAATCACCCATGCAGCATTTTAAGGATTACTCGAGAGCTGATGATGACCGTGTAATAGAATACATGGAAGCTGTACTTGCAGAATTTAACGATGACGCTTTAGGCACGTGCGCTCTCTGGGAAAAATTTGTTGAGACGTGCCAATACTGTATTAACAACTTTATCCCTAGCAAACCCAAACGAACGCATAAACGTACGCAATGGGTGACGCATAAAATTGTTAAACTAAAAAGAAAAGTTAAACGGCTAAGGAAGCAGCATGCACAGCGCGCAGTTATCAAGGAGCACCAAAGAGTCCTTGCTGAAAAAATGCATCGCTCAAAAGAATACTACTTTAAAACTTTAATGCCCGACTTTATAAAGAATGATCCTTCCAAGTTCTGGAATTATCTTAAAGATAGGAAGAAACCCATTTCAAAGATTGTACTTGACAGCCGCATAGTTACAAATCCTGGCGACATTGCAAATCATTTCAACACATACTTTCATAGCGTGTTTAATGTTTCCGGAGCATCTACGTTTTCTGTAGCGTCATCTCAACCATTCGAGGTCAATTTCATTTCATATGCTGGATTGGTTTCTATGCTTGTAAACCTAAATACGAAAAAGAGTTGCGGTCCTGACGAACTGCCCAATGTCTTTCTCCGACGTTATGCCGAATACGTTGGCAAATTCCTCTTTATAATCTTCCATGCTTCCCTGTCAACAGCAACTTTGCCACGTGACTGGAAAATGGCCCGAGTGGCGCCTATCTTCAAAAAAGGCGACAGATTATCAGTACCTAATTACAGGCCAATATCGCTAACTTCCTCATGCTGTAAACTAATAGAACACATTATAGCGAACCAGATTACAGAATTTCTTGAAACACACTCTATACTAACACATTTCCAGCACGGGTTTAGAAAAAAGTATTCGACCGTGACGCAGCTTGTTACCGTTGCGCATGCATTTGCCAGCGCCCTCGATGACAACATTCAGATAGACACCATTTTTCTAGACTTTTGTAAGGCCTTCGATAAAGTTCCTCATGAGAAATTAATCTACAAATTAAATAAAATAGGTCTTCCGAAGGTATTGGTCGCATGGGTAGCTGAATACCTGAATAATCGTGTGCAGTACGTCGCCATCGAGGGTCAAAATTCGAGTCTTTTGCCAGTCACGTCGGGTGTGCCCCAAGGCAGTGTATTGGGGCCCTTGCTATTCTTGTGTTACATAAATGATATTGTAGATGTAATTGAGCCAACCGTCCAGATTCGTTTGTTCGCAGATGACTGCGTTTTATTCCGTGAAATTCATAACAAACATGATCAAATAGAGCTACACAAAAATCTAGACTACATATACAAATGGTGCAACAAATGGGGTATGATTGTAAATACAGAAAAAACAGTTTCCATGTGTTTAACTCGAAAACATATCCCCTTCATTATGCTTACTCCCTTGGTTCATCTACACTTAAACAGGTCAATAACTACAAATATCTAGGTGTTACGTTCACTACTAACCTGTCTTGGAATTCACACATTGAAAACATTTGTGCATCTGCTTTCAGAAAATTATGCTTCCTGAGACACAAGCTCCGCAATTCGCCATCAAGTGTAAAACTTCTGTGTTATCAATCCTACATTCGACCAAAATTGGAGTACGCATGTGTAGTGTGGGATCCCTACACCAAATGTAACATAGATAAATTGGAAAGAATTCAGAGAAAAGCAGTTCGCTTTATATATTCTAAATTTCGTCACACGGATTCTCCATCTGAACTAATGTCAGCTAACAACATTCCACTACTTCAGTCTTGAAGAAGGCAACTGCGCTTAGACTTCCTGAGTTCCTTGCTTAACCATAGAGTTGCGATTGACCCTTCATTGTATTTAACCCCTTTGTCAACCAGATATACACGACATCACCAACCAAACTCTTTTACACCATATTTTGCTAGAACAGATACATATAAATTTTCCTTTTTTCCGCGAACAGTGTCTGAGTGGAACACCTTGTCTGAGTGTGACCGCCTTGTATAGTATGTATGTTTGTCTCATAGTGTATATTTGTTGATGTAGCGCTGTATATATTTCCTCATCTTACTCACTTTGTTATTTATTACGTTCGTGATCAATATTAGTCCTCTGTTTTTGTGATTCCTGATTGCCCGTCCTGCTTGGACCACGTTTTGTAGTCTGCAGTATGAATAAATAAAATAATAAAATAAATACCGGTTGCGTTTCCCAGTGACCCCTGTCCGCGTCGGTAGCGCAGTAGGCAGCGCGTCAGTCTCGTAATCTGAAGGTCGTGAGTTCAATCCTCTCCCGGGGCAAAGGCGGTGAATATGTTTTGTTTGCTTATGAGAGTTTAATTAGGTCGTGAGGGGTGCGCTGTCTGGAACAGTAATGAATGACTGTTGCTGAATTTTCTTATTTTTTCGACCTTTATTTGTGAAAACGAATGATACCGGTTGCGTTTGCCAGTCACCCCTGTCCGCGTCGGTAGCCCAGTAGGCAGCGCGTCAGTCTCATAATCTGAAGGTCGTGAGTTCAATCCTCACCCGGGCCAACGTCGTTGCAGTTTTTTGTTTAATCATGAGAGTTTAATTAGGTCGTGAGGGTTGCACTGTCTGGAGCAGTAATGAATGACTGCTGCTGAGTTTTCTTACTTTTTCGACTTTTAACTTGTGGGAACTATTGATACCGGTTGTGTTTCCCAGTGTCCCCTGTCCGCCTCGGTAGTGCAGTAGGCAGCGCGTCAGTCTCATAATCTGAAGGTCGTGAGTTCAATCCTAAGGCGGGCCAATGTCGATGCAGTTTTTTTGTTTGCTTATGAGAGTTTAATTAGGTCGTGAGGGGTGCGCTGCCTGGAACAGTAATGAATGACTGTTGCTGAATTTTCTTATTTTTTCGACCTTTCATTTGTGGAAACGAATGATACCGGTTGCGTTTCCTAGTGACCCCTGTCCGCCTCGGTAGCGCAGTAGGCAGCACGTCAGTCTCATAATCTGAAGGTCGTGAGTTCAATCCTCACCCGGGGCAAAGGCGGTGCAGATGTTTTGTTTGCTTATGAGAGTTTAATTAGGTCGTGAGGGGTGCACTGTCTAGAGCAGTAATGAATGACTGTTGCCAGTTTTCTTATTTTTTCGACCTTTATTTGTGGAAACGAATGATACCGGTTGCGTTTCCTAGTGACCCCTGTCCGCCTCGGTAGCGCAGTAGGCAGCGCGTCAGTCTCATAATCTGAAGGTCGTGAGTTCAATCCTCACCCGGGGCAAAGGTGGTGCAGTTGTTTGCTTATGAGAGTTTAATTAGGTCGTGAGGGGTGCGCTGTCTGAAGCAGTAATGAATGACTGTTGCTGAGTTTTCTTACTTTTTCGACCTTTAACTTGTGGGAACTACTGATACCTGTTGTGTTTTCCAGTGACACCTGTCCGCCTCGGTAGCGCAGTAGGCAGCGCGTCAGGCTCATAATCTGAAAGTCGTGAGTTCAATCCTCACCCGTGCCAAAGGCGGTGCAGTTTTTTTGTTTGCTTATGAGAGTTTAATTAGGTCTTGAGGGGTGCGCTGTCTGGAGCAGTAATGAATGACTGTTGCTGAGTTTTCTTACTTTTTCGACCTTTAACTTGAGGGAACTATTGATACCGGTTGTGTTTCCCAGTGACACCTGTCCTCCTCGGTAGCGCAGTAGGCAGCGCGTCAGTCTCATAATCTGAAGGTCGTGAGTTCCATCCTCACCCGGCGCAAAGGCGGTGTAGTTGTTTTGTTTGCTTATGAGAGTTTAATTAGCTCGTGAAGGGTGCGCTGTCTGGTGCAGTAATGAATGACTGTTGCTGAGTTTTCTTACTTTTTCGACCTTTAATTTGTGGGAACTATTGATACCGGTTGTGTTTCCCAGTGACACCAGTCCGCCTCGGTAGCGCAGTAGGCGGTGCTTCAGTCTCATAATCTGAAGGTCGTGAGTTCAATCCACACCCGGGGCAAATGCGGTGCAGATTTTTCGTTTGCCTATGAGAGTTTAATTAGGTCGTGAGGGTTGCGCTGTCCTGAGCAGTAATGAATGACTGTTGCTGAGTTTTCTTACTTTTTCGACCTTTAACATGTGGGAACTATTGATACCGGTTGCGTTTCCCAGTGACCCCTGTCCGCCTCGGTAGCGCAGTAGGCAGCGCGTGAGTCTCATAATCTGAAGGTCTTGAGTTCAATCCTCACCCGGGGGAAAGGCGGTTCAGTTTTGTTGTTTGCTCATGAGAGTTTAATTAGGTCGTGAGGGGTGCGCTGTCTGGAGCATTAATGATTGACTGTTGCTCAGTTTTCTTACTTTTTCCACCTTTATTTTCGTGGGAACTAATGATACCGGTTGCGTTTGCCAGGGACTCCTGTCTGCCTCGGTAACGCAGTAGGCAGCGTGTCAGTCTCATAATCTGAAGGTCGTGAGTTCAATCCTCACCCGGGGCAAAGGCGGTGCCGATTTTTTGTTTGCTTATGAGAGTTTAATTATGTCGTGAGGGGTGCACTGTGTGGAGCAGTAATGAATTACAGTTGCTCGGTTTTCTTACTTTTTCGACCTTTAATTTGTGGGAACTAATGATACCGGTTGCGTTTCGCAGTGACCCCTGTCCGCCTCGGTAGCGCAGTAGGCAGCGCGTCAGTCTCATAATCTGAAGGTCGTGAGTTCCATCCTCACCCGGGGCAAAGGCGGTGTAGTTGTTTTGTTTGCTTATGAGAGTTTAATTAGGTCGTGAAGGGTGCGCTGTCTGGAGCAGTAATGAATGACTGTTGCTGAGTTTTCTTACTTTTTCGACCTTTAACTAGTGGGAACTATTGATACCGGTTGTGTTTCCCAGTGACACCAGTCTGCCTCGGTAGCGCAGTAGGCAGCGCGTCAGTCTCATAATCTGAAGGTCGTGAGTTCAATCCTCACCCGGGGCAAGTTTGTTGCAGATTTTTTGTTTGCTCATGAGAGTTTAATTAGGTCGTGAGGGGTGCACTGTCTTGAGCAGTAATGAATGACAGTAGTTCGGTTTTCTTATTTTTTCAACCTTTAATTTGTGGGAACTAATGATATAATTAAGGAAAAATGCTTGACCGATATAGACAAAAAATTAGATTCATTAGCCAACCTAGAAATAAAGGTCACGTCATGTCAGCAACAGATTGCGAATCTTGAAGCAAGGATTGATGATCTTGAAAACCAAAGCAGAAGGTCCAAGATCATTGTTTACGGACTACCTGAATCGAAAAAAGAGACAAACGAGTCGCTAGAGTCCACTGTGAACAATGATATAATAAAGGGCATTCTTGAGCTAGATCCGGTGACTATTGAACGTATCCATAGACTGGGGCGGCCATCACCCGGAAAGGTCAGGCCCGTGATTCTCAAACTACTAGATTCAAGAGACAAGACAAAAATTTTGAAACAGTGTTTCAAACTAAAAAACACAGATTTTTCTATTGGGGAGGATTTCTCTGCAAGAGTACGGGAAATCAGAAGAAAACTATGGCGGAGCTGTAAAACGAATCGAGATAACGGCGATAAAGCCTCGCTAGTGTACAACAAGCTATATATCAACAAGAAGGAATACGTCTGGGACGAAGACAAAAATGATATAGTGCCCGTTCAAAAAAACGATGCCAGAAATACCGTAGAAACCGAAATCCGTCGGCCAAATACGCGAAGCCACAAGCCGCGACAATCATAACTGAGGAATGTAATTCAGACCAAATGCCTTCTCTCACCACTCCCTATAAAAACAAAGCTAGGTTGTGTAAAAATAGCGGGAACACCTACAAACGAAAAGAACTTAGACTAGTTAACATAAACTTGCGCAGTGTCACTAATAAAATAGATTCCTTGGAAAGCATGCTCATGCAGTATGATCCCCATATTGCGGTGATAACGGAGACGTGGTTGCGAGAGGAGATTAGTGATGACGAGGTATTTCCCCCCTGTTACAACGTGTATCGAAAAGACCGATCTGCCAGAGGAGGGGGAGTAGCCATCCTTGTCAAACGAGATATCGAAGCAACGATTGCTGCTGATGTTGGCATTCTTGAATGCTTGTGCGTACAATTGTCCTGCTGGGGACATAGCTTTATCTTGTACGCATGTTACAGGCCTCCAGATGCGATCCCGGAGTACCTAACTTTTCTGAAAGAACATATGTCAAGGTTTTTTAATAAGCAAATCTTTTTGGTAGGAGACCTAAATTTGCCAAGTGTAGACTGGGAAGGGCTGACCTGTTCCCAGTTCAGTAAAAATGCTAACACTGTTTTTGATATTATGCTCGCTCAAGATCTAACTCAAATAGTCAGGCAACCAACACGCGTGCAAGGACATGCAAGCTCTATCCTAGATTTGGTATTCGTAAAACGTGCTTTTTCAGGATATACTGTAGTCGTGGAACAGGGGCTTTCAGATCATGAACTTGTAAGCGTGACAATTCCTCTGTTTCAATGCAGTAGCCCCCAAAAATCACCCATGCAGCATTTTAAGGATTACTCGAGAGCTGATGATGACCGTGTAATAGAATACATGGAAGCTGTACTTGCAGAATTTAACGATGACGCTTTAGGCACGTGCGCTCTCTGGGAAAAATTTGTTGAGACGTGCCAATACTGTATTAACAACTTTATCCCTAGCAAACCCAAACGAACGCATAAACGTACGCAATGGGTGACGCATAAAATTGTTAAACTAAAAAGAAAAGTTAAACGGCTAAGGAAGCAGCATGCACAGCGCGCAGTTATCAAGGAGCACCAAAGAGTCCTTGCTGAAAAAATGCATCGCTCAAAAGAATACTACTTTAAAACTTTAATGCCCGACTTTATAAAGAATGATCCTTCCAAGTTCTGGAATTATCTTAAAGATAGGAAGAAACCCATTTCAAAGATTGTACTTGACAGCCGCATAGTTACAAATCCTGGCGACATTGCAAATCATTTCAACACATACTTTCATAGCGTGTTTAATGTTTCCGGAGCATCTACGTTTTCTGTAGCGTCATCTCAACCATTCGAGGTCAATTTCATTTCATATGCTGGATTGGTTTCTATGCTTGTAAACCTAAATACGAAAAAGAGTTGCGGTCCTGACGAACTGCCCAATGTCTTTCTCCGACGTTATGCCGAATACGTTGGCAAATTCCTCTTTATAATCTTCCATGCTTCCCTGTCAACAGCAACTTTGCCACGTGACTGGAAAATGGCCCGAGTGGCGCCTATCTTCAAAAAAGGCGACAGATTATCAGTACCTAATTACAGGCCAATATCGCTAACTTCCTCATGCTGTAAACTAATAGAACACATTATAGCGAACCAGATTACAGAATTTCTTGAAACACACTCTATACTAACACATTTCCAGCACGGGTTTAGAAAAAAGTATTCGACCGTGACGCAGCTTGTTACCGTTGCGCATGCATTTGCCAGCGCCCTCGATGACAACATTCAGATAGACACCATTTTTCTAGACTTTTGTAAGGCCTTCGATAAAGTTCCTCATGAGAAATTAATCTACAAATTAAATAAAATAGGTCTTCCGAAGGTATTGGTCGCATGGGTAGCTGAATACCTGAATAATCGTGTGCAGTACGTCGCCATCGAGGGTCAAAATTCGAGTCTTTTGCCAGTCACGTCGGGTGTGCCCCAAGGCAGTGTATTGGGGCCCTTGCTATTCTTGTGTTACATAAATGATATTGTAGATGTAATTGAGCCAACCGTCCAGATTCGTTTGTTCGCAGATGACTGCGTTTTATTCCGTGAAATTCATAACAAACATGATCAAATAGAGCTACACAAAAATCTAGACTACATATACAAATGGTGCAACAAATGGGGTATGATTGTAAATACAGAAAAAACAGTTTCCATGTGTTTAACTCGAAAACATATCCCCTTCATTATGCTTACTCCCTTGGTTCATCTACACTTAAACAGGTCAATAACTACAAATATCTAGGTGTTACGTTCACTACTAACCTGTCTTGGAATTCACACATTGAAAACATTTGTGCATCTGCTTTCAGAAAATTATGCTTCCTGAGACACAAGCTCCGCAATTCGCCATCAAGTGTAAAACTTCTGTGTTATCAATCCTACATTCGACCAAAATTGGAGTACGCATGTGTAGTGTGGGATCCCTACACCAAATGTAACATAGATAAATTGGAAAGAATTCAGAGAAAAGCAGTTCGCTTTATATATTCTAAATTTCGTCACACGGATTCTCCATCTGAACTAATGTCAGCTAACAACATTCCACTACTTCAGTCTTGAAGAAGGCAACTGCGCTTAGACTTCCTGAGTTCCTTGCTTAACCATAGAGTTGCGATTGACCCTTCATTGTATTTAACCCCTTTGTCAACCAGATATACACGACATCACCAACCAAACTCTTTTACACCATATTTTGCTAGAACAGATACATATAAATTTTCCTTTTTTCCGCGAACAGTGTCTGAGTGGAACACCTTGTCTGAGTGTGACCGCCTTGTATAGTATGTATGTTTGTCTCATAGTGTATATTTGTTGATGTAGCGCTGTATATATTTCCTCATCTTACTCACTTTGTTATTTATTACGTTCGTGATCAATATTAGTCCTCTGTTTTTGTGATTCCTGATTGCCCGTCCTGCTTGGACCACGTTTTGTAGTCTGCAGTATGAATAAATAAAATAATAAAATAAATACCGGTTGCGTTTCCCAGTGACCCCTGTCCGCGTCGGTAGCGCAGTAGGCAGCGCGTCAGTCTCGTAATCTGAAGGTCGTGAGTTCAATCCTCTCCCGGGGCAAAGGCGGTGAATATGTTTTGTTTGCTTATGAGAGTTTAATTAGGTCGTGAGGGGTGCGCTGTCTGGAACAGTAATGAATGACTGTTGCTGAATTTTCTTATTTTTTCGACCTTTATTTGTGAAAACGAATGATACCGGTTGCGTTTGCCAGTCACCCCTGTCCGCGTCGGTAGCCCAGTAGGCAGCGCGTCAGTCTCATAATCTGAAGGTCGTGAGTTCAATCCTCACCCGGGCCAACGTCGTTGCAGTTTTTTGTTTAATCATGAGAGTTTAATTAGGTCGTGAGGGTTGCACTGTCTGGAGCAGTAATGAATGACTGCTGCTGAGTTTTCTTACTTTTTCGACTTTTAACTTGTGGGAACTATTGATACCGGTTGTGTTTCCCAGTGTCCCCTGTCCGCCTCGGTAGTGCAGTAGGCAGCGCGTCAGTCTCATAATCTGAAGGTCGTGAGTTCAATCCTAAGGCGGGCCAATGTCGATGCAGTTTTTTTGTTTGCTTATGAGAGTTTAATTAGGTCGTGAGGGGTGCGCTGCCTGGAACAGTAATGAATGACTGTTGCTGAATTTTCTTATTTTTTCGACCTTTCATTTGTGGAAACGAATGATACCGGTTGCGTTTCCTAGTGACCCCTGTCCGCCTCGGTAGCGCAGTAGGCAGCACGTCAGTCTCATAATCTGAAGGTCGTGAGTTCAATCCTCACCCGGGGCAAAGGCGGTGCAGATGTTTTGTTTGCTTATGAGAGTTTAATTAGGTCGTGAGGGGTGCACTGTCTAGAGCAGTAATGAATGACTGTTGCCAGTTTTCTTATTTTTTCGACCTTTATTTGTGGAAACGAATGATACCGGTTGCGTTTCCTAGTGACCCCTGTCCGCCTCGGTAGCGCAGTAGGCAGCGCGTCAGTCTCATAATCTGAAGGTCGTGAGTTCAATCCTCACCCGGGGCAAAGGTGGTGCAGTTGTTTGCTTATGAGAGTTTAATTAGGTCGTGAGGGGTGCGCTGTCTGAAGCAGTAATGAATGACTGTTGCTGAGTTTTCTTACTTTTTCGACCTTTAACTTGTGGGAACTACTGATACCTGTTGTGTTTTCCAGTGACACCTGTCCGCCTCGGTAGCGCAGTAGGCAGCGCGTCAGGCTCATAATCTGAAAGTCGTGAGTTCAATCCTCACCCGTGCCAAAGGCGGTGCAGTTTTTTTGTTTGCTTATGAGAGTTTAATTAGGTCTTGAGGGGTGCGCTGTCTGGAGCAGTAATGAATGACTGTTGCTGAGTTTTCTTACTTTTTCGACCTTTAACTTGAGGGAACTATTGATACCGGTTGTGTTTCCCAGTGACACCTGTCCTCCTCGGTAGCGCAGTAGGCAGCGCGTCAGTCTCATAATCTGAAGGTCGTGAGTTCCATCCTCACCCGGCGCAAAGGCGGTGTAGTTGTTTTGTTTGCTTATGAGAGTTTAATTAGGTCGTGAAGGGTGCGCTGTCTGGTGCAGTAATGAATGACTGTTGCTGAGTTTTCTTACTTTTTCGACCTTTAATTTGTGGGAACTATTGATACCGGTTGTGTTTCCCAGTGACACCAGTCCGCCTCGGTAGCGCAGTAGGCGGTGCTTCAGTCTCATAATCTGAAGGTCGTGAGTTCAATCCACACCCGGGGCAAATGCGGTGCAGATTTTTCGTTTGCCTATGAGAGTTTAATTAGGTCGTGAGGGTTGCGCTGTCCTGAGCAGTAATGAATGACTGTTGCTGAGTTTTCTTACTTTTTCGACCTTTAACATGTGGGAACTATTGATACCGGTTGCGTTTCCCAGTGACCCCTGTCCGCCTCGGTAGCGCAGTAGGCAGCGCGTGAGTCTCATAATCTGAAGGTCTTGAGTTCAATCCTCACCCGGGGGAAAGGCGGTTCAGTTTTGTTGTTTGCTCATGAGAGTTTAATTAGGTCGTGAGGGGTGCGCTGTCTGGAGCATTAATGATTGACTGTTGCTCAGTTTTCTTACTTTTTCCACCTTTATTTTCGTGGGAACTAATGATACCGGTTGCGTTTGCCAGGGACTCCTGTCTGCCTCGGTAACGCAGTAGGCAGCGTGTCAGTCTCATAATCTGAAGGTCGTGAGTTCAATCCTCACCCGGGGCAAAGGCGGTGCCGATTTTTTGTTTGCTTATGAGAGTTTAATTATGTCGTGAGGGGTGCACTGTGTGGAGCAGTAATGAATTACAGTTGCTCGGTTTTCTTACTTTTTCGACCTTTAATTTGTGGGAACTAATGATACCGGTTGCGTTTCGCAGTGACCCCTGTCCGCCTCGGTAGCGCAGTAGGCAGCGCGTCAGTCTCATAATCTGAAGGTCGTGAGTTCCATCCTCACCCGGGGCAAAGGCGGTGTAGTTGTTTTGTTTGCTTATGAGAGTTTAATTAGGTCGTGAAGGGTGCGCTGTCTGGTGCAGTAATGAATGACTGTTGCTGAGTTTTCTTACTTTTTCGACCTTTAACTTGTGGGAACTATTGATACCGGTTGTGTTTCCCAGTGACACCAGTCCGCCTCGGTAGCGCAGTAGGCGGCGCGTCAGTCTCGTAATCTGAAGGTCGTGAGTTCAATCCTCTCCCGGGGCAAAGGCGGTGAATATGTTTTGTTTGCTTATGAGAGTTTAATTAGGTCGTGAGGGGTACACTGTCTGGAGAAGTAATGAATGACTGTTGCTCGGTTTTACTACTTTCTCGACCTTTAACTCGAGGGAAATATTGATACCGGTTGTGTTTCCCAGTGACACCTGTCCGCCTCGGTAGCGCAGTAGGCAGCGCGTCAGTCTCATAATCTGAAGGTCGTGAGTTCAATTTTCACCCAGGCCAAAGGTGGTGAAGTTTATGGTTTGCTTATGAGAGTTTAATTAGGTCGTGAGGAGTGCGCTGTCAGGAGCAGTAATGAATGACAGTTGCTCGGTTTTCTTATTTTTTCAACCTTTATATTGTGGGAACTAATGATACCGGTTGCGTTTCCCAGTGACCCCAGTCTGCCTCGGTAGCGCAGTAGGCAGCGCGTCAGTCTCATATTCTGAAGGTCGTGAGTTCAATCCTCACCCGGGGGAAAGGCGGTGAAGTTTTTTGTTTGTTTATGAGAGTTTATATAGGTCGTCAAGGATGCGCTGTCTGGAGCAGTAGTGAATGACTGTTGCCGAGTTTTCTTTCTTTTTCGACCTTTAACTTGAGCGAACTATTGATACCGGTTGTGTTTCCCAGTGACACCTGTCCGCCTCGGTAGCGCAGTAGGCAGCGCGTCAGTCTCATAATATGAAGGTCGTGAGTTCAATTCTCACCCGGGCCAAAGGCGGTGCAGTTTTTTGTTTGCTTATGAGAGTTTAATTAGGTCGTGAGGAGTGCGCTGTCAGGAGCAGTAATGAATGACAGTTGCTCGGTTTTCTTAACTTTTCAATTTTTAACTTGTGGGAAATATTGATACCGGTTGTGTTTCCCAGAGACACTTGTCCGCCTCGGAAGCGCAGTAGGCAGCGCGTCAGTCTCATAATCTGAAGGTCGTGAGTTCAATACACACCCAGGGTAAAGGCGGTACACATTTGTTGTTTGCTTATGAAAGTTTAATTAGGTCGTGAGGGGTGCGCTGTCTGGAGCAGTAATAAATGACTGTTGCTCGGTTTTCTTACTGTTTCAATTTTTAACTTGTGGAAACTATTGATACCGGTTGTGTTTCCCAGTGACCCCTGTCCGCCTCGGTAGCGCAGTAGGCACCGCGTCGGTCTCATAATCTGAAGGTCGTGAGTTCAATCCACACCCGGGGCAAAGGCGGTGCAGGATTTTTGTTTGCCTATGAGAGTTTAATTAGGTCGTGAGGGGTGCGCTGTTTGGAGCAGTAACGAATGACTGTTGCTGAATTTTCTTACTTTTTCGACCTTTAACTTGAGGGAACTATTGATACCAGTTGTGTTTCCCAGTGACACCTGTCCTCCTCGGTAGCGCAGTAGGCAGCGCGTCAGTCTCATAATCTGAAGGTCATGAGTTCAATCCTCACCCGGGGCAAAGGCGGTGCAGATGTTTTGTTTGCTTATGAGAGTTTAATTAGGTCGTGAGGGGTGCACTGTCTGGAGCAGTAATGAATGACTGTTGCCCAGTTTTCTTATTTTTTCGACCTTTATTTGTGGAAACGAATGATACCGCTTGAGTTTCCCAGTGACTTTGTCTGCCTCGGTAGCGCAGTAGGAAGCGCGTCAGTCTCATAATCTGAAGGTCGTGAGTTCAATCCTCACCCGGGGGAAAGGTGGTGCAGATATTTGTTTGCTTATAAGAGTTTAATTAGGTCGTGAGGGGTGCGCTGTCTGGAGCAGTAATGAATGACTGTTGCTGAGTTTTCTTAATTTTTCAATTTTTAACTTGTGGGAACTATTGATACTGGTTGTGTTTCCCAATGACACCTGTCCGCCTCGGTAGCGCAGTAGGCAGCGCGTCAGCCTCATAATCTGAAGGTCGTGAGTTCAATCCTCACCCGGGCCAAAGGCGGTGCAGTTTTTTTGTTTGCTTATGATAGTTTAATTAGGTCTTGAGGGGTGCGCTGTCTGGAGCAGTAATGAATGACTGTTGCTCGGTTTTCTTAATTTTTCAATATTTAACTTGTGGGAACTATTGATACCGGTTGTGTTTCCCAGAGACACCTGTCCGCCTCGGAAGCGCAGTAGGCAGCGCGTCAGTCTCATAATCTGAAGGTCGTGAGTTCAATACACACCCAGGGTAAAGGCGGTACACATTTTTTGTTTGCTTATGAGAGTTTAACTAGGTCGTGAGGGGTGCGCTGTCTGGAGCAGTAATAAATGACTGTTGCTCGGTTTTCTTACTGTTTCAATTTTTAACTTGTGGAAACTATTGATACCGGTTGTGTTTCCCAGTGACCCCTGTCCGCCTCGGTAGCGCAGTAGGCACCGCGTCAGTCTCATAATCTGAAGGTCGTGAGTTCAATCCCCACCAGGGGTAAAGGCGGTGCAGTTTTGTTGTTTTCTTATGAGAGTTTAATTAGGTCGTGAAGGGTGCGCTGTCTGGAGCAGTAATGATTGACTGTTGCTGAGTTTTCTTACTTTTTCCACCTTTATTTTTGTGGGAACTAATGATACCGGTTGCGTTTGCCAGGGACTCCTGTCTGCCTCGGTAACGCAGTAGGCAGCGCGTCAGTCTCATAATCTGAAGGTCGTGAGTTCAATCCTCACCCGGGGCAAATGCGGTGCAGATTTTTCGTTTGCCTATGAGAGTTTAATTAGGTCGTGAGGGTTGCGCTGTCCTGAGCAGTAATGAATGACTGTTGCTGAGTTTTCTTACTTTTTCGACCTTTAACATGTGGGAACTATTGATACCGGTTGCGTTTCCCAGTGACCCCTGCCCGCCTCGGTAGCGCAGTAGGCAGCGCGTGAGTCTCATAATCTGAAGGTCTTGAGTTCAATCCTCACCCGGGGGAAAGGTGGTTCAGATATTTGTTTGCTTATAAGAGTTTAATTAGGTCGTGAGGGGTGTGCTGTCTGGAGCAGTAATGAATGACTGTTGCTGAGTTTTGTTACTTTTTCGACCTTTAGTTTGAGGGAACTATTGATACCGGTTGTGTTTCCCAGTGACACCTGTCCGCCTCGGTAGCGCAGTAGGCAGCGCGTCAGTCTCATAATCTGAAGGTCGTGAGTTCAATTCTCACCCAGGCTAAAGACGGTGCAGTTTTTTGTTTGCTTATGAGAGTTTAATTAGGTCGTGAGGAGTGCGCTGTCAGGAGCAGTAATGAATGACAGTTGCTCGGTCTTCTTATTTTTTCAACCTTTAGTTTGTGGGAAGTAATGATACCGGTTGCGTTTCCCAGTGACCCCAGTCTGCCTGGTAGCGCAGTAGGCAGCGCGTCAGTCTCATATTCTGAAGGTCGTGAGTTCAATCCTCACCCAGGGCAAAGGCGGTGAAGTTTTTTTGTTTGTTTATGACAGTTTAATTAGGTCGTGAAGGGTGCGCTGTCTGGAGCAGTAATGAATGACTGTTGCCGAGTTTTCTTACTTTTTCGACCTTTAACTTGAGGGAACTATTGATACCGGTTGTGTTTCCCAGTGACACCTGTCCGCCTCGGTAGCGCAGTAGGCAGCGCGTCAGTCTCATAATCTGAAGGTTGTGAGTTCAATTCTCACCCGGGCCAAAGGCGGTGCAGTTTTTTGTTTGCTTATGAGAGTTTAATTAGGTCGTGAGGAGTGCGCTGTCAGGAGCAGTAATGAATGACAGTTGCTCGGTTTTCTTAATTTTTCAATTTTTAACTTGTGGGAACTATTGATACCGGTTGTGTTTCCCAGAGACACCTGTCCGCCTCGGAAGCGCAGTAGGCAGCGCGTCAGTCTCATAATCTGAAGGTCGTAAGTTCAATACACACCCAGGGTAAAGGCGGTACACATTTGTTGTTTGCTTATGAGAGTTTAATTAGGTCGTGAGGGGTGCGCTGTCTGGAGCAGTAATAAATGACTGTTGCTCGGTTTTCTTACTGTTTCAATTTTTAACTTGTGGAAACTATTGATACCGGTTGTGTTTCCCAGTGACCCCTGTTCGCCTCGGTAGCACAGTAGGAACCGCGTCAGTCTCATAATCTGAAGGTCGTGAGTTCAATCCCCCCCCCGGGGTAAAGGCGGTTCAGTTTTGTTGTTTGCTCATGAGAGTTTAATTAGGTCGTGAGGGGTGCGCTGTCTGGAGCATTAATGATTGACTGTTGCTCAGCTTTCTTACTTTTTCCACCTTTATTTTTGTGGGAACTAATGATACCGGTTGCGTTTGCCAGGGACTCCTGTCTGCCTCGGTAACGCAGTAGGCAGCGCGTCAGTCTCATATTCTGAAGGTCGTGAGTTCAATCCTCACCCGGGGCAAAGGCGGTGCAGATTTTTTGTTTGCTTATGAGAGTTTAATTAGGTCGTGAGGGGTGCACTGTGTGGAGCAGTAATGAATTACAGTTGCTCGGTTTTCTTACTTTTTCGACCTTTAATTTGTGGGAACTAATGATACCGGTTGCGTTTCGCAGTGACCCCTGTCCGCCTCGGTAGCGCAGTAGGCAGCGCGTCAGTCTCATAATCTGAAGGTCGTGAGTTCCATCCTCACCCGGGGCAAAGGCGGTGTAGTTGTTTTGTTTGCTTATGAGAGTTTAATTAGGTCGTGAAGGGTGCGCTGTCTGGTGCAGTAATGAATGACTGTTGCTGAGTTTTCTTACTTTTTCGAACTTTAACATGTGGGAACTATTGATACCGGTTGTGTTTCCCAGTGACACCAGTCCGCCTCGGTAGCGCAGTAGGCGGCGCTTCAGTCTCATAATCTGAAGGTCGTGAGTTCAATCCACACCCGGGGCAAAGGCGGTGCAGATTTTTTGTTTGCCTATGAGAGTTTAATTAGGTCGTGAGGGGTGCGCTGTCCTGAGCAGTAATGAATGACTGTTGCCGAGTTTTCTTACTTTTTCGACCTTTAACATGTGGGAACTATTGATACCGGTTGTGTTTCCCAGTGACGCCTGTTCGCGTCGGTAGCGCAGTAGGCAGCGCGTCAGTCTCATAATCTGAAGGTCGTGAGTTCAATACTCACCCGGGGCAAATTTGTTGCAGATTTTTTGTTTGCTCATGAGAGTTTAATTAGGTCGTGAGGGGTGCACTGTCTGGAGCAGTAATAAATGACTGTTGCTCAGTTTTCTTACCTTTTCCACCTTTAATTTGTGGGAACTAATGATACCGGTTGCGTTTCCCAGTGACCCCTGTCCGCGTCGGTAGCGCAGTAGGCAGCGCGTCAGTCTCGTAATCTGAAGGTCGTGAGTTCAATCCTCTCCCGGGGCAAAGGCGGTGAATATGTTTTGTTTGCTTATGAGAGTTTAATTAGGTCGTGAGGGGTACACTGTCTGGAGAAGTAACGAATGACTGTTGCTGAATTTTCTTACTTTTTCGACCTTTAACTTGAGGGAACTATTGATACCGGTTGTGTTTCCCAGTGACACCTGTCCTCCTCGGTAGCGCAGTAGGCAGCGCGTCAGTCCCATAATCTGAAGGTCATGAGTTCAATCCTCACCCGGGGCAAAGGCGGTGCAGATGTTTTGTTTGCTTATGAGAGTTTAATTAGGTCGTGAGGGGTGCACTGTCTGGAGCAGTAATGAATGACTGTTGCCCAGTTTTCTTATTTTTTCGACCTTTATTTGTGGAAACGAATGATACCGGTTGCGTTTCCCAGTGACTTTGTCTGCCTCGGTAGCGCAGTAGGAAGCGCGTCAGTCTCATAATCTGAAGGTCGTGAGTTCAATCCTCACCCGGGGGAAAAGTGGTGCAGATATTTGTTTGCTTATAAGAGTTTAATTAGGTCGTGAGGGGTGCGCTGTCTGGAGCAGTAATGAATGACTGTTGCTGAGTTTTCTTAATTTTTCAATTTTTAACTTGTGGGAACTATTGATACCGGTTGTGTTTCCCAGAGACACCTGTCCGCCTCGGAAGCGCAGTAGGCACCGCGTCAGTCTCATAATCTGAAGGTCGTGAGTTCAATCCCCACCCGGGGTAAAGGCGGTGCAGTTTTGTTGTTTTCTTATGAGAGTTTAATTAGGTCGTGAAGGGTGCGCTGTCTGGAGCAGTAATGATTGACTGTTGCTGAGTTTTCTTACTTTTTCCACCTTTATTTTTGTGGGAACTAATGATACCGGTTGCGTTTCGCGGTGACACCTGTCCGCCTCGGAAGCGCAGTAGGCAGCGCGTCAGTCTCATAATCTGAAGGTCGTGAGTTCAATACACACCCAGGGTAAAGGCGGTACACATTTTTTGTTTGCTTATGAGAGTTTAACTAGGTCGTGAGGGGTGCGCTGTCTGGAGCAGTAATAAATGACTGTTGCTCGGTTTTCTTACTGTTCCAATTTTTAACTTGTGGAAACTATTGATACCGGTTGTGTTTCCCAGTGACCCCTGTCCGCCTCGGTAGCGCAGTAGGCAGCGCGTCAGTCTCATAATCTGAAGGTCGTGAGTTCCATCCTCACCCGGCGCAAAGGCGGTGTAGTTGTTTTGTTTGCTTATGAGAGTTTAATTAGGTCGTGAAGGGTGCGCTGTCTGGTGCAGTAATGAATGACTGTTGCTGAGTTTTCTTACTTTTTCGACCTTTAATTTGTGGGAACTATTGATACCGGTTGTGTTTCCCAGTGACACCAGTCCGCCTCGGGAGCGCAGTAGGCGGTGCTTCAGTCTCATAATCTGAAGGTCGTGAGTTCAATGCACACCCGGGGCAAAGGCGGTGCAGATTTTTGTTTGCCTATGAGAGTTTAATTAGGTCGTGAGGGTTGCGCTGTCCTGAGCAGTAATGAATGACAGTTGTTAGGTTTTCTTACTTTTTCGACCTTTAACATGTGGGAACTATTAATACCGGTTGTGTTTCCCAGTGACGCCTGTTCGCCTCGGTAGCGCAGTAGGCAGCGCGTCAGTCTCATAATCTTAAGGTCGTGAGTTCAATCCTCACCCGGGGCAAATTTGTTGCAGAGTTTTTGTTTGCTCATGAGAGTTTAATTAGGTCGTGAGGGGTGCACTGTCTGGAGCAGTAATAAATGATTGTTGCTCAGTTTTCTTACTTTTTCCACCTTTAATTTGTGGGAACTAATGATACCGGTTGCGTTTCCCAGTGACCCCTGTCCGCGTCGGTAGCGCAGTAGGCAGCGCGTCAGTCTCGTAATCTGAAGGTCGTGAGTTCAACCCTCTCCCGGGGCAAAGGCGGTGAATATGTTTTGTTTGCTTATGAGAGTTTAATTAGGTCGTGAGGGGTACACTGTCTGGAGAAGTAATGAATGACTGTTGCTCGGTTTTCCTACTTTTTCGACCTTTAATTTGTGGGAACTAATGATACCAGTTGCGTTTCGCAGTGACCCCTGTCCGCCTCGGTAGCCCAGTAGGCAGCGCGTCAGTCTCATAATCTGAAGGTCGTGAGTTCAATCCTCACCCGGGGCAAAGGCGCTGAAGTTTTTTGTTTGCTTATGAGAGTTTAATTAGGTCGTGAGGGTTGCACTGTCTGGAGCAGTAATGAATGACTGCTGCTGAGTTTTCTTACTTTTTCGACCTTTAACTTGTGGGAACTATTGATACCGGTTGTGTTTCCCGGTGTCACCTGTCCGCCTCGGTAGTGCAGTAGGCAGCGCGTCAGTCTCATAATCTGAAGGTCGTGAGTTCAATCCTAAGGCGGGCCAATGTCGATGCAGTTTTTTTGTTTGCTTATGAGAGTTTAATTAGGTCGTGAGGGATGCGCTGTCTGGAACAGTAATGAATGACTGTTGCTGAATTTTCTTATTTTTTCGACCTTTAATTTGTGGAAACGAATGATACCGGTTGCGTTTCCTAGTGACCCCTGTCCGCCTCGGTAGCGCAGTAGGCAGTACGTCAGTCTCATAATCTGAAGGTCGTGAGTTCAATCCTCACCCGGGGCAAAGGCGGTGCAGATGTTTTGTTTGCTTATGAGAGTTTAATTAGGTCGTGAGGGGTGCACTCTCTGGAGCAGTAATGAATGACTGTTGCCCAGTTTTCTTATTTTTTTTACCTTTATTTGTGGAAACGAATGATACCGGTTGCGTTTCCCAGTGACCCGTGTCCGCCTCGGTAGCGCAGTAGGCAGCGCGTCAGTCTCATAATCTGAAGGTCGTGAGTTCAATCCTCACCCGGGGGAAAGGTGGTGCAGATATTTGTTTGCTCATAAGAGTTTAATTAGGTCGTGAGGGGTGCGCTGTCTGGAGCAGTAATGAATGACTGTTGCTGAGTTTTCTTACTTTTTCAATTGTTAACTTGTGGGAACTATTGATACTGGTTGTGTTTCCCAAAGACACCTGTCCGCCTCGGTAGCGCAGTAGGCAGCGCGTCAGTCTCATAATATGAAGGTCGTGAGTTCAATCCTCACCCGAGGCAAAGGTGGTGCATTTCTTTGTTTGCTTATGAGAGTTTAATTAGGTCGTGAGGGGTGCGCTGTCTGAAGCAGTAATGAATGACTGTTGCTGAGTTTTCTTACTTTTTCGACCTTTACTTTTGGGAACTATTGATACCTGTTGTGTTTTCCAGTGACACCTGTCCGCCTCGGTAGCGCAGTAGGCAGCGCGTCAGTCTCATAATCTGAAGGTCGTGAGTTCAATTCTCACCCAGGCTAAAGGCGGTGCAGTTTTTTGTTTGCTTATGACAGTTTAATTAGGTCGTGAGGAGTGCGCTGTCAGGAGCAGTAATGAATGACAGTTGCTCGGTCTTCTTATTTTTTCAACCTTTAATTTGTGGGAACTAATGATACCGGTTGCGTTTCCCAGTGACCCCAGTCTGCCTGGTAGCGCAGTAGGCAGCGCGTCAGTCTCATATTCTGAAGGTCGTGAGTTAAATACACACCCAGGGTAAAGGCGGTACACATTTGTTGTTTGCTTATGAGAGTTTAATTAGGTCGTGAGGGGTGCGCTGTCTGGAACAGTAATAAATGACTGTTGCTCGGTTTTCTTACTGTTTCAATATTTAACTTGTGGAAACTATTGATACCGGTTGTGTTTCCCAGTGACCCCTGTCCGCCTCGGTAGCACAGTAGGCACCGCGTCAGTCTCATAATCTGAAGGTCGTGAGTTCAGTCCCCCCCGGGGTTAAGGCGGTTCAGTTTTGTTGTTTGCTCATGAGAGTTTAATTAGGTCGTGAGGGGTGCGCTGTCTGGAGCATTAATGATTGACTGTTGCTGAGTTTTCTTACTTTTTCGACCTTTAACTTGTGGGAACTAATGATACCGGTTGCGTTTGCCAGGGACTCCTGTCTGCCTCGGTAACGCAGTAGGCAGTGCGTCAGTCTCATAATCTGAAGGTCGTGAGGTCAATCCTCACCCGGGGCAAAGGCGGTGCAGATTTTTTGTTTGCTTATGAGAGTTTAATTAGGTCGTGAGGGGTGCACTGTGTGGAGCAGTAATGAATTACTGTTGCTCGGTTTTCTTACTTTCTCGACCTTTAATTTGTGGGAACTAATGATACCGGTTGCGTTTCGCAGTGACCCCTGTCCGCCTCGGTAGCGCAGTAGGCAGCGCGTCAGTCTCATAATCTGAAGGTCGTGAGTTCCATCCTCACCCGGGGCAAAGGCGGTGTAGTTGTTTTGTTTGCTTATGAGAGTTTAATTAGGTCGTGAAGGGTGCGCTGTCTGGTGCAGTAATGAACGACTGTTGCTGAGTTTTCTTACTTTTTCGACCTTTAACTTGTGGGAACTATTGATACCGGTTGTGTTTCCCAGTGACGCCTGTTCGCGTCGGTAGCGCAGTAGGCAGCGCGTCAGTCTCATAATCTGAAGGTCGTGAGTTCAATCCTCACCCGGGGCAAATTTGTTGCAGATTTTTTGTTTGCTCATGAGAGTTTAATTAGGTCGTGAGGGGTGCACTGTCTGGAGCAGTAATAAATGACTGTTGCTCAGTTTTCTTACCTTTTCCACCTTTAATTTGTGGGAACTATTGATACCGGTTGTGTTTCCCAGTGTCACCTGTCCGCCTCGGTAGTGAAGTAGGCAGCGCGTCAGTCTCATAATCTGAAGGTCGTGAGTTCAATCCTAAGGCGGGCAATGCCGATGCAGTTTTTTGTTTGCTTATGAGAGTTTAATTAGGTCGTGAGGGGTGTGCTGTCTGGAACAGTAATGAATGACTGTTGCTGAATTTTCTTATTTTTTCGACCTTTAATTTGTGGAAACGAATGATACCGGTTGCGTTTGCCAGTCACCCCTGTCCGCCTCGGTAGCCCAGTAGGCAGCGCGTCAGTCTCATAATCTGAAGGTCGTGAGTTCAATCCTCACCCGGGCCAACGTCGATGCAGTTTTTTTGTTTAATCATGAGAGTTTATTAGGTCGTGAGGGTTGCACTGTCTGGAGCAGTAATGAATGACTGCTGCTGAGTTTT
Source organism: Rhipicephalus microplus (assembly GCF_043290135.1). Taxonomy (NCBI): domain Eukaryota; kingdom Metazoa; phylum Arthropoda; class Arachnida; order Ixodida; family Ixodidae; genus Rhipicephalus; species Rhipicephalus microplus. The sequence continues at coordinate 210,083,082 of NC_134702.1, forward strand.
CTTACTTTTTCGACCTTTAACTTGTGGGAACTATTGATACCGATTGTGTTTCCCGGTGTCACCTGTCCGCCTCGGTAGTGCAGTAGGCAGCGCGTCAGTCTCATAATCTGAAGGTCGTGAGTTCAATCCTAAGGCGGGCCAATGTCGATGCAGTTTTTTTGTTTGCTTATGAGAGTTTAATTAGGTCGTGAGGGATGCGCTGTCTGGAACAGTAATGAATGACTGTTGCTGAATTTTCTTATTTTTTGGACCTTTCATTTGTGGAAACGAATGATACCGGTTGCGTTTCCTAGTGACCCCTGTCCGCCTCGGTAGCGCAGTAGGCAGCACGTCAGTCTCATAATCTGAAGGTCGTGAGTTCAATCCTCACCCGGGGCAAAGGCGGTGCAGATGTTTTGTTTGCTTATGAGAGTTTAATTAGGTCGTGAGGGGTGCACTGTCTGGAGCAGTAATGAATGACTGTTGCCCAGTTTTCTTATTTTTTTTACCTTTATTTGTGGAAACGAATGATACGGGTTGCGTTTCCCAGTGACCACTGTCCGCCTCGGTAGCGCAGTAGGCAGCGCGTCAGTCTCATAATCTGAAGGTCGTGAGTTCAATCCTCACCCGGGGGAAAGGTGGTGCAGATATTTGTTTGCTCATAAGAGTTTAATTAGGTCGTGAGGGGTGCGCTGTCTGGAGCAGTAATGAATGACTGTTGCTGAGTTTTCTTACTTTTTCAATTGTTAACTTGTGGGAACGATTGATACTGGTTGTGTTTCCCAAAGACACCTGTCCGCCTCGGTAGCGCAGTCAGTTCCGGCCGCGACAGCGTACGGACGTGTTTATCATGTGCTCCCGTGTAGGGGCGGTTTCAGCGGCCCGTGTGGGCCGCGGTATCAGGTGTACCGAAAAGCCAGGCGAAGATTTCCAGGTTGTTCTGCCTCAGCTGCCTTCAGGTGATTCTGTTTTGCACACGGTTTTTTTGCACGGAAATTTGAAAGCCAGGCCATATCGAGTGGAGCATGTCCGAGACAGCCTTGCTCGTCTTTCGCTGCTGCCGGAAGTGGTTGCCTTTGGGGCATACCAAATGAATCACGTATGGGCAGTGACGTTCAAGGATGATGAGGGTAAAAAGAAGATGCTGGCGGCGGAGTCATTTGACCTAAAGGACCATCGCTGTATGGTGGTTGACCCCCGTGATCGAGGTGTGCGGCTGAAGTTGTACTGGCTTCTTCATGGCGTGCCGGACGAGGCTGTGCGAGTCGCCTTAACGCCCTACGGAAAAGTGACCGAGATAAGCAGAGATAAATGGAAGGTGCAGGGTTGCAATGACAAAGGTTCAACCACGCGGTCGGTCACGCTGAGGCTACACGCGGGCGTGTCCGTGGACGACCTGCCACACCAACTACGAGTTGCGGAGGACATGGCGCTCGTCGTAATTCCTGGCAGATCACCGCTCTGCCTCCGATGCCGGGCTATCGGACACATTCGACGGGATTGCCGCGTGCCGCGCTGTGGGGTCTGTCGTCGCTATGGCCACGATGACGCCCACTGTGTGAGGTCGTACGCCAGCATTGCGGGCCCAGGCCAAACAGACGAAGTGTCTGAACACCTGATGGATGCCGTGGATGCCGAAGAAGCGAGCAGGGAAGACGGCTGTACGGAAGGCCCTGCCACGCCCCCTGAACAGTCTACTGGGGCCGCACTGGAATCTACCAATGAAGGCGACAAGCACTCTGGTGCGCCAGGAACGAATTTAGACACGGCAGCAGTAGAGGACGACGCTACAGCAGCGAGCAAGTCATCTTCAGCTGCGCGAGAGGGCGGCCCGGAAGCAACGGACGCCGAGATGACCAAGGCCGGTGCTATCGCTTTAAAGCGAGCTCGTGAAACACCTGACGGTACCGGAAATGTTGACACGTCGGCCACCAGTGAACCTCCAACAAAGACGGCGACTGGTCGCCGGCCTACCTTTAAACCACGACCAAACATGTCGCCTGACCGTAGGGGCACTCAAACGTCGGCCCCGCCGTAGCGGAGGAGACGTTCCGAGGCTTTCTACGCTGAGCACACGCAACCACTGTTGCGACGTGAGTATGACACCTGACGAAACAACCTTCAAGAAATGGCGACTAACTTTAAAACTGGTATTTGCATCGCGACGTTGAACTCAAGAGGCCTGTGTTCGCGCAGGAGACAATGCCAGATTAGTCGCATTTTGTTAGAAAACGACATAGACCTCCTGGCTGTACAAGAAACTAAAATGGAAAGTGAAGAACAAACGGAGCAAATGGTTCAAGTTTTTCGCTCTAGGTACAATGTCTGCGTTTGTCATGCTGTCGGGCGGTCAGGAGGCTGTGTCGTTTTCATACGTAGTAGCATCGCGGTTGTTGAAAATGTGTCTACCTGCGATAGCGGTAGGCTGGTTGTGTGCGACTTCAGTTTTTCTGGACTGCCTTGGCGCGTTGTGTGTGTTTATGCACCGAACAGATCGCACGAACGGGAACTTTTTTTCAGAGCGATTGAAGGGTTCTTGAAAACGGAAAGAAATGTTGTGGTTCTAGGGGATTTCAATTGTGTCTGTAGAGCGGAGGATAAGACAACGAGCTTCAATGTGCGCGATAGAAGCGCTGAGCTGTTGAATAAAATAGTGAACGAGACAGGGCTGGAAGATGTCGGTTATGTAATGACGCGAGAGGGTGAAGTAGGATATACGCACTTTCAAGGTCATTCGCACGCGAGGTTAGACAGAATATATTTGTCGGCAAAGCTGGTGCCACTATGCTCATCTTATCAAACTCAACATCTTAGTTTTAGTGATCACTGTCTGGTCAAGGTCAACATTGGCGAAAAACGTAAGGCTGCGAAGTTTAATTGGTTTCTATGGAAATTTAATGAAAAGCTGCTGCAAGATGAAATATTTGTCACAAAAACCAAAGAATGTCTTTCAAATGCTCTTCGTTTGGAGACCAATAACTTCATAGCTGTGTGGGAGCAAATGAAGTGTGATATAAAGATGATAGCGATTGAAAGAGCCTGTGTATTACGTAATCGGGAAAGGCAACAAGAGAGGCAGTTACAAAGCGAACTAGATTACATGTTAAGCGTAGAAAATGAAGTGCCGGGAAAATTTAAGAAAGAAATAAAGGAGGCGAAAGCAAAGCTCGAATTCATCGACGACGAAAAGTACCGCGGAGCAATGATAAGGGCTCGCACTGAACGGCTGTGGATGGGTGAAACGCCCACTAAGCGAGTGCTCAGTGAAGAAAAGAAACATGCAGCAAACAAAGAGATAAATGAAATTCGATACCGCAATTACATTACCCGGGACCGCGAACAGATAAAGCACGCCTTTGTCGAGTTTTATACGCAACTCCTTAGCCATACAATCAATGACCCCGAACGATTCAAAGAGGACTTTCTGACCCTTATGCCGAGATTGGAAGACCCTGAGCGGGAGCTACTGGAAGTAGAAATCACTGTGGCAGAAATTGAATCAGCTATAGATAACCTGGGTAACGGCAAGTCACCAGGGCCGGATGGGCTTGGTGCTGCCATATACAAATTTTTTAAGACAGAAATGGCACTGGCATTACACCGAGTGATCAGAGAATGCTACGACAAGCAGCAAACACCTCATTCATTTAGGACAGCACACGTAGTATTAATCCCCAAAACTGATGACCCCGCAAAGCTACTTTCAGTGGAATCCTACCGACCTATCAGTTTGAGCAACACTGACTATAAAATATACACGAAGGTCCTAGCAAGACGGCTCCAAAGTGTTGTCACATCCCTTGTCGGCCCGCATCAGACATGTGGGATTAAGGGCAGAACCATATTCACAAATATACACGTAACCAGAAGTATTCTAGAATGCTGTGATGCAAATAATGACCGCGTGGCCATGATTCAGCTAGACCTGCACAAAGCGTTCGATAAAGTTGTACATGAAATTTTGTTTTTATTGCTGGAACATGTGAATGTAGGAACTGTCATTACAGAAGGTGTTAGAATGGTGTATCATGACTGTAGGGCTAATTTAGTAATCAACAAAGAAGTAAGTGCTTCAATTCCTGTGCGCTCGAGCGTGAAGCAAGGTTGTGCTTTGTCGCCACTCCTTTTCGCGCTTTACTTAGAGCCCTTCTGTTTACGAATACTTGCAACACCAAGTATAAGAGGGTATACGTTTCTGACCAGTGGAATTAGAATTTTAGCCTATGCTGATGACGTCGCAGTGTTTTGCAGTGACAAAGAAAGTGTGCAAGAAGTTGTACGAATAGCTAGGGAATTCTGTGCAGCAACGGGCAGCGCAATTAGTTGGCCAAAATGTCTAGGCTTTTGGCATGGCCAGTGGCAAAGCACACCCGAAGTTTACTGTAACATGAATTGGAAAATCATGCCCGGAAAGTACCTCGGTGTGCCTTTGGATCATTACCGCAATGCTACGGAGTATTGGTCTGAGGAACGTCAACGCATTAAAAATTGTACTGATAAGTGGGGAGGTCGCAATTTATCAATGTTTGCAAAAGCGTCCGTGTGCAATGTATTTCTGATTGCAAAAGTGTTTTATGTATTACAAGTGTTAACCATGACCCGCACTTCTGTCCAGAAAATGCACCGAGTATTCGCGACCTTTATATGGGGGTCGCAGTGGGAGCGCACGAGCCGGTGCAACTTATTTCATAGGGTAAAATATGGTGGTCTGGGGCTTTTGCATTTGTTTTTTAAGCAGTTGGTGAGCAGATTCATGTTCGCTCGAGATCAAACTGACAATTTCTTGAGAACTGTGATCCAAGCAAGACTGCAGACCCCCTTACCTGATTTCGTCGTGTCATCTTTTTCTTTCGAAGCTGGACCACTCAGTCCTTATTTGCGAGAAGTAGTTACAGCTACACGCCTGCTCAAGGAAAGATTTTCGTACGAATACTTGTCCGACGTGACTAAAAAGAAACTGTATCGTGACCTTCTTGATGTCTTCCTGCCAGTGCCCGTCTACCGAGCTTCGTGCAGGCTAGGTTCTGAGCGTGACGTGTTTAAACGTGTTAAGAGAATGCCGGTCAGACCCTCTGTCAAAACATTCTTCTTTCAAGTGCATACCGGCACTCTCCCTGTACTGCCATGGCTAAAAAGTAAAGGGCTTTTTGTACCGTGGTCCGTCAACTGTCTAATCTGCGGCAAACCAGAAACGATAAATCATATCTTTCTCGACTGCCATGATGCTGTGTTCTTGTGGGACGTACTACAACGGACTATAAAAAAAGAACTACCTATCAACGCCTTTGGAATCCGTTTTCTTCCGTGTGCAGCTGCAGGGGAAGTGCCGAGTGACATGTTAATGTTGCTTTGCATGCATAGTGTGTGGAGGACAAGAATGGATGTACGACATATGCGTGTAGACGCACGTTCAGCGAGAGACTATTTTGTTGAGAGTATGCTGTATACACGAGACGTGTTTAAAGCGCTGCCTGAACCCCCCGAGTGGTTACCTGTGCTCGACCAATTGGCTTCTGTGAAGCCTTTTTAAACCAAGTGCACTGGCCAAGTTGAAGCTGGTGTTTTATTAAGTGTACATATTTTGTATGTAATCCTTTTGCTTGTGGTTATTAAAAGGCAATAAAGAAAAAAAAAAAAAAAAAAAGCCTCGGTAGCGCAGTAGGCAGCGCGTCAGTCTCATAATATGAAGGTCGTGAGTTCAATCCTCACCCGGGGCAAAGGTGGTGCAGTTCTTTGTTTGCTTATGAGAGATTAATTAGGTCGTGAGGGGTGCGCTGTCTGAAGCAATAATGAATGACTGTTGCTGAGTTTTCTTACTTTTTCGACCTTTACTTTTGGGAACTATTGATACCTGTTGTGTTTTCCAGTGACACCTGTCCGCCTCGGTAGCGCAGTAGGCAGCGCGTCAGGCTCATAATCTGAAGGTCGTGAGTTGAATCCTCACCCGGGCCAAAGGCGGTGCAGTTTCTTTATGTGTGCTTATGAGAGTTTAATTAGGTCTTGAGGGGTGCGCTGTCTGGAGCAGTAATGAATAACTGTTGCTGAGTTTTGTTACTTTTTTGACCTTTAACTTGATGGAACTATTGATACCGGTCGTGTTTCCCAGTGACACCTGTCCGCCTCGGTAGCGCAGTAGGCAGCGCGTCAGTCTCATAATCTGAAGGTCGTGAGTTAAATTTTCACCCAGGCTAAAGGCGGTGCAGTTTTTTGTTTGCTTATGAGAGTTTAATTAGGTCGTGAGGAGTGCGCTGTCAGGAGCAGTAATGAATGACAGTTGCTCGGTCTTCTTACTTTTTCAATTGTTAACTTGTGGGAACTATTGATACTGGTTGTGTTTCCCAAAGACACCTGTCCGCCTCGGTAGCGCAGTAGGCTGCGCGTCAGTCTCATAATATGAAGGTCGTGAGTTCAATCCTCACCCGGGGCAAAGGTGGGGCAGTTCTTTGTTTGCTTATGAGAGTTTAATTAGGCTCCAGGGGTGCGCTGTCTGAAGCAGTAATGAATGACTGTTGCTGAGTTTTCTTACTTTTTCGACCTTTACTTTTGGGAACTATTGATACCTGTTGTGTTTTCCAGTGACACCTGTCCGCCTCGGTAGCGCAGTAGGCAGCGCGTCAGGCTCATAATCTGAAGGTCGTGAGTTGAATCCTCACCCGGGCCAAAGGCGGTGCAGTTTCTTTATGTGTGCTTAAGAGAGTTTAATTAGGTCTTGAGGGGTGCGCTGTCTGAAGCAGTAATGAATGACTGTTGCTGAGTTTTCTTACTTTTTCGACCTTTACTTTTGGGAACTATTGATACCTGTTGTGTTTTCCAGTGACACCTGTCCGCCTCGGTAGCGCAGTAGGCAGCGCGTCAGGCTCATAATCTGAAGGTCGTGAGTTGAATCCTCACCCGGGCCAAAGGCGGTGCAGTTTCTTTATGTGTGCTTATGACAGTTTAATTAGGTCGTGAAGGGTGCGCTGTCTGGAGCAGTAATGAATGACTGTTGCCGAGTTTTCTTTCTTTTTCGACCTTTAACTTGAGGGAACTATTGATACCGGTTGTGTTTCCCAGTGACACCTGTCCGCCTCGGTAGCGCAGTAGGCAGCGCGTCAGTCTCATAATCTGATGGTCGTGAGTTCAATTCTCACTCGGGCCAAAGGCGGTGCAGTTTTTTGTTTGCTTATGAGAGTTTAATTAGGTCGTGAGGAGTGCGCTGTCAGGAGAAGTAAAGAATGACAGTTGCTCGGTTTTCTTAATTTTTCAATTTTTAACTTGTGGGAACTATTGATACCGGTTGTGTTTCCCAGAGACACCTGTCCGCCTCGGAAGCGCAGTAGGCAGTGCGTCAGTCTCATAATCTGAAGGTCGTGAGTTCAATACACACCCAGGGTAAAGGCGGTACACATTTGTTGTTTGCTTATGAGAGTTTAATTAGGTCGTGAGGGGTGCGCTGTCTGGAACAGTAATAAATGACTGTTGCTCGGTTTTCTTACTGTTTCAATTTTTAACTTGTGGAAACTATTGATACCGGTTGTGTTTCCCAGTGACCCCTGTCCGCCTCGGTAGCACAGTAGGCACCGCGTCAGTCTCATAATCTGAAGGTCGTGAGTTCAATACCCCCAAGGTAAAGGCGGTTCAGTTTTGTTGTTTGCTCATGAGAGTTTAATTAGGTCGTGAGGGGTGCGCTGTCTGGAGCATTAATGATTGACTGTTGCTGAGTTTTCTTACTTTTTCGACCTTTAACTTGTGGGAACTATTGATACCGGTTGTGTTTCCCAGTCGCACCTGTCCGCCTCGGTAGTGCAGTAGGCAGCGCGTCAGTCTCATAATCTGAAGGTCGTGAGTTCAATACACACCCAGGGTAAAGGCGGTACACATTTTTTGTTTGCTTATGAGAGTTTAACTAGGTCGTGAGGGGTGCGCTGTCTGGAGCAGTAATAAATGACTGTTGCTCGGTTTTCTTACTGTTTCAATTTTTAACTTGTGGAAACTATTGATACCGGTTGTGTTTCCCAGTGACCCCTGTCCGCCTCGGTAGCGCAGTAGGCACCGCGTCAGTCTCATAATCTGAAGGTCGTGAGTTCAATCCCCACCCGGGGTAAAGGCGGTGCAGTTTTGTTGTTTTCTTATGAGAGTTTAATTAGGTCGTGAAGGGTGCGCTGTCTGGAGCAGTAATGATTGACTGTTGCTGAGTTTTCTTACTTTTTCCACCTTTATTTTTGTGGGAACTAATGATACCGGTTGCGTTTGCCAGGGACTCCTGTCTGCCTCGGTAACGCAGTAGGCAGCGCGTCAGTCTCATAATCTGAAGGTCGTGAGTTCAATCCTCACCCGGCGCAAAGGCGGTGTAGTTGTTTTGTTTGCTTATGAGAGTTCAAATAGGTCGTGAAGGGTGCGCTGTCTGGAGCAGTAATAAATGACTGTTGCTCGGTTTTCTTACTGTTTCAATTTTTAACTTGTGGAAACTATTGATACCGGTTGTGTTTCCCAGTGACCCCTGTCCGCCTCGGTAGCGCAGTAGGCAGCGCGTCAGTCTCATAATCTGAAGGTCGTGAGTTCCATCCTCACCCGGCGCAAAGGCGGTGTAGTTGTTTTGTTTGCTTATGAGAGTTTAATTAGGTCGTGAAGGGTGCGCTGTCTGGTGCAGTAATGAATGACTGTTGCTGAGTTTTCTTACTTTTTCGACCTTTAATTTGTGGGAACTATTGATACCGGTTGTGTTTCCCAGTGACACCAGTCCGCCTCGGGAGCGCAGTAGGCGGTGCTTCAGTCTCATAATCTGAAGGTCGTGAGTTCAATCCACACCCGGGGCAAAGGCGGTGCAGATTTTTTGTTTGCCTATGAGAGTTTAATTAGGTCGTGAGGGTTGCGCTGTCCTGAGCAGTAATGAATGACAGTTGTTAGGTTTTCTTACTTTTTCGACCTTTAACATGTGGGAACTATTAATACCGGTTGTGTTTCCCAGTGACGCCTGTTCGCCTCGGTAGCGCAGTAGGCAGCGCGTCAGTCTCATAATCTTAAGGTCGTGAGTTCAATCCTCACCCGGGGCAAATTTGTTGCAGAGTTTTTGTTTGCTCATGAGAGTTTAATTAGGTCGTGAGGGGTGCACTGTCTGGAGCAGTAATAAATGATTGTTGCTCAGTTTTCTTACTTTTTCCACCTTTAATTTGTGGGAACTAATGATACCGGTTGCGTTTCCCAGTGACCCCTGTCCGCGTCGGTAGCGCAGTAGGCAGCGCGTCAGTCTCGTAATCTGAAGGTCGTGAGTTCAACCCTCTCCCGGGGCAAAGGCGGTGAATATGTTTTGTTTGCTTATGAGAGTTTAATTAGGTCGTGAGGGGTACACTGTCTGGAGAAGTAATGAATGACTGTTGCTCGGTTTTCCTACTTTTTCGACCTTTAATTTGTGGGAACTAATGATACCAGTTGCGTTTCGCAGTGACCCCTGTCCGCCTCGGTAGCCCAGTAGGCAGCGCGTCAGTCTCATAATCTGAAGGTCGTGAGTTCAATCCTCACCCGGGGCAAAGGCGCTGAAGTTTTTTGTTTGCTTATGAGAGTTTAATTAGGTCGTGAGGGTTGCACTGTCTGGAGCAGTAATGAATGACTGCTGCTGAGTTTTCTTACTTTTTCGACCTTTAACTTGTGGGAACTATTGATACCGGTTGTGTTTCCCGGTGTCACCTGTCCGCCTCGGTAGTGCAGTAGGCAGCGCGTCAGTCTCATAATCTGAAGGTCGTGAGTTCAATCCTAAGGCGGGCCAATGTCGATGCAGTTTTTTTGTTTGCTTATGAGAGTTTAATTAGGTCGTGAGGGATGCGCTGTCTGGAACAGTAATGAATGACTGTTGCTGAATTTTCTTATTTTTTCGACCTTTAATTTGTGGAAACGAATGATACCGGTTGCGTTTCCTAGTGACCCCTGTCCGCCTCGGTAGCGCAGTAGGCAGTACGTCAGTCTCATAATCTGAAGGTCGTGAGTTCAATCCTCACCCGGGGCAAAGGCGGTGCAGATGTTTTGTTTGCTTATGAGAGTTTAATTAGGTCGTGAGGGGTGCACTCTCTGGAGCAGTAATGAATGACTGTTGCCCAGTTTTCTTATTTTTTTTACCTTTATTTGTGGAAACGAATGATACCGGTTGCGTTTCCCAGTGACCCGTGTCCGCCTCGGTAGCGCAGTAGGCAGCGCGTCAGTCTCATAATCTGAAGGTCGTGAGTTCAATCCTCACCCGGGGGAAAGGTGGTGCAGATATTTGTTTGCTCATAAGAGTTTAATTAGGTCGTGAGGGGTGCGCTGTCTGGAGCAGTAATGAATGACTGTTGCTGAGTTTTCTTACTTTTTCAATTGTTAACTTGTGGGAACTATTGATACTGGTTGTGTTTCCCAAAGACACCTGTCCGCCTCGGTAGCGCAGTAGGCAGCGCGTCAGTCTCATAATATGAAGGTCGTGAGTTCAATCCTCACCCGAGGCAAAGGTGGTGCATTTCTTTGTTTGCTTATGAGAGTTTAATTAGGTCGTGAGGGGTGCGCTGTCTGAAGCAGTAATGAATGACTGTTGCTGAGTTTTCTTACTTTTTCGACCTTTACTTTTGGGAACTATTGATACCTGTTGTGTTTTCCAGTGACACCTGTCCGCCTCGGTAGCGCAGTAGGCAGCGCGTCAGTCTCATAATCTGAAGGTCGTGAGTTCAATTCTCACCCAGGCTAAAGGCGGTGCAGTTTTTTGTTTGCTTATGACAGTTTAATTAGGTCGTGAGGAGTGCGCTGTCAGGAGCAGTAATGAATGACAGTTGCTCGGTCTTCTTATTTTTTCAACCTTTAATTTGTGGGAACTAATGATACCGGTTGCGTTTCCCAGTGACCCCAGTCTGCCTGGTAGCGCAGTAGGCAGCGCGTCAGTCTCATATTCTGAAGGTCGTGAGTTAAATACACACCCAGGGTAAAGGCGGTACACATTTGTTGTTTGCTTATGAGAGTTTAATTAGGTCGTGAGGGGTGCGCTGTCTGGAACAGTAATAAATGACTGTTGCTCGGTTTTCTTACTGTTTCAATATTTAACTTGTGGAAACTATTGATACCGGTTGTGTTTCCCAGTGACCCCTGTCCGCCTCGGTAGCACAGTAGGCACCGCGTCAGTCTCATAATCTGAAGGTCGTGAGTTCAGTCCCCCCCGGGGTTAAGGCGGTTCAGTTTTGTTGTTTGCTCATGAGAGTTTAATTAGGTCGTGAGGGGTGCGCTGTCTGGAGCATTAATGATTGACTGTTGCTGAGTTTTCTTACTTTTTCGACCTTTAACTTGTGGGAACTATTGATACCGGTTGTGTTTCCCAGTCACACCTGTCCGCCTCGGTAGTGCAGTAGGCAGCGCGTCAGTCTCATAATCTGAAGGTCGTGAGTTCAATCCTCACCCGGGGCAACCTTGGTGCAGGTTTTTGTTTGCTCATGAGAGTTTAATTAGGTCGTGAGTGGTGCACTGTCTGGAGCAGTAATAAATGACTGTTGCTCAGTTTTCTTACTTTTTCCACCTTTATTTTTGTGGGAACTAATGATACCGGTTGCGTTTGCCAGGGACTCCTGTCTGCCTCGGTAACGCAGTAGGCAGTGCGTCAGTCTCATAATCTGAAGGTCGTGAGGTCAATCCTCACCCGGGGCAAAGGCGGTGCAGATTTTTTGTTTGCTTATGAGAGTTTAATTAGGTCGTGAGGGGTGCACTGTGTGGAGCAGTAATGAATTACTGTTGCTCGGTTTTCTTACTTTCTCGACCTTTAATTTGTGGGAACTAATGATACCGGTTGCGTTTCGCAGTGACCCCTGTCCGCCTCGGTAGCGCAGTAGGCAGCGCGTCAGTCTCCTAATCTGAAGGTCGTGAGTTCCATCCTCACCCGGGGCAAAGGCGGTGTAGTTGTTTTGTTTGCTTATGAGAGTTTAATTAGGTCGTGAAGGGTGCGCTGTCTGGTGCAGTAATGAACGACTGTTGCTGAGTTTTCTTACTTTTTCGACCTTTAACTTGTGGGAACTATTGATACCGGTTGTGTTTCCCAGTGACGCCTGTTCGCGTCGGTAGCGCAGTAGGCAGCGCGTCAGTCTCATAATCTGAAGGTCGTGAGTTCAATCCTCACCCGGGGCAAATTTGTTGCAGATTTTTTGTTTGCTCATGAGAGTTTAATTAGGTCGTGAGGGGTGCACTGTCTGGAGCAGTAATAAATGACTGTTGCTCAGTTTTCTTACCTTTTCCACCTTTAATTTGTGGGAACTATTGATACCGGTTGTGTTTCCCAGTGTCACCTGTCCGCCTCGGTAGTGAAGTAGGCAGCGCGTCAGTCTCATAATCTGAAGGTCGTGAGTTCAATCCTAAGGCGGGCAATGTCGATGCAGTTTTTTGTTTGCTTATGAGAGTTTAATTAGGTCGTGAGGGGTGTGCTGTCTGGAACAGTAATGAATGACTGTTGCTGAATTTTCTTATTTTTTCGACCTTTAATTTGTGGAAACGAATGATACCGGTTGCGTTTGCCAGTCACCCCTGTCCGCCTCGGTAGCCCAGTAGGCAGCGCGTCAGTCTCATAATCTGAAGGTCGTGAGTTCAATCCTCACCCGGGCCAACGTCGATGCAGTTTTTTTGTTTAATCATGAGAGTTTATTAGGTCGTGAGGGTTGCACTGTCTGGAGCAGTAATGAATGACTGCTGCTGAGTTTTCTTACTTTTTCGACCTTTAACTTGTGGGAACTATTGATACCGATTGTGTTTCCCGGTGTCACCTGTCCGCCTCGGTAGTGCAGTAGGCAGCGCGTCAGTCTCATAATCTGAAGGTCGTGAGTTCAATCCTAAGGCGGGCCAATGTCGATGCAGTTTTTTTGTTTGCTTATGAGAGTTTAATTAGGTCGTGAGGGATGCGCTGTCTGGAACAGTAATGAATGACTGTTGCTGAATTTTCTTATTTTTTGGACCTTTCATTTGTGGAAACGAATGATACCGGTTGCGTTTCCTAGTGACCCCTGTCCGCCTCGGTAGCGCAGTAGGCAGCACGTCAGTCTCATAATCTGAAGGTCGTGAGTTCAATCCTCACCCGGGGCAAAGGCGGTGCAGATGTTTTGTTTGCTTATGAGAGTTTAATTAGGTCGTGAGGGGTGCACTGTCTGGAGCAGTAATGAATGACTGTTGCCCAGTTTTCTTATTTTTTTTACCTTTATTTGTGGAAACGAATGATACGGGTTGCGTTTCCCAGTGACCACTGTCCGCCTCGGTAGCGCAGTAGGCAGCGCGTCAGTCTCATAATCTGAAGGTCGTGAGTTCAATCCTCACCCGGGGGAAAGGTGGTGCAGATATTTGTTTGCTCATAAGAGTTTAATTAGGTCGTGAGGGGTGCGCTGTCTGGAGCAGTAATGAATGACTGTTGCTGAGTTTTCTTACTTTTTCAATTGTTAACTTGTGGGAACTATTGATACTGGTTGTGTTTGCCAAAGACACCTGTCCGCCTCGGTAGCGCAGTAGGCAGCGCGTCAGTCTCATAATATGAAGGTCGTGAGTTCAATCCTCACCCGGGGCAAAGGTGGTGCAGTTCTTTGTTTGCTTATGAGAGATTAATTAGGTCGTGAGGGGTGCGCTGTCTGAAGCAATAATGAATGACTGTTGCTGAGTTTTCTTACTTTTTCGACCTTTACTTTTGGGAACTATTGATACCTGTTGTGTTTTCCAGTGACACCTGTCCGCCTCGGTAGCGCAGTAGGCAGCGCGTCAGGCTCATAATCTGAAGGTCGTGAGTTGAATCCTCACCCGGGCCAAAGGCGGTGCAGTTTCTTTATGTGTGCTTATGAGAGTTTAATTAGGTCTTGAGGGGTGCGCTGTCTGGAGCAGTAATGAATAACTGTTGCTGAGTTTTGTTACTTTTTTGACCTTTAACTTGATGGAACTATTGATACCGGTCGTGTTTCCCAGTGACACCTGTCCGCCTCGGTAGCGCAGTAGGCAGCGCGTCAGTCTCATAATCTGAAGGTCGTGAGTTAAATTTTCACCCAGGCTAAAGGCGGTGCAGTTTTTTGTTTGCTTATGAGAGTTTAATTAGGTCGTGAGGAGTGCGCTGTCAGGAGCAGTAATGAATGACAGTTGCTCGGTCTTCTTACTTTTTCAATTGTTAACTTGTGGGAACTATTGATACTGGTTGTGTTTCCCAAAGACACCTGTCCGCCTCGGTAGCGCAGTAGGCTGCGCGTCAGTCTCATAATATGAAGGTCGTGAGTTCAATCCTCACCCGGGGCAAAGGTGGGGCAGTTCTTTGTTTGCTTATGAGAGTTTAATTAGGCTCCAGGGGTGCGCTGTCTGAAGCAGTAATGAATGACTGTTGCTGAGTTTTCTTACTTTTTCGACCTTTACTTTTGGGAACTATTGATACCTGTTGTGTTTTCCAGTGACACCTGTCCGCCTCGGTAGCGCAGTAGGCAGCGCGTCAGGCTCATAATCTGAAGGTCGTGAGTTGAATCCTCACCCGGGCCAAAGGCGGTGCAGTTTCTTTATGTGTGCTTAAGAGAGTTTAATTAGGTCTTGAGGGGTGCGCTGTCTGAAGCAGTAATGAATGACTGTTGCTGAGTTTTCTTACTTTTTCGACCTTTACTTTTGGGAACTATTGATACCTGTTGTGTTTTCCAGTGACACCTGTCCGCCTCGGTAGCGCAGTAGGCAGCGCGTCAGGCTCATAATCTGAAGGTCGTGAGTTGAATCCTCACCCGGGCCAAAGGCGGTGCAGTTTCTTTATGTGTGCTTATGACAGTTTAATTAGGTCGTGAAGGGTGCGCTGTCTGGAGCAGTAATGAATGACTGTTGCCGAGTTTTCTTTCTTTTTCGACCTTTAACTTGAGGGAACTATTGATACCGGTTGTGTTTCCCAGTGACACCTGTCCGCCTCGGTAGCGCAGTAGGCAGCGCGTCAGTCTCATAATCTGAAGGTCGTGAGTTCAATTCTCACCCGGGCCAAAGGCGGTGCAGTTTTTTGTTTGCTTATGAGAGTTTAATTAGGTCGTGAGGAGTGCGCTGTCAGGAGAAGTAAAGAATGACAGTTGCTCGGTTTTCTTAATTTTTCAATTTTTAACTTGTGGGAACTATTGATACCGGTTGTGTTTCCCAGAGACACCTGTCCGCCTCGGAAGCGCAGTAGGCAGTGCGTCAGTCTCATAATCTGAAGGTCGTGAGTTCAATACACACCCAGGGTAAAGGCGGTACACATTTGTTGTTTGCTTATGAGAGTTTAATTAGGTCGTGAGGGGTGCGCTGTCTGGAACAGTAATAAATGACTGTTGCTCGGTTTTCTTACTGTTTCAATTTTTAACTTGTGGAAACTATTGATACCGGTTGTACTTCCCAGTGACCCCTGTCCGCCTCGGTAGCACAGTAGGCACCGCGTCAGTCTCATAATCTGAAGGTCGTGAGTTCAATACCCCCAAGGTAAAGGCGGTTCAGTTTTGTTGTTTGCTCATGAGAGTTTAATTAGGTCGTGAGGGGTGCGCTGTCTGGAGCATTAATGATTGACTGTTGCTGAGTTTTCTTACTTTTTCGACCTTTAACTTGTGGGAACTATTGATACCGGTTGTGTTTCCCAGTCACACCTGTCCGCCTCGGTAGTGCAGTAGGCAGCGCGTCAGTCTCATAATCTGAAGGTCGTGAGTTCAATACACACCCAGGGTAAAGGCGGTACACATTTTTTGTTTGCTTATGAGAGTTTAACTAGGTCGTGAGGGGTGCGCTGTCTGGAGCAGTAATAAATGACTGTTGCTCGGTTTTCTTACTGTTTCAATTTTTAACTTGTGGAAACTATTGATACCGGTTGTGTTTCCCAGTGACCCCTGTCCGCCTCGGTAGCGCAGTAGGCACCGCGTCAGTCTCATAATCTGAAGGTCGTGAGTTCAATCCCCACCCGGGGTAAAGGCGGTGCAGTTTTGTTGTTTTCTTATGAGAGTTTAATTAGGTCGTGAAGGGTGCGCTGTCTGGAGCAGTAATGATTGACTGTTGCTGAGTTTTCTTACTTTTTCCACCTTTATTTTTGTGGGAACTAATGATACCGGTTGCGTTTGCCAGGGACTCCTGTCTGCCTCGGTAACGCAGTAGGCAGCGCGTCAGTCTCATAATCTGAAGGTCGTGAGTTCCATCCTCACCCGGCGCAAAGGCGGTGTAGTTGTTTTGTTTGCTTATGAGAGTTTAAATAGGTCGTGAAGGGTGCGCTGTCTGGTGCAGTAATGAATGACTGTTGCTGAGTTTTCTTACTTTTTCGACCTTTAATTTGTGGGAACTATTGATACCGGTTGTGTTTCCCAGTGACACCAGTCCGCCTCGGGAGCGCAGTAGGCGGTGCTTCAGTCTCATAATCTGAAGGTCGTGAGTTCAATCCACACCCGGGGCAAAGGCGGTGCAGATTTTTTGTTTGCCTATGATAGTTTAATTAGGTCGTGAGGGTTGCGCTGTCCTGAGCAGTAATGAATGACAGTTGTTAGGTTTTCTTACTTTTTCGACCTTTAACATGTGGGAACTATTAATACCGGTTGTGTTTCCCAGTGACGCCTGTTCGCCTCGGTAGCGCAGTAGGCAGCGCGTCAGTCTCATAATCTTAAGGTCGTGAGTTCAATCCTCACCCGGGGCAAATTTGTTGCAGATTTTTTGTTTGCTCATGAGAGTTTAATTAGGTCGTGAGGGGTGCACTGTCTGGAGCAGTAATAAATGACTGTTGCTCAGTTTTCTTACTTTTTCCACCTTTAATTTGTGGGAACTAATGATACCGGTTGCGTTTCCCAGTGACCCCTGTCCGCCTCGGTAGCCCAGTAGGCAGCGCGTCAGTCTCATAATCTGAAGGTCGTGAGTTCAACCCTCTCCCGGGGCAAAGGCGGTGAATATGTTTTGTTTGCTTATGAGAGTTTAATTAGGTCGTGAGGGGTACACTGTCTGGAGAAGTAATGAATGACTGTTGCTCGGTTTTCCTACTTTTTCGACCTTTAATTTGTGGGAACTAATGATACCAGTTGCGTTTCGCAGTGACCCCTGTCCGCCTCGGTAGCCCAGTAGGCAGCGCGTCAGTCTCATAATCTGAAGGTCGGGAGTTCAATCCTCACCCGGGGCAAAGGCGCTGAAGTTTTTTGTTTGCTTATGAGAGTTTAATTAGGTCGTGAGGGGTACACTGTCTGGAGAAGTAATGAATGACTGTTGCTCGGTTTTCCTACTTTTTCGACCTTTAATTTGTGGGAACTAATGATACCAGTTGCGTTTCGCAGTGACCCCTGTCCGCCTCGGTAGCCCAGTAGGCAGCGCGTCAGTCTCATAATCTGAAGGTCGGGAGTTCAATCCTCACCCGGGGCAAAGGCGCTGAAGTTTTTTGTTTGCTTATGAGAGTTTAATTAGGTCGTGAGGGTTGCACTGTCTGGAGCAGTAATGAATGACTGCTGCTGAGTTTTCTTACTTTTTCGACCTTTAACTTGTGGGAACTATTGATACCGGTTGTGTTTCCCGGTGTCACCTGTCCGCCTCGGTAGCGCAGTAGGCAGTACGTCAGTCTCATAATCTGAAGGTCGTGAGTTCAATCCTCACCCGGGGCAAAGGCGGTGCAGATGTTTTGTTTGCTTATGAGAGTTTAATTAGGTCGTGAGGGGTGCACTCTCTGGAGCAGTAATGAATGACTGTTGCCCAGTTTTCTTATTTTTTTACCTTTATTTGTGGAAACGAATGATACCGGTTGCGTTTCCCAGTGACCCGTGTCCGCCTCGGTAGCGCAGTAGGCAGCGCGTCAGTCTCATAATCTGAAGGTCGTGAGTTCAATCCTCACCCGGGGGAAAGGTGGTGCAGATATTTGTTTGCTCATAAGAGTTTAATTAGGTCGTGAGGGGTGCGCTGTCTGGAGCAGTAATGAATGACTGTTGCTGAGTTTTCTTACTTTTTCAATTGTTAACTTGTGGGAACTATTGATACTGGTTGTGTTTCCCAAAGACACCTGTCCGCCTCGGTAGCGCAGTAGGCAGCGCGTCAGTCTCATAATATGAAGGTCGTGAGTTCAATCCTCACCCGGGGCAAAGGTGGTGCATTTCTTTGTTTGCTTATGAGAGTTTAATTAGGTCGTGAGGGGTGCGCTGTCTGAAGCAGTAATGAATGACTGTTGCTGAGTTTTCTTACTTTTTCGACCTTTACTTTTGGGAACTATTGATACCTGTTGTGTTTTTCAGTGACACCTGTCCGCCTCGGTAGCGCAGTAGGCAGCGCGTCAGTCTCATAATCTGAAGGTCGTGAGTTCAATTCTCACCCAGGCTAAAGGCGGTGCAGTTTTTTGTTTGCTTATGACAGTTTAATTAGGTCGTGAGGAGTGCGCTGTCAGGAGCAGTAATGAATGACAGTTGCTCGGTCTTCTTATTTTTTCAACCTTTAATTTGTGGGAACTAATGATACCGGTTGCGTTTCCCAGTGACCCCAGTCTGCCTGGTAGCGCAGTAGGCAGCGCGTCAGTCTCATATTCTGAAGGTCGTGAGTTAAATACACACCCAGGGTAAAGGCGGTACACATTTGTTGTTTGCTTATGAGAGTTTAATTAGGTCGTGAGGGGTGCGCTGTCTGGAACAGTAATAAATGACTGTTGCTCGGTTTTCTTACTGTTTCAATATTTAACTTGTGGAAACTATTGATACCGGTTGTGTTTCCCAGTGACCCCTGTCCGCCTCGGTAGCACAGTAGGCACCGCGTCAGTCTCATAATCTGAAGGTCGTGAGTTCAGTCCCCCCCGGGGTTAAGGCGGTTCAGTTTTGTTGTTTGCTCATGAGAGTTTAATTAGGTCGTGAGGGGTGTGCTGTCTGGAACAGTAATGAATGACTGTTGCTGAATTTTCTTATTTTTTCGACCTTTAATTTGTGGAAACGAATGATACCGGTTGCGTTTGCCAGTCACCCCTGTCCGCCTCGGTAGCCCAGTAGGCAGCGCGTCAGTCTCATAATCTGAAGGTCGTGAGTTCAATCCTCACCCGGGCCAACGTCGATGCAGTTTTTTTGTTTAATCATGAGAGTTTATTAGGTCGTGAGGGTTGCACTGTCTGGAGCAGTAATGAATGACTGCTGCTGAGTTTTCTTACTTTTTCGACCTTTAACTTATGGGAACTATTGATACCGGTTGTGTTTCCCGGTGTCACCTGTCCGCCTCGGTAGTGCAGTAGGCAGCGCGTCAGTCTCATAATCTGAAGGTCGTGAGTTCAATCCTAAGGCGGGCCAATGTCGATGCAGTTTTTTTGTTTGCTTATGAGAGTTTAATTAGGTCGTGAGGGATGCGCTGTCTGGAACAGTAATGAATGACTGTTGCTGAATTTTCTTATTTTTTGGACCTTTCATTTGTGGAAACGAATGATACCGGTTGCGTTTCCTAGTGACCCCTGTCCGCCTCGGTAGCGCAGTAGGCAGCACGTCAGTCTCATAATCTGAAGGTCGTGAGTTCAATCCTCACCCGGGGCAAAGGCGGTGCAGATGTTTTGTTTGCTTATGAGAGTTTAATTAGGTCGTGAGGGGTGCACTGTCTGGAGCAGTAATGAATGACTGTTGCCCAGTTTTCTTATTTTTTTTACCTTTATTTGTGGAAACGAATGATACGGGTTGCGTTTCCCAGTGACCACTGTCCGCCTCGGTAGCGCAGTAGGCAGCGCGTCAGTCTCATAATCTGAAGGTCGTGAGTTCAATCCTCACCCGGGGGAAAGGTGGTGCAGATATTTGTTTGCTCATAAGAGTTTAATTAGGTCGTGAGGGGTGCGCTGTCTGGAGCAGTAATGAATGACTGTTGCTGAGTTTTCTTACTTTTTCAATTGTTAACTTGTGGGAACTATTGATACTGGTTGTGTTTCCCAAAGACACCTGTCCGCCTCGGTAGCGCAGTAGGCAGCGCGTCAGTCTCATAATATGAAGGTCGTGAGTTCAATCCTCACCCGGGGCAAAGGTGGTGCAGTTCTTTGTTTGCTTATGAGAGATTAATTAGGTCGTGAGGGGTGCGCTGTCTGAAGCAGTAATGAATGACTGTTGCTGAGTTTTCTTACTTTTTCGACCTTTACTTTTGGGAACTATTGATACCTGTTGTGTTTTCCAGTGACACCTGTCCGCCTCGGTAGCGCAGTAGGCAGCGCGTCAGGCTCATAATCTGAAGGTCGTGAGTTGAATCCTCACCCGGGCCAAAGGCGGTGCAGTTTCTTTATGTGTGCTTATGAGAGTTTAATTAGGTCTTGAGGGGTGCGCTGTCTGGAGCAGTAATGAATAACTGTTGCTGAGTTTTGTTACTTTTTCGACCTTTAACTTGAGGGAACTATTGATACCGGTCGTGTTTCCCAGTGACACCTGTCCGCCTCGGTAGCGCAGTAGGCAGCGCGTCAGTCTCATAATCTGAAGGTCGTGAGTTAAATTTTCACCCAGGCTAAAGGCGGTGCAGTTTTTTGTTTGCTTATGAGAGTTTAATTAGGTCGTGAGGAGTGCGCTGTCAGGAGCAGTAATGAATGACAGTTGCTCGGTCTTCTTACTTTTTCAATTGTTAACTTGTGGGAACTATTGATACTGGTTGTGTTTCCCAAAGACACCTGTCCGCCTCGGTAGCGCAGTAGGCTGCGCGTCAGTCTCATAATATGAAGGTCGTGAGTTCAATCCTCACCCGGGGCAAAGGTGGGGCAGTTCTTTGTTTGCTTATGAGAGTTTAATTAGGTCGTGAGGGGTGCGCTGTCTGAAGCAGTAATGAATGACTGTTGCTGAGTTTTCTTACTTTTTCGACCTTTACTTTGGGAACTATTGATACCTGTTGTGTTTTCCAGTGACACCTGTCCGCCTCGGTAGCGCAGTAGGCAGCGCGTCAGGCTCATAATCTGAAGGTCGTGAGTTGAATCCTCACCCGGGCCAAAGGCGGTGCAGTTTCTTTATGTGTGCTTAAGAGAGTTTAATTAGGTCTTGAGGGGTGCGCTGTCTGAAGCAGTAATGAATGACTGTTGCTGAGTTTTCTTACTTTTTCGACCTTTACTTTTGGGAACTATTGATACCTGTTGTGTTTTCCAGTGACACCTGTCCGCCTCGGTAGCGCAGTAGGCAGCGCGTCAGGCTCATAATCTGAAGGTCGTGAGTTGAATCCTCACCCGGGCCAAAGGCGGTGCAGTTTCTTTATGTGTGCTTATGACAGTTTAATTAGGTCGTGAAGGGTGCGCTGTCTGGAGCAGTAATGAATGACTGTTGCCGAGTTTTCTTACTTTTTCGACCTTTAACTTGAGGGAACTATTGATACCGGTTGTGTTTCCCAGTGACACCTGTCCGCCTCGGTAGCGCAGTAGGCAGCGCGTCAGTCTCATAATCTGAAGGTCGTGAGTTCAATTCTCACCCGGGCCAAAGGCGGTGCAGTTTTTTGTTTGCTTATGAGAGTTTAATTAGGTCGTGAGGAGTGCGCTGTCAGGAGAAGTAAAGAATGACAGTTGCTCGGTTTTCTTAATTTTTCAATTTTTAACTTGTGGGAACTATTGATACCGGTTGTGTTTCCCAGAGACACCTGTCCGCCTCGGAAGCGCAGTAGGCAGTGCGTCAGTCTCATAATCTGAAGGTCGTGAGTTCAATACACACCCAGGGTAAAGGCGGTACACATTTGTTGTTTGCTTATGAGAGTTTAATTAGGTCGTGAGGGGTGCGCTGTCTGGAACAGTAATAAATGACTGTTGCTCGGTTTTCTTACTGTTTCAATTTTTAACTTGTGGAAACTATTGATACCGGTTGTGTTTCCCAGTGACCCCTGTCCGCCTCGGTAGCACAGTAAGCACCGCGTCAGTCTCATAATCTGAAGGTCGTGAGTTCAATACCCCCGGGGTAAAGGCGGTTCAGTTTTGTTGTTTGCTCATGAGAGTTTAATTAGGTCGTGAGGGGTGCGCTGTCTGGAGCATTAATGATTGACTGTTGCTGAGTTTTCTTACTTTTTCGACCTTTAACTTGTGGGAACTATTGATACCGGTTGTGTTTCCGAGTCACACCTGTCCGCCTCGGTAGTGCAGTAGGCAGCGCGTCAGTCTCATAATCTGAAGGTCGTGAGTTCAATCCTCACCCGGGGCAACCTTGGTGCAGATTTTTTGTTTGCTCATGAGAGTTTAATTAGGTCGTGAGTGGTGCACTGTCTGGAGCAGTAATAAATGACTGTTGCTCAGTTTTCTTACTTTTTCCACCTTTATTTTTGTGGGAACTAATGATACCGGTTGCGTTTGCCAGGGACTCCTGTCTGCCTCGGTAACGCAGTAGGCAATGCGTCAGTCTCATAATCTGAAGGTCGTGAGTTCAATCCTCACCCGGGGCAAAGGCTGTGCAGATTTTTTGTTTGCTTATGAGAGTTTAATTAGGTCGTGAGGGGTGCACTGTGTGGAGCAGTAATGAATTACTGTTGCTCGGTTTTCTTACTTTTTCGACCTTTAATTTGTGGGAACTAATGATACCGGTTGCGTTTCGCAGTGACCCCTGTCCGCCTCGGTAGCGCAGTAGGCAGCGCGTCAGTCTCATAATCTGAAGGTCGTGAGTTCCATCCTCACCCGGGGCAAAGGCGGTGTAGTTGTTTTGTTTGCTTATGAGAGTTTAATTAGGTCGTGAAGGGTGCGCTGTCTGGTGCAGTAATGAATGACTGTTGCTGATTTTTCTTACTTTTTCGACCTTTAACTTGTGGGAACTATTGATACCGGTTGTGTTTCCCAGTGACACCAGTCCGCCTCGGTAGCCCAGTAGGCGGCGCGTCAGTCTCATAATCTGAAGGTCGTGAGTTCAATCCACACCCGGGGCAAAGGCGGTGCAGATTTTTTGTTTGCCTATGAGAGTTTAATTAGGTCGTGAGGGGTGCGCTGTCCTGAGCAGTAATGAATGACTGTTGCTGAGTTTTCTTACTTTTTCGACCTTTAACATGTGGGAACTATTGATACCGGTTGTGTTTCCCAGTGACGCCTGTTCGCGTCGGTAGCGCAGTAGGCAGCGCGTCAGTCTCATAATCTGAAGGTCGTGAGTTCAATCCTCACCCGGGGCAAATTTGTTGCAGATTTTTTGTTTGCTCATGAGAGTTTAATTAGGTCGTGAGGGGTGCACTGTCTGGAGCAGTAATAAATGACTGTTGCTCAGTTTTCTTACCTTTTCCACCTTTAATTTGTGGGAACTAATGATACCGGTTGCGTTTCCCAGTGACCCCTGTCCGCGTCGGTAGCGCAGTAGGCAGCGCGTCAGTCTCGTAATCTGAAGGTCGTGAGTTCAATCCTCTCCCGGGGCAAAGGCGGTGAATATGTTTTGTTTGCTTATGAGAGTTTAATTAGGTCGTGAGGGGTACACTGTCTGGAGAAGTAATGAATGACTGTTGCTCGGTTTTACTACTTTTTCGACCTTTAACTTGAGGGAAATATTGATATCGGTTGTGTTTCCCAGTGACACCTGTCCGCCTCGGTAGCGCAGTAGGCAGCGCGTCAGTCTCATAATCTGAAGGTCGTGAGTTCAATTTTCACCCAGGCCAAAGGTGGTGCAGTTTTTTGTTTGCTTATGAGAGTTTAATTAGGTCGTGAGGAGTGCGCTGTCAGGAGCAGTAATGAATGACAGTTGTTCGGTTTTCTTATTTTTTCAACCTTTAATTTGTGGGAACTAATGATACCGGTTGCGTTTCCCAGTGACCCCAGTCTGCCTCGGTAGCGCAGTAGGCAGCGCGTCAGTCTCATATTCTGAAGGTCGTGAGTTCAATCCTCACCCGGGGGAAAGGCGGTGAAGTTTTTTGTTTGTTTATGAGAGTTTATATAGGTCGTCAAGGATGCGCTGTCTGGAGCAGTAGTGAATGACTGTTGCCGAGTTTTCTTTCTTTTTCGACCTTTACCTTGAGGGAACTATTGATACCGGTTGTGTTTCCCAGTGACACCTGTCCGCCTCGGTAGCGCAGTAGGCAGCGCGTCAGTCTCATAATCTGAAGGTCGTGAGTTCAATTCTCACCCGGGCCAAAGGCGGTGCAGTTTTTTGTTTGCTTATGAGAGTTTAATTAGGTCGTGAGGAGTGCGCTGTCAGGAGCAGTAATGAATGACAGTTGCTCGGTTTTCTTAACTTTTCAATTTTTAACTTGTGGGAAATATTGATACCGGTTGTGTTTCCCAGAGACACTTGTCCGCCTCGGAAGCGCAGTAGGCAGCGCGTCAGTCTCATAATCTGAAGGTCGTGAGTTCAATACACACCCAGGGTAAAGGCGGTACACATTTGTTGTTTGCTTATGAGAGTTTAATTAGGTCGTGAGGGGTGCGCTGTCTGGAGCAGTAATAAATGACTGTTGCTCGGTTTTCTTACTGTTTCAATTTTTAACTTGTGGAAACTATTGATACCGGTTGTGTTTCCCAGTGACCCCTGTCCGCCTCGGTAGCGCAGTAGGCACCGCATCAGTCTCATAATCTGAAGGTCGTGAGTTCAATCCACACCCGGGGCAAAGGCGGTGCAGGATTTTTGTTTGCTTATGAGAGTTTAATTAGGTCGTGAAGAGTGCGCTGTCAGGAGCAGTAATGAATGACAGTTGCTCGGTTTTCTTATTTTTTCAACCTTTAATTTGTGGGAACTAATGATACCGGTTGCGTTTCCCAGTGACCCCAGACTGCCTCGGTAGCGCAGTAGGCAGCGCGTCAGTCTCATATTCTGAAGGTCGTGAGTTCAATCCGCACCCAGGGCAAAGGCGGTGAAGTTTTTTGTTTGTTTATGAGAGTTTAATTAGGGCGTGAAGGGTGCGCTGTCTGGAGCAGTAATGAATGACTGTTGCCGAGTTTTCTTACTTTTTCGACCTTTAACTTGAGGGAACTATTGATACCGGTTGTGTTTCCCAGTGACACCTGTCCGCCTCGGTAGCGCAGTAGGCAGCTCGTCAGTCTCATAATCTGAAGGTCGTGAGTTCTATTCTCACCCGGGGCAAAGGCGCTGAAGTTTTTTGTTTGCTTATGAGAGTTTAATTAGGTCGTGAGGGGTGCGCTGTCTGGAGCAGTAATGAATGACTGCTGCTGAGTTTTCTTACTTTTTCGACCTTTAACTTGTGGGAACTATTGATACCGGTTGTGTTTCCCAGTGTCACCTGTCCGCCTCGGTAGTGCAGTAGGCAGCACGTCAGTCTCATAATCTGAAGGTCGTGAGTTCAATCCTAAGGCGGGCAATGTCGATGCAGTTTTTTTGTTTGCTTATGAGAGTTTAATTAGGTCGTGAGGGGTGTGCTGTCTGGAATAGTAATGAATGACTGTTGCTGAATTTTCTTATTTTCTCGACCTTTAATTTGTGGAAACGAATGATACCGGTTGTGTTTCCCAGTGACCCCTGTCCGCCTCGGTAGCGCAGTAGGCAGCGCGTCAGTCTCATAATCTGAAGGTCGTGAGTTCCATCCTCACCCAGCGCAAAGGCGGTGTAGTTGTTTTGTTTGCTTATGAGAGTTTAATTAGGTCGTGAAGGGTGCGCTGTCTGGTGCAGTAATGAATGACTGTTGCTGAGTTTTCTTACTTTTTCGACCTTTAATTTGTGGGAACTATTGATACCGGTTGTGTTTCCCAGTGACACCAGTCCGCCTCGGTAGCGCAGTAGGCGGTGGTTCAGTCTCATAATCTGAAGGTCGTGAGTTCAATCCACACCCGGGGCAAAGGTGGTGCAGATTTTTCGTTTGCCTATGAGAGTTTAATTAGGTCGTTAGGGGTGCGCTGTCCTGAGCAGTAATGAATGACTGTTGCTCGGTTTTCCTACTTTTTCGACCTTTTATTTGTGGGAACTATTGATACCGGTTGTGTTTCCCAGTGTCACCTGTCCGCCTCGGTAGTGCAGTAGGCAGCGCGTCAATCTCATAATCTGAAGGTCGTGAGTTCAATCCTAAGGCGGGCAATGTCGATGCAGTTTTTTGTTTGCCTATGAGAGTTTAATTAGGTCGTGAGGGGTGTGCTGTCTGGAACAGTAATGAATGACTGTTGCTGAATTTTCTTATTTTTTCGACCTTTAATTTGTGGAAACGAATGATACCGGTTGCGTTTGCCAGTCACCCCTGTCCGCCTCGGTAGACCAGTAGGCAGCGCGTCAGTCTCATAATCTGAAGGTCGTGAGTTCAATCCTCACCCGGGCCAACGTCGATGCAGTTTTTTTGTTTAATCATGAGAGTTTATTAGGTCGTGAGGGTTGCACTGTCTGGAGCAGTAATGAATGACTGCTGCTGAGTTTTCTTACTTGTTCGACCTTTAACTTGTGGGAACTATTGATACCGGTTGTGTTTCCCAGTGTCACCTGTCCACCTCGGTAGTGCAGTAGGCAGCGCGTCAGTCTCATAATCTGAAGGTCGTGAGTTCAATCCTAAGGCGGGCCAATGTCGATGCAGTTTTTTTGTTTGCTTATGAGAGTTTAATCAGGTCGTGAGGGGTGCGCTGTCTGGAACAGTAATGAATGACTGTTGCTGAATTTTCTTATTTTTTGGACCTTTCATTTGTGGAAACGAATGATACCGGTTGCGTTTCCTAGTGACCCCTGTCCGCCTCGGTAGCGCAGTAGGCAGCACATCAGTCTCATAATCTGAAGGTCGTGAGTTCATACCTCGCCCGGGGCAAAGGCGGTGCAGATGTTTTGTTTGCTTATGAGAGTTTAATTAGGTCGTGAGGGGTGCACTGTCTGGAGCAGTAATGAATGACTGTTGCCCAGTTTCCTTATTTTTTTGACCTTTATTTGTGGAAACGAATGATACCGGTTGCGTTTCCCAGTGACCCCTGTCCGCCTCGGTAGCGCAGTAGGCAGCGCGTCAGTCTCATAATCTTAAGGTCGTGAGTTCAATCCTCACCCGGGGGAAAGGTGGTGCAGATATTTGTTTGCTTATAAGAGTTTAATTAGGTCGTGAGGGGTGCGCTGTCTGGAGCAGTAATGAATGACTGTTGCTGAGTTTTCTTACTTTCTCAATTGTTAAACCATGGGAACTATTGATACTGGTTGTGTTTCCCAAAGACACCTGTCCGCCTCGGTAGCGCAGTAGGCAGCGCGTCAGTCTCATAATATGAAGGTCGTGAGTTCAATCCTCACCCGGGGCAAAGGTGGTGCAGTTCTTTGTTTGCTTATGAGAGTTTAATTAGGTCGTGAGGGGTGCGCTGTCTGAAGCAGTAATGAATGACTGTTGCTGAGTTTTCTTACTTTTTCGACCTTTACTTTTGGGAACTATTGATACCTGTTGTATTTTCCAGTGACACCTGTCCGCCTCGGTAGCGCAGTAGGCAGCGCGTCAGGCTCATAATCTGAAGGTCGTGAGTTCAATCCTCACCCGGGCCAAAGGCGGTGCAGTTTCTTTATGTGTGCTTATGAGAGTTTAATTAGGTCTTGAGGGGTGCGCTGTCTGGAGCAGTAATGAATGACTGTTGCTGAGTTTTGTTACTTTTTCGACCTTTAACTTGAGGGAACTATTGATACCGGTCGTGTTTCCCAGTGACACCTGTCCGCCTCGGTAGCGCAGTAGGCAGCGCGTCAGTCTCATAATCTGAAGGTCGTGAGTTCAATTCTCACCCAGGCTAAAGGCGGTGCAGTTTTTTGTTTGCTTATGAGAGTTTAATTAGGTCGTGAGGAGTGCGCTGTCAGGAGCAGTAATGAATGACAGTTGCTCGGTCTTCTTATTTTTTCAACCTTTAATTTGTGGGAACTAATGATACCGGTTGCGTTTCCCAGTGACCCCAGTCTGCCTGGTAGCGCAGTAGGCAGCGCGTCAGTCTCATATTCTGAAGGTCGTGAGTTCAATCCTCACCCAGGGCAAAGGCGGTGAAGTTTTTTTGTTTGTTTATGACAGTTTAATTAGGTCGTGAAGGGTGCGCTGTCTGGAGCAGTAATGAATGACTGTTGCCGAGTTTTCTTACTTTTTCGACCTTTAACTTGAGGGAACTATTGATACCGGTTGTGTTTCCCAGTGACACCTGTCTGCCTCGGTAGCGCAGTAGGCAGCGCGTCAGTCTCATAATCTGAAGGTCATGAGTTCAATTCTCACCCGGGCCAAAGGCGGTGCAGTTTTTTGTTTGCTTATGAAAGTTTAATTAGGTCGTGAGGAGTGCGCTGTCAGGAGCAGTAATGAATGACAGTTGCTCGGTTTTCTTAATTTTTCAATTTTTAACTTGTGGGAACTATTGATACCGGTTGTGTTTCCCAGAGACACCTGTCCGCCTCGGAAGCGCAGTAGGCAGCGCGTCAGTCTCATAATCTTAAGGTCGTGAGTTCAATACACACCCAGGGGAAAGGCGGTACACATTTGTTGTTTGCTTATGAGAGTTTAATTAGGTCGTGAGGGGTGCGCTGTCTGGAGCAGTAATAAATGACTGTTGCTCGGTTTTCTTACTGTTTCAATTTTTAACTTGTGGAAACTATTGATACCGGTTGTGTTTCCCAGTGACCCCTGTCCGCCTCGGTAGCACAGTAGGCACCGCGTCAGTCTCATAATCAGAAGGTCGTGAGTTCAATCCCCCCCCCCCCGGGGTAAAGGCGGTTCAGTTTTGTTGTTTGCTTATGAGAGTTTAATTAGGTCGTGAGGGGTGCGCTGTCTGGAGCATTAATGATTGACTGTTGCTGAGTTTTCTTACTTTTTCGACCTTTAACTTGTGGGAACTATTGATACCGGTTGTGTTTCCCAGTCACACCTGTCCGCCTCGGTAGTGCAGTAGGCAGCGCGTCAGTCTCATAATCTGAAGGTCATGAGTTCAATCCTCACCCGGGGCAACCTTGGTGCAGATTTTTTGTTTGCTCATGAGAGTTTAATTAGGTCGTGAGTGGTGCACTGTCTGGAGCAGTAATAAATGACTGTTGCTCAGTTTTCTTACTTTTTTCCACCTTTATTTTTGTGGGAACTAATGATACCGGTTGCGTTTGCCAGGGACTCCTGTCTGCCTCGGTAACGCAGTAGGCAGCGCGTCAGTCTCATAATCTGAAGGTCGTGAGTTCAATCCTCACCCGGGGCAAAGGCGGTGCAGATTTTTTGTTTGCTTATGAGAGTTTAATTAGGTCGTGAGGGGTGCACTGTGTGGAGCAGTAATGAAATACTGTTGCTCGGTTTTCTTACTTTTTCGACCTTTAATTTGTGGGAACTATTGATACCGGTTGCGTTTCGCAGTGACCCCTGTCCGCCTCGGTAGCGCAGTAGGCAGCGCGTCAGTCTCATAATCTGAAGGTCGTGAGTTCCATCCTCACCCGGGGCAAAGGCGGTGTAGTTGTTTTGTTTGCTTATGAGAGTTTAATTAGGTCGTGAAGGGTGCGCTGTCTGGTGCAGTAATGAATGACTGTTGCTGAGTTTTCTTACTTTTTCGACCTTTAACTTGTGGGAACTATTGATACCGGTTGTGTTTCCCAGTGACACCAGTCCGCCTCGGTAGCGCAGTAGGCGGCGCTTCAGTCTCATAATCTGAAGGTCGTGAGTTCAATCCACACCCGGGGCAAAGGCGGTGCTGATTTTTTGTTTGCCTATGAGAGTTTAATTAGGTCGTGAGGGGTGCGCTGTCCTGAGCAGTAATGAATGACTGTTGCTGAGTTTTCTTACTTTTTCGACCTTTAACATGTGGGAACTATTGATACCGGTTGTGTTTCCCAGTGACGCCTGTTCGCCTCGGTAGCGCAGTAGGCAGCGCGTCAGTCTCATAATCTGAAGGTCGTGAGTTCAATCCTCACCCTGGGCAAATTTGTTGCATATTTTTTGTTTGCTCATGAGAGTTTAATTAGGTCGTGAGGGGTGCACTGTCTGGAGCAGTAATAAATGACTGTTGCTCTGTTTTCTTACTTTTTCCACCTTTAATTTGTGGGAACTAATGATACCGGTTGCGTTTCCCAGTGACCCCTGTCCGCGTCGGTAGCGCAGTAGGCAGCGCGTCAGTCTCGTAATCTGAAGGTCGTGAGTTCAACCCTCTCCCGGGGCAAAGGCGGTGAATATGTTTTGTTTGCTTATGACAGTTTAATTAGGTCGTGAGGAGTGCGCTGTCAGGAGCAGTAATGAATGACAGTTGCTCGGTTTTCTTATTTTTTCAACCTTTAATTTGTGGGAACTAATGATACCGGTTGCGTTTTCCAGTGACCCCAGTCTGCCTCGGTAGCGCAGTAGGCAGCGCGTCAGTCTCTTATTCTGAAGCTCGTGAGTTCAATCCTCACCCGGGGCAAAGGCGGTGAAGTTTTTTTGTTTGTTTATGAGAGTTTAATTAGGTCGAGAAGGGTGCGCTGTCTGGAGCAGTAATGAATGACTGTTGCCGAGTTTTCTTACTTTTTCAACCTTTAATTTGTGGGAACTAATGATACCGGTTGCGTTTCCCAGTGACCCCTGTCCGCCTCGGTAGTGCAAAGGCAGCACGTCTGTCTCATAATCTGAAGGTCGTGAGTTCAATCCTCACCCGGGGCAAAGGCGGTGCAGATTTTTTGTTTGCTCATGAGATTTTAATTAGGTCGGGAGGGGTGCGCTGTCTGGAGCAGTAATAAATGACTGTTGCTCGGTTTTCTTACTTTTTCGACCTTTAATTTGTGGGAACTAATGATACCGGTTGCGTTTCGCAGTGACCCCTGTCCGCCTCGGTAGCGCAGTAGGCGGCGCGTCAGTCTCATAATCTCAAGGTCGTGAGTTCAATCCTCACCCGGGGCAAAGGCGCAGAAGTTTTTTGTTTGCTTAAGAGAGTTTAATTAAGTCGTGAGGGGTGCGCTGTCTGGAGCAGTAATGTAGACTGCTGCTGAGTTTTCTTACTTTTCCGACCTTTAACTTGTGGGAACTATTGATACCGGTTGTGTTTCCCAGTGTCACCTGTCCGCCTCGGTAGTGCAGTAGGCAGCGCATCAGTCTCATAATCTGAAGGTCGTGAGTTCAATCCTAAGGCGGGCCAATGTCGATGCAGTTTTTTTGTTTGCTTATGAGAGTTTAATTAGGTCGTGAGGGGTGCGCTGTCTGGAACAGTAATGAATGACTGTTGCTGAATTTTCTTATTTTTTCGACCTTTAATTTGTGGAAACGAATGATACCGGTTGCGTTTGCCAGTCACCCCTGTCCGCCTCGGTAGCCCAGCATTCCACTTCCGGCCGCGACAGCGTACGGACGTGTTTATCATGTGCTCCCGTGTAGGGGCGGTTTCAGCGGCCCGTGTGGGCCGCGGTATCAGGTGTACCGAAAAGCCAGGCGAAGATTTCCAGGTTGTTCTGCCTCAGCTGCCTTCAGGTGATTCTGTTTTGCACACCGTTTTTTTGCACGGAAATTTGAAAGCCAGGCCATATCGAGTGGAGCATGTCCGAGACAGCCTTGCTCGTCTTTCGCTGCTGCCGGAAGTGGTTGCCCTTGGGGCATACCAAATGAATCACGTATGGGCAGTGACGTTCAAGGATGATGAGGGTAAAAAGAAGATGCTGGCGGCGGAGTCATTTGACCTAAAGGACCATCGCTGTATGGTGGTTGACCCCCGTGATCGAGGTGTGCGGCTGAAGTTGTACTGGCTTCTTCATGGCGTGCCGGACGAGGCTGTGCGAGTCGCCTTAACGCCCTACGGAAAAGTGACCGAGATAAGCAGAGATAAATGGAAGGTGCAGGGTTGCAATGACAAAGGTTCAACCACGCGGTCGGTCACGCTGAGGCTACACGCGGGCGTGTCCGTGGACGACCTGCCACACCAACTACGAGTTGCGGAGGACATGGCGCTCGTCGTAATTCCTGGCAGATCACCGCTCTGCCTCCGATGCCGGGCTATCGGACACATTCGACGGGATTGCCGCGTGCCGCGCTGTGGGGTCTGTCGTCGCTATGGCCACGATGACGCCCACTGTGTGAGGTCGTACGCCAGCATTGCGGGCCCAGGCCAAACAGACGAAGTGTCTGAACACCTGATGGATGCCGTGGATGCCGAAGAAGCGAGCAGGGAAGACGGTTGTACGGAAGGCCCTGCCACGCCCCCTGAACAGTCTACTGGGGCCGCACTGGAATCTACCAATGAAGGCGACAAGCACTCTGGTGCGCCAGGAACGAATTTAGACACGGCAGCAGTAGAGGACGACGCTACAGCAGCGAGCAAGTCATCTTCAGCTGCGCGAGAGGGCGGCCCGGAAGCAACGGACGCCGAGATGACCAAGGCCGGTGCTATCGCTTTAAAGCGAGCTCGTGAAACACCTGACGGTACCGGAAATGTTGACACGTCGGCCACCAGTGAACCTCCAACAAAGACGGCGACTGGTCGCCGGCCTACCTTTAAACCACGACCAAACCTGTCGCCTGACCGTAGGGGCACTCAAACGTCGGCCCCGCCGTAGCGGAGGAGACGTTCCGAGGCTTTCTACGCTGAGCACACGCAACCACTGTTGCGACGTGAGTATGACACCTGACGAAACAACCTTCAAGAAATGGCGACTAACTTTAAAACTGGTATTTGCATCGCGACGTTGAACTCAAGAGGCCTGTGTTCGCGCAGGAGACAATGCCAGATTAGTCGCATTTTGTTAGAAAACGACATAGACCTCCTGGCTGTACAAGAAACTAAAATGGAAAGTGAAGAACAAACGGAGCAAATGGTTCAAGTTTTTTGCTCTAGGTACAATGTCTGCGTTTGTCATGCTGTTGGGCGGTCAGGAGGCTGTGTCGTTTTCATACGTAGTAGCATCGCGGTTGTTGAAAATGTGTCTACCTGCGATAGCGGTAGGCTGGTTGTGTGCGACTTCAGTTTTTCTGGACTGCCTTGGCGCGTTGTGTGTGTTTATGCACCGAACAGATCGCACGAACGGGAACTTTTTTTCAGAGCGATTGAAGGGTTCTTGAAAACGGAAAGAAATGTTGTGGTTCTAGGGGATTTCAATTGTGTCTGTAGAGCGGAGGATAAGACAACGAGCTTCAATGTGCGCGATAGAAGCGCTGAGCTGTTGAATAAAATAGTGAACGAGACAGGGCTGGAAGATGTCGGTTATGTAATGACGCGAGAGGGTGAAGTAGGATATACGCACTTTCAAGGTCATTCGCACGCGAGGTTAGACAGAATATATTTGTCGGCAAAGTTGGTGCCACTATGCTCATCTTATCAAACTCAACATCTTAGTTTTAGTGATCACTGTCTGGTCAAGGTCAACATTGGCGAAAAACGTAAGGCTGCGAAGTTTAATTGGTTTCTATGGAAATTTAATGAAAAGCTGCTGCAAGATGAAATATTTGTCACAAAAACCAAAGAATGTCTTTCAAATGCTCTTCGTTTGGAGACCAATAACTTCATAGCTGTGTGGGAGCAAATGAAGTGTGATATAAAGATGATAGCGATTGAAAGAGCCTGTGTATTACGTAATCGGGAAAGGCAACAAGAGAGGCAGTTACAAAGCGAACTAGACTACATGTTAAGC
This sequence comes from Rhipicephalus microplus, assembly GCF_043290135.1. Classification (NCBI taxonomy): domain Eukaryota; kingdom Metazoa; phylum Arthropoda; class Arachnida; order Ixodida; family Ixodidae; genus Rhipicephalus; species Rhipicephalus microplus. The sequence continues at coordinate 210,116,333 of NC_134702.1, forward strand.
GTAGAAAATGAAGTGCCGGGAAAATTTAAGAAAGAAATAAAGGAGGCGAAAGCAAAGCTCGAATTCATCGACGACGAAAAGTACCGCGGAGCAATGATAAGGGCTCGCACTGAACGGCTGTGGATGGGTGAAACGCCCACTAAGCGAGTGCTCAGTGAAGAAAAGAAACATGCAGCAAACAAAGAGATAAATGAAATTCGATACCGCAATTACATTACCCGGGACCGCGAACAGATAAAGCACGCCTTTGTCGAGTTTTATACGCAACTCCTTAGCCATACAATCAATGACCCCGAACGATTCAAAGAGGACTTTCTGACCCTTATGCCGAGATTGGAAGACTCTGAGCGGGAGCTACTGGAAGTAGAAATCACTGTGGCAGAAATTGAATCAGCTATAGATAACCTGGGTAACGGCAAGTCACCAGGGCCGGATGGGCTTGGTGCTGCCATATACAAATTTTTTAAGACAGAAATGGCACTGGCATTACACCGAGTGATCAGAGAATGCTACGACAAGCAGCAAACACCTCATTCATTTAGGACAGCACACGTAGTATTAATCCCCAAAACTGATGACCCCGCAAAGCTACTTTCAGTGGAATCCTACCGACCTATCAGTTTGAGCAACACTGACTATAAAATATACACGAAGGTCCTAGCAAGACGGCTCCAAAGTGTTGTCACATCCCTTGTCGGCCCGCATCAGACATGTGGGATTAAGGGCAGAACCATATTCACAAATATACACGTAACCAGAAGTATTCTAGAATGCTGTGATGCAAATAATGACCGCGTGGCCATGATTCAGCTAGACCTGCACAAAGCGTTCGATAAAGTTGTACATGAAATTTTGTTTTTATTGCTGGAACATGTGAATGTAGGAACTGTCATTACAGAAGGTGTTAGAATGGTGTATCATGACTGTAGGGCTAATTTAGTAATCAACAAAGAAGTAAGTGCTTCAATTCCTGTGCGCTCGAGCGTGAAGCAAGGTTGTGCTTTGTCGCCACTCCTTTTCGCGCTTTACTTAGAGCCCTTCTGTTTACGAATACTTGCAACACCAAGTATAAGAGGGTATACGTTTCTGACCAGTGGAATTAGAATTTTAGCCTATGCTGATGACGTCGCAGTGTTTTGCAGTGACAAAGAAAGTGTGCAAGAAGTTGTACGAATAGCTAGGGAATTTTGTGCAGCAACGGGCAGCGCAATTAGTTGGCCAAAATGTCTAGGCTTTTGGCATGGCCAGTGGCAAAGCACACCCGAAGTTTACTGTAACATGAATTGGAAAATCATGCCCGGAAAGTACCTCGGTGTGCCTTTGGATCATTACCGCAATGCTACGGAGTATTGGTCTGAGGAACGTCAACGCATTAAAAATTGTACTGATAAGTGGGGAGGTCGCAATTTATCAATGTTTGCAAAAGCGTCCGTGTGCAATGTATTTCTGATTGCAAAAGTGTTTTATGTATTACAAGTGTTAACCATGACCCGCACTTCTGTCCAGAAAATGCACCGAGTATTCGCGACCTTTATATGGGGGTCGCAGTGGGAGCGCACGAGCCGGTGCAACTTATTTCATAGGGTAAAATATGGTGGTCTGGGGCTTTTGCATTTGTTTTTTAAGCAGTTGGTGAGCAGATTCATGTTCGCTCGAGATCAAACTGACAATTTCTTGAGAACTGTGATCCAAGCAAGACTGCAGACCCCCTTATCTGATTTCGTCGTGTCATCTTTTTCTTTCGAAGCTGGACCACTCAGTCCTTATTTGCGAGAAGTAGTTACAGCTACACGCCTGCTCAAGGAAAGATTTTCGTACGAATACTTGTCCGACGTGACTAAAAAGAAACTGTATCGTGACCTTCTTGATGTCTTCCTGCCAGTGCCCGTCTACCGAGCTTCGTGCAGGCTAGGTTCTGAGCGTGACGTGTTTAAACGTGTTAAGAGAATGCCGGTCAGACCCTCTGTCAAAACATTCTTCTTTCAAGTGCATACCGGCACTCTCCCTGTACTGCCATGGCTAAAAAGTAAAGGGCTTTTTGTACCGTGGTCCGTCAACTGTCTAATCTGCGGCAAACCAGAAACGATAAATCATATCTTTCTCGACTGCCATGATGCTGTGTTCTTGTGGGACGTACTACAACGGACTATAAAAAAAGAACTACCTATCAACGCCTTTGGAATCCGTTTTCTTCCGTGTGCAGCTGCAGGGGAAGTGCCGAGTGACATGTTAATGTTGCTTTGCATGCATAGTGTGTGGAGGACAAGAATGGATGTACGACATATGCGTGTAGACGCACGTTCAGCGAGAGACTATTTTGTTGAGAGTATGCTGTATACACGAGACGTGTTTAAAGCGCTGCCTGAACCCCCCGAGTGGTTACCTGTGCTCGACCAATTGGCTTCTGTGAAGCCTTTTTAAACCAAGTGCACTGGCCAAGTTGAAGCTGGTGTTTTATTAAGTGTACATATTTTGTATGTAATCCTTTTGCTTGTGGTTATTAAAAGGCAATAAAGAAAAAAAAAAAAAAAAAGCCTCGGTAGCGCAGTAGGCAGCGCGTCAGTCTCATAATCTGAAGGTCGTGAGTTCAATCCTCACCCGGGGCAAAGGCGCTGAAGTTTTTTGTTTGCTTATGAGAGTTTAATTAGGTCGTGAGGGGTGCACTGTCTGGAGCAGTAATGAATGACTGTTGCTGAGTTGTCTTACCTTTTCGACCTTTAACTTGTGGGAACTATTGATACCGGTTGTGTTTCCCAGTGACACCTGTCCGCCTCGGTAGCGCAGTAGGCAGCGCGTAAGTCTAATAATCTGAAGGTCGTGTGTTCAATCCTCACCTGGGGCAAAGGTGGTGCGGATGTTTTGTTTGCTTATGAGAGTTTAATTAGGTCGTGAAGGGTGCGCTGTCTGGAGCAGTAATGAATGACTGTTGCTGAGTTTTCTTACTTTTTCGACTTTTAACTTGTGGGAACTAATGATACCGGTTGCGTTTCTCAGTGACCCCTGTCTGCCTCGGTAGCGATTAGGCAGCGCGTCAGTCTCATAATTTGAAGGTCGTGAGTTCAATCCTCACCCGGGGCAAAGGCGGTGCCGATTTTTTGTTTGCTTATGAGAGTTTATTTAGTTCGTGAGAGGTGCGCTGTCTGGAGCAGTATTGAATGACTGTTGCTGAGTTTTCCTACTTTTTCGACCTTTAACTTGGGGGATTTATTGATACTGGTTGTGTTTCCCAGTGTCACCTGTCCGCCTCGGTAGCGCAGTAGGCAGCGCGTCAGTCTCATAATCTGAAGGTCGTGAGTTCAATCCACACCCAGGGTAAAGGCGGTAAAGATTTTGTGTTTGCTTATGAGAGTTTAATTAGGTCGTGAGGGGTGCGCTGTCTGGAGCAGTAATGAATGACTGCTGCTGAGGTTTCTTACTTTTTCGACCTTTAACTTGCGGGAACTATTGATACCGGTTGTGTTTCCCAGTGACACCTGTCCGCCTCGGTAGTGCAGTAGGCATCGTGTCAGTCTCATAATCTGAAGGTCGTGAGTTCAATCCTGAGGCGGGCCAATGTCGATGCAGTTTTTTTGTTTGCTAATGAGAGTTTAATTAGGTCGTGAGGGGTGTGCTGTCTGGAACAGTAATGAATGACTGTTGCTGAATTTTCTTATTTTTTCGACCTTTAATTTGTGGAAACGAACGATACCGGTTGCGTTTGCCAGTCACCCCTGTCCGCCTCGGTAGCCCAGTAGGCAGCGCGTCAGTCTCATAATCTAAAGGTCGTGAGTTCAATCCTCACCCGGGCCAATTTTGATGCAGTTTTTTGTTTAATCATGAGAGATTAATTAGGTCGTGAGTGTTGCACTGTCTGGAGCAGTAATGAATGACTGCTGCTGAGTTTTCTTACTTTTTCGACCTTTAACTTGTGGGAACTATTGATACCGGTTGTGTTTCCCAGTGTCACCTGTCCGCCTCGGTAGTGCAGTAGGCAGCGCGTCAGTCTCATAATCTGAAGGTCGTGAGTTCAATCCTAAGGCGGGCCAATGTCGATGCAGTTTTTTTGTTTGCTTATGAGAGTTTAATTAGGTCGTGAGGGGTGCGCTGTCTGGAACAGTAATGAATGACTGTTGCCCAGTTTTCTTATTTTTTCGACCTGTATTTGTGGAAACGAATGATACCGGTTGCGTTTCCCAGTGACCCCTGTCCGCCTCGGTAGCGCAGTAGGCAGCGCGTCAGTCTCATAATCTGAAGGTCGTGAGTTCAATCCTCACCCCAGCAAAGGTGTTGCAGTTCCTTGTTTGCTTATGAGAGTTCAATTAGGTCGTGAGGGGTGCACTGTCTGAAGCAGCAATGAATGACTGTTGCTGAGTTTTCTTACTTTTTCGACCTTTAACTTGTGGGAACTACTGATACCTGTTGTGTTTTCCAGTGACACCTGTCCGCCTCGGTAGCGCAGTAGGCAGCGCGTCAGGCTCATAATCTGAAGGTCGTGAGTTCAATCCTCACCCGGGCCAAAGGCGGTGCCGTTTTTTTGTTTGCTTATGAGAGTTTATATCGGTCGTGAAGGATGCGCTGTCTGGAGCAGTAGTGAATGACTGTTGCCGAGTTTTCTTACTTTTTCGACCTTTAACTTGAGGGAACTATTGATACCGGTTGTGTTTCCCAGTGACACCTGTCCGCCTCGGTAGTGCAGTAGGCAGCGCGTCAGTCTCATAATCTGAAGGTCGTGAGTTCAATTCTCACCCGGGCCAAAGCGGTGCAGTTGTTTTGTTTGCTCATGAGAGTTTAATTGGGTCGTGAAGGGTGCGCTGTCTGGAGCAGTAATAAATGACTGTTGCTGAGTTTTTTTATTTTTTCGTCCTTTAACTTGTGGGAACTATTGATACCGGTTGTGTTTCCCAGTGACACCAGTCCGCCTCGGTAGCGCAGTAGGCGGCGCTTCAGTCTCATAATCTGAAGGTCGTTAGTTCAATCCTAAGGCGGGCCAATGTCGATGCAGTTTTTTTGTTTGCTTATGAGAGTTTAATTAGGTCGTGAGGGGTGCGCTGTCTGGAACAGCAATGAATGACTGTTGCTGAATTTTCTTATTTTTTCGACTTTTCATTTGTGGAAACGAATGATACCGGTTGCGTTTCCTAGTGACCCCTGTCCGCCTCGGTAGCGCAGTAGGCAGCACGTCAGTCTCATAATCTGAAGGTCGTGAGTTCAATCCTCACCCGGGGCAAAGGCGGTGCCGATGTTTTGTTTGCATATGAGAGTTTAATTAGGTCGTGAGGAGTGCGCTGTCAGGAGCAGTAATGAATGACAGTTGCTCGGTTTTCTTATTTTTTCAACCTTTAATTTGTGGGAACTAATGATACCGGTTGCGTTTCCCAGTGACCCCTGTCCGCCTCGGTAGCGCAGTAGGCAGCGCGTCAGTCTCATAATCTGAAGGTCGTGAGTTCAATTCTCACCCAGGCCAAAGGCGGTGCAGTTTTTTGTTTGCTTATGAGAGTTTATTTAGGTCGTGAGGAGTGCGCTGTCAGGAGCAGTAATGAATGACAGTTGCTCGGTATTCTTATTTTTTCGACCTTTAATTTGTGGAAACGAATGATACCGGTTGCGTTTCGCAGTGACTCCTGTCAGCCTCGGTAGCGCAGTAGGCAGCGCGTCAGTCTCATAATCTGAAGGTCGTGAGTTCCATCCTCACCCGGGGCAAAGGCGGTGTAGTTGTTTTGTTTTCTTATGAGAGTTTAATTAGGTCGTGAAGGGTGCGCTGTCTGGAGCAGTAATGAATGACTGTTGCTGAGTTTTTTTTTATTTTTTCGACCTTTAACTTGTGGGAACTATTGATAGCGGTTGTGTTTCCCAGTGACACCAGTCCGCCTCGGTAGCGCAGTAGGCGGCGCTTTAGTCTCATAATCTGAAGATCGTGATTTCAATCCACACCCGGGGCAAAGGCGGTGAAGATTTTTTGTTTGCATATGAGAGTTTAATTAGGTTGTGAGGGGTGCGCTGTCCTGAGCAGTAATGAATGACTGTTGCGGAGTTTTCTTACTTTTTCGACCTTTAACATGTGGGAACTATTGATACCGGTTGTGTTTCCCAGTGACGCCTGTTCGCCTCGGTAGCGCAGTAGGCAGCGCGTCAGTCTCATAATCTGAAGGTCTTGAGTTCAATCCTCACCCGGGGCAAAGGTGGTGCAGATGTTTTGCTTGCTTATGAGAGTGTAATTAGGTCGTGAGGGGTGCACTGTCTGGAGCAGTAATGAATGACTGTTGCTGAGTTTTCTTACTTTTTCGACCTTTAACTTGTGGGAACTATTGATACCGGTTGTGTTTCCCAGTGACACCTGTCCGCCTCGGTAGTGCAGTAGGCAGCGCGTAAGTCTAATATTCTGAAGGTCGTGAGTTCAATCCTCACCCGGGGCAAAGGTGGTACGGATGTTTTGTTTGCTTATGAGTGTTTAATTAGGTCGTGAGGGGTGCGCTGTCTGAAGCAGTAATGAATGACTGTTGCTGAATTTTCTTACATTTTCGACCTTTAACTTGTGGGAACTATTGATACCTGTTGTGTTTTCCAGTGACACCTGTCCGCCTCGGTAGCGCAGTAGGCAGCGCGTCAGGCTCATGATCTGAAGGTCGTGAGTTCAATCCTCACCCGGGCCAAAGGCGGTGCAGTTTTTTGTTTGCTTATGAGAGTTTAATTAGGTCTTGAGGGGTGCGCTGTCTGGAGCAGTAATGAATGACTGTCGCTTAGTTTTTTTACTTTTTCGACCTTTAACTTGAGGGAACTATTGATACCGGTTGTGTTTCCCAGTGAAGCCTGTCCGCCTCGGTAGCGCAGAAGGCAGCGCGTCAGTCTCATAATCTGAAGGTCGTGAGTTCAATTTTCACCCAGGCCAAAGGCGGTGCAGTTTTTTGTTTGCTTATGAGAAATTAATTAGGTCGTGAGGAGTGCGCTGTCAGGAGCAGTAATGAATGACAGTTGCTCGGTTTTCTTATTTTTTCAACCTTTAATTTGTGGGAACTAATAATACCGGTTGCGTTTCCCAGTGACCCCAGTCTGCCTCGGTAGCGCAGTAGGCAGCGCGTCAGTCTCATATTCTGAAGGTCGTGAGTTCAATCCTCACCCGGGGCAAAGGCGGTGTAGTTGTTTTGTTTGCTTATGAGAGTTCAATTAGGTCGTGAAGGGTGCGCTGTCTGGAGCAGTAATGAATGACTGTTGCTGAGTTTTTTTATTTTTTTTACCTTTAACTTGTGGGAACTATTGATACCGGTTGTGTTTCCCAGTGACACCAGTCCACCTCGGTAGCGCAGTAGGCGGCGCTTCAGTCTCATAATCTGAAGGTCGTGAGTTCAATCAACACCCGGGGCAAAGGCGGTGAAGATTTTTTGTTTGCCTAAGAGAGTTTAATTAGGTTGTGAGGGGTGCGCTGTCCTGAGCAGTAATGAATGACTGTTGCGGAGTTTTCTTACTTTTTCGACCTTTAACATGTGGGAACTAGTGATACCGGTTCTGTTTCCCAGTGACCCCTGTCCGCCTCGGTAGCGCAGTAGGCAGCGCGTCAGTCTCATAATCTGAAGGTCGTGAGTTCAATCCTTCCCAGGGGCAAAGGTGGTGCAGATGTTTTGTTTGCTTATGAGAGTTTAATTAGGTCGTGAGGGGTGCACTGTCTGGAGCAGTAATGAATGACTGTTGCTGAGTTTTCTTACTTTTTCGACCTTTAACTTGTGGGAACTATTGATACCGGTTGTGTTTCCCAGTGACACCTGTCCGCCTCGGTAGCGCAGTAGGCAGCGCGTAAGTCGAATAATCTGAAGGTCGTGAGTTCAATCCTCACCCGGGGCAAAGGTGGTGCGGATGTTTTGTTTGCTTATGAGAGTTTAATTAGGTCGTGAAGGGTGCGCTGTGTGGAGCAGTAATGAATGACTGTTGCTGAGTTTTCTTACTTTTTCGACCTTTAACTTGTGGGAACTAATGATACCGGTTGCGTTTCCCAGTGACCCCTGTCTGCCTCGGTAGCGATTAAGCAGCGCTTCAGTCTCATATTCTGAAGGTCATGAGTTCAATCCTCACCCGGGGCAAAGGCGGTGCAGATTTTTTGTTTGCTTATGAGAGTTTATTTAGGTCGTGAGAGGTGCGCTGTCTGGAGCAGTAATGAATGACTGTTGCTGAGTTTTCCTACTTTTCCGACCTTTAACTTGGGGGAACTATTGATACCGGTTGTGTTTCCCAGTGACACCTGTCCGCCTCGGAAGCGCAGTAGGCAGCGCGTCAGTCTCATAATCTGAAGGTCGTGAGTTCAATCCACACCCAGGGTAAAGGCGGTACAGATTTTGTGTTTGCTTATGAGAGTTTAATTTGGTCGTGAGGGGTGCGCTGTCTGGAGCAGTAATGAATGACTGTTTCTCGGTTTTCTTACTGTTTCAATTTTTAACTTGTGGGAACTATTGATACCGGTTGTGTTTCCCAGTGACCCCTGTCTGCCTAGGTAGCGCAGTAGGCAGCGCGTCAGTCTCATAATCTGAAGGTCGTGAGTTCAATCCTCACCCGGGGCAAAGGCGCTGAAGTTTTTTGTTTGCTTATGAGAGTTTAATTAGGTCGTGAGGGGTGCGCTGTCTGGAGCAGTAATGAATGACTGCTGCTGAGTTTTCTTGCTTTTTCGACCTTTAACTTGTGGGAACTATTGATACCGGTTGTGTTTCCCAGTGTCACCTGTCCGCCTCGGTAGTGCAGTAGGCAGCGCGTCAGTCTCATAATCTGAAGGTCGTGAGTTCAATCCTAAGGCGGGCCAATGTCGATGCAGTTTTTTTGTTTGCTTATGAGAGTTTAATTAGGTCGTGAGGGGTGCGCTGTCTGGAACAGTAATGAATGACTGTTGCTGAATTTTCTTATTTTTTCGACCTTTAATTTGTGGAAACGAATGATACCGGTTGCGTTTCGCAGTGACCCCTGTCAGCCTCGGTAGCGCAGTAGGCAGCGCGTCAGTCTCATAATCTGAAGGTCGTGAGTTCCATCCTCACCCGGGGCAAAGGCGGTGTAGTTGTTTTGTTTGCTTATGAGAGTTTAATTAGGTCGTGAAGGGTGCACTGTCTGGAGCAGTAATGAATGACTGTTGCTGAGTTTTTTTATTTTTTCGTCCTTTAACTTGTGGGAACTATTGATACCGGTTGTGTTTCCCAGTGACACCAGTCCGCCTCGGTAGCGCAGTAGGCGGCGCTTCAGTCTTATAATCTGAAGTTCGTGAGTTCAATCCTAAGGCGGGCCAATATCGATGAAGTTTTTTGTTTGCTTATGAGAGTTTAATTAGGTCGTGAGGGGTGCGCTGTCTGGAACAGTAATGAATGACTGTTGCTGAATTTTCTTATTTTTTCGACCTTTCATTTGTCGAAACGAATGATACCGGTTGCGTTTCCTAGTGACCCCTGTCCGCCTCGGTAGTGCAGTAGGCAGCACGTCAGTCTCATAATCTGAAGGTCGTGAGTTCAATCCACACCCAGGGTAAAGGCGGTACAGATTTTGTGTTTGCTTATGAGAGTTTAATTAGGTCGTGAGGGGTGCGCTGTCTGGAGCAGTAATGAATGACTGCTGCTGAGTTTTCTTACTTTTTCGACCTTTAACTTGTGGGAACCATTGATACCGGTTGTGTTTCCCAGTGTCACCTGTCCGCCTCGGTAGTGCAGTAGGCAGCGCGTCAGTCTCATAACTGAAGGTCGTGAGTTCAATCCTAAGGCGGGCCAATGTCGATGCAGTTTTTTTGTTTGCTTATGAGAGTTTAATTAGGTCGTGAGGGGTGCGCTGTCTGGAACAGTAATGAACGACTGTTGCCCAGTTTTCTTATTTTTTCGACCTTTATTTGTGGAAACGAATGATACCGGTTGCGTTTCCCAGTGACCCCTGTCCGCCTCGGTAGCGCAGTAGGCAGCGCGTCAGTCTCATAATCTGAAGGTCGTGAGTTCAATCCTCACCCGGGGGAAAGGTGGTGCAGATATTTGTTTGCTTATAAGAGTTTAATTAGGTCGTGAGGGGTGCACTGTCTGGAGCAGTAATGAATGACTGTTGCTGAGTTTTCTTACTTTTTCAATTTTTAACTTGTGGGAACTATTGATACTGGTTGTGTTTCCCAGTGACACCTGTCCGCCTCGTTAGCGCAGTAGGCAGCGCGTCAGTTTCATAATTTGAGGGTCGTGAGTTCAATCCTCACCCCAGCAAAGGTGTTGCAGTTCTTTGTTTGCTTATGAGAGTTTAATTAGGTCGTGAGGGGTGCACTGTCTGAAGCAGTAATGAATGACTGTTGCTGAGTTTTCTTACTTTTTCGACCTTTAACTTGTGGGAACTATTGATACCTGTTGTGTTTTCCAGTGACACCTGTCCGCCTCGGTAGCGCAGTAGGCAGCGCGTCAGGCTCATAATCTGAAGGTCGTGAGTTCAATCCTCACCCGGGCCAAAGGCGGTGCCGTTTTTTTGTTTGCTTATGAGAGTTTAATTAGGTCTTGAGGGGTGCGCTGTCTGGAGCAGTAATAAATGACTGTTGCTGAGTTTTCTTACTTTTTCGACCTTTAACTTGAGGGAACTATTGATACCGGTTGTGTTTCCCAGTGACACCTGTCCGCCTCGGTAGCGCAGTAGGCAGCGCGTCAGTCTCATAATCTGAAGATCGTGAGTGCAATCCTCACCCGGGGCAAAGGCGGTGCCGATTTTTTGTTTGCTTATGAGAGTTTATTTAGTTCGTGAGAGGTGCGCTGTCTGGAGCAGTATTGAATGACTGTTGCTGAGTTTTCCTACTTTTTCGACCTTTAACTTGGGGGATTTATTGATACGGGTTGTGTTTCCCAGTGTCACCTGTCCGCCTCGGTAGCGCAGTAGGCAGCGCGTCAGTCTCATAATCTGAAGGTCGTGAGTTCAATCCACACCCAGGGTAAAGGCGGTAAAGATTTTGTGTTTGCTCATGAGAGTTTAATTGGGTCGTGAAGGGTGCGCTGTCTGGAGCAGTAATAAATGACTGTTGCTGAGTTTTTTTATTTTTTCGTCCTTTAACTTGTGGGAACTATTGATACCGGTTGTGTTTCCCAGTGACACGAGTCCGCCTCGGTAGCGCAGTAGGCGGCGCTTCAGTCTCATAATCTGAAGGTCGTTAGTTCAATCCTAAGGCGGGCCAATGTCGATGCAGTTTTTTTGTTTGCTTATGAGAGTTTAATTAGGTCGTGAGGGGTGCGCTGTCTGGAACAGCAATGAATGACTGTTGCTGAATTTTCTTATTTTTTCGACTTTTCATTTGTGGAAACGAATGATACCGGTTGCGTTTCCTAGTGACCCCTGTCCGCCTCGGTAGCGCAGTAGGCAGCACGTCAGTCTCATAATCTGAAGGTCGTGAGTTCAATCCTCACCCGGGGCAAAGGCGGTGCAGATGTTTTGTTTGCTTATGAGAGTTTATTTAGGTCGTGAGGAGTGCGCTGTCAGGAGCAGTAATGAATGACAGTTGCTCGGTTTTCTTATTTTTTCGACCTTTAATTTGTGGAAACGAATGATACCGGTTGCGTTTCGCAGTGACTCCTGTCAGCCTCGGTAGCGCAGTAGGCAGCGCGTCAGTCTCATAATCTGAAGGTCGTGAGTTCCATCCTCACCCGGGGCAAAGGCGGTGTAGTTGTTTTGTTTGCTTATGAGAGTTTAATTAGGTCGTGAAGGGTGCGCTGTCTGGAGCAGTAATGAATGACTGTTGCTGAGTTTTTTTTATTTTTTCGACCTTTAACTTGTGGGAACTATTGATAGCGGTTGTGTTTCCCAGTGACACCAGTCCGCCTCGGTAGCGCAGTAGGCGGCGCTTTAGTCTCATAATCTGAAGATCGTGATTTCAATCCACACCCGGGGCAAAGGCGGTGAAGATTTTTTGTTTGCCTATGAGAGTTTAATTAGGTTGTGAGGGGTGCGCTGTCCTGAGCAGTAATGAATGACTGTTGCGGAGTTTTCTTACTTTTTCGACCTTTAACATGTGGGAACTATTGATACCGGTTGTGTTTCCCAGTGACGCCTGTTCGCCTCGGTAGCGCAGTAGGCAGCGCGTCAGTCTCATAATCTGAAGGTCTTGAGTTCAATCCTCACCCGGGGCAAAGGTGGTGCAGATGTTTTGCTTGCTTATGAGAGTGTAATTAGGTCGTGAGGGGTGCACTGTCTGGAGCAGTAATGAATGACTGTTGCTGAGTTTTCTTACTTTTTCGACCTTTAACTTGTGGGAACTATTGATACCGGTTGTGTTTCCCAGTGACACCTGTCCGCCTCGGTAGTGCAGTAGGCAGCGCGTAAGTCTAATATTCTGAAGGTCGTGAGTTCAATCCTCACCCGGGGCAAAGGTGGTACGGATGTTTTGTTTGCTTATGAGTGTTTAATTAGGTCGTGAGGGGTGCGCTGTCTGAAGCAGTAATGAATGACTGTTGCTGAATTTTCTTACATTTTCGACCTTTAACTTGTGGGAACTATTGATACCTGTTGTGTTTTCCAGTGACACCTGTCCGCCTCGGTAGCGCAGTAGGCAGCGCGTCAGGCTCATGATCTGAAGGTCGTGAGTTCAATCCTCACCCGGGCCAAAGGCGGTGCAGTTTTTTGTTTGCTTATGAGAGTTTAATTAGGTCTTGAGGGGTGCGCTGTCTGGAGCAGTAATGAATGACTGTCGCTTAGTTTTTTTTACTTTTTCGACCTTTAACTTGAGGGAACTATTGATACCGGTTGTGTTTCCCAGTGAAGCCTGTCCGCCTCCGTAGCGCAGAAGGCAGCGCGTCAGTCTCATAATCTGAAGGTCGTGAGTTCAATTTTCACCCAGGCCAAAGGCGGTGCAGTTTTTTGTTTGCTTATGAGAAATTAATTAGGTCGTGAGGAGTGCGCTGTCAGGAGCAGTAATGAATGACAGTTGCTCGGTTTTCTTATTTTTTCAACCTTTAATTTGTGGGAACTAATGATACCGGTTGCGTTTCCCAGTGACCCCAGTCTGCCTCGGTAGCGCAGTAGGCAGCGCGTCAGTCTCATATTCTGAAGGTCGTGAGTTCAATCCTCACCCGGGGCAAAGGCGGTGTAGTTGTTTTGTTTGCTTATGAGAGTTTAATTAGGTCGTGAAGGGTGCGCTGTCTGGAGCAGTAATAAATGACTGTTGCTGAGTTTTTTTATCTTTAACTTGTGGGAACTATTGATACCGGTTGTGTTTCCCAGTGACACCAGTCCGCCTCGGTAGCGCAGTAGGCGGCGCTTCAGTCTCATAATCTGAAGGTCGTGAGTTCAATCAACACCCGGGGCAAAGGCGGTGAAGATTTTTTGTTTGCCTAAGAGAGTTTAATTAGGTTGTGAGGGGTGCGCTGTCCTGAGCAGTAATGAATGACTGTTGCGGAGTTTTCTTACTTTTTCGACCTTTAACATGTGGGAACTAGTGATACCGGTTCTGTTTCCCAGTGACCCCTGTCCGCCTCGGTAGCGCAGTAGGCAGCGCGTCAGTCTCATAATCTGAAGGTCGTGAGTTCAATCCTTCCCAGGGGCAAAGGTGGTGCAGATGTTTTGTTTGCTTATGAGAGTTTAATTAGGTCGTGAGGGGTGCACTGTCTGGAGCAGTAATGAATGACTGTTGCTGAGTTTTCTTACTTTTTCGACCTTTAACTTGTGGGAACTATTGATACCGGTTGTGTTTCCCAGTGACACCTGTCCGCCTCGGTAGCGCAGTAGGCAGCGCGTAAGTCGAATAATCTGAAGGTCGTGAGTTCAATCCTCACCCGGGGCAAAGGTGGTGCGGATGTTTTGTTTGCTTATGAGAGTTTAATTAGGTCGTGAAGGGTGCGCTGTGTGGAGCAGTAATGAATGACTGTTGCTGAGTTTTCTTACTTTTTCGACCTTTAACTTGTGGGAACTAATGATACCGGTTGCGTTTCCCAGTGACCCCTGTCTGCCTCGGTAGCGATTAAGCAGCGCTTCAGTCTCATAATCTGAAGGTCGTGAGTTCAATCCTCACCCGGGGCAAAGGCGGTGCAGATTTTTTGTTTGCTTATGAGAGTTTATTTAGGTCGTGAGAGGTGCGCTGTCTGGAGCAGTAATGAATGACTGTTGCTGAGTTTTCCTACTTTTCCGACCTTTAACTTGGGGGAACTATTGATACCGGTTGTGTTTCCCAGTGACACCTGTCCGCCTCGGAAGCGCAGTAGGCAGCGCGTCAGTCTCATAATCTGAAGGTCGTGAGTTCAATCCACACCCAGGGTAAAGGCGGTACAGATTTTGTGTTTGCTTATGAGAGTTTAATTTGGTCGTGAGGGGTGCGCTGTCTGGAGCAGTAATGAATGACTGTTGCTCGGTTTTCTTACTGTTTCAATTTTTAACTTGTGGGAACTATTGATACCGGTTGTGTTTCCCAGTGACCCCTGTCCGCCTAGGTAGCGCAGTAGGCAGCGCGTCAGTCTCATAATCTGAAGGTCGTGAGTTCAATCCTCACCCGGGGCAAAGGCGCTGAAGTTTTTTGTTTGCTTATGAGAGTTTAATTAGGTCGTGAGGGGTGCGCTGTCTGGAGCAGTAATGAATGACTGCTGCTGAGTTTTCTTGCTTTTTCGACCTTTAACTTGTGGGAACTATTGATACCGGTTGTGTTTCCCAGTGTCACCTGTCCGCCTCGGTAGTGCAGTAGGCAGCGCGTCAGTCTCATAATCTGAAGGTCGTGAGTTCAATCCTAAGGCGGGCCAATGTCGTTGCAGTTTTTTTGTTTGCTTATGAGAGTTTAATTAGGTCGTGAGGGGTGCGCTGTCTGGAACAGTAATGAATGACTGTTGCTGAATTTTCTTATTTTTTCGACCTTTAATTTGTGGAAACGAATGATACCGGTTGCGTTTCGCAGTGACCCCTGTCAGCCTCGGTAGCGCAGTAGGCAGCGCGTCAGTCTCATAATCTGAAGGTCGTGAGTTCCATCCTCACCCGGGGCAAAGGCGGTGTAGTTGTTTTGTTTGCTTATGAGAGTTTAATTAGGTCGTGAAGGGTGCTCTGTCTGGAGCAGTAATGAATGACTGTTGCTGAGTTTTTTTATTTTTTCGTCCTTTAACTTGTGGGAACTATTGATACCGGTTGTGTTTCCCAGTGACACCAGTCCGCCTCGGTAGCGCAGTAGGCGGCGCTTCAGTCTTATAATCTGAAGTTCGTGAGTTCAATCCTAAGGCGGGCCAATATCGATGCAGTTTTTTGTTTGCTTATGAGAGTTTAATTAGGTCGTGAGGGGTGCGCTGTCTGGAACAGTAATGAATGACTGTTGCTGAATTTTCTTATTTTTTCGACCTTTCATTTGTCGAAACGAATGATACCGGTTGCGTTTCCTAGTGACCCCTGTCCGCCTCGGTAGTGCAGTAGGCAGCACGTCAGTCTCATAATCTGAAGGTCGTGAGTTCAATCCACACCCAGGGTAAAGGCGGTACAGATTTTGTGTTTGCTTATGAGAGTTTAATTAGGTCGTGAGGGGTGCGCTGTCTGGAGCAGTAATGAATGACTGCTGCTGAGTTTTCTTACTTTTTCAATTTTTAACTTGTGGGAACTATTGATACTGGTTGTGTTTCCCAATGACACCTGTCCGCCTCGTTAGCGCAGTAGGCAGCGCGTCAGTTTCATAATTTGAGGGTCGTGAGTTCAATCCTCACCCCAGCAAAGGTGTTGCAGTTCTTTGTTTGCTTATGAGAGTTTAATTAGGTCGTGAGGGGTGCACTGTCTGAAGCAGTAATGAATGACTGTTGCTGAGTTTTCTTACTTTTTCGACCTTTAACTTGTGGGAACTATTGATACCTGTTGTGTTTTCCAGTGACACCTGTCCGCCTCGGTAGCGCAGTAGGCAGCGCGTCAGGCTCATAATCTGAAGGTCGTGAGTTCAATCCTCACCCGGGCCAAAGGCGGTGCCGTTTTTTTGTTTGCTCATGAGAGTTTAATTAGGTCTTGAGGGGTGCGCTGTCTGGAGCAGTAATAAATGACTGTTGCTGAGTTTTCTTACTTTTTCGACCTTTAACTTGAGGGAACTATTGATACCGGTTGTGTTTCCCAGTGACACCTGTCCGCCTCGGTAGCGCAGTAGGCAGCGCGTCAGTCTCATAATCTGAAGATCGTGAGTGCAATCCTCACCCGGGGCAAAGGCGGTGTAGTTTCTTTGTTTGCTTATGAGAGTTTAATTAGGTCGTGAGGAGTGCGCTGTCAGGAGCAGTAATAAATGACAGTTGCTCAGTTTTCTTATTTTTTCAACCTTTAATTTGTGGGAACTAATGATACCGGTTGCGTTTCCCAGTGACCCCAGTCTGCCTCGGTAGCGCAGAAGGCAGCGCGTCAGTCTCATATTCTGAAGGTCGTGAGTTCAATCCTCACCCGGGGCAAAGGCGGTGAAGTTTTTTGTTTGTTTATGAGAGTTTATATAGGTCGTGAAGGATGCGCTGTCTGGAGCAGTAGTGAATGACTGTTGCCGAGTTTTCTTACTTTTTTGACCTTTAACTTGAGGGAACTATTGATACCGGTTGTGTTTCCCAGTGACACCTGTCCGCCTCGGTAGCGCAGTAGGCAGCGCGTCAGTCTCATAATCTGAAGGTCGTGAGTTCAATTCTCACCCGGGCCAAAGCGGTGCAGTTTTTTGTTTGCTTATGAGAATTTAATTAGGTCGTGAGGGGTGCGCTGTCTGGAGCAGTAATAAATTATTTTTGCTCGGTTTTCTTACTGTTTCAATTTTTAACTTGTGGAAACAATTGATACCGGTTGTGTTTCCCAGTGACCCCTGTCCGCCTCGGTAGCGCAGTAGGCAGTGCGTCAGTCTCATAATCTGAAGGTCGTGAGTTCAATCCCAACCGGGGTAAAGGCGGTGCAGTTTTGTTGTTTGCTTATGATAGTTTAATTAGGTCGTGAGGGGATCGCTGTCTGGAGCAGTAATGATTGACTGTTGCTGAGTTTTCTTACTTTTTCGACCTTTAATTTGTGGAAACGAATGATACCGGTTGCGTTTCGCAGTGACCCCTGTCAGCCTCAGTAGCGCAGTAGGCAGCGCGTCAGTCTCATAATCTGAAGGTCGTGAGTTCAATTCTCGCCCGGGGCAAAGGCGGAGCAGATTTTGTGTTTGCTTATGAGAGTGTAATTAGGTCGTGAGGGGGGCGCTGTCTGGAGCAGTAATGAATGACTGTTGCTCGGTTTTCTTACTGTTTCAATTTTAACTTGTGGGAACTATTGATACCGGTTCTGTTTCCCAGTGACACCTGTCCGCCTCGGTAGCGCAGTAGGCAGCGCGTCAGTCTCATAATCTGAAGGTCGTGAGTTCAATTCTCACCCGGGCCAAAGGCGGTGCAGTTTTTTGTTTGCTTATGAGAGTTTAATTAGGTCGTGAGGAGTGCGCTGTCAGGAGCAGTAATGAACGACAGTTGCTCGGTTTTCTTAATTTCTCAATTTTTAACTTGGGGGAACTATTGATACCGGTTGTGTTTCCCAGAGACACCTGTCAGCCTCGGAAGCGCAGTAGGCAGCGCGTCAGTCTCATAATCTGAAGGTCGTGAGTTCAATACACACCCAGGGTAAAGGCGGTACACATTTTTTGTTTGCTTATGAGAGTTTAATTAGGTCGTGAGGGGTGCGCTGTCTGGAGCAGTAATAAATGACTGTTGCTCGGTTTTCTTACTGTTTCAATTTTTAACTTGTGGAAACGAATGATACCAGTTGCGTTTCGCAGTGACCCCTGTCAGCCTCGGTAGCGCAGTAGGCAGCGCGTCAGTCTCATAATCTGAAGGTCGTGAGTTCAATCCCCACCCGGGGTAAAGGCGATGCAGTTTTGTTGTTTGCTTATGAGAGTTGAATTAGGTCGTGAGGGGCGCGCTGTCTGGAGCAGTAATGATTGACTGTTGCTGAGTTTTCTTACTTTTTCGACCTTTAACTCGTGGGAACTATTGATACCGGTTGTGTTTCCCAGTCACACCTGTCGCTTCGGTAGTGCAGTAGGCAGCGCGTCAGTCTCATAATCCGAAGGTTGTGAGTTCAATCCTCACCCGGGGCAAAGGCGGTGCAGATTTTTTGTTTGCTCATGAGAGTTTAATTAGGTCGGGAGGGGTGCACTGTCTGGAGCAGTAATGAATGACTGTTGCCCAGTTTTCTTATTTTTTCGACCTTTAATTTGTGGAAACGAATGATACCAGTTGCGTTTCGCAGTGACCCCTGTCAGCCTCGGTAGCGCAGTAGGCAGCGCGTCAGTCTCATAATCTGAAGGTCGTGAGTTCCATCCTCACCCGGGGCAAAGGCGGTGTAGTTGTTTTGTTTGCTTATGAGAGTTTAATTAGGTCGTGAAGGGTGCGCTGTCTGGAGCAGTAATGAATGACTGTTGCTGAGTTTTTTTATTTTTTTGACCTTTAACTTGTGGGAACTATTGATACCGGTTGTGTTTCCCAGTGACACCAGTCCGCCTTGGTAGCGCAGTAGGCGGCGCTTCAGTCTCATAATCTGAAGGTCGTGAGTTCAATCAACACCCGGGGCAAAGGCGGTGCAGATTTTTTGTTTGCCTAAGAGAGTTTAATTAGGTTGTGAGGGGTGCGCTGTCCTGAGCAGTAATGAATGACTGTTGCGGAGTTTTCTTACTTTTTCGACCTTTAACATGTGGGAACTAGTGATACCGGTTCTGTTTCCCAGTGACCCCTGTCCGCCTCGGTAGCGCAGTAGGCAGCGCGTCAGTCTCATAATCTGAAGGTCGTGAGTTCAATCCTCCCCAGGGGCAAAGGTGGTGCAGATTTTTTGTTTGCCTATGAGAGTTTAATTAGGTTGTGAGGGGTGCGCTGTCCTGAGGAGTAATGAATGACTGTTGTGGAGTTTTCTTACTTTTTCGACCTTTAACATGTGGGAACTAGTGATACCGGTTCTGTTTCCCAGTGACCCCTGTCCGCCTCGGTAGCGATTAGGCAGCGCGTCAGTCTCATATTCTGAAGGTCGTGAGTTCAATCCTCACCCGGGGCAAAGGCGGTGCAGATTTTTTGTTTGCTTATGAGAGTTTATTTAGGTCGTGAGAGGTGCGCTGTCTGGAGCAGTAATGAATGACTGTTGCTGAGTTTTCCTACTTTTTCAACCTTTCACTTGGGGGAACTATTGATACCGGTTGTGTTTCCCAGTGACACCTGTCCGCCTCGGAAGCGCAGTAGGCAGCGCGTCAGTCTCATAATCTGAAGGTCGTGAGTTCAATCCACACCCAGGGTAAAGGCAGTACAGATTTTGTGTTTGCTTATGAGAGTGTAATTAGGTCGTGAGGGGTGCGTTGTCTGGAGCAGTAATAAATGACTGTTGCTCGGTTTTCTTACTGTTTCAATTTTTAACTTGTGGGAACTATTGATACCGGTTGTGTTTCCCAGTTACCCCTGTCCGCCTCGGTAGCGCAGTAGGCAGCGCGTCAGTCTCATAATCTGAAGGTCGTGAGTTCAATCCTCACCCGGAGCAAAGGCGCTGAAGTTTTTTGTTTGCTTATAAGAGTTTAAATAGGTCGTGAGGGGTGCGCTGTCTGGAGCAGTAATGAATGACTGCTGCTGAATTTTCTTACTTTTTCGACCTTTAACTTGTGGGAACAATTGATACCGGTTGTGTTTCCCAGTGTCACCTGTCCGCCTCGGTAGTCCAGTAGGCAGCGCGTCAGTCTCATAATCTGAAGGTCGTGCGTTCAATCCTAAGGCGGGCCAATGTCGATGCAGTTTTTTTGTTTGCATATGAGAGTTTAATTAGGTCGTGAGGGGTGCGCTGTCTGGAACAGTAATGAATGACTGTTGCTGAATTTTCTTATTTTTTCGACCTTTAATTTGTGGAAACGAATGATACCGGTTGCGTTTCGCAGTGACCCCTGTCAGCCTCGGTAGCGCAGTAGGCAGCGCGTCAGTCTCATAATCTGAAGGTCGTGAGTTCCATCCTCACCCGGGGCAAAGGCGGTGTAGTTGTTTTGTTTGCTTATGAGAGTTTAATTAGGTCGTGAAGGGTGCACTGTCTGGAGCAGTAATGAATGACTGTTGCTGAGTTTTTTTTATTTTTTCGTCCTTTAACTTGTGGGAACTATTGATACCGGTTGTGTTTCCCAGTGACACCAGTCCGCCTCGGTAGCGCAGTAGGCGGCGCTTCAGTCTCATAATCTGAAGGTCGTGAGTTCAATCCTAAGGCGGGCCAATATCGATGCAGTTTTTTGTTTGCTTATGAGAGTTTAATTAGGTCGTGAGGGGTGCGCTGTCTGGAACAGTAATGAATGACTGTTGCTAATTTTCTTATTTTTTCGACCTTTCATTTGTCGAAACGAATGATACCGGTTGCGTTTCCTAGTGACCCCTGTCCGCCTCGGTAGTGCAGTAGGCAGCGCGTCAGTCTCATATTCTGAAGGTCGTGAGTTCAAACCTCACCCGGGGCAAAGGCGGTGCAGATGTTTTGTTTGATTATGAGAGTTTAATTAGGTTGTGAGGGGTGCACTGTCTGGAGCAGTAATGAATGACTGTTGCCCAGTTTTCTTAGTTTTTCGACCTTTATATGTGGAAACGAATGATACCGGTTGCGTTTCCCAGTGGCCCCTGTCCGCCTCGGTAGCGCAGTAGGCAGCGCGTCAGTCTCATAATTTGAAGGTCGTGAGTTCAATCCTCACCCGGGGCAAAGGCGGTGCCGATTTTTTGTTTGCTTATGAGAGTTTATTTAGTTCGTGAGAGGTGCGCTGTCTGGAGCAGTATTGAATGACTGTTGCTGAGTTTTCCTACTTTTTCAACCTTTAACTTGGGGGAACTATTGATACTGGTTGTGTTTCCCAGTAACCCCTGTCCGCCTCGGTAGCGCAGTAGGCAGCGCGTCAGTCTCATAATCTGAAGGTCGGTGCGCTGTCTGGAGCAGTAATGAATGACTGCTGCTGAGTTTTCTTACTTTTTCGACCTTTAACTTGCGGGAACTATTGATACCGGTTGTGTTTCCCAGTGTCACCTGTCCGCCTCGGTAGCGCAGTAGGCAGCGCGTCAGTCTCATAATCTGAAGGTCGTGAGTTCAATCCTGAGGCGGGCCAATGTCGATGCAGTTTTTTTGTTTTGTAATGAGAGTTTAATTAGGTCGTGAGGGGTGCGCTGTCTGGAGCAGTAATGAATGACTGCTGCTGAGTTTTCTTACTTTTTCGACCTTTAACTTGCGGGAACTATTGATACCGGTTGTGTTTCCCAGTGTCACCTGTCCGCCTCGGTAGTGCAGTAGGCAGCGCGTCAGTCTCATAATCTGAAGGTCGTGAGTTCAATCCTAAGGCGGGCCAATGTCGATGCAGTTTTTTTGTTTGCTTATGAGAGTTTAATTAGGTCGTGAGGGGTGCGCTGTCTGGAACAGTAATGAATGACTGTTGCCCAGTTTTCTTATTTTTTCAACCTTTATTTGTGGAAACGAATGATACCGGTTGCGTTTCCCAGTGACCCCTGTCCGCCTCGGTAGCGCAGTAGGCAGCGCGTCAGTCTCATAATCTGAAGGTCGTGAGTTCAATCCTCACCCGGGGGAAAGGTGGTGCAGATATTTGTTTGCTTATAAGAGTTTAATTAGGTCGTGAGGGGTGCACTGTCTGGAGCAGTAATGAATGACTGTTGCTGAGTTTTCTTACTTTTTCAATTTTTAACTTGTGGGAACTATTGATACTGGTTGTGTTTCCCAATGACACCTGTCCGCTTCGTTAGCGCAGTAGGCAGCGCGTCAGTTTCATAATCTGAAGTTCGTGAGTTCAATCCTCACCCCAGCAAAGGTGTTGCAGTTCTTTGTTTGCTTATGAGAGTTTAATTAGGTCGTGAGGGGTGCACTGTCTGAAGCAGTAATGAATGACTGTTGCTGAGTTTTCTTACTTTTTCGACCTTTAACTTGTGGGAACTATTGATACCTGTTGTGTTTTCCAGTGACACCTGTCCGCCTCGGTAGCGCAGTAGGCAGCGCGTCAGTCTCATAATCTGAAGGTCGTGAGTTCAATTCTCACCCGGGCCAAAGGCGGTGCAGTTTTTTGTTTGCTTATGAGAGTTTAATTAGGTCGTGAGGAGTGCGCTGTCAGGAGCAGTAATGAACGACAGTTGCTCGGTTTTCTTAATTTCTCAATTTTTAACTTGTGGGAACTATTGATACCGGTTGTGTTTCCCAGAGACACCTGTCAGCCTCGGAAGCGCAGTAGGCAGCGCGTCAGTCTCATAATCTGAAGGTCGTGAGTTCAATACACACCCAGGGTAAAGGCGGTACACATTTTTTGTTTGCTTATGAGAGTTTAATTAGGTCGTGAGGGGTGCGCTGTCTGGAGCAGTAATAAATGACTGTTGCTCGGTTTTCTTACTGTTTCAATTTTTAACTTGTGGAAACGAATGATACCAGTTGCGTTTCGTAGTGACCCCTGTCAGCCTCGGTAGCGCAGTAGGCAGCGCGTCAGTCTCATAATCTGAAGGTCGTGAGTTCAATCCCCACCCGGGGTAAAGGCGGTGCAGTTTTGTTGTTTGCTTATGAGAGTTGAATTAGGTCGTGAGGGGCGCGCTGTCTGGAGCAGTAATGATTGACTGTTGCTGAGTTTTCTTACTTTTTCGACCTTTAACTCGTGGGAACTATTGATACCGGTTGTGTTTCCCAGTCACACCTGTCCGCTTCGGTAGTGCAGTAGGCAGCGCGTCAGTCTCATAATCTGAAGGTTGTGAGTTCAATCCTCACCCGGGGCAAAGGCGGTGCAGATTTTTTGTTTGCTCATGAGAGTTTAATTAGGTCGGGAGGGGTGCACTGTCTGGAGCAGTAATGAATGACTGTTGCCCAGTTTTCTTATTTTTTCGACCTTTAATTTGTGGAAACGAATGATACCAGTTGCGTTTCGCAGTGACCCCTGTCAGCCTCGGTAGCGCAGTAGGCAGCGCGTCAGTCTCATAATCTGAAGGTCGTGAGTTCCATCCTCACCCGGGGCAAAGGCGGTGTAGTTGTTTTGTTTGCTTATGAGAGTTTAATTAGGTCGTGAAGGGTGCGCTGTCTGGAGCAGTAATGAATGACTGTTGCTGAGTTTTTTTATTTTTTTGACCTTTAACTTGTGGGAACTATTGATACCGGTTGTGTTTCCCAGTGACACCAGTCCGCCTTGGTAGCGCAGTAGGCGGCGCTTCAGTCTCATAATCTGAAGGTCGTGAGTTCAATCAACACCCGGGGCAAAGGCGGTGAAGATTTTTTGTTTGCCTAAGAGAGTTTAATTAGGTTGTGAGGGGTGCGCTGTCCTGAGCAGTAATGAATGACTGTTGCGGAGTTTTCTTACTTTTTCGACCTTTAACATGTGGGAACTAGTGATACCGGTTCTGTTTCCCAGTGACCCCTGTCCGCCTCGGTAGCGCAGTAGGCAGCGCGTCAGTCTCATAATCTGAAGGTCGTGAGTTCAATCCTCCCCAGGGGCAAAGGTGGTGCAGATTTTTTGTTTGCCTATGAGAGTTTAATTAGGTTGTGAGGGGTGCGCTGTCCTGAGCAGTAATGAATGACTGTTGCGGAGTTTTCTTACTTTTTCGACCTTTAACATGTGGGAACTAGTGATACCGGTTCTGTTTCCCAGTGACCCCTGTCCGCCTCGGTAGCGATTAGGCAGCGCGTCAGTCTCATATTCTGAAGGTCGTGAGTTCAATCCTCACCCGGGGCAAAGGCGGTGCAGATTTTTTGTTTGCTTATGAGAGTTTATTTAGGTCGTGAGAGGTGCGCTGTCTGGAGCAGTAATAAATGACTGTTGCTGAGTTTTCCTACTTTTTCAACCTTTCACTTGGGGGAACTATTGATACCGGTTGTGTTTCCCAGTGACACCTGTCCGCCTCGGAAGCGCAGTAGGCAGCGCGTCAGTCTCATAATCTGAAGGTCGTGAGTTCAATCCACACCCAGGGTAAAGGCGGTACAGATTTTGTGTTTGCTTATGAGAGTGTAATTAGGTCGTGAGGGGTGCGTTGTCTGGAGCAGTAATAAATGACTGTTGCTCGGTTTTCTTACTGTTTCAATTTTTAACTTGTGGGAACTATTGATACCGGTTGTGTTTCCCAGTTACCCCTGTCCGCCTCGGTAGCGCAGTAGGCAGCGCGTCAGTCTCATAATCTGAAGGTCGTGAGTTCAATCCTCACCCGGAGCAAAGGCGCTGAAGTTTTTTGTTTGCTTATAAGAGTTTAAATAGGTCGTGAGGGGTGCGCTGTCTGGAGCAGTAATGAATGACTGCTGCTGAATTTTCTTACTTTTTCGACCTTTAACTTGTGGGAACAATTGATACCGGTTGTGTTTCCCAGTGTCACCTGTCCGCCTCGGTAGTGCAGTAGGCAGCGCGTCAGTCTCATAATCTGAAGGTCGTGCGTTCAATCCTAAGGCGGGCCAATGTCGATGCAGTTTTTTTGTTTGCTTATGAGAGTTTAATTAGGTCGTGAGGGGTGCGCTGTCTGGAACAGTAATGAATGACTGTTGCTGAATTTTCTTATTTTTTCGACCTTTAATTTGTGGAAACGAATGATACCGGTTGCGTTTCGCAGTGACCCCTGTCCGCCTCGGTAGCGCAGTAGGCAGCGCGTCAGTCTCATAATCTGAAGGTCGTGAGTTCAATCCTCACCCGGAGCAAAGGCGCTGAAGTTTTTTGTTTGCTTATAAGAGTTTAAATAGGTCGTGAGGGGTGCGCTGTCTGGAGCAGTAATGAATGACTGCTGCTGAATTTTCTTACTTTTTCGACCTTTAACTTGTGGGAACAATTGATACCGGTTGTGTTTCCCAGTGTCACCTGTCCGCCTCGGTAGTGCAGTAGGCAGCGCGTCAGTCTCATAATCTGAAGGTCGTGAGTTCCATCCTCACCCGGGGCAAAGGCGGTGTAGTTGTTTTGTTTGCTTATGAGAGTTTAATTAGGTCGTGAAGGGTGCACTGTCTGGAGCAGTAATGAATGACTGTTGCTGAGTTTTTTTTTATTTTTTCGTCCTTTAACTTGTGGGAACTATTGATACCGGTTGTGTTTCCCAGTGACACCAGTCCGCCTCGGTAGCGCAGTAGGCGGCGCTTCAGTCTCATAATCTGAAGGTCGTGAGTTCAATCCTAAGGCGGGCCAATATCGATGCAGTTTTTTGTTTGCTTATGAGAGTTTAATTAGGTCGTGAGGGGTGCGCTGTCTGGAACAGTAATGAATGACTGTTGCTAATTTTCTTATTTTTTCGACCTTTCATTTGTCGAAACGAATGATACCGGTTGCGTTTCCTAGTGACCCCTGTCCGCCTCGGTAGTGCAGTAGGCAGCGCGTCAGTCTCATATTCTGAAGGTCGTGAGTTCAAACCTCACCCGGGGCAAAGGCGGTGCAGATGTTTTGTTTGATTATGAGAGTTTAATTAGGTCGTGAGGGGTGCACTGTCTGGAGCAGTAATGAATGACTGTTGCCCAGTTTTCTTAGTTTTTCGACCTTTATATGTGGAAACGAATGATACCGGTTGCGTTTCCCAGTGACCCTGTCCGCCTCGGTAGCGCAGTAGGCAGCGCGTCAGTCTCATAATTTGAAGGTCGTGAGTTCAATCCTCACCCGGGGCAAAGGCGGTGCCGATTTTTTGTTTGCTTATGAGAGTTTATTTAGTTCGTGAGAGGTGCGCTGTCTGGAGCAGTATTGAATGACTGTTGCTGAGTTTTCCTACTTTTTCAACCTTTAACTTGGGGGAACTATTGATACTGGTTGTGTTTCCCAGTAACCCCTGTCCGCCTCGGTAGCGCAGTAGGCAGCGCGTCAGTCTCATAATCTGAAGGTCGGTGCGCTGTCTGGAACAGTAATGAATGACTGTTGCCCAGTTTTCTTATTTTTTCAACCTTTATTTGTGGAAACGAATGATACCGGTTGCGTTTCCCAGTGACCCCTGTCCGCCTCGGTAGCGCAGTAGGCAGCGCGTCAGTCTCATAATCTGAAGGTCGTGAGTTCAATCCTCACCCGGGGGAAAGGTGGTGCAGATATTTGTTTGCTTATAAGAGTTTAATTAGGTCGTGAGGGGTGCACTGTCTGGAGCAGTAATGAATGACTGTTGCTGAGTTTTCTTACTTTTTCAATTTTTAACTTGTGGGAACTATTGATACTGGTTGTGTTTCCCAATGACACCTGTCCGCTTCGTTAGCGCAGTAGGCAGCGCGTCAGTTTCATAATCTGAAGTTCGTGAGTTCAATCCTCACCCCAGCAAAGGTGTTGCAGTTCTTTGTTTGCTTATGAGAGTTTAATTAGGTCGTGAGGGGTGCACTGTCTGAAGCAGTAATGAATGACTGTTGCTGAGTTTTCTTACTTTTTCGACCTTTAACTTGTGGGAACTATTGATACCTGTTGTGTTTTCCAGTGACACCTGTCCGCCTCGGTAGCGCAGTAGGCAGCGCGTCAGTCTCATAATCTGAAGGTCGTGAGTTCAATTCTCACCCGGGCCAAAGGCGGTGCAGTTTTTTGTTTGCTTATGAGAGTTTAATTAGGTCGTGAGGAGTGCGCTGTCAGGAGCAGTAATGAACGACAGTTGCTCGGTTTTCTTAATTTCTCAATTTTTAACTTGTGGGAACTATTGATACCGGTTGTGTTTCCCAGAGACACCTGTCAGCCTCGGAAGCGCAGTAGGCAGCGCGTCAGTCTCATAATCTGAAGGTCGTGAGTTCAATACACACCCAGGGTAAAGGCGGTACACATTTTTTGTTTGCTTATGAGAGTTTAATTAGGTCGTGAGGGGTGCGCTGTCTGGAGCAGTAATAAATGACTGTTGCTCGGTTTTCTTACTGTTTCAATTTTTAACTTGTGGAAACGAATGATACCAGTTGCGTTTCGTAGTGACCCCTGTCAGCCTCGGTAGCGCAGTAGGCAGCGCGTCAGTCTCATAATCTGAAGGTCGTGAGTTCAATCCCCACCCGGGGTAAAGGCGGTGCAGTTTTGTTGTTTGCTTATGAGAGTTGAATTAGGTCGTGAGGGGCGCGCTGTCTGGAGCAGTAATGATTGACTGTTGCTGAGTTTTCTTACTTTTTCGACCTTTAACTCGTGGGAACTATTGATACCGGTTGTGTTTCCCAGTCACACCTGTCCGCTTCGGTAGTGCAGTAGGCAGCGCGTCAGTCTCATAATCTGAAGGTTGTGAGTTCAATCCTCACCCGGGGCAAAGGCGGTGCAGATTTTTTGTTTGCTCATGAGAGTTTAATTAGGTCGGGAGGGGTGCACTGTCTGGAGCAGTAATGAATGACTGTTGCCCAGTTTTCTTATTTTTTCGACCTTTAATTTGTGGAAACGAATGATACCAGTTGCGTTTCGCAGTGACCCCTGTCAGCCTCGGTAGCGCAGTAGGCAGCGCTTCAGTCTCATAATCTGAAGGTCGTGAGTTCAATCAACACCCGGGGCAAAGGCGGTGAAGATTTTTTGTTTGCCTAAGAGAGTTTAATTAGGTTGTGAGGGGTGCGCTGTCCTGAGCAGTAATGAATGACTGTTGCGGAGTTTTCTTACTTTTTCGACCTTTAACATGTGGGAACTAGTGATACCGGTTCTGTTTCCCAGTGACCCCTGTCCGCCTCGGTAGCGCAGTAGGCAGCGCGTCAGTCTCATAATCTGAAGGTCGTGAGTTCAATCCTCCCCAGGGGCAAAGGTGGTGCAGATTTTTTGTTTGCCTATGAGAGTTTAATTAGGTTGTGAGGGGTGCGCTGTCCTGAGCAGTAATGAATGACTGTTGCGGAGTTTTCTTACTTTTTCGACCTTTAACATGTGGGAACTAGTGATACCGGTTCTGTTTCCCAGTGACCCCTGTCCGCCTCGGTAGCGATTAGGCAGCGCGTCAGTCTCATATTCTGAAGGTCGTGAGTTCAATCCTCACCCGGGGCAAAGGCGGTGCAGATTTTTTGTTTGCTTATGAGAGTTTATTTAGGTCGTGAGAGGTGCGCTGTCTGGAGCAGTAATAAATGACTGTTGCTGAGTTTTCCTACTTTTTCAACCTTTCACTTGGGGGAACTATTGATACCGGTTGTGTTTCCCAGTGACACCTGTCCGCCTCGGAAGCGCAGTAGGCAGCGCGTCAGTCTCATAATCTGAAGGTCGTGAGTTCAATCCACACCCAGGGTAAAGGCGGTACAGATTTTGTGTTTGCTTATGAGAGTGTAATTAGGTCGTGAGGGGTGCGTTGTCTGGAGCAGTAATAAATGACTGTTGCTCGGTTTTCTTACTGTTTCAATTTTTAACTTGTGGGAACTATTGATACCGGTTGTGTTTCCCAGTTACCCCTGTCCGCCTCGGTAGCGCAGTAGGCAGCGCGTCAGTCTCATAATCTGAAGGTCGTGAGTTCAATCCTCACCCGGAGCAAAGGCGCTGAAGTTTTTTGTTTGCTTATAAGAGTTTAAATAGGTCGTGAGGGGTGCGCTGTCTGGAGCAGTAATGAATGACTGCTGCTGAATTTTCTTACTTTTTCGACCTTTAACTTGTGGGAACAATTGATACCGGTTGTGTTTCCCAGTGTCACCTGTCCGCCTCGGTAGTGCAGTAGGCAGCGCGTCAGTCTCATAATCTGAAGGTCGTGCGTTCAATCCTAAGGCGGGCCAATGTCGATGCAGTTTTTTTGTTTGCTTATGAGAGTTTAATTAGGTCGTGAGGGGTGCGCTGTCTGGAACAGTAATGAATGACTGTTGCTGAATTTTCTTATTTTTTCGACCTTTAATTTGTGGAAACGAATGATACCGGTTGCGTTTCGCAGTGACCCCTGTCCGCCTCGGTAGCGCAGTAGGCAGCGCGTCAGTCTCATAATCTGAAGGTCGTGAGTTCAATCCTCACCCGGAGCAAAGGCGCTGAAGTTTTTTGTTTGCTTATAAGAGTTTAAATAGGTCGTGAGGGGTGCGCTGTCTGGAGCAGTAATGAATGACTGCTGCTGAATTTTCTTACTTTTTCGACCTTTAACTTGTGGGAACAATTGATACCGGTTGTGTTTCCCAGTGTCACCTGTCCGCCTCGGTAGTGCAGTAGGCAGCGCGTCAGTCTCATAATCTGAAGGTCGTGAGTTCCATCCTCACCCGGGGCAAAGGCGGTGTAGTTGTTTTGTTTGCTTATGAGAGTTTAATTAGGTCGTGAAGGGTGCACTGTCTGGAGCAGTAATGAATGACTGTTGCTGAGTTTTTTTTTATTTTTTCGTCCTTTAACTTGTGGGAACTATTGATACCGGTTGTGTTTCCCAGTGACACCAGTCCGCCTCGGTAGCGCAGTAGGCGGCGCTTCAGTCTCATAATCTGAAGGTCGTGAGTTCAATCCTAAGGCGGGCCAATATCGATGCAGTTTTTTGTTTGCTTATGAGAGTTTAATTAGGTCGTGAGGGGTGCGCTGTCTGGAACAGTAATGAATGACTGTTGCTAATTTTCTTATTTTTTCGACCTTTCATTTGTCGAAACGAATGATACCGGTTGCGTTTCCTAGTGACCCCTGTCCGCCTCGGTAGTGCAGTAGGCAGCGCGTCAGTCTCATATTCTGAAGGTCGTGAGTTCAAACCTCACCCGGGGCAAAGGCGGTGCAGATGTTTTGTTTGATTATGAGAGTTTAATTAGGTCGTGAGGGGTGCACTGTCTGGAGCAGTAATGAATGACTGTTGCCCAGTTTTCTTAGTTTTTCGACCTTTATATGTGGAAACGAATGATACCGGTTGCGTTTCCCAGTGACCCTGTCCGCCTCGGTAGCGCAGTAGGCAGCGCGTCAGTCTCATAATTTGAAGGTCGTGAGTTCAATCCTCACCCGGGGCAAAGGCGGTGCCGATTTTTTGTTTGCTTATGAGAGTTTATTTAGTTCGTGAGAGGTGCGCTGTCTGGAGCAGTATTGAATGACTGTTGCTGAGTTTTCCAACTTTTTCAACCTTTAACTTGGGGGAACTATTGATACTGGTTGTGTTTCCCAGTAACCCCTGTCCGCCTCGGTAGCGCAGTAGGCAGCGCGTCAGTCTCATAATTTGAAGGTCGTGAGTTCAATCCTCACCCGGGGCAAAGGCGGTACAGATTTTGTGTTTGCTTATGAGAGTTTAATTAGGTCGTGAGGGGTGCGCTGTCTGGAGCAGTAATGAATGACTGCTGCTGAGTTTTCTTACTTTTTCGACCTTTAACTTGCGGGAACTATTGATACCGGTTGTGTTTCCCAGTGTCACCTGTCCGCCTCGGTAGCGCAGTAGGCAGCGCGTCAGTCTCATAATCTGAAGGTCGTGAGTTCAATCCTGAGGCGGGCCAATGTCGATGCAGTTTTTTTGTTTGGTAATGAGAGTTTAATTAGGTCGTGAGGGGTGCGCTGTCTGGAGCAGTAATGAATGACTGCTGCTGAGTTTTCTTACTTTTTCGACCTTTAACTTGCGGGAACTATTGATACCGGTTGTGTTTCCCAGTGTCACCTGTCCGCCTCGGTAGTGCAGTAGGCAGCGCGTCAGTCTCATAATCTGAAGGTCGTGAGTTCAATCCTAAGGCGGGCCAATGTCGATGCAGTTTTTTTGTTTGCTTATGAGAGTTTAATTAGGTCGTGAGGGGTGCGCTGTCTGGAACAGTAATGAATGACTGTTGCCCAGTTTTCTTATTTTTTCGACCTTTATTTGTGGAAACGAATGATACCGGTTGCGTTTCCCAGTGACCCATGTGCGCCTCGGTAGCGCAGTAGGCAGCGCGTCAGTCTCATAATCTGAAGGTCGTGAGTTCAATCCTCGCCCCAGCAAAGGTGTTGCAGTTCTTTGTTTGCTTATGAGAGTTTAATTAGGTCGTGAGGGGTGCACTGTCTGAAGCAGTAATGAATGACTGTTGCTGAGTTTTCTTACTTTTTCGACCTTTAACTTGTGGGAACTATTGATACCTGTTGTGTTTTCCAGTGACACCTGTCCGCCTCGGTAGCGCAGTAGGCAGCGCGTCAGGCTCATAATCTGAAGGTCGTGAGTTCAATCCTCACCCGGGCCAAAGGCGGTGCCGTTTTTTTGTTTGCTTATGAGAGTTTAATTAGGTCTTGAGGGGTGCGCTGTCTGGAGCAGTAATAAATGACTGTTGCTGAGTTTTCTTACTTTTTCGACCTTTAACTTGAGGGAACTATTGATACCGGTTGTGTTTCCCAGTGACACCTGTCCGCCTCGGTAGCGCAGTAGGCAGCGCGTCAGTCTCATAATCTGAAGGTCGTGAGTGCAATCCTCACCCGGGGCAAAGGCGGTGTAGTTGTTTTGTTTGCTTATGAGAGTTTAATTAGGTCGTGAGGAGTGCGCTGTCAGGAGCAGTAATGAATGACAGTTGCTCGGTTTTCTTATTTTTTCAACCTTTAATTTGTGGGAACTAATGATACCGGTTGCGTTTCCCAGTGACCCCAGTCTGCCTCGGTAGCGCAGTAGGCAGCGCGTCAGTCTCATATTCTGAAGGTCGTGAGTTCAATCCTCACCCGGGGCAAAGGCGGTGAAGTTTTTTTGTTTGTTTATGAGAGTTTATATAGGTCGTGAAGGATGCGCTGTCTGGAGCAGTAGTGAACGACTGTTGCCGAGTTTTCTTACTTTTTCGACCTTTAACTTGAGGGAACTATTGATACCAGTTGTGTTTCCCAGTGACACCTGTCCGCCTCGGTAGCGCAGTAGGCAGCGCGTCAGTCTCATAATCTGAAGGTCGTGAGTTCAATTCTCACCCGGGCCAAAGCGGTGCAGTTTTTTGTTTGCTTATGAGAATTTAATTAGGTCGTGAGGGGTGCGCTGTCTGGAGCAGTAATAAATTATTTTTGCTCGGTTTTCTTACTGTTTCAATTTTTAACTTGTGGAAACTATTGATACCGGTTGTGTTTCCCAGTGACCCCTGTCCGCATCGGTAGCGCAGTAGGCAGCGCGTCAGTCTCATAATCTGAAGGTCGTGAGTTCAATCCCAACCGGGGTAAAGGCGGTGCAGTTTTGTTGTTTGCTCATGAGAGTTTAATTAGGTCGTGAGGGGTGCGCTGTCTGGAACAGTAATGAATGACTGTTGCTGAATTTTCTTATTTTTTCGACCTTTAATTTGTGGAAACGCATGATACCGGTTGCGTTTCGCAGTGACCCCTGTCAGCCTCGGTAGCGCAGTAGGCAGCGCGTCAGTCTCATATTCTGAAGGTCGTGAGTTCCATCCTCACCCGGGGCAAAGGCGGTGTAGTTGTTTTGTTTGCTTATGAGAGTTTAATTAGGTCGTGAAGGGTGCACTGTCTGGAGCAGTAATGAATGACTGTTGCTGAGTTTTTTTATTTTTTCGTCCTTTAACTTGTGGGAACCATTGATACCGTTTGTTTTTCCCAGTGACACCAGTCCGCCTCGGTAGCGCAGTAGGCGGCGCTTCAGTCTCATAATCTGAGGGTCGTGAGTTCAATCCTAAGGCGGGCCAATATCGATGCAGTTTTTTGTTTGCTTATGAGAGTTTAATTAGGTCGTGAGGGGTGCACTGTCTGGAGCAGTAATGAATGACTGTTGCCCAGTTTTCTTAGTTTTTCGACCTTTATATGTGGAAACGAATGATACCGGTTGCGTTTCCCAGTGACCCCTGTCCGCCTCGGTAGCGCAGTAGGCAGCGCGTCAGTCTCATAATTTGAAGGTCGTGAGTTCAATCCTCACCCGGGGCAAAGGCGGTGCCGATTTTTTGTTTGCTTATGAGAGTTTATTTAGTTCGTGAGAGGTGCGCTGTCTGGAGCAGTATTGAATGACTGTTGCTGAGTTTTCCTACTTTTTCGACCTTTAACTTGCGGGAACTATTGATACCGGTTGTGTTTCCCAGTGTCACCTGTCCGCCTCGGTAGTGCAGTAGGCAGCGTGTCAGTCTCATAATCTGAAGATCGTGAGTGCAATCCTCACCCGGGGCAAAGGCGGTGTAGTTGTTTTGTTTGCTTATGAGAGTTTAATTAGGTCGTGAGGAGTGCGCTGTCAGGAGCAGTAATGAATGACAGTTGCTCGGTTTTCTTATTTTTTCAACCTTTAATTTGTGGGAACTAATGATACCGGTTGCGTTTCCCAGTGACCCCTGTCCGCCTCGGTAGCGCAGTAGGCAGCGCGTCAGTCTCATATTCTGAAGGTCGTGAGTTCAATCCTCACCCGGGGCAAAGGCGGTGAAGTTTTTTTGTTTGTTTATGAGAGTTTATATAGGTCGTGAAGGATGCGCTGTGTGGAGCAGTAGTGAATGACTGTTGCCGAGTTTTCTTACTTTTTCGACCTTTAACTTGAGGGAACTATTGATACCGGTTGTGTTTCCCAGTGACACCTGTCCGCCTCGGTAGCGCAGTAGGCAGCGCGTCAGTCTCATAATCTGAAGGTTGTGAGTTCAATTCTCACCCGGGCCAAAGCGGTGCAGTTTTTTGTTTGCTCATGAGAATTTAATTAGGTCGTGAGGGGTGCGCTGTCTGGAGCAGTAATAAATTATTTTTGCTCGGTTTTCTTACTGTTTCAATTTTTACCTTGTGGAAACTATTGATACCGGTTGTGTTTCCCAGTGACCCCTGTCCGCCTCAGTAGCGCAGTAGGCAGCGCGTCAGTCTCATAATCTGAAGGTCGTGAGTTTCATCCTCACCCGGGGCAAAGGCGGTGTAGTTGTTTTGTTTGCTTATGAGAGTTTAATTAGGTCGTGAAGGGTGCGCTGTCTGGAGCAGTAATGAATGACTGTTGCTGAGTTTTTTCATTTTTTTGACCTTTAACTTGTGGGAACTATTGATACCGGCTGTGTTTCCCAGTGACACTAGTCCGCCTCGGTAGCGCAGTAGGCGGCGCTTCAGTCTCATAATCTGAAGGTCGTGAGTTCAATCAACACCCGGGGCAAAGGCGGTGAAGATTTTTTGTTTGCCTATGAGAGTTTAATTAGGTTGTGAGGGGTGCGCTGTCCTGAGCAGTAATGAATGACTGTTGCGGAGTTTTCTTACTTTTTCGACCTTTAACATGTGGGAACTAGTGATACCGGTTCTGTTTCCCAGTGACCCCTGTCCGCCTCGGTAGCGATTAGGCAGCGCGTCAGTCTCATAATCTGAAGGTCGTGAGTTCAATCCTCACCCGGGGCAAAGGCGGTGCAGCTTTTTTGTTTGCTTATGAGAGTTTATTTAGGTCGTGAGAGGTGCGCTGTCTGGAGCAGTAACGAATGACTGTTGCTGAGTTTTCCTAGTTTTTCAACCTTTCACTTGGGGGAACTATTGATACCGGTTGTGTTTCCCAGTGACACCTGTCCGCCTCGGAAGCGCAGTAGGCAGCGCGTCAGTCTCATAATCTGAAGGTCGTGAGTTCAATCCACACCCAGGGTAAAGGCGGTACAGATTTTGTGTTTGCTTATGAGAGTGTAATTAGGTCGTGAGGGGTGCGCTGTCTGGAGCAGTAATAAATGACTGTTGCTCGGTTTTCTTACTGTTTCAATTTTTAACTTGTGGGAACTATTGATACCGGTTGTGTTTCCCAGTTACCCCTGTCCGCCTCGGTAGCGCAGTAGGCAGCGCGTCAGTCTCATAATCTGAAGGTCGTGAGTTCAATCCTCACCCGGGGCAAAGGCGCTGAAGTTTTTTGTTTGCTTATAAGAGTTTAAATAGGTCGTGAGGGGTGCGCTGTCTGGAGCAGTAATGAATGACTGCTGCTGAGTTTTCTTACTTTTTCGACCTTTAACTTGTGGGAACAATTGATACCGGTTGTGTTTCCCAGTGTCACCTGTCCGCCTCGGTAGTGCAGTAGGCAGCGCGTCAGTCTCATAATCTGAAGGTCGTGAGTTCAATCCTAAGGCGGGCCAATGTCGATGCAGTTTTTTTGTTTGCTTATGAGAGTTTAATTAGGTCGTGAGGGGTGCGCTGTCTGGAACAGTAATGAATGACTGTTGCTGAATTTTCTTATTTTTTCGACCTTTAATTTGTGGAAACGAATGATACCGGTTGCGTTTCGCAGTGACCCCTGTCAGCCTCGGTAGCGCAGTAGTCAGCGCGTCAGTCTCATAATCTGAAGGCCGTGAGTTCCATCCTCACCCGGGGCAAAGGCGGTGCAGATGTTTTGTTTGCTTATGAGAGTTTAATTAGGTCGTGAGGGGTGCACTGTCTGGAGCAGTAATGAATGACTGTTGCCCAGTTTTCTTAGTTTTTCGACCTTTATATGTGGAAACGAATGATACCGGTTGCGTTTCCCAGTGACCCCTGTCCGCCTCGGTAGCGCAGTAGGCAGCGCGTCAGTCTCATAATTTGAAGGTCGTGAGTTCAATCCTCACCCGGGGCAAAGGCGGTGCCGATTTTTTGTTTGCTTATGAGAGTTTATTTAGTTCGTGAGAGGTGCGCTGTCTGGAGCAGTATTGAATGACTGTTGCTGAGTTTTCCTACTTTTTCAACCTTTAACTTGGGGGAACTATTGATACTGGTTGTGTTTCCCAGTGACCCCTGTCCACCTCGGTAGCGCAGTAGGCAGCGCGTCAGTCTCATAATTTGAAGGTCGTGAGTGCAATCCTCACCCGGGGCAAAGGCGGTACAGATTTTGTGTTTGCTTATGAGAGTTCAATTAGGTCGTGAGGGGTGCGCTGTCTGGAGCAGTAATGAATGACTGCTGCTGAGTTTTCTTACTTTTTCAATTTTTAACTTGTGGGAACTATTGATACTGGTTGTGTTTCCCAATGACACCTGTCCGCCTCGGTAGCGCAGTAGGCAGCGCGTCAGTCTCATAATTTGAAGGTCGTGAGTTCAATCCTCACCCGGGGCAAAGGCGGTGCCGATTTTTTGTTTGCTTATGAGAGTTTATTTAGTTCGTGAGAGGTGCGCTGTCTGGAGCAGTAATGAATGACTGCTGCTGAGTTTTCTTACTTTTTCAATTTTTAACTTGTGGGAACTATTGATACCGGTTGCGTTTCCCAGTGACCCCTGTCCGCCTCGGTAGCGCAGTAGGCAGCGCGTCAGTCTCATAATTTGAAGGTCGTGAGTTCAATCCTCACCCGGGGCAAAGGCGGTACAGATTTTGTGTTTGCTTATGAGAGTTTAATTAGGTCGTGAGGGGTGCGCTGTCTGGAGCAGTAATGAATGACTGCTGCTGAGTTTTCTTACTTTTTCAATTTTTAACTTGTGGGAACTATTGATACCGGTTGCGTTTCCCAGTGACCCCTGTCCGCCTCGGTAGCGCAGTAGGCAGCGCGTCAGTCTCATAATTTGAAGGTCGTGAGTTCAATCCTCACCCGGGGCAAAGGCGGTACAGATTTTGTGTTTGCTTATGAGAGTTTAATTAGGTCGTGAGGGGTGCGCTGTCTGGAGCAGTAATGAATGACTGCTGCTGAGTTTTCTTACTTTTTCAATTTTTAACTTGTGGGAACTATTGATACTGGTTGTGTTTCCCAATGACACCTGTCCGCCTCGGTAGCGCAGTAGGCAGCGCGTCAGTCTCATAATTTGAAGGTCGTGAGTTCAATCCTCACCCGGGGCAAAGGCGGTGCCGATTTTTTGTTTGCTTATGAGAGTTTATTTAGTTCGTGAGAGGTGCGCTGTCTGGAGCAGTAATGAATGACTGCTGCTGAGTTTTCTTACTTTTTCAATTTTTAACTTGTGGGAACTATTGATACTGGTTGTGTTTCCCAGTGACCCCTGTCCGCATCTGTAGCGCAGTAGGCAGCGCGTCAGTCTCATAATTTGAAGGTCGTGAGTTCAATCCTCACCCGGGGCAAAGGCGGTACAGATTTTGTGTTTGCTTATGAGAGTTTAATTAGGTCGTGAGGGGTGCGCTGTCTGGAGCAGTAATGAATGACTGCTGCTGAGTTTTCTTACTTTTTCAATTTTTAACTTGTGGGAACTATTGATACCGGTTGCGTTTCCCAGTGACCCCTGTCCGCCTCGGTAGCGCAGTAGGCAGCGCGTCAGTCTCATAATTTGAAGGTCGTGAGTTCAATCCTCACCCGGGGCAAAGGCGGTGCCGATTTTTTGTTTGCTTATGAGAGTTTATTTAGTTCGTGAGAGGTGCGCTGTCTGGAGCAGTATTGAATGACTGTTGCTGAGTTTTCCTACTTTTTCAACCTTTAACTTGGGGGAACTATTGATACTGGTTGTGTTTCCCAGTGACCCCTGTCCGCCTCGGTAGCGCAGTAGGCAGCGCGTCAGTCTCATAATTTGAAGGTCGTGAGTTCAATCCTCACCCGGGGCAAAGGCGGTGCCAATTTTTTGTTTGCTTATGAGAGTTTATTTAGTTCGTGAGAGGTGCGCTGTCTGGAGCAGTATTGAATGACTGTTGCTGAGTTTTCCTACTTTTTCGACCTTTAACTTGCGGGAACTATTGATACCGGTTGTGTTTCCCAGTGTCACCTGTCCGCCTCGGTAGTGCAGTAGGCAGCGTGTCAGTCTCATAATCTGAAGGTCGTGAGTTCAATCCTCACCCGGGGGAAAGGTGGTGCAGATATTTGTTTGCTCATAAGAGTTTAATTAGGTCGTGAGGGGTGCACTGTCTGGAGCAGTAATGAATGACTGTTGCTGAGTTTTCTTACTTTTTCAATTTTTAACTTGTGGGAACTATTGATACTGGTTGTGTTTCCCAATGACACCTGTCCGCCTCGGTAGCGCAGTAGGCAGCGCGTCAGGCTCATAATCTGAAGGTCGTGAGTTCAATCCTCACCCGGGCCAAAGGCGGTGCCGTTTTTTTGTTTGCTTATGAGAGTTTAATTAGGTCTTGAGGGGTGCGCTGTCTGGAGCAGTAATAAATGACTGTTGCTGAGTTTTCTTACTTTTTCGACCTTTAACTTGAGGGAACTATTGATACCGGTTGTGTTTCCCAGTGACACCTGTCCGCCTCGGTAGCGCAGTAGGCAGCGCGTCAGTCTCATAATCTGAAGGTCGTGAGTGCAATCCTCACCCGGGGCAAAGGCGGTGTAGTTGTTTTGTTTGCTTATGAGAGTTTATATAGGTCGTAAAGGATGCACTGTCTGGAGCAGTAGTGAATGACTGTTGCCGAGTTTTCTTACTTTTTCGACCTTTAACTTGAGGGAACTATTGATACCGGTTGTGTTTCCCAGTGACACCTGTCCGCATCTGTAGCGCAGTAGACAGCGCGTCAGTCTCATAATTTGAAGGTCGTGAGTTCAATCCTCACCCGGGGCAAAGGCGGTACAGATTTTGTGTTTGCTTATGAGAGTTTAATTAGGTCGTGAGGGGTGCGCTGTCTGGAGCAGTAATGAATGACTGCTGCTGAGTTTTCTTACTTTTTCAATTTTTAACTTGTGGGAACTATTGATACCGGTTGCGTTTCCCAGTGACCCCTGTCCGCCTCGGTAGTGCAGTAGGCAGCGTGTCAGTCTCATAATCTGAAGATCGTGAGTGCAATCCTCACCCGGGGCAAAGGCGGTGTAGTTGTTTTGTTTGCTTATGAGAGTTTAATTAGGTCGTGAGGAGTGCGCTGTCAGGAGCAGTAATGAATGACAGTTGCTCGGTTTTCTTATTTTTTCAACCTTTAATTTGTGGGAACTAATGATACCGGTTGCGTTTCCCAGTGACCCCTGTCCGCCTCGGTAGCGCAGTAGGCAGCGCGTCAGTCTCATATTCTGAAGGTCGTGAGTTCAATCCTCACCCGGGGCAAAGGCGGTGAAGTTTTTTTGTTTGTTTATGAGAGTTTATATAGGTCGTGAAGGATGCGCTGTGTGGAGCAGTAGTGAATGACTGTTGCCGAGTTTTCTTACTTTTTCGACCTTTAACTTGAGGGAACTATTGATACCGGTTGTGTTTCCCAGTGACACCTGTCCGCCTCGGTAGCGCAGTAGGCAGCGCGTCAGTCTCATAATCTGAAGGTTGTGAGTTCAATTCTCACCCGGGCCAAA
This sequence comes from Rhipicephalus microplus, assembly GCF_043290135.1. Taxonomy (NCBI): domain Eukaryota; kingdom Metazoa; phylum Arthropoda; class Arachnida; order Ixodida; family Ixodidae; genus Rhipicephalus; species Rhipicephalus microplus. Next base: position 210,154,973 of record NC_134702.1, read on the forward strand.
GCGGTGCAGTTTTTTGTTTGCTCATGAGAATTTAATTAGGTCGTGAGGGGTGCGCTGTCTGGAGCAGTAATAAATTATTTTTGCTCGGTTTTCTTACTGTTTCAATTTTTACCTTGTGGAAACTATTGATACCGGTTGTGTTTCCCAGTGACCCCTGTCCGCCTCAGTAGCGCAGTAGGCAGCGCGTCAGTCTCATAATCTGAAGGTCGTGAGTTTCATCCTCACCCGGGGCAAAGGCGGTGTAGTTGTTTTGTTTGCTTATGAGAGTTTAATTAGGTCGTGAAGGGTGCGCTGTCTGGAGCAGTAATGAATGACTGTTGCTGAGTTTTTTCATTTTTTTGACCTTTAACTTGTGGGAACTATTGATACCGGCTGTGTTTCCCAGTGACACTAGTCCGCCTCGGTAGCGCAGTAGGCGGCGCTTCAGTCTCATAATCTGAAGGTCGTGAGTTCAATCAACACCCGGGGCAAAGGCGGTGAAGATTTTTTGTTTGCCTATGAGAGTTTAATTAGGTTGTGAGGGGTGCGCTGTCCTGAGCAGTAATGAATGACTGTTGCGGAGTTTTCTTACTTTTTCGACCTTTAACATGTGGGAACTAGTGATACCGGTTCTGTTTCCCAGTGACCCCTGTCCGCCTCGGTAGCGATTAGGCAGCGCGTCAGTCTCATAATCTGAAGGTCGTGAGTTCAATCCTCACCCGGGGCAAAGGCGGTGCAGCTTTTTTGTTTGCTTATGAGAGTTTATTTAGGTCGTGAGAGGTGCGCTGTCTGGAGCAGTAACGAATGACTGTTGCTGAGTTTTCCTAGTTTTTCAACCTTTCACTTGGGGGAACTATTGATACCGGTTGTGTTTCCCAGTGACACCTGTCCGCCTCGGAAGCGCAGTAGGCAGCGCGTCAGTCTCATAATCTGAAGGTCGTGAGTTCAATCCACACCCAGGGTAAAGGCGGTACAGATTTTGTGTTTGCTTATGAGAGTGTAATTAGGTCGTGAGGGGTGCGCTGTCTGGAGCAGTAATAAATGACTGTTGCTCGGTTTTCTTACTGTTTCAATTTTTAACTTGTGGGAACTATTGATACCGGTTGTGTTTCCCAGTTACCCCTGTCCGCCTCGGTAGCGCAGTAGGCAGCGCGTCAGTCTCATAATCTGAAGGTCGTGAGTTCAATCCTCACCCGGGGCAAAGGCGCTGAAGTTTTTTGTTTGCTTATAAGAGTTTAAATAGGTCGTGAGGGGTGCGCTGTCTGGAGCAGTAATGAATGACTGCTGCTGAGTTTTCTTACTTTTTCGACCTTTAACTTGTGGGAACAATTGATACCGGTTGTGTTTCCCAGTGTCACCTGTCCGCCTCGGTAGTGCAGTAGGCAGCGCGTCAGTCTCATAATCTGAAGGTCGTGAGTTCAATCCTAAGGCGGGCCAATGTCGATGCAGTTTTTTTGTTTGCTTATGAGAGTTTAATTAGGTCGTGAGGGGTGCGCTGTCTGGAACAGTAATGAATGACTGTTGCTGAATTTTCTTATTTTTTCGACCTTTAATTTGTGGAAACGAATGATACCGGTTGCGTTTCGCAGTGACCCCTGTCAGCCTCGGTAGCGCAGTAGTCAGCGCGTCAGTCTCATAATCTGAAGGCCGTGAGTTCCATCCTCACCCGGGGCAAAGGCGGTGCAGATGTTTTGTTTGCTTATGAGAGTTTAATTAGGTCGTGAGGGGTGCACTGTCTGGAGCAGTAATGAATGACTGTTGCCCAGTTTTCTTAGTTTTTCGACCTTTATATGTGGAAACGAATGATACCGGTTGCGTTTCCCAGTGACCCCTGTCCGCCTCGGTAGCGCAGTAGGCAGCGCGTCAGTCTCATAATTTGAAGGTCGTGAGTTCAATCCTCACCCGGGGCAAAGGCGGTGCCGATTTTTTGTTTGCTTATGAGAGTTTATTTAGTTCGTGAGAGGTGCGCTGTCTGGAGCAGTATTGAATGACTGTTGCTGAGTTTTCCTACTTTTTCAACCTTTAACTTGGGGGAACTATTGATACTGGTTGTGTTTCCCAGTGACCCCTGTCCACCTCGGTAGCGCAGTAGGCAGCGCGTCAGTCTCATAATTTGAAGGTCGTGAGTGCAATCCTCACCCGGGGCAAAGGCGGTACAGATTTTGTGTTTGCTTATGAGAGTTCAATTAGGTCGTGAGGGGTGCGCTGTCTGGAGCAGTAATGAATGACTGCTGCTGAGTTTTCTTACTTTTTCAATTTTTAACTTGTGGGAACTATTGATACTGGTTGTGTTTCCCAATGACACCTGTCCGCCTCGGTAGCGCAGTAGGCAGCGCGTCAGTCTCATAATTTGAAGGTCGTGAGTTCAATCCTCACCCGGGGCAAAGGCGGTGCCGATTTTTTGTTTGCTTATGAGAGTTTATTTAGTTCGTGAGAGGTGCGCTGTCTGGAGCAGTAATGAATGACTGCTGCTGAGTTTTCTTACTTTTTCAATTTTTAACTTGTGGGAACTATTGATACCGGTTGCGTTTCCCAGTGACCCCTGTCCGCCTCGGTAGCGCAGTAGGCAGCGCGTCAGTCTCATAATTTGAAGGTCGTGAGTTCAATCCTCACCCGGGGCAAAGGCGGTACAGATTTTGTGTTTGCTTATGAGAGTTTAATTAGGTCGTGAGGGGTGCGCTGTCTGGAGCAGTAATGAATGACTGCTGCTGAGTTTTCTTACTTTTTCAATATTTAACTTGTGGGAACTATTGATACCGGTTGCGTTTCCCAGTGACCCCTGTCCGCCTCGGTAGCGCAGTAGGCAGCGCGTCAGTCTCATAATTTGAAGGTCGTGAGTTCAATCCTCACCCGGGGCAAAGGCGGTACAGATTTTGTGTTTGCTTATGAGAGTTTAATTAGGTCGTGAGGGGTGCGCTGTCTGGAGCAGTAATGAATGACTGCTGCTGAGTTTTCTTACTTTTTCAATTTTTAACTTGTGGGAACTATTGATACTGGTTGTGTTTCCCAATGACACCTGTCCGCCTCGGTAGCGCAGTAGGCAGCGCGTCAGTCTCATAATTTGAAGGTCGTGAGTTCAATCCTCACCCGGGGCAAAGGCGGTGCCGATTTTTTGTTTGCTTATGAGAGTTTATTTAGTTCGTGAGAGGTGCGCTGTCTGGAGCAGTAATGAATGACTGCTGCTGAGTTTTCTTACTTTTTCAATTTTTAACTTGTGGGAACTATTGATACTGGTTGTGTTTCCCAGTGACCCCTGTCCGCATCTGTAGCGCAGTAGGCAGCGCGTCAGTCTCATAATTTGAAGGTCGTGAGTTCAATCCTCACCCGGGGCAAAGGCGGTACAGATTTTGTGTTTGCTTATGAGAGTTTAATTAGGTCGTGAGGGGTGCGCTGTCTGGAGCAGTAATGAATGACTGCTGCTGAGTTTTCTTACTTTTTCAATTTTTAACTTGTGGGAACTATTGATACCGGTTGCGTTTCCCAGTGACCCCTGTCCGCCTCGGTAGCGCAGTAGGCAGCGCGTCAGTCTCATAATTTGAAGGTCGTGAGTTCAATCCTCACCCGGGGCAAAGGCGGTGCCGATTTTTTGTTTGCTTATGAGAGTTTATTTAGTTCGTGAGAGGTGCGCTGTCTGGAGCAGTATTGAATGACTGTTGCTGAGTTTTCCTACTTTTTCAACCTTTAACTTGGGGGAACTATTGATACTGGTTGTGTTTCCCAGTGACCCCTGTCCGCCTCGGTAGCGCAGTAGGCAGCGCGTCAGTCTCATAATTTGAAGGTCGTGAGTTCAATCCTCACCCGGGGCAAAGGCGGTGCCAATTTTTTGTTTGCTTATGAGAGTTTATTTAGTTCGTGAGAGGTGCGCTGTCTGGAGCAGTATTGAATGACTGTTGCTGAGTTTTCCTACTTTTTCGACCTTTAACTTGCGGGAACTATTGATACCGGTTGTGTTTCCCAGTGTCACCTGTCCGCCTCGGTAGTGCAGTAGGCAGCGTGTCAGTCTCATAATCTGAAGGTCGTGAGTTCAATCCTCACCCGGGGGAAAGGTGGTGCAGATATTTGTTTGCTCATAAGAGTTTAATTAGGTCGTGAGGGGTGCACTGTCTGGAGCAGTAATGAATGACTGTTGCTGAGTTTTCTTACTTTTTCAATTTTTAACTTGTGGGAACTATTGATACTGGTTGTGTTTCCCAATGACACCTGTCCGCCTCGGTAGCGCAGTAGGCAGCGCGTCAGGCTCATAATCTGAAGGTCGTGAGTTCAATCCTCACCCGGGCCAAAGGCGGTGCCGTTTTTTTGTTTGCTTATGAGAGTTTAATTAGGTCTTGAGGGGTGCGCTGTCTGGAGCAGTAATAAATGACTGTTGCTGAGTTTTCTTACTTTTTCGACCTTTAACTTGAGGGAACTATTGATACCGGTTGTGTTTCCCAGTGACACCTGTCCGCCTCGGTAGCGCAGTAGGCAGCGCGTCAGTCTCATAATCTGAAGGTCGTGAGTGCAATCCTCACCCGGGGCAAAGGCGGTGTAGTTGTTTTGTTTGCTTATGAGAGTTTATATAGGTCGTAAAGGATGCACTGTCTGGAGCAGTAGTGAATGACTGTTGCCGAGTTTTCTTACTTTTTCGACCTTTAACTTGAGGGAACTATTGATACCGGTTGTGTTTCCCAGTGACACCTGTCCGCATCTGTAGCGCAGTAGGCAGCGCGTCAGTCTCATAATTTGAAGGTCGTGAGTTCAATCCTCACCCGGGGCAAAGGCGGTACAGATTTTGTGTTTGCTTATGAGAGTTTAATTAGGTCGTGAGGGGTGCGCTGTCTGGAGCAGTAATGAATGACTGCTGCTGAGTTTTCTTACTTTTTCAATTTTTAACTTGTGGGAACTATTGATACCGGTTGCGTTTCCCAGTGACCCCTGTCCGCCTCGGTAGCGCAGTAGGCAGCGCGTCAGTCTCATAATTTGAAGGTCGTGAGTTCAATCCTCACCCGGGGCAAAGGCGGTGTCGATTTTTTGTTTGCTTATGAGAGTTTATTTAGTTCGTGAGAGGTGCGCTGTCTGGAGCAGTATTGAATGACTGTTGCTGAGTTTTCCTACTTTTTCAACCTTTAACTTGGGGGAACTATTGATACTGGTTGTGTTTCCCAGTGACCCCTGTCCGCCTCGGTAGCGCAGTAGGCAGCGCGTCAGTCTCATAATTTGAAGGTCGTGAGTTCAATCCTCACCCGGGGCAAAGGCGGTGCCAATTTTTTGTTTGCTTATGAGAGTTTATTTAGTTCGTGAGAGGTGCGCTGTCTGGAGCAGTATTGAATGACTGTTGCTGAGTTTTCCTACTTTTTCGACCTTTAACTTGCGGGAACTATTGATACCGGTTGTGTTTCCCAGTGTCACCTGTCCGCCTCGGTAGTGCAGTAGGCAGCGTGTCAGTCTCATAATCTGAAGGTCGTGAGTTCAATCCTCACCCGGGGGAAAGGTGGTGCAGATATTTGTTTGCTTATAAGAGTTTAATTAGGTCGTGAGGGGTGCACTGTCTGGAGCAGTAATGAATGACTGTTGCTGAGTTTTCTTACTTTTTCAATTTTTAACTTGTGGGAACTATTGATACTGGTTGTGTTTCCCAATGACACCTGTCCGCCTCGGTAGCGCAGTAGGCAGCGCGTCAGGCTCATAATCTGAAGGTCGTGAGTTCAATCCTCACCCGGGCCAAAGGCGGTGCCGTTTTTTTGTTTGCTTATGAGAGTTTAATTAGGTCTTGAGGGGTGCGCTGTCTGGAGCAGTAATAAATGACTGTTGCTGAGTTTTCTTACTTTTTCGACCTTTAACTTGAGGGAACTATTGATACCTGTTGTGTTTCCCAGTGACACCTGTCCGCCTCGGTAGCGCAGTAGGCAGCGCGTCAGTCTCATAATCTGAAGGTCGTGAGTGCAATCCTCACCCGGGGCAAAGGCGGTGTAGTTGTTTTGTTTGCTTATGAGAGTTTATATAGGTCGTAAAGGATGCACTGTCTGGAGCAGTAGTGAATGACTGTTGCCGAGTTTTCTTACTTTTTCGACCTTTAACTTGAGGGAACTATTGATACCGGTTGTGTTTCCCAGTGACACCTGTCCGCCTCGGTAGCGCAGTAGGCAGCGCGTCAGTCTCATAATTTGAAGGTCGTGAGTTCAATTCTCACCCGGGCCAAAGCGGTGCAGTTTTTTGTTTGCTTATGAGAATTTAATTAGGTCGTGAGGGGTGCGCTGTCTGGAGCAGTAATAAATTATTTTTGCTCGGTTTTCTTACTGTTTCAATTTTTAACTTGTGGAAACTATTGATACCGGTTGTGTTTCCCAGTGACCCCTGTCCGCCTCGGTAGCGCAGTAGGCAGCGCGTCAGTCTCATAATCTGAAGGTCGTGAGTTCAATCCCAACCGGGGTAAAGGCGGTGCAGTTTTGTTGTTTGCTTATGATAGTTTAATTAGGTCGTGAGGGGTGCGCTGTTTGGAGCAGTAATGATTGACTGTTGCTGAGTTTTCCTAATTTTTTCGACCTTTAATTTGTGGAAACGAATGATACCGGTTGCGTTTCGCAGTGACCCCTGTCAGCCTCAGTAGCGCAGTAGGCAGCGCGTCAGTCTCATAATCTGAAGGTCGTGAGTTCAATCCTCACCCGGGGCAAAGGCGGTGAAGTTTTTTTGTTTGTTTATGAGAGTTTATATAGGTCGTCAAGGATGCGCTGTCTGGAGCAGTAGTGAATGACTGTTGCCGAGTTTTCTTACTTTTTCGACCTTTAACTTGAGGCAACTATTGATACCGGTTGTGTTTCCCAGTGACACCTGTCCGCCTCGGTAGCGCAGTAGGCAGCGCGTCAGTCTCATAATCTGAAGGTCGTGAGTTCAATTCTCACCCGGGCCAAAGCGGTGCAGTTTTTTGTTTGCTTATGAGAATTTATTAGGTCGTGAGGGGTGCGCTGTCTGGAGCAGTAATAAATGATTTTTGCTCGGTTTTCTTACTGTTTCAATTTTTAAATTGTGGAAAATATTGATACCGGTTGTGTTTCCCAGTGACCCCTGTCCGCCTCGGTAGCGCAGTAGGCAGCGCGTCAGTCTCATAATCTGAAGGTCGTGAGTTCAATCCCAACCGGGGTAAAGGCGGTGCAGTTTTGTTGTTTGCTTATGATAGTTTAATTAGGTTGTGAGGGGTGCGCTGTCTGGAGCAGTAATGATTGACTGTTGCTGAGTTTTCTTAGTTTTTCGAACTTTATATGTGGAAACGAATGATACCGGTTGCGTTTCCCAGTGACCCCTGTCCGCCTCGGTAGCGCAGTAGGCAGCGCGTCAGTCTCATAATTTGAAGGTCGTGAGTTCAATCCTCACCCGGGGCAAAGGCGGTGCCGATTTTTTGTTTGCTTATGAGAGTTTATTTAGTTCGTGAGAGGTGCGCTGTCTGGAGCAGTATTGAATGACTGTTGCTGAGTTTTCCTACTTTTTCAACCTTTAACTTGGGGGAACTATTGATACTGGTTGTGTTTCCCAGTGACCCCTGTCCACCTCGGTAGCGCAGTAGGCAGCGCGTCAGTCTCATAATTTGAATGTCGTGAGTGCAATCCTCACCCGGGGCAAAGGCGGTACAGATTTTGTGTTTGCTTATGAGAGTTTAATTAGGTCGTGAGGGGTGCGCTGTCTGGAGCAGTAATGAATGACTGCTGCTGAGTTTTCTTACTTTTTCAATTTTTAACTTGTGGGAACTATTGATACTGGTTGTGTTTCCCAATGACACCTGTCCGCCTCGGTAGCGCAGTAGGCAGCGCGTCAGTCTCATAATTTGAAGGTCGTGAGTTCAATCCTCACCCGGGGCAAAGGCGGTGCCGATTTTTTGTTTGCTTATGAGAGTTTATTTAGTTCGTGAGAGGTGCGCTGTCTGGAGCAGTAATGAATGACTGCTGCTGAGTTTTCTTACTTTTTCAATTTTTAACTTGTGGGAACTATTGATACCGGTTGCGTTTCCCAGTGACCCCTGTCCGCCTCGGTAGCGCAGTAGGCAGCGCGTCAGTCTCATAATTTGAAGGTCGTGAGTTCAATCCTCACCCGGGGCAAAGGCGGTGCTGATTTTTTGTTTGCTTATGAGAGTTTATTTAGTTCGTGAGAGGTGCGCTGTCTGGAGCAGTATTGAATGACTGTTGCTGAGTTTTCCTACTTTTTCAATTTTTAACTTGTGGGAACTATTGATACTGGTTGTGTTTCCCAATGACACCTGTCCGCCTCGGTAGCGCAGTAGGCAGCGCGTCAGTCTCATAATTTGAAGGTCGTGAGTTCAATCCTCACCCGGGGCAAAGGCGGTGCCGATTTTTTGTTTGCTTATGAGAGTTTATTTAGTTCGTGAGAGGTGCGCTGTCTGGAGCAGTAATGAATGACTGCTGCTGAGTTTTCTTACTTTTTCAATTTTCAACTTGTGGGAACTATTGATACTGGTTGTGTTTCCCAGTGACCCCTGTCCGCCTCGGTAGCGCAGTAGGCAGCGCGTCAGTCTCATAATTTGAAGGTCGTGAGTTCAATCCTCACCCGGGGCAAAGGCGGTACAGATTTTGTGTTTGCTTATGAGAGTTTAATTAGGTCGTGAGGGGTGCGCTGTCTGGAGCAGTAATGAATGACTGCTGCTGAGTTTTCTTACTTTTTCAATTTTTAACTTGTGGGAACTATTGATACCGGTTGCGTTTCCCAGTGACCCCTGTCCGCCTCGGTAGCGCAGTAGGCAGCGCGTCAGTCTCATAATTTGAAGGTCGTGAGTTCAATCCTCACCCGGGGCAAAGGCGGTACAGATTTTGTGTTTGCTTATGAGAGTTTAATTAGGTCGTGAGGGGTGCGCTGTCTGGAGCAGTAATGAATGACTGCTGCTGAGTTTTCTTACTTTTTCAATTTTTAACTTGTGGGAACTATTGATACTGGTTGTGTTTCCCAATGACACCTGTCCGCCTCGGTAGCGCAGTAGGCAGCGCGTCAGTCTCATAATTTGAAGGTCGTGAGTTCAATCCTCACCCGGGGCAAAGGCGGTGCCGATTTTTTGTTTGCTTATGAGAGTTTATTTAGTTCGTGAGAGGTGCGCTGTCTGGAGCAGTAATGAATGACTGCTGCTGAGTTTTCTTACTTTTTCAATTTTTAACTTGTGGGAACTATTGATACTGGTTGTGTTTCCCAGTGACCCCTGTCCGCCTCTGTAGCGCAGTAGGCAGCGCGTCAGTCTCATAATTTGAAGGTCGTGAGTTCAATCCTCACCCGGGGCAAAGGCGGTACAGATTTTGTGTTTGCTTATGAGAGTTTAATTAGGTCGTGAGGGGTGCGCTGTCTGGAGCAGTAATGAATGACTGCTGCTGAGTTTTCTTACTTTTTCAATTTTTAACTTGTGGGAACTATTGATACCGGTTGCGTTTCCCAGTGACCCCTGTCCGCCTCGGTAGCGCAGTAGGCAGCGCGTCAGTCTCATAATTTGAAGGTCGTGAGTTCAATCCTCACCCGGGGCAAAGGCGGTGCCGATTTTTTGTTTGCTTATGAGAGTTTATTTAGTTCGTGAGAGGTGCGCTGTCTGGAGCAGTATTGAATGACTGTTGCTGAGTTTTCCTACTTTTTCAACCTTTAACTTGGGGGAACTATTGATACTGGTTGTGTTTCCCAGTGACCCCTGTCCGCCTCGGTAGCGCAGTAGGCAGCGCGTCAGTCTCATAATTTGAAGGTCGTGAGTTCAATCCTCACCCGGGGCAAAGGCGGTGCCATTTTTTTGTTTGCTTATGAGAGTTTATTTAGTTCGTGAGAGGTGCGCTGTCTGGAGCAGTATTGAATGACTGTTGCTGAGTTTTCCTACTTTTTCGACCTTTAACTTGCGGGAACTATTGATACTGGTTGTGTTTCCCAGTGACCCCTGTCCGCCTCTGTAGCGCAGTAGGCAGCGCGTCAGTCTCATAATTTGAAGGTCGTGAGTTCAATCCTCACCCGGGGCAAAGGCGGTACAGATTTTGTGTTTGCTTATGAGAGTTTAATTAGGTCGTGAGGGGTGCGCTGTCTGGAGCAGTAATGAATGACTGCTGCTGAGTTTTCTTACTTTTTCAATTTTTAACTTGTGGGAACTATTGATACTGGTTGTGTTTCCCAATGACACCTGTCCGCCTCGGTAGCGCAGTAGGCAGCGCGTCAGTCTCATAATTTGAAGGTCGTGAGTTCAATCCTCACCCGGGGCAAAGGCGGTGCCGATTTTTTGTTTGCTTATGAGAGTTTATTTAGTTCGTGAGAGGTGCGCTGTCTGGAGCAGTAATGAATGTCTGCTGCTGAGTTTTCTTACTTTTTCAATTTTTAACTTGTGGGAACTATTGATACCGGTTGCGTTTCCCAGTGACCCCTGTCCGCCTCGGTAGCGCAGTAGGCAGCGCGTCAGTCTCATAATTTGAAGGTCGTGAGTTCAATCCTCACCCGGGGCAAAGGCGGTACAGATTTTGTGTTTGCTTATGAGAGTTTAATTAGGTCGTGAGGGGTGCGCTGTCTGGAGCAGTAATGAATGACTGCTGCTGAGTTTTCTTACTTTTTCAATTTTTAACTTGTGGGAACTATTGATACCGGTTGCGTTTCCCAGTGACCCCTGTCCGCCTCGGTAGCGCAGTAGGCAGCGCGTCAGTCTCATAATTTGAAGGTCGTGAGTTCAATCCTCACCCGGGGCAAAGGCGGTGCCGATTTTTTGTTTGCTTATGAGAGTTTATTTAGTTCGTGAGAGGTGCGCTGTCTGGAGCAGTATTGAATGACTGTTGCTGAGTTTTCCTACTTTTTCAATTTTTAACTTGTGGGAACTATTGATACTGGTTGTGTTTCCCAATGACACCTGTCCGCCTCGGTAGCGCAGTAGGCAGCGCGTCAGTCTCATAATTTGAAGGTCGTGAGTTCAATCCTCACCCGGGGCAAAGGCGGTGTAGTTGTTTTGTTTGCTTATGAGAGTTTAATTAGGTCGTGAAGGGTGCGCTGTCTGGAGCAGTAATGAATGACTGTTGCTGAGTTTTTTTATTTTTTTGACCTTTAACTTGTGGGAACTATTGATACCGGTTGTGTTTCCCAGTGACACTAGTCCTCCTCGGTAGCGCAGTAGGCGGCGCTTCAGTCTCATAATCTGAAGGTCGTGAGTTCAATCAACACCCGGGGCAAAGGCGGTGAAGATTTTTTGTTTGCCTATGAGAGTTTAATTAGGTCGTGAGGGGTGCGCTGTCTGGAACAGTAATGAATGACTGTTGCTGAATTTTCTTATTTTTTCGACCTTTCATTTGTGGAAACGAATGATACCAGTTGCGTTTCCTATTGACCCCTGTCCGCCTCGGTAGCGCAGTAGGCAGCACGTCAGTCTCATAATCTGAAGGTCGTGAGTTCAATCCTCACCCGGGGCAAAGGCGGTGCAGATGTTTTGTTTGCTTATGAGAGTTTAATTAGGTCGTGAGGGGTGCACTGTCTGGAGCAGTAATGAATGACTGTTGCCCAGTTTTCTTATTTTTTCGACCTTTAACTTGAGGGAACTATTGATACCGGTTGTGTTTCCCAGTGACACCTGTCCGCCTCGGTAGCGCAGTAGGCAGCGCGTCCGTCTCATAATCTGAAGGTCGTGAGTTCGATCCTCACCCGGAAGAAAGGTGGCGCAGATATTTGTTTGCTTATAAGAGTTTAATTAGGTCTTGAGGGGTGCGCTGTCTGGAGCAGTAATGAATGACTGTTGCTGAGTTTTCTTACTTTTTCGACCTTTAACTTGAGGGAACTATTGATACCGGTTGTGTTTCCCAGTGACACCTGTCCGCCTCGGTAGCGCAGTAGGCAGCGCGTCAGTCTCATAATCTGAAGATCGTGAGTTCAATTCTCACCCAGGCCAAAGGCGGTGCAGTTTTTTGTTTGCTTATGAGAGTTTATTTAGGTCGTGAGGAGTGCGCTGTCAGGAGCAGTAATGAATGACAGTTGCTCAGTTTTCTTATTTTTTCAACCTTTAATTTGTGGGAACTAATGATACCGGTTGCGTTTCCCAGTGACCCCAGTCTGCCTCGGTAGCGCAGTAGGCAGCGCGTCAGTCTCATAATCTGAAGGTCGTGAGTTCAATCCCCACCCGGGGTAAAGGCGGTGCAGTTTTGTTGTTTGCTTATGAGAGTTTAATTAGGTCGTGAGGGGTGCGCTGTCTGGAGCAGTAATGATTGACTGTTGCTGAGTTTTCTTACTTTTTCAACCTTTAACTTGTGGGAACTATTGATACCGGTTGTGTTTCCCAGTCACACCTGTCCGCCTCGGTAGTGCAGTAGGCAGCGCGTCAGTCTCATAATCTGAAGGTCGTGAGTTCAATCCTCACCCGGGGCAAAGGCGGTGCAGATTTTTTGTTTGCTCATGAGAGTTTAATTAGGTCGGGAGGGGTGCACTGTCTGGAGCAGTAATGAATGACTGTTGCCCAGTTTTCTTATTTTTTCGACCTTTAAGTTGTGGAAACGAATAATACCGGTTGCGTTTCGCAGTGACTCCTGTCAGCCTCGGTAGCGCAGTAGGCAGCGCGTCAGTCTCATAATCTGAAGGTCGTGAGTTCCATCCTCACCCGGGGCAAAGGCGGTGTAGTTGTTTTGTTTGGTTATGAGAGTTTAATTAGGTCGTGAAGGGTGCGCTGTCTGGAGCAGTAATGAATGACTGTTGCTGAGTTTTTTTATTTTTTCGACCTTTAACTTGTGGGAACTATTGATAGCGGTTGTGTTTCCGAGTGACACCAGTCCGCCTCGGTAGCGCAGTAGGCGGCGCTTTAGTCTCATAATCTGAAGATCGTGAGTTCAATCCACACCCGGGCAAAGGCGGTGAAGATTTTTTGTTTGCCTATGAGAGTTTAATTAGGTTGTGAGGGGTGCGCTGTCCTGAGCAGTAATGAATGACTGTTGCGGAGTTTTCTTACTTTTTCGACCTTTAACATGTGGGAACTATTGATACCGGTTGTGTTTCCCTGTGACGCCTGTTCGCCTCGGTAGCGCAGTAGGCAGCGCGTCAGTCTCATAATCTGAAGGTCGTGAGTTCAATCCTCACCCGGGGCAAAGGTGGTGCAGATGTTTTGCTTGCTTATGAGAGTGTAATTAGGTCGTGAGGGGTGCACTGTCTGGAGCAGTAATGAATGACTGTTGCTGAGTTTTCTTACTTTTTCGACCTTTAACTTGTGGGAACTATTGATACCGGTTGTGTTTCCCAGTGACACCTGTCCGCCTCGATAGTGCAGTAGGCAGCGCGCAAGTCTAATAATCTGAAGGTCGTGAGTTCAATCCTCACCCGGGGCAAAGGTGGTGCGGATGTTTTGTTTGCTTATGAGTGTTTAATTAGGTCGTGAGGGGTGCGCTGTCTGAAGCAGTAATGAATGACTGTTGCTGAATTTTCTTACATTTTCGACCTTTAACTTGTGGGAACTATTGATACCTGTTGTGTTTTCCAGTGACACCTGTCCGCCTCGGTAGCGCAGTAGGCAGCGCGTCAGGCTCATGATCTGAAGGTCGAGAGTTCAATCCTCACCCGGGCCAAAGGCGGTGCAGTTTTTTGTTTGCTTATGAGAGTTTAATTAGGTCTTGAGGGGTGCGCTGTCTGGAGCAGTAATGAATGACTGTTGCTTAGTTTTCTTACTTTTTCGACCTTTAACTTGAGGGAACAATTGATACCGGTTGTGTTTCCCAGTGAAGCCTGTCCGCCTCGGTAGCGCAGAAGGCAGCGCGTCAGTCTCATAATCTGAAGGTCGTGAGTTTCATCCTCACCCGGGGCAAAGGCGGTGTAGTTGTTTTGTTTGCTTATGAGAGTTTAATTAGGTCGTGAGGAGTGCGCTGTCAGGAGCAGTAATGAATGACAGTTGCTCGGTTTTCTTATTTTTTCAACCTTTAATTTGTGGGAACTAATGATACCGGTTGCGTTTCCCAGTGACCCCAGTCTGCCTCGGTAGCGCAGTAGGCAGCGCGTCAGTCTCATATTCTGAAGGTCGTGAGTTCAATCCTCACCCGGGGCAAAGGCGGTGAAGCTTTTTTTTTGTTTATGAGAGTTTAATTAGGTCGTGAAGGATGCGCTGTCTGGAGCAGTAGTGAATGACTGTTGCCGAGTTTTCTTACTTTTTCGACCTTTAACTTGAGGGAACTATTGATACCGGTTGTGTTTCCCAGTGACACCTGTCCGCCTCGGTAGCGCAGTAGGCAGCGCGTCAGTCTCATAATCTGAAGGTCGTGAGTTCAATTCTCACCCGGGCCAAAGGCGGTGCAGTTTTTTGTTTGCTTATGAGAGTTTAATTAGGTCGTGAGGAGTGCGCTGTCAGGAGCAGTAATGAACGACAGTTGCTCGGTTTTCTTAATCTCTCAATTTTTAACTTGTGGGAACTATTGATACCGGTTGTGTTTCCCAGAGACACCTGTCAGCCTCGGAAGCGCAGTAGGCAGCGCGTCAGTCTCATAATCTGAAGGTCGTGAGTTCAATACACACCCAGGGTAAAGGCGGTACACATTTTTTGTTTGCTTATGAGAGTTTAATTAGGTCGTGAGGGGTGCGCTGTCTGGAGCAGTAATAAATGACTGTTGCTCGGTTTTCTTACTGTTTCAATTTTTAACTTGTGGAAACGAATGATACCAGTTGCGTTTCGCAGTGACCCCTGTCAGCCTCGGTAGCGCAGTAGGCAGCGCGTCAGTCTCATAATCTGAAGGTCGTGAGTTCAATCCCCACCCGGGGTAAAGGCGGTGCAGTTTTGTTGTTTGCTTATGAGAGTTGAATTAGGTCGTGAGGGGCGCGCTGTCTGGAGCAGTAATGATTGACTGTTGCTGAGTTTTCTTACTTTTTCGACCTTTAACTCGTGGGAACTATTGATACCGGTTGTGTTTCCCAGTCACACCTGTCCGCTTCGGTAGTGCAGTAGGCAGCGCGTCAGTCTCATAATCTGAAGGTCGTGAGTTCAATCCTCACCCGGGGCAAAGGCGGTGCAGATTTTTTGTTTGCTCATGAGAGTTTAATTAGGTCGGGAGGGGTGCACTGTCTGGAGCAGTAATGAATGACTGTTGCCCAGTTTTCTTATTTTTTCGACCTTTAATTTGTGGAAACGAATGATACCAGTTGCGTTTCGCAGTGACCCCTGTCAGCCTCGGTAGCGCAGTAGGCAGCGCGTCAGTCTCATAATCTGAAGGTCGTGAGTTCCATCCTCACCCGGGGCAAAGGCGGTGTAGTTGTTTTGTTTGCTTATGAGAGTTTAATTAGGTCGTGAAGGGTGCGCTGTCTGGAGCAGTAATGAATGACTGTTGCTGAGTTTTTTTATTTTTTTGACCTTTAACTTGTGGGAACTATTGATACCGGTTGTGTTTCCCAGTGACACCAGTCTGCCTCGGTAGCGCAGTAGGCGGCGCTTCGGTCTCATAATCTGAAGGTCGTGAGTTCAATCAACACCCGGGGCAAAGGCGGTGAAGATTTTTTGTTTGCCTAAGAGAGTTTAATTAGGTCGTGAGGGGTGCGCTGTCTGGAGCAGTAATAAATTATTTTTGCTCGGTTTTCTTACTGTTTCAATTTTTAACTTGTGGAAACTATTGATACCGGTTGTGTTTCCCAGTGACCCCTGTCCGCCTCGGTAGCGCAGTAGGCAGCGCGTCAGTCTCATAATCTGAAGGTCGTGAGTTCAATCCCAACCGGGGTAAAGGCGGTGCAGTTTTGTTGTTTGCTTATGATAGTTTAATTAGGTCGTGAGGGGTGCGCTGTTTGGAGCAGTAATGATTGACTGTTGCTGAGTTTTCCTAATTTTTTCGACCTTTAATTTGTGGAAACGAATGATACCGGTTGCGTTTCGCAGTGACCCCTGTCAGCCTCAGTAGCGCAGTAGGCAGCGCGTCAGTCTCATAATCTGAAGGTCGTGAGTTCAATCCTCACCCGGGGCAAAGGCGGTGAAGTTTTTTTGTTTGTTTATGAGAGTTTATATAGGTCGTCAAGGATGCGCTGTCTGGAGCAGTAGTGAATGACTGTTGCCGAGTTTTCTTACTTTTTCGACCTTTAACTTGAGGCAACTATTGATACCGGTTGTGTTTCCCAGTGACACCTGTCCGCCTCGGTAGCGCAGTAGGCAGCGCGTCAGTCTCATAATCTGAAGGTCGTGAGTTCAATTCTCACCCGGGCCAAAGCGGTGCATATTTGTTTGCTTATGAGAATTTATTAGGTCGTGAGGGGTGCGCTGTCTGGAGCAGTAATAAATGATTTTTGCTCGGTTTTCTTACTGTTTCAATTTTTAAATTGTGGAAAATATTGATACCGGTTGTGTTTCCCAGTGACCCCTGTCCGCCTCGGTAGCGCAGTAGGCAGCGCGTCAGTCTCATAATCTGAAGGTCGTGAGTTCAATCCCAACCGGGGTAAAGGCGGTGCAGTTTTGTTGTTTGCTTATGATAGTTTAATTAGGTCGTGAGGGGTGCGCTGTTTGGAGCAGTAATGATTGACTGTTGCTGAGTTTTCCTAATTTTTTCGACCTTTAATTTGTGGAAACGAATGATACCGGTTGCGTTTCGCAGTGACCCCTGTCAGCCTCAGTAGCGCAGTAGGCAGCGCGTCAGTCTCATAATCTGAAGGTCGTGAGTTCAATCCTCACCCGGGGCAAAGGCGGTGAAGTTTTTTTGTTTGTTTATGAGAGTTTATATAGGTCGTCAAGGATGCGCTGTCTGGAGCAGTAGTGAATGACTGTTGCCGAGTTTTCTTACTTTTTCGACCTTTAACTTGAGGCAACTATTGATACCGGTTGTGTTTCCCAGTGACACCTGTCCGCCTCGGTAGCGCAGTAGGCAGCGCGTCAGTCTCATAATCTGAAGGTCGTGAGTTCAATTCTCACCCGGGCCAAAGCGGTGCAGTTTTTTGTTTGCTTATGAGAATTTATTAGGTCGTGAGGGGTGCGCTGTCTGGAGCAGTAATAAATGATTTTTGCTCGGTTTTCTTACTGTTTCAATTTTTAAATTGTGGAAAATATTGATACCGGTTGTGTTTCCCAGTGACCCCTGTCCGCCTCAGTAGCGCAGTAGGCAGCGCGTCAGTCTCATAATCTGAAGGTCGTGAGTTCAATCCTCACCCGGGGCAAAGGCGGTGAAGTTTTTTTGTTTGTTTATGAGAGTTTATATAGGTCGTCAAGGATGCGCTGTCTGGAGCAGTAGTGAATGACTGTTGCCGAGTTTTCTTACTTTTTCGACCTTTAACTTGAGGCAACTATTGATACCGGTTGTGTTTCCCAGTGACACCTGTCCGCCTCGGTAGCGCAGTAGGCAGCGCGTCAGTCTCATAATCTGAAGGTCGTGAGTTCAATTCTCACCCGGGCCAAAGCGGTGCAGTTTTTTGTTTGCTTATGAGAATTTATTAGGTCGTGAGGGGTGTGCTGTCTGGAGCAGTAATAAATGATTTTTGCTCGGTTTTCTTACTGTTTCAATTTTTAAATTGTGGAAAATATTGATACCGGTTGTGTTTCCCAGTGACCCCTGTCCGCCTCAGTAGCGCAGTAGGCAGCGCGTCAGTCTCATAATCTGAAGGTCGTGAGTTTCATCCTCACCCGGGGCAAAGGCGGTGTAGTTGTTTTGTTTGCTTATGAGAGTTTAATTAGGTCGTGAAGGGTGCGCTGTCTGGAGCAGTAATGAATGACTGTTGCTGAGTTTTTTTATTTTTTTGACCTTTAACTTGTGGGAACTATTGATACCGGTTGTGTTTCCCAGTGACACTAGTCCTCCTCGGTAGCGCAGTAGGCGGCGCTTCAGTCTCATAATCTGAAGGTCGTGAGTTCAATCAACACCCGGGGCAAAGGCGGTGAAGATTTTTTGTTTGCCTATGAGAGTTTAATTAGGTTGTGAGGGGTGCGCTGTCCTGAGCAGTAATGAATGACTGTTGCGGAGTTTTCTTACTTTTTCGACCTTTAACATGTGGGAACTAGTGATACCGGTTCTGTTTCCCAGTGACCCCTGTCCGCCTCGGTAGCGATTAGGCAGCGCGTCAGTCTCATAATCTGAAGGTCGTGAGTTCAATCCTCACCCGGGGTAAAGGCGGTGCAGATTTTTTGTTTGCTTATGAGAGTTTATTTAGATCGTGAGAGGTGCGCTGTCTGGAGCAGTAATGAATGACTGTTGCTGAGTTTTCCTACTTTTTCAACCCTTCACTTGGGGGAACTATTGATACCGGTTGTGTTTCCCAGTGACACCTGTCCGCCTCGGAAGCGCAGTAGGCAGCGCGTCAGTCTCATAATCTGAAGGTCGTGAGTTCAATCCACACCCAGGGTAAAGGCGGTAGAGATTTTGTGTTTGCTTATGAGAGTGTAATTAGGTCGTGAGGGGTGCGCTGTCTGGAGCAGTAATGAATGACTGTTGCTCGGTTTTCTTACTGTTTCAATTTTTAACTTGTGGGAACTATTGATACCGGTTGTGTTTCCCAGTTACCCCTGTCCGCCTCGGTAGCGCAGTAGGCAGCGCGTCAGTCTCATAATCTGAAGGTCGTGAGTTCAATCCTCACCCGGGGCAAGGCGCTGAAGTTTTTTGTTTGCTTATGAGAGTTTAAATAGGTCGTGAGGGGTGCGCTGTCTGGAGCAGTAATGAATGACTGCTGCTGAGTTTTCTTACTTTTTCGACCTTTAACTTGTGGAAACTATTGATACCGGTTGTGTTTCCCAGTGTCACCTGTCCACCTCGGTAGTGCAGTAGGCAGCGCGTCAGCTCATAATCTGAAGGTCGTGAGTTCAATCCTAAGGCGGGCCAATGTCGATGCAGTTTTTTTGTTTGCTTATGAGAGTATAATTAGGTCGTGAGGGGTGCGCTGTCTGGAACAGTAATGAATGACTGTTGCTGAATTTTCTTATTTTTTCGACCTTTCATTTGTGGAAACGAATGATACCAGTTGCGTTTCCTAGTGACCCCTGTCCGCCTCGGTAGCGCAGTAGGCAGCACGTCAGTCTCATAATCTGAAGGTCGTGAGTTCAATCCTCACCCGGGGCAAAGGCGGTGCAGATGTTTTGTTTGCTTATGAGAGTTTAATTAGGTCGTGAGGGGTGCACTGTCTGGAGCAGTAATGAATGACTGTTGCCCAGTTTTCTTATTTTTTCGACCTTTAACTTGAGGGAACTATTGATACCGGTTGTGTTTCCCAGTGACACCTGTCCGCCTCGGTAGCGCAGTAGGCAGCGCGTCCGTCTCATAATCTGAAGGTCGTGAGTTCGATCCTCACCCGGAAGAAAGGTGGCGCAGATATTTGTTTGCTTATAAGAGTTTAATTAGGTCTTGAGGGGTGCGCTGTCTGGAGCAGTAATGAATGACTAATGCTGAGTTTTCTTACTTTTTCGACCTTTAACTTGAGGGAACTATTGATACCGGTTGTGTTTCCCAGTGACACCTGTCCGCCTCGGTAGCGCAGTAGGCAGCGCGTCAGTCTCATAATCTGAAGATCGTGAGTTCAATTCTCACCCAGGCCAAAGGCGGTGCAGTTTTTTGTTTGCTTATGAGAGTTTATTTAGGTCGTGAGGAGTGCGCTGTCAGGAGCAGTAATGAATGACAGTTGCTCAGTTTTCTTATTTTTTCAACCTTTAATTTGTGGGAACTAATGATACCGGTTGCGTTTCCCAGTGACCCCAGTCTGCCTCGGTAGCGCAGTAGGCAGCGCGTCAGTCTCATAATCTGAAGGTCGTGAGTTCAATCCCCACCCGTGGTAAAGGCGGTGCAGTTTTGTTGTTTGCTTATGAGAGTTTAATTAGGTCGTGAGGGGTGCGCTGTCTGGAGCAGTAATGATTGACTGTTGCTGAGTTTTCTTACTTTTTCAACCTTTAACTTGTGGGAACTATTGATACCGGTTGTGTTTCCCAGTCACACCTGTCCGCCTCGGTAGTGCAGTAGGCAGCGCGTCAGTCTCATAATCTGAAGGTCGTGAGTTCAATCCTCACCCGGGGCAAAGGCGGTGCAGATTTTTTGTTTGGTTATGAGAGTTTAATTAGGTCGTGAAGGGTGCGCTGTCTGGAGCAGTAATGAATGACTGTTGCTGAGTTTTTTTATTTTTTCGACCTTTAACTTGTGGGAACTATTGATAGCGGTTGTGTTTCCGAGTGACACCAGTCCGCCTCGGTAGCGCAGTAGGCGGCGCTTTAGTCTCATAATCTGAAGATCGTGAGTTCAATCCACACCCGGGCAAAGGCGGTGAAGATTTTTTGTTTGCCTATGAGAGTTTAATTAGGTTGTGAGGGGTGCGCTGTCCTGAGCAGTAATGAATGACTGTTGCGGAGTTTTCTTACTTTTTCGACCTTTAACATGTGGGAACTATTGATACCGGTTGTGTTTCCCTGTGACGCCTGTTCGCCTCGGTAGCGCAGTAGGCAGCGCGTCAGTCTCATAATCTGAAGGTCGTGAGTTCAATCCTCACCCGGGGCAAAGGTGGTGCAGATGTTTTGCTTGCTTATGAGAGTGTAATTAGGTCGTGAGGGGTGCACTGTCTGGAGCAGTAATGAATGACTGTTGCTGAGTTTTCTTACTTTTTCGACCTTTAACTTGTGGGAACTATTGATACCGGTTGTGTTTCCCAGTGACACCTGTCCGCCTCGATAGTGCAGTAGGCAGCGCGTAAGTCTAATAATCTGAAGGTCGTGAGTTCAATCCTCACCCGGGGCAAAGGTGGTGCGGATGTTTTGTTTGCTTATGAGTGTTTAATTAGGTCGTGAGGGGTGCGCTGTCTGAAGCAGTAATGAATGACTGTTGCTGAATTTTCTTACATTTTCGACCTTTAACTTGTGGGAACTATTGATACCTGTTGTGTTTTCCAGTGACACCTGTCCGCCTCGGTAGCGCAGTAGGCAGCGCGTCAGGCTCATGATCTGAAGGTCGAGAGTTCAATCCTCACCCGGGCCAAAGGCGGTGCAGTTTTTTGTTTGCTTATGAGAGTTTAATTAGGTCTTGAGGGGTGCGCTGTCTGGAGCAGTAATGAATGACTGTTGCTTAGTTTTCTTACTTTTTCGACCTTTAACTTGAGGGAACAATTGATACCGGTTGTGTTTCCCAGTGAAGCCTGTCCGCCTCGGTAGCGCAGAAGGCAGCGCGTCAGTCTCATAATCTGAAGGTCGTGAGTTTCATCCTCACCCGGGGCAAAGGCGGTGTAGTTGTTTTGTTTGCTTATGAGAGTTTAATTAGGTCGTGAGGAGTGCGCTGTCAGGAGCAGTAATGAATGACAGTTGCTCGGTTTTCTTATTTTTTCAACCTTTAATTTGTGGGAACTAATGATACCGGTTGCGTTTCCCAGTGACCCCAGTCTGCCTCGGTAGCGCAGTAGGCAGCGCGTCAGTCTCATATTCTGAAGGTCGTGAGTTCAATCCTCACCCGGGGCAAAGGCGGTGAAGCTTTTTTTTGTTTATGAGAGTTTAATTAGGTCGTGAAGGATGCGCTGTCTGGAGCAGTAGTGAATGACTGTTGCCGAGTTTTCTTACTTTTTCGACCTTTAACTTGAGGGAACTATTGATACCGGTTGTGTTTCCCAGTGACACCTGTCCGCCTCGGTAGCGCAGTAGGCAGCGCGTCAGTCTCATAATCTGAAGGTCGTGAGTTCAATTCTCACCCGGGCCAAAGGCGGTGCAGTTTTTTGTTTGCTTATGAGAGTTTAATTAGGTCGTGAGGAGTGCGCTGTCAGGAGCAGTAATGAACGACAGTTGCTCGGTTTTCTTAATCTCTCAATTTTTAACTTGTGGGAACTATTGATACCGGTTGTGTTTCCCAGAGACACCTGTCAGCCTCGGAAGCGCAGTAGGCAGCGCGTCAGTCTCATAATCTGAAGGTCGTGAGTTCAATACACACCCAGGGTAAAGGCGGTACACATTTTTTGTTTGCTTATGAGAGTTTAATTAGGTCGTGAGGGGTGCGCTGTCTGGAGCAGTAATAAATGACTGTTGCTCGGTTTTCTTACTGTTTCAATTTTTAACTTGTGGAAACGAATGATACCAGTTGCGTTTCGCAGTGACCCCTGTCAGCCTCGGTAGCGCAGTAGGCAGCGCGTCAGTCTCATAATCTGAAGGTCGTGAGTTCAATCCCCACCCGGGGTAAAGGCGGTGCAGTTTTGTTGTTTGCTTATGAGAGTTGAATTAGGTCGTGAGGGGCGCGCTGTCTGGAGCAGTAATGATTGACTGTTGCTGAGTTTTCTTACTTTTTCGACCTTTAACTCGTGGGAACTATTGATACCGGTTGTGTTTCCCAGTCACACCTGTCCGCTTCGGTAGTGCAGTAGGCAGCGCGTCAGTCTCATAATCTGAAGGTCGTGAGTTCAATCCTCACCCGGGGCAAAGGCGGTGCAGATTTTTTGTTTGCTCATGAGAGTTTAATTAGGTCAGGAGGGGTGCACTGTCTGGAGCAGTAATGAATGACTGTTGCCCAGTTTTCTTATTTTTTCGACCTTTAATTTGTGGAAACGAATGATACCAGTTGCGTTTCGCAGTGACCCCTGTCAGCCTCGGTAGCGCAGTAGGCAGCGCGTCAGTCTCATAATCTGAAGGTCGTGAGTTCCATCCTCACCCGGGGCAAAGGCGGTGTAGTTGTTTTGTTTGCTTATGAGAGTTTAATTAGGTCGTGAAGGGTGCGCTGTCTGGAGCAGTAATGAATGACTGTTGCTGAGTTTTTTTATTTTTTTGACCTTTAACTTGTGGGAACTATTGATACCGGTTGTGTTTCCCAGTGACACCAGTCTGCCTCGGTAGCGCAGTAGGCGGCGCTTCGGTCTCATAATCTGAAGGTCGTGAGTTCAATCAACACCCGGGGCAAAGGCGGTGAAGATTTTTTGTTTGCCTAAGAGAGTTTAATTAGGTTGTGAGGGGTGCGCTGTCCTGAGCAGTAATGAATGACTGTTGCGGAGTTTTTTTACTTTTTCGACCTTTAACATGTGGGAACTAGTGATACCGGTTCTGTTTCCCAGTGACCCCTGTCCGCCTCGGTAGCGCAGTAGGCAGCGCGTCAGTCTCATAATCTGAAGGTCGTGAGTTCAATCCTCCCCAGGGGCAAAGGTGGTGCAGATGTTTTGTTTGCTTATGAGAGTTTAATTAGGTCGTGAGGGGTGCACTGTCTGGAGCAGTAATGAATGACTGTTGCTGAGTTTTCTTACTTTTTCGACCTTTACCTTTTGGGAACTATTGATACCGGTTGTGTTTCCCAGTGACACCTGTCCGCCTCGGTAGCGCAGTAGGCAGCGCGTAAGTCGCTAATCTGAAGGTCGTGAGTTCAATCCTCACCCGGGGCAAAGGTGGTGCGGATGTTTTGTTTGCTTATGAGAGTTTAATTAGGTCGTGAAGGGTGCGCTGTGTGGAGCAGTAATGAATGACTGTTGCTGAGTTTTCTTACTTTTTCGACCTTTAACTTGTGGGAACTAATGATACCGGTTGCGTTTCCCAGTGACCCCTGTCTGCCTCGGTAGCGATTAAGCAGCGCGTCAGTCTCATAATCTGAAGGTCGTGAGTTCAATCCTCACCCTGGACAAAGGCGGTGCAGATTTTTTGTTTGCTTATGAGAGTTTATTTAGGTCGTGAGAGGTGCGCTGTCTGGAGCAGTAATGAATGACTGTTGCTGAGTTTTCCTACTTTTCCGACCTTTAACTTGGGGGAACTATTGATACCGGTTGTGTTTCCCAGTAACACCTGTCCGCCTCGGAAGCGCAGTAGGCAGCGCGTCAGTCTCATAATCTGAAGGTCGTGAGTTCAATCCACACCCAGGGTAAAGGCGGTACAGATTTTGTGTTTGCTTATGAGAGTTTAATTTGGTCGTGAGGGGTGCGCTGTCTGGAGCAGTAATGAATGACTGTTGCTCGGTTTTCTTACTGTTTCAATTTTTAACTTGTGGGAACTATTGATACCGGTTGTGTTTCCCAGTGACCCCTGTCCGCCTAGGTAGCGCAGTAGGCAGTGCGTCAGTCTCATAATCTGAAGGTCGTGAGTTCAATCCTCACCCGGGGCAAAGGCGCTGAAGTTTTTTGTTTGCTTATGAGAGTTTAATTAGGTCGTGAGAGGTGCGCTGTCTGGAGCAGTAATGAGTGACTGTTGCTGAGTTTTCCTACTTTTCCGACCTTTAACTTGGGGGAACTATTGATACCGGTTGTGTTTCCCAGTGACACCTGTCCGCCTCGGAAGCGCAGTAGGCAGCGCGTCAGTCTCATAATCTGAAGATCGTGAGTTCAATCCACACCCAGGGTAAAGGCGGTACAGATTTTGTGTTTGCTTATGAGAGTTTAATTTGGTCGTGAGGGGTGCGCTGTCTGGAGCAGTAATGAATGACTGTTGCTCGGTTTTCTTACTGTTTCAATTTTTAACTTGTGGGAACTATTGATACCGGTTGTGTTTCCCAGTGTCACCTGTCCGCCTCGGTAGTGCAGTAGGCAGCGCGTCAGTCTCATAATCTGAAGGTCGTGAGTTCAATCCTAAGGCGGGCCAATGTCGATGCAGTTTTTTTGTTTGCTTATGAGAGTTTAATCAGGTCGTGAGGGGTGCGCTGTCTGGAACAGTAATGAATGACTGTTGCTGAATTTTCTTATTTTTTCGACCTTTAATTTGTGGAAACGAATGATACCGGTTGCGTTTCGCAGTGACCCCTGTCAGCCTCGGTAGCGCAGTAGGCAGCGCGTCAGTCTCATAATCTGAAGGTCGTGAGTTCCATCCTCACCCGGGGCAAAGGCGGTGTAGTTGTTTTGTTTGCTTATGAGAGTTTGATTAGGTCGTGAGGGGTGCACTGTCTGGAGCAGTAATGAATGACTGTTGCCCAGTTTTCTTAGTTTTTCGACCTTTATATGTGGAAACGAACGATACCGGTTGCGTTTCCCAGTGACCCCTGTCCGCCTCGGTAGCGCAGTAGGCAGCGCGTCAGTCTCATAATCTGAAGGTCATGAGTTCGATCCTCACCCGGGGGAAAGGTGGTGCAGATATTTGTTTGCTTATAAGAGTTTTATTAGGTCGTGAGGGGTGCGCTGTCTGGAGCAGTAATGAATGACGGTTGCTGAGTTTTCTTACTTTTTCGACCTTTACTTGAGGGAACTATTGATACCGGTTGCGTTTCCTAGTGACCCCTGTCCGCCTCGGTAGTGCAGTAGGCAGCACGTCAGTCTCATATTCTGAAGGTCGTGAGTTCAATCCTCACCCGGGGCAAAGGCGGTGCAGATGTTTTGTTTGCTTATGAGAGTTTAATTAGGTCGTGAGGGGTGCACTGTCTGGAGCAGTAATGAATGACTGTTGCTCGGTTTTCTTACTGTTTCAATTTTTAACTTGTGGGAACTATTGATACCAGTTGTGTTTCCCAGTGACCCCTGTCCGCCTCGGTAGCGCAGTAGGCAGCGCGTCAGTCTCATAATCTGAAGGTCGTGAGTTCAATCCTCACCCGGGGCAAATGTGCTGAAGTTTTTTGTTTGCTTATGAGAGTTTAATTAGGTCGTGAGGGGTGCGCTGTCTGGAGCAGTAATGAATGACTGCTGCTGAGTTTTCCTACTTTTTCGACCTTTAACTTGTGGGAATTATTGATACCGGTTGTGTTTCCCAGTGTCTCCTGTCCGCCTCGGTAGTGCAGTAGGCAGCGCATCAGTCTCATAATCTGAAGGTCGTGAGTTCAATCCTAAGGCGGGCCAATGTCGATGCAGTTTTTTTGTTTGCTTATGAGAGTTTAATTAGGTCGTGAGCGGTGCGCTGTCTGGAACAGTAATGAATGACTGTTGCTGAATTTTCTTATTTTTTCGACCTTTATTTTGTGGAAACGAATGATACCGGTTGCGTTTCGCAGTGACCCCTGTCAGCCTCGGTAGCGCAGTAGGCAGCGCGTCAGTCTCATAATCTGAAGGTTGTGAGTTCCATCCTCAACCGGGGCAAAGGCGGTGTAGTCGTTTTGTTTGATTATGAGAGTTTAATTAGGTCGTGAAGGGTGCACTGTCTGGAGCAGTAATGAATGACTGTTGCTGAGTTTTTTTTATTTTTTCGTCCTTTAACTTGTGGGAACTATTGATACCGGTTGTGTTTCCCAGTGACACCAGTCCGCCTATGTAGCGCAGTAGGTGGCGCTTCAGTCTCATAATCTGAAGGTCGTGAGTTCAATCCTAAGGCGGGCCAATATCGATGCAGTTTTTTTTGTTTGCTTATGAGAGTTTAATTAGGTCGTGAGGGGTGCGCTGTCTGGAACAGTAATGAATGACTGTTGCTGAATTTTCTTATTTTTTCGACCTTTCATTTGTCGAAACGAATGATACCGGTTGCGTTTCCTAGTGACCCCAGTCTGCCTCGGTAGCGCAGTAGGCAGCGCGTCAGTCTCATATTCTGAAGGTCGTGAGTTCAATCCTCACCCGGGGCAAAGGCGGTGAAGTTTTTTTGTTTGTTTATGAGAGTTTAATTAGGTCGTGAAGGATGCGCTGTCTGGAGCAGTAGTGAATGACTGTTGCCGAGTTTTCTTACTTTTTCGACCTTTAACTTGAGGGAACTATTGATACCGGTTGTGTTTCCCAGTGACACCTGTCCGCCCCGGTAGCGCAGTAGGCAGCGCGTCAGTCTCATAATCTGAAGGTCGTGAGTTCAATTCTCACCCGGGCCAAAGGCGGTGCAGTTTTTTGTTTGCTTATGAGAGTTTAATTAGGTCGTGAGGAGTGCGCTGTCAGGAGCAGTAATGAACGACAGTTGCTCGGTTTTCTTAATTTTTCAATTTTTAACTTGTGGGAACTATTGATACCGGTTGTGTTTCCCAGAGACACCTGTCCTCCTCGGAAGCGCAGTAGGCAGCGCGTCAGTCTCATAATCTGAAGGTCGTGAGTTCAATACACACCCAGGGTAAAGGCGGTACACATTTTTTGTTTGCTTATGAGAGTTTAATTAGGTCGTGAGGGGTGCGCTGTCTGGAGCAGTAATAAATGACTGTTGCTCGGTTTTCTTACTGTTTCAATTTTTAACTTGTGGAAACGAATGATACCAGTTGCGTTTCGCTGTGACCCCTGTCAGCCTCGGTAGCGCAGTAGGCAGCGCGTCAGTCTCATAATCTGAAGGTCGTGAGTTCAATCCTCACCCGGGGCAAAGGCGGTGCAGATTTTTTGTTTGCTCATGAGAGTTTAATTAGGTCGTGAAGGGTGCGCTGTCTGGAGCAGTAATGAATGACTGTTGCTGAGTTTTTTTATTTTTTTGACCTTTAACTTGTGGGAACTATTGATACCGGTTGTGTTTCCCAGTGACACCAGTCCGCCTCGGTAGCGCAGTAGGCGGCGCTTCGGTCTCATAATCTGAAGGTCGTGAGTTCAATCCTCACCCGGGGCAAAGGCGGTGCAGATTTTTTGTTTGCTCATGAGAGTTTAATTAGGTCGTGAAGGGTGCGCTGTCTGGAGCAGTAATGAATGACTGTTGCTGAGTTTTTTTATTTTTTTGACCTTTAACTTGTGGGAACTATTGATACCGGTTGTGTTTCCCAGTGACACCAGTCCGCCTCGGTAGCGCAGTAGGCGGCGCTTCGGTCTCATAATCTGAAGGTCGTGAGTTCAATCAACACCCGGGGCAAAGGCGGTGAAGATTTTTTGTTTGCCTAAGAGAGTTTAATTAGGTTGTGAGGGGTGCGATGTCCTGAGCAGTAATGAATGACTGTTGCGGAGTATTCTTACTTTTTCGACCTTTAACATGTGGGAACTAGTGATACCGGTTCTGTTTCCCAGTGACCCCTGTCCGCCTCGGTAGCGCAGTAGGCAGCGCGTCAGTCTCATAATCTGAAGGTCGTGAGTTCAATCCTCCCCAGGGGCAAAGGTGGTGCAGATGTTTTGTTTGCTTATGAGAGTTTAATTAGGTCGTGAGGGGTGCACTGTCTGGAGCAGTAATGAATGACTGTTGCTGAGTTTTCTTACTTTTTCGACCTTTAACTTGTGGGAACTATTGATACCGGTTGTGTTTCCCAGTGACACCTGTCCGCCTCGGTAGCGCAGTAGGCAGCGCGTAAGTCGAATAATCTGAAGGTCGTGAGTTCAATCCTCACCCGGGGCAAAGGTGGTGCGGATGTTTTGTTTGCTTATGAGAGTTTAATTAGGTCGTGAAGGGTGCGCTGTGTGGAGCAGTAATGAATGACTGTTGCTGAGTTTTCTTACTTTTTCGACCTTTAACTTGTGGGAACTAATGATACCGGTTGCGTTTCCCAGTGACCCCTGTCTGCCTCGGTAGCGATTAAGCAGCGCGTCAGTCTCATAATCTGAAGGTCGTGAGTTCAATCCTCACCAGAGCAAAGGCGGTGCAGGTTTTTTGTTTGCTTATGAGGGTTTATTTAGGTCGTGAGAGGTGCGCTGTCTGGAGCAGTAATGAATGACTGTTGCTGAGTTTTCCTACTTTTTCGACCTTTAACTTGGGGGAACTATTGATACCGGTTGTGTTTCCCAGTGACACCTGTCCGCCTCGGAAGCGCAGTAGGCAGCGCGTCAGTCTCATAATCTGAAGGTCGTGAGTTCAATCCACACCCAGGGTAAAGGCGGTACAGATTTTGTGTTTGCTTATGAGAGTTTAATTAGGTCGTGAGGGGTGCGCTGTCTGGAGCAGTAATGAAAGACTGTTGCTCGGTTTTCTTACTGTTTCAATTTTTAACTTGTGGGAACTATTGATACCAGTTGTGTTTCCCAGTGACCCCTGTCCGCCTCGGTAGCGCAGTAGGCAGCGCGTCAGTCTCATAATCTGAAGGTCGTGAGTTCAATCCTCACCCGGGGCAAAGGTGCTGAAGTTTTTTGTTTGCTTATGAGAGTTTAATTAGGTCGTGAGGGGTGCGCTGTCTGGAGCAGTAATGAATGACTGCTGCTGAGTTTTCCTACTTTTTCGACCTTTAACTTGTGGGAACTATTGATACCAGTTGTGTTTCCCAGTGACACCAGTCCGCCTCGGTAGCGCAGTAGGCGGCGCTTCAGTCTCATAATCTGCAGGTCGTGAGTTCAATCCTAAGGCGGGCCAATATCGATGCAGTTTTTTTTTGTTTGCTTATGAGAGTTTAATTAGGTCGTGAGGGGTGCGCTGTCTGGAACAGTAATGAATGACTGTTGCTGAATTTTCTTATTTTTTCGACCTTTCATTTGTCGAAACGAATGATGCCGGTTGCGTTTCCTAGTGACCCCTGTCCGCCTCGGTAGTGCAGTAGGCAGCACGTCAGTCTCATGTTCTGAAGGTCGTGAGTTCAATCCTCACCTGGGGTGAGGCGGTGCAGATGTTTTGTTTGCTTATGAGAGTTTAATTAGGTCGTGAGGGGTGCACTGTCTGGAGCAGTAATGAATGACTGTTGCCCAGTTTTCTTAGTTTTTCGACCTTTATATGTGGAAACGAATGATACCGGTTGCGTTTCCCAGTGACCCCTGTCCGCCTCGGTAGCGCAGTAGGCAGCGCGTCAGTGTCATATTCTGAAGGTCGTGAGTTCAATCCTCACCCGGGGCAAAGGCGGTGAAGTTTTTTTGTTTGTTTATGAGCGTTTAGTTAGGTCGTGAAGGGTGCGCTGTCTTGAGCAGTAATGAAAGACTGTTGCCGAGTTTTCTTACTTTTTCGACCTTTAACTTGAGGGAACTATTGATACCGGTTGTGGTTCCCAGTGACACCTGTCCGCCTCGGTAGCGCAGTAGGCAGCGCGTCAGTCTCATAATCTGAAGGTCGTGAGTTCAATTCTCACCCGGGCCAAAGGCGGTGCAGTTTTTTGTTTGCTTATGAGAGTTTATTTAGGTCGTGAGGAGTGCGCTGTCAGAAGCAGTAATGAATCACAGTTGCTCGGTTTTCTTTTCAATTTTTAACTTGTGGAAACTATTGATACCGGTTGTGTTTCCCAGTGACCCCTGTCCGCCTCGGTAGCGCAGTAGGCAGCGCGTCAGTCTCCTAATCTGAAGATCGTGAGTTCAATCCACACCCAGGGTAAAGGCGGTACACATTTTTTGTTTGCTTATGAGAGTTTAATTAGGTCGTGAGGGGTGCGCTGTCTGGAGCAGTAATAAATGACTGTTGCTCGGTTTTCTTACTGTTTCAATTTTTAACTTGTGGAAACGAATGATACCAGTTGCGTTTCGCTGTGACCCCTGTCAGCGTCGGTAGCGCAGTAGGCAGCGCGTCATTCTCGTAATCTGAAGGTCGTGAGTTCAATCCTCTCCCGGGGCAAAGGCGGTGAATATGTTTTGTTTGCTTATGAGAGTTTAATTAGGTCGTGAGGGGTGCACTGTCTGGAGAAGTAATGAATGACTGTTGCTCGGTTTTCCTACTTTTTCGACCTTTAATTTGTGGGAACTAATGATACCGGTTGCGTTTCGCAGTGACCCCTGTCCGCCTCGGTAGCGCAGTAGGCAGCGCGTCAGTCTCATAATCTTAAGGTCGTGAGTTCCATCCTCACCCGGGGCAAAGGCGGTGTAGTTGGTTTCTTTGCTTATGAGAGTTTAATTAGGTGTTGAAGGGTGCGCTGTTTGGAGCAGTAATGAATGACTGTTGCTGAGTTTTCTTACTTTTTCGACCTATAGTTTGTGGGAACTAATGATACCGGTTGCGTTTCCCAGTGACCCCTGTCTGCCCGGAAGCGCACTAGGCAGCGCGTCAGTCTCATAATCTGAAGGTCGTGAGTTCAATCCTCACCCGGGGCAACTTTGGTGCAGATTTTTAGTTTGCTCATGAGAGTTTAATTAGGTCATGAGGGGTGCACTGTCTGGAGCAGTAATAAATGACTGTTGCTCAGTTTTCTTACTTTTTCCACCTTTTTTTTGTGGGAACTAATGATACCGGTTGCGTTTGCCAGGGACTCCTGTCTGCCTCGGTAGCGCAGTAGGCAGCGCGTCAGTCTCATAATCTGAAGGTCGTGAGTTCAATCCTCACAGGGGCAAAGGCGGTGCAGATTTTTTGTTTGCTTATGAGAATTTAATTAGGTCGTGAGGGGTGCACTGTGTGGAGCAGTAATGAATTACTGTTGCTCGGTTTTCTTACTTTTTCGACCTTTAATTTGTGGGAACTAATGATACCGGTTGCGTTTCGCAGTGACCCCTGTCCGCCTCGGTAGCGCAGTAGGCAGCGCGTCAGTCTCAGAATCTGAAGGTCGTGAGTTCCATCCTCACCCGGGGCAAAGGCGGTGTAGTTGTTTTGTTTGCTTATGAGAGTTTAATTAGGTCGTGAAGGGTGCGCTGTCTGGTGCAGTAATGAATGACTGTTGCTGAGTTTTCTTACTTTTTCGACCTTTAACTTGTGGGAACTATTGATACCGGTTGTGTTTCCCAGTGACACCAGTCCGCCTCGGTAGCCCAGTAGGCGGCGCTTCAGTCTCATAGTCTGAAGATCGTGAGTTCAATCCACACCCAGGGCAATGGCGGTGCAGATTTTTTGTTTGCCTATGAGAGTTTAATAAGGTCTTGAGGGGTGCGCTGTCCTGAGCAGTAATGAATGACTGTTGCTGAGTTTTCTTACTTTTTCGACCTTTAACATGTGGGAACGATTGATACCTGTTGTGTTTCCCAGTGACGCCTGTTCGCCTCGGTAGCGCAGTAGGCAGCACGTCCGTCTCATAATCTGAAGGTCGTGAGTTCAATCCTCACCCGGGGCAAATTTGTTGCAGATTTTTTGTTTGCTCATGAGAGTTTAATTAGGTCGTGAAGGGTGCACTGTCTGGAGCAGTAATAAATGACTGTTGCTCAGTTTTCTTACGTTTTCCACCTTTAATTTGTGGGAACTAATGATACCGGTTGCGTTTCCCAGTGACCCCTGTCCGCGTCGGTAGCGCAGTAGGCAGCGCGTCAGTCTCATAATCTTAAGGTCGTGAGTTCAATCCTCACCCGGGGCAAAGGCGCTGAAGTTTTTTGTTTGCTTATGAGAGTTTAATTAGGTCGTGAGGGGTGCGCTGTCTGGAGCAGTAATGAATGACTGCTGCTGAGTTTTCTTACTTTTTCGACCTTTAACTTGTGGGAACTATTGATACCGGTTGTGTTTCCCAGTGTCACCTGTCCGCCTCGGTAGTGCAGTAGGCAGCGCGTCAGTCTCATAATCTCAAGGTCGTGAGTTCAATCCTCATCGGGGCAAAGGCGCTGAAATTTTTTGTTTGCTTATGAGAGATTAATTAGGTCGTGAGGGGTGCGCTGTCTGGAGCAGTAATGAATGACTGCTGCTGAGTTTTCTTACTTTTTCGACCTTTAACTTGTGGGAACTATTGATACCGGTTGTGTTTCCCAGTGTCACCTGTCCGCCTCGGTAGTGCAGTAGGCAGCGCGTCAGTCTCATAATCTGAAGGTCGTGAGTTCAATCCTCACCCGGGGCAAAGGTGGTGCAGTTCTTTGTTTGCTTATGAGAGTTTAATTAGGTCGTGAGGGGTGCGCTGTCTGAAGCAGTAATGAATGACTGTTGCTGAGTTTTCTTACTTTTTCGACCTTTAACTTGTAGGAACTATTGATACCTGTTGTGTTTTCCAGTGACACCTGTCCGCCTCGGTAGCGCAGTAGGCAGCGCGTCAGGCTCATAATCTGAAGGTCGTGAGTTCAATCCTCACCCGGGGGAAAGGTGGTGCAGATATTTGTTTGCTTATAAGAGTTTAATTAGGTCGTGAGGGGTGTGCTGTCTGGAGCAGTAATGAATGACTGTTGCTGAGTTTTCTTACTTTTTCAATTTTTAACCTGTGGGAACAATTGATACTGGTTGTGTTTCCCAATGACACCTGTCCGCCTCGGTAGCGCAGTAGGCAGCGCGTCAGTTTCATAATCTGAAGGTCGTGAGTTCAATTCTCACCCAGGCCAAAGGCGGTGCAGTTTTTTGTTTGCTTATGACAGTTTAATTAGGTCGTGAGGAGTGCGCTGTCAGGAGCAGTAATGAATGACAGTTGCTCGGTTTTCTTATTTTTGCAACCTTTAATTTGTGGGAACTAATGATACCGGTTGCGTTTCCCAGTGACCCCAGTCTGCCTCGGTAGCGCAGTAGGCAGCGCGTCAGTCTCATATTCTGAAGGTCGTGAGTTCAATCCTCACCCGGGGCAAAGGCAGTGAAGTTTTTTTGTTTGTTTATGAGAGTTTAATTATGTCGTGAAGGGTGCGCTGTCTGGAGCAGTAATGAATGACTGTTGCTTAGTTTTCTTACTTTTTCGACCTTTAATTTGTAGGAACTAATGATACCGGTTGTGTTTCCCAGTGACCCCTGTCCGCCTCTGTAGTGCAAAGGCAGCACGTCTGTCTCATAATCTGAAGGTCGTGAGTTCAATCTCCACCCGGGGCAAAGGTGTTGCAGATTTTTTTGTTTTCCTATGAGAGATTTATTGGGTCGTGAGGGGTGCGCTGTCTGGAGCAGTAATGAATGACTGTTGCTCGGTTTTCTTACTTTTTCGACCTATAGTTTGTGGGAACTAATGATACCGGTTGCGTTTCCCAGTGACCCCTGTCTGCCTCGGAAGCGCACTAGGCAGCGCGTCAGTCTCATAATCTGAAGGTCGTGAGTTCAATCCTCACCCGGGGCAACTTTGGTGCAGATTTTTTGTTTGCTCATGAGAGTTTAATTAGGTCATAAGGGGTGCACTGTTTAGAGCAGTAATAAATGACTGTTGCTCAGTTTTCTTACTTTTCCACCTTTTTGTTTGTGGGAACTAATGATACCGGTTGCGTTTGTCAGGGACTCCTGTCTGCCTCGGTAGCGCAGTAGGCAGCGCGTCAGTCTCATGATCTGAAGGTCGTGAGTTCAATCCTCACAGGGGCAAAGGCGGTGCAGATTTTTTGTTTGCTTATGAGAGTTTAGTTAGGTCGTGAGGGGTGCACTGTGTGGAGCAGTAATGAATTTCTGTTGCTCGGTTTTCTTACTTTTTCGACCTTTAATTTGTGGGAACTAATGATACCGGTTGCGTTTCGCAGTGACCCCTGTCCGCCTCGGTAGCGCAGTAGGCAGCGCGTCAGTCTCATAATCTGAAGGTCGTGAGTTCCATCCTCACCCGGGGCAAAGGCGGTGTAGTTGTTTTGTTTGCTTATGAGAGTTTAATTAGGTCGTGAAGGGTGCGCTGTCTGGTGCAGTAATGAATGACTGTTGCTGAGTTTTCTTACTTTTTCGACCTTTAACTTGTGGGAACTATTGATACCGGTTGTGTTTCCCAGTGACACCAGTCCGCCTCGGTAGCGCAGTAGGCGGCGCTCAGTCTCATAATCTGAAGATCGTGAGTTCAATCCACACCCGGGGCAATGGCGGTGCAGATTTTTTGTTTGCCTATGAGAGTTTAATTAGGTCGTGAGGGGTGCGCTGTCCTGAGCAGTAATGAATGACTGTTGCTGAGTTTTCTTACTTTTTCGACCTTTAACATGTGGGAACAATTGATACTGGTTGCGTTTCGCAGTGACCCCTGTCCGCCTCGGTAGCGCAGTAGGCAGCGCGTCAGTCTCATAATCTGAAGGTCGTGAGTTCCATCCTCACCCGGGGCAAAGGCGGTGTAGTTGTTTTGTTTGCTTATGAGAGTTTAATTAGGTCGTGAAGGGTGCGCTGTCTGGTGCAGTAATGAATGACTGTTGCTGAGTTTTCTTACTTTTTCGACCTTTAACTTGTGGGAACTATTGATACCGGTTGTGTTTCCCAGTGACACCAGTCCGCCTCGGTAGCCCAGTAGGCGGCGCTTCAGTCTCATAGTCTGAAGATCGTGAGTTCAATCCACACCCAGGGCAATGGCGGTGCAGATTTTTTGTTTGCCTATGAGAGTTTAATTAGGTCTTGAGGGGTGCGCTGTCCTGAGCAGTAATGAATGACTGTTGCTGAGTTTTCTTACTTTTTCGACCTTTAACATGTGGGAACGATTGATACCTGTTGTGTTTCCCAGTGACGCCTGTTCGCCTCGGTAGCGCAGTAGGCAGCACGTCCGTCTCATAATCTGAAGGTCGTGAGTTCAATCCTCACCCGGGGCAAATTTGTTGCAGATTCTTTGTTTGCTCATGAGAGTTTAATTAGGTCGTGAAGGGTGCACTGTCTGGAGCAGTAATAAATGACTGTTGCTCAGTTTTCTTACGTTTTCCACCTTTAATTTGTGGGAACTAATGATACCGGTTGCGTTTCCCAGTGACCCCTGTCCGCGTCGGTAGCGCAGTAGGCAGCGCGTCAGTCTCATAATCTTAAGGTCGTGAGTTCAATCCTCACCCGGGGCAAAGGCGCTGAAGTTTTTTGTTTGCTTATGAGAGTTTAATTAGGTCGTGAGGGGTGCGCTGTCTGGAGCAGTAATGAATGACTGCTGCTGAGTTTTCTTACTTTTTCGACCTTTAACATGTGGGAACTATTGATACCGGTTGTGTTTCCCAGTGTCACCTGTCCGCCTCGGTAGTGCAGTAGGCAGCGCGTCAGTCTCATAATCTCAAGGTCGTGAGTTCAATCCTCATCGGGGCAAAGGCGCTGAAATTTTTTGTTTGCTTATGAGAGATTAATTAGGTCGTGAGGGGTGCGCTGTCTGGAGCAGTAATGAATGACTGCTGCTGAGTTTTCTTACTTTTTCGACCTTTAACTTGTGGGAACTATTGATACCGGTTGTGTTTCCCAGTGTCACCTGTCCGCCTCGGTAGTGCAGTAGGCAGCGCGTCAGTCTCATAATCTGAAGGTCGTGAGTTCAATCCTCACCCGGGGCAAAGGTGGTGCAGTTCTTTGTTTGCTTATGAGAGTTTAATTAGGTCGTGAGGGGTGCGCTGTCTGAAGCAGTAATGAATGACTGTTGCTGAGTTTTCTTACTTTTTCGACCTTTAACTTGTAGGAACTATTGATACCTGTTGTGTTTTCCAGTGACACCTGTCCGCCTCGGTAGCGCAGTAGGCAGCGCGTCAGGCTCATAATCTGAAGGTCGTGAGTTCAATCCTCACCCGGGGGAAAGGTGGTGCAGATATTTGTTTGCTTATAAGAGTTTAATTAGGTCGTGAGGGGTGTGCTGTCTGGAGCAGTAATGAATGACTGTTGCTGAGTTTTCTTACTTTTTCAATTTTTAACCTGTGGGAACAATTGATACTGGTTGTGTTTCCCAATGACACCTGTCCGCCTCGGTAGCGCAGTAGGCAGCGCGTCAGTTTCATAATCTGAAGGTCGTGAGTTCAATTCTCACCCAGGCCAAAGGCGGTGCAGTTTTTTGTTTGCTTATGACAGTTTAATTAGGTCGTGAGGAGTGCGCTGTCAGGAGCAGTAATGAATGACAGTTGCTCGGTTTTCTTATTTTTGCAACCTTTAATTTGTGGGAACTAATGATACCGGTTGCGTTTCCCAGTGACCCCAGTCTGCCTCGGTAGCGCAGTAGGCAGCGCGTCAGTCTCATATTCTGAAGGTCGTGAGTTCAATCCTCACCCGGGGCAAAGGCAGTGAAGTTTTTTTGTTTGTTTATGAGAGTTTAATTATGTCGTGAAGGGTGCGCTGTCTGGAGCAGTAATGAATGACTGTTGCTTAGTTTTCTTACTTTTTCGACCTTTAATTTGTAGGAACTAATGATACCGGTTGTGTTTCCCAGTGACCCCTGTCCGCCTCGGTAGTGCAAAGGCAGCACGTCTGTCTCATAATCTGAAGGTCGTGAGTTCAATCTCCACCCGGGGCAAAGGTGTTGCAGATTTTTTTGTTTTCCTATGAGAGATTTATTGGGTCGTGAGGGGTGCGCTGTCTGGAGCAGTAATGAATGACTGTTGCTCGGTTTTCTTACTTTTTCGACCTATAGTTTGTGGGAACTAATGATACCGGTTGCGTTTCCCAGTGACCCCTGTCTGCCTCGGAAGCGCACTAGGCAGCGCGTCAGTCTCATAATCTGAAGGTCGTGAGTTCAATCCTCACCCGGGGCAACTTTGGTGCAGATTTTTTGTTTGCTCATGAGAGTTTAATTAGGTCATAAGGGGTGCACTGTTTAGAGCAGTAATAAATGACTGTTGCTCAGTTTTCTTACTTTTCCACCTTTTTGTTTGTGGGAACTAATGATACCGGTTGCGTTTGTCAGGGACTCCTGTCTGCCTCGGTAGCGCAGTAGGCAGCGCGTCAGTCTCATGATCTGAAGGTCGTGAGTTCAATCCTCACAGGGGCAAAGGCGGTGCAGATTTTTTGTTTGCTTATGAGAGTTTAGTTAGGTCGTGAGGGGTGCACTGTGTGGAGCAGTAATGAATTTCTGTTGCTCGGTTTTCTTACTTTTTCGACCTTTAATTTGTGGGAACTAATGATACCGGTTGCGTTTCGCAGTGACCCCTGTCCGCCTCGGTAGCGCAGTAGGCAGCGCGTCAGTCTCATAATCTGAAGGTCGTGAGTTCCATCCTCACCCGGGGCCAAGGCGGTGTAGTTGTTTTGTTTGCTTATGAGAGTTTAATTAGGTCGTGAAGGGTGCGCTGTCTGGTGCAGTAATGAATGACTGTTGCTGAGTTTTCTTACTTTTTCGACCTTTAACTTGTGGGAACTATTGATACCGGTTGTGTTTCCCAGTGACACCAGTCCGCCTCGGTAGCGCAGTAGGCGGCGCTCAGTCTCATAATCTGAAGATCGTGAGTTCAATCCACACCCGGGGCAATGGCGGTGCAGATTTTTTGTTTGCCTATGAGAGTTTAATTAGGTCGTGAGGGGTGCGCTGTCCTGAGCAGTAATGAATGACTGTTGCTGAGTTTTCTTACTTTTTCGACCTTTAACATGTGGGAACAATTGATACTGGTTGTGTTTCCCAGTGACACCTGTTCGCCTCGGTAGCGCAGTAGGCAGCGCGTCAGTTTCATAATCTGAAGGTCGTGAGTTCAATCCTCACCCGGGGCAAAGGTGGTGCAGTTCTTTGTTTGCTTATGAGAGTTTAATTAGGTCGTGAGGGGTGCGCTGTCTGAAGCAGTAATGAATGACTGTTGCTGAGTTTTCTTACTTTTTCACCTTTAACTTGTAGGAACTATTGATACCTGTTGTGTTTTCCAGTGACACCTGTCCGCCTCGGTAGCGCAGTAGGCAGCGCGTCAGGCTCATAATCTGAAGGTCGTGAGTTCAATCCTCACCCGGTCCAAAGGCGGTGCAGTTTTTTGTTTGCTTATGACAGTTTAATTAGGTCGTGAGGAGTGCGCTGTCAGGAGCAGTAATGAATGACAGTTGCTCGGTTTTCTTATTTTTTCAACCTTTAGTTTGTGGGAACTAATGATACCAGTTGCGTTTCCCAGTGACCCCAGTCTGCCTCGGTAGCGCAGTAGGCAGCGCGTCAGTCTCATATTCTGAAGGTCGTGAGTTCAATCCTCACCCGGGGCAAAGGCGGTGAAGTTTTTTTGTTTGTTTATGAGAGTTTAATTATGTCGTGAAGGGTGCGCTGTCTGGAGCAGTAATGAATGACTGTTGCTTAGTTTTCTTACTTTTTCGACCTTAATTTGTAGGAACTAATGATACCGGTTGTGTTTCCCAGTGACCCCTGTCCGCCTCGGTAGTGCAAAGGCAGCACGTCTGTCTCATATTCTGAAGGTCGTGAGTTCAATCCCCACCCGGGGCAAAGGTGTTGCAGATTTTTTTGTTTTCCTATGAGAGATTTATTGGGTCGTGAGGGGTGCGCTGTCTGGAGCAGTATTGAATGACTGTTGCTCGGTTTTCTTACTTTTTCGACCTATAGTTTGTGGGAACTAATGATACCGGTTGCGTTTCCCAGTGACCCCTGTCTGCCTCGGAAGCGCACTAGGCAGCGCGTCAGTCTCATAATCTGAAGGTCGTGAGTTCAATCCTCACCCGGGGCAACTTTGGTGCAGATTTTTTGTTTGCTCATGAGAGTTTAATTAAGTCATAAGGGGTGCACTGTCTAGAGCAGTAATAAATGACTGTTACTCAGTTTTCTTACTTTTCCACCTTTTTGTTTGTGGGAACTAATGATACCGGTTGCGTTTGTCAGGGACTCCTGTCTGCCTCGGTAGCGCAGTAGGCAGCGCGTCAGTCTCATGATCTGAAGGTCGTGAGTTCAATCCTCACAGGGGCAAAGGCGGTGCAGATTTTTTGTTTGCTTATGAGAGTTTAGTTAGGTCGTGAGGGGTGCACTGTGTGGAGCAGTAAGGAATTTCTGTTGCTCGGTTTTCTTACTTTTTCGACCTTTAATTTGTGGGAACTAATGATACCGGTTGCGTTTCGCAGTGACCCCTGTCCGCCTCGGTAGCGCAGTAGGCAGCGCGTCAGTCTCATAATCTGAAGGTCGTGAGTTCCATCCTCACCCGGGGCAAAGGCGGTGTAGTTGTTTTGTTTGCTTATGAGAGTTTAATTAGGTCGTGAAGGGTGCGCTGTCTGGTGCAGTAATGAATGACTGTTGCTGAGTTTTCTTACTTTTTCGACCTTTAACTTGTGGGAACTATTGATACCGGTTGTGTTTCCCAGTGACACCAGTCCACCTCGGTAGCGCAGTAGGCGGCGCTCAGTCTCATAATCTGAAGATCGTGAGTTCAATCCACACCCGGGGCAATGGCGGTGCAGATTTTTTGTTTGCCTATGAGAGTTTAATTAGGTCGTGAGGGGTGCGCTGTCCTGAGCAGTAATGAATGACTGTTGCTGAGTTTTCTTACTTTTTCGACCTTTAACATGTGGGAAGGATTGATACCGGTTGTGTTTCCCAGTGACACCTGTTCGCCTCGGTAGCGCAGTAGGCAGCGCGTCAGTCTCATAATCTGAAGGTCGTGAGTTCAATCCTCACCCGGGGCAAATTTGTTGCAGATTTTTTGTTTGCTCATGAGAGTTTAATTAGGTCGTGAGGGGTGCACTGTCTGGAGGAGTAATAAATGACTGTTGCTCAGTTTTCTTACTTTTTCCACCTTTAATTTGTGGGAACTAATGATACCGGTTGCGTTTCGCAGTGACCCCTGTCCGCCTCGGTAGCGGAGTAGGCAGCGCGTCAGTCTCATAATCTGAAGGTCGTGAGTTCCATCCTCACCCGGGGCAAAGGCGGTGTAGTTGTTTTGTTTGCTTATGAGAGTTTAATTAGGTCGTGAAGGGTGCGCTGTCTGGTGCAGTAATGAATGACTGTTGCTGAGTTTTCTTACTTTTTCGACCTTTAACTTGTGGGAACTATTGATACCGGTTGTGTTTCCCAGTGACACCAGTCCGCCTCGGTAGCGCAGTAGGAGGCGCTTCAGTCTCATAATCTGAAGATCGTGAGTTCAATCCACACCCGGGGCAATGGCGGTGCAGATTTTTTGTTTGCCTATGAGAGTTTAATTAGGTCGTGATGGGTGCGCTGTCCTGAGCAGTAATGAATGACTGTTGCTGAGTTTTCTTACTTTTTCGACCTTTAACATGTGGGAACGATTGATACCGGTTGTGTTTCCCAGTGACACCTGTTCGCCTCGGTAGCGCAGTAGGCAGCGCGTCAGTCTCATAATCTGAAGGTCGTGAGTTCAATCCTCACCCGGGGCAAATTTGTTGCAGATTTTTTGTTTGCTCATGAGAGTTTAATTAGGTCGTGAGGGGTGCACTGTCTGGAGCAGTAAATTATGACTGTTGCTCAGTTTTCTTACTTTT
Organism: Rhipicephalus microplus; assembly: GCF_043290135.1. Classification (NCBI taxonomy): domain Eukaryota; kingdom Metazoa; phylum Arthropoda; class Arachnida; order Ixodida; family Ixodidae; genus Rhipicephalus; species Rhipicephalus microplus. The sequence goes on from NC_134702.1 coordinate 210,195,285, forward strand.
TCCACCTTTAATTTGTGGGAACTAATGATACCGGTTGCGTTTCCCAGTGACCCCTGTCCGCGTCGGTAGCGCAGTAGGCAGCGCGTCAGTCTCGTAATCTGAAGATCGTGAGTTCAATCCTCTCCCGGGGCAAAGGCGGTGAATATGGTTTCTTTGCTTCTGAGAGTTTAATTAGGTCGTGAAGGGGCCGCTGTCTGGAGCAGTAATGAATGACTGTTGCTGAGTTGTCTTACTTTTTCGACCTTTAACTTGTGGGAACTATTGATACCGGTTGTGTTTCCCAGTGTAACCTGTCCGCCTCGGTAGCGCAGTAGGCGGCGCGTCAGTCTTATAATCTCAAGGTCGTGAGTTCAATCCTCACCCGGGGCAAAGGCGCTGAAGTTTTTTGTTTGCTTATGAGAGTTTAATTATGTCGTGAGGGGTGCGCTGTCTGGAGCAGTAATGAATGACTGCTGCTGAGTTTTCTTACTTTTTTGACCTTTAACTTGTGGGAACTATTGATACCGGTTGTGTTTCCCAGTGTAACCTGTCCGCCTCGGTAGTGCAGTAGGCAGCGCGTCAGTCTCATAATCTGAAGGTCGTGAGTTCAATCCTAAGGCGGGCCAATGTCGATGCAGTTTTTTTGTTTGCTTATGAGAGTTTAATAAGGTCGTGAGGGGTGCGCTGTCTGGAACAGTAATGAATGACTGTTGCTGAATTTTCTTATTTTTTCGACCTTTAATTTGTGGAAACGAATGATACCGGTTGCGTTTGCCAGTCACCCCTGTCCGCCTCGGTAGCCCAGTAGGCAGCACGTCAGTCTCATATTCTGAAGGTCGTGAGTTCAATCCTCACCCGGGGCAAAGGCGGTGCAGATGTTTTGTTTGCTTATAAGAGTTTAATTAGGTCGTGAGGGGTGCGCTGTCTGGAGCAGTAATAAATGACTGTTGCTGAGTTTTCTTACTTTTTCAATTTTTAACTTGTGGGAACTATTGATACTGGTTGTGTTTCCCAATGACACCTGTCCGCCTCGGTAGCGCAGTGGGCAGCGCGTCAGTTTCATAATCTGAAGGTCGTGAGTTCAATCCTCACCCGGGGCAAAGGTGGTGCAGTTCTTTGTTTGCTTATGAGAGTTTAAATAGGTCGTTAGGGGTGCGCTGTCTGAAGCAGTAATGAATGACTGTTGCTGAGTTTTCTTACTTTTTGATCTTTAACTTGTGGGAACTTTTGATACCTGTTGTGTTTTCCAGTGACACCTGTCCGCCTCGGAAGCGCAGTAGGCAGCGCGTCAGGCTCATAATCTGAAGGTCGTGAGTTCAATCCTCACCCGGGCCAAAGGCGGTGCAGTTTTTTGTTTGCTTATGACAGTTTAATTAGGTCGTGAGGGGTGCGCTGTCTGGAACAGTAATGAATGACTGTTGCTGAATTTTCTTATTTTTTCGACCTTTCAATTCAATTCAATTTTAATTCAATTCAATTCAATTCAATTTTATTTCATCCCAAGGATGAGGGCAGGCTCGGGAGAAAAGTGACGTTTTGTCACTTGAGGAGAACCCGAGCCTCCCTAATACATGGCAAGCAACGTGGACATGAATAAAGAAACATAAGCCATGAACATATAGGCAACAAACATAAGCCATGAGATGTTTAGCGCAGTACAAGTCGGAAGATGCACGTACAGTAATGCTATATACAGAGACTAATATGCGTAAGTAGTTCGGCAGAAATTCCGAAGTACAATGCAAAATATTACGGAATACAGAATACTAAATATATGACAACAATGCTATGCATAGAAATTGCGTGTACACACATACACATAAATATACACACACATATGGAGATGCATATACAGACACATATATATACACATACATACACACATATACATATATACGCACATATATATACATACACACATACATATATAGAGAGTTCCATGAATGCCTGGACCACCATTTTCTCAATTTTCACGATAAAAGCACTTCCCTAATGTCACGTGCACTGCATTTCTCAAGGAATATTTTCGCCTCCAGCAATTTATTTAATAACAAAGGAACACTAAAACATAACATTTGTCGCCCAAAATTTGTTCTACAGAATGGAAGGTTCCAATGTTGTTGGTGACGAGTAGGGTACGGATTAGCATGCGTTTCCAGTTCAAAAATATCTAGGAAGGCACGATTGTTATGAAAAAGAGATTGCTTATATCTTATTGCTAGAGAATACTCGTAAAGTTTGTGAATTGGGACAATATTATAACGCCGAAACAGTTCATCTGTGTGTGCATAGTAGTCAACATTTGCTATAAACCTGATCGCTTTCTTTTGTAATCTGTATATTTTATTTATGTTGGTTGCTGTCGTACTTGCCCATACCAAAAGACAATAATTTACATGCGACAAAAACAAGCTGTTATAAAGTGTTAGTTTAACAGAAACTGGAAGAAAATAACGCATTCGTGCAAGTATGCCCACACATTTTGATAGGTTGGTAATTAGATTATTAATCTGAGGATCCCACGACATTGTGCAATTAAAAAGTACTCCTAATGTTTTAACGGTTTCTACGATTTCAACAGCCGCGCTACCTATACGTAATCTATTGTCTAAGGAAATCAGTCTCCGCGAATGAAAAACTACAGCTTTTGTCTTTGTTGCTATAATAAGTAATGAATTTCGTTCACTCCATGTGTTTAAGCTTTCTAGCGTAGTGTTTATAAGTGTGGTCATGGCAGTCATGTCATTACCTGTAAAGAAAATGCTGGTGTCATCCGCGTATATTATGTATTTAGCTTTGTCACTGACCTTGACAATGTCATTTATGTATAGGTTAAAAAGCAGCGGTCCTAGAATGCTACCTTGCGGAACCCCTGTGGTTATTGCCTGGAGAGAAGAAAACGAATCCTTAATTTTTACACATTGTGAGCGGTACTTGAAGTAAGATTTCAAGAGGGAAAGTGGAATGCCGCGAACACCATATACTTCTAATTTTTCAAATAAAGTATGATGACAGAGACGGTCGAAAGCCTTAGAAAAATCTATGAAAACACCAATGCAAAGTTCTTTACTCTCAAACGATTTAAGGATTATTTCTTTCTGAGCTAGTAAAGCAGTCTCCGTCGACCTGCCCTTCATAAAACCATGTTGAGATTGGGATATTATGTTAAACTTCATACAAAAATTCATAAGTCTTTTAAAAATAATTTTCTCCAAGCCTTTCGAGAATATGGGTAATATAGAAATTGGCCGATAGTTCGTAAGATCATTCTTGTCTCCTTTCTTATATAACACGCTGACAACGGACGTTTGCATTTGTTTTGGGAAACAGCCTGTTGATAGGGACAAGTTATAAATGTGAGAGAGCACGGGAGCTATGATATTGATTGCATGTTTGATCGGGGAAATCTGAATTCCATCTATGTCACGAGCGCTGCTCTGTTTTAGCGTGGAAAAAATTGAAACTATTTCTTGTTCATCGGTTGGTCGAAGAAAGATGTTCTTTGTCTGTCTTGTCATTGCGTCAGTTATAGCTGTCTGTGCTGTTTGCGTCGGCTGTGCAACGTTTGTGAGAAAATGATTAAATCTTTCTGCGAGTTCTAAATCTGTAACCGCTCGACCATCTATATTTATTTCAGTAACCCCAGGAGAGATCGGTGTCCTGTGAAGCAAAGCGTTAAGTTTCCTCCACAGTTCTGCACTCCCTTTGCAGTTGTCTGCATGAAATTGTTGATTTAAGTAATTTCTTTTTTCTTTCTTGATTTCTTTTTCTTTCTTGATAACCTTTAATTTGTGGAAACGAATGATACCGGTTGCGTTTGCCAGTCACCCCTGTCCGCCTCGGTAGCCCAGTAGGCAGCGCGTCAGTCTCATAATCTGAAGGTCGTGAGTTCAATCCTACGGCAGGCCAATGTCGATGCAGTTTTTTTGTTTGCTTATGAGAGTTTAATAAGGTCGTGAGGGGTGCGCTGTCTGGAACAGTAATGAATGACTGTTGCTGAATTTTCTTATTTTTTCGACCTTTAATTTGTGGAAACGAATGATACCGGTTGCGTTTGCCAGTCACCCCTGTCCGCCTCGGTAGCCCAGTAGGCAGCACGTCAGTCTCATAATCTGAAGGTCGTGAGTTCAATCCTCACCCGGGGCAAAGGCGGTGAAGATGTTTTGTTTGCTTATAAGAGTTTAATTAGGTCGTGAGGGGTGCGCTGTCTGGAGCAGTAATAAATGACTGTTGCTGAGTTTTCTTACTTTTTCAATTTTTAACTTGTGGGAACTATTGATACTGGTTGTGTTTCCCAATGACACCTGTCCGCCTCGGTAGCGCAGTGGGCAGCGCGTCAGTTTCATAATCTGAAGGTCGTGAGTTCAATCCTCACCCGGGGCAAAGGTGGTGCAGTTCTTTGTTTGCTTATGAGAGTTTAAATAGGTCGTTAGGGGTGCGCTGTCTGAAGCAGTAATGAGTGACTGTTGCTGAGTTTTCTTACTTTTTGATCTTTAACTTGTGGAAACTTTTGATACCTGTTGTGTTTTCCAGTGACACCTGTCCGCCTCGGAAGCGCAGTAGGCAGCGCGTCAGGCTCATAATCTGAAGGTCGTGAGTTCAATCCTCACCCGGGGCAAAGGCGGTGTAGTTGTTTTGTTTGCTTATGAGAGTTTAATTAGGTCGTGAAGGGTGCGCTGTCTGGTGCAGTAATGAATGACTGTTGCTGAGTTTTCTTACTTTTTCGACCTTTAACTTGTGGGAACTATTGATACCGGTTGTGTTTCCCAGTGACACCAGTCCGCCTCGGTAGCGCAGTAGGCGGCGCTTCAGTCTCATAATCTGAAGATCGTGAGTTCAATCCACACCCGGGGCAATGGCGGTGCAGATTTTTTGTTTGCCTATGAGAGTTTAATTAGGTCGTGAGGGGTGCGCTGTCCTGAGCAGTAATGAATGACTGTTGCTGAGTTTTCTTACTTTTTCGACCTTTAACATGTGGGAACGATTGATACCGGTTGTGTTTCCCAGTGACACCTGTTCGCCTCGGTAGCGCAGTAGGCAGCGCGTCAGTCTCATAATCTGAAGGTCGTGAGTTCAATCCTCACCCGGGGCAAATTTGTTGCAGATTTTTTGTTTGCTCATGAGAGTTTAATTAGGTCGTGAGGCGTGCACTGTCTGGAGCAGTAAATTATGACTGTTGCTCAGTTTTCTTACTTTTTCCACCTTTAATTTGTGGGAACTAATGATACCGGTTGCGTTTCCCAGTGACCCCTGTCCGCGTCGGTAGCGCAGTAGGCAGCGCGTCAGTCTCGTAATCTGAAGATCGTGAGTTCAATCCTCTCCCGGGGCAAAGGCGGTGAATATGGTTTCTTTGCTTCTGAGAGTTTAATTAGGTCGTGAAGGGGCCGCTGTCTGGAGCAGTAATGAATGACTGTTGCTGAGTTTTCTTACTTTTTCGACCTTTAACTTGTGGGAACTATTGATACCGGTTGTGTTTCCCAGTGACACCAGTCCGCCTCGGTAGCGCAGTAGGCGGCGCGTCAGTCTCATAATCTCAAGGTCGTGAGTTCAATCCTCACCCGGGGCAAAGGCGCTGAAGTTTTTTTTTTGCTTATGAGAGTTTAATTATGTCGTGAGGGGTGCGCTGTCTGGAGCAGTAATGAATGACTGCTGCTGAGTTTTCTTACTTTTTCGACCTTTAACTTGTGGGAACTATTGATACCGGTTGTGTTTCCCAGTGTCACCTGTCCGCCTCGGTAGTGCAGTAGGCAGCGCGTCAGTCTCATAATCTGAAGGTCGTGAGTTCAATCCTAAGGCGGGCCAATGTCGATGCAGTTTTTTTGTTTGCTTATGAGAGTTTAATAAGGTCGTGAGGGGTGCGCTGTCTGGAACAGTAATGAATGACTGTTGCTGAATTTTCTTATTTTTTCGACCTTTAATTTGTGGAAACGAATGATACCGGTTGCGTTTGCCAGTCACCCCTGTCCGCCTCGGTAGCCCAGTAGGCAGCACGTCAGTCTCATAATCTGAAGGTCGTGAGTTCAATCCTCACCCGGGGCAAAGGCGGTGCAGATGTTTTGTTTGCTTATAAGAGTTTAATTAGGTCGTGAGGGGTGCGCTGTCTGGAGCAGTAATAAATGACTGTTGCTGAGTTTTCTTACTTTTTCAATTTTTAACTTGTGGGAACTATTGATACTGGTTGTGTTTCCCAATGACACCTGTCCGCCTCGGTAGCGCAGTGGGCAGCGCGTCAGTTTCATAATCTGAAGGTCGTGAGTTCAATCCTCACCCGGGGCAAAGGTGGTGCAGTTCTTTGTTTGCTTATGAGAGTTTAAATAGGTCGTTAGGGGTGCGCTGTCTGAAGCAGTAATGAATGACTGTTGCTGAGTTTTCTTACTTTTTGATCTTTAACTTGTGGAAACTTTTGATACCTGTTGTGTTTTCCTGTGACACCTGTCCGCCTCGGAAGCGCAGTAGGCAGCGCGTCAGGCTCATAATCTGAAGGTCGTGAGTTCAATCCTCACCCGGGCCAAAGGCGGTGCAGTTTTTTTGTTTGCTTATGAGAGTTTAATTAGGTCTTGAGGGGTGCGCTCTCTGGAGCAGTAATGAATGACTGTTGCTGAGTTTTCTTACTTTTTCGACCTTTAACTTGAGGGAACTATTGATACTGGTTGTGTTTCCCAGTGACACCTGTCCGCCTCGGTAGCGCAGTAGGCAGCGCGTCAGTCTCATATTTTGAAGCTCGTGAGTTCAATCCTCACCCGGGGCAAAGGCGGTGAAGTTTTTTTGTTTGTTTATGAGAGTTTATTTAGGTCGTGAGGGGTGCGCTGTCTGGAGCAGTAATGAATGACTGTTGCTCGGTTTTCTTACTTTTTCGACCTATAGTTTGTGGGAACTAATGATACCGGTTGCGTTTCCCAGTGACCCCTGTCTGCCTCGGAAGCGCACTAGGCAGCGCGTCAGTCTCATAATCTGAAGGTCGTGAGTTCAATCCTCACCCGGGGCAACTTTGGTGCAGAATTTTTGTTTGCTCATGAGAGTTTAATTAGGTCATGAGGGGTGCACTGTCTGGAGCAGTAATAAATGACTGTTGCTCAGTTTTCTTACTTTTTCCACCTTTTTTTTGTGGGAACTAATGATACCGGTTGCGTTTGCCAGGGACTCCTGTCTGCCTCGGTAGCGCAGTAGGCAGCGCGTCAGTCTAGTAATCTGAAGGTCGTGAGTTCAATCCTCACAGGGGCAAAGGCGGTGCAGATTTTTTGTTTGCTTATGAGAGTTTATTTAGGTCGTGAGAGGTGCACTGTGTGGAGCAGTAATGAATTACATTTGCTCGGTTTTCTTACTTTTTCGACCTTTAATTTGTGGGAACTAATGATACCGGTTGCGTTTCGCAGTGACCCCTGTCCGCCTCGGTAGCGCAGTAGGCGGCGTGTCAGTCTCATAATCTCAAGGTCGTGAGTTCAATCCTCACCCAAGGCAAAGGCGCTGAAGTTTTTTGTTTGCTTATGAGAGTTTAATTAAGTCGTGAGGGGTGCGCTGTCTGGAGCAGTAATGAATGACTGCTGCTGAGTTTTCTTACTTTTTCGACCTTTAACTTGTGGGAACTATTGATGCCGGTTGTGCTTCCCAGTGTCACCTGTCCGCCTCGGTAGTGCAGTAGGCAGCGCGTCAGTCTCATAATCTGAAGGTCGTGAGTTCAATCCTAAGGCGGGCCAATGTCGATGCAGTTTTTTTGTTTGCTTATGAGAGTTTAATTAGGTCGTGAGGGGTGCGCTGTCTGGAACAGTAATGAATGACTGTTGCTGAATTTTCTTATTTTTTCGACCTTTAATTTGTGGAAACGAATGATACCGGTTGCGTTTGCCAGTCACCCCTGTCCGCCTCGGTAGCCCAGTAGGCAGCGCGTCAGTCTCATAATCTGAAGGTCGTGAGTTCAATCCTCACCCGGGGCAGAGGCGGTGCAGATGTTTTGTTTGCTTATGAGGGTTTAATTAGGTCGTGAGGGGTGCACTGTCTGGAGCAGTAATGAATGACTGTTGCCCAGTCCTCTTATTTTTTCGACCTTTATTTGTGGAAACGAATGATACCGGTTGCGTTTCCCCGTGACCCCTGTCCGCCTCGGTAGCGCAGTAGGCAGCGCGTCAGTCTCATAATCTGAAGGTCGTGAGTTCAATTCTCACCCGGGGAAAGGTGGTGCAGATATTTGTTTGCTTATAAGAGTTTAATTAGGTCGTGAGGGGTGCGCTGTCTGGAGCAGTAATGAATGACTGTTGCTGAGTTTTCTTACTTTTTCGACCTTTAACTTGAGGGAACTATTGATACCGGTTGTGTTTCCCAGTGACACCTGTCCGCCTCGGTAGCGCAGTAGGCAGCGCGTCAGTCTCATAGTCTGAAGGTCGTGAGTTCAATTCTCACCCAGGCCAAAGGCGGTGCAGTTTTTTGTTTGCTTATGACAGTTTAATTAGGTCGTGAGGAGTGCGCTGTCAGGAGCAGTAATGAATGACAGTTGCTCGGTTTTCTTATTTTTTCAACCTTTAATTTGTGGGAACTAATGATACCGGTTGCGTTTCCCAGTGACCCCAGTCTGCCTCGGTAGCGCAGTAGGCAGCGCGTCAGTCTCATATTCTGAAGGTCGTGAGTTCAATCCTCACCCGGGGCAAAGGTGGTGAAGTTTTTTTGTTTGTTTATGAGAGTTTATTTATTTATTTTTTTATTTATTATATCCTCAAAGGTTCCGTATGGAACTTTACATGAGGGGTGGGCGATGAAAGGCGGTATCAAAAGTAATGGTTAAGATGCAGTTGAGTCTGCTGCTTGTATGGCATTCTTGAAGCGCGCAGAATCTCGGATGACTGCCGCCTCTTCCGGAAGGTCAGGAAGTGCTTCTGAGAGTTTAATTAGGTCGTGAAGGGGCCGCTGTCTGGAGCAGTAATGAATGACTGTTGCTGAGTTTTCTTACTTTTTCGACCTTTAACTTGTGGGAACTATTGATACCGGTTGTGTTTCCCAGTGACACCAGTCCGCCTCGGTAGCGCAGTAGGCGGCGCGTCAGTCTCATAATCTCAAGGTCGTGAGTTCAATCCTCACCCGGGGCAAAGGCGCTGAAGTTTTTTGTTTGCATTACTGCCTCGGAAGCGCACTAGGCAGCGCGTCAGTCTCATAATCTGAAGGTCGTGAGTTCAATCCTCACCCGGGGCAACTTTGGTGCAGATTTTTTGTTTGCTCATGAGAGTTTAATTAGGTCATAAGGGGTGCACTGTCTAGAGCAGTAATAAATGACTGTTGCTCAGTTTTCTTACTTTTCCACCTTTTTGTTTGTGGGAACTAATGATACCGGTTGCGTTTGTCAGGGACTCCTGTCTGCCTCGGTAGCGCAGTAGGCAGCGCGTCAGTCTCATGATCTGAAGGTCGTGAGTTCAATCCTCACAGGGGCAAAGGCGGTGCAGATTTTTTGTTTGCTTATGAGAGTTTAGTTAGGTCGTGAGGGGTGCACTGTGTGGAGCAGTAATGAATTTCTGTTGCTCGGTTTTCTTACTTTTTTGACCTTTAATTTGTGGGAACTAATGATACCGGTTGCGTTTCGCAGTGACCCCTGTCCGCCTCGGTAGCGCAGTAGGCAGCGCGTCAGTCTCATAATTTGAAGGTCGTGAGTTCCATCCTCACCCGGGGCAAAGGCGGTGTAGTTGTTTTGTTTGCTTATGAGAGTTTAATTAGGTCGTGAAGGGTGCGCTGTCCTGAGCAGTAATGAATGACTGTTGCTGAGTTTTCTTACTTTTTCGACCTTTAACATGTGGGAACGATTGATACCGGTTGTGTTTCCCAGTGACACCTGTTCGCCTCGGTAGCGCAGTAGGCAGCGCGTCAGTCTCATAATCTGAAGGTCGTGAGTTCAATCCTCACCCGGGGCAAATTTGTTGCAGATTTTTTGTTTGCTCATGAGAGTTTAATTAGGTCGTGAGGGGTGCACTGTCTGGAGCAGTAGTAAATGACTGTTGCTCAGTTTTCTTACTTTTTCCACCTTTAATTTGTGGGAACTAATCATACCGGTTGCGTTTCGCAGTGACCCCTGTCCGCCTCGGTAGCGGAGTAGGCAGCGCGTCAGTCTCATAATCTGAAGGTCGTGAGTTCCATCCTCACCCGGGGCAAAGGCGGTGTAGTTGTTTTGTTTGCTTATGAGAGTTTAATTAGGTCGTGAAGGGTGCGCTGTCTGGTGCAGTAATGAATGACTGTTGCTGAGTTTTCTTACTTTTTCGACCTTTAACTTGTGGGAACTATTGATACCGGTTTTGTTTCCCAGTGACACCAGTCCGCCTCGGTAGCGCAGTAGGCGGCGCTTCAGTCTCATAATCTGAAGATCGTGAGTTCAATCCACACCCGGGCCAATGGCGGTGCAGATTTTTTGTTCGCCTATGAGAGTTTAATTAGGTCGTGAGGGGTGCGCTGTCCTGAGCAGTAATGAATGACTGTTGCTGAGTTTTCTTACTTTTTCGACCTTTAACATGTGGGAACGATTGATACCGGTTGTGTTTCCCAGTGACACCTGTTCGCCTCGGTAGCGCAGTAGGCAGCGCGTCAGTCTCATAATCTGAAGGTCGTGAGTTCAATCCTCACCCGGGGCAAATTTGTTGCAGATTTTTTGTTTGCTCATGAAAGTTTAATTAGGTCGTGAGGGGTGCACTGTCTGGAGCAGTAAATTATGACTGTTGCTCAGTTTTCTTACTTTTTCCACCTTTAATTTGTGGGAACTAATGATACCGGTTGCGTTTCCCAGTGACCCCTGTCCGCGTCGGTAGCGCAGTAGGCAGCGCGTCAGTCTCGTAATCTGAAGATCGTGAGTTCAATCCTCTCCCGGGGCAAAGGCGGTGAATATGGTTTCTTTGCTTCTGAGAGTTTAATTAGGTCGTGAAGGGGCCGCTGTCTGGAGCAGTAATGAATGACTGTTGCTGAGTTTTCTTACTTTTTCGACCTTTAACTTGTGGGAACTATTGATACCGGTTGTGTTTCCCAGTGACACCAGTCCGCCTCGGTAGCGCAGTATGCGGCGCGTCAGTCTCATAATCTCAAGGTCGTGAGTTCAATCCTCACCCGGGGCAAAGGCGCTGAAGTTTTTTGTTTGCTTATGAGAGTTTAATTATGTCGTGAGGGGTGCGCTGTCTGGAGCAGTAATGAATGACTGCTGCTGAGTTTTCTTACTTTTTCGACCTTTAACTTGTGGGAACTATTGATGCCGGTTGTGCTTCCCAGTGTCACCTGTCCGCCTCGGTAGTGCAGTAGGCAGCGCGTCAGTCTCATAATCTGAAGGTCGTGAGTTCAATCCTAAGGCGGGCCAATGTCGATGCAGTTTTTTTGTTTGCTTATGAGAGTTTAATTAGGTCGTGAGGGGTGCGCTGTCTGGAACAGTAATGAATGACTGTTGCTGAATTTTCTTATTTTTTCGACCTTTAATTTGTGAAAACGAATGATACCGGTTGCGTTTGCCAGTCACCCCTGTCCGCCTCGGTAGCCCAGTAGGCAGCGCGTCAGTCTCATAATCTGAAGGTCGTGAGTTCAATCCTCACCCGGGGCAGAGGCGGTGCAGATGTTTAGTTTGCTTATGAGGGTTTAATTAGGTCGTGAGGGGTGCACTGTCTGGAGCAGTAATGAATGACTGTTGCCCAGTCTTCTTATTTTTTCGACCTTTATTTGTGGAAACGAATGATACCGGTTGCGTTTCCCCGTGACCCCTGTCCGCCTCGGTAGCGCTGTAGGCAGCGCGTCAGTCTCATAATCTGAAGGTCGTGAGTTCAATTCTCACCCAGGGAAAGGTGGTGCAGATATTTGTTTGCTTATAAGAGTTTAATTAGGTCGTGAGGGGTGCGCTGTCTGGAGCAGTAATGAATGACTGTTGCTGAGTTTTCTTACTTTTTCAATTTTTAACTTGTGGGAACTATTGATACTGGTTGTGTTTCCCAATGACACCTGTCTGCCTCGGTAGCGCAGTAGGCAGCGCGTCAGTTTCATAATCTGAAGGTCGTGAGTTCAATCCTCACCCGGGGCAAAGGTGGTGCAGTTCTTTGTTTGCTTATGAGAGTTTAATTAGGTCGTGAGGGGTGCGCTGTCTGAAGCAGTAATGAATGACTGTTGCTGAGTTTTCTTACTTTTTCGACCTTTAACTTGTGGGAACTATTGATACCTGTTGTGTTTTCCAGTGACACCTGTCCGCCTCGGTAGCGCAGTAGGCAGCGCGTCAGGCTCATAATCTGAAGGTCGTGAGTTCAATCCTTACCCGGGCCAAAGGCGGTGCAGTTTTTTTGTTTGCTTATGAGAGTTTAATTAGGTTTGGGGGGTGCGCTGTCTGGAGCAGTAATGAATGACTGTTGCTGAGTTTTCTTACTTTTTCGACCTTTAGCTTGAGGGAACTATTGATACCGGTTGTGTTTCCCAGTGACACCTGTCCGCCTCGGTAGCACAGTATGAAGATGTGACAGCACTTTTACACGTGCCACTGCACTGTATTCCTATATTGATTTGTACTGTTTGCGAAGCAGGCAATAAAGAAAAAAAAAGCCTCGGTAGCGCAGTAGGCAGCGCGTCAGTCTCATAATCTGAAGGTCGTGTGTTCAATTATCACCCAGGCCAAAGGCGGTGCAGTTTTTTGTTTGCTTATGACAGTTTAATTAGGTCGTGAGGAGTGCGCTGTCAGGAGCAGTAATGAATGACAGTTGCTCGGTTTTCTTATTTTTTCAACCTTTAATTTGTGGGAACTATTGATGCCGGTTGTGTTTCCCAGAGACACCTGTCCGCCTCGGAAGCGCAGTAGGCAGCGCGTCAGTCTCATAATCTGAAGGTCGTGAGTTCAATACACACCCAGGGTAAAGGCGGTACACATTTTTTGTTTGCTTATGAGAGTTTAATTAGGTCGTGAGGGGTGCGCTGTCTGGAGCAGTAATAATTGACAGTTGCTCGGTTTTCTTATTTTTTCAACCTTTAATTTGTGGGAACTATTGATGCCGGTTGTGTTTCCCAGAGACACCTGTCCGCCTCGGAAGCGCAGTAGGCAGCGCGTCAGTCTCATAATCCGAAGGTCGTGAGTTCCATACACACCCAGGGTAAAGGCGGTACACATTTTTTGTTTGCTTATGAGAGTTTAATTAGGTCGTGAGGGGTGCGCTGTCTGGAGCAGTAATAATTGACTGTTGCTCGGTTTTCTTACTGTTTCAATTTTTAACTTGTGGAAACTATTGATACCGGTTGTGTTTTCAAGTGACCCCTGTCCGCTTCGGTAGCGCAGTAGGCAGCGCGTCAGTCTCATAATCTGAAGGTCGTGAGTTCAATCCTCACCCGGGGCAAAGGCGGTGCAGATTTTTTGTTTGCTCATGAGATTTTAATTAGGTCGGGAGGGGTGCACTGTCTGGAGCAGTAATGAATGACTGTTGCCCAGTTTTCCTATTTTTTCGACCTTTAATTTGTGGAAACGAATGATACCGGTTGCGTTTCGCAGTGATCCCTGTCCGCCTCGGTATCGCAGTAGGCAGCGCGTCAGTCTCATAATCTGAAGGTCGTGAGTTCAATTATCACCCAGGCCAAAGGCAGTGCAGATTTTTTGTTAGCCTATGACAGTTTAATTAGGTTGTGAGGGGTGCGCTGTCCTGAGCAGTAATGAATGACTGTTGCTGAGTTTTCTTACTTTTTCGACCTTTAACATGTGAGAACTATTGATACCGGTTGTGTTTCCCAGTGACGCCTGTTTGCCTCGGTAGCGCAGTAGGCAGCGCGTCAGTCTCATAATCTGAAGGTCGTGAGTTCAATCCTCATCCGGGGCAAATTTGTTGCAGATTTTTTGTTTGCTCATGAGAGTTTAATTAGGTCGTGAGGGGTGCACTGTCTTGAGCAGTAATGAATGACAGTTGTTCGGTTTTCTTATTTTTTCAACCTTTAATTTGTGGGAACTAATGATACCGGTTGTGTTTCCCAGTGACCCCTGTCCGCCTCGGTAGCGCAGTAGGCGGCGCGTCAGTCTCATAATCTCAAGGTCGTGAGTTCAATCCTCACCCGGGGAAAAGGCGCTGAAGTTTTTTGTTTGCTTATGAGAGTTTAATTAAGTCGTGAAGGGTGCGCTGTCTGGAGCAGTAATGAATGACTGTTGCTGAGTTTTCTTACTTTTTCGACCTTTAACTTGTGGGAACTATTGATACCGGTTGTGTTTCCCAGTGACACCAGTCCGCCTCGGTAGCGCAGTAGGCGGTGCGTCAGTCTCATAATCTCAAGGTCGTGAGTTCAATCCACATCCGGGGCAAAGGCGGTGCAGAATTTTTGTTTGCCTTTGAGAGTTTAATTAGGTCGTGAGGGGTGCGCTGTTTGGAGCAGTAATGAATGACTGTTGCTGAATTTTCTTACTTTTTCGACCTTTAACGTGTGGGAACTATTGATACCGGTTGTGTTTCCCAGTGACACCTGTCCGCCTCGGTAGCGCAGTATGCAGCGCGTCAGTCTCATAATCTGAAGGTCGTGAGTTCAATCCACACCCGGGGCAAAGGCGGTAAAGTTTTTTGTTTGCTTATGAGAGTTTAATTAGGTCGTGAGGGGTGCACTGTCTGGAGCAGTAATGAATGACTGTTGCTCGGTTTTCTTACTTTTTCGACCTTTAATTTGTGGGAAATAATGATACCGGTTGCGTTTCCCAGTGACCCCTGTCCGCCTCGGTAGTGCAAAAGCAGCACGTCTGTCTCATAATCTGAAGGTCGTGAGTTCAATCCCCACCCGGGGCAAAGGTGTTGCAGATTTTTTTTTTGTTTTCCTATGAGAGATTTATTGGGTCGTGAGGGTTGCGCTGTCTGGAGCAGTAATGAATGACTGTTGCTCAGTTTTCTTACTTTTTCGACCTATAGTTTGTGGGAACTAATGATACCGGTTGCGTTTCCCAGTGACCCCTGTCTGCCTCGGAAGCGCACTAGGCAGCGCGTCAGTCTCATAATCTGAAGGTCGTGAGTTCAATTCTCACCCAGGCCAAAGGCGGTGCAGTTTTTTGTTTGCTTATGACAGTTTAATTAGGTCGTGAGGAGTGCGCTGTCAGGAGCAGTAATGAATGACAGTTGCTCGGTTTTCTTATTTTTTCAACCTTTAATTTGTGGGAACTAATGATACCGGTTGCGTTTCCCAGTGACCCCAGTCTGCCTCGGTAGCGCAGTAGGCAGCGCGTCAGTCTCTTATTCTGAAGCTCGTGAGTTCAATCCTCACCCGGGGCAAAGGCGGTGAAGTTTTTTGTTTGTTTATGAGAGTTTAATTAGGTCGAGAAGGGTGCGCTGTCTGGAGCAGTAATGAATGACTGTTGCCGAGTTTTCTTACTTTTTCAACCTTTAATTTGTGGGAACTAATGATACCGGTTGCGTTTCCCAGTGACCCCTGTCCGCCTCGGTAGTGCAAAGGCAGCACGTCTGTCTCATAATCTGAAGGTCGTGAGTTCAATCCCCACCCGGGGCAAAGGTGTTGCAGATTGTTTTGTTTTCCTATGAGAGATTTATTGGGTCGTGAGGGGTGCGCTGTCTGGAGCAGTAATGAATGACTGTTGCTCGGTTTTCTTACTTTTTCGACCTATAGTTTGTGGGAACTAATGATACCGGTTGCATTTCCCAGTGACCCCTGTCTGCCTCGGTAGCGATTAAGCAGCGCGTCAGTCTCATAATCTGAAGGTCGTGAGTTCAATCATAACCCAGGGCAAAGGCGGTGCAGATTTTTTGTTTGCTTTTGAGAGTTTAATTAGGTCGTGAGGGGTGCACTGTGTGGAGCAGTAATGAATTACTGTTGCTCGGTTTTCTTACTTTTTCGACCTTTAATTTGTGGGAACTAATGATACCGGTTGCGTTTGGCAGTGACCCCTGTCCGCCTCGGTAGCGAAGTAGGCAGCGCGTCAGTCTCATAATCTGAAGATCGTGAGTTCAATCCTCACCCGGGGCAAATTTGTTGCAGATTTTTTGTTTGCTCATGAGAGTTTAATTAGGTCGTGAGGGGTGCACTGTCTGGAGCAGTAATAAATGACTGTTGCTCAGTTTTCTTACTTTTTCCACCTTTAATTTGTGGGAACTAAGTATACCGGTTGCGTTTCCCAGTGACCCCTGTCCGCGTTGGTAGCGCAGTAGGCAGCGCGTCAGTCTCGTAATCTGAAGGTCGTGAGTTCAATTCTCCCAGGGCAAAGGCGGTGAATATGGTTTCTTTGCTTCTGAGAGTTTAATTAGGTCGTGAAGGGGCCGCTGTCTGGAGCAGTAATGAATGACTGTTGCTGAGTTTTCTTACTTTTTCGACCTTTAACTTGTGGGAACTATTGATACCGGTTGTGTTTCCCAGTGACACCAGTCCGCCTCAGTAGTGCAGTAGGCGGCGCGTCAGTCTCATAATCTGAAGGTCGTGAGTTCAATCCTCACCCGGGGCAAAGGCAGTGCAGATTTTTTGTTTGCTCATGAGATTTTAATTAGGTCGGGAGGGGTGCGCTGTCTGGAGCAGTAATAAATGACTGTTGCTCGGTTTTCTTACTTTTTCGACCTTTAATTTGTGGGAACTAATGATACCGGTTGCGTTTCACAGTGACCCCTGTCCGCCTCGGTAGCGCAGTAGGCGGCGCGTCAGTCTCATAATCTCAAGGTCGTGAGTTCAATCCTCACCCGGGGAAAAGGCGCTGAAGTTTTTTGTTTGCTTATGAGAGTTTAATTAAGTCGTGAGGGGTGCGCTGTCTGGAGCAGTAATGAATGACTGTTGCTCGGTTTTCTTACTTTTTCGACCTATAGTTTGTGGGAACTAATGATACCGGTTGCGTTTCCCAGTGACCCCTGTCTGCCTCGGAAGCGCACTAGGCAGCGCGTCAGTCTCATAATCTGAAGGTCGTGAGTTCAATCCTCACCCGGGGCAACTTTGGTGCAGAATTTTTGTTTGCTCATGAGAGTTTAATTAGGTCATGAGGGGTGCACTGTCTGGAGCAGTAATAAATGACTGTTGCTCAGTTTTCTTACTTTTTCCACCTTTTTTTGTGGGAACTAATGATACCGGTTGCGTTTGCCAGGGACTCCTGTCTGCCTCGGTAGCGCAGTAGGCAGCGCGTCAGTCTCATAATCTGAAGGTCGTGAGTTCAATCCTCACAGGGGCAAAGGCGGTGCAGATTTTTTGTTTGCTTATGAGAGTTTATTTAGGTCGTGAGGGGTGCACTGTGTGGAGCAGTAATGAATTACATTTGCTCGGTTTTCTTACTTTTTCGACCTTTAATTTGTGGGAACTAATGATACCGGTTGCGTTTCGCAGTGACCCCTGTCCGCCTCGGTAGCGCAGTAGGCGGCGCGTCAGTCTCATAATCTCAAGGTCGTGAGTTCAATCCTCACCCAGGGCAAAGGCGCTGAAGTTTTTTGTTTGCTTTTGAGAGTTTAATTAAGTCGTGAGGGGTGCGCTGTCTGGAGCAGTAATGAATGACTGCTGCTGAGTTTTCTTACTTTTTCGACCTTTAATTTGTGGAAACGAATGATACCGGTTGCGTTTGCCAGTCACCCCTGTCCGCCTCGGTAGCCCAGTAGGCAGCGCGTCAGTCTCATAATCTGAAGGTCGTGAGTTCAATCCTCACCCGGGGCAGAGGCGGTGCAGATGTTTTGTTTGCTTATGAGGGTTTAATTAGGTCGTGAGGGGTGCACTGTCTGGAGCAGTAATGAATGACTGTTGCCCAGTCTTCTTATTTTTTCGACCTTTATGTGTGGAAACGAATGATACCGGTTGCGTTTCCCCGTGACCCCTGTCCGCCTCGGTAGCGCAGTAGGCAGCGCGTCAGTCTCATAATCTGAAGGTCGTGAGTTCAATTCTCACCCGGGGAAAGGTGGTGCAGATATTTGTTTGCTTATAAGAGTTTAATTAGGTCGTGAGGGGTGCGCTGTCTGGAGCAGTAATGAATGACTGTTGCTGAGTTTTCTTACTTTTTCAATTTTTAACTTGTGGGAACTATTGATACTGGTTGTGTTTCCCAATGACACCTGTCTGCCTCGGTAGCGCAGTAGGCAGCGCGTCAGTTTCATAATCTGAAGGTCGTGAGTTCAATCCTCACCCGGGGCAAAGGTGGTGCAGTTCTTTGTTTGCTTATGAGAGTTTAATTAGGTCGTGAGGGGTGCGCTGTCTGAAGCAGTAATGAATGACTGTTGCTGAGTTTTCTTACTTTTTCGACCTTTAACTTGTGGGAACTATTGATACCTGTTGTGTTTTCCAGTAACACCTGTCCGCCTCGGTAGCGCAGTAGGCAGCGTGTCAGGCTCATAATCTGAAGGTCGTGAGTTCAATCCTCACCCGGGCCAAAGGCGGTGCAGTTTTTTTGTTTGCTTATGAGAGTTTAATTAGGTCTTGAGGGGTGCGCTGTCTGGAGCAGTATTGAATGACTGTTGCTGAGTTTTCTTACTTTTTCGACCTTTAGCTTGAGGGAACTATTGATACCGGTTGTGTTTCCCAGTGACACCTGTCCGCCTCGGTAGCACAGTATGAAGATGTGACAGCACTTTTACACGTGACACTGCACTGTATTCCTATATTGATTTGTACTGTTTGCGAAGCAGGCAATAAAGAAAAAAAAAGCCTCGGTAGCGCAGTAGGCAGCGCGTCAGTCTCATAATCTGAAGGTCGTGAGTTCAATTATCACCCAGGCCAAAGGCGGTGCAGTTTTTTGTTTGCTTATGACAGTTTAATTAGGTCGTGAGGAGTGCGCTGTCAGGAGCAGTAATGAATGACAGTTGCTCGGTTTTCTAATTTTTTCAACCTTTAATTTGTGGGAACTATTGATGCCGGTTGTGTTTCCCAGAGACACCTGTCCGCCTCGGAAGCGCAGTAGGCAGCGCGTCAGTCTCATAATCTGAAGGTCGTGAGTTCAATACACACCCAGGGTAAAGGCGGTACACATTTTTTGTTTGCTTATGAGAGTTTAATTAGGTCGTGAGGGGTGCGCTGTCTGGAGCAGTAATAATTGACAGTTGCTCGGTTTTCTTATTTTTTCAACCTTTAATTTGTGGGAACTATTGATGCCGGTTGTGTTTCCCAGAGACACCTGTCCGCCTCGGAAGCGCAGTAGGCAGCGCGTCAGTCTCATAATCTGAAGGTCGTGAGTTCCATACACACCCAGGGTAAAGGCGGTACACATTTTTTGTTTGCTTATGAGAGTTTAATTAGGTCGTGAGGGGCGCGCTGTCTGGAGCAGTAATAATTGACTGTTGCTCGGTTTTCTTACTGTTTCAATTTTTAACTTGTGGAAACTATTGATGCCGGTTGTGTTTTCAAGTGACCCCTGTCCGCTTCGGTAGCGCAGTAGGCAGCGCGTCAGTCTCATAATCTGAAGGTCGTGAGTTCAATCCTCACCCGGGGCAAAGGCGGTGCAGATTTTTTGTTTGCTCATGAGATTTTAATTAGGTCGGGAGGGGTGCACTGTCTGGAGCAGTAATGAATGAATGTTGCCCAGTTTTCCTATTTTTTCGACCTTTAATTTGTGGAAACGAATGATACCGGTTGCGTTTCGCAGTGATCCCTGTCCGCCTCGGTATCGCAGTAGGCAGCGCGTCAGTCTCATAATCTGAAGGTCGTGAGTTCAATTATCACCCAGGCCAAAGGCAGTGCAGATTTTTTGTTAGCCTATGACAGTTTAATTAGGTTGTGAGGGGTGCGCTGTCCTGAGCAGTAATGAATGACTGTTGCTGAGTTTTCTTACTTTTTCGACCTTTAACATGTGAGAACTATTGATACTGGTTGTGTTTCCCAGTGACGCCTGTTTGCCTCGGTAGCGCAGTAGGCAGCGCGTCAGTCTCATAATCTGAAGGTCGTGAGTTCAATCCTCACCCGGGGCAAATTTGTTGCAGAATTTTTGTTTGCTCATGAGAGTTTAATTAGGTCATGAGGGGTGCACTGTCTGGAGCAGTAATAAATGACTGTTGCTCAGTTTTCTTACTTTTTCCACCTTTTTTTTGTGGGAACTAATGATACCGGTTGCGTTTGCCAGGGACTCCTGTCCGCCTCGGTAGCCCAGTAGGCAGCGCGTCAGTCTCATAATCTGAAGGTCGTGAGTTCAATCCTCACCCGGGGCAGAGGCGGTGCAGATGTTTTGTTTGCTTATGAGGGTTTAATTAGGTCGTGAGGGGTGCACTGTCTGGAGCAGTAATGAATGACTGTTGCCCAGTCTTCTTATTTTTTCGACCTTTATGTGTGGAAACGAATGATACCGGTTGCGTTTCCCCGTGACCCCTGTCCACCTCGGCAGCGCAGTAGGCAGCGCGTCAGTCTCATAATCTGAAGGTCGTGAGTTCAATTCTCACCCGGGGAAAGGTGGTGCAGATATTTGTTTGCTTATAAGAGTTTAATTAGGTCGTGAGGGGTGCGCTGTCTGGAGCAGTAATGAATGACTGTTGCTGAGTTTTCTTACTTTTTCAATTTTTAACTTGTGGGAACTATTGATACTGGTTGTGTTTCCCAATGACACCTGTCTGCCTCGGTAGCGCAGTAGGCAGCGCTTCAGTTTCATAATCTGAAGGTCGTGAGTTCAATCCTCACCCGGGGCAAAGGTGGTGCAGTTCTTTGTTTGCTTATGAGAGTTTAATTAGGTCGTGAGGGGTGCGCTGTCTGAAGCAGTAATGAATGACTGTTGCTGAGTTTTCTTACTTTTTCGACCTTTAACTTGTGGGAACTATTGATACCTGTTGTGTTTTCCAGTAACACCTGTCCGCCTCGGTAGCGCAGTAGGCAGCGCGTCAGGCTCATAATCTGAAGGTCGTGAGTTCAATCCTCACCCGGGCCAAAGGCGGTGCAGTTTTTTTGTTTGCTTATGAGAGTTTAATTAGGTCTTGAGGGGTGCGCTGTCTGGAGCAGTAATGAATGACTGTTGCTGAGTTTTCTTACTTTTTCGACCTTTAGCTTGAGGGAACTATTGATACCGGTTGTGTTTCCCAGTGACACCTGTCCGCCTCGGTAGCACAGTATGAAGATGTGACAGCACTTTTACACGTGACACTGCACTGTATTCCTATATTGATTTGTACTGTTTGCGAAGCAGGCAATAAAGAAAAAAAAAGCCTCGGTAGCGCAGTAGGCAGCGCGTCAGTCTCATAATCTGAAGGTCGTGAGTTCAATTATCACCCAGGCCAAAGGCGGTGCAGTTTTTTGTTTGCTTATGACAGTTTAATTAGGTCGTGAGGAGTGCGCTGTCAGGAGCAGTAATGAATGACAGTTGCTCGGTTTTCTTATTTTTCAACCTTTAATTTGTGGGAACTATTGATGCCGGTTGTGTTTCCCAGAGACACCTGTCCGCCTCGGAAGCGCAGTAGGCAGCGCGTCAGTCTCATAATCTGAAGGTCGTGAGTTCAATACACACCCAGGGTAAAGGCGGTACACATTTTTTGTTTGCTTATGAGAGTTTAATTAGGTCGTGAGGGGTGCGCTGTCTGGAGCAGTAATAATTGACAGTTGCTCGGTTTTCTTATTTTTTCAACCTTTAATTTGTGGGAACTATTGATGCCGGTTGTGTTTCCCAGAGACACCTGTCCGCCTCGGAAGCGCAGTAGGCAGCGCGTCAGTCTCATAATCTGAAGGTCGTGAGTTCCATACACACCCAGGGTAAAGGCGGTACACATTTTTTGTTTGCTTATGAGAGTTTAATTAGGTCGTGAGGGGTGCGCTGTCTGGAGCAGTAATAATTGACTGTTGCTCGGTTTTCTTACTGTTTCATTTTTTAACTTGTGGAAACTATTGATACCGGTTGTGTTTTCAAGTGACCCCTGTCCGCTTCGGTAGCGCAGTAGGCAGCGCGTCAGTCTCATAATCTGAAGGTCGTGAGTTCAATCCTCACCCGGGGCAAAGGCGGTGCAGATTTTTTGTTTGCTCATGAGATTTTAATTAGGTCGGGAGGGGTGCACTGTCTGGAGCAGTAATGAATGACTGTTGCCCAATTTTCCTATTTTTTCGACCTTTAATTTGTGGAAACGAATGATACCGGTTGCGTTTCGCAGTGATCCCTGTCCGCCTCGGTATCGCAGTAGGCAGCGCGTCAGTCTCATAATCTGAAGGTCGTGAGTTCAATTATCACCCAGGCCAAAGGCAGTGCAGATTTTTTGTTAGCCTATGACAGTTTAATTAGGTTGTGAGGGGTGCGCTGTCCTGAGCCGTAATGAATGACTGTTGCTGAGTTTTCTTACTTTTTTGACCTTTAACATGTGAGAACTATTGATACCGGTTGTGTTTCCCAGTGACGCCTGTTTGCCTCGGTAGCGCAGTAGGCAGCGCGTCAGTCTCATAATCTGAAGGTCGTGAGTTCAATCCTCACCCGGGGCAAATTTGTTGCAGATTTTTTGTTTGCTCATGAGAGTTTAATTAGGTCGTGAGGGGTGCACTGTCTTGAGCAGTAATGAATGACAGTTGTTCGGTTTTCTTATTTTTTCAACCTTTAATTTGTGGGAACTAATGATACCGGTTGCGTTTCCCAGTGACCCCTGTCCGCGTCGGTAGCGCAGTAGGCAGCGCGTCAGTCTCGTAATCTGAAGGTCGTGAGTTCAATCCTCTCCCGGGGCAAAGGCGGTGAATATGTTTTGTTTGCTTATGAGAGTTTAATTAGGTCGTGAGGGGTGCACTGTCTGGAGAAGTAATGAATGACTGTTGCTCGGTTTCCCTACTTTTTCGACCTTTAATTTGTGGGAACTAATGATACCGGTTAAGTTTCGCAGTGACCCCTGTCCGCCTCGGTAGCGCAGTAGGCAGCGCGTCAGTCTCATAATCTGAAGGTCGTGAGTTCCATCCTCACCCGGGGCAAAGGCGGTGTAGTTGGTTTCTTTGCTTATGAGAGTTTAATTAGGTTGTGAAGGGTGCGCTGTCTGGAGCAGTAATGAATGACTGTTGCTGAGTTTTCTTACTTTTTCGACCTTTAACTTGTGGGAACTATTGATACCGGTTGTGTTTCCCAGTGACACCAGTCCGCCTCGGTAGCGCAGTAGGCGGTGCGTCAGTCTCATAATCTCAAGGTCGTGAGTTCAATCCACATCCGGGGCAAAGGCGGTGCAGAATTTTTGTTTGCCTTTGAGAGTTTAATTAGGTCGTGAGGGGTGCGCTGTTTGGAGCAGTAATGAATGACTGTTGCTGAATTTTCTTACTTTTTCGACCTTTAACGTGTGGGAACTATTGATACCGGTTGTGTTTCCCAGTGACACCTGTCCGCCTCGGTAGCGCAGTATGCAGCGCGTCAGTCTCATAATCTGAAGGTCGTGAGTTCAATCCACACCCGGGGCAAAGGCGGTAAAGTTTTTTGTTTGCTTATGAGAGTTTAATTAGGTCGTGAGGGGTGCACAGTCTGGAGCAGTAATGAATGACTGTTGCTCGGTTTTCTTACTTTTTCGACCTTTAATTTGTGGGAACTAATGATACCGGTTGCGTTTCCCAGTGACCCCTGTCCGCCTCGGTAGTGCAAAAGCAGCACGTCTGTCTCATAATCTGAAGGTCGTGAGTTCAATCCCCACCCGGGGCAAAGGTGTTGCAGATTTTTTTTGTTTTCCTATGAGAGATTTATTGGGTCGTGAGGGTTGCGCTGTCTGGAGCAGTAATGAATGACTGTTGCTCAGTTTTCTTACTTTTTCGACCTATAGTTTGTGGGAACTAATGATACCGGTTGCGTTTCCCAGTGACCCCTGTCTGCCTCGGAAGCGCACTAGGCAGCGCGTCAGTCTCATAATCTGAAGGTCGTGAGTTCAATCCTCACCCGGGGCAACTTTGGTGCAGATTTTTTGTTTGCTCATGAGAGTTTAATTAGGTCGTGAGGGGTGCACTGTCTGGAGCAGTAATAAATGACTGTTGCTCGGTTTTCTTACTTTTTCGACCTTTTTTTGTGGGAACTAATGATACCGGTTGCGTTTCGCAGTGACCCCTGTCCGCCTCGGTAGCGCAGTAGGCAGCGCGTCAGTCTCATAATCTGAAGGTCGTGAGTTCAATTCTCACCCAGGCCAAAGGCGGTGCAGTTTTTTGTTTGCTTATGACAGTTTAATTAGGTCGTGAGGAGTGCGCTGTCAGGAGCAGTAATGAATGACAGTTGCTCGGTTTTCTTATTTTTTCAACCTTTAATTTGTGGGAACTAATGATACCGGTTGCGTTTCCCAGTGACCCCAGTCTGCCTCGGTAGCGCAGTAGGCAGCGCGTCAGTCTCTTATTCTGAAGCTCGTGAGTTCAATCCTCACCCGGGGCAAAGGCGGTGAAGTTTTTTTGTTTGTTTATGAGAGTTTAATTAGGTCGAGAAGGGTGCGCTGTCTGGAGCAGTAATGAATGACTGTTGCCGAGTTTTCTTACTTTTTCAACCTTTAATTTGTGGGAACTAATGATACCGGTTGCGTTTCCCAGTGACACCAGTCCGCCTCGGTAGCGCAGTAGGCGGTGCGTCAGTCTCATAATCTCAAGGTCGTGAGTTCAAGCCCCACCCGGGGCAAAGGTGTTGCAGATTGTTTTGTTTTCCTATGAGAGATTTATTGGGTCGTGAGGGGTGCGCTGTCTGGAGCAGTAATGAATGACTGTTGCTCGGTTTTCTTACTTTTTCGACCTATAGTTTGTGGGAACTAATGATACCGGTTGCATTTCCCAGTGACCCCTGTCTGCCTCGGTAGCGATTAAGCAGCGCGTCAGTCTCATAATCTGAAGGTCGTGAGTTCAATCATAACCCAGGGCAAAGGCGGTGCAGATTTTTTGTTTGCTTTTGAGAGTTTAATTAGGTCGTGAGGGGTGCACTGTGTGGAGCAGTAATGAATTACTGTTGCTCGGTTTTCTTACTTTTTCGACCTTTAATTTGTGAGAACTAATGATACTGGTTGCGTTTCGCAGTGACCCCTGTCCGCCTCGGTAGCGCAGTAGGCAGCGCGTCAGTCTCGTAATCTGAAGATCGTGAGTTCAATCCTCACCCGGGGCAAATTTGTTGCAGATTTTTTGTTTGCTCATGAGAGTTTAATTAGGTCTTGAGGGGTGCACTGTCTGGAGCAGTAATAAATGACTGTTGCTCAGTTTTCTTACTTTTTCCACCTTTAATTTGTGGGAACTAAGTATACCGGTTGCGTTTCCCAGTGACCCCTGTCCGCGTCGGTAGCGCAGTAGGCAGCGCGTCAGTCTCGTAATCTGAAGGTCGTGAGTTCAATCCTCTCCCAGGGCAAAGGCGGTGAATATGGTTTCTTTGCTTCTGAGAGTTTAATTAGGTCATGAAGGGGCCGCTGTCTGGAGCAGTAATGAATGACTGTTGCTGAGTTTTCTTACTTTTTCGACCTTTAACTTGTGGGAACTATTGATACCGGTTGTGTTTCCCAGTGACACCAGTCCGCCTCAGTAGTGCAGTAGGCGGCGCGTCAGTCTCATAATCTGAAGGTCGTGAGTTCAATCCTCACCCGGGGCAAAGGCGGTGCAGATTTTTTGTTTGCTTATGAGAGTTTAATTAAGTCGTGAGGGGTGCGCTGTCTGGAGCAGTAATGAATGACTGCTGCTGAGTTTTCTTACTTTTTCGACCTTTAACTTGTGGGAACTATTGATACCGGTTGTGTTTCCCAGTGTCACCTGTCCGCCTCGGTAGTGCAGTAGGCAGCGCGTCAGTCTCATAATCTGAAGGTCGTGAGTTCAATCCTAAGGCGGGCCAATGTCGATGCAGTTTTATTGTTTGCTTATGAGAGTTTAATTAGGTCGTGAGGGGTGCGCTGTCTGGAACAGTAATGAATGACTGTTGCTGAATTTTCTTATTTTTTCGACCTTTAATTTGTGGAAACGAATGATACCGGTTGCGTTTCCCCGTGACCCCTGTCCGCCTCGGTAGCGCAGTAGGCAGCGCGTCAGTCTCATAATCTGAAGGTCGTGAGCTCAATCCTCACCCGGGGAAAGGTGGTGCAGATATTTGTTTGCTTATAAGAGTTTAATTAAGTCGTGAGGGGTGCGCTGTCTGGAGCAGTAATGAATGACTGTTGCCCAGTCTTCTTATTTTTTCGACCTTTATTTGTGGAAACGAATGATACCGGTTGCGTTTCCCCGTGACCCCTGTCCGCCTCGGTAGCGCAGTAGGCAGCGCGTCAGTCTCATAATCTGAAGGTCGTGAGCTCAATCCTCACCCGGGGAAAGGTGGTGCAGATATTTGTTTGCTTATAAGAGTTTAATTAAGTCGTGAGGGGTGCGCTGTCTGGAGCAGTAATGAATGACTGTTGCTGAGTTTTCTTACTTTTTCAATTTTTAACTTGTGGGAACTATTGATACTGGTTGTGTTTCCCAATGACACCTGTCCGCCTCGGTAGCGCAGTAGGCAGCGCGTCAGTTTCATAATCTGAAGGTCGTGAGTTCAATCCTCACCCGGGGCAAAGGTGGTGCAGTTCTTTGTTTGCTTATGAGAGTTTAATTGGGTCGTGAGGGGTGCGCTGTCTGAAGCAGTAATGAATGACTGTTGCTGAGTTTTCTTACTTTTTCGACCTTTAACTTGTGGGAACTATTGATACCTGTTGTGTTTTCCAGTGACACCTGTCCGCCTCGGTAGCGCAGTAGGCAGCGCGTCAGGCTCATAATCTGAAGGTCGTGAGTTCAATCCTCACCCGGGCCAAAGGCGGTGCAGATTTTTTGTTTGCTCATGAGATTTTAATTAGGTCGGGAGGGGTGCACTGTCTGGAGCAGTAATGAATGACTGTTGCCCAGTTTTCCTATTTTTTCGACCTTTAATTTGTGGAAACGAATGATACCGGTTGCGTTTCGCAGTGATCCCTGTCCGCCTCGGTAGCGCAGTAGGCAGCGCGTCAGTCTCATAATCTGAAGGTCGTGAGTTCCATCCTCACCCGGGGCCAAGGCGGTGTAGTTGTTTTGTTTGCTTATGAGAGTTTAATTAGGTCGTGAAGGGTGCGCTGTCTGGAGCAGTAATGAATGACTGTTGCTGAGTTTTTTTTATTTTTTCGACCTTTAACTTGTTGGAAGTATTGATACCGGTTGTGTTTCCCAGTGACACCAGTCCGCCTCGTTAGCGCAGTAGGCGGTGCTTCAGTCTCATAATCTGAAGCTCGTGAGTTCAATCCCCACCCGGGGTAAAGGCGGTGCAGTTTTGTTGTTTGCTTATGAGAGTTTAATTAGGTCGTGAGGGGTGCGCTGTCTGGAGCAGTAATGAATGACTGTTGCTGAGTTTTTTTATTTTTTCGACTTTTAACTTGTTGGAACTATTGATACCGGTTGTGTTTCCCAGTGACGCTTGTTTGCCTCGGTAGCGCAGTAGGCAGCGCGTCAGTCTCATAATCTGAAAGTCGTGAGTTCAATCCTCACCCGGGGCAAATTTGTTGCAGATTTTTTGTTTGCTCATGAGAGTTTAATTAAGTCGTAAGGGGTGCACTGTCTTGAGCAGTAATGAATGACAGTTGTTCGGTTTTCTTATTTTTTCAACCTTTAATTTGTGGGAACTAATGATACCGGTTGCGTTTCGCAGTGACCCCTGTCAGCCTCGGTAGCGCAGTAGGCAGCGCGTCAGTCTCATAATCTGAAGGTCGTGAGTTCAATTCTCACCCAGGCCAAAGGCGGTGCAGTTTTTTGTTTGCTTATGACAGTTTAATTAGGTCGTGAGGAGTGCGCTGTCAGGAGCAGTAATGAATGACAGTTGCTCGGTTTTCTTATTTTTTCAACCTTTAATTTGTGGGAACTAATGATACCGGTTGCGTTTCCCAGTGACCCCAGTCTGCCTCGGTAGCGCAGTAGGCAGCGCGTAAGTCTCATATTCTGAAGCTCGTGAGTTCAATCCTCACCCGGGGCAAAGGCGGTGAAGTTTTTTTGTTTGTTTATGAGAGTTTAATTAGGTCGTGAAGGGTGCGCTGTCTGGAGCAGTAATGAATGACTGTTGCCGAGTTTTCTTACTTTTTCTACCTTTAACTTGTGGGAACTAATGATACCGGTTGCGTTTCCCAGTGACCCCTGTCCGCCTCGGTAGTGCAAAGGCAGCACGTCTGTCTCATAATCTGAAGGTCGTGAGTTCAATCCCCACCCGGGGCAAAGGTGTTGCAGATTTTTTTGTTTTCCTATGAGAGATTCATTGGGTCGTGAGGGGTGCGCTGTCTGGAGCAGTAATGAATGACTGTTGCTGAGTTTTCTTACTTTTTCGACCTTTAACTTGAGGGAACTATTGATACCGGTTGTGTTTCCCATTGACACCTGTCCGCCTCGGTAGCGCAGTAGGCAGCGCGTCAGTCTCATAATCTGAAGGTCGTGAGTTCAATTCTCACCCAGGCCAAAGGCGGTGCAGTTTTTTTGTTTGCTTATGACAGTTTAATTAGGTCGTGAGGAGTGCACTGTCAGGAGCAGTAATGAATGACAGTTGCTGGGTTTTCTTATTTTTTCAACCTTTAATTTGTGGGAACTAATGATACCGGTTGCGTTTCCCAGTGACCCCAGTCTGCCTCGGTAGCGCAGTAGGCAGCGCGTCAGTCTCATATTCTGAAGCTCGTGCGTTCAATCCTCACCCGGGGCAAAGGCGGTGAAGTTTTTTTTGTTTGTTTATGAGAGTTTAATTAGGTCGTGAAGGGTGCGCTGTCTGGAGCAGTAATGAATGACTGTTGCCGAGTTTTCTTACTTTTTCGACCTTTATTTTGTGGGAACTAATGATACCGGTTGCGTTTCCCAGTGACCCCTGTCTGCCTCGGTAGCGATTAAGCAGCGCGTCAGTCTCATAATCTGAAGGTCGTGAGTTCAATCATAACCCAGGGCAAAGGCGGTGCAGATTTTTTGTTTGCTTATGAGAGTTTATTTAGGTCATGAGGGGTGCACTGTCTGGAGCAGTAATAAATGACTGTTGCTCAGTTTTCTTACTTTTTCCACCTTTTTTTGTGGGAACTAATGATACCGGTTGCGTTTGCCAGGGACTCCTGTCTGCCTCGGTAGCGCAGTAGGCAGCGCGTCAGTCTCATAATCTGAAGGTCGTGAGTTCAATCCTCACAGGGGCAAAGGCGGTGCAGATTTTTTGTTTGCTTATGAGAGTTTAATTAGGTCGTGAGGGGCGCACTGTGTGGAGCAGTAATGAATTACTGTTGCTCGGTTTTCTTACTTTTTCGACCTTTAATTTGTGGGAACTAATGATACCGGTTGCGTTTCGCAGTGACCCCTGTCCGCCTCGGTAGCGCAGTAGGCAGCGCGTCAGTCTCATAATCTGAAGATCGTGAGTTCAATCCTCACCCGGGGCAAATTTGTTGCAGATTTTTTGTTTGCTCATGAGAGTTTAATTAGGTCGTGAGGGGTGCAACGTCTGGAGCAGTAATAAATGACTGTTGCTCAGTTTTCTTACTTTTTCCACATTTAATTTGTGGGAACTAAGTATACCGGTTGCGTTTCCCAGTGACCCCTGTCCGCGTCGGTAGCGCAGTAGGCAGCGCGTCAGTCTCGTAATCTGAAGGTCGTGAGTTCAATCCTCTCCCAGGGCAAAGGCGGTGAATATGGTTTCTTTGCTTCTGAGAGTTTAATTAGGTCGTGAAGGGGCCGCTGTCTGGAGCAGTAATGAATGACTGTTGCTGAGTTTTCTTACTTTTTCGACCTTTAACTTGTGGGAACTATTGATACCGGTTGTGTTTCCCAGTGACACCAGTCCGCCTCGGTAGCGCAGTAGGCGGCGCGTCAGTCTCATAATCTCAAGGTCGTGAGTTCAATCCTCACCCGGGGCAAAGGCGCTGAAGTTTTTTGTTTGCTTATGAGAGTTTAATTAGGTCGTGAGGGGTGCGCTGTCTGGAGCAGTAATGAATGACTGCTGCTGAGTTTCCTTACTTTTTCGACCTGTAACTTGTGGGAACTATTGATACCGGTTGTGTTTCCCAGTGTCACCAGTCCGCCTCGGTAGTGCAGTAGGCAGCGCGTCAGTCTCATAATCTGAAGGTCGTGAGTTCAATCCTAAGGCGGGCCAATGTCGATGCAGTTTTTTTGTTTGCTTATGAGAGTTTAATTAGGTCGTGAGGGGTGCACTGTCTGGAGCAGTAATGAATGACTGTTGCCCGGTCTTCTTATTTTTTCGACCTTTATTTGTGGAAACGAATGATACCGGTTGCGTTTCCCCGTGACCCCTGTCCGCCTCGGTAGCGCAGTAGGCAGCGCGTCAGTCTCATAATCTGAAGGTCGTGAGTTCAATCCTCACCCGGGGGAAAGGTGGTGCAGATATTTGTTTGCTTATAAGAGTTTAATTAGGTCGTGAGGGGTGCGCTGTCTTGAGCAGTAATGAATGACTGTTGCTGAGTTTTCTTACTTTTTCAATTTTTAACTTGTGGGAACTATTGATACTGGTTGTTTCCCAATGACACCTGTCCGCCTCGGTAGCGCAGTAGGCAGCGCGTCAGTTTCATAATCTGAAGGTCGTGAGTTCAACCCTCACCCGGGGCAAAGGTGGTGCAGTTCTTTGTTTGCTTATGAGAGTTTAATTAGGTCGTGAGGGGTGCGCTGTCTGAAGCAGTAATGAATGACTGTTGCTGAGTTTTCTTACTTTTTCGACCTTTAACCTGTGGGAACTATTGATACCTGTTGTGTTTTCCAGTGACACCTGTGCGCCTCGGTAGCGCAGTGGGCAGCGCGTCAGGCTCATAATCTGAAGGTCGTGAGTTCAATCCTCACCCGGGCCAAAGGCGGTGCAGTTTTTTTGTGTGCTTATGAGAGTTTAATTAGGTCGTGAGGGGTGCACTGTCTGGAGAAGTAATGAATGACTGTTGCTCGGTTTTCCTACTTTTTCGACCTTTAATTTGTGGGAACTAATGATACCGGTTGCGTTTCGCAGTGACCCCTGTCCGCCTCGGTAGCGCAGTAGGCAGCGCGTCAGTCTCATAATCTGAAGGTCGTGAGTTCCATCCTCACCCGGGGCAAAGGCGGTGTAGTTGGTTTCTTTGCTTATGAGAGTTTAATTAGGTTGTGAAGGGTGCGCTGTCTGGAGCAGTAATGAATGACTGTTGCTGAGTTTTCTTACTTTTTCGACCTTTAACTTGTGGGAACTATTGATACCGGTTGTGTTTCCCAGTGACACCAGTCCGCCTCGGTAGCGCAGTAGGCGGTGCGTCAGTCTCATAATCTCAAGGTCGTGAGTTCAATCCACATCCGGGGCAAAGGCGGTGCAGAATTTTTGTTTGCCTTTGAGAGTTTAATTAGGTCGTGAGGGGTGCGCTGTTTGGAGCAGTAATGAATGGCTGTTGCTGAATTTTCTTACTTTTTCGACCTTTAACGTGTGGGAACTATTGATACCGGTTGTGTTTCCCAGTGACACCTGTCCGCCTCGGTAGCGCAGTATGCAGCGCGTCAGTCTCATAATCTGAAGGTCGTGAGTTCAATCCACACCCGGGGCAAAGGCGGTAAAGTTTTTTGTTTGCTTATGAGAGTTTAATTAGGTCGTGAGGGGTGCACTGTCTGGAGCAGTAATGAATGACTGTTGCTCGGTTTTCTTACTTTTTCGACCTTTAATTTGTGGGAACTAATGATACCGGTTGCGTTTCCCAGTGACCCCTGTCCGCCTCGGTAGTGCAAAAGCAGCACGTCTGTCTCATAATCTGAAGGTCGTGAGTTCAATCCCCACCCGGGGCAAAGGTGTAGCAGATTTTTTTTGTTTTCCTATGAGAGATTTATTGGGTCGTGAGGGTTGCGCTGTCTGGAGCAGTAATGAATGACTGTTGCTCAGTTTTCTTACTTTTTCGACCTATAGTTTGTGGGAACTAATGATACCGGTTGCGTTTCCCAGTGACCCCTGTCTGCCTCGGAAGCGCACTAGGCAGCGCGTCAGTCTCATAATCTGAAGGTCGTGAGTTCAATCCTCACCCGGGGCAACTTTGGTGCAGATTTTTTGTTTGCTCATGAGAGTTTAATTAGGTCGTGAGGGGTGCACTGTCTGGAGCAGTAATAAATGACTGTTGCTCGGTTTTCTTACTTTTTCGACCTTTTTTTGTGGGAAATAATGATACCGGTTGCGTTTCGCAGTGACCCCTGTCCGCCTCGGTAGCGCAGTAGGCAGCGCGTCAGTCTCATAATCTGAAGGTCGTGAGTTCAATTCTCACCCAGGCCAAAGGCGGTGCAGTTTTTTGTTTGCTTATGACAGTTTAATTAGGTCGTGAGGAGTGCGCTGTCAGGAGCAGTAATGAATGACAGTTGCTCGGTTTTCTTATTTTTTCAACCTTTAATTTGTGGGAACTAATGATACCGGTTGCGTTTCCCAGTGACCCCAGTCTGCCTCGGTAGCGCAGTAGGCAGCGCGTCAGTCTCTTATTCTGAAGCTCGTGAGTTCAATCCTCACCCGGGGCAAAGGCGGTGAAGTTTTTTTGTTTGTTTATGAGAGTTTAATTAGGTCGAGAAGGGTGCGCTGTCTGGAGCAGTAATGAATGACTGTTGCCGAGTTTTCTTACTTTTTCAACCTTTAATTTGTGGGAACTAATGATACCGGTTGCGTTTCCCAGTGACCCC
The DNA here is from genome assembly GCF_043290135.1 of Rhipicephalus microplus. NCBI lineage: Eukaryota > Metazoa > Arthropoda > Arachnida > Ixodida > Ixodidae > Rhipicephalus > Rhipicephalus microplus. The sequence goes on from NC_134702.1 coordinate 210,227,634, forward strand.
TGTCCGCCTCGGTAGCGCAGTAGGCAGCGCGTCAGTCTCATAATCTGAAGGTCGTGAGTTCCATCCCCACCCGGGGCAAAGGTGTTGCAGATTGTTTTGTTTTCCTATGAGAGATTTATTGGGTCGTGAGGGGTGCGCTGTCTGGAGCAGTAATGAATGACTGTTGCTCGGTTTTCTTACTTTTTCGACCTATAGTTTGTGGGAACTAATGATACCGGTTGCATTTCCCAGTGACCCCTGTCTGCCTCGGTAGCGATTAAGCAGCGCGTCAGTCTCATAATCTGAAGGTCGTGAGTTCAATCATAACCCAGGGCAAAGGCGGTGCAGATTTTTTGTTTGCTTTTGAGAGTTTAATTAGGTCGTGAGGGGTGCACTGTGTGGAGCAGTAATGAACTACTGTTGCTCGGTTTTCTTACTTTTTCGACCTTTAATTTGTGGGAACTAATGATACCGGTTGCGTTTCGCAGTGACCCCTGTCCGCCTCGGTAGCGCAGTAGGCAGCGCGTCAGTCTGATAATCTGAAGATCGTGAGTTCAATCCTCACCCGGGGCAAATTTGTTGCAGATTTTTTGTTTGCTCATGAGAGTTTAATTAGGTCGTGAGGGGTGCACTGTCTGGAGCAGTAATAAATGACTGTTGCTCAGTTTTCTTACTTTTTCCACCTTTAATTTGTGGGAACTAAGTATACCGGTTGCGTTTCCCAGTGACCCCTGTCCGCGTCGGTAGCGCAGTAGGCAGCGCGTCAGTCTCGTAATCTGAAGGTCGTGAGTTCCATCCTCTCCCAGGGCAAATGCGGTGAATATGGTTTCTTTGCTTCTGAGAGTTTAATTAGGTCGTGAAGGGGCCGCTGTCTAGAGCAGTAATGAATGACTGTTGCTGAGTTTTCTTACTTTTTCGACCTTTAACTTGTGGGAACTATTGATACCGGTTGTGTTTCCCAGTGACACCAGTCCGCCTCAGTAGTGCAGTAGGCGGCGCGTCAGTCTCATAATCTGAAGGTCGTGAGTTCAATCCTCACCCGGGGCAAAGGCGGTGCAGATTTTTTGTTTGCTCATGTGATTTTAATTAGGTCGGGAGGGGTGCGCTGTCTGGAGCAGTATTAAATGACTGTTGCTCGGTTTTCTTACATTTTCGACCTTTAATTTGTGGGAACTAATGATACCGGTTGCGTTTCGCAGTGACCCCTGTCCGCCTCGGTAGCGCAGTAGGCGGCGCGTCAGTCTCATAATCTCAAGGTCGTGAGTTCAATCCTCACCCGGGGCAAAGGCGCTGAAGTTTTTTGTTTGCATATGAGAGTTTAATTAGGTCGTGAGGGGTGCGCTGTTTGGAACAGTAATGAATGACTGTTGCTGAATTTTCTTATTTTTTCGACCTTTAATTTGTGGAAACGAATAATACCGGTTGCGTTTGCCAGTCACCCCTGTCCGCCTCGGTAGCCCAGTAGGCAGCGCGTCAGTCTCATAATCTGAAGGTCGTGAGTTCAATCCTCACCCGGGGCAGAGGCGGTGCAGATGCTTTGTTTGCTTATGAGGGCTTAATTAGGTCGTGAGGGGTGCACTGTCTGGAGCAGTAATGAATGACTGTTGCCCAGTCTTCTTATTTTTTCGACCTTTATTTGTGGAAACGAATGATACCGGTTGCGTTTCCCCGTGACCCCTGTCCGCCTCGGTAGCGCAGTAGGCAGCGCGTCAGTCTCATAATCTGAAGGTCGTGAGCTCAATCCTCACCCGGGGAAAGGTGGTGCAGATATTTGTTTGCTTATAAGAGTTTAATTAAGTCGTGAGGGGTGCGCTGTCTGGAGCAGTAATGAATGACTGTTGCTGAGTTTTCTTACTTTTTCGACCTTTAACTTGTGGGAACTATTGATACCTGTTGTGTTTTCCAGTGACACCTGTCCGCCTCGGTAGCGCAGTGGGCAGCGCGTCAGGCTCATAATCTGAAGGTCGTGAGTTCAATCCTCACCCGGGCCAAAGGCGGTGCAGTTTTTTTGTTTGCTTATGAGAGTTTAATTAGGTCGTGAGGGGTGCACTGTCTGGAGAAGTAATGAATGACTGTTGCTCGGTTTTCCTACTTTTTCGACCTTTAATTTGTGGGAACTAATGATACCGGTTGCGTTTCGCAGTGACCCCTGTCCGCCTCGGTAGTGCAAAAGCAGCACGTCTGTCTCATAATCTGAAGGTCGTGAGTTCAATCCCCACCCGGGGCAAAGGTGTTGCAGATTTTTTTTGTTTTCCTATGAGAGATTTATTGGGTCGTGAGGGTTGCGCTGTCTGGAGCAGTAATGAATGACTGTTGCTCAGTTTTCTTACTTTTTCGACCTATAGTTTGTGGGAACTAATGATACCGGTTGCGTTTCCCAGTGACCCCTGTCTGCCTCGGAAGCGCACTAGGCAGCGCGTCAGTCTCATAATCTGAAGGTCGTGAGTTCAATCCTCACCCGGGGCAACTTTGGTGCAGATTTTTTGTTTGCTCATGAGAGTTTAATTAGGTCGTGAGGGGTGCACTGTCTGGAGCAGTAATAAATGACTGTTGCTCGGTTTTCTTACTTTTTCGACCTTTTTTTGTGGGAACTAATGATACCGGTTGCGTTTCGCAGTGACCCCTGTCCGCCTCGGTAGCGCAGTAGGCAGCGCGTCAGTCTCATAATCTGAAGGTCGTGAGTTCAATTCTCACCCAGGCCAAAGGCGGTGCAGTTTTTTGTTTGCTTATGACAGTTTAATTAGGTCGTGAGGAGTGCGCTGTCAGGAGCAGTAATGAATGACAGTTGCTCGGTTTTCTTATTTTTTCAACCTTTAATTTGTGGGAACTAATGATACCGGTTGCGTTTCCCAGTGACCCCAGTCTGCCTCGGTAGCGCAGTAGGCAGCGCGTCAGTCTCTTATTCTGAAGCTCGTGAGTTCAATCCTCACCCGGGGCAAAGGCGGTGAAGTTTTTTTGTTTGTTTATGAGAGTTTAATTAGGTCGAGAAGGGTGCGCTGTCTGGAGCAGTAATAAATGACTGTTGCTCGGTTTTCTTACTTTTTCGACCTTTAATTTGTGGGAACTAATGATACCGGTTGCGTTTCGCAGTGACCCCTGTCCGCCTCGGTAGCGCAGTAGGCGGCGCGTCAGTCTCATAATCTCAAGGTCGTGAGTTCAATCCTCACCCGGGGCAAAGGCGCTGAAGTTTTTTGTTTGCTTATGAGAGTTTAATTAAGTCGTGAGGGGTGCACTGTCTGGAGCAGTAATGAATCACTGCTGCTGAGTTTTCTTACTTTTTCGACCTTTAACTTGTGGGAACTATTGATACCGGTTGTGTTTCCCAGTGTCACCTGTCCGCCTCGGTAGTGCAGTAGGCAGCGCATCAGTCTCATAATCTGAAGGTCGTGAGTTCAATCCTAAGGCGGGCCAATGTCGATGCAGTTTTTTTGTTTGCTTATGAGAGTTTAATTAGGTCGTGAGGGGTGCGCTGTCTGGAACAGTAATGAATGACTGTTGCTGAATTTTCTTATTTTTTCGACCTTTAATTTGTGGAAACGAATGATACCGGTTGCGTTTGCCAGTCACCCCTGTCCGCCTCGGTAGCCCAGTAGGCAGCGCGTCAGTCTCATAATCTGAAGGTCGTGAGTTCAATCCTCACCCGGGGCAGAGGGGGTGCAGATGCTTTGTTTGCTTATGAGGGTTTAATTAGGTCGTGAGGGGTGCACTGTCTGGAGCAGTAATGAATGACTGTTGCTCGGTTTTCCTACTTTTTCGACCTTTAATTTGTGGGAACTAATGATACCGGTTGCGTTTCGCAGAACCCCTGTCCGCCTCGGTAGCGCAGTAGGCAGCGCGTCAGTCTCATAATCTGAAGGTCGTGAGTTCCATCCTCACCCGGGGCAAAGGCGGTGTAGTTGGTTTCTTTGCTTATGAGAGTTTAATTAGGTTGTGAAGGGTGCGCTGTCTGGAGCAGTAATGAATGACTGTTGCTGAGTTTTCTTACTTTTTCGACCTTTAACTTGTGGGAACTATTGATACCGGTTGTGTTTCCCAGTGACACCAGTCCGCCTCGGTAGCGCAGTAGGCGGTGCGTCAGTCTCATAATCTCAAGGTCGTGAGTTCAATCCACATCCGGGGCAAAGGCGGTGCAGAATTTTTGTTTGCCTTTGAGAGTTTAATTAGGTCGTGAGGGGTGCGCTGTTTGGAGCAGTAATGAATGACTGTTGCTGAATTTTCTTACTTTTTCGACCTTTAACGTGTGGGAACTATTGATACCGGTTGTGTTTCCCAGTGACACCTGTCTGCCTCGGTAGCGCAGTAGGCAGCGCGTCAGTCTCATAATCTGAAGGTCATGAGTTCAATTCTCACCCGGGCCAAAGGCGGTGCAGTTTTTTGTTTGCTTATGAAAGTTTAATTAGGTCGTGAGGAGTGCGCTGTCAGGAGCAGTAATGAATGACAGTTGCTCGGTTTTCTTAATTTTTCAATTTTTAACTTGTGGGAACTATTGATACCGGTTGTGTTTCCCAGAGACACCTGTCCGCCTCGGAAGCGCAGTAGGCAGCGCGTCAGTCTCATAATCTTAAGGTCGTGAGTTCAATACACACCCAGGGGAAAGGCGGTACACATTTGTTGTTTGCTTATGAGAGTTTAATTAGGTCGTGAGGGGTGCGCTGTCTGGAGCAGTAATAAATGACTGTTGCTCGGTTTTCTTACTGTTTCAATTTTTAACTTGTGGAAACTATTGATACCGGTTGTGTTTCCCAGTGACCCCTGTCCGCCTCGGTAGCACAGTAGGCACCGCGTCAGTCTCATAATCAGAAGGTCGTGAGTTCAATCCCCCCCCCCCCCGGGGTAAAGGCGGTTCAGTTTTGTTGTTTGCTTATGAGAGTTTAATTAGGTCGTGAGGGGTGCGCTGTCTGGAGCATTAATGATTGACTGTTGCTGAGTTTTCTTACTTTTTCGACCTTTAACTTGTGGGAACTATTGATACCGGTTGTGTTTCCCAGTCACACCTGTCCGCCTCGGTAGTGCAGTAGGCAGCGCGTCAGTCTCATAATCTGAAGGTCATGAGTTCAATCCTCACCCGGGGCAACCTTGGTGCAGATTTTTTGTTTGCTCATGAGAGTTTAATTAGGTCGTGAGTGGTGCACTGTCTGGAGCAGTAATAAATGACTGTTGCTCAGTTTTCTTACTTTTTTCCACCTTTATTTTTGTGGGAACTAATGATACCGGTTGCGTTTGCCAGGGACTCCTGTCTGCCTCGGTAACGCAGTAGGCAGCGCGTCAGTCTCATAATCTGAAGGTCGTGAGTTCAATCCTCACCCGGGGCAAAGGCGGTGCAGATTTTTTGTTTGCTTATGAGAGTTTAATTAGGTCGTGAGGGGTGCACTGTGTGGAGCAGTAATGAAATACTGTTGCTCGGTTTTCTTACTTTTTCGACCTTTAATTTGTGGGAACTATTGATACCGGTTGCGTTTCGCAGTGACCCCTGTCCGCCTCGGTAGCGCAGTAGGCAGCGCGTCAGTCTCATAATCTGAAGGTCGTGAGTTCCATCCTCACCCGGGGCAAAGGCGGTGTAGTTGTTTTGTTTGCTTATGAGAGTTTAATTAGGTCGTGAAGGGTGCGCTGTCTGGTGCAGTAATGAATGACTGTTGCTGAGTTTTCTTACTTTTTCGACCTTTAACTTGTGGGAACTATTGATACCGGTTGTGTTTCCCAGTGACACCAGTCCGCCTCGGTAGCGCAGTAGGCGGCGCTTCAGTCTCATAATCTGAAGGTCGTGAGTTCAATCCACACCCGGGGCAAAGGCGGTGCTGATTTTTTGTTTGCCTATGAGAGTTTAATTAGGTCGTGAGGGGTGCGCTGTCCTGAGCAGTAATGAATGACTGTTGCTGAGTTTTCTTACTTTTTCGACCTTTAACATGTGGGAACTATTGATACCGGTTGTGTTTCCCAGTGACGCCTGTTCGCCTCGGTAGCGCAGTAGGCAGCGCGTCAGTCTCATAATCTGAAGGTCGTGAGTTCAATCCTCACCCTGGGCAAATTTGTTGCATATTTTTTGTTTGCTCATGAGAGTTTAATTAGGTCGTGAGGGGTGCACTGTCTGGAGCAGTAATAAATGACTGTTGCTCTGTTTTCTTACTTTTTCCACCTTTAATTTGTGGGAACTAATGATACCGGTTGCGTTTCCCAGTGACCCCTGTCCGCGTCGGTAGCGCAGTAGGCAGCGCGTCAGTCTCGTAATCTGAAGGTCGTGAGTTCAACCCTCTCCCGGGGCAAAGGCGGTGAATATGTTTTGTTTGCTTATGAGAGTTTAATTAGGTCGTGAGGGGTACACTGTCTGGAGAAGTAATGAATGACTGTTGCTCGGTTTTCATACTTTTTCGACCTTTAATATGTGGGAACGAATGATACCGGTTGCGTTTCGCAGTGACCCCTGTCCGCCTCGGTAGCGCAGTAGGCAGCGCGTCAGTCTCATAATCTGAAGGTCGTGAGTTCAATCCTCACCCGGGGCAAAGGCGCTGAAGTTTTTTGTTTGCTTATGAGAGTTTAATTAGGTCGTGAGGGGTGCGCTGTCTGGAGCAGTAATGAATGACTGCTGCTGAGTTTTCTTACTTTTTCGACCTTTAACTTGTGGGAACTATTGATACCGGTTGTGTTTCCCAGTGTCACCTGTCCGCCTCGGTAGTGCAGTAGGCAGCGCGTCAGTCTCATAATCTGAAGGTCGTGAGTTCAATCCTAAGGCGGGCAATGTCGATGCAGTTTTTTTGTTTGCTTATGAGAGTTTAATTAGGTCGTGAGGGGTGTGCTGTCTGGAACAGTAATGAATGACTGTTGCTGAATTTTCTTATTTTTTCGACCTTTCATTTGTGGAAACGAATGATACCGGTTGCGTTTGCCAGTCACCCCTGTCCGCCTCGGTAGCCCAGTAGGCAGCGCGTCAGTCTCATAATCTGAAGGTCGTGAGTTCAATCCTCACCAGGGCCACCGTCGATGCAGTTTTTTGTTTAATCATGAGAGTTTATTAGGTCGTGAGGGTTGCACTGTCTGGAGCAGTAATGAATGACTGCTGCTGACTTTTCTTACTTTTTCGACCTTTAACTTGTGGGAACTATTGATACCGGTTGTGTTTCCCAGTGTCACCTGTCCGCCTCGGTAGTGCAGTAGGCAGCGCGTCAGTCTCATAATCTGAAGGTCGTGAGTTCAATCCTAAGGCGGGCCAATGTCGATGCAGTTTTTTTGTTTGCTTATGAGAGTTTAATTAGGTCGTGAGGGGTGCGCTGTCTGGAACAGTAATGAATGACTGTTGCTGAATTTTCTTATTTTTGGACCTTTCATTTGTGGAAACGAATGATACCGGTTGCGTTTCCTAGTGACCCCTGTCCGCCTCGGTAGCGCAGTAGGCAGCACGTCAGTCTCATAATCTGAAGGTCGTGAGTTCAATCCTCACCCGGGGCAAAGGCGGTGCAGATGTTTTGTTTGCTTATGAGAGTTTAATTAGGTCGTGAGGGGTGCACTGTCTGGAGCAGTAATGAATGACTGTTGCCCAGTTTTCTTATTTTTTTGACCTTTATTTGTGGAAACGAATGATACCAGTTGCGTTTCCCATTGACCCCTGTCCGCCTCGATAGCGCAGTAGGCAGCGCATCAGTCTCATAATCTGAAGGTCGTGAGTTCAATCCTCACCCGGGGGAAAGGTGGTGCAGATATTTGTTTGCTTATAAGAGTTTAATTAGGTCGTGAGGGGTGCGCTGTCTGGAGCAGTAATGAATGACTGTTGCTGAGTTTTCTTACTTTTTCAATTGTTAACTTGTGGGAACTATTGATACTGGTTGTGTTTCCCAAAGACACCTGTCCGCCTCGGTAGCGCAGTAGGCAGCGCGTCAGTCTCATAATATGAAGGTCGTGAGTTCAATCCTCCCCCGGGGCAAAGGTGGTGCAGTTCTTTGTTTGCTTATGAGAGTTTAATTAGGTCCTGAGGGGTGCGCTGTCTGAAGCAGTAATGAATGACTGTTGCTGAGTTTTCTTACTTCTTCGACCTTTACTTTTGGGAACTATTGATACCTGTTGTGTTTTCCAGTGACACCTGTCCGCCTCGGTAGCGCAGTAGGCAGCGCGTCAGGCTCATAATCTGAAGGTCGTGAGTTCAATCCTCACCCGGGCCAAAGGCGGTGCAGTTTCTTTATGTGTGCTTATGAGAGTTTAATTAGGTCGTGAGGAGTGCGCTGTCAGGAGCAGTAATGAATGACAGTTGCTCGGTCTTCTTATTTTTTCAACCTTTAATTTGTGGGAACTAATGATACCGGTTGCGTTTCCCAGTGACACCAGTCTGCCTGGTAGCGCAGTAGGCAGCGCGTCAGTCTCATAATCTGAAGGTCGTGAGTTCAATTCTCACTCGGGCCAAAGGCGGTGCAGTTTTTTGTTTGCTTATGAGAGTTTAATTTGGTCGTGAGGAGTGCGCTGTCAGGAGCAGTAATGAATGACAGTTGCTCGGTTTTCTTAATTTTTCAATTTTTAACTTGTGGGAACTATTGATACCGGTTGTGTTTCCCAGAGACACCTGTCCGCCTCGGAAGCGCAGTAGGCAGCGCGTCAGTCTCATAATCTGAAGGTCGTGAGTTCAATACACACCCAGGGTAAAGGCGGTACACATTTGTTGTTTGCTTATGAGAGTTTAATTAGGTCGTGAGGGGTGCGCTGTCTGGAGCAGTAATAAATGACTGTTGCTCGGTTTTCTTACTGTTTCAATTTTTAACTTGTGGAAACTATTGATACCGGTTGTGTTTCCCAGTGACCCCTGTCCGCCTCGGTAGCACAGTAGGCACCGCGTCAGTCTCATAATCAGAAGGTCGTGAGTTCAATCCCCCCCCGGGGTAAAGGCGGTTCAGTTTTGTTGTTTGCTTATGAGAGTTTAATTAGGTCGTGAGGGGTGCGCTGTCTGGAGCATTAATGATTGACTGTTGCTGAGATTTCTTACTTTTTCGACCTTTAACTTGTGGGAACTATTGATACCGGTTGTGTTTCCCAGTCACACCTGTCCGCCTCGGTAGTGCAGTAGGCAGCGCGTCAGTCTCATAATCTGAAGGTCGTGAGTTCAATCCTCACCCGGGGCAACCTTGGTGCAGAATTTTTGTTTGCTTATGAGAGTTTAATTAGGTCGTTAAGGGTGCGCTGTCTGGTGCAGTAATGAATGACTGTTGTTGAGTTTTCTTACTTTTTCGACCTTTAACTTGTGGGAACTATTGATACCGGTTGTGTTTCCCAGTGACACCAGTCCGCCTCGGTAGCGCAGTAGGCGGCGCTTCAGTCTCATAATCTGAAGGTCGTGAGTTCAATCCACACCCGGGGCAAAGGCGGTGCTGGTTTTTTGTTTGCCTATGAGAGTTTATTAGGTCGTGAGGGGTGCGCTGTCCTGAGCAGTAATGAATGACTGTTGCTGAGTTTTCTTACTTTTTCGACCTTTAACATGTGGGAACCATTGATACCGGTTGTGTTTCCCTGTGACGCCTGTTCGCGTCGGTAGCGCAGTAGGCAGCGCGTCAGTCTCATAATCTGAAGGTCGTGAGTTCAATCCTCACCCGGGGCAAATTTGTTGCAGATTTTTTGTTTGCTCATGAGAGTTTAATTAGGTCGTGAGGGGTGCACTGCCTGGAGCAGTAATAAATGACTGTTGCTCAGTTTTCTTACCTTTTACACCTTTAATTTGTGGGAACTAATGATACCGGTTGCGTTTCCCAGTGACCCCTGTCCGCGTCGGTAGCGCAGTAGGCAGCGCGTCAGTCTCGTAATCTGAAGGTCGTGAGTTCAATGCTCTCCCGGGGCAAAGGCGGTGAATGAGTTTTTGTTTGCTTATGAGAGTTTAATTAGATCGTGAGGGGTACACTGTCTGGAGAAGTAATGAATGACTGTTGCTCGGTTTTACTACTTTTTCGACCTTTAACATGTGGGAACCATTGATACCGGTTGTGTTTCCCAGTGACGCCTGTTCGCGTCGGTAGCGCAGTAGGCAGCGCGTCAGTCTCATAATCTGAAGGTCGTGAGTTCAATCCTCACCCGGGGCAAATTTGTTGCAGATTTTTTGTTTGCTCATGAGAGTTTAATTAGGTCGTGAGGGGTGCACTGCCTGGAGCAGTAATAAATGACTGTTGCTCAGTTTTCTTACCTTTTACACCTTTAATTTGTGGGAACTAATGATACCGGTTGCGTTTCCCAGTGACCCCTGTCCGCGTCGGTAGCGCAGTAGGCAGCGCGTCAGTCTCGTAATCTGAAGGTCGTGAGTTCAATTCTCACCCGGGCCAAAGGCGGTGCAGTTTTTTGTTTGCTTATGAGAATTTAATTAGGTCGTGAGGGGTGCGCTGTCTGGAGCAGTAATAAATGATTTTTGCTCGGTTTTCTTACTGTTTCAATTTTTAACTTGTGGAAACTATTGATACCGGTTGTGTTTCCCAGTGACCCCTGTCCGCCTCGGTAGCGCAGTAGGCAGCGCGTCAGTCTCATAATCTTAAGGTCGTGAGTTCAATCCACACCCATGGCAAAGGCGGTGAAGTTTTTTGTTTGTTTATGAGAGTTTAATTAGGTCGTGAAGGGTGCGCTGTCTGGAGCAGTAATGAATGACTGTTGCCGAGTTTTCTTACTTTTCGACCTTTAACTTGAGGGAACCATTGATACCGGTTGTGTTTCCCAGCGACACCTGTCCGCCTCGGTAGCGCAGTAGGCAGCGCGTCAGTCTCATAATCTGAAGGTCGTGAGTTCAATTCAACCCGGGCCAAAGGCGGTGCAGTTTTTTGTTTGCTTATGAGAGTTTAATTAGGTCGTGAGGAGTGCGCTGTCAGGAGCAGTAATGAATGACAGTTGCTCGGTTTTCTTAAATTTTCAATTTTTAACTTGTGGGAAATATTGATACCGGTTGTGTTTCCCAGAGACACTTGTCCGCCTCGGAAGCGCAGTAGGCAGCGCGTCAGTCTCATAATCTGAAGGTCGTGAGTTCAATACACACCCAGGGTAAAGGCGGTACACATTTGTTGTTTGCTTATGAGAGTTTAATTAGGTCGTGAGGGGTGCGCTGTCTGGAGCAGTAATAAATGACTGTTGCTCGGTTTTCTTACTGTTTCAATTTTTAACTTGTGGAAACTATTGATACCGGTTGTGTTTCCCAGTGACCCCTGTCCGCCTCGGTAGCGCAGTAGGCACCGCGTCAGTCTCATAATCTGAAGGTCGTGAGTTCAATCCACACCCGGGGCAAAGGCGGTGCAGAACTTTTGTTTGCCTATGAGAGTTTAATTAGGTCGTGAGGGGTGCGCTGTTTGGAGCAGTAACGAATGACTATTGCTGAATTTTCTTACTTTTTCGACCTTTAACGTGTGGGAACTATTGATACCGGTTGTGTTTCCCAGTGACACCTGTCCGCCTCGGTAGCGCAGTAGGCAGCGCGTCAGTCTCATAATCTGAAGGTCGTGAGTTCTATCCTCCCCAGGGGCAAAGGTGGTGCAGATGTTTTGTTTGCTTATGAGAGTTTAATTAGGTCGTGAGGGGTGCACTGTCTGGAGCAGTAATGAATGACTGTTGCTGAGTTGTCTTACCTTTTCGACCTTTAACTTGTGGGAACTATTGATACCGGTTGTGTTTCCCAGTGACACCTGTCCGCCTCGGTAGCGCAGTAGGCAGCGCGTAAGTCTAATAATCTGAAGGTCGTGAGTTCAATCCTCACCCGGGGGAAAGGTGGTGCAGATATTTGTTTGCTTATAAGAGTTTAATTAGGTCGTGAGGGGTGCACTGTCTGGAGCAGTAATGAATGACTGTTGCTGAGTTTTCTTACTTTATCAATTTTTAACTTGTGGGAACTATTGATACTGGTTGTGTTTCCCAATGACACCTGTCCGCCTCGTTAGCGCAGTAGGCAGCGCGTCAGTTTCATAATCTGAAGGTCGTGAGTTCAATCCTCACCCCAGCAAAGGTGTTGCAGTTCTTTGTTTGCTTATGAGAGTTTAATTAGGTCGTGAGGGGTGCACTGTCTGAAGCAGTAATGAATGACTGTTGCTGAGTTTTCTTACTTTTTCGACCTTTAACTTGTGGGAACTATTGATACCTGTTGTGTTTTCCAGTGACACCTGTCCGCCTCGGTAGCGCAGTAGGCAGCGCGTCAGGCTCATAATCTGAAGATCGTGAGTTCAATCCTCACCCGGGCCAAAGGCGGTGCCGTTTTTTTGTTTGCTTATGAGAGTTTAATTAGGTCTTGAGGGGTGCGCTGTCTGGAGCAGTAATAAATGACTGTTGCAGAGTTTTCTTACTTTTCCCACCTTTAACTTGAGGGAACTATTGATACCGGTTGTGTTTCCCAGTGACACCTGTCCGCCTCGGTAGCGCAGTAGGCAGCGCGTCAGTCTCATAATCTGAAGGTCGTGAGTGCAATCCTCACCCGGGGCAAAGGCGGTGTAGTTGTTTTGTTTGCTTATGAGAGTTTAATTAGGTCGTGAGATGTGCGCTGTCAGGAGCAGTTATGAATGACAGTTGCTCGGTTTTCTTATTTTTTCAACCTTTAATTTGTGGGAACTAATGATACCGGTTGCGTTTCCCAGTGACCCCAGTCTGCCTCGGTAGCGCAGTAGGCAGCGCGTCAGTCTTATATTCTGAAGGTCGTGAGTTCAATCCTCACCCGGGGCAAAGGCGGTGAAGTTTTTTGTTTATTTATGAGAGTTTATATAGGTCGTGAAGGATGCGCTGTCTGGAGCAGTAGTGAATGACTGTTGCCGAGTTTTCTTATTTTTTCGACCTTTATTTGTGGAAACGAATGATACCGGTTGCGTTTCCCAGTGACCCCTGTCCACCTCGGTAGCGCAGTAGGCAGCGCGTCAGTCTCATAATCTAAAGGTCGTGAGTTTAATCCTCACCCGGGCCAACTTTGATGCAGTTTTTTTGTTTAATCATGAGAGATTAATTAGGTCGTGAGTGTTGCACTGTCTGGAGCAGTAATGAATGACTGCTGCTGAGTTTTCTTACTTTTTCGACCTTTAACTTGTGGGAACAATTGATACCGGTTGTGTTTCCCAGTGTCACCTGTCCGCCTCGGTAGTGCAGTAGGCAGCGCGTCAGTCTCATAATCTGAAGGTCGTGAGTTCAATCCTAAGGCGGGCCAATGTCGATGCAGTTTTTTTGTTTGCTTATGAGAGTTTAATTAGGTCGTGAGGGGTGCGCTGTCTGGAACAGTAATGAATGACTGTTGCTGAATTTTCTTATTTTTTCGACCTTTAATTTGTGGAAACGAACGATACCGGTTGCGTTTGCCAGTCACCCCTGTCCGCCTCGGTAGCCCAGTAGGCAGCGCGTCAGTCTCATAATCTGAAGGTCGTGAGTTCAATCCTCACCCGGGCCAACCTTGATGCAGTTTTTTTGTTTAATCATGAGAGATTAATTAGGTCGTGAGTGTTGCACTGTCTGGAGCAGTAATGAATGACTGCTGCTGAGTTTTCTTACTTTTTCGACCTTTAACTTGTGGGAACTATTGATACCGGTTGTGTTTCCCAGTGTCACCTGTCCGCCTCGGTAGTGCAGTAGGCAGCGCGTCAGTCTCATAATCTGAAGGTCGTGAGTTCAATCCTAAGGCGGGCCAATGTCGATGCAGTTTTTTTGTTTGCTTATGAGAGTTTAATTAGGTCGTGAGGGGTGCGCTGTCTGGAACAGTAATGAATGACTGTTGCCCAGTTTTCTTATTTTTTCGACCTTTATTTGTGGAAACGAATGATACCGGTTGCGTTTCCCAGTGACCCCTGTCCGCCTCGGTAGCGCAGTAGGCAGCGCGTCAGTCTCATAATCTGAAGGTCGTGAGTTCAATCCTCACCCGGGGGAAAGGTGGTGCAGATATTTGTTTGCTTATAAGAGTTTAATTAGGTCGTGAGGGGTGCACTGTCTGGAGCAGTAATGAATGACTGTTGCTGAGTTTTCTTACTTTTTCAATTTTTAACTTGTGGGAACTATTGATACTGGTTGTGTTTCCCAATGACACCTGTCCGCCTCGTTAGCGCAGTAGGCAGCGCGTCAGTTTCATAATCTGAAGGTCGTGAGTTCAATTCTCACCCCAGCAAAGGTGTTGCAGTTCTTTGTTTGCTTATGAGAGTTTAATTAGGTCGTGAGGGGTGCACTGTCTGAAGCAGTAATGAATGACTGTTGCTGAGTTTTCTTACTTTTTCGACCTTTAACTTGTGGGAACTATTGATACCTGTTGTGTTTTCCAGTGACACCTGTCCGCCTCGGTAGCGCAGTAGGCAGCGCGTCAGGCTCATAATCTGAAGGTCGTGAGTTCAATCCTCACCCGGGCGAAAGGCGGTGCCGTTTTTTTGTTTGCTTATCAGAGTTTAATTAGGTCTTGAGGGGTGCGCTGTCTGGAGCAGTAATAAATGACTGTTGCTATGTTTTCTTACTTTTTCGACCTTTAACTTGAGGGAACTATTGATACCTTTTGTGTTTCCCAGTGACACCTGTCCGCCTCGGTAGCGCAGTAGGCAGCGCGTCAGTCTCATAATCTGAAGGTCGTGAGTGCAATCCTCACCCGGGGCAAAGGCGGTGTAGTTGTTTTGTTTGCTTATGAGAGTTTAATTACGTCGTGAGGAGTGCGCTGTCAGGAGCAGTAATGAATGACAGTTGCTCGGTTTTCTTATTTTTTCAACCTTTAATTTGTGGGAACTAATGATACCGGTTGCGTTTCCCAGTGACCCCAGTCTGTCTCGGTAGCGCAGTAGGCAGCGCGTCAGTCTCATATTCTGAAGGTCGTGAGTTCAATCCTCACCCGGGGCAAAGGCGGTGAAGTTTTTTTGTTTGTTTATGAGAGTTTATATAGGTCGTGAAGGATGCGCTGTCTGGAGCAGTAGTGAATGACTGTTGCCGAGTTTTCTTACTTTTTCGACCTTTAACTTGAGGGAACTATTGATACCGGTTGTGTTTCCCAGTGACACCTGTCCGCCTCGGTAGCGCAGTAGGCAGCGCGTCAGTCTCATAATCTGAAGGTCGTGAGTTCAATCAACACCCGGGGCAAAGGCGGTGAAGATTTTTTGTTTGCCTATGAGAGTTTAATTAGGTTGTGAGGGGTGCGCTGTCCTGAGCAGTAATGAATGACTGTTGCGGAGTTTTCTTACTTTTTCGACCTTTAACATGTGGGAACTAGTGATACCGGTTCTGTTTCCCAGTGACCCCTGTCCGCCTCGGTAGCGATTAGGCAGCGCGTCAGTCTCATAATCTGAAGGTCGTGAGTTCAATCCTCACCCGGGGCAAAGGCGGTGCAGATTTTTTGTTTGCTTATGAGAGTTTATTTAGGTCGTGAGAGGTGCGCTGTCTGGAGCAGTAATGAATGACTGTTGCTGAGTTTTCCTACTTTTTCAACCTTTCACTTGGGGGAACTATTGATACCGGTTGTGTTTCCCAGTGACACCTGTCCGCCTCGGAAGCGCAGTAGGCAGCGCGTCAGTCTCATAATCTGAAGGTCGTGAGTTCAATCCACACCCAGGGTAAAGGCGGTACAGATTTTGTGTTTGCTTATGAGAGTGTAATTAGGTCGTGAGGGGTGCGCTGTCTGGAGCAGTAATGAATGACTGTTGCTCGGTTTTCTTACTGTTTCAATTTTTAACTTGTGGGAACTATTGATACCGGTTGTGTTTCCCAGTTACCCCTGTCCGCCTCGGTAGCGCAGTAGGCAGCGCGTCAGTCTCATAATCTGAAGGTCGTGAGTTCAATCCTCACCCGGGGCAAAGGCGCTGAAGTTTTTTGTTTGCTTATGAGAGTTTAATTAGGTCGTGAGGGGTGCACTGTCTGGAGCAGTAATGAATGACTGTTGCTGAGTTGTCTTACCTTTTCGACCTTTAACTTGTGGGAACTATTGATACCGGTTGTGTTTCCCAGTGACACCTGTCCGCCTCGGTAGCGCAGTAGGCAGCGCGTAAGTCTAATAATCTGAAGGTCGTGTGTTCAATCCTCACCTGGGGCAAAGGTGGTGCGGATGTTTTGTTTGCTTATGAGAGTTTAATTAGGTCGTGAAGGGTGCGCTGTCTGGAGCAGTAATGAATGACTGTTGCTGAGTTTTCTTACTTTTTCGACTTTTAACTTGTGGGAACTAATGATACCGGTTGCGTTTCTCAGTGACCCCTGTCTGCCTCGGTAGCGATTAGGCAGCGCGTCAGTCTCATAATTTGAAGGTCGTGAGTTCAATCCTCACCCGGGGCAAAGGCGGTGCCGATTTTTTGTTTGCTTATGAGAGTTTATTTAGTTCGTGAGAGGTGCGCTGTCTGGAGCAGTATTGAATGACTGTTGCTGAGTTTTCCTACTTTTTCGACCTTTAACTTGGGGGATTTATTGATACTGGTTGTGTTTCCCAGTGTCACCTGTCCGCCTCGGTAGCGCAGTAGGCAGCGCGTCAGTCTCATAATCTGAAGGTCGTGAGTTCAATCCACACCCAGGGTAAAGGCGGTAAAGATTTTGTGTTTGCTTATGAGAGTTTAATTAGGTCGTGAGGGGTGCGCTGTCTGGAGCAGTAATGAATGACTGCTGCTGAGGTTTCTTACTTTTTCGACCTTTAACTTGCGGGAACTATTGATACCGGTTGTGTTTCCCAGTGTCACCTGTCCGCCTCGGTAGTGCAGTAGGCATCGTGTCAGTCTCATAATCTGAAGGTCGTGAGTTCAATCCTGAGGCGGGCCAATGTCGATGCAGTTTTTTTGTTTGCTAATGAGAGTTTAATTAGGTCGTGAGGGGTGTGCTGTCTGGAACAGTAATGAATGACTGTTGCTGAATTTTCTTATTTTTTCGACCTTTAATTTGTGGAAACGAACGATACCGGTTGCGTTTGCCAGTCACCCCTGTCCGCCTCGGTAGCCCAGTAGGCAGCGCGTCAGTCTCATAATCTAAAGGTCGTGAGTTCAATCCTCACCCGGGCCAATTTTGATGCAGTTTTTTGTTTAATCATGAGAGATTAATTAGGTCGTGAGTGTTGCACTGTCTGGAGCAGTAATGAATGACTGCTGCTGAGTTTTCTTACTTTTTCGACCTTTAACTTGTGGGAACTATTGATACCGGTTGTGTTTCCCAGTGTCACCTGTCCGCCTCGGTAGTGCAGTAGGCAGCGCGTCAGTCTCATAATCTGAAGGTCGTGAGTTCAATCCTAAGGCGGGCCAATGTCGATGCAGTTTTTTTGTTTGCTTATGAGAGTTTAATTAGGTCGTGAGGGGTGCGCTGTCTGGAACAGTAATGAATGACTGTTGCCCAGTTTTCTTATTTTTTCGACCTGTATTTGTGGAAACGAATGATACCGGTTGCGTTTCCCAGTGACCCCTGTTCGCCTCGGTAGCGCAGTAGGCAGCGCGTCAGTCTCATAATCTGAAGGTCGTGAGTTCAATCCTCACCCCAGCAAAGGTGTTGCAGTTCCTTGTTTGCTTATGAGAGTTCAATTAGGTCGTGAGGGGTGCACTGTCTGAAGCAGCAATGAATGACTGTTGCTGAGTTTTCTTACTTTTTCGACCTTTAACTTGTGGGAACTACTGATACCTGTTGTGTTTTCCAGTGACACCTGTCCGCCTCGGTAGCGCAGTAGGCAGCGCGTCAGGCTCATAATCTGAAGGTCGTGAGTTCAATCCTCACCCGGGCCAAAGGCGGTGCCGTTTTTTTGTTTGCTTATGAGAGTTTATATCGGTCGTGAAGGATGCGCTGTCTGGAGCAGTAGTGAATGACTGTTGCCGAGTTTTCTTACTTTTTCGACCTTTAACTTGAGGGAACTATTGATACCGGTTGTGTTTCCCAGTGACACCTGTCCGCCTCGGTAGCGCAGTAGGCAGCGCGTCAGTCTCATAATCTGAAGGTCGTGAGTTCAATTCTCACCCGGGCCAAAGCGGTGCAGTTGTTTTGTTTGCTCATGAGAGTTTAATTGGGTCGTGAAGGGTGCGCTGTCTGGAGCAGTAATAAATGACTGTTGCTGAGTTTTTTTATTTTTTCGTCCTTTAACTTGTGGGAACTATTGATACCGGTTGTGTTTCCCAGTGACACCAGTCCGCCTCGGTAGCGCAGTAGGCGGCGCTTCAGTCTCATAATCTGAAGGTCGTTAGTTCAATCCTAAGGCGGGCCAATGTCGATGCAGTTTTTTTGTTTGCTTATGAGAGTTTAATTAGGTCGTGAGGGGTGCGCTGTCTGGAACAGCAATGAATGACTGTTGCTGAATTTTCTTATTTTTTCGACTTTTCATTTGTGGAAACGAATGATACCGGTTGCGTTTCCTAGTGACCCCTGTCCGCCTCGGTAGCGCAGTAGGCAGCACGTCAGTCTCATAATCTGAAGGTCGTGAGTTCAATCCTCACCCGGGGCAAAGGCGGTGCCGATGTTTTGTTTGCATATGAGAGTTTAATTAGGTCGTGAGGAGTGCGCTGTCAGGAGCAGTAATGAATGACAGTTGCTCGGTTTTCTTATTTTTTCAACCTTTAATTTGTGGGAACTAATGATACCGGTTGCGTTTCCCAGTGACCCCTGTCCGCCTCGGTAGCGCAGTAGGCAGCGCGTCAGTCTCATAATCTGAAGGTCGTGAGTTCAATTCTCACCCAGGCCAAAGGCGGTGCAGTTTTTTGTTTGCTTATGAGAGTTTATTTAGGTCGTGAGGAGTGCGCTGTCAGGAGCAGTAATGAATGACAGTTGCTCGGTATTCTTATTTTTTCGACCTTTAATTTGTGGAAACGAATGATACCGGTTGCGTTTCGCAGTGACTCCTGTCAGCCTCGGTAGCGCAGTAGGCAGCGCGTCAGTCTCATAATCTGAAGGTCGTGAGTTCCATCCTCACCCGGGGCAAAGGCGGTGTAGTTGTTTTGTTTTCTTATGAGAGTTTAATTAGGTCGTGAAGGGTGCGCTGTCTGGAGCAGTAATGAATGACTGTTGCTGAGTTTTTTTTTATTTTTTCGACCTTTAACTTGTGGGAACTATTGATAGCGGTTGTGTTTCCCAGTGACACCAGTCCGCCTCGGTAGCGCAGTAGGCGGCGCTTTAGTCTCATAATCTGAAGATCGTGATTTCAATCCACACCCGGGGCAAAGGCGGTGAAGATTTTTTGTTTGCCTATGAGAGTTTAATTAGGTTGTGAGGGGTGCGCTGTCCTGAGCAGTAATGAATGACTGTTGCGGAGTTTTCTTACTTTTTCGACCTTTAACATGTGGGAACTATTGATACCGGTTGTGTTTCCCAGTGACGCCTGTTCGCCTCGGTAGCGCAGTAGGCAGCGCGTCAGTCTCATAATCTGAAGGTCTTGAGTTCAATCCTCACCCGGGGCAAAGGTGGTGCAGATGTTTTGCTTGCTTATGAGAGTGTAATTAGGTCGTGAGGGGTGCACTGTCTGGAGCAGTAATGAATGACTGTTGCTGAGTTTTCTTACTTTTTCGACCTTTAACTTGTGGGAACTATTGATACCGGTTGTGTTTCCCAGTGACACCTGTCCGCCTCGGTAGTGCAGTAGGCAGCGCGTAAGTCTAATATTCTGAAGGTCGTGAGTTCAATCCTCACCCGGGGCAAAGGTGGTACGGATGTTTTGTTTGCTTATGAGTGTTTAATTAGGTCGTGAGGGGTGCGCTGTCTGAAGCAGTAATGAATGACTGTTGCTGAATTTTCTTACATTTTCGACCTTTAACTTGTGGGAACTATTGATACCTGTTGTGTTTTCCAGTGACACCTGTCCGCCTCGGTAGCGCAGTAGGCAGCGCGTCAGGCTCATGATCTGAAGGTCGTGAGTTCAATCCTCACCCGGGCCAAAGGCGGTGCAGTTTTTTGTTTGCTTATGAGAGTTTAATTAGGTCTTGAGGGGTGCGCTGTCTGGAGCAGTAATGAATGACTGTCGCTTAGTTTTTTTACTTTTTCGACCTTTAACTTGAGGGAACTATTGATACCGGTTGTGTTTCCCAGTGAAGCCTGTCCGCCTCGGTAGCGCAGAAGGCAGCGCGTCAGTCTCATAATCTGAAGGTCGTGAGTTCAATTTTCACCCAGGCCAAAGGCGGTGCAGTTTTTTGTTTGCTTATGAGAAATTAATTAGGTCGTGAGGAGTGCGCTGTCAGGAGCAGTAATGAATGACAGTTGCTCGGTTTTCTTATTTTTTCAACCTTTAATTTGTGGGAACTAATAATACCGGTTGCGTTTCCCAGTGACCCCAGTCTGCCTCGGTAGCGCAGTAGGCAGCGCGTCAGTCTCATATTCTGAAGGTCGTGAGTTCAATCCTCACCCGGGGCAAAGGCGGTGTAGTTGTTTTGTTTGCTTATGAGAGTTCAATTAGGTCGTGAAGGGTGCGCTGTCTGGAGCAGTAATGAATGACTGTTGCTGAGTTTTTTTATTTTTTTTACCTTTAACTTGTGGGAACTATTGATACCGGTTGTGTTTCCCAGTGACACCAGTCCACCTCGGTAGCGCAGTAGGCGGCGCTTCAGTCTCATAATCTGAAGGTCGTGAGTTCAATCAACACCCGGGGCAAAGGCGGTGAAGATTTTTTGTTTGCCTAAGAGAGTTTAATTAGGTTGTGAGGGGTGCGCTGTCCTGAGCAGTAATGAATGACTGTTGCGGAGTTTTCTTACTTTTTCGACCTTTAACATGTGGGAACTAGTGATACCGGTTCTGTTTCCCAGTGACCCCTGTCCGCCTCGGTAGCGCAGTAGGCAGCGCGTCAGTCTCATAATCTGAAGGTCGTGAGTTCAATCCTTCCCAGGGGCAAAGGTGGTGCAGATGTTTTGTTTGCTTATGAGAGTTTAATTAGGTCGTGAGGGGTGCACTGTCTGGAGCAGTAATGAATGACTGTTGCTGAGTTTTCTTACTTTTTCGACCTTTAACTTGTGGGAACTATTGATACCGGTTGTGTTTCCCAGTGACACCTGTCCGCCTCGGTAGCGCAGTAGGCAGCGCGTAAGTCGAATAATCTGAAGGTCGTGAGTTCAATCCTCACCCGGGGCAAAGGTGGTGCGGATGTTTTGTTTGCTTATGAGAGTTTAATTAGGTCGTGAAGGGTGCGCTGTGTGGAGCAGTAATGAATGACTGTTGCTGAGTTTTCTTACTTTTTCGACCTTTAACTTGTGGGAACTAATGATACCGGTTGCGTTTCCCAGTGACCCCTGTCTGCCTCGGTAGCGATTAAGCAGCGCTTCAGTCTCATATTCTGAAGGTCGTGAGTTCAATCCTCACCCGGGGCAAAGGCGGTGCAGATTTTTTGTTTGCTTATGAGAGTTTATTTAGGTCGTGAGAGGTGCGCTGTCTGGAGCAGTAATGAATGACTGTTGCTGAGTTTTCCTACTTTTCCGACCTTTAACTTGGGGGAACTATTGATACCAGTTGTGTTTCCCAGTGACACCTGTCCGCCTCGGAAGCGCAGTAGGCAGCGCGTCAGTCTCATAATCTGAAGGTCGTGAGTTCAATCCACACCCAGGGTAAAGGCGGTACAGATTTTGTGTTTGCTTATGAGAGTTTAATTTGGTCGTGAGGGGTGCGCTGTCTGGAGCAGTAATGAATGACTGTTTCTCGGTTTTCTTACTGTTTCAATTTTTAACTTGTGGGAACTATTGATACCGGTTGTGTTTCCCAGTGACCCCTGTCTGCCTAGGTAGCGCAGTAGGCAGCGCGTCAGTCTCATAATCTGAAGGTCGTGAGTTCAATCCTCACCCGGGGCAAAGGCGCTGAAGTTTTTTGTTTGCTTATGAGAGTTTAATTAGGTCGTGAGGGGTGCGCTGTCTGGAGCAGTAATGAATGACTGCTGCTGAGTTTTCTTGCTTTTTCGACCTTTAACTTGTGGGAACTATTGATACCGGTTGTGTTTCCCAGTGTCACCTGTCCGCCTCGGTAGTGCAGTAGGCAGCGCGTCAGTCTCATAATCTGAAGGTCGTGAGTTCAATCCTAAGGCGGGCCAATGTCGATGCAGTTTTTTTGTTTGCTTATGAGAGTTTAATTAGGTCGTGAGGGGTGCGCTGTCTGGAACAGTAATGAATGACTGTTGCTGAATTTTCTTATTTTTTCGACCTTTAATTTGTGGAAACGAATGATACCGGTTGCGTTTCGCAGTGACCCCTGTCAGCCTCGGTAGCGCAGTAGGCAGCGCGTCAGTCTCATAATCTGAAGGTCGTGAGTTCCATCCTCACCCGGGGCAAAGGCGGTGTAGTTGTTTTGTTTGCTTATGAGAGTTTAATTAGGTCGTGAAGGGTGCACTGTCTGGAGCAGTAATGAATGACTGTTGCTGAGTTTTTTTATTTTTTCGTCCTTTAACTTGTGGGAACTATTGATACCGGTTGTGTTTCCCAGTGACACCAGTCCGCCTCGGTAGCGCAGTAGGCGGCGCTTCAGTCTTATAATCTGAAGTTCGTGAGTTCAATCCTAAGGCGGGCCAATATCGATGAAGTTTTTTGTTTGCTTATGAGAGTTTAATTAGGTCGTGAGGGGTGCGCTGTCTGGAACAGTAATGAATGACTGTTGCTGAATTTTCTTATTTTTTCGACCTTTCATTTGTCGAAACGAATGATACCGGTTGCGTTTCCTAGTGACCCCTGTCCGCCTCGGTAGTGCAGTAGGCAGCACGTCAGTCTCATAATCTGAAGGTCGTGAGTTCAATCCACACCCAGGGTAAAGGCGGTACAGATTTTGTGTTTGCTTATGAGAGTTTAATTAGGTCGTGAGGGGTGCGCTGTCTGGAGCAGTAATGAATGACTGCTGCTGAGTTTTCTTACTTTTTCGACCTTTAACTTGTGGGAACCATTGATACCGGTTGTGTTTCCCAGTGTCACCTGTCCGCCTCGGTAGTGCAGTAGGCAGCGCGTCAGTCTCATAACTGAAGGTCGTGAGTTCAATCCTAAGGCGGGCCAATGTCGATGCAGTTTTTTTGTTTGCTTATGAGAGTTTAATTAGGTCGTGAGGGGTGCGCTGTCTGGAACAGTAATGAACGACTGTTGCCCAGTTTTCTTATTTTTTCGACCTTTATTTGTGGAAACGAATGATACCGGTTGCGTTTCCCAGTGACCCCTGTCCGCCTCGGTAGCGCAGTAGGCAGCGCGTCAGTCTCATAATCTGAAGGTCGTGAGTTCAATCCTCACCCGGGGGAAAGGTGGTGCAGATATTTGTTTGCTTATAAGAGTTTAATTAGGTCGTGAGGGGTGCACTGTCTGGAGCAGTAATGAATGACTGTTGCTGAGTTTTCTTACTTTTTCAATTTTTAACTTGTGGGAACTATTGATACTGGTTGTGTTTCCCAATGACACCTGTCCGCCTCGTTAGCGCAGTAGGCAGCGCGTCAGTTTCATAATTTGAGGGTCGTGAGTTCAATCCTCACCCCAGCAAAGGTGTTGCAGTTCTTTGTTTGCTTATGAGAGTTTAATTAGGTCGTGAGGGGTGCACTGTCTGAAGCAGTAATGAATGACTGTTGCTGAGTTTTCTTACTTTTTCGACCTTTAACTTGTGGGAACTATTGATACCTGTTGTGTTTTCCTGTGACACCTGTCCGCCTCGGTAGCGCAGTAGGCAGCGCGTCAGGCTCATAATCTGAAGGTCGTGAGTTCAATCCTCACCCGGGCCAAAGGCGGTGCCGTTTTTTTGTTTGCTTATGAGAGTTTAATTAGGTCTTGAGGGGTGCGCTGTCTGGAGCAGTAATAAATGACTGTTGCTGAGTTTTCTTACTTTTTCGACCTTTAACTTGAGGGAACTATTGATACCGGTTGTGTTTCCCAGTGACACCTGTCCGCCTCGGTAGCGCAGTAGGCAGCGCGTCAGTCTCATAATCTGAAGATCGTGAGTGCAATCCTCACCCGGGGCAAAGGCGGTGCCGATTTTTTGTTTGCTTATGAGAGTTTATTTAGTTCGTGAGAGGTGCGCTGTCTGGAGCAGTATTGAATGACTGTTGCTGAGTTTTCCTACTTTTTCGACCTTTAACTTGGGGGATTTATTGATACGGGTTGTGTTTCCCAGTGTCACCTGTCCGCCTCGGTAGCGCAGTAGGCAGCGCGTCAGTCTCATAATCTGAAGGTCGTGAGTTCAATCCACACCCAGGGTAAAGGCGGTAAAGATTTTGTGTTTGCTCATGAGAGTTTAATTGGGTCGTGAAGGGTGCGCTGTCTGGAGCAGTAATAAATGACTGTTGCTGAGTTTTTTTATTTTTTCGTCCTTTAACTTGTGGGAACTATTGATACCGGTTGTGTTTCCCAGTGACACGAGTCCGCCTCGGTAGCGCAGTAGGCGGCGCTTCAGTCTCATAATCTGAAGGTCGTTAGTTCAATCCTAAGGCGGGCCAATGTCGATGCAGTTTTTTTGTTTGCTTATGAGAGTTTAATTAGGTCGTGAGGGGTGCGCTGTCTGGAACAGCAATGAATGACTGTTGCTGAATTTTCTTATTTTTTCGACTTTTCATTTGTGGAAACGAATGATACCGGTTGCGTTTCCTAGTGACCCCTGTCCGCCTCGGTAGCGCAGTAGGCAGCACGTCAGTCTCATAATCTGAAGGTCGTGAGTTCAATCCTCACCCGGGGCAAAGGCGGTGCAGATGTTTTGTTTGCTTATGAGAGTTTATTTAGGTCGTGAGGAGTGCGCTGTCAGGAGCAGTAATGAATGACAGTTGCTCGGTTTTCTTATTTTTTCGACCTTTAATTTGTGGAAACGAATGATACCGGTTGCGTTTCGCAGTGACTCCTGTCAGCCTCGGTAGCGCAGTAGGCAGCGCGTCAGTCTCATAATCTGAAGGTCGTGAGTTCCATCCTCACCCGGGGCAAAGGCGGTGTAGTTGTTTTGTTTGCTTATGAGAGTTTAATTAGGTCGTGAAGGGTGCGCTGTCTGGAGCAGTAATGAATGACTGTTGCTGAGTTTTTTTTATTTTTTCGACCTTTAACTTGTGGGAACTATTGATAGCGGTTGTGTTTCCCAGTGACACCAGTCCGCCTCGGTAGCGCAGTAGGCGGCGCTTTAGTCTCATAATCTGAAGATCGTGATTTCAATCCACACCCGGGGCAAAGGCGGTGAAGATTTTTTGTTTGCCTATGAGAGTTTAATTAGGTTGTGAGGGGTGCGCTGTCCTGAGCAGTAATGAATGACTGTTGCGGAGTTTTCTTACTTTTTCGACCTTTAACATGTGGGAACTATTGATACCGGTTGTGTTTCCCAGTGACGCCTGTTCGCCTCGGTAGCGCAGTAGGCAGCGCGTCAGTCTCATAATCTGAAGGTCTTGAGTTCAATCCTCACCCGGGGCAAAGGTGGTGCAGATGTTTTGCTTGCTTATGAGAGTGTAATTAGGTCGTGAGGGGTGCACTGTCTGGAGCAGTAATGAATGACTGTTGCTGAGTTTTCTTACTTTTTCGACCTTTAACTTGTGGGAACTATTGATACCGGTTGTGTTTCCCAGTGACACCTGTCCGCCTCGGTAGTGCAGTAGGCAGCGCGTAAGTCTAATATTCTGAAGGTCGTGAGTTCAATCCTCACCCGGGGCAAAGGTGGTATGGATGTTTTGTTTGCTTATGAGTGTTTAATTAGGTCGTGAGGGGTGCGCTGTCTGAAGCAGTAATGAATGACTGTTGCTGAATTTTCTTACATTTTCGACCTTTAACTTGTGGGAACTATTGATACCTGTTGTGTTTTCCAGTGACACCTGTCCGCCTCGGTAGCGCAGTAGGCAGCGCGTCAGGCTCATGATCTGAAGGTCGTGAGTTCAATCCTCACCCGGGCCAAAGGCGGTGCAGTTTTTTGTTTGCTTATGAGAGTTTAATTAGGTCTTGAGGGGTGCGCTGTCTGGAGCAGTAATGAATGACTGTCGCTTAGTTTTTTTTACTTTTTCGACCTTTAACTTGAGGGAACTATTGATACCGGTTGTGTTTCCCAGTGAAGCCTGTCCGCCTCCGTAGCGCAGAAGGCAGCGCGTCAGTCTCATAATCTGAAGGTCGTGAGTTCAATTTTCACCCAGGCCAAAGGCGGTGCAGTTTTTTGTTTGCTTATGAGAAATTAATTAGGTCGTGAGGAGTGCGCTGTCAGGAGCAGTAATGAATGACAGTTGCTCGGTTTTCTTATTTTTTCAACCTTTAATTTGTGGGAACTAATGATACCGGTTGCGTTTCCCAGTGACCCCAGTCTGCCTCGGTAGCGCAGTAGGCAGCGCGTCAGTCTCATATTCTGAAGGTCGTGAGTTCAATCCTCACCCGGGGCAAAGGCGGTGTAGTTGTTTTGTTTGCTTATGAGAGTTTAATTAGGTCGTGAAGGGTGCGCTGTCTGGAGCAGTAATAAATGACTATTGCTGAGTTTTTTTATCTTTAACTTGTGGGAACTATTGATACCGGTTGTGTTTCCCAGTGACACCAGTCCGCCTCGGTAGCGCAGTAGGCGGCGCTTCAGTCTCATAATCTGAAGGTCGTGAGTTCAATCAACACCCGGGGCAAAGGCGGTGAAGATTTTTTGTTTGCCTAAGAGAGTTTAATTAGGTTGTGAGGGGTGCGCTGTCCTGAGCAGTAATGAATGACTGTTGCGGAGTTTTCTTACTTTTTCGACCTTTAACATGTGGGAACTAGTGATACCGGTTCTGTTTCCCAGTGACCCCTGTCCGCCTCGGTAGCGCAGTAGGCAGCGCGTCAGTCTCATAATCTGAAGGTCGTGAGTTCAATCCTTCCCAGGGGCAAAGGTGGTGCAGATGTTTTGTTTGCTTATGAGAGTTTAATTAGGTCGTGAGGGGTGCACTGTCTGGAGCAGTAATGAATGACTGTTGCTGAGTTTTCTTACTTTTTCGACCTTTAACTTGTGGGAACTATTGATACCGGTTGTGTTTCCCAGTGACACCTGTCCGCCTCGGTAGCGCAGTAGGCAGCGCGTAAGTCGAATAATCTGAAGGTCGTGAGTTCAATCCTCACCCGGGGCAAAGGTGGTGCGGATGTTTTGTTTGCTTATGAGAGTTTAATTAGGTCGTGAAGGGTGCGCTGTGTGGAGCAGTAATGAATGACTGTTGCTGAGTTTTCTTACTTTTTCGACCTTTAACTTGTGGGAACTAATGATACCGGTTGCGTTTCCCAGTGACCCCTGTCTGCCTCGGTAGCGATTAAGCAGCGCTTCAGTCTCATAATCTGAAGGTCGTGAGTTCAATCCTCACCCGGGGCAAAGGCGGTGCAGATTTTTTGTTTGCTTATGAGAGTTTATTTAGGTCGTGAGAGGTGCGCTGTCTGGAGCAGTAATGAATGACTGTTGCTGAGTTTTCCTACTTTTCCGACCTTTAACTTGGGGGAACTATTGATACCGGTTGTGTTTCCCAGTGACACCTGTCCGCCTCGGAAGCGCAGTAGGCAGCGCGTCAGTCTCATAATCTGAAGGTCGTGAGTTCAATCCACACCCAGGGTAAAGGCGGTACAGATTTTGTGTTTGCTTATGAGAGTTTAATTTGGTCGTGAGGGGTGCGCTGTCTGGAGCAGTAATGAATGACTGTTGCTCGGTTTTCTTACTGTTTCAATTTTTAACTTGTGGGAACTATTGATACCGGTTGTGTTTCCCAGTGACCCCTGTCCGCCTAGGTAGCGCAGTAGGCAGCGCGTCAGTCTCATAATCTGAAGGTCGTGAGTTCAATCCTCACCCGGGGCAAAGGCGCTGAAGTTTTTTGTTTGCTTATGAGAGTTTAATTAGGTCGTGAGGGGTGCGCTGTCTGGAGCAGTAATGAATGACTGCTGCTGAGTTTTCTTGCTTTTTCGACCTTTAACTTGTGGGAACTATTGATACCGGTTGTGTTTCCCAGTGTCACCTGTCCGCCTCGGTAGTGCAGTAGGCAGCGCGTCAGTCTCATAATCTGAAGGTCGTGAGTTCAATCCTAAGGCGGGCCAATGTCGTTGCAGTTTTTTTGTTTGCTTATGAGAGTTTAATTAGGTCGTGAGGGGTGCGCTGTCTGGAACAGTAATGAATGACTGTTGCTGAATTTTCTTATTTTTTCGACCTTTAATTTGTGGAAACGAATGATACCGGTTGCGTTTCGCAGTGACCCCTGTCAGCCTCGGTAGCGCAGTAGGCAGCGCGTCAGTCTCATAATCTGAAGGTCGTGAGTTCCATCCTCACCCGGGGCAAAGGCGGTGTAGTTGTTTTGTTTGCTTATGAGAGTTTAATTAGGTCGTGAAGGGTGCGCTGTCTGGAGCAGTAATGAATGACTGTTGCTGAGTTTTTTTATTTTTTCGTCCTTTAACTTGTGGGAACTATTGATACCGGTTGTGTTTCCCAGTGACACCAGTCCGCCTCGGTAGCGCAGTAGGCGGCGCTTCAGTCTTATAATCTGAAGTTCGTGAGTTCAATCCTAAGGCGGGCCAATATCGATGCAGTTTTTTGTTTGCTTATGAGAGTTTAATTAGGTCGTGAGGGGTGCGCTGTCTGGAACAGTAATGAATGACTGTTGCTGAATTTTCTTATTTTTTCGACCTTTCATTTGTCGAAACGAATGATACCGGTTGCGTTTCCTAGTGACCCCTGTCCGCCTCGGTAGTGCAGTAGGCAGCACGTCAGTCTCATAATCTGAAGGTCGTGAGTTCAATCCACACCCAGGGTAAAGGCGGTACAGATTTTGTGTTTGCTTATGAGAGTTTAATTAGGTCGTGAGGGGTGCGCTGTCTGGAGCAGTAATGAATGACTGCTGCTGAGTTTTCTTACTTTTTCAATTTTTAACTTGTGGGAACTATTGATACTGGTTGTGTTTCCCAATGACACCTGTCCGCCTCGTTAGCGCAGTAGGCAGCGCGTCAGTTTCATAATTTGAGGGTCGTGAGTTCAATCCTCACCCCAGCAAAGGTGTTGCAGTTCTTTGTTTGCTTATGAGAGTTTAATTAGGTCGTGAGGGGTGCACTGTCTGAAGCAGTAATGAATGACTGTTGCTGAGTTTTCTTACTTTTTCGACCTTTAACTTGTGGGAACTATTGATACCTGTTGTGTTTTCCAGTGACACCTGTCCGCCTCGGTAGCGCAGTAGGCAGCGCGTCAGGCTCATAATCTGAAGGTCGTGAGTTCAATCCTCACCCGGGCCAAAGGCGGTGCCGTTTTTTTGTTTGCTTATGAGAGTTTAATTAGGTCTTGAGGGGTGCGCTGTCTGGAGCAGTAATAAATGACTGTTGCTGAGTTTTCTTACTTTTTCGACCTTTAACTTGAGGGAACTATTGATACCGGTTGTGTTTCCCAGTGACACCTGTCCGCCTCGGTAGCGCAGTAGGCAGCGCGTCAGTCTCATAATCTGAAGATCGTGAGTGCAATCCTCACCCGGGGCAAAGGCGGTGTAGTTTCTTTGTTTGCTTATGAGAGTTTAATTAGGTCGTGAGGAGTGCGCTGTCAGGAGCAGTAATAAATGACAGTTGCTCAGTTTTCTTATTTTTTCAACCTTTAATTTGTGGGAACTAATGATACCGGTTGCGTTTCCCAGTGACCCCAGTCTGCCTCGGTAGCGCAGAAGGCAGCGCGTCAGTCTCATATTCTGAAGGTCGTGAGTTCAATCCTCACCCGGGGCAAAGGCGGTGAAGTTTTTTGTTTGTTTATGAGAGTTTATATAGGTCGTGAAGGATGCGCTGTCTGGAGCAGTAGTGAATGACTGTTGCCGAGTTTTCTTACTTTTTTGACCTTTAACTTGAGGGAACTATTGATACCGGTTGTGTTTCCCAGTGACACCTGTCCGCCTCGGTAGCGCAGTAGGCAGCGCGTCAGTCTCATAATCTGAAGGTCGTGAGTTCAATTCTCACCCGGGCCAAAGCGGTGCAGTTTTTTGTTTGCTTATGAGAATTTAATTAGGTCGTGAGGGGTGCGCTGTCTGGAGCAGTAATAAATTATTTTTGCTCGGTTTTCTTACTGTTTCAATTTTTAACTTGTGGAAACAATTGATACCGGTTGTGTTTCCCAGTGACCCCTGTCCGCCTCGGTAGCGCAGTAGGCAGTGCGTCAGTCTCATAATCTGAAGGTCGTGAGTTCAATCCCAACCGGGGTAAAGGCGGTGCAGTTTTGTTGTTTGCTTATGATAGTTTAATTAGGTCGTGAGGGGATCGCTGTCTGGAGCAGTAATGATTGACTGTTGCTGAGTTTTCTTACTTTTTCGACCTTTAATTTGTGGAAACGAATGATACCGGTTGCGTTTCGCAGTGACCCCTGTCAGCCTCAGTAGCGCAGTAGGCAGCGCGTCAGTCTCATAATCTGAAGGTCGTGAGTTCAATTCTCGCCCGGGGCAAAGGCGGAGCAGATTTTGTGTTTGCTTATGAGAGTGTAATTAGGTCGTGAGGGGGGCGCTGTCTGGAGCAGTAATGAATGACTGTTGCTCGGTTTTCTTACTGTTTCAATTTTAACTTGTGGGAACTATTGATACCGGTTCTGTTTCCCAGTGACACCTGTCCGCCTCGGTAGCGCAGTAGGCAGCGCGTCAGTCTCATAATCTGAAGGTCGTGAGTTCAATTCTCACCCGGGCCAAAGGCGGTGCAGTTTTTTGTTTGCTTATGAGAGTTTAATTAGGTCGTGAGGAGTGCGCTGTCAGGAGCAGTAATGAACGACAGTTGCTCGGTTTTCTTAATTTCTCAATTTTTAACTTGGGGGAACTATTGATACCGGTTGTGTTTCCCAGAGACACCTGTCAGCCTCGGAAGCGCAGTAGGCAGCGCGTCAGTCTCATAATCTGAAGGTCGTGAGTTCAATACACACCCAGGGTAAAGGCGGTACACATTTTTTGTTTGCTTATGAGAGTTTAATTAGGTCGTGAGGGGTGCGCTGTCTGGAGCAGTAATAAATGACTGTTGCTCGGTTTTCTTACTGTTTCAATTTTTAACTTGTGGAAACGAATGATACCAGTTGCGTTTCGCAGTGACCCCTGTCAGCCTCGGTAGCGCAGTAGGCAGCGCGTCAGTCTCATAATCTGAAGGTCGTGAGTTCAATCCCCACCCGGGGTAAAGGCGATGCAGTTTTGTTGTTTGCTTATGAGAGTTGAATTAGGTCGTGAGGGGCGCGCTGTCTGGAGCAGTAATGATTGACTGTTGCTGAGTTTTCTTACTTTTTCGACCTTTAACTCGTGGGAACTATTGATACCGGTTGTGTTTCCCAGTCACACCTGTCGCTTCGGTAGTGCAGTAGGCAGCGCGTCAGTCTCATAATCTGAAGGTTGTGAGTTCAATCCTCACCCGGGGCAAAGGCGGTGCAGATTTTTTGTTTGCTCATGAGAGTTTAATTAGGTCGGGAGGGGTGCACTGTCTGGAGCAGTAATGAATGACTGTTGCCCAGTTTTCTTATTTTTTCGACCTTTAATTTGTGGAAACGAATGATACCAGTTGCGTTTCGCAGTGACCCCTGTCAGCCTCGGTAGCGCAGTAGGCAGCGCGTCAGTCTCATAATCTGAAGGTCGTGAGTTCCATCCTCACCCGGGGCAAAGGCGGTGTAGTTGTTTTGTTTGCTTATGAGAGTTTAATTAGGTCGTGAAGGGTGCGCTGTCTGGAGCAGTAATGAATGACTGTTGCTGAGTTTTTTTATTTTTTTGACCTTTAACTTGTGGGAACTATTGATACCGGTTGTGTTTCCCAGTGACACCAGTCCGCCTTGGTAGCGCAGTAGGCGGCGCTTCAGTCTCATAATCTGAAGGTCGTGAGTTCAATCAACACCCGGGGCAAAGGCGGTGCAGATTTTTTGTTTGCCTAAGAGAGTTTAATTAGGTTGTGAGGGGTGCGCTGTCCTGAGCAGTAATGAATGACTGTTGCGGAGTTTTCTTACTTTTTCGACCTTTAACATGTGGGAACTAGTGATACCGGTTCTGTTTCCCAGTGACCCCTGTCCGCCTCGGTAGCGCAGTAGGCAGCGCGTCAGTCTCATATTCTGAAGGTCGTGAGTTCAATCCTCCCCAGGGGCAAAGGTGGTGCAGATTTTTTGTTTGCCTATGAGAGTTTAATTAGGTTGTGAGGGGTGCGCTGTCCTGAGCAGTAATGAATGACTGTTGTGGAGTTTTCTTACTTTTTCGACCTTTAACATGTGGGAACTAGTGATACCGGTTCTGTTTCCCAGTGACCCCTGTCCGCCTCGGTAGCGATTAGGCAGCGCGTCAGTCTCATATTCTGAAGGTCGTGAGTTCAATCCTCACCCGGGGCAAAGGCGGTGCAGATTTTTTGTTTGCTTATGAGAGTTTATTTAGGTCGTGAGAGGTGCGCTGTCTGGAGCAGTAATGAATGACTGTTGCTGAGTTTTCCTACTTTTTCAACCTTTCACTTGGGGGAACTATTGATACCGGTTGTGTTTCCCAGTGACACCTGTCCGCCTCGGAAGCGCAGTAGGCAGCGCGTCAGTCTCATAATCTGAAGGTCGTGAGTTCAATCCACACCCAGGGTAAAGGCAGTACAGATTTTGTGTTTGCTTATGAGAGTGTAATTAGGTCGTGAGGGGTGCGTTGTCTGGAGCAGTAATAAATGACTGTTGCTCGGTTTTCTTACTGTTTCAATTTTTAACTTGTGGGAACTATTGATACCGGTTGTGTTTCCCAGTTACCCCTGTCCGCCTCGGTAGCGCAGTAGGCAGCGCGTCAGTCTCATAATCTGAAGGTCGTGAGTTCAATCCTCACCCGGAGCAAAGGCGCTGAAGTTTTTTGTTTGCTTATAAGAGTTTAAATAGGTCGTGAGGGGTGCGCTGTCTGGAGCAGTAATGAATGACTGCTGCTGAATTTTCTTACTTTTTCGACCTTTAACTTGTGGGAACAATTGATACCGGTTGTGTTTCCCAGTGTCACCTGTCCGCCTCGGTAGTCCAGTAGGCAGCGCGTCAGTCTCATAATCTGAAGGTCGTGCGTTCAATCCTAAGGCGGGCCAATGTCGATGCAGTTCTTTTGTTTGCATATGAGAGTTTAATTAGGTCGTGAGGGGTGCGCTGTCTGGAACAGTAATGAATGACTGTTGCTGAATTTTCTTATTTTTTCGACCTTTAATTTGTGGAAACGAATGATACCGGTTGCGTTTCGCAGTGACCCCTGTCAGCCTCGGTAGCGCAGTAGGCAGCGCGTCAGTCTCATAATCTGAAGGTCGTGAGTTCCATCCTCACCCGGGGCAAAGGCGGTGTAGTTGTTTTGTTTGCTTATGAGAGTTTAATTAGGTCGTGAAGGGTGCACTGTCTGGAGCAGTAATGAATGACTGTTGCTGAGTTTTTTTTATTTTTTCGTCCTTTAACTTGTGGGAACTATTGATACCGGTTGTGTTTCCCAGTGACACCAGTCCGCCTCGGTAGCGCAGTAGGCGGCGCTTCAGTCTCATAATCTGAAGGTCGTGAGTTCAATCCTAAGGCGGGCCAATATCGATGCAGTTTTTTGTTTGCTTATGAGAGTTTAATTAGGTCGTGAGGGGTGCGCTGTCTGGAACAGTAATGAATGACTGTTGCTAATTTTCTTATTTTTTCGACCTTTCATTTGTCGAAACGAATGATACCGGTTGCGTTTCCTAGTGACCCCTGTCCGCCTCGGTAGTGCAGTAGGCAGCGCGTCAGTCTCATATTCTGAAGGTCGTGAGTTCAAACCTCACCCGGGGCAAAGGCGGTGCAGATGTTTTGTTTGATTATGAGAGTTTAATTAGGTTGTGAGGGGTGCACTGTCTGGAGCAGTAATGAATGACTGTTGCCCAGTTTTCTTAGTTTTTCGACCTTTATATGTGGAAACGAATGATACCGGTTGCGTTTCCCAGTGGCCCCTGTCCGCCTCGGTAGCGCAGTAGGCAGCGCGTCAGTCTCATAATTTGAAGGTCGTGAGTTCAATCCTCACCCGGGGCAAAGGCGGTGCCGATTTTTTGTTTGCTTATGAGAGTTTATTTAGTTCGTGAGAGGTGCGCTGTCTGGAGCAGTATTGAATGACTGTTGCTGAGTTTTCCTACTTTTTCAACCTTTAACTTGGGGGAACTATTGATACTGGTTGTGTTTCCCAGTAACCCCTGTCCGCCTCGGTAGCGCAGTAGGCAGCGCGTCAGTCTCATAATCTGAAGGTCGGTGCGCTGTCTGGAGCAGTAAAGAATGACTGCTGCTGAGTTTTCTTACTTTTTCGACCTTTAACTTGCGGGAACTATTGATACCGGTTGTGTTTCCCAGTGTCACCTGTCCGCCTCGGTAGCGCAGTAGGCAGCGCGTCAGTCTCATAATCTGAAGGTCGTGAGTTCAATCCTGAGGCGGGCCAATGTCGATGCAGTTTTTTTGTTTTGTAATGAGAGTTTAATTAGGTCGTGAGGGGTGCGCTGTCTGGAGCAGTAATGAATGACTGCTGCTGAGTTTTCTTACTTTTTCGACCTTTAACTTGCGGGAACTATTGATACCGGTTGTGTTTCCCAGTGTCACCTGTCCGCCTCGGTAGTGCAGTAGGCAGCGCGTCAGTCTCATAATCTGAAGGTCGTGAGTTCAATCCTAAGGCGGGCCAATGTCGATGCAGTTTTTTTGTTTGCTTATGAGAGTTTAATTAGGTCGTGAGGGGTGCGCTGTCTGGAACAGTAATGAATGACTGTTGCCCAGTTTTCTTATTTTTTCAACCTTTATTTGTGGAAACGAATGATACCGGTTGCGTTTCCCAGTGACCCCTGTCCGCCTCGGTAGCGCAGTAGGCAGCGCGTCAGTCTCATAATCTGAAGGTCGTGAGTTCAATCCTCACCCGGGGGAAAGGTGGTGCAGATATTTGTTTGCTTATAAGAGTTTAATTAGGTCGTGAGGGGTGCACTGTCTGGAGCAGTAATGAATGACTGTTGCTGAGTTTTCTTACTTTTTCAATTTTTAACTTGTGGGAACTATTGATACTGGTTGTGTTTCCCAATGACACCTGTCCGCTTCGTTAGCGCAGTAGGCAGCGCGTCAGTTTCATAATCTGAAGTTCGTGAGTTCAATCCTCACCCCAGCAAAGGTGTTGCAGTTCTTTGTTTGCTTATGAGAGTTTAATTAGGTCGTGAGGGGTGCACTGTCTGAAGCAGTAATGAATGACTGTTGCTGAGTTTTCTTACTTTTTCGACCTTTAACTTGTGGGAACTATTGATACCGGTTGTGTTTCCCAGAGACACCTGTCCGCCTCGGTAGCGCAGTAGGCAGCGCGTCAGTCTCATAATCTGAAGGTCGTGAGTTCAATTCTCACCCGGGCCAAAGGCGGTGCAGTTTTTTGTTTGCTTATGAGAGTTTAATTAGGTCGTGAGGAGTGCGCTGTCAGGAGCAGTAATGAACGACAGTTGCTCGGTTTTCTTAATTTCTCAATTTTTAACTTGTGGGAACTATTGATACCGGTTGTGTTTCCCAGAGACACCTGTCAGCCTCGGAAGCGCAGTAGGCAGCGCGTCAGTCTCATAATCTGAAGGTCGTGAGTTCAATACACACCCAGGGTAAAGGCGGTACACATTTTTTGTTTGCTTATGAGAGTTTAATTAGGTCGTGAGGGGTGCGCTGTCTGGAGCAGTAATAAATGACTGTTGCTCGGTTTTCTTACTGTTTCAATTTTTAACTTGTGGAAACGAATGATACCAGTTGCGTTTCGTAGTGACCCCTGTCAGCCTCGGTAGCGCAGTAGGCAGCGCGTCAGTCTCATAATCTGAAGGTCGTGAGTTCAATCCCCACCCGGGGTAAAGGCGGTGCAGTTTTGTTGTTTGCTTATGAGAGTTGAATTAGGTCGTGAGGGGCGCGCTGTCTGGAGCAGTAATGATTGACTGTTGCTGAGTTTTCTTACTTTTTCGACCTTTAACTCGTGGGAACTATTGATACCGGTTGTGTTTCCCAGTCACACCTGTCCGCTTCGGTAGTGCAGTAGGCAGCGCGTCAGTCTCATAATCTGAAGGTTGTGAGTTCAATCCTCACCCGGGGCAAAGGCGGTGCAGATTTTTTGTTTGCTCATGAGAGTTTAATTAGGTCGGGAGGGGTGCACTGTCTGGAGCAGTAATGAATGACTGTTGCCCAGTTTTCTTATTTTTTCGACCTTTAATTTGTGGAAACGAATGATACCAGTTGCGTTTCGCAGTGACCCCTGTCAGCCTCGGTAGCGCAGTAGGCAGCGCGTCAGTCTCATAATCTGAAGGTCGTGAGTTCCATCCTCACCCGGGGCAAAGGCGGTGTAGTTGTTTTGTTTGCTTATGAGAGTTTAATTAGGTCGTGAAGGGTGCGCTGTCTGGAGCAGTAATGAATGACTGTTGCTGAGTTTTTTTATTTTTTTGACCTTTAACTTGTGGGAACTATTGATACC
Source organism: Rhipicephalus microplus (assembly GCF_043290135.1). NCBI lineage: Eukaryota > Metazoa > Arthropoda > Arachnida > Ixodida > Ixodidae > Rhipicephalus > Rhipicephalus microplus. The sequence goes on from NC_134702.1 coordinate 210,263,725, forward strand.
GGTTGTGTTTCCCAGTGACACCAGTCCGCCTTGGTAGCGCAGTAGGCGGCGCTTCAGTCTCATAATCTGAAGGTCGTGAGTTCAATCAACACCCGGGGCAAAGGCGGTGAAGATTTTTTGTTTGCCTAAGAGAGTTTAATTAGGTTGTGAGGGGTGCGCTGTCCTGAGCAGTAATGAATGACTGTTGCGGAGTTTTCTTACTTTTTCGACCTTTAACATGTGGGAACTAGTGATACCGGTTCTGTTTCCCAGTGACCCCTGTCCGCCTCGGTAGCGCAGTAGGCAGCGCGTCAGTCTCATAATCTGAAGGTCGTGAGTTCAATCCTCCCCAGGGGCAAAGGTGGTGCAGATTTTTTGTTTGCCTATGAGAGTTTAATTAGGTTGTGAGGGGTGCGCTGTCCTGAGCAGTAATGAATGACTGTTGCGGAGTTTTCTTACTTTTTCGACCTTTAACATGTGGGAACTAGTGATACCGGTTCTGTTTCCCAGTGACCCCTGTCCGCCTCGGTAGCGATTAGGCAGCGCGTCAGTCTCATATTCTGAAGGTCGTGAGTTCAATCCTCACCCGGGGCAAAGGCGGTGCAGATTTTTTGTTTGCTTATGAGAGTTTATTTAGGTCGTGAGAGGTGCGCTGTCTGGAGCAGTAATAAATGACTGTTGCTGAGTTTTCCTACTTTTTCAACCTTTCACTTGGGGGAACTATTGATACCGGTTGTGTTTCCCAGTGACACCTGTCCGCCTCGGAAGCGCAGTAGGCAGCGCGTCAGTCTCATAATCTGAAGGTCGTGAGTTCAATCCACACCCAGGGTAAAGGCGGTACAGATTTTGTGTTTGCTTATGAGAGTGTAATTAGGTCGTGAGGGGTGCGTTGTCTGGAGCAGTAATAAATGACTGTTGCTCGGTTTTCTTACTGTTTCAATTTTTAACTTGTGGGAACTATTGATACCGGTTGTGTTTCCCAGTTACCCCTGTCCGCCTCGGTAGCGCAGTAGGCAGCGCGTCAGTCTCATAATCTGAAGGTCGTGAGTTCAATCCTCACCCGGGGCAAAGGTGGTGCAGTTCTTTGTTTGCTTATGAGAGTTTATTTAGTTCGTGAGAGGTGCGCTGTCTGGAGCAGTATTGAATGACTGTTGCTGAGTTTTCCTACTTTTTCAACCTTTAACTTGGGGGAACTATTGATACTGGTTGTGTTTCCCAGTAACCCCTGTCCGCCTCGGTAGCGCAGTAGGCAGCGCGTCAGTCTCATAATTTGAAGGTCGTGAGTTCAATCCTCACCCGGGGCAAAGGCGGTACAGATTTTGTGTTTGCTTATGAGAGTTTAATTAGGTCGTGAGGGGTGCGCTGTCTGGAGCAGTAATGAATGACTGCTGCTGAGTTTTCTTACTTTTTCGACCTTTAACTTGCGGGAACTATTGATACCGGTTGTGTTTCCCAGTGTCACCTGTCCGCCTCGGTAGCGCAGTAGGCAGCGCGTCAGTCTCATAATCTGAAGGTCGTGAGTTCAATCCTGAGGCGGGCCAATGTCGATGCAGTTTTTTTGTTTGGTAATGAGAGTTTAATTAGGTCGTGAGGGGTGCGCTGTCTGGAGCAGTAATGAATGACTGCTGCTGAGTTTTCTTACTTTTTCGACCTTTAACTTGCGGGAACTATTGATACCGGTTGTGTTTCCCAGTGTCACCTGTCCGCCTCGGTAGTGCAGTAGGCAGCGCGTCAGTCTCATAATCTGAAGGTCGTGAGTTCAATCCTAAGGCGGGCCAATGTCGATGCAGTTTTTTTGTTTGCTTATGAGAGTTTAATTAGGTCGTGAGGGGTGCGCTGTCTGGAACAGTAATGAATGACTGTTGCCCAGTTTTCTTATTTTTTCGACCTTTATTTGTGGAAACGAATGATACCGGTTGCGTTTCCCAGTGACCCATGTGCGCCTCGGTAGCGCAGTAGGCAGCGCGTCAGTCTCATAATCTGAAGGTCGTGAGTTCAATCCTCGCCCCAGCAAAGGTGTTGCAGTTCTTTGTTTGCTTATGAGAGTTTAATTAGGTCGTGAGGGGTGCACTGTCTGAAGCAGTAATGAATGACTGTTGCTGAGTTTTCTTACTTTTTCGACCTTTAACTTGTGGGAACTATTGATACCTGTTGTGTTTTCCAGTGACACCTGTCCGCCTCGGTAGCGCAGTAGGCAGCGCGTCAGGCTCATAATCTGAAGGTCGTGAGTTCAATCCTCACCCGGGCCAAAGGCGGTGCCGTTTTTTTGTTTGCTTATGAGAGTTTAATTAGGTCTTGAGGGGTGCGCTGTCTGGAGCAGTAATAAATGACTGTTGCTGAGTTTTCTTACTTTTTCGACCTTTAACTTGAGGGAACTATTGATACCGGTTGTGTTTCCCAGTGACACCTGTCCGCCTCGGTAGCGCAGTAGGCAGCGCGTCAGTCTCATAATCTGAAGGTCGTGAGTGCAATCCTCACCCGGGGCAAAGGCGGTGTAGTTGTTTTGTTTGCTTATGAGAGTTTAATTAGGTCGTGAGGAGTGCGCTGTCAGGAGCAGTAATGAATGACAGTTGCTCGGTTTTCTTATTTTTTCAACCTTTAATTTGTGGGAACTAATGATACCGGTTGCGTTTCCCAGTGACCCCAGTCTGCCTCGGTAGCGCAGTAGGCAGCGCGTCAGTCTCATATTCTGAAGGTCGTGAGTTCAATCCTCACCCGGGGCAAAGGCGGTGAAGTTTTTTTGTTTGTTTATGAGAGTTTATATAGGTCGTGAAGGATGCGCTGTCTGGAGCAGTAGTGAACGACTGTTGCCGAGTTTTCTTACTTTTTCGACCTTTAACTTGAGGGAACTATTGATACCAGTTGTGTTTCCCAGTGACACCTGTCCGCCTCGGTAGCGCAGTAGGCAGCGCGTCAGTCTCATAATCTGAAGGTCGTGAGTTCAATTCTCACCCGGGCCAAAGCGGTGCAGTTTTTTGTTTGCTTATGAGAATTTAATTAGGTCGTGAGGGGTGCGCTGTCTGGAGCAGTAATAAATTATTTTTGCTCGGTTTTCTTACTGTTTCAATTTTTAACTTGTGGAAACTATTGATACCGGTTGTGTTTCCCAGTGACCCCTGTCCGCATCGGTAGCGCAGTAGGCAGCGCGTCAGTCTCATAATCTGAAGGTCGTGAGTTCAATCCCAACCGGGGTAAAGGCGGTGCAGTTTTGTTGTTTGCTCATGAGAGTTTAATTAGGTCGTGAGGGGTGCGCTGTCTGGAACAGTAATGAATGACTGTTGCTGAATTTTCTTATTTTTTCGACCTTTAATTTGTGGAAACGCATGATACCGGTTGCGTTTCGCAGTGACCCCTGTCAGCCTCGGTAGCGCAGTAGGCAGCGCGTCAGTCTCATATTCTGAAGGTCGTGAGTTCCATCCTCACCCGGGGCAAAGGCGGTGTAGTTGTTTTGTTTGCTTATGAGAGTTTAATTAGGTCGTGAAGGGTGCACTGTCTGGAGCAGTAATGAATGACTGTTGCTGAGTTTTTTTATTTTTTCGTCCTTTAACTTGTGGGAACCATTGATACCGTTTGTTTTTCCCAGTGACACCAGTCCGCCTCGGTAGCGCAGTAGGCGGCGCTTCAGTCTCATAATCTGAGACTGAAGCGCATAATCTGAGACTATATATGCGGAAGGGAAGGTGAAGCTCTTGGACTAGGATTCAGTGTAAAGAAGTGTGGTTTGATGGTATTCAATGATCCCTGTGATCAGACGGTGTCCATACAAGGCCAAGAAATACCGAGGGTAAGTGAATACAAGTACCTTGGAGTATGGGTAAATGAGAGTGATAGATACATGGAGGTACAGGAAAAAGCCTCGGCAGCAAAAGGAAAGAGGAATGCGGCAATAATGAAGCACAGAGCGTTGTGGGGATACAATAGGTATGAGGTACTTCGAGGTCTGTGGAAGGGTGTAATGGTTCCAGGGCTTACTTTTGGGAACTCAGTGGTGTGCATGAGGGCAGAGGTGCAATCGGGAATGGATGTAAATCAAAGGACTGTGGGACGCCTCGCGTTGGGTGCTCACGGGAAGACGACAAACGAGGCTGTAAAGGGCGATATGGGGTGGGCAGGTTTTGAGGCGAGGGAAGCGCAGAGCAAAATAAGGTTCGAAGAAAGGCTAAGAAATATGAAGGAGAGTAGATGGGCAGAGAAGGTGTTCCGTTATTTGTATAGGAAGAGCGTGGACACACAGTGGAGAAAAAGAACTAGAAGACTCACTAGTAAATATACGGCTGGTATTGTGAGCCATATGTCAACAAAGAGCGTTAAGGGAAAAGTCAGGGAGGCGGAGAGGATTTACTGGATGGCAGCTATGGAGAAAAAACCGGCTTTGAGTAACTACCGAAAGGGCAAAAATGAAATAAGGAGGGAGGCATTTTACGATAATTCAAGGGGAAGCGCTTTACTGTTTGAAGCGAGATCGGGTTGCCTTAGAACGCGTAGTTATAAAGCAAGATTCAGTAAAGAAGAAGAACAATGCACATGCTGCGGGAAAGATAAGGAAACGGCGGAACATGTTCTGATTGAATGTGGAGATATCCACCCAGGTGTACGTTTGGGCACGAACCTACAGGAAGCCTTGGGTTTTAGGGACAACAATGGAAAGCTGAACACACCCGCGATTGAAATAAGTAAGAGACGGTTAGAGTATTGGTGGCAGAAAATTAGAGAGAAAGGACAAAAATAAATATTGGAAAAATAAAATATGGACAGTGTGCCGTAAATGGCAGAGAACTTAAGCTGAAAATTTACCTTTTTTCCATTAAGATAGAATTTATCGAAGTAGAGGCATTAGGCCAACATAAAAAAAAAGGAAAAAAGTTTTTTTTATTTATTTATTTATTTTTTTTGTCGAGCCTGGTGGCATACTTGTCACCACCCCGTTATAAAGGGGACGCTCATAGCATCCATCCATCCATCCATCCATCCTGAGGGTCGTGAGTTCAATCCTAAGGCGGGCCAATATCGATGCAGTTTTTTGTTTGCTTATGAGAGTTTAATTAGGTCGTGAGGGGTGCACTGTCTGGAGCAGTAATGAATGACTGTTGCCCAGTTTTCTTAGTTTTTCGACCTTTATATGTGGAAACGAATGATACCGGTTGCGTTTCCCAGTGACCCCTGTCCGCCTCGGTAGCGCAGTAGGCAGCGCGTCAGTCTCATAATTTGAAGGTCGTGAGTTCAATCCTCACCCGGGGCAAAGGCGGTGCCGATTTTTTGTTTGCTTATGAGAGTTTATTTAGTTCGTGAGAGGTGCGCTGTCTGGAGCAGTATTGAATGACTGTTGCTGAGTTTTCCTACTTTTTCGACCTTTAACTTGCGGGAACTATTGATACCGGTTGTGTTTCCCAGTGTCACCTGTCCGCCTCGGTAGTGCAGTAGGCAGCGTGTCAGTCTCATAATCTGAAGATCGTGAGTGCAATCCTCACCCGGGGCAAAGGCGGTGTAGTTGTTTTGTTTGCTTATGAGAGTTTAATTAGGTCGTGAGGAGTGCGCTGTCAGGAGCAGTAATGAATGACAGTTGCTCGGTTTTCTTATTTTTTCAACCTTTAATTTGTGGGAACTAATGATACCGGTTGCGTTTCCCAGTGACCCCTGTCCGCCTCGGTAGCGCAGTAGGCAGCGCGTCAGTCTCATATTCTGAAGGTCGTGAGTTCAATCCTCACCCGGGGCAAAGGCGGTGAAGTTTTTTGTTTGTTTATGAGAGTTTATATAGGTCGTGAAGGATGCGCTGTGTGGAGCAGTAGTGAATGACTGTTGCCGAGTTTTCTTACTTTTTCGACCTTTAACTTGAGGGAACTATTGATACCGGTTGTGTTTCCCAGTGACACCTGTCCGCCTCGGTAGCGCAGTAGGCAGCGCGTCAGTCTCATAATCTGAAGGTTGTGAGTTCAATTCTCACCCGGGCCAAAGCGGTGCAGTTTTTTGTTTGCTCATGAGAATTTAATTAGGTCGTGAGGGGTGCGCTGTCTGGAGCAGTAATAAATTATTTTTGCTCGGTTTTCTTACTGTTTCAATTTTTACCTTGTGGAAACTATTGATACCGGTTGTGTTTCCCAGTGACCCCTGTCCGCCTCAGTAGCGCAGTAGGCAGCGCGTCAGTCTCATAATCTGAAGGTCGTGAGTTTCATCCTCACCCGGGGCAAAGGCGGTGTAGTTGTTTTGTTTGCTTATGAGAGTTTAATTAGGTCGTGAAGGGTGCGCTGTCTGGAGCAGTAATGAATGACTGTTGCTGAGTTTTTTCATTTTTTTGACCTTTAACTTGTGGGAACTATTGATACCGGCTGTGTTTCCCAGTGACACTAGTCCGCCTCGGTAGCGCAGTAGGCGGCGCTTCAGTCTCATAATCTGAAGGTCGTGAGTTCAATCAACACCCGGGGCAAAGGCGGTGAAGATTTTTTGTTTGCCTATGAGAGTTTAATTAGGTTGTGAGGGGTGCGCTGTCCTGAGCAGTAATGAATGACTGTTGCGGAGTTTTCTTACTTTTTCGACCTTTAACATGTGGGAACTAGTGATACCGGTTCTGTTTCCCAGTGACCCCTGTCCGCCTCGGTAGCGATTAGGCAGCGCGTCAGTCTCATAATCTGAAGGTCGTGAGTTCAATCCTCACCCGGGGCAAAGGCGGTGCAGATTTTTTGTTTGCTTATGAGAGTTTATTTAGGTCGTGAGAGGTGCGCTGTCTGGAGCAGTAACGAATGACTGTTGCTGAGTTTTCCTAGTTTTTCAACCTTTCACTTGGGGGAACTATTGATACCGGTTGTGTTTCCCAGTGACACCTGTCCGCCTCGGAAGCGCAGTAGGCAGCGCGTCAGTCTCATAATCTGAAGGTCGTGAGTTCAATCCACACCCAGGGTAAAGGCGGTACAGATTTTGTGTTTGCTTATGAGAGTGTAATTAGGTCGTGAGGGGTGCGCTGTCTGGAGCAGTAATAAATGACTGTTGCTCGGTTTTCTTACTGTTTCAATTTTTAACTTGTGGGAACTATTGATACCGGTTGTGTTTCCCAGTTACCCCTGTCCGCCTCGGTAGCGCAGTAGGCAGCGCGTCAGTCTCATAATCTGAAGGTCGTGAGTTCAATCCTCACCCGGGGCAAAGGCGCTGAAGTTTTTTGTTTGCTTATAAGAGTTTAAATAGGTCGTGAGGGGTGCGCTGTCTGGAGCAGTAATGAATGACTGCTGCTGAGTTTTCTTACTTTTTCGACCTTTAACTTGTGGGAACAATTGATACCGGTTGTGTTTCCCAGTGTCACCTGTCCGCCTCGGTAGTGCAGTAGGCAGCGCGTCAGTCTCATAATCTGAAGGTCGTGAGTTCAATCCTAAGGCGGGCCAATGTCGATGCAGTTTTTTTGTTTGCTTATGAGAGTTTAATTAGGTCGTGAGGGGTGCGCTGTCTGGAACAGTAATGAATGACTGTTGCTGAATTTTCTTATTTTTTCGACCTTTAATTTGTGGAAACGAATGATACCGGTTGCGTTTCGCAGTGACCCCTGTCAGCCTCGGTAGCGCAGTAGTCAGCGCGTCAGTCTCATAATCTGAAGGCCGTGAGTTCCATCCTCACCCGGGGCAAAGGCGGTGCAGATGTTTTGTTTGCTTATGAGAGTTTAATTAGGTCGTGAGGGGTGCACTGTCTGGAGCAGTAATGAATGACTGTTGCCCAGTTTTCTTAGTTTTTCGACCTTTATATGTGGAAACGAATGATACCGGTTGCGTTTCCCAGTGACCCCTGTCCGCCTCGGTAGCGCAGTAGGCAGCGCGTCAGTCTCATAATTTGAAGGTCGTGAGTTCAATCCTCACCCGGGGCAAAGGCGGTGCCGATTTTTTGTTTGCTTATGAGAGTTTATTTAGTTCGTGAGAGGTGCGCTGTCTGGAGCAGTATTGAATGACTGTTGCTGAGTTTTCCTACTTTTTCAACCTTTAACTTGGGGGAACTATTGATACTGGTTGTGTTTCCCAGTGACCCCTGTCCACCTCGGTAGCGCAGTAGGCAGCGCGTCAGTCTCATAATTTGAAGGTCGTGAGTGCAATCCTCACCCGGGGCAAAGGCGGTACAGTTTTTGTGTTTGCTTATGAGAGTTCAATTAGGTCGTGAGGGGTGCGCTGTCTGGAGCAGTAATGAATGACTGCTGCTGAGTTTTCTTACTTTTTCAATTTTTAACTTGTGGGAACTATTGATACTGGTTGTGTTTCCCAATGACACCTGTCCGCCTCGGTAGCGCAGTAGGCAGCGCGTCAGTCTCATAATTTGAAGGTCGTGAGTTCAATCCTCACCCGGGGCAAAGGCGGTGCCGATTTTTTGTTTGCTTATGAGAGTTTATTTAGTTCGTGAGAGGTGCGCTGTCTGGAGCAGTAATGAATGACTGCTGCTGAGTTTTCTTACTTTTTCAATTTTTAACTTGTGGGAACTATTGATACCGGTTGCGTTTCCCAGTGACCCCTGTCCGCCTCGGTAGCGCAGTAGGCAGCGCGTCAGTCTCATAATTTGAAGGTCGTGAGTTCAATCCTCACCCGGGGCAAAGGCGGTACAGATTTTGTGTTTGCTTATGAGAGTTTAATAAGGTCGTGAGGGGTGCGCTGTCTGGAGCAGTAATGAATGACTGCTGCTGAGTTTTCTTACTTTTTCAATTTTTAACTTGTGGGAACTATTGATACCGGTTGCGTTTCCCAGTGACCCCTGTCCACCTCGGTAGCGCAGTAGGCAGCGCGTCAGTCTCATAATTTGAAGGTCGTGAGTTCAATCCTCACCCGGGGCAAAGGCGGTACAGATTTTGTGTTTGCTTATGAGAGTTTAATTAGGTCGTGAGGGGTGCGCTGTCTGGAGCAGTAATGAATGACTGCTGCTGAGTTTTCTTACTTTTTCAATTTTTAACTTGTGGGAACTATTGATACTGGTTGTGTTTCCCAATGACACCTGTCCGCCTCGGTAGCGCAGTAGGCAGCGCGTCAGTCTCATAATTTGAAGGTCGTGAGTTCAATCCTCACCCGGGGCAAAGGCGGTGCCGATTTTTTGTTTGCTTATGAGAGTTTATTTAGTTCGTGAGAGGTGCGCTGTCTGGAGCAGTAATGAATGACTGCTGCTGAGTTTTCTTACTTTTTCAATTTTTAACTTGTGGGAACTATTGATACTGGTTGTGTTTCCCAGTGACCCCTGTCCGCATCTGTAGCGCAGTAGGCAGCGCGTCAGTCTCATAATTTGAAGGTCGTGAGTTCAATCCTCACCCGGGGCAAAGGCGGTACAGATTTTGTGTTTGCTTATGAGAGTTTAATTAGGTCGTGAGGGGTGCGCTGTCTGGAGCAGTAATGAATGACTGCTGCTGAGTTTTCTTACTTTTTCAATTTTTAACTTGTGGGAACTATTGATACCGGTTGCGTTTCCCAGTGACCCCTGTCCGCCTCGGTAGCGCAGTAGGCAGCGCGTCAGTCTCATAATTTGAAGGTCGTGAGTTCAATCCTCACCCGGGGCAAAGGCGGTGCCGATTTTTTGTTTGCTTATGAGAGTTTATTTAGTTCGTGAGAGGTGCGCTGTCTGGAGCAGTATTGAATGACTGTTGCTGAGTTTTCCTACTTTTTCAACCTTTAACTTGGGGGAACTATTGATACTGGTTGTGTTTCCCAGTGACCCCTGTCCGCCTCGGTAGCGCAGTAGGCAGCGCGTCAGTCTCATAATTTGAAGGTCGTGAGTTCAATCCTCACCCGGGGCAAAGGCGGTGCCAATTTTTTGTTTGCTTATGAGAGTTTATTTAGTTCGTGAGAGGTGCGCTGTCTGGAGCAGTATTGAATGACTGTTGCTGAGTTTTCCTACTTTTTCGACCTTTAACTTGCGGGAACTATTGATACCGGTTGTGTTTCCCAGTGTCACCTGTCCGCCTCGGTAGTGCAGTAGGCAGCGTGTCAGTCTCATAATCTGAAGGTCGTGAGTTCAATCCTCACCCGGGGGAAAGGTGGTGCAGATATTTGTTTGCTTATAAGAGTTTAATTAGGTCGTGAGGGGTGCACTGTCTGGAGCAGTAATGAATGACTGTTGCTGAGTTTTCTTACTTTTTCAATTTTTAACTTGTGGGAACTATTGATACTGGTTGTGTTTCCCAATGACACCTGTCCGCCTCGGTAGCGCAGTAGGCAGCGCGTCAGGCTCATAATCTGAAGGTCGTGAGTTCAATCCTCACCCGGGCCAAAGGCGGTGCCGTTTTTTTGTTTGCTTATGAGAGTTTAATTAGGTCTTGAGGGGTGCGCTGTCTGGAGCAGTAATAAATGACTGTTGCTGAGTTTTCTTACTTTTTCGACCTTTAACTTGAGGGAACTATTGATACCGGTTGTGTTTCCCAGTGACACCTGTCCGCCTCGGTAGCGCAGTAGGCAGCGCGTCAGTCTCATAATCTGAAGGTCGTGAGTGCAATCCTCACCCGGGGCAAAGGCGGTGTAGTTGTTTTGTTTGCTTATGAGAGTTTATATAGGTCGTAAAGGATGCACTGTCTGGAGCAGTAGTGAATGACTGTTGCCGAGTTTTCTTACTTTTTCGACCTTTAACTTGAGGGAACTATTGATACCGGTTGTGTTTCCCAGTGACACCTGTCCGCCTCGGTAGCGCAGTAGGCAGCGCGTCAGTCTCATAATTTGAAGGTCGTGAGTTCAATTCTCACCCGGGCCAAAGCGGTGCAGTTTTTTGTTTGCTTATGAGAATTTAATTAGGTCGTGAGGGGTGCGCTGTCTGGAGCAGTAATAAATTATTTTTGCTCGGTTTTCTTACTGTTTCAATTTTTAACTTGTGGAAACTATTGATACCGGTTGTGTTTCCCAGTGACCCCTGTCCGCCTCGGTAGCGCAGTAGGCAGCGCGTCAGTCTCATAATCTGAAGGTCGTGAGTTCAATCCCAACCGGGGTAAAGGCGGTGCAGTTTTGTTGTTTGCTTATGATAGTTTAATTAGGTCGTGAGGGGTGCGCTGTTTGGAGCAGTAATGATTGACTGTTGCTGAGTTTTCCTAATTTTTTCGACCTTTAATTTGTGGAAACGAATGATACCGGTTGCGTTTCGCAGTGACCCCTGTCAGCCTCAGTAGCGCAGTAGGCAGCGCGTCAGTCTCATAATCTGAAGGTCGTGAGTTCAATCCTCACCCGGGGCAAAGGCGGTGAAGTTTTTTTGTTTGTTTATGAGAGTTTATATAGGTCGTCAAGGATGCGCTGTCTGGAGCAGTAGTGAATGACTGTTGCCGAGTTTTCTTACTTTTTCGACCTTTAACTTGAGGCAACTATTGATACCGGTTGTGTTTCCCAGTGACACCTGTCCGCCTCGGTAGCGCAGTAGGCAGCGCGTCAGTCTCATAATCTGAAGGTCGTGAGTTCAATTCTCACCCGGGCCAAAGCGGTGCAGTTTTTTGTTTGCTTATGAGAATTTATTAGGTCGTGAGGGGTGCGCTGTCTGGAGCAGTAATAAATGATTTTTGCTCGGTTTTCTTACTGTTTCAATTTTTAAATTGTGGAAAATATTGATACCGGTTGTGTTTCCCAGTGACCCCTGTCCGCCTCGGTAGCGCAGTAGGCAGCGCGTCAGTCTCATAATCTGAAGGTCGTGAGTTCAATCCCAACCGGGGTAAAGGCGGTGCAGTTTTGTTGTTTGCTTATGATAGTTTAATTAGGTTGTGAGGGGTGCGCTGTCTGGAGCAGTAATGATTGACTGTTGCTGAGTTTTCTTAGTTTTTCGAACTTTATATGTGGAAACGAATGATACCGGTTGCGTTTCCCAGTGACCCCTGTCCGCCTCGGTAGCGCAGTAGGCAGCGCGTCAGTCTCATAATTTGAAGGTCGTGAGTTCAATCCTCACCCGGGGCAAAGGCGGTGCCGATTTTTTGTTTGCTTATGAGAGTTTATTTAGTTCGTGAGAGGTGCGCTGTCTGGAGCAGTATTGAATGACTGTTGCTGAGTTTTCCTACTTTTTCAACCTTTAACTTGGGGGAACTATTGATACTGGTTGTGTTTCCCAGTGACCCCTGTCCACCTCGGTAGCGCAGTAGGCAGCGCGTCAGTCTCATAATTTGAAGGTCGTGAGTGCAATCCTCACCCGGGGCAAAGGCGGTACAGATTTTGTGTTTGCTTATGAGAGTTTAATTAGGTCGTGAGGGGTGCGCTGTCTGGAGCAGTAATGAATGACTGCTGCTGAGTTTTCTTACTTTTTCAATTTTTAACTTGTGGGAACTATTGATACTGGTTGTGTTTCCCAATGACACCTGTCCGCCTCGGTAGCGCAGTAGGCAGCGCGTCAGTCTCATAATTTGAAGGTCGTGAGTTCAATCCTCACCCGGGGCAAAGGCGGTGCCGATTTTTTGTTTGCTTATGAGAGTTTATTTAGTTCGTGAGAGGTGCGCTGTCTGGAGCAGTAATGAATGACTGCTGCTGAGTTTTCTTACTTTTTCAATTTTTAACTTGTGGGAACTATTGATACCGGTTGCGTTTCCCAGTGACCCCTGTCCGCCTCGGTAGCGCAGTAGGCAGCGCGTCAGTCTCATAATTTGAAGGTCGTGAGTTCAATCCTCACCCGGGGCAAAGGCGGTGCTGATTTTTTGTTTGCTTATGAGAGTTTATTTAGTTCGTGAGAGGTGCGCTGTCTGGAGCAGTATTGAATGACTGTTGCTGAGTTTTCCTACTTTTTCAATTTTTAACTTGTGGGAACTATTGATACTGGTTGTGTTTCCCAATGACACCTGTCCGCCTCGGTAGCGCAGTAGGCAGCGCGTCAGTCTCATAATTTGAAGGTCGTGAGTTCAATCCTCACCCGGGGCAAAGGCGGTGCCGATTTTTTGTTTGCTTATGAGAGTTTATTTAGTTCGTGAGAGGTGCGCTGTCTGGAGCAGTAATGAATGACTGCTGCTGAGTTTTCTTACTTTTTCAATTTTCAACTTGTGGGAACTATTGATACTGGTTGTGTTTCCCAGTGACCCCTGTCCGCCTCGGTAGCGCAGTAGGCAGCGCGTCAGTCTCATAATTTGAAGGTCGTGAGTTCAATCCTCACCCGGGGCAAAGGCGGTACAGATTTTGTGTTTGCTTATGAGAGTTTAATTAGGTCGTGAGGGGTGCGCTGTCTGGAGCAGTAATGAATGACTGCTGCTGAGTTTTCTTACTTTTTCAATTTTTAACTTGTGGGAACTATTGATACCGGTTGCGTTTCCCAGTGACCCCTGTCCGCCTCGGTAGCGCAGCAGGCAGCGCGTCAGTCTCATAATTTGAAGGTCGTGAGTTCAATCCTCACCCGGGGCAAAGGCGGTACAGATTTTGTGTTTGCTTATGAGAGTTTAATTAGGTCGTGAGGGGTGCGCTGTCTGGAGCAGTAATGAATGACTGCTGCTGAGTTTTCTTACTTTTTCAATTTTTAACTTGTGGGAACTATTGATACTGGTTGTGTTTCCCAATGACACCTGTCCGCCTCGGTAGCGCAGTAGGCAGCGCGTCAGTCTCATAATTTGAAGGTCGTGAGTTCAATCCTCACCCGGGGCAAAGGCGGTGCCGATTTTTTGTTTGCTTATGAGAGTTTATTTAGTTCGTGAGAGGTGCGCTGTCTGGAGCAGTAATGAATGACTGCTGCTGAGTTTTCTTACTTTTTCAATTTTTAACTTGTGGGAACTATTGATACTGGTTGTGTTTCCCAGTGACCCCTGTCCGCCTCTGTAGCGCAGTAGGCAGCGCGTCAGTCTCATAATTTGAAGGTCGTGAGTTCAATCCTCACCCGGGGCAAAGGCGGTACAGATTTTGTGTTTGCTTATGAGAGTTTAATTAGGTCGTGAGGGGTGCGCTGTCTGGAGCAGTAATGAATGACTGCTGCTGAGTTTTCTTACTTTTTCAATTTTTAACTTGTGGGAACTATTGATACCGGTTGCGTTTCCCAGTGACCCCTGTCCGCCTCGGTAGCGCAGTAGGCAGCGCGTCAGTCTCATAATTTGAAGGTCGTGAGTTCAATCCTCACCCGGGGCAAAGGCGGTGCCGATTTTTTGTTTGCTTATGAGAGTTTATTTAGTTCGTGAGAGGTGCGCTGTCTGGAGCAGTATTGAATGACTGTTGCTGAGTTTTCTTACTTTTTCAACCTTTAACTTGGGGGAACTATTGATACTGGTTGCGTTTCCCAGTGACCCCTGTCCGCCTCGGTAGCGCAGTAGGCAGCGCGTCAGTCTCATAATTTGAAGGTCGTGAGTTCAATCCTCACCCGGGGCAAAGGCGGTGCCGATTTTTTGTTTGCTTATGAGAGTTTATTTAGTTCGTGAGAGGTGCGCTGTCTGGAGCAGTATTGAATGACTGTTGCTGAGTTTTCCTACTTTTTCAACCTTTAACTTGGGGGAACTATTGATACTGGTTGTGTTTCCCAGTGACCCCTGTCCACCTCGGTAGCGCAGTAGGCAGCGCGTCAGTCTCATAATTTGAAGGTCGTGAGTGCAATCCTCACCCGGGGCAAAGGCGGTACAGATTTTGTGTTTGCTTATGAGAGTTTAATTAGGTCGTGAGGGGTGCGCTGTCTGGAGCAGTAATGAATGACTGCTGCTGAGTTTTCTTACTTTTTCAATTTTTAACTTGTGGGAACTATTGATACTGGTTGTGTTTCCCAATGACACCTGTCCGCCTCGGTAGCGCAGTAGGCAGCGCGTCAGTCTCATAATTTGAAGGTCGTGAGTTCAATCCTCACCCGGGGCAAAGGCGGTGCCGATTTTTTGTTTGCTTATGAGAGTTTATTTAGTTCGTGAGAGGTGCGCTGTCTGGAGCAGTAATGAATGACTGCTGCTGAGTTTTCTTACTTTTTCAATTTTTAACTTGTGGGAACTATTGATACCGGTTGCGTTTCCCAGTGACCCCTGTCCGCCTCGGTAGCGCAGTAGGCAGCGCGTCAGTCTCATAATTTGAAGGTCGTGAGTTCAATCCTCACCCGGGGCAAAGGCGGTGCTGATTTTTTGTTTGCTTATGAGAGTTTATTTAGTTCGTGAGAGGTGCGCTGTCTGGAGCAGTATTGAATGACTGTTGCTGAGTTTTCCTACTTTTTCAATTTTTAACTTGTGGGAACTATTGATACTGGTTGTGTTTCCCAATGACACCTGTCCGCCTCGGTAGCGCAGTAGGCAGCGCGTCAGTCTCATAATTTGAAGGTCGTGAGTTCAATCCTCACCCGGGGCAAAGGCGGTGCCGATTTTTTGTTTGCTTATGAGAGTTTATTTAGTTCGTGAGAGGTGCGCTGTCTGGAGCAGTAATGAATGACTGCTGCTGAGTTTTCTTACTTTTTCAATTTTCAACTTGTGGGAACTATTGATACTGGTTGTGTTTCCCAGTGACCCCTGTCCGCCTCGGTAGCGCAGTAGGCAGCGCGTCAGTCTCATAATTTGAAGGTCGTGAGTTCAATCCTCACCCGGGGCAAAGGCGGTACAGATTTTGTGTTTGCTTATGAGAGTTTAATTAGGTCGTGAGGGGTGCGCTGTCTGGAGCAGTAATGAATGACTGCTGCTGAGTTTTCTTACTTTTTCAATTTTTAACTTGTGGGAACTATTGATACCGGTTGCGTTTCCCAGTGACCCCTGTCCGCCTCGGTAGCGCAGTAGGCAGCGCGTCAGTCTCATAATTTGAAGGTCGTGAGTTCAATCCTCACCCGGGGCAAAGGCGGTACAGATTTTGTGTTTGCTTATGAGAGTTTAATTAGGTCGTGAGGGGTGCGCTGTCTGGAGCAGTAATGAATGACTGCTGCTGAGTTTTCTTACTTTTTCAATTTTTAACTTGTGGGAACTATTGATACTGGTTGTGTTTCCCAATGACACCTGTCCGCCTCGGTAGCGCAGTAGGCAGCGCGTCAGTCTCATAATTTGAAGGTCGTGAGTTCAATCCTCACCCGGGGCAAAGGCGGTGCCGATTTTTTGTTTGCTTATGAGAGTTTATTTAGTTCGTGAGAGGTGCGCTGTCTGGAGCAGTAATGAATGACTGCTGCTGAGTTTTCTTACTTTTTCAATTTTTAACTTGTGGGAACTATTGATACTGGTTGTGTTTCCCAGTGACCCCTGTCCGCCTCTGTAGCGCAGTAGGCAGCGCGTCAGTCTCATAATTTGAAGGTCGTGAGTTCAATCCTCACCCGGGGCAAAGGCGGTACAGATTTTGTGTTTGCTTATGAGAGTTTAATTAGGTCGTGAGGGGTGCGCTGTCTGGAGCAGTAATGAATGACTGCTGCTGAGTTTTCTTACTTTTTCAATTTTTAACTTGTGGGAACTATTGATACCGGTTGCGTTTCCCAGTGACCCCTGTCCGCCTCGGTAGCGCAGTAGGCAGCGCGTCAGTCTCATAATTTGAAGGTCGTGAGTTCAATCCTCACCCGGGGCAAAGGCGGTGCCGATTTTTTGTTTGCTTATGAGAGTTTATTTAGTTCGTGAGAGGTGCGCTGTCTGGAGCAGTATTGAATGACTGTTGCTGAGTTTTCCTACTTTTTCAACCTTTAACTTGGGGGAACTATTGATACTGGTTGTGTTTCCCAGTGACCCCTGTCCGCCTCGGTAGCGCAGTAGGCAGCGCGTCAGTCTCATAATTTGAAGGTCGTGAGTTCAATCCTCACCCGGGGCAAAGGCGGTGCCATTTTTTTGTTTGCTTATGAGAGTTTATTTAGTTCGTGAGAGGTGCGCTGTCTGGAGCAGTATTGAATGACTGTTGCTGAGTTTTCCTACTTTTTCGACCTTTAACTTGCGGGAACTATTGATACTGGTTGTGTTTCCCAGTGACCCCTGTCCGCCTCTGTAGCGCAGTAGGCAGCGCGTCAGTCTCATAATTTGAAGGTCGTGAGTTCAATCCTCACCCGGGGCAAAGGCGGTACAGATTTTGTGTTTGCTTATGAGAGTTTAATTAGGTCGTGAGGGGTGCGCTGTCTGGAGCAGTAATGAATGACTGCTGCTGAGTTTTCTTACTTTTTCAATTTTTAACTTGTGGGAACTATTGATACTGGTTGTGTTTCCCAATGACACCTGTCCGCCTCGGTAGCGCAGTAGGCAGCGCGTCAGTCTCATAATTTGAAGGTCGTGAGTTCAATCCTCACCCGGGGCAAAGGCGGTGCCGATTTTTTGTTTGCTTATGAGAGTTTATTTAGTTCGTGAGAGGTGCGCTGTCTGGAGCAGTAATGAATGACTGCTGCTGAGTTTTCTTACTTTTTCAATTTTTAACTTGTGGGAACTATTGATACCGGTTGCGTTTCCCAGTGACCCCTGTCCGCCTCGGTAGCGCAGTAGGCAGCGCGTCAGTCTCATAATTTGAAGGTCGTGAGTTCAATCCTCACCCGGGGCAAAGGCGGTACAGATTTTGTGTTTGCTTATGAGAGTTTAATTAGGTCGTGAGGGGTGCGCTGTCTGGAGCAGTAATGAATGACTGCTGCTGAGTTTTCTTACTTTTTCAATTTTTAACTTGTGGGAACTATTGATACCGGTTGCGTTTCCCAGTGACCCCTGTCCGCCTCGGTAGCGCAGTAGGCAGCGCGTCAGTCTCATAATTTGAAGGTCGTGAGTTCAATCCTCACCCGGGGCAAAGGCGGTGCCGATTTTTTGTTTGCTTATGAGAGTTTATTTAGTTCGTGAGAGGTGCGCTGTCTGGAGCAGTATTGAATGACTGTTGCTGAGTTTTCCTACTTTTTCAATTTTTAACTTGTGGGAACTATTGATACTGGTTGTGTTTCCCAATGACACCTGTCCGCCTCGGTAGCGCAGTAGGCAGCGCGTCAGTCTCATAATTTGAAGGTCGTGAGTTCAATCCTCACCCGGGGCAAAGGCGGTGCCGATTTTTTGTTTGCTTATGAGAGTTTATTTAGTTCGTGAGAGGTGCGCTGTCTGGAGCAGTAATGAATGACTGCTGCTGAGTTTTCTTACTTTTTCAATTTTTAACTTGTGGGAACTATTGATACTGGTTGTGTTTCCCAGTGACCCCTGTCCGCCTCGGTAGCGCAGTAGGCAGCGCGTCAGTCTCATAATTTGAAGGTCGTGAGTTCAATCCTCACCCGGGGCAAAGGCGGTACAGATTTTGTGTTTGCTTATGAGAGTTTAATTAGGTCGTGAGGGGTGCGCTGTCTGGAGCAGTAATGAATGACTGCTGCTGAGTTTTCTTACTTTTTCAATTTTTAACTTGTGGGAACTATTGATACCGGTTGCGTTTCCCAGTGACCCCTGTCCGCCTCGGTAGCGCAGTAGGCAGCGCGTCAGTCTCATAATTTGAAGGTCGTGAGTTCAATCCTCACCCGGGGCAAAGGCGGTGCCGATTTTTTGTTTGCTTATGAGAGTTTATTTAGTTCGTGAGAGGTGCGCTGTCTGGAGCAGTATTGAATGACTGTTGCTGAGTTTTCCTACTTTTTCAACCTTTAACTTGGGGGAACTATTGATACTGGTTGTGTTTCCCAGTGACCCCTGTCCGCCTCGGTAGCGCAGTAGGCAGCGCGTCAGTCTCATAATTTGAAGGTCGTGAGTTCAATCCTCACCCGGGGCAAAGGCGGTGCCAATTTTTTGTTTGCTTATGAGAGTTTATTTAGTTCGTGAGAGGTGCGCTGTCTGGAGCAGTATTGAATGACTGTTGCTGAGTTTTCCTACTTTTTCGACCTTTAACTTGCGGGAACTATTGATACCGGTTGTGTTTCCCAGTGTCACCTGTCCGCCTCGGTAGTGCAGTAGGCAGCGTGTCAGTCTCATAATCTGAAGGTCGTGAGTTCAATCCTCACCCGGGGGAAAGGTGGTGCAGATATTTGTTTGCTTATAAGAGTTTAATTAGGTCGTGAGGGGTGCACTGTCTGGAGCAGTAATGAATGACTGTTGCTGAGTTTTCTTACTTTTTCAATTTTTAACTTGTGGGAACTATTGATACTGGTTGTGTTTCCCAATGACACCTGTCCGCCTCGGTAGCGCAGTAGGCAGCGCGTCAGGCTCATAATCTGAAGGTCGTGAGTTCAATCCTCACCCGGGCCAAAGGCGGTGCCGTTTTTTTGTTTGCTTATGAGAGTTTAATTAGGTCTTGAGGGGTGCGCTGTCTGGAGCAGTAATAAATGACTGTTGCTGAGTTTTCTTACTTTTTCGACCTTTAACTTGAGGGAACTATTGATACCGGTTGTGTTTCCCAGTGACACCTGTCCGCCTCGGTAGCGCAGTAGGCAGCGCGTCAGTCTCATAATCTGAAGGTCGTGAGTGCAATCCTCACCCGGGGCAAAGGCGGTGTAGTTGTTTTGTTTGCTTATGAGAGTTTATATAGGTCGTAAAGGATGCACTGTCTGGAGCAGTAGTGAATGACTGTTGCCGAGTTTTCTTACTTTTTCGACCTTTAACTTGAGGGAACTATTGATACCGGTTGTGTTTCCCAGTGACACCTGTCCGCCTCGGTAGCGCAGTAGGCAGCGCGTCAGTCTCATAATTTGAAGGTCGTGAGTTCAATTCTCACCCGGGCCAAAGCGGTGCAGTTTTTTGTTTGCTTATGAGAATTTAATTAGGTCGTGAGGGGTGCGCTGTCTGGAGCAGTAATAAATTATTTTTGCTCGGTTTTCTTACTGTTTCAATTTTTAACTTGTGGAAACTATTGATACCGGTTGTGTTTCCCAGTGACCCCTGTCCGCCTCGGTAGCGCAGTAGGCAGCGCGTCAGTCTCATAATCTGAAGGTCGTGAGTTCAATCCCAACCGGGGTAAAGGCGGTGCAGTTTTGTTGTTTGCTTATGATAGTTTAATTAGGTCGTGAGGGGTGCGCTGTTTGGAGCAGTAATGATTGACTGTTGCTGAG
This sequence comes from Rhipicephalus microplus, assembly GCF_043290135.1. Taxonomy (NCBI): domain Eukaryota; kingdom Metazoa; phylum Arthropoda; class Arachnida; order Ixodida; family Ixodidae; genus Rhipicephalus; species Rhipicephalus microplus. The sequence continues at coordinate 210,283,474 of NC_134702.1, forward strand.
TTTTCCTAATTTTTTCGACCTTTAATTTGTGGAAACGAATGATACCGGTTGCGTTTCGCAGTGACCCCTGTCAGCCTCAGTAGCGCAGTAGGCAGCGCGTCAGTCTCATAATCTGAAGGTCGTGAGTTTCATCCTCACCCGGGGCAAAGGCGGTGTAGTTGTTTTGTTTGCTTATGAGAGTTTAATTAGGTCGTGAAGGGTGCGCTGTCTGGAGCAGTAATGAATGACTGTTGCTGAGTTTTTTTATTTTTTTGACCTTTAACTTGTGGGAACTATTGATACCGGTTGTGTTTCCCAGTGACACTAGTCCTCCTCGGTAGCGCAGTAGGCGGCGCTTCAGTCTCATAATCTGAAGGTCGTGAGTTCAATCAACACCCGGGGCAAAGGCGGTGAAGATTTTTTGTTTGCCTATGAGAGTTTAATTAGGTCGTGAGGGGTGCGCTGTCTGGAACAGTAATGAATGACTGTTGCTGAATTTTCTTATTTTTTCGACCTTTCATTTGTGGAAACGAATGATACCAGTTGCGTTTCCTATTGACCCCTGTCCGCCTCGGTAGCGCAGTAGGCAGCACGTCAGTCTCATAATCTGAAGGTCGTGAGTTCAATCCTCACCCGGGGCAAAGGCGGTGCAGATGTTTTGTTTGCTTATGAGAGTTTAATTAGGTCGTGAGGGGTGCACTGTCTGGAGCAGTAATGAATGACTGTTGCCCAGTTTTCTTATTTTTTCGACCTTTAACTTGAGGGAACTATTGATACCGGTTGTGTTTCCCAGTGACACCTGTCCGCCTCGGTAGCGCAGTAGGCAGCGCGTCCGTCTCATAATCTGAAGGTCGTGAGTTCGATCCTCACCCGGAAGAAAGGTGGCGCAGATATTTGTTTGCTTATAAGAGTTTAATTAGGTCTTGAGGGGTGCGCTGTCTGGAGCAGTAATGAATGACTGTTGCTGAGTTTTCTTACTTTTTCGACCTTTAACTTGAGGGAACTATTGATACCGGTTGTGTTTCCCAGTGACACCTGTCCGCCTCGGTAGCGCAGTAGGCAGCGCGTCAGTCTCATAATCTGAAGATCGTGAGTTCAATTCTCACCCAGGCCAAAGGCGGTGCAGTTTTTTGTTTGCTTATGAGAGTTTATTTAGGTCGTGAGGAGTGCGCTGTCAGGAGCAGTAATGAATGACAGTTGCTCAGTTTTCTTATTTTTTCAACCTTTAATTTGTGGGAACTAATGATACCGGTTGCGTTTCCCAGTGACCCCAGTCTGCCTCGGTAGCGCAGTAGGCAGCGCGTCAGTCTCATAATCTGAAGGTCGTGAGTTCAATCCCCACCCGGGGTAAAGGCGGTGCAGTTTTGTTGTTTGCTTATGAGAGTTTAATTAGGTCGTGAGGGGTGCGCTGTCTGGAGCAGTAATGATTGACTGTTGCTGAGTTTTCTTACTTTTTCAACCTTTAACTTGTGGGAACTATTGATACCGGTTGTGTTTCCCAGTCACACCTGTCCGCCTCGGTAGTGCAGTAGGCAGCGCGTCAGTCTCATAATCTGAAGGTCGTGAGTTCAATCCTCACCCGGGGCAAAGGCGGTGCAGATTTTTTGTTTGCTCATGAGAGTTTAATTAGGTCGGGAGGGGTGCACTGTCTGGAGCAGTAATGAATGACTGTTGCCCAGTTTTCTTATTTTTTCGACCTTTAAGTTGCGGAAACGAATAATACCGGTTGCGTTTCGCAGTGACTCCTGTCAGCCTCGGTAGCGCAGTAGGCAGCGCGTCAGTCTCATAATCTGAAGGTCGTGAGTTCCATCCTCACCCGGGGCAAAGGCGGTGTAGTTGTTTTGTTTGGTTATGAGAGTTTAATTAGGTCGTGAAGGGTGCGCTGTCTGGAGCAGTAATGAATGACTGTTGCTGAGTTTTTTTATTTTTTCGACCTTTAACTTGTGGGAACTATTGATAGCGGTTGTGTTTCCGAGTGACACCAGTCCGCCTCGGTAGCGCAGTAGGCGGCGCTTTAGTCTCATAATCTGAAGATCGTGAGTTCAATCCACACCCGGGCAAAGGCGGTGAAGATTTTTTGTTTGCCTATGAGAGTTTAATTAGGTTGTGAGGGGTGCGCTGTCCTGAGCAGTAATGAATGACTGTTGCGGAGTTTTCTTACTTTTTCGACCTTTAACATGTGGGAACTATTGATACCGGTTGTGTTTCCCTGTGACGCCTGTTCGCCTCGGTAGCGCAGTAGGCAGCGCGTCAGTCTCATAATCTGAAGGTCGTGAGTTCAATCCTCACCCGGGGCAAAGGTGGTGCAGATGTTTTGCTTGCTTATGAGAGTGTAATTAGGTCGTGAGGGGTGCACTGTCTGGAGCAGTAATGAATGACTGTTGCTGAGTTTTCTTACTTTTTCGACCTTTAACTTGTGGGAACTATTGATACCGGTTGTGTTTCCCAGTGACACCTGTCCGCCTCGATAGTGCAGTAGGCAGCGCGTAAGTCTAATAATCTGAAGGTCGTGAGTTCAATCCTCACCCGGGGCAAAGGTGGTGCGGATGTTTTGTTTGCTTATGAGTGTTTAATTAGGTCGTGAGGGGTGCGCTGTCTGAAGCAGTAATGAATGACTGTTGCTGAATTTTCTTACATTTTCGACCTTTAACTTGTGGGAACTATTGATACCTGTTGTGTTTTCCAGTGACACCTGTCCGCCTCGGTAGCGCAGTAGGCAGCGCGTCAGGCTCATGATCTGAAGGTCGAGAGTTCAATCCTCACCCGGGCCAAAGGCGGTGCAGTTTTTTGTTTGCTTATGAGAGTTTAATTAGGTCTTGAGGGGTGCGCTGTCTGGAGCAGTAATGAATGACTGTTGCTTAGTTTTCTTACTTTTTCGACCTTTAACTTGAGGGAACAATTGATACCGGTTGTGTTTCCCAGTGAAGCCTGTCCGCCTCGGTAGCGCAGAAGGCAGCGCGTCAGTCTCATAATCTGAAGGTCGTGAGTTTCATCCTCACCCGGGGCAAAGGCGGTGTAGTTGTTTTGTTTGCTTATGAGAGTTTAATTAGGTCGTGAGGAGTGCGCTGTCAGGAGCAGTAATGAATGACAGTTGCTCGGTTTTCTTATTTTTTCAACCTTTAATTTGTGGGAACTAATGATACCGGTTGCGTTTCCCAGTGACCCCAGTCTGCCTCGGTAGCGCAGTAGGCAGCGCGTCAGTCTCATATTCTGAAGGTCGTGAGTTCAATCCTCACCCGGGGCAAAGGCGGTGAAGCTTTTTTTTGTTTATGAGAGTTTAATTAGGTCGTGAAGGATGCGCTGTCTGGAGCAGTAGTGAATGACTGTTGCCGAGTTTTCTTACTTTTTCGACCTTTAACTTGAGGGAACTATTGATACCGGTTGTGTTTCCCAGTGACACCTGTCCGCCTCGGTAGCGCAGTAGGCAGCGCGTCAGTCTCATAATCTGAAGGTCGTGAGTTCAATTCTCACCCGGGCCAAAGGCGGTGCAGTTTTTTGTTTGCTTATGAGAGTTTAATTAGGTCGTGAGGAGTGCGCTGTCAGGAGCAGTAATGAACGACAGTTGCTCGGTTTTCTTAATCTCTCAATTTTTAACTTGTGGGAACTATTGATACCGGTTGTGTTTCCCAGAGACACCTGTCAGCCTCGGAAGCGCAGTAGGCAGCGCGTCAGTCTCATAATCTGAAGGTCGTGAGTTCAATACACACCCAGGGTAAAGGCGGTACACATTTTTTGTTTGCTTATGAGAGTTTAATTAGGTCGTGAGGGGTGCGCTGTCTGGAGCAGTAATAAATGACTGTTGCTCGGTTTTCTTACTGTTTCAATTTTTAACTTGTGGAAACGAATGATACCAGTTGCGTTTCGCAGTGACCCCTGTCAGCCTCGGTAGCGCAGTAGGCAGCGCGTCAGTCTCATAATCTGAAGGTCGTGAGTTCAATCCCCACCCGGGGTAAAGGCGGTGCAGTTTTGTTGTTTGCTTATGAGAGTTGAATTAGGTCGTGAGGGGCGCGCTGTCTGGAGCAGTAATGATTGACTGTTGCTGAGTTTTCTTACTTTTTCGACCTTTAACTCGTGGGAACTATTGATACCGGTTGTGTTTCCCAGTCACACCTGTCCGCTTCGGTAGTGCAGTAGGCAGCGCGTCAGTCTCATAATCTGAAGGTCGTGAGTTCAATCCTCACCCGGGGCAAAGGCGGTGCAGATTTTTTGTTTGCTCATGAGAGTTTAATTAGGTCGGGAGGGGTGCACTGTCTGGAGCAGTAATGAATGACTGTTGCCCAGTTTTCTTATTTTTTCGACCTTTAATTTGTGGAAACGAATGATACCAGTTGCGTTTCGCAGTGACCCCTGTCAGCCTCGGTAGCGCAGTAGGCAGCGCGTCAGTCTCATAATCTGAAGGTCGTGAGTTCCATCCTCACCCGGGGCAAAGGCGGTGTAGTTGTTTTGTTTGCTTATGAGAGTTTAATTAGGTCGTGAAGGGTGCGCTGTCTGGAGCAGTAATGAATGACTGTTGCTGAGTTTTTTTATTTTTTTGACCTTTAACTTGTGGGAACTATTGATACCGGTTGTGTTTCCCAGTGACACCAGTCTGCCTCGGTAGCGCAGTAGGCGGCGCTTCGGTCTCATAATCTGAAGGTCGTGAGTTCAATCAACACCCGGGGCAAAGGCGGTGAAGATTTTTTGTTTGCCTAAGAGAGTTTAATTAGGTCGTGAGGGGTGCGCTGTCTGGAGCAGTAATAAATTATTTTTGCTCGGTTTTCTTACTGTTTCAATTTTTAACTTGTGGAAACTATTGATACCGGTTGTGTTTCCCAGTGACCCCTGTCCGCCTCGGTAGCGCAGTAGGCAGCGCGTCAGTCTCATAATCTGAAGGTCGTGAGTTCAATCCCAACCGGGGTAAAGGCGGTGCAGTTTTGTTGTTTGCTTATGATAGTTTAATTAGGTCGTGAGGGGTGCGCTGTTTGGAGCAGTAATGATTGACTGTTGCTGAGTTTTCCTAATTTTTTCGACCTTTAATTTGTGGAAACGAATGATACCGGTTGCGTTTCGCAGTGACCCCTGTCAGCCTCAGTAGCGCAGTAGGCAGCGCGTCAGTCTCATAATCTGAAGGTCGTGAGTTCAATCCTCACCCGGGGCAAAGGCGGTGAAGTTTTTTTGTTTGTTTATGAGAGTTTATATAGGTCGTCAAGGATGCGCTGTCTGGAGCAGTAGTGAATGACTGTTGCCGAGTTTTCTTACTTTTTCGACCTTTAACTTGAGGCAACTATTGATACCGGTTGTGTTTCCCAGTGACACCTGTCCGCCTCGGTAGCGCAGTAGGCAGCGCGTCAGTCTCATAATCTGAAGGTCGTGAGTTCAATTCTCACCCGGGCCAAAGCGGTGCAGTTTTTTGTTTGCTTATGAGAATTTATTAGGTCGTGAGGGGTGCGCTGTCTGGAGCAGTAATAAATGATTTTTGCTCGGTTTTCTTACTGTTTCAATTTTTAAATTGTGGAAAATATTGATACCGGTTGTGTTTCCCAGTGACCCCTGTCCGCCTCAGTAGCGCAGTAGGCAGCGCGTCAGTCTCATGATCTGAAGGTCGTGAGTTCAATCCTCACCCGGGGCAAAGGCGGTGAAGTTTTTTTGTTTGTTTATGAGAGTTTATATAGGTCGTCAAGGATGCGCTGTCTGGAGCAGTAGTGAATGACTGTTGCCGAGTTTTCTTACTTTTTCGACCTTTAACTTGAGGCAACTATTGATACCGGTTGTGTTTCCCAGTGACACCTGTCCGCCTCGGTAGCGCAGTAGGCAGCGCGTCAGTCTCATAATCTGAAGGTCGTGAGTTCAATTCTCACCCGGGCCAAAGCGGTGCAGTTTTTTGTTTGCTTATGAGAATTTATTAGGTCGTGAGGGGTGCGCTGTCTGGAGCAGTAATAAATGATTTTTGCTCGGTTTTCTTACTGTTTCAATTTTTAAATTGTGGAAAATATTGATACCGGTTGTGTTTCCCAGTGACCCCTGTCCGCCTCAGTAGCGCAGTAGGCAGCGCGTCAGTCTCATAATCTGAAGGTCGTGAGTTTCATCCTCACCCGGGGCAAAGGCGGTGTAGTTGTTTTGTTTGCTTATGAGAGTTTAATTAGGTCGTGAAGGGTGCGCTGTCTGGAGCAGTAATGAATGACTGTTGCTGAGTTTTTTTATTTTTTTGACCTTTAACTTGTGGGAACTATTGATACCGGTTGTGTTTCCCAGTGACACTAGTCCTCCTCGGTAGCGCAGTAGGCGGCGCTTCAGTCTCATAATCTGAAGGTCGTGAGTTCAATCAACACCCGGGGCAAAGGCGGTGAAGATTTTTTGTTTGCCTATGAGAGTTTAATTAGGTTGTGAGGGGTGCGCTGTCCTGAGCAGTAATGAATGACTGTTGCGGAGTTTTCTTACTTTTTCGACCTTTAACATGTGGGAACTAGTGATACCGGTTCTGTTTCCCAGTGACCCCTGTCCGCCTCGGTAGCGATTAGGCAGCGCGTCAGTCTCATAATCTGAAGGTCGTGAGTTCAATCCTCACCCGGGGTAAAGGCGGTGCAGATTTTTTGTTTGCTTATGAGAGTTTATTTAGATCGTGAGAGGTGCGCTGTCTGGAGCAGTAATGAATGACTGTTGCTGAGTTTTCCTACTTTTTCAACCCTTCACTTGGGGGAACTATTGATACCGGTTGTGTTTCCCAGTGACACCTGTCCGCCTCGGAAGCGCAGTAGGCAGCGCGTCAGTCTCATAATCTGAAGGTCGTGAGTTCAATCCACACCCAGGGTAAAGGCGGTAGAGATTTTGTGTTTGCTTATGAGAGTGTAATTAGGTCGTGAGGGGTGCGCTGTCTGGAGCAGTAATGAATGACTGCTGCTGAGTTTTCTTACTTTTTCGACCTTTAACTTGCGGAAACTATTGATACCGGTTGTGTTTCCCAGTGTCACCTGTCCACCTCGGTAGTGCAGTAGGCAGCGCGTCAGCTCATAATCTGAAGGTCGTGAGTTCAATCCTAAGGCGGGCCAATGTCGATGCAGTTTTTTTGTTTGCTTATGAGAGTATAATTAGGTCGTGAGGGGTGCGCTGTCTGGAACAGTAATGAATGACTGTTGCTGAATTTTCTTATTTTTTCGACCTTTCATTTGTGGAAACGAATGATACCAGTTGCGTTTCCTAGTGACCCCTGTCCGCCTCGGTAGCGCAGTAGGCAGCACGTCAGTCTCATAATCTGAAGGTCGTGAGTTCAATCCTCACCCGGGGCAAAGGCGGTGCAGATGTTTTGTTTGCTTATGAGAGTTTAATTAGGTCGTGAGGGGTGCACTGTCTGGAGCAGTAATGAATGACTGTTGCCCAGTTTTCTTATTTTTTCGACCTTTAACTTGAGGGAACTATTGATACCGGTTGTGTTTCCCAGTGACACCTGTCCGCCTCGGTAGCGCAGTAGGCAGCGCGTCCGTCTCATAATCTGAAGGTCGTGAGTTCGATCCTCACCCGGAAGAAAGGTGGCGCAGATATTTGTTTGCTTATAAGAGTTTAATTAGGTCTTGAGGGGTGCGCTGTCTGGAGCAGTAATGAATGACTGTTGCTGAGTTTTCTTACTTTTTCGACCTTTAACTTGAGGGAACTATTGATACCGGTTGTGTTTCCCAGTGACACCTGTCCGCCTCGGTAGCGCAGTAGGCAGCGCGTCAGTCTCATAATCTGAAGATCGTGAGTTCAATTCTCACCCAGGCCAAAGGCGGTGCAGTTTTTTGTTTGCTTATGAGAGTTTATTTAGGTCGTGAGGAGTGCGCTGTCAGGAGCAGTAATGAATGACAGTTGCTCAGTTTTCTTATTTTTTCAACCTTTAATTTGTGGGAACTAATGATACCGGTTGCGTTTCCCAGTGACCCCAGTCTGCCTCGGTAGCGCAGTAGGCAGCGCGTCAGTCTCATAATCTGAAGGTCGTGAGTTCAATCCCCACCCGTGGTAAAGGCGGTGCAGTTTTGTTGTTTGCTTATGAGAGTTTAATTAGGTCGTGAGGGGTGCGCTGTCTGGAGCAGTAATGATTGACTGTTGCTGAGTTTTCTTACTTTTTCAACCTTTAACTTGTGGGAACTATTGATACCGGTTGTGTTTCCCAGTCACACCTGTCCGCCTCGGTAGTGCAGTAGGCAGCGCGTCAGTCTCATAATCTGAAGGTCGTGAGTTCAATCCTCACCCGGGGCAAAGGCGGTGCAGATTTTTTGTTTGGTTATGAGAGTTTAATTAGGTCGTGAAGGGTGCGCTGTCTGGAGCAGTAATGAATGACTGTTGCTGAGTTTTTTTATTTTTTCGACCTTTAACTTGTGGGAACTATTGATAGCGGTTGTGTTTCCGAGTGACACCAGTCCGCCTCGGTAGCGCAGTAGGCGGCGCTTTAGTCTCATAATCTGAAGATCGTGAGTTCAATCCACACCCGGGCAAAGGCGGTGAAGATTTTTTGTTTGCCTATGAGAGTTTAATTAGGTTGTGAGGGGTGCGCTGTCCTGAGCAGTAATGAATGACTGTTGCGGAGTTTTCTTACTTTTTCGACCTTTAACATGTGGGAACTATTGATACCGGTTGTGTTTCCCTGTGACGCCTGTTCGCCTCGGTAGCGCAGTAGGCAGCGCGTCAGTCTCATAATCTGAAGGTCGTGAGTTCAATCCTCACCCGGGGCAAAGGTGGTGCAGATGTTTTGCTTGCTTATGAGAGTGTAATTAGGTCGTGAGGGGTGCACTGTCTGGAGCAGTAATGAATGACTGTTGCTGAGTTTTCTTACTTTTTCGACCTTTAACTTGTGGGAACTATTGATACCGGTTGTGTTTCCCAGTGACACCTGTCCGCCTCGATAGTGCAGTAGGCAGCGCGTAAGTCTAATAATCTGAAGGTCGTGAGTTCAATCCTCACCCGGGGCAAAGGTGGTGCGGATGTTTTGTTTGCTTATGAGTGTTTAATTAGGTCGTGAGGGGTGCGCTGTCTGAAGCAGTAATGAATGACTGTTGCTGAATTTTCTTACATTTTCGACCTTTAACTTGTGGGAACTATTGATACCTGTTGTGTATTCCAGTGACACCTGTCCGCCTCGGTAGCGCAGTAGGCAGCGCGTCAGGCTCATGATCTGAAGGTCGAGAGTTCAATCCTCACCCGGGCCAAAGGCGGTGCAGTTTTTTGTTTGCTTATGAGAGTTTAATTAGGTCTTGAGGGGTGCGCTGTCTGGAGCAGTAATGAATGACTGTTGCTTAGTTTTCTTACTTTTTCGACCTTTAACTTGAGGGAACAATTGATACCGGTTGTGTTTCCCAGTGAAGCCTGTCCGCCTCGGTAGCGCAGAAGGCAGCGCGTCATTCTCATAATCTGAAGGTCGTGAGTTTCATCCTCACCCGGGGCAAAGGCGGTGTAGTTGTTTTGTTTGCTTATGAGAGTTTAATTAGGTCGTGAGGAGTGCGCTGTCAGGAGCAGTAATGAATGACAGTTGCTCGGTTTTCTTATTTTTTCAACCTTTAATTTGTGGGAACTAATGATACCGGTTGCGTTTCCCAGTGACCCCAGTCTGCCTCGGTAGCGCAGTAGGCAGCGCGTCAGTCTCATATTCTGAAGGTCGTGAGTTCAATCCTCACCCGGGGCAAAGGCGGTGAAGCTTTTTTTTTGTTTATGAGAGTTTAATTAGGTCGTGAAGGATGCGCTGTCTGGAGCAGTAGTGAATGACTGTTGCCGAGTTTTCTTACTTTTTCGACCTTTAACTTGAGGGAACTATTGATACCGGTTGTGTTTCCCAGTGACACCTGTCCGCCTCGGTAGCGCAGTAGGCAGCGCGTCAGTCTCATAATCTGAAGGTCGTGAGTTCAATTCTCACCCGGGCCAAAGGCGGTGCAGTTTTTTGTTTGCTTATGAGAGTTTAATTAGGTCGTGAGGAGTGCGCTGTCAGGAGCAGTAATGAACGACAGTTGCTCGGTTTTCTTAATCTCTCAATTTTTAACTTGTGGGAACTATTGATACCGGTTGTGTTTCCCAGAGACACCTGTCAGCCTCGGAAGCGCAGTAGGCAGCGCGTCAGTCTCATAATCTGAAGGTCGTGAGTTCAATACACACCCAGGGTAAAGGCGGTACACATTTTTTGTTTGCTTATGAGAGTTTAATTAGGTCGTGAGGGGTGCGCTGTCTGGAGCAGTAATAAATGACTGTTGCTCGGTTTTCTTACTGTTTCAATTTTTAACTTGTGGAAACGAATGATACCAGTTGCGTTTCGCAGTGACCCCTGTCAGCCTCGGTAGCGCAGTAGGCAGCGCGTCAGTCTCATAATCTGAAGGTCGTGAGTTCAATCCCCACCCGGGGTAAAGGCGGTGCAGTTTTGTTGTTTGCTTATGAGAGTTGAATTAGGTCGTGAGGGGCGCGCTGTCTGGAGCAGTAATGATTGACTGTTGCTGAGTTTTCTTACTTTTTCGACCTTTAACTCGTGGGAACTATTGATACCGGTTGTGTTTCCCAGTCACACCTGTCCGCTTCGGTAGTGCAGTAGGCAGCGCGTCAGTCTCATAATCTGAAGGTCGTGAGTTCAATCCTCACCCGGGGCAAAGGCGGTGCAGATTTTTTGTTTGCTCATGAGAGTTTAATTAGGTCGGGAGGGGTGCACTGTCTGGAGCAGTAATGAATGACTGTTGCCCAGTTTTCTTATTTTTTCGACCTTTAATTTGTGGAAACGAATGATACCAGTTGCGTTTCGCAGTGACCCCTGTCAGCCTCGGTAGCGCAGTAGGCAGCGCGTCAGTCTCATAATCTGAAGGTCGTGAGTTCCATCCTCACCCGGGGCAAAGGCGGTGTAGTTGTTTTGTTTGCTTATGAGAGTTTAATTAGGTCGTGAAGGGTGCGCTGTCTGGAGCAGTAATGAATGACTGTTGCTGAGTTTTTTTATTTTTTTGACCTTTAACTTGTGGGAACTATTGATACCGGTTGTGTTTCCCAGTGACACCAGTCTGCCTCGGTAGCGCAGTAGGCGGCGCTTCGGTCTCATAATCTGAAGGTCGTGAGTTCAATCAACACCCGGGGCAAAGGCGGTGAAGATTTTTTGTTTGCCTAAGAGAGTTTAATTAGGTTGTGAGGGGTGCGCTGTCCTGAGCAGTAATGAATGACTGTTGCGGAGTTTTTTTACTTTTTCGACCTTTAACATGTGGGAACTAGTGATACCGGTTCTGTTTCCCAGTGACCCCTGTCCGCCTCGGTAGCGCAGTAGGCAGCGCGTCAGTCTCATAATCTGAAGGTCGTGAGTTCAATCCTCCCCAGGGGCAAAGGTGGTGCAGATGTTTTGTTTGCTTATGAGAGTTTAATTAGGTCGTGAGGGGTGCACTGTCTGGAGCAGTAATGAATGACTGTTGCTGAGTTTTCTTACTTTTTCGACCTTTACCTTTTCGGAACTATTGATACCGGTTGTGTTTCCCAGTGACACCTGTCCGCCTCGGTAGCGCAGTAGGCAGCGCGTAAGTCGCTAATCTGAAGGTCGTGAGTTCAATCCTCACCCGGGGCAAAGGTGGTGCGGATGTTTTGTTTGCTTATGAGAGTTTAATTAGGTCGTGAAGGGTGCGCTGTGTGGAGCAGTAATGAATGACTGTTGCTGAGTTTTCTTACTTTTTCGACCTTTAACTTGTGGGAACTAATGATACCGGTTGCGTTTCCCAGTGACCCCTGTCTGCCTCGGTAGCGATTAAGCAGCGCGTCAGTCTCATAATCTGAAGGTCGTGAGTTCAATCCTCACCCTGGACAAAGGCGGTGCAGATTTTTTGTTTGCTTATGAGAGTTTATTTAGGTCGTGAGAGGTGCGCTGTCTGGAGCAGTAATGAATGACTGTTGCTGAGTTTTCCTACTTTTCCGACCTTTAACTTGGGGGAACTATTGATACCGGTTGTGTTTCCCAGTAACACCTGTCCGCCTCGGAAGCGCAGTAGGCAGCGCGTCAGTCTCATAATCTGAAGGTCGTGAGTTCAATCCACACCCAGGGTAAAGGCGGTACAGATTTTGTGTTTGCTTATGAGAGTTTAATTTGGTCGTGAGGGGTGCGCTGTCTGGAGCAGTAATGAATGACTGTTGCTCGGTTTTCTTACTGTTTCAATTTTTAACTTGTGGGAACTATTGATACCGGTTGTGTTTCCCAGTGACCCCTGTCCGCCTAGGTAGCGCAGTAGGCAGTGCGTCAGTCTCATAATCTGAAGGTCGTGAGTTCAATCCTCACCCGGGGCAAAGGCGCTGAAGTTTTTTGTTTGCTTATGAGAGTTTAATTAGGTCGTGAGAGGTGCGCTGTCTGGAGCAGTAATGAGTGACTGTTGCTGAGTTTTCCTACTTTTCCGACCTTTAACTTGGGGGAACTATTGATACCGGTTGTGTTTCCCAGTGACACCTGTCCGCCTCGGAAGCGCAGTAGGCAGCGCGTCAGTCTCATAATCTGAAGATCGTGAGTTCAATCCACACCCAGGGTAAAGGCGGTACAGATTTTGTGTTTGCTTATGAGAGTTTAATTTGGTCGTGAGGGGTGCGCTGTCTGGAGCAGTAATGAATGACTGTTGCTCGGTTTTCTTACTGTTTCAATTTTTAACTTGTGGGAACTATTGATACCGGTTGTGTTTCCCAGTGTCACCTGTCCGCCTCGGTAGTGCAGTAGGCAGCGCGTCAGTCTCATAATCTGAAGGTCGTGAGTTCAATCCTAAGGCGGGCCAATGTCGATGCAGTTTTTTTGTTTGCTTATGAGAGTTTAATCAGGTCGTGAGGGGTGCGCTGTCTGGAACAGTAATGAATGACTGTTGCTGAATTTTCTTATTTTTTCGACCTTTAATTTGTGGAAACGAATGATACCGGTTGCGTTTCGCAGTGACCCCTGTCAGCCTCGGTAGCGCAGTAGGCAGCGCGTCAGTCTCATAATCTGAAGGTCGTGAGTTCCATCCTCACCCGGGGCAAAGGCGGTGTAGTTGTTTTGTTTGCTTATGAGAGTTTGATTAGGTCGTGAGGGGTGCACTGTCTGGAGCAGTAATGAATGACTGTTGCCCAGTTTTCTTAGTTTTTCGACCTTTATATGTGGAAACGAATGATACCGGTTGCGTTTCCCAGTGACCCCTGTCCGCCTCGGTAGCGCAGTAGGCAGCGCGTCAGTCTCATAATCTGAAGGTCATGAGTTCGATCCTCACCCGGGGGAAAGGTGGTGCAGATATTTGTTTGCTTATAAGAGTTTTATTAGGTCGTGAGGGGTGCGCTGTCTGGAGCAGTAATGAATGACGGTTGCTGAGTTTTCTTACTTTTTCGACCTTTACTTGAGGGAACTATTGATACCGGTTGCGTTTCCTAGTGACCCCTGTCCGCCTCGGTAGTGCAGTAGGCAGCACGTCAGTCTCATATTCTGAAGGTCGTGAGTTCAATCCTCACCCGGGGCAAAGGCGGTGCAGATGTTTTGTTTGCTTATGAGAGTTTAATTAGGTCGTGAGGGGTGCACTGTCTGGAGCAGTAATGAATGACTGTTGCTCGGTTTTCTTACTGTTTCAATTTTTAACTTGTGGGAACTATTGATACCAGTTGTGTTTCCCAGTGACCCCTGTCCGCCTCGGTAGCGCAGTAGGCAGCGCGTCAGTCTCATAATCTGAAGGTCGTGAGTTCAATCCTCACCCGGGGCAAATGTGCTGAAGTTTTTTGTTTGCTTATGAGAGTTTAATTAGGTCGTGAGGGGTGCGCTGTCTGGAGCAGTAATGAATGACTGCTGCTGAGTTTTCCTACTTTTTCGACCTTTAACTTGTGGGAATTATTGATACCGGTTGTGTTTCCCAGTGTCTCCTGTCCGCCTCGGTAGTGCAGTAGGCAGCGCATCAGTCTCATAATCTGAAGGTCGTGAGTTCAATCCTAAGGCGGGCCAATGTCGATGCAGTTTTTTTGTTTGCTTATGAGAGTTTAATTAGGTCGTGAGCGGTGCGCTGTCTGGAACAGTAATGAATGACTGTTGCTGAATTTTCTTATTTTTTCGACCTTTATTTTGTGGAAACGAATGATACCGGTTGCGTTTCGCAGTGACCCCTGTCAGCCTCTGTAGCGCAGTAGGCAGCGCGTCAGTCTCATAATCTGAAGGTTGTGAGTTCCATCCTCAACCGGGGCAAAGGCGGTGTAGTCGTTTTGTTTGATTATGAGAGTTTAATTAGGTCGTGAAGGGTGCACTGTCTGGAGCAGTAATGAATGACTGTTGCTGAGTTTTTTTTATTTTTTCGTCCTTTAACTTGTGGGAACTATTGATACCGGTTGTGTTTCCCAGTGACACCAGTCCGCCTATGTAGCGCAGTAGGTGGCGCTTCAGTCTCATAATCTGAAGGTCGTGAGTTCAATCCTAAGGCGGGCCAATATCGATGCAGTTTTTTTTGTTTGCTTATGAGAGTTTAATTAGGTCGTGAGGGGTGCGCTGTCTGGAACAGTAATGAATGACTGTTGCTGAATTTTCTTATTTTTTCGACCTTTCATTTGTCGAAACGAATGATACCGGTTGCGTTTCCTAGTGACCCCAGTCTGCCTCGGTAGCGCAGTAGGCAGCGCGTCAGTCTCATATTCTGAAGGTCGTGAGTTCAATCCTCACCCGGGGCAAAGGCGGTGAAGTTTTTTTGTTTGTTTATGAGAGTTTAATTAGGTCGTGAAGGATGCGCTGTCTGGAGCAGTAGTGAATGACTGTTGCCGAGTTTTCTTACTTTTTCGACCTTTAACTTGAGGGAACTATTGATACCGGTTGTGTTTCCCAGTGACACCTGTCCGCCCCGGTAGCGCAGTAGGCAGCGCGTCAGTCTCATAATCTGAAGGTCGTGAGTTCAATTCTCACCCGGGCCAAAGGCGGTGCAGTTTTTTGTTTGCTTATGAGAGTTTAATTAGGTCGTGAGGAGTGCGCTGTCAGGAGCAGTAATGAACGACAGTTGCTCGGTTTTCTTAATTTTTCAATTTTTAACTTGTGGGAACTATTGATACCGGTTGTGTTTCCCAGAGACACCTGTCCTCCTCGGAAGCGCAGTAGGCAGCGCGTCAGTCTCATAATCTGAAGGTCGTGAGTTCAATACACACCCAGGGTAAAGGCGGTACACATTTTTTGTTTGCTTATGAGAGTTTAATTAGGTCGTGAGGGGTGCGCTGTCTGGAGCAGTAATAAATGACTGTTGCTCGGTTTTCTTACTGTTTCAATTTTTAACTTGTGGAAACGAATGATACCAGTTGCGTTTCGCTGTGACCCCTGTCAGCCTCGGTAGCGCAGTAGGCAGCGCGTCAGTCTCATAATCTGAAGGTCGTGAGTTCAATCCTCACCCGGGGCAAAGGCGGTGCAGATTTTTTGTTTGCTCATGAGAGTTTAATTAGGTCGTGAAGGGTGCGCTGTCTGGAGCAGTAATGAATGACTGTTGCTGAGTTTTTTTATTTTTTTGACCTTTAACTTGTGGGAACTATTGATACCGGTTGTGTTTCCCAGTGACAACAGTCCGCCTCGGTAGCGCAGTAGGCGGCGCTTCGGTCTCATAATCTGAAGGTCGTGAGTTCAATCCTCACCCGGGGCAAAGGCGGTGCAGATTTTTTGTTTGCTCATGAGAGTTTAATTAGGTCGTGAAGGGTGCGCTGTCTGGAGCAGTAATGAATGACTGTTGCTGAGTTTTTTTATTTTTTTGACCTTTAACTTGTGGGAACTATTGATACCGGTTGTGTTTCCCAGTGACACCAGTCCGCCTCGGTAGCGCAGTAGGCGGCGCTTCGGTCTCATAATCTGAAGGTCGTGAGTTCAATCAACACCCGGGGCAAAGGCGGTGAAGATTTTTTGTTTGCCTAAGAGAGTTTAATTAGGTTGTGAGGGGTGCGATGTCCTGAGCAGTAATGAATGACTGTTGCGGAGTATTCTTACTTTTTCGACCTTTAACATGTGGGAACTAGTGATACCGGTTCTGTTTCCCAGTGACCCCTGTCCGCCTCGGTAGCGCAGTAGGCAGCGCGTCAGTCTCATAATCTGAAGGTCGTGAGTTCAATCCTCCCCAGGGGCAAAGGTGGTGCAGATGTTTTGTTTGCTTATGAGAGTTTAATTAGGTCGTGAGGGGTGCACTGTCTGGAGCAGTAATGAATGACTGTTGCTGAGTTTTCTTACTTTTTCGACCTTTAACTTGTGGGAACTATTGATACCGGTTGTGTTTCCCAGTGACACCTGTCCGCCTCGGTAGCGCAGTAGGCAGCGCGTAAGTCGAATAATCTGAAGGTCGTGAGTTCAATCCTCACCCGGGGCAAAGGTGGTGCGGATGTTTTGTTTGCTTATGAGAGTTTAATTAGGTCGTGAAGGGTGCGCTGTGTGGAGCAGTAATGAATGACTGTTGCTGAGTTTTCTTACTTTTTCGACCTTTAACTTGTGGGAACTAATGATACCGGTTGCGTTTCCCAGTGACCCCTGTCTGCCTCGGTAGCGATTAAGCAGCGCGTCAGTCTCATAATCTGAAGGTCGTGAGTTCAATCCTCACCAGGGCAAAGGCGGTGCAGGTTTTTTGTTTGCTTATGAGGGTTTATTTAGGTCGTGAGAGGTGCGCTGTCTGGAGCAGTAATGAATGACTGTTGCTGAGTTTTCCTACTTTTTCGACCTTTAACTTGGGGGAACTATTGATACCGGTTGTGTTTCCCAGTGACACCTGTCCGCCTCGGAAGCGCAGTAGGCAGCGCGTCAGTCTCATAATCTGAAGGTCGTGAGTTCAATCCACACCCAGGGTAAAGGCGGTACAGATTTTGTGTTTGCTTATGAGAGTTTAATTAGGTCGTGAGGGGTGCGCTGTCTGGAGCAGTAATGAAAGACTGTTGCTCGGTTTTCTTACTGTTTCAATTTTTAACTTGTGGGAACTATTGATACCAGTTGTGTTTCCCAGTGACCCCTGTCCGCCTCGGTAGCGCAGTAGGCAGCGCGTCAGTCTCATAATCTGAAGGTCGTGAGTTCAATCCTCACCCGGGGCAAAGGTGCTGAAGTTTTTTGTTTGCTTATGAGAGTTTAATTAGGTCGTGAGGGGTGCGCTGTCTGGAGCAGTAATGAATGACTGCTGCTGAGTTTTCCTACTTTTTCGACCTTTAACTTGTGGGAACTATTGATACCAGTTGTGTTTCCCAGTGACACCAGTCCGCCTCGGTAGCGCAGTAGGCGGCGCTTCAGTCTCATAATCTGCAGGTCGTGAGTTCAATCCTAAGGCGGGCCAATATCGATGCAGTTTTTTTTTGTTTGCTTATGAGAGTTTAATTAGGTCGTGAGGGGTGCGCTGTCTGGAACAGTAATGAATGACTGTTGCTGAATTTTCTTATTTTTTCGACCTTTCATTTGTCGAAACGAATGATGCCGGTTGCGTTTCCTAGTGACCCCTGTCCGCCTCGGTAGTGCAGAAGGCAGCACGTCAGTCTCATGTTCTGAAGGTCGTGAGTTCAATCCTCACCTGGGGTGAGGCGGTGCAGATGTTTTGTTTGCTTATGAGAGTTTAATTAGGTCGTGAGGGGTGCACTGTCTGGAGCAGTAATGAATGACTGTTGCCCAGTTTTCTTAGTTTTTCGACCTTTATATGTGGAAACGAATGATACCGGTTGCGTTTCCCAGTGACCCCTGTCCGCCTCGGTAGCGCAGTAGGCAGCGCGTCAGTGTCATATTCTGAAGGTCGTGAGTTCAATCCTCACCCGGGGCAAAGGCGGTGAAGTTTTTTTGTTTGTTTATGAGCGTTTAGTTAGGTCGTGAAGGGTGCGCTGTCTTGAGCAGTAATGAAAGACTGTTGCCGAGTTTTCTTACTTTTTCGACCTTTAACTTGAGGGAACTATTGATACCGGTTGTGGTTCCCAGTGACACCTGTCCGCCTCGGTAGCGCAGTAGGCAGCGCGTCAGTCTCATAATCTGAAGGTCGTGAGTTCAATTCTCACCCGGGCCAAAGGCGGTGCAGTTTTTTGTTTGCTTATGAGAGTTTATTTAGGTCGTGAGGAGTGCGCTGTCAGAAGCAGTAATGAATCACAGTTGCTCGGTTTTCTTTTCAATTTTTAACTTGTGGAAACTATTGATACCGGTTGTGTTTCCCAGTGACCCCTGTCCGCCTCGGTAGCGCAGTAGGCAGCGCGTCAGTCTCCTAATCTGAAGATCGTGAGTTCAATCCACACCCAGGGTAAAGGCGGTACACATTTTTTGTTTGCTTATGAGAGTTTAATTAGGTCGTGAGGGGTGCGCTGTCTGGAGCAGTAATAAATGACTGTTGCTCGGTTTTCTTACTGTTTCAATTTTTAACTTGTGGAAACGAATGATACCAGTTGCGTTTCGCTGTGACCCCTGTCAGCGTCGGTAGCGCAGTAGGCAGCGCGTCATTCTCGTAATCTGAAGGTCGTGAGTTCAATCCTCTCCCGGGGCAAAGGCGGTGAATATGTTTTGTTTGCTTATGAGAGTTTAATTAGGTCGTGAGGGGTGCACTGTCTGGAGAAGTAATGAATGACTGTTGCTCGGTTTTCCTACTTTTTCGACCTTTAATTTGTGGGAACTAATGATACCGGTTGCGTTTCGCAGTGACCCCTGTCCGCCTCGGTAGCGCAGTAGGCAGCGCGTCAGTCTCATAATCTTAAGGTCGTGAGTTCCATCCTCACCCGGGGCAAAGGCGGTGTAGTTGGTTTCTTTGCTTATGAGAGTTTAATTAGGTGTTGAAGGGTGCGCTGTTTGGAGCAGTAATGAATGACTGTTGCTGAGTTTTCTTACTTTTTCGACCTATAGTTTGTGGGAACTAATGATACCGGTTGCGTTTCCCAGTGACCCCTGTCTGCCCGGAAGTGCACTAGGCAGCGCGTCAGTCTCATAATCTGAAGGTCGTGAGTTCAATCCTCACCCGGGGCAACTTTGGTGCAGATTTTTAGTTTGCTCATGAGAGTTTAATTAGCTCATGAGGGGTGCACTGTCTGGAGCAGTAATAAATGACTGTTGCTCAGTTTTCTTACTTTTTCCACCTTTTTTTTGTGGGAACTAATGATACCGGTTGCGTTTGCCAGGGACTCCTGTCTGCCTCGGTAGCGCAGTAGGCAGCGCGTCAGTCTCATAATCTGAAGGTCGTGAGTTCAATCCTCACAGGGGCAAAGGCGGTGCAGATTTTTTGTTTGCTTATGAGAATTTAATTAGGTCGTGAGGGGTGCACTGTGTGGAGCAGTAATGAATTACTGTTGCTCGGTTTTCTTACTTTTTCGACCTTTAATTTGTGGGAACTAATGATACCGGTTGCGTTTCGCAGTGACCCCTGTCCGCCTCGGTAGCGCAGTAGGCAGCGCGTCAGTCTCAGAATCTGAAGGTCGTGAGTTCCATCCTCACCCGGGGCAAAGGCGGTGTAGTAGTTTTGTTTGCTTATGAGAGTTTAATTAGGTCGTGAAGGGTGCGCTGTCTGGTGCAGTAATGAATGACTGTTGCTGAGTTTTCTTACTTTTTCGACCTTTAACTTGTGGGAACTATTGATACCGGTTGTGTTTCCCAGTGACACCAGTCCGCCTCGGTAGCCCAGTAGGCGGCGCTTCAGTCTCATAGTCTGAAGATCGTGAGTTCAATCCACACCCAGGGCAATGGCGGTGCAGATTTTTTGTTTGCCTATGAGAGTTTAATTAGGTCTTGAGGGGTGCGCTGTCCTGAGCAGTAATGAATGACTGTTGCTGAGTTTTCTTACTTTTTCGACCTTTAACATGTGGGAACGATTGATACCTGTTGTGTTTCCCAGTGACGCCTGTTCGCCTCGGTAGCGCAGTAGGCAGCACGTCCGTCTCATAATCTGAAGGTCGTGAGTTCAATCCTCACCCGGGGCAAATTTGTTGCAGATTTTTTGTTTGCTCATGAGAGTTTAATTAGGTCGTGAAGGGTGCACTGTCTGGAGCAGTAATAAATGACTGTTGCTCAGTTTTCTTACGTTTTCCACCTTTAATTTGTGGGAACTAATGATACCGGTTGCGTTTCCCAGTGACCCCTGTCCGCGTCGGTAGCGCAGTAGGCAGCGCGTCAGTCTCATAATCTTAAGGTCGTGAGTTCAATCCTCACCCGGGGCAAAGGCGCTGAAGTTTTTTGTTTGCTTATGAGAGTTTAATTAGGTCGTGAGGGGTGCGCTGTCTGGAGCAGTAATGAATGACTGCTGCTGAGTTTTCTTACTTTTTCGACCTTTAACTTGTGGGAACTATTGATACCGGTTGTGTTTCCCAGTGTCACCTGTCCGCCTCGGTAGTGCAGTAGGCAGCGCGTCAGTCTCATAATCTCAAGGTCGTGAGTTCAATCCTCATCGGGGCAAAGGCGCTGAAATTTTTTGTTTGCTTATGAGAGATTAATTAGGTCGTGAGGGGTGCGCTGTCTGGAGCAGTAATGAATGACTGCTGCTGAGTTTTCTTACTTTTTCGACCTTTAACTTGTGGGAACTATTGATACCGGTTGTGTTTCCCAGTGTCACCTGTCCGCCTCGGTAGTGCAGTAGGCAGCGCGTCAGTCTCATAATCTGAAGGTCGTGAGTTCAATCCTCACCCGGGGCAAAGGTGGTGCAGTTCTTTGTTTGCTTATGAGAGTTTAATTAGGTCGTGAGGGGTGCGCTGTCTGAAGCAGTAATGAATGACTGTTGCTGAGTTTTCTTACTTTTTCGACCTTTAACTTGTAGGAACTATTG
Organism: Rhipicephalus microplus; assembly: GCF_043290135.1. Lineage (NCBI taxonomy): Eukaryota > Metazoa > Arthropoda > Arachnida > Ixodida > Ixodidae > Rhipicephalus > Rhipicephalus microplus. The sequence continues at coordinate 210,304,092 of NC_134702.1, forward strand.
ATACCTGTTGTGTTTTCCAGTGACACCTGTCCGCCTCGGTAGCGCAGTAGGCAGCGCGTCAGGCTCATAATCTGAAGGTCGTGAGTTCAATCCTCACCCGGGGGAAAGGTGGTGCAGATATTTGTTTGCTTATAAGAGTTTAATTAGGTCGTGAGGGGTGTGCTGTCTGGAGCAGTAATGAATGACTGTTGCTGAGTTTTCTTACTTTTTCAATTTTTAACCTGTGGGAACAATTGATACTGGTTGTGTTTCCCAATGACACCTGTCCGCCTCGGTAGCGCAGTAGGCAGCGCGTCAGTTTCATAATCTGAAGGTCGTGAGTTCAATTCTCACCCAGGCCAAAGGCGGTGCAGTTTTTTGTTTGCTTATGACAGTTTAATTAGGTCGTGAGGAGTGCGCTGTCAGGAGCAGTAATGAATGACAGTTGCTCGGTTTTCTTATTTTTGCAACCTTTAATTTGTGGGAACTAATGATACCGGTTGCGTTTCCCAGTGACCCCAGTCTGCCTCGGTAGCGCAGTAGGCAGCGCGTCAGTCTCATATTCTGAAGGTCGTGAGTTCAATCCTCACCCGGGGCAAAGGCAGTGAAGTTTTTTTGTTTGTTTATGAGAGTTTAATTATGTCGTGAAGGGTGCGCTGTCTGGAGCAGTAATGAATGACTGTTGCTTAGTTTTCTTACTTTTTCGACCTTTAATTTGTAGGAACTAATGATACCGGTTGTGTTTCCCAGTGACCCCTGTCCGCCTCTGTAGTGCAAAGGCAGCACGTCTGTCTCATAATCTGAAGGTCGTGAGTTCAATCTCCACCCGGGGCAAAGGTGTTGCAGATTTTTTTGTTTTCCTATGAGAGATTTATTGGGTCGTGAGGGGTGCGCTGTCTGGAGCAGTAATGAATGACTGTTGCTCGGTTTTCTTACTTTTTCGACCTATAGTTTGTGGGAACTAATGATACCGGTTGCGTTTCCCAGTGACCCCTGTCTGCCTCGGAAGCGCACTAGGCAGCGCGTCAGTCTCATAATCTGAAGGTCGTGAGTTCAATCCTCACCCGGGGCAACTTTGGTGCAGATTTTTTGTTTGCTCATGAGAGTTTAATTAGGTCATAAGGGGTGCACTGTTTAGAGCAGTAATAAATGACTGTTGCTCAGTTTTCTTACTTTTCCACCTTTTTGTTTGTGGGAACTAATGATACCGGTTGCGTTTGTCAGGGACTCCTGTCTGCCTCGGTAGCGCAGTAGGCAGCGCGTCAGTCTCATGATCTGAAGGTCGTGAGTTCAATCCTCACAGGGGCAAAGGCGGTGCAGATTTTTTGTTTGCTTATGAGAGTTTAGTTAGGTCGTGAGGGGTGCACTGTGTGGAGCAGTAATGAATTTCTGTTGCTCGGTTTTCTTACTTTTTCGACCTTTAATTTGTGGGAACTAATGATACCGGTTGCGTTTCGCAGTGACCCCTGTCCGCCTCGGTAGCGCAGTAGGCAGCGCGTCAGTCTCATAATCTGAAGGTCGTGAGTTCCATCCTCACCCGGGGCCAAGGCGGTGTAGTTGTTTTGTTTGCTTATGAGAGTTTAATTAGGTCGTGAAGGGTGCGCTGTCTGGTGCAGTAATGAATGACTGTTGCTGAGTTTTCTTACTTTTTCGACCTTTAACTTGTGGGAACTATTGATACCGGTTGTGTTTCCCAGTGACACCAGTCCGCCTCGGTAGCGCAGTAGGCGGCGCTCAGTCTCATAATCTGAAGATCGTGAGTTCAATCCACACCCGGGGCAATGGCGGTGCAGATTTTTTGTTTGCCTATGAGAGTTTAATTAGGTCGTGAGGGGTGCGCTGTCCTGAGCAGTAATGAATGACTGTTGCTGAGTTTTCTTACTTTTTCGACCTTTAACATGTGGGAACAATTGATACTGGTTGTGTTTCCCAGTGACACCTGTTCGCCTCGGTAGCGCAGTAGGCAGCGCGTCAGTTTCATAATCTGAAGGTCGTGAGTTCAATCCTCACCCGGGGCAAAGGTGGTGCAGTTCTTTGTTTGCTTATGAGAGTTTAATTAGGTCGTGAGGGGTGCGCTGTCTGAAGCAGTAATGAATGACTGTTGCTGAGTTTTCTTACTTTTTCACCTTTAACTTGTAGGAACTATTGATACCTGTTGTGTTTTCCAGTGACACCTGTCCGCCTCGGTAGCGCAGTAGGCAGCGCGTCAGGCTCATAATCTGAAGGTCGTGAGTTCAATCCTCACCCGGTCCAAAGGCGGTGCAGTTTTTTGTTTGCTTATGACAGTTTAATTAGGTCGTGAGGAGTGCGCTGTCAGGAGCAGTAATGAATGACAGTTGCTCGGTTTTCTTATTTTTTCAACCTTTAGTTTGTGGGAACTAATGATACCAGTTGCGTTTCCCAGTGACCCCAGTCTGCCTCGGTAGCGCAGTAGGCAGCGCGTCAGTCTCATATTCTGAAGGTCGTGAGTTCAATCCTCACCCGGGGCAAAGGCGGTGAAGTTTTTTTGTTTGTTTATGAGAGTTTAATTATGTCGTGAAGGGTGCGCTGTCTGGAGCAGTAATGAATGACTGTTGCTTAGTTTTCTTACTTTTTCGACCTTAATTTGTAGGAACTAATGATACCGGTTGTGTTTCCCAGTGACCCCTGTCCGCCTCGGTAGTGCAAAGGCAGCACGTCTGTCTCATATTCTGAAGGTCGTGAGTTCAATCCCCACCCGGGGCAAAGGTGTTGCAGATTTTTTTGTTTTCCTATGAGAGATTTATTGGGTCGTGAGGGGTGCGCTGTCTGGAGCAGTATTGAATGACTGTTGCTCGGTTTTCTTACTTTTTCGACCTATAGTTTGTGGGAACTAATGATACCGGTTGCGTTTCCCAGTGACCCCTGTCTGCCTCGGAAGCGCACTAGGCAGCGCGTCAGTCTCATAATCTGAAGGTCGTGAGTTCAATCCTCACCCGGGGCAACTTTGGTGCAGATTTTTTGTTTGCTCATGAGAGTTTAATTAGGTCATAAGGGGTGCACTGTCTAGAGCAGTAATAAATGACTGTTACTCAGTTTTCTTACTTTTCCACCTTTTTGTTTGTGGGAACTAATGATACCGGTTGCGTTTGTCAGGGACTCCTGTCTGCCTCGGTAGCGCAGTAGGCAGCGCGTCAGTCTCATGATCTGAAGGTCGTGAGTTCAATCCTCACAGGGGCAAAGGCGGTGCAGATTTTTTGTTTGCTTATGAGAGTTTAGTTAGGTCGTGATGGGTGCACTGTGTGGAGCAGTAAGGAATTTCTGTTGCTCGGTTTTCTTACTTTTTCGACCTTTATTTTGTGGGAACTAATGATACCGGTTGCGTTTCGCAGTGACCCCTGTCCGCCTCGGTAGCGCAGTAGGCAGCGCGTCAGTCTCATAATCTGAAGGTCGTGAGTTCCATCCTCACCCGGGGCAAAGGCGGTGTAGTTGTTTTGTTTGCTTATGAGAGTTTAATTAGGTCGTGAAGGGTGCGCTGTCTGGTGCAGTAATGAATGACTGTTGCTGAGTTTTCTTACTTTTTCGACCTTTAACTTGTGGGAACTATTGATACCGGTTGTGTTTCCCAGTGACACCAGTCCACCTCGGTAGCGCAGTAGGCGGCGCTCAGTCTCATAATCTGAAGATCGTGAGTTCAATCCACACCCGGGGCAATGGCGGTGCAGATTTTTTGTTTGCCTATGAGAGTTTAATTAGGTCGTGAGGGGTGCGCTGTCCTGAGCAGTAATGAATGACTGTTGCTGAGTTTTCTTACTTTTTCGACCTTTAACATGTGGGAAGGATTGATACCGGTTGTGTTTCCCAGTGACACCTGTTCGCCTCGGTAGCGCAGTAGGCAGCGCGTCAGTCTCATAATCTGAAGGTCGTGAGTTCAATCCTCACCCGGGGCAAATTTGTTGCAGATTTTTTGTTTGCTCATGAGAGTTTAATTAGGTCGTGAGGGGTGCACTGTCTGGAGGAGTAATAAATGACTGTTGCTCAGTTTTCTTACTTTTTCCACCTTTAATTTGTGGGAACTAATGATACCGGTTGCGTTTCGCAGTGACCCCTGTCCGCCTCGGTAGCGGAGTAGGCAGCGCGTCAGTCTCATAATCTGAAGGTCGTGAGTTCCATCCTCACCCGGGGCAAAGGCGGTGTAGTTGTTTTGTTTGCTTATGAGAGTTTAATTAGGTCGTGAAGGGTGCGCTGTCTGGTGCAGTAATGAATGACTGTTGCTGAGTTTTCTTACTTTTTCGACCTTTAACTTGTGGGAACTATTGATACCGGTTGTGTTTCCCAGTGACACCAGTCCGCCTCGGTAGCGCAGTAGGAGGCGCTTCAGTCTCATAATCTGAAGATCGTGAGTTCAATCCACACCCGGGGCAATGGCGGTGCAGATTTTTTGTTTGCCTATGAGAGTTTAATTAGGTCGTGATGGGTGCGCTGTCCTGAGCAGTAATGAATGACTGTTGCTGAGTTTTCTTACTTTTTCGACCTTTAACATGTGGGAACGATTGATACCGGTTGTGTTTCCCAGTGACACCTGTTCGCCTCGGTAGCGCGATTCCACTTCCGGCCACCGTAGTGTACGGACGTGGCGGCATGAGCTCCGGCGATATCGGAGCGGCATCAGCGGCCCAGCCCGGCCGTGGTACCAGGAACATGGACGAATCGTCACAGGATTATCAGATTATTTTGCCCCGACTGCCATCAAATGATTCAACGCTGCATACTGTTTTTTTGCACGCCGATATCAAGGCGAGGCCGTATCGCGTTGAGGATTTCAGGGACGCTCTTATTCGTTTGGCTTTGCTCCCCGAGGTTGCTGCCTTGGGGGCGTACCAAATGAATCATGTTTGGGCCATCACTTTCAAGGACGAGGAGGGCAAGAAGAGAATACTCGCTGCTGGGGACATTGTGGTGAAGAACCAGCGCTGTATCACTATCGACCCTAACCACCAGGATACGAAGCTGAAGATACACTGGCTATTGTTTAACGTTCCTGACGACGAGGTGAGGGCAGCGTTGGCTCCTTATGGCAAGGTGAACGAAATAGTGCGAGAGCGCTGGCGCGTGTATGGATGCACGGACAAAGGCTCTTCGACGCGAGTGGTGAGCATCAGGCTCAAAGCTGGCCTCACGGTGGATGACCTCCCACATCAGTTGCGGATTGCCGGAGACCTCACGCTAGTTGTCGTCGCAGGAAGAGCACCGCTATGCCTGCGTTGCCGCGGAACAGGTCATATTAGGAGGGATTGCCGAGCCCCACGTTGTACAGTGTGTCGGCGTTTTGGGCATAATGAGAGCGGCTGTATGAGAACATATGCAAGTGTAGCAGGGCCCGCGGGAAGCGAAGAACTTTCCGAGCATCACATGGACGAGGCTGAAGCAGAAGAGCTGATAGGGGCGCGTCGGGAGGAACCGAAACCCAAGTTGACGCCCCTCACGCCACGCCCCACAGGTGCTGAGACGACGTTTAACAAAGACAAGGGTCCTACAAAAGACGTGCAATCCACGAGGAACACACAAGATATAACGGCGCTCGCAGCACAGGAAGAAATGCCGGAAAACATGGACACGTCAAATACATGTAAAAGGCCCAGGGAAGAGGCGGAAGGCAAGAAGGCTGCTACAACGAAAGAAGTGGAGGAACCACCGGCCAAGGCGATGAACGTGCGCCGTAGACCGGCACCTAACATCCTCAGCGAACGTCGAATAGCCGAGAACCTCCCACCAACCCAGGTGCAACAGACACAACCGCCGCAGCAGCAACCAGTGCCGAATCAGCAGACACTGCATCAGCGACCGACAGATTATCAACAGAAGGGGCCTTCAGCGGGGCCCCCGGCAGATCAAAAGCCCCCGTAAGGTGGGGGTCTGGTTTAAGTGACACAAGTATTGACCCGGCGGCAGCACCAACAAATGGAGTGCAGTGGTGAAGTGTGCATAATGTGCTGCGTGAAACGTGCGCGGCGCTCTACTTTTGTGATCAAAAGAAAGGGGACCTATCAGACCATATCGAACCTTGGACCTGATGGTGATAAAGGAGTATCAGAGGTGAGAACCATGTGGCTGGGATGGCCATTCACGTCCTAATGGCTATGAGCGTCGAAGCAGAATTGAGAGTTGCGACTCTCAATGTCAGGGGACTTGCCGCTCGACGAAGGCAGTATCAATTAAGTCGTTTGATGCTTGAACGTGATCTCGATGTTATTGCCATTCAGGAAACAAAAGTTGAAGGGCAAGATCAGACTGACCGAATGGTGTCCCCTTTTAGAGCCCGGTACGATGTGTGTGTGTCTCATGCCGTTGGAATGTCGGCGGGTTGTGCACTGTTCCTTAAAAATTCTATTGGTATAGTTGAGGAGACTGTAACTGTGTCTAGCACTGGGAGATTCATAGTTTGCGATTTTACATATAATAATAAAAAATGGCGAGTTGTCTGTGTTTACGCACCGAACAAAGAAGTTGAGCGTAAATTATTGTTTGAGAATTTACAGACTTTTCTTAGTTGTGGCAGGATTGTCATTATGCTCGGCGACTTTAATTGTGTTTGCAACCCTCAGGACAGAGCAAAAAAAGCAGCCATAAAAGACCAAAGTGCAGCGCTACTCTGTACTATTGTACAAGATTGTCATCTCGAAGATGTTGGTGATGTGCTTTCTGCAGAAGAGCACTTCACACACTTTCAGAACGAAAGCCATGCGAGGCTAGACAGAGCCTATGTGTCAGTAGAGTTAATGCGAGTATGTTCGAATTATGAAGTAAAAAGTGTGTCTTTCAGTGACCACAGTTTAGTAATGTTCACTATAGGGTATAAACAGAAGAAGACACGCTTTAACTGGGACGTGTGGAAATTAAACGACTTATTATTAAAAGATGAATTGTTCGTTGAAGCTGTGCAGGATTCCATTAACAAAATGTTAGCTGAGCCTCAAGCGAACGTGATTGAAGCCTGGGAGCGTTTTAAGGAGGTAACAAAGATGAAAGCCATAGAAAGATCCGGTGTGTTACATAGAGCCAAAAAGGAAAAAGAAAAAGATTTGCAATGTCAGTTAGACTTCGCATTGAGTCTAGAAAGTAAAATGCCAGGAAAGTACACAAAAGAAATAAGGCATTTAAAAAACCAATTGGAGGCAATTGACATTGAAAAATATAGAGGTGCGGTGATAAGGGCACGTGCAGATAAATTATCTCTCGACGAAACACCAACAAAGCGTGCACTTGGGGATGAAAAAAGATACGCCAAGCGAAATGAAATCAAAGCGATTGCAACTGATAGCGGTATTGTACGTGAAGCGACAGCAATTGAGCAAGTATTTGTTGACTATTTCCGAGGCTTACTTGGCCGAAAAGTGAAGGCAGAGGAAGGGTTTGAGGCTCAGTTTCTGCATTTGATACCAAAGCTCTCTGATAACGAGAGAGAGCAGCTGGAGATAGCGATTGAAGTGTCCGAAATAGAAAAGGCTATTGACGACCTAGCGGCTGGCAAAGCACCGGGACCTGATGGATTTGGTGCCGCATTGTACAAGACTTTTAAAGTTGTTATTTCTGTTGCCTTACATCGTGTCTTCACGGAGGCTTTAAGATTAAAGGTTCTGCCCGGCTCATTTAAAAAGACGCACGTAATACTCATACCGAAAACTGACGACCCCAAAAAATTATTGTCCGTCAAGTCGTACCGACCAATCAGTTTAGCCAACACAGATTATAAAGTGTTTATGAAGGTTCTTGCAGGCAGGTTGCAAAGGATGATGAAAATACTAGTTGGACCACACCAGACTTGTGGTATAAAAGGACGCACAATAAACACAAATGTTCATGTAGCGAGAAGCGTGCTGGAGAGTTGCGATGTGTTTGGTAGCAAGGTTGCAATGTTGCAATTAGATCTGGAAAAAGCCTTTGACCGTGTAAATCATGATATCCTTTTTTTGATACTAGAATATGTTAATGTAGGGTCTGTCATTTTGGACGGGGTAAAAATGGCATATAGAGAGTGCTTTACGAGTATTGTAATTAATGGGCGACTTACTGAAAGCTTTCAAGTGACAAACGGTGTGCGGCAAGGTGATCCCATTTCGGCTTTATTATTTGCAATATATATGGAACCTTTCTGCATGAAGATTATTAGCAATGAAACAATAAAAGGGTATCAGCTAATGAACAGTGAAGTTAAAATGCTAACATATGCCGACGATATTGCCGTGTTTTGTCGCGATAAGGAAAGTGTCAGTGAAGTGATACGTCATGTGGCCTATTTTTGCAAGATGACAGGCAGTGCAGTAAACTGGGACAAATGCCTAGGCTTGTGGCATGGTTCTTGGGAGACCACCCCACAAAACTTTGCAAATATGAACTGGTCACTTGTACCGACGAAGTATCTCGGAGTACCCCTCCAGCATTACAAAGACACGGATGATTACTGGAAAGAGATATGTGAGAGCACTCGCGAGAAGACAAGAAACTGGGGTGGTAGGGAACTTTCTATGTTTTCTAGAGCGACTGCATGCAATTGGTTCATTGTTTGCAAAGTATGGTATGTTCTGCAGTTCCTCTTTATGTCAAGAGCAAATGTGCAGAAATTGCATCGAGTCTTAGCTGTGTTTGTTTGGGGGTCGGTTTGGGAGCGTACGAGTCGAACAAACTTATTTCATTCACTAAGAAATGGTGGTTTAGGATTGGCTCACCTCTTCCTCAAGCAAATTGTGTCTAGATATATTTTTTTACGCGACCAATGTAACCCGTTTGTGAGAACATTTCTACAAATTGTACTTTCTAATAAGATTCCTGATTATGTGGTATCAAGTATGTCTGTGAAATGTAACCTACGCGGATATTTAAGAGAAGTTATAATGGCATATGAAATACTGAAAGTGAGATTTTCAATGGAATATTTATCTGTTGTAAAGAGAAAACGTCTTTACAGAGATTTACGTGACGTAATGCTGCCTCAGCCTATCTACAGATCAGTATACCAGGTTGGTGCTGAACGTGACGTATTGAAGAGAGTGAAAATGATGACCGTACGCGCAAGTGCAAAGACATTTTTTTTTCAGCTGCACAGCGGAACATTGCCCGTAAAACCATGGTTACAAGAAAAGGGTTTCTTTGTTCCGTGGCCGATGGACTGCCTTATCTGTAAGAAACCCGAGACTGTCAACCACATTTTTCTTGATTGCTGGGATGCTGTTTTTCTGTGGGACATTCTGCAGCGTACTTTGAAAAAGGACTTGCCTATCACACCACACGGTATTAGATTCTTGGCTGTAGAAAATGAGGATGGTGTGCCTTATGATATGTTTATGTTGCTTGTGCTTCACAGCGTGTGGCGAAATAGAATGGCAGTAAGACACGTAGATAAAGATGCCCGATGTGCGCACGAATACTTCACGGAAAGTATTGTATACATAAGAGACGTGTTATCTTCCAGAGAAGAAAGACCCGAATGGGTGTCGTTGTTGAATGTGTTGGCTACAATGAAGCAGTTTTAAATGAAACCAGTCACAGCCAGGCTGGTGTTTTTTAAACTTGTTTAAAAGTGATCGTAAATTGTATTTCTTTTGTGCGAAGCCGGCAATAAAGAAAAAAAAAAAAAAGCCTCGGTAGCGCAGTAGGCAGCGCGTCAGTCTCATAATCTGAAGGTCGTGAGTTCAATCCTCACCCGGGGCAAATTTGTTGCAGATTTTTTGTTTGCTCATGAGAGTTTAATTAGGTCGTGAGGGGTGCACTGTCTGGAGCAGTAAATTATGACTGTTGCTCAGTTTTCTTACTTTTTCCACCTTTAATTTGTGGGAACTAATGATACCGGTTGCGTTTCCCAGTGACCCCTGTCCGCGTCGGTAGCGCAGTAGGCAGCGCGTCAGTCTCGTAATCTGAAGATCGTGAGTTCAATCCTCTCCCGGGGCAAAGGCGGTGAATATGGTTTCTTTGCTTCTGAGAGTTTAATTAGGTCGTGAAGGGGCTGCTGTCTGGAGCAGTAATGAATGACTGTTGCTGAGTTGTCTTACTTTTTCGACCTTTAACTTGTGGGAACTATTGATACCGGTTGTGTTTCCCAGTGACACCAGTCCGCCTCGGTAGCGCAGTAGGCGGCGCGTCAGTCTTATAATCTCAAGGTCGTGAGTTCAATCCTCACCCGGGGCAAAGGCGCTGAAGTTTTTTGTTTGCTTATGAGAGTTTAATTATGTCGTGAGGGGTGCGCTGTCTGGAGCAGTAATGAATGACTGCTGCTGAGTTTTCTTACTTTTTTGACCTTTAACTTGTGGGAACTATTGATACCGGTTGTGTTTCCCAGTGTAACCTGTCCGCCTCGGTAGTGCAGTAGGCAGCGCGTCAGTCTCATAATCTGAAGGTCGTGAGTTCAATCCTAAGGCGGGCCAATGTCGATGCAGTTTTTTTGTTTGCTTATGAGAGTTTAATAAGGTCGTGAGGGGTGCGCTGTCTGGAACAGTAATGAATGACTGTTGCTGAATTTTCTTATTTTTTCGACCTTTAATTTGTGGAAACGAATGATACCGGTTGCGTTTGCCAGTCACCCCTGTCCGCCTCGGTAGCCCAGTAGGCAGCACGTCAGTCTCATATTCTGAAGGTCGTGAGTTCAATCCTCACCCGGGGCAAAGGCGGTGCAGATGTTTTGTTTGCTTATAAGAGTTTAATTAGGTCGTGAGGGGTGCGCTGTCTGGAGCAGTAATAAATGACTGTTGCTGAGTTTTCTTACTTTTTCAATTTTTAACTTGTGGGAACTATTGATACTGGTTGTGTTTCCCAATGACACCTGTCCGCCTCGGTAGCGCAGTGGGCAGCGCGTCAGTTTCATAATCTGAAGGTCGTGAGTTCAATCCTCACCCGGGGCAAAGGTGGTGCAGTTCTTTGTTTGCTTATGAGAGTTTAAATAGGTCGTTAGGGGTGCGCTGTCTGAAGCAGTAATGAATGACTGTTGCTGAGTTTTCTTACTTTTTGATCTTTAACTTGTGGGAACTTTTGATACCTGTTGTGTTTTCCAGTGACACCTGTCCGCCTCGGAAGCGCAGTAGGCAGCGCGTCAGGCTCATAATCTGAAGGTCGTGAGTTCAATCCTCACCCGGGCCAAAGGCGGTGCAGTTTTTTGTTTGCTTATGACAGTTTAATTAGGTCGTGAGGGGTGCGCTGTCTGGAACAGTAATGAATGACTGTTGCTGAATTTTCTTATTTTTTCGACCTTTCAATTCAATTCAATTTTAATTCAATTCAATTCAATTCAATTTTATTTCATCCCAAGGATGAGGGCAGGCTCGGGAGAAAAGTGACGTTTTGTCACTTGAGGAGAACCCGAGCCTCCCTAATACATGGCAAGCAACGTGGACATGAATAAAGAAACATAAGCCATGAACATATAGGCAACGAACATAAGCCATGAGATGTTTAGCGCAGTACAAGTCGGAAGATGCACGTACAGTAATGCTATATACAGAGACTAATATGCGTAAGTAGTTCGGCAGAAATTCCGAAGTACAATGCAAAATATTACGGAATACAGAATACTAAATATATGACAACAATGCTATGCATAGAAATTGCGTGTACACACATACACATAAATATACACACACATATGGAGATGCATATACAGACACATATATATACACATACATACACACATATACATATATACGCACATATATATACATACACACATACATATATAGAGAGTTCCATGAATGCCTGGACCACCATTTTCTCAATTTTCACGATAAAAGCACTTCCCTAATGTCACGTGCACTGCATTTCTCAAGGAATATTTTCGCCTCCAGCAATTTATTTAATAACAAAGGAACACTAAAACATAACATTTGTCGCCCAAAATTTGTTCTACAGAATGGAAGGTTCCAATGTTGTTGGTGACGAGTAGGGTACGGATTAGCATGCGTTTCCAGTTCAAAAATATCTAGGAAGGCACGATTGTTATGAAAAAGAGATTGCTTATATCTTATTGCTAGAGAATACTCGTAAAGTTTGTGAATTGGGACAATATTATAACGCCGAAACAGTTCATCTGTGTGTGCATAGTAGTCAACATTTGCTATAAACCTGATCGCTTTCTTTTGTAATCTGTATATTTTATTTATGTTGGTTGCTGTCGTACTTGCCCATACCAAAAGACAATAATTTACATGCGACAAAAACAAGCTGTTATAAAGTGTTAGTTTAACAGAAACTGGAAGAAAATAACGCATTCGTGCAAGTATGCCCACACATTTTGATAGGTTGGTAATTAGATTATTAATCTGAGGATCCCACGACATTGTGCAATTAAAAAGTACTCCTAATGTTTTAACGGTTTCTACGATTTCAACAGCCGCGCTACCTATACGTAATCTATTGTCTAAGGAAATCAGTCTCCGCGAATGAAAAACTACAGCTTTTGTCTTTGTTGCTATAATAAGTAATGAATTTCGTTCACTCCATGTGTTTAAGCTTTCTAGCGTAGTGTTTATAAGTGTGGTCATGGCAGTCATGTCATTACCTGTAAAGAAAATGCTGGTGTCATCCGCGTATATTATGTATTTAGCTTTGTCACTGACCTTGACAATGTCATTTATGTATAGGTTAAAAAGCAGCGGTCCTAGAATGCTACCTTGCGGAACCCCTGTGGTTATTGCCTGGAGAGAAGAAAACGAATCCTTAATTTTTACACATTGTGAGCGGTACTTGAAGTAAGATTTCAAGAGGGAAAGTGGAATGCCGCGAACACCATATACTTCTAATTTTTCAAATAAAGTATGATGACAGAGACGGTCGAAAGCCTTAGAAAAATCTATGAAAACACCAATGCAAAGTTCTTTACTCTCAAACGATTTAAGGATTATTTCTTTCTGAGCTAGTAAAGCAGTCTCCGTCGACCTGCCCTTCATAAAACCATGTTGAGATTGGGATATTATGTTAAACTTCATACAAAAATTCATAAGTCTTTTAAAAATAATTTTCTCCAAGCCTTTCGAGAATATGGGTAATATAGAAATTGGCCGATAGTTCGTAAGATCATTCTTGTCTCCTTTCTTATATAACACGCTGACAACGGACGTTTGCATTTGTTTTGGGAAACAGCCTGTTGATAGGGACAAGTTATAAATGTGAGAGAGCACGGGAGCTATGATATTGATTGCATGTTTGATCGGGGAAATCTGAATTCCATCTATGTCACGAGCGCTGCTCTGTTTTAGCGTGGAAAAAATTGAAACTATTTCTTGTTCATCGGTTGGTCGAAGAAAGATGTTCTTTGTCTGTCTTGTCATTGCGTCAGTTATAGCTGTCTGTGCTGTTTGCGTCGGCTGTGCAACGTTTGTGAGAAAATGATTAAATCTTTCTGCGAGTTCTAAATCTGTAACCGCTCGACCATCTATATTTATTTCAGTAACCCCAGGAGAGATCGGTGTCCTGTGAAGCAAAGCGTTAAGTTTCCTCCACAGTTCTGCACTCCCTTTGCAGTTGTCTGCATGAAATTGTTGATTTAAGTAATTTCTTTTTTCTTTCTTGATTTCTTTTTCTTTCTTGATAACCTTTAATTTGTGGAAACGAATGATACCGGTTGCGTTTGCCAGTCACCCCTGTCCGCCTCGGTAGCCCAGTAGGCAGCGCGTCAGTCTCATAATCTGAAGGTCGTGAGTTCAATCCTACGGCAGGCCAATGTCGATGCAGTTTTTTTGTTTGCTTATGAGAGTTTAATAAGGTCGTGAGGGGTGCGCTGTCTGGAACAGTAATGAATGACTGTTGCTGAATTTTCTTATTTTTTCGACCTTTAATTTGTGGAAACGAATGATACCGGTTGCGTTTGCCAGTCACCCCTGTCCGCCTCGGTAGCCCAGTAGGCAGCACGTCAGTCTCATAATCTGAAGGTCGTGAGTTCAATCCTCACCCGGGGCAAAGGCGGTGAAGATGTTTTGTTTGCTTATAAGAGTTTAATTAGGTCGTGAGGGGTGCGCTGTCTGGAGCAGTAATAAATGACTGTTGCTGAGTTTTCTTACTTTTTCAATTTTTAACTTGTGGGAACTATTGATACTGGTTGTGTTTCCCAATGACACCTGTCCGCCTCGGTAGCGCAGTGGGCAGCGCGTCAGTTTCATAATCTGAAGGTCGTGAGTTCAATCCTCACCCGGGGCAAAGGTGGTGCAGTTCTTTGTTTGCTTATGAGAGTTTAAATAGGTCGTTAGGGGTGCGCTGTCTGAAGCAGTAATGAGTGACTGTTGCTGAGTTTTCTTACTTTTTGATCTTTAACTTGTGGAAACTTTTGATACCTGTTGTGTTTTCCAGTGACACCTGTCCGCCTCGGAAGCGCAGTAGGCAGCGCGTCAGGCTCATAATCTGAAGGTCGTGAGTTCAATCCTCACCCGGGGCAAAGGCGGTGTAGTTGTTTTGTTTGCTTATGAGAGTTTAATTAGGTCGTGAAGGGTGCGCTGTCTGGTGCAGTAATGAATGACTGTTGCTGAGTTTTCTTACTTTTTCGACCTTTAACTTGTGGGAACTATTGATACCGGTTGTGTTTCCCAGTGACACCAGTCCGCCTCGGTAGCGCAGTAGGCGGCGCTTCAGTCTCATAATCTGAAGATCGTGAGTTCAATCCACACCCGGGGCAATGGCGGTGCAGATTTTTTGTTTGCCTATGAGAGTTTAATTAGGTCGTGAGGGGTGCGCTGTCCTGAGCAGTAATGAATGACTGTTGCTGAGTTTTCTTACTTTTTCGACCTTTAACATGTGGGAACGATTGATACCGGTTGTGTTTCCCAGTGACACCTGTTCGCCTCGGTAGCGCAGTAGGCAGCGCGTCAGTCTCATAATCTGAAGGTCGTGAGTTCAATCCTCACCCGGGGCAAATTTGTTGCAGATTTTTTGTTTGCTCATGAGAGTTTAATTAGGTCGTGAGGCGTGCACTGTCTGGAGCAGTAAATTATGACTGTTGCTCAGTTTTCTTACTTTTTCCACCTTTAATTTGTGGGAACTAATGATACCGGTTGCGTTTCCCAGTGACCCCTGTCCGCGTCGGTAGCGCAGTAGGCAGCGCGTCAGTCTCGTAATCTGAAGATCGTGAGTTCAATCCTCTCCCGGGGCAAAGGCGGTGAATATGGTTTCTTTGCTTCTGAGAGTTTAATTAGGTCGTGAAGGGGCCGCTGTCTGGAGCAGTAATGAATGACTGTTGCTGAGTTTTCTTACTTTTTCGACCTTTAACTTGTGGGAACTATTGATACCGGTTGTGTTTCCCAGTGACACCAGTCCGCCTCGGTAGCGCAGTAGGCGGCGCGTCAGTCTCATAATCTCAAGGTCGTGAGTTCAATCCTCACCCGGGGCAAAGGCGGTGAATATGGTTTCTTTGCTTCTGAGAGTTTAATTATGTCGTGAGGGGTGCGCTGTCTGGAGCAG
This sequence comes from Rhipicephalus microplus, assembly GCF_043290135.1. Classification (NCBI taxonomy): domain Eukaryota; kingdom Metazoa; phylum Arthropoda; class Arachnida; order Ixodida; family Ixodidae; genus Rhipicephalus; species Rhipicephalus microplus. The sequence goes on from NC_134702.1 coordinate 210,319,458, forward strand.
TAATGAATGACTGCTGCTGAGTTTTCTTACTTTTTCGACCTTTAACTTGTGGGAACTATTGATACCGGTTGTGTTTCCCAGTGTCACCTGTCCGCCTCGGTAGTGCAGTAGGCAGCGCGTCAGTCTCATAATCTGAAGGTCGTGAGTTCAATCCTAAGGCGGGCCAATGTCGATGCAGTTTTTTTGTTTGCTTATGAGAGTTTAATAAGGTCGTGAGGGGTGCGCTGTCTGGAGCAGTAATGAATGACTGTTGCTGAGTTTTCTTACTTTTTCGACCTTTAACTTGTGGGAACTATTGATACCGGTTGTGTTTCCCAGTGACACCTGTCCGCGTCGGTAGCGCAGTAGGCAGCGCGTCAGTCTCGTAATCTGAAGATCGTGAGTTCAATCCTCTCCCGGGGCAAAGGCGGTGAATATGGTTTCTTTGCTTCTGAGAGTTTAATTATGTCGTGAGGGGTGCGCTGTCTGGAGCAGTAATGAATGACTGCTGCTGAGTTTTCTTACTTTTTCGACCTTTAACTTGTGGGAACTATTGATACCGGTTGTGTTTCCCAGTGTCACCTGTCCGCCTCGGTAGTGCAGTAGGCAGCGCGTCAGTCTCATAATCTGAAGGTCGTGAGTTCAATCCTAAGGCGGGCCAATGTCGATGCAGTTTTTTTGTTTGCTTATGAGAGTTTAATAAGGTCGTGAGGGGTGCGCTGTCTGGAACAGTAATGAATGACTGTTGCTGAATTTTCTTATTTTTTCGACCTTTAATTTGTGGAAACGAATGATACCGGTTGCGTTTGCCAGTCACCCCTGTCCGCCTCGGTAGCCCAGTAGGCAGCACGTCAGTCTCATAATCTGAAGGTCGTGAGTTCAATCCTCACCCGGGGCAAAGGCGGTGCAGATGTTTTGTTTGCTTATAAGAGTTTAATTAGGTCGTGAGGGGTGCGCTGTCTGGAGCAGTAATAAATGACTGTTGCTGAGTTTTCTTACTTTTTCAATTTTTAACTTGTGGGAACTATTGATACTGGTTGTGTTTCCCAATGACACCTGTCCGCCTCGGTAGCGCAGTGGGAGCGCGTCAGTTTCATAATCTGAAGGTCGTGAGTTCAATCCTCACCCGGGGCAAAGGTGGTGCAGTTCTTTGTTTGCTTATGAGAGTTTAAATAGGTCGTTAGGGGTGCGCTGTCTGAAGCAGTAATGAATGACTGTTGCTGAGTTTTCTTACTTTTTGATCTTTAACTTGTGGAAACTTTTGATACCTGTTGTGTTTTCCAGTGACACCTGTCCGCCTCGGAAGCGCAGTAGGCAGCGCGTCAGGCTCATAATCTGAAGGTCGTGAGTTCAATCCTCACCCGGGCCAAAGGCGGTGCAGTTTTTTTGTTTGCTTATGAGAGTTTAATTAGGTCTTGAGGGGTGCGCTCTCTGGAGCAGTAATGAATGACTGTTGCTGAGTTTTCTTACTTTTTCGACCTTTAACTTGAGGGAACTATTGATACTGGTTGTGTTTCCCAGTGACACCTGTCCGCCTCGGTAGCGCAGTAGGCAGCGCGTCAGTCTCATATTTTGAAGCTCGTGAGTTCAATCCTCACCCGGGGCAAAGGCGGTGAAGTTTTTTTGTTTGTTTATGAGAGTTTATTTAGGTCGTGAGGGGTGCGCTGTCTGGAGCAGTAATGAATGACTGTTGCTCGGTTTTCTTACTTTTTCGACCTATAGTTTGTGGGAACTAATGATACCGGTTGCGTTTCCCAGTGACCCCTGTCTGCCTCGGAAGCGCACTAGGCAGCGCGTCAGTCTCATAATCTGAAGGTCGTGAGTTCAATCCTCACCCGGGGCAACTTTGGTGCAGAATTTTTGTTTGCTCATGAGAGTTTAATTAGGTCATGAGGGGTGCACTGTCTGGAGCAGTAATAAATGACTGTTGCTCAGTTTTCTTACTTTTTCCACCTTTTTTTTGTGGGAACTAATGATACCGGTTGCGTTTGCCAGGGACTCCTGTCTGCCTCGGTAGCGCAGTAGGCAGCGCGTCAGTCTAGTAATCTGAAGGTCGTGAGTTCAATCCTCACAGGGGCAAAGGCGGTGCAGATTTTTTGTTTGCTTATGAGAGTTTATTTAGGTCGTGAGAGGTGCACTGTGTGGAGCAGTAATGAATTACATTTGCTCGGTTTTCTTACTTTTTCGACCTTTAATTTGTGGGAACTAATGATACCGGTTGAGTTTCGCAGTGACCCCTGTCCGCCTCGGTAGCGCAGTAGGCGGCGTGTCAGTCTCATAATCTCAAGGTCGTGAGTTCAATCCTCACCCAAGGCAAAGGCGCTGAAGTTTTTTGTTTGCTTATGAGAGTTTAATTAAGTCGTGAGGGGTGCGCTGTCTGGAGCAGTAATGAATGACTGCTGCTGAGTTTTCTTACTTTTTCGACCTTTAACTTGTGGGAACTATTGATGCCGGTTGTGCTTCCCAGTGTCACCTGTCCGCCTCGGTAGTGCAGTAGGCAGCGCGTCAGTCTCATAATCTGAAGGTCGTGAGTTCAATCCTAAGGCGGGCCAATGTTGATGCAGTTTTTTTGTTTGCTTATGAGAGTTTAATTAGGTCGTGAGGGGTGCGCTGTCTGGAACAGTAATGAATGACTGTTGCTGAATTTTCTTATTTTTTCGACCTTTTATTTGTGGAAACGAATGATACCGGTTGCGTTTGCCAGTCACCCCTGTCCGCCTCGGTAGCCCAGTAGGCAGCGCGTCAGTCTCATAATCTGAAGGTCGTGAGTTCAATCCTCACCCGGGGCAGAGGCGGTGCAGATGTTTTGTTTGCTTATGAGGGTTTAATTAGGTCGTGAGGGGTGCACTGTCTGGAGCAGTAATGAATGACTGTTGCCCAGTCCTCTTATTTTTTCGACCTTTATTTGTGGAAACGAATGATACCGGTTGCGTTTCCCCGTGACCCCTGTCCGCCTCGGTAGCGCAGTAGGCAGCGCGTCAGTCTCATAATCTGAAGGTCGTGAGTTCAATTCTCACCCGGGGAAAGGTGGTGCAGATATTTGTTTGCTTATAAGAGTTTAATTAGGTCGTGAGGGGTGCGCTGTCTGGAGCAGTAATGAATGACTGTTGCTGAGTTTTCTTACTTTTTCGACCTTTAACTTGAGGGAACTATTGATACCGGTTGTGTTTCCCAGTGACACCTGTCCGCCTCGGTAGCGCAGTAGGCAGCGCGTCAGTCTCATAATCTGAAGGTCGTGAGTTCAATTCTCACCCAGGCCAAAGGCGGTGCAGTTTTTTGTTTGCTTATGACAGTTTAATTAGGTCGTGAGGAGTGCGCTGTCAGGAGCAGTAATGAATGACAGTTGCTCGGTTTTCTTATTTTTTCAACCTTTAATTTGTGGGAACTAATGATACCGGTTGCGTTTCCCAGTGACCCCAGTCTGCCTCGGTAGCGCAGTAGGCAGCGCGTCAGTCTCATATTCTGAAGGTCGTGAGTTCAATCCTCACCCGGGGCAAAGGCGGTGAAGTTTTTTTGTTTGTTTATGAGAGTTTAATTATGTCGTGAAGGGTGCGCTGTCTGGAGCAGTAATGAATGACTGTTGCTTAGTTTTCTTACTTTTTCGACCTTTAATTTGTAGGAACTAATGATACCGGTTGTGTTTCCCAGTGACCCCTGTCCGCCTCGGTAGTGCAAAGGCAGCACGTCTGTCTCATAATCTGAAGGTCGTGAGTTCAATCCCCACCCGGGGCAAAGGTGTTGCAGATTTTTTTGTTTTCCTATGAGAGATTTATTGGGTCGTGAGGGGTGCGCTGTCTGGAGCAGTAATGAATGACTGTTGCTCGGTTTTCTTACTTTTTCGACCTATAGTTTGTGGGAACTAATGATACCGGTTGCGTTTCCCAGTGACCCCTGTCTGCCTCGGAAGCGCACTAGGCAGCGCGTCAGTCTCATAATCTGAAGGTCGTGAGTTCAATCCTCACCCGGGGCAACTTTGGTGCAGATTTTTTGTTTGCTCATGAGAGTTTAATTAGGTCATAAGGGGTGCACTGTCTAGAGCAGTAATAAATGACTGTTGCTCAGTTTTCTTACTTTTCCACCTTTTTGTTTGTGGGAACTAATGATACCGGTTGCGTTTGTCAGGGACTCCTGTCTGCCTCGGTAGCGCAGTAGGCAGCGCGTCAGTCTCATGATCTGAAGGTCGTGAGTTCAATCCTCACAGGGGCAAAGGCGGTGCAGATTTTTTGTTTGCTTATGAGAGTTTAGTTAGGTCGTGAGGGGTGCACTGTGTGGAGCAGTAATGAATTTCTGTTGCTCGGTTTTCTTACTTTTTTGACCTTTAATTTGTGGGAACTAATGATACCGGTTGCGTTTCGCAGTGACCCCTGTCCGCCTCGGTAGCGCAGTAGGCAGCGCGTCAGTCTCATAATTTGAAGGTCGTGAGTTCCATCCTCACCCGGGGCAAAGGCGGTGTAGTTGTTTTGTTTGCTTATGAGAGTTTAATTAGGTCGTGAAGGGTGCGCTGTCCTGAGCAGTAATGAATGACTGTTGCTGAGTTTTCTTACTTTTTCGACCTTTAACATGTGGGAACGATTGATACCGGTTGTGTTTCCCAGTGACACCTGTTCGCCTCGGTAGCGCAGTAGGCAGCGCGTCAGTCTCATAATCTGAAGGTCGTGAGTTCAATCCTCACCCGGGGCAAATTTGTTGCAGATTTTTTGTTTGCTCATGAGAGTTTAATTAGGTCGTGAGGGGTGCACTGTCTGGAGCAGTAATAAATGACTGTTGCTCAGTTTTCTTACTTTTTCCACCTTTAATTTGTGGGAACTAATCATACCGGTTGCGTTTCGCAGTGACCCCTGTCCGCCTCGGTAGCGGAGTAGGCAGCGCGTCAGTCTCATAATCTGAAGGTCGTGAGTTCCATCCTCACCCGGGGCAAAGGCGGTGTAGTTGTTTTGTTTGCTTATGAGAGTTTAATTAGGTCGTGAAGGGTGCGCTGTCTGGTGCAGTAATGAATGACTGTTGCTGAGTTTTCTTACTTTTTCGACCTTTAACTTGTGGGAACTATTGATACCGGTTGTGTTTCCCAGTGACACCAGTCCGCCTCGGTAGCGCAGTAGGCGGCGCTTCAGTCTCATAATCTGAAGATCGTGAGTTCAATCCACACCCGGGCCAATGGCGGTGCAGATTTTTTGTTCGCCTATGAGAGTTTAATTAGGTCGTGAGGGGTGCGCTGTCCTGAGCAGTAATGAATGACTGTTGCTGAGTTTTCTTACTTTTTCGACCTTTAACATGTGGGAACGATTGATACCGGTTGTGTTTCCCAGTGACACCTGTTCGCCTCGGTAGCGCAGTAGGCAGCGCGTCAGTCTCATAATCTGAAGGTCGTGAGTTCAATCCTCCCCCGGGGCAAATTTGTTGCAGATTTTTTGTTTGCTCATGAAAGTTTAATTAGGTCGTGAGGGGTGCACTGTCTGGAGCAGTAAATTATGACTGTTGCTCAGTTTTCTTACTTTTTCCACCTTTAATTTGTGGGAACTAATGATACCGGTTGCGTTTCCCAGTGACCCCTGTCCGCGTCGGTAGCGCAGTAGGCAGCGCGTCAGTCTCGTAATCTGAAGATCGTGAGTTCAATCCTCTCCCGGGGCAAAGGCGGTGAATATGGTTTCTTTGCTTCTGAGAGTTTAATTAGGTCGTGAAGGGGCCGCTGTCTGGAGCAGTAATGAATGACTGTTGCTGAGTTTTCTTACTTTTTCGACCTTTAACTTGTGGGAACTATTGATACCGGTTGTGTTTCCCAGTGACACCAGTCCGCCTCGGTAGCGCAGTAGGCGGCGCGTCAGTCTCATAATCTCAAGGTCGTGAGTTCAATCCTCACCCGGGGCAAAGGCGCTGAAGTTTTTTGTTTGCTTATGAGAGTTTAATTATGTCGTGAGGGGTGCGCTGTCTGGAGCAGTAATGAATGACTGCTGCTGAGTTTTCTTACTTTTTCGACCTTTAACTTGTGGGAACTATTGATGCCGGTTGTGCTTCCCAGTGTCACCTGTCCGCCTCGGTAGTGCAGTAGGCAGCGCGTCAGTCTCATAATCTGAAGGTCGTGAGTTCAATCCTAAGGCGGGCCAATGTCGATGCAGTTTTTTTGTTTGCTTATGAGAGTTTAATTAGGTCGTGAGGGGTGCGCTGTCTGGAACAGTAATGAATGACTGTTGCTGAATTTTCTTATTTTTTCGACCTTTAATTTGTGAAAACGAATGATACCGGTTGCGTTTGCCAGTCACCCCTGTCCGCCTCGGTAGCCCAGTAGGCAGCGCGTCAGTCTCATAATCTGAAGGTCGTGAGTTCAATCCTCACCCGGGGCAGAGGCGGTGCAGATGTTTTGTTTGCTTATGAGGGTTTAATTAGGTCGTGAGGGGTGCACTGTCTGGAGCAGTAATGAATGACTGTTGCCCAGTCTTCTTATTTTTTCGACCTTTATTTGTGGAAACGAATGATACCGGTTGCGTTTCCCCGTGACCCCTGTCCGCCTCGGTAGCGCTGTAGGCAGCGCGTCAGTCTCATAATCTGAAGGTCGTGAGTTCAATTCTCACCCAGGGAAAGGTGGTGCAGATATTTGTTTGCTTATAAGAGTTTAATTAGGTCGTGAGGGGTGCGCTGTCTGGAGCAGTAATGAATGACTGTTGCTGAGTTTTCTTACTTTTTCAATTTTTAACTTGTGGGAACTATTGATACTGGTTGTGTTTCCCAATGACACCTGTCTGCCTCGGTAGCGCAGTAGGCAGCGCGTCAGTTTCATAATCTGAAGGTCGTGAGTTCAATCCTCACCCGGGGCAAAGGTGGTGCAGTTCTTTGTTTGCTTATGAGAGTTTAATTAGGTCGTGAGGGGTGCGCTGTCTGAAGCAGTAATGAATGACTGTTGCTGAGTTTTCTTACTTTTTCGACCTTTAACTTGTGGGAACTATTGATACCTGTTGTGTTTTCCAGTGACACCTGTCCGCCTCGGTAGCGCAGTAGGCAGCGCGTCAGGCTCATAATCTGAAGGTCGTGAGTTCAATCCTTACCCGGGCCAAAGGCGGTGCAGTTTTTTTGTTTGCTTATGAGAGTTTAATTAGGTTTGGGGGGTGCGCTGTCTGGAGCAGTAATGAATGACTGTTGCTGAGTTTTCTTACTTTTTCGACCTTTAGCTTGAGGGAACTATTGATACCGGTTGTGTTTCCCAGTGACACCTGTCCGCCTCGGTAGCACAGTATGAAGATGTGACAGCACTTTTACACGTGCCACTGCACTGTATTCCTATATTGATTTGTACTGTTTGCGAAGCAGGCAATAAAGAAAAAAAAGCCTCGGTAGCGCAGTAGGCAGCGCGTCAGTCTCATAATCTGAAGGTCGTGTGTTCAATTATCACCCAGGCCAAAGGCGGTGCAGTTTTTTGTTTGCTTATGACAGTTTAATTAGGTCGTGAGGAGTGCGCTGTCAGGAGCAGTAATGAATGACAGTTGCTCGGTTTTCTTATTTTTTCAACCTTTAATTTGTGGGAACTATTGATGCCGGTTGTGTTTCCCAGAGACACCTGTCCGCCTCGGAAGCGCAGTAGGCAGCGCGTCAGTCTCATAATCTGAAGGTCGTGAGTTCAATACACACCCAGGGTAAAGGCGGTACACATTTTTTGTTTGCTTATGAGAGTTTAATTAGGTCGTGAGGGGTGCGCTGTCTGGAGCAGTAATAATTGACAGTTGCTCGGTTTTCTTATTTTTTCAACCTTTAATTTGTGGGAACTATTGATGCCGGTTGTGTTTCCCAGAGACACCTGTCCGCCTCGGAAGCGCAGTAGGCAGCGCGTCAGTCTCATAATCTGAAGGTCGTGAGTTCCATACACACCCAGGGTAAAGGCGGTACACATTTTTTGTTTGCTTATGAGAGTTTAATTAGGTCGTGAGGGGTGCGCTGTCTGGAGCAGTAATAATTGACTGTTGCTCGGTTTTCTTACTGTTTCAATTTTTAACTTGTGGAAACTATTGATACCGGTTGTGTTTTCAAGTGACCCCTGTCCGCTTCGGTAGCGCAGTAGGCAGCGCGTCAGTCTCATAATCTGAAGGTCGTGAGTTCAATCCTCACCCGGGGCAAAGGCGGTGCAGATTTTTTGTTTGCTCATGAGATTTTAATTAGGTCGGGAGGGGTGCACTGTCTGGAGCAGTAATGAATGACTGTTGCCCAGTTTTCCTATTTTTTCGACCTTTAATTTGTGGAAACGAATGATACCGGTTGCGTTTCGCAGTGATCCCTGTCCGCCTCGGTATCGCAGTAGGCAGCGCGTCAGTCTCATAATCTGAAGGTCGTGAGTTCAATTATCACCCAGGCCAAAGGCAGTGCAGATTTTTTGTTAGCCTATGACAGTTTAATTAGGTTGTGAGGGGTGCGCTGTCCTGAGCAGTAATGAATGACTGTTGCTGAGTTTTCTTACTTTTTCGACCTTTAACATGTGAGAACTATTGATACCGGTTGTGTTTCCCAGTGACGCCTGTTTGCCTCGGTAGCGCAGTAGGCAGCGCGTCAGTCTCATAATCTGAAGGTCGTGAGTTCAATCCTCACCCGGGGCAAATTTGTTGCAGATTTTTTGTTTGCTCATGAGAGTTTAATTAGGTCGTGAGGGGTGCACTGTCTTGAGCAGTAATGAATGACAGTTGTTCGGTTTTCTTATTTTTTCAACCTTTAATTTGTGGGAACTAATGATACCGGTTGTGTTTCCCAGTGACCCCTGTCCGCGTCGGTAGCGCAGTAGGCAGCGCGTCAGTCTCGTAATCTGAAGGTCGTGAGTTCAATCCTCTCCCGGGGCAAAGGCGGTGAATATGTTTTGTTTGCTTATGAGAGTTTAATTAGGTCGTGAGGGGTGCACTGTCTGGAGAAGTAATGCATGACTGTTGCTCGCTTTTCCTACTTTTTCGACCTTTAATTTGTGGGAACTAATGATACCGGTTGCGTTTCGCAGTGACCCCTGTCCGCCTCGGTAGCGCAGTAGGCAGCGCGTCAGTCTCATAATCTGAAGGTCGTGAGTTCCATCCTCACCCGGGGCAAAGGCGGTGTAGTTGGTTTCTTTGCTTATGAGAGTTTAATTAGGTTGTGAAGGGTGCGCTGTCTGGAGCAGTAATGAATGACTGTTGCTGAGTTTTCTTACTTTTTCGACCTTTAACTTGAGGGAACTATTGATACCGGTTGTGTTTCCCAGTGACACCTGTCCGCCTCGGTAGCGCAGTAGGCAGCGCGTCAGTCTCATAATCTGAAGGTCGTGAGTTCAATTCTCACCCAGGCCAAAGGCGGTGCAGTTTTTTGTTTGCTTATGACAGTTTAATTAGGTCGTGAGGAGTGCGCTGTCAGGAGCAGTAATGAATGACAGTTGCTCGGTTTTCTTATTTTTTCAACCTTTAATTTGTGGGAACTAATGATACCGGTTGCGTTTCCCAGTGACCCCAGTCTGCCTCGGTAGCGCAGTAGGCAGCGCGTCAGTCTCATATTCTGAAGGTCGTGAGTTCAATCCTCACCCGGGGCAAAGGCGGTGAAGTTTTTTTGTTTGTTTATGAGAGTTTAATTATGTCGTGAAGGGTGCGCTGTCTGGAGCAGTAATGAATGACTGTTGCTTAGTTTTCTTACTTTTTCGACCTTTAATTTGTAGGAACTAATGATACCGGTTGTGTTTCCCAGTGACCCCTGTCCGCCTCGGTAGTGCAAAGGCAGCACGTCTGTCTCATAATCTGAAGGTCTTGAGTTCAATCCCCACCCGGGGCAAAGGTGTTGCAGATTTTTTTGTTTTCCTATGAGAGATTTATTGGGTCGTGAGGGGTGCGCTGTCTGGAGCAGTAATGAATGACTGTTGCTCGGTTTTCTTACTTTTTCGACCTATAGTTTGTGGGAACTAATGATACCGGTTGCGTTTCCCAGTGACCCCTGTCTGCCTCGGAAGCGCACTAGGCAGCGCGTCAGTCTCATAATCTGAAGGTCGTGAGTTCAATCCTCACCCGGGGCAACTTTGGTGCAGATTTTTTGTTTGCTCATGAGAGTTTAATTAGGTCATAAGGGGTGCACTGTCTAGAGCAGTAATAAATGACTGTTGCTCAGTTTTCTTACTTTTCCACCTTTTTGTTTGTGGGAACTAATGATACCGGTTGCGTTTGTCAGGGACTCCTGTCTGCCTCGGTAGCGCAGTAGGCAGCGCGTCAGTCTCATGATCTGAAGGTCGTGAGTTCAATCCTCACAGGGGCAAAGGCGGTGCAGATTTTTTGTTTGCTTATGAGAGTTTAGTTAGGTCGTGAGGGGTGCACTGTGTGGAGCAGTAATGAATTTCTGTTGCTCGGTTTTCTTACTTTTTTGACCTTTAATTTGTGGGAACTAATGATACCGGTTGCGTTTCGCAGTGACCCCTGTCCGCCTCGGTAGCGCAGTAGGCAGCGCGTCAGTCTCATAATTTGAAGGTCGTGAGTTCCATCCTCACCCGGGGCAAAGGCGGTGTAGTTGTTTTGTTTGCTTATGAGAGTTTAATTAGGTCGTGAAGGGTGCGCTGTCCTGAGCAGTAATGAATGACTGTTGCTGAGTTTTCTTACTTTTTCGAACTTTAACATGTGGGAACGATTGATACCTGTTGTGTTTCCCAGTGACACCTGTTCGCCTCGGTAGCGCAGTAGGCAGCGCGTCAGTCTCATAATCTGAAGGTCGTGAGTTCAATCCTCACCCGGGGCAAATTTGTTGCAGATTTTTTGTTTGCTCATGAGAGTTTAATTAGGTCGTGAGGGGTGCACTGTCTGGAGCAGTAATAAATGACTGTTGCTCAGTTTTCTTACTTTTTCCACCTTTAATTTGTGGGAACTAATCATACCGGTTGCGTTTCGCAGTGACCCCTGTCCGCCTCGGTAGCGGAGTAGGCAGCGCGTCAGTCTCATAATCTGAAGGTCGTGAGTTCCATCCTCACCCGGGGCAAAGGCGGTGTAGTTGTTTTGTTTGCTTATGAGAGTTTAATTAGGTCGTGAAGGGTGCGCTGTCTGGTGCAGTAATGAATGACTGTTGCTGAGTTTTCTTACTTTTTCGACCTTTAACTTGTGGGAACTATTGATACCGGTTGTGTTTCCCAGTGACACCAGTCCGCCTCGGTAGCGCAGTAGGCGGCGCTTCAGTCTCATAATCTGAAGATCGTGAGTTCAATCCACACCCGGGCCAATGGCGGTGCAGATTTTTTGTTCGCCTATGAGAGTTTAATTAGGTCGTGAGGGGTGCGCTGTCCTGAGCAGTAATGAATGACTGTTGCTGAGTTTTCTTACTTTTTCGACCTTTAACATGTGGGAACGATTGATACCGGTTGTGTTTCCCAGTGACACCTGTTCGCCTCGGTAGCGCAGTAGGCAGCGCGTCAGTCTCATAATCTGAAGGTCGTGAGTTCAATCCTCACCCGGGGCAAATTTGTTGCAGATTTTTTGTTTGCTCATGAAAGTTTAATTAGGTCGTGAGGGGTGCACTGTCTGGAGCAGTAAATTATGACTGTTGCTCAGTTTTCTTACTTTTTCCACCTTTAATTTGTGGGAACTAATGATACCGGTTGCGTTTCCCAGTGACCCCTGTCCGCGTCGGTAGCGCAGTAGGCAGCGCGTCAGTCTCGTAATCTGAAGATCGTGAGTTCAATCCTCTCCCGGGGCAAAGGCGGTGAATATGGTTTCTTTGCTTCTGAGAGTTTAATTAGGTCGTGAAGGGGCCGCTGTCTGGAGCAGTAATGAATGACTGTTGCTGAGTTTTCTTACTTTTTCGACCTTTAACTTGTGGGAACTATTGATACCGGTTGTGTTTCCCAGTGACACCAGTCCGCCTCGGTAGCGCAGTAGGCGGCGCGTCAGTCTCATAATCTCAAGGTCGTGAGTTCAATCCTCACCCGGGGCAAAGGCGCTGAAGTTTTTTGTTTGCTTATGAGAGTTTAATTATGTCGTGAGGGGTGCGCTGTCTGGAGCAGTAATGAATGACTGCTGCTGAGTTTTCTTACTTTTTCGACCTTTAACTTGTGGGAACTATTGATGCCGGTTGTGCTTCCCAGTGTCACCTGTCCGCCTCGGTAGTGCAGTAGGCAGCGCGTCAGTCTCATAATCTGAAGGTCGTGAGTTCAATCCTAAGGCGGGCCAATGTCGATGCAGTTTTTTTGTTTGCTTATGAGAGTTTAATTAGGTCGTGAGGGGTGCGCTGTCTGGAACAGTAATGAATGACTGTTGCTGAATTTTCTTATTTTTTCGACCTTTAATTTGTGAAAACGAATGATACCGGTTGCGTTTGCCAGTCACCCCTGTCCGCCTCGGTAGCCCAGTAGGCAGCGCGTCAGTCTCATAATCTGAAGGTCGTGAGTTCAATCCTCACCCGGGGCAGAGGCGGTGCAGATGTTTTGTTTGCTTATGAGGGTTTAATTAGGTCGTGAGGGGTGCACTGTCTGGAGCAGTAATGAATGACTGTTGCCCAGTCTTCTTATTTTTTCGACCTTTATTTGTGGAAACGAATGATACCGGTTGCGTTTCCCCGTGACCCCTGTCCGCCTCGGTAGCGCTGTAGGCAGCGCGTCAGTCTCATAATCTGAAGGTCGTGAGTTCAATTCTCACCCAGGGAAAGGTGGTGCAGATATTTGTTTGCTTATAAGAGTTTAATTAGGTCGTGAGGGGTGCGCTGTCTGGAGCAGTAATGAATGACTGTTGCTGAGTTTTCTTACTTTTTCAATTTTTAACTTGTGGGAACTATTGATACTGGTTGTGTTTCCCAATGACACCTGTCTGCCTCGGTAGCGCAGTAGGCAGCGCGTCAGTTTCATAATCTGAAGGTCGTGAGTTCAATCCTCACCCGGGGCAAAGGTGGTGCAGTTCTTTGTTTGCTTATGAGAGTTTAATTAGGTCGTGAGGGGTGCGCTGTCTGAAGCAGTAATGAATGACTGTTGCTGAGTTTTCTTACTTTTTCGACCTTTAACTTGTGGGAACTATTGATACCTGTTGTGTTTTCCAGTGACACCTGTCCGCCTCGGTAGCGCAGTAGGCAGCGCGTCAGGCTCATAATCTGAAGGTCGTGAGTTCAATCCTTACCCGGGCCAAAGGCGGTGCAGTTTTTTTGTTTGCTTATGAGAGTTTAATTAGGTTTGGGGGGTGCGCTGTCTGGAGCAGTAATGAATGACTGTTGCTGAGTTTTCTTACTTTTTCGACCTTTAGCTTGAGGGAACTATTGATACCGGTTGTGTTTCCCAGTGACACCTGTCCGCCTCGGTAGCACAGTATGAAGATGTGACAGCACTTTTACACGTGCCACTGCACTGTATTCCTATATTGATTTGTACTGTTTGCGAAGCAGGCAATAAAGAAAAAAAAGCCTCGGTAGCGCAGTAGGCAGCGCGTCAGTCTCATAATCTGAAGGTCGTGTGTTCAATTATCACCCAGGCCAAAGGCGGTGCAGTTTTTTGTTTGCTTATGACAGTTTAATTAGGTCGTGAGGAGTGCGCTGTCAGGAGCAGTAATGAATGACAGTTGCTCGGTTTTCTTATTTTTTCAACCTTTAATTTGTGGGAACTATTGATGCCGGTTGTGTTTCCCAGAGACACCTGTCCGCCTCGGAAGCGCAGTAGGCAGCGCGTCAGTCTCATAATCTGAAGGTCGTGAGTTCAATACACACCCAGGGTAAAGGCGGTACACATTTTTTGTTTGCTTATGAGAGTTTAATTAGGTCGTGAGGGGTGCGCTGTCTGGAGCAGTAATAATTGACAGTTGCTCGGTTTTCTTATTTTTTCAACCTTTAATTTGTGGGAACTATTGATGCCGGTTGTGTTTCCCAGAGACACCTGTCCGCCTCGGAAGCGCAGTAGGCAGCGCGTCAGTCTCATAATCTGAAGGTCGTGAGTTCCATACACACCCAGGGTAAAGGCGGTACACATTTTTTGTTTGCTTATGAGAGTTTAATTAGGTCGTGAGGGGTGCGCTGTCTGGAGCAGTAATAATTGACTGTTGCTCGGTTTTCTTACTGTTTCAATTTTTAACTTGTGGAAACTATTGATACCGGTTGTGTTTTCAAGTGACCCCTGTCCGCTTCGGTAGCGCAGTAGGCAGCGCGTCAGTCTCATAATCTGAAGGTCGTGAGTTCAATCCTCACCCGGGGCAAAGGCGGTGCAGATTTTTTGTTTGCTCATGAGATTTTAATTAGGTCGGGAGGGGTGCACTGTCTGGAGCAGTAATGAATGACTGTTGCCCAGTTTTCCTATTTTTTCGACCTTTAATTTGTGGAAACGAATGATACCGGTTGCGTTTCGCAGTGATCCCTGTCCGCCTCGGTATCGCAGTAGGCAGCGCGTCAGTCTCATAATCTGAAGGTCGTGAGTTCAATTATCACCCAGGCCAAAGGCAGTGCAGATTTTTTGTTAGCCTATGACAGTTTAATTAGGTTGTGAGGGGTGCGCTGTCCTGAGCAGTAATGAATGACTGTTGCTGAGTTTTCTTACTTTTTCGACCTTTAACATGTGAGAACTATTGATACCGGTTGTGTTTCCCAGTGACGCCTGTTTGCCTCGGTAGCGCAGTAGGCAGCGCGTCAGTCTCATAATCTGAAGGTCGTGAGTTCAATCCTCATCCGGGGCAAATTTGTTGCAGATTTTTTGTTTGCTCATGAGAGTTTAATTAGGTCGTGAGGGGTGCACTGTCTTGAGCAGTAATGAATGACAGTTGTTCGGTTTTCTTATTTTTTCAACCTTTAATTTGTGGGAACTAATGATACCGGTTGTGTTTCCCAGTGACCCCTGTCCGCGTCGGTAGCGCAGTAGGCAGCGCGTCAGTCTCGTAATCTGAAGGTCGTGAGTTCAATCCTCTCCCGGGGCAAAGGCGGTGAATATGTTTTGTTTGCTTATGAGAGTTTAATTAGGTCGTGAGGGGTGCACTGTCTGGAGAAGTAATGCATGACTGTTGCTCGCTTTTCCTACTTTTTCGACCTTTAATTTGTGGGAACTAATGATACCGGTTGCGTTTCGCAGTGACCCCTGTCCGCCTCGGTAGCGCAGTAGGCAGCGCGTCAGTCTCATAATCTGAAGGTCGTGAGTTCCATCCTCACCCGGGGCAAAGGCGGTGTAGTTGGTTTCTTTGCTTATGAGAGTTTAATTAGGTTGTGAAGGGTGCGCTGTCTGGAGCAGTAATGAATGACTGTTGCTGAGTTTTCTTACTTTTTCGACCTTTAACTTGTGGGAACTATTGATACCGGTTGTGTTTCCCAGTGACACCAGTCCGCCTCGGTAGCGCAGTAGGCGGTGCGTCAGTCTCATAATCTCAAGGTCGTGAGTTCAATCCACATCCGGGGCAAAGGCGGTGCAGAATTTTTGTTTGCCTTTGAGAGTTTAATTAGGTCGTGAGGGGTGCGCTGTTTGGAGCAGTAATGAATGACTGTTGCTGAATTTTCTTACTTTTTCGACCTTTAACGTGTGGGAACTATTGATACCGGTTGTGTTTCCCAGTGACACCTGTCCGCCTCGGTAGCGCAGTATGCAGCGCGTCAGTCTCATAATCTGAAGGTCGTGAGTTCAATCCACACCCGGGGCAAAGGCGGTAAAGTTTTTTGTTTGCTTATGAGAGTTTAATTAGGTCGTGAGGGGTGCACTGTCTGGAGCAGTAATGAATGACTGTTGCTCGGTTTTCTTACTTTTTCGACCTTTAATTTGTGGGAAATAATGATACCGGTTGCGTTTCCCAGTGACCCCTGTCCGCCTCGGTAGTGCAAAAGCAGCACGTCTGTCTCATAATCTGAAGGTCGTGAGTTCAATCCCCACCCGGGGCAAAGGTGTTGCAGATTTTTTTTTTGTTTTCCTATGAGAGATTTATTGGGTCGTGAGGGTTGCGCTGTCTGGAGCAGTAATGAATGACTGTTGCTCAGTTTTCTTACTTTTTCGACCTATAGTTTGTGGGAACTAATGATACCGGTTGCGTTTCCCAGTGACCCCTGTCTGCCTCGGAAGCGCACTAGGCAGCGCGTCAGTCTCATAATCTGAAGGTCGTGAGTTCAATTCTCACCCAGGCCAAAGGCGGTGCAGTTTTTTGTTTGCTTATGACAGTTTAATTAGGTCGTGAGGAGTGCGCTGTCAGGAGCAGTAATGAATGACAGTTGCTCGGTTTTCTTATTTTTTCAACCTTTAATTTGTGGGAACTAATGATACCGGTTGCGTTTCCCAGTGACCCCAGTCTGCCTCGGTAGCGCAGTAGGCAGCGCGTCAGTCTCTTATTCTGAAGCTCGTGAGTTCAATCCTCACCCGGGGCAAAGGCGGTGAAGTTTTTTGTTTGTTTATGAGAGTTTAATTAGGTCGAGAAGGGTGCGCTGTCTGGAGCAGTAATGAATGACTGTTGCCGAGTTTTCTTACTTTTTCAACCTTTAATTTGTGGGAACTAATGATACCGGTTGCGTTTCCCAGTGACCCCTGTCCGCCTCGGTAGTGCAAAGGCAGCACGTCTGTCTCATAATCTGAAGGTCGTGAGTTCAATCCCCACCCGGGGCAAAGGTGTTGCAGATTGTTTTGTTTTCCTATGAGAGATTTATTGGGTCGTGAGGGGTGCGCTGTCTGGAGCAGTAATGAATGACTGTTGCTCGGTTTTCTTACTTTTTCGACCTATAGTTTGTGGGAACTAATGATACCGGTTGCATTTCCCAGTGACCCCTGTCTGCCTCGGTAGCGATTAAGCAGCGCGTCAGTCTCATAATCTGAAGGTCGTGAGTTCAATCATAACCCAGGGCAAAGGCGGTGCAGATTTTTTGTTTGCTTTTGAGAGTTTAATTAGGTCGTGAGGGGTGCACTGTGTGGAGCAGTAATGAATTACTGTTGCTCGGTTTTCTTACTTTTTCGACCTTTAATTTGTGGGAACTAATGATACCGGTTGCGTTTGGCAGTGACCCCTGTCCGCCTCGGTAGCGAAGTAGGCAGCGCGTCAGTCTCATAATCTGAAGATCGTGAGTTCAATCCTCACCCGGGGCAAATTTGTTGCAGATTTTTTGTTTGCTCATGAGAGTTTAATTAGGTCGTGAGGGGTTCACTGTCTGGAGCAGTAATAAATGACTGTTGCTCAGTTTTCTTACTTTTTCCACCTTTAATTTGTGGGAACTAAGTATACCGGTTGCGTTTCCCAGTGACCCCTGTCCGCGTTGGTAGCGCAGTAGGCAGCGCGTCAGTCTCGTAATCTGAAGGTCGTGAGTTCAATTCTCCCAGGGCAAAGGCGGTGAATATGGTTTCTTTGCTTCTGAGAGTTTAATTAGGTCGTGAAGGGGCCGCTGTCTGGAGCAGTAATGAATGACTGTTGCTGAGTTTTCTTACTTTTTCGACCTTTAACTTGTGGGAACTATTGATACCGGTTGTGTTTCCCAGTGACACCAGTCCGCCTCAGTAGTGCAGTAGGCGGCGCGTCAGTCTCATAATCTGAAGGTCGTGAGTTCAATCCTCACCCGGGGCAAAGGCAGTGCAGATTTTTTGTTTGCTCATGAGATTTTAATTAGGTCGGGAGGGGTGCGCTGTCTGGAGCAGTAATAAATGACTGTTGCTCGGTTTTCTTACTTTTTCGACCTTTAATTTGTGGGAACTAATGATACCGGTTGCGTTTCACAGTGACCCCTGTCCGCCTCGGTAGCGCAGTAGGCGGCGCGTCAGTCTCATAATCTCAAGGTCGTGAGTTCAATCCTCACCCGGGGAAAAGGCGCTGAAGTTTTTTGTTTGCTTATGAGAGTTTAATTAAGTCGTGAGGGGTGCGCTGTCTGGAGCAGTAATGAATGACTGCTGCTGAGTTTTCTTACTTTTTCGACCTTTAACTTGTGGGAACTATTGATACCGGTTGTGTTTCCCAGTGTCACCTGTCCGCCTCGGTAGTGCAGTAGGCAGCGCGTCAGTCTCATAATCTGAAGGTCGTGAGTTCAATCCTAAGGCGGGCCAATGTCGATGCAGTTTTTTTGTTTGCTTATGAGAGTTTAATTAGGTCGTGAGGGGTGCGCTGTCTGGAACAGTAATGAATGACTGTTGCTGAATTTTCTTATTTTTTCAATTTTTAACTTGTGGGAACTATTGATACTGGTTGTGTTTCCCAATGACACCTGTCCGCCTCGGTAGCGCAGTGGGCAGCGCGTCAGTTTCATAATCTGAAGGTCGTGAGTTCAATCCTCACCCGGGGCAAAGGTGGTGCAGTTCTTTGTTTGCTTATGAGAGTTTAAATAGGTCGTTAGGGGTGCGCTGTCTGAAGCAGTAATGAATGACTGTTGCTGAGTTTTCTTACTTTTTCGATCTTTAACTTGTGGGAACTTTTGATACCTGTTGTGTTTTCCAGTGACACCTGTCCGCCTCGGAAGCGCAGTAGGCAGCGCGTCAGGCTCATAATCTGAAGGTCGTGAGTTCAATCCTCACCCGGGCCAAAGGCGGTGCAGTTTTTTTGTTTGCTTATGAGAGTTTAATTAGGTCTTGAGGGGTGCGCTCTCTGGAGCAGTAATGAATGACTGTTGCTGAGTTTTCTTACTTTTTCGACCTTTAACTTGAGGGAACTATTGATACTGGTTGTGTTTCCCAGTGACACCTGTCCGCCTCGGTAGCGCAGTAGGCAGCGCGTCAGTCTCATAATCTCAAGGTCGTGAGTTCAATCCTCACCCAGGGCAAAGGCGCTGAAGTTTTTTTGTTTGTTTATGAGAGTTTATTTAGGTCGTGAGGGGTGCGCTGTCTGGAGCAGTAATGAATGACTGTTGCTCGGTTTTCTTACTTTTTCGACCTATAGTTTGTGGGAACTAATGATACCGGTTGCGTTTCCCAGTGACCCCTGTCTGCCTCGGAAGCGCACTAGGCAGCGCGTCAGTCTCATAATCTGAAGGTCGTGAGTTCAATCCTCACCCGGGGCAACTTTGGTGCAGAATTTTTGTTTGCTCATGAGAGTTTAATTAGGTCATGAGGGGTGCACTGTCTGGAGCAGTAATAAATGACTGTTGCTCAGTTTTCTTACTTTTTCCACCTTTTTTTTGTGGGAACTAATGATACCGGTTGCGTTTGCCAGGGACTCCTGTCTGCCTCGGTAGCGCAGTAGGCAGCGCGTCAGTCTCATAATCTGAAGGTCGTGAGTTCAATCCTCACAGGGGCAAAGGCGGTGCAGATTTTTTGTTTGCTTATGAGAGTTTATTTAGGTCGTGAGGGGTGCACTGTGTGGAGCAGTAATGAATTACATTTGCTCGGTTTTCTTACTTTTTCGACCTTTAATTTGTGGGAACTAATGATACCGGTTGCGTTTCGC
The DNA here is from genome assembly GCF_043290135.1 of Rhipicephalus microplus. Taxonomy (NCBI): domain Eukaryota; kingdom Metazoa; phylum Arthropoda; class Arachnida; order Ixodida; family Ixodidae; genus Rhipicephalus; species Rhipicephalus microplus. The sequence goes on from NC_134702.1 coordinate 210,338,681, forward strand.
AGTGACCCCTGTCCGCCTCGGTAGCGCAGTAGGCGGCGCGTCAGTCTCATAATCTCAAGGTCGTGAGTTCAATCCTCACCCAGGGCAAAGGCGCTGAAGTTTTTTGTTTGCTTTTGAGAGTTTAATTAAGTCGTGAGGGGTGCGCTGTCTGGAGCAGTAATGAATGACTGCTGCTGAGTTTTCTTACTTTTTCGACCTTTAATTTGTGGAAACGAATGATACCGGTTGCGTTTGCCAGTCACCCCTGTCCGCCTCGGTAGCCCAGTAGGCAGCGCGTCAGTCTCATAATCTGAAGGTCGTGAGTTCAATCCTCACCCGGGGCAGAGGCGGTGCAGATGTTTTGTTTGCTTATGAGGGTTTAATTAGGTCGTGAGGGGTGCACTGTCTGGAGCAGTAATGAATGACTGTTGCCCAGTCTTCTTATTTTTTCGACCTTTATGTGTGGAAACGAATGATACCGGTTGCGTTTCCCCGTGACCCCTGTCCGCCTCGGTAGCGCAGTAGGCAGCGCGTCAGTCTCATAATCTGAAGGTCGTGAGTTCAATTCTCACCCGGGGAAAGGTGGTGCAGATATTTGTTTGCTTATAAGAGTTTAATTAGGTCGTGAGGGGTGCGCTGTCTGGAGCAGTAATGAATGACTGTTGCTGAGTTTTCTTACTTTTTCAATTTTTAACTTGTGGGAACTATTGATACTGGTTGTGTTTCCCAATGACACCTGTCTGCCTCGGTAGCGCAGTAGGCAGCGCGTCAGTTTCATAATCTGAAGGTCGTGAGTTCAATCCTCACCCGGGGCAAAGGTGGTGCAGTTCTTTGTTTGCTTATGAGAGTTTAATTAGGTCGTGAGGGGTGCGCTGTCTGAAGCAGTAATGAATGACTGTTGCTGAGTTTTCTTACTTTTTCGACCTTTAACTTGTGGGAACTATTGATACCTGTTGTGTTTTCCAGTAACACCTGTCCGCCTCGGTAGCGCAGTAGGCAGCGTGTCAGGCTCATAATCTGAAGGTCGTGAGTTCAATCCTCACCCGGGCCAAAGGCGGTGCAGTTTTTTTGTTTGCTTATGAGAGTTTAATTAGGTCTTGAGGGGTGCGCTGTCTGGAGCAGTATTGAATGACTGTTGCTGAGTTTTCTTACTTTTTCGACCTTTAGCTTGAGGGAACTATTGATACCGGTTGTGTTTCCCAGTGACACCTGTCCGCCTCGGTAGCACAGTATGAAGATGTGACAGCACTTTTACACGTGACACTGCACTGTATTCCTATATTGATTTGTACTGTTTGCGAAGCAGGCAATAAAGAAAAAAAAAGCCTCGGTAGCGCAGTAGGCAGCGCGTCAGTCTCATAATCTGAAGGTCGTGAGTTCAATTATCACCCAGGCCAAAGGCGGTGCAGTTTTTTGTTTGCTTATGACAGTTTAATTAGGTCGTGAGGAGTGCGCTGTCAGGAGCAGTAATGAATGACAGTTGCTCGGTTTTCTAATTTTTTCAACCTTTAATTTGTGGGAACTATTGATGCCGGTTGTGTTTCCCAGAGACACCTGTCCGCCTCGGAAGCGCAGTAGGCAGCGCGTCAGTCTCATAATCTGAAGGTCGTGAGTTCAATACACACCCAGGGTAAAGGCGGTACACATTTTTTGTTTGCTTATGAGAGTTTAATTAGGTCGTGAGGGGTGCGCTGTCTGGAGCAGTAATAATTGACAGTTGCTCGGTTTTCTTATTTTTTCAACCTTTAATTTGTGGGAACTATTGATGCCGGTTGTGTTTCCCAGAGACACCTGTCCGCCTCGGAAGCGCAGTAGGCAGCGCGTCAGTCTCATAATCTGAAGGTCGTGAGTTCCATACACACCCAGGGTAAAGGCGGTACACATTTTTTGTTTGCTTATGAGAGTTTAATTAGGTCGTGAGGGGCGCGCTGTCTGGAGCAGTAATAATTGACTGTTGCTCGGTTTTCTTACTGTTTCAATTTTTAACTTGTGGAAACTATTGATGCCGGTTGTGTTTTCAAGTGACCCCTGTCCGCTTCGGTAGCGCAGTAGGCAGCGCGTCAGTCTCATAATCTGAAGGTCGTGAGTTCAATCCTCACCCGGGGCAAAGGCGGTGCAGATTTTTTGTTTGCTCATGAGATTTTAATTAGGTCGGGAGGGGTGCACTGTCTGGAGCAGTAATGAATGAATGTTGCCCAGTTTTCCTATTTTTTCGACCTTTAATTTGTGGAAACGAATGATACCGGTTGCGTTTCGCAGTGATCCCTGTCCGCCTCGGTATCGCAGTAGGCAGCGCGTCAGTCTCATAATCTGAAGGTCGTGAGTTCAATTATCACCCAGGCCAAAGGCAGTGCAGATTTTTTGTTAGCCTATGACAGTTTAATTAGGTTGTGAGGGGTGCGCTGTCCTGAGCAGTAATGAATGACTGTTGCTGAGTTTTCTTACTTTTTCGACCTTTAACATGTGAGAACTATTGATACTGGTTGTGTTTCCCAGTGACGCCTGTTTGCCTCGGTAGCGCAGTAGGCAGCGCGTCAGTCTCATAATCTGAAGGTCGTGAGTTCAATCCTCACCCGGGGCAAATTTGTTGCAGAATTTTTGTTTGCTCATGAGAGTTTAATTAGGTCATGAGGGGTGCACTGTCTGGAGCAGTAATAAATGACTGTTGCTCAGTTTTCTTACTTTTTCCACCTTTTTTTTGTGGGAACTAATGATACCGGTTGCGTTTGCCAGGGACTCCTGTCCGCCTCGGTAGCCCAGTAGGCAGCGCGTCAGTCTCATAATCTGAAGGTCGTGAGTTCAATCCTCACCCGGGGCAGAGGCGGTGCAGATGTTTTGTTTGCTTATGAGGGTTTAATTAGGTCGTGAGGGGTGCACTGTCTGGAGCAGTAATGAATGACTGTTGCCCAGTCTTCTTATTTTTTCGACCTTTATGTGTGGAAACGAATGATACCGGTTGCGTTTCCCCGTGACCCCTGTCCACCACGGCAGCGCAGTAGGCAGCGCGTCAGTCTCATAATCTGAAGGTCGTGAGTTCAATTCTCACCCGGGGAAAGGTGGTGCAGATATTTGTTTGCTTATAAGAGTTTAATTAGGTCGTGAGGGGTGCGCTGTCTGGAGCAGTAATGAATGACTGTTGCTGAGTTTTCTTACTTTTTCAATTTTTAACTTGTGGGAACTATTGATACTGGTTGTGTTTCCCAATGACACCTGTCTGCCTCGGTAGCGCAGTAGGCAGCGCTTCAGTTTCATAATCTGAAGGTCGTGAGTTCAATCCTCACCCGGGGCAAAGGTGGTGCAGTTCTTTGTTTGCTTATGAGAGTTTAATTAGGTCGTGAGGGGTGCGCTGTCTGAAGCAGTAATGAATGACTGTTGCTGAGTTTTCTTACTTTTTCGACCTTTAACTTGTGGGAACTATTGATACCTGTTGTGTTTTCCAGTAACACCTGTCCGCCTCGGTAGCGCAGTAGGCAGCGCGTCAGGCTCATAATCTGAAGGTCGTGAGTTCAATCCTCACCCGGGCCAAAGGCGGTGCAGTTTTTTTGTTTGCTTATGAGAGTTTAATTAGGTCTTGAGGGGTGCGCTGTCTGGAGCAGTAATGAATGACTGTTGCTGAGTTTTCTTACTTTTTCGACCTTTAGCTTGAGGGAACTATTGATACCGGTTGTGTTTCCCAGTGACACCTGTCCGCCTCGGTAGCACAGTATGAAGATGTGACAGCACTTTTACACGTGACACTGCACTGTATTCCTATATTGATTTGTACTGTTTGCGAAGCAGGCAATAAAGAAAAAAAAAGCCTCGGTAGCGCAGTAGGCAGCGCGTCAGTCTCATAATCTGAAGGTCGTGAGTTCAATTATCACCCAGGCCAAAGGCGGTGCAGTTTTTTGTTTGCTTATGACAGTTTAATTAGGTCGTGAGGAGTGCGCTGTCAGGAGCAGTAATGAATGACAGTTGCTCGGTTTTCTTATTTTTCAACCTTTAATTTGTGGGAACTATTGATGCCGGTTGTGTTTCCCAGAGACACCTGTCCGCCTCGGAAGCGCAGTAGGCAGCGCGTCAGTCTCATAATCTGAAGGTCGTGAGTTCAATACACACCCAGGGTAAAGGCGGTACACATTTTTTGTTTGCTTATGAGAGTTTAATTAGGTCGTGAGGGGTGCGCTGTCTGGAGCAGTAATAATTGACAGTTGCTCGGTTTTCTTATTTTTTCAACCTTTAATTTGTGGGAACTATTGATGCCGGTTGTGTTTCCCAGAGACACCTGTCCGCCTCGGAAGCGCAGTAGGCAGCGCGTCAGTCTCATAATCTGAAGGTCGTGAGTTCCATACACACCCAGGGTAAAGGCGGTACACATTTTTTGTTTGCTTATGAGAGTTTAATTAGGTCGTGAGGGGTGCGCTGTCTGGAGCAGTAATAATTGACTGTTGCTCGGTTTTCTTACTGTTTCATTTTTTAACTTGTGGAAACTATTGATACCGGTTGTGTTTTCAAGTGACCCCTGTCCGCTTCGGTAGCGCAGTAGGCAGCGCGTCAGTCTCATAATCTGAAGGTCGTGAGTTCAATCCTCACCCGGGGCAAAGGCGGTGCAGATTTTTTGTTTGCTCATGAGATTTTAATTAGGTCGGGAGGGGTGCACTGTCTGGAGCAGTAATGAATGACTGTTGCCCAATTTTCCTATTTTTTCGACCTTTAATTTGTGGAAACGAATGATACCGGTTGCGTTTCGCAGTGATCCCTGTCCGCCTCGGTATCGCAGTAGGCAGCGCGTCAGTCTCATAATCTGAAGGTCGTGAGTTCAATTATCACCCAGGCCAAAGGCAGTGCAGATTTTTTGTTAGCCTATGACAGTTTAATTAGGTTGTGAGGGGTGCGCTGTCCTGAGCCGTAATGAATGACTGTTGCTGAGTTTTCTTACTTTTTTGACCTTTAACATGTGAGAACTATTGATACCGGTTGTGTTTCCCAGTGACGCCTGTTTGCCTCGGTAGCGCAGTAGGCAGCGCGTCAGTCTCATAATCTGAAGGTCGTGAGTTCAATCCTCACCCGGGGCAAATTTGTTGCAGATTTTTTGTTTGCTCATGAGAGTTTAATTAGGTCGTGAGGGGTGCACTGTCTTGAGCAGTAATGAATGACAGTTGTTCGGTTTTCTTATTTTTTCAACCTTTAATTTGTGGGAACTAATGATACCGGTTGCGTTTCCCAGTGACCCCTGTCCGCGTCGGTAGCGCAGTAGGCAGCGCGTCAGTCTCGTAATCTGAAGGTCGTGAGTTCATTCCTCTCCCGGGGCAAAGGCGGTGAATATGTTTTGTTTGCTTATGAGAGTTTAATTAGGTCGTGAGGGGTGCACTGTCTGGAGAAGTAATGAATGACTGTTGCTCGGTTTCCCTACTTTTTCGACCTTTAATTTGTGGGAACTAATGATACCGGTTAAGTTTCGCAGTGACCCCTGTCCGCCTCGGTAGCGCAGTAGGCAGCGCGTCAGTCTCATAATCTGAAGGTCGTGAGTTCCATCCTCACCCGGGGCAAAGGCGGTGTAGTTGGTTTCTTTGCTTATGAGAGTTTAATTAGGTTGTGAAGGGTGCGCTGTCTGGAGCAGTAATGAATGACTGTTGCTGAGTTTTCTTACTTTTTCGACCTTTAACTTGTGGGAACTATTGATACCGGTTGTGTTTCCCAGTGACACCAGTCCGCCTCGGTAGCGCAGTAGGCGGTGCGTCAGTCTCATAATCTCAAGGTCGTGAGTTCAATCCACATCCGGGGCAAAGGCGGTGCAGAATTTTTGTTTGCCTTTGAGAGTTTAATTAGGTCGTGAGGGGTGCGCTGTTTGGAGCAGTAATGAATGACTGTTGCTGAATTTTCTTACTTTTTCGACCTTTAACGTGTGGGAACTATTGATACCGGTTGTGTTTCCCAGTGACACCTGTCCGCCTCGGTAGCGCAGTATGCAGCGCGTCAGTCTCATAATCTGAAGGTCGTGAGTTCAATCCACACCCGGGGCAAAGGCGGTAAAGTTTTTTGTTTGCTTATGAGAGTTTAATTAGGTCGTGAGGGGTGCACAGTCTGGAGCAGTAATGAATGACTGTTGCTCGGTTTTCTTACTTTTTCGACCTTTAATTTGTGGGAACTAATGATACCGGTTGCGTTTCCCAGTGACCCCTGTCCGCCTCGGTAGTGCAAAAGCAGCACGTCTGTCTCATAATCTGAAGGTCGTGAGTTCAATCCCCACCCGGGGCAAAGGTGTTGCAGATTTTTTTTGTTTTCCTATGAGAGATTTATTGGGTCGTGAGGGTTGCGCTGTCTGGAGCAGTAATGAATGACTGTTGCTCAGTTTTCTTACTTTTTCGACCTATAGTTTGTGGGAACTAATGATACCGGTTGCGTTTCCCAGTGACCCCTGTCTGCCTCGGAAGCGCACTAGGCAGCGCGTCAGTCTCATAATCTGAAGGTCGTGAGTTCAATCCTCACCCGGGGCAACTTTGGTGCAGATTTTTTGTTTGCTCATGAGAGTTTAATTAGGTCGTGAGGGGTGCACTGTCTGGAGCAGTAATAAATGACTGTTGCTCGGTTTTCTTACTTTTTCGACCTTTTTTTGTGGGAACTAATGATACCGGTTGCGTTTCGCAGTGACCCCAGTCTGCCTCGGTAGCGCAGTAGGCAGCGCGTCAGTCTCATAATCTGAAGGTCGTGAGTTCAATTCTCACCCAGGCCAAAGGCGGTGCAGTTTTTTGTTTGCTTATGACAGTTTAATTAGGTCGTGAGGAGTGCGCTGTCAGGAGCAGTAATGAATGACAGTTGCTCGGTTTTCTTATTTTTTCAACCTTTAATTTGTGGGAACTAATGATACCGGTTGCGTTTCCCAGTGACCCCAGTCTGCCTCGGTAGCGCAGTAGGCAGCGCGTCAGTCTCTTATTCTGAAGCTCGTGAGTTCAATCCTCACCCGGGGCAAAGGCGGTGAAGTTTTTTTGTTTGTTTATGAGAGTTTAATTAGGTCGAGAAGGGTGCGCTGTCTGGAGCAGTAATGAATGACTGTTGCCGAGTTTTCTTACTTTTTCAACCTTTAATTTGTGGGAACTAATGATACCGGTTGCGTTTCCCAGTGACACCAGTCCGCCTCGGTAGCGCAGTAGGCGGTGCGTCAGTCTCATAATCTCAAGGTCGTGAGTTCAAGCCCCACCCGGGGCAAAGGTGTTGCAGATTGTTTTGTTTTCCTATGAGAGATTTATTGGGTCGTGAGGGGTGCGCTGTCTGGAGCAGTAATGAATGACTGTTGCTCGGTTTTCTTACTTTTTCGACCTATAGTTTGTGGGAACTAATGATACCGGTTGCATTTCCCAGTGACCCCTGTCTGCCTCGGTAGCGATTAAGCAGCGCGTCAGTCTCATAATCTGAAGGTCGTGAGTTCAATCATAACCCAGGGCAAAGGCGGTGCAGATTTTTTGTTTGCTTTTGAGAGTTTAATTAGGTCGTGAGGGGTGCACTGTGTGGAGCAGTAATGAATTACTGTTGCTCGGTTTTCTTACTTTTTCGACCTTTAATTTGTGAGAACTAATGATACTGGTTGCGTTTCGCAGTGACCCCTGTCCGCCTCGGTAGCGCAGTAGGCAGCGCGTCAGTCTCGTAATCTGAAGATCGTGAGTTCAATCCTCACCCGGGGCAAATTTGTTGCAGATTTTTTGTTTGCTCATGAGAGTTTAATTAGGTCGTGAGGGGTGCACTGTCTGGAGCAGTAATAAATGACTGTTGCTCAGTTTTCTTACTTTTTCCACCTTTAATTTGTGGGAACTAAGTATACCGGTTGCGTTTCCCAGTGACCCCTGTCCGCGTCGGTAGCGCAGTAGGCAGCGCGTCAGTCTCGTAATCTGAAGGTCGTGAGTTCAATCCTCTCCCAGGGCAAAGGCGGTGAATATGGTTTCTTTGCTTCTGAGAGTTTAATTAGGTCATGAAGGGGCCGCTGTCTGGAGCAGTAATGAATGACTGTTGCTGAGTTTTCTTACTTTTTCGACCTTTAACTTGTGGGAACTATTGATACCGGTTGTGTTTCCCAGTGACACCAGTCCGCCTCAGTAGTGCAGTAGGCGGCGCGTCAGTCTCATAATCTGAAGGTCGTGAGTTCAATCCTCACCCGGGGCAAAGGCGGTGCAGATTTTTTGTTTGCTTATGAGAGTTTAATTAAGTCGTGAGGGGTGCGCTGTCTGGAGCAGTAATGAATGACTGCTGCTGAGTTTTCTTACTTTTTCGACCTTTAACTTGTGGGAACTATTGATACCGGTTGTGTTTCCCAGTGTCACCTGTCCGCCTCGGTAGTGCAGTAGGCAGCGCGTCAGTCTCATAATCTGAAGGTCGTGAGTTCAATCCTAAGGCGGGCCAATGTCGATGCAGTTTTATTGTTTGCTTATGAGAGTTTAATTAGGTCGTGAGGGGTGCGCTGTCTGGAACAGTAATGAATGACTGTTGCTGAATTTTCTTATTTTTTCGACCTTTAATTTGTGGAAACGAATGATACCGGTTGCGTTTCCCCGTGACCCCTGTCCGCCTCGGTAGCGCAGTAGGCAGCGCGTCAGTCTCATAATCTGAAGGTCGTGAGCTCAATCCTCACCCGGGGAAAGGTGGTGCAGATATTTGTTTGCTTATAAGAGTTTAATTAAGTCGTGAGGGGTGCGCTGTCTGGAGCAGTAATGAATGACTGTTGCCCAGTCTTCTTATTTTTTCGACCTTTATTTGTGGAAACGAATGATACCGGTTGCGTTTCCCCGTGACCCCTGTCCGCCTCGGTAGCGCAGTAGGCAGCGCGTCAGTCTCATAATCTGAAGGTCGTGAGCTCAATCCTCACCCGGGGAAAGGTGGTGCAGATATTTGTTTGCTTATAAGAGTTTAATTAAGTCGTGAGGGGTGCGCTGTCTGGAGCAGTAATGAATGACTGTTGCTGAGTTTTCTTACTTTTTCAATTTTTAACTTGTGGGAACTATTGATACTGGTTGTGTTTCCCAATGACACCTGTCCGCCTCGGTAGCGCAGTAGGCAGCGCGTCAGTTTCATAATCTGAAGGTCGTGAGTTCAATCCTCACCCGGGGCAAAGGTGGTGCAGTTCTTTGTTTGCTTATGAGAGTTTAATTGGGTCGTGAGGGGTGCGCTGTCTGAAGCAGTAATGAATGACTGTTGCTGAGTTTTCTTACTTTTTCGACCTTTAACTTGTGGGAACTATTGATACCTGTTGTGTTTTCCAGTGACACCTGTCCGCCTCGGTAGCGCAGTAGGCAGCGCGTCAGGCTCATAATCTGAAGGTCGTGAGTTCAATCCTCACCCGGGCCAAAGGCGGTGCAGATTTTTTGTTTGCTCATGAGATTTTAATTAGGTCGGGAGGGGTGCACTGTCTGGAGCAGTAATGAATGACTGTTGCCCAGTTTTCCTATTTTTTCGACCTTTAATTTGTGGAAACGAATGATACCGGTTGCGTTTCGCAGTGATCCCTGTCCGCCTCGGTAGCGCAGTAGGCAGCGCGTCAGTCTCATAATCTGAAGGTCGTGAGTTCCATCCTCACCCGGGGCCAAGGCGGTGTAGTTGTTTTGTTTGCTTATGAGAGTTTAATTAGGTCGTGAAGGGTGCGCTGTCTGGAGCAGTAATGAATGACTGTTGCTGAGTTTTTTTATTTTTTCGACCTTTAACTTGTTGGAAGTATTGATACCGGTTGTGTTTCCCAGTGACACCAGTCCGCCTCGTTAGCGCAGTAGGCGGTGCTTCAGTCTCATAATCTGAAGCTCGTGAGTTCAATCCCCACCCGGGGTAAAGGCGGTGCAGTTTTGTTGTTTGCTTATGAGAGTTTAATTAGGTCGTGAGGGGTGCGCTGTCTGGAGCAGTAATGAATGACTGTTGCTGAGTTTTTTTATTTTTTCGACTTTTAACTTGTTGGAACTATTGATACCGGTTGTGTTTCCCAGTGACGCTTGTTTGCCTCGGTAGCGCAGTAGGCAGCGCGTCAGTCTCATAATCTGAAAGTCGTGAGTTCAATCCTCACCCGGGGCAAATTTGTTGCAGATTTTTTGTTTGCTCATGAGAGTTTAATTAAGTCGTAAGGGGTGCACTGTCTTGAGCAGTAATGAATGACAGTTGTTCGGTTTTCTTATTTTTTCAACCTTTAATTTGTGGGAACTAATGATACCGGTTGCGTTTCCCAGTGACCCCTGTCAGCGTCGGTAGCGTAGTAGGCAGCGCGTCAGTCTCGTAATCTGAAGGTCGTGAGTTCAATTCTCTCCCGGGGCAAAGGCGGTGAATATGTTTTGTTTGCTTATGAGAGTTTAATTAGGTCGTGAGGGGTGCACTGTCTGGAGAAGTAATGAATGACTGTTGCTTGGTTTTCCTACTTTTTCGACCTTTAATTTGTGGGAACTAATGATACCGGTTGCGTTTCGCAGTGACCCCTGTCCGCCTCGGTAGCGCAGTAGGCAGCGCGTCAGTCTGATAATCTGAAGGTCGTGAGTTCCATCCTCACCCGGGGCAAAGGCGGTGTAGTTGGTTTCTTTGCTTATGAGAGTTTAATTAGGTCGTGAAGGGTGCGCTGTCTGGAGCAGTAATGAATGACTGTTGCTGAGTTTTCTTAATTTTCGACTTTAACTTGTGGGAACTATTGAGACCGGTTGTGTTTCCCAGTGACACCAGTCCGCCTCGGTAGCGCAGTAGGCGGTGCGTCAGTCTCATAATCTCAATGTCGTGAGTTCAATCCACACCCGGGGCAAAGGCGGTGCAGAATTTTTGTTTGCCTTTGAGAGTTTAATTAGGTCGTGAGGGGTGCGCTGTTTGGCGCAGTAATGAATGACTGTTGCTGAATTTTCTTACTTTTTCGACCTTTAACGTGTGGGAACTATTGATACCGGTTGTGTTTCCCAGTGACACCTGTCCGCCTCGGTAGCGCAGTATGCAGCGCGTCAGTCTCATAATCTGAAGGTCGTGAGTTCAATCCCAACCCGGGGCAAAGGTGTTGCAGATTTTTTTGTTTTCCTATGAGAGATTTATTGGGTCGTGAGGGGTGCGCTGTCTGGAGCAGTAATGAATGACTGTTGCTCAGTTTCCTTACTTTTTCGACCTATAGTTTGTGGGAACTAATGATACCGGTTGCGTTTCCCAGTGACCCCTGTCTGCCTCGGAAGCGCACTAGGCAGCGCGTCAGTCTCATAATCTGAAGGTCGTGAGTTCAATCCTCACCCGGGGCAACTTTGGTGCAGATTTTTGTTTGCTCATGAGAGTTTAATTAGGTCGTGAGGGGTGCACTGTCTGGAGCAGTAATAAATGACTGTTGCTCGGTTTTCTTACTTTTTCGACCTTTAATTTGTGGGAACTAATGATACCGGTTGCGTTTCGCAGTGACCCCTGTCAGCCTCGGTAGCGCAGTAGGCAGCGCGTCAGTCTCATAATCTGAAGGTCGTGAGTTCAATTCTCACCCAGGCCAAAGGCGGTGCAGTTTTTTGTTTGCTTATGACAGTTTAATTAGGTCGTGAGGAGTGCGCTGTCAGGAGCAGTAATGAATGACAGTTGCTCGGTTTTCTTATTTTTTCAACCTTTAATTTGTGGGAACTAATGATACCGGTTGCGTTTCCCAGTGACCCCTGTCCGCCTCGGTAGTGCAAAGGCAGCACGTCTGTCTCATAATCTGAAGGTCGTGAGTTCAATCCCCACCCGGGGCAAAGGTGTTGCAGATTTTTTTGTTTTCCTATGAGAGATTCATTGGGTCGTGAGGGGTGCGCTGTCTGGAGCAGTAATGAATGACTGTTGCTGAGTTTTCTTACTTTTTCGACCTTTAACTTGAGGGAACTATTGATACCGGTTGTGTTTCCCATTGACACCTGTCCGCCTCGGTAGCGCAGTAGGCAGCGCGTCAGTCTCATAATCTGAAGGTCGTGAGTTCAATTCTCACCCAGGCCAAAGGCGGTGCAGTTTTTTTGTTTGCTTATGACAGTTTAATTAGGTCGTGAGGAGTGCACTGTCAGGAGCAGTAATGAATGACAGTTGCTGGGTTTTCTTATTTTTTCAACCTTTAATTTGTGGGAACTAATGATACCGGTTGCGTTTCCCAGTGACCCCAGTCTGCCTCGGTAGCGCAGTAGGCAGCGCGTCAGTCTCATATTCTGAAGCTCGTGCGTTCAATCCTCACCCGGGGCAAAGGCGGTGAAGTTTTTTTTGTTTGTTTATGAGAGTTTAATTAGGTCGTGAAGGGTGCGCTGTCTGGAGCAGTAATGAATGACTGTTGCCGAGTTTTCTTACTTTTTCGACCTTTATTTTGTGGGAACTAATGATACCGGTTGCGTTTCCCAGTGACCCCTGTCTGCCTCGGTAGCGATTAAGCAGCGCGTCAGTCTCATAATCTGAAGGTCGTGAGTTCAATCATAACCCAGGGCAAAGGCGGTGCAGATTTTTTGTTTGCTTATGAGAGTTTATTTAGGTCATGAGGGGTGCACTGTCTGGAGCAGTAATAAATGACTGTTGCTCAGTTTTCTTACTTTTTCCACCTTTTTTTGTGGGAACTAATGATACCGGTTGCGTTTGCCAGGGACTCCTGTCTGCCTCGGTAGCGCAGTAGGCAGCGCGTCAGTCTCATAATCTGAAGGTCGTGAGTTCAATCCTCACAGGGGCAAAGGCGGTGCAGATTTTTTGTTTGCTTATGAGAGTTTAATTAGGTCGTGAGGGGCGCACTGTGTGGAGCAGTAATGAATTACTGTTGCTCGGTTTTCTTACTTTTTCGACCTTTAATTTGTGGGAACTAATGATACCGGTTGCGTTTCGCAGTGACCCCTGTCCGCCTCGGTAGCGCAGTAGGCAGCGCGTCAGTCTCATAATCTGAAGATCGTGAGTTCAATCCTCACCCGGGGCAAATTTGTTGCAGATTTTTTGTTTGCTCATGAGAGTTTAATTAGGTCGTGAGGGGTGCAACGTCTGGAGCAGTAATAAATGACTGTTGCTCAGTTTTCTTACTTTTTCCACATTTAATTTGTGGGAACTAAGTATACCGGTTGCGTTTCCCAGTGACCCCTGTCCGCGTCGGTAGCGCAGTAGGCAGCGCGTCAGTCTCGTAATCTGAAGGTCGTGAGTTCAATCCTCTCCCAGGGCAAAGGCGGTGAATATGGTTTCTTTGCTTCTGAGAGTTTAATTAGGTCGTGAAGGGGCCGCTGTCTGGAGCAGTAATGAATGACTGTTGCTGAGTTTTCTTACTTTTTCGACCTTTAACTTGTGGGAACTATTGATACCGGTTGTGTTTCCCAGTGACACCAGTCCGCCTCGGTAGCGCAGTAGGCGGCGCGTCAGTCTCATAATCTCAAGGTCGTGAGTTCAATCCTCACCCGGGGCAAAGGCGCTGAAGTTTTTTGTTTGCTTATGAGAGTTTAATTAGGTCGTGAGGGGTGCGCTGTCTGGAGCAGTAATGAATGACTGCTGCTGAGTTTCCTTACTTTTTCGACCTGTAACTTGTGGGAACTATTGATACCGGTTGTGTTTCCCAGTGTCACCAGTCCGCCTCGGTAGTGCAGTAGGCAGCGCGTCAGTCTCATAATCTGAAGGTCGTGAGTTCAATCCTAAGGCGGGCCAATGTCGATGCAGTTTTTTTGTTTGCTTATGAGAGTTTAATTAGGTCGTGAGGGGTGCACTGTCTGGAGCAGTAATGAATGACTGTTGCCCGGTCTTCTTATTTTTTCGACCTTTATTTGTGGAAACGAATGATACCGGTTGCGTTTCCCCGTGACCCCTGTCCGCCTCGGTAGCGCAGTAGGCAGCGCGTCAGTATCATAATCTGAAGGTCGTGAGTTCAATCCTCACCCGGGGGAAAGGTGGTGCAGATATTTGTTTGCTTATAAGAGTTTAATTAGGTCGTGAGGGGTGCGCTGTCTTGAGCAGTAATGAATGACTGTTGCTGAGTTTTCTTACTTTTTCAATTTTTAACTTGTGGGAACTATTGATACTGGTTGTTTCCCAATGACACCTGTCCGCCTCGGTAGCGCAGTAGGCAGCGCGTCAGTTTCATAATCTGAAGGTCGTGAGTTCAACCCTCACCCGGGGCAAAGGTGGTGCAGTTCTTTGTTTGCTTATGAGAGTTTAATTAGGTCGTGAGGGGTGCGCTGTCTGAAGCAGTAATGAATGACTGTTGCTGAGTTTTCTTACTTTTTCGACCTTTAACCTGTGGGAACTATTGATACCTGTTGTGTTTTCCAGTGACACCTGTGCGCCTCGGTAGCGCAGTGGGCAGCGCGTCAGGCTCATAATCTGAAGGTCGTGAGTTCAATCCTCACCCGGGCCAAAGGCGGTGCAGTTTTTTTGTGTGCTTATGAGAGTTTAATTAGGTCGTGAGGGGTGCACTGTCTGGAGAAGTAATGAATGACTGTTGCTCGGTTTTCCTACTTTTTCGACCTTTAATTTGTGGGAACTAATGATACCGGTTGCGTTTCGCAGTGACCCCTGTCCGCCTCGGTAGCGCAGTAGGCAGCGCGTCAGTCTCATAATCTGAAGGTCGTGAGTTCCATCCTCACCCGGGGCAAAGGCGGTGTAGTTGGTTTCTTTGCTTATGAGAGTTTAATTAGGTTGTGAAGGGTGCGCTGTCTGGAGCAGTAATGAATGACTGTTGCTGAGTTTTCTTACTTTTTCGACCTTTAACTTGTGGGAACTATTGATACCGGTTGTGTTTCCCAGTGACACCAGTCCGCCTCGGTAGCGCAGTAGGCGGTGCGTCAGTCTCATAATCTCAAGGTCGTGAGTTCAATCCACATCCGGGGCAAAGGCGGTGCAGAATTTTTGTTTGCCTTTGAGAGTTTAATTAGGTCGTGAGGGGTGCGCTGTTTGGAGCAGTAATGAATGGCTGTTGCTGAATTTTCTTACTTTTTCGACCTTTAACGTGTGGGAACTAATGATACCGGTTGCGTTTCCCAGTGACCCCTGTCTGCCTCGGAAGCGCACTAGGCAGCGCGTCAGTCTCATAATCTGAAGGTCGTGAGTTCAATCCTCACCCGGGGCAACTTTGGTGCAGATTTTTTGTTTGCTCATGAGAGTTTAATTAGGTCGTGAGGGGTGCACTGTCTGGAGCAGTAATAAATGACTGTTGCTCGGTTTTCTTACTTTTTCGACCTTTTTTTGTGGGAAATAATGATACCGGTTGCGTTTCGCAGTGACCCCTGTCCGCCTCGGTAGCGCAGTAGGCAGCGCGTCAGTCTCATAATCTGAAGGTCGTGAGTTCAATTCTCACCCAGGCCAAAGGCGGTGCAGTTTTTTGTTTGCTTATGACAGTTTAATTAGGTCGTGAGGAGTGCGCTGTCAGGAGCAGTAATGAATGACAGTTGCTCGGTTTTCTTATTTTTTCAACCTTTAATTTGTGGGAACTAATGATACCGGTTGCGTTTCCCAGTGACCCCAGTCTGCCTCGGTAGCGCAGTAGGCAGCGCGTCAGTCTCTTATTCTGAAGCTCGTGAGTTCAATCCTCACCCGGGGCAAAGGCGGTGAAGTTTTTTTGTTTGTTTATGAGAGTTTAATTAGGTCGAGAAGGGTGCGCTGTCTGGAGCAGTAATGAATGACTGTTGCCGAGTTTTCTTACTTTTTCAACCTTTAATTTGTGGGAACTAATGATACCGGTTGCGTTTCCCAGTGACCCCTGTCCGCCTCGGTAGCGCAGTAGGCAGCGCGTCAGTCTCATAATCTGAAGGTCGTGAGTTCCATCCCCACCCGGGGCAAAGGTGTTGCAGATTGTTTTGTTTTCCTATGAGAGATTTATTGGGTCGTGAGGGGTGCGCTGTCTGGAGCAGTAATGAATGACTGTTGCTCGGTTTTCTTACTTTTTCGACCTATAGTTTGTGGGAACTAATGATACCGGTTGCATTTCCCAGTGACCCCTGTCTGCCTCGGTAGCGATTAAGCAGCGCGTCAGTCTCATAATCTGAAGGTCGTGAGTTCAATCATAACCCAGGGCAAAGGCGGTGCAGATTTTTTGTTTGCTTTTGAGAGTTTAATTAGGTCGTGAGGGGTGCACTGTGTGGAGCAGTAATGAACTACTGTTGCTCGGTTTTCTTACTTTTTCGACCTTTAATTTGTGGGAACTAATGATACCGGTTGCGTTTCGCAGTGACCCCTGTCCGCCTCGGTAGCGCAGTAGGCAGCGCGTCAGTCTGATAATCTGAAGATCGTGAGTTCAATCCTCACCCGGGGCAAATTTGTTGCAGATTTTTTGTTTGCTCATGAGAGTTTAATTAGGTCGTGAGGGGTGCACTGTCTGGAGCAGTAATAAATGACTGTTGCTCAGTTTTCTTACTTTTTCCACCTTTAATTTGTGGGAACTAAGTATACCGGTTGCGTTTCCCAGTGACCCCTGTCCGCGTCGGTAGCGCAGTAGGCAGCGCGTCAGTCTCGTAATCTGAAGGTCGTGAGTTCCATCCTCTCCCAGGGCAAATGCGGTGAATATGGTTTCTTTGCTTCTGAGAGTTTAATTAGGTCGTGAAGGGGCCGCTGTCTGGAGCAGTAATGAATGACTGTTGCTGAGTTTTCTTACTTTTTCGACCTTTAACTTGTGGGAACTATTGATACCGGTTGTGTTTCCCAGTGACACCAGTCCGCCTCAGTAGTGCAGTAGGCGGCGCGTCAGTCTCATAATCTGAAGGTCGTGAGTTCAATCCTCACCCGGGGCAAAGGCGGTGCAGATTTTTTGTTTGCTCATGTGATTTTAATTAGGTCGGGAGGGGTGCGCTGTCTGGAGCAGTATTAAATGACTGTTGCTCGGTTTTCTTACATTTTCGACCTTTAATTTGTGGGAACTAATGATACCGGTTGCGTTTCGCAGTGACCCCTGTCCGCCTCGGTAGCGCAGTAGGCGGCGCGTCAGTCTCATAATCTCAAGGTCGTGAGTTCAATCCTCACCCGGGGCAAAGGCGCTGAAGTTTTTTGTTTGCTTATGAGAGTTTAATTAGGTCGTGAGGGGTGCGCTGTTTGGAACAGTAATGAATGACTGTTGCTGAATTTTCTTATTTTTTCGACCTTTAATTTGTGGAAACGAATAATACCGGTTGCGTTTGCCAGTCACCCCTGTCCGCCTCGGTAGCCCAGTAGGCAGCGCGTCAGTCTCATAATCTGAAGGTCGTGAGTTCAATCCTCACCCGGGGCAGAGGCGGTGCAGATGCTTTGTTTGCTTATGAGGGCTTAATTAGGTCGTGAGGGGTGCACTGTCTGGAGCAGTAATGAATGACTGTAGCCCAGTCTTCTTATTTTTTCGACCTTTATTTGTGGAAACGAATGATACCGGTTGCGTTTCCCCGTGACCCCTGTCCGCCTCGGTAGCGCAGTAGGCAGCGCGTCAGTCTCATAATCTGAAGGTCGTGAGCTCAATCCTCACCCGGGGAAAGGTGGTGCAGATATTTGTTTGCTTATAAGAGTTTAATTAAGTCGTGAGGGGTGCGCTGTCTGGAGCAGTAATGAATGACTGTTGCTGAGTTTTCTTACTTTTTCGACCTTTAACTTGTGGGAACTATTGATACCTGTTGTGTTTTCCAGTGACACCTGTCCGCCTCGGTAGCGCAGTGGGCAGCGCGTCAGGCTCATAATCTGAAGGTCGTGAGTTCAATCCTCACCCGGGCCAAAGGCGGTGCAGTTTTTTTGTTTGCTTATGAGAGTTTAATCAGGTCGTGAGGGGTGCACTGTCTAGAGAAGTAATGAATGACTGTTGCTCGGTTTTCCTACTTTTTCGACCTTTAATTTGTGGGAACTAATGATACCGGTTGCGTTTCGCAGTGACCCCTGTCCGCCTCGGTAGCGCAGTAGGCAGCGCGTCAGTCTCATAATCTGAAGGTCGTGAGTTCCATCCTCACCCGGGGCAAAGGCGGTGTAGTTGGTTTCTTTGCTTATGAGAGTTTAATTAGGTTGTGAAGGGTGCGCTGTCTGGAGCAGTAATGAATGACTGTTGCTGAGTTTTCTTACTTTTTCGACCTTTAACTTGTGGGAACTATTGATACCAGTTGTGTTTCCCAGTGACACCAGTCCGCCTCGGTAGCGCAGTAGGCGGTGCGTCAGTCTCATTATCTCAAGGTCGTGAGTTCAATCCACATCCGGGGCAAAGGCGGTGCAGAATTTTTGTTTGCCTTTGAGAGTTTAATTAGGTCGTGAGGGGTGCGCTGTTTGGAGCAGTAATGAATGACTGTTGCTGAATTTTCTTACTTTTTCGACCTTTAACGTGTGGGAACTATTGATACCGGTTGTGTTTCCCAGTGACACCTGTCCGCCTCGGTAGCGCAGTATGCAGCGCGTCAGTCTCATAATCTGAAGGTCGTGAGTTCAATCCACACCCGGGGCAAAGGCGGTAAATTTTTTGTTTGCTTATGAGAGTTTAATTAGGTCGTGAGGGGTGCACTGTCTGGAGCAGTAATGAATGACTGTTGCTCGGTTTTCTTACTTTTTCGACCTTTAATTTGTGGGAACTAATGATACCGGTTGCGTTTCCCAGTGACCCCTGTCCGCCTCGGTAGTGCAAAAGCAGCACGTCTGTCTCATAATCTGAAGGTCGTGAGTTCAATCCCCACCCGGGGCAAAGGTGTTGCAGATTTTTTTTGTTTTCCTATGAGAGATTTATTGGGTCGTGAGGGTTGCGCTGTCTGGAGCAGTAATGAATGACTGTTGCTCAGTTTTCTTACTTTTTCGACCTATAGTTTGTGGGAACTAATGATACCGGTTGCGTTTCCCAGTGACCCCTGTCTGCCTCGGAAGCGCACTAGGCAGCGCGTCAGTCTCATAATCTGAAGGTCGTGAGTTCAATCCTCACCCGGGGCAACTTTGGTGCAGATTTTTTGTTTGCTCATGAGAGTTTAATTAGGTCGTGAGGGGTGCACTGTCTGGAGCAGTAATAAATGACTGTTGCTCGGTTTTCTTACTTTTTCGACCTTTTTTTGTGGGAACTAATGATACCGGTTGCGTTTCGCAGTGACCCCTGTCCGCCTCGGTAGCGCAGTAGGCAGCGCGTCAGTCTCATAATCTGAAGGTCGTGAGTTCAATTCTCACCCAGGCCAAAGGCGGTGCAGTTTTTTGTTTGCTTATGAGAGTTTAATTAGGTCGTGAGGGGTGCGCTGTCTGGAACAGTAATGAATGACTGTTGCTGAATTTTCTTATTTTTTCGACCTTTAATTTGTGGAAACGAATGATACCGGTTGCGTTTGCCAGTCACCCCTGTCCGCCTCGGTAGCCCAGTAGGCAGCGCGTCAGTCTCATAATCTGAAGGTCGTGAGTTCAATCCTCACCCGGGGCAGAGGGGGTGCAGATGCTTTGTTTGCTTATGAGGGTTTAATTAGGTCGTGAGGGGTGCACTGTCTGGAGCAGTAATGAATGACTGTTGCTCGGTTTTCCTACTTTTTCGACCTTTAATTTGTGGGAACTAATGATACCGGTTGCGTTTCGCAGAACCCCTGTCCGCCTCGGTAGCGCAGTAGGCAGCGCGTCAGTCTCATAATCTGAAGGTCGTGAGTTCCATCCTCACCCGGGGCAAAGGCGGTGTAGTTGGTTTCTTTGCTTATGAGAGTTTAATTAGGTTGTGAAGGGTGCGCTGTCTGGAGCAGTAATGAATGACTGTTGCTGAGTTTTCTTACTTTTTCGACCTTTAACTTGTGGGAACTATTGATACCGGTTGTGTTTCCCAGTGACACCAGTCCGCCTCGGTAGCGCAGTAGGCGGTGCGTCAGTCTCATAATCTCAAGGTCGTGAGTTCAATCCACATCCGGGGCAAAGGCGGTGCAGAATTTTTGTTTGCCTTTGAGAGTTTAATTAGGTCGTGAGGGGTGCGCTGTTTGGAGCAGTAATGAATGACTGTTGCTGAATTTTCTTACTTTTTCGACCTTTAACGTGTGGGAACTATTGATACCGGTTGTGTTTCCCAGTGACACCTGTCCGCCTCGGTAGCGCAGTATGCAGCGCGTCAGTCTCATAATCTGAAGGTCGTGAGTTCAATCCACACCCGGGGCAAAGGCGGTGCAGAATTTTTGTTTGCCTTTGAGAGTTTAATTAGGTCGTGAGGGGTGCGCTGTTTGGAGCAGTAATGAATGACTGTTGCTGAATTTTCTTACTTTTTCGACCTTTAACGTGTGGGAACTATTGATACCGGTTGTGTTTCCCAGTGACACCTGTCCGCCTCGGAAGCGCACTAGGCAGCGCGTCAGTCTCATAATCTGAAGGTCGTGAGTTCAATCCTCACCCGGGGCAACTTTGGTGCAAATTTTTTGTTTGCTCATGAGAGTTTAATTAGGTCGTGAGAGTGCACTGTCTGGAGCAGTAATAAATGACTGTTGCTCGGTTTTCTTACTTTTTCGACCTTTTTTTGTGGGAACTAATGATACCGGTTGCGTTTCGCAGTGACCCCTGTCCGCCTCGGTAGCGCAGTAGGCAGCGCGTCAGTCTCATAATCTGAAGGTCGTGAGGTCAATTCTCACCCAGGCCAAAGGCGGTGCAGTTTTTTGTTTGCTTATGACAGTTTAATTAGGTCGTGAGGAGTGCGCTGTCAGGAGCAGTAATGAATGACAGTTGCTCGGTTTTCTTATTTTTTCAACCTTTAATTTGTGGGAACTAATGATACCGGTTGCGTTTCCCAGTGACCCCAGTCTGCCTCGGTAGCACAGTAGGCAGCGCGTCAGTCTCTTATTCTGAAGCTCGTGAGTTCAATCCTCACCCGGGGCAAAGGCGGTGAAGTTTTTTTGTTTGTTTATGAGAGTTTAATTAGGTCGAGAAGGGTGCGCTGTCTGGAGCAGTAATGAATGACTGTTGCCGAGTTTTCTTACTTTTTCAACCTTTAATTTGTGGGAACTAATGATACCGGTTGCGTTTCCCAGTGACCCCTGTCCGCCTCGGTAGTGCAAAGGCAGCACGTCTGTCTCATAATCTGAAGGTCGTGAGTTCAATCCTCACGCGGGGCAAAGGCGGTGCAGATTTTTTGTTTGCTCATGAGATTTTAATTAGGTCGGGAGGGGTGCGCTGTCTGGAGCAGTAATAAATGACTGTTGCTCGGTTTTCTTACTTTTTCGACCTTTAATTTGTGGGAACTAATGATACCGGTTGCGTTTCGCAGTGACCCCTGTCCGCCTCGGTAGCGCAGTAGGCGGCGCGTCAGTCTCATAATCTCAAGGTCGTGAGTTCAATCCTCACCCGGGGCAAAGGCGCTGAAGTTTTTTGTTTGCTTATGAGAGTTTAATTAAGTCGTGAGGGGTGCGCTGTCTGGAGCAGTAATGAATGACTGCTGCTGAGTTTTCTTACTTTTTCGACCTTTAACTTGTGGGAACTATTGATACCGGTTGTGTTTCCCAGTGTCACCTGTCCGCCTCGGTAGTGCAGTAGGCAGCGCATCAGTCTCATAATCTGAAGGTCGTGAGTTCAATCCTAAGGCGGGCCAATGTCGATGCAGTTTTTTTGTTTGCTTATGAGAGTTTAATTAGGTCGTGAGGGGTGCGCTGTCTGGAACAGTAATGAATGACTGTTGCTGAATATTCTTATTTTTTCGACCTTTAATTTGTGGAAACGAATGATACCGGTTGCGTTTGCCAGTCACCCCTGTCCGCCTCGGTAGCCCAGTAGGCAGCGCGTCAGTCTCATAATCTGAAGGTCGTGAGTTCAATCCTCACCCGGGGCAGAGGCGGTGCAGATGCTTTGTTTGCTTATGAGGGTTTAATTAGGTCGTGAGGGGTGCACTGTCTGGAGCAGTAATGAATGACTGTTGCCCTGTCTTCTTATTTTTTCGACCTTTATTTGTGGAAACGAATGATACCGGTTGCGTTTCCCCGTGACCCCTGTCCGCCTCGGTAGCGCAGTAGGCAGCGCGTCAGTCTCATAATCTGAAGGTCGTGAGCTCAATCCTCACCCGGGGAAAGGTGGTGCAGATATTTGTTTGCTTATAAGAGTTTAATTAAGTCGTGAGGGGTGCGCTGTCTGGAGCAGTAATGAATGACTGTTGCTGAGTTTTCTTACTTTTTCGACCTTTAACTTGTGGGAACTATTGATACCTGTTGTGTTTTCCAGTGACACCTGTCCGCCTCGGTAGCGCAGTGGGCAGCGCGTCAGGCTCATAATCTGAAGGTCGTGAGTTCAATCCTCACCCGGGCCAAAGGCGGTGCAGTTTTTTTGTTTGCTTATGAGAGTTTAATTAGGTCGTGAGGGGTGCACTGTCTGGAGAAGTAATGAATGACTGTTGCTCGGTTTTCCTACTTTTTCGACCTTTAATTTGTGGGAACTAATGATACCGGTTGCGTTTCGCAGTGACCCCTGTCCGCCTCGGTAGCGCAGTAGGCAGCGCGTCAGTCTCATAATCTGAAGGTCGTGAGTTCCATCCTCACCCGGGGCAAAGGCGGTGTAGTTGGTTTCTTTGCTTATGAGAGTTTAATTAGGTTGTGAAGGGTGCGCTGTCTGGAGCAGTAATGAATGACTGTTGCTGAGTTTTCTTAATTTTCGACCTTTAACTTGTGGGAACTATTGATACCGGTTGTGTTTCCCAGTGACACCAGTCCGCCTCGGTAGCGCAGTAGGCGGAGCGTCAGTCTCATAATCTCAAGGTCGTGAGTTCAATCCACATCCGGGGCAAAGGCGGTGCAGAATTTTTGTTTGCCTTTGAAAGTTTAATTAGGTCGTGAGGGGTGCGCTGTTTGGAGCAGTAATGAATGACTGTTGCTGAATTTTCTTACTTTTTCGACCTTTAACGTGTGGGAACTATTGATACCGGTTGTGTTTCCCAGTGACACCTGTCCGCCTCGGTAGCGCAGTATGCAGCGCGTCAGTCTCATAATCTGAAGGTCGTGAGTTCAATCCACACCCGGGGCAAAGGCGGTAAAGTTTTTTGTTTGCTTATGAGAGTTTAATTAGGTCGTGAGGGGTGCACTGTCTGGAGCAGTAATGAATGACTGTTGCTCGGTTTTCTTACTTTTTCGACCTTTAATGTATGGGAACTAATGATACCGGTTGCGTTTCCCAGTGACCCCTGTCCGCCTCGGTAGTGCAAAAGCAGCACGTCTGTCTCATAATCTGAAGGTCGTGAGTTCAATCCCCACCCGGGGCAAAGGTGTTGCAGATTTTTTTTGTTTTCCTATGAGAGATTTATTGGGTCGTGAGGGTTGCGCTGTCTGGAGCAGTAATGAATGACTGTTGCTCAGTTTTCTTACTTTTTCGACCTATAGTTTGTGGGAACTAATGATACCGGTTGCGTTTCCCAGTGACCCCTGTCTGCCTCGGAAGGGCACTAGGCAGCGCGTCAGTCTCATAATCTGAAGGTAGTGAGTTCAATCCTCACCCGGGGCAACTTTGGTGCAGATTTTTTGTTTGCTCATGAGAGTTTAATTCGGTCGTGAGGGGTGCACTGTCTGGAGCAGTAATAAATGACTGTTGCTCGGTTTTCTTACTTTTTCGACCTTTTTTTGTGGGAACTAATGATACCGGTTGCGTTTCGCAGTGACCCCTGTCCGCCTCGGTAGCGCAGTAGGCAGCGCGTCAGTCTCATAATCTGAAGGTCGTGAGTTCAATTCTCACCCAGGCCAAAGGCGGTGCAGTTTTTTGTTTGCTTATGACAGTTTAATTAGGTCGTGAGGAGTGCGCTGTCAGGAGCAGTAATGAATGACAGTTGCTCGGTTTTCTTATTTTTTCAACCTTTAATTTGTGGGAACTAATGATACCGGTTGCGTTTCCCAGTGACCCCAGTCTGCCTCGGTAGCGCAGTAGGCAGCGCGTCAGTCTCTTATTCTGAAGCTCGTGAGTTCAATCCTCACCCGGGGCAAAGGCGGTGAAGTTTTTTTGTTTGTTTATGAGAGTTTAATTAGGTCGAGAAGGGTGCGCTGTCTGGAGCAGTAATGAATGACTGTTGCCGAGTTTTCTTACTTTTTCAACCTTTAATTTGTGGGAACTAATGATACCGGTTGCGTTTCCCAGTGACCCCTGTCCGCCTCGGTAGTGCAAAGGCAGCACGTCTGTCTCATAATCTGAAGGTCGTGAGTTCAATCCCCACCCGGGGCAAAGGTGTTGCAGATTGTTTTGTTTTCCTATGAGAGATTTATTGGGTCGTGAGGGGTGCGCTGTCTGGAGCAGTAATGAATGACTGTTGCTCGGTTTTCTTACTTTTTCGACCTATAGTTTGTGGGAACTAATGATACCGGTTGCATTTCCCAGTGACCCCTGTCTGCCTCGGTAGCGATTAAGCAGCGCGTCAGTCTCATAATCTGAAGGTCGTGAGTTCAATCATAACCCAGGGCAAAGGCGGTGCAGATTTTTTGTTTGCTTTTGAGAGTTTATGAGGTCGTGAGGGGTGCACTGTGTGGAGCAGTAATGAATTACTGTTGCTCGGTTTTCTTACTTTTTCGACCTTTAATTTGTGGGAACTAATGATACCGGTTGCGTTTCGCAGTGACGCCTGTCCGCCTCGGTAGCGCAGTAGGCAGCGCGTCAGTCTCATAATCTGAAGATCGTGAGTTCAATCCTCACCCGGGGCAAATTTGTTGCAGATTTTTTGTTTGCTCATGAGAGTTTAATTAGGTCGTGAGGGGTGCACTGTCTGGAGCAGTAATAAATGACTGTTGCTCAGTTTTCTTACTTTTTCCACCTTTAATTTGTGGGAACTAAGTATACCGGTTGCGTTTCCCAGTGACCCCTGTCCGCGTCGGTAGCGCAGTAGGCAGCGCGTCAGTCTCGTAATCATAAGGTCGTGAGTTCCATCCTCTCCCAGGGCAAAGGCGGTGAATATGGTTTCTTTGCTTCTGAGAGTTTAATTAGGTCGTGAAGGGGCCGCTGTCTGGAGCAGTAATGAATGACTGTTGCTGAGTTTTCTTACTTTTTCGACCTTTAACTTGTGGGAACTATTGATACCGGTTGTGTTTCCCAGTGTCACCTGTCCGCCTCGGTAGTGCAGTAGGCAGCGCGTCAGTCTCATAATCTGAAGGTCGTGAGTTCAATCCTAAGGCGGGCCAATGTCGATGCAGTTTTTTTGTTTGCTTATGAGAGTTTAATTAGGTCGTGAGGGGTGCGCTGTCTGGAACAGTAATGAATGACTGTTGCTGAATTTTCTTATTTTTTCGACCTTTAATTTGTGGAAACGAATGATACCGGTTGCGTTTGCCAGTCACCCCTGTCCGCCTCGGTAGCCCAGTAGGCAGCGCGTCAGTCTCATAATCTTAAGGTCGTGAGTTCAATCCTCACCCGGGGCAGAGGCGGTGCAGATGCTTTGTTTGCTTATGAGGGTTTAATTAGGTCGTGAGGGGTGCTCTGTCTGGAGCAGTAATGAATGACTGTTGCCCAGTCTTCTTATTTTTTCGACCTTTATTTGTGGAAACGAATGATACCGGTTGCGTTTCCCCGTGACCCCTGTCCGCCTCGGTAGCGCAGTAGGCAGCGCGTCTGTCTCATAATCTGAAGGTCGTGAGCTCAATCCTCACCCGGGGAAAGGTGGTGCAGATATTTGTTTGCTTATAAGAGTTTAATTAAGTCGTGAGGGGTGCGCTTTCTGGAGCAGTAATGAATGACTGTTGCTGAGTTTTCTTACTTTTTCAATTTTTAACTTGTGGGAACTATTGATACTGGTTGTGTTTCCCAATGACACCTGTCCGCCTCGGTAGCGCAGTAGGCAGCGCGTCAGTTTCATAATCTGAAGGTCGTGAGTTCAATCCTCACCCGGGGCAAAGGTGGTGCAGTTCTTTGTTTGCTTATGAGAGTTTAATTGGGTCGTGAGGGGTGCGCTGTCTGAAGCAGTAATGAATGACTGTTGCTGAGTTTTCTTACTTTTTCGACCTTTAACTTGTGGGAACTATTGATACCTGTTGTGTTTTCCAGTGACACCTGTCCGCCTCGGTAGCGCAGTAGGCAGCGCGTCAGGCTCATAATCTGAAGGTCGTGAGTTCAATCCTCACCCGGGCCAAAGGCGGTGCAGATTTTTTGTTTGCTCATGAGATTTTAATTAGGTCGGGAGGGGTGCACTGTCTGGAGCAGTAATGAATGACTGTTGCCCAGTTTTCCTATTTTTTCGACCTTTAATTTGTGGAAACGAATGATACCGGTTGCGTTTCGCAGTGATCCCTGTCCGCCTCGGTAGCGCAGTAGGCAGCGCGTCAGTCTCATAATCTGAAGGTCGTGAGTTCCATCCTCACCCGGGGCCAAGGCGGTGTAGTTGTTTTGTTTGCTTATGAGAGTTTAATTAGGTCGTGAAGGGTGCGCTGTCTGGAGCAGTAATGAATGACTGTTGCTGAGTTTTTTTTATTTTTTCGACCTTTAACTTGTTGGAAGTATTGATAGCGGTTGTGTTTCCCAGTGACACCAGTCCGCCTCGTTAGCGCAGTAGGCGGTGCTTCAGTCTCATAATCTGAAGGTCGTGAGTTCAATCCCCACCCGGGGTAAAGGCGGTGCAGTTTTGTTGTTTGCTTATGAGAGTTTAATTAGGTCGTGAGGGGTGCGCTGTCTGGAGCAGTAATGAATGACTGTTGCTGAGTTTTTTTATTTTTTCGACTTTTAACTTGTTGGAACTATTGATACCGGTTGTGTTTCCCAGTGACGCTTGTTTGCCTCGGTAGCGCAGTAAGCAGCGCGTCAGTCTCATAATCTGAAAGTCGTGAGTTCAATCCTCACCCGGGGCAAATTTGTTGCAGATTTTTTGTTTGCTCATGAGAGTTTAATTAGGTCGTAAGGGGTGCACTGTCTTGAGCAGTAATGAATGACAGTTGTTCGGTTTTCTTATTTTTTCAACCTTTAATTTGTGGGAACTAATGATACCGGTTGCGTTTCCCAGTGACCCCTGTCCACGTCGGTAGCGTAGTAGGCAGCGCGTCAGTCTCGTAATCTGAAGGTCGTGAGTTCAATCCTCTCCCGGGGCAAAGGCGGTGAATATGTTTTGTTTGCTTATGAGAGTTTAATTAGGTCGTGAGGGGTGCACTGTCTGGAGAAGTAATGAATGACTGTTGCTCGGTTTTCCTACTTTTTCGACCTTTAATTTGTGGGAACTAATGATACCGGTTGCGTTTCGCAGTGACCCCTGTCCGCCTCGGTAGCGCAGTAGGCAGCGCGTCAGTCTCTTATTCTGAAGCTCGTGAGTTCAATCCTCACCCGGGGCAAAGGCGGTGAAGTTTTTTTGTTTGTTTATGAGAGTTTAATTAGGTCGAGAAGGGTGCGCTGTCTGGAGCAGTAATGAATGACTGTTGCCGAGTTTTCTTACTTTTTCAACCTTTAATTTGTGGGAACTAATGATACCGGTTGCGTTTCCCAGTGACCCCTGTCCGCCTCGGTAGTGCAAAGGCAGCACGTCTGTCTCATAATCTGAAGGTCGTGAGTTCAATCCCCACCCGGGGCAAAGGTGTTGCAGATTGTTTTGTTTTCCTATGAGAGATTTATTGGGTCGTGAGGGGTGCGCTGTCTGGAGCAGTAATGAATGACTGTTGCTCGGTTTTCTTACTTTTTCGACCTATAGTTTGTGGGAACTAATGATACCGGTTGCATTTCCCAGTGACCCCTGTCTGCCTCGGTAGCGATTAAGCAGCGCGTCAGTCTCATAATCTGAAGGTCGTGAGTTCAATCATAACCCAGGGCAAAGGCGGTGCAGATTTTTTGTTTGCTTTTGAGAGTTTATGATGTCGTGAGGGGTGCACTGTGTGGAGCAGTAATGAATTACTGTTGCTCGGTTTTCTTACTTTTTCGACCTTTAATTTGTGGGAACTAATGATACCGGTTGCGTTTCGCAGTGACGCCTGTCCGCCTCGGTAGCGCAGTAGGCAGCGCGTCAGTCTCATAATCTGGAGATCGTGAGTTCAATCCTCACCCGGGGCAAATTTGTTGCAGATTTTTTGTTTGCTCATGAGAGTTTAATTAGGTCGTGAGGGGTGCACTGTCTGGAGCAGTAATAAATGACTGTTGCTCAGTTTTCTTACTTTTTCCACCTTTAATTTGTGGGAACTAAGTATACCGGTTGCGTTTCCCAGTGACCCCTGTCCGCGTCGGTAGCGCAGTAGGCAGCGCGTCAGTCTCGTAATCATAAGGTCGTGAGTTCCATCCTCTCCCAGGGCAAAGGCGGTGAATATGGTTTCTTTGCTTCTGAGAGTTTAATTAGGTCGTGAAAGGGGCCGCTGTCTGGAGCAGTAATGAATGACTGTTGCTGAGTTTTCTTACTTTTTCGACCTTTAACTTGTGGGAACTATTGATACCGGTTGTGTTTCCCAGTGACACCAGTCCGCCTCAGTAGTGCAGTAGGCGGCGCGTCAGTCTCATAATCTGAAGGTCGTGAGTTCAATCCTCACCCGGGGCAAAGGCGGTGCAGATTTTTTGTTTGCTCATGAGAGTTTAATTAGGTCGTGAGGGGTGCACTGTCTGGAGCAGTAATGAATGACTGTTGCTCGGTTTTCTTACTTTTTCGACCTTTAATTTGTGGGAACTAATGATACCGGTTGCGTTTCCCAGTGACCCCTGTCCGCCTCGGTAGTGCAAAGGCAGCACGTCTGTCTCATAATCTGAAGGTCGTGAGTTCAATCCTCACCCGGGGCAACTTTGGTGCAGATTTTTTGTTTGCTCATGAGAGTTTAATTAGGTCGTGAGGGGTGCACTGTCTGGAGCAGTAATAAATGACTGTTGCTCGGTTTTCTTACTTTTTCGACCTTTAATTTGTGGGAACTAATGATACCGGTTGCGTTTCGCAGTGACCCCTGTCAGCCTCGGTAGCGCAGTAGGCAGCGCGTCAGTCTCATAATCTGAAGGTCGTGAGTTCAATTCTCACCCAGGCCAAAGGCGGTGCAGTTTTTTGTTTGCTTATGACAGTTTAATTAGGTCGTGAGGAGTGCGCTGTCAGGAGCAGTAATGAATGACAGTTGCTCGGTTTTCTTATTTTTTCAACCTTTAATTTGTGGGAACTAATGATACCGGTTGCGTTTCCCAGTGACCCCAGTCTGCCTCGGTAGCGCAGTAGGCAGCGCGTAAGTCTCATATTCTGAAGCTCGTGAGTTCAATCCTCACCCGGGGCAAAGGCGGTGAAGTTTTTTTGTTTGTTTATGAGAGTTTAATTAGGTCGTGAAGGGTGCGCTGTCTGGAGCAGTAATGAATGACTGTTGCCGAGTTTTCTTACTTTTTCGACCTTTAACTTGTGGGAACTAATGATACCGGTTGCGTTTCCCAGTGACCCCTGTCCGCCTCGGTAGTGCAAAGGCAGCACGTCTGTCTCATAATCTGAAGGTCGTGACTTCAATTCCCACCCGGGGCAAAGGTGTTGCAGATTTTTTTGTTTTCCTATGAGAGATTTATTGGGTCGTGAGGGGTGCGCTGTCTGGAGCAGTAATGAATGACTGTTGCTGAGTTTTCTTACTTTTTCGACCTTTAACTTGAGGGAACTATTGATACCGGTTGTGTTTCCCATTGACACCTGTCCGCCTCGGTAGCGCAGTAGGCAGCGCGTCAGTCTCATAATCTGAAGGTCGTGAGTTCAATTCTCACCCAGGCCAAAGGCGGTGCAGTTTTTTTGTTTGCTTATGACAGTTTAATTAGGTCGTGAGGAGTGCACTGTCAGGAGCAGTAATGAATGACAGTTGCTCGGTTTTCTTATTTTTTCAACCTTTAATTTGTGGGAACTAATGATACCTGTTGCGTTTCCCAGTGACCCCAGTCTGCCTCGGTAGCGCAGTAGGCAGCGCGTCAGTCTCATATTCTGAAGCTCGTGAGTTCAATCCTCACCCGGGGCAAAGGCGGTGAAGTTTTTTTTGTTTGTTTATGAGAGTTTAATTAGGTCGTGAAGGGTGCGCTGTCTGGAGCAGTAATGAATGACTGTTGCCGAGTTTTCTTACTTTTTCGACCTTTATTTTGTGGGAACTAATGATACCGGTTGCGTTTCCCAGTGACCCCTGTCCGCCTCGGTAGTGCAAAGGCAGCACGTCTGTCTCATAATCTGAAGGTCGTGCGTTCAATCCCCACCCGGGGCAAAGGTGTTGCAGATTTTTTTGTTTTCCTATGAGAGATTTATTGGGTCGTGAGGGGTGCGCTGTCTGGAGCAGTAATGAATGACTGTTGCTCGGTTTTCTTACTTTTTCGACCTATAGTTTGTGGGAACTAATAATACCGGTTGCATTTCCCAGTGACCCCTGTCTGCCTCGGTAGCGATTAAGCAGCGCGTCAGTCTCATAATCTGAAGGTCGTGAGTTCAATCATAACCCAGGGCAAAGGCGGTGCAGATTTTTTGTTTGCTTATGAGAGTTTATTTAGGTCATGAGGGGTGCACTGTCTGGAGCAGTAATAAATGACTGTTGCTCAGTTTTCTTACTTTTTCCACCTTTTTTTTGTGGGAACTAATGATACCGGTTGCGTTTGCCAGGGACTCCTGTCTGCCTCGGTAGCGCAGTAGGCAGCGCGTCAGTCTCATAATCTGAAGGTCGTGAGTTCAATCCTCACAGGGGCAAAGGCGGTGCAGATTTTTTGTTTGCTTATGAGAGTTTAATTAGGTCGTGAGGGGCGCACTGTGTGGAGCAGTAATGAATTACTGTTGCTCGGTTTTCTTACTTTTTCGACCTTTAATTTGTGGGAACTAATGATACCGGTTGCGTTTCGCAGTGACCCCTGTCCGCCTCGGTAGCGCAGTAGGCAGCGCGTCAGTCTCATAATCTGAAGATCGTGAGTTCAATCCTCACCCGGGGCAAATTTGTTGCAGATTTTTTGTTTGCTCATGAGCGTTTAATTAGGTCGTGAGGGGTGCAACGTCTGGAGCAGTAATAAATGACTGTTGCTCAGTTTTCTTACTTTTTCCACCTTTAATTTGTGGGAACTAAGTATACCGGTTGCGTTTCCCAGTGACCCCTGTCCGCGTCGGTAGCGCAGTAGGCAGCGCGTCAGTCTCGTAATCTGAAGGTCGTGAGTTCAATCCTCTCCCAGGGCAAAGGCGGTGAATATGGTTTCTTTGCTTCTGAGAGTTTAATTAGGTCGTGAAGGGGCCGCTGTCTGGAGCAGTAATGAATGACTGTTGCTGAGTTTTCTTACTTTTTCGACCTTTAACTTGTGGGAACTATTGATACCGGTTGTGTTTCCCAGTGACACCAGTCCGCCTCGGTAGCGCAGTAGGCGGCGCGTCAGTCTCATAATCTCAAGGTCGTGAGTTCAATCCTCACCCGGGGCAAAGGCGCTGAAGTTTTTTGTTTGCTTATGAGAGTTTAATTAGGTCGTGAGGGGTGCGCTGTCTGGAGCAGTAATGAATGACTGCTGCTGAGTTTTCTTACTTTTTCGACCTGTAACTTGTGGGAACTATTGATACCGGTTGTGTTTCCCAGTGTCACCTGTCCGCCTCGGTAGTGCAGTAGGCAGCGCGTCAGTCTCATAATCTGAAGGTCGTGAGTTCAATCCTAAGGCGGGCCAATGTCGATGCAGTTTTTTTGTTTGCTTATGAGAGTTTAATTAGGTCGTGAGGGGTGCACTGTCTGGAACAGTAATGAATGACTGTCGCTGAATTTTCTTATTTTTTCGACCTTTAATTTGTGGAAACGAATGATACCGGTTGCGTTTGCCAGTCACCCCTGTCCGCCTCGGTAGCCCAGTAGGCACCGCGTCAGTCTCATAATCTGAAGGTCGTGAGTTCAATCCTCACGCGGGGCAGAGGCGGTGCAGATGTTTTGTTTGCTTATGAGGGTTTAATTAGGTCGTGAGGGGTGCGCTGTCAGGAGCAGTAATGAATGACAGTTGCTCGGTTTTCTTATTTTTTCAACCTTTAATTTGTGGGAACTAATGATACCGGCTGCGTTTCCTAGTGACCCCTGTCCGCGTCGGTAGCGCAGTAGGCAGCGCGTCAGTATCGTAAACTGAAGGTCGTGAGTTCAATCCTCTCCCGGGGCGAAGGCGGTGAATATGTTTTGTTTGCTTATGAGAGTTTAATTAGGTCGTGAGGGGTACACTGTCTGGAGAAGTAATGAATGACTGTTGCTCGGTTTTCCTACTTTTGCAACCTTTAATTTGTGGGAACTAATGATACCGGTTGCGTTTGCCAGGGACTCCTGTCTGCCTCGGTAGCGCAGTAGGCAGCGCGTCAGTCTCATAATCTGAAGGTCGTGAGTTCCATCCTCACCCGGGGCAAAGGCGGTGTAGTTGGTTTCTTTCCTTCTGAGAGTTTAATTAGGTCGTGAAGGGGCCGCGTTCTGGAGCAGTAATGAATGACTGTTGCTGAGTTTTCTTACTTTTTCGACCTTTAACTTGTGGGAACTATTGATACCGGTTGTGTTTCCCAGTGACACCAGTCCGCCTCGGTAGCGCAGTAGGCGGCGCGTCAGTCTCATAATCTCAAGGTCGTGAGTTCAATCCACACCCGGGGCAAAGGCGGTGCAGAATTTTTGTTTGCCTATGAGAGTTTAATTAGGTCGTGAGGGGTGCGCTGTTTGGAGCAGTAACGAATGACTGTTGCTGAATTTTCTTACTTTTTCGACCTTTAACGTGTGGGAACTATTGATACCTGTTGTGTTTCCCAGAGACACCTGTCCGCCTCGGAAGCGCAGTAGGCAGCGCGTCAGTCTCATAATCTGAAGGTCGTGAGTTCAATCCACACCCGGGGCAAAGGCGGTGCAGATTTTTTGTTTGCCTATGAAAGTTTATTTAGGTCGTGAGGGGTGCGCTGTCCTGAGCAGTAATGAATGACTGTTGCTGAGTTTTCTTACTTTTTCGACCTTTAACATGTGGGAACAATTGATACCGGTTGTGTTTCCCAGTGACGCCTGTTCGCCTCGGTAGCGCAGTAGGCAGCGCGTCAGTCTCATAATCTGAAGGTCGTGAGTTCAATCCTCACTCGGGGCAAATTTGTTGCAGATTTTTTGTTTACTCATGAGAGTTTAATTAGGTCGTGAGGGGTGCACTGTCTGGAGCAGTAATAAATGACTGTTGCTCAGTTTTCTTACATTTTCCACCTTTAATTTGTGGGAATTAATGATACCGGTTGCGTTTCCTAGTGACCCCTGTCCGCGTCGGTAGCGCAGTAGGCAGCACGTCAGTATCGTAATCTGAAGGTCGTGAGTTCAATCCTCTCCCGGGGCAAAGGCGGTGAATATGTTTTGTTTGCTTATGAGAGTTTAATTAGGTCGTGAGGGGTACACTGTCTGGAGAAGTAATGAATGACTGTTGCTCGGTTTTCCTACTTTTTCAACCTTTAATTTGTGGGAACTAATGATACCGGTTGCGTTTGCCAGGGACTCCTGTCTGCCTCGGTAGCGCAGTAGGCAGCGCGTCAGTCTCATAATCTGAAGGTCGTGAGTTCCATCCTCACCCGGGGCAAAGGCGGTGTAGTTGGTTTCTTTCCTTCTGAGAGTTTAATTAGGTCGTGAAGGGGCCACTGTCTGGAGCAGTAATGAATGACTGTTGCTGAGTTTTCTTACTTTTTCGACCTTTAACTTGTGGGAACTATTGATACCGGTTGTGTTTCCCAGTGACACCAGTCCGCCTCGGTAGCGCAGTAGGCGGCGCGTCAGTCTCATAATCTCAAGGTCGTGAGTTCAATCCACACCCGGGGCAAAGGCGGTGCAGAATTTTTGTTTGCCTATGAGAGTTTAATTAGGTCGTGAGGGGTGCGCTGTTTGGAGCAGTAACGAATGACTGTTGCTGAATTTTCTTACTTTTTCGACCTTTAACGTGTGGGAACCATTGATACCTGTTGTGTTTGCCAGTGACACCTGTCCGCCTCGGTAGCGCAGTAGGCAGCGCGTCAGTCTCATAATCTGAAGGTCGTGAGTTCAATTCTCACCCGGGCCAAAGGCGGTGCAGTTTTTTGTTTGCTTATGAGAGTTTAATTAGGTCGTGAGGAGTGCGCTGTCAGGAGCAGTAATGAATGACAGTTGCTCGGTTTTCTTATTTTTTCAATTTTTATCTTGCGGGAACTATTGATGCCGGTTGTGTTTCCCAGAGACACCTGTCCGCCTCGGAAGCGCAGTAGGCAGCGCGTCAGTCTCATAATCTGAAGGTCGTGAGTTCAATCCACACCCGGGGCAAAGGCGGTGCAGATTTTTTGTTTGCCTATGAAAGTTTATTTAGGTCGTGAGGGGTGCGCTGTCCTGAGCAGTAATGAATGACTGTTGCTGAGTTTTCTTACTTTTTCGACCTTTAACATGTGGGAACAATTGATACCGGTTGTGTTTCCCAGTGACGCCTGTTCGCCTCGGTAGCGCAGTAGGCAGCGCGTCAGTCTCATAATCTGAAGGTCGTGAGTTCAATCCTCACCCGGGGCAAATTTGTTGCAGATTTTTTGTTTACTCATGAGAGTTTAATTAGGTCGTGAGGGGTGCACTGTCTGGAGCAGTAATAAATGACTGTTGCTCAGTTTTCTTACTTTTTCAACCTTTAATTTGTGGGAATTAATGATACCGGTTGCGTTTCCTAGTGACCCCTGTCCGCGTCGGTAGCGCAGTAGGCAGCGCGTCCGTATCGTAATCTGAAGGTCGTGAGTTCAATCCTCTCCCGGGGCAAAGGCGGTGAATATGTTTTGTTTGCTTATGAGAGTTTAATTAGGTCGTGAGGGGTACACTGTCTGGAGAAGTAATGAATGACTGTTGCTCGGTTTTCCTACTTTTTCAACCTTTAATTTGTGGGAACTAATGATACCGGTTGCGTTTGCCAGGGACTCCTGTCTGCCTCGGTAGCGCAGTAGGCAGCGCGTCAGTCTCATAATCTGAAGGTCGTGAGTTCCATCCTCACCCGGGGCAAAGGCGGTGTAGTTGGTTTCTTTCCTTCTGAGAGTTTAATTAAGTCGTGAAGGGGCCGCTGTCTGGAGCAGTAATGAATGACTGTTGCTGAGTTTTCTTACTTTTTCGACCTTTAACTTGTGGGAACTATTGATACCGGTTGTGTTTCCCAGTGACACCAGTCCGCCTCGGTAGCGCAGTAGGCGGCGCGTCAGTCTCATAATCTCAAGGTCGTGAGTTCAATCCACACCCGGGGCAAAGGCGGTGTAGAATTTTTGTTTGCCTATGAGAGTTTAATTAGGTCGTGAGGGGTGCGCTGTTTGGAGCAGTAACGAATGACTGTTGCTGAATTTTCTTACTTTTTCGACCTTTAACGTGTGGGAACTATTGATACCGGTTGTGTTTCCCAGTGACACCTGTCCGCCTCGGTAGCGCAGTAGGCAGCGCGTCAGTCTCATAATCTGAAGGTCGTGAGTTCAATTCTCACCCGGGCCAAAGGCGGTGCAGTTTTTTGTTTGCTTATGAGAGTTTAATTAGGTCGTGAGGAGTGCGCTGTCAGGAGCAGTAATGAATGACAGTTGCTCGGTTTTCTTAATTTTTCAATTTTTAACTTGTGGGAACTATTGATGCCGGTTGTGTTTCCCAAAGACACCTGCCCGCCTCGGAAGCGCAGTAGGCAGCGCGTCAGTCTCATAATCTGAAGGTCGTGAGTTCAATACACACCCAGGGTAAAGGCGGTACACATTTTTTGTTTGCTTATGAGAGTTTAATTAGGTCGTGAGGGGTGCGCTGTCTGGAGCAGTAATAATTGACTGTTGCTCGGTTTTCTTACTGTTTCAATTTTTAACTTGTGGAAACTATTGATACCGGTTGTGTTTCCAAGTGACCCCTGTCCGCCTCGGTAGCGCAGTAGGCAGCGCGTCAGTCTCATAATCTGAAGGTCGTGAGTTCAATCCTCACCCGGGGCAAAGGCGGTGCAGATTTCTTGTTTGCTCATGAGATTTTAATTAGGTCGGGAGGGGTGCACTGTCTGGAGCAGTAATGAATGACTGTTACCCAGTTTTCCTATTTTTTCGGCCTTTTTTTATGGAAACGAATGATACCGGTTGCGTTTCGCAGTGATCCCTGTCCGCCTCGGTAGCGCAGTAGGCAGCGCGTCAGTCTCATAATCTGAAGGTCGTGAGTTCCATCCTCACCCGGGCAAAGGCGGTGTAGTTGTTTTGTTTGCTTATGAGAGTTTAATTAGGTCGTGAAGGGTGCGCTGTCTGGAGCAGTAATGAATGACTGTTGCTGAGTTTTTTTATTTTTTCGACCTTTAACTTGTGGGAACTATTGATACCGGTTGTGTTTCCCAGTGACGCCTGTTTGCATCGGTAGCGCAGTAGGCAGCGCGTCAGTCTCATAATCTGAAGGTCGTGAGTTCAATCCTCACCCGGGGCAAATTTGTTGCAGAATTTTTGTTTGCTCATGAGAGTTTAATTGTGTCGTGAGGGGTGCACTGTCTTGAGCAGTAATGAATGACAGTTGTTCGGTTTTCTTATTTTTTCAACCTTTAATTTGTGGGAACTAATGATACCGGTTGCGTTTCCCAGTGACCCCTGTCCGCGTCGGTAGCGCAGTAGGCAGCGCGTCAGTCTCGTAATCTGAAGGTCGTGAGTTCAATCCTCTCCCGGGGTAAAGGCGGTGAATATGTTTTGTTTGCTTATGAGAGTTTAATTAGGTCGTGAGGGGTGCACTGTCTGGAGAAGTAATGAATGACTGTTGCTCGGTTTTCCTACTTTTTCGACCTTTAATTTGTGGGAACTAATGATACCGGTTGCGTTTCGCAGTGACCCCTGTCCGCCTCGGTAGCGCAGTAGGCAGCGCGTCAGTCTCATAATCTGAAGGTCGTGAGTTCCATCCTCACCCGGGGCAAAGGCGGTGTAGTTGGTTTCTTTGCTTATGAGAGTTTAATTAGGTCGTGAAGGGTGCGCTGTCTGGAGCAGTAATGAATGACTGTTGCTGAGTTTTCTTACTTTTTCGACCTTTAACTTGTGGGAACTATTGATACCGGTTGTGTTTCCCAGTGACACCAGTCCGCCTCGGTAGCGCAGTAGGCGGTGCGTCAGTCTCATAATCTCAAGGTCGTCAGTTCAATCCACACCCGGGGCAAAGGCGGTGCAGAATTTTTGTTTGCATATGAGAGTTTAATTAGGTCGTGAGAGTGCGCTGTTTGGAGCAGTAACGAATGACTGTTGCTGAATTTTCTTACTTTTTCGACCTTTAACGTGCGGGAACTATTGATACCGGTTGTGTTTCCCAGTGACACCTGTCCGCCTCGGTAGCGCAGTAGGCAGCGCGTCAGTCTCATAATCTGAAGGTCGTGAGTTCAATCCACACCCGGGGCAAAGGCGGTAAAGTTTTTTGTTTGCTTATGAGAGTTTAATTAGGTCGTGAGGGGTGCACTGTCTGGAGCAGTAATGAATGACTGTTGCTCGGTTTTCTTACTTTTTCGACCTTTAATTTGTGGGAACTAATGATACCGGTTGCGTTTCCCAGTGACCCCTGTCCGCCTCCGTAGTGCAAAGGCAGCACGTCTGTCTCATAATCTGAAGGTCGTGAGTTCAATCCCCACCCGGGGCAAAGGTGTTGCAGATTTTTTTTGTTTTCCTATGAGAGATTTATTGGGTCGTGAGGGGTGCGCTGTCTGGAGCAGTAATGAATGACTGTTGCTCGGTTTTCTAACTTTTCGACCTATAGTTTGTGGGAACTAATGATACCGGTTGCGTTTCCTAGTGACCCCTGTCTGCCTCGGAAGCGCACTAGGCAGCGCGTCAGTCTCATAATCTGAAGGTCGTGAGTTCAATCCTCACCCGGGGCAACTTTGGTGCAGATTTTTTGTTTGCTCATGAGAGTTTAATTAGGTCGTGAGGGGTGCACTGTCTGGAGCAGTAATAAATGACTGTCGCTCGGTTTTCTTACTTTTCCGACCTTTATTTGTGGGAACTAATGATACCGGTTGCGTTTCGCAGTGACCCCTGTCCGCCTCGGTAGCGCAGTAGGCAGCGCGTCAGTCTCATAATCTGAAGGTCGTGAGTTCCATCCTCACCCGGGGCAAAGGCGGTGTAGTTGTTTTGTTTGCTTATAAGAGTTTAATTAGGTCATGAAAGGTGCGCTGTCTGGTGCAGTAATGAATGACTGTTGCTGAGTTTTCTTACTTTTTCGACCTTTAACTTGTGGGAACTATTGATACCGGTTGTGTTTCCCAGTGACACCAGTCCGCCTCAGTAGCGCAGTAGGCGGCGCTTCAGTCTCATAATCTGAATGTCGTGAGTTCAATCCACACCCGGGGCAAAGGCGGTGCAGATTTTTTGTTTGCCTATGAGAGTTTATTTAGGTCGTGAGGGGTGCGCTGTCCTGAGCAGTAATGAATGACTGTTGCTGAGTTTTCTTACTTTTTCGACCTTTAACATGTGGGAACAATTGATACCGGTTGTGTTTCCCAGTGACGCCTGTTCGCCTCGGTAGCGCAGTAGGCAGCTTGTCAGTCTCATAATCTGAAGGTCGTGAGTTCAATCCTCACCCGGGGCAAATTTACTGCAGATTTTTTGTTTGCTCATGAGAGTTTAATTAGGTCGTGAGGGGTGCACTGTCTGGAGCAGTAATAAATGACTGTTGCTCAGTTTTCTTACATTTTCCACCTTTAATTTGTGGGAACTAATGATACCGGTTGCGTTTCCCAGTGACCCCTGTCCGCGTCGGTAGCGCAGTAGGCAGCGCGTCAGTATCGTAATCTGAAGGTCGTGAGTTCAATCCTCTCCCTGGGCAAAGGCGGTGAATATGTTTTGTTTGCTTATGAGAGTTTAATTAGGTCGTGAGGGGTACACTGTCTGGAGAAGTAATGAATGACTGTTGCTCGGTTTTCCTACTTTTTCGATCTTTAATTTGTGGGAACTAATGATACCGGTTGCGTTTGCCAGGGACTCCTGTCTGCCTCGGTAGCGCAGTAGGCAGCGCGTCAGTCTCATAATCTGAAGGTCGTGAGTTCCAACCTCCCCAGGGGCAAAGGTGGTGCAGATGTTTTGTTTGCTTATGAGAGTTTAATTAGGTCGTGAGGGGTGCACTGTCTGGAGCAGTAATGAATGACTGTTGCTGAGTTTTCTTACTATTTCGAACTTTAACTTGTGGGAACTATTGATACCGGTTGTGTTTCCCAGTGACACCTGTCCGCCTCGGTAGCGCAGTAGGCAGCGCGTAAGTCTAATAATCTGAAGGTCGTGAGTTCAATCCTCACCCGGGGCAAAGGTGGTGCGGATGTTTTGTTTGCTTATGAGAGTTTAATTAGGTCGTGGAGGGTGCGCTGTCTGGAGCAGTAATGAATGACTGTTGCTGAGTTTTCTTACTTTTTCGACCTTTAACTTGTGGGAACTATTGATACCGGTTGTGTTTCCCAGTGACACCTGTCCGCCTCGGTAGCGCAGTAGGCAGCGCGTAAGTCTAATAATCTGAAGGTCGTGAGTTGAATCCTCACCCGGGCCAAAGGCGGTGCAGTTTTTTTGTTTGCCTATGAGAGTTTAATTAGGTCTTGAGGGGTGCGCTGTCTGGAGCAGTAATGAATGACTGTTGCTGAGTTTTCTTACTTTTTCGACCTTTAACTTGAGGGAACTATTGATACCGGGTATTTCCCAGTGACACCTGTCCGCCTCGGTAGCGCAGTATGAAGATGTGACAGCACTTTTACACGTGGCACTGCACTGTATTCCTATATTGATTTGTACTGTTTGCGAAGCAGGCAATAAAGAAAAAAAAAGCCTCGGTAGCGCAGTAGGCAGCGCGTCAGTCTCATAATCTGAAGGTCGGGAGTTCAATTCTCACCCAGGCCAAAGGCGGTGCAGTTTTTTGTTTGCTTATGACAGTTTAATTAGGTCGTGAGGAGTGCGCTGTCAGGAGCAGTAATGAATGACAGTTGCTCGGTTTTCTTATTTTTTCAACCTTTAATTTGTGGGAACTAATGATACCGGTTGCGTTTCCCAGTGACCCCAGTCTGCCTCGGTAGCGCAGTAGGCAGCGCGTCAGTCTCATATTCTGAAGGTCGTGAGTTCAATCCTCACCCGGGGCAAAGGCGGTGAAGTTTTTTTGTTTGTTTATGAGAATTTAATTAGGTCGTGAAAGGTGCGCTGTCTGGAGCAGTAATGAATGACTGTTGCCGAGTTTTCTTACTTTTTCGACCTTTAACTTGAGGGAACTATTGATACCGGTTGTGTTTCCCAGTGACACCTGTCCGCCTCGGTAGCGCAGTAGGCAGCGCGTCAGTCTCATAATCTGAAGGTCGTGAGTTCAATCCTCTCCCGGGGTAAAGGCGGTGAATATGTTTTGTTTGCTTATGAGAGTTTAATTAGGTCGTGAGGGGTGCACTGTCTGGAGAAGTAATGAATGACTGTTGCTCGGTTTTCCTACTTTTTCGACCTTTAATTTGTGGGAACTAATGATACCGGTTGCGTTTCGCAGTGACCCCTGTCCGCCTCGGTAGCGCAGTAGGCAGCGCGTCAGTCTCATAATCTGAAGGTCGTGAGTTCCATCCTCACCCGGGGCAAAGGCAGTGTAGTTGGTTTCTTTGCTTATGAGAGTTTAATTAGGTCGTGAAGGGTGCGCTGTCTGGAGCAGTAATGAATGACTGTTGCTGAGTTTTCTTACTTTTTCGACCTTTAACTTGTGGGAACTATTGATACCGGTTGTGTTTCCCAGTGACACCAGTCCGCCTCGGTAGCGCAGTAGGCGGTGCGTCAGTCTCATAATCTCAAGGTCGTCAGTTCAATCCACACCCGGGGCAAAGGCGGTGCAGAATTTTCGTTTGCATATGAGAGTTTAATTAGGTCGTGAGAGTGCGCTGTTTGGAGCAGTAACGAATGACTGTTGCTGAATTTTCTTACTTTTTCGACCTTTAACGTGCGGGAACTATTGATACCGGTTGTGTTTCCCAGTGACACCTGTCCGCCTCGGTAGCGCAGTAGGCAGCGCGTCA
Organism: Rhipicephalus microplus; assembly: GCF_043290135.1. Lineage (NCBI taxonomy): Eukaryota > Metazoa > Arthropoda > Arachnida > Ixodida > Ixodidae > Rhipicephalus > Rhipicephalus microplus. The sequence continues at coordinate 210,379,268 of NC_134702.1, forward strand.
GTCTCATAATCTGAAGGTCGTGAGTTCAATCCACACCCGGGGCAAAGGCGGTAAAGTTTTTTGTTTGCTTATGAGAGTTTAATTAGGTCGTGAGGGGTGCACTGTCTGGAGCAGTAATGAATGACTGTTGCTCGGTTTTCTTACTTTTTCGACCTTTAATTTGTGGGAACTAATGATACCGGTTGCGTTTCCCAGTGACCCCTGTCCGCCTCCGTAGTGCAAAGGCAGCACGTCTGTCTCATAATCTGAAGGTCGTGAGTTCAATCCCCACCCGGGGCAAAGGTGTTGCAGATTTTTTTTTGTTTTCCTATGAGAGATTTATTGGGTCGTGAGGGGTGCGCTGTCTGGAGCAGTAATGAATGACTGTTGCTCGGTTTTCTAACTTTTCGACCTATAGTTTGTGGGAACTAATGATACCGGTTGCGTTTCCTAGTGACCCCTGTCTGCCTCGGAAGCGCACTAGGCAGCGCGTCAGTCTCATAATCTGAAGGTCGTGAGTTCAATCCTCACCCGGGGCAACTTTGGTGCAGATTTTTTGTTTGCTCATGAGAGTTTAATTAGGTCGTGAGGGGTGCACTGTCTGGAGCAGTAATAAATGACTGTCGCTCGGTTTTCTTACTTTTCCGACCTTTAATTTGTGGGAACTAATGATACCGGTTGCGTTTCGCAGTGACCCCTGTCCGCCTCGGTAGCGCAGTAGGCAGCGCGTCAGTCTCATAATCTGAAGGTCGTGAGTTCCATCCTCACCCGGGGCAAAGGCGGTGTAGTTGTTTTGTTTGCTTATAAGAGTTTAATTAGGTCATGAAGGGTGCGCTGTCTGGTGCAGTAATGAATGACTGTTGCTGAGTTTTCTTACTTTTTCGACCTTTAACTTGTGGGAACTATTGATACCGGTTGTGTTTCCCAGTGACACCAGTCCGCCTCAGTAGCGCAGTAGGCGGCGCTTCAGTCTCATAATCTGAAGGTCGTGAGTTCAATCCACACCCGGGGCAAAGGCGGTGCAGATTTTTTGTTTGCCTATGAGAGTTTATTTAGGTCGTGAGGGGTGCGCTGTCCTGAGCAGTAATGAATGACTGTTGCTGAGTTTTCTTACTTTTTCGACCTTTAACATGTGGGAACAATTGATACCGGTTGTGTTTCCCAGTGACGCCTGTTCGCCTCGGTAGCGCAGTAGGCAGCTTGTCAGTCTCATAATCTGAAGGTCGTGAGTTCAATCCTCACCCGGGGCAAATTTACTGCAGATTTTTTGTTTGCTCATGAGAGTTTAATTAGGTCGTGAGGGGTGCACTGTCTGGAGCAGTAATAAATGACTGTTGCTCAGTTTTCTTACATTTTCCACCTTTAATTTGTGGGAACTAATGATACCGGTTGCGTTTCCCAGTGACCCCTGTCCGCGTCGGTAGCGCAGTAGGCAGCGCGTCAGTATCGTAATCTGAAGGTCGTGAGTTCAATCCTCTCCCTGGGCAAAGGCGGTGAATATGTTTTGTTTGCTTATGAGAGTTTAATTAGGTCGTGAGGGGTACACTGTCTGGAGAAGTAATGAATGACTGTTGCTCGGTTTTCCTACTTTTTCGATCTTTAATTTGTGGGAACTAATGATACCGGTTGCGTTTGCCAGGGACTCCTGTCTGCCTCGGTAGCGCAGTAGGCAGCGCGTCAGTCTCATAATCTGAAGGTCGTGAGTTCCAACCTCCCCAGGGGCAAAGGTGGTGCAGATGTTTTGTTTGCTTATGAGAGTTTAATTAGGTCGTGAGGGGTGCACTGTCTGGAGCAGTAATGAATGACTGTTGCTGAGTTTTCTTACTATTTCGAACTTTAACTTGTGGGAACTATTGATACCGGTTGTGTTTCCCAGTGACACCTGTCCGCCTCGGTAGCGCAGTAGGCAGCGCGTAAGTCTAATAATCTGAAGGTCGTGAGTTCAATCCTCACCCGGGGCAAAGGTGGTGCGGATGTTTTGTTTGCTTATGAGAGTTTAATTAGGTCGTGGAGGGTGCGCTGTCTGGAGCAGTAATGAATGACTGTTGCTGAGTTTTCTTACTTTTTCGACCTTTAACTTGTGGGAACTATTGATACCGGTTGTGTTTCCCAGTGACACCTGTCCGCCTCGGTAGCGCAGTAGGCAGCGCGTAAGTCTAATAATCTGAAGGTCGTGAGTTGAATCCTCACCCGGGCCAAAGGCGGTGCAGTTTTTTTGTTTGCCTATGAGAGTTTAATTAGGTCTTGAGGGGTGCGCTGTCTGGAGCAGTAATGAATGACTGTTGCTGAGTTTTCTTACTTTTTCGACCTTTAACTTGAGGGAACTATTGATACCGGGTATTTCCCAGTGACACCTGTCCGCCTCGGTAGCGCAGTATGAAGATGTGACAGCACTTTTACACGTGACACTGCACTGTATTCCTATATTGATTTGTACTGTTTGCGAAGCAGGCAATAAAGAAAAAAAAAGCCTCGGTAGCGCAGTAGGCAGCGCGTCAGTCTCATAATCTGAAGGTCGGGAGTTCAATTCTCACCCAGGCCAAAGGCGGTGCAGTTTTTTGTTTGCTTATGACAGTTTAATTAGGTCGTGAGGAGTGCGCTGTCAGGAGCAGTAATGAATGACAGTTGCTCGGTTTTCTTATTTTTTCAACCTTTAATTTGTGGGAACTAATGATACCGGTTGCGTTTCCCAGTGACCCCAGTCTGCCTCGGTAGCGCAGTAGGCAGCGCGTCAGTCTCATATTCTGAAGGTCGTGAGTTCAATCCTCACCCGGGGCAAAGGCGGTGAAGTTTTTTTGTTTGTTTATGAGAATTTAATTAGGTCGTGAAAGGTGCGCTGTCTGGAGCAGTAATGAATGACTGTTGCCGAGTTTTCTTACTTTTTCGACCTTTAACTTGAGGGAACTATTGATACCGGTTGTGTTTCCCAGTGACACCTGTCCGCCTCGGTAGCGCAGTAGGCAGCGCGTCAGTCTCATAATCTGAAGGTCGTGAGTTCAATCCTCTCCCGGGGAAAAGGCGGTGAATATGTTTTGTTTGCTTATGAGAGTTTAATTAGGTCGTGAGGGGTGCACTGTCTGGAGAAGTAATGAATGACTGTTGCTCGGTTTTCCTACTTTTTCGACCTTTAATTTGTGGGAACTAATGATACCGGTTGCGTTTCGCAGTGACCCCTGTCCGCCTCGGTAGCGCAGTAGGCAGCGCGTCAGTCTCATAATCTGAAGGTCGTGAGTTCCATCCTCACCCGGGGCAAAGGCAGTGTAGTTGGTTTCTTTGCTTATGAGAGTTTAATTAGGTCGTGAAGGGTGCGCTGTCTGGAGCAGTAATGAATGACTGTTGCTGAGTTTTCTTACTTTTTCGACCTTTAACTTGTGGGAACTATTGATACCGGTTGTGTTTCCCAGTGACACCAGTCCGCCTCGGTAGCGCAGTAGGCGGTGCGTCAGTCTCATAATCTCAAGGTCGTCAGTTCAATCCACACCCGGGGCAAAGGCGGTGCAGAATTTTTGTTTGCATATGAGAGTTTAATTAGGTCGTGAGAGTGCGCTGTTTGGAGCAGTAACGAATGACTGTTGCTGAATTTTCTTACTTTTTCGACCTTTAACGTGCGGGAACTATTGATACCGGTTGTGTTTCCCAGTGACACCTGTCCGCCTCGGTAGCGCAGTAGGCAGCGCGTCAGTCTCATAATCTGAAGGTCGTGAGTTCAATCCACACCCGGGGCAAAGGCGGTAAAGTTTTTTGTTTGCTTATGAGAGTTTAATTAGGTCGTGAGGGGTGCACTGTCTGGAGCAGTAATGAATGACTGTTGCTCGGTTTTCTTACTTTTTCGACCTTTAATTTGTGGGAACTAATGATACCGGTTGCGTTTCCCAGTGACCCCTGTCCGCCTCCGTAGTGCAAAGGCAGCACGTCTGTCTCATAATCTGAAGGTCGTGAGTTCAATCCCCACCCGGGGCAAAGGTGTTGCAGATTTTTTTTTGTTTTCCTATGAGAGATTTATTGGGTCGTGAGGGGTGCGCTGTCTGGAGCAGTAATGAATGACTGTTGCTCGGTTTTCTAACTTTTCGACCTATAGTTTGTGGGAACTAATGATACCGGTTGCGTTTCCTAGTGACCCCTGTCTGCCTCGGAAGCGCACTAGGCAGCGCGTCAGTCTCATAATCTGAAGGTCGTGAGTTCAATCCTCACCCGGGGCAACTTTGGTGCAGATTTTTTGTTTGCTCATGAGAGTTTAATTAGGTCGTGAGGGGTGCACTGTCTGGAGCAGTAATAAATGACTGTCGCTCGGTTTTCTTACTTTTCCGACCTTTAATTTGTGGGAACTAATGATACCGGTTGCGTTTCGCAGTGACCCCTGTCCGCCTCGGTAGCGCAGTAGGCAGCGCGTCAGTCTCATAATCTGAAGGTCGTGAGTTCCATCCTCACCCGGGGCAAAGGCGGTGTAGTTGTTTTGTTTGCTTATAAGAGTTTAATTAGGTCATGAAGGGTGCGCTGTCTGGTGCAGTAATGAATGACTGTTGCTGAGTTTTCTTACTTTTTCGACCTTTAACTTGTGGGAACTATTGATACCGGTTGTGTTTCCCAGTGACACCAGTCCGCCTCAGTAGCGCAGTAGGCGGCGCTTCAGTCTCATAATCTGAAGGTCGTGAGTTCAATCCACACCCGGGGCAAAGGCGGTGCAGATTTTTTGTTTGCCTATGAGAGTTTATTTAGGTCGTGAGGGGTGCGCTGTCCTGAGCAGTAATGAATGACTGTTGCTGAGTTTTCTTACTTTTTCGACCTTTAACATGTGAGAACAATTGATACCGGTTGTGTTTCCCAGTGACGCCTGTTCGCCTCGGTAGCGCAGTAGGCAGCTTGTCAGTCTCATAATCTGAAGGTCGTGAGTTCAATCCTCACCCGGGGCAAATTTACTGCAGATTTTTTGTTTGCTCATGAGAGTTTAATTAGGTCGTGAGGGGTGCACTGTCTGGAGCAGTAATAAATGACTGTTGCTCAGTTTTCTTACATTTTCCACCTTTAATTTGTGGGAACTAATGATACCGGTTGCGTTTCCCAGTGACCCCTGTCCGCGTCGGTAGCGCAGTAGGCAGCGCGTCAGTATCGTAATCTGAAGGTCGTGAGTTCAATCCTCTCCCTGGGCAAAGGCGGTGAATATGTTTTGTTTGCTTATGAGAGTTTAATTAGGTCGTGAGGGGTACACTGTCTGGAGAAGTAATGAATGACTGTTGCTCGGTTTTCCTACTTTTTCGATCTTTAATTTGTGGGAACTAATGATACCGGTTGCGTTTGCCAGGGACTCCTGTCTGCCTCGGTAGCGCAGTAGGCAGCGCGTCAGTCTCATAATCTGAAGGTCGTGAGTTCCAACCTCCCCAGGGGCAAAGGTGGTGCAGATGTTTTGTTTGCTTATGAGAGTTTAATTAGGTCGTGAGGGGTGCACTGTCTGGAGCAGTAATGAATGACTGTTGCTGAGTTTTCTTACTATTTCGAACTTTAACTTGTGGGAACTATTGATACCGGTTGTGTTTCCCAGTGACACCTGTCCGCCTCGGTAGCGCAGTAGGCAGCGCGTAAGTCTAATAATCTGAAGGTCGTGAGTTCAATCCTCACCCGGGGCAAAGGTGGTGCGGATGTTTTGTTTGCTTATGAGAGTTTAATTAGGTCGTGGAGGGTGCGCTGTCTGGAGCAGTAATGAATGACTGTTGCTGAGTTTTCTTACTTTTTCGACCTTTAACTTGTGGGAACTATTGATACCGGTTGTGTTTCCCAGTGACACCTGTCCGCCTCGGTAGCGCAGTAGGCAGCGCGTAAGTCTAATAATCTGAAGGTCGTGAGTTGAATCCTCACCCGGGCCAAAGGCGGTGCAGTTTTTTTGTTTGCCTATGAGAGTTTAATTAGGTCTTGAGGGGTGCGCTGTCTGGAGCAGTAATGAATGACTGTTGCTGAGTTTTCTTACTTTTTCGACCTTTAACTTGAGGGAACTATTGATACCGGGTATTTCCCAGTGACACCTGTCCGCCTCGGTAGCGCAGTATGAAGATGTGACAGCACTTTTACACGTGACACTGCACTGTATTCCTATATTGATTTGTACTGTTTGCGAAGCAGGCAATAAAGAAAAAAAAAGCCTCGGTAGCGCAGTAGGCAGCGCGTCAGTCTCATAATCTGAAGGTCGGGAGTTCAATTCTCACCCAGGCCAAAGGCGGTGCAGTTTTTTGTTTGCTTATGACAGTTTAATTAGGTCGTGAGGAGTGCGCTGTCAGGAGCAGTAATGAATGACAGTTGCTCGGTTTTCTTATTTTTTCAACCTTTAATTTGTGGGAACTAATGATACCGGTTGCGTTTCCCAGTGACCCCAGTCTGCCTCGGTAGCGCAGTAGGCAGCGCGTCAGTCTCATATTCTGAAGGTCGTGAGTTCAATCCTCACCCGGGGCAAAGGCGGTGAAGTTTTTTTGTTTGTTTATGAGAATTTAATTAGGTCGTGAAAGGTGCGCTGTCTGGAGCAGTAATGAATGACTGTTGCCGAGTTTTCTTACTTTTTCGACCTTTAACTTGAGGGAACTATTGATACCGGTTGTGTTTCCCAGTGACACCTGTCCGCCTCGGTAGCGCAGTAGGCAGCGCGTCAGTCTCATAATCTGAAGGTCGTGAGTTCAATCCTCTCCCGGGGTAAAGGCGGTGAATATGTTTTGTTTGCTTATGAGAGTTTAATTAGGTCGTGAGGGGTGCACTGTCTGGAGAAGTAATGAATGACTGTTGCTCGGTTTTCCTACTTTTTCGACCTTTAATTTGTGGGAACTAATGATACCGGTTGCGTTTCGCAGTGACCCCTGTCCGCCTCGGTAGCGCAGTAGGCAGCGCGTCAGTCTCATAATCTGAAGGTCGTGAGTTCCATCCTCACCCGGGGCAAAGGCAGTGTAGTTGGTTTCTTTGCTTATGAGAGTTTAATTAGGTCGTGAAGGGTGCGCTGTCTGGAGCAGTAATGAATGACTGTTGCTGAGTTTTCTTACTTTTTCGACCTTTAACTTGTGGGAACTATTGATACCGGTTGTGTTTCCCAGTGACACCAGTCCGCCTCGGTAGCGCAGTAGGCGGTGCGTCAGTCTCATAATCTCAAGGTCGTCAGTTCAATCCACACCCGGGGCAAAGGCGGTGCAGAATTTTTGTTTGCATATGAGAGTTTAATTAGGTCGTGAGAGTGCGCTGTTTGGAGCAGTAACGAATGACTGTTGCTGAATTTTCTTACTTTTTCGACCTTTAACGTGCGGGAACTATTGATACCGGTTGTGTTTCCCAGTGACACCTGTCCGCCTCGGTAGCGCAGTAGGCAGCGCGTCAGTCTCATAATCTGAAGGTCGTGAGTTCAATCCACACCCGGGGCAAAGGCGGTAAAGTTTTTTGTTTGCTTATGAGAGTTTAATTAGGTCGTGAGGGGTGCACTGTCTGGAGCAGTAATGAATGACTGTTGCTCGGTTTTCTTACTTTTTCGACCTTTAATTTGTGGGAACTAATGATACCGGTTGCGTTTCCCAGTGACCCCTGTCCGCCTCCGTAGTGCAAAGGCAGCACGTCTGTCTCATAATCTGAAGGTCGTGAGTTCAATCCCCACCCGGGGCAAAGGTGTTGCAGATTTTTTTTTTGTTTTCCTATGAGAGATTTATTGGGTCGTGAGGGGTGCGCTGTCTGGAGCAGTAATGAATGACTGTTGCTCGGTTTTCTAACTTTTCGACCTATAGTTTGTGGGAACTAATGATACCGGTTGCGTTTCCTAGTGACCCCTGTCTGCCTCGGAAGCGCACTAGGCAGCGCGTCAGTCTCATAATCTGAAGGTCGTGAGTTCAATCCTCACCCGGGGCAACTTTGGTGCAGATTTTTTCTTTGCTCATGAGAGTTTAATTAGGTCGTGAGGGGTGCACTGTCTGGAGCAGTAATAAATGACTGTCGCTCGGTTTTCTTACTTTTCCGACCTTTAATTTGTGGGAACTAATGATACCGGTTGCGTTTCGCAGTGACCCCTGTCCGCCTCGGTAGCGCAGTAGGCAGCGCGTCAGTCTCATAATCTGAAGGTCGTGAGTTCCATCCTCACCCGGGGTAAAGGCGGTGTAGTTGTTTTGTTTGCTTATAAGAGTTTAATTAGGTCATGAAGGGTGCGCTGTCTGGTGCAGTAATGAATGACTGTTGCTGAGTTTTCTTACTTTTTCGACCTTTAACTTGTGGGAACTATTGATACCGGTTGTGTTTCCCAGTGACACCAGTCCGCCTCAGTAGCGCAGTAGGCGGCGCTTCAGTCTCATAATCTGAAGGTCGTGAGTTCAATCCACACCCGGGGCAAAGGCGGTGCAGATTTTTTGTTTGCCTATGAGAGTTTATTTAGGTCGTGAGGGGTGCGCTGTCCTGAGCAGTAATGAATGACTGTTGCTGAGTTTTCTTACTTTTTCGACCTTTAACATGTGGGAACAATTGATACCGGTTGTGTTTCCCAGTGACGCCTGTTCGCCTCGGTAGCGCAGTAGGCAGCTTGTCAGTCTCATAATCTGAAGGTCGTGAGTTCAATCCTCACCCGGGGCAAATTTACTGCAGATTTTTTGTTTGCTCATGAGAGTTTAATTAGGTCGTGAGGGGTGCACTGTCTGGAGCAGTAATAAATGACTGTTGCTCAGTTTTCTTACATTTTCCACCTTTAATTTGTGGGAACTAATGATACCGGTTGCGTTTCCCAGTGACCCCTGTCCGCGTCGGTAGCGCAGTAGGCAGCGCGTCAGTATCGTAATCTGAAGGTCGTGAGTTCAATCCTCTCCCTGGGCAAAGGCGGTGAATATGTTTTGTTTGCTTATGAGAGTTTAATTAGGTCGTGAGGGGTACACTGTCTGGAGAAGTAATGAATGACTGTTGCTCGGTTTTCCTACTTTTTCGATCTTTAATTTGTGGGAACTAATGATACCGGTTGCGTTTGCCAGGGACTCCTGTCTGCCTCGGTAGCGCAGTAGGCAGCGCGTCAGTCTCATAATCTGAAGGTCGTGAGTTCCAACCTCCCCAGGGGCAAAGGTGGTGCAGATGTTTTGTTTGCTTATGAGAGTTTAATTAGGTCGTGAGGGGTGCACTGTCTGGAGCAGTAATGAATGACTGTTGCTGAGTTTTCTTACTATTTCGACCTTTAACTTGTGGGAACTATTGATACCGGTTGTGTTTCCCAGTGACACCTGTCCGCCTCGGTAGCGCAGTAGGCAGCGCGTAAGTCTAATAATCTGAAGGTCGTGAGTTCAATCCTCACCCGGGGCAAAGGAGGTGCGGATGTTTTGTTTGCTTATGAGAGTTTAATTAGGTCGTGGAGGGTGCGCTGTCTGGAGCAGTAATGAATGACTGTTGCTGAGTTTTCTTACTTTTTCGACCTTTAACTTGTGGGAACTATTGATACCGGTTGTGTTTCCCAGTGACACCTGTCCGCCTCGGTAGCGCAGTAGGCAGCGCGTAAGTCTAATAATCTGAAGGTCGTGAGTTCAATCCTCACCCGGGCCAAAGGCGGTGCAGTTTTTTTGTTTGCCTATGAGAGTTTAATTAGGTCTTGAGGGGTGCGCTGTCTGGAGCAGTAATGAATGACTGTTGCTGAGTTTTCTTACTTTTTCGACCTTTAACTTGAGGGAACTATTGATACCGGGTGTTTCCCAGTGACACCTGTCCGCCTCGGTAGCGCAGTATGAAGATGTGACAGCACTTTTACACGTGACACTGCACTGTATTCCTATATTGATTTGTACTGTTTGCGAAGCAGGCAATAAAGAAAAAAAAAGCCTCGGTAGCGCAGTAGGCAGCGCGTCAGTCTCATAATCTGAAGGTCGGGAGTTCAATTCTCACCCAGGCCAAAGGCGGTGCAGTTTTTTGTTTGCTTATGACAGTTTAATTAGGTCGTGAGGAGTGCGCTGTCAGGAGCAGTAATGAATGACAGTTGCTCGGTTTTCTTATTTTTTCAACCTTTAATTTGTGGGAACTAATGATACCGGTTGCGTTTCCCAGTGACCCCAGTCTGCCTCGGTAGCGCAGTAGGCAGCGCGTCAGTCTCATATTCTGAAGGTCGTGAGTTCAATCCTCACCCGGGGCAAAGGCGGTGAAGTTTTTTTGTTTGTTTATGAGAATTTAATTAGGTCGTGAAAGGTGCGCTGTCTGGGGCAGTAATGAATGACTGTTGCCGAGTTTTCTTACTTTTTCGACCTTTAACTTGAGGGAACTATTGATACCGGTTGTGTTTCCCAGTGACACCTGTCCGCCTCGGTAGCGCAGTAGGCAGCGCGTCAGTCTCATAATCTGAAGGTCGTGAGTTCAATCCCCACCCGGGCCAAAGGCGGTGCAGTTTTTTGTTTGCTTATGAGAGTTTAATTAGGTTGTGAGGAGTGCGCTATCAGGAGCAGTAATGAATGACAGTTGCTCGGTTTTCTTAATTTTTCAATTTTTAACTTGTTGGAACTATTGATGCCGGTTGTGTTTCCCAGAGACACCTGTCCGCCTCAGAAGCGCAGTAGGCAGCGCGTCAGTCTCATAATCTAAAGGTCGTGAGTTCAATACACACCCAGGGTAAAGGCGGTACACATTTTTTGTTTGCTTATGAGAGTTTAATTAGGTTGTGAGGGGTGCGCTGTCTGGAGCAGTAATAATTGACTGTTGCTCGGTTTTCTTACTGTTTCAATTTTTAACTTGTGGAAACTATTGATACCGGTTGTGTTTCCCAGTGACCCCTGTCCGCCTCAGTAGCGCAGTAGGCAGCGCGTCAGTCTCATAATCTGAAGGTCGTGAGTTCAATCCCCACCCGGGGTAAAGGCGGTGCAGTTTTATTGTTTGCTTATGAGAGTTTAATTAGGTCGGGAGGGGTGCGCTGTCTGGAGCAGTAATGATTGACTGTTGCTGAGTTTTCTTACTTTTTCGACCTTTAACTTGTGGGAACTGTTGATACCGGTTGTGTTTCCCAGTCACACCTGTCCGCCTCGGAAGCGCAGTAGCCGGCGCGTCAGTCTCATAATCTGAAGGTCGTGAGTTCAATCCTCTCCCGGGGCTAAGGCGGTGAATATGTTTTGTTTGCTTATGAGAGTTTAATTAGGTCGTGAGGGGTGCACTGTCTGGAGAAGTAATGAATGACTGTTGCTCGGTTTTCCTACTTTTTCGACCTTTAATTTGTGGGAACTAATGATACCGGTTGCGTTTCGCAGTGACCCCTGTCCGCCTCGGTAGCGCAGTAGGCAGCGCGTCAGTCTCATAATCTGAAGGTCGTGAGTTCCATCCTCACCCGGGGCAAAGGCGGTGTAGTTGGTTTCTTTGCTTATGAGAGTTTAATTAGGTCGTGAAGGGTGCGCGGTCTGGAGCAGTAATAATTGACTGTTGCTCGGTTTTCTTACTGTTTCAATTTTTAACTTGTGGGAACTATTGATACCGGTTGTGTTTCCCAGTGACACCTGTCCGCCTAGGTAGCGCAGTAGGCAGCGCGTAAGTCTAATAATCTGAAGGTCGTGAGTTCAATCCTCACCCGGGGCAAAGGTGGTGCGGATGTTTTGTTTGTTTATGAGAGTTTAATTAGGTCGTGAAGGGTGCGCTGTCTGGAGCAGTAATGAATGACTGTTGCTGAGTTTTCTTACTTTTTCGACCTTTAACTTGTGGGAACTAATGATACCGGTTGCGTTTCCCAGTGACCCCTGTCTGCCTCGGTAGCGCACTAGGCAGCGTGTCAGTTTCATAAGCTGAAGGTCGTGAGTTCAATCCTCACCCGGGGCAAAGGCGGTGCCGATTTTTTGTTTGCTTATGAGAGTTTATTTAGGTCGTGAGGGGTGCGCTGTCTGGAGCAGTAATGAATGACTGTTGCTCGGTTTTCTCACTGTTTCAATTTTTAACTTGTGGGAACTATTGATACCGGTTGTGTTTCCCAGTGACCCCTGTCCGCCTCGGTAGCGCAGTAGGCAGCGCGTCAGTCTCATAATCTGAAGGTCGTGAGTTCAATCCTCACCCGGGGCAAAGGCGCTGAAGTTTTTTGTTTGCTTATGAGAGTTTAATTAGGTCGTGAGGGGTGCGCTGTCTGGAGCAGTAATGAATGACTGCTGCTGAGCTTTCTTACTTTTTCGACCTTTAACTTGTGGGAACTATTGATACCGGTTGTGTTTCCCAGTGTCACCTGTCCGCCTCGGTAGTGCAGTAGGCAGCGCGTCAGTCTCATAATCTGAAGGTCGTGAGTTCAATCCTCAGGCGGGCCAATGTCAATGCAGTTTTTTTGTTTGCTTATTAGAGCTTAATTAGGTCGTGAGGGTTGCACTGTCTGGAGCAGTAATGAATGACTGCTGCTGAGCTTTCTTACTTTTTCGACCTTTAACTTGTGGGAACTATTGATACCGGTTGTGTTTCCCAGTGTCACCTGTCCGCCTCGGTAGTGCAGTAGGCAGCGCGTCAGTCTCGTAATCTGAAGGTCGTGAGTTCAATCCTAAGGCGGGCCAATGTCGATGCAGTTTTTTTGTTTGCGTATAAAAGTTTAATTAGGTCGTGAGGGGTGCGCTGTCTGGAACAGCAATGAATGACTGTTGCTGAATTTTCTTATTTTTTCGACCTTTCATTTGTGGAAACGAATGATACCGGTTGCGTTTCCTAGTAACTCCTCTCCGCCTCGGTAGCGCAGTAGGCAGCACGTCAGTATCATAATCTGAAGGTCGTGAGTTCAATCCTCACCCGGGGCAAAGGCGGTGCAGATGTTTTGTTTGCTTATAAGAGTTTAATTAGGTCGTGAGGGGTGCGCTGTCTAGAGCAGTAATGAATGACTGTTGCTGAGTTTTCTTACTTTTTCAATTTTTAACTTGTGGGAACTATTGATACTGGTTGTGTTTCCCAATGACACCTGTCCGCCTCGGTAGCGCAGTAGGCAGCGCGTCAGTCTCATAATCTGAAGGTCGTGAGTTCAATCCTCACCCGGGGCAAAGGTGGTGCAGTTCTTTGTTTGCTTATGAGAGTTTAATTAGGTCGTGAGGGGTGCGCTGTCTGGAACAGTAATGAATGACTGTTGCTCGGTTTTCTTACTTTTTCGACCTATAGTTTGTGGGAACTAATGATACCGGTTGCGTTTCCCAGTGACCCCTGTCTGCCTCGGAAGCGCACTAGGCAGTTCGTCAGTCTCATAATCTGAAGGTCGTGAGTTCAATCCTCACCCGGGGCAACTTTGGTGCAGATTTTTTGTTTGCTCATGAGAGTTTAATTAGGTCGTGAGGGGTGCACTGTCTGGAGCAGTAATAAATGACTGCTGCTCTGTTTTCTTACTTTTTCGACCTTTAATTTGTGGGAACTAATGATACCGGTTGCGTTTCGCAGTGACCCCTGTCGGCCTCGGTAGCGCAGTAGGCAGCGCGTCAGTCTCATAATCTGAAGGTCGTGAGTTCAATCCACACCCGGGGCAAAGGCGGTGCAGATTTTTTGTTTGCCTATGAGAGTTTAATTAGGTCGTGAGGGGTGCGCTGTCCTGAGCAGTAATGAATGACTGTTGCTGAGTTTTCTTACTTTTTCGACCTTTAACATGTGGGAAGTATTGATACCGGTTGTGTTTCCCAGTGACGCCTGTTCGCCTCGGTAGCGCAGTAGGCAGCGCGTCAGTCTCATAATCTGAAGGTCGTGAGTTGAATCCTCACCCGGGGCAAATTTGTTGCAGATTTTTTGTTTGCTCATGAGAGTTCGATTAGGTCGTGAGGGGTGCACTGTCTGGAGCAGTAATGAATGACTGTTGCTGAGTTTTCCTACTTTTTCGACCTTTACCTTGGGGGAACTATTGATACCGGTTGTGCTTCCCAGTGACACATGTCCGCCTCGGTAGCGCAGTAGGCAGCGCGTCAGTCTCATAATCTGAAGGTCGTGAGTTCAATATACACCCAGGGTAAAGGCGGTACAGATTTTTTGTTTGCTTATGAGAGTTTAATTAGGTCGTGAGGGGTGCGCTGTCTGGAGCAGTAATGAATGACTGTTGCTCGGTTTTCTCACTGTTTCAATTTTTAACTTGTGGGAACTATTGATACCGGTTGTGTTTCCCAGTGACCCCTGTCCGCCTCGGTAGCGCAGTAGGCAGCGCGTCAGTCTCATATTCTGAAGGTCGTGAGTTCAATCCTCACCCGGGGCAAAGGCGCTGAAGTTTTTTGTTTGCTTATGAGAGTTTAATTAGGTCGTGAGGGGTGCGCTGTCTGGAGCAGTAATGAATGATTGCTGCTGAGGTTTCTTACTTTTTCAACCTTTAACTTGTGGGAACTATTGATACCGGTTGTGTTTCCCAGTGTCGCCTTTCCGCCTCGGCAGTGCAGTAGGCAGCGCGTCAGTCTCATAATCTGAAGGTCGTGAGTTCAATCCTAAGGCGGGCCAATGTCAATGCAGTTTTTTTGTTTGCTTATGAGAGTTTAATTAGGTCGTGAGGGTTGCACTGTCTGCAGCAGTAATGAATGACTGCTGCTGAGTTTTCTTACTTTTTCGACCTTTAACTTGTGGGAACTATTGATACCGGTTGTGTTTCCCAGTGTCACCTGTCCGCCTCGGTAGTGCAGTAGGCAGCGCGTCAGTCTCGTAATCTGAAGGTCGTGAGTTCAATCCTAAGGCGGGCCAATGTCGATGCAGTTTTTTTGTTTGCTTATAAAAGTTTAATTAGGTCGTGAGGGGTGCGCTGTCTGGAACAGCAATGAATGACTGTTGCTGAATTTTCTTATTTTTTCGACCTTTCATTTGTGGAAACGAATGATACCGGTTGCGTTTCCTAGTGACTCCTCTCCGCCTCGGTAGCGCAGTAGGCAGCACGTCAGTCTCATAATCTGAAGGTCGTGAGTTCAATCCTCACCCGGGGCAAAGGCGGTGCAGATGTTTTGTTTGCTTAAAAGAGTTTAATTAGGTCGTGAGGGGTGCGCTGTCTGGAGCAGTAATGAATGACTGTTGCTGAGTTTTCTTACTTTTTCAATTTTTAATTTGTGGGAACTATTGATACTGGTTGTGTTTCCCAGTGACACCTGTCCGCCTCGGTAGCGCAGTAGGCAGCGCGTCAGTCTCATAATCTGAAGGTCGTGAGTTCAATCCTCACCCGGGGCAAAGGTGGTGCAGTTCTTTGTTTGCTTATGAGAGTTTAATTAGGTCGTGAGGGGTGCGCTGTCTGAAGCAGTAATGAATGACTGTTGCTGAGTTTTCTTACATTTTCCACCTTTAATTTGTGGGAACTAATGATACCGGTTGCGTTTCCCAGTGACCCCTGTCCGCGTCGGTAGCGCAGTAGGCAGCGCGTCAGTCTCGTAATCTGAAGGTCGTGAGTTCAATCCTCTCCCGGGACAAAGGCGGTGAATATGTTTTGTTTGCTTATGAGAGTTTAATTAGGTCGTGAGGGGTACACTGTCTGGAGAAGTAATGAATGACTGTTGCTCGGTTTTCCTACTTTTTCGACCTTTAATTTGTGGGAACTAATGATACCGGTTGCGTTTGCCAGGGACTCCTGTCTGCCTCGGTAGCGCAGTAGGCAGCGCGTCAGTCTCATAATCTGAAGGTCGTGAGTTCCATCCTCACCCGGGGCAAAGGCGGTGTAGTTGGTTTCTTTGCTTCTGAGAGTTTAATTAGGTCGTGCAGGGGCCGCTGTCTGGAGCAGTAATGAATGACTGTTGCTGAGTTTTCTTACTTTTTCGACCTTTAACTTGTGGGAACTATTGATACCGGTTGTGTTTCCCAGTGACACCAGTCCGCCTCGGTAGCGCAGTAGGCGGCGCGTCAGTCTCATAATCTCAAGGTCGTGAGTTCAATTCACCCCCGGGGCAAAGGCGGTGCAGAATTTTTGTTTGCCTATGAGAGTTTAATTAGGTCGTGAGGGGTGCACTGTCTGGAGCAGTAATGAATGACTGTTGCTGAGTTTTCTTACTTTTTCGACCTTTAACTTGTGGGAACTATTGATACCGGTTGTTTTTCCCAGTGACACCTGTCCGCCTAGGTAGCGCAGTAGGCAGCGCGTAAGTCTAATAATCTGAAGGTCGTGAGTTCAATCCTCACCCGGGGCAAAGGTGGTGCGGATGTTTTGTTTGTTTATGAGAGTTTAATTAGGTCGTGAAGGGTGCGCTGTCTGGAGCAGTAATGAATGACTGTTGCTGAGTTTTCTTACTTTTTCGACCTTTAACTTGTGGGAACTAATGATACCGGTTGCGTTTCCCAGTGACCCCTGTCTGCCTCGGTAGCGCACTAGGCAGCGTGTCAGTTTCATAAGCTGAAGGTCGTGAGTTCAATCCTCACCCGGGGCAAAGGCGGTGCCGATTTTTTGTTTGCTTATGAGAGTTTATTTAGGTCGTGAGGGGTGCGCTGTCTGGAGCAGTAATGAATGACTGTTGCTCGGTTTTCTCACTGTTTCAATTTTTAACTTGTGGGAACTATTGATACCGGTTGTGTTTCCCAGTGACCCCTGTCCGCCTCGGTAGCGCAGTAGGCAGCGCGTCAGTCTCATAATCTGAAGGTCGTGAGTTCAATCCTCACCCGGGGCAAATGCGCTGAAGTTTTTTGTTTGCTTATGAGAGTTTAATTAGGTCGTGAGGGGTGCGCTGTCTGGAGCAGTAATGAATGATTGCTGCTGAGGTTTCTTACTTTTTCAACCTTTAACTTCTGGGAACTATTGATACCGGTTGTGTTTCCCAGTGTCACCTTTGCGCCTCGGTAGTGCAGTAGGCAGCGCGTCAGTCTCATAATCTGAAGGTCGTGAGTTCAATCCTAAGGCGGGCCAATGTCAATGCAGTTTTTTTGTTTGCTTATTAGAGCTTAATTAGGTCGTGAGGGTTGCACTGTCTGGAGCAGTAATGAATGACTGCTGCTGAGCTTTCTTACTTTTTCGACCTTTAACTTGTGGGAACTATTGATACCGGTTGTGTTTCCCAGTGTCACCTGTCCGCCTCGGTAGTGCAGTAGGCAGCGCGTCAGTCTCGTAATCTGAAGGTCGTGAGTTCAATCCTAAGGCGGGCCAATGTCGATGCAGTTTTTTTGTTTGCGTATAAAAGTTTAATTAGGTCGTGAGGGGTGCGCTGTCTGGAACAGCAATGAATGACTGTTGCTGAATTTTCTTATTTTTTCGACCTTTCCTTTGTGGAAACGAATGATACCGGTTGCGTTTCCTAGTAACTCCTCTCCGCCTCGGTAGCGCAGTAGGCAGCACGTCAGTCTCATAATCTGAAGGTCGTGAGTTCAATCCTCACCCGGGGCAAAGGCGGTGCAGATGTTTTGTTTGCTTATAAGAGTTTAATTAGGTCGTGAGGGGTGCGCTGTCTAGAGCAGTAATGAATGACTGTTGCTGAGTTTTCTTACTTTTTCAATTTTTAACTTGTGGGAACTATTGATACTGGTTGTGTTTCCCAATGACACCTGTCCGCCTCGGTAGCGCAGTAGGCAGCGCGTCAGTCTCATAATCTGAAGGTCGTGAGTTCAATCCTCACCCGGGGCAAAGGTGGTGCAGTTCTTTGTTTGCTTATGAGAGTTTAATTAGGTCGTGAGGGGTGCGCTGTCTGGAACAGTAATGAATGACTGTTGCTCGGTTTTCTTACTTTTTCGACCTATCGTTTGTGGGAACTAATGATACCGGTTGCGTTTCCCAGTGACCCCTGTCTGCCTCGGAAGCGCACTAGGCAGTTCGTCAGTCTCATAATCTGAAGGTCGTGAGTTCAATCCTCACCCGGGGCAACTTTGGTGCAGATTTTTTGTTTGCTCATGAGAGTTTAATTAGGTCGTGAGGGGTGCACTCTCTGGAGCAGTAATAAATGACTGCTGCTCGGTTTTCTTACTTTTTCGACCTTTAATTTGTGGGAACTAATGATACTGGTTGCGTTTCGCAGTGACCCCTGTCCGCCTCGGTAGCGCAGTAGGCAGCGCGTCAGTCTCATAATCTGAAGGTCGTGAGTTCAATCCACACCCGGGGCAAAGGCGGTGCAGATTTTTTGTTTGCCTATGAGAGTTTAATTAGGTCGTGAGGGGTGCGCTGTCCTGAGCAGTAATGAATGACTGTTGCTGAGTTTTCTTACTTTTTCGACCTTTATTATGTGGGAAGTATTGATACCGGTTGTGTTTCCCAGTGACGCCTGTTCGCCTCGGTAGCGCAGTAGGCAGCGCGTCAGTCTCATAATCTGAAGGTCGTGAGTTGAATCCTCACCCGGGGCAAATTTGTTGCAGATTTTTTGTTTGCTCATGAGAGTTCGATTAGGTCGTGAGGGGTGCACTGTCTGGAGCAGTAATGAATGACTGTTGCTGAGTTTTCCTACTTTTTCGACCTTTACCTTGGGGGAACTATTGATACCGGTTGTGCTTCCCAGTGACACATGTCCGCCTCGGTAGCACAGTAGGCAGCGCGTCAGTCTCATAATCTGAAGGTCGTGAGTTCAATATACACCCAGGGTAAAGGCGGTACAGATTTTTTGTTTGCTTATGAGAGTTTAATTAGGTCGTGAGGGGTGCGCTGTCTGGAGCAGTAATGAATGACTGTTGCTCGGTTTTCTCACTGTTTCAATTTTTAACTTGTGGGAACTATTGATACCGGTTGTGTTTCCCAGTGACCCCTGTCCGCCTCGGTAGCGCAGTAGGCAGCGCGTCAGTCTCATATTCTGAAGGTCGTGAGTTCAATCCTCACCCGGGGCAAAGGCGCTGAAGTTTTTTGTTTGCTTATGAGAGTTTAATTAGGTCGTGAGGGGTGCGCTGTCTGGAGCAGTAATGAATGATTGCTGCTGAGGTTTCTTACTTTTTCAACCTTTAACTTGTGGGAACTATTGATACCGGTTGTGTTTCCCAGTGTCGCCTTTCCGCCTCGGTAGTGCAGTAGGCAGCGCGTCAGTCTCATAATCTGAAGGTCGTGAGTTCAATCCTAAGGCGGGCCAATGTCAATGCAGTTTTTTTGTTTGCTTATGAGAGTTTAATTAGGTCGTGAGGGTTGCACTGTCTGCAGCAGTAATGAATGACTGCTGCTGAGTTTTCTTACTTTTTCGACCTTTAACTTGTGGGAACTATTGATACCGGTTGTGTTTCCCAGTGTCACCTGTCCGCCTCGGTAGTGCAGTAGGCAGCGCGTCAGTCTCGTAATCTGAAGGTCGTGAGTTCAATCCTAAGGCGGGCCAATATCGATGCAGTTTTTTTGTTTGCTTATAAAAGTTTAATTAGGTCGTGAGGGGTGCGCTGTCTGGAACAGCAATGAATGACTGTTGCTGAATTTTCTCATTTTTTCGACCTTTCATTTGTGGAAACGAATGATACCGGTTGCGTTTCCTAGTGACTCCTCTCCGCCTCGGTAGCGCAGTAGGCAGCACGTCAGTCTCATAATCTGAAGGTCGTGAGTTCAATCCTCACCCGGGGCAAAGGCGGTGCAGATGTTTTGTTTGCTTAAAAGAGTTTAATTAGGTCGTGAGGGGTGCGCTGTCTGGAGCAGTAATGAATGACTGTTGCTGAGTTTTCTTACTTTTTCAATTTTTAATTTGTGGGAACTATTGATACTGGTTGTGTTTCCCAGTGACACCTGTCCGCCTCGGTAGCGCAGTAGGCAGCGCGTCAGTCTCATAATCTGAAGGTCGTGAGTTCAATCCTCACCCGGGGCAAAGGTGGTGCAGTTCTTTGTTTGCTTATGAGAGTTTAATTAGGTCGTGAGGGGTGCGCTGTCTGAAGCAGTAATGAATGACTGCTGCTCTGTTTTCTTACTTTTTCGACCTTTAATTTGTGGGAACTAATGATACCGGTTGCGTTTCGCAGTGACCCCTGTCCGCCTCGGTAGCGCAGTAGGCAGCGCGTCAGTCTCATAATCTGAAGGTCGTGAGTTCAATCCACACCCGGGGCAAAGGCGGTGCAGATTTTTTGTTTGCCTATGAGAGTTTAATTAGGTCGTGAGGGGTGCGCTGTCCTGAGCAGTAATGAATGACTGTTGCTGAGTTTTCTTACTTTTTCGACCTTTAACATGTGGGAAGTATTGATACCGGTTGTGTTTCCCAGTGACGCCTGTTCGCCTCGGTAGCGCAGTAGGCAGCGCGTCAGTCTCATAATCTGAAGGTCGTGAGTTGAATCCTCACCCGGGGCAAATTTGTTGCAGACTTTTTGTTTGCTCATGAGAGTTCGATTAGGTCGTGAGGGGTGCACTGTCTGGAGCAGTAATGAATGACTGTTGCTGAGTTTTCCTACTTTTTCGACCTTTTCCTTGGGGGAACTATTGATACCGGTTGTGTTTCCCAGTGACCCCTGTCCGCCTCGGTAGCGCAGTAGGCAGCGCGTCAGTCTCATATTCTGAAGGTCGTGAGTTCAATCCTCACCCGGGGCAAAGGCGCTGAAGTTTTTTGTTTGCTTATGAGAGTTTAATTAGGTCGTGAGGGGTGCGCTGTCTGGAGCAGTAATGAATGATTGCTGCTGAGGTTTCTTACTTTTTCAGCCTTTAACTTGTGGGAACTATTGATACCGGTTGTGTTTCCCAGTGTCGCCTTTCCGCCTCGGTAGTGCAGTAGGCAGCGCGTCAGTCTCATAATCTGAAGGTCGTGAGTTCAATCCTAAGGCGGGCCAATGTCAATGCAGTTTTTTTGTTTGCTTATGAGAGTTTAATTAGGTCGTGAGGGTTGCACTGTCTGCAGCAGTAATGAATGACTGCTGCTGAGTTTTCTTACTTTTTCGACCTTTAACTTGTGGGAACTATTGATACCGGTTGTGTTTCCCAGTGTCACCTGTCCGCCTCGGTAGTGCAGTAGGCAGCGCGTCAGTCTCGTAATCTGAAGGTCGTGAGTTCAATCCTAAGGCGGGCCAATGTCGATGCAGTTTTTTGTTTGCTTATAAAAGTTTAATTAGGTCGTGAGGGGTGCGCTGTCTGGAACAGCAATGAATGACTGTTGCTGAATTTTCTTATTTTTTCGACCTTTCATTTGTGGAAACGAATGATACCGGTTGCGTTTCCTAGTGACTCCTCTCCGCCTCGGTAGCGCAGTAGGCAGCACGTCAGTCTCATAATCTGAAGGTCGTGAGTTCAATCCTCACCCGGGGCAAAGGCGGTGCAGATGTTTTGTTTGCTTAAAAGAGTTTAATTAGGTCGTGAGGGGTGCGCTGTCTGGAGCAGTAATGAATGACTGTTGCTGAGTTTTCTTACTTTTTCAATTTTTAATTTGTGGGAACTATTGATACTGGTTGTGTTTCCCAGTGACACCTGTCCGCCTCGGTAGCGCAGTAGGCAGCGCGTCAGTCTCATAATCTGAAGGTCGTGAGTTCAATCCTCACCCGGGGCAAAGGTGGTGCAGTTCTTTGTTTGCTTATGAGAGTTTAATTAGGTCGTGAGGGGTGCGCTGTCTGAAGCAGTAATGAATGACTGTTGCTGAGTTTTCTTACTTTTTCGACCTTTAAATTGTGGGAACTAATGATACCGGTTGCGTTTCCCAGTGACCCCTGTCTGCCTCGGTAGCGCACTAGGCAGCGCGTCAGTCTCATGATCTGAAGGTCGTGAGTTCAATCCTCACCCGGGGCAAAGGCGGTACAGATTTTTTGTTTGCTTATGAGAGTTTAATTAGGTCGTGAGGGGTGCGCTGTCTGGAGCAGTAATGAATGACTGTTGCTCTGTTTTCTTACTGTTTCAATTTTTAACTTATGGGAACTATTCATACCGGTTGTGTTTCCCAGTGACCCCTGTCCGCCTCGGTAGCGCAGTAGGCAGCGCGTCAGTCTCATAATCTAGAGGTCGTGAGTTCAATCCTCACCCGGGGCAAAGGCGCTGAAGTTTTTTGTTTGCTTATGAGAGTTTAATTAGGTCGTGAGGGGTGCGCTGTCTGGAGCAGTAATGAATGACTGCTGCTGAGTTTCCTGACTTTTTCAACCTTTAACTTGTGGGAACTATTGATACCGGTTGTGTTTCCCAGTGTCACCTGTCCGCCTCGGTAGTGCAGTAGGCAGCGCGTCAGTCTCGTAATCTGAAGGTCGTGAGTTCAATCCTAAGGCGAGCCAATGTCGATGCAGTTTTTTTGTTTGCTTATGAGAGTTTAATTAGGTCGTGAGGGGTGCGCTGTCTGGAACAGTAATGAATGACTGTTGCTGAATTTTCTTATTTTTTCGACCTTTCATTTGTGGAAACGAATGATACCGGTTGCGTTTCCTAGTGACCCCTGTCCGCCTCGGTAGCGCAGTAGGCAGCACGTCAGTCTCATAATCTGAAGGTCGTGAGTTCAATCCTCACCCGGGGCAAAGGCGGTGCAGATGTTTTGTTTGCTTATAAGAGTTTAATTAGGTCGTGATGGGTGCGCTGTCTGGAGCAGTAATGAATGACTGTTGCTGAGTTTTCTTACTTTTTCAATTTTTAACTTGTGGGAACTAGTGATACCGGTTGCGTTTCCCAGTGACCCCAGTCTGCCTCGGTAGCGCAGTGGTCATTCCACTTCCGGCCGCGACAGCGTACGGACGTGTTTATCATGTGCTCCCGTGTAGGGGCGGTTTCAGCGGCCCGTGTGGGCCGCGGTATCAGGTGTACCGAAAAGCCAGGCGAAGATTTCCAGGTTGTTCTGCCTCAGCTGCCTTCAGGTGATTCTGTTTTGCACACGGTTTTTTTGCACGGAAATTTGAAAGCCAGGCCATATCGAGTGGAGCATGTCCGAGACAGCCTTGCTCGTCTTTCGCTGCTGCCGGAAGTGGTTGCCCTTGGGGCATACCAAATGAATCACGTATGGGCAGTGACGTTCAAGGATGATGAGGGTAAAAAGAAGATGCTGGCGGCGGAGTCATTTGACCTAAAGGACCATCGCTGTATGGTGGTTGACCCCCGTGATCGAGGTGTGCGGCTGAAGTTGTACTGGCTTCTTCATGGCGTGCCGGACGAGGCTGTGCGAGTCGCCTTAACGCCCTACGGAAAAGTGACCGAGATAAGCAGAGATAAATGGAAGGTGCAGGGTTGCAATGACAAAGGTTCAACCACGCGGTCGGTCACGCTGAGGCTACACGCGGGCGTGTCCGTGGACGACCTGCCACACCAACTACGAGTTGCGGAGGACATGGCGCTCGTCGTTATTCCTGGCAGATCACCGCTCTGCCTCCGATGCCGGGCTATCGGACACATTCGACGGGATTGCCGCGTGCCGCGCTGTGGGGTCTGTCGTCGCTATGGCCACGATGACGCCCACTGTGTGAGGTCGTACGCCAGCATTGCGGGCCCAGGCCAAACAGACGAAGTGTCTGAACACCTGATGGATGCCGTGGATGCCGAAGAAGCGAGCAGGGAAGACGGTTGTACGGAAGGCCCTGCCACGCCCCCTGAACAGTCTTCTGGGGCCGCACTGGAATCTACCAATGAAGGCGACAAGCACTCTGGTGCGCCAGGAACGAATTTAGACACGGCAGCAGTAGAGGACGACGCTACAGCAGCGAGCAAGTCATCTTCAGCTGCGCGAGAGGGCGGCCCGGAAGCAACGGACGCCGAGATGACCAAGGCCGGTGCTATCGCTTTAAAGCGAGCTCGTGAAACACCTGACGGTACCGGAAATGTTGACACGTCGGCCACCAGTGAACCTCCAACAAAGACGGCGACTGGTCGCCGGCCTACCTTTAAACCACGACCAAACCTGTCGCCTGACCGTAGGGGCACTCAAACGTCGGCCCCGCCGTAGCGGTGGAGACGTTCCGAGGCTTTCTACGCTGAGCACACGCAACCACTGTTGCGACGTGAGTATGACACCTGACGAAACAACCTTCAAGAAATGGCGACTAACTTTAAAACTGGTATTTGCATCGCGACGTTGAACTCAAGAGGCCTGTGTTCGCGCAGGAGACAATGCCAGATTAGTCGCATTTTGTTAGAAAACGACATAGACCTCCTGGCTGTACAAGAAACTAAAATGGAAAGTGAAGAACAAACGGAGCAAATGGTTCAAGTTTTTCGCTCTAGGTACAATGTCTGCGTTTGTCATGCTGTTGGGCGGTCAGGAGGCTGTGTCGTTTTCATACGTAGTAGCATCGCGGTTGTTGAAAATGTGTCTACCTGCGATAGCGGTAGGCTGGTTGTGTGCGACTTCAGTTTTTCTGGACTGCCTTGGCGCGTTGTGTGTGTTTATGCACCGAACAGATCGCACGAACGGGAACTTTTTTTCAGAGCGATTGAAGGGTTCTTGAAAACGGAAAGAAATGTTGTGGTTCTAGGGGATTTCAATTGTGTCTGTAGAGCGGAGGATAAGACAACGAGCTTCAATGTGCGCGATAGAAGCGCTGAGCTGTTGAATAAAATAGTGAACGAGACAGGGCTGGAAGATGTCGGTTATGTAATGACGCGAGAGGGTGAAGTAGGATATACGCACTTTCAAGGTCATTCGCACGCGAGGTTAGACAGAATATATTTGTCGGCAAAGTTGGTGCCACTATGCTCATCTTATCAAACTCAACATCTTAGTTTTAGTGATCACTGTCTGGTCAAGGTCAACATTGGCGAAAAACGTAAGGCTGCGAAGTTTAATTGGTTTCTATGGAAATTTAATGAAAAG
This sequence comes from Rhipicephalus microplus, assembly GCF_043290135.1. Taxonomy (NCBI): domain Eukaryota; kingdom Metazoa; phylum Arthropoda; class Arachnida; order Ixodida; family Ixodidae; genus Rhipicephalus; species Rhipicephalus microplus. The sequence continues at coordinate 210,403,699 of NC_134702.1, forward strand.
CTGCTGCAAGATGAAATATTTGTCACAAAAACCAAAGAATGTCTTTCAAATGCTCTTCGTTTGGAGACCAATAACTTCATAGCTGTGTGGGAGCAAATGAAGTGTGATATAAAGATGATAGCGATTGAAAGAGCCTGTGTATTACGTAATCGGGAAAGGCAACAAGAGAGGCAGTTACAAAGCGAACTAGACTACATGTTAAGCGTAGAAAATGAAGTGCCGGGAAAATTTAAGAAAGAAATAAAGGAGGCGAAAGCAAAGCTCGAATTCATCGACGACGAAAAGTACCGCGGAGCAATGATAAGGGCTCGCACTGAACGGCTGTGGATGGGTGAAACGCCCACTAAGCGAGTGCTCAGTGAAGAAAAGAAACATGCAGCAAACAAAGAGATAAATGAAATTCGATACCGCAATTACATTACCCGGGACCGCGAACAGATAAAGCACGCCTTTGTCGAGTTTTATACGCAACTCCTTAGCCATACAATCAATGACCCCGAACGATTCAAAGAGGACTTTCTGTCCCTTATGCCGAGATTGGAAGACTCTGAGCGGGAGCTACTGGAAGTAGAAATCACTGTGGCAGAAATTGAATCAGCTATAGATAACCTGGGTAACGGCAAGTCACCAGGGCCGGATGGGCTTGGTGCTGCCATATACAAATTTTTTAAGACAGAAATGGCACTGGCATTACACCGAGTGATCAGAGAATGCTACGACAAGCAGCAAACACCTCATTCATTTAGGACAGCACACGTAGTATTAATCCCCAAAACTGATGACCCCGCAAAGCTACTTTCAGTGGAATCCTACCGACCTATCAGTTTGAGCAACACTGACTATAAAATATACACGAAGGTCCTAGCAAGACGGCTCCAAAGTGTTGTCACATCCCTTGTCGGCCCGCATCAGACATGTGGGATTAAGGGCAGAACCATATTCACAAATATACACGTAACCAGAAGTATTCTAGAATGCTGTGATGCAAATAATGACCGCGTGGCCATGATTCAGCTAGACCTGCACAAAGCGTTCGATAAAGTTGTACATGAAATTTTGTTTTTATTGCTGGAACATGTGAATGTAGGAACTGTCATTACAGAAGGTGTTAGAATGGTGTATCATGACTGTAGGGCTAATTTAGTAATCAACAAAGAAGTAAGTGCTTCAATTCCTGTGCGCTCGAGCGTGAAGCAAGGTTGTGCTTTGTCGCCACTCCTTTTCGCGCTTTACTTAGAGCCCTTCTGTTTACGAATACTTGCAACACCAAGTATAAGAGGGTATACGTTTCTGACCAGTGGAATTAGAATTTTAGCCTATGCTGATGACGTCGCAGTGTTTTGCAGTGACAAAGAAAGTGTGCAAGAAGTTGTACGAATAGCTAGGGAATTCTGTGCAGCAACGGGCAGCGCAATTAGTTGGCCAAAATGTCTAGGCTTTTGGCATGGCCAGTGGCAAAGCACACCCGAAGTTTACTGTAACATGAATTGGAAAATCATGCCCGGAAAGTACCTCGGTGTGCCTTTGGATCATTACCGCAATGCTACGGAGTATTGGTCTGAGGAACGTCAACGCATTAAAAATTGTACTGATAAGTGGGGAGGTCGCAATTTATCAATGTTTGCAAAAGCGTCCGTGTGCAATGTATTTCTGATTGCAAAAGTGTTTTATGTATTACAAGTGTTAACCATGACCCGCACTTCTGTCCAGAAAATGCACCGAGTATTCGCGACCTTTATATGGGGGTCGCAGTGGGAGCGCACGAGCCGGTGCAACTTATTTCATAGGGTAAAATATGGTGGTCTGGGGCTTTTGCATTTGTTTTTTAAGCAGTTGGTGAGCAGATTCATGTTCGCTCGAGATCAAACTGACAATTTCTTGAGAACTGTGATCCAAGCAAGACTGCAGACCCCCTTACCTGATTTCGTCGTGTCATCTTTTTCTTTCGAAGCTGGACCACTCAGTCCTTATTTGCGAGAAGTAGTTACAGCTACACGCCTGCTCAAGGAAAGATTTTCGTACGAATACTTGTCCGACGTGACTAAAAAGAAACTGTATCGTGACCTTCTTGATGTCTTCCTGCCAGTGCCCGTCTACCGAGCTTCGTGCAGGCTAGGTTCTGAGCGTGACGTGTTTAAACGTGTTAAGAGAATGCCGGTCAGACCCTCTGTCAAAACATTCTTCTTTCAAGTGCATACCGGCACTCTCCCTGTACTGCCATGGCTAAAAAGTAAAGGGCTTTTTGTACCGTGGTCCGTCAACTGTCTAATCTGCGGCAAACCAGAAACGATAAATCATATCTTTCTCGACTGCCATGATGCTGTGTTCTTGTGGGACGTACTACAACGGACTATAAAAAAAGAACTACCTATCAACGCCTTTGGAATCCGTTTTCTTCCGTGTGCAGCTGCAGGGGAAGTGCCGAGTGACATGTTAATGTTGCTTTGCATGCATAGTGTGTGGAGGACAAGAATGGATGTACGACATATGCGTGTAGACGCACGTTCAGCGAGAGACTATTTTGTTGAGAGTATGCTGTATACACGAGACGTGTTTAAAGCGCTGCCTGAACCCCCCGAGTGGTTACCTGTGCTCGACCAATTGGCTTCTGTGAAGCCTTTTTAAACCAAGTGCACTGGCCAAGATGAAGCTGGTGTTTTATTAAGTGTACATATTTTGTATGTAATCCTTTTGCTTGTGGTTATTAAAAGGCAATAAAGAAAAAAAAAAAAGCCTCGGTAGCGCAGTAGGCAGCGCGTCAGTCTCATAATCTGAAGGTCGTGAGTTCAATCCTCACCCGGGGCAAAGGTGGTGCAGTTCTTTGTTTGCTTATGAGAGTTTAATTAGGTCGTGAGGGGTGCGCTGTCTGAAGCAGTAATGAATGACTGTTGCTGAGTTTTCTTACTTTTTCGACCTTTAACTTGTGGGAACTATTGATACCAGTTGTGTTTTCCAGTGACACCTGTCCGCCTCGGTAGCGCAGTAGGCAGCGCGTCAGGCTCATAATCTGAAGGTCGTGAGTTCAATCCTCACCCGGGCCAAAGGCGGTGCAGTTTTTTTGTTTGCTTATGAGAGTTTAATTTGGTCTTGAGGGGTGCGCTGTCTGGAGCAGTGATGAATGACTGTTGCTGAGTTTTCTTACTTTTTCGACCTTTAACTTGAGGGAACTATTGATACCGGTTGTGTTTCCCAGTGACACCTGTCCGCCTCGGTAGCGCAGTAGGCAGCGCGTCAGTCTCATAATCTGAAGGTCGTGTGTTCAATTCTCACCCAGGCCAAAGGCGGTCCAGTTTTTTGTTTGCTTATGACAGTTTAAATAGGTCGTGAGGAGTGCGCTGTCAGGAGCAGTAATGAATGACAGTTGCACGGTTTTCTTATTTTTTCAACCTTTAATTTGTGGGAGCTAATGATACCGGTTGCGTTTCCCAGTGACCCCAGTCTGCCTCGGTACGCAGTAGGCAGCGCGTCAGTCTCATATTCTGAAGGTCGTGAGTTCAATCCTCACCCGGGGCAAAGGCAGTGAATATGTTTTGTTTGCTTAAGAGAGTTTAATTAGGTCTTGAGGGGTGCGCTGTCTGGAGCAGTAATGAATGACTGTTGCGGAGTTTTCTTTCTTTTTCAACCTTTAATTTGTGGGAACTAATGATACCGGTTGCGTTTCCCAGTGACCCCTGTCTGCCTCGGAAGCGCACTAGGCAGCGCGTCAGTCTCATAATCTGAAGGTCGTGAGTTCAATCCTCACCCGGGGCAACTTTGGTGCAGATTTTTTGTTTGCTCATGAGAGTTTAATTAGGTCGTGAGGGGTGCACTGTCTGGAGCAGTAATAAATGACTGTTGCTCAGTTTTCTTACTTTTTCGACCTTTAATTTGTGGGAACTAATGATACCGGTTGCGTTTCGCAGTGACCCCTGTCCGCCTCGGTAGCGCAGTAGGCAGCGCGTCAGTCTCATAATCTGAAGGTCGTGAGTTCCATCCTCACCCGGGGCAAAGGCGGTGTAGTTGTTTTGTTTGCTTATGAGAGTTTAATTAGGTCATGAAGGGTGCGCTGTCTGGTGCAGTAATGAATGACTGTTGCTGAGTTTTCTTACTTTTTCGACCTTTAACTTGTGGGAACTATTGATACCGGTTGTGTTTCCCAGTGACACCAGTCCGCCTCGGTAGCGCAGTAGGCGGCGCTTCAGTCTCATAATCTGAAGGTCGTGAGTTCAATCCACACCCGGGGCAAAGGCGGTGCAGATTTTTTGTTTGCCTATGAGAGTTTAATTAGGTCGTGAGGGGTGCGCTGTCCTGAGCAGTAATGAATGACTGTTGCTGAGTTTTCTTACTTTTTCGACCTTTAACATGTGGGAACGATTGATACCGGTTGTGTTTCCCAGTGACGCCTGTTCGCCTCGGTAGCGCAGTAGGCAGCGCGTCCGTCTCATAATCTGAAGGTCGTGAGTTCAATCCTCACCCGGGGCAAATTTGTTGCAGATTTTTTGTTTGCTCATGAGAGTTTAATTAGGTCGTGAAGGGTGCACTGTCTGGAGCAGTAATAAATGACTGTTGCTCAGTTTCCTTACGTTTTCCACCTTTAATTTGTGGGAACTAATGATACCGGTTGCGTTTCCCAGTGACCCCTGTCCGCGTCGGTAGCGCAGTAGGCAGCGCGTCAGTCTCATAATCTCAAGGTCGTGAGTTCAATCCTCATCGGGGCAAAGGCGCTGAAGTTTTTTGTTTGCTTATGAGAGTTTAATTAGGTCGTGAGGGGTGCGCTGTCTGGAGCAGTAATGAATGACTGCTGCTGAGTTTTCTTACTTTTTCCGACCTTTAACTTGTGGGAACTATTGATACCGGTTGTGTTTCCCAGTGTCACCTGTCCGCCTCGCTAGCGCAGTAGGCAGCGCGTCAGTCTCATAATCTCAAGGTCGTGAGTTCAATCCTCATCGGGGCAAAGGCGCTGAAATTTTTTGTTTGCTTATGAGAGATTAATTAGGTCGTGAGGGGTGCGCTGTCTGGAGCAGTAATGAATGACTGCTGCTGAGTTTTCTTACTTTTTCGACCTTTAACTTGTGGGAACTATTGATACCGGTTGTGTTTCCCAGTGTCACCTGTCCGCCTCGGTAGTGCAGTAGGCAGCGCGTCAGTCTCATAATCTGAAGGTCGTGAGTTCAATCCTCACCCGGGGCAAAGGTGGTGCAGTTCTTTGTTTGCTTATGAGAGTTTAATTAGGTCGTGAGGGGTGCGCTGTCTGAAGCAGTAATGAATGACTGTTGCTGAGTTTTCTTACTTTTTCGACCTTTAACTTGTAGGAACTATTGATACCTGTTGTGTTTTCCAGTGACACCTGTCCGCCGCGGTAGCGCAGTAGGCAGCGCGTCAGGCTCATAATCTGAAGGTCGTGAGTTCAATCCTCACCCGGGGGAAAGGTGGTGCAGATATTTGTTTGCTTATAAGAGTTTAATTAGGTCGTGAGGGGTGTGCTGTCTGGAGCAGTAATGAATGACTGTTGCTGAGTTTTCTTACTTTTTCAATTTTTAACCTGTGGGAACAATTGATACTGGTTGTGTTTCCCAATGACACCTGTCCGCCTCGGTAGCGCAGTAGGCAGCGCGTCAGTTTCATAATCTGAAGGTCGTGAGTTCAATTCTCACCCAGGCCAAAGGCGGTGCAGTTTTTTGTTTGCTTATGACAGTTTAATTAGGTCGTGAGGAGTGCCCTGTCAGGAGCAGTAATGAATGACAGTTGCTCGGTTTTCTTATTTTTTCAACCTTTAATTTGTGGGAACTAATGATACCGGTTGCGTTTCCCAGTGACCCCAGTCTGCCTCGGTAGCGCAGTAGGCAGCGCGTCAGTCTCATATTCTGAAGGTCGTGAGTTCAATCCTCACCCGGGGCAAAGGCGGTGAAGTTTTTTTGTTTGTTTATGAGAGTTTAATTATGTCGTGAAGGGTGCGCTGTCTGGAGCAGTAATGAATGACTGTTGCTTAGTTTTCTTACTTTTTCGACCTTTAATTTGTAGGAACTAATGATACCGGTTGTGTTTCCCAGTGACCCCTGTCCGCCTCGGTAGTGCAAAGGCAGCACGTCTGTCTCATAATCTGAAGGTCGTGAGTTCAATCCCCACCCGGGGCAAAGGTGTTGCAGATTTTTTTGTTTTCCTATGAGAGATTTATTGGGTCGTGAGGGGTGCGCTGTCTGGAGCAGTAATGAATGACTGTTGCTCGGTTTTCTTACTTTTTCGACCTATAGTTTGTGGGAACTAATGATACCGGTTGCGTTTCCCAGTGACCCCTGTCTGCCTCGGAAGCGCACTAGGCAGCGCGTCAGTCTCATAATCTGAAGGTCGTGAGTTCAATCCTCACCCGGGGCAACTTTGGTGCAGATTTTTTGTTTGCTCATGAGAGTTTAATTAGGTCATAAGGGGTGCACTGTCTAGAGCAGTAATAAATGACTGTTGCTCAGTTTTCTTACTTTTCCACCTTTTTGTTTGTGGGAACTAATGATACCGGTTGCGTTTGTCAGGGACTCCTGTCTGCCTCGGTAGCGCAGTAGGCAGCGCGTCAGTCTCATGATCTGAAGGTCGTGAGTTCAATCCTCACAGGGGCAAAGGCGGTGCAGATTTTTTGTTTGCTTATGAGAGTTTAGTTAGGTCGTGAGGGGTGCACTGTGTGGAGCAGTAATGAATTTCTGTTGCTCGGTTTTCTTACTTTTTCGGCCTTTAATTTGTGGGAACTAATGATATCGGTTGCGTTTCGCAGTGACCCCTGTCCGCCTCGGTAGCGCAGTAGGCAGCGCGTCAGTCTCATAATCTGAAGGTCGTGAGTTCCATCCTCACCCGGGGCAAAGGCGGTGTAGTTGTTTTGTTTGCTTATGAGAGTTTAATTAGGTCGTGAAGGGTGCGCTGTCTGGTGCAGTAATGAATGACTGTTGCTGAGTTTTCTTACTTTTTCGACCTTTAACTTGTGGGAACTATTGATACCGGTTGTGTTTCCCAGTGACACCAGTCCGCCTCGGTAGCGCAGTAGGCGGCGCTCAGTCTCATAATCTGAAGATCTTGAGTTCAATCCACACCCGGGGCAATGGCGGTGCAGATTTTTTGTTTGCCTATGAGAGTTTAATTAGGTCGTGAGGGGTGCGCTGTCCTGAGCAGTAATGAATGACTGTTGCTGAGTTTTCTTACTTTTTCGACCTTTAACATGTGGGAACAATTGATACTGGTTGTGTTTCCCAGTGACACCTGTTCGCCTCGGTAGCGCAGTAGGCAGCGCGTCAGTTTCATAATCTGAAGGTCGTGAGTTCAATCCTCACCCGGGGCAAAGGTGGTGCAGTTCTTTGTTTGCTTATGAGAGTTTAATTAGGTCGTGAGGGGTGCGCTGTCTGAAGCAGTAATGAATGACTGTTGCTGAGTTTTCTTACTTTTTCACCTTTAACTTGTAGGAACTATTGATACCTGTTGTGTTTTCCAGTGACACCTGTCCGCCTCGGTAGCGCAGTAGGCAGCGCGTCAGGCTCATAATCTGAAGGTCGTGAGTTCAATCCTCACCCGGTCCAAAGGCGGTGCAGTTTTTTTGTTTGCTTATGAGAGTTTAATTAGGTCTTGAGGGGTGCGCTGTCTGGAGCAGTAATGAATGACTGTTGCTGAGTTTTCTTACTTTTTCGACCTTTAACTTGAGGGAACTATTGATACCGGTTGTGTTTCCCAGTGACACCTGTCCGCCTCGGTAGCGCAGTAGGCAGCGCGTCAGTCTCATAATCTGAAGGTCGTGAGTTCAATTCTCACCCAGGCCAAAGGCGGTGCAGTTTTTTGTTTGCTTATGACAGTTTAATTATGTCGTGAGGAGTGCGCTTTCAGGAGCAGTAATGAATGACAGTTGCTCGGTTTTCTTATTTTTTCAACCTTTAATTTGTGGGAACTAATGATACCAGTTGCGTTTCCCAGTGACCCCAGTCTGCCTCGGTAGCGCAGTAGGCAGCGCGTCAGTCTCATATTCTGAAGGTCGTGAGTTCAATCCTCACCCGGGGCAAAGGCGGTGAAGTTTTTTTGTTTGTTTATGAGAGTTTAATTATGTCGTGAAGGGTGCGCTGTCTGGAGCAGTAATGAATGACTGTTGCTTAGTTTTCTTACTTTTTCGACCTTTAATTTGTAGGAACTAATGATACCGGTTGTGTTTCCCAGTGACCCCTGCCCGCCTCGGTAGTGCAAAGGCAGCACGTCTGTCTCATAATCTGAAGGTCGTGAGTTCAATCCCCACCCGGGGCAAAGGTGTTGCAGATTTTTTTGTTTTCCTATGAGAGATTTATTTTGTCGTGAGGGGTGCGCTGTCTGGAGCAGTATTGAATGACTGTTGCTCGGTTTTCTTACTTTTTCGACCTATAGTTTGTGGGAACTAATGATACCGGTTGCGTTTCCCAGTGACCCCTGTCTGCCTCGGAAGCGCACTAGGCAGCGCGTCAGTCTCATAATCTGAAGGTCGTGAGTTCAATCCTCACCCGGGGCAACTTTGGTGCAGATTTTTTGTTTGCTCATGAGAGTTTAATTAGGTCATAAGGGGTGCACTGTCTAGAGCAGTAATAAATGACTGTTGCTCAGTTTTCTTACTTTTCCACCTTTTTGTTTGTGGGAACTAATGATACCGGTTGCGTTTGTCAGGGACTCCTGTCTGCCTCGGTAGCGCAGTAGGCAGCGCGTCAGTCTCATGATCTGAAGGTCGGGAGTTCAATCCTCACAGGGGCAAAGGCGGTGCAGATTTTATGTTTGCTTATGAGAGTTTAGTTAGGTCGTGAGGGGTGCACTGTGTGGAGCAGTAATGAATTTCTGTTGCTCGGTTTTCTTACTTTTTCGACCTTTAATTTGTGGGAACTAATGATACCGGTTGCGTTTCGCAGTGACCCCTGTCCGCCTCGGTAGCGCAGTAGGCAGCGCGTCAGTCTCATAATCTGAAGGTCGTGAGTTCCATCCTCACCCGGGGCAAAGGCGGTGTAGTTGTTTTGTTTGCTTATGAGAGTTTAATTAGGTCGTGAAGGGTGCGCTGTCTGGTGCAGTAATGAATGACTGTTGCTGAGTTTTCTTACTTTTTCGACCTTTAACTTGTGGGAACTATTGATACCGGTTGTGTTTCCCAGTGACACCAGTCCGCCTCGGTAGCGCAGAAGGCGGCGCTCAGTCTCATAATCTGAAGATCGTGAGTTCAATCCACACACGGGGCAATGGCGGTGCAGATTTTTTGTTTGCCTATGAGAGTTTAATTAGGTCGTGAGGGGTGCGCTGTCCTGAGCAGTAATGAATGACTGTTGCTGAGTTTTCTTACTTTTTCGACCTTTAACATGTGGGAACGATTGAAACCGGTTGTGTTTCCCAGTGACACCTGTTCGCCTCGGTAGCGCAGTAGGCAGCGCGTCAGTCTCATAATCTGAAGGTCGTGAGTTCAATCCTCACCCGGGGCAAATTTGTTGCAGATTTGTTGTTTTGTTTGCTCATGAGAGTTTAATTAGGTCGTGAGGGGTGCACTGTCTGGAGGAGTAATAAATGACTGTTGCTCAGTTTTCTTACTTTTTCCACCTTTAATTTGTGGGAACTAATGATACCGGTTGCGTTTCGCAGTGACCCCTGTCCGCCTCGGTAGCGGAGTAGGCAGCGCGTCAGTCTCATAATCTGAAGGTCGTGAGTTCCATCCTCACCCGGGGCAAAGGCGGTGTAGTTGTTTTGTTTGCTTATGAGAGTTTAATTAGGTCGTGAAGGGTGCGCTGTCTGGTGCAGTAATGAATGACTGTTGCTGAGTTTTCTTACTTTTTCGACCTTTAACTTGTGGGAACTATTGATACCGGTTGTGTTTCCCAGTGACACCAGTCCGCCTCGGTAGCGCAGTAGGCGGCGCTTCAGTCTCATAATCTGAAGATCGTGAGTTCAATCCACACCCGGGGCAATGGCGGTGCAGATTTTTTGTTTGCCTATGAGAGTTTAATTAGGTCGTGATGGGTGCACTGTCCTGAGCAGTAATGAATGACTGTTGCTGAGTTTTCTTACTTTTTCGACCTTTAATATGTGGGAACGATTGATACCGGTTGTGTTTCCCAGTGACACCTGTTCGCCTCGGTAGCGCAGTAGGCAGCGCGTCAGTCTCATAATCTGAAGGTCGTGAGTTCAATCCTCACCCGGGGCAAATTTGTTGCAGATTTTTTGTTTGCTCATGAGAGTTTAATTAGGTCGTGAGGGGTGCACTGTCTGGAGCAGTAAATTATGACTGTTGCTCAGTTTTCTTACTTTTTCCACCTTTAATTTGTGGGAACTAATGATACCGGTTGCGTTTCCCAGTGACCCCTGTCCGCGTCGGTAGCGCAGTAGGCAGCGCGTCAGTCTCGTAATCTGAAGATCGTGAGTTCAATCCTCTCCCGGGGCAAAGGCGGTGAATATGGTTTCTTTGCTTCTGAGAGTTTAATTAGGTCGTGAAGGGGCCGCTGTCTGGAGCAGTAATGAATGACTGTTGCTGAGTTTTCTTACTTTTTCGACCTTTAACTTGTGGGAACTATTGATACCTGTTGTGTTTCCCAGTGACACCAGTCCGCCTCGGTAGCGCAGTAGGCGGCGCGTCAGTCTCATAATCTCAAGGTCGTGAGTTCAATCCTCACCCGGGGCAAAGGCGCTGAAGTTTTTTGTTTGCTTATGAGAGTTTAATTATGTCGTGAGGGGTGCGCTGTCTGGAGCAGTAATGAATGACTGCTGCTGAGTTGTCTTACTTTTTTGACCTTTAACTTGTGGGAACTATTGATACCGGTTGTGTTTCCCAGTGTCACCTGTCCGCCTCGGTAGTGCAGTAGGCAGCGCGTCAGTCTCATAATCTGAAGGTCGTGAGTTCAATCCTAAGGCGGGCCAATGTCGATGCAGTTTTTTTGTTTGCTTATGAGAGTTTAATAAGGTCGTGAGGGGTGCGCTGTCTGGAACAGTAATGAATGACTGTTGCTGAATTTTCTTATTTTTTCGACCTTTAATTTGTGGAAACGAATGATACCGGTTGCGTTTGCCAGTCACCCCTGTGCGCCTCGGTAGCCCAGTAGGCAGCACGTCAGTCTCATAATCTGAAGGTCGTGAGTTCAATCCTCACCCGGGGCAAAGGCGGTGCAGATGTTTTGTTTGCTTATAACAGTTTAATTAGGTCGTGAGGGGTGCGCTGTCTGGAGCAGTAATAAATGACTGTTGCTGAGTTTTCTTACTTTTTCAATTTTTAACTTGTGGGAACTATTGATACTGGTTGTGTTTCCCAATGACACCTGTCCGCCTCGGTAGCGCAGTGGGCAGCGCGTCAGTTTCATAATCTGAAGGTCGTGAGTTCAATCCTCACCCGGGGCAAAGGTGGTGCAGTTCTTTGTTTGCTTATGAGATTTTAAATAGGTCGTTAGGGGTGCGCTGTCTGAAGCAGTAATGAATGACTGTTGCTGAGTTTTCTTACTTTTTGATCTTTAACTTGTGGGAACTTTTGATACCTGTTGTGTTTTCCAGTGACACCTGTCCGCCTCGGAAGCGCAGTAGGCAGCGCGTCAGGCTCATAATCTGAAGGTCGTGAGTTCAATCCTCACCCGGGCCAAAGGCGGTGCAGTTTTTTGTTTGCTTATGACAGTTTAATTAGGTCGTGAGGGGTGCGCTGTCTGGAACAGTAATGAATGACTGTTGCTGAATTTTCTTATTTTTTCGACCTTTAATTTGTGGAAACGAATGATACCGGTTGCGTTTGCCAGTCACCCCTGTCAGCCTCGGTAGCGCAGTAGGCAGCGCGTCAGTCTCATAATCTGAAGGTCGTGAGTTCAATCCTCACCCGGGGCAGAGGCGGTGCAGATGTTTTGTTTGCTTATGAGGGTTTAATTAGGTCGTGAGGGGTGCACTGTTTGGAGCAGTAATGAATGACTGTTGCCCAGTCTTCTTATTTTTTCGACCTTTATTTGTGGAAACGAATGATACCGGTTGCGTTTCCCCGTGACCCCTGTCCGCCTCGGTAGCGCAGTAGGCAGCGCGTCAGTCTCATAATCTGAAGGTCGTGAGTTCAATTCTCACCCGGGGAAAGGTGGTGCAGATATTTGTTTGCTTATAAGAGTTTAATTAGGTCGTGAGGGGTGCGCTGTCTGGAGCAGTAATGAATGACTGTTGCGGAGTTTTCTTACTTTTTCGACCTTTAACTTGAGGGAACTATTGATACCGGTTGTGTTTCCCAGTGACACCTGTCCGCCTCGGTAGCGCAGTAGGCAGCGCGTCAGTCTCATAATCTGAAGGTCGTGAGTTCAATTCTCACCCAGGCCAAAGGCGGTGCAGTTTTTTGTTTGCTTATGACAGTTTAATTAGGTCGTGAGGAGTGCGCTGTCAGGAGCAGTAATGAATGACAGTTGCTCGGTTTTCTTATTTTTTCAACCTTTAATTTGTGGGAACTAATGATACCGGTTGCGTTTCCCAGTGACCCCAGTCTGCCTCGGTAGCGCAGTAGGCAGCGCGTCAGTCTCATATTCTGAAGGTCGTGAGTTCAATCCTCACCCGGGGCAAAGGCGGTGAAGTTTTTTGTTTGTTTATGAGAGTTTAATTATGTCGTGAAGGGTGCGCTGTCTGGAGAAGTAATGAATGACTGTTGCTCGGTTTTCCTACTTTTTCGACCTTTAATTTGTGGGAACTAATGATACCGGTTGTGTTTCCCAGTGACACCTGTTCGCCTCGGTAGCGCAGTAGGCAGCGCGTCAGTCTCATAATCTGAAGGTCGTGAGTTCAATCCTCACCCGGGGCAAATTTGTTGCAGATTTTTTGTTTGCTCATGAGAGTTTAATTAGGTCGTGAGGGGTGCACTGTCTGGAGCAGTAATAAATGACTGTTGCTCAGTTTTCTTACTTTTTCCACCTTTAATTTGTGGGAACTAATGATACCGGTTGCGTTTCGCAGTGACCCCTGTCCGCCTCGGTAGCGGAGTAGGCAGCGCGTCAGTCTCATAATCTGAAGGTCGTGAGTTCCATCCTCACCCGGGGCAAAGGCGGTGTAGTTGTTTTGTTTGCTTATGAGAGTTTAATTAGGTCGTGAAGGGTGCGCTGTCTGGTGCAGTAATGAATGACTGTTGCTGAGTTTTCTTACTTTTTCGACCTTTAACTTGTGGGAACTATTGATACCGGTTGTGTTTCCCAGTGACACCAGTCCGCCTCGGTAGCGCAGTAGGCGGCGCTTCAGTCTCATAATCTGAAGATCGTGAGTTCAATCCACACCCGGGGCAAAGGCGCTGAAGTTTTTTTTTGCTTATGAGAGTTTAATTATGTCGTGAGGGGTGCGCTGTCTGGAGCAGTAATGAATGACTGCTGCTGAGTTTTCTTACTTTTTTGACCTTTAACTTGTGGGAACTATTGATACCGGTTGTGTTTCCCAGTGACACCAGTCCGCCTCGGTAGCGCAGTAGGCGGCGCTTCAGTCTCATAATCTGAAGATCGTGAGTTCAATTCTCACCCAGGCCAAAGGCGGTGCAGTTTTTTGTTTGCTTATGACAGTTTAATTAGGTCGTGAGGAGTGCGCTGTCAGGAGCAGTAATGAATGACAGTTGCTCGGTTTTCTTATTTTTTCAACCTTTAATTTGTGGGAACTAATGATACCGGTTGCGTTTCCCAGTGACCCCAGTCTGCCTCGGTAGCGCAGTAGGCAGCGCGTCAGTCTCATATTTTGAAGCTCGTGAGTTCAATCCTCACCCGGGGCAAAGGCGGTGAAGTTTTTTTGTTTGTTTATGAGAGTTTATTTAGGTCGTGAGGGGTGCGCTGTCTGAAGCAGTAATGAATGACTGTTGCTCGGTTTTCTTACTTTTTCGACCTATAGTTTGTGGGAACTAATGATACCGGTTGCGTTTCCCAGTGACCCCTGTCTGCCTCGGAAGCGCACTAGGCAGCGCGTCAGTCTCATAATCTGAAGGTCGTGAGTTCAATCCTCACCCGGGGCAACTTTGGTGCAGAATTTTTGTTTGCTCATGAGAGTTTAATTAGGTCATGAGGGGTGCACTGTCTGGAGCAGTAATAAATGACTGTTGCTCAGTTTTCTTACTTTTTCCACCTTTTTTTTTGTGGGAACTAATGATAGCGGTTGCGTTTGCCAGGGACTCCTGTCTGCCTCGGTAGCGCTGTAGGCAGTGCGTCAGTCTCATAATCTGAAGGTCGTGAGTTCAATCCTCACAGGGGCAAAGGCGGTGCAGATGTTTTGTTTGCTTATGAGGGTTTAATTAGGTCGTGAGGGGTGCACTGTCTGGAGCAGTAATGAATGACTGTTGCCCAGTCCTCTTATTTTTTCGACCTTTATTTGTGGAAACGAATGATACCGGTTGCGTTTCCCCGTGACCCCTGTCCGCCTCGGTAGCGCAGTAGGCAGCGCGTCAGTCTCATAATCTGAAGGTCGTGAGTTCAATTCTCACCCGGGGAAAGGTGGTGCAGATATTTGTTTGCTTATAAGAGTTTAATTAGGTCGTGAGGGGTGCGCTGTCTGGAGCAGTAATGAATGACTGTTGCTGAGTTTTCTTACTTTTTCGACCTTTAACTTGAGGGAACTATTGATACCGGTTGTGTTTCCCAGTGACGCCTGTCCGCCTCGGTAGCGCAGTAGGCAGCGCGTCAGTCTCATAATCTGAAGGTCGTGAGTTCAATTCTCACCCAGGCCAAAGGCGGTGCAGTTTTTTGTTTGCTTATGACAGTTTAATTAGGTCGTGAGGAGTGCGCTGTCAGGAGCAGTAATGAATGACAGTTGCTCGGTTTTCTTATTTTTTCAACCTTTAATTTGTGGGAACTAATGATACCGGTTGCGTTTCCCAGTGACCCCAGTCTGCCTCGGTAGCGCAGTAGGCAGCACGTCTGTCTCATAATCTGAAGGTCGTGAGTTCAATCCCCACCCGGGGCAAAGGTGTTGCAGATTTTTTTGTTTTCCTATGAGAGATTTATTGGGTCGTGAGGGGTGCGCTGTCTGGAGCAGTAATGAATGACTGTTGCTCGGTTTTCTTACTTTTTCGACCTATAGTTTGTGGGAACTAATGATACCGGTTGCGTTTCCCAGTGACCCCTGTCTGCCTCGGAAGCGCACTAGGCAGCGCGTCAGTCTCATAATCTGAAGGTCGTGAGTTCAATCCTCACCCGGGGCAACTTTGGTGCAGATTTTTTGTTTGCTCATGAGAGTTTAATTAGGTCATAAGGGGTGCACTGTCTAGAGCAGTAATAAATGACTGTTGCTCAGTTTTCTTACTTTTCCACCTTTTTGTTTGTGGGAACTAATGATACCGGTTGCGTTTGTCAGGGACTCCTGTCTGCCTCGGTAGCGCAGTAGGCAGCGCGTCAGTCTCATGATCTGAAGGTCGTGAGTTCAATCCTCACAGGGGCAAAGGCGGTGCAGATTTTTTGTTTGCTTATGAGAGTTTAGTTAGGTCGTGAGGGGTGCACTGTGTGGAGCAGTAATGAATTTCTGTTGCTCGGTTTTCTTACTTTTTCCACCTTTAATTTGTGGGAACTAATGATACCGGTTGCGTTTCGCAGTGACCCCTGTCCGCCTCGGTAGCGGAGTAGGCAGCGCGTCAGTCTCATAATCTGAAGGTCGTGAGTTCCATCCTCACCCGGGGCAAAGGCGGTGTAGTTGTTTTGTTTGCTTATGAGAGTTTAATTAGGTCGTGGAGGGTGCGCTGTCTGGTGCAGTAATGAATGACTGTTGCTGAGTTTTCTTACTTTTTCGACCTTTAACTTGTGGGAACTATTGATACCGGTTGTGTTTCCCAGTGACACCAGTCCGCCTCGGTAGCGCAGTAGGCGGCGCTTCAGTCTCATAATCTGAAGATCGTGAGTTCAATCCACACCCGGGCCAATGGCGGTGCAGATTTTTTGTTTGCCTATGAGAGTTTAATTAGGTCGTGAGGGGTGCGCTGTCCTGAGCAGTAATGAATGACAGTTGCTGAGTTTTCTTACTTTTTCGACCTTTAACATGTGGGAACGATTGATACCGGTTGTGTTTCCCAGTGACACCTGTTCGCCTCGGTAGCGCAGTAGGCAGCGCGTCAGTCTCATAATCTGAAGGTCGTGAGTTCAATCCTCACCCGGGGCAAATTTGTTGCAGATTTTTTGTTTGCTCATGAAAGTTTAATTAGGTCGTGAGGGGTGCACTGTCTGGAGCAGTAAATTATGACTGTTGCTCAGTTTGCTTACTTTTTCCACCTTTAATTTGTGGGAACTAATGATACCGGTTGCGTTTCCCAGTGACCCCTGTCCGCGTCGGTAGCGCAGTAGGCAGCGCGTCAGTCTCGTAATCTGAAGATCGTGAGTTCAATCCTCTCCCGGGGCAAAGGCGGTGAATATGGCTTCTTTGCTTCTGAGAGTTTAATTAGGTCGTGAAGGGGCCGCTGTCTGGAGCAGTAATGAATGACTGTTGCTGAGTTTTCTTACTTTTTCGACCTTTAACTTGTGGGAACTATTGATACCGGTTGTGTTTCCCAGTGACACCAGTCCGCCTCGGTAGCGCAGTAGGCGGCGCGTCAGTCTCATAATCTCAAGGTCGTGAGTTCAATCCTCACCCGTGGCAAAGGCGCTGAAGTTTTTTGTTTGCTTATGAGAGTTTAATTATGTCGTGAGGGGTGCGCTGTCTGGAGCAGTAATGAATGACTGCTGCTGAGTTTTCTTACTTTTTCGACCTTTAACTTGTGGGAACTATTGATGCCGGTTGTGCTTCCCAGTGTCACCTGTCCGCCTCGGTAGTGCAGTAGGCAGCGCGTCAGTCTCATAATCTGAAGGTCGTGAGTTCAATCCTAAGGCGGGCCAATGTCGATGCAGTTTTTTTGTTTGCTTATGAGAGTTTAATTAGGTCGTGAGGGGTGCGCTGTCTGGAACAGTAATGAATGACTGTTGCTGAATTTTCTTATTTTTTCGACCTTTAATTTGTGGAAACGAATGATACCGGTTGCGTTTGCCAGTCACCCCTGTCCGCCTCGGTAGCCCAGTAGGCAGCGCGTCAGTCTCATAATCTGAAGGTCGTGAGTTCAATCCTCACCCGGGGCAGAGGCGGTGCAGGTGTTTTGTTTGCTTATGAGGGTTTAATTAGGTCGTGAGGGGTGCACTGTCTGGAGCAGTAATGAATGACTGTTGCCCAGTCTTCTTATTTTTTCGACCTTTATTTGTGGAAACGAATGATACCGGTTGCGTTTCCCCGTGACCCCTGTCCGCCTCGGTAGCGCAGTAGGCAGCGCGTCAGTCTCATAATCTGAAGGTCGTGAGTTCAATTCTCACCCGGGGAAAGGTGGTGCAGATATTTGTTTGCTTATAAGAGTTTAATTAGGTCGTGAGGGGTGCGCTGTCTGGAGCAGTAATGAATGACTGTTGCTGAGTTTTCTTACTTTTTCAATTTTTAACTTGTGGGAACTATTGATACTGGTTGTGTTTCCCAATGACACCTGTCTGCCTCGGTAGCGCAGTAGGCAGCGCGTCAGTTTCATAGTTTGAAGGTCGTGAGTTCAATCCTCACCCGGGGCAAAGGTGGTGCAGTTCTTTGTTTGCTTATGAGAGTTTAATTAGGTCGTGAGGGGTGCGCTGTCTGAAGCAGTAATGAATGACTGTTGCTGAGTTTTCTTACTTTTTCGACCTTTAACTTGAGGGAACTATTGATACTGGTTGTGTTTCCCAGTGACACCTGTCCGCCTCGGTAGCGCAGTAGGCAGCGCGTCAGTCTCATAATCTGAAGGTCGTGAGTTCAATTCTCACCCAGGCCAAAGGCGGTGCAGTTTTTTGTTTGCTTATGACAGTTTAATTAGGTCGTGAGGAGTGCGCTGTCAGGAGCAGTAATGAATGACAGTTGCTTGGTTTTCTTATTTTTTCAACCTTTAATTTGTGGGAACTAATGATACCGGTTGCGTTTCCCAGTGACCCCAGTCTGCCTCGGTAGCGCAGTAGGCAGCGCGTCAGTCTCATATTTTGAAGCTCGTGAGTTCAATCCTCACCCGGGGCAAAGGCGGTGAAGTTTTTTTGTTTGTTTATGAGAGTTTATTTAGGTCGTGAGGGGTGCGCTGTCTGGAGCAGTAATGAATGACTGTTGCTCGGTTTTCTTACTTTTTCGACCTATAGTTTGTGGGAACTAATGATACCGGTTGCGTTTCCCAGTGACCCCTGTCTGCCTCGGAAGCGCACTAGGCAGCGCGTCAGTCTCATATTCTGAAGGTCGTGAGTTCAATCCTCACCCGGGGCAACTTTGGTGCAGAATTTTTGTTTGCTCATGAGAGTTTAATTAGGTCATGAGGGGTGCACTGTCTGGAGCAGTAATAAATGACTGTTGCTCAGTTTCTTACTTTTTCCACCTTTTTTTTTGTGGGAACTAATGATAGCGGTTGCGTTTGCCAGGGACTCCTGTCTGCCTCGGTAGCGCAGTAGGCAGTGCGTCAGTCTCATAATCTGAAGGTCGTGAGTTCAATCCTCACAGGGGCAAAGGCGGTGCAGTTTTTTGTTTGCTTATGACAGTTTAATTAGGTCGTGAGGGGTGCGCTGTCTGGAACAGTAATGAATGACTGTTGCTGAATTTTCTTATTTTTTCGACCTTTAATTTGTGGAAACGAATGATACCGGTTGCGTTTGCCAGTCACCCCTGTCCGCCTCGGTAGCCCAGTAGGCAGCGCGTCAGTCTCATAATCTGAAGGTCGTGAGTTCAATCCTCACCCGGGGCAGAGGCGGTGCAGATGTTTTGTTTGCTTATGAGGGTTTAATTAGGTCGTGAGGGGTGCACTGTCTGGAGCAGTAATGAATGACTGTTGCCCAGTCCTCTTATTTTTTCGACCTTTATTTGTGGAAACGAATGATACCGGTTGCGTTTCCCCGTGACCCCTGTCCGCCTCGGTAGCGCAGTAGGCAGCGCGTCAGTCTCATAATCTGAAGGTCGTGAGTTCAATTCTCACCCGGGGAAAGGTGGTGCAGATATTTGTTTGCTTATAAGAGTTTAATTAGGTCGTGAGGGGTGCGCTGTCTGGAGCAGTAATGAATGACTGTTGCTGAGTTTTCTTACTTTTTCGACCTTTAACTTGAGGGAACTATTGATACCGGTTGTGTTTCCCAGTGACACCTGTCCGCCTCGGTAGCGCAGTAGGCAGCGCGTCAGTCTCATAATCTGAAGGTCGTGAGTTCAATTCTCACCCAGGCCAAAGGCGGTGCAGTTTTTTGTTTGCTTATGACAGTTTAATTAGGTCGTGAGGAGTGCGCTGTCAGGAGCAGTAATGAATGACAGTTGCTCGGTTTTCTTATTTTTTCAACCTTTAATTTGTGGGAACTAATGATACCGGTTGCGTTTCCCAGTGACCCCAGTCTGCCTCGGTAGCGCAGTAGGCAGCACGTCTGTCTCATAATCTGAAGGTCGTGAGTTCAATCCCCACCCGGGGCAAAGGTGTTGCAGATTTTTTTGTTTTCCTATGAGAGATTTATTGGGTCGTGAGGGGTGCGCTGTCTGGAGCAGTAATGAATGACTGTTGCTCGGTTTTCTTACTTTTTCGACCTATAGTTTGTGGGAACTAATGATACCGGTTGCGTTTCCCAGTGACCCCTGTCTGCCTCGGAAGCGCACTAGGCAGCGCGTCAGTCTCATAATCTGAAGGTCGTGAGTTCAATCCTCACCCGGGGCAACTTTGGTGCAGATTTTTTGTTTGCTCATGAGAGTTTAATTAGGTCATAAGGGGTGCACTGTCTAGAGCAGTAATAAATGACTGTTGCTCAGTTTTCTTACTTTTCCACCTTTTTGTTTGTGGGAACTAATGATACCGGTTGCGTTTGTCAGGGACTCCTGTCTGCCTCGGTAGCGCAGTAGGCAGCGCGTCAGTCTCATGATCTGAAGGTCGTGAGTTCAATCCTCACAGGGGCAAAGGCGGTGCAGATTTTTTGTTTGCTTATGAGAGTTTAGTTAGGTCGTGAGGGGTGCACTGTGTGGAGCAGTAATGAATTTCTGTTGCTCGGTTTTCTTACTTTTTTGACCTTTAATTTGTGGGAACTAATGATACCGGTTGCGTTTCGCAGTGACCCCTGTCCGCCTCGGTAGCGCAGTAGGCAGTGCGTCAGTCTCATAATTTGAAGGTCGTGAGTTCCATCCTCACCCGGGGCAAAGGCGGTGTAGTTGTTTTGTTTGCTTATGAGAGTTTAATTAGGTCGTGAAGGGTGCGCTGTCTGGTGCAGTAATGAATGACTGTTGCTGAGTTTTCTTACTTTTTCGACCTTTAACTTGTGGGAACTATTGATACCGGTTGTGTTTTCCAGTGACACCAGTCCGCCTCGGTAGCGCAGTAGGCGGCGCTCAGTCTCATAATCTGAAGATCGTGAGTTCAATCCACACCCGGGGCAATGGCGGTGCAGATTTTTTGTTTGCCTATGAGAGTTTAATTCGGTCGTGAGGGGTGCGCTGTCCTGAGCAGTAATGAATGACTGTTGCTGAGTTTTCTTACTTTTTCGACCTTTAACATGTGGGAACGATTGATACCGGTTGTGTTTCCCAGTGACACCTGTTCGCCTCGGTAGCGCAGTAGGCAGCGCGTCAGTCTCATAATCTGAAGGTCGTGAGTTCAATCCTCACCCGGGGCAAATTTGCTGCAGATTTTTTGTTTGCTCATGAGAGTTTAATTAGGTCGTGAGGGGTGCACTGTCTGGAGCAGTAATAAATGACTGTTGCTCAGTTTTCTTACTTTTTCCACCTTTAATTTGTGGGAACTAATGATACCGGTTGCGTTTCGCAGTGACCCCTGTCCGCCTCGGTAGCGGAGTAGGCAGCGCGTCAGTCTCATAATCTGAAGGTCGTGAGTTCCATCCTCACCCGGGGCAAAGGCGGTGTAGTTGTTTTGTTTGCTTATGACAGTTTAATTAGGTCGTGAAGGGTGCGCTGTCTGGTGCAGTAATGAATGACTGTTGCTGAGTTTTCTTACTTTTTCGACCTTTAACTTGTGGGAACTATTGATACCGGTTCTGTTTCCCAGTGACACCAGTCCGCCTCGGTAGCGCAGTAGGCGGCGCTTCAGTCTCATAATCCGAAGATCGTGAGTTCAATCCACACCCGGGCCAATGGCGGTGCAGATTTTTTGTTTGCCTATGAGAGTTTAATTAGGTCGTGAGGGGTGCGCTGTCCTGAGCAGTAATGAATGACTGTTGCTGAGTTTTCTTACTTTTTCGACCTTTAACATGTGGGAACGATTTATACCGGTTGTGTTTCCCAGTGACACCTGTTCGCCTCGGTAGCGCAGTAGGCAGCGCGTCAGTCTCATAATCTGAAGGTCGTGAGTTCAATCCTCACCCGGGGCAAATTTGTTGCAGATTTTTTGTTTGCTCATGAAAGTTTAATTAGGTCGTGAGGGGTGCACTGTCTGGAGCAGTAAATTATGACTGTTGCTCAGTTTGCTTACTTTTTCCACCTTTAATTTGTGGGAACTAATGATACCGGTTGCGTTTCCCAGTGACCCCTGTCCGCGTCGGTAGCGCAGTAGGCAGCGCGTCAGTCTCGTAATCTGAAGATCGTGAGTTCAATCCTCTCCCGGGGCAAAGGCGGTGAATATGGCTTCTTTGCTTCTGAGAGTTTAATTAGGTCGTGAAGGGGCCGCTGTCTGGAGCAGTAATGAATGACTGTTGCTGAGTTTTCTTACTTTTTCGACCTTTAACTTGTGGGAACTATTGATACCGGTTGTGTTTCCCAGTGACACCAGTCCGCCTCGGTAGCGCAGTAGGCGGCGCGTCAGTCTCATAATCTCAAGGTCGTGAGTTCAATCCTCACCCGGGGCAAAGGCGCTGAAGTTTTTTGTTTGCTTATGAGAGTTTAATTATGTCGTGAGGGGTGCGCTGTCTGGAGCAGTAATGAATGACTGCTGCTGAGTTTTCTTACTTTTTCGACCTTTAACTTGTGGGAACTATTGATGCCGGTTGTGCTTCCCAGTGTCACCTGTCCGCCTCGGTAGTGCAGTAGGCAGCGCGTCAGTCTCATAATCTGAAGGTCGTGAGTTCAATCCTAAGGCGGGCCAATGTCGATGCAGTTTTTTTGTTTGCTTATGAGAGTTTAATTAGGTCGTGAGGGGTGCGCTGTCTGGAACAGTAATGAATGACTGTTGCTGAATTTTCTTATTTTTTCGACCTTTAATTTGTGGAAACGAATGATACCGGTTGCGTTTGCCAGTCACCCCTGTCCGCCTCGGTAGCCCAGTAGGCAGCGCGTCAGTCTCATAATCTGAAGGTCGTGAGTTCAATCCTCACCCGGGGCAGAGGCGGTGCAGGTGTTTTGTTTGCTTATGAGGGTTTAATTAGGTCGTGAGGGGTGCACTGTCTGGAGCAGTAATGAATGACTGTTGCCCAGTCTTCTTATTTTTTCGACCTTTATTTGTGGAAACGAATGATACCGGTTGCGTTTCCCCGTGACCCCTGTCCGCCTCGGTAGCGCAGTAGGCAGCGCGTCAGTCTCATAATCTGAAGGTCGTGAGTTCAATTCTCACCCGGGGAAAGGTGGTGCAGATATTTGTTTGCTTATAAGAGTTTAATTAGGTCGTGAGGGGTGCGCTGTCTGGAGCAGTAATGAATGACTGTTGCTGAGTTTTCTTACTTTTTCAATTTTTAACTTGTGGGAACTATTGATACTGGTTGTGTTTCCCAATGACACCTGTCTGCCTCGGTAGCGCAGTAGGCAGCGCGTCAGTTTCATAATTTGAAGGTCGTGAGTTCAATCCTCACCCGGGGCAAAGGTGGTGCAGTTCTTTGTTTGCTTATGAGAGTTTAATTAGGTCGTGAGGGGTGCGCTGTCTGAAGCAGTAATGAATGACTGTTGCTGAGTTTTCTTACTTTTTCGACCTTTAACTTGTGGGAACTATTGATACCTGTTGTGTTTTCCAGTGACACCTGTCCGCCTCGGTAGCGCAGTAGGCAGCGCGTCAGGCTCATAATCTGAAGGTCGTGAGTTCAATCCTTACCCGGGCCAAAGGCGGTGCAGTTTTTTTGTTTGCTTATGAGAGTTTAATTAGGTTTGGGGGGTGCGCTGTCTGGAGCAGTAATGAATGACTGTTGCTCGGTTTTCTTATTTTTTCAACCTTTAATTTGTGGGAACTAATGATACCGGTTGCGTTTCCCAGTGACCCCAGTCTGCCTCGGTAGCGCAGTAGGCAGCACGTCTGTCTCATAATCTGAAGGTCGTGAGTTCAATCCCCACCCGGGGCAAAGGTGTTGCAGATTTTTTTGTTTTCCTATGAGAGATTTATTGGGTCGTGAGGGGTGCGCTGTCTGGAGCAGTAATGAATGACTGTTGCTCGGTTTTCTTACTTTTTCGACCTATAGTTTGTGGGAACTAATGATACCGGTTGCGTTTCCCAGTGACCCCTGTCTGCCTCGGAAGCGCACTAGGCAGCGCGTCAGTCTCATAATCTGAAGGTCGTGAGTTCAATCCTCACCCGGGGCAACTTTGGTGCAGATTTTTTGTTTGCTCATGAGAGTTTAATTAGGTCATAAGGGGTGCACTGTCTAGAGCAGTAATAAATGACTGTTGCTCAGTTTTCTTACTTTTCCACCTTTTTGTTTGTGGGAACTAATGATACCGGTTGCGTTTGTCAGGGACTCCTGTCTGCCTCGGTAGCGCAGTAGGCAGCGCGTCAGTCTCATGATCTGAAGGTCGTGAGTTCAATCCTCACAGGGGCAAAGGCGGTGCAGATTTTTTGTTTGCTTATGAGAGTTTAGTTAGGTCGTGAGGGGTGCACTGTGTGGAGCAGTAATGAATTTCTGTTGCTCGGTTTTCTTACTTTTTTGACCTTTAATTTGTGGGAACTAATGATACCGGTTGCGTTTCGCAGTGACCCCTGTCCGCCTCGGTAGCGCAGTAGGCAGTGCGTCAGTCTCATAATTTGAAGGTCGTGAGTTCCATCCTCACCCGGGGCAAAGGCGGTGTAGTTGTTTTGTTTGCTTATGAGAGTTTAATTAGGTCGTGAAGGGTGCGCTGTCTGGTGCAGTAATGAATGACTGTTGCTGAGTTTTCTTACTTTTTCGACCTTTAACTTGTGGGAACTATTGATACCGGTTGTGTTTTCCAGTGACACCAGTCCGCCTCGGTAGCGCAGTAGGCGGCGCTCAGTCTCATAATCTGAAGATCGTGAGTTCAATCCACACCCGGGGCAATGGCGGTGCAGATTTTTTGTTTGCCTATGAGAGTTTAATTCGGTCGTGAGGGGTGCGCTGTCCTGAGCAGTAATGAATGACTGTTGCTGAGTTTTCTTACTTTTTCGACCTTTAACATGTGGGAACGATTGATACCGGTTGTGTTTCCCAGTGACACCTGTTCGCCTCGGTAGCGCAGTAGGCAGCGCGTCAGTCTCATAATCTGAAGGTCGTGAGTTCAATCCTCACCCGGGGCAAATTTGCTGCAGATTTTTTGTTTGCTCATGAGAGTTTAATTAGGTCGTGAGGGGTGCACTGTCTGGAGCAGTAATAAATGACTGTTGCTCAGTTTTCTTACTTTTTCCACCTTTAATTTGTGGGAACTAATGATACCGGTTGCGTTTCGCAGTGACCCCTGTCCGCCTCGGTAGCGGAGTAGGCAGCGCGTCAGTCTCATAATCTGAAGGTCGTGAGTTCCATCCTCACCCGGGGCAAAGGCGGTGTAGTTGTTTTGTTTGCTTATGACAGTTTAATTAGGTCGTGAAGGGTGCGCTGTCTGGTGCAGTAATGAATGACTGTTGCTGAGTTTTCTTACTTTTTCGACCTTTAACTTGTGGGAACTATTGATACCGGTTCTGTTTCCCAGTGACACCAGTCCGCCTCGGTAGCGCAGTAGGCGGCGCTTCAGTCTCATAATCCGAAGATCGTGAGTTCAATCCACACCCGGGCCAATGGCGGTGCAGATTTTTTGTTTGCCTATGAGAGTTTAATTAGGTCGTGAGGGGTGCGCTGTCCTGAGCAGTAATGAATGACTGTTGCTGAGTTTTCTTACTTTTTCGACCTTTAACATGTGGGAACGATTTATACCGGTTGTGTTTCCCAGTGACACCTGTTCGCCTCGGTAGCGCAGTAGGCAGCGCGTCAGTCTCATAATCTGAAGGTCGTGAGTTCAATCCTCACCCGGGGCAAATTTGTTGCAGATTTTTTGTTTGCTCATGAAAGTTTAATTAGGTCGTGAGGGGTGCACTGTCTGGAGCAGTAAATTATGACTGTTGCTCAGTTTGCTTACTTTTTCCACCTTTAATTTGTGGGAACTAATGATACCGGTTGCGTTTCCCAGTGACCCCTGTCCGCGTCGGTAGCGCAGTAGGCAGCGCGTCAGTCTCGTAATCTGAAGATCGTGAGTTCAATCCTCTCCCGGGGCAAAGGCGGTGAATATGGCTTCTTTGCTTCTGAGAGTTTAATTAGGTCGTGAAGGGGCCGCTGTCTGGAGCAGTAATGAATGACTGTTGCTGAGTTTTCTTACTTTTTCGACCTTTAACTTGTGGGAACTATTGATACCGGTTGTGTTTCCCAGTGACACCAGTCCGCCTCGGTAGCGCAGTAGGCGGCGCGTCAGTCTCATAATCTCAAGGTCGTGAGTTCAATCCTCACCCGGGGCAAAGGCGCTGAAGTTTTTTGTTTGCTTATGAGAGTTTAATTATGTCGTGAGGGGTGCGCTGTCTGGAGCAGTAATGAATGACTGCTGCTGAGTTTTCTTACTTTTTCGACCTTTAACTTGTGGGAACTATTGATGCCGGTTGTGCTTCCCAGTGTCACCTGTCCGCCTCGGTAGTGCAGTAGGCAGCGCGTCAGTCTCATAATCTGAAGGTCGTGAGTTCAATCCTAAGGCGGGCCAATGTCGATGCAGTTTTTTTGTTTGCTTATGAGAGTTTAATTAGGTCGTGAGGGGTGCGCTGTCTGGAACAGTAATGAATGACTGTTGCTGAATTTTCTTATTTTTTCGACCTTTAATTTGTGGAAACGAATGATACCGGTTGCGTTTGCCAGTCACCCCTGTCCGCCTCGGTAGCCCAGTAGGCAGCGCGTCAGTCTCATAATCTGAAGGTCGTGAGTTCAATCCTCACCCGGGGCAGAGGCGGTGCAGGTGTTTTGTTTGCTTATGAGGGTTTAATTAGGTCGTGAGGGGTGCACTGTCTGGAGCAGTAATGAATGACTGTTGCCCAGTCTTCTTATTTTTTCGACCTTTATTTGTGGAAACGAATGATACCGGTTGCGTTTCCCCGTGACCCCTGTCCGCCTCGGTAGCGCAGTAGGCAGCGCGTCAGTCTCATAATCTGAAGGTCGTGAGTTCAATTCTCACCCGGGGAAAGGTGGTGCAGATATTTGTTTGCTTATAAGAGTTTAATTAGGTCGTGAGGGGTGCGCTGTCTGGAGCAGTAATGAATGACTGTTGCTGAGTTTTCTTACTTTTTCAATTTTTAACTTGTGGGAACTATTGATACTGGTTGTGTTTCCCAATGACACCTGTCTGCCTCGGTAGCGCAGTAGGCAGCGCGTCAGTTTCATAATTTGAAGGTCGTGAGTTCAATCCTCACCCGGGGCAAAGGTGGTGCAGTTCTTTGTTTGCTTATGAGAGTTTAATTAGGTCGTGAGGGGTGCGCTGTCTGAAGCAGTAATGAATGACTGTTGCTGAGTTTTCTTACTTTTTCGACCTTTAACTTGTGGGAACTATTGATACCTGTTGTGTTTTCCAGTGACACCTGTCCGCCTCGGTAGCGCAGTAGGCAGCGCGTCAGGCTCATAATCTGAAGGTCGTGAGTTCAATCCTTACCCGGGCCAAAGGCGGTGCAGTTTTTTTGTTTGCTTATGAGAGTTTAATTAGGTTTGGGGGGTGCGCTGTCTGGAGCAGTAATGAATGACTGTTGCTGAGTTTTCTTACTTTTTCGACCTTTAACTTGAGGGAACTATTGATACCGGTTGTGTTTCCCAGTGACACCTGTCCGCCTCGGTAGCGCAGTAGGCAGCGCGTCAGTCTCATAATCTGAAGGTCGTGAGTTCAATTCTCACCCAGGCCAAAGGCGGTGCAGTTTTTTGTTTGCTTATGACAGTTTAATTAGGTCGTGAGGAGTGCGCTGTCAGGAGCAGTAATGAATGACAGTTGCTCGGTTTTCTTATTTTTTCAACCTTTATTTTGTGGGAACTAATGATACCGGTTGCGTTTCCCAGTGACCCCAGTCTGCCTCGGTAGCGCAGTAGGCAGCACGTCTGTCTCATAATCTGAAGGTCGTGAGTTCAATCCCCACCCGGGGCAAAGGTGTTGCAGATTTTTTTGTTTTCCTATGAGAGATTTATTGGGTCGTGAGGGGTGCGCTGTCTGGAGCAGTAATGAATGACTGTTGCTCGGTTTTCTTACTTT
Organism: Rhipicephalus microplus; assembly: GCF_043290135.1. NCBI lineage: Eukaryota > Metazoa > Arthropoda > Arachnida > Ixodida > Ixodidae > Rhipicephalus > Rhipicephalus microplus. The sequence goes on from NC_134702.1 coordinate 210,430,966, forward strand.
TTCGACCTATAGTTTGTGGGAACTAATGATACCGGTTGCGTTTCCCAGTGACCCCTGTCTGCCTCGGAAGCGCACTAGGCAGCGCGTCAGTCTCATAATCTGAAGGTCGTGAGTTCAATCCTCACCCGGGGCAACTTTGGTGCAGATTTTTTGTTTGCTCATGAGAGTTTAATTAGGTCATAAGGGGTGCACTGTCTAGAGCAGTAATAAATGACTGTTGCTCAGTTTTCTTACTTTTCCACCTTTTTGTTTGTGGGAACTAATGATACCGGTTGCGTTTGTCAGGGACTCCTGTCTGCCTCGGTAGCGCAGTAGGCAGCGCGTCAGTCTCATGATCTGAAGGTCGTGAGTTCAATCCTCACAGGGGCAAAGGCGGTGCAGATTTTTTGTTTGCTTATGAGAGTTTAGTTAGGTCGTGAGGGGTGCACTGTGTGGAGCAGTAATGAATTTCTGTTGCTCGGTTTTCTTACTTTTTTGACCTTTAATTTGTGGGAACTAATGATACCGGTTGCGTTTCGCAGTGACCCCTGTCCGCCTCGGTAGCGCAGTAGGCAGTGCGTCAGTCTCATAATTTGAAGGTCGTGAGTTCCATCCTCACCCGGGGCAAAGGCGGTGTAGTTGTTTTGTTTGCTTATGAGAGTTTAATTAGGTCGTGAAGGGTGCGCTGTCTGGTGCAGTAATGAATGACTGTTGCTGAGTTTTCTTACTTTTTCGACCTTTAACTTGTGGGAACTATTGATACCGGTTGTGTTTTCCAGTGACACCAGTCCGCCTCGGTAGCGCAGTAGGCGGCGCTCAGTCTCATAATCTGAAGATCGTGAGTTCAATCCACACCCGGGGCAATGGCGGTGCAGATTTTTTGTTTGCCTATGAGAGTTTAATTAGGTCGTGAGGGGTGCGCTGTCCTGAGCAGTAATGAATGACTGTTGCTGAGTTTTCTTACTTTTTCGACCTTTAACATGTGGGAACGATTGATACCGGTTGTGTTTCCCAGTGACACCTGTTCGCCTCGGTAGCGCAGTAGGCAGCGCGTCAGTCTCATAATCTGAAGGTCGTGAGTTCAATCCTCACCCGGGGCAAATTTGTTGCAGATTTTTTGTTTGCTCATGAGAGTTTAATTAGGTCGTGAGGGGTGCACTGTCTGGAGCAGTAATAAATGACTGTTGCTCAGTTTTCTTACTTTTTCCACCTTTAATTTGTGGGAACTAATGATACCGGTTGCGTTTCGCAGTGACCCCTGTCCGCCTCGGTAGCGGAGTAGGCAGCGCGTCAGTCTCATAATCTGAAGGTCGTGAGTTCCATCCTCACCCGGGGCAAAGGCGGTGTAGTTGTTTTGTTTGCTTATGACAGTTTAATTAGGTCGTGAAGGGTGCGCTGTCTGGTGCAGTAATGAATGACTGTTGCTGAGTTTTCTTACTTTTTCGACCTTTAACTTGTGGGAACTATTGATACCGGTTCTGTTTCCCAGTGACACCAGTCCGCCTCGGTAGCGCAGTAGGCGGCGCTTCAGTCTCATAATCCGAAGATCGTGAGTTCAATCCACACCCGGGCCAATGGCGGTGCAGATTTTTTGTTTGCCTATGAGAGTTTAATTAGGTCGTGAGGGGTGCGCTGTCCTGAGCAGTAATGAATGACTGTTGCTGAGTTTTCTTACTTTTTCGACCTTTAACATGTGGGAACGATTTATACCGGTTGTGTTTCCCAGTGACACCTGTTCGCCTCGGTAGCGCAGTAGGCAGCGCGTCAGTCTCATAATCTGAAGGTCGTGAGTTCAATCCTCACCCGGGGCAAATTTGTTGCAGATTTTTTGTTTGCTCATGAAAGTTTAATTAGGTCGTGAGGGGTGCACTGTCTGGAGCAGTAAATTATGACTGTTGCTCAGTTTGCTTACTTTTTCCACCTTTAATTTGTGGGAACTAATGATACCGGTTGCGTTTCCCAGTGACCCCTGTCCGCGTCGGTAGCGCAGTAGGCAGCGCGTCAGTCTCGTAATCTGAAGATCGTGAGTTCAATCCTCTCCCGGGGCAAAGGCGGTGAATATGGCTTCTTTGCTTCTGAGAGTTTAATTAGGTCGTGAAGGGGCCGCTGTCTGGAGCAGTAATGAATGACTGTTGCTGAGTTTTCTTACTTTTTCGACCTTTAACTTGTGGGAACTATTGATACCGGTTGTGTTTCCCAGTGACACCAGTCCGCCTCGGTAGCGCAGTAGGCGGCGCGTCAGTCTCATAATCTCAAGGTCGTGAGTTCAATCCTCACCCGGGGCAAAGGCGCTGAAGTTTTTTGTTTGCTTATGAGAGTTTAATTATGTCGTGAGGGGTGCGCTGTCTGGAGCAGTAATGAATGACTGCTGCTGAGTTTTCTTACTTTTTCGACCTTTAACTTGTGGGAACTATTGATGCCGGTTGTGCTTCCCAGTGTCACCTGTCCGCCTCGGTAGTGCAGTAGGCAGCGCGTCAGTCTCATAATCTGAAGGTCGTGAGTTCAATCCTAAGGCGGGCCAATGTCGATGCAGTTTTTTTGTTTGCATATGAGAGTTTAATTAGGTCGTGAGGGGTGCGCTGTCTGGAACAGTAATGAATGACTGTTGCTGAATTTTCTTATTTTTTCGACCTTTAATTTGTGGAAACGAATGATACCGGTTGCGTTTGCCAGTCACCCCTGTCCGCCTCGGTAGCCCAGTAGGCAGCGCGTCAGTCTCATAATCTGAAGGTCGTGAGTTCAATCCTCACCCGGGGCAGAGGCGGTGCAGGTGTTTTGTTTGCTTATGAGGGTTTAATTAGGTCGTGAGGGGTGCACTGTCTGGAGCAGTAATGAATGACTGTTGCCCAGTCTTCTTATTTTTTCGACCTTTATTTGTGGAAACGAATGATACCGGTTGCGTTTCCCCGTGACCCCTGTCCGCCTCGGTAGCGCAGTAGGCAGCGCGTCAGTCTCATAATCTGAAGGTCGTGAGTTCAATTCTCACCCGGGGAAAGGTGGTGCAGATATTTGTTTGCTTATAAGAGTTTAATTAGGTCGTGAGGGGTGCGCTGTCTGGAGCAGTAATGAATGACTGTTGCTGAGTTTTCTTACTTTTTCAATTTTTAACTTGTGGGAACTATTGATACTGGTTGTGTTTCCCAATGACACCTGTCTGCCTCGGTAGCGCAGTAGGCAGCGCGTCAGTTTCATAATTTGAAGGTCGTGAGTTCAATCCTCACCCGGGGCAAAGGTGGTGCAGTTCTTTGTTTGCTTATGAGAGTTTAATTAGGTCGTGAGGGGTGCGCTGTCTGAAGCAGTAATGAATGACTGTTGCTGAGTTTTCTTACTTTTTCGACCTTTAACTTGTGGGAACTATTGATACCTGTTGTGTTTTCCAGTGACACCTGTCCGCCTCGGTAGCGCAGTAGGCAGCGCGTCAGGCTCATAATCTGAAGGTCGTGAGTTCAATCCTTACCCGGGCCAAAGGCGGTGCAGTTTTTTTGTTTGCTTATGAGAGTTTAATTAGGTTTGGGGGGTGCGCTGTCTGGAGCAGTAATGAATGACTGTTGCTGAGTTTTCTTACTTTTTCGACCTTTAGCTTGAGGGAACTATTGATACCGGTTGTGTTTCCCAGTGACACCTGTCCGCCTCAGTAGCACAGTATGAAGATGTGACAGCACTTTTACACGTGCCACTGCACTGTATTCCTATATTGATTTGTACTGTTTGCGAAGAAGGCAATAAAGAAAAAAAAAGCCTCGGTAGCGCAGTAGGCAGCGCGTCAGTCTCATAATCTGAAGGTCGTGAGTTCAATTATCACCCAGGCCAAAGGCGGTGCAGTTTTTTGTTTGCTTATGACAGTTTAATTAGGTCGTGAGGAGTGCGCTGTCTGGAACAGTAATGAATGACTGTTGCTGAATTTTCTTATTTTTTCGACCTTTAATTTGTGGAAACGAATGATACCGGTTGCGTTTGCCAGTCACCCCTGTCCGCCTCGGTAGCCCAGCATTCCACTTCCGGCCGCGACAGCGTACGGACGTGTTTATCATGTGCTCCCGTGTAGGGGCGGTTTCAGCGGCCCGTGTGGGCCGCGGTATCAGGTGTACCGAAAAGCCAGGCGAAGATTTCCAGGTTGTTCTGCCTCAGCTGCCTTCAGGTGATTCTGTTTTGCACACGGTTTTTTTGCACGGAAATTTGAAAGCCAGGCCATATCGAGTGGAGCATGTCCGAGACAGCCTTGCTCGTCTTTCGCTGCTGCCGGAAGTGGTTGCCCTTGGGGCATACCAAATGAATCACGTATGGGCAGTGACGTTCAAGGATGATGAGGGTAAAAAGAAGATGCTGGCGGCGGAGTCATTTGACCTAAAGGATCATCGCTGTATGGTGGTTGACCCCCGTGATCGAGGTGTGCGGCTGAAGTTGTACTGGCTTCTTCATGGCGTGCCGGACGAGGCTGTGCGAGTCGCCTTAACGCCCTACGGAAAAGTGACCGAGATAAGCAGAGATAAATGGAAGGTGCAGGGTTGCAATGACAAAGGTTCAACCACGCGGTCGGTCACGCTGAGGCTACACGCGGGCGTGTCCGTGGACGACCTGCCACACCAACTACGAGTTGCAGAGGACATGGCGCTCGTCGTAATTCCTGGCAGATCACCGCTCTGCCTCCGATGCCGGGCTATCGGACACATTCGACGGGATTGCCGCGTGCCGCGCTGTGGGGTCTGTCGTCGCTATGGCCACGATGACGCCCACTGTGTGAGGTCGTACGCCAGCATTGCGGGCCCAGGCCAAACAGACGAAGTGTCTGAACACCTGATGGATGCCGTGGATGCCGAAGAAGCGAGCAGGGAAGACGGTTGTACGGAAGGCCCTGCCACGCCCCCTGAACAGTCTACTGGGGCCGCACTGGAATCTACCAATGAAGGCGACAAGCACTCTGGTGCGTCAGGAACGAATTTAGACACGGCAGCAGTAGAGGACGACGCTACAGCAGCGAGCAAGTCATCTTCAGCTGCGCGAGAGGGCGGCCCGGAAGCAACGGACGCCGAGATGACCAAGGCCGGTGCTATCGCTTTAAAGCGAGCTCGTGAAACACCTGACGGTACCGGAAATGTTGACACGTCGGCCACCAGTGAACCTCCAACAAAGACGGCGACTGGTCGCCGGCCTACCTTTAAACCACGACCAAACCTGTCGCCTGACCGTAGGGGCACTCAAACGTCGGCCCCGCCGTAGCGGAGGGGACGTTCCGAGGCTTTCTACGCTGAGCACACGCAACCACTGTTGCGACGTGAGTATGACACCTGACGAAACAACCTTCAAGAAATGGCGACTAACTTTAAAACTGGTATTTGCATCGCGACGTTGAACTCAAGAGGTCTGTGTTCGCGCAGGAGACAATGCCAGATTAGTCGCATTTTGTTAGAAAACGACATAGACCTCCTGGCTGTACAAGAAACTAAAATGGAAAGTGAAGAACAAACGGAGCAAATGGTTCAAGTTTTTCGCTCTAGGTACAATGTCTGCGTTTGTCATGCTGTTGGGCGGTCAGGAGGCTGTGTCGTTTTCATACGTAGTAGCATCGCGGTTGTTGAAAATGTGTCTACCTGCGATAGCGGTAGGCTGGTTGTGTGCGACTTCAGTTTTTCTGGACTGCCTTGGCGCGTTGTGTGTGTTTATGCACCGAACAGATCGCACGAACGGGAACTTTTTTTCAGAGCGATTGAAGGGTTCTTGAAAACGGAAAGAAATGTGGTGGTTCTAGGGGATTTCAATTGTGTCTGTAGAGCGGAGGATAAGACAACGAGCTTCAATGTGCGCGATAGAAGCGCTGAGCTGTTGAATAAAATAGTGAACGAGACAGGGCTGGAAGATGTCGGTTATGTAATGACGCGAGAGGGTGAAGTAGGATATACGCACTTTCAAGGTCATTCGCACGCGAGGTTAGACAGAATATATTTGTCGGCAAAGTTGGTGCCACTATGCTCATCTTATCAAACTCAACATCTTAGTTTTAGTGATCACTGTCTGGTCAAGGTCAACATTGGCGAAAAACGTAAGGCTGCGAAGTTTAATTGGTTTCTATGGAAATTTAATGAAAAGCTGCTGCAAGATGAAATATTTGTCACAAAAACCAAAGAATGTCTTTCAAATGCTCTTCGTTTGGAGACCAATAACTTCATAGCTGTGTGGGAGCAAATGAAGTGTGATATAAAGATGATAGCGATTGAAAGAGCCTGTGTATTACGTAATCGGGAAAGGCAACAAGAGAGGCAGTTACAAAGCGAACTAGACTACATGTTAAGCGTAGAAAATGAAGTGCCGGGAAAATTTAAGAAAGAAATAAAGGAGGCGAAAGCAAAGCTCGAATTCATCGACGACGAAAAGTACCGCGGAGCAATGATAAGGGCTCGCACTGAACGGCTGTGGATGGGTGAAACGCCCACTAAGCGAGTGCTCAGTGAAGAAAAGAAACATGCAGCAAACAAAGAGATAAATGAAATTCGATACCGCAATTACATTACCCGGGACCGCGAACAGATAAAGCACGCCTTTGTCGAGTTTTATACGCAACTCCTTAGCCATACAATCAATGACCCCGAACGATTCAAAGAGGACTTTCTGACCCTTATGCCGAGATTGGAAGACTCTGAGCGGGAGCTACTGGAAGTAGAAATCACTGTGGCAGAAATTGAATCAGCTATAGATAACCTGGGTAACGGCAAGTCACCAGGGCCGGATGGGCTTGGTGCTGCCATATACAAATTTTTTAAGACAGAAATGGCACTGGCATTACACCGAGTGATCAGAGAATGCTACGACAAGCAGCAAACACCTCATTCATTTAGGACAGCACACGTAGTATTAATCCCCAAAACTGATGACCCCGCAAAGCTACTTTCAGTGGAATCCTACCGACCTATCAGTTTGAGCAACACTGACTATAAAATATACACGAAGGTCCTAGCAAGACGGCTCCAAAGTGTTGTCACATCCCTTGTCGGCCCGCATCAGACATGTGGGATTAAGGGCAGAACCATATTCACAAATATACACGTAACCAGAAGTATTCTAGAATGCTGTGATGCAAATAATGACCGCGTGGCCATGATTCAGCTAGACCTGCACAAAGCGTTCGATAAAGTTGTACATGAAATTTTGTTTTTATTGCTGGAACATGTGAATGTAGGAACTGTCATTACAGAAGGTGTTAGAATGGTGTATCATGACTGTAGGGCTAATTTAGTAATCAACAAAGAAGTAAGTGCTTCAATTCCTGTGCGCTCGAGCGTGAAGCAAGGTTGTGCTTTGTCGCCACTCCTTTTCGCGCTTTACTTAGAGCCCTTCTGTTTACGAATACTTGCAACACCAAGTATAAGAGGGTATACGTTTCTGACCAGTGGAATTAGAATTTTAGCCTATGCTGATGACGTCGCAGTGTTTTGCAGTGACAAAGAAAGTGTGCAAGAAGTTGTACGAATAGCTAGGGAATTCTGTGCAGCAACGGGCAGCGCAATTAGTTGGCCAAAATGTCTAGGCTTTTGGCATGGCCAGTGGCAAAGCACACCCGAAGTTTACTGTAACATGAATTGGAAAATCATGCCCGGAAAGTACCTCGGTGTGCCTTTGGATCATTACCGCAATGCTACGGAGTATTGGTCTGAGGAACGTCAACGCATTAAAAATTGTACTGATAAGTGGGGAGGTCGCAATTTATCAATGTTTGCAAAAGCGTCCGTGTGCAATGTATTTCTGATTGCAAAAGTGTTTTATGTATTACAAGTGTTAACCATGACCCGCACTTCTGTCCAGAAAATGCACCGAGTATTCGCGACCTTTATATGGGGGTCGCAGTGGGAGCGCACGAGCCGGTGCAACTTATTTCATAGGGTAAAATATGGTGGTCTGGGGCTTTTGCATTTGTTTTTTAAGCAGTTGGTGAGCAGATTCATGTTCGCTCGAGATCAAACTGACAATTTCTTGAGAACTGTGATCCAAGCAAGACTGCAGACCCCCTTACCTGATTTCGTCGTGTCATCTTTTTCTTTCGAAGCTGGACCACTCAGTCCTTATTTGCGAGAAGTAGTTACAGCTACACGCCTGCTCAAGGAAAGATTTTCGTACGAATACTTGTCCGACGTGACTAAAAAGAAACTGTATCGTGACCTTCTTGATGTCTTCCTGCCAGTGCCCGTCTACCGAGCTTCGTGCAGGCTAGGTTCTGAGCGTGACGTGTTTAAACGTGTTAAGAGAATGCCGGTCAGACCCTCTGTCAAAACATTCTTCTTTCAAGTGCATACCGGCACTCTCCCTGTACTGCCATGGCTAAAAAGTAAAGGGCTTTTTGTACCGTGGTCCGTCAACTGTCTAATCTGCGGCAAACCAGAAACGATAAATCATATCTTTCTCGACTGCCATGATGCTGTGTTCTTGTGGGACGTACTACAACGGACTATAAAAAAAGAACTACCTATCAACGCCTTTGGAATCCGTTTTCTTCCGTGTGCAGCTGCAGGGGAAGTGCCGAGTGACATGTTAATGTTGCTTTGCATGCATAGTGTGTGGAGGACAAGAATGGATGTACGACATATGCGTGTAGACGCACGTTCAGCGAGAGACTATTTTGTTGAGAGTATGCTGTATACACGAGACGTGTTTAAAGCGCTGCCTGAACCCCCCGAGTGGTTACCTGTGCTCGACCAATTGGCTTCTGTGAAGCCTTTTTAAACCAAGTGCACTGGCCAAGATGAAGCTGGTGTTTTATTAAGTGTACATATTTTGTATGTAATCCTTTTGCTTGTGGTTATTAAAAGGCAATAAAGAAAAAAAAAAAAGCCTCGGAAGCGCAGTAGGCAGCGCGTCAGTCTCATAATCTGAAGGTCGTGAGTTCAATACACACCCAGGGTAAAGGCGGTACACATTTTTTGTTTGCTTATGAGAGTTTATTAGGTCGTGAGGGGTGCGCTGTCTGGAGCAGTAATAATTGACAGTTGCTCGGTTTTGTTATTTTTTCAACCTTTAATTTGTGGGAACTATTGATGCCGGTTGTGTTTCCCAGAGACACCTGTCCGCCTCGGAAGCGCAGTAGGCAGCGCGTCAGTCTCATAATCTGAAGGTCGTGAGTTCCATACACACCCAGGGTAAAGGCGGTACACATTTTTTGTTTGCTTATGAGAGTTTAATTAGGTCGTGGGGGGTGCGCTGTCTGGAGCAGTAATAATTGACTGTTGCTCGGTTTTCTTACTGTTTCAATTTTTAACTTGTGGAAACTATTGATACCGGTTGTGTTTTCAAGTGACCCCTGTCCGCTTCGGTAGCGCAGTAGGCAGCGCGTCAGTCTCATAATCTGGAGGTCGTGAGTTCAATCCTCACCCGGGGCAAAGGCGGTGCAGATTTTTTGTTTGCTCATGAGATTTTAATTAGGTCGGGAGGGGTGCACTGTCTGGAGCAGTAATGAATGACTGTTGCCCAGTTTTCCTATTTTTTCGACCTTTAATTTGTGGAAACGAATGATACCGGTTGCGTTTCGCAGTGATCCCTGTCCGCCTCGGTATCGCAGTAGGCAGCGCGTCAGTCTCATAATCTGAAGGTCGTGAGTTCAATTATCACCCAGGCCAAAGGCAGTGCAGATGTTTTGTTAGCCTATGACAGTTTAATTAGGTTGTGAGGGGTGCGCTGTCCTGAGCAGTAATGAATGACTGTTGCTGAGTTTTCTTACTTTTTCGACCTTTAACATGTGAGAACTATTGATACCGGTTGTGTTTCCCAGTGACGCCTGTTTGCCTCGGTAGCGCAGTAGGCAGCGCGTCAGTCTCATAATCTGAAGGTCGTGAGTTCAATCCTCACCCGGTGCAAATTTGTTGCAGATTTTTTGTTTGCTCATGAGAGTTTAATTAGGTCGTGAGGGGTGCACTGTCTTGAGCAGTAATGAATGACAGTTGTTCGGTTTTCTTATTTTTTCAACCTTTAATTTGTGGGAACTAAAGAAACCGGTTGTGTTTCCCAGTGACCCCTGTCCGCGTCGGTAGCGCAGTAGGCAGCGCGTCAGTCTCGTAATCTGAAGGTCGTGAGTTCAATCCTCTCCCGGGGCAAAGGCGGTGAATATGTTTTGTTTGCTTATGAGAGTTTAATTAGGTCGTGAGGGGTGCACTGTCTGGAGAAGTAATGAATGACTGTTGCTCGCTTTTCCTACTTTTTCGACCTTTAATTTGTGGGAACTAATGATACCGGTTGCGTTTCGCAGTGACCCCTGTCCGCCTCGGTAGCGCAGTAGGCAGCGCGTCAGTCTCATAATCTGAAGGTCGTGAGTTCCATCCTCACCCGGGGCAAAGGCGGTGTAGTTGGTTTCTTTGCTTATGAGAGTTTAATTAGGTTGTGAAGGGTGCGCTGTCTGGAGCAGTAATGAATGACTGTTGCTGAGTTTTCTTACTTTTTCGACCTTTAACTTGTGGGAACTATTGATACCGGTTGTGTTTCCCAGTGACACCAGTCCGCCTCGGTAGCGCAGTAGGCGGTGCGTCAGTCTCATAATCTCAAGGTCGTGAGTTCAATCCACATCCGAGGCAAAGGCGGTGCAGAATTTTTGTTTGCCTTTGAGAGTTTAATTAGGTCGTGAGGGGTGCGCTGTTTGGAGCAGTAATGAATGACTGTTGCTGAGTTTTCTTACTTTTTCGACCTTTAACTTGTGGGAACTTTTGATACCTGTTGTGTTTTCCAGTGACACCTGTCCGCCTCGGAAGCGCAGTAGGCAGCGCGTCAGGCTCATAATCTGAAGGTCGTGAGTTCAATCCTCACCCGGGCCAAAGGCGGTGCAGTTTTTTTGTTTGCTTATGAGAGTTTAATTAGGTCTTGAGGGGTGCGCTGTCTGGAGCAGTAATGAATGACTGTTGCTCGGTTTTCTTACTTTTTCGACCTATAGTTTGTGGGAACTAATGATACCGGTTGCTTTTCCCAGTGACCCCTGTCTGCCTCGGAAGCGCACTAGGCAGCGCGTCAGTCTCATAATCTGAAGGTCGTGAGTTCAATCCTCACCCGGGGCAACTTTGGTGCAGATTTTTTGTTTGCTCATGAGAGTTTAATTAGGTCGTGAGGGGTGCACTGTCTGGAGCAGTAATGAATGACTGTTGCCCAGTCCTCTTATTTTTTCGACCTTTATTTGTGGAAACGAATGATACCGGTTGCGTTTCCCCGTGACCCCTGTCCGCCTCGGTAGCGCAGTAGGCAGCGCGTCAGTCTCATAATCTGAAGGTCGTGAGTTCAATTCTCACCCGGGGAAAGGTGGTGCAGATATTTGTTTGCTTATAAGAGTTTAATTAGGTCGTGAGGGGTGCGCTGTCTGGAGCAGTAATGAATGACTGTTGCTGAGTTTTCTTACTTTTTCGACCTTTAACTTGAGGGAACTATTGATACCGGTTGTGTTTCCCAGTGACACCTGTCCGCCTCGGTAGCGCAGTAGGCAGCGCGTCAGTCTCATAATCTGAAGGTCGTGAGTTCAATTCTCACCCAGGCCAAAGGCGGTGCAGTTTTTTGTTTGCTTATGACAGTTTAATTAGGTCGTGAGGAGTGCGCTGTCAGGAGCAGTAATGAATGACAGTTGCTCGGTTTTCTTATTTTTTCAACCTTTAATTTGTGGGAACTAATGATACCGGTTGCGTTTCCCAGTGTCCCCAGTCTGCCTCGGTAGCGCAGTAGGCAGCACGTCTGTCTCATAATCTGAAGGTCGTGAGTTCAATCCCCACCCGGGGCAAAGGTGTTGCAGATTTTTTTGTTTTCCTATGAGAGATTTATTGGGTCGTGAGGGGTGCGCTGTCTGGAGCAGTAATGAATGACTGTTGCTCGGTTTTCTTACTTTTTTTACCTATAGTTTGTGGGAACTAATGATACCGGTTGCGTTTCCCAGTGACCCCCGTCTGCCTCGGAAGCGCACTAGGCAGCGCGTCAGTCTCATAATCTGAAGGTCGTGAGTTCAATCCTCACCCGGGGCAACTTTGGTGCAGATTTTTTGTTTGCTCATGAGAGTTTAATTAGGTCATAAGGGGTGCACTGTCTAGAGCAGTAATAAATGACTGTTGCTCAGTTTTCTTACTTTTCCACCTTTTTGTTTGTGGGAACTAATGATACCGGTTGCGTTTGTCAGGGACTCCTGTCTGCCTCGGTAGCGCAGTAGGCAGCGCGTCAGTCTCATGATCTGAAGGTCGTGAGTTCAATCCTCACAGGGGCAAAGGCGGTGCAGATTTTTTGTTTGCTTATGAGAGTTTAGTTAGGTCGTGAGGGGTGCACTGTGTGGAGCAGTAATGAATTTCTGTTGCTCGGTTTTCTTACTTTTTTGACCTTTAATTTGTGGGAACTAATGATACCGGTTGCGTTTCGCAGTGACCCCTGTCCGCCTCGGTAGCGCAGTAGGCAGTGCGTCAGTCTCATAATTTGAAGGTCGTGAGTTCCATCCTCACCCGGGGCAAAGGCGGTGTAGTTGTTTTGTTTGCTTATGAGAGTTTAATTAGGTCGTGAAGGGTGCGCTGTCTGGTGCAGTAATGAATGACTGTTGCTGAGTTTTCTTACTTTTTCGACCTTTAACTTGTGGGAACGATTGATACCGGTTGTGTTTCCCAGTGACACCTGTTCGCCTCGGTAGCGCAGTAGGCAGCGCGTCAGTCTCATAATCTGAAGGTCGTGAGTTCAATCCTCACCCGGGGCAAATTTGTTGCAGATTTTTTGTTTGCTCATGAGAGTTTAATTAGGTCGTGAGGGGTGCACTGTCTGGAGCAGTAATAAATGACTGTTGCTCAGTTTTCTTACTTTTTTCACCTTTAATTTGTGGGAACTAATGATACCGGTTGCGTTTCGCAGTGACCCCTGTCCGCCTCGGTAGCGGAGTAGGCAGCGCGTCAGTCTCATAATCTGAAGGTCGTGAGTTCCATCCTCACCCGGGGCAAAGGCGGTGTAGTTGTTTTGTTTGCTTATGAGAGTTTAATTAGGTCGTGAAGGGTGCGCTGTCTGGTGCAGTAATGAATGACTGTTGCTGAGTTTTCTTACTTTTTCGACCTTTAACTTGTGGGAACTATTGATACCGGTTGTGTTTCCCAGTGACACCAGTCCGCCTCGGTAGCGCAGTAGGCGGCGCTTCAGTCTCATAATCTGAAGATCGTGAGTTCAATCCACACCCGGGCCAATGGCGGTGCAGATTTTTTGTTTGCCTATGAGAGTTTAATTAGGTCGTGAGGGGTGCGCTGTCCTGAGCAGTAATGAATGACTGTTGCTGAGTTTTCTTACTTTTTCGACCTTTAACATGTGGGAACGATTGATACCGGTTGTGTTTCCCAGTGACACCTGTTCGCCTCGGTAGCGCAGTAGGCAGCGCGTCAGTCTCATAATCTGAAGGTCGTGAGTTCAATCCTCACCCGGGGCAAATTTGTTGCAGATTTTTTGTTTGCCCATGAAAGTTTAATTAGGTCGTGAGGGGTGCACTGTCTGGAGCAGTAAATTATGACTGTTGCTCAGTTTGCTTACTTTTTCCACCTTTAATTTGTGGGAACTAATGATACTGGTTGCGTTTCCCAGTGACCCCTGTCCGCGTCGGTAGCGCAGTAGGCAGCGCGTCAGTCTCGTAATCTGAAGATCGTGAGTTCAATCCTCTCCCGGGGCAAAGGCGGTGAATATGGCTTCTTTGCTTCTGAGAGTTTAATTAGGTCGTGAAGGGGCCGCTGTCTGGAGCAGTAATGAATGACTGTTGCTGAGTTTTCTTACTTTTTCGACCTTTAACTTGTGGGAACTATTGATACCGGTTGTGTTTCCCAGTGACACCAGTCCGCCTCGGTAGCGCAGTAGGCGGCGCGTCAGTCTCATAATCTCAAGGTCGTGAGTTCAATCCTCACCCGGGGCAAAGGCGCTGAAGTTTTTTGTTTGCTTATGAGAGTTTAATTATGTCGTGAGGGGTGCGCTGTCTGGAGCAGTAATGAATGACTGCTGCTGAGTTTTCTTACTTTTTCGACCTTTAACTTGTGGGAACTATTGATGCCGGTTGTGCTTCCCAGTGTCACCTGTCCGCCTCGGTAGTGCAGTAGGCAGCGCGTCAGTCTCATAATCTGAAGGTCGTGAGTTCAATCCTAAGGCGGGCCAATGTCGATGCAGTTTTTTTGTTTGCTTATGAGAGTTTAATTAGGTCGTGAGGGGTGCGCTGTCTGGAACAGTAATGAATGACTGTTGCTGAATTTTCTTATTTTTTCGACCTTTAATTTGTGGAAACGAATGATACCGGTTGCGTTTGCCAGTCACCCCTGTCCGCCTCGGTAGCCCAGTAGGCAGCGCGTCAGTCTCATAATCTGAAGGTCGTGAGTTCAATCCTCACCCGGGGCAGAGGCGGTGCAGGTGTTTTGTTTGCTTATGAGGGTTTAATTAGGTCGTGAGGGGTGCACTGTCTGGAGCAGTAATGAATGACTGTTGCCCAGTCTTCTTATTTTTTCGACCTTTATTTGTGGAAACGAATGATACCGGTTGCGTTTCCCCGTGACCCCTGTCCGCCTCGGTAGCGCAGTAGGCAGCGCGTCAGTCTCATAATCTGAAGGTCGTGAGTTCAATTCTCACCCGGGGAAAGGTGGTGCAGATATTTGTTTGCTTATAAGAGTTTAATTAGGTCGTGAGGGGTGCGCTGTCTGGAGCAGTAATGAATGACTGTTGCTGAGTTTTCATACTTTTTCAATTTTTAACTTGTGGGAACTATTGATACTGGTTGTGTTTCCCAATGACACCTGTCTGCCTCGGTAGCGCAGTAGGCAGCGCGTCAGTTTCATAATTTGAAGGTCGTGAGTTCAATCCTCACCCGGGGCAAAGGTGGTGCAGTTCTTTGTTTGCTTATGAGAGTTTAATTAGGTCGTGAGGGGTGCGCTGTCTGAAGCAGTAATGAATGACTGTTGCTGAGTTTTCTTACTTTTTCGACCTTTAACTTGTGGGAACTATTGATACCTGTTGTGTTTTCCAGTGACACCTGTCCGCCTCGGTAGCGCAGTAGGCAGCGCGTCAGGCTCATAATCTGAAGGTCGTGAGTTCAATCCTTACCCGGGCCAAAGGCGGTGCAGTTTTTTTGTTTGCTTATGAGAGTTTAATTAGGTTTGGGGGGTGCGCTGTCTGGAGCAGTAATGAATGACTGTTGCTGAGTTTTCTTACTTTTTCGACCTTTAGCTTGAGGGAACTATTGATGCCGGTTGTGTTTCCCAGTGACACCTGTCCGCCTCAGTAGCACAGTATGAAGATGTGACAGCACTTTTACACGTGCCACTGCACTGTATTCCTATATTGATTTGTACTGTTTGCGAAGAAGGCAATAAAGAAAAAAAAAAGCCTCGGTAGCGCAGTAGGCAGCGCGTCAGTCTCATAATCTGAAGGTCGTGAGTTCAATTATCACCCAGGCCAAAGGCGGTGCAGTTTTTTGTTTGCTTATGACAGTTTAATTAGGTCGTGAGGAGTGCGCTGTCAGGAGCAGTAATGAATGACAGTTGCTCGGTTTTCTTATTTTTTCAACCTTTAATTTGTGGGAACTATTGATGCCGGTTGTGTTTCCCAGAGACACCTGTCCGCCTCGGAAGCGCAGTAGGCAGCGCGTCAGTCTCATAATCTGAAGGTCGTGAGTTCCATACACACCCAGGGTAAAGGCGGTACACATTTTTTGTTTGCTTATGAGAGTTTAATTAGGTCGTGAGGGGTGCGCTGTCTGGAGCAGTAATAATTGACAGTTGCTCGGTTTTGTTATTTTTTCAACCTTTAATTTGTGGGAACTATTGATGCCGGTTGTGTTTCCCAGAGACACCTGTCCGCCTCGGAAGCGCAGTAGGCAGCGCGTCAGTCTCATAATCTGAAGGTCGTGAGTTCCATACACACCCAGGGTAAAGGCGGTACACATTTTTTGTTTGCTTATGAGAGTTTAATTAGGTCGTGGTGGGTGCGCTGTCTGGAGCAGTAATAATTGACTGTTGCTCGGTTTTCTTACTGTTTCAATTTTTAACTTGTGGAAACTATTGATACCGGTTGTGTTTTCAAGTGACCCCTGTCCGCTTCGGTAGCGCAGTAGGCAGCGCGTCAGTCTCATAATCTGAAGGTCGTGAGTTCAATCCTCACCCGGGGCAAAGGCGGTGCAGATTTTTTGTTTGCTCATGAGATTTTAATTAGGTCGGGAGGGGTGCACTGTCTGGAGCAGTAATGAATGACTGTTGCCCAGTTTTCCTATTTTTTCGACCTTTTTTTGTGGAAACGAATGATACCGGTTGCGTTTCGCAGTGATCCCTGTCCGCCTCGGTATCGCAGTAGGCAGCGCGTCAGTCTCATAATCTGAAGGTCGTGAGTTCAATTATCACCCAGGCCAAAGGCAGTGCAGATTTTTTGTTAGCCTATGACAGTTTAATTAGGTTGTGAGGGGTGCGCTGTCCTGAGCAGTAATGAATGACTGTTGCTGAGTTTTCTTACTTTTTCGACCTTTAACATGTGAGAACTATTGATACCGGTTGTGTTTCCCAGTGACGCCTGTTTGCCTTGGTAGCGCAGTAGGCAGCGCGTCAGTCTCATAATCTGAAGGTCGTGAGTTCAATCCTCACCCGGGGCAAATTTGTTGCAGATTTTTTGTTTGCTCATGAGAGTTTAATTAGGTCGTGAGGGGTGCACTGTCTTGAGCAGTAATGAATGACAGTTGTTCGGTTTTCTTATTTTTTCAACCTTTAATTTGTGGGAACTAAAGAAACCGGTTGTGTTTCCCAGTGACCCCTGTCCGCGTCGGTAGCGCAGTAGGCAGCGCGTCAGTCTCGTAATCTGAAGGTCGTGAGTTCAATCCTCTCCCGGGGCAAAGGCGGTGAATATGTTTTGTTTGCTTATGAGAGTTTAATTAGGTCGTGAGGGGTGCACTGTCTGGAGAAGTAATGAATGACTGTTGCTCGCTTTTCCTACTTTTTCGACCTTTAATTTGTGGGAACTAATGATACCGGTTGCGTTTCACAGTGACCCCTGTCCGCCTCGGTAGCGCAGTAGGCAGCTCGTCAGTCTCATAATCTGAAGGTCGTGAGTTCCATCCTCACCCGGGGCAAAGGCGGTGTAGTTGGTTTCTTTGCTTATGAGAGTTTAATTAGGTTGTGAAGGGTGCGCTGTCTGGAGCAGTAATGAATGACTGTTGCTGAGTTTTCTTACTTTTTCGACCTTTAACTTGTGGGAACTATTGATACCGGTTGTGTTTCCCAGTGACACCAGTCCGCCTCGGTAGCGCAGTAGGCGGTGCGTCAGTCTCATAATCTCAAGGTCGTGAGTTCAATCCACATCCGGGGCAAAGGCGGTGCAGAATTTTTGTTTGCCTTTGAGAGTTTAATTAGGTCGTGAGGGGTGCGCTGTTTGGAGCAGTAATGAATGACTGTTGCTGAATTTTCTTACTTTTTCGACCTTTAACGTGTGGGAACTATTGATACCGGTTGTGTTTCCCAGTGACACCTGTCCGCCTCGGTAGCGCAGTATGCAGCGCGTCAGTCTCATAATCTGAAGGTCGTGAGTTCAATCCACACCCGGGGCAAAGGCGGTAAAGTTTTTTGTTTGCTTATGAGAGTTTAATTAGGTCGTGAGGGGTGCACTGTCTGGAGCAGTAATGAATGACTGTTGCTCGGTTTTCTTACTTTTTCGACCTTTAATTTGTGGGAAATAATGATACCGGTTGCGTTTCCCAGTGACCCCTGTCCGCCTCGGTAGTGCAAAAGCAGCACGTCTGTCTCATAATCTGAAGGTCGTGAGTTCAATCCCCACCCGGGGCAAAGGTGTTGCAGATTTTTTTTGTTTTCCTATGAGAGTTTAATTATGTCGTGAAGGGTGCGCTGTCTGGAGCAGTAATGGATGACTGTTGCTTAGTTTTCTTACTTTTTCGACCTTTAATTTGTAGGAACTAATGATACCGGTTGTGTTTCCCAGTGACCCCTGTCCGCCTCGGTAGTGCAAAGGCAGCACGTCTGTCTCATAATCTGAAGGTCGTGAGTTCAATCCCCACCCGGGGCAAAGGTGTTGCAGATTTTTTTGTTTTCCTATGAGAGATTTATTGGGTCGTGAGGGGTGCGCTGTCTGGAGCAGTAATGAATGACTGTTGCTCGGTTTTCTTACTTTTTCGACCTATAGTTTGTGGGAACTAATGATACCGGTTGCGTTTCCCAGTGACCCCTGTCTGCCTCGGAAGCGCACTAGGCAGCGCGTCAGTCTCATAATCTGAAGGTCGTGAGTTCAATCCTCACCCGGGGCAACTTTGGTGCAGATTTTTTGTTTGCTCATGAGAGTTTAATTAGGTCATAAGGGGTGCACTGTCTAGAGCAGTAATAAATGACTGTTGCTCAGTTTTCTTACTTTTCCACCTTTTTGTTTGTGGGAACTAATGATACCGGTTGCGTTTGTCAGGGACTCCTGTCTGCCTCGGTAGCGCAGTAGGCAGCGCGTCAGTCTCATGATCTGAAGGTCGTGAGTTCAATCCTCACAGGGGCAAAGGCGGTGCAGATTTTTTGTTTGCTTATGAGAGTTTAGTTAGGTCGTGAGGGGTGCACTGTGTGGAGCAGTAATGAATTTCTGTTGCTCGGTTTTCTTACTTTTTTGACCTTTAATTTGTGGGAACTAATGATACCGGTTGCGTTTCGCAGTGACCCCTGTCCGCCTCGGTAGCGCAGTAGGCAGCGCGTCAGTCTCATAATTTGAAGGTCGTGAGTTCCATCCTCACCCGGGGCAAAGGCGGTGTAGTTGTTTTGTTTGCTTATGAGAGTTTAATTAGGTCGTGAAGGGTGCGCTGTCTGGTGCAGTAATGAATGACTGTTGCTGAGTTTTCTTACTTTTTCGACCTTTAACTTGTGGGAACTATTGATACCGGTTGTGTTTTCCAGTGACACCAGTCCGCCTCGGTAGCGCAGTAGGCGGCGCTCAGTCTCATAATCTGAAGATCGTGAGTTCAATCCACACCCGGGGCAATGGCGGTGCAGATTTTTTGTTTGCCTATGAGAGTTTAATTAGGTCGTGAGGGGTGCGGTGTCCTGAGCAGTAATGAATGACTGTTGCTGAGTTTTCTTACTTTTTCGACCTTTAACATGTGGGAACGATTGATACCGGTTGTGTTTCCCAGTGACACCTGTTCGCCTCGGTAGCGCAGTAGGCAGCGCGTCAGTCTCATAATCTGAAGGTCGTGAGTTCAATCCTCACCCGGGGCAAATTTGTTGCAGATTTTTTGTTTGCTCATGAGAGTTTAATTAGGTCGTGAGGGGTGCACTGTCTGGAGCAGTAATAAATGACTGTTGCTCAGTTTTCTTACTTTTTCCACCTTTAATTTGTGGGAACTAATGATACCGGTTGCGTTTCGCAGTGACCCCTGTCCGCCTCGGTAGCGGAGTAGGCAGCGCGTCAGTCTCATAATCTGAAGGTCGTGAGTTCCATCCTCACCCGGGGCAAAGGCGGTGTAGTTGTTTTGTTTGCTTATGAGAGTTTAATTAGGTCGTGAAGGGTGCGCTGTCTGGTGCAGTAATGAATGACTGTTGCTGAGTTTTCTTACTTTTTCGACCTTTAACTTGTGGGAACTATTGATACCGGTTGTGTTTCCCAGTGACACCAGTCCGCCTCGGTAGCGCAGTAGGCGGCGCTTCAGTCTCATAATCTGAAGATCGTGAGTTCAATCCACACCCGGGCCAATGGCGGTGCAGATTTTTTGTTTGCCTATGAGAGTTTAATTAGGTCGTGAGGGGTGCGCTGTCCTGAGCAGTAATGAATGACTGTTGCTGAGTTTTCTTACTTTTTCGACCTTTAACATGTGGGAACGATTGATACCGGTTGTGTTTCCCAGTGACACCTGTTCGCCTCGGTAGCGCCGTAGGCAGCGCGTCAGTCTCATAATCTGAAGGTCGTGAGTTCAATCCTCACCCGGGGCAAATTTGTTGCAGATTTTTTGTTTGCTCATGAAAGTTTAATTAGGTCGTGAGGGGTGCACTGTCTGGAGCAGTAAATTATGACTGTTGCTCAGTTTGCTTACTTTTTCCACCTTTAATTTGTGGGAACTAATGATACCGGTTGCGTTTCCCAGTGACCCCTGTCCGCGTCGGTAGCGCAGTAGGCAGCGCGTCAGTCTCGTAATCTGAAGATCGTGAGTTCAATCCTCTCCCGGGGCAAAGGCGGTGACTATGGCTTCTTTGCTTCTGAGAGTTTAATTAGGTCGTGAAGGGGCCGCTGTCTGGAGCAGTAATGAATGACTGTTGCTGAGTTTTCTTACTTTTTCGACCTTTAACTTGTGGGAACTATTGATGCCGGTTGTGCTTCCCAGTGTCACCTGTCCGTCTCGGTAGTGCAGTAGGCAGCGCGTCAGTCTCATAATCTGAAGGTCGTGAGTTCAATCCTAAGGCGGGCCAATGTCGATGCAGTTTTTTTGTTTGCTTATGAGAGTTTAATTAGGTCGTGAGGGGTGCGCTGTCTGGAACAGTAATGAATGACTGTTGCTGAATTTTCTTATTTTTTCGACCTTTAATTTGTGGAAACGAATGATACCGGTTGCGTTTGCCAGTCACCCCTGTCCGCCTCGGTAGCCCAGTAGGCAGCGCGTCAGTCTCATAATCTGAAGGTCGTGAGTTCAATCCTCACCCGGGGCAGAGGCGGTGCAGGTGTTTTGTTTGCTTATGAGGGTTTAATTAGGTCGTGAGGGGTGCACTGTCTGGAGCAGTAATGAATGACTGTTGCCCAGTCTTCTTATTTTTTCGACCTTTATTTGTGGAAACGAATGATACCGGTTGCGTTTCCCCGTGACCCCTGTCCGCCTCGGTAGCGCAGTAGGCAGCGCGTCAGTCTCATAATCTGAAGGTCGTGAGTTCAATTCTCACCCGGGGAAAGGTGGTGCAGATATTTGTTTGCTTATAAGAGTTTAATTAGGTCGTGAGGGGTGCGCTGTCTGGAGCAGTAATGAATGACTGTTGCTGAGTTTTCTTACTTTTTCAATTTTTAACTTGTGGGAACTATTGATACTGGTTGTGTTTCCCAATGACACCTGTCTGCCTCGGTAGCGCAGTAGGCAGCGCGTCAGTTTCATAATTTGAAGGTCGTGAGTTCAATCCTCACCCGGGGCAAAGGTGGTGCAGTTCTTTGTTTGCTTATGAGAGTTTAATTAGGTCGTGAGGGGTGCGCTGTCTGAAGCAGTAATGAATGACTGTTGCTGAGTTCTCTTACTTTTTCGACCTTTAACTTGTGGGAACTATTGATACCTGTTGTGTTTTCCAGTGACACCTGTCCGCCTCGGTAGCGCAGTAGGCAGCGCGTCAGGCTCATAATCTGAAGGTCGTGAGTTCAATCCTTACCCGGGCCAAAGGCGGTGCAGTTTTTTTGTTTGCTTATGAGAGTTTAATTAGGTTTGGGGGGTGCGCTGTCTGGAGCAGTAATGAATGACTGTTGCTGAGTTTTCTTACTTTTTCGACCTTTAGCTTGAGGGAACTATTGATACCGGTTGTGTTTCCCAGTGACACCTGTCCGCCTCAGTAGCACAGTATGAAGATGTGACAGCACTTTTACACGTGCCACTGCACTGTATTCCTATATTGATTTGTACTGTTTGCGAAGCAGGCAATAAAGAAAAAAAAAGCCTCGGTAGCGCAGTAGGCAGCGCGTCAGTCTCATAATCTGAAGGTCGTGAGTTCAATTATCACCCAGGCCAAAGGCGGTGCAGTTTTTTGTTTGCTTATGACAGTTTAATTAGGTCGTGAGGAGTGCGCTGTCAGGAGCAGTAATGAATGACAGTTGCTCGGTTTTCTTATTTTTTCAACCTTTAATTTGTGGGAACTATTGATGCCGGTTGTGTTTCCCAGAGACACCTGTCCGCCTCGGAAGCGCAGTAGGCAGCGCGTCAGTCTCATAATCTGAAGGTCGTGAGTTCAATACACACCCAGGGTAAAGGCGGTACACATTTTTTTTGCTTATGAGAGTTTAATTCGGTCGTGAGGGGTGCGCTGTCTGGAGCAGTAATAATTGACTGTTGCTCGGTTTTCTTACTGTTTCAATTTTTAACTTGTGGAAACTATTGATACCGGTTGTGTTTTCAAGTGACCCCTGTCCGCTTCGGTAGCGCAGTAGGCAGCGCGTCAGTCTCATAATCTGAAGGTCGTGAGTTCAATCCTCACCCGGGGCAAAGGCGGTGCAGATTTTTTGTTTGCTCATGAGATTTTAATTAGGTCGGGAGGGGTGCACTGTCTGGAGCAGTAATGAATGACTGTTGCCCAGTTTTCCTATTTTTTCGACCTTTAATTTGTGGAAACGAATGATACCGGTTGCGTTTCGCAGTGATCCCTGTCCGCCTCGGTATCGCAGTAGGCAGCGCGTCAGTCTCATAATCTGAAGGTCGTGAGTTCAATTATCACCCAGGCCAAAGGCAGTGCAGATTTTTTGTTAGCCTATGACAGTTTAATTAGGTTGTGAGGGGTGCGCTGTCCTGAGCAGTAATGAATGACTGTTGCTGAGTTTTCTTACTTTTTCGACCTTTAACATGTGAGAACTATTGATACCGGTTGTGTTTCCCAGTGACGCCTGTTTGCCTCGGTAGCGCAGTAGGCAGCGCGTCAGTCTCATAATCTGAAGGTCGTGAGTTCAATCCTCACCCGGGGCAAATTTGTTGCAGATTTTTTGTTTGCTCATGAGAGTTTAATTAGGTCGTGAGGGGTGCACTGTCTTGAGCAGTAATGAATGACAGTTGTTCGGTTTTCTTATTTTTTCAACCTTTAATTTGTGGGAACTAATGATACCGGTTGTGTTTCCCAGTGACCCCTGTCCGCGTCGGTAGCGCAGTAGGCAGCGCGTCAGTCTCGTAATCTGAAGGTCGTGAGTTCAATCCTCTCCCGGGGCAAAGGCGGTGAATATGTTTTGTTTGCTTATGAGAGTTTAATTAGGTCGTGAGGGGTGCACTGTCTGGAGAAGTAATGAATGACTGTTGCTCGCTTTTCCTACTTTTTCGACCTTTAATTTGTGGGAACTAATGATACCGGTTGCGTTTCGCAGTGACCCCTGTCCGCCTCGGTAGCGCAGTAGGCAGCGCGTCAGTCTCATAATCTGAAGGTCGTGAGTTCCATCCTCACCCGGGGCAAAGGCGGTGTAGTTGTTTTGTTTGCTTATGAGAGTTTAATTAGGTCGTGAAGGGTGCGCTGTCTTGTGCAGTAATGAATGACTGTTGCTGAGTTTTCTTACTTTTTCGACCTTTAACTTGTGGGAACTATTGATACCGGTTGTGTTTCCCAGTGACACCAGTCCGCCTCGGTAGCGCAGTAGGCGGCGCTTCAGTCTCATAATCTGAAGATCGTGAGTTCAATCCACACCCGGGCCAATGGCGGTGCAGATTTTTTGTTTGCCTATGAGAGTTTAATTAGGTCGTGAGGGGTGCGCTGTCCTGAGCAGTAATGAATGACTGTTGCTGAGTTTTCTTACTTTTTCGACCTTTAACATGTGGGAACGATTGATACCGGTTGTGTTTCCCAGTGACACCTGTTCGCCTCGGTAGCGCAGTAGGCAGCGCGTCAGTCTCATAATCTGAAGGTCGTGAGTTCAATCCTCACCCGGGGCAAATTTGTTGCAGATTTTTTGTTTGCTCATGAAAGTTTAATTAGGTCGTGAGGGGTGCACTGTCTGGAGCAGTAAATTATGACTGTTGCTCAGTTTGCTTACTTTTTCCACCTTTAATTTGTGGGAACTAATGATACCGGTTGCGTTTCCCAGTGACCCCTGTCCGCGTCGGTAGCGCAGTAGGCAGCGCGTCAGTCTCGTAATCTGAAGATCGTGAGTTCAATCCTCTCCCGGGGCAAAGGCGGTGACTATGGCTTCTTTGCTTCTGAGAGTTTAATTAGGTCGTGAAGGGGCCGCTGTCTGGAGCAGTAATGAATGACTGTTGCTGAGTTTTCTTACTTTTTCGACCTTTAACTTGTGGGAACTATTGATACCGGTTGTGTTTCCCAGTGACACCAGTCCGCCTCGGTAGCGCAGTAGGCGGCGCGTCAGTCTCATAATCTCAAGGTCGTGAGTTCAATCCTCACCCGGGGCAAAGGCGCTGAAGTTTTTTGTTTGCTTATGAGAGTTTAATTATGTCGTGAGGGGTGCGCTGTCTGGAGCAGTAATGAATGACTGCTGCTGAGTTTTCTTACTTTTTCGACCTTTAACTTGTGGGAACTATTGATGCCGGTTGTGCTTCCCAGTGTCACCTGTCCGCCTCGGTAGTGCAGTAGGCAGCGCGTCAGTCTCATAATCTGAAGGTCGTGAGTTCAATCCTAAGGCGGGCCAATGTCGATGCAGTTTTTTTGTTTGCTTATGAGAGTTTAATTAGGTCGTGAGGGGTGCGCTGTCTGGAACAGTAATGAATGACTGTTGCTGAATTTTCTTATTTTTTCGACCTGTAATTTGTGGAAACGAATGATACCGGTTGCGTTTGCCAGTCACCCATGTCCGCCTCGGTAGCCCAGTAGGCAGCGCGTCAGTCTCATAATCTGAAGGTCGTGAGTTCAATCCTCACCCGGGGCAGAGGCGGTGCAGGTGTTTTGTTTGCTTATGAGGGTTTAATTAGGTCGTGAGGGGTGCACTGTCTGGAGCAGTAATGAATGACTGTTGCCCAGTCTTCTTATTTTTTCGACCTTTATTTGTGGAAACGAATGATACCGGTTGCGTTTCCCCGTGACCCCTGTCCGCCTCGGTAGCGCAGTAGGCAGCGCGTCAGTCTCATAATCTGAAGGTCGTGAGTTCAATTCTCACCCGGGGAAAGGTGGTGCAGATATTTGTTTGCTTATAAGAGTTTAATTAGGTCGTGAGGGGTGCGCTGTCTGGAGCAGTAATGAATGACTGTTGCTGAGTTTTCTTACTTTTTCAATTTTTAACTTGTGGGAACTATTGATACTGGTTGTGTTTCCCAATGACACCTGTCTGCCTCGGTAGCGCAGTAGGCAGCGCGTCAGTTTCATAATTTGAAGGTCGTGAGTTCAATCCTCACCCGGGGCAAAGGTGGTGCAGTTCTTTGTTTGCTTATGAGAGTTTAATTAGGTCGTGAGGGGTGCGCTGTCTGAAGCAGTAATGAATGACTGTTGCTGAGTTTTCTTACTTTTTCGACCTTTAACTTGTGGGAACTATTGATACCTGTTGTGTTTTCCAGTGACACCTGTCCGCCTCGGTAGCGCAGTAGGCAGCGCGTCAGGCTCATAATCTGAAGGTCGTGAGTTCAATCCTTACCCGGGCCAAAGGCGGTGCAGTTTTTTTGTTTGCTTATGAGAGTTTAATTAGGTTTGGGGGGTGCGCTGTCTGGAGCAGTAATGAATGACTGTTGCTGAGTTTTCTTACTTTTTCGACCTTTAGCTTGAGGGAACTATTGATACCGGTTGTGTTTCCCAGTGACACCTGTCCGCCTCAGTAGCACAGTATGAAGATGTGACAGCACTTTTACACGTGCCACTGCACTGTATTCCTATATTGATTTGTACTGTTTGCGAAGCAGGCAATAAAGAAAAAAAAAGCCTCGGTAGCGCAGTAGGCAGCGCGTCAGTCTCATAATCTGAAGGTCGTGAGTTCAATTATCACCCAGGCCAAAGGCGGTGCAGTTTTTTGTTTGCTTATGACAGTTTAATTAGGTCGTGAGGAGTGCGCTGTCAGGAGCAGTAATGAATGACAGTTGCTCGGTTTTCTTATTTTTTCAACCTTTAATTTGTGGGAACTATTGATGCCGGTTGTGTTTCCCAGAGACACGTGTCCGCCTCGGAAGCGCAGTAGGCAGCGCGTCAGTCTCATAATCTGAAGGTCGTGAGTTCAATACACACCCAGGGTAAAGGCGGTACACATTTTTTTTGCTTATGAGAGTTTAATTAGGTCGTGAGGGGTGCGCTGTCTGGAGCAGTAATAATTGACTGTTGCTCGGTTTTCTTACTGTTTCAATTTTTAACTTGTGGAAACTATTGATACCGGTTGTGTTTTCAAGTGACCCCTGTCCGCTTCGGTAGCGCAGTAGGCAGCGCGTCAGTCTCGTAATCTGAAGGTCGTGAGTTCAATCCTCACCCGGGGCAAAGGCGGTGCAGATTTTTTGTTTGCTCATGAGATTTTAATTAGGTCGGGAGGGGTGCACTGTCTGGAGCAGTAATGAATGACTGTTGCCCAGTTTTCCTATTTTTTCGACCTTTAATTTGTGGAAACGAATGATACCGGTTGCGTTTCGCAGTGATCCCTGTCCGCCTCGGTATCGCAGTAGGCAGCGCGTCAGTCTCATAATCTGAAGGTCGTGAGTTCAATTATCACCCAGGCCAAAGGCAGTGCAGATTTTTTGTTAGCCTATGACAGTTTAATTAGGTTGTGAGGGGTGCGCTGTCCTGAGCAGTAATGAATGACTGTTGCTGAGTTTTCTTACTTTTTCGACCTTTAACATGTGAGAACTATTGATACCGGTTGTGTTTCCCAGTGACGCCTGTTTGCCTCGGTAGCGCAGTAGGCAGCGCGTCAGTCTCATAATCTGAAGGTCGTGAGTTCAATCCTCACCCGGGGCAAATTTGTTGCAGATTTTTTGTTTGCTCATGAGAGTTTAATTAGGTCGTGAGGGGTGCACTGTCTTGAGCAGTAATGAATGACAGTTGTTCGGTTTTCTTATTTTTTCAACCTTTAATTTGTGGGAACTAATGTTACCGGTTGTGTTTCCCAGTGACCCCTGTCCGCGTCGGTAGCGCAGTAGGCAGCGCGTCAGTCTCGTAATCTGAAGGTCGTGAGTTCAATCCTCTCCCGGGGCAAAGGCGGTGAATATGTTTTGTTTGCTTATGAGAGTTTAATTAGGTCGTGAGGGGTGCACTGTCTGGAGAAGTAATGAATGACTGTTGCTCGCTTTTCCTACTTTTTCGACCTTTAATTTGTGGGAACTAATGATACCGGTTGCGTTTCGCAGTGACCCCTGTCCGCCTCGGTAGCGCAGTAGGCAGCGCGTCAGTCTCATAATCTGATGGTCGTGAGTTCCATCCTCACCCGGGGCAAAGGCGGTGTAGTTGGTTTCTTTGCTTATGAGAGTTTAATTAGGTTGTGAAGGGTGCGCTGTCTGGAGCAGTAATGAATGACTGTTGCTGAGTTTTCTTACTTTTTCGACCTTTAACTTGTGGGAACTATTGATACCGGTTGTGTTTCCCAGTGACACCAGTCCGCCTCGGTAGCGCAGTAGGCGGTGCGTCAGTCTCATAATCTCAAGGTCGTGAGTTCAATCCACATCCGGGGCAAAGGCGGTGCAGAATTTTTGTTTGCTTATGAGAGTTTAATTAGGTCGTGAGGGGTGCACTGTCTGGAGCAGTAATGAATGACTGTTGCTCGGTTTTCTTACTTTTTCGACCTTTAATTTGTGGGAAATAATGATACCGGTTGCGTTTCTCAGTGACCCCTGTCTGCCTCGGTAGTGCAAAAGCAGCACGTCTGTCTCATAATCTGAAGGTCGTGAGTTCAATCCCCACCCGGGGCAAAGGTGTTGCAGATTTTTTTTGTTTTCCTATGAGAGATTTATTGGGTCGTGAGGGTTGCGCTGTCTGGAGCAGTAATGAATGACTGTTGCTCAGTTTTCTTACTTTTTCGACCTATAGTTTGTGGGAACTAATGATACCGGTTGCGTTTCCCAGTGACCCCTGTCTGCCTCGGAAGCGCACTAGGCAGCGCGTCAGTCTCATAATCTGAAGGTCGTGAGTTCAATCCTCACCCGGGGCAACTTTGGTGCAGATTTTTTGTTTGCTCATGAGAGTTTAATTAGGTCGTGAGGGGTGCACTGTCTGGAGCAGTAATAAATGACTGTTGCTCAGTTTTCTTACTTTTTCCACCTTTAATTTGTGGGAACTAAGTATACCGGTTGCGTTTCCCAGTGACCCCTGTCCGCGTCGGTAGCGCAGTAGGCAGCGCGTCAGTCTCGTAATCTGAAGGTCGTGAGTTCAATCCTAAGGCGGGCCAATGTCGATGCAGTTTTTTTGTTTGCTTATGAGAGTTTAATTAGGTCGTGAGGGGTGCGCTGTCTGGAACAGTAATGAATGACTGTTGCTGAATTTTCTTATTTTTTCAATTTTTAACTTGTGGGAACTATTGATACTGGTTGTGTTTCCCAATGACACCTGTCCGCCTCGGTAGCGCAGTGGGCAGCGCGTCAGTTTCATAATCTGAAGGTCGTGAGTTCAATCCTCACCCGGGGCAAAGGTGGTGCAGTTCTTTGTTTGCTTATGAGAGTTTAAATAGGTCGTTAGGGGTGCGCTGTCTGAAGCAGTAATGAATGACTGTTGCTGAGTTTTCTTACTTTTTCGATCTTTAACTTGTGGGAACTTTTGATACCTGTTGCGTTTTCCAGTGACACCTGTCCGCCTCGGTAGCCCAGTAGGCAGCGCGTCAGTCTCATAATCTGAAGGTCGTGAGTTCAATCCTCACCCGGGGCAGAGGCGGTGCAGATGTTTTGTTTGCTTATGAGGGTTTAATTAGGTCGTGAGGGGTGCACTGTCTGGAGCAGTAATGAATGACTGTTGCCCAGTCTTCTTATTTTTTCGACCTTTATGTGTGGAAACGAATGATACCGGTTGCGTTTCCCCGTGACCCCTGTCCGCCTCGGTAGCGCAGTAGGCAGCGCGTCAGTCTCATAATCTGAAGGTCGTGAGTTCAATTCTCACCCGGGGAAAGGTGGTGCAGATATTTGTTTGCTTATAAGAGTTTAATTAGGTCGTGAGGGGTGCGCTGTCTGGAGCAGTAATGAATGACTGTTGCTGAGTTTTCTTACTTTTTCAATTTTTAACTTGTGGGAACTATTGATACTGGTTGTGTTTCCCAATGACACCTGTCTGCCTCGGTAGCGCAGTAGGCAGCGCGTCAGTTTCATAATCTGAAGGTCGTGAGTTCAATCCTCACCCGGGGCAAAGGTGGTGCAGTTCTTTGTTTGCTTATGAGAGTTTAATTAGGTCGTGAGGGGTGCGCTGTCTGAAGCAGTAATGAATGACTGTTGCTGAGTTTTCTTACTTTTTCGACCTTTAACTTGTGGGAACTATTGATACCTGTTGTGTTTTCCGGTAACACCTGTCCGCCTCGGTAGCGCAGTAGGCAGCGCGTCAGGCTCATAATCTGAAGGTCGTGAGTTCAATCCTCACCCGGGCCAAAGGCGGTGCAGTTTTTTTGTTTGCTTATGAGAGTTTAATTAGGTCTTGAGGGGTGCGCTGTCTGGAGCAGTAATGAATGACTGTTGCTGAGTTTTCTTACTTTTTCGACCTTTAGCTTGAGGGAACTATTGATACCGGTTGTGTTTCCCAGTGACACCTGTCCGCCTCGGTAGCACAGTATGAAGATGTGACAGCACTTTTACACGTGACACTGCACTGTATTCCTATATTGATTTGTACTGTTTGCGAAGCAGGCAATAAAGAAAAAAAAGCCTCGGTAGCGCAGTAGGCAGCGCGTCAGTCTCATAATCTGAAGGTCGTGAGTTCAATTATCACCCAGGCCAAAGGCGGTGCAGTTTTTTGTTTGCTTATGACAGTTTAATTAGGTCGTGAGGAGTGCGCTGTCAGGAGCAGTAATGAATGACAGTTGCTCGGTTTTCTTATTTTTTCAACCTTTAATTTGTGGGAACTATTGATGCCGGTTGTGTTTCCCAGAGACACCTGTCCGCCTCGGAAGCGCAGTAGGCAGCGCGTCAGTCTCATAATCTGAAGGTCGTGAGTTCAATACACACCCAGGGTAAAGGCGGTACACATTTTTTGTTTGCTTATGAGAGTTTAATTAGGTCGTGAGCGGTGCGCTGTCTGGAGCAGTAATAATTGACAGTTGCTCGGTTTTCTTATTTTTTCAACCTTTAATTTGTGGGAACTATTGATGCCGGTTGTGTTTCCCAGAGACACCTGTCCGCCTCGGAAGCGCAGTAGGCAGCGCGTCAGTCTCATAATCTGAAGGTCGTGAGTTCCATACACACCCAGGGTAAAGGCGGTACACATTTTTTGTTTGCTTATGAGAGTTTAATTAGGTCGTGAGGGGTGCGCTGTCTGGAGCAGTAATAATTGACTGTTGCTCGGTTTTCTTACTGTTTCAATTTTTAACTTGTGGAAACTATTGATACCGGTTGTGTTTTCAAGTGACCCCTGTCCGCTTCGGTAGCGCAGTAGGCAGCGCGTCAGTCTCATAATCTGAAGGTCGTGAGTTCAATCCTCACCCGGGGCAAAGGCGGTGCAGATTTTTTGTTTGCTCATGAGATTTTAATTAGGTCGGGAGGGGTGCACTGTCTGGAGCAGTAATGAATGACTGTTGCCCAGTTTTCCTATTTTTTCGACCTTTAATTTGTGGAAACGAATGATACCGGTTGCGTTTCGCAGTGATCCCTGTCCGCCTCGGTATCGCAGTAGGCAGCGCGTCAGTCTCATAATCTGAAGGTCGTGAGTTCAATTATCACCCAGGCCAAAGGCAGTGCAGATTTTTTGTTAGCCTATGACAGTTTAATTAGGTTGTGAGGGGTGCGCTGTCCTGAGCAGTAATGAATGACTGTTGCTGAGTTTTCTTACTTTTTCGACCTTTAACATGTGAGAACTATTGATACCGGTTGTGTTTCCCAGTGACGCCTGTTTGCCTCGGTAGCGCAGTAGGCAGCGCGTCAGTCTCATAATCTGAAGGTCGTGAGTTCAATCCTCACCCGGGGCAAATTTGTTGCAGATTTTTTGTTTGCTCATGAGAGTTTAATTAGGTCGTGAGGGGTGCACTGTCTTGAGCAGTAATGAATGACAGTTGTTCGGTTTTCTTATTTTTTCAACCTTTAATTTGTGGGAACTAATGATACCGGTTGCGTTTCCCAGTGACCCCTGTCCGCGTCGGTAGCGCAGTAGGCAGCGCGTCAGTCTCGTAATCTGAAGGTCGTGAGTTCAATCCTCTCCCGGGGCAAAGGCGGTGAATATGTTTAGTTTGCTTATGAGAGTTTAATTAGGTCGTGAGGGATGCACTGTCTGGAGAAGTAATGAATGACTGTTGCTCGGTTTCCCTACTTTTTCGACCTTTAATTTGTGGGAACTAATGATACCGGTTAAGTTTCGCAGTGACCCCTGTCCGCCTCGGTAGCGCAGTAGGCAGCGCGTCAGTCTCATAATCTGAAGGTCGTGAGTTCCATCCTCACCCGGGGCAAAGGCGGTGTAGTTGGTTTCTTTGCTTATGAGAGTTTAATTAGGTTGTGAAGGGTGCGCTGTCTGGAGCAGTAATGAATGACTGTTGCTGAGTTTTCTTACTTTTTCGACCTTTAACTTGTGGGAACTATTGATACCGGTTGTGTTTCCCAGTGACACCAGTCCGCCTCGGTAGCGCAGTAGGCGGTGCGTCAGTCTCATAATCTCAAGGTCGTGAGTTCAATCCACATCCGGGGCAAAGGCGGTGCAGAATTTTTGTTTGCCTTTGAGAGTTTATTTAGGTCGTGAGGGGTGCGCTGTTTGGAGCAGTAATGAATGACTGTTGCTGAATTTTCTTACTTTTTCGACCTTTAACGTGTGGGAACTATTGATACCGGTTGTGTTTCCCAGTGACACCTGTCCGCCTCGGTAGCGCAGTATGCAGCGCGTCAGTCTCATAATCTGAAGGTCGTGAGTTCAATCCACACCCGGGGCAAAGGCGGTAAAGTTTTTTGTTTGCTTATGAGAGTTTAATTAGGTCGTGAGGGGTGCACTGTCTGGAGCAGTAATGAATGACTGTTGCTCGGTTTTCTTACTTTTTCGACCTTTAATTTGTGGGAACTAATGATACCGATTGCGTTTCCCAGTGACCCCTGTCCGCCTCGGTAGTGCAAAAGCAGCACGTCTGTCTCAAATTCTGAAGGCCGTGAGTTCAATCCCCACCCGGGGCAAAGGTGTTGCAGATTTTTTTTGTTTTCCTATGAGAGATTTATTGGGTCGTGAGGGTTGCGCTGTCTGGAGCAGTAATGAATGACTGTTGCTCAGTTTTCTTACTTTTTCGACCTATAGTTTGTGGGAACTAATGATACCGGTTGCGTTTCCCAGTGACCCCTGTCTGCCTCGGAAGCGCACAAGGCAGCGCGTCAGTCTCATAATCTGAAGGTCGTGAGTTCAATCCTCACCCGGGGCAACTTTGGTGCAGATTTTTTGTTTGCTCATGAGAGTTTAATTAGGTCGTGAGGGGTGCACTGTCTGGAGCAGTAATAAATGACTGTTGCTCGGTTTTCTTACTTTTTCGACCTTTTTTTGTGGGAACTAATGATACCGGTTGCGTTTCGCAGTGACCCCTGTCCGCCTCGGTAGCGCAGTAGGCAGCGCGTCAGTCTCATAATCTGAAGGTCGTGAGTTCAATTCTCACCCAGGCCAAAGGCGGTGCAGTTTTTTGTTTGCTTATGACAGTTTAATTAGGTCGTGAGGAGTGCGCTGTCAGGAGCAGTAATGAATGACAGTTGCTCGGTTTTCTTATTTTTTCAACCTTTAATTTGTGGGAACTAATGATACCGGTTGCGTTTCCCAGTGACCCCAGTCTGCCTCGGTAGCGCAGTAGGCAGCGCGTCAGTCTCTTATTCTGAAGCTCGTGAGTTCAATCCTCACCCGGGGCAAAGGCGGTGAAGTTTTTTTGTTTGTTTATGAGAGTTTAATTAGGTCGAGAAGGGTGCGCTGTCTGGAGCAGTAATGAATGACTGTTGCCGAGTTTTCTTACTTTTTCAACCTTTAATTTGTGGGAACTAATGATACCGGTTGCGTTTCCCAGTGACACCAGTCCGCCTCGGTAGCGCAGTAGGCGGTGCGTCAGTCTCATAATCTCAAGGTCGTGAGTTCAATCCCCACCCGGGGCAAAGGTGTTGCAGATTGTTTTGTTTTCCTATGAGAGATTTATTGGGTCGTGAGGGGTGCGCTGTCTGGAGCAGTAATGAATGACTGTTGCTCGGTTTTCTTACTTTTTCGACCTATAGTTTGTGGGAACTAATGATACCGGTTGCATTTCCCAGTGACCCCTGTCTGCCTCGGTAGCGATTAAGCAGCGCGTCAGTCTCATAATCTGAAGGTCGTGAGTTCAATCATAACCCAGGGCAAAGGCGGTGCAGATTTTTTGTTTGCTTTTGAGAGTTTAATTAGGTCGTGAGGGGTGCACTGTGTGGAGCAGTAATGAATTACTGTTGCTCGGTTTTCTTACTTTTTCGACCTTTAATTTGTGGGAACTAATGATACCGGTTGCGTTTCGCAGTGACCCCTGTCCGCCTCGGTAGCGCAGTAGGCCGCGCGTCAGTCTCATAATCTGAAGATCGTGAGTTCAATCCTCACCCGGGGCAAATTTGTTGCAGATTTTTTGTTTGCTCATGAGAGTTTAATTAGGTCGTGAGGGGTGCACTGTCTGGAGCAGTAATAAATGACTGTTGCTCAGTTTTCTTACTTTTTCCAACTTTAATTTGTGGGAACTAAGTATACCGGTTGCGTTTCCCAGTGACCCCTGTCCGCGTCGGTAGCGCAGTAGGCAGCGCGTCAGTCTCGTAATCTGAAGGTCGTGAGTTCAATCCTCTCCCAGGGCAAAGGCGGTGAATATGGTTTCTTTGCTTCTGAGAGTTTAATTAGGTCGTGAAGGGGCCGCTGTCTGGAGCAGTAATGAATGACTGTTGCTGAGTTTTCTTACTTTTTCGACCTTTAACTTGTGGGAACTATTGATACCGGTTGTGTTTCCCAGTGACACCAGTCCGCCTCAGTAGTGCAGTAGGCGGCGCGTCAGTCTCATAATCTGAAGGTCGTGAGTTCAATCCTCACCCGGGACAAAGGCGGTGCAGATTTTTTGTTTGCTCATGAGATTTTAATTAGGTCGGGAGGGGTGCGCTGTCTGGAGCAGTAATAAATGACTGTTGCTCGGTTTTCTTACTTTTTCGACCTTTAATTTGTGGGAACTAATGATACCGGTTGCGTTTCGCAGTGACCCCTGTCCGCCTCGGTAGCGCAGTAGGCGGCGCGTCAGTCTCATAATCTCAAGGTCGTGAGTTCAATCCTCACCCGGGGAAAAGGCGCTGAAGTTTTTTGTTTGCTTATGAGAGTTTAATTAAGTCGTGAGGGGTGCGCTGTCTGGAGCAGTAATGAATGACTGCTGCTGAGTTTTCTTACTTTTTCGACCTTTAACTTGTGGGAACTATTGATACCGGTTGTGTTTCCCAGTGTCACCTGTCCGCCTCGGTAGTGCAGTAGGCAGCGCGTCAGTCTCATAATCTGAAGGTCGTGAGTTCAATCCTAAGGCGGGCCAATGTCGATGCAGTTTTATTGTTTGCTTATGAGAGTTTAATTAGGTCGTGAGGGGTGCGCTGTCTGGAACAGTAATGAATGACTGTTGCTGAATTTTCTTATTTTTTCGACCTTTAATTTGTGGAAACGAATGATACCGGTTGCGTTTGCCAGTCACCCCTGTCCGCCTCGGTAGCCCAGTAGGCAGCGCGTCAGTCTCATAATCTGAAGGTCGTGAGTTCAATCCTCACCCGGGGCAGAGGCGGTGCAGATGCTTTGTTTGCTTATGAGGGTTTAATTAGGTCGTGAGGGGTGCACTGTCTGGAGCAGTAATGAATGACTGTTGCCCAGTCTTCTTATTTTTTCGACCTTTATTTGTGGAAACGAATGATACCGGTTGCGTTTCCCCGTGGCCCCTGTCCGCCTCGGTAGCGCAGTAGGCAGCGCGTCAGTCTCATAATCTGAAGGTCGTGAGCTCAATCCTCACCCGGGGAAAGGTGGTGCAGATATTTGTTTGCTTATAAGAGTTTAATTAAGTTGTGAGGGGTGCGCTGTCTGGAGCAGTAATGAATGACTGTTGCTGAGTTTTCTTACTTTTCAATTTTTAACTTGTGGGAACTATTGATACTGGTTGTGTTTCCCAATGACACCTGTCCGCCTCGGTAGCGCAGTAGGCAGCGCGTCAGTTTCATAATCTGAAGGTCGTGAGTTCAATCCTCACCCGGGGCAAAGGTGGTGCAGTTCTTTGTTTGCTTATAAGAGTTTAATTGGGTCGTGAGGGGTGCGCTGTCTGAAGCAGTAATGAATGACTGTTGCTGAGTTTTCTTACTTTTTCGACCTTTAACTTGTGGGAACTATTGATACCTGTTGTGTTTTCCAGTGACACCTGTCCGACTCGGTAGCGCAGTAGGCAGCGCGTCAGGCTCATAATCTGAAGGTCGTGAGTTCAATCCTCACCCGGGCCAAAGGCGGTGCAGATTTTTTGTTTGCTCATGAGATTTTAATTAGGTCGGGAGGGGTGCACTGTCTGGAGCAGTAATGAATGACTGTTGCCCAGTTTTCCTATTTTTTCGACCTTTAATTTGTGGAAACGAATGATACCGGTTGCGTTTCGCAGTGATCCCTGTCCGAATCGGTAGCGCAGTAGGCAGCGCATCAGTCTCATAATCTGAAGGTCGTGAGTTCCATCCTCACCCGGGGCCAAGGCGGTGTAGTTGTTTTGTTTGCTTATGAGAGTTTAATTAGGTCGTGAAGGATGCGCTGTCTGGAGCAGTAATGAATGACTGTTGCTGAGTTTTTTTTATTTTTTCGACCTTTAACTTGTGGGAACTATTGAGACCGGTTGTGTTTCCCAGTGACACCAGTCCGCCTCGGTAGCGCAGTAGGCGGTGCGTCAGTCTCATAATCTCAATGTCGTGAGTTCAATCCACACCCGGGGCAAAGGCGGTGCAGAATTTTTGTTTGCCTTTGAGAGTTTAATTAGGTCGTGAGGGGTGCGCTGTTTGGCGCAGTAATGAATGACTGTTGCTGAATTTTCTTACTTTTTCGACCTTTAACGTGTGGGAACTATTGATACCGGTTGTGTTTCCCAGTGACACCTGTCCGCCTCGGTAGCGCAGTATGCAGCGCGTCAGTCTCATAATCTGAAGGTCGTGCGTTCAATCCACACCCAGGGCAAAGGCGGTAAAGTTTTTTGTTTGCTTATGAGAGTTTAATTAGGTCGTGAGGGGTGCACTGTCTGGAGCAGTAATGAATGACTGTTGCTCGGTTTTCTTACTTTTTCGACCTTTAATTTGTGGGAACTTATGATACCGGTTGCGTTTCCCAGTGACCCCTGTCCGCCTCGGTAGTGCAAAGGCAGCACGTCTGTCTCATAATCTGAAGGTCGTGAGTTCAATCCCAACCCGGGGCAAAGGTGTTGCAGATTTTTTTGTTTTCCTATGAGAGATTTATTGGGTCGTGAGGGGTGCGCTGTCTGGAGCAGTAATGAATGACTGTTGCTCAGTTTCCTTACTTTTTCGACCTATAGTTTGTGGGAACTAATGATACCGGTTGCGTTTCCCAGTGACCCCTGTCTGCCTCGGAAGCGCACTAGGCAGCGCGTCAGTCTCATAATCTGAAGGTCGTGAGTTCAATCCTCACCCGGGGCAACTTTGGTGCAGATTTTTTGTTTGCTCATGAGAGTTTAATTAGGTCGTGAGGGGTGCACTGTCTGGAGCAGTAATAAATGACTGTTGCTCGGTTTTCTTACTTTTTCGACCTTTAATTTGTGGGAACTAATGATACCGGTTGCGTTTCGCAGTGACCCCTGTCAGCCTCGGTAGCGCAGTAGGCAGCGCGTCAGTCTCATAATCTGAAGGTCGTGAGTTCAATTCTCACCCAGGCCAAAGGCGGTGCAGTTTTTTGTTTGCTTATGACAGTTTAATTGGGTCGTGAGGAGTGCGCTGTCAGGAGCAGTAATGAATGACAGTTGCTCGGTTTTCTTATTTTTTCAACCTTTAATTTGTGGGAACTAATGATACCGGTTGCGTTTCCCAGTGACCCCAGTCTGCCTCGGTAGCGCAGTAGGCAGCGCGTAAGTCTCATATTCTGAAGCTCGTGAGTTCAATCCTCACCCGGGGCAAAGGCGGTGAAGTTTTTTTGTTTGTTTATGAGAGTTTAATTAGGTCGTGAAGGGTGCGCTGTCTGGAGCAGTAATGAATGACTGTTGCCGAGTTTTCTTACTTTTTCGACCTTTAACTTGTGGGAACTAATGATACCGGTTGCGTTTCCCAGTGACCCCTGTCCGCCTCGGTAGTGCAAAGGCAGCACGTCTGTCTCATAATCTGAAGGTCGTGAGTTCAATCCCCACCCGGGGCAAAGGTGTTGCAGATTTTTTTGTTTTCCTATGAGAGATTCATTGGGTCGTGAGGGGTGCGCTGTCTGGAGCAGTAATGAATGACTGTTGCTGAGTTTTCTTACTTTTTCGACCTTTAACTTGAGGGAACTATTGATACCGGTTGTGTTTCCCATTGACACCTGTCCGCCTCGGTAGCGCAGTAGGCAGCGCGTCATTCTCATAATCTGAAGGTCGTGAGTTCAATTCTCACCCAGGCCAAAGGCGGTGCAGTTTTTTTGTTTGCTTATGACAGTTTAATTAGGTCGTGAGGAGTGCACTGTCAGGAGCAGTAATGAATGACAGTTGCTGGGTTTTCTTATTTTTTCAACCTTTAATTTGTGGGAACTAATGATACCGGTTGCGTTTCCCAGTGACCCCAGTCTGCCTCGGTAGCGCAGTAGGCAGCGCGTCAGTCTCATATTCTGAAGCTCGTGAGTTCAATCCTCACCCGGGGCAAAGGCGGTGAAGTTTTTTTTGTTTGCTTATGAGAGTTTAATTAGGTCGTGAAGGGTGCGCTGTCTGGAGCAGTAATGAATGACTGTTGCCGAGTTTTCTTACTTTTTCGACCTTTATTTTGTGGGAACTAATGATACCGGTTGCGTTTCCCAGTGACCCCTGTCCGCCTCGGTAGTGCAAAGGCAGCACGTGTGTCTCATAATCTGAAGGTCGTGCGTTCAATCCCCACCCGGGGCAAAGGTGTTTCAGATTTTTTTTGTTTTCCTATGAGAGATTTATTGGGTCGTGAGGGGTACGCTGTCTGGAGCAGTAATGAATGACTGTTGCTCGGTTTTCTTACTTTTTCGACCTATAGTTTGTGGGAACTAATGATACCGGTTGCATTTCCCAGTGACCCCTGTCTGCCTCGGTAGCGATTAAGCAGCGCGTCAGTCTCATAATCTGAAGGTCGTGAGTTCAATGATAACCCAGGGCAAAGGCGGTGCAGATTTTTTGTTTGCTTATGAGAGTTTATTTAGGTCATGAGGGGTGCACTGTCTGAAGCAGTAATAAATGACTGTTGCTCAGTTTTCTTACTTTTTCCACCTTTTTTTGTGGGAACTAATGATACCGGTTGCGTTTGCCAGGGACTCTTGTCTGCCTCGGTAGCGCAGTAGGCAGCGCGTCAGTCTCATAATCTGAAGGTCGTGAGTTCAATCCTCACAGGGGCAAAGGCGGTGCAGATTTTTTGTTTGCTTATGAGAGTTTAATTAGGTCGTGAGTGGCGCACTGTGTGGAGCAGTAATGAATTACTGTTGCTCGGTTTTCTTACTTTTTCGACCTTTAATTTGTGGGAACTAATGATACCGGTTGCGTTTCGCAGTGACCCCTGTCCGCCTCGGTAGCGCAGTAGGCAGCGCGTCAGTCTCATAATCTGAAGATCGTGAGTTCAATCCTCACCCGGGGCAAATTTGTTGCAGATTTTTTGTTTGCTCATGAGAGTTTAATTAGGTCGTGAGGGGTGCAACGTCTGGAGCAGTAATAAATGACTGTTGCTCAGTTTTCTTACTTTTTCCACCTTTAATTTGTGGGAACTAAGTATACCGGTTGCGTTTCCCAGTGACCCCTGTCCGCGTCGGTAGCGCAGTAGGCAGCGCGTCAGTCTCATAATCTGAAGGTAGTGAGTTCCATCCTCACCCGGGGCAAAGGCGGTGTAGTTGGTTTCTTTGCTTATGAGAGTTTAATTAGGTTGTGAAGGGTGCGCTGTCTGGAGCAGTAATGAATGACTGTTGCTGAGTTTTCTTACTTTTTCGACCTTTAACTTGTGGGAACTATTGATACCGGTTGTGTTTCCCAGTGACACCAGTCCGCCTCGGTAGCGCAGTAGGCGGTGCGTCAGTCTCATAATCTCAAGGTCGTGAGTTCAATCCACATCCGGGGCAAAGGCGGTGCAGAATTTTTGTTTGCCTTTGAGAGTTTAATTAGGTCGTGAGGGGTGCGCTGTTTGGAGCAGTAATGAATGACTGTTGCTGAATTTTCTTACTTTTTCGACCTTTAACGTGTGGGAACTATTGATACCGGTTGTGTTTCCCAGTCACACCTGTCCGCCTCGGTAGTGCAGTAGGCAGCGCGTCAGTCTCGTAATCTGAAGGTCGTGAGTTCAATCCTCTCCCAGGGCAAAGGCGAGGAATATGGTTTCTTTGCTTCTGAGAGTTTAATTAGGTCGTGAAGGGGCCGCTGTCTGGAGCAGTAATGAATGACTGTTGCTGAGTTTTCTTACTTTTTCGACCTTTAACTTGTGGGAACTATTGATACCTGTTGTGTTTTCCAGTGACACCTGTCCGCCTCGGTAGCGCAGTGGGCAGCGCGTCAGGCTCATAATCTGAAGGTCGTGAGTTCAATCCTCACCCGGGCCAAAGGCGGTGCAGTTTTTTTGTTTGCTTATGAGAGTTTAATTAGGTCGTGAGGGGTGCACTGTCTGGAGAAGTAATGAATGACTGTTGCTCGGTTTTCCTACTTTTTCGACCTTTAATTTGTGGGAACTAATGATACCGGTTGCGTTTCGCAGTGACCCCTGTCCGCCTCGGTAGCGCAGTAGGCAGCGCGTCAGTCTCATAATCTGAAGGTCGTGAGCTCCATCCTCACCCGGGGCAAAGGCGGTGTAGTTGGTTTCTTTGCTTATGAGAGTTTAATTAGGTTGTGAAGGGTGCGCTGTCTGGAGCAGTAATGAATGACTGTTGCTGAGTTTTCTTACTTTTTCGACCTTTAACTTGTGGGAACTATTGATACCAGTTGTGTTTCCCAGTGACACCAGTCCGCCTCGGTAGCGCAGTAGGCGGTGCGTCAGTCTCATAATCTCAAGGTCGTGAGTTCAATCCACATCCGGGGCAAAGGCGGTGCAGAATTTTTGTTTGCCTTTGAGAGTTTAATTAGGTCGTGAGGGGTGCGCTGTTTGGAGCAGTAATGAATGACTGTTGCTGAATTTTCTTACTTTTTCAACCTTTAACGTGTGGGAACTATTGATACCGGTTGTGTTTCCCAGTGACACCTGTCCGCCTCGGTAGCGCAGTATGCAGCGCGTCAGTCTCATAATCTGAAGGTCGTGAGTTCAATCCACACCCGGGGCAAAGGCGGTAAAGTTTTTTGTTTGCTTATGAGAGTTTAATTAGGTCGTGAGGGGTGCACTGTCTGGAGCAGTAATGAATGACTGTTGCTCGGTTTTCTTACTTTTTCGACCTTTAATTTGTGGGAACTAATGATACCGGTTGCGTTTCCCAGTGACCCCTGTCCGCCTCGGTAGTGCAAAAGCAGCACGTCTGTCTCATAATCTGAAGGTCGTGAGTTCAATCCCCACCCGGGGCAAAGGTGTTGCAGATTTTTTTTGTTTTCCTATGAGAGATTTATTGGGTCGTGAGCGTTGCGCTGTCTGGAGCAGTAATGAATGACTGTTGCTCAGTTTTCTTACTTTTTTGACCTATAGTTTGTGGGAACTAATGATACCGGTTGCGTTTCCCAGTGACCCCTGTCTGCCTCGGAAGCGCACTAGGCAGCGCGTCAGTCTCATAATCTGAAGGTCGTGAGTTCAATCCTCACCCGGGGCAACTTTGGTGCAGATTTTTTGTTTGCTCATGAGAGTTTAATTAGGTCGTGAGGGGTGCACTGTCTGGAGCAGTAATAAATGACTGTTGCTCGGTTTTCTTACTTTTTCGACCTTTTTTTGTGGGAACTAATGATACCGGTTGCGTTTCGCAGTGACCCCTGTCCGCCTCGGTAGCGCAGTAGGCAGCGCGTCAGTCTCATAATCTGAAGGTCGTGAGTTCAATTCTCACCCAGGCCAAAGGCGGTGCAGTTTTTTGTTTGCTTATGACAGTTTAATTAGGTCGTGAGGAGTGCGCTGTCAGGAGCAGTAATGAATGACAGTTGCTCGGTTTTCTTATTTTTTCAACCTTTAATTTGTGGGAACTAATGATACCGGTTGCGTTTTCCAGTGACCCCAGTCTGCCTCGGTAGCGCAGTAGGCAGCGCGTCAGTCTCTTATTCTGAAGCTCGTGAGTTCAATCCTCACCCGGGGCAAAGGCGGTGAAGTTTTTTTGTTTGTTTATGAGAGTTTAATTAGGTCGAGAAGGGTGCGCTGTCTGGAGCAGTAATGAATGACTGTTGCCGAGTTTTCTTACTTTTTCAACCTTTAATTTGTGGGAACTAATGATACCGGTTGCGTTTCCCAGTGACCCCTGTCCGCCTCGGTAGTGCAAAGGCAGCACGTCTGTCTCATAATCTGAAGGTCGTGAGTTCAATCCTCACCCGGGGCAAAGGCGGTGCAGATTTTTTGTTTGCTCATGAGATTTTAATTAGGTCGGGAGGGGTGCGCTGTCTGGAGCAGTAATAAATGACTGTTGCTCGGTTTTCTTACTTTTTCGACCTTTAATTTGTGGGAACTAATGATACCGGTTGCGTTTCGCAGTGACCCCTGTCCGCCTCGGTAGCGCAGTAGGCGGCGCGTCAGTCTCATAATCTCAAGGTCGTGAGTTCAATCCTCACCCGGGGCAAAGGCGCAGAAGTTTTTTGTTTGCTTATGAGAGTTTAATTAAGTCGTGAGGGGTGCGCTGTCTGGAGCAGTAATGTAGACTGCTGCTGAGTTTTCTTACTTTTCCGACCTTTAACTTGTGGGAACTATTGATACCGGTTGTGTTTCCCAGTGTCACCTGTCCGCCTCGGTAGTGCAGTAGGCAGCGCATCAGTCTCATAATCTGAAGGTCGTGAGTTCAATCCTAAGGCGGGCCAATGTCGATGCAGTTTTTTTGTTTGCTTATGAGAGTTTAATTAGGTCGTGAGGGGTGCGCTGTCTGGAACAGTAATGAATGACTGTTGCTGAATTTTCTTATTTTTTCGACCTTTAATTTGTGGAAACGAATGATACCGGTTGCGTTTGCCAGTCACCCCTGTCCGCCTCGGTAGCCCAGCATTCCACTTCCGGCCGCGACAGCGTACGGACGTGTTTATCATGTGCTCCCGTGTAGGGGCGGTTTCAGCGGCCCGTGTGGGCCGCGGTATCAGGTGTACCGAAAAGCCAGGCGAAGATTTCCAGGTTGTTCTGCCTCAGCTGCCTTCAGGTGATTCTGTTTTGCACACCGTTTTTTTGCACGGAAATTTGAAAGCCAGGCCATATCGAGTGGAGCATGTCCGAGACAGCCTTGCTCGTCTTTCGCTGCTGCCGGAAGTGGTTGCCCTTGGGGCATACCAAATGAATCACGTATGGGCAGTGACGTTCAAGGATGATGAGGGTAAAAAGAAGATGCTGGCGGCGGAGTCATTTGACCTAAAGGACCATCGCTGTATGGTGGTTGACCCCCGTGATCGAGGTGTGCGGCTGAAGTTGTACTGGCTTCTTCATGGCGTGCCGGACGAGGCTGTGCGAGTCGCCTTAACGCCCTACGGAAAAGTGACCGAGATAAGCAGAGATAAATGGAAGGTGCAGGGTTGCAATGACAAAGGTTCAACCACGCGGTCGGTCACGCTGAGGCTACACGCGGGCGTGTCCGTGGACGACCTGCCACACCAACTACGAGTTGCGGAGGACATGGCGCTCGTCGTAATTCCTGGCAGATCACCGCTCTGCCTCCGATGCCGGGCTATCGGACACATTCGACGGGATTGCCGCGTGCCGCGCTGTGGGGTCTGTCGTCGCTATGGCCACGATGACGCCCACTGTGTGAGGTCGTACGCCAGCATTGCGGGCCCAGGCCAAACAGACGAAGTGTCTGAACACCTGATGGATGCCGTGGATGCCGAAGAAGCGAGCAGGGAAGACGGTTGTACGGAAGGCCCTGCCACGCCCCCTGAACAGTCTTCTGGGGCCGCACTGGAATCTACCAATGAAGGCGACAAGCACTCTGGTGCGCCAGGAACGAATTTAGACACGGCAGCAGTAGAGGACGACGCTACAGCAGCGAGCAAGTCATCTTCAGCTGCGCGAGAGGGCGGCCCGGAAGCAACGGACGCCGAGATGACCAAGGCCGGTGCTATCGCTTTAAAGCGAGCTCGTGAAACACCTGACGGTACCGGAAATGTTGACACGTCGGCCACCAGTGAACCTCCAACAAAGACGGCGACTGGTCGCCGGCCTACCTTTAAACCACGACCAAACCTGTCGCCTGACCGTAGGGGCACTCAAACGTCGGCCCCGCCGTAGCGGTGGAGACGTTCCGAGGCTTTCTACGCTGAGCACACGCAACCACTGTTGCGACGTGAGTATGACACCTGACGAAACAACCTTCAAGAAATGGCGACTAACTTTAAAACTGGTATTTGCATCGCGACGTTGAACTCAAGAGGCCTGTGTTCGCGCAGGAGACAATGCCAGATTAGTCGCATTTTGTTAGAAAACGACATAGACCTCCTGGCTGTACAAGAAACTAAAATGGAAAGTGAAGAACAAACGGAGCAAATGGTTCAAGTTTTTCGCTCTAGGTACAATGTCTGCGTTTGTCATGCTGTTGGGCGGTCAGGAGGCTGTGTCGTTTTCATACGTAGTAGCATCGCGGTTGTTGAAAATGTGTCTACCTGCGATAGCGGTAGGCTGGTTGTGTGCGACTTCAGTTTTTCTGGACTGCCTTGGCGCGTTGTGTGTGTTTATGCACCGAACAGATCGCACGAACGGGAACTTTTTTTCAGAGCGATTGAAGGGTTCTTGAAAACGGAAAGAAATGTTGTGGTTCTAGGGGATTTCAATTGTGTCTGTAGAGCGGAGGATAAGACAACGAGCTTCAATGTGCGCGATAGAAGCGCTGAGCTGTTGAATAAAATAGTGAACGAGACAGGGCTGGAAGATGTCGGTTATGTAATGACGCGAGAGGGTGAAGTAGGATATACGCACTTTCAAGGTCATTCGCACGCGAGGTTAGACAGAATATATTTGTCGGCAAAGTTGGTGCCACTATGCTCATCTTATCAAACTCAACATCTTAGTTTTAGTGATCACTGTCTGGTCAAGGTCAACATTGGCGAAAAACGTAAGGCTGCGAAGTTTAATTGGTTTCTATGGAAATTTAATGAAAAGCTGCTGCAAGATGAAATATTTGTCACAAAAACCAAAGAATGTCTTTCAAATGCTCTTCGTTTGGAGACCAATAACTTCATAGCTGTGTGGGAGCAAATGAAGTGTGA
The DNA here is from genome assembly GCF_043290135.1 of Rhipicephalus microplus. Taxonomy (NCBI): domain Eukaryota; kingdom Metazoa; phylum Arthropoda; class Arachnida; order Ixodida; family Ixodidae; genus Rhipicephalus; species Rhipicephalus microplus. The sequence continues at coordinate 210,475,069 of NC_134702.1, forward strand.
TATAAAGATGATAGCGATTGAAAGAGCCTGTGTATTACGTAATCGGGAAAGGCAACAAGAGAGGCAGTTACAAAGCGAACTAGACTACATGTTAAGCGTAGAAAATGAAGTGCCGGGAAAATTTAAGAAAGAAATAAAGGAGGCGAAAGCAAAGCTCGAATTCATCGACGACGAAAAGTACCGCGGAGCAATGATAAAGGCTCGCACTGAACGGCTGTGGATGGGTGAAACGCCCACTAAGCGAGTGCTCAGTGAAGAAAAGATACATGCAGCAAACAAAGAGATAAATGAAATTCGATACCGCAATTACATTACCCGGGACCGCGAACAGATAAAGCACGCCTTTGTCGAGTTTTATACGCAACTCCTTAGCCATACAATCAATGACCCCGAACGATTCAAAGAGGACTTTCTGACCCTTATGCCGAGATTGGAAGACTCTGAGCGGGAGCTACTGGAAGTAGAAATCACTGTGGCAGAAATTGAATCAGCTATAGATAACCTGGGTAACGGCAAGTCACCAGGGCCGGATGGGCTTGGTGCTGCCATATACAAATTTTTTAAGACAGAAATGGCACTGGCATTACACCGAGTGATCAGAGAATGCTACGACAAGCAGCAAACACCTCATTCATTTAGGACAGCACACGTAGTATTACTCCCCAAAACTGATGACCCCGCAAAGCTACTTTCAGTGGAATCCTACCGACCTATCAGTTTGAGCAACACTGACTATAAAATATACACGAAGGTCCTAGCAAGACGGCTCCAAAGTGTTGTCACATCCCTTGTCGGCCCGCATCAGACATGTGGGATTAAGGGCAGAACCATATTCACAAATATACACGTAACCAGAAGTATTCTAGAATGCTGTGATGCAAATAATGACCGCGTGGCCATGATTCAGCTAGACCTGCACAAAGCGTTCGATAAAGTTGTACATGAAATTTTGTTTTTATTGCTGGAACATGTGAATGTAGGAACTGTCATTACAGAAGGTGTTAGAATGGTGTATCATGACTGTAGGGCTAATTTAGTAATCAACAAAGAAGTAAGTGCTTCAATTCCTGTGCGCTCGAGCGTGAAGCAAGGTTGTGCTTTGTCGCCACTCCTTTTCGCGCTTTACTTAGAGCCCTTCTGTTTACGAATACTTGCAACACCAAGTATAAGAGGGTATACTTTCCTGACCAGTGGAATTAGAATTTTAGCCTATGCTGATGACGTCGCAGTGTTTTGCAGTGACAAAGAAAGTGTGCAAGAAGTTGTACGAATAGCTAGGGAATTCTGTGCAGCAACGGGCAGCGCAATTAGTTGGCCAAAATGTCTAGGCTTTTGGCATGGCCAGTGGCAATGCACACCCGAAGTTTACTGTAACACGAATTGGAAAATCATGCCCGGAAAGTACCTCGGTGTGCCTTTGGATCATTACCGCAATGCTACGGAGTATTGGTCTGAGGAACGTCAACGCATTAAAAATTGTACTGATAAGTGGGGAGGTCGCAATTTATCAATGTTTGCAAAAGCGTCCGTGTGCAATGTATTTCTGATTGCAAAAGTGTTTTATGTATTACAAGTGTTAACCATGACCCGCACTTCTGTCCAGAAAATGCACCGAGTATTCGCGACCTTTATATGGGGGTCGCAGTGGGAGCGCACGAGCCGGTGCAACTTATTTCATAGGGTAAAATATGGTGGTCTGGGGCTTTTGCATTTGTTTTTTAAGCAGTTGGTGAGCAGATTCATGTTCGCTCGAGATCAAACTGACAATTTCTTGAGAACTGTGATCCAAGCAAGACTGCAGACCCCCTTACCTGATTTCGTCGTGTCATCTTTTTCTTTCGAAGCTGGACCACTCAGTCCTTATTTGCGAGAAGTAGTTACAGCTACACGCCTGCTCAAGGAAAGATTTTCGTACGAATACTTGTCCGACGTGACTAAAAAGAAACTGTATCGTGACCTTCTTGATGTCTTCCTGCCAGTGCCCGTCTACCGAGCTTCGTGCAGGCTAGGTTCTGAGCGTGACGTGTTTAAACGTGTTAAGAGAATGCCGGTCAGACCCTCTGTCAAAACATTCTTCTTTCAAGTGCATACCGGCACTCTCCCTGTACTGCCATGGCTAAAAAGTAAAGGGCTTTTTGTACCGTGGTCCGTCAACTGTCTAATCTGCGGCAAACCAGAAACGATAAATCATATCTTTCTCGACTGCCATGATGCTGTGTTCTTGTGGGACGTACTACAACGGACTATAAAAAAAGAACTACCTATCAACGCCTTTGGAATCCGTTTTCTTCCGTGTGCAGCTGCAGGGGAAGTGCCGAGTGACATGTTAATGTTGCTTTGCATGCATAGTGTGTGGAGGACAAGAATGGATGTACGACATATGCGTGTAGACGCACGTTCAGCGAGAGACTATTTTGTTGAGAGTATGCTGTATACACGAGACGTGTTTAAAGCGCTGCCTGAACCCCCCGAGTGGTTACCTGTGCTCGACCAATTGGCTTCTGTGAAGCCTTTTTAAACCAAGTGCACTGGCCAAGTTGAAGCTGGTGTTTTATTAAGTGTACATATTTTGTATGTAATCCTTTTGCTTGTGGTTATTAAAAGGCAATAAAGAAAAAAAAAAAAAGCCTCGGTAGCCCAGTAGGCAGCGCGTCAGTCTCATAATCTGAAGGTCGTGAGTTCAATCCTCACCCGGGGCAGAGGGGGTGCAGATGCTTTGTTTGCTTATGAGGGTTTAATTAGGTCGTGAGGGGTGCACTGTCTGGAGCAGTAATGAATGACTGTTGCCCTGTCTTCTTATTTTTTCGACCTTTATTTGTGGAAACGAATGATACCGGTTGCGTTTCCCCGTGACCCCTGTCCGCCTCGGTAGCGCAGTAGGCAGCGCGTCAGTCTCATAATCTGAAGGTCGTGAGCTCAATCCTCACCCGGGGAAAGGTGGTGCAGATATTTGTTTGCTTATAAGAGTTTAATTAAGTCGTGAGGGGTGCGCTGTCTGGAGCAGTAATGAATGACTGTTGCTGAGTTTTCTTACTTTTTCGACCTTTAACTTGTGGGAACTATTGATACCTGTTGTGTTTTCCAGTGACACCTGTCCGCCTCGGTAGCGCAGTGGGCAGCGCGTCAGGCTCATAATCTGAAGGTCGTGAGTTCAATCCTCACCCGGGCCAAAGGCGGTGCAGTTTTTTTGTTTGCTTATGAGAGTTTAATTAGGTCGTGAGGGGTGCACTGTCTGGAGAAGTAATGAATGACTGTTGCTCGGTTTTCCTACTTTTTCGACCTTTAATTTGTGGGAACTAATGATACCGGTTGCGTTTCGCAGTGACCCCTGTCCGCCTCGGTAGCGCAGTAGGCAGCGCGTCAGTCTCATAATCTGAAGGTCGTGAGTTCCATCCTCACCCGGGGCAAAGGCGGTGTAGTTGGTTTCTTTGCTTATGAGAGTTTAATTAGGTTGTGAAGGGTGCGCTGTCTGGAGCAGTAATGAATGACTGTTGCTGAGTTTTCTTACTTTTTCGACCTTTAACTTGTGGGAACTATTGATACCGGTTGTGTTTCCCAGTGACACCAGTCCGCCTCGGTAGCGCAGTAGGCGGTGCGTCAGTCTCATATTCTCAAGGTCGTGAGTTCAATCCACATCCGGGGCAAAGGCGGTGCAGAATTTTTGTTTGCCTTTGAGAGTTTAATTAGGTCGTGAGGGGTGCGCTGTTTGGAGCAGTAATGAATGACTGTTGCTGAATTTTCTTACTTTTTCGACCTTTAACGTGTGGGAACTATTGATACCGGTTGTGTTTCCCAGTGACACCTGTCCGCCTCGGTAGCGCAGTATGCAGCGCGTCAGTCTCATAATCTGAAGGTCGTGAGTTCAATCCACACCCGGGGCAAAGGCGGTAAAGTTTTTTGTTTGCTTATGAGAGTTTAATTAGGTCGTGAGGGGTGCACTGTCTGGAGCAGTAATGAATGACTGTTGCTCGGTTTTCTTACTTTTTCGACCTTTAATTTATGGGAACTAATGATACCGGTTGCGTTTCCCAGTGACCCCTGTCCGCCTCGGTAGTGCAAAAGCAGCACGTCTGTCTCATAATCTGAAGGTCGTGAGTTCAATCCCCACCCGGGGCAAAGGTGTTGCAGATTTTTTTTGTTTTCCTATGAGAGATTTATTGGGTCGTGAGGGTTGCGCTGTCTGGAGCAGTAATGAATGACTGTTGCTCAGTTTTCTTACTTTTTCGACCTATAGTTTGTGGGAACTAATGATACCGGTTGCGTTTCCCAGTGACCCCTGTCTGCCTCGGAAGCGCACTAGGCAGCGCGTCAGTCTCATAATCTGAAGGTCGTGAGTTCAATCCTCACCCGGGGCAACTTTGGTGCAGATTTTTTGTTTGCTCATGAGAGTTTAATTAGGTCGTGAGGGGTGCACTGTCTGGAGCAGTAATAAATGACTGTTGCTTGGTTTTCTTACTTTTTCGACCTTTTTTTGTGGGAACTAATGATACCGGTTGCGTTTCGCAGTGACCCCTGTCCGCCTCGGTAGCGCGGTAGGCAGCGCGTCAGTCTCATAATCTGAAGGTCGTGAGTTCAATTCTCACCCAGGCCAAAGGCGGTGCAGTTTTTTGTTTGCTTATGACAGTTTAATTAGGTCGTGAGGAGTGCGCTGTCAGGAGCAGTAATGAATGACAGTTGCTCGGTTTTCTTATTTTTTCAACCTTTAATTTGTGGGAACTAATGATACCGGTTGCGTTTCCCAGTGACCCCAGTCTGCCTCGGTAGCGCAGTAGGCAGCGCGTCAGTCTCTTATTCTGAATCTCGTGAGTTCAATCCTCACCCGGGGCAAAGGCGGTGAAGTTTTTTTGTTTGTTTATGAGAGTTTAATTAGGTCGAGAAGGGTGCGCTGTCTGGAGCAGTAATGAATGACTGTTGCCGAGTTTTCTTACTTTTTCAACCTTTAATTTGTGGGAACTAATGATACCGGTTGCGTTTCCCAGTGACCCCTGTCCGCCTCGGTAGTGCAAAGGCAGCACGTCTGTCTCATAATCTGAAGGTCGTGAGTTCAATCCTCACCCGGGGCAAAGGCGGTGCAGATTTTTTGTTTGCTCATGAGATTTTAATTAGGTCGGGAGGGGTGCGCTGTCTGGAGCAGTAATAAATGACTGTTGCTCGGTTTTCTTACTTTTTCGACCTTTAATTTGTGGGAACTAATGATACCGGTTGCGTTTCGCAGTGACCCCTGTCCGCCTCGGTAGCGCAGTAGGCGGCGCGTCAGTCTCATAATCTCAAGGTCGTGAGTTCAATCCTCACCCGGGGCAAAGGCGCTGAAGTTTTTTGTTTGCTTATGAGAGTTTAATTAAGTCGTGAGGGGTGCGCTGTCTGGAGCAGTAATGAGTGACTGCTGCTGAGTTTTCTTACTTTTTCGACTTTTAACTTGAGGGAACTATTGATACCGGTTGTGTTTCCAAGTGACACCTGTCCGCCTCGGTAGCGCAATAGGCAGCGCGTCAGTCTCGTAATCTGAAGGTCGTGAGTTCAATTCTCACCCGGGCCAAAGGCGGTGCAGGTCTTTGTTTGCTTATGAGAGTTTATTTAGGTCGTGGGAAGCGCGCTTTCAGGAGCAGTAATGAATGACAGTTGCTCGGTTTTCTTATTTTTTCAACCTTTAATTTGTGGGAACTAGTGATACCGGTTGCGTTTCCCAGTGACCCCAGTCTGCCTCGGTAGCGCAGTGGTCATTCCACTTCCGGCCGCGACAGCGTACGGACGTGTTTATCATGTGCTCCCGTGTAGGGGCGGTTTCAGCGGCCCGTGTGGGCCGCGGTATCAGGTGTACCGAAAAGCCAGGCGAAGATTTCCAGGTTGTTCTGCCTCAGCTGCCTTCAGGTGATTCTGTTTTGCACACGGTTTTTTTGCACGGAAATTTGAAGGCCAGGCCATATCGAGTGGAGCATGTCCGAGACAGCCTTGCTCGTCTTTCGCTGCTGCCGGAAGTGGTTGCCCTTGGGGCATACCAAATGAATCACGTATGGGCAGTGACGTTCAAGGATGATGAGGGTAAAAAGAAGATGCTGGCGGCGGAGTCATTTGACCTAAAGGACCATCGCTGTATGGTGGTTTACCCCCGTGATCGAGGTGTGCGGCTGAAGTTGTACTGGCTTCTTCATGGCGTGCCGGACGAGGCTGTGCGAGTCGCCTTAACGCCCTACGGAAAAGTGACCGAGATAAGCAGAGATAAATGGAAGGTGCAGGGTTGCAATGACAAAGGTTCAACCACGCGGTCGGTCACGCTGAGGCTACACGCGGGCGTGTCCGTGGACGACCTGCCACACCAACTACGAGTTGCGGAGGACATGGCGCTCGTCGTAATTCCTGGCAGATCACCGCTCTGCCTCCGATGCCGGGCTATCGGACACATTCGACGGGATTGCCGCGTGCCGCGCTGTGGGGTCTGTCGTCGCTATGGCCACGATGACGCCCACTGTGTGAGGTCGTACGCCAGCATTGCGGGCCCAGGCCAAACAGACGAAGTGTCTGAACACCTGATGGATGCCGTGGATGCCGAAGAAGCGAGCAGGGAAGACGGTTGTACGGAAGGCCCTGCCACGCCCCCTGAACAGTCTACTGGGGCCGCACTGGAATCTACCAATGAAGGCGACAAGCACTCTGGTGCGCCAGGAACGAATTTAGACACGGCAGCAGTAGAGGACGACGCTACAGCAGCGAGCAAGTCATCTTCAGCTGCGCGAGAGGGCGGCCCGGAAGCAACGGACGCCGAGATGACCAAGGCCGGTGCTATCGCTTTAAAGCGAGCTCGTGAAACACCTGACGGTACCGGAAATGTTGACACGTCGGCCACCAGTGAACCTCCAACAAAGACGGCGACTGGTCGCCGGCCTACCTTTAAACCACGACCAAACCTGTCGCCTGACCGTAGGGGCACTCAAACGTCGGCCCCGCCGTAGCGGAGGAGACGTTCCGAGGCTTTCTACGCTGAGCACACGCAACCACTGTTGCGACGTGAGTATGACACCTGACGAAACAACCTTCAAGAAATGGCGACTAACTTTAAAACTGGTATTTGCATCGCGACGTTGAACTCAAGAGGCCTGTGTTCGCGCAGGAGACAATGCCAGATTAGTCGCATTTTGTTAGAAAACGACATAGACCTCCTGGCTGTACAAGAAACTAAAATGGAAAGTGAAGAACAAACGGAGCAAATGGTTCAAGTTTTTCGCTCTAGGTACAATGTCTGCGTTTGTCATGCTGTTGGGCGGTCAGGAGGCTGTGTCGTTTTCATACGTAGTAGCATCGCGGTTGTTGAAAATGTGTCTACCTGCGATAGCGGTAGGCTGGTTGTGTGCGACTTCAGTTTTTCTGGACTGCCTTGGCGCGTTGTGTGTGTTTATGCACCGAACAGATCGCACGAACGGGAACTTTTTTTCAGAGCGATTGAAGGGTTCTTGAAAACGGAAAGAAATGTTGTGGTTCTAGGGGATTTCAATTGTGTCTGTAGAGCGGAGGATAAGACAACGAGCTTCAATGTGCGCGATAGAAGCGCTGAGCTGTTGAATAAAATAGTGAACGAGACAGGGCTGGAAGATGTCGGTTATGTAATGACGCGAGAGGGTGAAGTAGGATATACGCACTTTCAAGGTCATTCGCACGCGAGGTTAGACAGAATATATTTGTCGGCAAAGTTGGTGCCACTATGCTCATCTTATCAAACTCAACATCTTAGTTTTAGTGATCACTGTCTGGTCAAGGTCAACATTGGCGAAAAACGTAAGGCTGCGAAGTTTAATTGGTTTCTATGGAAATTTAATGAAAAGCTGCTGCAAGATGAAATATTTGTCACAAAAACCAAAGAATGTCTTTCAAATGCTCTTCGTTTGGAGACCAATAACTTCATAGCTGTGTGGGAGCAAATGAAGTGTGATATAAAGATGATAGCGATTGAAAGAGCCTGTGTATTACGTAATCGGGAAAGGCAACAAGAGAGGCAGTTACAAAGCGAACTAGACTACATGTTAAGCGTAGAAAATGAAGTGCCGGGAAAATTTAAGAAAGAAATAAAGGAGGCGAAAGCAAAGCTCGAATTCATCGACGACGAAAAGTACCGCGGAGCAATGATAAGGGCTCGCACTGAACGGCTGTGGATGGGTGAAACGTCCACTAAGCGAGTGCTCAGTGAAGAAAAGAAACATGCAGCAAACAAAGAGATAAATGAAATTCGATACCGCAATTACATTACCCGGGACCGCGAACAGATAAAGCACGCCTTTGTCGAGTTTTATACGCAACTCCTTAGCCATACAATCAATGACCCCGAACGATTCAAAGAGGACTTTCTGACCCTTATGCCGAGATTGGAAGACTCTGAGCGGGAGCTACTGGAAGTAGAAATCACTGTGGCAGAAATTGAATCAGCTATAGATAACCTGGGTAACGGCAAGTCACCAGGGCCGGATGGGCTTGGTGCTGCCATATACAAATTTTTTAAGACAGAAATGGCACTGGCATTACACCGAGTGATCAGAGAATGCTACGACAAGCAGCAAACACCTCATTCATTTAGGACAGCACACGTAGTATTAATCCCCAAAACTGATGACCCCGCAAAGCTACTTTCAGTGGAATCCTACCGACCTATCAGTTTGAGCAACACTGACTATAAAATATACACGAAGGTCCTAGCAAGACGGCTCCAAAGTGTTGTCACATCCCTTGTCGGCCCGCATCAGACATGTGGGATTAAGGGCAGAACCATATTCACAAATATACACGTAACCAGAAGTATTCTAGAATGCTGTGATGCAAATAATGACCGCGTGGCCATGATTCAGCTAGACCTGCACAAAGCGTTCGATAAAGTTGTACATGAAATTTTGTTTTTATTGCTGGAACATGTGAATGTAGGAACTGTCATTACAGAAGGTGTTAGAATGGTGTATCATGACTGTAGGGCTAATTTAGTAATCAACAAAGAAGTAAGTGCTTCAATTCCTGTGCGCTCGAGCGTGAAGCAAGGTTGTGCTTTGTCGCCACTCCTTTTCGCGCTTTACTTAGAGCCCTTCTGTTTACGAATACTTGCAACACCAAGTATAAGAGGGTATACGTTTCTGACCAGTGGAATTAGAATTTTAGCCTATGCTGATGACGTCGCAGTGTTTTGCAGTGACAAAGAAAGTGTGCAAGAAGTTGTACGAATAGCTAGGGAATTCTGTGCAGCAACGGGCAGCGCAATTAGTTGGCCAAAATGTCTAGGCTTTTGGCATGGCCAGTGGCAAAGCACACCCGAAGTTTACTGTAACATGAATTGGAAAATCATGCCCGGAAAGTACCTCGGTGTGCCTTTGGATCATTACCGCAATGCTACGGAGTATTGGTCTGAGGAACGTCAACGCATTAAAAATTGTACTGATAAGTGGGGAGGTCGCAATTTATCAATGTTTGCAAAAGCGTCCGTGTGCAATGTATTTCTGATTGCAAAAGTGTTTTATGTATTACAAGTGTTAACCATGACCCGCACTTCTGTCCAGAAAATGCACCGAGTATTCGCGACCTTTATATGGGGGTCGCAGTGGGAGCGCACGAGCCGGTGCAACTTATTTCATAGGGTAAAATATGGTGGTCTGGGGCTTTTGCATTTGTTTTTTAAGCAGTTGGTGAGCAGATTCATGTTCGCTCGAGATCAAACTGACAATTTCTTGAGAACTGTGATCCAAGCAAGACTGCAGACCCCCTTACCTGATTTCGTCGTGTCATCTTTTTCTTTCGAAGCTGGACCACTCAGTCCTTATTTGCGAGAAGTAGTTACAGCTACACGCCTGCTCAAGGAAAGATTTTCGTACGAATACTTGTCCGACGTGACTAAAAAGAAACTGTATCGTGACCTTCTTGATGTCTTCCTGCCAGTGCCCGTCTACCGAGCTTCGTGCAGGCTAGGTTCTGAGCGTGACGTGTTTAAACGTGTTAAGAGAATGCCGGTCAGACCCTCTGTCAAAACATTCTTCTTTCAAGTGCATACCGGCACTCTCCCTGTACTGCCATGGCTAAAAAGTAAAGGGCTTTTTGTACCGTGGTCCGTCAACTGTCTAATCTGCGGCAAACCAGAAACGATAAATCATATCTTTCTCGACTGCCATGATGCTGTGTTCTTGTGGGACGTACTACAACGGACTATAAAAAAAGAACTACCTATCAACGCCTTTGGAATCCGTTTTCTTCCGTGTGCAGCTGCAGGGGAAGTGCCGAGTGACATGTTAATGTTGCTTTGCATGCATAGTGTGTGGAGGACAAGGATGGATGTACGACATATGCGTGTAGACGCACGTTCAGCGAGAGACTATTTTGTTGAGAGTATGCTGTATACACGAGACGTGTTTAAAGCGCTGCCTGAACCCCCCGAGTGGTTACCTGTGCTCGACCAATTGGCTTCTGTGAAGCCTTTTTAAACCAAGTGCACTGGCCAAGTTGAAGCTGGTGTTTTATTAAGTGTACATATTTTGTATGTAATCCTTTTGCTTGTGGTTATTAAAAGGCAATAAAGAAAAAAAAAAAAGCCTCGGTAGTGCAGTAGGCAGCGCATCAGTCTCATAATCTGAAGGTCGTGAGTTCAATCTTAAGGCGGGCCAATGTCGATGCAGTTTTTTTGTTTGCTTATGAGAGTTTAATTAGGTCGTGAGGGGTGCGCTGTCTGGAACAGTAATGAATGACTGTTGCTGAATTTTCTTATTTTTTCGACCTTTAATTTGTGGAAACGAATGATACCGGTTGCGTTTGCCAGTCACCCCTGTCCGCCTCGGTAGCCCAGTAGGCAGCGCGTCAGTCTCATAATCTGAAGGTCGTGAGTTCAATCCTCACCCGGGGCAGAGGCGGTGCAGATGCTTTGTTTGCTTATGAGGGTTTAATTAGGTCGTGAGGGGTGCACTGTCTGGAGCAGTAATGAATGACTGTTGCCCTGTCTTCTTATTTTTTCGACCTTTATTTGTGGAAACGAATGATACCGGTTGCGTTTCCCCGTGACCCCTGTCCGCCTCGGTAGCGCAGTAGGCAGCGCGTCAGTCTCATAATCTGAAGGTCGTGAGCTCAATCCTCACCCGGGGAAAGGTGGTGCAGATATTTGTTTGCTTATAAGAGTTTAATTAAGTCGTGAGGGGTGCGCTGTCTGGAGCAGTAATGAATGACTGTTGCTGAGTTTTCTTACTTTTTCGACCTTTAACTTGTGGGAACTATTGATACCTGTTGTGTTTTCCAGTGACACCTGTCCGCCTCGGTAGCGCTGTGGGCAGCGCGTCAGGCTCATAATCTGAAGGTCGTGAGTTCAATCCTCACCCGGGCCAAAGGCGGTGCAGTTTTTTTGTTTGCTTATGAGAGTTTAATTAGGTCGTGAGGGGTGCACTGTCTGGAGAAGTAATGAATGACTGTTGCTCGGTTTTCCTACTTTTTCGACCTTTAATTTGTGGGAACTAATGATACCGGTTGCGTTTCGCAGTGACCCCTGTCCGCCTCGGTAGCGCAGTAGGCAGCGCGTCAGTCTCATAATCTGAAGGTCGTGAGTTCCATCCTCACCCGGGGCAAAGGCGGTGTAGTTGGTTTCTTTGCTTATGAGAGTTTAATTAGGTTGTGAAGGGTGCGCTGTCTGGAGCAGTAATGAATGACTGTTGCTGAGTTTTCTTACTTTTTCGACCTTTAACTTGTGGGAACTATTGATACCGGTTGTGTTTCCCAGTGACACCAGTCCGCCTCGGTAGCGCAGTAGGCGGTGCGTCAGTCTCATAATCTCAAGGTCGTGAGTTCAATCCACATCCGGGGCAAAGGCGGTGCAGAATTTTTGTTTGCCTTTGAGAGTTTAATTAGGTCGTGAGGGGTGCGCTGTTTGGAGCAGTAATGAATGACTGTTGCTGAATTTTCTTACTTTTTCGACCTTTAACGTGTGGGAACTATTGATACCGGTTGTGTTTCCCAGTGACACCTGTCCGCCTCGGTAGCGCAGTATGCAGCGCGTCAGTCTCATAATCTGAAGGTCGTGAGTTCAATCCACACCCGGGGAAAAGGCGGTAAAGTTTTTTGTTTGCTTATGAGAGTTTAATTAGGTCGTGAGGGGTGCACTGTCTGGAGCAGTAATGAATGACTGTTGCTCGGTTTTCTTACTTTTTCGACCTTTAATGTATAGGAACTAATGATACCGGTTGCGTTTCCCAGTGACCCCTGTCCGCCTCGGTAGTGCAAAAGCAGCACGTCTGTCTCATAATCTGAAGGTCGTGAGTTCAATCCCCACCCGGGGCAAAGGTGTTGCAGATTTTTTTTGTTTTCCTATGAGAGATTTATTGGGTCGTGAGGGTTGCGCTGTCTGGAGCAGTAATGAATGACTGTTGCTCAGTTTTCTTACTTTTTCGACCTATAGTTTGTGGGAACTAATGATACCGGTTGCGTTTCCCAGTGACCCCTGTCTGCCTCGGAAGCGCACTAGGCAGCGCGTCAGTCTCATAATCTGAAGGTAGTGAGTTCAATCCTCACCCGGGGCAACTTTGGTGCAGATTTTTTGTTTGCTCATGAGAGTTTAATTAGGTCGTGAGGGGTGCACTGTCTGGAGCAGTAATAAATGACTGTTGCTCGGTTTTCTTACTTTTTCGACCTTTTTTTGTGGGAACTAATGATACCGGTTGCGTTTCGCAGTGACCCCTGTCCGCCTCGGTAGCGCAGTAGGCAGCGCGTCAGTCTCATAATCTGAAGGTCGTGAGTTCAATTCTCACCCAGGCCAAAGGCGGTGCAGTTTTTTGTTTGCTTATGACAGTTTAATTAGGTCGTGAGGAGTGCGCTGTCAGGAGCAGTAATGAATGACAGTTGCTCGGTTTTCTTATTTTTTCAACCTTTAATTTGTGGGAACTAATGATACCGGTTGCGTTTCCCAGTGACCCCAGTCTGCCTCGGTAGCGCAGTAGGCAGCGCGTCAGTCTCTTATTCTGAAGCTCGTGAGTTCAATCCTCACCCGGGGCAAAGGCGGTGAAGTTTTTTTGTTTGTTTATGAGAGTTTAATTAGGTCGAGAAGGGTGCGCTGTCTGGAGCAGTAATGAATGACTGTTGCCGAGTTTTCTTACTTTTTCAACCTTTAATTTGTGGGAACTAATGATACCGGTTGCGTTTCCCAGTGACCCCTGTCCGCCTCGGTAGTGCAAAGGCAGCACGTCTGTCTCATAATCTGAAGGTCGTGAGTTCAATCCCCACCCGGGGCAAAGGTGTTGCAGATTGTTTTGTTTTCCTATGAGAGATTTATTGGGTCGTGAGGGGTGCGCTGTCTGGAGCAGTAATGAATGACTGTTGCTCGGTTTTCTTACTTTTTCGACCTATAGTTTGTGGGAACTAATGATACCGGTTGCATTTCCCAGTGACCCCTGTCTGCCTCGGTAGCGATTAAGCAGCGCGTCAGTCTCATAATCTGAAGGTCGTGAGTTCAATCATAACCCAGGGCAAAGGCGGTGCAGATTTTTTGTTTGCTTTTGAGAGTTTAATTAGGTCGTGAGGGGTGCACTGTGTGGAGCAGTAATGAATTACTGTTGCTCGGTTTTCTTACTTTTTCGACCTTTAATTTGTGGGAACTAATGATACCGGTTGCGTTTCGCAGTGACGCCTGTCCGCCTCGGTAGCGCAGTAGGCAGCGCGTCAGTCTCATAATCTGAAGATCGTGAGTTCAATCCTCACCCGGGGCAAATTTGTTGCAGATTTTTTGTTTGCTCATGAGAGTTCAATTAGGTCGTGAGGGGTGCACTGTCTGGAGCAGTAATAAATGACTGTCGCTCAGTTTTCTTACTTTTTCCACCTTTAATTTGTGGGAACTAAGTATACCGGTTGCGTTTCCCAGTGACCCCTGTCCGCGTCGGTAGCGCAGTAGGCAGCGCATCAGTCTCGTAATCTGAAGGTCGTGAGTTCCATCCTCTCCCAGGGCAAAGGCGGTGAATATGGTTTCTTTGCTTCTGAGAGTTTAATTAGGTCGTGAAGGGGCCGCTGTCTGGAGCAGTAATGAATGACTGTTGCTGAGTTTTCTTACTTTTTCGACCTTTAACTTGTGGGAACTATTGATACCGGTTGTGTTTCCCAGTGACACCAGTCCGCCTCAGTAGTGCAGTAGGCGGCGCGTCAGTCTCATAATCTGAAGGTCGTGAGTTCAATCCTCACCCGGGGCAAAGGCGGTGCAGATTTTTTGTTTGCTCATGAGATTTTAATTAGGTCGGGAGGGGTGCGCTGTCTGGAGCAGTAATAAATGACTGTTGCTCGGTTTTCTTACTTTTTCGACCTTTAATTTGTGGGAACTAATGATACCGGTTGCGTTTCGCAGTGACCCCTGTCTGCCTCGGTAGCGCAGTAGGCGGCGCGTCAGTCTTATAATCTCAAGGTCGTGAGTTCAATCCTCACCCGGGGCAAAGGCGCTGAAGTTTTTTGTTTGCTTATGAGAGTTTAATTAAGTCGTGAGGGGTGCGCTGTCTGGAGCAGTAATGAATGACTGTTGCTGAGTTTTCTTACTTTTTCGACCTTTAACTTGTGGGAACTATTGATACCGGTTGTGTTTCCCAGTGTCACCTGTCCGCCTCGGTAGCCCAGTAGGCAGCGCGTCAGTCTCATAATCTTAAGGTCGTGAGTTCAATCCTCACCCGGGGCAGAGGCGGTGCAGATGCTTTGTTTGCTTCTGAGGGTTTAATTAGGTCGTGAGGGGTGCACTGTCTGGAGCAGTAATGAATGACTGTTGCACAGTCTTCTTATTTTTTCGACCTTTATTTGTGGAAACGAATGATACCGGTTGCGTTTCCCCGTGACCCCTGTCCGCCTCGGTAGCGCAGTAGGCAGCGCGTCAGTCTCATAATCTGAAGGTCGTGAGCTCAATCCTCACCCGGGGAAAGGTGGTGCAGATATTTGTTTGCTTATAAGAGTTTAATTAAGTCGTGAGGGGTGCGCTGTCTGGAGCAGTAATGAATGACTGTTGCTGAGTTTTCTTACTTTTTCAATTTTTAACTTGTGGGAACTATTGATACTGGTTGTGTTTCCCAATGACACCTGTCCGCCTCGGTAGCGCAGTAGGCAGCGCGTCAGTTTCATAATCTGAAGGTCGTGAGTTCAATCCTCACCCGGGCCAAAGGCGGTGCAGTTTTTTTGTTTGCTTATGAGAGTTTAATTAGGTCTTGAGGGGTGCGCTGTCTGGAGCAGTAATGAATGACTGTTGCTGAGTTTTCTTACTTTTTCGACCTTTAACCCTAGGGAACTATTGATACCGGTTGTGTTTCCCAGTGACACCTGTCCGCCTCGGTAGCGCAGTATGAAGATGTGACAGCACTTTTACACGTGACACTGCACTGTATTCCTATATTGATTTGTACTGTTTGCGAAGCAGGCAATAAAGAAAAAAAAGCCTCGGTAGCGCAGTAGGCAGCGCGTCAGTCTCATAATCTGAAGGTCGTGAGTTCAATTCTCACCCAGGCCAAAGGCGGTGCAGTTTTTTGTTTGCTTATGACAGTTTAATTAGGTCGTGAGGAGTGCGCTGTCAGGAGCAGTAATGAATGACAGTTGCTCGGTTTTCTTATTTTTTCAACCTTTAATTTGTGGGAACTAATGATACCGGTTGCGTTTCCTAGTGACCCCTGTCCGCGTCGGTAGCGCAGTAGGCAGCGCGTCAGTATCGTAATCTGAAGGTCGTGAGTTCAATCCTCTCCCGGGGCAAAGGCGGTGAATATGTTTTGTTTGCTTATGAGAGTTTAATTAGGTCGTGAGGGGTACACTGTCTGGAGAAGTAATGAATGACTGTTGCTCGGTTTTCCTACTTTTTCAACCTTTAATTTGTGGGAACTAATGATACCGGTTGCGTTTGCCAGGGACTCCTGTCTGCCTCGGTAGCGCAGTAGGCAGCGCGTCAGTCTCATAATCTGAAGGTCGTGAGTTCCATCCTCACCCGGGGCAAAGGCGGTGTAGTTGGTTTCTTTCCTTCTGAGAGTTTAATTAGGTCGTGAAGGGGCCGCGTTCTGGAGCAGTAATGAATGACTGTTGCTGAGTTTTCTTACTTTTTCGACCTTTAACTTGTGGGAACTATTGATACCGGTTGTGTTTCCCAGTGACACCAGTCCGCCTCGGTAGCGCAGTAGGCGGCGCGTCAGTCTCATAATCTCAAGGTCGTGAGTTCAATCCACACCCGGGGCAAAGGCGGTGCAGAATTTTTGTTTGCCTATGAGAGTTTAATTAGGTCGTGAGGGGTGCGCTGTTTGGAGCAGTAACGAATGACTGTTGCTAAATTTTCTTACTTTTTCGACCTTTAACGTGTGGGAACTATTGATACCTGTTGTGTTTCCCAGTGACACCTGTCCGCCTCGGTAGCGCAGTAGGCAGCGCGTCAGTCTCATAATCTGAAGGTCGTGAGTTCAATTCTCACCCGGGCCAAAGGCGGTGCAGTTTTTTGTTTGCTTATGAGAGTTTAATTAGGTCGTGAGGAGTGCGCTGTCAGGAGCAGTAATGAATGACAGTTGCTCGGTTTTCTTAATTTTTCAATTTTTATCTTGCGGGAACTATTGATGCTGGTTGTGTTTCCCAGAGACACCTGTCCGCCTCGGAAGCGCAGTAGGCAGCGCGTCAGTCTCATAATCTGAAGGTCGTGAGTTCAATCCACACCCGGGGCAAAGGCGGTGCAGATTTTTTGTTTGCCTATGAAAGTTTATTTAGGTCGTGAGGGGTGCGCTGTCCTGAGCAGTAATGAATGACTGTTGCTGAGTTTTCTTACTTTTTCGACCTTTAACATGTGGGAACAATTGATACCGGTTGTGTTTCCCAGTGACGCCTGTTCGCCTCGGTAGCGCAGTAGGCAGCGCGTCAGTCTCATAATCTGAAGGTCGTGAGTTCAATCCTCACCCGGGGCAAATTTGTTGCAGATTTTTTGTTTACTCATGAGAGTTCATTAGGTCGTGAGGGGTGCACTGTCTGGAGCAGTAATAAATGACTGTTGCTCAGTTTTCTTACATTTTCCACCTTTAATTTGTGGGAATTAATGATACCGGTTGCGTTTCCTAGTGACCCCTGTCCGCGTCGGTAGCGCAGTAGGCAGCGCGTCAGTATCGTAATCTGAAGGTCGTGAGTTCAATCCTCTCCCGGGGCAAAGGCGGTGAATATGTTTTGTTTGCTTATGAGAGTTTAATTAGGTCGTGAGGGGTACACTGTCTGGAGAAGTAATGAATGACTGTTGCTCGGTTTTCCTACTTTTTCAACCTTTAATTTGTGGGAACTAATGATACCGGTTGCGTTTGCCAGGGACTCCTGTCTGCCTCGGTAGCGCAGTAGGCAGCGCGTCAGTCTCATAATCTGAAGGTCGTGAGTTCCATCCTCACCCGGGGCAAAGGCGGTGTAGTTGGTTTCTTTCCTTCTGAGAGTTTAATTAGGTCGTGAAGGGGCCGCTGTCTGGAGCAGTAATGAATGACTGTTGCTGAGTTTTCTTACTTTTTCGACCTTTAACTTGTGGGAACTATTGATACCGGTTGTGTTTCCCAGTGACACCAGTCCGCCTCGGTAGCGCAGTAGGCGGCGCGTCAGTCTCATAATCTCAAGGTCGTGAGTTCAATCCACACCCGGGGCAAAGGCGGTGTAGAATTTTTGTTTGCCTATGAGAGTTTAATTAGGTCGTGAGGGGTGCGCTGTTTGGAGCAGTAACGAATGACTGTTGCTGAATTTTCTTACTTTTTCGACCTTTAACGTGTGGGAACTATTGATACCGGTTGTGTTTCCCAGTGACACCTGTCCGCCTCGGTAGCGCAGTAGGCAGCGCGTCAGTCTCATAATCTGAAGGTCGTGAGTTCAATTCTCACCCGGGCCAAAGGCGGTGCAGTTTTTTGTTTGCTTATGAGAGTTTAATTAGGTCGTGAGGAGTGCGCTGTCAGGAGCAGTAATGAATGACAGTTGCTCGGTTTTCTTAATTTTTCAATTTTTAACTTGTGGGAACTATTGATGCCGGTTGTGTTTCCCAAAGACACCTGCCCGCCTCGGAAGCGCAGTAGGCAGCGCGTCAGTCTCATAATCTGAAGGTCGTGAGTTCAATACACACCCAGGGTAAAGGCGGTACACATTTTTTGCTTGCTTATGAGAGTTTAATTAGGTCGTGAGGGGTGCGCTGTCTGGAGCAGTAATAATTGACTGTTGCTCGGTTTTCTTACTGTTTCAATTTTTAACTTGTGGAAACTATTGATACCGGTTGTGTTTCCAAGTGACCCCTGTCCGCCTCGGTAGCGCAGTAGGCAGCGCGTCAGTCTCATAATCTGAAGGTCATGAGTTCAATCCTCACCCGGGGCAAAGGCGGAGCAGATTTCTTGTTTGCTCATGAGATTTTAATTAGATCGGGAGGGGTGCACTGTCTGGAGCAGTAATGAATGACTGTTACCCAGTTTTCCTATTTTTTCGGCCTTTAATTTGTGGAAACGAATGATACCGGTTGCGTTTCGCAGTGATCCCTGTCCGCCTCGGTAGCGCAGTAGGCAGCGCGTCAGTCTCATAATCTGAAGGTCGTGAGTTCCATCCTCACCCGGGCAAAGGCGGTGTAGTTGTTTTGTTTGCTTATGAGAGTTTAATTAGGTCGTGAAGGGTGCGCTGTCTGGAGCAGTAATGAATGACTGTTGCTGAGTTTTTTTATTTTTTCGACCTTTAACTTGTGGGAACTATTGATACCGGTTGTGTTTCCCAGTGACACCAGTCCGCCTCGGTAGCGCAGTAGGCGGTGCTTCAGTCTCATAATCTGAAGGTCGTGAGTTCTATCCTCACCCGGGGCAAAGGCGGTGTAGTTGTTTTGTTTGCTTATAGGAGTTTAATTAGGTCGTGAAGGGTGCGCTGTCTGGAGCAGTAATGAATGACGGTTGCTGAGTTTTCTTACTTTTTCGACCTTTAACTTGTGGAAACTATTGATACCGGTTGTGTTTCCCAGTGACGCCTGTTTGCCTCGGTAGCGCAGTAGGCAGCGCGTCAGTCTCATAATCTGAAGGTCGTGAGTTCAATCCTCACCCGGGGCAAATTTGTTGCAGATTTTTTGTTTGCTCATGAGAGTTTAATTAGGTCGTGAGGGGTGCACTGTCTTGAGCAGTAATGAATGACAGTTGTTCGGTTTTCTTATTTTTTCAACCTTTAATTTGTGGGAACTAATGATACCGGTTGCGTTTCCCAGTGACCCCTGTCCGCGTCGGTAGCGCAGTAGGCAGCGCGTCAGTCTCGTAATCTGAAGGTCGTGAGTTCAATCCTCTCCCGGGGCAAAGGCGGTGAATATGTTTTGTTTGCTTATGAGAGTTTAATTAGGTCGTGAGGGGTGCACTGTCTGGAGAAGTAATGAATGACTGTTGCTCGGTTTTCCTACTTTTCGACCTTTAATTTGTGGGAACTAATGATACCGGTTGCGTTTCGCAGTGACCCCTGTCCGCCTCGGTAGCGCAGTAGGCAGCGCGTCAGTCTCATAATCTGAAGGTCGTGAGTTCCATCCTCACCCGGGGCAAAGGCGGTGTAGTTGGTTTCTTTGCTTATGAGAGTTTAATTAGGTCGTGAAGGGTGCGCTGTCTGGAGCAGTAATGAATGACTGTTGCTGAGTTTTCTTACTTTTTCGACCTTTAACTTGTGGGAACTATTGATACCGGTTGTGTTTCCCAGTGACACCAGTCCGCCTCGGTAGCGCAGTAGGCGGTGCGTCAGTCTCATAATCTCAAGGTCGTCAGTTCAATCCACACCCGGGGCAAAGGCGGTGCAGAATTTTTGTTTGCATATGAGAGTTTAATTAGGTCGTGAGAGTGCGCTGTTTGGAGCAGTAACGAATGACTGTTGCTGAATTTTCTTACTTTTTCGACCTTTAACGTGCGGGAACTATTGATACCGGTTGTGTTTCCCAGTGACACCTGTCCGCCTCGGTAGCGCAGTAGGCAGCGCGTTAGTCTCATAATCTGAAGGTCGTGAGTTCAATCCACACCCGGGGCAAAGGCGGTAAAGTTTTTTGTTTGCTTATGAGAGTTTAATTAGGTCGTGAGGGGTGCACTGTCTGGAGCAGTAATGAATGACTGTTGCTCGGTTTTCTTACTTTTTCGACCTTTAATTTGTGGGAACTAATGATACCGGTTGCGTTTCCCAGTGACCCCTGTCCGCCTTCGTAGTGCAAAGGCAGCACGTCTGTCTCATAATCTGAAGGTCGTGAGTTCAATCCCCACCCGGGGCAAAGGTGTTGCAGATTTTTTTTGTTTTCCTATGAGAGATTTATTGGGTCGTGAGGGGTGCGCTGTCTGGAGCAGTAATGAATGACTGTTGCTCGGTTTTCTAACTTTTCGACCTATAGTTTGTGGGAACTAATGATACCGGTTGCGTTTCCTAGTGACCCCTGTCTGCCTCGGAAGCGCACTAGGCAGCGCGTCAGTCTCATAATCTGAAGGTCGTGAGTTCAATCCTCACCCGGGGCAACTTTGGTGCAGATTTTTTGTTTGCTCATGAGAGTTTAATTAGGTCGTGAGGGGTGCACTGTCTGGAGCAGTAATAAATGACTGTCGCTCGGTTTTCTTACTTTTCCGACCTTTAATTTGTGGGAACTAATGATACCGGTTGCGTTTCGCAGTGACCCCTGTCCGCCTCGGTAGCGCAGTAGGCAGCGCGTCAGTCTCATAATCTGAAGGTCGTGAGTTCCATCCTCACCCGGGGCAAAGGCGGTGTAGTTGTTTTGTTTGCTTATAAGAGTTTAATTAGGTCATGAAGGGTGCGCTGTCTGGTGCAGTAATGAATGACTGTTGCTGAGTTTTCTTACTTTTTCGACCTTTAACTTGTGGGAACTATTGATACCGGTTGTGTTTCCCAGTGACACCAGTCCGCCTCAGTAGCGCAGTAGGCGGCGCTTCAGTCTCATAATCTGAAGGTCGTGAGTTCAATCCACACCCGGGGCAAAGGCGGTGCAGATTTTTTGTTTGCCTTTGAGAGTTTATTTAGGTCGTGAGGGGTGCGCTGTCCTGAGCAGTAATGAATGACTGTTGCTGAGTTTTCTTACTTTTTCGACCTTTAACATGTGGGAACAATTGATACCGGTTGTGTTTCCCAGTGACGCCTGTTCGCCTCGGTAGCGCAGTAGGCAGCTTGTCAGTCTCATAATCTGAAGGTCGTGAGTTCAATCCTCACCCGGGGCAAATTTACTGCAGATTTTTTGTTTGCTCATGAGAGTTTAATTAGGTCGTGAGGGGTGCACTGTCTGGAGCAGTAATAAATGACTGTTGCTCAGTTTTCTTACATTTTCCACCTTTAATTTGTGGGAACTAATGATACCGGTTGCGTTTCCCAGTGACCCCTGTCCGCGTCGGTAGCGCAGTAGGCAGCGCGTCAGTATCGTAATCTGAAGGTCGTGAGTTCAATCCTCTCCCTGGGCAAAGGCGGTGAATATGTTTTGTTTGCTTATGAGAGTTTAATTAGGTCGTGAGGGGTACACTGTCTGGAGAAGTAATGAATGACTGTTGCTCGGTTTTCCTACTTTTTCGATCTTTAATTTGTGGGAACTAATGATACCGGTTGCGTTTGCCAGGGACTCCTGTCTGCCTCGGTAGCGCAGTAGGCAGCGCGTCAGTCTCATAATCTGAAGGTCGTGAGTTCCTACCTCCCCAGGGGCAAAGGTGGTGCAGATGTTTTGTTTGCTTATAAGAGTTTAATTAGGTCGTGAGGGGTGCACTGTCTGGAGCAGTAATGAATGACTGTTGCTGAGTTTTCTTACTATTTCGACCTTTAACTTGTGGGAACTATTGATACCGGTTGTGTTTCCCAGTGACACCTGTCCGCCTCGGTAGCGCAGTAGGCAGCGCGTAAGTCTAATAATCTGAAGGTCGTGAGTTCAATCCTCACCCGGGGCAAAGGTGGGGCGGATGTTTTGTTTGCTTATGAGAGTTTAATTAGGTCGTGAAGGGTGCGCTGTCTGGAGCAGTAATGAATGACTGTTGCTGAGTTTTCTTACTTTTTCGACCTTTAACTTGTGGGAACTATTGATACCGGTTGTGTTTCCCAGTGACACCTGTCCGCCTCGGTAGCGCAGTAGGCAGCGCGTAAGTCTAATAATCTGAAGGTCGTGAGTTCAATCCTCACCCGGGCCAAAGGCGGTGCAGTTTTTTTGTTTGCCTATGAGAGTTTAATTAGGTCTTGAGGGGTGCGCTGTCTGGAGCAGTAATGAATGACTGTTGCTGAGTTTTCTTACTTTTTCGACCTTTAACTTGAGGGAACTATTGATACCGGGTGTTTCCCAGTGACACCTGTCCGCCTCGGTAGCGCAGTATGAAGATGTGACAGCACTTTTACACGTGACACTGCACTGTATTCCTATATTGATTTGTACTGTTTGCGAAGCAGGCAATAAAGAAAAAAAAAGCCTCGGTAGCGCAGTAGGCAGCGCGTCAGTCTCATAATCTGAAGGTCGGGAGTTCAATTCTCACCCAGGCCAAAGGCGGTGCAGTTTTTTGTTTGCTTATGACAGTTTAATTAGGTCGTGAGGAGTGCGCTGTCAGGAGCAGTAATGAATGACAGTTGCTCGGTTTTCTTATTTTTTCAACCTTTAATTTGTGGGAACTAATGATACCGGTTGCGTTTCCCAGTGACCCCAGTCTGCCTTGGTAGCGCAGTAGGCAGCGCGTCAGTCTCATATTCTGAAGGTCGTGAGTTCAATCCTCACCCGGGGCAAAGGCGGTGAAGTTTTTTTGTTTGTTTATGAGAATTTAATTAGGTCGTGAAAGGTGCGCTGTCTGGAGCAGTAATGAATGACTGTTGCCGAGTTTTCTTACTTTTTCGACCTTTAACTTGAGGGAACTATTGATACCGGTTGTGTTTCCCAGTGACACCTGTCCACCTCGGTAGCGCAGTAGGCAGCGCGTCAGTCTCATAATCTGAAGGTCGTGAGTTCAATCCCCACCCGGGCCAAAGGCGGTGCAGTTTTTTGTTTGCTTATGAGAGTTTAATTAGGTTGTGAGGAGTGCGCTATCAGGAGCAGTAATGAATGACAGTTGCTCGGTTTTCTTAATTTTTCAATTTTTAACTTGTTGGAACTATTGATGCCGGTTGTGTTTCCCAGAGACACCTGTCCGCCTCGGAAGCGCAGTAGGCAGCGCGTCAGTCTCATAATCTAAAGGTCGTGAGTTCAATACACACCCAGGGTAAAGGCGGTACACATTTTTTGTTTGCTTATGAGAGTTTAATTAGGTTGTGAGGGGAGCGCTGTCTGGAGCAGTAATAATTGACTGTTGCTCGGTTTTCTTACTGTTTCAATTTTTAACTTGTGGAAACTATTGATACCGGTTGTGTTTCCCAGTGACCCCTGTCCGCCTCGGTAGCGCAGTAGGCAGCGCGTCAGTCTTATAATCTGAAGGTCGTGAGTTCAATCCCCACCCGGGGTAAAGGCAGTGCAGTTTTATTGTTTGCTTATGAGAGTTTAATTAGGTCGGGAGGGGTGCGCTGTCTGGAGCAGTAATGATTGACTGTTGCTGAGTTTTCTTACTTTTTCGACCTTTAACTTGTGGGAACTGTTGATACCGGTTGTGTTTCCCAGTCACACCTGTCCGCCTCGGTAGTGCAGTAGGCGGCGCGTCAGTCTCATAATCTGAAGGTCGTGAGTTCAATCCTCTCCCGGGGCAAAGGCGGTGAATATGTTTTGTTTGCTTATGAGAGTTTAATTAGGTCGTGAGGGGTGCACTGTCTGGAGAAGTAATGAATGACTGTTGCTCGGTTTTCCTACTTTTTCGACCTTTAATTTGTGGGAACTAATGATACCGGTTGCGTTTCGCAGTGACCCCTGTCCGCCTCGGTAGCGCAGTAGGCAGCGCGTCAGTCTCATAATCTGAAGGTCGTGAGTTCCATCCTCACCCGGGGCAAAGGCGGTGTAGTTGGTTTCTTTGCTTATGAGAGTTTATTTAGGTCGTGAGGGGTGCGCTGTCCTGAGCAGTAATGAATGACTGTTGCTGAGTTTTCTTACTTTTTCGACCTTTAACATGTGGGAACAATTGATACCGGTTGTGTTTCCCAGTGACGCCTGTTCGCCTCGGTAGCGCAGTAGGCAGCTTGTCAGTCTCATAATCTGAAGGTCGTGAGTTCAATCCTCACCCGGGGCAAATTTACTGCAGATTTTTTGTTTGCTCATGAGAGTTTAATTAGGTCGTGAGGGGTGCACTGTCTGGAGCAGTAATAAATGACTGTTGCTCAGTTTTCTTACATTTTCCACCTTTAATTTGTGGGAACTAATGATACCGGTTGCGTTTCCCAGTGACCCCTGTCCGCGTCGGTAGCGCAGTAGGCAGCGCGTCAGTATCGTAATCTGAAGGTCGTGAGTTCAATCCTCTCCCTGGGCAAAGGCGGTGAATATGTTTTGTTTGCTTATGAGAGTTTAATTAGGTCGTGAGGGGTACACTGTCTGGAGAAGTAATGAATGACTGTTGCTCGGTTTTCCTACTTTTTCGATCTTTAATTTGTGGGAACTAATGATACCGGTTGCGTTTGCCAGGGACTCCTGTCTGCCTCGGTAGCGCAGTAGGCAGCGCGTCAGTCTCATAATCTGAAGGTCGTGAGTTCCTACCTCCCCAGGGGCAAAGGTGGTGCAGATGTTTTGTTTGCTTATAAGAGTTTAATTAGGTCGTGAGGGGTGCACTGTCTGGAGCAGTAATGAATGACTGTTGCTGAGTTTTCTTACTATTTCGACCTTTAACTTGTGGGAACTATTGATACCGGTTGTGTTTCCCAGTGACACCTGTCCGCCTCGGTAGCGCAGTAGGCAGCGCGTAAGTCTAATAATCTGAAGGTCGTGAGTTCAATCCTCACCCGGGGCAAAGGTGGGGCGGATGTTTTGTTTGCTTATGAGAGTTTAATTAGGTCGTGAAGGGTGCGCTGTCTGGAGCAGTAATGAATGACTGTTGCTGAGTTTTCTTACTTTTTCGACCTTTAACTTGTGGGAACTATTGATACCGGTTGTGTTTCCCAGTGACACCTGTCCGCCTCGGTAGCGCAGTAGGCAGCGCGTAAGTCTAATAATCTGAAGGTCGTGAGTTCAATCCTCACCCGGGCCAAAGGCGGTGCAGTTTTTTTGTTTGCCTATGAGAGTTTAATTAGGTCTTGAGGGGTGCGCTGTCTGGAGCAGTAATGAATGACTGTTGCTGAGTTTTCTTACTTTTTCGACCTTTAACTTGAGGGAACTATTGATACCGGGTGTTTCCCAGTGACACCTGTCCGCCTCGGTAGCGCAGTATGAAGATGTGACAGCACTTTTACACGTGACACTGCACTGTATTCCTATATTGATTTGTACTGTTTGCGAAGCAGGCAATAAAGAAAAAAAAAGCCTCGGTAGCGCAGTAGGCAGCGCGTCAGTCTCATAATCTGAAGGTCGGGAGTTCAATTCTCACCCAGGCCAAAGGCGGTGCAGTTTTTTGTTTGCTTATGACAGTTTAATTAGGTCGTGAGGAGTGCGCTGTCAGGAGCAGTAATGAATGACAGTTGCTCGGTTTTCTTATTTTTTCAACCTTTAATTTGTGGGAACTAATGATACCGGTTGCGTTTCCCAGTGACCCCAGTCTGCCTTGGTAGCGCAGTAGGCAGCGCGTCAGTCTCATATTCTGAAGGTCGTGAGTTCAATCCTCACCCGGGGCAAAGGCGGTGAAGTTTTTTTGTTTGTTTATGAGAATTTAATTAGGTCGTGAAAGGTGCGCTGTCTGGAGCAGTAATGAATGACTGTTGCCGAGTTTTCTTACTTTTTCGACCTTTAACTTGAGGGAACTATTGATACCGGTTGTGTTTCCCAGTGACACCTGTCCACCTCGGTAGCGCAGTAGGCAGCGCGTCAGTCTCATAATCTGAAGGTCGTGAGTTCAATCCCCACCCGGGCCAAAGGCGGTGCAGTTTTTTGTTTGCTTATGAGAGTTTAATTAGGTTGTGAGGAGTGCGCTATCAGGAGCAGTAATGAATGACAGTTGCTCGGTTTTCTTAATTTTTCAATTTTTAACTTGTTGGAACTATTGATGCCGGTTGTGTTTCCCAGAGACACCTGTCCGCCTCGGAAGCGCAGTAGGCAGCGCGTCAGTCTCATAATCTAAAGGTCGTGAGTTCAATACACACCCAGGGTAAAGGCGGTACACATTTTTTGTTTGCTTATGAGAGTTTAATTAGGTTGTGAGGGGAGCGCTGTCTGGAGCAGTAATAATTGACTGTTGCTCGGTTTTCTTACTGTTTCAATTTTTAACTTGTGGAAACTATTGATACCGGTTGTGTTTCCCAGTGACCCCTGTCCGCCTCGGTAGCGCAGTAGGCAGCGCGTCAGTCTTATAATCTGAAGGTCGTGAGTTCAATCCCCACCCGGGGTAAAGGCAGTGCAGTTTTATTGTTTGCTTATGAGAGTTTAATTAGGTCGGGAGGGGTGCGCTGTCTGGAGCAGTAATGATTGACTGTTGCTGAGTTTTCTTACTTTTTCGACCTTTAACTTGTGGGAACTGTTGATACCGGTTGTGTTTCCCAGTCACACCTGTCCGCCTCGGTAGTGCAGTAGGCGGCGCGTCAGTCTCATAATCTGAAGGTCGTGAGTTCAATCCTCTCCCGGGGCAAAGGCGGTGAATATGTTTTGTTTGCTTATGAGAGTTTAATTAGGTCGTGAGGGGTGCACTGTCTGGAGAAGTAATGAATGACTGTTGCTCGGTTTTCCTACTTTTTCGACCTTTAATTTGTGGGAACTAATGATACCGGTTGCGTTTCGCAGTGACCCCTGTCCGCCTCGGTAGCGCAGTAGGCAGCGCGTCAGTCTCATAATCTGAAGGTCGTGAGTTCCATCCTCACCCGGGGCAAAGGCGGTGTAGTTGGTTTCTTTGCTTATGAGAGTTTAATTAGGTCGTGAAGGGTGCGCGGTCTGGAGCAGTAATAATTGACTGTTGCTCGGTTTTCTTACTGTTTCAATGTTTAACTTGTGGGAACTATTGATACCGGTTGTGTTTCCCAGTGACACCTGTCCGCCTAGGTAGCGCAGTAGGCAGCGCGTAAGTCTAATAATCTGAAGGTCGTGAGTTCAATCCTCACCCGGGGCAAAGGTGGTGCGGATGTTTTGTTTGTTTATGAGAGTTTAATTAGGTCGTGAAGGGTGCGCTGTCTGGAGCAGTAATGAATGACTGTTGCTGAGTTTTCTTACTTTTTCGACCTTTAACTTGTGGGAACTAATGATACCGGTTGCGTTTCCCAGTGACCCCTGTCTGCCTCGGTAGCGCACTAGGCAGCGTGTCAGTTTCATAAGCTGAAGGTCGTGAGTTCAATCCTCACCCGGGGCAAAGGCGTTCCGATTTTTTGTTTGCTTATGAGAGTTTATTTAGGTCGTGAGGGGTGCGCTGTCTGGAGCAGTAATGAATGACTGTTGCTCGGTTTTCTCACTGTTTCAATTTTTAACTTGTGGGAACTATTGATACCGGTTGTGTTTCCCAGTGACCCCTGTCCGCCTCGGTAGCGCAGTAGGCAGCGCGTCAGTCTCATAATCTGAAGGTCGTGAGTTCAATCCTCACCCGGGGCAAAGGCGCTGAAGTCTTTTGTTTGCTTATGAGAGTTTAATTAGGTCGTGAGGGGTGCGCTGTCTGGAGCAGTAATGAATGATTGCTGCTGAGGTTTCTTACTTTTTCAACCTTTAACTTGTGGGAACTATTGATACCGGTTGTGTTTCCCAGTGTCACCTTTGCGCCTCGGTAGTGCAGTAGGCAGCGCGTCAGTCTCATAATCTGAAGGTCGTGAGTTCAATCCTAAGGCGGGCCAATGTCAATGCAGTTTTTTTGTTTGCTTATGAGAGCTTAATTAGGTCGTGAGGGTTGCACTGTCTGGAGCAGTAATGAATGACTGCTGCTGAGCTTTCTTACTTTTTCGCCCTTTAACTTGTGGGAACTATTGATACCGGTTGTGTTTCCCAGTGTCACCTGTCCGCCTCGGTAGTGCAGTAGGCAGCGCGTCAGTCTCGTAATCTGAAGGTCGTGAGTTCAATCCTAAGGCGGGCCAATGTCGATGCAGTTTTTTTGTTTGCGTATAAAAGTTTAATTAGGTCGTGAGGGGTGCGCTGTCTGGAACAGCAATGAATGACTGTTGCTGAATTTTCTTATTTTTTCGACCTTTCATTTGTGGAAACGAATGATACCGGTTGCGTTTCCTAGTAACTCCTCTCCGCCTCGGTAGCGCAGTAGGCAGCACGTCAGTATCATAATCTGAAGGTCGTGAGTTCAATCCTCACCCGGGGCAAAGGCGGTGCAGATGTTTT
This sequence comes from Rhipicephalus microplus, assembly GCF_043290135.1. Taxonomy (NCBI): domain Eukaryota; kingdom Metazoa; phylum Arthropoda; class Arachnida; order Ixodida; family Ixodidae; genus Rhipicephalus; species Rhipicephalus microplus. The sequence goes on from NC_134702.1 coordinate 210,503,306, forward strand.
GTTTGCTTATAAGAGTTTAATTAGGTCGTGAGGGGTGCGCTGTCTAGAGCAGTAATGAATGACTGTTGCTGAGTTTTCTTACTTTTTCAATTTTTAACTTGTGGGAACTATTGATACTGGTTGTGTTTCCCAATGACACCTGTCCGCCTCGGTAGCGCAGTAGGCAGCGCGTCAGTCTCATAATCTGAAGGTCGTGAGTTCAATCCTCACCCGGGGCAAAGGTGGTGCAGTTCTTTGTTTGCTTATGAGAGTTTAATTAGGTCGTGAGGGGTGCGCTGTGTGGAACAGTAATAAATGACTGTTGCTCGGTTTTCTTACTTTTTCGACCTATAGTTTGTGGGAACTAATGATACCGGTTGCGTTGCCCAGTGACCCCTGTCTGCCTCGGAAGCGCACTAGGCAGTTCGTCAGTCTCATAATCTGAAGGTCGGTAGTTCAATCCTCACCCGGGGCAACTTTGGTGCAGATTTTTTGTTTGCTCATGAGAGTTTAATTAGGTCGTGAGGGGTGCACTGTCTGGAGCAGTAATAAATGACTGCTGCTCTGTTTTCTTACTTTTTCGACCTTTAATTTGTGGGAACTAATGATACCGGTTGCGTTTCGCAGTGACCCCTGTCCGCCTCGGTAGCGCAGTAGGCAGCGCGTCAGTCTCATAATCTGAAGGTCGTGAGTTCAATCCACACCCGGGGCAAAGGCGGTGCAGATTTTTTGTTTGCCTATGAGAGTTTAATTAGGTCGTGAGGGGTGCGCTGTCCTGAGCAGTAATGAATGACTGTTGCTGAGTTTTCTTACTTTTTCGACCTTTAACATGTGGGAAGTATTGATACCGGTTGTGTTTCCCAGTGACGCCTGTTCGCCTCGGTAGCGCAGTAGGCAGCGCGTCAGTCTCATAATCTGAAGGTCGTGAGTTGAATCCTCACCCGGGGCAAATTTGTTGCAGATTTTTTTTTTGCTCATGAGAGTTCGATTAGGTCGTGAGGGGTGCACTGTCCAGAGCAGTAATGAATGACTGTTGCTGAGTTTTCCTACTTTTTCGACCTTTACCTTGGGGGAACTATTGATACCGGTTGTGCTTCCCAGTGACACATGTCCGCCTCGGTAGCGCAGTAGGCAGCGCGTCAGTTTCATAATCTGAAGGTCGTGAGTTCAATATACACCCAGGGTAAAGGCGGTACAGATTTTTTGTTTGCTTATGAGAGTTTAATTAGGTCGTGAGGGGTGCGCTGTCTGGAGCAGTAATGAATGACTGTTGCTCGGTTTTCTCACTGTTTCAATTTTTAACTTGTGGGAACTATTGATACCGGTTGTGTTTCCCAGTGACCCCTGTCCGCCTCGGTAGCGCAGTAGGCAGCGCGTCAGTCTCATATTCTGAAGGTCGTGAGTTCAATCCTCACCCGGGGCAAAGGCGCTGAAGTTTTTTGTTTGCTTATGAGAGTTTAATTAGGTCGTGAGGGGTGCGCTGTCTGGAGCAGTAATGAATGATTGCTGCTGAGGTTTCTTACTTTTTCAACCTTTAACTTGTGGGAACTATTGATACCGGTTGTGTTTCCCAGTGTCGCCTTTCCGCCTCGGTAGTGCAGTAGGCAGCGCGTCAGTCTCATAATCTGAAGGTCGTGAGTTCAATCCTAAGGCGGGCCAATGTCAATGCAGTTTTTTTTGTTTGCTTATGAGAGTTTAATTAGGTCGTGAGGGTTGCACTGTCTGCAGCAGTAATGAATGACTGCTGCTGAGTTTTCTTACTTTTTCGACCTTTAACTTGTGGGAACTATTGATACCGGTTGTGTTTCCCAGTGTCACCTGTCCGCCTCGGTAGTGCAGTAGGCAGCGCGTCAGTCTCGTAATCTGAAGGTCGTGAGTTCAATCCTAAGGCGGGCCAATGTCGATGCAGTTTTTTTGTTTGCTTATAAAAGTTTAATTAGGTCGTGAGGGGTGCGCTGTCTGGAACAGCAATGAATGACTGTTGCTGAATTTTCTTATTTTTTCGACCTTTCATTTGTGGAAACGAATGATACCGGTTGCGTTTCCTAGTGACTCCTCTCCGCCTCGGTAGCGCAGTAGGCAGCACGTCAGTCTCATAATCTGAAGGTCGTGAGTTCAATCCTCACCCGGGGCAAAGGCGGTGCAGATGTTTTGTTTGCCTAAAAGAGTTTAATTAGGTCGTGAGGGGTGCGCTGTCTGGAGCAGTAATGAATGACTGTTGCTGAGTTTTCTTACTTTTTCAATTTTTAATTTGTGGGAACTATTGATACTGGTTGTGTTTCCCAGTGACACCTGTCCGCCTCGGTAGCGCAGTAGGCAGCGCGTCAGTCTCATAATCTGAAGGTCGTGAGTTCAATCCTCACCCGGGGCAAAGGTGGTGCAGTTCTTTGTTTGCTTATGAGAGTTTAATTAGGTCGTGAGGGGTGCGCTGTCTGAAGCAGTAATGAATGACTGTTGCTGAGTTTTCTTACATTTTCCACCTTTAATTTTTGGGAACTAATGATACCGGTTGCGTTTCCCAGTGACCCCTGTCCGCGTCGGTAGCGCAGTAGGCAGCGCGTCAGTCTCGTAATCTGAAGGTCGTGACTTCAATCCTCTCCCGGGACAAAGGCGGTGAATATGTTTTGTTTGCTTATGAGAGTTTAATTAGGTCGTGAGGGGTACACTGTCTGGAGAAGTAATGAATGACTGTTGCTCGGTTTTCCTACTTTTTCGACCTTTAATTTGTGGGAACTAATGATACCGGTTGCGTTTGCCAGGGACTCCTGTCTGCCTCGGTAGCGCAGTAGGCAGCGCGTCAGTCTCATAATCTGAAGGTCGTGAGTTCCATCCTCACCCGGGGCAAAGGCGGAGTAATTGGTTTCTTTGCTTCTGAGAGTTTAATTAGGTCGTGTAGGGGCCGCTGTCTGGAGCAGTAATGAATGACTGTTGCTGAGTTTTCTTACTTTTTCGACCTTTAACTTGTGGGAACTATTGATACCGGTTGTGTTTCCCAGTGACACCAGTCCGCCTCGGTAGCGCAGTAGGCGGCGCGTCAGTCTCATAATCTCAAGGTCGTGAGTTCAATTCACCCCCGGGGCAAAGGCGGTGCAGAATTTTTGTTTGCCTATGAGAGTTTAATTAGGTCGTGAGGGGTGCACTGTCTGGAGCAGTAATGAATGACTGTTGCTGAGTTTTCTTACTTTTTCGACCTTTAACTTGTGGGAACTATTGATACCGGTTGTGTTTCCCAGTGACACCTGTCCGCCTAGGTAGCGCAGTAGGCAGCGCGTAAGTCTAATAATCTGAAGGTCGTGAGTTCAATCCTCACCCGGGGCAAAGGTGGTGCGGATGTTTTGTTTGTTTCTGAGAGTTTAATTAGGTCGTGAAGGGTGCGCTGTCTGGAGCAGTAATGAATGACTGTTGCTGAGTTTTCTTACTTTTTCGACCTTTAACTTGTGGGAACTAATGATACCGGTTGCGTTTCCCAGTGACCCCTGTCCGCCTCGGTAGCGCAGTAGGCAGCGCGTCAGTCTCATAATCTGAAGGTCGTGAGTTCAATCCTCACCCGGGGCAAATGCGCTGAAGTTTTTTGTTTGCTTATGAGAGTTTAATTAGGTCGTGAGGGGTGCGCTGTCTGGAGCAGTAATGAATGATTGCTGCTGAGGTTTCTTACTTTTTCAACCTTTAACTTGTGGGAACTATTGATACCGGTTGTGTTTCCCAGTGTCACCTTTGCGCCTCGGTAGTGCAGTAGGCAGCGCGTCAGTCTCATAATCTGAAGGTCGTGAGTTCAATCCTAAGGCGGGCCAATGTCAATGCAGTTTTTTTGTTTGCTTATTAGAGCTTAATTAGGTCGTGAGGGTTGCACTGTCTGGAGCAGTAATGAATGACTGCTGCTGAGCTTTCTTACTTTTTCGACCTTTAACTTGTGGGAACTATTGATACCGGTTGTGTTTCCCAGTGTCACCTGTCCGCCTCGGTAGTGCAGTAGGCAGCGCGTCAGCCTCGTAATCTGAAGGTCGTGAGTTCAATCCTAAGGCGGGCCAATGTCGATGCAGTTTTTTTGTTTGCGTATAAAAGATTAATTAGGTCGTGAGGGGTGCGCTGTCTGGAACAGCAATGAATGACTGTTGCTGAATTTTCTTATTTTTTCGACCTTTCCTTTGTGGAAACGAATGATACCGGTTGCGTTTCCTAGTAACTACTCTCCGCCTCGGTAGCGCAGTAGGCAGCACGTCAGTCTCATAATCTGAAGGTCGTGAGTTCAATCCTCACCCGGGGCAAAGGCGGTGCAGATGTTTTGTTTGCTTATAAGAGTTTAATTAGGTCGTGAGGGGTGCGCTGTCTAGAGCAGTAATGAATGACTGTTGCTGAGTTTTCTTACTTTTTCAATTTTTAACTTGTGGGAACTATTGATACTGGTTGTGTTTCCCAATGACACCTGTCCGCCTCGGTAGCGCAGTAGGCAGCGCGTCAGTCTCATAATCTGAAGGTCGTGAGTTCAATCCTCACCCGGGGCAAAGGTGGTGCAGTTCTTTGTTTGCTTATGAGAGTTTAATTAGGTCGTGAGGGGTGCGCTGTGTGGAACAGTAATGAATGACTGTTGCTCGGTTTTCTTACTTTTTCGACCTATAGTTTGTGGGAACTAATGATACCGGTTGCGTTGCCCAGTGACCCCTGTCTGCCTCGGAAGCGCACTAGGCAGTTCGTCAGTCTCATAATCTGATGGTCGTGAGTTCAATCCTCACCCGGGGCAACTTTGGTGCAGATTTTTTGTTTGCTCATGAGAGTTTAATTAGGTCGTGAGGGGTGCACTGTCTGGAGCAGTAATAAATGACTGCTGCTCTGTTTTCTTACTTTTTCGACCTTTAATTTGTGGGAACTAATGATACCGGTTGCGTTTCGCAGTGACCCCTGTCCGCCTCGGTAGCGCAGTAGGCAGCGCGTCAGTCTCATAATCTGAAGGTCGTGAGTTCAATCCACACCCGGGGCAAAGGCGGTGCAGATTTTTTGTTTGCCTATGAGAGTTTAATTAGGTCGTGAGGGGTGCGCTGTCCTGAGCAGTAATGAATGACTGTTGCTGAGTTTTCTTACTTTTTCGACCTTTAACATGTGGGAAGTATTGATACCGGTTGTGTTTCCCAGTGACGCCTGTTCGCCTCGGTAGCGCAGTAGGCAGCGCGTCAGTCTCATAATCTGAAGGTCGTGAGTTGAATCCTCACCCGGGGCAAATTTGTTGCAGATTTTTTGTTTGCTCATGAGAGTTCGATTAGGTCGTGAGGGGTGCACTGTCTGGAGCAGTAATGAATGACTGTTGCTGAGTTTTCCTACTTTTTCGACCTTTACCTTGGGGGAACTATTGATACCGGTTGTGCTTCCCAGTGACACATGTCCGCCTCGGTAGCGCAGTAGGCAGCGCGTCAGTCTCATAATCTGAAGGTCGTGAGTTCAATATACACCCAGGGTAAAGGCGGTACAGATTTTTTGTTTGCTTATGAGAGTTTCATTAGGTCGTGAGTGGTGCGCTGTCTGGAGCAGTAATGAATGACTGTTGCTCGGTTTTCTCACTGTTTCAATTTTTAACTTGTGGGAACTATTGATACCGGTTGTGTTTCCCAGTGACCCCTGTCCGCCTCGGTAGCGCAGTAGGCAGCGCGTCAGTCTCATATTCTGAAGGTCGTGAGTTCAATCCTCACCCGGGGCAAAGGCGCTGAAGTTTTTTGTTTGCTTATGAGAGTTTAATTAGGTCGTGAGGGGTGCGCTGTCTGGAGCAGTAATGAATGTTTGCTGCTGAGGTTTCTTACTTTTTCAACCTTTAACTTGTGGGAACTATTGATACCGGTTGTGTTTCCCAGTGTCGCCTTTCCGCCTCGGTAGTGCAGTAGGCAGCGCGTCAGTCTCATAATCTGAAGGTCGTGAGTTCAATCCTAAGCCGGGCCAATGTCAATGCAGTTTTTTGTTTGCTTATGAGAGTTTAATTAGGTCGTGAGGGTTGCACTGTCTGCAGCAGTAATGAATGACTGCTGCTGAGTTTTCTTACTTTTTCGACCTTTAACTTGTGGGAACTATTGATACCGGTTGTGTTTCCCAGTGTCACCTGTCCGCCTCGGTAGTGCAGTAGGCAGCGCGTCAGTCTCGTAATCTGAAGGTCGTGAGTTCAATCCTAAGGCGGGCCAATGTCGATGCAGTTTTTTTGTTTGCTTATAAAAGTTTAATTAGGTCGTGAGGGGTGCGCTGTCTGGAACAGCAATGAATGACTGTTGCTGAATTTTCTTATTTTTTCGACCTTTCATTTGTGGAAACGAATGATACCGGTTGCGTTTCCTAGTGACTCCTCTCCGCCTCGGTAGCGCAGTAGGCAGCACGTCAGTCTCATAATCTGAAGGTCGTGAGTTCAATCCTCACCCGGGGCAAAGGCGGTGCAGATGTTTTGTTTGCTTAAAAGAGTTTAATTAGGTCGTGAGGGGTGCGCTGTCTGGAGCAGTAATGAATGACTGTTGCTGAGTTTTCTTACTTTTTCAATTTTTAATTTGTGGGAACTATTGATACTGGTTGTGTTTCCCAGTGACACCTGTCCGCCTCGGTAGCGCAGTAGGCAGCGCGTCAGTCTCATAATCTGAAGGTCGTGAGTTCAATCCTCACCCGGGGCAAAGGTGGTGCAGTTCTTTGTTTGCTTATGAGAGTTTAATTAGGTCGTGAGGGGTGCGCTGTCTGAAGCAGTAATGAATGACTGTTGCTGAGTTTTCTTACATTTTCCACCTTTAATTTGTGGGAACTAATGATACCGGTTGCGTTTCCCAGTGACCCCTGTCCGCGTCGGTAGCGCAGTAGGCAGCGCGTCAGTCTCGTAATCTGAAGGTCGTGAGTTCAATCCTCTCCCGGGACAAAGGCGGTGAATATGTTTTGTTTGCTTATGAGAGTTTAATTAGGTCGTGAGGGGTACACTGTCTGGAGAAGTAATGAATGACTGTTGCTCGGTTTTCCTACTTTTTCGACCTTTAATTTGTGGGAACTAATGATACCGGTTGCGTTTGCCAGGGACTCCTGTCTGCCTCGGTAGCGCAGTAGGCAGCGCGTCAGTCTCATAATCTGAAGGTCGTGAGTTCCATCCTCACCCGGGGCAAAGGCGGTGTAGTTGGTTTCTTTGCTTCTGAGAGTTTAATTAGGTCGTGTAGGGGCCGCTGTCTGGAGCAGTAATGAATGACTGTTGCTGAGTTTTCTTACTTTTTCGACCTTTAACTTGTGGGAACTATTGATACCGGTTGTGTTTCCCAGTGACACCTGTCCGCCTAGGTAGCGCAGTAGGCAGCGCGTAAGTCTAATAATCTGAAGGTCGTGAGTTCAATCCTCACCCGGGGCAAAGGTGGTGCGGATGTTTTGTTTGTTTATGAGAGTTTAATTAGGTCGTGAAGGGTGCGCTGTCTGGAGCAGTAATGAATGACTGTTGCTGAGTTTTCTTACTTTTTCGACCTTTAACTTGTGGGAACTAATGATACCGGTTGCGTTTCCCAGTGACCCCTGTCTGCCTCGGTAGCGCACTAGGCAGCGTGTCAGTTTCATAAGCTGAAGGTCGTGAGTTCAATCCTCACCCGGGGCAAAGGCGGTGCCGATTTTTTGTTTGCTTATGAGAGTTTATTTAGGTCGTGAGGGGTGCGCTGTCTGGAGCAGTAATGAATGACTGTTGCTCGGTTTTCTCACTGTTTCAATTTTTAACTTGTGGGAACTATTGATACCGGTTGTGTTTCCCAGTGACCCCTGTCCGCCTCGGTAGCGCAGTAGGCAGCGCGTCAGTCTCATAATCTGAAGGTCGTGAGTTCAATCCTCACCCGGGGCAAATGCGCTGAAGTTTTTTGTTTGCTTATGAGAGTTTAATTAGGTCGTGAGGGGTGCGCTGTCTGGAGCAGTAATGAATGATTGCTGCTGAGGTTTCTTACTTTTTCAACCTTTAACTTGTGGGAACTATTGATACCGGTTGTGTTTCCCAGTGTCACCTTTGCGCCTCGGTAGTGCAGTAGGCAGCGCGTCAGTCTCATAATCTGAAGGTCGTGAGTTCAATCCTAAGGCGGGCCAATGTCAATGCAGTTTTTTCGTTTGCTTATTAGAGCTTAATTAGGTCGTGAGGGTTGCACTGTCTGGAGCAGTAATGAATGACTGCTGCTGAGCTTTCTTACTTTTTCGACCTTTAACTTGTGGGAACTATTGATACCGGTTGTGTTTCCCAGTGTCACCTGTCCGCCTCGGTAGTGCAGTAGGCAGCGCGTCAGTCTCGTAATCTGAAGGTCGTGAGTTCAATCCTAAGGCGGGCCAATGTCGATGCAGTTTTTTTGTTTGCGTATAAAAGTTTAATTAGGTCGTGAGGGGTGCGCTGTCTGGAACAGCAATGAATGACTGTTGCTGAATTTTCTTATTTTTTCGACCTTTCCTTTGTGGAAACGAATGATACCGGTTGCGTTTCCTAGTAACTCCTCTCCGCCTCGGTAGCGCAGTAGGCAGCACGTCAGTCTCATAATCTGAAGGTCGTGAGTTCAATCCTCACCCGGGGCAAAGGCGGTGCAGATGTTTTGTTTGCTTATAAGAGTTTAATTAGGTCGTGAGGGGTGCGCTGTCTAGAGCAGTAATGAATGACTGTTGCTGAGTTTTCTTACTTTTTCAATTTTTAACTTGTGGGAACTATTGATACTGGTTGTGTTTCCCAATGACACCTGTCCGCCTCGGTAGCGCAGAGCATTCCACTTCCGGCCGCGACAGCGTACGGACGTGTTTATCATGTGCTCCCGTGTAGGGGCGGTTTCAGCGGCCCGTGTGGGCCGCGGTATCAGGTGTACCGAAAAGCCAGGCGAAGATTTCCAGGTTGTTCTGCCTCAGCTGCCTTCAGGTGATTCTGTTTTGCACACGGTTTTTTTGCACGGAAATTTGAAGGCCAGGCCATATCGAGTGGAGCATGTCCGAGACAGCCTTGCTCGTCTTTCGCTGCTGCCGGAAGTGGTTGCCCTTGGGGCATACCAAATGAATCACGTATGGGCAGTGACGTTCAAGGATGATGAGGGTAAAAAGAAGATGCTGGCGGCGGAGTCATTTGACCTAAAGGACCATCGCTGTATGGTGGTTGACCCCCGTGATCGAGGTGTGCGGCTGAAGTTGTACTGGCTTCTTCATGGCGTGCCGGACGAGGCTGTGCGAGTCGCCTTAACGCCCTACGGAAAAGTGACCGAGATAAGCAGAGATAAATGGAAGGTGCAGGGTTGCAATGACAAAGGTTCAACCACGCGGTCGGTCACGCTGAGGCTACACGCGGGCGTGTCCGTGGACGACCTGCCACACCAACTACGAGTTGCGGAGGACATGGCGCTCGTCGTAATTCCTGGCAGATCACCGCTCTGCCTCCGATGCCGGGCTATCGGACACATTCGACGGGATTGCCGCGTGCCGCGCTGTGGGGTCTGTCGTCGCTATGGCCACGATGACGCCCACTGTGTGAGGTCGTACGCCAGCATTGCGGGCCCAGGCCAAACAGACGAAGTGTCTGAACACCTGATGGATGCCGTGGATGCCGAAGAAGCGAGCAGGGAAGACGGTTGTACGGAAGGCCCTGCCACGCCCCCTGAACAGTCTACTGGGGCCGCACTGGAATCTACCAATGAAGGCGACAAGCACTCTGGTGCGCCAGGAACGAATTTAGACACGGCAGCAGTAGAGGACGACGCTACAGCAGCGAGCAAGTCATCTTCAGCTGCGCGAGAGGGCGGCCCGGAAGCAACGGACGCCGAGATGACCAAGGCCGGTGCTATCGCTTTAAAGCGAGCTCGTGAAACACCTGACGGTACCGGAAATGTTGACACGTCGGCCACCAGTGAACCTCCAACAAAGACGGCGACTGGTCGCCGGCCTACCTTTAAACCACGACCAAACCTGTCGCCTGACCGTAGGGGCACTCAAACGTCGGCCCCGCCGTAGCGGAGGAGACGTTCCGAGGCTTTCTACGCTGAGCACACGCAACCACTGTTGCGACGTGAGTATGACACCTGACGAAACAACCTTCAAGAAATGGCGACTAACTTTAAAACTGGTATTTGCATCGCGACGTTGAACTCAAGAGGCCTGTGTTCGCGCAGGAGACAATGCCAGATTAGTCGCATTTTGTTAGAAAACGACATAAACCTCCTGGCTGTACAAGAAACTAAAATGGAAAGTGAAGAACAAACGGAGCAAATGGTTCAAGTTTTTCGCTCTAGGTACAATGTCTGCGTTTGTCATGCTGTTGGGCGGTCAGGAGGCTGTGTCGTTTTCATACGTAGTAGCATCGCGGTTGTTGAAAATGTGTCTACCTGCGATAGCGGTAGGCTGGTTGTGTGCGACTTCAGTTTTTCTGGACTGCCTTGGCGCGTTGTGTGTGTTTATGCACCGAACAGATCGCACGAACGGGAACTTTTTTTCAGAGCGATTGAAGGGTTCTTGAAAACGGAAAGAAATGTTGTGGTTCTAGGGGATTTCAATTGTGTCTGTAGAGCGGAGGATAAGACAACGAGCTTCAATGTGCGCGATAGAAGCGCTGAGCTGTTGAATAAAATAGTGAACGAGACAGGGCTGGAAGATGTCGGTTATGTAATGACGCGAGAGGGTGAAGTAGGATATACGCACTTTCAAGGTCATTCGCACGCGAGGTTAGACAGAATATATTTGTCGGCAAAGTTGGTGCCACTATGCTCATCTTATCAAACTCAACATCTTAGTTTTAGTGATCACTGTCTGGTCAAGGTCAACATTGGCGAAAAACGTAAGGCTGCGAAGTTTAATTGGTTTCTATGGAAATTTAATGAAAAGCTGCTGCAAGATGAAATATTTGTCACAAAAACCAAAGAATGTCTTTCAAATGCTCTTCGTTTGGAGACCAATAACTTCATAGCTGTGTGGGAGCAAATGAAGTGTGATATAAAGATGATAGCGATTGAAAGAGCCTGTGTATTACGTAATCGGGAAAGGCAACAAGAGAGGCAGTTACAAAGCGAACTAGACTACATGTTAAGCGTAGAAAATGAAGTGCCGGGAAAATTTAAGAAAGAAATAAAGGAGGCGAAAGCAAAGCTCGAATTCATCGACGACGAAAAGTACCGCGGAGCAATGATAAGGGCTCGCACTGAACGGCTGTGGATGGGTGAAACGCCCACTAAGCGAGTGCTCAGTGAAGAAAAGAAACATGCAGCAAACAAAGAGATAAATGAAATTCGATACCGCAATTACATTACCCGGGACCGCGAACAGATAAAGCACGCCTTTGTCGAGTTTTATACGCAACTCCTTAGCCATACAATCAATGACCCCGAACGATTCAAAGAGGACTTTCTGACCCTTATGCCGAGATTGGAAGACTCTGAGCGGGAGCTACTGGAAGTAGAAATCACTGTGGCAGAAATTGAATCAGCTATAGATAACCTGGGTAACGGCAAGTCACCAGGGCCGGATGGGCTTGGTGCTGCCATATACAAACTTTTTAAGACAGAAATGGCACTGGCATTACACCGAGTGATCAGAGAATGCTACGACAAGCAGCAAACACCTCATTCATTTAGGACAGCACACGTAGTATTAATCCCCAAAACTGATGACCCCGCAAAGCTACTTTCAGTGGAATCCTACCGACCTATCAGTTTGAGCAACACTGACTATAAAATATACACGAAGGTCCTAGCAAGACGGCTCCAAAGTGTTGTCACATCCCTTGTCGGCCCGCATCAGACATGTGGGATTAAGGGCAGAACCATATTCACAAATATACACGTAACCAGAAGTATTCTAGAATGCTGTGATGCAAATAATGACCGCGTGGCCATGATTCAGCTAGACCTGCACAAAGCGTTCGATAAAGTTGTACATGAAATTTTGTTTTTATTGCTGGAACATGTGAATGTAGGAACTGTCATTACAGAAGGTGTTAGAATGGTGTATCATGACTGTAGGGCTAATTTAGTAATCAACAAAGAAGTAAGTGCTTCAATTCCTGTGCGCTCGAGCGTGAAGCAAGGTTGTGCTTTGTCGCCACTCCTTTTCGCGCTTTACTTAGAGCCCTTCTGTTTACGAATACTTGCAACACCAAGTATAAGAGGGTATACGTTTCTGACCAGTGGAATTAGAATTTTAGCCTATGCTGATGACGTCGCAGTGTTTTGCAGTGACAAAGAAAGTGTGCAAGAAGTTGTACGAATAGCTAGGGAATTCTGTGCAGCAACGGGCAGCGCAATTAGTTGGCCAAAATGTCTAGGCTTTTGGCATGGCCAGTGGCAAAGCACACCCGAAGTTTACTGTAACATGAATTGGAAAATCATGCCCGGAAAGTACCTCGGTGTGCCTTTGGATCATTACCGCAATGCTACGGAGTATTGGTCTGAGGAACGTCAACGCATTAAAAATTGTACTGATAAGTGGGGAGGTCGCAATTTATCAATGTTTGCAAAAGCGTCCGTGTGCAATGTATTTCTGATTGCAAAAGTGTTTTATGTATTACAAGTGTTAACCATGACCCGCACTTCTGTCCAGAAAATGCACCGAGTATTCGCGACCTTTATATGGGGGTCGCAGTGGGAGCGCACGAGCCGGTGCAACTTATTTCATAGGGTAAAATATGGTGGTCTGGGGCTTTTGCATTTGTTTTTTAAGCAGTTGGTGAGCAGATTCATGTTCGCTCGAGATCAAACTGACAATTTCTTGAGAACTGTGATCCAAGCAAGACTGCAGACCCCCTTACCTGATTTCGTCGTGTCATCTTTTTCTTTCGAAGCTGTACCACTCAGTCCTTATTTGCGAGAAGTAGTTACAGCTACACGCCTGCTCAAGGAAAGATTTTCGTACGAATACTTGTCCGACGTGACTAAAAAGAAACTGTATCGTGACCTTCTTGATGTCTTCCTGCCAGTGCCCGTCTACCGAGCTTCGTGCAGGCTAGGTTCTGAGCGTGACGTGTTTAAACGTGTTAAGAGAATGCCGGTCAGACCCTCTGTCAAAACATTCTTCTTTCAAGTGCATACCGGCACTCTCCCTGTACTGCCATGGCTAAAAAGTAAAGGGCTTTTTGTACCGTGGTCCGTCAACTGTCTAATCTGCGGCAAACCAGAAACGATAAATCATATCTTTCTCGACTGCCATGATGCTGTGTTCTTGTGGGACGTACTACAACGGACTATAAAAAAAGAACTACCTATCAACGCCTTTGGAATCCGTTTTCTTCCGTGTGCAGCTGCAGGGGAAGTGCCGAGTGACATGTTAATGTTGCTTTGCATGCATAGTGTGTGGAGGACAAGAATGGATGTACGACATATGCGTGTAGACGCACGTTCAGCGAGAGACTATTTTGTTGAGAGTATGCTGTATACACGAGACGTGTTTAAAGCGCTGCCTGAACCCCCCGAGTGGTTACCTGTGCTCGACCAATTGGCTTCTGTGAAGCCTTTTTAAACCAAGTGCACTGGCCAAGTTGAAGCTGGTGTTTTATTAAGTGTACATATTTTGTATGTAATCCTTTTGTTTGTGGTTATTAAAAGGCAATAAAGAAAAAAAAAAAAAAAGCCTCGGTAGCGCAGTAGGCAGCGCGTCAGTCTCATAATCTGAAGGTCGTGAGTTCAATCCTCACCCGGGGCAAAGGTGGTGCAGTTCTTTGTTTGCTTATGAGAGTTTAATTAGGTCGTGAGGGGTGCGCTGTCTGGAACAGTAATGAATGACTGTTGCTCGGTTTTCTTACTTTTTCGACCTATAGTTTGTGGGAACTAATGATACCGGTTGCGTTTCCCAGTGACCCCTGTCTGCCTCGGAAGCGCACTAGGCAGTTCGTCAGTCTCATAATCTGAAGGTCGTGAGTTCAATCCTCACCCGGGGCAACTTTGGTGCAGATTTTTTGTTTGCTCATGAGAGTTTATTTAGGTCGTGAGGGGTGCACTCTCTGAAGCAGTAATAAATGACTGCTGCTCGGTTTTCTTACTTTTTCGACCTTTAATTTGTGGGAACTAATGATACCGGTTGCGTTTCGCAGTGACCCCTGTCCGCCTCGGTAGCGCAGTAGGCAGCGCGTCAGTCTCATAATCTGAAGGTCGTGAGTTCAATCCACACCCGGGGCAAAGGCGGTGCAGATTTTTTGTTTGCCTATGAGAGTTTAATTAGGTCGTGAGGGGTGCGCTGTCCTGAGCAGTAATGAATGACTGTTGCTGAGTTTTCTTACTTTTTCGACCTTTAACATGTGGGAAGTATTGATACCGGTTGTGTTTCCCAGTGACGCCTGTTCGCCTCGGTAGCGCAGTAGGCAGCGCGTCAGTCTCATAATCTGAAGGTCGTGAGTTGAATCCTCACCCGGGGCAAATTTTTGCAGATTTTTTGTTTGCTCATGAGAGTTCGATTAGGTCGTGAGGGGTGCACTGTCTGGAGCAGTAATGAATGACTGTTGCTGAGTTTTCCTACTTTTTCGACCTTTACCTTGGGGGAACTATTGATACCGGTTGTGCTTCCCAGTGACACATGTCCGCCTCGGTAGCGCAGTAGGCAGCGCGTCAGTCTCATAATCTGAAGGTCGTGAGTTCAATATACACCCAGGGTAAAGGCGGTACAGATTTTTTGTTTGCTTATGAGAGTTTAATTAGGTCGTGAGGGGTGCGCTGTCTGGAGCAGTAATGAATGACTGTTGCTCGGTTTTCTCACTGTTTCAATTTTTAACTTGTGGGAACTATTGATACCGGTTGTGTTTCCCAGTGACCCCTGTCCGCCTCGGTAGCGCAGTAGGCAGCGCGTCAGTCTCATATTCTGAAGGTCGTGAGTTCAATCCTCACCCGGGGCAAAGGCGCTGAAGTTTTTTGTTTGCTTATGAGAGTTTAATTAGGTCGTGAGGGGTGCGCTGTCTGGAGCAGTAATGAATGATTGCTGCTGAGGTTTCTTACTTTTTCAACCTTTAACTTGTGGGAACTATTGATACCGGTTGTGTTTCCCAGTGTCGCCTTTCCGCCTCGGTAGTGCAGTAGGCAGCGCGTCAGTCTCATAATCTGAAGGTCGTGAGTTCAATCCTAAGGCGGGACAATGTCAATGCAGTTTTTTTGTTTGCTTATGAGAGTTTAATTAGGTCGTGAGGGTTGCACTGTCTGCAGCAGTAATGAATGACTGCTGCTGAGTTTTCTTACTTTTTCGACCTTTAACTTGTGGGAACTATTGATACCGGTGTTGTTTCCCAGTGTCACCTGTCCGCCTCGGTAGTGCAGTAGGCAGCGCGTCAGTCTCGTAATCTGAAGGTCGTGAGTTCAATACTAAGGCGGGCCAATATCGATGCAGTTTTTTTGTTTGCTTATAAAAGTTTAATTAGGTCGTGAGGGGTGCGCTGTCTGGAACAGCAATGAATGACTGTTGCTGAATTTTCTTATTTTTTCGACCTTTCATTTGTGGAAACGAATGATACCGGTTGCGTTTCCTAGTGACTCCTCTCCGCCTCGGTAGCGCAGTAGGCAGCACGTCAGTCTCATAATCTGAAGGTCGTGAGTTCAATCCTCACCCGGGGCAAAGGCGGTGCAGATGTTTTGTTTGCTTAAAAGAGTTTAATTAGGTCGTGAGGGGTGCGCTGTCTGGAGCAGTAATGAATGACTGTTGCTGAGTTTTCTTACTTTTTTAATTTTTAATTTGTGGGAACTATTGATACTGGTTGTGTTTCCCAGTGACACCTGTCCGCCTCGGTAGCGCAGTAGGCAGCGCGTCAGTCTCATAATCTGAAGGTCGTGAGTTCAATTCTCACCCGGGGCAAAGGTGGTGCAGTTCTTTGTTTGCTTATGAGAGTTTAATTAGGTCGTGAGGGGTGCGCTGTCTGAAGCAGTAATGAATGACTGCTGCTCGGTTTTCTTACTTTTTCGACCTTTAATTTGTGGGAACTAATGATACCGGTTGCGTTTCGCAGTGACCCCTGTCCGCCTCGGTAGCGCAGTAGGCAGCGCGTCAGTCTCATAATCTGAAGGTCGTGAGTTCAATCCACACCCGGGGCAAAGGCGGTGCAGATTTTTTGTTTGCCTAGGAGAGTTTAATTAGGTCGTGAGGGGTGCGCTGTCCTGAGCAGTAATGAATGACTGTTGCTGAGTTTTCTTACTTTTTCGACCTTTAACATGTGGGAAGTATTGATACCGGTTGTGTTTCCCAGTGACGCCTGTTCGCCTCGGTAGCGCAGTAGGCAGCGCGTCAGTCTCATAATCTGAAGGTCGTGAGTTGAATCCTCACCCGGGGCAAATTTGTTGCAGATTTTTTGTTTGCTCATGAGAGTTCGATTAGGTCGTGAGGGGTGCACTGTCTGGAGCAGTAATGAATGACTGTTGCTGAGTTTTCCTACTTTTTCGACCTTTACCTTGGGGGAACTATTGATACCGGTTGTGCTTCCCAGTGACACATGTCCGCCTCGGTAGCGCAGTAGGCAGCGCGTCAGTCTCATAATCTGAAGGTCGTGAGTTCAATATACACCCAGGGTAAAGGCGGTACAGATTTTTTGTTTGCTTATGAGAGTTTAATTAGGTCGTGAGGGGTGCGCTGTCTGGAGCAGTAATGAATGACTGTTGCTCGGTTTTCTCACTGTTTCAATTTTTAACTTGTGGGAACTATTGATACCGGTTGTGTTTCCCAGTGACCCCTGTCCGCCTCGGTAGCGCAGTAGGCAGCGCGTCAGTCTCATAATCTGAAGGTCGTGAGTTCAATCCTCACCCGGGGCAAATGCGCTGAAGTTTTTTG
The DNA here is from genome assembly GCF_043290135.1 of Rhipicephalus microplus. NCBI lineage: Eukaryota > Metazoa > Arthropoda > Arachnida > Ixodida > Ixodidae > Rhipicephalus > Rhipicephalus microplus. Next base: position 210,519,992 of record NC_134702.1, read on the forward strand.
TTTGCTTATGAGAGTTTAATTAGGTCGTGAGGGGTGCGCTGTCTGGAGCAGTAATGAATGATTGCTGCTGAGGTTTCTTACTTTTTCAACCTTTAACTTGTGGGAACTATTGATACCGGTTGTGTTTCCCAGTGTCACCTTTGCGCCTCGGTAGTGCAGTAGGCAGCGCGTCAGTCTCATAATCTGAAGGTCGTGAGTTCAATCCTAAGGCGGGCAATGTCAATGCAGTTTTTTTGTTTGCTTATTAGAGCTTAATTAGGTCGTGAGGGTTGCACTGTCTGGAGCAGTAATGAATGACTGCTGCTGAGCTTTCTTACTTTTTCGACCTTTAACTTGTGGGAACTATTGATACCGGTTGTGTTTCCCAGTGTCACCTGTCCGCCTCGGTAGTGCAGTAGGCAGCGCGTCAGTCTCGTAATCTGAAGGTCGTGAGTTCAATCCTAAGGCGGGCCAATGTCGATGCAGTTTTTTTGTTTGCGTATAAAAGTTTAATTAGGTCGTGAGGGGTGCGCTGTCTGGAACAGCAATGAATGACTGTTGCTGAATTTTCTTATTTTTTCGACCTTTCCTTTGTGGAAACGAATGATACCGGTTGCGTTTCCTAGTAACTCCTCTCCGCCTCGGTAGCGCAGTAGGCAGCACGTCAGTCTCATAATCTGAAGGTCGTGAGTTCAATCCTCACCCGGGGCAAAGGCGGTGCAGATGTTTTGTTTGCTTATAAGAGTTTAATTAGGTCGTGAGGGGTGCGCTGTCTAGAGCAGTAATGAATGACTGTTGCTGAGTTTTCTTACTTTTTCAATTTTTAACTTGTGGGAACTATTGATACTGGTTGTGTTTCCCAATGACACCTGTCCGCCTCGGTAGCGCAGTAGGCAGCGCGTCAGTCTCATAATCTGAAGGTCGTGAGTTCAATCCTCACCCGGGGCAAAGGTGGTGCAGTTCTTTGTTTGCTTATGAGAGTTTAATTAGGTCGTGAGGGGTGCGCTGTCTGGAACAGTAATGAATGACTGTTGCTCGGTTTTCTTACTTTTTCGACCTATAGTTTGTGGGAACTAATGATACCGGTTGCGTTTCCCAGTGACCCCTGTCTGCCTCGGAAGCGCACTAGGCAGTTCGTCAGTCTCATAATCTGAAGGTCGTGAGTTCAATCCTCACCCGGGGCAACTTTGGTGCAGATTTTTTGTTTGCTCATGAGAGTTTAATTAGGTCGTGAGGGGTGCACTCTCTGAAGCAGTAATAAATGACTGCTGCTCGGTTTTCTTACTTTTTCGACCTTTAATTTGTGGGAACTAATGATACCGGTTGCGTTTCGCAGTGACCCCTGTCCGCCTCGGTAGCGCAGTAGGCAGCGCGTCAGTCTCATAATCTGAAGGTCGTGAGTTCAATCCACACCCGGGGCAAAGGCGGTGCAGATTTTTTGTTTGCCTATGAGAGTTTAATTAGGTCGTGAGGGGTGCGCTGTCCTGAGCAGTAATGAATGACTGTTGCTGAGTTTTCTTACTTTTTCGACCTTTAACATGTGGGAAGTATTGATACCGGTTGTGTTTCCCAGTGACGCCTGTTCGCCTCGGTAGCGCAGTAGGCAGCGCGTCAGTCTCATAATCTGAAGGTCGTGAGTTGAATCCTCACCCGGGGCAAATTTGTTGCAGATTTTTTGTTTGCTCATGAGAGTTCGATTAGGTCGTGAGGGGTGCACTGTCTGGAGCAGTAATGAATGACTGTTGCTGAGTTTTCCTACTTTTTCGACCTTTACCTTGGGGGAACTATTGATACCGGTTGTGCTTCCCAGTGACACATGTCCGCCTCGGTAGCGCAGTAGGCAGCGCGTCAGTCTCATAATCTGAAGGTCGTGAGTTCAATATACACCCAGGGTAAAGGCGGTACAGATTTTTTGTTTGCTTATGAGAGTTTAATTAGGTCGTGAGGGGTGCGCTGTCTGGAGCAGTAATGAATGACTGTTGCACGGTTTTCTCACTGTTTCAATTTTTAACTTGTGGGAACTATTGATACCGGTTGTGTTTCCCAGTGACCCCTGTCCGCCTCGGTAGCGCAGTAGGCAGCGCGTCAGTCTCATATTCTGAAGGTCGTGAGTTCAATCCTCACCCGGGGCAAAGGCGCTGAAGTTTTTTGTTTGCTTATGAGAGTTTAATTAGGTCGTGAGGGGTGCGCTGTCTGGAGCAGTAATGAATGATTGCTGCTGAGGTTTCTTACTTTTTCAACCTTTAACTTGTGGGAACTATTGATACCGGTTGTGTTTCCCAGTGTCGCCTTTCCGCCTCGGTAGTGCAGTAGGCAGCGCGTCAGTCTCATAATCTGAAGGTCGTGAGTTCAATCCTAAGGCGGGACAATGTCAATGCAGTTTTTTTGTTTGCTTATGAGAGTTTAACTAGGTCGTGAGGGTTGCACTGTCTGCAGCAGTAATGAATGACTGCTGCTGAGTTTTCTTACATTTTCGACCTTTAACTTGTGGGAACTATTGATACCGGTGTTGTTTCCCAGTGTCACTTGTCCGCCTCGGTAGTGCAGTAGGCAGCGCGTCAGTCTCGTAATCTGAAGGTCGTGAGTTCAATACTAAGGCGGGCCAATATCGATGCAGTTTTTTTGTTTGCTTATAAAAGTTTAATTAGGTCGTGAGGGGTGCGCTGTCTGGAACAGCAATGAATGACTGTTGCTGAATTTTCTTATTTTTTCGACCTTTCATTTGTGGAAACGAATGATACCGGTTGCGTTTCCTAGTGACTCCTCTCCGCCTCGGTAGCGCAGTAGGCAGCACGTCAGTCTCATAATCTGAAGGTCGTGAGTTCAATCCTCACCCGGGGCAAAGGCGGTGCAGATGTTTTGTTTGCTTAAAAGAGTTTAATTAGGTCGTGAGGGGTGCGCTGTCTGGAGCAGTAATGAATGACTGTTGCTGAGTTTTCTTACTTTTTCAATTTTTAATTTGTGGGAACTATTGATACTGGTTGTGTTTCCCAGTGACACCTGTCCGCCTCGGTAGCGCAGTAGGCAGCGCGTCAGTCTCATAATCTGAAGGTCGTGAGTTCAATCCTCACCCGGGGCAAAGGTGGTGCAGTTCTTTGTTTGCTTATGAGAGTTTAATTAGGTCGTGAGGGGTGCGCTGTCTGAAGCAGTAATGAATGACTGCTGCTCGGTTTTCTTACTTTTTCGACCTTTAATTTGTGGGAACTAATGATACCGGTTGCGTTTCGCAGTGACCCCTGTCCGCCTCGGTAGCGCAGTAGGCAGCGCGTCAGTCTCATAATCTGAAGGTCGTGAGTTCAATCCACACCCGGGGCAAAGGCGGTGCAGATTTTTTGTTTGCCTATGAGAGTTTAATTAGGTCGTGAGGGGTGCGCTGTCCTGAGCAGTAATGAATGACTGTTGCTGAGTTTTCTTACTTTTTTGACCTTTAACATGTGGGAAGTATTGATACCGGTTGTGTTTCCCAGTGACGCCTGTTCGCCTCGGTAGCGCAGTAGGCAGCGCGTCAGTCTCATAATCTGAAGGTCGTGAGTTGAATCCTCACCCGGGGCAAATTTGTTGCAGATTTTTTGTTTGCTCATGAGAGTTCGATTAGGTCGTGAGGGGTGCACTGTCTGGAGCAGTAATGAATGACTGTTGCTGAGTTTTCCTACTTTTTCGACCTTTACCTTGGGGGAACTATTGATACCGGTTGTGTTTCCCAGTGTCGCCTTTCCGCCTCGGTAGTGCAGTAGGCAGCGCGTCAGTCTCATAATCTGAAGGTCGTGAGTTCAATCCTAAGGCGGGCCAATGTCAATGCAGTTTTTTTGTTTGCTTATGAGAGTTTAATTAGGTCGTGAGGGTTGCACTGTCTGCAGCAGTATTGAATGACTGCTGCTGAGTTTTCTTACTTTTTCGACCTTTAACTTGTGGGAACTATTGATACCGGTTGTGTTTCCCAGTGTCACCTGTCCGCCTCGGTAGTGCAGTAGGCAGCGCGTCAGTCTCGTAATCTGAAGGTCGTGAGTTCAATCCTAAGGCGGGCCAATGTCGATGCAGTTTTTTTGTTTGCTTATAAAAGTTTAATTAGGTCGTGAGGGGTGCGCTGTCTGGAACAGCAATGAATGACTGTTGCTGAATTTTCTTATTTTTTCGACCTTTCATTTGTGGAAACGAATGATACCGGTTGCGTTTCCTAGTGACTCCTCTCCGCCTCGGTAGCGCAGTAGGCAGCACGTCAGTCTCATAATCTGAAGGTCGTGAGTTCAATCCTCACCCGGGGCAAAGGCGGTGCAGATGTTTTGTTTGCTTAAAAGAGTTTAATTAGGTCGTGAGGGGTGCGCTGTCTGGAGCAGTAATGAATGACTGTTGCTGAGTTTTCTTACTTTTTCAATTTTTAATTTGTGGGAACTATTGATACTGGTTGTGTTTCCCAGTGACACCTGTCCGCCTCGGTAGCGCAGTAGGCAGCGCGTCAGTCTCATAATCTGAAGGTCGTGAGTTCAATCCTCACCCGGGGCAAAGGTGGTGCAGTTCTTTGTTTGCTTATGAGAGTTTAATTAGGTCGTGAGGGGTGCGCTGTCTGAAGCAGTAATGAATGACTGTTGCTGAGTTTTCTTACATTTTCCACCTTTAATTTGTGGGAACTAATGATACCGGTTGCGTTTCCCAGTGACCCCTGTCCGCGTCGGTAGCGCAGTAGGCAGCGCGTCAGTCTCGTAATCTGAAGGTCGTGAGTTCAATCCTCTCCCGGGACAAATGCGGTGAATATGTTTTGTTTGCTTATGAGAGTTTAATTAGGTCGTGAGGGGTACACTGTCTGGAGAAGTAATGAATGACTGTTGCTCGGTTTTCCTACTTTTTCGACCTTTAATTTGTGGGAACTAATGATACCGGTTGCGTTTGCCAGGGACTCCTGTCTGCCTCGGTAGCGCAGTAGGCAGCGCGTCAGTCTCATAATCTGAAGGTCGTGAGTTCCATCCTCACCCGGGGCAAAGGCGGTGTAGTTGATTTCTTTGCTTCTGAGAGTTTAATTAGGTCGTGTAGGGGCCGCTGTCTGGAGCAGTAATGAATGACTGTTGCTGAGTTTTCTTACTTTTTCGACCTTTAACTTGTGGGAACTATTGATACCGGTTGTGTTTCCCAGTGACAGCAGTCCGCCTCGGTAGCGCAGTAGGCGGCGCGTCAGTCTCATAATCTCAAGGTCGTGAGTTCAATTCACCCCCGGGGCAAAGGCGGTGCAGAATTTTTGTTTGCCTATGAGAGTTTAATTAGGTCGTGAGGGGTGCGCTGTTTGGAGCAGTAACGAATGACTGTTGCTGAATTTTCTTACTTTTTCGACCTTTAACGTGTGGGAACTATTGATACCGGTTGTGTTTCCCAGTGACACCTGTCCGCCTCGGTAGCGCAGTAGGCAGCGCGTCAGTCTCATAATCTGAAGGTCGTGAGTTCAAACCTCCCCAGGGGCAAAGGTGGTGAAGATGTTTTGTTTGCTTATGAGAGTTTAATTAGGTCGTGAGGGGTGCACTGTCTGGAGCAGTAATGAATGACTGTTGCTGAGTTTTCTTACTTTTTCGACCTTTAACTTGTGGGAACTATTGATACCGGTTGTGTTTCCCAGTGACACCTGTCCGCCTAGGTAGCGCAGTAGGCAGCGCGTAAGTCTAATAATCTGAAGGTCGTGAGTTCAATCCTCACCCGGGGCAAAGGTGGTGCGGATGTTTTGTTTGTTTATGAGAGTTTATTTAGGTCGTGAAGGGTGCGCTGTCTGGAGCAGTAATGAATGACTGTTGCTGAGTTTTCTTACTTTTTCGACCTTTAACTTGTGGGAACTAATGATACCGGTTGCGTTTCCCAGTGACCACTGTCTGCCTCGGTAGCGCACTAGGCAGCGTGTCAGTTTCATAAGCTGAAGGTCGTGAGTTCAATCCGCACCCGGGGCAAAGGCGGTGCCGATTTTTTGTTTGCTTATGAGAGTTTATTTAGGTCGTGAGGGGTGCGCTGTCTGGAGCAGTAATGAATGACTGTTGCTCGGTTTTCTCACTGTTTCAATTTTTAACTTGTGGGAACTATTGATACCGGTTGTGTTTCCCAGTGACCCCTGTCCGCCTCGGTAGCGCAGTAGGCAGCGCGTCAGTCTCATAATCTGAAGGTCGTGAGTTCAATCCTCACCCGGGGCAAAGGCGCTGAAGTTTTTTGTTTGCTTATGAGAGTTTAATTAGGTCGTGAGGGGTCGCTGTCTGGAGCAGTAATGAATGATTGCTGCTGAGGTTTCTTACTTTTTCAACCTTTAACTTGTGGGAACTATTGATACCGGTTGTGTTTCCCAGTGTCACCTTTGCGCCTCGGTAGTGCAGTAGGCAGCGCGTCAGTCTCATAATCTGAAGGTCGTGAGTTCAATCCTAAGGCGGGCCAATGTCAATGCAGTTTTTTTGTTTGCTTATGAGAGCTTAATTAGGTCGTGAGGGTTGCACTGTCTGGAGCAGTAATGAATGACTGCTGCTGAGCTTTCTTACTTTTTCGACCTTTAACTTGTGGGAACTATTGATACCGGTTGTGTTTCCCAGTGTCACCTGTCCGCCTCGGTAGTGCAGTAGGCAGCGCGTCAGTCTCGTAATCTGAAGGTCGTGAGTTCAATCCTAAGGCGGGCCAATGTCGATGCAGTTTTTTTGTTTGCGTATAAAAGTTTAATTAGGTCGTGAGGGGTGCGCTGTCTGGAACAGCAATGAATGACTGTTGCTGAATTTTCTTATTTTTTCGACCTTTCATTTGTGGAAACGAATGATACCGGTTGCGTTTCCTAGTAACTCCTCTCCGCCTCGGTAGCGCAGTAGGCAGCACGTCAGTCTCATAATCTGAAGGTCGTGAGTTCAATCCTCACCCGGGGCAAAGGCGGTGCAGATGTTTTGTTTGCTTATAAGAGTTTGATTAGGTCGTGAGGGGTGCGCTGTCTGGAGCAGTAATGAATGACTGTTGCTGAGTTTTCTTACTTTTTCAATTTTTAACTTGTGGGAACTATTGATACTGGTTGTGTTTCCCGATGACACCTGTCCGTCTCGGTAGCGCAGTAGGCAGCGCGTCAGTCTCATAATCTGAAGGTCGTGAGTTCAATCCTCACCCGGGGCAAAGGTGGTGCAGTTCTTTGTTTGCTTATGAGAGTTTAATTAGGTCGTGAGGGGTGCGCTGTCAGAAGCAGTAATGAATGACTGTTGCTGAGTTTTCTTACTTTTTCGACCTTTAACTTGTGGGAACTATTGATACCGGTTGTGTTTCCCAGTCACACCTGTCCGCCTCGGTAGTGCAGTAGGCGGCGCGTCAGTCTCACAATCTGAAGGTCGTGAGTTCAATCCTCACCCGGGGCAAAGGCGGTGCAGATTTTTTGTTTGCTCATGAGATTTTAATTAGGTCGGGAGGGGTGCACTGTCTGGAGCAGTAATGAATGACCCTTGCCCAGTTTTCCTATTTTTTCGACCTTTAATTTGTGGAAACGAATGATACCGGTTGCGTTTCGCAGTGATCCCTGTCCGCCTCGGTAGCGCAGTAGGCAGCGCGTCAGTGTCATAATCTGAAGGTCGTGAGTTCAATCCTCACCCGGGGCAAAGGTGGTGAAGTTCTTTGTTTGCTTATGAGAGTTTAATTAGGTCGTGAGGGGTGCGCTGTCTGAAGCAGTAATGAATGACTGTTGCTGAGTTTTCTTACTTTTTCGACCTTTAACTTGTGGGAACTATTGATACCGGTTGTGTTTCCCAGTCGCACCTGTCCGCCTCGGTAGTGCAGTAGGCGGCGCGTCAGTCTCATAATCTGAAGGTCGTGAGTTCAATCCTCACCCGGGGCAAAGGCGGTGCAGATTTCTTGTTTGCTCATGAGATTTTAATTAGGTCGGGAGGGGTGCACTGTCTGGAGCAGTAATGAATGACCCTTGCCCAGTTTTCCTATTTTTTCGACCTTTAATTTGTGGAAACGAATGATACCGGTTGCGTTTCGCAGTGATCCCTGTCCGCCTCGGTAGCGCAGTAGGCAGCGCGTCAGTCTCATAATCTAAAGGTCGTGAGTTCCATCCTCACCCGGGGCAAAGGCGGTGTAGTTGTTTTGTTTGCTTATGAGAGTTTAATTAGGTCGTGAAGGGTGCGCTGTCTGGAGCAGTAATGAATGACTGTTGCTGATTTTTTTATTTTTTCGACTTTTAACTTGTGGGAACTATTGATACCGGTTGTGTTTCCCAGTGACACCAGTCCGCCTCGGTAGCGCAGTAGGCGGTGCTTCAGGCTCATAATCTGAAGGTCGTGAGTTCAATCCGCACCCGGGGCAAAGGCGGTGCAGATTTTTTGTTTGCCTATGAGAGTTTAATTAGGTTGTGAGGGGTGCGCTGTCCTGAGCAGTAATGAATGACTGTTGCTGAGTTTTCTTACTTTTTCGACCTTTAACATGTGGGAACTATTGATACCGGTTGTGTTTCCCAGTGACGCCTGTTTGCCTCGGTAGCGCAGTAGGCAGCGCGTCAGTCTCATAATCTGAAGGTCGTGAGTTCAATCCTCACCCGGGGCAAATTTGTTGCAGATTTTTTGTTTGCTCATGAGAGTTTAATTAGGTCGTGAGGGGTGCACTGTCTGGAGAAGTAATGAATGACTGTTGCTCGGTTTTCCTACTTTTTCGACCTTTAATTTGTGGGAACTAATGATACCGGTTGCGTTTCGCAGTGACCCCTGTCCGCCTCGGTAGCGCAGTAGGCAGCGCGTCAGTCTCGTAATCTGAAGGTCGTGAGTTCCATCCTCACCCGGGGCAAAGGCGGTGTAGTTGGTTTCTTTGCTTACGAGAGTTTAATTAGGTCGTGAAGGGTGCGCTGTCTGGAACAGTAATGAATGACTGTTGCTGAGTTTTCTTACTTTTTCGACCTTTAACTTGTGGGAACTATTGATACCGGTTGTGTTTTCCAGTGACACCAGTCCGCCTCGGTAGCGCAGTAGGCGGTGCGTCAGTCTCATAATCTCAAGGTCGTGAGTTCAATCCACACCCGGGGCAAAGGCGGTGCAGAATTTTTGTTTGCCTATGAGAGTTTAATTAGGTCGTGAGTGGTGCGCTGTTTGGAGCAGTAACGAATGACTGTTGCTGAATTTTCTTACTTTTTCGACCTTTAACGTGTGGGAACTATTGATACCGGTTGTGTTTCCCAGTGACACCTGTCCGCCTCGGTAGCGCAGTATGCAGCGCGTCAGTCTCATAATCTGAAGTTCGTGAGTTCAATCCACACCCGGGGCAAAGGCGGTAAAGTTTTTTGTTTGCTTATGAGAGTTTAATTAGGTCGTGAGGGGTGCACTGCCTGGAGCAGTAATGAATGACTGTTGCTCGGTTTTCTTACTTTTTCGACCTTTAATTTGTGGGAAATATTGATACCGGTTGCGTTTCCCAGTGACCCCTGTCCGCCTCGGTAGTGCAAAGGCAGCACGTCTGTCTCATAATCTGAAGGTCCTGAGTTCACTCCCCACCCGGGGCAAAGGTGTTGCAGATTTTTTTTGTTTTCCTATGACAGATTTATTGGGTCGTGAGGGGTGCGCTGTCTGGAGCAGTAATGAATGACTGTTGCTCGGTTTTCTTACTTTTTCGACCTATAGTTTGTGGGAACTAATGATACCGGTTGCGTTTCCCAGTGACCCCTGTCTGCCTCGGAAGCGCACTAGGCAGCGCGTCAGTCTCATAATCTGAAGGTCGTGAGTTAAATCCTCACCCGGGGCAACTTTGGTGCAGATTTTTTGTTTGCTCATGAGAGTTTAATTAGGTCGTGAGGGGTGCACTGTCTGGAGCAGTAATAATTGACTGTTGCTTGGTTTTCTTACTTTTTCGACCTTTAATTTGTGGGAACTATTGATACCGGTTGTGTTTCCCAGTGACACCTGTCCGCCTCGGTAGCGCAGTAGGCAGCGCGTCAGTCTCATAATCTGAAGGTCGTGAGTTCAAACCTCCCCAGGAGCAAAGGTGGTGCGGATGTTTTGTTTGCTTATGAGAGTTTAATTAGGTCGTGAAGGGTGCGCTGTCTGGAGCAGTAATGAATGACTGTTGCTGAGTTTTCTTACTTTTTCGACCTTTAAATTGTGGGAACTAATGATACCGGTTGCGTTTCCCAGTGACCCCTGTCTGCCTCGGTAGCGCACTAGGCAGCGCGTCAGTCTCATGATCTGAAGGTCGTGAGTTCAATCCTCACCCGGGGCAAAGGCGGTACAGATTTTTTGTTTGCTTATGAGAGTTTAATTAGGTCGTGAGGGGTGCGCTGTCTGGAGCAGTAATGAATGACTGTTGCTCTGTTTTCTTACTGTTTCAATTTTTAACTTATGGGAACTATTCATACCAGTTGTGTTTCCCAGTGACCCCTGTCCGCCTCGGTAGCGCAGTAGGCAGCGCGTCAGTCTCATAATCTAGAGGTCGTGAGTTCAATCCTCACCCGGGGCAAAGGCGCTGAAGTTTTTTGTTTGCTTATGAGAGTTTATTAGGTCGTGAGGGGTGCGCTGTCTGGAGCAGTAATGAATGACTGCTGCTGAGTTTTCTGACTTTTTCAACCTTTAACTTGTGGGAACTATTGATACCGGTTGTGTTTCCCAGTGTCACCTGTCCGCCTCGGTAGTGCAGTAGGCAGCGCGTCAGTCTCGTAATCTGAAGGGCGTGAGTTCAATCCTAAGGCGGGCCAATGTCGATGCAGTTTTTTTGTTTGCTTATGAGAGTTTAATTAGGTCGTGAGGGGTGCGCTGTCTGGAACAGTAATGAATGACTGTTGCTGAATTTTCTTATTTTTTCGACCTTTCATTTGTGGAAACGAATGATACCGGTTGCGTTTCCTAGTGACCCCTGTCCGCCTCGGTAGCGCAGTAGGCAGCACGTCAGTCTCATAATCTGAAGGTCGTGAGTTCAATCCTCACCCGGGGCAAAGGCGGTGCAGATGTTTTGTTTGCTTATAAGAGTTTAATTAGGTCGTGATGGGTGCGCTGTCTGGAGCAGTAATGAATGACTGTTGCTGAGTTTTCTTACTTTTTCAATTTTTAACTTGTGGGAACTATTGATACTGGTTGTGTTTCCCAATGACACCTGTCCGCCTCGGTAGCGCAGTAGGCAGCGCGTCAGTCTCATAATCTGAAGGTCGTGAGTTCAATCCTCACCCGGGGCAAAGGTGGTGCAGTTCTTTGTTTGCTTATGAGAGTTTAATTAGGTCGTGAGGGGTGCGCTGTCTGAAGCAGTAATGAATGACTGTTGCTGAGTTTTCTTACTTTTTCGACGTTTAACTTGTGGGAACTATTGATACCAGTTGTGTTTTCCAGTGACACCTGTCCGCCTCGGTAGCGCAGTAGGCAGCGCGTCAGGCTCATAATCTGAAGGTCGTGAGTTCAATCCTCACCCGGGCCAAAGGCGGTGCAGTTTTTTTGTTTGCTTATGAGAGTTTAATTTGGTCTTGAGGGGTGCGCTGTCTGGAGCAGTGATGAATGACTGTTGCTGAGTTTTCTTACTTTTTCGACCTTTAACTTGAGGGAACTATTGATACCGGTTGTGTTTCCCAGTGACACCTGTCCGCCTCGGTAGCGCAGTAGGCAGCGCGTCAGTCTCATAATCTGAAGGTCGTGTGTTCAATTCTCACCCAGGCCAAAGGCGGTCCAGTTTTTTGTTTGCTTATGACAGTTTAAATAGGTCGTGAGGAGTGCGCTGTCAGGAGCAGTAATGAATGACAGTTGCACGGTTTTCTTATTTTTTCAACCTTTAATTTGTGGGAACTAATGATACCGGTTGCGTTTCCCAGTGACCCCAGTCTGCCTCGGTACGCAGTAGGCAGCGCGTCAGTCTCATATTCTGAAGGTCGTGAGTTCAATCCTCACCCGGGGCAAAGGTAGTGAAGTTTTTTTGTTTGTTTATGAGAGTTTAATTAGGTCGTGAGGAGTGCGCTGTCAGGAGCAGTAATGAATGACAGTTGCTCGGTTTTCTTAATTTTTCAATTTTTAACTTGTGGGAACTATTGATACCGGTTGTGTTTCCCAGAGACACCTGTCCGCCTCGGAAGCGCAGTACGCAGCGCGTCAGTCTCATAATCTGAAGGTCGTGAGTTCAATACACACCCAGGGCAAAGGCGGTACACATTTTGTGTTTGCTTATGAGAGTTTAATTAGGTCGTGAGGGGTGCGCTGTCTTGAGCAGTAATAAATGACTGTTGTTCGGCTTTCTTACTGTTTCAATTTTTAACTTGTGGAAACTATTGATAACGGTTGTGTTTCCCAGTGACCCCTGTCCACCTCGGTAGTGCAGTAGGCAGCGCGTCTGTCTCATATTCTGAAGGTTGTGAGTTCAATCCCCACCCGGGGTAAAGGTGGTGCAGTTTTGTTGTTTGCTTATGAGAGTTTAATTAGGTCGTGAGGGGTGCGCTGTCTGGAGCAGTAATGATTGACTGTTGCTGAGTTTTCTTACTCTTTCGACCTTTAACTTGTGGGAACTATTGATACCGGTTGTGTTTCCCAGTCACACCTGTCCGCCTCGGTAGCGCAGTAGGCAGCGCGTCAGTCTCATAATCTGAAGGTCGTGAGTTCAATCCTCACCCGGGGCAAAGGCGGTGCAGATTTTTTGTTTGCTCATGAGAGTTTAATTAGGTCGGGAGGGGTGCACTGTCTGGATCAGTAATGAATGACTGTTGCCAGTTTTCTTATTTTTTCGACCTTTAATTTGTGGAAACGAATGATACCGGTTGCGTTTCCCAGTGACCCCTGTCCGCGTCGGTAGCGCAGTAGGCAGCGCGTCAGTCTCGTAATCTGAAGGTCGTGAGTTCCATCCTCACCCGGGGCAAAGGCGGTGTAGTTGTTTTGTTTGCTTATGAGAGTTTAATTAGGTCGTGAAGGGTGCGCTGTCTGGAGCAGTAATGAATGACTGTTGCTGAGTTTTTTTATTTTTTCGACCTTTAACTTGTGGGAACTATTGATACCGGTTGTGTTTCCCAGTGACACCAGTCCGCCTCGGTAGCGCAGTAGGCGGCGCTTCAGTCTCATAATCTGAAGGTCGTGTGTTCAATTCTCACCCAGGCCAAAGGCGGTGCAGTTTTTTGTTTGCTTATGAGAGTTTAAATAGGTCGTGAGGAGTGCGCTGTCAGGAGCAGTAATGAATGACAGTTGCTCGGTTTTCTTTATTTTTCAACCTTTAATTTGTGGGAACTAATGATACCGGTTGCGTTTCCCAGTGACCCCTGTCCGCGTCGGTAGCGCAGTAGGCAGCGCGTCAGTCTCGTAATCTGAAGGTCGTGAGTTCAATCCTCTCCCGGGGCAAAGGCGGTGAATATGTTTTGTTTGCTTATGAGAGTTTAATTAGGTCTTGAGGGGTGCGCTGTCTGGAGCAGTAATGAATGACTGTTGCGGAGTTTTCTTTCTTTTTCAACCTTTAATTTGTGGGAACTAATGATACCGGTTGCGTTTCCCAGTGACACCAGTCCGCCTCGGTAGCGCAGTAGGCAGCGCGTCAGTCTCATAATCTGAAGGTCGTGAGTTCAATCCTCACCCGGGGCAACTTTGGTGCAGATTTTTTGTTTGCTCATGAGAGTTTAATTAGGTCGTGAGGGGTGCACTGTCTGGAGCAGTAATAAATGACTGTTGCTCAGTTTTCTTACTTTTTCGACCTTTCATTTGTGGGAACTAATGATACCAGTTGCGTTTCGCAGTGACCCCTGTCCGCCTCGGTAGCGCAGTAGGCAGCGCGTCAGTCTCATAATCTGAAGGTCGTGAGTTCCATCCTCACCCGGGGCAAAGGCGGTGTAGTTGTTTTGTTTGCTTATGAGAGTTTAATTAGGTCATGAAGGGTGCGCTGTCTGGTGCAGTAATGAATGACTGTTGCTGAGTTTTCTTACTTTTTCGACCTTTAACTTGTGGGAACTATTGATACCGGTTGTGTTTCCCAGTGACACCAGTCCGCCTCGGTAGCGCAGTAGGCGGCGCTTCAGTCTCATAATCTGAAGGTCGTGAGTTCAATCCACACCCGGGGCAAAGGCGGTGCAGATTTTTTGTTTGCCTATGAGAGTTTAATTAGGTCGTGAGGGGTGCGCTGTACTGAGCAGTAATGAATGACAGTTGCTGAGTTTTCTTACTTTTTCGACCTTTAACATGTGGGAACTATTGATACCGGTTGTGTTTCCCAGTGACGCCTGTTCGCCTCGGTAGCGCAGTAGGCAGCGCGTCAGTCTCATAATGTGAAGGTCGTGAGTTCAATCCTCACCCGGGGCAAATTTGTTGCAGATTTTTTGTTTGCTCATGAGAGTTTAATTAGGTCGTGAAGGGTGCACTGTCTGGAGCAGTAATAAATGACTGTTGCTCAGTTTTCTTACATTTTCCACCTTTAATTTGTGGGAACTAATGATACCGGTTGCGTTTCCCAGTGACCCCTGTCCGCGTCGGTAGCGCAGTAGGCATCGCGTCAGTCTCGTAATCTGAAGGTCGTGAGTTCAATCCTCTCCCGGGACAAAGGCGGTGAATATGTTTTGTTTGCTTATGAGAGTTTAATTAGGTCATGAAGGGTGCGCTGTCTGGTGCAGTAATGAATGACTGTTGCTGAGTTTTCTTACTTTTTCGACCTTTAACTTGTGGGAACTATTGATACCGGTTGTGTTTCCCAGTGACACCAGTCCGCCTCGGTAGCGCAGTAGGCGGCGCTTCAGTCTCATAATCTGAAGGTCGTGAGTTCAATCCTCACCCGGGGCAACTTTGGTGCAGATTTTTTGTTTGCTCATGAGAGTTTAATTAGGTCGTGAGGGGTGCACTGTCTGGAGCAGTAATAAATGACTGTTGCTCAGTTTTCTTACTTTTTCGACCTTTCATTTGTGGGAACTAATGATACCAGTTGCGTTTCGCAGTGACCCCTGTCCGCCTCGGTAGCGCAGTAGGCAGCGCGTCAGTCTCATAATGTGAAGGTCGTGAGTTCAATCCTCACCCGGGGCAAATTTGTTGCAGATTTTTTGTTTGCTCATGAGAGTTTAATTAGGTCGTGAAGGGTGCACTGTCTGGAGCAGTAATAAATGACTGTTGCTCAGTTTTCTTACATTTTCCACCTTTAATTTGTGGGAACTAATGATACCGGTTGCGTTTCCCAGTGACCCCTGTCCGCGTCGGTAGCGCAGTAGGCATCGCGTCAGTCTCGTAATCTGAAGGTCGTGAGTTCAATCCTCTCCCGGGACAAAGGCGGTGAATATGTTTTGTTTGCTTATGAGAGTTTAATTAGGTCGTGAGGGGTACACTGTCTGGAGAAGTAATGAATGACTGTTGCTCGGTTTTCCTACTTTTTCGACCTTTAATTTGTGAGAACTAATGATACCGGTTGCATTTGCCAGGGACTCCTGTCTGCCTCGGTAGCGCAGTAGGCAGCGCGTCAGTCTCATAATCTGAAGGTCGTGAGTTCCATCCTCACCCGGGGCAAAGGCGGTGTAGTTGGTTTCTTTGCTTCTGAGAGTTTGATTAGGTCGTGAAGGGGCCGCTGTCTGGAGCAGTAATGAATGACTGTTGCTGAGTTTTCTTACTTTTTCGACCTTTAACTTGTGGGAACTATTGATACCGGTTGTGTTTCCCAGTTACACCAGTTCCCCTCGGTAGCGCAGTAGGCGGCGCGTCAGTCTCATAATCTCAAGGGCGTGAGTTCAATCCACACCCGGGGCAAAGGCGGTGCAGAATTTTTGTTTGCCTATGAGAGTTTAATTAGGTTGTGAGGGTGCGCTGTTTAGAGCAGTAACGAATGACTGTTGCTGAATTTTCTTACTTTTTCGACCTTTAACGTGTGGGAACTATTGATACCGGTTGTGTTTCCCAGTGACACCTGTACGCCTCGGTAGCGCAGTAGGCAGCGCGTCAGTCTCATAATCTGAAGGTCGTGAGTTCAAACCTCCCCAGGAGCAAAGGTGGTGCAGATGTTTTGTTTGCTTATGAGAGTTTAATTAGGTCGTGAGAGGTGCGCTGTCTGGAGCAGTAATGAATGACTGTTGCTGAGTTTTCCTACTTTTTCGACCTTTAACTTGGGGGAACTGTTGATACCGGTTGTGTTTCCCAGTGACACATGTCCGCCTCGGTAGCGCAGCAGGCAGCGCGTCAGTCTCATAATCTGAAGGTCGTGAGTTCAATATACACCCAGGGTAAAGGCGGTACAGATTTTTTGTTTGCTTATGAGAGTTTAATTAGGTCGTGAGGGGTGCGCTGTCTGGAGCAGTAATGAATGACTGTTGCTCGGTTTTCTTACTGTTTCAATTTTTAACTTGTGGGAACTATTGATACCGGTTGTGTTTCCCAGTGTCACCTGTCCGCCTCGGTAGTGCAGTAGGCAGCGCGTCAGTCTCGTAATCTGAAGGTCGTGAGTTCAATCCTAAGGCGGGCCAATGTCGATGCAGTTTTTTTGTTTGCTTATAAAAGTTTAATTAGGTCGTGAGGGGTGCGCTGTCTGGAACACTAATGAATGACTGTTGCTGAATTTTCTTATTTTTTCGACCTTTCATTTGTGGAAACGAATGATACCGGTTGCGTTTCCTAGTGACCCCTGTCCGCCTCGGTAGCGCAGTAGGCAGCACGTCAGTCTCATAATCTGAAGGTCGTGAGTTCAATCCTCCCCAGGAGCAAAGGTGGTGCAGATGTTTTGTTTGCTTATGAGAGTTTAATTAGGTCGTGAGAGGTGCGCTGTCTGGAGCAGTAATGAATGACTGTTGCTGAGTTTTCCTACTTTTTCGACCTTTAACTTGGGGGAACTATTGATACCGGTTGTGTTTCCCAGTGACACATGTCCGCCTCGGTAGCGCAGCAGGCAGCGCGTCAGTCTCATAATCTGAAGGTCGTGAGTTCAATATACACCCAGGGTAAAGGCGGTACAGATTTTTTGTTTGCTTATGAGAGTTTAATTAGGTCGTGAGGGGTGCGCTGTCTGGAGCAGTAATGAATGACTGTTGCTCGGTTTTCTTACTGTTTCAATTTTTAACTTGTGGGAACTATTGATACCGGTTGTGTTTCCCAGTGTCACCTGTCCGCCTCGGTAGTGCAGTAGGCAGCGCGTCAGTCTCGTAATCTGAAGGTCGTGAGTTCAATCCTAAGGCGGGCCAATGTCGATGCAGTTTTTTTGTTTGCTTACAAAAGTTTTATTAGGTCGTGAGGGGTGCGCTGTCTGGAACACTAATGAATGACTGTTGCTGAATTTTCTTATTTTTTCGACCTTTCATTTGTGGAAACGAATGATACCGGTTGCGTTTCCTAGTGACCCCTGTCCGCCTCGGTAGCGCAGTAGGCTGCACGTCAGTCTCATAATCTGAAGGTCGTGAGTTCAATCCTCACCCGGGGCAAAGGCGGTGCAGATGTTTTGTTTGCTTATAAGAGTTTAATTAGGTCGTGAGGGGTGCGTTGTCTGGAGCAGTAATCAATGACTGTTGCTGAGTTTTCTTACTTTTTAAATTTTTAACTTGTGGGAACTATTGATACTGGTTGTGTTTCCCAATGACACCTGTCCGCCTCGGTAGCGCAGTAGGCAGCGCGTCAGTCTCATAATCTGAAGGTCGTGAGTTTAATCCTCACCCGGGGCAAAGGTGGTGCAGTTCTTTGTTTGCTTATGAGAGTTATATTAGGTCGTGAGGGGTGCGCTGTCTGAAGCAGTAATGAATGACTGTTGCTGAGTTTTCTTACTTTTTCGACCTTTAACTTGTGGGAGCTATTGATACCAGTTGTGTTTTCCAGTGACACCTGTCCGGCTCGGTAGCGCAGTAGGCAGCGCGTCAGGCTCATAATCTGAAGGTCGTGAGTTCAATCCCCACCCGGGGTAAAGGCGGTGCAGTTTTGTTGTTTGCTTATGAGAGTTTAATTAGGTCGTGAGGGGTGCGCTGTCTGGAGCAGTAATGATTGACTGTTGCCCAGTTTTCTTATTTTTTCGACCTTTAATTTGTGGAAACGAATGATACCGGTTGCGTTTCCCAGTGACCCCTGTCCGCGTCGGTAGCGCAGTAGGCAGCGCGTCAGTCTCGTAATCTGAAGGTCGTGAGTTGCATCCTCACCCGGGGCAAAGGCGGTGTAGTTGTTTTGTTTGCTTATGAGAGTTTAATTAGGTCGTGAAGGGTGCACTGTCTGGAGCAGTAATGAATGACTGTTGCTGAGTTTTTTTATTTTTTCGACCTTTAACTTGTGGGAACTATTGATACCGGTTGTGTTTCCCAGTGACACCAGTCCGCCTCGGTAGCACAGTAGGCGGCGCTTCAGTCTCATAATCTGAAGGTCGTGAGTTCAATCCGCACCCGGGGCAAAGGCGGTGCAGATTTTTTGTTTGCCTATGAGAGTTCAGTTCAGTTCAGTTCAGTTTATTCATTCATTCAAAATACAAAATTCGTAGAGTGTAGTAATTAGGTTGTGAGGGGTGCGCTGTCCTGAGCAGTAATGAATGACTGTTGCTGAGTTTTCTTACTTTTCGACCTTTACAATGTGGGAACTATTGATACCGGTTGTGTTTCCCAGTGACGCCTGTTCGCCTCGGTAGCGCAGTAGGCAGTGCGTCAGTCTCATAATCTGAAGGTCGTGAGTTCAATCCTCACCCGGGGCAAATTTGTTGCAGATTTTTTGTTTGCTCATGAGAGTTTAATTAGGTCGTGAGGGGTGCACTGTCTTGAGCAGTAATGAATGACAGGGTTTTGGTTTTTTTTATTTTTCAACCTTTAATTTGTGGGAACTAATGATACCGGTTGCGTTTCCCAGTGACCCCTGTCCGCGTCGGTAGCGCCGAAGGCAGCGCGTCAGTCTCGTAATCAGAAGGTCGAGAGTTCAATCCTCTCCCGGGGCAAAGGCGGTGAATATGTTTTGTTTGCTCATGAGAGTTTAATTAGGTCTTGAGGGGTGCGCTGTCTGGAGCAGTAATGAATGACTGTTGCTGAGTTTTCTTTCTTTTTCGATTTTTAACTTGAGGGAACTATTGATACCGGTTGTGTTTCCCTGTGACACCTGTCCGCCTCGGTAGCACAGTAGGCAGCGCGTCAGTCTCATAATCTGAAGGTCGTGTGTTCAATTCTCACCCAGGCCAAAGGCGGTGCAGTTTTTTGTTTGCTTATGAGAGTTTAAATAGGTCGTGAGGAGTGCGCTGTCAGGAGCAGTAATGAATGACAGTTGCTCGGTTTTCTTATTTTTTCAACCTTTAATTTGTGGGAACTAATGATACCGGTTGCGTTTCCCAGTGACCCCAGTCTGCCTCGGTAGCGCAGTAGGCAGCGCGTCAGTCTCATATTCTGAAGGTCGTGAGTTCAATCCTCACCCGGGGCAAAGGCGGTGAAGTTTTTTTGTTTGTTTATGAGAGTTTAATTAGGTCGTGAGGGGTGCACTGTCTTGAGCAGTAATGAATAACAGTTGTTCGGTTTTCTTATTTTTTCAAACTTTAATTTGTGGGAACTAATGATACCGGTTGTGTTTCGCAGTGACACCTGTCCGCCTCGGTAGCGCAGTAGGCAGCGCGTCAGTCTCATAATCTGAAGGTCGTGTGTTCAATTCTCACCCAGGCCAAAGGCGGTGCAGTTTTTTGTTTGCTTATGAGAGTTTAAATAGGTCGTGAGGAGTGCGCTGTCAGGAGCAGTAATGAATGACAGTTGCTCGGTTTTCTTATTTTTTCAACCTTTATTTGTGGGAACTAATGATACTGGTTGCGTTTCCCAGTGACCCCAGTCTGCCTCGGTAGCGCAGTAGGCAGCGCGTCAGTCTCATAATCTGAAGGTCGTGTGTTCAATTCTCACCCAGGCCAAAGGCGGTGCAGTTTTTTGTTTGCTTATGAGAGTTTAAATAGGTCGTGAAGGGTGCGCTGTCTGGAGCAGTAATGAATGACTGTTGCCGAGTTTTCTTACTTTTTCGACCTTTAACTTGAGGGAACTATTGATACCTGTTGTGTTTCGCAGTGACACCTGTCCGCCTCGGTAGCGCAGTAGGCAGCGCGTCAGTCTCATAATCTGAAGGTCGTGAGCTCAATTCCCACCCGGGCCAAAGGCGGTGCAGTTTTTTGTTTGCTCATGAGAGTTTAATTAGGTCGTGAGGGGTGCACTGTCTTGAGCAGTAATGAATAACAGTTGTTCGGTTTTCTTATTTTTTCAACCTTTAATTTGTGGGAACTAATGATACCGGTTGCGTTTCCCAGTGACCCCTGTCCGCGTCTTTAGCGCAGTAGGCAGCGCGTCAGTCTCGTAGTCTGAAGGTCGTGAGTTCAATCCTCTCCCGGGGCAAAGGCGGTGAGTATGTTTTGTTTGCTTATGAGAGTTTAATTAGGTCGTGAGGGGTGCACTGTCTGGAGAAGTAATGAATGACTGTTGCTCGGTTTTCTTATTTTTTCAACCTTTAATTTGTGGGAACTAATGATACCGGTTGCGTTTTCCAGTGACCCCAGTCTGCCTCGGTAGCGCAGTAGGCAGCGCGTCAGTCTCATATTCTGAAGGTCGTGAGTTCAATCCTCACCCGGGGCAAATGCGGTGAAGTTTTTTTGTTTGTTATGAGAGTTTAATTAGGTCGTGAGGGGTGCACTGTCTTGAGCAGTAATGAATGACAGTTGTTCGGTTTTCTTATTTTTTCAACCTTTAATTTGTGGGAACTATTGACACCGGTTGTGTTTACCAGAGACAGCTGTCCGCCTCGGAAGCGCAGTACGCAGCGCATCAGTCTCATAATCTGAAGGTCGTGAGTTCAATACACACCCAGTATAAAGGCGGTACACATTTTTTGTTTGCTTATGAGAGTTTAATTAGGTCGTGAGGGGTGCGCTGTCTTGAGCAGTAATAAATGACTGTTGCTCGGCTTTCTTACTGTTTCAGTTTTTAACTTGTGGAAACTATTGATAACGGTTGTGTTTCCCAGTGACCCCTGTCCGCCTCGGTAGCGCAGTAGGCAGCGCGTCTGTCTCATAATCTGAAGGTCGTGAGTTCAATCCCCACCCGGGGTAAAGGCGGTGCAGTTTTGTTGTTTGCTTATGAGAGTTTAATTAGGTCGTGAGGGGTGCGCTGTCTGGAGCAGTAATGATTGACTGTTGCCCAGTTTTCTTATTTTTTCGACCTTTAATTTGTGGAAACGAATGATACCGGTTGCGTTTCCCAGTGTCCCCTGTCCGCGTCGGTAGCGTAGTAGGCAGCGCGTCAGTCTCGTAATCTGAAGGTCGTGAGTTGCATCCTCACCCGGGGCAAAGGCGGTGTAGTTGTTTTGTTTGCTTATGAGAGTTTAATTAGGTCGTGAAGGGTGCACTGTCTGGAGCAGTAATGAATGACTGTTGCTGAGTTTTTTTATTTTTTCGACCTTTAACTTGTGGGAACTATTGATACCGGTTGTGTTTTCCAGTGACACCAGTCCGCCTCGGTAGCGCAGTAGGCGGCGCTTCAGTCTCATAATCTGAAGGTCGTGAGTTCAATCCACACCAGGGGCAAAGGCGGTGCAGATTTTTGTTTGCCTATGAGAGTTCAGTTCAGTTCAGTTCAGTTTATTCATTCATTCAAAATACAAAATTCGTAGAGTGTAGTAATTAGGTTGTGAGGGGTGCGCTGTCCTGAGCAGTAATGAATGACTGTTGCTGAGTTTCCTTACTTTTTCGACCTTTAACATGTGGGAACTATTGATACCGGTTGTGTTTCCCAGTGACGCCTGTTCGCCTCGGTAGCGCAGTAGGCAGTGCGTCAGTCTCATAATCTGAAGGTCGTGAGTTCAATCCTCACCCGGGGCAAATTTGTTGCAGATTTTTTGTTTGCTCATGAGAGTTTAATTAGGTCGTGAGGGGTGCACTGTCTTGAGCAGTAATGAATGACAGTTGTTCGGTTTTCTTTATTTTTCAACCTTTAATTTGTGGGAACTAATGATACCGGTTGCGTTTCCCTGTGACCCCTGTCCGCGTCGGTAGCGCAGAAGGCAGCGCGTCAGTCTCGTAATCTGAAGGTCGTGAGTTCAATCCTCACCCGGGGCAAAGGCGGTGTAGTTGTTTTGTTTGCTTATGAGAGTTTAATTAGGTCGTGAAGGGTGCGCTGTCCTGAGCAGTAATGAATGACTGTTGCTGAGTTTTCTTACTTTTTCGACCTTTAACATGTGGGAACTATTGATACCGGTTGTGTTTCCCAGTGACGCCTGTTCGCCTCGGTAGCGCAGTAGGCAGTGCGTCAGTCTCATAATCTGAAGGTCGTGAGTTCAATCCTCACCCGGGGCAAATTTGTTGCAGATTTTTTGTGTGCTCATGAGAGTTTAATTAGGTCGTGAGGGGTGCACTGTCTTGAGCAGTAATGAATGACAGTTGTTCGGTTTTCTTTATTTTTCAACCTTTAATTTGTGGGAACTATTGATACCGGTTGCGTTTCCCAGTGACCCCTGTCCGCGTCGGTAGCGCAGAAGGCAGCGCGTCAGTCTCGTAATCTGAAGGTCGTGAGTTCAATCCTCTCCCGGGGCAAAGGCGGTGAATATGTTTTGTTTGCTTATGAGAGTTTAATTAGGTCTTGAGGGGTGCGCTGTCTGGAGCAGTAATGAATGACTGTTGCTGAGTTTTGTTTCTTTATCGATTTTTAACTTGAGGGAACTATTCATACCGGTTGTGTTTCCCTGTGACACCTGTCCGCCTCGGTAGCGCAGTAGGCAGCGCGTCAGTCTCATAATCTGAAGGTCGTGTGTTCAATTCTCACCCAGGCCAAAGGCGGTGCAGTTTTTTGTTTGCTTATGAGAGTTTAAATAGGTCGTGAGGAGTGCGCTGTCAGGAGCAGTAATGAATGACAGTTGCTCGGTTTTCTTATTTTTTCAACCTTTAATTTGTGGGAACTAATGATACCGGTTGCGTTTCCCAGTGACCCCAGTCTGCCTCGGTAGCGCAGTAGGCAGCGCGTCAGTCTCATATTCTGAAGGTCGTGAGTTCAATCCTCACCCGGGGCAAATTTGTTGCAGATTTTTTGTTTGCTCATGAGAGTTTAATTAGGTCGTGAAGGGTGCACTGTCTGGAGCAGTAATAAATGACTGTTGCTCAGTTTTCTTACATTTTCCACCTTTAATTTGTGGGAACTATTGATACCGGTTGTGTTTCCCAGTTACACCAGTTCCCCTCGGTAGCGCAGTAGGCGGCGCGTCAGTCTCATAATCTCAAGGGCGTGAGTTCAATCCACACCCGGGGCAAAGGCGGTGCAGAATTTTTGTTTGCCTATGAGAGTTTAATTAGGTTGTGAGGGTGCGCTGTTTAGAGCAGTAACGAATGACTGTTGCTGAATTTTCTTACTTTTTCGACCTTTAACGTGTGGGAACTATTGATACCGGTTGTGTTTCCCAGTGACACCTGTACGCCTCGGTAGCGCAGTAGGCAGCGCGTCAGTCTCATAATCTGAAGGTCGTGAGTTCAAACCTCCCCAGGAGCAAAGGTGGTGCAGATGTTTTGTTTGCTTATGAGAGTTTAATTAGGTCGTGAGAGGTGCGCTGTCTGGAGCAGTAATGAATGACTGTTGCTGAGTTTTCCTACTTTTTCGACCTTTAACTTGGGGGAACTGTTGATACCGGTTGTGTTTCCCAGTGACACATGTCCGCCTCGGTAGCGCAGCAGGCAGCGCGTCAGTCTCATAATCTGAAGGTCGTGAGTTCAATATACACCCAGGGTAAAGGCGGTACAGATTTTTTGTTTGCTTATGAGAGTTTAATTAGGTCGTGAGGGGTGCGCTGTCTGGAGCAGTAATGAATGACTGTTGCTCAGTTTTCTTACTGTTTCAATTTTTAACTTGTGGGAACTATTGATACCGGTTGTGTTTCCCAGTGTCACCTGTCCGCCTCGGTAGTGCAGTAGGCAGCGCGTCAGTCTCGTAATCTGAAGGTCGTGAGTTCAATCCTAAGGCGGGCCAATGTCGATGCAGTTTTTTTGTTTGCTTATAAAAGTTTAATTAGGTCGTGAGGGGTGCGCTGTCTGGAACACTAATGAATGACTGTTGCTGAATTTTCTTATTTTTTCGACCTTTCATTTGTGGAAACGAATGATACCGGTTGCGTTTCCTAGTGACCCCTGTCCGCCTCGGTAGCGCAGTAGGCAGCACGTCAGTCTCATAATCTGAAGGTCGTGAGTTCAATCCTCCCCAGGAGCAAAGGTGGTGCAGATGTTTTGTTTGCTTATGAGAGTTTAATTAGGTCGTGAGAGGTGCGCTGTCTGGAGCAGTAATGTATGACTGTTGCTGAGTTTTCCTACTTTTTCGACCTTTAACTTGGGGGAACTATTGATACCGGTTGTGTTTCCCAGTGACACATGTCCGCCTCGGTAGCGCAGCAGGCAGCGCGTCAGTCTCATAATCTGAAGGTCGTGAGTTCAATATACACCCAGGGTAAAGGCGGTACAGATTTTTTGTTTGCTTATGAGAGTTTAATTAGGTCGTGAGGGGTGCGCTGTCTGGAGCAGTAATGAATGACTGTTGCTCGGTTTTCTTACTGTTTCAATTTTTAACTTGTGGGAACTATTGATACCGGTTGTGTTTCCCAGTGTCACCTGTCCGCCTCGGTAGTGCAGTAGGCAGCGCGTCAGTCTCGTAATCTGAAGGTCGTGAGTTCAATCCTAAGGCGGGCCAATGTCGATGCAGTTTTTTTGTTTGCTTACAAAAGTTTTATTAGGTCGTGAGGGGTGCGCTGTCTGGAACACTAATGAATGACTGTTGCTGAATTTTCTTATTTTTTCGACCTTTCATTTTTGGAAACGAATGATACCGGTTGCGTTTCCTAGTGACCCCTGTCCGCCTCGGTAGCGCAGTAGGCTGCACGTCAGTCTCATAATCTGAAGGTCGTGAGTTCAATCCTCACCCGGGGCAAAGGCGGTGCAGATGTTTTGTTTGCTTATAAGAGTTTAATTAGGTCGTGAGGGGTGCGTTGTCTGGAGCAGTAATCAATGACTGTTGCTGAGTTTTCTTACTTTTTAAATTTTTAACTTGTGGGAACTATTGATACTGGTTGTGTTTCCCAATGACACCTGTCCGCCTCGGTAGCGCAGTAGGCAGCGCGTCAGTCTCATAATCTGAAGGTCGTGAGTTTAATCCTCACCCGGGGCAAAGGTGGTGCAGTTCTTTGTTTGCTTATGAGAGTTATATTAGGTCGTGAGGGGTGCGCTGTCTGAAGCAGTAATGAATGACTGTTGCTGAGTTTTCTTACTTTTTCGACCTTTAACTTGTGGGAGCTATTGATACCAGTTGTGTTTTCCAGTGACACCTGTCCGCCTCGGTAGCGCAGTAGGCAGCGCGTCAGGCTCATTATCTGAAGGTCGTGAGTTCAACCCTCACCCGGGCCAAAGGCGGTGCAGTTTTTTTGTTTGCTTATGAGAGTTTAAATAGGTCGTGAGGAGTGCGCTGTCAGGATCAGTAATGAATGACAGTTGCACGGTTTTCCTATTTTTTCAACCTTTAATTTGTGGGAACTAATGATACCGGTTGCGTTTCCCAGTGACCCCAGTCTGCCTCGGTAGCGCAGTAGGCAGCGCGTCAGTCTCATATTCTGAAGGTCGTGAGTTCAATTTTCACCCGGGGCAAATGCGGTGAAGGTTTTTTGTTTGTTATGAGAGTTTAATTAGGTCGTGAAGGGTGCGCTGTCTGGAGCAGTAATGAAGGACTGTTGCCGAGTTTTCTTACTTTTTCGACCTTTAACTTGCGGCAACTATTGATACCGGGTTGTTTCCCAGTGACACCAGTCCGCCTCGGTAGCGCAGTAGGCGGCGCTTCAGTCTCATAATCTGAAGGTCGTGAGTTCAATCCACACCCGGGGCAAAGGCGGTGCAGATTTTTTGTTTGCCTATGAGAGTTTAATTAGGTCGTGAGGGGTGCGCTGTCCTGAGCAGTAATGAATGACTGTTGCTGAGTTTTCTTACTTTTTCGACCTTAAACATGTGGGAACTATTGATACCGGTTGTGTTTCCCAGTGACGCCTATTCGCCTCGGTAGCGCAGTAGGCAGCGCGTCAGTCTCATAATCTGAAGGTAGTGAGTTCAATACTCACCCGGGGCAAATTTGTTGCAGATTTTTTGTTTGCTCATGAGAGTTTAATTAGGTCGTGAGGGGTGCACTGTCTTGAGCAGTAATGAATGACAGTTGTTCGGTTTTCTTATTTTTTCAACCTTTAATATGTGGGAACTATTGATACCGGTTGTGTTTACCCGAGACACCTGTCCGCCTCGGAAGCGCAGTACGCAGCGCGTCAGTCTCATAATCTGAAGGTCGTGAGTTCAATACACACCCAGGGTAAAGGCGGTACACATTTTTTGTTTGCTTATGAGAGTTTAATTAGGTCGTGAGGGGTGCGCTGTCTTGAGCAGTAATAAATGACTGTTGCTCGGCTTTCTTACTGTTTCAATTTTTAACTTGTGGAAACTATTGATAACGGTTGTGTTTCACAGTGACCCCTGTCCGCCTCGGTAGCGCAGTAGGCAGCGCGTCGTCTCATAATCTGAAGTTCGTGAGTTCAATCCCCACCCGGGGTAAAGGCGGTGCAGTTTTGTTGTTTGCTTATGAGAGTTTAATTAGGTCGTGAGGGGTGCGCTGTCTGGAGCAGTAATGATTGACTGTTGCCCAGTTTTCTTATTTTTTCGACCTTTAATTTGTGGAAACGAATGATACCGGTTGCGTTTCCCAGTGACCCCTGTCCGCGTCGGTAGCGCAGTAGGCAGCGCGTCAGTCTCGTAATCTGAAGGTCGTGAGTTGCATCCTCACCCGGGGCAAAGGCGGTGTAGTTGTTTTGTTTGCTTATGAGAGTTTAATTAGGTCGTGAAGGGTGCACTGTCTGGAGCAGTAATGAATGACTGTTGCTGAGTTTTTTTATTTTTTCGACCTTTAACTTGTGGGAACTATTGATACCGGTTGTGTTTCCCAGTGACACCAGTCCGCCTCGGTAGCGCAGTAGGCGGCGCTTCAGTCTCATAATCTGAAGGTCGTGAGTTCAATCCGCACCCGGGGCAAAGGCGGTGCAGATTTTTTGTTTGCCTATGAGAGTTCAGTTCAGTTCAGTTCAGTTTATTCATTCATTCAAAATACAAAATTCGTAGAGTGTAGTAATTAGGTTGTGAGGGGTGCGCTGTCCTGAGCAGTAATGAATGACTGTTGCTGAGTTTTCTTACTTTTCGACCTTTACAATGTGGGAACTATTGATACCGGTTGTGTTTCCCAGTGACGCCTGTTCGCCTCGGTAGCGCAGTAGGCAGTGCGTCAGTCTCATAATCTGAAGGTCGTGAGTTCAATCCTCACCCGGGGCAAATTTGTTGCAGATTTTTTGTTTGCTCATGAGAGTTTAATTAGGTCGTGAGGGGTGCACTGTCTTGAGCAGTAATGAATGACAGGGTTTCGGTTTTTTTTATTTTTCAACCTTTAATTTGTGGGAACTAATGATACCGGTTGCGTTTCCCAGTGACCCCTGTCCGCGTCGGTAGCGCCGAAGGCAGCGCGTCAGTCTCGTAATCAGAAGGTCGAGAGTTCAATCCTCTCCCGGGGCAAAGGCGGTGAATATGTTTTGTTTGCTTATGAGAGTTTAATTAGGTCTTGAGGGGTGCGCTGTCTGGAGCAGTAATGAATGACTGTTGCTGAGTTTTCTTTCTTTTTCGATTTTTAACTTGAGGGAACTATTGATACCGGTTGTGTTTCCCTGTGACACCTGTCCGCCTCGGTAGCACAGTAGGCAGCGCGTCAGTCTCATAATCTGAAGGTCGTGTGTTCAATTCTCACCCAGGCCAAAGGCGGTGCAGTTTTTTGTTTGCTTATGAGAGTTTAAATAGGTCGTGAGGAGTGCGCTGTCAGGAGCAGTAATGAATGACAGTTGCTCGGTTTTCTTATTTTTTCAACCTTTAATTTGTGGGAACTAATGATACCGGTTGCGTTTCCCAGTGACCCCAGTCTGCCTCGGTAGCGCAGTAGGCAGCGCGTCAGTCTCATATTCTGAAGGTCGTGAGTTCAATCCTCACCCGGGGCAAAGGCGGTGAAGTTTTTTTGTTTGTTTATGAGAGTTTAATTAGGTCGTGAGGGGTGCACTGTCTTGAGCAGTAATGAATAACAGTTGTTCGGTTTTCTTATTTTTTCAACCTTTAATTTGTGGGAACTAATGATACCGGTTGTGTTTCGCAGTGACACCTGTCCGCCTCGGTAGCGCAGTAGGCAGCGCGTCAGTCTCATAATCTGAAGGTCGTGTGTTCAATTCTCACCCAGGCTAAAGGCGGTGCAGTTTTTTGTTTGCTTATGAGAGTTTAAATAGGTCGTGAGGAGTGCGCTGTCAGGAGCAGTAATGAATGACAGTTGCTCGGTTTTCTTATTTTTTCAACCTTTATTTGTGGGAACTAATGATACTGGTTGCGTTTCCCAGTGACCCCAGTCTGCCTCGGTAGCGCAGTAGGCAGCGCGTCAGTCTCATAATCTGAAGGTCGTGTGTTCAATTCTCACCCAGGCCAAAGGCGGTGCAGTTTTTTGTTTGCTTATGAGAGTTTAAATAGGTCGTGAAGGGTGCGCTGTCTGGAGCAGTAATGAATGACTGTTGCCGAGTTTTCTTACTTTTTCGACCTTTAACTTGAGGGAACTATTGATACCTGTTGTGTTTCGCAGTGACACCTGTCCGCCTCGGTAGCGCAGTAGGCAGCGCGTCAGTCTCATAATCTGAAGGTCGTGAGCTCAATTCTCACCCGGGCCAAAGGCGGTGCAGTTTTTTGTTTGCTCATGAGAGTTTAATTAGGTCGTGAGGGGTGCACTGTCTTGAGCAGTAATGAATAACAGTTGTTCGGTTTTCTTATTTTTTCAACCTTTAATTTGTGGGAACTAATGATACCGGTTGCGTTTCCCAGTGACCCCTGTCCGCGTCTTTAGCGCAGTAGGCAGCGCGTCAGTCTCGTAGTCTGAAGGTCGTGAGTTCAATCCTCTCCCGGGGCAAAGGCGGTGAGTATGTTTTGTTTGCTTATGAGAGTTTAATTAGGTCGTGAGGGGTGCACTGTCTGGAGAAGTGATGAATGACTGTTGCTCGGTTTTCTTATTTTTTCAACCTTTAATTTGTGGGAACTAATGATACCGGTTGCGTTTTCCAGTGACCCCAGTCTGCCTCGGTAGCGCAGTAGGCAGCGCGTCAGTCTCATATTCTGAAGGTCGTGAGTTCAATCCTCACCCGGGGCAAATGCGGTGAAGTTTTTTTGTTTGTTATGAGAGTTTAATTAGGTCGTGAGGGGTGCACTGTCTTGAGCAGTAATGAATGACAGTTGTTCGGTTTTCTTATTTTTTCAACCTTTAATTTGTGGGAACTATTGACACCGGTTGTGTTTACCAGAGACAGCTGTCCGCCTCGGTAGCGCAGTAGGCAGCGCGTCTGTCTCATAATCTGAAGGTCGTGAGTTCAATCCCCACCCGGGGTAAAGGCGGTGCAGTTTTGTTGTTTGCTTATGAGAGTTTAATTAGGTCGTGAGGGGTGCGCTGTCTGGAGCAGTGATTGACTGTTGCCCAGTTTTCTTATTTTTTCGACCTTTAATTTGTGGAAACGAATGATACCGGTTGCGTTTCCCAGTGTCCCCTGTCCGCGTCGGTAGCGTAGTAGGCAGCGCGTCAGTCTCGTAATCTGAAGGTCGTGAGTTGCATCCTCACCCGGGGCAAAGGCGGTGTAGTTGTTTTGTTTGCTTATGAGAGTTTAATTAGGTCGTGAAGGGTGCACTGTCTGGAGCAGTAATGAATGACTGTTGCTGAGTTTTTTTATTTTTTCGACCTTTAACTTGTGGGAACTATTGATACCGGTTGTGTTTTCCAGTGACACCAGTCCGCCTCGGTAGCGCAGTAGGCGGCGCTTCAGTCTCATAATCTGAAGGTCGTGAGTTCAATCCACACCAGGGGCAAAGGCGGTGCAGATTTTTGTTTGCCTATGAGAGTTCAGTTCAGTTCAGTTCAGTTTATTCATTCATTCAAAATACAAAATTCGTAGAGTGTAGTAATTAGGTTGTGAGGGGTGCGCTGTCCTGAGCAGTAATGAATGACTGTTGCTGAGTTTCCTTACTTTTTCGACCTTTAACATGTGGGAACTATTGATACCGGTTGTGTTTCCCAGTGACGCCTGTTCGCCTCGGTAGCGCAGTAGGCAGTGCGTCAGTCTCATAATCTGAAGGTCGTGAGTTCAATCCTCACCCGGGGCAAATTTGTTGCAGATTTTTTGTGTGCTCATGAGAGTTTAATTAGGTCGTGAGGGGTGCACTGTCTTGAGCAGTAATGAATGACAGTTGTTCGGTTTTCTTTATTTTTCAACCTTTAATTTGTGGGAACTATTGATACCGGTTGCGTTTCCCAGTGACCCCTGTCCGCGTCGGTAGCGCAGAAGGCAGCGCGTCAGTCTCGTAATCTGAAGGTCGTGAGTTCAATCCTCTCCCGGGGCAAAGGCGGTGAATATGTTTTGTTTGCTTATGAGAGTTTAATTAGGTCTTGAGGGGTGCGCTGTCTGGAGCAGTAATGAATGACTGTTGCTGAGTTTTCTTTCTTTATCGATTTTTAACTTGAGGGAACTATTCATACCGGTTGTGTTTCCCTGTGACACCTGTCCGCCTCGGTAGCGCAGTAGGCAGCGCGTCAGTCTCATAATCTGAAGGTCGTGTGTTCAATTCTCACCCAGGCCAAAGGCGGTGCAGTTTTTTGTTTGCTTATGAGAGTTTAAATAGGTCGTGAGGAGTGCGCTGTCAGGAGCAGTAATGAATGACAGTTGCTCGGTTTTCTTATTTTTTCAACCTTTAATTTGTGGGAACTAATGATACCGGTTGCGTTTCCCAGTGACCCCAGTCTGCCTCGGTAGCGCAGTAGGCAGCGCGTCAGTCTCATATTCTGAAGGTCGTGAGTTCAATCCTCACCCGGGGCAAAGGCGGTGAAGTTTTTTTGTTTGTTTATGAGAGTTTAATTAGGTCGTGAGGGGTGCACTGTCTTGAGCAGTAATGAATACCAGTTGTTCGGTTTTCTTATTTTTTCAACCTTTAATTTGTGGGAACTAATGATACCGGTTGTGTTTCGCAGTGACACCTGTCCGCCTCGGTAGCGCAGTAGGCAGCGCGTCAGTCTCATAATCTGAAGGTCGTGTGTTCAATTCTCACCCAGGCCAAAGGCGGTGCAGTTTTTTGTTTGCTTATGAGAGTTTAAATAGGTCGTGAGGAGTGCGCTGTCAGGAGCAGTAATGAATGACAGTTGCTCGGTTTTCTTATTTTTTCAACCTTTATTTGTGGGAACTAATGATACCGGTTGCGTTTCCCAGTGACCCCAGTCTGCCTCGGTAGCACAGTAGGCAGCGCGTCAGTCTCATAATCTGAAGGTCGTGAGCTCAATTCTCACCCGGGCCAAAGGCGGTGCAGTTTTTTGTTTGCTCATGAGAGTTTAATTAGGTCGTGAGGGGTGCACTGTCTTGAGCAGTAATGAATAACAGTTGTTCGGTTTTCTTATTTTTTCAACCTTTAATTTGTGGGAACTAATGATACCGGTTGCGTTTCCCAGTGACCCCTGTCCGCGTCTTTAGCGCAGTAGGCAGCGCGTCAGTCTCGTAATCTTAAGGTCGTGAGTTCAATCCTCTCCCGGGGCAAAGGCGGTGAATATGTTTTGTTTGCTTATGAGAGTTTAATTAGGTCGTGAGGGGTGCACTGTCTGGTGAAGTAATGAATGACTGTTGCTCGGTTTTCTTATTTTTTCAACCTTTAATTTGTGGGAACTATTGATACCGGTTGCGTTTCCCAGTGACCCCAGTCTGCCTCGGTAGCGCAGTAGGCAGCGCGTCAGTCTCATATTCTGAAGGTCGTGAGTTCAATCCTCACCCGGGGCAAATGCGGTGAAGTTTTTTTGTTTGTTATGAGAGTTTAATTAGGTCGTGAAGGGTGCGCTGTCTGAAGCAGTAATGAATGACTGTTGCCGAGTTTTCTTACTTTTTCGACCTTTAACTTGCGGCAACTATTGATACCTGTTGTGTTTCCCAGTGACACCAGTCCGCCTCGGTAGCGCAGTAGGCGGCGCTTCAGTCTCATAATCTGAAGGTCGTGAGTTCAATCCACACCCGGGGCAAAGGCGGTGCAGATTTTTTGTTTGCCTATGAGAGTTTAATTAGGTAGTGAGGGGTGCGCTGTCCTGAGCAGTAATGAATGACTGTTGCTGAGTTTTCTTACTTTTTCGACCTTAAACATGTGGGAACTATTGATACCGGTTGTGTTTCCCAGTGACGCCTATTCGCCTCGGTAGCGCAGTAGGCAGCGCGTCAGTCTCATAATCTGAAGGTCGTGAGTTCAATACTCACCCGGGGCAAATTTGTTGCAGATTTTTTGTTTGCTCATGAGAGTTTAATTAGGTCGTGAGGGGTGCACTGTCTTGAGCAGTAATGAATGACAGTTGTTCGGTTTTCTTATTTTTTCAACCTTTAATTTGTGGGAACTATTGATACCGGTTGTGTTTACCAGAGACACCTGTCCGCCTCGGAAGCGCAGTACGCAGCGCGTCAGTCTCATAATCTGAAGGTCGTGAGTTCAATACACACCCAGTATAAAGGCGGTACACATTTTTTGTTTGCTTATGAGAGTTTAATTAGGTCGTGAGGGGTGCGCTGTCTTGAGCAGTAATAAATGACTGTTGCTCGGCTTTCTTACTGTTTCAATTTTTAACTTGTGGAAACTATTGATAACGGTTGTGTTTCCCAGTGACCCCTGTCCGCCTCGGTAGCGCAGTAGGCAGCGCGTCTGTCTCATAATCTGAAGGTCGTGAGTTAAATCCCCACCCGGGGTAAAGGCGGTGCAGTTTTGTTGTTTGCTTATGAGAGTTTAATTAGGTCGTGAGGGGTGCGCTGTCTGGAGCAGTAATGATTGACTGTTGCCCAGTTTTCTTATTTTTTCGACCTTTAATTTGTGGAAACGAATGATACCGGTTGCGTTTCCCAGTGACCCCTGTGCGCGTCGGTAGCGCAGTAAGCAGCGCGTCAGTCTCGTAATCTGAAGGTCGTGAGTTGCATCCTCACCCGGGGCAAAGGCGGTGTAGTTGTTTTGTTTGCTTATGAGAGTTTAATTAGGTCGTGAAGGGTGCACTGTCTGGAGCAGTAATGAATGACTGTTGCTGAGTTTTTTATTTTTCGATTTTTAACTTGAGGGAACTATTGATACCGGTTGTGTTTCCCAGTGACACCAGTCCGCCTCGGTAGCGCAGTAGGCGGCGCTTCAGTCTCATAATCTGAAGGTCGTGAGTTCAATCCACACCAGGGGCAAAGGCGGTGCAGATTTTTTGTTTGCCTATGAGAGTTCAGTTCAGTTCAGTTCAGTTTATTCATTCATTCAAAATACAAAATTCGTAGAGTGTAGTAATTAGGTTGTGAGGGGTGCGCGTTCCTGAGCAGTAATGAATGACTGTTGCTGAGTTTTCTTACTTTTTCGACCTTTAACATGTGGGAACTATTGATACCGGTTGTGTTTCCCAGTGACGCCTGTTCGCCTCGGTAGCGCAGTAGGCAGTGCGTCAGTCTCATAATCTGAAGGTCGTGAGTTCAATCCTCACCCGGGGCAAATTTGTTGCAGATTTTTTGTTTGCTCATGAGAGTTTAATTAGGTCGTGAGGGGTGCACTGTCTTGAGCAGTAATGAATGACAGTTGTTCGGTTTTCTTTATTTTTCAACCTTTAATTTGTGGGAACTAATGATACCGGTTGCGTTTCCCAGTGACCCCTGTCCGCGTCGGTAGCACAGAAGGCAGCGCGTCAGTCTCGTAATCTGAAGGTCGTGAGTTCAATCCTCTCCCGGGGCAAAGGCGGTGAATATGTTTTGTTTGCTTATGAGAGTTTAATTAGGTCTTGAGGGGTGCGCTGTCTGGAGCAGTAATGAATGACTGTTGCTGAGTTTTCTTTCTTTTTCGATTTTTAACTTGAGGGAACTATTGATACCGGTTGTGTTTCCCTGTGACACCTGTCCGCCTCGGTAGCGCAGTAGGCAGCGCGTCAGTCTCATAGTCTGAAGGTCGTGTGTTCAATTCTCACCCAGGCCAAAGGCGGTGCAGTTTTTTGTTTGCTTATGAGAGTTTAAATAGGTCGTGAGGAGTGCGCTGTCAGGAGCAGTAATGAATGACAGTTGCTCGGTTTTCTTATTTTTTCAACCTTTAATTTGTGGGAACTAATGATACCGGTTGCGTTTCCCAGTGACCCCAGTCTGCCTCGGTAGCGCAGTAGGCAGCGCGTCAGTCTCATATTCTGAAGGTCGTGAGTTCAATCCTCACCCGGGGCAAAGGCGGTGAAGTTTTTTGTTTGTTTATGAGAGTTTAATTAGGTCGTGAGGGGTGCACTGTCTTGAGCAGTAATGAATACCAGTTGTTCGGTTTTCTTATTTTTTCAACCTTTAATTTGTGGGAACTAATGATACCGGTTGTGTTTCGCAGTGACACCTGTCCGCCTCGGTAGCGCAGTAGGCAGCGCGTCAGTCTCATAATCTGAAGGTCGTGTGTTCAATTCTCACCCAGGCCAAAGGCGGTGCAGTTTTTTGTTTGCTTATGAGAGTTTAAATAGGTCGTGAGGAGTGCGCTGTCAGGAGCAGTAATGAATGACAGTTGCTCGGTTTTCTTATTTTTTCAACCTTTATTTGTGGGAACTAATGATACCGGTTGCGTTTCCCAGTGACCCCAGTCTGCCTCGGTAGCGCAGTAGGCAGCGCGTCAGTCTCATAATCTGAAGGTCGTGAGCTCAATTCTCACCCGGGCCAAAGGCGGTGCAGTTTTTTGTTTGCTCATGAGAGTTTAATTAGGTCGTGAGGGGTGCACTGTCTTGAGCAGTAATGAATAACAGTTGTTCGGTTTTCTTATTTTTTCAACCTTTAATTTGTGGGAACTAATGATACCGGTTGCGTTTCCCAGTGACCCCTGTCCGCGTCTCTAGCGCAGTAGGCAGCGCGTCAGTCTCGTAATCTGAAGGTCGTGAGTTCAATCCTCTCCCGGGGCAAAGGCGGTGAATATGTTTTGTTTGCTTATGAGAGTTTAATTAGGTCGTGAGGGGTGCACTGTCTGGAGAAGTAATGAATGACTGTTGCTCGGTTTTCTTATTTTTTCAACCTTTAATTTGTGGGAACTAATGATACCGGTTGCGTTTCCCAGTGACCCCAGTCTGCCTCGGTAGCGCAGTAGGCAGCGCGTCAGTCTCATATTCTGAAGGTCGTGAGTTCAATCCTCACCCGGGGCAAATGCGGTGAAGTTTTTTTGTTTGTTATGAGAGTTTAATTAGGTCGTGAAGGGTGCGCTGTCTTAAGCAGTAATGAATGACTGTTGCCGAGTTTTCTTACTTTTTCGACCTTTAACTTGCGGCAACTATTGATACCGGTTGTGTTTCCCAGTGACACCAGTCCGCCTCGGTAGCGCAGTAGGCGGCGCTTCAGTCTCATAATCTGAAGGTCGTGAGTTCAATCCACACCCGGGGCAAAGGCGGTGCAGATTTTTTGTTTGCCTATGAGAGTTTAATTAGGTCGTGAGGGGTGCGCTGTCCTGAGCAGTAATGAATGACTGTTGCTGAGTTTTCTTACTTTTTCGACCTTAAACATGTGGGAACTATTGATACCGGTTGTCTTTCCCAGTGACGCCTATTCGCCTCGGTAGCGCAGTAGGCAGCGCGTCAGTCTCATAATCTAAAGGTCGTGAGTTCAATACTCACCCGGGGCAAATTTGTTGCAGATTTTTTGTTTGCTCATGAGAGTTTAATTAGGTCGTGAGGGGTGCACTGTCTTGAGCAGTAATGAATGACAGTTGTTCGGTTTTCTTATTTTTTCAACCTTTAATTTGTGGGAACTATTGATACCGGTTGTGTTTACCAGAGACACCTGTCCGCCTCGGAAGCGCAGTACGCAGCGCGTCAGTCTCATAATCTGAAGGTCGTGAGTTCAATACACACCCAGTATAAAGGCGGTACACATTTTTTGTTTGCTTATGAGAGTTTAATTAGGTCGTGAGGGGTGCGCTGTCTTGAGCAGTAATAAATGACTGTTGCTCGGCTTTCTTACTGTTTCAATTTTTAACTTGTGGAAACTATTGATAACGGTTGTGTTTCCCAGTGACCCCTGTCCGCCTCGGTAGCGCAGTAGGCAGCGCGTCTGTCTCATAATCTGAAGTTCGTGAGTTAAATCCCCACCCGGGGTAAAGGCGGTGCAGTTTTGTTGTTTGCTTATGAGAGTTTAATTAGGTCGTGAGGGGTGCGCTGTCTGGAGCAGTAATGAATGACTGTTGCTGAGTTTTCTTACTTTTTCGACCTTTACCTTGTGGGAACTATTGATACCGGTTGTGTTTCCCAGTTACACCAGTCCGCCTCGGTAGCGCAGTAGGCGGTGCGTCAGTCTCATAATCTCAAGGTCGTGAGTTCAATCCACACCCGGGGCAAAGGCGGTGCAGAATTTTGGTTTGCCTATGAGAGTTTAATTAGGTCGTGAGGGGTGCGCTGTTTGGAGCAGTAACGAATGAATGTTGCTGAATTTTCTTACTTTTTCGACCTTTAACGTGTGGGAACTATTGATACCGGTTGTGTTTCCCAGTGACACCTGTCCGCCTCGGTAGCGCAGTAGGCAGCGCGTCAGTCTCATAATCTGAAGGTCGTGAGGTCTAACCTCACCCGGGGCAAAGGCGGTAAAGTTTTTTGTTTGCTTATGAGAGTTTAATTAGGTCGTGAGGGGTGCACTGTCTGGAGCAGTAATGAATAACTGTTGCTCGGTTTTCTTACTTTTTCGACCTTTATTTTTTGTGGGAACTAATGTTACCGGTTGCGTTTCCCTGTGACCCCTGTCCGCCTCTGTAGTGCAAAGGCAGCACGTCTGTCTCATAATCTGAAGGTCGTGAGTTCAATCCCCACCCGGGGCAAAGGTGTTGCAGATTTTTTTGTTTTCCTATGAGAGATTTATTGGGTCGTGAGGGGTGCGCTGTCTGGAGCAGTAATGAATGACTGTTGCTCGGTTTTCTTACTTTTTCGACCTATAGTTTGTGGGAACTAATGATACCGGTTGCGTTTCCCAGTGACCCCTGTCTGCCTTGGAAGCGCACTAGGCAGCGCGTCAGTCTCATAATCTGAAGGTCGTGAGTTCAATCCTCACCCGGGGCAACTTTGGTGCAGATTTTTTGTTTGCTCATGAGAGTTTAATTAGGTCGTGAGGGGTGCACTGTCTGGAGCAGTAATAAATGACTGTTGCTCAGTTTTCTTACTTTTTCCACCTTTATTTTTGTGGGAACTAATGATACCGGTTGCGTTTGCCATTACTCCTGTATACCTCGGTAGCGAAGTAGGCAGCGCGCCAGTCTCATAATCTGAAGGTCGTGAGTTCAATCCTCACCCGGGGCAAAGGCGGTGCAGATTTTTTGTTTGCTTATGAGAGTTTAATTAGGTCGTGAGGGGTGCACTGTGTGGAGCAGTAATGAATGACTGTTGCTGAGTTTTCTTACTTTTTCGACCTTTAACATGTGGGAACTATTGATACCGGTTGTGTTTCCCAGTGACGCCTGTTCGCCTAGGTAGCGCAGTAGGCAGCGCGTCAGTCTCAGAATCTGAAGGGCGTGAGTTCAATCCTCACCCGGGGCAAATTTGTTGCAGATTTTTTGTTTGCTCATGAGAGTTTAGTTTGGTCGTGAGGGGTGCACTGTCGTGAGCAGTAATGAATGACAGTTGTTCGGTTTTCTTATTTTTTTCAACCTTTAATTTGTGGGAACTAATGATACCGGTTGCGTTTCCCACTGACCCCTGTCCGCGTCGGTAGCGCAGTAGGCAGCGCGTCAGTCTCGTAATCTGAAGGTCGTGAGTTCAATCCTCTCCCGGGGCAAAGGCGGTGAATATGTTTTGTTTGCTTATGAGAGTTTGATTAGGTCGTGAGGGGTGCACTGTCTGGAGAAGTAATGAATGATTGTTGCTCGGTTTTCCTACTTTTTCGACCTTTAATTTGTGGGAACTAATGATACCGGTTGTGTTTTGCAGTGACCCCTGTCCGCCTCGATAGCTCAGTAGGCAGCGCGTCAGTCTCATAATCTGAAGGTCGTGAGTTCCATCCTCACCCGGGGCAAAGGCGGTGTAGTTGGTTTCTTTGCTTATGAGAGTTTAATTAGGTCGTGAAGGGTGCGCTGTCTGGAGCAGTAATGAATGACTGTTGCTGAGTTTTCTTACTTTTTCGACCTTTATCTTGTGGGAACTATTGATATCGGTTGTGTTTCCCAGTGACACCAG
Organism: Rhipicephalus microplus; assembly: GCF_043290135.1. Taxonomy (NCBI): domain Eukaryota; kingdom Metazoa; phylum Arthropoda; class Arachnida; order Ixodida; family Ixodidae; genus Rhipicephalus; species Rhipicephalus microplus. The sequence goes on from NC_134702.1 coordinate 210,558,051, forward strand.
TCCGTCTCGGTAGCGCAGTAGGCGGTGCGTCAGTCTCATAATCTCAAGGTCGTGAGCTCAATCCACACCCGGGGCAAAGGTGGTGCAGAATTTTTGTTTGCCTATGAGAGTTTAATTAGGTCGTGAGGGGTGCGCTGTTTGGAGCAGTAACGAATGAATGTTGCTGAATTTTCTTACTTTTTCGACCTTTAACGTGTGGGAACTATTGATACCGGTTGTGTTTCCCAGTGACACCTGTCCGCCTCGGTAGCGCAGTGGTTGATTCCACTTCCGGTCGCGACAGCGTACGGACGTGTTTATCATGTGCTCCCGTGTAGGGGCGGTTTCAGCGGCCCGTGTGGGCCGCGGTATCAGGTGTACCGAAAAGCCAGGCGAAGATTTCCAGGTTGTTCTGCCTCAGCTGCCTTCAGGTGATTCTGTTTTGCACACCGTTTTTTTGCACGGAAATTTGAAAGCCAGGCCATATCGAGTGGAGCATGTCCGAGACAGCCTTGCTCGTCTTTCGCTGCTGCCGGAAGTGGTTGCCCTTGGGGCATACCAAATGAATCACGTATGGGCAGTGACGTTCAAGGATGATGAGGGTAAAAAGAAGATGCTGGCGGCGGAGTCATTTGACCTAAAGGACCATCGCTGTATGGTGGTTGACCCCCGTGATCGAGGTGTGCGGCTGAAGTTGTACTGGCTTCTTCATGGCGTGCCGGACGAGGCTGTGCGAGTCGCCTTAACGCCCTACGGAAAAGTGACCGAGATAAGCAGAGATAAATGGAAGGTGCAGGGCTGCAATGACAAAGGTTCAACCACGCGGTCGGTCACGCTGAGGCTACACGCGGGCGTGTCCGTGGACGACCTGCCACACCAACTACGAGTTGCGGAGGACATGGCGCTCGTCGTAATTCCTGGCAGATCACCGCTCTGCCTCCGATGCCGGGCTATCGGACACATTCGACGGGATTGCCGCGTGCCGCGCTGTGGGGTCTGTCGTCGCTATGGCCACGATGACGCCCACTGTGTGAGGTCGTACGCCAGCATTGCGGGCCCAGGCCAAACAGACGAAGTGTCTGAACACCTGATGGATGCCGTGGATGCCGAAGAAGCGAGCAGGGAAGACGGTTGTACGGAAGGCCCTGCCACGCCCCCTGAACAGTCTTCTGGGGCCGCACTGGAATCTACCAATGAAGGCGACAAGCACTCTGGTGCGCCAGGAACGAATTTAGACACGGCAGCAGTAGAGGACGACGCTACAGCAGCGAGCAAGTCATCTTCAGCTGCGCGAGAGGGCGGCCCGGAAGCAACGGACGCCGAGATGACCAAGGCCGGTGCTATCGCTTTAAAGCGAGCTCGTGAAACACCTGACGGTACCGGAAATGTTGACACGTCGGCCACCAGTGAACCTCCAACAAAGACGGCGACTGGTCGCCGGCCTACCTTTAAACCACGACCAAACCTGTCGCCTGACCGTAGGGGCACTCAAACGTCGGCCCCGCCGTAGCGGAGGAGACGTTCCGAGGCTTTCTACGCTGAGCACACGCAACCACTGTTGCGACGTGAGTATGACACCTGACGAAACAACCTTCAAGAAATGGCGACTAACTTTAAAACTGGTATTTGCATCGCGACGTTGAACTCAAGAGGCCTGTGTTCGCGCAGGAGACAATGCCAGATTAGTCGCATTTTGTTAGAAAACGACATAGACCTCCTGGCTGTACAAGAAACTAAAATGGAAAGTGAAGAACAAACGGAGCAAATGGTTCAAGTTTTTCGCTCTAGGTACAATGTCTGCGTTTGTCATGCTGTTGGGCGGTCAGGAGGCTGTGTCGTTTTCATACGTAGTAGCATCGCGGTTGTTGAAAATGTGTCTACCTGCGATAGCGGTAGGCTGGTTGTGTGCGACTTCAGTTTTTCTGGACTGCCTTGGCGCGTTGTGTGTGTTTATGCACCGAACAGATCGCACGAACGGGAACTTTTTTTCAGAGCGATTGAAGGGTTCTTGAAAACGGAAAGAAATGTTGTGGTTCTAGGGGATTTCAATTGTGTCTGTAGAGCGGAGGATAAGACAACGAGCTTCAATGTGCGCGATAGAAGCGCTGAGCTGTTGAATAAAATAATGAACGAGACAGGGCTGGAAGATGTCGGTTATGTAATGACGCGAGAGGGTGAAGTAGGATATACGCACTTTCAAGGTCATTCGCACGCGAGGTTAGACAGAATATATTTGTCGGCAAAGTTGGTGCCACTATGCTCATCTTATCAAACTCAACATCTTAGTTTTAGTGATCACTGTCTGGTCAAGGTCAACATTGGCGAAAAACGTAAGGCTGCGAAGTTTAATTGGTTTCTATGGAAATTTAATGAAAAGCTGCTGCAAGATGAAATATTTGTCACAAAAACCAAAGAATGTCTTTCAAATGCTCTTCGTTTGGAGACCAATAACTTCATAGCTGTGTGGGAGCAAATGAAGTGTGACATAAAGATGATAGCGATTGAAAGAGCCTGTGTATTACGTAATCGGGAAAGGCAACAAGAGAGGCAGTTACAAAGCGAACTAGACTACATGTTAAGCGTAGAAAATGAAGTGCCGGGAAAATTTAAGAAAGAAATAAAGGAGGCGAAAGCAAAGCTCGAATTCATCGACGACGAAAAGTACCGCGGAGCAATGATAAGGGCTCGCACTGAACGGCTGTGGATGGGTGAAACGCCCACTAAGCGAGTGCTCAGTGAAGAAAAGAAACATGCAGCAAACAAAGAGATAAATGAAATTCGATACCGCAATTACATTACCCGGGACCGCGAACAGATAAAGCACGCCTTTGTCGAGTTTTATACGCAACTCCTTAGCCATACAATCAATGACCCCGAACGATTCAAAGAGGACTTTCTGACCCTTATGCCGAGATTGGAAGACTCTGAGCGGGAGCTACTGGAAGTAGAAATCACGGTGGCAGAAATTGAATCAGCTATAGATAACCTGGGTAACGGCAAGTCACCAGGGCCGGATGGGCTTGGTGCTGCCATATACAAATTTTTTAAGACAGAAATGGCACTGGCATTACACCGAGTGATCAGAGAATGCTACGACAAGCAGCAAACACCTCATTCATTTAGGACAGCACACGTAGTATTAATCCCCAAAACTGATGACCCCGCAAAGCTACTTTCAGTGGAATCCTACCGACCTATCAGTTTGAGCAACACTGACTATAAAATATACACGAAGGTCCTAGCAAGACGGCTCCAAAGCGTTGTCACATCCCTTGTCGGCCCGCATCAGACATGTGGGATTAAGGGCAGAACCATATTCACAAATATACACGTAACCAGAAGTATTCTAGAATGCTGTGATGCAAATAATGACCGCGTGGCCATGATTCAGCTAGACCTGCACAAAGCGTTCGATAAAGTTGTACATGAAATTTTGTTTTTATTGCTGGAACATGTGAATGTAGGAACTGTCATTACAGAAGGTGTTAGAATGGTGTATCATGACTGTAGGGCTAATTTAGTAATCAACAAAGAAGTAAGTGCCTCAATTCCTGTGCGCTCGAGCGTGAAGCAAGGTTGTGCTTTGTCGCCACTCCTTTTCGCGCTTTACTTAGAGCCCTTCTGTTTACGAATACTTGCAACACCAAGTATAAGAGGGTATACGTTTCTGACCAGTGGAATTAGAATTTTAGCCTATGCTGATGACGTCGCAGTGTTTTGCAGTGACAAAGAAAGTGTGCAAGAAGTTGTACGAATAGCTAGGGAATTCTGTGCAGCAACGGGCAGCGCAATTAGTTGGCCAAAATGTCTAGGCTTTTGGCATGGCCAGTGGCAAAGCACACCCGAAGTTTACTGTAACATGAATTGGAAAATCATGCCCGGAAAGTACCTCGGTGTGCCTTTGGATCATTACCGCAATGCTACGGAGTATTGGTCTGAGGAACGTCAACGCATTAAAAATTGTACTGATAAGTGGGGAGGTCGCAATTTATCAATGTTTGCAAAAGCGTCCGTGTGCAATGTATTTCTGATTGCAAAAGTGTTTTATGTATTACAAGTGTTAACCATGACCCGCACTTCTGTCCAGAAAATGCACCGAGTATTCGCGACCTTTATATGGGGGTCGCAGTGGGAGCGCACGAGCCGGTGCAACTTATTTCATAGGGTAAAATATGGTGGTCTGGGGCTTTTGCATTTGTTTTTTAAGCAGTTGGTGAGCAGATTCATGTTCGCTCGAGATCAAACTGACAATTTCTTGAGAACTGTGATCCAAGCAAGACTGCAGACCCCCTTACCTGATTTCGTCGTGTCATCTTTTTCTTTCGAAGCTGGACCACTCAGTCCTTATTTGCGAGAAGTAGTTACAGCTACACGCCTGCTCAAGGAAAGATTTTCGTACGAATACTTGTCCGACGTGACTAAAAAGAAACTGTATCGTGACCTTCTTGATGTCTTCCTGCCAGTGCCCGTCTACCGAGCTTCGTGCAGGCTAGGTTCTGAGCGTGACGTGTTTAAACGTGTTAAGAGAATGCCGGTCAGACCCTCTGTCAAAACATTCTTCTTTCAAGTGCATACCGGCACTCTCCCTGTACTGCCATGGCTAAAAAGTAAAGGGCTTTTTGTACCGTGGTCCGTCAACTGTCTAATCTGCGGCAAACCAGAAACGATAAATCATATCTTTCTCGACTGCCATGATGCTGTGTTCTTGTGGGACGTACTACAATGGACTATAAAAAAGAACTACCTATCAACGCCTTTGGAATCCGTTTTCTTCCGTGTGCAGCTGCAGGGGAAGTGCCGAGTGACATGTTAATGTTGCTTTGCATGCATAGTGTGTGGAGGACAAGAATGGATGTACGACATATGCGTGTAGACGCACGTTCAGCGAGAGACTATTTTGTTGAGAGTATGCTGTATACACGAGACGTGTTTAAAGCGCTGCCTGAACCCCCCGAGTGGTTACCTGTGCTCGACCAATTGGCTTCTGTGAAGCCTTTTTAAACCAAGTGCACTGGCCAAGTTGAAGCTGGTGTTTTATTAAGTGTACATATTTTGTATGTAATCCTTTTGTTTGTGGTTATTAAAAGGCAATAAAGAAAAAAAAAAAAGCCTCGGTAGCGCAGTATGCAGCGCGTCAGTCTCATAATCTGAAGGTCGTGAGTTCAATCCTCACCCGGGGCAAAGGCGGTGAAGTTTTTTGTTTGCTTATGAGAGTTTAATTAGGTCTTGAGGGGTGCACTGTCCTGAGCAGTAATGAATGACTGTTGCTGAGTTTTCTTACTTTTTGGACCTTTAACGTGTGGGAACTATTGATACCGGTTGTGTTTCCCAGTGACCCCTGTCCGCCTCGGTAGCGCAATGGCAGCGCGTCAGTCTCATAATCTGAAGGTCGTGAGGTCTAACCTCACCCGGGGCAAAGGCGGTAAAGTTTTTTGTTTGCTTATGAGAGTTTATATAGGTCGTGAGGGGTGCACTGTCTGGAGCAGTAATGAATGACTGTTGCTCGGTTTTCTTACTTTTTCGACCTTTATTTTTTGTGGAAACTAATGTTACCGGTTGCGTTTCCCAGTGACCCCTGTCCGCCTCGGTAGTGCAAAGGCAGCACGTCTGTCTCATAATCTGAAGGTCGTGAGTTCAATCCCCACCCGGGGCAAAGGTGTTGCAGATTTTTTTGTTTTCCTATGAGAGATTTATTGGGTCGTGAGGGGTGCGCTGTCTGGAGCAGTAATGAATGACTGTTGCTCGGTTTTCTTACTTTTTCGACCTATAGTTTGTGGGAACTAATGATACCGGTTGCGTTTCCCAGTGACCCCTGTCTGCCTTGGAAGCGCACTAGGCAGCGCGTCAGTCTCATAATCTGAAGGTCGTGAGTTCAATCTTCACCCGGGGCAACTTTGGTGCAGATTTTTTGTTTGCTCATGAGAGTTTAATTAGGTCGTGAGGGGTGCACTGTCTGGAGCAGTAATAAATGACTGTTGCTCAGTTTTCTTACTTTTTCCACCTTTATTTTTGTGGGAACTAATGATACCGGTTGCGTTTGCCATTACTCCTGTATACCTCGGTAGCGAAGTAGGCAGCGCGTCAGTCTCATAATCTGAAGGTCGTGAGTTCAATCCTCACCCTGGGCAAAGGCGGTGCAGATTTTTTGTTTGCTTATGAGAGTTTAATTAGGTCGTGAGGGGTGCACTGTGTGGAGCAGTAATGAATGACTGTTGCTGAGTTTTCTTACTTTTTCGACCTTTAACATGTGGGAACTATTGATACCGGTTGTGTTTCCCAGTGACGCCTGTTCGCCTAGGTAGCGCAGTAGGCAGCGCGTCAGTCTCATAATCTGAAGGGCGTGAGTTCAATCCTCACCCGGGGCAAATTTGTTGCAGATTTTTTGTTTGCTCATGAGAGTTTAGTTTGGTCGTGAGGGGTGCACTGTCGTGAGCAGTAATGAATGACAGTTGTTCGGTTTTCTTATTTTTTTCAACCTTTAATTTGTGGGAACTAATGATACCGGTTGCGTTTCCCACTGACCCCTGTCCGCGTCGGTAGCGCAGTAGGCAGCGCGTCAGTCTCGTAATCTGAAGGTCGTGAGTTCAATCCTCTCCCGGGGCAAAGGCGGTGAATATGTTTTGTTTGCTTATGAGAGTTTGATTAGGTCGTGAGGGGTGCACTGTCTGGAGAAGTAATGCATGATTGTTGCTCGGTTTTCCTACTTTTTCGACCTTTAATTTGTGGGAACTAATGATACCGGTTGTGTTTTGCAGTGACCCCTGTCCGCCTCGATAGCTCAGTAGGCAGCGCGTCAGTCTCATAATCTGAAGGTCGTGAGTTCCATCCTCACCCGGGGCAAAGGCGGTGTAGTTGGTTTCTTTGCTTATGAGAGTTTAATTAGGTCGTGAAGGGTGCGCTGTCTGGAGCAGTAATGAATGACTGTCGCTGAGTTTTCTTACTTTTTCGACCTTTAACTTGTGGGAACTATTGATATCGGTTGTGTTTCCCAGTGACACCAGTCCGTCTCGGTAGCGCAGTAGGCGGTGCGTCAGTCTCATAATCTCAAGGTCGTGAGCTCAATCCACACCCGGGGCAAAGGTGGTGCAGAATTTTTGTTTGCCTATGAGAGTTTAATTAGGTCGTGAGGGGTGCGCTGTTTGGAGCAGTAACGAATGAATGTTGCTGAATTTTCTTACTTTTTCGACCTTTAACGTGTGGGAACTATTGATACCGGTTGTGTTTCCCAGTGACACCTGTCCGCCTCGGTAGCGCAGTATGCAGCGCGTCAGTCTCATAATCTGAAGGTCGTGAGTTCAATCCTCACCCGGGGCAAAGGCGGTGAAGTTTTTTGTTTGCTTATGAGAGTTTAATTAGGTCTTGAGGGGTGCACTGTCCTTAGCAGTATTGAATGACTGTTGCTGAGTTTTCTTACTTTTTGGACCTTTAACGTGTGGGAACTATTGATACCGGTTGTGTTTCCCAGTGACCCCTGTCCGCCTCGGTAGCGCAATGGCAGCGCGTCAGTCTCATAATCTGAAGGTCGTGAGGTCTAACCTCACCCGGGGCAAAGGTGGTAAAGTTTTTTGTTTGCTTATGAGAGTTTAATTAGGTCTTGAGGGGTGCACTGTCCTGAGCAGTATTGAATGACTGTTGCTGAGTTTTCTTACTTTTTGGACCTTTAACGTGTGGGAACTATTGATACCGGTTGTGTTTCCCAGTGACCCCTGTCCGCCTCGGTAGCGCAATGGCAGCGCGTCAGTCTCATAATCTGAAGGTCGTGAGGTCTAACCTCACCCGGGGCAAAGGCGGTAAAGTTTTTTGTTTGCTTATGAGAGTTTATATAGGTCGTGAGGGGTGCACTGTCTGGAGCAGTAATGAATGACTGTTGCTCGGTTTTCTTACTTTTTCGACCTTTATTTTTTGTGGGAACTAATGTTACCGGTTGCGTTTCCCAGTGACCCCTGTCCGCCTCGGTAGTGCAAAGGCAGCACGTCTGTCTCATAATCTGAAGGTCGTGAGTTCAATCCCCACCCGGGGCAAAGGTGTTGCAGATTTTTTTGTTTTCCTATAAGAGATTTATTGGGTCGTGAGGGGTGCGCTGTCTGGAGCAGTAATGAATGACTGTTGCTCGGTTTTCTTACTTTTTCGACCTATAGTTTGTGGGAACTAATGATACCGGTTGCGTTTCCCAGTGACCCCTGTCTGCCTCGGAAGCGCACTAGGCAGCGCGTCAGTCTCATAATCTGAAGGTCGTGAGTTCAATTCTCACCCGGAGCAACTTTGGTGCAGATTTTTTGTTTGCTCAGAAGAGTTTATTTAGGTCGTGAGGGGTGCACTGTCTGGAGCAGTAATAAATGACTGTTGCTCAGTTTTCTTACTTTTTCCACCTTTATTTTTGTGGGAACTAATGATACCGGTTGCGTTTGCCAGGGACTCCTGTATGCCTCGGAAGCGCAGTAGGCAGCACGTCTGTCTCATAATCTGAAGGTCGTGAGTTCAATCCCCACCCGGGGCAAAGGTGTTGCAGATTTTTTTGTTTTCCTATGAGAGATTTATTGGGTCGTGAGGGGTGCGCTGTCTGGAGCAGTAATGAATGACTGTTGCTCGGTTTTCTTACTTTTTCGACCTATAGTTTGTGGGAACTAATGATACCGGTTGCGTTTCCCAGTGACCCCTGTCTGCCTCGGAAGCGCACTAGGCAGCGCGTCAGTCTCATAATCTGAAGGTCGTGAGTTCAATCCTCACCCGGGGCAACTTTGGTGCAGATTTTTTGTTTGCTCATGAGAGTTTAATTAGGTCGTGAGGGGTGCACTGTCTGGAGCAGTAATAAATGACTGTTGCTCAGTTTTCTTACTTTTTCCACCTTTATTTTTGTGGGAACTAATGATACCGGTTGCGTTTGCCAGGGACTCATGTATACCTCGGTAGCGAAGTAGGCAGCGCGTCAGTCTCATAATCTGAAGGTCGTGAGTTCAATCCTCACCCAGGGCAAAGGCGGTGCAGATTTTTTGTTTGCTTATGAGAGTTTAATTAGGTCGTGAGGGGTGCACTGTGTGGAGCAGTAATGAATTACTGTTGCTCGGTTTTCTTACTTTTTCGACCTTTAATTTGTGGGAACTAATGATACCGGTTGCGTTTCGCAGTGACCCCTGTCCGCCTCGGTAGCGCAGTAGGCAGCGCGTCAGTCTCATAATCTGAAGGTCGTGAGTTCAATCCTCACCCGGGGCAAAGGCGGTGCAGATTTTTTGTTTGCTTATGAGAGTTTAATTAGGTCGTGAAGGGTGCGCTGTCTGGTGCAGTAATGAATGACTGTTGCTGAGTTTTCTTACTTTTTCGACCTTTAACTTGTGGGAACTATTGATACCGGTTGTGTTTCCCAGTGACACCAGTCCGCCTCGGTAGCGCAGTAGGTGGCGCTTCAGTCTCATAATCTGAAGGTCGTGAGTTCAATCCACACCCGGGGCAAAGGCGGTGCACATTTTTTGTTTGCCTATGAGAGTTTAATTAGGTCGTGAGGGGTGCGCTGTCCTGAGCAGTAATGAATGACTGTTGCTGAGTTTTCTTACTTTTTCGACCTTAAACATGTGGGAACTATTGATACCGGTTGTGTTTCCCAGTGACTCTTATTCGCCTCGGTAGCGCAGTAGGCAGCGCGTCAGTCTCATAATCTGAAGGTCGTGAGTTCAATACTCACCCGGGAAAAATTTGTTGCAGATTTTTTGTTTGCTCATGAGAGTTTAATTAGGTCGTGAGGGGTGCACTGTCTTGAGCAGTAATGAATGACAGTTGTTCGGTTTTCCTATTTTTTCAACCTTTAATTTGTGGGAACTAATGATACCGGTTGCGTTTCCCAGTGACCCCTGTCCGCGTCGGTAGCGCAGTAGGCAGCGCGTCAGTCTCGTAATCTGAAGGTCGTGAGTTCAATCCTCTCCCGGGGCAAAGGCGGTGAATATGTTTAGTTTGCTTGTGAGAGTTTAATTAGGTCGTGAGGGGTGCACTGTCTGGAGAAGTAATGAATGACTGTTGCTCGGTTTTCCTACTTTTTCGACCTTTAATTTGTGGGAACTAATGATACCGGTTGCGTTTCGCAGTGCCCCTGTCCGCCTCGGTAGCGCAGTAGGCAGCGCGTCAGTCTCATAATCTGAAGGTCGTGAGTTCCATCCTCACCCGGGGCAAAGGCGGTGAAGTTTTTTTGTTTGTTTATGAGAGTTTAATTAGGTCGTGAAGGGTGCGCTGTCTGGAGCAGTAATGAATGACTGTTGCCGAGTTTTCTTACTTTTTCGACCTTTAACTTGAGGGAACTATTGATACCTGTTGTGTTTCCCAGTGACACCTGTCCGCCTCGGTAGCGCAGTAGGCAGCGCGTCAGTCTTATAATTTGAAGGTCGTGAGTTCAATTCTCACCCGGGGCAAAGGCGGTGCAGATTTTTTGTTTGCTCATGAGAGTTTAATTAGGTAGGGAGGGGTGCACTGTCTGGAGCAGTAATGAATGACTGTTGCCATGTTTTCTTATTTTTTCGACCTTTAACTTGTGGGAACAATTGATACCGGTTGTGTTTCCCAGTGACACCAGTCCGCCTCGGTAGCGCAGTAGGCGGCACTTCAGTCTCATAATCTGAAGGTCGTGAGTTCAATCCACACCCGGGGCAAAGGCGGTGCAGATTTTTTGTTTGCCTATGAGAGTTTAATTAGGTTGTGAGGGGTGCGCTGTCCTGAGCAGTAATGAATGACTGTTGCTGAGTTTTCTTACTTTTTCGACCTTTAACATGTGGGAACTATTGATACCGGTTGTGTTTCCCCCCGTGACGCCTGTTCGCCTCGGTAGCGCAGTAGGCAGCGCGTCAGTCTCATAATCTGAAGGTCGTGAGTTCAATCCTCACCCGGGGCAAATTTGTTGCAGATTTTTTGTTTGCTCATGAGAGTTTAATTAGGTCGTGAGGGGTGCACTGTCTTGAGCAGTAATGAATGACAGTTGTTCGGTTTTCTTAGTTTTTCAACCTTTAATTTGTGGGAACTAATGATATCGCTTGTGTTTCCCAGTGACCCCTGTCCGCGTCGGTAGCGCAGTAGGCAGCGCGTCAGTCTCGTAATCTGAAGGTCGTGAGTTCAATCCTCTCCCGGGGCAAAGGCGGTGAATATGTTTTGTTTGCTTATGAGAGTTTAATTAGGTCGTGAGGGGTGCACTGTCTGGAGAAGTAATGAATGACTGTTGCTCGGTTTTCTTATTTTTTCAACCTTTATTTGTGGGAACTAATGATACCGGTTGCGTTTTCCAGTGACCCCAGTCTGCCTCGGTAGCGCAGTAGGCAGCGCGTCATTCTCATATTCTGAAGGTCGTGAGTTCAATCCTCACCCGGAGCAAAGGCGGTGAAGTTTTTTTGTTTGTTTATGAGAGTTTAATTAGGTCGTGAAGGGTGCGCTGTCTGGAGCAGTAATGAATGACTCTTGCCGAGTTTTCTTACTTTTTCGACCTTTAACTTGAGGGAACTATTGATACCTGTTGTGTTTCCCAGTGACACCTGTCCGCCTCGGTAGCGCAGTAGGCAGCGCGTCAGTCTCATAATCTAAAGGTCATGAGTTTAATTCTCACCCGGGCCAAAGGCGGTGCAGTTTTTTGTTTGCTTATGAGAGTTTAATTAGGTCGTGAGGAGTGCGCTGTCAGGAGCAGTAATGAATGACAGTTGGTCGGTTTTCTTAATTTTTCAATTTTTAACTTGTGGGAACTATTGATACCGGTTGTGTTTCCCAGAGACACCTGTCCGCCTCGGAAGCGCAGTAGGCAGCGCGTCAGTCTCATAATCTGAAGGTCGTGAGTTCAATACACACCCAGGGTAAAGGCGGTACACATTTTTTGTTTGCTTATGAGAGTTTAATTAGGTCGTGAGGGGTGCGCTGTCTGGAGCAGTAATAAATGACAGTTGCTCGGTTTTCTTACTGTTTCAATTTTTAACTTGTGGAAACTATTGATACCGGTTGTGTTTCCCAGTGACCCCTGTCCGCCTCGGTAGCGCAGTAGGCAGCGCGTCAGTCTCATAATCTGAAGGTCGTGAGTTCAATCCCCACCCGGGGTATAGGCGGTGTAGTTTTGTTGTTTGCTTATGAGAGTTTAATTAGGTCGTGAGGGGTGCGCTGTCTGGAGCAGTAATGAATGACTGTTGCTGAGTTTTCTTACTTTTTCGACCTTTAATTTGTGGAAACGAATGATACCGGTTGCGTTTCGCAGTGACCCCTGTCCGCCTCGGTAGCCCAGTAGGCAGCGCGTCAGTCTCATAATCTGAAGGTCGTGAGTTCCATCCTCACCCGGGGCAAAGGCGGTGTAGTTGTTTTGTTTGCTTATGAGAGTTTAATTAGGTCGTGAAGGGTGCGCTGCCTGGAGCAGTAATGAATGACTGTTGCTGAGTTTTTTATTTTTTCGACCTTTAACTTGTGGGAACTATTGATACCGGTTGTGTTTCCCAGTGACACCAGTCCGCCTCGGTAGCGCAGTAGGCGGCGCTTCAGTCTCATAATCTGAAGGTCGTGAGTTCAATCCACACCCGGGGCAAAGGCGGTGCAGATTTTTTGTTTGCTCATGAGAGTTTAATTAGGTCGTGAGGAGTGCGCTGTCAGGAGCAGTAATGAATGACAGTTGGTCGGTTTTCTTAATTTTTCAATTTTTAACTTGTGGGAACTATTGATACCGGTTGTGTTTCCCAGAGACACCTGTCCGCCTCGGTAGCGCAGTAGGCAGCGCGTCAGTCTCATAATATGAAGGTCGTGAGTTCCATCCTCACCCGGGGCAAAGGCGGTGTAGTTGTTTTGTTTGCTTATGAGAGTTTAATTAGGTCGTGAAGGGTGCGCTGTCTGGTGCAGTAATGAATGACTGTTGCTGAGGTTTCTTACTTTTTCGACCTTTAACTTGTGGGAACTATTGATACCGGTTGTGTTTCCCAGTGACACCAGTCCGCCTCGGTAGCGCAGTAGGCGGCGCTTCAGTCTCATAATCTGAAGGTCGTGAGTTCGATCCACACCCGGGGCAAAGGCGGTGCAGATTTTTTGTTTGCCTATGAGAGTTTAATTAGGTCGTGAGGGGTGCGCTGTCCTGAGCAGTAATGAATGACTGTTGCTGAGTTTTCTTACTTTTTCGACCTTTAACATGTGGGAACTATTGATACCGGTTGTGTTTACCCGTGACGCCTGTTCGCCTCGGTAGCGCAGTAGGCAGCGCGTCAGTCTCATAATCTGAAGGTCGTGAGTTCAATCCTCACCCGGGGCAAATTTGTTGCAGATTTTTTGTTTGCTCATGAGAGTTTAATTAGGTCGTGAGGGGTGCACTGTCTTGAGCAGTAATGAATGACAGTTGTTCGGTTTTCTTATTTTTTCAACCTTTAATTTGTGGGAACTAATGATACCGGTTGCGTTTCCCAGTGACCCCTGTCCGCGTCGGTAGCGCAGTAGGCAGCGCGTCAGTCTCGTAATCTGAAGGTCGCGAGTTCAATCCTCTCCCGAGGCAAAGGCGGTGAATATGTTTTGTTTGCTTATGAGAGTTTAATTAGGTCGTGAGGGGTGCACTGTCTGGAGAAGTAATGAATGATTGTTGCTCGGTTTTCTTATTTTTTCAACCTTTAATTTGTGGGAACTAATGATACCGGTTGCGTTTCCCAGTGACCCCAGTCTGCCTCGGTAGCGCAGTAGGCAGCGCGTCAGTCTCATATTCTGAAGGTCGTGAGTTCAATCCCCACCCGGGGTAAAGGCGGTGCAGTTTTGTTGTTTGCTTATGAGAGTTTAATTAGGTCGTGAGGGGTGCGCTGTCTGGAGCAGTAATAATTGACTGTTGCTGAGTTTTCTTACTTTTTCGACCTTTAACTTGTGGGAACTATTGATACCGGTTGTGTTTCCCAGTCACACCTGTCCACCTCGGTAGTGCAGTAGGCAGCGCGTCAGTCTCATAATCTGAAGGTCGTGAGTTCAATCCTCACCCGGGGCAAAGGCGGTGCAGATTTTTGTTTGCTCATGAGAGTTTAATTAGGTAGGGAGGGGTGCACTGTCTGGAGCAGTAATGAATGACTGTTGCCCAGTTTTCTTATTTTTTCGACCTTTAATTTGTGGAAACGAATGATACCGGTTGCGTTTCGCAGTGACCCCTGTCCGCCTCGGTAGCGCAGTAGGCAGCGCGTAAGTCTCATAATCTGAATGTCGTGAGTTCCATCCTCACCCGGGGCAAAGGCGGTGTAGTTGTTTTGTTTGCTTATGAGAGTTTAATTAGGTCGTGAAGGGTGCGCTGTCTGGACCAGTAATGAATGACTGTTGCTGAGTTTTTTTATTTTTTCGACCTTTAACTTGTGGGAACTATTGATACCGGTTGTGTTTCCCAGTGACACCAGTCCGCCTCGGTAGCGCAGTAGGCGGCGCTTCAGTCTCATAATCTGAAGGTCGTGAGTTCAATCCACACCCGGGGCAAAGGCGGTGCAGATTTTTTGTTTGCCTATGAGAGTTTAATTAGGTTGTGAGGGGTGCGCTGTCCTGAGCAGTAATGAATGACTGTTGCCGAGTTTTCTTACTTTTTCGACCTTTATCATGTGGGAACTATTGATACCGGTTGTGTTTCCCCCGTGACGCCTGTTCGCCTCGGTAGCGCAGTAGGCAGCGCGTCAGTCTCATAATCTGAAGGTCGTGAGTTCAATCCTCACCCGGGGCGAATTTGTTGCAGATTTTTTGTTTGCTCATGAGAGTTTAATTAGGTCGTGAGGGGTGCACTGTCTTGAGCAGTAATGAATGACAGTTGTTCGGTTTTCTTAGTTTTTCAACCTTTAATTTGTGGGAACTAATGATATCGCTTGTGTTTCCCAGTGACCCCTGTCCGCGTCGGTAGCGCAGTAGGCAGCGCGTCAGTCTCGTAATCTGAAGGTCGTGAGTTCAATCCTCTCCCGGGGCAAAGGCGGTGAATATGTTTTGTTTGCTTATAAGAGTTTAATTAGGTCGTGAGGGGTGCACTGTCTGGAGAAGTAATGAATGACTGTTGCTCGGTTTTCTTATTTTTTCAACCTTTATTTGTGGGAACTAATGATACCGGTTGCGTTTTCCAGTGACCCCAGTCTGCCTCGGTAGCGCAGTAGGCAGCGCGTCAGTCTCATATTCTGAAGGTCGTGAGTTCAATCCTCACCCGGAGCAAAGGCGGTGAAGTTTTTTTGTTTGTTTATGAGAGTTTAATTAGGTCGTGAAGGGTGCGCTGTCTGGAGCAGTAATGAATGACTCTTGCCGAGTTTTCTTACTTTTTCGACCTTTAACTTGAGGGAACTATTGATACCTGTTGTGTTTCCCAGTGACACCTGTCCGCCTCGGTAGCGCAGTAGGCAGCGCGTCAGTCTCATAATCTGAAGGTCATGAGTTCAATTCTCACCCGGGCCAAAGGCGGTGCAGTTTTTTGTTTGCTTATGAGAGTTTAATTAGGTCGTGAGGAGTGCGCTGTCAGGAGCAGTAATGAATGACAGTTGCTCGGTTTTCTTAATTTTTCAATTTTTAACTTGTGGGAACCATTGATACCCGTTGTGTTTCCCAGAGACACCTGTCCGCCTCGGAAGCGCAGTAGGCAGCGCGTCAGTCTCATAATCTGAAGGTCGTGAGTTCAATACACACCCAGGGTAAAGGCGGTACACATTTTTTGTTTGCTTATGAGAGTTTAATTAGGTCGTGAGGGGTGCGCTGTCTGGAGCAGTAATAAATGACTGTTGCTCGGTTTTCTTACTGTTTCAATTTTTAACTTGTGGAAACTATTGATACCGGTTGTGTTTCCCAGTGACCCCTGTCCGCCTCGGTAGCGCAGTAGGCAGCGCGTCAGTCTCATAATCTGAAGGTCGTGAGTTCAATCCCCACCCGGGGTATAGGCGGTGTAGTTTTGTTGTTTGCTTATGAGAGTTTAATTAGGTCGTGAAGGGTGCGCTGCCTGGAGCAGTAATGAATGACTGTTGCTGAGTTTTTTATTTTTTCGACCTTTAACTTGTGGGAACTATTGATACCGGTTGTGTTTCCCAGTGACACCAGTCCGCATCGGTAGCGCAGTAGGCGGCGCTTCAGTCTCATAATCTGAAGGTCGTGAGTTCAATCCACACCCGGGGCAAAGGCGGTGCAGATTTTTTGTTTGCTCATGAGAGTTTAATTAGGTCGTGAGGGGTGCACTGTCTTGAGCAGTAATGAATGACAGTTGTTCGGTTTTCCTATTTTTTCAACCTTTAATTTGTGGGAACTAATGATACCGGTTGCGTTTCCCTGTGACCCCTGTCCGCGTCGGTAGCGCAGTAGGCAGCGCGTCACTCTCGTAATCTGAAGGTCGTGAGTTCAATCCTCTCCCGGGGCAAAGGCGGTGAATATGTTTTGTTTGCTTGTGAGAGTTTAATTAGGTCGTGAGGGGTGCACTGTCTGGAGAAGTAATGAATGACTGTTGCTCGGTTTTCCTACTTTTTCGACCTTTAATTTGTGGGAACTAATGATACCGGTTGCGTTTCGCAGTGCCCCTGTCCGCCTCGGTAGCGCAGTAGGCAGCGCGTCAGTCTCATAATCTGAAGGTCCTGAGTTCAATTCTCACCCGGGCCAAAGGCGGTGCAGTTTTTTGTTTGCTTATGAGAGTTTGATTAGGTCGTGAGGAGTGCGCTGTCAGGAGCAGTAATGAATGACAGTTGGTCGGTTTTCTTAATTTTTCAATTTTTAACTTGTGGGAACTATTGATACCGGTTGTGTTTCCCAGAGACACCTGTCCGCCTCGGTAGCGCAGTAGGCAGCGCGTCAGTCTCATAATATGAAGGTCGTGAGTTCCATCCTCACCCGGGGCAAAGGCGGTGTAGTTGTTTTGTTTGCTTATGAGAGTTTAATTAGGTCGTGAAGGGTGCGCTGTCTGGTGCAGTAATGAATGACTGTTGCTGAGGTTTCTTACTTTTTCGACCTTTAACTTGTGGGAACCATTGATACCGGTTGTGTTTCCCAGTGACACCAGTCCGCCTCGGTAGCACAGTAGGCGGCGCTTCAGTCTCATAATCTGAAGGTCGTGAGTTCGATCCACACCCGGGGCAAAGGCGGTGCAGATTTTTTGTTTGTCTATGAGAGTTTAATTAGGTCGTGAGGGGTTCGCTGTCCTGAGCAGTAATGAATGACTGTTGCTGAGTTTTCTTACTTTTTCGACCTTAAACATGTGGGAACTATTGATACCGGTTGTGTTTCACAGTGACGCCTATTCGCCTCGGAAGCGCAGTAGGCAGCGCGTCAGTCTCATAATCTGAAGGTCGTGAGTTCAATACACACCCAGGGTAAAGGCGGTACACATTTTTTGTTTGCTTATGAGAGTTTAATTAGGTCGTGAGGGGTGCGCTGTTTGGAGCAGTAATAAATGACTGTTGCTTGGTTTTCTTACTGTTTCAATTTTTAACTTGTGGAAACTATTGATACCGGTTGTGTTTCCCAGTGACCCCTGTCCGCCTCGGTAGCGCAGTAGGCAGTGCGTCAGTCTCATAATCTGAAGGTCGTGAGTTCAATCCACACCCGGGGCAGAGGCGGTGCAGATTTTTTGTTTGCCTATGAGAGTTTAATTAGGTTGTGAGGGGTGCGCTGTCCTGAGCAGTAATGAATGACTGTTGCTGAGTTTTCTTACTTTTTCGACCTTTAACATGTGGGAACTATTGATACCGGTTGTGTTTACCCGTGACGCCTGTTCGCCTCGGTAGCGCAGTAGGCAGCGCGTCAGTCTCATAATCTGAAGGTCGTGAGTTCAATCCTCACCCGGGGCAAATTTGTTGCAGATTTTTTGTTTGCTCATGAGAGTTTAATTAGGTCGTGAGGGGTGCACTGTCTTGAGCAGTAATGAATGACAGTTGTTCGGTTTTCTTATTTTTTCAACCTTTAATTTGTGGGAACTAATGATACCGGTTGCGTTTCCCAGTGACCCCTGTCCGCGTCGGTAGCGCAGTAGGCAGCGCGTCAGTCTCGTAATCTGAAGGTCGCGAGTTCAATCCTCTCCCGGGGCAAAGGCGGTGAATATGTTTTGTTTGCTTATGAGAGTTTAATTAGGTCGTGAGGGGTGCACTGTCTGGAGAAGTAATGAATGACTGTTGCTCGGTTTTCTTATTTTTTCAACCTTTAATTTGTGGGAACTAATGATACCGGTTGCGTTTCCCAGTGACCCCAGTCTGCCTCGGTAGCGCAGTAGGCAGCGCGTCAGTCTCATATTCTGAAGGTCGTGAGTTCAATCCCCACCCGGGGTAAAGGCGGTGCAGTTTTGTTGTTTGCTTATGAGAGTTTAATTAGGTCGTGAGGGGTGCGCTGTCTGGAGCAGTAATAATTGACTGTTACTGAGTTTTCTTACTTTTTCGACCTTTAACTTGTGGGAACTATTGATACCGGTTGTGTTTCCCAGTCACACCTGTCCACCTCGGTAGTGCAGTAGGCAGCGCGTCAGTCTCATAATCTGAAGGTCGTGAGTTCAATCCTCACCCGGGGCAAAGGCGGTGCAGATTTTTGTTTGCTCATGAGAGTTTAATTAGGTAGGGAGGGGTGCACTGTCTGGAGCAGTAATGAATGACTGTTGCCCAGTTTTCTTATTTTTTCGACCTTTAATTTGTGGAAACGAATGATACCGGTTGCGTTTCGCAGTGACCCCTGTCCGCCTCGGTAGCGCAGTAGGCAGCGCGTCAGTCTCATAATCTGAATGTCGTGAGTTCCATCCTCACCCGGGGCAAAGGCGGTGTAGTTGTTTTGTTTGCTTATGAGAGTTTAATTAGGTCGTGAAGGGTGCGCTGTCTGGACCAGTAATGAATGACTGTTGCTGAGTTTTTTTATTTTTTCGACCTTTAACTTGTGGGAACTATTGATACCGGTTGTGTTTCCCAGTGACACCAGTCCGCCTCGGTAGCGCAGTAGGCGGCGCTTCAGTCTCATAATCTGAAGGTCGTGAGTTCAATCCACACCCGGGGCAAAGGCGGTGCAGATTTTTTGTTTGCCTATGAGAGTTTAATTAGGTTGTGAGGGGTGCGCTGTCCTGAGCAGTAATGAATGACTGTTGCCGAGTTTTCTTACTTTTTCGACCTTTAACATGTGGGAACTATTGATACCGGTTGTGTTTCCCCCGTGACGCCTGTTCGCCTCGGTAGCGCAGTAGGCAGCGCGTCAGTCTCATAATCTGAAGGTCGTGAGTTCAATCCTCACCCGGGGCGAATTTGTTGCAGATTTTTTGTTTGCTCATGAGAGTTTAATTAGGTCGTGAGGGGTGCACTGTCTTGAGCAGTAATGAATGACAGTTGTTCGGTTTTCTTAGTTTTTCAACCTTTAATTTGTGGGAACTAATGATATCGCTTGTGTTTCCCAGTGACCCCTGTCCGCGTCGGTAGCGCAGTAGGCAGCGCGTCAGTCTCGTAATCTGAAGGTCGTGAGTTCAATCCTCTCCCGGGGCAAAGGCGGTGAATATGTTTTGTTTGCTTATGAGAGTTTAATTAGGTCGTGAGGGGTGCACTGTCTGGAGAAGTAATGAATGACTGTTGCTCGGTTTTCTTATTTTTTCAACCTTTATTTGTGGGAACTAATGATACCGGTTGCGTTTTCCAGTGACCCCAGTCTGCCTCGGTAGCGCAGTAGGCAGCGCGTCAGTCTCATATTCTGAAGGTCGTGAGTTCAATCCTCACCCGGAGCAAAGGCGGTGAAGTTTTTTTGTTTGTTTATGAGAGTTTAATTAGGTCGTGAAGGGTGCGCTGTCTGGAGCAGTAATGAATGACTCTTGCCGAGTTTTCTTACTTTTTCGACCTTTAACTTGAGGGAACTATTGATACCTGTTGTGTTTCCCAGTGACACCTGTCCGCCTCGGTAGCGCAGTAGGCAGCGCGTCAGTCTCATAATCTGAAGGTCATGAGTTCAATTCTCACCCGGGCCAAAGGCGGTGCAGTTTTTTGTTTGCTTATGAGAGTTTAATTAGGTCGTGAGGAGTGCGCTGTCAGGAGCAGTAATGAATGACAGTTGCTCGGTTTTCTTAATTTTTCAATTTTTAACTTGTGGGAACTATTGATACCCGTTGTGTTTCCCAGAGACACCTGTCCGCCTCGGAAGCGCAGTAGGCAGCGCGTCAGTCTCATAATCTGAAGGTCGTGAGTTCAATACACACCCAGGGTAAAGGCGGTACACATTTTTTGTTTGCTTATGAGAGTTTAATTAGGTCGTGAGGGGTGCGCTGTCTGGAGCAGTAATAAATGA
Source organism: Rhipicephalus microplus (assembly GCF_043290135.1). Lineage (NCBI taxonomy): Eukaryota > Metazoa > Arthropoda > Arachnida > Ixodida > Ixodidae > Rhipicephalus > Rhipicephalus microplus. Next base: position 210,578,214 of record NC_134702.1, read on the forward strand.
CTGTTGCTCGGTTTTCTTACTGTTTCAATTTTTAACTTGTGGAAACTATTGATACCGGTTGTGTGTCCCAGTGACCCCTGTCCGCCTCGGTAGCGCAGTAGGCAGCGCGTCAGTCTCATAATCTGAAGGTCGTGAGTTCAATCCCCACCCGGGGTATAGGCGGTGTAGTTTTGTTGTTTGCTTATGAGAGTTTAATTAGGTCGTGAGGGGTGCGCTGTCTGGAGCAGTAATGATTGACTGTTGCTGAGTTTTCTTACTTTTTCGACCTTTAACTTGTGGGAACTATTGATACCGGTTGTGTTTCCCAGTCACACCTGTCCGCCTCGGTAGTGCAGTAGGCAGCGCGTCAGTCTCATAATCTGAAGGTCGTGAGTTCAATCCTCACCCGGGGCAAAGGCGGTGCAGATTTTTTGTTTGCTCATGAGAGTTTAATTAGGTAGGGAGGGGTGCACTGTCTGGAGCAGTAATGAATGACTGTTGCCCAGTTTTCTTATTTTTTCGACCTTTAATTTGTAGAAACGAATGATACCGGTTGCGTTTCGCAGTGACCCCTGTCCGCCTCGGTAGCCCAGTAGGCAGCGCGTCAGTCTCATAATCTGAAGGTCGTGAGTTCCATCCTCACCCGGGGCAAAGGCGGTGTAGTTGTTTTGTTTGCTTATAAGAGTTTAATTAGGTCGTGAAGGGTGCGCTGCCTGGAGCAGTAATGAATGACTGTTGCTGAGTTTTTTTATTTTTTCGACCTTTAACTTGTGGGAACTATTGATACCGGTTGTGTTTCCCAGTGACACCAGTCCGCCTCGGTAGCGCAGTAGGCGGCGCTTCAGTCTCATAATCTGAAGGTCGTGAGTTCAATCCACACCCGGGGCAAAGGCGGTGCAGATTTTTTGTTTGCTCATGAGAGTTTAATTAGGTCGTGAGGGGTGCACTGTCTTGAGCAGTAATGAATGACAGTTGTTCGGTTTTCCTATTTTTTCAACCTTTAATTTGTGGGAACTAATGATACCGGTTGCGTTTCCCTGTGACCCCTGTCCGCGTCGGTAGCGCAGTAGGCAGCGCGTCACTCTCGTAATCTGAAGGTCGTGAGTTCAATCCTCTCCCGGGGCAAAGGCGGTGAATATGTTTTGTTTGCTTGTGAGAGTTTAATTAGGTCGTGAGGGGTGCACTGTCTGGAGAAGTAATGAATGACTGTTGCTCGGTTTTCCTACTTTTGCGACCTTTAATTTGTGGGAACTAATGATACCGGTTGCGTTTCGCAGTGCCCCCTTCCGCCTCGGTAGCGCAGTAGGCAGCGCGTCAGTCTCATAATCTGAAGGTCGTGAGTTCAATTCTCACCCGGGCCAAAGGCGGTGCAGTTTTTTTGTTTGCTTATGAGAGTTTAATTAGGTCGTGAGGAGTGCGCTGTCAGGAGCAGTAATGAATGACAGTTGCTCGGTTTTCTTAATTTTTCAATTTTTAACTTGTGGGAACTATTGATACCGGTTGTGTTTCCCAGAGACACCTGTCCGCCTCGGAAGCGCAGTAGGCAGCGCGTCAGTCTCATAATCTGAAGGTCGTGAGTTCAATACACACCCAGGGTAAAGGCGGTAATCATTTTTGTTTGCTTATGAGAGTTTAATTAGGTCGTGAGGGGTGCGCTGTTTGGAGCAGTAATGAAGGACTGTTGCTGAGTTTTCTTACTTTTTCGACCTTTAACATGTGGGAACTATTGATACCGGTTGTGTTTCCCCGTGACGCCGGTTCGCCTCGGTAGCGCAGAAGGCAGCGCGTCAGTCTCATAATCTGAAGGTCGTGAGTTCAATCCTCACCCGGGGCAAATTTGTTGCAGATTTTTTGTTTGCTCATGAGAGTTTAATTAGGTCGTGAGGGGTGCACTGTCTTGAGCAGTAATGAATGACAGTTGTTCGGTTTTCTTATTTTTTCAACCTTTAATTTGTGGGAACTAATGATACCGGTTGCGTTTCCCAGTGACCCCTGTCCGCGTCGGTAGCGCAGTAGGCAGCGCGTCAGTCTCGTAATCTGAAGGTCGTGAGTTCAATCCTCTCCCGGGGCAAAGGCGGTGAATATGTTTTGTTTGCTTATGAGAGTTTAATTAGGTCGTGAGGGGTGCACTGTCTGGAGAAGTAATGAATGACTGTTGCTCGGTTTTCTTATTTTTTCAACCTTTAATTTGTGGGAACTAATGATACCGGTTGCGTTTCCCAGTGACCCCTGTCCGCGTCGGTAGCGCAGTAGGCAGCGCGTCAGTCTCGTAATCTGAAGGTCGTGAGTTCAATCCTCTCCCGGGGCAAAGGCGGTGAATATGTTTTGTTTGCTTATGAGAGTTTAATTAAGTCGTGAGGGGTGCACTGTCTGGAGAAGTAATGAATGACTGTTGCTCGGTTTTCTTATTTTTTCGACCTTTAACTTGTGGGAACTATTGATACCGGTTGTGTTTCCCAGTGACACCAGTCCGCCTCGGTAGCGCAGTAGGCGGCGCTTCAGTCTCATAATCTGAAGGTCGTGAGTTCAATCCACACCCGGGGCAAAGGCGGTGCAGATTTTTTGTTTGCTCATGAGAGTTTAATTAGGTCGTGAGGGGTGCACTGTATTGAGCAGTAATGAATGACAGTTGTTCGGTTTTCCTATTTTTTCAACCTTTAATTTGTGGGAACTAATGATACCGGTTGCGTTTCCCTGTGACCCCTGTCCGCGTCGGTAGCGCAGTAGGCAGCGCGTCACTCTCGTAATCTGAAGGTCGTGAGTTCAATCCTCTCCCGGGGCAAAGGCGGTGAATATGTTTTGTTTGCTTGTGAGAGTTTAATTAGGTCGTGAGGGGTGCACTGTCTGGAGAAATAATGAATGACTGTTGCTCGGTTTTCCTACTTTTGCGACCTTTAATTTGTGGGAACTAATGATACCGGTTGCGTTTCGCAGTGCCCCCTTCCGCCTCGGTAGCGCAGTAGGCAGCGCGTCAGTCTCATAATCTGAAGGTCGTGAGTTCAATTCTCACCCGGGCCAAAGGCGGTGCAGTTTTTTTGTTTGCTTATGAGAGTTTAATTAGGTCGTGAGGAGTGCGTTGTCAGGAGCAGTAATGAATGACAGTTGCTCGGTTTTCTTAATTTTTCAATTTTTAACTTGTGGGAACTATTGATACCGGTTGTGTTTCCCAGAGACACCTGTCCGCCTCGGAAGCGCAGTAGGCAGCGCGTCAGTCTCATAAGCTGAAGGTCGTGAGTTCAATACACACCCAGGGTAAAGGCGGTAATCATTTTTGTTTGCTTATGAGAGTTTAATTAGGTCGTCAGGGGTGCGCTGTTTGGAGCAGTAATGAAGGACTGTTGCTGAGTTTTCTTACTTTTTCGACCTTTAACATGTGGGAACTATTGATACCGGTTGTGTTTCCCCGTGACGCCGGTTCGCCTCGGTAGCGCAGTAGGCAGCGCGTCAGTCTCATAATCTGAAGGTCGTGAGTTCAATCCTCACCCGGGGCAAATTTGTTGCAGATTTTTTGTTTGCTCATGAGAGTTTAATTAGGTCGTGAGGGGTGCACTGTCTTGAGCAGTAATGAATGACAGTTGTTCGGTTTTCTTATTTTTTCAACCTTTAATTTGTGGGAACTAATGATACCGGTTGCGTTTCCCAGTGACCCCTGTCCGCGTCGGTAGCGCAGTAGGCAGCGCGTCAGTCTCGTAATCTGAAGGTCGTGAGTTCAATCCTCTCCCGGGGCAAAGGCGGTGAATATGTTTTGTTTGCTTATGAGAGTTTAATTAGGTCGTGAGGGGTGCACTGTCTGGAGAAGTAATGAATGACTGTTGCTCGGTTTTCTTATTTTTTCAACCTTTAATTTGTGGGAACTAATGATACCGGTTGCGTTTCCCAGTGACCCCTGTCCGCGTCGGTAGCGCAGTAGGCAGCGCGTCAGTCTCGTAATCTGAAGGTCGTGAGTTCAATCCTCTCCCGGGGCAAAGGCGGTGAATATGTTTTGTTTGCTTATGAGAGTTTAATTAGGTCGTGAGGGGTGCACTGTCTGGAGAAGTAATGAATGACTGTTGCTCGGTTTTCTTATTTTTTCAACCTTTAATTTGTGGGAACTAATGATACCGGTTGCGTTTCCCTGTGACCCCTGTCCGCGTCGGTAGCGCAGTAGGCAGCGCGTCAGTCTCATAATCTGAAGGTCGTGAGTTCAATTCTCACCCGGGCCAAAGGCGGTGCAGTTTTTTTGTTTGCTTATGAGAGTTTAATTAGGTCGTGAGGAGTGCGCTGTCAGGAGCAGTAATGAATGACAGTTGCTCGGTTTTCTTAATTTTTCAATTTTTAACTTGAGGGAACTATTGATACCTGTTGTGTTTCCCAGTGACACCTGTCCGCCTCGGTAGCGCAGTAGGCAGCGCGTCAGTCTCATAATCTGAAGGTCATGAGTTCAATTCTCACCCGGGCCAAAGGCGGTGCAGTTTTTTGTTTGCTTATGAAAGTTTAATTAGGTCGTGAGGAGTGCGCTGTCAGGAGCAGTAATGATTGACTGTTGCTGAGTTTTCTTACTTTTTCGACCTTTAACTTGTGGGAACTATTGATACCGGTTGTGTTTCCCAGTGACGCCTATTCGCCTCGGTAGCGCAGTAGGCAGCGCGTCAGTCTCATAATCTGAAGGTCGTGAGTTCAATACTCACCCGGGGAAAATTTGTTGCATGTTTTTTGTTTGCTCATGAGAGTTTAATTAGGTCGTGAGGGGTGCACTGTCTTGAGCAGTAATGAATGACAGTTGTTCGGTTTTCCTATTTTTTCAACCTTTAATTTGTGGGAACTAATGATACCGGTTGCGTTTCCCAGTGACCCCTGTCCGCGTCGGTAGCGCAGTAGGCAGCGCGTCAGTCTCGTAATCTCAAGGTCGTGAGTTCAATCCTCTCCCGGGGCAAAGGCGGTGAATATGTTTAGTTTGCTTGTGAGAGTTTAATTAGGTCGTGAGGGGTGCACTGTCTGGAGCAGTAATGAATGACTGTTGCTGAGTTTTTTTATTTTTTCGACCTTTAACTTGTGGGAACTATTGATACCGGTTGTGTTTCCCAGTGACACCAGTCCGCCTCGGTAGCGCAGTAGGCGGCGCTTCAGTCTCATAATCTGAAGGTCGTGAGTTCAATCCACACCCGGGGCAAAGGCGGTGCAGATTTTTTGTTTGCTCATGAGAGTTTAATTAGGTCGTGAGGGGTGCACTGTCTTGAGCAGTAATGAATGACAGTTGTTCGGTTTTCCTATTTTTTCAACCTTTAATTTGTGGGAACTAATGATACCGGTTGCGTTTCCCTGTGACCCCTGTCCGCGTCGGTAGCGCAGTAGGCAGCGCGTCACTCTCGTAATCTGAAGGTCGTGAGTTCAATCCTCTCCCGGGGCAAAGGCGGTGAATATGTTTTGTTTGCTTGTGAGAGTTTAATTAGGTCGTGAGGGGTGCACTGTCTGGAGAAGTAATGAATGACTGTTGCTCGGTTTTCCTACTTTTTCGACCTTTAATTTGTGGGAACTAATGATACCGGTTGCGTTTCGCAGTGCCCCTGTCCGCCTCGGTAGCGCAGTGGGCAGCGCGTCAGTCTCATAATCTGAAGGTCGTGAGTTCAATTCTCACCCCGGCCAAAGGCGGTGCAGTTTTTTGTTTGCTTATGAGAGTTTAATTAGGTCGTGAGGAGTGCGCTGTCAGGAGCAGTAATGAATGACAGTTGCTCGGTTTTCTTAATTTTTCAATTTTTAACTTGTGGGAACTATTGATACCGGTTGTGTTTCCCAGAGACACCTGTCTGCCTCGGAAGCGCAGTAGGCAGCGCGTCAGTCTCATAATCTGAAGGTCGTGAGTTCAATACACACCCAGGGTAAAGGCGGTAATCATTTTTTGTTTGCTTATGAGTGTTTAATTAGGTCGTGAGGGGTGCGCTGTTTGGAGCAGTAATAAATGACTGTTGCTCGGTTTTCTTACTGTTTCAATTTTTAACTTGTGGAAACTATTGATACCGGTTGTGTTTCCCAGTGACCCCTGTCCGCCTCGGTAGCGCAGTAGGCAGCGCGTCAGTCTCATAATCTGAAGGTCGTGAGTTCAATCCACTCCCGGGGCAAAGGCGGTGCAGATTTTTTGTTTGCCAATGAGAGTTTAATTAGGTTGTGAGGGGTGCGCTGTCCTGAGCAGTAATGAAGGACTGTTGCTGAGTTTTCTTACTTTTTCGACCTTTAACATGTGGGAACTATTGATACCGGTTGTGTTTCCCCGTGACGCCGGTTCGCCTCGGTAGCGCAGTAGGCAGCGCGTCAGTCTCATAATCTGAAGGTCGTGAGTTCAATCCTCACCCGGGGCAAATTTGTTGCAGATTTTCTGTTTGCTCATGAGAGTTTAATTAGGTCGGGAGGGGTGCACTGTCTTGAGCAGTAATGAATGACAGTTGTTCGGTTTTCTTATTTTTTCAACCTTTAATTTGTGGGAACTAATGATACCGGTTGCGTTTCCCAGTGACCCCTGTCCGCGTCGGTAGCGCAGTAGGCAGCGCGTCAGTCTCGTAATCTGAAGGTCGTAAGTTCAATCCTCTCCCGGGGCAAAGGCGGTGAATATGTTTTGTTTGCTTATGAGAGTTTAATTAGGTCGTGAGGGGTGCACTGTCTGGAGAAGTAATGAATGACTGTTGCTCGGTTTTCTTATTTTTTCAACCTTTAATTTGTGGGAACTAATGATACCGGTTGCGTTTCCTAGTGACCCCAGTCTGCCTCGGTAGCGCAGTAGGCAGCGCGTCAGTCTCATATTCTGAAGGTCGTGTGTTCAATCCTCACCCGGAGCAAAGGCGGTGAAGTTTTTTTGTTTGTTTATGAGAGTTTAATTAGGTCGTGAAGGGTGCGCTGTCTGGAGCAGTAATGAATGACTGTTGCCGAGTTTTCTTACTTTTTCGACCTTTAACTTGAGGGAACTATTGATACCTGTTGTGTTTCCCAGTGACACCTGTCCGCCTCGGTAGCGCAGTAGGCAGCGCGTCAGTCTCATAATCTGAAGGTCATGAGTTCAATTCTCACCCGGGCCAAAGGCGGTGCAGTTTTTTGTTTGCTTATGAGAGTTTAATTAGGTCGTGAGGAGTGCGCTGTCAGGAGCAGTAATGAATGACAGTTGCTCGGTTTTCTTAATTTTTCAATTTTTAACTTGTGGGAACTATTGATACTGGTTGTGTTTCCCAGAGACACCTGTCTGCCTCGGAAGCGCAGTAGGCAGCGCGTCAGTCTCATAATCTGAAGGTCGTGAGTTCAATACACACCCAGGGTAAAGGCGGTACACATTTTTTGTTTGCTTATGAGAGTTTAATTAGGTCGTGAGGGTTGCGCTGTTTGGAGCAGTAATAAATGACTGTTGCTCGGTTTTCTTACTGTTTCAATTTTTAACTTGTGGAAACTATTGATACCGGTTGTGTTTCCCAGTGACCCCTGTCCGCCTCGGTAGCGCAGTAGGCAGCGCGTCAGTCTCATAATCTGAAGGTCGTGAGTTCAATCCACACCCGGGGCAAAGGCGGTGCAGATTTTTTGTTTGCCTATGAGAGTTTAATTAGGTTGTGAGGGGTGCGCTGTCTTGAGCAGTAATGAATGACTGTTGCTGAGTTTTCTTACTTTTTCGACCTTTAACTTGTGGGAACTATTGATACCGGTTGTGTTTCCCAGTCACACCTGTCCGCCTCGATAGTGCAGTAGGCAGCGCGTCAGTCTCATAATCTGAAGGTCGTGAGTTCAATCCTCACCCGGGGCAAAGGCGGTGCTGATTTTTTGTTTGCTCATGAGAGTTTAATTAGGTAGGGAGGGGTGCACTGTCTGGCGCAGTAATGAATGACTGTTGCCCAGTTTTCTTATTTTTTCGACCTTTAATTTGTGGAAACGAATGATACCGGTTGCGTTTCGCAGTGACCCCTTTCCGCCTCGGTAGCGCAGTAGGCAGCGCGTCAGTCTCGTAATCTGAAGGTCGTGAGTTCAATCCTCTCCCGGGGCAAAGGCGGTGAATATGTTTAGTTTGCTTGTGAGAGTTTAATTAGGTCGTGAGGGGTGCACTGTCTGGAGCAGTAATGAATGACTGTTGCTGAGTTTTTTTATTTTTTCGACCTTTAACTTGTGGGAACTATTGATACCGGTTGTGTTTCCCAGTGACACCAGTCCGCCTCGGTAGCGCAGTAGGCGGCGCTTCAGTCTCATAATCTGAAGGTCGTGAGTTCAATCCACACCCGGAGCAAAGGCGGTGCAGATTGTTTGTTTGCCTATGAGAGTTTAATTAGGTTGTGAGGGGTGCGCTGTCCTGAGCAGTAATGAATGACTGTTGCTGAGTTTTCTTACTTTTTCGACCTTTAACATGTGGGAACTATTGATACCGGTTGTGTTTCCCAGTGACGCCTGTTCGCCTCGGTAGCGCAGTAGGCAGCGCGTCAGTCTCATAATCTGAAGGTCGTGAGTTCAATACTAACCCGGGGAGAATTTGTTGCAGATTTTTTGTTTGCTCATGAGAGTTTAATTAGGTCGTGAGGGGTGCACTGTCTTGAGCAGTAATGAATGACAGTTGTTCGGTTTTCCTATTTTTTCAACCTTTAATTTGTGGGAACTAATGATACCGGTTGCGTTTCCCAGTGACCCCTGTCCGCGTCGGTAGCGCAGTAGGCAGCGTGTCAGTCTCGTAATCTGAAGGTCGTGAGTTCAATCCTCTCCCGGGGCAAAGGCGGTGAATATGTTTTGTTTGCTTGTGAGAGTTTAATTAGGTCGTGAGGGGTGCACTGTCTGGAGAAGTAATGAATGACTGTTGCTCGGTTTTCCTACTTTTTCGACCTTTAATTTGTGGGAACTAATGATACCGGTTGCGTTTCGCAGTGCCCCTGTCCGCCTCGGTAGCGCAGTAGGCAGCGCGTCAGTCTCATAATCTGAAGGTCATGAGTTCAATTCTCACCCGGGCCAAAGGCGGTGCAGTTTTTTGTTTGCTTATGAGAGTTTAATTAGGTCGTGAGGAGTGCGCTGTCAGGAGCAGTAATGAATGACAGTTGCTCGGTTTTCTTAATTTTTCAATTTTTAACTTGTGGGAACCATTGATACCCGTTGTGTTTCCCAGAGACACCTGTCCGCCTCGGAAGCGCAGTAGGCAGCGCGTCAGTCTCATAATCTGAAGGTCGTGAGTTCAATACACACCCAGGGTAAAGGCGGTACACATTTTTTGTTTGCTTATGAGAGTTTAATTAGGTCGTGAGGGGTGCGCTGTCTGGAGCAGTAATAAATGACTGTTGCTCGGTTTTCTTACTGTTTCAATTTTTAACTTGTGGAAACTATTGATACCGGTTGTGTTTCCCAGTGACCCCTGTCCGCCTCGGTAGCGCAGTAGGCAGCGCGTCAGTCTCATAATCTGAAGGTCGTGAGTTCAATCCCCACCCGGGGTATAGGCGGTGTAGTTTTGTTGTTTGCTTATGAGAGTTTAATTAGGTCGTGAAGGGTGCGCTGCCTGGAGCAGTAATGAATGACTGTTGCTGAGTTTTTTATTTTTTCGACCTTTAACTTGTGGGAACTATTGATACCGGTTGTGTTTCCCAGTGACACCAGTCCGCATCGGTAGCGCAGTAGGCGGCGCTTCAGTCTCATAATCTGAAGGTCGTGAGTTCAATCCACACCCGGGGCAAAGGCGGTGCAGATTTTTTGTTTGCTCATGAGAGTTTAATTAGGTCGTGAGGGGTGCACTGTCTTGAGCAGTAATGAATGACAGTTGTTCGGTTTTCCTATTTTTTCAACCTTTAATTTGTGGGAACTAATGATACCGGTTGCGTTTCCCTGTGACCCCTGTCCGCGTCGGTAGCGCAGTAGGCAGCGCGTCACTCTCGTAATCTGAAGGTCGTGAGTTCAATCCTCTCCCGGGGCAAAGGCGGTGAATATGTTTTGTTTGCTTGTGAGAGTTTAATTAGGTCGTGAGGGGTGCACTGTCTGGAGAAGTAATGAATGACTGTTGCTCGGTTTTCCTACTTTTTCGACCTTTAATTTGTGGGAACTAATGATACCGGTTGCGTTTCGCAGTGCCCCTGTCCGCCTCGGTAGCGCAGTAGGCAGCGCGTCAGTCTCATAATCTGAAGGTCCTGAGTTCAATTCTCACCCGGGCCAAAGGCGGTGCAGTTTTTTGTTTGCTTATGAGAGTTTGATTAGGTCGTGAGGAGTGCGCTGTCAGGAGCAGTAATGAATGACAGTTGGTCGGTTTTCTTAATTTTTCAATTTTTAACTTGTGGGAACTATTGATACCGGTTGTGTTTCCCAGAGACACCTGTCCGCCTCGGTAGCGCAGTAGGCAGCGCGTCAGTCTCATAATATGAAGGTCGTGAGTTCCATCCTCACCCGGGGCAAAGGCGGTGTAGTTGTTTTGTTTGCTTATGAGAGTTTAATTAGGTCGTGAAGGGTGCGCTGTCTGGTGCAGTAATGAATGACTGTTGCTGAGGTTTCTTACTTTTTCGACCTTTAACTTGTGGGAACCATTGATACCGGTTGTGTTTCCCAGTGACACCAGTCCGCCTCGGTAGCACAGTAGGCGGCGCTTCAGTCTCATAATCTGAAGGTCGTGAGTTCGATCCACACCCGGGGCAAAGGCGGTGCAGATTTTTTGTTTGCCTATGAGAGTTTAATTAGGTCGTGAGGGGTTCGCTGTCCTGAGCAGTAATGAATGACTGTTGCTGAGTTTTCTTACTTTTTCGACCTTAAACATGTGGGAACTATTGATACCGGTTGTGTTTCACAGTGACGCCTATTCGCCTCGGAAGCGCAGTAGGCAGCGCGTCAGTCTCATAATCTGAAGGTCGTGAGTTCAATACACACCCAGGGTAAAGGCGGTACACATTTTTTGTTTGCTTATGAGAGTTTAATTAGGTCGTGAGGGGTGCGCTGTTTGGAGCAGTAATAAATGACTGTTGCTTGGTTTTCTTACTGTTTCAATTTTTAACTTGTGGAAACTATTGATACCGGTTGTGTTTCCCAGTGACCCCTGTCCGCCTCGGTAGCGCAGTAGGCAGTGCGTCAGTCTCATAATCTGAAGGTCGTGAGTTCAATCCACACCCGGGGCAGAGGCGGTGCAGATTTTTTGTTTGCCTATGAGAGTTTAATTAGGTTGTGAGGGGTGCGCTGTCCTGAGCAGTAATGAATGACTGTTGCTGAGTTTTCTTACTTTTTCGACCTTTAACATGTGGGAACTATTGATACCGGTTGTGTTTACCCGTGACGCCTGTTCGCCTCGGTAGCGCAGTAGGCAGCGCGTCAGTCTCATAATCTGAAGGTCGTGAGTTCAATCCTCACCCGGGGCAAATTTGTTGCAGATTTTTTGTTTGCTCATGAGAGTTTAATTAGGTCGTGAGGGGTGCACTGTCTTGAGCAGTAATGAATGACAGTTGTTCGGTTTTCTTATTTTTTCAACCTTTAATTTGTGGGAACTAATGATACCGGTTGCGTTTCCCAGTGACCCCTGTCCGCGTCGGTAGCGCAGTAGGCAGCGCGTCAGTCTCGTAATCTGAAGGTCGCGAGTTCAATCCTCTCCCGGGGCAAAGGCGGTGAATATGTTTTGTTTGCTTATGAGAGTTTAATTAGGTCGTGAGGGGTGCACTGTCTGGAGAAGTAATGAATGACTGTTGCTCGGTTTTCTTATTTTTTCAACCTTTAATTTGTGGGGACTAATGATACCGGTTGCGTTTCCCAGTGACCCCAGTCTGCCTCGGTAGCGCAGTAGGCAGCGCGTCAGTCTCATATTCTGAAGGTCGTGAGTTCAATCCCCACCCGGGGTAAAGGCGGTGCAGTTTTGTTGTTTGCTTATGAGAGTTTAATTAGGTCGTGAGGGGTGCGCTGTCTGGAGCAGTAATAATTGACTGTTGCTGAGTTTTCTTACTTTTTCGACCTTTAACTTGTGGGAACTATTGATACCGGTTGTGTTTCCCAGTGACACCAGTCCGCCTCGGTAGCGCAGTAGGCGGCGCTTCAGTCTCATAATCTGAAGGTCGTGAGTTCAATCCACACCCGGGGCAAAGGCGGTGCAGATTTTTTGTTTGCCTATGAGAGTTTAATTAGGTTGTGAGGGGTGCGCTGTCCTGAGCAGTAATGAATGACTGTTGCCGAGTTTTCTTACTTTTTCGACCTTTAACATGTGGGAACTATTGATACCGGTTGTGTTTCCCCCGTGACGCCTGTTCGCCTCGGTAGCGCAGTAGGCAGCGCGTCAGTCTCATAATCTGAAGGTCGTGAGTTCAATCCTCACCCGGGGCGAATTTGTTGCAGATTTTTTGTTTGCTCATGAGAGTTTAATTAGGTCGTGAGGGGTGCACTGTCTTGAGCAGTAATGAATGACAGTTGTTCGGTTTTCTTAGTTTTTCAACCTTTAATTTGTGGGAACTAATGATATCGCTTGTGTTTCCCAGTGACCCCTGTCCGCGTCGGTAGCGCAGTAGGCAGCGCGTCAGTCTCGTAATCTGAAGGTCGTGAGTTCAATCCTCTCCCGGGGCAAAGGCGGTGAATATGTTTTGTTTGCTTATGAGAGTTTAATTAGGTCGTGAGGGGTGCACTGTCTGGAGAAGTAATGAATGACTGTTGCTCGGTTTTCTTATTTTTTCAACCTTTATTTGTGGGAACTAATGATACCGGTTGCGTTTTCCAGTGACCCCAGTCTGCCTCGGTAGCGCAGTAGGCAGCGCGTCAGTCTCATATTCTGAAGGTCGTGAGTTCAATCCTCACCCGGAGCAAAGGCGGTGAAGTTTTTTTGTTTGTTTATGAGAGTTTAATTAGGTCGTGAAGGGTGCGCTGTCTGGAGCAGTAATGAATGACTCTTGCCGAGTTTTCTTACTTTTTCGACCTTTAACTTGAGGGAACTATTGATACCTGTTGTGTTTCCCAGTGACACCTGTCCGCCTCGGTAGCGCAGTAGGCAGCGCGTCAGTCTCATAATCTGAAGGTCATGAGTTCAATTCTCACCCGGGCCAAAGGCGGTGCAGTTTTTTGTTTGCTTATGAGAGTTTAATTAGGTCGTGAGGAGTGCGCTGTCAGGAGCAGTAATGAATGACAGTTGCTCGGTTTTCTTAATTTTTCAATTTTTAACTTGTGGGAACTATTGATACCCGTTGTGTTTCCCAGAGACACCTGTCCGCCTCGGAAGCGCAGTAGGCAGCGCGTCAGTCTCATAATCTGAAGGTCGTGAGTTCAATACACACCCAGGGTAAAGGCGGTACACATTTTTTGTTTGCTTATGAGAGTTTAATTAGGTCGTGAGGGGTGCGCTGTCTGGAGCAGTAATAAATGACTGTTGCTCGGTTTTCTTACTGTTTCAATTTTTAACTTGTGGAAACTATTGATACCGGTTGTGTGTCCCAGTGACCCCTGTCCGCCTCGGTAGCGCAGTAGGCAGCGCGTCAGTCTCATAATCTGAAGGTCGTGAGTTCAATCCCCACCCGGGGTATAGGCGGTGTAGTTTTGTTGTTTGCTTATGAGAGTTTAATTAGGTCGTGAGGGGTGCGCTGTCTGGAGCAGTAATGATTGACTGTTGCTGAGTTTTCTTACTTTTTCGACCTTTAACTTGTGGGAACTATTGATACCGGTTGTGTTTCCCAGTCACACCTGTCCGCCTCGGTAGTGCAGTAGGCAGCGCGTCAGTCTCATAATCTGAAGGTCGTGAGTTCAATCCTCACCCGGGGCAAAGGCGGTGCAGATTTTTTGTTTGCTCATGAGAGTTTAATTAGGTAGGGAGGGGTGCACTGTCTGGAGCAGTAATGAATGACTGTTGCCCAGTTTTCTTATTTTTTCGACCTTTAATTTGTAGAAACGAATGATACCGGTTGCGTTTCGCAGTGACCCCTGTCCGCCTCGGTAGCCCAGTAGGCAGCGCGTCAGTCTCATAATCTGAAGGTCGTGAGTTCAATTCTCACCCGGGCCAAAGGCGGTGCAGTTTTTTTGTTTGCTTATGAGAGTTTAATTAGGTCGTGAGGAGTGCGCTGTCAGGAGCAGTAATGAATGACAGTTGCTCGGTTTTCTTAATTTTTCAATTTTTAACTTGTGGGAACTATTGATACCGGTTGTGTTTCCCTGTGACCCCTGTCCGCGTCGGTAGCGCAGTACTTGTCTCTTTCCTGTCTCCTTCTTCGTTTCCTGTGTGCGTTATTTTATTGGCTGGAAGTTTTTTCATCTGAAGCGCAGTAGGCAGCGCGTCAGTCTCATAATCTGAAGGTCGTGAGTTCAATTCTCACCCGGGCCAAAGGCGGTGCAGTTTTTTTGTTTGCTTATGAGAGTTTAATTAGGTCGTGAGGAGTGCGCTGTCAGGAGCAGTAATGAATGACAGTTGCTCGGTTTTCTTAATTTTTCAATTTTTAACTTGAGGGAACTATTGATACCTGTTGTGTTTCCCAGTGACACCTGTCCGCCTCGGTAGCGCAGTAGGCAGCGCGTCAGTCTCATAATCTGAAGGTCATGAGTTCAATTCTCACCCGGGCCAAAGGCGGTGCAGTTTTTTGTTTGCTTATGAAAGTTTAATTAGGTCGTGAGGAGTGCGCTGTCAGGAGCAGTAATGATTGACTGTTGCTGAGTTTTCTTACTTTTTCGACCTTTAACTTGTGGGAACTATTGATACCGGTTGTGTTTCCCAGTGACGCCTATTCGCCTCGGTAGCGCAGTAGGCAGCGCGTCAGTCTCATAATCTGAAGGTCGTGAGTTCAATACTCACCCGGGGAAAATTTGTTGCATGTTTTTTGTTTGCTCATGAGAGTTTAATTAGGTCGTGAGGGGTGCACTGTCTTGAGCAGTAATGAATGACAGTTGTTCGGTTTTCCTATTTTTTCAACCTTTAATTTGTGGGAACTAATGATACCGGTTGCGTTTCCCAGTGACCCCTGTCCGCGTCGGTAGCGCAGTAGGCAGCGCGTCAGTCTCGTAATCTCAAGGTCGTGAGTTCAATCCTCTCCCGGGGCAAAGGCGGTGAATATGTTTAGTTTGCTTGTGAGAGTTTAATTAGGTCGTGAGGGGTGCACTGTCTGGAGCAGTAATGAATGACTGTTGCTGAGTTTTTTTATTTTTTCGACCTTTAACTTGTGGGAACTATTGATACCGGTTGTGTTTCCCAGTGACACCAGTCCGCCTCGGTAGCGCAGTAGGCGGCGCTTCAGTCTCATAATCTGAAGGTCGTGAGTTCAATCCACACCCGGGGCAAAGGCGGTGCAGATTTTTTGTTTGCTCATGAGAGTTTAATTAGGTCGTGAGGGGTGCACTGTCTTGAGCAGTAATGAATGACAGTTGTTCGGTTTTCCTATTTTTTCAACCTTTAATTTGTGGGAACTAATGATACCGGTTGCGTTTCCCTGTGACCCCTGTCCGCGTCGGTAGCGCAGTAGGCAGCGCGTCACTCTCGTAATCTGAAGGTCGTGAGTTCAATCCTCTCCCGGGGCAAAGGCGGTGAATATGTTTTGTTTGCTTGTGAGAGTTTAATTAGGTCGTGAGGGGTGCACTGTCTGGAGAAGTAATGAATGACTGTTGCTCGGTTTTCCTACTTTTTCGACCTTTAATTTGTGGGAACTAATGATACCGGTTGCGTTTCGCAGTGCCCCTGTCCGCCTCGGTAGCGCAGTGGGCAGCGCGTCAGTCTCATAATCTGAAGGTCGTGAGTTCAATTCTCACCCCGGCCAAAGGCGGTGCAGTTTTTTGTTTGCTTATGAGAGTTTAATTAGGTCGTGAGGAGTGCGCTGTCAGGAGCAGTAATGAATGACAGTTGCTCGGTTTTCTTAATTTTTCAATTTTTAACTTGTGGGAACTATTGATACCGGTTGTGTTTCCCAGAGACACCTGTCTGCCTCGGAAGCGCAGTAGGCAGCGCGTCAGTCTCATAATCTGAAGGTCGTGAGTTCAATACACACCCAGGGTAAAGGCGGTAATCATTTTTTGTTTGCTTATGAGTGTTTAATTAGGTCGTGAGGGGTGCGCTGTTTGGAGCAGTAATAAATGACTGTTGCTCGGTTTTCTTACTGTTTCAATTTTTAACTTGTGGAAACTATTGATACCGGTTGTGTTTCCCAGTGACCCCTGTCCGCCTCGGTAGCGCAGTAGGCAGCGCGTCAGTCTCATAATCTGAAGGTCGTGAGTTCAATCCACTCCCGGGGCAAAGGCGGTGCAGATTTTTTGTTTGCCAATGAGAGTTTAATTAGGTTGTGAGGGGTGCGCTGTCCTGAGCAGTAATGAAGGACTGTTGCTGAGTTTTCTTACTTTTTCGACCTTTAACATGTGGGAACTATTGATACCGGTTGTGTTTCCCCGTGACGCCGGTTCGCCTCGGTAGCGCAGTAGGCAGCGCGTCAGTCTCATAATCTGAAGGTCGTGAGTTCAATCCTCACCCGGGGCAAATTTGTTGCAGATTTTCTGTTTGCTCATGAGAGTTTAATTAGGTCGGGAGGGGTGCACTGTCTTGAGCAGTAATGAATGACAGTTGTTCGGTTTTCTTATTTTTTCAACCTTTAATTTGTGGGAACTAATGATACCGGTTGCGTTTCCCAGTGACCCCTGTCCGCGTCGGTAGCGCAGTAGGCAGCGCGTCAGTCTCGTAATCTGAAGGTCGTAAGTTCAATCCTCTCCCGGGGCAAAGGCGGTGAATATGTTTTGTTTGCTTATGAGAGTTTAATTAGGTCGTGAGGGGTGCACTGTCTGGAGAAGTAATGAATGACTGTTGCTCGGTTTTCTTATTTTTTCAACCTTTAATTTGTGGGAACTAATGATACCGGTTGCGTTTCCTAGTGACCCCAGTCTGCCTCGGTAGCGCAGTAGGCAGCGCGTCAGTCTCATATTCTGAAGGTCGTGTGTTCAATCCTCACCCGGAGCAAAGGCGGTGAAGTTTTTTTGTTTGTTTATGAGAGTTTAATTAGGTCGTGAAGGGTGCGCTGTCTGGAGCAGTAATGAATGACTGTTGCCGAGTTTTCTTACTTTTTCGACCTTTAACTTGAGGGAACTATTGATACCTGTTGTGTTTCCCAGTGACACCTGTCCGCCTCGGTAGCGCAGTAGGCAGCGCGTCAGTCTCATAATCTGAAGGTCATGAGTTCAATTCTCACCCGGGCCAAAGGCGGTGCAGTTTTTTGTTTGCTTATGAGAGTTTAATTAGGTCTTGAGGAGTGCGCTGTCAGGAGCAGTAATGAATGACAGTTGCTCGGTTTTCTTAATTTTTCAATTTTTAACTTGTGGGAACTATTGATACTGGTTGTGTTTCCCAGAGACACCTGTCTGCCTCGGAAGCGCAGTAGGCAGCGCGTCAGTCTCATAATCTGAAGGTCGTGAGTTCAATACACACCCAGGGTAAAGGCGGTACACATTTTTTGTTTGCTTATGAGAGTTTAATTAGGTCGTGAGGGTTGCGCTGTTTGGAGCAGTAATAAATGACTGTTGCTCGGTTTTCTTACTGTTTCAATTTTTAACTTGTGGAAACTATTGATACCGGTTGTGTTTCCCAGTGACCCCTGTCCGCCTCGGTAGCGCAGTAGGCAGCGCGTCAGTCTCA
This sequence comes from Rhipicephalus microplus, assembly GCF_043290135.1. Classification (NCBI taxonomy): domain Eukaryota; kingdom Metazoa; phylum Arthropoda; class Arachnida; order Ixodida; family Ixodidae; genus Rhipicephalus; species Rhipicephalus microplus. Next base: position 210,595,696 of record NC_134702.1, read on the forward strand.
TAATCTGAAGGTCGTGAGTTCAATCCACACCCGGGGCAAAGGCGGTGCAGATTTTTTGTTTGCCTATGAGAGTTTAATTAGGTTGTGAGGGGTGCGCTGTCTTGAGCAGTAATGAATGACTGTTGCTGAGTTTTCTTACTTTTTCGACCTTTAACTTGTGGGAACTATTGATACCGGTTGTGTTTCCCAGTCACACCTGTCCGCCTCGATAGTGCAGTAGGCAGCGCGTCAGTCTCATAATCTGAAGGTCGTGAGTTCAATCCTCACCCGGGGCAAAGGCGGTGCTGATTTTTTGTTTGCTCATGAGAGTTTAATTAGGTAGGGAGGGGTGCACTGTCTGGCGCAGTAATGAATGACTGTTGCCCAGTTTTCTTATTTTTTCGACCTTTAATTTGTGGAAACGAATGATACCGGTTGCGTTTCGCAGTGACCCCTTTCCGCCTCGGTAGCGCAGTAGGCAGCGCGTCAGTCTCGTAATCTGAAGGTCGTGAGTTCAATCCTCTCCCGGGGCAAAGGCGGTGAATATGTTTAGTTTGCTTGTGAGAGTTTAATTAGGTCGTGAGGGGTGCACTGTCTGGAGCAGTAATGAATGACTGTTGCTGAGTTTTTTTATTTTTTCGACCTTTAACTTGTGGGAACTATTGATACCGGTTGTGTTTCCCAGTGACACCAGTCCGCCTCGGTAGCGCAGTAGGCGGCGCTTCAGTCTCATAATCTGAAGGTCGTGAGTTCAATCCACACCCGGAGCAAAGGCGGTGCAGATTGTTTGTTTGCCTATGAGAGTTTAATTAGGTTGTGAGGGGTGCGCTGTCCTGAGCAGTAATGAATGACTGTTGCTGAGTTTTCTTACTTTTTCGACCTTTAACATGTGGGAACTATTGATACCGGTTGTGTTTCCCAGTGACGCCTGTTCGCCTCGGTAGCGCAGTAGGCAGCGCGTCAGTCTCATAATCTGAAGGTCGTGAGTTCAATACTAACCCGGGGAGAATTTGTTGCAGATTTTTTGTTTGCTCATGAGAGTTTAATTAGGTCGTGAGGGGTGCACTGTCTTGAGCAGTAATGAATGACAGTTGTTCGGTTTTCCTATTTTTTCAACCTTTAATTTGTGGGAACTAATGATACCGGTTGCGTTTCCCAGTGACCCCTGTCCGCGTCGGTAGCGCAGTAGGCAGCGTGTCAGTCTCGTAATCTGAAGGTCGTGAGTTCAATCCTCTCCCGGGGCAAAGGCGGTGAATATGTTTTGTTTGCTTGTGAGAGTTTAATTAGGTCGTGAGGGGTGCACTGTCTGGAGAAGTAATGAATGACTGTTGCTCGGTTTTCCTACTTTTTCGACCTTTAATTTGTGGGAACTAATGATACCGGTTGCGTTTCGCAGTGCCCCTGTCCGCCTCGGTAGCGCAGTAGGCAGCGCGTCAGTCTCATAATCTGAAGGTCGTGAGTTCAATCCTCACCCGGGGCAAATTTGTTGCAGATTTTCTGTTTGCTCATGAGAGTTTAATTAGGTCGTGAGGGGTGCACTGTCTTGAGCAGTAATGAATGACAGTTGTTCGGTTTTCTTATTTTTTCAACCTTTAATTTGTGGGAACTAATGATACCGGTTGCGTTTCCCAGTGACCCCTGTCCGCGTCGGTAGCGCAGTAGGCAGCGCGTCAGTCTCGTAATCTGAAGGTCGTGAGTTCAATCCTCTCCCGGGGCAAAGGCGGTGAATATGTTTTGTTTGCTTATGAGAGTTTAATTAGGTCGTGAGGGGTGCACTGTCTGGAGAAGTAATGAATGACTGTTGCTCGGTTTTCTTATTTTTTCAACCTTTAATTTGTGGGAACTAATGATACCGGTTGCGTTTCCTAGTGACCCCAGTCTGCCTCGGTAGCGCAGTAGGCAGCGCGTCAGTCTCATATTCTGAAGGTCGTGTGTTCAATCCTCACCCGGAGCAATGGCGGTGAAGTTTTTTGTTTGTTTATGAGAGTTTAATTAGGTCGTGAAGGGTGCGCTGTCTGGAGCAGTAATGAATGACTGTTGCCGAGTTTTCTTACTTTTTCGACCTTTAACTTGAGGGAACTATTGATACCTGTTGTGTTTCCCAGTGACACCTGTCCGCCTCGGTAGCGCAGTAGGCAGCGCGTCAGTCTCATAATCTGAAGGTCATGAGTTCAATTCTCACCCGGGCCAAAGGCGGTGCAGTTTTTTGTTTGCTTATGAGAGTTTAATTAGGTCGTGAGGAGTGCGCTGTCAGGAGCAGTAATGAATGACAGTTGCTCGGTTTTCTTAATTTTTCAATTTTTAACTTGTGGGAACTATTGATACTGGTTGTGTTTCCCAGAGACACCTGTCTGCCTCGGAAGCGCAGTAGGCAGCGCGTCAGTCTCATAATCTGAAGGTCGTGAGTTCAATACACACCCAGGGTAAAGGCGGTACACATTTTTGTTTGCTTATGAGAGTTTAATTAGGTCGTGAGGGTTGCGCTGTTTGGAGCAGTAATAAATGACTGTTGCTCGGTTTTCTTACTGTTTCAATTTTTAACTTGTGGAAACTATTGATACCGGTTGTGTTTCCCAGTGACCCCTGTCCGCCTCGGTAGCGCAGTAGGCAGCGCGTCAGTCTCATAATCTGAAGGTCGTGAGTTCAATCCACACCCGGGGCAAAGGCGGTACAGATTTTTTGTTTGCCTATGAGAGTTTAATTAGGTTGTGAGGGGTGCGCTGTCTTGAGCAGTAATGAATGACTGTTGCTGAGTTTTCTTACTTTTTTGACCTTTAACTTGTGGGAACTATTGATACCGGTTGTGTTTCCCAGTCACACCTGTCCGCCTCGATAGTGCAGTAGGCAGCGCGTCAGTCTCATAATCTGAAGGTCGTGAGTTCAATCCTCACCCGGGGCAAAGGCGGTGCTGATTTTTTGTTTGCTCATGAGAGTTTAATTAGGTAGGGAGGGGTGCACTGTCTGGCGCAGTAATGAATGACTGTTGCCCAGTTTTCTTATTTTTTCGACCTTTAATTTGTGGAAACGAATGATACCGGTTGCGTTTCGCAGTGACCCCTTTCCGCCTCGGTAGCGCAGTAGGCAGCGCGTCAGTCTCGTATTCTGAAGGTCGTGAGTTCAATCCTCTCCCGGGGCAAAGGCGGTGAATATGTTTAGTTTGCTTGTGAGAGTTTAATTAGGTCGTGAGGGGTGCACTGTCTGGAGCAGTAATGAATGACTGTTGCTGAGTTTTTTTATTTTTTCGACCTTTAACTTGTGGGAACTATTGATACCGGTTGTGTTTCCCAGTGACACCAGTCCGCCTCGGTAGCGCAGTAGGCGGCGCTTCAGTCTCATAATCTGAAGGTCGTGAGTTCAATCCACACCCGGAGCAAAGGCGGTGCAGATTTTTTGTTTGCCTATGAGAGTTTAATTAGGTTGTGAGGGGTGCGCTGTCCTGAGCAGTAATGAATGACTGTTGCTGAGTTTTCTTACTTTTTCGACCTTTAACATGTGGGAACTATTGATACCGGTTGTGTTTCCCAGTGACGCCTGTTCGCCTCGGTAGCGCAGTAGGCAGCGCGTCAGTCTCATAATCTGAAGGTCGTGAGTTCAATACTAACCCGGGGAGAATTTGTTGCAGATTTTTTGTTTGCTCATGAGAGTTTAATTAGGTCGTGAGGGGTGCACTGTCTTGAGCAGTAATGAATGACAGTTGTTCGGTTTTCCTATTTTTTCAACCTTTAATTTGTGGGAACTAATGATACCGGTTGTGATTCCCAGTGACGCCTGTTCGCCTCGGTAGCGCAGTAGGCAGCGCGTAAGTCTCGTAATCTGAAGGTCGTGAGTTCAATCCTCTCCCGGGGCAAAGGCGGTGAATATGTTTTGTTTGCTTATGAGAGTTTAATTAGGTCGTGAGGGGTGCACTGTCTGGAGAAGTAATGAATGACTGTTGCTCGGTTTTCCTACTTTTTCGACCTTTAATTTGTGGGAACTAATGATACCGGGTGCGTTTCGCAGTGACCCCTGTCCGCCTCGGTAGCGCAGTAGGCAGCGCGTCAGTCTCATAATCTGAAGGTCGTGAGTTCCATCCTCACCCGGGGCAAAGGCGGTGTAGTTAGTTTCTTTGCTTATGAGAGTTTAATTAGGTCGTGAAGGGTGCGCTGTCTGGAGCAGTAATGAATGACTGTTGCTGAGTTTTCTTTCTTTTTCGACCTTTAACTTGTGGGAACTATTGATATCGGTTGTGTTTCCCAGTGACACCAGTCCGCCTCGGTAGCGCAGTAGGCGGTGCGTCAGTCTCATAATCTCAAGGTCGTGAGTTCAATCCACACCCGGGGATAAGGCGGTGCAGAATTTTTGTTTGCCTATGAGAGTTTAATTCGGTCGTGAGGGGTGCGCGTTTTGGAGCAGTAACGAATGACTGTTGCTGAATTTTCTTACTTTTTCGACCTTTAACGTGTGGGAACTATTGATACCGGTTGTGTTTCCCAGGGACACCTGTCCGCCTCGGTAGCGCAGTATGCAGCGCGTAAGTCTCATAATCTGAAGGTCGTGAGTTCAATCCTCACCCGGGGCAAAGGCGGTGAAGTTTTTTGTTTGCTTATGAGAGTTTAATTAGGTCGTGAGGGGTGCGCTGTCTGGAGCAGTAATGAATGACTGTTGGTGAGTTTTCTTATTTTTTTAATTTTTAACTTGTGGGAACTATTGATACCTGTTGTGTTTCCCAGTGACACCTGTCCGCCTCGGCAGCGCAATGGCAGCGCGTCAGTCTCATAATCTGAAGGTCGTGAGGTCAAACCTCACCCGGGGCAAAGGCGGTAAAGTTTTTTGTTTGCTTATGAGAGTTTAATTAGGTCGTGAGGGGAGCACTGTCTGGAGCAGTAATGAATGACTGTTGCTCGGTTTTCTTACTTTTTCGACCTTTATTTTTTGTGGGAACTAATGTTACCGGTTGCGTTTCCCAGTGACCCCTGTCCGCCTCGGTAGTGCAAAGGCAGCACGTCTGTCTCATAATCTGAAGGTCGTGAGTTCAATCCCCACCCGGGGCAAAGGTGTTGCAGATTTTTTTGTTTTCCTATGAGAGATTTATTGGGTCGTGAGGGGTGCGCTGTCTGGAGCAGTAATGAATGACTGTTGCTCGGTTTTCTCACTTTTTCGACCTATGGTTTGTGGGAACTAATGATACCGGTTGCGTTTCCCAGTGACCCCTGTCTGCCTCGGAAGCGCACTAGGCAGCGCGTCAGTCTCATAATCTAAAGGTCGTGAGTTCAATCCTCACCCGGGGCAACTTTGGTGCAGATTTTTTGTTTGCTCATGAGAGTTTATATTAAGTCGTGAGGGGTGCACTGTCTGGAGCAGTAATAAATGACTGTTGCTCAGTTTTCTTACTTTTTTCACCTTTATTTTTGTGGGAACTAATGATACCGGTTGCGTTTGCCATGGGCTCCTGTATGCCTCGGTAGCGCAGTAGGCAGCGCGTCAGTCTCATAATCTGAAGGTCGTGAGTTCAATCCTCGCCCGGGGCAAAGGTGGTGCAGATTTTTTGTTTGCTTATGAGAATTTAATTAGGTCGTGAGGGGTGCACTGTGTGGAGCAGTAATGAATTACTGTTGCTCGGTTTTCTTACTTTTTCGGCCTTTAATTTGTGGGAACTAATGATACCGGTTGCGTTTGCCATGGGCTCCTGTATGCCTCGGTAGCGCAGTAGGCAGCGCGTCAGTCTCATAATCTGAAGGTCGTGAGTTCCATCCTCACCCGGGGCAAAGGCGGTGTAGTTGTTTTGTTTGCTTATGAGAGTTTAATTAGGTCGTGAAGGGTGCGCTGTCTGGTGCAGTAATGAATGACTGTTGCTGAGTTTTCTTACTTTTTCGACCTTTAACTTGTGGGAACTATTGATACCGGTTGTGTTTCCTAGTGACACCAGTCCGCCTCGGTAGCGCAGTAGGCGGCGCTTCAGTCTCATAATCTGAAGGTCGTGAGTTCAATCCACACCCGGGGCAAAGGCGGTGCAGATTTTTTGTTTGCCTATGAGAGTTTAATTAGGTCGTGAGGGGTGCGCTGTCCTGAGCAGTAATGAATGACTGTTGCTGAGTTTTCTTACTTTTTCGACCTTTAACATGTGGGAACTAATGATACCAGTTGTGTTTCCCAGTGACGCCTGTTCGCCTCGGTAGCGCAGTAGGCAGCGCGTCAGTCTCATAATCTGAAGGTCGTGAGTTCAATCCTCACCCGGGGCAAATTTGTTGCAGATTTTTTGTTTGCTCATGAGAGTTTAATTAGGTCGTGAGGGGTGCACTGTCTGGAGCAGTAATAAATGACTGTTGCTGAGTTTTCTTACTTTTTCGACCTTTAACTTGTGGGAACTATTGATACCGGTTGTGTTTCCCAGTGACACCAGTCCGCCTCGGTAGCGCAGTAGGCGGCGCGTCAGTCTCATAATCTGAAGGTCGTGAGTTCCATCCTCACCCGGGGCAAATGCTGTGTAGTTGGTTTCTTTGCTTCTGATAGTTTAATTAGGTCGTGAAGGGGCCGCTGTCTGGAGCAGTAATGAATGACTGTTGCTGAGTTTTCTTACTTTTTCGACCTTTAACTTGTGGGAACTATTGATACCGGTTGTGTTTCCCAGTGACACCAGTCCGCCTCGGTAGCGCAGTAGGCGGCGCGTCAGTCTCATAATCTCAAGGTCGTGAGTTCAATCCACACCCGGGGCAAAGGCGGTGCAGAATTTTTGTTTGCCTATGAGAGTTTAATTAGGTCGTGAGGGGTGCGCTGTCTGAAGCAGTAATGAATGACTGTTGCCGAGTTTTCTTACTTTTTCGACCTTTAACATGAGGGAACTATTGATACCTGTTGTGTTTCCCAGTGACACCTGTCCGCCTCGGTAGCGCAGTAGGCAGCGCGTCAGTCTCATAATCTGAAGGTCGTGAGTTCAATTCTCACCCGGGCCAAAGGCGGTGTAGTTTTTTGTTTGCTTATGAGAGTTTAATTAGGTCGTGAGGAGTGCGCTGTCAGGAGCAGTAATGAATGACAGTTGATCGGTTTTCTTAATTTTTCAATTTTTAACTTGTGGGAACTATTGATACCAGTTGTGTTTCCCAGAGACACCTGTCCGCCTCGGAAGCGCAGTAGCCAGCGCGTCAGTCTCATAATCTGAAGGTCGTGAGTTCAATACACACCCAGGGTAAAGGCGGTACACATTTTTTGTTTGCTTATGAGAGTTTAATTAGGTCGTGAGGGTTGCGCTGTTTGGAGCAGTAATAAATGACTGTTGCTCGGTTTTCTTACTGTTTCAATTTTTAACTTGTGGAAACTATTGATACCGGTTGTGTTTCCCAGTGACCCCTGTCCGCCTCGGTAGCGCAGTAGGCAGCGCGTCAGTCTCATAATCTGAAGGTCGTGAGTTCAATCCACACCCGGGGCAAAGGCGGTGCAGATTTTTTGTTTGCCTATGAGAGTTTAATTAGGTTGTGAGGGGTGCGCTGTCCTGAGCAGTAATGAATGACTGTTGCTGAGTTTTCTTACTTTTTCGACCTTTAACTTGTGGGAACTATTGTTACCAGTTGTGTTTCCCAGTCACACCTGTCCGCCTCGATAGTGCAGTAGGCAGCGCGTCAGTCTCAAAATCTGAAGGTCGTGAGTTCAATCCTCACCCGGGGCAAAGGCGGTGCTGATTTTTTGTTCGCTCATGAGAGTTTAATTAGGTAGGGAGGGGTGCACTGTCTGGCGCAGTAATGAATGACTGTTGCCCAGGTTTCTTATTTTTTCGACCTTTAATTTGTGGAAACGAATGATACCGGTTGCGTTTCGCAGTGACCCCTGTCCGCCTCGGTAGCGCAGTAGGCAGCGCGTCAGTCTCATAATCTGAAGGTCGTGAGTTCCATCCTCACCCGGGGCAAAGGCGGTGTAGTTGTTTTGTTTGCTTATGAGAGTTTAATTAGGTCGTGAAGGGTGCGCTGTCCTGAGCAGTAATGAATGACTGTTGCTGAGTTTTCTTACTTTTTCGACCTTTAACATGTGTGAACTATTGATACCGGTTGTGTTTCCCAGTGACGCCTGTTCGCCTCGGTAGCGCAGTAGGCAGCGCGTCAGTCTCATAATCTGAAGGTCGTGAGTTCAATACTCACCCGGGGCAAATTTGTTGCAGATTTTTGTTTGCTCATGAGAGTTTAATTAAGTCGTGAGGGGTGCACTGTCTTGAGCAGTAATGAATGACAGTTGTTCGGTATTCCTATTTTTTCAACCTTTAATTTGTGGGAACTAATGATACCGGTTGTGTTTCCCAGTCACACCTGTCCGCCTCGGTAGTGCAGTAGGCAGCGCATCAGTCTCATAATCTGAAGGTCGTGAGTTCAATCCTCACCCGGGGCAAAGGCGGTGCAGATTTTTTGTTTGCTCATGAGAGTTTAATTAGGTAGGGAGGGGTGCACTGTCTGGAGCAGTAATGAATGACTGTTGCCCAGTTTTCTTATTTTTTCGACCTTTAATTTGTGGAAACGAATGATACCGGTTGCGTTTCGCAGTGACCCCTGTCCGCCTCGGTAGCGCAGTAGGCAGCGCGTCAGTCTCATAATCTGAAGGTCGTGAGTTCCATCCTCACCCGGGGCAAAGGCGGTGTAGTTGTTTTGTTTGCTTATGAGAGTTTAATTAGGTCTTGAAGGGTGCGCTGTCTGGAGCAGTAATGAATGACTGTTGCTGAGTTTTTTTATTTTTTCGACCTTTAACTTGTGGGAACTATTGATACCGGTTGTGTTTCCCAGTGACACCAGTCCGCCTCGGTAGCGCAGTAGGCGGCGCTTCAGTCTCATAATCATAAGGTCGTGAGTTCAATCCACACCCGGGGCAAAGGCGGTGCAGATTTTTTGTTTGCCTATGAGAGTTTAATTAGGTTGTGAGGGGTGCGCTGTCCTGAGCAGTAATGAATGACTGTTGCTGAGTTTTCTTACTTTTTCGACCTTTAACATGTGGGAACTATTGATACCGGTTGTGTTTCCCAGTGACGCCTGTTCGCCTCGGTAGCGCAGTAGGCAGCGCGTAAGTCTCGTAATCTGAAGGTCGTGAGTTCAATCCTCTCCCGGGGCAAAGGCGGTGAATATGTTTTGTTTGCTTATGAGAGTTTAATTAGGTCGTGAGGGGTGCACTGTCTGGAGAAGTAATGAATGACTGTTGCTCGGTTTTCCTACTTTTTCGACCTTTAATTTGTGGGAACTAATGATACCGGGTGCGTTTCGCAGTGACCCCTGTCCGCCTCGGTAGCGCAGTAGGCAGCGCGTCAGTCTCATAATCTGAAGGTCGTGAGTTCCATCCTCACCCGGGGCAAAGGCGGTGTAGTTAGTTTCTTTGCTTATGAGAGTTTAATTAGGTCGTGAAGGGTGCGCTGTCTGGAGCAGTAATGAATGACTGTTGCTGAGTTTTCTTACTTTTTCGACCTTTAACTTGTGGGAACTATTGATACCGGTTGTGTTTCCCAGTGACACCAGTCCGCCTCGGTAGCGCAGTAGGCGGTGCGTCAGTCTCATATTCTCAAGGTCGTGAGTTCAATCCACACCCGGGGCAAAGGCGGTGCAGAATTTTTGTTTGCCTATGAGAGTTTAATTCGGTCGTGAGGGGTGCGCGTTTTGGAGCAGTAACGAATGACTGTTGCTGAATTTTCTTACTTTTTCGACCTTTAACGTGTGGGAACTATTGATACCGGTTGTGTTTCCCAGGGACACCTGTCCGCCTCGGTAGCGCAGTATGCAGCGCGTAAGTCTCATAATCTGAAGGTCGTGAGTTCAATCCTCACCCGGGGCAAAGGCGGTGAAGTTTTTTGTTTGCTTATGAGAGTTTAATTAGGTCGTGAAGGGTGCGCTGTCTGGAGCAGTAATGAATGACTGTTGGTGAGTTTTCTTATTTTTTTAATTTTTAACTTGTGGGAACTATTGATACCTGTTGTGTTTCCCAGTGACACCTGTCCGCCTCGGCAGCGCAATGGCAGCGCGTCAGTCTCATAATCTGAAGGTCGTGAGGTCAAGCCTCACCCGGGGCAAAGGCGGTAAAGTTTTTTGTTTGCTTATGAGAGTTTAATTAGGTCGTGAGGGGAGCACTGTCTGGAGCAGTAATGAATGACTGTTGCTCGGTTTTCTTACTTTTTCGACCTTTATTTTTTGTGGGAACTAATGTTACCGGTTGCGTTTCCCAGTGACCCCTGTCCGCCTCGGTAGTGCAAAGGCAGCACGTCTGTCTCATAATCTGAAGGTCGTGAGTTCAATCCCCACCCGGGGCAAAGGTGTTGCAGATTTTTTTGTTTTCCTATGAGAGATTTATTGGGTCGTGAGGGGTGCGCTGTCTGGAGCAGTAATGAATGACTGTTGCTCGGTTTTCTCACTTTTTCGACCTATGGTTTGTGGGAACTAATGATACCGGTTGCGTTTCCCAGTGACCCCTGTCTGCCTCGGAAGCGCACTAGGCAGCGCGTCAGTCTCATAATCTAAAGGTCGTGAGTTCAATCCTCACCCGGGGCAACTTTGGTGCAGATTTTTTGTTTGCTCATGAGAGTTTATATTAAGTCGTGAGGGGTGCACTGTCTGGAGCAGTAATAAATGACTGTTGCTCAGTTTTCTTACTTTTTTCACCTTTATTTTTGTGGGAACTAATGATACCGGTTGCGTTTGCCATGGGCTCCTGTATGCCTCGGTAGCGCAGTAGGCAGCGCGTCAGTCTCATAATCTGAAGGTCGTGAGTTCAATCCTCGCCCGGGGCAAAGGCGGTGCAGATTTTTTGTTTGCTTATGAGAATTTAATTAGGTCGTGAGGGGTGCACTGTGTGGAGCAGTAATGAATTACTGTTGCTCGGTTTTCTTACTTTTTCGGCCTTTAATTTGTGGGAACTAATGATACCGGTTGCGTTTCGCAGTGACCCCTGTCTGCCTCGGTAGCGCAGTAGGCAGCGCGTCAGTCTCATAATCTGAAGGTCGTGAGTTCCATCCTCACCCGGGGCAAAGGCGGTGTAGTTGTTTTGTTTGCTTATGAGAGTTTAATTAGGTCGTGAAGGGTGCGCTGTCTGGTGCAGTAATGAATGACTGTTGCTGAGTTTTCTTACTTTTTCGACCTTTAACTTGTGGGAACTATTGATACCGGTTGTGTTTCCTAGTGACACCAGTCCGCCTCGGTAGCGCAGTAGGCGGCGCTTCAGTCTCATAATCTGAAGGTCGTGAGTTCAATCCACACCCGGGGCAAAGGCGGTGCAGATTTTTTGTTTGCCTATGAGAGTTTAATTAGGTCGTGAGGGGTGCGCTGTCCTGAGCAGTAATGAATGACTGTTGCTGAGTTTTCTTACTTTTTCGACCTTTAACATGTGGGAACTAATGATACCAGTTGTGTTTCCCAGTGACGCCTGTTCGCCTCGGTAGCGCAGTAGGCAGCGCGTCAGTCTCATAATCTGAAGGTCGTGAGTTCAATCCTCACCCGGGGCAAATTTGTTGCAGATTTTTTGTTTGCTCATGAGAGTTTAATTAGGTCGTGAGGGGTGCACTGTCTGGAGCAGTAATAAATGACTGTTGCTCAGTTTTCTTACTTTTACCACCTTTAATTTGTGGGAACTAATGATACTGGATGCGTTTCCCAGTGACCCCTGTCCACGTCGGTAGCGCAGTAGGCAGTGCGTCAGTCTCGTAATCTGAAGGTCGTGAGTTCAATCCTCTCCCGGGGCAAAGGCGGTGAATATGTTTTATTTGCTTATGAGAGTTTAATTAGGTCGTGAGGGGTACACTGTCTGGAGAAGTAATGAATGACTGTTGCTCGGTTTTCCTACTTTTTTGTCCTTTAATTTGTGGGAACTAATGATACCTGTTGCGTTTCGCAGTGACCCCTGTCCGCCTCGGTAGCGCAGTAGGCAGCGCGTCAGTCTCATAATCTGAAGGTCGTGAGTTCCATCCTCACCCGGGGCAAAGGCTGTGTAGTTGGTTTCTTTGCTTCTGATAGTTTAATTAGGTCGTGAAGGGGCCGCTGTCTGGAGCAGTAATGAATGACTGTTGCTGAGTTTTCTTACTTTTTCGACCTTTAACTTGTGGGAACTATTGATACCGGTTGTGTTTCCCAGTGACACCAATCCGCCTCGGTAGCGCAGTAGGCGGCGCGTCAGTCTCATAATCTCAAGGTCGTGAGTTCAATCCACACCCGGGGCAAAGGCGGTGCAGAATTTTTGTTTGCCTATGAGAGTTTAATTAGGTCGTGAGGGGTGCGCTGTCTGAAGCAGTAATGAATGACTGTTGCTGAGTTTTCTTACTTTTTCGACCTTTAACTTGTGGGAACTATTGATACCTGTTGTGTTTTGCAGTGACACCTGTCCGCCTCGGTAGCGCAGTAGGCAGCGCGTCAGGCTCATAATCTGAAGGTCGTGAGTTCAATCCTCACCCGGGCCAAAGGCGGTGCAGATTTTTGTTTGCTTATGAGAGTTTAATTAGGTCTTGAGGGGTGCGCTGTCTGGAGCAGTAATGAATGACTGTTGCTGAGTTTTCTTACTTTTTCGACCTTTAACTTGAGGGAACTATTGATACCAGTTGTGTTTCCCAGTGACACATGTCCGCCTCGGTAGCGCAGTAGGCAGCGCGTCAGTCTCATAATCTGAAGGTCGTGAGTTCAATTCTCACCCAGGCCGAAGACGGTGCAGTTTTTTGTTTGCTTATGAGAGTTTAATTAGGTCGTGAGGAGTGCGCTGTCAGGAGCAGTAATGAATGACAGTTGCTCGGTTTTCTTATTTTTTCAACCTTTATTTGTGGGAACTAATGATACCGGTTGCGTTTCCCAGTGACCCCAGTCTGCCTCGGAAGCGCAGTAGGCAGCGCGTCAGTCTCATATTCTGAAGGTCGTGAGTTCAATCCTAACCCGGGGCAAAGGCGGTGAAGTTTTTTTGTTTGTTTATGAGAGTTTAATTAGGTCGTGAAGGGTGCGCTGTCTGGAGCAGTAATGAATGACTGTTGCCGAGTTTTCTTACTTTTTCGACCTTTAACTTGAGGGAAATATTGATACCTGTTGTGTTTCCCAATGACACCTGTCCGCCTCGGTAGCGCAGTAGGCAGCGCGTCACTCTCATAATCTGAAGGTCGTGAGTTCAATTCTCACCCGGGCCAAAGGCGGTGCAGTTTTTTGTTTGCTTATGAGAGTTTAATTAGGTCGTGAGGAGTGCGCTGTCAGGAGCAGTAATGAATGACAGTTGCTCGGTTTTCCTAATTTTTCAATTTTTAACTTGTGGGACCTCTTGATACCGGTTGTGTTTCCCAGAGACACCTGTCCGCCTCGGTAGTGCAGTAGGCAGCGCGTCAGTCTCATAATCTCAAGGTCGTGAGTTCAATCCTCACCCGGGCCAAAGGCGGTGCAGTTTTTTTGTTTGCTTATGAGAGTTTATTAGGTCTTGAGGGGTGCGCTGTCTGGAGCAGTAATGAATGACTGTTGCTGAGTTTTTTTACTTTTTCGACCTTTAACTTGAGGGAACTATTGATACCGGTTGTGTTCCTCAGTGACCCCAGTCTGCCTCGGTAGCGCAGTAGGCAGCGCGTCAGTCTCATATTCTGAAGGTCGTGAGTTCAGTCCTCACCCGGGGCAAAGGCGGTGAAGTTTTTTTGTTTTTTATGAGAGTTTATTAGGTCGTGAAGGGTGCGCTGTCTGGAGCAGTAATGAATGACTGTAGCTGAGTTTTCTTACTTTTTCGACCTTTAACTTGTGGGAACTATTGATACCGGCTGTGTTTCCCAGTGACACCAGTCCGCCTCGGTAGCGCAGTAGGCGGTGCGTCAGTCTCATAATCTCAAGGTCGTGAGTTCAATCCACACCCGGGGCAAAGGCGGTGCAGAATTTTTGTTTGCCTATGAGAGTTTAATGAGGTCGTGAGGGGTGCGCTGTTTGGAGCAGTAACGAATGACTGTTGCTGAATTTTGTTACTTTTTCGACCTTTAACGTGTGGGAACTATTGTTACGGTTGTGTTTCCCAGTGACACCTGTCCGTCTCGGTAGCGCAGTATGCAGCGCGTCAGTCTCATAATCTGAAGGTCGTGAGTTCAATCCTCACCCGGGGCAAAGGCGGTGAAGTTTTTGTTTGCTTATGAGAGTTTAATTAGGTCGTGAGGGGTGCGCTGTCTGGAGCAGTAATGAATGACTGTTGGTGAGTTTTCTTATTTTTTTAATTTTTAACTTGTGGGAACTATTGATACCGCTTGTATTTCCCAGTGACACCTGTCCGCCTCGGTAGCGCAATGGCAGCGCGTCAGTCTCATAATCTGAAGGTCGTGAGGTCAAACCTCACCCGGGGCAAAGGCGGTAAAGTTTTTTGTTTGCTTATGAGAGTTTAATTAGGTCGTGAGGGGTGCACTGTCTGGAGCAGTAATGAATGACTGTTGCTCGGTTTTCTTACTTTTTCGACCTTTATTTTTTGTGGGAACTAATGTTACCGGTTGCGTTTCCCAGTGACCCCTGTCCGCCTCGGTAGTGCAAAGGCAGCACGTCTGTCTCATAATCTGAAGGTCGTGAGTTCAATCCCCACCCGGGGCAAAGGTGTTGCAGATTTTTTTGTTTTCCTATGAGAGATTTATTGGGTCGTGAGGGGTGCACTGTGTGGAGCAGTAATGAATTACTGTTGCTCGGTTTTCTTACTTTTTTGGCCTTTAATTTGTGGGAACTAATGATACCGGTTGCGTTTCGCAGTGACCCCTGTCTGCCTCGGTAGCGCAGTAGGCAGCGCGTCAGTCTCATAATCTGAAGGTCGTGAGCTCCATCCTCACCCGGGGCAAAGGCGGTGTAGTTGTTTTGTTTGCTTATGAGAGTTTAATTAGGTCGTGAAGGGTGCGCTGTCTGGTGCAGTAATGAATGACTGTTGCTGAGTTTTCTTACTTTTTCGACCTTTAACTTGTGGGAACTATTGATACCGGTTGTGTTTCCTAGTGACACCAGTCCGCCTCGGTAGCGCAGTAGGCGGCGCTTCAGTCTCATAATCTGAAGGTCGTGAGTTCAATCCACACCCGGGGCAAAGGCGGTGCAGATTTTTTGCTTGCCTATGAGAGTTTAATTAGGTTGTGAGGGGTGCGCTGTCCTGAGCAGTAATGAATGACTGTTGCTGAGTTTTCTTACTTTTTCGACCTTTAACATGTGGGAACTATTGATACCGGTTGTGTTTCCCAGTGACGCCTGTTCGCCTCGGTAGCGCAGTAGGCAGCGCGTCAGTCTCATAATCTGAAGGTCGTGAGTTCAATACTCACCCGGGGCAAATTTGTTGCAGATTTTTTGTTTGCTCATGAGAGTTTAATTAGGTCGTGAGGGGTGCACTGTCTTGAGCAGTAATGAATGACAGTTGTTCGGTTTTCCTATTTTTTCAACCTTTAATTTGTGGGAACTAATGATACCGGTTGCGTTTCCCAGTGACCCCTGTCCGCGTCGGCAGCGCAGTAGGCAGCGCGTCAGTCTCGTAATCTGAAGGTCATGAGTTCAATCCTCTCCCGGGGCAAAGGCGGTGAATATGTTTTGTTTGCTTGTGAGAGTTTAATTAGGTCGTGAGGGGTGCACTGTCTGGAGAAGCAATGAATGACTGTTGCTCGGTTTTCCTACTTTTTCGACCTTTAATTTGTGGGAACTAATGATACCGGTTGCGTTTCGCAGGGCCCCTGTCCGCCTCGGTATCGCAGTAGGCAGCGCGTCAGTCTCATAATCTGAAGGTCGTGAGTTCAATTCTCACCCGGGCCAAAGGTTGTGCAGTTTTTTGTTTGCTTATGAGAGTTTAATTAGGTCGTGAGGAGTGCGCTGTCAGGAGCAGTAATTAATGACAGTTGCTCGGTTTTCTTAATTTTTCAATTTTTAACTTGTGGGAACTATTGATACCAGTTGTGTTTCCCAGTGACCCCTGTCCGCCTCGGTAGCGCAGTAGGCAGCGCGTCAGTGTCATAATCTGAAGGTCGTGAGTTCAATCCACACCCGGGGCAAAGGCGGTGCAGATTTTTTGTTTGCCTATGAGAGTTTAATTAGGTTGTGAGGGGTGCGCTGTCTTGAGCAGTAATGAATGACTGCTGCTGAGTTTTCTTACTTTTTCGACCTTTAACTTGTGGGAACTATTGATACCGGTTGTGTTTCCCAGTCACACCTGTCCGCCTCGATAGTGCAGTAGGCAGCGCGTCAGTCTCATAATCTGAAGGTCGTGAGTTCAATCCTCACCCGGGGCAAAGGCGGTGCTGATTTTTTGTTTGCTCATGAGAGTTTAATTAGGTAGGGAGGGGTGCACTGTCTGGCGCAGTAATGAATGACTGTTGCCCAGTTTTCTCATTTTTTCGACCTTTAATTTGTGGAAACGAATGATACCGGTTGCGTTTCGCAGTGACCCCTTTCCGCCTCGGTAGCGCAGTAGGCAGCGCGTCAGTCTCATAATCTGAAGGTCGTGAGTTCCATCCTCACCCGGGGCAAAGGCGGTGTAGTTGTTTTGTTTGCTTATGAGAGTTTAATTAGGTCGTGAATGGTGCGCTGTCTGGAGCAGTAATGAATGACTGTTGCTGAGTTTTTTTATTTTTTCGACCTTTAACTTGTGGGAACTATTGATACCGGTTGTGTTTCCCAGTGACACCAGCCCGCCTCGGTAGCGCAGTAGGCGGCGCTTCAGTCTCATAATCTGAAGGTCGTGAGTTCAATCCACACCCGGGGCAAAGGCGGTGCAGATTTTTTGTTTGCCTATGAGAGTTTAATTAGGTTGTGAGGGGTGCGCTGTCCTGAGCAGTAATGAATGACTGTTGTTCGGTTTTCCTATTTTTTCAACCTTTAATTTGTGGGAACTAATGATACCGGTTGCGTTTCCCAGTGACCCCTGTCCGCCTCGGTAGCGCAGTAGGCAGCGCGTCAGTGTCATAATCTGAAGGTCGTGAGTTCAATCCACACCCGGGGCAAAGGCGGTGCAGATTTTTTGTTTGCTTATGAGAGTTTAATTAGGTCGTGAATGGTGCGCTGTCTGGAGCAGTAATGAATGACTGTTGCTGAGTTTTTTTATTTTTTCGACCTTTAACTTGTGGGAACTATTGATACCGGTTGTGTTTCCCAGTCACACCTGTCCGCCTCGATAGTGCAGTAGGCAGCGCGTCAGTCTCATAATCTGAAGGTCGTGAGTTCAATCCTCACCCGGGGCAAAGGCGGTGCTGATTTTTTGTTTGCTCATGAGAGTTTAATTAGGTAGGGAGGGGTGCACTGTCTGGCGCAGTAATGAATGACTGTTGCCCAGTTTTCTTATTTTTTCGACCTTTAATTTGTGGAAACGAATGATACCGGTTGCGTTTCGCAGTGACCCCTTTCCGCCTCGGTAGCGCAGTAGGCAGCGCGTCAGTCTCATAATCTGAAGGTCGTGAGTTCCATCCTCACCCGGGGCAAAGGCGGTGTAGTTGTTTTGTTTGCTTATGAGAGTTTAATTAGGTCGTGAATGGTGCGCTGTCTGGAGCAGTAATGAATGACTGTTGCTGAGTTTTTTTATTTTTTCGACCTTTAACTTGTGGGAACTATTGATACCGGTTGTGTTTCCCAGTGACACCAGCCCGCCTCGGTAGCGCAGTAGGCGGCGCTTCAGTCTCATAATCTGAAGGTCGTGAGTTCAATTCTCACCCGGGCCAAAGGTTGTGCAGTTTTTTGTTTGCTTATGAGAGTTTAATTAGGTCGTGAGGAGTGCGCTGTCAGGAGCAGTAATTAATGACAGTTGCTCGGTTTTCTTAATTTTTCAATTTTTAACTTGTGGGAACTATTGATACCAGTTGTGTTTCCCAGTGACCCCTGTCCGCCTCGGTAGCGCAGTAGGCAGCGCGTCAGTGTCATAATCTGAAGGTCGTGAGTTCAATCCACACCCGGGGCAAAGGCGGTGCAGATTTTTTGTTTGCTTATGAGAGTTTAATTAGGTCGTGAATGGTGCGCTGTCTGGAGCAGTAATGAATGACTGTTGCTGAGTTTTTTTATTTTTTCGACCTTTAACTTGTGGGAACTATTGATACCGGTTGTGTTTCCCAGTCACACCTGTCCGCGTCGGTAGCGCAGTAGGCAGCGCGTCAGTCTCGTAATCTGAAGGTCGTGAGTTCAATCCTCTCCCGGGGCAAAGGCGGTGAATATGTTTTGTTTGCTTGTGAGAGTTTAATTAGGTCGTGAGGGGTGCACTGTCTGGAGAAGTAATGAATGACTGTTGCTCGGTTTTCCTACTTTTTCGACCTTTAATTTGTGGGAACTAATGATACCGGTTGCGTTTCGCAGTGCCCCTGTCCGCCTCGGTAGCGCAGTAGGCAGCGCATCAGTCTCATAATCTGAAGGTCGTGAGTTCCATCCTCACCCGGGGCAAAGGCGGTGAAGTTTTTTGTTTGTTTATGAGAGTTTAATTAGGTCGTGAAGGGGGCGCTGTCTGGAGCAGTAATGAATGACTGTTGCCGAGTTTAATACTTTTTCGACCTTTAACTTGAGGGAACTATTGATACCTGTTGTGTTTCCCAGTGACACCTGTCCGCCTCGGTAGCGCAGTAGGCAGCGCGTCAGTCTCATAATCTGAAGGTCGTGAGTTCAATTTTCACCCGGGCCAAAGGCGGTGCAGTTTTTTGTTTGCTTATGAGAGTTTAATTAGGTCGTGAGGAGTGCGCTGTCAGGAGCAGTAATGAATGACAGTTGCTCGGTTTTCTTAATTTTTCAATTTTTAACTTGTGGGAACTATTGATACCGGTTGTGTTTCCCAGAGACACCTGTCCGCCTCGGAAGCGCAGTAGGCAGCGCGTCAGTCTCATAATCTGAAGGTCGTGAGTTCAATACACACCCAGGGTAAAGGCGGTACACATTTTTTGTTTGCTTATGAGAGTTTAATTAGGTCGTGAGGGTTGCGCTGTTTGGAGCAGTAATAAATGACTGTTGCTCGGTTTTCTTACTGTTTCAGTTTTTAACTTGTGGAAACTATTGATACCGGTTGTGTTTCCCAGTGACCCCTGTCGACCTCGGTAGCGCAGTAGGCAGCGCGTCAGTCTCATAATCTGAAGGTCGTGAGTTCAATCCACACCAGGGGCGAAGGCGGTGCAGATTTTTTGTTTGCCTATGAGAGTTTAGTTAGGTTGTGAGGGGTGCGCTGTCCTGAGCAGTAATGAATGACTGTTGCTGAGTTTTCTTACTTTTTCGACCTTTAACATGTGGGAACTATTGATACCGGTTGTGTTTCCCCGTGACGCCTGTTCGCCTCGGTAGCGCAGTAGGCAGCGCGTCAGTCTCATAATCTGAAGGTCGTGAGTTGAATCCTCACCCGGGGCAAATTTGTTGCAGATTTTTTGTTTGCTCATGAGAGTTTAATTAGGTCGTGAGGGGTGCACTGTCTTGAGCAGTAATGAATGACAGTTGTTCGGTTTTCTTATTTTTTCAACCTTTAATTTGTGGGAACTAATGATACCGGTTGCGTTTCCCAGTGACCCCTGTCCGCGTCGGTAGCGCAGTAGGCAGCGCGTCAGTCTCGTAATCTGAAGGTCGTGAGTTCAATCCTCTCCCGGGGCAAAGGCGGTGAATATGTTTTGTTTGCTTATGAGAGTTTAATTAGGTCGTGAGGGGTGCACTGTCTGGAGAAGTAATGAATGACTGTTGCTCGGTTTTCTTATTTTTTCAACCTTTAATTTGTGGGAACTAATGATACCGGTTGCGTTTCCCAGTGACCTCAGTCTGCATCGGTAGCGCAGTAGGCAGCGCGTCAGTCTCATATTCTGAAGGTCGTGAGTTCAATCCTCACCCGGAGCAAAGGCGGTGAAGTTTTTTTGTTTGTTTATGAGAGTTTAATTAGGTCGTGAAGGGTGCGCTGTCTGGAGCAGTAATGAATGACTGTTGCCGAGTTTTCTTACTTTTTCGACCATTAACTTGAGGGAACTATTGATACCGGTTGCGTTTCGCAGTGACCCCTGTTCGCCTCGGTAGCGCAGTAGGCAGCGCGTCAGTCTCATAATCTGAAGGTCGTGAGTTCCATCCTCACCCGGGGCAAAGGCGGTGTAGTTGTTTTGTTTGCTTATGAGAGTTTAATTAGGTCTTGAAGGGTGCGCTGTCTGGAGCAGTAATGAATGACTGTTGCTGAGTTTTTTTATTTTTTCGACCTTTAACTTGTGGGAACTATTGATACCGGTTGTGTTTCCCAGTGACACCAGTCCGCCTCGGTAGCGCAGTAGGCGGCGCTTCAGTCTCATAATCATAAGGTCGTGAGTTCAATCCTCACCCGGGGCAAAGGCGGTGTAGTTAGTTTCTTTGCTTATGAGAGTTTAATTAGGTCGTGAGGGGTGCGCTGTTTGGAGCAGTAACGAATGACTGTTGCTGAATTTTCTTACTTTTTCGACCTTTAACGTGTGGGAACTATTGATACTGGTTGTGTTTCCCAGTGACACCTGTCCGCCTCGGTAGCGCAGTATGCAGCGCGTAAATCTCATAATCTGAAGGTCGTGAGTTCAATCCTCACCCGGGGCAAAGGCGGTGAAGTTTTTTGTTTGCTTATGAGAGTTTAATTAGGTCGTGAGGGGTGCGCTGTCTGGAGCAGTAATGAATGACTGTTGGTGAGTTTTCTTATTTTTTTAATTTTTAACTTGTGGGAACTATTGATACCTGTTGTGTTTCCTAGTGACACCTGTCCGCCTCGGCAGCGCAATGGCAGCGCGTCAGTCTCATAATCTGAAGGCCGTGAGGTCAAACCTCACCCGGGGCAAAGGCGGTAAAGTTTTTTGTTTGCTTATGAGAGTTTAATTAGGTCGTGAGGGGTGCACTGTCTGGAGCAGTAATGAATGACTGTCGCTCGGTTTTCTTACTTTTTCGACCTTTATTTTTTGTGGGAACTAATGTTACCGGTTGCGTTTCCCAGTGACCCCTGTCCGCCTCGGTAGTGCAAAGGCAGCACGTCTGTCTCATAATCTGAAGGTCGTGAGTTCAATCCCCACCCGGGGCAAAGGTGTTGCAGATTTTTTTGTTTTCCTATGAGAGATTTATTGGGTCGTGAGGGGTGCGCTGTCTGGAGCAGTAATGAATGACTGTTGCTCGGTTTTCTTACTTTTTCGACCTATGGTTTGTGGGAACTAATGATACCGGTTGCGTTTCCCAGTGACCCCTGTCTGCCTCGGAAGCGCACTAGACAGCGCGTCAGTCTCATAATCTAAAGGTCGTGAGTTCAATCCTCACCAGGGGCAACTTTGGTGCAGATTTTTTGTTTGCTCATGAGAGTTTATATTAGGTCGTGAGGGGTGCACTGTCTGGAGCAGTAATAAATGACTGTTGCTCAGTTTTCTTACTTTTTTCACCTTTATTTTTGTGGGAACTAATGATACCGGTTGCGTTTGCCAGGGGCTCCTGTATGCCTCGGTAGCGCAGTAGGCAGCGCGTCAGTCTCATAATCTGAAGGTCGTGAGTTCAATCCTCGCCCGGGGCAAAGGCGGTGCAGATTTTTTGTTTGCTTATGAGAGTTTAATTAGGTCGTGAGGGGTGCACTGTGTGGAGCAGTAATGAATTACTGTTGCTCGGTTTTCTTACTTTTTCGGCCTTTAATTTGTGGGAAATAATGATACCGGTTGCGTTTCGCAGTGACCCCTGTCTGCCTCGGTAGCGCAGTAGGCAGCGCGTCAGTCTCATAATCTGAAGATCGTGAGTTCCATCCTCACCCGGGGCAAAGGCGGTGTAGTTGTTTTGTTTGCTTATGAGAGTTTAATTAGGTCGTGAAGGGTGCGCTGTCTGGTGCAGTAATGAATGACTGTTGCTGAGTTTTCTTACTTTTTCGACCTTTAACTTCTGGGAACTATTGATACCGGTTGTGTTTCCTAGTGACACCAGTCCGCCTCGGTAGCGCAGTAGGCGGCGCTTCAGTCTCATAATCTGAAGGTCGTGAGTTCAATCCACACCCGGGGCAAAGGCGGTGCAGATTTTTTGTTTGCCTATGAGAGTTTAATTAGGTCGTGAGGGGTGCGCTGTCCTGAGCAGTAATGAATGACTGTTGCTGAGTTTTCTTACTTTTTCGACCTTTAACATGTGGGAACTATTGATACCAGTTGTGTTTCCCAGTGACGCCTGTTCGCCTCGGTAGCGCAGTAGGCAGCGCGTCAGTCTCATAATCTGAAGGTCGTGAGTTCAATCCTCACCCGGGGCAAATTTGTTGCAGATTTTTTGTTTGCTCATGAGAGTTTAATTAGGTCGTGAGGGGTGCACTGTCTGGAGCAGTAATAAATGACTGTTGCTCAGTTTTCTTACTTTTACCACCTTTGATTTTTGGGAACTAATGATACTGGATGCGTTTCCCAGTGACCCCTGTCCGCGTCGGTAGCGCAGTAGGCAGTGCGTCAGTCTCGTAGTCTGAAGGTCGTGAGTTCAATCCTCTCCCGGGGCAAAGGCGGTGAATATGTTTTATTTGCTTATGAGAGTTTAATTAGGTCGTGAGGGGTACACTGCCTGGAGAAGTAATGAATGACTGTTGCTCGGTTTTCCTACTTTTTCGACCTTTAATTTGTGGGAACTAATGATACCTGTTGCGTTTCGCAGTGACCCCTGTCCGCCTCGGTAGCGCAGTAGGCAGCGCGTCAGTCTCATAATCTGAAGGTCGTGAGTTCCATGCTCACCCGGGGCAAAGGCTGTGTAGTTGGTTTCTTTGCTTCTGATAGTTTAATTAGGTCGTGAAGGGGCCGCTGTCTGGAGCAGTAATGAATGACTGTTGCTGAGTTTTCTTACTTTTTCGACCTTTAACTTGTGGGAACTATTGATACCGGTTGTGTTTCCCAGTGACACCAGTCCGCCTCGGTAGCGCAGTAGGCGGCGCGTCAGTCTCATAATCTCAAGGTCGTGAGTTCAATCCACACCCGGGGCAAAGGCGGTGCAGAATTTTTGTTTGCCTATGAGAGTTTAATTAGGTCTTGAGGGGTGCGCTGTCTGGAGCAGTAATGAATGACTGTTGCTGAGTTTTCTTACTTTTTCGACCTTTAACTTGAGGGAACTATTGATACCAGTTGTGTTTCCCAGTGACACATGTCCGCCTCGGTAGCGCAATAGGCAGCGCGTCAGTCTCATAATCTGAAGGTCGTGAGTTCAATTCTCACCCAGGCCAAAGACGGTGCAGTTTTTTGTTTGCTTATGAGAGTTTAATTAGGTCGTGAGGAGTGCGCTGTCAGGAGCAGTAATGAATGACAGTTGCTCGGTTTTCTTATTTTTTCAACCTTTAATTTGTGGGAACTAATGATACCGGTTGCGTTTCCCAGTGACCCCAGTCTGCCTCGGAAGCGGAGTAGGCAGCGCGTCAGTCTCATATTCTGAAGGTCGTGAGTTCAATCCTCACCCGGGGCAAAGGCGGTGAAGTTTTTTTGTTTGTTTATGAGAGTTTAATTAGGTCGTGAAGGGTGCGCTGTCTGGAGCAGTAATGAATGACTGTTGCTGAGTTTTCTTACTTTTTCGACCTTTAACTTGAGGGAAATATTGATACCTGTTGTGTTTCCCAATGACACCTGTCCGCCTCGGTAGCGCAGTAGGCAGCGCGTCACTCTCATAATCTGAAGGTCGTGAGTTCAATTCTCACCCGGGCCAAAGGCGGTGCAGTTTTTTGTTTGCTTATGAGAGTTTAATTAGGTCGTGAGGAGTGCGCTGTCAGGAGCAGTAATGAGACAGTTGCTCGGTTTTCCTAATTTTTCAATTTTCAACTTGTGGGACCTCTTGATACCGGTTGTGTTTCCCAGAGACACCTGTCCGCCTCGGTAGTGCAGTAGGCAGCGCGTCAGTCTCATAATCTCAAGGTCGTGAGTTCAATCCTCACCCGGGCCAAAGGCGGTGCAGTTTTTTTGTTTGCTTATGAGAGTTTATTAGGTCTTGAGGGGTGCGCTGTCTGGAGCAGTAATGAATGACTGTTGCTGAGTTTTTTTACTTTTTCGACCTTTAACTTGAGGGAACTATTGATACCGGTTGTGTTTCCCAGTGACCCCAGTCTGCCTCGGTAGCGCAGTAGGCAGCGCGTCAGTCTCATATTCTGAAGGTCGTGAGTTCAGTCCTCACCCGGGGCAAAGGCGGTGAAGTTTTTTTTGTTTTTTATGAGAGTTTATTAGGTCGTGAAGGGTGCGCTGTCTGGAGCAGTAATGAATGACTGTAGCTGAGTTTTCTTACTTTTTCGACCTTTAACTTGTGGGAACTATTGATACCGGTTGTGTTTCCCAGTGACACCAGTCCGCCTCGGTAGCGCAGTAGGCGGTGCGTCAGTCTCATAATCTCAAGGTCGTGAGTTCAATCCACACCCGGGGCAAAGGCGGTGCAGAATTTTTGTTTGCCTATGAGAGTTTAATGAGGTCGTGAGGGGTGCGCTGTTTGGAGCAGTAACGAATGACTGTTGCTGAATTTTCTTACTTTTTCGACCTTTACCGTGTGGGAACTATTGTTACGGTTGTGTTTCCCAGTGACACCTGTCCCCCTCGGTAGCGCAGTATGCAGCGCGTCAGTCTCATAATCTGAAGGTCGTGAGTTCAATCCTCACCCGGGGCAAAGGCGGTGAAGTTTTTGTTTGCTTATGAGAGTTTAATTAGGTCGTGAGGGGTGCGCTGTCTGGAGCAGTAATGAATGACTGTTGGTGAGTTTTCTTATTTTTTCAATTTTTAACTTGTGGGAACTATTGATACCGCTTGTGTTTCCCAGTGACACCTGTCCGCCTCGGTAGCGCAATGGCAGCGCGTCAGTCTCATAATCTGAAGGTCGTGAGGTCAAACCTCACCCGGGGCAAAGGCGGTAAAGTTTTTTGTTTGCTTATGAGAGTTTAATTAGGTCGTGAGGGGTGCACTGTCTGGAGCAGTAATGAATGACTGTTGCTCGGTTTTCTTACTTTTTCGACCTTTATTTTTTGTGGGAACTAATGTTACCGGTTGCGTTTCCCAGTGACCCCTGTCCGCCTCGGTAGTGCAAAGGCAGCACGTCTGTCTCATAATCTGAAGGTCGTGAGTTCAATCCCCACCCGGGGCAAAGGTGTTGCAGATTTTTTTGTTTTCCTATGAGAGATTATTGGGTCGTGAGGGGTGCGCTGTCTGGAGCAGTAATGAATGACTGTTGCTCGGTTTTCTTACTTTTTCGTCCTATAGTTTGTGGGAACTAATGATACCGGTTGCGTTTCCCAGTGACCCCTGTCTGCCTCGGAAGCACACTAGGCAGCGCGTCAGTCTCATAATCTGAAGGTCGTGAGTTCAATCCTCACCCGGGGCAAAGGCGGTGAATATGTTTTGTTTGCTTATGAGAGTTTAATTAGGTCGTGAGGGGTGCACTGTCTGGAGAAGTAATGAATGACTGTTGCTCGGTTTTCCTACTTTTTCGACCTTTAATTTGTGGGAACTAATGATACCGGGTGCGTTTCGCAGTGACCCCTGTCCGCCTCGGTAGCGCAGTAGGCAGCGCGTCAGTCTCATAATCTGAAGGTCGTGAGTTCCATCCTCACCCGGGGCAAAGGCGGTGTAGTTAGTTTCTTTGCTTATGAGAGTTTAATTAGGTCGTGAGGGGTGCGCTGTTTGGAGCAGTAACGAATGACTGTTGCTGAATTTTCTTACTTTTTCGACCTTTAACGTGTGGGAACTATTGATACCGGTTGTGTTTCCCAGTGACACCTGTCCGCCTCGGTAGCGCAGTATGCAGCGCGTAAGTCTCATAATCTGAAGGTCGTGAGTTCAATCCTCACCCGGGGCAAAGGCGGTGAAGTTTTTTGTTTGCTTATGAGAGTTTAATTAGGTCGTGAGGGGTGCGCTGTCTGGAGCAGTAATGAATGACTGTTGGTGAGTTTTCTTATTTTTTTAATTTTTAACTTGTGGGAACTATTGATACCTGTTGTGTTTCCCAGTGACACCTGTCCGCCTCGGCAGCGCAATGGCAGTGCGTCAGTCTCATAATCTGAAGATCGTGAGGTCAAACCTCACCCGGGGCAAAGGCGGTAAAGTTTTTTGTTTGCTTATGAGAGTTTAATTAGGTCGTGAGGGGTGCACTGTCTGGAGCAGTAATGAATGACTGTTGCTCGGTTTTCTTACTTTTTCGACCTTTATTTTTTGTGGGAACTAATGTTACCGGTTGCGTTTCCCAGTGACCCCTGTCCGCCTCGGTAGTGCAAAGGCAGCACGTCTGTCTCATAATCTGAAGGTCGTGAGTTCAATCCCCACCCGGGGCAAAGGTGTTGCAGATTTTTTTGTTTTCCTATGAGAGATTTATTGGGTCGTGAG
The DNA here is from genome assembly GCF_043290135.1 of Rhipicephalus microplus. Lineage (NCBI taxonomy): Eukaryota > Metazoa > Arthropoda > Arachnida > Ixodida > Ixodidae > Rhipicephalus > Rhipicephalus microplus. The sequence continues at coordinate 210,621,824 of NC_134702.1, forward strand.
GGGTGCGCTGTCTGGAGCAGTAATGAATGACTGTTGCTCGGTTTTCTTACTTTTTCGACCTATGGTTTGTGGGAACTAATGATACCGGTTGCGTTTCCCAGTGACCCCTGTCTGCCTCGGAAGCGCACTAGGCAGCGCGTCAGTCTCATAATCTAAAGGTCGTGAGTTCAATCCTCACCAGGGGCAACTTTGGTGCAGATTTTTTGTTTGCTCATGAGAGTTTATATTAGGTCGTGAGGGGTGCACTGTCTGGAGCAGTAATAAATGACTGTTGCTCAGTTTTCTTACTTTTTTCACCTTTATTTTTGTGGGAACTAATGATACCGGTTGCGTTAGCCAGGGGCTCCTGTATGCCTCGGTAGCGCAGTAGGCAGCGCGTCAGTCTCATAATCTGAAGGTCGTGAGTTCAATGCTCGCCCGGGGCAAAGGCGGTGCAGATTTTTTGTTTGCTTATGAGAGTTTAATTAGGTCGTGAGGGGTGCACTGTGTGGAGCAGTAATGAATTACTGTTGCTCGGTTTTCTTACTTTTTCGGCCTTTAATTTGTGGGAAATAATGATACCGGTTGCGTTTCGCAGTGACCCCTGTCTGCCTCGGTAGCGCAGTAGGCAGCGCGTCAGTCTCATAATCTGAAGATCGTGAGTTCCATCCTCACCCGGGGCAAAGGCGGTGTAGTTGTTTTGTTTGCTTATGAGAGTTTAATTAGGTCGTGAAGGGTGCGCTGTCTGGTGCAGTAATGAATGACTGTTGCTCAGTTTTCTTACTTTTACCACCTTTAATTTGTGGGAACTAATGATACTGGATGCGTTTCCCAGTGTCCCCTGTCCGCGTCGGTAGCGCAGTAGGCAGTGCGTCAGTCTCGTAATCTGAAGGTCGTGAGTTCAATCCTCTCCCGGGGCAAAGGCGGTGAATATGTTTTGTTTGCTTATGAGAGTTTAATTAGGTCGTGAGGGGTGCACTGTCTGGAGAAGTAATGAATGACTGTTGCTCGGTTTTCCTACTTTTTCGACCTTTAATTTGTGGGAACTAATGATACCGGGTGCGTTTCGCAGTGACCCCTGTCCGCCTCGGTAGCGCAGTAGGCAGCGCGTCAGTCTCATAATCTGAAGGTCGTGAGTTCAATCCTCACCCGGGGCAAATTTGTTGCAGATTTTTTGTTTGCTCATGAGAGTTTAATTAGGTCGTGAGGGGTGCACTGTCTGGAGCAGTAATAAATGACTGTTGCTCAGTTTTCTTACTTTTACCACCTTTGATTTTTGGGAACTAATGATACTGGATGCGTTTCCCAGTGACCCCTGTCCGCGTCGGTAGCGCAGTAGGCAGTGCGTCAGTCTCGTAGTCTGAAGGTCGTGAGTTCAATCCTCTCCCGGGGCAAAGGCGGTGAATATGTTTTATTTGCTTATGAGAGTTTAATTAGGTCGTGAGGGGTACACTGTCTGGAGAAGTAATGAATGACTGTTGCTCGGTTTTCCTACTTTTTCGACCTTTAATTTGTGGGAACTAATGATACCTGTTGCGTTTCGCAGTGACCCCTGTCCGCCTCGGCAGCGCAGTAGGCAGCGCGTCAGTCTCATAATCTGAAGGTCGTGAGTTCCATCCTCACCCGGGGCAAAGGCTGTGTAGTTGGTTTCTTTGCTTCTGATAGTTTAATTAGGTCGTGAAGGGGCCGCTGTCTGGAGCAGTAATGAATGACTGTTGCTGAGTTTTCTTACTTTTTCGACCTTTAACTTGTGGGAACTATTGATACCGGTTGTGTTTCCCAGTGACACCAGTCCGCCTCGGTAGCGCAGTAGGCGGCGCGTCAGTCTCATAATCTCAAGGTCGTGAGTTCAATCCACACCCGGGGCAAAGGCGGTGCAGAATTTTTGTTTGCCTATGAGAGTTTAATTAGGTCGTGAGGGGTGCGCTGTCTGAAGCAGTAATGAATGACTGTTGCTGAGTTTTCTTACTTTTTCGACCTTTAACTTGTGGGAACTATTGATACCTGTTGTGTTTTGCAGTGACACCTGTCCGCCTCGGTAGCGCAGTAGGCAGCGCGTCAGGCTCATAATCTGAAGGTCGTGAGTTCAATCCTCACCCGGGCCAAAGGCGGTGCAGTTTTTTTGTTTGCTTATGAGAGTTTAATTAGGTCTTGAGGGGTGCGCTGTCTGGAGCAGTAATGAATGACTGTTGCTGAGTTTTCTTACTTTTTCGACCTTTAACTTGAGGGAACTATTGATACCAGTTGTATTTCCCAGTGACACATGTCCGCCTCGGTAGCGCAGTAGGCAGCGCGTCAGTCTCATAATCTGAAGGTCGTGAGTTCAATTCTCACCCAGGCCAAAGACGGTGCAGTTTTTTGTTTGCTTATGAGAGTTTAATTAGGTCGTGAGGAGTGCGCTGTCAGGAGCAGTAATGAATGACAGTTGCTCGGTTTTGTTATTTTTTCAACCTTTAATTTGTGGGAACTAATGATACCGGTTGCGTTTCCCAGTGACCCCAGTCTGCCTCGGAAGCGGAGTAGGCAGCGCGTCAGTCTCATATTCTGAAGGTCGTGAGTTCAATCCTCACCCGGGGCAAAGGCGGTGAAGTTTTTTTGTTTGTTTATGAGAGTTTAATTAGGTCGTGAAGGGTGCGCTGTCTGGAGCAGTAATGAATGACTGTTGCTGAGTTTTCTTACTTTTTCGACCTTTAACTTGAGGGAAATATTGATACCTGTTGTGTTTCCCAATGACACCTGTCCGCCTCGGTAGCGCAGTAGGCAGCGCGTCACTCTCATAATCTGAAGGTCGTGAGTTCAATTCTCACCCGGGCCAAAGGCGGTGCAGTTTTTTGTTTGCTTATGAGAGTTTAATTAGGTCGTGAGGAGTGCGCTGTCAGGAGCAGTAATGAATGACAGTTGCTCGGTTTTCCTAATTTTTCAATTTTTAACTTGTGGGACCTCTTGATACCGGTTGTGTTTCCCAGAGACACCTGTCCGCCTCGGTAGTGCAGTAGGCAGCGCGTCAGTCTCATAATCTCAAGGTCGTGAGTTCAATCCTATCCCGGGCCAAAGGCGGTGCAGTTTTTTTGTTTGCTTATGAGAGTTTATTAGGTCTTGAGGGGTGCGCTGTCTGGAGCAGTAATGAATGACTGTTGCTGAGTTTTTTTACTTTTTCGACCTTTAACTTGAGGGAACTATTGATACCGGTTGTGTTTCCCAGTGACCCCAGTCTGCCTCGGTAGCGCAGTAGGCAGCGCGTCAGTCTCATATTCTGAAGGTCGTGAGTTCAGTCCTCACCCGGGGCAAAGGCGGTGAAGTTTTTTTTGTTTTTTATGAGAGTTTATTAGGTCGTGAAGGGTGCGCTGTCTGGAGCAGTAATGAATGACTGTAGCTGAGTTTTCTTACTTTTTCGACCTTTAACTTGTGGGAACTATTGATACCGGTTGTGTTTCCCAGTGACACCAGTCCGCCTCGGTAGCGCAGTAGGCGGTGCGTCAGTCTCATAATCTCAAGGTCGTGAGTTCAATCCACACCCGGGGCAAAGGCGGTGCAGAATTTTTGTTTGCCTATGAGAGTTTAATGAGGTCGTGAGGGGTGCGCTGTATGGAGCAGTAACGAATGACTGTTGCTGAATTTTCTTACTTTTTCGACCTTTAACGTGTGGGAACTATTGTTACGGTTGTGTTTCCCAGTGACACCTGTCCGCCTCGGTAGCGCAGTATGCAGCGCGTCAGTCTCATAATCTGAAGGTCGTGAGTTCAATCCTCACCCGGGGCAAAGGCGGTGAAGTTTTTGTTTGCTTATGAGAGTTTAATTAGGTCGTGAGGGGTGTGCTGTCTGGAGCAGTAATGAATGACTGTTGGTGAGTTTTCTTTTTTTTCAATTTTTAACTTGTGGGAACTATTGATACCGCTTGTGTTTCCCAGTGACACCTGTCCGCCTCGGTAGCGCAATGGCAGCGCGTCAGTCTCATAATCTGAAGGTCGTGAGGTCAAACCTCACCCGGGGCAAAGGCGGTAAAGTTTTTTGTTTGCTTATGAGAGTTTAATTAGGTCGTGAGGGGTGCACAGTCTGGAGCAGTAATGAATGACTGTTGCTCGGTTTTCTTACTTTTTCGACCTTTATTTTTTGTGGGAACTAATGTTACCGGTTGCGTTTCCCAGTGACCCCTGTCCGCCTCGGTAGTGCAAAGGCAGCACGTCTGTCTCATAATCTGAAGGTCGTGAGTTCAATCCCCACCCGGGGCAAAGGTGTTGCAGATTTTTTTGTTTTCCTATGAGAGATTTATTGGGTCGTGAGGGGTGCGCTGTCTGGAGCAGTAATGAATGACTGTTGCTCGGTTTTCTTACTTTTTCGTCCTATAGTTTGTGGGAACTAATGATACCGGTTGCGTTTCCCAGTGACCCCTGTCTGCCTCGGAAGCGCACTAGGCAGCGCGTCAGTCTCATAATCTGAAGGTCGTGAGTTCAATCCTCACCCGGGGCAAATTTGTTGCAGATTTTTTGTTTGCTCATGAGAGTTTATAGGGCGTGAGGGGTGCACTGTCTGGAGCAGTAATAAATGACTGTTGCTCAGTTTTCTTACTTTTACCACCTTTAATTTGTGGGAACTAATGATACTGGATGCGTTTCCCAGTGACCCCTGTCCGCGTCGGTAGCGCAGTAGGCAGTGCGTCAGTCTCGTAATCTGAAGGTCGTGAGTTCAATCCTCTCCCGGGGCAAAGGCGGTGAATATGTTTTATTTGCTTATGAGAGTTTAATTAGGTCGTGAGGGGTGCGCTGTCTGAAGCAGTAATGAATGACTGTTGCTGAGTTTTCTTACTTTTTCGACCTTTAACTTGTGGGAACTATTGATACCAGTTGTGTTTCCCAGTGACACATGTCCGCCTCGGTAGCGCAGTAGGCAGCGCGTCAGGCTCATAATCTGAAGGTCGTGAGTTCAATCCTCACCCGGGCCAAAGGCGGTGCAGTTTTTTTGTTTGCTTATGAGAGTTTAATTAGGTCTTGAGGAGTGCGCTGTCAGGAGCAGTAATGAATGACAGTTGCTCGGTTTTCTTATTTTTTCAACCTTTAATTTGTGGGAACTAATGATTCCGGTTGCGTTTCCCAGTGACCCCAGTCTGCCTCGGAAGCGCAGTAGGCAGCGCGTCAGTCTCATATTCTGAAGGTCGTGAGTTCAATCCTCACCCGGGGCAAAGGCGGTGAAGTTTTTTTGTTTGTTTATGAGAGTTTAATTAGGTCGTGAAGGGTGCGCTGTCTGGAGCAGTATTGAATGACTGTTGCCGAGTTTTCTTACTTTTTCGACCTTTAACTTGAGGGAAATATTGATACCTGTTGTGTTTCCCAATGACACCTGTCCGCCTCGGTAGCGCAGTAGGCAGCGCGTCACTCTCATAATCTGAAGGTCGTGAGTTCAATTCTCACCCGGGCCAAAGGCGGTGCAGTTTTTTGTTTGCTTATGAGAGTTTAATTAGGTCGTGAGGAGTGCGCTGTCAGGAGCAGTAATGAATGACAGTTGCTCGGTTTTCCTAATTTTTCAATTTTTAACTTGTGGGACCTCTTGATACCGGTTGTGTTTCCCAGAGACACCTGTCCGCCTCGGTAGTGCAGTAGGCAGCGCGTCAGTCTCATAATCTCAAGGTCGTGAGTTCAATCCTATCCCGGGCCAAAGGCGGTGCAGTTTTTTTGTTTGCTTATGAGAGTTTATTAGGTCTTGAGGGGTGCGCTGTCTGGAGCAGTAATGAATGACTGTTGCTGAGTTTTTTTACTTTTTCGACCTTTAACTTGAGGGAACTATTGATACCGGTTGTGTTTCCCAGTGACCCCAGTCTGCCTCGGTAGCGCAGTAGGCAGCGCGTCAGTCTCATATTCTGAAGGTCGTGAGTTCAGTCCTCACCCGGGGCAAAGGCGGTGAAGTTTTTTTTGTTTTTTATGAGAGTTTATTAGGTCGTGAAGGGTGCGCTGTCTGGAGCAGTAATGAATGACTGTAGCTGAGTTTTCTTACTTTTTCGACCTTTAACTTGTGGGAACTATTGATACCGGTTGTGTTTCCCAGTGACACCAGTCCGCCTCGGTAGCGCAGTAGGCGGTGCGTCAGTCTCATAATCTCAAGGTCGTGAGTTCAATCCACACCCGGGGCAAAGGCGGTGCAGAATTTTTGTTTGCCTATGAGAGTTTAATGAGGTCGTGAGGGGTGCGCTGTATGGAGCAGTAACGAATGACTGTTGCTGAATTTTCTTACTTTTTCGACCTTTAACGTGTGGGAACTATTGTTACGGTTGTGTTTCCCAGTGACACCTGTCCGCCTCGGTAGCGCAGTATGCAGCGCGTCAGTCTCATAATCTGAAGGTCGTGAGTTCAATCCTCACCCGGGGCAAAGGCGGTGAAGTTTTTGTTTGCTTATGAGAGTTTAATTAGGTCGTGAGGGGTGTGCTGTCTGGAGCAGTAATGAATGACTGTTGGTGAGTTTTCTTATTTTTTCAATTCTTAACTTGTGGGAACTATTGATACCGCTTGTGTTTCCCAGTGACACCTGTCCGCCTCGGTAGCGCAATGGCAGCGCGTCAGTCTCATAATCTGAAGGTCGTGAGGTCAAACCTCACCCGGGGCAAAGGCGGTAAAGTTTTTTGTTTGCTTATGAGAGTTTAATTAGGTCGTGAGGGGTGCACTGTCTGGAGCAGTAATGAATGACTGTTGCTCGGTTTTCTTACTTTTTCGACCTTTATTTTTTGTGGGAACTAATGTTACCGGTTGCGTTTCCCAGTGACCCCTGTCCGCCTCGGTAGTGCAAAGGCAGCACGTCTGTCTCATAATCTGAAGGTCGTGAGTTCAATCCCCACCCGGGGCAAAGGTGTTGCAGATTTTTTTGTTTTCCTATGAGAGATTTATTGGGTCGTGAGGGGTGCGCTGTCTGGAGCAGTAATGAATGACTGTTGCTCGGTTTTCTTACTTTTTCGTCCTATAGTTTGTGGGAACTAATGATACCGGTTGCGTTTCCCAGTGACCCCTGTCTGCCTCGGAAGCGCACTAGGCAGCGCGTCAGTCTCATAATCTGAAGGTCGTGAGTTCAATCCTCACCCGGGGCAAATTTGTTGCAGATTTTTTGTTTGCTCATGAGAGTTTATAGGGCGTGAGGGGTGCACTGTCTGGAGCAGTAATAAATGACTGTTGCTCAGTTTTCTTACTTTTACCACCTTTAATTTGTGGGAACTAATGATACTGGATGCGTTTCCCAGTGACCCCTGTCCGCGTCGGTAGCGCAGTAGGCAGTGCGTCAGTCTCGTAATCTGAAGGTCGTGAGTTCAATCCTCTCCCGGGGCAAAGGCGGTGAATATGTTTTATTTGCTTATGAGAGTTTAATTAGGTCGTGAGGGGTACACTGTCTGGAGAAGTAATGAATGACTGTTGCTCGGTTTTCCTACTTTTTCGACCTTTAATTTGTGGGAACTAATGATACCTGTTGCGTTTCGCAGTGACCCCTGTCCGCCTCGGTAGCGCAGTAGGCAGCGCGTCAGTCTCATAATCTGAAGGTCGTGAGTTCCATCCTCACCCGGGGCAAAGGCTGTGTAGTTGGTTTCTTTGCTTCTGATAGTTTAATTAGGTCGTGAAGGGGCCGCTGTCTGGAGCAGTAATGAATGACTGTTGCTGAGTTTTCTTACTTTTTCGACCTTTAACTTGTGGGAACTATTGATACCGGTTGTGTTTCCCAGTGACACCAGTCCGCCTCGGTAGCGCAGTAGGCGGCGCGTCAGTCTCATAATCTCAAGGTCGTGAGTTCAATCCACACCCGGGGCAAAGGCGGTGCAGAATTTTTGTTTGCCTATGAGAGTTTAATTAGGTCGTGAGGGGTGCGCTGTCTGAAGCAGTAATGAATGACTGTTGCTGAGTTTTCTTACTTTTTCGACCTTTAACTTGTGGGAACTATTGATACCTGTTGTGTTTTGCAGTGACACCTGTCCGCCTCGGTAGCGCAGTAGGCAGCGCGTCAGGCTCATAATCTGAAGGTCGTGAGTTCAATCCTCACCCGGGCCAAAGGCGGTGCAGTTTTTTTGTTTGCTTATGAGAGTTTAATTAGGTCTTGAGGGGTGCGCTGTCTGGAGCAGTAATGAATGACTGTTGCTGAGTTTTCTTACTTTTTCGACCTTTAACTTGAGGGAACTATTGATACCAGTTGTGTTTCCCAGTGACACATGTCCGCCTCGGTAGCGCAATGGCAGCGCGTCAGTCTCATAATCTGAAGGTCGTGAGGTCAAACCTCACCCGGGGCAAAGGCGGTAAAGTTTTTTGTTTGCTTATGAGAGTTTAATTAGGTCGTGAGGGGTGCACTGTCTGGAGCAGTAATGAATGACTGTTGCTCGGTTTTCTTACTTTTTCGACCTTTATTTTTTGTGGGAACTAATGTTACTGGTTGCGTTTCCCAGTGACCCCTGTCCGCCTCGGTAGTGCAAAGGCAGCACGTCTGTCTCATAATCTGAAGGTCGTGAGTTCAATCCCCACCCGGGGCAAAGGTGTTGCAGATTTTTTTGTTTTCCTATGAGAGATTTATTGGGTCGTGAGGGGTGCGCTGTCTGGAGCAGTAATGAATGACTGTTGCTCGGTTTTCTTACTTTTTCGTCCTATAGTTTGTGGGAACTAATGATACCGGTTGCGTTTCCCAGTGACCCCTGTCTGCCTCGGAAGCGCACTAGGCAGCGCGTCAGTCTCATAATCTGAAGGTCGTGAGTTCAATCCTCACCCGGGGCAAATTTGTTGCAGATTTTTTGTTTGCTCATGAGAGTTTATAGGGCGTGAGGGGTGCACTGTCTGGAGCAGTAATAAATGACTGTTGCTCAGTTTTCTTACTTTTACCACCTTTAATTTGTGGGAACTAATGATACTGGATGCGTTTCCCAGTGACCCCTGTCCGCGTCGGTAGCGCAGTAGGCAGTGCGTCAGTCTCGTAATCTGAAGGTCGTGAGTTCAATCCTCTCCCGGGGCAAAGGCGGTGAATATGTTTTATTTGCTTATGAGAGTTTAATTAGGTCGTGAGGGGTGCGCTGTCTGAAGCAGTAATGAATGACTGTTGCTGAGTTTTCTTACTTTTTCGACCTTTAACTTGTGGGAACTATTGATACCAGTTGTGTTTCCCAGTGACACATGTCCGCCTCGGTAGCGCAGTAGGCAGCGCGTCAGGCTCATAATCTGAAGGTCGTGAGTTCAATCCTCACCCGGGCCAAAGGCGGTGCAGTTTTTTTGTTTGCTTATGAGAGTTTAATTAGGTCTTGAGGAGTGCGCTGTCAGGAGCAGTAATGAATGACAGTTGCTCGGTTTTCTTATTTTTTCAACCTTTAATTTGTGGGAACTAATGATTCCGGTTGCGTTTCCCAGTGACCCCAGTCTGCCTCGGAAGCGCAGTAGGCAGCGCGTCAGTCTCATATTCTGAAGGTCGTGAGTTCAATCCTCACCCGGGGCAAAGGCGGTGAAGTTTTTTTGTTTGTTTATGAGAGTTTAATTAGGTCGTGAAGGGTGCGCTGTCTGGAGCAGTATTGAATGACTGTTGCCGAGTTTTCTTACTTTTTCGACCTTTAACTTGAGGGAAATATTGATACCTGTTGTGTTTCCCAATGACACCTGTCCGCCTCGGTAGCGCAGTAGGCAGCGCGTCACTCTCATAATCTGAAGGTCGTGAGTTCAATTCTCACCCGGGCCAAAGGCGGTGCAGTTTTTTGTTTGCTTATGAGAGTTTAATTAGGTCGTGAGGAGTGCGCTGTCAGGAGCAGTAATGAATGACAGTTGCTCGGTTTTCCTAATTTTTCAATTTTTAACTTGTGGGACCTCTTGATACCGGTTGCGTTTCCCAGAGACACCTGTCCGCCTCGGTAGTGCAGTAGGCAGCGCGTCAGTCTCATAATCTCAAGGTCGTGAGTTCAATCCTCACCCGGGCCAAAGGCGGTGCAGTTTTTTTGTTTGCTTATGAGAGTTTATTAGGTCTTGAGGGGTGCGCTGTCTGGAGCAGTAATGAATGACTGTTGCTGAGTTTTTTTACTTTTTCGACCTTTAACTTGAGGGAACTATTGATACCGGTTGTGTTTCCCAGTGACCCCAGTCTGCCTCGGTAGCGCAGTAGGCAGCGCGTCAGTCTCATATTCTGAAGGTCGTGAGTTCAGTCCTCACCCGGGGCAAAGGCGGTGAAGTTTTTTTGTTTTTTATGAGAGTTTATTAGGTCGTGAAGGGTGCGCTGTCTGGAGCAGTAATGAATGACTGTAGCTGAGTTTTCTTACTTTTTCGACCTTTAACTTGTGGGAACTATTGATACCGGTTGTGTTTCCCAGTGACACCAGTCCGCCTCGGTAGCGCAGTAGGCGGTGCGTCAGTCTCATAATCTCAAGGTCGTGAGTTCAATCCACACCCGGGGCAAAGGCGGTGCAGACTTTTTGTTTGCCTATGAGAGTTTAATGAGGTCGTGAGGGGTGCGCTGTTTGGAGCAGTAACGAATGACTGTTGCTGAATTTTCTTACTTTTTCGACCTTTAACGTGTGGGAACTATTGTTACGGTTGTGTTTCCCAGTGACACCTGTCCGCCTCGGTAGCGCAAAGGCAGCACGTCTGTCTCATAATCTGAAGGTCGTGAGTTCAATCCCCACCCGGGGCAAAGGTGTTGCAGATTTTTTTGTTTTCCTATGAGAGATTTATTGGGTCGTGAGGGGTGCGCTGTCTCGAGCAGTAATGAATGACTGTTGCTCGGTTTTCTTACTTTTTCGTCCTATAGTTTGTGGGAACTAATGATACCGGTTGCGTTTCCCAGTGACCCCTGTCTGCCTCGGAAGCGCACTAGGCAGCGCGTCAGTCTCATAATCTGAAGGTCGTGAGTTCAATCCTCACCCGGGGCAAATTTGTTGCAGATTTTTTGTTTGCTCATGAGAGTTTAATTAGGTCGTGAGGGGTGCACTGTCTGGAGCAGTAATAAATGACTATTGCTCAGTTTTCTTACTTTTACCACCTTTAATTTGTGGGAACTAATGATACTGGATGCGTTTCCCAGTGACCCCTGTCCGCGTCGGTAGCGCAGTAGGCAGTGCGTCAGTCTCGTAATCTGAAGGTCGTGAGTTCAATCCTCTCCCGGGGCAAAGGCGGTGAATATGTTTTATTTGCTTATGAGAGTTTAATTAGGTCGTGAGGGGTACACTGTCTGGAGAAGTAATGAATGAGTGTTGCTCGGTTTTCCTACTTTTTCGACCTTTAATTTGTGGGAACTAATGATACCTGTTGCGTTTCGCAGTGACCCCTGTCCGCCTCGGTAGCGCAGTAGGCAGCGCGTCAGTCTCATAATCTGAAGGTCGTGAGTTCCATCCTCACCCGGGGCAAAGGCTGTGTAGTTGGTTTCTTTGCTTCTGATAGTTTAATTAGGTCGTGAAGGGGCCGCTGTCTGGAGCAGTAATGAATGACTGTTGCTGAGTTTTCTTACTTTTTCGACCTTTAACTTGTGGGAACTATTGATACCGGTTGTGTTTCCCAGTGACACCAGTCCGCCTCGGTAGCGCAGTAGGCGGCGCGTCAGTCTCATAATCTCAAGGTCGTGAGTTCAATCCACACCCGGGGCAAAGGCGGTGCAGAATTTTTGTTTGCCTATGAGAGTTTAATTAGGTCGTGAGGGGTGCGCTGTCTGAAGCAGTAATGAATGACTGTTGCTGAGTTTTCTTACTTTTTCGACCTTTAACTTGTGGGAACTATTGATACCTGTTGTGTTTTGCAGTGACACCTGTCCGCCTCGGTAGCGCAGTAGGCTGCGCGTCAGGCTCATAATCTGAAGGTCGTGAGTTCAATCCTCACCCGGGCCAAAGGCGGTGCAGTTTTTTTGTTTGCTTATGAGAGTTTAATTAGGTCTTGAGAGAGAGAGAATAAACTTTATTGGGTTCCAGCATGCGGGATTCCCTCCGGCCGCGCAGGGCGTGGGGTTCACCCTATCTCACGTTACACTAGAAGTCCTAATGTCACGCGGGCCTAGACCTCAAGGCCTTCTTGAGGGGTGCGCTGTCTGGAGCAGTAATGAATGACTGTTGCTGAGTTTTCTTACTTTTTCGACCTTTAACTTGAGGGAACTATTGATACCAGTTGTGTTTCCCAGTGACACATGTCCGCCTCGGTAGCGCAGTAGGCAGCGCGTCAGTCTCATAATCTGAAGGTCGTGAGTTCAATTCTCACCCAGGCCAAAGACGGTGCAGTTTTTTGTTTGCTTATGAGAGTTTAATTAGGTCGTGAGGAGTGCGCTGTCAGGAGCAGTAATGAATGACAGTTGCTCGGTTTTCTTATTTTTTCAACCTTTAATTTGTGGGAACTAATGATACCGGTTGCGTTTCCCAGTGACCCCAGTCTGCCTCGGAAGCGCAGTAGGCAGCGCGTCAGTCTCATATTCTGAAGGTCGTGAGTTCAATCCTCACCCGGGGCAAAGGCGGTGAAGTTTTTTTGTTTGTTTATGAGAGTTTAATTAGGTCGTGAAGGGTGCGCTGTCTGGAGCAGTATTGAATGACTGTTGCCGAGTTTTCTTACTTTTTCGACCTTTAACTTGAGGGAAATATTGATACCTGTTGTGTTTCCCAATGACACCTGTCCGCCTCAGTAGCGCAGTAGGCAGCGCGTCACTCTCATAATCTGAAGGTCGTGAGGTCAAACCTCACCCGGGGCAAAGGCGGTAAAGTTTTTTGTTTGCTTATGAGAGTTTAATTAGGTCGTGAGGGGTGCACTGTCTGGAGAAGTAATGAATGACTGTTGCTCGGTTTTCCTACTTTTTCGACCTTTAATTTGTGGGAACTAATGATACCTGTTGCGTTTCGCAGTGACCCCTGTCCGCCTCGGTAGCGCAGTAGGCAGCGCGTCAGTCTCATAATCTGAAGGTCGTGAGTTCCATCCTCACCCGGGGCAAAGGCTGTGTAGTTGGTTTCTTTGCTTCTGATAGTTTAATTAGGTCGTGAAGGGGCCGCTGTCTGGAGCAGTAATGAATGACTGTTGCTGAGTTTTCTTACTTTTTCGACCTTTAACTTGTGGGAACTATTGATACCGGTTGTGTTTCCCAGTGACACCAGTCCGCCTCGGTAGCGCAGTAGGCAACGCGTCAGTCTCATAATCTGAAGGTCGTGAGTTTAATCCTCACCCGGGGCAAATTTGTTGCAGATTTTTTGTTTGCTCATGAGAGTTTAATTAGGTCGTGAGGGGTGCACTGTCTTGAGCAGTAATGAATGACAGTTGTTCGGTTTTCTTATTTTTTCAACCTTTAATTTGTGGGAACTAATGATACCGGTTGCGTTTCCCAGTGACCCCTGTCCGCGTCGGTAGCTCAGTAGGCAGCGCGTCAGTCTCGTAATCTGAAGGTCGTGAGTTCAATCCTCTCCCGGGGCAAAGGCGGTGAATATGTTTTGTTTGCTTATGAGAGTTTAATTAGGTCGTGAGGAGTGCACTGTCTGGAGAAGTAATGAATGACTGTTGCTCGGTTTTCTTATTTTTTCAACCTTTAATTTGTGGGAACTAATGATACCGGTTGCGTTTCCCAGTGACCCCAGTCTGCCTCGGTAGCGCAGTAGGCAGCGCGTCAGTCTCATATTCTGAAGGTCGTGAGTTCAATCCTCACCCGGAGCAAAGGCGGTGAAGTTTTTTGTTTGTTTATGAGAGTTTAATTAGGTCGTGAGGAGTGCGCTGTCAGGAGCAGTAATGAATGACAGTTGCTCGGTTTTCTTAATTTTTCAATCTTTAACTTGTGGGAACTATTGATACCGGTTGTGTTTCCAGAGACACCTGTCCGCCTCGGAAGCGCAGTAGGCAGCACGTCAGTCTCATAATCTGAAGGTCGTGAGTTCAATACACACCCAGGGTAAAGGCGGTACACATTTTTTGTTTGCTTATGAGAGTTTAATTAGGTCTTGAGGGGTGCGCTGTCTGGAGCAGTAATAAATGACTGTTGCTCGGTTTTCTTACTGTTTCAATTTTTAACTTGTGGAAACCATTGATACCGGTTGTGTTTCCCAGTGACCCCTGTCCGCCTTGGTAGCGCAGTAGGCAGCGCGTCAGTCTCACATTCTGAAGGTCGTGAGTTCAATCCCCACCCGGGGTAAAGGCGGTGCAGTTTTGTTGTTTGCTTATGAGAGTTTAATTAGGTCGTGAGGGGTGCGCTGTCTGGAGCAGTAATGATTGACTGTTGCTGAGTTTTCTTACTTTTTTGACCTTTAACTTGTGGGAACTATTGATACCGGTTGTGTTTCCCAGTCACACCTGTCCGCCTCGGTAGTGCAGTAGGCAGCGCGTCAGTCTCATAATCTGAAGGTCGTGAGTTCAATCCTCACCCGGGGCAAAGGCGGTGCAGATTTTTTGTTTGCTCATGAGAGTTTAATTAGGTCGGGAGGGGTGCACTGTCTGGAGCAGTAATGAATGACTGTTGCCCAGTTTTCTTATTTTTTCGACCTTTAATTTGTGGAAACGAATGATACTGGTTGCGTTTCGCAGTGACCCCTGTCCGCCTCGGTAGCGCAGTAGGCAGCGCGTCAGTCTCATAATCTGAAGATCGTGAGTTCCATCCTCACCCGGGCAAAGGCGGTGTAGTTGTTTAGTTTGCTTATGAGAGTTTAATTAGGTCGTGAAGGGTGCGCTGTCTGGAGCAGTAATGAATGACTGTTGCTGAGTTTTTTTATTTTTTCGACCTTTAACTTGTGGGAACTATTGATACCGGTTGTGTTTCCCAGTGACACCAGTCCGCCTCGGAAGCGCAGTAGGCGGCGCTTCAGTCTCATAATCTGAAGGTCGTGAGTTCAATCCACACCCGGGGCAAAGGCGGTGCAGATTTTTTGTTTGCCTATGAGAGTTTAATTAGGTTGTGAGGGGTGCGCTGTCCTGAGCAGTAATGAATGACTGTTGCTGAGTTTTCTTACTTTTTCGACCTTTAACATGTGGGAACTATTGATACCGGTTGTGTTTCCCAGTGACGCCTGTTCGCCTCGGTAGCGCAGTAGGCAGCGCGTCAGTCTCATAATCTGAAGGTCGTGAGTTCAATCCTCACCCGGGGCAAGTTTGTTGCAGATTTTTTGTTTGCTCATGAGAGTTTAATTAGGTCGTGAGGGGTGCACTGTCTTGAGCAGTAATGAATGACAGTTGTTCGGTTTTCTTATTTTTTCAACCTTTAATTTGTGGGAACTAATGATACCGGTTGCGTTTCCCAGTGACCCCTGTCCGTGTCGGTAGCGCAGTAGGCAGCGCGTCAGTCTCGTAATCTGAAGGTCGTGAGTTCAATCCTCTCCCGGGGCAAAGGCGGTGAATATGTTTTGTTTGCTTATGAGAGTTTAATTAGGTCGTGAAGGGGCCGCTGTCTGGAGCAGTAATGAATGACTATTGCTGAGTTTTCTTACTTTTTCGACCTTTAACTTGTGGGAACTACTGATACCGGTTGTGTTTCCCAGTGACAGCAGTCCACCTCGGTAGCGCAGTAGGCGGCGCGTCAGTCTCATAATCTCAAGGTCGTGAGTTCAATCCACACCCGGGGCAAAGGCGGTGCAGAATTTTTGTTTGCCTATGAGAGTTTAATTAGGTCGTGAGGGGTGCGCTGTTACGAGCAGTAACGAATGACTGTTGCTGAATTTTCTTACTTTTTCGACCTTTAACGTGTGGGAACTATTGATACCGGTTGTGTTTCCCAGTGACACCTGTCCGCCTCGGTAGCGCAGTAGGCAGCGCGTCAGTCTCATAATCTGAAGGTCGTGAGTTAAATCCTCCCCCGGGGCAAAGGTGGTGCAGTTCTTTGTTTGCTTATGAGAGTTTAATTAGGTCGTGAGGGGTGCGCTGTCTGAAGCAGTAATGAATGACTGTTGCTGAGTTTTCTTACTTTTTCGACCTTTAACTTGTGGGAACTATTGATACCTGTTGTGTTTTGCAGTGACACCTGTCCGCCTCGGTAGCGCAGTAGGCAGCGCGTCAGGCTCATAATCTGAAGGTCGTGAGTTCAATCCTCACCCGGGCCAAAGGCGGTGCAGTTTTTTTGTTTGCTTATGAGAGTTTATTAGGTCTTGAGGGGTGAGCTGTCTGGAGCAGTAATGAATGACTGTTGCTGAGTTTTCTTACTTTTTCGACCTTTAACTTGAGGGAACTATTGATACCGGTTGTGTTTCCCAGTGACACCTGTCCGCCTCGGTAGCGCAGTAGGCAGCGCGTCAGTCTCATAATCTGAAGGTCGTGAGTTCAATTCTCACCCAGGCCAAAGACGGTGCAGTTTTTTGTTTGCTTATGAGAGTTTAATTAGGTCTTGAGGGGTGCGCTGTCTGGAGCAGTAATGAATGACTGTTGCTGAGTTTTCTTACTTTTTCGACCTTTAACTTGAGGGAACTATTGATACCGGTTGTGTTTCCCAGTGACACCTGTCCGCCTCGGTAGCGCAGTAGGCAGCGCGTCAGTCTCATAATCTGAATGTCGTGAGTTCAATCCACACCCGGGGCAAAGACGGTGCAGATTTTCTTTTGCCCATGAGAGTTTAATTAGGTTGTGAGGGGTGCGCTGTCCTGAGCAGTAATGAATGACTGTTGCTGAGTTTTCTTACTTTTTCGACCTTTAACATGTGGGAACTATTGATACCGGTTGTGTTTCCCAGTAACGCCTGTTCACCTCGGTAGCGCAGTAGGCAACGCGTCAGTCTCATAATCTGAAGGTCTTGAGTTCAATCCTCACCTGGGGCAAATTTGTTGCAGATTTTTTTGTTTGCTCATGAGAGTTTATTTAGGTCGTGAGGGGTGCACTGTCTTGAGCAGTAATGAATGACAGTTGTTCGGTTTTCTTATTTTTTCAACCTTTAATTTGTGGAAACGAACGATACCGGTTGCGTTTCGCAGTGACCCCTGTCCGCCTCGGTAGCGCAGTAGGCAGCGCGTCAGTCTCATAATCTGAAGGTCGTGAGTTCAATCCTCACCCGGGGCAAAGGCGGTGCAGATTTTTTGTTTGCTCATGAGAGTTTAATTAGGTCGGGAGGGGTGCACTGTCTGGAGCAGTAATGAATGACCGTTGCCCAGTTTTCTTATTTTTTCGACCTTTAATTTGTGGAAACGAATGATACCGGTTGCGTTTCGCAGTGACCCCTGTCCGCCTCGGTAGCGCAGTAGGCAGCGCGTCAGTCTCATAATCTGAAGGTCGTGAGTTCCATCCTCACCCGGGCAAAGGCGGTGTAGTTGTTTTGTTTGCTTATGAGAGTTTAATTAGGTCGTGAAGGGTGCGCTGTCTGGAGCAGTAATGAATGACTGTTGCTGAGTTTTTTTATTTTTTCGACCTTTAACTTGTGGGAACTATTGATACCGGTTGTGTTTCCCAGTGACACCAGTCCGCCTCGGAAGCGCAGTAGGCGGCGCTTCAGTCTCATAATATGAAGGTCGTGAGTTCAATTCACACCCGGGGCAAAGGCGGTGCAGATTTTTGTTTGCCTATGAGAGTTTAATTAGGTTGTGAGGGGAGCGCTGTCCTGAGCAGTAATGAATGACTGTTGCTGAGTTTTCTTACTTTTTCGACCTTTAACATGTGGGAACTATTGATACCGGTTGCGTTTCCCAGAGACGCCTGTTCGCCTCGGTAGCGCAGTAGGCAGCGCGTCAGTCTCATAATCTGAAGGTCGTGAGTTCAATCCTCACCCAGGGCAAATTTGTTGCAGATTTTTTGTTTGCTCATGAGAGTTTAATTAGGTCGTGAGGGGTGCACTGTCTTGAGCAGTAATGAATGACAGTTGTTCGGTTTTCTTATTTTTTCAACCTTTAATTTGTGGGAACTAATGATACCGGTTGCGTTTCCCAGTGACCCCTGTCCGTGTCTGTAGCGCAGTAGGCAGCGCGTCAGTCTCGTAATCTGAAGGTCGTGAGTTCAATCCTCTCCCGGGGCAAAGGCGGTGAATATGTTTTGTTTGCTTATGAGAGTTTAATTAGGTCGTGAAGGGGCCGCTGTCTGGAGCAGTAATGAATGACTATTGCTGAGTTTTCTTACTTTTTCGACCTTTAACTTGTGGGAACTATTGATACCGGTTGTGTTTCCCAGTGACACCAGTCCACCTCGGTAGCGCAGTAGGCAGCGCGTCAGTCTCATAATCTCAAGGTCGTGAGTTCAATCCACACCCGGGGCAAAGGCGGTGCAGAATTTTTGTTTGCCTATGAGAGTTTAATTAGGTCGTGAGTGGTGCGCTGTTACGAGCAGTAACGAATGACTGTTGCTGAATTTTCTTACCTCTTCGAACTTTAACGTGTGGGACCTATTGATACCGGTTGTGTTTCCCAGTGACACCTGTCCGCCTCGGTAGCGCAGTCGATTCCACTTCCGGCCGCGACAGCGTACGGACGTGTTTATCATGTGCTCCCGTGTAGGGGCGGTTTCAGCGGCCCGTGTGGGCCGCGGTATCAGGTGTACCGAAAAGCCAGGCGAAGATTTCCAGGTTGTTCTGCCTCAGCTGCCTTCAGGTGATTCTGTTTTGCACACGGTTTTTTTGCACGGAAATTTGAAAGCCAGGCCATATCGAGTGGAGCATGTCCGAGACAGCCTTGCTCGTCTTTCGCTGCTGCCGGAAGTGGTTGCCCTTGGGGCATACCAAATGAATCACGTATGGGAAGTGACGTTCAAGGATGATGAGGGTAAAAAGAAGATGCTGGCGGCGGAGTCATTTGACCTAAAGGACCATCGCTGTATGGTGGTTGACCCCCGTGATCGAGGTGTGCGGCTGAAGTTGTACTGGCTTCTTCATGGCGTGCCGGACGAGGCTGTGCGAGTCGCCTTAACGCCCTACGGAAAAGTGACCGAGATAAGCAGAGATAAATGGAAGGTGCAGGGTTGCAATGACAAAGGTTCAACCACGCGGTCGGTCACGCTGAGGCTACACGCGGGCGTGTCCGTGGACGACCTGCCACACCAACTACGAGTTGCGGAGGACATGGCGCTCGTCGTAATTCCTGGCAGATCACCGCTCTGCCTCCGATGCCGGGCTATCGGACACATTCGACGGGATTGCCGCGTGCCGCGCTGTGGGGTCTGTCGTCGCTATGGCCACGATGACGCCCACTGTGTGAGGTCGTACGCCAGCATTGCGGGCCCAGGCCAAACAGACGAAGTGTCTGAACACCTGATGGATGCCGTGGATGCCGAAGAAGCGAGCAGGGAAGACGGTTGTACGGAAGGCCCTGCCACGCCCCCTGAACAGTCTTCTGGGGCCGCACTGGAATCTACCAATGAAGGCGACAAGCACTCTGGTGCGCCAGGAACGAATTTAGACACGGCAGTAGTAGAGGACGACGCTACAGCAGCGAGCAAGTCATCTTCAGCTGCGCGAGAGGGCGGCCCGGAAGCAACGGACGCCGAGATGACCAAGGCCGGTGCTATCGCTTTAAAGCGAGCTCGTGAAACACCTGACGGTACCGGAAATGTTGACACGTCGGCCACCAGTGAACCTCCAACAAAGACGGCGACTGGTCGCCGGCCTACCTTTAAACCACGACCAAACCTGTCGCCTGACCGTAGGGGCACTCAAACGTCGGCCCCGCCGTAGCGGAGGAGACGTTCCGAGGCTTTCTACGCTGAGCACACGCAACCACTGTTGCGACGTGAGTATGACACCTGACGAAACAACCTTCAAGAAATGGCGACTAACTTTAAAACTGGTATTTGCATCGCGACGTTGAACTCAAGAGGCCTGTGTTCGCGCAGGAGACAATGCCAGATTAGTCGCATTTTGTTAGAAAACGACATAGACCTCCTGGCTGTACAAGAAACTAAAATGGAAAGTGAAGAACAAACGGAGCAAATGGTTCAAGTTTTTCGCTCTAGGTACAATGTCTGCGTTTGTCATGCTGTTGGGCGGTCAGGAGGCTGTGTCGTTTTCATACGTAGTAGCATCGCGGTTGTTGAAAATGTGTCTACCTGCGATAGCGGTAGGCTGGTTGTGTGCGACTTCAGTTTTTCTGGACTGCCTTGGCGCGTTGTGTGTGTTTATGCACCGAACAGATCGCACGAACGGGAACTTTTTTTCAGAGCGATTGAAGGGTTCTTGAAAACGGAAAGAAATGTTGTGGTTCTAGGGGATTTCAATTGTGTCTGTAGAGCGGAGGATAAGACAACGAGCTTCAATGTGCGCGATAGAAGCGCTGAGCTGTTGAATAAAATAGTGAACGAGACAGGGCTGGAAGATGTCGGTTATGTAATGACGCGAGAGGGTGAAGTAGGATATACGCACTTTCAAGGTCATTCGCACGCGAGGTTAGACAGAATATATTTGTCGGCAAAGTTGGTGCCACTATGCTCATCTTATCAAACTCAACATCTTAGTTTTAGTGATCACTGTCTGGTCAAGGTCAACATTGGCGAAAAACGTAAGGCTGCGAAGTTTAATTGGTTTCTATGGAAATTTAATGAAAAGCTGCTGCAAGATGAAATATTTGTCACAAAAACCAAAGAATGTCTTTCAAATGCTCTTCGTTTGGAGACCAATAACTTCATAGCTGTGTGGGAGCAAATGAAGTGTGATATAAAGATGATAGCGATTGAAAGAGCCTGTGTATTACGTAATCGGGAAAGGCAACAAGAGAGGCAGTTACAAAGCGAACTAGACTACATGTTAAGCGTAGAAAATGAAGTGCCGGGAAAATTTAAGAAAGAAATAAAGGAGGCGAAAGCAAAGCTCGAATTCATCGACGACGAAAAGTACCGCGGAGCAATGATAAGGGCTCGCACTGAACGGCTGTGGATGGGTGAAACGCCCACTAAGCGAGTGCTCAGTGAAGAAAAGAAACATGCAGCAAACAAAGAGATAAATGAAATTCGATACCGCAATTACATTACCCGGGACCGCGAACAGATAAAGCACGCCTTTGTCGAGTTTTATACGCAGCTCTTTAGCCATACAATCAATGACCCCGAACGATTCAAAGAGGACTTTCTGACCCTTATGCCGAGATTGGAAGACTCTGAGCGGGAGCTACTGGAAGTAGAAATCACTGTGGCAGAAATTGAATCAGCTATAGATAACCTGGGTAACGGCAAGTCACCAGGGCCGGATGGGCTTGGTGCTGCCATATACAAATTTTTTAAGACAGAAATGGCACTGGCATTACACCGAGTGATCAGAGAATGCTACGACAAGCAGCAAACACCTCATTCATTTAGGACAGCACACGTAGTATTAATCCCCAAAACTGATGACCCCGCAAAGCTACTTTCAGTGGAATCCTACCGACCTATCAGTTTGAGCAACACTGACTATAAAATATACACGAAGGTCCTAGCAAGACGGCTCCAAAGTGTTGTCACATCCCTTGTCGGCCCGCATCAGACATGTGGGATTAAGGGCAGAACCATATTCACAAATATACACGTAACCAGAAGTATTCTAGAATGCTGTGATGCAAATAATGACCGCGTGGCCATGATTCAGCTAGACCTGCACAAAGCGTTCGATAAAGTTGTACATGAAATTTTGTTTTTATTGCTGGAACATGTGAATGTAGGAACTGTCATTACAGAAGGTGTTAGAATGGTGTATCATGACTGTAGGGCTAATTTAGTAATCAACAAAGAAGTAAGTGCTTCAATTCCTGTGCGCTCGAGCGTGAAGCAAGGTTGTGCTTTGTCGCCACTCCTTTTCGCGCTTTACTTAGAGCCCTTCTGTTTACGAATACTTGCAACACCAAGTATAAGAGGGTATACGTTTCTGACCAGTGGAATTAGAATTTTAGCCTATGCTGATGACGTCGCAGTGTTTTGCAGTGACAAAGAAAGTGTGCAAGAAGTTGTACGAATAGCTAGGGAATTCTGTGCAGCAACGGGCAGCGCAATTAGTTGGCCAAAATGTCTAGGCTTTTGGCATGGCCAGTGGCAAAGCACACCCGAAGTTTACTGTAACATGAATTGGAAAATCATGCCCGGAAAGTACCTCGGTGTGCCTTTGGATCATTACCGCAATGCTACGGAGTATTGGTCTGAGGAACGTCAACGCATTAAAAATTGTACTGATAAGTGGGGAGGTCGCAATTTATCAATGTTTGCAAAAGCGTCCGTGTGCAATGTATTTCTGATTGCAAAAGTGTTTTATGTATTACAAGTGTTAACCATGACCCGCACTTCTGTCCAGAAAATGCACCGAGTATTCGCGACCTTTATATGGGGGTCGCAGTGGGAGCGCACGAGCCGGTGCAACTTATTTCATAGGGTAAAATATGGTGGTCTGGGGCTTTTGCATTTGTTTTTTAAGCAGTTGGTGAGCAGATTCATGTTCGCTCGAGATCAAACTGACAATTTCTTGAGAACTGTGATCCAAGCAAGACTGCAGACCCCCTTACCTGATTTCGTCGTGTCATCTTTTTCTTTCGAAGCTGGATCACTCAGTCCTTATTTGCGAGAAGTAGTTACAGCTACACGCCTGCTCAAGGAAAGATTTTCGTACGAATACTTGTCCGACGTGACTAAAAAGAAACTGTATCGTGACCTTCTTGATGTCTTCCTGCCAGTGCCCGTCTACCGAGCTTCGTGCAGGCTAGGTTCTGAGCGTGACGTGTTTAAACGTGTTAAGAGAATGCCGGTCAGACCCTCTGTCAAAACATTCTTCTTTCAAGTGCATACCGGCACTCTCCCTGTACTGCCATGGCTAAAAAGTAAAAGGCTTTTTGTACCGTGGTCCGTCAACTGTCTAATCTGCGGCAAACCAGAAACGATAAACCATATCTTTCTCGACTGCCATGATGCTGTGTTCTTGTGGGACGTACTACAACGGACTATAAAAAAAGAACTACCTATCAACGCCTTTGGAATCCGTTTTCTTCCGTGTGCAGCTGCAGGGGAAGTGCCGAGTGACATGTTAATGTTGCTTTGCATGCATAGTGTGTGGAGGACAAGAATGGATGTACGACATATGCGTGTAGACGCACGTTCAGCGAGAGACTATTTTGTTGAGAGTATGCTGTATACACGAGACGTGTTTAAAGCGCTGCCTGAACCCCCCGAGTGGTTACCTGTGCTCGACCAATTGGCTTCTGTGAAGCCTTTTTAAACCAAGTGCACTGGCCAAGTTGAAGCTGGTGTTTTATTAAGTGTACATATTTTGTATGTAATCCTTTTGCTTGTGGTTATTAAAAGGCAATAAAGAGAAAAAAAAAAAGCCTCGGTAGCGCAGTAGGCAGCGCGTCAGTCTCATAATCTGAAGGTCGTGAGTTCAATCCTCACCCGGGGCAAAGGTGGTGCAGTTCTTTGTTTGCTTATGAGAGTTTAATTAGGTCGTGAGGGGTGCGCTGTCTGAAGCAGTAATGAATGACTGTTGCTGAGTTTTCTTACTTTTTCGACCTTTAACTTGTGGGAACTATTGATACCTGTTGTGTTTTGCAGTGACACCTGTCCGCCTCGGTAGCGCAGTAGGCAGCACGTCAGGCTCATAATCTGAAGGTCGTGAGTTCAATCCTCACCCGGGCCAAAGGCGGTGCAGTTTTTTTGTTTGCTTATGAGAGTTTAATTAGGTCTTGAGGGGTGCGCTGTCTGGAGCAGTTATGAATGACTGTTGCTGAGTTTTCTTACTTTTTCGACCTTTAACTTGAGGGAACTATTGATACCGGTTGTGTTTCCCAGTGACACCTGTCCGCCTCGGTAGCGCAGTAGGCAGCGCGTCAGTCTCATAATCTGAAGGTCGTGAGTTCAATTCTCACCCAGGCCAAAGACGGTGCAGTTTTTTGTTTGCTTATGAGAGTTTAATTAGGTCGTGAGGAGTGCGCTGTCCTGAGCAGTAATGAATGACTGTTGCTCAGTTTTCTTACTTTTTCCACCTTTAATTTGTGGGAACTAATGATACCGGATGCGTTTCCCAGTGACCCCTGTCCGCGTCGGTAGCGTAGTAGGCAGCGCGTCAGTCTCGTAATCTGAAGGTCGTGAGTTTAATCCTCTCCCGGGGCAAAGGCGGTGAATATGTTTTGTTTGCTTATGAGAGTTTAATTAGGTCGTGAGGGATACACTGTCTGGAGCAGTAATAAATGACTGTTGCTCGGTTTTCTTACTTTTTCCACCTTTAATTTGTGGGAACTAATGATACCGGTTGCGTTTCCCAGTGACCCCTGTCCGCGTCGGTAGCGCAGTAGGCAGCGCGTCAGTCTCATAATCTGAAGGTCGTGAGTTCCATCCTCACCCGAAGCAAAGGCGGTGTAGTTGGTTTCTTTGCTTCTGAGAGTTTAATTAGGTCGTGAAGGGGCCGCTGTCTGGAGCAGTAATGAATGACTATTGCTGAGTTTTCTTACTTTTTCGACCTTTACCTTGTGGGAACTATTGATACCGGTTGTGTTTTGCAGTGACACCTGTCCGCCTCGGTAGCGCAGTAGGCAGCGCGTCAGGCTCATAATCTGAAGGTTGTGAGTTCAATCCTCACCCGGGTCAAAGGCGGTGCAGTTTTTTTGTTTGCTTATGAGAGTTTAATTAGGTCTTGAGGGGTGCGCTGTCTGGAGCAGTAATGAATGACTGTTGCTGAGTTTTCTTACTTTTTCGACCTTTAACTTGAGGGAACTATTGATACCGGTTGTGTTTCCCAGTGACACCTGTCCGCCTCGGTAGCGCAGTAGGCAGCGCGTCAGTCTCATAATCTGAAGGTCGTGAGTTCAATTGTCACCCAGGCCAAAGACGGTGCAGGTTTTTGTTTGCTTATGAGAGTTTAATTAGGTCGTGAGGAGTGCGCTGTCAGGAGAAGTAATGAATGACAGTTGCTCGGTTTTCTTAATTTTTCAATTTTTAACTTGTGGGAACTATTGATACCGGTTGTGTTTCCCAGAGACACCTGTCCGCCTCGGTAGTGCAGTAGGCAGCGCGTCAGTCTCATAATCTGAAGGTCGTGAGTTCAATCCTAAGGCGGGCCAATGTCGAAGCAGTTTTTTTGTTTGCTTATGAGAGTTTAATTAGGTCTTGAGGGGTGCGCTGTCTGGAGCAGTAATGAATGACTGTTGCTGAGTTTTCTTACTTTTTCGACCTTTAACTTGAGGGAACTGTTGATACCGGTTGTGTTTCCCAGTGACACCTGTCCGCCTCGGTAGCGCAGTAGGCAGCGCGTCAGTCTCATAATCTGAAGGTCGTGAGTTCAATACACACCCAGGGTAAAGGCGGTACACATTTTTTGTTTGCTTATGAGAGTTTAATTAGGTCGTGAGGGGTGCGCTGTCTTGAGCAGTAATAAATGACTGTTGCTCGGTTTTCTTACTGTTTCAATTTTTAACTTGTGGAAACCATTGATACCGGTTGTGTTTCCCTGTGACCCCTGTCCGCCTCGGTAGCGCAGTAGG
The DNA here is from genome assembly GCF_043290135.1 of Rhipicephalus microplus. NCBI lineage: Eukaryota > Metazoa > Arthropoda > Arachnida > Ixodida > Ixodidae > Rhipicephalus > Rhipicephalus microplus. The sequence goes on from NC_134702.1 coordinate 210,647,046, forward strand.
CAGCGCGTCAGTCTCATAATCTGATGGTCGTGAGTTCAATCCCCACCCGGGGCAAAGGCGGTGCAGATTTTCTTTTGCCTATGAGAGTTTAATTAGGTTGTGAGGGGTGCGCTGTCCTGAGCAGTAATGAATGACTGTTGCTGAGTTTTCTTACTTTTTCGACCTTTAACATGTGGGAACTATTGATACCGGTTATGTCTCCCAGTAACGCCTGTTCGCCTCGGTAGCGCAGTAGGCAACGCGTCAGTCTCATAATCTGAAGGTCGTGAGTTTAATCCTCACCCGGGGCAAATTTGTTGCAGATTTTTTGTTTGCTCATGAGAGTTTAATTAGGTCGTGAGGGGTGCACTGTCTTGAGCAGTAATGAATGACAGTTGTTCGGTTTTCTTATTTTTTCAACCTTTAATTTGTGGGAACTAATGATACCGGTTGCGTTTCCCAGTGACCCCTGTCCACGTCGGTAGCTCAGTAGGCAGCGCGTCAGTCTCGTAATCTGAAGGTCGTGAGTTCAATCCTCTCCCGGGGCAAAGGCGGTGAATATGTTTTGTTTGCTTATGAGAGTTTAATTAGGTCGTGAGGAGTGCACTGTCTGGAGAAGTAATGAATGACTGTTGCTCGGTTTTCTTATTTTTTCAACCTTTAATTTGTGGGAACTAATGATACCGGTTGCGTTTCCCAGTGACCCCAGTCTGCCTCGGTAGCGCAGTAGGCAGCGCGTCAGTCTCATATTCTGAAGGTCGTGAGTTCAATCCTCACCCGGAGCAAAGGCGGTGAAGTTTTTTGTTTGTTTATGAGAGTTTAATTAGGTCGTGAGGAGTGCGCTGTCAGGAGCAGTAATGAATGACAGTTGCTCGGTTTTCTTAATTTTTCAATCTTTAACTTGTGGGAACTATTGATACCGGTTGTGTTTCCAGAGACACCTGTCCGCCTCGGAAGCGCAGTAGGCAGCGCGTCAGTCTCATAATCTGAAGGTCGTGAGTTCAATACACACCCAGGGTAAAGGCGGTACACATTTTTTGTTTGCTTATGAGAGTTTAATTAGGTCTTGAGGGGTGCGCTGTCTGGAGCAGTAATAAATGACTGTTGCTCGGTTTTCTTACTGTTTCAATTTGTAACTTGTGGAAACTATTGATACCGGTTGTGTTTCCCAGTGACCCCTGTCCGCCTTGGTAGCGCAGTAGGCAGCGTGTCAGTCTCATAATCTGAAGGTCGTGAGTTCAATCCCCACCCGGGGTAAAGGCGGTGCAGTTTTGTTGTTTGCTTATGAGAGTTTAATTAGGTCGTGAGGGGTGCGCTGTCTGGAGCAGTAATGATTGACTGTTGCTGAGTTTTCTTACTTTTTCGACCTTTAACTTGTGTGAACTATTGATACCGGTTGTGTTTCCCAGTCACACCTGTCCGCCTCGGTAGTGCAGTAGGCAGCGCGTCAGTCTCATAATCTGAAGGTCGTGAGTTCAATCCTCACCCGGGGCAAAGGCGGTGCAGATTTTTTGTTTGCTCATGAGAGTTTAATTAGGTCGGGAGGGGTGCACTGTCTGGAGCAGTAATGAATGACTGTTGCCCAGTTTTCTTATTTTTTCGACCTTTAATTTGTGGAAACGAATGATACCGGTTGCGTTTCGCAGTGACCCCTGTCCGCCTCGGTAGCGCAGTAGGCAGCGCGTCAGTCTCATAATCTGAAGATCGTGAGTTCCATCCTCACCCGGGCAAAGGCGGTGTAGTTGTTTAGTTTGCTTATGAGAGTTTAATTAAGTCGTGAAGGGTGCGCTGTCTGGAGCAGTAATGAATGACTGTTGCTGAGTTTTTTTATTTTTTCGACCTTTAACTTGTGGGAACTATTGATACCGGTTGTGTTTCCCAGTGACACCAGTCCGCCTCGGAAGCGCAGTAGGCGGCGCTTCAGTCTCATAATCTGAAGGTCGTGAGTTCAATCCACACCCGGGGCAAAGGCGGTGCAGATTTTTTGTTTGCTTATGAGAGTTTAATTAGGTCGTGAGGGGTGCGCTGTCTTGAGCAGTAATAAATGACTGTTGCTCGGTTTTCTTACTGTTTCAATTTTTAACTTGTGGAAACCATTGATACCGGTTGTGTTTCCCAGTGACCCCTGTCCGCCTCGGTAGCGCAGTAGGCAGCGCGTCAGTCTCATAATCTGAAGGTCGTGAGTTCAATCCCCACCCGGGGCAAAGGCGGTGCAGATTTTCTTTTGCCTATGAGAGTTTAATTAGGTTGTGAGGGGTGCGCTGTCCTGAGCAGTAATGAATGACTGTTGCTGAGTTTTCTTACTTTTTCGACCTTTAACATGTGGGAACTATTGATACCGGTTATGTCTCCCAGTAACGCCTGTTCGCCTCGGTAGCGCAGTAGGCAACGCGTCAGTCTCATAATCTGAAGGTCGTGAGTTTAATCCTCACCCGGGGCAAATTTGTTGCAGATTTTTTGTTTGCTCATGAGAGTTTAATTAGGTCGTGAGGGGTGCACTGTCTTGAGCAGTAATGAATGACAGTTGTTCGGTTTTCTTATTTTTTCAACCTTTAATTTGTGGGAACTAATGATACCGGTTGCGTTTCCCAGTGACCCCTGTCCGCGTCGGTAGCTCAGTAGGCAGCGCGTCAGTCTCGTAATCTGAAGGTCGTGAGTTCAATCCTCTCCCGGGGCAAAGGCGGTGAATATGTTTTGTTTGCTTATGAGAGTTTAATTAGGTCGTGAAGGGCCCGCTGTCTGGAGCAGTAATGAATGACTATTGCTGAGTTTTCTTACTTTTTCGACCTTTAACTTGTGGGAACTATTGATACCGGTTGTGTTTCCCAGTGACACCAGTCCACCTCGGTAGCGCAGTAGGCGGCGCGTCAGTCTCATAATCTCAAGGTCGTGAGTTCAATCCACACCCGGGGCAAAGATGGTGCAGATTTTCTTTTGCCCATGAGAGTTTAATTAGGTTGTGAGGGGTGCGCTGTCCTGAGCAGTAATGAATGACTGTTGCTGAGTTTTCTTACTTTTTCGACCTTTAACATGTGGGAACTATTGATACCGGTTGTGTTTCCCAGTAACGCCTGTTCACCTCGGTAGCGCAGTAGGCAACGCGTCAGTCTCATAATCTGAAGGTCTTGAGTTCAATCCTCACCCGGGGCAAATTTGTTGCAGATTTCTTTGTTTGCTCATGAGAGTTTATTTAGGTCGTGAGGGGTGCACTGTCTTGAGCAGTAATGAATGACAGTTGTTCGGTTTTCTTATTTTTTTAACCTTTAAATTGTGGAAACGAATGATACCGGTTGCGTTTCGCAGTGACCCCTGTCCGCCTCGGTAGCGCAGTAGGCAGCGCGTCAGTGTCATAATCTGAAGGTCGTGAGTTCAATCCTCACCCGGGGCAAAGGCGGTGCAGATTTTTTGTTTGCTCATGAGAGTTTAATTAGGTCGGGAGGGGTGCACTGTATGGAGCAGTAATGAATGACTGTTGCCCAGTTTTCTTATTTTTTCGACCTTTAATTTGTGGAAACGAATGATACCGGTTGCGTTTCGCAGTGACCCCTGTCCGCCTCGGTAGCGCAGTAGGCAGCGCGTCAGTCTCATAATCTGAAGGTCGTGAGTTCCATCCTCACCCGGGCAAAGGCGGTGTAGTTGTTTTGTTTGCTTATGAGAGTTTAATTAGGTCGTGAAGGGTGCGCTGTCTGGAGCAGTAATGAATGACTGTTGCTGAGTTTTTTTATTTTTTCGACCTTTAACTTGTGGGAACTATTGATACCGGTTGTGTTTCCCAGTGACACCAGTCCGCCTCGGAAGCGCAGTAGGCGGCGCTTCAGTCTCATAATCTGAAGGTCGTGAGTTCAATCCACACCCGGGGCAAAGGCGGTGCAGATTTTTGTTTGCCTATGAGAGTTTAATTAGGTTGTGAGGGGTGCGCTGTCCTGAGCAGTAATGAATGACTGTTGCTGAGTTTTCTTACTTTTTCGACCTTTAACATGTGGGAACTATTGATACCGGTTGTGTTTCCCAGAGACGCCTGTTCGCCTCGGTAGCGCAGTAGGCAGCGCGTCAGTCTCATAATCTGAAGGTCGTGAGTTCAATCCTCACCCGGGGCAAATTTGTTGCAGATTTTTTGTTTGCTCATGAGAGTTTAATTAGGTCGTGAGGGGTGCACTGTCTTGAGCAGTAATGAATGACAGTTGTTCGGTTTTCTTATTTTTTCAACCTTTAATTTGTGGGAACTAATGATACCGGTTGCGTTTCCCAGTGACCCCTGTCCGTGTCGGTAGCGCAGTAGGCAGCGCGTCAGTCTCGTAATCTGAAGGTCGTGAGTTCAATCCTCTCCCGGGGCAAAGGCGGTGAATATGTTTTGTTTGCTTATGAGAGTTTAATTAGGTCGTGAAGGGGCCGCTGTCTGGAGCAGTAATGAATGACTATTGCTGAGTTTTCTTACTTTTTCGACCTTTAACTTGTGGGAACTATTGATACCGGTTGTGTTTCCCAGTGACACCAGTCCACCTCGGTAGCGCAGTAGGCGGCGCGTCAGTCTCATAATCTCAAGGTCGTGAGTTCAATCCACACCCGGGGCAAAGGCGGTGCAGAATTATTGTTTGCCTATGAGAGTTTAATTAGGTCGTGAGGGGTGCGCTGTTACGAGCAGTAACGAATGACTGTTGCTGAATTTTCTTACCTCTTCGACCTTTAACGTGTGGGAACTATTGATACCGGTTGTGTTTCCCAGTGACACCTGTCCGCCTCGGTAGCGCAGTAGGCAGCGCGTCAGTCTCATAATCTGAAGGTCGTGAGTTCAATCCTCACCCGGGGCAAAGGTGGTGCAGTTCTTTGTTTGCTTATGAGAGTTTAATTAGGTCGTGAGGGGTGCGCTGTCTGAAGCAGTAATGAATGACTGTTGCTGAGTTTTCTTACTTTTTCGAACTTTAACTTGTGGGAACTATTGATACCTGTTGTGTTTTGCAGTGACACCTGTCCGCCTCGGTAGCGCAGTAGGCAGCACGTCAGGCTCATAATCTGAAGGTCGTGAGTTCAAACCTCACCCGGGCCAAAGGCGGTGCAGTTTTTTTGTTTGCTTATGAGAGTTTAATTAGGTCTTGAGGGGTGCGCTGTCTGGAGCAGTAATGAATGACTGTTGCTGAGTTTTCTTACTTTTTCGACCTTTAACTTGAGGGAACTATTGATACCGGTTGTGTTTCCCAGTGACACCAGTCCACCTCGGTAGCGCAGTAGGCGGCGCGTCAGTCTCATAATCTCAAGGTCGTGAGTTCAATCCACACCCGGGGCAAAGGCGGTGCAGAATTTTGTTTGCCTATGAGAGTTTAATTAGGTCGTGAGGGGTGCGCTGTCAGGAGCAGTAATGAATGACAGTTGCTCGGTTTTCTTATTTTTTCAACCTTTAATTTGTGGGAACTAATGATACCGGTTGCGTTTCCCAGTGACCCCAGTCTGCCTCGGTAGCGCAGTAGGCAGCGCGTCAGTCTCATATTCTGAAGGTCGTGAGTTCAATCCTCACCCGGGGCAATGTCGATGCAGTTTTTTGTTTGCTTATGAGAGTTTAATTAGGTCTTGAGGGGTGCGCTGTCTGGAGCAGTAATGAATGACTGTTGCTGAGTTTTCTTACTTTTTCGACCTTTAACTTGAGGGAACTATTGATACCGGTTGTGTTTTCCAGTGACACCTGTCCGCCTCGGTAGCGCAGTAGGCAGCGCGTCAGTCTCATAATCTGAATGTCGTGAGTTCAATACACACCCAGGTTAAAGGCGGTACACATTTTTTGTTTGCTTATGAGAGTTTAATTAGGTCGTGAGGGGTGCACTGTCTTGAGCAGTAATGAATGACAGTTGTTCGGTTTTCTTATTTTTTCAACCTTTTATTTGTGGGAACTAATGATACCGGTTGCGTTTCCCAGTGACCCCAGTCTGCCTCGGTAGCGCAGTAGGCAGCGCGTCAGTCTCGTAATCTGAAGGTCGTGAGTTCCATCCTCACCCGGAGCAAAGGCGGTGTAGTTGTTGTGTTTGCTTATGAGAGTTTAATTAGGTCGTGAAGGGTGCGCTGTCTGGAGCAGTAATGAATGACTGTTGCCGAGTTTTCTTACTTTTTCGACCTTTAACTTGAGGGAACTATTGATACCTGTTGTGTTTCCCAGTGACACCTGTCCGCCTCGGTAGCGCAGTAGGCAGCGCGTCAGTCTCATAATCTGAAGGTCGTGAGTTCAATTCTCACTCGGGCCAAAGGCGGTGCAGTTTTTTGTTTGCTTATGAGAGTTTAATTAGGTCGTGAGGACTGCGCTGTCAGGAGCAGTAATGAATGACAGTTGCTCGGTTTTCTTAATTTTGCAATTTTTAACTTGTGGGAACTATTGATACCGGTTGTGTTTCTCAGAGACACCTGTCCGCCTCGGAAGCGCAGTAGGCAGCGCGTCAGTCTCATAATCTGAAGGTCGTGAGTTCAATACACACCCAGGGTAAAGGCGGTACACATTTTTTGTTTGCTTATGAGAGTTTTTGTTTGCTTATGAGAGTTTAATTAGGTCGTGAGGGGTGCACTGTCTGGAGCAGTAATAAATGACTGTTGCTCGGTTTTCTTACTGTTTCAATTTTTAACTTGTGGAAACTATTGATACCGGTTGTGTTTCCGAGTGACCCCTGTCCGCCTCGGTAGCGCAGTAGGCAGCGTGTCAGTCTCATAATCTGAAGGTCGTGAGTTCAATCCCCACCCGGGGTAAAGGCGGTGCAGTTTTGTTGTTTGCTTATGAGAGTTTAATTAGGTCGTGAGGGGTGCGCTGTCTGGAGCAGTAATGATTGACTGTTGCTGAGTTTTCTTACTTTTTCGACCTTTAACTTGTGGGAACTATTGATACCGGTTGTGCTTCCCAGTCACACCTGTCCGCCTCGGTAGTGCAGTAGGCAGCGCGCCAGTCTCATAATCTGAAGGTCGTGAGTTCAATCCTCACCCGGGGCAAAGGCGGTGCAGATTTTTTTGTTTGCTCGAGAGTTTAATTAGGTCGGGAGGGGTGCACTGTGTGGAGCAGTAATGAATGACTGTTGCCCAGTTTTCTTATTTTTTCGACCTTTAATTTGTGGAAACGAATGATACCGGTTGCGTTTTGCAGTGACTCCTGTCCGCCTCGGTAGCGTAGTAGGCAGCGCGTCAGTCTCATAATCTGAAGGTCGTGAGTTCCATCCTTACCCGGGGCAAAGGCGGTGTAGTTGTTTTGTTTGCTTATGAGAGTTTAATTAGGTCGTGAAGGGTGCGCTGTCTGGAGCAGTAGTGAATGACTGTTGCCGAGTTTTTTCATTTTTTCGACCTTTAACTTGTGGGAACTATTGATACCGGTTGTGTTTCCCAGTGACACCAGTCCGCCTCGGTAGCGCAGTAGGCGGCGCTTCAGTCTCATAATCTGAAGGTCGTGAGTTCAATCCACACCCGGGGCAAAGGCGGTGCAGATTTTTTGTTTGCCTATGAGAGTTTAATTAGGTTGTGAGGGGTGCGCTGTCCTGAGCAGTAATGAATGACTGTTGCTGAGTTTTCTTACTTTTTCGACCTTTAACATGTGGGAACTATTGATGCCGGTTGTGTTTCCCAGTGACGCCTGTTCGCCTCGGTAGCGCAGTAGGCAGCGCGTCAGTCTCATAATCTGAAGGTCGTGAGTTCAATCCTCACCCGGGGCAAATTTCTTGCAGATTTTTTGTTTGCTCATGAGAGTTTAATTAGGTCGTGAGGGGTGCACTGTCTTGAGCAGTAATGAATGACAGTTGTTCGGTTTTTTTATTTTTTCAACCTTTACTTTGTGGGAACTAATGATACCGGTTGCGTTTCCCAGTGACCCCTGTCCGCGTCGGTAGCTCAGTAGGCAGCGCGTCAGTCTCGTAATCTGAAGGTCGTGAGTTCAATACTCTCTCGGGGCAAAGGCGGTGAATATGTTTTGTTTGCTTATGAGAGTTTAATTAGGTCGTGAGGGGTGCACTGTCTGGAGAAGTAATGAATGACTGTTGCTCGGTTTTCTTATTTTTTCAACCTTTAATTTGTGGGAACTAATGATACCGGTTGCGTTTCCCAGTGACCCCAGTCTGCCTCGGTAGCGCAGTAGGCAGCGCGTCAGTCTCATATTCTGAAGGTCGTGAGTTCAATCCTCACCTGGAGCAAAGGCGGTGAAGTTTTTTTGTTTGTTTATGAGAGTTTAATTAGGTCGTGAAGGGTGCGCTGTCTGGAGCAGTAATGAATGACTGTTGCCGAGTTTTCTTACTTTTTCGACCTTTAACTTGAGGGAACTATTGATACCTGTTGTGTTTCCCAGTGACACCTGTCCGCCTCGGTAGCGCAGTAGGCAGCGCGTCATTCTCATAATCTGAAGGTCGTGAGTTCAATTCTCACCCGGGCCAAAGGCGGTGCAGTTTTTTGTTTACTTATGAGAGTTTAATTAGGTCGTGAGGAGTGCGCTGTCAGGAGCAGTAATGAATGGCAGTTGCTCGGTTTTCTTAATTTTGCAATTTTTAACTTGTGGGAACTATTGATACCGGTTGTGTTTCCCAGAGACACCTGTCCGCCTCGGAAGCGCAGTAGGCAGCGCGTCAGTCTCATAATCTGAAGGTCGTGAGTTCAATACACACCCAGGGTAAAGGCGGTACACATTTTTTGTTTGCTTATGAGAGTTTAATTAGGTCGTGAGGGGTGCGCTGTCTGGAGCAGTAATAAATGACTGTTGCTCGGTTTTCTTACTGTTTCAATTTTTAACTTGTGGAAACTATTGATACCGGTTGTGTTTCCGAGTGACCCCTGTCCGCCTCGGTAGCGCAGTAGGCAGCGTGTCAGTCTCATAATCTGAAGGTCGTGAGTTCAATCCCCACCCGGGGTAAAGGCGGTGCAGTTTTGTTGTTTGCTTATGAGAGTTTAATTTGGTCGTGAGGGGTGCGCTGTCTGGAGCAGTAATGATTGACTGTTGCTGAGTTTTCTTACTTTTTCGACCTTTAACTTGTGGGAACTATTGATACCGGTTGTGCTTCCCAGTCACACCTGTCCGCCTCGGTAGTGCAGTAGGCAGCGCGTCAGTCTCATAATCTGAAGGTCGTGAGTTCAATCCTCACCCGGGGCAAAGGCGGTGCAGATTTTTTGTTTGCTCATGAGAGTTTAATTAGGTCGGGAGGGGTGTACTGTCTGGAGCAGTAATGAATGACTGTTGCCCGGTTTTCTTATTTTTTCGACCTTTAATTTGTGGAAACAAATGATACCGGTTGCGTTTCGCAGTGACCCCTGTCCGCCTCGGTAGCGCAGTAGGCAGCGCGTCAGTCTCATAATCTGAAGGTCGTGAGTTCCATCCTCACCCGGGGAAAAGGCGGTGTAGTTGTTTTGTTTGCTTATGAGAGATTAATTAGGTCGTGAAGGGTGCGCTGTCTGGAGCAGTAATGAATGACTGTTGCTGAGTTTTCTTACTTTTTCGACCTTTAACTTGTGGGAACTATTGATACCGGTTGTGTTTCCCAGTGACACCAGTCCGCATCGGTAGCGCAGTAGGCGGTGCGTCAGTCTCATAATCTCAAGGTCGTGAGTTCAATCCACACCCGGGGCAAAGGCGGTGCAGAATTTTTGTTCGCCCATGAGAATTTAATTAGGTCGTGAGGGGTGCGCTGTTTAGAGCAGTAACGAATGACTGTTGCTGAATTTTCTTACTTTTCGACCTTTAACGTGTGGGAACTATTGATACCGGTTGTGTTTCCCAGTGACACCTGTCCGCCTCGGTAGCGCAGTATGCAGCGCGTCAGTCTCATAATCTGAAGGTCGTGAGTTCAATCCTCACCCGGGGCAAAGGCGGTGAAGTTTTTTGTTTGCTTATGAGAGTTTAATTAGGTCGTGAGGGGTGCACTGTCTGGAGCAGTAATGAATGACTGTTGCTCGGTTTTCTTACTTTTTCGACCTTTAACGTGTGGGAACTAATGATACCGGTTGCGTTTCCCAGTGACCCCTGTCCGCCTCGGTAGTGCAAAGGCAGCACGTCCGTCTCATAATCTGAAGGTCGTGAGTTCAACCCCCACCCGGGGCAAAGGTGTTGCAGATTTTTTTGTTTTCCTATGAGAGATTTTTTGGGTCGTGAGGGGTGCGCTGTCTGGAGCAGTAATGAATGACTGTTGCTCGGTTTTCTTACTTTTTAGACCTATCGTTTGTGGGAACTAAAGATACAGGTTGCGTTTCCCAGTGACCCCTGTCTGCCTCGGAAGCGCACTAGGCAGCGCGTCAGTCTCATAATCTGAAGGTCGTGAGTTCAATCCTCACCCGGGGCAACTTTGGTACAGATTTTTTGTTTGCTCATGAGAGTTTAATTAGGTCGTGAGGGGTGCACTGTCTGGAGCAGTAATAAATGCCTGTTGCTCAGTTTTCTTACTTTTTCTACCTTTATTTTTGTGGGAACTAATGATACCGGTTGCGTTTACCAGGGACTCCTGTATGCCTCGGTGGCGCAGTAGGCAGCGCGTCAGTCTCATAATCTGAAGGTCGTGAGTTCAATCCTCTCCCGGGGCAAAGGCGGTGAATATGTTTTGTTTCTTATGAGAGTTTAATTAGGTCGTGAGGGGTACACTGTCTGGAGATGTAATGAATGACTGTTGCTCGGTTTTCCTACTTGTTCGACCTTTAACTTGTGGGAACTAATGATACCGGTTGCGTTTCGCAGTGACCCCTGTCCGCCTCGGTAGCGCAGAAGCAAGCGCGTCAGTCTCATAATCTGAAGGTCGTGAGTTCAATCCTCACCCGGGGCAAAGGCGGTGCAGATTTTTTGTTTGTTTATGAGAGTTTAATTAGGTCGTGAGGGGTGCGCTGTTTAGAGCAGTAACGAATGACTGTTGCTGAATTTTCTTACTTTTCGACCTTTAACGTGTGGGAACTAATGATACCGGTTGCGTTTCGCAGTGACCCCTGTCCGCCTCGGTAGCGCAGAAGCAAGCGCGTCAGTCTCATAATCTGAAGGTCGTGAGTTCAATCCTCACCCGGGGCAAAGGCGGTGAAGTTTTTTGTTTGCTTATGAGAGTTTAATTAGGTCGTGAGGGGTGCGCTGTTTAGAGCAGTAACGAATGACTGTTGCTGAATTTTCTTACTTTTCGACCTTTAACGTGTGGGAACTAATGATACCGGTTGCGTTTCCCAGTGACCCCTGTCCGCCTCGGTAGTGCAAAGGCAGCACGTCCGTCTCATAATCTGAAGGTCGTGAGTTCAACCCCCACCCGGGGCAAAGGTGTTGCAGATTTTTTTGTTTTCCTATGAGAGATTTTTTGGGTCGTGAGGGGTGCGCTGTCTGGAGCAGTAATGAATGACTGTTGCTCGGTTTTCTTACTTTTTAGACCTATCGTTTGTGGGAACTAAAGATACAGGTTGCGTTTCCCAGTGACCCCTGTCTGCCTCGGAAGCGCACTAGGCAGCGCGTCAGTCTCATAATCTGAAGGTCGTGAGTTCAATCCTCACCCGGGGCAACTTTGGTACAGATTTTTTGTTTGCTCATGAGAGTTTAATTAGGTCGTGAGGGGTGCACTGTCTGGAGCAGTAATAAATGCCTGTTGCTCAGTTTTCTTACTTTTTCTACCTTTATTTTTGTGGGAACTAATGATACCGGTTGCGTTTACCAGGGACTCCTGTATGCCTCGGTGGCGCAGTAGGCAGCGCGTCAGTCTCATAATCTGAAGGTCGTGAGTTCAATCCTCTCCCGGGGCAAAGGCGGTGAATATGTTTTGTTTCTTATGAGAGTTTAATTAGGTCGTGAGGGGTACACTGTCTGGAGATGTAATGAATGACTGTTGCTCGGTTTTCCTACTTGTTCGACCTTTAACTTGTGGGAACTAATGATACCGGTTGCGTTTCGCAGTGACCCCTGTCCGCCTCGGTAGCGCAGAAGCAAGCGCGTCAGTCTCATAATCTGAAGGTCGTGAGTTCAATCCTCACCCGGGGCAAAGGCGGTGCAGATTTTTTGTTTGCTCATGAGAGTTTAATTAGGTCGGGAGGGGTGCACTGTCTGGAGCAGTAATGAATGACTGTTGCTGAGTTTTCTTACTTTTTCGACCTTTAACATGTGGGAACTATTGATACCGGTTGTGTTTCCCAGTGACGCCTGTTCGCCTCGGTAGCGCAGTAGGCAGCGCGTCAGTCTCATAATCTGAAGGTCGTGAGTTCAATCCTCACCCGGGGCAAATTTCTTGCAGATTTTTTGTTTGCTCATGAGAGTTTAATTAGGTCGTGAGGGGTGCACTGTCTTGAGCAGTAATGAATGACAGTTGTTCGGTTTTCTTATTTTTTCAACCTTTTATTTGTGGGAACTAATGATACCGGTTGCGTTTCCCAGTGACCCCTGTCCGCGTCGGTAGCTCAGTAGGCAGCGCGTCAGTCTCGTAATCTGAAGGTCATGAGTTCAATCCTCTCCCGGGGCAAAGGCGGTGAATATGTTTTGTTTGCTTATGAGAGTTTAATTAGGTCGTGAGGGGTGCACTGTCTGGAGAAGTAATGAATGACTGTTGCTCGGTTTTCTTATTTTTTCAACCTTTAATTTGTGGGAACTAATGATACCGGTTGCGTTTCCCAGTGACCCCAGTCTGCCCTTGTAGCGCAGTAGGCAGCGCGTCAGTCTCATATTCTGAAGGTCGTGAGTTCAATCCTCACCCGGAGCAAAGGCGGTGAAGTTTTTTTGTTTGTTCATGAGAGTTTAACTAGGTCGTGAAGGGTGCGCTGTCTGGAGCAGTAATGAATGACTGTTGCCGAGTTTTCTTACTTTTTCGACCTTTAACTTGAGGGAACTATTGATACCTGTTGTGTTTCCCAGAGACACCTGTCCGCCTCGGTAGCGCAGTAGGCAGCGCGTCAGTCTCATAATCTGAAGGTCGTGAGTTCAATTCTCACCCGGGCCAAAGGCGGTGCAGTTTTTTGTTTGCCTATGAGAGTTTAATTAGGTCTTGAGGAGTGCGCTGTCAGGAGCAGTAATGAATGGCAGTTGCTCGGTTTTCTTAATTTTGCAATTTTTAACTTGTGGGAACTATTGATACCGGTTGTGTTTCCCAGAGACACCTGTCCGCCTCGGAAGCGCAGTAGGCAGCGCGTCAGTCTCATAATCTGAAGGTCGTGAGTTCAATACACACCCAGGGTAAAGGCGGTACACATTTTTTGTTTGCTTATGAGAGTTTAATTAGGTCGTGAGGGGTGCGCTGTCTGGAGCAGTAATAAGTGACTGTTGCTCGGTTTTCTTACTGTTTCAATTTTTAACTTGTGGAAACTATTGATACCGGTTGTGTTTCCGAGTGACCCCTGTCCGCCTCGGTAGCGCAGTAGGCAGCGTGTCAGTCTCATAATCTGAAGGTCGTGAGTTCAATCCCCACCCGGGGTAAAGGTGGTGCAGTTTTGTTGTTTGCTTATGAGAGTTTAATTAGGTCGTGAGGGGTGCGCTGTCTGGAGCAGTAATGATTGACTGTTGCTGAGTTTTCTTACTTTTTCGACCTTTAACTTGTGGGAACTATTGATACCGGTTGTGCTTCCCAGTCACACCTGTCCGCCTCGGTAGTGCAGTAGGCAGCGCGTCAGTCTCATATTCTGAAGGTCGTGAGTTCAATCCTCACCCGGGGCAAAGGCGGTGCAGATTTTTTGTTTGCTCATGAGAGTTTAATTAGGTCGGGAGGGGTGCACTGTCTGGAGCAGTAATGAATGACTGTTGCCCAGTTTTCTTATTTTTTCGACCTTTAATTTGTGGAAACGAATGATACCGGTTGCGTTTCGCAGTGACCCCTGTCCGCCTCGGTAGCGCAGTAGGCAGCGCGTCAGTCTCATAATCTGAAGGTCGTGAGTTCCATCCTCACCCGGGGCAAAGGCGGTGTAGTTGTTTTGTTTGCTTATGAGAGTTTAATTAGGTCGTGAAGGGTGCGCTGTCTGGAGCAGTAATGAATGACTGTTGCTGAGTTTTTTTATTTTTTCGACCTTTAACTTGTGAAAACTATTGATACCGGTGGTGTTTCCCAGTGACACCAGTCCGCCTCGGTAGCGCAGTAGGCGGCGCTTCAGTCTCATAATCTGAAGGTCGTGAGTTCAATCCACACCCGGGGCAAAGGCGGTGCAGATTTTTTGTTTGCCTATGAGAGTTTAATTAGGTTGTGAGGGGTGCGCTGTCCTGAGCAGTAATGAATGACTGTTGCTGAGTTTTCTTACTTTTTCGACCTTTAACATGTGGGAACTATTGATACCGGTTGTGTTTCCCAGTGACGCCTGTTCGCCTCGGTAGCGCAGTAGGCAGCGCGTCAGTCTCATAATCTGAAGGTCGTGAGTTCAATCTTCACCCGGGGCAAATTTCTTGCAGATTTTTTGTTTGCTCATGAGAGTTTATTTAGGTCGTGAGGGGTGCACTGTCTTGAGCAGTAATGAATGACAGTTGTTCGGTTTTCTTATTTTTTCAACCTTTAATTTGTGGGAACTAATGATACCGGTTGCGTTTCCCAGTGACCCCTGTCGGCGTCGGTAGCGCAGTAGGCAGCGCGTCAGTCTCGTAATCTGAAGGTCGTGAGTTCAATCCTCTCCCGGGGCAAAGGCGGTGAATATGTTTTGTTTGCTTATGAGAGATTATTTAGGTCGTGAGGGGTGCACTGTCTGGAGAAGTAATGAATGACTGTTGCTCGGTTTTCCTACTTTTTCGACCTTTAATTTGTGGGAACTAATGATACCGGTTGCGTTTCGCAGTGACCCCTGTCCGCCTCGGTAGCGCAGTAGGCAGCGCGTCAGTCTCATAATCTGAAGGTCGTGAGTTCCATCCTCACCCGGGGCAAAGGCGGTGTAGTTGGTTTCTTTGCTTATGAGAGTTTAATTAGGTCGTGAAGGGTGTGCTGGCTGGAGCAGTAATGAATGACTGTTGCTGAGTTTTCTTACTTTTTCGACCTTTAACTTGTGGGAACTATTGATACCGGTTGTGTTTCCCAGTGACACCAGTCCGCCTCGGTAGCGCAGTAGGCGGTGCTTCAGTCTCATAATCTCAAGGTCGTGAGTTCAATCCACACCCGGGGCAAAGGCGGTGCAGAATTTTTGTTCGCCCATGAGAATTTAATTAGGTCGTGAGGGGTGCGCTGTCTGGAGCAGTAATGAATGACTGTTGCTCGGTTTTCTTACTTTTTCGACCTATAGTTTGTGGGAACTAATGATACCGGTTGCGTTTCCCAGTGACCCCTGTCTGCCTCGGAAGCGCACTAGGCAGCGCGTCAGTCTCATAATCTGAAGGTCGTGAGTTCAATCCTCACACAGGGCAACTTTGGTACAGATTTTTTGTTTGCTCATGAGAGTTTAATTAGGTCGTGAGGGGTGCACTGTCTGGAGCAGTAATAAATGACTGTTGCTCAGTTTTCTTACTTTTTCTACCTTTATTTTTGTGGGAACTAATGATACCGGTTGCGTTTGCCAGGGACTCCTGTATGCCTCGGTGGCGCAGTAGGCAGCGCGTCAGTCTCATAATCTGAAGGTCGTGAGTTCAATCATCACCCGGGCCAAAGGCGGTGCAGATTTTTTGTTTGCTTATGAGAGTTTAATTAGGTTGTGAGGGGTGCACTGTGTGGAGCAGTAATGAATGACTGTTGCTGAGTTTTCTTACTTTTTCGACCTTTAACACTTGGGAACAATTGATACCGGTTGTGTTTCCCAGTGACACCAGTCCGCCTCGGTAGCACAGTAGGCGGCGCTTCAGTCTCATAATCTGAAGGTCGTGAGTTCAATTCACACCCGGGGCAAAGGCGGTGCAGATTTTTTGTTTGCCTATAGGAGTTTAATTAGGTCGTGAGGGGTGCGCTGTCCTGAGCAGTAATAAATGACTGTTGCTGAGTTTTCTTACTTTTTCGACCTTTAACATGTGGGAACTATTGATACCGGTTGTGTTTCCCAGTGACGCCTGTTCGCCTCGGTAGCGCAGTAGGCAGGGCGTCAGTCTCATAATCTTAAGGTCGTGAGTTCAACACTCACCCGGGGCAAATTTGTTGCACATTTTTTGTTTGCTCATGAAAGTTTAATTAGGTCGTGAGGGGTGCACTGTCTGGAGCAGTTATAAATGACTGTTGCTCAGTTTTCTTACTTTTTCCACCTTTAATTTGTGGGAACTAATGATACCGGATGCGTTTCTCAGTGACCCCTGTCCGCGTCTGTAGCGCAGTAGGAAGCGCGTCAGTCTCGTAATCTGGAGGTCGTGAGTTCAATCCTCTCCCGGGGCAAAGGCGGTGAATATGTTTTGTTTGCTTATGAGAGTTTAATTAGGTCGTGAGGGGTACACTGTCTGGAGAAGTAATGAATGACTGTTGCTCGGTTTTCCTACTTGTTCGACCTTCAATTTGTGGGAACTAATGATACCGGTTGCGTTTCGCAGTGACCCCTGTCCGCCTCGGTAGCGCAGTAGGCAGCGCATCAGTCTCATAATCTGAAGGTCGTGAGTTCCATCCTCACCCGGGGCAAAGGCGGTGTAATTGGTTTCTTTGCTTCTGAGAGTTTAATTAGGTCGTGAAGGGGCCGCTGTCTGGAGCAGTAATGAATGACTGTTGCTGAGATTTCTTACTTTTTCGACCTTTAACTTGTGGGAACTATTGATACCGGTTGTGTGTCCCAGTGACACCAGTCCGCCTCGGTAGCGCAGTAGGCGGCGCGTCAGTCTCATAATCTCAAGGTCGTGAGTTCAATCAACATCCGGGGCAAAGGCGGTGCAGAATTTTCGTTTGCCTAAAGAGTTTAATTAGGCCGTGAGGGGTGCGCTGTTTGGAGCAGTAACGAATGACTGTTGCTGAATTTTCTTACTTTTTCGACCTTTAACGTGTGGGAACTATTGATACTGGTTGTGTTTCCCAGTGACACCTGTCCGCCTCGGTAGCGCAGTAGGCAGCGCGTCAGTCTCATAATCTGAAAGTCGTGAGTCAAACCTCACCCGGGGCAAAGGCGGTAAAGTTTTTTGTTTGCTTATGAGAGTTTAATTAGGTCGTAAGGGGTGCACTGTCTGGAGCAGTAATGAATGACTGTTGCTCGGTTTTCTTACTTTTTCGACCTTTAATTTGTGGGAACTAATGATACCGGTTGCGTTTCCCAGTGACCCCTGTCTGCCTCGGAAGCGCACTAGGCAGCGCGTCAGTCTCATAATCTGAAGGTCGTGAGTTCAATCCTAACCCGGGGCAAAGGCGGTGCAGATTTTTTGTTTGCTTATGAGAGTTCAATTAGGTCGTGAGGGGTGCACTGTGTGGAGCAGTAATGAATTACTGTTGCTCGGTTTTCTTACTTTTTCGACCTTTAATTTGTGGGAACTAATGATACCGGTTGCGTTTCGCAGTGACCCCTGTCCGCCTCGGTAGCGCAGTAGGCAGCGCGTCAGTCTCATAATCTGAAGGTCGTGA
The DNA here is from genome assembly GCF_043290135.1 of Rhipicephalus microplus. Classification (NCBI taxonomy): domain Eukaryota; kingdom Metazoa; phylum Arthropoda; class Arachnida; order Ixodida; family Ixodidae; genus Rhipicephalus; species Rhipicephalus microplus. Next base: position 210,664,379 of record NC_134702.1, read on the forward strand.
GTTCCATCCTCACCCGGGGCAAAGGCGGTGTAGTTGTTTTGTTTGCTTATGAGAGTTTAATTAGGTCGTGAAGGGTGCGCTGTCTGGTGTAGTAATGAATGACTGTTGCCAAGTTTTCTTACTTTTTCGACCTTTAACTTGTGGGAACTATTGATACCGGTTGTGTTTCCCAGTGACACCAGTCCGCCTCGGTAGCGCAGTAGGCGGCGCTTCAGTCTCATAATCTGAAGGTCGTGAGTTCAATTCACACCCGGGGCAAAGGCGGTGCAGATTTTTTGTTTGCCTATAAGAGTTTAATTAGGTCGTGAGGGGTGCGCTGTCCTGAGGAGTAATAAATGACTGTTGCTGAGTTTTCTTACTTTTTCGACCTTTAACATGTGGGAACTATTGATACCGGTTGTGTTTCCCAGTGACGCCTGTTCGCCTCGGTAGCGCAGTAGGCAGCGCGTCAGTCTCATAATCTGAAGGTCGTGAGTTCAACACTCACCCGGGGCAAATTTGTTGCACATTTTTTGTTTGCTCATGAAAGTTTAATTAGGTCGTGAGGGGTGCACTGTCTGGAGCAGTAATAAATGACTGTTGCTCAGTTTTCTTACTTTTTCCACCTTTAATTTGTGGGAACTAATGATACCGGTTGCGTTTCCAAGTGACCCCTGTCCGCGTCGGTAGCGCAGTAGGAAGCGCGTCATTCTCGTAATCTGGAGGTCGTGAGTTCAATCCTCTCCCGGGGCAAAGGCGGTGAATATGTTTTGTTTGCTTATGAGAGTTTAATTAGGTCGTGAGGGGTACACTGTCTGGAGAAGTAATGAATGACTGTTGCTCGGTTTTCCTACTTGTTCGACCTTTAACGTGTGGGAACTATTGATACTGGTTGTGTTTCCCAGTGACACCTGTCCGCCTCGGTAGCGCAGTAGGCAGCGCGTCAGTCTCATAATCTGAAGATCGTGAGTTCAATCCTCACCCGGGGCAAAGGTGGTGCAGTTCTTTGTTTGCTTATGAGAGTTTAATTAGGTCGTGAGGGGTGCGCTGTCTGAAGCAGTAATGAATGACTGTTGCTGAGTTTTCTTACTTTTTCGACCTTTAACTTTAGGGAACTATTGATACCGGTTGTGTTTCCCAGTGACACCTGTCCGCCTCGGTAGCGCAGTAGGCAGCGCGTCATTCTCATAATCTGAAGGTCGTGAGTTCAATTCTCACCCAGGCCAATGGTGGTGCAGTTTTTTGTTTGCTTATGAGAGTTTAATTAGGTCGTGAGGAGTGCGCTGTCAGGAGCAGTAATGAATGACAGTTGCTCAGTTTTCTTATTTTTTCATCCTTTAATTTGTGGGAACTAATGATACCGGTTGCGTTTCCCAGTGACCCCAGTCTGCCTCGGTAGCGCAGCAGGCAGCGCGTCAGTCTCATATTCTGAAGGTCGTGAGTTCAATCCTCACCCGGGGCAAAAGCGGCGAAGTTTTTTTGTTTGTTTATGAGAGTTTAATTAGGTGTTGAAGGGTGCGCTGTCTGGAGCAGTAATGAATGACTGTTGCCGAGTTTTCTTACTTTTTCGACCTTTAACTTGAGGGAACTATTGATACCTGTTCTGTTTCCCAGTGACACCTGTCCGCCTCGGTAGCGCAGTAGGCAGCGCGTCAGTTTCATAATTTGAAGGTCGTGAGTTCAATTCTCACCCGGGCCAAAGGCGGTGCAGTTTTTTGTTTGCTTATTAGAGTTTAATTAGGTCGTGAGGAGTGCGCTGTCAGGAGCAGTAATGAATGACAGTTGCTCGGTTTTCTTAATTTTTCAATTTTTAACTTGTGGGAACTATTGATACCGGTTGTGTTTCCCAGAGACACCTGTCCGCCTCGGTAGTGCAGTAGGCAGCGCGTCAGTCTCATAATCTGAAGGTCGTGAGTTCAATCCTAAGGCGGGCCAATGTCGATGCAGTTTTTTTGTTTGCTTATGAGAGTTTAATTAGGTCTTGAGGGGTGCGCTGTCTGGAGCAGTAATGAATGACTGTTGCTGAGTTTTCTTACTTTTTCGACCTTTAACTTGAGGGAACTATTGATACCAGTTGTGTTTCCCAGTGACACCTGTCCGCCTCAGTAGCGCAGTAGGCAGCGCGTCAGTCTCATAATCTGAAGGTCGTGAGTTCAATACACACCCAGGGTAAAGGCGGTACACATTTTTTGTTTGCTTATGAGAGTTTAATTAGGTCGTGAGGGGTGCGCTGTCTTGAGCAGTAATAAATGACTGTTGCTCGGTTTTCTTACTGTTTCAATTTTTAACTTGTGGAAACTATTGATACCGGTTGTGTTTCCCAGTGACCCCTGTCCGCCTCGGTAGCGCAGTAGGCAGCGTGTCAGTCTCATAATCTGAAGGTCGTGAGTTCAATCCCCACCCGGGGTAAAGGCGGTGCCGTTTTGTTGTTTGCTTATGAGAGTTTAATTAGGTCGTGATGGGTGCGATGTCTGGAGCAGTGATGATTGACTGTTGCTGAGTTTTCTTACTTTTTCGACCTTTAACTTGTGGGAACTATTGATACCGGTTGTGTTTCCCAGTCACACCTGTCCGCCTCGGTAGTGCAGTAGGCAGCGCGTCAGTCTCATAATCTGAAGGTCGTGAGTTCAATCCTCTCCCGGGGCAAAGGCGGTGAATATGTTTTGTTTGCTTATGAGAGTTTAATTAGGTCGTGAGGGGTGCACTGTCTGGAGAAGTAATGAATGACTGTTGCTCGGTTTTCCTACTTTTTCGACCTTTAATTTGTGGGAACTAATGATACCGGTTGTGTTTCCCAGTGACACCTGTCCGCCTCGGTAGCGCAGTGACCCCTGTCCGCCTCGGTAGCGCAGTAGGCAGCGCGTCAGTCTCATAAGCTGAAGGTCGTGAGTTCAATACTCACACGGGGCAAACTTGTTGCAGATTTTTTGTTTGCTCATGAGAGTTTAATTAGGTCGTGAGGGGTGCACTGTCTTGAGCAGTAATGAATGACAGTTGTTCGGTTTTCTTATTTTTTCAACCTTTAATTTGTGGGAACTAATGATACCGGTTGCGTTTCCCAGTGACCCCTGTCCGCCTCGGTAGCGCAGTAGGCAGCGCGTCAGTCTCATAATTTGAAGGTCGTGAGTTCCATCCTCACCCGGGGCAAAGGCGGTGTAGTTGGTTTCTTTGCTTATGAGAGTTTAATTAGTTCGTGAAGGGTGCGCTGTCTGGAGCAGTAATGAATGACTGTTGCTGAGTTTTCTTACTTTTTCGACCTTTAACTTGTGGGCACTATTGATACCGGATGTGTTTCCCAGTGACACCAGTCCGCCTCGTTAGCGCAGTAGGCGGTGCGTCAGTCTCATAATCTCAAGGTCGTGAGTTCAATCCACACCCGGGGCAAAGGCGGTGCAGAATTTTTGTTTGCCTATGAGAGTTTAATTAGGTCGTGAGGGGTGCGCTGTTTGGAGCAGTAACGAATGACTGTTGCTGAATTTTCTTACTTTTTCGACCTCTAACGTGTGGGAACTATTGATACCGGTTGTGTTTCCAGTGACACCTGTCCGCCTCGGTAGCGCAGTATGCAGCGCGTCAGTCTCATAATCTGAAGGTCGTCAGTTCAATCCTCACCCGGGGCAAAGGCGGTGGAGTTTTTTGTTTGCTTATGAGCGTTTAATTAGGTCGTGAGGGGTGCGCTGTCTGGAGCAGTAATGAATGACTGTTGGTGAGTTTTCTTATTTTTTAATTTTTAACTTGTGGGAACTATTGATACCGGTTGTGTTTCCCAGTGACACCTGTCCGCCTCGGTAGCGCACTGGCAGCGCGTCAGTCTCATAATCTGAAGGTCGTGAGGTCAAACCTATCCCAGGGCAAAGGCGGTAAAGTTTTTTGTTTGCTTATGAGAGTTTAATTAGGTCATGAGGGGTGCGCTGTCTGGAGCAGTAATGACTGACTGTTGCTCGGTTTTCTTACTTTTTCGACCTTTAATTTGTGGGAACTAATGATACCGGTTGCGTTTCCCAGTGACCCCTGTCCGCCTCGGTAGTGCAAAGGCAGCACGTCTGTCTCATAATGTGAAGGTCGTGAGTTCAATCCCCACCCGGGGTGAAGGCGGTGCCGTTTTGTTGTTTGCTTATGAGAGTTTAATTAGGTCGTGAGGGGTGCGCTGTCTGGAGCAGTAATGATTGACTGTTGCTGAGTTTTCTTATTTTTTCGACCTTTAACTTGTGGGAACTATTGATACCGGTTGTGTTTCCTAGTGACACCTGTCCGCCTCGGTAGCGCAGTATGCAGTGCGTCAGTCTCATAATCTGAAGGTCGTGAGTTCAATCCTCACCCGGGGCAAAGGCGGCGAAGATTTTTGTTTGCTAATGAGAGTTTAATTAGGTCGTGAGGGGTGCGCTGTCTGGAGCAGTAATGAATGACTGTTGGTGAGTTTTCTTACTTTTTCAATTTTTAACTTGTGGGAACGATTGATACCGGTTGTGTTTCCCAGTGACACCTGTCCGCCTCGGTAGCGCAGTAGGCAGCGCGTCAGTCTCATAATCTGAAGATCGTGAGTTCAATCCTCACCCGGGGCAAACGTGGTGCAGTTCTTTGTTTGCTCTTGATTGTTTAATTAGGTCGTGAGGGGTGCGCTGTCTGAAGCAGTAATGAATGACTGTTGCTGAGTTTTCTTACTTTTTCGACCTTTAACTTGTGGGAACTATTGATACCTGTTGTGTTTTCCAGTGACACCTGTCCGCCTCGGTAGCGCAGTAGGCAGCGCGTCAGTCTCATATTCTGAAGGTCGTGAGTTCAATCCTCACCCGGGGCAAAGGCGGCGAAGTTTTTTTGTTTGTTTATGAGAGTTTAATTAGGTGTTGAAGGGTGCGCTGTCTGGAGCAGTAATGAATGACTGTTGCCGAGTTTTCTTACTTTTTCGACCTTTAACTTGAGGGAACTATTGATACCTGTTGTGTTTCCCAGTGACACCTGTCCGCCTCGGTAGCGCAGTAGGCAGCGCGTCAGTTTCATAATCTGAAGGTCGTGAGTTCAATTCTCACCCGGGCCAAAGGCGGTGCAGTTTTTGTTTGCTTATTAGAGTTTAATTAGGTCGTGAGGAGTGCGCTGTCAGGAGCAGTAATGAATGACAGTTGCTCGGTTTTCTTAATTTTTCAATTTTTAACTTGTGGGAACTATTGATACCGGTTGTGTTTCCCAGAGACACCTGTTCGCCTCGGTAGTGCAGTAGGCAGCGCGTCAGTCTCATAATCTGAAGGTCGTGAGTTCAATCCTAAGGCGGGCCAATGTCGATGCAGTTTTTTTGTTTGCTTATGAGAGTTTAATTAGGTCTTGAGGGGTGCGCTGTCTGGAGCAGTAATGAATGACTGTTGCTGAGTTTTCTTACTTTTTCGACCTTTAACTTGAGGGAACTATTGATACCGGTTGTGTTTCCCAGTGACACCTGTCCGCCTCGGTAGCGCAGTAGGCGGTGCGTCAGTCTCATAATCTGAAGGTCGTGAGTTCAATACACACCCAGGGTAAAGGCGGTACACATTTTTTGTTTGCTTATGAGAGTTTAATTAGGTCGTGAGGGGTGCGCTGTCTTGAGCAGTAATAAATGACTGTTGCTCGGTTTTCTTACTGTTTCAATTTTTAACTTGTGGAAACTATTGATACCGGTTGTATTTCCCAGTGACCCATGTCCGCCTCGGTAGCGCAGTAGGCAGCGCATCAGTCTCATAATCTGAAGGTCGTGAGTTCAATCCCCACCCGGGGTAAAGGCGGTGCCGTTTTGTTGTTTGCTTATGAGAGTTTAATTAGGTCGTGAGGGGTGCGCTGTCTGGAGCATTAATGATTGACTGTTGCTGAGTTTTCTTACTTTTTCGACCTTTAACTTGTGGGAACTATTGATAGCGGTTGTGTTTCCCAGTCACACCTGTCCGCCTCGGTAGTGCAGTAGGCAGCGCGTCAGTCTCATAATCTGAAGGTCGTGAGTTCAATCCTTTCCCGAGGCAAAGGCGGTGAATATGTTTTGTTTGCTTATGAGAGTTTAATTAGGTCGTGAGGGGTGCACTGTCTGGAGAAGTAATGAATGACTGTTGCTCGGTTTTCCTACTTTTTCGACCTTTAATTTGTGGGAACTAATGATACCGGTTGCGCTTCGCAGTGAGCCCTGTCCGCCTCGGTAGCGCAGTAGGCAGCGCGTCAGTCTCATATGCTGAAGGTCGTGAGTTCAATCCTCACACGGGGCAAATTTGTTGCAGATTTTTTGTTTGCTCATGAGAGTTTAATTAGGTCGTGAGGGGTGCACTGTCTTGAGCAGCAATGAATGACAGTTGTTCGGTTTTCTTATTTTTTCAACCTCTAATTTGTGGGAACTAATGATACCGGTTGCGTTTCCCAGTGACCCCTGTCCGCCTCGGTAGCGCAGTAGGCAGCGCGTCAGTCTCATAATTTGAAGGTCGTGAGTTCCATCCTCACCCGGGGCAAAGGCGGTGTAGTTGGTTTTTTTGCTTATGAGAGTTTAATTAGGTCGTGAAGGGTGCGCTGTCTGGAGCAGTAATGAATGACTGTTGCTGAGTTTTCTTACTTTTTCGACCTTTAACTTGTGGGAACTATTGATACCGGATGTGTTTCCCAGTGACACCAGTCCGCCTCGGTAGCGCAGTAGGCGGTGCGTCAGTCTCATAATCTCAAGGTCGTGAGTTCAATCCACACCCGGGGCAAAGGCGGTGCAGAATTTTTGTTTGCCTATGAGAGTTTAATTAGGTCGTGAGGGGTGCGCTGTTTGGAGCAGTAACGAATGACTGTTTCTGAATTTTCTTACTTTTTCGACCTCTAACGTGTGGGAACTATTGATACCGGTTGTGTTTCCCAGTGACACCTGTCCGCCTCGGTAGCGCAGTATGCAGCGCGTCAGTCTCATAATCTGAAGGTCGTCAGTTCAATCCTCACCCGGGGCAAAGGCGGTGAAGTTTGTTGTTTGCCTATGAGAGTTTAATTAGGTCGTGGGGGGTGCGCTGTCTGGAGCAGTAATGAATGACTGTTGGTGAGTTTTCTTATTTTTTAATTTTTAACTTGTGGGAACTATTGATACCGGTTGTGTTTCCAGTGACACCTGTCCGCCTCGGTAGCGCAGTATGCAGCGCGTCAGTCTCATAATCTGAAGGTCGTCAGTTCAATCCTCACCCGGGGCAAAGGCGGTGGAGTTTTTTGTTTGCTTATGAGCGTTTAATTAGGTCGTGAGGGGTGCGCTGTCTGGAGCAGTAATGAATGACTGTTGGTGAGTTTTCTTATTTTTTAATTTTTAACTTGTGGGAACTATTGATACCGGTTGTGTTTCCCAGTGACACCTGTCCGCCTCGGTAGCGCACTGGCAGCGCGTCAGTCTCATAATCTGAAGGTCGTGAGGTCAAACCTGACCCAGGGCAAAGGCGGTAAAGTTTTTTGTTTGCTTATGAGAGTTTAATTAGGTCGTGAGGGGTGCGCTGTCTGGAGCAGTAATGACTGACTGTTGCTCGGTTTTCTTACTTTTTCGACCTTTAATTTGTGGGAACTAATGATACCGGTTGCGTTTCCCAGTGACCCCTGTCCGCCTCGGTAGTGCAAAGGCAGCACGTCTGTCTCATAATGTGAAGGTCGTGAGTTCAATCCTCACCCGGGGCAAAGGCGGCGAAGATTTTTGTTTGCTAATGAGAGTTTAATTAGGTCGTGAGGGGTGCGCTGTCTGGAGCAGTAATGAATGACTGTTGGTGAGTTTTCTTACTTTTTCAATTTTTAACTTGAGGGAACTATTGATACCTGTTCTGTTTCCCAGTGACACCTGTCCGCCTCGGTAGCGCAGTAGGCAGCGCGTCAGTTTCATAATCTGAGGGTCGTGAGTTCAATTCTCACCCGGGCCAAAGGCGGTGCAGTTTTTTGTTTGCTTATTAGAGTTTAATTAGGTCGTGAGGAGTGCGCTGTCAGGAGCAGTAATGAATGACAGTTGCTCGGTTTTCTTAATTTTTCAATTTTGAACTTGTGGGAACTATTGATACCGGTTGTGTTTCCCAGAGACACCTGTCCGCCTCGGTAGTGCAGTAGGCAGCGCGTCAGTCTCATAATCTGAAGGTCGTGAGTTCAATCCTAAGGCGGGCCAATGTCGATGCAGTTTTTTTGTTTGCTTATGAGAGTTTAATTAGGTCTTGAGGGGTGCGCTGTCTGGAGCAGTAATGAATGACTGTTGCTGAGTTTTCTTACTTTTTCGACCTTTAACATGTGGAACTATTGATACCGGTTGTGTTTCCCAGTGACGCCTGTTCGCCTCGGTAGCGCAGTAGGCAGCGCGTCAGTCTCATAATCTGAAGGTCGTGAGTTCAACACTCACCCGGGGCAAATTTGTTGCACATTTTTTGTTTGCTCATGAAAGTTTAATTAGGTCGTGAGGGGTGCACTGTCTGGAGCAGTAATAAATGACTGTTGCTCAGTTTTCTTACTTTTTCCACCTTTAATTTGTGGGAACTAATGATACCGGTTGCGTTTCGCAGTGACCCCTGTCCGCCTCGGTAGCGCAGTAGGCAGCGCGTCAGTCTCATAATCTGAAGGTCGTGAGTTCCATCCTCACCCGGGGCAAAGGCGGTGTAGTTGTTTTGTTTGCTTATGAGAGTTTAATTAGGTCGTGAAGGGTGCGCTGTCTGGTGTAGTAATGAATGACTGTTGCTGAGTTTTCTTACTTTTTCGACCTTTAACTTGTGGGAACTATTGATACCGGTTGTGTTTCCCAGTGACACCAGTCCGCCTCGGTAGCGCAGTAGGCGGCGCTTCAGTCTCATAATCTGAAGGTCGTGAGTTCAATTCACACCCGGGGCAAAGGCGGTGCAGATTTTTTGTTTGCCTATAAGAGTTTAATTAGGTCGTGAGGGGTGCGCTGTCCTGAGCAGTAATAAATGACTGTTGCTGAGTTTTCTTACTTTTTCGACCTTTAACATGTGGGAACTATTGATACCGGTTGTGTTTCCCAGTGACGCCTGTTCGCCTCGGTAGCGCAGTAGGCAGCGCGTCAGTCTCATAATCTGAAGGTCGTGAGTTCAACACTCACCCGGGGCAAATTTGTTGCACATTTTTTGTTTGCTCATGAAAGTTTAATTAGGTCGTGAGGGGTGCACTGTCTGGAGCAGTAATAAATGACTGTTGCTCAGTTTTCTTACTTTTTCCACCTTTAATTTGTGGGAACCAATGATACCTGTTGCGTTTCGCAGTGACCCCTGTCCGCCTCGGTAGCGCAGTAGGCAGCGCGTCAGTCTCATAATCTGAAGGTCGTGAGTTCCATCCTCACCCGGGGCAAAGGCGGTGTAGTTGTTTTGTTTGCTTATGAGAGTTTAATTAGGTCGTGAAGGGTGCGCTGTCTGGTGTAGTAATGAATGACTGTTGCTGAGTTTTCTTACTTTTTCGACCTTTAACTTGTGGGAACTATTGATACCGGTTGTGTTTCCCAGTGACACCAGTCCGCCTCAGTAGCGCAGTAGGCGGCGCGTCAGTCTCATAATCTCAAGGTCGTGAGTTCAATCCACATCCGGGGCAAAGGCGGTGCAGAATTTTTGTTTGCCTATGAAAGTTTAATTAGGTCGTGAGGGGTGCGCTGTTTGGAGCAGTAACGAATGACTGTTGCTGAATTTTCTTACTTTTTCGACCTTTAACGTGTGGGAACTATTGATACTGGTTGTGTTTCCCAGTGACACCTGTCCGCCTCGTTAGCGCAGTAGGCAGCGCGTCAGTCTCATAATCTGAAGATCGTGAGTTCAATCCTCACCCGGGGCAAAGGCGGCGAAGTATTTTTGTTTGTTTATGAGAGTTTAATTAGGTGTTGAAGGGTGCGCTGTCTGGAGCAGTAATGAATGACTGTTGCCGAGTTTTCTTACTTTTTCGACCTTTAACTTGAGGGAACTATTGATACCGGTTGTGTTTCCCAGTGACCCCTGTCCGCCTCGGTAGCGCAGTAGGCAGCGTGTCAGTCTCATAATCTGAAGGTCGTGAGTTCAATCCCCACCCGGGGTAAAGGCGGTGCCGTTTTGTTGTTTGCTTATGAGAGTTTAATTAGGTCGTGATGGGTGCGATGTCTGGAGCAGTGATGATTGACTGTTGCTGAGTTTTCTTACTTTTTCGACCTTTAACTTGTGGGAACTATTGATACCGGTTGTGTTTCCCAGTCACACCTGTCCGCCTCGGTAGTGCAGTAGGCAGCGCGTCAGTCTCATAATCTGAAGGTCGTGAGTTCAATCCATTCCCGGGGCAAAGGCGGTGAATATGTTTTGTTTGCTTATGAGAGTTTAATTAGGTCGTGAGGGGTGCACTGTCTGGAGAAGTAATGAATGACTGTTGCTCGGTTTTCCTACTTTTTCGACCTTTAATTTGTGGGAACTAATGATACCGGTTGTGTTTCCCAGTGACACCTGTCCGCCTCGGTAGCGCAGTGACCCCTGTCCGCCTCGGTAGCGCAGTAGGCAGCGCGTCAGTCTCATAAGCTGAAGGTCGTGAGTTCAATACTCACACGGGGCAAACTTGTTGCAGATTTTTTGTTTGCTCATGAGAGTTTAATTAGGTCGTGAGGGGTGCACTGTCTTGAGCAGTAATGAATGACAGTTGTTCGGTTTTCTTATTTTTTCAACCTTTAATTTGTGGGAACTAATGATACCGGTTGCGTTTCCCAGTGACCCCTGTCCGCCTCGGTAGCGCAGTAGGCAGCGCGTCAGTCTCATAATTTGAAGGTCGTGAGTTCCATCCTCACCCGTGGCAAAGGCGGTGTAGTTGGTTTCTTTGCTTATGAGAGTTTAATTAGTTCGTGAAGGGTGCGCTGTCTGGAGCAGTAATGAATGACTGTTGCTGAGTTTTCTTACTTTTTCGACCTTTAACTTGTGGGCACTATTGATACCGGATGTGTTTCCCAGTGACACCAGTCCGCCTCGTTAGCGCAGTAGGCGGTGCGTCAGTCTCATAATCTCAAGGTCGTGAGTTCAATCCACACCCGGGGCAAAGGCGGTGCAGAATTTTTGTTTGCCTATGAGAGTTTAATTAGGTCGTGAGGGGTGCGCTGTTTGGAGCAGTAACGAATGACTGTTGCTGAATTTTCTTACTTTTTCGACCTCTAACGTGTGGGAACTATTGATACCGGTTGTGTTTCCAGTGACACCTGTCCGCCTCGGTAGCGCAGTATGCAGCGCGTCAGTCTCATAATCTGAAGGTCGTCAGTTCAATCCTCACCCGGGGCAAAGGCGGTGGAGTTTTTTGTTTGCTTATGAGCGTTTAATTAGGTCGTGAGGGGTGCGCTGTCTGGAGCAGTAATGAATGACTGTTGGTGAGTTTTCTTATTTTTTAATTTTTAACTTGTGGGAACTATTGATACCGGTTGTGTTTCCCAGTGACACCTGTCCGCCTCGGTAGCGCACTGGCAGCGCGTCAGTCTCATAATCTGAAGGTCGTGAGGTCAAACCTATCCCAGGGCAAAGGCGGTGGAGTTTTTTGTTTGCTTATGAGCGTTTAATTAGGTCGTGAGGGGTGCGCTGTCTGGAGCAGTAATGAATGACTGTTGGTGAGTTTTCTTATTTTTTAATTTTTAACTTGTGGGAACTATTGATACCTGTTGTGTTTTCCAGTGACACCTGTCCGCCTCGGTAGCGCAGTAGGCAGCGCGTCAGGCTCATAATGTGAAGGTCGTGAGTTCAATCCTCTCCCGGGCCAAAGGCGGTGCCGTTTTTTGTTTGCTTATGAGAGTTTAATTAGGTCTTGAGGGGTGCGCTGTCTGGAGCAGTAATGAATGACTGTTACTGAGTTTTCTTTCTTTTTCGACCTTTAACTTTAGGGAACTATTGATACCGGTTGTGTTTCCCAGTGACACCTGTCCGCCTCGGTAGCGCAGTAGGCAGCGCGTCATTCTCATAATCTGAAGGTCGTGAGTTCAATTCTCACCCAGGCCAATGGTGGTGCAGTTTTTTGTTTGCTTATGAGAGTTTAATTAGGTCGTGAGGAGTGCGCTGTCAGGAGCAGAAATGAATGACAGTTGCTCAGTTTTCTTATTTTTTCATCCTTTAATTTGTGGGAACTAATGATACCGGTTGCGTTTCCCAGTGACCCCAGTCTGCCTCGGTAGCGCAGCAGGCAGCGCGTCAGTCTCATATTCTGAAGGTCGTGAGTTCAATCCTCACCCGGGGCAAAAGCGGCGAAGTTTTTTTGTTTGTTTATGAGAGTTTAATTAGGTGTTGAAGGGTGCGCTGTCTGGAGCAGTAATGAATGACTATTGCCGAGTTTTCTTACTTTTTCGACCTTTAACTTGAGGGAACTATTGATACCTGTTGTGTTTCCCAGTGACGCCTGTCCGCCTCGGTAGCGCAGTAGGCAGCGCGTCAGTTTCATAATCTGAAGGTCGTGAGTTCAATTCTCACCCGGGCGAAAGGCGGTGCAGTTTTTTGTTTGCTTATTAGAGTTTAATTAGGTCGTGAGGAGTGCGCTGTCAGGAGCAGTAATGAATGACAGTTGCTCGGTTTTCTTAATTTTTCAATTTTTAACTTGTGGAAACTATTGATACCGGTTGTGTTTCCCAGAGACACCTGTCCGCCTTGGTAGTGCAGTAGGCAGCGCGTCAGTCTCATAATCTGAAGGTCGTGAGTTCAATCCTAAGGCGGGCCAATGTCGATGCAGTTTTTTTGTTTGCTTATGAGAGTTTAATTAGGTCTTGAGGGGTGCGCTGTCTGGAGCAGTAATGAATGACTGTTGCTGAGTTTTCTTACTTTTTCGACCTTTAACTTGAGGGAACTATTGATGCCGGTTGTGTTTCCCAGTGACACCTGTCCGCCTCGGTAGCGCAATAGGCAGCGCGTCAGTCTCATAATCTGAAGGTCGTGAGTTCAATACACAGCCAGAGTATAGGCGGTACACATTTTTTGTTTGCTTATGAGAGTTTAATTAGGTCGTGAGGGGTGCGCTGTCTTGAGCAGTAATAAATGACTGTTGCTCGGTTTTCTTACTGTTTCAATTTTTAACTTGTGGAAACTATTGATACCGGTTGTGTTTCCCAGTGACCCCTGTCCGCCTCGGTAGCGCAGTAGGCAGCGCGTCAGTCTCATAACCTGAAGGTCGTGAGTTCAATCTTCACCCGGGGCAAAGGCGGTGCAGTTCTTTGTTTGCTTATGAGAGTTTAATTAGGTCGTGAGGGGTGCGCTGTCTGAAGCAGTAATGAATGACTGTTGCTGAGTTTTCTTACTTTTTCGACCTTTAACTTGTGGGAACTATTGATACCTCTTGTGTTTTCCAGTGACCCCAGTCTGCCTCGGTAGCGCAGTAGGCAGCGCGTCAGTCTCATATTCTGAAGGTCGTGAGTTCAATCCTCACCCGGGGCAAAGGCGGCGAAGTATTTTTGTTTGTTTATGAGAGTTTAATTAGGTGTTGAAGGGTGCGCTGTCTGGAGCAGTAATGAATGACTGTTGCCGAGTTTTCTTACTTTTTCGACCTTTAACTTGAGGGAACTATTGATACCTGTTCTGTTTCCCAGTGACACCTGTCCGCCTCGGTAGCGCAGTAGGCAGCGCGTCAGTTTCATAATTTGAAGGTCGTGAGTTCAATTCTCACCCGGGCCAAAGGCGGTGCAGTTTTTTGTTTGCTTATTAGAGTTTAATTAGGTCGTGAGGAGTGCGCTGTCAGGAGCAGTAATGAATGACAGTTGCTCGGTTTTCTTAATTTTTCAATTTTTAACTTGTGGGAACTATTGATACCGGTTGTGTTTCCCAGAGACACCTGTCCGCCTCGGTAGTGCAGTAGGCAGCGCGTCAGTCTCATAATCTGAAGGTCGTGAGTTCAATCCTAAGGCGGGCCAATGTCGATGCAGTTTTTTTGTTTGCTTATGAGAGTTTAATTAGGTCTTGAGGGGTGCGCTGTCTGGAGCAGTAATGAATGACTGTTGCTGAGTTTTCTTACTTTTTCGACCTTTAACTTGAGGGAACTATTGATACCAGTTGTGTTTCCCAGTGACACCTGTCCGCCTCAGTAGCGCAGTAGGCAGCGCGTCAGTCTCATAATCTGAAGGTCGTGAGTTCAATACACACCCAGGGTAAAGGCGGTACACATTTTTTGTTTGCTTATGAGAGTTTAATTAGGTCGTGAGGGGTGCGCTGTCTTGAGCAGTAATAAATGACTGTTGCTCGGTTTTCTTACTGTTTCAATTTTTAACTTGTGGAAACTATTGATACCGGTTGTGTTTCCCAGTGACCCCTGTCCGCCTCGGTAGCGCAGTAGGCAGCGTGTCAGTCTCATAATCTGAAGGTCGTGAGTTCAATCCCCACCCGGGGTAAAGGCGGTGCCGTTTTGTTGTTTGCTTATGAGAGTTTAATTAGGTCGTGATGGGTGCGATGTCTGGAGCAGTGATGATTGACTGTTGCTGAGTTTTCTTACTTTTTCGACCTTTAACTTGTGGGAACTATTGATACCGGTTGTGTTTCCCAGTCACACCTGTCCGCCTCGGTAGTGCAGTAGGCAGCGCGTCAGTCTCTTAATCTGAAGGTCATGAGTTCAATCCTCTCCCGGGGCAAAGGCGGTGAATATGTTTTGTTTGCTTATGAGAGTTTAATTAGGTCGTGAGGGGTGCACTGTCTGGAGAAGTAATGAATGACTGTTGCTCGGTTTTCCTACTTTTTCGACCTTTAATTTGTGGGAACTAATGATACCGGTTGTGTTTCCCAGTGACACCTGTCCGCCTCGGTAGCGCAGTGACCCCCTGTCCGCCTCGGTAGCGCAGTAGGCAGCGCGTCAGTCTCATAAGCTGAAGGTCGTGAGTTCAATACTCACACGGGGCAAACTTGTTGCAGATTTTTTGTTTGCTCATGAGAGTTTAATTAGGTCGTGAGGGGTGCACTGTCTTGAGCAGTAATGAATGACAGTTGTTCGGTTTTCTTATTTTTTCAACCTTTAATTTGTGGGAACTAATGATACCGGTTGCGTTTCCCGGTGACCCCTGTCCGCCTCGGTAGCGCAGTAGGCAGCGCGTCAGTCTCATAATTTGAAGGTCGTGAGTTCCATCCTCACCCGGGGCAAAGGCGGTGTAGTTGGTTTCTTTGCTTATGAGAGTTTAATTAGTTCGTGAAGGGTGCGCTGTCTGGAGCAGTAATGAATGACTGTTGCTGAGTTTTCTTACTTTTTCGACCTTTAACTTGTGGGCACTATTGATACCGGATGTGTTTCCCAGTGACACCAGTCCGCCTCGTTAGCGCAGTAGGCGGTGCGTCAGTCTCATAATCTCAAGGTCGTGAGTTCAATCCACACCCGGGGCAAAGGCGGTGCAGAATTTTTGTTTGCCTATGAGAGTTTAATTAGGTCGTGAGGGGTGCGCTGTTTGGAGCAGTAACGAATGACTGTTGCTGAATTTTCTTACTTTTTCGACCTCTAACGTGTGGGAACTATTGATACCGGTTGTGTTTCCAGTGACACCTGTCCGCCTCAGTAGCGCAGTATGCAGCGCGTCAGTCTAATAATCTGAAGGTCGTCAGTTCAATCCTCACCCGGGGCAAAGGCGGTGGAGTTTTTTGTTTGCTTATGAGCGTTTAATTAGGTCGTGAGGGGTGCGCTGTCTGGAGCAGTAATGAATGACTGTTGGTGAGTTTTCTTATTTTTTAATTTTTAACTTGTGGGAACTATTGATACCGGTTGTGTTTCCCAGTGACACCTGTCCGCCTCGGTAGCGCACTGGCAGCGCGTCAGTCTCATAATCTGAAGGTCGTGAGGTCAAACCTATCCCAGGGCAAAGGCGGTAAAGTTTTTTGTTTGCTTATGAGAGTTTAATTAGGTCATGAGGGGTGCGCTGTCTGGAGCAGTAATGACTGACTGTTGCTCGGTTTTCTTACTTTTTCGACCTTTAATTTGTGGGAACTAATGATACCGGTTGCGTTTCCCAGTGACCCCTGTCCGCCTCGGTAGTGCAAAGGCAGCACGTCTGTCTCATAATGTGAAGGTCGTGAGTTCAATCCCCACCCGGGGTGAAGGCGGTGCCGTTTTGTTGTTTGCTTATGAGAGTTTAATTAGGTCGTGAGGGGTGCGCTGTCTGGAGCAGTAATGATTGACTGTTGCTGAGTTTTCTTATTTTTTCGACCTTTAACTTGTGGGAACTATTGATACCGGTTGTGTTTCCTAGTGACACCTGTCCGCCTCGGTAGCGCAGTATGCAGTGCGTCAGTCTCATAATCTGAAGGTCGTGAGTTCAATCCTCACCCGGGGCAAAGGCGGCGAAGATTTTTGTTTGCTAATGAGAGTTTAATTAGGTCGTGAGGGGTGCGCTGTCTGGAGCAGTAATGAATGACTGTTGGTGAGTTTTCTTACTTTTTCAATTTTTAACTTGTGGGAACGATTGATACCGGTTGTGTTTCCCAGTGACACCTGTCCGCCTCGGTAGCGCAGTAGGTAGCGCGTCAGTCTCATAATCTGAAGATCGTGAGTTCAATCCTCACCCGGGGCAAACGTGGTGCAGTTCTTTGTTTGCTCTTGAGAGTTTAATTAGGTCGTGAGGGGTGCGCTGTCTGAAGCAGTAATGAATGACTGTTGCTGAGTTTTCTTACTTTTTCGACCTTTAACTTGTGGGAACTATTGATACCTGTTGTGTTTTCCAGTGACACCTGTCCGCCTCGGTAGCGCAGTAGGCAGCGCGTCAGTCTCATATTCTGAAGGTCGTGAGTTCAATCCTCACCCGGGGCAAAGGCGGCGAAGTTTTTTTGTTTGTTTATGAGAGTTTAATTAGGTGTTGAAGGGTGCGCTGTCTGGAGCAGTAATGAATGACTGTTGCCGAGTTTTCTTACTTTTTCGACCTTTAACTTGAGGGAACTATTGATACCTGTTGTGTTTCCCAGTGACACCTGTCCGCCTCGGTAGCGCAGTAGGCAGCGCGTCAGTTTCATAATCTGAAGGTCGTGAGTTCAATTCTCACCCGGGCCAAAGGCGGTGCAGTTTTTGTTTGCTTATTAGAGTTTAATTAGGTCGTGAGGAGTGCGCTGTCAGGAGCAGTAATGAATGACAGTTGCTCGGTTTTCTTAATTTTTCAATTTTTAACTTGTGGGAACTATTGATACCGGTTGTGTTTCCCAGAGACACCTGTTCGCCTCGGTAGTGCAGTAGGCAGCGCGTCAGTCTCATAATCTGAAGGTCGTGAGTTCAATCCTAAGGCGGGCCAATGTCGATGCAGTTTTTTTGTTTGCTTATGAGAGTTTAATTAGGTCTTGAGGGGTGCGCTGTCTGGAGCAGTAATGAATGACTGTTGCTGAGTTTTCTTACTTTTTCGACCTTTAACTTGAGGGAACTATTGATACCGGTTGTGTTTCCCAGTGACACCTGTCCGCCTCGGTAGCGCAGTAGGCGGTGCGTCAGTCTCATAATCTGAAGGTCGTGAGTTCAATACACACCCAGGGTAAAGGCGGTACACATTTTTTGTTTGCTTATGAGAGTTTAATTAGGTCGTGAGGGGTGCGCTGTCTTGAGCAGTAATAAATGACTGTTGCTCGGTTTTCTTACTGTTTCAATTTTTAACTTGTGGAAACTATTGATACCGGTTGTGTTTCCCAGTGACCCATGTCCGCCTCGGTAGCGCAGTAGGCAGCGCATCAGTCTCATAATCTGAAGGTCGTGAGTTCAATCCCCACCCGGGGTAAAGGCGGTGCCGTTCTGTTGTTTGCTTATGAGAGTTTAATTAGGTCGTGAGGGGTGCGCTGTCTGGAGCATTAATGATTGACTGTTGCTGAGTTTTCTTACTTTTTCGACCTTTAACTTGTGGGAACTATTGATAGCGGTTGTGTTTCCCAGTCACACCTGTCCGCCTCGGTAGTGCAGTAGGCAGCGCGTCAGTCTCATAATCTGAAGGTCGTGAGTTCAATCCTTTCCCGAGGCAAAGGCGGTGAATATGTTTTGTTTGCTTATGAGAGTTTAATTAGGTCGTGAGGGGTGCACTGTCTGGAGAAGTAATGAATGACTGTTGCTCGGTTTTCCTACTTTTTCGACCTTTAATTTGTGGGAACTAATGATACCGGTTGCGCTTCGCAGTGAGCCCTGTCCGCCTCGGTAGCGCAGTAGGCAGCGCGTCAGTCTCATATGCTGAAGGTCGTGAGTTCAATCCTCACACGGGGCAAATTTGTTGCAGATTTTTTGTTTGCTCATGAGAGTTTAATTAGGTCGTGAGGGGTGCACTGTCTTGAGCAGCAATGAATGACAGTTGTTCGGTTTTCTTATTTTTTCAACCTCTAATTTGTGGGAACTAATGATACCGGTTGCGTTTCCCAGTGACCCATGTCCGCCTCGGTAGCGCAGTAGGCAGCGCGTCAGTCTCATAATTTGAAGGTCGTGAGTTCCATCCTCACCCGGGGCAAAGGCGGTGTAGTTGGTTTTTTTGCTTATGAGAGTTTAATTAGGTCGTGAAGGGTGCGCTGTCTGGAGCAGTAATGAATGACTGTTGCTGAGTTTTCTTACTTTTTCGACCTTTAACTTGTGGGAACTATTGATACCGGATGTGTTTCCCAGTGACACCAGTCCGCCTCGGTAGCGCAGTAGGCGGTGCGTCAGTCTCATAATCTCAAGGTCGTGAGTTCAATCCACACCCGGGGCAAAGGCGGTGCAGAATTTTTGTTTGCCTATGAGAGTTTAATTAGGTCGTGAGGGGTGCGCTGTTTGGAGCAGTAACGAATGACTGTTTCTGAATTTTCTTACTTTTTCGACCTCTAACATGTGGGAACTATTGATACCGGTTGTGTTTCCCAGTGACACCTGTCCGCCTCGGTAGCGCAGTATGCAGCGCGTCAGTCTCATAATCTGAAGATCGTGAGTTCAATCCTCACCCGGGGCAAAGGCGGCGAAGTATTTTTGTTTGTTTATGAGAGTTTAATTAGGTGTTGAAGGGTGCGCTGTCTGGAGCAGTAATGAATGACTGTTGCCGAGTTTTCTTACTTTTTCGACCTTTAACTTGAGGGAACTATTGATACCGGTTGTGTTTCCCAGTGACCCCTGTCCGCCTCGGTAGCGCAGTAGGCAGCGTGTCAGTCTCATAATCTGAAGGTCGTGAGTTCAATCCCCACCCGGGGTAAAGGCGGTGCCGTTTTGTTGTTTGCTTATGAGAGTTTAATTAGGTCGTGATGGGTGCGATGTCTGGAGCAGTGATGATTGACTGTTGCTGAGTTTTCTTACTTTTTCGACCTTTAACTTGTGGGAACTATTGATACCGGTTGTGTTTCCCAGTCACACCTGTCCGCCTCGGTAGTGCAGTAGGCAGCGCGTCAGTCTCATAATCTGAAGGTCGTGAGTTCAATCCTCTCCCGGGGCAAAGGCGGTGAATATGTTTTGTTTGCTTATGAGAGTTTAATTAGGTCGTGAGGGGTGCACTGTCTGGAGAAGTAATGAATGACTGTTGCTCGGTTTTCCTACTTTTTCGACCTTTAATTTGTGGGAACTAATGATACCGGTTGTGTTTCCCAGTGACACCTGTCCGCCTCGGTAGCGCAGTGACCCCTGTCCGCCTCGGTAGCGCAGTAGGCAGCGCGTCAGTCTCATAAGCTGAAGGTCGTGAGTTCAATACTCACACGGGGCAAACTTGTTGCAGATTTTTTGTTTGCTCATGAGAGTTTAATTAGGTCGTGAGGGGTGCACTGTCTTGAGCAGTAATGAATGACAGTTGTTCGGTTTTCTTATTTTTTCAACCTTTAATTTGTGGGAACTAATGATACCGGTTGCGTTTCCCAGTGACCCCTGTCCGCCTCGGTAGCGCAGTAGGCAGCGCGTCAGTCTCATAATTTGAAGGTCGTGAGTTCCATCCTCACCCGGGGCAAAGGCGGTGTAGTTGGTTTCTTTGCTTATGAGAGTTTAATTAGTTCGTGAAGGGTGCGCTGTCTGGAGCAGTAATGAATGACTGTTGCTGAGTTTTCTTACTTTTTCGACCTTTAACTTGTGGGCAATATTGATACCGGATGTGTTTCCCAGTGACACCAGTCCGCCTCGTTAGCGCAGTAGGCGGTGCGTCAGTCTCATAATCTCAAGGTCGTGAGTTCAATCCACACCCGGGGCAAAGGCGGTGCAGAATTTTTGTTTGCCTATGAGAGTTTAATTAGGTCGTGAGGGGTGCGCTGTTTGGAGCAGTAACGAATGACTGTTGCTGAATTTTCTTACTTTTTCGACCTCTAACGTGTGGGAACTATTGATACCGGTTGTGTTTCCAGTGACACCTGTCCGCCTCGGTAGCGCAGTATGCAGCGCGTCAGTCTCATAATCTGAAGGTCGTCAGTTCAATCCTCACCCGGGGCAAAGGCGGTGGAGTTTTTTGTTTGCTTATGAGCGTTTAATTAGGTCGTGAGGGGTGCGCTGTCTGGAGCAGTAATGAATGACTGTTGGTGAGTTTTCTTATTTTTTAATTTTTAACTTGTGGGAACTATTGATACCGGTTGTGTTTCCCAGTGACACCTGTCCGCCTCGGTAGCGCACTGGCAGCGCGTCAGTCTCATAATCTGAAGGTCGTGAGGTCAAACCTATCCCAGGGCAAAGGCGGTGGAGTTTTTTGTTTGCTTATGAGCGTTTAATTAGGTCGTGAGGGGTGCGCTGTCTGGAGCAGTAATGAATGACTGTTGGTGAGTTTTCTTATTTTTTAATTTTTAACTTGTGGGAACTATTGATACCGGTTGTGTTTCCCAGTGACACCTGTCCGCCTCGGTAGCGCACTGGCAGCGCGTCAGTCTCATAATCTGAAGGTCGTGAGGTCAAACCTGACCCAGGGCAAAGGCGGTAAAGTTTTTTGTTTGCTTATGAGAGTTTAATTAGGTCGTGAGGGGTGCGCTGTCTGGAGCAGTAATGACTGACTGTTGCTCGGTTTTCTTACTTTTTCGACCTTTAATTTGTGGGAACTAATGATACCGGTTGCGTTTCCCAGTGACCCCTGTCCGCCTCGGTAGTGCAAAGGCAGCACGTCTGTCTCATAATGTGAAGGTCGTGAGTTCAATCCTCACCCGGGGCAAAGGCGGCGAAGATTTTTGTTTGCTAATGAGAGTTTAATTAGGTCGTGAGGGGTGCGCTGTCTGGAGCAGTAATGAATGACTGTTGGTGAGTTTTCTTACTTTTTCAATTTTTAACTTGAGGGAACTATTGATACCTGTTCTGTTTCCCAGTGACACCTGTCCGCCTCGGTAGCGCAGTAGGCAGCGCGTCAGTTTCATAATCTGAGGGTCGTGAGTTCAATTCTCACCCGGGCCAAAGGCGGTGCAGTTTTTTGTTTGCTTATTAGAGTTTAATTAGGTCGTGAGGAGTGCGCTGTCAGGAGCAGTAATGAATGACAGTTGCTCGGTTTTCTTAATTTTTCAATTTTGAACTTGTGGGAACTATTGATACCGGTTGTGTTTCCCAGAGACACCTGTCCGCCTCGGTAGTGCAGTAGGCAGCGCGTCAGTCTCATAATCTGAAGGTCGTGAGTTCAATCCTAAGGCGGGCCAATGTCGATGCAGTTTTTTTGTTTGCTTATGAGAGTTTAATTAGGTCTTGAGGGGTGCGCTGTCTGGAGCAGTAATGAATGACTGTTGCTGAGTTTTCTTACTTTTTCGACCTTTAACATGTGGGAACTATTGATACCGGTTGTGTTTCCCAGTGACGCCTGTTCGCCTCGGTAGCGCAGTAGGCAGCGCGTCAGTCTCATAATCTGAAGGTCGTGAGGTCAAACCTGACTCAGGGCAAAGGCGGTAAAGTTTTTTGTCTGCTTATGAGAGTTTAATTAGGTCGTGAGGGGTGCGCTGTCTGGAGCAGTAATGACTGACTGTTGCTCGGTTTTCTTACTTTTTCGACCTTTAATTTGTGGGAACTAATGATACCGGTTGCGTTTCCCAGTGACCCCTGTCCGCCTCGGTAGTGCAAAGGCAGCACGTCTGTCTCATAATGTGAAGGTCGTGAGTTCAATCCTCACCCGGGGCAAAGGCGGCGAAGATTTTTGTTTGCTAATGAGAGTTTAATTAGGTCGTGAGGGGTGCGCTGTCTGGAGCAGTAATGAATGACTGTTGGTGAGTTTTCTTACTTTTTCAATTTTTAACTTGAGGGAACTATTGATACCTGTTCTGTTTCCCAGTGACACCTGTCCGCCTCGGTACCGCAGTAGGCAGCGCGTCAGTTTCATAATCTGAGGGTCGTGAGTTCAATTCTCACCCGGGCCAAAGGCGGTGCAGTTTTTTGTTTGCTTATTAGAGTTTAATTAGGTCGTGAGGAGTGCGCTGTCAGGAGCAGTAATGAATGACAGTTGCTCGGTTTTCTTAATTTTTCAATTTTGAACTTGTGGGAACTATTGATACCGGTTGTGTTTCCCAGAGACACCTGTCCGCCTCGGTAGTGCAGTAGGCAGCGCGTCAGTCTCATAATCTGAAGGTCGTGAGTTCAATCCTAAGGCGGGCCAATGTCGATGCAGTTTTTTTGTTTGCTTATGAGAGTTTAATTAGGTCTTGAGGGGTGCGCTGTCTGGAGCAGTAATGAATGACTGTTGCTGAGTTTTCTTACTTTTTCGACCTTTAACATGTGGGAACTATTGATACCGGTTGTGTTTCCCAGTGACGCCTGTTCGCCTCGGTAGCGCAGTAGGCAGCGCGTCAGTCTCATAATCTGAAGGTCGTGAGTTCAACACTCACCCGGGGCAAATTTGTTGCACATTTTTTGTTTGCTCATGAAAGTTTAATTAGGTCGTGAGGGGTGCACTGTCTGGAGCAGTAATAAATGACTGTTGCTCAGTTTTCTTACTTTTTCCACCTTTAATTTGTGGGAACTAATGATACCGGTTGCGTTTCGCAGTGACCCCTGTCCGCCTCGGTAGCGCAGTAGGCAGCGCGTCAGTCTCATAATCTGAAGGTCGTGAGTTCCATCCTCACCCGGGGCAAAGGCGGTGTAGTTGTTTTGTTTGCTTATGAGAGTTTAATTAGGTCGTGAAGGGTGCGCTGTCTGGTGTAGTAATGAATGACTGTTGCTGAGTTTTCTTACTTTTTCGACCTTTAACTTGTGGGAACTATTGATACCGGTTGTGTTTCCCAGTGACACCAGTCCGCCTCGGTAGCGCAGTAGGCGGCGCTTCAGTCTCATAATCTGAAGGTCGTGAGTTCAATTCACACCCGGGGCAAAGGCGGTGCAGATTTTTTGTTTGCCTATAAGAGTTTAATTAGGTCGTGAGGGGTGCGCTGTCCTGAGCAGTAATAAATGACTGTTGCTGAGTTTTCTTACTTTTTCGACCTTTAACATGTGGGAACTATTGATACCGGTTGTGTTTCCCAGTGACGCCTGTTCGCCTCGGTAGCGCAGTAGGCAGCGCGTCAGTCTCATAATCTGAAGGTCGTGAGTTCAACACTCACCCGGGGCAAATTTGTTGCACATTTTTTGTTTGCTCATGAAAGTTTAATTAGGTCGTGAGGGGTGCACTGTCTGGAGCAGTAATAAATGACTGTTGCTCAGTTTTCTTACTTTTTCCACCTTTAATTTGTGGGAACTAATGATACCTGTTGCGTTTCGCAGTGACCCCTGTCCGCCTCGGTAGCGCAGTAGGCAGCGCGTCAGTCTCATAATCTGAAGGTCGTGAGTTCCATCCTCACCCGGGGCAAAGGCGGTGTAGTTGTTTTGTTTGCTTATGAGAGTTTAATTAGGTCGTGAAGGGTGCGCTGTCTGGTGTAGTAATGAATGACTGTTGCTGAGTTTTCTTACTTTTTCGACCTTTAACTTGTGGGAACTATTGATACCGGTTGTGTTTCCCAGTGACACCAGTCCGCCTCAGTAGCGCAGTAGGCGGCGCGTCAGTCTCATAATCTCAAGGTCGTGAGTTCAATCCACATCCGGGGCAAAGGCGGTGCAGAATTTTTGTTTGCCTATGAAAGTTTAATTAGTTCGTGAGGGGTGCGCTGTTTGGAGCAGTAACGAATGACTGTTGCTGAATTTTCTTACTTTTTCGACCTTTAACGTGTGGGAACTATTGATACTGGTTGTGTTTCCCAGTGACACCTGTCCGCCTCGGTAGCGCAGTAGGCAGCGCGTCAGTCTCATAATCTGAAGATCGTGAGTTCAATCCTCACCCGGGGCAAAGGCGGCGAAGTATTTTTGTTTGTTTATGAGAGTTTAATTAGGTGTTGAAGGGTGCGCTGTCTGGAGCAGTAATGAATGACTGTTGCCGAGTTTTCTTACTTTTTCGACCTTTAACTTGAGGGAACTATTGATACCGGTTGTGTTTCCCAGTGACCCCTGTCCGCCTCGGTAGCGCAGTAGGCAGCGTGTCAGTCTCAAAATCTGAAGGTCGTGTGTTCAATCCCCACCCGGGGTAAAGGCGGTGCCGTTTTGTTGTTTGCTTATGAGAGTTTAATTAGGTCGTGATGGGTGCGATGTCTGGAGCAGTGATGATTGACTGTTGCTGAGTTTTCTTACTTTTTCGACCTTTAACTTGTGGGAACTATTGATACCGGTTGTGTTTCCCAGTCACACCTGTCCGCCTCGGTAGTGCAGTAGGCAGCGCGTCAGTCTCATAATCTGAAGGTCGTGAGTTCAATCCTTTCCCGGGGCAAAGGCGGTGAATATGTTTTGTTTGCTTATGAGAGTTTAATTAGGTCGTGAGGGGTGCACTCTCTGGAGAAGTAATGAATGACTGTTGCTCGGTTTTCCTACTTTTTCGACCTTTAATTTGTGGGAACTAATGATACCGGTTGTGTTTCCCAGTGACACCTGTCCGCCTCGGTAGCGCAGTGACCCCTGTCCGCCTCGGTAGCGCAGTAGGCAGCGCGTCAGTCTCATAAGCTGAAGGTCGTGAGTTCAATACTCACACGGGGCAAACTTGTTGCAGATTTTTTGTTTGCTCATGAGAGTTTAATTAGGTCGTGAGGGGTGCACTGTCTTGAGCAGTAATGAATGACAGTTGTTCGGTTTTCTTATTTTTTCAACCTTTAATTTGTGGGAACTAATGATACCGGTTGCGTTTCCCAGTGACCCCTGTCCGCCTCGGTAGCGCAGTAGGCAGCGCGTCAGTCTCATAATTTGAAGGTCGTGAGTTCCATCCTCACCCGGGGCAAAGGCGGTGTAGTTGGTTTCTTTGCTTATGAGAGTTTAATTAGTTCGTGGAGGGTGCGCTGTCTGGAGCAGTAATGAATGACTGTTGCTGAGTTTTCTTACTTTTTCGACCTTTAACTTGTGGGCACTATTGATACCGGATGTGTTTCCCAGTGACACCAGTCCGCCTCGTTAGCGCAGTAGGCGGTGCGTCAGTCTCATAATCTCAAGGTCGTGAGTTCAATCCACACCCGGGGCAAAGGCGGTGCAGAATTTTTGTTTGCCTATGAGAGTTTAATTAGGTCGTGAGGGGTGCGCTGTTTGGAGCAGTAACGAATGACTGTTGCTGAATTTTCTTACTTTTTCGACCTCTAACGTGTGGGAACTATTGATACCGGTTGTGTTTCCAGTGACACCTGTCCGCCTCGGTAGCGCAGTATGCAGCGCGTCAGTCTCATAATCTGAAGGTCGTCAGTTCAATCCTCACCCGGGGCAAAGGCGGTGGAGTTTTTTGTTTGCTTATGAGCGTTTAATTAGGTCGTGAGGGGTGCGCTGTCTGGAGCAGTAATGAATGACTGTTGGTGAGTTTTCTTATTTTTTAATTTTTAACTTGTGGGAACTATTGATACCGGTTGTGTTTCCCAGTGACACCTGTCCGCCTCGGTAGCGCACTGGCAGCGCGTCAGTCTCATAATCTGAAGGTCGTGAGGTCAAACCTATCCCAGGGCAAAGGCGGTGGAGTTTTTTGTTTGCTTATGAGCGTTTAATTAGGTCGTGAGGGGTGCGCTGTCTGGAGCAGTAATGAATGACTGTTGGTGAGTTTTCTTATTTTTTAATTTTTAACTTGTGGGAACTATTGATACCGGTTGTGTTTCCCAGTGACACCTGTCCGCCTCGGTAGCGCACTGGCAGCGCGTCAGTCTCATAATCTGAAGGTCGTGAGGTCAAACCTGACCCAGGGCAAAGGCGGTAAAGTTTTTTGTTTGCTTATGAGAGTTTAATTAGGTCGTGAGGGGTGCGCTGTCTGGAGCAGTAATGACTGACTGTTGCTCGGTTTTCTTACTTTTTCGACCTTTAATTTGTGGGAACTAATGATACCGGTTGCGTTTCCCAGTGACCCCTGTCCGCCTCGGCAGTGCAAAGGCAGCACGTCTGTCTCATAATGTGAAGGTCGTGAGTTCAATCCTCACCCGGGGCAAAGGCGGCGAAGATTTTTGTTTGCTAATGAGAGTTTAATTAGGTCGTGAGGGGTGCGCTGTCTGGAGCAGTAATGAATGACTGTTGGTGAGTTTTCTTACTTTTTCAATTTTTAACTTGAGGGAACTATTGATACCTGTTCTGTTTCCCAGTGACACCTGTCCGCCTCGGTAGCGCAGTAGGCAGCACGTCAGTTTCATAATCTGAGGGTCGTGAGTTCAATTCTCACCCGGGCCAAAGGCGGTGCAGTTTTTTGTTTGCTTATTAGAGTTTAATTAGGTCGTGAGGAGTGCGCTGTCAGGAGCAGTAATGAATGACAGTTGCTCGGTTTTCTTAATTTTTCAATTTTGAACTTGTGGGAACTATTGATACCGGTTGTGTTTCCCAGAGACACCTGTCCGCCTCGGTAGTGCAGTAGGCAGCGCGTCAGTCTCATAATCTGAAGGTCGTGAGTTCAATCCTAAGGCGGGCCAATGTCGATGCAGTTTTTTTGTTTGCTTATGAGAGTTTAATTAGGTCTTGAGGGGTGCGCTGTCTGGAGCAGTAATGAATGACTGTTGCTGAGTTTTCTTACTTTTTCGACCTTTAACATGTGGGAACTATTGATACCGGTTGTGTTTCCCAGTGACGCCTGTTCGCCTCGGTAGCGCAGTAGGCAGCGCGTCAGTCTCATAATCTGAAGGTCGTGAGTTCAACACTCACCCGGGGCAAATTTGTTGCACATTTTTTGTTTGCTCATGAAAGTTTAATTAGGTCGTGAGGGGTGCACTGTCTGGAGCAGTAATAAATGACTGTTGCTCAGTTTTCTTACTTTTTCCACCTTTAATTTGTGGGAACTAATGATACCGGTTGCGTTTCGCAGTGACCCCTGTCCGCCTCGGTAGCGCAGTAGGCAGCGCGTCAGTCTCATAATCTGAAGGTCGTGAGTTCCATCCTCACCCGGGGCAAAGGCGGTGTAGTTGTTTTGTTTGCTTATGAGAGTTTAATTAGGTCGTGAAGGGTGCGCTGTCTGGTGTAGTAATGAATGACTGTTGCTGAGTTTTCTTACTTTTTCGACCTTTAACTTGTGGGAACTATTGATACCGGTTGTGTTTCCCAGTGACACCAGTCCGCCTCGGTAGCGCAGTAGGCGGCGCTTCAGTCTCATAATCTGAAGGTCGTGAGTTCAATTCACACCCGGGGCAAAGGCGGTGCAGATTTTTTGTTTGCCTATAAGAGTTTAATTAGGTCGTGAGGGGTGCGCTGTCCTGAGCAGTAATAAATGACTGTTGCTGAGTTTTCTTACTTTTTCGACCTTTAACATGTGGGAACTATTGATACCGGTTGTGTTTCCCAGTGACGCCTGTTCGCCTCGGTAGCGCAGTAGGCAGCGCGTCAGTCTCATAATCTGAAGGTCGTGAGTTCAACACTCACCCGGGGCAAATTTGTTGCACATTTTTTGTTTGCTCATGAAAGTTTAATTAGGTCGTGAGGGGTGCACTGTCTGGAGCAGTAATAAATGACTGTTGCTCAGTTTTCTTACTTTTTCCACCTTTAATTTGTGGGAACTAATGATACCTGTTGCGCTTCGCAGTGACCCCTGTCCGCCTCGGTAGCGCAGTAGGCAGCGCGTCAGTCTCATAATCTGAAGGTCGTGAGTTCCATCCTCACCCGGGGCAAAGGCGGTGTAGTTGTTTTGTTTGCTTATGAGAGTTTAATTAGGTCGTGAAGTGTGCGCTGTCTGGTGTAGTAATGAATGACTGTTGCTGAGTTTTCTTACTTTTTCGACCTTTAACGTGTGGGAACTATTGATACTGGTTGGGTTTCCCAGTGACACCTGTCCGCCTCGGTAGCGCAGTAGGCAGCGCGTCAGTCTCATAATCTGAAGATCGTGAGTTCAATCCTCACCCGGGGCAAAGGTGGTGCAGTTCTTTGTTTGCTTATGGGAGTTTAATTAGGTCGTGAGGGGTGCGCTGTCTGAAGCAGTAATGAATGTCTGTTGCTGAGTTTTCTTACTTTTTCGACCTTTAACTTGTGGGAACTATTGATACCTGTTGTGTTTTCCAGTGACACCTGTCCGCCTCGGTAGCGCAGTAGGCAGCGCGTCAGGCTCATAATGTGAAGGTCGTGAGTTCAATCCTCTCCCGGGCCAAAGGCGGTGCAGTTTTTTTGTTTGCTTAAGAGAGTTTAATTAGGTCTTGAGGGGTGCGCTGTCTGGAGCAGTAATGAATGACTGTTACTGAGTTTTCTTACTTTTTCGACCTTTAACTTTAGGGAACTATTGATACCGGTTGCGTTTCCCAGTGACCCCAGTCTGCCTCGGTAGCGCAGTAGGCAGCGCGTCAGTCTCATATTCTGAAGGTCGTGAGTTCAATCCTCACCCGGGGCAAAGGCGGCGAAGTTTTTTTGTTTGTTTATGAGAGTTTAATTAGGTGTTGAAGGGTGCGCTGTCTGGAGCAGTAATGAATGACTGTTGCCGAGTTTTCTTACTTTTTCGACCTTTAACTAGAGGGAACTATTGATACCTGTTGTGTCTCCCAGTGACGCCTGTCCGCCTCGGTAGCGCAGTAGGCAGCGCGTCAGTTTCATAATCTGAAGGTCGTGAGTTCAATTCTCACCCGGGCCAAAGGCGGTGCAGTTTTTTGTTTGCTTATTAGAGTTTAATTAGGTCGTGAGGAGTGCGCTGTCAGGAGCAGTAATGAATGACAGTTGCTCGGTTTTCTTAATTTTTCAATTTTTAACTTGTGGAAACTATTGATACCGGTTGTGTTTCCCAGAGACACCTGTCCGCCTTGGTAGTGCAGTAGGCAGCGCGTCAGTCTCATAATCTGAAGGTCGTGAGTTCAATCCTAAGGCGGGCCAATGTCGATGCAGTTTTTTTTTGCTTACGAGAGTTTAATTAGGTCTTGAGGGGTGCGCTGTCTGGAGCAGTAATGAATGACTGTTGCTGAGTTTTCTTACTTTTTCGACCTTTAACTTGAGGGAACTATTGATGCCGGTTGTGTTTCCCAGTGACACCTGTCCGCCTCGGTAGCGCAATAGGCAGCGCGTCAGTCTCATAATCTGAAGGTCGTGAGTTCAATACACACCCAGGGTAAAGGCGGTACACATTTTTTGTTTGCTTATGAGAGTTTAATTAGGTCGTGAGGGGTGCGCTGTCTTGAGCAGTAATAAATGACTGTTGCTCGGTTTTCTTACTGTTTCAATTTTTAACTTGTGGAAACTATTGATACCGGTTGTGTTTCCCAGTGACCCCTGTCCGCCTCGGTAGCGCAGTAGGCAGCGCGTCGGTCTCATAATCTGAAGGTCGTGAGTTCAATCCCCACCCGGGGTAAAGGCGGTGCCGTGTTGTTGTTTGCTTATGAGAGTTTAATTAGGTCGTGAGGGGTGCGTTGTCTGGAGCAGTAATGATTGACTGTTGCTGAGTTTTCTTACTTTTTCGAACTTTAACTTGTGGGAACTATTGATGCCAGTTGTGTTTCCCAGTGACACCTGTCCGCCTCGGTAGCGCAGTATGCAGTGCGTCAGTCTCATAATCTGAAGGTCGTGAGTTCAATCCTCACCCGGGGCAAAGGCGGTGCAGTTCTTTGTTTGCTTATGAGAGTTTAATTAGGTCGTGAGGGGTGCGCTGTCTGAAGCAGTAATGAATGACTGTTGCTGAGTTTTCTTACTTTTTCGACCTTTAACTTGTGGGAACTATTGATACTTGTTGTGTTTTCCAGTGACCCCAGTCTGCCTCGGTAGCGCAGTAGGCAGCGCGTCAGTCTCATATTCTGAAGGTCGTGAGTTCAATCCTCACCCGGGGCAAAGGCGGCGAAGTATTTTTGTTTGTTTATGAGAGTTTAATTAGGTGTTGAAGGGTGCGCTGTCTGGAGCAGTAATGAATGACTGTTGCCGAGTTTTCTTACTTTTTCGACCTTTAACTTGAGGGAACTATTGATACCTGTTCTGTTTCCCAGTGACACCTGTCCGCCTCGGTAGCGCAGTAGGCAGCGCGTCAGTTTCATAATCTGAAGGTCGTGAGTTCAATTCTCACCCGGGCCAAAGGCGGTGCAGTTTTTTGTTTGCTTATTAGAGTTTAATTAGGTCGTGAGGAGTGCGCTGTCAGGAGCAGTAATGAATGACAGTTGCTCGGTTTTCTTAATTTTTCAATTTTTAACTTGTGGGAACTATTGATACCGGTTGTGTTTCCCAGAGACACCTGTCCGCCTCGGTAGTGCAGTAGGCAGCGCGTCAGTCTCATAATCTGAAGGTCGTGAGTTCAATCCACACCCGGGGCAAAGGTGGTGCAATTTCTTTGTTTGCTTATGAGAGTTTAATTAGGTCGTGAGGGGTGCGATGTCTGGAGCAGTAATGAATGACTGTTGCTGAGTTTTCTTACTTTTTTGACCTTTAACGTGTGGAAACTATTGATAACGGTTGTGTTTCCCAGTGACACCTGTCCGCCTTGGTAGCACAGTAGGCAGCGCGTCAGTCTCATAATCTGAAGGTCGTGAGTTCAATCCTCACCCGGGGCAAACTTGGTGCAGATTTTTTTTTGCTCACGAGAGTTTAATTAGGTCGTGAGGGGTGCACTGTCTGGAGCTGTAATGAATGACAGTTGTTCGGTTTTCTTATTTTTTCAACCTTTAATTTGTGGGAACTAATGATACCGGTTGCGTTTCCCAGTCACACCTGTCCGCCTCGGTAGCGCAGTAGGCAGCGCGTCAGTCTCATAATCTGAAGGTCGTGAGTTCCATCCTCACTCGGGGCAAAGGCGGTGTAGTTGTTTTGTTTGCTTATGAGAGTTTAATTAGGTCATGAAGGGTGCGCTGTCTGGAGCAGTAATGAATGACTGTAGCGCAGTTTTCTTACTTTTTCGACCTTTAGCGTGTGGGAACTATTGATACCGGTTGCGTTTCCCAGTGACCCCTGTCCGCCTCGGTAGTGCAGTAGGCAGCGCATCAGTCTCACAATCTGAAGGTCGTGAGTTCAATCCTCACCCGGGGCAAATGTGGTGCAGGTTTTTTGTTTGCTTGTGAGAGTTTAATTGGGTCGTGAAGGTTGCGCTGTCTGGAGCAGTAATGAATGACTGTTGCTCGGTTTTTTTACATTTTCGACCTTTAATTTGTGGGAACTAATGATCCCGGTTGCGTTCCCCAGTGACACCTGTCCGCTTTGATAGCGCAGTAGGCAGAGCATCAGTCTCATAATCTGAAGGTCGTGAGTTCAATCCTCACCAGGGGCAAAGGCGGCGCAGATGTTTTGTTTGCTTATGAGAGTTTAATTGGGTCGTGAGGGGTGCGCTGTCTGGAGCAGTCATGAATGACTGTTGCTCGGTTTTCTTACTTTTTCGACCTTTAATTGGTGGGAACTAATGGTACCGGTTGCGTTTCCCAGTGACCCCTGTCCGCCTCGGTAGTGCAGTAGGCAGCACGTCAGTCTCATAATCTGAAGGTCGTGAGTTCAATCCTCACCCAAGCAAAGGTGTTGCAGATTTTTTGTTTGCTTATGAGAGATTTAGTGGGTCGTGAGGGGTGCACTGTCTGGAGCAGTAATGAATGACTGTTGCTCGGTTTTCTTACTTTTTCCACCTTTAATTTGTGGGAACTAATGATACCGGTTGCGTTTCCCAGTGACACCTGTCCGCCTCGGTAGCGCAGTAGGCAGCGCGTCAGTCTCATAATCGGAATGTCGTGAGTGCGATCCTCACCCGGGGCAAAGGCGGTGCAGATGTTTCGTTTGCTTATGAGAGTTTCATTAGGTCGTGAGGGGTGCACTGTCTGGAGCAGTAATGAATGACTGCTGTTCGGTTTTTCTATTTTTTCGACCTTTAATTTATGGGAACTATTGATACCGGTTGTGTTTTCCAGCGACACCTGTCCGCCTCGGTAGCGCAGTAGGCAGCTCGTCAGTCTCATAATCTGAAGGTCGTGAGTTCAATTCTCTCCCGGGGCAAAGGCGGAGCAGATGTTTTGTTTGCTTATGAGAGTTTATTTAGGTCGTGAGGGGCGCACTGTCTTGAGCAGTAATGAATGACTGTTGCTCGGTTTTCTGACTTTTTCGACCTTTAACTTGTGGGAACTATTGATACCGGTTGTGTTTTCCAGCGACACCTGTCCGCCTCGGTAGCGCAGTAGGCAGCGCATCAGTCTCATAATCTGAATGTCGTGAGTGCAATCCTCACCCGGGGCAAAAGCGGTGCAGATGTTTCGTTTGCTTATGAGAGTTTCATTAGGTCATGAGAGGTGCACTGTCTGGAGCAGTAATAAATGACTGTTGGTCGGTTTTTTTACTTTTTCGACCTTTAGTTTGTGGGAACTAATAATACCGGTTGCGTTTCGCCGTGACCCCTGTCCGCCTCGGTAGCGTAGTAGGCAGCGCGTCAGTCTCATAATCTGAAGGTCGTGAGTTCAATCCTCACCCGGGGCAAAGGCGGTGCAGATTTTTTGTTTGCTTATGAGAGTTTAATTAGGTCGTGAGGGGTGCGCTGTCTGGAGCACTGTTGAATGACTGTTGCTGAGTTTTCTTACTTTTTTGACCTTTAACGTGTGGGAACTATTGATAACGGTTGTGTTTCCCAGTGACACCTGTCCGCCTCGGTAGCGCAGTAGGCGGCGCGTCAGTCTCATAATCTGAAGGTCGTGAGTTCAATCCGCACCCGGGGCAAAGCCGGTGCAGTTGTTTTGTTTGCTTATGAGAGTTTAATTAGGTCGTGAAGGGTGCGCTGCCTGGAGCAGTATTGAATGACTGTTGCTGAGTTTTCTTACTTTTTCGACCTTTAACTTGTGGGAACTATTGATACCGGTTGTGTTTCCCAGTGACACCTGTCCGCCTCGGTAGCGCAGTAGGCGGCGCGTCAGTCTCATAATCTGAAGGCCGTGAGTTCAATCCGCACCCGGGGCAAAGGCGGTGCAGATTTTTTGTTTGCTTATGAGAGTTTAATTAGGTCATGAGGGGTGCGCTGTCTGGAGCACTATTGAATGACTCTTGCTCGGTTTTCTTACTTTTTCCACCTTTAATTTGTGGGAACTAATTATACCGGTTGCGTTTCCCAGTAACCCCTGTCCGCCTCGGTAGTGCAGTAGGCAGCGCGTCAGTCTCATAATCTGAAGGTCGTGAGTTCAATCCACACCCGGGGCAAAGGTGGTGCAATTTCTTTGTTTGCTTATGAGAGTTTAATTAGGTCGTGAGGGGTGCGATGTCTGGAGCAGTAATGAATGACTGTTGCTGAGTTTTCTTATTTTTTTTTACCTTTAACATGTGGGAACTATTGATAACGGTTGTGTTTCCCAGTGACACCTGTCCGCCTCGGTAGCGCAGTAGGCAGCGCGTCAGTCTCATAATCTGAAGGTCGTGAGTTCAATCCTCACCCGGGGCAAATTTGGTGCAGATTTTTTGTTTGCTCACGAGAGTTTAATTAGGTCGTGAGGGGTGCACTGTCTGGACCAGTAATGAATGACTGTTGTTTGGTTTTCTTATTTTTCAACCTTTTTTTTATGGGAACTAATGATACCGGTTGCGCTTCCCAGTGACACCTGTCCACCTCGGTAGCGCAGTAGGCAGCGCGTCAGTCTCATAATCTGGATGTCGTGAGTTCAATCCTCACCTGGGGCAAAGGCGGTGCAGTTTTTTTGTTTGCTTATGAGAGTTTAATTAGGTCGTGATGGGTGCACGTTCTGGAGCAGTAATGAATGACTCTTGCTCGGTTTTCTTTCTTTTTGGACCTTATTTTGTGGAACAAATGATACCGGTTGTGTTTCCCAGTGACACCTGTCCGCCTCGGTAGCGCAGTAGGCGGCGCGTCAGTCTCATAATCTGAAGGTCGTGAGTTCAATTCACACCCGAGGCAAAGGTGGTGCAATTTCTTTGTTTGCTTATGAGAGTTTAATTAGGTCGTGAGGGGTGCGCTGTCTGGAGCAGTAACGAATGAATGTTGCTTGGTTTTCTTACTTTTTCGACCTTTAATTTGTGGGAACTAATGATACCGCTTGTGTTTCGCAGTGACCCATGTCCGCCTCGGTAGCGCAGTAGGCGGCGCGTTAGTCTCATAAGCTGAAGGTCGTGAGTTCAATCCTCACCCGGGGCAAAGGCGGTGTAGTTGTTTTGTTTGCTTATAAGAGTTTAATTAGGTCGTGAAGGGTGCGCGGTCTGAAGCAATAATGACTGACTGTTGCTGAGTTGTCTTACTTTTTCGAACTTTATCTTGTGGGAACTATTGATACCGGTTGTTTTTCCCAGTGACAACAGTCTGCCTCGGTAGCGCAGTAGGCAGCGCGTCAGTCTCATATTCTGAAGGTCGTGAGTTCAATCCTCACCCGGGGCAAAGGCGGCGAAGTATTTTTGTTTGTTTATGAGAGTTTAATTAGGTGTTGAAGGGTGCGCTGTCTGGAGCAGTAATGAATGACTGTTGCCGAGTTTTCTTACTTTTTCGACCTTTAACTTGAGGGAACTATTGATACCTGTTCTGTTTCCCAGTGACACCTGTCCGCCTCGGTAGCGCAGTAGGCAGCGCGTCAGTTTCATAATCTGAAGGTCGTGAGTTCAATTCTCACCCGGGCCAAAGGCGGTGCAGTTTTTTGTTTGCTTATGAGAGTTTAATTAGGTCGTGAGGGGTGCGCTGTCTTGAGCAGTAATAAATGACTGTTGCTCGGTTTTCTTACTGTTTCAATTTTTAACTTGTGGAAACTATTGATACCGGTTGTGTTTCCCAGTGACCCCTGTCCGCCTCGGTAGCGCAGTAGGCAGCGCGTCGGTCTCATAATCTGAAGGTCGTGAGTTCAATCCCCACCCGGGGTAAAGGCGGTGCCGTGTTGTTGTTTGCTTATGAGAGTTTAATTAGGTCGTGAGGGGTGCGTTGTCTGGAGCAGTAATGATTGACTGTTGCTGAGTTTTCTTACTTTTTCGAACTTTAACTTGTGGGAACTATTGATGCCAGTTGTGTTTCCCAGTGACACCTGTGCGCCTCGGTAGCGCAGTATGCAGTGCGTCAGTCTCATAATCTGAAGGTCGTGAGTTCAATCCTCACCCGGGGCAAAGGCGGTGCAGTTCTTTGTTTGCTTATGAGAGTTTAATTAGGTCGTGAGGGGTGCGCTGTCTGAAGCAGTAATGAATGACTGTTGCTGAGTTTTCTTACTTTTTCGACCTTTAACTTGTGGGAACTATTGATACCTGTTGTGTTTTCCAGTGACCCCAGTCTGCCTCGGTAGCGCAGTAGGCAGCGCGTCAGTCTCATATTCTGAAGGTCGTGAGTTCAATCCTCACCCGGGGCAAAGGCGGCGAAGTATTTTTGTTTGTTTATGAGAGTTTAATTAGGTGTTGAAGGGTGCGCTGTCTGGAGCAGTAATGAATGACTGTTGCCGAGTTTTCTTACTTTTTCGACCTTTAACTTGAGGGAACTATTGATACCTGTTCTGTTTCCCAGTGACACCTGTCCGCCTCGGTAGCTCAGTAGGCAGCGCGTCAGTTTCATAATCTGAAGGTCGTGAGTTCAATTCTCACCCGGGCCAAAGGCGGTGCAGTTTTTTGTTTGCTTATTAGAGTTTAATTAGGTCGTGAGGAGTGCGCTGTCAGGAGCAGTAATGAATGACAGTTGCTCGGTTTTCTTAATTTTTCAATTTTTAACTTGTGGGAACTATTGATACCGGTTGTGTTTCCCAGAGACACCTGTCCGCCTCGGTAGTGCAGTAGGCAGCGCGTCAGTCTCATAATCTGAAGGTCGTGAGTTCAATCCACACCCGGGGCAAAGGTGGTGCAATTTCTTTGTTTGCTTATGAGAGTTTAATTAGGTCGTGAGGGGTGCGATGTCTGGAGCAGTAATGAATGACTGTTGCTGAGTTTTCTTACTTTTTTGACCTTTAACGTGTGGAAACTATTGATAACGGTTGTGTTTCCCAGTGACACCTGTCCGCCTTGGTAGCACAGTAGGCAGCGCGTCAGTCTCATAATCTGAAGGTCGTGAGTTCAATCCTCACCCGGGGCAAACTTGGTGCAGATTTTTTTTTGCTCACGAGAGTTTAATTAGGTCGTGAGGGGTGCACTGTCTGGAGCTGTAATGAATGACAGTTGTTCGGTTTTCTTATTTTTTCAACCTTTAATTTGTGGGAACTAATGATACCGGTTGCGTTTCCCAGTCACACCTGTCCGCCTCGGTAGCGCAGTAGGCAGCGCGTCAGTCTCATAATCTGAAGGTCGTGAGTTCCATCCTCACTCGGGGCAAAGGCGGTGTAGTTGTTTTGTTTGCTTATGAGAGTTTAATTAGGTCATGAAGGGTGCGCTGTCTGGAGCAGTAATGAATGACTGTAGCGCAGTTTTCTTACTTTTTCGACCTTTAGCGTGTGGGAACTATTGATACCGGTTGCGTTTCCCAGTGACCCCTGTCCGCCTCGGTAGTGCAGTAGGCAGCGCATCAGTCTCACAATCTGAAGGTCGTGAGTTCAATCCTCACCCGGGGCAAATGTGGTGCAGGTTTTTTGTTTGCTTGTGAGAGTTTAATTGGGTCGTGAGGGGCGCACTGTCTTGAGCAGTAATGAATGACTGTTGCTCGGTTTTCTGACTTTTTCGACCTTTAACTTGTGGGAACTATTGATACCGGTTGTGTTTTCCAGCGACACCTGTCCGCCTCGGTAGCGCAGTAGGCAGCGCATCAGTCTCATAATCTGAATGTCGTGAGTGCAATCCTCACCCGGGGCAAAAGCGGTGCAGATGTTTCGTTTGCTTATGAGAGTTTCATTAGGTCATGAGAGGTGCACTGTCTGGAGCAGTAATGAATGACTGTTGCTCGGTTTTTTTACATTTTCGACCTTTAATTTGTGGGAACTAATGATCCCGGTTGCGTTCCCCAGTGACACCTGTCCGCTTTGATAGCGCAGTAGGCAGAGCATCAGTCTCATAATCTGAAGGTCGTGAGTTCAATCCTCACCAGGGGCAAAGGCGGCGCAGATGTTTTGTTTGCTTATGAGAGTTTAATTGGGTCGTGAGGGGTGCGCTGTCTGGAGCAGTAATGAATGACTGTTGCTCGGTTTTCTTACTTTTTCCACCTTTAATTTGTGGGAACTAATGATACCGGTTGCGTTTCCCAGTGACACCTGTCCGCCTCGGTAGCGCAGTAGGCAGCGCGTGAGTCTCATAATCGGAATGTCGTGAGTGCGATCCTCACCCGGGGCAAAGGCGGTGCAGATGTTTCGTTTGCTTATGAGAGTTTCATTAGGTCGTGAGGGGTGCACTGTCTGGAGCAGTAATGAATGACTGCTGTTCGGTTTTTCTATTTTTTCGACCTTTAATTTATGGGAACTATTGATACCGGTTGTGTTTTCCAGCGACACCTGTCCGCCTCGGTAGCGCAGTAGGCAGCTCGTCAGTCTCATAATCTGAAGGTCGTGAGTTCAATTCTCTCCCGGGGCAAAGGCGGAGCAGATGTTTTGTTTGCTTATGAGAGTTTATTTAGGTCGTGAGGGGCGCACTGTCTTGAGCAGTAATGAATGACTGTTGCTCGGTTTTCTGACTTTTTCGACCTTTAACTTGTGGGAACTATTGATACCGGTTGTGTTTTCCAGCGACACCTGTCCGCCTCGGTAGCGCAGTAGGCAGCGCATCAGTCTCATAATCTGAATGTCGTGAGTGCAATCCTCACCCGGGGCAAAAGCGGTGCAGATGTTTCGTTTGCTTATGAGAGTTTCATTAGGTCATGAGAGGTGCACTGTCTGGAGCAGTAATAAATGACTGTTGGTCGGTTTTTTTACTTTTTCGACCTTTAGTTTGTGGGAACTAATAATACCGGTTGCGTTTCGCCGTGACCCCTGTCCGCCTCGGTAGCGTAGTAGGCAGCGCGTCAGTCTCATAATCTGAAGGTCGTGAGTTCAATCCTCACCCGGGGCAAAGGCGGTGCAGATTTTTTGTTTGCTTATGAGAGTTTAATTAGGTCGTGAGGGGTGCGCTGTCTGGAGCACTGTTGAATGACTGTTGCTGAGTTTTCTTACTTTTTTGACCTTTAACGTGTGGGAACTATTGATAACGGTTGTGTTTCCCAGTGACACCTGTCCGCCTCGGTAGCGCAGTAGGCGGCGCGTCAGTCTCATAATCTGAAGGTCGTGAGTTCAATCCGCACCCGGGGCAAAGCCGGTGCAGTTGTTTTGTTTGCTTATGAGAGTTTAATTAGGTCGTGAAGGGTGCGCTGCCTGGAGCAGTATTGAATGACTGTTGCTGAGTTTTCTTACTTTTTCGACCTTTAACTTGTGGGAACTATTGATACCGGTTGTGTTTCCCAGTGACACCTGTCCGCCTCGGTAGCGCAGTAGGCGGCGCGTCAGTCTCATAATCTGAAGGCTGTGAGTTCAATCCGCACCCGGGGCAAAGGCGGTGCAGATTTTTTGTTTGCTTATGAGAGTTTAATTAGGTCATGAGGGGTGCGCTGTCTGGAGCACTATTGAATGACTCTTGCTCGGTTTTCTTACTTTTTCCACCTTTAATTTGTGGGAACTAATTATACCGGTTGCGTTTCCCAGTAACCCCTGTCCGCCTCGGTAGTGCAGTAGGCAGCGCGTCAGTCTCATAATCTGAAGGTCGTGAGTTCAATCCACACCCGGGGCAAAGGTGGTGCAATTTCTTTGTTTGCTTATGAGAGTTTAATTAGGTCGTGAGGGGTGCGATGTCTGGAGCAGTAATGAATGACTGTTGCTGAGTTTTCTTATTTTTTTTTACCTTTAACGTGTGGGAACTATTGATAACGGTTGTGTTTCCCAGTGACACCTGTCCGCCTCGGTAGCGCAGTAGGCAGCGCGTCAGTCTCATAATCTGAAGGTCGTGAGTTCAATCCTCACCCGGGGCAAATTTGGTGCAGATTTTTTGTTTGCTCACGAGAGTTTAATTAGGTCGTGAGGGGTGCACTGTCTGGACCAGTAATGAATGACTGTTGTTTGGTTTTCTTATTTTTCAACCTTTTTTTTATGGGAACTAATGATACCGGTTGCGCTTCCCAGTGACACCTGTCCACCTCGGTAGCGCAGTAGGCAGCGCGTCAGTCTCATAATCTGGATGTCGTGAGTTCAATCCTCACCTGGGGCAAAGGCGGTGCAGTTTTTTTGTTTGCTTATGAGAGTTTAATTAGGTCGTGATGGGTGCACGTTCTGGAGCAGTAATGAATGACTCTTGCTCGGTTTTCTTTCTTTTTGGACCTTATTTTGTGGAACAAATGATACCGGTTGTGTTTCCCAGTGACACCTGTCCGCCTCGGTAGCGCAGTAGGCGGCGCGTCAGTCTCATAATCTGAAGGTCGTGAGTTCAATTCACACCCGAGGCAAAGGTGGTGCAATTTCTTTGTTTGCTTATGAGAGTTTAATTAGGTCGTGAGGGGTGCGCTGTCTGGAGCAGTAACGAATGAATGTTGCTTGGTTTTCTTACTTTTTCGACCTTTAATTTGTGGGAACTAATGATACCGCTTGTGTTTCGCAGTGACCCCTGTCCGCCTCGGTAGCGCAGTAGGCGGCGCGTTAGTCTCATAAGCTGAAGGTCGTGAGTTCAATCCTCACCCGGGGCAAAGGCGGTGTAGTTGTTTTGTTTGCTTATAAGAGTTTAATTAGGTCGTGAAGGGTGCGCGGTCTGAAGCAATAATGACTGACTGTTGCTGAGTTGTCTTACTTTTTCGAACTTTATCTTGTGGGAACTATTGATACCGGTTGTTTTTCCCAGTGACAACAGTCCACCTCGGTAGCGCAGTAGGTGGCGCTTCAGTCTCATAATCTGAAGGTTGTGAGTTCAATCCACACCCGGGTAAAGGCGGTGCAGATTTTTTGTTTGCCTATGAGAGATTTAGTGGGTCGTGAGGGGTGCACTGTCTGGAGCAGTAATGAATGACTGTTGCTCGGTTTTCTTACTTTTTCCACCTTTAATTTGTGGGAACTAATGATACCGGTTGCGTTTCCCAGTGACACCTGTCCGCCTCGGTAGCGCAGTAGGCAGCGCGTCAGTCTCATAATCTGAATGTCGTGAGTGCGATCCTCACCCGGGGCAAAGGCGGTGCAGATGTTTCGTTTGCTTATGAGAGTTTCATTAGGTCGTGAGGGGTGCACTGTCTGGAGCAGTAATGAATGACTGCTGTTCGGTTTTTCTATTTTTTCGACCTTTAATTTATGGGAACTAGTGATACCGGTTCTGTTTCCCAGTGAGCCCTGTCCGCCTCGGTAGCGCATTACGCAGCGCGTAAGTCTCATAATCTGAAGGTCGTGAGTTCAATCCTCTCCCGGGGCAAAGGCGGAGCAGATGTTTTGTTTGCTTATGAGAGTTTATTTAGGTCGTGAGGGGCGCACTGTCTTGAGCAGTAATGAATGACTGTTGCTCGGTTTTCTGACTTTTTCGACCTTTAACTTGTGGGAACTATTGATACCGGTTGTGTTTTCCAGCGACACCTGTCCGCCTCGGTAGCGCAGTAGGCAGCGCATCAGTCTCATAATCTGAATGTCGTGAGTGCAATCCTCACCCGGGGCAAAAGCGGTGCAGATGTTTCGTTTGCTTATGAGAGTTTCATTAGGTCATGAGGGGTGCACTGTCTGGAGCAGTAATAAATGACTGTTGGTCGGTTTTTTTACTTTTTCGACCTTTAGTTTGTGGGAACTAATAATACCGGTTGCGTTTCGCCGTGACCCCTGTCCGCCTCGGTAGCGTAGTAGGCAGCGCGTCAGTCTCATAATCTGAAGGTCGTGAGTTCAATCCTCACCCGGGGCAAAGGCGGTGCAGATTTTTTGTTTGCTTATGAGAGTTTAATTAGGTCGTGAGGGGTGCGCTGTCTGGAGCACTGTTGAATGACTGTTGCTGAGTTTTCTTACTTTTTTAACCTTTAACGTGTGGGAACTATTGATAACGGTTGTGTTTCCCAGTGAGCCCTGTCCGCCTCGGTAGCGCATTAGGCAGCGCGTAAGTCTCATAATCTGAAGGTCGTGAGTTCAATCCGCACCCGGGGCAAAGCCGGTGCAGTTGTTTTGTTTGCTTATGAGAGTTTAATTAGGTCGTGAGGGGTGCGATGTCTGGAGCAGTAATGAATGACTGCTGTTCGGTTTTTCTATTTTTTCGACCTTTAATTTATGGGAACTAGTGATACCGGTTCTGTTTCCCAGTGAGCCCTGTCCGCCTCGGTAGCGCATTAGGCAGCGCGTAAGTCTCATAATCTGAAGGTCGTGAGTTCAATCCTCTCCCGGGGCAAAGGCGGAGCAGATGTTTTGTTTGCTTATGAGAGTTTATTTAGGTCGTGAGGGGCGCACTGTCTTGAGCAGTAATGAATGACTGTTGCTCGGTTTTCTGACTTTTTCGGCCTTTAACTTGTGGGAACTATTGATACCGGTTGTGTTTTCCAGC
Source organism: Rhipicephalus microplus (assembly GCF_043290135.1). Lineage (NCBI taxonomy): Eukaryota > Metazoa > Arthropoda > Arachnida > Ixodida > Ixodidae > Rhipicephalus > Rhipicephalus microplus. The sequence continues at coordinate 210,705,839 of NC_134702.1, forward strand.
GACACCTGTCCGCCTCGGTAGCGCAGTAGGCAGCGCATCAGTCTCATAATCTGAATGTCGTGAGTGCAATCCTCACCCGGGGCAAAAGCGGTGCAGATGTTTCGTTTGCTTATGAGAGTTTCATTAGGTCATGAGGGGTGCACTGTCTAGAGCAGTAATAAATGACTGTTGGTCGGTTTTTTTACTTTTTCGACCTTTAGTTTGTGGGAACTAATAATACCGGTTGCGTTTCGCCGTGACCCCTGTCCGCCTCGGTAGCGTAGTAGGCAGCGCGTCAGTCTCATAATCTGAAGGTCGTGAATTCAATCCTCACCCGGGGCAAAGGCGGTGCAGATTTTTTGTTTGCTTATGAGAGTTTAATTAGGTCGTGAGGGGTGCGCTGTCTGGAGCACTGTTGAATGACTGTTGCTGAGTTTTCTTACTTTTTTGATCTTTAACGTGTGGGAACTATTGATAACGGTTGTGTTTCCCAGTGACACCTGTCCGCCTCGGTAGCGCAGTAGGCGGCGCGTCAGTCTCATAATCTGAAGGTCGTGAATTCAATCCGCACCCGGGGCAAAGCCGGTGCAGTTGTTTTGTTTGCTTATGAGAGTTTAATTAGGTCGTGAAGGGTGCGCTGTCTGGAGCAGTAATGAATGACTGTTGCTGAGTTTTCTTACTTTTTCGACCTTTAACTTGTGGGAACTATTGATACCGGTTGTGTTTCCCAGTGACACCTGTCCGCCTCGGTAGCGCAGTAGGCGGCGCGTCAGTCTCATAATCTGAAGGCCGTGAGTTCAATCCGCACCCGGGGCAAAGGCGGTGCAGATTTTTTGTTTGCTTATGAGAGTTTAATTAGGTCATGAGGGGTGCGCTGTCTGGAGCACTATTGAATGACTCTTGCTCGGTTTTCTTACTTTTTCCACCTTTGATTTGTGGGAACTAATTATACCGGTTGCGTTTCCCAGTAACCCCTGTTCGCCTCGGTAGTGCAGTAGGCAGCGCGTCAGTCTCATAATCTGAAGGTCGTGAGTTCAATCCACACCCGGGGCAAAGGTGGTGCAATTCCTTTGTTTGCTTATGAGAGTTTAATTAGGTCGTGAGGGGTGCGATGTCTGGAGCAGTAATGAATGACAGTTGCTGAGTTTTCTTACTTTTTTGACCTTTAACGTGTGGGAACTATTGATAACGGTTGTGTTTCCCAGTGACACCTGTCCGCCTTGGTAGCACAGTAGGCAGCGCGTCAGTCTCATAATCTGAAGGTCGTGAGTTCAATCCTCACCCGGGGCAAATTTGGTGCAGATTTTTTGTTTGCTCACGAGAGTTTAATTAGGTCGTGAGGGGTGCACTGTCTGGACCAGTAATGAATGACTGTTGTTTGGTTTTCTTATTTTTCAACCTTTTTTTTGGGAACTAATGATACCGGTTGCGCTTCCCAGTGACACCTGTCCACCTCGGTAGCGCAGTAGGCAGCGCGTCAGTCTCATAATCTGAAGGTCGTGAGTTCAATCCTCACCCGGCGCAAAGGCGGTGCAGATTTTTTGTTTGCTTATGAGAGTTTAATTAGGTCGTGAAGGGTGCGCTGTCTGGAGCAGTAATGAATGACTGTTGCTGAGTTTTCTTACTTTTTCGACCTTTAACGTGTGGGAACCATTGATACCGGTTGTGTTTTCCAGTGACACTTGTCCGCCTCGGTAGCGCAGTAGGCAGCGCGTCAGTCTCATAATTTGAAGGTCGTGAGTTCCATCCTCACCCGGGGCAAATTTGTTGCAGATTTTTTCTTTGCTCATGAGAGTTTAATTACGTCATGAGGGGTGCACTGTCTGGAGCTGTAATGAATGACAGTTGTTCGGTTTTCTTATTTTTTCAACCTTTAATTTGTGGGAACTAATGATACCGGTTGCGTTTCCCAGTGACACCTGTCTGCCTCGGTAGCGCAGTAGGCAGCGCGTCAGTCTCATAATCTGAATGTCGTGAGTGCGATCCTCACCCGGGGCAAAGGCGGTGCAGATGTTTCGTTTGCTTATGAGAGTTTCATTAGGTCGTGAGGGGTGCACTGTCTGGAGCAGTAATGAATGACTGCTGTTTGGTTTTCTTATTTTTCAACCTTTTTTTTGGGAACTAATGATACCGGTTGCGCTTCCCAGTGACACCTGTCCACCTCGGTAGCGCAGTAGGCAGCGCGTCAGTCTCATAATCTGAAGGTCGTGAGTTCAATCCTCACCCGGCGCAAAGGCGGTGCAGATTTTTTGTTTGCTTATGAGAGTTTAATTAGGTCGTGAAGGGTGCGCTGTCTGGAGCAGTAATGAATGACTGTTGCTGAGTTTTCTTACTTTTTCGACCTTTAACGTGTGGGAACCATTGATACCGGTTGTGTTTTCCAGTGACACTTGTCCGCCTCGGTAGCGCAGTAGGCAGCGCGTCAGTCTCAAAATTTGAAGGTCGTGAGTTCCATCCTCACCCGGGGCAAATTTGTTGCAGATTTTTTCTTTGCTCATGAGAGTTTAATTACGTCATGAGGGGTGCACTGTCTGGAGCTGTAATGAATGACAGTTGTTCGGTTTTCTTATTTTTTCAACCTTTAATTTGTGGGAACTAATGATACCGGTTGCGTTTCCCAGTGACACCTGTCTGCCTCGGTAGCGCAGTAGGCAGCGCGTCAGTCTCATAATCTGAATGTCGTGAGTGCGATCCTCACCCGGGGCAAAGGCGGTGCAGATGTTTCGTTTGCTTATGAGAGTTTCATTAGGTCGTGAGGGGTGCACTGTCTGGAGCAGTAATGAATGACTGCTGTTCGGTTTTTCTATTTTTTCGACCTTTAATTTATGGGAACTAGTGATACCGGTTCTGTTTCCCAGTGAGCCCTGTCCCCCTCGGTAGCGCATTAGGCAGCGCGTAAGTCTCATAATCTGAAGGTCGTGAGTTCAATCCTCTCCCGGGGCAAAGGCGGAGCAGATGTTTTGTTTGCTTATGAGAGTTTATTTAGGTCGTGAGGGGCGCACTGTCTTGAGCAGTAATGAATGACTGTTGCTCGGTTTTCTGACTTTTTCGACCTTTAACTTGTGGGAACTTTTGATACCGGTTGTGTTTTCCAGCGACACCTGTCCGCCTCGGTAGCGCAGTAGGCAGCGCATCAGTCTCATAATCTGAATGTCGTGAGTGCAATCCTCACCCGGGGCAAAAGCGGTGCAGATGTTTCGTTTGCTTATGAGAGTTTCATTAGGTCATGAGGGGTGCACTGTCTGGAGCAGTAATAAATGACTGTTGGTCGGTTTTTTTACTTTTTCGACCTTTAGTTTGTGGGAACTAATAATACCGTTTGCGTTTCGCCGTGACCCCTGTCCGCCTCGGTAGCGTAGTAGGCAGCGCGTCAGTCTCATAATCTGAAGGTCGTGAATTCAATCCTCACCCGGGGCAAAGGCGGTGCAGATTTTTTGTTTGCTTATGAGAGTTTAATTAGGTCGTGAGGGGTGCGCTGTCTGGAGCAGTAATGAATGACTGTTGCTGAGTTTTCTTACTTTTTCGACCTTAAACTGGTGGGAACTATTGATACCGGTTGTGTTTCCCAGTGACACCTGTCCGCCTCCGTAGCGCAGTAGGCGGCGCGTCAGTCTTATAATCTGAAGGCCGTGAGTTCAATCCGCACCCGGGGCAAAGGCGGTGCAGATTTTTTGTTTGCTTATGAGAGTTTAATTAGGTCATGAGGGGTGCGCTGTCTGGAGCACTATTGAATGACTCTTGCTCGGTTTTCTTACTTTTTCCACCTTTAATTTGTGGGAACTAATTATACCGGTTGCGTTTCCCAGTAACCCCTGTTCGCCTCGGTAGTGCAGTAGGCAGCGCGTCAGTCTCATAATCTGAAGGTCGTGAGTTCAATCCACACCCGGGGCAAAGGTGGTGCAATTTCTTTGTTTGCTTATGAGAGTTTAATTAGGTCGTGAGGGGTGCGATGTCTGGAGCAGTAATGAATGACTGTTGCTGAGTTTTCTTATTTTTTTGACCTTTAACGTGTGGGAACTATTGATAACGGTTGTGTTTCCCAGTGACACCTGTCCGCCTCGGTAGCGCATTAGGCAGCGCGTAAGTCTCATAATCTGAAGGTCGTGAGTTCAATCCTCACCCGGGGCAAATTTGGTGCAGATTTTTTGTTTGCTCACGAGAGTTTATTTGGGTCGTGAGGGGTGCGCTGTCTGGAGCAGTCATGAATGACTGTTGCTCGGTTTTCTTACTTTTTCGACCTTTAGTTTGTGGGAAATAATGATCCCGGTTGCGTTGCCCAGTGACACCTGTACGCCTCGGTAGCGCAGTAGGCAACGCGTCAGTCTGATAATCTGGATGTCGTGAGTTCAATCCTCACCTGGGGCAAAGGCGGTGCAGTTTTTTTGTTTGCTTATGAGAGTTTAATTAGGTCGTGATGGGTGCACGTTCTGGAGCAGTAATGAATGACTCTTGCTCGGTTTTCTTTCTTTTTGGACCTTATTTTGTGGAACAAATGATACCGGTTGTGTTTCCCAGTGACACCTGTCCGCCTCGGTAGCGCAGTAGGCGGCGCGTCAGTCTCATAATCTGAAGGTCGTGAGTTCAATTCACACCCGAGGCAAAGGTGGTGCAATTTCTTTGTTTGCTTATGAGAGTTTAATTAGGTCGTGAGGGGTGCGCTGTCTGGAGCAGTAACGAATGAATGTTGCTTGGTTTTCTTACTTTTTCGACCTTTATCTTGTGGGAACTATTGATACCGGTTGTTTTTCCCAGTGACAACAGTCCACCTCGGTAGCGCAGTAGGTGGCGCTTCAGTCTCATAATCTGAAGGTTGTGAGTTCAATCCACACCCGGGTAAAGGCGGTGCAGATTTTTTGTTTGCCTATGAGAGATTTAGTGGGTCGTGAGGGGTGCACTGTCTGGAGCAGTAATGAATGACTGTTGCTCGGTTTTCTTACTTTTTCCACCTTTAATTTGTGGGAACTAATGATACCGGTTGCGTTTCCCAGTGACACCTGTTCGCCTCGGTAGCGCAGTAGGCAGCGCATCAGTCTCATAATCTGAATGTCGTGAGTGCGATCCTCACCCGGGGCAAAGGCGGTGCAGATGTTTCGTTTGCTTATGAGAGTTTCATTAGGTCGTGAGGGGTGCACTGTCTGGAGCAGTAATGAATGACTGCTGTTCGGTTTTTCTATTTTTTCGACCTTTAATTTATGGGAACTAGTGATACCGGTTCTGTTTCCCAGTGAGCCCTGTCCGCCTCGGTAGCGCATTAGGCAGCGCGTAAGTCTCATAATCTGAAGGTCGTGAGTTCAATCCTCTCCCGGGGCAAAGGCGGAGCAGATGTTTTGTTTGCTTATGAGAGTTTATTTAGGTCGTGAGGGGCGCACTGTCTTGAGCAGTAATGAATGACTGTTGCTCGGTTTTCTGACTTTTTCGACCTTTAACTTGTGGGAACTATTGATACCGGTTGTGTTTTCAAGCGACACCTGTCCGCCTCGGTAGCGCAGTAGGCAGCGCATCAGTCTCATAATCTGAATGTCGTGAGTGAAATCCTCACCCGGGGCAAAAGCGGTGCAGATGTTTCGTTTGCTTATGAGAGTTTCATTATGTCATGAGGGGTGCACTGTCTGGAGCAGTAATAAATGACTGTTGGTCGGTTTTTTTACTTTTTCTACCTTTAGTTTGTGGGAACTAATAATACCGGTTGCGTTTCGCCGTGATCCCTGTCCGCCTCGGTAGCGTAGTAGGCAGCGCGTCAGTCTCATAATCTGAAGGTCGTGAGTTCAATCCTCACCCGGGGCAAAGGCGGTGCAGATTTTTTGTTTGCTTATGAGAGTTTAATTAGGTCGTGTGGGGTGCGCTGTCTGGAGCACTGTTGAATGACTGTTGCTGAGTTTTCTTACTTTTTTGACCTTTAACGTGTGGGAACTATTGATAACGGTTGTGTTTCCCAGTGAGCCCTGTCCGCCTCGGTAGCGCATTAGGCAGCGCGTAAGTCTCATAATCTGAAGGTCGTGAGTTCAATCCGCACCCGGGGCAAAGCCGGTGCAGTTGTTTTGTTTGCTTATGAGAGTTTAATTAGGTCGTGAAGGGTGCGCTGTCTGGAGCAGTAATGAATGACTGTTGCTGAGTTTTCTTACTTTTTCGACCTTTAACTTGTGGGAACTATTGATACCGGTTGTGTTTCCCAGTGACACCTGTCCGCCTCGGTAGCGCAGTAGGCGGCGCGTCAGTCTCATATTATGAAGGCCGTGAGTTCAATCCGCACCCGGGGCAAAGGCGGTGCAGATTTTTTGTTTGCTTATGAGAGTTTAATTAGGTCATGAGGGGTGCGCTGTCTGGAGCACTATTGAATGACTCTTGCTCGGTTTTCTTACTTTTTCCACCTTTAATTTGTGGGAACTAATTATACCGGTTGCGTTTCCCAGTAACCCCTGTTCGCCTCGGTAGTGCAGTAGGCAGCGCGTCAGTCTCATAATCTGAAGGTCGTGAGTTCAATCCACACCCGGGACAAAGGTGGTGCAATTTCTTTGTTTGCTTATGAGAGTTTAATTAGGTCGTGAGGGGTGCGATGTCTGGAGCAGTAATGAATGACTGTTGCTGAGTTTTCTTATTTTTTTGACCTTTAACGTGTGGGAACTATTGATAACGGTTGTGTTTCCCAGTGACACCTGTCCGCCTCGGTAGCGCAGTAGGCAGCGCGTCAGTCTCATAATCTGAAGGTCGTGAGTTCAATCCTCACCCGGGGCAAATTTGGTGCAGATTTTTTGTTTGCTCACGAGAGTTTAATTAGGTCGTGAGGGGTGCACTGTCTGGACCAGTAATGAATGACAGTTGTTTGGTTTTCTTATTTTTCAACCTTTTTTTTATGGGAACTAATGATACCGGTTGCGCTTCCCAGTGACACCTGTTCACCTCGGTAGCGCAGTAGGCAGCGCGTCAGTCTCATAATCTGAAGGTCGTGAGTTCAATCCGCACCCGGGGCAAAGCCGGTGCAGTTGTTTTGTTTGCTTATGAGAGTTTAATTAGGTCGTGAAGGGTGCGCTGTCTGGAGCAGTAATGAATGACTGTTGCTGAGTTTTCTTACTTTTTCGACCTTTAACTTGTGGGAACTATTGATACCGGTTGTGTTTCCCAGTGACACCTGTCCGCCTCGGTAGCGCAGTAGGCGGCGCGTCAGTCTCATAATCTGAAGGCCGTGAGTTCAATCCGCACCCGGGGCAAAGGCGGTGCAGATTTTTTGTTTGCTTATGAGAGTTTAATTAGGTCATGAGGGGTGCGCTGTCTGGAGCACTATTGAATGACTCTTGCTCGGTTTTCTTACTTTTTCCACCTTTGATTTGTGGGAACTAATTATACCGGTTGCGTTTCCCAGTAACCCCTGTTCGCCTCGGTAGTGCAGTAGGCAGCGCGTCAGTCTCATAATCTGAAGGTCGTGAGTTCAATCCACACCCGGGGCAAAGGTGGTGCAATTTCTTTGTTTGCTTATGAGAGTTTAATTAGGTCGTGAGGGGTGCGATGTCTGGAGCAGTAATGAATGACAGTTGCTGAGTTTTCTTACTTTTTTGACCTTTAACGTGTGGGAACTATTGATAACGGTTGTGTTTCCCAGTGACACCTGTCCGCCTTGGTAGCACAGTAGGCAGCGCGTCAGTCTCATAATCTGAAGGTCGTGAGTTCAATCCTCACCCGGGGCAAATTTGGTGCAGATTTTTTGTTTGCTCACGAGAGTTTAATTAGGTCGTGAGGGGTGCACTGTCTGGACCAGTAATGAATGACTGTTGTTTGGTTTTCTTATTTTTCAACCTTTTTTTTGGGAACTAATGATACCGGTTGCGCTTCCCAGTGACACCTGTCCACCTCGGTAGCGCAGTAGGCAGCGCGTCAGTCTCATAATCTGAAGGTCGTGAGTTCAATCCTCACCCGGCGCAAAGGCGGTGCAGATTTTTTGTTTGCTTATGAGAGTTTAATTAGGTCGTGAAGGGTGCGCTGTCTGGAGCAGTAATGAATGACTGTTGCTGAGTTTTCTTACTTTTTCGACCTTTAACGTGTGGGAACCATTGATACCGGTTGTGTTTTCCAGTGACACTTGTCCGCCTCGGTAGCGCAGTAGGCAGCGCGTCAGTCTCATAATTTGAAGGTCGTGAGTTCCATCCTCACCCGGGGCAAATTTGTTGCAGATTTTTTCTTTGCTCATGAGAGTTTAATTACGTCATGAGGGGTGCACTGTCTGGAGCTGTAATGAATGGCAGTTGTTCGGTTTTCTTATTTTTTCAACCTTTAATTTGTGGGAACTAATGATACCGGTTGCGTTTCCCAGTGACACCTGTCTGCCTCGGTAGCGCAGTAGGCAGCGCGTCAGTCTCATAATCTGAATGTCGTGAGTGCGATCCTCACCCGGGGCAAAGGCGGTGCAGATGTTTCGTTTGCTTATGAGAGTTTCATTAGGTCGTGAGGGGTGCACTGTCTGGAGCAGTAATGAATGACTGCTGTTCGGTTTTTCTATTTTTTCGACCTTTAATTTATGGGAACTAGTGATACCGGTTCTGTTTCCCAGTGAGCCCTGTCCCCCTCGGTAGCGCATTAGGCAGCGCGTAAGTCTCATAATCTGAAGGTCGTGAGTTCAATCCTCTCCCGGGGCAAAGGCGGAGCAGATGTTTTGTTTGCTTATGAGAGTTTATTTAGGTCGTGAGGGGCGCACTGTCTTGAGCAGTAATGAATGACTGTTGCTCGGTTTTCTGACTTTTTCGACCTTTAACTTGTGGGAACTTTTGATACCGGTTGTGTTTTCCAGCGACACCTGTCCGCCTCGGTAGCGCAGTAGGCAGCGCATCAGTCTCATAATCTGAATGTCGTGAGTGCAATCCTCACCCGGGGCAAAAGCGGTGCAGATGTTTCGTTTGCTTATGAGAGTTTCATTAGGTCATGAGGGGTGCACTGTCTGGAGCAGTAATAAATGACTGTTGGTCGGTTTTTTTACTTTTTCGACCTTTAGTTTGTGGGAACTAATAATACCGGTTGCGTTTCGCCGTGACCCCTGTCCGCCTCGGTAGCGTAGTAGGCAGCGCGTCAGTCTCATAATCTGAAGGTCGTGAATTCAATCCTCACCCGGGGCAAAGGCGGTGCAGATTTTTTGTTTGCTTATGAGAGTTTAATTAGGTCGTGAGGGGTGCGCTGTCTGGAGCAGTAATGAATGACTGTTGCTGAGTTTTCTTACTTTTTCGACCTTTAACTGGTGGGAACTATTGATACCGGTTGTGTTTCCCAGTGACACCTGTCCGCCTCCGTAGCGCAGTAGGCGGCGCGTCAGTCTTATAATCTGAAGGCCGTGAGTTCAATCCGCACCCGGGGCAAAGGCGGTGCAGATTTTTTGTTTGCTTATGAGAGTTTAATTAGGTCATGAGGGGTGCGCTGTCTGGAGCACTATTGAATGACTCTTGCTCGGTTTTCTTACTTTTTCCACCTTTAATTTGTGGGAACTAATTATACCGGTTGCGTTTCCCAGTAACCCCTGTTCGCCTCGGTAGTGCAGTAGGCAGCGCGTCAGTCTCATAATCTGAAGGTCGTGAGTTCAATCCACACCCGGGGCAAAGGTGGTGCAATTTCTTTGTTTGCTTATGAGAGTTTAATTAGGTCGTGAGGGGTGCGATGTCTGGAGCAGTAATGAATGACTGTTGCTGAGTTTTCTTATTTTTTTGACCTTTAACGTGTGGGAACTATTGATAACGGTTGTGTTTCCCAGTGACACCTGTCCGCCTCGGTAGCGCATTAGGCAGCGCGTAAGTCTCATAATCTGAAGGTCGTGAGTTCAATCCTCACCCGGGGCAAATTTGGTGCAGATTTTTTGTTTGCTCACGAGAGTTTATTTGGGTCGTGAGGGGTGCGCTGTCTGGAGCAGTCATGAATGACTGTTGCTCGGTTTTCTTACTTTTTCGACCTTTAGTTTGTGGGAAATAATGATCCCGGTTGCGTTGCCCAGTGACACCTGTACGCCTCGGTAGCGCAGTAGGCAACGCGTCAGTCTGATAATCTGGATGTCGTGAGTTCAATCCTCACCTGGGGCAAAGGCGGTGCAGTTTTTTTGTTTGCTTATGAGAGTTTAATTAGGTCGTGATGGGTGCACGTTCTGGAGCAGTAATGAATGACTCTTGCTCGGTTTTCTTTCTTTTTGGACCTTATTTTGTGGAACAAATGATACCGGTTGTGTTTCCCAGTGACACCTGTCCGCCTCGGTAGCGCAGTAGGCGGCGCGTCAGTCTCATAATCTGAAGGTCGTGAGTTCAATTCACACCCGAGGCAAAGGTGGTGCAATTTCTTTGTTTGCTTATGAGAGTTTAATTAGGTCGTGAGGGGTGCGCTGTCTGGAGCAGTAACGAATGAATGTTGCTTGGTTTTCTTACTTTTTCGACCTTTATCTTGTGGGAACTATTGATACCGGTTGTTTTTCCCAGGGACAACAGTCCACCTCGGTAGCGCAGTAGGTGGCGCTTCAGTCTCATAATCTGAAGGTTGTGAGTTCAATCCACACCCGGGTAAAGGCGGTGCAGATTTTTTGTTTGCCTATGAGAGATTTAGTGGGTCGTGAGGGGTGCACTGTCTGGAGCAGTAATGAATGACTGTTGCTCGGTTTTCTTACTTTTTCCACCTTTAATTTGTGGGAACTAATGATACCGGTTGCGTTTCCCAGTGACACCTGTTCGCCTCGGTAGCGCAGTAGGCAGCGCGTCAGTCTCATAATCTGAATGTCGTGAGTGCGATCCTCACCCGGGGCAAAGGCGGTGCAGATGTTTCGTTTGCTTATGAGAGTTTCATTAGGTCGTGAGGGGTGCACTGTCTGGAGCAGTAATGAATGACTGCTGTTCGGTTTTTCTATTTTTTCGACCTTTAATTTATGGGAACTAGTGATACCGGTTCTGTTTCCCAGTGAGCCCTGTCCGCCTCGGTAGTGCATTAGGCAGCGCGTAAGTCTCATAATCTGAAGGTCGTGAGTTCAATCCTCTCCCGGGGCAAAGGCGGAGCAGATGTTTTGTTTGCTTATGAGAGTTTATTTAGGTCGTGAGGGGCGCACTGTCTTGAGCAGTAATGAATGACTGTTGCTCGGTTTTCTGACTTTTTCGACCTTTAACTTGTGGGAACTATTGATACCGGTTGTGTTTTCAAGCGACACCTGTCCGCCTCGGTAGCGCAGTAGGCAGCGCATCAGTCTCATAATCTGAATGTCGTGAGTGCAATCCTCACCCGGGGCAAAAGCGGTGCAGATGTTTCGTTTGCTTATGAGAGTTTCATTAGGTCATGAGGGGTGCACTGTCTGGAGCAGTAATAAATGACTGTTGGTCGGTTTTTTTACTTTTTCTACCTTTAGTTTGTGGGAACTAATAATACCGGTTGCGTTTCGCCGTGACCCCTGTCCGCCTCGGTAGCGTAGTAGGCAGCGCGTCAGTCTCATAATCTGAAGGTCGTGAGTTCAATCCTCACCCGGGGCAAAGGCGGTGCAGATTTTTTGTTTGCTTATGAGAGTTTATTTAGGTCGTGAGGGGCGCACTGTCTTGAGCAGTAATGAATGACTGTTGCTCGGTTTTCTGACTTTTTCGACCTTTAACTTGTGGGAACTATTGATACCGGTTGTGTTTTCAAGCGACACCTGTCCGCCTCGGTAGCGCAGTAGGCAGCGCATCAGTCTCATAATCTGAATGTCGTGAGTGCAATCCTCACCCGGGGCAAAAGCGGTGCAGATGTTTCGTTTGCTTATGAGAGTTTCATTAGGTCATGAGGGGTGCACTGTCTGGAGCAGTAATAAATGACTGTTGGTCGGTTTTTTTACTTTTTCTACCTTTAGTTTGTGGGAACTAATAATACCGGTTGCGTTTCGCCGTGATCCCTGTCCGCCTCGGTAGCGTAGTAGGCAGCGCGTCAGTCTCATAATCTGAAGGTCGTGAGTTCAATCCTCACCAGGGGCAAAGGCGGTGCAGATTTTTTGTTTGCTTATGAGAGTTTAATTAGGTCGTGTGGGGTGCGCTGTCTGGAGCACTGTTGAATGACTGTTGCTGAGTTTTCTTACTTTTTTGACCTTTAACGTGTGGGAACTATTGATAACGGTTGTGTTTCCCAGTGAGCCCTGTCCGCCTCGGTAGCGCATTAGGCAGCGCGTAAGTCTCATAATCTGAAGGTCGTGAGTTCAATCCGCACCCGGGGCAAAGCCGGTGCAGTTGTTTTGTTTGCTTATGAGAGTTTAATTAGGTCGTGAAGGGTGCGCTGTCTGGAGCAGTAATGAATGACTGTTGCTGAGTTTTCTTACTTTTTCGACCTTTAACTTGTGGGAACTATTGATACCGGTTGTGTTTCCCAGTGACACCTGTCCGCCTCGGTAGCGCAGTAGGCGGCGCGTCAGTCTCATATTATGAAGGCCGTGAGTTCAATCCGCACCCGGGGCAAAGGCGGTGCAGATTTTTTGTTTGCTTATGAGAGTTTAATTAGGTCATGAGGGGTGCGCTGTCTGGAGCACTATTGAATGACTCTTGCTCGGTTTTCTTACTTTTTCCACCTTTAATTTGTGGGAACTAATTATACCGGTTGCGTTTCCCAGTAACCCCTGTTCGCCTCGGTAGTGCAGTAGGCAGCGCGTCAGTCTCATAATCTGAAGGTCGTGAGTTCAATCCACACCCGGGACAAAGGTGGTGCAATTTCTTTGTTTGCTTATGAGAGTTTAATTAGGTCGTGAGGGGTGCGATGTCTGGAGCAGTAATGAATGACTGTTGCTGAGTTTTCTTATTTTTTTGACCTTTAACGTGTGGGAACTATTGATAACGGTTGTGTTTCCCAGTGACACCTGTCCGCCTCGGTAGCGCAGTAGGCAGCGCGTCAGTCTCATAATCTGAAGGTCGTGAGTTCAATCCTCACCCGGGGCAAATTTGGTGCAGATTTTTTGTTTGCTCACGAGAGTTTAATTAGGTCGTGAGGGGTGCACTGTCTGGACCAGTAATGAATGACAGTTGTTTGGTTTTCTTATTTTTCAACCTTTTTTTTATGGGAACTAATGATACCGGTTGCGCTTCCCAGTGACACCTGTTCACCTCGGTAGCGCAGTAGGCAGCGCGTCAGTCTCATAATCTGAAGGTCGTGAGTTCAATCCGCACCCGGGGCAAAGCCGGTGCAGTTGTTTTGTTTGCTTATGAGAGTTTAATTAGGTCGTGAAGGGTGCGCTGTCTGGAGCAGTAATGAATGACTGTTGCTGAGTTTTCTTACTTTTTCGACCTTTAACTTGTGGGAACTATTGATACCGGTTGTGTTTCCCAGTGACACCTGTCCGCCTCGGTAGCGCAGTAGGCGGCGCGTCAGTCTCATAATCTGAAGGCCGTGAGTTCAATCCGCACCCGGGGCAAAGGCGGTGCAGATTTTTTGTTTGCTTATGAGAGTTTAATTAGGTCATGAGGGGTGCGCTGTCTGGAGCACTATTGAATGACTCTTGCTCGGTTTTCTTACTTTTTCCACCTTTGATTTGTGGGAACTAATTATACCGGTTGCGTTTCCCAGTAACCCCTGTTCGCCTCGGTAGTGCAGTAGGCAGCGCGTCAGTCTCATAATCTGAAGGTCGTGAGTTCAATCCACACCCGGGGCAAAGGTGGTGCAATTTCTTTGTTTGCTTATGAGAGTTTAATTAGGTCGTGAGGGGTGCGATGTCTGGAGCAGTAATGAATGACAGTTGCTGAGTTTTCTTACTTTTTTGACCTTTAACGTGTGGGAACTATTGATAACGGTTGTGTTTCCCAGTGACACCTGTCCGCCTTGGTAGCACAGTAGGCAGCGCGTCAGTCTCATAATCTGAAGGTCGTGAGTTCAATCCTCACCCGGGGCAAATTTGGTGCAGATTTTTTGTTTGCTCACGAGAGTTTAATTAGGTCGTGAGGGGTGCACTGTCTGGACCAGTAATGAATGACTGTTGTTTGGTTTTCTTATTTTTCAACCTTTTTTTTGGGAACTAATGATACCGGTTGCGCTTCCCAGTGACACCTGTCCACCTCGGTAGCGCAGTAGGCAGCGCGTCAGTCTCATAATCTGAAGGTCGTGAGTTCAATCCTCACCCGGCGCAAAGGCGGTGCAGATTTTTTGTTTGCTTATGAGAGTTTAATTAGGTCGTGAAGGGTGCGCTGTCTGGAGCAGTAATGAATGACTGTTGCTGAGTTTTCTTACTTTTTCGACCTTTAACGTGTGGGAACCATTGATACCGGTTGTGTTTTCCAGTGACACTTGTCCGCCTCGGTAGCGCAGTAGGCAGCGCGTCAGTCTCATAATTTGAAGGTCGTGAGTTCCATCCTCACCCGGGGCAAATTTGTTGCAGATTTTTTCTTTGCTCATGAGAGTTTAATTACGTCATGAGGGGTGCACTGTCTGGAGCTGTAATGAATGACAGTTGTTCGGTTTTCTTATTTTTTCAACCTTTAATTTGTGGGAACTAATGATACCGGTTGCGTTTCCCAGTGACACCTGTCTGCCTCGGTAGCGCAGTAGGCAGCGCGTCAGTCTCATAATCTGAATGTCGTGAGTGCGATCCTCACCCGGGGCAAAGGCGGTGCAGATGTTTCGTTTGCTTATGAGAGTTTCATTAGGTCGTGAGGGGTGCACTGTCTGGAGCAGTAATGAATGACTGCTGTTCGATTTTTCTATTTTTTCGACCTTTAATTTATGGGAACTAGTGATACCGGTTCTGTTTCCCAGTGAGCCCTGTCCCCCTCGGTAGCGCATTAGGCAGCGCGTAAGTCTCATAATCTGAAGGTCGTGAGTTCAATCCTCTCCCGGGGCAAAGGCGGAGCAGATGTTTTGTTTGCTTATGAGAGTTTATTTAGGTCGTGAGGGGCGCACTGTCTTGAGCAGTAATGAATGACTGTTGCTCGGTTTTCTGACTTTTTCGACCTTTAACTTGTGGGAACTTTTGATACCGGTTGTGTTTTCCAGCGACACCTGTCCGCCTCGGTAGCGCAGTAGGCAGCGCATCAGTCTCATAATCTGAATGTCGTGAGTGCAATCCTCACCCGGGGCAAAAGCGGTGCAGATGTTTCGTTTGCTTATGAGAGTTTCATTAGGTCATGAGGGGTGCACTGTCTGGAGCAGTAATAAATGACTGTTGGTCGGTTTTTTTACTTTTTCGACCTTTAGTTTGTGGGAACTAATAATACCGGTTGCGTTTCGCCGTGACCCCTGTCCGCCTCGGTAGCGTAGTAGGCAGCGCGTCAGTCTCATAATCTGAAGGTCGTGAATTCAATCCTCACCCGGGGCAAAGGCGGTGCAGATTTTTTGTTTGCTTATGAGAGTTTAATTAGGTCGTGAGGGGTGCGCTGTCTGGAGCAGTAATGAATGACTGTTGCTGAGTTTTCTTACTTTTTCGACCTTTAACTGGTGGGAACTATTGATACCGGTTGTGTTTCCCAGTGACACCTGTCCGCCTCCGTAGCGCAGTAGGCGGCGCGTCAGTCTTATAATCTGAAGGCCGTGAGTTCAATCCGCACCCGGGGCAAAGGCGGTGCAGATTTTTTGTTTGCTTATGAGAGTTTAATTAGGTCATGAGGGGTGCGCTGTCTGGAGCACTATTGAATGACTCTTGCTCGGTTTTCTTACTTTTTCCACCTTTAATTTGTGGGAACTAATTATACCGGTTGCGTTTCCCAGTAACCCCTGTTCGCCTCGGTAGTGCAGTAGGCAGCGCGTCAGTCTCATAATCTGAAGGTCGTGAGTTCAATCCACACCCGGGGCAAAGGTGGTGCAATTTCTTTGTTTGCTTATGAGAGTTTAATTAGGTCGTGAGGGGTGCGATGTCTGGAGCAGTAATGAATGACTGTTGCTGAGTTTTCTTATTTTTTTGACCTTTAACGTGTGGGAACTATTGATAACGGTTGTGTTTCCCAGTGACACCTGTCCGCCTCGGTAGCGCATTAGGCAGCGCGTAAGTCTCATAATCTGAAGGTCGTGAGTTCAATCCTCACCCGGGGCAAATTTGGTGCAGATTTTTTGTTTGCTCACGAGAGTTTATTTGGGTCGTGAGGGGTGCGCTGTCTGGAGCAGTCATGAATGACTGTTGCTCGGTTTTCTTACTTTTTCGACCTTTAGTTTGTGGGAAATAATGATCCCGGTTGCGTTGCCCAGTGACACCTGTACGCCTCGGTAGCGCAGTAGGCAACGCGTCAGTCTGATAATCTGGATGTCGTGAGTTCAATCCTCACCTGGGGCAAAGGCGGTGCAGTTTTTTTGTTTGCTTATGAGAGTTTAATTAGGTCGTGATGGGTGCACGTTCTGGAGCAGTAATTAATGACTCTTGCTCGGTTTTCTTTCTTTTTGGACCTTATTTTGTGGAACAAATGATACCGGTTGTGTTTCCCAGTGACACCTGTCCGCCTCGGTAGCGCAGTAGGCGGCGCGTCAGTCTCATAATCTGAAGGTCGTGAGTTCAATTCACACCCGAGGCAAAGGTGGTGCAATTTCTTTGTTTGCTTATGAGAGTTTAATTAGGTCGTGAGGGGTGCGCTGTCTGGAGCAGTAACGAATGAATTTTGCTTGGTTTTCTTACTTTTTCGACCTTTATCTTGTGGGAACTATTGATACCGGTTGTTTTTCCCAGGGACAACAGTCCACCTCGGTAGCGCAGTAGGTGGCGCTTCAGTCTCATAATCTGAAGGTTGTGAGTTCAATCCACACCCGGGTAAAGGCGGTGCAGATTTTTTGTTTGCCTATGAGAGATTTAGTGGGTCGTGAGGGGTGCACTGTCTGGAGCAGTAATGAATGACTGTTGCTCGGTTTTCTTACTTTTTCCACCTTTAATTTGTGGGAACTAATGATACCGGTTGCGTTTCCCAGTGACACCTGTTCGCCTCGGTAGCGCAGTAGGCAGCGCGTCAGTCTCATAATCTGAATGTCGTGAGTGCGATCCTCACCCGGGGCAAAGGCGGTGCAGATGTTTCGTTTGCTTATGAGAGTTTCATTAGGTCGTGAGGGGTGCACTGTCTGGAGCAGTAATGAATGACTGCTGTTCGGTTTTTCTATTTTTTCGACCTTTAATTTATGGGAACTAGTGATACCGGTTCTGTTTCCCAGTGAGCCCTGTCCGCCTCGGTAGCGCATTAGGCAGCGCGTAAGTCTCATAATCTGAAGGTCGTGAGTTCAATCCTCTCCCGGGGCAAAGGCGGAGCAGATGTTTTGTTTGCTTATGAGAGTTTATTTAGGTCGTGAGGGGCGCACTGTCTTGAGCAGTAATGAATGACTGTTGCTCGGTTTTCTGACTTTTTCGACCTTTAACTTGTGGGAACTATTGATACCGGTTGTGTTTTCAAGCGACACCTGTCCGCCTCGGTAGCGCAGTAGGCAGCGCATCAGTCTCATAATCTGAATGTCGTGAGTGCAATCCTCACCCGGGGCAAAAGCGGTGCAGATGTTTCGTTTGCTTATGAGAGTTTCATTAGGTCATGAGGGGTGCACTGTCTGGAGCAGTAATAAATGACTGTTGGTCGGTTTTTTTACTTTTTCTACCTTTAGTTTGTGGGAACTAATAATACCGGTTGCGTTTCGCCGTGACCCCTGTCCGCCTCGGTAGCGTAGTAGGCAGCGCGTCAGTCTCATAATCTGAAGGTCGTGAGTTCAATCCTCACCCGGGGCAAAGGCGGTGCAGATTTTTTGTTTGCTTATGAGAGTTTAATTAGGTCGTGTGGGGTGCGCTGTCTGGAGCACTGTTGAATGACTGTTGCTGAGTTTTCTTACTTTTTTGACCTTTAACGTGTGGGAACTATTGATAACGGTTGTGTTTCCCAGTGAGCCCTGTCCGCCTCGGTAGCGCATTAGGCAGCGCGTAAGTCTCATAATCTGAAGGTCGTGAGTTCAATCCGCACCCGGGGCAAAGCCGGTGCAGTTGTTTTGTTTGCTTATGAGAGTTTAATTAGGTCGTGAAGGGTGCGCTGTCTGGAGCAGTAATGAATGACTGTTGCTGAGTTTTCTTACTTTTTCGACCTTTAACTTGTGGGAACTATTGATACCGGTTGTGTTTCCCAGTGACACCTGTCCGCCTCGGTAGCGCAGTAGGCGGCGCGTCAGTCTCATATTATGAAGGCCGTGAGTTCAATCCGCACCCGGGGCAAAGGCGGTGCAGATTTTTTGTTTGCTTATGAGAGTTTAATTAGGTCATGAGGGGTGCGCTGTCTGGAGCACTATTGAATGACTCTTGCTCGGTTTTCTTACTTTTTCCACCTTTAATTTGTGGGAACTAATTATACCGGTTGCGTTTCCCAGTAACCCCTGTTCGCCTCGGTAGTGCAGTAGGCAGCGCGTCAGTCTCATAATCTGAAGGTCGTGAGTTCAATCCACACCCGGGGCAAAGGTGGTGCAATTTCTTTGTTTGCTTATGAGAGTTTAATTAGGTCGTGAGGGGTGCGATGTCTGGAGCAGTAATGAATGACTGTTGCTGAGTTTTCTTATTTTTTTGACCTTTAACGTGTGGGAACTATTGATAACGGTTGTGTTTCCCAGTGACACCTGTCCGCCTCGGTAGCGCAGTAGGCAGCGCGTCAGTCTCATAATCTGAAGGTCGTGAGTTCAATCCTCACCCGGGGCAAATTTGGTGCAGATTTTTTGTTTGCTCACGAGAGTTTAATTAGGTCGTGAGGGGTGCACTGTCTGGACCAGTAATGAATGACAGTTGTTTGGTTTTCTTATTTTTCAACCTTTTTTTTATGGGAACTAATGATACCGGTTGCGCTTCCCAGTGACACCTGTTCACCTCGGTAGCGCAGTAGGCAGCGCGTCAGTCTCATAATCTGAAGGTCGTGAGTTCAATTCTCACCCGGCGCAAAGGCGGTGCAGATTTTTTGTTTGCTTATGAGAGTTTATTTGGGTCGTGAGGGGTGCGCTGTCTGGAGCAGTCATGAATGACTATTGCTCGGTTTTCTTACTTTTTTGACCTTTAGTTCGTGGGAAATAATGATCCCGGTTGCGTTTCCCAGTGACACCTGTCCGCCTCGGTAGCGCAGTAGGCAACGCGTCAGTCTGATAATCTGGATGTCGTGAGTTCAATCCTCACCTGGGGCAAAGGCGGTGCAGTTTTTTTGTTTGCTTATGAGAGTTTAATTAGGTCGTGATGGGTGCACGTTCTGGAGCAGTAATGAATGACTCTTGCTCGGTTTTCTTTCTTTTTGGACCTTATTTTGTGGAACAAATGATACCGGTTGTGTTTCCCAGTGACACCTGTCCGCCTCGGTAGCGCAGTAGGCGGCGCGTCAGTCTCATAATCTGAAGGTCGTGAGTTCAATTCACACCCGAGGCAAAGGTGGTGCAATTTCTTTGTTTGCTTATGAGAGTTTAATTAGGTCGTGAGGGGTGCGCTGTCTGGAGCAGTAACGAATGAATGTTGCTTGGTTTTCTTACTTTTTCGACCTTTAATTTGTGGGAACTAATGATACCGCTTGTGTTTCGCAGTGACCCCTGTCCGCCTCGGTAGCGCAGTAGGCGGCGCGTTAGTCTCATAAGCTGAAGGTCGTGAGTTCAATCCTCACCCGGGGCAAAGGCGGTGTAGTTGTTTTGTTTGCTTATAAGAGTTTAATTAGGTCGTGAAGGGTGCGCGGTCTGAAGCAATAATGACTGACTGTTGCTGAGTTGTCTTACTTTTTCGACCTTTATCTTGTGGGAACTATTGATACCGGTTGTTTTTCCCAGTGACAACAGTCCACCTCGGTAGCGCAGTAGGTGGCGCTTCAGTCTCATAATCTGAAGGTTGTGAGTTCAATCCACACCCGGGTAAAGGCGGTGCAGATTTTTTGTTTGCCTATGAGAGATTAATTAGGTCGTGAGGGGTGCGCTGTCTGGAGCAGTAATGAATGACTGTTGCTCGGTTTTCTGACTTTTTCGACCTTTAACTTGTGGGAACTATTGATACCGGTTGTGTTTTCCAGTGACACCTGTCCGCCTCGGTAGCGCAGTAGGCAGTGCATCAGTCTCATAATCTGAATGTCGTGAGTGCAATCCTCACCCGGGGCAAAAGTGGTGAGGTTGTTTCGTTTGCTTATGAGAGTTTCATTAGGTCGTGAGGGGTGCACTGTCTGGAGCAGTAATGAATGACTGCTGTTCGGTTTTTCTATTTTTTCGACCTTTAATTTATGGGAACTAGTGATACCGGTTCTGTTTCCCAGTGAGCCCTGTCCGCCTCGGTAGCGCATTAGGCAGCGCGTAAGTCTCATAATCTGAATGTCGTGAGTGCAATCCTCACCCGGGGCAAAAGCGGTGCAGATGTTTCGTTTGCTTATGAGAGTTTCATTAGGTCGTGAGGGGTGCACTGTCTGGAGCAGTAATAAATGACTGTTGGTCGGTTTTTTTACTTTTTCGACCTTTAGTTTGTGGAAACTAATAATACCGGTTGCGTTTCGCCGTGACCCCTGTCCGCCTCGGTAGCGTAGTAGGCAGCGCGTCAGTCTCATAATCTGAAGGTCGTGAGTTCAATCCTCACCCGGGGCAAAGCCGGTGCAGTTGTTTTGTTTGCTTATGAGAGTTTAATTAGGTCGTGAAGGGTGCGCTGTCTGGAGCAGTAATGAATGACTGTTGCTGAGTTTTCTTACTTTTTCGACCTTTAACTTGTGGGAACTATTGATACCGGTTGTGTTTCCCAGTGACACCTGTCCGCCTCGGTAGCGCAGTAGGCGGCGCGTCAGTCTCATAATCTGAAGGTCGTGAGTTCAATCCGCACCCGGGGCAAAGGCGGTGCAGATTTTTTGTTTGCTTATTAGAGTTTAATTAGGTCGTGAGGGGTGCGCTGTCTGGAGCACTATTGAATGACTGTTGCTCGGTTTTCTTACTTTTTCCACCTTTAATTTGTGGGAACTAATGATACCGGTTGCGTTTCCCAGTAACCCCTGTCCGCCTCGGTAGTGCAGTAGGCAGCGCGTCAGTCTCATAATCTGAAGGTCGTGAGTTCAATCCACACCCGGGGCAAAGGTGGTGAAATTTCTTTGTTTGCTTATGAGAGTTTAATTAGGTCGTGAGGGGTGCGATGTCTGGAGCAGTAATGAATGACTGTTGCTGAGTTTTCTTACTTTTTTGACCTTTAACGTGTGGGAACTATTGATAACGGTTGTGTTTCCCAGTGACACCTGTCCGCCTTGGTAGCACAGTAGGCAGCGCGTCAGTCTCATAATCTGAAGGTCGTGAGTTCAATCCTCACCCGGGGCAAATTTGGTGCAGATTTTTTGTTTGCTCACGAGAGTTTAATTAGGTCGTGAGGGGTGCACTGTCTGGACCAGTAATGAATGACTGTTGTTTGGTTTTCTTATTTTTCAACCTTTTTTTTTGGGAACTAATGATACCGGTTGCGCTTCCCAGTGACACCTGTCCACCTCGGTAGCGCAGTAGGCAGCGCGTCAGTCTCATAATCTGAAGGTCGTGAGTTCAATCCTCACCCGGCGCAAAGGCGGTGCAGATTTTTTGTTTGCTTATGAGAGTTTAATTAGGTCGTGAAGGGTGCGCTGTCTGGAGCAGTAATGAATGACTGTTGCTGAGTTTTCTTACTTTTTCGACCTTTAACGTGTGGGAACCATTGATACCGGTTGTGTTTTCCAGTGACACTTGTCCGCCTCGGTAGCGCAGTAGGCAGCGCGTCAGTCTCATAATTTGAAGGTCGTGAGTTCCATCCTCACCCGGGGCAAATTTGTTGCAGATTTTTTCTTTGCTCATGAGAGTTTAATTACGTCATGGGGGGTGCACTGTCTGGAGCTGTAATGAATGACAGTTGTTCGGTTTTCTTATTTTTTCAACCTTTAATTTGTGGGAACTAATGATACCGGTTGCGTTTCCCAGTCACACCTGTCCGCCTCGGTAGCGCAGTAGGCAGCGCGTCAGTCTCATAATGTGAAGGTCGTGAGTTCCATCCTCACTCGGGGCAAAGGCGGTGTAGTTGTTTTGTTTGCTTATGAGAGTTTAATTAGGTCATGAAGGGTGCGCTGTCTGGAGCAGTAATGAATGACTGTAGCGCAGTTTTCTTACTTTTTCGACCTTTAGCGTGTGGGAACTATTGATACCGTTTGCGTTTCCCAGTGACCCCTGTCCGCCTCGGTAGTGCAGTAGGCAGCGCATCAGTCTCACAATCTGAAGGTCGTGAGTTCAATCCTCACCCGGGGCAAATGTGGTGCAGGTTTTTTGTTTGCTTGTGAGAGTTTAATTGGGTCGGGAAGGTTGCGCTGTCTGGAGCAGTAATGAATGACTGTTGCTCGGTTTTTTACATTTTCGACCTTTAATTTGTGGGAACTAATGATCCCGGTTGCGTTCCCCAGTGACACCTGTCCGGTTTGATAGCGCAGTAGGCAGAGCATCAGTCTCATAATCTGAAGGTCGTGAGTTCAATCCTCACCAGGGGCAAAGGCGGCGCAGATGTTTTGTTTGCTTATGAGAGTTTAATTGGGTCGTGAGGGGTGCGCTGTCTGGAGCAGTCATGAATGACTGTTGCTCGGTTTTCTTACTTTTTCGACCTTTAATTGGTGGGAACTATTGGTACCGGTTGCGTTTCCCAGTGACCCCTGTCCGCCTCGGTAGTGCAGTAGGCAGCACGTCAGTCTCATAATCTGAAGGTCGTGAGTTCAATCCTCACCCAAGCAAAGGTGTTGCAGATTTTTTGTTTGCTTATGAGAGATTTAGTGGGTCGTGAGGGGTGCACTGTCTGGAGCAGTAATGAATGACTGTTGCTCGGTTTTCTTACTTTTTCCACCTTTAATTTGTGGGAACTAATGATACCGGTTGCGTTTCCCAGTGACACCTGTCCGCCTCGGTAGCGCAGTAGGCAGCGCGTCAGTCTTATAATCTGAATGTCGTGAGTGCGATCCTCACCCGGGGCAAAGGCGGTGCAGATGTTTCGTTTGCTTATGAGAGTTTCATTAGGTCGTGAGGGGTGCACTGTCTGGAGCAGTAATGAATGACTGCTGTTCGGTTTTTCTATTTTTTCGACCTTTAATTTATGGGAACTAGTGATACCGGTTCTGTTTCCCAGTGAGCCCTGTCCGCCTCGGTAGCGCATTAGGCAGCGCGTAAGTCTCATAATCTGAAGGTCGTGAGTTCAATCCTCTCCCGGGGCAAAGGCGGAGCAGATGTTTTGTTTGCTTATGAGAGTTTATTTAGGTCGTGAGGGGCGCACTGTCTTGAGCAGTAATGAATGACTGTTGCTCGGTTTTCTGACTTTTTCGACCTTTAACTTGTGGGAACTATTGATACCGGTTGTGTTTTCCAGCGACACCTGTCCGCCTCGGTAGCGCAGTAGGCAGCGCATCAGTCTCATAATCTGAATGTCGTGAGTGCAATCCTCACCCGGGGCAAAAGCGGTGCAGATGTTTCGTTTGCTTATGAGAGTTTCATTAGGTCATGAGGGGTGCACTGTCTGGAGCAGTAATAAATGACTGTTGGTCGGTTTTTTTACTTTTTCGACCTTTAGTTTGTGGGAACTAATAATACCGGTTGCGTTTCGCCGTGACCCCTGTCCGCCTCGGTAGCGTAGTAGGCAGCGCGTCAGTCTCATAATCTGAAGGTCGTGAGTTCAATCCTCACCCGGGGCAAAGGCGGTGCAGATTTTTTGTTTGCTTATGAGAGTTTAATTAGGTCGTGAGGGGTGCGCTGTCTGGAGCACTGTTGAATGACTGTTGCTGAGTTTTCTTACTTTTTTGACCTTTAACGTGTGGGAACTATTGATAACGGTTGTGTTTCCCAGTGACACCTGTCCGCCTCGGTAGCGCAGTAGGCGGCGCGTCAGTCTCATAATCTGAAGGTCGTGAGTTCAATCCGCACCCGGGGCAAAGCCGGTGCAGTTGTTTTGTTTGCTTATGAGAGTTTAATTAGGTCGTGAAGGGTGCGCTGTCTGGAGCAGTAATGAATGACTGTTGCTGAGTTTTCTTACTTTTTCGACCTTTAACTTGTGGGAACTATTGATACCGGTTGTGTTTCCCAGTGACACCTGTCCGCCTCGGTAGCGCAGTAGGCGGCGCGTCAGTCTCATAATCTGAAGGCCGTGAGTTCAATCCGCACCCGGGGCAAAGGCGGTGCAGATTTTTTGTTTGCTTATGAGAGTTTAATTAGGTCATGAGGGGTGCGCTGTCTGGAGCACTATTGAATGACTCTTGCTCGGTTTTCTTACTTTTTCCACCTTTAATTTGTGGGAACTAATTATACCGGTTGCGTTTCCCAGTAACCCCTGTCCGCCTCGGTAGTGCAGTAGGCAGCGCGTCAGTCTCATAATCTGAAGGTCGTGAGTTCAATCCACACCCGGGGCAAAGGTGGTGCAATTTCTTTGTTTGCTTATGAGAGTTTAATTAGGTCGTGAGGGGTGCGATGTCTGGAGCAGTAATGAATGACTGTTGCTGAGTTTTCTTATTTTTTTGACCTTTAACGTGTGGGAAAAATTGATAACGGTTGTGTTTCCCAGTGACACCTGTCCGCCTCGGTAGCGCAGTAGGCAGCGCGTCAGTCTCATAATCTGAAGGTCGTGAGTTCAATCCTCACCCGGGGCAAATTTGGTGCAGATTTTTTGTTTGCTCACGAGAGTTTAATTAGGTCGTGAGGGGTGCACTGTCTGGACCAGTAATGAATGACTGTTGTTTGGTTTTCTTATTTTTCAACCTTTTTTTTATGGGAACTAATGATACCGGTTGCGCTTCCCAGTGACACCTGTCCACCTCGGTAGCGCAGTAGGCAGCGCGTCAGTCTCATAATCTGAAGGTCGTGAGTTCAATCCTCACCCGGCGCAAAGGCGGTGCAGATTTTTTGTTTGCTTATGAGAGTTTATTTGGGTCGTGAGGGGTGCGCTGTCTGGAGCAGTCATGAATGACTGTTGCTCGGTTTTCTTACTTTTTCGACCTTTAGTTTGTGGGAAATAATGATCCCAGTTGCGTTTCCCAGTGACACCTGTCCGCCTCGGTAGCGCAGTAGGCAAGGCGTCAGTCTGATAATCTGGATGTCGTGAGTTCAATCCTCACCTGGGGCAAAGGCGGTGCAGTTTTTTTGTTTGCTTATGAGAGTTTAATTAGGTCGTGATGGGTGCACGTTCTGGAGCAGTAATGAATGACTCTTGCTCGGTTTTCTTTCTTTTTGGACCTTATTTTGTGGAACAAATGATACCGGTTGTGTTTCCCAGTGACACCTGTCCGCCTCGGTAGCGCAGTAGGCGGCGCGTCAGTCTCATAATCTGAAGGTCGTGAGTTCAATTCACACCCGGGGCAAAAAAATGCAATTTCTTTGTTTGCTTATGAGAGTTTAATTAGGTCGTGAGGGGTGCGCTGTCTGGAGCAGTAACGAATGAATGTTGCTTGGTTTTCTTACTTTTTCGACCTTTAATTTGTGGGAACTAATGATACCGCTTGTGTTTCGCAGTGACCCCTGTCCGCCTCGGTAGCGCAGTAGGCGGCGCGTTAGTCTCATAATCTGAAGGTCGTGAGTTCAATCCTCACCCGGGGTAAAGGCGGTGTAGTTGTTTTGTTTGCTTATAAGAGTTTAATTAGGTCGTGAGGGGTGCGCTGTCTGGAGCAGTAATGAATGACTGTTGCTCGGTTTTCTGACTTTTTCGACCTTTAACTTGTGGGAACTATTGATACCGGTTGTGTTTTCCAGTGACACCTGTCCGCCTCGGTAGCGCAGTAGGCAGCGCATCAGTCTCATAATCTGAATGTCGTGAGTGCAATCCTCACCCGGGGCAAAAGTGGTGCAGTTGTTTCGTTTGCTTATGAGAGTTTCATTAGGTCGTGAGGGGTGCACTGTCTGGAGCAGTAATGAATGACTGCTGTTCGGTTTTTCTATTTTTTCGACCTTTAATTTATGGGAACTAGTGATACCGGTTGCGTTTCGCCGTGTCCCCTGTCCGCCTCGGTAGCGTAGTAGGCAGCGCGTCAGTCTCATAATCTGAAGGTCGTGAGTTCAATCCTCTCCCGGGGCAAAGGCGGAGCAGATGTTTTGTTTGCTTATGAGAGTTTATTTAGGTCGTGAGGGGCGCACTGTCTTGAGCAGTAATGAATGACTGTTGCTCGGTTTTCTGACTTTTTCGACCTTTAACTTGTGGGAACTATTGATACCGGTTGTGTTTTCCAGTGACACCTGTCCGCCTCGGTAGCGCAGTAGGCAGCGCATCAGTCTCATAATCTGAATGTCGTGAGTGCAATCCTCACCCGGGGCAAAAGCGGTGCAGATGTTTCGTTTGCTTATGAGAGTTTCATTAGGTCGTGAGGGGTGCACTGTCTGGAGCAGTAATAAATGACTGTTGGTCGGTTTTTTTACTTTTTCGACCTTTAGTTTGTGGAAACTAATAATACCGGTTGCGTTTCGCCGTGACCCCTGTCCGCCTCGGTAGCGTAGTAGGCAGCGCGTCAGTCTCATAATCTGAAGGTCGTGAGTTCAATCCTCACCCGGGGCAAAGCCGGTGCAGTTGTTTTGTTTGCTTATGAGAGTTTAATTAGGTCGTGAAGGGTGCGCTGTCTGGAGCAGTAATGAATGACTGTTGCTGAGTTTTCTTACTTTTTCGACCTTTAACTTGTGGGAACTATTGATACCGGTTGTGTTTCCCAGTGACACCTGTCCGCCTCGGTAGGGCAGTAGGCGGAGCGTCAGTCTCATAATCTGAAGGTCGTGAGTTCAATCCGCACCCGGGGCAAAGGCGGTGCAGATTTTTTGTTTGCTTATGAGAGTTTAATTAGGTCGTGAGGGGTGCGCTGTCTGGAGCACTATTGAATGACTCTTGCTCGGTTTTCTTACTTTTTCCACCTTTAATTTGTGGGAACTAATGATACCGGTTGCGTTTCCCAGTAACCCCTGTCCGCCTCGGTAGTGCAGTAGGCAGCGCGTCAGTCTCATAATCTGAAGGTTGTGAGTTCAATCCACACCCGGGGCAAAGGTGGTGCAATTTCTTTGTTAGCTTATGAGAGTTTGATTAGGTCGTGAGGGGTGCAATGTCTGGAGCAGTAATGAATGACTGTTGCTGAGTTTTCTTACTTTTTTGACCTTTAACGTGTGGGAACTATTGATAACGGTTGTGTTTCCCAGTGACACCTGTCAGCCTCGGTAGCGCAGTAGGCAGCGCGTCAGTCTCGTAATCTGAAGGTCGTGAGTTCAATCCTCACCCGGGGCAAATTTGGTGCAGATTTTTTGTTTGCTCACGAGAGTTTAATTAGGGCGTGAGGGGTGCACTGTCTGGACCGGTAATGAATGACTGTTGTTTGGTTTTCTTATTTTTCAACCTTTTTTTTATGGGAACTAATGATACCGGTTGCGCTTCCCAGTGACACCTGTCCACCTCGGTAGCGCAGTAGGCAGCGCGTCAGTCTCATAATCTGAAGGTCGTGAGTTCAATCCTCACCCGGCGCAAAGGCGGTGCAGATTTTTTGTTTGCTTATGAGAGTTTAATTAGGTCGTGAAGGGTGCGCTGTCTGGAGCAGTAATGAATGACTGTTGCTGAGTTTTCTTACTTTTTCGACCTTTAACGTGTGGGAACCATTGATACCGGTTGTGTTTTCCAGTGACACTTGTCCGCCTCGGTAGCGCAGTAGGCAGCGCGTCAGTCTCATAATTTGAAGGTCGTGAGTTCCATCCTCACCAGGGGCAAATTTGTTGCAGATTTTTTCTTTGCTCATGAGAGTTTAATTACGTCGTGAGGGGTGCACTGTCTGGAGCTGTAATGAATGACAGTTGTTCGGTTTTCTTATTTTTTCAACATTTAATTTGTGGGAACTAATGATACCGGTTGCGTTTCCCAGTCACACCTGTCCGCCTCGGTAGCACAGTAGGCAGCGCGTCAGTCTCATAATCTGAAGGTCGTGAGTTCCATCCTCACTCGGGGCAAAGGCGGTGTAGTTGTTTTGTTTGCTTATGAGAGTTTAATTGGGTCGTGAAGGGTGCGCTGTCTGGAGAAGTAATGAATGACTGTAGCTCAGTTTTTTTACTTTTTCGATCTTTAGCGTGTGGGAACTATTGATACCGGTTGCGTTTCCCAGTGACCCCTGTCCGCCTCGGTAGTGCAGTAGGCAGCGCATCAGTCTCACAATCTGAAGGTCGTGAGTTCAATCCTCACCCGGGGCAAATGTGGTGCAGGTTTTTTGTTTGCTTGTGAGAGTTTAATTGGGTCGTGAAGGTTGCGCTGTCTGGAGCAGTAATGAATGACTGTTGCTCGGTTTTTTTACATTTTCGACCTTTAATTTGTGGGAACTAATGATCCCGGTTGCGTTCCCCAGTGACACCTGTCCGCTTTGATAGCGCAGTAGGCGGCGCGTCAGTCTCATAATCTGAAGGTCGTGAGTTCAATTCACACCCGGGGCAAAGGTGGTGCAATTTCTTTGTTTGCTTATGAGAGTTTAATTAGGTCGTGAGGGGTGTGCTGTCTGGAGCAGTAATAAATGACTGTTGCTGAGTTTTCTTACTTTTTCGACCTTTATCTTGTGGGAACTATTGATACCGGTTGTGTTTCCCAGTGACACCAGTCCACCTCAGTAGCGCAGTAGGCGGCGCTTCAGTCTCATAATCTGAAGGTAGTGAGATCAATCCACACCCGGGGCAAAGGCGGTGCAGATTTTTTGTTTGCCTATGAGAGTTTAATTAGGTCGTGAGGGGTGCGCTGTCTGGAGCAGTAACGAATGAATGTTGCTAAGTTTTCTTACTTTTTCTACCTTTAATTTGTGGGAACTAATGATACCGCTTGTGTTTCGCAGTGACCCCTGTCCGCCTCGGTAGCGCAGTAGGCGGCACGTTAGTCTCATAATCTGAAGGTCGTGAGTTCAATCCTCACCCGGGGCAAAGGCGGTGTAGTTGTTTTGTTTGCTTATAAGAGTTTAATTAGGTCGTGAAGGGTGCGCGGTCTGAAGCAGAAATGAATGACTGTTGCTGAGTTGTCTTACTTTTTCGACCTTTATGTTGTGGGAACTATTGATACCGGTTGTTTTTCCCAGTGACAACAGTCCACCTCGGTAGCGCAGTAGGCGGCGCTCAGTCTCATAATCTGAAGGTTGTGAGTTCAATCCACACCCGGGTAAAGGCGGTGCAGATTTTTGTTTGCCTATGAGAGATTAATTAGGTCGTGAGGGGTGCGCTGTCTGGAGCAGTAATGAATGACTGTTGCTCGGTTTTCTTACTTTTTCCACCTTTAATTTGTGGGAACTAATGATACCGGTTGCGTTTCCCAGTGACACCTGGCTGCCTCGGTAGCGCAGTAGGCAGCGCGTCAGTCTCATAATCTGAAGGTCGTGAGCTCAATCCTCACCCGGGGCAAAGGCGGTGCAGTTTTTTTGTTTGCTTATGAGAGATTAATTAGGTCGTGAGGGGTGCGCAGTCTGGAGCAGTAATGAATGACTGTTGCTCGGTTTTCTTACTTTTTCCACCTTTAATTTGTGGGAACTAATGATACCGGTTGCGTTTGCCAGTGACTCCTGTCTGCCTCGGTAGCGCAGTAGGCAGCGCGTCAGTCTCATAATCTGAAGGTCGTGAGTTCCATCCTCACCCGGGGCAAAGGCGGTGCAGATTTTTTGTTTGCTTATGAGAGTTTAATTAGGTCGTGAGGGGTGCACTGTGTGGAGCAGTAATGAATGACTGTTGCTCAGTTTTCTTACTTTTTCGACCTTTATCTTGTGGGAACTATTGATACCGGTTGTGTTTCCCAGTGACACCAGTCCACCTCGGTAGCGCAGTAGGCGACGCTTCAGTCTCATAATCTGAAGGTCGTGAGTTCAATCCACACCCGGGGCAAAGGCGGTGCAGATTTTTTGTTTGCTTATGAGAGTTTAATTAGGTCGTGAGGGGTGCACTGTCTGGAACAGTAATGAATGACTGCTGCTCGGTTTTCCTATTTTTTCGACCTTTAATTTGTGGGAACTAATGGTACCGGTTGCGTTTCCCAGTGACCCTTGTCCGCCTCGGTAGTGCAGTAGGCAGCACGTCAGTCTCATAATCTGAAGGTCGTGAGTTCAATCCTCACCCGGGGCAAAGGTGTTGCAGATTTTTTGTTTGCTTATGAGAGTTTAATTAGGTCGTGAGGGGTGCACTGTGTGGAGCAGTAATGAATGACTGTTGCTCAGTTTTCTTACTTTTTCGACCTTTATCTTGTGGGAACTATTGATACCGGTTGTGTTTCCCAGTGACACCAGTCAACCTCGGTAGCGCAGTAGGCGACGCTTCAGTCTCATAATCTGGAGGTCGTGAGTTCAATCCTCACCCGGGGCAAAGGCGGTGCAGATGTTTTGTTTGCTTATGAGAGTTTAATTAGGTCGTGAGGGGTGCACTGTCTGGAGCAGTAATGAATGACTGTTGCTCGGTTTTCTTACTTTTTCCACCTTCAATTTGTGGGAACTAATGGTACCGGTTGCGTTTCCCAGTGACTCCTGGCTGCCTCGGTAGCGCAGTAGGCGGCGCTTCAGTCTCATAATCTGAAGGTTGTGAGTTCAATCCACACCCGGGTAAAGGCGGTGCAGATTTTGTGTTTGCCTATGAGAGATTAATTAGGTCGTGAGGGGTGCGCTGTCTGGAGCAGTAATGAATGACTGTTGCTCGGTTTTCTTACTTTTTCCACCTTTAATTTGTGGGAACTAATGACACCGGTTGCGTTTCCCAGTGACTCCTGGCTGCCTCGGTAGCGCAGTAGGCAGCGCGTCAGTCTCATAATCTGAAGGTCGTGAGTTCAATCCTCACCCGGGGCAAAGGCGGTGCAGATGTTTTGTTTGCTTATGAGAGTTTAATTAGGTCGTGAGGGGTGCACTGTCTGGAGCAGTAATGAATGACTGTTGCTCGGTTTTCTTACTTTTTCGACCTTTAATTTGTTGGAACTAATGGTACCGGTTGCGTTTCCCAGTGACCCCTGTCCGCCTCGGTAGTGCAGTAGGCAGCACGTCAGTCTCATAATCTGAAGGTCGTGAGTACAATCCTCACCCGGGGCAAAGGTGTTGCAGATTTTAGTTTGCTTATGAGAGATTTAGTGGGTCGTGAGGGGTGCACTGTGTGGAGCAGTAATGAATGACTGTTGCTCAGTTTTCTTACTTTTTCGACCTTTATCTTGTGGGAACTATTGATACCGGTTGCGTTTCCCAGTGACCCTTGTCCGCCTCGGTAGTGCAGTAGGCAGCGCGTCAGTCTCATAATCTGAAGGTCGTGAGTTCAATCCTCACCCGGGGCAAAGGTGGTGCAATTTCTTTGTTAGCTTATGAGAGTTTGATTAGGTCGTGAGGGGTGCAATGTCTGGAGCAGTAATGAATGACTGTTGCTGAGTTTTCTTACTTTTTTGACCTTTAACGTGTGGGAACTATTGATAACGGTTGTGTTTCCCAGTGACACCTGTCAGCCTCGGTAGCGCAGTAGGCAGCGCGTCAGTCTCGTAATCTGAAGGTCGTGAGTTCAATCCTCACCCGGGGCAAATTTGGTGCAGATTTTTTGTTTGCTCACGAGAGTTTAATTAGGGCGTGAGGGGTGCACTGTCTGGACCGGTAATGAATGACTGTTGTTTGGTTTTCTTATTTTTCAACCTTTTTTTTATGGGAACTAATGATACCGGTTGCGCTTCCCAGTGACACCTGTCCACCTCGGTAGCGCAGTAGGCAGCGCGTCAGTCTCATAATCTGAAGGTCGTGAGTTCAATCCTCACCCGGCGCAAAGGCGGTGCAGATTTTTTGTTTGCTTATGAGAGTTTAATTAGGTCGTGAAGGGTGCGCTGTCTGGAGCAGTAATGAATGACTGTTGCTGAGTTTTCTTACTTTTTCGACCTTTAACGTGTGGGAACCATTGATACCGGTTGTGTTTTCCAGTGACACTTGTCCGCCTCGGTAGCGCAGTAGGCAGCGCGTCAGTCTCATAATTTGAAGGTCGTGAGTTCCATCCTCACCAGGGGCAAATTTGTTGCAGATTTTTTCTTTGCTCATGAGAGTTTAATTACGTCGTGAGGGGTGCACTGTCTGGAGCTGTAATGAATGACAGTTGTTCGGTTTTCTTATTTTTTCAACATTTAATTTGTGGGAACTAATGATACCGGTTGCGTTTCCCAGTCACACCTGTCCGCCTCGGTAGCACAGTAGGCAGCGCGTCAGTCTCATAATCTGAAGGTCGTGAGTTCCATCCTCACTCGGGGCAAAGGCGGTGTAGTTGTTTTGTTTGCTTATGAGAGTTTAATTGGGTCGTGAAGGGTGCGCTGTCTGGAGAAGTAATGAATGACTGTAGCTCAGTTTTTTTACTTTTTCGATCTTTAGCGTGTGGGAACTATTGATACCGGTTGCGTTTCCCAGTGACCCCTGTCCGCCTCGGTAGTGCAGTAGGCAGCGCATCAGTCTCACAATCTGAAGGTCGTGAGTTCAATCCTCACCCGGGGCAAATGTGGTGCAGGTTTTTTGTTTGCTTGTGAGAGTTTAATTGGGTCGTGAAGGTTGCGCTGTCTGGAGCAGTAATGAATGACTGTTGCTCGGTTTTTTTACATTTTCGACCTTTAATTTGTGGGAACTAATGATCCCGGTTGCGTTCCCCAGTGACACCTGTCCGCTTTGATAGCGCAGTAGGCGGCGCGTCAGTCTCATAATCTGAAGGTCGTGAGTTCAATTCACACCCGGGGCAAAGGTGGTGCAATTTCTTTGTTTGCTTATGAGAGTTTAATTAGGTCGTGAGGGGTGTGCTGTCTGGAGCAGTAATAAATGACTGTTGCTGAGTTTTCTTACTTTTTCGACCTTTATCTTGTGGGAACTATTGATACCGGTTGTGTTTCCCAGTGACACCAGTCCACCTCAGTAGCGCAGTAGGCGGCGCTTCAGTCTCATAATCTGAAGGTAGTGAGATCAATCCACACCCGGGGCAAAGGCGGTGCAGATTTTTTGTTTGCCTATGAGAGTTTAATTAGGTCGTGAGGGGTGCGCTGTCTGGAGCAGTAACGAATGAATGTTGCTAAGTTTTCTTACTTTTTCTACCTTTAATTTGTGGGAACTAATGATACCGCTTGTGTTTCGCAGTGACCCCTGTCCGCCTCGGTAGCGCAGTAGGCGGCACGTTAGTCTCATAATCTGAAGGTCGTGAGTTCAATCCTCACCCGGGGCAAAGGCGGTGTAGTTGTTTTGTTTGCTTATAAGAGTTTAATTAGGTCGTGAAGGGTGCGCGGTCTGAAGCAGAAATGAATGACTGTTGCTGAGTTGTCTTACTTTTCCGACCTTTATGTTGTGGGAACTATTGATACCGGTTGTTTTTCCCAGTGACAACAGTCCACCTCGGTAGCGCAGTAGGCGGCGCTCAGTCTCATAATCTGAAGGTTGTGAGTTCAATCCACACCCGGGTAAAGGCGGTGCAGATTTTTGTTTGCCTATGAGAGATTAATTAGGTCGTGAGGGGTGCGCTGTCTGGAGCAGTAATGAATGACTGTTGCTCGGTTTTCTTACTTTTTCCACCTTTAATTTGTGGGAACTAATGATACCGGTTGCGTTTCCCAGTGACACCTGGCTGCCTCGGTAGCGCAGTAGGCAGCGCGTCAGTCTCATAATCTGAAGGTCGTGAGCTCAATCCTCACCCGGGGCAAAGGCGGTGCAGTTTTTTTGTTTGCTTATGAGAGATTAATTAGGTCGTGAGGGGTGCGCAGTCTGGAGCAGTAATGAATGACTGTTGCTCGGTTTTCTTACTTTTTCCACCTTTAATTTGTGGGAACTAATGATACCGGTTGCGTTTGCCAGTGACTCCTGTCTGCCTCGGTAGCGCAGTAGGCAGCGCGTCAGTCTCATAATCTGAAGGTCGTGAGTTCCATCCTCACCCGGGGCAAAGGCGGTGCAGATTTTTTGTTTGCTTATGAGAGTTTAATTAGGTCGTGAGGGGTGCACTGTGTGGAGCAGTAATGAATGACTGTTGCTCAGTTTTCTTACTTTTTCGACCTTTATCTTGTGGGAACTATTGATACCGGTTGTGTTTCCCAGTGACACCAGTCCACCTCGGTAGCGCAGTAGGCGACGCTTCAGTCTCATAATCTGAAGGTCGTGAGTTCAATCCACACCCGGGGCAAAGGCGGTGCAGATTTTTTGTTTGCTTATGAGAGTTTAATTAGGTCGTGAGGGGTGCACTGTCTGGAACAGTAATGAATGACTGCTGCTCGGTTTTCCTATTTTTTCGACCTTTAATTTGTGGGAACTAATGGTACCGGTTGCGTTTCCCAGTGACCCTTGTCCGCCTCGGTAGTGCAGTAGGCAGCGCGTCAGTCTCATAATCTGAAGGTCGTGAGTTCAATCCTCACCCGGGGCAAAGGTGTTGCAGATTTTTTGTTTGCTTATGAGAGTTTAATTAGGTCGTGAGGGGTGCACTGTGTGGAGCAGTAATGAATGACTGTTGCTCAGTTTTCTTACTTTTTCGACCTTTATCTTGTGGGAACTATTGATACCGGTTGTGTTTCCCAGTGACACCAGTCAACCTCGGTAGCGCAGTAGGCGACGCTTCAGTCTCATAATCTGGAGGTCGTGAGTTCAATCCTCACCCGGGGCAAAGGCGGTGCAGATGTTTTGTTTGCTTATGAGAGTTTAATTAGGTCGTGAGGGGTGCACTGTCTGGAGCAGTAATGAATGACTGTTGCTCGGTTTTCTTACTTTTTCCACCTTCAATTTGTGGGAACTAATGGTACCGGTTGCGTTTCCCAGTGACTCCTGGCTGCCTCGGTAGCGCAGTAGGCGGCGCTTCAGTCTCATAATCTGAAGGTTGTGAGTTCAATCCACACCCGGGTAAAGGCGGTGCAGATTTTGTGTTTGCCTATGAGAGATTAATTAGGTCGTGAGGGGTGCGCTGTCTGGAGCAGTAATGAATGACTGTTGCTCGGTTTTCTTACTTTTTCCACCTTTAATTTGTGGGAACTAATGACACCGGTTGCGTTTCCCAGTGACTCCTGGCTGCCTCGGTAGCGCAGTAGGCAGCGCGTCAGTCTCATAATCTGAAGGTCGTGAGTTCAATCCTCACCCGGGGCAAAGGCGGTGCAGATGTTTTGTTTGCTTATGAGAGTTTAATTAGGTCGTGAGGGGTGCACTGTCTGGAGCAGTAATGAATGACTGTTGCTCGGTTTTCTTACTTTTTCGACCTTTAATTTGTTGGAACTAATGGTACCGGTTGCGTTTCCCAGTGACCCCTGTCCGCCTCGGTAGTGCAGTAGGCAGCACGTCAGTCTCATAATCTGAAGGTCGTGAGTACAATCCTCACCCGGGGCAAAGGTGTTGCAGATTTTAGTTTGCTTATGAGAGATTTAGTGGGTCGTGAGGGGTGCACTGTGTGGAGCAGTAATGAATGACTGTTGCTCAGTTTTCTTACTTTTTCGACCTTTATCTTGTGGGAACTATTGATACCGGTTGCGTTTCCCAGTGACCCTTGTCCGCCTCGGTAGTGCAGTAGGCAGCGCGTCAGTCTCATAATCTGAAGGTCGTGAGTTCAATCCTCACCCGGGGCAAAGGTGTTGCAGATTTTTTGTTTGCTTATGAGAGATTTAGTGGGTCGTGAGGGGTGCGCTGTCTGGAGCAGTAATGAATGACTGTTGCTCGGTTTTCTTACTTTTTCCACCTTTAATTTTTGGGAACTAATGATACCGGTTGCGTTTCCCAGTGACTCCTGGCTGCCTGGGTAGCGCAGTAGGCAGCGCGTCAGTCTCTTAATCTGAAGGTCGTGAGTTCAATCCTCACCCGGGGCAAAGGCAGTGCAGTTTTTTTGTTTGCTTAAGAGAGTTTAATTAGGTCGTGAGGGGTACGCTGTCTGGAGCATTAATGAATGACTGTTGCTGAGTTTTCTTACCTTTTCGACCTTTAAATTGTGGGAACTATTGATACCGGTTGTGTTTCCAAGTGACACCTGTCCGCCTCGGTAGCGCAGTAGGCAGCGCGTCAGTCTCATAATCTGAAGGTCGTGAGTTCAATCCTCACCTGGGCCAATGCCGGTGCAGTTTTTTTGTTTGCTTATGAGAGTGTAATTAGGTCGTGAGGGGTGCACTGTCTGGAACAGTAATGAATGACTGCTGCTCGGTTTTCCTATTTTTTCGACCTATAGTTTGTAGAAACTAATGATACCGGTTGCGTTTCCCAGTGACCCCTCTCTGCCTCGGTAGCGCAGTAGGCGGCGCTTCAGTCTCATAATCTGAATGTCGTGAGTGCGATCCTCACCCGGGGCAAAGGCGGTGCAGATGTTTCGTTTGCTTATGAGAGTGTAATTAGGTCGTGAGGGGTGCACTGTCTGGAACAGTAATGAATGACTGCTGCTCGGTTTTCCTATTTTTTCGACCTATAGTTTGTAGAAACTAATGATACCAGTTGCGTTTCCCAGTGACACCTGTCCGCTTTGATAGCGCAGTAGGCAGAGCATCAGTCTCATAATCTGAAGGTCGTGAGTTCAATCCTCACCAGGGGCAAAGGCGGCGCAGATGTTTTGTTTGCGTATGAGAGTTTAATTGGGTCGTGAGGGGTGCGCTGTCTGGAGCAGTCATGAATGACTGTTGCTCGGTTTTCTTACTTTTTCGACCTTTAATTGGTGAGAACTAATGGTACCGGTTGCGTTTCCCAGTGACCCCTGTCCGCCTCGGTAGTGCAGTAGGCAGCACGTCAGTCTCATAATCTGAAGGTCGTGAGTTCAATCCTCACCCAAGCAAAGGTGTTGCAGATTTTTTGTTTGCTTATGAGAGATTTAGTGGGTCGTGAGGGGTGCACTGTCTGGAGCAGTAATGAATGACTGTTGCTCGGTTTTCTTACTTTTTCCACCTTTAATTTGTGGGAACTAATGATACCGGTTGCGTTTCCCAGTGACACCTGTCCGCCTCGGTAGCGCAGTAGGCAGCGCGTCAGTCTCATAATCTGAATGTCGTGAGTGCGATCCTCACCCGGGGCAAAGGCGGTGCAGATGTTTCGTTTGCTTATGAGAGTTTCATTAGGTCGTGAGGGGTGCACTGTCTGGAGCAGTAATGAATGACTGCTGTTCGGTTTTTCTATTTTTTCGACCTTTAATTTATGGGAACTAGTGATACCGGTTCTGTTTCCCAGTGAGCCCTGTTCGCCTCGGTAGCGCATTAGGCAGCGCGTAAGTCTCATAATCTGAAGGTCGTGAGTTCAATCCTCTCCCGGGGCAAAGGCGGAGCAGATGTTTTGTTTGCTTATGAGAGTTTATTTAGGTCGTGAGGGGCGCACTGTCTTGAGCAGTAATGAATGACTGTTGC
Source organism: Rhipicephalus microplus (assembly GCF_043290135.1). Lineage (NCBI taxonomy): Eukaryota > Metazoa > Arthropoda > Arachnida > Ixodida > Ixodidae > Rhipicephalus > Rhipicephalus microplus. The sequence goes on from NC_134702.1 coordinate 210,742,935, forward strand.
TCGGTTTTCTGACTTTTTCGACCTTTAACTTGTGGGAACTACTGATACCGGTTGTGTTTTCCAGCGACACCTGTCCGCCTCGGTAGCGCAGTAGGCAGCGCATCAGTCTCATAATCTGAATGTCGTGAGTGCAATCCTCACCCGGGGCAAAAGCGGTGCAGATGTTTCGTTTGCTTATGAGAGTTTAATTAGGTCATGAGGGGTGCACTGTCTGGAGCAGTAATAAATGACTGTTGGTCGGTTTTTTAACTTTTTCGACCTTTAGTTTGTGGGAACTAATAATACCGGTTGCGTTTCGCCGTTACCCTTGTCCGCCTCGGTAGCGTAGTAGGCAGCGCGTCAGTCTCATAATCTGAAGGTCGTGAGTTCAATCCTCACCCGGGGCAAAGGCGGTGCAGATTTTTTGTTTGCTTATGAGAGTTTAATTAGGTCGTGAGGAGTGCGCTGTCTGGAGCACTGTTGAATGACTGTTGCTGAGTTTTCTTACTTTTTTGATCTTTAACGTGTGGGAACTATTGATAACGGTTGTGTTTCCCAGTGACACCTGTCCGCCTCGGAAGCGCAGTAGGCGGAGCGTCAGTCTCATAATCTGAAGGTCGTGAGTTCAATCCGCACCCGGGGCAAAGCCGGTGCAGTTTTTTTTGTTTGCTTATGAGAGTTTAATTAGGTCGTGAAGGGTGCGCTGTCTGGAGCAGTAATGAATGACTGTTGCTGAGTTTTCTTACTTTTTCGACCTTTAACTTGTGGGAACTATTGATACCGGTTGTGTTTTCAGTGACACCTGTCCGCCTCGGTAGCGCAGTAGGCGGCGCGTCAGTCTCATAATCTGAAGGTCGTGAGTTCAATCCGCACCCGGGGCAAAGGCGGTGCAGATTTTTTGTTTGCTTATGAGAGCTTAATTAGGTCAAGAGGGGTGCGCTGTCTGGAGCACTATTGAATGACTCTTGCTCGGTTTTCTTACTTTTTCCACCTTTAATTTGTGGGAACTAATTATACCGGTTGCGTTTCCCAGTAACCCCTGTCCGCCTCGGCCGTGCAGTAGGCAGCGCGTCAGTCTCATAATCTGAAGGTCGTGAGTTCAATCCACACCCGGGGCAAAGGTGGTGCAATTTCTTTGTTTGCTTATGAGAGTTTAATTAGGTCGTGAGGGGTGCAATGTCTGGAGCAGTAATGAATGACTGTTGCTGAGTTTTCTTATTTTTTTGACCTTTAACGTGTGGGAACTATTGATAACGGTTGTGTTTCCCAGTGACACCTGTCCGCCTCGGTAGCGCAGTAGGCAGCGCGTCAGTCTCATAATCTGAAGGTCGTGAGTTCAATCCTCACCCGGGGCAAATTTGGTGCAGATTTTTTGTTTGCTCACGACAGTTTAATTAGGTCGTGAGGGGTGCACTGTCTGGACCAGTAATGAATGACTGTTGTTTGGTTTTCTTATTTTTCAACCTTTTTTTTATGGGAACTAATGATACCGGTTGCGCTTCCCAGTGACACCTGTCCACCTCGGTAGCGCAGTAGGCAGCGCGTCAGTCTCATAATCTGAAGGTCGTGAGTTCAATCCTCACCCGGCGCAAAGGCGGTGTAGTTGTTTTGTTTGCTTATGAGAGTTTAATTGGGTCGTGAAGGGTGCGCTGTCTGGAGCAGTAATGAATGACTGTAGCTCAGTTTTCTTACTTTTTCGACCTTTAGCGTGTGGGAACTATTGATACCGGTTGCGTTTCCCAGTGACCCCTGTCCGCCGCGGTAGTGCAGTAGGCAGCGCATCAGTCTCACAATCTGAAGGTCGTGAGTTCAATCCTCACCCGGGGCAAATGTGGTGCAGGTTTTTTGTTTGCTTGTGAGAGTTTAATTGGGTCGTGAAGGTTGCGCTGTCTGGAGCAGTAATGAATGACTGTTGCTCGGTTTTTTTACATTTTCGACCTTTAATTTGTGGGAACTAATGATCCCGGTTGCGTTCCCCAGTGACACCTGTCCGCTTTTATAGCGCAGTAGGCAGAGCATCAGTCTCATAATCTGAAGGTCGTGAGTTCAATCCTCACCAGGGGCAAAGGCGGTGCAGTTTTTTTGTATGCTTATGAGAGTTTAATTAGGTCGTGATGGGTGCACGTTCTGGAGCAGTAATGAATGACTCTTGCTCGGTTTTCTTTCTTTTTGAACCTTATTTTGTGGAACAAATGATACCGGTTGTGTTTCCCAGTGACCCCTGTCCGCCTCGGTAGTGCAGTAGGCAGCGCATCAGTCTCACAATCTGAAGGTCGTGAGTTCAATCCTCACCCGGGGCAAATGTGGTGCAGGTTTTTTGTTTGCTTATGAGAGTTTATTTGGGTCGTGAGGGGTGCGCTGTCTGGAGCAGTCATGAATGACTGTTGCTCGGTTTTCTTACTTTTTCGACCTTTATCTTGTGGGAACTATCGATACCGGTTGTGTTTCCCAGTGACACCAGTCCACCTCGGTAGCGCAGTAGGCGACGCTTCAGTCTCATAATCTGAAGGTCGTGAGTTCAATCCACACCCGGGGCAAAGGCGGTGCAGATTTTTTTTTGCTTATGAGAGTTTAATTAGGTCGTGAGGGGTGCACTGTCTGGAACAGTAATGAATGACTGCTGCTCGGTTTTCCTATTTTTTCGACCTTTAATTTGTGGGAACTAATGGTACCGGTTGCGTTTCCCAGTGACCCTTGTCCGCCTCGGTAGTGCAGTAGGCAGCGCGTCAGTCTCATAATCTGAAGGTCGTGAATTCAATCCTCACCCGGGGCAAAGGTGTTGCAGATTTTTTGTTTGCTTATGAGAGATTTAGTGGGTCGTGAGGGGTGCGCTGTCTGGAGCAGTAATGAATGACTGTTGCTCGGTTTTCTTACTTTTTCCACCTTTAATTTGTGGGAACTAATGATACCGGTTGCGTTTCCCAGTGACCCTTGTCCGCCTCGGTAGTGCAGTAGGCAGCGCGTCAGTCTCATAATCTGAAGGTCGTGAGTTCAATCCTCACCCGGGGCAAAGGTGTTGCAGATTTTTTGTTTGCTTATGAGAGATTTAGTGGGTCGTGAGGGGTGCGCTGTCTGGAGCAGTAATGAATGACTGTTGCTCGGTTTTCTTACTTTTTCCACCTTTAATTTTTGGGAACTAATAATACCGGTTGCGTTTCCCAGTGACTCCTGGCTGCCTCGGTAGCGCAGTAGGCAGCGCGTCAGTCTCATAATCTGAAGGTCGTGAGTTCAATCCTCACCCGGGGCAAAGGCGGTGCAGTTTTTTTGTTTGCTTATGAGAGTTTAATTAGGTCGTGAGGGGTGCGCTGTCTGGAGCATTAATGAATGACTGTTGCTGAGTTTTCTTACCTTTTCGACCTTTAACTTGTGGGAACTATTGATACCGGTTGTGTTTCCAAGTGACACCTGTCCGCCTCGGTAGCGCAGTAGGCAGCGCGTCAGTCTCATAATCTGAAGGTCGTGAGTTCAATCCTCACCTGGGCCAATGGCGGTGCAGTTTTTTTGTTTGCTTATGAGAGTATAATTAGGTCGTGAGGGGTGCACTGTCTGGAACAGTAATGAATGACTGCTGCTCGGTTTTCCTATTTTTTCGACCTATAGTTTGTAGAAACTAATGATACCGGTTGCGTTTCCCAGTGACCCCTGTCTGCCTCGGTAGCGCACTAGGCAGCGCGTCCGTCTCATAATCTGAAGGTCGTGAGTTCAATCCTCACCCGGGGCAAATTTGGTGCAAATTTTTTGTTTGCTCATGAAAGTTTAATTAGGTCGTGAGGGGTGCACTGTCTGGAGCAGTAATGAATGACTGTTGCTCGGTTTTCCTATTTTTTCGACCTATAGTTTGTAGAAACTAATGATACCAGTTGCGTTTCCCAGTGACACCTGTCCGCTTTGATAGCGCAGTAGGCAGAGCATCAGTCTCATAATCTGAAGGTCGTGAGTTCAATCCTCACCAGGGGCAAAGGCGGCGCAGATGTTTTGTTTGCGTATGAGAGTTTAATTGGGTCGTGAGGGGTGCGCTGTCTGGAGCAGTCATGAATGACTGTTGCTCGGTTTTCTTACTTTTTCGACCTTTAATTGGTGAGAACTAATGGTACCGGTTGCGTTTCCCAGTGACCCCTGTCCGCCTCGGTAGTGCAGTAGGCAGCACGTCAGTCTCATAATCTGAAGGTCGTGAGTTCAATCCTCACCCAAGCAAAGGTGTTGCAGATTTTTTGTTTGCTTATGAGAGATTTAGTGGGTCGTGAGGGGTGCACTGTCTGGAGCAGTAATGAATGACTGTTGCTCGGTTTTCTTACTTTTTCCACCTTTAATTTGTGGGAACTAATGATACCGGTTGCGTTTCCCAGTGACACCTGTCCGCCTCGGTAGCGCAGTAGGCAGCGCGTCAGTCTCATAATCTGAATGTCGTGAGTGCGATCCTCACCCGGGGCAAAGGCGGTGCAGATGTTTCGTTTGCTTATGAGAGTTTCATTAGGTCGTGAGGGGTGCACTGTCTGGAGCAGTAATGAATGACTGCTGTTCGGTTTTTCTATTTTTTCGACCTTTAATTTATGGGAACTAGTGATACCGGTTCTGTTTCCCAGTGAGCCCTGTTCGCCTCGGTAGCGCATTAGGCAGCGCGTAAGTCTCATAATCTGAAGGTCGTGAGTTCAATCCTCTCCCGGGGCAAAGGCGGAGCAGATGTTTTGTTTGCTTATGAGAGTTTATTTAGGTCGTGAGGGGCGCACTGTCTTGAGCAGTAATGAATGACTGTTGCTCGGTTTTCTGACTTTTTCGACCTTTAACTTGTGGGAACTACTGATACCGGTTGTGTTTTCCAGCGACACCTGTCCGCCTCGGTAGCGCAGTAGGCAGCGCATCAGTCTCATAATCTGAATGTCGTGAGTGCAATCCTCACCCGGGGCAAAAGCGGTGCAGATGTTTCGTTTGCTTATGAGAGTTTAATTAGGTCATGAGGGGTGCACTGTCTGGAGCAGTAATAAATGACTGTTGGTCGGTTTTTTAACTTTTTCGACCTTTAGTTTGTGGGAACTAATAATACCGGTTGCGTTTCGCCGTTACCCTTGTCCGCCTCGGTAGCGTAGTAGGCAGCGCGTCAGTCTCATAATCTGAAGGTCGTGAGTTCAATCCTCACCCGGGGCAAAGGCGGTGCAGATTTTTTGTTTGCTTATGAGAGTTTAATTAGGTCGTGAGGAGTGCGCTGTCTGGAGCACTGTTGAATGACTGTTGCTGAGTTTTCTTACTTTTTTGATCTTTAACGTGTGGGAACTATTGATAACGGTTGTGTTTCCCAGTGACACCTGTCCGCCTCGGAAGCGCAGTAGGCGGAGCGTCAGTCTCATAATCTGAAGGTCGTGAGTTCAATCCGCACCCGGGGCAAAGCCGGTGCAGTTTTTTTTGTTTGCTTATGAGAGTTTAATTAGGTCGTGAAGGGTGCGCTGTCTGGAGCAGTAATGAATGACTGTTGCTGAGTTTTCTTACTTTTTCGACCTTTAACTTGTGGGAACTATTGATACCGGTTGTGTTTTCAGTGACACCTGTCCGCCTCGGTAGCGCAGTAGGCGGCGCGTCAGTCTCATAATCTGAAGGTCGTGAGTTCAATCCGCACCCGGGGCAAAGGCGGTGCAGATTTTTTGTTTGCTTATGAGAGCTTAATTAGGTCAAGAGGGGTGCGCTGTCTGGAGCACTATTGAATGACTCTTGCTCGGTTTTCTTACTTTTTCCACCTTTAATTTGTGGGAACTAATTATACCGGTTGCGTTTCCCAGTAACCCCTGTCCGCCTCGGCCGTGCAGTAGGCAGCGCGTCAGTCTCATAATCTGAAGGTCGTGAGTTCAATCCACACCCGGGGCAAAGGTGGTGCAATTTCTTTGTTTGCTTATGAGAGTTTAATTAGGTCGTGAGGGGTGCAATGTCTGGAGCAGTAATGAATGACTGTTGCTGAGTTTTCTTATTTTTTTGACCTTTAACGTGTGGGAACTATTGATAACGGTTGTGTTTCCCAGTGACACCTGTCCGCCTCGGTAGCGCAGTAGGCAGCGCGTCAGTCTCATAATCTGAAGGTCGTGAGTTCAATCCTCACCCGGGGCAAATTTGGTGCAGATTTTTTGTTTGCTCACGACAGTTTAATTAGGTCGTGAGGGGTGCACTGTCTGGACCAGTAATGAATGACTGTTGTTTGGTTTTCTTATTTTTCAACCTTTTTTTTATGGGAACTAATGATACCGGTTGCGCTTCCCAGTGACACCTGTCCACCTCGGTAGCGCAGTAGGCAGCGCGTCAGTCTCATAATCTGAAGGTCGTGAGTTCAATCCTCACCCGGCGCAAAGGCGGTGTAGTTGTTTTGTTTGCTTATGAGAGTTTAATTGGGTCGTGAAGGGTGCGCTGTCTGGAGCAGTAATGAATGACTGTAGCTCAGTTTTCTTACTTTTTCGACCTTTAGCGTGTGGGAACTATTGATACCGGTTGCGTTTCCCAGTGACCCCTGTCCGCCGCGGTAGTGCAGTAGGCAGCGCATCAGTCTCACAATCTGAAGGTCGTGAGTTCAATCCTCACCCGGGGCAAATGTGGTGCAGGTTTTTTGTTTGCTTGTGAGAGTTTAATTGGGTCGTGAAGGTTGCGCTGTCTGGAGCAGTAATGAATGACTGTTGCTCGGTTTTTTTACATTTTCGACCTTTAATTTGTGGGAACTAATGATCCCGGTTGCGTTCCCCAGTGACACCTGTCCGCTTTTATAGCGCAGTAGGCAGAGCATCAGTCTCATAATCTGAAGGTCGTGAGTTCAATCCTCACCAGGGGCAAAGGCGGTGCAGTTTTTTTGTATGCTTATGAGAGTTTAATTAGGTCGTGATGGGTGCACGTTCTGGAGCAGTAATGAATGACTCTTGCTCGGTTTTCTTTCTTTTTGAACCTTATTTTGTGGAACAAATGATACCGGTTGTGTTTCCCAGTGACCCCTGTCCGCCTCGGTAGTGCAGTAGGCAGCGCATCAGTCTCACAATCTGAAGGTCGTGAGTTCAATCCTCACCCGGGGCAAATGTGGTGCAGGTTTTTTGTTTGCTTATGAGAGTTTATTTGGGTCGTGAGGGGTGCGCTGTCTGGAGCAGTCATGAATGACTGTTGCTCGGTTTTCTTACTTTTTCGACCTTTATCTTGTGGGAACTATCGATACCGGTTGTGTTTCCCAGTGACACCAGTCCACCTCGGTAGCGCAGTAGGCGACGCTTCAGTCTCATAATCTGAAGGTCGTGAGTTCAATCCACACCCGGGGCAAAGGCGGTGCAGATTTTTTTTTGCTTATGAGAGTTTAATTAGGTCGTGAGGGGTGCACTGTCTGGAACAGTAATGAATGACTGCTGCTCGGTTTTCCTATTTTTTCGACCTTTAATTTGTGGGAACTAATGGTACCGGTTGCGTTTCCCAGTGACCCTTGTCCGCCTCGGTAGTGCAGTAGGCAGCGCGTCAGTCTCATAATCTGAAGGTCGTGAATTCAATCCTCACCCGGGGCAAAGGTGTTGCAGATTTTTTGTTTGCTTATGAGAGATTTAGTGGGTCGTGAGGGGTGCGCTGTCTGGAGCAGTAATGAATGACTGTTGCTCGGTTTTCTTACTTTTTCCACCTTTAATTTGTGGGAACTAATGATACCGGTTGCGTTTCCCAGTGACCCTTGTCCGCCTCGGTAGTGCAGTAGGCAGCGCGTCAGTCTCATAATCTGAAGGTCGTGAGTTCAATCCTCACCCGGGGCAAAGGTGTTGCAGATTTTTTGTTTGCTTATGAGAGATTTAGTGGGTCGTGAGGGGTGCGCTGTCTGGAGCAGTAATGAATGACTGTTGCTCGGTTTTCTTACTTTTTCCACCTTTAATTTTTGGGAACTAATAATACCGGTTGCGTTTCCCAGTGACTCCTGGCTGCCTCGGTAGCGCAGTAGGCAGCGCGTCAGTCTCATAATCTGAAGGTCGTGAGTTCAATCCTCACCCGGGGCAAAGGCGGTGCAGTTTTTTTGTTTGCTTATGAGAGTTTAATTAGGTCGTGAGGGGTGCGCTGTCTGGAGCATTAATGAATGACTGTTGCTGAGTTTTCTTACCTTTTCGACCTTTAACTTGTGGGAACTATTGATACCGGTTGTGTTTCCAAGTGACACCTGTCCGCCTCGGTAGCGCAGTAGGCAGCGCGTCAGTCTCATAATCTGAAGGTCGTGAGTTCAATCCTCACCTGGGCCAATGGCGGTGCAGTTTTTTTGTTTGCTTATGAGAGTATAATTAGGTCGTGAGGGGTGCACTGTCTGGAACAGTAATGAATGACTGCTGCTCGGTTTTCCTATTTTTTCGACCTATAGTTTGTAGAAACTAATGATACCGGTTGCGTTTCCCAGTGACCCCTGTCTGCCTCGGTAGCGCACTAGGCAGCGCGTCCGTCTCATAATCTGAAGGTCGTGAGTTCAATCCTCACCCGGGGCAAATTTGGTGCAAATTTTTTGTTTGCTCATGAAAGTTTAATTAGGTCGTGAGGGGTGCACTGTCTGGAGCAGTAATGAATGACTGTTGCTCGGTTTTTTTACTTTTTCCACCTTTAATTTGTGGGAACTAATGATACCGGTTGCGTTTGCCAGTGACTCCTGTTTGCCTCGGTAGCGCAGTAGGCAGCGCGTCAGTCTCATAATCTGAAGGTCGTGAGTTCAATCCTCACCCGGGGCAAAGGCGGTGCAGATTTTTTGTTTGCTTATGAGAGTTTAATTAGGTCGTGAGGGGTGCACTGTGTGGAGCAGTAATGAATGACTGTTGCTCAGTTTTCTTACTTTTTCGACCTTTATTTGTGGGAACTAACGATACCGGTTGCGTTTCGTAGTGACCCCTGTCCGCCTCGGTAGCACAGTAGGCAGCGCGTCAGTCTCATAATCTAAAGGTCTTGAGTTCCATCCTCACCCGGGGCAAAGGCGGTGTAGTTGTTTTGTTTGCTTATGAGAGTTTAATTAGGTCGTGAAGGGTGCGCTGTCTGGAGCAGTAATGAATGACTGTTGCTGAGTTTTCTTACTTTTTCGACCTTTAACGTGTGGGAACCATTGATACCGGTTGTGTTTTCCAGTGACACTTGTCCGCCTCGGTAGCGCAGTAGGCAGCGCGTCAGTCTCATAATCTGAAGGTCGTGAGTTCAATCCTCACCAGGGGCAAGTTTGTTGCAGATTTTTTCTTTGCTCATGAGAGTTTAATTACGTCGTGAAGGGTGCGCTGTCTGGAGCTGTAATGAATGACAGTTGTTCGGTTTTCTTATTTTTTCAACCTTTAATTTGTGGGAACTAATGATACCGGTTGCGTTTCCCAGTGACCCCTGTCCGCCTCGGTAGCGTAGTAGGCAGCGCGTCAGTCTCATATTCTGAAGGTCGTGAGTTCCATCCTCACCCGGGGCAAAGGCGGTATAGTTGTTTTGTTTGTTTATGAGAGTTTAATTAGGTCGTAAAGGGTGCGCTGTCTACAGCAGTAATGAATGACTGTTGCTGAGTTTTCTTACTGTTTCGACCTTTAACTTGTGGGAACTATTGATACCGGCGGTGTTTCCCAGTGGCACCAGTCCACCTCGGTAGCGCAGTAGGCGTCGCTTCAGTCTCATAATCTGAAGGTCGTGAGTTCAATCCACACCCGGGGCAAAGGCGGTGCAGATTTTTGTTTGCCTATGAGAGTTTAATTAGGTCGTGAGGGGTGCGCTGTCTGGAGCAGTAATGAATGACTGTTGTTTGGTTTTGTTATTTTTTCAACCTTCAATTTTTGGGAACTAATGATACCAGTTGCGTTTCCCAGTGACCCTTGTCCACCTCGGTAGCGCAGTAGGCAGCGCGTCAGTCTCATAATCTGAAGGTCGTGAGTTCGATCCTCACACGGCGCAAAGGTGATGCAGTTTTTTTGTTTGCTTATGAGAGTTTAATTAGGTCGGGAGGGGTGCGCTGTCTGGAGCAGTAATGAATGACTGTTGCTGAGTTTTCTTACTTTTTTGACCTTTAACATGTGGGAACTATTGATACCGGTTGTGTTTCCCAGTGACACCTGTCCGCCTCGGTAGCGCAGTAGGCAGCGCGTCAGTCTCATAATCTGAAGGTCGTGAGTTCGATCCTCACCCGGGGCAAATGTGGTGCAGATTTTTTGTTTGCTTATGAGAGTTTAATTGGGTCGTGAAGGTCGCGCTGTCTGGAGCAGTAATGAATGACTGTTGCTCGGTTTTCTTACATTTTCGACCTTTAAATTGTGGGAACTAATGATCCCGGTTGCGTTCCCCAGTGACACCTGTCCGCTTTGATAGCGCAGTAGGCAGAGCATCAGTCTCATAATCTGAAGATCGTCAGTTCAATCCTCACCAGGGGCAAAGGCGGTGCAGATGTTTTATTTGCTTATGAGAGTTTAATTGGGTCGTGAAGGGTGCGCTGTCTGGAGCAGTCATGAATGACTGTTGCTCGGTTTTCTTAATTTTCGACCTTTAACTTGTGGGAACTATTGATACCGGTGGTGTTTCCCAGTGGCACCAGTCCACCTCGGTAGCGCAGTAGGCGGCGCTTCAGTCTCATAATCTGAAGGTCGTGAGTTCAATCCACAACCGGGGCAAAGGCGGTGCAGATTTTTGTTTGCCTATGAGAGTTTAATTAGGTCGTGAGGGGTGCGCTGTCTAAAGCAGTAATGAATGACTGTAGCTGAGTTTTCTTACTTTTTCGACCTTTAGCGTGTGGGAACTATTGATACCGGTTGCGTTTCCCACTGACCCCTGTCCGCCTCGGTAGTGCAGTAGGCAGCGCGTCAGTCTCACAATCTGAAGGTCGTGAGTTCAATCCTCACCCGGGGCAAATGTGGTGCAGATTTTTTGTTTGCTTATGAGAGTTTAATTGGGTCGTGAAGGTTGCGCTGTCTGGAGCAGTAATGAATGACTGTTGCTCGGTTTTCTTACATTTTCGACCTTTGATTTGTGGGAACTAATGATCCCGGTTGCGTTCCCCAGTGACACCTGTCCGCTTTGATAGCGCAGTAGGCAGAGCATCAGTCTCATAATCTGAAGGTCGTGAGTTCAATCCTCACCAGGGGCAAAGGCGGTGCAGATGTTTTGTTTGCTTATGAGAGTTTAATTGGGTCGTGAGGGGTGCGCTGTCTGGAGCAGTCATGAATGACTGTTGCTCGGTTTTTCTAATTTTTCGACCTTTAATTTATGGGAACTAGTAATACCGGTTCTGTTTCCCAGTGAGCCCTGTCCGCCTCGGTAGCGCAGTAGGCGGCGCGTCAGTCTCATAATCTGAAGGTCGTGAGTTCAATCCACACCCAGGGCAAAGGTGGTGCAATTTCTTTGTTTGCTTATGAGAGTTTAATTAGGCCGTAAGGGGTGCGCTGTCTGGAGCAGTAATGAATGACAAGTTGCTGAGTTTTCTTACTTTCTCGACCTTTAACGTGTGGGAACTATTGATACCGGTTGTGTTTCCCAGTGACACCTGTCCACCTCGGTAGCGCAGTAGGCAGCGCGTCAGTCTCATATTCTGAAGGTCGTGAGTTCAATCCTCACCCGGAGCAAATTTGGTGCAGATTTTTTGTTTGCTCACGAGAGTTTAATTGGTCGTGAGGGGTGCACTGTCTGGAGCAGTAATGAATGACTGTTGTTTGGTTTTCTTATTTTTTCAACCTTCAATTTGTGGGAACTAATGATACCGGTTGCGTTTCCCAGTGACCCTTGTCCGCCTCGGTAGCGCAGTAGGCAGTGCGTCAGTCTCATAATCTGAAGGTCGTGAGTTCGATCCTCACACGGCGCAAAGGTGATGCAGTTTTTTTGTTTGCTTATGAGAGTTTAATTAGGTCGGGAGGGGTGCGCTGTCTGGAGCAGTAATGAATGACTGTTGCTGAGTTTTCTTACTTTTTTGACTTTTAACATGTGGGAACTATTGATACCGGTTGTGTTTCCCAGTGACACCTGTCCGCCTCGGTAGCGCAGTAGGCAGCGCGTCAGTCTCATAATCTGAATGTCGTGAGTGCAATCCTCACCCGGGGCAAAGGCGGTGCAGATGTTTCGTTTGCTTATGAGAGTTTCATTAGGTCGTGAGGGGTGCACTGTCTGGAAAAGTAATGAAGGACTGCTGTTTGGTTTTTCTATTTTTTCGACCTTTAATTTATGGGAACTAGTGATACCGGTTCTGTTTCCCAATGAGCCTTGTCCGACTCGGTAGCGCATTAGGCAGCGCGTCAGTCTCATAATCTGAAGGTCGTGAGTTCAATTCTCTCCCGGGGCAAAGGCGGAGCAGATGTTTTGTTTGCTTATGAGAGTTTAATTAGGTCGTGAGGGGCGCACTGTCTTGAGCAGTAATGAATGACTGTTGCTCGGTTTTCTTACTTTTTCCACCTTTAATTTGTGGGAACTAATTATACCGGTTGCGTTTCCCAGTAACCCCTGTCCGCCTCGGCCGTGCAGTAGGCAGCGCGTCAGTCTCATAATCTGAAGGTCGTGAGTTCAATCCACACCCGGGGCAAAGGTGGTGCAATTTCTTTGTTTGCTTATGAGAGTTTAATTAGGTCGTGAGGGGTGCAATGTCTGGAGCAGTAATGAATGACTGTTGCTGAGTTTTCTTATTTTTTCGACCTTTAACTTGTGGGAACTATTGATACCTGTTGTGCTTTCCAGTGACACCTGTCCGCCTCGGTAGCGCAGTAGGCAGCGCGTCAGTCTCATAATCTGAATGTCGTGAGTGCAATCCTCACCCGGGGCAAAGGCGGTGCAGATGTTTCGTTTGCTTATGAGAGTTTCATTAGGTCGTGAAGGGTGCGCTGTCTGGAGCAGTAATAAATGACTGTTGCTGAGTTTTCTTACTTTTTCGACCTTTAACTTGTGGGAACTATTGATACCGGTTGTGTTTACCAGTGACACCTGTCCGCCTCGGTAGCGCAGTAGGCGGCGCGTCAGTCTCATAATCTGAAGGTCGTGAGTTCAATCCGCACCCGGGGCAAAGGCGGTGCAGATTTTTTGTTTGCTTATGAGAGTTTAATTAGGTCGTGAGGGGTGTGCTGTCTGTAGCACTATTGAATGACTGTTGCTCGGTTTTCTTACTTTTTCCACCTTTAATTTGTGGGAACTAATGATACCGGTTGCGTTTCCCAGTAACCCCTGTCCGCCTCGGTAGTGCAGTAGGCAGCGCGTCAGTCTCGTATTCTGAAGGTCGTGAGTTCAATCCACACCCGGGGCAAAGGTGGTGCAATTTCTTTGTTTGCTTATGAGAGTTTAATTAGGTCGTGAGGGGTGCGATGTCTGGAGCAGTAATGAATGACTGTTGCTGAGTTTTCTTACTTTTTTGACCTTGAACGTGTGGGAACTATTGATACCGGTTGTGTTTCCCAGTGACAACTGTCCGCCTCGGTAGCGCAGTAGGCAGCGCGTCAGTCTCATAATCTGAAGGTCGTGAGTTCAATCCTCACCCGGGGCAAATTTGGTGCAGATTTTTTGTTTGCTCACGAGAGTTTAATTAGGTCGTGAGGGGTGCACTGTCTGAAACAGTAATGAATGACTGCTGCTCGGTTTTCCTATTTTTTCGACCTTTAATTTGTGGGAACTAGTGATACCGGTTGTGTTTCCCTGTGACCCCTGTCCGCCTCGGTAGTGCAGTAGGCAGCGCGTCAGTCTCATAATCTGAATGTCGTGAGTTCAATCCTCACCCGGGGCAAAGGCGGTGCAGATGTTTTGTTTTCTTATGAGAGTTTAATTAGGTCGTGTGGGGTGCACTGTCTGGAGCAGTATTGAATGACTGTTGCTCGGTTTTCTTACTTTTTCGACCTTTAATTTGTGGGAACTAACGGTACCGGTTGCGTTTCCCAGTGACCCCTGTCCGCCTCGGTAGTGCAGTAGGCAGCACGTCAGTCTCATAATCTGAAGGTCGTGAGTTCAATCTTCACCCGGGGCAAAGGTGTTGCAGATTTTTTGTTTGCTTATGAGAGATTTAGTGGGTCGTGAGGGGTGCGCTGTCTGGAGCAGTAATGAATGACTGTTGCTCGGTTTTCTTACTTTTTCCACCTTTAATTTGTGGGAACTAATGATACCGGTTGCGTTTGCCAGTGACACCAGTCCACCTCGGTAGCGCTGTAGGCGACGCTTCAGTCTCATAATCTGAAGGTCGTGTGTTCAATCCACACACGGGGCAAAGGCGGTGCAGATTTTTTGTTTGCTTATGAGAGTTTAATTAGGTCGTAAGGGGTGCACTGTCTGGAACAGTAATGAATGACTGCTGCTCGGTTTTCCTATTTTTTCGACCTTTAATTTTTGGAAACTAATGGTACCGGTTGCGTTTCCCAGTGACCCTTGTCCGCCTCGGTAGTGCAGTAGGCAGCGCGTCAGTCTCATAATCTGAAGGTCGTTAGTTCAATCCTCACCCGGGGCAAAGGTGTAGCATATTTTTTGTTTGCTTATGAGAGATTTAGTGGGTCGTGAGGGGTGCGCTGTCTGGAGCAGTAATGAATGACTGTTGCTCGGTTTTCTTACTTTTTCCACCTTTAATTTGTGGGAACTAATTATACCGGTTGCGTTTCCCAGTGACTCCTGGCTGCCTCGGTAGCGCAGTAGGCAGCGCGTCAGTCTCATAATCTGAAGGTCGTGAGTTCAATCCTCACCCGGGCCAAAGGCGGTGCAGTTTTTTTCTTTGCTTATTAGAGTTTAATTAGGTCGTGAGGGGTGCGCTGTCTGGAGCATTAATGAATGACTGTTGCTGAGTTTTCTTACCTTTTCGACCTTTAACTTGTGGGAACTATTGATACCGGTTGTGTTTCCAAGTGACACCTGTCCGCCTCGGTAGCGCAGTAGGCAGCGCGTCAGTCTCATAATCTGAAGGTCGTGAGTTCAATCCACACCTGGGGCAAAGGCGGTGCAGATTTTTGTTTGCTTATGAGAGTTTAATTCGGTCGTGAGGGGTGCGCTGTCTAAAGCAGTAATGAATGACTGTAGCTGAGTTTTCTTACTTTTTCGACCTTTAGCGTGTGGGAACTAATGATACCGGTTGCGTTTGCCAGTGACTCCTGTTTGCCTCGGTAGCGCAGTGGGCAGCGCGTCAGTCTCATAATCTGAAGGTCGTGAGTTCAATCCTCACCCGGGGCAAAGGCGGTGCAGATTTTTTGTTTGCTTATGAGAGTTTAATTAGGTCGTGAGGGGTGCACTGTGCGGAGCAGTAATGAATGACTGTTGCTCAGTTTTCTTACTTTTTCGACCTTTATTTGTGGGAACTAACGATACCGGTTGCGTTTCGCAGTGACCCGTGTCCGCCTCGGTAGCACAGTAGGCAGCGCGTCAGTCTCATAATCTGAAGGTCGTGAGTTCCATCCTCACCCGGGGCAAAGGCGGTGTAGTTGTTTTGTTTGCTTATGAGAGTTTAATTAGGTCGTGAAGGGTGCGCTGTCTGGAGCAGTAATGAATGACTGTTGCTGAGTTTTCTTACTTTTTCGACCTTTATCTTGTGGGAACTATTGATACCGGTTGTGTTTCCCAGTGACACCAGTCCACCTCGGTAGCGCAGTAGGCGGCGCTTCAGTCTCATAATCTGAAGGTCGTGAGTTCAATCCACACCCGGGGCAAAGGCGGTGCAGATTTTTTGTTTGCCTATGAGAGTTTAATTAGGTCGTGAGGGGTGCGCTGTCTGGAGCAGTAATGAATGACTGTTGCTGAGTTTTCTTACTTTTTCGACCTTTAACGTGTGGGAACCATTGATACCGGTTGTGTTTTCCAGTGACACTTGTCCGCCTCGGTAGCGCAGTAGGCAGCGCGTCAGTCTCATAATCTGAAGGTCGTGAGTTCAATCCTCACCAGGGGCAAATTTGTTGCAGATTTTTTCTTTGCTCATGAGAGTTTAATTACGTCGTGAGGGGTGCACTGTCTGGAGCTGTAATGAATGACAGTTGTTCGGTTTTCTAATTTTTTCAACCTTTAATTTGTGGGAACTAATGATACCGGTTGCGTTTCCCAGTGACCCCTGTCCGCCTCGGTAGCGTAGTAGGCAGCGCGTCAGTCTCATAATCTGAAGGTCGTGAGTTCCATCCTCACCCGGGGCAAAGGCGGTATAGTTGTTTTGTTTGCTTATGAGAGTTTAATTAGGTCGTGAAGGGTGCGCTGTCTACAGCAGTAATGAATGACTGTTGCTGAGTTTTCTTACTGTTTCGACCTTTAACTTGTGGGAACTATTGATACCGGTGGTGTTTCCCAGTGGCACCAGTCCACCTCGGTAGCGCAGTAGGCGGCGCTTCAGTCTCATAATCTGAAGGTCGTGAGTTCAATCCACACCCGGGGCAAAGGCGGTGCAGATTTTTGTTTGCCTATGAGAGTTTAATTCGGTCGTGAGGGGTGCGCTGTCTAAAGCAGTAATGAATGACTGTAGCTGAGTTTTCTTACTTTTTCGACCTTTAGCGTGTGGGAACTATTGATACCGGTTGCGTTTCCCACTGACCCTTGTCCGCCTCGGTAGTGCAGTAGGCAGCGCGTCAGTCTCACAATCTGAAGGTCGTGAGTTCAATCCTCACCCGGGGCAAATGTGGTGCAGATTTTTTGTTTGCTTATGAGAGATTTAGTGGGTCGTGAGGGGTGCGCTGTCTGGAGCAGTAATGAATGACTGTTGCTCGGTTTTCTTACTTTTTCCACCTTTAATTTGTGGGAACTAATGATACCGGTTGCGTTTGCCAGTGACTCCTGTCTGCCTCGGTAGCGCAGTAGGCAGCGCGTCAGTCTCATAATCTGAAGATCGTGAGTTCAATCCTCACCCGGGGCAAATGTGGTGCAGATTTTTTGTTTGCTTATGAGAGTTTAATTGGGTCGTGAAGGTTGCGCTGTCTGGAGCAGTAATGAATGACTGTTGCTCGGTTTTCTTACATTTTCGACCTTTAATTTGTGGGAACTAATGATCCCGGTTGCGTTCCCCAGTGACACCTGTCCGCTTTGATAGCGCAGTAGGCAGAGCATCAGTCTCATAATCTGAAGGTCGTGAGTTCAATCCTCACCAGGGGCAAAGGCGGTGCAGATGTTTTGTTTGCTTATGAGAGTTTAATTGGGTCGTGAGGGGTGCGCTGTCTGGAGCAGTCATGAATGACTGTTGCTCGGTTTTTCTAATTTTTCGACCTTTAATTTATGGGAACTAGTAATACCGGTTCTGTTTCCCAGTGAGCCCTGTCCGCCTCGGTAGCGCAGTAGGCGGCGCGTCAGTCTCATAATCTGAAGGTCGTGAGTTCAATCCACACCCAGGGCAAAGGTGGTGCAATTTCTTTGTTTGCTTATGAGAGTTTAATTAGGCCGTAAGGGGTGCGCTGTCTGGAGCAGTAATGAATGACAAGTTGCTGAGTTTTCTTACTTTCTCGACCTTTAACGTGTGGGAACTATTGATACCGGTTGTGTTTCCCAGTGACACCTGTCCACCTCGGTAGCGCAGTAGGCAGCGCGTCAGTCTCATATTCTGAAGGTCGTGAGTTCAATCCTCACCCGGAGCAAATTTGGTGCAGATTTTTTGTTTGCTCACGAGAGTTTAATTGGTCGTGAGGGGTGCACTGTCTGGAGCAGTAATGAATGACTGTTGTTTGGTTTTCTTATTTTTTCAACCTTCAATTTGTGGGAACTAATGATACCGGTTGCGTTTCCCAGTGACCCTTGTCCGCCTCGGTAGCGCAGTAGGCAGTGCGTCATTTCTGCTTCCGGCAGTAGTGCTGAACGGATCGCAGGATCATGAGCTCCAGCGGAGCGGCGACAGCGGCCAATCTTAGCCGCGGAAACAGGAACGGAGATAGCGAATACCAGTTTATTTTGCCGCAAATGCCAAAAGGACGACTTGTTATCAACACCGTGTTTTTACACGGTGATGTACGAGCGAGGCCATACAAGGTCGAAGATTTCAGGGACGCATTGACGCCAACGGGCCTGCTGCCGGATGTGGTAAGCCTCGGTGCATACCAGGTTAACCACTTGTGGGCGGTGACATTCAATGATGCCGCTCCCACGAAACGCCTGCTCGCCTTGAAGGAGCTGCAGGTGAAGGGGCGGCGCTGCGTCGTCGTCGACCCACAGGACCAGCAGGTGCGGCTACGAATTCACTGGCTGCTTCACGGGGTGAGCGACGAAGAAGTACGGACGGCGCTGTCGGCTTTCGGCAAGGTCGTGGAGGTGAGCCGTGAGCGGTGGCGTGTCCCGGGCATGGCCGACAAGTGTTCGACCACAAGAACAGCTCTCCTGAAGCTGAAAAGCGGCGTCAAGGTCGAAGACCTTCCGCACCAGATCAGGATCGATGGGGAGCTGGCCTTGCTGGTTGTGCCTGGTCGGCTGATGCAATGCTTGCGCTGCCAAGGCAAAGGGCACGTCCGCCGAGAGTGCAAGGTTCCCCGTTGCTCACGGTGCAAACGCTTCGGGCACGTCGAGGCCGATTGCGTTCGAACGTACGCCAGTGCAATGGGGCCAGCGAAGAACGAGGCGATGGCTGATCACGTCATGGACGCGGCCGAGGCAGAGGACGCAGCCAAAGGGGTCGGAAGCCCAGTGGTCCCTGTGACTACTGGAGGGGCGGCGCCGGCAGACACACCCAAGTTTCCGGAGACTCTCCAGCTTTCGACTACACCGGCCAGCGCTCCGTCAGCGGCCGAGCCTGAGCGGGTCGAGACGGACGTGGTTCCAGTGGGGACAGCTGACACAACGGAGGGTCAGGGAGAGACGGCGGCGGACAGCGACGACGAGATGTGCGTGACCAGCGCCACGCTAAAGCGTCCACTCGACGACTCGGTAGAGCAGGACGGGGCGTCGTCCACCAGCAGCCAGGAGCCGCCTGCGAAGGCGCCGCAAGGGAGGCGGCGTAGTCTCAAACCTGAGCCGAAAGTCCCTACCGACCGGAGACTGGCGGACAAGGCAAAAGAAAACAGCGCTGGGAAGCAGGATGGTCCTGGAGGCGGCTAGCCGAGGGCTGGTCGTGAAAGGTAAGCGCCATGCTCCGGGCCTACTCCTTTAGCGAATAAGTCACTATGGCATTAACTCCGCCATTCAGCATAGCTACGCTTAACGTCAGAGGGTTGGCGGCTAGGCGTAGGCAAAGTCAGCTCTATCGGTTGCTCACAGACCAAGACATAGACGTCCTAGCCGTCCAGGAAACCAAGGTAGACGGAGAGGAGGAGACCGGGAGCATGGTGCGCCGTTTCACTGACCGATATTACGCGGTCGTAAGCCACTCGATAGGAACGTCCGCGGGTTGTGTTCTTTTTGTTAAAAAATTGCAAAGCCTTTTTGTGCAAAGTGTTTTTTCATGCCAGTCGGGCAGAATTGTTTATTGTGACTTTGTTTATGGTGCCACTGAATTCAGAGTTATATGCGTATACGCACCGAATAGTGTAGAAGAGCGTGCTCAGTTTTTTTCTAACTTGTTTCAGTGGACAAAGTGTGATAAGAGGGTGGTTTTGTTAGGTGATTTTAACTGTGTTTTAAGGGCTCGCGATAGAGTCAATAGCACTGGCGTTCGTGACAAAAGCAGTGACGTGCTAGGCAAATTAATAACCGAAAATGACTTGGAAGACGTGTATGAATGTGTGGCAGCAAATCGCGAAGTGATCTACACGCGATTTCAAGGCAATAGCCATGCGCGTTTAGACCGCATGTACCTATCCTTAGATGTATTGCCTATGTGTCACGATTTTTCGGTTGAGCCAGTGTCGTTTTCAGATCACTGTTTGGTTGTGTGTCGCATAGGCATGAAGAAACAGCGTAAGGTTTTCAACTGGGATTTATGGAAACTGAACGCATTGTTACTAAAAGATGAACCATTTTTAGAAGCAGTGCACGAGACCATTAATGAAGTGCTTATGGAAAAAACGGAAACAGTAGCAGAGAAATGGGAGTGTTTAAAGCAGAAGGTGAAAATGAAAGCGCTTGACAGATCGAGCACGCTAAAATTCGAAGCGCAAATAAAAGAAAGAAGTCTTAAGAAAACACAGCAGCAGCTGATAGCCCTAGAAAGTCGGGAGCCTGGGACTTGCAAAGACGAGGTGCGCAGTGTCAAGGAAAAATTAGAACTGCATGACAGAGAGCGTTATCGAGGCGCCTGGGTTCGCGCGCGCGCAAATGATCTTGCCGCGGGTGAGACGCCCACAAAAAGGGCGCTTGGTCTCGAAAAAGCGCAAGGACGCCGAAACCACATCGATAAGGTCTATTGCAACGGGACTCTCGCGAGCGACAATGAAAGCATCGAACGGGCCTTTGTTGCGTATTATCAGTCACTTTTTGCAATTCGAAAAGCGAATGTACATGGTTTTAAAGAAGAGTTTCTCAAGCGCTTGCCGCGGCTTAGTGACGACACAAAAAAGCTTTTAGAAGGCAGAATAACGGAAGGCGAAGTGGAACGCGCGATTGGTCATCTGAACCCCGGAAAGTCACCGGGACCCGATGGCCTAACCGCAGCATGGTATAAGACGTTTAGAACAGAACTGTCCCCGGGGTTAGCTGAGCTGTTCAATGAGGCGTACGAACGGAAAACTCTGCCGCCCTCCTTCAGCAAAGCGCATACGATATTAATTCCTAAAACGGACGAAGGGGAAAAACTTAAACTGGTGACATCGTATAGGCCCATATCGCTGACCAATGTCGACTACAAGATTTTTATGAAGGTTCTGGCAGCGCGACTTCAAGGTGTCATTAAAGAAATTGTTGGAGAGCACCAAACTTGTGGAATCAAAGGCAGAACCATTAGCTCAAACATTCACAAGATGCGGTGTGTGCTAGAGTGTTGTGACGAAGATTCACTTGGCGTTGCTGTGCTCCAGATAGACCTGGAGAAAGCTTTTGATTGTGTTGCGCATGATATTTTGTTTGTCATCTTAGATCATATTAATGTCGGTTCCATCATCAAGGAGGGAGTGGCCTTGGCGTACCAGAACTGCACAACACGTTTAATTGTTAACAAGTCTTTGGGGGCCCCCATTCACGTAATGCGTTCTGTGCGTCAAGGCTGCCCCCTCAGTCCACTTTTGTTTTGTATTTACATCGAAGCGATGTGCTTAGCGATAAATGAAAATGAAAAAATACGTGGCTTCAGCTTGGCGGCAGTGGAAGTTAAGCTGCTGGCATATGCAGATGACATTGCGGTGTGTTGTACGAACAAAGAAAGTGTAGAGGAAACGATAAGTGTTGTGAAACATTTTTGTAGCGTCACAGGAAGCCGCGTAAACTGGGCGAAATCTCTTGGGCTTTGGCACGGAAGGTGGCCTTCAAAGCCGGACCTTTTTGCGAATGTGCACTGGACGGAAACACCGACAAGGTACCTCGGTGTTCCCCTGGAATGTTATAACGGCAGCGAGGAGTATTGGTCGCGTCAAACAAAAGAGACGAAGGAAAAAGCAGACAGGTGGAAAGGCATGAACCTGTCTGTTTTTGCTAGGGCTACTGTGTGCAACATGTTTTTTATCGCTAAACTGTGGTATGTGATGCAGGTGTTACATTGTTCAAGGATCAACGTGCAAAGGCTGCACAGAGTGTTCGCAGTTTTTATATGGGGCTCGAAATGGGAAAGGTGCAGACGGACCAACTTGTTCAGGCGCGTGAAGGACGGAGGTCTTGGTTTGGCGCACCTATTTGTGAGACAAGTAGTAAATAGATTTTTGTTTTTCCGTGACGTCAGGGATCCGTTTTTGCGTACGGTATGCCAGCTCAGGTTAGGCAGTGCCTTACCAGATCTTGTTGTTACTACGGATAGCCGGCCCGTGACGTTGCGTGGGTATCTCAAGGAAGTGGTAGACAGTGTACGTTTTTTATCTGTACGCTTTTCGATAGATTATCTAGCAAGTGTTAGAAGAAAAGAATTGTACAAAGATGTATGTGCTATGGTTTTGCCAGTACCATTGTACAGGGCCATATACAGTGGAAGACCGGGACAAAATGTACTGAAGCGGGTGAGAAACATGCATGTACCTACAGGGGTGAAAACTTTTTTCTTCAAGTTACACACAGGAACACTATCAGTAAAGACTTTCACAGAGGAACGGGGTTTTTTTACACCATGGGGGTCACACTGCTTGATATGTAAGAAACCAGAAACAATAGACCATGTTTTTTTGCATTGTTGGGAAGGGGTACATTTTTGGGACATATTACAGAGGACAATAAAGAAGGATTTTCCACTAGACCCACACGGAATAAGGTACCTCGCAGTAACAAATGATGATGGGGTCCCATTTGATGTAGTGATGTTGACCGGTCTCCACTGTATATGGCGTGCACGAATGGCCGGATACCATTTCGACCCGGACGCAAAGCCAGCAGTAATTTATTTCAGGCAAAGCATGTCTGCATTCATTGAGTGTAGCAAAATAGAGGATATCGAGCCAGAATGGTTGTCAAGGTTTGAACCCCTGGCAAACCTTAAGTATTTTTAAGAGGACAACATCAGTACAAATGGGACTGATGGCAATGCTGTTTTTTTTTCTTTGTATTGTAATATATGTGTGTGCAATGATTGCCCTGTACAATGTCCATGCCAGGCAATAAATAAAAAAAAAAAAAAAAGTAGGCAGTGCGTCAGTCTCATAATCTGAAGGTCGTGAGTTCGATCCTCACACGGCGCAAAGGTGATGCAGTTTTTTTGTTTGCTTATGAGAGTTTAATTAGGTCGGGAGGGGTGCGCTGTCTGGAGCAGTAATGAATGACTGTTGCTGAGTTTTCTTACTTTTTTGACTTTTAACATGTGGGAACTATTGATACCGGTTGTGTTTCCCAGTGACACCTGTCCGCCTCGGTAGCGCAGTAGGCGGCGCGTCAGTCTCATAATCTGAAGGTCGTGAGTTCAATCCGCACCCGGGGCAAAGGCGGTGCAGATTTTTTGTTTGCTTATGAGAGTTTAATTAGGTCGTGAGGGGTGTGCTGTCTGTAGCACTATTGAATGACTGTTGCTCGGTTTTCTTACTTTTTCCACCTTTAATTTGTGGGAACTAATGATACCGGTTGCGTTTCCCAGTAACCCCTGTCCGCCTCGGTAGTGCAGTAGGCAGCGCGTCAGTCTCGTATTCTGAAGGTCGTGAGTTCAATCCACACCCGGGGCAAAGGTGGTGCAATTTCTTTGTTTGCTTATGAGAGTTTAATTAGGTCGTGAGGGGTGCGATGTCTGGAGCAGTAATGAATGACTGTTGCTGAGTTTTCTTACTTTTTTGACCTTGAACGTGTGGGAACTATTGATACCGGTTGTGTTTCCCAGTGACACCTGTCCGCCTCGGTAGCGCAGTAGGCAGCGCGTCAGTCTCATAATCTGAAGGTCGTGAGTTCAATCCTCACCCGGGGCAAATTTGGTGCAGATTTTTTGTTTGCTCACGAGAGTTTAATTAGGTCGTGAGGGGTGCACTGTCTGAAACAGTAATGAATGACTGCTGCTCGGTTTTCCTATTTTTTCGACCTTTAATTCGTGGGAACTAGTGATACCGGTTGTGTTTCCCTGTGACCCCTGTCCGCCTCGGTAGTGCAGTAGGCAGCGCGTCAGTCTCATAATCTGAATGTCGTGAGTTCAATCCTCACCCGGGGCAAAGGCGGTGCAGATGTTTTGTTTGCTTATGAGAGTTTAATTAGGTCGTGTGGGGTGCACTGTCTGGAGCAGTAATGAATGACTGTTGCTCGGTTTTCTTACTTTTTCGACCTTTAATTTGTGGGAACTAACGGTACCGGTTGCGTTTCCCAGTGACCCCTGTCCGCCTCGGTAGTGCAGTAGGCAGCACGTCAGTCTCATAATCTGAAGGTCGTGAGTTCAATCTTCACCCGGGGCAAAGGTGTTGCAGATTTTTTGTTTGCTTATGAGAGATTTAGTGGGTCGTGAGGGGTGCGCTGTCTGGAGCAGTAATGAATGACTGTTGCTCGGTTTTCTTACTTTTTCCACCTTTTTTGTGGGAACTAATGATACCGGTTGCGTTTGCCAGTGACTCCTGTCTGCCTCGGTAGCGCAGTAGGCAGCGCGTCAGTCTCATAATCTGAAGGTCGTGAGTTCAATCCTCACCCGGGCCAAAGGCGGTGCAGTTTTTTTCTTTGCTTATGAGAGTTTAATTAGGTCGGGAGGGGTGCGCTGTCTGGAGCAGTAATGAATGACTGTTGCTGAGTTTTCTTACTTTTTTGACTTTTAACATGTGGGAACTATTGATACCGGTTGTGTTTCCCAGTGACACCTGTCCGCCTCGGTAGCGCAGTAGGCAGCGCGTCAGTCTCATAATCTGAATGTCGTGAGTGCAATCCTCACCCGGGGCAAAGGCGGTGCAGATGTTTCGTTTGCTTATGAGAGTTTCATTAGGTCGTGAGGGGTGCACTGTCTGGAGCAGTAATGAATGACTGCTGTTTGGTTTTTCTATTTTTTCGACCTTTAATTTATGGGAACTAGTGATACCGGTTCTGTTTCCCAGTGAGCCTTGTCCGACTCGGTAGCGCATTAGGCAGCGCGTCAGTCTCATAATCTGAAGGTCGTGAGTTCAATTCTCTCCCGGGGCAAAGGCGGAGCAGATGTTTTGTTTGCTTATGAGAGTTTAATTAGGTCGTGAGGGGCGCACTGTCTTGAGCAGTAATGAATGACTGTTGCTCGGTTTTCTTACTTTTTCCACCTTTAATTTGTGGGAACTAATTATACCGGTTGCGTTTCCCAGTAACCCCTGTCCGTTTGGCCGTGCAGTAGGCAGCGCGTCAGTCTCATAATCTGAAGGTCGTGAGTTCAATCCACACCCGGGGCAAAGGTGGTGCAATTTCTTTGTTTGCTTATGAGAGTTTAATTAGGTCGTGAGGGGTGCAATGTCTGGAGCAGTAATGAATGACTGTTGCTGAGTTTTCTTATTTTTTCGACCTTTAACTTGTGGGAACTATTGATACCTGTTGTGTTTTCCAGTGACACCTGTCCGCCTCGGTAGCGCAGTAGGCAGCGCGTCAGTCTCATAATCTGAATGTCGTGAGTGCAATCCTCACCCGGGGCAAAGGCGGTGCAGATGTTTCGTTTGCTTATGAGAGTTTCATTAGGTCGTGAAGGGTGCGCTGCCTGGAGCAGTAATAAATGACTGTTGCTGAGTTTTCTTACTTTTTCGACCTTTAACTTGTGGGAACTATTGATACCGGTTGTGTTTACCAGTGACACCTGTCCGCCTCGGTAGCGCAGTAGGCGGCGCGTCAGTCTCATAATCTGAAGGTCGTGAGTTCAATCCGCACCCGGGGCAAAGGCGGTGCAGATTTTTTGTTTGCTTATGAGAGTTTAATTAGGTCGTGAGGGGTGTGCTGTCTGTAGCACTATTGAATGACTGTTGCTCGGTTTTCTTACTTTTTCCACCTTTAATTTGTGGGAACTAATGATACCGGTTGCGTTTCCCAGTAACCCCTGTCCGCCTCGGTAGTGCAGTAGGCAGCGCGTCAGTCTCGTATTCTGAAGGTCGTGAGTTCAATCCACACCCGGGGCAAAGGTGGTGCAATTTCTTTGTTTGCTTATGAGAGTTTAATTAGGTCGTGAGGGGTGCGATGTCTGGAGCAGTAATGAATGACTGTTGCTGAGTTTTCTTACTTTTTTGACCTTGAACGTGTGGGAACTATTGATACCGGTTG
Organism: Rhipicephalus microplus; assembly: GCF_043290135.1. NCBI lineage: Eukaryota > Metazoa > Arthropoda > Arachnida > Ixodida > Ixodidae > Rhipicephalus > Rhipicephalus microplus. Next base: position 210,768,450 of record NC_134702.1, read on the forward strand.
TGTTTCCCAGTGACACCTGTCCGCCTCGGTAGCGCAGTAGGCAGCGCGTCAGTCTCATAATCTGAAGGTCGTGAGTTCAATCCTCACCCGGGGCAAATTTGGTGCAGATTTTTTGTTTGCTCACGAGAGTTTAATTAGGTCGTGAGGGGTGCACTGTCTGAAACAGTAATGAATGACTGCTGCTCGGTTTTCCTATTTTTTCGACCTTTAATTTGTGGGAACTAGTGATACCGGTTGTGTTTCCCTGTGACCCCTGTCCGCCTCGGTAGTGCAGTAGGCAGCGCGTCAGTCTCATAATCTGAATGTCGTGAGTTCAATCCTCACCCGGGGCAAAGGCGGTGCAGATGTTTTGTTTGCTTATGAGAGTTTAATTAGGTCGTGTGGGGTGCACTGTCTGGAGCAGTAATGAATGACTGTTGCTCGGTTTTCTTACTTTTTCGACCTTTAATTTGTGGAAACTAACGGTACCGGTTGCGTTTCCCAGTGACCCCTGTCCGCCTCGGTAGTGCAGTAGGCAGCACGTCAGTCTCATAATCTGAAGGTCGTGAGTTCAATCTTCACCCGGGGCAAAGGTGTTGCAGATTTTTTGTTTGCTTATGAGAGATTTAGTGGGTCGTGAGGGGTGCGCTGTCTGGAGCAGTAATGAATGACTGTTGCTCGGTTTTCTTACTTTTTCCACCTTTAATTTGTGGGAACTAATGATACCGGTTGCGTTTGCCAGTGACTCCTGTCTGCCTCGGTAGCGCAGTAGGCAGCGCGTCAGTCTCATAATCTGAAGGTCGTGAGTTTCATCCTCACCCGGGGCAAAGGCGGTGCAGATTTTTTGTTTGCTTATGAGAGTTTAATTAGGTCGTGAGGGGTGCACTGTGTGGAGCAGTAATGAATGACTGTTGCTCAGTTTTCTTACTTTTTCGACCTTTACCTTGTGGGAACTATTGATACCGGTTGTGTTTCCCAGTGACACCAGTCCACCTCGGTAGCGCTGTAGGCGACGCTTCAGTCTCATAATCTGAAGGTCGTGAGTTCAATCCACACCCGGGGCAAAGGCGGTGCAGATTTTTTGTTTGCTTATGAGAGTTTAATTAGGTCGTAAGGGGTGCACTGTCTGGAACAGTAATGAATGACTGCTGCTCGGTTTTCCTATTTTTTCGACCTTTAATTTGTGGGAACTAATGGTACCGGTTGCGTTTCCCAGTGACCCTTGTCCGCCTCGGTAGTGCAGTAGGCAGCGCGTCAGTCTCATAATCTGAAGGTCGTTAGTTCAATCCTCACCCGGGGCAAAGGTGTTGCATATTTTTTGTTTGCTTATGAGAGATTTAGTGGGTCGTGAGGGGTGCGCTGTCTGGAGCAGTAATGAATGACTGTTGCTCGGTTTTCTTACTTTTTCCACCTTTAATTTGTGGGAACTAATGATACGGAGCCTGCGCCTGCGCCATCAGAAACAGTGCCACCTACGCCTATAAAAGCATCGCCTCAACAGGAATTCATCGGGATTTGCGGCCACACGCAGCATGTGCTAAGTTGTGCACTTTTCTATCATAGGTTGACTCGTGCTTGCCGCTGTACGCTGCCTGGCCGTCCGTCATCAACTTCTTCCGCGCATCTGCATGACGTAAGAACCTGCTGACTGCGGAGATAACCTCACGGAGCCTGCGCCTGCGCCATCAGAAACAGTGCCACCTACGCCTATAAAAGCATCGCCTCAACAGGAATTCATCGGGATTTGCGGCCACACGCAGCATGTGCTAAGTTGTGCACTTTTCTATCATAGGTAGGAATTTTGTGCTTGTTATTGTGACTTAGCTAAGTGCAATTGTTTGTGGCTGCTTATCCCCCTTCCTGTACTTTGATTGTTGTTCAAATGGGTGTTGATCTGTGCACTCACCGGTCACGCATTGGTCTGTTCTCTGTGCGCCATAAGCCCCGGTACAGCAGTGTCGTTCCCTTCAGTGACAGTTCGCACTTCATCCTCGCTCTTTGCCCTAGACCTTCGCTAGGATTACTATCAGTATGCTTCGCCTTGCTACTGCTCCAAGCGGGAGACGTTGAAACCAATCCAGGTCCCAAGATTGACGACGTCCTAGTCTTCCTTAGGGAGTTTCGTGAAGAAGTCGTGACAGACATAAACGATGTGAAAGAGCAAGTTGCTAATCTAAACACCCGGATCACCGCTATTGAAAGCAAAATTAGTAGTGTACAAGAAATACAGGATCACTTTGACGCAGTCAGGACATCCGTTCATGAAGTTAAGGCTAACATAAGAAAAACTAATGATGAGCTCATTGATGTCGTAGACGATATCAGTAACAGAATGAGGCGTAACAACCTAATAATTAAAGGCATACCTGAAAATGGTCAGGAGGGATATGCCGAATCCGAAGCCATCGTGAAAGATTTCTGTTCTACCCACTTGAAGATTAACGTTGGCGACATCGAACGCGCTCATCGTATTGGTCAGCGCCGTCCTGGCTTTCATAGGCCTATCATCATTAAGTTCCTCAATTTCAAAACCAAAACAGAAGTTTTACGGAACGCCCCCAAACTGAAAAACCTCGATTTCCCGAAGGTATGGATAGAAGAAGATTTTTCACCCAAAGTACAGTTGGCTCGCAGAAAATTGCGTGAATATGCCAGGAGTAATCGTGAAGGAACAGAACCATTTTCTATACGTTATAACTCTCTGCACTTGAAAGGCTCCATCTACCGATATGATCCTGTCAAAGATAACATCGTAGAAGTTCCTACACGCAACCAGTCATCGCGTACTTGACAAAAACTTGCAGAAAAATCCAAAGCTGTATCTTCAAATACTGTCTCGTTACTTTTGGCCAACTTCCGCAGCCTGTATCACAAACTAGACAGTTTAAAGGCACTGATGCATACTTGCTCTGCTGATGTTATAATCGGTACTGAAACCTGGCTATCCAGCGACGTCGCGGACAGTGAACTAGCTCTGCACCCGTCTTTTAAGATATTTCGCAAAGACAGGGAAAATTCTCGAGGAGGCGGAGTCATCATTGCTATCAGAGGAGATTATAATCCATCACTTTTGATTGTCGATACTCCCCTAGAACTAGTTGCGATTACCGCGCGTATTGGTCATGCGCAGTGTGTGATTGTTGCATGCTATCGCCCGCCTGACAATCGGTCAGACTTTGTACACTTATTTAATACCGCCATTGAACATATTTTTTCTCAATATCCGAAATGCATTTTGATAGTAGGGGGAGACTTTAACTACCCTTATATCGACTGGTCAAACTCTTCTCTGAAAGAAAACAGCAATAGATCTGAATGTGTTAATTTCTTGCATACTCTGCATTTTCATCATTTATCTCAAGTTGTACAAAAACCAACACGAGGCAATCATATCTTAGACTTAATCTTGACAAATCATCCAGAATTCAGTGAAGTCCGAGTGCTTGATCCAATAAGTGACCATAATGTCGTGCACTGCTCGTTTGCACTGAAATCCACCGTACAAAAGAAAATGAAGAAGTGTATTCTCAGTTACGCTCGCGCTAATACTGAAAAAATGATTGCCATTTTAGCACCATTTGCCGCAGACTTTTCAAATGAATTTCAAAATAGATCTGCAAATGACAATTGGTGTTTGTTTCGAGACAGACTGAAGGAAGTTGAAGCTAACTGTATACCTAAGATAACCATCACCTCAAGGCAGAACGACCCCTGGTTTAACCACGATGTAAAAAAATGCATAAACAAGAAAAAAAGAGCTTTCAGAAAGTTTTCTCGGACAAAGACTCAAACAGACTGGGAAAACTACAAGAACATATCACGTCTTACAGAAACAGCTATTGCTAATGCCAAAAACGAATTCTTCAACTCTATCCTTCCAAATATGCTGAAAACTGACCCAAAAAAGTTTTGGCAAGTTGTAAACCCCAAACATAATCATGCAGCTCCCTTACTTACTGAAAATGGCGTGACTTTGAGCATTATAGATAGCGCAAACAAGTTTCGTAAATGTTTTTCCGACGTTTTTACTAGGGAACACGCACTTCATGATGCTCATATATCTCATCAACCGCTCATCCAGTACCCTTTCTTGCCCATCGTAATATCACAAAATGGCATATCTCGTGCCATTGACAGGCTCCCTAATAAAACCAGCCCCGGTCCGGATGGTATAAGCGCCAAACTTCTAAAATTTACGTCCCATTACTCGTCTTTATTGCTATCTTTAATATTTCAACAATCGCTGGATACAGGATGCGTACCAGAAGATTGGAAATCTGCCTTAGTGATTCCAGTTTTTAAATCAGGTGACTCCACAGATCCCACCAACTACAGACCAATTTCTCTAACATGCATCTCCTGCAAACTGCTTGAGCATGTCTTGTATACCCACATTATAACTTACCTCAACCAAAACAACTTGCTTCTTGACAACCAACATGGATTCCGTCAACATCGCTCATGTCAAACTCAACTGTTCGAACTCGTCACAGATATTCACACTTCAATACACAATCAACTTTACATAGACGCCATCTTCATTGACTTTTCTAAAGCATTTGATCGCGTACCTCACAATCGCCTCAAACTTAAAATCAGAAATTTACAACTTGATTACAACTGTACGCGATGGATTGAAGAATTCCTTAGTAATAGATTTCAGGTAATCAGTTTGCAAGATTGCTTTTCTACCCGTGCTGACGTCATCTCGGGAGTTCCCCAAGGCTCCGTCCTTGGCCCATTACTATTTTTGATATACATAAATGACATAGCCGTTAATCTCGCATCTCAAATACGCCTTTTCGCAGACGATTGCGTCATTTACAAACCCATAACCAGCAACAGTGACGTCATTTCTCTACAATTAGACCTAAATAGGCTAACAGAATGGTGCAACATATGGCAAATGGAAATCAATATTTCAAAGACTAAACACGTGCAATTCGCTTCAACTATTCGCCAGAACGCTAATCAATATAAAATACGTGGTGCTAACATTGGCTCAGTATCCTCGATTAAATACCTTGGTGTACTTTTTACGTCAAACTTAAACTGGAATGCGCACATTGAACACGTCACCTCCAAAGCATGCAAAAAACTAGGATACCTTAAACGACGCCTACATGTCGCAAACACTGATACGAGGCTTCGTGCGTATATCTCACTCATAAGGCCTTCTTTGGAATATGCCTCTATAATTTGGCACCCACATCACGCTTACTTGTCCAATCTACTCGAATCAGTTCAAAATAAAGCAGCCCGATTTATCATGTCTTCATATTCTCATTACGTAAGTGTATCTGACTTGAAGAAAAGGCTAAATCTTGTCAGTCTTGGCTCACGCAGAAAATTTGCACGTCTGGTGTTTTTTCATAATCTTCATCATGGAAACTCCACATTTGCTCGAGCTAACCTTCTGCCTGCTCCCAATGTATCTACTCGGCGAGACCATGTTCATAAAATAAAACCAATATTTGCGCGAACGAACTTGTATCAAAATTCGCCGCTAGTGTTATCAATTACAGAATGGAACTCCTTGCCCTCATCTCTAGTGTCGCTTACAGAACCAACTCTATTTCAAGTTGCCCTAACAGTGTTTTTCGATGGAAACCCTCCTTAGCCTAATATATTCGCATATCTTGTAAAAAAAAAAAACAAAAAAAAAAAAACTACAAAAACATCGCCCACATTAAAATTGCCTAAACGCAAACTTGTCACTACTGTTGTATTTGCCTTGTGTATTTTTGTCCCAAACTTTCTCGTTACCGCTTCGCATTGTGCTCTATTTTTATAATGTCACCTAAAGTATTTCATGGTTTTGTGTGCATTTTTACCATTATATGTACACACCTCGTTTTTGTAAACTCACTTGCATCCCCCCCTATGTAATGCCCTCTTTGGGCCCTTAGGGTATTTGTATAAATAAATAAATAAATAAATACCGGTTGCGTTTCCCAGTGACTCCTGGCTGCCTCGGTAGCGCAGTAGGCAGCGCGTCAGTCTCATAATCTGAAGGTCGTGAGTTCAATCCTCACCCGGGCCAAAGGCGGTGCAGTTTTTTTCTTTGCTTATTAGAGTTTAATTAGGTCGTGAGGGGTGCGCTGTCTGGAGCATTAATGAATGACTGTTGCTGAGTTTTCTTACCTTTTCGACCTTTAACTTGTGGGAACTATTGATACCGGTTGTGTTTCCAAGTGACACCTGTCCGCCTCGGTAGCGCAGTAGGCAGCGCGTCAGTCTCATAATCTGAAGGTCGTGAGTTCAATCCACACCTGGGGCAAAGGCGGTGCAGATTTTTGTTTGCTTATGAGAGTTTAATTCGGTCGTGAGGGGTGCGCTGTCTAAAGCAGTAATGAATGACTGTAGCTGAGTTTTCTTACTTTTTCGACCTTTAGCGTGTGGGAACTAATGATACCGGTTGCGTTTGCCAGTGACTCCTGTTTGCCTCGGTAGCGCAGTGGGCAGCGCGTCAGTCTCATAATCTGAAGGTCGTGAGTTCAATCCTCACCCGGGGCAAAGGCGGTGCAGATTTTTTGTTTGCTTATGAGAGTTTAATTAGGTCGTGAGGGGTGCACTGTGCGGAGCAGTAATGAATGACTGTTGCTCAGTTTTCTTACTTTTTCGACCTTTATTTGGGGGAACTAACGATACCGGTTGCGTTTCGCAGTGACCCGTGTCCGCCTCGGTAGCACAGTAGGCAGCGCGTCAGTCTCATAATCTGAAGGTCGTGAGTTCCATCCTCACCCGGGGCAAAGGCAGTGTAGTTGTTTTGTTTGCTTATGAGAGTTTAATTAGGTCGTGAAGGGTGCGCTGTCTGGAGCAGTAATGAATGACTGTTGCTGAGTTTTCTTACTTTTTCGACCTTTATCTTGTGGGAACTATTGATACCGGTTGTGTTTCCCAGTGACACCAGTCCACCTCGGTAGCGCAGTAGGCGGCGCTTCAGTCTCATAATCTGAAGGTCGTGAGTTCAATCCACACCCGGGGCAAAGGCGGTGCAGATTTTTTGTTTGCCTATGAGAGTTTAATTAGGTCGTGAGGGGTGCGCTGTCTGGAGCAGTAATGAATGACTGTTGCTGAGTTTTCTTACTTTTTCGACCTTTAACGTGTGGGAACCATTGATACCGGTTGTGTTTTCCAGTGACACTTGTCCGCCTCGGTAGCGCAGTAGGCAGCGCGTCAGTCTCATAATCTGAAGGTCGTGAGTTCAATCCTCACCAGGGGCAAATTTGTTGCAGATTTTTTCTTTGCTCATGAGAGTTTAATTACGTCGTGAGGGGTGCACTGTCTGGAGCTGTAATAAATGACAGTTGTTCGGTTTTCTAATTTTTTCAACCTTTAATTTGTGGGAACTAATGATACCGGTTGCGTTTCCCAGTGACCCCTGTCCGCCTCGGTAGCGTAGTAGGCAGCGCGTCAGTCTCATAATCTGAAGGTCGTGAGTTCCATCCTCACCCGGGGCAAAGGCGGTATAGTTGTTTTGTTTGCTTATGAGAGTTTAATTAGGTCGTGAAGGGTGCGCTGTCTACAGCAGTAATGAATGACTGTTGCTGAGTTTTCTTACTGTTTCGACCTTTAACTTGTGGGAACTATTGATACCGGTGGTGTTTCCCAGTGGCACCAGTCCACCTCGGTAGCGCAGTAGGCGGCGCTTCAGTCTCATAATCTGAAGGTCGTGAGTTCAATCCACACCCGGGGCAAAGGCGGTGCAGATTTTTGTTTGCCTATGAGAGTTTAATTCGGTCGTGAGGGGTGCGCTGTCTAAAGCAGTAATGAATGACTGTAGCTGAGTTTTCTTACTTTTTCGACCTTTAGCGTGTGGGAACTATTGATACCGGTTGCGTTTCCCACTGACCCTTGTCCGCCTCGGTAGTGCAGTAGGCAGCGCGTCAGTCTCATAATCTGAAGGTCGTGAGTTCAATCCTCACCCGGGCCAAAGGCGGTGCAGTTTTTTTCTTTGCTCATGAGAGTTTAATTAGGTCGTGAGGGGTGCGCTGTCTGGAGCTATAATGAATGACTGTTGCTGAGTTTTCTTACCTTTTCGACCTTTAACTTGTGGGAACTATTGATACCGGTTGTGTTTCCAAGTGACACCTGTCCGCCTCGGTAGCGCAGTAGGCAGCGCGTCAGTCTCATAATCTGAAGGTCGTGAGTTCAATCCTCACCTGGGCCAATGGCGGTCCAGTTTTTTTGTTTGCTTATGAGAGTGTAATTACGTCGTGAGGGGTGCACTGTCTGGAACAGTAATGAATGACTGCTGCTCGTGTTTCCTATTTTTTCGACCTATAGTTTGTAGGAACTAATGATACCGGTTGCGTTTCCCAGTGACCCTTGTCTGCCTCGGTAGCGCACTAGGCAGCGCGTCAGTCTCATAATCTGAAGGTCGTGAGTTCAATCCTCACCCGGGGCAAATTTGGTGCAGATTTTTTGTTTGCTCATGAAAGTTTAATTAGGTCGTGAGGAGTGCACTGTCTGGAGCAATAATGAATGACTGTTGCTCGGTTTTCTTACTTTTTCCACCTTTAATTTGTGGGAACTAATGATACCGGTTGCGTTTGCCAGTGACTCCTGTTTGCCTCGGTAGCGCAGTAGGCAGCACGTCAGTCTCATAATCTGAAGGTCGTGAGTTCAATCCTCACCCAGGGCAAAGGCGGTGCAGATTTTTTGTTTGCTTATGAGAGTTTAATTAGGTCGTGAGGGGTGCACTGTGTGGAGCAGTAATGAATGACTGTTGCTCAGTTTTCTTAATTTTTCGACCTTTATTTGTGGGAACGAACGATACCGGTTGCGTTTCGTAGTGACCCGTGTCCGCCTCGGTAGCACAGTAGGCAGCGCGTCAGTCTCATAATCTGAAGGTCGTGAGTTCCATCCTCACCCGGGGCAAAGGCGGTGTAGTTGTTTTGTTTGCTTATGAGAGTTTAATTAGGTCGTGAAGGGTGCTCTGTCTGGAGCAGTAATGAATGACTGTTGCTGAGTTTTCTTACTTTTTCGACCTTTAACGTGTGGGAACCATTGATACCGGTTGTGTTTTCCAGTGACACTTGTCCGCCTCGGTAGCGCAGTAGGCAGCGCGTCAGTCTCATAATCTGAAGGTCGTGAGTTCAATCCTCACCAGGGGCAAATTTGTTGCAGATTTTTTCTTTGCTCATGAGAGTTTAATTACGTCGTGAGGGGTGCACTGTCTGGAGCTGTAATGAATGACAGTTGTTCGGTTTTCTTATTTTTTCAACCTTTAATTTGTGGGAACTAATGATACCGGTTGCGTTTCCCAGTGACCCCTGTCCGCCTCGGTAGCGTAGTAGGCAGCGCGTCAGTCTCATAATCTGAAGGTCGTGAGTTCCATCCTCACCCGGGGCAAAGGCGGTATAGTTGTTTTGTTTGCTTATGAGAGTTTAATTAGGTCGTGAAGGGTGCGCTGTCTACAGCCGTAATGAATGACTGTTGCTGAGTTTTCTTACTGTTTCGACCTTTAACTTGTGGGAACTATTGATACCGGTGGTGTTTCCCAGTGGCACCAGTCCACCTCGGTAGCGCAGTAGGCGGCGCTTCAGTCTCATAATCTGAAGGTCGTGAGTTCAATCCACACCCGGGGCAAAGGCGGTGCAGATTTTTGTTTGCCTATGAGAGTTTATTTAGGTCGTGAGGGGTGCGCTGTCTAAAGCAGTAATGAATGACTGTAGCTGAGTTTTCTTACTTTTTCGACCTTTAGCGTGTGGGAACTATTGATACCGGTTGCGTTTCCCACTGACCCCTGTCCGCCTCGGTAGTGCAGTAGGCAGCGCGTCAGTCTCACAATCTGAAGGTCGTGAGTGCAATCCTCACCCGGGGCAAAGGCGGTGCAGATGTTTCGTTTGCTTATGAGAGTTTAATTAGGTCGTGACGGGCGCACTGTCTTGAGCAGTAATGAATGACTGTTGTTCGGTTTTCTTGCTTTTTCGACCTTTAACTTGTGGGAACTATTGATACCGGTTGTGTTTCCCAGTGACACCTGTCCGCCTCGGTAGCGCAGTAGGCAGCACGTCAGTCTCATAATCTGAATGTCGTGAGTGCAATCCTCACCCGGGGCAAAGGCGGTGCAGATGTTTCGTTTGCTTATGAGAGTTTCATTAGGTCGTGAGGGGTGCACTGTCTGGAGCAGTAATAAATGACTGTTGGTTGGTTTTTTTTTACTTTTTCGACCTTTAATTTGTGGGAACTAATAATACCGGTTGCGTTTCGCCGTGACCCCTGTCCGCCTCGGTAGCATAGTAGGCAGCGCGTCAGTCTCATAATGTGAAGGTCTTGAGTTCAATCCTCACCCGGGGCAAAGGTGGTGCAATTTCTTTGTTTGCTTATGAGAGTTTAATTGGGTCGTGAGGGGTGCGCTGTCTGGAGCAGTCATGAATGACTGTTGCTCGGTTTTCTTACTTTTTCGACCTTTAGTTTGTGAGAACTAATAATCCCGGTTGCGTTTCCCACTGACCCCTGTCCGCCTCGGTAGTGCAGTAGGCAGCGCGTCAGTCTCACAATCTGAAGGTCGTGAGTTCAATCCTCACCCGGGGCAAATGTGGTGCAGATTTTTTGTTTGCTTATGAGAGTTTAATTGGGTCGTGAAGGTTGCGCTGTCTGGAGCAGTAATGAAAGACTGTTGCTCGGTTTTCTTGCTTTTTCGACCTTTAACTTGTGGGAACTATTGATACCGGTTGTGTTTCCCAGTTACCCCTGTCCGCCTCGGTAGTGCAGTAGGCAGCGCGTCAGTCTCATAATCTGAAGGTCGTGGGTTCAATCCACACCCGGGGCAAAGGTGGTGCAATTACTTTGTTTGCTTATGAGAGTTTAATTGGGTCGTGAGGGGTGCGCTGTCTAAAGCAGTAATGAATGACTGTAGCTGAGTTTTCTTACTTTTTCGACCTTTAGCGTGTGGGAACTATTGATACCGGTTGCGTTTCCCACTGACCCCTGTCCGCCTCGGTAGTGCAGTAGGCAGCGCGTCAGTCTCACAATCTGAAGGTCGTGAGTTCAATCCTCACCCGGGGCAAATGTGGTGCAGATGTTTTCTTTGCTTATGAGAATTTAATTGGGTCGTGAGGGGTGCGCTGTCTGGAGCAGTCATGAATGACTGTTGCTCGGTTTTCTTACTTTTTCGACCTTTAGTTTGTGAGAACTAATAATCCCGGTTGCGTTTCCCAGTGACACCTGTCCGCCTCGGTAGCGCAGTAGGCAGCGCGTCAGTCTCATATTCTGAAGGTCGTGAGTTCAATCCTCACCCGGAGCAAATTTGGTGCAGATTGTTTGTTCTCACGAGAGTTTATTTGGTCGTGAGGGGTGCACTGTCTGGAGCAGTAATGAATGACTGTTGTTTGGTTTTCTTATTTTTTCAACCTTCAATTTGTGGGAACTAATGATACCGGTTGCGTTTTCCCGTGACCCTTGTCCGCCTCGGTAGCGCAGTAGGCAGCACGTCAGTCTCATAATCTGAAGGTCGTGAGTTCGATCCTCACACGGCGCAAAGGTGATGCAGTTTTTTTGTTTGCTTATGAGAGTTTAATTAGGTCGGGAGGGGTGCGCTGTCTGGAGCAGTAATGAATGACTGTTGCTGAGTTTTCTTACTTTTTTGACTTTTAACATGTGGGAACTATTGATACCGGTTGTGTTTCCCAGTGACACCTGTCCGCCTCGGTAGCGCAGTAGGCAGCGCGTCAGTCTCATAATCTGAATGTCGTGAGTGCAATCCTCACCCGGGGCAAAGGCGGTGCAGATGTTTCGTTTGCTTATGAGAGTTTCATTAGGTCGTGAGGGGTGCACTGTCTGGAGCAGTAATGAATGACTGCTGTTTGGGTTTTCTATTTTTTCGACCTTTAATTTATGGGAACTAGTGATACCGGTTCTGTTTCCCAGTGAGCCTTGTCCGACTCGGTAGCGCATTAGGCAGCGCGTCAGTCTCATAATCTGAAGGTCGTGAGATCAATCCTCTCCCGGGGCAAAGGCGGAGCAGATGTTTTGTTTGCTTATGAGAGTTTAATTAGGTCGTGAGGGGCGCACTGTCTTGAGCAGTAATGAATGACTGTTGCTCGGTTTTCTTGCTTTTTCGACCTTTAACTTGTGGGAACTATTGATACCGGATGTGTTTCTCAGTGACACCTGTCCGCCTCGGTAGCGCAGTAGGCGACGCTTCAGTCTCATAATCTGAAGGTCGTGAGTTCAGTCCACACCCGGGGCAAAGGCGGTGCAGATTTTTTGTTTGCCTATGAGAGTTTAATTAGGTCGTGAGGGGTGCGCTGTCTGGAGCAGTAATGAATAACTGTTGCTGAGTTTTCTTACTTTTTCGACCTTTAACGCGTGGGAACCACTGATACCGGTTGTGTTTTCCAGTGACACCTGTCCGCCTCGGTTGCGCAGTAGGCAGCGCGTCAGTCTCGTAATCTGAAGGTCGTGAGTTCCATCCTCACCCGGGGCAAATTTGTTGCAGATTTTTTCTTTGCTCTTGAGAGTTTAATTACATCGTGAGGGGTGCACTGTCTGGAGCTGTAATGAATGACAGTTGTTCGGTTTTCTTATTTTTTCAACCTTTTTTTGTGGGAACTAATGATACCGGTTGTGTTTCCCAGTGACCCCTGTCCGCCTTGGTAGCGCAGTAGGCAGCGCGTCAGTCTAATAATCTGAAGGTCGTAAGTTCCATCCTCACCCGGGGCAAAGGCGGTGTAGTTGTTTTGTTTGCTTATGAGAGTTTAATTAGGTCGTGAAGGGTGCGCTGTCTGGAGCACTAATGAATGATTGTTGCTGAGTTTTCTTACTTTTTCGACCTTTATCTTGTGGGAACTATTGATACCGGTTGTGTTTCCCAGTGACACCAGTCCACCTCGGTAGCGCAGTAGGCGGCGCTTCAGTCTCATAATCTGAAGGTCGTGAGTTCAATCCACATACGGGGCAAAGGCGGTGCAGATTTTTTGTTTGCCTATGAGAGTTTAATTAGGTCGTGAGGGGTGCGCTGTCTGGAGCAGTAATGAATGACTGTTGCTGAGTTTTCTTACTTTTTCGACCTTTAACGTGTGGGAACCATTGATACCGGTTGTGTTTTCCAGTGACACTTGTCCGCCTCGGTAGCGCAGTAGGCAGCGCGTCAGTCTCATAATCTGAAGGTCGTGAGTTCAATCCTCACCAGGGGCAAATTTGTTGCAGATTTTTTCTTTGCTCATGAGAGTTTAATTACGTCGTGAGGGGTGCACTGTCTGGAGCTGTAATGAATGACAGTTGTTCGGTTTTCTTATTTTTTCAACCTTTAATTTATGGGAACTAATGATACCGGTTGCGTTTCCCAGTGACCCCTGTCCGCCTCGGTAGCGTAGTAGGCAGCGCGTCAGTCTCATAATCTGAAGGTCGTGAGTTCCATCCTCACCCGGGGCAAAGGCGGTATAGTTCTTTTGTTTGCTTATGAGAGTTTAATTAGGTCGTGAAGGGTGCGCTGTCTACAGCAGTAATGAATGACTGTTGCTGAGTTTTCTTACTGTTTCGACCTTTAACTTGTGGGAACTATTGATACCGGTGGTGTTTCCCAGTGGCACCAGTCCACCTCGGTAGCGCAGTAGGCGGCGCTTCAGTCTCATAATCTGAAGGTCGTGAGTTCAATCCACACCCGGGGCAAAGGCGGTGCAGATTTTTGTTTGCCTATGAGAGTTTAATTAGGACGTGAGGGGTGCGCTGTCTAAAGCAGTAATGAATGACTGTAGCTGAGTTCTCTTACTTTTTCGACCTTTAGCGTGTGGGAACTATTGATACCGGTTGCGTTTCCCACTGACCCCTGTCCGCCTCGGTAGTGCAGTAGGCAGCGCGTCAGTCTCACAATCTGAAGGTCGTGAGTTCAATCCTCACCCGGGGCAAATGTGGTGCAGATTTTTTTTTGCTTATGAGAGTTTAATTGGGTCGTGAAGGTTGCGCTGTCTGGAGCAGTAATGAATGACTGTTGCTCGGTTTTCTTACATTTTCGACCTTTAATTTGTGGACACTAATGATCCCGGTTGCGTTCCCCAGTGACACCTGTCCGCTTTGATAGCGCAGTAGGCAGAGCATCAGTCTCATAATTTGAAGGTCGTGAGTTCAATCCTCACCAGGGGCAAAGGCGGTGCAGATGTTTTGTTTGCTTATGAGAGTTTAATTGGGTCGTGAGGGGTGCGCTGTCTGGAGCAGTCATGAATGACTGTTGCTCGGTTTTCTTACTTTTTCGACCTTTAGTTTGTGGGAACTAATAATCCCGGTTGCGTTTCTCAGTGACACCTGTCCGCCTCGGTAGCACAGTAGGCAGCGCGTGAGTCTGATAATCTGAATGTCGTGAGTTCAATCCTCACCTGGGGCAAAGGCGGTGCAGTTTTTTGTTTGCTTATGAGAGTTTAATTAGGTCGTGATGGGTGCACGTTCTGGAGCAGTAATGAATGACTGCTGTTCGGTTTTTCTATTTTTTCGACCTTTAATTTATGGGAACTAGTGATACCGGTTCTGTTTCCCAGTGAGCCCTGTCCGCCTCGGTAGCGCAGTAGGCAGCGCGTCAGTCTCATAATCTGAAGGTCGTGAGTTCAATCCACACCCGGGGCAAAGGTGGTGCAATTTCTTTGTTTGCTTATGAGAGTTTAATTAGGTCGTGAGGGGTGCACTGTCTGAAACAGTAATGAATGACTGCTGCTCGGTTTTCCTATTTTTTCGACCTTTAATTTGTGGGAACTAGTGATACCGGTTGTGTTTCCCTGTGACCCCTGTCCGCCTCGGTAGTGCAGTAGGCAGCGCGTCAGTCTCATAATCTGAATGTCGTGAGTTCAATCCTCACCCGGGGCAAAGGCGGTGCAGATGTTTTGTTTGCTTATGAGAGTTTAATTAGGTCGTGTGGGGTGCACTGTCTGGAGCAGTAATGAATGACTGTTGCTCGGTTTTCTTACTTTTTCGACCTTTAATTTGTGGAAACTAACGGTACCGGTTGCGTTTCCCAGTGACCCCTGTCCGCCTCGGTAGTGCAGTAGGCAGCACGTCAGTCTCATAATCTGAAGGTCGTGAGTTCAATCTTCACCCGGGGCAAAGGTGTTGCAGATTTTTTGTTTGCTTATGAGAGATTTAGTGGGTCGTGAGGGGTGCGCTGTCTGGAGCAGTAATGAATGACTGTTGCTCGGTTTTCTTACTTTTTCCACCTTTAATTTGTGGGAACTAATGATACCGGTTGCGTTTGCCAGTGACTCCTGTCTGCCTCGGTAGCGCAGTAGGCAGCGCGTCAGTCTCATAATCTGAAGGTCGTGAGTTTCATCCTCACCCGGGGCAAAGGCGGTGCAGATTTTTTGTTTGCTTATGAGAGTTTAATTAGGTCGTGAGGGGTGCACTGTGTGGAGCAGTAATGAATGACTGTTGCTCAGTTTTCTTACTTTTTCGACCTTTACCTTGTGGGAACTATTGATACCGGTTGTGTTTCCCAGTGACACCAGTCCACCTCGGTAGCGCTGTAGGCGACGCTTCAGTCTCATAATCTGAAGGTCGTGAGTTCAATCCACACCCGGGGCAAAGGCGGTGCAGATTTTTTGTTTGCTTATGAGAGTTTAATTAGGTCGTAAGGGGTGCACTGTCTGGAACAGTAATGAATGACTGCTGCTCGGTTTTCCTATTTTTTCGACCTTTAATTTGTGGGAACTAATGGTACCGGTTGCGTTTCCCAGTGACCCTTGTCCGCCTCGGTAGTGCAGTAGGCAGCGCGTCAGTCTCATAATCTGAAGGTCGTTAGTTCAATCCTCACCCGGGGCAAAGGTGTTGCATATTTTTTGTTTGCTTATGAGAGATTTAGTGGGTCGTGAGGGGTGCGCTGTCTGGAGCAGTAATGAATGACTGTTGCTCGGTTTTCTTACTTTTTCCACCTTTAATTTGTGGGAACTAATGATACCGGTTGCGTTTCCCAGTGACTCCTGGCTGCCTCGGTAGCGCAGTAGGCAGCGCGTCAGTCTCATAATCTGAAGGTCGTGAGTTCAATCCTCACCCGGGCCAAAGGCGGTGCAGTTTTTTTCTTTGCTTATTAGAGTTTAATTAGGTCGTGAGGGGTGCGCTGTCTGGAGCATTAATGAATGACTGTTGCTGAGTTTTCTTACCTTTTCGACCTTTAACTTGTGGGAACTATTGATACCGGTTGTGTTTCCAAGTGACACCTGTCCGCCTCGGTAGCGCAGTAGGCAGCGCGTCAGTCTCATAATCTGAAGGTCGTGAGTTCAATCCACACCTGGGGCAAAGGCGGTGCAGATTTTTGTTTGCTTATGAGAGTTTAATTCGGTCGTGAGGGGTGCGCTGTCTAAAGCAGTAATGAATGACTGTAGCTGAGTTTTCTTACTTTTTCGACCTTTAGCGTGTGGGAACTAATGATACCGGTTGCGTTTGCCAGTGACTCCTGTTTGCCTCGGTAGCGCAGTGGGCAGCGCGTCAGTCTCATAATCTGAAGGTCGTGAGTTCAATCCTCACCCGGGGCAAAGGCGGTGCAGATTTTTTGTTTGCTTATGAGAGTTTAATTAGGTCGTGAGGGGTGCACTGTGCGGAGCAGTAATGAATGACTGTTGCTCAGTTTTCTTACTTTTTCGACCTTTATTTGGGGGAACTAACGATACCGGTTGCGTTTCGCAGTGACCCGTGTCCGCCTCGGTAGCACAGTAGGCAGCGCGTCAGTCTCATAATCTGAAGGTCGTGAGTTCCATCCTCACCCGGGGCAAAGGCAGTGTAGTTGTTTTGTTTGCTTATGAGAGTTTAATTAGGTCGTGAAGGGTGCGCTGTCTGGAGCAGTAATGAATGACTGTTGCTGAGTTTTCTTACTTTTTCGACCTTTATCTTGTGGGAACTATTGATACCGGTTGTGTTTCCCAGTGACACCAGTCCACCTCGGTAGCGCAGTAGGCGGCGCTTCAGTCTCATAATCTGAAGGTCGTGAGTTCAATCCACACCCGGGGCAAAGGCGGTGCAGATTTTTTGTTTGCCTATGAGAGTTTAATTAGGTCGTGAGGGGTGCGCTGTCTGGAGCAGTAATGAATGACTGTTGCTGAGTTTTCTTACTTTTTCGACCTTTAACGTGTGGGAACCATTGATACCGGTTGTGTTTTCCAGTGACACTTGTCCGCCTCGGTAGCGCAGTAGGCAGCGCGTCAGTCTCATAATCTGAAGGTCGTGAGTTCAATCCTCACCAGGGGCAAATTTGTTGCAGATTTTTTCTTTGCTCATGAGAGTTTAATTACGTCGTGAGGGGTGCACTGTCTGGAGCTGTAATAAATGACAGTTGTTCGGTTTTCTAATTTTTTCAACCTTTAATTTGTGGGAACTAATGATACCGGTTGCGTTTCCCAGTGACCCCTGTCCGCCTCGGTAGCGTAGTAGGCAGCGCGTCAGTCTCATAATCTGAAGGTCGTGAGTTCCATCCTCACCCGGGGCAAAGGCGGTATAGTTGTTTTGTTTGCTTATGAGAGTTTAATTAGGTCGTGAAGGGTGCGCTGTCTACAGCAGTAATGAATGACTGTTGCTGAGTTTTCTTACTGTTTCGACCTTTAACTTGTGGGAACTATTGATACCGGTGGTGTTTCCCAGTGGCACCAGTCCACCTCGGTAGCGCAGTAGGCGGCGCTTCAGTCTCATAATCTGAAGGTCGTGAGTTCAATCCACACCCGGGGCAAAGGCGGTGCAGATTTTTGTTTGCCTATGAGAGTTTAATTCGGTCGTGAGGGGTGCGCTGTCTAAAGCAGTAATGAATGACTGTAGCTGAGTTTTCTTACTTTTTCGACCTTTAGCGTGTGGGAACTATTGATACCGGTTGCGTTTCCCACTGACCCTTGTCCGCCTCGGTAGTGCAGTAGGCAGCGCGTCAGTCTCATAATCTGAAGGTCGTGAGTTCAATCCTCACCCGGGCCAAAGGCGGTGCAGTTTTTTTCTTTGCTCATGAGAGTTTAATTAGGTCGTGAGGGGTGCGCTGTCTGGAGCATTAATGAATGACTGTTGCTGAGTTTTCTTACCTTTTCGACCTTTAACTTGTGGGAACTATTGATACCGGTTGTGTTTCCAAGTGACACCTGTCCGCCTCGGTAGCGCAGTAGGCAGCGCGTCAGTCTCATAATCTGAAGGTCGTGAGTTCAATCCTCACCTGGGCCAATGGCGGTCCAGTTTTTTTGTTTGCTTATGATAGTGTAATTACGTCGTGAGGGGTGCACTGTCTGGAACAGTAATGAATGACTGCTGCTCGTGTTTCCTATTTTTTCGACCTATAGTTTGTAGGAACTAATGATACCGGTTGCGTTTCCCAGTGACCCTTGTCTGCCTCGGTAGCGCACTAGGCAGCGCGTCAGTCTCATAATCTGAAGGTCGTGAGTTCAATCCTCACCCGGGGCAAATTTGGTGCAGATTTTTTGTTTGCTCATGAAAGTTTAATTAGGTCGTGAGGAGTGCACTGTCTGGAGCAATAATGAATGACTGTTGCTCGGTTTTCTTACTTTTTCCACCTTTAATTTGTGGGAACTAATGATACCGGTTGCGTTTGCCAGTGACTCCTGTTTGCCTCGGTAGCGCAGTAGGCAGCACGTCAGTCTCATAATCTGAAGGTCGTGAGTTCAATCCTCACCCGGGGCAAAGGCGGTGCAGATTTTTTGTTTGCTTATGAGAGTTTAATTAGGTCGTGAGGGGTGCACTGTGTGGAGCAGTAATGAATGACTGTTGCTCAGTTTTCTTAATTTTTCGACCTTTATTTGTGGGAACGAACGATACCGGTTGCGTTTCGTAGTGACCCGTGTCCGCCTCGGTAGCACAGTAGGCAGCGCGTCAGTCTCATAATCTGAAGGTCGTGAGTTCCATCCTCACCCGGGGCAAAGGCGGTGTAGTTGTTTTGTTTGCTTATGAGAGTTTAATTAGGTCGTGAAGGGTGCTCTGTCTGGAGCAGTAATGAATGACTGTTGCTGAGTTTTCTTACTTTTTCGACCTTTAACGTGTGGGAACCATTGATACCGGTTGTGTTTTCCAGTGACACTTGTCCGCCTCGGTAGCGCAGTAGGCAGCGCGTCAGTCTCATAATCTGAAGGTCGTGAGTTCAATCCTCACCAGGGGCAAATTTGTTGCAGATTTTTTCTTTGCTCATGAGAGTTTAATTACGTCGTGAGGGGTGCACTGTCTGGAGCTGTAATGAATGACAGTTGTTCGGTTTTCTTATTTTTTCAACCTTTAATTTGTGGGAACTAATGATACCGGTTGCGTTTCCCAGTGACCCCTGTCCGCCTCGGTAGCGCAGTATGCAGTGCGTCAGTCTCATAATCTGAAGGTCGTGAGTTCAATCCTCACCCGGGGCAAAGGCGGTGCAGTTCTTTGTTTGCTTATGAGAGTTTAATTAGGTCGTGAGGGGTGCGCTGTCTGAAGCAGTAATGAATGACTGTTGCTGAGTTTTCTTACTTTTTCGACCTTTAACTTGTGGGAACTATTGATACTTGTTGTGTTTTCCAGTGACCCCAGTCTGCCTCGGTAGCGCAGTAGGCAGCGCGTCAGTCTCATATTCTGAAGGTCGTGAGTTCAATCCTCACCCGGGGCAAAGGCGGCGAAGTATTTTTGTTTGTTTATGAGAGTTTAATTAGGTCGTGAAGGGTGCGCTGTCTACAGCAGTAATGAATGACTGTTGCTGAGTTTTCTTACTGTTTCGACCTTTAACTTGTGGGAACTATTGATACCGGTGGTGTTTCCCAGTGGCACCAGTCCACCTCGGTAGCGCAGTAGGCGGCGCTTCAGTCTCATAATCTGAAGGTCGTGAGTTCAATCCACACCCGGGGCAAAGGCGGTGCAGATTTTTGTTTGCCTATGAGAGTTTATTTAGGTCGTGAGGGGTCCGCTGTCTAAAGCAGTAATGAATGACTGTAGCTGAGTTTTCTTACTTTTTCGACCTTTAGCGTGTGGGAACTATTGATACCGGTTGCGTTTCCCACTGACCCCTGTCCGCCTCGGTAGTGCAGTAGGCAGCGCGTCAGTCTCACAATCTGAAGGTCGTGAGTGCAATCCTCACCCGGGGCAAAGGCGGTGCAGATGTTTCGTTTGCTTATGAGAGTTTAATTAGGTCGTGACGGGCGCACTGTCTTGAGCAGTAATGAATGACTGTTGCTCGGTTTTCTTGCTTTTTCGACCTTTAACTTGTGGGAACTATTGATACCGGTTGTGTTTCCCAGTGACACCTGTCCGCCTCGGTAGCGCAGTAGGCAGCACGTCAGTCTCATAATCTGAATGTCGTGAGTGCAATCCTCACCCGGGGCAAAGGCGGTGCAGATGTTTCGTTTGCTTATGAGAGTTTCATTAGGTCGTGAGGGGTGCACTGTCTGGAGCAGTAATAAATGACTGTTGGTTGGTTTTTTTTTACTTTTTCGACCTTTAATTTGTGGGAACTAATAATACCGGTTGCGTTTCGCCGTGACCCCTGTCCGCCTCGGTAGCATAGTAGGCAGCGCGTCAGTCTCATAATGTGAAGGTCTTGAGTTCAATCCTCACCCGGGGCAAAGGTGGTGCAATTTCTTTGTTTGCTTATGAGAGTTTAATTGGGTCGTGAGGGGTGCGCTGTCTGGAGCAGTCATGAATGACTGTTGCTCGGTTTTCTTACTTTTTCGACCTTTAGTTTGTGAGAACTAATAATCCCGGTTGCGTTTCCCACTGACCCCTGTCCGCCTCGGTAGTGCAGTAGGCAGCGCGTCAGTCTCACAATCTGAAGGTCGTGAGTTCAATCCTCACCCGGGGCAAATGTGGTGCAGATTTTTTGTTTGCTTATGAGAGTTTAATTGGGTCGTGAAGGTTGCGCTGTCTGGAGCAGTAATGAAAGACTGTTGCTCGGTTTTCTTGCTTTTTCGACCTTTAACTTGTGGGAACTATTGATACCGGTTGTGTTTCCCAGTTACCCCTGTCCGCCTCGGTAGTGCAGTAGGCAGCGCGTCAGTCTCATAATCTGAAGGTCGTGGGTTCAATCCACACCCGGGGCAAAGGTGGTGCAATTACTTTGTTTGCTTATGAGAGTTTAATTGGGTCGTGAGGGGTGCGCTGTCTAAAGCAGTAATGAATGACTGTAGCTGAGTTTTCTTACTTTTTCGACCTTTAGCGTGTGGGAACTATTGATACCGGTTGCGTTTCCCACTGACCCCTGTCCGCCTCGGTAGTGCAGTAGGCAGCGCGTCAGTCTCACAATCTGAAGGTCGTGAGTTCAATCCTCACCCGGGGCAAATGTGGTGCAGATTTTTTGTTTGCTTATGAGAGTTTAATTGGGTCGTGAAGGTTGCGCTGTCTGGAGCAGTAATGAATGACTGTTGCTCGGTTTTCTTACATTTTCGACCTTTAATTTGTGGGAACTAATGATCCCGGTTGCGTTCCCCAGTGACACCTGTCCGCTTTGATAGCGCAGTAGGCAGAGCATCAGTCTCATAATCTGAAGGTCGTGAGTTCAATCCTCACCAGGGGCAAAGGCGGTGCAGATGTTTTCTTTGCTTATGAGAATTTAATTGGGTCGTGAGGGGTGCGCTGTCTGGAGCAGTCATGAATGACTGTTGCTCGGTTTTCTTACTTTTTCGACCTTTAGTTTGTGAGAACTAATAATCCCGGTTGCGTTTCCCAGTGACACCTGTCCGCCTCGGTAGCGCAGTAGGCAGCGCGTCAGTCTCATATTCTGAAGGTCGTGAGTTCAATCCTCACCCGGAGCAAATTTGGTGCAGATTGTTTGTTTGCTCACGAGAGTTTATTTGGTCGTGAGGGGTGCACTGTCTGGAGCAGTAATGAATGACTGTTGTTTGGTTTTCTTATTTTTTCAACCTTCAATTTGTGGGAACTAATGATACCGGTTGCGTTTTCCCGTGACCCTTGTCCGCCTCGGTAGCGCAGTAGGCAGCGCGTCAGTCTCATAATCTGAATGTCGTGAGTGCAATCCTCACCCGGGGCAAAGGCGGTGCAGATGTTTCGTTTGCTTATGAGAGTTTCATTAGGTCGTGAGGGGTGCACTGTCTGGAGCAGTAATGAATGACTGCTGTTTGGGTTTTCTATTTTTTCGACCTTTAATTTATGGGAACTAGTGATACCGGTTCTGTTTCCCAGTGAGCCTTGTCCGACTCGGTAGCGCATTAGGCAGCGCGTCAGTCTCATAATCTGAAGGTCGTGAGATCAATCCTCTCCCGGGGCAAAGGCGGAGCAGATGTTTTGTTTGCTTATGAGAGTTTAATTAGGTCGTGAGGGGCGCACTGTCTTGAGCAGTAATGAATGACTGTTGCTCGGTTTTCTTGCTTTTTCGACCTTTAACTTGTGGGAACTATTGACACCGGATGTGTTTCTCAGTGACACCTGTCCGCCTCGGTAGCGCAGTAGGCGACGCTTCAGTCTCATAATCTGAAGGTCGTGAGTTCAGTCCACACCCGGGGCAAAGGCGGTGCAGATTTTTTGTTTGCCTATGAGAGTTTAATTAGGTCGTGAGGGGTGCGCTGTCTGGAGCAGTAATGAATAACTGTTGCTGAGTTTTCTTACTTTTTCGACCTTTAACGCGTGGGAACCACTGATACCGGTTGTGTTTTCCAGTGACACCTGTCCGCCTCGGTTGCGCAGTAGGCAGCGCGTCAGTCTCGTAATCTGAAGGTCGTGAGTTCCATCCTCACCCGGGGCAAATTTGTTGCAGATTTTTTCTTTGCTCTTGAGAGTTTAATTACATCGTGAGGGGTGCACTGTCTGGAGCTGTAATGAATGACAGTTGTTCGGTTTTCTTATTTTTTCAACCTTTTTTTGTGGGAACTAATGATACCGGTTGTGTTTCCCAGTGACCCCTGTCCGCCTTGGTAGCGCAGTAGGCAGCGCGTCAGTCTCATAACCTGAAGGTCGTGAGTTCCAACCTCACCCGGGGCAAAGGCGGTGCAGTTTTTTTGTTTGCTTATGAGAGTTTATTTAGGTCGTGAGGGGTGCACTGTGTGGAGCAGTAATGAATGACTGTCGCTCAGTTTTCTTACTTTTTCGACCTTTATTTGTGGGAACTAACGATACCGGTTGCGTTTCGCAGTGACCCCTGTCCGCCTCGGTAGCACAGTAGGCAGCGCGTCAGTCTAATAATCTGAAGGTCGTAAGTTCCATCCTCACCCGGGGCAAAGGCGGTGTAGTTGTTTTGTTTGCTTATGAGAGTTTAATTAGGTCGTGAAGGGTGCGCTGTCTGGAGCACTAATGAATGATTGTTGCTGAGTTTTCTTACTTTTTCGACCTTTATCTTGTGGGAACTATTGATACCGGTTGTGTTTCCCAGTGACACCAGTCCACCTCGGTAGCGCAGTAGGCGGCGCTTCAGTCTCATAATCTGAAGGTCGTGAGTTCAATCCACATACGGGGCAAAGGCGGTGCAGATTTTTTGTTTGCCTATGAGAGTTTAATTAGGTCGTGAGGGGTGCGCTGTCTGGAGCAGTAATGAATGACTGTTGCTGAGTTTTCTTACTTTTTCGACCTTTAACGTGTGGGAACCATTGATACCGGTTGTGTTTTCCAGTGACACTTGTCCGCCTCGGTAGCGCAGTAGGCAGCGCGTCAGTCTCATAATCTGAAGGTCGTGAGTTCAATCCTCACCAGGGGCAAATTTGTTGCAGATTTTTTCTTTGCTCATGAGAGTTTAATTACGTCGTGAGGGGTGCACTGTCTGGAGCTGTAATGAATGACAGTTGTTTTGTTTTCTTATTTTTTCAACCTTTAATTTATGGGAACTAATGATACCGGTTGCGTTTCCCAGTGACCCCTGTCCGCCTCGGTAGCGTAGTAGGCAGCGCGTCAGTCTCATAATCTGAAGGTCGTGAGTTCCATCCTCACCCGGGGCAAAGGCGGTATAGTTCTTTTGTTTGCTTATGAGAGTTTAATTAGGTCGTGAAGGGTGCGCTGTCTACAGCAGTAATGAATGACTGTTGCTGAGTTTTCTTACTGTTTCGACCTTTAACTTGTGGGAACTATTGATACCGGTGGTGTTTCCCAGTGGCACCAGTCCACCTCGGTAGCGCAGTAGGCGGCGCTTCAGTCTCATAATCTGAAGGTCGTGAGTTCAATCCACACCCGGGGCAAAGGCGGTGCAGATTTTTGTTTGCCTATGAGAGTTTAATTAGGACGTGAGGGGTGCGCTGTCTAAAGCAGTAATGAATGACTGTAGCTGAGTTCTCTTACTTTTTCGACCTTTAGCGTGTGGGAACTATTGATACCGGTTGCGTTTCCCACTGACCCCTGTCCGCCTCGGTAGTGCAGTAGGCAGCGCGTCAGTCTCACAATCTGAAGGTCGTGAGTTCAATCCTCACCCGGGGCAAATGTGGTGCAGATTTTTTTTTGCTTATGAGAGTTTAATTGGGTCGTGAAGGTTGCGCTGTCTGGAGCAGTAATGAATGACTGTTGCTCGGTTTTCTTACATTTTCGACCTTTAATTTGTGGACACTAATGATCCCGGTTGCGTTCCCCAGTGACACCTGTCCGCTTTGATAGCGCAGTAGGCAGAGCATCAGTCTCATAATTTGAAGGTCGTGAGTTCAATCCTCACCAGGGGCAAAGGCGGTGCAGATGTTTTGTTTGCTTATGAGAGTTTAATTGGGTCGTGAGGGGTGCGCTGTCTGGAGCAGTCATGAATGACTGTTGCTCGGTTTTCTTACTTTTTCGACCTTTAGTTTGTGGGAACTAATAATCCCGGTTGCGTTTCTCAGTGACACCTGTCCGCCTCGGTAGCACAGTAGGCAGCGCGTGAGTCTGATAATCTGAATGTCGTGAGTTCAATCCTCACCTGGGGCAAAGGCGGTGCAGTTTTTTGTTTGCTTATGAGAGTTTAATTAGGTCGTGATGGGTGCACGTTCTGGAGCAGTAATGAATGACTGCTGTTCGGTTTTTCTATTTTTTCGACCTTTAATTTATGGGAACTAGTGATACCGGTTCTGTTTCCCAGTGAGCCCTGTCCGCCTCGGTAGCGCAGTAGGCAGCGCGTCAGTCTCATAATCTGAAGGTCGTGAGTTCAATCCACACCCGGGGCAAAGGTGGTGCAATTTCTTTGTTTGCTTATGAGAGTTTAATTAGGCCGTGAGGGGTGCGCTGTCTGGAGCAGTAATGAATGACAAGTTGCTGAGTTTTCTTACTTTCTCGACCTTTAACGTGTGGGAACTATTGATACCGGTTGTGTTTCCCAGTGACACCTGTCTACCTCGGTAGCGCCGTAGGCAGCGCGTCAGTCTCATAATCTGAAGGTCGTTAGTTCAATCCTCACCCGGAGCAAATTTGGTGCAGATTTTTTGTTTGCTCACGAGAGTTTATTTGGTCGTGAGGGCTGCACTGTCTGGAGCAGTAATGAATGACTGTTGTTTGGTTTTCTTATTTTTTCAACCTTCAATTTGTGGGAACTAATGATACCGGTTGCGTTTCCCAGTGACCCTTGTCCGCCTCGGTAGCGCAGTAGGCAGCGCGCCAGTCTCAAAATCTGAAGGTCGTGAGTTCGATCCTCACACGGCACAAAGGTGATGCAGTTTTTGTGTTTGCTTATGAGAGTTTAATTAGGTCGGGAGGGGTGCGCTGTCTGGAGCAGTAATGAATGACTGTTGCTGAGTTTTCTTACTTTTTGACCTTTAACATGTGGGAACTATTGATACCGGTTGTGTTTCCCAGTGACACCTGTCCGCCTCGGTAGCGCAGTAGGCAGCGCGTCAGTCTCATAATCTGAATGTCGTGAGTGTAATCCTCACCTGGGGCAAAGGCGGTGCAGATGTTTCGTTTGCTTATGAGAGTTTCATTAGGTCGTGAGGGGTGCACTGTCTGGAGCAGTAATGAATGACTGCTGTTCGGTTTTTCTATTTTTTCGACCTTTAATTTATGGGAACTAGTGATACCGGTTCTGTTTCCCAGTGAGCCCTGTCCGCCTCGGTAGCGCATTAGGCAGCGCGTCAGTCTCATAATCTGAAGGTCGTGAGTTCAATCCTCTCCCGGGGCAAAGGCGGTGCAGATGTTTCGTTTGCTTATGAGAGTTTCATTAGGTCGTGAGGAGTGCACTGTCTGGAGCAGTAATAAATGACTGTTGGTCGTTTTTTTTATTTTTTCGACCTTTAATTTGTGGGAACTTATAATACCGGTTGCGTTTCCCAGTGACCCCTGTCTGCCTCGGTAGCACACTAGGCAGCGCGTCAGTCTCATAATCTGAAGGTCGTGAGTTCAATCCTCACCCGGGGCAAATTTGGTGCAGATTTTTTGTTTGCTCATGAAAGTTTAATTAGGTCGTGAGGAGTGCACTGTCTGGAGCAGTAATGAATGACTGTTGCTCGGTTTTCTTACTTTTTCCACCTTTAATTTGTGGGAACTAATGATACCGGTTGCGTTTGCCAGTGACTCCTGTTTGCCTCGGTAGCGCAGTAGGCAGCACGTCAGTCTCATAATCTGAAGGTCGTGAGTTCAATCCTCACCCGGGGCAAAGGCGGTGCAGATTTTTTGTTTGCTTATAAGAGTTTAATTAGGTCGTGAGGGGTGCACTGTGCGGAGCAGTAATGAATGACTGTTGCTCAGTTTTCTTACTTTTTCGACCTTTATTTGTGGGAAATAACGATACCGGTTGCGTTTCGCAGTGACCCGTGTCCGCCTCGGTAGCACAGTAGGCAGCACGTCAGTCTCATAATCTGAAGGTCGTGAGTTCCATCCTCACCCGGGGCAAAGGCGGTGTAGTTGTTTTGTTTGCTTATGAGAGTTTAATTAGGTCGTGAAGGGTGCGCTGTCTGGAGCAGTAATGAATGACTGTTGCTGAGTTTTCTTACTTTTTCGACCTTTATCTTGTGGGAACTATTGATACCGGTTGTGTTTCCCAGTGACACCAGTCCACCTCGGTAGCGCAGTAGGCGGCGCTTCAGTCTCATAATCTGAAGGTCGTGAGTTCAATCCACACCCGGGGCAAAGGCGGTGCAGATTTTTGTTTGCCTATGAGAGTTTAATTAGGTCGTGAGGGGTGCGCTGTCTAAAGCAGTAATGAATGACTGTAGCTGAGTTTTCTTACTTTTTCGACCTTTAGCGTGTGGGAACTATTGATACCGGTTGCGTTTCCCACTGACCCCTCTCCGCCTCGGTAGTGCAGTAGGCAGCGCGTCAGTCTCACAATCTGAAGGTCGTGGGTTCAATCCTCACCCGGGGCAAATGTGGTGCAGATTTTTTGTTTGCTTATGAGAGTTTAATTGGGTCGTGAAGGTTGTGCTGTCTGGAGCAGTAATGAATGACTGTTGCTCGGTTTTCTTACATTTTCGACCTTTAATTTGTGGGAACTAATGATCCCGGTTGCGTTCCCCAGTGACACCTGTCCGCTTTGATAGCGCAGTAGGCAGAGCATCAGTCTCATAATCTGAAGGTCGTGAGTTCAATCCTCACCAGGGGCAAAGGCGGTGCAGATGTTTTGTTTGCTTATGAGAGTTTAATTGGGTCGTGAGGGGTGCGCTGTCTGGAGCAGTCATGAATGACTGTTGCTCGGTTTTCTTACTTTTTCGACCTTTAGTTTGTGAGAACTAATAATCCCGGTGGTGTTTCCCAGTGGCACCAGTCCACCTCGGTAGTGCAGTAGGCAGCGCGTCAGTCTCACAATCTGAAGGTCGTGGGTTCAATCCTCACCCGGGGCAAATGTGGTGCAGATTTTTTGTTTGCTTATGAGAGTTTAATTGGGTCGTGAAGGTTGCGCTGTCTGGAGCAGTAATGAATGACTGTTGCTCGGTTTTCTTACATTTTCGACCTTTAATTTGTGGGAACTAATGATCCCGGTTGCGTTCCCCAGTGACACCTGTCCGCTTTGATAGCGCAGTAGGCAGAGCATCAGTCTCATAATCTGAAGGTCGTGAGTTCAATCCTCACCAGGGGCAAAGGCGGTGCAGATGTTTTGTTTGCTTATGAGAGTTTAATTGGGTCGTGAGGGGTGCGCTGTCTGGAGCAGTCATGAATGACTGTTGCTCGGTTTTCTTACTTTTTCGACCTTTAGTTTGTGAGAACTAATAATCCCGGGGGTGTTTCCCAGTGGCACCAGTCCACCTCGGTAGCGCAGTAGGCGGCGCTTCAGTCTCATAATCTGAAGGTCGTGAGTTCAATCCACACCCGGGGCAAAGGCGGTGCAGATTTTTGTTTGCCTATGAGAGTTTAATTAGGTCGTGAGGGGTGCGCTGTCTAAAGCAGTAATGAATGACTGTAGCTGAGTTTTCTTACTTTTTCGACCTTTAGCGTGTGGGAACTATTGATACCGGTTGCGTTTCCCACTGACCCCTCTCCGCCTCGGTAGTGCAGTAGGCAGCGCGTCAGACTCACAATCTGAAGGTCGTGGGTTCAATCCTCACCCGGGGCAAAGGCGGTGCAGTTTTTTTGTTTGCTTATGAGAGTTTAATTAGGTCGTGATGGGTGCAAGTTCTGGAGCAGTAATGAATGACTGCTGTTCGGTTTTTCTATTTTTTCGACCTTTAATTTATGGGAACTAGTAATACCGGTTCTGTTTCCCAGTGAGCCCTGTCCGCCTCGGTAGTGCAGTAGGCGGCGCGTCAGTCTCATAATCTGAAGGTCGTGAGTTCAATCCACACCCGGGGCAAAGGTGGTGCAATTTCTTTGTTTGCTTATGAGAGTTTAATTAGGCCGTGAGGGGTGCGCTGTCTGGAGCAGTAATGAATGACAAGTTGCTGAGTTTTCTTACTTTCTCGACCTTTAACGTGTGGGAACTATTGATACCGGTTGTGTTTCCCAGTGACACCTGTCCACCTCGGTAGCGCAGTAGGCAGCGCGTCAGTCTCATATTCTGAAGGTCGTGAGTTCAATACTCACCCGGAGCAAATTTGGTACAGATTTTTTGTTTGCTCACGAGAGTTTATTTGGTCGTGAGGGGTGCACTGTCTGGAGCAGTAATGAATGACTGTTGTTTGGTTTTCTTATTTTTTCAACCTTCAATTTGTGGGAACTAATGATACCGGTTGCGTTTTCCTGTGACCCTTGTCCGCCTCGGTAGCGCAGTAGGCAGCACGTCAGTCTCATAATCTGAAGGTCGTGAGTTCGATCCTCACACGGCGCAAAGGTGATGCAGTTTTTTTGTTTGCTTATGAGAGTTTAATTAGGTCGGGAGGGGTGCGCTGTCTGGAGCAGTAATGAATGACTGTTGCTGAGTTTTCTTACTTTTTTGACTTTTAACATGTGGGAACTATTGATACCGGTTGTGTTTCCCAGTGACACCTGTCCGCCTCGGTAGCGCAGTAGGCAGCGCGTCAGTCTCATAATCTAAATGTCGTGAGTGCAATCCTCTCCCGGGGCAAAGGCGGTGCAGATGTTTCGTTTGCTTATGAGAGTTTCATTAGGTCGTGAGGGGTGCACTGTCTGGAGCAGTAATGAATGACTGCTGTTTGGGTTTTCTATTTTTTCGACCTTTAATTTATGGGAACTAGTGATACCGGTTCTGTTTCCCAGTGAGCCTTGTCCGACTCGGTAGCGCATTAGGCAGCGCGTCAGTCTCATAATCTGAAGGTCGTGAGTTCAATCCTCTCCCGGGGCAAAGGCGGAGCAGATGTTTTGTTTGCTTATGAGAGTTTAATTAGGTCGTGAGGGGCGCACTGTCTTGAGCAGTAATGAATGACTGTTGCTCGGTTTTCTTACTTTTTCGACCTTTAACTTGTGGGAACTATTGATACCGGTTGTGTTTCCCAGTGACACCTGTCCGCCTCGGTAGCGCAGTAGGCAGCGCGTCAGTGTCATAATCTGAATGTCGTGAGTGCAATCCTCACCCGGGGCAAAGGCGGTGCAGATGTTTCGTTTGCTTATGAGAGTTTCATTAGGTCGTGAGGGGTGCACTGTCTGGAGCAGTAATAAATGACTGTTGGTCGGTTTTTTTACTTTTTCGACCTTTAATTTGTGGGAACTAATAATACCGGTTGCGTTTCGCCGTGACCCCTGTCCGCGTCGGTAGCGTAGTACGCAGCGCGTCAGTCTCATAATCTGAAGGTCTTGAGTTCATTCCTCACCCGGGGCAAAGCGGGTGCAGTTGTTTTGTTTGCTTATGAGAGTTTAATTAGGTCGTGAAGGGTGCGCTGTCTGGAGCAGTAATAAATGACTGTTGCTGAGTTTTCTTACTTTTTCGACCTTTAACGTGTGGGAACTATTGATACCGGTTGTGTTTCCCAGTGACACCTGTCCGCCTCGGTAGCGCAGTAGGCAGCGCGTCAGTCTCATAATCTGAAGGTCGTGAGTTCAATCCTCACCCGGGGCAAATTTGGTGCAGATTTTTTGTTTGCTCACGAGAGTTTAATTAGGTCGTGAGGGGTGCACTGTCTGGACCAGTAATGAATGACTGTTGTTTGGTTTTCTTATTTTTCAACCTTTTTTTTGTGGGAACTAATGATACCGGTTGCGCTTCCCAGTGACCTCTGTCCACCTCGGTAGCGCAGTAGGCAGCGCGTCAGTCTCATAACCTGAAGGTCGTGAGTTCCATCCTCACCCGGGGCAAAGGCGGTGCAGTTTTTTTGTTTGCTTATGAGAGTTTAATTAGGTCGTGAGGGGTGCACTGTGTGGAGCAGTAATGAATGACTGTCGCTCAGTTTTCTTACTTTTTCGACCTTTATTTGTGGGAACTAACGATACCGGTTGCGTTTCGCAGTGAACCCTGTCCGCCTCGGTAGCACAGTAGGCAGCGCGTCAGTCTAATAATCTGAAGGTCGTGAGTTCCATCCTCACCCGGGGCAAAGGCGGTGTAGTTGTTTTGTTTGCTTATGAGAGTTTAATTAGGTCGTGAAGTTGTGCGCTGTCTGGAGCAGTAATGAATGACTGTTGCTGAGTTTTCTTACTTTTTCGACTTTTATCTTGTGGGAACTATTGATACCGGTTGTGTTTCCCAGTGACACCAGTCCACCTCGGTAGCGCAGTAGGTGGCGCTTCAGTCTCATAATCTGAAGGTCGTGAGTTCAATCCACATACGGGGCAATGGCGGTGCAGATTTTTTGTTTGCCTATGAGAGTTTAATTAGGTCGTGAGGGGTGCACTGTCTGGAGCAGTAATGAATGACTGTTGCTGAGTTTTCTTACTTTTTCGACCTTTAACGTGTGGGAACCATTGATACCGGTTGTGTTTTCCAGTGACACTTGTCCGCCTCGGTAGCGCAGTAGGCAGCGCGTCAGTCTCATAATCTGAAGGTCGTGAGTTCAATCCTCACCAGGGGCAAATTTGTTGCAGATTTTTTCTTTGCTCATGAGAGTTTAATTACGTCGTGAGGGGTACACTGTCTGGAGCTGTAATGAATGACAGTTGTTCGGTTTTCTTATTTTTTCAACCTTTAATTTGTGGGAACTAATGATACCGGTTGCGTTTCCCAGTGACCCCTGTCCGCCTCGGTAGCGTAGTAGGCAGCGCGTCAGTCTCATAATCTGAAGGTCGTGAGTTCCATCCTCACCCGGGGCAAAGGCGGTATAGTTGTTTTGTTTGCTTATGAGAGTTTAATTAGGTCGTGAAGGGTGCGCTGTCTACAGCAGTAATGAATGACTGTTGCTGAGTTTTCTTACTGTTTCGACCTTTAACTTGTGGGAACTATTGATACCGGTGGTGTTTCCCAGTGGCACCAGTCCACCTCGGTAGCGCAGTAGGCAGCGCTTCAGTCTCATAATCTGAAGGTCGTGAGTTCAATCCACACCCGGGGCAAAGGCGGTGCAGATTTTTGTTTGCCTATGAGAGTTTAATCAGGTCGTGAGGGGTGCGCTGTCTAAAGCAGTAATGAATGACTGTAGCTGAGTTTTCTTACTTTTTCGACCTTTAGCGTGTGGGAACTATTGATACCGGTTGCGTTTCCCACCGACCCCTGTCCGCCTCGGTAGTGCAGTAGGCAGCGCGTCAGTCTCACAATCTGAAGGTCGTGAGTTCAATCCTCACCAGGGGCAAAGGCGGTGCAGATGTTTTGTTTGCTTATGAGAGTTTAATTGGGTCGTGAGGGGTGCGCTGTCTGGAGCAGTCATGAATGACTGTTGCTCGGTTTTCTTACTTTTTCGACCTTTAGTTTGTGGGAACTAATAATCCCGGTTGCGTTTCCCAGTGACACCTGTCCGCCTCGGTAGCACAGTAGGCAGCGCGTCAGTCTGATAATCTGAATGTCGTGAGTTCAATCCTCACCTGGGGCAAAGGCGGTGCAGTTTTTTGTTTGCTTATGAGAGTTTAATTAGGTCGTGATGGGTGCACGTTCTGGAGCAGTAATGAATGACTGCTGTTCGGTTTTTCTATTTTTTCGACCTTTAATTTATGGTAACTAGTGATACCGGTTCTGTTTCCCAGTGAGCCCTGTCCGCCTCGGTAGCGCAGTAGGCAGCGCGTCAGTCTCATAATCTGAAGGTCGTGAGTTCAATCCACACCCGGGGCAAAGGTGGTGCAATTTCTTTGTTTGCTTATGAGAGTTTAATTAGGCCGTGAGGGGTGCGCTGTCTGGAGCAGTAATGAATGACAAGTTGCTGAGTTTTCTTACTTTCTCGACCTTTAACGTGTGGGAACTATTGATACCGGTTGTGTTTCCCAGTGACACCTGTCTACCTCGGTAGCGCCGTAGGCAGCGCGTCAGTCTCATAATCTGAAGGTCGTGAGTTCAATCCTCACCCGGAGCAAATTTCGTGCAGATTTTTTGTTTGCTCACGAGAGTTTAATTGGTCGTGAGGGCTGCACTGTCTGGAGCAGTAATGAATGACTGTTGTTTGGTTTCTTATTTTTTCAACCTTCAATTTGTGGGAACTAATGATACCGGTTGCGTTTCCCAGTGACCCTTGTCCGCCTCGGTAGCGCAGTAGGCAGCGCGCCAGTCTCATAATCTGAAGGTCGTGAGTTCGAGCCTCACACGGCACAAAGGTGATGCAGTTTTTTTGTTTGCTTATGAGAGTTTAATTAGGTCGGGAGGGGTGCGCTGTCTGGAGCAGTAATGAATGACTGTTGCTGAGTTTTCTTACTTTTTGACCTTTAACATGTGGGAACTATTGATACCGGTTGTGTTTCCCAGTGACACCTGTCCGCCTCGGTAGCGCAGTAGGCAGCGCGTCAGTCTCATAATCTGAATGTCGTGAGTGCAATCCTCACCTGGGGCAAAGGCGGTGCAGATGTTTCTTTTGCTTATGAGAGTTTCATTAGGTCGTGAGGAGTGCACTGTCTGGAGCATTAATAAATGACTGTTGGTCGGTTTTTTTTATTTTTTCGACCTTTAATTTGTGGGAACTTATAATACCGGTTGCGTTTCGCCGTGACCCCTGTCCGCCTCGGTAGCGTAGTAGGCAGCGCGTCAGTCTCATAATCTGAAGGTCGTGAGTTCAATCCTCACCCGGGGCAAAGCCGGTGCAGTTGTTTTGTTTGCTTATGAGAGTTTAATTAGGTCGTGAAGGGTGCGCTGTCTGGAGCAGTAATAAATGACTGTTGCTGAGTTTTCTTACTTTTTCGACCTTTAACTTGTGGGAACTATTGATACCGGTTGTGTTTCCCAGTGACACCTGTCCGCCTCGGTAGCGCAGTAGGCGGCGCGTCAGTGTCATAATCTGAAGGTCGTGAGTTCAATCCGCACCCGGGGCAAAGGCGGTGCAGATTTTTTGTTTGCTTATGAGAGTTTAATTAGGTCGTGAGGGGTGCGCTGTCTGGAGCACTATTGAATGACTGTTGCTCGGTTTTCTTACTTTTTACACCTTTAATTTGTGGGAACTAATGATACCGGTTGCGTTTCCCAGTAACCCCTGTCCGCCTCGGTAGTGCAGTAGGCAGCGCGTCAGTCTCATAATCTGAAGGTCGTGAGTTCAATCCACACCCGGGGCAAAGGTGGTGCAATTTCTTTGTTTGCTTATGAGAGTTTAATTAGGTCGTGAGGGGTGCGATGTCTGGAGCAGTAATGAATGACTGTTGCTGAGTTTTCTTACTTTTTTTACCTTTAACGTGTGGGAACTATTGACACCGGTTGTGTTTCCCAGTGACACCTGTCCGCCTCGGTAGCGCAGTTGGCAGCGCGTCAGTCTCATAATCTGAAGGTCGTGAGTTCAATCCTCACCCGGGGCAAATTTGGTGCAGATTTTTTGTTTGCTCACGAGAGTTTAATTAGGTCGTGAGGGGTGCACTGTCTGGACCAGTAATGAATGACTGTTGTTTGGTTTTCTTATTTTTCAATTTTTTTTGTGGGAAGTAATGATACCGGTTGCGCTTCCCAGTGACCCCTGTCCACCTCGGTAGCGCAGTAGGCAGCGCGTCAGTCTCATAATCTGAAGGTCGTGAGTTCAATCCTCATCCGGCGCAAAGGCGGTGCAGATTTTTTGTTTGCTTATGAGAGTTTAATTAGGTCGTGAAGGGTGCGCTGTCTGGAGCAGTAATGAATGACTGTTGCTGAGTTTTCTTACTTTTTCGACCTTTATCTTGTGGGAACTATTAATACCGGTTGTGTTTCCCAGTGACACCAGTCCACCTCGGTAGCGCAGTAGGCGACGCTTCAGTCTCATAATCTGAAGGTCGTGAGTTCAATCCACACCCGGGGCAAAGGCGGTGCAGATTTTTTGTTTGCCTATGAGAGTTTAATTAGGTCGTGAGGGGTGCGCTGTCTGGAGCAGTAATGAATGACTGTTGCTGAGTTTTCTTACTTTTTCGACCTTTAACGTGTGGGAACCACTGACAGCGGTTGTGTTTTCCAGTGACACCTGTCCGCCTCGGTTGCGCAGTAGGCAGCGCGTCAGTCTCGTAATCTGAAGGTCGTGAGTTCCATCCTCACCCGGGGCATAATTGTTGCAGATTTTTTCTTTGCTCATGAGAGTTTAATTACATCGTGAGCGGTGCACTGTCTGGAGCTGCAATGAATGACAGTTGTCCGGTTTTCTTATTTTTTCAACCTTTAATTTGTGGGAACTAATGATACCGGTTGTGTTTCCCAGTGACCCCTGTCCGCCTTGGTAGCGCAGTAGGCAGCGCGTCAGTCTCATAATCTGAAGGTCGTGAGTTCCATCCTCACCCGGGGCAAAGGCGGTGTAGTTGTTTTGTTTGGTTATGAGAGTTTAATTAGGTCGTGAAGGGTGCGCTGTCTGGAGCAGTAATGAATGACTGTTGCGGAGTTTTCTTACTTTTTCGACCTTTAACTTGTGGGAACTATTGATACCGGTGGTGTTTCCCAGTGGCACCAGTCTGCCTTGGTAGCGCAGTAGGCGGCGCTTCAGTCTCATAATCTGAAGGTCGTGAGTTCAATCCACACCCGGGGCAAAGGCGGTGCAGATTTTTTCTTTGCCTATGAGAGTTTAATTAGGTCGTGAGGGGTGCGCTGTCTGGAGCAGTAATGAATGACTCTTGCTGAGTTTTCTTACTTTTTCGACCTTTAACTTGTGGGAACTATTGATACCGGTTGTGTTTCCCTGTGACACCTGTCCGCCTCGGTAGCGCAGTAGGCAGCGCGTCAGTCTCAAAATCTGAAGGTCGTGAGTGCAATCCTCACCCGGGGCAAAGGCGGTGCAGATTTTTTGTTTGCTTATGAGAGTTTAATTAGGTCGTGAGGGGTGCGCTGTCTGGAGCACTATTGAATGACTGTTGCTCGGTTTTCTTACTTTTTCCAGCTTTAATTTGTGGGAACTAATGATAGCGGTTGCATTTCCTAGTAAAATTGTCCGCCTTGGTAGTGCAGTAGGCAGCGCGTCAGTCTCATAATCTGAAGGTCGTGAGTTCAATCCGCACCCGGGGCAAAGGCGGTGTAGTTGATTTGTTTGCTTATGAGAGTTTAATTAGGTCGTGAAGGGTGCGCTGTCTGGAGCAGTAATGAATGACTGTTGCTGAGTTTTCTTACTGTTTCGACCTTTAACTTGTGGGAACTATTGATACCGGTGGTGTTTCCCAGTGGCACAAGTCCACCTCGGTAGCGCAGTAGGCGGCGCTTCAGTCTCATAATCTGAAGGTCGTGAGTTCAATTCACACCCGGGGCAAAGGCGGTGCAGATTTTTTGTTTGCCTATGAGAGTTTAATTAGGTCGTGAGGGGTGCGCTGTCTAAAGCAGTAATGAATGACTGTAGCTGAGTTTTCTTACTTTTTCGACCTTTAGCGTGTGGGAACTATTGATACCGGTTGCGTTTCCCAGTGACCCCTGTCCGCCTCGGTAGTGCAGTAGGCAGCGCGTAAGTCTCACAATCTGAAGGTCGTGAGTTCAATCCTCACCCGGGGCAAATGTGGTGCAGATTTTTTGTTTGCTTATGAGAGTTTAATTGGGTCGTGAAGGTTGCGCTGTCTGGAGCAGTAATGAATGACTGTCGCTCGGTTTTCTTACATTTTCGACCTTTAATTTGTGGGAACTAATGATCCCGGTTGCGTTCCCCAGTGACACCTGTCCGCTTTGATAGCGCAGTAGGCAGAGCATCAGTCTCATAATCTTAAGGTCGTGAGTTCAATCCTCACCAGGGGCAAAGGCGGTGCAGATGTTTTGTTTGCTTATGAGAGTTTAATTGGGTCGTGAGGGGTGCGCTGTCTGGAGCAGTCATGAATGACTGTTGCTCGGTTTTCTTACTTTTTCGACCTTTAGTTTGTGGGAACTGATGATCCCGGTTGCGTTTCCCAGTGACACCTGTCCGCCTCGGTAGCGCAGTAGGCAGCGCGTCAGTCTGATAATCTGAATGTCGTGAGTTCAATCCGCACCCGGGGCAAAGGCGGTGTAGTTGATTTGTTTGCTTACGAGAGTTTAATTAGGTCGTGATGGGTGCACGTTCTGGAGCAGTAATGAATGACTGCTGTTCGGTTTTTCTATTTTTTCGACCTTTAATTTATGGGAACTAGTGATACCGGTTCTGTTTCCCAGTGAGCCCTGTCCGCCTCGGTAGCACAGTAGGCGGCGTGTCAGTCTCATAATCTGAAGGTCGTGAGTTCAATCCACACCCGGGGCAAAGGTGGTGCAATTTCTTTGTTTGCTTATGAGAGTTTAATTAGGCCGTGAGGGGTGCGCTGTCTGGAGCAGTAATGAATGACAAGTTGCTCAGTTTTCTTACTTTTTCGACCTTTAACGTGTGGGAACTATTGATACCGGTTGTGTTTCCCAGTGACACCTGTCCACCTCGGTAGCGCAGTAGGCAGCGCGTCAGTTTCATAATCTGAAGGTCGTCAGTTCAATCCTCGCCCGGGGCAAATTTGGTGCAGATTTTTTGTTTGCTCACGAGAGTTTATTTGGTCGTGAGGGGTGCACTGTCTGGAGCAGTAATGAATGACTGTTGTTTGGTTTTCTTATTTTTTCAACCTTCAATTTGTGGGAACTAATGATACCGGTTGCGTTTCCCAGTGACCCTTGTC
The DNA here is from genome assembly GCF_043290135.1 of Rhipicephalus microplus. Taxonomy (NCBI): domain Eukaryota; kingdom Metazoa; phylum Arthropoda; class Arachnida; order Ixodida; family Ixodidae; genus Rhipicephalus; species Rhipicephalus microplus. The sequence continues at coordinate 210,805,650 of NC_134702.1, forward strand.
CGCCTCGGTAGCGCAGTAGGCAGCGCGTCAGTCTCATAATCTGAAGGTCGTGAGTTCCATCCTCACACGGCGCAAAGGCGGTGCAGATGTTTCGTTTGCTTATGAGAGTTTCATTAGGTCGTGAGGGGTGCACTGTCTGGAGCAGTAATGAATGACTGCTGTTCGGTTTTTCTATTTTTTCGACCTTTAACTTATGGGAACTAGTGATACCGGTTCTGTTTCCCAGTGAGCCCTGTCCGCCTCGGTAGCGCATCAGGCAGCGCGTCAGTCTCATAATCTGATGGTCGTGAGTTCAATCCTCTCCCGGGGCAAAGGCGGTGCAGATGTTTCGTTTGCTTATGAGAGTTTCATTAGGTCGTGAGGAGTGCACTGTCTGGAGCAGTAATAAATGACTGTTGGTCGGTCTTTTTATTTTTTCGACCTTTAATTTGTGGGAACTTATAATACCGGTTGCGTTTCGCCGTGACCCCTGTCCGCCTCGGTAGCGTAGTAAGCAGCGCGTCAGTCTCATAATCTGAAGGTCGTGAGTTCAATCCTCACCCGGGGCAAAGCAGGTGCAGTTGTTTTGTTTGCTTATGAGAGTTTAATTAGGTCATGAAGGGTGCGCTGTCTGGAGCAGTAATAAATGACTGTTGCTGAGTTTTCTTACTTTTTCGACCTTTAACTTGTGGGAACTATTGATACCGGTTGTGTTTCCCAGTGACACCTGTCCGCCTCGGTAGCGCAGTAGGCGGCGCGTCAGTCTCATAATCTGAAGGTCGTGAGTTCAATCCGCACCCGGGGCAAAGGCGGTGCAGATTTTTTGTTTGCTTATGAGAGTTTAATTAGGTCGTGAGGGGTGCGCTGTCTGGAGCACTATTGAATGACTGTTGCTCGGTTTTCTTACTTTTTACACCTTTAATTTGTGGGAACTAATAATACCGGTCGCGTTTCCCAGTAACCGCTGTCCGCCTCGGTAGTGCAGTAGGCAGCGCGTCAGTCTCATAATCTGAAGGTCGTGAGTTCAATCCACACCCGGGGCAAAGGTGGTGCAATTTCTTTGTTTGCTTATGAGAGTTTAATTAGGTCGTGAGGGGTGCGATGTCTGGAGCAGTAATGAATGACTGTTGCTGAGTTTTCTTACTTTTTTGACCTTTAACGTGTGGGAACTAATGACACCGGTTGTGTTTCCCAGTGACACCTGTCCGCCTCGGTAGCGCAGTAGGCAGCGCGTCAGTCTCATAATCTGAAGGTCGTGAGTTCAATCCTCACCCGGGGCAAATTTGGTGCAGATTTTTTGTTTGCTCACGAGAGTTTAATTAGGTCGTGAGGGGTGCACTGTCTGGACCAGTAATGAATGACTGTTGTTTGGTTTTCTTATTTTTCAACCTTTTTTTTGTGGGAACTAATGATACCGGTTGCGCTTCCCAGTGACCCCTGTCCACCTCGGTAGCGCAGTAGGCAGCGCGTCAGTCTCATAATCTGAAGGTCGTGAGTTCAATCCTCACCCGGCGCAAAGGCGGTGCAGATTTTTTGTTTGCTTATGAGAGTTTAATTAGGTCGTGAAGGGTGCGCTGTCTGGAGCAGTAATGAATGACTGTTGCTGAGTTTTCTTACTTTTTCGACCTTTATCTTGTGGGAACTATTAATACCGGTTGTGTTTCCCAGTGACACCAGTCCACCTCGGTAGCGCAGTAGGCGACGCTTCAGTCTCATAATCTGAAGGTCGTGAGTTCAATCCACACCCGGGGCAAAGGCGGTGCAGATTTTTTGTTTGCCTATGAGAGTTTAATTAGGTCGTGAGGGGTGCGCTGTCTGGAGCAGTAATGAATGACTGTTGCTGAGTTTTCTTACTTTTTCGACCTTTAACGTGTGGGAACCACTGATACCGGTTGTGTTTTCCAGTGACACCTGTCCGCCTCGGTTGCGCAGTAGGCAGCGCGTCAGTCTCGTAATCTGAAGGTCGTGAGTTCAATCCACACCCGGGGCAAAGGCGGTGCAGATTTTTTGTTTGCCTATGAGAGTTTAATTACATCGTGAGGGGTGCACTGTCTGGAGCTGTAATGAATGACAGTTGTTCGGTTGTCTTATTTTTTCAACCTTTAATTTGTGGGAACTAATGATACCGGTTGTGTTTCCCAGTGACCCCTGTCCGCCTTGGTAGCGCAGTAGGCAGCGCGTCAGTCTCATAATCTGAAGGTCGTGAGTTCCATCCTCACCCGGGGCAAAGGCGCTGTAGTTGTTTTGTATGCTTATGAGAGTTTAATTAGGTCGTGAAGGGTGCGCTGTCTGGAGCAGTAATGAATGACTGTTGCGGAGTTTTCTTACTTTTTCGACCTTTAACTTGTGGGAACTATTGATACCGGTGGTGTTTCCCAGTGGCACCAGTCCGCCTTGGTAGCGCAGTAGGCGGCGCTTCAGTCTCATAATCTGAAGGTCGTGAGTTCAATCCACACCCGGGGCAAAGGCGGTGCAGATTTTTTCTTTGCCTATGAGAGTTTAATTAGGTCGTGAGGGGTGCGCTGTCTGGAGCAGTAATGAATGACTCTTGCTGAGTTTTCTTACTTTTTCGACCTTTAACTTGTGGGAACTATTGATACCGGTTGTGTTTCCCAGTGACACCTGTCCGCCTCGGTAGCGCAGTAGGCAGTGTGTCAGTCTCAAAATCTGAAGGTCGTGAGTGCAATCCTCACCCGGGGCAAAGGCGGTGCAGATTTTTTGTTTGCTTATGAGAGTTTAATTAGGTCGTGAGGGGTGCGCTGTCTGGAGCACTATTGAATGACTGTTGCTCGGTTTTCTTACTTTTTCCAGCATTAATTTGTGGGAACTAATGATAGCGGTTGCGTTTCCTAGTAACCCCTGTCCGCCTCGGAAGTGCAGTAGGCAGCGCGTCAGTCTCATAATCTGAAGGTCGTGAGTTCAGTCCGCACCCGGGGCAAAGGCGGTGTAGTTGTTTTGTTTGCTTATGAGAGTTTACTTAGGTCGTGAAGGGTGCGCTGTCTGGAGCAGTAATGAATGACTGTTGCTGAGTTTTCTTACTGTTTCGACCTTTAACTTGTGGGAACTATTGATACCGGTGGTGTTTCCCAGTGGCACAAGTCCACCTCGGTAGCGCAGTAGGCGGCGCTTCAGTCTCATAATCTGAAGGTCGTGAGTTCAATCCACACCCGGGGCAAAGGCGGTGCAGATTTTTTGTTTGCCTATGAGAGTTTAATTAGGTCGTGAGGGGTGCGCTGTCTAAAGCAGTAATGAATGACTGTAGCTGAGTTTTCTTACTTTTTCGACCTTTAGCGTGTGGGAACTATTGATACCGGTTGCGTTTCCCAGTGACCCCTGTCCGCCTCGGTAGTGCAGTAGGCAGCGCGTAAGTCTCACAATCTGAAGGTCGTGAGTTCAATCCTCACCCGGGGCAAATGTGGTGCAGATTTTTTGTTTGCTTATGAGAGTGTAATTGGGTCGTGAAAGTTGCGCTGTCTGGAGCAGTAATGAATGACTCTTGCTCGGTTTTCTTACATTTTCGACCTTTAATTTGTGGGAACCAATGATCCCGGTTGCGTTCCCCAGTGACACCTGTCCGCTTTGATAGCGCAGTAGGCAGAGCATCAGTCTCATAATCTTAAGGTCGTGAGTTCAATCCTCACCAGGGGCAAAGGCGGTGCAGATGTTTTGTTTGCTTATGAGAGTTTAATTGGGTCGTGAGGGGTGCGCTGTCTGGAGCAGTCATGAATGACTGTTGCTCGGTTTTCTTAGTTTTTCGACCTTTAGTTTGTGGGAACTGATGATCCCGGTTGCGTTTCCCAGTGACACCTGTCCGCCTCGGTAGCGCAGTAGGCAGCGCATCAGTCTGATAATCTGAATGTCGTGAGTTCAATCCTCACCTGGGGAAAAGGCGGTGCAGTTTTTTTGTTTGCTTACGAGAGTTTAATTAGGTCGTGATGGGTGCACGTTCTGGAGCAGTAATGAATGACTGCTGTTCGGTATTTCTATTTTTTCGACCTTTAATTTATGGGAACTAGTGATACCGGTTCTGTTTCCCAGTGATCCCTGTCCGCCTCGGTAGCGCAGTAGGCAGCGCGTCAGTCTCATAATCTGAAGGTCGTGAGTTCCATCCTCACACGGCGCAAAGGTGATGCAGTTTTTTTGTTTGCTTATGAGAGTTTAATTAGGTCGGGAGGGGTGCGCTGTCTGGAGCAGTAATGAATGACTGTTGCTGAGTTTTCTTACTTTTTCGACCTTTAACTTGTGGGTACTATTGATACCGGTTGTGTTTCCCAGTGACACCTGTCCGCCTCGGTAGCGCAGTAGGCAGCGCGTCAGTCTCATAATCTGAATGTCGTGAGTGCAATCCTCACCCGGGGAAAAGGCGGTGCAGATGTTTCGTTTGCTTAAGAGAGTTTCATAAGGTCGTGAGGGGTGCAATGTCTGGAGCAGTAATGAATGACTGCTGTTCGGTATTTCTATTTTTTCGACCTTTAATTTATGGGAACTAGTGATACCGGTTCTGTTTCCCAGTGATCCCTGTCCGCCTCGGTAGCGCAGTAGGCAGCGCGTCAGTCTCATAATCTGAAGGTCGTGAGTTCCATCCTCACACGGCGCAAAGGTGATGCAGTTTTTTTGTTTGCTTATGAGAGTTTAATTAGGTCGGTAGGGGTGCGCTGTCTGGACCAGTAATGAATGACTGTTGCTGAGTTTTCTTACTTTTTCGACCTTTAACTTGTGGGTACTATTGATACCGGTTGTGTTTCCCAGTGACACCTGTCCGCCTCGGTAGCGCAGTAGGCAGCGCGTCAGTCTCATAATCTGAATGTCGTGAGTGCAATCCTCACCCGGGGAAAAGGCGGTGCAGATGTTTCGTTTGCTTAAGAGAGTTTCATAAGGTCGTGAGGGGTGCAATGTCTGGAGCAGTAATGAATGACTGTTGGTCAGTTTTTTTGTTTTCGACCTTTAATTTGTGGGAACTAATAATACCGGTTGCGTTTCGCCGTGACCCCTGTCCGCCTCGGTAGCGCAGTAGGCGGTGCGTCAGTCTCATAATCTGAAGGTCGTGAGTTCAATCCTCACCCGGGGTAAAGGTGGTGAGGTTGTTTTGTTTGCTTATGAGAGTTTAATTAGGTCGTGAAGGGTGCGCTGTCTGGAGCACTATTGAATGACTGTTGCTCGGTTTTCTTACTTTTTCCACCTTTAGGTTGTGGGAACTAATGATACCAGTTGTGTTTCCCAGTGACACCTGTCCGCCTCGGTAGCGCAGTAGGCAGCGCGTCAGTCTCATAATCTGAATGTCGTGAGTGCAATCCTCACCCGGGGCAAAGGCGGTGCAGATGTTTCGTTTGCTTATGAGAGTTTCATTAGGTCGTGAGGGGTGCACTGTCTGGAGCAGTAATAAATGACTGTTGGTCGGTTTTTTTACTTTTTCGACCTTTAATTTGTGGGAACTAATAATACCGGTTGTGTTTCGCCGTGACCCCCTGTCCGCCTCGGTAGCGTAGTAGGCAGCGCGTCAGTCTCATAATCTGAAGGTCGTGAGTTCAATCCTCACCCGGGGCAAAGGCGGTGCAGTTGTTTTGTTTGCTTATGAGAGTTTAATTAGGTCGTGAAGGGTGCGCTGTCTGGAGCAGTAATGAATGACTGCTGTTCGGTATTTCTATTTTTTCGACCTTTAATTTATGGGAACTAGTGATACCGGTTCTGTTTCCCAGTGATCCCTGTCCGCCTCGGTAGCGCAGTAGGCAGCGCGTCAGTCTCATAATCTGAAGGTCGTGAGTTCCATCCTCACACGGCGCAAAGGTGATGCAGTTTTTTTGTTTGCTTATGAGAGTTTAATTAGGTCGGGAGGGGTGCGCTGTCTGGAGCAGTAATGAATGACTGTTGCTGAGTTTTCTTACTTTTTCGACCTTTAACTTGTGGGTACTATTGATACCGGTTGTGTTTCCCAGTGACACCTGTCCGCCTCGGTAGCGCAGTAGGCAGCGCGTCAGTCTCATAATCTGAATGTCGTGAGTGCAATCCTCACCCGGGGAAAAGGCGGTGCAGATGTTTCGTTTGCTTAAGAGAGTTTCATAAGGTCGTGAGGGGTGCAATGTCTGGAGCAGTAATGAATGACTGTTGGTCAGTTTTTTTGTTTTCGACCTTTAATTTGTGGGAACTAATAATACCGGTTGCGTTTCGCCGTGACCCCTGTCCGCCTCGGTAGCGCAGTAGGCAGTGCGTCAGTCTCATAATCTGAAGGTCGTGAGTTCAATCCTCACCCGGGGTAAAGGTGGTGAGGTTGTTTTGTTTGCTTATGAGAGTTTAATTAGGTCGTGAAGGGTGCGCTGTCTGGAGCACTATTGAATGACTGTTGCTCGGTTTTCTTACTTTTTCCACCTTTAGGTTGTGGGAACTAATGATACCAGTTGTGTTTCCCAGTGACACCTGTCCGCCTCGGTAGCGCAGTAGGCAGCGCGTCAGTCTCATAATCTGAATGTCGTGAGTGCAATCCTCACCCGGGGCAAAGGCGGTGCAGATGTTTCGTTTGCTTATGAGAGTTTCATTAGGTCATGAGGGGTGCACTGTCTGGAGCAGTAATAAATGACTGTTGGTCGGTTTTTTTACTTTTTCGACCTTTAGTTTGTGGGAACTGATGATCCCGGTTGCGTTTCCCAGTGACACCTGTCCGCCTCGGTAGCGCAGTAGGCAGCGCATCAGTCTGATAATCTGAATGTCGTGAGTTCAATCCTCACCTGGGGCAAAGGCGGTGCAGTTTTTTTGTTTGCTTACGAGAGTTTAATTAGGTCGTGATGGGTGCACGTTCTGGAGCAGTAATGAATGACTGCTGTTCGGTATTTCTATTTTTTCGACCTTTAATTTATGGGAACTAGTGATACCGGTTCTGTTTCCCAGTGATCCCTGTCCGCCTCGGTAGCGCAGTAGGCAGCGCGTCAGTCTCATAATCTGAAGGTCGTGAGTTCCATCCTCACACGGCGCAAAGGTGATGCAGTTTTCTTGTTTGCTTATGAGAGTTTAATTAGGTCGGGAGGGGTGCGCTGTCTGGAGCAGTAATGAATGACTGTTGCTGAGTTTTCTTACTTTTTCGACCTTTAACTTGTGGGTACTATTGATACCGGTTGTGTTTCCCAGTGACACCTGTCCGCCTCGGTAGCGCAGTAGGCAGCGCGTCAGTCTCATAATCTGAATGTCGTGAGTGCAATCCTCACCCGGGGAAAAGGCGGTGCAGATGTTTCGTTTGCTTAAGAGAGTTTCATAAGGTCGTGAGGGGTGCAATGTCTGGAGCAGTAATGAATGACTGCTGTTCGGTATTTCTATTTTTTCGACCTTTAATTTATGGGAACTAGTGATACCGGTTCTGTTTCCCAGTGATCCCTGTCCGCCTCGGTAGCGCAGTAGGCAGCGCGTCAGTCTCATAATCTGAAGGTCGTGAGTTCCATCCTCACACGGCGCAAAGGTGATGCAGTTTTTTTGTTTGCTTATGAGAGTTTAATTAGGTCGGGAGGGGTGCGCTGTCTGGAGCAGTAATGAATGACTGTTGCTGAGTTTTCTTACTTTTTCGACCTTTAACTTGTGGGTACTATTGATACCGGTTGTGTTTCCCAGTGACACCTGTCCGCCTCGGTAGCGCAGTAGGCAGCGCGTCAGTCTCATAATCTGAATGTCGTGAGTGCAATCCTCACCCGGGGAAAAGGCGGTGCAGATGTTTCGTTTGCTTAAGAGAGTTTCATAAGGTCGTGAGGGGTGCAATGTCTGGAGCAGTAATGAATGACTGTTGGTCAGTTTATTTGTTTTCGACCTTTAATTTGTGGGAACTAATAATACCGGTTGCGTTTCGCCGTGACCCCTGTCCGCCTCGGTAGCGCAGTAGGCAGTGCGTCAGTCTCATAATCTGAAGGTCGTGAGTTCAATCCTCACCCGGGGTAAAGGTGGTGAGGTTGTTTTGTTTGCTTATGAGAGTTTAATTAGGTCGTGAAGGGTGCGCTGTCTGGAGCACTATTGAATGACTGTTGCTCGGTTTTCTTACTTTTTCCACCTTTAGGTTGTGGGAACTAATGATACCAGTTGTGTTTCCCAGTGACACCTGTCCGCCTCGGTAGCGCAGTAGGCAGCGCGTCAGTCTCATAATCTGAATGTCGTGAGTGCAATCGTCTCCCGGGGCAAAGGCGGTGCAGATGTTTCGTTTGCTTATGAGAGTTTCATTAGGTCGTGAGGGGTGCACTGTCTGGAGCAGTAATAAATGACTGTTGGTCGGTTTTTTTACTTTTTCGACCTTTAATTTGTGGGAACTAATAATACCGGTTGTGTTTCGCCGTGACCCCCTGTCCGCCTCGGTAGCGTAGTAGGCAGCGCGTCAGTCTCATAATCTGAAGGTCGTGAGTTCAATCCTCACCCGGGGCAAAGGCGGTGCAGTTGTTTTGTTTGCTTATGAGAGTTTAATTAGGTCGTGAAGGGTGCGCTGTCTGGAGCAGTAATGAATGACTGTTGCTGAGTTTTCTTACTTTTTCGACCTTTAACTTGTGGGAACTATTGATACCGGTTGTGTTTCCCAGTGACACCTGTCCGCCTCGGTAGCGCAGTAGGCGGCGCGTCAGTATCATAATCTGAAGGTCGTGAGTTCAATCCGCACCCGGGGCAAAGGCGGTGCAGATTTTTTGTTTGCTTATGAGAGTTTAATTAGGTCGTGAGGGGTGCGCTGTTTGGAGCACTATTGAATGACTGTTGGTCGGTTTTTTTACTTTTTCGACCTTTAATTTGTGGGAACTAATAATACCGGTTGTGTTTCGCCGTGACCTCCTGTCCGCCTCGGTAGCCTAGTAGGCAGCGCGTCAGTCTCATAATCTGAAGGTCGTGAGTTCAATCCTCACCCGGAGCAAAGGCGGTGCAGTTGTTTTGTTTGCTTATGAGAGTTTAATTAGGTCGTGAAGGGTGCGCTGTCTGGAGCAGTAATGAATGACTGTTGCTGAGTTTTCTTACTTTTTCGACCTTTAACTTGTGGGAACTATTGATACCGGTTGTGTTTCCCAGTGACACCTGTCCGCCTCGGTAGCGCAGTAGGCAGCGCGTCAGTCTCATAATCTGAATGTCGTGAGTGCAATCCGCACCCGGGGCAAAGGCGGTGCAGATTTTTTGTTTGCTTATGAGAGTTTAATTAGGTCGTGAAGGGTGCGCTGTCTGGAGCAGTAATGAATGACTGTTGCTGAGTTTTCTTACTTTTTCGACCTTTAATTTGTGGGAACTAATGATACCGGTTGCGTTTCCCAGTAACCCCTGTCCGCCTCGGTAGTGCAGTAGGCAGCGCGTCAGTCTCATAATCTGGAGGTCGTGAGTTCAATCCACACCCGGTGCAAAGGTGGTGCAATTTCTTTGTTTGCTTATGAGAGTTTCATTAGGTCGTGAGGGGTGCACTGTCTGGAGCAGTAATAAATGACTGTTGGTCGGTTTTTTTACTTTTTCGACCTTTAATTTGTGGGAACTAATAATACCGGTTGTGTTTCGCCGTGACCCCCTGTCCGCCTCGGTAGCGCAGTAGGCAGCGCGTCAGTCTCATAATCTGAATGTCGTGAGTGCAATCCTCACCCGGGGAAAAGGCGGTGCAGATGTTTCGTTTGCTTAAGAGAGTTTCATAAGGTCGTGAGGGGTGCAATGTCTGGAGCAGTAATGAATGACTGTTGGTCAGTTTTTTTGTTTTCGACCTTTAATTTGTGGGAACTAATAATACCGGTTGCGTTTCGCCGTGACCCCTGTCCGCCTCGGTAGCGCAGTAGGCAGTGCGTCAGTCTCATAATCTGAAGGTCGTGAGTTCAATACTCACCCGGGGTAAAGGTGGTGAGGTTGTTTTGTTTGCTTATGAGAGTTTAATTAGGTCGTGAAGGGTGCGCTGTCTGGAGCACTATTGAATGACTGTTGCTTGGTTTTCTTACTTTTTCCACCTTTAGGTTGTGGGAACTAATGATACCAGTTGTGTTTCCCAGTGACACCTGTCCGCCTCGGTAGCGCAGTAGGCAGCGCGTCAGTCTCATAATCTGAATGTCGTGAGTGCAATCCTCACCCGGGGCAAAGGCGGTGCAGATGTTTCGTTTGCTTATGAGAGTTTCATTAGGTCGTGAGGGGTGCACTGTCTGGAGCAGTAATAAATGACTGTTGGTCGGTTTTTTTACTTTTTCGACCTTTAATTTGTGGGAACTAATAATACCGGTTGTGTTTCGCCGTGACCCCCTGTCCGCCTCGGTAGCGTAGTAGGCAGCGCGTCAGTCTCACAATCTGAAGGTCGTGAGTTCAATCCTCACCCGGGGCAAATGTGGTGCAGATTTTTTTGTTTGCTTATGAGAGTGTAATTGGGTCGTGAAAGTTGCGCTGTCTGGAGCAGTAATGAATGACTCTTGCTCGGTTTTCTTACATTTTCGACCTTTAATTTGTGGGAACTAATGATCCCGGTTGCGTTCCCCAGTGACACCTGTCCGCTTTGATAGCGCAGTAGGCAGAGCATCAGTCTCATAATCTTAAGGTCGTGAGTTCAATCCTCACCAGGGGCAAAGGCGGTGCAGATGTTTTGTTTGCTTATGAGAGTTTAATTGGGTCGTGAGGGGTGCGCTGTCTGGAGCAGTCATGAATGACTGTTGCTCGGTTTTCTTAGTTTTTCGACCTTTAGTTTGTGGGAACTGATGATCCCGGTTACGTTTCCCAGTGACACCTGTCCGCCTCGGTAGCGCAGTAGGCAGCGCATCAGTCTGATAATCTGAATGTCGTGAGTTCAATCCTCACCTGGGGCAAAGGCGGTGCAGTTTTTTTGTTTGCTTACGAGAGTTTAATTAGGTCGTGATGGGTGCACGTTCTGGAGCAGTAATGAATGACTGCTGTTCGGTATTTCTATTTTTTCGACCTTTAATTTAGGGGAACTAGTGATACCGGTTCTGTTTCCCAGTGACCCCTGTCCGCCTCGGTAGCGCAGTAGGCAGTGCGTCAGTCTCATAATCTGAAGGTCGTGAGTTCAATCCTCACCCGGGGTAAAGGTGGTGAGGTTGTTTTGTTTGCTTATGAGAGTTTAATTAGGTCGTGAAGGGTGCGCTGTCTGGAGCACTATTGAATGACTGTTGCTCGGTTTTCTTACTTTTTCCACCTTTAGGTTGTGGGAACTAATGATACCAGTTGTGTTTCCCAGTGACACCTGTCCGCCTCGGTAGCGCAGTAGGCAGCGCGTCAGTCTCATAATCTGAATGTCGTGAGTGCAATCCTCACCCGGGGCAAAGGCGGTGCAGATGTTTCGTTTGCTTATGAGAGTTTCATTAGGTCGTGAGGGGTGCACTGTCTGGAGCAGTAATAAATGACTGTTGGTCGGTTTTTTTACTTTTTCGACCTTTAATTTGTGGGAACTAATAATACCGGTTGTGTTTCGCCGTGACCCCCTGTCCGCCTCGGTAGCGTAGTAGGCAGCGCGTCAGTCTCATAATCTGAAGGTCGTGAGTTCAATCCTCACCCGGGGCAAAGGCGGTGCAGTTGTTTTGTTTGCTTATGAGAGTTTAATTAGGTCGTGAAGGGTGCGCTGTCTGGAGCAGTAATGAATGACTGTTGCTGAGTTTTCTTACTTTTTCGACCTTTAATTTGTGGGAAATAATAATACCGGTTGTGTTTCGCCGTGACCCCCTGTCCGCCTCGGTAGCGCAGTAGGCAGCGCGTCAGTCTCATAATCTGAATGTCGTGAGTGCAATCCTCACCCGGGGAAAAGGCGGTGCAGATGTTTCGTTTGCTTAAGAGAGTTTCATAAGGTCGTGAGGGGTGCAATGTCTGGAGCAGTAATGAATGACTGTTGGTCAGTTTTTTTGTTTTCGACCTTTAATTTGTGGGAACTAATAATACCGGTTGCGTTTCGCCGTGACCCCTGTCCGCCTCGGTAGCGCAGTAGGCAGTGCGTCAGTCTCATAATCTGAAGGTCGTGAGTTCAATCCTCACCCGGGGTAAAGGTGGTGAGGTTGTTTTGTTTGCTTATGAGAGTTTAATTAGGTCGTGAAGGGTGCGCTGTCTGGAGCACTATTGAATGACTGTTGCTCGGTTTTCTTACTTTTTCCACCTTTAGGTTGTGGGAACTAATGATACCAGTTGTGTTTCCCAGTGACACCTGTCCGCCTCGGTAGCGCAGTAGGCAGCGCGTCAGTCTCATAATCTGAATGTCGTGAGTGCAATCCTCACCCGGGGCAAAGGCGGTGCAGATGTTTCGTTTGCTTATGAGAGTTTCATTAGGTCGTGAGGGGTGCACTGTCTGGAGCAGTAATAAATGACTGTTGGTCGGTTTTTTTACTTTTTCGACCTTTAATTTGTGGGAACTAATAATACCGGTTGTGTTTCGCCGTGACCCCCTGTCCGCCTCGGTAGCGTAGTAGGCAGCGCGTCAGTCTCATAATCTGAAGGTCGTGAGTTCAATCCTCACCCGGGGCAAAGGCGGTGCAGTTGTTTTGTTTGCTTATGAGAGTTTAATTAGGTCGTGAAGGGTGCGCTGTCTGGAGCAGTAATGAATGACTGTTGCTGAGTTTTCTTACTTTTTCGACCTTTAACTTGTGGGAACTATTGATACCGGTTGTGTTTCCCAGTGACACCTGTCCGCCTCGGTAGCGCAGTAGGCGGCGCGTCAGTATCATAATCTGAAGGTCGTGAGTTCAATCCGCACCCGGGGCAAAGGCGGTGCAGATTTTTTGTTTGCTTATGAGAGTTTAATTAGGTCGTGAGGGGTGCGCTGTTTGGAGCACTATTGAATGACTGTTGCTCGGTTTTCTTACTTTTTCCACCTTTAATTTGTGGGAACTAATGATACCGGTTGCGTTTCCCAGTAACCCCTGTCCGCCTCGGTAGTGCAGTAGGCAGCGCGTCAGTCTCATAATCTGGAGGTCGTGAGTTCAATCCACACCCGGTGCAAAGGTGGTGCAATTTCTTTGTTTGCTTATGAGAGTTTCATTAGGTCGTGAGGGGTGCACTGTCTGGAGCAGTAATAAATGACTGTTGGTCGGTTTTTTTACTTTTTCGACCTTTAATTTGTGGGAACTAATAATACCGGTTGTGTTTCGCCGTGACCCCCTGTCCGCCTCGGTAGCGCAGTAGGCAGCGCGTCAGTCTCATAATCTGAATGTCGTGAGTGCAATCCTCACCCGGGGAAAAGGCGGTGCAGATGTTTCGTTTGCTTAAGAGAGTTTCATAAGGTCGTGAGGGGTGCAATGTCTGGAGCAGTAATGAATGACTGTTGGTCAGTTTTTTTTGTTTTCGACCTTTAATTTGTGGGAACTAATAATACCGGTTGTGTTTCGCCGTGACCCCCTGTCCGCCTCGGTAGCGTAGTAGGCAGCGCGTCAGTCTCATAATCTGAAGGTCGTGAGTTCAATCCTCACCCGGGGCAAAGGCGGTGCAGTTGTTTTGTTTGCTTATGAGAGTTTAATTAGGTCGTGAAGGGTGCGCTGTCTGGAGCAGTAATGAATGACTGTTGCTGAGTTTTCTTACTTTTTCGACCTTTAACTTGTGGGAACTATTGATACCGGTTGTGTTTCCCAGTAACCCCTGTCCGCCTCGGTAGTGCAGTAGGCAGCGCGTCAGTCTCATAATCTGGAGGTCGTGAGTTCAATCCACACCCGGTGCAAAGGTGGTGCAATTTCTTTGTTTGCTTATGAGAGTTTCATTAGGTCGTGAGGGGTGCACTGTCTGGAGCAGTAATAAATGACTGTTGGTCGGTTTTTTTACTTTTTCGACCTTTAATTTGTGGGAACTAATAATACCGGTTGTGTTTCGCCGTGACCCCCTGTCCGCCTCGGTAGCGCAGTAGGCAGCGCGTCAGTCTCATAATCTGAATGTCGTGAGTGCAATCCTCACCCGGGGAAAAGGCGGTGCAGATGTTTCGTTTGCTTAAGAGAGTTTCATAAGGTCGTGAGGGGTGCAATGTCTGGAGCAGTAATGAATGACTGTTGGTCAGTTTTTTTGTTTTCGACCTTTAATTTGTGGGAACTAATAATACCGGTTGTGTTTCGCCGTGACCCCCTGTCCGCCTCGGTAGCGTAGTAGGCAGCGCGTCAGTCTCATAATCTGAAGGTCGTGAGTTCAATCCTCACCCGGGGCAAAGGCGGTGCAGTTGTTTTGTTTGCTTATGAGAGTTTAATTAGGTCGTGAAGGGTGCGCTGTCTGGAGCAGTAATGAATGACTGTTGCTGAGTTTTCTTACTTTTTCGACCTTTAAATTGTGGGAACTATTGATACCGGTTGTGTTTCCCAGTGACACCTGTCCGCCTCGGTAGCGCAGTAGGCGGCGCGTCAGTATCATAATCTGAAGGTCGTGAGTTCCATCCTCACACGGCGCAAAGGTGATGCAGTTTTTTTGTTTGCTTATGAGAGTTTAATTAGGTCGGGAGGGGTGCGCTGTCTGGAGCAGTAATGAATGACTGTTGCTGAGTTTTCTTACTTTTTCGACCTTTAACTTGTGGGTACTATTGATACCGGTTGTGTTTCCCAGTGACACCTGTCCGCCTCGGTAGCGCAGTTGGCAGCGCGTCAGTCTCATAATCTGAATGTCGTGAGTGCAATCCTCACCCGGGGAAAAGGCGGTGCAGATGTTTCGTTTGCTTAAGAGAGTTTCATTAGGTCGTGAGGGGTGCACTGTCTGGAGCAGTAATAAATGACTGTTGGTCGGTTTTTTTACTTTTTCGACCTTTAATTTGTGGGAACTAATAATACCGGTTGTGTTTCGCCGTGACCCCCTGTCCGCCTCGGTAGCGTAGTAGGCAGCGCGTCAGTCTCACAATCTGAAGGTCGTGAGTTCAATCCTCACCCGGGGCAAATGTGGTGCAGATTTGTTGTTTGCTTATGAGAGTGTAATTGGGTCGTGAAAGTTGCGCTGTCTGGAGCAGTAATGAATGACTCTTGCTCGGTTTTCTTACATTTTCGACCTTTAATTTGTGGGAACTAATGATCCCGGTTGCGTTCCCCAGTGACACCTGTCCGCTTTGATAGCGCAGTAGGCAGAGCATCAGTCTCATAATCTTAAGGTCGTGAGTTCAATCCTCACCAGGGGCAAAGGCGGTGCAGATGTTTTGTTTGCTTATGAGAGTTTAATTGGGTCGTGAGGGGTGCGCTGTCTGGAGCAGTCATGAATGACTGTTGCTCGGTTTTCTTAGTTTTTCGACCTTTAGTTTGTGGGAACTGATGATCCCGGTTGCGTTTCCCAGTGACACCTGTCCGCCTCGGTAGCGCAGTAGGCAGCGCATCAGTCTGATAATCTGAATGTCGTGAGTTCAATCCTCACCTGGGGCAAAGGCGGTGCAGTTTTTTTGTTTGCTTACGAGAGTTTAATTAGGTCGTGATGGGTGCACGTTCTGGAGCAGTAATGAATGACTGCTGTTCGGTATTTCTATTTTTTCGACCTTTAATTTATGGGAACTAGTGATACCGGTTCTGTTTCCCAGTGATCCCTGTCCGCCTCGGTAGCGCAGTAGGCAGCGCGTCAGTCTCATAATCTGAAGGTCGTGAGTTCCATCCTCACACGGCGCAAAGGTGATGCAGTTTTTTTGTTTGCTTATGAGAGTTTAATTAGGTCGGGAGGGGTGCGCTGTCTGGAGCAGTAATGAATGACTGTTGCTGAGTTTTCTTACTTTTTCGACCTTTAACTTGTGGGTACTATTGATACCGGTTGTGTTTCCCAGTGACACCTGTCCGCCTCGGTAGCGCAGTAGGCAGCGCGTCAGTCTCATAATCTGAATGTCGTGAGTGCAATCCTCACCCGGGGAAAAGGCGGTGCAGATGTTTCGTTTGCTTAAGAGAGTTTCATAAGGTCGTGAGGGGTGCAATGTCTGGAGCAGTAATGAATGACTGTTGGTCAGTTTTTTTGTTTTCGACCTTTAATTTGTGGGAACTAATAATACCGGTTGCGTTTCGCCGTGACCCCTGTCCGCCTCGGTAGCGCAGTAGGCAGTGCGTCAGTCTCATAATCTGAAGGTCGTGAGTTCAATCCTCACCCGGGGTAAAGGTGGTGAGGTTGTTTTGTTTGCTTATGAGAGTTTAATTAGGTCGTGAAGGGTGCGCTGTCTGGAGCACTATTGAATGACTGTTGCTCGGTTTTCTTACTTTTTCCACCTTTAGGTTGTGGGAACTAATGATACCAGTTGTGTTTCCCAGTGACACCTGTCCGCCTCGGTAGCGCAGTAGGCAGCGCGTCAGTCTCATAATCTGAATGTCGTGAGTGCAATCCTCACCCGGGGCAAAGGCGGTGCAGATGTTTCGTTTGCTTATGAGAGTTTCATTAGGTCGTGAGGGGTGCACTGTCTGGAGCAGTAATAAATGACTGTTGGTCGGTTTTTTTTACTTTTTCGACCTTTAATTTGTGGGAACTAATAATACCGGTTGTGTTTCGCCGTGACCCCCTGTCCGCCTCGGTAGCGTAGTAGGCAGCGCGTCAGTCTCATAATCTGAAGGTCGTGAGTTCAATCCTCACCCGGGGCAAAGGCGGTGCAGTTGTTTTGTTTGCTTATGAGAGTTTAATTAGGTCGTGAAGGGTGCGCTGTCTGGAGCAGTAATGAATGACTGTTGCTGAGTTTTCTTACTTTTTCGACCTTTAACTTGTGGGAACTATTGATACCGGTTGTGTTTCCCAGTGACACCTGTCCGCCTCGGTAGCGCAGTAGGCGGCGCGTCAGTATCATAATCTGAAGGTCGTGAGTTCCATCCTCACACGGCGCAAAGGTGATGCAGTTTTTTTGTTTGCTTATGAGAGTTTAATTAGGTCGGGAGGGGTGCGCTGTCTGGAGCAGTAATGAATGACTGTTGCTGAGTTTTCTTACTTTTTCGACCTTTAACTTGTGGGTACTATTGATACCGGTTGTGTTTCCCAGTGACACCTGTCTGCCTCGGTAGCGCAGTAGGCAGCGCGTCAGTCTCATAATCTGAATGTCGTGAGTGCAATCCTCACCCGGGGAAAAGGCGGTGCAGATGTTTCGTTTGCTTAAGAGAGTTTCATTAGGTCGTGAGGGGTGCACTGTCTGGAGCAGTAATAAATGACTGTTGGTCGGTTTTTTTACTTTTTCGACCTTTAATTTGTGGGAACTAATAATACCGGTTGTGTTTCGCCGTGACCCCCTGTCCGCCTCGGTAGCGCAGTAGGCAGCGCGTCAGTCTCATAATCTGAAGGTCGTGAGTTCCATCCTCACACGGCGCAAAGGTGATGCAGTTTTTTTGTTTGCTTATGAGAGTTTAATTAGGTCGGGAGGGGTGCGCTGTCTGGAGCAGTAATGAATGACTGTTGCTGAGTTTTCTTACTTTTTCGACCTTTAACTTGTGGGTACTATTGATACCGGTTGTGTTTCCCAGTGACACCTGTCCGCCTCGGTAGCGCAGTAGGCAGCGCGTCAGTCTCATAATCTGAATGTCGTGAGTGCAATCCTCACCCGGGGAAAAGGCGGTGCAGATGTTTCGTTTGCTTAAGAGAGTTTCATAAGGTCGTGAGGGGTGCAAAGTCTGGAGCAGTAATGAATGACTGCTGTTCGGTATTTCTATTTTTTCGACCTTTAATTCATGGGAACTAGTGATACCGGTTCTGTTTCCCAGTGATCCCTGTCCGCCTCGGTAGCGCAGTAGGCAGCGCGTCAGTCTCATAATCTGAAGGTCGTGAGTTCCATCCTCACACGGCGCAAAGGTGATGCAGTTTTTTTGTTTGCTTATGAGAGTTTAATTAGGTCGGGAGGGGTGCGCTGTCTGGAGCAGTAATGAATGACTGTTGCTGAGTTTTCTTACTTTTTCGACCTTTAACTTGTGGGTACTATTGATACCGGTTGTGTTTCCCAGTGACACCTGTCCGCCTCGGTAGCGCAGTAGGCAGCGCGTCAGTCTCATAATCTGAATGTCGTGAGTGCAATCCTCACCCGGGGAAAAGGCGGTGCAGATGTTTCGTTTGCTTAAGAGAGTTTCATAAGGTCGTGAGGGGTGCAATGTCTGGAGCAGTAATGAATGACTGTTGGTCAGTTTTTTTGTTTTCGACCTTTAATTTGTGGGAACTAATAATACCGGTTGCGTTTCGCCGTGACCCCTGTCCGCCTCGGTAGCGCAGTAGGCAGTGCGTCAGTCTCATAATCTGAAGGTCGTGAGTTCAATCCTCACCCGGGGTAAAGGTGGTGAGGTTGTTTTGTTTGCTTATGAGAGTTTAATTAGGTCGTGAAGGGTGCGCTGTCTGGAGCACTATTGAATGACTGTTGCTCGGTTTTCTTACTTTTTCCACCTTTAGGTTGTGGGAACTAATGATACCAGTTGTGTTTCCCAGTGACACCTGTCCGCCTCGGTAGCGCAGTAGGCAGCGCGTCAGTCTCATAATCTGAATGTCGTGAGTGCAATCCTCACCCGGGGCAAAGGCGGTGCAGATGTTTCGTTTGCTTATGAGAGTTTCATTAGGTCGTGAGGGGTGCACTGTCTGGAGCAGTAATAAATGACTGTTGGTCGGTTTTTTTACTTTTTCGACCTTTAATTTGTGGGAACTAATAATACCGGTTGTGTTTCTTCGTGACCCCCTGTCCGCCTCGGTAGCGTAGTAGGCAGCGCGTCAGTCTCATAATCTGAAGGTCGTGAGTTCAATCCTCACCCGGGGCAAAGGCGGTGCAGTTGTTTTGTTTGCTTATGAGAGTTTAATTAGGTCGTGAAGGGTGCGCTGTCTGGAGCAGTAATGAATGACTGTTGCTGAGTTTTCTTACTTTTTCGACCTTTAACTTGTGGGAACTATTGATACCGGTTGTGTTTCCCAGTGACACCTGTCCGCCTCGGTAGCGCAGTAGGCGGCGCGTCAGTATCATAATCTGAAGGTCGTGAGTTCCATCCTCACACGGCGCAAAGGTGATGCAGTTTTTTTGTTTGCTTATGAGAGTTTAATTAGGTCGGGAGGGGTGCGCTGTCTGGAGCAGTAATGAATGACTGTTGCTGAGTTTTCTTACTTTTTCGACCTTTAACTTGTGGGTACTATTGATACCGGTTGTGTTTCCCAGTGACACCTGTCCGCCTCGGTAGCGCAGTAGGCAGCGCGTCAGTCTCATAATCTGAATGTCGTGAGTGCAATCCTCACCCGGGGAAAAGGCGGTGCAGATGTTTCGTTTGCTTAAGAGAGTTTCATTAGGTCGTGAGGGGTGCACTGTCTGGAGCAGTAATAAATGACTGTTGGTCGGTTTTTTTTACTTTTTCGACCTTTAATTTGTGGGAACTAATAATACCGGTTGTGTTTCGCCGTGACCCCCTGTCCGCCTCGGTAGCGTAGTAGGCAGCGCGTCAGTCTCACAATCTGAAGGTCGTGAGTTCAATCCTCACCCGGGGCAAATGTGGTGCAGATTTTTTGTTTGCTTATGAGAGTGTAATTGGGTCGTGAAAGTTGCGCTGTCTGGAGCAGTAATGAATGACTCTTGCTCGGTTTTCTTACATTTTCGACCTTTAATTTGTGGGAACTAATGATCCCGGTTGCGTTCCCCAGTGACACCTGTCCGCTTTGATAGCGCAGTAGGCAGAGCATCAGTCTCATAATCTTAAGGTCGTGAGTTCAATCCTCACCAGGGGCAAAGGCGGTGCAGATGTTTTGTTTGCTTATGAGAGTTTAATTGGGTCGTGAGGGGTGCGCTGTCTGGAGCAGTCATGAATGACTGTTGCTCGGTTTTCTTAGTTTTTCGACCTTTAGTTTGTGGGAACTGATGATCCCGGTTGCGTTTCCCAGTGACACCTGTCCGCCTCGGTAGCGCAGTAGGCAGCGCATCAGTCTGATAATCTGAATGTCGTGAGTTCAATCCTCACCTGGGGCAAAGGCGGTGCAGTTTTTTTGTTTGCTTACGAGAGTTTAATTAGGTCGTGATGGGTGCACGTTCTGGAGCAGTAATGAATGACTGCTGTTCGGTATTTCTATTTTTTCGACCTTTAATTTATGGGAACTAGTGATACCGGTTCTGTTTCCCAGTGATCCCTGTCCGCCTCGGTAGCGCAGTAGGCAGCGCGTCAGTCTCATAATCTGAAGGTCGTGAGTTCCATCCTCACACGGCGCAAAGGTGATGCAGTTTTTTTGTTTGCTTATGAGAGTTTAATTAGGTCGGGAGGGGTGCGCTGTCTGGAGCAGTAATGAATGACTGTTGCTGAGTTTTCTTACTTTTTCGACCTTTAACTTGTGGGTACTATTGATACCGGTTGTGTTTCCCAGTGACACCTGTCCGCCTCGGTAGCGCAGTAGGCAGCGCGTCAGTCTCATAATCTGAATGTCGTGAGTGCAATCCTCACCCGGGGAAAAGGCGGTGCAGATGTTTCGTTTGCTTAAGAGAGTTTCATAAGGTCGTGAGGGGTGCAATGTCTGGAGCAGTAATGAATGACTGTTGGTCAGTTTTTTTGTTTTCGACCTTTAATTTGTGGGAACTAATAATACCGGTTGCGTTTCGCCGTGACCCCTGTCCGCCTCGGTAGCGCAGTAGGCAGTGCGTCAGTCTCATAATCTGAAGGTCGTGAGTTCAATCCTCACCCGGGGTAAAGGTGGTGAGGTTGTTTTGTTTGCTTATGAGAGTTTAATTAGGTCGTGAAGGGTGCGCTGTCTGGAGCACTATTGAATGACTGTTGCTCGGTTTTCTTACTTTTTCCACCTTTAGGTTGTGGGAACTAATGATACCAGTTGTGTTTCCCAGTGACACCTGTCCGCCTCGGTAGCGCAGTAGGCAGCGCGTCAGTCTCATAATCTGAATGTCGTGAGTGCAATCCTCACCCGGGGCAAAGGCGGTGCAGATGTTTCGTTTGCTTATGAGAGTTTCATTAGGTCGTGAGGGGTGCACAGTCTGGAGCAGTAATAAATGACTGTTGGTCGGTTTTTTTACTTTTTCGACCTTTAATTTGTGGGAACTAATAATACCGGTTGTGTTTCGCCGTGACCCCCTGTCCGCCTCGGTAGCGTAGTAGGCAGCGCGTCAGTCTCATAATCTGAAGGTCGTGAGTTCAATCCTCACCCGGGGCAAAGGCGGTGCAGTTGTTTTGTTTGCTTATGAGAGTTTAATTAGGTCGTGAAGGGTGCGCTGTCTGGAGCAGTAATGAATGACTGTTGCTGAGTTTTCTTACTTTTTCGACCTTTAACTTGTGGGAACTATTGATACCGGTTGTGTTTCCCAGTGACACCTGTCCGCCTCGGTAGCGCAGTAGGCGGCGCGTCAGTCTCATAATCTGAATGTCGTGAGTGCAATCCTCACCCGGGGAAAAGGCGGTGCAGATGTTTCGTTTGCTTAAGAGAGTTTCATAAGGTCGTGAGGGGTGCACTGTCTGGAGCAGTAATGAATGACTGTTGCTGAGTTTTCTTACTTTTTCGACCTTTAACTTGTGGGTACTATTGATACCGGTTGTGTTTCCCAGTGACACCTGTCTGCCTCGGTAGCGCAGTAGGCAGCGCGTCAGTCTCATAATCTGAATGTCGTGAGTGCAATCCTCACCCGGGGAAAAGGCGGTGCAGATGTTTCGTTTGCTTAAGAGAGTTTCATTAGGTCGTGAGGGGTGCACTGTCTGGAGCAGTAATAAATGACTGTTGGTCGGTTTTTTTACTTTTTCGACCTTTAATTTGTGGGAACTAATAATACCGGTTGTGTTTCGCCGTGACCCCCTGTCCGCCTCGGTAGCGCAGTAGGCAGCGCGTCAGTCTCATAATCTGAAGGTCGTGAGTTCCATCCTCACACGGCGCAAAGGTGATGCAGTTTTTTTGTTTGCTTATGAGAGTTTAATTAGGTCGGGAGGGGTGCGCTGTCTGGAGCAGTAATGAATGACTGTTGCTGAGTTTTCTTACTTTTTCGACCTTTAACTTGTGGGTACTATTGATACCGGTTGTGTTTCCCAGTGACACCTGTCCGCCTCGGTAGCGCAGTAGGCGGCGCGTCAGTCTCATAATCTGAATGTCGTGAGTGCAATCCTCACCCGGGGAAAAGGCGGTGCAGATGTTTCGTTTGCTTAAGAGAGTTTCATTAGGTCGTGAGGGGTGCACTGTCTGGAGCAGTAATAAATGACTGTTGGTCGGTTTTTTTACTTTTTCGACCTTTAATTTGTGGGAACTAATAATACCGGTTGTGTTTCGCCGTGACCCCCTGTCCGCCTCGGTAGCGCAGTAGGCAGCGCGTCAGTCTCATAATCTGAAGGTCGTGAGTTCCATCCTCACACGGCGCAAAGGTGATGCAGTTTTTTTGTTTGCTTATGAGAGTTTAATTAGGTCGGGAGGGGTGCGCTGTCTGGAGCAGTAATGAATGACTGTTGCTGAGTTTTCTTACTTTTTCGACCTTTAACTTGTGGGTACTATTGATACCGGTTGTGTTTCCCAGTGACACCTGTCCGCCTCGGTAGCGCAGTAGGCAGCGCGTCAGTCTCATAATCTGAATGTCGTGAGTGCAATCCTCACCCGGGGAAAAGGCGGTGCAGATGTTTCGTTTGCTTAAGAGAGTTTCATAAGGTCGTGAGGGGTGCAATGTCTGGAGCAGTAATGAATGACTGTTGGTCAGTTTTTTTGTTTTCGACCTTTAATTTGTGGGAACTAATAATACCGGTTGCGTTTCGCCGTGACCCCTGTCCGCCTCGGTAGCGCAGTAGGCAGTGCGTCAGTCTCATAATCTGAAGGTCGTGAGTTCAATCCTCACCCGGGGTAAAGGTGGTGAGGTTGTTTTGTTTGCTTATGAGAGTTTAATTAGGTCGTGAAGGGTGCGCTGTCTGGAGCACTATTGAATGACTGTTGCTCGGTTTTCTTACTTTTTCCACCTTTAGGTTGTGGGAACTAATGATACCAGTTGTGTTTCCCAGTGACACCTGTCCGCCTCGGTAGCGCAGTAGGCAGCGCGTCAGTCTCATAATCTGAATGTCGTGAGTGCAATCCTCACCCGGGGCAAAGGCGGTGCAGATGTTTCGTTTGCTTATGAGAGTTTCATTAGGTCGTGAGGGGTGCACAGTCTGGAGCAGTAATAAATGACTCTTGGTCGGTTTTTTTACTTTTTCGACCTTTAATTTGTGGGAACTAATAATACCGGTTGTGTTTCGCCGTGACCCCCTGTCCGCCTCGGTAGCGTAGTAGGCAGCGCGTCAGTCTCATAATCTGAAGGTCGTGAGTTCAATCCTCACCCGGGGCAAAGGCGGTGCAGTTGTTTTGTTTGCTTATGAGAGTTTAATTAGGTCGTGAAGGGTGCGCTGTCTGGAGCAGTAATGAATGACTGTTGCTGAGTTTTCTTACTTTTTCGACCTTTAACTTGTGGGAACTATTGATACCGGTTGTGTTTCCCAGTGACACCTGTCCGCCTCGGTAGCGCAGTAGGCGGCGCGTCAGTATCATAATCTGAAGGTCGTGAGTTCCATCCTCACACGGCGCAAAGGTGATGCAGTTTTTTTGTTTGCTTATGAGAGTTTAATTAGGTCGGGAGGGGTGCGCTGTCTGGAGCAGTAATGAATGACTGTTGCTGAGTTTTCTTACTTTTTCGACCTTTAACTTGTGGGTACTATTGATACCGGTTGTGTTTCCCAGTGACACCTGTCTGCCTCGGTAGCGCAGTAGGCAGCGCGTCAGTCTCATAATCTGAATGTCGTGAGTGCAATCCTCACCCGGGGAAAAGGCGGTGCAGATGTTTCGTTTGCTTAAGAGAGTTTCATTAGGTCGTGAGGGGTGCACTGTCTGGAGCAGTAATAAATGACTGTTGGTCGGTTTTTTTACTTTTTCGACCTTTAATTTGTGGGAACTAATAATACCGGTTGTGTTTCGCCGTGACCCCCTGTCCGCCTCGGTAGCGCAGTAGGCAGCGCGTCAGTCTCATAATCTGAAGGTCGTGAGTTCCATCCTCACACGGCGCAAAGGTGATGCAGTTTTTTTGTTTGCTTATGAGAGTTTAATTAGGTCGGGAGGGGTGCGCTGTCTGGAGCAGTAATGAATGACTGTTGCTGAGTTTTCTTACTTTTTCGACCTTTAACTTGTGGGTACTATTGATACCGGTTGTGTTTCCCAGTGACACCTGTCCGCCTCGGTAGCGCAGTAGGCAGCGCGTCAGTCTCATAATCTGAATGTCGTGAGTGCAATCCTCACCCGGGGAAAAGGCGGTGCAGATGTTTCGTTTGCTTAAGAGAGTTTCATAAGGTCGTGAGGGGTGCAATGTCTGGAGCAGTAATGAATGACTGCTGTTCGGTATTTCTATTTTTTCGACCTTTAATTTATGGGAACTAGTGATACCGGTTCTGTTTCCCAGTGATCCCTGTCCGCCTCGGTAGCGCAGTAGGCAGCGCGTCAGTCTCATAATCTGAAGGTCGTGAGTTCCATCCTCACACGGCGCAAAGGTGATGCAGTTTTTTTGTTTGCTTATGAGAGTTTAATTAGGTCGGGAGGGGTGCGCTGTCTGGAGCAGTAATGAATGACTGTTGCTGAGTTTTCTTACTTTTTCGACCTTTAACTTGTGGGTACTATTGATACCGGTTGTGTTTCCCAGTGACACCTGTCCGCCTCGGTAGCGCAGTAGGCAGCGCGTCAGTCTCATAATCTGAATGTCGTGAGTGCAATCCTCACCCGGGGAAAAGGCGGTGCAGATGTTTCGTTTGCTTAAGAGAGTTTCATAAGGTCGTGAGGGGTGCAATGTCTGGAGCAGTAATGAATGACTGTTGGTCAGTTTTTTTGTTTTCGACCTTTAATTTGTGGGAACTAATAATACCGGTTGCGTTTCGCCGTGACCCCTGTCCGCCTCGGTAGCGCAGTAGGCAGTGCGTCAGTCTCATAATCTGAAGGTCGTGAGTTCAATCCTCACCCGGGGTAAAGGTGGTGAGGTTGTTTTGTTTGCTTATGAGAGTTTAATTAGGTCGTGAAGGGTGCGCTGTCTGGAGCACTATTGAATGACTGTTGCTCGGTTTTCTTACTTTTTCCACCTTTAGGTTGTGGGAACTAATGATACCAGTTGTGTTTCCCAGTGACACCTGTCCGCCTCGGTAGCGCAGTAGGCAGCGCGTCAGTCTCATAATCTGAATGTCGTGAGTGCAATCCTCACCCGGGGCAAAGGCGGTGCAGATGTTTCGTTTGCTTATGAGAGTTTCATTAGGTCGTGAGGGGTGCACTGTCTGGAGCAGTAATAAATGACTGTTGGTCGGTTTTTTTACTTTTTCGACCTTTAATTTGTGGGAACTAATAATACCGGTTGTGTTTCGCCGTGACCCCCTGTCCGCCTCGGTAGCGTAGTAGGCAGCGCGTCAGTCTCATAATCTGAAGGTCGTGAGTTCAATCCTCACCCGGGGCAAAGGCGGTGCAGTTGTTTTGTTTGCTTATGAGAGTTTAATTAGGTCGTGAAGGGTGCGCTGTCTGGAGCAGTAATGAATGACTGTTGCTGAGTTTTCTTACTTTTTCGACCTTTAACTTGTGGGAACTATTGATACCGGTTGTGTTTCCCAGTGACACCTGTCCGCCTCGGTAGCGCAGTACGCGGCGCGTCAGTATCATAATCTGAAGGTCGTGAGTTCCATCCTCACACGGCGCAAAGGTGATGCAGTTTTTTTGTTTGCTTATGAGAGTTTAATTAGGTCGGGAGGGGTGCGCTGTCCGGAGCAGTAATGAATGACTGTTGCTGAGTTTTCTTACTTTTTCGACCTTTAACTTGTGGGTACTATTGATACCGGTTGTGTTTCCCAGTGACACCTGTCCGCCTCGGTAGCGCAGTAGGCAGCGCGTCAGTCTCATAATCTGAATGTCGTGAGTGCAATCCTCACCCGGGGAAAAGGCGGTGCAGATGTTTCGTTTGCTTAAGAGAGTTTCATAAGGTCGTGAGGGGTGCAATGTCTGGAGCAGTAATGAATGACTGTTGGTCAGTTTTTTTGTTTTCGACCTTTAATTTGTGGGAACTAATAATACCGGTTGCGTTTCGCCGTGACCCCTGTCCGCCTCGGTAGCGCAGTAGGCAGTGCGTCAGTCTCATAATCTGAAGGTCGTGAGTTCAATCCTCACCCGGGGTAAAGGTGGTGAGGTTGTTTTGTTTGCTTATGAGAGTTTAATTAGGTCGTGAAGGGTGCGCTGTCTGGAGCACTATTGAATGACTGTTGCTCGGTTTTCTTACTTTTTCCACCTTTAGGTTGTGGGAACTAATGATACCAGTTGTGTTTCCCAGTGACACCTGTCCGCCTCGGTAGCGCAGTAGGCAGCGCGTCAGTCTCATAATCTGAATGTCGTGAGTGCAATCCTCACCCGGGGCAAAGGCGGTGCAGATGTTTCGTTTGCTTATGAGAGTTTCATTAGGTCGTGAGGGGTGCACTGTCTGGAGCAGTAATAAATGACTGTTGGTCGGTTTTTTTACTTTTTCGACCTTTAATTTGTGGGAACTAATAATACCGGTTGTGTTTCGCCGTGACCCCCTGTCCGCCTCGGTAGCGTAGTAGGCAGCGCGTCAGTCTCATAATCTGAAGGTCGTGAGTTCAATCCTCACCCGGGGCAAAGGCGGTGCAGTTGTTTTGTTTGCTTATGAGAGTTTAATTAGGTCGTGAAGGGTGCGCTGTCTGGAGCAGTAATGAATGACTGTTGCTGAGTTTTCTTACTTTTTCGACCTTTAACTTGTGGGAACTATTGATACCGGTTGTGTTTCCCAGTGACACCTGTCCGCCTCGGTAGCGCAGTAGGCGGCGCGTCAGTATCATAATCTGAAGGTCGTGAGTTCCATCCTCACACGGCGCAAAGGTGATGCAGTTTTTTTGTTTGCTTATGAGAGTTTAATTAGGTCGGGAGGGGTGCGCTGTCTGGAGCAGTAATGAATGACTGTTGCTGAGTTTTCTTACTTTTTCGACCTTTAACTTGTGGGTACTATTGATACCGGTTGTGTTTCCCAGTGACACCTGTCCGCCTCGGTAGCGCAGTAGGCAGCGCGTCAGTCTCATAATCTGAATGTCGTGAGTGCAATCCTCACCCGGGGAAAAGGCGGTGCAGATGTTTCGTTTGCTTAAGAGAGTTTCATTAGGTCGTGAGGGGTGCACTGTCTGGAGCAGTAATAAATGACTGTTGGTCGGTTTTTTTACTTTTTCGACCTTTAATTTGTGGGAACTAATAATACCGGTTGTGTTTCGCCGTGACCCCCTGTCCGCCTCGGTAGCGTAGTAGGCAGCGCGTCAGTCTCACAATCTGAAGGTCGTGAGTTCAATCCTCACCCGGGGCAAATGTGGTGCAGATTTTTTGTTTGCTTATGAGAGTGTAATTGGGTCGTGAAAGTTGCGCTGTCTGGAGCAGTAATGAATGACTCTTGCTCGGTTTTCTTACATTTTCGACCTTTAATTTGTGGGAACTAATGATCCCGGTTGCGTTCCCCAGTGACACCTGTCCGCTTTGATAGCGCAGTAGGCAGAGCATCAGTCTCATAATCTTAAGGTCGTGAGTTCAATCCTCACCAGGGGCAAAGGCGGTGCAGATGTTTTGTTTGCTTATGAGAGTTTAATTGGGTCGTGAGGGGTGCGCTGTCTGGAGCAGTCATGAATGACTGTTGCTCGGTTTTCTTAGTTTTTCGACCTTTAGTTTGTGGGAACTGATGATCCCGGTTGCGTTTCCCAGTGACACCTGTCCGCCTCGGTAGCGCAGTAGGCAGCGCATCAGTCTGATAATCTGAATGTCGTGAGTTCAATCCTCACCTGGGGCAAAGGCGGTGCAGTTTTTTTGTTTGCTTACGAGAGTTTAATTAGGTCGTGAAGGGTGCACGTTCTGGAGCAGTAATGAATGACTGCTGTTCGGTATTTCTATTTTTTCGACCTTTAATTTATGGGAACTAGTGATACCGGTTCTGTTTCCCAGTGATCCCTGTCCGCCTCGGTAGCGCAGTAGGCAGCGCGTCAGTCTCATAATCTGAAGGTCGTGAGTTCCATCCTCACACGGCGCAAAGGTGATGCAGTTTTTTTGTTTGCTTATGAGAGTTTAATTAGGTCGGGAGGGGTGCGCTGTCTGGAGCAGTAATGAATGACTGTTGCTGAGTTTTCTTACTTTTTCGACCTTTAACTTGTGGGTACTATTGATACCGGTTGTGTTTCCCAGTGACACCTGTCCGCCTCGGTAGCGCAGTAGGCAGCGCGTCAGTCTCATAATCTGAATGTCGTGAGTGCAATCCTCACCCGGGGAAAAGGCGGTGCAGATGTTTCGTTTGCTTAAGAGAGTTTCATAAGGTCGTGAGGGGTGCAATGTCTGGAGCAGTAATGAATGACTGTTGGTCAGTTTTTTTGTTTTCGACCTTTAATTTGTGGGAACTAATAATACCGGTTGCGTTTCGCCGTGACCCCTGTCCGCCTCGGTAGCGCAGTAGGCAGTGCGTCAGTCTCATAATCTGAAGGTCGTGAGTTCAATCCTCACCCGGGGTAAAGGTGGTGAGGTTGTTTTGTTTGCTTATGAGAGTTTAATTAGGTCGTGAAGGGTGCGCTGTCTGGAGCACTATTGAATGACTGTTGCTCGGTTTTCTTACTTTTTCCACCTTTAGGTTGTGGGAACTAATGATACCAGTTGTGTTTCCCAGTGACACCTGTCCGCCTCGGTAGCGCAGTAGGCAGCGCGTCAGTCTCATAATCTGAATGTCGTGAGTGCAATCCTCACCCGGGGCAAAGGCGGTGCAGATGTTTCATTTCCTTATGAGAGTTTCATTAGGTCGTGAGGGGTGCACTGTCTGGAGCAGTAATAAATGACTGTTGGTCGGTTTTTTTACTTTTTCGACCTTTAATTTGTGGGAACTAATAATACCGGTTGTGTTTCGCCGTGACCCCCTGTCCGCCTCGGTAGCGTAGTAGGCAGCGCGTCAGTCTCATAATCTGAAGGTCGTGAGTTCAATCCTCACCCGGGGCAAAGGCGGTGCAGTTGTTTTGTTTGCTTATGAGAGTTTAATTAGGTCGTGAAGGGTGCGCTGTCTGGAGCAGTAATGAATGACTGTTGCTGAGTTTTCTTACTTTTTCGACCTTTAACTTGTGGGAACTATTGATACCGGTTGTGTTTCCCAGTGACACCTGTCCGCCTCGGTAGCGCAGTAGGCGGCGCGTCAGTATCATAATCTGAAGGTCGTGAGTTCCATCCTCACACGGCGCAAAGGTGATGCAGTTTTTTTGTTTGCTTATGAGAGTTTAATTAGGTCAGGAGGGGTGCGCTGTCTGGAGCAGTAATGAATGACTGTTGCTGAGTTTTCTTACTTTTTCGACCTTTAACTTGTGGGTACTATTGATACCGGTTGTGTTTCCCAGTGACACCTGTCCGCCTCGGTAGCGCAGTAGGCAGCGCGTCAGTCTCATAATCTGAATGTCGTGAGTGCAATCCTCACCCGGGGAAAAGGCGGTGCAGATGTTTCGTTTGCTTAAGAGAGTTTCATTAGGTCGTGAGGGGTGCACTGTCTGGAGCAGTAATAAATGACTGTTGGTCGGTTTTTTTACTTTTTCGACCTTTAATTTGTGGGAACTAATAATACCGGTTGTGTTTCGCCGTGACCCCCTGTCCGCCTCGGTAGCGCAGTAGGCAGCGCGTCAGTCTCATAATCTGAAGGTCGTGAGTTCCATCCTCACACGGCGCAAAGGTGATGCAGTTTTTTTGTTTGCTTATGAGAGTTTAATTAGGTCGGGAGGGGTGCGCTGTCTGGAGCAGTAATGAATGACTGTTGCTGAGTTTTCTTACTTTTTCGACCTTTAATTTGTGGGTACTATTGATACCGGTTGTGTTTCCCAGTGACACCTGTCCGCCTCGGTAGCGCAGTAGGCAGCGCGTCAGTCTCATAATCTGAATGTCGTGAGTGCAATCCTCACCCGGGGAAAAGGCGGTGCAGATGTTTCGTTTGCTTAAGAGAGTTTCATAAGGTCGTGAGGGGTGCAATGTCTGGAGCAGTAATGAATGACTGCTGTTCGGTATTTCTATTTTTTCGACCTTTAATTTATGGGAACTAGTGATACCGGTTCTGTTTCCCAGTGATCCCTGTCCGCCTCGGTAGCGCAGTAGGCAGCGCGTCAGTCTCATAATCTGAAGGTCGTGAGTTCCATCCTCACACGGCGCAAAGGTGATGCAGTTTTTTTGTTTGCTTATGAGAGTTTAATTAGGTCGGGAGGGGTGCGCTGTCTGGAGCAGTAATGAATGACTGTTGCTGAGTTTTCTTACTTTTTCGACCTTTAACTTGTGGGTACTATTGATACCGGTTGTGTTTCCCAGTGACACCTGTCCGCCTCGGTAGCGCAGTAGGCAGCGCGTCAGTCTCATAATCTGAATGTCGTGAGTGCAATCCTCACCCGGGGAAAAGGCGGTGCAGATGTTTCGTTTGCTTAAGAGAGTTTCATAAGGTCGTGAGGGGTGCAATGTCTGGAGCAGTAATGAATGACTGTTGGTCAGTTTTTTTGTTTTCGACCTTTAATTTGTGGGAACTAATAATACCGGTTGCGTTTCGCCGTGACCCCTGTCCGCCTCGGTAGCGCAGTAGGCAGTGCGTCAGTCTCATAATCTGAAGGTCGTGAGTTCAATCCTCACCCGGGGTAAAGGTGGTGAGGTTGTTTTGTTTGCTTATGAGAGTTTAATTAGGTCGTGAAGGGTGCGCTGTCTGGAGCACTATTGAATGACTGTTGCTCGGTTTTCTTACTTTTTCCACCTTTAGGTTGTGGGAACTAATGATACCAGTTGTGTTTCCCAGTGACACCTGTCCGCCTCGGTAGCGCAGTAGGCAGCGCGTCAGTCTCATAATCTGAATGTCGTGAGTGCAATCCTCACCCGGGGCAAAGGCGGTGCAGATGTTTCGTTTGCTTATGAGAGTTTCATTAGGTCGTGAGGGGTGCACTGTCTGGAGCAGTAATAAATGACTGTTGGTCGGTTTTTTTACTTTTTCGACCTTTAATTTGTGGGAACTAATAATACCGGTTGTGTTTCGCCGTGACCCCCTGTCCGCCTCGGTAGCGTAGTAGGCAGCGCGTCAGTCTCATAATCTGAAGGTCGTGAGTTCAATCCTCACCCGGGGCAAAGGCGGTGCAGTTGTTTTGTTTGCTTATGAGAGTTTAATTAGGTCGTGAAGGGTGCGCTGTCTGGAGCAGTAATGAATGACTGTTGCTGAGTTTTCTTACTTTTTCGACCTTTAACTTGTGGGAACTATTGATACCGGTTGTGTTTCCCAGTGACACCTGTCCGCCTCGGTAGCGCAGTAGGCGGCGCGTCAGTATCATAATCTGAAGGTCGTGAGTTCAATCCGCACCCGGGGCAAAGGCGGTGCAGATTTTTTGTTTGCTTATGAGAATTTAATTAGGTCGTGAGGGGTTCGCTGTTTGGAACACTATTGAATGACTGTTGCTCGGTTTTCTTACTTTTTCCACCTTTAATTTGTGGGAACTAATGATACCGGTTGCGTTTCCCAGTAACCCCTGTCCGCCTCGGTAGTGCAGTAGGCAGCGCGTCAGTCTCATAATCTGGAGGTCGTGAGTTCAATCCACACCCGGTGCAAAGGTGGTGCAATTTCTTTGTTTGCTTATGAGAGTTTCATTAGGTCGTGAGGGGTGCACTGTCTGGAGCAGTAATAAATGACTGTTGGTCGGTTTTTTTACTTTTTCGACCTTTAATTTGTGGGAACTAATAATACCGGTTGTGTTTCGCCGTGACCCCCTGTCCGCCTCGGTAGCGCAGTAGGCAGCGCGTCAGTCTCATAATCTGAATGTCGTGAGTGCAATCCTCACCCGGGGAAAAGGCGGTGCAGATGTTTCGTTTGCTTAAGAGAGTTTCATAAGGTCGTGAGGGGTGCAATGTCTGGAGCAGTAATGAATGACTGTTGGTCAGTTTTTTTGTTTTCGACCTTTAATTTGTGGGAACTAATAATACCGGTTGCGTTTCGCCGTGACCCCTGTCCGCCTCGGTAGCGCAGTAGGCAGTGCGTCAGTCTCATAATCTGAAGGTCGTGAGTTCAATCCTCACCCGGGGTAAAGGTGGTGAGGTTGTTTTGTTTGCTTATGAGAGTTTAATTAGGTCGTGAAGGGTGCGCTGTCTGGAGCACTATTGAATGACTGTTGCTCGGTTTTCTTACTTTTTCCACCTTTAGGTTGTGGGAACTAATGATACCAGTTGTGTTTCCCAGTGACACCTGTCCGCCTCGGTAGCGCAGTAGGCAGCGCGTCAGTCTCATAATCTGAATGTCGTGAGTGCAATCCTCACCCGGGGCAAAGGCGGTGCAGATGTTTCGTTTGCTTATGAGAGTTTCATTAGGTCGTGAGGGGTGCACTGTCTGGAGCAGTAATAAATGACTGTTGGTCGGTGTTTTTACTTTTTCGACCTTTAATTTGTGGGAACTAATAATACCGGTTGTGTTTCGCCGTGACCCCCTGTCCGCCTCGGTAGCGTAGTAGGCAGCGCGTCAGTCTCATAATCTGAAGGTCGTGAGTTCAATCCTCACCCGGGGCAAAGGCGGTGCAGTTGTTTTGTTTGCTTATGAGAGTTTAATTAGGTCGTGAAGGGTGCGCTGTCTGGAGCAGTAATGAATGACTGTTGCTGAGTTTTCTTACTTTTTCGACCTTTAACTTGTGGGAACTATTGATACCGGTTGTGTTTCCCAGTGACACCTGTCCGCCTCGGTAGCGCAGTAGGCGGCGCGTCAGTATCATAATCTGAAGGTCGTGAGTTCCATCCTCACACGGCGCAAAGGTGATGCAGTTTTTTTGTTTGCTTATGAGAGTTTAATTAGGTCGGGAGGGGTGCGCTGTCTGGAGCAGTAATGAATGACTGTTGCTGAGTTTTCTTACTTTTTCGACCTTTAACTTGTGGGTACTATTGATACCGGTTGTGTTTCCCAGTGACACCTGTCCGCCTCGGTAGCGCAGTAGGCAGCGCGTCAGTCTCATAATCTGAATGTCGTGAGTGCAATCCTCACCCGGGGAAAAGGCGGTGCAGATGTTTCGTTTGCTTAAGAGAGTTTCATTAGGTCGTGAGGGGTGCACTGTCTGGAGCAGTAATAAATGACCGTTGGTCGGTTTTTTTACTTTTTCGACCTTTAATTTGTGGGAACTAATAATACCGGTTGTGTTTCGCCGTGACCCCCTGTCCGCCTCGGTAGCGCAGTAGGCAGCGCGTCAGTCTCATAATCTGAAGGTCGTGAGTTCCATCCTCACACGGCGCAAAGGTGATGCAGTTTTTTTGTTTGCTTATGAGAGTTTAATTAGGTCGGGAGGGGTGCGCTGTCTGGAGCAGTAATGAATGACTGTTGCTGAGTTTTCTTACTTTTTCGACCTTTAACTTGTGGGTACTATTGATACCGGTTGTGTTTCCCAGTGACACCTGTCCGCCTCGGTAGCGCAGTAGGCAGCGCGTCAGTCTCATAATCTGAATGTCGTGAGTGCAATCCTCACCCGGGGAAAAGGCGGTGCAGATGTTTCGTTTGCTTAAGAGAGTTTCATAAGGTCGTGAGGGGTGCAATGTCTGGAGCAGTAATGAATGACTGCTGTTCGGTATTTCTATTTTTTCGACCTTTAATTTATGGGAACTAGTGATACCGGTTCTGTTTCCCAGTGATCCCTGTCCGCCTCGGTAGCGCAGTAGGCAGCGCGTCAGTCTCATAATCTGAAGGTCGTGAGTTCCATCCTCACACGGCGCAAAGGTGATGCAGTTTTTTTGTTTGCTTATGAGAGTTTAATTAGGTCGGGAGGGGTGCGCTGTCTGGAGCAGTAATGAATGACTGTTGCTGAGTTTTCTTACTTTTTCGACCTTTAACTTGTGGGTACTATTGATACCGGTTGTGTTTCCCAGTGACACCTGTCCGCCTCGGTAGCGCAGTAGGCAGCGCGTCAGTCTCATAATCTGAATGTCGTGAGTGCAATCCTCACCCGGGGAAAAGGCGGTGCAGATGTTTCGTTTGCTTAAGAGAGTTTCATAAGGTCGTGAGGGGTGCAATGTCTGGAGCAGTAATGAATGACTGTTGGTCAGTTTTTTTGTTTTCGACCTTTAATTTGTGGGAACTAATAATACCGGTTGCGTTTCGCCGTGACCCCTGTCCGCCTCGGTAGCGCAGTAGGCAGTGCGTCAGTCTCATAATCTGAAGGTCGTGAGTTCAATCCTCACCCGGGGTAAAGGTGGTGAGGTTGTTTTGTTTGCTTATGAGAGTTTAATTAGGTCGTGAAGGGTGCGCTGTCTGGAGCACTATTGAATGACTGTTGCTCGGTTTTCTTACTTTTTCCACCTTTAGGTTGTGGGAACTAATGATACCAGTTGTGTTTCCCAGTGACACCTGTCCGCCTCGGTAGCGCAGTAGGCAGCGCGTCAGTCTCATAATCTGAATGTCGTGAGTGCAATCCTCACCCGGGGCAAAGGCGGTGCAGATGTTTCGTTTGCTTATGAGAGTTTCATTAGGTCGTGAGGGGTGCACTGTCTAGAGCAGTAATAAATGACTGTTGGTCGGTTTTTTTACTTTTTCGACCTTTAATTTGTGGGAACTAATAATACCGGTTGTGTTTCGCCGTGACCCCCTGTCCGCCTCGGTAGCGTAGTAGGCAGCGCGTCAGTCTCATAATCTGAAGGTCGTGAGTTCAATCCTCACCCGGGGCAAAGGCGGTGCAGTTGTTTTGTTTGCTTATGAGAGTTTAATTAGGTCGTGAAGGGTGCGCTGTCTGGAGCAGTAATGAATGACTGTTGCTGAGTTTTCTTACTTTTTCGACCTTTAACTTGTGGGAACTATTGATACCGGTTGTGTTTCCCAGTGACACCTGTCCGCCTCGGTAGCGCAGTAGGCGGCGCGTCAGTATCATAATCTGAAGGTCGTGAGTTCCATCCTCACACGGCGCAAAGGTGATGCAGTTTTTTTGTTTGCTTATGAGAGTTTAATTAGGTCGGGAGGGGTGCGCTGTCTGGAGCAGTAATGAATGACTGTTGCTGAGTTTTCTTACTTTTTCGACCTTTAACTTGTGGGTACTATTGATACCGGTTGTGTTTCCCAGTGACACCTGTCCGCCTCGGTAGCGCAGTAGGCAGCGCGTCAGTCTCATAATCTGAATGTCGTGAGTGCAATCCTCACCCGGGGAAAAGGCGGTGCAGATGTTTCGTTTGCTTAAGAGAGTTTCATTAGGTCGTGAGGGGTGCACTGTCTGGAGCAGTAATAAATGACTGTTGGTCGGTTTTTTTACTTTTTCGACCTTTAATTTGTGGGAACTAATAATACCGGTTGTGTTTCGCCGTGACCCCCTGTCCGCCTCGGTAGCGTAGTAGGCAGCGCGTCAGTCTCACAATCTGAAGGTCGTGAGTTCAATCCTCACCCGGGGCAAATGTGGTGCAGATTTTTTGTTTGCTTATGAGAGTGTAATTGGGTCGTGAAAGTTGCGCTGTCTGGAGCAGTAATGAATGACTCTTGCTCGGTTTTCTTACATTTTCGACCTTTAATTTGTGGGAACTAATGATCCCGGTTGCGTTCCCCAGTGACACCTGTCCGCTTTGATAGCGCAGTAGGCAGAGCATCAGTCTCATAATCTTAAGGTCGTGAGTTCAATCCTCACCAGGGGCAAAGGCGGTGCAGATGTTTTGTTTGCTTATGAGAGTTTAATTGGGTCGTGAGGGGTGCGCTGTCTGGAGCAGTCATGAATGACTGTTGCTCGGTTTTCTTAGTTTT
Source organism: Rhipicephalus microplus (assembly GCF_043290135.1). Classification (NCBI taxonomy): domain Eukaryota; kingdom Metazoa; phylum Arthropoda; class Arachnida; order Ixodida; family Ixodidae; genus Rhipicephalus; species Rhipicephalus microplus. Next base: position 210,841,144 of record NC_134702.1, read on the forward strand.
TCGACCTTTAGTTTGTGGGAACTGATGATCCCGGTTGCGTTTCCCAGTGACACCTGTCCGCCTCGGTAGCGCAGTAGGCAGCGCATCAGTCTGATAATCTGAATGTCGTGAGTTCAATCCTCACCTGGGGCAAAGGCGGTGCAGTTTTTTTGTTTGCTTACGAGAGTTTAATTAGGTCGTGATGGGTGCACGTTCTGGAGCAGTAATGAATGACTGCTGTTCGGTATTTCTATTTTTTCGACCTTTAATTTATGGGAACTAGTGATACCGGTTCTGTTTCCCAGTGATCCCTGTCCGCCTCGGTAGCGCAGTAGGCAGCGCGTCAGTCTCATAATCTGAAGGTCGTGAGTTCCATCCTCACACGGCGCAAAGGTGATGCAGTTTTTTTGTTTGCTTATGAGAGTTTAATTAGGTCGGGAGGGGTGCGCTGTCTGGAGCAGTAATGAATGACTGTTGCTGAGTTTTCTTACTTTTTCGACCTTTAACTTGTGGGTACTATTGATACCGGTTGTGTTTCCCAGTGACACCTGTCCGCCTCGGTAGCGCAGTAGGCAGCGCGTCAGTCTCATAATCTGAATGTCGTGAGTGCAATCCTCACCCGGGGAAAAGGCGGTGCAGATGTTTCGTTTGCTTAAGAGAGTTTCATAAGGTCGTGAGGGGTGCAATGTCTGGAGCAGTAATGAATGACTGCTGTTCGGTATTTCTATTTTTTCGACCTTTAATTTATGGGAACTAGTGATACCGGTTCTGTTTCCCAGTGATCCCTGTCCGCCTCGGTAGCGCAGTAGGCAGCGCGTCAGTCTCATAATCTGAAGGTCGTGAGTTCCATCCTCACAGGGCGCAAAGGTGATGCAGTTTTTTTGTTTGCTTATGAGAGTTTAATTAGGTCGGGAGGGGTGCGCTGTCTGGAGCAGTAATGAATGACTGTTGCTGAGTTTTCTTACTTTTTCGACCTTTAACTTGTGGGTACTATTGATACCGGTTGTGTTTCCCAGTGACACCTGTCCGCCTCGGTAGCGCAGTAGGCAGCGCGTCAGTCTCATAATCTGAATGTCGTGAGTGCAATCCTCACCCGGGGAAAAGGCGGTGCAGATGTTTCGTTTGCTTAAGAGAGTTTCATAAGGTCGTGAGGGGTGCAATGTCTGGAGCAGTAATGAATGACTGTTGGTCAGTTTTTTTGTTTTCGACCTTTAATTTGTGGGAACTAATAATACCGGTTGCGTTTCGCCGTGACCCCTGTCCGCCTCGGTAGCGCAGTAGGCAGTGCGTCAGTCTCATAATCTGAAGGTCGTGAGTTCAATCCTCACCCGGGGTAAAGGTGGTGAGGTTGTTTTGTTTGCTTATGAGAGTTTAATTAGGTCGTGAAGGGTGCGCTGTCTGGAGCACTATTGAATGACTGTTGCTCGGTTTTCTTACTTTTTCCACCTTTAGGTTGTGGGAACTAATGATACCAGTTGTGTTTCCCAGTGACACCTGTCCGCCTCGGTAGCGCAGTAGGCAGCGCGTCAGTCTCATAATCTGAATGTCGTGAGTGCAATCCTCACCCGGGGCAAAGGCGGTGCAGATGTTTCGTTTGCTTATGAGAGTTTCATTAGGTCGTGAGGGGTGCACTGTCTGGAGCAGTAATAAATGACTGTTGGTCGGTTTTTTTACTTTTTCGACCTTTAATTTGTGGGAACTAATAATACCGGTTGTGTTTCGCCGTGACCCCCTGTCCGCCTCGGTAGCGTAGTAGGCAGCGCGTCAGTCTCATAATCTGAAGGTCGTGAGTTCAATCCTCACCCGGGGCAAAGGCGGTGCAGTTGTTTTGTTTGCTTATGAGAGTTTAATTAGGTCGTGAAGGGTGCGCTGTCTGGAGCAGTAATGAATGACTGTTGCTGAGTTTTCTTACTTTTTCGACCTTTAACTTGTGGGAACTATTGATACCGGTTGTGTTTCCCAGTGACACCTGTCCGCCTCGGTAGCGCAGTAGGCGGAGCGTCAGTATCATAATCTGAAGGTCGTGAGTTCAATCCGCACCCGGGGCAAAGGCGGTGCAGATTTTTTGTTTGCTTATGAGAGTTTAATTAGGTCGTGAGGGGTGCGCTGTTTGGAGCACTATTGAATGACTGTTGCTCGGTTTTCTTACTTTTTCCACCTTTAATTTGTGGGAACTAATGATACCGGTTGCGTTTCCCAGTAACCCCTGTCCGCCTCGGTAGTGCAGTAGGCAGCGCGTCAGTCTCATAATCTGGAGGTCGTGAGTTCAATCCACACCCGGTGCAAAGGTGGTGCAATTTCTTTGTTTGCTTATGAGAGTTTCATTAGGTCGTGAGGGGTGCACTGTCTGGAGCAGTAATAAATGACTGTTGGTCGGTTTTTTTACTTTTTCGACCTTTAATTTGTGGGAACTAATAATACCGGTTGTGTTTCGCCGTGACCCCCTGTCCGCCTCGGTAGCGCAGTAGGCAGCGCGTCAGTCTCATAATCTGAATGTCGTGAGTGCAATCCTCACCCGGGGAAAAGGCGGTGCAGATGTTTCGTTTGCTTAAGAGAGTTTCATAAGGTCGTGAGGGGTGCAATGTCTGGAGCAGTAATGAATGACTGTTGGTCAGTTTTTTTGTTTTCGACCTTTAATTTGTGGGAACTAATAATACCGGTTGCGTTTCGCCGTGACCCCTGTCCGCCTCGGTAGCGCAGTAGGCAGTGCGTCAGTCTCATAATCTGAAGGTCGTGAGTTCAATCCTCACCCGGGGTAAAGGTGGTGAGGTTGTTTTGTTTGCTTATGAGAGTTTAATTAGGTCGTGAAGGGTGCGCTGTCTGGAGCACTATTGAATGACTGTTGCTCGGTTTTCTTACTTTTTCCACCTTTAGGTTGTGGGAACTAATGATACCAGTTGTGTTTCCCAGTGACACCTGTCCGCCTCGGTAGCGCAGTAGGCAGCGCGTCAGTCTCATAATCTGAATGTCGTGAGTGCAATCCTCACCCGGGGCAAAGGCGGTGCAGATGTTTCGTTTGCTTATGAGAGTTTCATTAGGTCGTGAGGGGTGCACTGTCTGGAGCAGTAATAAATGACTGTTGGTCGGTTTTTTTACTTTTTCGACCTTTAATTTGTGGGAACTAATAATACCGGTTGTGTTTCGCCGTGACCCCCTGTCCGCCTCGGTAGCGCAGTAGGCAGCGCGTCAGTCTCATAATCTGAATGTCGTGAGTGCAATCCTCACCCGGGGAAAAGGCGGTGCAGATGTTTCGTTTGCTTAAGAGAGTTTCATAAGGTCGTGAGGGGTGCAATGTCTGGAGCAGTAATGAATGACTGTTGGTCAGTTTTTTTGTTTTCGACCTTTAATTTGTGGGAACTAATAATACCGGTTGCGTTTCGCCGTGACCCCTGTCCGCCTCGGTAGCGCAGTAGGCAGTGCGTCAGTCTCATAATCTGAAGGTCGTGAGTTCAATCCTCACCCGGGGTAAAGGTGGTGAGGTTGTTTTGTTTGCTTATGAGAGTTTAATTAGGTCGTGAAGGGTGCGCTGTCTGGAGCACTATTGAATGACTGTTGCTCGATTTTCTTACTTTTTCCACCTTTAGGTTGTGGGAACTAATGATACCAGTTGTGTTTCCCAGTGACACCTGTCCGCCTCGGTAGCGCAGTAGGCAGCGCGTCAGTCTCATATTCTGAATGTCGTGAGTGCAATCCTCACCCGGGGCAAAGGCGGTGCAGATGTTTCGTTTGCTTATGAGAGTTTCATTAGGTCGTGAGGGGTGCACTGTCTGGAGCAGTAATAAATGACTGTTGGTCGGTTTTTTTACTTTTTCGACCTTTAATTTGTGGGAACTAATAATACCGGTTGTGTTTCGCCGTGACCCCCTGTCCGCCTCGGTAGCGTAGTAGGCAGCGCGTCAGCCTCATAATCTGAAGGTCGTGAGTTCAATCCTCACCCGGGGCAAAGGCGGTGCAGTTGTTTTGTTTGCTTATGAGAGTTTAATTAGGTCGTGAAGGGTGCGCTGTCTGGAGCAGTAATGAATGACTGTTGCTGAGTTTTCTTACTTTTTCGACCTTTAACTTGTGGGAACTATTGATACCGGTTGTGTTTCCCAGTGACACCTGTCCGCCTCGGTAGCGCAGTAGGCGGCGCGTCAGTATCATAATCTGAAGGTCGTGAGTTCAATCCGCACCCGGGGCAAAGGCGGTGCAGATTTTTTGTTTGCTTATGAGAGTTTAATTAGGTCGTGAGGGGTGCGCTGTTTGGAGCACTATTGAATGACTGTTGCTCGGTTTTCTTACTTTTTCCACCTTTAATTTGTGGGAACTAATGATACCGGTTGCGTTTCCCAGTAACCCCTGTCCGCCTCGGTAGTGCAGTAGGCAGCGCGTCAGTCTCATAATCTGGAGGTCGTGAGTTCAATCCACACCCGGTGCAAAGGTGGTGCAATTTCTTTGTTTGCTTATGAGAGTTTCATTAGGTCGTGAGGGGTGCACTGTCTGGAGCAGTAATAAATGACTGTTGGTCGGTTTTTTTACTTTTTCGACCTTTAATTTGTGGGAACTAATGATACCAGTTGTGTTTCCCAGTGACACCTGTCCGCCTCGGTAGCGCAGTAGGCAGCGCGTCAGTCTCATAATCTGAATGTCGTGAGTGCAATCCTCACCCGGGGAAAAGGCGGTGCAGATGTTTCGTTTGCTTAAGAGAGTTTCATAAGGTCGTGAGGGGTGCAATGTCTGGAGCAGTAATGAATGACTGTTGGTCAGTTTTTTTGTTTTCGACCTTTAATTTGTGGGAACTAATAATACCGGTTGCGTTTCGCCGTGACCCCTGTCCGCCTCGGTAGCGCAGTAGGCAGTGCGTCAGTCTCATAATCTGAAGGTCGTGAGTTCAATCCTCACCCGGGGTAAAGGTGGTGAGGTTGTTTTGTTTGCCTATGAGAGTTTAATTAGGTCGTGAAGGGTGCGCTGTCTGGAGCACTATTGAATGACTGTTGCTCGGTTTTCTTACTTTTTCCACCTTTAGGTTGTGGGAACTAATGATACCAGTTGTGTTTCCCAGTGACACCTGTCCGCCTCGGTAGCGCAGTAGGCAGCGCGTCAGTCTCATAATCTGAATGTCGTGAGTGCAATCCTCACCCGGGGCAAAGGCGGTGCAGATGTTTCGTTTGCTTATGAGAGTGTAATTGGGTCGTGAAAGTTGCGCTGTCTGGAGCAGTAATGAATGACTCTTGCTCGGTTTTCTTACATTTTCGACCTTTAATTTGTGGGAACTAATGATCCCGGTTGCGTTCCCCAGTGACACCTGTCCGCTTTGATAGCGCAGTAGGCAGAGCATCAGTCTCATAATCTTAAGGTCGTGAGTTCAATCCTCACCAGGGGCAAAGGCGGTGCAGATGTTTTGTTTGCTTATGAGAGTTTAATTGGGTCGTGAGGGGTGCGCTGTCTGGAGCAGTCATGAATGACTGTTGCTCGGTTTTCTTAGTTTTTCGACCTTTAGTTTGTGGGAACTGATGATCCCGGTTGCGTTTCCCAGTGACACCTGTCCGCCTCGGTAGCGCAGTAGGCAGCGCATCAGTCTGATAATCTGAATGTCGTGAGTTCAATCCTCACCTTGGGCAAAGGCGGTGCAGTTTTTTTGTTTGCTTACGAGAGTTTAATTAGGTCGTGATGGGTGCACGTTCTGGAGCAGTAATGAATGACTGCTGTTCGGTATTTCTATTTTTTCGACCTTTAATTTATGGGAACTAGTGATACCGGTTCTGTTTCCCAGTGACCCCTGTCCGCCTCGGTAGCGCAGTAGGCAGTGCGTCAGTCTCATAATCTGAAGGTCGTGAGTTCAATCCTCACCCGGGGTAAAGGTGGTGAGGTTGTTTTGTTTGCTTATGAGAGTTTAATTAGGTCGTGAAGGGTGCGCTGTCTGGAGCACTATTGAATGACTGTTGCCCGGTTTTCTTACTTTTTCCACCTTTAGGTTGTGGGAACTAATGATACCAGTTGTGTTTCCCAGTGACACCTGTCCGCCTCGGTAGCGCAGTAGGCAGCGCGTCAGTCTCATAATCTGAATGTCGTGAGTGCAATCCTCACCCGGGGCAAAGGCGGTGCAGATGTTTCGTTTGCTTATGAGAGTTTCATTAGGTCGTGAGGGGTGCACTGTCTGGAGCAGTAATAAATGACTGTTGGTCGGTTTTTTTACTTTTTCGACCTTTCTTTTGTGGGAACTAATAATACCGGTTGTGTTTCGCCGTGACCCCCTGTCCGCCTCGGTAGCGTAGTAGGCAGCGCGTCAGTCTCATAATCTGAAGGTCGTGAGTTCAATCCTCACCCGGGGCAAAGGCGGTGCAGTTGTTTTGTTTGCTTATGAGAGTTTAATTAGGTCGTGAAGGGTGCGCTGTCTGGAGCAGTAATGATTGACTGTTGCTGAGTTTTCTTACTTTTTCGACCTTTAATTTGTGGGAACTAATAATACCGGTTGTGTTTCGCCGTGACCCCCTGTCCGCCTCGGTAGCGCAGTAGGCAGCGCGTCAGTCTCATAATCTGAATGTCGTGAGTGCAATCCTCACCCGGGGAAAAGGCGGTGCAGATGTTTCGTTTGCTTAATAGAGTTTCATAAGGTCGTGAGGGGTGCAATGTCTGGAGCAGTAATGAATGACTGTTGGTCAGTTTTTTTGTTTTCGACCTTTAATTTGTGGGAACTAATAATACCGGTTGCGTTTCGCCGTGACCCCTGTCCGCCTCGGTAGCGCAGTAGGCAGTGCGTCAGTCTCATAATCTGAAGGTCGTGAGTTCAATCCTCACCCGGGGTAAAGGTGGTGAGGTTGTTTTGTTTGCTTATGAGAGTTTAATTAGGTCGTGAAGGGTGCGCTGTCTGGAGCACTATTGAATGACTGTTGCTCGGTTTTCTTACTTTTTCCACCTTTAGGTTGTGGGAACTAATGATACCAGTTGTGTTTCCCAGTGACACCTGTCCGCCTCGGTAGCGCAGTAGGCAGCGCGTCAGTCTCATAATCTGAATGTCGTGAGTGCAATCCTCACCCGGGGCAAAGGCGGTGCAGATGTTTCGTTTGCTTATGAGAGTTTCATTAGGTCGTGAGGGGTGCACTGTCTGGAGCAGTAATAAATGACTGTTGGTCGGTTTTTTACTTTTTCGACCTTTAATTTGTGGGAACTAATAATACCGGTTGTGTTTCGCCGTGACCCCCTGTCCGCCTCGGTAGCGTAGTAGGCAGCGCGTCAGTCTCATAATCTGAAGGTCGTGAGTTCAATCCTCACCCGGGGCAAAGGCGGTGCAGTTGTTTTGTTTGCTTATGAGAGTTTAATTAGGTCGGGAGGGGTGCGCTGTCTGGAGCAGTAATGAATGACTGTTGCTGAGTTTTCTTACTTTTTCGACCTTTAACTTGTGGGTACTATTGATACCGGTTGTGTTTCCCAGTGACACCTGTCCGCCTCGGTAGCGCAGTAGGCAGCGCGTCAGTCTCATAATCTGAATGTCGTGAGTGCAATCCTCACCCGGGGAAAAGGCGGTGCAGATGTTTCGTTTGCTTAAGAGAGTTTCATAAGGTCGTGAGGGGTGCAATGTCTGGAGCAGTAATGAATGACTGTTGGTCAGTTTTTTTGTTTTCGACCTTTAATTTGTGGGAACTAATAATACCGGTTGCGTTTCGCCGTGACCCCTGTCCGCCTCGGTAGCGCAATAGGCAGTGCGTCAGTCTCATAATCTGAAGGTCGTGAGTTCAATCCTCACCCGGGGTAAAGGTGGTGAGGTTGTTTTGTTTGCTTATGAGAGTTTAATTAGGTCGTGAAGGGTGCGCTGTCTGGAGCACTATTGAATGACTGTTGCTCGGTTTTCTTACTTTTTCCACCTTTAAGGTTGTGGGAACTAATGATACCAGTTGTGTTTCCCAGTGACACCTGTCCGCCTCGGTAGCGCAGTAGGCAGCGCGTCAGTCTCATAATCTGAATGTCGTGAGTGCAATCCTCACCCGGGGCAAAGGCGGTGCAGATGTTTCGTTTGCTTATGAGAGTTTCATTAGGTCGTGAGGGGTGCACTGTCTGGAGCAGTAATAAATGACTGTTGGTCGGTTTTTTTACTTTTTCGACCTTTAATTTGTGGGAACTAATAATACCGGTTGTGTTTCGCCGTGACCCCCTGTCCGCCTCGGTAGCGTAGTAGGCAGCGCGTCAGTCTCATAATCTGAAGGTCGTGAGTTCAATCCTCACCCGGGGCAAAGGCGGTGCAGTTGTTTTGTTTGCTTATGAGAGTTTAATTAGGTCGTGAAGGGTGCGCTGTCTGGAGCAGTAATGAATGACTGTTGCTGAGTTTTCTTACTTTTTCGACCTTTAACTTGTGGGAACTATTGATACCGGTTGTGTTTCCCAGTGACACCTGTCCGCCTCGGTAGCGCAGTAGGCGGCGCGTCAGTATCATAATCTGAAGGTCGTGAGTTCAATCCGCACCCGGGGCAAAGGCGGTGCAGATTTTTTGTTTGCTTATGAGAGTTTAATTAGGTCGTGAGGGGTGCGCTGTTTGGAGCACTATTGAATGACTGTTGCTCGGTTTTCTTACTTTTTCCACCTTTAATTTGTGGGAACTAATGATACCGGTTGCGTTTCCCAGTAACCCCTGTCCGCCTCGGTAGTGCAGTAGGCAGCGCGTCAGTCTCATAATCTGGAGGTCGTGAGTTCAATCCACACCCGGTGCAAAGGTGGTGCAATTTCTTTGTTTGCTTATGAGAGTTTCATTAGGTCGTGAGGGGTGCACTGTCTGGAGCAGTAATAAATGACTGTTGGTCGGTTTTTTTACTTTTTCGACCTTTAATTTGTGGGAACTAATAATACCGGTTGTGTTTCGCCGTGACCCCCTGTCCGCCTCGGTAGCGCAGTAGGCAGCGCGTCAGTCTCATAATCTGAATGTCGTGAGTGCAATCCTCACCCGGGGAAAAGGCGGTGCAGATGTTTCGTTTGCTTAAGAGAGTTTCATAAGGTCGTGAGGGGTGCAATGTCTGGAGCAGTAATGAATGACTGTTGGTCAGTTTTTTTGTTTTCGACCTTTAATTTGTGGGAACTAATAATACCGGTTGCGTTTCGCCGTGACCCCTGTCCGCCTCGGTAGCGCAGTAGGCAGTGCGTCAGTCTCATAATCTGAAGGTCGTGAGTTCAATCCTCACCCGGGGTAAAGGTGGTGAGGTTGTTTTGTTTGCTTATGAGAGTTTAATTAGGTCGTGAAGGGTGCGCTGTCTGGAGCACTATTGAATGACTGTTGCTCGGTTTTCTTACTTTTTCCACCTTTAGGTTGTGGGAACTAATGATACCAGTTGTGTTTCCCAGTGACACCTGTCCGCCTCGGTAGCGCAGTAGGCAGCGCGTCAGTCTCATAATCTGAATGTCGTGAGTGCAATCCTCACCCGGGGCAAAGGCGGTGCAGATGTTTCGTTTGCTTATGAGAGTTTCATTAGGTCGTGAGGGGTGCACTGTCTGGAGCAGTAATAAATGACTGTTGGTCGGTTTTTTTACTTTTTCGACCTTTAATTTGTGGGAACTAATAATACCGGTTGTGTTTCGCCGTGACCCCCTGTCCGCCTCGGTAGCGCAGTAGGCAGCGCGTCAGTCTCATAATCTGAATGTCGTGAGTGCAATCCTCACCCGGGGAAAAGGCGGTGCAGATGTTTCGTTTGCTTAAGAGAGTTTCATAAGGTCGTGAGGGGTGCAATGTCTGGAGCAGTAATGAATGACTGTTGGTCAGTTTTTTTGTTTTCGACCTTTAATTTGTGGGAACTAATAATACCGGTTGCGTTTCGCCGTGACCCCTGTCCGCCTCGGTAGCGCAGTAGGCAGTGCGTCAGTCTCATAATCTGAAGGTCGTGAGTTCAATCCTCACCCGGGGTAAAGGTGGTGAGGTTGTTTTGTTTGCTTATGAGAGTTTAATTAGGTCGTGAAGGGTGCGCTGTCTGGAGCACTATTGAATGACTGTTGCTCGGTTTTCTTACTTTTTCCACCTTTAGGTTGTGGGAACTAATGATACCAGTTGTGTTTCCCAGTGACACCTGTCCGCCTCGGTAGCGCAGTAGGCAGCGCGTCAGTCTCATAATCTGAATGTCGTGAGTGCAATCCTCACCCGGGGCAAAGGCGGTGCAGATGTTTCGTTTGCTTATGAGAGTTTCATTAGGTCGTGAGGGGTGCACTGTCTGGAGCAGTAATAAATGACTGTTGGTCGGTTTTTTTACTTTTTCGACCTTTAATTTGTGGGAACTAATAATACCGGTTGTGTTTCGCCGTGACCCCCTGTCCGCCTCGGTAGCGCAGTAGGCAGCGCGTCAGTCTCATAATCTGAATGTCGTGAGTGCAATCCTCACCCGGGGAAAAGGCGGTGCAGATGTTTCGTTTGCTTAAGAGAGTTTCATAAGGTCGTGAGGGGTGCAATGTCTGGAGCAGTAATGAATGACTGTTGGTCAGTTTTTTTGTTTTCGACCTTTAATTTGTGGGAACTAATAATACCGGTTGCGTTTCGCCGTGACCCCTGTCCGCCTCGGTAGCGCAGTAGGCAGTGCGTCAGTCTCATAATCTGAAGGTCGTGAGTTCAATCCTCACCCGGGGTAAAGGTGGTGAGGTTGTTTTGTTTGCTTATGAGAGTTTAATTGGGTCGTGAAGGGTGCGCTGTCTGGAGCACTATTGAATGACTGTTGCTCGGTTTTCTTACTTTTTCCACCTTTAGGTTGTGGGAACTAATGATACCAGTTGTGTTTCCCAGTGACACCTGTCCGCCTCGGTAGCGCAGTAGGCAGCGCGTCAGTCTCATAATCTGAATGTCGTGAGTGCAATCCTCACCCGGGGCAAAGGCGGTGCAGATGTTTCGTTTGCTTATGAGAGTTTCATTAGGTCGTGAGGGGTGCACTGTCTGGAGCAGTGATAAATGACTGTTGGTCGGTTTTTTTACTTTTTCGACCTTTAATTTGTGGGAACTAATAATACCGGTTGTGTTTCGCCGTGACCCCCTGTCCGCCTCGGTAGCGTAGTAGGCAGCGCGTCAGTCTCATAATCTGAAGGTCGTGAGTTCAATCCTCACCCGGGGCAAAGGCGGTGCAGTTGTTTTGTTTGCTTATGAGAGTTTAATTAGGTCGTGAAGGGTGCGCTGTCTGGAGCAGTAATGAATGACTGTTGCTGAGTTTTCTTACTTTTTCGACCTTTAACTTGTGGGAACTATTGATACCGGTTGTGTTTCCCAGTGACACCTGTCCGCCTCGGTAGCGCAGTAGGCGGCGCGTCAGTATCATAATCTGAAGGTCGTGAGTTCCATCCTCACACGGCGCAAAGGTGATGCAGTTTTTTTGTTTGCTTATGAGAGTTTAATTAGGTCGGGAGGGGTGCGCTGTCTGGAGCAGTAATGAATGACTGTTGCTGAGTTTTCTTACTTTTTCGACCTTTAACTTGTGGGTACTATTGATACCGGTTGTGTTTCCCAGTGACACCTGTCCGCCTCGGTAGCGCAGTAGGCAGCGCGTCAGTCTCATAATCTGAATGTCGTGAGTGCAATCCTCACCCGGGGAAAAGGCGGTGCAGATGTTTCGTTTGCTTAAGAGAGTTTCATTAGGTCGTGAGGGGTGCACTGTCTGGAGCAGTAATAAATGACTGTTGGTCGGTTTTTTTACTTTTTCGACCTTTAATTTGTGGGAACTAATAATACCGGTTGTGTTTCGCCGTGACCCCCTGTCCGCCTCGGTAGCGCAGTAGGCAGCGCGTCAGTCTCATAATCTGAATGTCGTGAGTGCAATCCTCACCCGGAGAAAAGGCGGTGCAGATGTTTCGTTTGCTTAAGAGAGTTTCATAAGGTCGTGAGGGGTGCAATGTCTGGAGCAGTAATGAATGACTGTTGGTCAGTTTTTTTGTTTTCGACCTTTAATTTGGGGGAACTAATAATACCGGTTGCGTTTCGCCGTGACCCCTGTCCGCCTCGGTAGCGCAGTAGGCAGTGCGTCAGTCTCATAATCTGAAGGTCGTGAGTTCAATCCTCACCCGGGGTAAAGGTGGTGAGGTTGTTTTGTTTGCTTATGAGAGTTTAATTAGGTCGTGAAGGGTGCGCTGTCTGGAGCACTATTGAATGACTGTTGCTCGGTTTTCTTACTTTTTCCACCTTTAGGTTGTGGGAACTAATGATACCAGTTGTGTTTCCCAGTGACACCTGTCCGCCTCGGTAGCGTAGTAGGCAGCGCGTCAGTCTCATAATCTGAAGGTCGTGAGTTCAATCCTCACCCGGGGCAAAGGCGGTGCAGTTGTTTTGTTTGCTTATGAGAGTTTAATTAGGTCGTGAAGGGTGCGCTGTCTGGAGCAGTAATGAATGACTGTTGCTGAGTTTTCTTACTTTTTCGACCTTTAACTTGTGGGAACTATTGATACCGGTTGTGTTTCCCAGTGACACCTGTCCGCCTCGGTAGCGCAGTAGGCGGCGCGTCAGTATCATAATCTGAAGGTCGTGAGTTCCATCCTCACACGGCGCAAAGGTGATGCAGTTTTTTTGTTTGCTTATGAGAGTTTCATAAGGTCGTGAGGGGTGCACTGTCTGGAGCAGTAATGAATGACTGTTGCTGAGTTTTCTTACTTTTTCGACCTTTAACTTGTGGGTACTATTGATACCGGTTGTGTTTCCCAGTGACACCTGTCCGCCTCGGTAGCGCAGTAGGCAGCGCGTCAGTCTCATAATCTGAATGTCGTGAGTGCAATCCTCACCCGGGGAAAAGGCGGTGCAGATGTTTCGTTTGCTTAAGAGAGTTTCATAAGGTCGTGAGGGGTGCAATGTCTGGAGCAGTAATGAATGACTGCTGTTCGGTATTTCTATTTTTTCGACCTTTAATTTATGGGAACTAGTGATACCGGTTCTGTTTCCCAGTGATCCCTGTCCGCCTCGGTAGCGCAGTAGGCAGCGCGTCAGTCTCATAATCTGAAGGTCGTGAGTTCCATCCTCACACGGCGCAAAGGTGATGCAGTTTTTTTGTTTGCTTATGAGACTTTAATTAGGTCGGGAGGGGTGCGCTGTCTGGAGCAGTAATGAATGACTGTTGCTGAGTTTTCTTACTTTTTCGACCTTTAACTTGTGGGTACTATTGATACCGGTTGTGTTTCCCAGTGACACCTGTCCGCCTCGGTAGCGCAGTAGGCAGCGCGTCAGTCTCATAATCTGAATGTCGTGAGTGCAATCCTCACCCGGGGCAAAGGCGGTGCAGATGTTTCGTTTGCTTATGAGAGTTTCATTAGGTCGTGAGGGGTGCACTGTCTGGAGCAGTAATAAATGACTGTTGGTCGGTTTTTTTACTTTTTCGACCTTTAATTTGTGGGAACTAATAATACCGGTTGTGTTTCGGCGTGACCCCCTGTCCGCCTCGGTAGCGTAGTAGGCAGCGCGTCAGTCTCATAATCTGAAGGTCGTGAGTTCAATCCTCACCCGGGGCAAAGGCGGTGCAGTTGTTTTGTTTGCTTATGAGAGTTTAATTAGGTCGTGAAGGGTGCGCTGTCTGGAGCAGTAATGAATGACTGTTGCTGAGTTTTCTTACTTTTTCGACCTTTAACTTGTGGGAACTATTGATACCGGTTGTGTTTCCCAGTGACACCTGTCCGCCTCGGTAGCGCAGTAGGCGGCGCGTCAGTATCATAATCTGAAGGTCGTGAGTTCCATCCTCACACGGCGCAAAGGTGATGCAGTTTTTTTGTTTGCTTATGAGAGTTTCATTAGGTCGTGAGGGGTGCACTGTCTGGAGCAGTAATAAATGACTGTTGGTCGGTTTTTTTACTTTTTCGACCTTTAATTTGTGGGAACTAATAATACCGGTTGTGTTTCGCCGTGACCCCCTGTCCGCCTCGGTAGCGTAGTAGGCAGCGCGTCAGTCTCATAATCTGAAGGTCGTGAGTTCAATCCTCACCCGGGGCAAAGGCGGTGCAGTTGTTTTGTTTGCTTATGAGAGTTTAATTAGGTCGGGAGGGGTGCGCTGTCTGGAGCAGTAATGAATGACTGTTGCTGAGTTTTCTTACTTTTTCGACCTTTAACTTGTGGGTACTATTGATACCGGTTGTGTTTCCCAGTGACACCTGTCCGCCTCGGTAGCGCAGTAGGCAGCGCGTCAGTCTCATAATCTGAATGTCGTGAGTGCAATCCTCACCCGGGGAAAAGGCGGTGCAGATGTTTCGTTTGCTTAAGAGAGTTTCATAAGGTCGTGAGGGGTGCAATGTCTGGAGCAGTATTGAATGACTGTTGGTCAGTTTTTTTGTTTTCGACCTTTAATTTGTGGGAACTAATAATACCGGTTGCGTTTCGCCGTGACCCCTGTCCGCCTCGGTAGCGCAGTAGGCAGTGCGTCAGTCTCATAATCTGAAGGTCGTGAGTTCAATCCTCACCCGGGGTAAAGGTGGTGAGGTTGTTTTGTTTGCTTATGAGAGTTTAATTAGGTCGTGAAGGGTGCGCTGTCTGGAGCACTATTGAATGACTGTTGCTCGGTTTTCTTACTTTTTCCACCTTTAGGTTGTGGGAACTAATGATACCAGTTGTGTTTCCCAGTGACACCTGTCCGCCTCGGTAGCGCAGTAGGCAGCGCGTCAGTCTCATAATCTGAATGTCGTGAGTGCAATCCTCACCCGGGGCAAAGGCGGTGCAGATGTTTCGTTTGCTTATGAGAGTTTCATTAGGTCGTGAGGGGTGCACTGTCTGGAGCAGTAATAAATGACTGTTGGTCGGTTTTTTTACTTTTTCGACCTTTAATTTGTGGGAACTAATAATACCGGTTGTGTTTCGCCGTGACCCCCTGTCCGCCTCGGTAGCGTAGTAGGCAGCGCGTCAGTCTCATAATCTGAAGGTCGTGAGTTCAATCCTCACCCGGGGCAAAGGCGGTGCAGTTGTTTTGTTTGCTTATGAGAGTTTAATTAGGTCGTGAAGGGTGCGTTGTCTGGAGCAGTAATGAATGACTGTTGCTGAGTTTTCTTACTTTTTCGACCTTTAACTTGTGGGAACTATTGATACCGGTTGTGTTTCTCAGTGACACCTGTCCGCCTCGGTAGCGCAGTAGGCGGCGCGTCAGTATCATAATCTGAAGGTCGTGAGTTCAATCCGCACCCGGGGCAAAGGCGGTGCAGATTTTTTGTTTGCTTATGAGAGTTTAATTAGGTCGTGAGGGGTGCGCTGTTTGGAGCACTATTGAATGACTGTTGCTCGGTTTTCTTACTTTTTCCACCTTTAGGTTGTGGGAACTAATTATACCAGTTGTGTTTCCCAGTGACACCTGTCCGCCTCGGTAGCGCAGTAGGCAGCGCGTCAGTCTCATAATCTGAATGTCGTGAGTGCAATCCTCACCCGGGGCAAAGGCGGTGCAGATGTTTCGTTTGCTTATGAGAGTTTCATTAGGTCGTGAGGGGTGCACTGTCTGGAGCAGTAATAAATGACTGTTGGTCGGTTTTTTTACTTTTTCGACCTTTAATTTGTGGGAACTAATAATACCGGTTGTGTTTCGCCGTGACCCCCTGTCCGCCTCGGTAGCGTAGTAGGCAGCGCGTCAGTCTCATAATCTGAAGGTCGTGAGTTCAATCCTCACCCGGGGCAAAGGCGGTGCAGTTGTTTTGTTTGCTTATGAGAGTTTAATTAGGTCGTGAAGGGTGCGTTGTCTGGAGCAGTAATGAATGACTGTTGCTGAGTTTTCTTACTTTTTCGACCTTTAACTTGTGGGAACTATTGATACCGGTTGTGTTTCTCAGTGACACCTGTCCGCCTCGGTAGCGCAGTAGGCGGCGCGTCAGTATCATAATCTGAAGGTCGTGAGTTCAATCCGCACCCGGGGCAAAGGCGGTGCAGATTTTTTGTTTGCTTATGAGAGTTTAATTAGGTCGTGAGGGGTGCGCTGTTTGGAGCACTATTGAATGACTGTTGCTCGGTTTTCTTACTTTTTCCACCTTTAGGTTGTGGGAACTAATTATACCAGTTGTGTTTCCCAGTGACACCTGTCCGCCTCGGTAGCGCAGTAGGCAGCGCGTCAGTCTCATAATCTGAATGTCGTGAGTGCAATCCTCACCCGGGGCAAAGGCGGTGCAGATGTTTCGTTTGCTTATGAGAGTTTCATTAGGTCGTGAGGGGTGCACTGTCTGGAGCAGTAATAAATGACTGTTGGTCGGTTTTTTTACTTTTTCGACCTTTAATTTGTGGGAACTAATAATACCGGTTGTGTTTCGCCGTGACCCCCTGTCCGCCTCGGTAGCGTAGTAGGCAGCGCGTCAGTCTCATAATCTGAAGGTCGTGAGTTCAATCCTCACCCGGGGCAAAGGCGGTGCAGTTGTTTTGTTTGCTTATGAGAGTTTAATTAGGTCGTGAAGGGTGCGCTGTCTGGAGCAGTAATGAATGACTGTTGCTGAGTTTTCTTACTTTTTCGACCTTTAACTTGTGGGAACTATTGATACCGGTTGTGTTTCCCAGTGACACCTGTCCGCCTCGGTAGCGCAGTAGGCGGCGCGTCAGTATCATAATCTGAAGGTCGTGAGTTCCATCCTCACACGGCGCAAAGGTGATGCAGTTTTTTTGTTTGCTTATGAGAGTTTAATTAGGTCGGGAGGGGTGCGCTGTCTGGAGCAGTAATGAATGACTGTTGCTGAGTTTTCTTACTTTTTCGACCTTTAACTTGTGGGTACTATTGATACCGGTTGTGTTTCCCAGTGACACCTGTCCGCCTCGGTAGCGCAGTAGGCAGCGCGTCAGTCTCATAATCTGAATGTCGTGAGTGCAATCCTCACCCGGGGAAAAGGCGGTGCAGATGTTTCGTTTGCTTAAGAGAGTTTCATTAGGTCGTGAGGGGTGCACTGTCTGGAGCAGTAATAAATGACTGTTGGTCGGTTTTTTTACTTTTTCGACCTTTAATTTGTGGGAACTAATAATACCGGTTGTGTTTCGCCGTGACCCCCTGTCCGCCTCGGTAGCGTAGTAGGCAGCGCGTCAGTCTCACAATCTGAAGGTCGTGAGTTCAATCCTCACCCGGGGCAAATGTGGTGCAGATTTTTTGTTTGCTTATGAGAGTGTAATTGGGTCGTGAAAGTTGCGCTGTCTGGAGCAGTAATGAATGACTCTTGCTCGGTTTTCTTACATTTTCGACCTTTAATTTGTGGGAACTAATGATCCCGGTTGCGTTTCGCCGTGACCCCCTGTCCGCCTCGGTAGCGTAGTAGGCAGAGCATCAGTCTCATAATCTTAAGGTCGTGAGTGCAATCCTCACCCGGGGAAAAGGCGGTGCAGATGTTTCGTTTGCTTAAGAGAGTTTCATAAGGTCGTGAGGGGTGCAATGTCTGGAGCAGTAATGAATGACTGTTGGTCAGTTTTTTTGTTTTCGACCTTTATTTGTGGGAACTAATAATACCGGTTGCGTTTCGCCGTGACCCCTGTCCGCCTCGGTAGCGCAGTAGGCAGTGCGTCAGTCTCATAATCTGAAGGTCGTGAGTTCAATCCTCACCCGGGGTAAAGGTGGTGAGGTTGTTTTGTTTGCTTATGAGAGTTTAATTAGGTCGTGAAGGGTGCGCTGTCTGGAGCACTATTGAATGACTGTTGCTCGGTTTTCTTACTTTTTTCCACCTTTAGGTTGTGGGAACTAATGATACCAGTTGTGTTTCGCCGTGACCCCCTGTCCGCCTCGGTAGCGTAGTAGGCAGCGCGTCAGTCTCATAATCTGAAGGTCGTGAGTTCAATCCTCACCCGGGGCAAAGGCGGTGCAGTTGTTTTGTTTGCTTATGAGAGTTTAATTAGGTCGTGAAGGGTGCGCTGTCTGGAGCAGTAATGAATGACTGTTGCTGAGTTTTCTTACTTTTTCGACCTTTAACTTGTGGGAACTATTGATACCGGTTGTGTTTCCCAGTAACCCCTGTCCGCCTCGGTAGTGCAGT